>NC_082348.1:21731424-27348924 GCF_027477595.1 Haemorhous mexicanus | reverse complement strand
GCAAGGCACTCCAGGGAGTGTTTATACACATCAGTGCTGGCTGTCCTTTACCACCAGCGATAATCCTTGAGCTATGCTCATATGAAACATTATAAAAGGCACAGCAAAGTTACCGCCCCTCTGTCTCTGCTGACCCTGCCACCTGTACAAAAGGCACTGCCCCAGTGAACGAAACAGCAAACAGAAGAAACATATGAAGCTGACTGAGCAGCTTAGGAGGGGGAAAAAAAAAAAAAAAAAAGTTATTTGTAACCCGTAATAAGCTCATAGCAACCAGATGACATACTAATTTACTGCCTGCTTTACACTGTGCAGTCCCCAAAACTAGTGTAAACAGTGCATTGCAGGAATGATACTTGCCTGTATATTTTCTCACTGAACAGTTCTGAGTTACAAATGTAGAGGTTGGTTTGGTTTGTTTCTTTAAAGTATATTGCCCCAAGAAATACCGGCAATAGTAAGACAATACAAAACAGAAATTGCCAAAGGCTGGTTCAGACATTTTATTTGACACCTATACGCCAATGCCAGATGATCTCTTAAGTTTGTCCCCCTGTCCTGACTTCATTTATACCTTTCCAAACATGTAGTATCTTCCTCTTGGAATGTGGGGATCCTATGAAGCCAAAACCATTGCCAATTTCATCCACTCCTCATTCAAAGACTTTTCCAGATTCAAGTCTATCTGTTACCAGTACATTTCGTGCTAAATATTCTTCCAGAGTCCCCGTAACTCACACTCTAGAGTTTGGGAAAAACATCACAGACACTTGGCCGAGAGCAGCAAGCCAGCCCTGCCTCCACCAGGTCTTCCCATATTTAAAGGGCAAATAAATTATGATATTAAAACATCCAGGTTTTGTTGAGCCATTTCTTGATTCTGAGAGGAACTTGCAAAAAATAAGCTTATCTACAGGAGTTTGTAGAGGAATTTAAATTACATCTGGCTCTTAGCCAAGTTCTGCCATTAGAGAGCACTACACTTCCTTGTCCTTGTCTGTATGTGTCCAGCAGAGGAAAGCCAGAGGACAGGCACTGCATAGGAACTCCCTGAACTTGTGTTCTCCTGGTGAGCCTCAAAAGGGTTCCCTCATCCCAGCAGAGCATCTGTCCCAGGCAAATTAGGCCAGATAGCTTGAAAATAAACAGAATAGCACCTACACCTCCACTTGCTCTACCCAGCACACAAAAAAGCTTTTTTCTGCCTCGCTTGCCTAGAGGACCAGGACAGAAGAAGCAGGTCTGACCCTCGCAGGGATCAAACAAGACGCCTCATGCACAGTTCCATCTCTTCTCCAGACACACAGAACAATGGCTGTGAGAAGGCAGCACAAAACCCACCTTACATCTACTCTACGCAAAACTCAACCTCTTACTATGTGAGCCACTTCTGTGTCCAAATAACTACCTCTGTTTTTCTGCAAAAGGACTCCTTTTCACACCACACGTGTAAAGCTGTTATCCTACAGTTTCTCCTCAAATACAGCGCAGCCTTCCAGGTTATTCTATCTCCTCCAGAGCACAAAACACCCACTACTTCTCCTCTTTTTCCCAAAGGGACGCTACCTGCATCCAGGATATACAATAAATACACAAAAGTATACAAACAAAGCAAAATAAAAGACATTCCAGACTAAGGCAAAAGGTCTTAACACAGGAAGATAAGAGTGCATTGCCACGCTGTGCTCCAAACAGGTGCTTCTCCCCTGCCTAACTCCTATCAGGCTCCAGCCAGCTCATTAGCAGTTAATTTAAAAGTTCACAGGTATTAATAGGGTAAGTATCAGAGTATTCTGCCTATTTCGGTGTGGCAAAATGCTAAGGCGGGGAGATGGTGCACTCCATGCAGAGGAGGTGAAATGTTTTCATCAAACTAAGTATAAGAAAAACATCTCCAGCTAAGAAATATTTATTTTTCTTGTGCAAATTTTAGAATTTTGAAGCCACTGACTGTTTGCATTCTCCCCCTCAGCTGATTAGAAGATTGTGGCGATTTCTATACCTCACCTTCACTTGCCCTTAGTTGTCTGAAACATGCACTTCATAGCCATGCAACTTAGTACAATTGCTTTATTACCAAGCTCCTTTTTTTTTTCTTATTCCTCCCCACCCCCCCAAATACATATAGCTCCAGTGCTGGTTATGCAGAGGGTCAGAAAACATTTGCTTTTGCTTCAGGTTGAAACTTACCTTCCGTAATGATTCCAGATGCTGGCAGTAAGTTAGAGACAAAAAGCTAATAAACACATTATTTTCTGTCTTGATTACCTTTGCTTGGACAACTTCAACAAAAAGAGGAATTTGCTTAAAAAGTTATTCTACCTGCTTTGGTTTCCCAGGCTATCGCCAGGAATTTGAGCTGAAAAGATGTGGGAAGAATATGCTGTATAAAATAAGGCATGATAATGAGGAAAATACACTGCTGAGTTACAAATGCAAGTGTTTGTGACAGGTGATGCTAATAAAGCCTTTCTCAAATCTTCTATTGCCTTGTTCGGGCTGTGTGGGCAGGACAAATGAAGGAAGCACAAAGAGGCTTTTGGCCTTTGACTTCCACCCTGGAGGTGTTGGATTGTGCTACTGAAGGCTTCAGGCTAGGCTGAGACGAAAAATGATTCAGCAGGACCAATTTTACATGTGGTTTGCATTGTCATTTCCAGGCAAGACCCCACATTTCTTGAGCTCATATTCAGGTTGATAATATATCTTGTACCTGTGACAAGCACACCTAGCAGCCTGTTTTCTGGCCTCTACCTAGCTCTCAGAGAGAAGTGGCTGCGTGACAGCCCCCAGCACATCCTCCCCAGCATCCTGGGAGCATCTCAGAGGTGGAAGGAGAGACAGAACTGTGCAGTTCACTGAACAACATCCAGATTTCATACGGGTTATTGCGTCCTCTGCTTGTTCCATCTACCCAAACATGAACTCTGGTTTAGTGGCTGCATAAGCACAGACCCAAATGTTTTAGATCACCATATGGAAATGTGTAATAATGCCCTCACTTTGTACTTTTGCACTCACACAACCATTTTTCACCAGAAGCTCTCAAAATTCAGTGAAAATTCAGTGTGTCCCCTTATATGTATTCCATAGAAAGAGCCCTTTTGTTTTACCTTAGACATCATGTACGTGTGTTTCTTTTGTAGTACAGAATAGTTTCAGCTGCGCAGTTCACAGCCTAAATACACAGATTAAACAACACAAGGCATGGGAACAGAAAAGAAAGGTAAAACCTCTTGCCCAAGACCAACGATGCTACAAAACCAGTTCCACTCCACCCACCTCCCTTTGCTCCATCACTCTCTCTTGCACTGCTTTAATTGCTCTTGCTTGTTTCAATGAAGCCACATTGAACTGGAAAATGATGATTCTTTCAAGACATTCACATTATCTTAGCAGACCTAATGGCCTCTTGAAATAGTTTTTTTTTTTTTTTGGCTTCTACTACTAGGAGGATAAGTGCTGGAGGCTTGGTCCCGCACACTGTTCTACACCTGGGGTGCTAACACATGAATACTTCAGTAGTGGGATAACACCAGTTCCTGCAGAGAGAATGTGGGCAGGGATCCCATAAGTTATGCTTGAAGAAGAGCTGACGAGGGATGCCAAGTTTTGTCCGTGTGTAAATTTACAGTTGGTGGCATTTCCACTGTAAGTGCCATTGTCAAGATTTTAGGATTGGATCGCAAAAAAAAAAAAAAAAAAAGCATTTGACTGAAACTTGCCATTCAACTTCTCATCATCAGAGTAAAATACCATACTGTACCAAGAATGAAAAGAGAGAGAGAGAGAAAACAACAACATTTAGCAGGTTTTAAAATTATGCAGATATTTTTAATGGCTTTGGAGTATTCAGACACTCACTCATATGTCAGAAAACAGATTTGATTTATAGGAATGACATTTGGCAGAGCAATTAATCCATACTATGTTCTAATCATGTTTGGTATAGGGAGAGGAAAAAAAAAGTCAAACTTAGGTTTCAAGCTGATTGTGCCAGGAATTATTTTCAAAGAAGGCTCATAAGGGTTTTCAGTAAGCTCAAGGACAAAATCTGGTCTTTTATTCCTCCCCATTCCATCACCCAACAGAAGAATGAAGACTACATCCCACTTGCTAGTTGAAACTCAGAAATTAAATCTTCTTGCCTTCACTACAAGTGAAACAGGACTAACCTCTTTGGCTTTTAAACATACACTCTCCATCCCGCTTTATTCTTCAGCCCTAATAAGACTAACAGAAATCTTCTGTCTAACAGAAGTCTTGAGAGGGAAACTATGGGTGGTTCATCAAAAAACATTGAGGTTTCATCCAGCAGAACAGAAATTTGCCTTCGCATGAGCACTCTTTGGTCTGCTTTGTCTTTCCCAGAATGAAACTTTAATTGGTCTCCATAAGGTCCATTTTAGAAACACAATTTGAGACAGGAATTTGCAGCTCCCCACCTGGCACTGCTTAGATCTCCACTGCCAGAGCATTTACACTTGGCCATGGGGGCTCCTGTGCAGCAGAGCTGCTGCTCAGGCACCCACAGCAATTTCCACTGCAGCACATACAGGCCAGGGGCAGGGTGGCACCTTCCCATCTGAGGCCCTGGGACCCTGTGTCCCCAAAAAGGTTGCTCTGCTGAGACCCAAGCACACCTGGGAGGGCACAGCTCCTTTGCCCAGCACCTGTCCTTGCTCCTTGAGGTACACCCGTGGCTGCTGACACCTCCTTGTGCTGTGCTGGGTTTGTGTAACCATGAACCTGTTTCTTTCACTCCATTTGAACCCCTGGTGTTTCACATCCAGTGTGACAGACCACTAAGGAAAGCTTCTCTGACAAATCCACTATGTAATACAAGAGCAAGCACTACCTGGTACTTTTTCACTCACGGACTTTGCAAAAGCCATGAGTTATCTCACCCAGTAACTGCAACATGTCTAACACAGCACTTGTGCCAGTTTGCTGGAAGAAATCTTTCTTACAGGCTATTTTGTCTCAAATCTATCAGATTTAAATCTAACAGCTGTTCCACAGCATACCAGAGCTTTATCTATGCCTGAGCATGTACCCTGGACTGCTCTCCACTGGTGGTTGGACATTTACCAACAAACAAACATACAAAAAAAATGCAACACATAATTTGATTTTTCTGTTGCTGGAGTTTTTTTTTAATTATAATTTTTAAAACCAGACCTCCTCCCTTTACTAACTCTACTAACTCTCCCTTACTCCCATCTCCAGGATCTCCTGCTCAATTTAGTCACAGATGAAAATATATTCCTCTATATTTCTTCCAGGCTAGCTTTAAAAATCTGAGGTTACACTTTCAAGACAAATAAATAATTATTTTAGCATAATGGTTTTAACACCTGCTATGAAGATTGCAAAACCATTCACATTCTACCTATAACTCAGTTTTGTGACACCCATAACTCAGAAAATATTTGCCTCTGGGTTTAATAGCTTCCATACTCTTTTCTGTCTGAAGATGTATCATTAAATATTATTACTACTGGAGGTATGTTTGGGCAATATCTTTCAGGCATTTTTGAATTAAAGGGAAAAAGGAGAAAAATTCTGACCAGATACACTATTTTTGGAAGATGAGTACAGCAAATAGCTGGCCTGAGCTAGCTTCTACTGAAAATTATACCTCTAGAAAAGAGTAAGATTGGAGAGAAAAGTTCAAAAGACCTTCAGGAGTAACTTTTGTGCCTCCTGTAAGATTTACTGCCTCCTTTTGCAGGCAAACAAGGATTCACTCCTTTGCAGGTTTGTGCCAGCACACACATAAGAGCTTCCTTGCTGCCATACCTGGGCACCTCATACCTTTTGTCTCAACTAATCTGCTCTCAAAACCCTCCTGTGCAGTCTTGTGCCTGGCAGGAGGGAAGGCAGCACTGGGGCAGCTACTGAGGTTTGCTCCTCAGGCTCTCAGGCCACACCAGCTGGGGCAAGAGCACATGCACAAATGCCCCAGAGATGCCACCCTTGGGCCACCAGCCAGCCTGGAGTGGAGCTGCTGCTGTCTTGACAGAGCAGAGACTCATGGTTCTGCCCTGTCTTTCTATTGCCTTTCTGTTGGAAAAGCTCCTACCTGTCCAGATGTTGGTCTCTGTGTGTCAAGGACAGTCCATTCTCTCTTTGCCCCATTCCCAGCAGCCAGCTTTGTTCAAGCCCTGGCTTTGATCTCAGCGTGATGCTGTGAGCTGCTTTCACTGTGTGAAGTCAGCTGGAGGATGGGTTACCCAAGGCATGAATACACAGACGACTTTAAGCACAAATAGTCTGACACAAAAAACCCCCACAACATAAAATTAAGAAAGAATAACCAAATGTGGCATTTCAAGTTCCCTGCCTTTTCCAGAGGAGCATCCCAGGCTGTTATATTCCCACACAAATTACTCAGATAAAATTCAAACAGATAAAGATCCCAAATCAAGCAATATTTCATGTGCAAGCAGGAGGTCTGGTCCAGTGCTCAGCTGAGCCAAAAGACACCTATTTGCCTCTCCAGGCCATAGTAACATGGTGTCTGATTTACATATTTTCCCATATAACTTGTTATTTTACCATGAAAACTTTCTATTATACCTGTCTGAAGCTTTATCTCCTAGACTTACGACTGATCAGTGCTTTTTTCCTGCACTGACAGACAGGCACTGTCTGAGGAGTCATTATTTCTCATACAAGTACACAAAACTGGTGTTTTAGGTTTGATGTTACAACTGCTCACTGTCACCTTGGTATCTGCTGCTGACAGTTATTCCCTCTACAAAAATCTTTGTCAGAGTGCTTACGTTTTTGCTGGAAGGCTTTCAAGTTCTCTTTGAGAGCTGAAATCCACATCACACGCGGGCACACAGGCATGCACACACGCTGCTTTAAATATCATAACAAATGATACCATAAGCCTTCCTGAAGCATCTAAAAGAGCTCTTCTCTTTCACAGGATAATGTATGTGGATTTTTCTGAGGATGATTTACACATTGTTTTTTAGTTGGCTGGTTTGGTTGATTTCTTGTTGGTTTGGGGGCGGGAGGTGGTTGTTTAGTGCTTGGATTTTTTTGGTGTTTTGGTGGGGCTTTTTTTGTGTGTGTGCGTGTGGGTTTTTTTGGGTTGTTTTTTTTTTTTTGGTTGTTGTCTTTTTTTTAATAATAGGAAATAAGTGTTTCCTCAATGCCTGGATTTTGAAATCTGGAGTGTGGGTTCTTCAGTAGATGTGGCAGCATGTGGGTATTCTCTCCTGTTTTTAGAACTCAAGTTGCTATAACAACCTACGGCATCTGCTCAGCCCACTACCTAAGCGGCCTTTTTTCTTTCTTTCTCTTTTTTTTTCTTTTTTTTTTTCCCTTTTGGGTCTCCTATTCTTCTGAAGTCAAGTGCTTTGCTTTGATTTTTATTTAAAGAGCTAGCTTATGCTCCAATGTGTATATGCAGAATGAGCTGAAAGAAGCCAAAATCTGTGCTGAAAAGATCACAACTTTTGGAGAGTATCTGGCTGAGTGGGACGAGCTCAGGGCTGGGCCCTGTTCCCGCTGAAGTGAAGACACACCAGTTCCTACTGTGAGCCTGAAATTCACTGCCACGTCTCATGAAAGTGGGGGTTACTCTGTTGAATGACAGACAAGTGATGGACACTACCAGGGAGCCATTGATAGAACAAGAGCCAACAGATGGACAATCTTGTATAACTGGCTCCGTATAATTATTATGTTTTCTCCATATCAACTGCTTTTTTCTCTTCTGGAGAAAATTTTGATTTTTTTCTTGAAATGGATTTTTTCCAGATTGGTGGAGGGTGGGCAAGGAAGAAAAAATAATGAAGATTTTTTTTTTATTCATACCAGAGCAACAGCACCATATCAGAACTGGGGTTTGGAGGATATCCCACCTCCTCCGTGGGTTAGCTGCCCATATTTCATGCTTCATCATAGAACTCTCCCTGTGAAAAAGGAGAGCTTATCACTGCTAGAATCCCTGGCTGCAATTCATCAGAGGAGGTACAGGACAATTACAAATCCTAAGCATGTGAAAGGATGGGAATGTGGCTACAATTCCCATAAAGAAGACAGACACTGGTTCCAACGGGAATATTTCTGGTTTAGGATGAAACATTTTGGCTGTGAATTTTTAAAAATACTTAGGATTTTCTGTCCATATAAAATACTTTCATTACATTTTTCCACAAAAAATAAAAAAGCTTTTCACAAAAGCATTTGCATTTTCTCATCAGTGCAGCTCCAAAATGCCCCTACTGTCAATCAGCAGATAAGCAGGGCTGGGCATACACAGGTCTGCCCAGCCCCATAGCCATGGCTTGTCAGGAGCCAGGAAAGGAGATGGCATTCCTTAGGGGCTTTAGGGCAAGCATGTCAAATGTCTTAGGAGAATGGAGCAGTGCTCAGAGCAATCTGCTGAGCAGCCAATTCTCCCATGTATAATTCTGCACACAAGTAACTTGTCAACAAACTGAGCTATAAGTTGCCCTGTCCTGACCCAAATGCACCTTTGGCCTTGTCCCCAAATTAATGCCAAGGCATGTGCTCAGAATTGTAGAGAAGGAGACAAGGCTCCTTGTGGGTAGGAATTGCAGGCTCTTGGCTGCCACAGGAGCTCTGCAGGGAAGCAGCACTGGAAAGACAAGCTCCTCATCATCTCATGCAGCTGTCCCTGCCTGTGAGGAAGCTCTGAGCAGAGATCACACAGCGAGTGAGAAGCCAGGTGTGCTAGAGTGATGTATCATGTCACTCCAGCCCTTACATCACATATTGAAGGCAAGAGTTCAGAGGGACAAGGAGGCTCAGCAGCCAGCAGGGCTGAGCCACACAGGCAGGAGACAGTGGCTCTTGGATGGGAAGAAGCACCTCTGCAGGGCAGGAACTGACTCAGAGCTATCCCAGAGACTGTCCCAGGAGCACAGCAAGTTCTCTCAAGACTTGCCTTTCTCCTGTGCTACCACTAAACCTAATCTTCACTTGTACCTCGATACAGTGCAATATGCACTTCTACTAAGGGAAGACATAATCAAGGTGTCTTTCACGTCACATAAGGACTTTCAGAGCTAACTGTTAAGTAATTCAGTAGCACTGAAACTCCCATGAGGGGCAATGAACCTGGTTTCCCATTTTTCTCAGGAATCATGAAATAATATTCTCTGAAATCACACCTTTCTCCTTCAAAGCTTCTGTGTATATTTGGTAACTTGTACATATGTCATTTCTGTATGACAGCCACAGCTCCCACCTGGAGTTTTGCAACATTGTCCACATGTTACCTTTCCTGGAGGATATAAATGTGTTACTGATACTATTTTTGCACTATAGAGAGAAAATGAGAATTAAGAAAAAAAAAAGCAGAAGGAATGAAGTTGCATGCCAGCTACCAAACTGGGACTCATCTTGCCCTGTAGAAGAAAAAGAAAGAGGAGACACCTCCCCCTTTACCTTTAAAAGACACAAGACAGGGTCTTTCTCTGAGCGCAGGGATGAACACCATCCTGATCTTCCAGCAATGCTCTTGCTTGTCAGGGTCCTGAGAAGACACATCTGAGCTGCCACACCTCACCCCAGCAGGTAGCACTGGCCTCTGAGAAGCTGCAAGACTGAGGGCACTGCCAAGATGGGAGCATGAAACCCATCAGTGCAGGAACAGGCCGTGAGAGAGGACCTTCATTCATCAACAGCCAGCGACAGCCTTGGCCCAAGCAGTGCCTGCTGCTTCTTTTGCATAGCTTGAGGGCAAAAAACCTGTGAGCATCCTCACTGTGATTCCAGCAGAATTTTTGTGGAACTGCCTGGAAAGAAGTGGAAAAGCACAGAAACAATTTTAGATATCATAGAGATCACATAACCCAAAGCGAAAGTGGGAAGTGTATCCCTAAGAAAGATTTCGGTGTTAGGGCAGGAGCGACATTTAAGAATCTAAACAGTGTGCCAGCTCCAGATCAAGAGCCAAAGAGTGAGTGCAGATGGATTTATCCTGCAAATGCTTCCGAGTGACAGCAAGTTTCACAGTGCAGCTCATGGATCCTCACCTTTGGAGACACCCATGCACACAGACTCCAGAGCAGAACAACAAAACTGGGCTAAGAATTTAAACCATTTTCAATGTGCACATGTTTGGTTCTACTCCATAGGACAATGACTTCCTCTTCATCTCCTTTAGTCTTGCCCAGGGTTGCAGTAAATGAGCACAAGTTGGCTTTGCTGTGCTAGTTTACATTAGCTGAGGATGTAGCATTCAGTATAAAGGATGTGTGACAAAACTTTACAATGTTCCCAAAAACTGGTTATTGGAAAGGCAGAAATCTCAAAATTAGTCTAGTGGAGAACACAGCCACACATAAATTTGACTTTCACTCTGAGAAATGCTAGGGTGACCAAAAGATAACATCTGAATATTCTAAACTTACTAATTTATTTCTATTCTACTTCACCAAGTGTTTGTCTCACTGATTTGGGCAGGAAAGAGAACACATAGACATCTGTTCATTCATCAACTTTCTCTAAATCCCAGGATTAATAGATTACTACCACTATGGAGCCTGAGCAGGAGATAATATTGCTAGAGTCTGACTTCAGTGTAACTTAATGCCCCAGTCACAGAAGCATGACCTGATCAGAGCCTTCACTCCTGGGTGTAGATTATAAACAAATGAAATAAATATTTCATTCATTGTAGACATAACAGTTTTGATCACAAATGACTAGAGCTCCTTACGAAAAGTTAAGTAAACAATATTGTGAAAACTACCTTTTTAAGCTTTGTTTCAAAATTTAGTACCTAATTTTCATCCCTATTCTGCCAGAGCTTGAATCCAGACAAGTCAACCAATCTTCTAGTCATATCTCTGCATTGATACTTAGAAATTGCAGCTATGAAAGAATAGATCTCCTTTTTTTAATATGCTGCACTAAAGTTCTGATGAGAAACATCCTGATCAGTATGGCTGTCCTCTAAATTAAGATCCAGAACTCAGTATCAAATCCACTGGGTGTCTTTGGAGGTCATACTGGCTGCAGGGGAATGTGTTCCACCCTGACAATCAGGCAGAATTACAAATCCCTCTGAATATTTTGAGTGTTTGGTACTTTGGTTTTTTGGGTTCTTTGGTACTGTTTTGATTTCCTTGCAGTTCACTTCCGTGGCATTAAAATCTGGACTCTTCCCTACGTGCTTTCCACTTCAGCACTGACCACCTGTTAAATAATTCTTCAACCTAGCAAGATGAACATAAGAGATTGCCTGTGTTCCTTGGGCAAGTTGTGACCAAACACAGACCAAGAGATGTTTAAAAGTATTTTCATTAGGCCGCATTTCCAGCTGCACTACTAACACTGCTCAAAACAGAAAGCAATTCTCTTCCTGGCACTGTTTCAGAAGATTTAAAATGCATCATTCTAATTACTGCCTGACAAATAATCTCAGAATGCTAGCTGGGAAGTTTGTAGTGCAGACAACAGATATATTATCATCACACTGGTATATTGAACTTTTTATGATGTCTAATATCTCTAGATTATAAATGAGGGAAAGCATCCTTTGCCACTGGCAGAATACAGCCCTCACACACAAACTGAGGGATCAAGCATTATCGTGACACAGCTATAAACCCAAGGTCATTTTGTGGTAAAACAGTCTAGAAGAGTTGCCAAATCTGTCTTTGGACTACTCTTGATCATTTTGGACAGCAATTTCATTCAGTCATTCTAGGAACCCATAGAATTCCTTCACATTATCCAAACTCTTTGCAGTTCTGCCGTTGTTAAAGAGTGACTGCCTAATCTCAGGAAGATCAGAGCTTCCTTTATCAAGTCCACAGAAAGATTTGTAACTCTTTCTAGAAGCAGAGCTCAATTCAGACGTCTTTGAAGGTCTGAAGAAGTCGTTCTTTTCCCCTCCCCAGGTTTCAGGCAGCAACTGGGACTTACAGGTTCCAAAATACCAACAGGAATTTTGTTCTCTTCTTACGCACAGCATTGCTGTGGCAGTTCAGGCAATGCAGAAACTTCACTGGGCTGTGCATATGCCTGCTTTGGCTACATGTTGAGGAAGCTTCCATGCCAACTCTTCTAAGCACTGCCTGTCACCCACGTGAGGTGCACTAAGCATGGAGAGCTGATTTAAAGTCTAAGTGAATCCAAGTGAACAAGTGTGATTCACATGTCAAGAGATCAAAAGAAATTTCAAGTGGGAAAAGCAGCCATTAGGAGAGGTATGAAAGTGAAGAGAGATTAAAGTCCCCCATGCCCCTGCAATGCCTATACAGTCATGAACTGAACTGAATAATGTAACTGAAAATTTTGCTAGCTGCCATCTGTAAACACCTCTGGCAGTAACTGCTTATCACTCAGGCTAGCAATGTGGACTCATTTAATGACATTCAATTAATTTAAGCTCCCCTTTCTCTCTGCCTTTTTTTTTTTTCCTTCCCAGAAATAGCTATTTGACATAAACATCTTTGTTTGGCATATCAGTAGATCTGCTGCTAATTATAATGCTGAACCCAGATGCTTGGTGGAGGAAATTAATCTACGTCCTGCATAGTTTGTTGGGCTTGTTTTAGTAGGTTTGCCAAATATTTAGTGAAACCCTCATATGACTTTTATTATCTGGAGGTAGATATTAAAGGGCCAAGTACTGTTCTTATTCTCACTGGTATAAACCTGGACAGCTCCATGGAGGGAAGTAGTTACATTACTATGGATTTACATGACGACAGTCTAGATTCACAGTACTGTAAATCCTCAGCAGTGGAACCAGGAAGCTAAACCACCAATATGCCATCGTGTAAACCTGGGCTCTTCCCTTAACTGAAAAGCACAGTCTTAATCCTAAGAAAAATGACAGTACTCATAATGTATGTTGCTAAATTGGCATACAGAAATCGCTCTTTTTTTTTGCAAGTTGGCCTACAGAAAACACCTGTGGAATAATTGGCATCAAAATTCGTCTATTCAGAAAAGCAAAACTGTTCAATTACAAAACAGTTAAAACAGTTCAAGCTATGAGCTGCTTCAGGAGCCAAAGAACTCATTTGCCTGCTTGGCTCACCTGAGTTTCCCATAAAACCTTGTAGCACATCACTAGAGGAAGAAAGCTGCTGGTGGTGCAAGCTGTTTGTGAAGGCATGACAAACCCAGGGTTAGCACTGACCTTGGATACATGGACTGATGACCTGAAGTCCTAAGAGACACCAAAAGATCACTTGGGCCCAAGAAAATGTCACATTTCCCCAAAGGAAGTTTCACCAGAAAAAAAGTCCAACCATAAAGAATACACATTTCAGCTACAGAAAAATTGACTATATCTCTGCAGAAAACACTGGGGTTTGCTAATCTCCCTTTTTCCCCATCCATTTTTGCAATATAATATTTTCCTGGTGAAAAAATGTGAGGTAGGGAAGCTACAAAATTACTGTTATTTCCCACACAGAAAACAAATATAAACTTTTGGCTCTAAACTTGAAGGTAACTAAAAATAAACAAAAAATGCCAACAAGCTTTAAACCAAAAACCCCTGAAGTCAACATTTCCCAGATAGAGGCCAATATATGTAGTGAAAAGTATATTTTCTATGAGAAACAAAACTGAGGGAAATCTTCCCACTCTGCTTGCAGAAAAAACTGAGTTAGCCAGAGGAACACTCCTGAATGCCAACTGACATTTGAGGATCAGTATCATTTAGGCAATACAGACCTAAAGACAGGAAATTTCTGAAAGAAAAAAAAATTAAAAACCCTGCTGAGAAATTATAACCTCTGGTACAATGAATGGCTATTAACCCCCGCTGGTCATCATTTGCAGAAATGCCATAGACCTTAGCTGGTGTGATGATTTTAGAAAGAAAATACACGTTTTCAAAGTAATAATATATTTTTTTTAAATTTAAATAGATAATTTGGTTTAATCTATGGCATTTACAGTGCACAGTTAATTGTAGTTACACTGTTGGAAAGCCACTTTTCAGAGAAGCACCAGGAGCTATGATTATGAGTGTGAACCAGACTGCTGCTATCAGAAGGGGCAGCCAGACCCCTGCCAGCAAGGCACGATTTCCCCTCTCATGGTACAGGCTGAGGAGCCCAACTCACAAGTTAAGAGATCCTCAGGGATCCATGTAGATCAAAATAATTTACGGGAGCCTGAGGCTAGAGCTGTACAAACTGAGCAAAGTTCAGTTCTCAGCCTGAGAGTAATTGAGTGGGACAGATTTTAGGCAAAACAAATTCCTGCTTTGTGCAGTACTTAGAAGGCCTCCCCACTTTGTTCCTTCACAGGTACAGTAAGCAGCAGCAGAAAAAGTTCCCTCTTGAGCTGATCCTCTTTCATTGCAGATTTGAAGACACTGCCACCAACTAGTAACTTCAGAACTTCAGATTTCTTTTCTCTCTTACATCCTTTTGCTCTGATATTCTCCATTAAGCTGTTTGCCACCCAGGTTTGTTCTGCATTTTGCCCAGACCACACAGGTTTAATTTTCAAGTGTCTTCTCCAAGCAAGAAGGGGGAAAGTAATTTGCTACATTAGCAGGAAGTTAAGTCTCTCTCCAAGAAGTGGCAAATGCTTACCCTTTTTGATAGATGCGTCGGGAGCAATGGAGGGTAAATTCATCTTTGATGTGGGTTTGGAGAGCTCCAGTGCTTTGTGTACTCTTTTGGGCTAAAGCAAACACAAGATAATTTGCCTTTCTGCAGCATGGTTTCAACTCACGCTAGAATTTGGCACAGAAAAACAATGCTAATAAAGCAAGTGTGAAGGAAAACCAGATATTCATGCTTTGCATGGCAGTATCATCTACACTCCTTTGAACATTAGAATAAAAGCAGGACCTTAGACTTGCAATATTCTGCTAGAAGCCCAGCAACACATCACAGCTTCCCCCTCAGTACTATCCAGAAACCAGAGTTCAACCTTGCTTTCTAGAGGCAGGCCTACAACTAACACCTCATGCTGCAGCCGCTGACAAGATAAACCTTCCTCCCTGCCTAGGGATCTGAGGGACAGACAGAGTGACTGGAACACCTCTGGGGACAGCAGTAAGAGTACAGAAACCCCAGGCTATTCTGAAGTACACTCCATATATTCATGAATGGAGTGAGAGTGTAGAGGGTGCAGTTCACAAACCAGTCCAATTACCACTCTAAAGGGAAAAAAACAAGTTCAAAAAGCAGTCCAGTTATCAGTCTAAAGAGCTGGAAACAGTGCTATTTCTCCCTTTTAAACTGCAGCAGGGTTTCCAGAAATCCCAGCAGAAAGGCAGTTGCCGTACATTTAAGAAACTGACTTCAGGTGGGCAACCTGCTCCAACAGATTTTGCATTAGCACACCAAACTGTACTTGCTAACACTTCACATCCAAAAGCAGGTGCACGGGTACATGCACAAGCAGCAAACCAGGACTCCAAGCCATGATCCAGTTGGAGCTCACTCCAAGGAAGCATGGGACACTGCCAGGGTTCGAACATGAGGCTTGGCTCCAGAAAGGATGGGAACCACTAGACGACACACTCTTTGGCACAGGTGGAGCACAACCCCAGAGATCTGGAAGACAATCAAGTACAGACAAGCCACTGCAGCCAGCACTCAATATAGCCTCACACAGCGTCCTTCTGTAACCCTCCAGCTTTACAATCCTTTGCATGGTGAAATGGCAGCAGCAAACTGCAATATAGAGAGCAGCCATGCTTTCAGAAATCAGTGGGATATACGGCCCTGTAGAATAATTCCTCATACAGGTAAATGTTGTCCAGTTATTCTCGTAGCATGCTTTTGATTGTCATTCAATCCATGGTGAATGCTATCAGTGCAGTAAGGTAATAGAACTGAAACCTTAACTAAGATTATTGATAGTGCCCTGTATCTAGTCCTTTATAATCTCTGCATAGAGATTGTGGAGTTCATAATAGCTAGCAATAAAATATTTTTGTTCATGAAGAAGGAACATAAACAATACACAGATACTTTGCTTAGAAGTACTCAATGATTTACAATGTAAAAATATACAGTACTTGTTCCATCTAAAATGGCATTATTGTTTCATAAAAAGTTCACTGTCCTTTTAATTAGAAATTTTGCTTTTTCAAGGACAATCTAATACAGAGTCATTTAAATTGCTGGCACTTATATCTCTAATAAACTGTAACCTGATAATCAAGGACCATAAAGGATTATTTTTTCCTCTTAAATTATTCCAGAGCAGCTGTAAAAGTACAAAATCCATGGAACTGTGTGTACCTAGTCCTAATGATAAACACAGGGCTTCATCCTTCCGGCCTCAGCAAAACGCAACAGACCAGGCCCCTGAAAAGACTAAAACGGTTGTTCCCCTCAAATATTTAGTCATACCTCCTCTTTTCTCAAAAGAGATGCCAAGCCCCTGCTGCCTTTAAATTTTCAAGAGTGTCTGGCTCTTTGTTTAACTCTCCTGGTGCTCTGCAGGAGCAGAAAGGCCTGGTGCAGCTTGCACCCACTGTCACATTCACACCAGGAAGGGACTGGGAGAAGAGCTGCCGCTTCTCTTTTACAAGGGTGCTCTGGGCGTTGGCAGGTACATACACAGAGGGGCTGTTTTACTTCCTCACAAAGACAGATTTTATTGACTTATTTATTATGCCTTCATTTTACTCAAGGTGAACAGAAACACCCAGTTTAGTTTCACTTTTACACAGAAATTCAGTAGCAGCAGGAGAACTATGGCTCCTGGTGCTAATACAATGAGAACGTAAAGACGGTCTCAATGAGTTTACCCTGTGCCTCAGCCCAACCTGGGATCCTTCTCCAAACATTAATTTAAGGTCCTAAATCTGCATCAGCCAGATACTGATGATTTACTTTGTTCACCTAATTTCCATTCACTCTGGGTGCCAGACATCAACACCATGTTCCCCACACCTTTCTCCTCCCTTTCTTGAATGCCCTTTCCCCACTCACTTTTTGTTGCCTAAATTCAAGCTATAGGATTAATTTATGAGAAGAAGAAAATAATTTGTGGGCCAAAATAAGCCGAGACAGGTCTGACATTAAACAAGGCCCATCCTTGCCTTGGGCCAGTCCCACATTCTTGCTAATATGGGGGAATGGCATTGCTGGCAGAATATCTGTGGGGAACACAGGCTGCCCCACGTGCAGTCTCCCCAGAGACAGAGACAGCCACACTGCTACCAGATTCTCCTGGCCTTTCCTGTTTTAAAAGGACAGGAAAGAGACGTCTGTGTACAAGCAATATATGTCCAAATAGAGACATAATTAGACTGCCTTTGCAACAATACCAAGAACAGCAAAATCACAAGCCTTTAGTAACAAATGACATTTTTGGTCTTGAACAGATTATAAGTGCTACAGAACTGAAAGTCAACATGTTCCTTCCATTCACTAGCTCACATTTCTCTCACAATGGAGCCCCCTTAATAGCTAATCACAGTCACCACATCCAAGGAAAGGAAGAAGCAAACTGGCCTACAAGTCTTCAGCTCTGTGAGGTAGCAGGGAGGGGTGAACTCAGCAGAGGCACTTTGGGGACACCAGGGACAGCTGCAGCCCTGGGTACTTCTGCTACTTAACACTCATCAGAGGAAAGGGCTCTGAGAGCCACAGCCGTCTATGAAGCCAATAGCTAAATCCTCTTTCATTGCAGTTTCTGTTACTAATGATTTAATTGTTTCTCCACAGCAATGCCAACAAACATTCATTCTTCTTCCTCTTTGTTTCCTTCGATGCTGGTATCTCTCTTCTCAGTTGCAATTTTCTCTGCCACCCAGAAAAGTGTGCACAAGCTACGTGCAGTCACTCACACCAGTGCACAGCAGATGAAAATTGCTTCAGGATCAGGATGGCATTTGGCACCTTGTGCACTGCAGGCATCCACCCCCCCTCAGCCAGATGTGGTGCAATGGTGATTCCAGCCTCAGGCCTTTAAAGGCTGCAGCTCTGCTCTGTCCCATTCCCTTGCCAAAGGGCCTGTCTATAAAGTTTTCAGCAAGACACATTTATTGAAACTCTGAGTAAACCAAAGATTCATTAAATGCCCTATCAGATGTAAAATACATTTTTCATGGTCCTGCAAAGGAAATTTCAGCAGTAAGATTAAAAGAAGTCACTGCCAAATATTTCAGAGAAAACTTATGTTTATAGATTGAGACTGATTCTGTCCTGTCTGCTGGAGCTACAGGCACACAGTCAGTGTAAGCCCAAACAAAACCAAGTTCTGGCTAATTTTAAAGGGCTGCATTGCTGAACCTCTAACTAGGTGGGGCAGAGGGGTGGAAAAGCTATTAGTAGCAAACAGATAATTTTGGCTACCTGGGAACTAGGAACTCAGGGAAGAGAAAAGTGGAAGGAAAAAATACATCAAGAACAACCAATCACCTTTAATGGGTCAGCATTTAGGAATGCAGAAGTTTGACATGCCCTTTTAATTATAAGGGTAAGTTTAAGAATAAAAGACACAATTACAGCTGAAAAAACACCTCACTTAAAGACCAAGGGAATAGTTATGCTTCCTGCAACCTTCCAAAAGAAACATTTCTAATACATATATACATAAAATACCATCAGAAACTCAGTAATGATTCTTTTATAACTTCTGACCCATGCAGGAATCCCTTCCTAAGAATGTACTCTAGGTTTGAAAAGTGACTTTGTAAACACATTATGATTTTTCAAAGGCTGTGTGTTGGAGCAGAAGTGTTCTCCAGTCAAGCAAAAGACCAAGACCAAACTGTAGGGCTCCCCAGGGACAGTCATCCTGTCCCCAGCCACAGCATCTCTCCATAGACCTTCAGGGATGGACTAAGCAACATGGCATGACATTCATCCTCCACTAATAACAGGCCCATTATTTAGCCTTCACCTTTTCAAGTTCTGGATCCAAGTTCTGCCCACTCTGGTATCAACAGATACTAATGCAAAACTCCTTCTCCACTACTTTACTCCCTCGTTCTGTAGCCTTAATGCAGCCAGCTAACATGGGAGTCACAAGCCTGTACAAGGAACTGCAGCTTTGGGTCTTCAATGAGGTTCTGAAGTTTCCTTTGATTCTCAGAATTTTGTAATTTTAAAGTCCAACCTCAAGGGGGAGATGCCAGAGCTAAGGATCTTCATTGATCAGCATGTGCATGTTGCAATAATCCTAAAATTCGGGAAGGCCCAAATTGCATTGCCAAGATAATCCTTCTCCTACAATTTCCCTTAGCCCTTGAGCTGTGCTTTCAGTGACAACTCACACGGCCCTTCTGCCAGCTGGAAGCTGACCACTGCTCCTGAAATACAAATCCGCATTAGTGAGTCAATTCCACAAGCCAATCCTGAAATCCATCCTTGTCAATGGGAGCCCAGAACTGACCCCATTGCTTGGAGCAGATTTATGCATCAAGCATACACTGATCATAGGAATGCCAAATGTGTTGCAGGATTACATCCTTAGTTTCCATTAATTTGCAGTGCATCTCTCCAGACAGCTAAAGTAGTAATCTTCTGCTCAATTTTCCACAGTTTGGATGGAAACCCAGCTATTCAGTAGCCTGCTCTCAGCAGCATGGACATCAATCCAAGCCTGGCTCAGTTAAAGTGCTCTAAACTCTCAGCTTCATCTGGTTCCCCATGGCACATTTGACTTTCTTATCAAGATAAACTCGATGCCATGCACCTCATGTCATCTATGGCACAGGGCATCATATTTACAGTGTTTGCAAAACAGAAAATATTTACCTTATTAATTTGATCAGGGTGCCCACAGACTCCACATTTCTAATGACAGCTCATGCACCACCAGGCTGCTTTTAGGAGTTTGAGTTAATAGGGAAGAGCCTTGGCTTAAACTGAGGTCAAAAACCCATAGAAGGTTTCCAGGAAGATTCACCAAAGTGGAATGCATTAGGTCAGCAATACGTGGAGAATACTACTCCAGGGGATTTTGTTACTGAATGTAAGAGGGAGTACAGATACCTGCAGTTTCTGGGCTTGCAGGAAGGCAGGCATGCAGTTGATGAACTAAGGTGGATCAGTGGATAACAAACAAAGGCTCAAATGTATTCAGAAGCTCTGGTCCAAGACACTGTCCCTACAGCACAAGAGTACACTCAAAAAACAAGGCAGACACTTGTGGGTGGGTCAGCACCCTGTCTCAAAACTCAGAGCACTTAGATAAGATTCAGGGACAGAAAATTCTGACAGTTGAAGCTGAGTTTCATTCAAGCCTGATCTCATCCTTTATTAGAAGCTGGACTTTATCCTGTTCATTCAGTATGGCAAAAACATGCACCTTCCTTTCAAATTATGGCCACATAGAAAAACCAGATTTCAAATGTCTTTTGCAAAAGAAAAAAGGGCTCTTCTCAACCTTCATGAAGTTATGGGCAAATGTACTGTGTCCTCTACATTTCTCTGACATTCCTTTTCCTTAAATGTAAATCTGTGCTGTAACCATGACTCATTCTTACTCAGCTTTTCTCAGATTTCCATAAGCAAACACTTGAAGCATTTGCATATTTGTGCACTGAAGATAACCTGACTTGCCTGGGTCTCACATCATATAAAAAGCTCAGTATTTCTATCTAGCTCTGGCATAACATTCAGATTTGCTGAGGAGGAGATTGGCAGGTAAATCAGAGGGTTAATATTGTGGTGTTTTTCCAGCAGTCCCCTGCAGAACAGGCAAGCTTTCTCTAAACAAAACCAGAAGGGAAGCCATCCATGCTGCTGGCAGCAGCACACACTGTTTGAGGTGTCCCCTCCTGCAGACAGAGCTGGTGGGGAGCTGTGTGGGGAGAAGGGAAAGGCCAGCACAGGTGGGAATGTGGTCTCTGCCCAGCTGGTCACACACAGCTCCCAGGCAGCCCATGCAGTCACACTCTGCATCCGTGGCAAACTCTCAGTCTCCAATGCACGTGGTGAGGGCTGAGAAAGCAGCAGTCTCAGTACTGTATCATTTGTCCATTCAAGTTCTCCTTCTCCACAATTATTAATGGGACAGATGGAATAAGTGATTGGTCTCTAAGTGAACCAGCTTCTTCTGGCTCAAACTGGAGCTTGGAGTTAACATGTACAGGCAATAAGCTCCCTAAAGAAGATTTACAAAGCAACAGATAATTTGGTTGAACAAAGCTAAGTTATAAGACATTTGCAAAGCCCCAAGCTCACCTAAAGGCACAAAGAATTCAAGAAAGTATCAAAAAAGTTATACTAGGAAAGAGATAGAATAAAATAAATTCCCCTAATGTACCACAAATATCAACCACCACACACTACCTACAAACCATATGTTTTGCCCATCTGTTCTGTTATCTTCAACTAAATTTATAGTATTTGGGCTATCGGAAGAATTGTCAAGCCTGAGCTGGGCAGGATTATAAAACCTAGGTGTTATTACACTTTAAAAGACATTTTCCCCTCCCCCTACCACACCAGGCACAAGATTATACATTTCTCTTGCTGCCTCCTGGCTCTGGTACTACAGAGGATGCTATGCTTGTTCTCAGCTACAGAAAGTAGTAGGGCATCCCAGCCCCCAACAAAAGAATAGTTCCTCTGCCTGTCTGATTTTGCTCTCTTCTCCATCCTTCACTCCAGGCAGGTCTAAGAAAGAGGTGTCAAGGCTGAGGGTGCAGGGTCACTTCCTGTGGTGCTGCAAACCACTGAAGCTCACGTGAAGTCAGGAGAGAGCTCCTAGTTCTGCCTCAGCAAGGGTCAGCTCTCTGGAGCAGGGCTCCAAGAACAACACTCAAATTATCCTACTGCTGAGCCAGAGTTTCAAATTTGAAGCATCAGGGGTTGTAGATCAGGGCTATGATCATAAAATGGCAGTGCAGGCAAAGGATTAGGGCAGGAGAGCAGCCATTCACTACAAAAGCATATGTGCAGTGGACATCTCCTTGGGAAGAAAACAACGAGGTCCCCTAAGTGAACCCTTCCACCAGTCCAGATGCATCATAAGCCAGAGAACACTGTGCTCCTAGTACAGAGCCTACTTCCACAGACTGCAAGTTACTGCCACTGAGGAAGCCAACAGCTTTTAAGCTGGTCTAGGAAAAAGCACTTCTAAACACAGCCTGGAATGGCTCAGTCTGTTTCTTCACTGATACTCCTATACCCTGTCTTTTGGGTAGAGCTCAGTATGCCAGATATTTAAGATACTTCAAAATAGAGCGCAAATCTTGGGGACCTGCATTTCTAAGTGCTGTTCTCCACTACATGCTTCCATCTGTGGTTTGTTAGTTCTCTTCTGCACGTACAGCAACAGTGCTTTTCAGAGTGCACACACAGAGGGAAGCTGCTTGGAAAGACTCAACTCTGACTGTCAAGTCAAATAACAGACCTTAATGCTGACCCCTCCCCACCTTGTGCACCAGACTCTGCAGTTAGTGCGTCGCTTGCAGCAGCTGTCTACCTCTCAGCACCTCCTTCCAGAACACAAAGTGACGTGCACAGCTCCAAAAGCTTCCTAGGAAGTCCACAAATAAATACAGCGGGGAAGATTCCAGTTTGCTTTTTCACTTGCAAAGGATTAGGGTAAACGTAGTGATTTTCCGCACAGAAGGTCTTTAAAGAGTGCGCGGAATTCCAATAGGTGTCTCATTAATGCCAAGCCGTGGAGCACATGGTGCTGCACTCCTGCTGTCTGGTCCACCTGCCCCGTGCCAAGTGGCTCTCTCCAGTGCTGCCTCAACCTGCCCACTGCCAGGTGATGGTATCCTGCTGCCCCGGGCCCTGCTGAGCAACCAGTGCTGCCTTCACCATGTTCCCTCGTTTGCTTCAAGAGCTGATTTCTGAAAGGTGCTAAAGCTCAGCATCAACCCCTGGGAGAGTCCAGCTCCCCTTTTGCCCTTAAACAGCATGTACAGAGGACATGCTGGCACAGCATCATCTCCCTTTTGCTTTCCAGGATGGATGGCAGATTGCAATGCAATTTTCCTCCCAGTCCCTCTGTATTCATGATTTCCACCTATTTTAATCAGCAGTCATTTCTGAGCCTGTCACTGTCACGGAAGAGGCAGATGAGTTCAGAAATGAGAAAGAAGTGCTTTTCCATTTTTACAAATATTGCTGCACACAACGGAGTTGTGGATATCCATTCAAACTGCATAAAGTTGAGGGAGTTTTATTTTGATTTGGGGGTTTTGGGTTTTTTTTTACAGACCTTTTCACTAAGGGGAAAGACTTGCATTGTGGACACACATGTACTAGAAAGGAAGGCCAGGCTACAGAGTGAGTCCTTACCTTTCCTTCTTATACTGTTCAATCAAGTCCAGGCAGGTGGAACATCAGACACCCTAGAATGCCCTGGAGAGTGGTAATCAGAGCACAGAGGCAATGTGGAACAAATCCCACTTCTAGGTAATAGTTTCCCTGGTTTTTACTAAAAATAGAGCTTCTTTCAGCGGCTCAGAAGCAATACTAAAAAATTAAATTTTACAATGAATAGGACAACTCTTAGGAAGATCTTCTCCTGATGAAATGTTTTCTTTTTCAACCCTCTGAGAATAATCACCTAGGTTTAAAAGGAAAAAAAATTCAAAATATTCTACCCTTTTTCTTTATACATCACGGAAAGATACATCAATTTATAAATCTGAGTTCTTAAGCTTGTCACTGCAGAAAAAAACCTCCACCTCTACTACAAATGCCCCAAACTGAAATGCGTTGAGAAGCACAGAGCGTTTTTTTTTGATACAGGTATGGACATAATACAAAATATTTCAACACTTCTAGCCAAAACTATTCATTGAATTTGATCCAAAGTAATATCTGTCTTTCATTGCTTAAAAATTGCATTTGCGGCAAATAAAACTGATTAGGTAAAAACAATCAATTTTTTTAGCCAAGTTGTTTGCCTTTTCATAGGTTTAAATTCAATGTTGCATTACAAACATACTAAGTTCATAAAAGGTGTTCCATTCTTCAAATCTTACTAAAATCTTATTAGCAGGGTTGGGTCCCTTTTTCCTATACACATCCCCATTCATAGCTCTAAATATGAGTCCAAACTCCATTCCTCATAATATCTGTTTAGGGTTGATAAAAGTCAACCACACAGGCAAGAGAAGAGATTTCTTAGAAAGGAATAGCTCTGCTCATCTTTATCCAAGGAAATGGGAAGAGGGTTATGAAACATCTTCACTTTTGTAAAGCTAAGAAATCTGACCTGGAACTGACAAATGTGAATTCAGGAGTCCTGCAATGCCATTTGGACAGAGTCACTTTGAGAGTGGAGCAGGGCATGGAAACCACCCACATTCGAAGGAAATCAAAATTTTATTGCAAACTTAATCCAGGATTTCAGAAGTCCTTTTGTATATATGACATGAAAGAGATCACTGTACAAGATAAGCAAAGACAAAATCTTGCACAAGGGCAGGACAGCAGGTCTTGGCACACCAGGATTTAGGAGCAGGGCTGTGCTGCATTCATTCCCCTACGTGTGCTCGTGTGCTGCACACCTACAGCCGTGCTCACTCGCTCGCTCTGGCCATCTGAAACCCTCTTCTCCTCCCAAGAGCTGCCCCCAAGGAGCACCATGTGCTGCCGATGTCGCAAGGCAGGACAGTCAGTCTGTGATCAACCAGCCAGCCAGAAAGAACAACACCACTGGGGATGTACAGCTTTGCCTTTTCCCACATTGAATGGGGCATTAACTTCAAAGTCTATGAGCCTTTAAATCTTTAACAATAATTAATAGGAGAAAGATGACTAATATTTGTGTTTGCCCTTAAACCTGCTCTTGGGAGAGAAAATAAAAGCTCAAAGAAAGTGACATTTTGTGCAAGCAAAGTCAACAGTATTAGTTATTCCTGAATTAGTTTGTCTTAACTCTGGTGTTAATGCTTTACTTGGCCTTGTGCTCCCAAGTGGAGTGAAGTGCATTTAGCACTTCAGTTCCTACAGCATGAAATATTTCTCTGCATGGATCTCCCAGTGCTAACTAGAGCAACCTCAGGGCTGCAGCAATGTCTGCTAGTTACCATGGGCTACTGCAGCCCTAAGAAACTGTCACAGTCCAAGAAAAACCAGCTCACACTGTCCAGTGCACTGGATTCCAAGCCTGGGGTACTGGAGCCTTGCTCCAACACACCAAGTGGGCTGATGCTTTCTGAGCCCAGAGGAAGACTCACATTATCATCTCTAGGCATTGGCTTCAGCACTGCTCACAGCAAGTCATTATTTCACTTCAGAAGGTTTGTTTCCTTAAGACATAAACAGTCTGATGGGGTTTGGGGTTTTTTCATCCATCAAGACCAATGTATCCTAGTCTAGACTGTAAATTTACAAAATTAATCCAAGAGGACTCTGTGTTCACACCATATCCAAAGTGCCACCTCAGGGAAATCTATAAAAAATTGGAAAGCTGTTCTTCCACAGCAACCAGAGGTCTGATGGGCAAAGCCAGGTTTCTCCTATCCTGTGTGTAACAGCCCTACCAAGAGACATATGTGCACGTGTAAAGAGTTCAGAGTCCAAACCAATAAAAAAGACAATCTCTCCAGTTTTCCTGTGCCAGCTTTAAACAGCCCATGGAAAGAGAAGTAGTAAAGTGGTAATTTTTTTCCTAAGTTTTCACTGCAGATGCACACAGGGCCATTTTAAGAATCTGCCATGCTGACCAGATCCTGGCATTGCTTTTTGCATACCAGTATGTTAAGCCAGGTCAGCAAATTCCCTCCACTGCTCACTCCTGAGCCAGGGACAGCAGGCAGTGAGAATTTGTTTAAGTCTCCTGCAAAGATCATGGGGAAGTTGGGATATATAGGAATGTCCTGTGGTAAGGAGATTTTCATATCCAGCTCTGCTGAGTGCTCTGAAAGCACAATCTAAAGACATGCCAAAACAAGTGGAGCCTGGGCCAGAAAGCATGGAGCTAGCAATTGCATTCCATACTCCCTCTGTCCCCTGTTCAGGAAAACTTGCTACCACATTCAAGACTAGGATGAGCCCCAAGATCCAGAAAACAACTAGATAAGTAAACTAACACTGCAGTCTAGCCCATGTTTAAAAGATGTCAACTTCCTCTGGAATTTTCAAGCCCACAATTCTTTTTTTCTGTTATTTTCAATATTTTCCCTATTTTAGGCATCACTTTATGCCAGGCTGCCATTTAAAGGCTATTTAAATTACTGTAGGAAAAGAAAATTTAAATTAGATTTTGTCCCATTTCAGAATCCTACCAATCAATAATGGAGAAAAACTGAGATGGAAAATAAATGTCCCTTTTTTGAGGAGAGCCCCCTGCGAAAGCCTGATCCAAAAGCCACTAGGGAGTTAATGGATTACATTCTTAACAAGTTTCAGATGATCAGTCATTTCCATCAGTCATTTGCAGAGATGGGAATGAACTTCAAAGGGTTTGATATAGAACTGAACTTCCAAGGCTTTCTATCTGAACATCCTGGGACTTATAGGTATGTTTCCAATCATCTGCAGATGCAGCCTGCAATGCAAGGAAACAGAACCCTAAAGGCTCTGTATTTTGCAGTCAGGGGGTAAAAAAAAAGTGTTATGTTTGCAGGAGATGGTCAGCTCATTCTCCCGCTGATTCTTATCAGGCACTCACACAAGCCGGCAGTGAACCACAAACAGGAGCTAAACTACTGGAATTTAATGGCTCATTCTCCAAAAACCTATTGGCTTATAAAGATACACTGTGTTCTCATTCAGTGCTAATTTACTTTAACAATAAACTTATTGTGACTTGTATTCCCACTTCAAAGAGAGTTTTTATGTGGCAACTGGGAGGGGCATAAGTGGGAGTTTTCCTCTGTGAATAAAACAAAGATACAGTAAGGTGAAGGAAAAATAGCTCAGTAATTATCCTCCATAGGGTGTAGGGCCATATAATAGCAATACCTCAAATTATTTGCAGACATGTCCATATATTTGAGAGAAATAAAACCTTTCAGAGGATAACACACCTGTGCCACGGGTAATTGCCTTCACTTGCAAACTAGAACTGCCGAACAGATGTTTATTCCACCACACACAGACAGCAGGAGCAGTAGGAAAACCTTGCCTCTTTGAGAAGTGAAAAATTATTAAGCCCACCCTAAAGTGGTACAAAGCAGCTTTGCCTTTACCTCCTCCTCTGGCAGCTGCTTCAGCCAGAGAGCTGCTCATCGCTTGACAGGATAAGCCCAGATGTGAGCTAGCCCAGAGGCTGCCCGTGAGGCAGGCAAGACTCCGAGGGGACAAGAGAGGTACACCTGCACCTATGGGAAAGTGCCACCAGGCAGGGACGTGCA
Organism: Haemorhous mexicanus; assembly: GCF_027477595.1. Classification (NCBI taxonomy): domain Eukaryota; kingdom Metazoa; phylum Chordata; class Aves; order Passeriformes; family Fringillidae; genus Haemorhous; species Haemorhous mexicanus. The sequence goes on along the minus strand of NC_082348.1, from coordinate 27,321,707 downwards.
GGGAGAGCAGCCTTGAAGTGCTCAAGGAAGAGGCAGGTGCAGGAGAGCTCCAGCATTCCTACAAGACTCCATCAAGCCCATCATGGAGCCCTGGCAGGTACACAGTGATTGCTGAGGCACCACCAGCCCACCCCATCAGAACAACTTGGATCCAGCAGCCTGAGCTTAAGGCAAACTGATACTTCAGCATTTTTGAGCCACTGTCCGGCATTTTCCAGGATGTTTGCAACCCCACTCCAGCATGTCTGGCTGGGCTAGTCCTTCACAGCCATGCAAGGCTGCAACACATTGAGGGATGGGTTCCTAAAGGCACCTGGGGCCTACTCCCATTGATTCAGCTCCAAAACCACAGTGTGAATATCTGTGAATAGCAGGGTCTAGCATCTCCACTTTCTGTTATTAAAATGCCCATAGCAAAAGCATTCTGTTCTCCTCTGTCCTCCTAAGCAGTCCCAGATTCCTTTCTCAGAATTTCATTCAATCCAAGCACCCCTGGATCTCGCCTCCCCAACCTTATCAAAAACTCTACTCTGGAAGAGCAACCCAACAGAAGAGCTCTTTGCAGGATGCTGGAAGGGACAAGGTCGGCCTGACTTCTACCCCATGGTCCACAGCTGCCTGGAAAAACACAGACTAAAAGAGTTTTTCTTGAAAAAGATCAATAACATTTTGCTCAAACCAAAATGTTTGGGGAAACATGTCGATTATGATAAAACTGTAATGGGGAAAAGAGTCCAAACATTCCACTGCAATCATATCATATAGTTAATGCTACAGTAAATATTTACATTGACCCTTTGTAGCCATGCATTCAATATTTAATATGAATATTACATTTAACATTAAAACGAATAGAACAATTTCTGGGGAAATAATCAACATTTCCCTGAATTTGCTTAACACAAGATGCTGAGATTTTAATTTTTCACTTCAATTACAAGTGAATTTTAATTTTTAAACACTTAGACTTCCTGCCAGATAGGAACTTTGGCTCCTCACCACCAACAGTCCAAGGTCAGAGTAGTTCAATAGAATTGCTGATACACCCTGCAGGAGCCACTGGGAGGTGGTGCACCAAACAGGTTGTCACAGGGCAAAGATGCTGCAGCACAGAGCTGACACGCTCAGCACAAGTGAAGAGGCAAAGACAGCACAACTGGCCAGAGCCTGCTCCTAGAACACTCTCCCCAAGGGTCTGCCAAATGGCACTTCATGAAGAGGCAACTGGAGACATGGATTTGACCACCACCATTTTTTCATCTCTTACCCCAGCTTGTCAGTCTGTCCCTGAAGATGTTAGTATTTCCTTCTAACTGCTGGACAGCCAATGATCTCAATCTTGCACGTGTCACAGACATTACTAAAAACAGCCTCATTTCAAGTGCACTGGGAGATCCATCATTCAAAGCGCCATGTTAGGTCCCAGCCTCAGCAGCACAGGCCAGGAGCGTGGTGGCAGCCACCACCTCTGAGTGTGTTACACCCACCGGGGTGTACAGGTGTGTGACACCTGTTTCATCTGCTGCTCATTTGTTGTGATTGCTCTGCAGCTGAAGTTCTGGCAAATGGAGCTCCCCAGATAGGGAGCTTGTTGCTGTGCACCACAGTTGTACCCATGTGTCATTAGAGAAGCCTGCCTGAAGAAAAGGTTTCAGAATGTTTTGCAGAGTTGCCACCTACCTTTGTTAAATGCAGCATTCACTTAAGCTTATCTCTAGCTATCTAAAGTATATACAACTATATAAAAATTTGTCTCCATTGTCATCACTTAGCCTAGCAAAATATAAAATCCAAGAAGTATCTGTTTCCTCCCTTAATGGTGGGCATGGAAAGGTGCTTAATCAGGGGCATTTAAAGCATGTTTAGAGTAGTCTTTGAAGCAGCCACATTTTCTTTCTTCCAAGCCCATCACCCTTTCTTACTCTTCCTTGCCTTCTGACAATTTTCTGAAATGCCAAGTGCACCACCTGGTATAACCAGCCTCATTTTTCATCCAAAATGCTCTAGCTGATCCTGCTTTTCACATGGAGCTTGTTCTAGATGGTCTCAAGAGGGCCCTTCCAGCCTTGCCTGCTTTCCTTCACAACAAAACCAAACCAATGTGGGAGAAAAAATCTGAGCAATAAAACATTGTTACTTCCAAAGGAAAAAACTCTGCTCTTCCTGCTTCATTCACAACCTGCTGCTGCAGCCTTTTCCAGAATACCTCCCAATACTTCATCCAGTTGAAACCTGATGCATTATCTGTCAGCTGGATGCAACTGGGAATCTTGCCAAAATATTTAACATGTGTCTTGCAATATTTGTCAAGCATCTTACAGCATCAACTGTGAGTCAGGTGAATCTGGGAGAATTTTAACTTGCATTTGTTTGAACCACACATTAGGAAGCTGTCCCACTTACTAGAGTGGGTTGTGCATGCTTAAAACAGAAGCCCAGTGCACATGAAAAAAAAAAGAACCAACCAGAAACTGGGAAGCAGTTGAAGGTCTTTCACTCTAAACTCTCATAATTTTTACTATTCTATTTGGTGTGCCTGAGTTTACCAAGAGCTGGCCTTGAGAATATTGATATTATCAATTGAGAATGTTTTTGAACATTATAATGTAAAGTAAATAGCTTTGCCTTATAACTGTAATTTTTGTGAATTGCATGCAGTACACATTATAAAATCTTTCAACTGGATTAGGAAACCTAAGACTCAAAGGAGACCAAATAAGATGCAGGTAATTTCCTGGTATTTGCAGGGTAATTTGAGCAGCTTCTTTTCTGTCTTCTCTTGCTTTACCAAAGAACTGTGACTATGCTGAGATGCCACAAATCTAGTACCATAGAGAGAATTTCTGACCAAACTGTATATGTATTGTATCTGCTTTGGCCACGGTGAAGGTTAACAACTTCCAGGTTTTACCCAATGCTGCTTTGTTTGTTTGTACTGATATTTTATTCAGGGGAGGAATGAAAAGGATACCTTTTGGTTTACCTTTTTTACCCTGCAAATACCTCCATGCCACCTTAGACACTTCTGAAAATGGCAATTCTCTTATGGGCAGTATAGATGCCCTCCTTGACATCCCTGCTGCTTGTGGGTGCAGTCAGGTTGTCAGATTATCAAGAGAATTTGTCTGCAACACCATACACTGACCATGAAATCATATTGCACATTATTTTCCTTTCCCTCTGCACTTCCCACAAACAACAACTATCTACAAGGAAGAAGGCTTTAATACTTCCCATGCATCTTTGCCACAGCTCTGTTACTTGAATATGGTCTGTACTTCCCACCTGGTGCCCTCCAGTCCACTCTCCCTGCTGTGAGAGAGCTGCCCACTCTGGTCTGCTCCCTGCCAGCATCCATGGGCAGTCATGGGATGCAATGGCAGGGATTTGAGTCAGTGAGCTGCCACAGGCAGCAGAAGGAGCACCTCAGACACTGACAGGGCTTCACCCAGCACTCACTTGGTGAATTGAGCTGCGCTGTGCCTGGGTTTTTCTTGCTCCTACTCACCCTGTGAAGAGATGCTTCTGTTTTGTTTTCCCCCAGGAAGATGCATGCCAGTGTTTGTGTGGGATGGAGCAAAGGCTTTTGCACCCCTGTTCAGGCAGCTCACCCTGGCCTGCCATGGTTATGAACTCCACACTTCTGTTGTTGCTAGTCCTCTATGACCTTGACCTTACAGTTACTCCTGTGCCATTGGGGTGGCTTGGCCTGAACTGAGGAGCAGAAAGAATTCCTTAACCTGGCAAATGAAAAAGGGAAGACTTAAATGAGGTGCTACTGATTCTTCTGCCAGCTGTGGACAGAAGACAGCAGAGCCTGCAATCAAGGGACATTGCATGGACTTCCTGCTGGGAGCTCCAGTGCAGGGGGCACAACTTTCCACAGGAGAGGAGAGCCAATTGCTGTGATCAGGTTAACCTGCTGTCTGTACTCCCCTGTGCTACCACTATGTTAAGGGTCCTAAGAAGCTGCTGATAATGAGGGTATGTACACTCATGCTCCTCCTTCAGCTGCAGCATAGAAATACCCTGAGGTGCCCTGTGCCTCAGTTTATCTGTAAATATAGCCTATCTAATAATATTTCCCTATACCTTATTTACAGCTGAAAGGTGCTGGGATAGCAGAACATGGGGGGGATGTAGGAGTACAGCAGTGATGTGTTCTACAGCTGACTCAGGTTCTCCAGGTAAAGGTGAACCCCCACTGATTGAAAGAAGTACCTTATATCAGACCTATTGCTTCAGACAAAAACAAACAAAACAAACAAACAAAAAAAACCCAAAACGAAAGAAAAACAGGAAGAAAAAATAGAAAGGTGTTGGTGTTTATAGAACAACACCATCTTCTAACACATCTTCCACTTCCACAGAAAGTTTTATCCAGCATTAATGTCAGTGATATGGGAAACAGGTGTTCTTTCTAGGAGAGGTCCAGCAGCAGAGGCAATTTGTGTCTCTGCCATTTAAAATGACAGGCTGTCTGCTGAAGAGAAGATGAGAGCTATTAGATGAACATTTATTTGCTGCATTTTTAAACTCTGGCATACTGTATCAGAAGACACCTTAGTCTACCTGGGATTCTGGTGTCAAGTAGGCAGCCTGCCAGTTAATGAGTTATTTAATAGCTCATAAAGTATCCTCTAGACTCCCCTCAAACTATAACCATTCCCATGCAGCAAAGCAAGCATTGATCACACACTTAGAAGCATTTTCCATATCAAATGTCAGAAAGCAGAAGAAAGACAGTGTTAAATCCATTCAATTCTTGATACTTTTTGCTGAGGAATGGGAAGACTGGCATCCTGTCTGCATGCTGGGGGATGGACCCTCCCAGGCTGCCATTTCATTTGGTCACTAAAATGTGGAGACAACTACTGTGTAATCATCCCACTTCAGCACAAGCATTATACCAGGATTCTATTACTGAGCTAAATCAAGACAGTTTCTCTTTTCCTGGGGAATAGGCACAGCCCTTGGCAGCTCACACAGACTGCAGCAGGAGGAGAGTGTGGCAGAAGCTAAGCCTGGCTTCCTCTGGATCAAAGGGCACTATCCATTGGCACAATAACCCCAGCTAAAGTGTCTGGATGGACTTTGAAATATGGCAGAAAACGTGAAAGTTTGCAAATTAACTTTTATGTTCCACCCCATTCGGCTGGTGTGAAGTGCATTAAATGCTACCATGGAGTGTGTCAGAGAGGGTACTGGATGGAGAACATTTAATATGAACATCTGCACTTACAGGGTCACTGGCAATAGCAGTGGTTATCTATGTGACTGACAAACCAAGCCTCCAGCTCAAAGGTTGCTATTTAATTTGTATCCATGCTTACATCCTACTACCAACACGTGTTTCTTTCCTCATCACAAATCCTCAGTAAGAAATCTATTTATGAACTAGAGTATCTGATCAATAGTAGAATATAGTACAGTCATAAACTATAAAAAGTATTAATGAGAATTTGAAATTATCCAGCATGTACTCAGAGAGCTATCATGGTTTTATTCCAGGAGAGGTCTGGGCTAAATGAGTATTCCACATGTAGTGGTTTATGGATATGCAATGTATGCCTAAGCTAGTATAGCAAATAATGAATGAAGTCTTAGCAGGAAACATAGGCCATTTACTGGAAGGTTTTTCCAGACAACTGGGATTTCAACATTAGAATTATAAAATACTTCAAAAGTCAACATTTCTTCATAGTGCATTCTTGCTATACTTCACAGATTCAGCACTGCATGCAAAGCATGCATCACAAATAATGCCTGCTCACAAACAAATAGCTTATCTGTAAACATACATTCTCTGAACACATGGACTGTACCTGTGTTTGCAGGCACAGTTTGCAGCATTCAATGTTCCTTAACTTCCAAAGAATCTGTGGGCTGTTTTAACAAGAGAATTAAATACCCTTTTCAGTAATAATCTCTCGTTCCCCAGAGCCTTCTTGAGAATTTTGTTGTTGTTTTTTGATTATTTTTGCTGCCAAATGCACACAGAGCTGTATAAGGCAGCTTTTGTCTTCCACAAGAACAAGCTTCATTGACCCAAGAACCTCCAAGGCAGTGTCACTTCACTCATGTTAGTATGCATGGCTGTGCTGCTGGAGCTGCAGAGAAGGCCTCCAGAGCCTGGCATTTCAGCATGATGCCAGCAATGACATCATCTCTCAGTGAGGCCTTGGAGGAACCTCGTAAGTTTGGACTGGGCTGAGCAGATCTGGACAGGCGCTGGTGTGTGGTCAGGCAGAGCTTTCCAGGAGCAAGGCAGAATATTGTCCCACGCAGGCTCACGGAGCCCAGTGTGGCCCTGGAGCCTCAGTGCACCCACTTGGGCGAGCTCATTCCTCTGCCACAGCTCCCAGGAGCCCCTTCCTGCTGCTTCTGCCTTGGGCAGAGTGACAGGGGTATCTGAGCTGGAGGAGGCCTGCAGAACCTCTCTGTGCAGGGGGACGTGTGCCAAGGAAAGAAGCAGGTTGACTTTAAAAGTGTGATGATACATTTAACCAAGCTGACAGAACAGGAACAAAGAACAAAGAAACAAACTCAAGGCAGACTGCATTTGATCTGGAAATTATTAATATTTGAGACAATAAAGGCAGACCCCCTGAATACTATTTGCATAGAATCCCTCCTCAGAGCCAAACCACACTTTAAAGCACTTCATCTCGAAAGAGCTCTGCTGAATTGAAACTGAACTACTACCATGACTAGAGGGTTTTGGTGCCAAAAGATGTCAGATTGAACACAAAACAGAATTTTCATTCTTTTGTGTCCTCCATAAATATTAACAACTTGACACCCCATAATGAAAGCAAAATGCACTTAAGCACGGGCAGAAAAACAAAACTAGCCAACCATTCTTCTTTTAGGCTTACAATTGGAAATTAGCTGTAGAGGTCAGAGTTTTCCAGCATCACTGTAAATTGGGATTAACTCCACAGACATTGAGCACCCAAGAGGAGAAATTGGCCTCGCATGGTGCAAGAGGATTGCAATTCCATGAAATAACCACCCCATCCTTCCAGCCCTTAGCTGGATGGAAGCAGCTGCAAAACCCTTGTCTACCAACTGGCCTCGGCCCACGCTCATGGCCAACAGGCAGAGGATGGAAGTGCAGCACAGGGGGGCCACAGCACCTTGCTGTCCTGCTCAAGACCCCTCCTGAAGGGCCCAACACTCCCTGTGGCCAAGAGGCAAGAAGTGACAGGAAAAGCACAGCAGCCAGGATTTTCTGATACATTGCTTTGATTCACTTTTCTCATGTATCTGATAAAAGTATCTGAGCGTCTTTAGAGGGGAATAAAATGTACCTCAATTTAAAGCAGAAAATAATATTTTTGTATTCGTCTCCATGTCCATTAAAAAATGGACACTTCCTCTAGGCAAGAACTTCCACTGTCCAAGGCATGCAACAAAGTACTAATTGCAGTGGGAAAAATAAACACACAGTTCCCTTCTCCTCCCAACATCCCCCCCCTCCCCCCACCAAAAAAAGAAAAAGGCAAGAAAGTAAAATGAAATCAGTCTGGGATATCCACAAAGCACAGGATATTCTGAATTTTGTTTTTCTCTTCAAATATCTCTCAATAAAATTTTTCTAGATAGCCCTTGGAGAGAACAGAGGAAGCCAGGAAACTTCCTCGGTGTAGGAAAAGTATTGGGGAATAAAAATAGGGAAATATTTGTTTCAATTATTTCCCCTGCACAGGCCGACAAAGGCTTTTGCACACACTATAAGGGAAGAAATATTTAAAACACTGAGGTTCTTGACCAGAGCAGTACAAGTCACTAAATATATCTCTGTAGTCCCTTGATGTTACTCTTAAAATAATTTAAAAAGCAGAACATTGCTACCACCATATTTACTGGTACCTTCAGATATTTTCTTCCACCAGTTTTAGAGCCAACTTCAGAACACTAAATGAGAATTAAAGGGGCACTGGTGCATCAGGCAATAGGAGTACCCCCCTGCCAATCACAAATATTTGAACTTTTTACTCTTCAGGCTTTGCAAGTGCCCAGAGAGTCTTTTGAATGACTCTTTTGAATGGTCCTGCTTACCACAGAGTTTCACTTGCTGTGTCTGCAGCAGGAGCAAACAGACCCCACTGAAGGCTCTGAACACCAAGACAAAGAGCAGCTTTGCTCAAGGAGAGCTTCTTTCTTAATAGTGAGGGCATGCATGAATGCTGTGCCTGCAATGTCCTGCTGCAGCAATCAGGGCCTGTCTGAGCTCCAAGTTATGTTTCCACAATCTCCATTACCGAAGGAAGGCACTGAGAAGTCTGTTACCTAAACAGTTTCTTTGTGATTAATTACTGCATAGGAAAAGAATAGCCTTAGGTAAATTTCTGAACCTCAAACTACATGCTAGAAAGATGGTCCCAACATCGAAGAACATTTCCACAATCTCCATTACCGAAGGAAGGCACTGAGAAGTCTGTTACCTAAACAGTTTCTTTGTGATTAATTACTGCATAGGAAAAGAATAGCCTTAGGTAAATTTCTGAACCTCAAACTACATGCTAGAAAGATGGTCCCAACATCGAAGAAACACAGAAGACAACAAATCCTGATGTTTCTAGCATGAAATGAAGTCTGTTTAAAGTCTAGGGAACCCAGCAAACAGCTCTGAGAGGGAGATATTTCTGCAGCAAGTCCCTAAAATTATCTGTGGTACCAGTTATTGCCATTGTCCTGGCTCCTTCTTTAGCACAACCTTGGAAAAGCTGACTTCACCCATCAAACACCTTCTGTAGAAATCTCAGACCCTCCTGAAGGGAATCCAGCCCTGCCTGGAAAGTCCTGCTGTCTCCTACTGAAATAACTTTTATTTTCATGCTCCAGTAAATACAAACTGTAAGTGTACCCCCTTCAAGGGAGGGTTAGAGCTCTGCAATGTTCCTAATCTCTAAATTGTTTAGGTAATTTTATTTGACTTTGCTGATAGATCAGGAATGTATTTTGCAGAATCATTTATTGATTGCCCATTTCATTCCTTTTGAAGTGTTTCCAGAAAGGCAGGGAAAGGACAGGGACATTTTAAATATTGTCTTTCCTCCACTTGCAGAACTGTGATATTTGTTCTGAAGTGTTTGAATATCCTCTCCAAGTGAAAGAGGATGTTCACTCTCTCACTCTCTGGCTCGTGCTGCCACCACTGCCTTTACTGCTTCCTGGCAGCTGCTTTGGGGGGATGTGAAGGAGCAGCTGTAGAAGGGCCAGGGGAGCAATGACCTCTGGCAGAGGTAGCTTGCACCAATACTTCTAGAAGGGGCCACAAGCCACCTCTTACACCATCACCCATTTAAAACTCCTGCCACAAAACTGCTCTGAGTTCCCCCAGCTGCCTGTACAACACAGCCTCCAGTGTTTGACCAATCCCAAAAAGAGTTTCACCAGGTCAACCTACATTTATTTAAGAGCATTTTGATGAAGTTGTGCAGGTACTTAACTGCACAGTCAGCAACTGTTCAGGTGAGGAGCTTTTACTCTAACCCCAGCGACCGGATCCCTGTCCTATCCAGCAGATGCTACTACCCTTCCCAGGTTTATTTGATCCAGGCTCAGGTTTATTTGATCCAGCTTTTATGCAAAAGCACATAAAAACAATATAAACACATTTATATAAGAGACAAATGTGTGTGTTTAAATTAGCTCATTCCACAAACACAGGCTATTGAACAGCCCCATCTGCACACGGGGAAGGCAGCAATGGCCAGGTGCACGTGTAGGAGAAAGGAAGGATGAAGCAAGGAGGAAAAAAACAGGAACAAGAGCTAAGAGCAACATGATGATTTACAGAGAAGGAAAGAAGATAGAGCTTCTTGTGTGTTAGCCACAGATGGGGCTGACCTGTGTCACTGCTGCTAAAGCTGATGTGAAAGGTAATTCCAGGGCTGTGGGTGGGGATCCTGCAATCCCACCATCATAAAGCTTCGCTCCTCAAGGGCTTTCTGCAGATGCTGGGCCTTGGCAAGCCTGGCATTCACCTGAGTGTGTCAGGCAGCCCTGTGGGCTTCCTATGCTGTGATGACCATAGCACTTTACTGGGAATGAAGAGGGGTCTGAAAGAATGGAAAAAGAAGGAAAAGATCAAAAAAACCTATCCAAAAATCCTGGTGCACCTCCCTGCCATCTGCTAACATGCAAGTGGCCTGCTTAGAGAAAGATTTATAGTAGCCCTGAGAGTGGCCAGACCCCAGACTTCTCTGGGAACACCAGCTGGGACAGAGTCCCCAGCATTACTTCATGAGTTTGAATTAGATATGTAATTTCAGTTTGAAAGAGGTTTTTTGAAACATGCTAAAGCTGAAGTAAAAGGTTAAAACTTCCAAAGTGGCATCTTCAGCTCTGACCAGGAAGCCAAGATGATAGGTGCTCAAGGGCAGCTGGGCTACACCAGAGCAGAAACCCCCTCCTCTTGAAAAGGAAAGCTGCACTGAGACAGAATCCATAAATACTCGATGCCTGGAGTCTGGTCTGAATGAAAACCACAGTGAATGGCCTCAGGACTTAGTGGAACACTCTCTACTTTAATGATACATATCCCTTCATTGTTAAATCTGCTCTTTGCTTGGGTACAGACGCTAAAGTGTGGACTAGCTGAGCACTCCCTTAAAAAACCTGTGGCATTACATACCCAAATGTTTGAAATTTAATGGACATTGGTCCCTTAAGTCCCACAGGACTCGTCTCAAGAGCTTATTCTCAATTCCTATGCATCTCTACCTTTATGTGTGTACTTAAAATGAGCAAATATCACTGGATCATATTATGAGTATCCCTGAAATTGACATATTAAACAAGCTTGTCCTGAACTGGCCTTAGACAATCCTAGCTCTTTACCAGAGAAAATGTCAGTAAATTGGGTTTTTTTTTAAAAAAAAAAAAAACTTTAAAATATACAGAGATCAATTATTCTCTTAAATCTTTTGATATGAATTAAAGCCACCATATTTAAAAAAAAAAATCACAATGTTGCTAATTTAATTTAAACCAGCCATGAAAACAAAGGATTTAACTACAGTGCAGTTAATGATTCCAATAAAAAACCCAAAAAAACTAGCTGTTTACATGTTTTACACAAAGACTTTTCCTGGCCCCTTTTAGCTGTCCATACAATACATTGTTAAGTTAACACTTAATAACATCAGCTTAATATATAACAGAGGGAAAGTGCACTGCAGCCTCATTTGCTCTATTTAGCAAGTCCTATTAAATTCTGGTTTTCTCCCTCAGAAGATTGTAAATATACCAATGTTCACCTTTGAGAATGTAAGTCCAAAGTGCAACATAATATGGGCAAATAGCTTGACAAGTAATTTGTGACCCTCAATTTGAAACCACATTAAAAGTACCTATTCTGCTGCATAGGAGATCCAAGGCCAACTGGAGCATGAAGCAGAAGAAGGCATAAGTTGCCATTTCCCACGTCTCCTGAAGCCTGAGAGCCCAACTGAGAGCCAGGCTGACTGTGACACTGCATGCAAGCCTTGGCTTCCAGAGGAATATCACTGTGCAGGCTGGCACAAGCCAAATCCCCTAAGAAAAAAGTGTAGGAGGAGAAAATTCATTCTGGCTAGGACTTCAGCAGAGACGCTGTTCTCTTGTCAATAGTTGGTGGAACACCTTCAAATACATGAAAGAACTATAAACAAAGCTACAAATATGTCTGAGTAGCAACAAAAAAGCAGAGCTGCTGCTAGTGCATTCCTGACAGCACTGACTGACACTCAATGTGGGTTTTGGGTGTTTTTGAGGGTGGTGGTGGTGTGTATTAGCTCCTTTGCTGGAGTCCAAATTCTTTCAAAGGATATTTTACTGCAAAGCACTTAGTGCCTCAAAGCCTTGCCTGAATTCCCAGACAACACAAGCACCCTCAGACAGGAAGTTCCAGGTCCAGCTCTAACACGCATACATTTCTTCCAGTTGTTCAAGGTATAATGCAATTAATTATAACAATTCAGCAGCAATTGAGCATGCATTTTACACAATATTATAATATACACAAATGAAGAGATAATTTCTAGACACATATTTTCTTTCTAAACCCCAAACATTTTTGTATTTCGTTCTAAATGAGGCAAATTGATACAGCTGCAACATTACCATTACTCTACTGCCTTATACTGAGGTTTGGCTGGCAGAACCTGCAAATTCCCTTTGTTAGGAAGAGCAGAAAAAGCCTCTATGCAATTTACTTCCTGGTGGCTATACTATAAATGCAAAGCAGAATCTACAGCTACCCCAAACAGAGAAATACAGAACATTTTTAGCTTTGATTCTCCTTCACCAAGCTGCACTTGGCACAGGTGGCAAATGTCTGAATCATGCAATTCAGTTCAGGGCAGACACCCAAGACCACTGGGGACCTGAAGTCCAGCAGGGTGCTCTGCCCAGGCTAATTATTTGGTCTGTAAAGGACTAAGGCAGCTCAGCTGCTGTCCCACTCCAATCCTGCTCCAAGAGCTGCTCTGTGCATCTGTTCAAACCCCAAACAGCCTGGAGGTCAGCTGGGCTGTAACTATGGCACACACAAAGCAAAACACAGAGGCAACAACTGCAAGTTCTCCCTTCAGAAGGCTGTATTGGGTTTGGCTGGGATTGGGTTAATTTTCTCCATCACAGCTTTATCATGCTATGTTTTTGATTTGTGTTGAAAAGGGTGTTTTCATTGCACTCCTGACACCCCTGGTTACTCACTCCTACTAAACACAGGCCTGCTGCAGAAGAGCTGTTCCAGCTAGAGCATCTCAAAGGATTTGTTTGCCTGAGAGATTCCCTGGTGTCCCCTTGTGAAGATTAACCCCTTTTGTAGATGGTACCAGTAAAAGTCACCTCCACTCCCCCATGCATGCAGCACTTACACTGTGATCCAGCTCTCTAGAAACTGTTACACACAGAGTGTAGGGATGCTGTGGATTTCATAAGATGCTGATTATACGCAGCTGCAGAAGACATCTAACTATAATATTGATACAGGGTGGATCACAGGGCTGTACATTTGCACAGACATTCCATAATCAATTGTCATCCAACATTACAACTTGCTGGCCTTCAGAATCTCTGTCAAATGCATAAGTTTTAATGAAAAGACTACCCACAGCTTTGTAAAGAGCAAAAGATAAAGAGCCCACAAAAAACTGAAGAGAGGTGAGGTTTGTAATGTTCTTTTTACCTTCAGATATGCTATGAGTGGTGGCCATGTACTAATTACAGGTTTCTTACAATGGCACACTGAGCAGTTTTCCAGACTGGTCTTTCCACTGCAAACAGAGCCAAACTGCAGCTTATCAGACTCTGTTCACTTTGTCCCAGCTGGAGATGTTTTGACACCTCAGCTTCAGTTCTGGGGAACTATAATATTTTGTGCTTCAGGCATTTAAGTTCTATAATGGATAAACTGATGAATTTATTGCTCCTTCTGGATACTCACCAGAGCAAAACTTATCTTGAAGAGGCTAAACCCACATCAGCTACAGAACCCACATCAGTAGTGCCCATACACTAGAGGTGATCATGCAGTTCAGAGTGCCTGCACTTGGGGCAAGGGGGGCTGAAACCCAGGTGGGCCATCTCCCAGCTGCAGGGGCATTCAGACAATTTGCAGCTGCCAACTTTTGGCATGGAAAAGATTTGTGGAAAAGCATTCAAAAGGCAGAAGAAGCCAGAACAGCCGCAGAGACTGGTCACTGGATGATTCCCTCATGTCGGTGAAAAATGTAAGAGTTGCTCCTTTAGGCCTGAGTTCTGTCCCCTTCCTGCTTGGTAGTCCCATGAAAGAGCTCACTGCCAACTGCAGCATTAGCTGCTTGAAACACACACCTCGCATGCATGTTATTTCTCCCAACTTATTTGTTCTTCTGCAACTATTGACAGTTCCATTGCCTAGGCATCCACTAGAAAAGGAAGGTAGAGATTTACCCTATAAGACTTCAGTGGATTTTTCCCTTTCTCTCTCCTGATTCTTCTCCCCACATTTCCCCAAGGCTGGAAACGCGGTGTTATGCCTAGGCTCTGTTCCTGAGCTGCTGTTCAGTCAGCTTTCCTGCCAATTAATTACCAGTCAGTCACACTACAGGATGGATGATGAGGGATTCTCATAGCTGGGCTGGAGAAAGCATGGGCTGCAGTACAGCACTCACTGGTAAGCAGCACATAAAATACCTGAGAGCAGCACAAGGACATTGGACAAGGCAATTGAGCTGGGTCAAGCTTGGTAAAAACCAAAACATGTTTCATGCCATGGCATCTTCAGCTTGGGGGACAGCTGCAGCAGCCCTGATTGTGTTTGCCTTTCCTCAGTTCTATGGTGGCAGCACCAGAGAAAAGCTCATTCTGTGAGAGCAGAAATCTTGCTGCATTTTGCAAGCTGGCCGGATGTCACAAAAGAGACTGCACAGGAGTATTTTCTAATGGCTGTTGAGCCTCCAGAATTTACACAGAGTGTGGTTTTCCCTCTACACCCTAAAACATGTCCACCTTTTGCTAACAGTGATGTTTAGAGAGGTGTTGGCAGCTGATTGTATAATTTCATATAAGCTTCAGATTCTATTTGCAGGACTCCCAAGGTGTCTCTGAAAATATTTTTGTTCAGTTGCCTTTCCAGATAGCAGAAATTCTAAATTCTCTGCATTTGGCGCTGCATAATCTGTCAGAGACTGAATCTGAATGCACAAAACAATGACTGTACATTCATTTACCAATGGAAATTACATATTAACAGCTGTTAATACACAAATATAGCTAAATTGCTAATTCTGAAGCTTATCTCTGTTCTCTTGGTTCACTTTGGTCCACTAAACCCTATGCATTTGTGAGCTGCTCAGTAAGGATTCACAAAATGTTCTCTCAGAAAAGCAAAGTGTCAAATTTCAGTCAGGATTCACAGCTCTCCAGAGAAAGACTGCTTGACATTAATAAAAAGGAGAGCTGAGTCTGTGTAATCAGGGCTCATATCATTTATTACCAGGTATGCTTAACCTACTGTCTATAATATAGACAAGAGCCTGTAGTTCTGGCCACTGAATGTTTGGCAATATATAGGTTTAGATTTTAAGCATTTATAGAACAAAACTAATTCCACTTTGGAGCTAAAAAACTATTATAGGCAAGAGTCCTTCATATCAGAAATCCTTCACATGTTTGTTATTACATGAATCCTCCAGAATATATTCTAGCAGAAATACTTGGCACTGTTAGAAAGCTCCAATGTACTTGTTCAGTTAAAAAAAAAAAAAAAACAAGTTAAGATTGCAAGGCTAGAGATGCAGTCATATCCCTGAATATAACCTGAGATGCAGACAAACCAGCAGTGGGAGGACCATTTATACTTAGTGACTAGGTTGTCAGCGTGAAAACCACAAGTGGGTTGTAAGTGTAGGGTTGGCTGTATTTAGCTTTTTTTGTATTTGCTGATTCAGCTCTGACAATCAAGGGATGTTGTTGCTCAATCTGACTAAGCAGACAGTTTTGTTTGCCTTATCTCAGTCCATTTGGCTGATAACTAGGCCTGACAAGAAGCACCAGCATTTTCTTTAAAGATCATCTTCTCCAAATCTGATCTTGCTTGTCTTAACCACCCTTGAAACCAGACACATGCAAGAAAGGCTCCAACTATGTCCTCTTTATGTCACAAAAAAACAGAGCTAAAGACACTTGGTGCACAGGAAGGATTTGTATGCTAGTGTCAGTTGTGTAATGCACTGCCAAACAGATCAATAATTTGGGTTTTTTTCTGTTTCAGAAGTGTTTTTTAAAGTGTTCATTAAATGCCAAAACACTTCACACCATGTTAATCTTCAAGCCTGCCTGTATGACACATGTTGACCTTGCCCACAGTTATTGGTCACTATTAATCAGAAACAGCTCCTCTTCCTTTTCCCCTTCGTTCAGAAAACCTTGCTCACAAGCAGTTTTGGTGCCATTTTCAGAGAGGCAGTTCAAAAAACTAAGGGCTAGAATTTTTTTTTTTTTTTTTTTTTAAGGTCTAGTGCTATTTTGAAAGTTTATAAACAGTCAGAAGTGACATCACTTTTCTAACATATGTTCTTAAGCATAAGTGGTGGGAATTTCAAAGCCCATTCAGCACTGGTGGTTTTTCTTTTCCAACTGAATCAACACCCAAACTTCTATTGACCCTAATGGCAACTAAATTCAGCAAATACTGTAAAAGCCTCACTCAAAGTAAAGCAGTTAGGGAGTTTGATAAAACCTGCAGTCCTGGGTTTCAGGAATAAAGGCAGCATAGGACTCTTCATGTTGTTCCTCCTCCCCATCCATGGCCAGCACCATCTGGGCTCCTCAGACAGCGTGTGCCTCTGCGCAGCCAACAGACCTGGTCAGGGGCTACTGAATCTGGGTTGCCTGCCTGAGCCCTCCTGCCTTCATAAGGCTCTCTCACCTTCCTACACAGTATGAAAAAAATAATAAGGCGCTGTTTTGATAGGGACAAAATGGTTGTTCAAATACTTCTGCTAATTTCACAAAGATGCATGATAATGTTTCACATATGGCTCTGCGCCTTTTAATAACAGAAATTGAACACACATTTCAAGACACAAGTTTTGTTGATATGCTGCTGATAGTCCAGAGTAACTGTTTGCCTTGTGGTTTTAATTATTCTAAAGACAGCCCAGGGATCATTTACCCAGAGCTAATGGGTTTATGGGCTCTTTAAGAGGCATGATAAGCCCACAGATGTGGCAGGGAATGGCACAGGGGTCAGAGCCACCGTGGGGGCCTACACTCTGGAGGATGAGGAGGTCATAGGGAAGGGTTTATCCAGCAGCCTCCAGCCTCTAATTATCACATGGCCGTTAGGATAGCTGTGTTCTGTGTAAACATCCCTGTTTTCTCTGGAGGGGACTCTGATCTGCAGAGCACAGTCCACAGCCTCCAGAGCCGCTTCCTGGCAGCACACCCGGGGACAGGGCCAGAGCGCCGGTGTGGGGAGAGCCCTGAGGGCCCGGAGCCCTGAGGGCCCGGAGCCCTGAGGGAGCCCAGCCCTGACGGCACCCGGAGCCCTGAGGGAGCCCGGAGCCCTGAGGGAGCCCAGCCCTGAGGGAGCCCAGCCCTGAGGGAGCCCGGAGCCCTGAGGGAGCCCGGAGCCCTGAGGGAGCCCAGCCCTGAGGGAGCCCAGCCCTGAGGGAGCCCGGAGCCCTGAGGGAGCCCAGAGCCCTGAGGGAGCCCAGAGCCCTGAGGGAGCCCAGCCCTGACGGCACCCGGAGCCCTGAGGGAGCCCAGCCCTGAGGGAGCCCAGCCCTGAGGGAGCCCAGAGCCCCGAGGGAGCCCAGAGCCCTGAGGGAGCCCAGCCCTGACGGCACCCGGAGCCCTGAGGGAGCCCAGCCCTGAGGGAGCCCAGCCCTGAGGGAGCCCAGAGCCCTGAGGGAGCCCAGAGCCCCGAGGGAGCCCAGAGCCCTGAGGGAGCCCAGCCCTGATGGCACCCGGAGCCCTGAGGGAGCCCGGAGCCCTGAGGGAGCCCAGAGCCCTGAGGGAGCCCGGAGCCCTGACGGCACCCAGCCCTGAGGGAGCCCAGAGCCCTGAGGGAGCCCAGAGCCCTGAGGGAGCCCAGAGCCCCGAGGGAGCCCAGAGCCCTGAGGGAACCCAGCCCTGACGGCACCCGGAGCCCTGAGGGAGCCCGGAGCCCCGAGGGAGCCCAGAGCCCCGAGGGAGCCCAGCCCTGATCCCCAACATTTGCCCCAGCATCCACCCCAGCCTGTGCTGGCCAGTCCCCCACACCGCCACAATGCCCCAGGAGACCATGGCAGTTCTGCTCTCCTCACACAAGTGCCACTTTGCCAGTGCCTCATGCCAGTCCTGGGCCCGTTTGGGCCGGGGTGGAAGCGGGCAGCTGGAACAGGACAGGCTGCAGCTGCTTGTACCAGCTAAAATGACAACACTTCAGCTACATAAAGAGTTTTGGGTTGCCCTGCACGGGGAACTAGGCAGTGTTGTCTCTATCTTGGTCTTCAGCTGCACAGCTCACAAGGAACATAGCTTGGCATCTCCAGAGCCAGGAGGACAACCTCTCCCATGGCTGCAACTTCCTAGCGGCAGTGCTTTTACCTGGATAGCGAGTTTGGAGGGTTTGAAACTGCATCAGGATGTTTTAGGCCCAACTCTCACTTAGCACTGATCTCGCACAAAGTCATGGCTGTGATTCCTAGATCACAACAGAAAAAAGTGGGTAGGAAAGTCATGGCTGTGATTCCTAGATCACAACAGAAAAAAGTGGGTAGGAATCTGGCCTCTTCTATAAAGACTGTATTACACCATGTTAAGCACAGCTTCTTTTAGAACACTACTTGTTAATTGTTCTAGATAATGACTTGTATTTTAGGGATTAAACATAATGAACTTATTTTATAAACCCTGGAAACATTTTGCAGGCAGAAGATGATTTTAACTAGAATACGAAAAGTACAGGTACAAAATGGATGAAGCCCTAGCAGGTAGACACCAACAATATTTTAGGATTCAAAGTTAAAAACAGATTTAAAGTACCTGAAAATGCAACAGGTCAATTCCCCCTGGACTGGGAGTAAGTAGGAGGTCAGCAACTTCACAGACAGCAACACGGTCATCCTCTTGTCAGGAACAGAAGAGCAATCAGACTTGCCAGCTGCAAAGAAATCTTTGCAGTTCATGTGGACCTTAAGAAAGGGATCAGGCCTGCTACATTATAAGTTTCTCCTTCTTTGCGAGAGACCCTATCAATTTTGCAGAGGTTTTCAGCCCATTATCACATTACAGGTAGACAGTTGTCACAAAGCATTAGATCTAAGCAAGGCTGACAGCATAACTGCAGGCTAGCTCCAGGCTTGGCAGTCTGTGCAGCACCTGCAGGCGCAGGACCAGAGTGTGCTCCATCAAGAGACTGGCTGGTGTAATCTGCTGTGAATCACTTTGAATCGCTGGCCTTAATTGACAGTGCACTCAAGACCTGGCCCACTATGTAGACAAAACTCTAAGTACGAGTACACACACAGTCTTGCCAGAAACCTGCTTGGCCTTGGATGAGCAATGGCTACAGACCCACCTTTTTCACTAGAGCAAGAGCTCTGTATTTTGCTCTGCTCCTTCATTATTGCAGGCTCATCAGCACCGCAAGAATAAGCAAGAACAATGTTTCTCCTAAAAATTGCTGGGGGTGGAAGAGGAGAGTAGGGATTGAGCAATCAATGTGCTACTGTAATGGGGAAAAGGAGGCACACACACACACACACTTCAGAAAGGATCAGAAAGCCCAGACCCTGGAGAAGTGCACAACCAGTATCAAAGTGCTATAGGACAAGACCTATGGAGTGAGATGACAACCTCTTCTCTCTCTGGGGATACCAACATCCCAATTCAGGTTTCTCAGCATCTTTTCTTATAGAATGCACGGGAAAGACACATCCAGACAATACAGACAGCAGAGGACAGAAGGCAGAATTGTCATCCTTGCACTCCACCATGAGCCTAATCCTGCTCCCTCTAGATCAGCAAGCATTTGCCAGAGATTTAAATAGTCAGGTGCTGAAACTTCCTTGGCCAGGTGAAGAGGATTCCTCTTATAACTGCTGTCTCAAAAGTAGTAACAACAAACTCTCACCTCCTTATGTCCCAACCGAGGTTGGTAGCAGGACACTTCCCTTGGCTTCAAAGTTTGTTGTCGTCACTGATATCAGAATTTTAATGGCTTTTAGATCCAAATTCTTACTTGTGCTCTCCTGGAAGCATCAAAATATTGAAACTGAAAGTGCTTAAACGCCTGCCTCCCTGCTGCCAATAGAGGATGTAGAAAGGCCAGAAAACAAAGGCGATTCAGGCCTTAGAAGCCTCTTAAGAGTCTCAGTTTTTAAACTAACATTCCAAAAATGTTTGCTGAAAAGATTAGGAGGAAACACAGAGCATGCTGGGTGGGACATTCTGGTTGTTGAGCCAAGTCCCTTCTCTGCCACAGATGCAGTTTCTGGCTTCCTGTGGAGGAGCCAGCTGAAAGAAAAGCCATAAAGAGGTTGCATGGCTGAAGGAGCAGTTTCCATGACCAGACAAACCCTTTTCCTTATTCTGTCAAAGTCTGCAGGGCCTAGACTACAGTACCTGACCATACTGGCAGCAGCTTGCTCAGAGCCACATGATCTACCCAGGGCTGCCTGCTGCATCCTACATAGGCTCTGCCTCCCTCAGCACCCACAGGGATCGCTCAGCATCCAGTCCCATCTCCTTGGCATTTGTTTAACCCCACATGTTCATTTCTAGGGCCAATTTGTATGAGGGACCACCAGCAACAAATGTCAGATCTGGGTTAAGACTTGGTTTGGAGGCATTTAGATAGAAGAATAATCGTACAGGGATGTGGTTTACTCTGGAGAAATAGAGGCTGTGTTTAAATGTCTGAAATTCCTGGTGACTCTAATAATTGTAACCTTCACCTCAATAAAATGCACAAATGATGTTACTGAAACATTTCCAATGAAAAGGTATTATTTTTGGTTTAAAACAGATGCAGTAGCCAGTATTTAAAAGCAAGACGTCTGGGCGGGCTTACCTCTTTCAGGGGAAGAGAAAACTACGGGAACGCCAGTCTAGTCTCTCTTTCTCTGTTTTTATAGCCTTCTTATTACAACATCATAACCTTCATACAGTTCCTCTGTTGCTTTTTCTTACCAACCAGAAAGTAGCTCTAAAGTCATCCACTGGAGAGAGAGGTTTTTACTTTAAGGTGTGTTTCAGAGCTTGACCTGGGAAGACATTACACCCCTGGATAAAAACTGTCCCGGCAGTAGCTGAGCATCCTCAGTACCACAAAACCCAGTGGGCACCAGCAGTGCTCCAAGTCTGGTTATTGTGCCAGTCTAGCAGGCACCAAACAAATTCAGAAACCTGAGAGTCCCTTGCCAACTTTGACTTGGCAGATCACAGGGCTACGCAACAGTGGCTTGTAGGATGAGGATTTTATTTTCAGTGGCATCTTGAGACTTTATGACACCTACAAGGAAGTCTCAGAAGGTATAAGATGGTAAAGTGGCCACCTGCAGCTT
Organism: Haemorhous mexicanus; assembly: GCF_027477595.1. NCBI lineage: Eukaryota > Metazoa > Chordata > Aves > Passeriformes > Fringillidae > Haemorhous > Haemorhous mexicanus. The sequence goes on along the minus strand of NC_082348.1, from coordinate 27,300,675 downwards.
TAAGTGCTTAAATATCAAGTGCATGTATTTCTTCTGAAAAGAGACCTCAGGATCCCCAGCACTCTTGGAATTTTGCCTTGAGCTCTCTGCTGACCTGCATTGCTCACATGAACAAAGTCAGATGCATCTCACAGAAGCTGGCAGAAATTGTTTCATGATTCACATGCCTATAGGATTAGTTATAATTAGTGTCTTCAAGTAAGGCAATAGCCGTATCATGCTATTGCACTCCATGGATGCACTATCAGCACATATGGAAGACATTTATTGCTATAAATATCCGAGCATTGATAGTTATCCAAAAATATAAAATCAGGTTAATCATTCTGTCCTACAATCCCTGGCAAGAGATTTGAACTCAGGTTTTTCTGGCTCTGCCTAAAGTTTCACATATATGATCACTTCTGCCAGCTGGCAGCACTAAAGTCTTAGGCTAAAGTTGTTCTTCAGAAGCCAAACCTATCTGCACAGTAATGTTACAGAGCTTAGCTTTTTGCATGCCATACACTACCTAAAGGTATCTTGCTGTTGCATGGAACTATGAAAATTTATGTAGGCCAGATAGAAGAATTACTTTTCTTTTCAGAGTTAATCATTAACATCTCAGGGAAATAAACAACTGAGGTTATTGTCTTATTTCCAAAGGTTGCCCTGGAGCTAATGAAATAATTAATTTGCTGCATAATACAAGAGTAGCTATGCTGTCCTCACATTCATACATATAAAACTGTTTCCAAAAATAGAAAAAGAATAGATAAAATGGAAGACAAAATTTCTGAAGAATATATAGTTACCCACTGGAGCAAAGGCATGGGAGAATGAACTAACAAACTTCCCTTTTTAAAAGTCACCCAGCAACAGGAGCATCAGTGGTTATTTGCCTTCCAGTAACACAGCACGCCATCCTTGGACTCATCAAGTCTCCCACAAATGCAATAAAATTCAATGGCCATTTTACAATCTATTAGGTGTCATAAAAGCTACAAGACCCATGTATTCCTCTCCAGTGCTGCTCTTCAAGGGAAACTGCTGGGGTTTCAGTGCACTCAGCTCATGATTTGTGAAGTTACAGCAAATATAGGTCCACCCTCAGCTCCTGGACCTGCCTCAGCCCACCTGCAGCATCGCTCACGTGTATAAAATAAAGTCACCTCTCAGATACCAAATATTCAGAGGCCTGGCTGTAGTTCATGAGCCCAGCCCCAGCACCACAGAACACACAGGCCAGGACAGCTACTTTCACAGGACACAGAGTCAGAGCCAAAAAAAAAAAAAAAGGCACTGAAGGATCAGTGCCAGCCCAGCAGGGAGGCACTCCTGCAGGGAGCTCCTTGAAGTAGGAGGCGGGCGCAGAACCAGCAGGACCCACACACAGCCAAAGCCTCCAGCAGGAGCCAAGCTGGCTCTTTACAGAGGGTCTGTGACACATCTGTGCCCCATCCTTCAGTGCATCCCAGAGTGGATGTACTACTACCTAGGTTACTGCATCAGCCATCAGCTTATGGACAGTTGACAGAAACCAGAAAAGGTGGTGGAACCTTATTGCAGATGACCATAACAAGAGAACAGCAACTAACAGCTGGATAAAGTGATGCTGGTGTCTCTCTGAGGTGGGGATTCCCCCCAGTCACAGATAGCTGCTCAAGTGTTTGGTTTTGAAACTAATTTTTTTAATGAGCTGTGTCAGCCTGACATCCATTAATACCAAAACTTTCCTGTATTGTCAGAATAACAAGGTGCCAAGTGGATAAACACCCTCCCTCTGAGCCACATGCAAAAAGGCTGAAGCAAGTGAACACATACATGGTTTTGCACTAGATTACATAGGACCTCGTGTTCTCTCTCTTCACTGGGAAACCTCAAGTAACTCTAATAACCTGTCCAAGGAGGTTCAAGTTTCCCTTTTCTAACCTTCATCTACTTTACAGCTTAGAGACTCATCCCCACCATCTCACATCCATACTCAGAAGGCATCCAGGCTCCTCCTCTTTATCCTGTTTGCTTTCCGAATGAACCCGCCAGCATTCTCACCTTCTGTAGTCCTTCCTGCTCCTCCATCAAAATGCTGTAGGCAGCCCAGTCTCCCCTGCTTGGGGTGGCAGGTCAGCACATACCCACAGGCTGCAGAGATCCCAGGACACCACCTTTCTCTTGCCTGCCACTCTCCTCTGAGCCCTTCACCACCTGCTAAGTAAAAGAGCTGCCTCAAGCCCTGGCAGCGAGGCAGTGGGCTGAGCTAGCCAAGCCTCCTCACAAACACACCTTGAGGCATTTGAGTGGCCCCATCCCACACACCCCCCTGGGTCAGGTCATAGAGCTGAGTGAAACCCTCCCTGGGCTGAGCTGCTGCTTTAAAACACCTCCACCTCACAGTTCAAGCAATGTACCTCTCCCTGCACACGGCTGTTCTTTGGGCTGGGGGACAAAATAGCCAGGGCATTACACTGCAAGTTCTGTAGCTCAGCTGGGAAGGCTGGATCAGCAGCTGGATATTGTAGTGGTTGATGTGTTCCTTTACAAGCCATACATGCAGTATATGCTGCATTTTACCACATACGTGCATTTGCAAGACAATACGTTCTTTTTATCCATAGAGCCTTAACTAACATTGATCATGCATCATAAAAAAAGAACGATTTGCAGAGGGTAAATGCCTGTTAATCATAAGCTAAAGGGGAAAGGAAAAATTTTAAGTGATATATAAAGGGAGGAAGTGACTCAGTGGGTGGGAGGGAGGGGACTAGCATTCCAGACAGATGGGACATGAATAACTTTTCCCTCTCCCTCTCTCTCTTCTCTTTGCAGGAGCTGCTGTGTTGAAATAGTCAGTCATTAACTATTTGATGAGGTTTTAAAATCTGAACTGAATTCTCTGGATGTAACCACTATTATTACAGGGTCTGCATCATAGCAATGCAAGTGCTGGAGCCCTTTGGCAAGGCATAGCACTGAGGGCAGGATGGAGCACTCTGGAGGAAAAGCCACTAAATGGCGTCAGCTGTGTAGTTCTGCACAGCCCTGGAAATGCTGAAGGAATCAGAGCAGTAGTGACTGGTGAGTTGCAGACCCACTGTCACCAAGCAACAGGGCATCCATCCTCACAGCCGGCACTGCTCATCCCACAGGAGAGAGACCCTGGGCACACTGGGTGAAGGGCACCCTGGAGGAAACTGCTGTGCTCCTCCCAAAACCCTCTGCCTTTTGCTGTCCTTCTGCAGGGCAGTCCCTGGGTCAGAGTCTCCCACTGAACAGCATCCACCTTTTCAGAGGGCTGGGGTACAACAAAAATACCCTTTTGGTGGCAGTTCAAGAGCAGGATTCTGACCATGGGGAACCTCTCCTGCTCAGTCCACCTTATGCTACACAAGCAGTGTCTGAGAAAACCTGAATGAAGCCTTTCCCTTCATGGATGCCAAAGGCTAATTGACCAGCACAAGACCTGCTGAACCTGGTGGAACCAGGGTGGATATAATCACTCAAGAGAGCCAATAACCAATTAACTGAATGGCTCCAGCAGTTTTGAGGTCTGCCTTTTTATTCAAGAGCAAATCAAAGATCAATTTCCTAATAAGCTTTGTAATATCTGCTATTCATTCTCATTATTATTATTAGCTTTGCAGCAGTGTTTTGTGCATATAATGAAAGAGTGAGATGAGTTGGAGTGACCTCAGTGGTAGGAAAGGAGTGGGCAAAGTCTCAAGCCAAAAAAACATATACAGATCCACACACATATATATAAACTAGGAATGCTGTACAAGCCCTTAGAGCACAGGCCAGGTCATGAGGAAATTCCAACCACAAAATAAGAATCTACCCCTGCTGATAACTTATGCCAGTTCATCAAGTTTTGCACAAGGAAAAGCAAAAACCTTGATTACATTCATCAAGTGTTGCAGTGTCATGGTTTAGCCTGGCCCTCCCAGCACTGCTGCACTGGTACCATGGGCTTGGTCCGTTGCTGCCAGCAGGCAGAAAGCAGCGGGAGCCAGTTGGGAATTGCATGGCAGCCCAGAGTCCAGCTGCTCCTGGCCCTGTGGCAGTGACAGAGCACAGCAGGCAGGGCACAAGGACATGCTCCCTTCTGCCACAGGCCTCTGACAGGGGGCTGGGGCAGGTAATACCTTCCTCTGTTTCCATCACATCCACCAGAGCCCCCGGAAATGTGCTCCTCAAATCCCATCATTGCATTGCCCTGCAGTTCCCCTATGTGTTTTGCTTTTGAAATTGCAGGTTCCAGCTCTCTCTGCAGCTACACCACCAGCTCAAATCATGTTCCCTTTGTCAGAAAGTCTCCAGCACTCAATACAGTCTTCTCTCTTGCAGTAAGGCAAGAAAAAGTAGCCCAAGGTAAAAATTCCTCCCCTGCCTCCCGCTCCCTCCTTTTTTCCTCCAGTGAAATCAGGGATTCTTGGAGAGAATTATCTCACCTACAAAGATACAAACAGTATCATTACATTTTTCAGCATATCCAACATATTCCATTGTGTGTTATCAGGCAGCCTTCTGGTGAGAATGCAGGTTTCCCTTTTGGCTACATGGCTTTGCATGGCCTTGGGAAAGTCCCTTCCACAACAGCAGAGCAAGACTGCTTTCATTTCTCTCGCATGCATTTTAGCTGAGTGTTTTACTAGGCTGCACAAGAAGAAAAACATTGCAAAATAAGTCTCTGAATGAGAAACTGAGAACTCGGGAGGAAGGGGATGATGCTGGAGCCCTTTTTTAGAGGATCTGTAGCTGGATAATTGTCCAAGACAGACTGGCTTGTTGACTTTCTCACAGCAAAAGGCACAAGGCTGTTTAATTGATTTTAGCCTGTAACTAAACATATACTTCTTTCAATATAATGAACAACAATGCTACAATACTGCTCTCCTAATGTAAATTGATCCATTACAGATGAGTGTTTAGATCAATGTGTGATGTCCTGATTGAAAATAAAACTGTTTGCTCAAGATCACTATAAAGACAATGGGCACTGATAGATGATATTTATGTGACAAGGCATGGCTCTTCAAAAGGAGATTGCCAAGACCACGTCCATCAATTATGAAACCAGCATTCACCCGGCTGCCATGCAAGTATTTTGAAAGACAAGAAGAAAGAGGAAAAGATCCCAATTATTTCTCTCAGCCCCACAGTCCTGCTCCCTCTCCAGCATGGAAACTCCTTAGCTCCAGGCTCACTGGTGTGGGAGCCGCAGCCGCCTGGGCAGGGCACCCAGCAGCCGTGGTCATGTAGGGCTGAGCAATGCTGTTCATCTGCCTGCATTACACTGGGGCTCATTTTCTCCCAGAGCAGCTCGCTTCCACTGGGGAGCTGTGCCATGCTCTGTGTCCTGTATGCTCATAGCCCGTGCTTTGTCATCTCCCCGCATTTAGAGAGAAGCTAATGGCTCCAGATACCTTCCCAGTCCGTGGTGACCAATCCACATGCCTCTCTTGCTGGTAGCTACTCGCTGTGGTCTTTCATGACCTCTCTTGCATGGGGCACTCCTGGTTTTTCCCTTGTGTACTGAGGGGATTGCTGGAATACAGCTTTGCCTGGACTGTGTCCCAGCCATTCATTACCGGGGCAGCTGTAAGCACTTCTCTTTCTCCTGGGGCTGAGCATCTCCTCCGAGGGGCTCTGTCAGTGCTCGTCAGGGCTCTCGGTGGGACGGGGCAGCGCCTGCGCCCTGCCCCGGGGCCGGGCAGCCTCCTGCCCGCAGGCAGCCCCCCATCAGCTCGGGGCCGGGAGCAGCAGCCGAGGGGCAGCGCTGGGAGCAGCAGCCGTGCCTGTCACTGCGGATCCCGGCAGCCCCAGATGGCCGTGATGGGACAGGGCTGGGCTGGCTCGGCGCAGGGACACCCAGCTTGCAGGGGGTGCAGTTGCTGTCTATGAATATATTGGGTGGTGGGTGGCCAGAGGTCAGGAAGGGACGCTGGGTGGGGGAAATTAAATGAAAGGACAATGTTGACACAGAACAAATGATGCTAAATGGCTTGTGAAAATAGATCCATTAAGGGAATGATATTCTGCAACAGCCTTTAAATACAAATAGGGGAGACAAATGGCCTTTAAATACAAACAGAGGAGACTTGGTGGGTTTGAGAAACCAAAGGCTGAACCCTGTGGTGAAGGACTGCATTTGCTGGTCATGTCCTGCTCCACTTCCCTTGCAAGAGTCTCCTTCCTGTCAATGAGACCAATCTGCTACATTTTTTTTCCTCTCGAGGGCTAACGCATTCCAAACACTTCTCTGGTCATCTCTGATCATAAATAGCTGAGTCTGTGAGGAGTGTAGCATGTATTTCATCATATGGTAAAGGGGGACCAAGGCTGGACAAGCAGGGAACAGTCTGTTAAGGCATGAAAGAGGGCTTGCTCTCTCTCTCTCTCTATCCTCCGAAAGCCAAGGGAATGTGGTCCCACTGACGTGGTCATTGGGTCATGGAGGGGGCACCTCCTAAGTGTACTTGTAAGGAAGCTGTCAGGGGACATCATGGTGGTTGTTGCTGCTCAGGCATCATGGTTGATGCTCAGGCTACTCAATTATTTCATCCCAGGAGCAGATGTCCTGAGACTGTGACAGAGGATTCTGTTGCTCTCAGCATCCTTCCAGCTCATGCAAGCTCCTGTGGGGTCCTTCCACTTTTTCCCACTGCCATCCTTGTAAAGAAGAGCATAGCATCAAAGTAGGACAGAGGGGCTGCTGTCTCCCTGTGACTGTGGACAAAATGGCTCAGATGACTTTTGGGTGTCTGAGGAAGGTGCAGCATCACCTCCAGCGCCGTGTCCTGCTACCTCAACAGCTCTGCAGTGCACAGAGAAGTGTGACAGGAAACGGATGAACACTGCAATGGAAAACAGCTTTTGTGTGAGTGGTTGTGCTTTGGGGCAATGCCAGCAGTTAACTTTGTACTTGCAGTCCTGTCGTGGGGTGGAGCACATCCATTTAAACATGAGACCACAGACCTGCAGCACACGGGTTAAGAAACAGGATGGCACTGGCCTGGTGACACCCCCTCAAACAGGACTCAGACTGGTGTCGCCTCTGCAGGGGTCGAAGAACTTTCTGTCTAAGAAGGATTGAGGTCCATGCGTGTGCACTTAGTTTGTGTTTGGCTGCCCCTTCCCACCCTGAAGGAAGTCAGTTCCCCAGAAAGCCCAGGCTGGAAGTCGTGCCCAGAGTCACTCAGCGAGGAGACATTGGCTGGTGGCACGTTTAGTCTGGTGCTGTAACAGGAGTGAACACCACCTGCATTTCTGCTCTTGTAAATCAAAACTGTTAAGATTGATCATAAAAATAAAGTCTCTTTTCTGAGAACATTTTGTTGGAGATCTTCACCCCATGCCAAGGAATGTCATTCCTCATGGCTATGAGATGAAAATCTACAAGTATGTAGCATTTATGCAGAATAGAACCAAGGATACCTTAGATGTGACAGATACTATCTGTGAGCATTCCAGGCTCACCAGCAGCAAATAGCCTTTTTTTTCCTAAAGCTTTTCTTTCTGTCATTATCTCGATGGACTCTCAAAAGGAGTACAAGGGGGAATTCCCTCACCAGCCAAAGCAAATTTTTCCTTGAAACAGCCACAGCTGAACAATAAGGCCTCAGTTCAGGAAAATTCATTTGATTAGGACAGCTACTTCTGAGGGAAAAAAATATCCTTCATTATGAGGCACTTTGACCCAGAGGAGAAAAGCCTGACAAAAGACAAAACCAGGAAGGGAAAGCCAAATTCCCCTTAGAATATGGTAAAGATTTAGTAGGGAGAGAAACCACCATTCAAACAAACTACTGAGGGCAACAGTGATTTTCCAGCTCCTGAGGTCTTCAAATCAAGACCAGATCCCTTCTGAAGGGTAAATTACACCACTCCTCTTAGGAGGAACCAGCTGTAGCTCCTGAAACTGTACCATGGGACAGAGGGGATGACTCTCCTTGAGCGAGCGCTGGCTTGCAGACAGAGCCAGCAGTTGCAGGGCTGGAGCGTGGTGTGCCTGGTGTGTGTCCCTTACCCTGGCAGAGGGGAGGGCTCAGGAGAGCCTTCCAAAGACACACCTGCCAGGGAGCAGGAGCCACAACTCACAGCTCAGCAGGTGAGCTTCACTTTGCCTCCCACCACCTTCCTTCCCCCTGGCTCTAGCCACCCCTCCCAGTCAAGCAGGACCAGCATCCCCAACAACAATCAAAAATTTTGGAAGGAGGGGAAAGCTGCAGAAATCTGCACTTGAACTGCTGCTGTGTCTCCCTCACCCGAATGCTCTTTGCCGGAGGTAGGGCTGACTCACCCCGAGCACGCTCTGCTGTTGGCAAGCTCCCCACCGCCCGCACCGCTGCCGAGGAGGGAGCGCACAGGTTTCCTGCCATCCCAGAGGCGGGGCTCTCACTCCTGCACCGTCCGCATGCGAGCAACAAACAAGGGGGTCTTGGCAGGGATGCCAGAGCCACCTCTTTCCATCCTTGCTTCTGTGAACTTTCCCAAAGGTTTCAAGGGTGTGGCCTGCATTTGCTGTTCCCCGTTGGCTTTGTCACATTGCCTGCTCCCCAAGTCTCAGGCTGCCAGTGTCTCTCCCCTGGATGACTTGGCTTGTGTTATTTTGTGTTAAAACCAGTATGTTTTTTTAATGGCTATAAATAAGTTAAAACTGCATCTTTAATTAATCGCTGCACTTTATATTGTAAGTGGAGATTTTTTGTAATGGTTCGTTTATGATTTTAAGATGCCATTTGCTCGCTGTCAAATGTATCCAGCTTTTATCCCTCCATGTTTAACAGGTTCAGGATAGAAACAAAATTTCATCATTGAGGGATTTTAATCCATTTAGTCTAGAGCAAATAATTGGTAATTAAGTAAGTGGAAAGAGATTGAGTGGATACTTTTATCTAAGCAACAATGAACTTGAGACACTAGTCAGTATGTTCATCATCTTAAAACATTTTAAACTAATCTTAGTATGTTTATTTTTCACTGACACAGGTTTGAAATTGGAAATACATATGTCTGGATGACTAAAACATGAACAACAAATAGGAGCAGCAGCATGTAAAGTATAGAGAAGTAGAAGCATTAATAGAAATATTTCTGCTATAGCAGCTATTAAATGTTTGGTTTATTTTTTTTTTACGGTTTGGAAGAAGAACCCATATGTTTATAGGATTTTTTCCCCCCAATTAAAATATTTGTGTAAAAGTGTGTCTTTCTCTAAATATTATTTAGCTACACACATACACAGGGCTCATGTATAAAATTCTCTCCCAGTGAAGTGAGTGCTGCTTCTCCTTTAGTTTCTTGTCCTGCTGGCAGGCAGAAAGGACAGATACCCAATCCAACACCATCAGCGCCTTCACAGCACCTGCAGGAGCAGTTTTCAAGGCCAGTTTGTGCCCTCTGTCACCTCCCATGCCTGTGAAGGCCAGCAGAGCCCCAGCCTCAGGCCACCTACCAGCAAAAGACTGCCCAGAGTTCAGAGCAGAGGTAGCAGAGCCAGACACCAGATCTGGCTGTGCCAGCCGAGCGCTCCCGTGGGAAGGGCACAGGCAGCCCAGGAGCCCTCAGAGGTGAGTGCAGGGACAGCAGTTGTGCACCCCAGTGAACAGCACCCCACAAAGGCTGCTGTGCACAGCCTCAGGTGCCCGGACATTCCCGGAGCACAAAGAAAGGTGCTTGGTCTTCCCAGGTCTCAGATTAAATGCAAGTGGCACGCAGGTGGCTGGGTACACAAAGATGTGGTTACTCCTGAACCACCCCCCCCCCCCTTATTTTTTTTCTCAAGAGAGCACAACGATATTTTATATAGAATATAAATAAGCCACCAAAAAGGGAAGAACTATTGTATTGGAACTATAGAAAAAATTAAAAATGCTTTTTAAAATTGCTCTACCTCAATTCCTAGACAACTCAAGTCTGATGTGCACTATATGATTTGTTTGCTAGGATTGAATCCAGACACTTACCACTTTGTTAGCTTAAAAATTTTGAGCAATTTTTTCCATTTATCTGTATTCTCCCCAAAAACATTTCACACATTTCTCAGATACATCAATCCTTCCGGCATTCCTCTACGCACTCAGTAGGATGCCCTGCTATAAATATAATAAAGCCTTTTATTATGTCCATTAACCATGGACATGTGTGCTCCAAAAGTTTCCTGACACGCAGTCATTTGTGGCTTTTTAATTATAAACAGAAAAAATCTACCAGTGAAAGAAGACAGCAGACTGGGAGTGGATCTTTAAGTGTGTGTTTTGAGTGTATTCTCCGACGGGCTGAAGGCACCCCCACCCTCCTGAGCCCACCAGAAACAGCCTGTGCAGGCACCTACAAGTGCACAGAGAGCCACTAGCACAACAGCTTAGTCCTGGTCGTACACATTTGTCAGCTGTGCCAGCTCCAGGGGACTTCTGCAGGTTTTCAAGACCCAATAATATTGATCAAAGCTTTTTTCAACAGGCAAAAATATGCCCCCTCCATCTTGCAGACCTTGTTCTACTTGAACTCAGGAGAAAAGAAAAAAGGCCCAGTAAATTACTTGACAAATTAAGTCATATTTATTGAATGCGTTTTATTTCAACAACCAAAAAATTCTAACAGCCTAACAATGCACATAAGTTAAAAATTAATTATCACTTAGTGATAACGAAGATAAAGTTGATTTACATGGAAAAATGAACATTTACAATATGTTAATCCTTATTCACATTGTTGATACCGCAATAAAACACAATTTGTTTTTTTTATTTTTTATTTCACAAAAAAGGCGGAAAATTGTGCTTTGTTAAGAGGCACTACAAGAAAAGTTTCTTTCTCCAAATAGATATCATATGATGGATATTGAATAAATAGACATATATGCATTGTAATTCGCAAAGTTCTGGCAAGACCACAGGCTAAAATGCCCACAGATTCACTTAGAACCACTGCAAAATTGGCAGTGAAATTAAAAATAAAAAGGCAAGACTCAGCATTGAAAAAATACCTAATAAAATTTTTGGTTGAAGTGTAAAAGATACCAAATGTCGATGCCATCATCAGATGAACAACTTACATAGCTTGGCAAAATTCAGTTTCCTTTCAAATGTATGGAGTGATTTCAGCTACAGGATAAGAAGACAGTTTTGAAAGCGAAGCTCTGAGAGAAACATAAAGCAGCAACCATCGAAATTCTGATTAAAGCTGCAGCAAACTACAGAACTAAAGGATGAAGAGCAAAAGGGGCATTAAGTAAGCAACCCACCATAATTTTGCAAAGGTATATGAAATTTATGCAGAGATACTTATGTTTCAAACATTAGCTCTGAAAAAATCTCATAAAAACTCCAGAGGTTACTGAGCAGCTAGAATTAGCTTGTATTGCAACGTCTTCTCCCTGTATATTGTCTGTTCTGAGTAAATATCTACACGTAGAGGTTTGTTTTTCGTTTTTAACTCCTACCTTTTATACCTTTCAAATATATAAATAGTATTAACAGTTATATTACATTGCCTGGTGTAGTAAACAGAAAGTAACTTTCAAAGTGATATTGCATGAGGTCTTTGTCAAGATTACATGAAAAGCCCATGTGAAAAAAGGAAGAAAAAAGCCAGAAGCCTTGTTGGTACCATTATGGCTGCAGTTTACAGGCGTCTGAAATCAATCCAGCTGCAAGGTGAGGTCTTTGTCTCGGAAATCATTGCACGGAAGTGAAAAGTAAATGCTACTTGGCGTCTCTCTCGACAGGGTGCCTCAGAGCGGGTGGACGCTATGGCAGACTGCAGCTTTAGTGCTCAGGCCATCCAAGAGTCAGTCGGGACAGGCTCTGCTCTGTGCAACGTAGCTGCTACCTGGGCGCTGCGGAGCCTCGGCCCCGGCGGGCTGTGGGGGCAGCGCCGGGCCCGCAGGGACGGGACCTGCGGCTGGAAACACTTCATTGCAGGGGCACGGAGCGCGGACACGAGGAGCCCAGCTACAACAGAAACACGGGGAGGCTGCGGGCAGGGCGAGCGGGAAATCAGCAACGCAAACCCTCGGGCTGTCAGCAATTTACCTGGCCAGGGTTCTCGGGATTGTGGCATTTTGTGTCGCAATGTAACTTTACACGTGTGTGTGCGTGTGTGTTTCACTTCAGTACAAACAAAAAGCAACAACAAGAAGGAAGCCTATAAATTTTAAGATCTGAAACAGAGAACAGGTAAATAAAATCCACGGTAAAATGTGGTTGATAGTATGAATTCCATACATCAAATCTCAAGACATTTATCTTTTTTTCTCTTTCTATAAAGACCTCGTTAATGGACAAGTCTTCTATGCACTGCATTTCTGCTTTAGTCATTCTCAATCCCATGAAAACTCATCTGTTCACTACAGAAAGGACTATCTGGAGAGTGGAACATGCTGTATCCTTTTAAGTGTGCATCGTGTTCAAAGTACTTTTAACTTACTAGTTTTCTTTTTAAGGTGCCCTGATTTGTTTTTCTATTTTCTCTCTTTTTTTCCTCTTTTCTTTTTTTGGCAGTGTTGATTTACGTCTTTAAATACCTCAAAAATTACCCATCAAGTTGCCAGATAGGAAGCCATATAATAATGAAAAAAAAAAATCAGGGATAAACATAGAAAATAAATAGGAATTCAAAAATAGTCACCACACCCTGAGAGCAGGCGGCAGTTTATCAAAAAGCCAAAGCAACTCATTGTGAAGTGGTTTTAAAACATAAACAAGTCTCATCTTTAAAGAGCTCATTTCACAGTCTATACTTTCAGGTTGTAAAGTTCCGTCCCATGCAATTTAATATATATATATATATATATATATATATATATATAATGTAAATATATATATACACACACAAAGTTGTCAATTTCCCTTCACTGATTTCATAGGACTTTTTCTTCCCATTTAACTTGCTAGCTGTCCCTTTCATAAGTGCAAGATTGATGAAGGCATAATCCTATGTGACTACAACGATTGCTTCAGTCAGATGTAGAAAGTGTAACACTCGAGTGTCTGCGTCAAGGCGGTGTCTGATCGGGCAATGCTGAATTCATTCTGTTTGCACATGGATCGTGCGCAACGGAAACAAACAAACAAAAAGGAGAACGAGGGAAAAAAATCAAAAATAAAACCAGAAAATCCTTGGATCAATGTATTGCTTTCTGCACTCCTATCTCACATTATCTCTGGTCGATGTCTGCTGGAGCCGCCTTGCTTTTGTCGGGATTCTCCTCCTCAGCCTCCACTTTGTACATTTCCTCGGAGCCTTCCTCGCTGTCGTTCTCCTCCGACTCCGTCAGCAGCTCCTCATCCTTGTACTCTGCCACGTCAACCACCGTTCCCAAGTGCTCTTTTAGCTTCCCGTGGTGCTTTACGTGGTAACGCTGGTTCTGGAAGAATTTGATGATGGTGTGTTTGGGGAGATCCAGCTGAGCAGAGAGGGTGTGGATGGCTTCCTGATCGGGGTAGAGACCCACGTCGTGAATAAAGCTTTGAAGGATACCTAGAGCTTCCAAGGAGATCTTGGTACGGGATCTTGGCTTTTTGGCACAACTGTCCTCAGCAGGTGGAGGAGGAGCCTCTTCTCTAGGTGGGGAATTCTCCTTGGCAGGCTGGGACTGCTGTCTGTGCAGCACCTACAAGATCAAACAGACACACACTTCACATGCTGACCCCCACGGTGCTAGACACAAGGGCACTTGTACAGGTCTGTACACAGGACCTACTTTGTTCTGGTCAAGAAAAGTTCAATTAATCTGCATTTTCCACCGCCCTTCTCACCTGTAAGACAGCTACATCTGTCTGCACAACTACAGACTGAAAGGAGGAAGTAATATAAAAGGCAAATGATATAAAATAAATGCAAACCCAAAAAATAAGAAATAAAAATTATAAGTAATAAAAAATATAAAATAGCCAAAATAAAAATTAAGTCAAAAGGCATTACAGTTTCATTGTCATGATGATTGGCCAGTTGTCCCATCCCAGAAAAGTCATTCTTCTGCTTTGCTCCTCTTCTGCCCATCCTTGTTTCCTCTCATCTTTTCAGGCTAGACACTTTGACCATTTCTTCAAGATTTCAAGTACTACAAAGGCCTAGGCACATGTGGGATTGTCAGGTGCTACTTTATGAATAATGATTTTGCATTAAAATCCATCACAACTACTTTATGGAAGAAAAAAAAAAATAGAAGTGCAGAGATTTGTTAAGATTTCCCTTCTCTCAAGAGAGACAGCATTGTCAATTCAGTTGCTTGACACAGGTGGCTTTAATGTGTCCCCTGAACCGATCTCTCTGCATTACCTTCTCTATAGTAATTTCACTAGTTGAGAAGTTCTCAGTTCAAATAATAATAGCCCTCCATTCTGAAACACCCTCGGGCAAACACTTTGCAGTCTTGTAACAGATTTTCACCCACAGTATCTCCTTTTCGGCAAGTTTAAAGAAAGCATATGTAGCTCTTAATCTTCCTAACAGCCACTTAAAATGACTAAGAAAGGGCCTCGTGCAGCCCTTATTCCAGGGGAAAAAATACCTGCTCTGAATTGTTCAAAACACAGAGGAGCTCCATAAGCTTTCTTTAAAACCAAATCTATACAAGGGAGATTAACAGAAAAAATCCCCTACAGGATTGAGGGCTGTATTTGCCCAGAGGTTTCTTCAGATGCAGGGAAATAATTATTAGAGCTTGACACTCAAAGCTAACAAAATCAATATGGGTAACTATTTTCTTCCACAAGTAAGAGGGAATTCTGGCTTTTTATCCAAGAAAAAAATGACTGCTGCAAACTGTAACATCCAGAGAATCAACGCTACATTAAAGCTCTCTAAAAAAAATTCCCGAAAAACCGAGGATAAATAATGGAAACGTGCTGAGAACTTGCACTGAATTTTACACACACACTGAGCCCCCAGTAAAATACTACACTAGTCAAGTTATTACCGCAAGAGGGAAGTCCACTGTGGAATATCAGCCTGTTAAGCAAATAAACGAAAAGGCTCTGTGCCGAAGAGCCCTTTATTCACTTCCTCCATCAAACCTTCCTGCCATAACAATTTGTAACATCAGCGATCTCAATCACAGCTTTTGGGAAGCAGACCGCAGCGTGGCCGAGGAGCTGAGCCTGCCGGGGACGCTGTCACCGGCCCCGGGGCTGCGGCTGGCCAGGGCTCTGCTCCCCTCGGGGCTGCAGCTCCCCGGGCACCAGCGGGCAGCGGGGCTGAGCCAGGGCTGGCAGCGCAGGGACACGGCTGCACATCCTGCTGCTGGCAGCACTGCCCACTGTCCCCACGGGCACAGCTGTGCCAGGACAGTGGCAGGAACACCCCAGCAAGGAGCAGCTCCACACGGACAGCCGAGAGCAGGTGCCAGCACAGGACTTGCGAGAGCCGAGGCTGGGCAGAAACACGGCCAACTTGTTTCAGTGCCAACGTGCACATTTTCCTCCCAAGCACGAAAATACCGAGGGTGCCATAGAAATGGCTAACCAAGGAGCGGGGGAAAAGGGGGAGCTCAAATGGAAATGACAGATAATCTGGTTTATGTTTTATTACATCTCTTGCAATAAAAGAGCATAATGTTCCAATGAATGGAATCGCTCAGCTGCTCTTTGAGGATTTCTTTTTTGTCCATGGATTGCTTTCAAAGAGAAGGGCTGACGTTTCCAAACAGAGGGTTACAGATGAGGGTGGGATCCATACCTACGTCAGCAGGGAGCACTGAAAGCAGCAGAGCCAGGATCGCTGGCTCTAGCCAGGGACCAAGCCCCATAAATTTGTCACACAGACCCTACCTAGTCTCCCCTGTTGTGGCTTCTGGCCCTGTCCCCTGACAAAGTAAGGCCCAGAGCAGCCAAAATCGAAAGGATTTAACACCACAAATAAACTGCCAGGGAACTCAGAGACAGCGTCACACAGAAAGCTGCAAGTAGCATTGCTAATCAGAAGCTGGATTCAAGTAGCATCTAACAGAGATAGAAACACATCCAGAAAGGGTGTGAATTACTCAGTTCATTCTTGTTGGAGTTGGAAGGAGGCTTTTTTTCCCCTTTTCAGTTGACAAATAGCATGAGAAATGATCCAGCTTGAAAAATGTTACAAGACTTCCAATCAAATATAATGATGAAAAAAACCCAACAATACGGGATCAGCAGCAGTAAAATGTTTAATTTGAAGGAGATGAAGAGATGCCTACAGCATCTATAAAGCAATCAACCACAGAGAGGGCTGAGTGCGGGAGGGAAGAATAATTTCAATTAACCCTTCCTTTTCCAGAGTGACCTCTCCACCTTCTCCAAAAGGGAAAATGCAAAACCTGGCTGTTATCAGTGTAAAATACCAGAAAAAGGTTGCATTCTATTTTACCTCCTGTTATCTTAGGTAATGAAAAAACACTAAATCTGCTCTTACAACAGATAAATTTCATTATTTTACTAACTTCTGGGGGTCTCCTCTAGATTGCCAGTAGCATTAACAAAGGATTTCAGCCACATTCTATTTTTCAGCCATGTACAGAGAGATGGATAAATGCACAGGATGTCCTTCAGATCTGGGCTGTGGTCAGTTTTACAATTCCTTCTGACAGGACAGGCTATTTAGCACAAAAGAGAACACTCTTCTATGCAAACCAGATCAACTGCTGAGCACACAGTACAATATGAAGTCTAAATTACCTTTATGTTAAATATTTGCTTTAAACTACACTTGATTGATGAGTATGCTGGCCAGTCTGAGTGATTGGCTTACTTCATGTCTGGCTCTGCATGCCACAGCCTCGCAGAGGAAATGGACCATTCTTGGAGTTCCAGATTTTCAGATCCTGGGTCATTATTAGGCTCCTACAGCTGCAGGTAAAATTTCCAGCAGCTTCACACACTGCTGTGCACACCCTGCCACATCTCTTTGGGATTCAGGTCAGTGCTGCTCTGCCTCTGCACTGCAAGAAGGAAACAGCCCAGATCCTCGGCGTACAGGGCGCACTTCCCAGAGCGCACTTCCCACTTCCTCGGTGGCAGCCATGCCTACCACAAAGCCCCACGTACACAATGGTTTTCTGAGGTAAGGGGTAACAACAATGGCCCTGCTCAGCTCTCCTCTTCCCAGGAAAGCTGCTCTTGGGCTCAGAAGGGTGCACTTTGTGGCACAGATGCCCCATGCCCATTTCCATCCCACATGCCCTTCCCCACTGCTCCCCAGCCACAGGTGGGGCAGCCTCCTCCTCCTCCTCCTCCACAGCCAGCACCATCTGGAGCTGACTTCCTTTTCCCTTCCTGACTTCTCATCTACTTTTAAATCAAATGTGAAGATACAGATTTCCTTCCATGCCCAGAGGATTTATTCTTTTCATTCCTTCAGGAGATTTAAATCTTAAACTCTACAGATAGGCATGGCTGCCTTTCAACATTTCAGAACAAAGTATCTCTGGCAGATGCTGCTTCATGAAGGTTCATTCAGGTAGACTTTCTCCTCACAGACAAACTTATCTTTCTGAAACAAATTCACCAACCCTGGTAGAAACCTTGCAAGAAAATGACTGTGATGGAAGTTGACTTTAAATGATAAAGTGACTGGTCTTAGATCGCACTGTACTGAAATATGATTTGAAGGCCACAATGAAAAGCAGCTGGAAGCCATGTGTAAAATATAATAGTACATGCCTACAGGGAAGGAAGTGAGATATTGAATGATTAAATTTAGGAGAGTATATAATGTAGTGTATCATTACGGGAGTGATCAGGATTATTTGTAATAAGCTAAGGGTTTGTGGTCTATCTAAAATCCAAAGCCAAGAATTATCGGGGGGAAGGGACTGTTGCACTGTTTTCCATGTATCCACTCCCCACGTCTCCATGTGCTCCCCCAGGAGAAACCTGACTTTGGCGTTCCCACAGAAAAGAGAGGTGAGCAAACCCAGCTGTAAGATGAACGTCAAGTAATTGCAGTCTGTGCCTGTACTGCATTTAATTTTGGCTGGATTCACTATGCCACTGATGTTTGTTTCCATTTCCACCCACTTTCTAGCTGGAGCTACACACATGACATTGGTGAGAGGCTAAGGGAGCCAAGCAGGAACACACACACACCCAGGCACCACCAGCAGGGAGGCACCAGTGGAAAACCCTGGTTCTGGGACATGGCACCCTCCATTGCCTGGACAGCCTTTTGAGCACACTGGAAGCAGGAACTGTATTTCTATGTGAAAACCCCAAGCTCTTTTGTTTCCCAGTGTGGTTCTGCCCTTCTCTTTGCAGAGAGGATCAGTCACGTACCTGAGCTCCCTTCCGCTGGGATTTGCTGAGGTGAGGAGATGCCCCTTGCTAAGAGAAACACCAAAAATGTTACATTCTTGAAAGACTGTGTATTTGCAACAGAAACTGCCCTTCCTGAACAGACACCACCTGCCTCTGTGCACAGTCAGCATGAGCACTGACAGGCTCCTTGATGGCATGTGGCAGTCAACTCAATTTTGATAACCCAAACCCACAAGGAGCAAAGTTGAATGGACTGGCCTTCTCTTTGCCAAAGGAGGTTTAGACTGGATGTCAGTGAAAGGGTTGTAAAGCATTGGAACAAGCTACCCAGGGAAATGGTGGAGGCACCATCCCTAGAGGTACATTAAATATGTGTAGATGTGGCACTTAGAGACATGGTTTAATGGTGGACTTGGCACTGGTGGATTAATGGTTGGACTCGATAATCTTACAGGTCTTTTTACCAAAACAAATAATCCTACCAATCTAGTCTCAGTGGTGGAAAAGAGTCTCACCTTTCAGCTTTCCTTCACCTTTACACTGTTCTCATAGCCAGCCATAACACTGTATCACATTGCTAAAGAGACTTCTATGCTAGAGACAGCAAGATTTTAGCCTGCTTAAGGACCCTAAAATAAAGGCAGAGAGAACAGACACACACTACAAAACACAGGTCCAGAACCTTCATTTCTGCACCTAACACCAGTCATCCATTACTGCCCTTACCAGCGCTCACGGCTCATCAGCAGGAGCTGCCACCAGTCTGACTCCATGCAAAAACAATTCACCACATCCCTCCTGTCTGCAAGCCACTGGAAAAGCTCCTTCCCCATGGCCAGCTGACTCGAAGGCAGAGTGGAAGACAGGCCTAAACAAGGTCTTCAGCTGCATTTTGCTGAGCAACACCTCACCTCTGTAAGCCGAGAGCCCCCGGGCAGTGCCCAGCTATCCTGCTAAGAGTTTACTGAAGAGACAAACTCCCAACAAAATCTGACACCAAGAAGGAGATGCTGTCCCTCTTACCAGAGTTTACAGGAATAATCTGCAGGAGATTATCTATTCACATAAACAGCCTTACACTCCCTAGCCTGGTCTCTCTTCACATATAGAAAAGTGCAAGAAGAGAAGAGAGGCAGCAGCTGCCATAACCAGGTCTCCACCCTGACAGCCTCCCAGGCCGGGGCTCACAGGGGTAAGGACATTAATTCCACAGCCTTTACAGGTTTCTAGGAATGTCTGTACAAGAAATTGTAGCAGAAGTTTCAATTTGCACCTGCGTTCATTTCTTTCCTATTAAAAATGTGGTTCTTAAGACTATGCTTTTTTCTTCCCTTGCAAAAATACATTCAGTTGGGTAAACACCCCAGCACTAGTCGCAGCACCAAAGGAAGTATTTTCTTTGGGCTCATTCACAGAGTGATTTCACACCTTGACACCATAAAGCTGTGTTAAAGACTGTGGTTTAGTTTCCTTGCTTTTCTTGGATTATACAGTATCCTAAGGTCAAAACTCAGGGAAATCCAAAACTGTTATTAAAAAAGAAAAAGTATCTATGAAGTGATGACAAATTGCAGACTACAGGTGTTAGATTACATTTTGACTCCAGGCAGGTTTAATATACTTTAGTTTCCTTTTACAATTGCTCTTAGCAGGTACTGTTATCGGTAAGGGATTTAAAAAAATATATGGTACTCAATAAAAGAAGACCGTGTCAAAAGAAATCAATATGAGCGTGCAAAATGGTAGGAAGTCTGACATGGATAAATATGTTCACTTTCATCTAACTTCAGTCTGAGCTTCTTTTAATTTTGTAGCTCAAATGCTGGCTGCACATCCTGTGCATTTTCCAGTGCAGCTCAGTAATTGCTCCACGAGAGTAAACACCCTTATTAGAGGTAATTATAACACTTGTCTGCGATGTGATGTACCCCATCTCATGAACGCCAGACCAAACCAGCCAACGAGAACTGGTGGCTACACACCACCTCGTAAGCCAGCAGCCCTGGGTGCCCTTCATTTTGTCTGCAAAGACAAAGCAGTCACACACTAAAAAAAAACCCCAAACATTCAAGCCTTTTCTATCACTCTTCATCTGTTCCTGACCACCAGTGGAGCCAGAATATTGGATCAGAAAAACTGCATCCTAAAACTATCGGCTCCGAGGTACAAGTCACGCTGAGCTACACAAAAAGGGACTTGGAGGACTGTTGAGGAGAGAAATGAGTTCCACAGGGAACCTAAAGTCAAAGGCAAGTTTGGTTTCCAGGCTGGAATGTAAGCTGGTTGAAGTGATTCATTCCAACATCTTTGGAGCACACTCGCCACATGCTTCCCTTTGCTTTATGGCGGCTGCCTTGCTCAAGGGCAGGAAATAGGCAGGGATTTGAAAGCATGGCAAGACACTGAACACCCAGCCTCTGAAACAGCAGCCCCATCCTGCAATTCTCCAGGACCAAACCATCAAAAATGGTCGAAAAGGTGACAAAAAAGGCAACAGGAACTAAAAAAAAGAAAACAACCCACAAAATTTTCAGTTGTACATTGCTTTCGGCATCCCACACAGTGACAAGCATGAGCAAAACCTAATTAATCTCTTCTTGAAGGCAGGGGGAAGGTGTCTCTCCCCCTCCCCAGCACACACTGCTCCCATTAATGCTAACAGGAGCTTACCATGCATCAAAGAGCAAATCCACCACAAAACATTTTTAAGTGCTATCATCACTGAAGATAAAATATGAATTACAGCCTGATTACACTGCGCTGCTAAGAGGCCACATGTGCATCATAGCTTGCAATGACAACTTCAGATGACCAGATAACTTCGGGACAGGTCTAAGAGGTTACTGTAAAACATCTGTGCAGAGGAATCTTTCCTTGTCTTTGCTTTCCTTTCAAGAAGCTGTGGCACTGCTGTCTGCACAGTTGTTTGAAGAATGTTTACAAATCAGCTTGACAAAGAGAAAAAAAACTTCTGCCACCACTTGACCACAATCATGATCTTATTCTTCAGTAATGCGTGGTTTATTTCCCTTTCCTGATCTCTGTTAATAGACAGCACGTGCCTACACAATAGCCACTATTTTGTCTGTATAATGTTAAAAAAATAAATCAGAAAACTCTGACAAGGCAGAACAGTGTCCCGGTGTTTCCTGGGGTAACTGCTCTCCCTCAAATGCTAACTCAACTCTTCCCACAAAAGCACAGGCACAACTTTCATTGCTGTGCAAGTGCCTGAGAACTGGCTGATTTTATGGGGCAGCACAAATGAGCTCATGCTGATGAACATTCATGTATTAGCTCTGAATTTCCCATCTTGGGCTGGTTCAAGCCAGATCCTTAGGCTCACTGCAGAGTAACTGCAACCAGCACTGGGTACCTCTTTCTCTAATACCTGGGTGCAGCCTGGGAGAGCTGCCAGCTCCTGCCCAGCCCTCAGGTGGAGCTGGCACGTCCCTCCTGTGCCCATACACAGCCGGCCAGATCCGTTCCGGCTGCTGCTGGCACAAACCGGGGCGCTGGTGACAGCGGCCGATGCGGTCAGGAAGCGTTGCACAACCTCGCTGCAGACTCTCTCCTGAAGGCATCGCTGATGGATGGCTCCATTGTCTGGGGATGGGGCACAGCCAGCACAGCTGGCACAGGGGCCACTTTGCTGCACCCCTGGCAGGCAGGCAGGACTCTGCTGGCCCTGGAGAAGCCATGCGAGTCTCTCTTGCCTGTAACCTGCGGTAGCGAGGCAACCTCATCCGCAAGGGAAAAAGCAACAGCCCCAGAAACACTGCCCTTCTTCATGGTGATGCTGAGTCCCCTCAAGTGGGACTTTTCACATCTGTGTGCACCTTGAGGGCCACAAACCTTCCAGTTAGCACTCACCTTCTCCAAAACAAGACCATAAGCTCTGTGGGCCTCTGACTTGCCTCTTCTGTGCTTTCTCTCACAGCCCTAGCAAGGCTCTTTGGGGAGCTATGGTGTGCAGAGCTTTGCTTAGCACTTTCCACATAGAGCCTGGGCTTGGTTATGGCTTAAGGGAGGCTCTGCCAAAGATTTCAGGTCAGTTCTGCATCTCCCCATCCCAGCCTTGATAATCTTAATGAGGAGCTGGCAGAATGCCACAGGAACTAAGGAGGTAACAAAAGGGCTTTTGGTTTGGTTTTCTGCAGACAAAACACTTGGAGTGTCCTCTATGCTTTCTTGTTTAATTAACACTACACATGTTCTCCTTTTCTTTTGAAAATCAGAAGAGTATTTGTGGGCAGTGTGAGCAAGATCTTCCCTGACAAGCCCCAACCTAGAGACATGCTCAAGGTCAAGCCCTAAACCCCTAACTATGGTGGCACGAATGGCGCCACTATAATCATGTTGTTTTCCAGTTACTCAGACCAGGAGTAGGCACTGCATTATTTCAGGAAGGATATGTTTGGATTAGACACTGGATTCTGGTGGGGGGTAATTATTTGTCCCATCAAACTGTTTTAGGTCCTTACAGATGGCTATTTGGGGTTTCAAGAATACCCAACTGTACTGCTAATTTTTACAATAGGAGCAGTTAGAAGTCAGGAGAACCTGACTGTTATGGTTAGTGAAAATAGCAGATTTGTGCTGATAAAACACTACTCAGCATGTTTTTTGGCTTTTGAGATGTAACCACCAATGCACTTAATAACAGGACTCGTGCAAACTATACTGTGTGAATCAAACACATAAAAGTATAAATATTCCTTTTTTTAGAAAGCAAGTCTTAAAAAGTGCATTATAATCAACTACCATGGTGAAAGCAAACTATCCAGTATTACCACACACACAACTGGCATAATGTGCTTTATTATACCCTTAGCTTGAAACTGGATAAATAAAAATCAAATGACCAAAGTACAGTCTCCTGCACAGATTAGGTCATTGAAGACAGGACGCCTCAGAGAATTACATCTGAAATCCTCTGTCTTCCTGGTTAAGCTCTAGAAAAGGTGGGCACGTGCAGAAAACAGAGGAAGCTACCCTGTCATCTCACTCATATGCTGTTGAGCTCCATGTCTCACTACTCTGACCTGTACCTATTTTACAGCCTCTGGATGCTGGTAGAAAATTACTTTATGGAAAGTCAACAGCACATACAGTTTATATTCACAGTTTTTTAGTTCATTTTAAATAAAACAGCTTAATGTAAAGCCAGAGGGGCAGTATTAGGACAAAGCAGAAGATTACATTGTTATGGCCCTGGGATCCATCCAGCTTTGCTGCTGGCTGCTGTGGGGAGCTCCATGGACTGCTCTGTCCGTGGCTGGCTGCACACATGTAATCACAGGGGTAAAGCTCACCCTTAGCACAAGCTTGCAGCTACTGTAGGTCTGTGTGCAAGGAGCTACAGACTTGCTAGAAGTGCAAAACACTATTCTTTGCTTCAATAAGGTTGGAATTATGTAGAATTTTTCAGTCAAAAATCTTTTGGTCAAAAACGTCGACTGAGTGACATCAAAGTATTGACTAAGTAAAGTCTACTTTGCCAAACTGTTTGCCTGGGGCAGCAGAGGGGTGAATATTCTAACAAAGTTCAAGCAGTTGTTTAGGCATTTTTCATGAAACAGCATATTCTGGTTGCTTTAATTCAGAAAAACTTTTGCTCTTCAAGTTCTTCCTATTTTCCTTCAAAGCATTATGTTGCTTGTTGCTCTAAACTGCCACAAACCTTTTTTTTAAAATTTGAACTGAAAATAATAATTTAGAAAGGACCAACATATTTTTTTCTTCCAGCATTTCAGAAATGTCAGCAACCCCTTTAACTCAGCTCAAGCAGTTCTGTAGCTCTAGGCAGTACCACCCAAGAGCGAGCAGCTCACAGCCATCTATCTATCCACCTACCTCCTTCACCATCATATTTACTAAGGGTTGTACTGATGGCAGCTCTGAAAGAACAAAATGTAATGCAGTTTATAAAAGGAGATGGATGTGAATCTTTTCTATCTCAAAATCCAATAAAGCTTATGATTTTTATTGCACGTGGGAGTCCTTTGGTCAATGTAACACTGAAAAGCAGCTTGGCCAGTAAGTCTGATAAAAGCAGAAAGTACTTCCGAATATATTCTGGCCAGAGAGACCTGGGAGCAAAGTGTGAGTGTTGCAGCTGATGGCCCCAGGGTCACACATGTACCTTGGGATTTCTTCACTTGTTCTGTTCTGTCTGGTTTTGTTCCATTCTCTACAGAAATAACTATTCCAAACCTTTCTTATCCTTTAATCTTCCTAAAAAGGGAATACCATCTCAAAACTATTCCCCCTCACCTTTCCAACATGCATGAATGAAGACAAAAGATTTACAACCTTCTTCAGGCAGGGGCCCAGACTGGACTTTAATGGATCCCAAACAGAGCAATGCAGCATTCTTACTCCTCATCTCATTTAAACAAGGGAACACCAGGAATAACATTACTCCAAGTCAGCAGTGCTTCCCTGGTGCTAATCGGGCCGTAAAAAAGGCATAAGCAGTTTGTTTGATGCAGAGGGACAAAGAGAACCACAGCAATGAATCAAAACCAGGGAAAAATTAGAGATTAAAAATAATAATACTCCTTCCAGCAAACCACAGTCTGAATGCATGATAAGTGGCTAAAAGACACAATCACTGCAGATCTAGAGACAAAAACATGTCTCCTGACTGCGTGAAGTGTAAATTAAACTTGCTCTGAAACAGAAGCATTTCCTTCACATGGCAGTTACTGCCATTGGGAAATCCAGACCCTTTGCTGCAAACGAGAGCTGCCACAGC
The DNA here is from genome assembly GCF_027477595.1 of Haemorhous mexicanus. Lineage (NCBI taxonomy): Eukaryota > Metazoa > Chordata > Aves > Passeriformes > Fringillidae > Haemorhous > Haemorhous mexicanus. Next base: position 27,275,706 of record NC_082348.1, on the reverse strand, counting down.
TGACCCTCCCTGATCTCGCCTGTGGAAAACACACGCTCCGAGTCAACAGTTGGAGGGAAAGGAAGAAAAACCCAAATGTGGCAGACTTGCTAGAAGAGATTTCCATGGAGGTTTCCTCCCCAAATAAGCAGATGGTTTCCAGTTAGTCAGGGTCAGGGACTGCCCGTGTGGTTTCCTGCCTGCTTGCCTTTGTAGCTTATCTGGGCCTCATCAAGATATACAGTCCGAAAAAATTAGAATGGCTAAGTACAGGAATTAGGGAAACTAAATACAAATGAGCTCTGGTCTGCACTTGTGCAGAGGAGTGGGGAAATCTGTGCCCGTGGGTGGGATGGAGGCGGTGGTGCCGACCCCTCTGCCCGGGCAGCCAGGCTGGGCTGCAGCCCTGCACATCTGCAGGGGCGGGTCAGGTCTCCTTAATGCAGCCGTGCCTCTGCCGGCACCAAAGCCAGGCCTGACTCCATCCAAAGCACCCTCGGCAACAGCCCAGCTCCTCTGAAAGTACCCCTGACGTCACTTTACAACCCTGCCTGCTTTAACCGTGGCGCCGCTGCCCGGCAGCAGCCCAGCTCCATGGCGTACTCCCAGCCCATGGAGCATTCCCAGCCAGCTCCATGCAGTATTCCCAGCCCAGCTCCATGGCGTACTCCCAGCCCATGGAGCATTCCCAGCCCAGCTCCATGCAGTATTCCCAGCCCAGCTCCATGGCGTACTCCCAGCCCATGGAGCATTCCCAGCCCAGCTCCATGCAGTATTCCCAGCCCAGCTCCATGGCGTACTCCCAGCCCATGGAGCATTCCCAGCCCAGCTCCATGCAGTATTCCCAGCCCAGCTCCATGGCGTACTCCCAGCCCATGCAGTATTCCCAGCCCAGCTCCATGGAGCATTCCCAGCCCAGCTCCATGGAGCATTCCCAGCCCAGCTCCATGGAGCATTCCCAGCCCAGCTCCATGCAGTATTCCCAGCCCAGCTCCATGGAGCTTTCCCAGCCCAGCTCCATGGAGCTTTCCCAGCCCAGCTCCATGCAGTATTCCCAGCCCAGCTCCATGCAGTATTCCCAGCCCAGCTCCATGGAGCTTTCCCAGCCCAGCTCCATGGAGCTTTCCCAGCCCAGCTCCATGGAGTATTCCCAGCCCAGCTCCGTGGAGCATTCCCAGCCCAGCTCCATGGCGTATTCCCAGCCAGCTCCATGGAGTATTCCCAGCCAGCTCCATGGAACATTCCCAGCCCAGCTCCATGGAGTATTCCCAGCCCAGCTCCATGGAGTATTCCCAGCCCAGCTCCATGGAGCATTCCCAGCCCAGCTCCATGGAACATTCCCAGCCCAGCTCCGTGGTGAATTCCCAGCCCAGCACACAGCTACAAGATTTGAAAGCTCTGGGCACACACTGGCTCTCGTAATGCTGCGCATGGGAGCAAAGCAAAACTCCAGCAGGAACGTATTGCACAAGCTGCCATATGGAAAGGGCATTCTCAAATTAAACCCTGAAACCCAGATGAGATCTGAGCGAAGGACAGTTTCACTTAAAGGAAATGTCTGAGGTCAACCAGCAATTAACTGAAAGGTTCTGATTGAATACGCTATTGACTGCGCTCACATCAGACAGCTTCCTGTTTATTATACCTTATGGGCTGTCTAGGTGCCAAGACATTAAGCTGTCAATAATCTATTAATACTAAACAGCTCCTCCCTCCTCACTCCCCCCTTGCAAATCCTCTTCGGCTAAGAAACTGCACTAAAAAGATGGAAATTTTTGAAGTGAGATGGAAATTAGCTTTTTAGAGTATTTCTTTGCTTGGTTCCAGCTGAAAGTACAGCAACATTCATAAACAATATAACACGCAGTCTATAACTACATGGAAAAAATTGTGTTAAAAAAAATCAGCCATGATTGAGACCATATCCTGAAATCTGGCTTTCTTTTCCAAGCCATCTTTAAGCAGTCTAAGTTAAATTTAATTAACAATTTACAACAAGGAGAGAGAAGTTATTTAAAGACAGGCCTACAGGTCCTTAACATTCAGTGTCTGGGAAACAGTTGTATATAAAAAAAAAGTTTTAATGAATTTAATAGAGAAAAGCACTTTAATTAAATGCTGTCAAAGAGGATTGTATTAATGACTGCACACAAAGGAATTTAAAGCAAGCCAAGTATATTTAGCAAATAGGAAGTAGGCTTTCAGAGGCTGCAACTATTTATGTTTCTGCCATTGCAATGCATCTAGGAGATCGTGTTGCCAATTGAAAGCAGTTATGTTATTAGATATGATTTTATTTATTATGGATTATTAAAATTTCAAATGCTGCAGGGAATACATTTATTTCACTTCTCAAATGAAAGAACAAAGATATTTCCTCCTTGTTCAGTAAGAGGAAAAATAGGAGAGGAAATAAATAATAAATAATAATAATAACTTAGCACTTAACTAGTAAAGTGCTGTCCAGACAGATCTTTTTATGGGGCTTGTTGAGTCCTGAAATTTTAGTGTGTCTCTTTCTTTTTGCTACAACTGGATGGATTTGCAGTTGCTACCAGCACAGAAAGAGGAGACAGCTCTTCCTTCCTGTGGGTACAAGGGCCTTCTGTGACACCCTGCATGGTTCAACTCTAAGAACTATCAAAACCCCAACAAAAGAAATCCTGGCTGTGAAACTTTTGCAAGCAAGACTGAGAATACCAAGGTTTTCCAGATCTATCCATGAGACTTAGCCACATACTGCTCATAAAAAGCCAGAACAATTATGGCTCTGCATTAAGAATTTGTGCACAACGTGCTCACCTTCCTCAACATCCACGTGACAGAACTTGTAGCAGGAAGGAAGGGGCTCTTCACAGCTCTCTGTGCCCATGTGCCTTGGATTCAAGTGTGGCACATCAAATGGGCATGGCCTAATAATCTGAGGAAAAAGCAGCTAGAAAATTCAAGGGTGTCAACATGATTTTGGACTATAATTAATACTATATAGTGTAAAACTAAATTTAGCCTCAACTGGAAACAGAAGAATGTTTTTAACACAAATTTAATGAGATGGCTGGGTCTGTAATATCCAGGATGTGTCCAGTGATTTACCACATCCTTTTTTGCCATATGTAAAGGTAAAAGGTTAATAATGATTTTAGATGATTCCAACTTCCAAATGTTCCACCAGAGGCACCTTATACATGCTTGTATTCCTTTGTTTCTGAACACCAAATCCTTTTTAAGTTAAGCACCACAATGAGAGTTAGTCCTAAATTACTGGTTTTAAATGTACTTCTTTGTAGTTAAGATTTTCATCTTCTCATTTGCAATGTGAAGAAGTGAGTAGAACTGGGAGAGAAGTCATTGCAAAGGAGGCACAAGGGGACAACAACTTCCTTTCACAATGTGAGTAGCATCATAAATGGTGAAGTTTAATTTTCTAAATACATTATCTGATTTTTGTTCAAGACTTTAATAAAAGTCATGTGTGATGTGTGTTGAGAATGTAGCCTTTGTTGTTCCACAGCTAGGGATCTTGCAAACAGCTTCACTTTGTCTGTGCCAAGATATTTTGGAATATTCTTTGAAACACTGTAAGCATAGATGACTGTGAGAAAAAATATGTGCTACTGTACTTCTGGATAGTTCATGCGTGAGAATAGTGCATGCACACAAAAACACTTCTCCTTTCAATCTGCAATTCCTATAAAGGTCCATGCAAACATGGAACAACATGCACAATATACTGACCCTGAAAAAACCCTTATCTCTGCACACATTACAGTCTCTGAGTATTTCCAAGCATTCAGAGGAAAAACAACAACAACAACAACAAACCAAACGAAACCAAACAAAAACCCAAAAAGGGAAAAAAAAAGAACACACCAAAGAATTTCCAAAAAAAGACTGGCCCTGGGCAAGGAGACTGACCATCTATGTCCTGCCCTGTCACAGCCTAACTCCCAGCACTGCCCAGAAGCTGCACCATTTCTCTGGAGGATGCTGTGCAACATGGAAGGAAGAGTAGCTCCTTGCTCTTTGAGGGTCAAGCAGTGCTAAGTGCTCTGGTAGCACTATTCTCAATGGTTTCCCTCCCCATGTAATTTTTATAATGGCCTATCTGCAGAAAAAGACCAGCTGCAATGATCCAGGCCTCTAACTTTATCCTAAGATTTCTGTAGAGAGCCTGAGAATAAAATGTTGCATACAGCCAATTACCTATAAACACTGACACATCTCTGAAGCCTGATACTGTAATTTATGAACAAGTGTGGGGGACATAGAGCAATTAGGAAGCATTAAAATTAAATGAAAAAGAGCAACATTTTTAACTGCAAAAATTTTCAAATGTAAATGGAACAGAGGCTCATCTAGTGGCTTTTCAGCCTTCAAGGTTTGCCTGCTGGCAAACTTCAAAGGTTATGTGAATTTAAAGAGCTTTATTTAGTGATCTTGCTCGATATGTTTGCTCACCCTCAACCTACTATGGCTCCTTACAACACTAGCAGCTCAGCATTTACAACAGGGCCAGGACTGTAAGAAATGAGGACTAAATCTGGTCAGATTGTGTGTGAAAGGCAAAAGGGTGAGACAACAGGGGCCAGAGCTACAGTGATGTCATCTGCTAAAACGACAACTTGTCAGAGCAACACCAACACAAACCACCACCCTGCTGCTCACTGCCAAGTCTCAGCAGCGCTAAATCTGCACATCCAGATTTTAGGGGAAGCTTCTGCCTGGAGCATTTTGCCATGGGAGCCAGGGCAACCCAAGCAGAGCTGCTCTGGGATAGTCTCACAGAAGATGTACCCTCAGAGTCATCTTTATTGTGAGATGCTGCTGAAGAAAAGCACTAGCCATATTCTCAGGGCTCCTCCATGTAGGAGTCCCACCTAATTCCTGCCCTGTCCTCGGCTGATCCTGGACTAAACGAAAGCTGTCTGGGAACAGGTGTCACTGAAGTGGCCTCGTGGTTTCAGGTTCTGTTCAAATGTGAAAAGGATGTACTGTTCTGAGAAGACTAAACTTGCCCCCACAGGAAAACTTGAAGCTCTGCAGTTTACTTCATCTCCCATTTCTAGGGTTAAATGGAGCAGTATTAAACCTAAACTAATTTCAGAACAGAGGCAGTTTGGCTTTAATTGCAAGTACACTCCCAGCTATCATTCAAGGGGAATAACAGGTCTAATGTTAATAAAAATCAGCAGCATTTTCAGCCACATTAGCTATCCACACTAAGCAGAAACAGCTGAGGTGGTGCAGTAGGCAGGTTTGGCTGCAGCAGTCACAGCTCAGCGCCGTTCCCTGCCATTGTGGCAACTATCAATCACAAGATCATCCACTGGGTACTTCAGAGCCAAACGTAAGGGGGCTGTTGTCTGATTGGTGCCTCTGTTGCCTCTGTCAAACTTGTGCAAGGCTCCTGAACTACTGTGACCCATCAGAAACATGGAGTGCACCAAGAGGATGGAGAGCCAGAGCATGCAGCCACAGCTGGTATATCAAATTGCACCATCTTTGGCTACAGGGCACAGGTACTGGAGAAGCATGAGAAAGCAGCTCAGAAGTGGAAGATGCCTGAGATTTTTTTCTTTTGCATGTACCACATGCTTTAAAGACAGTTCCTTTACCCTGACCCAAAAGCAACCACACACACAGTAGAGATAAATGCAGCGTGAGTGGCATTTGTAATAAATATTGCTTTCAGCTTTAACACTGCATAGAAACAGAAGTTACACAGTCTGAAACTTATTTTCAGTGGTTTTTAATAGTTTAGACTGAAAGGAGATACTGAAATTGACTGCTGTCTAATTTTGATAAGAGAAAGAATGAAACTCCAGGTAACTAACAGCTAAAAAAGAAAGATATTCTCCACTCAGAAAATTCACAGACCTTGTTCTGACAGACATTTCCTTTCGTAGTTCTAAACCTAAGAAAAAAAATCATCCAAGTGCAACCCTCCCAAACCAAAGCTCTGAGCATTTTGAGTGTAATGAATAACCTACAATACAAGTTTCTCTTGAAGTCCATCTGGTTTTACTGAATACAAGTTGTGTCACCAGTCTTGACCACTCCTATCTGAGCAGACATCACATCCAGCCATGGATTAAAGAACTGGGGAGTCAAAAAGCAGTGGCTATCAATCTATGGTCTGTCTTTTGGGAGCAGAGAAATGATCAAAAAGCAAAACTATCATGGTGCAGCCATTAAGAATGAATCACAGGGCACAGCATCCCCGCAAAAAATGTGTATCAAAACAGTAAGGACCAGACTCAGAGAGCTAGCACAGTTTGGGAAAGTAATCTTTGTCCAAGTCTCACAGACAGCTCAGTCCTAATTTCCAGTATGCAAAATCCCCCAGTGTAACTCAGACAAACACAGCAAAACCTCACTGTGCACATCATCCTATGGATCATTAAGGACACCATGGTACCCTATGGAATAACACAGCTTTGCTTCACTTATCATCTAAGATTTCCTAAGTATTATTAATTAATATTATTTTTAAAGAAATTTCAAGTCTCACTGATTTTTCCATCTGTGAGCTATGCATTATGTGACCCATGAACTCCAAGACATTATTTAGAACCAGATATTTCATTAGGAAGCATTAATGTGGTGTTCATCCCCCTCTTTATTACTTCTAGAAAGAGAATATGAAATTAGTTTCATTGGATTGCCATCGCCACTTGCCTTGACCCATTTTTATAAGGGCTCCATGTTCTGCACTTTTGTATTTCATTGTTATTTCTAAAATACTCATTCCCTTCTATCCCTCACAAAATTATAAAATCAGTATTTCATTTACTTCTGTGCTGTGTTATTTTCTGCATATTTAAAGAGAGATTACAATGTTTGCAGTGAACACACAACACAGAAGAGCTTTCCTAGAGCTTTTTACCATGCCTTCTTTTATTTACTAATGTTCCTCCACAATTTATGATCTGAACAATTATATACTGCCAGATTTGTCTGAATCAAAGCTTCTGAGAAATAAAAGGGTGGAGGGATGTCATTTTTTAAAAGTGACAGAAGTAACAGTGTATCAGAAAGCCACATTTGATTGCTCTTAAACACATCTGTACCTTCTACCTTCAGATCTACTTGTCAATTTGGAGAAAAGGAGAGGCAAGGCTCCCACATTCTCTGAAGAGAAGGTCCTTTGCTGCAGTGGTGGCTCATTACTCCAGAGAACCATCTTACCCACCCAGACACTCCAGAGACAACAGCCTGATTCATGGCCTTCCCAATGGAGTCAGGTTTCTCTGCCCCAGCAATTAACAATGAATTAACACTATATTAAAGTGCCAGGCAAGATGGTTACTCTCTGGAGTGGTCACCTTGGACACAGCAGACAAACAGTGGGAGAAGGGAGAGAAATTAGATTTACTGTGTCCCAGCATGTCTGTAACAAACACGGAATCCCTGGCTGGCAATGGGAAGCAGCTGCAGGCACTTGTCAGCATTAACACTCCAGAAAGGTCCAATGCCAGCAAACAGCCAGGGAATGGTGGGATTTAGCAAGGGATGGAAAGTAAGACAGGGAAGGAAGGCTCACCTCTGCAGAGCAGGGAGCTAAACACAGAAGCATGAGGACTGCTTGCTGCAAAGGGAGTACTCTGCACACTGCTAAAGGCCAGGCCAGATCAAAGGGCCAGCCAGGATCCCACTCCTGCTGGTAGTGATGGGAGAGGGTAAGAACACAGCCAAAATGTAACAATGCTTTCCAGGACACCCTCCCACCCTCCAGGAACCTGTGGCTCAGGCACTGTGTAATTCAGAGGTGATGTCCTTATGGTACCCCAGCTAGCAACAACCTCACTGCTCTTTTTCCTACCAGCACTTTGCTATTACACCACTGCATGGAATGGAGGGAGAGCCTCTTAATGGACACCTCAATTTCCTTAAAAACCAAAAGAGAGGCTGTGGCAAGCTCAGCCTGAATGCACAGCAACATGCAGGTGTAGCATGGATGCCCCATAACCAGTGTGTGAAGGAAAATCCACACCCTGACATGCCCACATGGCCACACCCAGTGCTGCCAGAGAACACAGCCATGTCACAGAGCTCCACAGGGTTCACATTTTATGACTCTTCAGCACAATAACAAACAAATCAAGTATACAGGGAGGAATTTTTTAAACACTCAGCTTCCACTGTAGACATTATTCATTTCAGAAAGAGTAAAATAATTGATTAAATCGATTCATATATGGCTGATGGGAAAAATCTAATGAAGAGAGAAAAATAAACGTTTGGTTTTAAAACCCTGAGCCTAAAGCTGAACAGTGAGGTGCAGGCTAGTAATACCAAACCAGTGAGAGCAAGAATCTCACAAAGGAAACAACATTCTCTTAAAACATGAAGAACCAGCCTGTGTCCAGCTGATCTCCTACAGCACAACTGCCCCACTGAGCACACCCTGCCTTACAGAAGACAGAAACCATATCTGGCCTTGGGGTAATTCCCTCACTTGAAGAGTCCCCAACCCTGTAAGCAGCAAGTGAGCTACACAAAACACATCACAATGATATCTTTGCCATTTCCAAGAAGCCATACTGATGAAAAGGCTGCAGTATGGCCACATCTTTTGCCTGGTCATGCCTCTTGTGATGATAGCTAGGATATCCTTCCAAGTCTGCCAGGGGGATGTCCCCAGCCCAGACAGGGTTAAGTCATGGTGGCTGGGAAGTCTGGCAGCAGTGTGGGACAGCCTGCTTTCAGGCTCTCCCAGTCTCAGCTGAAAGAGCAGGAAGACTCAAGCATCAGAGAGAAGTTACCATACACACACCTAAGCCATCAGAGCAAAGAGAAAGATGGGCTGGGCAGAGAGAGAGAACAGAGGTAAGATCCTGCCTGCTTGTATGTTATAGGTCTGCACCTGCTGTTATTCACAGCACTGCTGCTTGTATCTTCTTCAAAGGGCTGTCACTTTGCTATCAGGCTGCAGGTAAGGGCTTGACTTACAGCACACTTCTCACCAGCAAACCTGCAAAGCAAAGTAGGTCGGTGACTGCAGCTCTTGGATGTTTTCACCCCCTGCTAAAATGCAGACAGGCACCGTGGCAGACATTCTGCACCCGCCACTGCTTTGAGAAGGAAATGAGAGTTGCTTTCCCACTTGACTCTACAGGGGGAATTTCAGATAGGCAGAATGTAATTACTTGGCCTGGAGTTCAGCCAGGAGCAGGGCCCAAGACCCCTACCCTTATGTAAAGTGTCACAAAATCTCCAATGACTGCAAGTGTGAGGACCTCAGCTTTACATCTCTGGCTGCTGTCATTGGTTCTTCATGGCTAATTACCTAATAGTGACCCTTGCAGCAAAGCTAAAAAACAAACCTTGCTTCTCCAAACAATTCAAGTCCCAGAGACTGAAAACTATGCAAAAATTACTTAGTCTTGGGTATCTTTTGACAGTAGGGAGCAGGTGGACAGCAGATCTCCTGTGCCTGGCACTGGTTGCATGCCACTCAGAAACCTACTGGGGTTTTTGGATGGGCAAGCATAGCTTTAAAATGCAGCACCCCCAAAACACAAGCCTACTGTATCAAGTGCATACCAGTCTCCAGAGTTTTGTTGTATGAAGTTGCCAGCTGGTTCCATTTATTTTTCTTCATTTTTCATATTTTGACTGTAATAAATAATTAATCCATGGCTTTGTAACTTGCTGACAAATACAAATGCACAGCGTTCCAGCACAGTGTAACATGTCACTCACAAGAGCCAACCTGCTTGATGCAGAACAGTGATGTGCAGAAGGCTTTGGAAAGTAGGCTAATCATCAAGGTCACTCACAAGATCCCAGGGAAACTTTTTGTGTCCCTTAGAGGATATTCCTACTTGCTCTGTGCATCAGAACTGGGTTAATATGTTTAAGTCTACAGAGGTCTAGTTGTCTTCCACATGTTAGCTTGGGCCCTTTCTTTACCTGTTTGCAGCTTCTTGGTTCCAAGATCCCATAAATACTTTGGGACGTGGAAGACAGAACTTGCTAAATTAATTACTTAGAGGGCTTCCCCTTCTTTACAGCCCTGAGAACCTGAACCCAAGGAAACAGGGTTTTTTTTTCTTTTAGGCAAAGACACAATGGAAAGCAAGGAAAAAGAAGTTAGCATAAGAGACAAAAGGGTCTGAACTAGGCAATAATTAATGTGAGGGAGACCTACATGTTTCAGATGGGCAGGACAAGACAGAGAAACATCTTGCCTTTAGAAAAAAGGGGGCAAGATAGCCGGCAGCAGTGGTAGCAGTGTAAGAGCAGCAACAAAGAATAGAGGCTGAATGCCAAGATTCACAGCAAGTGTAGCAAAGCAGTGCAATCCACCATCAAACATGGGGAGAGTGAAGGTGGGAGGAGGAACTGCAAGATCCTCAGAGAAATACACCATCAAACATGGGGAGAGTTAAGGTGGGAGGAGGAGCTGCAAGATCATCAGAGAAATGCACAGTACAAACAACCCCCAGAGTGGTCACATAATCTGGTGGCAAGTGAGTGGTACCGAGTGCCAGGGGCTGAACTGGAGGGCTGAAGGGAAGCAGGGCTGCTGTGGAAGGTGTTGTCTCAGCTTTTTAGATTGAAGAAATGTCTCCTGAGCCTCTCTTGACCATCTGGAGATGTTTGAGTTTGTGACATGCATTACTAGTTATTAGGAATACACATCAATCTGAGTTTCTCTTCTGACTGAAGTTGGAATTGCAAAGAAGAAAGTCTGTATTTTCACCTGGTTTTCCGTACATATATTTGTATTTTTTTCTCATTCTACTAATACCTGAGACGAGAGTAGAACAAGGGTGTGCAACCAAAAATTCATACTAGTCAGAAACGTACAGAGGAGCAAAACAATCCCAATGAGGCTGTGAAACAAAGGCCCACTCCTCACAAAATGCTCAGCATGGTCATTTCAGAAGTACTTTGAAGTTTCAGTCAATCCATAAAAAGCCCATCTCCATGCTGCACTCTCGAAACCCCCAGTACTACCCCAGTCCTCCCACACAGCCACCCCGAGGAGGCAGAAGTGCTCTGACCTGCACAGGCTCGGGGGTGAGCTGCACCACGTGCTGCATCCGCTCGCTGTGGTGGTGTCTGGACTCCTCCTCATAGATCACATCCCTCTCGTGCTGGGGAAGGTTCAGGAAGCGGCGAATGGTGCAGAGGTTCTCCCAGAGGGTGCGGTTTTCCGGGCTTGGGTTTTCTTTCCAGCGCAGCAGTTCACACAGCCAGCCCTGCAAGGGTAGAGACAGCACAGTCAATTCACCGAGCACCAAAGAACCAGGTGTGAGCAGGAGGTCAGCTACACTTAAAGCTCTGGGCTGGAAGTTTTGCTGGTCTCATCTCACACATAAACCCCCAGCACCCCAAGCTGCCATTTGGTCTCGACAAATCTGTGATATATTCCATTTCCTGCAAGCTGGAAAAACGGAAACAAGCAGCGGTGCTTAGCAAAAAACAGTGCCTTGTCCTCATCATATTCACAGTGTGTTCAAAATGCTCAGATATAAATATTTTCCCTACAGAATAGCAAAGATGAAACAGAAATGCTTCTTCACTTCCATTTCAGAGTCCGTTCATTTCTTCATCCAAGCAAAAGAAAAGGAGGTGTAACTCCTGAGACTTGCTAACAATCCTCACTGCAACCTGCAGCCACAGAACCAGAAATTCAACACAATTCCAAAAGGCTAGAATATACTATCAAGACTTCTGATTTGCTTACACTGTGTAAGCAAATCAGCTTTGAACCCCACTAAAATTTTACATCTTTAAATAATAAAATCTAAGAGAAGATGTAGCCTTACATAAAGGGAACCCTCGAGAATAGCACAAAAGCAGAAAACAGGGTCATGCAGAAGTTACTAAAGACACCAAGACCCTAGGCAGAGGTAACTCTAAACCCAACTACAGATCATAGTAAGAGCATATTTTATTTGTGCTGTCTTGTTTAAGGTTAGTTTGAAATGCCTTTAAAAGGTTACTGTTATATGGAAGGAGCTGTAGGACCCCTCCACAGGGACCGACTGCTCCGACCTCTGAGGTGAAAGCATCCAGGAAGAGGGAATGACCCTGAACCCCGAGGGCAAGGACAGCCAAAGGACAAGAGCTGCTGGGGCGAGGACACCCTGCGTGTGCCGAGCATGACCCAGAGTCCCCAGCAGGTGAGGCAGGGGACAGGCTCTCCTGCGTGGCCTGGGGACACAGCCAGCCCGTCCTGCCTGCCAGCAGCCGGCCCACTTGGGGCTGGGGACAGTGGCTTCCCTCCTGTGCCTGCACGGGAGACGCAATGCAAATGACAGCAGATGAGAAGATAATGCCGAGGATGCTGTCAACGCGCCTTACTGACTCCTGTCAAAATATTTTACCTAGTAGCTTTATAACCCATCATTTTCAAGCTACAGCTCCGCATTCTGACACCATTTTGACAGGCACCTTACAATACCTAAAAGATAGCTTGATCAATGTTAAAAATGTTTGGTACAAGAAGTAGCCAAAATTGTGTTTTTCTGAACAGTGACCAGAGCAAGCTGAACAGCCAGGTTCACTACCAGCCCACAGGGGGGCTTTTTGGTATTGCTTTTTTGTGTAACAACTTGTAAGTCATTGACAACTTCTACCGTGCACTCTAAACCCCGTGTATAATATCATAAGCCGTTGTTTGTGTTACTCTCCACTGTGTCTTCTGCCTTCACCCCCCCCAAAAAAGGCAAGATTTGATTATCTCCGCTGCATCAGCCAAGACAGCAACACCAGCTGTTCTCATTGTGCAGCCTCTTCCTCACGGCCTACATGTTAATAACCTGATCATTCCATTTTCTCCTTCAACTGCCGGCTGCAGCACAGCGAAGAGACAAAAACCCAGGCCCATCTGCAGCAGCTGTAGGCACTGAACTGTGAAGCCACCAGGGATTTATAAACTAATCTGTAACACAACACTGCCTTGTTTTTACAAGTGAGAGGCCACATTTGTGCAGACCTGATCTTTTCTTGCAATAAACTTGGAGGGCTGGGGGGTAGGGGGGCAAGGATGAAAACAAGAGATATAATAATTTTCTTAGGGGAAAAAAACCCTCTGTGTTGTATTTTAAAAGTGTTCTGATTGGTATTTGGGCAATCTCTCAGCCAGGTAAAGTCTGCATTTTAATGTGGTTTGGCTACATCCTTTACCCTCAACTGTCCTCCTTCCACTGCTCAGAAATCCTCCAAAACTTTGTCTCTTTTAGAGAAAATATAGGAAGAAAATCTCCCAGCTTTGCAATGTTTTCTCAGGGGTTCCTCCATGTCAAGGAAATAAATTTTGAAACAGAAAGTAAACCATCTGTAGTAAAAAAAAATTCTGTTGTTCCCTGTTTTCAGTGATCTGAGTAAGTCTCCAACTGAACTCTTTCAGGATGTTTCAAGCAGGTGTGTTTAACACCTCCCGGGGGCTGCCGCAGCACGAACACCCATCGCGTAGCAGAAAACACAGGATAAGCCCTGCAGCTGGTGGAGCTGGAGCCCATTGCTGGGCAGAGCTGTGAGAGGATGGGGTGCCTGGCTCTGGCAGAACCCAGGCCCAGCTCGGCAGGGCCACGTCCCCTTCCCAGGGCTGTTCCGGGCAGCCCGACGGTGAGTGCCGCGCTCTGATTTATCTGTCCCGTTCTAATCAGCGCTCATTACAATCACTTAGAGCAACACTACAGGCCTCATTACGGACTAGGCACTCGCTGCCATTAGTCTTTAAGAAGGATAGCGCTCAATTTGCCTGGCAACATGCGAGGTCCTGACCTTGGAGCTATTAGGGAAAAGATTAGACTGCAGTGTGACCATGTGTGCAGACATGAGCAAACCAAATTAATTTCTGGCAAAGGGAGGCACCAGGCAAGGACCCCGCCATCCCGAGGACACCTGAGAACTTCTCCATTCCCCAAAGGAGATAAGCTAATGGCACGTTTAAAGGAGCCTGGTTCTGAAGGTGAAGCACATCCGTGGTATTTAGAGAGATATTAATCCAGTTTCCCCACAAAGTATTTGCTTGGCTGATCAGATTAAGGGATCTAGCCTTCAACAGCACACCCCCACCACAGCAGGCCCCAAGAAATCTGTGATACTTCACAGCCTCAGACATATTGCACCATGTGTACCCAGCTGCTACAATAATTAGCTTATGAATGTATCAGCTGGTTCTGTGATTTTTATAAATAATAACTAACCTACAGAGCAGAAAGATTTCCACGAGCCTAATATTAGCAAGAAATTGCAAGGTGCGCCTAACTGAATTGTCGTTGTGCTAAATGCCCTGTCTTCTCTCACGTTGTGCGAGACTGCATCTCCCCCAACGCCATTTATAAATATTTATTTTTGCAATGTATTTGTGTCAGCTTTCTTCACAAGAGCCATTATTCGCTCACCCCCACACATACACACGCATACCCACTGCGTGCATGTGTACACTTATCTGCATCAAGTCTGTCCTTTCACTACTCTTTTTCTATCCTTCCCTCTCTTTATTCAAGCATTCATTCAAGACCCTCTCTATCCATCTATGGGGCTGTTTATTAGGCAATAGCTTTGACTAATATGTGAGAAAACACAGCGTGCTGCAGCTTACTCACATGTTCTTTATGGCTGCAAGTATCCGCCTTCCCCATGCACAGATGAAAAGTCTGCATGGGCTTTTTTTAATTATTTATTTAAATAATCTTAGCACGCCATCCAAGAAAGTTTTGCAGTACCAGGCAAAAAAAAAAAAAAAAAAAAAAAAAGTGTAAATGTCAAATAAAACAGTGACAGATGACAGTATTCTCTATTGAATAGCACCGTTTCTTCGTGCATGTTCAATGAGAACTCATGAATTATTAATACACAAAATCTCCTTTTACTGCTAAAAATCTCAACTTGGCGTTTTTTGGTTACAATTTTTAAATTTTGTTTTATTTATTTCTTTGGGGTCTGTGTATGTTACACAGAGCTTTCCAGGAGAATTATTTCATTTAAGAAACGCTAACATACAGAAACTTTTGTAGCTACAGCCATTCACAGTGAATTTTCATCTACAGCTACATTTACTGGCATGAAGAAGGAAAAGTGCAGGAGATACTATCTCACCACCTTTTCCCCCACTCACCCACAGCATCTGAGCTCACTGCATTACAAGTAAATACAACTTCTGTGAACATATTCTGAAAAATCTAACTGATAACACACCCCTCCCCAGACCTGTAAGATGCTGCGTTTCTGGTCCTGCCTCCTCTGCACATCACAGCTCTCACTCCACCACACAAACAGCCCCCTTGGCTGCCAGAGTTACCAGAGCTTGATACACACCAGTGTCACTATGGGTGGCAGAATCCAGCCCTTAATGTCAGCTTCTAAGGTTCTCAAATGGGAATGTCTTCCATTAAAAATAAGAGGAGGAAAAACAGCACAATTAAAGGATGCTTTTGGCACTACATTCAGGCACACCCAGCGCTTGTGGTTTCAAGGAATTCTGCTCAGAACTTCCTTCATTTCACCCCAGAATTTCTAGAGGCATCGAGAATGCAGTCCAATTTAGCTCATTAAAGAGAGCTGCAGAGAAGTGGTGGCCTCTATTTTTGTTGTTCTCATGAGACAAGATAAACATTTTCTAAGCATTTCGTTTGATTAAAAAAAATAATATCATATTAATGTCCTATTTTTAACCCCTCTGTCTTCCAATCAAATACATTTCCACATAGCTAAGCAAACAACAACAAAAATCTGCAGAAGGCCAGCCATTCCCATTGTGCTTTTATGCTGCTAAAGAAAAAGCATGCTTAGAACAAGAAAGTGTGAGGCTCGGTGTCCTCAAACCCCCTGAAGGACAGCGAGCTGGTGCAGCAATCCTGAGCCATATCTCTGTCACTTATCCCAGAGACCTGTTCAGCAGCTTGACCCTTTCACTTTTGCTGGGCTTACCCTGGAGCAGGGCAGCCAGATGTACCAGACTACAGTAAGGTCAGTTTTTCCAGCACGCAGGACAGATGTGCACTAACACACTGACCCCCAAAACTGCTGCCTGCAGATCTGCTGCCCTGCAGCCTGCCAAGGACCAAATTTCTGACCAAGGACAAAGAAGGCACATGGGAAGAGCTCAGGCTCACAGTCATGCTGGGGTACAGGCCCGTGTTTACACTTTGCCAAAAGCCACTGCAGGAGGTGGCAGTTGGGTGTCCACGGTGACTTAGTCACAGGCAGCTGTTCTGCTTTGAGCATGGATAAGCCTGCAGCTTAACTGACCTTGTGTTTCCCTGCACTTACATTAAAATTAATAACAATAATAACAACAATAATAACAATACAGTTGTCTGCACTGACATTTTCTAAGGTCTCCAGTGAAAGCATGAGTAGGCAAATGAAGAGGTTTTTAGTAAGAGTGATTCAGGAATAAATCTCAAAAATAAATGTAAAAGGCCGTTTCCTCACCCACATCATCAGTGCAGAAAATGTCAACATATGTGACAAAAGGAAAAAAAAGCAGCAATGATTGACGCAAGTCTTGAAAGATTAGTAAAGAAATGCACTCTTCAGAGAAGGCTCCCTTTCCACCTCCTGTGGGATCACAGGAGTCCTCTGGACAAACTTCCTCAGCATCTCTTCTCTCTGCTTAGTTTGGGACTCTACAGTGCAAAATGAGCTAGATGATATTCAGCTCTTGTTCCTTAGTCGCCCAACTCTCTTACCATGAATCCAATAAGTGTCTATTAAAATAAATAAACCCCCTAATGATTCAAGATAACCTAATCAAGAAAGCTGAAATGGATAAAAGACTAACTGTAATGGAGAGTTCTGTCATGGCTTCAATGAATTCTTGATGAGAGCCGGGGGAGGGGGACTGAACCTGAGAAGCTTTACTTGGAGAATTTTGATATAGTTCAAGGTTAATCACTCAACAGTCTGGATTTTCTGAAATGCTTGGTACTTTTCCTCCCCAGAAAATGCAAAGCACTTTCATGAGGCCCAGTTTCCCACCAGCCTCATAAAGCATGAAATTACTAAAAAAAAAAAGAATGAGATACATGAGTCCTGAAGTACCTTAGAGTCATGGGAACAGCAAGTCTGCTTAGAACTCTTGGCCTCAGAGGGAAGGATGCTGTGCACTGAGGAAACTTCCAGCATTCCAAGTTCAAACTAGCTTCTCCCCACACTAGAGAGAACGTGTGGGCTTGTGGTTAGGGCAAGCAGCCCACCATCAGCTCCCGGGTCTGCCAAGGACTTTGTGAGTGAAGTCCCAGCTCCACCACTGTCCCTTAGTCATTCAGTTGCTGAGAGGCCAGTGCACTGCTGCAGATACTTTCACAGAATAGTTTAGGTTGGAAAGGACCTTTAAAGGTCTCTAGTCCAACCCCCCTACAATGAGCAGGGACATCTTCAATAGATCAGGTTGGACTCTGAGCAACCTGAATGTTTCAAGGGATGGGGCATCTGCCATTTCTGTGGGCAGCCTGTTCCACTGTTTCACCACCCGAATTGTAAAAAGTTTCTTCTTCTGAATTTACTCTATTTTAGTTTCAAACCATTACCCCTTGACCTGTCACAACAGGCCTAGCTAAATAATTCCCATTTAAATATTGCAAGGCTGCAATGAAGGCTCCCTGGACCCTTCCATGTCCAGGCTGAACAGCCCCAGCTCTCTCTGCCTGACTTCACAGGAGAGGTGCTTCAGCCATTTGATCATTTTCGTGGCCCCCTCTGGACTTGCCCCAACAACAGCTGAAATCCCTCCCAGGCTGGGGACCCCAGAGCTGGATGCAGTGCTCCAGGTGGGGTCTCACCAGAGCAGAGGGTCAGAATCACCTTCCTCAACCTGCTGGTCATGCTGCTTTGACTGCAGCCCAGGACAGAGTTAGCCTTTTGGACTAAGAGTGCACTTCCACAGCTCTTTACCAGCTTTTCACCTACTAGCATCCCCAAGTCTTTCTTGGCAGGGCCGTTCTCAATGCCCTTAATCCCTCAGCCTGTGCTGATCCTGGGCTTGCCCTGACCCAGGTGCAGGACACTGTACTTGGCCTTGTCAAACCCCATGAGGTTCATATGAGCCCATTCCTCTCATCCTGGATGAGGTCACACTGTGATATACAAGTCTGTGAAAAAGAAGCTCAGTCCAAAGATACACAGAAGAAATTCTAAGTTTGGTCAAGGAGAGAAATGTCTTTCTGCATTTCCTCCATATGTGACAGGAACATCAAAATATCCACACAACAGACACACCCCAGCTGCAAAGATTCAAAGCATCATAAAGAAGGCACTGAGCTAAGGCTGTAAGAAGTGCCCTGTATGCACACATTATACACACTCCACCATCCTCACCACCAGCTGCTTTTTCTAGCTGCTGTTCATCATCACAGAAGCTAATTAGTTTAAGGCCAAAGAAAACACCTATTATAAGCTAAATGGGAGAGAGAAGGCATCCCATCCTATCAAATGAATACAAGGGAATGTAGGTTGAGAAGGAAACAGAGGAAGGGATGAAATTAAGGGTTTCAAAAGCTGATCCTTCCTCAAAGTGACACTGCTCATTCCTCTTGCAGTTCCTGTACTTCGTTTTTGGAGTACGAGCAGGAGGTAAGGGCATGGGAAGGGGGCCACAGTGTGGAGTCCCACCAAGCATGGGATCCTGCTGGGGGCTAACAACCTCCTTGGCCTGGAAATGAGGCAGGGATCCTGAAAAAGGGAAGTCAGAGGAAAGGCAAGGAACTGTCATAGTTATTTTCATCCATAGGCCTGGGGTTTTTTTTCACAACAAGGGCCTCAGCTGAAGGGCATTTCTTCCCCCAAACTCAAACCCTCATCAAGTTTATTGTTTGTTTGGTTACTTTTCAACAAGGTAAAAGTACAACACAGGGACTGATCCTTAACATTTTTCCAAACGTTGCTCCAAGGGATCTCTTTTGCTTTATTGTTGTCCAACTGGAATAAACTCCGGTCCCTTGAAAAGAATTTCAGTTTCAAGGCTATACTTTTTGTTTTCATTGGACAGGTGGAGGTTCCATTTGCCCTTCCCAGGCCTGATCCCCAGCAACATGCTTCCCCATGCCACCCCAGGCTGATTAAGAGTCTCTTGCCCTGGCAGAGCTGTGGGAAGTTTGATCTCCATGTTCACACAAACTCTGCCCTCCTTCAGACTGTCAACAATGGCTCCAGCCAGCAGTGCCCACTATTATTTATTTAATTTGATAGTCATTGTTTACTACAAACAGAACTACATACCTAAACCCAATTTGAAAGACTAAGAAAAAAAATATCTGCTGAGCACAGCACAGCCTCTGACAGGACTCTCACCAGCAGAGGTCAAAGGGGAGATACTGCTGCACAGCATTTGAGTCACACGGTCATGGGGAAATGGTTTTCCTGGAGTTGTACTGTGGAACAGTTGCAGAATTAATGTAGAAGCCAGCTGTAAAACCAACAATCCAAACACAATCCAATGTCTCTGCCTGTCCCACTGCCCAGCTCTGCATACACACAGGCCACCAAACCTCTCTGAAAGAGCACACCAGAGACCTGTCTTCTTGTGTATGAAATATAACCAGAGAAACCTGAAGTGTAGACCAGAAACCATACCCTGGTGTTTCAGCTACACTCAGAAACAGTCCCAATGTGCTAATACAGCTCCCAGGTTTAGCCACTGAAAGGGCACTAGCAGGCAGTACCTCCAGACAATCCTGCTGTCCATCAGGTACATCCCTAACAGCTGACAACTAAAATAGGAGGGCAGCTTTGGAGGCTGTGTTGTGAGGGCACTGAGCTCTCAGCTCCTGCTGGCTTAAAATACAAAGGGATGCACAACACTTCACAAAGGCTAAAAAGATCTAGATATAAGTTGCAAGGAATAAAATGCATATTGAGGTGAATAAGTGACAAATAAGTCAATGACTAAAATGAATGGCTTGAAATCTTTATGAAGGTGTATTCTCTTAAGGAATCCTCACCATACTGCCTTGGTACCTCCATAAGGCCCAGAAACCTGCCTTTATGTTGACTTGTGGGCTCTGTGATTTGCAACCTCAGTTTCTAGAAACTGCCCTTCTCTTCAGTTGCTGAGACACTGCCATGACTTAAGAATGAAGATGGTTACTTGTTAAATTAGAGATCAATTAACTCCACCAGTAGATGATGCCTCTTGAAATAACTGTTCTCAGTGGGTACCACTCTTCCTGTACAGAGACAGAAGAGGAAACGAGGTCTCTGTAGCCTCTGGATGTTCTCTCGGGTACATGACACACAGCCCTGCGTATAAAATGTCAAAACATCCCTGTCGGAGATTCACTGCCTGCTAAAACTGTGAAGATCTCACAGCACCGTGGATTGCTGTTGACAGAACAGCAGCGCCCAACATAACACATGCCTTGTTAGCAAACTGGAAGCCTCTCAGTAGTCTGGGGTGAGGGAATAATAGAGGAAGCCAACACAACACAAGCCAGGCCTGTGGAGAATAGCAAGTGAACGAACCTTGGCGGAGAGTCCAAGCAAAGCCTCAGACTAGCTCTTTTTTCCCCCCTTTCAAACTCTCTCTTCTGCAAACATGGGCAGTTTTCAATGAGTGCTTCCCACCATGTAACTCAGCTGCTGAAATCAGCAGCATTTTCACCAGAAATCTCCACAACTGGCACAGCTGGCCTGTGCAAAGCGTTGGGAACACCCAACTGCTAGTTTTCAGACGAGCCAGACCTAAGGCTGACCATGCCACCGTGGCTCTCCCCTATGCAGGCAGCTGTGCCCTTGCTTGTTGGCACTCCTCCGGGCCACAGAGCTCCCCAGCCAGCGGCACAGGCACACCAAGCCAGGCTGGGGCAGGCACACAGGTGGGCTTTGAGGCAGGGGGTGGCCCTGAACCACAGTGGTTCTTGGCTGTGGCTTCCTCTGTCCCTGCTTCCAGTGCCCCCATAAACCACTTTCATGCTCCAGCAGAGCGCTATGACATCTCAGCATGGCGAATGCTGGGCCATCCCAGGGAGCCAGAACTGCTTTGGCAAGGCTGCGAAACAAAAGAAACATCAGCCTCAGAAACACTTCTTTATTCGCTGCTGCTGAAGAAACAAAACCTTTATGTGCAGTAACTCTGCTTTAAACAATAACATTTGTGGATCCTGTTCTTAACCTTTTGCATCTGGTGTTCAGAATCAGCCCTGCTTTTTTTCCACGTGAAAGACTACAGATCTTATTTTTGTTTTGGCGCTGGTGTGCAATGCTGCCAGAGAAGTGCACTCAAGCTGGCACAGACCAAAGCTGGTGAGCCACCCAAATTATTGTTGGGTGGTTCAGTCCCTCTCTATTTCAAGAAGCCTCTGGGTATAATGACAGGAAGCTTGCAGGCAATTTTAAGCCAAACCTCAGAGAGGCTGGCATTCGGTCTGCTTTAAAACACTCCTTATTAAAAGCTGTCCAGTCCGGATTCTGGGTGGAACTTTGATATCTGCATGGAGCAAAGAATAAGGGGCACGTTTGCAAAATCAATTGTGCAGTTTTTATATTTACTGCACGTTTACCACATATGTCATTTATTACACAGTGGAAAACCGTTAAATGCACAGTAGTTGTGCCAAGTGGCATTATGCTTTTAACAGCTTTATTCGTTTAACAGCTCCAGTTCTCATTATATTTTGCCATGTGGTACATGAGATTTTTATGCATTTAACAGTTTAAGAGGGTTCCATGGTATTTTCCTTTTATGTATTTCATACTGAGCCTGGGATTTGGTTTGGGGGGTAGAGGGAGTGTAACCCCCTTACCCGGACAAGAGAAAGCAAAACACAAAGAAAAGAAATTATTACCTTAAGAAGGAAAAATTAATCAGATCTCCCTGTGTCAGGACACAAATACCTGTAAGAAGGACAAGGCTCTCCCATGTGCTTTGATAGCCTTTGATGCTTTCTTTATATGCCTTTCAACTGCTTATTTTACATCTGCTTTAGTGACTGTAATGTTGTTTTCCTGCACAGAGTGAAGTGTGTGTTTTTCAGAGTGCATGCACCTAGATACTTCCATCCCACTCTCTCATTGCCACGTGCACATTTGTGCATTTTTTGTGTGCATACTGATGCTCTCTCCTTGATGAACTGAATAATTTCATCCAGGATCAGAAGCAGCTTTTTTCACTGAGTAAAGAATTCCTTCCAACAATCTCCAATCCACTTGCTGCCCTTCAAAAAAATCTGTCTGTCCTCCTTTCCATAAAATGCCTTCTGGTGCATTATATTTTTTTAAAGAGCTGGATGAAATTTTTAAATTAATGGATTCTCTTCAAGAATTTCACCCCGACCTAGGCTTGCTCGCATGTATTTTTTACACCCAAGGTAGAAATGAATCCAGCAGAACTCACTGCAGTGCCTTCTCATGCCTTTTTGTAAAAATAATTGGATACGATGTGAATTATTCACATGGCAATAGCGTATGCAGCACATACAACATGCTAAAAAGGAAACACCTGCCTAATATGCTGTTTCCCATTGCCTTCCCTTAGTTAACCACTTGAGAAAGCAATTTCATTACCTGCTGTATGAGTAGGGTCCCACCATTTTGGAAGTTCCTTGTCCTACTAGCAGAGGTGTAAGTTATATACCACACGTGGGAAAAGACAGACATGTTTGGACAAAAGGGGAGGAAAAGCTTGGCTGTGAACTGACCCTTTCCTCAGCCTCTTTTAAAAGGGAAAAGCCAACACTTAAGCAGGCAAAAGCCAAACATGACAGGTTCCCCAGAGATGAAAATTATTATTATTTTAGGAACAGATGTAATTTTATTGGTGGGAGAAGAGATGGATCTAGTCCCAAACCCGGAGCTTGCTTTAAAAACAAAACCCCAAAAAGCCCCACAACAATGAAATCCCCTATACCACTCACCTGACTTTTATTGGCAGCCACTTTGGCAAACAGAGCTTGAGATACCTTGGCCCTTTTCATCTCCTGTTGGATCTCATCATAAATGGCAGCTGTGATGTTGACGTTGGCACTGTCCGCCTTAATGGGGAGGTCTGTTGTTGGTGTCGAGGTTTTGGCCTACCAAGAGACCATGAAAATAATAATTAAAAAAGTGCTGCTTTCAGCCCAGCCATCTGTGCAGAAATTATCAAAGGATTTCAGTCAGCTGATGCCAAACTGCATTAGCTACAGAGGGACACTTCCTGTCCATTATTCTAATCAGGTTAATTGTGATTGGAAATAATTGCAGTGCATTCCTATAGGACATGCAAGGCCCTGTCAAGCCTCCCCCTCTCCCTCTCCCAGCATGTTTATTGAGCAGCTCAACAACAAGATAGGTAGCTGGGGCACCGGGCTGCAGGCACACAATGACACTGGCTTTGCCAGCCAGCTACTGCAGCACAGCCACCAGGCTCTACCTTCTCCCCCTCTCTCTAGAAGTGGCCTACACCTTGGAGGAAGAGCCAATTCTCCCAGAAAAAATGAGTAAATGGGTAGAGGTCTCTAAATAATAAATTATTACTCAATTTAATGCACTCCCTCAAGTCTCCCTCATCCTTTATTAAAACTATACGTATGTCACTTGAGTACGTATGGTTTCCCAGCCTTATCATCATTATGCTAGCCAGACAGTCACCTAATTTCACCTAGGAAATCAGTGGAAATGAAAAAAAAAAATAAAATCATTTCATAAAGCTGGGCTTTGGCATGCCTTTGATGTGCTGCCCTCATTCTCCTAAACTCATATTGAGATTTTGTGTATTCCACTGCACTCCTTTTAATTGAATGATTTCCCATCAGCTTCTGTGACAAATGAAGGACAATAACGGACGCTGCCCGTGCTTTCCCTGGGCTGGACTACCCCTGCATGGCTTCTGTCAATTCAGCTCAGAAGACTGATACAGGATGTCCATTTTAAAGCCCCTTGCACTGGTGGTCCCCAGGATGCAGTGGCAGGAGAGGGAGTGAGGGTGGTGTGCTGCTCACTGAGTGCTCCCAGCAGCAGCTGCCCCTTGGAGACAGATCCCATTGACTTTCCTGGACTCAAAGAGGAGAGACAGCAGGGCTGATCACTGCACACCTTAACCTTTTAAGGGAAACGTGGGTTACTGATATAAAATCTCTCTTTTGTCTTGAGATGTAGAGGTCTTAGGAAAGCACACAACCTAAATGGCAAAGCTCATAGTTCCCAACAGAGCCAAACCACCCATATACATCCCAGTGACCCTCATATTTGGCCCAATTATGAACCTTTTCAGATGGATCCCGTTTTTGTGTCAGAGGGGAAGTCTGCTAGAGTACATCTAATGTTAATTTTTAACTAGGCAAACGTGCTCAAATGTTTATTTGTTAATAGGAAGGTTAACTAGGCAAAACCAAACCTTCTGAAATTCTTCTGTTTTGTTGTCCTCCAAATCCTCTTCTTCCTGAGATCTCCTCTGTATGGAGGCCACATTAATAATGGAGCCAAAATCAGTCAAGACAACACACCAGACTAATCACTCTTCCTTACAGCTTCCAGATAAAGCCTAACCTGTGTCTTCTCCCTTTCCAGGCTCAGCAGGCACTGCTCTGGGCTTGTTCCCTGCCTGTCACAGGCAGGACACACAGAGAAAGGGTGTAAGATTTTCCTGTTCCCTGAGGCCAGCCCCGTGTGCAGGCAGAGGCAGCTGGACAGCAGCTGGGGCAGAGCACAGCCACCATGCTCCAGGAGGCCAGGGCTAAACCACTGCCCATCCACAGGGCATGAGCTGGGGACAGGGCAACACAGGGACTGACAGGGACACCCTGCTCTGAAATTCAATGTTTACAGACAGGTGAGAGTTAGGGCAATTGTGGGAAATGTAAGACAGAAAACAACAGAGTTCATGGAAAGGAAAAGGACTGTCCAAGTCTGTCAGGACTGATTTAATGGAGATTTGTCAGATATAAAAAAGTCTTCCCAGGCACTGGAGCCTTTGGCTAGCACAGCAGCTGAGGTCACCATGGCCTCAAAGGCTGTTATGGATGTCTGAGATCGTGAGAAGAACAAAATTAGCATGTAAAAGAAAGATTTAAAATCTAACTCCGTCCTGCATGGGTCTCCTACACTTCTAGGTCCACAGCCAGATATCAGGAAAAAGCCTGCCCTGCACACCCTGAAAGCTAATTTTTTATTTAATCACCAAAACAGGAAGGGCAAATACCAACCAAAAGTCAGTAAAATAAAGTATTTAATGTTAGAAGTCTAGATTCAAAGCCTGATAATTAAGGAGTTTGACACTATTGAAACACCTTATTGCCAACAGTGGGGAAAAGAAAAAGTGTTTGCAACCACAGTGCCAGAGCACTGCAGCCCAGCCCCTGACTGTGGGGATTCTGTGTGCACACAACAACTCCCAACAGCTTAGAGCATCTTCCCCCCAACAACAGTACCCCATTTTCTGGATCAATCTCTTGTTCTCACCTTGAGGCAGGTCCTGAGCCAGGGATATCACAAGAGGGTGGCTTGGGGCTGGCTCAGAGTCAGGGAGAGCTGAGCTGGGTTACACCTGCCTGCACAACAGCCCCAGCACGAGCACTTCCACAGGTATCTGCCATCCCTCTCCCAGCCAGCACACTCAATCCCCAAAGCCTTGCCGCAGGGTATGGGTATCTATGGAAACCATGTTTCCAACTGCCATTCCATCACCTTCTCTGGCACACTGACACAGCTCCTGCAAGGCTGCTACAGCTCCCAGCACTGCTGCCCCAGAGCACCCCGTTCCAGGGTAGGTAAGGGAGCTGCCTGGGGAGCCTGCGAGGACGGCATTTGTCTCTCAGAACTAAGAGCAGGCATATGGGGAAGCGCAGTAGCCGTGCTGCCTGCCCGGGAGCTGGGAAGAGCCTCATTTGCAGAGGTGTCCAAGTTGTCAAAACAGCACCTGTGCTGACTGGTGCTGGCCCTCTGAGGGCTGGGGAAATGTTACACAGCGGGCACAAGGCAAGCGCTGGGTACACAAACCTTTGTGTGCTGCTTTTGCTGATCAAAAACCTCACAAAATTCTATTGGATTCTTCGAGCTGAAATAAGGCAAATATGTGCTGGTTTATACTTCCAGACTACGGTTTTCTAGCAACATTTAGCTCTTACAAAGGCATGCAAAAAATTCCATTATTTTAAATCATGTTCTAGCTGTGGCTAGAGCATGAGAAAACGGCATATTTCAACACAGGAACAAAATGGGGCAAGAGATCCCATTTTTTTTCTCACCCGATTGCATCTAAACTCTCAATTTTCTTTTGGTGCTTGATTCTAGTACAAAACCTATTGAAATAAATGTAAGCAGGAGCAAGCTAATTCTTTAATGAATTGATACCAGTGTGGAAAGTGGCTACACTATTTAAATAGTAAAACAGTGTACCCACTATTAAATTCCCTATATATATTTATTTTCACCAAAAGTTAACCTAAAAAGATAAGGAGCATACAATGAGTTTCCCAGGTAATGAAAATTCAGTGTCAAATTTGGGTTGGCAGGATAAGCTTGCTTCCAGTGAAAACAGTTCTTTACATCTTGTATTCGGTAATGTACATGTCTGGCTTAAACTGAACAACCTCAACAGTTTCTACAAAATCAACACACCTTCTCTAAGGATAGTCAGTTTGAATGTAAAACTTCACTCCCCCCAGCAGTGCTTGCTTGCTTGCTTGCTTACTTTTAGCAGCTGTGACTAGAGCATTCAATGAGAAGTGATCATTGATATTATTAGAAGGGTTACACGGGCCCATTTACTAAAGATCAGTTAAGTGCTAGAACTGACACATCATGTCTGTACTGTTAGAAACTTCAGACTCGAGTCAGGCAAATGTCATGACAGGAACTCACCAGCAGCCCTGTACAAGCACCCTCACCTTGCAGAGTACATGTGTGGGACTGCATCAGCCTGGTACAAGGGGGGGATGACTATTACAGTGTAGTGTGTGGATGCTTGCTCTTAGTGCAAAGAACAACCTACCCAGGGAAGAGTGGGTGGCAACTGCACATTAATAAACACAAGCAGTTCAGTGAATGAGATAACAGCTGCTTGGGAGCTGTAAGCATCATCTTCCTTCCCAGCACGCTGTCCATCTCCACTTTCTGTACCTCAGACATTTACTTGTAAAAACCTCTAACGCAGGGACCATCATTTCCTATGCAGAATATGGAGCACAGTATTTTCTAACAACATCTACCTAATGCACTATTCTGTTCACTAGACACTTTTATAGCAACATATATGAACCAGAAGCCCAGAAATTCCCTGTGCTCTGAAGAAGGCAACTGACACAGGTAAAAAGCTACATGCACTGTCTTTCCATAACATATTCCATAATAGCCATTTAATGGACATATATCAACAGCCTGGATGTAATGCCCACATGCACTCTTCAGGCACTAACATTACATACTGTTTTGCCTTATAGCATTGATTAAAGGTAGAATGATCATCACCATGTCTTAATGACATCCACTAAATGTCTCTTAACAGCCACTCCAAAACCTTACAAAAGATTTTCCACAACTCATTTGGGTAAGGGCAGCAACAGACAGGGCAAGGGTGGAAAAAAAACTCCTTTCCCAGAATTATCTAGACAACAAACGGGTAGTAAGGGATTGCATCTTACCTGGGGTGTTCTGGAGGAGCTTGGGCTGCTGGCAGCTGAAGACACCATGCTCACGTTGGGGTTCATACTCCTCTCTCTCTCATCCTGATAGATACGATCCCGCTCCGCGTCAGGCAAGTTCAGGAAATTCTGCATTGCCCGTAAGTTTACCAGGAGGGACTGGGAAGCTGTCCTAGGGTCTTCTTCTTTACGCAGGATCTCTGACAACAAACCCTGGTTTAAAAAAATAAAAAATTAAAAAAAAAAAAAAAAAAAGCCAGTCATGCGTTGATGGGTTTCTTTGGTTTTTAAAAATTTGTTTAGTGTAACCAGCTGGGTTGCAATACTGAGAATCTACATCAGAATCTCATGGGCTCTCCCTGAGGGGATATTTTGTAGGAAAGTGTTTGTCTTCTGGGGGCTGGGGTTTATTTTGGGACTGTCCTATTCTGGCACAGTATTAAGCTTCTGAGTATGGAGATGCTGGATAGGAAGGTAGGTGCACTGGTTAGAAAAAACTGCAGTTATCACCAGGTGCTTGCTGCAAATATTTTAGGAGCTGTTAGAGCTCTCTCTCTCTCTCTCTCTCTCTCTCTCTTTTTCTCTTTTTACTTGAAGCTGGGAACGCTTGGCAATCCTGTTCATCTTTGACAAATCTGCCAAGGTTGGTAAATTTAGTTTCGACATTTAAACAGTACAGGAGGTTTATAAAGAAAAATGTTTGGCTGGGTTTTGATGTTACAGTCCGCTCACTTCAGTTTGGACAATCATTTCTGAAAGGAGAAAAATGAAGCAATAATAAAACCTTAGAATCTAGCTTTAGGGATTTAACCCATTCTCTCATGCCTCATTTTAAAATACCACAGGCTTTACATTGCAACTGTGAATGAACACCATATTAATTCTAGTTTTTACAAAAGCCATTACACAGCATTTCTAAAAAATAAAGAGTAAAAAAAAAAAAAAAGAATTGGAGACATGAAAATGTCATTAAAAGAGGCTTAATGATGGGATTAAATTTATGTGTAAGAGTACGCACTCGCACCCAATAGTTCCACGGATTATCCAAAAGTTAAAGGCACAGCACACAAGTCAGGATCAGGGCCCACAGAAACCACCAAGGACACAGTGTGTGCCACCAGCTTCCCCCAGGCATCCCCTCAGATCTTACACTTCACAAATTGGGACTTCAAATAGCAGCAACAGCAAATTTCTGAACGATACCTGTTTTTGTGTCCATCAAGGCCACTTACATCTTAAGGTAACATATCAGAATGATAACTTACTGTGAACATGCTCATTATTTCAAAAGGCTATTCTGCCAATCTGCTTCCCTGAGCCATCTGACACCGCTCCTGCTCCCCTCCCATCACCTGCAGGCTCCCAGGAACGCTGGCCACTGCAGCCCTGTGAAATCCCAGTGGGAGCTGGAGGGCTCACCTTGGCCTGCTCTGGGAGAGGAGCTCAGCAGCACAGGGACCCTGCAGGCCCCAACACGGCCCTGCTGTGGCTGCTGACACGAGTGTTTTGCAGTTACTTCACAGCCAGCACCCAGGCAAGGGTCCAAGGACAGGCAAGGCTTACTCCCTTCTTGTCAGGAAAATGTTACTAGAAAGCAGCCACATATCCCCAGCCCTGTAATATTTGGTTTTCATTTATTTTCTTCCATATCAGACAGCCTCCTTCAAAAAGCCTTGCTAAAAGCACCACCACTACAGTTGGCCAATTAACTAAACACCAACATTTTTAGTATATATTGACCTTATTTACCAGCCTTACTGTCAAAACCAACTGGCCAACATATGACATATCTGTACCTGCATTTATCTGCTATTAAACACCTGTACTAAAATACACATGTGAAACCTCTACTTCAACAGAGTTTATACCACAAGTGCTCTAAGCAAGCTCCACACACAACCTGAAAGTAGGCTCCATCTTTTCAGCTCCTTAGCTACATAATCAAGCTGAGACACTCCCAATTACATTTTTCTGCAATGATCAGTGTGGGCACCAGAAGGACTGGAGTTGGGAATGGAGGCATGGTTAGCAGCACTCAGAAGTGGGATGTGAGAGAGAAGCTGGCTGGTGAAAAAGGTCTGCTCTCTGCAGAGAGCAAGCAGTGCTGGGCCAGTCCTCTGGTATCTTGTGTGACCTCAACCCAACTGCATGCTCATACCTGCCTTCTTCTTCAGGGTTTACCACCTCTCAGAGAAGTTAAGGACACTTTGAAAAGCTTTCTAAAGTTTGAAAGGCTCATAGGCTGGGGGAGGTTAACCAAAAAAGTACATACAGGAGCCTGAAGCCACAACCTGCATGACCAATGCAAGTCCTTATTAAAATTTCCCCTAAAGTCAGTGAAAAATTCTTTAAATGAAGTAAATAAAGGAAATATTGGTTCCATTGATTCTCTAAATTGCTAATTCCATGTGTCTTTGAAAGGATATGTATATAAAACTTATTTTTGAAAGAAAAACTCAACTTCAAAAATTAATGAGTTTAGTATGAAAGAAAGGGACCTGAAAGCTACTGGAGCTGACTCTGAAACAGTTTTTTTCTCCCTCCCATTTTAGCCTCACTAAATTTATGGTCCAATTTCAAAAATGGAGAGCAGAAACATATGTGAAAGCATGCCAGCAATTACTTTTCCATGCAGTCATTGACTCTGTATGTAAATCAGAGGCTCACAGGTACAAGTGGCTTGCTCCTAGCACTAAGATGTAGCTCAGTGCCTGAGTTACCAACCCCTGTGCTTGCAGGCTCTGATTTATCACCACTAACATCTTTTCATGGGGTAGATTTGGTGCCTGCACTCCTGCTCCCATCAGGGTCTCAGCCTGAGCTGCTCCAGGATGTACTTTGCAGCACGCCTGCTCCATCAGCAGGCTGGGAGCCTCTCCTCCCAAGGCAGGCACCTGCTCCAGGGGGAACTTGCTGCTTCCCCAGCACCACAACACGGCAGCTGCTGGCAGGGGTGAGCCCTGCTCCCTGTGCCCCACTCCAGGCCCACAGGTTGGAAATCTGGCTGCCAAGAGGGTTTTTCTGCAGCTCCTCTAAGTGCTTTGGCAGCTCAGGAACCATGTAAACAGCAGGAGAGCTAATAAGAAAACTGACTCACGAGGGACAAATCTCGTGTCCTCCTGCAGCTGAAGATAAACAACAACAGTGGTAAACAGCAGCAGCAGATAGCTGAGTGATAGGGGAGGATAATAAAATAAAGTGTCTTGAGAGCAATAACGTTGACAATAATATAATTCTGAGCTACTGAAGTATACGCAAACTAACCAGTGAGCAACTTTATAAAAAATAAAGTGATATTAAATAATCTGTTCAGCCTTTTTGTCACCTGCAACAAATTAGGCTTTCAATATGCAAAACATCTTCCTTCCAGAAAAACAAATGATCATGATTTCATTTAATTGTAATTTAATGAGGCATAATGCATTTTTTAAAGTGATATACACCAGGTGTGTGGTGAGGAAACTGACCCAGCCAGACAAACCCTACTGTTTCTATTTTTGAGAAAGCCCTAAAGCCAGCCAGTGACTGTTTTCATTTCTCCAAATTATGTTTCTGCTGGAGGAGGTGAGGGAGGGAAACCCACAGCATTCACAGATTTCTTATAAAATTCCATTGGCTAAATTAGCTCATTCCGCCTTACTTACATCTCGCATATTAAAAAATAAAAATAAAAAAATTGGCAGTTTGCAGAGCAACCAACTCTGCAAACCTAAAAGATCATCTTCAGGGACTAGAAAGTCTCGGTATAACTTTAAATAGCTAAACAGATCTTCTACATAGAACACAGCTCCCAGGATACATTTTAGGACATGCAGCTTGATAATATCTTTGCTTTTCCACTCCTCTGCATCATTTTCAAACCGGCTGCTGAAGAGGCAACTGATGAAGTTGAATGTTCACACAGGCTGTGCTTGCAAACGAGGGGTGTGATCACCCTAAGACAAGGGCTCTGCACAGCCTGGTTTACCCTTGGAACTTGCACTATTTTTAAAATTACACACTGGATCCATAATTGACTTTAAGAAAATAATACCTGTGGTGGAGAAAAAAGCACATGTCCAATCAAAACAAAAAAGTCACTGAATCTATTTAAGGCAGGAGTAATTTTGACCATGTTTTTTCAAACTAGCAGTCCCCTCAGGCCAGCAAAGTCACTGTCACAGGGGTTTGCTTTGCATTTTTCTATGAAACCCCATTTGTGAACTTCTTTTATTTTTATTAACTACAGCATTTCCAGGACAAACAACCCAAACCTCACTGGCACCTAATCTTTTTTTAAGCAGTTTCTGAGAGATGATGCAGTGCAATGTAGAGCAAATGTTATTCCATGTGGAATACTCCAACACCCAGTGGACCAACTGAGCAGCCTCTGAGACACACACAGGCTTGACCAAAGCACACAGAAGGGAAGTGAAGCCTCTGTGCCCTGTTCCCAAAGGGCTGCTCAGGCCTGGAAAGGGTGGCAGTGAGATCTCAGTGGCACAGCAGACTGCACTACCAGTGACCAAAGGCAGGACAATTTCACAACAGGAACTTTTGAAAAGCAATCTGGCTGGGGGCAAGGCCGTGCTGCTGGAGTGCAAGTTGAGGACTCGTGTCCTCCCCAGGGCCACAGGGCAGCAGAGACTCCCAAGCACTGGACAGGGCCTCACAGACATCACATTCAATGACACGGATGGAAGTCATGCTCTCCCTCTTACCAACCTAAACCATCTGACTACAAAACCAGGCACTGATGTTGAAGAGGTTCAGAACAGGCTTTGGACAATCAAAACACTGGCCAAGGCAAAACTTTAAATAAACCCAACTAATGTGCTAAACCTCAGTTTATATGTTCTGCATAAGGAAATTATATATATGAAAGACTGAAAAAACATAAACACTTCTTCAGACTTTCAGTCTATTTGTGCCTCTCCATACTTCAGCTATGGCCAAGAGCAACAGAGAAAATGCTGAAATACCAGAAAAATATTGCTTCTGCAGGGCTTAAAGTTCCAAGTACTTTTAAGCCCTGCACTTATACTGACAAGTCTCAATAGAAAAGCTATTCTGCTTTCCATCAGGGATAGATGTGACCCTGAGCAGGATGAGAAAACGTAGAGATTTATTCTACTTCAACATCTGGATCTTAGAGGTCAGTGATGTCAACCTGTCCCCTCTCAGCACACAAGGTCTGTTTCCAGCATGGAAGGCAGCACCCAGGGAACCCCTGGTTAGCTACACGTTTCTACCAAACTACATCATGATTGTACCTTGAGCATACAAAAACAAACTTGATTTTGCCAGGCTAAAATGACCATTTATATTTACAGCTGTCTGCTACTTGCAGGTGCAAGCTGGAGACAGCAGGTCAGTCCAGGAGCTCTGCAGCAGAAGCACTGGCTTCTCCCAACCCTTCAAGGAATAAAGCATTTCTACCCGCTGCGTTTTTCTCATGTCAAGGCAGGATTTTACCATGACATCTCTCTGCCTCTCTGCATTTACTCCAGGTCTCACCTTCAGTATTGTATTCTGGGCTAAACAAGACATATTCAACAATTCTGAAATACTTCTCTTTGCCTCTAAGTACACAGCACTTGCCAAGAGCCTCTATATGAAGTACTTGTAGGCTTCTTGGAACCTCAGCTCCTTTTCAAATGCTCACTGCTTTGTTTCCATTCCCTTGCATCTCTTCCTAATTCCAGCTAGAATATGAAGCAGAAGTGCTGGAAGTCTATCAGAAATGCTTATCCTGGCAATGTGTCCAGTCCAATTTTGCTGAACAAAATTGCTTTAGATAATCAGTGGAAAATTTTGTGTGGTTAGCCAAACCAAGCACCTTCGTATCCATTCTGTCACCATTTCCAAAAGGCAAAAATGTTTTTGTACCCTGTTCCCTGACCAGCTCTTCTTTCTCAATAGTCAAAATGTATGGTGCTACATTTATACCAGTTTAACAAACCTCAGAACTTGAAGGACTCTGAGACTAACTCTCCATGAATGGGAGACCAACAGTCAGTCACCCAGTACACTTCAGTGTACACCTCACATCAGTCCTTCATTTAGAAGAAATCTTCTGATCTCCAGATTCAGTGCCTACAGCATGAGCCTTGTTCTTAAACTCATTTAACTAATGCTAAAATACATACATCTCAGGAGAGAGCTGCTTAGGCACAAAGCATTTAGAGGCTGATTTGAATAAAACTTCTACAGGGTGCAACAATGACAATTTGATTTTTATTATTAAAAATGAAGTGTTTAAATCCTCAAAGAAAACGACTTTATTGCATTAGTTTAATAAAGCCTCTTTTTTATTATGGTATCTGTTTTTATGAGGGAAGACAGGATCTGCATGTGGATCTGAATGTGGATGTATGAGGAAAAGGAGGAGGAGAAAGACCGACCACCTGCAGCCACAAAGTGCCACCATTAATATGACATGCATGTCAGACCTTTATCCTGAAATATGCTGGGAAATGAGCAAAGACACACAGCTTGTGCACACCGTAGATCTGTGCCTTTGCTTCCAAGGCTCAGCACTCCTGTGCATCAGCTGAGCAGGCAACAGCCACCTCCTACAAGCACTCATTCTGAAAGCCTGACTCACATGCTACTTAAGATCTTTTCATTCAGCCTACTGAATACAATTAAGTTAATTGAAACTGAAATTTTGGGCAGTGCAAAACCCACTGTTGGAACAAATATCCCATGTACCAAAAATCTGCAATTTATTAAAGTAAGCACTTCCCTTACAGACTGCCTTCTTTCCTGAGAGTACAACAGAACACTGCTTGTGCCACATTACACCCAAGAATAAAACAAGCAGGCAGCATGAAAGGGTTTCATGCTATAACAGAGTTTTCTATGAGGATAAAAACCAAGAAAAACTCCCCCCAAAACCCCAAACCAGAAGCCTGGCTAATTGAAAGTCTGTGCACAATGGGGCAGACACCATAGCGATGAATGCAGCACCACTGTCTCACCAGATACCAGGCAGAGAATTAAAGCTGCTTGTGCTCCTCTCATTTGAGTTAAAGGGAAAATTATTTGCAAAAGGAATTCTGTCCAGGATTTGGCTCACAAGCAAATAGAGGTGGAAGAGTCAGTTATTTCAACAAACCATATTTCTGATCTTAATGCCTTGTAGAGGACTCTTTTCTGAACCCACTCCTTTGAGGGAATTTTGCCAAAGAAAGCAAAATTAAAACAAGGAGTCACAACCCACAGCCTTACTTCCTTAGCAACCACACTCCTGCTGTCAGAGCCCCCAAACCCTCTTAGAGGTGACCAGTGACACCTTTGTATGCCCCCAAAGGTGTCACTGGTCACCTATAAGAGGGTTTGGAGCACCTAGAAGAACGTTTAGAGCACCTCTAAGAGCTATTTCCTTCTTCCTCATTGTGGAACCCTGGACTTGCCTGCAGTTCCACCAGAAGTTGGGGCAACACGAAGCATCAATCCCATATTCCTCTATGCCTCAACCCACACCTGCAGCCAAGGTGTGACAAATCCCTTGACCACGGAGGATCAGTGCAGCTGATTTCATCATAAACTTCACTACATCTGAGGCTGGTGGAGTTTCCTCCTCCTCAGGCTGTTACTTCCTTTGATCCAAAGAAAGGTGGTTGGCACCAGCTACCCAGGCAGGAGCTGAGCTGGGTGTGTGCTGCTTTCCCATCTGCAGACTGGGAAGCCAACACTCCCACACGGAGCTACTCAGGGCAGGAAGGAGGGAGCAGTGCTCTTTGGGAAGAAAGTTACAAGCAGCCTGGACACGATGGTGTTTTTATCCAGATCTCTTTGTATCTGGCCCCACAATGACTT
Source organism: Haemorhous mexicanus (assembly GCF_027477595.1). NCBI lineage: Eukaryota > Metazoa > Chordata > Aves > Passeriformes > Fringillidae > Haemorhous > Haemorhous mexicanus. Next base: position 27,240,403 of record NC_082348.1, on the reverse strand, counting down.
GATTTAAAAAGCCTCAGATTCAAGAATATTTCCAGTTTCAGAGGCTGTTCAGTTAAACAAGCACTGGCCACTCGCCCAAACATTTTACTAGTTCTGGCTATTGTATCACAACATTGGCAAAAAAAAGATGCTTGAATAAAGAGAAAGATACAAACTGAAACATTCCTCCAGTCTGTAAGCTTTGCAGTCCACTGGGCACTCCCAAGGAGAGCAGCAGTTCACTGATCAAATGATTTAAATTGTCTGGACTCTTTATGAAGAGCCCAATAAACTGTCCTGACTACAGCTCCAAGAGCCTGCAGCAAAGAGGAACGCTGAGCAAACGAGGACAAGAATAATATGTGCATTTTCTTTATGCAGAACAGGATTCAAATTACCTATTTTCCAGTTTGTATTTTGAAGAGTGGGATCACTTCAGCCCCTCCAGATATGCTGAAAAGCTTTCTAGCAAAGCACAAGGTGCATTTTCATGCATTTCTTTTAAAATAGTCATCTTAGTCCTACTTTTTCCTGTACCCAACATCACCTACCAATTTATCAAAACATTACAACCTGCAATAAGCAAGTTCTGGTTATTACAACCTTTTAGTTGCAATCTGAATGCTATATTAGGAGACAATAAACTGCAGGATGGTACAAGGACTCATACACACATGGGCCAAACTCCATGTGTGTATTCTCCAGGAAGAAGCTCACAGCCCTGGCCATTAGGCCCCCTTGTCCTGCCTCCCATTTCAGAGGATCTCCACTGGCCAATGCATGCTTTCAGGGGCCACCCATCACCTAGCAGTCATCCTGATGTTAAGACAATGCAGGCTTCAGCCAGGTAGGCGTTTTTTGAGAACTCCAGCCTGCACTGGACCAGTACTGCACTGTACTGACAGCCTTTTGACTTCACTGCACTGTTGGAGACCAAGGAGAGAGATCAGCTCCCTCTGTGCACTAAAACCTCCTCACCCTCTACAGTCTGTGTATGCAGGAAATGTACAGAACTTATCACAGCCTGAAGTGCTTGTTTTCATGCGTGCAGACAACATGGCCACAGGTATAAGCAAATATTGCTGTCTTCAGTTATGTATCTCCAACTTCAAGAGGAAGATTTGGATGTTTCACAAGTCATACAATTTCATCTCTCCATCTTCTGACCCTCCTCACGTTCTCCCTCCCACACACATACAAGTGTCAGCCACTTGTTCAATGGATTTAGCCTAGTTTGGATCAAAGCCTCCTCTACTTCATTTAACAGATTTGCTCAGATGGAAGGTCTCAGGGGAGAAATAATGTTAGTAAGAAGGGGCTTTTCAGCATTGAGTATGTAGGTCATTGGACTTTAAAATAAATTAGAGAATAGTTTATCTATTAAACAAGCCTCACAGTACATATTTCATGAAGCTATACTTAATTATAGGCTAATGTGCACCACAGAGCTACCACGAAGGAAGATTAGGCAGTGGCCTGTAATGCAGTGATTAATGCCATTATTAGCTGGCTGGCACACAGCATCTATTATTTGGTACCATCAGGAGAAACAACAGACCTCCAGTTTCCAATGCTGGCACTTCTGTAAAATGCAACAACCCCAAAACTTTCTAGAGAGAAAAACACACCTCTCTGTACCTCAGAGGCAGCACGGGGGATGCAAGGAGGTCAGAGTAGACTTGAATTTCCACTCCAGGTGCCTTTTACAGAGTTTGCTTCTCCACCAGAGATGTGTGGGAATATCCCACACCTTCTATTATGCAGTGCAATACTGACTGCCTGAGCCCCTCTTCTTAATACCCTGAACAGCTCCTGATGTGAGGGGAGCTTAATTTGAGTTATAACTAACAGCTGAGAATATGGAAATGTAACATGTATCTACACTCTTTTGCTACAGGGATGGCTCCTGGGGACATGATGCACTGTATGTAAGACCACTGGTCTTCTGTATTAGGGCACTGTGGACTAAGAAAACACTTGTGAGATGAGCAAATCTTCTATGGATGCTGTAAGACTTGCCTGCTCTGCAATCAGGATGTACATCGATTTACTCAGGATGGAGGGCTAAGAAGCAGGTAATACCTTTCTTGTTGGGGAATGAGCCTTTTATTTAATAGCAGACTTGGGCATTACCAGCCCAGCTATCCCAGTGTAGCTAAAGGGGAATTTCTTGTTCCTTGACAGTGACAAAACCCTCACTGGCAATGTTATAGCTGACCTCTCGCTCCAGTTCAGAATTTGTCATTCTGTCAATACCATCCACCTTGATTATACCAGGCTTTATATACAACAGGTTATGATCCCAGAGGGATGAAAACCTTTTCCAAATTAAAAGCAGCATTTTAAAGAGGAAATACTCATACATTCCTATGCAGTTTTCATTTGATATCCTCAAGGCTAACCCCAGAACTCAAGTGTTTTTTTGAGTGCAGCCATCTTATGAATTTAATGGAAGAAGGGAAGTAATAAAATGTGCTCCATACTTTAATTAGTTCCCTCATAACATGGCATTTCCAAAATGGCAGTGCCAAAGAAAATCATTAATCTAGGAGAACAGACGAAGGCACTGTATGGGGCAAGGGACAGACCTCCTGGAGATATACACTCCCCCTTTCCCTCCTTTGCTGGTGAATCTTACCTCAAATAACAACTCCAGCTACACAAAAGGAATTTGTACCAACATTGAATATTAAACCACTTTCCATTTCTTAAGCCTTGCTACAGAGTATCACAATTGAGAGACCACATGTTGTATCCTGCAGGATAAATGTAAATGGCCTGTCTTTCTGAGCACCCATTCACCCTGGGTACTCCATGTGCCAGGCTTAAGCAGATACTAGCATGCAAACATTTCAACATCTGCATTTCACTAGGTGAGTGAGAAAACCTGTGTCAGATGTATGAAAACAAACACAATCTGCTACAAAAGTCAGACACTTTTCCCAGCACACTTGTCTTACACAATTATCGTGGGAGCAGCCTCTGGCACTAGCTGGGGCATCACAGGAAGGAATTGAGGAAGCGTCAGAAGGAATCCCAAAAACACCTCTGACTCTCAGTCTCTTATTACCTCTTCCTGGCAACCAGGCAGGGGCAAATGTGGAAGTTTATAACAACAGAGAGGAGCTCAGGGAAGAACTCCCATGAGCTGAACGACTGCTAGAGAGCAAGGCTGGAGTAATGGCGCAGGAGTGGCCAAACAAACAGCTGTTCCAGGAAGAAACAGCCTGGTTCAAAACTGACAAAGAGACTGCAGAAAAGACTGAGAGTGGTTTGACCTGTTTCTATGGCATGCCCCCTGCCCTGACCTGCAAGAACCATCCAGCCCCACAAGAGCCACAGCTTTGCCCCTCCTTGGTTATAGAACAGAAATTGGTACCTGTGTGCGGTTGAATGCTACTCTTGCAAAGACAGCTTGAGACACACTGGCTCTCTTCAGCTCATCTCTGACTTGCTGGTAAATATCTGGAGAGACTTCCACCGATGAATTTGATGGCTCTGGTTTGACAGCTCTAGGGATGGGTGGATGATTCAAGAACTGCTGGTTGATAGCCTGTGGGTGCTGGTGGGCCAAGAGTCGGCTGACAGCAATCTGCTGGTTTATCAGATGGGCCATGGCTATCTGCTGCCTCACCAGCTGTGGACTGAGCTGAGGAGACAGGAGCCCAGGGTTTATCATGGTTTGCATCGTTGGCACTTGGTTTCGGATTGGAGTACTGTGGTGAATTTGGCCATGAGGAGACTGTTCATTAGATTTTCCCAAAGTTGCCAGCTGGTTGATATTTGGTAAGTGCATGGGACGTTGACCAAGAACACAATAGTCTGAAAGGTTTTCTCTTTCCACTCTTTCCACTGTTAAAAGAGAAAAATTAGCTTGCTGTCATTTCAGTTTGCACTAAGGGCAAGGATTATATTGCAGGTGACTGCAAACAACAGCACCTGCTTTACTTTGTAAGTCGACAATTGCATAGAAGCATCATAGAAACATAAGCAAAAGAAACACAAAGAAAAGCAACAAGAATAATAATTAACATTCTTTCAGACTTCCCAGGCTTCAGCCACAGCTCATGAAGACTCTCTATAAACCAACAGCAGGTATCCTCCCCAGCCTCCTTTCCTAAAAGGAAAAAAGCTTGGACACTTCAATTTATACCGTTACTACCACTTGAATCTGTCACAGCAAATTGATTAACCTTTGAAAGTGGTCAGTGTTTCAGAATCCCTGGAATCTAGGTAAAGGAAAGAAACTCAAATTGGTATCCACTCACACAAACCAAATGGAAACAAGGCCATTCCCTGTGCAGTTCATGGCACTGCTTCTCATCACAAACTTGGCAACTATTATCTTTTCCACATAAACTCTACCTTGCACTGTGTGTGGATAAACCTTGCTGGTACCATCAGCTCACCCAGGTGCACCACAGCAGACTCATGTCTTGGTTGTGTGAAAGCATATTACAAAACAGTGAAATTCACACATGAGACAAGTTTGAAGCTATGCTTCCTATAGCCAAAGCCTCATTGCCATAAATTTGTCCAGAAGCTTTAAAGCACTTTGCACAAATGCCCACTTGAAAGAAAGTGCCTTTACTCCCTTCAAAAAAACTTTATGTAGCACAACAGTGATCTCTAAGTGACATCACATTACAAAAAAATTAAAACAGTACACACTAAATGCATATACTGTAGTTTTATATACTGATGTGCATTGTTCCTGCTAAACATCTTGTGTCAGCAATATCACAGTATCTTTTTGGGTAACTGCAAAACTAAATGCACACATCACAAAATTAAATTTTCTCTAAAAGTACCCTTTGAACTTTGAAATTAAGTTTAGCAAGTGCATAAATATAACTCCTACCCAGGTAATTTTAAGCAATCAGAAGTCCTTTTACAGTAGGTTGCAGATTCCATAAGTCTCCCTATGTGCAATTGAATAGGCATTTTTATATTGATCTGATTTGTAAGTGTTTAGAAATATGTCATCATAGAAAACCACTACCTCATCCCTGTATTGGTCTCAGCAAGTAAGAAAATAGAATTTAATTCAGAAAAGTCATAATGCTGTTAGAACTTGTGTAATGATTAACAACTGTATGAGGTTTTGAACTCTTTTTAAAACCTGAATCTATATAAAGCTTTGAAGCTTTACACAGTTAATACCCAGAATGACAGCTTACTGATGACTTGCTCTCTTTTCTTCTAAATAGAAAAGACAGCTCTTTTCACCTTCCAGAGTTAATCTAAGGCAGAGAGGGTCATGCCCTGAACACATACATACACACAGTTACTAATTTTAGAACTGCCACTCTGGAACTTCACAAGTACTGAATTTTACAACTAGGTGAATTAATAGCCAGAATTTCCTTGTAAGAAATTTTAACTCATTCTTCCCATTCTTTAAAAGGAAAACACCACAAAACCTTTAGCATTCTATTAAATAATTGCTTTTAAAAATTCAAAATAAAAATTCATTACTAAGAAAGCTATGAATTCCACTTTTCCACAAAACCTAATTTTTAAACCCAACTGAATTTCTAAGTAAGTGTTTACTTGTATTTCAACTAAGAAAGGCAATGCAAAATGGGTGACACACAAATATTATTGTCAACAAACGACCATTCTGCTGTGTTACTCACATGCTCTCAGATACATAATGCAATGTTTCATCTTGCTGAAAATACTGAAAATCCCTATTCAAAACCTGCTCCTGATGATGTCAGAAGGCCTCCCTGAAATGAGGCACAGAAAGCTCCATACCACTTCAGGAACAGACACGAAATCCATGTGAAATATGCAAACAGGAGTAGTGCTAATTCCAGGGGTGGACCCATCATCAATACAGAGGTGTGGGCAGGGGAGTGAGGAGGGGCTGCTTTGTCACAGCCTCAGACCACGTTCTGCAACACAGATGATTCACCAACACGGCAATACCATCACCTCCATCAGGCTCTCTGCACTAAGCCTCCACCTGAGTAATGCCATTAAATACACATTGGTGCTAGCCAAGTGCAATTAGTCCAAAGGTACAACAGCTACTTGCAGGTGTAAGTAGAATAAAGCTGTTCCTCAGTGTAATGAAATACTTGGAGCATCCTGCTACATCACTGACAACCCTAAAAATAAAAGAGTCCTTCCGCTAGAAGTTTCAGAAGAGCTGAAAAAGTTCTGAACTATTTGTAGTTTGAGGAGCACACAGAGAATAAGTCACTGAAACCAACAAATTATTACTTGTTAGAACATAAAAACAGTAACCAAGTGTTTTTGAAAACTTGGTGAGAAATAAATATAAATAACATTCACTTTCTGGGCTGAACCACATTTGCCAAGTTTCCACCCACTCTTGACTTCAATGCCAAGTTATAAACCCCTATAAAAATAAAGTTTAAGATGAAAAGGCTGCCAGGCTGTTAATCTCTGCAGTGCTACTTGGAATTACACAGAAACATCACCTGACTTGCTTCCATAGGTATATTTTCCCCTTATTATCAGTTTCCTTTTTTGATCACATTAGACTACACAGCCACACATGCACTCCCTATAAACAAACCAGATTCTAGTCACTTTGACCACTTTAGTAATAAAAGGTTACCATTAGCAGTTACGCTGAATGGAAAAAATGTGCATTACTCAACTCCTCAAGACTCTTTCCTTCTTTAACACACTGCCTGTATCTGATTCCCTGTTGTTCTTTGGTAACTGTGGATTGGTTACAAAATCTGCAGGGCTGAACAGGAGCAAGACTGAAACACCCTGGAGATGGAGAGTGGCACTGTCCTGAGACACAGGCCAGCTTGCCAGCAATGCTCTAAGAAAGGAAAACAGGAGCCACAAAGCCTCTCTGCCCCCAGCATTCAGCCTCAGATCTTCCTGAGACATGGCTTTTACATTTGCATCCTCCATTTCCCATGTTCATATCCAATTACAGGGGATATGTTCAGAGCTCTTGTAGTCCTGCAGTGATTGGAATATGAAGCTGTACTGATTGAAATATAAATATGTGAGGAGAGAGCAGCAGGACCTTACTGGGAAGGAAGGGGTTCCATGAATATGTACTGTCTACATTCAAGTACTGCTGATAAACTACTTCTGCTAGCAATGCCTGTGGTAGTTAAATAAAAGCTGGTTCAGGAGGCTGTTACCTACCTCCATCTGTGGTGTGACCACAGCAAAAGACATTGCAGTGTTTTCATTTTCTCTCTGCATCACTCACTTGGTATACAATTCTGCAGTTCTTTGCTTGAAGAGCTTATTTAAACCAAGTACAACAGCACTGTCATATTGCAGAGCCACCCACTCTTCTGAAGCCCATCTCTAGGTAGGCAGAGACTTGTGTCCAGACAACAGGTACTGTGCTAAGCTCAGCAATAAGCCCTGAGAGCAGTCTAGAATAGCATCTGCCCTTCATTTTTCTATACCTCCCTACGACATGTCACTACCTCTACAAGAGTCACAAACCAACATAATCCCCTGAATGGGAGCAGCAGATTATTGTATTTGAATATTCCGTTCTCGTCCTATAATGATTACCATGTGTGTCAATGTATTTCAACTCCATATTGAGTTAAAACTTCCTGGATCCAGCACAAAAGGAATTCAGTGCACCCTTCCCCTGTGTGATGCTCTTAACCTCTAGCCCAGTCTTCCTTGCACAGTCAAGCAGCTGACGCAGACCACAGCACAATAGCTTGGGGTGGTCTGCATGCAACTTTCCATTTAAAATAAAACCAGCTCAGAAGATTTAAAATAAGATTTATTTCTCCACCTTCCCTTCCCCTCACACTTTATTTGCACTGAGTTGTTAATAGGAACATTCTGACAAACAGCCCGTGGGGCATTTAGGGCTTATGCGTGGCACTGAATTGACTGACAGCACTGGAAACCAAATTCCTGTGCACAATAAGGGATGCAGCAGGGAGAGCAAGAGTGTAACACGTCTCCCAGCACTGCAGCCCAAGCAGGGACACAGAGGACCCGCCAGCATCCATGACCCAGCGTGTCCGGAACTCTTCAGTCCCACAGGCACACAGGCACTTTGCCCCAGAGTAAGAAGAAGCTGGTAAAGAAACGTTTTGTAATAAGTTACTAGCCGGCAGAATTGCCATGCTTCAATTGTGACAGGATGTCACCACCCAGGGCTGCTCTCCAGTGCTTCAGTTCGCTTCTTTGTTTTATTTATTATTTAAAACCTGGTGATCATAAAAGCCATTTCTAGCAGTGGTCATGGCCAAGCTGGGAGAGCTCTGTGAACTCTGGTATACCCTGCACTGAGCTTGAGACAGAAAGGTTCCCACAATTTCTCCTGGCTTAGCACCATCCTGCTCACTGGAGCAAGACCTGAACTTTGGAGCCATGCTTGGGGGACAAAGCACAGCACCAGCTCCACCCTGGAGAGACAGGGCTGCTGCACTGCACCCAGAGGTGCCCTCTTGCTTCTGCTGCATAATTATGAACTACCACTTTGTAAATAACAGAACCACTGCAGAGCACAGGAGGTGCTTTTAAAGTGGTAATTCCATATCTTTTTATCTGTAATTGGGATAATTACTTATTTCTTTTAATCACAGCCCACTTAACCACTTCAGTGCAAAGGGCTGATCTGAGGAGTCTCATTTTCAGTCAGCATCTAATCTTTGTATTTACCCACAGTCATTCACTGGCTTCAGTGCCTGATCTCTGCCTAGGCCACTTGTTCCTGCACTCAGGACTGGAAGAAAAGCAGGCTGACCAGAGAGGCAGATGTGATAAGAAGCTGTAACTTTTAGAACCTTTCCCCCTCCTGCAGGACAGCACAGAACCTCAAAATAGCTATAGAGCACTTACAGAAATTGTTTGGCCGCTGGCTGTGGGTAGCAAAGGCCTTTATCCAAGCCTAATGGAAAACAGACAGGAAAGGCCATTGTCTGTTCTTTGTTGAGTTGCAAACCATTCAGTTCCCACCAAAGCACAAATCACTATTTTTTTTACTTAGAATCATCATTAAAAGTGGGCCTTTAACCACCAATCACCAATCTGAGGTAAACTGAGCAGTGTGTACTAACATTGCTGAGCCTCTGTGTGCAGCTGACATTCTCACCCTTATCCTCAAGACTAGCTCTAAGTCATCCCTTGGAACACAGGGATGCTAACATGACTTCTGCCAGAGCTTAAGCATAGAAGTCATATTCTTTACATGGGCTTTCCCTGGACTGCACTGTTTCCAAAGATGCCTGTCAGAAGACAAGCATCATCACCTTATTTTTAGGTTTTTGGGTTTTTTGTATAGGTTCAAAAGGCACATAGAAGTATGAACTCAGTTCTTCATAATCATGTTATCACTGTTTGTCAAAAGGACATGCCAGATCCATCTGGCAGAGAAAACCTTGATACTGAAGGTGTTCTAGTGCCCAGCTGCTCTAACCCAGTCAGGTGAAATGGAAAAGGAGAAGCAGCAGAATCATTAGTTAGAACAGTCTGACAGAAACACAGATAGTATTGGTTTAGATAGACTGATGTTACCATTTGATATAAAAGTATCTCCCTTCCTGTCAAACGATTGTCAACAGTAGATCCAATCTTTTGTGAGAGGTCCAAACCTCCCAGATGACCAGGCAATTGTGCAATCCCTCTGGGAGATACATATGTGTGTGTTCCTGACTCATAACGTCAGAGATGGTGAAGGGAGGGAGACAGAACACAAGCATCATTAAGTCAGAGATACAAACTCTTCAGGTATTTCAAGTGAACAGAATGCCATTCTGCTCTTGGAGTTACACATTCTATGAAATCCATGGGATCAGAGAGACACTGTGCAGCTTTTCACATAGGAAAGCTTTGCCTGTACCTAAGCTTCAAGTTATCCTCCTGTTTGAAGCTTATCTGCACTAATGCTTACTTTGTAAAAATAACTTTTCTTCTGAGCTAACATGTCACTGTTTGGCATCACATGAATAATTTTTTTAAAATATGAAATAAAATTAATTTTGAGATTCAGAAGGTTAAAACAAAAACATGTTTTCTTTTTAGAAAAATGGAGATGACCATTCTTTACTAAGAATTCAGAAGGGCAGATGTCCCAGCTGCAGCCCACAACTGGCCCTCACTGAGAAAAGCACAGTACTGGAACAGGAGACATTAAAAAAAAAAAGTTCAGTGACATCATTTGAGCAAGACATGGGACAAGTGGCTGGACAGCTTCTCCACAGAAGGGCTTCCAGTCTTTACTGTGTGGCCTATGTTGCCTACAGCAGCACTGGCTGCAGCTCCAGCCACAGACAGGCACAGGAGATGCCACTCAGCAAATCTCACCCACCCTCTGCCACAGCACAGGCACTGTGAGCAGTGACAGCCACTGCCCCAAAACAGCCACAAGCCAAGGAAGATATTCTGCAAAGCTGAGATTTATATATGCATTTACCTAAGATAAAAATTACTTTTAATTCAAGAAATAAACCCAAAGGGTGTGTTTTAATTCTCTTTACAGACAGGAATAGCCAAGAGGGCCACAACTCATACACCCCTGAACACAGGGCAGCAGCTAAATTGGCTTTTAACAAGACACATGCACAAACCCCCAAACTGGCACTGAACATCACAGGCAATGCTGCAATGCAAAATGCTAATGGGGGTGGGGAAAACAGCAGTCAAGGGTCTATAATTCTTGCTGATTCTTGACACTTTTAACTTATATTTAAAGAGAGAGGCTACTTGTTCCTTATCATTAGTGACAACTGATGAACTATTCTCCTCATAAAATAGTACAGCAGGCCACAGACTAAGAGCATGTCCCCAAGTCAAGAGATGATCTTCAGGTCATGTATGTTACCTAGATGCTAACAAGTTTGCTGTGATTGATGTTATTTTCCTTCTTTTTTATTTAAAAAAGTGAGAAAAGGCCTGGTTTTAGGGAAATGAATACATAGTAAGGAGTATAAAAGTAAGCAAAGGAGAAGTTACAGTAATGTCAAGAGCCCCACAGCCAACCCTAAATGCTTTAGTGCCAAAGCCACAACTAATACCCAAACAAGATATGAAATGCACTTCCTTAAAAAACAACATTTCTGCAAAAGATCAAGATAAATGTATATAAATACACACTATATATAAAGCCCCCTACTTACATAGAGGTAAATACACATGCATGTATCAGTAAAAAGGGTATTTTTAAAAGTCAGAAACACTGTTTGGGAAAGATCTGGTGTGCCTTTTCATGAGGCTTCCACAACATCTGTTTCAGAGGAACAATTAAAAACTCTTCCTCAAGCACATAATGACAGTTTTCCCTAGGCTCACACTGGCATTATCACTGTGCTGCAATCCTCAGTTCCTTCAGCCTGGAAATAAGAAAGCTGGGAGCCTTTCTAAATCATGTTTCTAACCTCTGTGAACCTACACTGGCCTCCAGGAACACATTAAAAGAGAAACAGATTGCTCAGTCTATCCATTATTGGAAGTAAGCAAACAAACTTTCAAGAATAAAAGAGCACATAAACAACAAATCAGTAATATTGGAAAAATCAAAGAGGAGCCAAAGCAGATTCTCAATTTAAGGAAGCTATGAAAGCTTTTTCTTACATTCTTGATCTGTTGAAACAGAAATAATTGAGGCCTCCTCCTTTAAAGTGAAAAGCCTCATCATTCCACAAAAACTTTAAGACAGCCACAGTCTCAAAGCTCACATCCACAGAAAGCTATATTTTGACAGACACTGATGGCAGGAGCAAAGATGACATGTTCTTCATACGCAGACAAAAAAAGTATGTCTTTTTAATTTTAAGTCCACAATGTATTTATTTCTTCCCACTGCCTTTCTAACTTCCTCCCACTAAGCTAAGTTGTGTCATCAGGCAAAAAGAAAATATTCACACCAGTTAAGATTTTCAGTTGTGAAAGAATTGTGATACAGTGATAGTCCTTCTGATAAAAATAGAAAGCATGACACTTTGAAGTGAAATAGCTATTGAGAAAGAGAGCTAAAAAATATTTTAAATGCTTTGAACCCAAAACACTGGGACACAAATAGGTAACTGGTACAAGTTTGATCCCTTGAGAATTACCTGAACTGCATGATTAAGTTCTGAAATACCTCTCTCCATACATACCCATGTATATATATACACACATGTATATAGTTACTTACAAAGTGTTGTTTTTATTCCTGTATCTGTTTGTTAATCAAATTTAAAACCAATGCAAACCTTTGAAGCAATTATTAAAATCCTGCATTTCAACAATGTTAAATGCCTTCTCCCAGCTTCAGCAAGTTCAGCTTCTAGAGAAATCAGACAAGCATTTCTCAGACTGGCAGAAGCATCCCTGTGGGACTGGGCAGGAGAAAGGCAGCTTGAGAACCACTGGAATAAGCCATTGTTCTATAGTTGCCATTTATTAGTATGTATTCTTTAGTAAAAAAGGGGGATCTCTGATTCTTCAATGAGGCAGGTTTAAATATAATTAAGCTTTGTCATGTATGCACAACTTTGTACTATAAGGTCTTCTATCCCTCAAAAAAAAAAAAGTAAATAAAAAAGGGGAAAAGAGGCTTCATAGAGCAATCTTAAATTAATTCATGGTGCATATTTTGAACAAAATTACAACAGATACTACATAGCTTAATTACCACCTCAAGTGATTACAGACACCCATGAAGGGAAAAAGCCCACAGAACTGTTAAGCCTTTTGTTTCCCAACCACTGTACACATTCCATTCTAACTGGTTTCAATACAAGCTCTTCTTTAAATATATACATGTATCCCAGAGAGACTGGAAAGAGTGGACATCCCATTATAATCTCCCTCACACCTTCACACACAGCCCAAGTGGCAGACCCAGGGCCAGGAGGAGACAAAAAGCCTCCATCCTCACACCTGACAATTCCCAAATCTGGCTGTACACCAACTCTCGTGCTGCTGAGTAAACTGTGAACGTTTTAAAACCTTTAGGGGATGGGGCAGGGCAGGAGAAAAAAAATTAAAGCAGAATTTTATTCTAGCATCAGCTGACACAAGACAAAATTGACATTCTGAGCTGAACTAACTGAAAACTTTTTTACAATTATGAGCATAAGTAGTTTAGTTGTCTTTTCAGTGAGTTCAACAGAATGCACACTGAGAATGTTTACTTGAGATTTGATACAATTCCATTTGTGTACAGCTTTTACATCTGTTGCTAATGATATCAAATTATTGATTGTTCACTTTCTTATATTATTTAAACATTAGCTATGCACTCAGCAACCTGATGCTTTTCTTTTTTTTTTCTTTTTTTCCAGAGAACTTTTTATTTCTGTCTGTCTTTGGTTGTAATTACTTTGATCTTCCAGAGAGTATAATTAATTTACTGTTTATTTATTTCTATGAGAAAGGAAAAAAGTTTGACCTAGTAGATCTATATGTGGCAATTTGTAACAGAATCACATAGCTTATGTTTAGGAAATCATGGTTTTGATTAAGAAGCAACCATTTAGTTCCCACTGTTTTATTAAAACAGACATTAGCAGATAATAGGAAACACATTTAACACTGTAGGCTGCATTTAGTTTGCAACGTCAATAAAGTTATTTTGAAGCCCCTTCCTATTTTGTATTTACCACAGCTCATGTGAATTGTTTTTAGCTTTTACTTTCTAGTAAAATCTAGAGTTACACAAAGATACGAGTGCTGGTTCCAAGAGCTCTAAATTAGTTTTACCTAATCTATCCAGCTGTAGCCCAAAAAACAAATCACTGCATCATCCATTCACCTTCATGGAAGTCCTCTTTTAAAATATTATCAAAAGGAGTACGTGATGACTGATGCATGTAACTCGAGTCACTGATTTTGCACACTAACTGAGCTGTCCTGCAGGACGAGCTGACTACAGAAAACAAACAAAACAGCATTAAATGAGAGATGGGGAGAAATTAAACCACCTAAAGTGCAGAAGTCTTCCTGTTTGCAGGCGGCTAAGATTAGTGCTCTGAAGTTGCTGTTTATTCTCCATGCACCACTGTACCTGCCACAGACTCTTTGTTTTCTCTCCCACTCATATGGTTGATGAATCAACACTACTTGAACTGCTTTATAGCAGCTTGTGTTTACTTCACACATACCTTAACCTTCCTTCTTCTCCTCCTACTAACACACACATAAACTTCCAAGCAGCAATGACTGGCTGTGTCTCTGAATAGCAGAGATACAGAGTTATCTGGCAAACTCTTGGGGTTTGGATCCTTGACCTTTTGATTGAGGTTTCATTCTGCTTTTACTGCACTTAAATTTTTAACTGTGCACTTACTAAGTAAAGAAAAATTAAGAGCATAAGCTCTAAGAGTGGAAGAAAGTAGAAGACAACATTGTACTAGAAATACTCAGAAGCTGTAGTAGTGTCTCTACAGTTAAGAACACTACAGTTAAGGGCTTCCAGTGCCTCTGCAACTGGCACCCTTGCCCAGTTTTGAAAAAATAAAAAGGAAAATGAAAAATTAAAAAAGCCTATTTCTGTTCTCCCAGAACAGCAAGTAAAAGCGAATGGTGATGACCTTGAAGCTGTTTGATTCTTTTGATTGCTTTTTAACCAAGAGGATATGTTAAAGTACTTTGAGTAAAATTCTGTTATTAAGAGACACCATTTAGAGAAAAGAAACACTTCTGAGTCACACAATGGCAATTTACAGAGAAAAGAAAATATCCAGTTTATTTGGCATGAGGGTAACCACATACTAAAATGTTCAATCAACATTTTTACTTCTAGCCTAAACCATTTTAGTAGGTGAAAAGCAACATCTCCATTTCCTTGCCTGCACTGTTACCCCAATCCTGCCAGGACAATTTCCCTTCAAGACACAAATAATTTCACCACAGAACATTCTTTCTTTTTCCCCTACTGAAAATCTAATCATTGCACAGCCCAGGCATGAGTGTCTAACAGGTATGCTCTGCACAAGCCAGATGTGCAGAGAAAAAACCAGATGCCTCAGAACTTGTTCTGATGTTTCATGCAATTTCGTTTCATGTGTTCCTAGCTCAAGCAGCAGACTTTTTATGGTATTATTATGCAGATTTCTAGTCTGTCCTAAGGAAACTAAACAAGCAACCTTTTGTGGCTTATGCTTTCCAGCCTTTTGTGAGGAGAAGACAGCACACTCTTTTTGAAAGGTGCTAACCTTCACACAACTGAAAATACAGCAGTTTCTCAGGAAGGACATGACATTACCCTATTTCTTCATAATGCTTGTGAATTCTGTTATGATTTTCCTGACTACTGAAAGGATCACAGACAGAAATGACAATAACAGTCTATGCCTTCTTTCAGACAATGAATCTTCCGTTCAGTGGTGTAAGAGAGAGAAAAACTATGGAAAAACCCTACCCCAACATACAGCTAATCTCCAAGGGTGATGGAGATTTGGGGAAAGAGGTCCCAGGTGGAATTATGAAAAAGCTTTTGACTATCCTCTAAGTCCTGAGCATTTAAAGCACATGAGTGTTTAAACAACCCAAAAACCTCCTAAAACAAATAGTCCGGTGCACACTTAAGTCCCTTGCCAAAGGAAAGGAACAATAAAAGAACAAACCACACATGATGGATGCTTGTCACATCATTTTGTGCACCACTGACAGGTGATCAGACAGTTCAGTGGTGAGAGTGTGATGAACTTAGAATAATTTTACTGCCTCAGGCACTACGGACCTACTAATAAAATTTCATTATAGAAAAATACATACAGTGGGCTATTTTCCTCATGACTTCAGTGGGTGCAGCACCTTGCTATTCATAAGTGTCTCCCAACAAGCAGTGCTAAATCCTCTGTATCCAGATTCCACAGAATAAAATACAGCAGGAATGCCAGTACACTTTGCAGTATTGAGAACAGAGAACAAGGACACATATAAACTTAAAAAGTCAGGTTTTTAGCTTTCAGGAACAAAAGAAAACTAGGGCAACTTACATAGTAATTTAACTTTTAAATCCTGAGATACTAGAATGTTTTCTTTCCAAAATGTTTTTGCTTAATTCAAAACACAGTTGATCTTTCAGCACAGTGAAATGGGATATTTTAAGCATGTTTTGTGTCCTGTGCTTTCATGCCAGCCTTGTTTGTAAAGTATCAGATTTAATTTCGAATGTGCTGTGATTGTGTCCTCTTTGTAGACAAATTCACAAATATTATTATTGTTTATTATTACTTTTATTTAAATCAAATAATCTCCAACTGTCAGCAGAATTTTAAGAACTTGGAAAACAACAACAACAACAACAAAAAAATCAATTTACCTTTAATCTTCTTGTACTTTTTGTACCATCTCCCAAACTCCTGGCACTTGGTTGCTGACACATTGGCATAGTATGTGCTATTTACAATGGATGAAATCATACTCTGGAAGTATAGAAAGAAAAACAAAAAGGATTTAAAATATCTTCCACTATTAGAAATCTTTTCCTGGGAAAGCAAATGACATGCCAGCGCATAATGATCATCCATGTGTGACTTTAAACCCAAAAGAACCATCTGATGAGTACAAAATATTGGTTTTATTCTCCAGTCTGTATGCCCAGCCACGAATAAAATCACAACAATAATTATTTTGCACAATTATGTAAAAAAAATGTAGTACAAACCTACACTGAGAGCTGCAGCTCAGCCTGGGGGGGAGGTTCTATTTGCTTTGTACTCGTGATGCTGCAATAGCCAAACTTGAGTTGCATAACAACAGGCAGTGCTGTGCTGAGGAACACATGCTCACTGCAGCAAGCACAATTTAGGAACCAGATCCTAAAGGTAAGATTAGATGCTCCAGCATGCATAATCCAAATAATGCTTTTCAGATGTCTCTCTTCTGCTTCCAAATGCAGCAAGACTGCACAGCCAAGAACTGGAGAACATCCGTGCTACTTGGAGCAGAACAACAGTTAGGCAAATAAGTTAAATTAATATAATTTATAGAAACGTGTGATTAGCCCTTGTGTGAAGAATCACCCAGAAGAGAAATTAGCAGTGCCATTCAGAGCACAGGGAACTACACATACTACAACACAGTGCAGTCAAAACCCACAAGAAAGCTCAACAAAACTGAAATATCACTTGCCTAACCAGCACCCCTCCCTACTCTGCAAATTCCCCCTAAGCAACTCCATACAAGCTGAATGAAGAGATGGCTGCAAACTGGTTTTCCAGCACCTGATACCAATAAAAAGGATATTTAATATCTGGGGTGCTTCTGCCCATAGGGTGGCAAACAGCCTCATTACTGGTGGTTCTTCCATTCTATTTTTCCATTCCCTTCCTCCATGCTATAGAGGAGGCATCCCTTTAACATTTTGCTGTCCTTTTCCTCTTTCTGAACTCTTCCAGGGTCAAGCTGTTCCCAGCACATGTACACTGTCAGCAAGGCAATGCAATCTAACAGCACCAACACATGGGAGTCAATGCACCTTCTCCACAGACTGTATTTTCTTTTTCTCATGCCCTCCTTCTGCACTTACGTCAAAGCTCAGAGAAAGCTGGGGCACCTTGTGCAACCTTTCTGCGCCAAGAGGAGAGAGCAAGGATGATCTCACAGCTCAAACCATGGACTCAAGCTCTGGCCTACGAGCTCCTGCAGGCTCCTGGCCATCTCTGGAAAGCTACAAGGTTTATGCACTCGCTCACTGAATTTAACAATGCTTTAAAACAAAACCATCCCTGCCCTCTGCCATATTTACCCAGCCTCCTGTCCTGTTCACTGCAGTATCACAGGACTGTCCCTAACTCTTGAGTTTCAGGAACTTAAAAAACATGAGCAAAACTGAACAACTTAAGATAAGTGGGTGGTACAGATTACTTTCAGTCTTCAGCATGTAATTTCACTTTCACTGAAGAGGCCCTTCTGCTTTTCACTCTGCCTTTTCCACTCCAAGAGCGCTATGGCGCAGTGCAGTAGAGTTTGCAGGCTATGAAGTAAGAGCCTTAAGTAGCAGCTCCAATTTCTAAAACTGAGATTCAATTTTCTAATTAAAATCAATATTTTGAGACATAAACCTAGCATTGTGGCAGTCAGCAGCAATTCCCTGCCCATAAATCTTTCCTTGCTCTACAGCATTTTAACAAGCAATAGAATTCTGAAAGCCTGACATGGAGATAGCCTTTGCTGAAGAGGGTTTTTGAACAAAGTTGAGTAAACCTGGGTTTTTTTTGCATCACTTCAGTTAAATTTCCATTCACTAAAGAAGGGTGGGGAAATTTTGTTGAACTCCATCTACATATCAATTTGGTTCTCTTAATTTTATTTTTTTTTGGGTGGGGGGAGGTTCCTTCTCCAAATCATCGAGCTCTACAAGAAATCAACACTACTGAAATCATGAGGCTATTAAATATCACAGAATGTATTAACCCATTAACCTTTATTTGAGAAAGAAAAACTTAAACTAAATAAACAAAGTAAAATCAAACAGTAAATCAACCATTGGTGAAAAAAATCCCAGGACAGATTCTCTTCTGCAGGGGAAACAACTATAATAATTTTCAGACCACATATCCTCACTATTATACTTAAAGGAACACTAGGGGTATTTCTCTTAGGAATCTTGATAAGTCTGGAGAAAGGAAATAGCCATTTAAAAGAGAGTGGGGAAAAAAAATCCCTTACTAGTTGCAAACTTCTAAATAATGCATAATATTTCTGGAAAAATCCTTAACGAAGGAATAAAGCAGCAATGTTTGGTATGTGTGTGGCCATGACAGCCATGTGGAATGAATGCTGCTTAGACCAGGAGTTAAGAAATACCCACACAAAGAAAATCTGGTGCAGTAAGTTCAAGGAGAAAAACATGGGACACACTCATGTCCTAATAAAGCTTGCTCCAGCAAAGAGACAAAAATGCATGGTCAGTGCTGAAATGAGTGATACAACACAAGAAAGAGATCTTCATAGAGATCTCTATGAAAAGATGGAAATATTGAAATAATTGGATTTCTTTCTGCCACACACACTCCCCCTGCCTACCCTCCTTCCCCCCAGCTTGGTTAACCGGGATTTATTTGTTGGAACAGGAGCCGTATGCTAAGGGTAGCTAAGCTGCAGACATGTAATACACCTAGCAGAAAAAAACCAGAACAATTTGAAATCAAAGTGAATGATTACATTTCCCATTAGCAGCAATCAGAATCCCCATCTGGGCTGCCTGGAGAGCTCGGGCACTGAGAGCCAGAGACGGAGCAGCGTCGCTGGTGGGAGAGGGAGCTCCCCACGCTGCCCCGCTCTGCTTCTGTACTTGAGGCACTGTGAACACATTAATAAACAGCAGCATTTACTCTGCAGTTTCACTCCTAAGAGACCACTCTGCAATTTGCTGCTGTCAATAATATATTAACCACAAGGGGGTTGTAATGACATTTCACATTTGGCACGATATTTTTTTAAAACTGATTTGGGAGAAGGAATTGTATTAGAGGCATATTCAAATGATGGTAATAGACAGCTTCTATACAACCTTCCATTGTATCTTCTGCATTTTGTGAGCTAAACCAAAAGAGACTTAAACTTTTTTATGGCAATAATAATAACGATACGAGCAGCATTCTGCAGTCTTAATTCAAGAGTTAGTCACTACCCAAGGTCATTTATACCTGTGCCTAAAAGTAAGCAAGCTCAATTTCCTACAAAAGGATCTCCTCTTAGCTTTTTCCACTAAATAAACACTGGGGCAAGGATTTTGGCTGCTATGCTTCTGCCACCAGTAATTTTGTAAATGTATATCAGACTAAGCCTATAGAAGGAGTAAACCAACTGCAGTGTTTCCACCTGGTAGGCTTTGAAACTGAAGTGGGAGGAAACAGACAACAACTGAATTCTGCATATGAAATGATGCATAGTTTAGTTATGCTGGATATTGAAGAAGACTGGGCAGAGACAACCATATGCTGCAATCATCATTAGCTGACCAGATTCCACAGATAACTCTATTTTAAAAAATGACACTTAAACTGTGTGAAAAGGAAAACACTTTCGTATTCAATGCATATTCCGCACTGTGCATATCTACAGTGTCTGCTCCTCATTTACTAAACCAGCAAGTTCCCTGGCTTCTCCTCACAAAACCCTTCCATTCCTGTTAGCTCTGCAGATCTTACACGGCTAAAGAAAGTGAAAAATGTGATTCCTACCAGCTCCATATTTTACCTCTGTGCTTTCCCTGGAGTTGTAATCATAACACAGCGAGGGAAATTTGTGGTAAACAGAGAGAATTCTCTTGGTTCATGGAGGCTTTGGATCACGAATTGCAGGATGAAAACACAGTGCAATGGAAGACACACAATCACAGGAGAAAAAGTGTTGGATATGAGCAAGCTAAGCATTGGATTTTTAGGAAGCTGGAATTACCCATGTTTTGACAATGGACAGACTAACCTGATTCTAGTACCCATTTTAGAAGGCAATATATTGTTCATGCCTGGCAAAGTTACCTTGTCTGGGTGCTAAAGTGTTACTCTGTTTTTTCTGAGAGGCAAGGAGAAGTAAGTCATAAAAATTTTATGAATGTCTC
This sequence comes from Haemorhous mexicanus, assembly GCF_027477595.1. NCBI lineage: Eukaryota > Metazoa > Chordata > Aves > Passeriformes > Fringillidae > Haemorhous > Haemorhous mexicanus. Next base: position 27,219,942 of record NC_082348.1, on the reverse strand, counting down.
ATTGTGACAATCTGAAGTACAAATGGAGCTCGTGACATCTGTAGGAACCTGTGTCTTAGACATGACATCACTGCCGTTTAAAAAGCAGTCATGGAGAATGAGACTGAGTTTTTGTTCTTTTTTAAACAGAATTACATATACATTTCTTTGTTGCTGTTTCCTAGAAATTGGGCCACAACTGTTAAAAATGCATCCTTTTTATCAGCTTGCAGGCTGATGAGAGCTGCATGGGTTGGGGGGAAGGCAAGCCTATGCTAGTGGGAAGAAGCCACTTGAATCTTATATTTGAGGATCATTAGGCCTACTGCAATAGGTTCAGTTAAAACTCTAAATAATGGATTTACATCCCTATGAAATAAATTAATTCATAATTTTTACCTGGCAACCCACTAAGAAAACATGGTAAACATGGTGTAAAGATACTATTTAACATACTAATAAGTATTTCTCCTTTCTAAAGAAAACAAGAAATTTATTTGGTATTTATGGAATTGTTTAGTGTAGGCTCTTTACAGAAGAAATATGAGCTTTAGTTCTTGAAACTCTTTCTTTCCCTAAGCCTGCTGAAAGCACTGACCTGTGAGAGAGGGCATTCTTTGGCTAATGTGCTCTGATTCATCTCTTTGAGCAGTTCCTTTAAGGCATTGCGAACTGTGGCATGGTTCCACTGCTCTGCTGGCAAATCTTCCAACTTTGAACAACTGTTAAAACAGAAAGCAAAAAGCAGATAGAAAAATCACCTTCACAGATGCTTACTTTTTGTGTGCAAGTGCTATAGACCTTCAGAGAACAAGCACAACCCTGGAGTTTCCTGCTTGGCCAGTCCATCAAGGTGCTTCTCCCCTCTATCCCTCTCCCACCAAGCACGATTACCAGAAGGTGTGCAGTTCAACACACAGCTGCTGATCCTCCTATGGCATATGTGTGCATAACCACTCCTGCTGGGGCCTGATGGAGAGCAAAGAAACTGCATGAAGAGAGCCCCAGGAATGGCTGAGTAAAGCCATCCTCTCCAGACAAAGATACTCCTGCTGGGGTAGAAAAATAAACATATATGCTACACTGCCACTAACAAAATCCCTAAACAGTGAGGGCCCTCACTGTGTGGAGGCAAGACTTTGAAAAATTAGTTTAATTTTACAGGGGTTCTTATACTGCCCTTATCACTGAAGTATCCAAGAGCCTTTCAGAAACACATCAAGCCATATGCCCAACATCTGTCACGTGCAGTTCGTTCTCACTTTCATTCCATAAGAACTGCATATGTAGTGAAGCTTTTGTCTTCATACGACTTGTGCCTCTTGTAATTTAACAAGCTTATGGTTTGTGTCTACATGCATGGGGACAGACCCAAGAAGCACATCAAAAAGGTGGGAGAAGCTTGCCACTGCCATTTCTGCTGCATGCTCTCCAACAGCCCCAGAAGATGGTTCTGCCTTCTGCCCTTACAGCCTGGCTTCTGCCTCAGAGCTGAACCTTCCGCTGTGCTTGAGAAGTTCAAGTAGTCAGTGATCATTTTTATGTCAAAGTCATGGGCTGTCTTTTATTTATGGGGCATCCAGGCATTCAGGCACTTTGAAGAAAAAGAATGAGACCTTAATCTCAGGTTCAAACCCTTTACTAATATAGATGTCACAACAGACTACATGAACTCCTGGTAGGTCTACAGCAGCTATAGGGTCTAGACACTCTTTTACAACTACAGAGCAAAGATGCAGCCCAGCTGAAAAATTTTCACAGTATATAAAACCAAAGAAAGACCTGTTCATGGAAATCAGAAAACCCAAGCACCATCACAGATTCAACAAGAAAGAAATGTTGCTGTTTGGAAGTTTAATGTCAGTGAGGCATCAACTATTTCCAAACTCTAAACTGAACAGAACAGTTGGAGGGTATGTACCTGTCACCAAAGGACATGCACAGACCCTTGTGGGCCCCTCTTCTGTTCAAGCCAAAGCTTCAGAGAGTTGTCAGTAAGTTAATCCAAACTGACTGTTCCTTTTCACTCTTTCCTCTGTCATGTTCTGGCCATACAGCTACAGGAGACTGTGCAATGTAGGCTTATCTGCAGCTCTGGCATGTGCCATGCACTGCCAGGGACCTTAGATCTGAGGACTCTTTAGAAGGCCAAGAGAGAGAAAGGACAAGAAAAAAAAGAGGGAAGAGTGGGAGGAAAGGAGGGTAAATAAGTGTAAAAATTTTGGATCTTTTGCTTTTGCTAATCAGAACTAGCCCTCAGGGCAGGAAAATGTTTTTCAAACGCCAAATGGAGCTGCAGTGGCACTTTCCTTCCTTGTCTTCTGTTTGCTGGAAAGACCACTGGAGAAAAAAAAAGGAAAGTAAAAAATGCTCCCCTCCTCCACATCTCAGCAACTGGCTGCAGAAGACCTGGATTTTCACAATGCAGCCCCTAGAAAAAGGCAAGGAGTTTATTATTTGATAAAATTAGAACTTAAGAATCCATTAAATCATGGACTACAGAAAGGTCTGCCTCTAAAAGCCCCATATTTTTACTTGATTGGGTTTCTGCCCTTCCCTTCTCTGTTACCATACTGCTACTTCAGAAAACATACAATATCAGTTGGAACATGCACCAAAAAGCTGCCAGGTGACCCACCCTTCTCTCCATTTTCTTTTCATTTCATCAAAAGCCCAGAAATTAATGAAGACAGGATGTGCTAATCTCTGTAGTAATGCTGTAACCAACAGAGCAGCTCAGAGAATAGGGAAGGACAGATGTTCAGAAACACCCACCTTTGTAATTGGATTTTCAATGTCACCACATGATAGACATCTTGTAGCATGTCGGCTACTGTTGCATCTGGTGCATCAGTCACATAACTGAGAGGGAGGGGATTCCACCTCCCAAGCTTGATTATTCCTGAAAAGAAAACAAAAAATCCATACTTTATATTTTATCAGCCATTTATTAAACCCTTCAGCAAGGCTGGTTGTTCCCACAATCCAAGATCTGCCTTGGGGTTTACTGCAGTCTTGCCCAGAAAGACAAGTTCTGCTCACTCGTGAGGAAACAGTGGAGAAGAGCAGGAATAGATTCAAAATCTTAAGCAGACAGTTGCTGACGTGTTCCTGACTCTTAAATTACTGCAAGGAAACACAGGAGACTTCCTTCACATCCTTCATCATAGCTCTAAAGCCTAGTTCTTTAAGTTAGAATAAGCTTTAAGTACTTACTAGTCCTGATTTTGCAGTCTACAAAAACTCTTCAGTAAATAAATGCATTACTTTTGACTTGAACAGGAAAATTCCTATGCGTGGGCTTCCAGCACTGTTACAATCTAAGCATGGTATGATTCCCAGTGTGGATGGAAACCCACCAAGCAGGAAGAGTTCACTCCCAGATACAAGCTGCACTACACAGACAGTTGATTTTCTTTGGGGAAAAAAAAAAAAAAAAAAAAGAACCAAACAACTGCAAGCTGCTGACCACAGATCCAAAATAGCTTTTTGGAGGCGGGGGAGAATGCTGTATGTTCTATTTCTACTTCTGTTCATTCTTTAATAGGGATCATCACCTCTTCTGGATGAGCTTGTCACAAAGACTGTAAACTTGGATGGTAAACCATTTGGTGCAGAGGTATTATTTCTGTTTAGACAATTACAGAGGGCCCACCCACACCAAAAACAATGACTAATCCCAGGAATGACTTCCAGGAAGACACCAAACAAAGAAAGCCACAGTGCCATCTTACATGACAGCAAAGCAGTTCAGTCTTGTTCTGCACTATTGCCACCACTGCTTTTATTCCCTCCTTCATTGTGCTCCCATTTCCCCACTGTTCTGCTCACTTAACTCTCCTCAGCTCAGCCCTACAAGACACCATTCTCCCATTTAAACAGATGCCTTCTGAGGTTTCTTTATATACTGTGTGATCTTTGAAAGGACATCCATAAACTCAATTGCCAGAAAAAAAATAATACACTAATACATGAGAAGACTACTTCTTCTGAGATAACAGGCATGCCAAGAACTCCTCTTGGGTATCTGGAAGGATGTTGTGGTGCCAAGAAACTTCAACTGTCTCCTCCTCACTTTCTACTCCCAGCTCTTCACCAGCTCTGGAACTAAGTGAACTGCAGTAAATGACAAAAAGCTTTTATCCTGATCTCCCAAAAATGATCACAAGATAAACACACTGAAGCAGTGAAACAAAGCTTGCAGAGACAGTAACAGAATACAAGGAGCCCATTAACTACCTGCTATGGAGTATTTTTCTCCATTCCTACACAGATCGAAGAGGAAATAATTTTAGTACAACTCCCTGTCTGTAGCATTTAAATCTTTGCATTTACCACCGACCTACTGCTTTGCAAGGCATTCTGTCACCACACACTGAAAGAAGCTGGAAGTGACCTAGTTCATCCTCAGTGGCACAAAGTTTCACTGTAACATACTGGTACAGACAGGCTAATATTTCAAGAGCAGATTCAGAAGCTTTTGGCAAAGAGATATAGTGTCCAAATGAAACAAAAAGTTACTAAGTGTTGCTTGATATCCAATGCTTGAAAATGGGACATAAACAGAACAAAAACATTTCAATGATGCACTGTTTCAGTATTAAGATTTAACAATCTGGTGCTGAATATGCTGCAGTATAAATAGTGCCTGGACTCAGATCCAGTAGAGTAACACACAGCACTCATTCACAGCACCGTATGTCTCCAGTGCTGGCTCCTTGAGTCATATTCCACTTGCCAAGAAAAGCTGTTTTTCTTAAGGGGATAGTTTACTTAATGTTATCTCTGGTGACAACAAGAAATGCATATAGAACAGCATATATTAGTCATGAAATGAGCATCAAGGGTCCACTGCGTAAAATACACGCTGGAAAAACACAGTTTAGCTGCTGACTTCCTTCACCTCCTCCTGCTATAGAATAATTTAAAGCAAAATCACCTAAAAATCCAGAAATCTATACTGGCTTCACAGAACACTTGGTTTCCTATGTTTAACCCCGCCAAGTTTTCATGTAATTGAAAAAATAAGCATCATATGTGCCCCATAAGTCACATCTAAATTGGTAATATTTTACAAGAGGCTTTATTTTTCATTCAATTAAGGAAAGCACTCAGAGAGCACACCATCTGCAACTGCTCGGGCCTGGCAATGCTGGCAAAGGACAAAGAGATGGTTGGGAAGCACTGAAGTTACTAAAGGTGTCCCCAGAGTAAAAGGGTTTAAAGAAAAAAAACCCAGTAAAACCAGTGCAGCCCAGAGTGCACCATGGGAAATACTATGCAAATTGTTTTACAGGAATGTCTGCTACTACTGGAAGTTGAGGAGATTTTTTTTTTTTTTTTAATCCTCCTCTACAACTGGAGAGGAAATTGTTTTGGCTGGATTTAAACAAACACAGGTGTTACCATAATGCTCAGTGCCTCTGCACGTTAGCACCTGCTGAGAGTCCTTTACTCTGTGTTACAGCACTGCTGATGCACGCTATTTTTTCAGCCGCTGTGATATGACGTGTGAAATATTTTCTTCCAGAGCACATTAAGCTGGTCCAAACGATAGCCAGAAGCCATGGCTTCCATTCAGCTCCTCAGCAGACTTCACAGGTGCTTATTTCATGGCACCAACACTGTACTTAAGGCAACTCTTGGGCTATGCTTGGGGAGATGATGCCAACTTGTTCAGCAAATGTGCTCTCTGCAGACTAAGACATCTCTGAATGATTACCCTGTAAAAACTGAGCAGGCCAAAATTTTCCCCCTAAAAAGGTCCCTTCTTATCCAGACTGGGTGTTTTTAGCATAATAGCAACCCCAAGATGAAAACAACCTGACAGCAAGGGGTCACTTCCACATACACATTTTCTATTGTTCCTCTCATTGACTTCAAATTAAATCACTTTAATTGGCCTGGCTAAGCTTTTATCCTAAAACAACTGGCATTTGGGACAGGAGACAGGAATGAGGAAAGGTCACTGTGTTATTAATGAATATACTACTTCTCTGGGAGTAGTATCACTTCTCTCAGCTCCAGAGCTTCTCAAAATTTTGTGTGGATAATGCAGAGCAGATCAGAAAGCCAGGAAGTACAAAATATACGTCTTCCTTGAGCTCCCAAAACTCTTCTGTTAACAAATCTGGCTCTCTTTCTTGTATCTGTTGGGTCTTTTTTGAAGGGAGAGCTAACAGATTTCAATGCTTGCACACACTCAAGAAATGGCCTACACTAGAACAGCTCTCAACTCACCAAGAAATGGCTGGATGCAGCACAGGCCAGTTAGGCAATTAAAGACAATAAAGACATCAGTTTTCTCAAAAGATTTTTTTTCAAAACCTATGTTAGAAGAGATTCTCTATCCACACTGGTTGTTGGTTCTTGAATGGCATGTACTTCTACAGCCAGGTCTTTTATAAACTTTAATAAAAGCTCAGCTGCAACAAAATGCAGACAGGGAAAAAAGACAGAGTAGCTCTGTGTAAAATGGGTGTAACTCCCTTTACCCACAAGAATGGCAGAACACACCAGTGGCAAACTTCTGTGAGCTCAAGTGTCAAGCTTGTACATAACAACCACTGAATTCACTGCTGCTGCTCTGCTCAGGCCAATGATGTGCCACCCTGCCAGCATGTTTCCAACTGAGTTTCATTCAAAAAGCAGCTCCTCTTGAGAAGAAAGTGGTAACTACACAGTGAGAGCAGAACACTACACTGAACAGAAGCCTTGCCCTGCTATATCACAGCTGACCCATTCTATAGCCAGCAGAGCTCATCACAGGATCCTCCTGAGCTTTATTTTATCACCTGAAAAAATGATGCACCTAAAGCACTGGGATTATTCCTAGGACATTGCCCTACTGAGATGTGAACTGAATGGATGCAAGGTTGGGGCTAAAGCAGACTTCCAGAATAACTACTTTGATCAGGAGTATAAAATGACTAAAAGCAGAAAGCTGCTTTCTAGAAAAACACAGCTAAGCTGGCAAACCCTTTACATTATTATGTAGTTCACATGAAAATTTCAAGTCCCATGAAAATTATTTATCTATATAGGATAGAAACCTCATTTGTCATTGTGAATGGAAAGATAGCCACACAGCACACTCATTCTAAGAATGCCACATCAGGGTGTAGAACACACATATCACAGACTAGCTATGACTATGGAGTAGGTCCTACATGGAATGAAGACCAGGACCTGCATCTCGCACTCACCTGCACAGGTAACTTTTAATCTGGATAGCAATTACTGGATATCTGGATAACAATTACTGGAGCACCTCAGGTACCTTTCAATACATCACTGCCATAAAATTAAACTCTTCAAATGGGGCATTTTCCAAATTCCTTTTTGTGGCTAAACAGAGCAAGCAGGACCAGAACATGCTTCACCCTGTCACTGGCTCCCTTCAAACTATCCCTGGCTCCCACCATGGCTATACTCTTGATTTCATTTTCACTAATTAAGAGCATACCTGAGTTGCAACTTACATGGATACTTGTAGTATTCATGCAAATGCATATGCAGCATTAATGTAATTTTTTTCTAATGCTAATCTGCCAGGATTAAAAGATAGTCACGTGTCCCAGATTTTGTTTCCTTGTATGACCACAGCCAGAAGTTGTGGACTGCAAACACAGGGCTGGTTGAAGAACACAACCAACATCTGCTGCTGCCTTGTGAATTCCATCAAGTAGTTTTGATCAAATATCGTGCTTTTTAACAGCAGCTCTCATCAAAACAACAGACACTCAGGAGAAACTGCAGGTTAGCATTAACACCCAAGCACTTCTGATGTCTTTTACAGCTCCAAATCAAAGACCTCAAAGCAATACCCAATAAAAGCCCCACTTCTGGGTCCTCCAAGCCATTTCTTTATCACCCACTATTGCAGGACTTCCTTCCAAAATGGGTAAGCTCCTGGGACAGTGACTGCATCTGTTTGTCCCCTCCAAAGGCATCTTGTCCCTATGCTTTAGATGAAATTCTCCTTTGTTGATCTGTGTTTTCTCACAGAAATTGAAAACTGCCTGTCCAATGTAATAAGTACAAAGAATTATTTATTTATAAACCAGTTAGCAGAAAAACACCACCCTGCAGTACAGAACAATTCAACCTGCGTTTCTTACCTCTACACTGGCTGTAGTATATCATCACACTGTAACAACATAAAGCCATAATTTGTAGTTATTACTGTTAATCCAGCAAAGTGAACGACTTTTCAAGCAGAAAGGATGAAAAGCAACAGGAAAAACTACAAGAAAATAAACTGATTATATTAATTTTTGTATTATATTATTGAGCCATCTTTTCTAGCTTTTTGGAAAATGTAAGAAAATACTATACTGCCTCTGTCCATTGTTATAAGGGTGCCTATAACATTCTATTGAATTTCAATCAATGACACATTAGGGTAATAGCTGGGAAAAATAATCAGCAGAATACTCCTCCATACTTTTAAAGCATCTTTCATCAGAGGGTCCCAATGCACTTAAAAATATTAATTAATTGAACTTTGCAACATCTTAAAATGTAAGGCTAACTGTATTCTGCCAATTGACATATTGGTGATGCAGTGATTGAAAGCACACAATGAACATAATCCTATGCTTATGCCAATACAAAAGAATTCCCCTCCTTCCTCATTTCAGCCCTTAATAAATAATTCAGTGAGAGAACAGGAATAAACTATGTGATTACACTGTGATGTACACATCCACAAATCAACAGGAACACCCACAATCCCCGAATGACGAATGCTCCACCCCAGCTCGTGAGACTTGTGCAACTTCAGGGCTCTGCACAAAAGGGTGACCTTCACCCAAGGGGAAAGCACAGCTGAGCCACACAAAGCTCTGGAAGCACAGAGCCCCGTGAACTGCTGCTGCTGCACGTCTTTGCTCTTGCTGTTCAAAAATGCTCTCATAAACTCTGTGTACCAGTGATGGCTTAGAGCACAAAACAACCCATCTTTGAGCCAGTCAATTGAAACACTTTCTGGCTTGCACATCTGTATCAGTACAAGAACTTTAACACAGACTATGCAATTACACGATACACATGATATTTATATTATTATATATTAAAAATTTTATGGAATTATGGGCATAACTATCAATAGAAAGACTGTGTTACAAGATTCCATGCCAAACTTCAGAGTACTTTCATCGATGAAAATCATTTTGATACATGAAGCTTGGTTTTGCGTTTTTAATTTTTTGAATGCTAGCATTGCTCCTTCCTTTCCTCCAGCATGACTGTATTGAAGTATTTGACTTAAATAACATACACTAAACACTCTAATGGCTTGTAATTCCACATATCGGGTTTAAATTTACAGTAAAAAGATTGTGCCTCATGTAATAGATGCTGCTTCACATTTGGGAAACGTTATGTGAGGACCCTGACTTTTATTAGATTAATTTAATATAGGCACTAAGTTACTAGACTAAATTAATAAAGATCTTCTTAAAAAAAGAAAAAAATGAGGTGGGGGAAGAGAGAGAGCGAACAGAATGAACCCACAAATTAAATAAAATTTTCTGGAGCTTGTTATTTTGGAAGTCTTTATTTAATTTTCCAACCTCTATTCAGTTTGAAAAAACAGTCAATAATTGGTAAGGAAACAGGAAAAAAAACTTGATGTTATTTACTTCAGGGGATTATTTTTAAAACTGTTATATGATAGAACAGGAATACCACAAATAAATAGAAGGGCAAGGAAGCAAAGGAAGTACTATTAAAAAAAAAAGACAACGGGCCATTCACTTCAGTTTCCAGAGTGGATTCAATGATCCTTGCGAGTCTCTTCCAACTCAGAATATTCTGTGATTCTGAAGTAGTTTTACATTTCCTGTATTACTTATAAAACTACCACCTCCACTGAGGAAAACCACATTCAGTCCTGCATAATATCTGTCTTTTGTCATTTTTGGGGTAAGTGTGCACTTGTCTTGGACAGCAAGAAAATGCATAAAGAGAGAGACGTCCACTTCTCTCACCTGAGACAGACAACCACTCCTCTAAGTATCACTTCCAGGGCAGAATACAAAGTCTTTCAAACCACCACAACTCATGACAGAAAGGCTACTGCATCCAGGTGTCTTTTATCACCCTGCCAGCCTGGAGTTCAGCTTCACCCTGCACCAGGCTGCCCTTCCTGAGAGGCACCCTCACCCCAGGGCAGTCTCAGTGGTATTATTCAGCAGACCCCATGCCCTTAGGACTGCAGCACCCGCTGCATGTCACTAACATCATCCCCACATAATGCCCAGAACAGGGCACTCCACCCAGTTCTGCATGAAATTACTGCCTTTTGGGCAATCTCTGCTCTTAGGGTAAGATTGTTCCTATCTTAGCCCTGGGACACCAGGAGCACAAGGCTGTGCCTCCTCCCAGGGAGCAGTGCCTGCTGAACACCCTGGAAATCCAGAGTGTCACAACTCAGCTTATTCCTTGATCAAAGAGCTTCTTGAGCTGCTGCCATGAGTAGAGGTTTGCTTTGCCATCTCAAAATCTCAGCTGTTCCTCTTGCTTTGGACATTAGCTGTCTCTTCTTGAGTCCCAGGGTCCCTGGCAAAATGTGCTACTTCTCTGCCATGCCAGCGTGGCACCAGGACTTGTGTCTAATTTAGGGCCTCCCAGAGAGCCAACACAAGCAGACACAGCTAATGGGGACCTGCAGTGGGCTTCCAGCTCAGCCTTACAGACTGAGAACTGGGGCTTTAGTGCAGTTGCCTCAGTTGCTAAGAAACATGAATGCAAGTGCACTCAACCAGTGGTGCTTTTCTCCACTGCACGTGTTCCTGGACAGCCATAAGCAATGCTGGGATCCATCTCACCACCAATTTTGGACCAGGTGACTGTACTGCCAACTCACCACCTATAAAGGGCTGCACAGGAGTAAAAGGACCAGAGCTTTCACAAACATTTGCTGTCCAACCTTTTTTCTTAGTTTTCTGGCCAGCCCATTGCCACCAACAATCTGCCTCATGACACGTTCAGCAAAAACAGGGTATCTGGGCAGACAGCCTTTGGTCCCTACCTCCCTGAAGCCTTTCTTGAATTTTATATATTTCCCAATGGAGAAGATGAGAGGTAGAAGACATCCTCCCTCTTGGGGAAAACCCTGCATCTGTTTTTAAAAAGATGCCAATGCCCCAAATGCCTTCAAATTCACCCAGCTTCAATGCTTGCCTATAACTGCACAAGGAAAGTCAGTCTGCTGAGCAGAAGAAACAGCACAATAACATGGCATTGCAGCTGAATGCATAAAACACGTTTTAAAGGTTATAAAAGAGCACTGCTAACAGGACATTGTAGAGGATAATAAGCTTAGAATTAAGCCTACAGACATTGTCTGGCCTTGTATGAATCTGAATATCCTGCCCACTCACAGCAACAGTTTCAGAGAGCACAGAAAGTCTGGCTCAGACTGCAAACACACAGTAGCCAACTATCTTTGTGTTGAGTCAACTACAAGTAGATTTGAAAATTCATGGGTCTCAAGTCCAAAGAAAAATAAGGGCATACAGCATGCTGTGCTGCACAAACAAACCCCTAAACTAATGCAGTTTCATATTCTGGCCTATGTAGTTTAACAGCTTAATCTCTTTAGTCTAAGATTTGTTTCTTGGGGTTTTCCTTACTCTGTATAAAGACTAGAAGAATGGTTTTTTCACTAAATTACTACTTTTGGTTTGCCTTCTGTCTTTTCTTTCCTCCCACCAGACATTCAGTTCTTGACTTCCATGGGAAGAAAACAACATGAACAACTGAAAAACTACTAGGGTAGCATCTAACTATCAGGACAGAAAAGCAAGTATTGCTGAGGAAATAGAGGGATTGAGGACTTAACTGATAATCTCAAATAACTGCTTCCACTAATTCACCATGAATGCAGTAAGTGCAGACACAGTTGCTGTAATTTCTGCCATTCAACTTTGAAGCCGTCTGCTCTTTGTAGCTGCCTCACTGTAAGAGGATAGCCAGATCCATACAGGATCAAAAAATATCCACAAGCTTGACCCCAGTATTTCTAATGGCATGCAGTTAAGAACTAATTCCACCATGAAGCAGTTAACAAGAGAGGTGGTAACACTGGCATTTTAGCATTTTTATATGAAAGATTTTTATGGAAGCAGAAGTAGCCATAAAAATCCACATGCACATGTATATTTAAGAAAAGGCACTGTTTGTTGATACTCAGGCTCAGGTCTCACTCACAGCACCAATAGGTAGAAGGTAAGGGACTAAACTTCCCTCTTGCCTTACAAATTGATTGACTAGAAACAGAATAGTATCTTTATGGTTATAATATTTCTTTTCAAAATACATTTTAATAACCCTAGTTCTTAATTTGCACAGCATTGCAAATTCAGGTGAATTTGATTAAATTAAATAAGAAATTTTCCTTTACTGACACTTATTTCAGTTGATAATCTGATCTCAAGTTCCCCATCTCTTTCTTTTATTCCCAGGAAGAGCAAAAAATTCTGCATTTCTGACAAGTCTAAATAAAGCTGTGCTGGTTACTGAACTATGTTACATTTCCTATCAACAGAAAACAAAAGCGGAAAAAAAAAAGACTAGTTCACCACTAGAGGAGATGACTCAGAGCAAGCAGGAACTGTTACCAGACTCAGAAAAAACAGTTTTCCCTCGTACCGTTGATGAGCCCACATTAATGCTGAAATGAACCTAGATTTGTTTTCCTAGCCCACATCTTCCTAGAACTGAACCTATTTTCTTACAAAGCCACCAGATCCTTTTTGGATCCTGTTAGCATTTTAACTTCACGTTAGTCATTTTGTGAAGAAGAGACCAAAAAATAGAAAGACAGAAATAACTATTTGTTTAATTTAAATGATGAAATTTCTGTGCACATGGTAAAGACTGGAAAGAGTTACTAACATTTTGGATCTGGAAGTTTGAAGCACACACACATCATGCTCAAAAGCATTTCCAGTTCCCCACTTCTTTAGTAGCAGCTAAGACTGTCACGTAATCACCCCATATAGAAATTGTGGATCTGCTATGAAGAAAAGTATCTCTATCCCAGCCAAAAGCAGCCTGAGTGCTTAATGGACAGACTCTCCAAGCCTCAAGCACTGGTGGCACTGTGAACACCCTTGTGAGATGGTGCAGAGCTCTAGTACCTCCTCTCACCACTTCTTTCTCTTTCCTAAACTCTATCTCATGTTCAAATCAAAGAGATAAAAAATGCTGCAGGGTGATATTTCAAGAGAAAAGGGAGGAAAGACTGTCATTTCTAATCATCTCCCAAAGCCCCAGGTGTCTTGGGCCCACGGATGCACAGCTTCTATGTGCAAAAGCAGAAAAGGAATCTAGAGGCCCATTCCTGGTTTGGGGGAATATAATTAAAGACACAGTGGGATGATGCCTTATTCAGAACATGGCACCAACACTGGAAAATCCCTGGAATCTACCAGAGATACCATTTCACCATAAGGCACAACCTATACTGCTGCCAGCATTCTCCTCTGTACCACAAATACAGAGTATCTGACTTGGGATTTCAACTAATAGCATGGTGCTACAGGAGAAAACAAGATATAAATAACTTACTTCACAAAGTCTTATGTAGGAAGATGAAGACACTGCATACATCCTCTCAAAGAATAGGCTGAACTGCCTTCATATAATCCAGATATATTCTCTTCTCCTTACTGGCCCAGGGAACCAGAGCAGACCTCAGCACTGAGGGAGCATTACCAGCCCAACAGACCAAGGCAGCTTTGGGAAGTCTATCGTTTTCACAACCTGACTGATTTCAAAGGTCACCCTGGAGGAAAAGGCTCAATCTGGTTCCTGCCGACACAGCCGTTTCCCACAGCCAGTATCTATTCTCTGCTCTTGGCACTCACTCAGGTGGAGGGGACGTGGGTTGCACTGTGGGTATCTGCATCTTAATGAATGTCTATTTCACTCCCCCAAAGCCTATTGTTCATTTGGAGGCATGGAGTGTTACTGGTTGTTTCATACTGGAGGTCTTAAGACAGTATGCACACCAAAGAAATAAAGACTTCGAGTATGAAAAAACTTTGGAACTACAGAATTATCCTAAAAATCTGAGCTGCCTAAAATACTACAGTAATTGAGACTTAAAACTATCTGTAATTCCTTCTAATCAGCAAAAAAAATACTCTCCTTTCTTCGTTTCACATCTGAGTTCATGGTGGATGAAAATCCAATCAGAGGAGCCTATCAGCACTAAAATAGCTCTCATTTTCCCCACATGATGACCCTGGTTTACAGTTTATCACAGATTAACTCATTTGAAAAGCTCATGCAGTGAGGGTCCCAATCAGTGTGACCAGTCATCACTGCAGTGTAGATGGAAAAGATCACAGCCACACCATTAAAACTGCAATCTAGGAGAATAAAATTAAATATTAAACAAAATTGATAAATTAGAGATGAATCTATAAGATTTTGTGAGAAATGGCTTAGTCTAGGTAAATTCTTATAAACTAAACATGTTGCACTGATGAAATTCAAGAGGCTGCCCAGTCAAGCCACACTGAAAATTAAGGTCCACCCAATCTTCATAACCAGGAATAATTTTATTGCTGGAGGCCCAAAACAGTGGCCTCTGTTACCTCCTTTACTTACTTCTCAGGTGAAATGTTTTTTGTCACATGTTCAAAGAAGTGAACTGAAGATACAGAAGCCCCTCATCTGGAGATGTCTAAAGAACACTGTTCATTTAGAAAAAGGAAGATAAGAGTTTGAACTCTAAATACTCTGTGTTAAGGCTAAGCTAACAAGCTCTTTACAAATGAAATGGGGGCATTTAGGGACTTAAGCTAGCTTTTATCCACGTATGCAGTGTACAAAAAACTTCATATTCCATTAACTGTGGTGAGTTCCTCCATATGCCCTACATGAACAAAAGGAACGTCATACTCGAAGCATCTTTTGAGTAATTTTTATCTTGAAAGAAAATATTAGCCAATGTAACTGAGTATCACAACCATAACTTTTGAGCAATCTTGGCTGAACTGCAAAATCATGCTATTATTATGGCTGAAGAGTTTTCTGCCAGTAGAGGAAAGGGAATTTGCAGTGCTGTGTCTCACAAAAGGCAGGAAGGCTTGACAGGTTGATGGGCAAGAAGGATGCACACTCTCTCCCAGCCTTAGTGAGACAGCAGAACTCTCCACCAGCAACTGCCCCCAGCCAGAAAATGGTCTCAACCTTGTTAACAGCCTTTTGGGCCCTTCTTGGGTACCAAGAAAATAATTTCAATTTTGAGCTTGCAAATCAATGAAGAGGTTTTCTTTCCTGCTAAAACAGACCTCAGATTTGTCATAGTGAATAAGATGAAACGACCCTGAGAACCCCTCATGGCAAGCAGTTCTGCTGGTCAGTGCCTGCTCACAAATTCACCCAGGGCCACATCACTGTCACCTTCCTCCTCCCGCCCACGCCTCACCGCTCCCGTCTCTGAATGATGGCCAGCACCTCCCAGCTCTACAGGAATAAATCTCCAGACCACAAACCCCTAAATTCCCTTCCTCCTACCCCAAGGCAACGAGTTACACTCTGTTTGGCTTGAGTCACGACTTTTCTTCCCATCTTCTTCCCATGCATTTTACTCAAATTTATAAACAGAGGAAGAAAGCACCAGAGGTGCCATAAGAGGGATGAGCCAGGGATGCCTGCTAAACAAGGACCATGCCCAAAGGTGCTCACTCAGCCCATACAGAGTGGGGCAGCCCAGAAAACACCAAGGTGCTGTTCCCAGGGCAGGGAAAGCTGCAGTGGTAGATGAGGAAGGAGCAGGGCAGGCAGGCATGGTGATGGCTGCCAGTCAATTGACACCTCAGCAGATGGGCTGCACAGCCAACTGGCCAGCTGCACCCACCCCTCCCTCCCTGCAGCCAAGGAGAGCAAAACATTCCATTTTTCCACTAAAGTGACCCACTTTACTGCCACAACAACTCATTTTTAATATATTCTCTTTGGATCTGCTGTCATGTACGCATTATCAGATATTCAACGGAATAAGTATCTCTAAATAGCAGGTGTGATATATTTTAAGTGAACACAATTATTATGTGCATAGCCACAGTAAAGGGAGAGAACACAGCAGCCAGTTCAAATCCTGCTTCCTTTACTGATTTTCACAGTAGAAGTACTTGTAGGGAGCTGATACAATATAACACAGAGTGAATTAACATTAAAAGGAAAAAAACAACAACTTTCTTCAGGGACTAACACTTTTCCCCCTTCCTGCACATAAAGATATGTGTTGTTGTGTTAACTCTGGACACCACATTTGATATGTATGTTGTAAAATTAGACACAAGTAAACAGCTTGTTGTTCTAACTCAGAAATAAAGTACATAAGTAAAAAAAAATTGAAAACCAAACAGGTTTTTTTTCAGCTGTTTCTCCAAGAAATACCAGAAAATTCTTTGTATTTCATCTTGGGGTATGGACATTCTCTGACAATATTTATATAAGAAGCTTTCAAGCTATATAGAGTTGGTTAAGTTATTATTCCTATTGAATAAAATTATGTTCAATCCTTTTTTTTTTTGCCAAACCACCACCAAAAGATGACATTATTACAGAATATTCCCTGTGTAACAGAGAGCAGCAGATTGTGGAAGTAACAGATATCTTGCTTTGGTGGATAAAAATCAGGGGAGAAAAAGAGAGAGAATCAGTTCATAAAACCACAACTTGCGTAACTGGTTTTGCCTAAATGAAAAACAAAACAACTGATCATTTCCTGGCAGATGAAGCATTACATTCAAACAGAATTTAAGAATTTTATTCTTTAATTACTTAGCCATATTCTTACTCTCTCTCATGCTATTCCCTTTTTATTTAAAAACTTGGTTTTAAGCAGATAAATTTTGAAGGTGAAACTCTGTCTCAAATTACAAAAAGTTTGAAAAGGAAAACATCAAAACCAAATCCTTACAAAACAATGTATTTTTAAAACTTACGACCATGTCTCCTCTGCTGTTTAACTTTCTCTCTTGGCAAAAAGATTACAAGAATTTTATAAGACTACTATATATTTGTTTAATCCCCCAGTCCCAGCCCTCCAGAGACAACTTTTAGGTGGATTTGTTAATAAATTGTTAATACTTTGTTAATAAGCAGTGGCACAGCCATGGCAGGGGAGGTTCCCAGGTGAGAGCTGAGCCCTCGTGGATCCAAGTTCATCACTCACCACATTGCTAATGAGACAAGTGCAGCCCAACACGAGGTTAATTGTCAGAAGCAATAATCTAAATTAAACTGGCCAACGTTCAAGTAAAAGGTACCATTTAAAATATCCTTTTCCAATGAAAGCAATCTCAGGAGTTTATTTGCCTACTCAAGATAGGATTCCAGGTTTTAAAAAAACCCTTCCTCTTCCCCTCTAAGGAACCAAAGTAATTATTTTTAATACAGTGACATATGTTAGACAAAAGTATTAAGGAGGGGGCTTCATTCCACTCCAAGTCTCAGTGGAATTTTCCCTTATGTGATCACACATCTGAGCTCAGATTTTACCCTAACCAATGAAGATTTTTTTGTTAAACAATTGCTATTAGCTGATGAGAAATCTTCTCACAAATAATCCCGAAACATGGAAGATCTAGTGTGATGTTGCCAGCCCTGAGAAATATAATTAAAACAACATGGGGAATTAAAAAAAAAAGTGAGAGTTCACAAAAACATTTGAGAAACAGCTCAAGTCAACTCCAAGCTCACTTGGTTTTGGCTGGGACTGCGGGCTCACAACAGCTTCAGGCTGCCAAAACAAATATAGCCACCCGTTTGTTCCCGGTGCTTTCACCCAGGGAGGGACCTGCTCCTCTGCCTTCCCCTGCTACGATAATGACATGTCTGTTAGGATTAAACTGGGGTTCATACCCCTGCCCACCTCTGAAACAAATATTATTCTGTTAATTGGGAGAAGAAAAGGACTTAAGTGCCACCTCGGACTGACATAATAACCAATATCTTCCAGATAATTATTATGTGCTGTAATTAAAAGAATGCACATCATTCAGGCAAAAAGTTTAAAAATACCTTGGGAGGAAGTAGTTGGGGATATCATTCCACACAGGGAAGATGTTTAATTGTGGTTGCAACCATAGAGGGAAAATATAGCATTTAAGATAAATATTATTTATTTACAATGCAGAGCTAGTATAAAAAAGCATCTAATAAACACGAATGTTGTGGTTGTAGCTACAATGTTTTATGCATATGTTTACCAGTAAGGAACGACTGCAACACATATGAAAAAATAGTTGTCAATTAACCTTTTTTGTATTTTTAAAATTATTTTGTTGTAATTTTTAAGAAAAGCTGGTAAGTGGATACAAAACTCCTTTTCAAAGCACACAGTTGCCTATACCTAATCTCTGCACTAGTGACCATTAAAATATCCAGGTTTTCAGAACTCCCTAATTTTATCCTTGAAAATGACATCATTTTAAGGTGGGTAATCCAGTGAAAAATCTCTCAATTGAATAACAGTAAATGCAACAAGAAAGAAAAATACTTCACAAAATACTAGGAAAGACAGTGGATTCAAGTAAGTATTATTAAAAAAAAAAAATTGGCTCAGCTTTTAATGATATTGCACAAGTGCCTTTCTTTTTCTAACACAAAGTTGAACTCTTGAATCACTACAGATGCCTTAGTCTAAGAGGTAGCTGGCAAACACAATGGCATGCAAAGCATCTTGCATTAGACACGGCCAGTTCCAGATTAAGATGCTGCCATGAACTAGTTAGAAACATTTTTACATTTCTCCTTTTTTAAATTCCCATTTGGGAACCTGCTGGTCCCTCTTCCAAACTTATAAAATTCAATCCACAACACAGAATCTTGGTCACATTCCATTCCTAGGGTGCATTGGCCAGTCTACTGCCTACTCAGGAACCAAAGGGACCAAGGAGTTCCAAGGGGAATGTACAAAATGGCACTCTCAGGGTAATAAAATGAACACTGGAAGTTTGACAGAAGCACATATTTACCTCTGTTAACCAGCAGAACCACCTACAGCAAGCTGTGCTAGTAGTACAGCTACAGATGACTTTTTGAAGACAAATGGCAGCGGCAAAACTGAGAAGATTCTAGAGTTCCTGAACTTTGATGTAGGTACTAATCCTAGGCTACTACCAGGGCTCTTCCTGCCTGACTCTTAAGTGCACACAAAAGCAAACAGCAGATGGTCAATTCATAAAACTGGCAATATGGGCATAATCAATGCAGACCCACCAGCCTGCGCCCACATTCAGCCAAGCAGAGGCTGATTAATCAACTGAGATCAACAGAGCAAAGACCAGAGATGCTTGGAGAACATCTACAGAAAGGACTTCACTCACCAGGGCACCCTGAGTGAGGTTCTTCATGGTCTAAGGTAATGCATCGACAGAAAACATTGTTCAATTCTTTTTCTATAGAGTGGTTTGTCTTCTTTCTCCTTTTAAATCTGAATCTCCTATGTCAGATGTGGGAAACAAACATTTTAATCTTAATTTCTCCCCAAATGCTATCAAAGGACAATAACACAGCCCCACTTAAAAACTGAAGGAAATACTTTAGTGAATAACTGTTACAGGTGTAAGGAGACAAAACTGTTTTGTTTTCAGAATTTAAAGTGAAAAAAAAGAAGTCCAAGCAGCTTTTCTAATTGCACTAAAAAGACATCAGGCAGCATCCATTTTATCAGCTCTGTTTCTGATGCTTATTCTTTGTCGTTTCATTGCTGATTTGAAGAAGGGCACAACTGCAGTAAGGTCAGACCTGTTAACTACTAAGGACATGGGGGGCTGAATAAGACAAGCAACAAAAAAACCCCCTGGTTTTTTCCTTCTTCTCTCAAATGAAGTAATGTACCACAGAAGTCTCCTTCTTGCCTGACACTTCGCTCCTCTAGCAGCCAAGGAACAAAAGGCACATTAGACACTGTAGGCCTTCTATCTGGAAGAAACATAACATTTCCTGTCCAAATCCAAACACAGTGATCCCAAACCAGCAAACTATCCAGCAGCTGTGTAGGCCAGATTGGTGAGGTTATAGTTAGCTATTTCTGTCACTTTAAAGCCCAAACTGCAAATGCTTATTCAGTCTTCTTACAGATTTAACAACTCAATCACACTGGATGATGACCACCTCTGCAAGGCGAAGCTGCTATTTACAATTAGTTAGAATTAAATAAAAGCACAAAGACAGATTTTGAAAACCTAGAGCACATTCAAAAAATTACACTCTGCTCCAAGACCTAACACAGTAATAGACTCTCACAGGAATAGCTATTTCGCTGGCAAGATAGTGCAATAATGCAATTACTGCCATTTAATTAATTTATATTCTCAAAATCTGTCTTCTTACAATTTCTGAGTATTTCACTTTGACATCAAGACAGGATTTTCTGCCCTGGTTTGCCATAGCAACCCTTGCAACAAATGGCAGTTGTCTATAAAAAGGGGGGACTCTTTGAGTATGCATGCATGGTTTAGTTTGGTTTGTTTTAAACCAGGTCAGAGCACAATGGACCTTTTCTACCGTGTGGGATTGAACACCAACAAATCTCACTTCAAGGGCTGCCACGCTCCTTTGCAAAATGAAATGACACTGCTGCTAAGTCTGGATGTAATTACAGATATGAAAGGATGGCTATGAAAGTCGCTTGTATCTTCCTCTCCCTCCTCTACTCTAGATGTATTTGCCATACAGCTGTTAACATCCTGAACAAGTAACATGCAGCAGACTTAACATTTTCTTTCATTTTAAGTATTGGTATACAGTGGTGGCTATTAAAGCACATTTACCACTACAGAATGAGACCTTTGTCTGTCTATTGCAAGCAGAGCTCTGCCCTGCCTGTCTGTGCAGCCCAGGGCAAAAGCTATACCAGGAAGCCTTGACCTCCAGCCCAACAAGGACATTCAGTAGGGCTAAGGGTAATCCCAACCTCTCCTTGCTCATTCAGCTTCTCGAGCTGTTTGAAGTAATCATTTACCAACACAGCTACATTTTGCGGTCATATTATAAAATGAATCATTGTTCAATGGTCCAAGATTGCTAAACATGTTTTATGTGTGGTTTAGAGTAGAGTCCCTGGTAGCTCAGACCCCTCAGAGCTGTACTCCCCCAGTCCAGTCGCAGCAGGGAAAGCACTCATCTTTGGTGCTACTCCAAACATAGGATGGTGTAACCGAGCAGCTTTTGGCCTCCAGTGTTCCTTCTCACCAGTTCCCTACAATACAGCCAAGATTTTTTTCAGCTGCTTCCATATTGAAGAGCCTTTATCTCAAAGAATTTCTTTTCTAAATTTTAACACAACAACTTCTGGGAATTAAAATATCTACCACTCTTTTTGAGGTGCCCTGATTACAACCTCCAAAACATTACTTCTCAGTACATGTTCCTACAGGCACAATTGCTGTTTTAAGAGAGCCTGTGGAATATTTGATGTTGGGATTTGGTAGGAGTGAATGAATGCTCCATTATTCACCCTGGTGGTACACCAGTGGTTGCTCTGAAGTTTTACAATGCAGCATATTGCTGTAATGACATCATATGACATCATAAATCTCCCACAATTTCTAAAGCTTCTGATGAATGTTTATCCATAAGCACCTTGTTAATAACTTTTTTTTAAAAAGAGTTAATCAAATAAAAATCTTTTGCATTTGTATATTACTTAGAAGTCTACAGACAAGTACTAACCACCTTGGGCTTTAAAACCAAAACTCTTTTACCTTAAGCTTCATAGAGAAGAAGGCACCATCTTGATTTATAGACGCAGTCAGATGCATACCCAACTTTCTACCCTACGTGAGAAACTCACAAAACATATGAATCTCAATTTGAATTAATATTTTTTAAAAGTTCTCTAGAAACAAAAAGTTACTGTATTTCTCCTTATTACAACCAAGCGTTCATGTTTCAACCAAAAATAGCCCAAATTAACAGCTATATTCCCCTTCTTTTAAAACCTTCCTACATACACACACATATTAGTCAAGTTAAAGACCAACTTCTCAGTCCTTGCCAAAACAGTGGATATTTGCTCTCCCCACCTTCAATCAAACACAGGTATGAACACACAACTAAAACAACACCTTACCCTACTTTAAGACTCTTAACCCCAGGCTTCATGTGTCTCCCTACCCTCTGCAGCTTCTTCCTTCTTCCAATCTTAAGGAAAGTACTTGAAAGCAAGTCAAATCTTACATATATTAAGACACACATGGCTCCTTATTTCAGTCTTAGAGTTCCCACACTTCTGGCCTCTGAGGACATAGGTTGTCTTTCTCCATGACTCTGAAGTGGTAAGAGGATTCCTACAGGCAATCCCTATTTTGTTATTCCAGTCTAAGTCACTGTGTCTCAGATACTCACATAAGCAAGCAAGAACCAAAACCCAAACTTTGATGATATATTAGAAATAACAATCAAATTATTCTGAACATAATTAAACAGAAAGTATCCTGCAAAAGGATGGCTTTCATATAAGGAAAAATAATCTGTAGTAAAATGGCTTTGGTCTATCTCCTGTAGCTAAATAACTCACTCAAAAACAGCTGTATTGAGTTTGGCTTTCCATATTAGGATACAGATGAAAACTTACATGGATGGAGCACCTCAAACAAGCTCTTTGCAAACAATCAGGTATAGGATCAGTAACCACATACTAATATACATAAAATTATGTCAACCTGGGCTGCCTGTGATCCCAACCCACCTCACAACATATTATTTACTTCTTCAAATAAAACAAATTTGAAATACAACTGAAAACATGAATCATGTTTCAACCTCTGCCCTCCACTGCATCAGTGGAAATCAAAAACTCCACTGACTTCAGAAGCATTTGACTTTATTTACAGTTCTGTAACTGAAAACATGGCTTAATTTTCTGGTAAAGGATCCCTTATTGAAGCTACAGCATCAACAACCATGAGCTAACAGCAACGTGTGAGCTGATTTTGGACCCTACATCACAACACGGGATGCCCATTTAATTTTTGTATTTCACTTAGTCTTCACACCAAGTCAAAACTTTCTAGTTTAATTTTCGGCCTTATTACAATAGTAGCAGAACCTGATTTCAGTTTCCACCATTGTGAGGAGTATTTTTTTCTGAGATATGCACCTCATGCTTACATTTTAAGAGGCCAGAACATTATGTTTTTAAGAGGTCAGGACATTATCTCTACTACCGACAGCATTTTCACTCCTGTTCCTAACTCTTTAAGGATGCAAAGTTCCAAATGACATTGGCATCCTGGACTCCTCTTGGCTGAAAAAGTCACGTTTGTGATGAGCAGTTGCTGCTTTGGCATCACTGGTCCTTCCCCATCTCTCCTCACAGGACATCTGCTGGAAAGCACTGCTCTTCCATAACCTTCCCTAAACTCTGTTAGCTCCCTTAAGTCACCTCCAGCCCCAGCTTCTATCAATCCCTGTGCTGTTCTCCCAGAACATCTGTAAGATGCTAAATGGTACGAACAGTTTTAGGGAAATATCTCATCTGCTATTTTTGAAAGGCCAAATTGCTTTGCTGCCAACTTTTAGGAATACGATAACAAGGTATTACTTAGTACTGAAATCCTCTTTTTTTCTGGGAAGAATTAGAAAATGTATGAACTGTCCTACAGTACTCAGTGGTTTGCTGAGCATAACTATGGTCCAGCCACATGCCATAGTGTATATATAGCCTTACAAGTTTATAACATACTGAGGTTTCTGCTTAATTTAAATCTGCTACTGAATTCTAATATCCATTTCTCTCATTTCCCCATCTCCACACATCCCCCCACCAGCACTCGGTGCCAAAGGCTGAGAAATAACAAAAGGGCCACAGGAGGCCCCAGGCATGTTTGAAACCAACCAAGCCCCATGTAGGATCACACTGTCACATGCCTGCACGCCCGCAAAGTAATGTGCTTCAGAGAGCAAGACTGCATCCCAAAGTTACCAACCAGCTTCTTTTTGTTCCCAGCAAATTAAAATGCTTGGATTCTTTTCTATTCCATGTTCTCATGCCAAAGACAGGATCATGCTAACAAGCTTCTGATGGAATCCTCTAAGAATTTTTTTTTATCTTTACAAATTAAATTTTTACAGAGAAGATGAAGCTTCCCTCATCAAGTGCCCCAGAAGTATGGGAAAGAAAATGTCAAGAATTAACAAAGCCAAATATTCCACTCCCACATGGGGTTAATTTTTTTTCCCAAACAGCACACAGAAATCTGTCCCACCCATCAGATGAGCTACTATACACTTCTATTAGCGTTCTGGCACCTCCTTCTGTACAAACATAGCCCTTTTGCTATAAAACATGTTATATAAAAGATTTAATCCATCAAGCACAGAAGTAAGGGATTTTTTTTTTGCTTCCAGACATGAACTGATCACTCCTCGTATGAAACAGCATCTTCTTCCCCCCAAATACTACATCACACAACTAGCTAGATGTAAAGACATTCAGTAGGTGTATGAGATAGGGGAAACCAGGACCTCCAGGGAAAACAGCCTCCCTTTATATAAAGAAATTCCTGCAACAAAAGGCTTGACTCAACAGGCCTATGCTCCACGACAAAATTAGAACATATTCCATCTCTCTCCCTGTTAAGTGACAAACTGCACCTCCCAACTGTTCTAGGAAAATAACTGCAGGTTTTGCAAAAGATAAATGCTATGCCAATATAAGAAATTATTTTGTCATAAACCAATTAGGTTTTGTATTTAAAAATATGTGGACAAGGGGCTGCCTATCTACTACAGGATACACACATCACAGTGACATTGCTGCAAATGCACATTTAGATCTACATCCTGCCATACTGCACATGCAAGGGTTTTAATAATCCTAAATACAGTTCAATTAACAGCAGCTTGCATCCATACCCAGTTCCTGGATACGTGACCAGATAAAATCTAGAGAAAATGCTCAGCACTCAAAGGAAAACAAAGTACACGCTGTCTATGAATTGCACTGGAGTTAAAACTGCCATCATGTAATCCTTGGTGAAAACATGACTTTTTTAATGTATTTTTTTAATTTCTTGTGAGCTATTAAAAGACATTCTATTTAAACAGCATTGCACAATTTCCAGACAACTGAATCTGTGAAAAAAGCCTTATGGCTTTGTGTCAGGTCTTGCCATATTATTATGGTGCAAAGGTTACATAAATTTATCTCCTTCTAATTCTGGATTTTTTTAAAATATGAAGACACTGGAGGCTTTTTTTTTTCCCATCTGCAGCTAAGATTTCTACATCTCCTTCACATTTACATGCAAAATGTGAATTTGTGCACAAGAGACCCAGATAAAAAAAGATAAGGATTCAGGAGAAGCCTTGAAGATGTATGATGGCAATTTTGTTCTGTAGCAGCTCCTACTTTCACAAAACTGAAGCTGCAACCCTGGGGCATCACAGTGCCATGCCAGTGCTACAGCTGTACCTGCAACTGCATCCCAGCTCTGGTCAGCAAGGAGAAGAGTGGGACAGGGATTTGCTGAACCTCAGTGACCTGGTGCTTACTACACTACCAAAAAATCACACTGCTGTCCCTCACAAAGTCATGATATTGCTATTAGACACAGTGTAGAAAAACCTCTCTGTCTCTCTTCTTTTTTGCTTTCTCTCTCCCTACTTTCCTGTACTGATACACACTAAAAACTGTAAAGCATATGAAGTTCTTGCAAAATAAAGTTTTAGCACAGAGCTACAGAAAGCTAAGGGGGAAAAAAAATCTCATGTTTGTATGATTACAAAGGGTTCCTTAACTTTGTTATTGAAAACACTTTGGATTATAAAGCATAATTTTTTTTAAAAGGCTAATCCACATTTCCCCATAAATCCTGACTTTTTTGTCTCATACCACTCAAACGAGACCATAGAAGCTCTCTAGCTAAAATTATTACATTTCTTTCCTACTCACCTTTATGAAGTGACATACTACCCTTTTGGCCCCCTTCTAGAAAAATTCACAAATCCATCCATACACTGGGATTTAGACAATGTGACATTGATCTTTTAGTATCTAGGAATAATGATCAGCTTAACAGAAGCAGCTTTGTATTAGTAAACTTCATAATAAAAGTACTTCTGGATAAATAAATAAAAGAACGTGTCTACTACGCAATTTCAAACTAATTCTTGTGATAAATTTATTATTCAGCCTTCCAAAAATCAGTATAATATTAATTTTTTCCTTGCACTAAATAAGGTATTAGGGTTTAATCTAAGCTGGTTAAACAGACGTTCAGCAGCATTCAAACAGCCTTGGCACCAGCACTGACACAGGGCAGTACAAAACAGTAAATGCACTATCAAATATTTTAAACTTTCAATGCCAGAATACAGTTCTATAAGAAGCTACAAAAGACAAATATTTAATAAATACCAGTTTCTACTGCATTCTGCCATAATGTTAATATTCAGTTCTCAGATTACAATGTCACTTGGTACTGTGTGACACCCTGCTGCTTCCAAAGGACAACCTCCTGTGTTTTCAAGGCAGGAGAGCAGAGCTGTTCAGGATTCCACTGCAAGTCCCCAGGAGGGAGGGACATCCTAACTGTGCAGCAGAATGGCATCCCCCTCAGGTTGTGTGACACCAATGGAGCCAGGACAATACCTACATTTCCCTTCTCCCTCTGGGGGAAATGCCCCACATGCAGTAAACTGTTCTATACATCATGGCCAAGAGAAACCAGACATGAAATCCTTCACCTGTGTGCTCCTCTTTGTAGCACCTCTTACTTAGCTGGAAATCATTTTACATGCAGCAAGTCACCTTTTTGTTGAGCTAAAGCACACTTTTGGAACCAACAGGTCTTTCCTCTGGGAACAAAAGGAAAGTTGTATGTTTGATCCAAGAAGCAGATCCCACTTCTAGAAAAGCCCATAAAATGTATTCCCCTTGGAACAGATTTATCTTGTTCTGCATTAGGTTTTATTTTATGGGTGGGCTTGGGTTTTGTTGATTTGGGTTTCTTCATGGCAATTAGCTGAAAAACACCATAAGATGCATTGCTAGAATGACTGCTCCACAAATAGCACTTTGCATCTCATTGTAAAATATTCATACACTCAGCCCAAACAAATGTTGTCTGTAATAAAAATACTGCCATATATCTTCATTTGTACTTGAACAAATCCTTTTTATTTGTTCATTCTGTGTTTTAGTGTCACAGGTCTCTTAGAAAAGATAATTTATAATTCCTTATGCAATTAGATATGAAATTAAGTTGTCTTAGTCTGCAGAAGAATTTATAATGAAGAGACCAGGTTCAACCAGTTCCACGGAAAATATTTTGATAGCATCAAAAAAAAAGCATAAAGATCTTTAGTGTTTTAACAAATTAACACATGCCTTTTGGGTAAATTACTGTACATGCTGTTAATCTTTTAATTAGGTTCTCAATTTCACATACACATTTATGGTAGGGAGGATTTTTAGTGATCAGAAAATGCAAATATATGGTGCTGCTCTGCTCTTTTAATAGATATATCAGAAAAGTAAACAACCTCACCCCCTAAAAGAACCCTAGTAGGTGCAGTCCTTTATTTGAAAGCATCACAATAAAATATTAATAATACTCTATTAATAATCACTAACAAAATACCACTCTTCATTTTATTACTCAAACAAATACAGCTTTCAGATTGAGAGAAGTAAGACTTGTTCTCCGTGGTTATGACACAGAAAAGGAAACTTTTATGTTTGTAATGCATGTAGCTTTTAGACACACCACCAACACTTAAAAGTATGTAACTGATCTTATCTATATACATGGATATATAAATCCATGTATATAAGTCCATAAATAGTGATGTTTGAAGCACATTCTGTGGTAGCATTTCACAAAATGCCAATTTTCTCATGCTGACTGCCACATAATACTGCCTAAGCATCTCCTTCCAGGATCTTGAAAAAATACAGTATTATCTATAGCTCATTATTTGATAGAATTTTTTCTTCAAGCATTTGGTCCATCCTCAGTTTCAACACAAGATAAACACGTTTTTCCCCCACAGATTATTTCATAGATTCTATAGCTGGTACTGAAGAAAAACATAGTCAGAAAGGCAGACAAATTGCCATCAGTTAACGATCCCTATGCCAAGGGACATTTTTAGCATGATGTTGTCTCTGTAAAAGTAGGAATTATCTACTAGCTACGCCACATAATGATTTTTTGTTAGAAAAAGGAAAAAGGCCAAAATGTGGCTAAGCAGTAAATATATTATAAAAACAAAGTATGAAAGCAATTTAGCTGCGAATCCTGACTGGCACATGCACCCTACTCCCAGCTTGTTTAAATTTAACTCTTCGTTGGTAACGTGGAAGCAGCCAGGTAAAGACAAAGGTGCTATACATACAAAACAGCATGGGAAGTAAAAACAGAATAAAATACAGACCCCAGATCCCAGGGCTATTCTAGCTTTATTGACAGTTACTTCATTCTAGAAGAATTACTTTTCATTTGCAATAAGGTCGAAAGTAAAATTGCCCATAAACAAACATGAAAAATGCCCCAACCTCATCTCATCCAACCTCATGAAATGCTTTTTTTTAATCACACCTGTATAAACATGTATTATTTTAAATTGACTGGATAAATCAAAGGTATTTACTGGCCAAAAGATAGAGTATGAGCAGTCCTCCATAAGCCCTCCACCAGTAAAGGAAGAGATGCAGCCTGAACAATCAGGTAGCTCAGCTGATGGGAGGAGGGTACACACACCCACTTCTCTCAGACATAGCTTGAATTTGAACCTTAACCAGTACTCTCTGAGTAGGCTTCCAGTGAACAGGATAGGAGGTAAAAGGAGGTCACTAATAGCATTGTCTTCTGCTCATCCTTTCCCATTCCATTCCATTAAATGTAGCCATTTAATCTGCTGCAGACCCCTGGTGACAAACAATGCAGGAGGGCAGATTGCCCTTGTAAAATTCAACCGGCATGAAAGGACCCAAACATCAAATACAGCTGCTGACTGACAGCTTCATTTATATTCCAGCAAGGACCAGGAGGATTAAAGCCAGGTCCTTTCCACAACGCTCATGTGCAGCAGTGAGAAACTGTCTGAAGTGACCCTTTGCTGTCACTGCCAGGAGGATATCTCCTGAAGAGACAGAAGACACTGAACAGGGGGTCAGTGTGTTGGCCTCTCTTCTGCCATTTTAAACCATCTTTTTAGCCTCCTCAGATTTTCTACACCTACTTTGTTAGGTTTCAGTTTAAGAACAAAATGGTTTTCATACTTAGTTTGTCTACATGGTTGAAGAGGACTGAGAAGTATTGCTTTACACCACAAGCTTCCCTGGAGCCAAGCACCTTTGCTCTCCACATGCTCAAACCAATTTCCCCAAACATGAGCAGCAAGATTCAGAACGGGGCCCTGATGATAAATGTGTCAGACCAGAGACCAGCCTGCAGAAAGAGCTCTGCTTTCTCTCCAGCAGCACAGCCACTATAAATGCTGCACAGGGAACCTGCACCCAAGGCAAACCAGGGACTCTGAAAGGTGGGATTTACTTCTAAACTGAGCTGGGGGATGTGCCCTCCACCTCTGTTAGGTTAAAGAAAGAAGTGGCTGGGGGTGGGCTTGGTTTTGTGCACCTGTGGGGAAGGCAGATGGGGCAGGGCAATCTGCACCTGGAACCAAAAAAAAAAAAGCTCTTCATGCCACTGGGTTAAAATGCTGCTTCCCTTATCTAGAAGAGGGAATGGAAAAAAAATTCCACAGATAAGAATATTCTTAAAAACCTAAAAAAGTAAAGAGAAAAAACAAAGAAGGAAGGAAAAAAAAAAGAGCTACTCTAACATGTTAACCAGCATCAAGCTTTGCTCATCCTACTGAATGCTTAAATATTTAGCTTGTTAGCTAACAGGCTGTTAACTGCACCTCATTTTTCTTCTCTAGATAGGAGAAGACCTAGCCTAACCTAACTTATTCCCACTTTTAAATAAAGCACTGCTTCATTATCAGATTCATGAAGGAGGAAAAAAAAAAAAAAGACAACAAAATTTTATTTTTAGTTAAAACTAATAAAGACCATTTCTCAGTTTTACTCAAAACTACCAGTGTTTCTCGGACTAGATGATGGGTTTAGCTGAGAGACAGGGAAGGGAAACAGGAAAAATCTAAATTTATTATATACTGGTCTAAATTTTTAATCAAGTATACACCGGCCTTTCAGAGTGAACTTGATTTTCATTTCACCCCAAACTACTGTAATGGTTGCTGTGACACAAAAAAGCCCGTGGCTCCATGTCCCCAGCATTTCTTCACTGGTTTATAACACTGGCAGAGTACAGGCAAATTTTTCCCTGAAGAGTACAAAGCTTCAATAAACCTCTGTCCTGCAGCGTTACCTTTTTGCACACAGCCTGCAACATAAAGTGAATGGAAAGCATTAAAGAACGTGGCCCTCACCGAACTAAAGCACTGATCCACTGTTATAGCCTGAGCAATATTACTCAAACAAAGGAGACAAGAACAAAAGGTTTAATGGTTTCTTCCCAGAGCACAGTCCAAGTTTGATCCATTGTCACCATGGAACAAACAAATGACACACACCCCACTGCAACAGGTTCACTGGAACCGGCGGAGTGGTCACCAAAACATGATGAGCTCCCAAAGCACTCAACACCGAAGTCCCTTTGCAGGTATGTGGAATCTCACAGAGAGAAGGATGAAAGGGAGTCTCACTGGAACAGCCAAAGCCCATTGTGTCCACTCTGCTCCCTCCTTTCCCCCGTGCCCCCTCTCCTGCTTACGAGCCTGCTGTGCTCAGTCACAGACCGCAAATGAGACGGAAAGCAGCGTCACAAGTGCTGAGCTGTTCAGGACTACCTTTACTTACCCTCCTTTAAGCTGTTCAAACACTAATAAATTACCCATTTACTTATACTACCCAGATGTTTGCCATCTAGAAAAATAGATTATTGTTTGTAGAAGGCTTTGTTCCATCACAAGAATCCTGTACATAATACATTGGGATCAGA
Source organism: Haemorhous mexicanus (assembly GCF_027477595.1). NCBI lineage: Eukaryota > Metazoa > Chordata > Aves > Passeriformes > Fringillidae > Haemorhous > Haemorhous mexicanus. The sequence continues at coordinate 27,188,950 of NC_082348.1, read as the reverse complement.
ACGCCAATACCACATGCTAACTTTTGTATGCCAGTTTGGGGAGGGGTGGCAGGGAAGAAAAGGACACTTCTGACCACTAGTCAGAAGAACTTTCAAGTAGAGGTTATCAAAAATCCAAGAATTCACTGAAGATTATGCTGTTGGATAATGATGTTATTTAAAATGACAGCACAAATGGAGAATAAGGATGACAAGTAATCTGAGATTAATTCATTAATTTAATTCTGAGCTTTTGCTTCCACATATGTATTATACTTTTATATATATATTTGAATGCATGTATATGTATAAAATGTGTGTATACTAAATTATAAATATATCATATAAGTATTTATATATATAAACCAAAGAAAAACTTAAAATATATTCCATTTATACATCTATAAATATGACATTCTAACATTTCTTTATATGTCACATTTTCCATAAAAAATGCAACACTAATTTTAGCAAAGCCTACAAATACAAGGAGCCTCAATCTTTGTTGCTTCTTTTTTTTTTACATAAGATTTCTTAAGAGTTCTGAGGAACTCTCAAAGAGAATTCTAGGGCTTTAATTGAAATGGCATGAGATGCTGAATCGTTAACAACAGTGTCTTTCAACCCCTGTGTCCATTATGCACAGAAATGCCTATCAAAACCCACAAAGAACCAAGAGGTTTTCAATATTCTCATTAAAATGTGACTTTGTCTCATAGTTCCAGCTAATTGAATTTCACTTACAGTTGTCGTCAAGTTTTGTAGGGTAGACAAAACAGTGATTTGCTGGTAAATGATGTATATAGGGAGAGAAATAAATATTTGAGAAGTTCTTAGCCCTCTTTTTTCAAACATCAGGGAGAATGACAAAGAATACAACTCAAGCAATGAACAGTTCAAGAAGGAGCAGCTTTTACAAAGAAAACTTTGATCTGGATGGCTGAGTATCACTGCAAGAAATCCAGTCTGCTTAGCAATCTCAGACAAGTTGTCATGGACTTGCACAGCAGTTTACTGCAAGATGTCAGTACGAGCTGTACCCTTCACAAACACTACTGCTAAATTATTTGATTTGGGCCTTTTATAATGCCTCTGCAAAACTGGAGAGAAGAAAGAAGAGTTTATCCATTATAAATATCCCCAGTAGAGGCAAGGGGGACAAAGGGGATTACTAAAGGTAAGGAGCTGTTAATTAGAGATGGTATAAAACCAAACTGATTAAAAGAGGTGTGAAGAGAGTCGGGTGGGTTCTTTTATTTCTTTTGGGGTATTTTGCTTTAAAGCTTGGTTTAGCAGGGTGAGAATAGTCCGTGTCAAAAGAGTTTGAGCTCAGAGAAACAGGCTTTCCACAGACTGACAACTCTGTTAGGTGAGAGCAACAGGCTGTCTCTATTAAAATCAAAAAGTAAAAAGTGGCAGTAAGGAGTGACAGTGAGGTAGTGACCCAATATTTAGCTGGCTGATCACTGCATTGTCTTGTTATTTAAAGTATTATATCACCAATGTCCCTCCTATTTATTAAACTCTTCTCACTAGAAAATCTTTGCTCACATGAAAAGGGAGCCATGACTCAGACACAAGTGACACTGGGCTGAGGGGTCAGAAGACCTCAGATTATAACAGCTCTGTCATCTATTGCACATTACTCATGTAAGAAACCTGAACTCAGGCTTCCTCTCATTTTCTCCTGTACTGCTGCCTTGAACTAGTGTAGAATATAGCATATCTGGTCTTCCCAGCTACAGCAAACTCGGCTGTATTCATCAAGCACAGTTCAGCAGGGTTTCACCACACTTTTACTGTACCTTTCTTGATACAGAAATATAAAACCAGCTTGTGCGTGTGTGTTCAACACAGTCCCCAGCTGGTATGTTCCCCCTTTACCTGACATTCAGTTGGAAGCTATTGTGGTTCTGGAGACAGCACAGATGGGAATATTTCACAGGATCTTTCCCTACTAATCATCTGCTCAGGTCCTTCCAATTGCCTCAGAACCCTACCCTCTTGTACCAGCTTAGGCAAATCCATTCTCTCATCGGTATTTACACCCTTCAAATATTTGTACACACAGTTATAATCCCATAAGAGGCAAGATGGTCATGCTGCTCTCACAAAGGCTAATCTGAGTGAAGGAGCACAGCACTCTGGCTGCCACATTCTTACACACAGCAGCCTGGGGCTTGGAATGATTGGCTGAACAACACCGTGTCCCACAGATCTGGTCTGTGCTTTGAAGTAACACTAAAAAGCAGGCCACAAGTGCAAGGGGCCTCCAATTAACAGCAGCGAGCAGGGCTGAGCACACGCATTTAAAACCCTGAGGGTAATGAACACACTTGCAGCCTGGGTTATTTCCTGCCCCAGCCATGTGCACTATCAATCCAGAGGAGAGTTCTTAATGTTATCTGCACCTTGGTTTCCCTCCTACACAGTCAGGAGAGCCACCTTTCTCCCCTACTGCAGCTGACTGCAAAGACAGCTCCATCAGTGCTCCAGAACACAGCTCTCCGTAGAAGCACCAAATCCAAGCTGACCTTGTGGCTGCAAGCAATATCAGAGCTTCACACTCAGGCAGCTGGAGCAGGACTGGAATAGGTTCTCAGGTAGCTCTGGATGTCAGCTACTCTGGCCAGCACTGATTGGCCCAACAGAATTCTCCTCTTTTCCACTCCAGTGATGCAAGGCTGACAGGGCTCAGATGTCTGATCTCTGCTCACTAAGCCACAATCCCCAGGAAGCATCACTTACCTCTGAGTCCAGCTATTGCAATTCTACATGGCAAGACAAGATACTTAAAACCTTTTTCCTTTCTTGTTCTTGTACTACACCTTCCCTACTGACTGCTGCCAACCTCTCCTTCCAGCCTTTCACTCCAACCACCCACACACAGCTCCATGCAAGCACAGATCTTCCCCCCTCTCTAGTCTACAGACAGCACTAGAAGAAACTGGGCACAAGAAGCGAGGTCTCAGGTATAAATACAAGGCACTGCCTCTTGCAATGGCTCTGCTCAAGGTAATGCACTGCTTAAGAACCAGAGCTTGACAATCTCTACAGTGACAGGGATGGGAAGGATCTCTTGCTCTGAGTTAACTTCCCTCTGCTGTTTTCTCACTCCTCCTCCTGATCAACTTGACATCTGAGCACCATTTCACTCTTCTGTACACCCCTTTCCTTGCCATGGCCACACACAGCAGCTAACCCAAGCAACCAGTGTCTGGTTAAAGCTGCCCCCTGAGAGCAGTCAGGGCAGGCACTCCACACTGCCCTGCCAACACGCAGAGCTCGAGTACCTGAGAAGGCAAACTCCATTTCAATGGCCCAATCAGCTCTGCTAACTTCTGCAGACAATGCACATCAGTTCCCTGTACACACTCACAACAGCTAACAAGGAAGTGGTCAAAAGAAAAAACATGTATCCACAGGAAATCACACTATTTTCTTTTTCACGTGGATTCTAAGAAAGTAGATACTAAAAGCATCAAACTAACACTGTTCTTCTTCCACCCCACAGAGGAGGGAATCAGCTTTCACAGCAGGTCCCAAAGCCACAGGAGAGCACGCAGGGTACACCAGATTGCAGCTACTTTCATACTATTTTGGCCCCAGCACTCAGCACTGTAAATTCTATGTACCTCCTACCAGTTCCCTTCTCTTGTATAGCCCTGTTAGAATACCTCATCCCCAAAAAAAAATTTTCATCAGAGCATGTAAACTTTATTAAACTACATATAGAACAGGTGTCCCTTCAAGGCATGACTCTTTTCCTCTCTAAAAGGCACATGTAGCAGGTTCCCTACTGTCAGGTGTAGACTCGAGTGATGAAAGAAAAATACATAAATGTTTATTAAACCTTTGTTGCCATTTACACCACCAACTTTCACACCCCAGTGCCAAGCTGTTAACGAATTCCCATGCTGTTCCAGAAGACATTTCACAGCTCCTGTCAGAAAAGGGAAGTTTCACGAGGGCAGCACTCGCTGGAAAGTCTCTGCTCCCACCACCATCAACAAAAAATCACAACCAGCTGTTTGTGGAAAAAATGTGTTCTGCCCAAACTGTGCGGGAATAAACAGCTCCTTCCAGGGAGGCGTGGGACCACCTTCATGTATACCTCCTGATCTATTTTTGTCCCCAACACTGTTTGTGCTAAGACTTATCAATTTACCAAGCAGCCAGGAATAAAAATGATCCATAATAAGCCAAGTGACCACAAGCCAGTACACGAGGCTCAGGCCAGGTGATCACTGTGTGTGTGTTACAGCTCAAATGTTCGGACACAGCATCACTACTCAGGGAGCTCTGCATCTCCAGGCTGCAGGCCAAGAGCAGGGCCCCTCGGGGAGGCACACACCACCTTACCAGTGCCATGTTTCCTTGCTGCCAGCCAGGCTCTGCTGTGCTGCTGTACAGCTGGGAAGCTCGAGGCAGGGCCCTGCACACAAGGCATACACCGACTTGAGCCTCGGCAGCTCTGCACGGCTGCCATGGGGAACTGCAGCAAAGGCAGAGTGAAATCCTACAGCAATTCTCTCCTCTGCCATAGCTCTTCTTTCCCCTTCAACTAGCTTTTCAATCTGCCACAGCAGACCCTGTTCTAAAAAGAACAGGCAATGGCAAGACGCTTCTCGCAGGATGAAGTGAAATTGCCATTCCCCTCAGTGTCACGGGGTCGAAATAAAACACCTTCCCAACTCAAAAGGTGCCAATTGTTACATGCTAAGTTACAGCTTAGACAGCTTTTACAATACCAAAGCTTTGACAAACTCGTTTACTTTGTCTCTGCAGGACATGGGGACACCTACTCATGTCATTGTTTCGCAGAGCATGATGCTCAGAGCATTTTGAAAAATGCACCTGAGGACCTTCAACCTCTCATGCAGATCCTGTCATTCAGCTGATCATAAAAAAGAACTAAGTGACCGTTTATTAATGTGTTTTCCTAATGGAAATCAATTCCAAGCACTAGAACAGAAGTAGACTTGTCCTACAAGCATAATGAATAAAGTAAATAGCTTTATTTTCCCCACCTTTTTATTATCAGAAAGTTGTGTTCCCAAATAAATTGTTATAATAGCAATTCAGTAGCACGCTTCTGCCAACTCTAGTTAATGAATTAGGGCCCTATATTCTATAAATTTTCACATTAAACAAAACTATCTCAGAAATCTATTGGCTGTCCCCGCTTGTACCTCATCCCTCAGCTTACAGACAGAGGCAAGATACTGCAGAACATGCTGCATACTTCAGCTTCATATCTCAAGATCAGCATGGCCTGCAGTATTTGTTGAAAATATCTACAAGATATTGATGGACTGGCCCTTCAGTGTGAAGGTAAATAAGCTGACCACGAGATTTGTTAGCTGATGGATGCTTAAAGTATTTTCTGTCATTCTCAATATTGTACCATGAGATGTTAGAGGAATGTAATAGCTGCCTTAAAGATGAAAATACTTTAGTCTTTTCTTTTAGACTAATTGCAATAATTAGAGATTCAACTTCTATTTTCTAGTGGAGTTACTGGAGCAGCACATCAAACGACAGCTGTGTATCTGAACCTGCTCAGTGTTAAAGCTCAAAAACGCAGTGGCCATTTCCTCCCTGCACAGTGACTAATTTCCTTCATGAGTCAATCTGTCTCCTTCCCTCTATTCTCACAACAGAGCAGTGCCACAAAAGCAAGGTTCCCCCAAGTGAGATGCTCAGCCTGCGTGGGTCACTGCACTGGATGACATGCCCCCTTGGAGCAGGTTTTCTGCAAAGCCCGCTCCCCTTCAGAAGTGCCAGGAATCAAATCTTGGCCACCTAATGCAGCATGTTCCACATGTTAGCTCGCAACACGATGAGCAACTGTGTTAACTGAGATGGATAGTGCTGTCAAACAGAAAGCTGGCTCACCAGGATGGAAACAGTGGGATATGCTGACCTTCTACACTCCGGAAAAAAGAGTCCCTAAGATGACACAAAGCATTTCGTATTAAAAACCAAAACAACTCCCTTCTTGCAGGGCTTTTACTACTATATTGTGTAAATAAACACATGTACACAAACTCTGCCTATATGAAGAATCTGATCCTCTCTCACAGAGCAGAGTCTGACTGAGGAAATGAATCATTATCACCCTGCTTGGACAGAAGTTTGCCCAAGGAGCCCATGCGATTAACCACTGCCTGGAATTCCTGGATTCAGCGCCACCCTTGCTCCTTCTGTTCCCACGTTCAAATGCCTAACTATACAAAGCAACTCAAATCAACAGACAAAATTCAAATCCCCAGGCAAATTGCTTTTAAACTACTCTAAATGTGCACAGGTTTTATTGGCAATATGGAGAGAAAACAAACTTATAGGCTTCTCATCCAAAAGAATAAGCACTGAAATAACTTGTTTTAGTATTAAAAATCCTCCTGAAATTTGAAGTTCATTCTGGAAAGATTTTTCCCAACCCACCACCTCCTGCCCATCTCCCTCAACATTACGATTTTAGGTTTGGGTTTTTTTAGGCTTATATTTTGGGCAGAGAGAGGAAAGCTTTGTTTATTTTAAGATTTTGCTGCTAACAGAGAATAATCTCTGAGTGGAAGGGACTATAATGCTTTACAAAGGGTTTTGCAGCAATATAGTAGGTAAGTGAAAACAGAAATCGGCCTGCACATTAAGTCCTACAACTATTTGCCATAATGACAGCATGCATATATAGGAAAACATTATCTACAATGCATAATTCAAAAATGAAAGACTACAATATGCTGTTCAAAACTGCCCTGATACAAAGAGGAATACTGGACACCATCTGGCTGTACACCTAAAGGTTGTATCTTCTGCGCTGACTTCCTCGAAGCAGCAACCTGCCTCGTGGTGCTGAACAAGTGTGTCATGAATATCCTGACTGATCATTATCAACAGATTTCACACTTCAGCAAGATCTAGCTAATGCTTTCTAGACAGGCTAGAAAGGTAGGGCTTGTAATTCACCTAGTTTAGGATTAAGCAATTAACTCAACTGATATAAAAACTTCCAAGATTTGCTACCAATTTTCAAACTTTTTCCTTACATCAAACAACCCCGGGTGCTGTCTTCTGCAGTGCAGAGAAGTGGGAAAAAACTATTGAATACCTTGTGCCTGAGCTGCAGAACTGTGGGAATACCCCAGAGCCAGGAGCGCTGTCTCCACCAGCTGGCTAAAGAGCACATCTTTGCGAACCAGAACGAACTCAGCATGCTCTTCTCGATTATCGTATTCAAGAGAGGCGTCTGACTGCTCCACCACACAAAAGACTGGAATCATCAAACCTACATGGAAAAAAAACACCAAAAAAAAAAAACCAACAAAGCATCAATAAGAGGAACATGAACTGTGTCATACATGTCTAATTAGACTTGTAAATTAACACACCTCCTAGAAGACTCAGCGTAAGTGGAAATCTGCCTTTCTTCCTTGTGGGATAACTTTTGTTTTCTTTCCAAGGAAAATACTAAAGTCTCATCACTTGACTCATTTAAAAACCACACTAAAAGCTCTAGAGAATACAGTTCAGGAACAGAATCATAGCCAGCACAAAGATGAACAAGACTTCCTAATAAGACTTTTTCAACATTGCAGAAGTCTTCTACAGTTCCACGAATGTCCCTATTTCTTTCAAGTCATTTCCCCACATTCAGCCATATGAAAAAGCCTGACCCACAAATGCCATTTCTGCTTCTCTCTACACAGTGAACATATGGAGAAATCAGCAGAGGTCCCCTTGGGGGACCCTGGGATATTTGTGCATTTTCAGACATGGCAAGTCTTCTCACCGTACAAGGAAAATACTTTTGAATTGACTTTCTTGATAATTATTATCTTGTGTTTGCAGCTGATGGTCATTCAGACCCAGAGACACCCATGGCTGCCTTTCCACTGCATCCATGAGGAGTGTGAGAACAACTCTTTTGGAAAAAGAATCAAGGATGAGGAGGAACCACAGAAGTGAAAAACTCAGGGGGTGGTCTGGATTCAATTTTGTTGTGTTTTATTGCAAATCTACTTTTGTGGTTACAGGATCAAGTTATCTATGGCATTAGATAAATTGTGAGGCATGAACTTTAAGGGATTCAATAGTACAAGCAGTAGAAAACGTGCCAATCTGCAGGAAACAGCCCCACAGCGCTTTCCCAGAAGGAAGAGGGGACAGACTGAAAACCAACAGAACTGCAGAGCCATTTCCACCACCTGCTACAGGCCAGCCTACCTCCAGTCACTGGCATTTTTTAACTGGTTACATATCACTTGTTAGTCCCTAGGTAAACTAGAAAATATTGGTGCAGAGAACAATCTCAGCCCAAAGCAGTTTTCCAAATGTGCCATCTAAGGCTCATAACGTCACCAGCAAGTTCACCTCAAAATCCTCTTCTTCAGAATTAAATATAATCATTTCCAGTAGACAATAACTACAAAAAATATCTGAGGGCATTTATGAATTTTGGACAGTAATCACTGTATTCCTAGACCAGACACTTCTTTAAGGGAAAAAAGAAGAAAAAGTCACATTTCAGTTCTCCTTCAAAAAGTCTATCAAATATTTTTGAGCTACTGTCAGTAGCTTCAAAACCTAATAACTACAAACCAGACTCCTCTTAAGAGGAGTCACCCTGCCCTGGAATACATACAGTCATATCAGTATCTGCTAAGGAACTTAAATACTCCTCTCCTTGTGTTGAATTTTGAGAAACTAAATCTACTTTAAAATATATTTTAAATACGCAATTCTCAGTTAGTGACTTATCTAGCACAGAGTGGCTCTCAATTTGACATCCTAACTACAGAAGCTACACATTACAATATCCACTTGAAGTGTTTCAGTTCTTTGTTTTAAAACACATCTCAAAGTAACATGAAAGAAGGTTACAGCATCACATTGATACTGCTCCCTCTTCACTGCCTGATTCTGGGTTAAACTATGCATTTTGCAAGTTCAAGCAGCCAAATTCTAACACATAGTGCTAAAAAAAAAAACCTCAGTGAAAAAAAAATCTCTAGGTGCTTTCCTGAAGAGACAGCACATGGGTGATCATGTTCCTTTGAAATAAGTGACAAAATTTCTTTTCCCATCAAAGGTTAAAATTTGAATTCTATTTGTCCATACACCATTTAACTAGTTAAAACAAAAATAAGTCTCTTCAAGCGACAAAACTTCCAGTCCTGTCGAACACACAGGCTGTCACAGCACTCTTGATGGGGCTATTAATGTCTTAGCAAAAGATTAAGATAATTGGCCAAATGCTGAGACTGTAATATCAGTTGTGTAAATTACATTTTGGCAAGACAGAAAAGGTGGTGAAGCAAACTGATGAGAGGGATGTCACACTATATTTTATGCTCCTGCTGGATGCTTTCCTTGTCATACAACAGTCTCTCCTTTTCAGCACAGGAGTAGCACCTATTCTCTCCACTCCTTTATTGTCTGAGTACAAACAGGATCTCACAGGTTAGAACGGATGCCAGACATTATATCACTTTGTGGATAGCACAAAGGACCCCACACAACTTCTGCCCATGATGACTTTCTTGCCCTTTCCTGCTGCCCATGCTTGCAGGAATCCTGCTAAAGAAAAAGCTTTTGGAAAAACATCTCTGAACTCAGTGACCCCGAGTAACCAATGATAAGCTGCTATTAGTACCTTAAAAACAGAGAGCAAAGGGCAGGTTACCACATCTGTCTGATGTGATCTGATACTGACCTATTCTCAGGCCTCTCACTATAGCACCTGGAATCTTAATACTGATTTTAAAAATAAAATAAAAGCAACAGTAATCAAACTTATTTCCAAGCCAATCTCACGCCAAGGAAGTTTCAACTGCTTTGCTCTCTATTTCGCATGAGAGAGTTAAAGTGTTGCATCTCCAACAAACTTACTACCTCAAACTTCTCTGTTTCTTAATGTTATCTGAAAATAAATATACTTTCAGTACACTGGAATCAAAAGGAAAAACTTCTGCAGATGCCAACATGCTCTTTACATGCAGATATGTACCATGGCTTGCTCCTACATGCAGATATTCCACCTCCAGCTCACTACAGGGCCCTTAGAGAGAGCAACACAAGTTAGTCACTACTCACTGTCATTCCAGTTGAAGAACTCGGAGCAGTACCCAGAGAGCTGGAGACCAAGCATCCATAATAGTCTCACACGCGGTGCTACTGCAGTGCAAGCCAGCCTTACTCATAAATCCTGGAACTCCTCAGCTCTTTCCCTAAGGAGGGATCAGCCAGAATCCCTGTCACACTCAGCGAGCGGGCTGGGGACCCCCGGCACCGAACGGGCGTGCGCCCGCTCTCCCAGCTTCGGAGAGAGGCTGCAGGCAGCGAGGCTGCACAGCCCATGCTACATCACCCACGGCACTGCTTTGCACACAGCGAGAAAACAAGGAGTTTTCCGAGGGCTAAAAAGGAAAGAGTTTGTTCCCTTAAAGGACAAACACAACGGCAGGATGCACACAAAACATTACCAGCAATCGCAAATCACACTGCAGGCTTTTACTCCGTGATTTTGATGAACGTAACTGACTCACCAACAGCTCTTCCGTGCTTCCCACAGAGCTCTGACCCCACAGAGATGGCATCTGCATAAAATGTCAGGGGAGCATAAAGCAAGATCTACAGAAAGGCTTTTATAAGGACATCCATACACAGCAAGAATTCCATCTAACCAACGGAAGAGAGCAGTGAAAAACTGTTCCCACCGTTACCCAGAAGAAGAGAATGGTTAGCAGCAACCAGTACCTCTGCATAACAGACATTCAAAGCAAATCAGAGATGAGATTTAAGCTCTGCTGTTGCTTTCTTGAAAAAGCTGCAATGTACAGAGAGTCTCTGTAAACACAGTTGTACTTTTTGCCAAGATTTTTCTAAAGGCCAGAGAAATTAAGAAGAAATTAAATATATATTAAAGAGACCAAATGCACATTTTCTCCTCCTTGCCCATTTTATCTATAGTTTTATTTCACTGGGGAGTAATCAATTCTTGAAAAATTAAGGAAAGAGAAATAGATATTTCATTAGAGAAGTGAAAATCTGAGATAGTCTGCTGCATACAGCATTCATTTTTACAAAAAAGGACTTGGAGCCAGTTAAAAGTATTAGCAACCTGCAATCACATAGCTCCCTGGAAAACATTTTCAGCTGTAAGACTTCCAAGTAAAAGCTGCAGATTTCTAATGACAAACTAGAAGGAAGAGAAGAAAGCAGGTATTAAAAAGTCCTGCACTGTTTCTTTTGTTTATTTAAAATAATACTTGATCCAGCACAAGCTTTTTTAAGTAATAGATGTGATACTACTGGCACTTAACTACCGTGCATGGTCTGCTTGCACAGAAGCATCACAGGCAGAGCAGAAAGCTGAGAGCTCTTAGAGCCACCCACCTCTCCAGCCATTAAATAGGGAGCAGTGCTTGTGCATCCTAATAAGTACAAAATGAAGATCAACTAGAAAGGAAAAGCACCAATAAAATTCATGTCTTTATAGATTAAAATCTCTTTCCATCAGGCCAAGTTTTGAGTCCCATCTAGGTGTTATTTAATTTTATCTAATTTGAACAATTTTCAAACATCAAGTTGATTAATTTCAACAGCATGGTGTTATGGTGTTACTGTACAGGGGTTGCCTAGCAGGGAATTAATAAAAAAGCCAGTTCTTTGCCCTGAGTAACATGAGGTTTTAAGACTTACCAGATTTCTAGTGGGAATACTTCACAGCACAAGCATGTTTTCTTCTGGGAGTGAAACCCACCAAAATTATTAAAAACCGAGATCAAATGGTGGTGTCAAACCCAAAGGAAATCATTCTCCAGTGGAGAGATTTTTATCAAGTGAGGAAAGTGGAAAATAAAGTTTTTGTTGTTGCTGTTATGCTTTGAGTTTTTAGGTTTTGTTTGTTGCCTATTTTTTTGTTTGTTTTAAACAGAACAGACACACATGCAGAGTAATCTCCCTCAAAGACAAAGCAAATTTCTATGGTTTGGAGTTCAGAAACCAGGACATCTACTTGAAAATTCACAAACTACTGAAAATTCTTCATTACTTTATGTAGAAAGCATTTTCCCCAGCAGAGACTGCAGCGTGGGCCATCCTCTAAGCTGGCCTTTCCATCGCAGAGAGAAAAAAAAAAAAATCTAGGTAATACCAAGAGCAGAATCCACAAATGCTTATTTCCAAACACACCTTAAAACCATTGATGTCCAAGAAACTTTGGCTGGACTTCTAAGATGAGACCCTTATTACACAACAGAAACTAAGAAGCCCAATTAGCAGAGCATGGATTGTCTTGAGAAAATTACCTAGATGAAGATTCCGTATAGTTAACAATAAAGCATGCTTCCACAACTGGCAGTAACCACAGGAAGCAATCAAACTACAAACATTTCCTAAACCTAATCTGCTTCTGTTTTTTCTTTAGAGAGAGACCTCTATCCAGCAAAGGCAGTCATGGAGAAAGCAGTCCATTTATTTATTTCTCTCTGCACTGCAGTAGAGCTGACCTTAGATATACAGATTTGGTATTTTAACTGTCTTTCCCTTTCTTCTAAACAAATTTGAAAAAGAACCTAAATTGAGAAAAATACTTTAAAAGGCAGAAATCGGCACAGGAGAGGTTTGCCAGTTCTCCTTTTCACATCCTGCAGCTCTGATTGAAAAGGCAGAAGCCAATTCAGTTTGACAGCTTTCATTACCAGAAATACCTGAATTTCAGCAGCAAAGATGCCACCCTGCATCCTGAAGTGTAACACAAATCCATCATGTCCTTTCTAAAAACTTCACCCCACTACTAAGCTCATTTAAAAAAAAAAAGGAAAAAGGGAAGCTTTAAAGCCTCAGTGTGTCACTTCTTCAAAACAGTGTAAACTGCAAATCCTGAAGTGATCAGAAATTAAAACCTAGTTATTATGGTAATATATCAGGAGGTTTCTAATAGACTTGATTAGCCGAACAAACGTAAAATCACAGAATCATTTCAGCTGGAAAAGACCTTTAAGATCACATGTAACAATAGAAGACAAATTCATAATTAGAAAAATTAACTGCACTCCAAAATGTGGGATATTTTGTCTAGTTGGCTGGGGCTTTTTCAAGAGGAAAGACAACAAACAGTATTTGGAAAAAAAGTGTTGGGTTTTTTTTTTTTTTATCTCAACACCACTTCTGTTTAGATCACAACATAGCTGCAGCTGACGGTGATGTGAGATCTTCTCCAGAAAATTCTGCAGAGTCCAGCTGAGGGCTGCAGGTGCAGGAGATACAAGGACAGGCTAAACAAGCACAATCACACCTTTTCCACAGGGCCACGCATACACAACTGGTCATGCTCAAGAAGGATCTGGCTTGCAGCAGACCCCAGGTTCAGCCCATGGCAGTGCAATTCCATGATAAGGTGGAAGAGCCAGAGCCCCCTCATTTCAGCAAGCATTAGGCATTTCCATTAAGGCTCACTTTCAAGTTATACCATAAATTATGAACACAATTAAATTGGACAGAATAGAAGTTGTTGGCACTTAACTTATTTACAATAAATGCTTGGTTTGGGTAAATGGACTGTGTTTCAGCCTTGTACTTATCAAGCACCAGCTTACCACAGTCTTATTATGAAGCAGAGACTTCTTTCACTGTACATCTTTTCTAATAGGGACTAAAGGGATGACTCTGCAGTTGTTTGTCACTAACCACTCGGAACCACGTGAAGAAAGCTGTGTGCACACACTGACAGGCGGCCAGCGGGAAATCGCTGTGTCAAATACAGGAGACTGTACCAAAACCTCTGCCACTGTACAATCCTGTGTGGCATCAAGCACCTCATTACAGCAAAAGGTTTTGTTTAAAACCAAGGACCCTACTTTCTGCTAATCCTCTGCTCTCCAGTGTGTTCTAGACGAAATGCAAGATATCTGATTTTGCACATAAGCAGTAATGTGATGCTGTTAAACTCCTACTCTTCATGGCTTTATAAGCCCGCTGCAAATAATTTGTTCCAGGATGCAATTTAGTAAAGAAGAGCTCAGTCCACAGATGATTTTAATACAGCGTTTGCCAAAGAAACAAGATCATGTTAAATAACATTACATTGTAGAATTTTTCTTCTTAGGAGGGCCAGAGGAAGTAAAACTAAGGACAATATCTTTCTACTCCTCCTCGGCTATTTTTTCTGGCTTTACATATTCAATAAATCTGTAGGCAGGAAATGCATTTCTACATTTTATATTTTAGCCAATGGCAAATGCAAACCACAAGGTATCATTTACATCTTTTTCAGCTTCCAGTCCTTTCTGTGGCTTCAGTCTCCCAGCCATCGCAGCTATCCCAGATCTCAGGAAATCTTATAAATAAGTCACTGCCGTCTCTGCAGATGTCCTCTGCTTCTGACAGCTTAACTACCCAAAGAATCCTTCTCCTAGATGAAATAATAGCCTTACTATTTAACACAAAATATTTCAGGCCACTATCCCACCACAGAAACATATTATGAAACTCTTAACTTGATTCGATAATGCTTGAATTTCTAAAAAATGGTAAAAAAGAGAAGCCACATTTAGAGCATGTGCTGTGACAAACAAGAAACGAGAAATAGGAAAACACCAAGCATTTACCTCTGGCACAGCCTCTCCTGCGGCGTGTCTGGGACGCGTTGCTCGCAGGAGATGAGACCTTTTCTTAGTCAAAGCAAATCAGCTGTTTCTGGTAACAAATCCCCTTTGCTAAACCAGCTGCACTAACTCAACCCGAAGTTTGAATCTGTCACACCTGTTGAGTTTGCAGAGTGGGAACAGGAGCAGCCCCACGGGGGCTTTGTGCCACCCTGTTAGCCCAGGGACAGCCAGGCACGGGGCAGCCAGGAGGCAAGAGCAATTAAACAGGAGAATAAAGCGCTCCCACCTCTCCAATTAAACAAGCAAAACTGAGAGCAATGATAACCCAGAGCTCAAAATACTGCTTTGAGAGAGCCCAAGTGAGAAGGCAGCACAAACAGCTGTCTAGGTGCCTCCAGCAGAAAGCTCAGCCCCCCTGTGCAGCGGCACCTCCGGCATGCAGGAATCCTGGGGGGTTCCAGCACCATGCTGCCCACCAGAATCACATACAAGCCTTCCAATCCATGGAACAGAATCATAGAATCAGGCTGGAAAAGAACACTTAAAATAAGTCCAACTATTCCCATTGAAAGGAAAAAGGTGAAGACACTATAGTTACATTTTTCCTAAATAAAAAAGCTCAGTTGTTTCAACTTGTTTCCCAGTTACAAAAGAAGAAAAAATACTCCACAGCTATACTTCATAATATTAATTAAATGGAAAATATAGTCATTTCACTCAAAATCAGTGGAATGAACACTTCTAAAATCAGATGACTTTTTGTTAAAAAATCATCTTAAGCCATTAATTTCCTGTTAGTTTTAGGTTTTGGTTTCTTTAACTTAAAAACAAGTATAGGGTTTGTGAGGGGTCTTTAGTCTGGGGAACTACTTTCTGTTTCTTTTCTCTCAAAAATGTAACAGAACTTGTCTAAGGGGTTAAGACTCTCTATGCCAAGTTCCATCCAAAATTATTTTTAATGACCAACATTTTTAAACCCTGAAAACTGGAACCACTAATAAGCCCTTAAATTCAGTGGTGCTAGCAGATGCCACCATATTATGTAATTTTTGAAGCAAAAAAACATCTTCTAGCAAAAGCATTTTAATGAAGGTTCTATTAACTAGTCTCCTGGTACTGGGATAAGTCCCCTGGAATGCAACAGAAAAACCTTCATAGCTGGTTTGAGGTTTTATTTCTGGAGAAGTGCTGCACACCACACTCGGGCCTATTTTGGGGTCTCCACTGGGACCCACCAGCAAGTTCTTTTCTCCATCATGTCCATTCCTCTGTGAACCACTCCCTGGCAAGAAAAAGAAGAAATCGTATCACTTCTCCGTGTTACAAGATAAACGTCTGCCAACCTATAGCTCTGCCTTCAAAACCACTCGCAGGCTCCACAGTGAGACAAACTGAATTATCTGCAACCACTGTAACCACTGCCTCTTTCCTCATATCCCATAGATCCTGGCAGCACTAGAAAACCTAATTTCTAAGTGACAATGTCAACAGATACGGCAGAGGTGACTATGAGCAAAAGTTACAAGTACACATGCAAGAGGACACATTAAACTCTCTCTGAAGAAATGTTGTCAAACTCAGTGGTAACTGATGAAGCTCTTCATCCTGCTTCACTTTCAGCAAGGGTAAGGCTATTGCTGCAGCAATATCATTACTAGATGGTATTTTTCTGGTAGAAGGGAGACCACAGAAATCTTCATCAAATCTTCAGCAGGAAACTAAGTGGAGGAGAGAATCACAAATGAGAAAATGCAGAAGCTATTCTGTCCTCCAGAAGGCAGCCAGCTTCCCCTTCTGCCTCCCTTTTCACCAGTCAACAGAGAGTCTTCAGACAGTCTGCACCTACAGCCCACTGTGGGTCAGAACTGCCCACTGGGGCTTGGCCTTTACTTCCAACTCCAATCTTTCACGCCCTTGTGGACAGAGGGCAACCTCTGAGTGGCCTTCTCTTGTATTGTCTTACTGCAGAATTGTGGGGGAACCACCCTACAAACGTAAGATCACACATTTAACAGCTGTGAGTTTGAATATTAGTCCTTTAGGAATATTTACATTAATCTGCCAGCAGGTCACATTAATCTAATGGGTTCAATAAGTACCAGATCTTGATCAAACAAGTCACGAGGTCAAGGAACAAAAGTTAAATACATTCTCTTTCTCAGGTATGCACAGTACACTTCATCCAGTTAGGAACATTTTGGGGCAAGGTAGAAAAGACCTACCTATAGGCTGACCTTCTGTGTATGGATTCACTTGTCATGAGTCAGCAATGCTTTCAGGGCTCAGCAAGCTGAATTGCTACATTATTATGTACACAGAACTACACCAAAGAATTAGATACTTCTGCTAGTGCAAATGCATGTGCTCACTGAGAGGTGTTAGCCAAAGAAAGCAGATTACATCTGTGCTCCAAAGGCCGAACTGGCTCCCACTTCACTTTTGGATGCCATTCCAAATGTTGATTTATAAAGCTGTATGATACAGTACTGGAGCCAAGGCTACTGTAACAAGGCTCTCTCTTCCTTTGTAGGGTACAGCAGAAAGGACACTTCTGCTTACAGCTCTAGGAGTCAGAGAAAATGGAGAGCCGGGATCCCTCAACCTCAGGGTTGGTCCCTTTGCAAGAGGCACACAGATGCATGGCCCCTTGGCACAGGGCCCTTCTGCCTTTTGGGATTTAATCTGGTAGCTGAAGGGCCATAGGAGAGTCTGTCCCAGGGAGCAATGGCTTAAGAGACCAAGTACTCCTATTTGCATTCAGGTCCACACATTTGAGGAAGGCACAAAACACCAAAACACTCCCCCTACATGAAGTAGCACAGCTCTTCATTTTGAAAGAGAAGGAAGTAGTTTTTACTACTTTCTACCTGTCCATGGCATTCTCAAAAAGCTCATGCAGCTGGCAGGTCAATATGACACTGTGATCATACTAATGCCACCACAAAGGCTCAATACATTCATTATTATGCCAGACCCAGACACTCAGATAATGCCTAACTTGAGCATTACTGTCAAGCAATACACCTACTTACTGCATACTTGCTCACAGGAGCTCATATGAAGTCTACTATACAGATTTCTAGCTTCAGAAACAAACTACTTTAAAAAAAAAAAAGGAAAATTTTAAAAAAACCCTCACACTTCTGTTACTGTGCATTTTCTCTAAGTCTAAAAATTGGTAGCATGTATGACAGGTCCACCTCATTTTTCTTAATGATGTTTTTATTATTCTTTCACTCAATTAAAACAGAAATGGATATTGCATCTTCTGACTGTATAATTGTTATTGTAATCTGTTTTCGATCACTGCTTGGGAAATGGGTCCAAAACAACATAAACTATCCACAGCCTCAGAATACAAGTCATTTTCTTTTACTACGATACTTAAAGAGACATCTATCATGTTGCTGCACTAACATGTTTGTATTATGGCAAAGAAGTTATTTGTAAGTTGGGAAAAGACATTATGAAAATCACCTTTTACTCCAAAGTATTGCATAACTCATAATTTATAACTACATTTCTTAATAACCATTCAAAATAATAAGGCTGGAAATTGTGCACATCTAATTTTAATATATAAATAATGGAAATGCACATAAACCAAAATATGCTCAAAATATGAATTTATATTACTCTCCAAAAAATAGGCTGGTTATAGTTTTGAAAATAACATGCTTCATTTCCAATATACGCCTGTCAGTTAAATTTATGGCAAAACATTCTCCGTGAGTTTAGATTACCACGATGGTAAATACTTCTTTGTGAGTTTCCTCACTTAGCTGAAGCTTCCGTCCAAATGCTGACACAAGTCAGCAACTTCTCAAGAGTGAAGTGCTGGTGATACCCAAGTAAAGACAGACTAATCCAGCCCCTTCTCAACATTACAAAAAGAATGGAACAGCTGAGAGAGACACAAAGTAACCTTGTGGCTGTACGCAGCCATACAAATCATGCTTTTGATATAAGAAACTCCCCTCCTGACATTTCATGCAAGGTTTAGTACCTTTGAAAAGATCTGCTGTCAATAGTGTGTCTTTTCATCTCAGTGTTTGTCTTTGGGAACAAACGAGGGAGCATGTTTAAGTGGAAGACAGTTTTACTGCATTCTGAAAATGCAGAGGGTATACAGTTATATCAAGAGATGCTGCAGCTTCATATAAAATAGTGTCTGACAGGTATTAAGATTTTTCTGACCTTCTTTACCTTGCTGACATTGCCACTAACAAGGTACAGTTGTGCTTAAATTGTTTAATATTGCATGTCCATCCGATACAAGGACATCAGTTAGAGCACAATGACTAAACATTTCTAGCCAGATAATTAGCCAGATAATTTTCTATTTAGAAAACAAGTCATATGCTTAGACTCTTATCTAGAGCTACCTGTCCTTTTTCTTCAAGTTCTTTCTGTTCCCTTCATACAGCTTCTACAAATAATGACAATCTTCTTTTTCCAAACATCACTGCATGGAACACCAATAATCATTCAGCATTTGACAAGAAATTGAAAATATATCTTGAGTTAAGACACAGTATTCCTGCCCTAGCTCCAGTTTACCAGAACATCAATGCAGGGCTCGCACTTCATTTTTTAAACAATCTGTAAATTATTTGTGTCGTTTTATTCTAAGCAGAAGTGCCTCCTGGAAGGAGGTTTTACGTAAGTCCTCAGACACTAGCAACATCAACATTCACACCTTTAAAAATCAGAATAAGATTTACACTTTAAAAATCCAAAGCAAAACACAGCACTAACCAACCAATAAAACAAACAAACAAAACCTTTCCAACATCTTTTGTAAGAGTTTTTTAATGTCAGCAGCCCTAAACTGCTAATGCCAAAATCTTGGATATTTGCAAATCTTCAGGGGACACTGACAGTGCTAGTAAATATATTTAAAAATTAAAAAAAAAAAAAATAAAAATACTGTTTCATGGTTTTTCTAAAGTTCCCTGAAATAGAAGAAATAATACTGGAAATATAAAATATTTTTTCCTTTACCAATATTCAGATCAATGCAAATGAAGACTAGGACAAAATATACTCAACAGATGCAATACATACTTTCATACAAAGCACAGGGACTCTGGATTTTAAAAAAAAAAAATCCCTAACTATAGAACAGTGACAATATGGACAACATGCCTTGCTGGCTGAGAACATATCACACATTAAAGCAGTCAACACTTGGGAATGGCCATGAGAACCTCAACTAGGTGGGCTAACAACTGCCCCCAAATGAAATGGCAAAGAGGATTTTCTGGCTTTCATAGCACTAATCAATGTAAACTCATTTGTCTGCAGCCCCGCAGCAGAGACGCTGCTGATGAGCACTCTGCAACAAGTACAAAGCTTCTTGGAGGGCAATTTTTTTTAGTATCGCTAGAGGCTAGAAAACATTTCTCAAAAGCCATCAAATACTCAGCTGCCTTTTGTCTGCTGTGACTGTTTCTTACATCTGCATTAGTGACACATGCCACCGTGGGGACTGATGCAGCTGACCCCAGACATTTGGTACAGTAGGAACCAATTACCACAAGGAGATTTTTTCAGAGCTAGAAAGGGCTCTGGCTCCTTGTTCAACACAGCAGGCTGGTTTCAAAGGCACTGCAAGCTTCAAAAGGAGAGCACGTTCCTTTGGTAGTTACAGAGTATGAATCAGGCACAGGTTATCTCCAACAAAACCCCGTCCTATCAATTCAAAGGGACTTGGTAATACTTTATACCTTGAAAAACTGAGCCTTTAATCTGAAAAACACAGCAGTAGTTACTAATTTAACTAAATTATGAGGGGCAGTAATTAAAGGCCTAACGTAGCTATGCCTTGCAATTTGGGATTCAAAAGAAAATCTTCCCAAGTTTTACAGATTTTCAGCTATTTTGAAAAGTTTAAAAATAAGATTTAAAAGCAGGTTGAGGACTGCTCGATCAAAATAAGAATTTTCCTAAACAGGTCACACAGATGTTTGGTGAATATAAATACATGACTGCAATAAAACTCTTCATTTTACAGCACCATAGCTGTCATATTGTATTACCATGTTCTGTGTCAACGTGAGTCACAAAAATCTTACTGGTTCAAGTATTTTACTTAAGCCCCAGACCACCGTTGTGGCCCTTTTCCTCCCCATTCCACACAGACAGCTCTAAAGAAAACATCAATAATAGAAAGTAACTGCAAAAATAAATATTCAGGCTAGCCTCTCCATGAAGAATACTAAACTCAAATACCTTTAAAGGAATCCTAAAGTAAGTGATACCATCTGAAAGTCTGTGCTACAAACTAGAAAGTTTCGATATGACATAGCTGTCTATTGAAATGACAACTTGATTACAGTTATATTATGCCAGGATTTTTCTATTTTTAAATCAAGAAAAAATATTCAGCATCGGAAGAGTATTTAAATAGAATATAAGGATTCCACAAAACTAGGTATTTGGGAAAGGAATCTTCAAACTTTACCTCTAAGTGTTTATTCATAACACTAAAAGGTTAATACTGTTGGACTTCCTTTGATGTCTGAACTCTTCATCTAAATTCTGAGTGGAAGATAAGTCACTGTTTAATTTCTTGAAAATATGTTACCTCATTGGCATCTGTATAGTTTTTAATATGACTTTGCCATCTTCTTTAGGCACAAAAACCAGTTCTGGGGAGTCAATGAAACCTCCTGTTAAGACGAGTTTGTCAAAGAATTGACCCACAAATAATTGACAGTAAACACACTATGTTCTATCCCAGTGAGATCAAGAAAAAGCAGGACCCGATTTAAAAAGGGAGGAGTAAACAGAGAATTAATAAGGATTATTTCAATAATGTTGGTTGCTTTTTCTTTCCTTTGGTTGATGATAAGAATAACGGCATGCAGTTAACTAATGTGGCCATGGGTGTGGAAAAGAAGCAGGGAGATGACATGAAACACTTAGAAAAAAAATCTTACTACCACTAATCTTAAATCTTGAATTCAAAATTGTTAGTGTCTTTCTGCAGATGCAACTTAAGGGTTCCAAAATTACCCTAAACATCAAATTATGTCTAGGTCATCGAATGGGTGGACACCCTATATTCTGTTTAATGCGTATGTTCAATTGCACACGCACTTCAACCAACTGTGTCTTTATTTTAATAACAGACCAAGTACTGAAAACACATAAAGAAAGACTATTTTTGTACCTCAGCAAAAATACAGCTGATACACTGCATGACCCTTCAGGAATGACTGCTCTGTTTGTTCTATTTACATGATATCGCCTGACTGAAAAAGGGAGAGAGGGGTGAAAATCAGCAAAAACACCAGAAACTCATTTTTAACAATCAGTTCCAAAAAAAAAAAGAAAAAAAAAATCACTTTCTTGCTTTTCTTACTGTCCCTGTTAGAGGTTTCTTCCTCATTATATATCAGAAACATGTAAAATGCAAGATTTTACATTTTTCCAAATCCCTACTGAATCATATAAAATTAAAAGCAACATTTTCCAACCATGCAGCCACAGATAAAACATAAAATATAAACACAAAACATAAAAACGCATCTATACTGGTTCCTGAAACTAACAAGGATTTGCGGCTTTCACGCTTCTGTATTTCAGTGCGCTTAATTCTTTCCAAGAGCTACATATTTCTTTCAGGCAGCAGGAAGGTATTCTTCATCTAGGATCTGGGCAGGAATCTAAAACTTAACCTTTCACTTTGCTCAATTCCTAAGGACAAGTGAAACACACTTCCTTACTGCGTTCAGGACGCCATGTCAACTAACCATTTAGAAGAGAGGAGCAAATTTGATCAGGCTGTATTCTTCCGTCTGCACAGAAGTGAACTGTTGCTCCAGTCAAGTGCCTTAAAACCTTGTAAAGATATAAAAGGCAGTACAAACCCTACCATATTTTTACAGAAATATGCAGAATGGACTTTGACAAACAGCTCTTTAACCATCAGCCTGTGTTTCTGTCACCCCAGAGATAAATTAAAACTGATTTCTAACTACACTTAAGCAGACACGACCATGATACACTGGAATTTCAGGGGGCTCACAGCAATCAGCAGCAGCGCTCCGAAGAGTCACTGCATCCACATTTCTGCTACATCTGACTTCGTACAAGCTCCCTCATTACAGCTACTGATTACCACCCTGATCATACACTTCGGTTTGAATTGCCCGAAAGCTTTGCCCTCCATTAATATTTTGTAAATTGAATCACAGTTTTTAACAGTTAAATGAATATGAACATATTATCAGACTGCATCAAACTAATCTAAACAAAAAATGTTTTGCCATCATTTCCTGTTTCAAATCTGAACATGCTCCCTTGGCTATCATTTTGTTCTATGCCTCTTTTTCAGCAAAATCAAACGTGAGACCATCTCATTCTGCATACTGGCTTTTTAAGCTGCTTTCAGAAGCTTTTGACGCTTATTTTCTATGCTCTTCAAATCAACACACACACACACATAAATATATGCACATCCACTCTTATACAAACAGGTTCACGAACTGCAATCAACAATTCTGTAAATATAAGTTTCCTAGTCATTAATCATCCCTCTTTTTTTTAATCCTTATGGAGTGAATTACTAACTGAGAGGAGACGCCAATTCTAGTAAGTGAATGTTACCCAACAGGGATATAAAGCTGTCAACACCATAGTGCTCTTGCTTGCTCTAAACTCTCTCCCAGGCTTCATATGTTTTTTAAAGCGATATTAGTCTTTTTTTCCAAGGAACTTTACTCTCCTTAAAATCTGAGCACTTGTGTTTTATTACATACAGGTTTTAAAACAGACTGGTAAGATAACTGTTGAAATATTTTAGAAGCACTGGGTTAGTCAGGCAGACCAAAACTGGACTCTAATACATTGGACTGACACTAACAACACTGTCAACAGTACCAAAACTTTTAAATCCCCTATTAAACACAACCTTTAAGACCTCGTTTATCTTTTTAGTGACCTTCACTAGATTATTATAGCTGCTGTAATGGCCTTCTGAATTAAGGACATTCACATTAGGAATAAAAAACTAGGAAAGTCATAA
Organism: Haemorhous mexicanus; assembly: GCF_027477595.1. Taxonomy (NCBI): domain Eukaryota; kingdom Metazoa; phylum Chordata; class Aves; order Passeriformes; family Fringillidae; genus Haemorhous; species Haemorhous mexicanus. Next base: position 27,165,322 of record NC_082348.1, on the reverse strand, counting down.
CGCAAAATTTCTCATGAGAACAACTGATTTTCTGCCTGCATTACATAAGCTTACTTTAAAACACTTTTTCACTCATAAAACTAGTGAGAAAGCTAGAAACACCAATAGCATTATATTTCTCTATTTCTCAGGGAAGTCACTAGAAAAATAATTGCAGCAAACAGTACGATTATAAAACTAGTTACCAAAGGTCATCACACTCATCATAGCTGCAGATAATTGAGAGCTTATTGCTCTGTTCTCACGAATTAACTTCAGAAACTGAGATTATTACAACAAAAAGCCACTTGACAAATAGGAAGGAATTTCAGCATTTACATATCTAAGGCCCAAACTGAGATGAGAAAAAGAATTGCTAGCATTTGGCGTTGCTTTCAAAATCTTTAGATACACATAATGGAATTAAAAAAAAAAACAAAAAAACTGAAATGGTCTCTAGTTTTTGGTAAAGCATTTCCATTTTTGTCCTAAATACAATTCACATTCAGTAAGTATTAGCACTTGTTAAAGCCCAAGAAATAAGAATAAACAGAAACACTGGCAACTGAAGCCCTGGATGTCACTTCACTATGACTTTCAATAGTTTCCTTTTTGTCAGACTCTAGGCACAATAGTAGGAGAGTCCCTATCAGTATTTACTTCAAACAATTTTTATACTAATTTGCCAGTAAATTTAAAGTAAGCCCATCCACAAATGTCAACAGATGCATTTCACAATTCCAGTGAAAAAATTACTAAGACCACAGTAATCACTGCAAAGATCCAGACTTCCAAAAATACCTGAAACAGGTGCGATCTGCATTCAGGAAAAGATCACTTGATCATAACAGGTTCTTAAAGACCAAACTTGAAAAAGAGCAGAAGGAAAATATCTGGAAATTAGCTATGTTGATTTATTGTAAGAGTATTGCCAGGAGAAAAAAAAAAATCAATTTTAAACAGCACCATTATCTTATTAAAAAAAATCTGCCTTAACTAATTTAGTATTGAGTATTATAGAACCTAGGTAAGTATTCAGAAAGGAATAATTTTTTTCTTGCTTTCAGTATCAATAAGGAGTAATGAATAACCTTTATTATGAACAGCCTAACCCCAAAGAGACTGAGACTGTTTAAAGAACACCAGCTAAGGAGAAAGAAAAAAATTACTCCTGTATTTCTTATTCCTCCACACTTCTACACTCCAGTCTACAACACCTTTGTAAATGAGCTAAAGAGTAATGAATGAAAACTCAGACTCTTAAAAGTTTGCTTTCAGAAATAAAAGTATTTTTCTTAAGTGGAAGAGATCTTCCACAGCTTAATAGGCCAGATTCAGGCTGAGCCACCAATATAACTATAAAAGCTGCTCAATTTCTCTTGGATAATACAGCTGGAACTAGAAAGCAAACATATATTCCAAAAACATTTAAAAGAGTTCTCTTAAAGTATATTTCTATAAATGCCCCAAGGAAAAACATTTCAGTTCTAATTCTAACATTCCTTTAAAAATCAAGCAGCTTTAATGCCCAAGTCTCAAAAAAGCCATGAAAAACTACATACGCTACTTTTTATATGATTTACTAGTTCCCGTTTACAATTATTCAACAAATTATTTCTTCACCAATTTCTAAGTGGAATAGTATTACAAGTCTTTCACTGCAAAGCTGATTCTTCTTTTTCCGTACATTAGGAGAACACAGAGAAGAGGATTAAAAACTAAATATATAGAAACATAAAAAACTAGTGAGCTCTCTTACCCTTCATTAGGTATATAAATGAATCCTACGCTTTTAAAATAAAATCTGCAGCTCCTTAGCAAACTTCAGCAATTAGGAAGCCTATTGAGCCAAAGAGGTCTAAAACAAGCATCTAATGGTAAAATCGCTAAATAAACCTCACGTAATAGAGAGTCATGTGACGACCATTTCAATGTATCTCTCGAAATGCCAGCTACACAAACTCCTTGTGTATAAACAACTACAATTATGTGTTACCGCTCTGCTCATTTTAAAATACAAATACAGAGGGGTTTTTAAGGAAAAGTTATTGGTGACCTTTCCTGCAGTATTCTGCTAACAACATCTGGTTAATTTCAAGATTTTTAAATATACTTTTCCTAATATGAGACTGCACTGTCTTAAATACGACAGCATCAGAGTTAAGAGGAAAAAAAGAAGGCATTTAAGAGAAGTGACTGGAAAGTTTATCTGCTTGGAACAAAAGGAGGGAAAAAAGCAACCACGCACTTAACATGCTCTTAACACAAAACTGACCAGCAACTTCACAGCAAAGTAGGAAAGATTAGGTACTCTAGAGAAACGCAGGAAAACTGCAAAACTAATGCTCAAGATATGTGCTGAAAGAGCTGAACCTTACACATGCCCTATCCTCTTTTACAACAACTGCGACAAAATGCTACTTCTCAAAAGAAAAATAAAATCACAAAAGGCAACTATAAACGCTACCATTTTTCCCCTCCCTGGTGACCCTATTCTTAAAGCTGTGACGGTGAGTGTTAACGCACCTAACTGGTGTCACCTGCATCCGTGAAGGCAGCCCGATCGCCCGCACCCAAGCCGGAGGCGCTGCCCGGGCCCGCCGCCCGGCCGCTGCCGTGCCCTGAGGGAGGGCCGCCGGGCAGGGGGATGCCCGTGGGCTACCCCAGGACAATCCGCACCAAGAAAGCGCCGAGCGCAGGACATGCTCTCACCCCGTTACCCTCCGGCAGGATCAGCCCTCGCCTTTTGAGAGCTGCCCGGCCAGAGGCCGACCCGGGCTGGCCTCTTTCGGCAGGCGGCCTTCTAACGCCGGAGGGCTGCGCGCCGCACGCCCGGTCCAAGTCTTCCCGTGGATCCCCATCACCGCAGCGGTGCCGAGCAGCCAAATGCTCGCCCGGGAAAGCGGGCAGCAGCCCTCCAGCTGCCACTCGGACCTGCCGGCCCCTCCGCTCACGGTGCCGACCCGCCCGCCACACGCTTCCCCCGGGCCCGCCGCCCTGTGCGCCCCGGGCGGCGGAGCCGCCGCGAGCGCGGCCGCACGGTTACCTCCCACGGGCTTCGTGACGGCGCCGTTGGGCCTCCCGCGGGTGCCCATGGGGCTGCCGTTCTGCTCCAGCCTGGCCACCTTCCCGGGGGGGGGCCCTTTGACATCGGGGCTGCCGCTGCCTCTGTCGGGGCTGTCCCGCAGGCAGGGGCTCTCGCTCCTCCGCTCCATGCTCGGGGACGCTGCTCCCGCTGGCAGGTCGCAGTAGAAGGAGCACGGACCTAAGGCGAAAGAAACAAGGGGCGCTTCAGTGGCCGCTGGCCAGTACCGGGCCCCGCTCACCCGGCCGGGCCCCCGGTGCCCGTCTCCAGAGCGGTTCAGCCCCGTGAAGCCGGACGAGTAGCGGCCGGGTGCGATGCCGCCCCGCTCCCGCCGCCGGAGCCGGCCCCGCTGGAAGCGAGCGGTTCGCCTCACCCGCCCGGCGCCAACCTGCCGCGGGCGGGGGCAGGCAGCGCTGCGCCCCGGTTCCCATCGCGCTCGGCAGGCAAGCAGCCCGGCCGCCTGCCGCAGCCAGGTGCTGCGCCCCGGGTCCGGCCGCAGTCCCGGCCCACCCCCGGGGGCCGCAGGGAAGAGGCTGCCAGTCCAGACGGCCCCGCTGGCACGGCCCCCCCGCGCCGGCCAGCTGTGCAGCCACGGAGTAGCCGGCTGCTGGCGAGGAAGCCTCTAGCGAGCGGCTGCCGCGAACTGCCGCTGTACTTACTGCTTATAGCCTGTCTGTAAGTTGGCTGAGTTGGGCTCTGTCCATGGATCAGAAGTAGAGAATCCAGGGTGGAAAGTTTTCCTGTTTCCTTCTCCCACGCCGCTTTCTTCGCTTCTACTCCTTCCCCCCACCCCCAGCCCCCTCCTCGCCCTCCTCCGGGGGTGCTGAGGCGGCGGGGCCGGGGCGGTTTCCCGCGGGGCGGCAAGGGTAGAGCCCCGTCCCGGAGGGTCCCGGGTGGCGAGCGGAGCGAAGAGGTCGGGACGAGGGGGCGGGGAGGCGTGGGGCCGTCGGCTGCGGCGCAGAAAAGAAGGGAGAGGGAGCCGACTTCTCACACCTTCAGCGGAGAAAATCAATACCGGGGGAAACAGGGGGAGGAGAAGAGAAGGGAGCGCCGCTCTCCCGGGCTCCGCGGCGGCGGCGAGTGCCTGGCGGCGCGGAGAAGTGGCGGCGGCGGCCCCCCGTGTGTCACTTTCAATCGCTCCCTCCTCTGCCAACGAGAGCAGCGGCAGGAGGGACTCGCCACAGAGAGCACAGAAACGGTTATTAGTTGCGTTGAGTCATCGAGGCAAAGTGAGTCCTTTTTGGGGTTGTCCTTGCTTTCGGGTTTGGTGTATGTGCACGCCTGTGTGTGTGTCTGCCTGTCTGTCTGCGCGGCGTTCCCGTCCCAGGGCTGTGCATCCCAAACATCGCCACCCCTCCTCGCCTTGACACCCCTCCCCCTCCCCGCCCCCCCGCAAAAATCAAGTCTCGCTGCTACCTCGGAATCGGGCACAGACGGGCACGCAGCAGCCCACCTCCTCCCGGCCCGGCCCGCCCCGCGGAGCCCCGGCCCCGCTGCACGCACGGGTGGGAGGCAGAAACCCACCTGGCAGGAAATTAAACACCAATAAATAAATAATACATCTCGCACGCGAAAGAGGAGCGCAGTGCCGCGCGAAGGAAGGGCGTAGGGCAGGCTGGGTGGGGAAGGGGAAGCGTGGCAGGACCACGCGATGGTGACAGGAGAGACCCAGGGCAGAAAGGCGCAAGGGCAGGGGCAGTCGGGCTGGGGGAGGGCTGAGAGGGAAGGAGAGGAGGAGGAGCCGGGAGAAGGGGAAGGGCGGGGGAGTGGGAGTTGGGGACACCGGACCGACCGAGGAGGAGCAAAGCTGCCACCGGCATTCAGTCCAGACGCCCGGGTTGATCCGAAGCAGTCCGTGCGGGCTCGCCGCGTCCTGCCACCCGCCCCCCAGCCCCGTCCCCCTGGGAACCGACCGACGGCGGGGATCCTCCCGCACTCCCTCTCCGCCGGGGCGAGACGACAGTAACTTTTCGCGGTGCGGTGGGGGCTGCCGCCCCGAGGGCCGGTCGCGCTTCCTCCAGGCCTCCAAGAGCCAGCGACCGGCCTCAGGCAGGGCCCCGCCGTCGCCCTGTTCTCCGCGCCCGATTCCAGGCAGTTACCGGGATAGTCCTGAATAATTGATGGCGGGGGCCGGGAGAAGGTGACAAGCGGGCAGGGAAGCGCTGCTGCTGCCGCCGCTAAATTATTTAATAGCGGAGCTCCGGGTAGGGCATGACAGCGCTACCTAAGTGCAGCCAGTGATGCGGGCAAAGCTCCGGTCGGGAAGTCGCAGCGGAGCGGGATCGAGCCCCTCACCAGTCCCGGGGCAGCGAGCGGTCACCCGGCAGGCAGGCAGTCCCCTCTCTCTCTGATGCAAGGTGCACCGCGCCGCTCCCTGGGGCCGGCGGCGGCGTGGGCGCGTCTCCCGGCGGGGCCATGCCCCGCGGGCGCCCCGAGGACCCGCAGCGCCCCCTGCCCGGCCCGGGGGGCGCGGGGGAATGAGCCGGCGGCCCCGCGCCGCCGAGCCCTCGCCGCCCGCCCGGCGGCGGAACGAGACCCACGTTAAGGTGGACCGAGGGAATCCCTTCTGGCGGGGAGGGCGGGCTGCGGACGGGCACCGGGGAATAAGCCGGCGGTGGCGGGCACCCAAAGTGCCCCGACACCCCCCCCTCCTCCGCTTCCCCCGCCGCCCGTCCACGGCTGGCTCCCTGCGCGGCGCCGCCCTCCCCGCCGTGCTCCCTTAAGAGCTCTCTCTTTTACGGTGGCGCCGGAGGGTCAAAAAAAAGGGGGGTTAGTGGGGAGCGGAGCCCCCCGTCCCGGGCGCGGCGACGCTGGGGACCTGCGGGAGCATCACGGTCACCGGGCAGCCCTGGTGACAGATCTTCATTCTTCCCTTAAGCGCCCGGAGACAGTCGGGCGGGCAGCAGTTGCCTCAAGCCCGCATGCAGCCGTCCCAGTGCTGCCTCGGGGTTTGGAGGAGGGTCAGGTCCCTACGGGAGATCGGCTGCCGCCGGTCCCGCTGCTCCCCTCCTTCCCTCCGAGTGGCAGTGACGGCCCACCCGAGCGCTCGCGTGTCCCGGTGAGCTCCGGGCCGCCCCTGAAACTAGTACCGGGAGAAGCAGAGGATCCCCGGGCAGGGTAAGAGAAATCATCCCTTCGTTCCACACCCGACCTCCGGGCCGGCCCCGAAAAGCAGTGCCAAGTGCGGCTGTCCCCGCCTCGGCAGGGGCAGGGGGACCCGCCGCCGAAGTCTGGACGCGGTGCCAGCCTTGCTCCGGGACAGCAAGCCGTGGACGCGGGTGGGAGCCGCGTGCCATCGCCGGCTGAAGTCGGGGGGAGCCAGAGAAGATACGGGGAGCAGCGGAAGGCCGAGGGCAGGGGGCCGGGGTACCGCCAGGGCCGGGGCTCCGGGAGCGGACAGAGAAACGAGCGGCGGTGCCGGGAACGCGCAGGCTGCGGAGGACAGAGCGCGGCGGCTGCCGTCAGGCAGGTCTCCTGCTTCCCCTCTCAGAAACGAGCCTCAAAGTTTTGAGAACTCTCTGTTATCTTTTTAAATAACCCGATCTAACTTTTCTCCCCCCCCCCCCCCATTTGATAAAGCCCAGCAGTATGGAAGTTAACGTTTTCCACCAGCTTTTGAATAATTGAGTAATGTTTTGTTCTTACCTTTGATGTTGAACTACGAATGCCCAAGGATCAATGGCCAGAAAGTTAGAAGAATTGGTGATTTAGGACTTCAGTACTTCTGGAAAAAAAAAATGCCAATGGTTTAGCCAGGATCTTCCCTGTCTGATTCGTTACTATTATTATATCTGATGATGTGGATGGATGGAGAGACTCAATCCAAGCCCATTAATGAGGTATTTTATAAACACCACCGTCTGAAGATCTTCATTTACATTTTGTCAGTGATCCTTTCCTTAACAGCGGAGACGTGTGGCGACAGCGCGATTACAGGACTTTAGTAAAGCTCCTATAAGAGTACAACTGGCTTGTTAATCGATTAATATTTTATTAAGTGTAAATATTTTATAAAGTTTTTAGGAAAACTATCGATTCTAAATTATTAAACTAGTCAGAAGGGCATTTGAATAATGCATACAATTAAATACATTTAAATATATATGTAGCGATTGCTTCATTTGCAATGAATCCCCTGCACCTTTCTCTTGCTTTCGTTTTTTTCTCCACCGGCAGCTGGTTTCTCATTTCCGCGTTCACTGGAATATCAGGATTACCGAATATGTTTAGTGCGTATGTATAAACTGAATGTTTACGTAAAATACTCGGAGAAAATAACTTTGAAATCGGGAGCCGTAATAATTTGAAAATTTTGACGTGAAAGCTAAGGGGCTTGTTAGTGAAACCGGGGAAAACGTAATCGAGTACGTATAAATATTGTTTGGTAACTTCTCTTTTGTAAACATCACTTAATTTATACGGATTTTATGAAGTGTGATGCTTATTTTTCTTTTACATCTTTTTTCCCAATAAAAGACTTTTCTCTCTGTTTCGAATTACAAACGCTTTTTCCCTCCATTGCATGATTTTTCACATGTCCTTATTTCCACTGGAAAAAAAAGGTTATTATTTCCCACTGTTTTCCTCACCCATCTTCAATGTCGCAATTTAAAAAAACATTAATAATATTAATAACCTATTTTTCTTTTTCTAACACGAACTTCTGTACGAGAATTTTCTGCTTGCTCTCTCTGATGGGAGCAGGAGTGGATGCGCTCCGAGTGCCCAGCGCTCGTTACTGAAGTTTGCAGACCCCTTCAGTCGTTGATTACCAAAAAATTTTGAACAAAAACACCTCCTTGGAAAGGTTTGGTTTTCATTAACTACCGCTTTTAAAGCCAAAACGCATGGAAGCGATCGCAGCTCTGTGCCCACACAGGCTTCAGAGGCGGGCGGCTGCAGCCGGGGCTGCCGCGACCTCCCGGGCCTCCGCTGCCCGCGATGCCGCCCTCCGGGCCGGGGCGGCTCTCACCCCACGCAGCCGGGCCGAGAGCCGGCCCCCGTGGCTCTCCCCGTGGCAGGATCCGCCGGGCGCTCTCCTCGCCTGCTGCTTTCTCCCCCTTCCACCCGGTATGTCCCAGGGGCCGCGGCGCCCACGGGACGACAGCTTCACCGCGAGGCTCGGCCGCGGCTGAGCGCCGTGGCCCGGGCCGAGGCGAGGTCCCCGGCGCCGCACGCTGGGGTCCCGGGGGACGCCGGCCCACCGCCCGCGGGTACTGCCTGGAAGCGCAGAGGTCCCGGGCTGCCACGAGGGCACACCGGCCGGAGGTCTGGGAGCGGAATGGCCCCCAGCACCGGCAAGGCAGCTCTGGGTCCCTTCGGGCTGGCGGCTGTAGTCCGCACTGCCAGGACGCCGGGTCAGGAGGAGAGGGGAGAGCAGATCCCACAGGCGAGGGCTCCGGTCTCTCCGCCTGGCCCGGGCTCCTTCACGTCGAGACCCGAGCCCGCATCCGCTCCTGCGGCCCGCGGCCGGGACCACCCGCCCGAGCCGTCCCGCTGCCTTCGCCTTTGCACAGCGCCATCGCGCGGGCACTGGCGCCGCCGCAGCCCGAGGCGGACGCTGCTCTCTCCCGCCCGCGGCCCCGGCGGTGCGGGATCGGCGCAGCACCTGCCGCGGGGCCGAGCGGGCCCCTCCCGCCGTCCTCCGCTGCGCCCTCGGTCCTTGCAGCGCCGCTCCGCCCTGCCACCTTGCCCGCCGCGCCACATGCCGTCGAGGCTCCGACACCCTCTCCTGTCCCGCGGCCCGGCCTGGGCAGAGCAGTGGCCCAGGCAAACCGGCGATGGGCAGCGCGTAAGGACCGACCTCCTGCCTAGCAGCGCCTTCTTCGCGGTCTGGGAAAGGCGCTGGGCAGCCGAGGAGCCAGGCCGCCGCTGCGGGGCGGCTCCGCCATCGAGCGCTCGCTGTCGGGGACGAGCCATCTAACCCTGCCGCCGCAGGAGGGGTTCTCGTCCCTCCGCACTATCGCGATCCCTCTTTCGGCGGCAAGTTCACGAGGGGAAGCCAAAATGAAACGAAAATGTCCTTGAGCCCAATGGCGGGCGAAGCCCGACTCTGCCCGCATCACTTCTGGGGGAAAGCTCTGGCTCCAGCCGACAGTGCCGGCGGGAGCACGGCGCCAGCCATCGTCCTTTTTCAGCCACAATCCGCTGCTTTCCCCCTGCAACCCAAGCCTAAAACTGCGGCTGTCCGGAGGGGGAGCGCGGCGGCTGCTGGGGCGGCCGCCGGGCCGCCTGGCAAGTCCCCCGGCTCCGCGGCATAACGCCTCGGCCCCCGAGAGCCGGCTCTGCATCCCCTGAGCACCGCCGGCTGCCTCCAGCCCCTTCGGGATCCACGCGGCTCGTTCGTGCTGTGCCAATGGAATAACTAAAATAATTTAAAAAAAAAAAAAAACAGACCCAAAGCGTCTTCACGGCGTCCGAGCTCCGACCAAAGGGTTTCGGGACAGCAGTACCTCTGCAGACCTACCCGCGCTTCCATCCTTCCCCCCAGTGGTTTTATTAATGAGCCTTTTGCTGTTAACGCTGGTTTATATGGAGAAGGAGCTGCGGACAACAGAGAAGCAATCTCTACAGCCAGACGTACACAGGGAAGGGAACGACTCGGCCAGAGCCGAGTAGCACGAAACACGCTATTACACCGTATTTCAGTGCCCAGGAGGCAGCGCAGCCCCGGCCGAGGCGGGCGCAGGGAGCGGGGTTCACCGGCAGGCCGGGCCGGCTGGACGCCTGGTGCGGGGTTGAGCTGGCCTCTGCCGGAGTCCTGCTAGGCTCTCTCCTGCCCTCCAGCTCCTCACTACGATCTGCAGCTTCCCCGTGTTCCTCACACACGTCTGCAAATCTTGGCTTTCCCCCGGCCCTGGGCTTGCGTTTTCCCACGATCAACGCTGCAATGCTAACCGCAAGGGATTTCCTCCGTGAAATATCAAGCTCATCGACCCACCTCACCTTAACAGACTTCGAGATTCTTCAGTATTGCATGGCTTCTTTAAAATAGTTCTGGTTAGATTTGTAAACTGTCAGGAGCAGAGAGCACAGACCGAGACGTTTGTGCCCTGTGGCTCTTTTCCTTCAAATTAGCAGCTTATAGCTGGAAATGAAGGAAGAGTTTTGCCACCTTCGTTGCAATTAAGGAAAGTTCCCTAGATCCGAGAGAGAAGTAACCAACAAGCCCCTCCACCCGAGCACCAACTGCGGCTGCTCCTTCGCCGCAGCCTAAGGCCACTCCAGTGCCGTTTGCCCCGGGGCTGGGCGGTGTCCCCCGCTTCACCCCGAGGTGGCCGCTCCGAGCGGCGCCAGGACGGGAAACGAGCGTTCCGCCTGCGCGCACTGCCCGAGCTGCGGCGTGAACGAATGCGGGAAGGGGCTGCAGCACAGAGCCGCCACCCTCGGCGCGGGAGCCACCCCAGCGCCCGCCTTTACACCCCTAATGTGCCTACGGGACGCCGGGCTCCGGGGAAGCCCGCTCTTCCCTTCCAACCGCGCTCTCGCCCGGGGTGAGAACGAGTGACGGCGGAGCTCCGCAGGACGTGCCGAGCGTGCAGGGCTGAGGACTCGTACCCCGAGGCACGAATCGTTTTAATTACAACGATTAGCAAGTAAATTAGCAAGATAGCATCCTTGCTGCCCCGCCAGGCTCCGACCTAGAAGCAAAACATCGCCCGCTCAGGTTGGACACCATCGCCTCACAAAGGCTCAAGTGCTCTCCGAGTTCCTACGGCCGGCGGAGACCAGATGCGAGTAAAGACCTTAACAGAACCAGGAGGACAGAGCCGATTCCGAGCCCCCTCCCCGTGAGCTTCCCAACGGGCTGAGCTCAGCCCTAGCCCCGCGGTGCTCATTAGCGACTGTCCTTTGGACAGAGCAGGGTGCTATTTTCCTCTTAAATCCAAACTTTGCCTCTCAACAGATACTCTTATCTGCGTACGCCCGTTTTAATTAAAACTTCAGTAAATGTGTAGGGAGAACCCTCTGCTCTGCGGCACAAGGCAGCAGTTCCCGCCGGCTCCTGCCACGCGAAATGGTGCTCAGGGAGCAGACTCGTGGCGGGACCGCACGGGGCCCCGGTGCCGGCCCCCAACTCCCGCCCTCGCTCCCCACCGTTAGGCTGAAGCCAAAGGAAGGGCAGCCTGTGACAAAACAGCCCGGCCGGCAGCTGGGATGCCCGGCTGAAGGCTTAGGTGTTTTTGTGCAAGTAACTGGAGGCTGCGAATCTGCTTAGAAAAAAAAAAAAGGGCAGACAGTGAAATGGGATTTCGAGTGAAGATAAACAACAGGGGTTTATTGAACTATAAAGGCTGAAAACGCCTTTGAACAAATCGAGGAAACGCATCCTAATACACACGAGCCGCAAATATCCCGTAGCCTGGCTCCTGAAAGAAGGTAGCTCAGATCCTCCCGGCTGTGCCACCAACCTGGCTTGTCCCTGGCGGAATCATCGCATATTGAAAGCTGACAGGGTAATGCTCAGTCTTTTTAAGGCTTTCGCAAGGTAGCCTGTACTGCTACCTACGGGGCACAGCAAGGCGCTCTCTGCAGAGGGGTCACACATGGGGCCCAGGGACAGGAAAGGGCTAAATCCTGCTTTTCCTCCTGCAAACAATCCTGTCGTCTTTTCCTGCGACCTCAAAACTTTGCCAGGCAATATGCGCCAACACTTAAAAATATTTTCGGGGCTTGAGTTCGTACTTGGCCTGTGAAAGGGCCCCTTCGGGGTTCGAGGCTGTCTGCCCGCTCCCAGCACCTTACAGGGTGGCCAAAAGGTGGCCCGCCGCCCGAGGCAGCCCCGGGTAGCCTTGCCGAGGCGGCGTCCTTCAACCTGGACGTGGCTTCTCGATGCGGCGGAACGAGGCAGAAGCCTAAGAAGCAGATACCGAGGCAGCTGGGAACTGAGGACACTACCCTGAGCCTGCCCATCTTTCGCCCGCTGGGCTCCGCGGAGCTGATGCCCCTCTGCTTTCACAATCTCTGACGAGGCTGTCTCCTTGCCACCCCTGCCCCTTTGCTGAGAAGCAAGCAGGGCGCGGAAGGAGTGCTCGGCCGCCGGCGGGGGCTGCCACCTCCTAGCCCCGCAGGACGGCCTCGGCCGCCGCCGGCGGAGCCGCCGTGGCCTCGGTAGCTGCGAGGCCACCGTGCCCAGGCAAGGCACCGCTGTCAAGCGAGAGCAATTCCACTTAAAGTCTCTTCTTCCTCCAGCCCTTGCGTCTCCCCCGGCCGCCCTGCCCCCTCTCCCCCCCGCCCCCCTCCGCCGGAGGGGCCGCCGGCCTGCGCGCAGCCAGCGCGCTCCCGTGACAAATTTCAGGTTTGTAAAAGGACGGGTGAGAGTTATCCATCGTTTGAAATCCCATTATAAAACCAGAGCAGACGCAGTGCTCGTGTGCTCCCCGTCGCGGAATCGCTCCAACTAAATCAGCATCTAACAAGAGAGTTTGTCCCCAGTGGGGACAGCAGCTCTCACTTACTCTGTTCCGTGAACCGCTGCACTTCTGCCCCAGGAAGAGCCCTTCAGCCGCACCGTCTCTGCGGGAAGACACTGTTATTTCCTCCTTGCCAGCGTTTCGCTGGGATCCAGAAGCCCCCCAGTTCCCCGGCCGAACGGGCCCTCGCCGCTGCCCCTCGCAGGGGTCCCAAGCCCCCGCAACCTCCCACCCCCCGAAAGACGAAACGCTCCAAGATCTCTGCGCTTTGTCAACGCAACGAAGTATTTGACAGTCACAATTACCTGTAAATATTCTGATCGTTTTGTATACGGGACACTTTTTGCCTTAAGCCTGGCAAGCCTCACACAAGCGGAACTGCAACACTACCGCAACTTCACCGCGGCAGACGGCAAATTCCGCGCTCCGCTCTCGGCACTGAGTGCGATCTTTCTCGGTACCGCAGAACCCAGGAGCGAGCGAGAGAGCTACCGCTTCCCTCACTCCACACCCTGAAGCGCAACAGCTAAACACTCAATTTAAAACGCTAACATTTAGGCGAGAATTCAAATCAGTCACAGGGGAGGGAAAAAAAAAAAAAAAAGATGCCTGTTATCAAAACACGCTTTCGGACAGAATAAACGGGTTCACTCGCTGGCAGATAAGGTGCCAGATTTTCTAACATATTGGCATCCGCAGTTTAAGAAAAAATAATCATGAGGTCTGAGATGGTCACGACTAGCTAAACTGCGAGATTTCATAATAGGTCTTCCTATTTTCCACTACAACCTCTCCCTTCCCTACCCATCACATCACAATAATTAGCAGCGCGGAATTACCTGTCTGCTTCTTTGTGTCTCCTTCAAGTAAAGAAGGTAAAAGTCACTTTACCTATTAGCTTGTATAAGTAATAAAGAGGTGGTAACTTGGAGCTACCACATTTGAAGACTGTGTCACATGCTTTAGCATAAATAAGGGTGTTATAGCCCTAGCGATTACTGGATCAATTCATTTGTACGACAACCCATGGCGCCTTTAGTTCTTAGCAGGTATTTGTTCCGTCCCTGGGACTAGTTCTGCACATTCCTCCTCGCTAAGACGGACATAAACAACGGCAGCCTCCCGATTTTAGAGGCGTCTTTGCGCGCGTTTACGGGGGAATGCCTGTTTGTTAGCATCTTGACTTTGTATCAACCTATTTTGAACGAGATACGGCGGGATTTCTGGGGCTGCAGCATCTCCCTCCGCAGCTAGGACAAGGAGGAGTTGCAGCGGCTCCCGTGCGTGCTCTCACTCAAGAGGGGGTCACGGCGTGCGGCGTTTTAGTCTCCCCTCACACACAAGGGACGAATTTGCCCAACTTTCTCAAAGTTTCTCAGCCCTGTGCTTTTCCTAAGTCGCTTTCAAGAGAGCCCTGGCTCCCTGACGGTCAGCCCCGAGGAATTTCACAGAACTGACTCGATCCGATGGAGGGACCGCAAGTGGGCGCCCAGACGCGAGCGAAGCGCACGCCTCGGAGGGGCGAGCTGACGGCACCCCGCGCCCCGGCGGCTCCAGCCCTGCTTGATCCACTCCCAGAGCTCCAGGCACCCCCGCGGGCCAGTCTCAAGCCGAGCCGAGTCCTCGACAGCCGGGCGCTGAGACGGGCAGCGATCCCTTCCTAGGCAGTCACTGCTGCTCCTACTGGCGAGAGCCAACAGCCCTGCCGGCTTGCCGCAGTATAAAGGAGGGGACACTGGGCTTCGTCAGGCAGCGGACTGACGGGGAAACCTCCAGGCAGGTGGAGCCGGAATTCGACTCCTACGATACGGGGAGAGGATGGACACCTCGGGAGGGAAGTGTTAGTAGCATCCGGATTTTGATACTTTTGGGCTCGGCGACTCTCGGCGGCACCGGCGCGACACGAGTGCCCGCGGGAAGCGGAGCAGGGCAGGGCGGCAGGTGCCGCGGAACGAGGCGCGGCCAGAGGCCAGCACGGCAATACACAGGGCTGGAGGCGACTCCTGTGCTTTCGGTGCCGGCGGTGACCCTCCGCCCCGCTTGCACTCGGCGTCACCTCTCAGGCAGGAGGAGAGGGTCAGGAGTGGCCCAGGGGTGTGGGCCGCGGCGCGGACACGGCCCGCTGAGCGCCGCTTGTTTCCCTCCGTCATTGCCCTTGGACGGGCCGGGCCTGCCGCACCCTTCCCCGCGCACGCCGCCCACAACGCAGGGCCACGGGAGAAGGTCCATCCCCGGCCCCGGCAGACCCGAGATAACCTCTGCCCCCGCCTCCGCCGGCGCTCAGCCCCGCTGCGGCCGTGAGGAGCCGAGAGCAGGCCGGCCGGGACAGGGGGTTCTCGTCCTCACTGACGAGGACGGGAACCAAATAAATCACTTTCTCAGATTTCACCTTGATTATATGGTCCTGCTTTTATAGGCCTGCCCGGCAGCTTGTGCACACACATTTACACCACTTTAGAAAGCTTCGACAGTAAAATCCCAACGAACTCCCAGCGCCTGTCCACTCCCACAAAGCAAACAGGGGAGTGCAGCAGGCTGCACCCTTGGTGCCTCGAGTTTTAACTATCATATTTTCCAAATTTTGTACTGCATTAGCATACAACTCTGAACTTCATATAAAGAGTTAGCAAGTTCTCATCACAGTTTAGTCAGACAAAACAATCCTTTTCCAGCCTGAGAACCAAGGACACCGTTGCAGCTTCAGGCTCAAAAAGTGTAAACAACAGCGAACTGAGGAGAGCAAACTGGGAGGATGGGACTTCATACCTGAAGCTGTAATTGAACAATTAACATGTAACAATTAATATGTAAATGAACCAAAACTTATAAAAGTGTGAAAACGTGATCTGTCATCCTGTAGCCTCCACCAGGGTCTTGTACTGCCCAAGGTGTATTCTTTGAAGGCCTTTTTCACAAATACCTACTTTATTCCTTTAACACTGTCTAGCCTCTGTTCCAGGTAGCCTCTCAAGGCATCACCCTGAGCCCTGCCACCTCCCCTCTGCTGCCCAACAGCCTCCACATCACTGCGACCGTGGGTGGCTTTCAGCTTGGAAAGAGAGAGGAGAGGAAGTCTGAAGTCTATTTATATTAATATATTTTCAATTAAGTCAATGTACAATGCCTGCACAATGTAGCAGACCCTTCCTCTTAACTTTTCCCTCATTTCTGCCAAGACAATTCACTCCCTCTAGCTAAAACAAGCTTCCTGAAGCCTTTACAAAAATTAGAAACAACAGCTAACAAAGAATCAAAATAAGAGGTAGGCTTCATAGGAAACCAGGCATGTAAAGTAACTGTGCAACTGCCAGGCTGGATTTCTCTTTCATATATTCCTGACTGATGAATAACACACAATTCATTTCCATTTCAGTTCTTAAAGATTTAGCCCAGGCTGCAGCTGGCCATGCGAGTGGGCATGTATAGCAGGGCAAAGCCATCAAGTGGCAGTGGGGTGACTTTTCTCTTGGAGATGGCAGTGGGACCCCTGGTAGCTTGCAATTCAGTCCCTGCCCCCCAGTTGCTTATAATCAAGGATTTCCTAGGAAGATGGTTAAGGGTCTGAGGAAATCTGTGGTGAGTGCCCTCTCAGGGGGAATAAGATTCCAACATTTTTTTACCCTCCAAGCACAAAAAAGGTTGAATATACAATAGAAACCTTTCGGTGATTCCCATTGCAACAAAGAAAAACTATGCTAATGCCCACAAATTAACAGGTTTCTTTCTAAGATAAATTCCACCAGTGCCTGCAAATAACACCAGTGACTTTTTCTGTCCCCTCAGTTTCCTGTAAATCAAATCTCACACAGTCACGATACATTCACGACTCCCTCTAAAAACTTGTGGGTGATGGCTCAAACAAGCAATTGTTTAAAATTTTCAAGAAAGATCTGAAGTACAGAGGTAAAAGGGATCAGTAAGTTCCTGCCAGCAATGAACAATGAGGAGAAGGGTGGAGGAGGGAAGTCTTGTCATTTCTCTCCCAGTGTGACCTGCCATAAGAAAAGCTGCAAGATTAACTGTCTCATTAGATAAGAACCAACTGAGAAGGAAAGCAGATAGAAATGGGCCACCTGCAGCAAAAAAACCTGTCATGACTCGTAGTCCAACACCAGACAAAAGCCATGAGAAACCACGTGTCACTACTCCTGGTGTTCATAAACTTCAGTGTTTAAGGTGCCAAAAGTGATCATTTGGGATTGTGACAGATATCAGGGGACACTTGAGATACCCCAGATTTAACTGTATTTAGAATCCTAGCTCAGCTGTTGACTTAGGTCCTCCATAATTTAACACCCAACAAAATTTTAGTTGCAGAGAGAGGTAAGGGTTTTTTTATGGTTTATGGTTTTTACTTTCCTGCCTTAAGCAACAGCTAAGATAGACAATACTAAGCAGTTTGCTCCCTTTTCTCTCAGTAGTTCTTGTTCAGCACGAGTTGAAGTTACCACAGTAAATAATTTGTCTCTGGGTCAAGGTCATGATCCTGTGTCAGCCTGAACACAGCACTGCCTTTGAAGCCAACAGGAGTCTTACACAGGCACAGCTAAGGGATCATGCTACTAGTTTGTAATGCAAGCTGGAATGTCTTAGAATGAGAAATTATCTAAGATCTGGAGTTATTGTCTTGATACAGCCTATTTGTAAATGGCAAAAAAATTATTGGTACCATGCCTGCTCTTCTCTCTATATTCTCATGAAATCTCTGCTCTAGAAAAAGTGCCTAAAAGTTCTTGGGCAATGGCTGCCTTTATGCAGTTTCTATTGTGCTAGAAAAGTTGTTCAAAGATGCATTTGGTGTTCCTTACTGCTTTGTAAAAGGTTTTTGTTTGGTTGTTGTTTTTTTTTTTAATAAACAATTAAAACTAGCTTGTCATCTAAAAACATGCCCTTTCAAAGCACTAGAACAAGCACAAGCAGGGGAAACAGCCTTTGAAAGAAAAATTACTTTGGACAAGTTTCGAATTTCAAACATAGCCTTTGTTTATATGTCACTGACAAAATGCCTCTCAAATATTCTTTGAAAGGTGATTACATTAGGCAGGGGCTATTTTAGCAATTTCACATCTCATAGCACTATTGTATACAGGGATCTGTCCACCCACTTCCTTTGCAGCAGACACAGCTCCTCGAGCCTCTACTCAGCTATCTTTCATCACTTCTAAAGCCATGAAGACTTTCTTTTCTTGCAAATTGAAGCCAACCTTTTCTGTGCCACCAAGTTTTCTCTAGGACTTCTGGTGGGCTTCAGAATCACTTTTGGCTTTTTGGTGATGTTCTGTCTGAAGGTTTATCACAATACTTTGCTTAGAGTTGGGCAGAAAATGCTTTCCTGGTTTGACAAAGTTTTAGGATAAAAAACCCCAATTTCCATTTCAAAGCTCAACAGAAAGTTGGTATTTTGAGTATTTCATAATTTTAAGGGAAGAAATAATTTTCACTGCCAGTACTTTCCAAATTACATGTCCTTCCTTCCCCCTTCAATTTTTCCTGTAATTTAGGAAAAGAGAACAAAGCCTCTCCTGCAAAGGCAGTGCACAGCTATGGTAAAGCAGCACATCTAGTTATTCCCACCATCAGCTCAGGTGGTGAAAGCTTCAATACCCATTTGAGTTCTAGAGTGACAGGAAAGCTTTTAGTGATTTTACTTTTTGCATAGTCTCAATACCATCATATTTCAATTTTCTGGCTACACTTACCCATCTCCGCTGCAATAAAAACTAAATTTGTTGACATGTTTGACATTTTTAAATACCCTTTAAATACTTTTAAATCATCTTTATCTAGAGTAATTCTGTAGCAGCTTGGGATCCATCAATGTCAGAAATACCTTGCATTTTCAGGAATGTTCCTAGGCCCCAGAACAGAATGGTCTGTGCCACCAGCCATTGAAACTGGTTCTTGGCATGAGTTTGGAGTAGGCTGACAAGCACTGTCTGAAACACTATTGGCCATATCTCCAGAGTTGTCTGAGGCCAGACTTCAATGTCAATAGCCAGTTCACCTGAGGCTATCTTCTTTTGGTGGGCAAGACAGTAGAGCAAGGTCAGTGGAGGCTGTTGTGGGCAAGTTACAGAAGCTCAGTGGCAGAATCATGCTGACACACCAGCAGACTGTGCTTCTGCCAGGCCTGCATAAGAAAGGCAGAGTAGCACAAGGCGAACATCAGTGCTGGTTTTTTAACTCCAGGCTCCTGCACAAAAATGCACAGCACAGTTTCATGCATATAAACTGGCTGAAGATGAACAAAAATGGCCACTCAATGTGGCTGTGATGTGCCTCTGTATGCTGCACCAAAGCAGATGAAGTCAGAATTTTGCTCTTTGTTGTGCTATCAATATTTAATTCTTCATGTCATTACAACATCTGTCCTTTCTCAGGTACAGCAGTTATGTATGTTTAGAGAAAACAGACTACACACCTATTTCAATAGCTTTGTGAACACAGGTAAAACCTCAAAACTTCTAGTTTCCATCAGACATGACAAAACAAAGGCTTCATTAGTCTTCACTGCTCTGTCAATGCTCTCACCATTCAGAAATCACTGTGCATTCTTGGGGTCTGATTGCAAAGGCTGCAGAAACTCTGCTGTGGGTCTTCACCAATCTAGTTCATTCTGTTCTATAGTTCATTAGAAGGATTCCAAAATTTGGTGGATGAGGAGGGAGTTGGAGAGAAGAGGTGTGAGGTATCTCTGATGCTTGAAAGCACCGAGATTCTCAGTAAAGCAAGATATGCTAAGAATTAGGAACAACACATATGATGGGTGTATTTTTCCTCCCAATGTTATAAAAGCAGATGGAATACCTTCCACACATCCAAGTTTGGACCTATTGTTCACCTCTCTATCACAAGCCACTGAAGATAGCAAGCCACACCAACTGAAATCTGACTTTAAGAAATAAAGAACGACCCAGTGAGCAGTGATATCAAGGGTTGTTTATGTGCCACACAAGAAGAGCCAGAGTGGTCTGGGAAAGATTTACTAGATATTGGTTAAGTCTTAGTAGGGATGAAGCTACAAAACAAATAACAGAACTTATCCTCTGAGGTGCAGTAGCAATATTTGACAACTTTCACATGAGCACTTACTTATTAATGTCTGGTGGAGCTCAAGCTTCATTAGCTCCTGTTTTAAAGATATGGTCTAAAGGTTAGTGCACAACCTGGCAATTTAGAAGCTTGGGCTACATTCATAGTTTTGCTCTAGTTCTCTTTCTATAGAGAAATTTCTTGAGTGGCATTTTAGAAGTATGTTATTGATCTGGGAGAACAAGACTGACTAATAGGATACCAGACACATCCTCCTAAGACCCAAAAGCACAACTGAGAATCTCTCAAGTCACCTCTTGTTTTTTACATCTGGAAAAGGAAACAAACCTAACCCACTTAGCAATCAGAGAGGATCTGTTTGCTGGAAATTGTAGTCTTAACACTGAACTTGCTAAGGCAGCTCTTACCCTTTCCCTGCCTAAGGAGGAGCAAAGGGCCTGCAGAATGGTCACACTTCTGTTCTGCATGAAGGCAGTCTTGAGAAAGACACCAAGGATCCTGCTGTGCTGCTTCCCAGCTTCCTGCCCTGACATGCAGCCAAGGTCATTTAGTGTGAGAAGGAAGAGAGGGGAGGAGCTGAGTGACTGCCCAAGGCTATGCAGCAGGTCACTGGAAGGCTCCCCAGTCAGTCCCAATTCCCTGTTCTGTGCATTCTTCCAGACCAGTCTGCCTCCCAGTATGGGAGAACATTTCCAAGATGCAGGGCAGAATTCAGACTCTCAGAACATTTTGAATGATCTGCAAACTTTCTGTATTTAGGATCCCTTTTAACTGTTCTTTGGGATACGATACTTGGATTATTTTAAAAGGAGACTGATAAAATGTGCAACATATGGAAATTTCCTAGGAAAAATAGTATGTGCTTATTATCTCTTCTTTCACACATTTCAAATATTTTAAAACTTCATTTGCCCCATCACCTGTTTTGAATCAGTGATCAAGTCAACACGGGAAAGAAGCTTCAAAAACAGGGCTGAATCTTACATGTGTCAATGCCAAAAGTCCCATTCTTACAGTTGCATGAGGAGCAGCTTCTGCACTGTTACACAAGTAATGAGGCTAAACTTTGCCTTTCAATGATTTTAAGACCCAATTTACTGAAGGTTTATTGACAATAAATACAGTTGTATTTCCTCTCCTACACTGACAATTGTTGCTGTAGAGTGTATTCAAACTCTGAATAAACATTCAGATGATTCCCTTTTTTTCTGTTTCTGAAATCTGGAATTTTTGCAGCCTGATACAAATGAAAATAAAATTGTTGATAAAGTCAACTAGAATTTAGAATAAGGAACACTACCAAAAAGGTTTTGCCCAAATTTTCTGTCTTTTGTTGCATTTTGGGTTACTCCATCAAGCCTCCTTAACTCAATGAGTCATTTCTGTCTAACACAAAAGTACTTTTGCTCTTACTAAATAAAGGAATTAATGAGCTGTAAGTTTCACAATCTGCACCCCCTTCTACACAGGGAACAGCAGTAGCCAATATCAAAGAGAAGAGGTTCTAAGCAACATTTGTAGGCACATTGACTGCTGTGTCCATCTTTCCTTCCCTCAGCTCATAAACCACAAAGACACCAAACAACGATTATGACTGCAAAAGTAAATAAAAAAGAAAAATCAGGTAACCCTGACTCTATACAAAGTATTGAGGGGGGAGGGGGGGAGGAAAAGGCATGTTCCACACAACCAAGAAACTCCCACTTGTTCACCAGTCTCTACCTCAAGATGAAAAATGTTCAGCTATGAAGTAACTCAGCCTGGAAGAACATAGCCTGGGATCCAAGACTTCAAAAGAGAGGCTCTTTGGCAGACATATGCAGAGTTTTATTCCCCTGGACTATTCAGTAGGGTAACAAATGAAGCAACTCAGGCACCATTCAGACAGCACTGTCTCTCTGTGGTACCTGCCTTGAAGATATCATCAATTTTCTTTTTTGTCCCACTGACCAAGCAGCAAATCTTGGATAAACTCTCCAGCATTAGCAAATTTCCAGCATGTGTTCACCTTGACTTTAGATGGATACTATTGTTTTGCTGAATTATTCTCTTGCAGATCCTGCTGCCTTAGGTGTTTGAGACATTCCGTTTAAACAGGTGGCTATAATTAATTATTCAAAATTATTTTTAGGAATTTGGATTCTTTTTCCTGACAGTGCATTAGTTATAGGCATTGTACAAAAATAAGGCAATTGCATGCTGTTTGGGGTATTTGTGATTAAAAAAACATGCTCTAGCTTATTGTAATGTTTCTGTAGGCTGGCATTCTTTGTGAGAAATTTATTTCTTGTAGCTGCTTTGGGTTTATGTCAGTTGTATATTTTAAGAACAACATCCGCTAAAGCAGTTTCATGTGAAAAATGGAAATTTACTTACTTCAAGAAAGATTTAAATTCACATCTTCTTTCCATTCTCAGTGGGTCTTTAACAAATACCTGGTTGCTAGTGGAAAAGGTCAAGAAGATTATTAAAAAATAATTAGGGAGTCAACAAAGGAGGGTGCTGCAAAGTATTGTTCTTACAAGCAACAGTATGGGGAAATAGGAAGAATAACAGAAGAAGCTAAAACACACATAGAAAAGCCATTATTCAGAATGCATAACACACTGAATTCTTGAACTTGCAACAAAGTGGGCTGAATTTAGCCTTCAGTTAAAGAAATCTTGAAAAAGAGAAAGCAGTAACATACAGTGTGCAGATCAGGAGCCATCAAGTTCCCATACAGCTCCTACTGTAGGTAGAAACAATAGAGAAGGTAGAGAGTTCTTTGCACTACTGGCCTTTTCCCCATATTCCCCCAGCCAGATGATGTATTTGTAGACAAATACCACTCTAGAAACAACTGCTTTTTCACAATATATTCTAGGCATCACTTTTCATTTTGATGTGATTTTTTTTCAGTTAAAATGTAACCAAATTAAAATCCAAATTATTTAAAAGTGAGGCTAACAGATACAAACAAAGAGGAAAAAACCCACCAAACAAACCAAGCCAAAAAACCCACAGAAATATTTACTCTTTTATTCCAGAATATATCTCATTTGTAATACATTAGGCTAACATTCTCCATAAGTTTTATTCTATTTCTTTAAACATTGCAAAAAATCTTTTCATATGACCTTAAGCACTTCTTTTTCTGGGTGGAGTGTTTGTTTCCTGAATCACAGAATTTATTATTCTCAAGAAGCTAGCCTGAACTAGCAAGAGCCCCTGGCCTATGCTTCAGTGTCTCTATGAGCAGGGCATGTAAGGGAAAGCCCCAGGTGAAGCTGATCATGGTCCCTAGACCCTTTTGGCACTCAGGGCCCTGACAATTATTGATCCAGCACTAAACTGTGGAAAGAAACTGAAAAGTAAAATTGCACAGGAATTTTGGTGTCCTGGAAACAATGTGTATGTTGCATTCCTGGGGTGCTTAGACCAGGTGAGATGTGCACCTGGTCTAGGTGCATACCCATGTTGTGCTTGGGTTGAAAGGCACCATGCGATTTATCTTTAGCCTCAGTGTTAATCGATCTACCTGAAGGATTTTCTTGGGTAATGGGAGCACTGGAACTTCATCCCAAAGGATAACAATTGAAAATACTATGGAGGCTGAGACTTTGGTCAGTGCTGCATGATGCCCACTCTAATACTGAAAATCTGAGACGAAATCCTGTGTCCCTACACTCATGCAAGATTTGCCACTGCTTTCCACGGAGCCAAGATCTTGCCTCAGGCAAAAGCAAAACTGCAGAGGTTACAATATCTGCTCTTCCACTCCAGCTCCCAGAAACAAGACCTGCATGGCAGATGTATTATTATTTATTAATAGGCAAACTTGCACAAACCTTATAATCTCAAATTATAACTGAGTGCTTTCCTAGTTGATAAATCACATTTCAAGAGTTTTTCATATTAAGCTTAAACTATTTTTCTTTCTGGAGTAAAATGGGATGTCAAAGTATCAGCTCAAATAGCAAGAACTGTTCTCTTCAGATATACTGAACAAGCACAAGCTCCAATTGGCAAAATCTGGTCATTGTTACAAAGCAAACCTTAGCTGGAGCTGTATAGTGAGTTTGGCCTTTCCACCTCAGAAGATGTCTATATTGATTTGTTTATATGGGAAAACACAATTTCTGAAAGAATTATCTGAAAGAGAATATTAGGAATTTGTTGTGGCACAACAGGAGACAGGGATACATAACAAACGAACTGTGGAATAATTATAAGAAAAATAAAATACATCAGTAGAAACAGATTTAATTCACTGCTGAAACTGTGTGTAAAAGGTAATTCTGTCTTTTATTTCTCCTTCCTGAATGATGGAAAATCTACTTGTACATTGTTTTGGCTAGGACCTGACAACAGTTTTACCAAGGGAGAGATGATGAGGCTTTAGTCCTTGCTGAGCACTGGCCAGCCTGGGACATGGTGTGTGTCATGCAGTGCAGTCAGGACAGTCTTGTCCTGCTCTCCCCACCCTCATTTGAGCTGATTTGTTTTCCTCCCAGAGCTGCTGGTCAATTGTTAATTGTAAGACCACGATGAAGCCTGACAGTTGTCTCTCTCATGCACTTATATTTTGCAGAAGACAAAAGCTAGCTCTTACAAATGCTCTGGGAAACCAATATTCCTCTTTTGCAAACAGGAACTGGGGGAACTGAGTCAACTAACACTTTGAAGGGGGAGATGAACACCCTCATCTCATGGCCACACACCCCCTTCAGTTCAGAGATGTAAATGCCACTGACAGCAATGTCCTCAGGAGGACCAGTACAGCAGAATTAGAAGGTCACTGAAACAGATTACTTTTCCCATCATTTTTCACAGTTGCTTTTTTATTTTTTTAACCTGGCATCTGTTCTCCCATGTGTGCCTACATATAAAGGCCGCTAACTCTAGCTGCTTCTTTAGGCACATTTCTGGGATGGGGATGGAAAAGACCTTTTTGTTGGAGAAAAGGACACCAAGGTTTGAGGCAGCAAACCTTCTCTTGCTTTCAAATGCTTTGAACTGCTGCAGTTACATGACACAGCCAGACAACTGGCTTCGCTGTCTCATTACATTCCTTCACAGGTGAGGAGGTAATGGCTTAAAAGAGAGAATAAAATTCACAACTTGCAAAGCACCTTTGGGTCTTCAATATACTGTGTACATCATTTGTACACATGTTTGTGAGATGGGGGAGGCAGGCCTGGGAGAGATATAGAACAAGTAGGAATATAATTAAACCTAAAAACTAATAAGGTGAAAGATCTATAGGAAGCTAATATCACCTTGTAGGTTCACAAGTTATTTTTAAGGACTGCCTAAAATCAGTGAGAATTTGATTGTGGCATTCACAGCTGTGATACTAATCAGTGGGCTCAGCTACAACACAAATCTGGCCTCAGGTTGATATTGATTGAACATCTATTCAATCAATAAAAACCATAACCCATTCCTTTATTTCATCTAGTCTCAGAGTCTGCTGTCCCACACATTACATCTGAATAAACTGCAGCTTATGCTGTTTGCAGCAGGAATGACTCAATACACAAATAGTGTGGTCCTACCACCTTTTCCACACTCTGAGCTGTGCCACTGGTGCTGCTGTGCTAACCAGCAGGGACAGATGCTGAATGAGAAATTCTTCTGATAAGAGCTTGTGACAAGCATTTTCCTCCTAGTCAAAACTTGCAACAAAAGGGAGTGGGGGAAATGGGACCAGTAAACAGTATTTGCAAAGCAGCAAAACCTTAACATCTGTGGCTTTTGGGCCTTGGGACCAGGAATTTACAACCTGGGCTGCTTTTGGATTGCATGACAAGGCCTTGAATTTGGATTTAATCCCAGCAGGCTAATTAGAGATGCATGATAATCCAAACAGATATGAAAAAAGGTCTTTATTTAATTAGGCAAAAAGAGTGCTCATTTTTTTAACTTCACTCCAACTCACTTCAGTGTCCAAAGAGCTTATTGTCTTATAAAACTAACACACAAAAAAAAGCAGAGGGTGCTTTTACAAAGTATACTTGATCTGAACAAAAAGAAGACAGATTCAAAATGAGAGAAGATATAAAAGACAGAGAAACAGAATAAAGGCTGCTATTTCTCCTTCTCTATTGTGAATGTAGCTTATAGTTTATTAATCCTATCAGTTCTGTGCACCTCATGAAGTTAAATTAAAGTTGGTAGAACACAGTGAATGAGGAACACAAAAGCTTCACTTTCCTGTGAAGGTGCATGCATGCACTTACCAGGGTGGATTCCCACACACAGGAGCCCTCACAGAGAAGGGGGAGAAGCAAGAGCTGTGAGCAGGACTGCTACTGGGCAAGGGTCATCCTTGTCCTCACTCTTACCAAAATTCAAGTATTTATTCAAAGCCTGATTCTTTGAGACACCCTTCTTTAATCCTGCAATATAAATCAGAAGCTTGAAGTTCTGACACCAAAGAAAGGATGAGTAGGGAATAAGGGCAGGTTTCAATGGAAAGATCAGGTTCAAGCAGAAGGCAGGCATGCCCTTTTTTAATTTCCAGGAGTTTTGGCTTTATAGCAAACATTTTAAGGGGCTATTACTAAAAGCAAGAGAAAAGTACCTTCAATTCTGGAAAACACACTAGGGCAAACAACCCAAGACAATCTGGATTTCCTTTCAGAACTAAGATGCATGGGGTATCTATCTCCCTATAGAAACCAACAATGGATAAATATAGTGCATAAATATTTTTTACGGAAGCACTGCCTATATAGCACAGATGAAGCCCTCCATTTTACATCCCAATAACAAGGAGGTATTCCAGAGGAAGGTATTCTAGAGACTGCTGTTGAGTCTGCCCTGGAATGCCTTTGTGTAGCAAAGCAAATGATTGCCCTGAGGGGATTTTCCCACTGCTCATAAAAAATGTCACAGCCTAGCCTTGTCCCATCTGTACTATGCTTTCTCAGGGCAACATCAGTGCAACCCATTTGGAGAAGCTTGTGCTGTAAATAGTGATGTTTAAATGTTACACAGAACAGTGGCAATTTTTTTTTCCCACTTAAAATGTTAAGAAATGAATATATTAAAAGCAGAGCACAACGTGGTGTTTTACCAATAAAAACGTAGCAGAGCCAGATCAGCAAAGATTCAGAGCCTGTCTTCATTTGAAGGGGAAGGTTCAGGAAAACAGGGAGTTGACAGGAGAAATGATGAGTGTACTTTGCACACACTCACACAAACCACACAGCTTCTACTACAATTGCAGCCACTCACTCTGCCCTGCCTGGCCCACCTTGTTTCATTACTGGATGTAGGAAGATCTGAGGTTTGGCACAGTAAGTGCTTCCAGCAAGAGAAGACTAGGATGTTGTAGGATCCAGGCACACCTACATGTGTGCTCAGGCACACCTACATGGTCCCTCTGTCACAAAACCCACTAGATTTAAAGTGTAAGAGCAAAATAAGTTTGGTTCTGTGATGTGTCTTCACTTCCAGCAAACACTGGAGTGCAGCTTAAGGCTTCCTCTTAGAACAGACTGCAGGATATGGATGCAAATTTAGTATGTCTGAAAAGGAGAATAAACCCAAAGCTGTACAGCACTCCCTGGATGACATGAGAGGCCAAGATCCTCATCAGGCCTCCCTCTTAGACCGAGAGTGGCCTTGAAATGGGATATGGGAAACCAGGTCCTGACAAAACCTTCCAGGTCTATCTGTTGGCTAAAGCATTACTCCTGCATATAATCTGCAAGGCAGCATGGTTCCCTCCATCACAGTGTCCCAGGCTGCACTGGGCATACAGAAAAACCCCACACGCCCATGAAACTTTCTCATTTGTAGTGGCACTTAACAAGCCAAACGTGCTCATAGCTATCAGAGGAACAGCCTACTAGAGCAAAACCACTGATTTAATATTTACAATTGACTGCTTGCTACAATTGCATAGTGGCTGCCAGGAGGCTTTGAGAGGTGGCACGAACAGAGCAATAGTCATAGGTCAAAATATCAGTAAGGGAGATAATGAGGCATTATTTGTTTTATACCCTTTGACTTAAATCCTTTCACTCCCTCCTTCCCATACAACATAGTGCTGTCCATGAATCTCTCCACAGTTATCTTAGAGGCTTCCACTGCACTTCTACAAACATTTCCTCATGGTGTGTCCATTTAGATACAAAATTGCTTAAGTGGAATGTGATGTATAAAACAGACTTGTGCTTTTGACAAAGTAGAGGTAAGTCCATACCTTTTGTCCCAGTTCACTCAACAAACTTCTTGTTAGTAGGCAAATCAATCTGGACTTGCCAGACTTGGATCTGGGCAGATGTGAATCTCCAAGGTAAAACGTTTTGATTTAGCAATCTAAAACCTCAGGGAATATAGACACTAAAATACACACTCTCTGATTCTTGGGGCCCTTTTTGCCTAGTCTGAAATCCCTGTTTGTCTCTTACTGTCTGCATAAGAGGATGGAAATCCCTGTAGAAATAGAAAATGGGCAGAACTGGAAACAATGGATGCTGACAAGCACACTATCATTATAGGCATTTATGTGCTGAGTATCAAATTGATAGTACCTTCATTTGTAACTTTTGCTCATCTGTTCACTATTATTAAATGAGCTCAGAAACCAGAGGAGATTTGAGAGCGACAGAGTGTAATTACACACTTTAGAAGAAGATATTTTTCATTGTGGTTTTAGAACATAACAACCTATTTAAAAAAAAAACAAAACCAACAGCAGAAAGAATCTGGGTATTTCAATTCAGCTACATTGCTGTCCTCAGAGAGCAGATGCATTTTAAAAAAATCTGCTTGTCACTTTGGCTCTAACTAAATGTACAAACAATGCAAAGGCTACTAAGAGCTTTTCCCTTGAAATATGCAACTCTGCTTAATGTAGAATTTTGAAAATCCTTATTTAAATAGTGATTTTTTTTATGTTGATCAACAATCTTATTATTTTTAATTTTGTTGAGTGATTTATTTGCTTACTTTCATAACATCCATCTATACAGGAAGCTAGATAGTCTAGCTGTAAAGTAGCTGTGTTTTATTTGTTCTACTTGATCTTGCATCAAAAAGCTAAATATTTTATGACACTGAAGTCAGCAATGGCAAATAGGTATATTGAGGATGAGGATCAGCAACAATGGGTGAGAAGAGATATGAGGGAAAACTAGCAATCCTGTCCATATGACTGTGTGAAATTACAAGCTTCAGCTTAAAGAGGATAGTGTCAGAAATTAATTCTTTAGGAAAAATGTGGCATATTGTTATTCTTGGTCCTGTGCAGTGAGGTTCTCCAGTGGCAACTCACCTTTAGTTTGAAGGTTCCATGTCACATGCTGAGCCAGGTTTTACTCTTCCTGGGGATCTTGTGGTTCCATGCTGCCACAGAGAGCCAGAGTCATCTGGCCATTGCTTTTTCATACAGAGATCATTTGGCTGTTCCTCCACACACCAAGCCTGCAGTCTATCCAAAAGTCACAGGAAAATATGTGCCATTGTGCCTGGAAGAAGCACAGAAGTTCCTGGCCAAGGGAAATTTTCACCCTTATCAAAAGTTTATTGTGTTTGTCTCAGTGTAGGACGTGTCTGCAAAGGCAAAGTCCTACAGAACTACTTGAAAACTACCAGTATTTGCCTCACACCTAGGAAAAAAAGAAAGCAGCCTCAAGAGACATAGACTTCCTAAACTGATTCAGCCAGCATATGAGCATCCTGAAATGATTGTCATTTAAGAACCCTCCAGTTACCACCCACAGTCTCTCCTCTGCAGCCTCCAGTGCTTCCATTTCATCTCAGGCAGCATCGTATTGCTGAGGCTCTGAGAAAGCACAAGGCTTGAATGGTGCCAGTGACCACAAGAAGATGGTGTCTGTTTGCCTGGCAGAGGTATTTAGCACCTATCATTTGAATACTTTCTCATTTTGTGCAGGGTCTAATGAGCTAATGTAATTATTTGAATTCAAGGAGTAATCAGAACCCTTATTTCAGATAATAATTTTTTAAGCTACAAAACCTTTCTCCCCATTTCTGAAGAATACATGAAAATCTGAATATTTCCAAAGGGAAGGATCTTCTGGGAGGACTTGTGATCAGTGTGTATGGATACTTCTACACAAGTATGGTCCCATTTCAGAGTGAAGCCAAAAGAAATAAGTTTTTGGTCTTTTCCTGGTTATTGCTAATCCACTGCAAATGGAATAGTTCATCTTTTACCATCTCCTGTCCTTTAGAACTCTCCAACCCAATCTGATACTGGTGGCAAACTAACTTAATAAGATGTTGTATATGTATTTGTGGATCAAAACAAAGTAAAACATTAAAAGCATTTATTGTGTTGAAATTTTCTATGCCAATTTTCTGCTAAGAAGCAGAGATTCAAAAGGTCAGGGCTCTTGCAGTACAGAGTTAGTGGTATATTAGTTACAGTAATTCAGCCTGAAAATTCCAGGAGAAACAAACACAATGGAATGCCCTGAATTATAGGAGGCGACCACAGCTTTAATCAGCTCTTGGGAAAAGAGAAACATGCATTTGGTTATTGACAGTTGATAAACTCTATTATGAGGTTTGAAGAAACAAGGAGTTCTAGAGTTTTTTTTCTTTAACTAAATGAGCTTTTGTTTTCTTGCTTTCTCCCCAGCCCTGGTTACAGAGCCTTTTTTTCCTCTTCACTAGGCTGATACAATTTTAAACTGTTACTATTGTTCCTGGCACTGAGGATTTTCAGATCCCTGCTGGACTGTAAAGTCTGGGATGAGTATGTCCCTAAGTGATGTCTTGAAATAAAGTTCAGGAAGCAGAAGAGATCCTGAGATGATTGATTCTGTGCAATGGAACTGTACCAATTACACAAAGGTCTGAAAATCCAAGGTCTGACTGAAGCCTTTGAAAGATAATTGAGTCAAGCCTTCTAAGTCAGCTTAATGTGCTTGTTTTCAGGAAACACCTACTGCCACAATTCCATCGCTGAGGAAGTTATCACTGAGTTTTTCTCTCTGTAAAAAGCTCTGCTTCAAAATGTAAGTCATTATTAAAAAATGAAGATAGAGGAGGAAAGGGCGTACACTGCCATGGCTTTCTCAAAAGCATCATTATCATCAATATGTTAAGCCAAAGACAAAATGATCCCCAAAACCAGAAGCAGTGCCTTAAGGTAGTATTTGAGTTTGCATAGAGCCTGAAACACAGACTTGGAGAGGTACAACTGCCCCATTCATTTCCAATGTCTGATTACTCCACAACTTTTAAGTTAGCATGTTGATGTTACATTAAATTGCTAATTGTATCAGAGAATTTCAGAGGTTGTTCCTCCACTGTCCAGACTGAAATATGAGCCACTTAAAGCAAGCAAACACAACTTTATTTATAGGTCTGGGGGTTTAAAATTTTGTTATTTTCAAGCCAATGGAGTGATATTTCTTCCCTTTGCAATTGACTAGTATTTCCAAATATTTCATCAACATTTTCTGCCTTGTCCAGAAGCATTAGAAATTCGTACACAATACCAGAAAAGTGTGAATGCCAGAAAATAAAACAAATAAGGAACTACCAAATCAAGGAACATCACAAAGCTGTGAAAGGAGGAAACCAAGGCAGTTTGACCATCTTTTTTTGATAATTTCCTCTGGAAATTAATTCCCAAGGACAGGCTTTTTTTAAAAAATAATGTTTCATTACATTGCCTTGCCAAATACCAGTGTATACCAGCTGTCAGGTTTTCTCCTCTTTAAGCAATGCTGCCACAATTTCCTATCAAGTAATTGCCCTCAAAGCAGGTACTGGAATAACATGGGACAAAGAGTTTTGCTGTGTTCCTTTGAAAGACATTTGAGTCAGAGGTTAAAGAAATCACTGCTCCAGAGGCTCTTAAACATGTCATTGTCATAATATAAAAACTGACTTACTAACTTAGATTATTTGGAGAGTTAAGTGCTTGTGTTATTGCAAATTAAACTAATTAGTATCGTTTCCTGACAGCTGCAGTGAGCGATAGCAATTCCATGATTTTTTCTTCAGCCGCTCATGTGGGATGAGGAGAAGAGTGGAGACAGCTTTGTGATTTAATGGAATGGGATCAGTTTATCATCATAAGGGCACATCGTTCCATTCTTAGCACAACTCTGCTGTTTCCTCTGCTCCCTCTCCGTTCATCAGCTATTATTGCACTATTAACTTACTACATGGAAGCCAGGGGAGACAGATGGAACTTGCTGGGAACTTCACAAATAACCAGACAAAAAACTACACTGGAATTTGCTTGAAGTATTTCCTGCTTTTGGAACTGTTGTAGATTATATTTGCCATCCTTTTAACCAAGATTGTTGCTGCCAGTAGAAGATACAAGAACCCATTTCAATACCATAACTGGTTTAATTGTTATAAAGGCAGAATCGTGAACTAGTGATGATTGAAGTCTCTAGCTTATATGAATAATTGTGTGAAAAGGGAAAGTTACAGTATTTAATTGGCAGGCATTTAGCAAATCACTTGCATTTATCATGTGTGGAAAATGTGTACCAATCATGGTGGTAAAACCATTGTGCTTACCACTGCCCAGAATTTCCATAAGATTACATGAGGAACAATAGCAGACAATCCCAACAAACTCTAATAAAATGTCATACAGAAAACTAAAAGTAATCTGATCAGTAAGGAAACGTCTAAGATTTCTTTAGAAGAGCCAGAATGAAATAAAACTCTTGTCCATCTCCCACTTCACAGAAGCCCACACAAAT
This sequence comes from Haemorhous mexicanus, assembly GCF_027477595.1. Lineage (NCBI taxonomy): Eukaryota > Metazoa > Chordata > Aves > Passeriformes > Fringillidae > Haemorhous > Haemorhous mexicanus. The sequence continues at coordinate 27,133,094 of NC_082348.1, read as the reverse complement.
GGATAAAATTACTCTGAATTCAATTATTCTGGAATTCTAACTTTCTAGAGACCATTGGGTTGTGCTTGAACTTTTCATTAGATCGCTTTGGTCAGATTTATGGTCTACTTATATTACTAAACTGGCTCCAAAGATTTGCTATATCTTGGAGCCATTGGAATAGACTGTAGCTTTGTGGTTCACAGACTGGATTAATGTTTTCAGCTACTAATTAATTGCTGATCACCAGCATGGAAATTGAATTATCTATAATCATATTAAAATATGGGGTTTTGTTCCTCTCCTCCATGAATCACTTAGCTTAGAAAATCTTGATGGAAAGAAATGCATATTTTTGAGACAACACAATACTTGAGTAAAACACTAAAAGAATTAGAGAAATAAATCCTCTTCATCATTGCTGAGCAAAAATTTATGCACAATGACAGCTGTCTACTGTCCTAGTATGGTCACTGTTTGCACAGGGCCCGAGTACCTTCCACTTTTCATTCATTTATTTTCAGAACACTCTACAAAACAGGGAATTTTTATGGTTTCTAATGACCCTTTGCCAAGGGAAGAAGTAAAGAACAAGAGAGAATTCTTCAAATCAGCACTGGAACTATGTGAGGCAAGAGGGAGTTAAAGCTGCTTCCTCCACGTGCCAGATTTGTATCTGTAACCACATAATTTTTCATATCTATAATCATGATGGCAATAAAAAAGTCCATCAAGGGAGAAGTGGCTGTGGATCCAGTTTCCATTCACAGGTTTCAGGGACCTTACACATTCTGAACCAGAAAGAATCTTCCATGGCCACTTAGGAAACACTGCTTTCCCAGCACCTTAACACTTCCAGTCATTGTTTTTCCATGAGGATTGATTCCCATCAGTTGTTATTTTCCTTAGGTTTTACCAGTGTAAAGGACTACAGTAAAGCTGTGCCATTCTAGTCTCTCTGCATCACTGAAAAGGAAAGATACTGTTCATCCTACACCCACCAGGCTTCTTTCTGCCACTGCTCTTGACCAGAGACTTTTCTCCCTCTTGGCCAAGGACCCAAAAGTGAACTCCTTGGTGAGCTAATTCACCTTGCTGACTCAGCACAAAACTATTTCCCTATATTTTTTTTCCTTTCACAAAATGCATTCCCAACCACTGTCAACCCATCCAGCCCTTCACTTGACACTGTGTTCATTGCCATGAGATCTGTTGGCTTGCATTCCCACAAAAAAAAAAAGTTGAATTCATCTTTGCAGGAAATTTCCTCTGAAAGACAAAAAGCTTGTGCTGTTACACCAGATCTGAAAAGATGATACTGCTAAAATTTTATTGGGCAACAGAAACCTTTTTGTCACCTCAATGATAAACTGATTAAAAATATCAGTTATTTTCAAGTGAAGATCTTAATTAGGAGTAAAGAAAATAATGAGCAGTAAAAGCATTTTTTTTCCAAGATAGTACAGTTCTTCTCTCTGCATAAATTGCTACAGGGTAGTGTGAAAATGCCTGCTCCTTTTCTTCATGAATTAAGGGATTGGGTCAATTAAAGCAAAAGAATTTTGATAAAACATCTACACCTATGGAAGCCTTCAGAATGAATTAAAAAATGAAAGGACATCAAAATGTTCCTCAGTACTGCTCTGATGTTATTTCATAATCTCTGTTGCATTATAAAAGCCATTTGGTCATAGGCACAAGAAAGGTATAAGTGAGTAAAAAGGAGATATTGTTACTAGGACCAGTATGTACACTTTTCAGGCCCACCAAATGGGAGAGGTTACACACTTTCAAAGTTCCAATTGTTTAACTGAATGGTCTAGCTATGAACAGTCTAGAAATAATCTGCACATTCTAGACTTAATTATTTTAACTGAATATTTATGGTCTTTAGGCAACTCTTAAGAAAAACATTATGTCTCAAAAAGAGGAGATATAAAACATGCAGTATTAAAATGCATTGCATATTGTCATCTAGTAAAGCAGTTTCTTTGTGAAGGTCTTGCTCAATTTGTCAGGCAGGAGACAAAGCAGGAACACACCCAGCCTTGGACCAACCAGACCTTTAATATTAGAGATGGGTGAACCTCCAATTTTGTGATTTTGGGAACTTCTCATGAATCATTTCCATGGCTGACCCAACTATAGGACAGTGGGATTTCCTTTTCCTGGATTTTAAAAGACATGCACTGTGGGTTTTTTTGTCTGTAAAACCACATTTAAACATCTGCATAAAAACTTTCCCTCAGTTAGAGACACCATGAAATCAGAGATGAGAATACTTTACATCTTCTAGGACAGTATCCATTAGGTACAAGGTAGAATCAAAGGTACATAATAACAAATCAGTTTTACAATCAGCCATGTAGAAGCAAGTCTGGATTCTAATTGAAAGAGTTTGCCCTCATTGTTTCCAGCAACAGGATTCTACTTCACCTTCCTGTCATCAGACTTTACCCAAGGTCAAGTGATACATCCCTGCAGAAATTAAGTAACTGGGACTTTGCCCCATGAGCTCCTCATGACTGAAGCAGCAACAACAGCTGAGAAGTTTGACCAAATGCTCCTGCTGTGAGCAAAGCCAAGTCTGCTTTGTGCTTCTGCCTCCTCACAGGTCTTCAGAACTGTGCCTGTGTGTCCAATTTGGCTTAGAAATCTACTAACTTGTTGGTAGTTTGCTATTTGGGCCAATCAAGGTGGTTTTTAGTGAGTAAACACACCTCAGTGTTTCTGGACAGCAGGTAGGAAGCTAACATCAACATCAGCTGCGACTTTTCCTCTCAGAAATTCCATATAATGCTTTTAAAATGTTAGAAGCAAAAGTAGTCTGATTTTCATTTAAATTCAACTTTTAAAAATAAATTTTATGAACTATTGGGTCATATAATTCTAGATGTCTTAAATTATTATGAGCTATAGGAAGTAATATTTCAACATGATACATCATGGAAAAGCACTCACTGAGGGTCTCTAGCTTTCAAAACTGACTAGTCATTTTGACTGTCTGGTGTATCTGAAAGGAGACTGATTGTGTTATGTTTTAGTATCTATCAGAGAGGCAAACTTGCTTAAGACACCTCAGGACAGTCTTTTGCAATCTGATTTCCAAAAATTCTTGAACATTAGTGAATTGATATCCTAGATGGAGACAGGGACTAAAAACATACAATAATTACTTTGAGATTCTGTGAAAATTTAGACAGAGCAACTTTTCATAAAAATTTGAGGGCCATAATCTCAAGACCGTAGTCTCAAAATTATTGAAGAAGTGAGATCTGGCGAACACAATGTTTCTTCAGGGACTGGAAGAAATAAACAGAATTGGGTTTCTTTACCAGAAGCATATTGCCATTTCTTTTTTATAAGATAAATTAAAACAAAAAAGTCAGCTATTGACTTCTTAGGTTACAAGGGTTACCACAATAACAAAACAAAGCTCACGCTGCTGATCTATTCCAGGGGTTATGGCCAGTCCTGTCTGGAACAATAGCCACAGCAGAACCCACACAGTGTAGCAAGGATGTGCTACTTGAAAAAATACAGCTTTGCAGAAACTGTCTGTTTCAGTGGCAGACATTCCTGAGACATATAGTTCCCTCATGACAAATACTGTCTATTACTCAATTAACACATCTTTAAACTGAGAAGACAGGCTCTTGGCAAGAGGCACTTGCATTGTGTAGTTAAACAGATAAAACAGTTGCTTGCCTCATTATAGAAAAATGCTCAGCAGAGGCAGTGTGCCCTCCCAGCTGACAGCATCTCTACACCAGGCTCCTACTCCAGCAGCTACAGCACCAAGTGCTCCCCAGCAGTACAGAGCATGCCTTGCAGTGGCCTGACACCACTGGGTATGAGTTTGCAGTGTAGCAGTAGTGCACTCCAAGAGCCAGAAAGCCTCAATGCCTATCAGCTGTAGTAAATGCCATCCACTCCCCATCTGCTTTCCCACCAGCAGTCAACACTGCACCTTCAGAGAGTTATACAAGGCTTTGCCACAGGCTCTTCCTCTGATCTGAGTGAGGAGCACGTGTCAAAAGCTCATGCAACACAGCTGGCTTGGCAAACCTTGCTTTTCCTTTCAGGATCAGAAAGTACTTCACATCATCTCAACAGCTTAAAGCAGCACCGCCAGCACACACTAAAAGTGCATGTCAGCATTCAAGAAAGGAAGGAAGGACAAAAAGAAAGTCACAGTAATGAAGCTTCTGCCTATTACTCATCCCAGCCAATAATTTAGAAATAAGAAAACAGTTGACCAGAGAATTACAGTGTGGTTGTCTCATTCTTACTGAGCATCCCAGGGCCACAGGCTCCCTCACCATCAAAAAGAGCCTTCAGAATCCTCTCCAGGGGAGTGTACTTCTGTCACACCCCACAGAAAACTTCCTTTTTGAAAGACCTTCATTTAACATCCTGAATTCAAGAACAAAACTTTCTCAGTCACTTCTTATTCCTTATATCTCTCACTGGAGAAAACAGGACCTGCAGGTTACTGCTTTATGTCAACACTGTGAAGCAGGCAAGCCCCAGCCCCAGTCTGTGGCCTCCATGAAATGCCATCTGTGGCTCCCAAGGAGGTTGCTCCTGCTGCTGCAGCACAGGCAAGTCAGTTTGGCAGCAATAGTCTGGTTTTGTTTGGACATTGCAGGTATGTGGGCCAATCACCAAGCTCCCCAAACTTAGATTCAGCATTTTAAGATTCAGCTTTATTTTGGTCTTGGGGTCAGAAGCCAGTCCTGCAGACTTCCCTTCAAACCCGTAGTCATGGGCCCTCTCTCTTCTCCAACCCTCTCCTCTCTCAGGCAGGAGATATTGATCAATGACCTTTGATCAAAGATGATTGATCAACAGGCTTTTTTATTGGGCTGGAATGGGATCTTTAGCACTTTTTTCCACTGTGAAGCCAAACAGGCTGAGGCAATTGCCATGGATCTAGAATTACATATGAATGTACCCTTTGATGCATCACACCTTCTCTCACACTTACTTGCAGATCTTCAATGCTTCCTATTTTATCTTAATAGCCTAGAGCCTCTAAATATTTCTGCTGTTAGCTAACTTGCATCTTTTTTATAACAGATGAAGAAGTAGTAACAAAATGTCCACCCTTCTGATCTCTAGTTTCAAATTGTTTGGTTTGTGCTTAGAACATAAAAGAATGTACACATAGGAGACCTTGGTGTCTTATTGTGCTAAGTACACTCCTCTCTAATAGAGTGACTTGGAAATGTCATCATGGATTTAGACCAAAGACTAGAAATATAAAGCCTCCAGGCTGGACAGCAATGCCTACTTTTGCTTAAACAGCAGACAGGAGGGAGGTTTGAAGGCAAGAGATCAAGTGCTAATTATCAGAATTATTAATGAATACAGTGTCTATTTCTAAAAATGTTAGCCATTTATTTAGGCACACACAGCCATGGGCAAACAAATCTTCAGCACTCTTTGCCCCAGGAATGTTTCCTTCAACATTAATCCGTGTATTTCTTTGTCTTAAATAGCCACTATCAAGCCAAATGCAAAAATTTATGTAGTTACTTCACAATGAAATGTTTGTTCAAAAACTCAAAAAAATTACATCTGTTTTTTTATTGAGAAAATTCAGGTTTGCATACACCTATGCATGGCTATGTTTGGAATGAGACTCTTCTACACAAAGGATAACTTTTCTGTGCAACACTTGGTCAAAAATCCAGAGAATAAAAATTCCTGATGTTCCAACAAACTCCACCAGGCAGAATAATTTTAAATTCTATTCCAGTAGAATTTAAACCAATCTTCAATCTTCAGTCTGGGGAGAAGACAAATTTCTACCAATATCTTTCTTCTAAGGATCTATAATCTTAAATATCAGAGTTAAAAGAATCAGAAAGTTTTCTTCTAGATTTCTATGAAAGATTCTCTACCTGCTGTATACCCAATTTCCTTATTTAAAGAGTTCAAGGTTTTGAAATCAGGTGACCAGTCTGTGCTCTTCCTTTCAGTGCTCTAATACTTACATATCATTCTGCTATTTTAAAAGAGTTAGTGGAAGTGGTGAGAAGGGCAGGTATTTAGGGCTGTCATCTTCATCAGCCATCTCTTGGCTTTCATGTTAGTTACATTCTGCTTACTGGATTTGCTATTTTAATGCCTTAAATAAGAATAAAATACTCATAGAAGAGGAAGGAACTAAAAAGATAATTGTAGGGGTATTCTCTGATCCTATTCCTACTTGATCACATAGGATTCATTAACCATTTGCTCTCAGTGTCTCCAGACATCAGAAGTGGCAGCTAATACAGGAGAAGTGCAATTTACTCTGGAAGCGTACACCACTAATGTTCTAACAGCCAACTTAGGAAATGCTGGGTTATTTTTAGAACAACAACAGCAATAATAACAACTATTCAGAACTGCAGCCATGCAAACTGATTAAAACAGTGCTAGTCCTGAATTAGTGAGATTTGACTCTGGTAAGACCACTTTTTGCTGTGGCAGAAAGAGTTCCCTTGTGTGTGTTACTGCTTCAGTACAGCGCGATGCCTTTGGGCAGGCACAGCCCAGGGCAGTGAGGAGGATTGCTGCTGCAGGACTCTGCACTCTGGGCAGCATGATACATTGTAAGGCACATTACTGGGATTTGCCACCCTGCAATCCACAGATACGGCTGCGTCTCGTTTCAGAGCTAAGTGGAACCGTCTGCCCCTTTGTGTTCAACCAAAAGCCACGTACTGACTCTCGAATTACATCTGCACTTACCACCTAAAACATGAAAGGGAGCTTGTTTTTTTCCAGCAGTATCTCCACTCTTTGTGCACCAAATTCAGTAACCCACCTGCCCTGGTGTGCACAGCAGGTCTCTTCTCCCTCAGACAAGATGATGGGATTTATTTCAATCCAAGAATCTATTTCCCCTTTTCCCTTTTGGGCAGTTCCAGGTTCTCAGGCTCCAGCTCTGGCCAGTTTTTTAAAAATAGAAGTTTCTGAATTGTGCAATAAATCCCCTGCCAGTGTGAAAAGCCTTGAGGTCAGTATGTACCTTTTTCCTTTAAAACTAAGCTTACGTAATAGGACAGCTGTGTTTCACAGGTACCATTATTAGCTTCCTAAGAAAGAAGGACAGCTGTGAGGCTCAGCTTAAATGATATTCCCTCCTAAAGAATACCTTGTATCCCTGTAGGGTGAAGCAAATACCTGCTGTCAAACATCACACATGAAAACTTAAATAAAAAGAGCCTTATCACTGTATCTTTTTAGATGGGAACAGAGATTAAAGAATGTGTTCAGGTCACCTAGGAATTCTGCAGTGAAACAAAATGGATACAGACCTTCTGAATCCTACCTCAGCAACTTAACTGCAAAGCTTTTTTTCTGTTTAAGCAATCAGAAGCAGTTTAACCACATGACTTGTAAAAGGACTTTATCCATTTACAAACTAAAGTGCTTATATAAGACCATATATTTTCTGGTGGATGAAATACCATTTCTGGCCACCTCTCTGCCATGTTGTTTTGCACAGTTTTATAATCAGTTTGATGCCAGCAGTGATAAGATTTACCCCTACCCACAACAACACAGAGCTCAACCCCAGAAGCCATGGAGCTGTGACTGACTGGATCTGTTTGAAAGACAGTAGACAGTATTTTCTATTCCTAGCATCAGGAGACTGTGGCTTCCTTGGATTGACAGCTGATGGCTGCCAAGGGGAACAAATGCTGGGTATAGATTTTCCTATTTCCTCATAGAAGTCTCTCATCAAGAGAAGGCTCCTTAGGAGGTGGAAGGGAGGGCAGAGAGGGTGATGCAGAAGATAAAAACAGCAGCACAATCCCACTAATCATATGTCTGAAGATAGCATTGTTTGAAACAATGAAAACAGACAGGATAACACCACCTCTACTCATTTCCTTTTCCCAGAACATCTTCCCCTTGGAATACATGAGTCACCTCGAATAAGTGTCAGGTCTGACTGCTGTTACAGGTAGTGTTGGAACACATACCACAGTAGAATCAGAGTTGGAAGGGACCTAAAAGATCATCTAGTTTGAACTCCTCTTCCTTGGGCAGGGACACTTTCAACTAGACCAGGTTGCTCAAAGCCTCATTCGATTTGGCTTTGAGCACTTTCAGGGACAGCCCTGTGGGGCATCCACAACTTCTCTGGACAGCCTGTGCCAGTGCCTCAACACCCTCACAGTAAAAAATTGCCTCCTAATATCTAATATAAACCTACAGTCTTTCAGTTCAAAGCCATTTCCCCTCATCCTGTCACTACAAGCTCACGTACAAAAGTCATCCTCCAGCTCTCTTGTAGGCTCCCTTCAGGTACTGGAAGGCTGAAATTAGGTCAGCCCAAAGCCTTCTCTTCTCCAGGCTGAACAAACCAAACTCTCAGCCTTTTCTCAAAGAAGAGATGCTCCATTGCTCTAATCATCTCCTCTGGACTCACTCCAACAGCTTGATGTGCTTGCTGTGATGCAGGAGTCCAGTAGCATCTCATGAGTAGCTGCTATGATAGACAATTTCATAACCATTTACAATTTTAAAAAGCACTCATTTTAAAATTGAACAAAGCAGGCCAAAATTTCCAACACCAAAGTTTCTTGTGCCATTGCCAGACTAGATTCTAGCCTTCTATGTCAGTCACTAGGAGTCCTCATGGCTTAGCATACTGAAAAACACCTCATGGCTGCTTACTAAAAACCTACAGCCTAGGCAATCTAATCAAGGAACTGGCATGTCCTTCAGTTAGTGCCAGCTTCCACCCTCCAGGGGTCAGCTGGTTCCATGTGCAGACATGGAATGTGTGAGTCAGTGCACACACAATAACAAGCAATGTTCAAAGCAGCACATGCTGGTTTGTGAACTGTATATGTCTGAGACCTCCATCCCAGCACACTGATTGCTATAGCTTTCATTCCTCTTTGTTCATCATCACGGAGCAACAACCTCTAGTGTTTCAGCCCAAGAAATAGGGCAGTCTCCTCCCCACATCAAAGAGACCTCTAATATTGGTGCCTTGCAAAACAGGACTTCAACTGCTATCCAGAACTACTTAAAAACAAACTGAAAACAAAAGCCAAAGCCTCCTCATCATTATACAACTGCAAATGTTTTGGTCCTCCATGTCAAACAAGCTTAGTTTTGACATAGACTTCTAAAGTTTCCACTGGCTTGGCAATCAACACCCCTGTCTCATGAGCTTCTTAATATGCTAAAATTCCACAGCTGAACAGCAAGAAATGATTTGATGAGAAATGATGGATTAATTAATCTCACATACCTGTTTAAGGAAATGACAGGAATGAAATAATTTAAAGCTAGAAGTCTTTGCATGTCTTTCTTCCGAAAGACTCTTTGTATCAAATGCTATGAATTCATGTTACTCTGCCACCAGTGAGGCTTTTGCAATGTAGCAGTGGCAGCAAATAACATATAATAACCTGTGGTGAACTGTCATGAACAGTTAATTTGATACTAAACACATTTCCAGCAAGTAATTGACAGAGATATTTTCTAGGTGCTAAAGTATTCTTGTGTCACTGAACTGGTATCACAAACGTCTCATGCCCTCCAGCAGGAAGAAGTATCTGCAACCAAGGGGATTTTTTTTTTAATCGTGGTTTTGGCACTTTCTAGAGGCCTCCTATTCAGCTAATGGCTCTAGCACAAGTTTACAAGCACAGAGGCAGGCTGGGTGCTAGGAGAATATTGCCATTCCTCCCAGGGAGCAATTGGAGGTCTGTCAGACCAGCTAGGGGCAATGCAGAAAACTTTCCAGGAAGCCACAGACATTTTTATTTCTCTCTAGCCTTTTAGCTGTCTGGCAAGCATTAGAAACTCCTGCTTGCATCAGCCTAAAGAGGACTGCCCATGCTACCATCCCATAAAGAAGACTCTGGGGTCCCGAGACCACCACAACATCACATGCCGGCCATGTGCTCTGCTGGCAGCCATCTCCTTTCAGATACATTAATTTGCCACTTTCAAAGCAGCTGTGTCAGTATAAGCAAGCTTGGAGGGAGCCACACTTACCCCTGAGGAACAGACTGCAGAAGGAATTTGCACAAACTCGTGCTTCTGCTATTACAGCTGAGAACATGGCAGGGGTGCTTTCTTACCTCCCTACAGTGGCTGTGATCATCATTTAGGCAGTCACACAGTCCTGCTCCTGCTTGGCTTCCTGATGGATTAGAAATGCAAGGGGTTTGGTGTAACACAGTGAGGAAGCCATACACTGAGGCTCTACATCAAGTAATTTGAGAATCATGTTCATTACATATGGCATAAAGAGATAAATAATGCTCTTCTGAAATGCTGGTTTCCATCTACAACAGCACTAATGGAATACTTACTAAAAGAGCAGCTCTTACAAACTTTGGACAAAGGGCAGAGAACAAGCAAAGTGCTGTGTATTTGCATTCATACTGAAATCCCTGTAACTTTTTTTTTTCCATGTATCATCTGTTGCATTCTTGAATACAGTCAACCTTGCCCAGGGACTTGGGCAGAAACAAAGCAAGCATATGGGATGTCCCACAGAAATTGATATTTTTATTTTTGTGTAGAATTACAAGTTTTCATGCAATTGAGAAGAATATTTACCATACTTTCACACGTATATCTGTACCTCAAATAATCTATGCAAAGTCAGAGGGTAGATGGGAGTCTGATGGAACTATCCCTCTATAGGGAGGACCCATGACCACAGAGAATACACTGCATTGTTCTAGGAAAGACAGAAGATCAAGAAATGCTTCTTATTTTAGCATCACAATCTGCTTGAATTGCTTAGAGGTGCCTACATACCTAAATATCAGATATATGAAAAGCAGGAATTTTCAGGTGATACTGATGCAGTGATCAACATAGATACATTCACAGGACACCCTTCCTCTCCATATTCTGGATTTCTGGGAAGAAATCACCACCATGAAAGCCAGGAAGGCCCTCACTCCCAATGGGACACACACAAGGAAGAACATTTACATATATATCAATTTTAACATATCAGTGTTTCGGGCTCACTTCTCATGAAGTGCTCTCTTCAATTGTCCCTGTTTCAAGCATGATTATTCTGAGCCACAGGAGTTTGTTTATATTTGGAATGTGTCCTTTGCCTGTCAGGGCTCCACTTTTATCTCTTCATTCCAGGTGGAATTTCCAAAGCAAGGCATAGTAGATCAAGGCAAAGTTTTATATGGAAAGTAGATGAAGTGAATTTAGTATTTCAGTTCTGTGGTGGCCAGTCTGAAACATTTTAAGTTTCGTCAGATTAGGCATAAGTGTTGTGGCTCTCAGAATCACACCATATGCACCACACTGTGAACCCACCTATTTCAGATGTCTAAAATCCAGCTTGGTTAAAGCAAGAAAATTATTTCAAATATTCCAAAATTCAAGAACAATGTTCATGCTGACGTCCCAAGCTGAAGAGTCAGTCGTAGAAGCCAATCTGTGACAGAATAGTAGGAAAACCCTAACATGACTATATCCAGACATTTTAAACATAGGTTTGGCTGGCAGTCTGGAAAATACTAAGTTTAAATGCCAGTATTTGCACTTGATAGTACACTAAATGCATAAATCCTTTAACATGATACTTTGCTTGAGTCAGAATTCTATGCCTATAAAGCTATTAACACTAAACCACAAACGTCCCAGCAGTTTAAGAGGTGGAAACTGAGTTAGTGACATGTTATTGGGTGGGGTTTTATGGAAGCAGGTACATTACAGAAAACTACTGGAAAAGAATTAATTTTTAAAATAATGTTTTGTTAATGACATATCATCCAGATATAAAAACTCTCATTTGCTTTTAAGGCACTTGGGTTATAATACATGTGGTTGTTGATGATTTTTATGATGAAATAAAGACTTGCTCTCAACACAGAGTAATAGGAAAAATTCAAATATGGAAAATATTTTTTGCATTACTTGAAGAATCAGTTTTCTCAGGATTTTCACTTCTATATTTTAGGGCAAACCAAAGTATCCAATTTGTCTTTTTTATTTATTTCTTTTTTCCCCCTGAAAACATTTTGACATTCTGTACTCGCTTGTTTTAGAAAAACAAGGATCTTTTTTTTTTCCTTAAACCCACATCTCTTTGGTAAAAAAAAAATAGACATTTAGCAGAAACTGGAAATTCTTGTTAAGAACAAATAGAACATAGTAAGTTTAAAAACCTTTTGACAGGAAACTGTTGGCCAATTCTACTCCTAGAAGCTTATTGATCCTTTATTTGTAAAGAATTGGCTGCTTGAGAGCTGCCAGCAATTTGTAGTGTGCTTCATTGTCTAATGAGTATCTCAGCACATTTCAGCAATAATTTCTGCCTCAAGCTGAGTATTTCAGCAGCGAGAGATTGTTTTGATGCTTCTGATATCTCTTTGCATCCCAAGAGTAGTGGACAAGAGGAGCTCTGGAATAAACACATAAGCCTGTTTACCTGATGAAATGATGATGACTCTTAACAAGGGCAGATTTCAAATTCCTCTTTAGAAAGAAGGTGAATTCTTTTCCAAGACAAGACAGTGACACATCCTGTTGAACTGATTACTGCCTCTGACACATTAGTTCATGTAACAAAGAAAAGGCCATTGTATTAGTCAGTACACCTTTTGAGCACAGAGTCTGATATTTGGCTCCAACTTCAGACATTGGAGAGCTTTGCTCCTCTCTCCTGCACCATGACTCCAAGGGCAATGCACATGGAACACTGGGTTTCAGGGAGCTGCACTAATTGTGCTCTGCCCATTAAAAGACACATTAGAAGAGGCTGTGCCTCTGCACTGCACCCCTGAGGAAACAAAATCCTAACTACACAAAAACAAGAGGTGACAGTCAACTTACTAGTGTGCCTCTTGGTGTGTGTGACTTATTGTGTGTGCTGGTGCATCTCCATGGAGGGGATGGAGGGTAAATGAGTTCCACTGCATCTGGATTACAGCAACTAATGGCATATTCAGGCAGACCCTTATTTTCCTTAGTGAACAAGCAAGAGGACAGGCTCCAGCAAATAATCTGTGGAAAAACATCTTTTTCCCCACAGCGTTTTGTCCTGTTACTCAGGTTCTACTCCAAAATTTAGATAATAACTTTCTCTTTTCCATACCTTATTTTCAGATTCAAATCACTTACTTCACTCTAGTGCTGAATCAGTGTTGTTTTTCTTCCTTTGCAAGAAAAGTGGAACTGAAAAAGCAAGATTCTTACTGTTGACAACTGATTCCACCTTCCCTCGGAACAAGGAGAGTGTCCATGCAAATGAAAATAAGCTTACTGCATAAAGGGCATATGGTATAGAAAAAAACTGTCAGTCTATTATTTTTGTGTATTTCCACTACACCATGATTCTGTGCCAAACTGTGTCTCTTTCTCCTGAAAACCAAATTAAAGTATCCTTGCTGGATGGCATGATTTCTTGGTGGTTTTTGTAGGCAGCCACAGGAAAATTAAGTTACGTGAATTTTAGTCAGAAAGTCCTGTTTCAGGTTCAACAAAACTGGGAAGTGATTAATCCTCTTCTAAAATATTCCAGATGAGACCTGAGGCATAAAAAACCCCAGTTCCAAAGTGGTTACTCTCCAGCAGGGCGATTCCTTGTCTAATGGCTGAAACTGTACATGCAGCAGTGAATAAAGCAGCCAGATTTTTCAGCTCCAACAGAATAGTACACTAGTAAAAGATTTCACCTTATGTGTTTCCTAAAGATATGACAGTAGCAGACACTGAAAGCATCATATTTTACTGAACTTTTCAGTGAGCTTAAGAGATAATGAAACACCCAGGCCAATTCCTAGAGGCCAGGTAACACAAAGTAACCATGAGGAACGTGGGGCATGCATCCAGAGAATCCTCTTCTTGAGCACTGTGTCATATAACCTTTTTGAAAACCTCCTTTCAGTGCATGCCCAGCAGTAGGGTTTACCTCCAGTGTGGAAAGAACACACGTGCATATCTGCCATGGTCTCTGATTGCAAACATCAAAGTAAATCATCATGCAGGTCAACAGAGCAGTAGGAGGGAGGGAAGTCATGGCTACACAGACCTCTAGCTACCTTGCCACCAGCCTCCATTGCTGAGCATTCCCTGCTGCACAGCACCAGGGGTACATTTGCAGCTCACAAGGCCATATTTCTGGTTCTAAGAGCTAATCTGGTATAGCTGCAAAACACTGCAGTGTGTCAGGTAGACATAACTCACATTTCTGGTAATGCAGCCTCACTCCTAGATGGAGTTATGATGATGACGTTTCAGCAATCGTGCTGCTCACAACAATCTAATTATGAAGAAGAAACCTGACAAGGCCAAAAAACTGCAGACTGGAACACACCTCAGATACCCAGTCATAATCCCTGTTCTCAGTCAGCTACTCTTGCTTCAGCACTGTGCATTAGCACTCTTTCATGCGTGATCCAATCACTACAGATCAGTAAGAAAGTTCAGCCAGGCCAGTCAGGCAAAATGGAATTAGAAAGCAGACTGCCATCTGTATGCTGAATATATTCCTCACCTTTCCAAAGGTCTCATATAAGCATTCTGAAGGAAAGAACAGATCTTTTGGAAAGATCTTATTGAAAGAAATTCTTGGCATCTTCATTTTCATATGTGTGTAGAAGATATTGTTTTGTAATCTGAATCTGTTAAAAATGCATAATTGAAACAAATCTCTCATTTTTTTCCAAAGGAAGGAAGGACGAAAGAAAACACTAATAGTTTGCTTTCAGAGCTTTGACATTGACTTGGCATTCTGCTGTACTTAATGATAGCTCTACAAAGAAACAAGTTACTGTCTTATGTGGGAGAGCATATTTGTGGCTGAGAAAGTGCTGCAAAAATTGCAGAGAGCTTTGATAATTTTATGCCACATTTTCACCCCTGTTTTTACAGCCAATTCATTTAGTCAAAAGTAATGTTTTCTGCTGCTTATTTTTTCATTTCGTATCTCCCAATTTAATGTTTTAGTTCTGGGTTGAATATAAATTTGTGTGATGAAAGGTACCAAGACACAACTAAGGCTGTAACACTTTGGGAAATTTAATTCCTTCAGCTCATTCCATGAGAGGGGTCTTGAATCAAAACACAGGTTACACTGCATTGCTTTTATATTCCCAGCTCTCTCCCAACCCAGTCAGGCCTCTTGCACTATGTAAATACCTTTATCACAGCCACACTTTCTAACAAATCAGTTTTGCACCAGCACATCAAAGTTCCCTTGGGATCCAAAAGGGGGTGTCTGGCTGAAGCTCAGACACAGCTTGCTCTTGTGTTTCATTCCACTTCACTGCAGACTTTTTCCTAGCAGGAGCTAAGGAAAAGACAAGATTCCAGCTCCTATGTTTTGGAGCTGGAAGTGATTTTTCACCTGATTCAAGATTCTGCAGTTTCTCTGGATTTTCTCTCTCGATTTCAGACAGTTTTCTGAGTTTTCAATCTATTTCTAGAAAAAGCCAGTAGATTATATTGTCCTTCATTGCTTCAGCATTTGAGACTTCTTGATAGAAAACAGATAGTAAAGACCAAACCCTTAAATCATACAAACCCTTTGAGAGGAACAGCTAAAAGTTGGTCTTTAGCTTCTTGATTTTTGTTGTGTTTCAAATGTCATGGCATTGTTGCTATGGCTGTTGTGTTTCCTATCAGAATGACTTTTAGTTTTAAATGTGTTATGGTTTAATTCATATTTCCTAGGATTCCCTATTTCTCTGAATTTCCTCAGAACATATAAAATGAAAACTTTTACCACTTAGCTCAAGAGATAATGGTTCTCCACTCTCTAACAAGGCCTTCTTTTCTCCACTGTGTTAGCTACTAAAGCTAAATAAATATTCCAAAAAACCCCAAGGAAAACATTTAAAGGGTTCTTTCTTTTTCCCCCTTAGATTATATATAATTATTTTATTCATTTCACAATTCCAGCCTTGCCTTCAGGCTGGGTAAGACCTTTTTTTTCTTAAATATAAGGAACAAAACCACAACTTTTTGCTTTCTTTACTTTAAAATCTTGCCTTTTCACAAGCCAAGCCTCCTATAAGGGAGAATAAATATTGCTTGGACTATGGGGATGGGGAAACTGGACCTTGCTCTCTCTTTTGTAGCAAGCAGCTAAAAGCTATCTTTTTTAATTTTTGGCTTAACCCCTAAGCATATTTCTTGCCTCAGTTTAGTAGACAAGAGAAATCCGGTTGAAAAAGCCCATTGTAACCATTCAGTTGTGCATCCCTCTTCCTGTGCTAGTGTGAAGGATATGACTCCCAGAGAGGTCCAGCAAGGGGAGCTACAAGCTCAGTGCTGAGCCCTGCTGCTGTTCAAGTGACCCTGTCTTTTTTGGGTAACAGCAATCAGAGCCCTCATCCTCTTTCTTTATCATCAGGAGTTGCTACTGAGGTCCAGACTCTCAAACATAAAGAGCTGATGAAGGGATTTCCTCTTTCTCGTAGGATTAAAGCTGCATCAGTTCTGTGCAGCCTCCAAACTAAGGAGCCCACAAACTGCTGGTGCTTCCTCTGGTAATCTGTCAGGCAGGAAAGAGCTCCACCTCCATACTTTCATAAGCAAAGCCCACATCATCCTGCATTCACTCTTCATGGCTCCAGGAGACTACATGCAGAAGCTGGGCTTGTGATATGACATATTTTAACACAGAATCACTGTGGTATGATCCCCAATGTGATTAGCACAGCTCAGCCTTAGTTGGGATAGATTATTCCTAGTTTCCAACTGATCTTGGAACACAAGTATTACATCTGATTTTAATGAAACACAAGACTTTCTTGTTTCCAGTCTGCTGATGAAACAGTTGAACCTTCTCATGACTTGCTGTAATTATACCAAAGGCTGTGCATTATCATGAACAATGCCAACCCCTTTGCAAGATGTAAAGTTAATCCTCCAGTACTTGTGTATTGATATGTTTGGAAATGTAAACTGAGGAGTGAAAAGAAATCAGTGCTACCCTGGTGAAATGTGACCATACCTGGCACAGAAGTTTTCACACAATACGCTGTGGCAGCCTCTTAGTTAGATGTAATTTTATGTTAACAGGAAAAGTCACTTTAAAATATGTTTTGTTCATGAAAGCCTCAAGCACGTACACAAGTTAATCACATTTTGGAAGATCATGTTAAAGTACATGTAAAAAACCAAAAGTGCATTATGAGGAAAAAAATTCAAGGTGGAAACATTACCAAGGAATTTCTTGCTTTTGACAGCTTTTTCAAAGACTCTGGTAAGATGCTGTACTTCCAAAACTAAAAGCTCTTTCCATTGGGTGGCTTGTTTTGCTTGTAAAACAGCTTGGTGGTCCTGGGACAGCTCTTACTGGACTAATGTTCTTCACACAAAAGCCACGACTCTAATTGGCATTAACTATAATTGGCATTAACTGTCCCTGCTTTGGCAGCCTCATCTGAGAAACCAAAAATCAAATCCACAATGTAGATCTAATTGCCCTTAATGGCCCCTCCACACCAGGGTTGATGGCATGCTGAGAGGAAGGAAATGCTTCTATTTGTTGAGGCAGGCAGAGAATTGCAGTTTCTCCACCTGTCCAGTTGGAAGAGAGATAAAGGATCTAGTGAGTGATCAATCTAAAGGACCAACAGATCCTCTTTGGAAAAATGGGGCATATTAGTGGCAAGCATTAGGAAACCTCTCTCTGCCACTGAGTTGCAAGGTGATCTTCAACACATCAATCTCTGTGCCTTCTAGCATATGTACACCTGTTTTAAAGTATCATCTCTCCAGCAAAGTATGCACAGATGGAAAGGGCTGTTTAAATACCAGCAAACTCTAGCACATAGTGTCTCAAAATGCAGAGATCTTGTAACCCTTGGGGCAGGGTAGTGGGAATAGCAAGCATCAACCCGTGTAAAGTTATCCCGTTCCTGGCTACAAAGTGATACAAACTAGAAAGGGTTCACTCTTTGTCTCTCTTTTCCCATTTAATGTTTTTTTGCTTGTGAGCAAAGGTATCTGTGCAGGTCTCTTCCATATCTGTAAAGACCCCCCCCGCAAGGGTCAAAGGCTGATAAGCACAAGCACAGACCTGCAATAAACCCCTTACTGACAGAAAGAGAGTGAATGAGGCTGAGCTGGGTGCATTCTGCCCAAAGACTGCAGCTACAGCTTTAGTAGCTGCTCTGATGGCCACTGCTACCAACAGCTCGCTTGATACAGTAAGAAAACTCTAACTGTGGAAAGCATTTTAAAACCACTGTGACTTTCTCCTTCCTGCCAAGTTGAGTTAGGGAGGAACTGCACAGGTTCTGTGACACCAAGGAAGCAGCACAAAACCATTCTGCCAAAAAACATCATCTCCATATTAGCCTAAGTCCACTGACTGCGCATAGGCCCGAGGCCATAAAATGTTGACCTTGGACTTTGGGGGGTTTCCAGTGAGAACAAAGAGCCTGAACTCCCAGTTCTCCTTCCATCCAGATAAACAGTTCTATACTAGTATTTAGTAAGATTTTAACCATAGCCTCATAACTATAACCTTTCTTTTAAAAAAACCTACGTTTTTCAACAACAGCATAGTTAAGAACTACTCCTTCAAATGAGTTAAGAGCATTAGCAGATGGAAAATCCAAATGCTGTTACATACAAAAGATAGAGGCAAGGTCCATGCATACTTGCATCAGAAATCTGAGTATATGCCTTTGCTCAGTCTTCTTATGCCTTCATACCCAATAGAATTCAAAAAATATTTGTAAATGCAGTATGAACAGCTGTCCATCTTGCCTGCCCTGTGTTTTCACACAGACAAACGTACATACTAACTCCCCAGCCACTAAGTCTAACTACTAATTCCAAATGCAAGCAAAGCAGCTGTTGTCAACTATTCATTTCTGTGGCCATGTCACCAAGGATCTCAAAGTATGAGATCACTGTTGTGTTAGGTCTTGAACTGGTACAGAAGAAAACAATAACCTGCTTCCAGGAGTTTCAAGGATGTAGCTACTCACACTTTTAAAACTTCACAACCTCCCAGGCTCACAATAAAAAAAAAACCAATTACTGATAAGCTAACAGTAATAACCAGTATTTAAGGCAGAAATCATAAGCTTCCACACATGTAACCTTGTGGCTATTTTTTAAGGTCAGTTAACCAACTCCTATTTAAATCAAAATCACCAGCACAACTCTATAGGCCAAGCTGGAAACGTTTGCACTGCTGCTGTCTCCTGCTGTGTCATCCCACTTGGAAATAAGGGAAGCTGGTCTGGAATAGATCATGTCCCTCTACTGTTAGTGTTTGGGGGTAAATAGATAATTAGGAAGGAATTAGCTTCATAATATTACAGGGATCAGAGGACTACAGACAGAAGGAAACTTGTAAATATTGTTGATTTATCAGCACTTAGGATTGCCCTCCTCACCATTAAGTTCATAATTCCCCTTACCCATAATTGAGGACATTATGTTTCTGTAAATTAGTTAAAGTGCTCCAGTCATTTCTGTCTTATATTCATTATATTGAATATATTTATATTCATTCTCTCTCCACAAATGTGGTGGAAGTACTTTTTTTCAAATTTTCTATAGTCACATTTGTGCTAAGGTCTGCTGTGGAAGAACACAAAATTTTCAAAGTAGAATTCTCTCAAACTTTGAAGTCCCTAAAATACATTCCCAAACAAAACTAGCTTATGACCTCAACTTTCTTAAACTATAATTATTTTCCTTTTGGGATTAGGAATGCTTCCTTTTCCTCCTCTGACCTATTTTACAATACTTGTTTTGTTGTTTTCTGATAAATACACTGTAGAACTAAAAGCACAGATTTATAATAAAGGACATACATTTAGCTCATAAAACTAGTACAAAAATGGCAAGCCTCTCATGACACCCCTCAGACACTGGTCTACATATTAATGGGTATTTAGATGGAGCTTTTTGTGGCAGCAAAGCACAAAAGCTGCCATCTCACTGTTGCTACACAGCTTCTAACACACAAGACATCATAATAATGGCTGATACTCCTTGTCAGCAGTGGCAGACAGGAGTTTCTGCTTTTGATTTCTATTGCTCCTGAGGCTGTGAAGTTCAGCCTTTGCAAGGGTTATCTTCCTACAGAGGAAACAAAGCAACATAAGATTGCTGCTCCTTTGGGGTTCACTTTTCTCTAGCCAGCTTGATATAGGCCACTTGAAGTTTAATTAAATCTCAAATGAACTTCTGGCACTCTGTAGTATAAATGAATAAAAACATCTTAAGAAACCTTGCATCAGAACACTGGTAAATTAATGAGTAGAAGAAAAGCAGCATTTCTGTGTGAAGAAAGGATTCCACTTGCATTATCTGGTAGTCTTGAGGGCTGCAGGCAGTAAAATGTTCTCTTTGACTGCATCTCTCAAAAGCCTGATCATGGCTTGGTCAATGTTCTTTTTCTTGACTGATGACTCCTACCCCCTGGTAAGGGGTGACAGAATGGGAGAGGTTGGAAGGCACCTCAGGATATCACCAAGTGCAGCACTGCATCCCAAAGCAAGGCCAACAGAGCAGGTTGCCTGGGATCTTTTCCTGAGGCAGAATTACTGCCTCTTTTTCTGCCACTAGAACAAACCCGTGGATTCCAACAAGAAGGGAAGAAAGACTTTGTAAGCTTTAACCTAAGCTCTCTTTATGAATCTGTGTGTCCTTTTCCACTCATTCTGCTGCAGGTCAATACTCTGATGTCCACTCCAAACACAGCAAGCACTACTGACAACACAAACTGTGTCAAAGCTGTTAGCAAGAAATCAATAAACCTCCTTATGCTTAAGGCCACGAGAGACACAGAAGTCAAGTGGATCAAGCTGAGCACTCAGAAGCCTGTTGATTAGTGTTCTGTTCCCAGTTCATATCAAGTTACTTTAAAAAAATGTGCTGCACTGTAGAGTGTTTTGAGATCCTGTGAATAAAACAGGCCTCAGTCCCATTCAGACACACAGGAATTCACAGCAGGTCATGAAGTGCTGTTAAAACTACTTGCACCCCTGAAATCATGATGCACGTGCCAATTTTTTAAATCGTGCTTATTATCAGATTATACAAAATTACATGCAGAGAAAATTACACTTCATTATTTAATTCTGCATAAATGATGTTGAACTGCTCAGGAAGATAATTCATAAAGAATGCTACAGTTGTTATAGTCCGAAAAGCCAATCCAGCCCATCTTCAGCAAGCCTTAGAATAAACCTAGAAAAGTTTTATTTTCATGAATGTGGATAGTTTTTACATCATATCTTATTTATTAGGCTGTTTCACCAAAGATGCATTATGGTGTCAAAGTACCAAAATTTAATGATCCCTAAGGGAATCCTAACTGACTGGTGATATCCTCATGCAGCATCTGCTGAGAGATGATCTACTTGACAAGAAATGCTGGAGCCAAAAATCTCATACCAACAACTGCAAACACAGAAATTACCATTAACAAGACAAACACTTCAGGAAATTAACAACATGGGGAGACAGCTATAACAGTTATACTGACTTTCCATCAAACAATACTGGCTTTCTAACACTATTTGTAAGGAACTCCTATTCCTCATATTTTCATTAAAGTAGATCCTGTACAGCTAAACTGTGTGCTAAGCAAGCAGCTGTGGGAAGGTCTGGTTGGTCAAAGTAGGCTAGCTAGATTTTGTTTTTTTCCCTCTAGTTTTCAGTTATTTCCCTCAGTACTAAAGAAAGCACAGCAGCTGCTTGTGAAAGAAAATCCAGAGGTCTTTTGTCTGTAAGTGGATTTTCAAGAGATAAAGAAGTTTGACTCTTCTTTAGGACAAAAAAATGAGGGGGCTGATTTTCGAATTCAAGTCAGCAGCCTACAGAAAGATGTAGTGATAGGTACTAAACAGTAAACTGATTACATTTCATAAGCTGGAAAGTGCTTCCATGTGAATTCCTCCTGCTTTGTTGTGAATGGGAGAAATGGAAAGCTACTTCCAAATTTCATTAACCTACCAGTTGTTCTAAACATGCTTATGCACATCCCCAGAGTGGAGCTTACAAAGCAGTTTTGAAAATTATTAACTTCCTGCCTCCTAAGAAATGCAGCTGAGTGACAAGCAGGCAATTTTCCAAAGACACTACTTTAACTGAGAAAGGTCAAATTAAAAAACAGAAAAATAAAAGTTCCCTCAGTGTCATTTCTTCTGCAAATTGTGATACCAGTATAACCTTTATGCAGAGAGAAAACAGGTCATAATATTGCATGCTTTTCAGCAAAGCAGAGGATTAAATCTTTCCCTATACTGTGTGTAACATTTAAATATAAATATGCCAGTTGTGAAACAAGAGTACATGAGAGAAGTTTGCAGGGTTTTCTGACTGATAAGGAACTCATCTAAGTTGAAATTAAAGCAGATGTTCCTTTTTTCACTATTTTGTATAGATTCCTTCACACAATACTAGCCTTCACTACCATTCACTATGCATACCAGCAATGACCAGCACATCTTCCCATGATAACATATTTTGAAAATAGAAAATTTTATTTGTAAAATAAATAATCCACAAAGGTATGAAATAAACATCTGATAGCCTGCTCGCTCCTTTGCTTTATAAGATTATATTTTTCTGAGTAGGGATAATTTTCAGTATCAAATGATGAGTAGCCTTGTTGGATAATCACAGAATTGCCTTATAGCAGTTAATTGTATTATCAAATACTTTTAAAAGCTCAAGCTAGTTATCAGTTTTAGCCAAGAAACAACAATGTTCTTTTAAGAGGTAACTTCATCAGGTTAAGAGAGTCTGTTGTAAAGTGGTTATATAATCTCCAGGGTTCATCACACAAGTTCCACATGCAGGACAGTGTTTTGATACCCACATTTAACAAATACTCATCATGGCTCATCATAAAGTTCAGTTGGGAGGTGGCTACAATAGGTCAGGATACACTGGCTTAAGGATCTTAACCAATTGTTTGAAACTGTGGACAAAAATGAGGTCATTTAATTAAAAGTTTGAATGAGGAATTTCAGGTGACTAAGGTCTGATCCTGAAATAAAGTTCGTATTGGCACAACCTTTCTTCAAGATGATAGATTTGCAGCATATTTTCCAGGGACTGTAGCACAGAAGAAACACAGTAGTGCTGGAGGAATGCAACAGCTGGACTAAAAAGAAGCTATTAATATTACTATCCTCTAAGCAAGAGAGTTTATTGTACTTTAATAATGACATAAATAGTGTTTGAATATTTTGTATTTGACTACTGACAATGTATTGTTGAATTCTGTAGCTACAAAGGGTTGCTGTGAATTACTGCTTAAAAAAGCAGCACAGTGTGTGAAGCAAAAGATGGAATGACAACGTTGCAGCCACAAGGACATCACATTTTGAAGGCCAACTCATACAGACCCTCACTACTGTGAGGATGTCCATCACAACATCCAATATAATACCCAATGCCAAGCAGTCCCAGGATTAAGTTAGGCACGGTCAATGGAAGGACCAATGATGGACAATAAAAATGAGTGCAAAAAAGTGCTGAAAATTGGCAAGCCACTCATAAAATCCCACTCTTGCAAAAGCTTCTCTCAGCCTAGGCAATTTTCTCCACTTCAAAGGTAGAGAAAAAACCCCACTTGTGGCAATCATAAGGCCATAGAGAAACACCAAGAATTTCCAAGTGAGTTAGGCAGCCAAGTGTTATCCCAGCAGTACATGGGAAGAGAAACAATTTATTTACCTTACCAGATCTTCTCAAAGCAAGGTAAACCAAATGGCAGTCACCAGGAGACCTCCTTGGAGCTATTGATCAAGTGCTGTTGTAGAATCAGAAGAGTTCAGGCCCAACAGAACAGCAGGTAGGATACTAAAAGCAGAGAGGTGGTTTTTGCTCAAGCAGTGTGAAGAGGAGAGGCAGAAAGAGAAATGGGGTGTGAACATTCCTGCAACCTGAAGTGCCAGTGGTCTAAACCAATGGAGTAAATTCTGAGCCAGGAAATACCTTGAGTAGGCTACCTAATAGAAATTTGCTGTTAACTACTCCTTTTTGTTTACAGCAAGTAGTGACGTGTGTCAGGAGATTTCAATCACAGCACAACAACTGCCTCAAACAGCAGTTGCAAGTTCCTCCATTACCACCCTCCTGCACTGTCTTTTGTTGCATACTATCAGGAAGGTGCTCCCATAAGGACAAACCAAGGGCTGATGTTTAGAATTTAATTCATAGTTTAAACTGTACTGCTTTCTGATATTATTTTTTTCCATCTCCTTTCTCATAATACCTTTAAAAGATTTGTAGACTTGTCTCCCCAACACACTTAATTGTTGCCTAGAAAGTTTATTACATAGTTGTTAACTTTCAATGCTTTTAGTAGTCAGTTGGAATTTAATTATAGCAACTATCCAAATAAATCTGATTCTGTAGATTAAATAACAGCTACTCTTAAGTAAATAACACTTAAATATCCTCCCCCATTCTCTGTCATACATAAGCATTACTTGGAATACTAAAAACCTTGCACAACATGCCATTTCCTAGCTGTTTGGTCTCACTAGATAGTGCTCCAGCAGCCATTTGTTTTATTAGAACCCTAGGATCATTTGGGTTGGAAAGGACTTCAGGAGCTCTCTACTCCAACCTCCTGCTCAAAGCAGGCCTAGATGTGATGAAATCAGATCTAGTTGAGATAGATTCACAGTCTCCCATTTTTTAAATCACGATGCCTGGAGCCTTGACACGGGGCAGGAGCAGGGTGATTAATGGCTGATGGCAGTGAGCATTGTGCCTTTAAGCAGAGTGGGTGTTCTAATTCCAGCCAGCATGGACTGAGGAAACTGGTGTTACAGAACGATCATTTGGGGTTAATGTATGATATTTGGAACATCTGAAACCTGTTATTTTTCCTAGCTGAGGTTTATCCTGAAGCTTCATAAACTTTCCATTTTAAATTACAGAGCTTCCTTTTTTTAACTATAATAAACTTTTATCTTAAAATGGTGTGTGCCTTTTAATCATTCCAAAGTATTTACTTTAATTAGGTTTTTAAAACCCTGCAGAAGACAGCACTGTTCTTAATTTTGGCTGTGAGAGTTTGCTGTGCATTCAGCTAGCAGCAGTTCCTAATACCCCTGCTGAACTTCAGCCAAACAGAGCATTTGAGGCAAAGCAAGATGGCGTGAATTCAAAGAAGAATACTTGTTTTCAGGAAAACATTGGTCCAGTTTCATGGCATTAGCTATAATCCACTGGTTTAGTAGAAGAAAAGAGTTTTCATCTTTCTTTCTCTATAGACATGCAGCATGTGGCAACATTGGATGTTTTCCTTGGTTTTCCCATGCATCATTAAAGATTTGAAGTTCAGAAATCCTGTGCATCCCCAACCTAGCAAAAATGCCTGGGAACTGCAAACTCTTACCCCTTAGCAAATTTGGTTCAAATGATATGTCTAACCAGAAAGAAAAAACAAAACAGAACAACTTGGGGTTGGGGAATAAAAAACTTGTTATCTGGGGTTGCTGGAACTTCCTGCCTGAGGCTATAATAGCTTCCTACCTGAGACTACAACAGCAGCAAGAACAAGACAACTAAGATTTAAACTGAGGTTATCAGTTCACCCACGATAATTGAGAAGCTCAAAGCAAGCACTGTCCCAAGATAAAAACCAAGATGCCTTCTTTCTCTGGCATTTTAAATCAAGGCAGTTAACCTGGCTGAGTGAGTCTGAGAAATAAGTGACAGCAGATTTTACAAGTGTTAGAGTGTTAGACTTTTCTATCCAAGCACTCACAATGGTTCTGTCCCTTTTCTGGTGGGGCAATCTTGCAAACAAAGCCTGAGATGGGAGAGAGTTGAGTTAATTTCTGTGTCACTTTCTTACTCAGTTCTCATACTGGACTAACTGCTGGCCACAGGCAGAGGTACAGAGATGAGCATGAAGAGGTGTGGGACTAAAGTTCTCCTGTTCATTCTGCAGAGACATTCTAGCAAAGGAAAACTACTACTGCTTTTTCTTTAGGATTCTTAGGCCAGAATAACTGAAAAATATTAACTCCTGCAGAGCCACTTCGTAAGGATTTTCTATCACTCCAGCTGTACAAGCAGAAAGTATCTCTGTCTGCAGATACTTGGATAGAAACAAAAGAGAATGTTGTTTCCTCCACTTCTGTTTGGGAATATTTTAAGAAGGGATCACACAGTGAGGCCTAGTGGCTCTTACCCCTCTCCCATTCAATGCATCTGAAACTTCACAGGCTTCGAAAACAGATTTCTTCTAAACTGGACTGAGGAATGGGATTGTCAGCATCCAAGCATGTGGATGAAGGAGTGCTTTGGCTGGGTTATAGACCTTGGCCCTCAAAAGGAAAAAATGGGAATCAAAATACTTTAAGGACCAGCTTCATGTAAGGGTCACAGAGTAATTGTGCTTCCCTGGAATGCTACTTCTTGAAAAATAAAAATGCTTGTAATGTAGATTCCTGGGTTTTAGATTGCCCTATATGCAATGATATGTAAGAGTTCTGCATTAGCATTAGTCTCTTTTTCAGTTCGTCTTTGTTCTTGTCTGTGCTCTTAGATGTCAGTTCTGCACAGGAATAATGAGGCTAATAAACTTCACAGATGTATGCTTGCCTAGTGACATTTAGGAATTCCAGAAAGTGAATCATATTATTTATTAATCTGGCCTCTAGCCCTAATTTAGTCTCAGAACAATAGACTCTGGTTTCCCACCTAAAAAGAGCTAACCTAGCCTGTAAGAACAGTAGCCCTTAGATGATATGACTTAAAGCAGACTTGTAACTGAAGGGTAAGAAACATCCAAATAAATCACACACTCTGAAAATGCCAACCTGACTTTTTCTTCCAAGTTTTGCTGAGTTGGGGCTAAACGTGCTCTTGCTTCCACTAGTGCAAAGCCTCAGTTTGCACTAGCCTAAGCAATGTAAAGACCCACTGAATTTTATACACATCATTTACTTCAGCAAGCCAGCAGGAACTACTGAAATATGTAACACTTGCTATGTGCTTAAGCACCTTGCCAGTGCAAGACCCAAAATAAAGCTGCATGGCACTACAGTCATTGCAGACTTTTAAACAGATTCAACCTGATAAATTGCAAAATCAATTCAGGGGTTCTGATTACTTTTTCTACTATGTGGATATACTTTTCTTACAGTGTGCAAGCACCTGAAACTAAATACCTTACCAATAACAATTTATAACAATCCCTTTACAAACTGGTGCACCACATCACTTTTGTCCACACAGACAGCACAGATAAGGAAGACTTTTTTGCCAATGACTAGTACCTTCAAACTAACTTAATTCACATCAACAACACAAACCTTGAGACAGTCATTGAAAAAATACTGCCATGGTGTTTTCTTCTGTGTTTTTTCCCTCAAAATTTAAAGCAGCACTGACTTACTCAACAGAAAAGAAACAAAGAGGAGATGACAACAGTGTGGAAAGAAGCTGAGAAGAGAGTACTTTAGCTTTGTTTTATGCTTCTGAGAATTATCAACAGAAGATTCTCAGCTGTAGAAATTAATTTCTTTTTCCTATTTATTATGTAAGTAATCCCAGATTGATCTTCAAAATACTCTTTCAGGTATTTTTTTCCTATTGATCTTTCCTGGAGGAGGCAACTGAAACCAGAATTGGGTCCTCTCTACAAAAAGAATTCACAGAATTTTTCATTAAAAAAGTGATGGTTTAGTGGCATTACAGTATCTTTCACTTCTTCCTTGCAGACATTTATAGGAGTAAAACTGTATTCAAAAGAACATTTCTAGAAAGCAACAGGACTAGGAATGATCAAGTCACTCCAGGTTCAGCAAGTAAATACTCAGGAAGAGGGAATCCTGCCACATGACTTAAGAGATGAGGTACACCAAAAATTTCAACTACTTTTAACAGCAGGCATCCCAGGAAATTAGCAAGTGATTCACAGGCTGAAACACTTTTTTAAAAAATCAGTCAGGGAAGTTCAAGTAATTAAAATAGTAAACTCTTCTCTTCGAAACTTCAAGCTGAAGTTACAGCAACTGATGTTTTAATTGTTCCAACTGAAGCAGGAAAATTCAAAGGGTGAAATGTCATTTGCAGTCTTTTTGTAGGATCCTTAATAACTGGAAAATGTTCATAACCCCAGTGATTTCAGGGAACTCCTAGACTTGATGTTGGATTCCACTGAACCACAGATTCAGACCAACTAATTCACCTGATCTTACACAGCAGTTGATTCACTGCCAATTTTTATTGTGCTTTTATGAATAATATATAAGCACCTTGAGTTACAAGTAGACACTATTTGTTACACTGAAATAAACAGAAATAATAAGAGCAATTTGGCACTTTCTTTTTTACTATGAAGTAGTATATAATTATAAGTCATTTGGAAATTCCAAGAGAAGCAATTTGGAACAAATGTTGCTTAAACTAATGTTTAATATTTAGACTGCTGGGTCAACAGAAGGAGTTAGAAAAGTCATTTATGGTAGCTAATTGAAGCCTATGAAAAATATATTTATACTCAGTGGTGCTCCCCTTTTTCATCTAATGGGTTTACTGATCTATAGATTCACTATTTGATCAGTGCTTCTGGCTCCACAGGCTTCAGGGTTTGCAAGCCACAACCTACTAATAAGCACCCTGCTGCCTGTTTGCTAAACACATCAGTGCTGGCAGGCACCCAAAACTCTAGCCTTTGAAACTTGGAGCTTTTTTGACTTGCCCAACCTATTGTGTGGCAAGAAAGACAATAAACTATGAACCTCATAAATGCTGAGCAATTAAACATAAGTTAGTAATGCAGTTGTGGTAACAGAGACTGCTTACCTCAATCCAATACATGCCTCATTTGTTCTTTGTGTCATTCCTGCTAAAAGCCAGTCATGCTCAGACCCTAATGGTTGAGATTTCCTTGTAAACAAGATGGTGGCCACCTACTAAGGGAACCCCACCAGCCAAGTAGCAAAAGCATTTTGCTTTCATGTTCAGGAAAAAAAATCATTCACTCAAGCTCCCAACCCTCATGTTTCATCACACTGAGAGAAATTCCATTGTCAATGGAAGTTCATAAGCTGAACACCACCCTTTGCTTCTCTAGAGAAAAAGTGATTTACTTACAGAAACAAGTTGTCAGAATCAGCAGCTTTCCTTAAAACTGATGAGCATCAAATCAGCTTGGTTAATGACTCACTCCAATATGAGAACAGATAATACAAGAACAAGACTCTGGTTTCACAGCTGGGCACTGCTCTAAGCATCCAGGAGTGAAATCTTCATTTCTGCCTGAGTCAGTTCTGCCTTGGACAGACCACTGTACAGCCTAGTAAAAAAGTAATGCAGAAATTATCCTCAGATGCTCCAGGGACTGAAAAATTGTTTAGGGAAAAGCACTAATACAAAAAGATAATTTATAATACTTATCAAGATTCTCAACTCAGTAATAATTGTGACCTGTGAATTAAATTCAGCATAGGTATTTTGGAAGAATTTCTAGAGGACAGAAAAAGGTAGGAAAATCTTCCTGAACTGCTATCCTTCTAAATATACTTTGTGCTTGATAAAAACAAAAATGAAAGAACAAAATACAGGAGAGGGGGAAGTCTCCTCTATGTAACAGCTCCATTTTTAAGCATTGAAGTTATTAGTTTTCAGCTGGATATTGGGTCAGATATTTTTCAGATATTTATGAACTAGATTTGGTGCTCAGGGAACACCTTTGGAAGGACAAGGGAACAGCACTGTGTGCTAGCCTTACTATTTTAAACAAAATCAGTTGAAAATTCTGCTTTCTTCAGACAGGACCAATATGATATGCTCTTTATAAAAAACAATTTTTCATTCAGTCCAAAGTTTTCCTCTGGAGCCAAACAATTACATTTTTAAAGTACACAGGTTATCTAAATTCTTATTCATAAACAGAAGACCCACTAGATTGATTTTTCTAACTGAACTACTAAAATATTTTCAGCATCTGTTCATTGAGTGTGGTCAGTGAAGAGACCTCTATCACAGCAGACCTTTATTTATTATATTTGTTCTCTGTCCTGGTCTTTTAGGCTTCTGTGTACAATGGTGCACATATCAAACATGTCACTCTAGGAAGAGAAGCTGTTTTGTTTCAGCAATGTCCCTCTGTGGCAAAGTGAGGGATATAAAGGTTGGAGCACAGGTATTATCTCCTGGCTTATACTGCAAATCCTATTGCTGAAAAGTCAAAATGAGCTGCTCATTTATATACATCCCCAAAGTACTCATCATCTGGGGAGCTCTTGGGCTGGAATAGAAGATGATTATGTCTGTGTGTGTTGGCAGAACAACAGTTTATCGCATAAGCTTACAGCTCCACAGAGATCATTCATTCTGCCATTGTATTTCAAACGCTAACGCAGAGAGGCCCCTGCAGGGATGGGGAGGGTGGTGCACATCCTGGATCACTCCATTTCAATGCCTCCTTTAAAAAGGTCAACAGTGCCATTTACAGGGGAGGTTTTAGGGGTATACACATTACTGCTAAAAACGGGAGAGAAGCTATCCAACTACAAGTACCTAATAACCAGTTCTAGCTGGTACTAATCTCAGCTGGATACAAACCTGTAACGTACAGGGGAATAATACCATGCAATATCAACCTCCAGAGACTTTGGACCCTCCCTGAAATCTCTGAGTTTGGATATTGCTGATCTAAGTTTTCTTCACAGTACTAGTATCTTTATTTTGATAGAAAGCAAAATTATCTGTAATGCCTTCATGTCTCACATGAAGCAATTTATCCATAATGTTAATTGCTTGGATTTTACTCTGCCAGCAGTCCAGTCACTGGAGAAAAAAAAAGTAATCAATTTCCTTATTTGAAAGCCAGAAGCATATAATGTTTATTAATAGAGAGCATGGTTTACATAGATTTTACTGTTATTGACCATAAAATGTTGTGTACTATAAGCAAGGGTAAAATTTCTAACTAATTAGCCTGTGAAGATCATATTTAATGGAGTATATAAACTTAGGCTCTTTACAAATCTTTAGGGTCTTATTCATTAAGCGTATGCACACTTAGACGTTATGCTGAAACAGGATTATGATACAATACAAGGTTAAAAAATCCACCTTGAGATTCAAAAAATAGAAGAGCTTACATGTTCCAGTTATTTTAGCCTGTAAGAAAGGAATCAAGTGAAATATGATGCATCTTCCTTAGCCAAGGAACTCTAAATACATCCAGACAAAAAGCTGTTATCATCCAGGTACTTCAAAAAATGTTGCTAGCAGGAAAAAAATAGTGTTTGCAATATCCACTTTTATCTCCTGGTGCCCTGATTCAGAATACAAAATGTTAACTCCTACAAGGAAAGCCCCTGCACATGTTTTGCCTGGGTCACCCTCTGCCACTCTGCAGGCTGACAGCCTGCCTGTACTGATGACCTAATGGTTTGCACTTCCTGTTGCAGCTCTCCTCTCAGCAAAACAAGCCAGCATTCACAGAAACATCACTGACATCAGTGGGACTTGTGCATAAATTTGCAAGCGTTTTGTTTAAGCAAAATCATGTGGTAAAATGGCTTAATCTGACGTGGGCCCATTCCATTGGGACAGAATTTAGTCATGGGCAGTTAGGTGAGGAACAGCTAACCTAATAAATCTGTGCTCAGGGCAGTCCTTGGTCAGTCAAAACTTCAAGCAAATTCCCTCAAGCCTTAGGCCATAACGTAATTACACAAGTACTTGCCCATTTTAGTCCAAATCTTGCATCTGTCTCAGTCCTATATCCAAAGCCAAACTGACATCCTTGAGTTTTCCTATTTACTGAGATCCTCAGGACCAGTGTGTCATCACCTGCATCAATACCTATTTTGTATAAGCTGTGACTTCAGCAGCATTTCAGTCACAAAATGCTCAGAGTTCTGATCCTTTTTTTCATTTTGTTCCATTTTTATTTCAAAATACCTGTAGAAGGTATTTTGAAATAATAAGTGGAAGGTGTTTTGGTAAATAAATACGTAGAAGCCTGCAGGTGTCATAGTAACAAAGGTGTGGTAACCAATATTCTGAGAAATGTGTTACTATTGGAAGACAACAAATATAATATTGCAGGGACACTATAATGCTCAAGTAATTCTGAATTAAGGATATTATTTGTTATCAGAATATAAACTGAATTCTGCTTTTAAGCTTAACAACTGTATTTGTGTCACCTTTTGGAGCTTCTCCCGTTTATATTGAAATCCTTAAATTAGATGTGTTCCCACTTGTTTAGGTTGATGCTGCCCTCTTCCGAACATAGCAGATCATGACATTCACTACCCAGAAACTTCAGGACACTCAGAAAGAAGGTGATTAGTTACACAGCAAACTCCAGATAAGAAAAAAACAAAAAATTTTTCCTTTTTAATGCCACATATTTTTTGATCTCCCATCAATTTAATCGGGATTTATTAGAAAGGATTACACTAAGAAACTATTTTTAGTCTAATTTGCAGTTGGAATGTCAACCTTTGAAACATCCAGAATCTGAGTTTCTCATTCACCCAGGACAAGAATTTAAACTGAAGCAGACTTATATGAATGTGAATCATTATCTGACAGTGCCTCATTCAAATTTGGAGAGGATTCTTTCCTGACCCCAAATTGACACTATTCCTTCCTTAGTGGTCCTTTGACCACTCAAAGTACATCATTGCATTTTTAGAAGTAATTGTTAATGTCTGTCATTCTTCTCTAAAAAGTACTGCCAAGGTTTTTTTGTGTTCACACCCTCCAAGGTTTTCTTTGGGTTTCATATGCAAGCAAACAGATAAAATGCCAAAATCACCAAGGTTCTTGTGCCCTGGGCTATATAGTCATGGGAGCTATTCATAAAGCACACCAATGTTTTTATTTTGGTGGACTCGGCCTCACCAATCCAACATAATCCCAATGAGCTTCCTGATCTCTTTGGAGCAGTTTCTTCACAGCAAGCACTTGGAGGAGCAGACCTCCACACTGCCAGCAATGAAATATTGTATTTTTAGGGCAGTAAAACAGCAGAGTGCAGCTCATGTGACCAAATGCCTGTCCAGACCAGTAAAGATAAAAAGGAAATAGTCTTGCTTTAAAATGCTCTTATTTTACTAGTGCTGAGCTACTATTATGTTAAATGTGTTAATATCCTGTTTGCCCCACATCACAAAATTGGTTCTTGAGCAATGCAGTCGAGTATGTCAGCACTTTCTGCTGTTCTGCATTAATTTAAAAATGAACCTTATTCCTAATTTTGTTTACTATTTTTCCTAATTAAATATTATTTCAGGATGAATCATTATCTGCTTCCTTCAGGATACAAATCCATCACATATATGTAGCTATAATTAATATAAATTCCTGAAGTCCACTCCAATGCTAAGAGGCACTAAAACCAAACATTGCTAAGTTGCTTTTGGGGATTAAATACAAAGAGAATAAAGACAGAATAATTAAATTCTTTGATGCTAGCAACAGGATTGTGTACATTCAAAGAGTTAACTGTCTGCAGCCAGAAATTTGTTAAAATAATGCAGAAGGGAAGTGCTTACCAAAAGAAATGGAGCAGAGATCTGAAATAGTTCAGCTATCTGATATGAGAAATAAATGAAGGTAAGAGTGGTTTCTCTGCTTCTTTACCCATGGACTTAAACATGGGACCACACAGACTGCCATAATAAAAGCCACCTGATAACCTGGCCTAAGGCACTGATTATTAATATATTAAAGCTCCTTGCCCAAGCAGTAACTTGGTAATAAAGACAGTACATCACTGGGAGTCTGACCCATTAGGCAGAGTATGTGGATTGCAGAGCCTGCAGTTTTGCACATGTGTTATGGCATAGCCTGTCCTAACAAAGATGCCAGACTTGGGGCAGAGCCCATTTGTTTCCTTTATAATACCTCCTATTATAAGTCTTAATAGGAATAAAAGATCACTGTTAATATTTGAGACTCTGATTTGCAAACCACCTTTGCAGAAATGGTAGCATTGGAAATCTCAGCCCAAATCCTCATTTTGGGCCCATGTGAAACTTGCTTCCTCTCCAAACAGACCTTGATTGGGATTTATAATTAATCCTACTACGTGGGCCAAATTACACTGGCAATTTCTCAGCCAATTCCCTATAGTTCCTCAAGTTCATCAAATCAGGTCTTTAAACTGATGGTGAATTATTTAACCACCACACCAGAGTTAGCATATCACAGGGGCTTCAAGAGCTTCTATTTGTGCTCTGAATATACCCATGGAGCAGCTGTTCAAGTGAGAATAATGATTTCCATAGAGACTTTCTCTGCCTTCCTGTACTAAGCAAAAACTGGAAGAATGCAAACAAACTGGGTGTTCTATGATTTGCACATCTCAACCTTAAGAGAAATAATAATCACCATTGGAAGAATTGCTTCACCAGGGAATGCCATGATCTTACAAGTCCCTGTGAGGAGCCACACTGAGCACCTGAAAAGCAGTCAGCTCAAAGTGACCACTTTGACACACTAACAAGATTTTCTATGAAGAGAGCAATGTCAGTCAACATTTTTAAAATATGCTTTTGCCCATCATGTTTCAGCATCATAAAAATTATTTGATGTAGAAGTGCTATTTTTTTTTCATATATTACATGAAAACGGAATAAATTTTGTCCAAAAATATTCATTCAGTGCTAACTGAACTCAAAAACTCACATGTATTCACAACTGCTTTGCAAATATGCTTTAAAAGCCTACTGTAGTTAAGGAATAATATATAAAATTAAGAAACTTTAAAGTAATAAAAACACAGTGAGAACAGTGCAAAATTTTAGCCAACATATTTTCAAAGTTGTGAAGTCAACTCTGAAATACTTTAAAAACATGAACATGTTAAAAACTTGGATTCATTTTTGCAATATACTCTGGTATATTATAACAGATAGTCTGAGGAAAATAGGAAGTAACCTGGAGCAGTTTTAGAATTCTTTTATTCGGATTAATGGTCTGTTTGACAAAACCTCCCCAGTGCAAACAATGTAACATCTTCAACCTACTGATCACAGAGAATGTTGCCAGCAAAATTCAGTTCATGGGAACTACATAAACATTGTTCCATTTTGCATGTGCTGCAGGCAGACATTAGGCAAGTTGATAAAAGGTACAAACACTAAAGGTGATGCTTTGGCTCTACAGAGATGAAGAGCCAGTTTCATCAATGACTGCAATAAAGGCAATATTTCCTCAAATTGATGTATAAATCTCATGGCTCATCTCTGGTCCTATTGCCATATAGACCTAGATCCAAAAATGAGGAGTGAAAAATACATCCTTTGTCCTCACCATGCCACTCATGAAAATAACTTCATAAAAGTCATTTTACAAAGTCATAAAAAGGAAGCCTCCTGAGGCTCCCAAAGCTATTCCCCATTCCACCAGTATCAGTCAGTCCTTCTCCCCACCTCCTTGTTTATATGACAGCAGACCAGCAGCAGGAGTCAGAGGGAATTTACCACTTCCTTTCATGGAAATAAAGTTCTGTCTCCAGTCCCCTCATTGCCTGTCAAGTTTTCAAAGAAGTGTTGCTAGAGGGAGGAATACTTTAAAAAAGCCCAACAGATTTCTAAACTCAGCTTTAAAAGTGTCCTTTAAGAGCTTCCCTGAGGTGTTTATGGCTTATATTGCTCAATTAGCTATTTTATATTGCAGTTTTTTCTTCTAAAGCAATCTTTGACTAATTGTAAATTCTTAGAAATAACCTTCTGATTTTAAAAGTCTTATTTTTACAGCTGCAATAAAGTCCTCTAGGGCACCTATGAGAGGCCATAGTGGCACATGACTGGACTTCAGCACTCACCCCATCATCATGATGGGTGTCTCCAACTAATTAGCTGTACCTAGTAACAAGCTGATATTAGCACCTGTTCTCACCAAATGGATTTTAATAGAAATGGGGCCAAGATAAATGCACCTGGAGAAGTTCAGTTCTGAGGGCTGGCTGAGTCCCTCATGAACATGGGAAGGGTTTGTAAAATCTCAGTGTGCACAGATCCCAGGGTTTAGTAGCTTTGTCACTGAACTTCAGTTAAACCACTTGAATGACCAGCCCAAAGTGCATTTCATTCACCAAATACACTGGACAGGTAAGCATGAATGCCATATTACTGGAGGTAGCTGAAGTTCCCAGTCTTTAAAGGCAGCCAGCTGCAGCACCTATCTCTTGGGATAAATGCTTCCAAGCAGAGTTCAGCAGTTTTTGAAAGAAATTTATATTCAGTTCTGTTTATTTTCTATATGGTGCTTTTACTTGACTATAATAGACTATTACTATAATAGAAAAACTAAAATTTTGTAATGTCTCAATTAGAAAGTAATGTTCTCCCTGTAGTCACTTGTGTTACAACAACAGGCAAATATAATACATTTTGGAGGAGACTTAAGTTCATCTGAAACAGTCTAATTTAGTTTGCATAAAGAAAACTTTTCCACCTTCCTTTTTTCTGCTCACATAAATAAACATTACAATTATGTTTATAGAGACTTAATGAAAGATTTGCCTTGACTGAAATGATTTCTTAATACTTCCATATTACATATTTGGAGTATCAACAGATCACTTCTGCTCATGCCTGATGTGCATGTTTTGTATTACCCAGACTATACTTCATATGCTCTCCTCACTGAACTTACACAAATGGGAAGTCAACATCCTTCAGCCTGAGCTGCATGGCAGAACTGGGGCTCCCATTCAGTACAGCAAGCAAACACACCCTGAATTTTAAAGCCAAGGGCACTCACACTGACACAGCTCAGCTATTCCCACAGTTTCCCCTTGCTCAATGTTTTGGTAAAGTCAGATTTGTTCTACACCTCTGCTTATCAACTGACACTGCATAAACACCTGAGGTCTCTGAGTGACATCTGCTATCAGAGTGAAATAAAATATTTATTTAATTCAATTATAAACATTCAGGATACAACTCTAGCTATAAGAGGTCTATTAAAATTTATAAACCCAGATTCATTATATGGCAAATTTCCCAGATAAGACCAAAAAAATTATTTGATTAATAGTACTGTAGCACAGTAAAGCATTTACCTGAGGAAATATTAATACCCTTCTAAAGAAAAAAGAAAATGAGGAAATGAGGCAAGCCATGAACATGAGGTAAACACATGATCTGTGTTTAGGATTATTCTAGGATTCAGGGTAGCCCCCGTAACCTGTGTATGAAAAGCCAGAGCACTGCAACTGAGAGATGAACACAAAATCTGAAATATCCAGAGCTTTATGCTAGCCTATTCTAATTCCCTTCATAAAATCCCTCTTTTCATGAAGCATGTGAGTGACATTAAGAAAAATTGTGACTCACTCACCAATAACATATCAATTTTCCAGAATCCAGACTTTTAAAAAAGTTTAGTGCTGAAGAGGCTAGTTATGAATTTCACAGTTAAGAATATCTATTTATGCAAGCCTCCCCACTAATGTTCTATGATGCTCTTTTCTGTAGCAGAGAAGACCAATTCCCATCAGACCATGCACTGTGGTCTGGAAGAAGGCAAAATAAGTAATCAAGATCCTTGCTCCTCCTGCTCTTGCAAACTCCCAAGTGATGTGCTAGGGGTGCTGAACCACATGAACAGGGCAGCACAATCACCCAAACACACACCCCCCCAAGAGAGCAAAGTAATGCTTTGCTTCTCAGCTCTTGATAACCTGCAGAGATCTGATACAGTAGAAAAAGTTGACATTGATTTTTGCCAGCAGAAAACTGCTCTGAACCCTAAAGTAGCTTGAGAACACGGCTGAATATCAGATGCCTTCAATTTATTGTACCTACCGTTGTCCAGCTAAGCTCTTTATTAGACAGCTCTACTCCTTGACTAACTGAACACTGTTTTATAAAACTGATCTATACAGTGGTTGTCCAAAGCATAAGCTTTGTGTTTGGAGAGATCTAAACATATTAGCCAACTTAATATCAATGGTCAAAAAGCATGGACTCTCCCTGAAGGTAAAGAACACCTTCTTAATGAAAAAAAACTTGCAATAATCTTAGATCCATCTTCAATTTAGACCTTGTATTTTCCCCTGTTGTCAGAGTTTCAATAGCCTTTGCTATGAGCTCTGGGTTTCAATTTACAGAGCATTAGCCCCAGGCTCCTCATCAGCATCTTCAGGTCTACTGGGACACGCATTCCAAAGTACCGAGCAGTTGGAAGAACAAATCAAAATTAACAAATCCTGAGTGACAAACAAAGCAGAGCAGTTGGTCAAGGAAATAGGGGCTTTCCTCAAAATTTGAGAGTGCCATACAGATCCAAAACCATAGAGGCCAAAACAGTCTGATGATGTTGACAAGAAACTTTCCCTAAGAGAGAATATCTACCAGTTAATTCAGAGAAGCAGCCTACAAGTCAGGGAAGACTAAAAAAACTGAAACACAAAAGCATCCCGATGTAGTCATCAAAATCATTGCTATGCAGAGATTCTATGCATTTTTGTAGCTGCTGTTATTACAACATGCCACATAAAGTGCAGATAACACGCATTACAGTAGGAAACAACTAAACAAGAATCAGGAAGGCCACTGCAAACAGAGGTGATTAGTTCTCAGCTGGCTTCTC
Organism: Haemorhous mexicanus; assembly: GCF_027477595.1. Taxonomy (NCBI): domain Eukaryota; kingdom Metazoa; phylum Chordata; class Aves; order Passeriformes; family Fringillidae; genus Haemorhous; species Haemorhous mexicanus. The sequence goes on along the minus strand of NC_082348.1, from coordinate 27,094,577 downwards.
TCTGCAAGCAGCCTTTTTAAAACAAAGGTGAACGCCCATACATAAAGCCTTGCTTTCCCTGTTTGATGTCTCACTCCTTGTTAACCTGTTTTCCAGCCCAGCATAGCAGTCCAAGCACTCAAAGGAGAATTTGAAGTGTGCTCCTTCTTGGCACTGACTGCACATGGCAGCTGCAAAGCTTGTAGTCAGTGAATTTTGCAGCTGGTCTGGTAGCAGTTGGCAAAAACCTAGTGTCCAGATGGACAGTAAATTTGCATTATTTATAATGCTTCAAGAGTGAATAAACCAATATGAAAGTGACTTACAAGGACATTTATTTAGGGACTTCTTTCTGACAGTTCTGAAGCCACTTTCATTCAAGCAATGCTTAGAAGCTTTACTGGCCCTTAGGAAAAAGTTCCACAGCTCTTGATCACTGTTTAACCTTATACAATGCACATGTGCAAGAACAGGTTAGTCCTGTACTATTCACAGATTATGACCTACAAGTTAACAGACCCATCTACAATTACAGTGCTTGTTTTCAACAGCATATATTGTACAAGGATCTGGCCTGCTGAAGTTTTCCTACTTGCAGTGTGAAAGAATAGAGAAAAAGCAGGCTACAATTTGTAGTTTTCAAATTAAAAAGTGATCAGCCCCTGGAAGGGCAAGCCACTAGGACAGGCATCCTGATTTGGGCTGCAAGAGAGTTAATTTTCTTCTTAGCTGGCACAGAGCTGTGTTTTGAACTCAGTATGACAATAACACTGACAGCCCACTGATGCTTTGGTTGTTGCTAGGTAGTGCTTACCCAAATCAAGGCCACTTCAGCTCCCCATCCACTGCCTGTGAGGAGATGTGCAAGAAGCTGGGAGGGAGCATGGCTGAGACAGCTGACTGGCCAGTGGGATATTCCATATCATAGAACACCATGCCTGGTATAGAAACTGTGGGGGTTGGCCAAGAGGGTCTGACCCCTGCTCAGGGATGGGCTGGGCATCAGCCAGCAGATGGTAAGCAACTCTGTTTGTCATCACTTGTTTCTTATGGCTTTTATTCTTCTCTTCCCCCTTTTCATTGGAATTATTATCTTTAGAATAGTTTTGTTTTGTTTCAGAAATTAAACTTTACATAACCCAAAAGTTACAAATTTTTCCTGATTTACCTCCCCATGCTGGGTGGCCACTGCTTGCACAGTATTTAGTTGCCAGCTGAGATTAAGCCACCAGAGGCCAGTGCCTGATGGACTGTGTGACAGGACGAGCTACATTGCACCAGACAACACAAATGGCTTTCCTATAGTGCTCCCATCTCCCAGCCAACTTTGAAAATTACCCTTCATCACATAGATGGTAAGATCAACAATGTCCTTTGTTCTTCAGAATTTAGAGAAAACAGTGATTCTTTATGTTCAAAGTCCTTCAGCTGTTTAAACTGGGCCAAAATATGCAAGGGGAGAATGATCCGGCATGTCCTTTTTCTAAACAACTTGAATAGAGAAATAATATCTTTTGGTTTGAAACTGATTGTCTTTAAAAAGAAGGCAATGTCCATTTCTATCTTCAGTTCCCAGTATTTCAGGACTGTCATTATACAATCTATTTTACTAATAAAGGATTTCAAAAATCTGAATTAGAACTCTCTGAAAACAGGCCACTGGAAGATGACTTTTGTTGCTGCAGAATGACAAATCAAGATTTCCTCCGGCCCAAGCAGTAGAACAACCAAGCACATTATCTCTTTCTAAAGCTACTGTCAGATCAGGCCATTGATACTGCTTCAGTCCCTTCTCAATACCAGCTATGAGTACTTCATCATTCATATAATTTTTATTCTCTCCTCACTCTGCTGTGGAGATAAAGCTTACTAATAAGACTTTCAAGCATGTGAACCAGCCATGTAGAGTGCACCACCACAAAACTCCCTAGTATTTTGACAGCATAAGCAGCCCATGGTATTTTAGCAATCCAAGGTTGCTTGTGTTACAAATTACTCATTCCTACATTCCACATCATTAAACACCTGATTCTGTTCACTGAAAAGAGCACAAGCTTCACTGGGAGAAAAATTATTAAATCAGCCATGACAGCTTTGCTGCAGACTTGCTTATTCAGTATAAATAGAGTGCCAGTCACAAGTCCAACAGGATATAGTTGAACAACACATCTCAAGTGGTGGCTGTTAATCACAGTTAAAGAGCTGTTCGATGGAGATGACAGTTCCAGTCTAACAATAAGGCACTTCAGAGGCACAGGGTGCTGAAGGCACTGCTGTCTGCAGCATATCACCACAGAGACTACACCAGCCACAACTATTTCTAGCTTCACATTACTGAACTGTGCTGTAACACAGAAAAAAACTTGGAAATGCTTAATAATTATTGTATTGTGCATTGAAGGATGCAACACTGGCCTGCTGTTAAGTTTCCATTTGGAAAAATAATGCTATAAATACAAAATGTGTACTGAAAAGCACAATTTAGTTACAGTAGCACAAAGGAAGGACCAAGGAGATCTTAATCTGTTAAAACCAGACATCCCAAATTAAGAACTTGCACCAAGTTTCACCCTTCCAAGATACTAAAGTGCATGACCCAAAGCCTTCTGCAGACAAGTGTTACTTCTTCAAGCTACGTGGCTTTGGATCTTGCCTCAAATCACAGACTTCAGCAGGCTTTCCCTTAAAACAGAACTATATATACAGAAGGGCCTAGCAGTCTAAAGTGAGTCAAGGCAAACCCCTCAAAACCTCCAAATCTCCCCCATTCTACTGTCACACCACTACTGAGAAATTCCTGCAAAAATACATTGCTATTGTGAAAGATGTGCAACAGTGGTGAAGTTAAGACTCCTGCTCTCATGCTCTGAGACTGTAATGCTCCTGTACAAAACAAAAATTGTTTTCAAACTTTAGTGTATGGTACCATACTGTGCAAGAGCAACAAAACTCATCCAAAATTTGAATTGTGAATAAAGGTATAGGACAAGCAAAGCATGAAAAATGAGGAAAAGAAAGAACCCTAGAGACAAGAGTAGTCTCAATAACCACTAGCTTCATGATTCTGAAGGGAAAAAAAGTTTCCTGAGGTGGCAGCTGAAAGAAGGTTTGATTAGCTGAAGGAAGCTACTTCCTGTTGTTTGCCTACTCCTGTGTTCTGAAAAGCAGGACTTGCTCTTAACTTCTGAAAGGATATTATAACAATAGGATTTTTGGGGGTTTTTTTGTTTGTTTGGGGGTTTGTTTGGTTTTGGTTTTTTTTGCATTTTCCAAGTTATTTTTTGTCTCTGTCCTATTAAATGAAGAATTATCTGGAAATGATTCAGTGCTCATTGTCACTTCCAATGCACTGACTACTGATGGTCTCTCTACAGTGCAGAGATAAACTGTATATCCACAAGTTAATACATAAGATTATTATATGAAACATTTCTTGGAGCTTGCATCTCTGCACAAGAGTTATTTTGTGAGCAACAACCCAAGCATTTGGCATGGCATCAAACTGAAGACAAGGTCTTCAGCCAGTATAATGTGTCTCATCTCCATCAGCTTTGTGCTACAGTATCAGCTGCCCTTTGACAGTCTGTATAAATAGAAGAGTACATGATTTCTCATTTGGATGAAGAAAATTATACTGGATGACTGCAGAGACATTGTCTTATATTTCAAAATTAAACTGTAAGCAGAGTTTACGCATAAGAATGTCCTTACTGTAAATGCATCAATTGTCACTCTCCTAACACATGGTTTACATTTGGCACAGCAACAATACAAAAGTGTTTACAAAATGGATTGGAGCCAACAGATGGCTCCTCCAAACCATCAGTATCAGAATCATACTCAGTTCCCACTCCTTCCCAGAAAAAGTCTGGGAAAACAGACTGGGATGATGCCTAAGTACATACACATGGTGATTTATATCTGGTTTTGCATGTATGTGCATATATAGGCACACGTGTAAGTCTGTGTATAACCATGCACACATGAGCAATACAGAGTGCTCAGGTATCTGGGCCCTTCAGCTGTCTAGGACCTGCCCAAAACCAAACTTTATGCCAAGATTTTTTTTCTCTGTTCAGTAGAGATATTTTATTAAAAGACAATGTTATTTTGATGTCTTGTAACTACACATTCTAGTTTCTGCTAACAGGGTATTCCACTATTACAGACCAGTTTTGCTGTTTCATATCTTGGCTGAGGGTCTGCCAGGGCAGGGACAGCAACACCAGCTATGCTTAGGCTGAGCTGAGGAAAGCTGCTAAGCCATTTTCTGAAAGAGGTCAGCAAGAGGCACTTCTGGCTTCTTGGCAAAAGCAGAGGCCACGTGATGGAAGCACAGTTTTGAGCTGGTGACTGCCACTTCCCTGCTTCAGAAAAGAATTTCTCTCTGGCATTGCCATGGGGAAATTTCTTTATTCTGACAGAAAAGAGCAGTTTTACTCTTAAAAAAATCAGTAGTTGAATTACCCCTCTTTTTTAGTGCTGATCATCACTCTTACTGCTAGAAAAGAAGCATGTGCCTTATTTGTAAACCCAATATTGTCAGCTATGACTTGCTGAGATGACTACTCACATGCTTCCAGCTGGAGCCCATTTCTCTCCTAAATGCCATCAATAAAAACAGGACCCATTCTATACATGTGATTCTTGCTAGAGTAATGTACATATGGTTCTCTTGAAATTAGTTCCTTGCTTGTTTATTTTTGTATCACTGATATTTACAACACTACACATCCGTACCATCAGCCTCCAGAAAACACTGAGTGTGCACTGCAGGTAACTTTTACAGATAAAATGCATATTAACTCCAAAAAAGCCCAACAACAAAGTCTAGAAATAGGCAAGAGTGCAGGGTTTCCATTACAGACCTTAGAAAGGGTTTCTATTTTAACCGTACAAAGGTCAACCACACCAACACACTTTTGCTTCTTTAGCTTAGTCTCAAGATTCCCAGCTGCAGCTGAAAAAGCCTTGCAGGAAGGCCCTCCAAAAGGCAAAACATGGTGCCTTTCTCTGCCTGCTTTCTCAGGCAGTGGGGGCAAGGGGCATCTGATACTCTTTTGCTTAGAACGTGAAGTTTGTACAAGTTATTCTTCCTCCTAAAGATATCATTCAAGAAAAACACATCTTTCCTACTCCATTGCCCAGCTGACATGACTGATCAGCAAAGGACCATACCTGGAAATATTTGAGCCAGAAACTACAAAAGCCCCTCACTCATGTCAAGCTCCTGAGATTTAAAACAGAAAAAAAAAAAAAATAATTTCTGCCTGGCTCAGGAAAAGAGCAAAGTGCAATCATTTTTCCACAGCCAAAACGGGTTCCACAAACATGCCAGAACACATAGGCCATTATCAGTGACTAAGGAAATCAGAGAAAATTCCATCTGACCCGTTCCAAAAACAGATGTAGATCAGAGATATGGCAAGGAAGCCTCTTCTCCAGACAGGCTCTCACTTAAATGGACAAAAAAATGTCTAAATCAAAATCCAAAATGAAGTCCTTTCTATTCTGCTGAAGACATCAGGCTATGACTAACACAGAGTAGCTTATTAGAAAACAAGATTAGAGCTCTGTTACCTATAAAGATACAATCTCTCAACCAAAAACCAATGGGATGAGAAATTGACCAATCCATTCCTGTTTTGAGGAGCACACAGGCAACTGCTACATAGAACTGTATACAAAGAAAATTACTGTAAAAAACCTAATATTGCTTTCCTACCACACAAGATTGGAAAGGTTTTCTATTAAACATTTTCTAACAAAGGTCATCACTAATCACCTTAAGAATACAAAGAGAAGCAGCTATTTCCTCTCTTCTGGTTTGGAATTTTTCTTGCCTATAAGGCAAGGACCCCAAAAAGGTTTTCTTTCAGTTCTCAACCTTGACAGAAATTTCTTGAATGGCCTTTAGGAAAAGTTCTAATTACAACAAGGAATTAATTAGAACTAGAAAATTTCTCATTGAGTGGATTTTCATTGGAGAATATGATTCATAAAAATCATTTCCTCAAACATATTGTACATTCAACAAAGTTCTGCTGTAACATGGGCAACTCTCCTGCCAGCTCACCTGGCAGGAATGGGATCTTCAGAATCAGTTTTGCTATCAGGATCTGTTTATGCAAGGAGATTTCACAGGATGTCTCACAGGAGTTAGGGACAGCTGTCTGCTCCACTTCAGTAACAAGAAAAAACCAAATTGTATATTCAGGGCTTTCAAGAATATTAATTTTCTAGAATTCCCTTTCTGTGCAAAGCTTTGTAATTTATTTTTTTTTTACCCCATCCCAAACAACAAAATTTCCTGCAGCTTACTGAAATTCTTGGGGATTTTTCCATAGAACAAAAAGTCTGGATTCCCACTAGCTATCCTTTCAGTCTCTTTGGGCCATGCTCAGTTGTAGCTTGGGTCCCATTCATACCACAGTGACTGTCCCCATAACACAGGGCTCCATGTCCCCATGAACAAGGGTACTTCAGGATAGGAGAGGCCTTGACCTAAGGAAGCCTTTTCCCCCCTTGGTCACTGCAGCAGAAAGACTGAATACAGACACTATCACTCTCCCTTCTTCCTCCCTCAGTTTCTCAGATGATTGAAAAACCTTCCAGGAGAGAAAGTTATCTTTTAGTCTGTGCTAATTTTTAGACTCTGGGAAAAGCTACAATAAGTAAAAATCTAAGCAAAGCCTTGTTAGTAAACTGTTCCCAGGTTCATAATTGTTAAGATCAACAGTAAAGGGTGGGGTGGTGAGAGGAAAGGCCTGCCATTTATTTTTAATTAGAAATACAGCTTAGATGTATTGCCAAATGGAGCCATACTGAGGGACAATGTGAAAAGTACAAGAACAGATCCTCAAGTTGTTATACATCTTTGGAAATCATTGGCCCTGCCCTGTGCTGTCAAACAATCTAAGCAGACAGAAAGAAATCAGACTACATGCAAATTAAAAAGTTGCCATATTTTAGCACATTTAGGGCAAGAAACACAAGAAATCAAGAATTTCTCAATCTATTCTCCAACAAGCCAGAAAAATGAGAATAAATATGAAATAATGGCTTATTATTTAAAATCATAAACAGAATTAAGAAAGGAATACCATAAAACTCTGATTTAACTGCTATAGCAACTTGCACAGAAGTTTTAGAGTGGTTCTAACAGTTCTCTCAACTAGTAAAAATGTGCTGAACAATAAAATTTAAAGAGAAATTGTCATTTCAATATGTTGCATCAACTTATTTAAGAGCAGTATAATATGTAGTATGAATTTAATATTACACCCACATTGTATTGAAGCACTTGAAGCTGTTAATTTAGGGATATGGGACTGGGGAGAGGCCCTTGTAAGTTACAGGTTCAATCTATGGCTGATTTAATCTTATCCTACTTGAATTCATCAAGTCCTCAGTTAAAATGAGCAGGGTTTCCTTGTTCCCACTACTCTTTTAACAATGCCAGTCCAAAGCCCCACTCTAATGGTAGTTTGTAGCCTTCTGAAAACTACCTGACAGAGCTTACTTGTCTCCATTTTGTTCTTTTGCTCTTTACCAACATTTTCTGTCAGTTGAAATAACTTTCCCCCTTTGGTATTTATTCCATTTCTAGTTTCTCCATATAAAGAGCTATCACACACTCTCTTCCTCTTCTCTTTGATATGCTAAACAAGCCATTAATAACTTGCAAGAAAATAAATACACACATACATTTGTTACAATTTTGTGTGTGTATATATAGTATATATATTTATGTAAGTGTATATTCACATACATGTACATAATTATGAAGGAATGGGATTGGGTCAAACCAGATTATATAAATAAAGAAAAATATGATTTTTCAAATACAAAAAATGAAGCTGAATAGACTATTTTCATTACTTGAGTGGAGATAAAAGTCAATCAATTGGAATGAAATGGCACATAGCCATAAAATGAGATACTTGTATATATAACTGTCAAAGGAATAATTCAAAATAATTCAAGTGTTTGGGATAGGCAATCATGTTTAGTAGTAGCTGGAACTCAAATTCTTCAGGAAAAGCTGATTGCAGTAAAAGTTTAAATCCCTTTCATGTCCTGAAAACTGGGGATCTCTTTTTTGTACCCCTACCCACTGCAATAGAACAATAATTCTTGCAGCCACAGAGTAGCTGCAAATTTTGAGACTCAAGTTGTTCAGTACCATGTAACAACTCCAAGATTTAATTATAAATTTGCTCTTATACCTCTTATACATTTTAAGAGCATCCCTTAAGATTAAGTGGATTCCTCTCAATATGAGGGATGGGAAACAATTCTCAATCTATGACAGTTATTTATTTTCAGACTACTACATACTTTCTTATTCATCCATATTTGAAACTAAAGACAGTATTTTAATTATTTTCCAGTCCCCTGTGAAAAACATGGTGGTTTTTAACTGTTTTATCTCCAAATCCACTAGTTTTCTCTTGCAAAAATAACCAGAGTTCAAATAAATGCAAGTCTTAGTTTTCTACAATGTCATTTTAACCTCTTTGTGCAATGTAGCATTTTCTTTATTCTGTGGGATACAGCTCAACAATGAGCAAGGTTTCAGCTCACTTTTCAAATTTACTCTAGGCTGAAGCTGGAGTGACTTGCAGGAGTGTTTCAGAGCTATTTAAAGATGGGTTTTACTGCACTGTCACCCATAAAAAGCACAATGAGCAGTTGATATTGGCATGAAAGTAGTCAACATTATCCAACCAATCACAGTGAAAATAAACAGCAGATCTATTCCCTTAACTAACAGGTATTCAATTCATTGGGCTCCAGTGAACTAGACAGTTTTGTCATTTGATTGGTGTTACACCAGTTTTAAGTACTTAAAAGTATATTGGAAAACATGGCCAATGAAAATACAGTGCACAATGCTTGTAGTATATAATGTATGTTTGTTATCATCCCACCCTCAGCAAATACAAAGAAAAAAAATCCAGAACTTCTATTTGCCTTTATGCTTTTTGGAGGTCAAGAAAAATTTAATTTTGCCAGTGAGGAGTAATTAGATTATTAAGGTGACAGAGTGTAACACATGTCTTCAATGGGCTCTGAGCTGCTACATCAAAATGAAATAGCTGCAGCATTAAACTGAACTCTCAGTTATTTATGCATTTACTGAAAACTCATTTGAGGTGATTTATCCAGTAAGTGTCTCCTGAAGAGCAGCACAAATACTGTTTTATCATACCATCTTCTTGGGAGGTTGCTGATTACACAAATGACTCAAAAATTGGCCATATCACTGTTTTCACATGATGAAAGCAACTCCTCATTCATGCTTCAAGTTCTAAATTCTCTGGCTCCTTTTATACCAGGATCAGCCAGTTCACTCTTTCTAAAGATAGTAAATCAGTTCAGAAATAACTACGTGCATAAACAGTTGGTTAGAAATAGAGCAAGGGAGAGAAAAATGATTGGAATGATCAGATGGTTAGAATGAGAGTATAATTACCTCTGAGCAGCAGCATTGCTTCTTGTCAGCTTAAGCAGTTCGTGGAATTACAAAGTTACTTTGCAGGCTGAGGGTGGTTTTAGTACTTTGAGAAGCCACCAAAGCCTTGGTCAAACAAATGCAACAGATTAACAGCATGGCTATAAACTTTGGAAGAATGAATGTCCTTCTGGCAGTAATCATTTGTCATTAGAAAACCTGTCTGATAATTGTTATCCAGTTATCTGACCTTGGACACAATAATACAAAGCCAGTGTCCAGGTTCCAGCACACAACTGGGGATTCCATTCACATACTTAGACTGATGACCTGGCATGAATCCCATCAGCCCCACTGCCCGGGTTACCTCAGTGAAACCTACTTCATCATGAGCAGTTCACTGTGTTCCACCCAATAACTCAAATTATATCAGCATCTTCTTAGTCAGAAACCAAACATTAAACATTGAAAACCTCTCAGGTCTACCATTTAAATGGCCACCTTATTTAAAGTGTCATGGGCTTTGAACCCTCAATGACTGCAAAATGTGCATGATCTGAAAAATAACACTAATGCAAACCTAATGTTGCCCTTGCACGGTTCCTTGAGGAATTCAATGTGAAACAGTCCAAGAATAAAGAAATTTACATTTAAATTTCATTAAAAATTAAGCATCATAACAGAACCAACAGCAAAACAGCATTAACTAAAGGCAGCATTTCTGAGCAGATGATGAAGTAATAGTTTTCACTAAAGGAAGTATGCTTGAACATTTGCATTTGCATACACAAACTCAAAAGTTCTACGTATATTACACCATACATTTTATTAGATTACCAATTTCAAAGAATGCAGCCTTGCTTGTGTTGAAATGCTGCATCACGCTTTATTTTTACTTTGCATCAGATAAGTATATATTTACTACTGGTAGTCACTAACAAATATCCTATAAGTGCCTTGGCTACAGCATCCTTAGGGAAGCAATAAGGCTTGTGTTAGTTATGTAGTATAGCAAATAGATTATTAAATTAATACAGCTTATTTCCCTGTATCAACAGCAGTTAAAATTATGTGATAATAGGATCATGTAAGTAAATAAACCAAAAAAGCACAACATTTTACAAACACTAAATTTTTAATGTCACAAGATGCTGGAACAGTTATTCTACAATTACAGAATTTGTTCCAACTGTGTGAAGGAACCAATAAACTACTACACTATAAAGAACTGAAGGTGAACTGAAGGCTGCATTTAAAAGCAGTTCAGAAATAGTTATGAGTATTAAAGTATTGTGGTGGTTGCTATTAAAAAAAAAACCACTTCCAAACTCAGCACACAGTATCTAACACACAGTACTGTTGTCTGTTTCAATTCACAGAAACTCTTTCAATGCTTTTCAACATGTGGTAACATTAAAAAAATTAACAGAAAAGATTTTGTGTGCCCACTTTACTGCACAACATTGAAGTTGTTAGAAGCAAACATTATATTTACTTCTAACACAAGCCATAAGGTTTACTCTTTATTTCAACAAATAGACTCGCCCCTCAAACAGAACAAAATCATTTTAAACTGATATTGAGAAAAGAGGTAAGAAAGCTTTTTTTTTTTTCTTTCAAGCTGAAGGCTTAACAGCTTTGAATCCCTCTGGAAGTCCTTGTGGATTTAAATTCGGTGGTTTACTTTGAGACAAAGAGCCAAGGTTTGCTGGGAAGGAGATAGGACTCGGTGCACTGTACCCAATGTAAGCAGGAGTGAGGCTTTCCCTAAAAGCAGGAAGCCTGGTTTCCATACGCTGCAGGCTTCCACCTTTTGCCAGCAGGTGGCAAGGAGACGGGCAGAGGCAGGATTGCTAAACCCGCGCGACCCGCACATGAGGTGCCAGCTGCCGAAAGACCCCAGCTGAGACACCAGAATGATGACATTTTCTAGATCTACTCAATGCTGAGAAGCTGAAATTAATTACAGTTGCACATAGCTCTACAAACCAATTTATAAAATGACTGACAAAGCGAGCAAGGGTTTACTGCTGCAGTCTGCAATGCAATTGAAGTTGCACGCTACTCTTCTGCCCACATACCGAGTTAAGTGCTCAGTGCTACTCAGCTCCAGAAAAGACACAACAAATGAGCAAATGAGAAGGAGCAAAGCCTAATTTTTAGGATCTTAATGAAGTCTAACATATGCAAAAATATTTCAAAGTCTGTCCCAATATTCGTTTACAAAGATATAAATGAGAAGCATTGAAGAAATTCAATTACAGAAGTGGAACAAGGACAGGTAAATAAAAACACAGGTGACAAAACAGAAGCCAAAGTTAAAGGAAAAAACTACCAAAGAATCCTTGGTAATCCTTGCTGAACTTGTCTAAATGCTTTCTCCTAGAATGTGGAATTCTATATGAAACCCACATCCATGGGCTCCTATTTTAAGTAAAACATAAGAAAGGATTAGTTTTCATTATAAAGGAGAGCATCTGTTCTAAAAGAAAAAACCCCTCTTGCTACTGAAAGCTTTAAGATATTTCTTACTAATAAATTTGGGAAATTATTTCAATAAAAAAATTCTAAACCACATATTTCTTGTCTCGAGGGCTATCTCCTCACCTATTTCCCAGAACAGCAGTGTACTGTACCAAAAAAACAACTCTGAGACCCCTGCTACCAGCATTGTTCTGTAGGTACAACTAATTGAGGTCACAAACCCAAAAAGAGCCTATACAAAAAGTAAATTGTATTGTGTTTCAGATGCTTTTGTCAAAGCTTACCTGCAAATAGAATGGAAGAACAAAGAAAGGGCACATTGATGAACCTCCCTCCAAAGAGATGCTAAAGAGCTACTTGCAGTATCTTATTCTATTGTGACTAAGTCAGGCAGCACAGTGAGAAACAACACTTTGAGTAGTGACCCAGGTCTGATCTCACTGCACAAACCTGTAAGGCAGAAATCATTCAAGTTGCACTACTGTAACATTGGAAACAGCTCTACAATGCCATTATGCACAACAGTGTGCAACATGTGGATGAGACTTAAATATCTACAAAAAAGAAAGATTCAGCAGAGAAAATCTGAAGGACCTGTAAACTGGATAACAATAAAAGGAGTGCCTATATACAAGATTTATTATAGGCAAGCCTCTTACTACAATTCAGTGTTAAAATAAGATGTTTAAGCTGGGCATATATTCTTTTTCTACTTCTTCCTCTTAGAAAAACATTTAATTCTTGCAGTTCAAGCTAGATGCACTACCCTCACAGGCCAGAGTATTCAAAGTAACCAGTATACAGAACACAAACATCACTGGCATTCCTCTTGTTCCTTAAACCCTTGATTTCTTCCATAAAGCTCAAGCATTGTTTGCAGTGCAACATGGTAAACAATTTGCTGCAACTACAGCAAATAGAGCCATGTTTAATTCAGACATTGTCATTACATTTCCTTTAACCTCTAAACAACTGTTTCAACTCTTGGTCTAACCCACATGAAATATTCTAATGATTTCATAAAGTACAGGGCTGTGCCCAGTGCTTTTCATCTCTTTGTTCCTCCCTCCACAAACCTCAAAATTAGTAATCACAGAGTAATAGGTGGAGTTGCAAAGCTGGATGCATCTGATCCTGTGCTGATAAGATACAAATGAGAAAAAAAAAGCCTTTCCTGAAGGAGAAGAAAGTATGTTATTTTATATGGAATACACAGTGATCCTTCCTACCACTAAGTTTTCTGCTTTAAGCCATGTTAGCCCTGCAAATACTACTACAAACAGTTCACTATCAAAATACAGTCAAATTTCAAGAAAAATCAAATACCATATGAAAATGTTTGCTTTCATCCACGTATGATAGAAAATGAGTTTGCAGCAGTTTGCCATGTTCTCAGAAAACAAAGAGTCACAGTAATTGCCTGTATGACCAGATTTCACTGGGAAGGTCATCATAAGATGGAGACTTTTCATTCTCTCCTGCTTGGACCTACATGTCAGAATGCACCCATCAATGTCAGAATAAAACTGAAAGAGTCTAATTTGGTTTTAAGCATTTACTAAATAGTGCAAAATGCTTTCAGCAAGACAGGTAAAAATTTAGCCTGTAATTACAGCTTCTGCAGAATATTATGTATGCATTTTGGTACTTCTTCCTTTTTAGAAATTATTTATTCCACTGATATCAAATTGAAAGCTGTATAAAAATTTAGATTTTCTTTTTTTAAGTCAGTACATTGTTATACACTTTGCTGAAATTTTCTTTACTTTGAAGTCTCTGAAGTCAATGAAACAGTGATGACTTTCAGTGAGACACAGGATGGTGATTTGCTTGTCACAGCTCATCCTGCAGTGGTCCACAAAAGCACGAGTACTGTTAGCTCCAGCTAAAGTCAGGAGGAGCTGAGGACATTCCTCACCTTTCATATCTGAGCTTGGCATTATCAGACAGCTCTCCAGTGGCAGCTCTGTAGATGCACAAGGCAGATATGTAGCAGACTGCATAACAGCAAGATTTATACCAAATGCCACAACAGTAATATTTTAATATTAGATCAATACTAGGCTGAAAGGTTCAGATGAAATTATTACAATCCACAGATGTTCCATGGACAGAAAAACAAATTGTTTGCATAAAAATGCACTGTAGCACTAGGGCACACTTTAACGTGGAAACAAGTGAAAATCTGTTTTACTTTTTCACCCACAAATTTGCTCTAATTTGTCTCAGACTGTCAGTCACAGCCCCTGCTTATAGATACTTAACAGTAAATTCAATTGTCACCAAGTGATTAACAGGGCATTTTATAAGTATAAAGAAATATTTTTAGATAATTTATTAACCAAACAGATACTGAGGAAACTTTAATCTTTAAACTTTAAAATAAATAAAAGTCATTCAGTCTGACAAAGGAAATATATCGAGTCACCAAAACACCCAATCAAAAATATCAGCTCAGAATCTGAGTTGTCAAATGCATGCAATTTTCCATGTGCAAAATACCTACCACAAACAAGTGCCCACAGCTTTTGATTAACAGTTCTGAATACTAAGACAGAGAAAGTAAATTTCTCACAACATGGCAAGAGAAGGAACAGCTAAATTCCTTTCTCCAAATTGCAGCTTTGCCATCTGTGTATCCCAATTATTATTCTTTTTAGTCTTCTTTCAGCAAAATTTGGGAGTTCCAAACTACTCAGTACAAATTTAATAGAGTCCTTTTCAGTGCAAGTGAAAGATGTTATATAACTTCTAAAGTTTGAGCCATACCATGCTGCAACAGACAGAACAGTTCCTCCCATGGTTATAACATCAGTGTGTTCTCAGTGAGAGGTCCCACAGCAGTTCAATCTCATCTGCTGCTGCCCCACACACTTCTCCATCCGAAGAAACATACTCAACTTTAACGGAGAAAACTAGCCAACAAAAGAGTGACGAATCTTGAGCAGAATGAGGCCTTAATCACACAAATGCCAGGAGCAGGGGCAGGAAAGGGTAAAATAATGGAAATAGGAGCACAGGACTATACCAGCTTTAACTTACGTGTTGCTAAAGAACCACATCCTGCTGTAGAAACTGCAAAAAATAGAAGCAATTTTTGATGACTCAAACTCTGACAATGCAGCTTTAGGGAAAACCACACAGGCCAGGGTACTGGGGAAAGTACTGGAGCAGTTAACAGCACACACTTAGGGCAAGTGTCACCACTTCCTTCACTTTTCTCTGTATACTTGATTAAGCTAGAGAAAAAGATGGTAAAAGCCAGGCTCTGCTTCCCTTACTGAAGATGCAGAAAAGCTTAAGTGCTCAGGAGATCACAGCAACCAATTATGCTTCTGGTCAGGTTAGTTTTAGAAGGGATTAATAACCAATTAAGAGATCCATGCTCCAAGTATAAACTGAAAGATGACTGAAATTACCACGACCTGCAAACAAGACAACTTTTATGCATGAAATAAAGATTCAGAAAATGTAGCACTACCAGAAGTGACCAGCCCTTTAACAAATTGTATTATTAGAAATTTAGGAGCTGTACATCAAATGTAATAAACAAAAACTCCTCTGCTCTTCCCTCACACTTTAATTTCATTTCCT
Source organism: Haemorhous mexicanus (assembly GCF_027477595.1). Classification (NCBI taxonomy): domain Eukaryota; kingdom Metazoa; phylum Chordata; class Aves; order Passeriformes; family Fringillidae; genus Haemorhous; species Haemorhous mexicanus. Next base: position 27,079,063 of record NC_082348.1, on the reverse strand, counting down.
CTGAGAACCCTAATATTCGGCATGTTCCTTCTACAATAAGAATGTCTGACACAAAATGCATCCAGCTCTTGAAGTCAGGGTGATAAAACTCTTGAGATCAGCTGAGTGGTAACACCTATGGCAATACTCAAAGTCTCCCTGTAAGCTGTTCATATGAATCATGCTGCTTTTCACTCACTTTGTCCCAAGTTGTCAAAAAGCGCATATCAGCCTTTGTTCATCTGTGTTAGCTTGTTAACTATTAAACACATGGAGATGAAAACCACGAAGTACATGAAGCTGCATAATATTATTCAAGGCAGTGCTTTTCTAAAAAGCATGATTTCACTAAGAGGTTTATTTGTCCTGAGAAGATTATATTTGCCTCAATGAATTTTGAATTCTGAAGTAAAACTTCAATTCCATGACTTAGATCCATTTTACAACCCTAGCTTTTCAATATTTCTGGTGCTTTTTCACAGATCAGTTTTAGAGCAAACAGATAATACTGTACAAGAAGTGCCTGAGTTACCAGACAGAGTGGTATTTGGAAATCTGGCTCCTCAATTAATGCTAGTTAAGCGTTCAAGATGACTCCTGAACTTTAAAATTCTTGGTCTACAATTTTGTCATGAAACCCACATTTTTTGTGGCTTGTTCCACAGAGGCTATGCAAGTTTACAGTGGAAAATATGAGTAATGGCTACATTTAAACAGAATGGATTTCAGCAAAAATACTCGTGTTAGATCTGACAAAACACAAGCAAACTGCAAGCCAAAAACCAGGTTAGTAAACATGTCTCTTACTTTAGCCTTCATTTGGTTCTTTTTTCAAACACTTAGAGTGGGATCAGTGAATTCTGTGCCTACGCCATGGCATGCCCTAACTTTGCCAGACACCAAGGTGTGCTGGGAGGTTTGCTACACGCCTGTTACAAAGACTAGCTCCATTTGTTGTTTGTCTGCTGAATGCTTGCTAAAAAGTAGCTGCAAAGGGATGTGTTTAACATCAAAATACTTATAACAAGTACACAAGAATAGGTTGAACATTCACAACCAAAAGAAACTAAAGTAATCAATAGCAGGAGTCCTAAAAAGCATAACAGGTACTCAAAGGAAAAGTCAGTAGAATTCCCAGCCATGCTGCAAATTTTATTTTTGTACTACTGGAATTGGTACCTACAAATTCAGCGAGTCTGAAGTTTGCTGTACAGATGAAAACAGAGTAATCCTCAACAGTATTTCAATAGAAAATGTAATTTGGGTCATTGTATCCTTGCTAATAGCATCCAGTTCACCTGATTTACTATAATCCCTCTCTGGCTTAGAGGACTACAAAACATAGGATTATTTATAACATCTTTTTTCAGCAGTACATTCAAGAATATCTCCTGCAATAGCTAAATGACAGCAACACAGCATAGAGTCTTAAAAGCAAAACCATATTCTTTCATGTCATTTTAGGCAAATAAGATCTTTTGAAAGAACTTCAGGTCATATGGGGCCTACTTTCACAGATATTCATCCAGAATTCAAAGCTTAATTTTTAGACAGCAGCTTGAATTTGCTATGTAGCAAAGAATTCAGCACTGCTACAGAAACTATAACTAACAAAGGCTCAAAAACATCTCCAAAAAGCAATGGATTTAAGGCACAGACTGAGAACTTTACATCACACAAAGTAAATCATCAATGGAACTTGTTTGAAGAAGGTGTAACATATGGTCTCCTGCTTTAGACACCCAGAAGAAACATTAAATTTCTTACAAATCTTTATAAGAACTCTTCCTGGCCCTGACCCCAATTTCAAGACATGAAACCAATTATGGTTAGTCAAGGCATTCTATTCCTGGCAAGAACAATAAAAAAAAATCCTTTTAATATACATACATTTCCCTGTTGTTAACCTGCAGCCATGTCCATTTCCTTCTGAAATATCAATAAGAAATGCAAAAATTTTCTTTCATATTTCAGTTGCCACCCTTTTTATCTACCCCAATCCTCTTCCTCTCAGAAAAAAAGCAAACCAGAAAACTCTAAGAAGGTAGATTACTTACATAAAGAAAGCTCTTTGTAGGAAAAAATATGTACCCAGTAATTCAGTTCTGTTGACTGCCTCAGTCACTGGTGAGAGCGCCATTCTGTAGACTGATCTGGAAAGAATGATTTAAAAAGAGGGACACAGTCAGGAATTTAAATGCTCTTGACTACTGACACACTTTGCTAATCTATCTTGAGAAGGTCAGTTAACTTCATTGTGTGAATTTCCAAAAGGATATATTAATTTTATCCATCTTTAAATAAGATTTTCATCTCATCTTCAGAGCCGTTCCAAAAAGGACTATGCATTCATTTGGTACTAAAGCCAAAAGATTGTCAGATGGGGGCAGGTAAATTGTGATATTCTATGGCAATATGTGACACCATTCCCTAATTAAACCATTGGAATAAAATACAGTAATTAACATAAAATTATTCTGGATTCACACTGTTCATTTGTGCTTCCACGAACACAGCAATTTAGGACTATTTATGTTCATAAACTTCACAATTCAATAAAGGAAAGCTTTCAATGCCAAGATTTAAAATCCATATGTTTAAGATATATGATTACACATACATGCATCTTATTAAGTGAGATGGAAATTGCTCTCCCTTTTGCAAAAGTACCTAGTGCCTTTCATTAAGGCACACAAAGCTTACAGTCCTTCAGAGTGACTCCAACTGGAGCCATCCAAGCAGCCTTCTTTCCATGGTCAGGACCTGTTCTTTAAAGTACACCTCTGCTGACTGAGGACAGACACATAGGAGGTATTTTCAAGAACACAGTATTAAAAACATTCAGTCTTCATGCAAAGTCAGTGTAAGCTCCTTGTCTCCAGGTGACTTCTTAATCACAAATAACCAATATGTACATGCTTAATTTCTTTTACTTTGCTATCTTCTGTTCCTTTATTGCAGTTGCTAAAAATGAAGGCCTTTTACAAATTTAGGTTTTTATTGAAAACAGACAAGATGTACTTCATTAGTCCCCTTTTATCCACCCACATGATATCCATTGTCCATGTTACAAAGTAACACCTAAATAATAATTCATATTCCAAAGAGGGGCCTCTTGGCCTTCCTGTTGAGTGTTCCGCATGAAGGAGCAAGAAAAATGAGCTAATTTCAGAAAGACTAAACTTTCCACTACTCAAAAATGGAGCCTAAGAGATAACTAGACAAATTCCTTTCAGCAGCAAGTAATGATTGGCATATACTTTTCTTCAGGCAAGAACAATAAAATTAATGTATCATTGTGTTTTAGAATGATCAAAACTGAATCCATGTTCAAGATTCTAGCTCCAAAACTTTGAAATACAATTAATGAGCACTTCTCTCTCCAAGTCACCAATGCCTGTTGCTCAAGAATAAGATGTTAAAGATCAGTCTGCTGGACTCAACTTCATACTGCAGAAAAAAAGCAATTATCCCTATGGCTTTGGGACAACAGCACATTTAACAAAACTTTCCTAGCTGCACACAAAATGAAAACATCTTGCTTGTAACATTCCTTTAGCAAGCACTTTAACAAGAGTCTCCAGATTATAATCAAGCTTCTAACTGAAAGAATAAATGCTGACTCCTATTCATATGAAAAGTGGGATAAGTCAACCAATTCTACATGTTCTGCTATTCACTGCCAACTAGATCAAATTCATACTCTTAGTTAAATATATTAAAAAAAATTAAATATTTTCAACTGTTTACAGTATCAACCCAAACCAAAATACTGGTACCTTAGAGGACCAGATTTTAAAATGAGAGACAAAGTGGCATTATATAGACCCAAAAGCACACACTGCCTTCCTGATTTGCCACAATTCTATTGATAAAGGCCTGTGGTCCTGTGTGGCAGGCAATCCTTCCTAGGTTTAGCTGATATTTCTTTTGTTCTGAGGAGTGGTTTGATCAGAGGTCCTTGTTGGAGGTTCTCTAAGCACTCCCTGGCACTTAACTCTTACTAGGCCCAATTCTATTCTTTTCTTACAAATGACTTCTGGCCAAGATCTACAATAGAAACTTTTGTGTAACTTCTCTTATCTTTTTCAGCATGTAAAGATTTTGTGTTTCTGTTGCTTTGCAAAGAATAAATGTCTTTATAAGAGAGTTTACTTATACTGACATTCAGTACCTCCCAGACCTTGCAAAATGGAAGGAATAATTACTGAATAATGATGGTGTGATTCTAGTGACCCATCAAAGACCAATGAATCCCAATAATGGTTTTAATAACTCACCAGCAATCCAAAGCCTGAATGACTAACATATACTTTTCAAGTTTTAAAGCTTATCACTAGAAATGTGCCTAAAAGTGCCAGGAGGAGAGTCCTATTGAGACAGACAAACTTAATCCATGCTGCAAAGGGCTGAAGATCCACTCATCATTTGTCTGTTCATGAAAAACACCAGAGATTGTATGGCAGACCAACACAATTCTGATCTCTGCTCTAATGCTTGGCCTACTCACTCCTAATAAATCCCACAGAGAAACACAAAAATTGTTTGAAAACAGTTTGCAAATAAATCAAATTATTTTAGTTACTCATTCAGTACTGAAGTCCTACTAATTTCCTTATGGATAAACTAAACACAAAGCTTCAAGTTTCCCTGGCAATCCTGCCATTTAAAAACAGGCAAAAAAACCAGGACAAATCCCCCCACCACTGCAAACCATCCAGCTGGTGATCCTGATAGCTACAGACTACAGTTAACTGATAGTGATGTAAACTCCTTATGCCAGCTTGCTTAAGCACAGAAGCACAAATGCACATAATTAAGATCTGATGTTTGCTTTTTCCTCCAAACACAAATGCAGTATTTGTGTTTGAGCACTGGCAGTAACAACTGTGAACTATGCTATTAATGTCTGATTTAAAAATGCTTGTGGCAGAATCCTGTCTAGAGGAACAAAAATAAAATGTATTCAGACAAAGCAACAGTGAAAAGTGCATTAAGAAAATTAAAAGCAGTGATTACAGAAGAAAATCATGTATTCTCCTCTCAGAAAGTTATTTATGTATAACATTTCTTAAAATGGATCCAAACACTGCCATTCTCGATACAAACTAAATTTCTGAGAGGATATATTTTTAAAGTATATGGGAATTCTTGTTTTATTAAAAGGGAGAAATATAGTTCAGTACCCTTCTTGTTTATTTTCAAGACTTTTTCAGTTTAAATAAATTAGTACTAAATGGTCCAGGAACCTGGATGCATTTATGGTTTCATTTATTAACTCAGGTTTAAGAATCTGTAGCTTAAAAAAATGCATCACAAAAATGAGCCTTCTTATCTACAGTAAGGGACACAATGAAAACTGTCTGCAGCTTAAGGAAGCATTTCACACTAAACTGAGGCATCCATTTACCAGACAGTCTCCCAAAATGATCTCTGGCTCTAAATCAGTATCAGTATCTGCATCCTTTCACTGAGGATCCATGGATTTCAGCTGTCTGTTGCAAGTGGCTATAGCAGGAGTTTATGGAATTGGCCTCTCACCTGTTCCTATTGAAGCCTTCTGCACTGTTGGCTAATGTTGTATAAAAGCATCCTACAGCTTAGTCCTTTTTGTGAGATATGCACACAAAAATACTCTGGCAATTATTGTGCTGAACTTTTCAGGCCATACAAGGCTGAACACAGCCAAAGTAGAGGCTTTGGAAAGCCATGATCCAGGTAGGCAAAAAAAACCACTCTCATATCATCTCACTGTGGGGGGTTTTTGGCAGCCACTTCTGCCAAAGCATCCTGCCAAAAATTGTCAATTTGCTATCAGTCACGTTGCTTCATATTGCTATCAGTCACATTGCTTCTACTGGAAGATTCAACAAAAACAAGTTTTCCCAAGGTAGCACTAAATAAATCTTGATAATCAGTTAAGGAAAGGTTTTTTTTGTTTGGTGATATGGGAATTTTTTTAATGTTTGTTTGATTTGTGGTTTTAGTTGGCTTTTTTTCCTCAGAAAAACACAGAAGGGCAAACCTGTATCAGTTGGAAACACTGAATGTGACTGGGTATTCTGAAGATGGGCTTTTATTCCAAATGCAGCTGAGTGATGTCTGGATAGGACCCTCCTAACAGAACAAAACACATTCTGCATGTACTTCACAAGGCCTTAGAACAACAAGTAAGAAGATTAGAGAAGTTTTGTATCACAGGTAGATTTAGCCTCAGGTCAACATGGCCTGCAATATGCTTTTCAGCCTTAGGTGTCCCATGTGCTTGCTTGAGATGATTTAGAGAATTACAGAATGGCTGAAGAGGGAAGGGGCATCCTGAGACATCTAGACCAAGGCACCTTCTGATAGCAGGTTGAGCTTGGGCAGATGGCTCAGGACATCTGAATATCTCCAAGTATGGAGACCTGTCCCAGTGGGCCATCACCCTCACAGGAAAGAATATTATATTTAAATATAGCTTCTTGTACATCAGACAAGTGAGAAAGAAGCCTCACCTTTTAATCACAGAAGTTCCTTCTGGGACAAGAGTTAAAAACTCTTTAGGAACATTAAAAAAAAATAGATACATCCTTAATGAATCAAAAGGAGATTCTTTAATTACAACAGACTGTTATAGGCATCATCTGGATATTTACTTACCACTGCTACTTGACTACTTTTGTGCTCTAAAGGAAGATGAAAAATTGAGATTTCTAGTATGCAGTAGATAGCAAAAACTTCAATTCACCATACTGCACAAGCATATACATGACTTTCTGCCTGCATTTAAAAACAAATCTTTTGATAAAGCTGAACAGAAGCAGGTGCTTAAATACTTTGATTAATAATAATTTTACTTAGAGATACCTTTACTTACAGCCTTATATGTATTACATGTGCTACAATCTTCCAAGTCTATCTACAAATAAAAGGGATATTCCTCATCCACATGAAGCACTGGCTGTGACAGGATTATTTGCATTAAGAGCAATGAAGAATTGCCTGATACTGTAAAGTAACAAACATTGCCTCTTACATACTTTCCATTGTCATTACATATCAGAGAATATAACTGGAAGCTGAAGAATCTGTATCCACTGGATATCACATGGCTAAGTCTGTCCCTTATTTCATATAAACATATTCTATTTGAATAATATTTTTTTTTTAGATCAGCATCCCAAAAACAAATGAGCTAGCACAGAGTCCTGAGTTTATGCAGTACTCTTCCTAAGAAAATACTCTTCTCTGACAAACAAGTAATTTCAAGTTGAGGACCTACTTGTCTACTATTTGTGTAAGGTACCATGCAAGCAGAATCTTAAACCATTTTTAGAAGGAAAAACTAGAGTGGATGTGGTATAAATTCCAGAAACCCATGGTGCAAGGATACTATCTTTGGCCAAATTCTGACCTTATTTCTGTGTGGATTGCATGTGGCAATCCAAATTAAAAAAAGGAATGGCAGAAGTTAGGCTCATGTTGAATACATTGCAATGTACCCATCTACAAAGCCAGAATATTCTAAGGAAAAGAAGGAAGAAGGGAAATTGGGATACAAGCAGACACAAGCCAAAATTTCACTGCCAAACCTCAGACTGCAGAAATGATTAGGGGACTGAGCTTTGTCCAATTCTTTAAGCAAAAAAATCCCTTTTTATTACACTCCTTGGGCCACTGTGCATTCTTTTAAATCCCAAACAGATTTCCTAACTTATATTGACTTACACTACGCAACACAGAGCTTCCTTAAATTTTGTACACTTAAATAAACTGCAATGCACAGAAATTTGTCATTGTTCCATGAACAGCAGAACTACCAATTTTTTTTAGGGACTCCTGCCCTTTGCTCTTCATTTTTCTATTAAAGTAATTCCAGCCCTTTCTACTTGCTGTGTCTTCTGAGCAGGACAGAGACAGCACAGGCAGGCTCAGTGTGCAGAGCCACCACACTGAACTTTCATCCTATTATGTTCAAACACACTGTATAAAAGCTGAATTCCCCTCCAGCTTTCCTTCAGTAGAGGCATTTATTTGAATAATCCTAATCTATGAATTCATAAATTTTCCCAATTCTTCCAGATTATTTGCTCTGCAAGTCCTACTCTTTACTTACAGCAGCCAACAGAGACAATGAAAATGACAGATAGAAAGGCATTAGAAATGTAGACAGAATCTAGATTAAACAAAACCAATTTCCACAGGGAAACAGAAAAGAGAAAAAGGTGTTTTAAACAGTACAGTAGTTTCCAAATACTTTATACACTGATTTTTTCAGCACTAAAAACCCCAAGATCCTATATCCTCTTTTTTAGCAGCTTCTCAATGCAGCTGACACAGAAGAAACATGGATTTACTCTTCATGCTGAAAAGCTTTTATTCTCACTTTCATACAAGTCAGTAAATTGCCCAGAGAGTGATTTATTCTGTGCTATGATCTCCTGAATATCTTATACCCACACAAAAGATGGATGCTGGCAGGCAGAGCTGGCAGTAGGAATTTCAGCAGAAGTAAATTGTTTAGTACTTACAATGCAGCATAATAGCTGTAATTTCATTTGAACTGTTGCCATTAATAGAACTATGAGCCAAGACCTAGGAGTTCATCACTGCAGCCACTGAGAATTCCTCTGTGCACACTTCACCACAGACCCAGGTAGCTCAGTCCTGGAAGTGCTACTGTACCTGAAGGAATGACAAGCCAGGTCTGGCACTTCCTCTCACTAGTGAAAGACACAGGTGGGTATCAACTGCTGAGGAGTTCCCATCAGTATTTAACAGGTGCTTTCACAGCTATTCCAGTACTCTGCCAAAATGCAAACTAGCTATTTCAACACATATGCATTGAAAAATGTTGAAAAGGAAACTAAAACATAATACACAGATATGCAAATATGTATATATATGTACACTGCACATCAGTTGGGAAGGAAGCATGTTTTTCTGTGGCATGTTCTTCTGAAATATTGCATCTCCTACATATGAAGACACAGAAATTCAAATACCTTAAATACTTGGCTAAAGATGTTACATCAGCAGAGAGTTGTTCTTCACCTAGACTTTTGGTGATGCACCTATTAAAATGCTTTCATTGAAGTGCTATGATTAAAACAAGCTTCAGGTTGCTTTCTTGGTCTAAAAAAATGTATACAACCTGAATTCTATGCTGAATGGAAGCTCAGGATTAGCATACATGCTATAAAGGCAATGAAACACATCCAATTTCAGAAAAATTGCCTTGAGTATAGTAAAGACAACTTTTGCTGAGGATCCTTTCTACTCAGAAACTGCAGATTTGGCTGCCTCTGACGGGTTAAATGAATTAACCACCCTGCAGGCAGCCTCAAGGGTCTGTATGGGAACTCAGACACTGAAGAGGTGAAAAAGCCATTAGCTCTCTCCAGAGGAATTAGTTTTTATATGCATGCCTCTCATCACTGCTAATCAACCGTGATTCTTTCTGCCAAACTCCCTGACATGTATGGGTAAACATCTGCAAAGTCTGAAAAAATACTACACACTTCACTCCCCTGTCCTACCTACAGGAGGGAGAAATGGGCAGTGAGCTGCACATGCAGGACAGGCTGTTCTACTGGCAGCACAGAGGTCAGCTCATGACTGCTATGGGGAAAGAAGAGCAGGTGGGCTAGGAGAAGCAGCATGTAGAAAGAAAAGGTCTTTCCTTTTACAATAATAGAGAGCACAGCAAGCAAAGAATTAGTAAATAGAAGAATGGAGACATGAAGCATCACAGAGAAAAGGACAAACATAAAGGCTGACAAAGGCCTCTCAAAAATACAGTATTTCATGTCTCCACTGGGGGATATGTGTAAGGATTAATACACTCAATTATTGAATCTACTTGCATACTGCAACAGCCACATGACAAAGATTGGAAGCAAGCTCAGAGCAATCAGCCACCATTAAAATTTATAATATGTCACAGAAGATTTCTTGGATCTTCTTGAGAGTAGGAATAAATTGGAGTTTTCTATTTTAAGTGGGAAAAACAGGTCATGTACACCATTACTTCCTATAATCAAAAGTCCATTTCACAGTTTTGGTCATGGTGTGTGTCTGAATTCTGACTAAAGGTATGGACTAGTTTCTATGCTCTCCCATAAGGCTCATGTAGCATTTTGGATGAAGATGAAAGCCTGTCTACAACCTTATGTACTAGCTTTAGCTACTTGGTCCCAGTTGCATAATGAACACACTATGGTTAAATAAGTATTTCTGGGCAGAAGTACCACAATGCCCTTTGGTTACTGTAACTATCCCCACAATGTGAATAATGCCTGTAAAACTCTTCTGGGCAGGCTAATCTCTCATCTGCAGAAACCACTGGAAAGAATATAGGCCACCAGAGGAGAAGAGCAGAGAGTTTTCTTCACAGTACTGACAGTAATTATTCATGTTTCTCAACAATAATCACTAAATTGAAAACTAAACTCTTTTGCCTGACCACTTCTCTCCAGTGGATCCCTGCTTTTTCATCAGGTAGCAATAATCATAATAGAGCTGTGCTTGTGCAAACAAACCTTAGCAATCAAGGTGCAAATATCCAGATTTTCGGAGCACAGCCTTTTTCCTCTATTTCTGTAGGCATTTTTTGGAAATTATCTGCTTCATATGAGAAAAGTAGAACACTAGTTTTTTCTTCTGCATATGCATTTAGTAGATCTTATCTAGCATTTCTTCAGCAGAGTACCTATTAGGGAAGAGAAGTGAGAAGGTTCCATTAGCCCACCTAATTAAGTTTTAGTGTCAGCAATTTTGACCTGAACTGCTCAAAATTGGACTGACAAAATATGTCTCCAGGAACTGAAGCATTTGTATGAAGGAGCTAGAGGCTTTTTTCTAAATAATTTTGCTTCATTACAAGGGACATTGTGAAAGTTTCCACTCGGATCATAGCCTTAGGTCATGCTCACAGAGGAAAAAAAAAATCTGAAAAACATCCTTTAACAATATCTCCAAAATTCAAACCAGGCGAAAGAGGATGTGCTTGGGAAAACTCCGAAACACCTGAGTGCTTCTGCCTGTTCTGATACAGACTTTTCAAACCGCACATCGCCATCTTCTGGTGACCAAATATTGGATTTTTTTCTAATCTTTGAGGAAAAATAGCTGTAACCATATCAAAGATAACATTCATACAAAAACGTTAGTAGAAATTTTTTTTTTTAAAAAGGCTGTTTTAAACAAAAACCTATAAAACCTAAATCACCAAAATAATTAATTAATCTCTGCTGTTTCTATAAACGTGAATGAGCCACTATCAAGTATTTTGCTGGTTTCTAGCTCGCTATGCTAAAAAATAACCTTAATGTCACCATATTTCCTTATTGAATTTTCCAACAAGAAGAAACCAGTCAGTAGTTTGATTACTTGATTAAGCAATTAGTGCTTAATTAACTCTCCTTTCTTGAGCGCCTCAGCTAACGGGAGCCCAGCTCGGTATTAGGCAGTTTTCTACGCTCGCATACAAGTGTTGTTAAGTAGACTAGGAAAATAGAATAAAGGGGGAAAAAAAGTGAAATATCAAAATTCTAGAAAAACTAACCTTGAATGCTTAGAAATTAACTAAAGGCTCTCTTTCCTTGCTTTGTTTGCCATGTAAAGTACCACCAGCACAGGTGAAAGCTTTTCTTCCAATGCAGCAGAACTTGCGCAACCAAAGCCAATATTTCAAAGCTATCTTTTTAATTACTTTTTTTAATACAACCAGCACCTTCAGGAGGCACAGACCTTCCGGTTTGGAAATTATCGGCTCCACGTGGAGGGCTGGCTCGCTCCCAGACCGGTAAGCTCCACAGCCGCACACACCCCGCGGGGCCGCTGCCCTGCGCGCCCGCCTCCCTCAGGGCTCTCGGCCCAGGCCCCGCCCCGAGGGCGGCGCGAGCGCACCTGCTCCCTCACGGCCCCGCGCGCTTCCCGCCGCCGCCTTTTGAACAGCCTCGTGACGTCATGGCGGGGCGGGCGCACGTGGGACGCCCCCTGCCGGGTGCCTCCCGAGGGGGGGGCGATAGGCGGGGCCGGGGCCGGGGCCGTGCGCGGGGGCGGGGCTCGGGCGATGCGCAGGCGCGGTGCGCGGGCGGGCGGTGCGCGGAGCGGCGCTCCCATGAGCCGGCGCTGCCGTTCGGCCGCCGCCGCGCTGCTGCGGGGGCTCGCCGGCCCCGCCGCGCTGTGCCTGGGCAGCGCCATGAGCCTCTGCGGGGCGCCGGCCGCCTGCGCCGCCGGGCCTGCGGGCGGCGGCGGCGGCGGCGGGGGGTTCTCCGCGGCGCGGCTGAGCGCGCCGTGGCTGCGGCTGCCCGAGGTGCCGGGCGCTGAGCCGCACCGCACCAACGAGCTGCTGCTGCTGCCGCCGCCGGCCCCGCGCGGCCCGGCCCCGTCGCCGCAGCACCACGTCGTCTACTTCCCGGGGGACGTGCAGGTACGGAGCGCGGGTGCAGGCGGCCGGCGATGGGGGCCCGGGCGGCGGAGCGGCCGCAGGGCGGGCGCGGGGAAGCGGCGCCGGAGGGGCTGTGCGGGTGGGCATTGCCCGGCTCCCGCCGCCGCCGCCGGAGCATCTCGCTGCCCCCCACGGTCGGGCACAGGGAGCGGGAACGGGCCCTCCGGGAACCTCAGCTGGAGCAGTAGTGGAGGGGAGGAGAGTCATCCTCAGAGAATCACTGGAGATCATCGAGTCCAGCCTATGACCAACACCACCACCTCATCCGGACCCTGGCGCTGTGTCACGTCCAGTCTTTTCTTCAACACCTCCAGGAACGGTGACTCCACCACCTCCTGAGCAATCCACCCTTTCTGTGAAGGGTGCTTCATAATGTCCAACCTAAACTTCCCCTGGCACAACTTAAAACTGTGTCCTCTTGTCACCTGAAAGAAGACACCGACCTCATCTGGCTACAGCTCCTTTCAGGGACTTAGAGCAAGCAATAAGGGCTCCCCCGAGCCTGCTCTTCTCCAGGCTCAACACCCCCAGCTCCCTCAGCTGCTCCTCGCAGGACTTGTGCTCCAGCCCCTTCACCAGCTCCATTGCCCTTCTCTGGGCTCCCTCCAGCCCTATCGCACTGCCTGAGGGTGACAGTGACAGGGATGACAGTGTCTAAAGCATGGCAGGGAGTGTCAGGAATGTGCCCGGTTGTCCTCCCCAGGCAGAGCACCGTGCAGGTCTGTGAACATCCCAGACCCTGCCCTTGGGAATTCGACAGGCACTGACGTTTTCTCAGCCTGTCCTGAGAAGGCACCTGTGGTCTCTGGGGTCGGCAAGAAATTGCAGAGACTCGGAAGTGCTGTCCCCGAGCATTTGGACACCCACTCTAACATAACATGTTCTGGGAGCCAGCTAATCTCTGTTGTCATTGCTGCTTCTCAGAAGCAGGGTTAGTGCCTTCTTCTTCAAGGGAAAAGGCTTTCCCTTCTGTCAGGTAAAGATGCAGAATTTTGTGTGGTTTTATTTTAAGGATTGGGGTGGCCTATGAAGACTTGTCTGATTGGCATTCTTGCATATGGCTTCATTATTCCCTAGTAAAATAAATGATCTAGTATTTTTTGCCATTAAGATTTCAGACATGAGGTTCATTCATGACTTGGGGGGTTAATTTCTTTCCAAAAATGCCCTCTATGGATGCGAATAAGGCAATAAAAATCTCCTACAGATGAATGAGAGGGAATATTTTTGTTTCTTTACAAAATCCAGAAAACTTGATACAAAGTTTTAAGTCTGTTTTTGTTTTGTAGTAAGATAATCAGTATTTCTGTAGATAGAGGTAATACAGTAAAATTATGTATTCTGTGTCATACTAAGTTGAATAATACTTTAAAGTAAGCAAGTCAAAATATACCAGTTTTTTTTATGTGTTTCTTGTTCTGCAGATTTAGAAAGTAGGAGCCTCTAATGCATGGGGTTTTTTTACAGTCCTTTCTGTAAAAAAGTACTCCTTTCTCCTTTTTAAGTAGGAGTACATTGGAGCTGAATCTTTTCTCAATGTAATAATGCATCTTTTCTATTTTTTTTAATTTTCCAGAACTATCATGACATCATGTCTTGCCACCCAGAAAACTTTCAGTGGGAGCACTGGAGTTTTGAAAATGTTGCCACCATCCTTGCTCGCCGGTTCCCTGATAGCTTTATTTGGGTCATAAAGTGTTCTCGAATGCACCTGCACAAATTCAGTTGTTATGACAACTTTGTGACAAGCAACATGTTTGGTGCACCAGAGCACAGCACTGACTTTGGAGCTTTCAAGCATCTCCATGCTTTGCTGGTTAATGCATTCAGACTCTCTCAGAATATTCTGCTGTCCCAGAAAAGTGTGCATGGTGTCAGCAAGGATGCAAAAATAGCTGCTTGTAAATCACAGCCACAGTCTGCTCCTACAACAAATGGCTGCTCGTCCAGAGAAAGGGAGAGAGGTTGTGAATGCTCTGATAATTCTGCTGGGAACGTCACGGTCCCGTCTGCTGTAGGTGCAGCATCCTTTACTTTGATTGGCTTCAGTAAAGGCTGTGTGGTTCTCAACCAGCTGCTTTATGAGCTGAAGGAAGCAAAAAAAGACAAGAATACAAATGCCTTCCTAAAAAACATAAAAGCAATTTACTGGCTGGATGGTGGTCACTCAGGAGGAAGCAACACTTGGGTTACTTACCCTGAAATGCTGAAAGAACTTGCAGAGACAGGAATTAAAGTTCATGCTCACGTTACACCATACCAAGTGTTTGACACAATGAGGTCATGGATTGGGAGAGAGCATGAGAAATTTGTACAGATACTTGAAGAATTTGGTGTGGAAATAAATGATCAACTGCATTTTGCTGATGAAGTTCCCTCTTTAGACAACCATTTCAGAGTTCATGAAGTATTTTGAGACTGTATGTATATGAACAGTATATTCTTTGTAGAAGCACTTTTAACACTGTAAATGTTGTCATCTAGATTTTCAGCTTTGAGCAGATGCTTTCTAAACAGAATACTAAATCAGTTCTGTGTTGCTAATAGATACTATATATAAATTTCTGTAGCATAAAAAGGCTTATTGGGAACCCCATAACTATAACAGATGTTGTTTTTTGATTCCTGGGAAAAAAGTGTTATGAAGAACAATCCTATGCATGGTTTTTTGTTAAATGTGAATGTTTATTCTTAAACTGTTGGCAGAATTTTTAGTCCTGGATGTCTAATATCATATACTGCATTTAATGGGACTTTAAATTACTTGGGAATTTCAGATGTGTAGATACTTCAATTGAGTGCTTCCAGGGCTAAAATGATTGCTCTTTGTCAATAACAGATGTAAGGTTAGTTTTTTGGCTTAAGGAAATGGATTGTAAGAAGAATGTTAGTTATATATTTTGTGGAGACCTGTTTTATTAGCTAATTAAATCTTCCAGTTTTGTAATGTTTTTCCTGTTTGAAACAAAGTCACAAATACCTTTGGAATAATAGTGCCAATACATTTCTCTTCCTTATGTGTGCCTGGCCATTTCTGTCACTCTGGAGTTTGATTAATTAATTGTGTAGTATCTGCTAGTGAGCAGCCATTTTACCTGGGGGCTTGAAAATTGTGATGTAGCTATGTTAAGTAACCAGGAATGTTGATTAGGGTGTAGCTTGTTTGTGTTTCAAGATACCTTGCTGTTGTTTTGCTAACTTCTGTAAGGACCAGCAGTAATACCTTTATTATCACATCAAGGGGTGACATCCCTACCTTGGGATGGCAAGGTTTTACTTGGCAATTGCTGCATTGATGTTGCTCTTAATCAAGCCATGAGCACATAATCTATTACAAGTTGCATTTAAAAAATTCAGACTGTGTTGAGTGTAGCTCTTTCAAAATGCTTCAGTTTTAAAATTTATCCTCTTTAAATGTACTGCAGTAGTTGCTTCTAGAGCCATCCAAAAACCTTATTTTTGGAGCCTTATTTTTCCTACAGAAAAAAACCCTCCAAATAGAAAGCCAGCCAGATAGAAAAGATGTAATCTGGTTCAGACACCAAACCTGAGTGTACTTAAGAAAGAAATACTGAAAGATGGACAGTGATGGTATTAATGGAACTTTTCTACAGTTGCAAGTAACTTCCCATTTAGCTACAAAGCTTAGAATCATTCTTAAAGACAACTGCAGCTATTAATAATGAACCAGTAACTCCAAATGGTTTTGGATTTCCTGAAGTATAGGAATACATTAGCAAGTTAGCAAAACTCTGTGAAGATTACACAAACAATTGTGGCTAAGTTGTGAAAAAAGGCATTTTATTCAACTTTGGTTCTGTGTTTGATGGCTTAGTGACAACTCTGCCCTGCTCCTTGTTTCCCATGATTCTTACACTGTGGAAAGGAAGTTTCTTCTATTGGCATCATTAAAACTTAAAAGGTTCCCTGTAGACAACTTTTGGCAGGAACTGTGCACATCAGTGACCACTGAATAATGAGAAAAGTGTGTTGTACTCCTAAGAAAATTTTCTTAATGCTCAAAATATTAAGGGGAATAGAAAGCATTATGCACACAGTGTGCACCTTACAATTTGAAAGAGAACTCTATCACTAATAATTAGATTACCTAGTTCATCAAAAAAAATCTATTTTAATTGATGGAGAAAAGTGCAACATGCAAACAAACTCCAAAGAACCTGAAATTTAGTTCCATCTGCTTTTTTATTGTAGGCTGTTTCTTGGAGATTTCATTCAATCCTATCTGTTACTTACCATCCTAATAGGCTTGTAACAACTTTTTAATTTGTTTCAAGGAACATTTTTTTCCTTTTGTGGTCCTTTTGATAACATTTGCAGCATATGTGAGGAATTTTTTCTGTAAAGGAAATATGGGTCACCTAAAGAAGTGGTTTTTATAGAAAGCCTGCAAATGTCTTGAAATATATTTAACCATCCTCTTACAAAATTGTATTTTAAAAAGTAAACCAACAAAGCCCCCAGAACTTTCTATTGCTTTTGCTCCCTGTTTCAGACTGACTAGGCTAAGTTGGGTGTGCTAACACTTGCCCAATCCAATAACACTGCAGATCAGAGACCAATTTCTAAACAATTCTGTGCCTGCCAAAACATCAGAACTACGTTGCTGCAGGCTTTTGGAAATAGCTATTAAAATATTGACATTGTCTTCAAAAGTTTCTGGATGGCTGTCCTGTTAAAATAATACTAACCTGTTTGATGCAGGCTGCCTACAATAACTGTTCAATAGGCTCAAGTGCTGCTGCATTACTTTGAAGAATAGGCACTTTGTTGTAAAACTAATCTTGTTATGAGACCTCGTGTTGTGGAGGGAAAACTGACTGCTTGTTTTTCATTCTTTAAACAGCTGTAGTACTCTGTTGGAATGTGCCTCTGTCATTCATTACAATACATGCTAAAAATAAATTTTGCAAACTATGTAGAAAATAAACTATTTCTAATGGGTGGAACCACTTTGATGTGAGTATAAAACCATTAAACCAAGAATGTGCAGTTTTGTGGATTAAGTTTTACCAGGTGTTTGTGAAGACCTAGTTTAAAAAATCAGATTTATTTGATGACTTTTCTTCAAGGAGGCTTTGTATTTGTGTAGTCAGAATCCATGATTTTAAAACAGCTTACTGGCATCTCACAAGCACAGGAAAGCTGGCATGAAGCAGCCAAGGGTGGGACATTTCTGTCATAGGATAAAATGGGTCATAGTTTGCATATGCCCATTTTTCAACATTAACTGCAAAGGCAGTTTTTAATAAGCTTAGTTGTAAATGCCTGAAGTTAGGTGGCTCTCCTGCTTATAGTGGTGTAGTTCAAGACACTTCTGTTTTCTAATGGAGTGAGCAACCTTACACAGCCCATAGTACAACTTAGTAAGGACTGGTGTTCTTGTATTCCGTGCTAACATGTATTAAACTCTAAACTGCTAAATTCTTTTAAAGCAAGGCTTGATTCTATGAACTTGTCCAGATGACTGAAATAATTTTATTTTGTATGAATCTAAAATGCTAAAAAGTTTGATAAACTTCTTCCCATCTGGGACTGATTTAGTCAGATCTCTGCAAATGCAAAAGTTGGCAGCATGAAGATAAAATTTACACTTGAGAGTTGAGGGGGCCTGAGAACACCAAGCTGACACCTCCGTTTTGTGAATGGAGACCCAAGGAATGCCAGGAGGCATCAGCACAGTAATTCTCTGTACCAGTACCTGGAGAAGCTGCTGGCAGTTCAAGTGATGGCTGTGCAGGCACAGAGCTGGAACACAGCTTTGTTGAGCCCTGCAGGCTCTCTGAACCTCTCAATTCAGTCCTAACACACAAAGAGTATGCTCTGTTCACCTCTGCAATTCAGACTGGGCCCTTGACATTACCACAACAAAGCCAAGAGGTTACCCCAGCCTAAGGGGCAGAGAGATTCTGTCTCAGCACTGTGCACAAGCAATCCTTGTTCCTTTCTGAACAAAACTTTTGGGAGACCTATTTGTGATCCCAAATTGAAATTCTACCCTCAGAAGGTACAATGATGCCCGTCAGAATCGCTTGGCTGGTTCCATTCATGCTTATTCATTGAGGTGGCCGGGTGCCCATTCACATGGTACCAGACTATTTTCACTGTGTTGAACTGCCAAGAAGAACAGGTTTAGAAGAATAATCTGCACAGTGTTCAAGCTCCTGCTCTTCTGAAGAAAGCTTTTTTTCCTGCACTTTTTTAACACTACACATTTATTCTGTCTAAGACCTTTTGACAAGTTACAATTCTCAAAAAACGTCGCTAGAAGTAACAGACTGACCTAAGTCAGATAAACGCTGCACTTACAAACAGCACAAGTCATAACATCAGAGGTGTTTCAAAGAGACAATGCCCAGCCTATCCTTTTTGTCAGATCTCCACCTTTATTTCACAGGGCTTTTGTAAGCACTACAATCTGCTGAAAAAGTAACCTTCTACAATGCCTAAACAACAGGCTCCATCCCAAAAGGTGCTAGGCAAACCCCCTTTCATATGATAACAAAACAGCCCCAACTGGTTTTGTGTCTACTCCACAACTATGAACACCACTGCAGATACTAAGACTGTATCCGAATGGATTGTGGGCACATTAGTGCCAAGTGTTTCACAGCTGCAGGAACAGCAATGCTGTCTGACTGCACTGAGGCACTGACAAAGAAGATATTCCCCCCAGTAACACATTACTGAGCTAGGAAAAGGGTAAATCATTTACATTGCACTCCTGCTGCTGCACAATTCTAAGTGTAATCTGGCATGGTTAGTTTTTGGTTTTTTCCTCCATACCTACTCTGTCTCAGCTCAAGGGGGAGAAGCAACTCCCTACACTAATTGCCAGGTTATCACTTAAAAAGAAACCATGACCATTACAGCTACCACCAATGGCTTGCTTGGACCTCCTCAGAAAACCACTATGGCTTTGCTAAAATTTAATGAGGCTGCATTCACAAATATGTGCAGTTACTTCTAAGCATACATGCTGTCAGCCCACACACCAAAACTTTTGTTCAGAAAAATTTAAGTAGAACACTCCAAAAAAGTACAGTTATAAGTGGAGGCACTGCAAATGTCTGTCTCACTGTAGAAGAGAGATCACCTCCAAATCAAGCAGTCTGTGACCTCAATGCACATGAAAAACTAGGAAGAAAATCTACAAGAGGAATTTTGTTAGAGATGAATGTTTATTGACAGTTTTTATTGGTCTCACAGAAAGTGTATGTAAGTACAGATGGACAGTTTCCATACTAACTTACAATTTTCTACTTGCAAGGGACCTTGCTGAACTGCAGGGTGTTACTTTATCCATAATCATTCCTGTAGGCCTTTTCTTGGATACGTAACACCATTCTCCGGGCATAAAAGTCCCTATATTCCTCAGGTAGCTCTTCAAGTGTTTTCAAGGCTCTGTCCAAGATCTGTATAGCTCTAGAGGCTGCCATGGGATCTTTATTTCCATAAGTGTCAGTCTTATCATAGGACTCAGCAGGAAGGTGCTTCCAAAAGACGTTCAGTGCCACTCCAAATTCCTCAGAAATTACATTATGGAACCACAAAGCTGTAGAAAGAGCAGTGTCTAAAATAAAAATTACTGACTCCAAGCAGGTGTCAGAATTGCCCAAACTAAATCTAGTTGAGGAAAAGCCTCAACTACTGTATTTTTGTTTATTTATAAATATCCATGTGAATGTATGCATTGTACCAAATTTAAGAAGTTTCTTAAGACATTTATGCTGATCCATAACTTCTCATAAAAGTGACAATTGCTGAAGCATAGAGGTACTCAAATGTAAGCATAAGCATGTGAAGGGTGAAAGAAAGACACCTTCCCTTGCTCTCCTCCACTCTAAATGCAGATATCTATTTTCACTTAGTCCCTAACCTTGCACATACTGTCCAGGCTTTAATGGAAACCACCAGCATCAGCCAGGTCACTCAGGCAAAGTTGCTAATCTTCTCATAATGATGGCATGAGGTTTTTCAGCTGAATCATCATGACGGTGGTAAGGAACACAAGGCATCTTTGTTTCATTGAGTACATTTTAAGAATCAGTTTAATATGGTAGATTTAGGATATTTGAATTTTAAGCTAAAAGTCTGAATGTTGTGTTTATTACATCTTATTTGCCTGCAGGTGCTGAAGACATAGAAAAGTTTATTCTGAGAAATCAACATGAAGTTTCTTCCAGGTTAGGAAGAGGGGCTGCTTCTACCTTCTTCATAATAACCATACACATTCCTCAGAAAACATCTTTTTTTTTTTTTTTCCAGTGATATGCACTTCAGGATGCTGACAAAGCACCATTCTCTGGACTCAAAAATCCCTATACTCCCCAGTCAGTCTTAAGAGAGATGAATGTGTCTGGAGTTTAACTCTGCCCACCCACTGGCAAAGACAAATGAGTATCTGGACTTCATAACCAGAAAACTGGGGTGCTGACATCAGCAGCAGTGTGACATATAACTATCTAACTGTAACCAAAAGTTTATTTAGGAAGAAACATAAAGGCAAGTTCAAAATTAAGGAACAAGTCAAAGGCTAAGAAACTATTATAAAGTGATTCCTAAAAACCTGTTACCTTCTTGTTTACTGACCTGTTTCTATTGCCCAGATAATGTAAAAGTGACAGGATAAATCATATCTGCTGCAAGCTCACGATGAGTTAAAATAAAATCAGTAACAAGGAGGAGTAGCTCAATAGAAGTAATTCAAATGCCTTTCCCTGACTACCAGAATTTGTCATGTCAACCCAGGAAGCAGCTTTCTGCTTGTGCAGAAAAATGATTAGGACTTGTGTTTCCACTCCCCAAAGATGATTAATAATCTTTACAAGGTCCAATAACTCTACCATCCATAATTCTCATCAGACCTCACAGTGCTTAAGTGCCAGAGCTACAGAAGAACAGAAGTAGTATTTCACTCAAATTCTGTCACTAAAAAACTCAGGTCATTGAAGTAATTTCAAATTTCAGAAGGTAAGTTTATAGTATTAATCTATTAAGACACAAATTCAGGAGCACAGAGCGTACAGTTGAGGGAAAGCAAGATTTATGAATAGAGATAATAATACTTTCTCAGGTTAACTGCACAGTTGGAAGAAGTAAATTAGTTTTGCCAACACTGGTTTTCAATGCTCCTGCTTATAACAGAGAAATGCTTTAGTCATCTCTTACCATCTTCAGAAAACATAAATTAGAAGCAAGACTTTTTAATACCATGCCATGGTCAGGAACTATTTACTACTTACCTGGAATAAATAACACATCTCCTGCTTCCAAAACACATTGATAGCGCTTGGCTTTCCCAAAAAGGGGATATTTGTCCATGTCTGGGTTATCCACATCCAGCACCTCCGATTTAGTACCTAGGAAAATTTCACTGAATAAATATTCCCTATGTTCCAATAGTAACAAAGCATTATCATATTGCTGGAGATGGCAGCTCTTGAATTAAATTTAGTACTGTTTTATTTCTCAAAACCAGGAAAACCTGATGGCACCCCTCATTTACTGAAGAGATGTTCTCCTGTTGTCCCTATTTGTTCTGTAACTGCAACCTTATTAACACTAAAAACCACTTTTCCTGACATCTAAAAAACCATTTTGAACCCAGACAGAACATTTTACTCCTTCAGTTAGGTGTTGAAAATAATCAGGCAAAGCTGCTGTTTTCCTTAGCTTTGACTAAAGCACACAGAATCAGAGTTTAAGGAACAAATTACTTCTTTTATAGCAAGTCATCTGTTGGTGATTATTTTCTACAGTGCAACACTTGTGAGCTGAAAAGCTAAGATCAGCAAACTCCAACCTAGATACCTGTGACATGCATACCTGATAAATATAAATATGGTGCATCTCGAGGACTGTACAAAACAACTCTTTTTCTCCCTGTGACTTGGATTAAGAAGTTGTCCATTACCTGGGATGAGAGTAATAATAGAGATGTCAGCCAAAGGTTGATTGAATAAATATATAGACTTCAACTGATCTAATTATTAGCTTAAAAAATGTATTAATAAAACCTTCACATGTTAAGAATTATCTTGTAAATAAATTTATTCAGAACTCACTGCACAGTGTTAGAAGACAACCTTATTTGGAATCTATTGCACTGCAGCCAGAAACCACTACAATCATTGCACAGTTGACAGTGTATTGTACAACTAGAATTTATCCTAATCTGGTCATTAGAGTGAAAAAAAAAAAAAAATAAAAAAGAAAGCAATGTTGAAGACAAAAACGTTTAAAGTTACTGTGTTTCAGATTTTCAACTGAAACTCAAAACAGTTTAAAAAACGGAAACAAAATAAAACATCCTTTAATCTTACAAATCTGGAATTGGACATAAACCCAGTTAAGACATTATGCCTAAACAATGCAACATTTAAAACTCACCATACCACTGAATGTGGTTCATTTTCCTATTTCAAAATATGTGAAGTTTACTATTATTCTCTAATCTTTGTCAGAGATTTTCACCTTACTCTCACAACTCTGTAATGCCATCTGCAATATTTTATGCCAAACCCATGTATTACCTACATCATAATGTGTCCATAACTGTAATCCAGCTGAGCTGATGCGGAAGACACTAGAGAAAAACTGTTCCTTCTCAAAATACTCTGGAATATGAACATCTTCTGCTAAAATAGGAAACTGCTTCCTGATATCTGCAATATCCTGAAACAGAAAGGGCATAACTCTTAGAGAACCATCTATGGTGAGGGAGCACTTCACAATCATTTCCAATCATATGAAACGGGGTAAGAACTTCAGCCTTGGCAACACCTGAAATCAGCAATTCTTTTCAGCACTGACTTGCCAAATGCCATTTATAAGAAGAGCCAGAAAGCTGCTCTTAACCATGGCTGCTCAGAATCACACTGCAGGAGAAAGAGATCAGCATATTAGTTTACAACAAAAGCTAAAGAAAGGCAGTTTAGCAATGCACTCTTCAGTGACCAGCTCAGCTCCCATGCAGCAGCAACTATTTCAGACACATTGAAGTACTCTGACCTAAATCCAGTCAGATTCACAAACCATGTGACCCTAAGTAAGTTGTATGACAACAGACTTTAAAAAATAGTTCTAAACTGCAACCTCACTATATTAGAACTGTAATCCCCAGTAACTTACCTTCCTAACATCTTCACCCACTGAACGCAAATAGTACTTTTCATCCTGAAGAGAACACAAAAGAGAATTGTTTGGGTTTTTTTTTTTAATAAGAATTACCAAAACACTTAAACAGAGAGCTTGTATTTTCTCTTTTATCTAATGCAGAATTTCCTTAAAATATGGTACAAATAAAGGGCACCTACAAATTCAGCTCCTTTGTTATACTGCCATTTACTAATCCCTGCAGCTCATCTTGGCAAAAGGGAAAAATAAATTAACTGAAAGGAAAAGAGTAAGGTGTGGGGAGACTGGTCAACTGCTTCAGCATTGCTGTTACTGAACAGACTCAAAGCAAATGCAGATTATAATTTAAGTTCTTCAGTATACTGACGCAGAAAACTATTTTTATTGCCTTCAAAACTTACAGCATTCTATGCAGCATAAAAGGTAAAAAGCATGTCTACTTTCAAAACTATTTGCTTCCTAATCACAGTTATCTGAAAAATCCCTAGCCTGAACACTGATATGTAGAGATAACCACACATCTGCTACTCACAAATTATGCTACAAAACATCTGGACTTGTACTTTGACAGTCATCCAATTCTAAAATATCTTCATGACATTTTCTTGCAAACCACACAAATGATATGGTTGTTATTCTAAAGCAAGGTTTGGTTTCTAAATTTCATACTGGAATTTCTGCTCATGTAAGCAGTTTTTGTTAAGAGAAACAGGATGACAGAAGTTAACCACACTGTACACATACAAAAAAACTTCTGAGAAGAATTACTTCTCACATTTTTTCCTTTGGAATCAACCCACAAGAAAGTTAAATTAAAGATCAAGTTTTTTACTGAAGTAAGACTCTAAATTACAATTCATCACTTTTCTCTCCATATACCACCAAAATAACCAACAGAAGAGACTGTGACACTAAGGAAATTACCTCAGTCAGAAAGTACTCTTTGTGCTTGACTTCAGCTGCTCTCCGTACAAATGCATCAAAAGGCAGAGTTCTGAAACAGAAATATTTCAATTTATACCATGAATCAGTGTAACAACACATGGTCTAAACTCCAGATTTATAATAAGCTCCCTTACCATATCAAGTGCAATGGAAGATGCAACAGGCTGCTCTCTTGTTGTTTTTTTTAGTTAACATCATGACTTAATCAGTGTTTGCAGCAGATGTTTGAAGAGTTCTCCCAAGACAGAAATCCTACACTTAGAAACTTCTCTGTTTTAACGAATTGTTCCAGTATATATCCAAACAATCCTGCAGTAGCTGAGGCTGGAAGCACCTCTGGAGCTCCTCCAGTCCAAGCCCCTTGCCAAGAGTGGGGCTCACTACAGCAGCTTGCAGAGGACAGCATCCCGTTTGGTTTCATGGATCTCCAAGGATGGAGACTCCAAAATCTCTCTAGGCAACCTGTTGCATTTTTTCCATGGTTTGACTAACCTCACTGTAAAACAGTGTGTGTCTGTGTGTTAAAGGGGTTAACAGAATTTCCTGTATTTCAGCTTGTGCCCATTGCCTCTTGTCCTGTCCTCATGGACCACAAAAGAACCCAGCTCCACCGACTGTTCATACACTTTGTTAAGATCCCCTCTTGAGCTTAGGAGTTCTGAATGGCCTGAGTCTCAGAACAAAACATTTTTCACAGTCAAATTAAGACTCAAACTGTGGCAATACTTGCTTAACTGTTTAAGTGTGTCATTTTTAGGCTTGTTTACTGTACCTTTTTATAAATTTGCAGAAAAGCTCAGCATCAAGCAAACTCCAACAGGGAAGATGCACGTTTGTATCTATGCATTTTCTGCTATGAATTTGTGCAGGAATACAGGTAATTACCTTCATTTGTACATCTATAACATTTCTTTCAGTTATATGGATTTTTTAAAAAAATATATGCTTTTTCAGCTCCTCAAAACACAGGCATCTCAATATTTCAAATGTTTCTTTGCAGTTTTTTCTTAATTTTACTGAACACAACTTCAGAAGATTCAAGAAGAGTCACTGGGCATTACAGCTGGTCCCTCTGAAGTCAGTAAGAGTGTTACATTTCTATCTCCATAATGGGAGCTTTTCATGCAGATTACAGATTTTTGTATCAGTTGATAGCTGAATGGCAAACCAAGCACAATCAGCAACAGGACATGTATTCATTATTATGAATTCAGTGTTACATTCATGCAGCTCATCATCTCACACTAAGTGTCACTGCGTGATGAACTGTTGCATGTAAACATCACATTTCAGAGCAACCACTAAGTACCCAGGGTTAAGAAGAAACCATTCTCAAGCAAAATTTTTCTTGATCCTATTATCTTTTTTACTTGAATGTGAACTTGCATCTGACAGTACTTAAACCAATTCTCTAAATATTTTAGGCTTGTTTGGAATAGGCAAATACAAAACCCACTGAAGTCAATGGAAAACCAAACAAAACCCAATGCTCTGACTTCAGCCAAACTGTTCTACCATGTCCACTTACGTTTGCTGCTGAAGAAAGTGAGAGCACAGCTCTCCTACAGCTTAAACTGATGCACTCTGGTGCTACCACAGCTCTGCCCTTGCTATCTGCCCTAATCACCCCATCTCCCCCCTTACAGTAGCACTGGCACTCATCTGACCCCCCCGTGAACCTGCTTACAAAGCTAAAACAGCAGAAAACCATTCAGATTTCTGCAGCACGTCACAACCTGGCTGGATGAGTTCCAGAACCAACACAAAAACAGGGGTAGGAGCATGCAACTCACAACAGAACTGCACTACTACTAATGTTCATCAGTTTAAACTAGTGGAACTGTATGTTAAGTCCTCAGAGTTTCTATTCTTTTGTTTCTAGTTATTGTCCCTTCAGATGAGAATGAGGGGCTTGCTGTGGAAAAGGTCACAGCTTCCTGAATTTCAAGTGAAGTATGTCAAAGTCCTGACACCTCCTATAATGAAACACCATCAGAGCATCAGAGTCCATTTGGCTGTCTACAAACCTGCTAAAACTAAGACTCCAGAACAACTGCATGTGAACTCACAGCAAGAGATACTAAAAAAAACCCCAAAACAGAGCGGGGAAAATGAAGCATGGAGATAAGGCAAAGTCAGTCAAGTACAGCCTCATTTCAGAGATTCAGTAGTTCATTATGCAGTGAGCAGAATGCACCATGATTGCAATTTGTGTTTATCCCCTGAACAACAGGCTCCACTCAGAGACTTGTGGCTTGTTTACAGCATATGCTCCCACCTGCTTAGAAGTGTAACACACTGAGCACATCCTGTTCCCACCTGGGGAAAACAAAGCACTGCTAAAATAAAGGCATTTACCCCTGAAGGACAACACAATGACCGAGATTAGATGAACTCTGAAGAAATGTTCTGGCAGTTACATAAGAGAAGCTCCAGAGGAGATCAAGGTTTTTTGTGGCCCACATGAAGATTAAAGAGCTGGTGAAATGTGTGGTATCCAATGGTTTGAATATTCTGAAAGCTACACATGCTAACTTTGAAAGGAGCTTGGATTTAACTAGATACACCCTTTCTGGAGTGGAATACCATGGCTGGCACACACACACCAGCATTCAACGGGGGTCAGACACACAGTGAGTCAGAAACTGTCACTATTCAGTAACACTCAGAATGCACCACATAACTACAATAAATATCAGGTCATCAGCTGTAGATATCAAGGGTGTTTTGGTTTGTTTTTAATTAACATCTGCAAATGCCAGGCTGAAATTTCCTAAAACAGTGCTCTGACAAAATACCTTTACAACACTTCATGACATCATTTTTAAGGTGCTGTTTGGCCCCTCATTTCACCCTTATTGCATTTATTCTGGGTGTAGAATTAATAGAAGAGGGAGAAATCCAGGACAACCTTTTGATACATAAGGTAATGTTTTCACAAACTATCTTCCTATTCCCACCCTCAGCTTCAAACAGATGCACTGTATGTCTGTAAGTTACAAGCACATGCCTTTAAATTGCAAGAGGCTTTGGAGTGAAGTACCTATACACAAAGTTCTTACTGAGGAAATCCATCTGTGGCACTGCAGAAACATGAATCTTTACTTCTTTAGATCCTTCAGCTTGGCTCAAGTAATCTATTGTCCATTTGGTGGTGCAAGGGCCCAGTTCCAGTCCTGTCAGCACTACTGGCTTTCTCTAAGGAACAACAACAACAACAAAATTCAGTGGTGAATTATCACAGCATCTAACAGAAAAACAAACAAACAACAAAAAAAAAAAAAAAAAAAAAAAAACCCCCCAGAATGAATTCTTCAAATTACATCCAAGCAAACAAGTCAGTTGGATGCCTGGACCCACTAGACAAGCTTACAACTAATCTGTTCACCAGCAATGTCAATCAAATGCTGAATGTTGAAACAAAATGCAGCAAATTATGGAAGTGTTTCTTTACTAACTACGTGTTCGTTCCTAGCTAGGTAAGGAAGGATATGGAGAAGCAAAGAAAACCATAGCCCACACTTTGTGCTGGGGCCATTTAGGAATCCATCCAGATGAACGAACAGATTTAACCCTTCTAGCCAAGGCTTAGCACAATACATGTAAAAGCCCACACAGTTAAGGTGAGCTGTTAAGTAAGACTGTGAGCTGTGGTGATGCTGTTATGTTCTCCTGAGAGAAGCTCTTTCCACCAATACCAGGTTCCTTGCTGCTCACAACCACGATTGGGTTTGATCGAGCCTGCACACAAAAAGTAGAAAGACACTTTTGCTTTTAATTGGGACCTCAGAGGGTGGGGGGGTAAGGGGCGGGGAGGTGGGAATAAAACAAGACATGACCAAGCAACAAAACTAACTTTTTAACCACTGCCAAATGAAATGGACTCTTACAGAGATCACCTGTCAGAAATTGCCAGCAGCTCAGACAGGACCTGCCTATAGAAGCTCCTTGCTCCTAAACTCCCATTTCCCTCAATGGATCAGGACACCTTTCCAGGAACACACAAACCCAAACCCTGGGGTTGGCCTGCCCCAGCTGTGTCCGCTGAGGAGGGGCCCCGGACACCTCCTGCCTTGCCCTGTGTCGCCGTGGAGCCCCAGCCGCTGCGGCGGGTGCCGCTCGGAGCGCCCCGTACCCGCGGGTAGATGTCCCGCAGGAAGCGCTCCCGCGTCACCCCCTCCAGCCGCTCCAGGGCCACCGCCCGCTGCTCCCGCTGCTGCCGCCGCTCCATGGCCGCGGGCACCGCGTCCGCCCCGCCGCTTCCCCCGGAAAGAAGAACCCGCGCAGAAGCGTTCCTGCCTCGCCCCCTGGGCAAGGGCCGGGAGCCCGCGGGTCACGGAATTGTCAGGGTTGGAAGGGATCTCTGGAGAGCACCGAGTCCAGCCCCTGGCACGGCAGGGTCACCTGCAGCAGGTGGCGTTTGAATGTCTCCAGAGAGAGAGACTCCATGACTTCCCTGGGCAGCCTGTTCCAGTGCTCTGCCACCCTCAATGTAAGTTCTTTCTCAAGCTGAGGTGGAGCTTATTATGTTTTAGTTTATGGCCATTACTCTTGGTTCTGTCACTGAGCACCACTGAGAAGTGCCTGGCACCATCCTCCTGGCACCTGCCTTTGAGGTATTTCTGTGCATTCATGAGATCCCCTCACAATCTCCTCAGACCGAACAGGCCCAGCTCCCGCAATCTCTCCTCAGGAACAGCGATGCTCCAGCCCCTTCATCATCGCTGGGGCATCCGCTGGACTCTCCCCAGTAGCTCCTTGTCTCTCTTGGACTGGGAAGCCCAGAACTGCACACCGTACCCAGACGCGGCCCCATCAGGGCCAGCAGAGAGGACGCCGCCCCTCTGCGGCGGTGACCGACGTTCGGGTCCCCTGACCCGGCGCGGCCGCAGCCGCCGGCAGCCCGGACCGCTCCGCCTGCGCCGGAACCAGCGGTGGCCGCAGCCGTGTTTCCGGGGAGCGGGAGTTGCAGGCGGACAGGGCGGGGCCGGGCCGGGCCGTCATGGCGCTGCGCTGCGCGGCTCCGGGCCGTGTCCGCTGGCTGGCGCGGGCGCTGGCGGGCTCTGCCCGGCTCCTGCCGCCGGCTGCAGTCGCACCGGGCCCGCCGGGCCCCGCCCGAACCCGTCCGCTCCAGCTCAGCTCTCGGTTCGCTAGCAGCGCCGGATCTGGGACCGAGGGCCCTCAGCGGCGTGTTGTGGTAGTGAGGATCACCAGCCCCATCGCCTGGCTCCGCACCCGCTTCTACTACCTGCTCATCCGCCTCTACTTCGACCACGAATTTAGCATCGAGGAGTTCACGCGGGGAGCCAAGCAGGTCAGCGGGCTTGGGGCCTCGGGGCGAGGAGCGCGGCTGGCCTGAGGGGAAAGGTCCTGCTAACCCTCCCCAGGGGCTGCCGCTGCACGCGGTTATTTTCGTGGAATTATAGAAACAGCTAGGCTGGAAACGATTTCGGAGATAGTCACAGATTCACAGAACAGGTGAGGTAGGAATGGGCCACAGTGGGTCATCTGCTCCATCCTCTCTGCTCCAGCAAGGTCGTCCTAGAGTACATGGCGCTGGATTGTGTCCAGACAGGTCTAGAATGTCTGCAGTGAGGGACACTCCACTACCTCTGGGCAATCTGTTCCAGTGCTTGGTCACACTCACAGTAAAGAAGTCCTTCCTTGTGTTGGGTGGAACTTCCTGTGCATCAGTTTCTGCCCGTTGCCTCCTGTCCTGTTGCTTGGCACCACCGAGCAGACCCTGATCCATACTTGTGGCACTCCCCCCCCTTTAAAGATTTATATTTACACACATTGATGTCCCTCTCAGCCATCTCTTCTTGAGGCTGAACAAGTCCCATAAGCTTTTCCTGTAGGAGAGATGCTCCAGTCCCCAGTCCTTGCTGCTGGACCACTCCAGGAGCTGTGTTGTACATTGAGTCCAACATGTCACCAAACACCACTTTGTCAAACAGTTTCTGGCATCAATGCCGTGTCCAGTCTTTCCTTAAAGACTTCCAGAGATGACAACTCCACCACCTCCCTGGGCAGCTCATTTCAATGTTTGACAACCCCTTCCATGAAGAAATTCCTCCTGATGTTATTATATGTGGACTTCATAGCACCAATGTGCTCCTGTGTGTAAAATACATGGAGCTCCCCCCTGCTGGCTCCAAGCACCACACTTCAAGGCAAATGATATAAGCAGAGCTGTACTTTCCTTCAGGAATTTCTTGTTTTCCCAGATTGCACAGTTAAAATGAACTGGTTAAGCCATCCCCAAAGCAGCGTGAAGGAAGGTGCTGCCAAGTGTTGGAGAGATTTTAAGGAGAAGTGTGTCTCCTCCTAGCAGGTTTTCCTGAAATGATCATGCTTGCCCAGTAAGCCTTGTCAACAGAATGTGTCAGAGAGGTATCTCAGAGCTGGTCAGATGAAAATTACAGAGTTATCTGTTGGGAAACTTTTTTTATTATGTTTACTTTAAAAAAAAAAAAAAACTGGCTCAAAACAACACATCAGGGGACAGAATGTTAAAATGATTAGAATCAATTCAAGAGAGGGAAAAACCCACAACAAATAATTTGGCACGTGTGGAACCACCTGTTTTACCTTGGCCTGGTTTTTTGAGGTTTTGTTTTGGTGTTATTTGTTTTTACTTGGTGTAGAGTTGTAAATGCACTGTCCTTCACAAGTACACTACTTGAATATGTAGAGGCATAATTGTATGTAAATATGCCTGCAAAATTGAGGGGAGAAGAGAGAGTTGAGCTTCCTGAAGTCTAAAGACTAAACCAGATTTCTAAAGAAAATTTGTAAATTGCAGCATCAGTTTCAACTGAAACGAGAAGATGAGTTGGAAAAGAGGGCAAGGGAACAAAATATCTACAGGGAAAGACATAGACTTTGAATTATCAAAATGAGTAAAAGCAACATGCAAACTGCAAAGCTTTTTTTTTTCTTTTGTAAACTATGAATTCACCTGTTGGAAGCTTTGATGTTTTAAAAAAGAAATGGAAAAGAACTTGTATGTTTTTGTCAATTCATGAAATCACTCTTTTAATGCTGGAGGGATTGCATTTCAATGGTGATACCCTCTGCAAACATTGAAATCTTAAATTGTGGAGTATTTGGATAGCTTGTCATATACTTATGGTTTTGTCTGAAAAATAAGCCAACCTAGAGTTACTTGTTCATGTTTGGTTTCTGTTTCTGTTTTTTTTGGTAGGCCTTTTCTGTTGTTTCAAAGCTGCTGTCTCAGCGTAAACTTGACCTGCTGGAAGAACTTGTATCAGCAGAGGTAAATGCTCTCCATCTCCTATTCTAGCCCTCGATTGTCTGGTACAAAGGAGCATGGATGCATTCAGCCTGTCATTACCTACAAGTTTCCAGTTTGGTTTAATTTGGGAAAAACAGTGTAATGCAACATAGGGTGGGCAATTTTTGTCCTACAGCTTTTTTTTTTATGTTTAATTTCAAGGCGTAAAACTTAATTTGAAGTTATTGTACTTAAAACAAAGTAAAAGATGTTTTAGCTGTTGGCCATAAGGACCCAATGCCAGAAGGATTGCTGGTGTACCAGGAAGGATGGAAAGGCAGTGGGCTCTGGATGGCAGGTGGAATTGTGTGTCTCTAGGTGTAGGCAGGTGGCTGAAGCTGACTCAGTCTGTGCACCAGAATTCATGTGAAGAAGGAAACTGGTTTGTGCTCATCCCTGCTGTGCTGATACATTTCCACTCCCATCAGATCATAGAGCTGATTACTGGTTTTGGCTGGAAGGCCTCAGTCTTGTGCCATGGTCTCAGGGATGTGACTGACCTGGTTGAACATCAGTGCTGTGTTTTCTGTGTTTTTATGAATTTTTAATTGCTGAAGTTGTCTTGGCCTTCCCAGGGCATGGAGGTAACAGATGGATCAGAGTCAAGTGGAGGAGACACTCCAGGTCTCTGTCTGCCTTGTTACAGGATGTCAGCGTGGCCTGTCCTATTGCCACCCCACCCATGCCTTTGCAGCAAAAACTCTGATGCTGTTCTAGTGCATCCCCTCTGAACAGTCTTGCCTCCTCTCTCTGAACAGAGATAGCAATAAAACGTGAGTTTGTTTCTTGCAGTTGTTCTGAAAGGGCATCTCCTCTGCTTCCCCTTGAAAGAACTTGCTCTGTTCACTGCAAATTTCAAGGTTTACATTGATGCAGAGATTTCCTGTGAGCCAAAGATGTAGTAGAAGAGGCTGTGATCCCAGGCTACTTTGTCACCTCTTTGGCCAGTGAATTTTGTACCTGCAAAATGTACTAGAAACCAATGTCTCCTTGTGAAGATTGCCTCTTGCTTCCATGTAACCTCTGCATTTGTTTGTTATTCAAAAATGGTAGATCAAGTTAGGGTAAAAAATGAGTATTAGTTGAAAATAAGTTCTGCAGTTTCATCCTTTCTTGTGACTTGACTTTCTCCTGTGGTGTTTGGGGTGCTACTTCTGTGGAGTTTTTGCACCCCACCATTTTCTACTTTCACAGCTGTGTGGATCATAGGACACTTAGATAATACAGATGTGAGTGTCATAAGGACATTAATTACCAGGGGAACAATTTTCAGTCAGTTCTGATTTGCAAGTGTTTAAACTTTTTCTAAATGGAGTGTGGATCACAAAATGGCAAAGATAGATTCATTGGTAATGAAACTGATTTCCAAAGAAATTTGTGAGAGAGAGTTGAAAGATGGTGAATCAAAAGTTTAGGAACCTGTACACAGGGAGAATTCAGCTGTGAGCAGGCTTCACTGGGCTGTTCTGGGCTCACATGGCTTGTGTTGCTGCTGCTGTTTTGACAGTACCTTTTCTAAACATTTTTTAAGATGCTTGGTTTGCATTTGTTTTGAGCAGTAAGTGGAGCTTTTTCAGTGTTGCTGAATTAGGGTTTAGGAATGCCCAAGCTTCCCAGTGCTTTTTCACTTTAGCTGTTAGATGTGTTCGACAAATGTTTTAGCAGTACAGCTCATTTTATTAACTGCAGTAGAAATAGATTGTTACTTAAATTTCCTAATGAAAAACTAAGTGACAGTTTTTCTGAATTTAGGTACTTCAGGTGCTGAAGGAAAAGATTTCTTTGCTCCCTGACAGCCACAGGGATGCTTTAGCAGCTGACATTGATGCAATCATGTACACAACAGAAGGAGATGTTCGCATTTACTATGATGATGATGGTATGTTTAGAATCCTAAAACATTTCAGCAGTGAGCAGTCTTATTTCCTGGTTTTGCTACTAAACAGACATTTTCCATGCAGATGTGATTTTTGAGTACTGTTTCTCATCCCTTGTTTCTCACTTTGTAATTCATCCATATAAAATTTCTTGATTTCCATTTTAATCAAAGACAGAGATTTTTGTTAATATATCATGGTACTCTTTTGACTTCTGTTTGGGTTTTCCTTATTCCCCCTCTTTTGAATAGAATTTTATATTATTAGTCCTCAGTCATGGGAAACAATTATTCAAAAACAATTATTCTAATGTATGCCAAAAGCTGTTTGCTTCAACAATGAAAATGCATCTTGCATTGCCTCCTGCAAGAAGAATAGTGAAGGCTGGATAATGAAGTAAATTTTGCTGGCTTAGTCTTTCTGTCATGAAATACACTTTGTTCTAGGACTCCTTGATTGGTTTGGGTTTGTTTAAGCTAGTGCTGAGCTCAGACAAGTTTTTCTTTTGGTTGGATACCAGCATTGTGTGCTCTGTTCACAATCAGACACGGTGGAGATCATATGTGGATCTAACCCTGGGTCTTCACTTGAGCACTTCAAGTTGTCAGACCCAGTAAGCATTTTTCCTGGTTTGGGAAATAGGAATTTCTTTTTCCCCTCTTAGATTGCTCCCATGTTTGAACTACTCTGCATACATTTGTCGTATCAGTAGTTAGCTTTGGAATTTGTGGGAACCAACTTTTTTATTACAGTTTCATAATATACACTGTCACACCACACTCATGATAAAATACGTGGTTTTTTTACAGAGTGTGTTTTTATTACTGCTGAACAGCATGAGTATGGCATAAAATAGCTTTATCACTCATTATTCTATCCTGTGTTCTTTATGGCTGAAGTCAGCTGTCCTTCCAGGGTCTCACTAGAATATATGCTAGGTAGCAAATAGGAGCATTTGACTGGTGAGAAACATGAGAGCTAACTTAAGTTATGATTTATTTCCAACAGGAAGAAAGTTTGTTAGCATCCTGATGTGCTTCTGGTATCTGAATGGTGCTAATCTACCTGATGAAGTACCAGGTGAAGCCAAAGTCTTCCAGATTGTGTTTGGAGATGAAAACACAAAAGAAAAGAAACATCTTTTAACAGCTAACTATGAGTAAGCTTGCTTGTCTCTTTCTTTTCTCGTGTCCATGAGGTACCTGTGGGCTAGGCAGTTCTGCAAGCACTCCCACTGTGCCACTGCAGAACCCAGTGGGTTTAATTTACTTTGATTCTAATCTAAGTTAATCCTCATCCAGCTTTTCAGTTTTGGTTGTAAGGCCAATTTTTTTTTAATACCCCTGACGTCATTATGTTTTTTCCTTGCTTCTGGGTTGGTATTAGTGAGAACTCTTCCTCTCTAAGGAAGAGCAGTATTTGGAGCACTGAATGAGGTTTCTGATCCTCAAAGCACACCTTAGGAAGATGAATTTTCATAGGAATGCTTATAAATAATGTCTGTGTTGGTGTACTGATGTCAGAGCAGTGCAGAAAATATCTACACAGTTGGCAAAATGTATTGAAAACAAGATTCTCAGAAGCTGGGAGAAGTGAGGATTTTTGTGTGACAAATGTGGTATGATCAAGGATTTCTACGCCCACATTTGAAATTGAAAATATGGGGTCTAGGTGATGAGGAGCTCTGGAACAAAGGTAACACTCATGAGGAGACCAGTGCTTTTTGCCTGGATAGATTGTTGTGGATCCATCCCTTAGCTGAATTCAGGATCTTCCTCAGAGCTGGAGGTTTCTGAGGTTCCATTAACCTCGAGAGCCTTCCCTTTAAGCCTAAATATCTTCCCAGTCCCACTTGGCAGGAGTGGATTTGCACAGGATTGCAAAGCAGTGATATTATACTGCTCTTGTCCATGACATGCAGATCATTTGAGAACATGAGAATTCAGGTTGAAGCTCAGACCTGTCCTTAGATAGGGGAGACTCAGTGCTGCTGTTAACTCAATCTTTGATGTAGTTCTGAAAATATATTACCTTTTAAACTACACTTGAGGAAAGAGGAAAAATTTCAAGTTAAATATGGAGCACATGATTTCCCTTCACTTACCATCCCGTTAAATGAGACCCCTGATTTACAGATCAAGATCTTCTATAAAGGTTTATTCATATTCCTGCTGTGAAAGCTGAGTGTTTTCTTGGTATCAGGGTCTTTACAGTTGCTGCTTGATCCTGTCTGTGGGATCTGAACCAAAATGCTCTGAAAGTCAGTGAATTCTGTTTCTTACTATGGAAATAATTTTTATCTTCCATTTTGGGGCATAAGCATTAAAGTTTA
The DNA here is from genome assembly GCF_027477595.1 of Haemorhous mexicanus. Classification (NCBI taxonomy): domain Eukaryota; kingdom Metazoa; phylum Chordata; class Aves; order Passeriformes; family Fringillidae; genus Haemorhous; species Haemorhous mexicanus. The sequence continues at coordinate 27,043,040 of NC_082348.1, read as the reverse complement.
GGTAGCTTTTACAGCAGTAAGTTTGAAGTAAAAATATTTCTTTGTGATTCCTTGTCATACTAGTGGCTCCTTAAGGTCAAGTAAATCTTAACAACTCTTCCCTTATTGCCTTTCCTTTTCAGGTTCCAAAGGGAGTTTACAGAAGGAGCAAAACCAGACTGGACTATTACACGGATTGAACATCCAAGGCTATTAGAATAAATGCCTTCTTACAGCCTTTTTATGTACCACTGTAATTGTTTTGATGTAACAAATACCAGGCTCTTTTTTGGGTCTTTTTTTCCCTTCCTGCCCTTTCCTCCAAAAGAGGGATGAATTTTCTATCTATGATTTCCAAAAACTCCTTCTGAAGCTTGCACTGTGCTGCAGTGTTACAGCAAAGCCTTTTCCCTGGAACAGGCTGGTAGAAATTTAGTTGGTTCCAGTGCTCATCCAAGGCATTTAAACACACAGTTTCATTCAGGTGTAATGGATATGTCAATTTCTTACATTCTGACAAGAAATGGTACTGTTTGAAAATAAACACTTAAATGACTGATGGCCTTTCTGAGTTACTTTCCTATGTTTCTTTTTTTTCCCTAGGGACTGTACAATATATAACTGAATAATATGCAAGATGAAATAGAGGTAGATGGACTTCTTAGCTTGTCTAGCCTCAGCAGTTCATTTTGAGGTAATCTTGCTTTTCAATATATTTGAGGTTAAGAAAGTTAGAGCTGCTATTAGTATTTGCTACAGGATTGGAGAAAGAAAAAGCTTTTAGCATTGCACTGGGAAAATGGATGAAAGAGATACATATGTTTTGGAAAATTAAAAAAAAAACATTCCTTTCAATTCAGTAATATATAGGCAATTCCCAGTTTAGAGAATTATGGAAGAAAAATCAGTTAAAAACATGAATTTAAAGGGGACCTGACAGTGAAGTTAAATTAAGTCCTCTGTTTGAAATGTGTGTTAAAGAAGTGACCACATCCTTACAATTAGATGTTGCAACTGAACAATTTCCTAGTTGTCACTTTATCTCTGGTTTCTGGAACATGAGAATCCTGGTGTAAGTAGCTGGAGGCTTTTCTATGCAGATCAACAGGAGATCATAACAGGTTTCTTCATCCCCTGTATCACTTAAAATATAAAGCTAACTTTCTACCAAGGCATGTTGTAGACATTAGTTCAGTGTTTTGAAAGTGTTAAGTGTAATTACTGAGATTCATAGTAATTGTAATTGAAGGTATAAATTAAATTTTCCATAGTTCTGCTCTTTTGATCCAATGACTTAATGAGAGGAACATCTAAAGCTTATCAACTAGTTGATAACACACTTTTGCTGCAAAAGATGTGATTGGAAATTTACATGCACTGTTTTATTCTTTTGAAGTTGTTTATGTCTTGTGGGTTGGAGCCAAAGGGGGCAGCAGTTTGAGGTTTGGGGTTTTTTCCCTGCTTCTGATCTTCACTTAAAAACTTATCCTGGAGACTGCAAATCTCCAACAGACACAGAACTACCCATGGATTTATTGCACCATAAATAATCAGAAAGGCATATAAATTACTAACCTTGCTGTATTGGAAAATGGCATTCTCCCACACTGAATAAAACTGGTGCAATTGAACTGGATTTATAGTCTCATACTGGCTTCAGAAGAAAAAACACCACCCCACCCCAGAAAAACCTTCACAAACCAGCCCCAAACCCAGCGTTTAATGGACAAATGTGGAAGGTTTGCCTCGTTTTATCTGCCATCCATAAATTCTCTGTCATAAATCTGATCATCATAGCAATTAATCAGACTGAAGTGATGGCCACTGAAGGGCATTTGTCATTTTATGGCAACCACCTTTTCTCTTGTGGAAACATTTTCTTCTGTGTCGTTTGTTCAAGCAAAACAAGAACTTCTGGTTTCTATGTTGCCATCCAACGGTAGCAATAAGAAATTATTTTAGTTCCTTCAGGCTGGTTCCTAGTGAATATATTTCTCTATGCTGTCGAGGTTGCCAGAAATTCTTATGGCAAAAAGGATGAGTAAAGGGTTAACTTTACTTCATCTCAAAGATGGAGAGACTATTATCTTGTAATTTGGGGATTTCCAGAGCTGCCGCTCAAATAACTTGCTCTAAAAATCATAATAATAATTTAAGTGTTAGAGAATTTGAAAAAAAGACCTAAAGAAAGTGTCTTATTAAAAACATCTTCCTGATTTGGGAATAATGATGCTTAGCAGGTAACAGTAGAACAGTGTGGGGAGTTCTGTGTCATAGCTTGCTATTGCTCCTAGTTTCCCTTGCTGATCAGTTTCAGACATCACCTTGGAAATGACAGTGTGTAAGGATATGGGTGTGCTTAATTTCCCTTCCATTTCCTTCCCTGGTATCCATTTCTGTTGCCTAATGCCTGGGGACAAGTACAATTGTAACTATGGTGTGCAGCCAATAAATCCCCATTTCAAATGTTTGCAGTTTTAGTCTACAAAGGTTTTCATTTAGACCCCATTAATTCTTGAAAATGTTAGCAGGTTTGGTAATGATTTTGGGGGTAAAATTCATATCTCTATTAGCAACAGTGACATGTCTGATTATTTTACACAGAGCAGTGAGGTGACATGGGGTCTGGACTACAACAGGATGTAGATTCAAAGTACCACACTCTTCTCCCCTGGGCAACATCTTGGTTCTTTAGGTCCATGTGGAGTTGGGAAGCCTTAATTTTTTATTTGTTCATCCAAAACTGTAATCATATTTAATAATTCCTGACAGCTGCCTGGCACAATTTTGATACATGTGCCTAAATCTTGACAAGCACTAATTAAATCTTGCCAACAAACCTCCCATTAATTCACACATCCCACTCACCAGTAGATGGCCTTGGTCACAAAGCTATTGTGGCTGGGGAGTAACTGATATTAATGAGACTGTAAGTGGGGTAAAGGATAAAATGGTAGAAGCATTAAGTGCAATTTAAATAATTCAGATTTGTCTCATTAAAAAGTCTTGATATTTTTCCTGGCTTTCAGTGCGAGTCAACGATAGTGTCTTGTGTTCTCTCTGCAGTGCCTCCCATTTTAAAGTGGCAATTTATCTGCATTCTTTGTGTGGGAAAGATGTGCTGTACATGTGAATTCACACAGGCACCTCTGTGGCTGACAGCAGCAAAGCTAATTTTTAATAATTAAATTTTAAAATATGTTTATCATGTTGATTCTGGGTCCTTTGCCTCCTGTTCCAGCGTTGTCTGATTACTTCAAGGGACACATTCAGCTTTCCCCAGTTTTTAAGGCATGTTCAAGCTTGACCTTATCATCACTACAGGTTATATTTAGTTAATTATTTTGAGGTCTTATGGCTGGAAATCTGTTTAGTAGTAGAAGTCATATTGTTTATCACAGTAGTGATCATACTCCTTCAAAACTTCACAGCTCCCCTACTTTTTTTGTTTGTTGTGTGATTAAGCTTGATTCCTGCCCCATGTGCCCTACTGGCTGCAGGTGGGGGCTTTGAGATTCCTCCCAGGCTGTCGTGACATGATGGCTCACAACTTAAAAGGGATGGGCTACCAGAGTGGGTAGTGCTTTTAGTTTCATTTCTCCCTTGTACATGGGTGTGATGGCTGATCTCTAGGCACTGGACCACATGTAGACACAGGAAGAGGTATTTAGCTGTTAAAAAAGCAAGCATTGCCTACACAGCTATGCTTTTGTTCTTCTAAGGGAAAAGCACCTGGGGCAAATGCTATTGCACAGTGAGTACTGACTACCCTAAGTCATTAGGAGTTCCCCTTTTTTACCTTCATTTTCCATTGCTGATGTGCCTTTTGGATATTTGTAGTATTGCCATAGGATAGAGGTTGGGTAAGTCACTGTGAACTTGTGCAACACTGTTAAAAACACTTTCTTAAGCACAGTGCTTCTCTTAATGTGTATTTTGTCTGATTTCAGTGCCTTTTCCTAATATAAAGTTCTCTTATTGAAGTTGTTCAGGGGAAACTGTTCTGCATTTTAATGGGAGCAGACTTCTTTGCTGCCTTTGAAGTTACTCCATCAGAAATAGAGGGAAGCTAAAGTTAGATATGCTGTATTTTCTTGTGTGCCATTTCAGCCCTCCTCTGCTGTCACAGCACAAGGCTTTTCACTTGGTGACCTTGGTACTGTAGTGCCAAGAGGCACCATGAGCATGAGGGAAGGGAGCAGAACAGCAGAGAGAAGTTCAGAGGAGGTGGCATTTCACCAAGGATGAAGGCAAGATGATTTCCATCTTGCCATAAGGTTGCAGCCCTCCATCTGAGAAGGTAATAAATCATTTGTACCAGTACTTGTAAACATGGTAGGACCATTGTGGCTTAAATTGTAAACTTACTGTGTATATACTTAAAAGTTTTAGAAGCAAATCTACAGATCAGATGTTAAGTCTGAATTTGTATCAGCTGCATTAAGACAGTAATTAAAATAAAATCTTAGCATAATTTCTGCTATGAGCAAGGGAGGGCTTTTTCCTTTGTTGTTCTGTGGTGGTTTTTGTTTGTATTTTGTTTTTTATTCTCTCCTGAACACCAGCAGTTAGTCAAGGCTAGAGAAAGTGTTCATTATGTAAGACACAGCATAGACGTCTAAGGGAAAATTAGATTATCAGTCATTTTTACATATTTCATGTTCTGCTTTTAGATTCTGTGTTGGAAAGAAGTGGGGTTTTAATGCCAAATTGGTAACATTGACTGACTTTCTCTGCAGTGGAGGCTGTTGTTTCCTGATGGAATTATTTGCATATGTTTTTGCCCAGTTTTCTGCCAGTGCAGCTTGTGCTGCAGAGTCTCCTGCAGTGTACAATTTAATCTCTTGCTTTCATTTCACTGAAGTATATGGGTTTCAGCAGGGGTGGCTGGGTGAAAGTTAGTGCCTGCATTATACTGGAGATCTGCTTAAGTGATCTAATGGTTCCTCCTGGCAAAGCCTGTGAAATTGTAATAGCAGAAGTAGAGAGAGGAAGGGGATCAAAGGTGGGTGGTAATGCAGGATTCATATAAAAGGGAAGCTCTATGTGTTCTGTCTCTAGAGCAGAAGCTGAAGCAGCCCTGAAATTAAAGTAAGTTGAGGAAACTTGATAAAAATAAATTATGAGGTTGGTGTTCTGACTGGAGGTTGTTCTCTCAGATAAAAGGCTAGAGAACTCCCTTGTACCTGAGGCAAGGAGAATTTCTTGTAGGATTCTGAGGTGGTGTCCTGGGTATCAGGAAGAAGTAAATTCTAGAGGATTTATAGTGACTTGCCTCAGTTGTGAGAATGGTCTTTAGAACACTTTATAAAATGAAGACACATGAAACCTTCACTTGCAAAAACCAGGGATTACTTCTTTCCAGCAGTAGTCACTGCCTTCTCATGAGACTGTCTGATCCATTCAGTCTGTAGTCAAATGGCCTTTGTGTCATTATTTACTGTCACACAACCCTCTCCTTTCCTTGCAGATCTAGCAGTGGGTATTTGAGAAGATGAGCTGCTGGCACTCATTCACAGATGCATTAATGCCATTGCAGTCTCAGAATCAGTTGATTGTCTTTTCTCAAAAATCTCAGTGTCTCTAACAGCCTAACCAGAGCTGAGCATGCTGTTGCAGATGAGCCTGCTGTATTTATCCAGTGTGTTGGAATAATTTCCTCTAATTTCATATTTAAGAATTCTCAAGCTTAGTTTGCAGGATCAAATTTCTTCTGTTAAGCATAGTAACAGAGTACTTGAGATTTCTCCCCAGCATTATTTCTGACCCTGTGCATGACCAGTAGGGATTTCTTTCCTTGTTTAGCTGGGGTTTTGTCCAATCACACATTACTACCATAGGTTTCTTCTCCCCTTGTTTTTAACCTTGTGCATTCCTACTCTTTTACTATATTCAGTGTGCTCTCCTTTCTTTCTTGTTCCTTTTGCTTTCTTTATGGTGCATTAAGTGGTTATTTCTTTCATCCTGTGCCCAGAAAAAAAGATAAAATCTCTGTTTCAAAGATTATGCCCAAAGCTACTTAAAAAAAGATTTGGTGATTCAGACATTCAAAAAATGCCAGAGAAAGGCCAGCTCTAGTTTCCTGTACTCAGATTTTCATGAGCTCTTATCTTGCTGCCTGTCTGCATGTCTCTGCTGGGACAGGCAGAGCTGTGTCACTTGAAGTCAAGGCCTGTCTAGATGCCAGTGATTCTGAAAATTGGCCAGTGTACCATGTCACAGTTGTGTACCCCCTCCTGCACTGATCTCTTGTCATATTCTTCATATGTAAATTGATACCCCAACTCTCAGTACAGTTTATTTGATACGTAAAATTTCTGTGTCCATTCAAGCATTAATCCAGCCAATTGTTTGAGCACAAAAGACCTAATTGTTTGCTGTAGCTTCCCTGCTGCTTTACTAAAACAGTGACCCTTTAACTTATATTTACATGATCTTTACTTTTTGCTTAAATTTTTCTTGAACTTTCACTAGACATTTACTTTAAAAAACCTCCCAGTACTATTTGGGCATTGAATGAGCTACAAAGCAAAGAGGATTTTAAAAGGATTCATTTAGATACATAGTGTTGCCTGCTTGCTTCTTAGCTGGTTTGCTGGGCTTTGTGGTTTGGAAGAGCTGTTGTGGGGGAGTTTTGAATTGCTTTCTCTTCTAATTTCATGTTTGCATTCACAACAGGCTGCCTGTTTTAGTAGTCTTTTATATTTCTCCCCAGTGGACTATATTTCCTGTTTTCTTTGTGAACATCACCATGTGTAATTGCTTTACCATTCTTGCTTTCTTCCTGAATGATTTGGGAACTATTTTGGAGCCTTTATCCAGACATACATCCCTCTCCCAAGTGTATGAGCTCTCTTATGTTCCCAGGTTAGTCCTGAACAAGACTGTTTTGAAGTCCACATATGCACTTTCACATATTTTGGTTTTGCTTGCCTGCCTTTCTGTTGCATTTCCTTGTGGAGTCTTGGCAGCACTATTGCACTGTCTGTGCTGGTGCTGCAGCTGTTTGGAACACACAGGTATCTGAGGGAAGTGGCTTTATGCTGTCACTTCAGTTATTCTTTAACTGGTAGTCCTGGTTATTGATGAAGACCAGATCTAAACATATGGTCTTTGTGGATTTGGTTTTTATGGTTTGGTTTGGGTTTGCTGGTTATGATTTTTTTTTCTTTTTTTTTTTTTCCAAATGCTGCATCCAACTTAATATTTTATAAAGTAAATAACTGAATAAATGTCTAACTTCTGTCATCGGAGCCTTAAATGCCTGAGGTGCTTCCTGTTTCATATTCACAGGGCTGAAGTTGCACATAATTAAAATCCTGTCATTTATGCAGGAATTATTTTATTGAATCATATTTTATTCACATGCCTTTTCTCTTTCAAGGTTCTCTGGTATGCATCAAACACTTGCACGTTAGTCGTACAGTCTGCTGTAGCAGCTTAGCTTGGATTAATTTCTTATGCTTGTTAGTTTGTGAAACAGCTCTGGTTTTGAGTTTTAGCTTCTGTGTTTTCCATGCTTCACTTTCTCCTCTCCTGTTTTTGTTTTTCCCTCTAGAAATTGTCTAGAAAAATTGTCTTTTCAGTAGATACTTGTATGTCTGGTTCTAACTGCAGATCAGAATTCCTAAAAAGAAGACACTGTGTGTGTTAGGGGATTAAATGTAGCATGGTTACTATAATTTGCTTGAATAGCTTTCCATTATTCACATCCTGTTATTCTAAATGCAATATTCCATCCTAATATTCTTAATGGCAATTTCTACCAATGCAAACAAGCAAAACCAAATACACGTGGAAGAAAAGTCACTTTGGAAATGTAGAAATACTGTCCTTGGTCAGAGAACACTGATGAGAGATAGGGATTTGGTTTGTTTTGTCTTCCCAGGAAAGAGCAGACTGTGCTGCCTGGAGTTTCTTCAGGCACTGTGCAAACTACTGCACAGTTAAGAGTATCCTGGGATAGATCTGCCAGAATTCTTAAACCATGGACTGTAGAGCTGTGTGTGGGCATCCTTAGGCAGTTTTTAAAATAAAAGGTTCCAAAATACATCCCCATGGGGCATCAGGCATAAACACTTCAGAGGGGTCAGAAAGCACCTGTAAATAGATGACATGGTGGCACAGTAATCCTGGTCTTTAAAGTATTGTTTCAATTTTGCTCATCTTTCTCATGCTTAGTTCTTGGATGTAATGAGAACAATTGTCCTTTTTGCTTTCTACACAGCTTGATGTTTTCCTGGTTATGACTGTTTAACCAGATCACAGAGAGTGGTTTAACAGTGCATCTCATGCACTAACACTTTAGTGTGTTTGCAGTGAGGATATGGTACACACACCTAACATATATAACACCCCTAAAAAGGTGTTGTGCTCCTACAGAAATGTTTATGTATGTCTGCCCTGTAAGCCAGCCATGGTAACTGGTCTTTCTAAAACACTGAGAAAGGAAAAACCTGTTTTTCATGTGCAACTTTCAGAGCATTTTATTATGTTTATTTACAGATGGAAATGGGGTTGGGGGAAGGAGTTCTTGGCTATATCCAGGTTCACTTGCTGAAGTCCATGGGAGATTACACTTCTCCAGTCTCAGGTTAATACAGTTTCTGTGGGGTCAGAGCCTCCCTGACAGTATTTGTGCCTTTAAAGTGTGCATTTTGCTTGTTTGAGGCCTGAGGACTCTGTTTCCAAAAGCCTCAGTACCTAAAGTTTTGCAGTGACTTCAGCAGTGCAGCTGCCTAATACCATTCACTGAAGACAGCTCGTGAAAAAAACCATGACTCAAAACTTCTTAAAAATGACTCTTTGATTTCAGTGTGCTTCAGAATAATCTGCAATTCACTGATGAGCCAGGGCACTCCACAAGGTAGGGTGCTCTGCATGTACTAGCCCCAGTGCTATCAAATATTCCATAGAAGTACCATGGATTACAGAGTTTTACTTTTGCTTTTAAGTTCTGTGAATTTCTAGGAATTCGTTGTTTGTGTAGAGTTCTGCTTTTTCTTTTTTTTTTTTTTTTTTTTTGGTTTTTTTTTTTTGGTTTTTTTAATCAAAATTATGACCACAGTGCTTGTCACATTGCAGGCTTTATAAGTCCAGGTTTAGATTCCTTTTATAAATCTGAACTTCACTTTCCTAGTTTGCTAAGTTTTCTTAAGTACTGCTAGGAACATGTTTTTGAGCCTTACTGTCCATGTGGCTTTTGTCTCAGAGCAGGAGCAATGATTTTCCTCTTTTCTCTGAGTGCAGTCCAAACCCCAGCTTTGCATGAAACCTGGCCTGTTCTACCCTATCGTGGTCTTGGAGCAGTAAAATAGTCTCTCTGGTGTTCTGTGGGGAGCAGCCTGGAGCAGAGCTGTATCTACAGCCCAGAGCAGCTGTATCCTGCTTTCCTCAGAGCAGCAGAGCTCTCTGAGCCAGCCCTCTCCATGAACCAAGCTGTCCAGTGTTTGTATTTCAAATACTACCCTGACCTATACACTAGACTAAAGTTTCCTGTTCTAATATTGATTTAGGACTTAAGTATCAGTGGCTTATTTTTTTACATTATCATTCTCTTTCTTATTTACCAGTTCCTTGGGATATGCAGAGGGCCATAGTCAGGCCTTCCTAGCAGCCAGGAGGAGAGGAAGGGAAAAGCACGTGAAGGATGTTTATGAAAAGAGGCAGAGCTTGAATTGCCATGCAACTCACAGAGTATTTTGGTTCAGCAATCAAATTGTGTAGTGTACTATTTGCCAAAAAAGAAGAAACACAGCACTCATTCTCTTGAAAGCTCCCTCCTGCAGGAATTTGTTAGCTTACTTTAAGTTTCATATTATTTATAAGCTCTGACCCAGACTTCTCATTAACTGTTCCCAAAGCACTAGAAAAGGAAAGTAGAAGGACTTCCTGCTTCATGTATCTGGTTAACAGCTGTGCCTCTTAGAGGAAGGGGAGAATAGCCAGTAGTGATAAAAGCTCACCCTGCTCGCCCTCATAGGGAGCACTGCTGCAGTGTGAGCTGCCTCTCCCCAGGATGCTCACGTAGCAGCACTCCCTGCAGTGCTCTCAAGTGCAGCTTGCTGAAAACACTTTTATTGTGGGCAAAGAAAGGTTTACTCATCCTCCTTGCCCCACCGTTGGCTATGTATTCCTTCTATTACTTCTTTGGTGTTTTTAGTTTTTAAAAAACTGCTAGGCTGGGTTTCAAGTACAAATGCTCAGAGGTTATTGGGTTCTTTGCTCAGGTACTGCCCTGGCTCATCAGTTGTTCGTGTTGTGAAAGTGTGAGAAACCAGTTTCATTGCATCTCTGCATGTGATCAGCCCTGCAGTACTGGGTTGCCTTCTGCCAGCAGCAGTTCTCCCTGTGGAGCCTGTCTCTGCAGTTGAACCAGTGCTTAGACAGCCTCCTGTCCTCAAACGAGTCTTGTTACATCAGACCATCACCTGCATAGCTGCTGGCATCCTGAAATTACATACTCATCTTCCCCCTTTGTTCTTTGTAGTTGTTCTGATCCGGTGTTCCTGAATACAAACAGTAAAAATTATAGCAGTGGCTTAATATTTGTTTAATGAATTAAACTCTGAGATCTGACTGCTTTCAGTTTGTTTTATTCTGACTTTCTGAGTTTATATGTTCATTAAAGGCACATTTGGAAAGCTCTTCTCTGTGATATTGAAGACAAGGATGGTGTCTTCCAGTGCCACCAAGACTGTCCCTAGTTCCTCTGCTTGTAGGAAATCAGGATTTAGGATCCATCTGAGGTATGATGAGAATCCCAGGAGTTGATGGCAGGGTTTACTTGTGTTTGCAAATGGGGACAATACACAAGCATGAGCCAGCTGACCAGGCCTGCCTGTGGAAACCAAAAAAACATCCTCAGATCTTTCCATCTCTTCATTGGCAGCTGAGATTCTCTTTTCCTAAGCGGCACGAACCTCTTCAAGGAGGTGGTGACATTCTTGCCCAGACTGTTCTTTGTAAGTCAAAACCATCTAAATGCAATTCTACAGGTTGCTGTCTCCTGAGGCTTAAACTTTTCCACCTTTTCTGTTTTATAGTATTGAAAGTAGTTTGCCCTGTGTGCATTTTTCAGACTTAAGAAGGGAAACCATTTCTAATCCTTCCAACTCAGGAGAATTTTAATGCACTGGGAACACTGACTGTCTCTCAGTATTCCCCTTCAATATATATTATATATATTTATATATAAAAAACTCCCAACTATTAACAAATGTTCCCACTATTTACTAACACTGCATCTTCCATAAGACAAGGCCAGAATTCATAATAGTCCCTTGAGTATAAACAAGATCAGCACCCAACCATTACTTTTTCTGTTAGGAAGAAAGGAGTGTAGAAGCATGTTCTTGTATGGCAGACTGTTCCTCAGAATGTTTGTTCTGTGTCCAAATGAAAAAAAGGTTGCCTTTGTATTTAACTTAGCTTGTATTTCCCTGTCCAGAGTATCACACTTCTAATGACAATTATGAAATTCTCACTAGACAAAGAAGTAGCCACACAATGAAACTGGATCTTTTCAACTTCTTTTCAGCAAACAGGAAATCCTCTTGACCAACTTAGTTCCTGCCCTAGAATACAATCTGTGGGCTTTACCTCTACTCATACATGCTTGCATACATTTGTGGAAAGTTGGGGGAATTAACAAGTAATCCAGGGAATTTTTAAGAATGAATTCCTAACCCTCAGCCAGTCTGTTACCTGGAATTTTTTAGCACTTCTGGAGTTTTGACTTGAGAGAGCCAGGCTCCAAATGGAGACGTTGTGTATTTTGAATAGCTTAAGGTAACAGGGATCAAACTGTCAGGAATGTTACTGTTGGTTAATGTGACTGTTAGAAGATCTGGAAGGGGTTATCTTGATGACCATAACTCTGTGCTCCTGGCTGCCTGAGTAAGTAAACATTTCTGTGTGGAGCTCCATGTGCTGCTCTCTCAGGTGACAAATCTGTTTGGGGTCTCTCTTTGAAAGCTACCCTAATGTCTTTATTTCCTTAAAAAATAAAACCTCCTATTTTCTGCAGGGCAGACACAGGAGGTTTTTATGTACATTAATTACGTGGTCATTATGCATTTAAAGTGCTTTAGGAAGGATGTTGCAGAGAAACAGTTGGATGGAAGTGTTGGCTTGAAGCTATCAGTCAGCTGAAGTCCTGGGTTTTGAGATGTGAAGTTTCAAGCTGTGCAAGATCCAGACTCTCTTCTGGCCTCTCTACCAGCTGGGGTTGTAAAAAAGGGGGGCAGAGCAGCCCTGGTGTATCTCTCCTCCCTGAGGTGATCGTACTTCCTTCATGTGATGAAGCAGCAGAGGAAAGGAATGGAGCAAAAGGGCTTCAGAGAAACTGGCTTGTGCTAGGGAACCTTTCCTGGAGACATAATGAAGCACAGGATGTGATAAGCACAGCTCACAGAGGAGGAAACTGCTTCAGAAGGCTGCAAGGAACAATGCAGCATCACTTGTAGCAGACAGCTCCCTGGGATTAGAATGCATTGGCTCAGGCTGAAGAAAGCCAATCTTGAAAGACTGGTTTTGGAAAGTTTTTATTGTTTATGTATGGAAAGCATATGTTCTTCCTTAGCAGTTGCATTTTGTGAGTCTGCATGCACTGACTAGAATTAACTGTTTATGAAGAGTGTGGAATGCTCCCTAGTGGTAGCATTTATCCCCTCCCTGTTTTCTTCGAGGAAGATGAATTGCCTTTCTAGCAAACATCATTCCTGGAGCTGGAAGTATCAAGGGAAAGGAGTTGTGGGTGGGCACTTGGAAATTGACTGGATCTGCAAAATACCTTTGTGCCCCAAAGGAAAAGGGAAGCTTTACTGAGGATCAAGGAAGAGCTCTGTCACAGTTTAACCAGGACAAGCTCTCACAAGGGTGAGAACAATATCACAATGTTAAATATCTCTAAAATGACAAGGCCTGGCAGTGAAACATCGATCTCACACTCCTTCACAATGCCAGGATTAATTGCACAGGATTATGATGTGAAGGTTGCCCTTCTGCCAAGCTTGTTGCCTAATGCATTTGATGTTCCCAGTACAAGCTATTGCTATGAATACTGCACAGTCACCCATCACTTAAAAGACTGAGGAACATGAATGTCTCTAGTTCCTGATGTGAATGCTGGTGCTGGCATTATGAACTGCCCAATGACAAGTTGTTTTGTTCCCTTACGTGCATTATGAGGTCAATGAAGTTAATATCCTTAGTAAAACATTACTTTCAGTCAGACAGAAGGCTCCAATCCAGTCTTTGATTTGAAATTTCAAAAATATTGAACTTTGGATGAGTGGATTTGCACGTGACACTTTCATTACTTTGCATTCAAATTCAGGTGGTTTTAATTTACACCAAAATAATCTTTGTTGTACCTTAGAGATAACTTTGGCCTTGTAGATTTATGAAATTCCATGGCAGTTAATTCATGCTGCTGCTAGGAAGAAGCATGCAAGCACTGAAGTACTTTAACCAGAACCAGGCAACGTGGTTTGCTGTTTTGATAACCACTATCTTTTTCCATCACAGTGAAGGTCATCTTATGAACCTCTGACATTTGATGATCATTATGTCAGAAGCCTTTTGGGGTAAGTAAAGCAGACAACTTTTTTAGTGCTTTCTTACTTCTCAGCTTATACTGAAAATGAAAAAGGGTAGCTGATAATATTTTAAACTTTAACTCTGTATGCATAGTTCTGCTTCCATTATACATAGCTGCAGATAGCCAGAAAACAGAAACACTATGATCTGCATTATCAAGTGACAAGTCACAGATGACAGATAATTCTTAGGACTCTTGTAACCATGATCAAATGGTTTTGTACATGAACAATGCTGATAATATATTTATAGAAAGCATATTTAATTCAGAAGATTTATAAGCAAAAACCCCTGCATCTTTTTCAGTTTTGTTTCATGTGACTTGTCATAGCTATACACATTACAAAAATGTTTTTAAATTATTATAAGCTAGTAACTCTTTTCTTACAAAATTTTATTAGGATAACCTTACTTTGTTCTTGGCAAGTTTTGTAATCACTTAAGTTGATAGGAATTATTTCACCCTTCTGTAAATAACATCCTAGACGGTTACACAAAGCAATGCAACTGTTTAGAAAAGGAAATGCTGTGTCATCATAGAAATCATAGGCAAGATTTAAGTTGGCAGACAGCTCTTGATGCAGGTTGAATGTTGCAAGGTCACTATGTCCTTCCTGCCTATTATTTGCTGAAAGAAGAATTCCTGGAATTCTTGATTATGGCCAGAAACACAGCTTCTTATCTGGAAGTGACTGTGCCTGATACCCTTAACATTATGGTTTAGGATTAGGTCTTGATGAAAAGTGAGAAAGACCTGGAGACTCATCTTACTATAAAAGGTTTCATGCAGTTTCATTTCTCAGATAGTTAAGTCAAATAGATTGCAAAATGTCTCTTTAGCTAAAATGTATTTCCTTGTAATAATATATTCTAAATACTTTTTTTTAAAGCAAATACTGGGGAGGAAAGTAGACAACCAAGTGTCCCTCCCTTTTCTCTGGGTTTATGTGTGGAACAAATACAGCTGTGGCTCTGTGTTCATATACCTGAGACCAGTGGATGAATGTTTCTTAGGAATCTCCTCCGGAACAGCATGTGTTACACACCACTCCTGCTGTATTCTCAGAGCATCACAAGCATAGGAAATAAAATGTACTTCCACTGCTCTTAGGATTATGGTTTCCATCACAAGCCAGGGAGCAGTTCCAGAGGCAGGCTCTGAGAACAGGCTCAAGTGTTGCCAGCAAGTTTGGAACACATGGTGCCTCTTTAGAATCCCTTCTTGGAGAAGAAGGATCCTTAAAATAGACTCCCTTTCTGTAGCACCATATGTAAGCTATTATCAATCAAAACTTTTCCAAACTCATTGTTTAACTTTCTATAAAGGGAACCTTCTCAAGCAAAAGGGAGCCCCCACCTTATGAAATGCAGAGGAAATGTGCTCAAAACAAAGGAGGAGTCCTCCATTTTAAACCAGAGAAAGGTTTAGAGGTACATGCAGAAAAACAGTTTTATGGCTGTGTTTATGTATTTTATATCTCTAGCAATGTGCCTCTTTAATCTAAAAGTATAAAATTGCACAATGCCATCCTGAAGAAGAGGGTTCTGTTGTGCTGGTTATATTTTTTGCTGTGTTTTACAAAAAGCTAGACAGTGGCTCACTGAAAGCATAGTTAACCCTAGTAACTTAATAACACCAAATTTTGTTGTTTCTTTAAGCACAAAGCAAACTCTTCCTTTGCCTGCTCAGTATGAAAGCAGACAGTTAATGAAGCACCAGCTCTCTCACACTGTTTGTGCAGTGTGAGCAGCACAGAGCAAGTGGACTGTGCTGGGCTCTGGGCAGTAGCCCATGGCCCTCACACAGAGCCTGAAGAGCAGTTCTGGGCATGGGACAGAGCTTTGGGACCTTCAAAGGGATTTTCAATCCTCTATAACTATTGCTGCTGCTCTTTTTCTTCCTTCATGGTTGTGGCAACAGTGTTTATTTCTGTCTTGGAGGCTGGCTGCAAGGGAAGCAATTTTAAAGGCATCAGGTAGATGAGAAGGATTTCTTGCACTGTTGCGTAACCATCACTTATCTCTTCTAGACAAAACTTGCAGTGCAAACATGATATTACCTCCTCAGGGAAATTGTAGCTGAGTTGCAAGTTTAGGCTTTGGAAAAAAACAGAAGTGTTTTGGATCATGGTTTCTTCTTTCTGCTTTTAGTCCTGGCTTTTTTGGAGGTACAAAAATCCCCAGTGCATTAACTTAGTGTCTTTTAAAGACACTACAAACACAAAGCATGTCCTTACCTGATCTGCTGTGCCAGAACAGGGCAGAGCTCCCACGAGCTGCCTTCTGAAGTTACCAGGGCAGTCTGGCGAGGCCATTTCCTGGAAGGGTGTTCTGATCACATCTATGAGGTTTCTAGGATGAGGTTTCTGGGGTAGTGCTAGGATTTGAGTCTATATTGCTTCTGATATGCAATTGTTCTTCAATATGATCTCTGTCCATGTTGCATACAGTGGAAATCAGTAAAAAACAGACAGGCTTTCTCTGCACCAAATAGGTGCTCAGACCCTCAGACTCTACATGACTGGCCCATGATGGAAAATAGAGTGTGGTTGTCTACCACCTTGTTTTGGACAGAAACATATATCAATACTCAGATCAGCTTTTAGCTGTGAGGCCAGAAATTGGTCTTACACAGGACAGGTCATTGAAGCTGATAATTGCTAGCAAATATTTCAGATGTGCTCAAACAGGGTGGGGCCTTAAAATCGTTGATTGTGGTTTTTTTTTTTTTTTTTTCCTCTTAAGTACAAAAGTGGGCTAGGTGTTCTTGGAGGTCTCAGAAGATATCTGAACAACTTTGCATGTGCAAACCCCTGATCTTGGGGTAGGGCAGAAGGGACTTGTGCTTCTGTATTCCGTGGTCCTGGGCTTGGCCTTCAAGAGATGTCATGATGTCATCTGGGACTTCAGAGTTTAGCTTCTGTGAAGTGGCTTTTTTTTTTCTTAAGCTGTTATATTGAGAATTGATGTGCCAGTTTTCAGCATTTTGATGCACAAAGTGAAACTATTAGTCTTATTAGTACAGTTTTGTAAATACTGCATTAGCTTCCAAGAGCCACGTGTACCTACTCAGGATGTATTTTCTGTAACTGCTCAGCAAGCAATGTCTTTGAAACCAATGTGATTTACGAAGTAATCTCTGTATCAGCTAACTCAGTTCTTTCAGTTCTTGATAGATGGCTACTGAGATTAGTTATATATGCCTAACAATCATCCAGGAAATATGCCTAATCCAGGAAAAGGGCAAAAGGTGTGAGAGGCTCTGTGCCAAAAAGCTTCTGGCTAAATTCTGCCATACTTCCAATACAATGTCCTGTTACCCACCAAAACCTGCCTATACTGCAGTTGGGAACAGCATTTTAAAAATAAAATTCAGGTTTTCAAGTTCATGCCAATGATTGACTGATTTAATTGTGACTGCATAATAGTGAACTGAGCCCCTTAAATGAATAACATGTCATTGCCTTGGAAATAGTGAATAACCAAAATAACAAATCTGGTCAGCGGAGAGCATCTACTTCCAGAAAGCTAAAATGGGAAAATAATTTGAAGTGAGGAAGTTCTTTAATACATTACTTTGAACAGCAGCCCAGTTAAAAAAATTGGATCAGATTCACAAATCAAAATGTTGCATTTTTCCACAAAGCTGGATCTCTGCAAAGAAAAGCAGTGACAGCTTGAGAGTACCTGTTTTCTCTCAAACTCTGCTAGTCCTTTGAAAACTCCAGGGCATGCTTCATTTTAGTGCAGATTTTTTGAGTCCCTGCAGGATTTCACTAAATTAGTAATACTCCCTACAGGGATTTTTTCCTTTCTGATCTCTGCTCTAAGCAGTTAAATAAAACAGGGGTTAGTAATGGGAGCTCAAGACTGATGGTAGAGCACATTATGGAGGTGGGCTAGCAAGGGGAAAGTGCAGATGTCCAGGATGTGGTTCTGGCCATCCTGTTTGTAGTGCCTGTGCTCTGAGCAGCAGTGCAGGTTAGCCCAGCTGGCTGCTGTGGCTGTGGCAGTGTGGCTGGCTCCTCTTGCAGGAGAGCACTGGAGAGAGCTCTGGGGGCATCTCCCAGTTTCAGTGACAAAGCTGTGCACAGAGCAGCTGTGGCACAAACCTGTTCTAAGTGAGTTACCAAAAGTGCTCCCAGAATTAATTTTTTTCATCTCAGAGACATTTAGGACACTGAGGGGATGGCTTAGAATATTGACCTGGAGCTGGAAGTTGTCCCCTGAATAATCACTTTGTCTCTGGCACCAGCTAAGGGTATGTGTTGTAACCTTATGGGACTCTCTTATTAAACTAGTTTAAAGGGGAGTGTGGGTTTTGTTTGGCTTTTTGATTTTTCCCAATAATTCTAACAGGAGGTTGTTCCAGGTCTTTAGCAGTTGCCCATCTCAAGCATAAATATTGCTTTGCTGATACTTCTGTGACATCACCTTTTTTCACTGCCTACTGCACAGTACAAGAATGAGTCTGTCTGCTTGAGGTATACTTATGTACCTTTGTGGAAGCACACAAGTTTGTGGGTCACAGGTGGTATGAATAGGTTTAGTATAACTGGTATAACTTGTCTGATGGGCACCAGAGAGTAATTTGAAAAATCAAGCTCCTGTCTTTGTCTTCCAATCCTATCCACATTGGAGTTGCCAGACAAAAGGAGGTACTTAGCTGAATCTTGATAGACTGCATAGTGCATAAAAATAGACAAGATGGGTAGCTAGAGTAGTGGAAAACACAGATTCACACTAACCAGCCCATTTTGGACAAAGCCAATATCCTGACTTTCAGGTGGTCAAACATGAGTGACTTCTCCCCCTGCCTCAAGCATAATTTTTGTACTGGACAAAATGATCATGTTGTCTATGAATATATATTTTTCTTTAAGATTTTATGTATCTTTCTAAGATTTTTGAATGCTTATCATTAGTCTATTTATTTTTGAGCCCCGAAATACAATTTCAAAAGCAGGAAGTAGCCTGCTTGTTGGGCAGCTGAAGTTTGTGTTTTGCTGCAATGCTCTCTATACCAGGCATAGCTGATAGTGGTGGTCAGTTTTTGCCATTTCAGTCACTGTGTCTTTTCCACTTTCCCAACCAAGATGTTTAGGATTCCTATCAAGCCTGCAATTACACAGGAGTAAACAGAGTAAGAATTATTTTTATAGAGGTGTTGGATCTTTAACAAAGTTAAAATTTTTACAGATGTGTTTATCCAAGTTCACTAGCTTGTAAACCCTTTGATTTTTTAGTTTATTGAGCATCTCTAGGTTTAGGATTGACTCATCCGTGTATTCAGTCACATGGCCAGATGCCCAGAACTAACTGTTGTTTTGCAGAAGAAGTGGTTTACACTACTGCTCCAACATTGTGTGGGCTTGTTCTGCCCACATGTGCCTACAAGTATGTAAAAAGCCAGCTCTTTGCAAACTTCTTTGTGTCACATGTCCTGTGTTAAGCACAGTGTCCCACTGACATGCCACTTCCACTCAGGGCCACCTGTTTGTCTGCATGGATGGTAGCTCCTCCCAGTAGTGATCTCAACTGTTTTTTAGTTAGAAGAATAATTGTTTGATGTGACACTTGCTGTCTTTAGGACAAATTTCTTGCTGTACTATTTGAAAAAAAAAAAAATCATGTTTGCCCCCCTTTTTTTTACTGCCTCTCTCAAGACTGTTTCCAGAGAATTTGCTCTTTTATCAACTCCTGCTTATACCTGCAGGAATCACAAGGAGCACCCTAGGAAGCAATGATGCCATTTGAGAATATTAGGAAGAGTGGTGGTAAGGTGTGCACTGAAATGTGTCATCTTCTTGCCAAAGCAACCTGTATGGGCATTGATATCTCTGTGTATCTTTCACTCTGATCCTGGGGAGTGCTTTTGCTGCACTGGTTGCAAGTGAGATTCTGTGAAAGTGCAAGGTTCACAGAAGGTTGTGCAAGGCCCCTGCATATCAGAAATGTGAACTAAACTCCTGTGTGCCTGGTCCATCACCAACACAAAATCAAATGGCTCAGGTTAATCCACCATGAGGCACTTGAGCAGACAGTAGTAAAGCCCAGTATATGGGCTGTCATTCTTTTACCATTATGGAATCACACTTTTATGGTTTCTGTAGCTGTTTGCTGTTTATTATTGATTAGGTTTTTAATTTGCAGAACAATGAGGAAGGCATTAACTCAAGTAAGGTATTCCTGCCCATCTGTGCAGATTCAACCTTCTTGATCACAATTAATTTTCCTCTTTGTCTTTCAGCCATAAGATTTAGATCTTGTCTAAGGAGTGAGAAAAATACCCACAACTGGACATACATTCACACTCACTGTGGCAGTCAAATTATAGGAAAATGTGGCCATTATGACATATGAGAGAGCAGACACAACAGAAATGATGTCTTCTCTTTTTCAGTCCCTTGATAAAAGCATGAAGGCAGTACAATCCATCTATCATCATTGTCCTGGGACTTTATAGCCAGGCCTCCAGGCTGTAATTGCTAATTCTGTGGCAAGAAATCACAGCTATTTTTGCTTACATAATCCTCAAGCCAGTCAGGTTTTTTAACTGGCTTTTCCTCATCCCTACTTCTACCACTGTAAATTAGAGGAATCTTGAAGCTGGTTTGGAGCTACATTTACTGCATATATGGCTGTGGTTGACTGGAACACTTGTCCTCTGGATTTAATTGGAAATGTTTTGAGCTGAAGAGAGTAGGCTGTGTAAATCCAGATCTGAAAATTTACTGATAACTTTTGACTAAGTAGAAATTCTACAGAGATCTCCTGACTTCTCTGAAGAGGTGTCACCAATGAGGAGTCAGCTGATGGTCTCTGTTGATGTGAATGTCAGAAATACCAATAAAACTTGTAGGACTTCCAAATTTATACTTTTCTTTCAAGTACACACGTTTTTCTGTGTTTTCAAAGGAGGGTTTTTATATGTGCTGAAAACTTAGAGTAATTTTTCTGCTTGTAAAAGAAAAAAAAATATAAAGAAGCTGACAGCCATAGCCAAGAAGTACATAATGCAAAGTGCTTGTCCAAACACATTCCTTCTAACTTACACCACATCCTGTTAGTCCTTTAATAGATCTTGTATGAATGGATAAAGCAGATTAGAGGGTCACCAACACCCCAAGCTATTTCAAAAAGACCTTAAACTAGAATGCTGCCACCAGGACTATTCATTGGAGTTGGCTATAGTGAGAGTGTGAATACAGATCCAACTCTGGACATTTTTCTCATTCCTTAGAGATCTGAAATAAGAGTGAAAGATTCTTAACTTCAAAGCAAAACAGAGAAAAAGGGCTTCTTTGGGTATGTCTAAAAAATACTTACATTGAAGTGCTTGATTTGGGACTGCTAGTAGGGCTGATTCTTGTGATTAAAATCAACGTCTGAGAAGGAGCCCTGTCCAGTGTATGAGAGGAAATAAACTCTTAGCTCAAGCTGGAGTCAGAAATTTGGTCTTGAGTAGACAAGATCTGTGCTGGGATCAGTCTCTGCCCAAAATGAGCTTTCCCTTGGGGAGTTATGATGAGGTCAGTCAGGCAGCTGTGTGATAAGCAAACTCACTTCCTATCTGTCTGAATAGCCATATTTCCCTGGGCTATGTGTCCACATCTTAAATGTGGCAGAAGTAACTTTCTGTAGAATAAGGAGTGCAAAAAAAGTTCTGCTCTGGTCCTTAGAAATATCTTTTGGGCTTCTTCCTCTTCATTCCCACCCTTCCCCAAATTCAGTCCAAGCAATTTATCCTCTGCTTTTCTGAATGCTTTCCCTTCATTCACTGTGAGATGTAGCCATCAGATGGTCACAGAGCTGTGTGTGTTTATCATTGCAGCATTTGAAATGTAAATGACTTGCAGATGCTCTATGGGCTGTAACTAAACTTGGCTGTGTCAGTTTTAACATACACATGACAAAACCACACTGGCTCTGGACAGGCCTCAGTGTAATAAACTCTCTAGGTTCTCCTCCTGCATAAACACTTTTATGTTCTTATTAATTAGAAACAGGAGTCTGTTTCTTTCAAAGTTCATGTGATAGCTATCAGGCCAAAGAATGAGGCACATGCAATATCCCAATGGTAATATGTTGATAATACTGCCAGGGATCTGAAGTTTATTTTTTGGGAAATATATGTTTATGAGTGTGTTTGTGTATATATGTGTGTATATATATCTATAAAAGTTAAACAGGCATAAACAGTAAAGCTCCTGGAATATTTGATGTGGTATATTTGCAGTTAATTAATTTCAGTATATGTTTCACATGACATATTGTTGACCTTAAACTTTAGTGAATATTTTCTTGCCCTTATATCTTAATGTCTTTCAGCACAAACAGATCTTGAAGCTGCTTTATGAATTGGCAACAGCACTGTGACGTACTAAAATAAAAATATAAGAGCAATCTGGTAATAATTATATAAATCTCCACTCAGAAAGGTCTTTAGGTTGGCTGTAATTAGGAGTATATATCAGTAACTTCTGTTTTATAGCACTGACCGCAATATTTGAACGTGAAGTCTTTTAAATAGCTGTGGCCATTTTCACTTTGGGCAAATGGGGAATAACTTTGTTATTGATCATTTATTGACAGATAAACTTGCACAAGTAAGTGAGGACATGGTTTGATTACAACAGTCCAATTACCTGAGTAAATTTCATTAAGAAGTTCTTACCTGCTATGCCAATCAACAAATAATTTTCAGAATTTCCTTTGGTTATAAATCACCATAAACTGGAACTTTCTGTGCACTGGTGTCGTGTAAGTTGCAGACTGGTGGTGGTACAGAAGTCAGGAAAGAGGATGGAGAGAAGAAAGCCCCCTGTGGCACAAAACGGTGTGTTTGCAAGTTGCAGTGATGATGGAGGTAATGAACAAGCAGAGGTTTGGGCCCTTAGTAGGCCCATCTCTTGGGGCTGTTATGTTTTTGGAGAATAGTGGGAAATTCAGATAAATGTTGACAACAGTTCCCTAAGCTTACTGAAGAAGCCAGTAATGTTGATGAATTACAACTAGTTGATGCTGACTGCTTCATAAAGACATGGCCTGGTTAATACATATCATCGAGTCTGCTTCCCTTCAAAATCTCATCAGCATCTATTGCAGTCCCAATCACTTTCCATCTCCAATTTATACCAATTTAAACTCCCCAAGAAGAACAATTTCATATTTTCTTGTTTAATTTCCCTTCCCATCAGAATCCCACAAGTCTTGCTGCTTTTGTCCTGCTTTGTGTGGAAAGAGCAGTAACATTTATCTCAAGTGAACTTTTCCATTTAATTTTTTATAATTACTTTGTGCCTTGAAAGGATTGTGTGTGTTTTCTTAAAGTCTTTAAAATTCAACCTATTTTGGTTTTTGGGAATATCATTCCTGAATGTTGTATTTTGTAATTCACCTCTGTACCTCTTCAGGAAGATGTTAAAATGGCAATTTCAAGTAGTTGCTTGGGATCTCCTTTCAGAATCTTGGATTACTGAACTCTGCCCACCATTGATATGGAGGGGATAATGCTGTCAGTTCACTGCCCTTTTCTTGGCTGTAATCATGTACATGAAAAGTATCTGTATAAATATAGCAGGTTCTTTTTGTGTTGCTGCTAGCAGATTGTCTGCCTTTCCCATCTTTTCCTCTCACTTTAGAGAGAAAGCACTCCAAAGATATTCTGGAGCCCAGGACTGTATTTTGACTGTGTAATTAAGAAATGCCAGCTGTGTTATCACAACTCAGTTTAAGGTTTTCCTAGTCTGGATTGTGGCATGGATGAACTATAAATGCTCGAAAGTGAGCTATTTGTGAAGCTGTAAACCTGGATCAGAAGATTCCAAGTTTGGTTTCTGCCCCTTCTGAAGTTTTTCACGATCTTGGATGAAATGGTTTCATTTCTATGGCCCTCCTGCCTCCAGACAGTAAGGACAGACTGGTCTGCTTTTCATCCAATGCTTTCTGCACACATGTGCTCAGACCCAAGCACCAGGGCACTCCAAAGTGAACGTGGCTTTATTGATACTGGAGTGCTAGATTAATTCTGCATTTGTATAGCACTAGCAGATGAAAAGCAGAGCATCATTTAAGCAGAGCATCATTTAAGCACTGTGGGGATACAAATAATGATGGTACATTTTACCATATAACAGAGACAACATGCATACTCTGGCAGTGAAGTCTGCTTTAGATAATTAGCTGCATTGGAGAGAATTGCAATTAGCTATAATCACTAATGAAAAAGCAAGACACTTTGACAAGGAAACAATTTAGGGGATTAATCTGCAGGATGGATGTTGATTGTGATTTCTAAAGGAAGTAAAAAGGTCAATACTGATACTAGAGTTTGTATGGCATTAAGATAATTAGATTGAGGTATTTTTTTACTTTGAAAAGGTCTTTAGTAGCAAGATAATATTAGTTCTGCAAAAACTATCTTACACTGAGGCTAAAATATGATTAGTGGTATCAGTTCAAAAACTCATGCTGGATAGAAATCATTTGACAGGAGCTTTATATATTGTACTGCTGTTGAGACATTGAGCTGTAACTGCTGTAAGGGGTAATTTTTTTAATCTCTTAAATACCAAGTATGTTTTTCCAGTCAGCTTCTCTACTGTTACTTCACTGTTATTTAAATAAATGTCTGTTCTGTGCAAACTGCAAGAAGATTAAGCATTTCCTGAAATTTCTGGTTAAAGCAAAAAAAAAAAAAACCTGCATTTTTCCTTGTATTGATTCTGTTTGCCATTTGTCCCTGGCCCTAATGGAGAACTGGAGAGAGTGGCTCATGTGTCTAATGCTGGATGGCAAATTAAAGCCCCTGTGTCATTAGGGTTTTGGTTTTCTTTTAAATTCTCAGCTGAGCCAGTGTCAGAACAGCTGTGTATCTATTCCAGTCCTTTCCATTGGCATCAAAGCACAATCTTGTGGAGGGATAGAATGTAAGAAAATAGTGCAGAAGGTAATCTCACCTCTGAGGAGTTGCAGCTGTGCTAATTACCAAAGATTAAGGAACAAGCCTGCCTTTAACAGGCCACAGCTGTGTCCAATGAGGATGAGTGCTACAAAAGAGTGGGTTAGCTGGATGAGAAGAGGGTGGAGTTTGTTGGCTGTGCTGTGAGTTGGAGGCTGTGAAGAAGAAGGAGTCAGTGCTGTGAGGAGCTGCCCATGAGAAATGACTGAGAAGGTATGAGAGCTTTGCAATAAGAAAACAACACAATCTTTTCAACAAAGCATCTGATTGATGAGACAGCCATACAGGAGGTAAATTAGGAAAGAAGTGTGCCATATGTGGCCGTGTTGGATTCATCAGTTGTTTGGCGAAGGAAAGGTAGTGGGTGTTTGATGCAAATCTGTGCTGTGAAAACACTTCATAGCTCACATAGTTTCCTGTGTTGGGATAAACTTGGGTGAAAAAAGCCTATTTGTCCTCTTTAATGACTTGCTTTACTCTGTGACAACTTTCATCTTGTTAATTATGTACAGAACAGAGATTCTGCAAGGGTGGTGTCTTTGCACTCAGTCAGGACCCACCAAAACAATTTCCTCACAGGAAATTCTGCAGGACTTCATAGGCCTGGGGTTGTGACTGGCATCTTCTGACTTAGAGGAGAATGGAGATCAGTGAGTACCAGGAGAAAGGATAATGTTTTTGCTTTTCAGCATCTTCTTTAAGCTCTACCCCTGACTCTAGGAGAATGATTGATAGTAAAGCACGTGTCAGATCCATAAACTCTAGTTTGAGGCCTGAAAGCCTTTTCTCAAGGTTTTTTATAACCCTGAAATTAAATTAGAAATGTTATATTATTAAAGACTGCAGAATGACAATCTCTCCCTTATGCTTCCAGATTTCTTGTTCCACCACAGCACCCTGAGCACCTCAGTCAGGTGAGAGCTACCAGGGCTCTGAAATGTTTTCAGCCAAGCTTGAGAAGCATCATCCCAGTCTGAAGGGTACATGGCACTTTCAGCACTGGAAACACACAGTATCTGGTGGAAATCAGCAAAGTAACTTTTACTCAGCCCTTTGTGCAATGTTCCTGTTTTCCTCTTGCCTGTAGAATTTATTATTTCTATCAAGCATGCAGCCCTCTGCTATAATTAGATGCCTTTATATGACCCCAGGGTCACACACTTCTGGAATGTGAGTCCAGCTGTACTGACAGCAATATCTGCTGTCATGTTGGCAGCAAAAACCTGTGTTGGTGACACACCTACATCTCAGAGTGAGCAAAACCAACAGGTTTCATTAGCACAGGCAGCAAAGAAAACACTTTCTTCTGTATTCAATGAAATTCCATAAAGATGAATGACAGTGTTAAAGTGAAAACTGAGTTAAAACAAGAATTCTAAGGGAGAAAGGAAGCTGGTGCCAAGAATACTTTATTAACCTTTTTCTGCTCCAGTTTTTGTACCAAAGTAACCTCTTAACTTCTTAAGCAAAAGACTATATTTGTTGTCTACCATTCAATCACTTAGGGGAAACATTTAGTCTCCTATTTTATATGTGCTGTGGTACTGTGATGGGATCTGTGTACCACTGACAAATCAATGTGGGAATAGTATCTCATCCATAAAAGCTTTGAACTTTTCCTTCAGAACAAAAAGAACACATGAAGTAACAAATCTGGTTTCTATAGATTTCTGCTTCATGATTTATGCAAACTTTGACTTTTTATAGTTGCAAAATTTAGAAGAGTAACATTCCAGCTATGTTCTCTGATGTCAAAAGCTGTTCTCTCAGCCAGATGCTGAAGATAATGTCCTCTATTTAGCTGCCTGTTTCCTCTTAACTCTGAATTGCCCATTCCTCTGTCAACTTTGTTTGAAATCTGCTAATAAATTTACAAGTCACACAGGACATGAGCCTGCATGCACAAAAAATTACTCCTCCATTGTGACTGTCACAGTCCCATTTCCTTTGGGAACCAGCTGATTAACCCAAAACAGAACTCCCTGAGCTTCCAGGAGGTGCTTTGTAGCTGAGGGCTAGACTTTCTCACACAGCTTGGCAAATTTGGGCTCTCATTACCAGTCAGTGACAAGTCAATTTTTTTTTTTTTGTTCTCCTGAAGTCTGAGTTCCAGGATGTGTGGTGGTGTACAGAAAACACCTTTGAGTTTGTTGAAATAGGTCCATATCCTGTAACACAGATTTACTGAAAAACATGGCTCCAAGAGAAGTGTGGAGTCTGACAGGCCATCCTCCCCACCACATAGTGGGCTGATACATGATTATATCCTGATCTGTAGTAACTGGCCTTTCTTGTTTTTAAATAAAATACCATTACCTCTCCAGGTAAGATATTTTCAGAACTTCCTTACTGCTATCACAAGATTGTGCTAAGAATTAAGAGACTTTTGACAGTTGTAAACTCTACTATCAGTTTTATCCAACTGAGAGTCTGTTGGCCCCAGCATCATAGAGGAAGATGTAAAGTATTAATTTATTAACTGTGTTTAATCTACTAATAGACACCATTCTAGCAGGGCAAATATAGACTTTTTCCTTAGAGTGAGGCCTGTGGAGTGTCATCTAATTCCTGTTCTGTGCCTCTGAAGGGAAAGACTCTGAGCCCAAGCTTTTCTGCCCATGGAGGAGATGATTATTCTTTTTCCTCTCATTTGTCCCACTCATCCTTTTTCTTGTTCTTGACCATATCAACACTTTCACTACTAGAGATCTGTTGCTTTAACAAAGCAAGTGGGGTAAGGCTTGAGGCATAACTGTACACTGCTTTAAGGATACCTTATTGTGAGCACAGTCACATGTGAAAATGGCACATGAAAGACCTGGCTGGTTTCTCTCACAGGTTAGGTTATTCTGCTTGCTCTACAAAAAACACTTCAGCTATGACATCTGACAGGAAAGCTGAAAGAGCAATAAGGTCTCTTATAAACATCCACTGCAAACTCCACACAAATATCTAAGCCTCTGGGCTAATCCCTGTACTAGACATGTGAGCTCATAGGGGTGCAGCTCTCTGCATTTCTTATAAGAATAACCTGATTACACAAGAGCAGAAACACATGAGGAATATCCCTACTAGCCCTGACAGCAACATCCATCCTGCTGGTGGAAGGACACAGTTTTCATTGGTCAGTGATAACCTCTCCCAGAGTTTGTAATCTTTAATGCTCAGATCAGGCTGCTCTGGAGGGCTGAGAAGTTTGCTGCCTGCTGCTGCCCAGTAAAGCTCTGTTCTGCAGGAACTCATGCAATTGGAGATCTGTCTGTGTCATTCTCTGGGAATCTGCCTGAATGTTATTCAGTAAACTGTTCCACATCCTTGTTTGTAGGAACTGTCAGGGTTTTTGCACTTAAGATATATAGCTGCAGTTCTTGCAGTCTGCTGTGTCTCTGCAGTGCTCTGCTGACCACCCTGTATACAGATTTGGAGCCTCCTTTGGTAAGAAAAAGTTGCTAATATTTTCTGTCTTGCATTATCAATCATAGCTACAACTAAGTTACTCATGTGTGACTTAAATATTACTCAAAGTGCTTTTTTTGTTAACACTGGACAGATGCCTCTGGAAAATCCTAACATCCCTACCTGTCTGCAGTGTAAGATTTAAGAGTTCTGGAGAAAAACTGTAGAACAGAGTCTGAATGGCAAAATGCCTTGGTACTGTTACAAACACTGCAACAGACTTATTATTTTGCCTCTTGGGTTCTCAGTTTCACTGTGCCCTTGTGTCAGTTTAGACCATGATTTCTGAGGAATGTATTATATATGTTCTGTGACTTATGCCTCTGCCATAATGCAGTTAATTAATACTTCTTAGTGGCTGCAAATAAGGCACAGTCTGTGTTTAGCATCTTTCCTTCAGTGATACATCTCTAGTGATCAGAGAATAGCAGTGTTAACTTCAGTTAAGAGATTTGCCAGAAGTGTCTTTGCCTGCTCGTTCAGTCTGTCCTTCTTGCCCATGGAGCTGCAAATGACACAAAGCCTTCTCACCACCACTGCATCCTTCAGGGCAGGTAAACACATACACTTGTAATTGGAGGCCAGCTCACTATAAGCTGTTAAAAAGAGAGGGTTTTGACACAGGTCTGTCCTGCCTTGGCTCTTGAGAAAATGGGACTAGTGAGTTCAGTGGTTTCTGGGCCAAATTTAAGACTTAGGAATAGGTGCAATTCTGTTAAGACAAGTGAAGTTATAGTTACTGGTTACTGTTTTTTAATTGAACAGTCAGAGTTCATTAATAGAGTGCAGTAAGGAGAAGTCTGAAAATTAAACAGGCTTGGTTGTTAACAGGTTAATGGCTTTTTAACCTAAAATTTGTGTGTCATTAATTCATATGTTACCTCAAGGTTACTGTGTTTTGATGCAGGTGTACTTCAGAGCTAGAGTTTTGTCCTCTGCAATAATCTAGCTATGACAGCACTGCAAAATGAGACCACAGTGGTGTCTGATGTATGAACACTCTGCTAGAGAGCAAGTGTGTAGAAAGCTGATACAAAGTGTGAAAATGTAAATCAGGTGCCTGCCAAGCCAGGACATGTGTGAAACAAATGTTATCTCAGTGGTGCTGACAGGTGTTAGCAGCAGCCAACACAGTGGTTTCTGCTAATCCTTAGTAGTTTGATCTTTCTGTTAAGTGAATCCCAGGTCTTGTTTTTCCATGTGGAGAGCTTTTTATTGTCTTTGTATTGCTTTTGTATAACAACAGATAGGTAATATGGTGGAGTGATTTGTTTTAGACTAGTTCAGGTCTTGCAGCCCCTGGAAAGGGATGTCCTGATTTCCTGCCTGCTTCTGGCTTCCATGTAAACCTTGAGAGTTCACCATGCTTGCAAGAAGTGATAAAGGGGTGGAGGTGACTGAATGCTGAAATGAAGTAAGAGTTGTGTTCCATCTCCAGTCTCTGTGTTGTGTTGCTCTAGAACATTTTTTTAATGTAAGTTTTCTTGCATTTGGCAAGGATTGAGATGCACTTGTACAGGTGTTATTCTGTCACGTAGTGGGGGAGGAAGAGATTATACAGGGAAATGCAGGGTGTGAATGTTGGTCAGAATTACCAGAGCACTGCATACAGTAACCCTGGCAGGGACTGGGTGGGGGGGGTCATCTGAACGAGCAGGTGCATTCCCAGTGCAATTCTGCAGCTCAGTGGAGTGCTTGTGGGACATATAAACAAGGAACATCATGTGGTTGTAGAGAAGGCACTAAAGATACAGACAGCTTTAGCAAAATCATTCCACATTGTAACTTGCCTGGCTCTTTGGTGTCCATGCATTCAAAAGTCAGTTGGACACTTGGAATACATGTGGAAAGTAAAAGTTTTTTGAGAATGGGGAAGGACTTGAGGGTGAAGTATTTAAGGCTTATGCATTTCAGTCTTGATTTAGAGAGAACTTGTTTTATACTAACCAATATATAACTGGGGAAGGAAATTCTAGCAGCCCTTAGTTTAGTAGAGGATGATATGTATCATCTAATATTTGGAAGCTAAAGCTAGACAATTTCAGTGAGGACTAGATCACAAGATTTTAGCTGTGAAAGACCAATGTATTTGCATGCAATGATGGTCAGGTGAGAAGTATCTGGAATCCCAAACTAAATTTCCTAAATACCTGTTCTAGTATGAAGGTATATAGATGGAAAGTAGAGCAATAAAAGATGATTAAAAAACCCCAAACAAACAGGAGATCCCAGATGGGGCTTTCTCAGCATGAGAGGCACAGTGTTTATCCTGTGTGTCACATAGACTGTTCTCTGCTGTGTGTGTCCTCATTGGGTGCATCTTGTTGTCTGTGAGGGCCTGACTCTTGCTGTTGGCTTGTTGGATGGTTACTTCTTAGGCTGTTACCTGCCTTTCTGCTTGTTGCCTTCCAGTTCCCCTGTTCAACCAACCGAAAATATTCCCTCATTTCAGTAGGTGTGTATAGCTCTAATAGACAGTGCTCCCCTTTACTCAGTTTAATTATGTATTGCAGAAGGCTGCAGCCTTTTCACATTCCCCTAAACTGGCAAAAGAAATCCATTAAAATGCCATCAAATCAGAGTGGATTGACTCCTTTTGATATCCTCCTAAGTCACCTTAAATGTCTGAACCATTAGCTGGAGAGAGTTGACAGCATAAAGGAAGCCCTTATGAGCTCTCCTAATAAAGAGCTGCACCAGTTTTTGCTGTGTGAGAATCTAACCTTTTCTATGGGAATCTGTAATAAATTTTTCCAGCTGTACCACAAGGCCTGGGTCCTGTGAACATGTACACATTATTTTACTTGCTGGTTGGTGCCATTGCTCTGTGATTGTCTATCCCCTTATTTAAACAGAGTAAGATAACAGAAGGCATTGCTGTAAAAATCTGTGTTGCTGGGCTATCCAGGCTATGCTTCCTGTGGAATTAGAGGACCCATCCAGGTCATCTACAAAAATGTCCAAGGTCATTGTTAAGTCTGTTATGTGATCTGATGGATCAACACACACACACAACTGTGTATTCCATAATGTTTAATATTCTCATTTTACCACAGCTTTTTTCCATGGGCACCAAAGAATATTGTCTCAAGAGGCTGTTTACACTGGGAGCAATTTTAAAAGGTTACTGCTGGAGTTGAAATAGAGATGATTATGTTGTAGCATGAACCAGATTTTTCTTCTTATGGCAAGACCTTTCCAGCTTCAGATTTAAAAACTTTAGGCCCAGATCCAGTCTCCCCAGTGCTTTTGCTGACAGCTGGGACAGGCTTTCAGTGCTCTTGTATTGGCCCAGTACCTGGTAAGTCCTTGGCTCATCCATTTTCTGGTGTCTTCTGCAATAGATTAGATGATACAAAAAATGCCTTGGCTTCTAGTTGCAACTTCACATATGGTGAAATGAGCTCAGCACTGAGTTATGGGGCCTTTTCCTCAATCCTCCCTCCTGGTGACAATTCCAAAAGCTTATATGGAAAATTGAAGTGGAAAACAGAAAAAATTGAAGCAAGTCCTAGAGATCTCAAAGCTTCTAGCACTTGGCACAAGCATATGTCAAACAGAAAAGCATCTTCAAATCATCTCTGAGAACTCACAGAAGAAAATATGATGCATGAGTCTTGTGCAAAAGATGAAGAATCTGGAATGTTAATGCTCTGAGCTAATTTGGAGGCATCTGTACTGACCTGATACAGACACAATAGCATGAATGAGAAAGATTAAAACCTATCAGTTAGCCAACATTTACTGGAAAGACAGAAATTGAATGAAGCAGTAATGGAGCCAGTGGGACAGGAAACATCTGTCATACTGGCATAGTCAGCATTATAACTGAAAAGTACCTTACCTTACAGTCTTTGCTAGGGTGGGCTGAAGAATTTTAGGTTGAACTATGTGTAGTTAACATTTTAGGGAGCATATTCCAACTTTCTGCATCAATGACAGCTACGTGTTATTTTGTTCTCAGCTTTGATGAACTGGAATTTACTCATTCAATCCTAACCATTTGATGGGATTTTTTCAGCTATCCTCTTGACAGACCACTGTTAAATGTTTTCCTCACTTGTGCACATTTGCAGTTCAGCTGCTGAAATAAAAAAAAATAAATTCATCTGTAGTCATGACCATTATGTCAAAACATTTATATCTTCTTAACTGCAGAATGTCTAAAGTTCCTGAGCGTGGGTCTTATTAAGTGACAGAAAAAGCAAAGTTGCCACTAAAAGCCAGGCACTGGATTTATAAAAATACATCAAAGTACAGGAACCACAGGGTGCCAAAGTCCATCCTCAGTTCTGCTTTTCAGGGCAGTAATAGAAATAGGGCCATATGCAGGTGGGCTCACCAGATTACTTTACATAGGCTTACCCAGTGATTATCCCAGCTCTGTGTAATTGCCACTCAACTCACAGCATCTGTCAGGACATGCATGGTTTTGACAAACCTAGTAACAGACACATATCTGCCTTTGAGCTCTCTCTTAATTTCCTTTTCTTGCATAACCACTGGTGATGCTTTATACTACAAGATGATATTGCTGAAGCTGCATGTAATAAAATTAGCATCAAGATACAATGCTGAAGAATAAAATAACTTTTAAGAGGGGAAACATGGAAGAGCTAATAAATACTCCCTAACAAGCATCTCTGCTATGAAGCTCTGTTTACGTGTTTAATTTAACAGGCAAATGATTAATCAGCAGTCTGTATCAAGAGCCTCTTTTAGTCTGGCTTGCTCCTACTGTTTTTCTAGTAACTGAGGAGAGTGCTCCTGACCATTTTGCAAGGCTAGTGGAAGAACAGACCCAAGAGATTTCAGAGATACAAGTAAATTCCTAACAGCTGTAAATAAAAAATGTATTACAATGTTTTCACATTAGGTTGTATTTGTAGTTCCAAATCCATCCTGCTGTGATCCCTGTGGGAGATGTGCTCCTGCTGTGCATCTCCCCAGGGACATGAGGCTCTTCCAAGGTCACACAGAGCTTTCAGTGCAGAGTGTTTTCCTCACTGATGTGCAGCATCAGCGCTCTGTCCACAGCAGGCTCCAAATATTCCCGAGGGAGAGGCTTTGCTCCTGTACTGTGCCATATGGAGCTGAATGCTTTAACACATCCTGGCAGTCAGACTTCTCTCTGAGACCATTAGGGTTGATGCCTCACTCTTGACCTTGATGATCAAGCAGCTTTATTACCAGCTGAGCTGTTCTTTTGAAGAGGAGAGTCCCTGGCTCCTGATGAGACTTGAGACAGGGGACTGTTGGTTGTGGATGCCCACAAACACCCTCTGCCTGGAGGGATGGGACTGGATTGCTGTGCCTGGGCCACTCCCCCAGAGCTCTGTGGGGCAGGTGGCCTTCCCAGGATAACTGCACTGGTTGGTGTGGATGCAGGAACAGGAGAGCTGTGCATTGTCACTGCAGCACATCCACCAGAAGTCCTAGGAACATGTGCCCTATATGACAGGAGCTGAGGGGAGAGGGACAACCTTCTCAAATCTTCTCTATGAAGTCAGCCTCTGATGGGGACTCCAGCTAGATGCTGTGGCTGCAGTGGATTTATGCTTGAGTAGGTATTAACCTTTAACCCTTACCAAAAAAAAAATAAATAGGTGAAGAAAGCAAAAGCCTTTTGATCCATAAACTGAGTTATTCTGAAATCAATACCTAGGTTTTCCTGGAACTCCTAGGCCATGATGTCTGAGGATTTCTTCAAACTGAATCACTTAAAGCCTTAATATTTGCTTTTTCTGGAATAGTATTACATAGATACATCCTGGGACCATGACATCTTTCTCACTAATGTGAAAATTAAATCAGACTGATGCATGAACATTTTTCTCTGTGGGTTCCCACTTCCAAGCATAACTTTGGCATATGCAGTGGGATTATTACTAATTTTTATGAGAAGGATGGGCAGAAGTCCAGTGATCTCTGAGACTTTAGCACAGATTTTGCATTCTTAGAGTACAGGAATTGCTCTTGAACCTTATGATCATTGCAGCTGCTTGGGATTCCTTAATTTAGTAAAATTTGTGCCCCAGTTCTGCAGCAACACAATTAACTCCGTTGTCTCTGTTACCTAGCAGATGATGTTTGTTCTAAACAGGTGACATTAACATCTAAGAATTGCTGAAGTTTTAATAATTGTTGAGGATTTAGATGGAAAACAAAATGCTGCCCTTGTAAATTGTTCTTTGAAATGAATTATATAATGGCTAACTGCAGGAACTTAATAGATTAGTTAAAAGAAGTGCTGGTACTGTAACACTAGTGCTGAAGGATTTTTATGATGGCCAGAGTGATTCAGTTTTAAGTGCAACTAATGTTCTTACTGTGAGAACTGTCAGTATGTTTGATGTATCTGACACCCTACTGAAATCAGTAGGGCCCTGTTGGTGAGAATGTGTGTCATTAAACTGCAAAGAGCTATAAACCCACTTTGTTAAAGTACAGCGTGTACTTACTGTACAGGAGGAGCTGGAAAGTTTCTGGAATAGAATCTAGCTATAAATTACTGGTAGTTGTTAGAACTCTCACACAAAGTGGTTCAGTTTTTCAAAATTTTCATCATTTGGTCTTGACAGTGGTTTCCTTTAAAAAAATTATGATCTATCCTCTTCATGCATCCACAGCCTCTTTATTCACATTTATCCAATGGATGTTAAAACTGTGAACCAAGAGAGGGATCTGAGATTGTTCTTCTTGCTTCCAATGTGCCCCAAGTTTTGGTACAACAAAACAATAATGTGTTAGTTCATAATGTGATCCATCATGAAGTATTTAAAGCTTTGTCATGAATTGCTTTGTATGTGGACTGACAGAGCTGCCATGGTGCATGTCTCTGACACAGAGAGGTGTGGGGGCAGTGAGGCAGAACCTTCCAAGCCTGTGACTGTGGGTCTGTAGGGGAAGGCTGTGGAGATTATTGGAACCATCTGTACTTGACTCTTAGCAAGTAGGGGAGAGGAGGATTCTGTATTCCAATACCCTGATATAAACTCATACAAAACCTCTTCAGGCTTTCACACAGAGTGAAGAAGCTGAATCATCAGTGCCCATACAACACTTAATTGCTTTTAGAAACTGGATTTTGCTACCTTTACCTTCCCCCTAACAGAGCAATAAATCCCAGCTTTGCACTAAGTGAGCTCCTGGGCTAGGACATGATCAAGCTGTGTGTGTTATTCTGAATCTGGCCACTCTGTGCTTAACAGAGGTTTTGGATAAAGGGTAACACATAGGTAGTGTAGCTGCCTTGTTTTTCTCGAGTCACAGAACTGGAATAACAGGACAATTTTGTCATATTCACTGAGCTGCTCATTTGCATGTGGAATTCATTTGCATGCTATTGACATTTGGGGGGAAAGCGCTGGGAAGGTTCTGGGAGGATCTGCACTTGATGCAGAACAGATCTCTGGCTGCAGTTGGATGGGAACAAAATTATCCTGATCTGTGGGAAAAGTTGACAAACTTGGCTTCACAAAAATGTCTCAGTTGTGTGCATTTTCTAAGTAAGGCATTGATGTTAGGTGTTCATAGGAAGGAGAATTTCATTTCAAATCACCTTCTGCACAGCTTCCTTTCATCTTTGGGAAGTTCTTGTAGATTCACTCTTTCCATCTTCAAAATATCTTGCTGGTTTATTGAAAGGCTTTATATAGTCCAAAGTTCTGTTCTTTACCGTGCCAGCCAGGTTTGTGATCTTGTATGAAAGAGACTTTTTCAGAAATCACCTGTGATTGCTTTCTGGGGTTCTGAAATACACCAGCTACACGCTTGTCAGCAAAATGATCCTTTGGTTTAATAAGTACAGGAGCCAGGAAAACTTGTTCTGTGTTTACCAGGACCAAACAGTCTGGTGGAATGAGTATTCAAGGTAGTGAACCGTGGCTGGAATGACGCAAATGTGTGTGGACACTCTCAAAGCTACTCTTTTGCTTGGGGCCAATGTTAATGACACTTCCATGTCTCATGATAAATTCATTCAGACATTAAGTCACTGGAAAAATTACTCTCTGAAAAATATGCATGTGTTCCTGCTGACTCAAACCCTTGTAATAGCAGCATGCTTGGGAAGAAAAAAAGTTTTAGTTATTTTGTGATCTTAAGAATCAAAACTTGGCTGCAAATGTCACGGATTCAGACTAACCTGGTCATTTCAGCTTTTCCAGCACATCTAACTTCCCTGTGGCTCAGTTAAAGACTAGGATCTGGGATGTCTGTGATTAAAGGAGGAGGCCCCTGTTGCATATAACTAAAGAGGATTTGGAGCAATTGGTGTACATTTGCACTGGAGAGAGGATTTTTGTGTTCAGTTTTTGTGTTTGGTAATTCATTGTTTTTAAAAATATTTTCAAAGATAATAACATGGTAGTGATCTAATTTATTTACTTATTTCTATAATTAATTTCTAGACTGGTAGTGAAACGTTAATTTTAATTAGTGAAAGACTACTGTCTGAGCAAACAGAGCAGTGCCTTTAGGGACATCACCTGAGGTGAACGGAGAAGAGCATTTTCTACACAGTCAAGCAGTGAAAGTAATTGTTCAGCTTGTGCAGTGGAAGGAATAGCCAGTCCTGGTCTTGAGCTTTCCTGTGTGATCTAGGTCTCCTTTTACTTGATCTTTTTGTGCCTCAATTATATCTGTTCAAAAGAGTGGTCATTCACCTACATTTGTTGGTTTGGTTGTTCTGTAAGGGTCAAATATATTCTTCCAGGCAGAGCTGTCTCCTTCCTACTCATTTTGTGTGTAGCACCTGGTACAGTATGTCCTCAGAGGTGCTATTGTGATACAGAGCTCACTCCTATTAATAGTTGTAAAGCATTTCCATTCATGTGAGCAGGAACTGGGCCTTGGGAAAACCAGGGAAAAGGCTTCACTGGGTGTTTGGAGGGCACCCTGGCCTTGTGCTCATGTCCCTCAGAGGAACATGAAGTGTCTGCAGCATGAGGCAGGGCTGGACATTGTGTATGCCTCCCTGGTTTTGTCATGTGAAAAAGTTTCAGGATGATCTTTAAATTCTATATTTAATTCAGGCACCTGAATGTTTGGTATTTGTTGCATTGAGTAGCTCTAAAACAAGGGTTTAAGGGAGTTCAGTTTAGGGTTAAGAGGAAGAAATGTATCTATGGAAAAAATTCCTTTTCTCTTCTACAAAGATATTGTCTAAATGACCAGTTTCTGGCATGTCCTGTATAGGGAATACTTGCATTTATGCTTATCTTTGAGCAACCCAGCCCCACAAAGATGTTTTCTGCCAAGATATGCATAGCAATATGCACAAGCCAGGAACTGATGAATTAGTCACAAAATGAAGGCTTGCCATTTTCTCCTTAATTTTTTTTTAAAAACAACATCTATACATGTTCTTTATGTGCAGGAATATATAAGCTTGTGCTATTTTCTAGTGCAGGGACAATACACACAAGCTTACAAATCAATTCAGAACTAAGTGCTTAGGCAGTATCAAGCTGGAAGATGAGTTTGCAGCAGAAGTTGCTGCAAGGTGAACACTGAGAGGAACATTGGTTTCCAGTTTCTCCTTCAGTGGCTGCTAATAGGAACATGGATCCCTCAAGTCTGACCTTACATAAAAATACTGGCATATGGATTCCAAATTTGGTGCCTTTTGGGTTCTGAACTCCTTGATTTAGCCACATAAAGACATACCTTGGAAAGGTCTGAAGGGTGCTGATTTACATCAGCTGAGGATCTGATCCAGGGGCTGCATCATCACCTCAACAGGCACAAATCCCACTGGGAAGAGTCTCCAGCAGTTCCTGTCCTGTGGGGACTAACTTCAGTTTGCACAGTGCACTGTAACTGAACTGGAGCCCACAGCTAACCCAGAGTCACTTCTGCAAAACTGTTTCACAGGAGACTTTATTTAGTTTTGAAAGATACCCAGGCACTTTGAAATGGCAGGTAAATCCCTCATTGCATTAGAAAATCTCATTTAGAGCTTACTGCTAGTTAACTCTCATGGGAATTGAGTTTGTTTGTGTTTATGGAAAATCCCATGAGTACTCATATGAATCTTCACCTACTCAAAATTCTGACTGTTGACAGTTTTGAAAGTATTGTCTGATGACTAGCAAAGTGGAGAGTTGTTTTGTGTTCTTCTCTTGGGATTTTAGTGATTGCTAATATGGTCCTGTCCAAAGGGTGAAACTTGCCTTTAGCAGGAAGATTACCTTCTGGCAAATGCCAGTTAAATGATTTGTCATTTAATTTGCATTTCTGTTATTTCTTCTGCCATGTTTTAAGGTGTTGAACTGCATGGATCAGAAAGGATTTCTGTGCCTGGAAGTTAAAAGCATTCAGCAGAAAACAGTGTTTCTGACCTTTAGAGTTGCCAGCACTGTATTTAATGTGCTTGTAATTTATTGGAAGGCTCCACTGATTTTTATTTTAGGTTTTAATATCTGACATATTCACATTACTCAAGGCATTCTGCCCAAAGCAATTCCAATCACAGCTGAAAAGGGAAAGATGCAGAGTCAAACACCTCGCCCCTTATTCACTGTTCATAGAAAATCTCTGTGAATGGGGATATCAGATATCTGCCTAGTCTGAGAGATCAGTGATTTTTGGAAAGAGTATCAGCTACTTGCACATGCAAAAAGTGTCTGGTTTTTAACAGCCAAGTAAATAACTAGAAACACAGAGTGAATTTCACCTTATGAAGTGTTGGTGCTGAAGAAACTGACAGATCATGAAAGTCATCCAGCAAAAACTAAGTCGGACTTGAGTAATATCTATGAAAGTTTCAGAGTCATTTGTTCTTTGAGTGCTGGCATGAAGCAGTAGCTGTGGCTGTTTGTCTTGCTGCAGTGATAGTCTGCAAGAACAGGCAGCCAAGCCAGGAGGAACCACTGCAGCTGACACTGGCTGCTCAGTGAAAGAGCTCAGATGGGTTTTAGCCCTCTGGATAAAGTTTACTTGCTGCAGCTCCAGACCCAGAACTGCTT
Organism: Haemorhous mexicanus; assembly: GCF_027477595.1. Lineage (NCBI taxonomy): Eukaryota > Metazoa > Chordata > Aves > Passeriformes > Fringillidae > Haemorhous > Haemorhous mexicanus. Next base: position 27,004,070 of record NC_082348.1, on the reverse strand, counting down.
TGAGACAGCAAATCTTCAATAGGAAACAGAAAGGTACAGACACTGCAAATGGAGGCAGCGGGCCCCACACTGTGCAGCACTTCTGACTGAAATGAGTTATTTGGCTTCAGAGTTGAGTAAGACTGTAAAAAGACAGAAAAATACTTCTAGAAATGGAATTTCTGCCAAATTCAAAATTAGCAACTGAGTGACAATAGTTAGCAGATGTCAAGTTTCTATTTATTTACTTGTTTTATGGAATGTTTATAAGTTTTGTGTTAATTTTTTTTAGATGTTAGTCTTTCAAATTTTCTCATGTGAGTTGCAGAGAATTTGTCTACCAGCTCTTTAGAATGGCATCATTGAGACATCTGGGCAGGATTGTATAGGACAAGGAAATTTCTCTGTATGTTTATTGTTGCCGTGGATCTCGATTGTTTACATGAGCTGCAAGCAGAGTGTTCACAGAGAGAAAACGACTCAGCAGCTAGGCAGAGTAACCAGCCTACTCTCCTTGGCCTTTGGTTGGCCATTATCACCCACATGGCTCCTCTGCAGAGCCTGCTGATAAAATTAACATCCCTCCAAACACTAAGCAGCGGTCAGACAAGGAGTCTGAGCCCTGGCAAGGCAATGGCAAGACCATTTCCCTTCCCTGGAAGAGAAGAGCAAGGACTTACCATGCCACAACTCAGTGCAGCAGCTCGGTGCTCTGGAGCAATGCCAGGACCTGGCCTCTGCAGAGTAATTGCCACAGCCGTGCCTGTCTCCTGTGACTCTCCACACCTGCAAGGAAAGCATGAAGGGAAAAGGAAGAGGTGAATAATTTTGCTTTCAAGGTAGTCCTTTCACTCCTGCCTGACATTGTTCTTGATACAATGCTGCAAAAATCAATGTTAGCAGCTGTTTTCCCAATCAAAGCCTTTGCCTGGGATGAGTGTCAGCTGGCTGAAAACTGTCTCCAACCATCTGACTTTCCACAGTGGGGTTGGGGGTGTTACTTTTATCACCAATAAAATATGAGAACCTTTGGATGTGGCATTACCTGTCTGACTTACACATCCTGGTAACATTTCCAACAGCTTTTTTTTATTACTGTCAGCTTAATTTAAATCTCCTAAATTTTCTGTGCAGGAAAATGAGTAATGCAAGCTGAAGGGTGGATTTTTCAATTGGCTTCTTCACCAGAAGGACAAATATTTTGTATGTTGAGGAGGGTAGAGATGGAATGGGATGGGACATAAGTTTACTTCTCTGCAGTTTGAAAGAGAATTTGAAAAATTACTCTCCATTTATTTCCAACTTCCTTGTGTTGAAAAAAGCTAGACCATTGGCAAGGATTTAGTGTCCTTCACTTCAGGAATGATGTCTTGGGAACTGTATGTGTTGACTTTCTGGTCTCATTACATTTCAGAAATATATGAAACATATAGGAACAGCTACTTCCAAAAGGTGGGCTGGAGAGGGCAGAATGCTGAGAGGCCACACACCTAGGTCCTAGTTCCATATCTATCATTTGATGCCAAATTGCAGGCAAATCACTTCTATTTTCTTCTCATGTTTTCCTCTGCTTGCCTATCACCCTTGAAAATGCTGCACCTGACACAATAAAAAATAGAGGTCTGGGTGGGGCTGCCCACACAGATGGCAGTATCTCTGCAGTATTTCAGCTGTGTCACGTCTTCCAGTCCTTACCTGTCCTATTTGGCAGCAACAGGTTGGTTTACTTACAGGTCTGATCAAAAATGTACATTTCAGTGATCTGGAAAGTTCTACAATAGCGAATACCTTGGCCAGCATCTGGGATTCATGTAACTGTTGAGCCTTCCTGTGCTAGTTAAACTGTCCTCAGGCTTCATGTGTCCATCACACTTTTTTTGACATCTTAGTTCTCTCCTGGATACAAGGTGTTCCAGAGATCTCCTGGGTACAGAGGTGTTACTGAATGTATGCCCAGATAACTTTGCCATTACAAGTGCTCCCATGTGTTTGATATTGCTGTGGAGTATACAGAGAACAAGGGTTATGCTAGAAGGTATGGAATCTTCCTGAAGCCTCTACATAACAAAACAGCAACAGAAAAAGGCACATTATGATGCTCTTTTCCTTTAGTGGGTATTGAGAAAAAATGGTGGCATTAACATTTGATTAATAGCTTCTTTCATCTTGCTGGGTGAAATTGTAACTGCAGGCAGAAAGTTTGTTAAAGACTTAACTGAGAAAAGCATTTGTCTTCTGCAAAAAGGAAATTTGGTTTTGAGGCTGCAAGCTACTGTCTGCAGCTCTTGCTTATTCAGAGCTCTAATATGTTGCAGAGATGGAAGATAGTGAAAAATTTTTCAAGGTCCAGGTACCAAAAACCCTGTCTTAATTTCAGTGCTGGCATCCTTTCAGCCATAGGGAGGGGTGACATTGCTTAGCACTGTCTGCACCTGCCTGCAGAGCAGCATCTTCCATCTGTGCTGTCAGACTGCTCTGCTTACTTGGCTCTGATAGTTTCAGGGGCCCCCAGTGAGTTACATCAGAGATGGACTTTGTCCAGGGATTCAGCCTTCATTTGAATTTACCACCTCCCCACCCAGAAGCTGGGCTCTGAGGTTATTTTAGGAGTGTATGTGTATGTGTAATGATTCTCATGTGTTTGCCTCAGCAGGGTCTGATGGACTGCTGTGCTATTTTCTTTATTTCCCATCTTTGGCATAATGAATTGTGGCCACAATTGCATGAAGCCGTCTACGAAGTAATTTTTTCCAATGGTGACTTTTTTTCCAAAAGGTTACAGACTACCCTGCTCTCACTGTTTACTTAAAGAGAAAGAATGTAGCCACACATGCACACATATATAAACCATAACTGGTCTGATATTGTACTGTGTACAATGCTTTTTTAAAAATAAGTGAAAACAGACCGGCACATAGCTTCAAAAGCTGAGTGTACAAGGGAAAAGGAGGAAAAAACAAGCTGGGGTTCTTGTTTTAACTTTTTTACTAAGTATTGGGAGTACTGTACAGCAAATGAATGGGTAACTTGTTTGAAGTTTCCACCCAGTCAGGACATAACTAACCGATAAAACTGAAACCCTGTTGTAAACATTTGGAAAGACAGTGGTACTGACTTTCATGGGATCCCCTGGTGCAGTGTAGCTGAAGCACATCTAGCACCAGTGTTTCTCATCAGGGCGGGAATGGCTTTGTAAGATCCTGCTTGGCTGGTGATTTCTGAAGAAAATAGGTCACAGACTCTTGATGGTCTTCTTGCTAAGTCTATAGTCCTCAAGGTGACCTCAATGCCCAGCTGAATGGGCTTTGTATCTTCCTGCCAAACGAGGCATGGCTTTCAAATTAGAGCAAATCACACCAGTAAATGATTCCTGAGTTCCAGTTATGACACCCTTGTTCCAAAGGCTGAGGAGGACATGGCATTTCCAGCTCTCCTGCTCTCACTCCAGGACTGTGAAGTAATTTGGCTACCATGGTTCCAGGGACCTGGCAGAAGTTTTTTTTCCCCTGTAAAAATTTGCTAGAGGGATTGTTGCAGCTTTTAGTTTCAATTACAGAACATGAGAGGGACTGTGCAGAAAAACATTGGGTCATGGATAAGACACTGAGCAGAAATGTGCAGGAGAATAAGCCCCAAATTATTGTAAAGGAGTAACACAGGCTAAATGTGGCAAGTAACAGGGAGGGAGACAGCTCACTGTGGTGTTTGGATACATTCAGCAAAATTTCATGATTTATCAGAGTCCGACCTGTACCCCAACTGTGGCTACAAACATGGTTTATTCCATGCATTATGTAACACTCAGGGGACATAAACCACGCAAGGCTGGGATCTATGAGGTTCTTGTGAAAGGTTCTGAAATGTCTGATTGCTCTTCTGGTAATTCACAAGTGGTCTGCACATGCAGACCTTGCTGCTTGCATCACAGTATTATTGTGTGAACTCTTCTTGGCTTGCTAGAAAAAGTACATTATTTCATGTTAAAGAAAAGGAAGGAAGATTACAGGAGCAAATAGGAGATGTAGTACAGGTCTGTAATAACATTTTCTATTTCTCTTTTCCCAAGAGTTATATATGTGTGTTGAGCTATGTTGAGTACAGGGATGTTGCAATTATATATGCAGCATATCAGTGACCAAAGAAGTATGCAAAAAATTATCTTCACTTAGGACCATGTGCCCTGGCAATAATGTGCATTTCCTGCTAAATGTTTACCTTATTGTATCTGTGTTTACTTAGATGGCTTAATGTGTGTTTTGAAGCTATGGGGCTGCATTTGTGTTGTCTCCCCAACCAAGGATTATGTGGCAGACAAGCAAACGAGCTCATTAATGAAATGTGCTGAAGGGAATTTAACACATTTATATCCTCTGAGTACTCCTCTTCCTCTGGATTGAAGGGTTGTGCTGTTGATAGTGAAATGATGCATCAGGGTACATGATGATAAGTCAAAATCCAGTTGGAGTAACTGATAAGGCTTGATTGACAATGTCATTTAATGACAAACACAGAGGAGTCTGTTGCTGAACTGGGAACTATGCAAAGAAGATTGCTTGGTGATGTGTGCTGTCTTTGCGGGGTAGCTGCACACTTACTGAACTAAGACTATCTTTGTTTCTTCTGAAGACCTGAGAACAGGATGAGTAACTGGCATAGGATTCTTAAAAATAGCAGAGAAGGATGTGTCCTTCAGATAAACCTCAAAACTCACTGAAGGACAAAGGGCTCATCTACAAACCAAGGCCCAAAACACTGAGTTTAAAGAATATTTTCTACCTTAGCTGCTGCTGCTGATCTGTGCTGTTGGACTCTGTAAGATTATTCTTAATTGTTTTGTCCTTCTTCTGATTTATGCACTGTGCTTTCCTCTGGTGTATTTACTCTAAGCTGTCCACCACACAGAATCCCTTGTGACTAAATAACACAGGCTGAGGCTCCTTCACAGCTCTTGGTTCTCTCTCTGGCCATAAGAGAATTCACTGACAAATTAGGCCTATTGAGCCTGAACCATTATTTTTCTGAGCCCAAGCCTTTTCTCTTCTAGTTGCTGTTCTTGGTAGATGTATTCTTTTTGCTCTTTTTGCTGTTTTTAAGGGATTTCTAAGAGGACAAAATACTTAGTAAAAGAAATAACACACAAGCCAAACACTTTCCTTACTCTGCTGTGAGTATTATGACAGAGAGCGTAACAAGAAAAATATGTGTCCATTTAGGGAAATAAAAAAGACAGGCATCTAGCAGGAATCCATTTGAGCTTATAAGAATACAGAAAGAATTTCTGATTTGAAACAGGAGTAATTGTGCTGACAGAGGAAGACTTGGCTTATAATACCCAACTAGTGATCATGTGATTTTATTATTCTGTAAAATCTCCTGCACAACCATAAGCAATATCATACTGAAAAATTGATCCTTTAGTTCCTCTATGTTATGTGCTTAATGGCATTAAAAAATGCAAAAGATTCTGTGTGAAATGGAGAATAACTTAAAGTAGAAGACCAAGCAAGGCTTATGGTGTCAGCCAAAGTCCACACACGATTTCACTCATGTGATTTGTATCAGGCCCAAAATAACTAAATGGAAGTTATAGATTATCAACATGTTCATTTTCTTGCTGACTTTCTAATGGAGTAGTAGATTTTTCCAACAAAATTGAAAAGTGACATCATCGTTTTAGGAAGGGGGAAGTAAGAACCTCAGATTACACACTGATTTCTGAATATACAGTGCTACATAAACATTTGAAATCACTGAATGCCATGCACGTGCTTAGAAAGTAAAGCAGTTTTAAAGATAATTGATCTGCTGTCAAACTGAAAGAAATTTCCAAAAATGCTTTTAGTGAAAAATAATAAATAGTGGATGAAGAACACTTCAGAAGTGTACCATTCTTATTCCACATTATAAGCTATAGTTGGAAAAAGCTGTTAAAACAAATCTGATTTCTGTAAATGTAAACCCACCACCTCATAACATATTTTTCAGCTGCAGTTTGTAATCAAATCATAGGCCCAAGTGAGAAGACTGGTTCTGCAGTACTGTAGCCTGGGTTCCACCAAACGTGTGTGCAGTCAGTAGATTGACAACGGTCTGTGCTGTGTGATACGATGGGGATTACCCTGAGTTTAGCAACCCTGAGGAATCCAGCTTGAAATAAAGTGTGAGCACTGTTGGATGCTCTTCTGGGTGTGTGCATCTGTGACCTTTGCAACAGTTCTGCTGGAGGCCAGTCACTTATTCAGCTGCACATTCCAAAACCATCAGTGCATCTGCATTCTTTCACACAAGCTGATACTCCCTCTCAGAAGATACTGCATTATCTTACCCCCATGCTAATAGCAAAAGCATGTCAATCAATCAATCATTTCTTAAATTTATTAAGGGGAGTAGGCTCATGAAATTAATTAAGTTAGTTTTACAAGTTACGTCCTGTAAAATTAACTTGAGCTTAACTGGAAAAAATAACTTATTGTTTTCTAGAATGGATGCTCAGCAATAGATTACAGTATTTATGCTTGGGCAGTTCTGAAAAGTGCTGAGAATTGAATTTTCCTACTCATATGTGCTGAAAAGGCACTAAAAGCTATGACTCTGTTTTCTGTTCCAAATCTCATTACTCAGTAGGACATGCAGAAGTTATCCCACTGAGCTATGGTGAGCCCACCCATTGTGCCCTGGCCTGAGAGTACCAGTGGTTCAGTGAGCAGAGCTATGAAATGCAAGATGCAAAATGTTCTAGTTTGAGTTTGATCTGTGTTGACATGCCACAAAGTAACCCAAAATGTTTATGGTGGAACCAGTGGGAGTTCTCCCATCAGCCAGGTGTGGAGTGAGCCCATTGCTGGGAGCTGCAGTGTGCTGGAGAGGGAGGGATGCTTTGGGGCACAAAGCTGCTGCCCCAGAAAACAGAAGGATATACTGGTTGTGAAATGATGCTACTTGTTTGGGTATGAGATTAGCATAATCTGTCACATAGGGTCGTTTCTTCCATTTATAATAGGTTGCAATTATGAATTACTCTTGTTTTGAATTATATATAAAATTCATTTGGTTCAGACCGTAAGTACCTCTCCAAGCTTATCTGTGAATTTCATTATAATTCATAGCTTTCTCCTAAGGTAGCCCCAAACTAATCAGTGCTTTACAAGCTAATCAGCTCATACTGTCACAAGTGGCATAATGCAAGCAGTTATGCTTTAATTCAACTTCTAAACAAGGAGGAGAAAAAAATCAGATTGAACAAAAAGAGGCTTATCATGAACTCATGAATTGATAATCATCATTAATGGAGGGTCTCTGGGAGAAGATGTGGTTAAATCTCTTGTGTGTGACCTTTTCATTGAGTGTGGTAGAAAAATAAGCACATGTACATTGACCCAGCCAGCAGCCAAGAACCTGTTATCTCCAGCACATTCTCCTAATCAAATCTGTTATCACTTTCACATATTAAAAACAATCTTTTCTCTCTTAAACAATCTCACTATTAAATATGTATGTCCTGGTTCTCTATGTCACCTCTCTATTCAAGTGAAAGGACAAACTGTTTCTCTAAAATTGCATAATTTTGACAGAGAGTGAGGACTCCCAGGCCCCATTCTTCATTGTGTTCTTGAATCCTGATAAACATATCAACAATAATTGTCTCTGTCTAATATTTATATCAAGATCTGCAAGGAAAGATGATATAAGCACAAAATAGTTTTCCTAGAGAAGCTAACTTTTAGTTAGGTCTTTGTTTTAGAAAAAGGCTTCTGTGGTTTGGGTGGTAATTCAACATGACAGAGAGAGAGAACCTCTGTGACCTCACCAGCCAGGCCAGGTGAGAGGAGAGCCCTTTGGGAGGGGAAAGGGAAGTAGTCAAAGTTCCACCATTCTATCAAAAACAGATGATATAGTGTCTAGTCTGTATCAGAAATCACAAAGCAAATATACCTTCTTTTCCTGGAAAATAAATCAATTTCATAGCAGAAGCTTCATCTTATTTAGCACTGGCAGGAATTATTTCTAACCTGGGCCCATAAGGCTGCTTAGAAGTCAGTCACTAATTCAGTGAGAACTTGTGTTGCATTAGAACTGGTGTTTGAGGAATAGATAAATCAGATTTCACTTAAATAGTTGCCTTTGCCATTTTGCAGAAATAATGAAAGGCATGAAAAGGGTAAATCAGGATAAGACCCAGACACACACAGTCTGTCAGCTCTGCAGTTTCACTTTCTTGGAAATGGAGATCCACATGAGAGTACAGGCTTGTAAGTGGAAAAACTTTTCTATTTCATTGGACTGAATCTAGTGTAATACTCAGGAATTTTTCATGTGCCAAGAAATTCTGCATGGATTTTAAAATGTCATTATTTTTAGAATTTACCTATTCTTTAAACTAACAGAACTGTAGTAATCTGATGGGACTGTGAAATACAGTTATTTTAAACCTTTTAGAATAAATACACATTTGTTTAATATAGAGTGTCCTTTGGTAATGAGTTCCATCAGTTTAAGTGCCAGTGATTAGCAGGATTGAAATATCATTAAAATGTAGATGGCAAAATCTGCTGTTACATATGCTTTTTAAGATTAGATTATATATGCCTGAACCACACAACTGGAGGATATGAGGAGAAATCTCCCATTTATCAGGTCTCCAGTGAAACCAACTGCTCAGTTAACCAGACTAAAAATGGGAAAGCTTGCTTTGTTCTCCAGGGGGGTGTGATGTGCCACCTGAATGTGAAATGGGCTCTCTAAGTGCCACAGAACTGAACAACAGCCTCCCCTTGCATTCAGCAAGGAGCTGGAGGCTGGCCCAGGGTGCCAAATGTAAGTGACTGACATTAGTGGCTGCATTTAGGTCTTAGGGTTTTACAATAGGCACATGGGTAGGTAAAGTGCTCCTAAAACTGTGTACTATTGGACATTGAGGGATTCCTGAACTGGGTGAAGAAATTCCAGGCAGATGCTGTTCTGCCTGTAGTAGTGGCTGCAACTCTGGGTAGCTGCAGTAAATGCAAGCACTGAAGTCAGATTTTTTTTTTCTCCCTTTAATACAAGGTAAGCTCTGGGAAAGCACAGTACTAAATAAAGTGCCTCTTCTTCCAACCAGCACCTGACCCCAGCCAGCAGCTGCTGGCACTCCCTGCAGCAGCTCCTCACAGTGGGGAGGAAATAGGAAAAAGGAAATTGAGCTAACTCTGCAGTGGAGATAAAAACCAATTTAATAGGTGAAGAAAAGAATGGGGTGGGGGGAAACAAGTGAGGCAAAGGAGATGGCACCACCTCCCACGGGCACAGCAGTGCCCAGCCAGTCTCTAAACATCCGTTTTGGAAGTCAAAACACCTTCCCCCCCAATCTTTTTCTTCTTCCAGTTTTTATTTCTGCCCTTGAGGATACATGACATGAAATGTCCCTTGGGTCACTCTGAGTCAGCTGTGTCTCCTCCCAGCCTCTTGCCCACCCTCAGCCTGGCTGTGGGGGTGTAGTGGGAAACAGAGGTGGCCTTGACACTGTGCAAGCACAGCCCAGCAAAAGCCAAAACACTGAAAACACTGGTGTGTTATCAGCACTGCTGTAGCCACAGAGCCAGAACAGGGCATCATATGGGCTGCTGTGAAGAAAGTCAACTCCATCCCAGTCAGACCCACCACAACCCCAAATCAAACTACTTTTTTTTCTTTCAGTTTAACTCTGTATATCCTAGTTTGAAATTCAGATTTTCCATTTTCTTTGAAATCATTTTCTCCCTGTAGAGACACTGAATACCCAGTTTTCCTCGGGTGGCTGCCACATTTCATTGCTGCTGAGACTCCTTGGCCTATTCAGCTATGTTATGATCTCTGTCATGTTTTTCACTAGCAGGCTGAGACCTGTACTTGCTTATGTTATGAGCAAAATCTGTTTTGTTTAGCCTGGCATTCTTCTTGATACTCCTGGTAGGTCTTCACATGTTCTTCATAGCTATTCATTTAGGACCAGTAGAAAAAGTTATTAGGCCTCTTTGTTCAGTCACCAAATGTCTTTCACATTTCTCTCTTTAATGATTGCTTTTCTACCCAACACTTCCAAGCCATCTCTGTTGTGGCAGGCATCTGCCCCTGTCTTGGCAGATCACAGCCTTTGCAGGCACATAGAACAATCTCATTTCAATCCAGTTGTCAAAATCATTATTGTGAGATTCTGGGGCAATGCTGCATCCCCATTACAGTTTATTACCAGACAAGGTGTGTCTAGTTTTTAATCAAATTGCTGGGTATAATGCCTAGCTCTAGACTTTGTGTCACTGCATATTTGCATATACTCTGTATTTTTCTTGGAGCAATTGTGAGCAATTTACTTTTGCCTTCACTATCATATTTCCTTATGACTGGAACCCACTTAATTCCTTCAGTTTTTCAGTGTCTTTATTAAAATTGACATCCCACATCCATCCTCATCTTTGCACAACAATACTTTCAGGTTACTGGTTTGGAGCAGCTGGATGCCAATTTCACTCCCTAATTCACGGTGCTGAGGAGCCTTTGTAATCCTTATTTGCCTGCAGGAACAACCCCAACCTTGCACTGACCCATTTATAACTCTTACTCTGCTGCAGTCTCCTTGACCAGCTTCAGGAGTTCCTCGTGGCTGATTCCATCTCCTCAGGTCAGTTTATAATCTCCCCCTATAGCTTTTCTGCCTTTCTTTTCACATTTTTAGGTTAAAAAAAAAAATTGCTATGTTCTGTTCTCACATGGAGTGAAATTAGTCATACAATTTGCCCCCTTCACCTGCAAAGATACTACAAATACTTGTTGAATCTGGGCAAAGGAAGTCTTTTGATCTCTTTTCCTTTCCTTGGCATCTGTGGCTCCAGACTTTTGAGCCCCTCACAATACTTCTCTCTGAGAAAAAAACCACTAAAAATTTTCCAAATGTCATCACCTTTAAAAGAAATGTAACATTCCAGCAATTTTGAAATGTTTAAAATTCAGAACTACTAGTGATATTATCCAAGGGTTTTGTATATTGTCTTAAATGTAAGGAACAGTACAGAATAGACATCAGTGAAGTTCTTCAAATAAATGTAATTGAAAAAAGTACTGCAGGAAAAGAGGAGGATTGGTGTGGAGAGGTCATGAATCTTTTGTCAGTGATGGCACTGCTGACTGGCAAGTTAATATAAATATTTTAAAATGTAATGGGGTTTGTTTTTCATTGATTTAATTGTTGTTGTTTACATATGTACTTTTTTGGTTGTATATATGAAGTAGGTGACAAATTTCTGTACAAAGAACCCGAGCCTAGAAAATACAGCTAATGAGATAAAGTGAGGAAAGGAACTTCTTAGTCCAAGAAAAGGAAAAGCAAAATGGAGATAAAAAGGAAAATATAGAAATGGCTCTAAGAAGAACAGTGATAAGTTGTCCTTCCACTAGGCATGGGAAATTAATTTAATACACAACAAGGAAAACAGAAGTTTGATGAGAGGAAATATATTTTGATTATACAGGCTCTGAAATGCTGGAATTTTGAAGGAGGCTGAGGAACTTTCCTCAGCAATGTTGAACACACACCTGCCAGGATGGGCTAAGTCTGTTCTGGCATTCTCTTCTGCATCCCATCTATTTTCACATACTAACTTAATTTTTAATACTACAGTAAAGGCAAGATTTTTCCTACTTTTTGTTCTCACAGAAAACTGATTCTTAATAGTATTAATGTGCAAGTAATAACAAGACCATAAACATTTTCGTTTTCTAATTTTTCTTTTATAATTTGTTTTTTCTATTATTTTTTAAATGTTCAACTTAGGGACACATCCCACCTTCCCCCATTCAGTTCAGCTTTGTTCACTCTCACAATTTTATTATGATTTTTGCACTATGTTATTTTTTTTTTTTTTCAAGTTCCAGCTCCTTGGCAGCTATGATCAGGTAAAATGTTGCTTCTGGTTTTTCAAAACTAGTAAAAAATTTATTCATCATGGGAATGTTTGAACAGCAAACATTCGAAAAATCAAAGGTAAACAAATTATTTCTGAAAGATATGACTGTTTGAAAACAAACTCATGCATTTGGATGTGCCTGAACCACAATTTTTAAGGCAGACAGTGCTGAGCCCGTCTAGACTGTGCTGAGTTATTTTAATTTATTTCCCCAGTGTTTCAGATAGGAGAGCTGGCTGGCACTCACGTGGCTCCCTGCTTCACTTCCTACAGAGCAAACAGGAAATGGTTTTGTGCAAATGGCAAAAGTGATGGATTCTGTTAGAGCCAATGAAGAGACTTTCAGAACAAGAATTTTGGAAATGGAGAGACCTTTATACTGATAGAAGTTGCTTTCATTGGAATCTTTGGGTAACTTGCTGCTGAGAGCAGCTCTCTATTTGATTTACAGAATTTGGAGTTTTAATTTGTATGTGTTTTGTATGTATTGCAAGTTATTATGAAATATTTCTGCCCTGCATATGAGCAAACCCCATGGTAAATGACTGATACCTGTGACTATATGTAATAGTAATAATTTTTTTTTTTGTTTAATTTTCTAAGTACAAATTTTAGGTTGATAAATTAAGGTGAGTTACACGTTTCTGTATCTTGCACTTCTGACAATATTTTTCTGACTTATTTTACTGATGGTTTTGGAAACATGTATCTTCTTGTTTGCAAGAATTACTGAATCCCAGACTTTTTTTGGTCTCTTGACTAAGAAAAAAAGACAAGAAATAATTATTTGGTAATTATTATATATTTAACATGTTTAGGAGTTGGGGATAAAATTCTCCCTCAATAAAGTCAGTTGCCTTTGAAGAGATTAAATCCTGAAGCTGGGTTCTTTCCTTTCCTAGGACTGAACTGCAAGTAAGTTTTCTTTATGTGCTTCCTTTACCTTAGGCTGAAATATTCTAAGCTCACATAACTTGTTAAAGTTCAGTGGAAGCTGGCAGAAGTGGAAGGGAAAAGATCTCCAGTCTGGCCCAGTGTTTTTGGAGCCCAAGTGCCCACTCCAGATGACACCCTTGAGTAACCACTGAGATAATAACAGAGTTTAGGCCTGCCTTCTTTCAAACTCTGGCAGCCTCCGAGTAAAATCAGCCAGGATTAAGAAATTATCCTCCATCTCCCATGGTCCCTTAGACTTTAATGTTTCAGTTCTGCAAGGGGCTGAGGAGCCTGGCCTTGACCCAGGCAACTATTTGGATTTTAGGAGTTGTCATCCATATAAATGACACACTCGGGTGCTGTTCATCAATTCCCTTGTTCAAACCCTGAAAGATTGAGATCTTCATCCTCATAATTTCCACCATGCCAGAAGGAAGGAGCCCAAGCTGCACAGTCCTGGAAACTGGGAGACTCAGTGGAGAAGACACACTGCCCATTTTCCTTCTTGTCACACTCTTTCTTAACCATCAGTTACTGACTGTGACTGAGAAATGAGACCCTGAGGTCAGATTTGTGATATGCCCCTGTGACTGGTGTTAACAAATTCAAGTTTTCTTTCCTGGCTGAAATGTCACTCCCTCAGCTGACAGAGGGTGTGTCTCCTCATCTTTAAAATGCAGAAATGAGCATTGCTTTACTTTACCTAACAAATAATATCTGAAAACCACAACACTGACAAATATGCTTTGAGTCCGGGTGTTGTAAACTGCTGAGCTGGCAGGGAACAGAAGATGGGATCTTAGATGGGATCTTAGTGGGCACTGAGCCCCTTATTTATCCTGTATTATTTTACTGGGACCAAGTGTTTTAGATGACTGGTTCAGAATTTTACTTCCCAACTTATCTTTTAACTCTTCTATTCCAAATAAAAGAGGGGAATAAATATTTTAATAAAACATACTTAGTAGGAGATGTGAAATGCTAAAAGAACTTATCTTATAAGTTAATATAATAATCTTATGGCTATGAAGAAAACTCTCAGTGCTCTGAACCACTTGTAGGTTATACTTAATGCCAGTTCCATCTGTCTGGTATGATGGGAAAGGATCTTGATGTCTTAAAATGTGTTGGTTTATGAATAGTCTCAGGATATGTGTTTTTCCAGATGTCATTTCTGGAGTGATCATTCTAATTATTGTTAAATACAGTCAGAAACTGGCAATAAATATAACTGAAGTGAAAGATTATTTCAAGAACCCTCACAGAAACTTCTTGGTTCATTCAACTATCAGATGAGCAGGTTGGCTAGCAATAAATAACACTTTATAAATGACAGCTGAACATCTTTTATCTGGAGTGATACTCAGGCAAGAGTAAAAGATGTCAGAGAACATTAAATTGAATTGATAACATCAAATGATTAATAATGGGTAAAATTTGGAGGTCCTTCCTTGGTGTTTGGTTCAGTGCTCTACTTTAATGGAAGCTGAAAAAACATTAAGTAACAACTGATTCTGAACCTCAAAATGTGACCCAGTAATACTCACCACTTCTCTAAACTTTCAGAGCTCTTCTGTGGGTCCAATTTTGAACACAAAGGGGCTACTGAAGTGAGCATGATTTGGTCAATTAACCTGGGAAATCTTTGCGTGCAAGGCAGTCAGAGGCCTGCTGTGGTTTTGGAGAGGGGTTACTCAGATCCAGCAAGTTACAACATGTTCAGAACCCCATAGAGGTTGTATCCAAGTAGGGGCCTTGTTGGACCCCTGCTCCTTGTGGAATAATAAATCCCATGGAACTTTTTCAATTGGAAGAACATATTAACTTGTCTGCTACTCCAGCTGGAGAGAATAAAATCATAATGTTTTATGATAAATTGCATATATTTCTTATATATGTACCATTTGTCAGACATTTTTCCCCTGAAGTTGAAACCACAATGTCACATATAAATGGGTTTTTATAATGCACCATCCATGGAGACTGGAGGAATATTAAGGATTAATTAAAAGCATAAGTCACCAAAGTTGATTAGAATGCAAACTAGGTCTAATTTCATGCAGGATCCATTAAAGGAAGCCAAGGTTGTAGCACAGAGACAAAAAGACTGAAGAGCTGCTATATTTAGATGAAAAAAAAATACACTACAGACAAGAATCCCACAGATGGGAGATGAAGGGTCAAAGGCAATAGGAAGCAGAAACCAAAGTGGGGAATGCTGTTGCTGGATTTCAGTCACACTGAAGACTTCTCTGAGGTGACTTACCAGAGCAAGCTAAGCAGCATTTGGTCAGAATTGCTGAGAGTCCTTGAGTTCTGCTTTCATGGAGGCAGAAGTGCCCAACTGGTTTTTGCATGGACAGTCCATGTAGGTCTCTCACACCCTGTCCAGCAGGCAAGACAGAGGCAGAGTCCCAACAGTGGCCCAAGCAAAATCAGTTTTGTTACAGTGGTATTCCTACTGCCAGCTTGGCAAAGCTGGTTCCAGCTGGTGTGCATCATCCACTATTCTGATTCTTACTCCTGGTGCTCCCTGGATAGAGCCTGAGGCTGTAGCTGACTCAGAAGAGGACAGTTTTCCTGCTTATACCAGGTGAAGAGATGTATAGACCCACTTTTTGTTTAAATTGTGAGCAGCAGGCATAAGTTCTTCTCCTTCAAAAATCAGAATAACATGATTTGGGTTTTTTCAATAAAACTTCTGACAACATTCCTGTGTTGTGGGTATTAGCAATTACCATGCTGCTTTTTCATTTCTCTAAAGCTTTCTACATGCTAATAGCAGCTTCACTTATTAATTTCTAGCACCATCCTTGCAGCCAGCTGTGTCATCACAATTGCTCAGCCATTCAACTCACTGTAGTTACTGGTTTGATGGACTGTAATCAGGATTTTGATCCTAGAGCAGCTTTGCAATAGCAATCAATGCTGAGCATGACAAATTATATCATCCTGAACCCATATTTGGCTAACTGCCAGCATTTCATCTCACTTGGCCACTGTGTCACTTCTGGTCTTTTTTAATCACAACTCTTTGCTAAGGGGTTTGTAGCCATTTTTTGGTACCTCTGGAACAAGTATTAGAACTGCATTTTACTGTACCTTAAAGTGCCACATTAGATTTTATTGTAAATCTGAAGTTTTCTCCCTTTGGAGAGCCATTTTAGAAGAAATATGTGTAGGCTTGTCTTTTCTTCATTGCCTTTTGCTGTTTGGGGCTTTGTTCTTGGAAATGCAGCTGTTCCTTTATACAATTTAGTTTAAATTAGCAACTGCTTTCCAGCCTGTTTTATTACAGCTCAGTACTTCTGGGACTTAAGGTTTGATTTTGCACGTAGTCAAGTTTGCAACTCTTAATTTACAGCTGTTACAGAAATACAAATGCACAGCAACCATTTGTTGGGGCCCTCTGCATTAGTTCTCATGGAGAATATAAAACTTTGGGAATTTTGATACTGATAGAAGGGCTATCAAATCTCCAAAGTCCTGGTGATCTCATAGGTAGCAAGGGTGAACCCTTTCAATATTAAAGCAAGATCTATAGAAAGATCTATGGAAAATAACAATGACATTCTCCCACTGGTGTGTGTGTACATGACCCATAATTTTGAAAGCTCTGTTAGACATGCCTCCTGTCCTTCAACTTTCTGGTTTTAACAAAAGGATAAATTATGTGGATTTGATTGGCAAAATTGCCAAGCTTCCTCAGGTAGGTGCAAGCAGTCTCCATTCAGGATATTATTTGCACTTCTCCTTGGTATTTATGGTCTAATTTTATGAGGTGTAGGAGAGAGGAGAGTGCTATGAAACCCAGCTCAGCAGCTTCAGCATTTATTTGTTCCCATGGGATATTTTCTTTTGTGACTCTTGAAGATCTTTTCAATAAGTGAAGTTCACAGAAATGATACATATTATTTTTCTGTAGTGAATTCAGACTTTTCCACTGTGAAGCTGTACCATTCATTGTAGGGATGAAGGTAAAGTTTTTGAACTGTGCCTGCAAAACAGTGTCACCTGTAACTAAGATTTAATACTGCTGCAGCTAGTAAGTGTTGGACGTGGCACGGGAGCTGGGGGAATGATGGGGATCTGCACACAAATTTTCTGCTATTTTTTTCTATGTTGAATATCCAGTTTGGAGTTCAAGTGGAGTAATTTTTGTAACTGTAAACACTGATGCAGACTGAAAACCAGCTTTTTTTAACATAAAAATCCTGTTCTACTTCAAAGGGTTTATTTAAAGCTGGGAATCAAATGGCATAACTGTTGCAGCCTGCAGCTTCACCTTTCTTGATTTCTTTTTGTCTACCTCTGTTCCTGTGCAGGTATTAACTCTCACTTTGCTGTAGACAAAACACAGCTTATACAGTTTGTGACATAAGGGAGGGAACAGCTAAGTACTCTGTTATTTTGTGGTCAGCTCAGCAGGGTAAGCTTGGATGACATGACAGGTTTTACAAGAGAGAACAGGTTGTTCAGGTAACTGTCTGCCAGGACCTACATGAGCAAACTACACTGTTGGGTGGAGAAGACCATCTGGATCTTTCATGATGTTCACACTCACACACTCTGAAGCTCCTGTTCAGAAGAGTAAGACATGCTGCCTTCTGCTTCCCCTGCATCTCTCTGTCTTCTCAACCTTCCCTTCCAGTTGTTGTGCTTGTGTCAGAGTTCTGTTTCACTAAGCCTTGCTCTCCTGCCTTCTAGATTTCATCCAAATTGTTTCTACTCAGGAATGGCAGGAGAGCTCCAATGAGTTGTCCATCCATGAAGCTTTGGTGAATGGGATTGGTGGAGGAATTTTTTAATGTCACAGTGACTCCTTAATACTTCGACCTTTATGGAGTCAAATAAAGAGCCTGAACCAGCTAGGAAGTGATCATATTCCTTAGGGTATTTGCCTGTGGCATTCTTTCCCTTTGTCTTTTATTCTTCAGACAAGTTTTAAAGCATCAGAGTAAATCAGAAAATGCAATTTGATGCCCCAGAGCCTCCTCATGAACCAGTTGTCCTTTTAATATTGATAACTGGATATGCAG
Source organism: Haemorhous mexicanus (assembly GCF_027477595.1). Taxonomy (NCBI): domain Eukaryota; kingdom Metazoa; phylum Chordata; class Aves; order Passeriformes; family Fringillidae; genus Haemorhous; species Haemorhous mexicanus. Next base: position 26,986,201 of record NC_082348.1, on the reverse strand, counting down.
ATGTGCAGTGTAATGATGGCTGGCATGTTACATGTTCTTGACTACTCCTTTGGAGCACTCCACTCACTGTTTTCCATGTGCTTCTGATGAACCCATTGTAATTTCACTGTACATGTTCCTTCTTGGCAATCCCAGGTGTCCTGTAGGCAGCAGCAGCATGCTGATCCCTGCACTTGTCTGTGAGCAGCAAAAGAAGATACAGATAGTTTTTGGGGCACATTTTATGCAGAAAATGCTTGATCTGAGTTTTGTTTGCTTCTTTTTATGCACGTTGTACTGCAAACAGCATAATCAGCCTCCTAATGTTCAGTTAGGCTTACAAAATGACAGCCTTTTGTTCCACCTTTTCATTAAACTTCATATCAGATTGAGCGTTTAGGACACAATGCAAAATCTGGCCTCAGACATTAGTTTCTGTTAAGATTCTGTTTTTGGAAGCAAACTGTCAGTTCTGAGGGAAGAATGGGGCAGAACAAAATGGTCTTTGCCTTGCTGCCATGGTAATGGCAGTGAAGTGCTGATAAGTAACAATATCCAACTATGTGTGAGTTAACTCCTTCTGTATTCTTCAGGGAGAAGTACTCTGGCATAGAATAATATCATCTTCCTCAAAACAATATGAAGTCAGCCTGATGATTATAATTAATAATGGGTTATATTCTTGTGTAATAAATTGGGTCACAAATGGTACATGTTCATTACATTCTAGAAGATTCAGGCACCGTGACTACAGAAGTATTGTCTCAATTCTGTGACATGCAGTAAGACACTTGTACAAAGGATGACCCCAAAGTTGGAGGGTTTTTATACTGAATCTGTATTTATACAGGTCTCTTTTTCAGTTTTGTCTTCTAGGTTTTTTAATGTTCTCTCTCTCTTCTCTTAGTCCATGAGCAGTCCTTTCTGGTCTTTAAGAGTAGCAGGCTGTATTTGTGCATTAAATCAAGTAACTCCACCTAGATGGGTTTTGTTCTTGTTTTTAGCCAGTGTTGTTTTAAGCAGATTTTTTTTTTTTTTTAATTTTAGGGTAACTTTCAACAGCCACTATAAGGTAAGTTTCCTGGTGGAAGGCTGTGTTCAGTCCTCACACAGCTTTCTTGTGCAGCCATGGGTGAGGCACTTTGTGAGCTGGGACTCTCTCCTTGTTAAACAGAGGTGCTGCTTTCCTAGTGCAGAGCCCTGGGGACACTTTCCTTTTGCTTTTGAGGAATTTGGATTCTACATTGTGGAGCTTTCCTTCAGTCTTTTCTGAGACAAACCAAATCTATGCTTGGCATTATTCCATATTAAGCTTTAAGTTACCTTGGTAATTTCTGAATCACATTGCTCACTTCTTTTCTGTTATGGTCACTGGACTTCTAAAGCACTCTGCTGATTGATCCAACCTTGGGGATTTGATACCTTTTAGTTTCCTCTGTAATTAATATGTTTTAGTACTGTCCTTCAAGTCCCTGTATGCTGTGTAACAACACTAATACTACAGTACTTGTATTTATTGTTTTTTCCAACTTGATTATATGTTTTTGCCTGTTGATCATCCCTTCTTTCAAATACTGTCAGACAAGTCATTGTATCAACCATAATCTCAACTGCCAAACTCCTGAGTTAGTAGTTAAATCATCATTTAAATGTGCCACTTTTGTTATTTACATTACTTCCCAGATAAGTTTCATGTTGATCTTGAAACCACACTTCAAAGCACTCAATACTTTTGCTCACTTCTTCCTTCCAGCTAGGATTACCTTGTGCAGATGACTTTTTGATGTGAAGGAGACCAGAGTAATGTCCACAAGCAAAGCCAGTCCTGGAGTGTGGTCCCTACTTTGCATGGCTGCCTGTTACATGCATTTTTTCTTTACACCAATGTAAGTGTAATTAAACTGGCACACATCTCCAAATGGCAGTGGAATACTTGGTTATCAGATTTGTGTTTGAGGGAGATTGTCTTGCTTTGTATTAGTAAATGGCATGGTGTTTTCTGCATGGAGATTTTTGTTTAAATTGAGCATATTAATATCAGAAAGTAAATTGTCATCTATAAACTCATCCAGCCCCATGGAAAAAAGTTCAAACCGTTGTAAATTATTCTTGATAGCAGAAAGGAGAGTAGGGCAGGGGCTGAAGTAGCATTTTGCACACTGCCTAGAACAGAGCTCTGAAGCAGAAATTAGAACTGCTACACTTTTTGTGGAGCTTTTTTTTTTTTTTTGTCCAGTGGTGTGAGAGAAAGGATTGTAAATAGTTTCTACTACAGATCATCTTGCACTGCAAAACTTGGAAGCAGATCCATGTCTTTTAGATGTCAATTTTTTCATCTGTCTTTAGTTCCCACATGAGATTTAATGAGACACTATAGGACTGAATCCCCTTTAGAGAAGTGGAACAACATTTAGAAAGTTAATTAATTAATTAATAAGTCATGGTGCACAAACTAAAGATTGTCACACAGTTGCACCATTTGTACACCATATCTTTAAAGCTGGAAAAGTCTGCACACTGGACTCTGACTCAGTACTGAGTTTTCATGTTTTAGAGTTACAGTCATGAAAAAGAGAAGGGCTTTTTTGCTCCATTTTGTTCAGTCAGTATGTTTGCTTTAACATCAACACTCTAAGTTGGCTGTACATCTTTGAAAGTCAAAAGGGAAGAAGTGACTTCTCTGTCAAAAGCAGCTCTCACAGACCCTCATTTACTTGTGCCTAGAAGGACAGGGCTGTTGGTTGAAAATGGAGACTGTAATGTTCAAAAGCTCTCATTTAGCTTGTGAACTCTTGATTTTCTCCTCACAGTACCAAGTCCAGACAGAGGACAGCAATCTGCTGTTGCTACCAGCTAGTGGAAGTTCCTTGCTCTTTTGTTGCTGAAGTTTTGGGGTGGCCCAAGCCCTTTTGGAATATAAAGCTGCTAGATCAGACAGTGGCACAGTGCCTCTGAGTTACTGAGGGCACTTTTCTTTATGGGCAGGTGCTGCAGGAAAGTAACACGAACAACGCTGTGACAAAGTCATCCCTGCACTGGGGGTTTTCACAGTTTAACTGCAGGCACCTCAGTCTAGTGATCATGGGCTGAAGGCTCCTGCAGGGTCAGTGGGACACCTACAGCTCCCCTGACAGCCCAGGCCCTGAGGCTGCTGCCTTAGGCACTCAGGCTGGATGCCTGAGGCTAAACAGTGAGAGCAGCCTCTGTAGCCCAGGGTCCAGTTCAACCACAGGGCAGGAGTCTACCCCAGCTGCTAACAGAGGTACCTCTTTGGCTGTCTCTTCAGTGCTGAGTGCATTCCAGCACTCTGACTGCATGGTGGGACTCCTCAAAAAGATGAGCATTGACCCAGCTTCAATATCCTGGAACTGCAAGCCATTATCAGGAACTCCTCCAACCAACTACTTTTTTTTGTTTGTTTGTTTGGAATTTTTTTGAGATTGACTGATGTCACTGAGAGTTGTCCCTGTACCTTTCCCCTCCTTTTTGGATGCTCCCTCAGGGCCAGGAGTGCTGTGGCCTCAAACAGTTCTATGAACAAGTATAAAATATTTTTTTCTTCCTATGCTTTTCCACCTGATGAATTAAGAGCTTGTGCAAAAAGAAACAGAGAGAGGACCAAAGATATCAAGCCTCATCTTGCTCACACAGAATCTGCTGCTTTGCAGACTGCCCTTCTCTAGAGTCCTGGGAAGCACAGTGAGGAAGAGGATGAGGTTGCTCACCCTGTGTGTTGCTCAAGCAAGAATGGGTGCCAAAGTCAGAGTCAGAATCCCAGGACCTGATATATATGGTGTATTGTTAGCTGTGTTTGTTTTGGGAGCTTTTGGTAATTTTTCTTCTAGGTTTTTGTCTCTCTATTTAATTATCCTTTTCATTACTGATTTCCTGACTTAATCTGAATGTGCATAAATCTCCACCACAGATTTATCATCTCTATAGAAAGCGCTTTCAGGGTGGTTGTGCCGCTTCCCAGAAAAGGGACACCGTTGGAAAATGAAGCTTTCAGATTCAACAATAAGCCCACTATTATGCTGATTTTTGCCAAGCTTTCCCTCACTTTTTTTCCCATTTACTACAAGAGTGAGCTCAAGGCTTTTTTTTGTTTGTTTTTGAACTTGAGTCATTCTTAAGTGTTTACCACCCTGCTCAAGTCCACTCACTCTGAGACATCAGACACCACAAGATGTGGCTGTGTTGCTTCTGGAATCAGAAAATGCTCAGGTTCTTTTTTTCAGCTGCATGTTTCTGTGAAGGTTTTAACCAGCCTCTTTGCCAATCTTTAAAAAGAACACATAAAAAAATATTTCTTAGAATATTGCATTCTGACTGTCACAGTCCTTTGGGGACTTGGTACTTTTAACCAAATGTGAGGTCTCAGAAAAGCAATTGAAATTAACTTTGATATAAATAGTCTCATTGCAAAAGAGATTTTTTTTTTATATATATATAGTATATAGTCTGTGTGCTCATAAGCATTTAATCAAATTCAGGTCTTGTCTGAGCAAACATAATGGCTATTGACTTATGTGTGGGTTGTGAATTATTCTTTCTGAATTTGACCTGCTTTGAGAGCTAAAAAAGATGCTGTCCTTTTTTTTTTTTTTTTTTTGCTTTGGATTGCACAGGAGAATGGAGAGGGTTTTCTATTTCTAAATTTTTTCTGAATGTTGAATACAACTTTCTTCTGATAACATGTAGGAAGCCAACCTCTCTAGGGCTTTGGTCCACTGTGGCTGTCAGAATTTTTTATAGTTCTTATGAATTTTCTTTTTCTTCTTTCCATGCTTACACTCTGTATAATGCTCTTTGGGATTCCACCCAGGTCCCTTGAAAGGATCCTGTGTCTCTTCTTTGCTTGGCTGCTTTCTCATAAGCCAAGCATGTAAACACCTATCTCCTGAAGATATATTCCTGTAAATCACTTCTCTCTTTGAACTTCTCTTTACGCTAACATTCCAGTTTTTAAACTGCTGTTAACAAAAGCCAGGATAAAATGTTATTATCACTCCTTCTTCTGGCTTAAAAGACCCTTAGAATACTTATGCCCTAGATTAGCAACTGCTGCACAACTTGTAATTTGCTGTTTCCTATATCTTCACCCTCAGATCAGTTGCCAGACCACTGTGACTGTACTACTTCATTTCCAAATTTTTGTGTTGAATCAATTTTCCCTTGTTGTGAGTCAGAAACAGTTTTGAGCCAGGAGAATTTCAATTGATTTAATTTGTTGCCAATTAACAAACTCCTAATCACCGATTCTGGTATTGAAACCAACAAACTAATACACATTTAGAGAAACACACCTCAGCTCCCTTCCAGACACCTCTCTTCCCTGCTCCATGGTCTCCTGTTGCTGCTGCACATGGCACACAGTCCCTTTGGGGAGGCAACACACCTCACCAAATAGCAGGAGATGAGGCTTTGTAGTCAGTGCATTGGGCAGGACTCAGAAAACCTGCACTTCATTTCTGCAGCTGAGTTCTCTGCACCATTTCTTTCTTTGCTGCTGTCTCTTATCTGTGGTCAGGAAAACCAGCAGAGACCTGCTTCAGGCAGCACCTTAAAACTGATTGCCAAGAAGCAGTCCAAGAGGATGTGGTGTTGCTGATGCTGGAGTCTGTCAGTCTTGTGGGAGCAGTGGGTGTGTGAAAGAGATGAGATAAAATATATCCCTGTGTAATTGTCCTATTCCCTTTGCTTTCACTTGGCTCCTCTTCCATCCCTAGCCCCAAGACTAATCATGTAGGACCAGATACTGAACCCATATCATATGTGAGGGGCGTTTTTCCCCTTCAAAAACAGTGACTTCACTGTGTTGTGACATCCCTCTGGATTACTGCAGCTCACTATCTGATGTTAGAGTATGACATGTCCCTTTTCAAGGTCCTTTTCATGACAGGTCACCAGCTGCTGGAGCTTTAATAACAACTGGATCTCAGTTAAAAATTTTTAAAGAATGAGGGGTGTGATGTGGTATTTTTAACCCAGGTCATTTCAGTGGCCTGGACTGTGGGTAGGTTTCAAAAACTGAATAGAACAGTAAATTACAGTGTGAGGATGGAGTCAGGGAGGCTGCAAGTGAGCAAGAAATCATTCAGACACCTTTCCTGCCAAAGCTACTACATTGTACAGTTACACCTGGAGTATCTCTTAATCTTTGTCATATACACTGAGGGCTGGACATTCCTTTTTTCTTCTGCAGATGGCAAATGGAGGCTGAGGGAAATCAAATGAGTTGTCTGGAATCACATCAGAAATACGACTGTGGTTGTGCAAGAAATAAAGAGACCTAAGGATTTAATGCAAAATCCAAAGTTGGTGCTTTGAGCAGTTCATCTCCCTTCTAATATAGCCCAAATGTTCTAGCTGTGATGCTTAATTGTTGTTGCTTATCATTTTACCTTTATCGATTACTAACCTCTACGAGACAGTGAACCACTTCAATGTGTGTTAACCACAAGGTTCATACTGCTACTTGGCATAAAGAGAGGATGAGAACTAAACTCTGGGCAGCTGGTGTCCTCTTTTTGCAAATGTTAGCTCAGCACACAGTCAAATATGCTGCAAGTCAATGCAGATTTGCACATTTGCTGCAAACAATTAAAAAGCTGGTAGAGTAATGCTAAAATTCTTTCAATGCTCCTGTAGAATCTGTGTCACCTTGTCTGTAGATCACCTTCTAGATATAGGCCCATTATTCCCTGGAAAAAAAAAGGTTGGCAGATGTTGCATCAGTCTCTGTATGAAGAGCTCCTGTTGCCTGAAGATTTGTTTGAGGCAGCCATTTGTGACCCCCACAGCAAAACATACATTATCCCTTTCATGCTCCCATTTCAGCCTCTACTTTCAGTTCCTGTGGATGGCAACTTCCTTGTGCCAGCTTTTGCATGCACCTGAAAGCTTCCCAAAGCTGTTATTCCTCCTCTATTTGTTTACAGCTGCCTATTACTTAGTGGGTTTTTTTTTTTCCACTTGTGTTTAGAATCCAGAAAACTCCCCCTCAATATTGTCCATATACACCATTTCTCACTAGAGTGGTAGATGACAAAAAACCCTTAGGAATTAATTTCAGAGTACACAGAATTTATAAATTTATTGGAAAATACAATAAAAAGTAGGCCACTTAACTTTTGTTTAACTTGTCTGAATAGATTTACAGTTAATCTTAAATAATTAACTTTAAGTCACTACTTTTTCAAAAGCCAGAAGTAAAGATCTGGAATGAAGTTTCAGTTCAGGTTTTTCTTCCTGCCATGCTGTCACACAAAAACCCTAAGCTATTTCTGGCTGTTCTTATTTTTAGACTGTTCTTCATATACCATTTACCATCATTGAAATTAATGAGAAAATAAAAGGAGTGACCTTTGGCTAGACACATACAGTTTATGCATGAGCTAAACAGCAGGATCTTTTTTCATTCTTCTTTTTCCCCACATTCTCTTTCTCCCTGCTCTCCCTCATCCAAATATAATTTGTAAAGCCTTTAGAGCCTTTCATCTTGTGTGTTTCCACTGTGTTCCTTTAGATGAATCTCAGGTCCCTGATTCACATCTATTCTCTTGTGCTGAAAGGTCAGTGGCACCCTTGTTTTATGAATATAATCTACCATTCTCCTGAACTTCAGAATTTTTTCCAAAACTCCCAGGCAAAATTCATACAGCTCAGGGTGCAGCCAAATGTTGGCATTACTGAAAGAGCACTCTCCTTACACAAATACAAGCCTGGACATTCCAAGTTAAGTTGTTTAAAATAAACAAGCATTTACTGAAGATCTGAATATTTTTAAAGACATGATTCCAATTGCAGACATAATTCTCAACCTGTGGCCTCACAGTAACATCAAGTATGTAATTCATGCCCAGCTTTCTGCAGCAGGTGGACAAGTGCATTTGACAGATCCTCACTCCACGAAGGCACCGTGCCTGAGCACAGTAGAAAGTGCCCAGGGAGGTTTCCTGGGGCACTGCTGTCACAGCCAGCCTTGCACTGTCCCACTGCAGTGGTTCCCTGGCAGGAGGAAACGCTGCCAGCTCTGCCTGGTTTGCAGGGTTCTCATTATAAATTGCACCTTGAATGATTTTCAGGGCAGCACTTTCAGAATCCTTGGTTGAAAACAGTAAGGCTCGAGTGTTGCCTCCAAACTGTGAGGCTGAAAGTTCATTTCCTGAAGTCGAGGGGTGGTGTGACCAAGCATTTGTGCTAGCTGGAAAAGAGGTATGCAACCACTCTGAGAGGGAACACCATGACTTTCCAGTCCTTGTGGGAATCACTGCCAACAAAAATGAGAACTGATATGTGTTTGGGTTAAGGGAAATGCTTATGACAGTGTAAGACACCAATGCTGATAGTAAATCTGGTTTGTAGTTACTTATGGAATTTTGGGCTTTTTTGTTTGTTTGTTCGTTTGGTTGGTTGGTCTTTTGTTCCAAGTGTATGGTTGTACCTCTGCATTCTAGTGTTTAAGTGGATAGTTATTTATTGCTTCCTAATTTTTGTATTAATAATCCTGACTGTATTTAATTTGCACCTTTTAGGTGGTATTTTCAAACACTGATTACTGAAAAACTTGTGGTAAATTTTTATATTCTCATTGTTTGCCATGAGTATTCATAGAGATTTCACAGAATGGGTAAGGTTGGAAGAGATCACCGTGGGTCATCTGGGCCAACCTCCCTGCTCAAGCAGGGTTATCCCAGAGCACAAGGCAGAGGATTGTGTTCAGATGGTTCTTGAGAATCTCCCAAGAGAGAAATTCTACAGCCTGTGGGCAATTGGTTCCCATGCATGGTCACTGTACAGTAAAGTTGTTCGTTCTCACGTTTATGTGGAACTTCTGTGCAGCAGTTTCTGCTCGGTGCCTCTTGTGCTCAGCACCGCCGGGAAGAGCCTGATCCATCCCATAGCACACACCCCTCCCTCCTTTAAATATTTATACACATTAATGAAGAGGGACCCCTCTCGGTCATCTCTTCTCGAGGCTAAAATTCATCTGCTGGCCGTGACTGATGTCGCCTGTTTACTTTCACTTAAGGAGAAGTTCGTGACTAGTTCCTCACAGGAGGCCCAGCGCTGTCCTTGCGCGCCGTGGGTGTTTCATTGCTGCGTGCCAAGGGGGGTACACGTAAATCACGTGCCCAACGCCTGGGGCCGGGGGGCCGCTCTCCGCCCCTCACAACACCCCCGGCCCGGCACGCAGAACACGGAGACGACACCTCCGGAGGCCTCGCCGCGGGCCCGTCCCGCCGCTCCCGCCCGGCGGCGCCCGGCCCCGAGCCCAGCCCGGGGCGGGCCGGGGGCGGTGCTGGCGCGCGGGGCGGGGCGCGAGGCGTGTCCGCGGGAGGGCGGCGGTGCCACGGCCGCCACCGGCCCCAGCCCCTCCTCGGCCTCCGCCGCGGCCGCACCAGGTAAGGCGCCGCCGTCGCCTCCCCTCAGCAGCACCTGCGCGGGGCGGCGGGGGGCCGCCGGGAGTTTCGTGCCGAGGGGTGCCGCGGAAGGAGGGGTGCGGCTGCCGCGGTGCCCCACCCGTTGCTCTGTCGCCTGGGATCCCGGCGCCGAGCCCCGGCTGCGGGTGGGCCCCTCCTGGCGGCACGGGGACCGCAGCCAGGCCGGCCCCGTTCCCTGGACCCCGCCTGGCGTGCGCCGGGACCCGCTCGGCCAGCGCCCGGGAGCCGCTCGCCGCCGCTCCCCCTCGGCCGCCGCTCCGCCAGCCATCGGCGCCTCCGGAGCCGAAGCGGGGCTGGGCTGAGCTGAGCTGGGCTCTTCAAGGCTATTCGGTAACAGCCTCGGCCATAAATGATTAACTGCGCGCCCGGGGAGCCGGGTATCGCCGAGCGTGGCCGCCCGTGCCCGGCGCGCTGAGCCGGCGGAGCGTTCGGTCCCGAGCCGCCGCCGGGGGCTCCGGCAGGGCTGCGAACGCTGCCGCCAGCGCTGCCACACCGCAAGGTAGCACGGAGCTCGCTGTGCCTCCGCTGCTGTCTCAGCGTGAATCCACCCATTTGGCGTTCTTTTTTATCTCTGCCAAGGTAAAAGACCGCCAAGATGATAGGGGTTTTTTTTTGTAACTGATTTTGTGTTTGGTTTAGGGTTTGTTGGGTTTTTTTAATCTTTGTTGTCGTTTTTACTATGCATAAAAAAATTAGTAGGTATGGAATTCGTTGATAAGCAGTGGCAGCTGGCAGTACTCTTATTCTCTATCAGAATGCAATGCCTCCTTTGTTGAGCTGTAAATTAATAGTGTAAGCTCCTTCCCCACCCTCAGCCTCATCACTTGGAGATGTGAATCGCTTGTACTACCAGATTTGTTTTCTTTAGGAAAACTAAGAGGTAGTGCAGAAAATCCATCGGTTTGATTCCAGGTCACATTCCACTGGATTGATATGGTTGATTTCAGCCTGAAAATGTGCTTCAAGGCAACTAATGATCTGTGGGAATTTTTTTTTTTTTTGTTAACCTTTAAATTTGAATTGCTAGTGTTTGTAAGAGGCATTTTCCTTCTGTTTTTTTTTGAGCTCTTGATGCAGTTATAAAGTATTTTCCAAACATGGTGATTCAAGAAGGTAAACTAAAAACTTCCTACACAGAAGGTGGAAAAGGCTGCTGCATGTAGAATGTCAGGTTAACTAGGAATGTATTTGCACTGTCCATGAAAGAAATCGTGGCTGGCAACCTGTTGAATGCCACTAAGTAGAGTCTTCAAGCCACTGTGAGCAGGACACCGTGCCCTTGCCACAATTGTTTCTGTGAATGCAGTCAAACCGTGCAAATGCAGAATGATTTCCAGGTCAGAACAGGTTGATGAATTTAGTGAGGCGCCATCACAAACTGCTGGAGCCAAGCACTGGTGCTAGGCTTTATGTGTTCTCCCACTAACTGTGCTAGGGAAGTGGAAGGAGTTTGGCCCTTTGAGAGCAGCAGGATCTGTTAGATGTAATGAGACACTCATCAAGATAAGGCTTGTACCGTGTCAGGTGCTGTATAACTGTGTAAGAAGGTAAGGTCACAACTCCGGGAAATTTACTGCATAAAGAGTGCTATGATTAGGATGAATTAAACTAAGCACCCTTCAAAATGTCCTCAGGGTTATCCTTAAGTGAAGGGTCTGTTTCCACAGTCCTTATGCCCAGGCAGATGCGGGAGAAGAAATGTGCTTGAGAAATATTGTTTTGTCTGACATTCAGTAACAAGCCTAAAAACTGATCACAGGCATCTTTCTGCATTGGGAGAGGTTTGGTTCTGAAAGTAGAATGGTTATTCTTAGCTAGTCCTTCTTGCTTAAAGAAACGGAAATGAGGCTGTGTCAGGACACCTTCCTGCTGTTTCCCAAATTTTAAGGAAATACTTGTCTGGAACTGGAATTGATTCAGGCCTGTTTTTAAGAGAAAGTACAAAGTTTCCAGTGGCCTACAATGTGTTTTGTATTTTCTTCACGTTTTTCTCTAACGATCATGGAAGTACCAAACCCAGACTGTTGTAGACAGTCTGTGTTTTGCATTAATTCTCACAAACTGTTATGTTTATGTACTTTTTTACCCACACACTTGGCCTCTGTTGTCCTTCTAAGGGACTGTGTTTCCTGGTGTGTTTTCAGAGGCCATGTCTTAGATGTCTTTAGACACTGTTAGCAATGTTAGTCATGCAGAATAGGAAGAAAAACCCTACCTCAGTCATATTCTCAAAACAATCTTCTGTGGTGCTTTACAAATCTAAAGGAAAGGTCAAACTCCACTTTTCACTGTGCACTGGAGGATAAAAGTAAAGCTGTGTAATGACTTGGAGCAGAACGCCAAAGGGCAGTGAGACTTTGCACAAAGATCTAGGGAAGAAAAATAACACTTAACTGTTAATTGTAGTTGATTTGTAGCTATTATCAAGGATTTTATTGTCCATGTTGCTCTTGAGAAATATGGCTCCTGTCTGGTGTTACTCTCTACTCTGTGTTTTCTTGCACTGTTCTAATGCTTCAGTTTTTCTGTTCCTCCTGCCTGCCTTCCTCAGATGTATCACCAGCTTTCTCAGTTTTCTTCTTCTAGTATAAGAAGAAACAGTTGTGGAGTACCTTTATTTTAGACTGGACACCTTCTCCTCTTAAAACTTGTTTGAAAGCAGTGCTCCATATCATTATTAAATCAAAGAATTTGGATACTGAACTTCACTGAGATTAACAAGGGGCTGTGCACGTCACACCTCCATGCCCTTTGGGTTTCTGAGCACCTTGAGCTTCAAGATGCGTGGCATTGTTTACTTCTACTTTGCATTGGCAAGAGTCTCTTTGCAGTGCTCAGAATGGTAAGGTCTCTTGGGGAGCATGAGATGAGGGGGTGTAGTTACCTTGGGGGTGTGTTTGTCAGCAGGACTTTTACCTCCCATATATGGGAGTGGCATCGTGGCTGCTTCCTACAGCAAAAGTTTGGCCCTTGTGCGCTCTTGTAACACGGCAAGGACCAGCTCCTTGCCTGATGTAATTTGATAAGGTGGTCAGAAGAGCTAAATGTAACTGGCACCTTGACCAACGGTGTGTGCAAAATACATTGTTTGGCTTCGGTGCCATTGTGGGAGCACAGGGAATATAAATTTTGGGATATGGCAAGGAGCTGGGGAGTGAAAACTGACACTTTTTGGCTGTTTGGTTTCATGGTATGTGGGTGGAACATACAAGGAATAGGGCAAGTCTGTCAGCTGTAACTCTTGTTTTTGAATGGAGGTGCAGTAATTCCCTAGTTCTGGGTATGGGTTAGAAGGAATCTGTTTCAGGTTATTAGCTTCCACTGTCATTCCTGCTGGAAGTATGTGCATGTGAAGCTTGTTTAGAAACTGTAATGAAGTCATGTGTGCAAGTCCCATTTTGATTTTACACCTTTGTGTGTAAAATCTGAGAACTGAAGTGTCATTGGGGTAGGTGGAGAAGTAAAACATTTTTTTTCTTCTGGGAAGTTGTCAGCAGATGTAGTTAACTTTTTTTGTGAGGGACTTCAGAAACAAACTTCAAAATTAGAGTGTAATGCTTTTTTCTCAGTATAAAAGAAGTCTTTTTCTTGAATTGGCCATCTTATACTTCATGGGCAATGCCAAATTTGCTCAATTACTAAAGTGATTATTAAGCAACAGTGACAATGGTTTCGCTTATTATCCCAGTACAATTACACTTTTACTAGATGTACCAGAAAAAGCTCCTGATGATTTTCTGTTTATACAATAGTGCTGCAGACCCTAATTAGGGTTTGGGAATAAAGTCAAAGCTCTGCAAGTGTTTTAAGCTTCTCTTGTAAAACAATAATATAGAATGCCAGCCCATCTTTTTATAATACAAAAGAGACTAAAAATATGCTCTGCATGTACATAGTAGGAAAGGATTGAGGCATAACATTTTCAAAGCTTGTTCTTTTCTTGGTTTGCTTTTAACTGAAGCTCTGCAGTTTCTTCAAAAGCCATGAGTTACAAATGAATCTGCACTACTTTGTGACTCCTTGTCCTTTCCTTCAGACAAAAGGCCCTTTCAAACCATTGTGGAACAGTCACTGATTTTCATGTGGTCATTCAGGAAAAGGATAGCGATTGGCCTTCATAATAGGCCTTTCAGTACTCTCTCAAGTGGTTTGCTAGCTGAAAAAAATGCCTATGGCAGTGTACTATGTCCAGTATTTAAATTAATGATGAATCTAATCTCCCAAGTGTTGGAAAGGTAAGAGTTCAAACGGTAAAGAAGCCTCACCTGTTGAGTACCAGTGTGCTGCTAGGCAGAGTTTGGGACAGATTTTGGCCTGTGTGAACTGGTGCAGTTTTATTTGATTTTCTTTGACTGAAGGTCTGTTCTAATTTTTTTAATTTTTTTTTAAAAGTGGTAACTTAAGCCTGGTGTTGCTATGAGCTGTGTTCCTGAGAGGGTTGATGCTGTTTTATGTCCTGGGTGGAGTTGAGCAATGTTATCTGTTTGTGCCATGCATAATCAAGCAAAGTATGAGTATGATTTCTTGGATGGTGACTATCCTTGAAGGTTGTGGGTGTGTTTTGAGTTGGCATTCAAGGAGCTGCTGCCACTGTTGTGTTGACAGCTCAGTCTCATGGAGTTATCTTTCAGTGCTGGTAAAGTCAACCTGCCTGGCAGCATTTCAAAATAAACACCTTACGTTTGGGGTAGGCAGACTGGTGTTTGTTGGCCCAACCTTGTGCAAGAATTTATGGTGCTTGACTGAGTCTTACCTGGAACACCACCAAAAGATATTGTTGGTGAGACATTTCCAAATGAGCATAGCCCTTCAGGATCCTGGTTAATTTTGTTAGAAATGTGTGCAGTACTTGCCCTGAAGGTTCAACCCTGGAGTGTTTGCCTGAATGCTAACTGTGGCACCTGGCTTTCATCGCTGCAGGAGAGTGGTTCATAGTGGCAGATCAAGACTTGAGACTTTCTTATTGATTAGGTACAGCTACCACCAAGGAGTATTTGGGCTCTGGATGACTTAAAGCTCAAGCACATACTCAAATGGGTGTTTCAGACTAAATTACTTAGTAATACATAAAACCAGCAAGTGTCCTACACATATCCAGTTTGTGGCTTCCTCTTCTGCACTACACTTAAGTTACTCCCTTTTAGTATCTAAATTACAGTGCTGTGTATGGTCCTCTATGTAAAATTGAATGCAGTAAAACCATTGCACATCAGTTTGGGTGTGGTGGCACTTCTCAGTTGGAATGAGTTCAGAAGCTGTGGTTTATGGTAGCAGTGGAAAACCTACAAGTCCCAAAATGTCGTCACTCTGGGACTTTACCCTTTCTGTGTTGCTGAGGGAATAACTATCTTATGCAGTGATACTAGCCTGTGTAGAATTTGATTTAGTGATCTTTAGGACAAGGTCTGAATGAAATGGTGTCTTTTTTGTTTCTGTTTTCCATTAATAACTTAGTTTTGGCTAGAAATTGTTTTGAATTGGCTGGTTTGTTTAGGTGCTGTCATGACATTGTGCTTTGGTGTTAGAATTGGAGCTTGTTGTCCTTGCACTGGGTTTGTTGGGGTGAGGGATGGTGTGGAGATAGACTGCACAGCTCTAAGATGCAGACAAGCTTCATCATCTGTTCCTACAGCTGCTGAGGTCTCCCAAGTGCTGCACTTTGTTGCTAGGATGAAAGAAGGAAACCTACTTCTCGTTAAAATTCTTGAGGGTTTCTTCTTCTTCAGTAACCAGGTTAGGTTGTATACAAACACAGTGGAAGCCAAAAAGGACTGGATAATTCATCTGGCCAGCAGAAAGGTGGCCAAGTCTGAAATGTAAGGAAAGAGCAGGAGAAAGAAGTCAAAAGATCAGATGTGTGCTGTCAGGTGTGGAGGGCTCTAGTGCGGGTGGGGCAAGAGGCGCCCTGAAGAGATCTGAAGTGTGAGGCAAATACAGATGAACTAGGGCAGCTGCTATGTAAGAAAAGTGCCTGTAGGCTTGTGAAGGGGGCAGAAGATGGTGGTTGGAGGAAGGCTTGGTGGGGAGGAAGATTGAGCTTTTTGAAACAATATGATCCAAATTTTGCACTATTGGGTCTGCATGACAGCATGGCTGGTAGCCTCACAAATTTTTCCTGTTGTGAAAGAGACAAGCCCTTCATGTCTGAAACACGTGCAGTCTACATCCTTTGTAGCTGAGTTTCTGGGGAAGAGATATTTCACACTAAGGTCCTGTCAGACCTCTACATGTATTGGCAGTTTTGCAGCACTTTGATGTGAGTAGGAGTTTGGTTCTACATCCTTAGCCAAGAATGTGGCATGAGAGCCAGCCGTGGAGCAGGCTGCAGCAGTTCCACTGAGTGCTCAGTCCTGAAACTTCTGACTGTTCTGTGAGAGGGTTCAGAATCCACAGGGTATTTCAGGATGAAGGGTACTCTATAATTAGAAGTGATGTACTTTATTTTGTAGTAAAGAGAGTAAGTCTACCAAACTAAGGAAGTTCTGAACAAGGAAAGCTTTTTGGATGTGGCTGCCATCCCCTGGAGGTGTTCAAGGCCAGTTTGGGCGAGGCTCTGGGCAACCTGATGTCGTGGTTTGCATTGTTACCCCCGTGGCTTGGGGGTTGGAACTATGTGGTCTTTAAGGTCCCTTCCAACCCAAACCATTCTGTGATTCCATGATTTGGCAGTCTGGGAAGTCACTCTGCTCTTGCATAACCTGGCATGGGATGGTCATGTGTGTAAATTCATCCATTGCACTGCCATGAGTACAACAAGGATTGCAATGAAGATGACTGAAAGGGGACCTCATCAATGTGTATAAATACCTAAAGGGAGAGTCCTAAGAGGATGGAACAGGCTCTTCTTGGTGGTGCCAAGCAATAGGACAGGAGGCAGTGGGCAGAAACTGATGCGTGGGAAGTTCCACCTGAGCATGAGGAAGACCTTCTTTACTATGTGGTGACTAAGCACTGGAACAGATTGCCCATAGAGGGTGTGGAGTCTCTTTCACTGCAGATATTCAAGAACCATCCAGACCTAACCCTGTGCAGTGTGCTCTAGGATGGCCCTGCTTGAAAAGGGAGGTTGGAGCAGATGACCCACTGTGGTCCCTTCCAACGCAACCCATTCTGTGATCTCTTGACAAAGAATGATGGGTTTCCATTTTTTTTGCTTCTGGGATGAGGTTGACATATTGGTATTTTAACACCCGATCCCCCTCTCTGAAGTTAACCCAAGTATACGACCATGATTATTTTGTTATTACCTTACAGATGAGGAAATGTTAGAAATTTTTAATTGCTGTCCCAGTGTTGGATTTCCAGAGATGTTGAATGCAGGAAGTTATTATTGCAATTGTGTACAGTCAGGTCCTCTAAACATCAGTCTGTAAATGAGTGATGGTGCCTTGCAAAGCATTTTAGTGAGAATTGCTAAAAAGCAAAACCTGATTTCTTAAGCTGTAACAAGGGACTTTTTAAATGAAAGAGGGATCATCTTGTAGTTACAAGGTCTATAAAACTGCAGTAAGGTTAGTCATTAGCATTGTTGCCTCATATTAAAAGAATGCAGCAATGTAAACGCATTAGTTAAATTGAATAGCACACTTTCAAACTACTGTTCACTATTTTAAATGAATAATATCTGATTCCATCTAGAGAGCTGCTTAGCCTCATATTAGAGATTTCTGTGAATTAAAAAAGGTCAGGACTGCTGTTACTGATGACAAAACGCAGCCATTTTGTACCATGGTATGGTACTTTTTCTGGGCTGAACTTGACCTACCAGGCTGTGCATCCTCACTGAGCTGTCTGTGTAGTCAGAGCCCAGCTCTGCAGAAGTTGTTCAATAGAAGGAAATGGTCAGACATGTGATATAGCAAGGGCTGTTTTCCTGCAGTGCCAAAAGACGTGGGCAAAGCCAACTCATTTTGCGATGTCAGTCTGTAAGGTCAGACTGTGGTGAGGGTGCTTCCCCAGCGTATGGGAGCGAGGCTCCTGCAGAGCTGCATTCCTTCTCCAGGCCTCTGGCCAGCATGGGGACTGCTGGAGCTGCCGCCAGCTGGCAGCTGGGCTGCTTTGCAAGGGCTGTTGCTGAGTGTGCTGGTTTTGTTGGATTTTGTCTTTAAACAAATTTGGTACCAGACTCCATAAAATGCTTTGCCTTTTGCTTGTTTGGGATTTTTTTTTTTTTCTGGAAGGGATCTCAGGGACTCTTATGTGCTACATTTTTGGACCTTTTCGGTTTCCAGTACCGATCACAGAGCTTTGGGGAGGAATCTGCTGTTAATTGAAATGGAAAATACAGCAGATGGACTCCTTAAGAGACCTATCATAAATCATTAACTGTCTGTGTTAATACAAAGCTGGAAAGGTATCTCCTTGTGGATTGCAGTTTAACACCCCTACCTCCAAAAAACAACCACAGAAAGTTCCATCTTAATGTTAGGAAGAACTTCTTAACTGTAGGAGTGACTGTGCACTGGAACAGGTTTCCCAGAGAGGTTTTCAGTATACCTGGTGATATTCAGGAACTGTGTGGGCGCAGTCCTGTGCAGTGGGCTCTGGGATGACCCTGCCTGAGCAGGGATGTTCGTCCAGATAAGCTGCTGCTGTCCCATTGAACCTTACCCAGTCTGTGACTCTGTGAAAAGATAAAATCATCTCACTCTTATTTTGAAATTTGATAATTCTGCTTTTAATCCTCAGCTTTTACAGTGTGCTGTATTACTGAACATACTCCAGGAGTTGCTTGTCTGGCTTCTCAACGTCACTGACTTCGGTAATTCACTAGAAAAGATGTACTTATATGCTGGGGTGACTGAGGAAATTTTAGTATTTAATATATTGGTGAACATGAGGTGGTGAGGCAGTGTGTGTGTTTGAAATGTGCAGCTATGGATGTTGAGGGATTTGCTTACATGTGAAAGCTTCAGTTGTTCATACTGAGAACTAGAGTTATGGGTGATGTTAAGCAGAGTCCTTGCCGGTCCATCTGTGGAAGCCAGGAGATTTTGGAAACAAGAAAGATAGGTTGTAATTACTGTGTTTCACTCCCCTCTTCTACTGAAGTGGCAAGTATCTTAGGAAATAAAATGAAAAAATAAATAACATCAACATACTATAACTTTGCAAAGCTAAAACATACAGAGGGCTGATAATTCACAAATCAGAGGTTGGGCTAGGGACAGTAGCTTGGCCACATGGCTTGCATGTAATGTTTTTCATGCAACTTTGTCATTAAATGGGATGTTATTTTTTTAGTGGACCGTAAAATATTCAGACCATGCCCTGTGGGAAAGTGGCTATTACTGCAATAAACTTGACTCTTGATATCTCAAAGGCATTTGGAACAGAGGTGCCAAGTCATAGATCAGTTGCTGAGTCTCAGTGTCAGCAGTAAATGCATGTTTGTTCCTAGGAAAGTAAATGCAGACATGAATTCAGAGTAAATGATCCAGATAGAAGATGCTATGCCAATGAACTGAGGCAAACTCCCATTTGCTTTAACAAAGGCTTTATCTGAGTTCCCTGAAGGGATTCCAGATTTGCACCACCACCTACTTGCTTTTATCCAAACTTAGTAGCAGAATAGAAAACCACGCTGTATTTGTGCTTTATTTTACCCGTGTTCCTCCATAACTAAAATACTGACACATGCATTTCAGCTGAAGCCCAGGCCGAAATAATTTAAATCATCAGGAAACAGTCTAAATTCCAGCGTGAGAAGCTTGCTTAAAAACTTTGGGTGTTATTTTGTTATTTGTATGTCATTCCCATGAAAAGGCTGCTTTGACGACCAAATTACTGTTTCATGGAAACCTTCTGTCTCACAGAGCTGTGAGAGCTCTGTGTTTTCCTTTGTGATGTGAAATACCACATGGGAATGAGATCTCATTTGCACTCATGGCTGAGTCTGACCAAGGTCCCCTGGGTAATTTTGCTTCTCCTTCCTATTAAAGCTTCAAAAGAGGCTAGAGTTATATTTACGTTTGTAAATTGATTTCATCCTGCATTTTTGTTCATTGTGATCCCACTCTTAGAATCTGAATGCACGAGAGTATTTCTCCATTCTAGGTGGAGAGGATTAGAGTTTTATATAAGAAGGAATATGTCTAACCTCTGTGGTGTACAAATATTCTTTGTGGTTGTGTTCAGTTCTTGTAGGACTGTCAGGAAGGAGAGAAGTGTGCAACTGCTTAGGTGATGGCATCTGGGAGTTCTTAACCCTCCTCCTGTCCACACACCAAGGCCATGAGAATGGAGAGAAGTGGAATTGGACTTGAGGATCCATTGCTGCTGCCATGCTGGGCCCTGTGCCATGCTGGCATTGTGCTTTCTTTTGAGCAGGATGCAGTACCTCCACCACTGGGTGATGCAGAGTGTACATCCCTCCTGGTAAAGATTCCCAGGAGGTACTCTGTTCTTTGAACCTCACCCACTTACCCCATTACAAAGGCACACTTGGCACATGATGTTGTGTTGACAGACAGTTCTACTTCTCACAGTCGTGGTGTGATGTTTTTTCAGAAGCTCAGCAATAGTGGCAGTAGACCAAGTTCCCTTATGTCTGCGTCCCAGTGTAACTTTCAGGGGACATCTTTAGATGGGGCTTTTTGGTGATGTTAATACTTATTTATTGTAACCTTTGATATTGGGTGCTGCACAATAATACCCAGTAGCAGCTGGATGTCAGTATGAGGAAAAGTTGAAACCTGATCCACAGGGTTGAGTATTTTAATGCACTCTGTGACTCCCAAAACCTGTATACTGTGTGTCTTAAGCACATGTCTGCTGTAGCTGGGCTGTCTTGCTTTTGGTTCTGATCTCACTGTCTTACCTTTGAGACTAAGGTGCTGGCTGCTGAATGGCAGCATAAACTCAGTATCCACAGCCTTGATGGATCCACCACACATTGGTTGGGTGCAGTAGTCACTCTTCCTCTCCTAAAATAACCCCTCATTCACTTTAAAGCATATGCACTCAGACATATTTTCTCTGCCACTGCTTATTTGAATAGGCAAATAATTTAAACTTTTTTAAAAAGCATCATTTGCATACTTTCCTTTCTCAGAATATGATTATGTCTTGAAATGTTTGTACAAAAATATGAAGATTGACTTTGTTATTAAGAAAAAGTCTACTTTTGTTTTGGAGCAGTTGGAAAAATTGTTTTATAAAATGCTGCATAAAAACCATTTGACAGAGTGAGGGCACAGCTGATTTTGCTAGTGTGCAAAGTAAGAAGTATTGCTTCCTTCAGAAACTTCTCTCCTTCTTTGGGAGGCTGAAGACTGATTACATGGAGGATGTGCCAGTTTGAAAATAGTGCTGATTGCACTTGCATGTAAAATGAGTTACTTCAGCTGTTGTTCATTGCAGAAGCTGTAAAATGCTTGATTCTTCTGGTGTGCTCTTCTGACCAGAAAATAACGTTGCGGATTTTTTTTTTTTCAATTTAGTTAACACTTTTTATCATCAACATTTAGTTATAAGGTTGTGTTCTCTGTAAATGAATACTCAAATTTACATGGGTCCACCGTGATATTTCTAATAAATCCATGGATGTTAATTTTAATTTCTTGGCAGTTGTGCTCTCTGATACCCAGTATTTTTGAGTTCCCAAGCCTTGGTAAGGGGAAGCTCTCCTGACAGACTGACCTCGCAAAAGTGGCAAGTAAAACTCACAGTGGACTCCCAAGTGGCAGCAAAATTCATTTCAGAGGAGGGAGTTTTCACCCTGAGGCCTGGAGAGTCCACAGATTGTACAGAATATTTTCCTTACTCTTTTTAGAATCTTGTGGCCCCTAGAGTGTACAGAAATGGAGATCCCATAGCTCCTCTAGGCACTGAACACATCCTGCCTCATCAGGTTAGCAGCAGTTGTCTTAACTAGGGCTTTCCAGGTTTGTGGTGTTGCTTGGTTACCATAATTCCAACAAGTCTCAAATAAAGAAAGTAAAGCAAATGTTAAAAAAAAAAATCTACCTGGTTTCTATTTATGAGCTAGGCTACTGTACAGTTGCAAACAAAACAGAATTATAAATCCTCTAAAGCTTCTGTAATGGTCATTTTTTTCCTCAAGTATTCTACTTGGCTACTCCCAAAGACTTTCTGTTTGAAATATGTTTTATATTGGACAATTTATGGGATTCAGCACAAACTCATCATGTTCAGAAGCTGCAGTCTTGACAAATTATAGCTTGTGTCATCAGCCAGTCTTGGTAAGTCCAGCTGGGATACCTTTTCAGGTAGCCTTTATGTGCATCCTTAGAGCAGGGAAGAGCATGCAAATCATGGCCTGGAATATGTTAGGCAGTATTTCCTTTAGTAATGATGATAATGAACTATCATAACCATTTGGATAAGGATGTCATGTCATTTTTTTTATTATTTCCAAATTTAACTTCAGAGGTCCTCACCTGCCCTTTAAGGGAATAATTTTGGCGTGTGGGCTCATGTGTTTCAGGGGAAATTCTCATCTTAATTTCAGTTAGCTGATCTTGACAAAGCACACAGACGCTCTGAGAACTTGATTATGTCTAAGTAGCTATTCTCTTGCTATCCCTGCTTCACGAAAGAGTTCTGCAAAATGGAAAGGTGTCTTTTTTTTAAATCACTTCCAGGCTGAGATAGATAACAACTCTCAAGACAGTCATTCTGTTGATGTGTAACAAATGAGTTTAAGTTGCTTTTCATGAAGTTAACTCCCAAAATAAGGCATTTTTGGGAAATTGTGGATGAGTTTCTTTGTGAAGAGAGCTTTCCATAAATCTGCTAGGGTCATAGACAGTGTACCTGGTTATGGTACAGTTGGTTACAGAAACTCTTCTAGTTTCTGAGAGTGGAGAAAGCTAAAATAAATTGAGATATCTGTGAGTCAGAGATTGAAGAAAGATAAACACATCCAAGTAAAGCATTCCCAGCTGTGGAAAAAAAACTATTCCCATCTGTCAGAAGTATGGTATATATTTGAAGCAGACAGCAGTTCTTGTAGGAAGTAGAACTTCTAAGGATTGCTCTCTGTTCATTGTCTGAGAATTTGTACTTCACTGGGGCCCAGAACTCAGTCCTCTAACCATTTTGGGCTTCCAGTTCTTCTTTCAGTGGAGAGATTTCTCATCTGGTGAGATGTTGAATTTCTAGTGTCATCTGGCTCATCTGTGTGTGTGTGTTATGGATCTATTCCGGCTCCAGTACTGTCAGGAGGAATTGGATTAGGCCTGTAGTGCTTTAGGAGTAAATTGTTGACTGATATACCATTAGGAGGAGTAAAAGACTGAAATAATGAGAGATCACTGGTAGGAGAATAAAGGTGCTTGCAGGTATGCTATCATTTGCCCAACTGTGATATCATTGTCTGACTTGTGTCACTGAACAGAAATCTGGTGTAGGATGAGAGGTGGTCCAGTCCTGAAGCTTTAATTCGTTGTTTCCCAATCCTAATGTCAACAGATTGTTTTGCTATATATCTCTGGCAAATACCAGATGAGGATGGTTTTAGACAGAAAGCCTTATGCTGCTTTACAATATTATACATCTTTTGTTGCAGTAAGAAGTGCACGTTGTAAATGTTGATATGAATTGTCCTCTGAAGGCTGGATCCTGCTGAATGTGCTTTGCACTGCATGCCCTGGCCAGGGTTAGAAACTGCAGTGCACAAAATGGAGCATCTTGGGTTCAAGGTAGGCAGAGTTCATCTTTGGAAGTTGTTGTTACTGACTGATACTGACAGGATCTTACCCCTGTGTTCAAGTGTAGCAGTGGCAGACAAGGAGAAACCCTGATTGGCTACATCAGAACTTGCAAGGGTTTAGAGTCGATGTCTTAAGGTCTGACTGTCAAAGAAAGTGAGGTTTGCTTTCCATGTGTTAAACAGCTACAGTGGCAGTTAGGTAAATGTGACTCACTAGCTAGGCCAAAAGCAAAACCCAGAAAAGGGCCAAAAAACCCCAAGTGCCATTATCATCAACAAAATCTCACTTTTTTGTGTGTGGACCAGCAGACTGTAGATAGCCTTTGCAGTCATTCATATCAACATTCAGAAGATCCCCTGCCTTGTGCTGACTTTCTTCTCACCTAGATGTTCCATCAGTGGCCTCAGAGAAGGAAATATCCCGAAGTAGAAGCTAGCTGTCTATAGTCCAATGTTTCCTTGTGTTATCACCATTCATCCCAGCTCAATGTGCCTCTGATTCCACTATACACTAATCTTTTAATACTTTTTAAAAATAAGCAAAAAATCAACTCAAAACAGAAGCCAAACAAACTATTCTTAACAGACTCTGGCATCTTTCAGTTAATTGCTATGCTGCTATAATCACTATATACAAAATATTTAGTATTTTGCCCAGGTGTGCCAATCCTGTTTGTGTAGGATATTTACTTGGGGATGGAGGGATTGCAGGTTAAGTTTGCTGTTAGGGTCTAGAAGGCTCATGGATTTACAGTGGAATTAGAAAAGTGCAGTGTTAAGAGTTTTTGAGCTCTTTTGTGTGGAGTGTTGTGAAATCCTAGGTTAAGGCTGAAGTCAGGGTTAGGCATCAGAAGAAAAGGAGTCAAAGGCCTTGTTTTAGTATTCTGAAGAGTAGAGATTCCTGTAGGATGAGGACTCCAATCTAGAGTGTTATATAGCTCATGTTATGCTTTGATTCTGCTGTTTAGGTTCATTAAAGGCCGTGTCACAATGGATAGCTGTTCTGATCTAGATTTAAACTTCGTGTCTGGTTCTTCTGTTGTCACATATCACATTATTACAAGGATTAGGGAACTGTTGGAAGAGTCTCAGCTCAAGATGGGGAGGTATAAAATGCTTGGGTTATTTGTATGTCCTGCAGGGCTGTAGCACTGTGCTGAGCACTGATTCCTGGCAGGTGTTTGGGCTTATGTTGGTTTTGATGCAGTTGTTTGTCACCGAGCTCTGGTGAATGTGCCGTTTGGTGATGTGATATCTGAAGCTCTGCTTTGCCCCTCTTCATACTCTGCAGTGGAGAAAAATGTGTTGAGGGTTCTGTGTGGGGGTATCATGTCATCTCCATGCACATGGCCTTCATCAGCCATGGATCTGCCACAGGAATATGGGCCAGTGTTTTTCAGCCTGCATTCTAAGGCCTGCAGAGTGACAGTATGCCTTCCTATTCCAACATCTTTTCATTGTTTGACTAAAAGTCACTTCAAGTATTGACCTTTCATTATAATGGAAAATTACTTGAACATTTGCATGTTAAGCAGCAGTATTATCTGTGATGATACATAAGTCAAATAACTTCCTTTCAACTGTTGTACCTTTACTTGCAATTTCCTTTCTCCGCCCTTGAGTCATTTTTTCCTGGGTACTGTTTGATAACATGTCATGGACCATTGGGTAAAGACAAAGTGGTGATTTAGGGGAGGTGATCAAACTGTGGAAAGATGTCCTATAGAATTAATTTTTTCAAGGTGATATATCTCATTTGGTCAAATTTGATAGATGTGGTATTGCTTGGAAAGAACAAATCTTTACTGCACACAGTAAAATGGGGAGGGTTTAGAATTGTGCATATAGTGTGCTGTTAGCTATCTGCTTTGTTACTTTATGGTGATCAAAAGAAGAACTTTGGACTTCAATTTTTGCTTACATGCCTTTGTGTTTTAAAATAATTTTTATTAATAGCTCTCAAGGGGCAGTAATTATAATTCTAGCTTGAATAATTTCATACCAGTGACCATATTTCTTGACCACATCAATAAGTGGGATTCTGACATTATCTGTCGCTTTCTTCTTCAAATCTCGTCAAATTCCAAAGGACAAAAATTCTCAAAAGAACTCATTGGAGGAAAAAAACCAGTTTTTTTTTAAGTTATAAAGCTCTTCCCATTTGACTTTTTCAGGTTTTAGTTTTCCAGTGAAGTTGGAGAGGATTCTCCTATGTAGCCTGGGTTGAAAAAGATCAAAACTGGGGTTTAGCAGGTGGTGTGATGCAGGGAAAAAGAGCAATCACTAGGATGCATACCTCAGTGCAATAATGTCTGTGATCTGATTTGCTGGGTTTAAATCCTGAAGATACTTCCTGCATACTACAGGCTCTATTGGAAGAAGTTCAATGTCTGGATGTTGGAATAAGAAGTGCAGTAGCTATTAGGAATGCTTCTGTCTTCTCTGCTTTGATTCAGGTGCTCTCTGGACAAAAGGGATGAATTCTCAGTCCTTCCTTGTGTCCCTTTGAGGGAAGCAGCCAAATCTTGCCCTTGCTTGCCCCAGAGAAAAAACTCCTGGTAGGGCCATCACATGGGCCTCTTCCCCAGTGCTTGGTTGGGGTGTTCTGCCCAAAGGCAGAATTGGGTATGCCTCCCTCACCAGATTTCCAACCCCTCTATTCATCTCATGGATCTGTGCCTGTTGTGTAGATTCCAACACCCAGAAATGCTCTTTAACACTGACATGTGTGAGTACTTGTATTTCTTCATTGAAGCATCACATTTTAAATTGCTCTATTCATTCCTTTGATTTTGAACATAACTGTGACTCAGCAAGCCATGCAGAAATGTGTGCTTAGATTGTAATGGACTTTGGGACATTAGCTGTGGGAGTCTTTGTTGTGGGAGCCTTTGCCAGGTGAAGTGCTTCAGGGAACATCTGACTGTTTGGATGCAGAAGCAATTAAGAGCTTTCTCCTTGCTTTAAACTAAAACCTATGATGCTGACAAGACTTTTGCAGTCTAAAATTCGTTTTGGCCTTGGCAAAATATGTAGTTTCAATAAGGATGAAAGGAATTAAATATGACAGCAGTCACACTTTTCTAGTCTGTACATAGAGTACAGAAGGAAAAATTTTCTGTAAAGACAGTGCAGTCATAGTGGCTTAGTAGAGGCTGATTTCAGCAATCAGGATGTTCAGAAACATTGCAATATTCTTTTAGGATTAGCTAAGGGACTGCTAAACAGATCTTATTCCAAAGCAAACAAGGACCAGTGTGCAACTCACTTAATAGCTGCTAAAGAGGAATAATTTCTGTCTGGCATGCTTGGTAAGCCATAGACCATGACTGCCTTGTCCTCACAACTGCACAAGAGAATACAAAACTTAACTACTTCCCTGCACTGATGAAATTGGGAGATCAGTTTCCATTCATCAGTGTATGGATGTAAATAGGCACTCAGTTTTCCATGTGGTTGTGTGTCTTTAACTTTGGGGACAATTCTTCTGAAATTTATATGTAAATCAACAAAGACCTTGTATTGTGAACAAAGTGCTGGTGTCACCCTTTGGGTTTCTCTTTGTTTCATCTGAGTTAGTATTCTTGAGATGGTGATTTTGTTTCTGGAGAACAACCACAGTGAAACTGCACTAGTGCTGCTCAGAGGGGTTGGATTAGTAGCTGCTATGTTACTGTAACTTGCACCTACAGCTCTCTTGCATCAATGATAAAATAGTTTTTGTTGCTTAAGTTTATCTTTCTGCACATCCCATGTGCTGGCTACTTTGAGCTTAAAACATGTGCTTTAAAAATGGGTTTGTTTCAGGGGAGAATTGTATGTGTGGTCAGGAGTGGGACTAACAACAGAGCTCAGGTGATTGCCTAAGCTTTCATGGCAGTGAAGATAGGCCCTTAGAAAAGAAAAGCCCTCTAAGACAGGTAAGGGCACCCCCATATGTTGACCACAGCAGTAAAGGAATGAGGGATGTTTTTTTCACAAAAATCTTCTGTAAGAAGACAATAAAGCAAATTTTAAAAAAATTAATTACTTGTTTGGGGTTTTTTTAACATCCAGCTATTTTTGCAGGAGATACAGTCTTTGGGAGAAGACAGAAAAATAGGAACAGAAACTGGAGTAATTTGCAGTGGTAAGATACTTTTTATTTCTCTTTGCTGATCATTCAGATAGTAAGGTTCTTTACTTACAGGTCTGTCAGTGAAGAGCAAGAAGCCAAAAACTTTGGGGGTGCTTTCACCAGAGCAGTGCAGTCTATTTGAACATCTTGGAACTTGAATCATATGGAAATCATAGAGTGGCTTGGGTTGGGAGGGACCTTAAATATGGTCTTGTTGTGAGCCTCCTGCCATGGCCAGGCCCAGCCTACACTAGACCAGGTTGCTGAGAGCCCCATCCAGCCTGGCTGTGTGCACTCTCAGGGATGGGGCAGTTTTTTGTCCAGAGTCTGTCATTCACCATTCTGTATAAATTTTTCTCCTCACCATCTCCTCTTCTTTTGTAACTGTTTGAATGACTGTGAACATGTAGCATGATTTGCAACTGAAAGTTCTGCTGAACTGGTATTCTGAAGTCATATCACACCAAGTGTAGTCCAAAGTGACATTCGGAGGGTAGTGGGAAATGGTAGCTTTGTAGTAATTTTTAAAAAATTGTATACACATGTAGACTACAAAACTGAGAAATGGGGGCTCTGCAATTGCCTAATTTTAGAGGTCCTAACTCCCTGGGTTTTGTCACTTGTTTTGGAGAAAATATTTGTTTGAACATATCAAGTAATTCCTTTTGTCTTTTTCTCCAAATGAGGCACTTTCTCTGTGTCCAGCGTGTTAACAATCATTAGCTAAGTCTGTTCCGAGCCTGAATCTAAGAAGTTTAAAGTTTTAAGGACCTCATCCTTCTGTGTAATTCTAATAGAGATGACCAATTTTTTCAAATGTCTGTAAGGTTCTCCAGTTTCCTTGCAGCTTAGGACACCAGGATTGTGTCCCTTATGAATGGCTTCCTGATAAATCATTGCTGAATCACTCAATTCCTCAAGCTTAAATCTGTAAGATGGGATAACAGTACTCCTGTACTTAAGCATGGGTGTCAGAATGATAAATACGATTTTGTATTGAAGTTTCTGAAATGCTCAGGCATTATAATAAATAGAGGGAAGGAGAAGTCATTTCATTTGCACATTATTCACTTCATGCCCCCTGTTTCTTTGGTGGAGGTAGTTATGCTGTTTCTTCGGGATTTCCTTTTTGCTTCAGACTTTTTACACAGGATTGCCACATGGCAAACTTTCAAAGCTTTTGGTAATGGACAGCTCACAGGGAGTGGCTGAATAGAGTCAATCTGGTAGTTGATAATTCAGCATACTGAACTCGGCAGTGGTGAGCTGTGTGACTTCCTCAAAGGAAAGAAGAAGAAGATACGTGCCCAAAGTAGTTCTTAGGCATCTGCTGATCACAAGTGTGGCCAAGTGCATGATGAAATATTGCTTGTCTGGCTCTGAGCTCTGTATAGTACAAGCAGAGTGACTCATTGGGTCAGTTGCTGACCAGAAGTTGGGCTGTCAGAAGCAGATGGGCTGCCTAGAGAATGAGAGATCTTGGAAGCATCTCCGCCCCGGTCAGCAGTGTTACACTGCACAGGGATTTCTCAGAAGCAGTGATTTCTGGGAAAGATGCTGGTTTTTCAGCTGCACTTGGTCTTCCACACAGAATGATGCCTTGTGGCCCTGAGAATAAGGAAACTTGCTGGCTTGTTAGTGAAGATCCATATTTGTGAATCCTGTACTTGGAGGGGTAGTAATAGGGAGGTCAGTAAAGATCTTAAACTTGCAAAGGGATTGTTTTTCAGCTCTGAGAGGCCTTCACTACTAAAAGATGGATGTGTGTAATTGTTCTTTCTGCAAATGAGGCCAAAATTTTTAAGGAACTCTGAAAATCTTTTCTGGTAGTCCCCTCCACTTCTTTACCTCTCAGCAGAATGAGAATAGCAAATGCTTCCTCAGACTGTAGAGATGGGATGAGGATTATACTCAGCTCAGATATATGGAGGTAAAGTGCCCTACAAGTATCTAGAGAAATAGAGTTTTTGTAGACACTGAATACTGGGGCAAGTTCTAGATCAGAATCTGAGAACAGAGTACACCAGTCTGGGATGGGTTTTCAATTTGACTTGCTGGTGGTTGGTTCACCCTGGCCAGCAGCCAAGCACCCACGCAGCCCTAACTCACTTCCTGCAGCTGCTGTCCACAGGGGGATAGAGGAGAAAATAGGGAGAACAAAAGACAACTCCTAAGTTGAGTTTAGAAAAATATTTAATAGGTGAAGAAAAGCTCAGGGAGTGAAAAACAAGCAGAGCAAGGGAGATGGCACACCAGGTGATGGCAGACTGATACCCAGCCAGTCTCCAAACAGCAGCCAAAAAACTTGCTTGAAAACAAAATATCCTTTTCTTCCTTTATCCCAATTTTTATTTATGAACGTGAGGATACATCACATGAAATATCTCTCTGGTCACTCTGAGTCAGCTGCCCCAGCTGTGTCCTCTCCCAGTCTCTTGCCCACCCTCAGCCTGGCTGTGGGGGTGTAGTGGGAAACAGAGGTGGCCTTGACACTGTGCAAGCACAGCCCAGCAAAAGCCAAAACACTGAAAACACTGGTGTGTTGTCAGCACTGCTGTAGCCACAGAGCCAGAACCCAGCACCGTGTGGGCTGCTGTGAAGAAAGTCAACTCCATCCCAGTCAGACCCACCACAACCCTAAATCAAACTACTTTTTTTACTTACTTTTTAATGTAGTATTGAAAAAGGAATTACCAGAAGAACAAAACCCTATTGTAAGATCTTAAGAACAGAGTATTCTTAATTAAAAATGTTTTTTGTATACATGTGGGTGTGAAATTTTCATTAGAATCATGCACACTTCTGAAACTTCAAAAAGACTCTTAAGAATTTGCCGAATTTCATTTTTCACTGAAAACTGTGTCAAAAAATTTGTTTCAGGAAATTCAGTAGCACTTAAGTGCTTGTCTGAATAGTGTTTGCAAATTCAAGCTGACTCTGTCCTGCAAGAACCATTTTGGAGAAATTTTACCCAGTGTGAACATCAGACCTATGTCAGAAATGGGTAATTCTCTAATTGCCTATAGGTGCATCTTGTTACTGTCTGTATAAGTTTGTAATTCTGTGCCTTAAAATTATCAACTCTGTGAGTCTTATTTGTCATGAGACCGGACCGACAAAATGCTTTCAAAATTGAAACATTAAGAGTGAGATTTATGGGGTTATCATACAAAATGGAAAAACTAAAAATTAAAAGATTTGAAGTAGGAATGAAATCTTAGTTCACTTCTGAAAAAAAAAAAAAAAACAGTTAATGGCCCTGTTCTTCACTGCAACACCTTTTGGTTATGTATGCTGAGAGTGAAAAATAACTGGCAGCAATGGGATGCAAAGAGTTCAGGTAATTGAGATTAGAGCTCGCTGATTACTTTGATCAGTATCAAAGTCTGAAACTGAAAGCAAGTTGAGCTTTCACAGATTTTTTAGAGGAAATAATTGAGATTAAAGGAGCCTCTTAAGTTTGTGAATTGATTCTTTACTTTTAGGGTATTTGGCCTGCTTTGTTATTGGTGGCGCTTCTTTATTCCACTTTTTAATGTGAACAGAGATAAATATTTGTTCCTGGTAGTGAAAAGCATCACAAAGCACACACAAATGGGTAGCAGTGTGACTGGTCTAAATGTCAGAGTTCAAGGCATCCACCTCCAAACCTCTTACTAGGTTTGTCAGTCAGTGCTGGAATTCCAGGAGAGAGATGACATGATGGGATTTGGTTGATGATGCAGTAAGCACAGTGAAACTGAGACTCCAGTGCCTTCATAAAAAGTTTTCTGCAATTTCTCATGCCTTTTTAACATTGAAGCACTGACTTCAATGAAACTTTCGTTGTATGATGGAGAAGAGTGAGCATATTCATAAAGGGCAGCCCACAGTGAAGGCAAAATAGAATTGCTCCCCTCCAGTATGTTTTGAAATAGTTCAGCTGTAAAGGTTCATGATTAGAGCAGGTAGTTTTTCTTTGCCAGTGATATCTTCCATTTTTTGTTCCCTCTATGGAGCAGGCAGTTGGAACAGGTTGGAAGAATTATGGAAATCTTTCTTCTCGACAGCAAAGGAAGAAATGTTCTCTGAGGCTACTAGGATGGAGTGTGTATTCTGCTAGAAGGGAGGGTCAAGGCAGTAATTTGTGCCCTGTCCAAAAGCAAGGTGTATGTGGGGATAAAGTGGTGAAAGAGTTCTTGTATTTTTCTCCAACTGCACAGTTCAGGCAGTGTAGAAAGAGCCAAAGCATTCCCTGTTGCTGTGCACTGATTGTGAGCAAGGTGGCTAGACTGTCTGATCTCAGTTAATGAGCAGAAAACCTGGAAATATAGTGAGAGAGAAAGTTCAGATCTTGGTGAGTATGTCAGTATTACTAACAAGTAAATTTCGTGTTTAAGGAAGACAGCCAATGGAGCTGAATCTCATCCTGTGTAAGTTGTGTCTCATACACGGGTCTTTTCTTCTTTTCCTCCATTATTGGAGAGTCCAAATATTGAACAACTATAAATCCAGCTCTCTTCAGCCAAAGTCCTTGGTTCTGTGGATGCCAGTGACAGAGCTCTGTTAACCACAGGATCAGCCACAGCTCATGTCTGCTGCCTGCAGAGCCAGCCCTGCTTGTTTTGGTGTGTGGCTAAATTGGAGATGTGAGTTTGTGGCAGCTCTGACTGTGCTTTTGTCTACAATAAGAAATCTGTATGAGTGACTGCCAGAACTGCTCATTATGAATGAAGATGATAACTTTTTGAATGGTTTCATGAAAATACAGTCAGACAATTTGTAAAGGACTAGCTGTTCAGGACTCATCTCTGCCTTTACTTGGTGAGGCTGTAGAATAACGAAGGAAGGGTGTGACTGATACAGTGCTTTACTTGATAATAAATGCTGTGATCAGCTCTTCTGTGCCTCTACAAGCCACAGTAACTTCCTGATTTGTTAAGCTGAACTTTGTTTATTCCAGGTTTTGCTGTGATTTGGGCTTTTTGGGAAAGGATAGCTGACTAACAGGAATTTCAGTTAGCTGTTGGGGAGCCCTTGCTTCAGCTGGTGTTCGAGAAATGTTTTGGCTGTGGTGAAGTAGTTTTACCAAACCCCAACAAAACCCATTTGATTGGGAAATTCCTGGCTAGCTCAGTTTGTCTGGCAGTTCTTACTGCTGACAGGATGGTTAGAGCAAGTCGAGATACTGGGTGTTTGATGTGCTGAGACTTTGCCTTGCTCAGTGTGGTAACTGTTAACCAGCACTGGGTTTTTGATAGCACCTACATGCGATAAATAAGAGCTTGTCAGTGCTGTTGTAATGTTGCTAATTAACAGCAGTGAGAAGAGAGACTTAGCAGTTAAAGCAATTTTGAGGTTCCCATACAAAACACGTTTTTTTGTGTGCTTGTGGTGGATTGACCCTGGCTGGATAGCAGGTGCCCACCAAAGCCTCTCTGTCCCTCCTCTCTTCAGCTGGGTAGGAGAGAGAACGCATAACAAAAGACTTGGGGGTCAAGAGGACAGGGACAGATCACTCAGCCATTACCATCACAGGCAAAACAGACTAGACTTGGAGAAATTAACTTAATTTGTTACAGGTCAATAAAAGTAAAATAATGAGAAAAAAACCCCTAAATTTTAAAACACCTTCCCCCCAGCCCTCCCTTCTCCTCAGGCTTAACTTTACTCCCAAGTTCTCTAACTCCTCTCCAGAGCAGTGCTGATGGGTGGGCAGTGTGGGTCATGGTCAGTTCATTAAACATTGCATCTGCTGATCCTTCCTCTTCAGGAGAAGGATTCCCCACGCTCTTCCCTTGCTCTGTTGTGGGGTCCCTGCCATGGAACACAGCCCTGTGTGAAATTGTCCAACATGGGGGCTTCTCACGAGCTGCAGTTCTTCACAAACTGCACCAGTGTGGATTCCTGTACTGCACCAGCAAGGATCCCCTCCCATGGGATGCAGTCCTTCAGGCACAGCCTGCTCCCGCCTGAGCCCCCTGTGGCATCACCAGTCCTACCAGCAAACTTGCTCTAGCATGGGCTTTTCTTTCCAAGGGTCCATAAGTCACTGCCAGGAGCTTTTTCCAGTGAGGGCTTCCCGCAGGGATACAGCCTCCTTCAGGCATCCACTTGCTCCAGTGCGGTGTCCTTCAGTCTGCAGGTGGATCTCTGCATTCCTGTGGACCCCCATGGGCTACAGGGGCACCACTGCCTCACCATGGGCTGCACCACGGGCTGCAGGGGAATTGTCACCGACATGTTCTATGAAAAATCCTTTCCTTAGGATTTTTCCCTCCTGAGAAGCTGAGAGGCCTCAAGAACAAAATGCAAACAATTCTTATCTGCTGCTGTGGAATGCAACAGGTGAATCTGTGATTGGTCTCATCTGGTTGTTTTGAATTAATAGCCAATCCCAGTCCAGCTGTCCAGACTGTATTGGTCAGAGACAAGCCTTTGTTTTTCTTTCTTTTTCTATTCTTAGCTAAGCCTTCTGATGAAATCCTTTCTTCTATTCTTCTAGTATAGTTACATAATATATATCATAAAATAATAAACCAATCCTTCTGAACATGGAGTAAACTTTCTCATCTCTTCCCTCATCCTAAGACCCCTGCAAACACTGCATCAGGGAATCTCGGCTCTGGTGCCTGCAGAGCCTCCTGCCCCTTCTTCTCTACTGATCTTGGTGTCTGCAGAGCTGTTCCTTTGCATGTTCTTTCTTAGTCCTGCCTCCACCTGCAATTGCTGCTGCACAGCTTTTTTCACCCCGCCCTTCCTAACTGTTATTCCAGAAGCACTGCCGTGGTTGCTGGTGGGATTGACCTTGGCCAGCAGCAGGTGTGTCTCCAAGCTGACTGGCGTTGACTCTATCAGACATGAGGGAAACTTCTGGCAGTTTCTCACAGAAGCCCAGCCTGTAACCCCTCCACTATCAGAACATTGTCACACAAACCCAATACAGTATCTGAAACCTGCTGGTATCCATGTTTGCCCAAGTAAAGTGGGTTTGGCATCCTTTAGCACACTGAGAGTTTCAGCTGGTAGGGCTTGCAGTGGTAACTAGTGACCTAGGTAACTACAAGTTAGAGTTAACTCTTGAACACTGAATTCTGTGCAGCAAGTAGTATTTTATCTTATTCTCCAAAGCTGTGTTAAAGGTTCATCTTCAGAAATTCTGGACAGATGCAAAGTAAAGGTTTGTCCATAGATTTTTATAGTTTGATGGATTCTGGCATGCAAAGGTAGATCACTTACAGTGAATAGGCACAAACAAATGAGCTGAAAGATGCTGTAGAATGTGTATCTGTGCTATACAGTGTAAGTGAGCTTACCTGTCTTTGAGATAAGTACCTTACAATAAGACATACTTTTATTTTCTTGAAAATGTTCCTCAATAAAGAAAGTATTTTCTTTTTATTCTGTTGATAAAATTACTCCATTTGCTGTCTGTATGTTGCAGCTAGTCAGACAGCTTTATCTTTGGGTTGTCCTTTCCAAGTTAAGAAACCTGTAATTTAAAAAAAAAATCCAAAACCTTAATATACCTGTCTAAACAGGGACCTCAGTTCATGCATGTCAGCAACACTTCATATGCTATTGACCTTCAGAAACAGAAAAGTTTTTTGAGATTGTCCCCTGACTATTGGGGAGGGTATAGAAGGGGGGACTGGTTAAGGCACTTTTGCATATTTTTGGCAGTATGCAGTGTGCATTGATTGACTGTACTTTTGCAAGTTGTTGTTGCTAGGTAGTGTGGGTTTCAGTTGAAAAAAATGATGAGTTTCTTTTGGGTTTTACCTCTAAAAAGTGCAGTTCAAAGCCCAGTGAATGCTCTAATAGCTGCTTATTCATGTGTAATAGCAATTAGGTTGAAGGACTCTATGAAACAATAAGCAATTATGGATTAACTTATTTATATGCTTTTGTTGTTTTTTCCAGGAATACTTTTTGTTAACATTAGAAAATCAATGTTTTCCTCAGCAGTAGGAAGGTGGGGGAGGAGAGGAAGACTGGTATTTGTTGTAAATCTGAGAATATCAAAATGTCAGTGGTGGAGACAGTGTAGTGTCTTGACTCTACAGGTACTGTTAATGTGAAAATACTGCTGGGGCTGTGTCTGTTCATTGTGGATGTACATCAGGTGATTTTACTAGAGAAACTCGTAAACATTTGTTAGAGCTTTTATGTGCATATATTTTGTGTGTGTACATATGTATATAATACATAATAATTTAAATACTGTTCAAGGAAAAATTTGCATCTTCTTCAAAGGAGCTATATGAGGTGACTTGGTTATAGAAAATGAAAGACTGCATTTAATTTCAGTGTTTGGTTTTGGAAGGTTCAGACTGCTTTGCCACATTTAAATCAGGTGTTTACCTTCAAGCATATACATAACCTCACTGACTCATAAAGTATGCTTACCTATACTTTGAATATATGTTACTTACCTGAGGTCTCACCACACTAAGGTTTCTTCAGGTCTGTCATGCCTCCAGTTGAGCACCTGGCCTTATCAGTTCTCTTCAGAAGCCCTTTATTTATTCAGGGAGTGCTTTCAGAGCTCTGGTAAAATTCTTCCTTTCCCCAGTTCATCATGGCTGTGGCGCTTCCTTGTGTGCTTGGTCAGAGTAGTTCTGATGACTTCTCCTTCTCTGTCTGCAGCTGGGGGAGCTCCTGTGGGACCAGCGAGCCACTGGTTCAAGGGTTGTATGTGCTGAGAGTCAGCCTTGCACATCTAACAACAGTAAACTGGTTCTTCAGAGATTTCTGAGCAAGAAAGAAAGGTGATGTGGACTTTGATACTTAATAGAAAGAAGGCTGAAATCAGAATAGCTCCAGAAATCAGACTGTCTTTGAACTTGAACATTGAAAATTTACTATACTCTGCCAGTCTGCTGGTAGAAGTTTGATTCCTTGTGATAATTAATGATGTCCAAACAAGTGTGAATTGGAGCACTTCCTGACATTCATTTTTTTACTTCTGCTCTTACTGTTTAGAGAAAACACTGTGATTGAGGCAAGTAGTGCTCCCACTTTCCATCCTTCCCTGTTAGCATTCCCATGCTGTGCTCTTGTAGCAGTCCACATTTGGGCAACCGCAAAAGCAAATGAGCCAACGCTGTCTCTTGGCACCCCGTTCTAAGCTGAAATAGGAGCCAGCATAAATGGCTTAATAGCTCAAGTCCCTGGCAAGAACAGCTTGGAAGATAATACCTCATTTGTAAAAATTGAAAGTTAACCTCTTTTGTTGTTTTGCAGGAGGGTCATGCAGATGTAGAATTGGAGTGGATTGTTTTTTGCTATTTCACTGCTTTTTATCTATATATTTAGGAAAATATTTTGGGGCACTTGAGGAAGAGCAAGAGGCTAATGTTTATTTTGGCAAGTCTTACTGTGGAAAGTGAGTTTTCTCAGTCCAATTTTTTTTTTCCTAGAACCCCCTTCCCTCCCTCCTGCCTATTGGAGAAAACTGTTTTACTGACCGTGTATCTGAATTCATCTCTTGTCAACTGGGCTTAGCTCTCCTAGTATGATAGACGTAGTAAAACTGGGAATTCAGATTCTGCTGAATCACAGTGATGCTCTGCAGATGTTCCTTTAGGATGCCAGCCAGCAAAACACAGGCTCTAGGCTTCCAGCAACATTCTCCTGCAGAGTGGGGAGGGTATGGAGCCCCTGCGTGTACTCCCTGAAGTGGTGAGCATCAGAAGCCAGCAAGTGGATATTTTATCCTGAGCAGCCACTGGGTAGTTGTGGTAGTTATGCAGTGGTGCTGGGTTTCCTGCCTTTGGAGCTCTGGAGTGGGGATATGCCTTTGCTGGCTCTTACCTGGTTCTACGAGGCTCATAGATATGTTTGAGGGAAATAAGAAAACTCTTTAGAGAAAATCCTTTTCTTTTAAGAATGACCTAGGGGTTAAAGTACTCTTCTAGTGCAGCAGCAGGCAGGTTTGGAACAGGCACTAGATCTTCAGTGGGCTAGAGACTTTCTCTTGTCACTTTGCTGCTGAGATGAGTTTTTTCTGTCTCTTCTATTTGAGCTGTTTCATGTTCTTTATATAAACATTTCCAGAACAGAATTCCTCATTTTTTCCAAAATTCCAACGATTTTAAATGAGTTGATAATTTCCTACCATGAAATGAAAAACTGTTAGGAGAATTTCTGCCATATACTATTTCAGCCTTCTGGTATTTGTGTAGTTCACTAGAGCTTCTTAATGTGGAGTAGAGTCGGTGTTGCTGAGCGTTCCGTTCTCTGGTAAATGGGTGGTACAAATTGGATGGGTCAAGAAGAGGAGCAGTAGGAAGTGCTGTCACCTCAGTTTAGAATTGCATGTGCTTTTGACCACTCAGACTTTTAGCAGTATATCTGATAGTTGTTCAGGTGACAAAACCAGCTGGATAGAGGGTTCAAACATGTGATATGTACAACAATTTAGGTGGGAAAATGTTGGCTTTAGATTACCAACTCTGCTTCACATGGCAAGTTGTGCAATTTTAAAAAGGATCTGGCTTGAAAATAACTGTTTGGCTCCTAATCAGTATGGAAGGAGAATGGGACGAATTTTCAGAGGTTGTGCCTAAGTCCCTTGAATGTTCATAAGGAAATGGCTCTTCTATCCTGTAAAATATCCTTTCATGGAAAAGCCTACTGCTGTGCAACAAGACTCCCTTCCAAAAATTTGGTATTTTTTTGAATTTGAATTCCTAGGTTTTGTTTTAGAGGTGTACTGCCACATAAGCATTTTATGCATACTTTGTATGTCTGTGTGCCTACCTCTATATATACACACACACATATATTTGTATATATATATGTGTGTGTGTGTGTGTGTGTGTGTGTGTGTGTGTGTGTGTGTGTATGTCAGTAGTTACAGAGTATTTACTTTGTACTAGTATCTGTCTGTTGAAACATGGAAACATAGCTCTACACAGGATTTGCATGTGTCCCCTCCTGCAGCTCTGTTCTTCATTCCAGTAAGTTGCTGTAAATAATGCAGAGCTGACCTTTCTTTATGTGCTTTTTAAATTGATCTCCAATGCTCAGATGCAGGATGGCATTAATGACCTTAGTAAAAGCTACTGGTTTGAATCCTTCTCAGCCCAGGCTATATTCTACATAGGTAGCAGGTTGTTACACCTCCAGGTCTCTGAGGTGCAACTGGTGGTCACTGTTTGAGGGTGTCAGTCACCTGTCATGAGAGAACACCAGTCTCTGGGGAAGCCACACTGGAACTTGTGTAAAAGAAGAGCTTCACTTTGGTAGGACGGACCCAGCATTCAAAGGCTGTACAGGAAGAAGGTTTGCTGGCAGCCTTGCTTGTAACCAAGGGTGACCGGTGATGGAAAATGCAGCCAGAATCTTTTGTGATGTCACTATCAAAAGATGTGGTAATATCACTGAATACTTCTAAACTGTTTGGATGAGATATTAATGGAGTTTGGGGAAGATGCCAGTCAGTAGCTTTCTTTTGACCTCTCCTACTGTGACCTTGTTAAGGACTAGAGCCTTCCTCTGCAGGATTCGCATATAGTGGAGCTGCAACACCAGGTGCAGGGAGGACCTGAGGATCTCTCACACACCACATCTCTGTGAAAACACAAATGCCTGTGCAGCCCACATAAGCAGTGGTCTGGCTTCTCACACACTGGAACTGGGAGAGGGAAGCGAATCAGCTGACAAGAGGGGAGAAACACAGGCTCTCCCTGGGTTACATGGATGGTACCATCTCTGCTTAGGAAGAGGAGAGCATAGCAAGGTCAAAGAGCAATGGGTTTTATCAGAATGAGGTACAGAACTTACTGATGCCTAACCACTTTATTGCAACACTGACTGGACATGGCACCTGCTTAGAGCCATTCCTGCCCTTGGCAGAAATCTGAGGAAGATAGGAGGCAGAAGGACACTGAACCAGGTGCTAAGGTCTGTCTTTCCTCACTTATCCCACTCTCACCTTTACCCCTTTTTTATTTTTAGCAGATAGGTCTGTGATCTCTCAGATATGGACTTTATAGTGTTAAGTAGCATAACTGTGTTCCTGGTGTGCCACTGCACATTTTCCAGACCTTTACCCCTTACTGCCCATTTCCAAGCGAGCAGCCTGCAAAGCTGTAGATCTGAGACATCTGCTTCTTCCTCAGACTGTGTAGTCAGGCATTTCAGAAATCCTCAGGAGGAGGTGATAAACAATCAGGGAGCATAAGCCT
This sequence comes from Haemorhous mexicanus, assembly GCF_027477595.1. Taxonomy (NCBI): domain Eukaryota; kingdom Metazoa; phylum Chordata; class Aves; order Passeriformes; family Fringillidae; genus Haemorhous; species Haemorhous mexicanus. The sequence goes on along the minus strand of NC_082348.1, from coordinate 26,946,811 downwards.
CCTTTCTGTAGGAATCCAGAGCTACATGTGGAATCAGTGAGATGCTTTATTTCCTGCATCCTGTTTTCAGATGTGCAGCCAAAGGGTTTCAGGCACAGTGTGGTGACCAGTAGAGAGTCTGGCTGCAGTAGCTGAGCAGCAGGGAGAATGCAGAGGCAACAGCTGCATTCTGTGATTGAGACAAGCGTGACCAGGGACAGTAACAGGACTGGACTCTGCAAATGAGGAGTATTCTGGAATGTTTGTGCACTTCCATACATATGTTCATGCAGGCATTTAAAGGAAAGGATTTTGAAGCCCTCAGATGAAATTTATCTGGGGTGCTTAACTAGTGTGAAGTGGCTAATCTCAAACTTCCAAAAAGCAGGAAATACCAAATGATGGTGTGCATAGAAAACTTCTACATGCAGTCATTAGAAAGATATAAAACAGTACTGGAAAACAGCAGTGCTGTATTTATAACATTTTGTGTTGGTTTTTCTGGGCGTGTTCATTCCTAGTGACACAAATGGCTGAAAGGTCGGCTGTGAGGATACTTGTTAATATGTGCTGGGTGCTCCTGACTCTGGTTATGTTTATGCACTTAATTGTTATGTTTGTCTTTGGATGTGAGACTACAGCAAATAGAAACTCTTACCCATTGCTAATCTCAAAATACTGAAGACAAATGTCTGAATCTCGGTATTTCTTGTAGTTTTACAAACAGTGATGTTTGCCCATTTGACCTAATTAATTAATTTTTGTTTTTCTATTTAAATAAAATCTGAATGAAAACCAAAGTAATTCCTTTCTGAAATGCTTGAATTTTGGAATCTCACTCTGAGTTTTTTCAGTCTTTCTGGTGCAACAATATTAGCTTAAAACTGCATTAGAAAAATTGTGTTTAATCTCAGGCTTCATGTGCAGTTCTCTGGTAACATTTCTTTATAACAAGAAACAAAGTCAAATATGCAGTGGAGGCCATGTGTCTCTGATTCTGCTGGTTTTGCTTTTACCTAGAGCGTGTGGAAGTCTGCAGTCAGGCCAGTGTAATATAATATATATGGATGGATAGGAATCTCATTTGAAAATGAGATGTAATTCTGTGGAGAAGGTAGAAATAGAGAAGATGAAAGCATAGTGCAGGCTGCTACAATCTCATTAGATACTGTCATGGTTTAATCCCAGCCAGCAACTAAGCACCACACAGCTGCTCATTCACTGCCTTCCCATGGGAGTGAGCTTTGAGTGGCAGAGCTTTGTATGCTGAGCCTGACATCATATGATATGGAATATCCCTCTGCTCAGCTGTCCTGGCTCTGTCCCTCCCAATTTCTTGTGCCCCTCAGGCTCCTTGTTGCTGGGGTGGGGTGAGAGGCAGAAAAGGTCTTGATGCTGTTTGAGAAATGCTGGCAGTATCTACAACATCTCTGTATTAGAGCTACTGTGAAGAAAATTAACTAAATCCCAGCCAAAACCAGCACAGGTACTTAGCATTTTTTTTCTTATTTTTGGAAGTTCTCTAAAATTGTGATTTCTTTGTTCTGCTCATACCTGTCTAGCTTTTAGGAGCTGGAGGATTTTGACTGAACTACTTGCAAATGAGAAAATGATCTGTAATTAAAACCAGAAAATAATTAAATTTCATATTCTAATGTTGTTCTACTTCATTAATAAGTTTGAGTGACAAAATTGTAAACTCTGGTTTCTCTTTTAATAGACAAAGCTCACTTGGTGGCTGGGATTAGAGAAGCATTGGCAAGGGTCAAGTCATTTAGACTGGAATTCTTGGTTTGCTGGGGTAGTATTTCTTTATAAAAGGAAACAGTTGCAGTGGGAAGATGAAGAACTAAGACCTTTTTTGGGGTGTAGGAAAGCATTCATCCATCAACCTTCAGATGGGAAATCCTCCCAACACCAGATTATTGGTGCTGTTTAATGGAAAGTTTTCTGATCCTCCTTGCCAAAGCTGTGTTTTCAAATGTCAGAAGTGGTGGAGCAGGTGTCACACACACAGTCTCTACTCTGATAGACTTTACTATGACAGGGTATTTTCACAAATTGTGTCTTTCTGGCAACCCTTACGCTTTCATAGTCTGCTTTTCCTCTCTCTGTATTTGCTAGGAGATTTTGTTGTTGTTGTTAGGAGTGGGTAGCATCTGACAGAGTTTTAAAGTGTGAAATTTAAATGTCCCTGGTGTTGCAGCAGTGGCAAGACACAGAGATGCTGTGATTCTTTGATTCTTGAGATGCAGGCAATCCTCCCCATCCATAATGTTGTATAGAATGGAGTGTTGGTCAGCTTTACCTGAGGCTCTGGCTGGCTGGAAGGTGTCTGGGCCAAACACCTCTGATGCTGGTACCAGTGGGAAGGTGGTGGGCATTCTTTGGAAGCTTAACACAGCAGCAATGGGGCTTCACTGCTGCTTGGAGACAGAAAGGAGCCTTCTGTAAAGGCTGAGCCAGCAGGCAGGCACACACTTTAGGCTGTGTCAGGTGAGCTCTGACATGTTTTTCTGCAGTGGTTAAAGGCCGTTCCTGTAACTGTCTGCCTGTAACGTTGCTGCTTACAGTTAAGGTCAGCAGGACAGAGTATGTGCCAGCACCATAGATGCCCTGGTTCAGGTTCATGGTAGCTTAAACTGCATAGACTAATACAGATTGCTTCATTTGCTAGGGGGGAGAAGTAAAACTCTGCCAAAAGTAGTCCAGTCTTCTCTGCAGCATTCCCTTGAATGCAATTGAAATGCTTCATTTTACAAGGCAAGTGAAATGTCTCATTTGGATGTGTGTAATGGCTTTAGAAAAAACACCCTGTCAGTATTTGAGGTCAGGATGTAATGAGAAACTGAGAGTGATCTCCTGCTGCAGGTAATGCATTTGAAAATTTATATCAGAAATTAATGACCCATTTATATAAGGGATTTTGTAGTTTGTTGGGGTTTTTTTCATTAATTTCTTTTTCTTGGAAGTCTTTTGGCATGATTTGCAATGACATTTCAGGAGCAGAAATGCAAGCAGGAGGTGTGGAGAAAGACAAAGCATGTAAGCTGACATTCAAGCTCAGAATCTCTCATATACAGTATGTTTTCTGTGTTTTAAATTTAGTGCTTGTATTAACTTAATCTTGGTCAATGCAGAAAATTTTCTGCCAAGAGATCTTTCTCCAAACCTTCTTTTGTGTGCATGCTTTTGGTGACATGTAAAGTGCTGTTCTCCACTGGCTTTAGGTCCCTTTTGGGCTCAGCTCAGGGTCCTATTTTCATGTTCCACAACTCGCCAGAAAGGAGCTTTGCTGAAGAACTGAGGATGAGAATGTAGCAGCTCAGACTTAGATCCAAGCCTGCAGATAAAGCTTGCAAACTTCAGTGGGACCATTTTGTTCATAAAATTATGGATATGCTGTGGTCTTTTGCCACAGGATCAGAAACTAAGTAGTTGCTAAATACTGAGATTAAAAGAACCCCAGAGGGAAAAACACTAGTTAATGTCAATAAATCAGTTGGTGCTACAATGAGAAATTTAAATTTGTTAGATATCAAGTATAGCCATAAAGGATGATCCTTTTAAAAATTAGTGCAGCATTGGCATTTTCTTTTTAATGTATCATCTGTATTTTATGTAACAAGCAGTGCTGGACTGAGTTATATAAACGAGCAAGTGTTTTATAAATGTTATTTCAATTATCTGTCCTTGGACAAGGTGAATGAAAAATAGCTCCAACTCAGTTTTAGCATCTTCATTTTGACAGTTGTAAAATGCATATTAATGAAGTGTGTGAAGTATAGAGAAATGGGTCCATTTGTAAAAGCTGGTGTCCTCTTACTTCTTTATCTTAAAAGGGAAAGAAAAAAGAGAAAGGAAGAAAGAGGCAGAGGGTATGTTTCGTGTAGCATGCCAGGTCTTTTTGAAATGGCTTGCAGTTGCAAGCTAGCTGAATCAGCACCACATTTATTGGTGGAAGGCTATAATCACAGCAACACCTGCAGTGTACAGCAGAGAAGAGACACATCAAATTCTGGCAAGGTGTTGAATGAAGTTTTTATATCTGGTTTTAAATCAAGTCTGAGCATTGCTACAAAGAGTAGGATTGGCTAAGTAGTCGGATTTAATCAGCAAAATTATTTAAATTTCAAGAATTATTTAGCTAGTATCTTTGAAGAAACCTGGGTTGAGAGGCATGAGGCTTTCACAAAGTATCATTATTTGGATTCGTTTGCTTCATACAAGATGCAGTTTTAAAATGTACAATTTTGGTACAAAATTGATAACACATGTTTAAATCCTCATTTAAAGTGACAAAGATATTTTCCCTTTACTTAGTGGTTTTTATAGATTAATAAACTTTTAAGGCCAGAAGAGTTTGTTACCTCCCTTAGTGGGCTTGTTTCTGTGTTGTGTGCTTGCTTCTTCAGGAACAGATTAACTTTTTTTGTTAATGTTGTTGTGAGGAGCTGGATCAGATTAAGTGTATTTGAATCAGTGTGCAACAGTGCATTGATCAGTTGTCTCTAACATTACAAAATCTGCTCTGTACTGGATACAAGAGCAAACCAGTTGAATTCCTTAACTATTCTTTCCCATGCAGTTATCCCTTAAACAGAGAATGGGACCCATCCAGCATGGGTTGGATGTCACTAGAGAGAAGCCATGCTTTTATGAGAAGCAGCAAGGGAGGTGAAGATTCAGAGTAACTTTAGAGCTGACTTTTCCAGTCTGCATGGGAAAATTTATCATCTATAGCTCATGTTCTTTGCCCCTTCAGCATGAGAAATAGCTGACAGCAAAAGACAAGAAGTACATTTAAAAAAATTGTCTAGGGACTACAGGCTACAAGCATTTCTCAACACCTTTCTTTTGTTATTGGAACACGCTAAATATTGGAAATGGAATTGCCCTGAGCTTAACTTAGCTTCTGAGTGATCTTCCTGCCTGCTCTGTCCAGATGTTTTTAATTCTCTTTCTAGCCTTTGGGTGGGCTTGACAAAGAAACTAATTTGAGCTCTTTCATTCTTGATGTAAGGAGGGGCAGGAAGGGCAACCTTCCGCTCTGAGATAGCAGCAGCCAGTAACAGTGTCTGCTTCCCAGTGACAGAGTGGCCCAGCTGCCAAAGAGGCTTCTCAAAAACATGGTGAGACTCCAGCCTTAGCTGAGCATTTGAGCCACTGACTTAATACAGGTAAAAGGTACTTGAGTTCTGATAGAGCATCTCTTCATAGTGTAGTAAGATGGAGATGGCACGAGCAACCTTACTTATTTCAAGCATGTCTTTTTAATAGCTGGCAATGCAAATGGTTCCTTTTGTCTTTTGGCTCTTCATCAGACCAAAACTCAAATGAACTTCTTTTTCTTCTTCCTGTTATCTCTTCCACATATGCTTCCTCAACTCTCATCTCTTCAGTTAGAAAATGGGTGCATACAGAAATTAATTATAAGATTTAAAAGTTGTCAGTGAATACTGTAGGAGAAGGGCTTAATTTCTGGAGTTTGAACTCTACTAAACTTCTGTGTTTCAAAGAAGAAGTGGAGGGAGCATTGTTTAAGGGCATTAAAAGAGATTTAGAATAATTTTTGGAACACATATCAGTCCACATAGCAAATGCTCAAATGGGAAAAGGGGCTGTTCCAACTTTAAAACTTAAAATGAATTTCAGGGTTCATTCTCATATATCTATACCTTTTTATCAGTGTACAATAGAGTTAAAGAGAATGACCAAATCAAGCTTGTATTTCATTTGACTTTGGCTTTGCTGTAATTCTTTGTGTGTGACTTAATTTTAAAATGTGAAGATTCAGCTCTGTTCCTTACTGAAGTTTACAGCAGTTGTTTTTGATGGAAGCAAGAATAGGCAACAGGACTCCTTTCCTTGTGTTTAACTCTTCATCATGTGGTAGAGTGTCTCTAAATTACCCAGCCACATAACTGGAAATAGAAAGCATATTGCAGGATTTCTTAATCATATGCAAATTCCATTCATGTGCCCAAGTTTTCAGAGAAGACTTAGAGATAATTAAATCTACAGACCCTGTTAGTTTCAGTAGGAGCTGTGTGACTAAATCTTCTGAATTAGTTATGAATTAAAACCAAACAACAAACAGCCATGCAGCACTTGTCAGCCCAACCTCCTGGCACATTTAGCTGCTTTTTAGGACTGCATTAATTGATAAATTCTTTTGGCAAAAATTGAGGATGCTGGTGAATTAGAAAACAGGAGCTGTTAAATTCATCTAAGGTACTCCTGCTCTTTATAGCCTCAGAACAGGGTATGGGAGACATGGCTGGGAGAACTGTGATATGCCTTTTATCCAGATTCATAGCTTTGAGGCATTTTTAAATGTGCTTGCAGAACTAATCTGGGGAAGGTAGGAAATTTGGACTAGCTTTACCTTTGGCAGGATTGAGCACTGCTGTGCAGGACACTGTGTTCTCATTTTTCTCTAATGCTTACAGGTAAGCATATGCAATTAGTCATTACAGGTGTAGCTTTGACAGGTTGGGACTAAAACCTCCAAATTAATCTCTTTGATTTTTTTTCTCATTTCAGAGACACTACTCTCCTCTGAATAAAGATGGCAGAAATCAATTCTCATGTAAATATCAAGGAAAAGGTAGGTTCAAGTAACAGTGCACTATAAACCAAAATTATATTTGCATACCTATTTAACTTCTGCTCTTTCCAACACTGTTTACATACTGAACTTTATCATGTATTGACTCTGTGCATGAAGTTAAGTACACACACAGGTATTGGTAGGACTAATCTGAATCTTGCATGATGAGAAGCATTTTTACTTTTTTGCAGAGAGTGTCAGCTAGAGTTCTCTTGTTCCTTTGTAATTCCTGTGCACACTGATGCTGTGGAGAACAGCACTTTGGGATGATTGCTGCTGTACAAAATGCAACCATTGAAGAAACATGCCCTTTAGAAATAATTTTCAGCCAAAAAATGTTATAATACTTAAAGCAATTCTTAAAAGTGCAGGTCTTGCAAAGAATAGATTACTTTTTCCTATGAAAGTGTGTCTGCTTTTAACTGCATTCCATGTGGTTGAGTCTTCTCCATATCCTTGGCTAGAGCTAGACTTTCAGGAGCAGTAAAGGACCTAAAGCAAATTAGGATATGAGGTAGGTCAGGAGATCTTCTGTGGCTCCCAGTAGGCAGATTGTGAGGAGACCATCTAACCATGGAATTTCTTTTGCTCTCTCTCTCCTTATGGGAAACAGTTCCTTACCTCTTGCACTGCCCAGGTGCCTGTTTTGTCACTGGTTTTACCTTATATTTGTTGTTAACCTCTGTGTTGCTCATTGTGCTTGAGGATTTGCATGTCAATATGAATATCTGTCTTGGTGCTGAATGTTGTCCTTAATAAAAGCACAGGGTTTTAAAATTGAGTAGCATGATGATTTTGTAATAGAAAGTAATGTCATCGAATTCTTTTCCCTGCTGCCAGAGTACAATAATTCCCCAAATATAACTCAATAAATCAATTGAACCTGTACATATTTACTGTGTAGCTTGGAATTTTTTATTTTAGTCAGTTTTACAAGTGCAGGATTTTACAAATCATGTGTTTGTCTTTTGCAAGTTTAAGAATTAAGAACTGCAACAGGAGTTTTGTTCATGGTAGATATCTGCTGTTCCAAGTGTGATATCAGCTGGGAGTGCCCCAGATCAAATGTTTATGAGCATATGCATTTTAAGGCAGGAAAATAATTGAATCAATATTCTCTGTTATAAATTGCTCCCCTCTTTATTCCTGCATCTTCCATTAGTATTTAGTGCCACTAAATCCCTATGCCAAATTGAAAACTTAGTTTAATAGCAATTGAAATTGTTTTGCAAAATCACTGGGTTTTATTCTTGAAAATATAGATTAATAACCTAATGCATAAAGTGCATAAACTACACTCTGCAGTTGAGAAGGTGATGTGCTCAGGGAGCCATTGCACCTGGGCAAGTTCCTTGTGTTTTAAAACAGGATTGCAGTGTCTCTGTTTGGTATCTTGAATTTGGTTTACTGTATGGTGCCTATGCAGTGACTGTGGCTTCAGAGATCTTTGAGTGATGCACTAGAAATACATGGAAAAAGTTGACAAATAAGTCCTGCAGAGTTGCCTTGGATAATATTCACACATAAACTGCTAAAATGGGAGGATTTCATTTGCATCTTTGAAAAGCAGACACATTTACAGTGTGCTGGTAAGGGAGTCAAAATCACATCCCTTTCTCACTCAGCTTACAGAGCTTCCATAGTCATGCCTCACAACATTGAAGCAGAGTGAGTTTAATGTTTACTTTTACCCACCTTTTAGGAGGCAATATTTCTGGGTAAAAACCCAAGGTTTATAAATATAATACTTCTGCTGAGCTTCACAAATCCATTGCCTTCAACATAAATACAAGCAGGCCTGCTTTAAAAGAACAGACTAGAATACAGTCCCTTCCCAGTTCTCCCTTTCCTCTACCTTAGTGCTTGCAGATCTTGATGTACTTAAGACTTTGATCTTGCTAGGACTTGCATGAAGCCAAAGGAGCTCTACATCTGCACACAAATACTTACTCATGTAAGTTTCTGCAAAAATAGCACACAAGTTTCTCCTTATACTGAAGACTGTTTCACTTGTGGTGAAAGTCCCATGCAGATTTCAGCATGTTTGTTTTTTGGTTTGGGGGCGGGGCAGCAGTTGTTTGGGGGTTTTTTCCCATTGTTTTTTTTTCCTTCCCCTGTGTTCTCTCCATGATCAACTTCTAGTTATTCAAGAAAGTAAAACCTCTGCCACTGTTTTAAAAGTGGTGTGAGGCCAGTGCAGACATTTTGGACATTACAGGCTCTGTAAAGCTCCACCCCTGAATTTGAGTCATAAGAGAATGCTACTGTGGTGTACTTGTATAATTCATTCTTGGCATTTCAGCTGAAATAGTTCATAGAGTCAATAGGTTAAGCATTCTATTTTGTATCTTCTTTTTTCTCCCCCAAGAGATTTATATAAATGTTGGCCTGTGATGTTAGGAAGGCTAATGAAAGTTTCCATAGTTGGCAGGGACTCCTGCAGCTGTGATACTCTTGTGGGGGAGCCAGGACTGTTTCAATTACCATATTTTCATGCACATAACCCACAGATTTTCTGGAATAACCTAAGTTCTGCATTTCAGCAGACACAAAGGTCACTAATTGCGTGCATAACCAGTATAAGAAGTTTACCATCAGGACCTCTCAGAATAATTCCCTCTGCCCTGATCCTTGCTGTAGTCTTCCTTCACTATGCCATTCTCCCTCTTGCCTCTGATAACACTCATAATCATCTCTGTGCCTGAAAATAAGTAAGGACTTATTTTTTGTGGATTTTCAGAGACTGAGTGTTATACATAGTTCAGATCATATGCACAAAAGTTCACTGGATTAAGGGGTAAAATGAGCTAAACTCATTGGCTTGCATCCAAATTCATAAAGTCAAAGGAGGTATTCAAGCATTAACCTAGTACATCACCAGAAGAGGTGCTGAGATTCTGAATTACAAGTCTTCCAAAGAAGAGGAAATTGGAGTGAGAAAGACAAGTGAAGTATTGTCTCCTGCAACAATTAGGCCCTCTTAGTTTAACAAGAGAAGAGTGAGTATCAGGCACTCCCACAATAACCATTCATCTCTGGCATGTGAGTTTGGTTTTGATCCAAAGAAATATCAGGAATTGTTTAAACTTCAAGACTTGCTTTTGGGTCCTTTTTTGTTGTTGTTGTTGTTGTTATTTTGTTGTTATTTTTTTCTGGAGTTTTGTTTTGTTTTTGTTTGTTTGCTGTGAGATGTGCTGTCATCTGGGATTAGCAAAATACTCGTTCAGATGAAAATTTTCCTTTTGAGATTCTGTTAGGAGTGATGTTCTGCTGAAGTTCTCCTGAAAGGCTTGCTTTCTCATTTGTCATTTCAAGTGTCAGAGCTGGAGGAGCAAATGGGCAGCACTGCAAGGAAATTTTCTTCAGATGTGGGTTTGGAGGTTTCACAGTTTTGTTTGCATTACACCATAAATGTGGTTTTCATAAGCAATAGTCAGCATGCAAGCAAAGAGGAGAATTTAGAGTGGAAGGAATGGAAGTAGTATGTAAATTTGAAATCATTCATTACCAAAGCAATAGTTTCCAATCTGTGATTTCACTTTCTCCTTAAAGTTGACCTTTGCAGCTGTTCTTTGCCCATGTGTTGAAGTAGATGGACTGTTCAAAGACCAGCAAAGTTGATCAAAATGCACTTTTGTCAGTTGATGAGCCATTTAACTTGGATTAAGGATATCACAGACTCATGTCTGTAAATGGTGCTGTCATCACTCAAGTAGAACAGTTCTTACTAAGCCAAACTTCTCAGGAATCCTGAAATAACATATTAGAATGTCTGGCTTTCTAGTTGATGGATAAGGGTGAAATAATAAATCCATGCCAAGTGCCTAAAGAAGTTCACTGCAGCAAGTAGAACTTTTTTGGGGCTTACTAGGAATTAATGATCAGAATGTATGAGGGAGATCACAGATCTGATCAAAGCTGCCATTTTGCTCAAAGGGGATATTAACAACACTTGTTCAGTTTGCCAGGATGAACTTAGTAAAGCTTCTGGAAAAATGTCTCTAATGTAAGAAATACCCTCTTAATACAACCAAGTCAAATTGTGTTCATGAAATATGTTTGTGTAGAAGTTCAAAACGTTTTTAAAAATTCTACCATCAAGTGGTTTTAAAATGCATTTTCTTGCTTAATGTGGCCAGGACATCTGCTAATGCTAAATTCCTAGATTATCAAAACCAGCAGTGTTCTGCTGGCAGCCCTTCTTCCCTGCTTCACTTGCAGGATTTGGGAGAATTTGGGGGTGTAATGGAATTGAATGATGTATATGTGTACATAAAAATTTGCTACTGACATGCAGTAAAAGTAAAGTAGGAAATGTCTGTGTTTATCGATAACCATACTTATAAATTAATTTAGTTCTTAACTTAGGGAAAACTTGTTGATTCTAATGTTTAGTACCAAGTGAAGGTGGATCAGTGCTAGTTTTCCTAACCAAGCACGAATAAGAATATTTCTAAGTGACCATAATAGTAACTTACTTAAGGGGATTAGAGCAGCTGTGTTTAGGGGTTTCAGAACAGCCGTGAGCTTTCAGCAAAGAACTTTAATTTGTCACTGTGTCAGAAATACATAAACAAACTCTGTGAACCCCGGATATGTTACTTATTCACCAGAAACATCCTCTTTGAGATGATGCCAAGGGGGACCAGATGGAGCAGAGCAGCAAACAGGCAGTGATTGAGTCCATGTTGTTACAGTTGCCTGGGAACCATTTGAAACTTGACAGAGAAAGTAAAGGGCTTAGAGGAGCACACATCACTGTCAGCTTGGTTCTGCATGGAATAGGTAATCTGGTCTCACAACTTCCAGGCAGGCTCTGTTTCTCTTTGAGCTTGACTTACCTGGAAAGTCTTGTGAGATGGGTGTTTGTGAGGACTTAGAGTAGATTACTATGGGAAGGTAGAATTCAGCATCCTTTCCTGTGTGCTGTATTCCTCCAAAGTAACCTGTTAGTGATTCATTTTGTGTGTGTGTGTGTGTGTGTGTGTGTGTGTGTGTGTGTGTGTGTGTGTTTATTTTTTTTTAGGTGAGCCAAAAATTTGCCCCAAGTGAGATGTTTAACAATAATCATCAGAAAAATAGTCAAGTATATCTGATCCGACCTTGAGGATTTTATTATAAGGTAGAAGTTTGTCTGAGGGGACTTGAAACCTTTTCCAATTTTGATTCCGCTTCTGGGCAGTCTTCAGCGTTTTTTTGTAAGGGACAGACAAAAACATCCTCATGACTGTGGAATTCTGGTCCTGATGAGACACAGTCTGGCTCAAATTGCAGTAAGCATTAGCAGGATTTGAGCTCTGGATCATGGGTTTAAATGGAGGTAGACCTGGGTCCTGTCTTTCATGCTCTTGACTGTATACAGTATTTTTCAAGATTAAGAGATTTATATTTTAGATCTGTGATTGCTTTAAAGTAGCTTTTGTAAGCTGAAATTCTGAGAAAGTTTTCTTAGTAAACAAAGTAATGTGCTTTCCTGTTAGGCTACAGGAGGGGAAGCCCAGGAACTTAACTGCTGTCAGTGACAGATTCTCAACTAATGCTGACATTAATAGCCTTAATTGTCTGTGGTTCTGAAGGTATGTTACTGAGTTCTCTTAGTGTCTGGAATGCTGTCTAGCATCCAGATGATGACAGCAGTTCACTGGGAATCTACACTGGATAAAAACAGGATATTTCACAAAATAATTAGTCTGGTAATGCTGTTTCTCCTATGATCAGGTTTCAGTAAGTAGGAAAAAAAGTTTTCTCCCACATAAATGGAAATCTAATGAAGTAGACTGCTGAGTTAGCCTTTGCAGAATGGCATTAATGCAGTACCATTCCCTGGGAAGGGATTCTTCTGCTCTTTCATACTTTAGGATGCTGAATATTTTTTAAAGGAGTTTGTTGTTGAGAAGTCATGAATACCAGATGATTCTAGTTGCATAATGTATTGCTTACATGTTAAGAAGATGGATATCCTTGCTGAGTTTGAGGACTATCAGTTTAGAGAGATAAAGTTAGGAATTACCTGCTGCCCTGGCATCATCCTATCACATATGTAATGAAAATGAACTCTGTACAGTTTTTTGGATTGGGAAGTGATGGACTTCTCTCAAGCAGCTGGAGGTTTGTAAGCAGTGAGTTATATAGCTGTACTAGCACAAGGGCTGTTTTATCACCTGAGCTAGCAGGTGAGCCACAGAGGGGCCACCATACCTGGAGTGGCTGGATCCAGATCACATTGAGCCCTTCAGTAAATCCACTTTGTCATCTTGCATTTGTCAAGCATTCCTGGAGCTTTGATATGCTTCTGTTCATCACAGTCTGTGTTAGGTCTCTTATGACCTGCAGTTGGAGAAGTGCATTTGTGTTAGGCTTATGCTGTCAGGAAGTTTCCCATCCCTCCCTTTGGCTTTTCCTTTTTTATCATTAGGTCCCTTTCTGGAAACAAATGGGACACTTTTTGCTTGAGGGACAGAGCTGAGCTTCAGACCTAGAAATCTACATATATATTTGAAATCAGGGTTAAAGGAACTAAGAGCTGGAATATCTGGGACCTTGAAATTTGCATTTCTGTGTGAAGGCTGTCATATAGGCTGGTCTCCCTCCATGTACCTTGTCCTCCTCCCAGATATACTGTCAGGTCACAATCTGAGTCTTGTAACCACACATCAGTAATTTCTGTCCAGAAATTGCTGACATTTTCATGGCCTGTGTACAACAGTTCCAATGTATTCTGGATTACAACATTGGTAAAACAGTGCATGTGTTGTAGACTTGCTGTCTGGCACACAGATCTTTGTCTTTGACATTCCAGAAGAAGTATGGTAACATGATGGCATTTTCTTCCTAAGAATTTACAAGACAAAGTACTTTGTTTTGGAGCAAAACCTTTTGGGATCTCTGTTCTTTTGGTTCTGAACTGAGATAGTTATAGATATAGATTATAGAAATAGATGTGTGTGTATGAATTTTGATGCGTCCTACTGATTGCAAATTTTAGTTTTCATCTACTCACCCACTTAAATCACTGCACAAATATGGACATTTAGGAGAAACTCTAACCTGTAGATATCCTGGGTATCACAGCATACATACATAAGAGAAGCAGATTTTAAAAAGTCTAAGCAACTTCTGATTTTGGATTTCCTAGGTCTTGGATGCTTTCCTTTGCAATCTGATGTTCTTTTCCTGAGGAATTCTTTCATTAAACTTCTCATTTTTTTATATTTTCCAAATAGAAAGATAAACAAATGTATTTTTTGTGCAACAGTCAGCAAAAAATATTGTTGGGTTTTGGCAGTAGAACTGTTGAGCTTTACAGTATATTAATTCCCTAAATCAAATTTTTTAGTAGTCCTACTAAACCAGGGTTGTGTCTACAGTGTTGCCATATGCTAAATTTCTTTTCTCTGTGCTGTTAAGCATTTTTCCTAAGATCATCATCCTGGGGTTTTTTGGGTTATCTCCACAACTGAAATGTTTCCATAACCTTTTTTATTTAATTATAGAATTAGTTGGATGAAGCACAGTTTAGCTTTTAATTCTGGTTTTTCTATAATCAAAACATTCTTAACAAAGATCACACAGTGCAAACAGAAAGTCTTTGGTCGATTTTGTAGTCTAAAACATTGCCTGCTTGGTTGAGTTCTTGTGTGTCAATGTCCTCTACCCTACAGATATTCTTCTTCTTTTTAAGTTTCCTAAGTGCCCTGTGTGGCAGGTTGGCTGATCCTCCCAGTGAGGTCTCAGCCTCGCTTGGTTGTTTCCAGATGCTTCCTGAGGCTTGCAGACCTTTCACAGCAAAGTAGGACCTAGAAGCCATGGGAGATCCTTGTGCTTATGTTTAAAGTTGGGTAGAATACTCTAGATATTTCTTTCACTATTTTTCCTGTAAGCAGTTACCACAAGGAGATTATGCAATTTTGAGCAGGCAGAGAGACGATTCACATGATTGTGAAAGAAGAGGGGAGTTTTTTGTGAGAATATGAAGATGTAATCCACATGGTGAAAATGTTTGAGCTGCAAGCTTGAACATAAAATGTCTGCAGCTTGTGGCCTGCTCTACCTTAGTGTCTTTGCCAACTTTTATTGTGGAGCCAGCTCTGTTCACACTTGTTGCAGCTTTATCAGTAAATAGCATGCCTGTGCCCACAATCACTAGGTTAATTAACTCCTTTTTCCAGTGCTTTCTCTTCACATCCTATTGATTTGGGTTAGTTTTCACTTGGCTGCCTGCAGTACACAGCAGAGAGCTATACTCATTACTTCTTCCCCATGCATGCATGTCAGCTGAAGAGAGAAGCTTGAGCAGACAGGGGATTTTCTGCATAGTTTCTGGCAGCAGCAACCTCTGGTTCAAGCAGTCCACTTGTCAGCCTACTCTGTATGAACTTTAACATAAAGTTACCCCTGTTTAGTAGATATTCTAACACAGCCTCTATTGGCTGGGGACCAAGCTTGTGTGCCAGCCTGGTTCAGTCGTAGCGTGGCAGCATTAGACAGACAATGGGACAGGCCTCTGGGAAAGGCTCCTTGGGAAGCAGGCAAGCACTTCAGCTCCACTGCCTTCTAAATTATGGGTTTGGCCTGGACTGTCCAAGGCTAGACCTGCTACCTGGGAGGTGTTGTGGGTGAATGTGAAGCTGCAGAGGGGGGTGTGATGGGATGATGCACAGGAGCACAGTAAATCATCCTAAGTAGCTGTGCTCGCATGCACTGAAGCCAAGCATGAGCCTTTTGCACTTCTGAAGCTGAGTCCAGTAGGCATCAGGAATCTGAGCTGTCCCATCACTGCCTTGAGAGAGCATGATTCCTGGTTTATGGTACTGTACAGGACAGGGAAACACAGTGGTTGAGGGGTGGGGTGCACACACTACAGGAAAATAAGATTTTTTGGTTCAAATCTGAGCACTTGAGTGCTGTCAATCACCTTCTGATGTCCCCGTTGCTGGAGACTCCATAGAGATTGTCCTTCAGCACCTAACTGGGCAGCTAAAATAAGGTAGTGTGAATGCTTTTGCCATGTGAGCCAGCCTAATGCCCTTTAACAGCTCTACCTTCATGTGTTACTTTTTCACAATTATATTTCACAGCAGCGTGGATAAAAACACCACACTGCTGCACAATTAGCATGATGACATTGGGATGCAGTAAATAAAGTACACCCTAATCAAGGATGTATTCCCACAGAAAGATGACAAAGGAGGGTGCCAAATAAACATTTGCAGGACAATAACAAGTTTCTGATTGTAAGTACGTGCTGGATATCTTGACACAGAGGTTCATAAAGCTAATTTGGAACAGCTAAACTGGTCTGGCAGAGTTTATAATTTTTTATCATAGGCTTTTGTTTTGCTAATTATGTTTAAATATTTTTGTTTTTGTCTGATCTAGTAAAATTTTTATACTATTAAAATAAAATAGCAACAAAGTTTCATGTAGCTGTTTGCTTTCAGTTATAATATATAGGGATGAGAAAATAAGTGATAATGTGATTCCAGTAGGAATATTTTATTAAAACATCATGAGTTGAATTCCATTTGGTGTCAATGGATACTGACAATATAGCAGTAGCAAATGCTGTGAAATTTAGGCATTGCATGCCAGAGTCATCTGTGTGTGTAACACCTCATCCATCAGCAGTTTCCTGAAGGAAGCATTTGGCAGCCCATGTCCTTTGTTCAGGATTTTGTTACACAAGCTTCCTGGTCACTTGTATGTGGAACAGCAAACTGAAATAATCTTGAGCAGCCACTAGAACTTTTAAAAATTATATTGTTCTCTTTTAGCCTTCAATTGTTTTCATGCATGTGACTGTTTTTCAGATGCCAAAAAAAACATCAGTCATAACTTTGGTGTAGCAAGGCCATGCAAGAGCCTTGTTGAAGAAGTTGTGTGCTCACTAAATTTGCATAGGTGATATGTCAAGACACTTGGCAGCAAATAGACCATTTAGGAAAGGAGCATAAGGCCAAATTCTGGCAGTTGAATTAAGCTAGAATTCTTCTGCCGTGATTGAGAGTTGGATTTGTTTCCAGGATTACTGGCTACCAGTTCTGTGATTTGATGTCATGCAGAAACTGCTTCATTATTTGCATGGCTGAGTGAGGATAGGATGGGTATTGCTTTGTGCAGACAGATCCATTGCTGTGTGCTCGTGAGCACATGAGTGTAACAAGCATTTCTATAAACATGCATTGGCACGGAGGTACCTGATAGTCTGAAGGAATGTGATCAATTCCTGTGATTGTCTTCCTTTACTTACAGATCAATGCAATCCGATCAATTGTTCCCAACAAAAGCAATAATGAGATAGTTCTGGTGTTGCAGCAATTTGATAACAATGTGGACAAGGCTGTTCAAGCTTTCATGGATGGTGAGTACAATGTACCTTTTTCACTAATGCAGGAGAGATTCAATCACATGCCAAAGTATTTGTTGTCTCTAGTGGCTCAAAATATATTCTGTAGTTCTTCTGAAATCTGATGTGTGACACTTGTTAATGATAAAAAAATTGATCCTCCTGGCTGCATCTTTGCTTCTTCATAGTAAGAGTTTGACATGGTTGTTCATCTGTTCTACCTGACTTTGCCATTCTTGAAGCTATTCTTACTGCAGACCTGCTT
The DNA here is from genome assembly GCF_027477595.1 of Haemorhous mexicanus. NCBI lineage: Eukaryota > Metazoa > Chordata > Aves > Passeriformes > Fringillidae > Haemorhous > Haemorhous mexicanus. The sequence goes on along the minus strand of NC_082348.1, from coordinate 26,929,609 downwards.
CTTTATTCTGCATGAAAGTTTATGCTTTTTAAAATAACATGTCAGGAAATTATTCACTATTGGAGATACAGTAACTAAGAACGATTCGAGATAGTTCTGAAGCACATAACCAGGCCCCTAAACCCCTGAACTTGATGCATACATTGACATTCAAACCTCAATCTGAATTTTGCAAATAGCCTTGACATTTCTAATGGCTGAACCAAGACTCCATTGGAAGTTCGAGCCATTTAAACTTGGATCCATGTTTGTATTTTGCGTCATGAGACCACCTCTAATGAAAGGTCACTTGTGTTTTAATATCACTTTCCTGGTAAATATATAAAGTCAAGTATTTTGAACTTTCACCAGAATCTGTGAGAAACCCTCTGCAGAACTAATGGCATACCATGAGCAATCTTTTTCAAAATTTTTGTAGCTTGGGTTTACATACATGATAGTAGAAGTTCAGTGGTCTCACATGGCCCTGTATATCTTAAAAATGCCTGAGATTTTTGCTATTTCAGCAAGTTGTTTAATTCATGCCTATTTTGCTTCAAAATATTTTTGGGTTTGATTTGGAATAACTTACTAAAATATGTCAGCCAAAAAACATCATCGTATACTAGGAATTACCAATATGCAAAAAGCAGATGCAAGCAAACTGGACTATTTATAAATGTATCAAAATTCTTCCATCAGATCTATATGGTTCTTTTTGCTTCAGGCAGCTGCACAGACAGTTACATTCTGAGGGATGTAATGAAATTGCATTTGTCTGTGCACACACACACAGAGAAAAAGGGAAGTGTGCTGCATCCAATTAACAATATTTTTTTTCCTGTAATGTATGTCCTGGGCAAGGTGTTGGAGGACTGTTTGATGACTATTCAGAAAGTTGCTTTCACTTTATTTTGTAGTAAGTTATCATAGCTTGCTTGTGGCTTATGAATTGTTTCCAGTGGTTCCTCAAAAGAGGAAGTTCTTTCATCACCTGCTCTAAGGAAGAAACAGGGCAAACACAAGCTTTGCAAGAAATGCAATGAAGTCATGAAGAAAAGCAAGCTTTTACACCTGAGTTCAGATGACCTTTTTTTTGAACTTCACCAGTTCATGATTACTGTTCAGAAGTCTTTGTGAGGGAGTATATGAAAATTGCTAATATTTGTTACTGTTTGGAAAGAGTAGAAAAGATACATATCCATGTAGCTGCCACTGTGGATAGACTGAATAACTGAAATATTTTTTCACACCAATGACAAAAATTGCTAAGATTGAAATAACACTTGCTGAGAAGTCTTGCAGTGAAAACGTTGGGGTGGCCATGCTGAGTGGAAAGGTTGAGCAGTGCTTCTCTCAGTGGTGCTGCTTGCTGAATCAAGAAATATTCATATTTCGTTTCCAATCTTGCTTCATATCTGGAGTGACATTTAGGTGATCCCTCTGTTACAAATTTTATTCCATATGTAAAATTTGATTTATATGAAAGAGGGTTCAAATGTTTTATTTGCTATGCTAGTTTACCTAATTAAGCATAACCAGAAGGTCTGTTCAGATGCTTTGTAGATGTGTTTGAGAAAATATACTGGTGTATTCAAATGAGGCCTTTGGGATTTGGACAGTTAGTGCATTTCCAATTGGAAGAAAGAGAGGATAGTTGGACGAATCCCTAAAGTAACTCACAGGGAATCTGAGGGGAGCAAAGCAAAGACACCACCAGCCAACACAAAAAGGGTGTTGGTTGCTACTGTGAAAACAGTTATCAAAGCTGTCACATGAAATCACATCTTTTCAGCAACATGGAGTAAAATGGGGAGCAAATGTTTATTACTTGATACAGAAACATGGTGCCTGTCAAAAGATGAGATACCTTTAGGAGAGGGGATTGTACTTAGATATACAAAAGTGTGTGTGTAACTAATTGTAAATATGTATATAGTTATACATGAAATAGAAGTTGTCTTAGCCTTCTATCTGCATTGTCATGTCATCTAGCAAATAAAACATGGCTTTGATGGATTCCATGCAAGTTTTTTCACAATTTAACAGATCTGACTTAGCAAGATTCGTAATTTTCCCTATTGAGTGTGAGAGGCTCATCAGATAATCTTGGATCTGGTTTATTGTGACTGAAAAGTAATTTTGGTACATCCGAAAACCTCACACGTCTTTGGCTGAATACAGGTTGATAACTCTTGGTGGTCTGAAAACACCAATTCTTAATACTAATACCAAGATTTCACTGAAAGGATTGAGAAGAATGCCTGAGTATGAAGTCCATTTGAAAAGGCAAATAATTGAGTATTTACTGGATTTGTGGAGTGATTGTTAAATTCTAGCAGACCTTTAATCTGCTGGCATTTAAAAATATTATTGTAGCAGATGCTGCCCTAGTAGTTTGGGTGACAGTTCAGACAGTGTGCTTACCATAAGATCTATTTTCAGCATTAGGCTACAGAAGAACAAAATGATGATGTTAATTAGAAGGAGAAGAGTTTTCTTCTAACATGGCAGCAGGCACTGGTCTGACCAAAGCTCTGCCTGCTTTGTTCCATAAATTTATCTAAGCAACTCATTATGGCTGACAGACAGAATTTCAAGTCTAACTGTAACTACTTTTCAGTATAATTTTTTACCATTCTTTTCTGCCAGGCCTAAGTTTACTGCATTTGTGTGATGCAGATTTTATGCAAGAGCCCATGAAATTACTCTTTTGAATGCCAATTCTTTACTTTTTATACTCCTATGTCTTCTGAAGATGACAGGTAACACATGAAAAATATGTGCTAAAAATGCAGTAGTTTTTAAAACTTTTGGATGCTCTAGAGTTAGGGTGGACTATTGTACTCATTGTTGACTCTGGGGGCTGAGATACTTTCCTTTTCAGGCAAGAGATTTGAGTGTTGATTTTTCTGGATGTTATGCTAATGTTTTAAGTTAGGCACACAATCACTTTGTGCAGTGAAGTCCATAAAAAGCCAGTAGTGCCAAGCAGACCATCCACTATAAGTAGTGAAATCAAAACAGGTAACTGAGAAGAAGAAAGGCAGCAGTGTCCATTTTGTTCTCCCCACATAAGAGAATTCACAACAAATTGAAATGCTCCTCAGCTAGGAGACTGATCATGAACACATGGTTCTTTTTCATAGCTGAACTTTTATTGAAATGTTTTATCTTTCTCTAGGCAGCGCAACTCAGGTTCTAAAGGAGTGGAATATGACAGGGAAAAAGAAGGTAAGAACTTGCTCTTTAGGGTCAAGGCATTTAAATCCATTGACAGCTGTCTGTACTTGAATTGTACTACTTTGGGTCAGTACTTGGCCTTTTCCAGCACACGTGACTTCATTCACACCTGTAGACAGTACTTGAAGTAGACAATGTGTGCTATTTTTATTTAATTTTTATTCTTCTGTCATTGTCTCACTGAGCCCAGTGTTCTGAGCAAATTTCTGGGACAGCACATGCTTGTACCTGGATGTGGGACCCTGGACAAGCACAGGACAAATCCCAAAACAGCCCATGCACAGAAACACTTTTAATAAGAAACTGTATCCTGGATAGTCACAGCCACTTAAGAGTGCTCAATTTACTGATTGTATTTTGAGTTTGTACAATTTGCACTGAGTGATGTCTCCAGTGTTGCGATATTTCTCCATTTAGAACAACAGGAGAAAAAGAAGCAAATCTAAACAGCACCAAGGCACTAAAGATCCTAAAAACAAGAATAGTGGACCTGAGAAGGCATCTCAAGAGCCTCAGCGAATAAATGACTGTCATATGAATGGATGCCCTAAGGACAACTCTGGCCGTGGTTCTGCCAATCAGAAGCTGGAATCCACTTCTCCTGAGAACAAAGGCTCCGGGTTTGCAGGGTCGGCACTGGACTGTCCAGAAATCAAAGGTCAGTTCATCTGACAGAGCAGCACCTTTGCAACTGCAGTAGCCAAGCCTCCATTGACATAAAGACCCTGGTATTTTTATTGCCATGAAAATGTTGTAGAGATGTTTTCCTGGAAAAATAATGCACATAACTATCAGTGTCACGCCAATAGATTAATATCTGCACACTGTTCATCTTGTAATATGTTTCCTTGCAATATGTCTTTCTTCTCCTGTAGACAGCCCAGCTGATCCAGAATATTACAGGTAGAAATGTAGAAAAAATGCAGGATTAGAAAATGGCTTGAGTGTCAAATTGTTAGCAAAATTAATAAATCCCTCATCTGGGGTAAAGATATCTGAGCACTGAGCTTTTGGCACATTACTGGATTTCTTTATTGCTTAGTCCAGACTAGTCCATTTTTTATTTTTCTCATCTTCCCTACACAGGCTAGTCACAGTAGACCTCCACTGGCTTTTCTTAGCAGGGAAGGAGGGCCTTTATGATGTGGAAAGGCACTCTGACAGCCTTCTAGTACATGCACTTAGTTTTTCACAGGTCTGGTTATCTAGTTTCCATTTCTGAAACTGGGAGGGGCAGTAACAGAGTTCCTCCTCGCTGTGGTAAGCACAGAGTTACATGCCAACACCAGTGTGAACAAACTCACTGCTCTGGGGCAGAAGTTCTGTGAAAGCTTTTGCCTACAAGTTCATAAAGCTCATATTTAATTGTTCTCAGTACTGGGGCTGTTTCTTCAGCTCTTCACATTTCAGACATCTGACAGGCCTGATTATTGCTGTTGTTAGTATTTTCTTCCTGTGCCTTAAGACCTTTCCTTGAAATTCCGTTTTCCATGGTTACAAATACAGGTCTCAAAGTCTATTTTAAAGGAATGTGCCAAAGTAAGAATTGTCCTGAAATGAATTATCTGATGCTTTCAGATGACTTTAATGGTGCCAGCCTCTGGTTAATTAAATGAAGACTGTGTAACCTATAGCAGTCAAACAAACTACTTACCAAGAAAATTTGTCCTAAAAATTTGACGCCTCACTAAGAACCAGAGATATGCTCTCGGCCCTTGCTGAACTTCCACTTAACTTTGGATAAAATATGCCACAAGTCAGAAAATTCTGCATTTCCATAATACTAAAAGCATTTTTGCCACTTATTTTGCAAGACACAAACATTTGTGGTATAAATTAGACTTCTAAGAATGACATTTTTTGAAATGATACGTGCATGAATAAAGATATGTAGACTTAATGGCCTGTGCATGGGGAGTGTTTTCTTGGGGGTACAAAATGCCAGAAGAGTACCCATGCTGTTTGTGATCTTTTTATGAGTCAGTGGGATTGACTCTTGCTTTTTTTTCTCTTTGAAACAGTTCTGAGTTACTTTTTGCCCTTTATATGTACAACCATCTCAAAATTTTTCTTTGCTTTTGCAAGTGGCAAATGAGAAATTACGATAGCTTTACAATTTTTTTTCAACTGAAACACATCTCTCCTGTTTCAATAACAAGGGGGAGAGAGCTTTCAAAAAAAAGGCAGAAAAGAGAGGAAATAGAGAGAAAGGAAAACCTGAAACTTCCCGTTACATAGTAAAATAATTTTCTGGCAATTTTTTTAATAGAGAGAAGAAAAGAATTTCATCTTCACTTTCAGTTGCTCTAGTATCAGGTTTTTTGCAGTCAGTATAATAACTACTTTCTTAGGGTCAAAAGCCACCTATATTCATATAGTTAGATTTGTGCTGAAGTGATCAGGATCCTTCAGGGGCCAGCACTGTGCCCTTGCAGTTTCTGAGCAAGTCATACAGATTCTTCTAAAGCAGTGTGAAATGTTGAAGTGAGTCCCAAGTGCACCTGTTTCATATTGCTCTCTCTTGTGTTGTAATCTCCTTTGTATTGTTCTTATCTGCCTTGTTTGTTTTGGTTCTTCCCTATGAAATAAATGTTACTGTAGTCACCTTCTCCTTCAGAGGGCTCACAGCTCAGAAGGATCATAGGTGTCTGCTGAGAGTCCCTAATACTTTCCTCCCCATGAGGAACATGAGGTTGCCTGTACCAGCTCCCAGTCTGTGAGGACTTTCAGAGCCATCACATCCTGGCAGCCTGGAAGGAATTTCAGGAGCCAGAAGGGAGGACGCAGCATTTCTCCATAAAAAATTAGGGAGGGAAACATTTGCCTTTAGTTCAGGTATGCCATTATTCCATCTTTCTTTTTCTTAGATGTCTTTAGTTGCTGTTACCCTTGCCATGTATGGCCTTGTAAAGAAGCAGTGTGAATGCACTGAAAGGATATTTAGTGCTGCCTTGCCGTGCTATTGCTTTTGTAGGGATCTTGGTAAAATCAGATCCTGACCTCTTCCCTACCTACTTTTCATGTAGCAAGCTTTTTAATGAATCTTTCAAACTTCCTGTTTATATCTCAAGGGACATAGAGCTTTTTTCTTCCTTCAGCCAAAGAATCTATGAGGTTCACTTGATTTGAAAGGTATTGAATGGCAAGCTGCTGCAGAAAGATAAACCACTCATTTTGAAGATGGCAGCTCAGCATATTTCAGAGCAAGTAAATCTGGGCTGCTGCCATTAACTGGCAGGTGTGGCCATACTTGACTGTAATACAGCAGATGTCACATGATAAACTGGTGCTGAAGTTCCAAGCCACCACATCCTGAACTATGTAACAGTTTACTTGCAGCTACTCTTATCCAGACTTTTGACTTCTCTTGCAGGTATTTGTCAAAGACTTTGATTCCTAGATTTTGTTATACATGTGTCTTAGCTGGTACAAGTCTTCAGAGACTTGCTGCAGACTTTCTCAGTCTATTTTTAGTTGTGTTGATTGTCTTCAGTCAAATTTGAAAGTTCATTTGCAGCATACAAAACTACTGTTTGCTAGCCTGTGTTGGTCATCTTTCTACTGGGTTTCAAAGTAGCTCGTGTGTAGTTTTGGAAGAAACAGAGTCAAAGTATATTGCAGACACAAGATGATTAAAAAGTTTAATTTAGAGTGTAATTGTTGTTCTAGGTGACCTTCTTTAGGCTGTCAGGTTTGTAATTTATCTTGACAAGTGTATCAAAGCTGCTAATTAAATGCAGTAAAAACAGTTATGCACATTAACAACAAATTTCAGAAGATCAAATCTTAGGCCAGGGCTCTTCAGGTTCTGTCCCTTTCTTTATAGGTCAGCTGATAGATTGCTGGTTTCTAATTAGCTGTTAGAGTTATGTAGCAAGGACAGCCTCAACTGAGAGTAGAAGGCCTTGCTTTATAAAGAATGTTCTGTTTGTACTAGTGTGAGATGCAGCCAGGGTTGAACAGGGTTAGTGGCAATTCTCTCAGAGGAGAGTTCCTCAGTGTGGGCAAGACCAGTGTTGGCATCAAAACTTTGTGTCCAGAGCCCTGCATTACTGGAGTTCCATGCTTTCACAGATTTCTTTGACTTCTTTTGTTACATTCTTACATACTGTTTTATGCAAAATACCTTTTCTGTTTTTAAACTCAACCTTTTAAAGCCCTTAAAAACTGATTTAAAATGTGAGCACTAATGTTCCTCTTTGTTCCTCTGGTGTTATGTGGATGCCATTAAATATACCAAGATGTGCTTTCCACCTGTCCTAATGCCCAGGCAGGGCAGAAAGAAGTCACAAGTTGATATGCTGTGCCTGTCCATGTGATGTCCCTCAATCCCCCAGCAGTGTTTGTCCCATTCCATGGGCCATAATCCAGCTGTTAATCTGACAAGTCCCTTTCCTCCAGACACCACACATCATCAGTTGAATAAAGTGATGCATAAAAAGCATCTTCAGAATGAAGAATCATTCATTCATTGAAGTGAGTGCAAAAATTAGAAAAGTGAGTTAACACAACAAATCACTTTTTATGCTCGTTTCCTTAACTAAAATTCACAGTGGCAGTAATAGCTGACCTTGCCTGTCAGTTTTCACAGTCATGCTTTGGCTGCTTGTTCCTCTGCTATGATGCTGGTATCTTGAATCCCTTTGAAGTTTTGGGAAGAGGAAACCAGGTTGTCTTGTGGCAGCCAAACAGGCTCAGGCATTGTTATCTTATCCCTCTGAAGCTGTTGAACCCAGGAGCCTAATCTTTGACATACTTTCATTTCCTGCTTGCTTCCTCTTAGCAGCAGCTTTTGATAGAAATCTGTAGTCAGGCAAGGTAAGTATTTCAGGTAGGAATGTTTAGTCAGTGCTTTTAAAATGCTTTTAGTAAAATTAGGAATATTTTTTGTGTGCTATATATATATATATATATGCTTATTTGGACAAATACTGTAATTGGCAGCATGCTTTTTATGGTATGAGGTGTTTTCCCCATTGGCATGAAAGAGTTGATTTTTTTGTTGAGCTTTTCTTTTATACACTGTTGAAATAAGGAAGGGTTCCAATTAGTGTTTAATTACCAAAACAATTTCATTTGCTGTCATAGCTCTCTGAGGTTCTGTAGAATGTGAGCCAGGAGAACACCATAAAGTCATTCTGACTTAACAGGAAGGCTTTATGCCTTTCTTAATCTTACAACTCCCTGTTTTCCTCCTTAATTCTTTCTTGCAGACAGAGAACGAGAACGCCAGAGGGTATCTGTGGACTCAAACCCAAAGACTGTGAATGGAGTAGAGCAGCCTGAGCCCCTTCAGTCATCAGTTCAACTCCAGTGTAACCTAGGCAGGCCAAAGTCAAAATCTTCCACAGTTAAGTCACCCAGTGTGTCAACCCAGCTTGAAACAAAGACAGATGATTCAGTCAAAAAAAGAGGTAAATTGGGTCTCTGGTTCCTGTTTTTTGAGGTCAAAAACAGCTGAGGCCTCCAGGAAAAAACCTCTGAATTCACAAAAGTTAAAAAGAGATGTGTTGGAAAGTACAAGCAGAATTATAACAAAATGAATTGAACAATTTATGCTTTATTTAATATATTAAACTGAATAATTTCAATTAATAATGCCTTTCTGACATTGATTTGGGGGATGCATTTCAGCAAACACGTTTAGAAACTGAAGGGCACGAGGGAGGGACTATGAAAAAGTTGGATTTATGGACTTGAGTAGAATACCTGCTTCATTCTAATCTGAGCAAATCATACATTGAACTATTCCTGGTTCCTCATTCAGAAAAACTAAAACCAACTTTCTGACCACCGTGCAATTTTTGTTTTCTATTTTAGGGCCAAACATTGAAAAGTCAGTAAAAGACTTGCAGCGTTGCACTGTTTCTCTAACCAGATATCGTGTGATGATCAAAGAGGAAGTGGATAATTCAGTGAAGAAGATCAAAGCTGCTTTTGCAGAATTACACAGCTGGTAGGTAAATCAGCTGCAGGGATCCATCAGCTCCACTTAGAGAAGGGACTAATTAAATGACTGGTATTAGTGGGGAGGGGTCACTCACACCCTCTTTGTTTGCAGCATTTGGTTTCATAAAAAAAACCCATGGTGCCATTAAGTAATGACACTCCTCACCAGCCAGGAAGTAATATATGCATATATTGTATACATACATAAAGTTCTTTGAAAAAAACACGGATTCTTTTACTCCTTAATTATCCATCTTGACCTAATTCTTTTGTATCAGATTCAGTGGCAGCATATATGAGCAAATGAAAGCTGTTCTAAATATCCTGTCTGGGATTTTCTGAAGTCTCTTTTACCTTCTTTAAATCTCTTCTTTTTATACTGCATCTTTGATCTTACCTCCTTTGGCAGACAGTCCTTTACTGTCTCTTCATGTCCCATCATCTTTGCTTCTTATCCTGCCATTGTTCTCTTAACTTCCCCTCATAGTTCCATCTAAGTTTCCCATCTATCATTTAATTTCCAATTTGCATCTCTTGTTCATTCTTTTTCCTAACTTTTTTATGTCTTTAATCTATTTTTTATTATTATTTTGATTACTGCTGATCTTTAGCATGTATACCTACACCCTTTGAAAACTTGTAGGAGAAATAATTGCTGTAGTAGCAAGTTGCATATTTGATATGTTCTTGTCATAGAAAAGTCTTTCCTCCTTTGAGTTCCACTCAGCCTTGGTTAAGCACAGATGTCATATAAAACCTATGTATTAGACAGTGTTGGAATAAAAAGAAGTCATGTTAAAATGTACAATACTTGGTTACAAATCAGAGCAGAGTAAAACACCTTTCCCCTTTAATTCAATCACAGTATTTGTCAGTATTTTTAGGAGCATGTCTTATAAAAGAGCAGTAGTATTGGCAGAATTTTGTTAACTTTGGACTTCAGTGGTATATTCATTGTCTTCAAAGATGCATCTAGCTAACTTTAGGGCCATTGGGACTCCACTTCTCTATGGGCAGAAAATCCAAGTGCTGCTGAGCTCATTTTGGGGAAGATTCTGGTTCACTGAGCCCCCAGTGTACTTTACTGTATAGCAGGGAGAGCTGTGTTTCTGTTTCTCCAGTGAATGTGAGCTGTGATCACCACTGTACTAAACTCAGTAATGTCAGAATTGTTCTGGAGCCGTTGCAGTGATTTTTGCTTATGAACTTACATGTGGCATTAAGACTGTTGGGATAAAAAATTGAGCAGAGTTCATCAACTCCTTCCACCTTTTTTTGGTCATTCTCAGAGGGGACCTTTTCTCTGACAAAACTATAGTTGGATCTCATTTGCTGAGTAGTTCACACTCATTTTTTTATTTTTGGTAGGAGTGTTAAAAATATCTTACCTCATATGTCTCACCTTGGCTGCTGGCAGTCACAGGCAAGTCAGTCTTTAAGCAATTGTCACTCTGGTCACAGAACAGACTTAGAATTCTGTCATGATCTAAAGGAAGGTAGTTAAGTTCAGAACTGAAATTCTTCATTTTTCATGTATTCATGTTTGAAAAGAAGTAAAGCTTATTGCCTAATACTTAAATACCCCAAAAGAGTTTGTAAATGAAAGTACTTAAAATTATTAAAATAGCCTGGAAAACTTTTCAATAGGCTTAATTTTATTTTGCCTCCTACCAGCTTCAGTGACTAAATTATTGAAGTGGAGTCTGCTGGAAGCTCTAGAATCTAACAGATCTGTGGTCTGAATATTTGTGCCTCAGCATAACATTGCAGTGAGGACAGTACAATGTCAGGAGATGTTTATGGAAATCTCAGTGCTGGCTGTGTTGCTTTTGGCAGCTCGTAAGTCTAACATTTAGAGGTTTTTTTTTCAAATGAATGAAGTAGATTTTTTGTTTAAACAGTAAACTGCCCGACTTAACATCTTCTTTGCTAAAATTAAAGAGAGTTTTGTGATATTTCGTATGATTTTGTGACCTAAACTTTGAGGAAGATGGGCAGAGCTGTTTTAATGGCTTGTTTCCAAAAACTGCCAGACAACTGCTGTAGATGTACTGGATTTGGGTAGAAATCACCTGAACTAGTGATACATACAGCTTCAGACCTCATACAAGGATCACCCTGTATTCCAGAGCTGCAAGGTTTAGTGTGTGTAATTTACATGGGAGTTTCCTTGCTCCATAATTGAACAAAACATCCCCAGTGTTTGCAGGAGGATAAGGTTTTAAGTGAGCATATTTATTACTCTCCTTTGCCATGGAGTTTCTCTGTGACACAGTCAACTTGTCATGAAAAAATGAAGGAATTCAGCTGAACTGTGGCTCCCAGAATTCTATGGATTGACCAAAGCAAGGGCATGATGTCAGGTCTCCATTGTGATGATGATTCCAAAGCTTTTTCCAAGTTCCTCTCCCAGTTCCTGCAGGAGTATGGGCTGCTTGAGATGGACAGCAGATCCAGCAGCCACCAAGTGCTGTCTGTGTACAGACCTGCCAGGAACCCTGGAATGAGCTCAGTACTGTAACCCCTTCCTGTTACACACAGCTGTCACCACCTAAGGGGTTTTAGTGAAGCTAAATGAAGTCAGAAGCTTTTATCTTGCATTTCAGCTGAATGCTGAAACACATACTAATTTGTCTCTTTTGGGTTTATTTTTCTTCCTTTGATAATAGGATATAAGACCACTTTTGTGTCCTTTTTTGCTATCAAGGTCAGAATCAAAACTGCATTGCAAGAGTCAGTAATATTTTTGACTTTCTGATGATCTGTTCTGGTTTTTTTTAAATCTTTCCTTATTTTACCAATCACAGAAAGAATGAAGAATGCAAAGATAATATCATGTATCTTCCTCCTACTTTCAGACAGTAAATGAAACCATTATTATGGAGTTAAATGAATAGCACATGTGGCCTAAGATGTCCTGAAAGCTTCAGCAGAAACATTCACAAGAACTTCTCCTTTTAACAGCAGAAACTATTGAGTGATAGCTGCCAGTGAAAATCCATGTTTCTCTCTGGCTGATTTTTCACAGCTTGACCTAGATGATAGGGAAGTTACCCCTGAACATGTAATATGCTGCTGTTTAAAAAGTCACCTATCTGGCAAAATAGTGCATACCCTCCCACAATCTGAAAAACAGTGCTAAGGAGCAGATGTGCTGTGAGCCCCTGTAAAAGCCTGGGGGGAAAATGCAATTCTTACTTCAGTTTTGACTTTGTAGTAAAATGGGGCAAATAACAATCCCAGAAAGATGTTGATTTTAAAACATTGCATTGGGCTCACTTCCTCTTTCTTAAAGAACCTCACTGAAGTTTCTGGTAACTGGAGTAATTCTCTGTGTGCTCAGAAGAAGTGATAACAGCTTGCATTTATTGAGTTCTTTTCATGCCAGAAGACTCTATAGCATTTTACAAGCCATGGGCTGGACCAGGCAGGGCACTTAGCCCCACAAGAAGTCTTTTGCAGTCTCATGTGGATTGTGCTCCTGCTGTGATCCAGAATCTGGGCACCCCTGATCTTGCTGGGCTTTCTGTGGCATTGCTTTCCCAAGGTTATGAGAGCACTTGGCAGAGTGAGCTGAAGGGCTGTGTTCCTCAGGCTCACATGGGCCTGAAAGTTAGGAGAGAAATCTTCTTGATAGTAGTTCTTGATCCAGTGTTTGTCCTTGTTGCATTCAGCTTTGCTGTATGGTTTTCAGGAATACCTTGGTGTCAGTGAGAACATGAGGTTCTTCCCTTTCTACTTTGATATAAAATACATCAGAGCATAGCCATGTCCCATGGCGACATGGTAGTGTAGAGCACAGAAAAGAAGGCTACCAAGTAGTCCTTAAGTTGCAGGGGAAGGTTAAAAATGTTAAATGGACTCTCCTCTCACTAGAGTGCACTTGAGACATTTGTTGCCAAGCTTAAAACCTGCATGCATTAACTGAGTTCTCACTTCTTTTCCACCCAGACACTGAATAACCATCTTGGGGATAAAAGGAGAGCCCCAGGAAATCTGAGTGAAATGTGTAGAGTACAAAAGGAGCCACAGTTCCCCATAACACCTCTTGCCAGAAAATAATTTTCACATATTGGACATTCATACAGTCGTATGGAAAACTAAAAGGGAACATCTGCTACTTGCCCATATGGTCTGCTGCCAGCCACAAGTGGTCTATAGAAAACAGTGAGAACCAGGTTTAATTATGCTGCATGTGGAACTGAACCACATAAATACAAGCTTCTCTACTCTTTTGTACATACTGATATGTCCAGTGCTGTGTAGAGAGCATGAAAACCAACACAACTGAGTTTTTGGAGTGAAGAAAAAGTAGTTGAAAGCTTTACTATAGGTAGATAAAAAAATTATTCTGACATAGTGCTGGGAAGATGGAGCTTAGCAATACTGACAGTTTAAAAATAAAATAGATTTAGGGTAACAATTAGAAAGCATGTGCTGTATGTTTGGGGAAAATTAAGGAGTTTTCATATTGTTTTCTAACTTAAAGCAGAGGAGTCCTTGAATGGGGGAAGAAGTAATCTTTTTAGATTACACCCAGAACAGAATTATCTTTGCACTTACATAGGTGTGTCTGTACTGACTCAGTGTGGGGTAGTGAGCAGTGGTGCCAGTGCTCAGCTGCAGAACAGTGAGAACACAGTTGCCCCTTTCTGGGAACCCTGCTTGGCAAACTGTAAAGATAATGGTTTTCTGTCACCCCTAGCCCAGAATCAGTGGCACCAGGTGAGAGCTGCCTGTTTGTGCTGTGGTTGTTTGGAGATGGGCAGATGGCTGGAAAGGCCAGGACTAGTATTGCTTTACACGGAGCAGAGCTGTGTGCTGTTTTTCTCTCCATTTCCAGGCAATTCTTCTGAGGTTTCTGTCTGTCTGACAGCCAACCTTTGGCAGTCCTTATGCTTCTTAAGTCCAGGCTTTCAAATCCTCTTGCAGTTTGTTGTGATGTTTGTTTGCCCATAGTCACGTGATGCAGTCCTTGACCTTGTCAGCACAGAGAAGATAAAAATAATCTCCTTGTGTTCCGGTTTCCTTGGCCCCGCTGGGTTTTCAGGTACTTCCAAAGATAAGTGCTTTGACCAAGGCCCTGCTGCCTGGGTGGTCTGGGAGAACCTGATCCAACAGCTCTGGCCCCTGGCTGGGTACCTGCCTGGAGAGCTGCAGCACTGGGAGAGGGGCTTGTGTTGGCACTCTTCTCACGACCTCCAGCAGTCTGGGATCACCCTTGCTGTGCATTAGTGGAGAGAGCAGACAGAGTTCTTGGAACTGGAGGGAGTTATGTTTCAATGAGATACCTAAGTCCCCCTTCTGACCCCTTTGTCTTTTACAATTACTTCATCACTGTATTTTTTTAACAAGTTTGTGAAGCTGGATTAAAGAGGTGAGATTTAAAGGTGGATTACATTGTTTCTTAGCTGTTGTCCATACTTTATGGTGCTGTGTCTGCCCTCTTCCCTCCCAGTCATTCATAGGTGTCTTTGTCATCCTCAGTAAAACAGAACACACAAGTTCTGAGGCTGTGCAGGCATACTCTTGATTTTGTACATGTCATTTTGTACATGTAATAGGTGACTATCTCCTTTCTGATCTCTCAGATGTCAGACTAATTGAGAAATCTAGCATACTAAACACAAAAACAGAATAATTATCTTGAAAATTTTCAACTGACATTACACCAAAAAGCTAGGCCTTTCTTTGATGTGACTTTCCAATGGGCTTTTGAGAGAGTTACTTCTTTTCTGTAGCAGGAGCTCAACAACTGTCTTTTCCTTGCTGGAGTGTGTTTAGGCTGAAATATTTAACCAGTAAGGTATTCAGATACCTCAGGAATCAGAACAGAAACTCAAACAGGAAATAAATACTTTACAAGTTTGTGTAAAAATGTGCAGGATGCTAACAAGCCATGGTGCAACTCCTACTCACCATGGTTAAAACTCCCAAATTGTGAGATAATGCCTTCATTTCTAAATAAGTAAAATTTAGAAATGTTCTTTCAGGAAAAGGTTTTCCATGTCAGTTTTTAGCTTAAACAGGTCTTTGTGGTGAGGCAAAAAAATTCTAATTGTTTGTAAAGAGATCTTAAAAGAAATTGCAAATAGGCTTTTAATTATGGTGCATTTACCAGATCACACTGTGCTGGCTGGCTGCTAGAGAGAGCAGCGTTGGTGAAGGCAGATAAAAATTTACACTAAATAAATCTGAATAACTAAAAGCCTTTGGGCATTTCCAGTTCTACTAGATTGTGCTCTGCAGAGGGAAGAATTTCAGTGAAATTGATTTATGCTGTCTTTTGTTTATATTCTTATTGTCAGACTGTACTAGTGATCAGAATGAAAATTCATGTAATCTGTTTTGCTGTGTAATCATGGTGCATATGCTGATATGGTAATCAAATAACCTTCAAGCATTGTGAACATTTAAATAATATTGAGCTAATACTGGAAGAATATAATCTACTGAAACATTGCAATATATGTAATGTACCAGGTTTTCCTACAAGGTATTTTCTACAATATATCTGTATCTCCTATTAATATAAAGAAAACTAGAAATATCATTTCTCCAATTACAAAATAGCATGGTTAGTCAGTAACCTGTAACACTTATAATCACCTAGTACAGGTGATTGGGCTTTACATTTACATTCTCATCACATCATTCTAGCTCCTTGTGCCAGAAGTTTGACAGGGACAGTTCTAGTTTTTGGATTGACGTGCAGGATTCTTTTGTGAAATACACAATTGGATTAGAGATTCTTATCAGTTGTCTTTTCACACTGCCTGTGGGTCAAGTATGTTCATGCTAGAAGGGAAATATGTGCAATAAAAAAAGCATAATACTTAAAGCAGAGCTTATCAGGACCATCTCATGAATTTGCATGTAACCTCAGCTCGAATACAGCAGAGACAGTGACAGTGCTAACATCCCTCAAACTTGCTTGGGCTTGTCAGCAGCTTGTCAATCAGCACAGCTTCAAGGAGCTACTGGGGCTGTTCCAAAGCGTTGACAGAGCACATCACTGGAGTATGTTGTGTTTCTGTTGATGCCTAAACTGTCAGGCTCAAACAGTGTCTCACTACTCTTAACTCCCTTCCTCAAGAAAAAAGGGTTCAAATTGTACCTCAGTGTTCAGCAGCTCTCCAGCTGAACCAGCCCCCAGAGGATGCCCAGGAAAAATAGCTCTTCCCCCTTCTGGATGAGGAGCCCTGCTGCAGTTATTCAGGATGCCACAGCTGACACTGTGTTCCTCAGTCTCCAGAAGAACAGTCATTCTCAAACTGTGCACAAAGCTGGTTCAGGAGGAGTAAAGCTTATGGAACACCCCAAGGAGAAAATGGGCATTTGGAGGGGTTTAGAGGGTTATGGAAGGATTCATTCAAATTACTCTGAAGAGTAACCTCTATGTCATGCAGCTGGGATTTACCTTTGAGAGCTGAGTCAGCATGTTTGCCTCCATGTCAGCTTGGCCTTTTTATTTCCCCATCTCTTCAAGCACAATAGGTTTGTCATAATGCCTAGAAGAGGCAGAAGGAAAGAGAAGATTCTGGTTGTCTGGAAACCTTATGATTCTCGTCAGTAAAGCTATAAATCAGCCAGCCTGGCAATCTGAAGCAGCTTTTCTTAAGAGGCTCTAATAACTTTAATCATTTTAAAGTTAAAATTTGGAATTTGGAGGTATTGCAGCTGACTGAAAATATCTTTTCTTTAGCACTGTGCAAATACTAGATTTCATGCTGTAAACTAGAGGAAGATTATTTTGTTTCACTGATGTCAGAACAAATTCAGAATTTGTTCTGAGTACGAAACTGTGAAATGAGGCAGCTGTCAGCATGATTTGCCCCTATCATTGCTGTGCCAGCAGCTCATTGCAGTTTGGCATTTGCAGCTCTTTTGCCATTGTACACTAGTGTGAATCCTGCCATGCTCTGTAAGGCCAAGGCATGAGTATTATTCATTTGACCAGGAATAGGGCAATTCTGTTTTTGCCTTCAATTTTCCATTCAGCAGAATGATTCCTAGGGAGCTGTTGTCTCTCCTGCTGCATCTCATATCTCTACAGCACATGCTCTGGCTGTGTCTCATTTGCATGACCTCTGTGTTATGCCTCTGCTTTGCCCTCAACAAAATTGTCTCTTTCCTGAGCCCCACTTCAAAATTTCACCTGGATATTAAACTCAAAAATGCTAAATCCTGTGCTCCAAACTGCAGATACTCACCTGTGGTGAACAGTGATATGGTGCTGATAGCTCAAGTTTGGTACCCAGGTCCTGATCCTGAAAATGTGAGGGGTAAGAAATGGAAGGATCAATCCTTTCAGGAGACAGGTGTAGTGAAAGGAGACAGAAAAGAAAGAGCTAGTAATGTTACTCTGTTTTTTCTGTATCATCAGTCATAGAGATAAGGCTCACTTCATTCAGATCTTTCTTGAGTCTGATCGGTGAAGGGGGAAATTGAGTCCCAGTGTTTGGTCTGCTACAGCAGGGGACTGATGATTAGGGCATGGATTCAGGTACATTCAAAGAAAGAAGTGGTTCTGAGTTGTGTGTTTGTCACCAGAGTCTCAAATAGTATGTGGAAATATGTTCAGGTGTTGATACTGATATCCAAGGTAAGGAGAAGGCATGGCTGAAGCCATGCCTTTCAGATTTTTAGTGCTCAGAGTAATCAGAAAAAATTGACAGGATTATGAACTCTTCAGAACATCAGCTGAAGTAGTATGTTCATGATTTTAAACCCAGTTCCAAGCAGCTATAGAAAACCCAAGAGAAACAACATAACTGGAGAGGAAGGAGTTAGCAGAATGTTTTCCCTCAGGTGTCTTTAGATCTGAAATGTGTTCTGTTCCTTGCTCTGCTAGAGCTCAGATCTGATCATACCTGGTTGTGCAGAAAGCTCCTGTAGCAGTCAGTATCCAGTTCTCCACAGCACACAATGGCTGCAGGCTGTGCACTGGAGTGCACCAACTTGAGACAGCATTTTAGTGCCAAATGACACTAAGAAGCATTAAAAGAAAATGCTTCCTGGGAGGTATTGCTGTGCTGAGCTTTGAGCAGTTCTCAATAATGCTTTTGCTGTGGTCTAATCACAGTCACTGTCTTAAGGCTGAGTAGGGCATTTTTTCCAGAAAATGCATTAAAAATGGTTGAACTCCTAAGTTAAGGAGCTGTTCAGTTTAAGGGACTGTCAGACCTTTGTGTGACAACAGTGGGATACTAGCAGGAATGAGAGACAAATTTGATCCATTGATTTTTCCACACTGTTCTTGTCCTTTCTCCTTCTATATGTTAGCATTAAGATTTCTTTTTGCATTTTTCATTTGTCTTTTTTTTCTCCCCAGGCCAGGGTTTTTTTCCAGTTTTCTGTCTGTTGTTTTCATTTGTTTATAACTTTGATAAATTCAGTTGGAGGCAGTATTGTTCTATTTTGCATATTCTGTTGCTGGCTGGCCTAGGACATTTTTATAAAGAAACATTAACTTTCCCCATATATGACACATGGCAATTTATGGTTTCCAAGCTGAAAAATGTGGTTGTATGCTTCCAGATGAAAATTAATGTTCCTTTCCTTTAGCCAAGAGAGAGGGGGCATGTCCTCTGCTGATATAAATTAGTACAGCTGCATTGTCTTCAGGGAAGAAAAACCTTTTCAAGATCTGTTAAAGAAACTTAGTTTCTTCCATGGACAAAGGCACCAAACAGTTTCTCTGTTGTATTATTCTTTATTTTTTTCCAATGTTAGTTTATAGCTAGAAAGGAAGTACTCAGGTGGTTGTTCTTTAAATTCATCAGTCCTGTCCTCTACTGCTACAACATATAAATACTTTCCTGAAATGTTTGTCAGAGAACAAAATGAAACGTTAGGAGTGGAAAACTGTCTAGTAACAGATAAGATTTGACTAGAAAATATAATAAATACGGGACTGCTATAGCCTTGTTTTCATTCTAATATTAAAAGTGGTTTTATTTGGCATCAAAATAAAATGTTAGGGGCCACCAGTTTACGAAGGATCTGTTGTTGGAGTGCAGAGAGGACTATCCTGGAAAGAGCTGCACTAAAACACTTCTGATGAGCTCTGCTGTTGTGAGCTTGTTGTTTTCCAGAGAAAAGTTTATGTTTATACAACCTGTGTAGTGCACTAAGGAGACACTGATAACAGAGACAGAAAAAGTAAAAATCTGCAATTTTTTTTTTAATTTAAGAGAAAGTAGTAAAGATAACCAGATTCTCTTTGGGGAAGCTAGAAATAGGTAAGAACTTACAAGACTTGTTTCAGCCACCTATTGTGAAAGTCAAGGAAGTTTATTAAACCGTGTAGTTACAAAAGCTCATTGAAAATAGATTAATTCTGAGAAGCTGTGACTATTTAGATTAGCAAGCTGGAGTCATCACCTGCTTATTTGGCATTCAAGCTTAATGCTTATGCCTGGAGAGTATTGAGTGCCAACTGGAACAATCATGTCTTTCCATTGTCACTACCTCTTAACTGATTTGCTCTACCGTAAAAAAACCCTGCTGTTTTATTTCCTCTGGTGGATAGGTCACACTAAATTGATCTGGCAGGCTAAAACAATCATTTGAGTCTTGTTTCTGTGTATGAAACAAAAAAAAAATGTGTTACACTGCATTTGTTGTCCGGCTGCAACCTTTGCCATCAGCCAACCTGCTTCTGTGCAGTGTAAAGGTCTCCTCCTCTCCAGGGGCATGGTAGACTGGGAAAGCTCAAGGACAGAAGACTGCAAAGCTTCTGTTGCAAACCTCCTGTGTGAGGTTGGTTGGAAGATTTCAAGGAAGGATGAATGGCATGAACATGTTGTAGCTGGTGAATGTTTGGTTGTTCCTGTGTTTGCCATGTGTTCCCCACACTGCCTGCTCACCAGTCTTTCCCTGCTTTAGTTAAGGACCTGTTAGCATTTCTCTAAGTTTCTGTCTCTCTTTACTGCACACTGAACTCTGCAGGGTCTTCCCTTTCTTGCTAAGGATGTTCTAGATAAATGTTTTGGTTTTAAGTGTTCTATAATGTCTTCCTTCAGTAGAAGCCTGTTCACATGTAACTCAGTGTCTTCACCAGGCCCAAAAGCTGATGTTTCAGGTTGATTTTACTAACAGGGTTGAGAGCTCCACTCTTCCCTTGAGTGCATGCCTACATCCACTCCTGGTGTCTGACCTACTTTTTGCAATTTCCCCCTCAGCTGCTTGAATTTACTCACTTATGCAAACACAAACACTAACATTGGTGGTGTTTATTAAATGTGAACTTAACTTTAAGAATAATCCAGTGAGAGGAAAACAGAATGGCACACCAGAGCACTGTCCCCTGGAGGGCATTCTGCAGAAACATTATTCCCCTGGACAGTGTCACTGTGTTCATAATGGGACCAACTTAGCACATGTCCTGTCTGCTCCCAGCACACCCAGCTGATCATTTGCACTCTGACAGCTTATAAGCACTGTCAGGGGTTCCACACCAGGCATTTTTAAAAGGAGAGGCACACAAATCCTTAAGAAGGCCAGGTAAAAGTGGAAAAACTCCTTCCCAGTGCTGGGGAAATAGCTGACTTCTATTATGGAGATGCTTTAATGCTTGTTTACATCACAAACCACTTTCTTGTTTACCCTGACATATTTTGCAAAAATATCTCTAAGGAAGGAAAGGAACTCATTCCAGCCATCTTTAATTTTGTTTCATGCTTAGTTTTATGCCAACACCTAAGCTATTAATCTGGATAGCAGCAATGGTCTATCTGGCTTAATTAGGAAGCAGACTGTTTAGTCATTTGAGGATTGCTGTGCTGAATGAGACTGATTTCCACATCTGTGCAGATATGTGGGAAGGCCAGTGAGATGTTTGTGTAAAGCAGCACACAGTGATTATCACTAATTTTTTTGTAGCTGGCTTGTCTAGGTATTTCTTCAGCTTCAATTTTTTAAGTCTTATTCATTTCAAAACTGCCCATTATTAATGTCTGAAGTCTGTATAGTTATAGCTTTTGACTTTGATGGAGTTCTAGCATGGATTAAATAATTTTTTTTTTCTTTTTCTTTTTTTCTTTTTTAGCATCGTAGACAAAGAAGTGTCATTAATGGCAGAAATTGATAAAGTTAAAGAAGAAGCCAGTAAGTAGAAAAAAAATACACAGGGAAATTTTGGAATACTGTTGAAAGAATTGTTTTGTTTGGCAGAAAATAACACAATCCATAAATTTGGTTAGCAGCATTCCATCATCTTTCACTCTATATGTGTAGACAGATAAGGCTTTGATGTGCCAGGGTAGTTTCTATTAGGATTGTGCATCAAAATTTCAGTATTAAGAAATTAAGGTAAACTAAAAGGTGATAAGGAGTTAGATTTAAATTACTTACTCCTTCTGCTTATATATCAGAGCTTTTTGACCCCTCTTTTTTTTCCCCCCCTCATTTCTGTGGCTATTCAATTACTTTGTTTCCATTTACCAATCACTTTTTGCTTGCTTATAATACCTACATAAGTTAGAATACTGGAATTTGGAAGTAGGTTATTGTGTTGCCTTGCATAGCTTTAAGGGATAGTGATCAAGCTTGTAAATTAGAACATTTTTTAAAAATCAAAAAACAGATCGTTACTGCAGTCTGTTTTCTTAATAATCTGTGGGAGTCAGTCTGATTGCAGGCTTTTATGTTGTCTTTGGGTTTTGCATTTTCATGTGTATATATTCTGGTGGGGGAGGGAGGGAAGCAAGATGAGCCTTGTATTAGGATACCACAATATCTGTCTCAGGCTCCATCCAAGATAAAATGTTTGTATTTACCTCCAGGAAGTACAGGGGGCCGTGTTTCAGTAGAGAATGCTAAGCAAGAAATTGAAGAGTAACGAAAGCATTATTAGAATGATACTTTTCCTGGCAGATGAAAATGTCCTTCATATGAATGCATACAATCCTTTTATTGATTTGTGAATTTAAGGTCCTTCCAAGCAGGGTCACAAATACATTTAATATTTTTGAATGCTTCATCTGCATTTAGAACTCATTTGGTTTACAAAAGTATAACAATTGAATTTTTGTTGAAAAGAAATGCTCTAAATTCTCTGTTGCTGTCCAAGTCTCTTGCAGTTGTATATGTGTAGAAACTAGAAGGTTCAAAGTTATGACAGCAAAGATTTGCAAAGTTTGTGGTTTTAATTTTATTTGCTAATTTTCTGGGAAGAACACGAAAGAGATGTGAATTTGAAGCTCTGTGTTATTCTGGGAAGGACTTGTGGAGGAATATATATCAGCAGTTTTTGGTTACCTTTGGTTGCCAGATAGCAGGCAGCCATAATCAGCTATAGGGCATGCACTCATTCCCAGGAAAAAGCAATGGTAGCATTCCCACTGATCAGCAGACACAGTTTTAAGCCCTGACTGCACAAACAAATCCACATTTTGGAAATCCCCTGCCCATGGCTGATGGTATTATAGGGCTCCTTCATTAATCCTGGCCAGTTATAGGAATTTTTGTAGAAAGTAAACCTAATTCCTGCCTGCCAGCACACAGAGTGCTGCATTTGCACATGGTGTGTTCTGTTTCCATTTCCCTGCCAGCTCCACACATGGCAGCAGATGGCCCAGTACCTGTCCCTCTCCAGCTGTCTCTCAAGGCTGCTCTAGGCTATAAAGTGCCTTCAGAAACTTAGGCAGAAAGTTGTTACAGGACTGTAACATGCTAAGCAAGATTTAGAACATTATTTATTTTCATATCTCTTTGCTGCACTCAAGGACTGTTTTACTGTGGGTGATCTTACTCTTGCTGTCAACACTAGGAAAAATTCCAAATATGATAATTTCAGGGGTTTTTTAAAACATGGCTATTTGGCTGGCATCTTATGGAAATAAATGGCAGTATGAGATGAGATCCTGTGGTCTGGGTAGTCACTTTAGCAAAGAGAGGATATTGATCTTGGGGAGGAACAGTATTAGCATTACCTAGAATAAGCAGTAAAGCAGAACTCTTGGACAAGGTAAGCACCTGGTAAACTGTTCATTTAATGTGATAAAATTTTCTCACTCTCGTAGACCAGATTCTAAAAAAAATGAAATAGAGAAGATTAGCTGGGAAGATAGCAGCAGTTCTTGGCATAAGTAATAATGTAGGCACAGATTTACCAGCAGGGTAAAGGAGCTGTAACCACCCTCTGCCTTCCCTGCCATGTGTGACACACACTTCTCTACAGCTGCACAGTTTGTTTGCTCCCACACAGCTGTACAGGTGCAGCTGTGCCTCCCTGTGCCTGCTGGACCACCTTGTACTCAGTAAAACATTGGAACAGGTTTCCCAGAGGAGAGGAGATCCTCATCCCTGGAAGCATTCTAGGTCAGGCCCTGAGCAGCCCCATCTATTGAAGATGTCCCTGCTGATTGCAGGGGGTTGGACTAGAGACCTTTAAAGGTCACTTCCGGCCCAAACTGTTTATTGACTTTACAATGCTTTCAAAAGAAGGTGTTATCTGATTAAATAAATGATAATGGGTTGAGGAACAAACTGTCCATGAAATACCATTAATTCTCACCTTTAAAAATTGCATTAGAAAGTATAGGCTGGTTGCATGACTTGCCAAGTGTGCCGTGGAAATTTGTGGAATAAAGAAGGCAAAAAGCCAAAATCTCTACTGCTGTAATGGAGTCTATGTCCTTAGGATAATTTACATTAAGTGTCACTCCCCCTGACTGTATGTGTAAGTTCAAGACAAAAGACTATGATTGTTACTATTTTACATTTAGATGATGTTTCCTCTCTCCCATAAGTACTGATCCCATCATCCAGTTAATCAGTTGTTGCTTTTTCTCTGAGTTGCCATTTTGGTAATAGTTTGCATGTATTTCCACCAAAATTATAATGTCATCTTATCTTGTGTACAACTAGACCATTGCTTCATGGTTTATGATTAATCTTTCCCTATAAGAATATAACTACTCACCCCTTCCTTACATAGAATCTAAAAGACAGGCAGTAATGAATATTTAGTATATTTTTCATAAAGACTGTTTGCCTTCAATGCTGCTTTGCTGTTGAAATGGCAAATACATGTGTTCCATATGTGAAAGTAAAATTGCAATGCCAGTGACTTTAACGTAAACTGTATATGAACAGGTTTTTTTCAGAGGAAGTGAAATTCCCCTCTAAATCAAATACAGCATGTCTTCAGAAACAGGCTGGTGACTCAATGTAATGCTTCTTTCCATGTCTCTGGAAGGCTCCCTGTTTTTATGCTTCAAAATAAAGCACTAGA
Source organism: Haemorhous mexicanus (assembly GCF_027477595.1). Lineage (NCBI taxonomy): Eukaryota > Metazoa > Chordata > Aves > Passeriformes > Fringillidae > Haemorhous > Haemorhous mexicanus. Next base: position 26,905,197 of record NC_082348.1, on the reverse strand, counting down.
AGACTCAAAACAACATGTCTTTGCCCCTGTTCATCTGAATGTTGGAGGATTGGTTTAACTTTGATTTCCTGAGAGCTATCCCATTTTCAGATCTTTTTCAAAATCAAGCAGTTCAATGAAAAATACTGAACAACTTAATCTGTGCAAGTATCGTATTGGAAGTCCAGTTGAAGTCAGTAGTCCATGTGTTTGTCTCACACAGGATGTACCATGTTATGCCCAAAGACTAATAAATTACAGAGCAATTTACCTTCCTAGCATTAATGACTGACTGTTGGTATTTGGCAGTGGAAATCCTGACTGCTCGGCAGAAGAAAGCAGAGGAGCTCAAGAGACTGGCAGACCTAGCCAGTCAGATGGCTGAAGCACAACTCTCTGAACTCAGGGCTGAAATTAAGGTCAGGCATTCACTTCTGCTTGGGTATTTTAGCCATTTGCAGAACTGCCAAGGAAGAGTTGTCACATAACATGCCCAGGCTGTTTATTCCTGCTATGGGTGGAGGGTAAATAGCTTTTCATAGGGAAAGTGAAGCTTCTTAAAGGATTGTAGCACCTCTGAGCAGTGTACAGGTGCTATCAGAGAAGTGTAAGCTATCCCCTCCTAAGTGTAGCAGTGGGGAATTTTGTTGTTTATGTATCATTTAGACTCAGCAAGTAATCCTGATATCTTCAGGTTCAGTGATCAAACATACATTCTCCACTGAAATGACCCACTTGCCAGGTGTGGGAGTGATCCACCCATCACTGGGCTCTGAGATGTAGTTTGGTGACAAAGGGAAAATACTTGGTTCTGCACAGAGATCCTGTGAACAGGGCAGGGTCAAGAATTTCTTGAGCCTTAAAGTGACCTTAAGCATTGCTTAGTTCTTTTACCATCCACACAGTCTTTTGCTCAGAATGTGAATCACTGTTAACATGTCTGTTTTTGCAGCACTTTGTGAGTGAGCGGAAATACGATGAAGAGCTGGGCAGATCTGCCCGATTTTCCTGTGATACAGAGCAGCTGAAGACCCAGATTCAGCTCTGTGGAGAAAGTAAGTGCTGATGATTCCTCTCACAGAGTCTCTCAGAATATATCTGTGCAGCAAGCCCAGTATGAATGGTGTCTCTGGGTGCAGCAGGACTGCTGAACACACACAAGTCAACAGTTTGCAACATGTTAGACTCACTGTGCCTGGGCTGCACACTCCATCTGCAGGTGCACGGTACCATCTTTGTCAGATTTCCAGGTATTACTCAGATCAGTTGGAGTTTTCAATCTAAACAGGATCCCAACTCTAGGGAATACACAAATTCAGTAATTTATAAATAAATAGTAAATTGGAAGCTTCTGTGTGTGAGCATAATGTAATGAGACCAATTCAGATCTCTCCTGCTAAGAAGTAACTCCCCTGCTTTTTAACAGTATTCACTGGGCTTTTCAAGAGCCATCTAGAGTCCCAAATCATAGAATCACTAAGGTTGGACTGATCCCACCTTGCTACAACCTCCTTTTAGGTACTTTGCAGAGAGCAGTAAGGTCTCCCCTCAGCCTTTTTTTCTCCAAGCTTCTGTTTCTTAATCATCTGCCCTTCTGCTTGGAAGTTCAGGTTCACATTTTTTGCTTCAAGTATCATGTCCCTATTGCAAAATAGGAGCCTGTTTCTTGTCTCTGTCATGCTTTTCTTTCCCCTAAAACAAAGTAAATGATATAAGGCTTTGCCCATTACATTACCATGTCCTGTGGTATTCCATTCAGCAGAAAACTGGTAAAACAATACTGAACAAGTGCATCTTGGTAGAAGGAAAATAATAAATGTTTTCAAGTAGTTCCTAAAAGTAGAAAACAGAGAAAGTACTGCACAGTCTGCCAATACAAGCTTCTGATTGCACAGCTAAAGAACTGACTGCTTGGAGGCATAACCAGTTTAACTCATTAGACCGTAAGAATTGCTTTTGCAGAACACTTTGAAGTTCCATCTAACCCCACATCCTGTCTCTCAGTGAAACCATGCCAGGATGTTTCAGAGGAAGACATAAACTTCCCAGTAATGCATCTAATTGTTTACAGTCACCTCATAGACACTAATACCCTGAAGCAGAAGAGATTGAAAATTCCATAAAGATTATCCTGACTAATAATACCACAGCTGCTATTGATACAACCATAGACTATTTTTTAAAACTCACTGAACTACTTTCCTAAATAACTTCCAGCTGCAGTTAATTCTGCAAGTTAATTATTTATACCTCATTTCAGTAAAGCATTACATAAGCATAGTTTGATGCAGGCCTGTTTAAATCAGGTCAGTGAAGTCAGAAGAGCAGCTATTATCAGGGGAGCAGTGTCATCCTAGAAATGACTGATAGTGCACTGAGTGTCTGAAGAACTTTGCTCATACCTGCCTTCAGTGACCTTGGATGAGCAACTTGTGATGATTGGTGCCTTTGACAAGAGCTTTTCAGTATAAAAGACATTTCTTTTAGCATCATCTCTCAATGAGAAGCATACCCTGCTAGGAGCTGCAAATACCCCTCAGACAAGAGATTATACAAAGCCTATAGCTGAGAACAGCCACCCTTAAGGGCTTGAACAAAAGCAATAACCAAACCCACAGAATTTGTGCAAAGGAAGGAATGTTCCAGCATAAGGAGATCATAGACAGCATATACTCAAAATGAAGGACAGGAAGAAACACAAATAATTGGACTGACATACATCAGAACACACAGTATCCTTTCCTTGTACATCTTTTTTGTTAAAAATAGATTTTTATGACGAGCATGTGGATTTTTATATGGGCTTTCATGTGCAGCAGTCTGTTTTAGATGAGAGAGAATTAATTGGGATGGTTGGCCTCATTGAATTCAGAAATTTCAGCTCAACGTGCAGATCATTGCATTGTTTTTCTGAAGAGGACACCTAGTGGGAGAAGTAGCTGTTGGTGTAAGTGAATAAGATCCTCAGAAAACCTAACAGATGATGCTTAGTTACTAAAATGATTCCTCATCTTATTTCTCTGTACTAGAAGAGACAAAATAGAAGTACCTCTTAGATAAAAACAACAGGTGTCTCTCTGGAGTGAGCCTCAGATTTGTCATCTGTACCAGAAGGAAACAGAAAAATTCCATAATCAGAAAAATCAGAACAGCAAATTAAGATCAAGAACTTCATTAGCCTCAGAATCCTCTTCAAGACTGCTTGGGGGCCATTTTGCAAAGGCAGCTTGAAGAAATGCAGAGAGGAATCAAGGATATTTTGGGTTCATTTCACATCCAAACATGACAGTGCTTAGTAAATTAGGCAATCTCAAAAAACTGAGAAGTAGAGAGTAGGAATATACTGAGATGGGCAGTAGTGGTTCCTGATGGTGCAGACTGCTGTGGTCTGCATAAAGTGGATTAGAGCATTGCATTCAGTTCCAGTTTTTTATAGATACCCATGATATAGAAGAACCTTTTTTTACCCATTTCCTTTAGAGAGGAATAAGTAAATTTCTCTTGGATGCCAAAAGCCTGGCCTTCTGCCAGGCTTCTTCCAAATTTAGTGTAGTGCCACCACATTGGCTCTTTTATCTCCAGAAGTGCTTTGCAGTGAGGCAGACTTACAGCTGTAGAACAATATAGTAACCAAGTTACTTCAACAGTTAGCTTAAGTTAGCTTACTTCATTATTCAAAGTGAGACTGAAACAGTGCTTCCAAAATTACCTGTAAGCAGGGTAAGAATGCAGCCTTCTGTTTAGATGATGATTTAACTGCTAACACATAATCCCTTTTTCTACAGTTTCTCACCCAAAGAACAACTATTCCTCAAGAACACCATGTAGTTTACTGCTGTCTTCAATGACCTCACATGCAACAGCTGGCAAGCAAAATACGCACAACCGAAAGTCCTCTAGTAATGCCAAGAACTCTGATAATAAAACAGCCAGCAGTAAAGTACAAAGTTATCCTTCTTCCAATCCTACAGAATCTTCTTCTCAAGGAGTCACAACAAATAAGCAGGTAAGACGTCAAATCAGCCATGAACTGAACTAAATTACTTCAAAACTTGCAGAAAAATACAGCATTGAAAGTTGTTAATACAAAATCAAATACTGGCTCGTGGTCTATATTTAATTAATAATTTTTGAAGATAATAAGCATATATTTACCAGCTTCATTTTCAAGTCAGTGTGAACATACAAAGTAGAAATAGCATATGAGTAAAGACAGCTGTCTGTTATAGAGTGAAAAAGGAAACCCTCCATTATAGCTAACTGCTATGGAGGAGAAACATTTAGTCTCTGACAAATGGTCAGCTGATGTGCTGTTGAAGCACACTTATTAGATACACTTTGAAAGCAGAATCCTGCCAGGTTTAAAAGCATATTATTTCAGAAGCTCTATAATACAGGTTATAGTGTTATGCTATATTAGTAGTATTATTTTATAAATATATGATACATATATGAATTATATTTTGTTGTAATAGCACCTTAGAATGTCTCAGTACTATTGTTCTTAGGTAAAGCTGCCACTAAAGTTGGTCTGAACTTTGTCCCAGTAGGGATTTTAGGCTCAAGTAGATGCCTGGAGAGAAGTGCAAGACAGTGCATAATGTGAGAGCATGTATGGAATCAACTGTCCTGTCAGGCATGCAAATAAAAGTAATTCAGCCACTTCCCACTAAGAATCAAAGCATCCTCTGAGCAAATTATCTCAATGGACGTGTCTTCCACAATGAGGATTCTTCACTTGGCTTCAGTGTACATGTGACTGTCTGTTCTTCCTGCAGTCATACTGTAGTGCTTGTACAGTGCTTTACTAGAAAAGCAATAGTCATGATTTTGGAAAAAGTCAGTGTTAAGTTCTTCAGTACTTCTTAACTAACTGCTCAGCGAATCACAGAGTATCCTGAGTCCCACTCCTGGCCCTGCACAAGACACCCCAAGAATCCCACCATGTGCCTCAGAGCATTGTCCAACCACTTCTCGAGCTCTGTCAGGGTTGATGCTGTGACCCCTTCCCTGGAGAGCCTGTTCCAGTGTGCAGCCACCTTCTGGGTAAAGAACTTCTCCTTGATACACAACCTAAACCTCCCCTGACCCAACTTCAGGCCATTCCCTCTGGTCCTCTCACTGGTCACCAGCAAGAAGAGATCAGTGCCTGCCCCTCCTCTTCCCCTCACTTGTGACTGCAGTGAGGTCTCCTCCTGGCTGAACAGACCAAGTGACCTCAGCCACTGCTCACATGGCTTCTCCTCAAGGCCCTTCACTATCTTCATGGCTCTCCTTTGGACACTCTCTAATAGTTTCATGTCTTTCCTATGTCATGGCACCCAAAACTGCCCCCAGCACTCGAGGTGAAGCTGCCCCAGTGCAGAGCAGAGCAGGACAGTCCCCTCCCTTGCCCAGCTGGAGATGCTGTGCCTGATGCCCCCCAGGACACCCTGGGCCCTCCTGGCTGCCAAGGCACTGCTGATTCATATTTAACTTCTCTTGACCAGAACCTGCAGATCCCTTTTCTCAACAACTGCTGTTGAGATGTCTAGAATTTCATCCCCTTTTCTGTATTCTCTTGAATCATGGCAGATTTTAATTTGGCATCAGTGATGAACCTGCCATCTGTATCTCCAGGCTACTCAGATACAGTATGGTACTCATAGCTCTGGTTAGAGGTATTATAAAGAGACTCAGGTAACAATCAAAACTTCTTAGGGTTTTCCCTCTCCTATTCCTTCCTAACAGTAACACTGGTAATTTTGACTGCTGTGTTTCTTGGCCTGTTGGAAGGATTCAGACAACCTAACAGTTATCTGATTTCTTTCTGGGTAGAATGGGCCTTCTAGCCAGAGACGGAGATTCAACCCACAGCACCAAAACATGCGGCTCAATGGATCTCATAAGTCACAAGGTGCCAGTAATGAGGCAGATCAAAATAGCAAGAGTGGTTCCAGGCCTGAACACAGAAGACAGCAGCATAACAGCTTTCGATCTAAAAATAAAGGAGCTGTGAAAAATCAGGAGCAGTCTACAACTGCAAGGAGCACAGAGAATCCGGCGCATTCGGAGAAGTCCCGACGGAAGCACCACACCCCGGACACCGCGGAGCACAGGCCCTTCCAAGGCAGCGTTGGCAGGGTGTCACAATGCAATTTATGTCCTGCAAGGATGGAGGTCTCTGCTGATGCCACTGTTCTTTCAGTGCCAGCTGTGACTTTGGTGGCTTAAAACGTCACAGTGATGGCAGGCAGAGAAATTCAATCTCTTCATTTTAGTTTGTTGCTCGAAAAGCTTGTTGGTGAAGAAAATAAGTCAGAACATAGTCTTTTAAATCTTTTGCTGCTTAAAACTTGTTGGTATCTTTATTACTACTAATTATCAAAATTAAATCATACTTTCAAGGCTTTCCCCAATATGTTTGCATTTATTTTGTCACGACTGTACGGAATCTTACCAAAGCAGCATTTACTTCTTAGAAAAATGAAACCTAGATTGGAAAGATAAATTGGTAATTAAATTCATAATAGCAAAAACCTGTTGTAGATATGTGGTTATACGAGTCAATCTTATTATTTCATAGAACAGCCTGTGTTAGAAGGATCCCAGGAAGTCTGTATGCTATGGTCTGCAATGAAGTCAAATAATCTTGTAGAATTTTTCAGCAAATCTCTATACACTTCTTTCTTTCTGTGCGTGTATACATGTACATGCATGCACACTGTATACACAGAAAGTATTGTTCTATTCAAGAAGAGTTGAAAAAGCAGTTCATTTGATTTTAGCTTATTATTCCATAATCTGAGATCTTTAAATTCAAGTATAAATTGTATTAAATGTATTACATATTGGTATTTTTCATGGACAAACTATTTTTATGAGGCTGAGAAAATACGCTCATCTAAGTTTGGAATGTATATAGTAATGGCTATTCAGATGCACAGCCCTGTTCTCCATCCTTATCAGCCACTTTTCTATGACTAGTTGGATTTATTTTTTGCATATGAAAAGTTGCAGGTCTTCTAGACTTGAATTCAAATTATTTTTCTATATTTTTGCTGTAGGAACCATCTGTCCATAACAAGAGCTATGACTAATAAATTACTTAGTCTTTATGTTCTGATTCTGTATTTCAGAAAACCTGTTTCTTCCAAATAATTAAAATCTTCTTTCTAAAATACTCTGGTGTTTGCTGCTTTGCAGTGCCTAACCTTGTGCTCTTACTCAAATTGTATTTGCATAGTGGAACTGGTATCAGTGGGAGGCTTTCAGCTGAGTTTGGACTGGACTAGGCTTTTGCTTCTAGCTTGATTCTAATGCCACAGCCTTGCCATGAGAGCCACCTCCGTGCTGAGCACATTTTACAGGAAGTTACTGTTTAACATAGTAAGGTGTCAGAATCCAAAGCTGGCTGTCAAGTGACCTGTTGGTCGAAGTGTCAGAATCAAAAAGGTGTTAAAGGTCAGTCAGAGCAGGAGGACACTTAAGTAGCTTTAAAAGTTTACACCTAGGTGATTGTTCACTATTGTTTTTTACCAATTTCCTCTGCCTAATTTCTGTTCTCTGACTCTACACTTCCTTAGTACTGACTGGATTGTTCCCCTCTGGGGCCCTTGAAAAATAATCTCCAAGGGAAGAGCAACGTGCATTCCCATATTTTTATTTTTCTTTATATGTGTCTACAGTGTCCCACATGTGAATATTGGTAAAACCTGATTTTAAAAGGCCAGTAACTCATCATCACCTGGAAGAGTGGTGAAAGAAAAATAAACCTGTAGGTAGACATTGGCTTTCTCAGCCCAGCAAGCACTGCTATTATCCTAGTTAATTACCTATCACACTTTTAAGCTGAATGTTTTGGAGTAGATGGAACTGAAATTCCAGCATCTCTGTTGTGCATACCCATCAGATAGGTGGCTTTTCAAAATGTATCTGCTGCCTTACAGTTTCACTGTAACCTCACTCTAAGAGATTTAATTACAAATTCTATGCAGATATTACCCAGGAACTTCTTATCTCTATGTAAGTAGTGAAATGTGTCTCATCTTGTAATCCTTCCTAAAAAAAAAGAAAACCTAACTTACCTGTAATAACATTTATTCCTTCCTTATAGCTTCTACACTTGATTATTGCATTTTTGAAAGTTACTTTATTCCTTAAGTCAGTTTCTCACAAGTGACCTTCTGCAGATAAATAAATAAAATCTGTAACTAAGTTATAACTCAGCACAACAGGACCACCTTGTTCTCTTCAGTACCAGCCAAGCTTTCATGTACTGGAGGCTCAGTGTGTGACAGATCCAGGACTAACAGGTGAGAGATGGCATTTCTCTTTTCTCTGGTGATGTAAAGACATCTTTTTTGTTAAAGAGCTGTGCGTGGGTTTGCTAAGGCTGTAGAGAGGGCTGCTTGTGGCAGTGCTGCAGTTTTAGCACACCAGGTTTTGTCTAGTATCTGTACTGGTTTGGGAAGGTTATTCCAGTGCACATTTTGACCACATTATGTGACTGTGCTCTGGAACTGTGTCAGAATCTTCATCTTTCAATTCACGTGTGTCTGTATACTTGGAATTATATCTGCCAATTTCATGGTAGTTACAAGTAGCCAAAAGCTCTTGGGCCCATCTTGAACAAAACTCTGTTTTTATCTTCTCATTGCAGAGACAACTACCTGCAATTCTCTTTTCAAGGGACTTGTTGAGGGGCAGTGAAGGAATTTATGGCAGGGCAAGGCTTCCCTTCCAGGCCAAGTCCTCTTTTATAAAAAGTCCCCTCAATTAGCAAAGCAAATACAGCTGTTTGGCCTCACTCAAACACAAACATGGAATTCCCACTGCACTTAGTGCTCTTCCAGAAGTGGAAACACATCTTAAAGGGACGGTGTTTTAAAGCAGATTGAATCTATTTATCTTCTGTGTAAGATTAAATTCAGAGTAAGGGCAGAACCCAGCAAAATAAAGATCCACATACACAGCTGGGAAACTAAAAAGTGAAGGTAGCTTAATGCAGTCAAGCTCTTTGGGAAACTTACAGTAGTTAACCATGTTTGGGAAAAAAGAAAAGATAAAAACCCCAACACTTAATGTGCTTGAAAATGTCTCCTTTAAAGAAAACTTAATTATTCTGGAATTGGAATAACTTGCTGAACATTTCTTTTTAACATGATCTCTGCTATAATGATTTATAATTTTACAAAGATTTAAAGTAAATCATTGTCACACCACTTGACAGTGCATCTAGTTCCAGTCACCATGAAAGTTAATGCTCTCCATCTATCATAAAATGCTTCAATATCACTCTTAGCAGTTTATCAAAAGTGAACAAGAGTCTGTGATATAAAAAACATGCTGGAGGTGCCCACTTAGATAAGTTAAAAGGCCATGTTAGCACCCCATCCAATTGAAAATAAATAAATAAAATCAAGTCCTTCTTTCTTTACCTTCTTCACCACAGGCACTTTCTCATTTCACCTGCTGAAATTCAAGGGGGTTGTTTTTTATTTTTTTAACCATAAGCTATTATGTCCACAACAAAGAGAAGATTCATTAATGCTACTGTAATGCAAATGACACAAATGTTACTCGAAAAATACTGTACTACCTAAATAACTTAAGTAAACACTGAGGTAGTACAAACTCAGAGTCCTGTAGGAATATTCTCAAAGCTTTTTCTTGTGTGTCTTCTATTACTTATCTCTGATTCTGTGTTTAAAGAAGCTTTCTGAATTTAAAAGTTGAAAGAAATCAGCTTTAGACAGCCTTGTAAAAAGATTTTAAGGTGCATGGTAAAGTGCTCAGACATTGAATAAATAGTGAAGTAGAAATTACACAGAAGTATTAAAAACTGCTTTTCAGTCAGATTATTATGAAAAACAAATTTCACAAAGATAGTCTCAGTGAATTGCATGTTCAAATACTAGAGTACATTATGTTAGTATCCTTCCATAATTTCTGCTTTGTCCTTTGTTCAGTGAAACTTTTTTGTTGAGATGGGAAGAGTCTTGGGATTGTTGATCTTCAGGTTTATTTTTAAAGAAAAAACACTAGCTTAAATAATCTAAAGATCAGCTGGTTTTCCATATACACACCAGTAGCAGAAAATTATAGTGCTCTTCGCCTTTATAGTCACTACTGTTTATGGCAAGATGTCTCATTAAAAACATGTTAATACAGAAAAAATTGGGGCTTTTTATTGGGCAAATTATGTTTCAAGTCCTTATGGTTGGCAGCAAAACCTGAAAATGTGATGGCTTTAAATGATCTAGCAAATAAAACGTTTAAAGAACCCTTCTGTAATTCTAATAGTCTCGGGAATTGTAAGAATTTGCTTTTTGGCAATGTTCTCAAAGACAGCTGTATTTACTGTGCTGGAGAAGCAAAAGTAGTCATAAAAACAGCAAAAAAAAAAAAAAAAGCCAGCACCCAACTCTAAGCAAGAGTACAAAACAAAGCCAGGTTTTGTTCACTGGTTTAAACCACTAAAAGGGCTCTTGAAAATCATCGATCCAAACTTGCCTTTCCTCTGCTGATAGAAACATACAGCAGCTCTTTGTTTCAGTATCATTGCTCAACATTTGCCCTGCTACAAGAATGTCTCCTCCAGCCTGCACAGGGGGGGAAGGAGGGAGGCTTTTTCTTTAAACCACAGCACTTCGACCTCACCTTCTGTGCTGCACACAGGTTGAGGTTGTGCCCTCCTAACGTGAAAGGATCTGCAGGAGGACATGGAAGGCCAGGTGTAACTCAGACCCTGCAGCCCCAGAAAAGCTATCCCCTAGCAGTGTGACACAAAATGCCCCAGCTGCACCAGCCTTGCCCCAGTGGCAGATCACACCACAGTACTGTGTCTGTAAATGAGTGTCTCTCAGAGAGAGCAGCCTTGTTACTCACACAGCACACTTCTTCCCTTCCTGTGTTTCAGAATTTTCTCTCAGTGTACAAGCACAGGTGATCCCTTGCATTGCTAGTAAGAGCAAAAATGGTGATTTACCCTCACCAGAAGTGCCAGTAAATGCATTCCACTTCCCATGCCTCTGCAGCATGCATGTGTTGCACACTTGTTGCAAACTTCTATCTAATAAAAGCTACTTACTTTTATCTATTCTTCCCCCTTCCCCCCTTTAAAGGTGCAAACTGAGGCTCACTGCAGTTAAAGTTGATAAAGATTTTCTTTTATGCTGTGCTAGTACTCACTTTACGATCTGGCACAACAGAAATACAAATGGGAGTTACTGGAATGTTAAGCTGCATGTGCTTGAGGGATTTTTTAATCCATTTTCTTCCTCACTTACCAACATCTAAAAAATATCTAGAAATAAAGCAGAAAACACATTTCAGTGCTCTTAACGAAAAGCACAGGAAGAAATTGTTTTATCTTCTTCATCACAATTTTCTACCTAATCTTGAATAAAGGATCACATGAGATAATGACCTCTTCTTCAACCATATAATGTAGAGCTGTCCAGTCTATCAGACTGAGTCAAACATTACCCCCTGTATCATTCTTAAGGGTAATACTTTCTGCCCATACAGCTGGTTCTTTCTTGTTTAGCACTGTAGGAATTTCAGCACTGTCTTGTTCACTTGTTTTGACTGGATGCAGAAGGTGGTGGCTGAGATGGTGTCACAAGAAAAGTGGAGTCCTTTTCGCCTTCACTGCACACTTGTTCACAGGCTTCTTACTCCCTGGGGCTTGGAATGGCATTTGGCTCAGTGGCCCATTGCCAGCCCTCTGCCTTCCTCAGGGAGCCTGGGACTTGCTTGGCACTGGTGTGCACGTTGTGGATGTGGTTTGAGAAGCTTCTTTGTGCAGCATCAGACTTTCACTGTGAGGTCGTTTAGGAATTGCTGCAGAATGTGAAGAGTTGCAAGCAGCTATCTTTAATGAAGATGAATTCTTGACTTTTATGTGGGTACTTGTTGAGGGACCTGAGAATCTAATTGGCTGGAGATCTACTTTACATGGTAAACAGCCTTCCACTTCAGTACAGTCAATTAATCATCTGTAAAACAAAGAACTTCCATTTAAAGAAATGAACTATACATGTAAATTGTTATTTTTATAACATTATTACAAAACAGACCATCTGCAACAGCCTTTCACAAATAGGTTTAAATGATACTGTAAGAAGCATAAATTAGTGCTCCCAACAGTTCATCACTACAATCAGAGCTGCCTTTCTGTGAATAGAACCATCAATCTCTCTGTGACTGTGCCAGCAAAAGGCTGCTTTTAGGTAACGTGTGGGGAACGGAGGTGTAATCACAAATATCACCATAAAACTGCAGAGAGGAAGTTCTAGAAACTCCTTCTGAAAGAATACATCTCCCAGATGTAAAAAACAGTTAATCTTTTAAAGTTTTCACTTAAATTTCTGATTTAGCAGTCCATTTAACTAATACTGCTCTCTAGTTTTTCAAGTTACTCCTTGCCAGGCTGCTGAGAAATGTCAGAAACTTAAAAAAAAACCATAATTTTTCTCTAGTGAGTTCAGTTGTGCAATTAAGAGCTCTATGATGTTTTATAAAAATGTAATTTAAAAAAAACTAGAGAAATCCCAACATGCATAGATATTTAAGGAACCTGAAATTATAGAGGGGAAAAAAAAAAAAGATGGCACTGTATTTGTTAATTGATTTTACACCACCTATGCAAATCAGCATAACTTTTATAAACTGGAGGCATATGATGCAAACTGCCTCTCAGAGGGCGTTCTTCCAGAGTCCAACATTCAGTCAGCTCCTGAGGCACTCTGCAGTAGCTGACACCTCCATTTCATAGCAGCATTGTATTGGTGAGCTGAGAGAACACAGCCATGCATGTTTACACCTGACTAAATACATGAATACTTGTATTTTATTATGCAGAATTTCAGCTCTCAGCCTGCTGACATGAGCATTGCTGACAGCCAGCATGCTGCTTCATTCATGTCAATTCCTGTCCCCTCTCTGGAACATCCCATAAAACATTTTCTTCCCTCCAAAGAGCCACTACTGTTTAACAGTGTTGTGAAAGTTTATGTAGAGGTTTTTATTATACTTAGTTGGCAAATATTTTTTCTTATTTTTATGTTAAAAAGTAGTAATGCTGAAATAAAAAATTATTACTCTACCTCTCCCTTCCCAGGCATTGAAAGCATCCATCATCTTTTTCAGCTCAGTTACTGAGTAATAGCTCCAGAGGTATTGGATGTTATTTCCAGCTTCTCTAGGAATATTGTTTTAAAGGTAACAGTTCTGTGATTTGTTTGCTAAGTCCTTAGAAATGTCCCATTGGTGAAATATATCATTCTTTTTACCAAATCCTAACTATAAGGACTGAGCAGTAAATGTTTTATAAAGCAGAAAGAAAAACGTTACTCTGATTTTGTTTTTATTCAAATAAGAGGTTCTCATCCTCCTGTGAATGCCTGTTGCTAAAACTGGATATTCATGAAAGGATGCATGTTCACAGAAGAATAATTACAGAATTAATTATGTAAAACCTATTTCTCTAGAATACACAGTAGGAGAACAGATACCTGATCTGTTGCCAAAACCCTTGGAATAAATATTAATGTTCCCAGCCTAAATTTAGGAAGAGATGCATCCTAATTATAAAGATGATGAAGTATCAAGAGCGGGATCTTAATCAAAAGATGCACAGTGACACTTCTGACCCTGCACTGTGAGAGTGACAAAGAGCAGCTACAGGTCTGCCAATAACTCCCAATCACTGCCATGTAAATACATTAATAGTGTGGTACAGCTGTACATGTTCTTTAAAGAATTAAAGCCATTTCCTTTCATCTTTGGTTCTCAGTGTTCAGCTGTCTTAGAAGACAGCACAAAAGAAGTGCATGAATCACAACCAACTTTGCAAATATTTCTGGAGGTTTTTCTGTGTGGGGATTTATTCACTGTATTTAGTTTAGATATTAGAAAGTAATTTTTAATTGTTGTTTTAATTGTATTTTAAAAGTAGTAAGTCAAGCAGAATAAGAACTTGGAGCAACTGCATGCTAACCACCTTGTGTGTACTCCCTCAAATTCTTAACCTCCAACTTTATTTGTTTAATGTGGCCATTCTATTATCCAGCTTCTTTGGGAGCTGGAAGGATTCCTTCCACAGATTTATAGTACAATAATGCTGCATTATGCTACATATGATAATATTTAGGCATAGTTATAATATGTATTTATTCTCACTTCAGAGTGCTTTCATGTTTGACAGTCACCTTACCTTTTTTACATGCTTTTACCATGAATTTTCATTCCTGGTGCCTTATTAATCAGTCCCATCAGCTCTTATGGCATACACACCAACAATTTTCCTTTCACAGCTTGCTCCACAAGTGTTGAGATAGTGCAGGAGCCAAACTGTAGGCTTGGTGCAAACTAAATGGTAAGAATCACAGAAATCCAACAAAGCCTAGAAAAAACATAAAACATATAGAATAAGAATGCAGTATTTTTAGTTGAATAAGCTTTTATATTTAAGTTTTCTTAACTGTACCAGTGAGCTCTTTTAAGTAAATCAAGGAGATAGTTTTTCTAGAATAACGTCTGCAGTTATTTCTTATCTGATGTTACCAGAGAATGTTGTGAAACTAAGAGGTTCAGAAGGGCAAGAGAAATTGTTAAAGGCAAGGCAGCTCCCTAACATGCAGAGAAACTGAAAGGCCTGGAATTCTTTTACACTTTTCAAAAGGAAATGAGTAAGGGAGAATGTGAAATACAGAGAAAAATAACTTGCCAAGAAAACACTGATGACTGTCAGGAATAACAGCCAGAGCTGGTAGTATGAGTTAATTTCCTGCCAGTTAATTAGAATTAGCTTTTAAGTTACAACACTCTAAAACCTTAGGATTTTAAATAATAAAGTTATTATCTTTTCTCCTTTCTCATTCTAAAGAAATGTCAGAGTACATTTTGTCTTACAAAAGAATAGGAATAATTTGTAAAACTGAAAAAGAAACCCCATCCCAAACAACCTGAAGGGATCAAATCTAATTTCAAGTAAGATTTGAAGCCAGATAGGAAACTAAATTTCCTCCCTACTGCACAAGTTCCACAGCAGACTTGCATGTACAACACTCACCTTTAAACTGTTGCTGTATTGCAATGATGGGAAAAGCTGGTGTCCTTAATTATACTGACTGCATTATCCACTCTAGATCTCTTAAACTAAAACTCTGAATTTACTCATGATTTAGTGTGGGCACTAAGAAGTGCTAACTTGGACATTCTGTAGCTTTAGTGTTTGATGCTAAAGAATGGCACAGGTTAGAGAGTTCAGCATCAAAATTTTAAGAAATGTCAGGACCTTTTTACACTCTATATTGGACCTTGAAGAGTGTATTTCCATTTCATTAGCCAAAGGATCAGACAGACTGTATGGATAAGAGATTCCAAAATAATCTGCTTCCTCCTGCAGTGCAGTTCTAACTTTTTCATCTCCAGGAATCTGAATTTCTCCATGAAGACAATCCAAAAGATATTTAAATAGGTTTCCACCTCAATCAATTAGACATGCTCCTGAAAACATTAAGTTATTTTAAATACTTTCCCAAATCATCAAGCACAGCCTTTTGTACAAAACTTCTGTGCAGGTTTTACTGAGGAGGAGTAAGTATACTGTCTTTACTCTTTTAAAATGGTGTTTTGTTTTCCTGGAATATTTGTTATTTGAAGATAAAATTCTTAGTGCAGTAAACATTTCTTTGGAGTTTCAGTGAAATCACTCTTTACTCACTGTTGCAGGGATCTGTTCAATTTTGCTTCTAGACCATTTAAAAGAGTTAAAATCAGCATCAGTTCCAGTACACATCTAGTCAAACCTTCCCTGGATATTGCTCAAGTTGTACTGTGTTTGTTTCTTTTTCTCTCCTTTGCCTGCAGGGCTCAAGGACCCCACAAAAACCAACCAAACCATACGGTCTGTACAGCAGGCTGTTCACTGCAGCTGTGAAAGATGGTAGCAAAGTCCTGCTGGGTTATGCAAACTCCTTATGTTAAACATTTTGGGAATTTCAAACAGTTTTATGTATGCAACAAGGAATCACTATTCTTCATCCATCATCTCTTTTAACTGGATCTACTTTGGCAGGATTTCTAAGTCACAAACAAGTGTGAAATTTGACCCATGAATAGTTTTATTCAAACTTCTATATCAAGCCATGGTAGTGAAAAATGCAATTTTTACTGTCTGAAACAAAGATCAGACCCAAATCTCTTTATGTAATGAGCAGAAGGAATGAGAGATTATAGGGGCTCAGAGACAGACCCAAGATAAATGCCAAACACTCTGCCAACTTCAGTTTTATCTATTTTTGTATTCTTTCTGAAGAAGTACATTCCAAAGCATGGTTTGGACAGGGACATGGCACTGTACAAATGTGTGTGTTTATAGATTTGTGGAATTCAGAGGAACTACCTGTACATAAAGTCATGCACGCAGATTGTTTTACAACCTGGAATCAGAAGCCAACTGATGCTCAGCAGACTGGGAAAAGATATACTAGAAAATGCATAAAAATATATATATAAAAGCATGTGTTTGCCAGAGAGCTCCATGATCAGAATGTGATATTTAGAGCTTCAATATTTGCCTGATTCATCCACTTCCACCAGTGAGCATGGACGCCAGCATGGAATCCTCGAGCAGCACAGAGACTCGAGCCTGGCTGTGTATAAACAGCCTCACACATTCAGTCATAGAATATCCTGGACAGCTTCAGCCTTGCCCTCTTCCATTGCATTTGCCAATGCTGATGGCATTATGAGCTATTCAAACCTAAAACAGATACAAATAGAAATCAAACTCATGCCAGCTACTGACTTAACATATCACATATAAGCAATAGCAATAGCTCAGCTCTTGCACATCTGTAAGAGGATACCACCCTAAAAACAGTTCTGGAGTTAATGCAAATACCCAAATATTCTGCAGTTTTAGTGTAACAATCTATGACGCTTTACTTCGCTAGGAAACACAAAGCTTACTCTTTCGAGACTAATGGGCAAGCAGAGTTACGTGGTGAGAATGTGTGACCAGAGCTCTGGAAGGACAACCTGGAAAATCCTGAGCATAGTCGACAGCACTAAAAACGCAGCTCTTTTTAAACCAGCGACACCGTGGCTTCTTTAAAAACCGATCTTGAGGGTTGCTTTAACTTCCCGGGCCACTCCCAGCCGCCGGGGCGCTGCTCCGCCCAGGAGCGGAAAGCGCCGCCTGCCCTCGCCCCGGAGAAGCGCTCAGGGCCGGGCCGGGCCGGGCCGGTAACCTGCGGTACCTGTGCGCTGCTGCTCCGTAAAATGGCAGCGGGCCGAGCCGAGCCGAGCGGGGACAGCAGAGGGGCAGCCGGTGTGCCCCGGCCCCGCCATCCCCTCCCCGGAGTCGCTGCCGCTGCTCAAGGGCCCCCGGGGCTCGGCTGCCGCCGCTCCCGGCGCTGCCGCCAGCTTCTCCCTCAGGCGCCCGCCGAAGTGGGGCTGACCCGCCTGCAGTCGGCTGCTCTGTAAGGCACAAACCCTGGTTAATTTTTTTTTTTTTTTTTAATAAGTACGGGTTTACTCAGAGTGGGTTTGGTTCTATTGCTGTTTCTGTAGTTTCCATAGTAAGAATCTTAGAAAGGTTTGGCTTGGAAGGGGACCTTGAAGGTCCAACGATTCCCCCGCCTTGAACACGGGTGAGGCATCCACAGCTTCCCTGGGCAACCTGTTCCAGTGCCTCACCACCCTCACAGGAAAGAAATTTATTTTTTCCTAATAGCTAATATAAACCTATTACATTTGAACACATTTCCTCTTGTCCTGGCACTACATGCTCGTAAAATACTAATGCTCATCTTTCCTGTAAGTTCCTTTAAAGTACTGGAAGGCTGCAGTTAGGTCACCCCAAATCCCTCCCTTCCCCAGTCTGAACAAACGCAATTTTCTCGCCTTTCCTCAAAAGAGAGCTGCTCCATTTTTCTGATCTCTTGGTGGCCTCTGGACTCTCTCCACCAGGTCCCTGTCCCTCCTGTGCTGCCCCAGAGCTGGATGCAGGGTTCCAGCTGGGATCTCAGAGCAGAGGGGCAGGATCCCCTGCCTTGCCCTGCTGCCCACAGGGCTTTGGGTGCAGCCCAGGACACGTTTGGCTTTCTGGGCTGGGAGTGCCCACTGCTGGGTCATGTCCAACCTGCCCCCAAGTCCTTCTCAGCAGGGCAGCTCTCGATCTGAGAGCAGCTTGAGCTGACTCCTGACTCAGTGATGTGGGTTGATGGCAGATGATCTCGAAGGTCTCTTCCAACCTTGATGATTCTGTGATTCAGTAATGCAGGCAAGATGCCTAACCCTCATACAGTCATTTTAAAAAGACATTCAGAAAGTGCCCTGTTAAATTCCTTGTCTGACATACAGTTGTGTGGTCATCAAAATGCATGCAATAAACAACAGAAAGGTGAAAATAAGTTCTTGTTTCACTTTTGTCTCAGCCTCATTACATAAAGTTTATATACATGAAAAATATTTCTAAAATGCAGCTGCATTTTCTAAAAAAAAAATTGCAACATTATGTCTAGTTGCCATTTAATTCTCCTTTATGTGCTTACAAAATTTGTTTTTTGCCCAATCATACAGTAAGAAACTATCCTTTAGGATACAACTGCCAAGTAACTAGGAATGAAAAAACCAGTGCCAAACTCTGGATTTGTGCAGACTTTCTGGAAGGTATGAGCTGATTATATGTTTAGAATATATAATATACATTATATTATATAAAATATAATATATTTTATATATTATACTTACTATATAATGAGATAAATAAATCCCAGATATTAACAGTGTACTTTTATTGCTGCCTGAAGTGCAGTAAAAATCCCCTTAACTGTATACTGCACATATAAGAAATGTGCCTACATTGTATTTAAATAGTTTACTCAGTTATATTTGCAATTCCTATTGATTTTCATCTTGTATCACCCGAATTTTTTACTCCTAATTTCCTTTTTGAGGTATTTTGTCACCCATTTAAGGTATTTAAAACTTCAGCTACAGGCTCACTTGCAAAAGGGTCAGACCAAATGATATGTAGCACACAGCAGCTACAGTTCCAGCTCTGTCACCTGTTTAATTCTGGTCTGTTACTACATTTTTATTTTTGAGATTACCTAAATATTCATGGACTACCATGTTTTCAGTTAATATTTAGGACCATAAAGTTTTAATTCAGATTTCCCTTCAGTCAAATGAAGAACATTAGAGGAAAGAGGCAAATAAATCATATAAGTCATCATCTGGTCCTAGTATGGGGATAATAAATTCTTTTTGAAGTTGTGTAACTGAATGATCACTTACTACTTAAAACTCACTTCTTTTTATCTTAATGCAGATTTGCAGTCAAATGGCACTCCAGGCCATTTAGTAAAGCCATAAAGTAAACACATTTCATTTTTCTTGGCATCTAATCATGCTCCAGTTGTAGCAAAGAGAGGGAATGGCATGCCAAGCACCAGGGCTCTCCTGGGCAGTTCTTGACCAAGAGTGTACCCAGAAGCCAAGTTTCTGATGCTTAATATCTAATGAATTAACACAAGTTATATGTCACTGAATGCAATACAGGCTGATAACTCATGGATGTTGGATTTACAGTAAAACGAGCAAAAATAAGTTTACTAGATGGTTTTTGTGGAATAATGGTATCCAGTTTAACTGCATCTTTAGTAAGGATATGTTTTCCCTTACTCACTGGGAATAGTTCATGCATAGCAATTGCAACTTAAAAGTGGCCATTGTTATCAAATGTTATAGTGTAAGTACAGCCTTTGGTCTTTCTCACTCTGAAACATTCACTTAATGAAGCTGCAGCTTTCCATGCTTCTTTTCACCTTTAAGCTGGCTTGGTTTTGCCTCAAAAGTCTGAACAATGTTCCTGTATGTCTGCACTGCAAGACCACAATGATATACACAGTTTCAGTCAATACACAGTCAATATATATGAAGAAGCAAGGCAATAGGTTTTGGACCTCAGATTTACCCATGTGAATTATCATTACAATTCAGGCTTAGTACAGCATTTACTTGGCATAGAATTGTGCAGCATAACCAGCCCCCACAAGCAAAATGCCTTTTGAGCTGCGTGTGTTGGGAAATGAGCGCAGGGATGTTTCTGTTTTGGTGTTTACTAGTTTCCCAAGGAAGCCAGGCTTCCATACTCACCCTCTGTATATTTGTGTTTCACTTCTCCAATTTCAGTCAAATTCGATGGAGAGGAAGAGGCATTAAGAAATGGATTTTTCATTAAGCTTGTGCAAGAAGTGGTGTGATTAGAGGAAGATAGGTTCTTAATACTGTTATTTCAGGAAAAGCTGTATCATGAGCTCAGGTCTTGTTGGACATAAGGAAATCCAGAAAGAGAGAAGCTGTTCTACATAATCTACTCACCAGAAGTGCTTTAGTCATAGCTCACACTGTGTTAGGCACTACGGGATTAATTCCTCAACCAAGATTCTTCTCAGACATGAATATGTATGCATCTAGTAAAGTACAGGTTCAGTTCCCACATAATTAGAGCTTTCACAAGAGTCTGTGTGTCTTTTCCTCACTACCTTTCATTTCTATTCAAAGATCAGTCATAGGATCCCAAGTGACTGAAACTCATAATTCTGCTCTTAATATACATTTAAGATATATAGGCTGTGAAACTTGGCGGTGCTTTAAGTTCTTCCCTACTTGGAGTAGCTGGCAATTAACTGGAGATTTGTCCATGTGAAGTGTTCCAGCGTGGGAGTTCTTCAGTGAAGTGTAAAGGAAAGTATGACCACGGGTGGAAATGCAATACTTCATATTTTATTTTAAATTTATTGCCCACAGTAGTGACATAAACACTAAATGGAAGCAAATTGGTGATTGCCTCCTCAGGACTAGACACTGTTGTGGAATTGGAGGAAATGAAAACTCATTGTTGGATCTGGAGGAAAACATTGTCTTGTGGAAAGGAGAAGGAGGAGGTACGTTTTATTAGATTGGTTTTCTGGTTTTAAAGTTATGTAAGGTTATTTGCTCTTTTATTTGGCCAGAATTTTATAGTTGCTACAGTCCCTTCCAAGTTTCCTTGTAAGGGAAAACGTACCAAAGGTATATGAGGTGTGCTGGATCAAAGCTGTATTTTAAGGGTTTTGCACCTTCAGGGCCACACTGAGAAACTCTGTCGTACATCATCCACTAAAAAAGGTAGAAGTGAGCGACTCTCCAGATGCTCTTTAGAGCAGATTATGAAAATAGTAAGTTCATGAAGATCCATTTTCACATAATGTTACTTGTATTTCATGTGTGATTCCTTTGACTTACTTTATAGAATATTGTACTATTCTATATATTCTATAAATATATGGCAAGGTAAGGGTTTTGTGCATGATTACTGCATTACAGAAACTGATGCTTTTTATTTCAACCTCTGGATCTCTGTAAATCTTTAAAAAAAAACATTAATTCAGCTTACTGTAAAATACCAATTCCTGGATCAAGTTTAGCAATTATTGTCCACCTGAGCTAATGGTAGAACTGGGCCCATGTAGCAAGTAAAAGAGAATGTATGTGAAGAGAGTGTTAAAGGGCTTTTGGACTTAAAAGAGATTTTGGGGAAAAGCATTTAATTAAAGTACTTCCATGCAATTCACAGTCCTGAGATTACCTGAACCACATCAAAACTGTGCTTGCTCAAATTCTGTTGTCAGAGACTTCCTGCCCTTCCAAGTCTGTAGGTATGCAGGCAGCATATAATCTATATAGATTTATAAATCTATAAATTTGTCACGGTTGTCTTCCTAACTGCCCTGATTGCTGTCTATACATTGTTATTCCATGTATCACTAATAGCTCAAAATCAGCCAGAAAGAAATTTAACTTGCCACTGAGAAGGAATGACATGTTTTTTTTCCCTTAAACCTAAAGGAAGTCTTTGAACTGAAAGCCGAACCCCTAAACTCTTCCTAAAAATCTCTTGAGGGCTAAGTGGGGTACCTGGAGTTTCCTACTCCCTTCCTCACAGTGCACTGAGATTGATGCTAAGCCTTCATATCCTTAATGTCTATTTTTTAAAATTTAATTGTATGTTATTAACGGCTGGTATTGAAAATGGTTTTCAAAGGTAGGTAGCTGGGAAGTTACAAACACCCAACTCCTTTTTAAACCACTCAGACATGTCACTCCAGAGCCGCAACCGTGCATTGGCGGTTCATGACCCCACTTCTGAGACGTCCTTGACTGAGCTCTTTTACCGCGGCACATTCTGCACCTGGGCGAGCCCCGCCCCGCGAGCCCCGCCCGGCCCCGCCCCGCGAGCCCCGCCCGGCCCCGCCCCGCGAGTCCCGCCCGGCCCCGCCCCGCCGCCCGCTCCGCCCCGCGCGCGCCCGGCCCAACGGCGCCGCCTCGCGGCGGGCCCTGGCGCGCGCGCGGCCGTTGGCCCTGAGGGCCCTGAGGGCTCTGAGGGCTCCGGGGGCGGGCGGGGCCTCGCCGGGGCGCGACCCCGCCCTCACGCTCCTGTGCTTGCCGGCCGGTCTCTGCTTGTCTCTCTCGGTCTCTTTTGGGTTAACTTTGCACCGTTTGTAATGCGGTTCATTTAAATGCATCGGTTTTAAATCTGTCTGACGAAACACAAGCTGCTCTGGTCGTACTGTGAAGTGGTAGAACCCGGGGTTTTCCCCTTGTGTGTGTAAGTTCGGATAGTTAACGTGAGGGAATAGACAAGCTAAAAAATCTACGATCGTTTCATGGTTTACTAGTTAAGTATTGTGTTTCTCTGTGTTAATGTCTCATTGTGTTGATTAATTCATTGATCTGCTTTAATTAACTGAACAAAGGTGAAGACTGAAGCAATTCTTTCAGCTTCAGACCCAGAAATCCTCACAAGACATAATAAACTCAATTTTGAAAAGTGTCGAAAAGACCATTTATTTATTTGGACGTTCCCCTTGACAGTGTACAGATTCCTTTTGAGGATGGATAAAGGTGCAACTGCTAAGTCGTCATCTGCTGTGTTCACCTCAAATGCTGCTAAAGGATGGATGAAGAAGAGGGATGGACCATTACAAGCTGCAAAATGGAATGCTTCTTTAGCTTCTAAAATCAAAACTAAATTAATAAGTAAGTCCTGTTAAAACTGAAGCCATATACTGTACTTAGAAAGTATGGCTTCAAAAGGAATAGTAATTGTATTTAACATGATTAGCTGAAATTCTTCCTGTTGCAACCATTCTGTAACAGATAAGTATAGGTAGGTTTTCATAAAGACAGTGGGAGTATATTTTTTTAGTATAAAGCTTTTTTCTTTATGTTGTCAAAACTCACATTTATTGTGAAAATGTTTGAATGTTTTAATTTGTAAAATTTATATATTAATATTTGCAAACATTTTTATGCCTGTAAAACTATCACTTTTTAAATGTTTTCTTCTTGCAATAACCTTATTTTTAAAACTCCAGACTAGAGCAGAATCTATGCGTGAAATAAACTTGAAACAGACAGAGTAGTCATCAGAACATGACAGCTACATAAACTGTTTTGCTTTGGAAAGTGTTAGGCTTTGCTGCTGTAGCACCAGAACCTACAGATAAAAACGTTGTCATATGGTGATAGTTCACACAGAGAGGGCCTGGAATTGAAGCTGTTGAAAATAATATTATTTTGTCTCCTTTAGATAACTCATCTATGTTTAAAGTATCTTTACAACAAAATAACAAAGCATTAGCTGTGGCTTTGAGTGTTGAAAAAGAAAATTCTCGCAAGCTGAAGAATGAGAAGATTTTTCTTCAGAAGGAAGTAGAAAAACTGCAGCTTCATAATATCTGGCTTCGTCAGAAACTAACCTGTTTGGTATGCTGCAAATAACATTATTTAAACTTAGAGCAGCTAAACTAAGCTTTTGTATTTTTTTGAAACTTAATATACCTTCTTAAAATGGTGGCTTAAAATGCATGTCTCAGATTTGTGAAGTTATATCACCTGACAGCATAGTATTTACATTTAATTTTTCTTTTGTGGCTTTTTTTGAACTATTTTGTCTATCAGTGTTTATATCTATAGCTATTTTAGTCCCAGGTTCACCTATATATTTATAGGTATTGAGATGAGTTTGTGCTCAATTAAGTAAAAAAAAAATTGCAGCATAGATTCACCTTTTATATCTTATCTCTTCTTACCACTTAATTTTTTTTTTTTCTGTTATATGCAGAATAAAACTCTTATTGGAATAGATGCATTTCTGAATGAAAACCTCTCAACTGCAATAGAAATAAGCAGTCCTTCCGAAGTAAGATGTATTTTCAACTTTACTATATTGAACTTATCTTCCAGGGTAGGATTTTCAAAGCATCAAATTGAGTGCAATGTTGAAATACTATTTGTGTTGTAAAACATTTACCCCAATTCCTTAAAATTTGGGATTAAATCAGTATATTACAATATATTTAATTTTACTGTACTGAAAATTTAGGATTTAATCTGCTTTCCAAAGTATCTAAAAGTTAAATATCAGTTAGCCTGAAAGAAGAATCGTGTAGTTACAAAAAAAAAGCTTAGCACTTCAGTATGTAGTGAGCAAGCTACCTGCCTTCCTTGCTTAGTGCTGCAATAAATATCTTACATCTGGAAACTTAACCAGAAAACATAGTCCATGTTAGTCCTTGTGTCATAGAAAAAATACAATTAATTTTTTAAAAGGAAAATACTGTGTTGTCTGTTCTCAACTTGCTTAGTGTTGCTCTGTGCTTCTATATGTATAATGTAGTTTGTATGAGTTATAGCTACATTTAGAAGGTCTGTACATTCCTTAGGGATAAAAGTAGGTTTGTATTTTGATGAATTTTGTCACAAAATATTTTGCTTTAAAATTATTGCATGTGTTTGAATATCATGTGTCTTCCATCAGTGCATGTATTTTTTCCCATTCATTTTGTGGGGTTTTTTTTTCCCTGTGGATATTTCCAATACTTAAAACATAAGAGAATATTTAACTATTTGTATTTCCCTGCCATTCTTCTTCTGGAAGGACCTCCAGAGTTCCTTTCCTCTGTCAGCTGGCCCAAGCAGCCCTACTGGTGACAAGTTCAGGAGTGCACCTTGGTCGGCTCGGTAGGTGGCTGTGTGAAATGCCAAAGGTGCTTGGTGTCTGTGGCTTTCTCTTACAGCTGATCTTTGCACTTTGTCCTAGGTAGCTTTGAGGTAATGAGAAACCATTTCCTGTTTAATCCAGAAATTACCTGTTTGCAACTCAGAATTTAGAGACAGAGCAGTAGACAAAACTCGAGTTTGAGTAACTCACTGCTTGTATCGTGTGATCTCACCAGCCCAAAGCAGGATTGGCTGTCATCAAAAATACATTTGCCCCAAGACAGAACCCGATATCATACTTGAGTTCTTGTTTTCAGCTATTATACATTATTAAGGGAACATTTTGAACAATTGAATGTCATGATGGAAAATGTAATAAATATCTTCACAGTAAAATTTTCTCTTTTCAGAGCGCTAGAATTGCCAGCAAAGCTTCCTTTCAATGCAGCAGCTAATGCAAAGCAGCAAGGTAGCCCTTCTCTGAGTGAAGCATCAAATTCTTACAAGTGTACCCCTAATTTGACAGAGGAAGTGTATTCAGATCGAGTCAAGTTTGCATCACTCTTGTCTCCTGGTACAAATAATCAAAACTTCATTGAAACAGAACCAGTGGTTGACAAGAATAGATTTTTGAAAGGTATGATGTGTTTCTGTGCAAGTGATTTATTTTTCACACTCTCTGAGAATTAGTATTTAATAATTCATTACTCAATGTGCAACACAGACAATACAGTAAGATTCATAAACTGTAATAAACTTGTGAAAAATAAATGCTCATCCATAAGTATAGGCGTCCTGATAATCATTTATAGAATAATACTAGTTGAAATTACGTAGCTAAGATAATCAAATAATAGCTCAAGTAGTTATAGAAAAATAGTTTTATTTATGTCCAGTTTCAAAAATCCAACTTCAATAAATTATCAAATTAGCTTCAGTTTCCTAAATTTTTAAGGACCAACCATAGAATGTATGTATCAGTTTAAAAATAAAAAGTATAATTTTCCATACTTCTGGTTCAGCCTTCAGTAGTTTTATGCAGATAATTACACTCCATTCTTCTTTTCCCCAAGCTGCTGAAATTTTTCTCTTTGCAGAAAATCAGCTGTGTGCAGAATTAAGTTGCAGTAGTGCCTTCCTAACTCCTGGAAAAAATGCACAATCCTTGGAACAGTCTGAGGAGCCTGCAGAACAATATCATGGTAGTTTATTGCCATCCTATGAAAATGTGACTGAAAGAAAGAAAAATCCAGTACTTTGTAAGTCAAAAACTCAACCTGATATAAAAGATTTTGATAAAAAATGTAGGCCGTTGAATCTGCCTCATCGTATCATCAACAGTAGCAGCAACGCCAATGATAGGAATTTGCAGGAAGGTTCAAGGGACTTGTCCTACCTTATTCCTTCACCTCTTAAATTTAACAGTGATAATAAGACAGATTTTAACAAGCTGCCTTTTACTGACAAGATGAAACCTGAAGAAACTATCTATGATGCTGATATGGAGTTGACTGCTAGTGATGCAAGTGAACTACTCACAGTTACAGCAAAAGGCAATTATAAATTGCACCAAAATAAAATTAATAATGCCAGTTCTGACAATATATTACCAAATTTTAGAAAAGTAAAATATTCTAAGAAGGATAAAGAAAAAATTAAAGGCAAGACTGATGTGCATTCAAATTTGCATGCAGAAGAAAGACTCTCTAGGGCTGACAATAGTGAAACTTCAGAAACTGCTGATTCACAAACTCAGCTAGTCCAAAGTCAGACAGAACAGCTACCTACAGGAAATTCTGTAGAGCAACAGAATAGAACAAGTAAAGCTGAGGATTCCAGGAGGACATACCAGGTTAATCTAATGAATCCAAGAAAACAAGAGACAAATAAAGAAACATTCTCAGAAATGTTTGGAGAAGTGGAAAGTGGAATACAAAGAACAGACTCATGTTCATCTGTTAACAAGAACCCACCAGAAGTTCATTGTGCTGAAAATTTACCATTACAAGATAACATTTCTGATGTATTGGCTTTACAGGAGGGCTTTCTGAATACAAATGAGAAAGATAACAAACCAACAATAAAGAGGAAAACTTCTCAAAACCTTTCCAAAGCAAACACAGAAAAATCCTATAGAGAGGAAATTGGCCAGTATGGAGAATATATTCCAAAAAAATCTCAAATAGAGATAAACCAATGTGACAGCAGCAAGAGGAAACAAGACCAGAAGAATATTATACAGAGAAAAAACAACAGAAAGAGTAGTTACAGACAAGGTAGAGAAGCTGAAAATGACAGCCCTGATAAATTTAGTCAGAAAGTAGACCAAAAGAGCAGCCACCTTTCACCAGGCAGATTGAAGCGTACATTGGCAAAGGCCAGCCGCAAAGCACGTGTAATACCAAAGGAAAATCTTACACGGTTCTCTGTTTGTAAAAATGAAGAATTAAACAATGAAGATTCGTTGCTTGCAGAGGCTGGAAAGAAAGCAACTGTAACTCAGCAAATGCAAGTAGCTTTAGTTACTCAGAATGGTGTAGCTCTGAATACACCAGAAGCTAAAGAGCAGGCTGATGATGATGCTGACAGGTTAAAGGAGGTAGATTCCTCAGCAGTGGCAAGTAAAACCTCCCACATAAGTAATTTTCCTGATAAGCATGTAAAGCAGAAAGAGAGGTTTAGTTCTGTTATTACTGAGACCAGACGAGAAAAAAGTTATTTCAGGCATATTGCTCAGGGGGGTCAGAATGTTTTGGATGACCAGGAAGTCCCTCATGAATTGAATTCCTTTGAGAGTAAGTTGAAGCCTGTGATTGAAGTTGAATGCTGTAAGAATATGCCATTTAAGGCAGATAGCTCCTCCCAGGAAGGTCTTCCTGATATGGAGCTTCCAGCTCTTGATAACCACAATGCTTCCTTCAATGTCTCTATACTGAAAAGCTCTGAAATCCACAGGCAAAATGATTGTAATGAAGCACCGGATTATGAAAAAACAGAACAAAATATGGATCATATTTCTAAACAGAGTAACAAAAATACTCTGACTCCTTGTCATGGTAAGTGTGTGGACTAGAAAAAGCAAGGCCTTTTGAATTAGGTAGTGCCTGAAATAGTGGTAACGTGTCTTCTCTTAATTCTTTCCTCTCATTGCTTGTTAAGAGCAGATAAAACAGGACTGGAAAAGGGCAAGAATGAAAATCACCAAAATCTTCTATATCATGTATTAGTTACAATATCTTTTTAAATTGTGGTGACTAATGTCCTTGTTACTTTTCAGTATATCCCAAGATGATACTTAGTAGAGCAGATATAAGTAGTCTACATTCTTGAGAAGCAATTTTAGTTAAAGCATATATTCCTTTTTTTAAGAATTCTATTACATTCAAAAAGTTGGGGATTGAAAGATAAAATAGCTTGAGCTTTTGTCCAAGAGAAACAAGACAGGACTACACTGTTCCCTTCTTAAATGGCAAATATATCTGGACTTAAAATTTCTTTTTTTTTTTTTTCTTTAGAAACACTGCAACTCAACAGGAATTCCCGTATCTAAAAGTATGTTGAGTAGGTTTTTCTATAACCTGCCCATGTGCCAACTATGATGTGACAATCTCTTTTTTAAAGTGAGATACATTAAGAACATAAGAAAACTTTATTGTAGTCTGGAAGATAGGTTTAAATTCTTCTGTAATAAATGCAATTATTAAAATGCAATGTACTGGAATTAATACAGTGGAGTTGTGCTGAGTATCTTTAGTGCAGGAGCAGTAATCAATGTGCCTGAATTAAGAAACACATATCAAAAATAATTACTAATTGAAGTTTACATAACAATTCACAAAATATTTAAAATGAATCATATAAACTTCTGTATTTACAGGGAGAAAAGCTTTCCAGGAACTGACAAATACTGGTATACAATTTCACACTTCTGTACCTAAATCCCCCCAAACTTTAGAAGACTCAGCAGCACCACTGAGACGAGGCAGACCCACTATTTGCTACAAGGAGCCCAGTCTTCAGAGGTAGGTGCACATAAATTGGGGCTTCTGTTCTTGTCTTTTGCATACATAACTACCCCCAGTAAACATTGGTTATTAAACCCCCAAATTAACAGTTGAGCTCTCGCAAATCTCATTTACAAAGATACTTCAGTGTTGATATAAGGCTTCTCCGGTTAGTGTGGCAGAATTTCCAAGTACTAAAGTAAGACAACAATAGTATTCAAATTCTGAAATATAGTTTGGACTAATAGAAAATAATAGTTAATGTTTATCATGATATAAACCCATTTAGAGATGAATAATTATGAACATTATACTTCAAGGTAAATTATACCATAATAGTGCCCTTGTAATCTTGTCAAATGGAAAGGAAATTTATGTACTAATATCATTCAGTAGTTTTAGTTTAACTAGCTGTACGTAATATAAAAAATCATTTAAGATATATTAATTTGAGAGTTGGTTATATTGAATATTTTATAATTAATTTGCCTCTTATTATTCTTAGTAAATTTATTGGCACAGGATTTTATAGATTATTAAAAGGCAAGACACAAATTGTGAAATAACTTCTGAAATTTAAAAGGGGTTTTTTAACCCAAACTTCCATTAAGAAAACTAAGATATTTGCCCTTACATAAATACATCTAAATATAAACAGACCTTTAGGTTCACTACTTCTGAAAATATTCTGTGGGATTTTTGCCAGAAAGTTGTTGAGGTTTTTCTGTTTGGTTTGGATTTTTTTGAAGTATAATATTAATTTAAGGAACAGTTCCACTGTGTTGAGTTTGAGTTAGTAGGATGTGTATTCATGAGGCAAAGACAATAGAAAGGCTTCCTGGAACAGGGAAGAGAGCGAAAGGATTATACCAACTTACTTGATGACAAAGGTATAAAAAGCCTTTTTTCCTGGCAATACTGTGGCAGGAGAAGATAAATGCACAAACTGGAAAAAAATTAGAGCACTGCTCTCATACAACCTCAAAATATTTTTTAGTTCTGTGAGTAAGCTAACAGTTGAAGCAGTGAGACTGAGGAGAAGTAGGAACTAAAAGTAATGGAGGAAGTCTTCACTTTACTACTGGCAATTCAGAAATATTTATGCCAGATAACTTATTAAAAAAATGGACAGGGATTAGAGTCACACTTTTATTTTATTAATTGACTTATATGTTAAAATTCTGTAGCATTATATACTGACACATTGCCACTCTTTTACCCCAAAATTATACGTTCCGTATTTCTGAAAAATGGTAACTAATAACAGAAAAAAATGTTGATGCCAATCAAGATTTTAGATTATTGTCTCCTATTTATATTATAGTTAAATTTACACTGTCTTGAATGGGTGCTGTTAAGTGTTTGGTTTAAACAAGTTTTGAATTTTGTATAATAGAAATATCACATCCTAATATGATAGAGGTCACATATTTCCAGCATTATTTTGGAAAGCATTAGTGTCTTGCTTTTCATACATACTTATTTTCCACAAGTTTAATTTCTTTAGTGTGTCAAGTTTTTATTAATGCTATTTACCATGTGAATTATTATGATCACATTACTATAGTTGCATATGTGATGCAACTATATTGAATGACATTGATGATATTGAATATTGGTGATATTCATACCTGATGTTTTTTACTTCTTTTCTTTACAGCAAATTAAGGAGAGGGGATCGATTTACAGATACGCAATTCCTGAATTCCCCAGTCTACAAAGTAAAAAATAAAGGAAATTTTAAAAGCAAATCAAAATTTTATTGAGGAAGAGAGAATTGCCTTTATGGACTATACTTCTAAAATGGGTACAATTGTTTTTGTATATATGTAAATGTTTAGCATTATAGAGTCTTTGTTGTTCTTTGATTAGTAAAGGTCTTCCACAGTGAAATTTTCTGGAGAAGAACCTCTATAAAAGGGGCACAGAATACTTTACTGAGGAAGGCTTATACAGGTGAGGCTCACTCCTGTTTTGCATTTCAGGTCAGTAATTTATAATATGTTCAAATGGTTTGCAGCACTTCTTTAATTGTTAGAAAATATATGTTTTAATGAGAAATAAAAATAAACCAGCTTTGGGAATTGTACTGTGAGTTTTTCATGTTTATTTTGAGTGGAACCCGTTCTCAGTGCTGGTTGGAATGGATACACGCATACCAAATTTTTATGAATTTATTGAAATAGATGGAGATAGTCTTTTTTTGATAGTTGACTTCTGGATTTGACAGAATCACACTGAGATTTGAATAAGGAAATCTCATTGAGAAATAAATAATGGAGGGAAGTCAAGTGCCCACAGTATGTGCCAGAGGCAGCAAGGAAGAAAAAGGCACTGCAATAGGAATTCAGTAGCAAATAGGATCTAGAGAAAGCAACACCTCGAGTTTCCAATTGAGACTGCCTGTGTGACAAGTAATACAATAATGTCATACCATTCAGATTTCAGGTTTTTGTTCTGCTTCCCCCCTGCATTCCATAATGTGCTGTCAGCTGACAGTTTTCTGGCAGCGTCTGATTTGTAGATGCTACAAGAGGCTCACTACCTGCACAGCTTTTACACATTACAATAGATAAGGTTCAGGTTAATATTGCAACAGAGAGGCATTTTTGATGAGACAGAGATCTCAGTTAACTTGTTTTGGTTATAGATGGTGGTTCTTCTTGCAGATGCAGTAGATGTTACTAGTTTACACAGGCTTAAAAATTGATCAGACACATTAATGGAAGAAAAATCTATGAGGAATTACCAGAAACACCATTTCTGGCACAGGATGTTCCTGAATTGCAAATTTTTGAAGGCTGGAAGATGGTTCTGGAGAAGCCTTACTATGCCTTTGACCAATTTTTGTACCTTTTCCAAGGACATTCTCTGGTGACACTTTCAGAGACCAGTTCTTTCCCTAGCTTGACCTTTTGTCTAATATGGCATGTCTCTTTTTAAGAGGTGTAACTGATACTCTTATTCTAAATTTATAATGTATTCTTTAAAAGTATATTAAAATACAATACCTTCCTTTAAAAATTATAATCTTTAAAATGTTCTTTAAAATGTACTCTTTGTCCTTCATTGTAGATTACATTGTAAGCTGGGAAGCTGATGGAGAAATAGTCCTTTAACACATGTTTAAGACAAGAAGGTGGATGGGAGTAGCTGGCATTGATTTGCAATCAGATAATCAGGCTTTATGAACCTGATAATTTTCTCCAACTAGCTTCGTGGGTGAGGGCAAAGCACTAAATGTTTGTCTCAATTATAGCAGGGCTTTTGATATTTCCTCTGATAACATTTCACAGACAAACTGACTAAGTATGGATTTGTTAAGGGCACAGTGAGGTGAGTTGAAAAGCTGGAAGGTTGTGATTAGTGCCAAATAGTCCAGCTGGAGGCAAAACGTTAGAGCTCCTTAGGGTTTCACACTGCTGCCAGCAGTAATTAACATGTTCACTAACAACCTGTAAGAGCCAGTGCACCCTACCCAAGTCTGCAGTTGATCGGAAACTGGAAGGAGTGGCTGAAACACCCCATGGTTCTGTCACCATTCAGAGAGATCTGGTCAGGCTGGAGAAATGTGCTGAGAGGAATCTCAAGAAGTTCAGTAGGAGGAACCTCCATCCTTCTGTGAGTTGCCAGAATTTCAGCTGTGTATTTTGATAGAAAAGGGATTCATACATATCAAAACACACTCCTGAATATAACTTTCAGGTGTGTCCATTCTACATGTAAGTCTGGAACTATAACCATAAACTCTAAGAGGTGTAAATGTCTTATTTACAAACACTTAAGTAATACCACAACTGTTTTCTGCTGTGGTTATTTTGTTATGGTCTGTAGCCCTAAGGCAGCTTCCTCAAGTTCCTGTAGGACTTTCCATGCATGAATTTAGAGTTAAATGTATCACTAGTGACCTAATTTACAAAGGGGACGTTTATTCCCTAAACAGAGAGTTGTCTAGTTTGGTTACCAGTTGCAACGATCATGTAGAGATTGTAAGTATACAGCAGTTAAGTAGAGCAAGGTGTTTTCATCTAGAACCTTGCAGTACAAATATAGTATTCAATCAGTATGACAATTCCTCCAATAAAAAACTTACCTTATCACCCAGGCAATGTCATCTGCACTGCAAAACAGCTGTTAACATTATTTGGGAAGTTTTAGCAGACTTTTTTCTTTCTGATACATGCTGTGTACATCACCCCATTAGCCAAGACCGTTATGAAGAGGTGCAGAAATGGTTGGGAAGATAGTCTGTCCTTTTTCAATGATATTTTTTAGAAAGAAGTGCACATAGAAATTATTAAGCATTTTTCCTTGCTTTTTATTACCAAGTTTGTAATTAATTTATTTTATTTTTAATTGAAATGTTCATGCTAGTTTCCACTATTTATCAACATCAGCAGCTGTGTCATTAGAAACCCTCAAGAAATACCTGTTAAAATTTGTGTTCCCAGTGCTGGCACTGCAGCAGCAAAACACAATGGTTTTTTAAATGGTTGTTTCTCTCTACTGCCTGCGGTTTGAAAGCTAGAAACAGAGGCACATGCTTTATCTTCCCAGAAAATAAATAATCTCTTTGGGGATTGGCTTAATTATTTTTTCAGTGAAGGTCCTGTTGTTCCACACAGCCTCAGGTGTTACCAGCTAGAGTGCTAGGGTGTCCCAAAAACAAGCACAAAATTTTCAATAAAAGTAAAAGGCCTGGGGGTTTATGCCTTCATTTCTTCCATTCCTTTAGTATAGAAATCCTTCCAAGTAAAAAAGGATAAAGAAAATGGCCTGAAGATCACAGAAGTAACTGTAAAATCATGTTATTGCTACTGCCCTTCTTTCCTTGTTTTCTCCATCCTCACTCTTGTTGCTCAAACTGATGTTCAATAATAGAACACACAGAAAACTCACTTTGTTATTTCCTAGGGTGTGTTTCTTTTTATTGTTACACAAAATTATAACATAAAAGCAGCATAAAGAATGTTACATTGTCTTTGAACCTTCGCTATATGTGCTTGTTTTACCAGGTCATTTGATATATTAGAAGCTCTTTCCAGGAAAATGATGAAAAATCAGCTTATGATTTTTGACATAAAAATCTATTTGTAGCCATCACCAAGAATTAGGATAATTTTGCTGAGAATAAGGTAATATGAACTTATTTTTATAGTTTTAAAGTTGCTTTTTCTCATGTTTACTTAATCTAGTTGAAATTTTGTAGGAAATTAATTCCATATATTTTGATTATACAAAAAGAGGAAAGTATTTTTTCTATAAAACCTTTCCTGCACAAGTAGCCCTTACAAATGGTTACGATACATGAACCTTACTGCTGATTATTTTGTGAATGTAAATATAACAAAAAAATCACATTGGTCCCATGATCATTACATTGCTGGATTTTATCTCAATTTAAAATTACTCGGTGATATTATTATAAGAACCTGGTAACAGTGCACAGTGTTAACGTGCTGTTTTGCTCTGCAAGAACACCTGCGTCCTTTGAGAAAGTGCGAAGCATGACTTCGTTTTTCAACGCTTAAATAACACTTTAGAGGGCTGAAGTCAATAAATGTTTGTAGTCAGCGCAGGACGTCGATAACAATGACCGTGTTACCGCCTGCGGGGCCCCGCTCTCCGCGCCCGCCCCGCTGCGCCGCGGCCCCGCCCTTAACGAGGCGCGGCCAGCTGCGCGGCTTTCCCTGCTGCTCCCGGTCCCGGACTGCGAACCATGGCACTGCCAGCGGCTGCGGCGCCTGAGGAGCTCGTGTTCTATGTGAATGGGAGGAAGGTAAGTATAGGCCGGAGAGAGAGGGGCTGCTGTGCCTGAAGGAACCCCCAAGGGCATAGATTTGGCTTCCTCAGACTTGTTGTGTAACCTAACCCACACAAACCTCCAGAAGAAGGTTGGGTGGTTGCATCCCATTTTGGCCAGCTCTGCTGTGTTTGGGAGAAAAAGCGTGTCAAAGTGAAACACACTTTCAGTTAGGTATCAAACTTGGCTGGTAAGCAAACCCCTTTTTTCCTTTGAATGTCTGGCTTCTCATCTTTGATGTCGAGGCACAACTGAAATCAAGACTTCAGTGCCCAAATTTGGACTATTGAGCATAAAGATAATATTGCAAGCACTGGTTGTTGATCCAAAGCAAGTGTAAGGAACTAGCTGATTCTAAGTGATCAAATAAGAAATACTGTACTCGATCAAGAATGTAGATATTTCTGTTGCTCTCTGTTGTCAGTTTCTTACAGCAAGTGAAGGTTAATATAAATAAAACTAGAAAAGAAATCTCTACTGCCGATAGCCTTACAGACTTCCTCTAATGTTTATTCCAGTACGTCAGAGTGCCAGGGAGGCTTTAAAATCTGCAAATCATTACTTCGTTCTTTATGCTGTCTTTAAAGTTCTGCATTTTTATTTCTAGTGTGGCCGAAGGTCAGTTCCCTCAGTATCACGTTTCACTGAGCAGCAGTTATTTTTAGTACTTGCAAGGTGCCCTAACACTTATTTTCTGGAAATGTATCTGTCTGAAAAGGAATTTCCAGAAGGAGTCCAAACTCTCCTGTGGTGTTTGGCAATTAGTGTAGTACTATGAGAGGAAACCAGAGAAGGATTCCCTTCTGGCTTTGTGTGAATGTAGTCTGTGCCCTGAATTATGAAATGCCTTGGTTTCCTCATAAAACCTTGTTTTTACTTTCTTGCTGTAGATAATAGAAAAAAATGCTGATCCTGAACAGATGCTCTTGGCTTATCTGCGAAAGAGGCGTATCCTTTTCTTGTCTGTTCCCTTAAGTCACTTGTGAAAGTCTTATTCAAGTAAAATTCTAAGAAATTTTAATTCAAGGTTTAATTACCAGATTAAGGAAGTTGTGATTCCTTTAAGATAAATCAACTGCACTAAATTATGTCTCTTTCTTAATCCAAATATTTGTCAGTTGAGCTGCTGTATTTTTAGCCTGGCTTTTTAAACACATAAATTATGCCATCAGGCACAATGATTATTTGTCTATCTGTGTTCCTCCCCTCCCACCTCATAAAGAAGTCTAAAAACCTAGGGGTCAGTAGCTTGACAGAATAGAAGTCCCCAAGCTTTGAAATAGTCTCTGTCCTGGTAAAGGGGAGATCTTGTGATGAGAACCTGAG
Source organism: Haemorhous mexicanus (assembly GCF_027477595.1). Classification (NCBI taxonomy): domain Eukaryota; kingdom Metazoa; phylum Chordata; class Aves; order Passeriformes; family Fringillidae; genus Haemorhous; species Haemorhous mexicanus. Next base: position 26,869,038 of record NC_082348.1, on the reverse strand, counting down.
GCTGATGGCATTTTGAGGGGCAAAAGGGCATCTTCCTTTTGGTGACTTTGGAACATTAAAAGAGCTGTTTGTTGAGTCACAGTTTTAGACCACTGGCCACTCTTCCAGATTCACAGGAATGAGCACTTATCTCAGAAGTATGATCCTTCAGATGAGATGCAAGGCAAATATCCTGACTATAAATGGGCCTTCTGGGAGAAACTGGGAAATTTGTTTTAGTGTTCCACTGGAATTTCAGATATACAGCTGGTTTGCCCATTACATATTTCTTCCTTTCGAATTTTCACCTTGGAGAAGTATTTTTCTCTTCCCTTTTCTGTCCCAACTGACTCCTCTTCCAAAAGAAATTATAATCAAGTTTTCTGTTTTCTTGAGAAGAGGATTTTGGTCATGTAATTCCTTAGCTTCCATCTTGCTTTCACTGAAAATTTTATTCCAATATAGAAAGGAGTCCAGTACGTATGCTGATACCAAACAAATTCTGTGTTCTTTAGGAGTTTAGGAAAAAAGGTGGTCTCAAGCCTTTGAGTGGAATAAAGCCCAGAATGGAACCAGATAATTATTTTCCCTAATGACAGCATTTTCAGTCTGCCTTACAGGAACTAAGTATGGCTGTGGAGGAGGTGGCTGTGGTGCTTGCACAGTGATGATATCAACTTATGAGCCAGCTTCAAAAAAGATAAGGTATCCTCAACAGAATATTTTGAAACCTGCAGAAAATTTCATGATTGTTGAAACTACTTCCAGATAAGAAACCTTAAAAATGGTTGTAGAACTTGTCCTTAATAGTAAAAGTATCTAGAGGAAGTGTCACTTTAATCCAAAAGGAGAATGCTGTAAAAATTGCTGTTGATTCAGCTGTATTGTAAATTTGCTGAACTATCACACTCAAATGCTTGATTTACTTATAAATACCGATAGTCCCTGCAAGAGGTTGTAGGAGGCACTAATTTAAGACCCTTTGGCTTGACCACTGGAATGTGGCTCCTACCTGCAGCTCTGTATGGGGGTTTAAGTCCAGCTGGTAACTCAGGACCATGCAGGGGCTCACTCACTCCCCCCAGCGGGATGGGGCAGAGAATCAGAGTGGTAAAGGAGAAAACTCAAGGGTTGAGAAAAGGCAGTTTAATAGATAAAGCAAAAGCTGCTTGTGCAAACAAAGCAAAGTAGACAATTTACTCACTACTTCCCATCATCAGGCAGATGTCCAGCCATCTCTGGGACACCATCATCTGTGATGGCTACTTGGGAAGACAAACACAATCACTCCAAAACTTCCACCCTTTCTACTTCTTCCCTCAGTTCTATATGCTGCACATGATGGAATATGGAATGGAATATGACTTTGGTCATTTTGGCTCAGCTGTCCCAGCTGTGTCCCCTCCCAGTTTCTTGTGTCCCAGAGTCTCCTCATTGATGGGGTGGGGTGAGAGGCAGAAAAGACCTTGACTCTGTGTAAGCCCTGCTCTGCAGTAACTAAACACCCCTGTGTTATCAGCACTGTTTCCAGCACAAATCCAGAGCACAGCTTCAAACTAGCTACTATGAAGAAATTTAACTCTATCCCAGCCAAAACCAGCATACTGTCATACAATTGGTGGGAAGGTAGGGTAGGCAGAAGTGTGGGTCTTACCAGCCCTTTAATTCTGAACTCCACCCCTTACATCCCACCCACAGAAAGAAAGATTTTGAAAGTGACACCTGGAGTTTGAGTCATTAAGCTAAAAACTGGAGTAAATTGCTTTTAAGTTGAGAAAGCACCAATCAAATGGTTAAATGGTTACACGTCATTGTACACTGAAGTGTTTTTTGGGTGGGGAAAAAACATTCCAGTTGTCCTTTTGTACAGTTACATTACATTGGAATGCAACACAAATGAAAATGTTTAAAGTTCAGGAAAGAGCTAAAATTAAAGCAGACTACTGAAAAAAATCAATTGTATTAAAAACCAAATAAGTTTATTGAAATTATTAAATGCTTTGAGGAATTTTCATTTTGGTGTGTTGCTCTGTAGGCACACAGCTTGTGGTGATTGGGAGTGGGGCTACAGCTGTGTAGGTCAGGTGAGCAGTATTGAAAGCAATTAGACCTGGAGTGCCCAGGTACCCTGACCAATCACCAAAGGGAACAGAGGGCACACAGGTGCAATGCATTAACATGAGGGTATAAAAGGTTGGGCTAAAGACCAAGGAGGGCAGATGCTTGCAGCCTTCTGAAGTGATGTGGTGTTACTCTGTATGGGTAGACGCCTGAAGCCTTCTGAAGTGGTGTGGTATTACTCTGAGTTGAAGCTTTCTGAAATTGTGTGCTGATTCTCTGTGTATCATGGCCTTCTCAACTGCAGCATATGCTGTGACTTATGCTGCAACATTGTTCCTATTTAGGAGCAATGATATTTATTTTATATCAGAATTTCCTTTGGATCAGAATTTTGATTATAAATTTGCAGCAGTAATTCTTTACTTCCTTCCAATGACTACACCAATCTTCCTTTCCCTATCTTCTTCCTTCAAAATACACTTGACAGATTCCTTGTGAGCAAGAGGGCAATTAGAAAAGACTGAGGTATTAAGGAAGATGTAAATTCCATGGAATTATCCTTATAGATATGCTTTTATATGGGGGGAGACATAGCTAGAAAGTGATCACTTCTCATTCCAAATGTTAATAGTAGCTGCTTTGTAAGTATGAACTATGTCTTGACTGACTGAAAAATAATACTCAGACTTGTTTATTAAAATAATATTCATGTTCTTTATTCTCCTTTATGTTCCAAAGACACTATTCAGCCAATGCATGTCTGCTTCCAATTTGCTCCTTGCATGGTGCAGCAGTGACTACAGTGGAAGGTATTGGAAGTACTAAAACCAGGATTCATCCAGTTCAGGTGAGACTGCAGTATCACTGTATAAGAAGATTACTGATTTCTTTTTTGGATGAAATGGCTTTAGTGACGGTGCTTTTAGGGCATGGGAATTTCATAAGATTGTTGTTTTCCCTGCTAAGTGACAACAGAGGGCAACATTGTTTTCTGATGGTTGATTGATCAAGGCTGATGACAGATCTTTAATATTGACAGTCTGATCACGTAGTCAGTATGTGATGATTGCTGGAGTGGGTCAGGCTTTGCTCTCTTTGGGCTGATGACGCATCTTGGACAATGTCCCTTTGGTTCATATTTTAGTATAAGTGCAAAAAAGACAGAAGTCCACTGAAGGTTAATTAGCTACTTTAATAAGATGTACATCAACATCACACCCAAAATAATTATTTTCATTTGCTATTGCTTTAAGTGTTTTACTTTAAAAGTCTGGCTTATTAGCAAGGCAACATTTTGTATGGCATCTCCCATTTAAGAGAGCATTCATTAGAATGGAGATGAGTGCTGGAAGGAGTGTTGTTTGTGGTATTTCCTTTCAGGAAAGACTTGCCAAGTGCCATGGCTCCCAGTGCGGTTTCTGCACACCTGGAATGGTGATGTCCATATACACTCTGCTAAGAAACCATCCAGAACCAACTTTGGAGCAGATGATTGCAGCTCTGGCTGGTAAATATTGCCACTTCAGTTTGCAGCTGAGTTCCTGAAGCATTTCTTCAGGTGCTTTGTCTATGTAGGTGCTTGTCTGTGTGAGTATACATGTCTGCATGCGTGGAGGATGTACTCTTACAAACTGTGCTTCCTAGAAGAGTTACTACTGGATGGAGACCTTGTTTTCCCTATCATTTTTTTATCTTGGAAAATGAAACACAGAGCTGTGGATTGTTTCAGGTACTCAAAACATCCCCGTATGTGTCTTTTGAAACGCTTAAAATCAGATGTGCAAAAATGATGTCATATTGGAGAAGCAGCTGCATCTGAGCATCTCCAAGGTCTGTTTATATCTGGTGTTGAGAATGTCATAAGCCTTGCAGGACAGGCCCTTTGCAGTAGGATTAAAACAGATAAGGCAGAGAGATGCAGACTATCTTCAGCAAGGGAAAGTGTGAGCATTTATTGTAAGTAAAATAGTCTTCTGTCATCTATTGTGCTCTAGAGTCATAGTGGAGCCAAAGACATTTCCTGTTGCTGTGTGGTGAGCTTAGAGGTGTAACATTAGTTTCCTTCACCTCTGGAAAAAAGTCAGGGGGAGAGAGAACAACATTTTGAGTAGGTAAAAAGTACTGTACAGTCTCTTACTCTCCTGCATACTCAGCTGGAGCCAGCATTCACTGTAGTGCAGATCTCAACTATTTCATACTCCCCTTGGAACAGCAGCATTTTTTGTCAGGAGCTGCAGGGTCCTAAGTCTTGTGCCACTTTTCTATTTTGTCTTTTTGAGAGCTGACACTTCTCCTTGAGCTTAAAAAATTTAAAAAGCTTAAAAAACACAAGACTCACATAAATATGACATTCTAAAGCCACGTCTGTAGAGCAAAGCTTTTTCTGACTGATTTCCTTCCTTCAGGGAACTTGTGCCGCTGTACTGGATACAGGCCAATCCTAGATGCCTGTAAAACCTTCTGTAAGGTAAGAAGTAGTGGTGGTAGGAGTGCTAGATTGGGACCATCAGTGTATATGCATGTACAAGCCATCAAGATTTTCACTGAGATCATCTCTTCCCTCTGTTTAAAAACGTCATTCTGAGTAAATGGCCTAACCCATTAGAAAAATTGACAAACACAAGTGAACATGGTGTCTAACCTGGATTATGAGGAGGAATCTGAAGTAGCTCCATGTGGTTTACTGTGGGTTAGTATTGGCATGAATAAAAGCAGAATTTCAGTCCACATTCTTAGAATTTATCGTGCAATGCAATGTGTCAGAAACCTACCGAGGAGAAATGGGAGTGAACAGTTGGTAAAGGAAACAATACAAACCACCTACATCTCTCTCACAATGTCAAAATAATTCTGCTCAGTGGGAATTATGTTGTATTAAGGATGTCAACATTTGATGACTTAAAATAATTTTTTAATATCACTCCTTTAACACTTAATCCTTCTAATTAAGCTTGTTATTAAACTTCATCTAGAACTTTATTGAAATACAGAGTCACTCTTATGAGCTTTAACTCATTGCCACTCTGGGCAGTTTTTCACTAATGGTCTTTTCGTATTTTAGGAATCCATTTGTTGTCAAAGGAAAGCAAATGGAAAATGTTGCTTGGATCAGGAAGATGATTTGTTTGACAATGAAGAAAAGGTAAAGTTTTAAATATATTACTGACCCTACTTCAATATAAAACTTAGAATATTGCATATAGTACTTGATAAATATGATATTTTATTTTTCCTCACAAGAAATTTGGAAATATTTTGAAAAATTGAGAATTCAATGTGTAAATTTGTATGAGGAGGCTCTGATAGCACTGTCTGTGTCAGATAGTTCATATAAGGTAGTTTGGGTCTGCAGAGCTGAGATTTCAACAGCTCTTCAGGTTCAGTAATATTTATAGTCTGAGCTCTACCAACACAGTGAGAATTACATTGTGAAAGACATTAGGGCATATGTGAAATTTGCTTAAATCAATGATCAGTGATGCTCTAAGTACCGGTCTCTTAGGAAAAGTGCTGACTTGACTCTGAAGAATTGATACACTCTTAAAAATTAGAGCTATGATTGTGATTTTATGTGAAACCTCTTATCCATACATTGTTCCATAAATTGTTCTTAATTTTCTTTCAGTAATATCTGATCTACTTCTTGGGGTTTTCAGTACATTAGGTTGGCATGAAACTAAGTAGTTTTAGTAGAACTACAGGAAGCCTGCACTTAGTCCTTCAGTTGCTTGCTCTGCACTGTCATTTGTGTTAGCAGTAAAATTTAAGAAAATATTATGAACACTTCTTTCACCTCAGCACCTCCAAATGATACATGGTGATATGAAAACAAATCAAAATGATAATGAAATAACTAATTTTTTACTGACTTAAGTGGCAGTCTGTTGGTTTGGCTTTACTTTTGCTTTTGTTGTTGTTGTATGAAATTAATGATGAGAGAAAATTCTTGGTCTTTGCTTGTCTTTTTTTTAAGGTGTCCACCAGCCTGTTTTCAACAGATGAATTCCAGCCCTTGGATCCCACCCAGGAGCTTATATTCCCTCCAGAACTAATGGTACCTTTTGCTGCTTATAGACTATTCTGATGCTCTGTTCAGAATTAATTCTGAAGTCCTGCTTAGCAGTAATTCATCAGAAGAAATGTCAAAACATTTTAATGTTATTATACTCCTTTTTGGTTTTTTGCCCAGTAAGCTTATTGAATATTCACATCCCCCAAAACAAGTCATATTGGGGAGAATGAAGCTGCAGAGTTAGGTGTTAGGTGAGAAGATAAAGAAGCAACCTAAACTGGGTTTTCAGTCCAGCAGCTGAAGATACAAATACTTCACAGCAAACTGAATGGCAAACAATTTTTAACAGTGGAAAATAATTTTGTGGCTTAATAGTTTTGTTAGTCTGTTCCCTGATGGCCACCCAGATCAGAGAGCGTTTAGCCCCAGTGTTTAAGGCATGCCAAAGATATAAACAGCTGGGATGGAAAGTGTTAGGCATCCTTAATTATTGGCAGCAGTATTTGCCCTAGGAAAATTGAAAGCTATTTGTTTTACTTTATTACCATTGCAGAGATTCAAAGCCAGATTCTGGAGTTAGCTGATTCCTTCTGGAGGAAGGTTGATAATTGCAGGACAGGAGTTCTTGTCTGTGTGTTTGTACCAGCACTGGGTCAGAAGCTATTTCCAAGTGAGCAGTGCTAGAACAGCCAGAGACACTTAAGTGCATGCATAATCTAGAAGGGAATGCTGCTGTCAGTGCCATTGGTGCTCTCCAAGCAAGCTAAGTGGGCAAATACCTCCCTAAGTGTTTTTAAATCATTTTTCTAACAGTTTTAGCAATTGCAGGATCTATCCCTACATCTTTTGCTAGCGGTCTGTTTATTATCATTCTTGTTTATTAGCCCATATGATGACATATTACCCACACAGTCTCAACTTTCACCGCTGTGCAAACATTAGCCAGCATAACATTTCTGTTCCCTTTTTGTCCAATTTTAAAGGATTATGTAGAATTGCTGTTGTTTAAGAGCATTTTTGACTTTCAGTCTGTTGTCTATTAGACCTCACTTCTGTCTATATGTCTAAATATTTAAATCTGCCATGTTTCTCCATTAGAGAATGGCAGAAAATCAACCAAAAAGAACTCTGGTTTTTTGTGGGGAGCGAGTAACATGGGTTTCTCCTGTAAGCTTGGATGAACTTCTGGATCTGAAAGCCACCTACCCTAAAGCACCTCTTGTGGTTGGGAACACCAGTGTGGGTATGTATGTGATCAGAACAGCTCCAGTTGCTTTAGTTCCAGTGTGCATGAGAGGACTGGGGCTATATTTGTTCTTTTTGCATCTTCATCCCTAAGCTTACCGTTCCAGTGTGTGGGAGTTGTCGTTATGGAAAAGCCTTTTGTCTAAGTCTATTCCTATCTTGTAGGACCTGACATGAAATTCAGAGGTGTGTTCCATCCAGTTCTTATTGCTCCTGCAAGGATCCCTGATCTGAATGTGCTGAAATACACAAACGATGGTCAGTAGAGTTTACTTTTTTCCAAAACAGAAGATTTGTTTGCAGGAAGGAATGCTGCACCATTCCAGAGTGCTGAGCAACTCATTCCTAAGCGTGCTTGGCTGTTTCCCAGGTCAAGGGGGCTGTTGCCAACAACACAGTGCAGGATAGTTTTGTCTTCCTGACTCAGTGCAGAGCTGACCAGCAATATTATCTGGAGCCTTAGTGCGAGGGTGATTATTCTGGTAATACTGGTTCTGGTGATCAGTCATGCAGGATTTGCTCTGTGACTGCTGTACCAGGCTCTGCTGAATAGCAGAGGGAGATCCATACAGAACCACAGGGAGAGTTAGCATGTGGCATGCTTGGTTACATTAGAAAAAAGGCTGTGATTAAACTGGTATCACTGATATGCATTAACTAATCTCATTCTCAATCATAACAGCATTAATTGTAAAAGGTTAAAAATGTTGAACCTCAACTTAGATGTTTATAGTAAGCATGGAGGTTTTTTTAGTTAGACTAGATTTTGGGTTTTAAATAATTTCCAGTGGTTTAGAGCTACAATGAGAACGGGTCTCAACTTACTGCAATAGTTTAAAGTAATTGAATAAAAATTACCTTGTACTAGCTTATAGCCAAATTTTTAAGGAAAGTCATATTTGATGAAATTACTTGCTATATGCTGGAATCAACTTTTTTTTATATTTCTGGTCAGTTATCCAGTTCTATTCAAAGGCTAGTTTGTTCTTAGCTGAAAAGTAGCTAGGAATTGAAAGGAAGCTGGGAGAATTCTTACTCCTCCTTTAAAGTATAACTAAAGTGTAACTAAAACCTAGGTATTTGGAGGTGAGACTTACTAGTTCTAAAACAAGAGATATGGAGTTTAGTTTGCCATTCAGAAATAGTATTTCCTCTCTTTAAGTGCAAAATTTGTTTTGATTAAATTTTTCTTTTAAATACACAATTTAATATTGCTTTGCTTAATTAAAATGCATTCAATTTATTTCTATTTTCATTTATACATTTAATTGAATCCCAGTATTCATTGAAAACATTCATTTATTATGTAAATAATTATTTTTAGTAAAAGGGAACTGTGTACCATTTACAAAAAAAATTAAAGTCTAGTCTTACAAAAAAACCCTCAAGTAAATGCATATGAGTTCTCTTTCTAGTGGGAAAAATGATACTGTCTTCATTGTTAGGACTATTTGTGTTTTTGCTGCCAATGCTACCTACCCCCACCTTAGAAGAATAACTAGAATGTAGTATGCAAAGCAAGATCACCTTAGGATGAAAGTCATGCTTTAGAATAGGAAGTCTGTTGAAAGCATTTTAAAGTTGACTCACCTTTGTGTGATGTCTCCTAAACATTTACTCAGTCAAAGCAAGGTGCAAGGGAAGCAGTTGGGATGGGCAGCTGGAAGCACAGAAGGGATTTCCCTTTCAACAGAAGAGGTGAGGTATTAGTTCTATTTCATAATTTCTAGGGATTTTACCCTCAGACTCCTGAAATGAAAAGTTCCAGTTCCTTTAAAATGCAAAGGCTCCTCTCCTTTTATCTGCCTTAGCTCACATGAGCTGTCCTAACTCTACAGTCTGAAGACCCTTGAAAACCCAGGCAATAAAGCAATGCACACGTTACACTTTGATAATCTTTTGGTTACAGGATTAACTCTGGGAGCTGCCTGCAGCCTCTCTCTAGTGAAAGACATCTTGACAAATGCAATTGCCAAGTTCCCTGAAGAGAAGACGAGGGTTTTCTGTGCTGTCTTGCAGCAATTGAGAACTCTGGGTGGAGAACAGATAAGAAATGTTGCTGTATGTTGGGAATTACTTGCAATTACAGTTTGAAAAAATTGTAACAAATGTGAAATTGGTCCCTACCACATGTAGAACTTGCGTTTTTAATTTTGATTTTGCCATGAATTTTCTATCAATACCTCTTTTTGTAGTTTTCAATACGTATAAATGAACATATAGTTTGCATGTCATATTGTCACTTAATGTAATACAATTACAGAGAAAGGTAACAAACTACTTTATTTTTTCAAGTCATTTGGTGGAAACATCATAAGTAGAAAATCAACATCAGACTTGAATCCTGTTCTGGCAGCCAGCAACTGCATGCTCAGTCTGGCTTCAAGAGGTAGGAGGATATAGCTTGTCTTTATAGCATTTAAGTGTTCAAAGGGCTCTTAGAGATTTAGGTTCCTTGCAGAATTTTGTCATCTTCCCTTCTGAAAATTTTAACTTTGATAATATCCATCACAGAATATGCTCACTTTCAGAATAAAATATTAGAATGAGAAAGGAAAGAGCAATAGCACTTATTTCTTTCTGGACTCCTGGAAATGTTCAGAATCTCAGGGGAAAAGCAAACAAAGAAAAGAAGAAATGAACCCGAAACCTAAACAACAAAAGCCCCACCCTCCTAATGATTTTTTACTTATGCAGCAGTTCTTTAAAACTCATTTTGTATGTTTTAGAATTAAAGGTAGTTATGACAGCAGCTGCAGAGATCTGGAATAAATTGACAGGAGTGAGGGTGGGGTCATCATGGCAGTATTGGAAGAGAGGATTACATAATGGGGATTGACCTCTGGGTCCTTTTTTTAGCAATCTGTTATTATGATGTTATGGAAGATGGAGCAACCAGTTGAATTTATAGAACATATCACTGATAGTTTTTTATGTAAGCTCTGTAGGTTATTTTTTCAGGAAGGCAGCAGGTATTTCTTGCCAATTAAATTACTATTGATGTTGTGCTAATTGCACAATTGGAGGGAATTATCTGGATTTGAGATTTTTGAATTTTTTTTTTTTTTAGGACAAAGGCGACAGATTCCTATGAATGATATTTTTGCAGATGGAGTTGGTAACAATACCATTACACCAGAAGAGATCTTAGTCTCTATCCATATTCCCTATTCTAGGAAGGTAAGTTATTAGTTTTAGATTTGCTTTATGCAGAATTAAAGACTGTAAAATAAAGAGCAAGAAGGGGCATAATCCATCTGTTTAAACTAGCACTGTTACTGCTCACTTTCTGAATTCCTTACATCTATTCATTTCAGTGCCGTACTATCTCCCGGTTTCAGCCAAAAAACACACCTCAGCAGGTAGCTGGCAGTGCTATGTAAAGAGTAATATTCAAAAAGAAGTTTGCCCTAAAATGATGAGGGAAATAGCAATTTTCCCCTGTGGGAAGGGGTCTTAGACAAGTTGCCATTGTGCTCACCAAAGCAGGCTGCTCACCTGTTGAGTTGTGACTCTCATCCCAGCATTGTCATCTCCTGAGGATTTTTCTTTAAAATGGGATAAGATGAGATGTGTGTGTGGTGTTTCCATAAATGTTGCTGAACTGAATAATAGTCTTTAACTGATACTGGGTTTGCAAGAGTGGATATGGGATCTTAGAAGAGAGTTGTGGGTTATGTTATCTGAATACTGAAGTTTGGCAATACCTTGAAGCCTCTAAACTTATGGTCTTGTTATAAATACAGGTCCACAAAATCCCTGTCTTCCTGTTATCTACTATGAAAAATCTAGGTCATCTGAACTGTGTAGGTGATGGAGGATTGGGTATGAGCTGCTAGAAAATCAAAGATGGTAAATCTACTGAAAGGTCAAGAGAAGAAAGTGCATGGTCTTGAATACTCAGGAAGCTGAATTTGTGCTCTTCATTTTCTGTTCTCTTGCTTCACATAGTGCAATAACAAGTTCTACTTTCAGGTACTCACATGTCTGCACTTCTGTGTGATCTTGCTCAGGGGGAGTATGTGTCTGCATTTCGACAAGCACCAAGACGGGAAAATGCTCTTCCGATAACCAATGCTGGGATGAGGGTCCTTTTTGAAGAAGGTACAGACATTATAAAGGATCTAAGCATTTTCTATGGAGGTGCTGTCTCAACAACAGTCTGTGCTAAACAAACCTGTTGGACACTTATTGGAAGGTAAAATTTCTTTGTCTTGTGTGTCTCTGAGCAAAGGGACTGTGAAAGCTTGGGTTCATGTTCCTTGGGACATGAAAGTACAGAAAGATTTCATTTGCCTGACTGATGCCTTGTATGTTCAAGTGAATGATCAAGCCTTAATGATGACTTTTCAGGATTGTTACATCTTGGAGTTTGCACATGAAGTGCAACTCCAGTGTGAATTATGCAGAGAGATACGAGAGATGGCCTGTGAGATAAGTGGGTGAGGTATATGTCAGTAAGTTGAGCACCTAAACGCAAGGCTGGGTAAATTACTCTGTAACCCATACATCTGAGAATCCTCTCATCAGTGTTCTTGAGTCCTTCAGTTTGTCTCTAAAAGATACAAAGTTTGAGAACATTAGACATGCCCAGTAAAGTTAGAAGCACAAGTCAAGTCTTCACCTTTTCAATATATCTTCATCTACAAGGTCCTAGTAATCTCTGGAATTAGTCCCTGACTTTCCCTCCCACTTTGCAGCACTTTTCCAAGTTTTGGAGGAAAAAAATTGCAAATTGAAGCAGCATAAAAATAACACTAAATGAAGCCCCAGTGGCCTTTTTTGCTATTTTGTATGCAACTGTTTCATTAGTTGAAGTGCTCACTATTTTTTGATGCTTAACATGATTAAATTTAGTCTAACAGACTTAATATTTTGATATCTGTGGCTGTGTAACTATGGAGAATTAACAGTGTTGTGATACTCGAAGAAGACAGTGCTTTCAGAAAATGTAACAGCTAATTAGATCCCTTAAAAGTATCTATATTTTGCATCTATATCTACATTTTTTCAAATGTAGGATAGTATCTGCAGTATGGTGAGAATCAGTAAGACTGCTAAAGCAGCTTTAAAGCTGTAATAGGGTTTATTTAATTATGTATTTGTTTATTTTAAAATGCTGGCATAGCACTTAATTCAGTTTACTTATGGGAGTTCAGCTCTGTGAGCAACATTGATCTACACCATTTAAAAAATTGCAGACATTATTAGAATCAATATTTTGGCTTCATTTTGAGCAGGATTATGTCTGTGGTCGATGGTTCACATAAAATACTGCAATTGATATCTATTTTTTATTAGTCCTGGTCTGATTGTATCTATTATTCTTCCTAACAGACACTGGAATGAACAAATGTTGGATGAAGCATGCAGACTAGTCCTTAAAGAAATTGCTCTTCCAGGCTCAGCTGGTGATGAAAATGTAGACTATAAGAAAACTTTGATGGTCAGTTTCTTCTACAGATTTTTCCTGGAAGTATCGCAGTCATTGAAGACAATGGTAAATTAGTTCATAAAATAATGGAATATACTGAGTTACAGGAGACCCATCAGGACCATGGAGTCCCACTCCTTGCCCTGCACAGGACACCACAGGAGTCCCACCATGTGCCTGAGAGTGTTGTCCAAATGCTTTTTGGACTCAGGCTAGGAGCTGTGACCACTGCTCTGAGGAGCCTGCTCCAGTGCTCAAGCACTCTCTGGGTGAAAAATCTCTTCCTGATGTGCAACCTAAAGCTCTCCCCTCCCAACTTCATGCCATTTCCTCCAGTCCTATCAGTGGTCAGCAGAGTCAAGTAATCAATACCTGCCCCTCCACTTTCCCTTGTGAGGATGTTGAAGACCTCAGTGAAGTCTCTCTTGACTCTCCTCCAGGCTGAGCAAACCAGGTGTTCTTCATGTCTGCTCTTGTGCAAGCAAATAAAATGGGTGTTCTTGCTATATGTTAGTGCTTTCAATGTGCTAAATCATTGTCTTTGGTGTTTGGAGCTACACAGTAACCTAGGTGTTTAACTCCCAAAGAGACTGATGGAGAGATGCCCATTTAACTTTTAGATGCTCAGATATCTTTACCTTGGACATAAGACTATTTGAGCAACATTAATACAACAACACACTAGTAGCAAGCTCCCAGACCCAAAGACAATATACAAAAGATCTTACTCCGTAGTTCAAAACACAAATAGATGAAATAGAAATAAAGGCTTTGGAAAAAAACTGTAGATACTAAACCAACCCTCCTTCTTGTATGAGCTGTTGACTGGGAGATGAGGACACTAAAGTTTCATTTGCCAAGATGTTCTAGGGTAATTTACTTTTTTTGTCTTAAATATGTTCTTACAGAGAAAAATATCCCTTTTACACTTTACTTCTGTTACCTTGAGCTCTTTCCTCTAAATCAACATTATAGGTAATTGTTTGGAACCAGGAGTGATTCTGAGCCACTTTTGATCAGACCTCAAAACAAAGCTCTTGTCGGTCCCTACTTTGTTACTTACTTTAAAAAGTGTATTTGTTGAATCTAATATATTTTTAAATATTATTTAGTGACACCTAAAACGTCTACATTGTTTTTAGATTGTTGTTTTAGGGCCTTTCTAGTTTGAGCCTGGAAAGCATTTCCTGTATAAAGATTTTGTGCTTGATTTTGATTGTTGGCTTTTCTAATTGTAATGTTCAAAATGTTAGTTTTAGTAGTGATTTACTTCCTTTTCAGGATCCTTGCCATTATCCTGGCATACCTGTGGAATATCAGAGTGTCCTACAAGATTTCAAAACCAGAATGCCCCAGAGTACCCAAATATATCAGGCAAGTGATTTCATTCTGACATTGTTTTGTGCTTTATAAGAATAGGTAAAAAGTCACAGTTCAAACATTGAGCTACGGTGTGAAGGTCAGGTTCAGATTTTCCAAAGGACTGGAAGCAAAAGGCTTTTAGTGGTTGATTTTAACTGTATCTCATTTGGAGAATCCTTGTTTGTAAAAATAGATTCTGGGGTATACTCACTTCTTCTAGGCAGTTCTTTGAAGATAAATATGCTAAGCAAACTCCATTGTCAGACTGCTTAAAATTGGTTTATTGCAGTGTGCAAGCCAGTTAGAAAGAAATTTTAAAAACAAAACAAAGCAAAAAATTGAAAAGCCCAGGTGTAGTATATATACACTGTAGCATAGCTATAGTATTGTTGTCTCAAGATCCTCAGGGGCTCTTAGGTCTTATTGTGGATTTAGGAATCAAGATGGTGTGTGATGTTTGTGTGCTCAAATTAACACAAGCAGGTTGTCCTAAATCAACAGTAGAGAGCAGCAAAGAACACATTTGGTATATTCTGAGCTTGCCATTTAAATAGTTAATGGTGGAAACACCTGCAAGGATTTTTGATATTTTGACACCCTCAATACACAAGTCAAAATACCAACTTTTGAAAACCTAAAGAAAAATTCAAATGAAATATAGGTAAATACTTGTTTTTCTTTTGATTTTTGGCTATTCCCTAGAAAAAGACTTGCTTTAAATACTTCAAATTTGTTCAAATTTTTATATTGTTTCCTTCAGAGTTGTTATTATTAAAAAAAAAAAAAGGGCAAGAGGCAGTTAGAGGAGCCAGGATCAAGGGGACTATTTCTGTGACTTTTCTCCAGTTTATTCCCCATCTGTAATAAAGTGACTGAACATCAGAAATTGAAACAATTGGTTACTCAGATCAATTGGCACTGAGCAATAGAAATTTAGATACCCAGAAAATCTGAGTTTTTCCATTTTAAATTTCTATTTAGATTTTGTAAGGCCATATTTTTTGTCTGTGCTCCTTCATTTGGATATTATTAAGCTTTTAAAATCAAGATGAATAAAAAGAATGCTTATCCTGAAATCCAAATATGTGGTCATTGTGTGGTGGAAATGTTGAAGTGGTTTGGCTGAGACATCCATTTGAGGAACTTCAGGCAGTCGAGTGCAGAGTGTTTGTTCTTGACTTTGTGCCAATAGTAGACAATGTGCCAGAAAGTGAAGGAAGCAGAAGTGTGTTGCCTGAACACTTGTGTGCTAGAAGCTGTAGAAGTAAAAACATTTTAAGTTGTAAACAATTAACTAATTCTAAATGTAGAAAAGGAAAATGTTATCATGAATACTGACACAAAAATTGGAAAGGTGTTCTGGAAGTTTGCAACATTAGTTGATGTGGCAGATTTAACTGGAAATGCTGGATTAATTTAAAAAATTTTAAAAATAGCAAAGTAAGATTAATAAGACACTAAATAATACACAGATGCAAGGAAAAAGTTGGGAAAAAAATATTTAGGCAATATTTTCTCACTGATTTACATGATCATTTGCACTCTTTCAGTGAGGAAGACAAATCTTAGAAATCGTTGCATATATAGCTCTTAGTACACCACCTGACACTGGTAACATTCAGAGCAAAATCTTGTGAGAATAATTCAGAAAACTATCAAAGCTTTGTTACACTATTCAGTAAGGGAGGAAAATGTCCTTCTGAAAAAGTGCTGGGTTTGTCACTTTGATGTAAATAATTAAGGAAAAAAATCCAGCTAAACAAACCTATGTGGGACTCTCTGAAGGTTCCATAAGAGAAGAAAAGAGGAGAGTGAAATCCCAAGGAGTAGCAGTCACCTCCTGCAGCCACACCTCTTTCAATATTGAACCAGAAAATGATAGTATGAGCAGTTGTTCGTTCATCTAATTTTCTGATCACTGTAACAAGACTGTTCTTTTTTTAACTGGGGGTGCTGGGTGTGTGTTTCTGACTGTGCAGGATGTAGACCCGAGCCAGTCTCCCCAGGACCCTGTAGGACGGCCCGTTATGCACCAGTCTGGGATAAAGCACACCACTGGGGAAGCAGTCTACATTGATGACCTTCCTTCTGTGGATGGGGAGCTTTTCCTGGCTCCTGTCACTAGTTCCAGAGCTCATGCTAAGATTGTGTAAGTGTTCAAAGTGGACCTGAAGAAAGTATTATCATGAGCTGCTGTCTGAGATTTTTAGAGAGACTAATGAGTTATATGTGTACAGAACAGCATGCCTGATTCCTGCAGCCAAATCCATGCTGGAGGCAGTATTGTTGCACTAGTAGAAAGGTTTGTTAGGATTTAAGTGTCTCACTCCATTTTACTGTACTAGTAAGGGTGAACTGTTTCTGGTCCATAAACCAGCCCAGAGCTAGCCCAGCTACCTCCACAAACTGCTCAGCTGTGCAGTGCCAAGTGGACTTTAAGATTCAGTTTTACCAACCCTGCTTTTAAACTTTAACTCTATGATGAAAGAAGAAAATTGTTCCAAGTGTAGGAAATGGTGTGGCAACATTGCAGCAGCAAGGTGGCAAAGCTCATATGAGGTTTATAGAATAAAAGGGTGGAGAAGAGGATTTTATTTTGTAAGAAAACTGTTTCAACGTATGCTTTTATGCTGCCAAGATACACCTATCCTAGCAGTTTGTTCAACATTCAGGCACCAAGACATAATCAAGTGATCTGTCATGGCAGGTAGGACTGGGGCTTCTAGCTACTGAGTCCTTGTCATATTTCCTGGCTTATTCTTAGGTCAGTGCTGGGTTTGACAGCCCTTTTTTTGGTGCCATCACAGAGGTGACATCACCCCCATCTCTGCAAGTCAATAGGATCTATTCAGTCTCCTTTGTCTCCTGATCTGGGTGTCCAGAGAAGATGCCTGTACATGTGCTGGGATCTGATGACCTGCTGAAGTAGATGCTATCAGAACATGCTGTTCTTATAGACCTTCTGCTGTTCCTTCTGATCCTTCTACACCTAGACATTTCCATTCCTTCTCCATTTATACTGGTTTTGTAACTTTTATATCTCTCTACATGAATCCTCCATCTGCAGATGAGTAATTGTATCTTGCAATATGTGTGTAGGCTGTCAGGTCTTAGAAAGTTGCAGTTGTAGCATTGTAATTGTGCAGTGATTTTTATTAAGCCAATGCAGTTCAGGCAATCTAATGGGCCAATGATTTCCCTGTTGTATCTAAATTATTTTTTATAAATGAAGCAGGTTAGTAGAATCTTTAATTGTCTTTTATCTGCACTTTTCCACATGCCAGAGACAGAAAGAAAAGGTGTGTGTGAGCCTATGAGCAAATCTTGGTAGTACAAGAAATATACCTCTGTATTGTGTTCCCTTCCTCTGTGATCAGTTTGTATAATTAATGAATTACACTTCTCTCTTCCCATATCCCAATCAGATCTATAGATACCTCAGAGGCCCTAAAAGGAGCAGGTGTGTTTGATGTCATAACAGTTCATGATGTGCCCGCTGCAAATGAGTTTCATTTTTCTGATGATCCAGAGATTATATTTGCAAGAAACGAGGTATAAATACAATCTTTTTGCAACTGATTTTCTTAATTTTAACTGTTTTGGTTTTTTCCCCCAGCCTTTTGCTGTCCCACTATCCATTTCTGAACAGTGTATTTTCCTTAATTCTGTAGTTATAGTTATAGTGGTATTTTTATAATTTGTTAGCTTCATGGATGATGTAAAAATACAAAAGTTCTAACTCAAAGAAAACTTCTAAACAGGAAACATAAGTGGTGGTGATGTAAAATAAGAATATCAATAGCACATGTGGGAGCTGTTTGAATCCACCATTCCAGTACTGATGTGTATTCTGCAGGTGATTTGCGTGGGTCAGATTGTCTGTGCTGTGGTCGCAGATTCAGATGTTCATGCCAAACAAGCAGCTGCAAAAGTGAAGATAGAGTATGAAATGCTGGAACCAGTAATTTTAACAATTGAGGTACTAATAATTTCTTCTGCTTTTTTATTGTTTTACCTATTTAATGAATTGAAGCAGTTCATACTCTTTAGTTGCTTTTAAAATATGATTTTTAAGGAAACAAGATGGATTTGAACATCCAATTAAGCCGTATGCATGTCTTCCTATAAATAAATTTTTAACCTTTTGTCTAATTTTGACCACTTGTGATAGGCAGGCAGCAGTTTTGAAAGTATGAAGGTCTCACAAGTTTTATAGTAATAAACATTAGAATGCAAAAAAAAAGGAACTCTCCAAATGTTCCAAGTGAGGAAAAGGCAATGCTGGTTTCTAATTTTCTGGTAGCTATCTGTTGGTAAGTCAGCATGTGTATAGTGGCTAACAGTCAGCTCCTGGTTATCTCTAGCATTTTTATCTGTTGTCTAGCTTGAAAGCTATGCTGGAGACGTAGGAGTTGTTGGGGGAAAATGAAAGAAAGGTGTTAGGGATGAATATTTTAGAAGTGTAATGTGAGAGTCACATATGGATTTACCCTGGATTAAAGAGGAGTAAGGAACAAAGAACACACAGGCAATCAGCATTAGTTCTGGTAGTCACTTTACAGCTTGTTTTAATGTGTGTATGGTCTAATGGAACAATCTTTCTGATAGAAAAATAGATAAAGGCTGACAAATTTTGTTAACATTTCATTAGTATTGAAAATCCAGTTAAATCTTATTAGAAATAAACCACATGCTAATTTATAAATAGATTCCACCTTTACTTAGTCCTTGTGATTTCTTCTCCTCTTACTGGCATCACACTTTGAATGATGCAGTTCATTCTTACTGTATGGTGTCTTGGTCACTTCCTGGATGTATGACTGGGAAGAGCAGGTGGAATAAACTGAATGCATTTCCTTCAGAAACTGCTGTCATCAGTTACACAAGATGCATCAGGAAAGAATTGCTGGTATTGAATAAACAAACTCATCAATGACAGTAAAGTGATGAAATACAGCTGTTCATTGATTTAGGTAGCTGGTGGTTCCAGTCTCTGAAGACAATGATGTTGGTCCTGAGACTAAAATGCTGCAACAAGCTAGGAATCTTAAAAATACTTAAAACACCCTATTTCTCTTTTTCTCCATTACAGGAAGCTATAAAACACGACTCATTCTTTGAGCCAAAAAGAAAATTAGAACAAGGAAATGTTGATGAGGCATTTGAAACTGTTGATAATATAATTGAAGGTAAACTGTAGAATACTTTTGATGAGAAATTTTTGGCTGTCAGTATTTGGGTTTGGCTGTCTGCTCTTCAAGTCTCAGTTCTACCTTTTTTCTCATGTAGTCATTAGGCCTGAGAAAATCCTTAGGCACTTCGAAGACAGCGTGGCTAAACCTAGTGTATTGTTGTTTGCTGCTACATTCAAGTTTTTTGCATCATCTCTTCTTGAAAAAAGTTACAGAATAATTAGGTTGAGAGGGAGTCTTAGCCCAACCTCCTACTTAAAGTAGGTCTGGTTAGAGCAGGTTGTTACAGGCTATGTCCAGTCATGTTTTTAATACCTTCAAATATGGAGGTATTATGCAACATCTATAGGGACCTGTTCCAGTGTTTCATTGCTTTCATGCTGATTTTGATTTTTCTTATATCTAGCTGGAATTTGTTCATTGCCTCTTATCTTTCCATTGGGCATCTCTGACAACAGTCTGGCTTGCTCCTGTCTACACCCTTCCATTAGGTAGTTGTAAAAAGCAGTAAGATCTCTTCTTAAACCTTTTCTTCTTATGAATGAATAAATCCAGCTCTCTCAACCTCTTCTCATACATCCTGTGGTTCAGCCCCCTGATGATCTTGGTGGCCTCCTTCTTGACCTGGTCCAGTATGTGCATGCTTTGTTTAACTTATCTAGGCTTTATTGATTGTTGTTACCACTTGTGGGCAATAGTGTTCTGCTTTAATCCAGTTCTGGTGATGCTACTGGAACAAGACCAATTTAATATTACAAGGATTTTAATTTATGTTTTTATTTTAGATGTTGCTCTTTCATACAAGAAGTATCAGAGGATTTGACACCGATTGCTATAATTTACATTATGGTGGGATGTTAGTTCTCTGGTTGATTTCTTCTGTCCTTTTCCCTCCATAATACTTGTGTTTTTCTCATTGGATCAGGGGAGATTTGCATTGGGGGACAGAAACACTTTTACATGGAGACTCAGAGCATGCTTGTTGTACCAAAAGGAGAGGATAAAGAAATGGATTTGTATGTGTCAACACAGCATCCAGCAATTATTCAGGTAATGCAGAGCATTCTCAGAGAAAGTGTGTGGACTTGTGACAATAGAGCTTTTAAAGTTTGGTTTACAAATCTGTAGGAACAGAAATTGCCCATCTGGATGTCCAATAACAGCTGCTTTGTATGCTGCTGTATTCTGATAAACACTGAGCACTACACTGTCAGGATAAGTCTCTCCTTTCCCTTTGAGCAAAGTACTTCATACTCCACTATTGTAGGCATACAAAACTCCCTGTGGAGTGCTGAGGCTCCTCCATCTCTGTTAGTTTTCCACTGGAGTGAGGAGCAATTAGTTCTCTACAGAGTCAGAACCTACTGAGGATCTGATCAAGTCTAAGAGCTGTAGGTGAGACTGCTACTCCATGCAGCAGTCTGCTTATCACAGATTGGCTGGGTTTCAAGGAACCTTTGAAGACTATTTAATTCAATACTCCTGCCATGTACAGGGCTGTCTTTTTCTGCATCAAATTTCTCCAAGTCCCATCCAACATGCCCTTGAACACTCCCAGTGATGGGGTGTCCACAAGTTCTCTGAGCAACCTGTTCCCATGCCTTACCACCATCATTGTAAAAGATTTCTTTCTGTTGTCCAGCCTAAACCAACCCTCTTTTAGTTTAACACTGTAGCCCTTTGTCTTGTCAATACAAGCTTTGCTAAAATGTCCTCCTCTGCTTCTTGAGAAACCCCCTTTATAGTTTGAAAGGTCACAGTAAAGTCTCCCTGGAGCTGTCTTCTCCTGGCTGAACACCTCCAAGTCTCTCAGTCTTCACAGTAGAGGTGTTTTAGCCCTCTAAACACTGTCATGATGGTAAATGACAAAACAAAGCTGCCATAGCTTGTGGCCTGCAGAGCAATGGCCATAGTGCATAAAACTGATGGTACTTGAGACTCAACACTGGCATTTTGTGTTCAAAGCCCAGATCAGCTCCTTTTATAATTTCTGTCATTATTATATTGCCAACAGCCAAGTAATATGAAGAACTTTGTGTTTGAGAGAATTATTTCAACCAAAAACATTCCTGACACTAGCCAAGACCTTAGATAATTAAGAAACAAATAGTTTTAGTTTAACTAAGAATGAGGTATTACCTTAGTAATAAAAATAATATAAACTGTATACTAATCCGTTTTTATTATACCTGAAGCTTCCTACTGTTGAGATAATGTAATTCAAGGTTCTTTTTCTTCACATTGGCCAATGGCCTTTTCACAGTCTGCACGGTAAAGATTTGAAATGTGAGCACTGTTAGGAGTTTGTTGTTATTCTTTCTTTGCTTTTTAATCTAGGGTAAAGGAAAAGTTGTATTCATCTGATAGAAGAACAGAAATATCTGTGGAACCCTTTTCTAGAAAAGGTTTCTATTTCAGAATCTAACCTTTGGACTTAGTTTGGTTGGCATAAAATATTAAAACTTGTTCTACAGGAGATGGTAGCAGCAAGTTTAGGTGTTCCAGCCAACAGGATCATGTGCCATGTTAAACGAGTTGGTGGAGCTTTTGGTGGGAAAATCCTGAGAACTGGCTTACTGGCATCAGTTGCTGCAGTGGCAGCAAACAAGTAAGTGCAGTATGTGTGTTTTGGGATATGAAAAAAGTTAAGCAAACAAGTTTTCCATTTTGGCTAAAATGCTTTCTCTTTTCCAAAGCTGCTAGTCAAAATGTCATACAGTCCTGACTTCACACTTTGCAAGACTTTCAGTGCATTTCTTTGTTTTGTTTTCTTGGATTACTTATGTTAAGCAGCTCTAGCCTTAACTAAATTAATGGGCTGCAAGAAGATGATATTAGTATGAGTTAGAAATACTCAAAAGGACCCGTCCCAAACTACTGAGATTTCGTCCATACATTAAAATATGGCACTAACCCTCCAGTTGTGAACTTTGTTGACACAGCAGAATGCAGAAGGAAGAGTTTTTGTGTGGAACTGCTTTTAAGAAATAGTTCTAGTTCAGTCCTCAACATCTTTCAGTCAAAATTAGCTTAAATCTCGGAGGTATTATGCTTTTTCTAATACTGCTTGAATTAGTTTAAGAACATTAACATGTAAAGCTCCTTCACCCATCTTCCAAATTTGGCAGGGCAATATTGGCAGTTAGCTGTCAGGGCATACAAAACTCCTTTATAAGCATAACTGATTTGCTGCAGAATTCACATCGGGCTGCATCCTGTCAGCCAAAATTATCTTGTCATCTGAGGAGTTAGCTCAATAGGTTTATGTTACTTTTACTGTCACTGCTATAAAATTTGCTCTTGATTATTTCTGGCCACATTATCTTTGTTTTTTATTAACAGGTCATGCTAAAAATATTTCTTTTATGGTTTAAAATATCTTTTTTATTCTTTGGACCTTATGTACATTTTCTAAAGTAATTATTTTAAATTATATATGCCTTTCTAGACTAATTTTCATATTTTTATTGTTATTCATATTTTGGTTTCATTCCAAGACACTGTATTTCAGTATGATTCTAAATAGCTAAGAGGTGATGAGCACTTAACACTGCAATAGATTCTTCAGGAGTGGTTTGCACTGAGTTAGCTTGTTGGCTCTTAAGAGATGAAAATTCTGATACGATTGTAAATGTGAGTAATATGAAATCTGGACATAGTGTTAAGTATACGTTCAGGCTTATTAAAGTGAAGTTTAATCTAAATGCATGTTTATATGCATGGCCAGACCTGGATACATGATGAGTAGCCATAGCCATCTTATTAATAACATCCTTTATTTTAACTGCAATTTGACTTTTCTTTTTTGGATTTAGAACCAGCAGAGCAGTCCGTCTTATTCTGAGCCGAGAGGATGATATGGTAATCACTGGTGGCCGACATCCTTTTATGGCTAAATATAAAGTGAGTGCCACAAGAATTCAGTGAAAAAATGCCCACCTGTATTCTGGGAATAATATTTCAGTGTTACTGGGTAATGTGTTCTGTTAATGAAAATTGGTATAACCAATTCAATTTTAAAACAAAACTACAAGCCAGGAACCCAAGAGATAGTGGCTGTACAACCACTTTGTCTGCTTCTACCTCTTCTCTTCAGGGTTTTGTATTATTATTTTTTCTAGTTCCTTCATGTTCTTTATCCTTTTATAGCTCTTTCTGTCTTCTTTCTAGGAACAGGAAGCTAACCTATAGCAGACTTCTTCTGCAGAACTTTATTTTAAACTCTCCATATGGTTAGATTCACTCAAAGAAGCAGCTAATTTTTCGCAGAAACTGTGTCATGCAGAAAACTCATCCTGTGGAGGAAATTAATCTCTTCCCTGCCCATGCACTGTCATCAGTTATAATAATGCATCAGGATAATTTCTGCCTTCTTTTCCTTCTCTACTTGTCATATAAATTATGTGTGCCAGCCACCATAATGGGGTTTAAATTCAAGTTTGTGCTGAATCAATAAGCTGAATGATTTCTCTTTAAGAATACCTTTTGTTAATAGCTCTCCAGCTCAAGCTGGATGCCTTCAAAGAGGGACTCTGAACAATGGGATTATACCTGGGCAATTATACCCTTGCAGGCTAAGCTCCCCATCCCTCACATGACAGTACAAACCAGTAGGAATATTAAGGGTCTGGAGTCTTCACATTCTTTGTGGGTTTCTTTCACTGTCTGTAGCTGGGCCATTTCTTTTTTTATATCTAAGTATGTAGCCTTTGCTAGAGATTGTAGCTTCCTTATCTTCCAGCTTGAACTGACTCTGAGGCCTTCTTTTACTTGACTGGGTAAGTTCAACATACATAGGGGAAAGTTCACAGCTTGCAGCCTAAGGCTGCTGCAAATGTAGCTGCTAATACTAAGCAAGTTGCATGACATTCTGTATAGGTAAAGTAAGAGAGGTTTTATAAGATGCTTCCCTAAAGCTGAAAATTAGCTGTACCTCATGTTGAGAATTCAGGAACTGTTAGTGGCAACAGGTGAAAAGAGGGATGTGAGATAAAGATAATATTTCTTCATTAATAAACATAAATGTCATATTCCTTCTGCCAGACACTGTTCTTACAATGAAAGTGGGATTTGATTTTATCTACAGTCAACACTCCTAGGTGACACTCTTGTCAGCCATCTCAGGCAATAGAGAGGATGCCACTGATCCTTCCTTTCCTAATGGGCTTTTGTTGCATATTCTGTGCTGTACCTATACAGATCACAGATGCCAGGAGGGAAAGCCTATGTCTTAGAAACATACTTTCTTTCTCTTGTCCTTCTGTAGTTTCAGCCAATGCTGCACAGAAACTAATAGTGCAGTATGACCCTAAATGAGTGGGTTATGTTAATTTTCAAAATATACAAGCACTTTGGAAACAAATGAATGCTGGATTCTAAATAACTGTTGATCCTTCTAGGTTGGCTTCATGAATGATGGTAGGATCACAGCTGTGGATGCCAAATATTATGTTAATGGAGGGTGTACCCCTGATGAATCTGTCCTGGTAAGGATTTCATACTGATGAACCTTACAACATGGAGGAGTCATTAGCTGGAAAATGATGAAGCCAAATTCCCTTGCCCATGTATTATTAATCATATAGACTTTTAATATAGGTATTGTGGGTTTTTGGAAGAATCTACACTGAGCAGGTTAACCTTTCCTTATTAAATTTAGTGAAGCATGTCACTACTTTCTTATATTGCCCTACACATTCACTTCATTAATGTTTTCTGAGACTTACTTTTCTGTTATGTACATCTTAACTAACATTGTATTCCTTTTAAGATGTGTAGTACTTGCATTTGTTCCTGCTTAAAGCTTTATATCTTCAGTACCTTTTAGGCCTTCAGAAAATTCATAGTGCTAGTTATCCTGTTGCTATCCCTAGACATTTCAGTACTGGATCAGTGATAATTGTGCTGTATACCTTAGTTCCTCACTTATAGGTCTGCAAAGTATAAAATGTTTTTGCTTTGCTATTATCACTAGGTATTTGTGTTTGTTCAATGAAATGTTTGCTGTAGTGCCCCTCATCTGCTTGCCATTGCCCTGCCTGTGAGGATTTTCTGCATCCTGAAATCTGTTAGTGTAACTGCCTGTGGTATTGCTGCCTAACTTGGTTCTGAAAAATAGCCTAGGTTAGAAGAAAATCCATTATCAGAAGCATGTACATTAATGCAGATCATGTCAGAACTATCTGAAGTCCTACAATGATACAGTGAAGCTACAGGACCTAACAGGAATAACCAAGGCTTGAGTTTGTCATTCTGACAAATCTACCTGACACTGAAGAGAGACAGTGACCTCTTCATCAGGCATCAAACTTTTTTTTTTTTATACTGACTCCTAGAACCTAATTTGAGGTCTCTAGTATAGCATTTTCCTCCTCATGTAGTTTTGGGTTTGTCATGTAAAACCTCTAAATGAAAAACGTAAGGACCAGAAGACACTGTAGACTGCAGTACATATGGTTTCTGGTGGAACTAAACCTTAAGTGTGGAGTTCCATAGGATGTGATAGTTCAGAATAGTTCAGAATGCTTTCATCAGTTCCTTTCCTAGCTATTCTTGCATTAAATCTAATCTGTCTATTTTTAGTTTGTGTGGCTTTTGGTGTTGAAGTAGGAGCAAAATCAATCATAAAATGATATATCTGCTACATCCTTAACTGTTGATAACATTCAAGTAACATCAGCTGTGTTCTGTATCCAAAAAAAAACCTCTGAAAATTAATATATTGCATGAAAAATGGATTAATGAAGTCTGCATGCATGCATGAATACTCTTAGTACCAATGATTGCCAGAAACCTAATTTTAAAGCTAATTGTCTCAAGTTAAGCTCTTTTATATAAGAGATGAGGAAGACTTAAATGTAAATTTGAAAGAAGCACTCTTCTGACATTAAACTAAATCTGTTTGTTCCTTTCCTCAGGTAGCAGAAGTATCCTTATTAAAAATGGACAATGCATACAAGATTCCCAACTTGAGATGCTGGGCTTATGTCTGCAAAACAAACTTGCCATCAAATACAGCATTCCGAGGCTTTGGCTTTCCTCAGTCAGGACTGGTGACAGAAACTTGGATAACAGATGTTGCAGATAAAACTGGTTTATCACCAGAAAAGGTGACTACATGAAGGCATCTTCTCTTCTGAAATGAAGTCTGTGGAACTGGAAAGTTAAAAACCTTTAGATAAGATTAATTGTTTGAACAGTTCTTTTCTAAGTCAAACAATTTGTGCTAAAATTTATATTTTTTCTTTAAATTGATGTTTGGTTGTAGAATGAATAGCATGGCCTTACAAACTGGTAATTGTTAAAAAAAAACATACAGTGATCTTGTTGTTGTCTATTAGTCCCCCCAGATGGTCAGTTTGCCTTTAACAGGATTGTGAGATAGCTGTAATTTCATTTTTTTCAGATTAGGGAAATAAATATGTATAAGAAGAGTGAGCAGACACACTTCAAACAAACACTTGATCCACAGAATTTAATACGGTGTTGGAATGAATGTATGGAGAAATCTGCATACTACAGTAGGAGAACAGCTATCAACGAATTTAACAAACAAAATTACTGGAAGAAAAGAGGGATTGCCATTGTACCAATGAAATTTCCACTTGGACTAGGCACACCTTACCTTTCTCAGGTGAGTTTCATGAAGAGTAAGTGAGCTAAGCATTTTATCCATAGAAGATTGCAGTCACTTTATCTTAGGATACAAAACAAATATGTTATCTTTTCCTGGAAAATTATAATCCACTTGATGATTGTTCCCTGAAGAGGCTGTAGTAGCCTGTAGCTCTTTTCAAGCTGAGATCAAAGCTGTTTGGTTTTCAGCACCCAGGCAGCTTGGACCCTGCCTACTTAAAGGCTAGTCCCATGTGTTGAGGTGCAGTGTTGGAATAGGTGAGTGGAATGCACTTAGAAAAAGGTTTTGAAGACTGATAGAAAAATGTTTATTGAATAATTTGTCCACTCCAGAAATAGTTCTGAGCCTCCTCTTTCTGCCTGTGGAGGTACTATGGGATGCTGCTCTTAAAGACTTAAGTCCTTTGATGCCATCAAAGGCTAAGGTTAAGAAAGCAAAAAAGAACAATAGTATTTCTGGTCCTTGTGTTTTTTTTAATGTAGGTGTCCAGTGCTTCTGAAACAGACTGATAATTCTATCAATTAAAAATTAATTAATTGACTGCCTTATGTCATATAAAACTGGCTGTCTCTGTTCACCATTGAAGTCACGGGGTCTTTGTAGTCTACAGTGCTACTTCTAGCTGAGTCCAGGAAGAATTCTCATTTGGAAATTCAACCTATGCCATTTAAAAACCTCTAGGGCTCTGACATGTCCATGAGAGAGAAAATGGAACTTGCAGCAAATTGCACATAGAGCCACTAGTGAGGGGTTCCTTCCAGCTTCTGTTGCAACCACTGAGATACTGTTGCCTGGTGTAGGTTTGTTTCAGGATCTGATATTAGAAAAGACCACATACAAGGATTTGTAACCTTTTCCTTCAAAGTTCATTATAGAGAAAGAGCAGCAAGTAGACTTTCAAATTTTGCCTTCCATTCAAAGGCACTAAACAGATAAACTGAAAAACACTTAAACACTTTGTATTTTTTTAATTTCAGTTCATTACTACCTACAAGACATTTCCTCACTAGTCTGATCTTGATTTTGTTTTTCTTTTTTAGGCTGCTGCACTGGTTCATATTTATACTGATGGGTCTGTGCTTCTGACACATGGTGGAATTGAAATGGGGCAGGGTATTCATACAAAAATGATCCAGGTAACAAATTATCTAAATAAATACTGCTGTGTGCTTTCTCTATCATGAAGGTAAATGACCCAATATGCAGACAGCCAGTTTGAAGGTTTTATGTTTGGGTAGTTAGTGTACCAGCAGGACAGTTTCTTTATCAGCATAGCCACTACTGCTTTACATTGATAGTTAGAAAGCAAAGGTGCCTTCATCAATTCATAGAGGCAGAAGGAAGGAAAAAACAGACTGGTTTTTTGTTCTTCTAATAGCATGTGAAGAGGCTTATTAGAAATAAGATTTTTGGGGGCTGTTCCCATAAAACCCATAGTGAAAAGGGCAGAGGTTATTCAGATTGATATAGTCAATGTAACATTATGATCCTGTTTGGTTAATGGATAGTTCTGAGACAGATCTGTAAAGGTATTTATCAAGTCAATCGAAGTTTGGGACCAGGGCTTGCATAATTTGCTGTAGGTCTTACAGGGTATAAGCAGGAAAATCAGGAATGAATGTTGGACTTCAGAGTCTCAATCCAGAGTTTGAGTACAGCTAGAACATTGTCCTTTTCTGTTTCTTAGTGCTACCAAATTGGACAGAATTATTTCAGCTGGAGATTGGAAAAGAACATGATAAAATTTTTGTCTTTCCTGCTATTACTGACTTCTGTCAAATACTGAGGAATTGTTGGAGTGTTTAGATTTTTTTCTAAAGCAAAGACTATGTTGTTCCTGGAACAGGTTGCTAGTCGGGAATTGAACATCCCCATGTCATGTATCCACCTCTGTGAAACGAGCACAACAACTGTTCCCAATGCATGTGCCTCGGTAGGATCTGCAGGGACAGATGTCAATGGCATGGCTGTGAAGGTAAAGAAAAAAATACCCTATCCCTTGAGGTGTATGCTTGCCAGACTTTAGGCCCTAGTGATCCCATATATGTCAAGTTTGGGATTACCAATAATACTGCTGGAGATGGCCAAGAAAAAACATGACTTGACAGTTTCTCTGGAATGGTGTTTGAGTTTTCAGAATATGATCTGGACTTTCCCAAAAAGGCTTATACTTGACAAAATCTCTGTTTCATCTAACAAGCCAACTAGTCCTATACAAATCTTGCACTCTGTTCATGTTTGAAATCTACTGATTCATACAGATCCCAGCCCTTGTAACTGAACCACTTAGAAGTTTTATGTCTTTACAGTTAATATGGCACTTCCTGCAACACCTTTTCAAACTAAGATGACAGTAAAGCATGCACTAATGAAATAGTAACTAGAACATAACTTGAATAGTACCAAATGCATCTGTGTTAATTTTGTGATATATTCTCCCAATTCTTACCAGGATGCTTGCCAAACTCTTCTGAAACGCCTGCAGCCCATCATCAAGAAGAACCCAACAGGGACCTGGAATGATTGGGTAAGACCTGTGAATCCTACTGAATGTGTTTGAGTGCTGGCAGAAACTGTGATAAATGTACTGTAGTCTATAAATCTGCTCAGCCTAATAATCCTAAAGTTAAAAACTGTAGAAACAGGTTATCTCACAAAAAGGTGAAACTCAAGGTTCTTGGCCAGGCATAAATGATTATGTGGAAGATAATAATTAGATTTATTGCTAGTACAGTATTTAAATATTGCCAGTGCAATATACAAGTAACAAATCTGTAATCTGTTACAATGGGTTATAGTAAAATCAGGTTATGGTCCCTCCTGTTGAGTCATGAGCATCAGTGAGATCCCCTGGCTTTCTAAACTTTTCAGAGGAGTCTAGGTGCAGCCAGGTCTGCTTAGTCTCAGATTTGGTCCACAGCCTATGTCTAAAGGGTTGCAGTATGTTGTGGTGTAACCTCAGCCAGCCACCAAGCACCACACAATTGCTCACTCATTCCCCCACCAGTGGAATCAGGGAAAGTCACAAGAGTGAAAGCTAGACAACTTGTGAGTTGAATTAAAGACAGATTAATGGATAAAGCAAAAGCCATACACCCAACCAAAGCAAAGCAAGAAATTATTTCACTCTTTCCTATAGGCAGGCAGGTGCTCAGCCATCTCTGGGAGAGCAGGGTGCCATCACATCATGGTTACTTGGGAAGACAAACATCAGCACCTCAAATGTCCCCCTGTTCCTTCTGCTTCCCCCACTTTATATACTGAGCATAGTGCCATATGGTCTGGAATATCCCTCTGGTCAGTTAGCCCAGCTTTCCAAGCACCTCCAGCCTCCTTGCTAGTGGGGCAATCCAAAAAGCAGAAAAGGCCTTAGCTCTGTGTAAGAGCCAGCTGTGTATTCCCTGCTTAGGAACAGCAATAAAGCACTAATCCAAAACACTTAATCTCCTCTAACAGATATACAAATAATTTGGATCATTCAGATACACCAAAATTATTATCAGAAATGGCTGACCAAAGAAGGAATGTTAAGATATGCAAAGAAGTAACTTTGTATCTTGGAAAGTCAGTACAACTGGCCAAAAGCCTCACAAAAATTTCTTGACTTGTAAACTGAGTAAATCTAACATGAGAATTGCTCAAAGGGAATACTGTCACTTTCATGACTGGCAGAACTTTGTAAGATAATTTCTCTTGTAAATTGTCATTTTTGTGCAAATAGGCCGTGCAGATCTTTTATGTCAGTGTGGTGGTTTGACCTTGGCTGGACTCCAGGCGCCCAACCAACTGCTTTATCACTCCCCTTCTCAATGAGATAGGGGAAGAAAATACAATGGAAAAAAGCCAACAAGTCAGTGGGTTAAGATAAAGGCAGTTTATCAAAGAAAAAGCAAAAGGTTGCTCATGCACGCAGTCGCATGACCCAATATAATCAGTGACTTATCAACCAGATCTGCTTAGCTGACAGAGACCCATCTCTATTGAGATGCTCAGAAAAACTGAGCAGGGCCCTTTCTGACTATGGCATTACCAGTCATAAAGATTCTGCAAGAACACTGCTGTTGACAGGTCTCTTCCTTCTTGTATTGCCAAAAGAATTGAGATTGTTCACACAAGAGGGGTTTAGTTCTGCAGCAGTAGACACCATGTGCAGCTAAACATGCTTAACTCAGTTTGTCTTCCTTTCTGTGCAATTTTTATAGTTTGGGTTTTAAGTAAATATGTGTGGGTAAGTATCTATATGTAAATAAAATAAATATGTCTATGCTGTGTTCCTTCCTGACTCCTTCCTTGGTTCACCATAAGCACTGCATATTTTACAGATTAAAGAAGCTTTTAAACAGTGTGTGAGCCTTTCAGCTACTGGCTATTTTAGGTAATATATTTTTGTTCCTTAAAAATGCATAAATTAGACCAGGCCTGATTTCTGAAGATAATTAATACTGTAAAGAGAATATCCTGTCTAATAAGTCTTTCTAAGAGCTCATTTTATATTTTATATAATTAGTTGATGTATGGAGAGTTGGATGCATAAAGTTTAGGTGTTAATTTATGTCTAGTCCTCTGTGAACTCTCTAGAAAAAGAATATTTTATGCCATCTTTGCTCCATGGTTTGACATTTAGCAAACCAGAAAGTGTCAAGAAATTGACTGCTGCCTGTAAGTCATGTGCAAAGTGGAATAGTTTATTTACTGGAGCTGGATTACTATAAGCTACCAATATCATTGTTCCCACTGCTCTCAGAGCAGTCTCTTTGTCCTTTTTCTTTGAATTTTTTCACAGAGAGCCAGAAATGAAAAATTCCTGTGTTGTAATTCAGGTGGGGTTCAAAGGAAAGCTTTTCTCTTGGCTTGCTGTGCCTTATCTCTTCCCTATATCTTCTCTGCTGGTGGTTCTTCCTTATCAATAGCAACTTTCCAGGTCTCTGAGTAGTCTGCAGTAAGTTGAAAGGGCACTTGGGAAAACCATAATTTTATGAAACACTGAGAAATATCCAACTAAAATGTCCCTTCCTACTGTTAAGCCTGTTCAAGTATGTTCTCTGCTTATGCAGCCCTTTAGGAATGTTGATATCACCACAGTAATGCACAACAGTCATACTTTGCTATCAATATTTAATGGTGTCCAAAAACATCTGCAGATCCTTAAGCCTCAGATCCTGTATTGATCTAGTTCTTAGCCAGTCATATTCTCTACTTCCAAGAATCTCAAAGGCAGCTGAGGTAAATGGATTATGAGAAGTTGAGTATATGGATTTTGTGTATCCCTTTTTTGGTGCGTGGTTCTGTACTATGTAATTGCTTTATTATAAGCCTGAATATGCTCAACAAAGACATTTCAGTCATACAGAGGCAGAAAATACACCTTAGCCACATAGCTCCTGTGTTTGGAAGATACCACATTGCACTGTTCTCTCATGTCCTTGGATTTACCTCATCATTCCTGACTACTATGGTGTCCTCAGTGAATCCCACTCCCTTCTAAGTAATAACACCTTTATTTCAATATTCCTCTTTTAACCCTCTCACTCAATTCTGTAGGCTGTTTCTGTAATTTTGACTTTTTCATTTATCTCTTTAAATTATTCTTTCATAGGTCCTGACAAGTTTTTGTTCCTTTTTTCTAAATTCCTTTATTATTACCCCAGTAACCACTATCTTAAATGTTTATTCTGTGTTTGGTTACTGTGCTTTTATTAGTACATTTATAGGATTATGCTGGTTATGGACTCTCCTGAACAGAAATAGCTTATTTGTCTACTATATTTTATACAAATACCAGAGGCATCACACCTAAAGTAGTGGTGCTCTTTAGGCTTTCATGAAATTTTGAAGTTGTGAGCTGTTACTTAAGATTTCACTTAAGATTTTGTACTTAAGATTTCACAAGCAGTTTCAAACTCATGTGCTTATACTTTTACTTTTACTTGTACTTTCATTATAATGCAAACTGTGGTCAGTTTTCTTCTTGTGGACTTTGTTTCTTCCATCAGAGGTTACAATGAACACATGGACTGGGAGAAAGGGGAAGGACAGCCATTCACATATTTTCTTTTTGGAGCTGCTTGTTCAGAGGTTGAAATTAACTGTCTAACAGGAGATCACAAGGTAATAACTGAACGTCAGAGAAGTTTTGAAAGTAATGTGAATAAGGCTTGCTCCAACAATCATTCAGATTTGGGGTTAATAAATCACCTGTCTTCACATGTTAGTAAATCTATCAGTGGTGTAAATATTAATTACAGGTGGAGCAGAATGGAAGCTGTGCAGTATTAACCAGCTTCTGACATACATGTCTATGTCATGTGTGTTCACCTTTTGAGTTATAGCTGACATCAAAATGTTCTTTGCTTGTTCTGTCCCTGTTTGCCAGCAAACACCTTAGAGCAATATTCAGTTTCCAGGCTTTTGACCATCTGGACAGCTAAAGGCTATAGACTGATGATCATATGCCCTCTTTCTGTACATTTGTATGAATGAGGGTTTCCTTGAGCAATGGGGAAAATCTGGCAGGGCTGTCTCTGGCTAAACTTCTGTAAAAGTTGAAACAAGCCCATTTTGCTTGTGATGAGATATTGGAAATTATTCCGAAATTATGTACATGGAGGGCCTCTATCTCAGTATTTCTCATTTCACTGAATTCCAGCTCTGACCCACATTATTTTCTAATGCTTTCATCCCATCTCTCTGGGTGATATAAATTTAAATTTTATTAACAGAACCTCAGAACAGACATTGTTATGGACATTGGATGCAGCATAAATCCAGCTGTGGATATAGGACAGGTACGTGCCAAGAATTTTTGGATTATTTCTATTACACTATTGTCCTCATGTGAAATGATGATTACCTCATTAATTCAGAAAATATTCATTTCTTACTAGATTATAGATCATATTAGAATGTCTTTTGCCTATAGACTTGCTCCAATTGAATCAGTGTCAGAACTCTATAGATGTCAAAGAAGCTTGAATTTTACCCATGGTTTCAACCTGTAGTACTTCCAGTATGTGTGTGTGTCTTCCATGTACTGGACTTAAATCCTGTTGGTGATCTACAGTATCCAAGTTGTTTGATCTGCCTTCCCCAGCTGATAGCAAGGAAACATCTTTATTCATTGCTGGCTGGTCCACAGATCTCATCACCTCATTATACAAGCATCTGTCCTCTCAGGTTTGAGAGGGGAATGTGAAGTTTTTCCATTACAGTTGCCCCAAAATGTTGAAGAATCTCATTAGGCAAACAGAAGTGCATTAGGCCTCACATATATCACAGTAACAGTTAGTTATACAAATGAGTTCTTGGTGAAGTTTTCTTGGTTAACCAAACATGAGTACATAAATGCCATTTCTTGTCTTATTTAAAGATTGAAGGTGCTTTTGTTCAAGGTGTTGGACTGTATACAATGGAGGAGTTAAAGTATACTTCAGAAGGAGTCCTCTATACTCGGGGTCCAGACCAGTATAAGATCCCTGCTGTTTGTGATATTCCAGAACAGTTTAGTGTTTCCCTGCTGTCACCTTCTCAAAATCCTTATGCCATCTATGCATCCAAGGTAAGCAGATCATCCCAGGCCAAACTGAGAAATTACTTTGATATAAAACACATGTTTTCAGTTGCTGTCCTTTAGCATTTCAAACAAGTGTCCAGTAAATTGTTTTATTTAAGACATCAGGGAAGCTGATAAGACAGAAAGCCAGATATTGTTGTGTCACTTTAATGGTTGGCAAGGAGTGATTTTAGAGTTTTGTTAACAGACTGTACACAGAAGCTGCAAGATCAATTTAAAACCATACTTTTAAATGTGGTGATAAACTGAAAAGTTAGAATAAAAACATCAATTGATGGAGAAATCCTAATGTCATTCAGAGTATGCAGCCTACCTGTGTGTACTATGCAGTGCAAATAGTCTGTAAATGTGTATTAAATGAGAGACTGGCTTTTTAAAATCTTTTTCAGGGGATAGGTGAGGCAGGATTCTTCTTGGGATGCTCTGTGTTCTTCGCTTTGAGGGATGCAGTAACTGGTGTGAGGAATGAAAGAGGACTGAAAAAGAGCTTTGCACTGAGCAGCCCCCTGACTGCTGAGCAAATACGGGCAAGCTGTGCTGATGCCTTTACTGGGATGGTCGGAGAAGGTGGGGGAAGGCTCTGTGTAACAGTGGCTGGGTGGGAATGTTTACTGATTTTGGCACCCCTAGATAGTGGAGTGCCTAATGATGCCTCCAATCAGTCATGCTTTAAATACAGCTCCTTGTAATTGAAATGCCCAGTAACAGGTGTCATTTACACAAGTTATTTCAACAAATGCCATTCAAACATTGTATTGGAATTTCTCTGGGTTTTGGGGGTTTTTTTCTTTGAAATTTACAGAATTTTTACAGCCAGCCCTCTCTTTCCCTAAACCCTCCTCCTTTCTTATGCATGTCAAATCCCACAGAGGATTAGATAGCTCATCTTATTAACATGCAATGGATCAGGCTCTAAGTGTCTTCAGTCTCCTTCCAGGTGCTTTGCCCCACAGACTGCATGCTGGCACTGTCACTTCATTGTAGTACTCCCTGCTATGCCCAGTACTCTTTGGGAGAGAAATAATTAACTCAGAGCTAACACAAAGAGACAGAAGGAAAACAAACAGGGCAATGCATTTCATATAATGCTGATCCTTTATGCTCTGTTTTCTGCAACTGTTCACTGTAGTCATGTTCCCACTGCTATTACAATTCTTTTTTGGGGTAAGTTTTTACTTAGTGAGGCAAGGTCCTTGCAAGCATATAAATCCATGCTGTGCCCTGAACCTCTGAGGCTGTGCTATGGAAACCCTTGAACTCTCATCCAGAGATTACTCCCATGGTATTTCTGTGACTCTGGTGAAGTACCACTGGCCCCTGAATCAGTAGGTTTGTGGGTTTACTCTCATTGCAGGAGCTTGCAGGAAGTGAGGTCCTCCAGAGCAGGGATCATGCTTCTCCATCCCTCTTTAGTCCTAATCCCAGTTATCACTGACTTGGAGGCACCTGATAAGGGCAATGTTGGGAGGTCGCCAGTCAAATAAAGTCACTGCTGTCATTTCTTGCTTATCTCTTAGATGGCAAACAATGAAGCTTCTTCCTCCTTGGGCCACATTTGTGTGAATGACAAACCATAGTGCACAAGACTGGAATGGAAAACTGATTTACTGCCCTGAGACGCACTAATCAACACACAGATAAATGTATTTTCTTGTTTCCTGAATAGAATCAGCTACCAAAAATATGCACTTTATATCTTACATCCTTATCTTCATTCTTTCTCCAGTGTACTCATTACAGTATTTTGCTTAATGACTGCATTTGTCAGAAATAAATCTTCTGCGTTTGAACCATATGTTTTCAACAAAAAAGATCTGCTGATCAGCACAGCTTAAATGCTGCAGGAGAGGAAAATTAGAATGAAGTGTAAAGGTATGCTGGATAACTTACTGCCACGTATTGCACTAAACAACTTCATATGATAAATGATTTTGTAATGGCTTCAGCTAATTTTCTGATTTAGATTTGAGTCTTGCAGTGAAGTGTGAGTGCAGAGATCTTTGTCAAAGAATCAGAACCTTGTTCGTTGGATTCAGAACATTTTTGACCAGAAGTGATGCTCTGACTTGTAGTAAAGCTGGTTTAGAATCTTTTGGCACAGGTATCTTTGTGTTAAAAACATGCAAGAAACAAGACTTATGATTCTCTTTTGCTATGCCAGGCAACTTGTCATGGCTGGTCTAGATATATAGAATTTTATCCCAAAAGTTGACGGAGTTGTAATTTCCACCAGAAGCTTTCTTTATCTCATGGAGCAAGCCAAAAGCCTCTGCACAGAATGGGAAAATTGGCATGGAGTTCAGTGTGCTTTGAATGGGAGAATGGATGACCTGTCAGCCTGCAGGCTCTTCTTATTTCACTGCCTGTGTGTTCCACAATTTCTCTTGTCTTCCCTTCATTTGTTGAGCTGACACTGTATCTGTGACAGAAATCAGGTCAGTCACTTTAACAGCTTTTGCATTGGCTATTAAGATAGGAAATCTTTATTGTTTCAATTTGTCTCTCTGTAGCCATGGTGAGTTGGTGAAATGCAGTTGCTTAAACATAGGTGTCTAGACCATTGTAGATGTCATAAGACAGAAGAGACATGGCACAGGAGAGAACTAGACTGAAAGAAATGATACAGCAGCTTGAGACCAGGCAGGTAATAGTAATTGTAATCAGTGGAAGTGGTACTGAAGGTGACTTAGGCAGCTGGAGCCTTTTTGGGGTTTACTTCATTTTCTTCACTTTCTTTGTATTAATTTGGCTTTTATATATTGTTAGAAGTCAATAAATTGAGTGTGAATGCTGCTGCCACAGTTAGTTTTTCTGACTTGAAACAACTTCTTAGTTTCACTGTTTGGTGTTACAGTCTGATTATAAGAGATGACTCTGCCCAAGGTGCAAATGAGACCCTGTGCCACAGTCAATAACCCCAAAGTCATTCTTCTGGAATTACTCACTACCTTTCTAGAGTCCAGGTCCTGGGTATCCATGGGGCATACATGCCATTCCAATCATTTGAGATAGTGTGTGTATAAGCACTTGTTTCCTTTCCCGTATTTTGTCACAGTGGGAATTTTTTCCCAGTGCTAACCAGACCTTTACCTCTGTTAGGTCTGGAATCAGCTCCTTCCTGCTGTGCCAACTGTGCTTATCTCAGGTTCCATTGTCTCAAAACACTGTCCCCTTAAGATAAACAACAGTCCTTACACATGGGTTTGTCAAGGACAGCTTGCCACCCCACACGTTGATAACAAGCCAAAACATGTGTGAATTCTGGGATATACTGAAGCAGGGAGCCTACACATCTACTGAACTGGGGGAGTTCCATTGTCTCTTGTCCTATGTACCTATGCACCAGCACGGGCGCTTGCTTGTTCATTCTAGGCAAGTCAAGTCTTGTAAAAATCTTGCCCAAACCTTGCAGGCAATGACATCTCCCCACCTGCAGTACTGAAGTGTTCACACTCCAAGGATTCATCACATTCAAGACCCACACTTTGTTTTCTGCAGTGCAAATCTTGTCTTCTTCTCAGTCATTATTAACAAAGATTCCTCCCTGCCACTTTACAAGTGGCTCTTTTGTCTAGTTGCTTCAGTAAATTCTATAAATGTAGCAAATATGGGTTATTGAGTTTTCTGGGTCTGAAGCATATTAAGCTGTCTGCTGGCTTTTAAGTGTTTGAAAAACTTCCTGGAAGTTAGAGATTTCAGCAACTGACCATCCTGACAGATGATAATATGGCTATGTGGGATGTTATGAAAGAAGTACTGACATATTGGATAGCTGTTGACACATGCACAGTTACACCCAAACTGGAGATGGTTCAGAAGAACTCTTTCTACTGATTTTCTTCATGAGAGCAATGTTCCTGTAGCAGTCTACCTCCAGCAGGCTCATTCAGTGTGGTGAAAGCTTAAATACCCAACATAAATACTAGGTTCTGGTTTGAAGGATTAGCCTGTAAATTAGATATTGGACTGCCAAAATCAAGCATTTGGTCTGGTTCTTTCTGTTCTTGGGCCTTGGAGCCTGCATTGTTTTGAGTACCCACAATGCATGAGGAATATTACAGTGGTTACTGCTACTGCACTTGGCAGGACCCATTAGGGCTTGTTCCTACAGGGACCTAGTGACTGACATCACTCCAGGGCTTGTGTTGGGGCAGCTCTCAGGGATGTGTTAGGGGATAACCACAAAACCAGCAGCTTATCTCTGCTGAGAATCAGGTAATTGCCTTCCAGGGGGAGTGGCAGAAGATCAGGGACCTGCTACTTTGTCCTGCAAGCCTTCACTCACTCTAAATGAAATACAGACAGCTTTGCTGTAAAATGTAAAAATAGTAAATGAAACAAAAGGCAGGTATGTACAATGAAGACTTAAAAGATATATCAGTAATTCCCCTTTAAAAAAAGAAAAGGCCAGCTGTAGCAAGGCATTTAAAGATTATTTTGTTTCCTGGACGTGTCTGCATAGAAATAGACGAGAATCTAGAACTCCAAATCAGGATTTGGGATTTCTCCCTTTAAGAACACAACATGTGTTGAATATGGTACCCACAGCAGAAAGGGCACAGAACTGGCATGGCATAGAGATAGACAGAAGGAAATTTTAAATCTGTATATAGTGGTAAAGTTGATTTTGTTAAAATTTGGCCATTCTGCAGAAAAAAAAGATTTTGGATAGTTCAGTTAATGCTAAAATGAGAACTGTGGCTCCACAGCTTTGCTTTTGACATCCTAGAGAACAGGCTAACATTGAAGGTCCTTGGTTTTAGCTTCAGGCATGCTGTGTATTCTAAATTCATCAGTTACTGGATAATATACAGGCCTTGAAATAAACAGGATAAACAGACTTGGAAGTCGTAGTTCAAACCCAGAAGTTCCCTCTCACAATTATCTCTTATGTTACAGGGTTAGAACTAGAGGAGTTCAATTTCTTTGCAGATTATTTCAAGTCACCAAAGAGTTAGGGTGGGGAGTAGGAGGTGGTGCATTAGCATCTGAACATGCATTAATTACAGAGAAATGGCAGACATTGCACTGGCTCATCCCCACCTGCTTATTTTCAGACTGAGCATCAAATTCTGCAGGACAAAGCAAACTCAGTTGATGTTTAGGAGCATACAGCATTTCATTAATTTCTCTTGATGCACAAAGCTGTATTTTGATGCAAGAGCATGGCTTGCTGTCAACATTCAGATAAGCAAATCTTTTTTGTGACTGGCAGAAAGGTGAGTTATGAACAGAAAGGTAAGTTTATGAACAGAACATAGCCATACAATCCAGCACTGCTTTTTCCCACAGTAGGCATTGCACCCTATATGGCTGCAACACATTTGTTATAACCAGTTTCAGGAAATACTGGAAGATCTTTCTTAAGGCTTGATGTATTTCAAGCAAAGGTTTAAGAGTGATTAGTCTATCATCCTCCTGTTGAGTAGTCTGTCAGATTTAACAGAATTAAAGATTAAAAACTCAGTTTGGACATCCTGAATTTTTGAGTGCAAGTCAGCCTGTAAAGTGTCAAAACTCCTTGTCACCCTAGGAAAGAATCTCGTGTTGACAGACTTGCAACTTAACCTGGATGTGTGCATTCTGCCCCCACTCCCCTTCAGTTTCTTTGCAGATCCTTTCAGGTCCTTGCAATCCAGAACAATTCCCACTCATGAATCCAATACAGGAATTTATATTTCCTCCTGAACTAGCAGTAGGCCTTACTGACATTTGTTATCTCAAGCATAACTGAGTTCCTAATGTTGAAAACCTGATGTTTTTGTGAAACTGAAAGATCTGTCCTCAGATAAACAGAAGATGCTAGTTTTAGTTACACATTATGAGTTATTTCAATGTGAATAATCTACATGCTGACATTATTACAAATACCTCACTTTTTCAAAAAATAGATTCCAAATGAACTCCATCTTTTCTGTCTTGTATTCTCTGTTGGATGCCTTCTTCCAGCTGGGACATAGACCCTAACAACCTGAGACTGGACTTATGTGCAGGTCCACAGGAAAGGCAATGGACTTGAAGAAAGAGGGTAAATTGCAGTAGCTATTGAAATTCCCAGAAGGACAGATGAAAACTCGAAAGGAGGGGGAGGAGGAGGAAAGGCCCGTGGTCTGCAGACAGAGGCAAGAGATCTGTGAGAATGGTAGTGCAGGATTTACCTGGACCAGACTGAGTAGAATCCAAGCAGTCAGGTTCAGACTCTTTTTTTAATCCTCACTCATGTTTCAGTAGCTTCTTGCAAAATTCTTTGTTTGCATTCCTTTTGCAA
The DNA here is from genome assembly GCF_027477595.1 of Haemorhous mexicanus. Taxonomy (NCBI): domain Eukaryota; kingdom Metazoa; phylum Chordata; class Aves; order Passeriformes; family Fringillidae; genus Haemorhous; species Haemorhous mexicanus. The sequence continues at coordinate 26,828,279 of NC_082348.1, read as the reverse complement.
ATATTCGTGGGCAGTTCTTGCTGCTATTACACAACCACCTCACAAGCACAAAAGTTCATTTGAGTTCTGAAAATGCATGGCACAGTTCTTTGGTTTGTCATGATATCCCAGAGTGCTATTTGCTGCAAGGCAGCTGGCTTGTAAACATTTCTCAGGGAGTGCAACTTTCTTATTTAATGATTGCTTCTCAGTGCAGAACATTCATAGTAAGGCATAAAATCCTTTATGAAACCATGAATGGGAAAGTAAATCTGCCTTTCTGCTATTTGCCCTGCCTTTGAGAGACTCATGGTTTAGAATGCAAGTATTACATTAATGTTTTACAAATCTTCTATTAAAGATCTTGGCTAAACTGCTGCTGGTTGATAAAGCTGGTCAGACAGACAGAAGATGCCACCATCTGCTCTGCATGTTCAGATTGAGCTGCCAGGAGGAGTGCACTGCTTCCCCAGCCTACACAAGGTGTCCATAGCAGTAAGATTATGATTGGTTCTACAGACATGTCGTGGTTTTTTGTTTTTTCAGGTATGTCATTTACCTAGAAGGCCAGTCCAGTGTTGCAACAGATCTTTGGCTTGTCCAGTGGTCTTTTAATTGCATTTTCTGCAAAGATAGGTGTTTCTCAGGGATTGCTTTTGCATATTTGAAACCATGATTCCACATGGCACTTGTCAAATATGAAAAGAACATGCATGATGTCCTCAGGAGGGAAAAAAGGCTCCAGTAAGAAACAAGGTAGCAGAAAACCACTTTGATTAAACAAAAATGTAAATACTGATAAACCATCCCAAGGAGACAATACTTCTGGAAAGACAAATTTTAGAAATATTTATATACTGTAGAAGCTAGTCTGGGTCTAGCATGGTAGATACATGACCCAGCCAATGGGGATGTAGTGATCCTCCCTGAGAACACACTTCTTGTATTCTGTCACATATGCAGTGAGGTTTTAGCATCCTGATTTCCCCCAAAGTCCAGTAACATTGCTTTACATTATACACAAGGGAAATCTTTCAGAATCATCAGAGTAGGAAAAAGAAACATAATATTAATCTCCTCCTACTATTTATTTAGTGTGTCTCTTACCAAGTCATTTAGTTCATTCTTATTCCAGTTTCCTGAGCAATAAAATAAGTTCAGCACCACAGAACCACAGGTGAAAAGCATTAATGTGTCACTGTCTACCATGACAGTGTCTTACTTGAGCAATATGGTGGTTCATACTGGCAGTGGTCAAATTTACCAGATCTTTGTCATTTGCATCACAGAGAATGGAGAGCAACAAGAGCAACAATGAACTGTGATTTTCCATGGGAAGAGAACCACATGGATTTCTCCCCCTGGCCTGAAGAAGCTGAGGGAATGGCCATGCCTTTGAGGGGGAGAAAAGTAAACCTGATTTTTGTCAACAGAGATGGTATGAGAAGGGACTTGTGAAGGGAGCAGTAGATGAAATCACATTAAAAAGTACAAAGGTAGAACTTCAGTTAAGATTGAATAAAACAAATACAATGTCTAACAGACTTTTAATGGAATAAAAAGGGTTATAGGACAGCTCCCTGTTACACATAAGAAGGGCAACCTTAAAAATAACCTAATGTTTGTTAAAGTCTTTAGGAAGACACATTGTAAGCAGGGGATCATCCTGGGACTCGAACCCAGTCTCACCAGGTGCACATCTGTCCTTTGGCATCAGAAGGGAAGCTTTGGTCCCCCTGCCAAGTATCTGTGAGATGGGCAGAACACTGCAACAGAAAATAGGTCTGTGGGTAACAGTTTTCAAATCAAAGACTACTGTGCATCTCCTAGAGTTAGAACGGTACATTCAGGAGAATGGAGAATATTTTCCTGGTATTTGCTTGTCATTTTAACTTGCAAAAAGTATTTGCCAGTAGAAAACACTGTCCTGTTTGACAAGGCAAAAGGAAATGGCATCTATCCATCTCAGGAAAGCGAGGTGGGTGTGCCTGACAGGTAGGAAGGCCTCCTTTGTACCCTCTGGTTATGTCACTCCATTTATCAGGTTAGCTTTGTTTTGTAACTCCACTGCTGTGCTTTTCTTGCTTTTGCCTGTCACTTTTTAAGAAAAACTTTGGTTAATTCTCTAGGGCCATGCGCCTTGAAACTTCTCTGGAAGTCCCTGGTACTTTTGTGGATATCTGTGTGTGTATATACATGTGCATCATGTTTAAATAACACTCCAGTAATCCAGCCAAAGCAAGTCCCATCCTTGCAACATAGAATCTGTGAGAAGTTTGGAAAATCTTGGCAGCAATTTCTGCAGTCTTTGAACTAAATGTGTACAGGGCTGATTCCCCATCTTATTGCAGTGCTTGATAGTTACTTAACACTTACTGTAATTAAATTATTGTAATGGTCTGAAGTGCTTTTGAGTAGGAATAGGATAGTTGTATTTAAACCTAAATAACTGATTTTCTGACTATTATTAGCATTTTAAGACATATATTTTCTAGAAAATATAAAATACTGAGTATTTTATATGTGATTAAGAACTATGGCATTCATACAGGGAAATCTATATAGATTAGCCTTTCTGCTCAAAGGCTAGATCCTGCTAAGTCCATATTGCCTTAATATATTCTTTTGCACAGATTGAAGAAAATCTGAATTGGCAATGTAGAAATGTTTCCTTCTTGCCACACATTCAATAACAAACTACAGTTTTCTCCAACAGATGGTAAAAGATTCTTTTCAATGATCAGTTCCTTGCTGGCTGTGAGCATGCTGACATAAATGCCAAGGAGTTCACTGTATTTGTTCTCATCCTGCACTCTGTAAAGATAAGACTCTGATGATTCAGAAGTTTCATTCAGGTTCCTGTGTAGTTATTAGGAATATTTGCATTATTTTCAGTAGGCATTGAAACATGCAGGCTATTCCTGCTTGGAAGTAGCTAAGAAAATTCTGGCATCCTTCCATCACCTCTCCCACTTATTCCAGCTAGACATCATCTTCTGCTTCTTTGGGCCTCTTACTGTTTTTTCCTCTCTTAAATGAGTGCTTGTCCCCCTTTCAGACACAAATTTAGGCTGCCTGAATATTTTCAATATGTGGGAAAATGCCATATTGTCACGCAGGCCTTCAGCAATAAGCTCATTTCTGACCTCTTCTCACTAACTGATCAGTGATTTACAATGAATAATCCTGAGCTGTGGTTGCAACCACTCAAAAAATAAGGTCCTAACCACTGTGACCAAAGGTGGCAGCATGTGGCATTGGGGGTAGGGGTGAGAAAGGTATCCTTGTTCCTGTGCTCCTAGGAATCCCTCTAGTGGATATGAGAAGAGCGGGGTGGCTAGAGGGACACCCAGCCACAAAGCAATGTGTTGTGATTGAAGTCAGTGAAGGAGGGACCACAGGAGTCTCTGCCAACCTTGACACCACAGGTCAGTCCCCAGAGCAACTGCCCACTGCAGTGCAGCTCACTAAACATACACGACCTCGTGCTGCATGAGTGCCTCTGCCCATAAGAAGTTGGCTGGCTGTGGCAGGTTTCCCAAAAACAAAAAGACTCCCATGAGATGAAAACCTGCAAAACCTGTGTTGGCAGCAGTAAAGGTGCTTTTGCTGCCCAGAAGTTTTGAGCCATAGTGACGATTTGAGAAACAAACAGCCTGGCAGAGAAAATTCAGGAGCAATGTGTTTGTTCTTTCCTTAAATTAAAAGAAAAAAGAAACCCCAACCTGCTTTGTCCTATGACAAGTTGTGCCACAGGGCTAAAGCCATCACAGAGAGTATTTCAGAGTCTTGCCTTTCAAAGGGAGATGGTTGTACCCAAGAATAGTGGAGGTGGGGACAACAAAATGCGCAAAATACAATAATAGTGCTGGCAATCAAAGGTCATTTGAAGAGCAGGAAGATTATCTATCAGCTGTCACATGAATAACATGTGAGTTTATGTGGTCTCACCATGGGAAATGAACAGCACTTTTTGGGGAGGCTGCTTCTGCCCTTCTGCCACTCACTTTCATGCTGAATCACCTCTTTTTGATTAACTCTGCTGACACAATGAAAAGGCATGTGCACCTTTTTTTTTTTTTTTTTGCAAGACTTGTCAACAGAAATGCAGATGAAAACCTGGCTGTCAGTTCTCCCTCTTGTCCCTGTCAGCTGCTGGCTCTGTGTTTTGGGTAGTTTGTGACCATTGCTTCAGTAAACCAATGTAAATCCTGCTGAGAGGATTTTCCATCTCTGACAAGACGTATTGTTCAACATATAATCCTGATTTTTACATTTGCATGAGAGTATTACATAGTAAAGATCTAATCTGCTAACCCCTACTTTAAATGTTCTGTGGCTGTCTGAATCTGAAGTTTCTTTCTGGGGCTACAGAGAGAGCCCTTTATAGACTTTCTTCAACAGACTTATCTGTGCCTGATGGGGAAAAATATTGCTGTTCTAGTTTATTTTAAAATAGGTGCCTTTGCCCCCAGAACAAAATATTTCTGACATTAGAAAGCCCAGCTGCTTCTAGTGCCCCTCTCTGTAAATGCCATTAATGTAGCATAAAAATTTAAAGTTTCTGAGTGTATAATCTTCACCAAGTCAGGGTCCTTATCACAGGGGGACCTCAATGTGCTGGAGAAGAAACCACTGTTTTCAAGCTGAAATTAAACTAAAAGAACATACTGGTCACATATATATATATATATATATGCCAGGACCAATGATCCTTGTGGATCCCTTCCACAAGGAAGGGACTGTTTACCTATTTATTTTTAATGTGAGGATTTAGAAGTCAAAAGTAAGAGTTTACTGCAAGATGGATCTTGCATTACCTTGCAGAGCTGGCTTGATGACTGAGAAGTGGCTCATATTTAATTCTGAGTTAGATATTTATCATATGTAACTCAGAGTTGGACTCAATGATCCTTGTGGATCCCTTCCAACTCACAATGCTCTGTGATTCTGTCATACTTGTTTCTTACCTTTCTAAATAACCTCAAAGCTGAACTACATGACCAGGAGTTGCTTTCAGCCTTCCCTGCTTCTCTTGAAACCCCCAAATGGTCTTCCCAATTCAAATTAATTTATCTGAATCCTTTTATGAAAATAAGTGGCCTGAGTGCTGCTGAAGCAGAATGGAAGAGCAGTTCTTGTGCTGTTGCTCTTACACAGGGCAGTACAGACACAAATGAGCAGTGTTACTATGGGATGAACAAAGGGTACCTTGGGTAGATATTATGACTGTAATCTTCTTGTTGAGGAAAGACTAATTCTGTCTTACATATATTTGTCAAATCCTTCTAAAATTAGTGACAATCAGTACAATCCTGGACAATCTCTTTTATTGCTGTAATGAGTGTCTTCTCCTTGAGAAAGTGAATTTCTGACAAGTTGCATTGCTGGTAGGAGTAGTGACATTGATGATGACAGGGTCAGGATTGTGTGTAAATAATGATAAAGTAATATGGAAATAATAATAACATATGAATGGTATGAAGTTTCAGGGGGAAAATAAGCTAACAAGTCCTAGTTAACATTAGAGTTGGATTGTAGGCCTGTAGCAAACAACAGTTTCAAAGAATATGTGTTAATTTCTACATGTTTAGTGTTAGCACTTGTAGTTCATTGCTGGCTTGCATTTTTTAAGCTTTTCTTTTTTGTCAGCCTGACAAGTTAAACCTCTGTTTACATCTTTGGAAGCACTGTCAGAGGAGGTATTTCCAAAATGCAGTGTCAGTATTTTAGTGACACTGCCTGTGTGCTGTAAACAATCCCTTGGTTCCATTTGGCTTGCTCTTTTAGTGCATGCTTTATCTCCAGCTGCAGATGCAACATGCAGTTCTATATAGGGATAGATATTCTCATATCTGGCATCAGATAATCAAACTAGTTTACAGAGTTGGTTTTACATTTCCACTATTCTTTAAAGAATAGATTGTGCTTTCATTGGCCTTTTTAGTTGTTTGAATTTTTTTGTTTCTATAGCAACTCTATTTTTCTGCCCTGGAGCCTTAAACCTGATAGCTTTTAATACATAGTAATTGAAAATAGACAATTTTAAAATGCATCTTGATAGCTAAAATTCTGGATGTTCACTTTTGCAGGAATTGGTGGCTTCAGCTGTAAACCTCCAGTCCAAAACAGTTATATGTGCTATGTGAAATGTGTTGGTGGAGCATTTGGGGGGAAGGTACTAAACCATCACTCTTTGTTGAAATTGCAGCTGTGGCAGCCAACAAGCAAGTTGATTTAACTAAATCAAAGGAGTGATTTAACTGAACTTAATTAATTACATAGGTATGCTCACATCAGCCCTTTGTGCCACAGCTCTCCTGTACTTTGACTGCCTTGTCTTTCCCTGTCCTGTCCATTCTTCAGGGAATTTACATCTCCCTGTTGAGAAGCTAAAGAGAAAACTACTGAAAAAAACTACTGAAAAGCTCATTTTCTCTGTGCTGTTACTGTTGCCCAAAAAAAAAAAAAAAAAAAAAAAAAAAAAAAAAAATCCACAAGAAGAACTTGCTGAATCAGCCTAACCTCAGGCATGGTAGGTTAATAAGAAACTGAAACACAGAATGGGCTGATTTATTGGCACCACTAGGAGTCTGGCCATGAACACGTAATGTCATTTGCTATCAGCATCAAGAGGGTATAATAAAAGGGGATTTTTCTAATGTTCCTTTTAGGAGCAGGTGTCCACTCCATTTTATCCTGGAAAGAAATATAGATGTGTTAATCACTGGTGGACAGCACCCTGCCTTTGGAAAATAAAAAGTGAGTGACATGAGAGAAGGTATTTTGCCCAGTTACTGGGTAATAGCTTCTTCTGAGGCAAATCAGCATAATTTCATTGACTGTCAAGACACAGCAGGAAACCAAAGTTCTCTTCTTCTGAAATCCTAACCCAGCACCAACCTTCCCCAGTCCTAAGAGTACCCTGATGAATTCCATGAACCAAAACCTATCATCCCAGAGCCCATGTAATATCCAGAAAAAAGGAGAACCATCCATCCCTTCTTTTTACTTTGGAATACTGCTAACATCCTAACTGCCCTATCCCATCTGCAGATGATAAATATGTAACTCAGAATTGAATATGAGCCACTTCTCAGTCATCAAGCCAGCTCTGCAAGGTAATACAAGATCCATCTTGCAGTAAACTCTTACTTATGACTTCTAAATCCTCACATTAAAAACAAATAGGTAAACAGTGCCAGCACTGAAATCAGCTTGGTAAGTGGTGGTGGCAGGTATAGGAATTGAGCACCCTACAACCTTCCAGGACAGGGTTTATGATTTAATATGATTTGGATAAAGAAGACCTGAGGAGTTGGCTTTTCTATGGACTCCTGCCTGAGTGGTAGAGTTTGGCTGATGACTGTTTCTGGGAGAGATTGCTTATCTTTTTAGTTTTGCTGAAGATACTGCTCACAAAGATATTGTTTGACTCTGGTTATGATTAGAATAGGTTGAGAACAGGTTTGGGGAAAAGAAAGGAGGAAAATTTCATTTTTGGTTAAGTCTTGTATTAACCATAAGACAAGGAATGGGACTGTGATTGACATATGTCAGTAGCATATGTATTTCATATTCTTCTGGGTATCCATTACCTATTATCCTGACTATTAGGAAGTCCAATACAGACCCAGCTCTGGCTGGTTTTCACATGCAGTATCTTCTCACATAGATGGAACATGTAACCCACAACTAGTGGACTGTGCCCTTTTATTCAAATTCCTTCCAGAGTCACTGAAGGTATTTGGATAACCACTGGTGTGCTTTGCCTCTGCTTTATTTAAAATGAGGATGGCAAGAAAATGCCCTCCCCCTTGAGTTCTCTGTGTCTTTCCAGAGTAATGCCTTCAATCTGCTCTTCCCATGTCTTGCACTTCCCTCACTCCAAGGGCTGGCAGGACAGAGCAGTAGCCTGCTGCAGAGCACTGATTTCTGTAGAATGAGGCAGGAGCCAACTTCCCTCCCCATATCAGCCCCAGCCAACAATGATTACACAAGTGTTTCTGCAGAAAGCAGGGCAAGATGCTAATGATGGCATTGTTTCCTGACAATAGCCACCTCACAGGTTTTCCATTGCACTCATCCTTTGGCACTGTAAAAGGAGATACATCTGGAGTTGCTTAATACCTTGTCACTGGGCCCAAATTTCTGTTATAAGTTAAACAGCAAAAAAAGGGAATATAAAAATTAAAGTAGTAAAGCACGGGAACAATTATGAAATAAAGAGTGAGATTTTACCAGCCATTCTCTCATCAATGCACATCCAGTCAGAAAGCACACTAAAAAAACACTTTGGGAGACTGGAAAATAGGAAACATCTGATGAAACTATGTCAAGGTCCATTAATTAAAGCTTTCAATTTTAAAAGCCTCATGGGCCTGAGTTTGAACAAATCTGTTGTGCTCTAGGCTGAAAATTTCTCTATGAAAAGGAACACAAATTACATCAGACAGACCTGCAGGCCCCTCTCTTCCAATAGCAGCCAGCTAGAGCTAGCCCTACCTCAACCTGGCTGGGGCTGGAATTCTGTATCCACCCACTTCTGCTTCCTCCTGTGCACGATATCCAGCAAAGTGTTTGTCAGTGACAGAACTTCATAGAAGTCATAACCAAGGTCAAGAACCTTCATGGGCTAAGTGTCGTGCAAAAATTTGTTAACAACTTAGAATTTAAATAAAGATGAATTTGTTATCCAGTCACCAGGAGATGATGTATCATCTCCAGGGATGCACTGTAGGCTTTCTTTGCAAACTCATGGCCCCCACAATTCAATGCAGTCTCATTAAACTGTACTGCATAGTGGAACCTTGTATGTCAGTTCCTGTAATCTGAGCCTTTCAGGCTGAGAGCTCACCTGTGCTATGAGCTTAATTACCTGTTCAATTACAAGAATGCCACTGTTCACTGGAGGTAAGTTGGTTGATTTCCCAGCCTTTTATAACTTGAGAAAATTGAGATATGTGTATGCAATGACATTTGTGTGGCTGATAAGGAACATGCATTTGTGAAATACAGTCACTTTTTTCTCTCCTTAGCAAAATGATTTTTTATATTTTATTTCAGTTTCCCAAAGACAAACCTGGAACCTGTAAACCATGGGTTTAGATTATAGATTAGTACTGCTTTCCTAAGGATCAGACAACTCCTGATGACATGATGACTCCTTCAGCCATTTACTGACTGCAAGCACTCCTGCAAGAAAGAATTAGAACTGTCATACTTACGCACACACACATATATACATGAGCCCATCTTGGTAGAATAAGATATAAGCACCAGTTCTCCTGTCCTGCCAAGTAAAAGACCTGTCATTCATGTGTTTCATGCTACACTGGAACACTTCTGGAGTTACCTCAAGAACTTGAAAGAATTTGCATGCAATTTTGAAAATACCTGCAATGAAGAACAGGTCACAAGTAGTACCATTTTGTCACTTCTACATCCAGTTTGACAGTAAAAACTGTTATCTTTGATTTTTTCCTGTTCTTCCAGGATATGGAAATCCCAAGGATCAGAATGAGACACTGTACAAATTAATGATGGGCAATGTATCAATATTTCAGTAAAAGAGAGATTCTAAAAGTACACACTGCCAAGTATTTCTAGGCACAGATATATTACCACCCCAGTAACCCACCAGTTTAGCTCTGGTTCCTGGCAGCTCAAGCCTGCTCCACATCATCAGATCTCTTTGAACCACTAACTCTGGCCTCTCCCAGAGGTGGAATGGAGTCACTGCCTTGTCACCACTCACTACTTCCCCTCTGCCTTACCCACAGTTTTGCCCCTTCTTTCCAGCAAAATGCTGAAGCAGGACAAAGTTGGTGCATTCATCCCAGGTGAGGAGAGGGCACGAGGTGGGGCAGTGGCACTGGAGGTAGGAAGGATTAAGAGCGGGACAGGATCCCAGTAGCAGCTGTTTTCCTACCAGAGGTGAGGTTGCCCATAGCAACCACCAGCAGCTGACCAGGAGGGAAAGGTGAAGGGGAGGGCTGAGAGGAGAACCATGACAACACGAGTTCATGATAGGTGTGGCAGCTCAGCTGTGCCAAACAACTGGCGCTGACAGACATTGTTTTGGAAAGGAGGTTTTAAAGTGATCCAGTGGCAGCTGTATGGATCTTGATGGAACATTTCCCCTTGAGGAGAGGAGTCTGAAAAACAAGTGTAAAGGTATTTGAGAGGGAGGAAAGGAAATGCCTGAGTTGAGCCAGTGTAGGTATGCATACAAATCAATATTCAACTTTGATAGTTGATAGTTCAAAGCCATAAAATTAACAGTGAGGACACATTTAACAACATTATTCTGTACCCAAACACTAGCATAAGACACAATTCTGGAGATGCTCAACATCTCCAACATGCTCTATGCTCCATCTCAACAGGTATTGCATTAGTTCAGATCCTAAGCTCATTTACATAAACATAAATTTCTTTTCACTTACTTCACTGATGACAGTGCAGGCTTAAATTAGCATAGAAGAGAGTGTGACCTGCACACACCCTCAAATAAGTCACATTTAATCTAAATCTGTAGAGATTAAAAAAGATCTTACTCCTTTACATCGGTAAAATTTTCTTGTTCCTTTCTCTTGGTAAAGTGTGAGAAACTACAGCTAATGGAAAAAGCTCAACTGATAATGAGCTTTTATCACAGACCTTAGGGAGCTGACAACAGGCACTATTATATCTTTATGTTTCCTTAAAATATTATTTTAATAATTTCTGATTTTTCTTCTTGGCTTTTGAATTAATTGTGATTTAGACAAGTGCTCTCATTTTAGAATGAGCACCAGTGTAGCCAGTGCCTTGAGTTTAGAATGAATGGACAAATATTTGTTAATATTAAGGTGAAAATGCTTCCTCTGAATGTGGTATTTTTGAAGTTAGTATTTTGTGGATCTCATCAGGCTGTTAACTGGAATCTGCAAAAATGTTTATTTAAAATTTGGAAGGCACTGTACTGCTATTTCGTGGCACTGGGACCTATCACCAGTTTTGTTTCAAGGACAAAACAGTACCAAAATGGTATGAGATGAAATCTGGCTCCTACTGACAATAAGAACGATTGTGTTTTCCCTGCTGCAGCACAGGGATTTGTTCCATTTATACACCTGATAACTGGTCATTTCAAGAGCTTTAGTCACAGCAACATCGCACTTAAATCTGGTGGAAATTTGGAGCTGCATACAGTCTAGAAGGAAGCTTGTGTTCTCTAAGTTAGTTTGGTGGTTTGGCCTTTTGGGGAGCAAAGAACTGAGCTGCAATTGCCTCTCCATCCTACACCAGCACAGAGAGTATTCCCCATGTTGTCTCCAGCTCTGAGCCGCTGTGTGTTTGGCAGCCCATTTTTTTACATGAAGAGCCTCCACTAACACAGTGGGTGTGTTTATGCTGTCTAACAGACAGACTGCCTACAGCCGGAAGGTAGGATGAGACCTGTTGAGGTGATGGCTAGTGAAAGAACCCGTGTTTAAACGGCAGTAAAGAAGGGCTGCGCTTCTGGAGCCCAGGGACATTGCTGTGTGTCAGACGGGCACAGCTTGTAACTGATAGTCCTGTCTGCACACACTTCAGTACGTCAAGTGCTTGTTACCACCAGGATCTGAAAGAAGAAATTATTACAACTGCAAAGCACATCTAGGGTCAAGCAGCAGAGTAGGTATGGTATTGAAGTTCGATGCACCGCAGGTCCCGGTGCTGCCACTCGCACTTATCACCCGCGCTCCGCTCCGTGGGCCGCAGACCCGGCCAGAGGGGAAGTGTCCCTGCGGTGCCGGGCTGGCTCCACCACAGGGAACGCGGCGTGGGGCCGGGCTCGGCCGGGAAGCTCCTCTGGCAGGGCAGAGACCCCCCGCGAGCCCGGCAGCACCTGCGGCCCCCCGAGAGCCCGCCCCGCTCCCCGCCCCTTCCCTCCATCCTCTCGGGCGGGGCGGGGCGGAGCGCGGCCCTCCCCTCTTCCTCTGGCGTCGGTTCCGCTCGCAGAGCTCTCGTTGCCACCGCTCCTCGCTGCTGTTCCTGCCCGTCTCCGCTCCGGGCCGCTCGGGCATTTTCTCTCTGCCTTAAAGTCGGTGAGGAGACGGGCGCAGGTGGCGGGCGGCCGGCTGGGGCCGGCTGCGGCAGCCTGGGCCGTAAGGGCCGCACGGCGCTGCGGTGGAGGCCGGGGAGGGAGGTGCTGCGCCCCTTCTTCCTCCCCTGCTCGGGTACCCGGGAGCGGGGCAGCGTTGGCGGCAGCGGAGGCACCGCCAGCTCGGGCCGTACGGCGGGGCCGAGGGGCGAGAGGCGCGGGCACGGCCACGGGCACAGGCAGTGGCACCGCGCGGGCCCCGGCTCCGCCCTGCGGCCGCCTCCGCCCGGGGAGCCCGGTGCGTGCCGGGAGCCGGGCGGGGGCCGGCGCCGCCCGCAGCCGCCCAGCGCCGCTGGAGCTGGAGGGAGGAGCGGCCCCTGCCCGCAGCGTCCTCATGGGTGTCTCTGCTTCCTTGCAGGGTGTCTTTTATGAATAATCAAAAGCCGCAGAAGCCGACACTATCGGGCCAGCGTTTTAAAACCAGAAAAAGAGGTGAGTTACTGCACCGTGCGCACTGCCAGGACCGGCTGCCAGCGATATGTTTACGGTAAAACGTCGGTTTCTGTCAGTAAGCAAACCCGTGCCTTCATGCGTTCACCGTAAATTTTTTACACGAGACCACGCTAAGTGCAGAGTCTTGAGGCTGACTGGAATTTTCTCTGCACCAGTCAAAACTATTTGGCAGTCAGACTTGTTGCTGAATTTACTGTAATAACCTTTGCCTAAAAGATGGCTATTCTAGAACTGTCCTGAATGTGTAGCTTAGGATCTGGTACCCCTGAATTACAGGGCAGCTCCAGCACAGGCTGTTGCAGGTTAATACATACATCTGAGGAGCATCTAACATAGTAAGAATCTCAGTCTTAGCCACTGGCTAAAAGTTACATTGTCCTCTTTTAGGTTTTTAAAAATTGACAGAAAAATTCTTCAACAAAATCCCAAAAATCCACCCACCCACCTATCCCCAGTCAACATCCAAAAAACTCTTGAAATATCGGATATGCAAAGGCCTGTCTGTCTGCACACACAGTTACTTCCATAAGAAGAGTTAGTGACTGAACAGATGTGATGAGTAACTTAGCATTTTGGTGGAGCTTTTTACTTCCAACAGGAAGTGGGGATGCTCTTAAGAGTTTCTGTTCAGTACAGTTTTACTTGTATAGCAGCAGTGTTCCAGCTCTTAACAGGCAGCTTTAAGCATGCTGTACATGCAGAAGCACACTTGGATTTATAGAACCTGTTTAAATGTCAAAGCACCTCAAAAATCTTTTGAGTATTAGAGTTTGGTGTGGTCTGTCCAGCAGATGGAATGCCAGCAGCCAGGGGTTTAGTCTCTCTTTAAGCATTTAACCATAGTTTGGCTGAGAAGCAACTCTTCTAGAACAATGGAGCTCCATGGTTCTGCCCTGGAAAATAACTGATGCAGTATTTCCAAACAGCTTTTACCAATGTGTTGATAATTGCACTGACACTGGACACCAGTATGCCCTATTAGCCTGCTAGCAGAATTGGCTAAGCTGTTATAGACAGCGCTCAAAATAAGAGCTGCAGTTGAGTTCTCTTATCTTTGGAAGCTTTTTATCTCATGATTTCTATAATCTAAGGACAAATTGAGTGAGGAAAAGTTGAAGACCTCTTTAAGACTGTTAGTTACATGGGTGGATTTGTTACATGTTGACTATGCCCTGCCTGTAGTAAAAACAAGGCAATGATCAGCTGATGTATCAGGTGTGAAGATACATCACAGTGTTCTGCTTAGCTACAGCAAAGGTTGCTAAATAGCTCTGCAGTTAAGGCCATTAAGTTAGCTCCTATGTCTACATTTCCCCCAAGCACTTCAGGAAAAGTTACTGCCTCAAACTCACCTAGCTGCAGGTTAAGATGAGGGGGTGGTCTTCATAGCCAAAAAGGAAATTGCCAGGTGACTCAGATGTGGTAATGATGTGCATTAAGTCAGTCAGACGATTTCATCTGAAAAGAGAGAGGCCCAAAAAGCTGAGATAAAACATGAGTAATGGCATCAAATGTACAGAATTTTTGGGGCATGTATTAAAAACTGCCTTCCAGCATGAGCTGAGTCTCTGGTTTTGGAGGGAAAGAGTGATCTAACATGAGAATAGGGGTATAAGAATCAAACTGAGAAGTCAGTTAAGCTGTATTAGAACCAAGTAATGATCATCACAAAGAACTCTTAATGGAAATCTTATTTCAACGTTTTTGCTTTATAGATGAAAAAGAGAGGTTTGACCCTACTCAGTTCCAGGACTGTATTATTCAAGGTTTAACTGAAACTGGCACTGACTTGGAGGCAGTAGCAAAGTTTCTTGATGCTTCTGGTGCAAAACTTGATTATCGCCGCTATGCAGAAACACTTTTTGACATCCTGGTGGCTGGTGGAATGCTGGGTAAGTCCCTGTGATGTGGCTGCTGTCAGCTTCATTCACTTCACTCTGCAAAAGCTGCATTTCCTTTCAGTGTAAAATCTCTGCTAAAGAGCCCATTGAGTGTGTAGAACAGGGTTTAAGTTAATCTGTGGTAAACCACTTGATCATCTTGGTGCCTGAGCAGTTACTGTAGAAATACTCTCTATAACCTGCCTCAGTTTTACTTGCGTCTGTTTGCATGCCTTGAAGTGTAGATTGTACAAACTCTGCTTAGAAGAAAGTACTTTAGATTTTTGGGTGTGGTGTGTGCGGTTGGTTTTGTTTGTTTGGCTAGTTTTTGTTGTTGGTTGGGTTTTTGGGGTTTTTCTTTTTGTTTTTTTACCAGAAATAGATCTTGACTCTGGTCAAGATCACTTCTAATGATGGATGAATTCTTGTTTCAGGTGCATGGTCTGCAGTAACAAGACCAGTAGTTGCCCTGAAAGATTCTGACATGTTCCTGTGCTTTATGCATCCTGCCCTGTTGTTTTGGAAAGGAAACTTGTTTACAGAAGAATCTGAAGTGCTTAGTCTTGGACATGCTGTTATAAATCATTTGTTGTTGACAGTAGTGAGGTCACAGGCTCTAGCAGCTGTCAGGGAGTGAGAACTGAGAGGGTGGTCAAGTTGGCAGAAAACGCAGGGACTGAGGAAGTGAAATGTGATGAAAAGTCTTGCAAACTCAGGTACACACTCTGTGTACAAAGAGGAACAGATGCTCACCAACCAGGCAAGCACATACTGTAATTGTTACAATATGGGGGTTTACGTTCAGTGCAGCCTCCTGTGTTAGGAAGTGTTCCTTCTAGGAGTGAGTCTGATGGGGAAGGGAAGAAAGCATTGCTGTGTTAATGGTGATATGGGGTGCTTTACTCAACTCTCTGTCTGTAACAGGTTGTTTAGAAGACCAGCTTTGATCTTCAGTCAGAGGAGGCCAGAATAAAAACTGACATCCTGTTGCCTTACCAGCTTTTAATATTATTACCAGAAATACTAATTTCTAGTTTTAAAGTCATGTTTCTGACTAATTCATAGCAAAGGATCTCCATTGCATGTAGAATGGCATAGAAATTGATTATGAGGTGTTCTGGCACCAAAGCTGGTGACCTGAATGCACCTTCATTAGTGAAGCAGCCTAAATAACTAACGTTTCAAGCTCATCTCTGCAGCACTGAATTTTGAACTGTGTGTCTCTTCATGTTTCAGTCTACTGTTGTGACTCACTCTGTCGCATAAAAGGCACGAAGCAGCACTATTGCAGCGGACACTAAAAAGACACTTGCTGGAATTAAGCAGTTTCAGTGGCTTCCTTTAAGGGAAGAGGAGCTCATATGGCCTTGTTAACTTACTCATATGAAAACAAGATGTGTTGTCAGTCCCCTTAGCAGTAGGGGGCCAGAATAGTTAAATGTTCAAATCTAAGCTAATTGTAAAGTTCTGGTGCAGCAGTGGAACACAGGGAGATGTAGGGGTGTCTGTGGTGATCAGGTCATTGAGTTCATCATGACAGGAAAATGTGTTGCATGCTGTGGGTGCTGGAGTTCTGCTTGGAGACTGCTCAGTGCACTACTAATGCTGAAATCCTCCTGCAGCCCCGGGCGGGACCCTGGCAGACGACATGACACGCACAAACGTCTGTGTGTTTGCAGCACAGGAAGACCTAGAAACCATGCAAGCATTTGCTCAGGTTAGTTCTGAAATTAGGACAATTTTACTTAAAGCTGTTTAATGGTCAAAAATTAAATGTTTGTGTAATCGTACGCTAATGTAAAAATAACACATGGCTTTAAGCATACTGGAAGTAGTAGAGCAGCAGTGTTCCAAGCTGTGGTTGCCCTAAAGTGTTCAGACCTATTTTACTGAACTTTGTTTTTTAAAATTCAAATCAAATGATAGTTCACAGCTAAAGATAATGTACTCTGTGTCTTTCTAGGTTTTTAACAAGCTAATCAGGCGTTACAAGTACCTGGAGAAAGGCTTTGAAGATGAAGTCAAAAAGGTATGGAGTGGTTTTTTTATCAGCAGACAAACCTTCACATTCTGCTAGCTAATCACTCTGTAGAAGGGTTACATCATAAAATGGATTATTAAAATACGACCCTTGAAAGCTGGTCATAGAAGAATGGCTGGCTTGAATGACTACCAGTGACTAGTGCTTCTGCTAGCCTGATGAAACGAAAGTGTTTAACACAGGCAGTGGCCAGAGTTTAGTGAGAGGTGGTCGTTTTATGCAGCTCTTCTTACTTGTCCTGCAGTTGCTGCTGTTCCTGAAAGGGTTCTCAGAATCTGAGCGGAACAAACTGGCCATGCTGACGGGTATTCTGCTTGCCAACGGGACACTCAATGCATCAATTCTCAACAGTCTCTACAATGAGAACTTGGTTAAAGAAGGTAAGTGTGGCCCAGCTCCTCCCTTAGGAAGGGGAGACAGAACCATGACAAGCAGGTGGCAGCTGTGATGACATTGCACCCTTGCTTGGTGATAGACTGACTACAAGATTAGCAAAGGTAATGCCCCTGTGAACCTGGAAGATCTTGTTAAGGCTTCAGAAAAGGAGTTTCTTGAGAAAGCTTGTATGTAAGACTTCCCTGCCTGACATTGGGAGCTGCTATCACTAGCGTTGCCCAGCAAGGCACCCCACTGTATTTTTGAGAGGAACCTTTCAGGATGCAAAGTGTCTGTCATATCTTTAGGTTACTTCCTAAATTGCAGCAGGAAAAGTTGAGTTTAGTACAGGGAAGACTCTGTGATGCTGAGTTGTAGGAAAAGTCCAACATGCTGGAGGCTGCAGGGCAGGGAGAAGTACTGCAGACTGTGCTGGTGTTGGAAGCACAGCTGCTGCTCTGAGCACAGTCTGCCAAACAAGGTACCCTGTACTCAGGCCTTATGGTTCCCTGTGTTTTGAATGTCACTAATAATAGAACTATTCTGACTGCACAGGTGTCTCTGCAGCTTTTGCAGTCAAGCTGTTCAAATCATGGATAAATGAGAAAGATATCAATGCAGTGGCTGTCAGTCTTCGCAAGGTAAACATGGACAACAGGCTCATGGTGAGTACCACTGGAACTACTCTGCTGTTCCATAAGCCAGTTTCGTGAACAGCATTTGCCAGCAAAGTACTCAACACGCATTTTTTTTACAAAAGAGTTGTAAACTTTGTTTTCAGGAACTCTTCCCAGCCAACAAACAAAGTGTTGAACACTTCTCCAAGTACTTCACTGAAGCAGGACTAAAGGAACTGTCCGAGTATGTTCGGAACCAGCAATCCATAGGAGCTCGGAAGGAGCTGCAGAAGGAACTGCAGGAGCAGATGTCACGGGGAGATCCATTCAAGGATGTAGGTGTTTGTAGACAAGGTGGAGGTGCTTTCTGTGCTGAACTTAGCTCTCACTGCGAACTAAAATGATGAACTTGGTGGGGGGGAGTGGTTGATACGACTTTTGTGGTCTTTCCTTAATGTCCTGAATCCTGCTGTATGATCTGGGAGGTTGGTTGTCATTCTGAAACCTTCTGGGTTACCTTTAAAACAGAAGTTTTAATTTAGCTTAGTGCCATATGTGGCCTTTCTGCTTACTCTTACTCTCCTGGCAGATCATCTTGTACGTGAAGGAGGAGATGAAGAAAAACAACATCTCAGAACAGACTGTGGTAACCATAATCTGGTCAAGTGTAATGAGCACAGTGGAGTGGAACAAAAAGGAGGAGCTGGTAGCAGAGCAAGCCATTAAGCATTTGAAGGTATTGTAACTTCAATCCAGACTTCTGCAGCCCTTAGGCAGAGCCTGGCCTTCCTTCTGTCTGCAGCTCCATTTTAAATGTTAAAGCTACAACTCTGCTAGTACAGAGACAGAATGAGATGGGGAATTCTCCCCCTTGTGAGGAATATTACAGGCCAAGGGCTTGAGGCAGAGGCAGTGACTGCTGCAGAGCTGCTCTGGGGTGGGGCTGTGGTTGCAAATTTCTAAGCAGTGGCTGATGGAAACTGCAAAACCAGCTTTAGTCAGGTGGTAAAGAAGAAGTGCTCTGTGTGTGCCAATCTGATGTTCTTGTTACAGCAATACAGCCCTCTACTTGCTGCCTTCACCACCCAAGGTCAGTCAGAGCTGACTCTTCTGTTGAAGATTCAGGAGTATTGTTATGACAACATTCACTTCATGAAGGCCTTCCAGAAAATAGTGGTGCTCTTCTACAAAGGTAACTTTGTGGGGTTATAGTTTCAGGGGTTTGTGGGTTTTTGGAGGGGCTGGTTTTGGTTGGTTGAGGTTTTTAAAGCTTCTGAAACGGGAGATCAGTGCTACAACACTGCACTTCCTAAGCTGAAGAATTTTCTACCTCCTGTTTGTAAAAATGCAAAGGTGCATCTAGCTAGCTGTTGGCACATGGGGAAATGCAAGACAAAGATGCTGCCTGTCTACAGTAGGAATGCTTAAGAGTTGCAGAACAAAGCTAAATTTAGATTTTTAAGGCCTTTTGTTAAGTTCCATGATAGTTTATTCTTCTTAGTTCTCCTAAACATTGAGTGTGAGGAGCTGAAGATTAAGACCACCAGTGTATTCCAGGCTGCTCTTGGCTCTTTTTAAATGTCTGATAAAAGGAAGTACTGAAAAAACCAAGCTGTGCACCTATGGAAACTTGTTAAACTGAAGACTGTTCTGTACTGTAAAATTTAAAAAACACCTGCACCACAGGAAGTGTTTACTTTGGACTTCAACAGAATTTGCATCTGTTCTTAGCTGTTAACTGAACCTTCAAATAACTCTAAAACAATTTCAAATAACTCTAAAACACTCCAGACTGTTAGTGGGAGTGAAAGTGCAGCTTCTGGATACAGTACTGAGGAAATTCCCAGTATGAGGAACCATCCAAAATGCCTGGTTCTCTGAATTTCAAAAGTGAAGGCACTCCTAGTGCAGGTCTGTCCAGCTGTACCCGGAGAAGGAGTACGTGATGCTCCTTGGGGAGGAAGCAAAGGCTGCCAGTCAGGTTCTCAGCAGTTCACTGAATTAATACTGCTCTTGCCTATCTTTACAGCTGAAGTTCTGAGTGAAGAACCCATCCTCAAGTGGTATAAAGATGCCCATCTTGCAAAAGGAAAGAGTGTTTTTCTAGAGCAGATGAAGAAGTTTGTTGAATGGCTCAAGAATGCTGAAGAAGGTAACCAGCAGCTTCGCTCATATGTGGAGCTTGTTCATTTTGGGAACCCTAATGCAAATGCTGTGTTTTGGAGTGGGGGATGTTAATTGCCCCTCTGAGACTAGTGTGCCCCCTCCCCTGGTCCTGGCTAGAAAAGCTTTCCAGGACAATCCATGTAGATCCAGCAGCTGCTGTTGTGCAGGGCAGCAGCTGAGCTTGGGGCTGGGGGCTGAGCCATGGCCAGGCTGCTGATGAGGTCTCTCTGTTGCAGAGTCGGAGTCTGAAGCTGAAGAGGGTGACTGACCTGTGAAATTCTGGCCTCAGTAAAGCAAACAGGAGCTGTAGATAAGTGTCATGTCTCATGTGTCCTTCTGATTCTTACATCCTACCTCCCTGTATCAAGCATGATATAAGGGCTCTCATGGCAATTTATTTTAACTGTTTTCTATAGTTAATGGAATACTGGATTTAGTTTTTAAAACCATGTTCAAGTAGCTTACAGGAGCTGTTAGATTTGACTCTTAACCTGCATTTGTCCTTTCAGTTACCTTCTACCTCCTGTATTTTCTACTGTAATAATGTAATATAAGGCCTTCCACGGTGAAATCCATTTCATCTGTTGGGATTTCTGTCTGTATTGGAGTAGATGTGATATGGTGAATGAGACTTAGGGCAGTCTGCTTGCAAATTAAACTATAAAAACGCCTCCCAAGGGAAGAGGCGGTCGCTTGTGTGGCACTGCAGTCTGTACCACCAAATAGCCCCCCTCATAGGTGGTTGTCCATGTCCCCAAGTACTTTGTCACCCTTTACTAGACTTCCAGCATAAAGCAATCCTCTATTCCAGCTGTGGGGAAGACAGAAGCCCCACTGCTGGAGAGAAGCTGTTGTGGTGGCAGGAATTGGTTACCATGGTGGGGCATGAAGAGTGGCATCTCTGAGCCTGCTGGCTGTTACAGCTGGTGGCCCATGTTCCTGAGGGACTGTCAGGTGCCCTTGCAGCTCTGGGGATGCCTTCCTTTTCCCTTTCCCTCATGGAAGCACAAGCAGTGCTGTTCCACGCAGCTGCCCAGCAGCTTTCTTGAGCCAGGCGCTGCTGCTGGCAGGGCTGGGGCAGGGGGAGCAGCTGCTTTGTGCTGCTCTGCAAATGCACAGCTGCTGCAACCTAAGGCAGCCAAAACACCACCCCTCCCCCTTTGAGGTTTAGAGATTCTTTTATGCTGGCAGCTCTCATGCTAAACCAAGCAACTTATCTGCTCCCTGAAACTTTAATTCCTACTGGAAATTCTCAGGACAGTTCAATTTAGAAAGATTGGGGAAAAAAAGGTGAAGTCTATACTGTTGTAAGCTAACAGTGAGCATTAACTGAAATACTGGTAACCAGAGTACACCTACTAAAATAAATGGGAAAATTGGTCATCACAATGCAATCTGTTCAATACTACAGTGATCTTCCTTACTTTGTAACTTTTTTTTTAAGCAAATAAAGGCCATCCTTACACTTAATGCCAAGAGCCGTCTCTGCTCCTTGTTTGAAAAGAAAGCACCACTGATACTACAGAGTACAAAGCAGTGCTGGGTGTTTTGCTCAAATTCAAAGGACTGTTGAATAAAATGAAATTAAAATACTACTTTGTTGCTATTAGGGTGCTCTTTTCCATGTTGAAAGTGCTAACATTCCCTGTGTTTGAAAACCAGGTTCATCTGTATATTAAGTTTCATACCAGTATTTGGTAAGTATCCAAGAAGTCATACTAAAAAGTAAGGCAGTTACAATATAACCAAATGTTTAAGTTTCTTTGGTCCCTGTGACTCAGCCCGGTTAGATGCAGGAGCCTGTGCCCTCTTTCTGCCTTTCAATGGAAAGAAAAGCGCTCCATGATAAGAGCAGTGCTTGTTTGGGACAAAATCCAGCATCTTCTGAAACACATCAAAGAGGTTCTTGTGGTCAGAATCCTGCCATGTCATGAATGCCTTCATGGAAATAAAATAATGTTTTGTTATCTTACACTTATGCTTAAAGCTTCTGTCCTTAAGAGCATTTTCCCTGTCGCATCTTACCTTCAGTGGCGTACAAGGGTTTGATAAGTGTCTCCCACCAGGATTTTGTTCATCCCAATCCACCTGTCCTTGACAGAAAAAATTTCATTTCCTTAGACAAACAGACTGTATTTTTTACTCAGATATTCTGTTTTGGCCCTTCAGCAGAAGTTTACCAACAACTGTGTTTTCAACTTGGGAACTGATCTGAGAATAGTCCACCAGAGCAGCCAGCTTGTCAAAGAGATGACTGGGTCTGAAATCTAAACTGAAGATATTTAAAATAAAACTATAGCAGTCCAGTACATAAAAATGTTATTGCCTGCTTTTCTTATCATGTGATATGTCAAAGACCCCAGTTCCTTGCCATGGCTCCGAAGGGAAATCCAGAGAGACATTTCTGTTCATTGTTAGAGGAAGTTATCAATAACTATTTTTCACTGTATCCTGCAATCAATAATCAGGTTCAGATTAAGGAAAAAAGAGGCAGTACTGATCTGTTTCCTAAAGTAAGGTGGAGTGTACTAGGTTTTGTCCCTTGAGGTTTTTTTCCCCTTGACCCTATTTTTTCACTTTGTTGATTAATCTCAAGTTTCAGCAATACGGTCAAGATGACAAAGTTCAGGTATTTGAATTTGTTGATGGTGACAGATGAAGCTACATCTGTTACTAGCATGGCTCATAAATTACAAATGTTAAGAAGGTGATTCTTCACACCAAGCTGCTGCCAAAATGTTGACTGAAAGCAATGTGTAGAAATGTTCTGTTCATACCGTTCCCTTGTGCCCACATCTCTCTTCCATTTGGCACCATGGAGGAAGGCAGCTGAAGTTCTTGCATAAATCATTTTCCTCAGTCCCTGCCTCTCCAGCATATTTTCACCCACCTGAGAATTACAGATGCTGCGTTATTCTGACTCACAGTAACTTACAGGAAAAAGTGCTGCTCCAAGGTAGTAGTCCATGAGAATACACTGCACTTCTAACATGTCATGGTTGTGACTGTCCCAGTGGTGTGAAAGGATTCAGAAGGTTCTTATTTGATACCAGGCTCCAAACCAGTCCAAGAGCTCAAGAAAGAGAGCACTCTGCTGCTGGAGCACACTTCAACAGCATGTGACACCCCTCAAATGAGAGCTCAGCCTAGCAGGCTGCTGTGGCCATGGCTAACTGCAGGAGCTCTGCACTGGCCTGTGGGCATCAAAATGGCTGATGCTCATCCTCAAATACTGTACACCCAAAGCCCATCTCTGACTGAAGGAAAGGTGCTGAGGCCCTGGACCTCAAAAACAATTCAGACATGTCCATGGTACACTTTACACAGTGACTACAAAGGCAGGAATGTGACATGACTTGTAACAGTTCTAATAAAGCTGAGACACATCCCATAGCACAGAAAGCAACATGACAGAAATCCTAAAGGCAAACCAAAGTACAGGTGGCTTTGTATACTCACTGAGTACTGCCAGGATCCAGTGCCTTTACATATTCCAGTACTAGGACTTCATAAACTGCTTTGGAGCAGTTTATGCCATAGTTTTTGGTAATTTTCACAGCTACATGTTTGCCTCTTCTGAAAAGATGGGATTGAACAGTGATTAGATGAGCAACTAATTCTAATGAAGAATATTCAGATATACATTGTTTATAGCAATGGCAATCTTTTCTAAAAAGGTGGTTTTTATAGTACATGCTGACAATATAACCAAGGTTCATCGATGCATAAAAGACTAAAATTTCATATATCAAACCTGAAAACATACACCTTATTATACACTCACCTTATACCTTATTATTGTTCCTAGAAATAAAAAGCCCCATCTATCACCCCGTGGTATTTATGTATGCTATTAAAAATGCAAAGCAAACCAAAACAGACTTAAGAATTACCACTGAAGCTATTCTAGACTATTCTTGTTTAAACTGTAAATATCTGCTTGGACAACTGTTACTAGACAACTCTCATCAAGGCTGCAAATGCTCTCATCAGCAAATGCTGCACATTTACAATAAAAAAAAAGGAAAATAAAAAAAAAAGCAAGTTCTACAGAATAACAATCCCCACCCCAAAGAAAAAAAGAAAAATAAAAGTATTCTAAAAGCTCCCCCAGATCTTGCATTAAAAGCACTTACTGTATTGGTTTTGTCTGGCCAGGTTTTGGTAGCTGGGGGGACTTCAAGGGTTGGCTTCTGAGAGATGCTGCCAGAAGCTTTCCCTTGTGTCTGACAGAGCCAATGCCAGGTCTCTGCAGGACACAGCCAGCTGCAGGACAGATGTGCCAGTGGCCAAGGCTGGGCCAAGCAGAGATGGTGCTAACACCTCTGTGATAACATAGTTACGAAGGAAAAAAAAGTTATGGCACCGATGTAATTGCACTCAGAGAATGGTGAGAATACGAGGAAGAGAACAAGAGGAACAATCAAGGTCAGTAGAGAAGGAAGGGCAGGAGGTGCCCCAGGTGCAGGAACCACAATTCCCCTGCAGCCCATGGTGAGGGAGCTGTGCCCCTGCAGCCAGGGAGCCCAGGGATGCAGAGATCCACCTGCAGCCCGTGGAGGACACCACACCTGAGCAGGTGGATGCCTGAAAGAAGGCACTCCAGGACCTGTGGAGCTGTAGAGAGGAACCCACTGGAGCAGGTTTCCTGATAGACTTGTGATCCCATGGAACAGGCAGTGCCTCAAGACTGCACCCCACGGAAAGGGACCCATGCTGGTGAAGTTCATGGAGAACTGTCTCCTGTGGGAGGGACACCATGCTGGAGCCAGAAATGGACTCTTCTCCCTGAGCAGGGACAGAAATAACTTGTGATAAACTGAATGTGCTCCCATTCCCTGTCTCCCTCCACTGCCTGGGAAGGAGGGAGGGAGAGGATGATGCTATTAAAATTTTACTTTTCAGTATCCTGCTCTGATTTTGACTGGTAATAAATTCAGTTAATATCCCCAAATCGAGTCTGTTTTGCCTTTGATGGTATTGGGTGAGGATCTCTCCCTGATCTCAAATTGTGAACCTTTTGTTCCATTTTTTTTCTGACAGAGTGGGTATGGTTTGTTGGGCATCTGTCACCCAGGAAGGGTCAACCCACCACATCTATCTAAAAAGTTAATAAAGTCTGAAAAATATTCTATGCATCTTGCACTTAGTACATCTCTGACAGATCAGATCACCCTCTGCATCATCCTCTGCATTCCTGCATCTTTTCCTTCAATAGCTCTTCTGGAACAGCACCAAGACCATCAGCCAGTCAATAAACTCAAGTGAATTCAGGTCAGAAAACAATTCATTCAGCAGGGAGATACTCAGGCATTCAGATACACACCAGGCCACAAACGGCAGGGGCAATTTCAAATTCAACCCCTGGAAATCTACATAGTTTGTTACAGGAGGAAAACACGGCAAGGAACAGATTTTCAGGTGAGATACTCAAAGCAGGAAGGCAACAAAAAAATTACAATTATTTTTCTTTTAAAAGATTGGTTCACTTAATGATTTCAGGACCCCTATATTTTTCTTAAAGCAAAGGGATTTAATAATTATCTTTTAGATATATATATAAACACATATCTGTTTTTAACCAGTCTTGTGTCCAAATTAAACTAGCCATCTTAGGCAATCAAAATTAAATAACTTGAATGAATCTTTGGCAAGAAGCTATTTTTTTTTAATCATAAAAGATACACGTTTGCTTTATGCTGTCTTGGCTTAAGATCTTAATTTAATGGACAAGTCCAATCTTCAGGGTTTTTAACAGTGTAACAAAAATCAGAAAACCCACCCTGTTAGTGGGAAGGCATCATCCATATTTAATTCTACAAATTTCTCACTGTTACTTGAAAAAGTCAGTCTGGCATGACCCCCTTGCTATTTCAGTGATACTTAATCAAAATCTAATTTAAAAGCTTGTCCTTGGATTATAGAGTAGAGGTTAAGCAAATGCTTGTCATATTATAAATTCTGAAGGCATGAAAGTTATGTCTCCATTTCAAGTACTCCAGCTGATGGTTATTGTTCATTAATCTGCTCAAATATATTTAGTGAACAAATAGCAGGACCATGTTCTGTGGTATCTGTGGTACAAGCATATGTACAAACTATACATTTTCACTGAAGGAAATGCAATCCTAGCAAAAAACAGCTAGTAAAATGAGCCAAAGGAATAAACTTCTATTATCCACAGAATTCCCCAGACCCAACACTCAGTTATTAGTGACAGATGAGAATCTACCATCTTAAAATAATAAAAAAAACCCAAACTAAATTAAAATTGGTCCTATCACCTGTGGAGGTTTAGAATGACATATATTATAAAGTGTCTTGTATTTCCTTTTGCCACCAGCTGCCACATTAGACCAGATCCCTGGCTACTAGGAGGCTCAGTGTCACATCTTTCCTTGGACTTGTGACAGCAAACTTCAAAACTGTGTCATTGACAGTGGCCTCTTTCATTCACAGATGTGTTTCTGAATCATTACTAGAAAAACAAAAAGATCCAGTAAATTTAACTAAAATCATTCTAGTGCCCCTATGAAGGGAGCTTTTTGTTTTAAGCTGCAAGACTTAAAACAAACTTTCTTGAAATACCTTCAACTCAAAAATTAATCCGGTATCACATGACCTGATCAGAATAATAAAATCTTAAAACATGCCTGCTGATATCAGAGGTTCAGAAGTTTTTTACCTGCCTGGAGTTTCAGAAAGATGGCTGCACTTTTTCTCCTGAATGGCATTTTCTCCTGCACTTCTGAATGGTGTCCCTTTTCCATTCTTAGCACTGTTGCACCTTCTGCAAGTGGTCTTTTTCTTTTATCCCTTTCAGCACCATTAGTTTGACTGGAATTCCCCAAGTGTAACAAACATATTTTACTCTTTGAGTTACAATCCACAGACAAACACTTAATTTTCAAAGCCATTAATTATGAAATTTAAACTATGATTGTGTTTTTCCTCAACATCCCAGTTTTTGGCTCTTTTCTCTACTCCTTCTTCCAAGTCGTTTTTTTCATTCAAGAGCTTTTTTCAAGTTAATTATTTTTTTACAGGGGAACTTAAACCTGTAACCCTCTTCTTAAAAAAAGCCTTTTAAAGACATAGTGTGGCTTGGACACTCCTGCCAAGCTACTCAGGCCCCCAGTTGCATTATCCTACGAAAAAAGAAAGGCTTCTGTGCGCTTAACAAGGGCAAATATCGCCCAGGGGCTTTTCAAGATTTCAGTGAAGTTTTTCTATGGGAGACAATAAAGCTCGGGTTATCTCCCTGCTGGGGTTGTCCCATGAGGAAAAGCGAACTCACTCCCTCCTCACGCTTTTCAGCCCCGGGCCGACGGCAGCGCCTCAGGCCGGAGGGCCGCGGGAGGCCCCCGGGAGGCCCCGGGCGGGCGGAGCGAGGGGGACGCGGGCCCGGCCCCGGATCCCCGCGGGCCCCGGATCCCCGCCCCGGCGAAATGCTCCGTGCTCGGCCCGAGCAGGGGCTCCGGGAGAAGCTCGGTCCCCGCCGCAGCGGCCGAGGCCATTTTCTGTCGGCCCGAGCAGGCGCAGCAGAGAACATGGCGGCCTGAGGGGAGGGGGCGGCTCCGGGCGGCGGGACGGCAATGGCTCCCTGCTGAGGGGCCGCCAATGGCCTCTGCATGCCCGGACGGGTTACTGCTCCTCTGGAATCAGACCAAGTCCAGGAAAACAGACAGAATACAATTTTGAAAAGTTTGTTTGTAATTTTGTCCTAATAGGATCACTCTCCTTTCAATGCGCAACATTAGATTCATTACATTAAAATAAAAAATACAAACAACAACAAAACAAAGCCAAAAATTAAAAAGAAAACAAAAAAACAAACCCCAACATAAAAACCCACCCCAAAAAAGTATCTACATTTAATTGTGTCCTCCAGAGAGCAAAATACTTGGTGCTGCTGCATTTCACACTTTCTATGTAACAGCCTTCTTTTTGCGGAGGAAAAAAAAAAAAAACCAAAAAACCTAACTGAAATTGTTTCCAGTTCAGTACGATTTTAAATTATTAATTATTTACAGTTCTTTTGCACTGAGGAAATTTCCCAGTGTGTCCTTCCTCCTGCACGGCAGCAGTGTCAGTCAGGTGTGCCATTGCTGTAACTTCTGGTCACTTGCTACTGCTGCTGCTTATAAGGAAGAGAGGAGCACAGAGCTGACAGAATAAAATCCTTTACCTGACTCAAGCATTACACTAAAACATATTAAGCCTGGAACAAGGGCTGGGAGCTTAAAGCAACATTCCAAGAAGAATATAGAAACTTTGTCCCCTCGAGCAGGTGTTGATTAACTCTTCTCATTACCTCAGTAATCTGTACCTAGCACACCTTTGCCTTTCTCTTGCAAATGACTTATTATATTAAGAGGCCAAGTCTCCAAATAATGGTCTGAAGCTGACTGCAAGTCAGCTGGACCTCGAGCCTCCCTAGGATTACTAAACGTATTTATAAGAATGAGCCTTGCTAAGGGATGCTCACTGAGTGAAACAGGCTGGGGGAAGAAGTCCAAAATGGCTCTTATTTGTTCAACACCATGTGACCACAGCCTTTTTGACAGTGCTCTTTGTTTTGTTTATCCCCTAGTCTTTGTGCAAAAAAAACCAAGCTACAGTAAATCCACGTTACCTAGTTTCAGCCAACAGCTATGTAAGGACAGAAATACTTACTCTTTCAGAGCAATAGTGCTGTGCCAGAAGCAGAAGAAATGACTCCCATCTGTCTTTTGAGAAGGCTAAAGACGTTATCAACAGCAGCACAAGAGCAAACACTCCTCCAAATATGTTCTTTAATCTTCTGGGAGGGAAAGGTTCCATCTGTTTATGACACTGCTCTCACCTAGGGGAAAAAATGTGGATCTTACTTTACTCTTTTGAGAAAAATGAGTAAGATGACACGTTATGAGAAAGTTTCACAAAACTGGTAGCATGAAATTATAGCAAAGAACGTTGCTTAACATAACATCACTCAGAAAGATAATGCAAAAACCAAAGATTAGGAAAAAAATTAAAACTTTTTTATTTTACAAGTATAAAAAACAACGCTTAAAAATCAAAATGCTGGAAGATACTCTGGAAAACGTGGCTCCTGAAGCAGAAGACTTCTCTGTGACAACTCCCGAACAATGTTAAAGCTCCTGGAAATTCTGCATTCAATAAGCAAAGACATGATCCAGCTGAAGTAACCCTTTTTGATAGCTCTTTAAACCCCATAATCTGGGAAGTATCTGACCAGTCTCTGAAGAATGTGATGCAGCACTCTGTGCCTACAGAGCGAAAGGGTTGGCATGAATTGTAATGTCTTTAATGCGAACATCATTAAGAGGTCGATAGGTTTTCTCATTCACAGGCAGCTTCTCCAGCTCATCCAGGGTCTCCAAGCCATCAATAACTCTGCAAGAAAAACACCAGTGCTGGAAATTGCCTTCTAATATGATTTAAATTTCACACTTGTGGTATCTCAAAACACTTTACAGTCAAGCATCCCAAGGCAAGGATTTTGCAAGTAAATGATACAAAATAAGACAACCAAAACATTTTGCGTGGCAAATAATGTATTTTGGAAGGAAATATTAAGCATCCATGAACTCTGAGGAGAAGTTCAAGCATTTGCATGTGCCCTGAAATACTCAGGTCCCTCACACACTCTGACAGAGGCGTGCAGTTGAATCACTTACTTTCCAAACACTGTGTACTTCATGTCCAGGTGTGGCTGTTTGCCATAAGTGATGAAGAACTGTGATCCATTGGTGTTGGGACCATTGTTTGCCATGGAAACTACCCCACGGACACTGTGCTGAACAAGGGGAAAAACCTCAGCATGAATACACATCTGTGAAACCAGAACGAACCTGGGCAAAATGCTCTATGCCTTAGAGCTCTTCCTCAATACCATTATTAAGAACAAATCTTGGTTGCTAATATATTCCATCAGAATCAGTAATGAGCTCCTCGAAATGGCTCTTACAGTGAGAAATTACTTCTTTGCCTTCAGTGCATGAAAAATGCTGTCAGAAATTCTCTTTACTTCTGTTTTCTGTGATGAAAACCCTCAAACCTTACTTGCCAAACACAGAAATGACTGTTCCTATTTTAATAATACGCTATTGTTCTCCAACCAAGAGAAAATTATTGTAGAGAAAATTCAAATGAAAACCTAAGTGCATATTGACAGCACAGAAATACCTTTAGATATTCACTGAATTCATCTTCAAACTTCTTGCCCCAGATGCTGTTACCTCCTTTCCCAGTGCCTGACAAAGAAACACCACAGTAGAAATTACTGGATTTTCAGACTGAAGAATCCAGAAATTATGTTCTCTTACAGCATTTTACAACAAAGACCCTGGACAGCCTGCAATTAGTTTGAGGCAGGTTCTTGACACTGCATAAAGACATAACTCTATATAAGGAACCTATTAAACAGCAGAAGAAAACGCTGACATATCCTCAAATAAAATTCAGTATGAGTATGAACAGACACAACTGAATCAGATTTTCTCCCAAACAGCTGACACCGTCTGGGACATTTCCCCCAAATGCTTTAGATGCAGCCTTTTAGGCAGAAACCACACAAAGCTCAGTAGCACCTGCTTCTACTTAATTCAACAGACCCATCAGATTTAGTGGAAACAGCTGGTAAAACTCAAGTTTGTAGAATGGATGATTACTTAAAATCGGGGTAATGCCTGCACTTCTGTAAGCCCACCACAAAAAATAATCTCATAATAAAAAACTCTTATCAATAATACAATGACTCTTATATTTTTACTTTACTTACATTTTGGTTTTAATACCCATAATTCCTATTTATTTCCTTACATTTTATTTTTATGTACATTTTTCTCCACAGAAAAAACCCAGACAGAAGAATTTACCTAATGGATCCCCTGTCTGAACCATGAAGCCCTTTATATTTCGGTGAAATACGCATCCATTGTAGTAGTTACTAGCACAAAGAGCCAGGAAATTCTACAAAAATCAAACAAACCATATTAACAAACAACTGAAAAACAGTATTATCTTACTAAAATGACAGCATTGGCAAGACCAACGCTTTTACCTCTGCTTTGCTTTGTGACCATGGGAATTCCACAAAGTATAGCCACAGAGCAGTCATAAAGATATGATAGCTAATAAACTCCTTTGATAGTGTCACAAAGAATAAAAAGCTTTCAGTGCAAGGCTGTCTGACTTGAGGAACAAACAAGAAGCCTAAGACATCCTCTCAAGTATCATTCCAATTCAACAATTTTATTTGGCACGTGTAATTTTGTAATCAATAACTTAATGCCTCAGCTTTTTCATTAAAATAAATGAAATTTATTTCAATTTCAGTTTATTGCAAAAATTCAAAACTGGGGTCCCTGACCAACTGTGAGTGAGTTTCACTCTTTCAAACTAAAGCCAAGTCTGTGAGGGTATGAGTAAACCCATGGAAATTTGGGAATATCACACTAGGTGCTGTATTTCCCCTTAAAGGCAAAGGACACTTTGGGAGATGCTGAACTTCAAAAGAAGCACCCTTAACTAAACCTTATCAAGTGAGAAACAGGCACGAAACTCCAGGCAGTATGACAGAGTGCACAAGTTCCATGAGTGGAACAGACACTGCACCACCTTAAAATGTTGGTATTGCATTCCATGAAAAGGTGAAATTGCAAAAGCCACTTCACCTCCACCAAATCTTCACCTATTTTTACTGCTTTGTTTCATCACTAGGCAATCCTACTCCTGGTATGTAACTTACTTCACAAGTCTTTGGAGTACGCTCACAGAATAGCTCAATTTTAATATCTCCCACATCAGTATGCAGCGTGACAGCCTGAGCAAAAGGCAGAAAACAATAATTAAATCAGCAATAAAATACTAATAGACACTGTTTTATTTCCCAGCACCATCAAGAACATAGGCAAGTTTGCACTGCATATAACCACTGTTTCAACATTTGGCCATAAGCAAGGCTACTGTCACAACCAACCTGCATTTCCAGTAAAATCACCAGAAAACACTCAGCTTCATTTTGTCTCAGGACAAATCAAGTTTGCCATGGTAATGCAGTAGCTGTTGCATGCTTTTACACTCCAGAAATACATTATTCATTTGCAAACAGGACCTACTCAGTCACTTGAAAGTAAAGGTGAAGAATCAAGGTTTTATGTATTTTGGATGGTGCACACACCTCACTGCTTTGCAACTAGAGGAGCAACTGATGTCTGCAGCCTTTTGATTAGTTCTGAATGGCAGCATATATAATGTGCCTTCACACACAAATAAATCTACAAACTAACTTACCTTTCTTAAGAATTTATAAGTTAACCTCATAAAATTTAAAATCAGTTACCCAATGACCTAAGCAAATTTATCTCTACAGGCCATATATATCACAGTGCTTCTAGGGAAAGTGCTAAACTATGCAAAAACAATTACTGTGGGGATATCCCTACAGCAAAACTAATAAAAATCAGTATCATGCTGATACTGGCATACTGCTCCAAAAGTATACAAGTAAAAAACACAGCTGTCCACAATGTCCATGAAGATGCTATAGAAGGTGTATGATCAGTTTAAGAACTATAAAGTCTATCTCTATTTCTCAAATTGCTAAACTTTTAAAAGCCTCTGAGTGCAGAGGTTTACATAGGCTGAAGCAGAGCTATGTTCTTGCAACTAGACTAATGCTTCTGTGGCAAAAGAAACCAAACTAGATTATCAAATACATGTCAAAGTAGCTTTAAAATCTGGGATCTTTAAAGTGAAAACATAATGATGTTTTAGACGGATGTAAATCAAAATGTTTCCCTTTTCACAGTATCTTTTTATAAGTTTGAAATTAAAACCCTGAACTTTTCATGACAAATTCCTCACAGCATCAGAGTAAAACATGTAATCCTTTGAGATGGAGAGCAGCTATTCACTTTCCAAGAGATGACTATTTCAGAAAATATTTAAAATGTGCTCTTATTCTTACCATGCCTGCTCATCAAAATCTGAGGTAGCCTTCTATATAACGATTTCCTGTAAACATAACATAAGAAATGTGTTGGGTTTTTTCCTGCCAATCACCATTTGGTTTTGATTCTAAAATATTTGTTGGTTACATGTTTTTACACCACACAGTTCTACGGTGCCATTCCAGCAACTCTATGGCTAAATCTTTGCATTAAGCAACTACACTGCATATAAAATATGAAAAATTACTAGAAAAAGACCACTTAGAGAACGGGGAAGAGGGCGAAAAACACTCTTTCCTAGGATGAAAATTTATACTAAGCAATCAGTTTTTGCAACTATTATGGCAGCTGGCAGAATAGTAGATGGCGGTAATTCACAGGTAAAATCTACATGCCAGTACCTAACAGAAGTGTTATTTGGGGCAACTCGTAACAGCTGTGAGCACCTGCATCAGACAGGTAACTGCGCCCAATCAGACTTTTTAAATATTTTTAATACTTTCTAATAAAGTGTTTGGAATGCCGGCAATAAAACCGCGGCTGCGTAGAAGCCGAGAGATTTACGGGTTGGTATCTCCTCTATCCACCCGCCCTCGCCGGTGGAGCCCCGGCCCCGCGACCCCACCTCAACCCACCCGTACCCGGCTCCCCCTCGCCCACGGCAGCCACCGCTCCCTCCCTGCCCGAGGCAGCGCCACCGAAATGCCGCGCACAGACCCGCCGCGCTCCGAGAACGCCTTAACCTGCCGGGGCTGATGCAGACCAGCCCCCGCCGGGGAGAAGCGGCGGCTCTCCCGCGGGCCTCAGCGCACACCCGGCGCTGCCGAGGGGCCGCCCAGCCCCGCTGAGCGCGGCGGAAGCGGCGGGGCCGAGCGCAGGTCCCGCCCCGTAGCGCCAGCCCTGCTCCGGCGGGAGGTGAGCGCGGTGCCGCGGAGCCCCGGGGCGGGCAGGGCAGGGCTGGGCTGGGCTGGGCTGGGCTGGGCTGGGCTGGGCTCGGCTCGGCTCGCCGGGGTGCCGGGGTGGGCGGGAGCGCTGACCGGCGGCGGGGCAGCGTCCGCAGCCCGAGCGGCCGTGGCTGCTGTTCGGGCGGTGGGTTGCCGAGGCTCACGGCGGCCTGTGTTTGCCCCGCACAGGTCCCCGCATGCCCCTGCTCCTTCCGGCTCTCCACCGCGTCCGTGCCTTGGGCCGCCCGCCCGTACGCGCCCTCATGAACCTCCGGGAGCTCGTTTCTGCCCTGAATGACTTCGCATCCCCCGCTCTGGCTGAAAGCTGGGACAATGTGGGATTGCTGGTGGAACCAAGTCCTCCCCACACGGTGAACACCCTTTTCCTCACTAACGACCTCACTGAGGAGGTGATGGAAGAGGCAGTGCAGAAGAAAGCAGACCTCATTCTTTCTTACCACCCTCCTATATTCGCACCACTCAAGCGAGTAACGTGGAAAACCTGGAAGGAACGGCTGGTGGTCCGAGCCTTGGAGAACAGAATCGGGATTTATTCTCCACATACGGCGTACGATGCCATACCTCACGGAGTTAATAACTGGCTAACAAAGGGACTGGGTGAGATTCTGTTAAGAACAAACAAATTAAAATTATTCAAGATGTATGCTGTTTTAGGTGGGATCTTTCATCATTTGCCTTCCAGCTTTTACAGGGGTGATTTGAGGACTGTTTTTATTTTTCCTAATATTTTTATGGTACTGTAACCTTAATTGCATTTTAGGACATTTATCTTGGTGGTATATACCAGAAAACAAACACAGGAGGATATTTTCAGATGCATGACTCTACTATTGGGTGTATCTGGAACTGGTGGAGCATATTTATTGTCCACTGTGGTTGCAATGATATCACTGACTTTAAATCTCCACCTTTCATTTGTAAAGTACAAGATCTCAATGTTTGCAAAGTATTTAAACTATGTAAAATTATTTTAGATTTTTATCCCGTATCGTGGCTCACAGATTACAATAACTGTGAGTTTTCCAGCCTGTCATACAAACTAGGAACTCTTTTTGGTTTTGTACAATCCTTAGGATAAACCTGATGGCATTAAGAATGGCAAATAATACATATCCATCAGCTTCTTTGGACTTAAAATAGACTGTGCCTAATGGAGACAGGAGAATGAAAAGCCCTCAGTTCTGGTCAGGAAAAAAGGATTTGAGTGCAAAATTTGCATCTTTGTGCCACATCTCTTAAAGATAAGTGCTAAAACAGTGTTAGGGCTTTATAAACCAGCAATCTTGTACTGTTTTCTCAGGCACCTGTACTTCTGTCCCACTGCATCCATCAACTGCGCCAAGCTCTCCAGCTGAGGGCACTCACCGGGTAGAATTCTGTGCAGATGCTGAGCATCTGGATGCAGTGCTGTCCAAAATCAAAGACATCCCAGAGATCTCTTGTCTCACTACTCTCCCAGCCAGGTATCTGCTCCACTCTATAATGTCGTATTCTTCCTTTGTTTGAAATAACAAGTTGCTGTAATTGTATTTTACTGTTCTAATAATTTTGTTCCTCTGTGCATTGCTGCTGTATTTTCCAGCAATAGAATGAGAAACTTAGGAAATAATCATCCCTTTTTGGGCAATCTATGTCATGCTAAATGGTAATAGCAACTCAAGTCTAGCATCACATAGATTAGGGGTGTTTAAGAAGAGTATTGACAGAAAATGTGATGAGGACAGTTGAGTTAAATTCCCATATTTGTTTCTTCCAAGACAAGTCGAGGCTTGAAATTACAATGCTGTCTTTTTTTCCTTTCTCAGCAGTAGAACAGCCACTGGAATAAAATAATAATAATAATAATAATGCCAAAATTAATAGTTATAATGCTGTAATATAGTAATTACAATGCCGAAATTTTGTCTAGCTTCTTAACAAGCACCAGGCATATCTTTCCTCAGGGTTGAAGGTGAGGAACAAACACGAGTCAGTCTGAACTGCTCTCAGAAAGCACTGCTGGAGGTGGTGGCATTATTGTCCCAGAACAGCCTTCTTTATCACAAGACTGAGATTCTCTTACTACAGAAGGTAACAAAATGACAAAATTACTTCCTGTGAATCTATTACTTGTGTGAGCTGAGCACCTTAAACACTGAAATGCAGTAGTCAGTGGCAACAGAGCTTTGCAGTGCTACCCCAGAGCTCTGAAATACTGGCATATGGGAATTTGAAGCCACACACATTTTCCAAAGCAATCAAACTATCTATATGGTCTGTACTAATTATTAAATCAGTTCCAACAGCTGTTCATGTTACATTTGAGAACATCACATAAATATTTTGTAAAGTTCAGTGTAGTTCCTGCAAGCCCAACATACTCATCCTGTTACAGTGTGGACAGCATTGCAAGCATCTGGAGTGAGCTTTCTCAGAGTTATTTTCACTTTTTTCCAGCCTCTTCTTCCCCATACTGGAATGGGACGCCTGTGCACCCTGAGCGAGCCGCTCCCCTTGGCAGCCACAGTCGAGCGTATCAAAGGGCACCTGCAGCTCCCCCACGTCCGCCTGGCCCTGGGAGCAGGCAGGACACTGGGTAAATAAAGGGCTGTGGGCCAGACTGCCTGCTAGGACTGGCACTGCAGGAACACAGGGAGCAGGAGTGCGTGCATGACAGTGGGAAACACTGCTGTCCTCACCAGGTTTACTTCCAAGAACTAGGAAGCGCTGTTAAGAAACAGCATCTTAGAATTTACAGTCATATGAAAAGAATCTTATCTTCATTTTCATGGGATTCTATATTACACTGGTTGATGTGGTGAAGAAGGACAGTACAAGTTGAATGAAAGATACAATTTTTTGTAATTTATATAATGACTAAATTTTTTTCCTGCCCATGATATCAGGCACAAAGGTGTACTGTTTGATTGTATGTTCCCTTTTGTGGCTGAATGTTAAAATTCAGAGCACTTTAAGAGTAAGACACTCTATGGTATCATTATGAACACAGAACCATGTTGATGAAAGATAAGATAAAGAAGGTGAACTAGCTCAAACAGTGAAGTCATTAGTAAGATGTAAACATCCTCTTATCCCAGCTACCTATTCTAAAGTCCAAGGACCACAGCTGGTAAAATTTGTGAGAGTAAATTTGTTGAGAGCTCTTTGTCATTTAGGAGGCAGAAATCTTACTAGTCTGACAATTGCACTAAAACATCCCCAAACTACTTCAAAGCCTCTTTTTCTGATATGGTGTGACTCCACTTAAATCAACAGTAATTACAAGGCAACATACTGTAAAACCTTAACAGATTTTGAAAACTCCCTGTGTTGTGTGTCCCCTCTCCTTATCAAATGTAATATATATGAAAAATTAAAATTAATGTCACTGTCATATATGTAATAACTTGGAATTAGCAATCACAGCAAACAGACAATTTTTATTGGCATGGAGCAGCTTTCAGCTTGCATTAAGACTGGCCTTCTGAGAGCTGAAGGTTAGGAACCAGTACATCTCAGAGGCAAAGTGCTGCCTTAGTGGCATCATTAGTTGGTAACATAATGGTGGTGGAATGCAAGAGTCCTGCAAAGAGTAGTGGCCTATTAAAGACTTCAGAAGCCTAACTTACACCTCACTAGGAGAAAGGTCACCAGCAGCCAGCCTCTGTGCTGGAGTTTTCTGCAAAGTTTCCTGCCCCTTGGAAAAAATCTACCTATCACAAAGGATTTTGCTGTATTGTCAGAGGTGTTATAGGCCCATGACTCTTTCAAACTGACATGTGTCTCTTCCTCAACCAAATTTACATTGCCTCTAAAATCCAGGTAGTAGTTAACTGAAACAATTACTAGCAATACACACTTGAGGGCTCAACAAAGGGGAGGGAGTTTAACTGTGGCACATTGTATCCTGCAGAATCACCAGTGAAGAAAGTTGCTCTGTGTGCTGGTTCTGGGAGCAGTGTCCTTAAGGGAGCAGAAGCTGACCTCTATCTCACAGGTAATAGATTGCTGTTTCATTATTTTCGTAAAAATAGTCATTAGGGAAAAAACAAGCCCCAGCAAAAAATAAAAGGGTTGACTGGCTGTTGAAAGATTTGACTACATAATTGAGAAACAATTAGTTATTGGAATGAGAAATTAACATTAAAGTAGAAATAATGTAGATCAATTGGCAGTGTGGCACAGTGAAAGATACTTGAATTAAAGCATTGCTTTATAGCATTTATTAAAAAAAAAAATAAAATCACTGCTGATGGCAGTGAGTTGCGACTTTCAGTGTGTTTCTCCTTTGGCAACATAATTTCCTCTATTCCCTACAGAATTCCCTAATGCAAAACAGAATATAATGTAGTCTACAGAACCTTCCAAAGAAACTCCATAGTGTGTCTAGCCAAAGGGACACTTAGTCCATTATTCTCTCTTCCAGCAGTGGGACAGCTATTCCCCATGGCTCAGCAATGTGAAGTCTGCCTTGCATTCTGTGGGAATTGCTGCCCCTTCTCCCCCTTGTGTGTAGCCCTGCAGAGCTGACCCAGAACTGCTTTCTTCCATCCTCTTCCAAACCACTCTGAGCATTTTTATTTTCTGCCCAAATTGGCAGAATTTACAACTACTCAAAGATGGCAAGGAATTTCTGTGGTTTGACCCAGCTGCATACAGGGCTATCAGCTGAGTCTTTCAGAGGGCCCTGGAGCAGGAGTGTTCCATTTTCCTGCTGAGCAGGTGGTGTTGCATTTCTGCTTATGGCCTATATTCCATTACATCAGCACAGCTTTTAGCTGAGATGCTCCCTACATTGCAGAGACCTGGTTACCTGAACTGCAGCATTTGTGATCTCTGTGACATCTCTTTCTCAAAATGGCAGGAGAGATGTCCCACCATGATGTGCTGGATGCAGTTGCCAATGGGATAAGTGTTATTCTGTGTGAGCACAGTAACACTGAGCGAGGCTTCCTGTCAGAGCTGCGTGACGCTCTCACCATCCACCTACAGAACAAAATCAACATCATCGTGTCTGAGAAAGACAGAGATCCTCTCCAGGTGGCATAGGGGGAAAAAACTGCAGAGAGAAAATTCAGTCACTAGTGTTATCTTGCACAGACCCATCCAATTGCAGAGCTTAATAAAGGTGCTTTCAATTGGTCCAGTACAGAATGATTGTACTACATGGTCCCTCATAGTCTGGGGTGTATTTTGTCATGTCAGAAAAATAAATGTTTGTTTTGGAATACCAAAGGTTCATTTACTTGATTACTGGACTGCACTTGAATAAATTGTTTATTTACTGTTACTGCTTCATGTCATCAGATACAATTGATAACCATGATACTCAAGGATTGCTTTGGGTAAAATATATAAAACCTGACTTACCTCCAGATTTAAGCTTATGCAGCAGTTTTACCCTGCTACAGTTATGCCAAATCATGTCAGTGCAAGCCACTGATATTTTACCTAATAAATTTCAGAAATAGTAGTTAATGAAAGGATGGAGATCAACTGTTTGCATTAACAGTTATATTAAGGCACCACTCAGATGCAAATAAATACAGAACACAAAGCAAGTTGTTGGTACTAGTATTCAATGGCACAATCTACCACTAATGCAGCTTTAAAAGAAAGGATTTCTTTCAAAAAAAGGATTTTCAAAAGAAGGATTCTCAATTCAAAAAAGCCTTGTAAAGTTGAAACTCAATTCCTTAACAAAGCTGTAAATTCATGTGCCTTTGTTATTTTCTTTTAAAAACAGTTTCTGTAACTGTGGCTCTTAATTACAGGATTACTAAAACTGAACAAGTAGTATTTTCACCACTGACAATGTGTTTAATTTTCCAAGTTAGTTTT
The DNA here is from genome assembly GCF_027477595.1 of Haemorhous mexicanus. NCBI lineage: Eukaryota > Metazoa > Chordata > Aves > Passeriformes > Fringillidae > Haemorhous > Haemorhous mexicanus. The sequence goes on along the minus strand of NC_082348.1, from coordinate 26,788,894 downwards.
TCTGTTGGGATTTTTTTTTTTAAGAAAAAAACCTCACAGTTGTATACCCTACCATCTCTGGATGGTAAATATATTTCATTAGAAATTTGTGAAGATGTTAGCTCTATCCTTTTAGGTTAATAAAAGTAGCTCATCAAGCAATGTCTCTAATAATTGCACTAAATGTATTTAAGTGGAAAGAGATGATTGGTTTATCTGAAGCTACCTAGGTTATATAAAGGTCATCATTCTTACCAATACCATGAAGGCACCTCAATATGCTGAGAAGTGAGAAGGAATTTCTTCTCTCCCAATGACCTATATGAAGAATCAAGTTGACAGTGGGGGAGGTAGATGCTCTAGGCTTCTAATACAAAAATCTGGCCATACATCTCTCTTGCTTCTGTCAGTGAGGGGCAGATAAGGTACTAATGCTCCATGGGAGGTTTTGGTTCTCTTTAAAAGCTAGCTACTGGTATTAAAAGGCAGGCAAAGGATTCTTGATTTTGATGTAAGAAACAATGTAAAATATTTCTACTCAGTAGTTTGAAATCTTCTGCATGGATATTTGACGTAATAATGAAAATGAGGCTTTTGCACAACTGCCACAAGGATCTCTTATCTTCCTGTAACAAAAAGATTGCAAAACACAAGACAAACTAATGAAAATTAATAATGTACTTTATTTGATTGATTTGAACTATTACAACACTGAGCTGTAACACAGCTACCAAATATTAGGCATAGAGAGTCCCTGAAATCTGGCTGGCAGACTACAGATGATGGAACTATAGAGCTTCCTCCCACATAACTGAGAAAAAAAGAATTGAAGAAAAGATGTGAAACTTCAGCAGTCTCCCAATCTCTAAGAGCTTTAAAAAAGGGAGAGCTTCTAAGTGGCATTTAAGGCCTCCTCCAGGATCAGTGGGCACTCCTGATGTAAAAAATATAAATATACAATCAAGCTTTAAAAAAATAAACAAAAAAAGCTTCATAGCCTCTTCATATTTCTGGATTGCACCTTGGAAAGTAGCAGGCAATGACATGAGTCCATCATATTTTTGATTATCTAAATCTTATAAAAGGATGTTGGTTTGGGACAAGTCCTTCAGTTTTATTGCCAGAATTTACTAAGTTACCTGCAGCATCCCAAACACACTCATATTCTCCTTTCCTTGTGCTGTCAAAGCAGGTCTTGTAGTATTATAAATCTTGTCTTCATACACTGGAAGCTAGTTTTGTCAAATGGTAGAGGAGTACTGGATAGCACTCAGATGGGAAAATTTGTACCACTAGTACAAACTAAAGCTCTTGACCATCTTGTGATTTGCACTTCCCAAGTAAATTGCTCCAATAAAACCTTCAAGTCTACTGAGGTAGAGAGCAGAAGGCACAATCTCACCAAGTTTGTTTTTCTGGCTGTGAGGTTGGATGCACAGATAGGAAGAAGGCATTGTCTGAGCTAAGAGACAAAGCAGACAAATCCAACTAGAGTGCAAGAGAAGCCTTGCTTACAGAAGTCATCATTCCAAACTACCTGAGGCAGTTGAACAATGAGCAAGATTCATTAGAATTATTACTTATCAGTGCAGCAGCTGTGAGGCTGGAGAAAGAGAGATCTGAGCATAGGCCCCTCTCCAGCAGCCAATGAGAGCAGTTGCTGTAGACACTGAGAACACAGATGTTACACATCTTCATCCTCTTTCTCTAAGAAGTCGGTCAAGGTACTGTCATCGACAGGAATTAGTAAGTATTCCACACCATCAGCTCCCTGAGAACAGACATGCACAGACATTGTTAACACCAGTGTACAGTGCCAGGCAAGCCACTAGACAGCACTGCAGTCTGGATTAGAGCTAGACAGCATCCTGAACAACTACATCACTGAAAACCTGGAATATTTCAGTGGAGCAACACAGGAAATGCACAAATACTGAGAAAAGTCACTAAATGAGAAATCTTCTGGTGGGTTATGCTTGTCTGACACTACAAAGCTCCTCAACACTGTGTTCCTGTATCTTGTACTGCTATACTGCCTCATTATTATGACAAGTCTGCATTCCTTCCTTATAGAAATACAGGTAATACTAGTGAAAGCAGACTGGCAGGCTTCATAGTCTGCTACTTCTCACAGTCTTCAAAAAGAAGACATGTAGGTTGCTGAATAACCAAAGCACACTGCATTTCTATAGGGTGTTGACAAATTGGAGGCATGGAAAGAGCTGCAATTAAGAGAATTTCAGCCCCTTGCCAGTTCCTACATGCTTTAAAACAATACAGCAAGTAAACATCCTTTTTATTCAGAGTGGTTGAATAGAATTCTTCCCTGGACTCACCCGCTTGGTCCGGATGAGCTTGTGGTCCCTGAATTCTGTCAGCTGTGCCCTGAGTGTCAAGTCACTGTTCACAAGGAAAGCCTCCCGACACTGCTGGTAGAAGTCTTGGAAAGACAGCCCTGGAGACAGAAAAAGCCAAGAACAAGAAACTGAAGTAGTAAGATTGTCAGTTTTTTCCAGGTCTAATGCCACATATTATCCACCTGAAAGTCTTGCTTTGGCTTAGACCAGAGTGGCTACAGTATCATCACTCTTGGAAGTATACAGCCAAGTTAAGTATCAGTAATTAATGGAAAACAGCTGAATTAACATTTGAGTCACCCTGCTGCCTAATGGAATTTTAATAGCACTTTAAATGCACTTTCTACAATTGTTAGTTTCTCTTAATTTCCAACTCCTCTGTCTTGCTTTCTTCACCATTAAAATGTTATTCACATCCACTGCAATACCTATTACAGACAGTGACAGAATATTCCACATGTATTCTAGAAAGCAGGGGTATGTCAGAAGCCATTTATATAGGACATTTAAGTGCAAGATATACAAATTCAGTCTTCATTTTAATTTTTTTTAGTCCACAGTCCCCCACCAACAGTCTCAGTCACGTGTAAGCATGTAAAAGGCAGTCCTTCAGAACCAGCCAGTCTATTGATTTCCTGTCTGAGTCAGACAGTGCCACTAGAAAGAGTGAGCCAACTGTTTGAGCACTTCTGCTGCTGGACATGTAACCTGCATACCAAAACCCAGGGCTGCTGTGAACAGCAACACCCCAACAAATGAGAAAAGGTGGGTACTTACCTGGATAAGATGGATTGTCCTTTTTCTCCAGCTGGTGCTGAGCAAGCAGTCTAAATATCCCTCTAAGTGAAAGGAGGAAAGGGAAAATCAAAATAATAATAATTTAAAAACAACCAAACTCCCACAATTGGAAAATATTAACTAATTTTGCCTTATGCACAAAGACCTGGTTGTGAATCTCATCACTGGGCAAAGCTTGCTATCCAAATGCTGCTCATTTAAAATAACCAAACAGCTGGAACCCAGGTACTACCATCTTGGTCTGGAACACTATTATCAGAAAACACAGACTGCAAGGACTGGGTCCTTGGCAAGTGCTACTGTGAAGTGTACCAGTGTCTTACCTGGCATTGAGAGTGAGGCTATGCAGGACATGCATTAGGGAGCTCAAAGCCAGAGATCCAGAGTGTTGTACTAAAAGCGAGTTCTCATAAGATGTTTCTTCCACATAAGGATTAAATGTGGTTGTCTCATACCAAAGCCAGTTATAGAGGCTCAGCTTTGCATGATCCCACACTAGACAAAGAGAACAGAAAGAGCAGACAAAACTCGGAGATTTATGTTTTCTAAGGTGTTAAACAAGCAATATTAAAATGCACGTAGTTCAGTTGTAGGATTGAGGAAACAATATATGCTTGTGAAATTCACATTACAAACACCCTGATAACTGCAGTTCCAGTAAGATAAATTCTCAGCAACAAAACATTTGCAGGCATCCCTTTTCCATAGATACATTGTAAATCCTTCCAGAGTCAGGAGTGTGCAAACAATTTCTGGCTGTAGCTGGAAGCTCTACCTAGAGAGGGGATAAAATAGCAGAAACAAGACTCTTCTCAGAGTGTGTGGAGATTCCTCCCTCGAGAGGGGGACACCCCTCAAGGTTACTCCTCCAGCCTGAGCTAAAGAGATCTGCCCATGGTTGTTGGTATGGGTGAATAAAATCAATTTCTACTTGTATAGATTTTGATAGCTTTAATATAACTGCTTCAATATTGCTTTAAAAAGAGTGAACTATACTAATTGTTACAGCTATCTGTGCTTGTGCTGTGCAGTACGTAATTCTGATTAGGATCTTTTAGTCTAATCATAAGAGTAATCAATATAAGTAAGTAAGTTTTTAAAGTATATTTGCTTTGCCATCCTTAATAATCCAATCTCCAGTTCAGTAAGTTCCTAAAATCAAACAGTGCCAAAAACTTGGAGACTATTTGTATATTATGCTTAGTGACACTTCTCAGTATCTTTACAGTTTTGGTTCAGCACAGCCACACTCCCAATCAAGACTATACATACATCAACAGGTCTGTTCTACACATCAACAGTAACACACACTAAGTAACAGTAATACATAGTAAGCAATACATGAGCTTTTGAAACATGCTTAGCAGCCCCAAAGCAGAACACATATCCTTCTCCTGGCTAGATCAGAGCCGGGGGAACTCACTGAGAGGAGCATTGATGTGATCGATAGAGGCAATGAGGTAAATGCTAGGCAGGGAGGATAACTGTGCAAGGATCTGCTGACTTCTCTCTCCTCTCAACATCTGGCTGTCCAGGTTATGAATGAGGACATAGAGCTCTAAAGATGAATCTGCAAGGTCAGAAAAAACAGCAGAGAACCAATCAAAGAAACTGCACACAAGCTGGTTTCCCATTCCCAGTGCAGTGTAGCACAAGTGTATTCCACCACTCTCCATATACATCGCTCCAATATTGCCTTCCTTCTACAACATAGTTTGAAGCTATACTGGGTGTTTCTGAGCACCTAAAAGGGATTTTTTCAATTCACTGCCATCACAGCTACAGGGTTGGGTTGGTTTTTTTTCAGTTTCATCTTTTCTGTTATAATCCACTTTCCACTTGCTTACAGCTTTACCAGGAATTGCCCCTTTAGCTGTGTTTCTTATGCAATTGAAGGTCACTGAAATATAGTTTAGAATGGAAGACTAAGCACAGTTTATTCAGAGGCTTTTGATTTACATGACTAGGATCTTCAAGTTCCTCCTCACAGTAAAAATGCATTTTCTATTCAAGGTTGGATCCAAAGCATCATAACTTCACTGAAAATTTTAACAAGTTCTGAAAAAAAAGTTAGAGACAAGCTCAGATAATGCAAATGGTAGATATTAGAATTTCCAGCTAGCTTCTTGCTGCTGTACTTATCCCTGGGAACAACTGTCATAGACAGGTAGAAGAATTGTAAAAGAAAGGCCTCATAAAATCAGGTCTGCTCTGTTAAATTAATAGCTAGCCTGTCATTCCTTCTAAGTGCAGCTAAGTAATCTGCAAGTTCCCATGTGAGAACAATCTTGGTATGAGGGCTCGTTAACACAAGAACGTATTCTTGGGTGAAATCAACTAGCATCTGCAAAAACAATAAGATCTGTCTCATGAGAATCAGAAGAAAAAATATAACTAGCTAAAAATACAGAAGTCTGATAGATATGCAAAATACCATGTACTGACCAATGAACTAAATGTGAATGTATTGTCCACCAGTAAGATCTGACACAGGGCCTTCTGATAATCCTACAAAATATGACCTATACAATAAAGATTTGGCTTTTCCTGCATGAAGAAAATGGAGTCTCAGCTGATTTATTCCAATAAACGACCATTTCCTGAGTCCAGAAACAATTCTAGAACTGTAACCAGTTTTTGTGCAAATCCATACATACTTGCCTGGCAATGGAAACAGTGAGATCAGCTATAGCAGACTGCAAGACTGACTTATGTACATTCAGGTGGGAACTGCTGTTACCCTGCCTTTTTCACTTAGTCCCACCAGAAATACTCATAAGGTAATGATGAAAAACAGAATGTAAACACTGAAACACCAATACCATGCACAATTAAGATTCTGTGGCTATCTGTGTATAAATATATAAGCAGAAAGACAGACATTCAGGAACAATTCAGCAAGCATTTTTTGAGGCAGTATCTGTTTAATTTTGCTTTTGAAACCAAATCTAACCTGCTTGTTTGCCACTGCTGTCCTGCTGAAAACGCTGACTGAGCTGTTAAGCTTACATGGGGTTGTTACACATGTATGTACACACATACTCCTAGTGCATGCATGTTTTCATGTATGTTGTATACATTACAAGCAAGAAAGTATACTAGCTACAATGCACTAAGAAACTGTAACTGCCTGCATAAAAATTATAGGGGAAGAAAATGTCCAGGCTCTCTTAACAGTAATAGACTAACGTTTTTATGCATAAAATTAGTCATTTTACCTTCTTTGAACCTTTTGGTAATGAATTCTAGTTGGTCAAGGGGGCTGCGGAAGGTTCCTATATGGTCCAAAACCTCCTCTGTGATGGAGTTGAGAATCTGAAAAAGAAAACAGGAGTTCCTTATGAAGGGCTCTGACACTGAAGTGCAGAAAATCTTAAACTGAGCCCTTGGATACCTTGTGAGAGAAAATCTGATTATTACCATAACATCCCTAAAACAGTGAGCATAAACAAAAAAAATTATACCCCTTCTCAAAACACTGACATAAAGCAAGGCTTTAGAGTGATGAGTATCTATTAATGACAGAAATTACTGCAATTCCTTGGAAAATGTATGGGATCATTTCTTCAAAGTATTAGAGAGAGAGGAACTGCTCTACAGAGTCTGTTGCTATAGGGTGCAGCAGGTTTCCTTAACATTCTACACTGAAAGATTCTAGAAGTATCTGTAACACAGGATGATTACATAAACCCACAAGCTTTTCCCCCACTTACAGATCTCACAGTGATGCTGGGGAAGTATCCATTAACCACCAGGTGAACAGAATCCTGGAGAAAAGAGGTACGAAACTTCTCCAACAGATCACGCTTTGAGCCCAGTCCATAAAGCACAATATTGAAACCCAAGCTGCAGAAAAGTGAGCAAATACACGGGATCAAAGAAGTGCAAGTCTGGTTTTAGGCCCATACATTCATTAGGCAAAATGATCCACTGCAATCTTGGTTTTAAAAATTTCATATTCTGTCAACTCTGGGCTTACCTTAAGCTTACAGCTGATAAATAAGGTTAGCTACAAGGAATCTGGAACCTGGCATGTGCATCCTAGCAAAAGAATCATTTTAGCAGCCTAGAGGCTCACAAACTTAGCAAAACATGGATGGAAGAAAATGCTATTGACTAAGAACAGAATACTAGAATACTAGATCTACAACTTCAGGTAAGAAATGGTAATCAACACTCACACGCATCCCCTCACCAAGTACTTTAATTACATGTTTACTACAGGTCACAGTAATTACAAAAAAAAAAAAGCAAACCATCATCCTGGTTTACCACTCTGACCCTTAGGCACAATTTCAAAGCAAAATTACTCTATACTTAGGTATATTTCTTATCCTGTTTAATCCACAGAAAGAGAGGCAGGAAAGCATAAAGACAGCATGGTAGGGAATTGTAGAGACCCAGAAAAGCTGACTTTAGTCACTTCCCTCACCCTCTTTCAGGCTGCACTCTGAAATGGGAAATGCTCATTAGGCCTTAGCCTTGATGAACTGCACCCAGACTAAACCCCTCACCAGCTTATCAGAAACAGTGCCTGGTCCCAGGAACCAATACTGTCTAATGAGCACCCGATTTCTAATGAACGGCCTTGGAAATTCATTTTTCTTGCCTGAGTAACAATCCAAGTGGAATAATATTCCTGCTGCTGCACCTTTAAAGGAAGTTACTGACTCAAACTGTGGCCAGGATGAAAAAATCACTGACTGAAGCCCAGCGTATTGTGCCCCTATAAAAGCAGTCTAAATTGAGACCCTTTGAGCTCTCCATTATGGGGGGCTGCTGCAAATTCAAGTCCACTCTCTAACAACACTGCAAGCAGTGGTCCAGAGTGAGATCTTTTTGAGCTCTCAATTCCCAGAAGGTAATTGACTGATAGTATGCCTCAAACACCAATAACCAGGTGGCTGTGAAGCCAACCAAGTGGTAACAGACAAGAATAATTGGTAATCACCGAGGACTACTGACACTAACAGGCTGTGAGAAAAAACAAATTTTGGCAGGAGTAGAGGGTCCAGGTGGAGATAGGGCAAAACCTTTTCATGAGAAAGAACAACAAAGGACAGTGCAAGCACAGGAATGACTGGGAGAAGTGGACATGGGAATATAAGGTGGGACTGTGACTACCAAAGAGCCCCAAAGCCCTCTGACCCTTTTCCAGAAAGGCCTAAAAGAACAAACTGTGCATGATAACTAATTAGCACAGAAAGTGAGAAACTTGTCTTTGGGGCAGAGACACCTGTCCATAAAAAGACATGCCCCCTGCACAAGCTCAGGTGATGACCCCCAGACCCTGGACATCTCAACAGCTGAACCAACACAGCTGGATCATAACTTATGACCTGGATCAATGCTGAATCCAAGATCACCATTCCCTCAGCTGGCTCAATGCTGGAACGACAGCTGGTGATCTCTTTTACGCTGTTCAATTCATCTCTCCCTTTTAATATTTAGTTTCTCCTTTCCCTTCATCTTGCCCCTTTATGCAAAACCCAGTGCTGTGTGCCTATATAGTAGGTCAGGGACTAACATACCAATTTCTTTGATTTCCACACTTTCCATCAAAGTGTGTGATTTACTAATAAAACTCTGATTTTTATGGACCCTCTGAATTCTGTCATAGCTTTCAACCAATAAGCATTTTTGAATCTTAAGTACTTCTTTACTTTCAGGAGTGGGTCACCACAGGAATCACAATACTTTGTTTAGGTTTGAGAAGCAGGAAAAGCATTATCTTGATTAGAAAGAAGAGTATCAGGTTACTCAAACAGCACTGGGCAAAGGTAAGGTGTTCAACAGCTGTCACTGCCTTCACTGTCATCAAGGGATTTTTTTCTTCTGCTCTGCCACATACATCTCTAACCATTTGCCCAAATCACCAAGTAACAGAACTCTTCCTCTTGCAACTCTCCAACTTTCAAAGCTGATGTCTTCTTCATACTCTCTGTCTTCCCCATGGATCACAAATTTCCTTATATTCCACTTCCTTGTAAAAGCTTCCAAGGGGCTTTCTCATCACCAGTACTGGCTCCAGCCTCAGGGGTGGTAGTCTGCCTTCTTTAAGGTGCTTCAGAATCTCACAGGGCCTCTATAGTTCCATTTGCTTTCCTGAATGTTCACCATTCTCCTTCCCATGAAGATACACACAAAGCCAAATAAAATTTATACTGCCAGTGTTTCCAAAAGCATTAGGGTTTGTTCATGCCCAGATCATTAGGTACCACGGGCACTGAAAGTGCTAACTGCTACACCACTAGAGATAGCCACAGATTGAAGATGGTGAGGGTGAGCTACTCACTACTAACTCACTACTGAAAACAAAAATGATTCCTCACAAAGAGCACTTTTCTCATAATTCATTTTCCCTGTTCTCTCACTATTCATGTTCCCTGTTTGTGAATGCCCTCTAGCTTGGTTTAGAGAGGCACAGGCAAGCTAAGCAGGTAGAATGCAACTTCACTGCACTGCAGACATTCAGTTCAAGGAGTTAATCAGATAGGATTTTGTCTACAGGACGCACTGAATTAAATTAATGTCATCCACTTTTAAATTTAAGCAATCTATGAAAAAAAAATTCTCCTTAATTCATCCACAGGATGTTACTGACACGAGGGTAAATTTATTGGCAGTGCCTTTTAACTAAGCTTCTTCAGTGATTCTCCTTGGATACTTACTGTAATTGCAGCATCCACTTGGAAAACAAGGATTCATGTTGCTGGTTAAGGTCTCTAATTTCAGCAGCATAGGCAAGGGGAGCATTTTTCAAAAGATCATGCAGTGTTTGCTGTGTTGAGAAAGAGATGACAGTCATTCAAAGTTGAGAAGAAGCAGGAGATACACCTGAAGCCCTTAAAACACCCCCTAGCATGCTCCCTTATCTAGAGAGAATAGTCTTCATCGTCAGTGCACTCAGCTCGTGGTTAGTTTTTTCTCTCCCCATTAAGACCCTACCAGGCACAGTTTTGCTGCTGGAGATACAAAGCAGAGATTAAGTAACCTTATTATGGTAAACAGCAGCTAGACTAGGACTAGAACAGATGACACACCGTGTATTTTTTCTCTTCATGCCAAGTATGGAAAAACCACTACAGGAAAAACGGATACACACGGAGCTTACACATCACCAAGCACTGTACCAACAAGATACAACATCACATCCCTGATCACTGGAACAAAGGCTCCAATCAACATCCTTAGCAAGGGTTCAGATGTTTGTCACTACAAGAGAAAGCTCAAAATGCCCATCATCTTAAAAAAAACTACAGCAGAAAGGATATGATTTGCAGCTGATAGCTCAATGTAGAAAAGCATCAAGAACCGAAGGATTAATTCAGCTTTCAAGACATGCTGTGATGCTGATGTTTAAACAGCACAGTAGCATGATAGTCAGCATCAAATCTACACTGGCCTCTCTTTCTCTTCAATTTTAACAGCTTTGCTTCCCACTCCCCTGCAGTAGAAGACAGTTGACACTGGAAAGGCAACTGCAATGTATCAGACAAACAAAGTATGAGAGACAAAACTGCTAAACCTTTAACTACTTTGAAGACAGCAGTAGCTTTAACACTGTAAGCCATGATTTCCTCCCACAGCTGTTATGAAAGAACTTGTTAAAAATCCAGATGTTACTTTTGGCAGCAATTCCAGATAACAGCAGGCAGTCTGTATATATGCCATCTTTTAAAACACAAATGGATGCAAAAAGCAGTCACAGACACAAGAGCTCCAGATATTCTACACAATTCCCTGAGACCTGTCCTTGTAAGGTACAACTGCTTGATTTGTAATTCAGTCATCACCATCAGACTATTCCTGTCTCCTAGAAACTGCAAGGGAACAAAGTACATCTAACAAACTACATGACAACATTTAGAGCTAGTTCCAGTTCTGCAAGTGACCTAGTAATGTTCAGATGAAATCAGCTCTCTTGATTTCCACTACACATAAACAGTAAAGACAGTTTTTAATTCCTCCTACCATTTCATTGACAAAAACGATGTTTTAATGCAAGTCTCTACAATTCTGCTTCTCCCTCTTCTTCCCCAAAAGCAAATGTTCACCTTTTCTGGTAGCTGCAACTTTCAGCTGTGAGCTTGTGAGCTCACCTGATAGTGGCCTTCTCCCTGCATTTTTCCTACTGTCTCAGGTTCAAACAACTGGGCATTGTCCCTGCTAAGAGCAGCAGCAGAAAACATACTGCTTAAATTGCTGCCTAAATCAGCATTACCACGTAATCAGTGGAAATAAAGTGAAAATAGCAACATCAGAGATTTTGATGAGGGAACTCTGTATCACAGAAATCAAAAACACAGAGCTGTGTGACTCACTTATGAACAGTACCTGACTCAATCTTCTTTTCCGTAACTTCTGCAGGGTTCGGTCTGAAGTGAGCACTTTAGAACTACTGTGAGCTTCAAAGTATTCCTCCACCAGGTTGCCCTATAAAAGGACAGCAAGATCAGCAACTCCTCCTGTTATCAAATTACCCCTCTCCCTAAGATGGCAAATGAGACATAGGGGAAGGGTCAATACAGAAAGACAGAAAATATTTGCAAAAATGGCTTCTATAGCAGCATTCTGCCAAACCTAACCTAGTCAGATGAGTCTTTCCTGAAGAGAAAGCCAGAAAAGAGATTCTGAGAGAGATAACATAACAGTAATTTTTAATTGGTGTGGGGATCCCTGGTGCTGGAAGGAAGCAAGACAATTAAGCTGAACACCAAGCCAGAACAGTAATGTGTACTCCTTTTGGTACTACAGGAATCAATTTCTTCATCCTGTCTCAATACAAGGTTTCCTGCTCCACAGGCATCTTAAACTTCTCCTTCTGAAGCTGCTAATGATGCCAACTGGGGTAGCACACAGGTTCACATGGTGCCTGTCCACCAAGGATTACTCAGAAGTACAGCAAAAACCAGCCCAGCTGGTTCCATCTGAAATGAGTTGAGCAGTTCTTCCCCACGGTCAGGTGAGGTCACTAACAGCTTACTGTCACCATACATCCCTTCCCTTTGCTAGCTCAGGGGTATATTTTTGCACACTCACCATCTTTTGCTCCTTATTTTTTTTGGCTAGGCTGTTTCTGGGAGGAGGTGTAGATGCAGCCTTAGTTTTTGCCGGAGTCTTTTGATCTGATAAAACAGTGCTGACTTCCTTCTGTTCATCCTCATCCTCCTCCTCTGAGCAGGAAGCAGAATACTCACTCTCACTTTCTAAATAGGGATCTGAAGCTAGAGCATAAATTTTAAGGTTAAAAGCTAGGAATGACTTCTTACACAGAACTCATTTTGCACCATCTCACACACATTCTCTAGATGTTTTACAAGCACATGAATCCTAAATATATTTCACAGAAAGGTAAAATCAATGCTTAAGAGAACTGCAAACACAGATGGCCATGTCTTTTGCAGTTCTAGGATCACAAAGTATTGTTAAGTAAAGCCTCTTCCTTGATACCAACCAAGAAATATCATCGCACCATAAAAAGAGACTAAAAATGGACAATGGAATTCCCTGTTTCTCTTAGCATCTCTATGTCAGTTTTCCCAAATGCCAATCAAGCAGGCTGAGTACCTGCTATGTCACATTCTGCAAACAAGCTGTTGTAAAATACCTCTGTTAGCAGCATTGATTGAAGAGCACAGATGAAATCTGGCTCAGTCTTGGTCTCTCAACACAAAAGTAACCACAGACAGAAGCTCAACAGAACACTCTCCCTCGAACACAGTGCCTCACTGATTTTGGCAGCTGACAGCAAAGGCTGATCTTTACCTGCTAGTCTCTTTCTGAGTCTGTAAGGTGTGGTGGACACAAATTCTTTCTTTTTACTCTGGAACAGCAAAGAAAAAACATGCATTAAAAGAAACATCTCTCTCCTCTAAACTACCCTCTGCCAAGCAAAGCCAGGTTACATTTCCAAACTACCAGCCCACATGAAACTGGAAAAGCAGAGGCAGTTAAGTATGGAGAGTTCTTGTTTTCCCATTCAGAGGGAGATAGGATCAAGTTCCAAAAGGGGCTTAATTCTTTCAGCTCAACATGGAGAGTAGAAAACTGAAATCTCCAACCAAGATGCCAATCTTGGCCTCTCAGGAACAGCCAAACCAAAGCAACGACTGGAAATGTTACAGTCCCCACAGCAGTCACCTTCCACATCATGCTGTCTACTCAAAGTCATCTGGAAGTCCTCTATGGAAGCAACGACCAGAATGACAGAAGACCACTCAGCATACTAAGCCCAGAAGAACAGCAAAGGAATCCAAGCTGCCTGGGCTCACCGAGTTGTAGTGTCACATTTTCCTTACATATGTTTAAAGCACATGCCTGACTTGGACACTGTATCAATTCTACAATACTTAGGAAATACTTTTGTTGATCCTGACAAAGTGGATGTGAAATCATCAAGCAGTGACTACAGCATCCCCCCAAACAGCATGTCTTTTTCAGGTGTATCTCATCCTGGAACCTCATACCAGAAAAACTGTGCATACATTTCTGCTATGATGCTGTACTATTTTAGAAAGCCAGCTCTTTCACCCCACAGCCACCACAACTGGCAGTTCTGCACTGTATCTCTTCTTTATAAACCAATTGGTAAGTAAGAAACTGAACAGCATCACAGTTCTGGAACTCCTGTTCTAACAGCATTTCTTACAATTAGGGCTGTTTCTTCCTTTAGTGAGAAACTGGAAAGCTGTGAGTTTAACTGTATATGAAAGGATTATCTAGCATCCTCACTTATGTGATGCAAGGAAATAGTTTCCACCATGACAATTAAGCTGTCAAACCTATTATTTGCCCACTGACTCCAAACCCCATAGTCCTGATTAATGGCTCTCACTTGAGTTACTCCTTCTAGTTAGAACAGAAGAGACATCTCTACTGTGGAGTATGCTTTTCAAGGTCCTTCCTTTCCAGAACTTCCAGGTAGTAATTGGCTACCTCAAGTTTCACAAGTGGGGAAAAAAACCCAAATACAAGATCCAAGTAATGTAAAGTCATTACTCACCCTCTGCTGCACCTTGTCTGAACTTGAACGTTCTGCAAAGGAAGAAACAGCATTGTACAGAGAACTGCAAATTTTCAACACTGGAACAAGACCGTCCATTAGAAAAACATGTTTTCACTGTTCAAAGGCACACTGCACCAGAACATCAGCTCCCTGGATAATTAATCCTATGAGGGAAGCCTCTAGTTCCTCACAGGCAGGCAAGGAGAGAACAAAGAGAGTTTCCGGGAGGAAGGAGTTAGAAGTGGAAGACTGGCAATGAGAATTGTAAATACACTCAAGTGACCATGCAGCTGGGGACAGCAAAGACTCAAACAGCAATGCAGAAAACCAGATATACCTTGTCTATTGCTGTTTACCCTGTGTATGCTTTGGGAAGTAGAACATATGTGTATAGATAACATAGGTGTTTGGTAGGCCTGGAGGCACTCTAACAAACAGATCAGAACACAGTGAAGATCACAGCATGGCGATAAACCATGCATGTGCAAAACCACTGACAGACCAGTGTGAACAGCAGGCTGGTTCTAGCACTGAACCACACATAAAGGTGCCTGCATCTCCACTCAGGCCCAGGTTGTGCTTCAGAAAGTTAATATAAATAAATTTACTCTTTGCATTCTGGCTGTGAGTCTGTGGCGGCTCCAGCAGCCTGCCTGTGTCAGGTGACACAAGAGTCGATGTTATTAGCACAGAAGGCAGCTTCTAATTCTTGGTCACAGCTTTGGGAGGCCAGGAAGGAGGAATAGACTCCAGCAGGGAAGGATGAAGCTGAAAAATGAGCTAATGCTCTCTCCCTGAGCACATCAGACTCCATTTCCAAGCACAAATGCACATGCTCTTGCCATGTTGACATGCATTGACTTCTCCCACCTGTATTTCTCCCTGCAGCACTAGGTGCTAAATATGATATAATAAAGTGTGAATTTACACATGAACACCCACACAGTCCTACCCAATCAGTGTTTAACACACCAGCTCAGCTCATAACTCTCTCAAGTGCAAGTATTTCTACTGAACAGAAAGGAAGTCATTAAATGTCACAGCAATAGAAGAGAGAGACGTTCATGTTTCCTCTAGAGCAGCAGGGCAGAAGAAGAGATGTGACACCCAGGTGAGCACAGGCCACGCACATCAAACTGTCCAGCCCATGGTGTTAACCTGAATACTTAAGCATGAGAGAAGTTGGAACTCAAGGATCCACTCCACCACCCAAAGAGAAACACAACCCCCCCTCACTCAGTTTCAGTTCCCCAAACCATCACAGGACTTACTGCTGTTTTGAGGGGTTTTGGCCATCTTCTCAGGGCACTTGGAATGATCAGGTGCCACATTCTGTTCTGGTGTCCGGGCTAATTCAGAGGCTGTAGGAAATAGGGGGAAGGGAACAAAGGACATGTAAGGCACAAAACTTCCAGCTCTGGCTAGTCAGAAATGGAGACATACACCTGAAATGCTCTCTACATATTAATTCCCTAGATATTTCAAGAACCAAATACTTCTAGATTTTTCTAACCCTAAAGGTGGCTGTATTCCTCAGCAAAGACTTTCAAAGGTTGAACTCATCAATTAAGTTTACAAATATGGGCAATGGCAGAGCACATTTTGCTCCCTGGAAGAGCACATGTCTTTGAATTAGAGCAAGGTTTGGTCAGGCTCACTTAGTACTTTAAGACTGCTCAGCTGGACATAACAGATCATCAGATACAGCAAACACATCAGTTCCCCATGAAGAACCATTTACCTGTGTCTGCTCCTTATCAGTACAAGCTGAAGTTGAATGACTGTTGTGAATCTGAAATACCCTGCTAACAGTTCCTACCACTGTGTGACCAACAGCCTATTCCATGTAACAACACTGGGACTGACAGACCGTCACAGTATGACTTCCCTCAGTTTTCAAACTGAGTCAAGGCTCCAGGAGGGAGCACCAGTGAAATCCACCCTCATGCAGAAGGAGATCTAAGAGAGGAAACACAACTTCCCAAGACACAGCAGAAACTAAGAGGCACCAAAACCAGTTTCTGTATAGTGATTCAGAAGGATGATCCCTCTCCCTGTAGGATGTATCATCACCTGTGACAAATAAACATACAAGGATTCTTCATGTGAGTGACAACCCTGCTCAAGCACCTCATTTGAACTGAAACAGTCCACCCTCTCTGGAACTGCCACTTTCTGCTTGTTTCTCCTAAGTCTGCAGAGAAAAAAGAGCAAAACATACCCAGCTCTGCCATTTTATTGGAGCGTTTGGGAGTCTGGAATGAGTAAACTTCACCACCACTTATATTTGAGCCATTCCCCACTGGATCTGTGAAAAGACATGTTACTTGCAGCTATTTTAAAAGCACTGATATTCCCAACCCAAGAAAGATGGAATGCCACATTTCACTATTTGTTTTTACACTGCAGGTGATACAAAACAAATATAATAATAAAATCCTAGAATCATAATCTTCTCTTCTACCTGTTACCACAAGCACAGACAAGAGCAGATTGAGCCCTCAAAAACAATTTCACCAGCACTGTACAACCCTAACACTGAAAGAATCTCCTGAAGTCAGAGCTGTGTTGGGTTTTCCCCTGTTAATACCTTGGGCACATATTCCAAGAGCAGCAACATAGTTCTTCTCTTCCAGGACCTCCTGAGCTTCGTTATCAGAAATATTCTCAAGCTTCTTCACAAATCTCTTGACACTGACACTCAGCTGAGCTTTGTCCTTCCGTACTTTAGTTCCTAGAATTGTAACAGAAGCTTTAACCTCCTGTCATTTCATTATTTCTATTGCAGCTGTACACAGCCACCCGACTTAGAGACCAGGTTCCTGTTATGCAAATCACTCAACAAATTCAATGCTGAGATGTTCTGCTAAAAGAACAGCTGGTCAATAGCTGACCCTATAGCCATTCATCCCTCCTTCACCACAAATGCTGGCTCCTGCAGTCCATGAGGGTGACATCCATTTCAGCAAACACCAGCTCCACAGAGAGGAATAGAAGAAATGACAGTGGCTCACATATTACAGTATCAAACTGCATGCAAAGGGGATGTCAACCCTTATTTTTTCCTAGAGAAGAGGAGCAATTGGAAAATACCTCGCCTGTAGGCTGTCAGTATACTCATGGGAGTATGTAGTCTGAAAACCCTCTGGAGATCATCTGCATGACCTTCTGCTCAAAGCAGGACCAGCAGTGAAGTCTGAAAGAAATGCTCCGTGCCTTGTACTGGCAAATTTTAAGCATCTCCACAGAGGTCCCCAGCCTAAAAGTAGTCAGAACTGCAGCAAAACACTCCTAGGGCATACACAACACTCCTAGGGCATACACAACACTCCTAGGGCATACACCGGAGCCTCGTTCCGCTCGGACTGTGCGAGTGTTTAACCGCGTCAGGCCCGAGGAGCTTCCCGCCCCCTGTGCCGCTGAGCCGGCTCGTACTGCAGCCTGTCCAGTGCCGGGCAGGGACAGAGACACTCTGAGGGGGGCAGTCAAGCGGGGCAGAACGACTCCAGAGGCCTCGTCCTTCTGCAGAACCCAGCTCGGGTGTTGCAGAGCCCCTTTCCCCGGGGCCGCCGCGGCTGCTCGGACCCCTCTCCCAGCGCCCTGAGAGGGAGCAGCGGGCGGCGCTGGGCTGGGCTACGCCCCGCGCCGGCTGTACCTGCGTCGTCGGAGATGTGCTTGAGGACGTCCTCGTCGGGCACGAACTTCACCTGCAGGGAGCGGCGGCTGCTGCGGATCCCCTCGGGCCGGCTCATGGCGGCTCCCGTCACGTGGGCGCGGCCCCGCCGCCGGGGGGCGCTGCCGCCGGGGGGGGGAGCGGACCGGCCCCGCCTCACCCCTCTCCCCTCACGGCGCCGCTCCCGCGGGACCGGGGTCCCGCCCGCTCCCCGCGCCCCCGGCAGAGGCGGCGGCAGCAGGAGGCGGAACCGGGCTCACGCGCCAGCCAGCGGCCGTCCCCGAGCCAGCCAACCCGGGCGCCGCTCCTTGAGTGACCCGTGCGACGGCCAACCCGCGCCCAGCCCACAGCCCGCCTCGGCCGCGGGGCGGGACTTCCGCCGCCGGGAGCGCGCGCGCCCCCCGGGCTCGTGCCCGCGGTCGCTGTGGCGACGCGAAGCCGGCGCGTGCCCCGTCGGGGAGCAGCGGCGCCCGCCAGAGCCCCCTCACGGCTGCCCGGGAGAGCGGCCCGCAGCGCCCGGCCCTCCCGCACCAGCCCGAGTCACACCTTTACAAACCAGCAAGTCACACAGTATTCACTTCTGTTCAGAAACAGCACGATATTTATTTAACATCTTTTTATATTTATATATATATATATATATAATTTTTTTTCTGCATTGCAGATTGTGTCGAGTTTTATACATCTCTATTTACAATGATTTAAAATAATTATATTTCTTCTCTGGCAGGTATTTACAAAGTCAATAGTAACTACATTTCACATTTCAACAAGTCAACAGCATGAACCAGCTCAGTAAGACAGTTAAGATAATGGCTTACATGCACCAATAACATGATCTTCAATACGTGCCTTCTTCAGGACTAAGAATGAAGACTTTCCCTGGTCCCCAGGTTAAAGGACATCATACAGCAGAGGTCACGGTTATTAAAAACCTGTTTGATTGAGTCCTTGACCAGTACCGAATCTCGAACGTCTGGGGCTCATCCCAGCAAGCAGGGCTGTGCTGGTCCAGAGGGGCTCACACCACCAAGCCATGTCCTTGTGTCCACCAGAAGTGGGCTACCTGCTGCTTATGCTCCTTCTATGAGATTAAATAATGCTAAAGTAGTAAAAATCCTCAGAAACCTTAGTTCAGAGAAACAAACCTGGTATGACGAAAAAAGTAAGAAAATAATCTTTTAACCCTTGCAGAATGGTTTTGTTTTGTTGGTTTTTTTTTTTTTTTTGCTAGTAAAACTGAGAGTAAGTCCCGTATTCTTACAAGGACAAAAACAGATCAAAAAACTCATTGTCAAGTACAGGAATTACAAATTTAAAAAATGCAGCATGGGGTATATATCAATTTAGTTGTTGGGGTCTTCTAATAGCAAAGAAAAGCTACCATAGTAAATCTAAAATGTGTAGCTGATTATTAAAAATCTTTATTAGCTTTTTCCTGGAATCTTCAATATGAAAAAAGTGTTAAATGACTGTTTTATTTAATCATATGGTATTTGTCCATAAATAACCAGCTAGTAATACCCACCCCTAAAGTATGTACTATGTGCAAGAAAACAGAAGTAATCATTGAACACTGACACACACACACACACACACATCACACACCCCAGTACTAGGAATCTATTAATATTTTGACATGTTGATTTATCCTGAGTGATTGTTAACTCACATCTACTGTATAATTGAAGCCACAAAGTTTTTACTACTTGCATTTTTCATAAACTAATAACATGAAATTCTAGCACAACCACAGTAACTGTCTGAACAGAAAGAACAGTGTCAATAGCCAGTATTTCTGTTACTCCCAAGTACTTGTTTTAGAACTAAAGGTAAAAGGTTGTTCTACTTTTTCTGTTTTGTGATCAGGTCTGGGGAGGATGAGGACTCAAACACATAGGATTCACTACTGATTTGTAAGGAAGTTTCCATGACAAAGCACCATAGAGACACTTTACCAACAGATACTTCAAAACAGAAATCTCCCCCAGACCATTTTGCCCTCTAAAATCAAAACCTGTGAGAATTCCAAACCACATTTTATAGCAATTTAAATGTTGACTCCTGAATAGATTATTAATCACTTATTAAAAAGTTGCATCAGAATGCAAAGACAGTCTTCTCTAAAACCACTTAAATCTTACAGACTGTAAAACACTGGGAGCTCACACCCAAGTGGCTGCTCATTAAAACTTGATCTCATCACTCTGCTCATCGTGCACAAGCTAAAATGTAGGACAACATTTTACTGTATGGATAGAAAGCTTTAATATACATCTGTTCCCAACAAGCTCCTCACAGGAAAACCTTAAGAATCATTTATGATATAAGGGATAATTTATGGACCCATTTTTAATTCAGTTGGCCTCTCAGATACTACCTTTGGTAAAATCTGATGAACACAGTTAAAAAAAATTCAGGGAGAGGTATAGCCTAGAGAAAATAAGTAAAAGGATGGAAGCAAAATTGGTTTTTTTTCATTAAATCTCAAATACAGATGATTAAAATGGGACAGATTTTTACTTAATCCTTTTCTGAAGCTGTAAGGTACCCTTAAGACTTGCACAGCTTTCTTCTAAACTTTTAATGTCAGAGGCCTTGACACTTGACAAACTTACTAAGTTTATCTAAAATGGTTGGCAGTTGTTTTAAAATCTTGCTCCAAGATTTATTTTAAATAAAATTTCATAATGACTATGTGGAAAACCAGGTAAGTATCAGTCTTGCAAAATCTGCTTACTGTTTTCAGGAACAAACAAAGTTGCTCACAGCTCACCACCATCTTCCACCACTGTGGAAGAGGCAGGCAAGTATTTTGTCTCTTGAGCTGGTCATTACAGAAATTTTGATAGACTGATAAATGTATTCACTAACACAACACTCATGTCCTGATTTACTACCCTGAATCACCTACAGAAAACCTTTCAACAGCAAAGTTCATCCAAGTGCCAGTGAGGAAAAAACAAAAATAATGAACAGAGATTAAGGCCCATATGTTAGAAACAAATAGCATTTAAAATACTGAAGATAATATAAAATATTAAAAAAATATATAAATCAAGAATGTGATGCAAGTACAGAGGATCTGGCTTGTTTGCTTAGCATGCTTGAAAAGGAGTGATATTTTGCAACTTTAGTCCTGCAATTATCCTAAACGAGAAACTGAAATAAAAGAGGTACATTTACTCTTCTGATGAAAACTCTTCCTATGACATAAATGCTTGTTACAAATGACATCTAGCTGGTGGCTTTAATGTTCTATTAAACATGCCAAGGTAGCAATATCTTTGGCAGTGAGAGAATTTAAGGATGAGATTATTAGATCTACTAACATCAAAGGAATTTCTTTTGTGTGCAGTACATACGTTTCATTCAAACATATTCCATTATATTTTCCCCACCTCCTCTAGGATTATGAGTGCAGTACCTATATTGTACAGCTTGGTTTTTATTATTTTATTCAAACAGTTATTCTTGATTCTCTCTTAGTCTTCAAATTAATTTAAATTTGTAAGCCAAGATAAACAAAAATGTCTGGTTTGTGACCGAAGTTAAAATGCTGAACACTTACAGGAGATAGCCATTGGTTCATGATAAAATAGGACAAGTTCAAACTCTTAGGTTAAAATACAGCCATAGCATAGAATTATCTATTCCAAAATTAATTTTTCAAAATATAATTCTCTGAACATGTTATACATTAAATATTGAGGAAAATTTCCCTGGAGCTACAATTTTCCAAGAACACTCATAAACCTCATTAAAGAAGTAAAACAAACCACATAGTATCTGAAGACAAAAAGCAGAGTTGGAGTCACCTTACTGCAGAGTAGCTTTACCACCACTAAGATGCAGGTTTCCCCCTTAATCTTGAAAAATACGTTCCTATTTACAAACAGTATACACACAGTTGAGGCAATTGATTGTCAACACGTGACAAATGTATGCACCTACTCACACACAAGTAAACCTCACATGGTGAGAAAAAACCCTGTCCCAGTAAACTCCAGTATTCATAAGTAGTGCAAATAAATACTTTGTCAGAAAATATCTTTTTTTTTTTCTCTCACTATATTGATGACTTTAATTACATTAAAGCTAGCAGGAGTATGTTGGAAATGCATTTAAGACCAACACACTTGCAAACTACAAATACTAGATCTAGTGCTTACTGGCTGCAACATGATGTTCAGCATTACAGAATGAAGTATGCTGTTAAAAAACTTCAAATTCACATCAGAAAGGGTGTTCAAAGAAAACTGCATTTAAAATGGACAGCGATACCAAAGTATCCATTTTATGTTATTTTTCCAAATGAAAACTAAAGGGATAATACAGAAATTGAAATGGTCATCTTGCAACAATAATTTTAATAGGTATTTTTACTTCATCACTTTGCTCTCTGCTAATGAAAATACGGTTCACCTTTCAAACCCCTTTCAACCAAAAAGCTGCTCACAATAAATCCCTGAAAGGATAATCAAGCTAGAGTTCACAATCCTAACATTTTGTATTTCCTTAAAATGATAAAGTCCAAAAAAAATGTTGCAAAATGGCAGCATATTGTGATGTGTATCAAGGAACATTTAATTTTTCCCTACTTTAGTATACGTCTACATCAGAATATAGAATCTACACTTCCTCACATAAAAACTGAATGTATGTGCATGCTTGCACATATATGGAGGGGAAAATCATAGTGTTCTGCTTCTTGCCCTTTTATAATGCTGCAGTTGCACTCAAACAGTGCAGAAATCTAAATCTAGTGCCTCCAGCACCAAATGTTCTAAAAGAAGAGACAGCAGAGTGAATTTAGGATAAGGAGGTTTGATTTAAGTCTAAACATTTGTCACAGGTGTCACAAAATTTAAGTCTGCTTTGTACTTTGTTTAGTATTTAACATATATAATCAGAAACCCAGCAGATTATTCCCTCCACCCATATCCCAGACACTTCTAATTTTATTTCTGCCACAGTTCTTTGGAATGTACTGAACATAATGGATATAGATTTGCTATGATCTTGCCACACCTTAGAGCGGTTTGAGACACGTCTAGCAGCAGTAATGACAAACATGATACACGGCACTGCAGAGCCTCCTGCTACAGCTGGTTTGTAGGTACTTGGGATGACTTCATTGGGAAGGTAAATGTTCAACAGTACTCGGCTGAAAAACAACAAAACAAGCTCCCACAACTGAAACACTGCACTGAAAGGGTAATTTTTGAGAAGTCACAGATGGACCACATCAGCAGATAGAAACCATAATTTTTTTAACAGGGATAAATTTGAACTCTTTTTAAATAGACTGATATGGAATAGGTATATATATATATACAAGAACGAACCAAAATATAATGAATGAAACCATAAAAAAAGGCACATGATCAAAATGACAAGTGTAAAAATAATTTAAAAGGTAGTTGGACTGAGGTTTTTGACAATTTGAATTTACAGATGTACATTTGACTTCCTTATCTGAAGTCAGTAAAGCCGTCTCACTTTCCTGAAATAGTTTTTGTAGTGTGGGACCCCAGAGAAGAAAATTGCTTTTAAAAAAGGTTGTAAAATTTGACCTGATGCCAATTTAAGTGCCCTAAAACTAAGGAGAAATGCATCTAATGACAAATATAGAAAGTAGAGAACCTTGCGAATGAACAGCTTTACTTTTTAAAATACTAAAATTAAGTAATTCTTAGAAAATTAGATGACACTCCTGACCTTTTCTTTCCCAAATACTTAATCAAACTTCCTTTCTGATAGTCTCTGCAAAATATAAACTTGGTACTTCCAGTCATGACTTACCAATTGTCTCCACTAGGAAAATTTTATTTCGTAAAGAAGATTTTAACCATATACAGCTTTTGACATTTTTACAGAAATGGAAGCCTTGCAGCTTCATCTCAGCTTTGCCTTAGTTCCATCTGTGCATGACTGGTGATCCTTAAAAATTATTTTCCACTTAGAAACTGTCAGGTTTTCCTTATGATGAGTCTATTTACTCTTTACCTGAATTTCTACATCAGATGCCACTAAATTCACTTTATGAATGTATGATATGAAGACTAGGCTACCAAAGTGACTCATCAAACCACAAAAAAACCTTCAAATATTTTAATGAATTTTAATGTAAATTTGAAAAAAATCGATCTTAAATAAAGCTTAAAAAAAAAATCCCCACCAAAATCAACTATCAGCAATACCACACCATGTCATTCATTGTACTGAATATCTTAAATAGGATCATTCAAAGGCAGCCAGCTGTTTGTAACTGCTTACATTTATCCTTCACAGTGACAGTGAAACAAAGTGCCCACATAAAAATTGTAACTCTTCCCTGAAGGTTTACAGTTTGTAAACTTCCAGGATATCATACAGGACTTGAGCAGAGAGGATGAACTTTCCCCTTTTCTATCAATCCAAAAAGAGATACAGAGAGATGGAGAGAGAATGACATTCATTCTCCAGGGTAACCAGAAGTGTGCTTCTAAGCAGCATCCTCTAACATAAGTACCAGCCAGTGCCCACACACCAGTCATATACATTCGAGGCTTGGCTCAATGGCACGAGTTCTGCATTTTCTAGAGCAGGGCCAATCCACAAAAAATAAGAGTTTAAAAAAAAACCTGAAAAGATTCTAAATACCAAGGCAATGAAGTGTGATCCTTCTGGGGGAAAAAAATTGGACTGTCAGTACCCCTTTGCACAAACGGCATTGCTAGAAAAGCATTTCACATTGAAACTTCTGTGTTCCTAGCAAAATATTGTCTCTATCCCTGAGACAGCACCTTGAGAGTATGGTCTGTCTGAACTATAGGATTCCTCAAATGATTCCATCATTGAATTCAGGGACATTGAGAAAGTAGCTGAAAGGGGTAGGGGTGTCCCAACAGCCACGGTACAAAAGACAGCAGCCTGAGAAATACTCTTTACCCGAATACACCTTTCGATTCGGTGATCAGCACCTCACAACAAAAAAAAATGAAGCAGACAATAAAAATGAAGCAGAGCTAGCCATTATTTCCTGGGGAAGTAGTGTTTCCTTCCCACTTACAAACCAAATTGCTTTAACAGCATGGTGGTATCTAACTTTTAGTCTAAATGCAGAATGACCCTGTGTCCTGGAGGGGAAGACATGTAACATTACAAATGGCTACAACGCCATTAGAAGTGCATTGTAACCTACATTATCAACCTAGAATCCTGTCTCCGAGGGAATACAGCTTCTTAATATGCATGTCTCAGTTGCTGAACATCAAAAGCTTCTGGGATGAGAGACTGGGGGCAGTCATGAAAAACTACCCTCATTTAATGGAAAAAGTGCTGTAGGCAGCCAGGAGCAGCAATGACAATCCCCTCCCCAGAATTGATTGCACAGACTCAGAGAGGTCCAAAGTCACACTAGAATCTCTGAGGCACTCCTGGTTCTGAGAAAGACAAGTCAGGATCCAGTAGTCTTTGCAGTACTGTAGACCGAGAAAACAAACCCGTTTCTATTTCTTAACAAAGCCAAAGCATCATCTCATAGGGATCATATTCACCATTTCCGCCGGTGTCTCCAGTCTCACAGTGTTGAAATGGGACTGATCAGCCTACGATGGATTGCACATCACCCAAAGAGAAAGGAAGGCATGGAAAAAGGCGTACAGTACATGATATACTGCTTCACAACCATGTTTACATGGGGGAAGGAGGATGAAGGTGAGGGAAGAATTATTGCTGTTTCAGTAATACAGTATGATAGCTAAACCAAATGAAACGAGATCACAACGGGCAGTATTTTCACACTGTGGGATGATGGTTCATGTTTTGCCTAAGGATGAATTTGCCAGGGATTAAGGGGGAAGAGGGAATACTAAGGAAGGGAGTCAAAGTTACACCTGGGATATCAGCTGCATATTGAAACTTGGAGATCGAGACTGCTTGGTTAGGGGAGCTCCTGGGGAAAGGAGATCTTTACCTTCCCCAGCTTGGCCTAGCCGGTCCTCCTGTAGGCTGATAGTTGAAAACCGATTGGTGTTGCCAGCTGCTAGACTGGTAAAACCCTCTGTGCCAGCTCCAACACTGGAGCCTGCCTGACTGCCATTCACATAGTCAAATGATTTACTGGAGGAAGCACTGGCGGTCCTGATCAGGCCCAAACTGTTGGCTTTTGGCACCACCTGCCCAGCAGGCAGGCTGAGGTGTTTCTTAGTAGGCGTCATCTCAATTATATCTCCATCCAGGTCAGAGGATTGGTGTGTGTACTGCTTTCGAGCTACTGAATCCCGAGGGCTCTCATTGGATTTTGCTGCAGAAGAGGTTTCTTTCTCCTTAGCAGAACGCCCACTTGCTGTTTTCCTTAAGCTGCTCTTCTGGGATACAGAGGATACAGGTTTGGTCCCAGCTGGCTGGCTGCTGAGGGAAGCTCCCGATGAAAATCCTTCATCAGCATCATTAAGGTTTACAGACTCCTCTCTTCCATTTACACCTTCAGTATCTATTAAGAAAAAAAAGAAGCAACCAAAAAATCCCCAAACCAATCAGAAAACACAGAATGCATTGAAGTTACAGGAAGACAAAGATGTGCACAGAACATCAAAACAAACCTCATTTGCTAATCCACTTTGATTCCACTTGCTTAATTTTTTTTGGATTTTCAGCCAATTTTCCTGGCATATTTAGCAGAATAATAGAGTCTGACAGTAAGTGCTCCCTGAGCTTAATTGGCCTTTCATCTGTAATACTTTTATCAGTCAGAATACTGGTCCCAAACTTTGTCTATAAACAAGAATTGGGCCCCATTTGGCTAATTTGTTTTAGCTTGGTCTGTAGATACTACCACCCATTCTCCTACTACATGCTGTTAAAAAAAACCCAACTAAAACAAACCCAGCACTCTTTCAGACTATTTTTATCCTATTTTGAAGTGAGATCTAAAGATCTCTTTCAGTCACAGTAAGTTCTGGGGAGTGCTCAGTAAGCTTCAGAATTAGGCCACTTCCTAGGCTAACACTCACAATGTTCCAACAGAGGTAGAAGGCTTCTCTTGTGTGTAGCTCGCACTGTGAACAACGTGACCATACTTTCTATTGGAGATTAACCTAATTCCTAGTTCTCTCTTCTCCAAAATTCAATCCTCCTTGAATTTACAGCTATCCCATCCAGGTGTTTCTACCATATTTGCTTTTATCTCAACATGTATATTTTTCAGAGAAAAAAAAAAAAGGCAACCCTTGCATTAAGAGAAATTAAATCTCTGAAACACTATTTGTTATAGAAGAGGCACTGTGCTTTTGACTGGAATCTAAAAGGAAAATGAAAGCATTACAATATTACTTCTTAAATCCTTATTTTAGGCTTATAATATCATTAGGGCTGCAAGCAAATACTTTTTATCTTTTAATCTTATTCCAGCTTTTTTCTAAGCTCCAAGTTCTCAGAAGTTATTGTTTTAGTAGAAAACTGAGCAGCACTCAAATTTCAAAACTAAAAATGGAGCAACAGTTTTTGTTCAATGTGTCTCATTTCAATAAGAAAAAGGCATAAATTTTAACCATGCTAGCAAAAAGGAGTCACTCAGACTATAAGAATTTTGCCTTTCTTTGTAAAAGCTGTAAAGTGTGATTATTTGAAGAAATACAGATCCAGCCCAGCTAAAGCCACTGTGGTGCTCTACTGTTAAGATTGTTGAACGCAGCTTGCTGCCAAGCAAATACATTTAAATCTTTTTTTGCAGAATGGGAAAAACATGGTGGCAAGTATCTGAGAGAGTCTACCATTTGAGTGGAAGCTCATCCTCTCATGCTGAGTGTTAGCTAAGGAACATTTTACATCGTGGCAAACAGAGCAGACAGAAAGCTTTTGGTGTCGTTGGCGCCTCTGTGTAGCAGGAATACAGCCTGATCCCATTTCACATTTCTGAGGTGTAATGCCAACCCAAAACTTTGCAGGGAGGTTTCATTACTCTGCTCTACATTTCCTACTACTTTTCAGGAAACTTTGCCCTGGAATTACCACTGCTGTGTATCAGGTTACAAAAGATATTTAGACATCTCCAAACCAAACCACTCTCAGCCTCTCTCAAAACAACACAATGAGAGATGATTGCATTGTAGAGATGTAGTTTTCAATAGTTCTATTTGACTCATTGGCCTCCCAGAAGCAGAAAAATAATATAGTTCATGTTACTACAGCCTTTCTTCCTTGGTTAAGCCTTCTGCCTTAGAAAAAGAGAGTCCTTAGGTTCCCAGAGCAATTATTAAAATGAAGGGTGCGTTACTTGCTTTAACTTCCTGTAACCATATTCTAAAGGCACATATCTTCCCCACTTCCTGTCCACCCTGTTTGGTAAAACTAGGCCTTCCTCTTTTCCTCGACACATACCTGTCTTTTCTTACACTAGACAGTGATATATTTTATCCACAATCCACACTGACATTCCCCCCTCCAACCCTCCCACACACAATCAAAGGTACTGATAAAAATCAGACATCACTGAACATACCAAAAGCAAGACCACTTTTTCAATTAACCAACATTTATGTTTCTTTATATAACCATGCAAAGCTGGATGAAAGCATGTTCACTTACAAGCAGCAAGAGAAGCAGCTGAAGCCCCCTCTCAAGCCCTTCTTATTCAACAGAAAGATGTGGAACTTTAGAAGGTGTCTCCAGACAACACTGCTAAGATTTTTATTATTACAAGAACAGCAATAGTTTTCCAAGTTTATGTTAAAGCATTGCTGAGTAACAGGATGCTGAAGCACATGTCCCATTCAGGGACTGTGAAGCAGTCACACTGAAAAAGTGGCATTTTATGCATAGGATTTAAAGATAAGACTGAGAGGGGTTGTTGCAAGCTTTTGGATGCTGCAACTATACAGAGGCCCAAGCTGCTCAGCAGTGCTCAAAAATGAAGAAGATAGAGAAGATAACATGCAAGAGAGTTTCTGTCTAGTCAGACCCACATACCTACAGAAGTTCCCAATGGGATTAAAGTAATTCAGCAAACACATTCTTTTCCTAATACATCTTATTTTTCCTCTAAAACTGCCCTCAAAAATAATAAAAAATGTTTGAGTCCTTTATATACTCTGGGAAGGAAAACAGAATGATGTAACAATGAAGTTTTCCCTATCTTTTTTTTTTTGTTTGTTTGTTTGTTTTTGGTTTTATGTTCCAACAGACCAATAAGACAATTTCAAAAGGAAATAAAATCTAAAAATCTACTCCCTTCCAAATACTCTTTATTTTAAGGCCAAAAGAGAAAGTGACAGTGCAACCCAACAGAAATATCCATTGCACTACAGTGTGTATTCAAGACTCTCACTGCTCCTTATCAGAATAATTTGCTATTTGTGCATATACACAACTAGTACTTTAGATACAGACTCAGTGTTCTCCACTGACCCAAAATAGTGCACAGAACCGCAGCTGCAATCACCCAGAAGCAGAATAGCTTGCACTGCATTACTGAGTCATCCCTGAAGTCTTGTCTTTTCCTGCTTAAGGGGTCAAAACACTGAACTGAAGAAGGGGTTTTATACACCTTTTTAAAATTACTTTTAGCATGTTTATCCTTCCTATACCTGAAGATTGAAAAGTCACTAGAAGTGATCAGTCTCTCCTTGTGCTGTTTGACATCAAACTGGTCTTTGTAAGAGGGAATTTCCTGGCTGAAGCTTTCTGTGAAATCAGCATCAGAAAACAAACAGACCTCTGGATATACACCCACAATTTTATGTTGATAATCAAGGCAAACTCCTTTCCTTGGCATTCTCCCAGGTGCTATCAGCTGGAAAACTCAGTTTGATCAAGAATGTTATCATACATTGCTAATGTTTCAGAAGTAAATGATATTCAATCCATTTGTATTGAAGCAGAGAATGTGGAACAATGCCTTATCCAATAATACGCCAAATTATATCCATGGCTTCGAACAAGACTAAAATGCATCATCTTTATCAACTTCTCTTCCCACTTCCTGTCTGTCCCAGAAGGTTCTCTGCAGCTCAGGACTTCTCTATATCCTTCAAGTCATGCACATGCAAAGAGTTATAAAACAGAGTAAGATCAAGTGGAAAGTGAGTTTAAGAGAAGACAGGATCATTTACTGAGCATGCTCAAATTCATAATGCACCAAGTGGATTAAAAACCCGCACTAAATATTTTTATGTCACTCTCTTCTACTCTTAATCATTGCTGGATAGCAACTTTGTTTAAGTTTAATGCTTCTGTGATTCTACAATTAAGTCTCCAAATTCTCTAGATTGTTTCCTGAGAAACAAATCTGAAGAACAAACGTAGCTCATATCTGAACGTGGAAATAAATCTTATTTATGATCAACTAATGTCCTTATAGAGGCTGGAAACACCAAAGTTCACCTACAGAAGAAGGCTTAAGATAGGAGAGTACTTGAAAATATGTTTAGCTAAATCTGTAAGAAATTAATTCTCATCTCTGAGGAGAAATCATGATTCAAGTTCAGTACTTGAAACTATGTCTTTGATCAAGGAAATCCTCTTTACTCAAAAGTAGATGAACTTAAATAAAATTCTACCACCTACTCTACCTGCTATTCTTGGCTGCCAAGCAGACCTCTGAAGCCCTACAGCATTTGTGTGGACAGCACAACTGAGAAAGAAAGCAGTAATTGTTTCCAAAGTTTTTAGAAACGTGACAACCTCATTTCTTCCTGATAACACAAGCACTTTTTTGGTGCTTGTAGAGCAGTCAGTTCTAAATGAGTTGACATATATGACATTTCAATGAAAGGATGACTGACAAATAAAACATCAGTAATTGTATAATTGTATACCTGTTTTAGACAAGCTTGACTTTCAATGGCAACAGGAGACTTCATTCTTGAAAATTTAAAAACTGCAGACTAACAAGACACTATTTTAACTAAAATGGAGCCAAATCAATTTATATTCTGTACTATCTACTTTCCAGTGCTAGATTCATGTACATCTGGTGCATATTTTTTCTTCTTAATATCAGATTAAACATGCTCAGTAATAGAGAGTTTCCAAGCAATCCCAAAGCTCTTGGATATTACCCCTGTCTTTTTTTTTTTTGTGCCATGCCAAGCAGTGTTTCAGCACACAGATGCAAGCCCCAGGCCAGCCCACAGGATAACAAAAGGTAGTTCCTGACCTGATGTTAGGTATATAGGGGATGTGTGTATTGCAAAGAAAGCTAATACACCCTGGGATAGCGGAAACACACACTAGAATGGAAAGAAGTTCTGCTTGGGGATAGGGAGCCAGGATCCTCCTCCAGCAACTGCCTCACTGACTTCTGCCTCCTCATCTCTGTCCTACCCTCTGTTGTGGCTGCTGCCAGGGTGGGCTCCGGGAAGCCATGCTCAGGGGTCCTGCGCATCAGCACCTCCCCCTCTTGCTCACGTTTGATCCCTAGGTCTGTGCAGCCGTGTTGGATCGGTGAGCCAGGAATGCTTGAGTCAGCCTCGATTGAGAAGTCAAAGCCATCTGGGATTCAACATATAACATTTTAGTGCTTTTCTATTCCTTTCTTGGCCTTCCAAGCCAGGCAGGGAAAATAGAAAGTTTATGCGGACACGGAACAAACACAAAACACTGCCCATGTGGAGTTAAAGTGGTGAGAACACCCACAGGAAGGGACAGGTGGGCTGTACTGCAGACCAGAGACCAGCAAACGAGTAGAATGGCTGAATAGAACTACAGCGAAGACAAACACGACGCAGACTCCTGAAAACAGGAGACAGCTACTTCTTGTCCTGGACATCCTGATTCAGCTGAAGACCAAAGGTCATCAAATCCTCTTGCACGTGACCAAGAAGAATAATAAAAAAATAAAAGGGGAAAGAAAAGTACCACAGGAAAATATGCAATTCCTGTTTTCAGACTTTTTACTCTCAGTTGATTCTTATGTTATTCTCCTTTTTACCTTCATTGATTTATGCAGCTCTTTTAAACTAATATTTTATACATGAAGTAACAAAGCTTTAAAAGCAGACAAAGTGATTTCAAAGCAAGTTTTTTGCTACACCTACACTGAAGATGTCATCACATCAAGGTAAAGATTGCTACATTTTTTTTTTTTCTTCATACAGTCAAGCACACTACCGTATGATGTAAGTACTCACTGAGGAAAGACTAATTCTAAACTATCCAAACCTATTTTATAGCTCCCCAATATGATGGGGGTCATATGATGGTAGGTGTGATGTTCAGTTTGTCACTCTCCCACTGCCATCAGTAGCTTTAGGCAGCTGGAATCCTATTAAGGTCTAGATGTTAGCATTCATTCCCTGAGCTATTAACGATGGGAAGTAGTTGAGTTTTAGTGCAGATTAAACAAAGAACTCAAATTCTAAGCCACACTTTATCCCTACAATTTCACACAATGTTACATGGAGAAAAAAAGTCTTATTAAACATTTTCCAGTTTCTCCATTTCCTCATCTACCTCACAGTTTATCACAAAATCAAAACCAAAACAAACGCCCAAAATATTCATGTTCATGCAGTGCTCTGAAGATGTAAAATACTATATACTGTTATGGAGTATCACTTTTAAAAACAAACAAACAAAAAGCCCCCCCCCCATGTTCTGTAAACATTCAAACTCAGAAGCCAGATTACAGTGATGATGATGATTACAGTACATTGCAATATGTGCTCCTGGCAGAGAAAGCTCACCTTCTCTCCTCCAGCGATGACGACGGATGGAAGCTGTTGTAATAGCACTCCGAGAAATTCTTGGAACTGTTGGAGTAACTTCTACTTTCAGTACCTTCTGGCCTTCTTGTGATGCATCAGGAGCATCAAAAGGCAGCGAATTCTTCATGGCATTTGCAACCTAAGACAAAAGTAAGATGCTGTACTACTACTGTCCTTGATTGCACTAATGGCAATATTGGATCTCCGGCCGGATACAGAAAGGAGAACAAGTAAGAATTGGTAATTATGTCAGATTCCCCTCAATGACCACATGCCCAGGATTCAAGGTTGATTACATGGAAAAGCTCATCATAAACCTATTTGCAAAACCAGAGTTAATTTTCTCCATTTTTTTGAGGTAATTAATTTTGTTCTGTCTTTGCCATCTGTAGTGACAGACGTTAACCACACATACAGGAAGGTCTCCATCCAAAAGAGACTGCAATATGACAAGGCAAATACAATTTATGTTTTATGACAAGGGTGTCAATAAAACTAAGTCACAGCCCAAGCCAATGCAAACAGCCAGTGGCCTTGTGAACGG
Source organism: Haemorhous mexicanus (assembly GCF_027477595.1). Taxonomy (NCBI): domain Eukaryota; kingdom Metazoa; phylum Chordata; class Aves; order Passeriformes; family Fringillidae; genus Haemorhous; species Haemorhous mexicanus. The sequence goes on along the minus strand of NC_082348.1, from coordinate 26,755,845 downwards.
GGGGACAGGGCTGATTTCCACCACACCTTTCCCCATAACAGCCCCCATTTCCTCCCTAAAAACAAGCCAAACAGAACCTAACCAAGAGGATGAGACTGCAGGTACTTGCAAGATTTATTTAAGGAAAAAAAAATTGCAACCTAAGCAATGGACATCAAGTTATTAAAATACAATTAAAATAGTTTTAATAAAGATGAGTGTAATGGCCTATTATAAAGTCAGAAGTTATGTTTTGCAGCTTTGAGGAGAACAAGTGATTTCTTTTGACTTTGATGTTTTAATTGCTTCTTTAAGTTTCCCATAAAATGCCTTTGAGATTAGAGGTTTACTTTAAAAAAGACAAAAACAACTTTCAGTAATGTGTCTAACTTTACAAGTAAATTGTTCAACAAAAGTGAACTTGTGTACCAGCTCCAGAAAAGCAAACTGGTTCTCTATGGCATGTACAATATTCAACAATAACAAAACTGATATACACAAAGTGTTACTTAAAGCTTCAAAATCCCCCCAAAACCACAACCCATAAAATGAACACACCTTGATTTTCCAAAATCTCCTACTCACTGGAGTTGCTACCTTTTTTGAATACCCTTGTCAGTATACCAAAAAAATCTTAAAATTCATAGCAAGACTTCTGCACCATGACAGGAATCGTGACAGAGCATTTCTGCTTGTTGAACCTTTTAACAGCTGGCCCTTTCTAGCAGCACAAACTGTACTTCTGGGGACTGAGGAAAACCATATGGAGATAAAAATCACTGCAACAGTAAATCTTTGAAACAATCTAAACAACCAGTCTGAATGAGTCACAGTCCTTGTCTGACAAAAACACCCTCAAAACCACGATCTTTCAGGATGCAAAAACACTTGCTCACGATGTCTAATCCAGCACTGAAAGGCAGGAAAACAAACACACAGCACAATTCAGACTTGGCAAGCCAAGTCTGCAGCTATCAATGACAAAGGGAAGGTTGGTTTCAGGCCAGGTATCCACTCTTGCCTACCAGAAAGGAGCTCTAAGGAAAGAACATTCAATAAGAGCAATAAGTGCATCGATAAAATACATTGGATAAAGCTGCTGTCACAATAGGGACTTGCTGATCCATGGTTCCTGTGCCCTGGGCTGGGAAAACCTGTGTGTCTGTGCTCTGAAGACTGGGATTTCTGTCTGAAAAACATGCAGAATGCTTTGTTCAGAGGAAAGACTGACTGGAACTGGTCTGCTCCTCAGGTCCATGGTGCTAAGTCTGACACTTGGTGATTAGTCTGGCTCTGTAGAAACTCTCAGGTTTCTTGACCAGTACCCAGTGTTTGTTAACAGAAATACTTTTCTTAAGCCAGAAAAGGCCTTTCCCTGGTGTTAACTCCTACCCTTTCCATGGCAGGCTCTGCCTAAGAGTGACAGAAGACCACTTCCACATTACAGATATTTCATAGCCTTCTGATGCTGTTTTTCCACTTGGTTTTTTTAAAGCTTAGGGTTTTTTTTCTATACCTGAGTAAATAAGAGCATGGATCTACTAAATGGTCAAAAATATTTCTCCAAGAAACAAACACAGGAATCATGATGTTCCTCATTTTAATGATGACTGATGGCATTTCCATAATTACACAAGTAGGTACCTGAAAACAGGTATCTAAAAATAATCCTAATGTGGGGGTTTGCCTTAATGTTAAATAGACTTCAAAGAATTTGCTGCTCTTAGGAAATCCTAGGCAGAAGCTGAACTTAGCAACTTTCCTGTGAGGCATCCCAGATGATATTTATTTGGCACTAGAAGTTTTAGGTTTAAAATACAGAATTTTATTCTGCTGCTAAATTATACACATCTCCTGAAGAATGAAAAGAGAGCAAAGGGCTCCAGTCTTTGAAAATGTCAAATTGCTTGAATATACAGCATTAGGGAAAAGACATGCAGGTAATTTTTTTTAATAAAATGGACAATTTCTTCAAGCTACTTTTAAAAAATGTTAGTAAAACAAGACAGGAAGCAGGCAATGATCAGAGTATTAAAAAAAAAAAAAAAAAACACCTCCCTGAAGAGGCCTGCATGCATAGGCAGGAAAAACCTGAACAACCAGGAAGGGGTGAAAATTGGTGATATCATGACATCACCAAACAATGGGATAGAGAATCAATAAGAGCTTTAGGAAAAAACCAAAGACATTCTAGAAGATTCTTACAACTAGACGTAATTTCTATGGACAAACTGATTAAAAATGAACAATGAAAACTAAAAATTGTCATATCATCAAGTTCCAGATCCTCCTACACACTTTTTAAATGTAGTATTTTGATAGGATGGCCCAATTCAGCAGGTTCAATATTTAATTTAAAACTTTCAATCTGATGGAGTGATGAGTCATTTCCAAAAGGAACCAACTATTGTAATAATTCAATGGATAGCAGGCATTTTAAATGCAGCAGTGTCAGAAAGCCTGCAGATAAATTGTACAGCCAATATTAATACCTTTGGAGAATAATTTTATGCAATTTAGTTCAGAAGAGAGTGATCTCAGATTGCCAATCTGCTCCTTTGTCAGTTATGTAAAAAGCAGTGACATTTTACTGCTGTTAGTTCAGAGGAGGACTAAAGGCTTCTAGCCACAATTCTGATGCAGAAACTGAAACAGCAATCTAATTTACTTTATTCTCCTTAATTTTCCCTCTTCTTTTGATTCTCATTCCTACATCTGACAAAAATTTCTCCTTTCTCTTTCAACCTTCTCATCCTTCCCAATCACATCCACCTGCATCCAGCCCAGTTTCACCACTTTCCACATTTCTCTTTTTCCACAATTGGAACAGCAAATATGGTGAAAACTGAAGAAATCCCCACCCCAATCAGAACTACTCCATTTTACTGCTGTTCCTCCAAACAAGGTAAAGATTAAGATCTGTGTGACTTTTATCAAACAAAATCTGGCATTGACTCTGGGACTGGAGCTCCTTTTCACTTTCAGCTGCATCCTGCTGTTGCTTTCTCTGCTTTGTTATCAGTTAAAACCCACAGCTTCTTCTCAACCCTGATGAAGGTCTAGAAGCAAATAAAACACCTTTTTTGCAACCAATGCCCTGTAACATAGAACTATTCAGTTAAGCTTCTTTGAACCACTCATCAGTAGCTTATATCAAAACAACATAAACATTTTGAGCCAACTATAATATATTAGCAAAATCCTAGCTTTCAGTCTCAACAAGTCCTAGAAGATCCCAACACCCTGGCTTAATACTCAGCAGAAAAAGTATGGTATAAATAGCTATGCTGCAAACACCAGCTGTTAACAAATCACTTGCATTTGATAGTGCAGTTAATGGACACAAAAGCTTTCATTACCAGCCCACTTCAGAAACACATCCATGCTCCTCTTTACCAGGCCCATAAATCACAGTGGATTGTTTCTTACCAGCAGGGGCTGTGAGTAGAGTTCAAGCTGTGCTCTGTAAATTATGTCCTCCAATACCTCCTGGCCAAGCTCCCACTGACCATTATATCTAAAAAGTAAAGACAGATATTAATCTTCCACATCTTATGAGAACAAACTTGTCCTTTTTTCTGCCCAAATCCAGCTTTGCACTTCTCAGCTTATGCAGAAAATTCATCAACTGTATGTACACCACAGTATACATTCACTTCTTTTAGCACTACAGTGCATTTTATTAACTTCTTGGTGTAACAAGAAAGCTCTTCCATGTTCCCTCCAAACAAGACAAAATTGATGCCATAATCATGACAAACTTAAAAAAATGGGGTCAATATGCAAATGCTGCTTAGCAGAACTGAATTTGCTCTAGAAATGTATTTTGCTACCTCAGATGCTACTGACATTTAAGAGGTCTGCATTTCATCAGTTTATCTTGGCATCCAAGCTCATTATGCTTGTGAACAGAAGGTATCTGTGGTACTGGCCATGTAGAAAAAACTGAAACCAGAGGCCTAACTCTCTTCAGCACCTACTGCTAGCCCTTCATCACCTAATCCAGTGCCGACAAAAATATTTTAAAATTATCTGTTGAATAAGCAAGTAATGGGAAATGCACTAATCGAGTACAAACTTGTGCTCCGAGTCTAAATATTTTTTTCATTTATAAACCAAGTGGCATTTACATTTTAACTCATGGAAAAGCAGACCTTTCTCTTTAAGTAAGAAAACCCTGTCCACTTACATGGCGTAATAGACACCTGTGAGCAGCTGCACCATGAAGTCAGGGTCTAACACCACTCTACCACAGTGCTCTTTCCAGCGTTTCTCATGCTGCCGTGGAAATCCACTGACACACAGCCTAAAAACAACACCATTACAGGAAAGTATTAACTCCACAAAGACTACAAATGTCTTTATATCACAGAGATTTTAGTTATTTTCAAATTTATTTTTTAAAATATAAATACACAACACAGAATATTTTTATGTTGCAGTTTTGTAGCAGTGCCTTGATATGTGGCTCACTGATAGTCCAGGGTTACTCCCACGTAGCCAATAACTCCACCTGTTTTCCTCAAATCATAACCAGCTTCTAAAGAACAGGGGGGGCAAGATGCTCCCCACTACCAGCCAGGAAACTCTCCCTAAAATTCAGCAACTGAAACCAATTTTCTCTATAGGAAACATTTCAGTGGGACAGAAGTGAAGTGTCACCTCCAATCTAATGTATGATGACAGCATGCAAGTCACCTTACACCTAAAGTCAGATAACACACATATTATAGTCTTGAGCACTGCTCTCAGCTGCCTTGTAAGAAATATTTCTGACTCTTGAAAAAAGGGCCTGTCTTTCCATATACTGCCTACATTAAAACCAGGATAATTTATTATATCATTATTGCATCAGTTTCCTCTCTGAATCTTCATCATAGAAGCAACACATGGCCACTGATACATAGCAACTGTGGCACAGTCTCCAAAACAACAGAAATCCCCTGCATATAAAATGTTCTCTTGCTTCTCTACTCAAAGAACAGATCTAATTTTCAGATACAGGAAAATGAAATATTTGGCAAATTTAGCATAGCCACAACTCAAATGAAAATGATGGAAGCATACCAAGAACAAATCTATACCCACCAAAAAGTATTTTTCTTTACTGGATGAATATTTAAAGACTACATGACCCTGAAGACTACTTCAAAGGCAAGTGTCTCACCTGGAACCCATCGTACAAAGTGACTGGTAAGAAGAAGCAGGCATGTAGACAATAGCTGAATTGTAACACAGCATAAGAAAGCTCAGCACCTCAAACCTGAAAAGAGAAGAACAAAATCTTACATTGTTTATATTCTTAATATTTCACTGAAATTAAACACAAAAAATCTACAATTCAGTCTCCAAAAGCACCCTACAGGAAGGGGTGTCAGAAGTAAACACACAAATCCTTTAATCCTCTTTCATTATAATTCACTAACCTGAAACAGGCTATCAAAGGTTCACTATAAACACTTAAATTTATTCTTCTGAAAATCCTGAAAGCCACTAGCACAGGCAGGAATTATGAAGGAAACAAGATACGGCATAATATTTGGACAGTTCTAGAAGTGGAAATGTCTGCAATGCATTCAAAATTATTTTATCAGTTTTCCCAGTGCTGTCTTTAGACACAGGTAAAGCTAACAGTCACTAAACAGCAGGGCAATTTCTCTCACTCCTGGTTCTGTCTCTCTCCTTAGCTCCATTCCTTTTCTCCGGCAGAAAAAAGAGTCACAGCCCCCGATCCGAAGCTGAATTTTGTTACACTTCCAGGAAAAATTGAATAGACAGCCATAAAATGAAAGATATTCCTTGCAGACACAGAAATGACAGAGAAATTATTCTTCAAAATTAACTAGCAGAAGAACATACAAGGATGGAACAAAGAAAAAGAAAATTATACTCAAGATTACCAAGGCTGTTCTCTAGATTTATTGCCAAGCACTTAATGCTGAGAAAGGACTGATCACAAAATAGCTTTGTTTTGTTTAAGGACTTGTCTCCCTAGTGAAGCACCTTTAATATCTAGAGTGCATCCACCTACCGGTTCTGTGCTGTGAAGGTTTCTCTTTGAGGATGAAGATCACTGTAAACTACTCTGATAAGATCATGCTGACTTAATGCTCCTTCAGTTAAAGCCATGGATCCAATGGTAGAGGGCTGGAAGTAGGTGGTGGGAGAAGGAAGGAAAGAAGGAGGGGGGAGAAGTTAAGTCATAAGTAAAAATTCCCCAAAAGCATTAAAGCTCCTACCTACCTTAGGCAAAAGACACATTTATCTTGTGATCTGTAAAATTGGAGATTACTCTAGAACACAGTAAAACTAAAAACATTACCTAGTTTCATTGTTATGAAGTGTACACACTTACAAGTAACACAGCAGGTGAGAGCAATTTTCAACTTTTAATCTTACATATCCATGTACAGTTTGTCCTAATCACACAGACGATCCATCCAGAAACATTAGAGAAAGAAACACACAATTGCAAGTTCTAGCTGAACTAAGGAAGAGTTAGAAGGAAGACTGCTTTTATGATAACATGTAAGAGGTGAAAAAAAGCAATTGCAACTACAACATAACTAACTCTATTAAAAATGGGCAGTCAACAAAGATTTTTGAACAATTATATTCCTGTTCTTCTACAAATTCTATAGTATTCTATTACACTAATTGCAAGCTACAGACATTGAAAACTTACTACAACAACATGCACATAAAAAGGCCTGTGGCATCAAATGGATCCAGTTTCCATGCCTCTAACAGATCCAATTTTAATTTACCATAGTAGCTCCCTTACCTCATGATATATTGAGGGTTTAGATAATGAAGGGATGGTGAAAGACAAAACTTTGTTATTTCCATCTTTGTCAGCAATTTCCTGCATTAAAAACAAAACCAGAACTCAAACAGAAGTAAGGAGACAGGAGTTGGAATAACTTCCAGCTCTTAGAAGGAATTTAACAAATAACTTAGATGTCCTGATCTGATAAGACTATTAACACCTCAAGGACTTTTTGCAGAATATCAACAATATCAACATACATATTTAACAAATGGGAAAAGACCTCTATCAAAAACTGCTCTGCAGAATTAGTGTGCAATACTTAAAAAACCCCCAGCACTGGCTCTTTAATCAGTGAGACTAAAGATACTGACAGAGAAGGGCTGATGAGTCACTTGCTGACAATGGGAAGTATTTCATAATAAATGCACCACAGAGAAAAGGTGAAATCAAGGGGACTGGCAAAGTTTCCTCAGGAGGAAACACACACAGTGTTTTCTTCAAAGGCTTTCGAACTGGTCAGCTTTTGTAGTTGCTAGGCAACTACATAAGCAAACCCTGCAGTTTTAAAAGAAAATATACTAGCAGCAATTACATAAGACTACACCAAAAAGGAGTCTAAAATCCTGCCTTTGCACTTTGTACAGCAAATTTTCAAACAATAAGCTCCAGTCATTCCAGTTTATGTAAAAGTTTAGCCCAGGCCAGCTCAGTACTTGTAGCAGGCTTCAAGGATTATAACAGGAGAATGGCTGACAGAATTTGTCAGAACACAGAAGATTTATTTACCCCTTTCACACTTTCTAAGTATTCAGAAAATAACTTCAGTCTATGTGCAGAAAAATATCAGCTTCATTAAAGAAAAAAAAAAATTAGTGGAAGCCACTGTTCATTTTGAGGTCTCTTTCTTTCTGAATGTGGAGAGAATGGAGAAATTACTGTCCTTAAAAACTATGAATCACCAACATGACTTTCAAATGAACTGCAGAACATTCTAGGAGGAGGAAAGATAAATGTACTACTCCAATCCAACAGACAGCACAAAAAATCCATTTCCAAGCAGTTTCCAGTGTTTTTTTCTATAAAAATAAATCTAAAATAACTAGATCTTCCAATTGTTAGAGCTGATCTACAGACACATAACTAAAATACATTTTAAGAATCACAGTTTGGCTCTTCTGTGTCTTATGTGTAGAAATACAACCCACAATTGAAAGGAGGGGTTTACAATGACTTTAGGGGGAAGGGTGATATTCAGCAGAGTACGTTTTAAAGTCCCATACCACAGAAATTCCCATTGGAGAATGTCTCTTGTAGCTGTATTGCTGAATTTATCAAACAGCCTCATAACATTACAAAAGAAAACATTTCCAGGCCAGGGTAAGGATGTAAAAAACTGCTTTTACATCCAACAGCCAAATTTAATAATTTGCAGTTACTTTTACATATTTTTAAAACCACAGTTCCCCTCAAGACAATTATCTGACTCAAATGGACACATGCATGTGTCTGAGTGCTCACATGCAGAGTGGCTTCACCATCAAACTACCCTTAAAAAAGATATGTTCAGAGCACATGGGAGGGCAGGGGAAGTGACACATCAAGACTGACTAAGCATATGAGCCTGACAATCATAAGAAGTCTTATTTTGCAACATTAAGAAGGGCTACCTAATTTCCTTACAAACAGAAGTATATAAAAGTTAGAGAAAGTCCATGAGATGATCCTTTCCACTGAAAATATTTTTTCCAAAAAAGATCATTTTAAAAAATATATTTTTGCAAACACATCTTTACTAAACCTTTATTCCATTATGGTTTTCCATTAAATATACTTTCCTTGAAGTGCATTTCAATTTTAAATATGTTGTTCCAATAATTTACTTTATTCCTAGCGGTCAGCGATGCAGAACTTCAGATCAAAGCCTTCCTCAGCCATTCCCACTCATGCCACTCACCAGGTTGTAAATGCCAAGCAGCAATGCCTCAATGCAGCCATTACTCTGCCTATCCCTGCTGGCAGTGAGACGCAGATAAACCCAGATCAGCTCTGGCAAAAACTGCAGCGTGAACCTCTTGAGCCGAACTTCAGAACTCCGATAAAGTTCAAAGAGCTGGTGGCAAACAGGCTCCAGGAGCTGTGCAAAGGCAAAAAAGCTCATCACTTACTGGTAGGCTTCTCTAATAAGGGAGAGTGAAACAACAAATCTAGGGGCTATATCATATAGCCACTGCAGTCAGTAAAGATTGCATTCCCTGCTGGCAAGTGAGCGAATGAATCCCACTGGTATCTGCATTCTGTTTAAGGAGATCCATAAGGACAGACAGGAGGGACACTGGCATGCAGTGTTTGGACATGTGGCCACTACAGCCACTACCATGTGTGCCTTGAGAAGATTCTTCTCTAGGGCTGTCAGTACAAGATTTATTTTCTGTACAGGTACTAATTTAAGGCGTGTGACAGACACGTGGTTTGAACTCTGTGCACTGTAAAACTTTAGTGTAGTTGTAAGGTCTATGAAAGTACAAAGGTTAAAGAGCAGCTGCTAATGACAAGTCCATTGGCAGAAATATGAATTAATTTCTTACCTACACCTTTTGAGTCTCAAAATCAATAACTGGGCATGTTCATTACAATGCAAACTGATCTTTTCATTTTGAGTTGTAGTTCAGGTTTCACTACAAGAATGAAAATAAAGGCCCCTAACCAGTCAGTGTGATAAAAGCATGAGGCAAACCAGTCATTTTAAGAGCCTACAATGCTAAAGCAATGCCTAAGATTGATCCATGGAACTGTTAGGGAACAGGAAAAAAAGCAGGAAGAACCACACTAAAGAGTCTCATTCTTTCCCATGACTAATCAAGTTTTTATTACTAAAATCAAAACTTGAGGGAAAAAAATTGAAAAAAAAATTTACATTTCCAAGACAAATTTTTGTAATGTTTGTGACCACTATCTAATATTGTGTTGTACCAAATAGGATGATGTGACATAAGGAAAATATTTATGGGATTCACTGCCCAAAAAGACAGAGGCATACATGTAACCTAAGGCATCCATATTCACATAGAAGAACTACAGAGTCAGAAAATAGAGGCCAGAATCTCAAGTCTTCTTTCTAACAGCACATGCTTCATGCAGCTCTCTTAGACATACAGATTAGATAAGGCATATATCACTCTCCCTTCACTCCCTGGCACATGCACCTGGGACTTTCAGAGCATTAGCAGCATATTTCATGGACTTTGATGCATTCTTTTTTCATTAATTTATCTATTCATCATAATCATAGTACCACAAACTTCCTGTAGAATTGAGAGTCACACTTTTGCTATGCTGCACAAAGGTATATTTCTGTGGTTTATTTTGAACCATCCATCCTCTTAAAAAAACTGAGGAGTCCCTTGCTAACAGCAGAGAGACCAACATTTCTGCAAGTGAATAGTTGGAACATTGGATAAATGTGGAATGCCCTAAAGCCCTACAAATGTACAATTTCACATACCTATATTTACACTTAGATGTTTTACACTGGTATATCACAAACATAAAACATAAATTTGACAGAATTATCTGTTTAGAGACCATCACCCAGGAAACAGTTGCATTTCCAACACACAATATTCTGGCCAGTGTAGCACACCATATTTAACCACTGATTACGTAAGCCATACCATAACATTTACGTAAAATAAAACTCAGCTGTCAGAGAAATCTCTTCTTAAAGCAGGCTCTGGTGTAAGTACCTTGTGTAACAAGGTTCTGATTGACAGACTTTCTACTCTAAGCTAGAAGCCAGCATTTACAACAGAAGCAAAGAGAGACTCTACAAGGAGAGTGAAGAAAGATGACATTGACAGTGTAGATCCAGATTGAGAGAAGTCCAGCCATTTGGAACAAATGGATTTTTACAAGTCATACAAATCTGTCTATACACATAGACATCCATACTTATATGCATGTATAGAAAGACAGATAGAAAGATATAAAATAACCAACCACTTAAGTTTTGGCTGAGGATCTAAATGAAATTAGAAGTCTGCAAAGCTTCTAATAGAATCACTTAAAGGAAAACATGGTACAGCTTTCTGGTAGTGTATTTATTCCAGTATTTCAGCCATGTATAGCACTTTATGTTCAAAAGAGGCATAAGTATATCCTTTCTTAATGATTATTTACTTAGTAGAAACTCCTATCTAAAAGTGACAATAATTATTAAAACCAACTGTTACAGTAAATGTTCTAATCCTCAGAAATAAAACTGTATCCTTGCTTTATGAAAGACCTAGCATATTTCAGATGTTCAAATTTAAAAAGTGGTTACTAAGTAATTTGGACACCACTAATTAAATTTGTAGATTTTTCTTTAAAAGAAAACATGATCAAGAGGAAAGAAGAAAAAGAAGAAGAAAGAAACCTCTGAAAGAAAAACATGCAAGCATATCTGCAGCGAGATGGCAAGTGCAAGAAAAGCTAAAAATATTATCTGAAAGCAGATATATACAATGGCAATGCTATAAATAGTACTTGTATTAGATTAGAGATGACAGCAGCCTAAAGCTGTTTCCTATTTGAAATTAGCCAGTCTAATCCAAGTCCTGTTAAAAAGAGTGGAAAAGAAAAATTTATTTTAGCTAAGTCAGATGACACTCAACCAGAGCAGTTGCTAAGTTTATTCTACCTACATTCAAATGAAAATTTTATAAAATTAGTCTTTTAAGACTAGAGAGACATTCTCTCTAGAAAGATACAAGCAATATCCAGTCAGTGGTGCTGCAAGCATTCAAATTCTCCTTATTTTTAGTAGCTGTCATATTTGTTGTGGAAAATGCTTAACAACTGCAATTATTTAGGTAAAAACCTGTGACTACTGTAGCACTTCTGGTGTGTTCAGAGCTGTAAGAAAAGCTGTAAGCTTTTTACACACAAAAAAGCTGCCATCACAAAGATGCTACAACACCAATATTTTCAAAAGCACCAACACCCAGGATTTTCCTATCAAAGTACAGTATGAGAGCCTCCCACCTGGAAACACAATTTGACACTCTGAGAAAGACCAAATGTTCTCCTTACATCCTAGTTATTTGGCTTTCCTAACAGCCAGCCTCTTCCAAGTAATTCTCTGAATACACATACTGAGAAGACAGTGGATAAACAGAGGAAATTGAGCTTTTGCCATCAGTACTGGGTGTATACATGAACTGGCACTCATTTTTTCATCTCTAAGATCTTTCAGTCCAAAGTTAAAGCAAACTGAGTAGCACAGAAGTCAGGGAAAAAATCCAAAGTAAAATATCTCTTACAGTCCTCTCTTTTTCCTAACAAACAAAATAACTTTAATTATAAGATGTTTCCTATTAGAATAACCAGCAATAAGCATTTAAAAAGAAAGACATTTTTACTGGCTTAAACATGCAGTGAGCATCAATGATCTAATTTTCACTCTTCATTTTATACCTCACAGAGATGCAAACCAGTTATGTTTTAAGGAAGATGATGAATAGCCTTCCTTTGGCTTATTTTACAAGTTTTCCAAATCCTAAGAGTCATATCTTGAAGTTAAATATAATGCTTTAGAAAATGAATGACAAGTATTGGAAATACTTAACTTTTTTAAGAATTCATTTGTAGAAAATAAAATGTGCTTACTTTAGACTTCATTATAACATAATGGGTGAAACCATTTATTATTTCAAGAGTACTGGGTCTGGTCTTGCTTGGCTTTGCAAAGGTGATCTCACTCTGTTTCACAGCTGCCCCGAGTTAAACCTAATTAGCACCACATGAATATTCAATATTTGAATTTCACTAGTGCTTTGACATCCATAGAGTATTGTCTACAGCCATAAACCAACCTTAAAAATTATAAAACTATCTGAAAAACAGTACTTCAAAAGCACTTTCCTTGTGAATCCCAATGCTACACAAAAATCAATATATTCTTCAGTTAAATTAGCTGTTTGTGAGCAATATCACTCTCTACACTTTTTGCAAATTTCTGCTCCAGTCATCTTTATATTTAAAAACATCAGAGCACTTCCTCAAAAGCAAATAGTAACAACTGTATTTAACTTTTCAATATGCTTGCCTTCATTTAATAGCTCACCAACAGTAGACACCTGCAAAAGAGAGAAACAGCTCGGTTGTTTGGTTCCTAAATATGCTGATTCCAGGCCAATTAATAATCCTGGTCTTATCAAGATAGAATGATGTGATTCCAGAAAAATTCATGTTTGCCCAAAACAGTTTGCCACTTCCTAGAAGTTTTAAAAATCAGTCAACTTTATGAATAAATTGCACTAAAGAAATACTTGCCCATCAAGTTGAAGAACCCAGAAAGTGTATTTTTATAAAAAAGTCTACCACATGTACTTCATCTTCATAAGCCATGAATTACCTTTCTAACAAATGAAGCCCTAAGAAGCATATTTAAAAACCCTCTCACTTACAGACAAATATTACTACAGAGTTATGCAAAGTAATGAATTCCCTTTGGTTATATTCCTCACAAGCAAATAACTTTGGAAGAAGTACAACAAGAAAATACATCCTGCCTTAACAAGTAGAACCTGAAGCTGGACATCTTTGTGTCTAGGATTGCTTATCTTACAAGATAAGCAATGGTACCAGAATCAGCCCCAAACAGCAACAGCTGTTCCAAAGAGTAATATTTGACAAGCACCAGTAACATAAGATCACCCTAAAAAGATTTGCAAATCTGGTTCTTTGCTCTTTAAATAAAATAAATGAAATGCTTATTCCCAAAGCAATGAGAAGCTTTTACATTTTCAGGAGTCTACACAAACACAAATACACAGACAGCAGCAGTGGTGGCTTCAGATTGAAGAGTAAATAACAGCAGCTTTTCAGTACAAAGAAAAAGGTCACTATGCAGGTTATTTATAATACTGAAATGAAGCTGACAGCTATGAAGCCTTTTTTTTTTATATAATTGCATGAGCATTATGCAATCTCCTTGAAGCTCAATCAAGCATTCAGCTTTCTAAAACAGCTGAGCTGTACTTGGGAAAATAAAGAACTTCCTTGCTGTGTACACTACCCATTAATTTATAAATATATGAGAAGTCACAGATGATACACCAAGAATTTGCAAGCATTTTATCTAAAGTAGTTGACATGTCAGAGAATGGTATGCTTGCACAATTTATTCAGGAGTTATTTTTCACACACTTGCCCAGAAATGCTCCTCACAGAAGCCAATGGGTTGGAAAGCTCAGTTTAATGTCACTTGCAAAATGAATTATGTGCAAGGGTAAGCTAAGTTTGCATTGTGTCTATTTACATTTTGTGGGCCTGGTTCTGCTCTTGTTTACAGCAGTGTAAACCAAATTACTCAAAAGTGATACTAGTATAAGCACGAGAAGATCTTGTTATCTTAATGGCATTTAAAAAAATTATTCCATCTTCCACTGTAACAAGCCACCACACAAGAAGTACATTGGGCTTTTTGAGTTTCACTGTAAGGCCTACTTTGTCTCAGTTATGACTGAAAGGTAGTTTCTGGGAACTGGGGAAAAAAAAAAATCAAACTTTAACCCTCCCCCCCTGAAAAAAAAACAGGGCAACAAAAACAACAACAACAACAAAACAAACAAACAAACACCACAAACCAAAACCAACTCCTGCCAAATAAAACACAATAGTCAGCTGTGGCAAGGAGAACCTAGCAGACAGCATAAACAGTACTTTTGGAGGCAGATGAGATTGTGTCAAAATGGTCAAAAACCAAGAGACTAAGCAGGGATGATACTCATGTTGGATTACATCAGAAAAAAGAATCAATCTTCCTCCCCTTTAGTTTCTCCAGTTTCAGTTGTAGAGGTGAAAGATCCAGGAATGAGAATAAAAATAGTTTTTTTTAATCTCCTACCTCATTGTTTGGGTCTTGAATGACCTTATAAAGAGCTGGTACCAGTGGTTTTTTTCGGTGCAATGTAGCTGCATAGCTGGAAATTTGTGATTCAGGTAATGCCTACAGAAAAACAAACAAAAAAAAAAACAGGTTACCCTGACCAATAAATGCTTCCAAGTGTTCAAGATCTCCATAAAAGAATGAAGTTTCATCCCAACATCCCAGAAAACTCCTGAAGTTCAGTATATTTTCAGACTTGTAACCTAACTGTTGAGTACAAGTCCTTCTCCAAACAAATAGCATTTGGGAGCACTTAACCACTTTGAGGGTTAAATCCAAAACCAGTTTAGATTCATCTCCCATAAATCATTTGCTCTAGTTTGGTATGAGGACTCTCTTTCTTGATATCCTGTATTTAACAGGATCTTTTTGAAGACTTTATCAAATCAACTCATGTTATTTAAGAGGTGTGGAGAGTATAGAATGAGCATGGACAGCCTCGAGTCTTCCCTGAGCAACATGTTTGTGGATTTTGCATCCTTGGAACTTAAGCAAATTTCCAACAACAGCACATGATGACTTACTCTCATCAATGATGTGAGGAACTACTAATTCTTAATTTAAATAACAGACTAATTTCTTATCAGTTATGAAATCCTGTTTTCTTGTTTATGCATTATCCTGTATTTCACTCAGCATAATTATCAAAATGTATAATAGCTTTAAAATACTTCAAATTCTTCATGATGAAACAATTAATCTTATGCAGTTAATGGGAGGAATATGTAAAGTATTTTCCTTTCTTTTTTTTTTAAAGTCCAAATAAATATATACTAATTATTTTTAAATTTTTAAGTTTCTCAATTGCAAATTTGAACAGCTTTATCCAGCTGTTAGTTAAATTCTAGCAGCTTGACCTACACAAAACACATATTTAAAAAACCACATTGCTATTGCAGTGTTCTGCTCCACAATAATAAACAATAAAAATAAACTACTATTAGAGTTATGCATTACTTATTATGTACCAGCCAACTCAATCACACAGACCTTTGGATGCTTTATGAATGGTATGAAACTGAAAGATCAAGTAACAGAAATTTAAAATGTTAATTATTTGATATTAAAAAACCCCACTGCTATGTTTGGTGGCATTCAGCCAATGGTGTAGATATCATTAATCTTCTCAGTTCACCTTGAATTCTGACAGCCATTCTTCCACCACACCTCGTTCTGATCCCAGCATTTTCTTATTTCTTTTGCTTCTCTCTTACCTTTAGAAGAAAAAAAAGAAGTTAAATATTAGTTATGGTAAGAAAATTGAGTTTTTTACAATCCTACCCAATGAAAAGCTGTTAATACCTTTCCAATAAGATTATATAGTACAAAACAATTAAAAAGTTGCATTTTGGACAATCAGTCCCATTATTTAATAGTAATTTAACTGTTTTCTTTGTTTAGTCTAAAATGCTGTGTATGAATGGGGAAGGAGGAAAAACAAGGATTCAGTGCTTCCAGCCAGTTGTCTTTCAGTTGTGTTTTGAAAATTACTTAAGTTCAACAAAATTTGTATGTTTGACATACAAGTTACATCGTGGAAGTCCTACAATAAATGACTTTGTAATAGCCAGACTAGATGACTGGAATCACCAATTTTCTTCTCAGAACTTACTTGCCTTGAGTTCTGAAAGATTTGTATTTAAGAACCATCAGTATTTGTTAAATGAAAAGTGAAGTGAAATAAGATAAAAGACTTCCCAACACATTTTTTGAGTTAATATATCATTTTTTCAATGGCCCTTGGCAGGAAGTCATTAAGAGAATAACAACTCTCTTGTGGGCAAGGAACTGCTTCAGATTTCTAAAGCAGGTTTAAACACCCTAAAATACAACAAATTCAGAAATAACATTAATTCAAGTAATACTTGAGTGACTTATTTCAGCAGAAGCACTGAAAAATCATTCTGTAAAACAACAGAACTAATTAGATCTCTTCCAAGTTTACAAAGAGATCCCGATACCATGTCAGAGTGATACATGTATCTAATTTAATTTAAAACACCATAGCACATGCTACAGAAGAAGCTGAGACCTAGATCACTCTGCCTGGAAAAAAACCTGCAACATTCAACTTTACCTCTTTAAAGAAGTCAGTTTTCTAAAGGAGGAAGAGGAGAAGGAATGCAGAAATTTTTCAACCTGGGATGCATTTGTCAAGCCTTCAAGTACTGCCCCGTTTTCTAAAAGATAAAAAAAACATATGATGATCACCAAATCAGGAGAAAATATAGTAAAGTAAAAGAAGCATTAACGTAAACATTTTTTGGCCTTACAAATTGAAGTTTACCAAATCCTCCAAATTCCACATGAATCCTTCTGCAATAAAGCAATTTCCCATTAAAAAAAAAAAAACTAACAAAGGCTCAGTGTTTTAGCAGGAGGAAGGGAGGAATTGCCTTCATCCAAATAAAAGACTTTTGTCACTTATGTAGAAAATCCTTCTGTATTAGTGAGGCACAGTACTTACAAAGAACAGTGTCAGGTGAAAGAAGAAAGTAATAATTTTATGAAATAAGAACTGAATTCATACCCTGACTTTGGAGAACATGTAATTCTTAAATTTAATATATTAAAGGCTCTCCCACAGTATAATTTCTTAGGTACATATTCCTCACAGAGCCAAAATTTCAGCGCTGTCATGAAAACCACACATTAAACTAAAGTTCATCTTTTGCTAAAGAATCCCTTCATAGTGAGCTTGAGGAAAACAACACTAACTCTAGGTATATTAGTGCTTTTGCCATGCATTGAGCTTCAAGCTTCCCTGTTTGGGAACTTCTTTCAGTGTAAATCAGCTTGAGAACCACAACTGCTGTATCAATACAGAAGCAATCCACATCTGGTCTGGCTAGGTTCAGTTTTAGGACAAATCATCCCTCCCTTTAAAATATGTGCCTGGATATCAAAGCCCTTTTTAGGGACTTGTGCAAAGAGGCAAGACAGGCAGCTGATGGACTGGCAGCCAGCACACAAGCTGCACTGTCCCTGCAAGGAGCACTGAGGAAAAGCTGGGTGAGCCCCTCAGCTCCACCTGGGTGCCTTGGGCACGGCTGCAGAGGCACAGGAGCACAGCAGCTGTGGGACTGCCTCAGCCTCACACACAGATGACTCTGGGATTTTCACATGGCCATCTGGAAAGCACACCTCATGCTTACACTCACTCCTTGGTTTGCTATACCTTTGGGGGGAAAAATATAAATATATCAAACACTATGTGGGTGTGTCCCCAAAGTAAACTGGTTCAATATACTAAGCCCTGTGCATATTTATTCAAGGTTGAAGTAGCCTGAACCAAGAGTATTCAATTTAATTTCCACAGTGTTCACATCTCTCCCAAAGCAAACAAAATACAGGGAATATAAGAGATTTCTCATGTTTATTTTAGAAACATTTTAATTTTTTTCAACTATAATGCAGAGGTTCTTATAATATATATGAACCATAAAAAATGATTCAAAAATTTAGTTATTACTAACAGTAATAATAAAACATACCAAAATATTTTTACATATGGTCTGATGAAGATTTCTTGTTCTTGAATACTGAACAAGTAAGCAAGTTTGAATTCATACTAAAGCATGGAACAGGAAAAGTTATAGTTAGGAATGCTGTCACTCATTGTCAAAACCAAATACAAAAAATCAACTGCCAAAAATCTTCCCCATAAAAGCAACTGAAATGATAGTTTAAATGTTTTCTCCTAAACTTACTCATTTGGCATAAATGAGCAGAATATGACACATAAGGCTGTTAAATTAGACCTGGAATCTTAGTGCTTTAAATTAAAACTATAAGACTCTGTTCTGAAGGAAGTCACAGTCTTGCACCCTGCATCTGTCAATTACAGTTAAGAAACAGAATTTTAGCAAGTCAGATCACGCTCCTTGATCATGCTATGCACACAAATCATGGAATCATAGAACCATCTTGACTGGAAAAGACCTTCAGGACCATCGAGTCCAGCCACTGTGCAACACAGCCCTGCCAACTCCACCAATCTACCTCATCCTTCAGCATCACATCTACATGGGGTTTTCAATCCCTCCAGGGATGGTCAACTCACCATTCTCAATATTTTTTTAAGTGGAATAATGAAACTTAAAAACTCAAGTAACTCCTGAAGAATTTTTGACTACAATAAAAGAAATAAGAAAGGGTCAACTGTGCTCATCAGAGAGCTTGTTTTTCACTTACATTATTATTTACCAGTCTGCATTTAAACCAAGACTAACCAAAATCAATCTGCAACAGCAAAATGATTACCCAGATAATCTCAGCCAGTACCACTTGCTACACTACCAACTATAACAGTGGGGATTAGAAAGAAAAAAAAATGCCACTGATTAGACACTCATAATTGATGATATTTAAGAAGATATGATAGTTGAGTATGCAGAGAGTTTTTGTTGTTGGCTCATATTTTATTGAGGGTTTTTGTTTGTAAGCTTGTTTTAAAGAGGCCAGTAGTTTATACTGGTTCAAACATACATGGGAGAGATTACATTCTAGGACATGCACTTCAAAATGAGTCCAGCTCTTGGCCACTTTATACTAGATGGCAAAATGCATATAATGCAATTTTCCTACTAGCTGCACAATGAATGAAAATATTATGTATTTTTACCTTAAAGGCCATGAGCAGAATAATTTGCATTTAACACCTAAACTGTGTCAGCCAAAAGAATAAAGCTTCATACTACATGATTTCTTCACAGTGCCATTTGTGTAAGAGAACATTATGGAGTGACAAGTCTAAAAGAACAGAAAACTCTATTATCAATTATAGCTCGTTCTTCCAGCTATGTAAACACTCCTCTCATATCTACAATTCATTACTGAGCATGGAAAGAAATGTATTTAAAGAAAGATTTTTCCATTCTGCCTCTGTAAAAAAAGTACTGGGGGAAGCATCAAGAATGCATCCTTTCTCTGACCTAAACATACTTGCAGTTTCTTTGATTCAGCAAGTTCATAGCTCTGTAAGAAGAGCACCTGTGTTAAACATGATTAACACCCTGGCAAGCAGAATAGATAGAAGACAACATAGGATGAGGTGGTCAGAAGGACACAGGAAAAAAGCTTCCCCACCACACACCCACACTAACGAGACTGGGAAGCTCTGGAGGAAGAAAACCAGGCAATGCTGATAAATGCAGATAACAAAAGCACAATTTGAACTTCTTGTGATGAGCTATTCCTGAATGCAGAGGTGTAAAAGACTAAATGGAAAAAGACTAGATAATGTATTTGATGATGCAATGAAAACATCTGTTCAGGAATACATCAGCAGCCAGAAAATAAATCAAGATGCTTGATCTCACAAAGTCATTTAAAGTAAATCTGAAAACATGTAGGTAGAGCATACAAAACTGGTAATACACTCTTATTTGAAACACTGGCCTACATTTGTTGCAAACAAAAGAAATATGTATAATGCAGAAAAATGTTTAAGAAGCAGATAAAGATAAGGATTGTGAAAAATAACTTCTAACCTGGATATGAGAATAATTTTTAAAAAACAGAGGAAATAAAGAGCTCCTTGTCTTAGAAGCTCATGGAATTAATGGTTGAGAAGGTAGAATAGACTTTTTCTTGTAACAGAGTAATAAAAAATAAAATGTTTGAATGCACCAAGACAGAAATCTTAGACTGTTAACAGTGTACTGCTTTCCACACTGTAAGTTACCATAAAATATCATGAGGACAATAAGAAGCTATTGTAGATAAACACTGTAATACCTGTTTTACATAGTTACTTCTGTGGTAGAACAAGAAGGGTAAAGAATAAAAAAGATATAAAGAAAAAGGATATGCATTGTAATATACATCTCTTTTGATAAATATAGTACAAATACCTTTGTGATTTCCCTGTATCCATATACATAAACATATTATTCTATCAGAATCCTATTTAGTACACAAACTATTTACTTACATGAACTGTCATTTTGGTAAGAACATAAAATAATACATTTAAAAACTATTGTCCTCAACAAATCAGAGCTACAGCTACAACTTGCCATTTGAAACAGGTTCAAACCTTCTGCCAAAATTCTCTTGGCCATACAGCTCCAGAGTACAGAGATACAAGGTAAAAACTGACAAAGACAGAAAGAGGCAAAGCCTCCTCAGGACGGTTATTAATTTAAATTGTCAGCTCAAGCCTTCTCCTTAATAGAAAGAGCACTCTTCCAACTCTAGTTTTTAGGTAATTTAATTGCAAGCTTCAGCAGACAGGCATGCATTCCAACTTTAAAATATAAATGCTGATGTATTCTTTATGTGGGATTTAGGTTGCCAGCCTTATTAGACAAGCCTTAGTCATGCAAAACAACTTGGATAAGACATTGCTTCCCTGCCCACTCTGACTCACTAGTAAAAACCAGGCTAAAAAGCTTTCTTTTTTGATATCAGCAACAAAGAAAGTTATTTGAAAACAATGGGAGAAAGCCTTACCACAGAGAAGTCAAAGATGATTGATAATAGTCTTGTAAACTTTCATGGTACCATACTTGCACAGTAAGATCCATTTCTTATCAAAAAGGTCACATCAATTTCAGCAGCTGCCAAAAAAGGGGTAAAGAAAAGGTACAGCCCATCTGTTCCAAAAAGCCTCCTCTAAGTCATTTTAAGCTCTAAATTATCTTCTGTGCCTTTTCAAGCACCACAAAGCTGAGCTGCCAACCTTCTATCTTTTTACCATTCCGACAGTGAAACTGCTTTACAGATACAAAATTGCTGCAGACAAACAATTAGGGCAGTGGGAATGAAAATACAACACTGAAAATAGACACTATATAACAGTTTAAAAACCAACTTTAAGGCTGATGTTTTCATAGTATTGCACAGAGTAGTTGTAGAAAGCTACAGAAGTCAGGTGACTCTACAGAGAAAAATTTAAGTGCCTCACAGAGGCAAATAAGCAAAACCTGAATTAAACACAGTTGTACACTCATAGCTAAATCCCTCTTCTAGGAGTTCATGCAGCAAATAAAGCAGAAAAGAGTTGAGATAATCAAGAATGTGGAACAGGAAATTTATCTTCTGTATTCAAAGAACACACTCCTCTACGTTACTTACAGGATTTTGGAAACAATAATAACAAAGACCTTATCCTGCAGCCTTAAATACCACAAAACACACATTAATTATTCTATTCTAAGGACCTGACGCACTTTAAAATATATATACACACACACACGTAGGTTAGGCACAGAAAAGTTACCTTATTCTCTCAGCACCAGTTTCCTTAGAAACAACTTCACATAGTCATCCTACACAAAACCTAAAAGATTCTCTTGTCAGGATCCTGGTGATAACCCATCCTACGCCAGACAATACAGGTTTGTCCTCCCTTTGCATCAGTTCATATGCACTAACTCTTCCTGTGCTAGTTTGTCTGCATTAACCTCTTTGCTTACAAAAACATTTCCATGCAAATTACTTTCCATGTAACCCTACCTCTCCCAAACACCTTCTCCTTCATGGTTTTGGTTCATGAAGTAAATTAAATCTAGATAAGTAAAGACGCAAAATGCATAGTAAAAGAAGGAGCCTAAAAAAAAAAAAGCCTCAGCAAACTAACACTTGCAAAATCACAGTTAAGGTGGTCTTTTTAAGGCACTCAGTACTAACTACTAAAAATGAACAGACACAGGCTAAGAGAAATCTTGAAACAGAATTTCTGTGGGAACAAAACCAAAACAAAATTCAAACCCAGAACAAAACAAATCAACAAAAAGACACACTACCAAAACCTCCCCAGTATGCACATTGGAATAAGACTGCAAACATTATGCAAAGATCACTATCTGGTCTGTAAAGGAAAGAAATTAATGCAGAAACGTTCTAGAAATACCAGCTGAATATTCTAAGCAGCTTCCCACTTTTGAGCTGTAAAATCGTCACTTGAGAAAAAGAAATGCCTGTTATATTATAAAAATACCCATTAAAAAGTTGAAGTCAATTCCAGATCGTATCTAAATTACAACACCAGTATATATTTTTCATTGCAGTATTCCCTACCAACTGTAATTTCCACAAAATGGAATTTAGGTTACATATTCATTAATTAATTTACCTAACCTCCTTTCTTCTACCCTTTTCTCAAAGAGATCTAACCCAGAGGCTCCTCTGCTGAAATTAATGAAATCCCTTATTCTAATCTTTTCAACTTCCAGATGGTAAAGCCTCCACCTCCAGGAAGAGGAGTGTAACTAGATTAAGCTGAAGTGACAAATTTCCCCCCATCCATACACTTACTTACACATTCACAAATTCTTAAATGAGTGTAATCTCCAAATTTGTCTGAATTTACCTCAGTTATAGCTAAAATTATGTCATCTTGCTGATTTTTAAAAAATGATGCTGTAAGAATACAAAGTTCCAAATAAACTTTCAAAATGGCAGAGTAAAAATAAAGATCCATAAGAATTAGGACATTGTTTTATTGCACGATGCCATAAATTTCATATCTGACTCAGATGCTTCATTCACATTTAAGATACATGCTTTTCAAGGATAAAATTAATTCTGATTGATATGCTGGTCTTACCTTTCCATGACAAGTTCCCAGACTTTAAAAACCAAACTTAACAAATGCAGTTAAATGAAACATCACTGATCACAGCACTACTCATCAAGATGACAATTTCAGAACAGCCCAGATCTCTTCTGCTTGACCTAATGGAATATATGAGCAAGTTGAACCCCACAAACTTACAAGAAGGACTTCAGTCACATACAGAGGCTGTTCAGTATTCAGAGGTAAAGCATCAAGAATTCTGAAATCTAAGACCTGCTCCAATATTCACAGTTAAAACTGTAGCTGCCTTTATTACTTCCAATGTTACTGCAGAGGAAGAGACTTGTCTTCTTCCATGTCATGCATCACAGCATGATTTCAGTGTCATCATTCTCAGTCTCACACTAGTTTTCTGAAAGTTAGAGAGGGGTTTTAAGAACTGCAAAGAACAATCTCACCAAACAGAGAGAAAACCACTGTTAATTTTGTATTGAGATTAGACAGACTGTACAAGTCAGAACTTCCACACATAAGAACTAAAACATGCACTTGATCATGTTAATTCTATCCATTAAGAGCTGTGTGACCATCAATGATTAAGATATTTGACCCAACTGATTAAGGTGACTGTACTACAAAAACTGATGCTTATGACTAGCCCTACTATTAACTTCACTAGGATTCCTCCAGAGCAGGAAATTACACAGCCTTTGTCAGACTCTTGTCCACAGAAAACAGGCAAAGAAACTGTCTGTAAAGGAAGTGTAACACTTTTTCATCACCTTATTAGAAGCTCTCATGAAACTCAGCTTACTATAATTGGCACTCTGTGGCCTATTACTTGGAAGCATAAGCTGCTTCTCAGTGAAACAACTGTGTGAGAATTAAAACAGTAGTAAATGTAAATTAGTGCAACAACTACACCAGGTACCCCCTTTGTCTTGGTATGAGTTTAATAATTAATCTTCACTGCTGAATAGTTAAACACAATGCATATTGTTTACAGTCATTATTCTTCTACTCTTAAACCAACATTACAACAGAATGCAAACCAACCAGTCATAAGAAAGGACTAATAAATATTTTACTGTGAAATTATTCATTTTTCATGTATTTTTAAATAGTGAGGATGCTAAGTTACTAACATATGTGGGGGTATTACTTGGGGAGGGTGTTTGGATGGTTTTTGTGGATTTTTTTAATCTGAAATTTAAACAATTCTTTTTCTAGAGCAAAACTTGATGTATAATATCTTTAGGAACACAACATAAACACAGAAGAAACAACTTAAATCAACCCAATCTTTTATGCACCATATAAGGCAAGATTTTCCACAATATTTTTCACTTATCTGAGCTATAGACCAGTATAAAAAATAAAGTAGTGTAAAACCACAACAAAATAAAACAGAGGCAAAAAGAAAACAGCCTTCCACAGGTGCTTGATGACTCCAGTTGGAATATCCAGCCTTTTTTCCTTCTCCCCCCCAACACTGCTGAAACAAGAGCAAGATGTTAAATGCTCACTATTTTCATACATATTTTCTATTTATAACCTGAACAAAATTAAAAGCTTTTGTCAAATACTGTCCCAATGTATATTCAGAAAATTTGAGTCTTTCAAGATCATGAAAAATTACAGATTTGACAGGCAGCACTGAAAATCCATGCAGCAAGCTTTACAGCTAAGCTTCCCTAAGTTTTTTTGTGTAGACAGGGGAGTGGAATTTATGTAGAGATGGTTAATTTTACAGTGTTCTAGGTTTTCAAACATATTTTCTTGCACTCCAAAAAACCTCGCTGAGGACTCAATGTTCTAATCTTCAGGCACTTTTACATAACCTCATCCATACACAGAGACACTCTGGGTTTTTGTTTGTAATACTGAACAGTTTTCCTGCTTAAAAATAAACAAAGGAAAAAAACCAAAACAAAACCATCTTCAAAAGCAGTTGGTAAAACAGAGCTTTTCCTTTCCTCAAGTTTCTGGAATAAATTTACCCTTGGTAGAAGACCAGAGGTGGCCTTATATGCAAACTTGTTAGGGGTTATACTACTACTTTTTGCAACATTAATCATCCTTGAGCAATTATTACATCTCCTTCAAATGGAAATATACCCACATGAACTATATTAAACATAAACAGTTTCTCTAACCTTTTACAGGTACTGCCCATCTGGGCAACAGTTATGACCCTTTACTTTTTTATTAGTTATACTGGCACAGAGCAAATTCAGTTCATTCTCTTCAAACACAATCAAAAATTTTTAATCAAAGCCTGAGTTTAATTAAAAGCCTGTTCTGTTTCCCTATGCAATTGTGCTGAGAGGGATCAGCAGCACTTACCAAAGTTCAAGCAGCAGGCACCTGAAATTGCTAGATTACACATTTTTGGTGTAAGTAATACACTCATCTTTCACAGAGCATGCTCCACAAAACAGACTTTCAAGGGCAGCTTAGACAGAAGGTTTAGAAATACTGAGGTCATTGAAATGCACAGTGGACCTGCAGAGAGAACATGGAGTAACTTCTCAAAAAGTAGGGCTGAGCTGGTATAAAGACAAAAAAAAAACCCTGAAGGAAAAGCCCACACCACCAGGACAGCAAAAAACTGCCAAGAACAATCCAAACCAAGGCAGTCCACATGTGACTCCTTCAGCACATGAAAAAAAACTGTTCTGAACAAAATGCACACCCAGGCCTAACACCCCTGTACTTGCAATTATGTTCAGATTTGCAAGTTAAGATGATTACACCATAATTATTTCTTATCAGTGAGCAGCAAGGGTTTCATACTTGGGGGGAAAATCCTTGTGCTTTTTGCCTTATCTGCCAGCTATCCAACAGGCACTTTGAGAAGATTTTCGTAACATAATTTAACAATTTTATTCCCTAATCAGTTCTATCTGTTTCATTTAAACTATTAAAACCAAGAAAATAGCAACTTAAACATTCTGCTGCAATAAAAAAGGAAATGCTAAAATAAAAACCTTTTCCATTTTCCATAGATGACACACATGTGCATAAACATGCAGAATTTACTCATAGCAGCCTTACATATATCAGAAAGCTTTAAAGTCTGCATTCAGAAAGACAAAGAGACAATAATTTCAATCTATCCAAAGTCAGCACACATTACTAAAGCAGAATGCTCCAGCACTTCATAGAAACAGCAATGAAATTACTACTACTAGAATTCTGCATAAAGCCAAGAAAAGCCTGCATCCTTTCTCTGTAGGAGAGATATTTTGTCTCTCCCACTGGAATATTAATTTGGAATACATCAAAACCTGACAGAGCTAACAACGGACAACACAGTGATTAAGGTTTCTAATTAGCATGCTAATGTCTATTTAAGATCTGTTCCCTCCTCTCTCTCACAAATACAAGAATTTATTATCAAAATAAGCCATCAAATACAGTAGTTGGCAATCATGGGAGTATCATCAGCAGAGAAGGGCAATGGACCATCACACCCATACACATCTCCACCAGCCAAGTGTGACAAGGTTCCTGCAAAATGTTTCAGTAAAATGACAAGAAGCTGTGCTGAAGCAGCTCTTTCCTAGCAGCTGACAAAAAAAAAAAAAAAAAAAAAAAAAGAGCATAGCAGTCCACTTCCCCACTGACCAGCAAATCTTTAAGCTTTCTGTATTTATTAGACAAATTAATATCTACAGGCACTCTACTTCAATTTTTTTGAACTTCCTTCTACTTTTCATATGTTGAACCTACCTAGTTTTCTGTCTTTAGCACAGACCAGAACCTGCAAGTCTAAGAAGAAGGGCACAGAGGAAATAACAGAACTAACCTTTGAACATTTAGTAAATTTTAAGTTGCCAAATAAAGGGGAGTGGAGTGGAGGGGTGGCACAAAACACACTGTGACAATCAGCACAATACTCCATTACACAATTTCAGCAGCATCAATGCCAATTAGTATTGGCTGCTGACCCCTAATTTGATCTGGAATGCATCCACGATCTTAACCTGATTAGGACTTTGTGCACAACAAACGTGAAATCCCACTGTTGCACATTTATTTTTCTGCCTTAGCATCCTAAGTTTTACTCAATTTAAATACTGAAGTAGCCAGGGGAAAAATTACAAAGTTAACATATAAGCATTATTATTATCTTCAACCATTTCCCTAAAAATGTCAGAGTATAATTTTGGGGTAATTTGGCACGTTAAAAACTAGATATATAGGGCTAACATTTTAATTTAAATTTAAGAAGTAAAATTAGTGCAGTAGTTTTAGTTATGCTATGTAAACTGCAACATTAACTGTGAAAAACCATATTAAACCTGCAGCTAACTGAAGGGATTTAATCTATAGAGAGGCAAAAGCAAAGCATGTAGTCTCTCTGTGAGTTTAATGCCATGATTCCTGGAACACAAGGTATGTGGAACACTGCTACCATTTGAATGATTTAAACACCCAGATGCCCCAGTAACAGTTTTCTATGGCTGAGGAAACAAATGCAACAAAGTCACAAATTGCAACATCCAACACAGTTTCATTTCTGCACCCACAAGGAATAACTGCAGGAGTATTTTCACCACAGCTGCAGAAAAGGTGCACACTCTGAAGGCAGCAATTGTTTTTACATGACTATGCATAGTCCAAGTCCACTCAACACCTGCACAAGCAAAAGAGCATCTCAGTTATTTCTGCAATTGGTCCTTTGGAGACACAAAGACAACAAGCCATGCCTAAACTGTTTTAAAATTTGTATTTGCTGTCTCAACTTCTAAGACAAATTGTAGAGAGAAGAAAGAAAATCTTGTTCTCTCCCTCTCCCCAAACAAACAAAAAGCAAGCTAGGAAGTTTTCTTATTCAACAGATAAACAGAGGCTTCTCAAACTCATGTGGTGCTTACATGAGCATGGATGAAGGCACAGCTGAAGACTCAGAGCACATGAAACAAGTCTTGGCAGACACAGAGCTAAGCAAAGGCAGGAGCCTGTTCCATGGAGAATCATGCAATGCATGTGACACCTGTGATTTTAAGGAAAGGCTGCTGTCACAGGATGGCTGTGAAAATAAACACTGCAGATACGCAGTTTATGAATGCTTAGCTTAAATCCATGTAGTAGTTCAGTTATTTCTTTTCTATTTGCACTCAACTGACCCTTCAGTCCAAGACTCCTATCCCTATTTTGTATGTCCATAGCTAACACAGAACTGTTTCAGAGATTTTCATGAAGCTCTTGCCACGCTGACATGGCAAGGTTTGCAATGCAATTTGCTGCACTCCACTAACATGAGAAAAACTATCAGAATGGCTCATATGAAGTCTAACAAATTAGCATCTCTCTTCCCAAGAAACTGCCACAAATATGGTTTAGTAACTTCCAGAAGTTTAAGGATGCTACTATTTAAAATTATTGCACAGATGCAACACTGGAGACCATCAAGAATGGTGGTTAGTCAATTACATAACTACCAAACAGAACAAATACATAATTAACAATCTAGAAGCAGTTTTGGAAACTCAGCAATTTTGTCTAAGGCCTATTCTATGCTAAGAACAAGAAACAAGCACCTTAAAAAAACTCAAACCCACAGGCATAAGGATCTAGTAATTTTTCCACATCACATTTAAAGCCTCCTTGCTCTCCCCTCTGTGTCCATATTTAGCTTACATCTCTATGCTCTTTTGGCTCAACAAAACATCTTAAAAAAAAAAAAAAAAAAAAGAAGAATGGAAAGTTCTCCACTGTTACACAAAGAAATATGAGCTTGTGCTGGGATAAATCCTTGGTCAGCATGCCTTGCATTTCTATGTAAAAGGGCACAGGACTATCACTCAATCACTTCTTGTGTAAGATCACTACAGTAAATGGACTTTAACCAATCATCTGTCTATCCCACTGCTGCAGATACTAAAGGCCAGTACAACAGCCATTCTAGGAAGGGAGCTTTTTTTAATTGCTATTTTTAACTGGATGTGTTTCCAACCCTAAAGCATGAGGGAGCACAGTGATACACTGAAGCATCAAGTATCCTTTGAAAAAAAAGTATACCTCTAACCCAGAGTAATAAACAGATATCAGAACTCAAAGTTGAGCATTTAGATTTTCATTCTTTGCCCTCCTCTGATGGCATGTACTAGGGTGCTTGATAAATTGCTCACTCCACCCCCTCTATAACTCAGTTTACGTAAAAGCCTTCTATTTTCTGAAACATGTCTTGTCTAATAGGTGACTGACCCTCATGTTCAGCCATCACAATGCTAAAAGGGATGGTGGAATCACCACTGCAGCTTACCCATGGGGCACACCAGTCTTTAGATATCACACCTCCACGAAGCACATGTTTAAAAAAATTAATTCTAATTCATCACACCTCCACAAAGCACATGTTTAAAAAAATTAATTCTAATTCTAGCTAATTTTTCACATGCAAGAAATACAATATTCAGATTTATAACTTGAGCTATTTCTACCCAAAAATCTGTTATGCTTATGCCCATGTGTTTCCGTGGATATTTAGGAAAGTTACTTGAGTAAGTACTATGGAGTTCTTCATAACCTTTTCTAAATCAGCTTTTCTACCTTGTGGCCCTATTCCAAGTCAGAACAGAGGCAGACATGCAGAGGGGCTGCTCTCCAGCCTCTCCTTTAGCTCAACATATCCTCAAACCTAAAGGAAACAGAAAAGACAAGGCAGAAAATACGAGGAGATGTAAAGAAGAAACAGACACCAGAAGTCTCAAAAAACCCCAAACTATTTGAATAAAAAGAAAATAAATTAAGACAGGAAGGAAAAAGCACAAGCAAATTTTACACATATTTCAGCTCATTATCTTTCAATCCAATATCTTCTCAGCTGAATGGCCATGAAAAATAAGATTATTCTTTTAAATTCTCTCACTGTCTTTCCAGATAGATGTCAAATAATTCCTCCAGTTCACATATGGGTCAAGGCAAGGCAGAAGAGGGGAGGAAGACCCTAAATAAAATGACAATTTAAAATTTATAAACTACTAAATATAGGGAATGGAAACAGAAAGATATTCCAGACTTATCAATTTTGTCCTGTATGAATCAGCAAACTGCAGTCATGCAGTCTGCACAAATGTCCATGTCACACATTTCAGTTAAGCAGAATTCAGAGGAACAGCAACGTGGAACTATTTAAAGAACTCACAAACCATACACAATGCAGACACCATTAAAGGAGATCTAACCATTTTTTTTTGAAGAATCACAGTAATTACAATAAAAACACAGTAAGGTTAGCTAGAGTATGGAGGTTACACACAAAAACACACACTCTGCAATTCTGCAATGCTAGCCTAATGCTTGTGTAACCATACAATATAAAATGAGAAGTCATGAACTACTTTGTCCTGTAGGA
This sequence comes from Haemorhous mexicanus, assembly GCF_027477595.1. Classification (NCBI taxonomy): domain Eukaryota; kingdom Metazoa; phylum Chordata; class Aves; order Passeriformes; family Fringillidae; genus Haemorhous; species Haemorhous mexicanus. The sequence continues at coordinate 26,725,274 of NC_082348.1, read as the reverse complement.
AAAAAAAAAAGGCCCCACAGAATATGCAGAAAGAAGAATTCCTGGAAGAGTGTTTTAAGATATTTGAACTGCACCAACCATCTCCATCAGGCCTGGACAGAACAACGTTACACAGTTAGGGAATTTGGTGTTTTTCAATGCCAAATGATAGCAATGATAATCACTACTAAGAGATAAATACATAAATAGTTTACCACTTTTCAGTAGTTATACACCAAACACTTCTCTCCCCTAGTGGGATCTCTTTCCAAATGTCACTTGCTCTCTATTTTTAGGCAAACTTTATAAATTTGACCATAAAATCTGTATTTCTCTACAGAATCACACCAAGAGGTCAAGGCAGCACATCTGACACAGGCAGTGGGCAGCAGAGGCAAGCTGGACTGCCTGCAGAACAGGAAACAATCAAGAAAGACTGAAAAAGTGACTTGCCAATGGTATTTTTGTCTTTCACTAATCATCTGAATTGATTAATAATAAAACATCTGTTGAACCCCGTGCCCATATTTATTACATTTGATAGAAAAATGTAACATTAACAGAAGAAAGAAAAATTGCTGTGTGGCCATTCATCATACAATAAAAAGTTTTTACTATTATGGATAATCTGCAGCACAGACTGAAACAGTTTGCAAACTATATGCTATTTTACCCAGTCCCTGATCTTGGTTTCTCTTCTTTGTAGCACAGCTGGCAATACAGAATTTTGTTTTACAGTTGGGTTTTCCTAAATAACTAGATTTTATTTCATCAGAAGTGCCCCCCTACCTCTTGAGCTTTTATTTGAAGCTTAAAAACTAAAGTCAGAATTCTATATAAAAAAGGAGATCCATTGAGTCACTCCATAAATCTGTCCTATGACTAAATATAAAAAAAAGACACTTGAATTATTTGTCTTGCTATTAGAAGCAGGAATTATCCAAACAAAGGTGCAGAGAGAAAAACTCAACTAGCTTGCCATTTTATCTACAGTGAGTTACACAAGCATAAACTCAAACTACTCTCTTATTCAAAAAACCCTGTAGAACACAGCATTAACTAAGTCAAGAATAACTTCTCACACTTGCTTGGTTTGGAAATGAAAATAACTGAGTGAAGTAGCAGTCAAACTATACTACTACTTGTGACTGTCTCAGCTCAGATGAGGTTTGCCTGAAAGGGATTTCTTTGTTTGTTTGGATTATTTTTTTTCCTTTGGATTATTACTATGGCACAGATGTCCTTCAAGAAGACTCAGCTGGGGAAGCCTTCACCTTCACTTCTTGATATTCATTCATACCTTAATACAAGGAAACAAGCAACAAGAAAAATAATGGAATCAAAAATTCTTTTCCAGCCCAGACAAGTTTTTGAGGGAACACATGACCCAGGTGTTTAAAGATTTTCAACTCAAATTCAACTGCTTGGTAAAGAGCAAGCAGGTCTGCCTCTCCTCATACAGAAAATGGGGAGTATCACATGAAGTTCTCAGGTAACAGGCTCAGAACAGAACAGAGCAATGACTTACTGACACCCCACACAAAGTGCAGCTCTTACTGACAGAAAACATGGTAGCTGCAAAAACCATACAAGGGCCCTAAAGTTTTTATATGTTAGGTATATCCACAAAACAAAAATCCACACAACACACCATCCCCACTGAGACTGGGAGAGCTGACCTGAGGGGTAACCCTATGTTCTAGAAAAGAGTGTAAGAGTAAAGCACCTGCTGTCAAATGAGCACCTGCTGAGCTGTGGCAGATGAGCAGAACTTGGAACAATGATCCTCTCACACCCAGGGTCTCAGAGCCTTAGGCCTCAGGAGAGAATAACAGATCAGACCAGTGGGGCTGCTCCTGTGAAGAATGGTCTTCATGTTGCCCAAAAAAACCACCCCAAACAAAAACAACCCACCAGCAAACAAACACCATAAACAGAAAGAAACTAAGACTACTGCTCCAGCCCATCACTTCTCTAAAACAGAGGTGACTGTGATACTGTCCATAAAATATTTAGCTCTCTAGTGATGCCTGAGAAGATAATTTCCTTCCCCACCATTCACTGAATGCTTTTTTAAAAGCATTCAAAGAAACCAAGGTGAACTAAAGAAAGATCTTTTCCATCCTTTTGTAATTAAGGCAGCATTAACCATTTTACTCAAATGACAAGAGGCTTCCAATGACATAACTGACTACTAATACAGCACCTCAGGAAGTAACATGCAATTTCAGGGGCAAAAGGATGCAATATTTAACTAGTTCAAATATGTATCTGATATTAAAGGGGAAAAAACCAAACCAACAACCCCATAACCCGTTCTGGTCATCTCAAAACTGCAAACAGTTCGAGCCACTGTCAGTCACACAGCTCTCTACTCCAGAAAATGATTATGAAGAGCATAGCACCAAACACTGTCCAGGGCTAGAGAGAATATTGGATGCACAGGCAGAGAAGAGTGGTTCCTATAATGAATCTCACAAGCTCTTAATCCAGAATGCACAGCAACACAAATTGCTGGAAACATGGACTTTTGAAAGCTATCCAAGAAACCCTGCAGCCTTCCTCTAGCTTAACAACAACAAGCAGGAATCCCAGCAAATCATAACTAGCATGGCTGCATACAAGCTAAAATAACTTTATCCTAGAACACCAAATCTTTGCAGTAATTATCACCACAACTAATTAATGATAATAAAAATACCACACAAAAAACCCCATCAACTGCATAAATCACAAAATGGACTGATTATTTGTACATGGAGTTTCAATGACCTTTCCTTCCTAGAGGACATTCAGCTGTTTGTTGGGGTTCTTTTACACAATATAAAAACTTCTTTTCCTTCTGCATATTATTGATTTCTCCAGACTGACACTGTAATTATGGTGAAACTTCCTTCTCAAAACACACTGTAGCAACACTTCTAAGCCCCTTGAAATTATGCAGACTCATTTACTTGAGGATACAACATCAAAGAGATTAATATATTCCCAAAATATCACATCCCTCACATTTGCAGCCTTATTTTTAAAAGAGTATAGACCATACTGAAAGAAAAGGAAATACAGGAAGCAAAACATGGTAGAGCAGATCAACTGACTGCACAAGGTTTTTCTTACCATAAGTTTTTATGTACTTGGGAGGTGAGGGGGAATGCAAAAACCTGCTACTGAAAACCTTTCTAACTTTTAAACCTGTTAAGCAATTCTGTTCATGCCCAACAGATCACACAAAGCCAATGCTCTGTGATCAGAGCTGAATGTCCCTGGTAACAGACTCAGCAATACCAGCATGGTTTTGTGTGTAATATTCAAGTCAAGCTTCCAAGCACCACGAAAACAAAACAAAATAAACAAAAACAACCCCCCACACAAATAGTAAGAAAAAAAAGCACCAAACATAAATAAAACTAGGACTTTTTATCTTTCTCTCAAAGCATAAAAATAAGGTATCTGACATGTCTATGTGTCACTGAAAAAAAAAAATCTGAGAAAAATATACACATTCCTCAGCACCACTGGACTTTGGACACATACACATTAACTTTCAGCCACAGTAAGAAACAAGAAATATTTTTCAAGTCTCTGACAGAACTGCATTTTCTCTAAGACAGGGATTTAAGCACCTCACAAATAAAGAGCCAACAATTCCAAGCCCCATACATTACAGAAAAACAAATGTGTCTTCTCATCCTGATAGAAGACTGCTCTGAATCTTCCAGACTTTATCTCACAGAGAAAAACATTCAATGCTGAAACCAGACTGAGGCAGTCTGGATTAAACAGATGGCACTCTATTTAGAACAGTTTCACTGTTAATAACATGATAATGGCATTCCTCCTGGAAATCTTCTCATGCACTTCCAATACCCCTTTTAAAAAACCCTGAAACCCAGAAGTCGATTTCCATCAAAATATATTGGAAAAAGACACTACAGTCTACCCCAAAGTTCCACTGGCATCATGCTGTAATGTTTATTCTCATGATAATAGGAGTATCAAAAATTAATTGAACAGTTTGTATTCTGCTAAAAAGAAACAATATTGTATTGTATACAACTGAGGAGCAATTAAAGTCTTTGTAAGTCACTGACTGTGTAGTTAACTTTTACCAGTCTCTTTCCAGATGAAGCAGACTATGTGCTCAAGTTTGACAAACACAAAAGTAATTGTAATTAACCAGATACTAAGGCAATTGACAGTTCACAGCCACATAGCCTAACATGCAAAACGCCGAGCTCCTGACACAAGCACTCAGTGAAACCAAGCCGCCGCCTCACTCAGGAGGCAGTTGCCAAAAGAATTCTTCACTTTCACTTACCTTTCAGTGCACTACCAGGATTTCGGGACACCTCCCGGCCTCTCCTACGGAAACAAACACCAATGTTCTTTTAAGCCATACCCACTGAAAGCCGAAACTCGGCTCCTGGCGCCAGCCGGGCTCGCTGCGAGCTCCGCTTTCTCTCCCAGCTCCTTCCCCTGCCGAAGCGCGCCCCGAGGGCTGGCAGCGAGCGGGCACTGCCCGGGCCCCGCCACCGCTCCCGGTGAGCAGGGCGGAGGGCCGAGGCTTACATAACCTGGGAGGGGGACGCTGTCCTTGCGGAGGGCAGCGGGAAGGGGCGACAGGAGAGGGAGCGGAGCCGCAGGGGCAGGAGAGGGACCGCGAGCGGCGCTGCCGGCGCGAGTGCTGGGAACTGTTCGCGCCCCCGCACGCACAGACCCTGCGACGCTTCCGTCCCTGCCCGCAGCGCCGGCAGCGCAGACGGCACCGGGGAACCCGCGAAGGGTGGGAGATCCCCGTTCCCGGCGCCGGCCCAAGCCCCGCCGCCCCCTCACCCCGCTCTCCTCCTCCGCCGCCACCTCCAGACACCGCCAGCCCCGCACCTCAGCAACGCGCCCGCCCATTGGGCCACGCCCCCCGCAAGAAGCCGCGCACTGATTGGCCTCCTTCCGCTCCGCTTCTCCTTCCCGCCGGCCCCTCAGCCCGAGCCGGTGGCGCCGCTCCTGGTGCGGGGCCTGTCCCGCTGGGTCGCGCCGGGAGTGCTGCGGGGGCAGCGGTTCGGGAAAGGGGTCGGACAGCCTCTCCACGGCCACCGTGTCCTCACTGGGCCAGCGGGAACAGCCGGAACGGAAGCTTCCCGGAACCTGCGTGGCTGGCTCGCGCTTCCTGTAGCGGCTGGTCCTGTGCTGGGTTCCGGTTCCGGGTGGCGGCCGCGTCCTGAGCAGGGTCGCGGAGCGGGCAGGTACCGCGGGCGGGGCTGGCACCGGCACCGGCACCGGGCCGCGCTGCTGCCACGGGTGCCCGTGTGCGGGCAGGGCAGGTGGGAGTGGGAGTGGGAGTGAAGGTGGCTGTCACTGCGCGTTGTGCCCTCCCTGCCCCGCTCCGTCCGACCTCTGGGCACAGCTGTGCTGGTTCTGCTGGCAGAGAGAGCCCGGCCCGTGCTGCAGCACAGCCCGCTGGCCGCGGCGTGTGCGCGACAGGGCACAACCTTCTCTCTTGTAAAACGTGACAGGGCTGGAACCTGGCGTCTAATTTAGGGGGAGCTTTTCGGGCAATGACAGCGTTAAGGCTGCTCTCCAAGTTTTCTCAGGCAACGAAATCTGTCTGCTTGCCTTCGCGGCTTGGAGTCATCTTCAAGAGTCACAGGCTTTGAAGCTGTGTTCGCATTCCAGTCGATTTTCTAAAAGTTAAGGGCAGTGAATCTGTTCTTTGCTACCTGATAGGTGTTAAAATGGGAAACCTTGGCTTAAAGAAGACTCAGGTGATTTCTGAAAATGGAGCCTTAAAAGCTCTCATTTTCTTCTGGTCCTTCATGGTCTCACTGAAAATGTTTCATTTCACATCTGTTTTAAAGAGAAACTTAATATTTTTATAGTTCTTCAAGGTGTATGTAAATAGAGCATACATTTTTCAGCCTCTTCAAGCAACGGGTGAGGTGCATCTCCTTGTCCATGCATCTCTCCTGGCCCTGTTGAATGTCACAGTTATATATGACTTAACTGGAGGCAGCTGAAAAGGAGCTGAGGAACCAAGTCTTTGTTTTTCTTCAGAGCTTAGAAATCACAGCTTTTCCACACCTAAGTCAGAATTTTTTATTCTGAACTCTTTGTGATTGTCCTGGAAAGCCTGGAAGTAGTGGGGGGCTGGTGTTGCTGAAGTGCATTTATAGACATGGAAACCACTGGTTTTCTTACACTCTTCTCTGGCACAGAGGGTTGACATAGGTGCTCCATGAATGTAGCAATGGTCGTGACTGACAGCACAGTAATGCTTAAATTTGCTTTACTGTTTGTAATCACCAAGCTCTGAAACACATCACAAAGTCCCTCGGCTGTTTGTTTTACAGAACAAAGCTCTTGGTTCTCTGTTTCTTCTTGTTGCCTCCCTGTTTTTCCCGTACAGGGGATTGTTCTTTGCAAGCGTATAAAAATAAGATGATGCTGTCTGCCAAGTAACAACCTGACCTTTTCCCCTAGGCATGGGACACGGAGGTGACCACGGCCACGGCCATGGCCATGACAAAGTGGAGCTGCCTGACTACAGGCAGTGGAAGGTGGAGGGGACTCCCCTCGAGGAGGTGCAGAGAAGGCTGGCTAAGAGGGGGCTGAGGGATCCCTGGGCCCGGTAAGTGCAAGAGCCTCAAAAATCATCCTGATGTGTCATCTGGGGGCATCAACCAGATCTTGGCCTTGTAGGTAACTCTTTCTTTGGCAAAAGCAGTGAAAATTATGAGAATTTCAGTAAAGTCTTTATTTAGGTTTTGTGTGAAAGTCAAACCTTGCATCACCTTGACCAGTGTGCACATCTTGGGAGGCAGCCTTGCACTTGGTGATTTTTTGTGCTGACACACATCAGGCACAATGACCAACACCTCATTTACCAAAATACCTAAGTAGTATTAGGTCTGCACATGTGAATAATCCTGTCCCTCTCTGCAAGGAGATTGTGTGTTCAGGTCGTGAGGAAGATGATGAAACTTGCACTGACATTCTGAGTAGGAATAGCATTCCTCACATACAGCAGGAGGCCTTTGTTTGAAAAAAATAAATGTACATGTATACAGGGTGGAATTGCATTCAACTGTGAATGATATCATGGAGAATCAGCTTTTTACTTCTCATGCTATCTCTCTACAATGTGTATCTCCTCCTTTTTAGATATTTAGGCAGCTGTTAAAACAGGGCTTAATGTATTTCTCCCACGTCAAGAATTATGCAGCACTTTGTGCAAACACCCTTTCATCTTGGGGAATAAAAATACCAAATGTCTTGTGCTGTGTAGTCTGGCCCTTCTGTAAGGGAAAAGTTGCGTGAGCAAATGGTTCCAGGAGTCATCATAGAAAAGGCTCTACTTTGAATCACTACAACAAAAATGGAAGAGCAAATAGATAATCTGTTACAAAGTTGTTTCATGATAATCTGTTACAAAGTTGTTTCATGCTGTAACCTGTGGAGGGGTTTGAGGCTGGCAGCACTTTATTTTTTTTTCTTTGGAATAGTTTAAAGATGTAAGCATAAAGTAAAACATACTTTTAGTGATGATGGGAATAATTTCAAATATCAGCCCTTAAAGAACTTTCCAGGCCTGTTCACTTTTATCTTGCCTCTATTTCTGTGGAGTGCAAGCAGCATAAGCTTGTTTTCCCTTTGGTTAAACAAAATTGTATTCAGCAAGAAAAAGGCTTAGTCCCATTTAAAAACAAAAAGGATACAGTTTAATATTGTAGGTTTATTGTAAATTACCCTGACCCTTAGTGCCCACACTTCCAATTTCAGGAAGTGCTGCAAAACAACACACTGGAAAAGGGACTGTAATGTTTGTTGTTCCTCCAAGATAAAAGAAGATTTTTGTTCCTTTGGTAAAAGAAGGGGATTGAGCCAATCATATCAGGGTTCAAATAAGGAACAAAGCATGAGATGATTCCTTCTGAATTTTTAAATTTCATGTAAAGTAGTATGTCAATTCTATAGGACAGCACAAGCATCATGCCAATTTTCCTTAACGAGTGAGAAATTAAAGTATCATGCTGCTTGCTTCAGTAGTCTGGCAGAAGATTGTATTATTAATGTCTTGCACCACAAGTCTTCAAAGTCACCCTCTCCAGAGCTTCCTCCCGTTTGGGAGGAGCTCATTTAACAGGGAATCTGCTTTCAGCCATGATGGCAAATGCACATTAATGTACATATTAAATACAAGAGAAGCTTTGTGAAAGATGTCATGTTTGGAAACTTTAAGTCTATATCAGTTAGGCCCTATACTGGCACCTAGAAGAGACTCTTCCATGCCAGCATGCTTTCATCCCAAGTCACAAAATCCATCAGCACAAGAGGATTATCTGTGAACATAAATATCTGCCCCTCTTGTTTTAAACCCTGGTATTTTCTCCCAAAATGACAATTTTTTTTTTATTGCTTAGTTATTTTTCCTTTTCTTAAGGACTTTTGAGTCCTTATAAGAGACAAACTACACCCATGTCCACAGATTACACTGCTTGTGCTATAAATAAATATATATTTGTAGTCAGAGCAGTGACTAACATTTCAATAATAATGGAGGTCGAAAACAGCAAGGCAAAACAGTGTGAAGTTTGCACATACTCTGTAGCTCAAGCTAAACACTATCTTTTCAGTCTTTCTTTTTAAAATCATCTGACTCTCATACAGCTGTGTTGTATTGTGAAACAGAAAGTGCCTCCACACTGAGATGAGCTATCTATGTCTGTATTGTAAGATTTGACTGTGCTACATACTGTCTAGCACAGTGACTAGCCTTGGTAGTTAGTCCAATCCATGCAAGTGCTAGTGGGCTCTGATTTGTTACAGAGTAAAAACAGAAGAGTACAATTAATGATTTCAGGGAGGTGATTCTGTTCCTACAATTGTGTTGTTTGCTGGCAGTACTTGTATCTCAAGTTAGATATGGTAAGGGTTAGAGTTCCTATCATGATCTTTACTTGTAATTCCTGATACTTAAATGACAGAACATATTGTACAGCCTCAATGTCTATCTAATTGAAATACCTTCATCATTCTTTTATATATATATATATATATTCTTGTTAATTTGTATCACAGTGGCTCTGCTGATCTTTTTTCCTTTGGTTTCATTTTCCTTTCTAGTAATGAAGCCTGGAGGTTCCAGGGTGGCTTTGCAAGACCTATCACCGTAACAGAAATCTTTACCAGGGGATTCAAGTGGGGAGCTGCAGCTTTCATCATTGCTCTGGGCATTGAATATTCACTGTTTCCTCCAAAGAAGAATGGAGGCCACCACTGAAGATCAAATATAACAACTTAATACTTACTAATCATAAGCTGAAGCATACATAAGCCTGCTGCTCACTCTGTACTTATAATATGCATATTAAAGTCTATCACAGGCAAACCCGTGTTTCTTTGATCTTATACTTTTGTGGAAGGATCAAAAAACATGGCCAGGGCAATTTAACTGTCTTTGATCTGGGGGAAAAAAAACAACCCAAGATGGCTCTTGGGTTTGCTGTACTGTCTTTTAAAGAGCAAGATAAACTATCAGACCAGCTCTGTCCAAACCCTGCCAAGATTCTGTTAAATGAAATTGAGAAGTTTGTTGCTTTTAAGAGAAAATTTGTACCATATTTATTACAGGTTTAACAACTATTATGTCCCAGTAAGTAGTAATGAATAACTTGTCATTTCTCAGAAGTGTTGGTTACTATTTGCTCTTATGTCTCTAAATAAAAATAAATATTAAATTAAAGCTTTAAAACCAACTCCAGACTGCCTCAAAGTATATGAAAGTACCAAAGCTTATACTTAACCCTATTGAACAATTAGCCTGACATACGCTATGCACCAGAATAATCTGCTGTGTAATATCCAGACATCAAAAATTACATTGCTGCCAAAAGTAGAATAAAATGTTTAACTTGGCAATAACTGTACCTTACCCTAAAATGTTTTCCACCATACTTGACTGTAATGTTAAAAAAGAGGACAATTTTTTCCTTTGATCTGGTGTATTTATAGATTTATTTATTTTTACATCTAGTCTCCTTTAGTAATTTGTTTTAAATGTCCTAGTTTTCCCTAAATTATCTTAACAGCTTCTGGACTGCTTTAAGAATGCCTGGACTGAAGACTAAAGCAGAAAAGGACCTGTGGGCAGTATATGTCCTCTGCAGTACCAGGAATTATAATTGTCTGAATATCCTACTGTAAATTTTGTTATGTTATGCCATTAGTAACAAAGTACGGAGGCCATGTTACATAGCACAAACAACAGGACACCCGTCACTAAAATGAAAAGCAAAATTAGACAAGTGAGAAATGGTAAAGGCCACTAAACAGTTACATAGTATACTTCCACGGTGAAGAAATTGAAGTTTTTAAACAATCCTGTCACAAATTGCGAGTTTACAAAAAAGTTGAAGGTCCTACCAAAACACAGCTAAAATATCTTTTTTTTAAACACACATATTCACATGCAATCCTTCTGAGTGAGATTATAATAGAGCTTTATTTTTCGAGCCAATAAATAACATCTGCTACTGTGTGAGTGCAGATGTACAGTTCAGTGGAGTTTGTCATCTTTGTATGACATTGCTCAAGGCACTGTTCATAGTGCAAACACTCATTTTAGCAAACTCTTGCCTAATCCTTTTCTCAAACATTCCTATCCAGTTGTATCATTCCCTGAAAAACCAAGAACCTACTGTGTAAGGTCTGTTGCACAAAACATTTCTATTGTCCCTTAGGTACTCTTACCCAGAATATGCATTTTCAGTAGCTGGTACTCACTGCTTGTTTTCTGTACTCACTGCTTGTTTTCTATCTGGTTCCAAGACAACTCTCTAGGGAGTACTGAATTTCAGATGGCTGTTCAGGAAAACAAGTAATACAGTTAATTACTACAATGTTAATAATTTTTACTATGTTACTAATTTTAATAATTACATGAAGTAGAATGAGTCTTTTTAAATGGTATAAGCCTGCCACTTCACTGATATAGCAAATATATCAGGCATATTCAGACAAGACTAGTTTTGGTAAAATTTATGCATTTATGAATTAAGGTGGTATAATTTGGTGGTTTAATAGCCAGATGGCAGCCACAGCCCTAAATGACTGTCTTTAATTTATGATGAACATATTTTGCTAATTTTGCAGAATATGTCTCATCTTTATTATGCATACAATACTCATAAAGATTTTCTTTCACAGGTATAATAATACCAATCCTGCCTGGGGAGGGAATTCTTCTTGTGTATTAAAATAATAGTACCAAATGTGTCTTCACTGTAACCATAGCAATGTCTGTCCTTGTATGAGAACAGCCTTCTACCAGCATAGATATTTTACAGTGCAAAAACCAGGGTCACAAACAGCAACGGCACCAGCAGGTGAGGAACATACATGATTGTAATACGAGACAGGAAGCTCTTTTTGTATCATAAAGTCTGAAAAATAAAACTGATGATGCTCCACTTTCTGTATGGAACAGATCCAAGGAGAAATTGTGCATATTGATTCACAGTAGGTAGCTGGTTTCCTTCTGAATCAGCTACATCTTAATAGTGGGGATACTGTGATAGCCCTGAATGATTGATATTACAGTGAGAGCCTGACCATACAATTTCAGTAAGAATACAAGTATTTTTTCAGAACACAGAGCTGCCACTTGGTACAAATCCTAGTGCGGGCGAATATTTTCTGTCTCCTTTTTCCCTGCAGTTCCAAAGACAGCGTGACTCTTCATGTGTGCTATCCCAGTGTACTGTGCTTCCACTGCTCTATTTTTAGCAGCACAAAAAAAATGACTCACTGTTTCATAAAGGCTTTGAAATCCATTGAGCTGGGAGTTACATGTGTCTGATTTCACCGTATATGGAGGTGGCTTTTCTCGAGTTCAGAAAAATGTTAGATTTTAGGCCTTTTGGAGAGCAGCTCCAGCTGCAATGCTAGCATCCCGCAGTAAATGGCTTTATGAAAGTGGCTAGCTTATGTCAAGGGAAGAGCAACAGCCAGTGTTCAGGAAAAAAGCGTTACGCAATATTTACTTAAGATTATACAACGGGAAGCATACAACTGTCACACAGCTGTACATTATCCTCGCTGTGAACGAAGAAATTCAGAGTGAGACATGAGCCATACAAGCGGTTACGGCTGAACTCCCGTCCAAACACGTGCCCGCACCGACCGCAGGTCTGAAAACCCTGCTACTACTTCATAGCTCGTAGGGCCACCACAGAGCCGCTCTGTGTGTCCCCACACCAGCAGCAGGACAAAAACACCCCTCCGAACGCCTGTGCACACGCCGAACTCGCCCCGCGCCGCCGCCGCGGCCTCCCCGGGCAGCGCTGCCCCGGCCGCGGCGTCCGTGTCAGGGGGAGGTGCCGGGAGGCGCCGCGGGCCCCGTCCCGCCTCCATCCGTTGTGGGCCGGTTTTGTGTGTTCAGCCCTGAGTTACGGCTCCGGGGTACAGCCGGAAACAAAACTAAAACCATCATCCTGCCTCCCGCCATCCCCCCCCCGCCCCGTCCGGCGCTGGCCAGCGGGGCCGGTACGGCCCCATCTCCTCCGTGCTCCAAATGGCGGACCTGGCTGCTGTAGAGACCTCCCCGAGGCGTCTGGGTGCGTTCTACCTTCCCCCGCTCCTTCCCCTCGCACTTCCCTTCCCGCCGAGCGCCCTGAGCGCAGGCGGCCCAGCCCGAGCGTCCGGCGCGAGCGGGGCCTGGGCTCCCGTGAGAACCGAAACCGAGTGTGATTTAAAGTGACGCACTTAGAAAAATTACTGGAAATCTGCATAAACCGCCTTTAGTAGTTGGGGATTTGTTGATTGGTTTGGGGTTTTTTTTTCTTTTTTTTTTTTCTTTTTTTTTTTTTTTCGTTTTGTTTTAATTAGGAGGACTGGGACCTTAAAACAAATTAGCGTGGTCATACCGGTTTACATGGGAAGAAAACTATTCAAGCGTAGGAAGGAATTGCTGGTGATTCCCGCAGCAATTCCCTTTTTTTCCTGAGAACGTTGCGCAAGTCCTGTTGGAAGGCGTAGCGCTGTGAGGCAATAGGGAAATTTAAAAGGTGTGGAGCGTACTCTACAACTTTGAAAAATGCCACATGGGGCTGGCTCCAAGCGCAGCCGTTCCAGCGCCGCCGCCGAGGCAGAGCGGAGGCAGCGCGGAGCCCCCTTGGCCAGGTCAGCAGCTTCTGTTTTCCCCTTCCAGCGCGGCTCTTCCGGCCCACTGCGTCCTGTGCAAAGAAGAAAATTTCCCAGATCAGAAGGACACCCGCTGGTGTCATGTCCTGGTTTTGTTGCTGCAAAGATGACGGTGAAAGGTTCAAGATACAAAATGCCAGCAAGGAGTTAACTGGAGCCTTGTGGATCTTTGTGTGGAATTTTAGTATGTTATTTCCTGCTCCTTTGCAAAGGAAAAAAAAAGCCTAATTAGACATGCACATGAACACAAAATATTGAGGCAGCTTTATCTCTGATGCCTATGATTTTTTTTTTTTGTCTTAAGAAAGATAAGCTGATTTTTCTCTCCTCTTTGTAGAGCATTTACATTCAATAAGTCATCTTATTGCAGAGCCCAGATAATCAAAAGCTAGGCTGCTGGGTTTATGTTGTGATTGCTTTTTTTTCTTTAACTTTTGCATCTATAAGGACTGGATCTGTCATGTTTGAAAAAGGGGTCATCAGATGGAAGAGTGGAGCATTATGCCCTTAATCTCTTATGGCAGTGTGGGTCGGCAGAGTTACAGACTGTTATAGTTTATGCTAAAAAAATCACTTCCTGTTGCTCTTACTCATTCCCCTCACAGTTCCCAAAGAATGTTATCTGCACAGCTGCTTTTCCTTTTATTTAGAGCACCATTCCTGGTTCACTGCAGTCATACAGAAGAATGCCTGACCCTTGGTCATTTTCTTTGGTTTTCCCACCCCATACAATTAGGAAGTAGACCTCACAGTAATTTGTGATCTTGCCATTTGTCCAGCAGAGAATGAGTTAATGTAATCACTGGAAAATTCTGGATGGAAACCAGTGTGTTCTGGATCAGTGGTTTGGCAATGGTCAAATGTCAGTTTTCCAGCGTTCTTGTGAACAGTTTTACATACAGGTAAGATAATTTCAAGACTGAGTAGAATCAGCATTTTTTTTTTTATAATGAGCATGTAATGTACCATATATAAAGGAAATTCACAATAGAAGAGGATTCATATGTGTGCTTGAAAGGCAAATTATTTTTAAGTTAATATATAAATAGTAATTCTACATGTCTGAAATTCCAACTCACTGGGAAATTCCCCCTAACACACACCCTTGCTCTGTTTTTTTTAAACTAGTTTTAAAAGATTAGATAAAAATCAACTGGAGTAGTTAAAAAGTTTTTCTGGTATTTCCAAAAATGACCAAAAGTTGTTAAATTTCTGTTTCACTTTAGAGTTAAACTATTACTTCAAGTTCTTTTGAAAGTCCCAGCTGAATGTACCCGGGAGGTGCTTTCATATGAAAGTGCTTTGTGCCTCCCCCTTCTTGACTGCATTATGTCATGAAAACAGTGTCATTCTATAGAATGTGTTTGATGCTAGATTGAAAATAAGTTAGCAATAAATATGCTTTTGCTTTTCTTCTGATAGAAAACTTTCCAAAACACATTACAGTGCATGAGGGGTTCCTCTGTTTTAGATTAATTTATCTCACCTGCTTAATTATGGACACAATATGTGACATTTTTGATTGTAACTTCTAGAATGTGTAACAAAAGGATGAAAATGCTGTAAAAAAATCTAATTCAGGTGCTAGAATCTTTTGGTATATTAGGCTTTGAAGCTGAATTGGCATTTGCTTTCCAGTATGGTTTAAATAAAACTCTGCAGTAGAGTGATCAATCTCTGTGGAAGGACTAAGATTTGTCTTTAGGTTTGCTCATCTGCCATTTCTCTGTATATGTAATGGAGGTCAGAGGAGGTTAGATAGAATTTCCATAGTTGGTGGCAGTGGAAATTGAGCACAGCACCCTCCTGATTTTGTTAATCACAAGGCTAGGGGTTTTTCTAGGTTTGAATTTTTGTTCCAGTTTTCAGTATGATGGTACATGAATGTTTAGTGAAGAAAAAAGATGGTCTTTGGCTTATCTATACCAATTTGCATATTTAAGGTTGGAATATTTTCTTGGAGTGTCTTTTCAATCTTTTTGAGCATAGAGGGTGTGTGTGGAAAATCCTTTTAACTCCAGATTGGAATAAATTTAAATGATGTTAATAATAAGAAAATACACAGACTCTTGAATTTACAGGTTATTAGTGGTTTTACAATTACATGTTATCTTGTTGCTCGGAAAAGGGCAGAGCTTTTGGAAATACTTAATCTACCACTCATCAGCAGGCTGATGACTTTTGTTTCACTTCCTATGGAATATACAGACTCATGTTAAGGTAATTTACTCTAAAAAGAATTTACATGTCTTTCTGATTAGTATGACCTTCCTAAATACTTTTAGTTTTGTAATGAACAACTGGGAGAGTCCCTTGAATAAAGGAGGTCTTTGTGGTGTATGCTGGAGTGTTAGTTGAAAGTTAAATACTTCAGATAGGAGAATTAAGTGTGGACTTGTGCAGCAGATCTCTGATTTATTGCCTTTTAATTCTCTCCCACAGAACTGCCCTTGCAGAAATGCTCCTAGATAGGAATGAACAAAGGAGAGGTGCTGTGGTAGACACAGGCTTCATGTCATGCTGGTTTCTAGTATAAAAACCAGTAGGCTGACAATTTTAAAGGAACAGCAACAAAGTGATGACCAGGTGCCAAGTGCCAGCTTTCCTCATTCATCAGATTCAAGAAGAATTGGATAAAGAAGAAGAAGAGATAATGGTTTTCCTGTGCCGAGACCTTGCTCCTGACTTGGCCAATGCTGATCTTAAAGAGATCTTGGTGGCTTTGAATGAGAGAGAGAAGCTGACTCCTGTTGGCTTGTCTGAGCTGTTGTACAGAGTTAAGAGGTTTGACTTGCTGAGGAGGGTCTTGAACACTGAGAAAGCAACAGTGGAAGCTCACCTTGCCAGGAGTCTCAGACTTATCCCTGATTACAGGTAATAGATCTATTTCTGATTTCAAAGCTACTCTGTCTTGTTCAAAATAAGTGCTTTGGTTTTTTCCTTTGTTTGGGGGGTGGGGGCAGTATGGGTGAGTTGTTTTTTAATTTTTTTTAAAATTTATTTAATACTTCTCAGATTCAGAGAATAGTTATTGAAGGTAGAAGAGAAGCAGAAAAGGACGTTCTATCTAGAGTTATAGTTCAAAGAAAATGTCAAGTTTAGTCCCTGAATTAAACTTTAGCAGTTTCTTGCTTGTCATGGCATTAGAAGCATCTGTATTTAAGGAGTTTGTGTGTTTGTGAATAAAACCAGTGATGTTTGTAGAGTTCTAGATTAGGACCTAAAAATGACACTTTAAAGGAATATCATTGGCTTGACATATTTTCTTTTCTGGTTTGCTTTGGGGACATAGCCATGTGGTATAACTTTTCTCAGAGGACCTCTCTCTTACTTGTTTTACTCTACTAGTTTTGAGAGGCTTAAATTAAGAAATTCCAGTTATTTTCTTTGAGAGACTTCAGAAAGAAATTCATATGCTCATAAGAAAGATTTTCCTGTGTTAAATTCTCACTAAAATAAAAACCATGTAACTAACAGGTAAAAAAGTTAAGGATGTGTTCTGTTGTCTCATTCTCTCACTTAATCTCTGTTAAACATTAAGGAAAATTCTGTTTTCCTAACAGTGGCTATTACAGTGTCAGTCTGAAAAACATAGGTGCTGATTAGAGTATTTTATAATTGGATCTTGAAACAGGGTGCATCTTTTACCTGTTTCTTAGTTAGAAATCATAGATTAAGACTGGAATATGGGGAGAAGTTGAGTAGTTGGGAAAGGGAGGAATCTTGCTGCAAGCTAATCCTTTAGAAATATCTCAACTTTATTTCAGGGTACTAATGGTAGAGATAAATGAAAATCTGGAAAAAGATGAAGTGGGTTCTCTTGGTTTTCTACTCAGAGATTATTCACCTCGTATGAAAGTGGCAAAATATAAGGTATGTTTTCCTTAATTCTGGCATTCTCCTCTGGAGCAAAGAGACATGAAAGTAAAAAAAAATATGTAGCTAGACAGCAAAGGAAAGGAGTCAGTACTGCAAGGAGTATTGAGGCAGGAGTACACAAATATCAGGAAGCAGACGAGGAGTTGTGGATTCTGTTTCATTTTGTTGATTTTTAACTCAAGGAAAGAAGCATGGAAAACTAGCAAAAAAGTAAAGAGGGAACAGTGCTTGTTAAAGTGTGTGGTGCTTGAATGTACTTCATGGGTAGGCATTTTACAGAAGTCTTTCTTCAGTACTTCTGACCTGAAAGTTTATGGAAGAATGATCTCAAACCAATAACCATTTGAACTGTATCTTGAATTACAAAGTCACTTTTTGTTTGTGTTCTGCTTCACTTACAAAGGAACACTTATATTGTAATTACATCTTTATACCTTTGCATTCTGAATATTTTTGTTAAGTCCTCTGAGAAAGCAGAAATTCAGTAGAGAGGACTCAGAAGCCTTGACCACTGTGCAGAGAAGACTGAAGATTTCTGTCTTCTCCCTTTGAGGTTTTTTTTCCTTTTCTATATTCAGTCAGAGAAGGAGAGAGGCCCTGAAAATTTCCCAAAGCTTTTCTTGCCTCTTGCTTTGTGGCACGTGAGCCACCAGTGGCTGGCTTTGTAGGAAAAACAAAATGCAAAACTGTGTCCTCAAAAATTTAAGACTGATTTTTAAGAATATCACTTTGTAGCTTCTATTACTCCTGTGATAATATCAAGGAGTCATATGTCTCTCAGGTAATTTTCTTAGAAGGTGTAACATCTCTAATTGTTTATACAGCCTTTATGACCTCTCCCTGGTATTTTCTATGTTGCTTTGTTACATCTGGTGGAGAAAAAAAATACTGATGTGTTTGGGTTTATGTTGCTATTCTAGAGTTTTCTAGCTCTTATAATTGACCTAGAGAAGCTAAATTTGGTGGCTCCTAATCAACTGGATTTGATAGAAAACTGTTTTCGAAGTATTCACAGGATAGACTTGATTAGGAAGATTCAGACATACAAACACAAAGGTAAGATGCTCTTTTTGCACTGGTTACTCTTGATAGCAGCAATCAGATGTGCTGAAGATAAAACTATGACTTACAAGTAAGGGCATTTGCTTTCTTCATAGATTTAGGTTTTCCAAACAGTTGAAATATCATGGTGTGTTTGTGTTTCTGTTAAATTTGCAGCTTCAGTGTCCTCCGTTCATTGCCAGCCAGTTTATGTAAATGCTCATCAGGCCTCTCTGCCTAATTTCAATTTGATTGGTCCTCCTTATCTTTCAGGGGTAAGTATACAAGAAGTGAAACAAGTCCTTTACTTCTAAATATTGCCAGACTTTAAAAGGAGATCCATCTTTCAGAGCCTGAGGAATTAGAGATGACTAGTGACTAAAATATTGCTTGGTTTATTTCTGTTTTTCCTGTTATTTGCTGAGTTTAGGGTCTGATTTAAATCTGCCTAAGATGCTATTTAAAGGACTTCTGTGAATATTTTCCTATTAGTTGAACATATGAAATCTGTATCTTGAAAGCTTTTTTGTATTATACTGTGGAGTGAAAAGTTTTGCTTTGAGTGTTCTTTGCAAAACTTATTCTTCTTTTCATACCTCTGGACCTTTCAGGGAAAGTAAAGCTGAAAATGATAGCTTTTTAAAGAAGAGTTTTTCAGGGTTTTTTGTTTGTGGTTTGTTTTAAACTCAGTTTAAGAAGATATCTCAGTATCTGAAAAGTCATCAAATCCTATTGCATGCAGTATTCTTTATATTTGAGCTAGCTGTGATATTCTATCAGTGTGACCTTTCTTAAAGTGTTTAACCTTGCTAAATCTGATGATATTAGTTGTCATGTGTTCAGTAAACATGCAGCTCCCTGCTGCTGTATAGGAAACAAAGTTCACATCTTCAGGGGCTTTTCCTTGCTATTCATGACATGCTGGTGTTTTGGTGGTTTTTTTGGTTTATTGTTTTGGGTTTTTTGGGTTTTTTGTTTTTTGAGGAGGAGGAACAGTTGGGTGTTTATTTTATTTGTCTGTGCTCTGGGTAGGTTTTTTCATCTGTTATGTTGTAATTCTGTTTAGCTGATAGAAATGAATCCAAAATATCCTTTTACTGAGGAAGAAATATGACTGTGTTTTATTTTGGAACACCTTTATTAATTCTTGAAGGAGACTAGGAAAATTATGCCTTTTTCTTAATTTCAGATTCAGAATGAGAGCACAGAAAAATTACAAAATGGATCAAGTCTTACTCTGGGTAAGAGCATTTTATCTAAAAGAGCCAAATGATGAATTTCATTACATCAAAGGACTGTTATTTGATAATTGTGTTCATGGTAATCCTGTTAATAACATCAGGAGCAGAGAGTATTTGATATCTCTCAGAACTGAGCCTGGCCTTACTGTTTGGTCTTGTATTTGCTTTGCTTGTGCTGCCACATCTTAAAACATTCTTAAAAATTGTAAGCTTCCACTGTCAAAACATCTTAACAGAATAAATATTTTATTAGTAAAACCATGGATAAAGTTGGCTAGCCAGCTCTGGAGGCCTGTGTAGTACAGTTCTGCCCTTGAACTCTGGAGAAGGAAGTTTTTGTGTCAGTTCAGCAGTGAGCTGCCCACCAGGCCAGCCAGGAAGTTGTGCAATGAATACCAGGTTCTTTCCCTGTGTATTGTGTTTTCTGTGGAAACCCCAAATACCTCTCAAATATGGTGATTTTTGAAATTAGTTGGCTGAATTCTTTCAGTGTAGAAGAGATTAATTTTTTCTTCTAGTCCCAAGTGATGTAGAATGAAATCCAGATAACATTTTAGAGGTGAATCATTTAGGGATTTTTAAACTTCAGTGGCATACCTAGAAACAAAGCAGTCCCAATGGGTGAGAACTTTGCTGGAGTAGATACTTTCTTCTTTATAATTGATCTGGTGAGTAAAAAATATCAAATGGCACTTGCATACTGAGATTACTTCTGTATGTTTTAGCTGCAGCAGAACCACTTCACATGTCCATTGAGGAGTCAGGAACAGTGCCACATAAGGTATATTCTTGTGTCTATGTATGCATGTAAATAAATATAATCTCTGTGAATATTTTCCTTAGTTTTCTTTGTTTGTGTTTCATTTTGAGATTTCCTTGAGTTGTGTGCAGACAGAACAATGGGAACATCCTGAGCCATAAACAGGTTCTGTGAATTGTTTTTGCAGACTATAGTTGAAATATAAAATATTTGCTGCTACTCTGGAAGCAGCAGTGTGCAAAATACATGTATGGTGTACACACAGAACTCATACATTTATTAGTGGAGGCCAAGTTAAAACCTGTGGAAGTTCAGACCTCTTGCCACATGCCTTAGAAATCACAGAGCTTCTTTGCATGCAGTAGATTTTGTTCTTGATTCCTTCCTCACTCCCTGCTCTTGAGGCAGAAGACAGACATGCTTTGGGGATTAATGATAAGGATGGCCAAGTGCTATTTGCACTTGTTCTCCTATAAGCCAGGAACCAACCTGCAGCAAACTGATTTGCTTCAATCAATTCTCTTCAGAGGGGAGAGGAATTGTGAAAGAGTCATTACGGATTATTTAGGAATAAGGAGGTTGTTCCCCTAAATAAGGAAATAAATTTTCCGATGATCAGTGCTTGCTTGCACACCTGGGGAACACAAAAGTTCTCTACATTTATTGTGTTGGCAGTATGAAGCTTGTACAGTTTTAGTCTCTGTTTAAGAATCTTTATGGTAGTGAGATTGCATAACACAAGGACACAAAAGCTAAGCCTGTACTAGAAATAGAGAGAAAAGAATCATTAGTCCCTTTCTCCTGGTTTTTTGTTGCATAGATAAGACACATTACAACCCAGTAGACAGATTTCTGCTAGCTACTTGCTGAAGAACAACAGAATGTTATTTACTGTATCTATAACATAAAGTTTGAGAAAATAATATGGTCTAAAAGTTGAGAAAGTGATGTATTCACTTTGTAATTGTCCTTTCACATTTCTCAGATGTCTGATGATTCCTACAGAATGCAAAGTCGACCTTTAGGAATATGCCTGATAATAGATTGTATTGGCAATGACACTGGTAAGTCTCTGGAATTTTAAGTCCCTTAACTTGTTAATCTCAGATCATTAGAAGAATTTAGTATAAAAAATAAAATGTACATTTACCAGCCAGATTAGGGTAGTGCTGTCCCAGTCATTTAATCTCCCAATTGTAATAAGGGTTCAAAGAGTTGGAAGGGACAACATCAGCTTAAAGCCAACTGTCCTAATTATTGGAGACAACATTTGTTTTTTTTTTGGTGCAGAATCTCTGAATGAAAGAACTTGGAAGAGGATAGACTGAATTTTGGGATGGGCAAAAAGGATATTCAGCAACCAGGAGAAAAATTCGGCTTACAGCAGTCATGCAGTCATACAGGAGGTTGTTGGCAGAAGTGGTAGTGCTTCCCACCAGCTAACAAAACCAAAACTGTTGTGCATTTGAAGTGCAATCATACTGGACACCAGAGATTTTCAATAGCCATCAGGTCCTTTGTTAATGATGCACCTGGGCTTCTGTCCAATCTTGCACAGTTTAGCTGAAAGTGTCACCACTGCAGTCAGTGTAGTCACTGCCATGGTTGAAATGTGGGGGTTTCCTGATTGCCTTTGTAGAGTCCTAGAATTAGATCTTTGCACAGTCAAAAACACCCCTCACTCTCTAAGCTCTGTAACACACGAGGCTAGCAATAAAAATGAAGAGAGTATTTGCAGCCAGTTCTGTAATAGGCTGGGAGATGGAGGGAAGGAGAGGCTTTCCAGGCATGTCTTTTGGTTTTCTCAAGTGTAATGGCCCAGCAGATGAACTAACTTAGAATTGCTGATGTAGCTGAAGGGCAGTGGTTGTGGAGCTCACACCCAGAAAGTCTTTATCTCAGGTGTTTAAAGTCACAGTGTCAGCATTTAACATGACAGAAGGCAAGACTTGCACTGAAGTACATTATGGTGCTAGTGAGATTCAGAGGAGACAGGGCATATGGCATTGCTTAAAGGAGTTTGCTAGAGAGGCAGAAATAGTTGTGCCACACTATTCTGATGTCTGAGTACATTGGAGAAAAAGAAGAGGCAGGGAAAACACTAGAAATTGTATCTGTAGCTGTCCCAAGATTTAATCTCAGGAAGGAGAACCAGTAATAGATACTGTAGGATCAAGAATTACAACACTTTAAAATGCCCACTGTAAACAGCATGAATTTATCAAATGCTGATAAAATTCAAAGGGAAATGCACATTGCTGTTTTGTAAATAGCTGCTTTTGACTTTTCCAGTTGGAAATCACTTTTAATCCTTACATTGTATAAACAATGAGAGGAGAAAAGCCTAGTGTTTTATGTAGAATGGAGATGCTGAAAAATCAGTGGAGGTTTGTTGGCAGATTGCTGGTGTTGAAGAAATGGGTAGGTTCTGATCTCAGGCTGCAGCATGTAATTCTTTTCCTGCCAGAAGCTGTGCATGGGCAGTGTATATGTGCTTTATACTGAAGGTCCAATGCTACAGTCTAAGTTGTAGTAGTAGCTTGTGGTTCTCTGAACACTTAATACCATGTATCTGGTTTCAGTCCCATATTTAGAAACATCTAAAGTAGTTATTCAGATCTAAACACATTTTCCTGCAGCACAGGTTGACACAAATACAGTAAAAGTCTTGTGGTTTGGCTACCTACAGTTTTAATTTCCAACTTGATTGAAAGAGTTCATTATTTAGATTTTTTTCCTGAAAATGCCATTCTGTCCCAGCTAAAACTCCAGTGTCCATTCTTCACCTGGAGCTCATCACTTAAAATTTTAGGAAGCAAAAATGACTGCAGCAGGTTCATTTTTGACTGTGAAAGAGAACCTCTGTGTTTCTTATGCAGTTCTGTGTATCTATAATAATCATTCAGAATAATTTAGACCAATTAAAAGGTGAAACAGACTTCCTATGCTGTCCAGATCACTCTTCATCATTTCAAGTGTGATTTTTCTTGCCTTATATTTTAAGTCTTAGGAACTTGGAATACTGGCTCTAAAGGAAAACATTTAAGTGTCTGTGGAATGTGAACAGATACACAGTGTCTCTGCTCTCATGAAACATGTAACTCACAGGAAAGACAACATGCATGTAGCACTATAAGTATGCAATATACTGTGATCAACCACAAGTACTCCTGATTTTTTAATTATTGTGATAAAATTATCTACTTAGTTTCAATAGAAAAACACTGTAAGTACTGCAATTCAATATAGATGAGATTGAGCCTTGGTGTGCCTTGGTTTAATTACATCTGCTTCTTTCAGATGTGTTGGAAGAGACCTTCAGAGGCTTAGGCTATGATGTTCATTGTCACAGATATTTAAATATGAGCTCCATGAATCAAACATTGCTGGAAGTTGCAAGGTGGCAGAAGCACAAAAATTGTGACAGCTTCATTTGCATATTGGTCAGCCGTGGAAACTCTCAGAGCATCTTCTGTACAGACCACACCTTCTCTGGATTCCCTTTGGAACAAATAAAGAAATACTTTACAGCCGACTCATGTCCTGGACTCCTAGGAAAACCGAAACTTTTTTTTATTCAGAGCTATGTTGTGCCAGAAAATGAGCAAGAATGTACCAGTCTGTTGGAAGTTGATGGGAATGCTGACAATACCAGAGGTAAAGTCACTATTCCCCATGCAGCAGACATCTTTTGGAGTCATTGCAAGGTGGATGTGTCTACACTAGAACAATCCCCAACTTCACCCTCATATTACCTGCGCTGTCTGGCTGAGCTACTCCGTAATCCTTATAAAAGGTAAATTAAAGTGAGAGGAAAGAAATAACCCTTTTACTATGATAGCTTATTGTCATGGAGAATGAGAAACCTTACATTTCAAACCATCTGCTCCTGAAATGTGTTTTCTTGCAGCGTCATAGTCTAAAAGACAAGTATCCTCTACAACTGCATAGGTAGCCTAAACTAGGAGTGAAGTTTCTGATGTTACAGTGTAAAGTTAAAGTGTGGTATGGCATTGGGGTTTGCAGAGTGAGAAGGGAAGAACCTGTCCTGGATAGTGTATGTCGGTGCTTTAGACAGGATTGGAAATCTTCCTTCTCCAAGGTAAACAGGCTTCTGTTAAACTGAGGATTGCCTTGTACCATTGAGACAAGCTGTGCTTGCAAATGTAAACAGTCAGTGCTTAAGTTCAGGACAAAGGCAGTAGAGAGGGAAGGATTTCCTACTTTCTCTAAATTTAATTGACCCCTTTTTCACAGAGCCAATTGATTTCCAATATGTAATCTTGAACTTAAACTATCGGAAAACTTTTGTCTATCTAAAGAGATCAAAAGGAATCTGTGGAAAAGTCAGATACATTTGGATATATAACTTACCAACAAAGGTTTTATTTATACAGCTGATCTACCAGGGAACTGTTATTCAAGGTAGTTGCAGTGCTAACATTTAGTACCTTTTTACAAACCCTAAAGCCTTGTCCTGAAATCACAGATCATCATGTCAGCATAATCAGTATCACAGCAGTGATTTGGGTCATAAGAGTTTGTCTCAAATTGCATGTGCAGCCTTGTGTGTTAGAGGCCTTGCCTCTGCAGTAGAGCCTGAAATTGCAAACTTTCTCTATGCTGAGTCTGAAGTTATCTTCTCTCCTTGTGAATTCTTAAATGGTGTCTTGCCTCATTCTCTAATGAAATGCTTTTGATGTTTTTGCTGCAGGAAACTCTGTATATTGGATATCCATATGGAACTGAACAAAAAAGTTTATGATGGGAATAAGACCGCTGACCCAAGCCAACAATACTCACTGCTGCTCCAGCACACACTGAGAAAAAAACTTTTTTTCCCACTTTGCTGCTAGAAAGTACATATCTGAAATAATTAACAAGAAGCATTTGCTATGATGCAAAGAGTTTAATGCATACTTTTATTTATGTATTGTTATTTCATCTATATCTAAAGTGCCTGTTGCTTCCAAACACAGGAATTTACACGCATTTTAGTGTGCAAAGACACTAAATTTTGTATTTTTATATTGTGGTCTCTGAAAGATGGATGAGAATGGTAGCTATTGTATAGCAGTGCAGCATATCTTGCTACTGAATACCACAGGTAAACAGAGTGTAAAGAGATCTAAACTGTCTAGCTGTTGGGTTTTCCAAGAAAAAACAGAAGTGTTTTTATTGCTTCCTTGGTGGTTTTTAACATACCTCCTAACAGTTAATATTTGAACAAATATACTGAAATGCATTGATGACTTTACCCTGCACCTAGTAGTGGCAAATGTCTCAGGAAAGCATTCCTACCCAGTTATGCCAGATCTTTGCTAACAAGTTCTGGCTTGCATGCCTCTGTAGACTGGCAAAACAGAAGGGAGAGAAAGATGGTCTTTTCAGTAATCTGGATTCCATCTGTTGGCTGCAGTAAAGATTGCATTGTTAGAACTGCCCACTGCTCACAGGGGTTCTGTGTTAATAAATGAGACAGTCTGCCATGCTTTGGGCCAAGTATGTTTTCTGCTGATGCAAAAATGAATGTACATGTGACAGGACATTACAGTAATCTGCCACACAGTTAAAAACATGTGGGATTTTGGCAGATGTCTCGTGGAAGCTGAAACATGATTCACACTCATTGTACCAGGCATAGTTGTAAAAAGATACTTCAAAATATTTCAGTTTAAATGTAGTATGTAGCAGCCATGGGCCTTTAAGACTAGATTATGTTAAACACCCCATCCTTACTGCTTTTGCTTATGAAAAAGAATATACCTTATTAATTCATTTTTTTCCCAAGTGCTCTTGTTCTTGTGAAAAAAGAAAAGGGAAAATTGTCCTAAATACAAAAATTTTTCTCCAATGTAGCAGTTGCCTAACTAAAAGTTACCAGCCTTAAAGTTCAGTTAGCCTACTTGTATAACAGTATAACCTGGATGGGTTGTATTGAAGTTTATTGTCACTGAATTTAGTGACAATAAAACTGCCACTTGTAAATATTTAATTTTTACTCCTAATGTAGTCTCCTATGTAGGAAAATCAAGGTCCTGGTGTGCTCTGCTTGGTTTCTGTTTAAATTTTTAATGGGTAAAGAGAGGGATACAAAATGACAGACATGGAATCTTAGAAGTTACTTCCTGTGGTGGCAGGTAAATGAACTAAATGGTGAAACAAACATTTCCTGTGCTTGTTGAAATAAGGTGTTATTTCAAGTTATGTATATCTGAGTAATGTTAAAGAATGTGATCTTCTTCACAGATTAACTTCACTTTCCCATTTCCTTTACTAGCTTTTGCATTTGACAAGCACTTCTGCTACCCTATAGACAACCAAAAGCAGGGAGAATGGAACCAAGAGGAGACAGATGAGGAAAAGAAATGTGGAAATTTTGAGCAGGATCAAGAAGGGGAATGGTAGGGAGCATCGAGAGAAGAACAAGTAGGGGAAAGATGATTTGGAGGAGAAATACAGATTAATATTGGAAGGAGAAGAAAACAGGAAAAAGGAAGTCAGAGTAATAGTGGCTGTCTTTACAGACTCTAATGCTGTGGTGAGTTGGTTGATGTTTTGTGGATTGGTTGGTTGGGGGTTTTGAGTGATGCTAAATGCAACTATTTACTTAAAATATTAGCAGTAGAATATATTCTGCTTTTACAGTTTTGTGACAAGTTTGATTGAGGGGTTAAGGAGTGTATATGTTCTTTACATTGCAAGACACAGTAAGTGAAGTCCATGTCCCTTTCATTAAGAAATTATGCAGAAATGCTGTTTTGAAAACTAGAAGCTCATGTAATCAGCCCTTTCAGTGGCAAAGCAAGGGACTCTCTTTGTGAATGGCTGCTTGGTTGGAAGTGGTTATAACCCTCTAGAGAGTTGTGGGGACAGACATGTATTGTGCAGCATTCATGGGTGTCAGATATTGATTTTTTACACTGATCCTCAGTACATTCTTAAACCATGGCCATGTATCATCATACACAATCTATAATCATACCTCTAAGCAGCATTTATTGCCTTGACACCCCTTTCAGGTGTGGTATCCAGGCAGGCTGATTCCCTGTACCTGTTGCATAGTGAGTATTTATGTAGGACATCTGTGATGGCAGTTGTCCATCACTTCTCCCATAGTTTATAGAATCATGGACTCATAGAATCTGCTGAGTTAGAAGGGACCCATCAGGATCATCAAGTCCAACTCCTGGCCCTGCACAGGACACCCCAAGAATCCCACCATGTGCCTGAGAGTGTTGTCCAAAAGCTTCTTGAGCTCTGTCGGGGTTGGTGCTGCGACCACTTCCCTGGGGAGCCTGTTCCAGTGCCCAAACACCCTCTGGATGAAGAACCTCTTCCTAAAATCTACCTTAACCATCCCCAGTTTCATTTCTCAAGTCCTGTCAGTGGTCACCAGAGACAAGCAGCTGATACCTCTGCCCCTCTGCTTCCCCTTGTGAGGATTTTGAAGACTGCAGTGAGGTCTCCCCTCAGTCTCCTCTTCTCCAGGCTCAACAAACCAAGTGACCTCAACCCCTCCTCAGAGGGCCTCCCCTCCAAAAACCCTATCCAGGTTTCTGTTTCTCTCTATACACATGATGGGGACTGTCTCTTCTTGCTGCAGCACGCACATAAAATTTGAGTCTAGAAATGGATGCAGGGTGTGGACTGCATCAAGTTATCCCTGTATTGCAGATAGTGAAATGATTTCAGGTTAAATGATCCTTTAGCCAAAAGAAAAGGGGGAAGAGAATTTTGGATCCATCATGAGTTTAGGGTGTTAGCACAGGAACACAGAGAGTGACATGCTGGTGAAATGTCATGGTCTTGGATTGCTGAAATGTCTAGTTTCCAGAACCTGTTATTGAAGGAGATAAAACAAGTTACACTGCTCCTGCATTGTGAGAGGTTGGAATTAGGCTGTCAGAGTCACTGCTCTGGCACTTATTTACAGTTTTGGTTTCTGATAACTGGGGAAAAAAATTCTTGCAGCTCTGTATGTGCTCTATATGTGGAAGGTGATGCCTTTAAGTGGCTCAGAAGGTGTACTTGTGAGGCAAGAGATTCAGTGGTGTTTTGTACCAGACTTGAGTTGCATAGTTTTTCTCAGCCACCTACACGGATGTGGCTGAGCCATAAGTTGATTTTACTTTGCACTGTTACATATTTGTGTATTACAGTGGTTACCAATTCATTGTCCAAAATAGAAGTTATGTTCAAGAGGATGTTACTGTGCTAGCACTTGTAGATGGAACATGTTGTATGGCTAATCTCCCCTTTCAACTCTGCATAAGAAGTAACAGTGGCTCCTATTACAGATACCCGAGTCAGAGAAGTTTTTTATGGGAGTTTCTGAGAATTCATTTCTGCTTTCCAGAGTTTTAAGTTTCTGACATGCAGAACAGTATTGCTGAGAAGAGGCTGCTGTCTGTGTGGATGATCTATATTCAATTTAAATTAAATCTCCTGTACTAAATTATTTGACAGCTTTTCTGTGGCTGGTTTAAATAATGTCTATTTTTCAGCCTCTGTATTAGAAACAATAATAAGACACTATAATTGGATACAAATGCTGGGTTTCATGCTGATATTCTGAATAAAATTTCTGTATGCAGTCAGACTGATTGTCCCTGTCTCCCTCTAGACCACAGAATAATTCTGAAATTCTTGATCTGTTTATCTTGCAGACCTCTATAACTTGTTAAATTAGGCTATGAAGTTTACAGCTCTATAAAAACGAGCTGACATAATAAAGGACAGCAAGCCTCCTTATAGTTTGAGCAGGTAACTCAGCTGCTTTTGGCATGAGCAAGCAGACACTTCCCATCCTGTCTCTATTGACCCAAGGTTATGGGGAGATACAGTGACCCCGGAGATGCCGAAGGCCCCGAGGAGCCTGCAAGTCTGCTCACCTTCCTCCTCCTCCCTTTACTGCAGCAGACACACAGACCTACGTACATATGGTACTTCAGCCCTCTCCCACAAGCACTGCTCTTCGACCTTCATTCCAGTGGGGAAACAAAAATTAAAATAATGTGCCTAAAATGTTTGAGACCTTTTTGCGATGTAGCCTGCCTTAAAATGGCTTGGCGGCAAAAGCGAGGCAAGTTACAGGTCGCGTCTTACACTTGGTACCCGAGGCGCTGCCGGAAGCTTTTTCCCGGTCTCTGGCAGCGTTCCCCGAGCCCGCGGGCGGGCGGGCTCCGGCCGGGGCTTGCCCGGCGGGACGGGGCGGTGCCACTGCTCGTGGTGAAAGCCCTGGCGGGCGCTGCCGGCCGTGCCCCATTCCTCGGACGTGCCCCTGTCCCTTCCCTCGCATCCACCTGATCTCGCATTCCGCCCTGCTGCTGACGCTGCCTCCTGCCGCGGGCGGGAACTGGGCGCGCCTCCCCCGCCCGCGGCGAGCCGCAAAAGGGACCGCGAAAGCTCCCGCCAGCGCCGTCCCGAGTAGCTGCCGGGAGAGGGATCGGGACTGGAATTCGTGTAAGAGGTACCAAAATGTGGGGCTGAAACGGAGAGGGAAGGAAGGAAGGCTCCATCTCCCCAGCCCGGAGCGTAACTCCCGCTTGTTTTGTGCGTGCTGGCTCCCGGCTGCGCGCGGCCTCCGGGATATTCCTGCCGGGACCACGTGCGGCCTGCGGGCTGAGCTCTCGGCGTTTGCTTTATATCTAAACCCTTGGGGCAGTGCTCCAGTCAGTTAAAAAACGTTAAAGAAAAGGTAATTTTACAATCCTTATCCTGCTTGTTTCATACGATTTTCTTTCTCTCTGAGGCGATATCTGAAAGCATACATCAGAGAGGCGGATCGGTTACTTTTCTGTGTCGGTGCCCCGATGCTGTGCTGGCCAAGCCTGGGCAGGGAGTGCTCCCTCGTGTAGAAACCTTTGCTTCTAACTGCTCTAAGCAAAAGACTGAAGACCTATCAGCCAGAAGGCGCTGAAGCACCTTCTTACCTATTTAACCTTCCAGAGGCAGAAGAGAACTGCCTAGGCTACATGGAAGAAGTTGGTGTAGTGGAAGGTTGATTAGTCTCTGTTAAACCTGAGTAAGAGTGAGTTGCTCGTGCAGAGCCTATTTAGACTGAGCATTGAGTGCTACTACATTTTAACTTGTAAGGGAGGCTTATAAGGGTTTTTCTATGCAAATGTCAAATACAACATGGAAGCAAATTACAGCTGGGAATGGATGGTTATTCCACAGCTTCATCTTGGGTGTCAGCCAAGGTACAGAGGAACACTTCCCTGCTACAGCCGGAGAATGAGAAGCTGTTGGACTGCAGATCAAGGAATATGCATGAACCACTGTGCTGTCTCCATTAATAGCTGTAATAAGTTACTGCAGGGACTCTTCCCCATTACAACAGAAAGAAGCAAAGAGCTGAATGTGGAAGATGTTCAAAAGATCTGAATGTGGAAGATTTTCAAAAGATGAAGCAAAAGAAAATTCAGACTATGAGATCATCTAGCACAGTTTTTTGCTCAGAGCAGGGCTAACTTCACTTATAGACAGGGTTGTTCAGAGTTTCTGCCAAATCTGGTCTTTTTGTGGTCTGTATTTAGACAAGGAAGTAAATTTCAAATTTATTTAAATTAAAAGGTAATTCAAGGCTTCCAAACAGCCATTGGGTAAAATTTTAGTAGAAGAATTGCTGTATTGAGGATTCAAGTGTTACTAGTGTTTGCTTTCTGCTTTCAGACAGAGAGAAGCTGTTTCAGCTGTTGGTTCCAGCAACATGGAGAATGATATCAGCTTGAAGTTCCGTCAGCAGCTTTTCCTTATTAGTGAAAATCTGGTGTCTGAAGATGTAGCAGCTTTAAAATTTCTCTGTACTGACTTGCTCAACCTCAGTAAACTAGAAGGTGTGAAGTCAGCAGCAGACATCTTCAAGCTCCTTATGGCTCAAGAATATCTGACTGCAGAAGACACTTTCCTACTAGCTGAACTCTTATACAGAATTAAATGTCACTCCTTGCTCGAGAAACTTGGTTACACCAAGGAGAAAGTACAAGAACGTCTGAGTGAGAAGGGAAGAATATCTCCATACAGGTAAGCTTGCAGTGGAATTCTCTTCCCTCTGTTACTGCCATACTGTTTTCCTTTCCATTTTTAAATTCTTAGATTGCCTTTTGTTTTTATACCATCTTCTGTACCACTTGATCTCACTGCCTCTCTGTTACAGGCAGATGCTGTATGAATTGTCAGAGAACATCACCAGTGAGATGTTGAATAAAATCATATTCCTCCTGCAAAACCATCTTCCAAAGCGATGGACAATTCTTGTATGTGAGGAGTGAGCCAAATGTGTGCATGGTGGGAAGGGAAGAAGGAAGACGGGAAGTAGAAGAAAAAGTGTGAGAAGTGTTTGGCAGAATAGAGCATAACATGCAGCTAGGCTGGTTGTATTCATAAGGGTAGCAAGAAGGAAGATGTTAACAGGCAAGAGTAGAATTTGGTCCCAAGGTCAGTCACTGCCAGTTCACTGTCCAGCATCAGAGTACAAAAAGGTGACAAATCAAATCTTTGCCCTGCTTGAGCCATATGCAGGGGAGATTCATGTCATTGGTACTGTTTCACAGCAATGAAGCCTTCTTGAAGCCACGAGTCATTAATATGGATTGGGTGAATCTGTTTAAACAAGACCATACCAAATAAAAACACAAGCAGTGGCTTTCCATGAAGCAATATTTCTGCTTTTACAGTGGTGTAAAACTGACAGGTCCTTATTGGTAGGGAGCAAAGCAGATAATAATGTGATTGTTTGAGACAGGGCTGAGAGGCAAGTTTTGATTTCTAAGGAACAATAATGATATTTTACTCTCTCCTTCTGGCTGTCAGTCTGCTTTGGATTTGCTGACTTCATTGGAAAAGCGGGGCCTTTTAACTAAAGACAATGTAAAGATACTGGAGGATGTCTGTATGACTGTTTCACCTGATCTCCTGGAGACAATAGACTGCTACAAAAAGGGAAAAGGTGAGAAATTCATAGTCTAGGAGTAGGTTTGCTAAAATGCAGAAAGCACTAGATGGGTCTGGGCTACTGAACTTAAGGTCATATGTGTGTATTGCTGAAAGGGGAGCTAGAGTGTCATAAATCACAGTTCCTAACCTGCATTACCTCCTGGCTGAATCCCTGAAATACAGGGATGTGCTGGAATATCTGAGGCCACACAGAGCAGCCCAGGACATAGAGAACAGTCTGGGAAACTGAAAATCTGCTTATAGTTATGTCTCACTTCTCCATGTCCCCAGTAATAGTACTGAGATGATGACAGCTGTCCTGTAAAAGGCACTTTGTGATGTGTGAATGTGCACTACATAAAGGCAGTTGCCTGCTAACAGGCTGGCAAGACAAACTGTGTGTGCATGTGTGTCTGATACATGGGCTATGAGCATACTGATGATTTGTGATTTTACATTTTAAAAAAAGAGATTTATTACTGATTCAGGAGAAAAAATAAAAATTAAAAATAAAAATAACCAAAAAATGTTCAGCATAGACCTATTGAACATGATCATGCTATCTTGTATGGAGGAATTATTCCTTTCATTGAAACAGTATTTCAAATACAAAAAGTGAAGTATTGTAGCTAAACTCCTTTTTGCTGCATCCACAAATATTGGACTTATCTTCATAAATATCTATGCTGGGTTTTTTTCTAGATAACAAGGCAGCTAATTTTACACAATGCTTCTCTGAACTAAACCTGGAGCTGCGTGGAGAATTCAGCAATGCAGAAAATGAATCCAAGGTTTGCAACAATCTCTTAAATCCTTTTTGAATACCTGGGGGTGTGAGGTTTTCATCCTCTCTTGAATGAGATTTATCATGCAAGGTCTTGTGAGATATCTGTGTGTCTCATAAAGTTCCTTGACTTGACTGATAAATTTGAATGTTTCAAAGGATATTTTAACCTTGGAGGCCAGAAATTTAGCAATATTGAAAGGTAGGTTGTAGGCAAAATGGGCATAATACCTCTGAAGTTATTCACACATCAGTGCATGTGCTTATCTTCCTGATAAAGGCAAAACATTTTGCATTTGTCTAAGTTGTGCATTTTGGAGATGGCAGTAGAATGTGCAAGAGACAAATGGAACTTCAAGATGCCCTGAGACCTTTCCTAAACAGCATCAGGGTATCTTGAAATTAGAAGTCATAAGGGGTAGCATACAAAGCCCCTGTTAGAAGGATTAAAAGGAGGCAAGAGTTTTTAGTAAGCTATTGCAGAGGTCTTGGTACATGAGAAAAGATTTCTTTTGTGAGATCCCTTCTTAGAGGCCTTATGTGCACTCTTAAACCATAGCAGTGTAACCACTGAATTCTCCCTCTGGCCTTTTCTTTGTGATGACCACAGATACTGAAGGAGTAAGTTGCTCCATTTGCTTATGGCTATTTAATTTCTTGAAGTTCTGTGCTGTAACATCTTTTCATCACCTGATGTTCAGACTGCTGCAAAGCTGTTAAAGGAACTTGGAATGCTGCCTTCATTGTCTTCCTACTAAAATGCACAGAGGAGGGGTGTATTGCTCTCTAGTGAGGAGGAAGGGACTCCAGTGGATGGAGTTTTTTATTTCAACCCATGGTACTTGAAGTTTTAGTTCTTTTCAGCTTTGAAAATCTTTTTGTTTTTTTTTTTTTTTTCAAAAGTGGGAGGTAATTTTAAATCTTAACCAAAAAACTTGTAGTGTGATAGGCTTATGAACTTCAGAGATTTCTGTTCTGCTTGCATCCTTTTACAGTGGATCAGTATGATCACCTATTCCAGGTATTACTCTTCTCAAATAAAGCCAACTCAGAAGTCTAACTTCCTATAGCTTCAGTGTGATCCCTCTGCCATGAAGCTAAAATATTGTGTTGACATTTGAAACAGTTGGGGTCTTCTGCCCCTGTGACCAACTCAGCAGAGTTTGGCTCCTGAATCCTGCCTTTTGCATACAGATGAGAACCCAGATGCTAAATCCTTCTTCTGCAGTTTGATGGGATGGTGACAGTATGCTTGGAGTTTCACTGGTGTTTTTTCACAGAGGGAGGGACCACTGAGTTCCAGATGTTCAAAAACAGCCCAGTCTTAGGTGCCTCTAGCTCCTGGATGCCAATTTTGAGACATGTGAAAATATGAGTAAGTTGAATAAATTCATTGAAACTGTAAACTTTTTTCTTCTCCTTTCTATAGACTATGAAAAGCTACAAAATGGATGGGCCACACAGAGGATTTTGTCTCATTATTAATAATGTTAATTTCAATAGTTCTCAGAGGAAGGGTTCTTGCAAAGATGCTGGTAAGTTACTGAAGTGAGATTTTTGGAGGATCTCTGTTTCCCCTGGTGAATTGATTACATTGTCTTGCCCTATATTTTATTGTCTATGGTTAGTTAATATTCTAAAAGAGTGAAATGTTTGATATGTGTTAAATTATGTCATTTGTTTATCATGGGGGAGGAGAGGATAAAGGACAAGTAACCACAGGGTTTTTCTGTTGGATTATTCTTGAATAATTTTAAGAATCACTTTTTACTTATCCTTTATCTACAGCTATAGTAAAGAACTAAAACTAAACTAAAGTAAACCATCATTCTACCTAATATAATGCAAAAATCTCTTTTCTGAAACTGGGAAAGGGCAGATTCTTTGTGTTTTCAAGTGTTTGCATGCTCACTTACGATGACAATGTATGCACTATTTTCTGAAGCTTGTCTAGAAAAATCCAGGAACTCTGTGTTTGAGCTGATGCCATCTCTTTTTGGTCCAGTTAATCTTTAGTTGGTTCTAGTATGAGGATAAAGCCACAGAAGTGTCAGGGTGTAAGGTCTTTCCCCCTCCCAGATTAGCTTGTATGGTGACTTCATAAAATGTTTTTCTCTTGCCTCAAATTTTCCTTTTATCTTTCATTTATTTACAGAGCAGCTGGAGAGAGTATTCACATGGCTCGGTCTGGAAGTGAGGACTTACACAGATCTGACGTCTGGGGACATTATCAATCTCATGAAAACTTGGCAGCACGTGCAAGATCACAAAGACAGGAACTGTTTTATATGTTGTATTCTATCTCATGGAAGGTCAGGAGCAATCTATGGGACAGATGACAGACTCGTGTCAATCCGTGTGCTCACGTCCCACTTCACTGCCAAACAATGTCCCCAGCTGGCTGCAAAACCCAAACTCTTCTTTATCCAAGCATGCCAGGGTGACAAGGTACAGCGTCCTGTCTATGTTGATACTGATGGACCAACTCCTGACTTGTCTTCTGTGCAAGAGAGAGTTTCTCTTTATGAAAGTATTCCTGAAGAGGCTGATTTCCTCCTAGGCATGGCCACAGTTGATGGATATGTCTCTTTCAGGCACATTGAAGAGGGCACTTGGTATATTCAGGCCCTTTGCAGCAAGCTACAATTGTTGGTACCAAGGTAAATACTTGGCTTAGTGCTCTGATTAAATTTTTCTTCTCCAAAGGTAGTTTATCTAGGAACACCCACCCATGTTCTAAGGGGGATGGAATTAGTTAAAGTGATGGTTTCACACGGATTAATTTACATTAACTCTGCTAGTACCATAAATGTAATCTGTAGAATGTGAAGTTTATTGTGAAAAAACACTCAAAACCTCACATCTACAATCTTTAAGATAGCACAGTTTATTGAGTGATAGGTTAAAATATTTTATTCTCCTATTTTTTTAAATTGGTTGAATTAAGTAAGACAGAGCAAAAAAAGGTCTTTTGTTTTTAATATGACTCAAATAAGGACAAAAGAGAAATTTGGAGAAAAGTATGTGTTTTCTGTTTTGTGTTTTAAATGTTTATTCTCTATCTTCTAGCTGATCAGGGAGATGTTAGTGGAGAGCCATCTGCTCACTAATAACTAATTTTTTTTTTTTTTTCTCTCCTTCTGGCTGTAGGGGTGAAGATATTTTGTCAATTCTTACACAAGTTAATGAAGATGTGGCTGGACGTGATAGCCCTTCAGGGACAAAGAAGCAAATGCCTCAACCAGCATATACCTTAAGAAGAAAATTTATATTCCCAATACCTATGGCCCCTCCTCCTTCAGAGCAATATCAATGCTTTTAATACACATAATTTTATCATGTCATTTAAATGCAGTTCATCACACTACCTGTTTTAAGACAGTTAAAAAACCCTGAGACAGTTTAAAACCCTGAGAATCTATTAGCTTTGATGCAAGGCCTTATAAATTTTTTGTCAAACAAACTGAAACTGGAGGAGAGACAATTAAAACAATCAATGTGCCAGCTATTTACAAGATCTATATTCAGAGTTATCAGTGTTGTAAAAACCACACTGAGTAACTCATGTTAAACATTTTTTTACTTGCACAAGCTGCAGATACAATAGGTTTTTCCTCACAGCATAGGGATTGCATGTAAGCTTTCATATTTAAACCAGGATTGTTAATGGTCTGGTTTAGATTCATCAGGTTTTATTCTGCTGGCTAACAATTGTAAATCCTGTTTCCAAATCCACTAGCTATGTTCATAGAGAGAAAAAAGTGGGAATGAAGAGACAAAACCTTAAGTATTAAGTGGAAAAGGATTTCTTCAATCTCTAATAAAAATTACATTTAACTTAATAAAGAACCAGTTTACAACAGAAATCAGCAATTTGTTCCTCAGTGCCCTCAAACAGATAGCATAAGCTTCAAGTACAATGAAATTTTCCAAAACTGAGTCAAGGCAAAATGCTGCTTACTATTCCCTCTGAAACCTTGTGAACTGTTATTTCCCCATCACTTCTGAGAAAATTTGTGGTAGAAGATTTGCATGCTGTGAAATACAGCAGTCAGATTAACTTTGTTAAGCATTACATTTTTAAATTATCATTTGTTGGTTTGGGATCTAAAATGCAGCCAGTTTGTGAAGGCTCCTGTGGACTAAGCTGCTGACAGTGAACTGAAACAATGCTGTGTTTTGTTATGAACACTTACTGTTTGTTATTACATTAAATTCATACTTTTTAAGAGCTTGGTGAGAAAAAATTTGTATTGGGGTAAGGGTTTGTCCTTGTTTCTCACTGATTCCTGCACTTTGTTGGGCTTCATGAATCAGTGGAGTTTTAACTGCTTTAGGGTTTAAGCTGAAGTGAAACTTCATCAAAATACTCATTGTTATATAAGATTAGCAATACCTTAAGGTGAAGATAGGAAAGAGTGCTGTCTAGTGCTATTTGGTGCAATTTATAGCTTGCACTATTTTTAGGAGGGGAGTTTTGCATCATACAGAGCATACTGAAATACAGCCAGTTCTCCAAAACATGATGGTCCCTTTATGATAATGAAGTGGTATTGCATTTTAAGTCTTCTGAGTTAGATCAAGTGGTTAGATCAAGTGGCATGGCTGCCACTCTTGAAGTCACATTTATGCCACAGATAAGAAAAATGTTTCATCCTTTAGTGGAATATATAACATTGGGATGGAACTGTGCTGTTTCTGGCTTGCAGTTACTGTTCAGACTTGCACTCATTTTGTATATTTAGGAAACAATTTTTTATCAGTCTGGAGCAACCATTGACTTTGTTTTGCGGGATCTTGTTTTCATTTTTAGTTTGGTAGACAGGGAATGCTATCATGCTCTCTTGCTTTTTCTGTAGAGACTTCTGCCTGGGTAATCACTGGGTAATCCCCAGTGAAATCATAGGTAGGTAAAGGCAGTCAGAGGAGTCTGAGCTTACTGAGCCTTGAGGTCCATGGGGGGAGGGATCCACCCTTGTGAAGTGTGAAAGACTGGGAAAGTCTCCCTTGCTCATAAGAATTTTGTTAAACAAAGTTTTCCCTACCCTGACTGGGACTATTTAGTGTGAGTATTTCACCTGTGTGTGTCGAGGGCTGTGCTGATGTGGCTGCACAGTAATACCTGGTGCATGCAGTGGTACTTGTCAGGACCAGCCCTAAGGCAGGGCAGGCTGGAACTGGAGCTGCAGCTGCCATCCAGCCACTCGGGCATTTCTGTGTGATCTCCTGCAGGGTGTTGTGAGATGGAACTTTGAAACCTGGGGAGAGTGGGTCAGTTTTGTACAACTCAGGTACAAATCAGTCCTTGCTGTCCACACTGTACACCTTTCCTGTAACTCCAGTGATACAGAGTTGTGCCAGAAAGAAACCAGTCACAAACACAAACAAACAAACAAACAAATGTGGTTGGTTACTGTTAAGGCTTACTGGTAGCATACAGACCCATGCACGTGTGCACTCTCCACCTACAGAATTAAGGAAGGGTTGTGTCTTGTGCAGCCCTTGCATAGCAGATTTAAGTGGAACTAGTGTAAAAAGTCTTCTGGAGAAGTTGCTGTCTTAGCAAGATCATGATCCTAAAGTGGTATTTAAGTTTGCTGGTGTCCTGTCCCTCATGTCATTTTTGTGCAGGAGCTGTGTGTCCTGCCTTGTCCCAGTGCAGGCAACAGTCGTTACAGCTGCTGAGCAGGCAGAAGCTGCAGAAGTTTTTCTTCCTCAAGATCACCCTTTCTAGGGAGATGAAGTTTTGGCAGGCTGTACAAGGAAAAGATTGGCACACTGAGGCAGTTCTGGAGGAAACCAGAGTGCAGGGGAGCCAAGGGAAATGAGGGAGACTAATTTAACAAAAGGACAGTAACTTTTCCAGGAAGGGCGAGAGGAAGAAATCAAAAGTGAAACTAATAGTGCCAAAAGGGGTGGACCTTCAAGCTGCTGATTGAGAGGAGAAGCCATTATCAGTCCGTCATAGCGCATATCACGGCACGGCGGCTCTTTCAGACTGCAACTGAAGTCTTGGTTCAGGTAAGACACAGAAGAAATTATGGAGGGAAAGAGATGCTGAGACTTGGAATGACATGGAGACAAACATTTTGGACCTGAAGGTGAAAGAGGACTTGTGGTGTTCCTCTGTGCTGTTCCCAGCCTTTGGATGATGGTGCAATTCCCGCCAGTGAAACAAGGTTTTCTGGTCTCTTACTAGGGTGTGCCTTTGGGAAGGAATTTATACGGCTCATTCTATCAATGGCTACGGTATAGTTTTGAGTTTGTAAAGATAGATAGGTTGAAATTCATGAATGACTGTTTCCATTGCAAAATTTTAACAAATTTCAGCACTCCTAACTCTCTTCATAATGCTGCTGTGAGGGTCTGCTGAGAGTCTGGTAGCCATACTGAGTGCTCTTTTATTTCCTGCTTCGTGGGCGATTCCAGCGACTTGCATGGGAGCCTTTTCATTGAAGGCTAAGTTCTTTACTTTAAAGAGAGTGAAGATGTAAGAAGTTAATTTTTGTTCAAATTCTCCTCTAAAAGAGGAAGTATATTACATAAATAATTTCAGAAGAATGTTCAGTTGTTGATTTCCCTGTATTTACTGAGTGCTGCTACTGAACTTTGTGCTAATAGCTGGCTTTTTTTTTTTAATTTAAAAAATATCTTCCTGTTAAAAATAAACGAGTGAGTTGGAGAGGGACTTCAGAGAAAGGGGGTAAGTCAAGACAGATCTCGTGACACAGCAGGGCCGTTAGACAGGGATATTTTAAATGAAAATATGTGGATTCAGCCATCTTCCACTGTTTTTAATTAGCATTTGTGTATGAAAGCAAAAGTGCTGAGCTGTGTTCTATGCTAGAAAGCACTAGGTATGCTGCTTAGTTGTTGCTGTAAAACAAGAGCAAAACCTGATTACTTCATGGCTTGTTTACCATTTTTTTCTCACAAGTTCTGTAATAATCAGTTCTCTGAAAACTGAAGTAGCTGAAGTAGGGATCTCCTGCTTTATTAGCATTTTATTCCATTGTAACATATCTCTTGGAAGTCATGTGGTAATACCATATCGTAAAAAAGGCAGACTTTTCCTGGACTTTTAGAGACTGGCTGTCTCACTTTCTTCAGAGTTGTTCTCCCACGTAAGTGATTTAAAATTACTACTATAATTAATATTATTTTTACTGGTATAAATTGTGCCTTTAAGTTAGCAAACTGGAGAAAAAGACAGTGGCACCTAAATATTGTTTTAGTTGTGCTCCCTGTAATTACAGACAGGCTTAAATGTAACATATAGGTGGCACATCTCTTCTAACTGCAATAACTTGATGGGTTTGAAACTTACAGCCTTTGAGAAATAAAATGAAAATTCTCTTCACAAGAAAGATTTGCTTCTATAAGCAATATCTCTTGTATCTTAAATGAAAGGCGTGATTTATGTGAGAAAGAAGATAACTTCATAACTACCTACCAAGAAAATACTATTCTTTCCTGTGTGGTTATAGAAATATAAAGTCAAGTAATCATTGAGGTTAAGCACATTCAGATACTACTGGTTTATATGGGCTGGAGGACATAGATTCTTGCCTGTTTAAAAGTTTGGTTTGAGTGGATTTAAAGAAAACAGTATTTTGGGGCAGAACACAAATTGTATTTGCTGTGTCACAACCTGTTTCACTGTTTATCAGTTTACTTGAAATGCAAAGGTTTAAGATTCAGTTATACATTTACTAGATTCACTTGTACATTCACTCTTGCTAACCCACACAACACTGACCAAGGACATGCCACAAAAAGCTCCTTTGCTGTTGAGTCCTTGGAGGAGAGCAGAATACAATTGTCTGCTAATTATTATTTCCAGTTAGTCAGCTGGGCTACCTGGGAGTACTGTTCCTGAAACACTTGCAGTAGCTGTAGGTAAAATGGATTGCAGTATTCCAGTAGTGCAGGAGTAGGAAATTCTCATTTGTCATTGTTGCCTTTTCTGTCTCCCACTGCCAGTGTCTATAAGACAAGAGTCCTGTTCTGAATGCATTTGTATAGTTTCTTTTCAGAGACTCCCAGGTGTCTGACACCTAGGGCAGAGAAAGTTAAGTGGCAGATGGGTCTCTCACTAGAAGGAAGAGGAGACAGGTCCTTTAAGTGCCAGCTATAGGCTGATTTGTCTCAAGCATTCTGAGCATTGCTACAGGAGAGGTGTGATCAGGGGAGAGGATCCTGAGGCAGTGGGGCAGCGCTGGGCTGAGCCAACTCCCTGCTCCACCCTGAGACTCGTGCTCCATCCCCCAGCCAGCTCACTTCTGGGGAAAGGCTGCCAGTGCACACGTGAACAAAACACACTAGTCTAACTTAGCTAATGGGCATGCACCAGGTTAACTCCAGCAGGACATGGACTGGGCAGATTGGGCACACTCCCCCTCCCCCTTTTATGCCCTCCCTGTTCTCTCTCCATCTCCAGACTATCCATGTGGCAGCATCAACACAGAATCTAAGGACCAGGGGATATTCTTTGCTTTCTTCTCTTTCTTGGCTTGCACAGCTATAATATTTTACCCCATATTCCATTTTGAATTTTGTTGTGGGAGGGAGGAGCTTGTGGAGATTTTTGTGGCTCGGGAGCCAGCACCTTTTGAGGAGGTTGTTTGTGGGAGTTGTTAAGTTGTGAAGTGTACTGTGCAAAATTAAGGGCTTGTTAGCCTCTCCTCTCATGGGAATGTATTGCATAAATTTAAGGGCAGGTTAGCCAATACCTTTTGAGTTTAAATATCGGGCTGGGCTGGTTGCTGCAGTTAAGAAGATGGTACAACCAAACAATTAGAGCTCCTGACACATGTCCAGTGTCTTTGTTCAGCTCAACAAGAGTTTATAACAGACACCAACATGCCCATGGGTCGTCATGTCAGTGGCGGCAGGTCCCTTCAGTGTCAGGGGGAGATAGCTGGAAGGCTTGGAATTTTCTAACTTCCTCTTGGGCTCAAAAGTTGAATCCATAAGCCAAGTTAATTATTTCTAAAGCTGATGGAGAAAGAGGAGTGAAACAGAGATAGTTTGATAAGAATTCTTCATGGGCCTTTGTCAAAGGGATGACATGATCTGTATTTGCTTTTAATATTACAAATTCATTGAGAGCTGGGAACTGAATTTTACTTGAGGCAGATAAACCAAAACAGGAAGAGGTGCTTTGGGAAGGCTGGCCAGAAGCAGTATGAAAAGAAAGAAGAAGCCAGATAGTTTAGAGTAGCTATACTCATGTGGACTCTTAGTCCTGTTATGGTGTAAAATTTGGCAGTCTCATTTATTACATAATCTATATTTCAGACTGGCAAGTGGCTATTTCTCACAAATGGTATCAAACTTCAAAAACCCCAAACCAGAAGAAAACCAGCAGCAGCCTGCCAGGATTTTACATCCTATACGTTGGTACTTCCCACTGTCTAGACACAACATAGAAAACAAGAACGATCTATGACTTTCTCTGCTAATGTCACTTAGTACAGAGGTTTCAATATCCTTTGTTAAGTCCAGAGAACTGAAGGAGCTAAGCATCAAAGCTACAATAGCAAGACAGCCTCTCTCTACTGAAATACTTCTGATTGCATGTATTTATTTTGGGCTATTGTACACGATGTGATTCCTCTTACATGAATCATGTTGTTGCACTAGTCTTGCCGACAAATGAAATCCACTGCTGCTTGTGTTTAGATCCAAATCCTGATGTGAAATGAGCACAGACTTCCGCAAACTGCTTTTTGAAGTTTCTGAGGCTTTGGTGACAGAGGAACTGTCAGCTCTTAAATTCCTTAGCCTGGACCATGTCCCCAGGAGGAAGCTGGAAGCCATCCATGAGCCCAAGGCCTTCTTTGAAGTGCTGCAGGAGAGAGACATGATCGGGGCAGGGAACCTGTTCTTCCTGAAGGAGCTGCTCTACCGGATCCATCGGATCGACCTCCTGACTGCCCACCTGGGCTCCAGCCGGGAGGAGATGGACAGGGAGCTGCAGCTCCCGGGCAGGGCACAGGTGTCAGCTTACAGGTAAACACGGGGAGTGCACAATGCAGCAGTTCAGTGTCAACTGTCTTTTCTGTCTGCACTGTTGTCTTACGAATATCCCAGCAGAACTGTTTATTACACATGAATTCCTGCTATTGTGAGTTTTACATTTTGCAGTTCAAATGTTTAATTGTGGTGTTTGCTTCTTTCTTGAAGGTCTCTCTATTGTTTTTTGTCAGGCAACTGCTGTATGGAATTGCAGAGGACTTGACTTCAGAAGATGTCAGAAGTGTGAAGTTCCTGCTCCAAAAACAACTACCAAAGAACAAGCTCCAGGAAAATGCTGTATGAAAAGTGGTCTTGAGAAGTTTTTTGCAAGGCTAGTTCAGAGTCCTCTAGTTCTTGTAAGAAGGGAGGAAAGAGAAAGCAGTCTGCTCTCATGAAAATCTGGTTTGAAAGAATTGTGATGTTAGCTAATAGCTGCTGTGTGAAAGAATGGATCCTTATTTTTTGCATTGTATCTTTGCCTTTTTTTCTCTCCTGATTCTATTTTCTCTCCACCAACCATCTCTGTAATCTTATCTTCTTACAAAATCCATCATGCTCTTCCTTTAATCTTTGCTTGGCATTTATAAGACAAATGTCTTTAAAAGAAATATGCTATACCTAAGAAAAATGATGTTCACTAAAGGAAAAACAATGTTTTGGAGGCAGAAAATCAAGTTCTAATGTGAGTTGAACCACAAATGTTTGTGTGTCAATGGGTAAATTTTCTTCTTTCTTATAATTTGGAGTAACAACATACTGTTAACTTTCTCCCAAAAGTATTAAGAGGTTGTGTGAGCTAGTTTAATATTTGTAATGAGCTGTGTTATAAAAATGCTTGGCATTATTAAGAAGCTTCCTTAAAAGTCCTATTTGTATTGTGGCACGTAGAGGAAAATTAGCAGATTTACCTCCAACTTGGTGGACAATT
This sequence comes from Haemorhous mexicanus, assembly GCF_027477595.1. Classification (NCBI taxonomy): domain Eukaryota; kingdom Metazoa; phylum Chordata; class Aves; order Passeriformes; family Fringillidae; genus Haemorhous; species Haemorhous mexicanus. The sequence goes on along the minus strand of NC_082348.1, from coordinate 26,681,508 downwards.
GAGCTTTAATAAACAAAATTAGTGTTGAACAGCTTTTCTGTGATAGAAAATGGAAAATGGCATACCTTAAAGGACTTAGCAGCACTTAATCAGAACACAAAGGCACAACAGGATGTTATGTTATCCTCATCAGTGCTTTGTACTGCTGAAACAAAGCAGGATAGCCTAGTTATAGGCAATTTCTAATAGTCCTGCTTTAACCTCAGTGATGATGGGTTTATTCAGTTGCACTGCATCTTGACCCTTTCTTTAATGAGTTTTGGAGGGAAAAGCAATAGGTCTTTAGCTGGTCTTTGGGAATGAGGATATTGTCTTCTGCCCTGTTGCAGAAGTCTCTGGGAATGAGGATGTTGTCTCCTGCCCTGTTTCAGAGCTGCCTGATACAAAGGTCACTGGATGAGTTTGGGTTATGTGTTTTTGTTCTACCAGTCAATGTTGCAGGTCTTTCTGGAAATGGAAAGAAATGGGATAATTAAAGAAGATAACTTGACGACGCTGAAAGATATGTTACAGAGATTTAGAGCTGACATAAAGAAAAAAATTGATGCCTATGAAGAGAAAAAAAGAGGTAAATTTATTTAAGCTGTTTAAGCAGTTTAAGAACAGATCTGGGGTCTTTTGTGGGTTTTATAGCTCCATCCTTGGCAGCTCAGAAGTCTGGTAAAAAGGAAGAGACCTTATGGTACCCTAGAGCAGGCAGAACAGCTCTGGAGAACTCTGATTTCTGAAGTTTTCTGCTACTTCATTATCCCATCATGGATTCTTGTATCTCTCCTTGAAGTATACTCTGTCCCTTGTAAAAGGCTTTCTTCTGCCTTCTCTTTGCCTTAAATGCAATTTTTCTGTTCAGCAGGTCACTGCAAGAAACAGGAAGTGACATCTGACTTAGGGAAACTTGTGCTGGGAGATTGTCAGCACTATCTCAGCCAGGCACTTTGCTCTCAGTCATAGGGAAGTCCCTGAAAACCACTTGGCTAAAGTGTTACAGAAAGTTTTCTGTAACCAGATGGGAAATTTCAAGGACTTCAGTATATCCTGGCTGTTGCAGCTGAGGTGGTGCTTTCTGGCACCACAGCTGGGTGTGACTTTGGGAAACAGGATGTTTCAGTCAATAGCAACTTCCTTCTGAAGGACTCAGGTCGTGAGTTTCCTCAGATACATTTAAACAGTCCATGCAGTACCCTGCAGAGCTACCCAGCAGTTCTCCCTGCATGTCTTTGTGCTGCTGTCCTCTGCTGGTGTCTCTAAAAAGAGCAGAAGATAATTGCCAAGGTAGTCTATTGCCAAGCAAGTCCTATGTTGGGGAATGGCTTTCTAGTAGCATTGTAATTATTTTGTCCTCTTGATAAGTAGAAAAAAAAGCATGTTGTGTAGAGCCTTGACAATTAAATTTCATTTAAAGACGTTTTTGTAACTTGTAAAATGAGTACTGTGATTTTGTTTCCTTGGTTAGAGTCATGGATTTGATGATTTCTTTACTTTTTCCAGAAAGTTGTATTCAAAGAAGTGCTCTGAGGAGATCTTTCATTATGCTGGTATTTTGCATCCTTTCATCCACTCACACAGTAAAGTTCTCTGGAGAAGGGACAGTAGCCTCAGACGTAAATGGACCAGCATTTTGTACTATTGTACAAAAATGGGTCTCCTCTTTCACTTGTATATCCCACAGTTGAGAGGCTGGTGAATGGCTTGCCTGGGATGACTACTCACATTTAACCTTTTATTATCTGTATCTTGCTACCAGTAAAAGAGTAGAGGAGCAGAGAAGCAGTGGAGCACAGCCCTGCATGGCTTCTATAACAACCAGCAGTCTGTGAAACTAGAGCCAAGCTTGGCCCAGCTCTACAAAATGCTGGTGCCTCACTAGTGTGAAAACCCCCTGCACCTCACTCCTTGTTCTGGCTTTTTGAGTGTTGAAATATGCACAGTGGAAGATTTAGCCTTGTAGTTTTAAAATGTTTGTTTATCTTCTCCTTTTTAGAAAATTATTCCAGGGAAGAAGTCCGCTATCCTGTGTCTGTGTCTGTGTATCCAGAGGAAAAAGGAGCAGAGGGGGGGGCAGCAAAACTGGTGAGAAATACCTCAAGAGTGCCTTTAAAGTATTTATCCATCTCCTGGGAGAGGGAACATAAATTCATAACAATAAGCAGGTGGAACAGCCAAGATGGAGGGGTAGGCCTTGGAACAATTCCTATTTTCCAAACAAGACCAAGCCTTCTTTGTGGGGACCTGATTGTCAGCAACCTTTTAAACAAGATATGAACAAATATTTGAGTAAAGAAACCAATCTTAATGATAATGGAGACTGGGACAATAAAGTCCTGGCCAGGATACTCCTGAACAGATGTGAAGGGAGTAGCAGAACCCCCTACCTCACTGGAATTGCACAAGGACCCTCAGAGGAAATGGTGGGGTGCAGCAACTTTTCCTATGCATATGCAAATTTGGGTTTCTGGATCCTCTATCCCATGTCAAAATCATATCCTGACCAAAGAGAGAGAGGAGAAGGGGTTCAGGGAGACAGTGCAGATTTCTCTCCTCTGTAGCTAAATTGTATCCTTAGGTTTTTCCTTTCTTCTTATCCTTTGTGATTTTCTTTTGTGCTCAGATAATGATGGACCAGCAATCTGTATATAGTGTACTTCTCTTTTGAATGCTTGGCTCTGCTTTCCTACCTGTTTTTTTGTTTGTTTGTTTGTTTCTGCAGCATAGGAAAATATATAAGATGAAAAATAACCCCCATGGTTACTGCTTAATTCTTAACAACCACATTTTTAAAAATCCATGTTACAATAGAGAGGGAACATTGCAAGATGGAGGTAAGTACTTTTTAAATCCAGTTACTGGTTTGGGGTTTTTCCTTTGATAATTCTTGAAAACAAGAAGATTAGAATCTTTGCTGTGAAGAAGAATCATGTCCATGGTATTCCATGGTACTCCCTGGCTCCCAGAGACAGTCACGGTACCAACTGGAAATATGTCACTTCCAACATTTAGCTGATGGCTTAAAGAAGGATCTGCTTTTTGTTCTAGGAAAAAGGTATTGTCTTAATTGGTTGTATGTATAACCAGAGAAAAAGTGATTATTATTCCACCTTTCCAATTCTTGATTGTTTTCAGTTCTTAGCTGAGAAAAATATTTTAAGTCCTCAAATTCTTGTCAATGCTCAAATAAATGCTCTGATTCCCTTCTTGCTGCATCAACCATTGGCACAGAATGAGGGACCTACTTCATTTAAGAGTGGCAGAATTTGTCATTCTAAAGAGGTGGCACTTCTTTAACTTGCCAAGTGTTGTTCTTAGGCATCTGAGACTACTGTGCAATGCATAGTTAAAGCTTGGGTTAACACAGTAAACTTCACTAATTTGTACCAATGCAACACAGAATCTAAAACCTGTTTTTGTGTTAGACAGCATGCTATTTAACTCAGTTGTGTTTTAAAAAAAATAAAATAAGGCAAATTAGGCATTTGGGTTTTCCTAATAGGATTTGACAGGCTAAGAGCCAGTCAGGTGATTTTACTGGTGGGATCTGAACACTTCTGCTAGTATCTGATATACTACACAGACACTGCTGTTTCAGCATCTTCCTTGTCACTGTGTATGTTTAACAAGTTCCTTCTGATTTTTTCCCCCAGAGGCTGTGAAGAGGGTCTTTAAGTGGCTCCAGTTTGAGACAGTTGAGTACATGGATCTAGAAGGAAAAAAACTACGTGACACAGTTAAAGAATACAGCAAGAAAGATCATAGAAATATGGACTGTTTTGTTTGCTTCATTTTCTCCCATGGTGAAAAAGACAAAATAAAAGGTGTTGATGATGAGTGTGTAAATATTGACGATTTAGTCTCCTACTTCACTGGAACTAATTGTCCTTCTCTTGCTGGCAAACCCAAGGTGTTTATTATCCAGGCTTGCCAAGGCTCTGGACATCATCCATCTGTTGCAGTAGAAGCAGACTCTTCTGGACCTCTTGAGGTGGATGCTAGTCCTTTGACTTCCATTCCTGATAAGGCTGATATTCTGATTGGCATGGCTACAGTGGAGGACTACGAGTGCTACCGCAGTCCTAAGACTGGCAGTGTTTACATTCAATCCCTCTGTGAGAAGATGGAGTTGCTTTGCCCACTGTAAGTACTAGTTCTAATTCTTGTACATTTAGAGTATTGCAGATGTGCATACTTAAGCATGTTATGCTGAAACACAGTGATTGGCATTTGTGCAATTAATGCTTTTGCCATTCAGGAGAGTGGAGAACAGTATTTATTTTGAAATTGGGCACTGTTAGTCTTCAACAGATAAGCCAAAGTGACAAAACCAGGGTTGTAATGCTGCAATGTTGCACACAAACAAGTGTGTGTACGTGCACTTTTTAACATTTTTTGGCTGATAATTTTTTTTCTTCAGATACCTGGCTAGAGGTGAATTTGTTGAGTGATTACACAGACAAAACCCTCCAGTACTGTGCAGCCATAATTTTCATTGTTGCCTCCCACCCGTCCCTTCATAAACTTCATTTAGAAAATAGAATTTCCCTTCAGATATCATTTTCTCATGGCATCCAGAAGAAGAGATGGAGAATGTATAGGTTTGTTTCATCTTGGCGACCTCTTCTGGTTGTAACCAGAGCAATGCTACATGGAGGTTGCTTTTATTTCCCCCAAACACACTGAATTCTGTGGTTGTTCAGTGGAATGTGCAATTTCAGTGGCAATAGGGTAAGGAAGATGCCAGCCTTCCCTGGGATACCACTTTATTGGGGCAAACACACATCAACTTCTTGGCTGAGCTGCAAGTACCATGTGCTTCAGTGTAACTTCTCTTCATTTTTGTTCAAGGCGCATGGATCTCACAGCCATCCTGACAGAAGTGAACAATGAAGTGGCAAGAAGAGACTTAGAAGGATTTAAGCAAATGCCAAAGATAACATCAACACTACTGAAGCACTTGATCTTTGAAGTTCCACAATGAAAAGCAGACAAGTAAGAATACACTCGGTTAGGAATGACATCTGGGCTTTGACAGGGAAGAGAATTTACATGAGAAGTTATCTGGATCTATGTAGTAGCCCTAGCCCTTTAAGGAGGCATAGGACCTAAATTTTCCAACTTCCATATTGAATCAGTCTTCCAATACCTGGATCTGTAACGGTCAGGTAAGGACGTGGAAAACTACAAATCATCAAGCTTTCTGTCCTGCAGAAGCAATTGAGTATGTTCAATCTGGGTTTCAAGTGAGAAAGGACTTTCAAGCAGTACTGTAAAAGTTATTGGAAAATCTGCAAAAAAATAACAGCTTCAGAAAGCCGGATGTATTCCCAAGCAGCATGTGTAAGGTTGTAACTGCCTTATCCAGAGGTGAATCATTGTCTGTCTTTGGAAGCTATAAATGTTCATGGAAAATAACATCCTGCTCCAGAAGGACCAAAATCCCATAATTATGTCAGTTTGGTTCTTTTCTTCTAAATATTTGGTTTGGTTTTGTCAATCATCTGCTTGGATAAGCAGCCCACCTGTGTAAGTTTTTCAATAATAAAGGTTCTCCCTTTGATATTTCTCAGAGCTCTCAGGGCATGGTGTGTCCTTGAATGAATGTCGAATAGTGGAAAGAGGTTCTGTCTTGAATGAATGTGAAATACTGGAAAGAAGTTCTGTAATCCTGTTTCTGTTAGAATAAATTCTCTTGGTTTTTATATCACCTCAGTTTGTGGTGAGTTCCTCTCTTGGATGAGCTTTCTGAGGAACAGTCAGCATGACAAACACTTTTACCCCACAGAAGTGATTTTGTTCTTGTTGGAGTGTTTGTTGGCAGCCACCCTAAGGGGCAGCAGCTGGAGAGAAGGTAGCAAAGAATAAGTTCAGGACTGTCATGATAATGGCAGCTGATGCCAGTAGGACCATTCAGTAAATGCTTCCTCTGGGAGAAACTTGCTGGAAGGTGGCAGCTGCTCCAGAAGTGAAGTTGTACATCTACAGCATTTCTGTTTCTCATATTTCTGTGTCAGAGTTCAATACACTCAGACCAAGTTCTTTCAGCTACTCTACATGAGATGGAATTGGATATCAAATTTAATTATTTGGTATCTTTGGGGATCCACAGGATTTTGACTTGGTAGGGTAAGACAGCTACATAGGTGTGCTGTCGTGACCCTGGACATTCCCAGTCATGCTGGAACGTGGGTGGAAGCCAGCTCAAGCCCACTGCTCTTTTCAAAGTTTAAATATTTTAACAGTTGTCCAGGTTTTATACTTTTATGTTGGGTTGGGGTGAGCCACTTATCCACACTCTCCATGGTGGTCTGGCTTGCTCAAGGAGACAGAATTCCTTGTTAATTGTCTTGGGGTACCTGATGATTCACAGGTGCAAATGTCTCCTCTAAAACTAAGGTCACTCTCCAATCCTGATGGTGAGGTAAATTGGTCTTTCTTTATTATCTGTTCTTTCCTGAGATGGTGTGGGTTTTTTGTCCTTCTCCTCTGAGCTGTCCTACACTGGAAGGGGGGTGGGGGGGTGAGGCTATAGAGGGTCCTGATCAGTCACACCCTGTGATTTAAATTAATTTAATTGATTTGGTATTTTGTTCTGCCTATTAAAATCCAGCTACCGCCATAGTATACCATTATTACTTGTGGATGAAGACCTACTAGGAGGAAGAGAAAGCACCATCAAAATCCTTTAAAGAACCACAGAACAGCCATACTGCGAATTTGTATGTAGGTCATGCAGCAACCAGGCAAGGAGAAAACACACTTTGAGTTTTGCAGTCCTCAGCAAAGTGTGGCTGGTGGGTTTTTGCAAGGATTTGTGTCCCTCCCAGAGAGCTGAGTGGTAAGAAGGAAGTTCTGCAATTTCCTGACTGTTTTTTCTCTCTAGTACAAGCTAGACAACAGTGAGGGGCAATTACTTTTTCTCTGTGAAGGCCCTCAGCTTTGTTTTTTACTTTGCCTTTTCTTTCCTACCAGCTCATGGCTGGGAGGCCAAATCCAGTCAAAAGCCTGGCACTTAATTCTATTTTGTTTTCAGGCAGCAGAAGTACTGCCACCAGAAAGTGGGGCCAGAAGTCCAGTAGGAAAGAAAAGCTGGTGAGCTGAAGTCCTGAAGACTTAAACTGAAAGCAGGCAAGATCAGAGTGGTGCTATTTGAGAAGGAAAACACTTATAAGATTTGGGGAGGACTATTAGCTAAAGAAGAAATAATGCTGTCCAGGGGCATGAGTCCCTGCCCAGTCATTCACATTTTGCTACTTATTCTTTCAGTTTAACAGCAGTGTTGAGTGTTCAGCCTTTTTATTCTGACCCCTCAAAAACGTGGGCACATTCTGTCAGAAATTATTCAAATCTGCCTCTTTTCAACTAGAGATATTTCAAATTATGAACAGAGAATGGCATGTTTAATCTTCAATGACTTCTTTGCAATGTGCTTAGAAATATAAGTGAGATCTTTGGGAATTCATTCATTCTATGTGTCCTTTCTGTAAGTGTGCCTTTGCTTGTCACTCTGTTCTGTTATTGACAGCCACTGGAACTCCCCAGACCACAAACATGGCTGGCTCTCATGGATGCCAGCCATACATGGAATGTTATCCTGGACACATCTCCTGAGCTTGGCCTAAGTCTTCTATGTTAGTTTTATATGTGTAGCCACTTTGTGTTTAGGTCTGATTTGTCCAGATATGTGAGTGCAAAGATGGATCCATATGTCCTTAGCACAAGATAGGAAGATCTTGTTCTAACATGTCTTGAGGAGAGGTCAGCTTATGGTCTGTTGAAAAGTGCCTTGCTTTTTTGGGTTCCTTCCACCTCTGACCCAACTTGCCATGCATATAGTAACCAAATATCTTGCATAGAGGTTTGAACATTGATAAGGCACTTCTAGGATAACAATGTACAGATTTTTGTTTAATATATTGTTAAAGTGTTTTTTACTGGATTTTTGGCAAAGGGATGCTGGTTTCAAATCAGTGCTTAGCAAGAACATTGGTTCTTTATTGGACGGTATGGATGTGCCGAGGGTTGCTCTCTGGCTCAAAGTGAGCATTAAGTGAGTTTCCAAAAGGATGGAATTCCAGACGGTAAAATCTCTCCCCTCCTGTTGTGAAATACCATCTATCCCTAGTGCTGCACCAGAAGGTGAAGCAGCATCCCAGGGCCCTCCAGCACGGCTCAGTGCCTGCTCCTGTTATAGAAGTGTCCTGAGCAGATGTGACACGGGTGGGAAGGGAGCTCTTTTCCAGGGCCGGTGGCTGCTCGGGGCCGAACGCCCGCAGGGAGCGTGCTGCCTTTTCTGACAGCAGCCCAGAAGGCTCGCAAGGAGGAAGGCCAATCAGTGTTGTTATAAAAGCTTCCTTCTCCTTGTATTAAAATCGCAGTGGTTTGGCCTGGGAACCAGCGAGAGGCGACAGCAGGAAAAGCCCGGGCAGAGGGACACCTTTACATCCGCACTGGCCGGTTCGGTTGGCTCAAGAACGGGTTCAAGAACAGGCAGAATTGTGAACAGACATGGCCCAGGACAGGCCGTTCCCCCAGGAACTGTGGGGTGTTTCGCTCCGGAAGTTTAAATCCAGAGGGAAGCACCGCCCCGCGTCGGGTCGGGCTCCGCCCTCCGTCTTGCGCGGTTGCGAGGCGGCCATGGAGCTGCCCCGGGGGCTGCTGCTGGCCGTCAGCGACGAGCTGGACGGGGCCGAGCTGGCGGCGCTGAAGTTCCTCTGCCGGGATCACGTTCCTTGGAGGAGGCTGGAAGCCGTCCGGACCCCTCACGACTTGTTCGAAGCGCTGCAGGAGAAGGCCATGCTGGAGCCGGGGAACCTGGCCTTTCTCAGGGAGCTGCTCTACCTCATCGGGCGGATCGACCTGCTGGTTGCCCACCTGGGCTCCAGCCGGGAGCAGGTGGAGAAGGAGCTGCGGGCGCCGGGCGGGGCGCGGGTGCCGCCCTTCAGGTGGGTGAGGGCGCCGGGCTGGGCTGGCTCGGCTGCCCGCCTCGTTCTGTCCGCGACAGCCGTCACCTCCGCTCAGCACCGGCTGAAGGGTTTGGCTTCAGGCGCTCCTGGGCCTTGTGTTCTCCATCTCAAACGGGAAAAAAAAAGGGGAATATGTTCTGGGGGAACAGTAGGCTAGAGGAGTGGTGCCGTAGTACGGAGTTAAGTTGTGCTTGGAAACACGACGAAAGAACGCCCTCCACTTCTTTTTCTAGATACTTGCTCTTTCAGCTGTATGAACATGTCACCGAACGTGAGCTGATGGATTTCAAGTTACTTTTGGGCAATGAATTGCCAGAAAGCAAGCGAACCCGTGAGACTGTAAGTATCTCTGTAATACTTTTTAAAAATTATTACTATAATCCATAGAGGCAGTTGGGTTGCTTATGGGGGAATGAGCTTCACTCTTCTTTATGGTGTCATTCTTAAGATGAAAACACCACAAGGGGCACCCCTGGGTGGACGTGGGACTTGTTTGTGCTGGTGTCAGGCACAGCTTTTGCAGCAGTGTCACCACCAGCTGTGCCAGGAGTGCCAGGCACAGAGGCCATCACATCCAAGCATCACTGGGAACTCAGGGCACTCAGTGGCCTTAATAAACAAAAAACTGGTAAGCATATTTACTTATCTTGCCCAACAGCCTTTTTTTTTTTTTTTTTCTCAGTCATTAACAAATATAGAAAGTGATCCACTGTGGATATTATTTTATAATTTTTTTTAATGCAGAAAATACAGATCTAAGCAGCAGATTCTTCTCAAGGCTAACTTGAATGAGTTGAACTTACAAGTAGCCTTGCAGGAGATCCAGTGCTTTTATGCTGTCCCAGCCTGCAGTTCTGATTCCTTGGTACTTTGTTCTGTCTAATAAAAGTTGTGAGGATTTTTCTTCTTTTCTTAGAGGGGAGACTGAGAGCTGTTCTAGTACATTATTGGGGTGACTACTGTGCTGTGCCACTCACTGATGAGTTTCTGTCCCTTGGGTCCCCTTTTGCTTCAGAGCAATCTCTACACCATCATGAGAGGTGTAGAGATTGCTCTGAAGCAAAAGGGGACTCAAGGGACAGAAAAACCTTTTTGCCAGTGCTTAAGATGGTCACTGCAGTGATTCTTCTGTTTCAGTTGAGTGCACAATAGCCACTGAAAGTTCAATGAAAGCAATCATTAAAAATATTGCTACATGTATGGCCACCGTTAGATGCCCTGGGTTAGATCTTCATTAGGTTGTGGCACCTCTGAGCTACAGAAAGGAAATGAGTATGTTTTGAGAAGATGTTGGTACTTAACAGTACTAGTAGGTTTTGTTGAACTAGGATTAACTGGCTCAGCTGAGGTCTCACCTGAACTCCCAGTCAGCTGGATTGACTCTGTGGGTCACATGTGCTGTCACTACATTAAAGCTTTAGGTGCACATGCTGCAGCTTCACTCCCAGTGGCAGCATGGAGGTGCCCTAAGAGCAAACTGCCTTTCTGATTTCCCAGACAATGCTTGACATTCTCACTGTGATGGAGAAGAGGGGCCTTCTGGGGAAAGACAACCTAAGTATGCTGAAGAGTCTCTGTGAAAAAATTAACACCAGCGTGTGGAACACAATTGAAGATGGATTAAAGCTGTTCGGTAAAACAGAACAAACCAGCCTCTTCCCCATAGTTATTCTTGAAGTGATGTATAGGTACTGTACAGCACTGATTGTGAATGCTTTGCAGGCCAAGAAGAGATGCTCATCACAGAGGAACAGAGGGGCAGCACAGGATGCCCTGAGGGACATCTGGTGTCATCTGTAGCACCTGGTCCTCCTGGCAGTTTTAATGACTCTTCCCAGGTAAGTTAGTTTATTTCTTAGAAACATCATATTTTTGTCTTAGAAGAACTCACCCCTCCAGGGAAGTGAACAATTGTTTTAAGACCAACTGCTAAAAGCACTGTCTAGGAAAAAAAAAGCACAACTCTGCATCCTTTATTCCGAAGCTGTGTCACAGGCTGCAGTGTTGTACTTCAGAAACATCTGCAAGGGTAGCAAGGTAGGCTGAGTTTATGATACTAGGAATTAGGCAGTTGGCAGCTAGCTTAGCACCAAGATATGAGTGAACAAAGCACCTTGCGTGGGCTGAGCCTGACTTTGGTTGTCCTGCACAGACTGGCAAAGGCAGTGGGGCAGGGCACTGCCAGGCCCTGGGAGCAAAGCTGTTGAGGGAGCTGCCTGGAGAGGAAGCCAGCTGGCTCTGGACCCTGCTCTGCCACTCACAACAGCTAAGGAGCACTTGGAGGAGAGTGTAGGAGTTTCACCAGGAGTCTTTCTTTTCAGCTGCTTGAAGCTTACAAAATGACCAGCCGACCCCGTGGAGTGTGCCTGATCCTGAATAATTACGATTTTTCAAAAGCTAGGAAACTAGTGCCAGAACACAAACGCATAACGGATCGGCATGGGACAGACGTGGATGCAGGTACAGTGAATGTTAAAGATGAGTTTGCCAGTCTTTAAAAATAGAAATCTTGTTTCTCTTTTCAAAGGTCTGAATTTCAGTCTTCCCTTTCTAGGATTATTTTTGTTGTAGTTGCTCAGTTGGCTCTGTTTACTGTGCTGACAAGTCCTAATCAACTCATCAAATTTTTAGTGCCTGACACTGAACAATTCACTTGAATTTTGCAGTTTTAGTGAGGTGATTGAAACCTTAAGCAGCACCCTGAGCATGGACTTTACAAGCTACGCTGGCTTTGCATCAGCCTTATGCATACTAATTCTAAAATATGCAGAAATATGCAAGAAAATTGTTTAATGACAGTTAAGGGAACACAGTAGATATATGATTAGTGATTAGACTACTAGAATATTTTCAGACCAGGAATGTAGCTACATGGATGTAGTCATGTAGCAGATGACCAATTAAATCTAGAAATGCAATCTGCAGTTGCAGAGTCCAACTTTCATATAATGAAATGTCTCAAATTTCCCTTCTCTTTGCTTTCCAGCGGCTCTGAGGAATGTCTTTAGCAAGCTTCATTTTAGAGTAGAAGAACGTAAAGATCTCACTGCAGAAGAAATCCGTAAGACTGTGAACATCTTCCGGAGTGAAGACCATGAGGACAAGGACTGTTTTGTTTGCTGTATCCTGTCTCATGGGAAAAAAGGCATTGTATATGGTGTTGATGGGCAGGAAGTACCTATCAGGGAACTGACCACTTCTTTCACTGCACAGAATTGCAATTCACTTGCTGGAAAACCAAAAGTTTTTTTTATTCAGGCCTGCCAAGGTGATGCTTTCCATCAAGGTGTGACCATCGAAACAGATTCTGGAGAGCAAGATTCTTCTGTGGAGCAAGATGCAAGGTTTCAGTTTGACTGCATCCCTGCAGAGGCAGACTTCCTCCTGGGCATGGCCACCCTGCAGGATTACGTCTCCTTCAGAAATCGCAGCAAGGGTACCTGGTACATACAGGCACTGTGCCAGCGCTTGGAGTACAGCTGTCCTCGGTACCTATGTTTCCATAAGCTTATTTTTGGCAACACCTGAATTTTCCTTCTGCATGACAAGAATTTGATTTAGATGCAGAGGTAGACAATATGCAGTGGGAATACTGTTTTCACTCAGAGTGAAAACAGTGATGTAGGACACAGCAGCACCATGCAAACTGTTCAAAGCAACTTAGGGAAGTGCTCTGAAACCTATTAAAAACAGGAGCCATTAGCACTGGTGTATATCAAGATAGCAAAAATGTTATTTTGCTGATGTTAACTGCCTAACACAAACTGTACTTGTTTCTTTGCAGAGGGGAAGATGTTCTCACCATCCTGACAGCAGTAAATCAAGAAGTGAGCAGAAAAACTTGTCTCTGGGGCATAAAGCAGATGCCACAGCCCAGTTTCACACTGAGGAAGAGGCTCATCTTTCCGGTCAACTGAATGGGAGGCAACTGCATGCCAGAGAGAGCTGCTGCAGCCTGGAATTGGCTGGTTTCAGAATTCCATCAAACACAACAGACTTGCAGTGCCTGCTCTTAGCACAAGGGCAGATATTTTTAATTTAAAGTACAACTAAGGAGAAAAAGCCTTAAGAAATTTGTATTATTACATTCATTTGTATTAACACTTTATACTAAAGAGCATCTCTGAGCTGGTCTCTGATTTATTTAGCTGATCTCTCTCAGTGGTTTGCTGGCAAAAATCTACTTGGTGTCTTCTTATCATTTGTACCACATTGCAATTGCTTTCATTAGGTATTTACAAGGCAACTTTTAGAAGACAACCATTATAAAGCTTTGTGTACTTTATGCCTAACCTTTGCAAAATAAAGGGAGGAGTGCTATAAATTTTATAGGATATAATCAGCTCACATCGGTGTGTTTTGTTACTTGTCTCCATGACTTAGTATCATTCATTCTTAGTGGCTCGATACACTTCAAGATCAAGTTAAGCATTTGGTACCTGGCATCCTCAGCAGGATCTGTCTGTAACCTGGATTTCAGTATATCCTCTACGTAGTCTCAACAGTGAAAATCAGTTGCTCTGGTACAGCTTCATGGTTGAAGATGTCCAGTTACCCTATGTTCACTTACCTTTGAGTATTAGTTCTAAGCACAGAAAAAGTCACTGGGTAAGTACCCAGCATGCACAGAACGGCTTCAATGTCTACTCCCATTTGTCACATATAGATAGGGCTCACATAACATCAGCTACTGAGATGAAAAAACAGCCATGGTGGTGTTAGCCAACAGTGCAGTGCTAACATTGTAATGCTAGAGGAACACAGTAGCTGCTATAAAAGAGGGAAGGAAAAAACCCCAAAGCACCACCCATGCACAAAACCCGCCGAGGTACCAAAAAATATGAACAGATTAATTTAGTGAGGCTCAACACTTAAGTACTGTCTATATCAATTTACTGGCTTCTAAAGCCACCTTTTCTGCAGATACCAACTCACTTCACTAAGCTTGTGTACAGAATAATAAACCCTATAAATTTTAGCCACAAAAAAGGCCTGATTTTAGCTTTGTTATAGACCACTGTAGTCGAGAAGATGACATCTGGAACAAACCACAGAAGATCAGCAATATACTGAAAAATGGCATGTTATACATGTTTATTATCAAATTTACATTCCACTATGAAACAACAGTAAGTGCAAAAAGCAGATGGAAAAAATACCATGAAAATCCCAGACTGTTCAAACACTGTGTGTAATCCCCTCATGTAACAGCCAAATGAAGCCCAAATGCAATTATTTTCCTTCCCTCTCTGTTGCCATTCAACTGCAGTAGATGTTTAACTTTGATCACAGGTATTTTGAGCATGCAGGTATCACTGAGTTTATTAAAAACTAACAGTGAAACTAGAAAGCTTTAAGTCTGTGCTTTAAGACAATCGGAATAAGGTAAATACAAGAATTCCCTTCTGTCTCATAACTTGCACAAGCACGGTAAGTCCTTTCTAGCATCCGTGTTTGACTCAAACCTGCAAGATAACAGAACCCGGCCAAAATGTAATTCTCCATTCCTTCTAGGTCTGCCTCTACTGAAACAAAAGATCTGGTGCAGTATGTCAGCCAGGCAAATTTGTCACCTCTCACCCCTCTTATGGGAGACAATGAAAGCCAAATCATTCCTAGAATCATGGTAACTTCTAAAATGTTCTCAGAAACACATGTTGTTAAAAAAAAGTTTATCTTCTAGGTTTTGGCACAAAATGGTAAACTTGAAAGAAGTATCAATTTTCCCTGTTACTGCAAGCCAGGCATGTATATCCAAACTGTGCATGACTATCCAAAGGCATAAATGCATGACAGAATTTGAACAACACTGCACCACAGCATCAACCAATTGGGTAAACACACACAAACACCATGGTATAGAGATTCTTCCATTTTCTTTTTGCCTTATGTAAAGTATCTGATGATACACCTCAGCTACAGAACAAACCAACCTCTCAACATCCACAGCATTGTTTCAACTGAGCCAGTTTACATTGCTGGGCTATGGAATAGGGAAGTGTCCCCAAGGGACACAGGCATTTCATTTATATGCTTGTAGATTAGTTTTACCTGAACCATGGTCTGCCAAAGGAATTCTGCCTTAGCTGATTTGCTACTCTGCTGATCCAGTGGCTGGAGTTATCTTATGAAGCTGGTTAGAAACACAGTGGAGTACCTTCAAAAATTTATCTGTAACTCAGGTATTCCTACAATAAACACATAAAATGGACGGACTTTTGACATGCTACACACTTCTCTGTTGGTATCAAACTGTCTAAGCTTTTGCTAACTCGTTTCCCTGGAAGTTAGAGATACACTGCAGACATACCCGTCCCAGGCCACGGGAGACCAACATGGCACTCCCTCCTTTCACTCTTATCTTATGTAGCTAGGCAAGACACCATGCACAGCTAAGTACATACAAACATAAATACTTACATGAAAAAATTAAATATTTTTCACTTAAAAAACAAAATTAACCCGTATATATTCTTTTAAATAAAATTCACCTTTTGTAAGTGTAAGATTTTGCTTAGAGAGCAAAAGGCAACTCCAGGAGTTCCGGAATATTTCTGTGCGCTGCTGACAGACAAGCTTCTGCTAAGAATCCCTGTGCAAGTTTGAAGTGGTTACTCCTTTTCCTTTTACAAAACAAAAATATCAAAGAGTCATCACAAGATCTAAAGAACTGTAAAATCAGAAAGGCCACGTTACAAATTTCCTATAAACAACGTTAAGAAGCTTTCTTTTCCTGCCCTACTCCATTCACCCCTGCAACAATGGGGGTGCTGATTATGGAGACTGTGCCTGATGGCAAATGCAAATCAGTGTGATTGCACTGATGCTTCACACCACACCCCCAGACAGCTGCCAGCTATACCCCACTTACATGGTAACAGGCAAGGTAAACTTGACTGCTTAATCTAATTGTATGGAAACAAATAATTTTATAATGTTGATAGGTACAGTAAAAATTTATATGAAGACTAAGAAGCTGTTTCTATTTAGGTCACTAGCAAAGACAACTTTTTCTTAAGTTACACAAAACATCTGTTGTAGATTGTTCACTTATGATTAGAACCTTGGACAGGAAGGAATCAAAAAAGCAGCATGGGCAGTAATATTTTTATAGTTAACACTCAGAAACCAGCTTTCTAAAATGAAGTTCTTTTCTGAGTTGGAAAGTCTGCCCCAGCTATGTTCAGAACCACACTCCCTCACTGATCACTGGACTTCAATATTCATTAAAATGCTACAAAGAACACCAGCTTTTTTCTTCCTGTTTCTATATAGAGACTGGCAAATTTTGCTCTTAATGAAATCTTTTAAACAAAATCCTGCTTGAAATGAGAAATAATTGAATGAAAGGCATAAAGTACTGAGAACTCTCAAATATACAGAATGTGTACTTGGCAAGACAAGAGGCAGTTTTCTGTACTTCCAACAACTTCCTTGAAGTAAATGCTCTCTCCATTTAAGTCTTTAAAAAGAAACCCTGAATCAAGCACCTAGGGTTTATTTCCTTTTGCAATGCTGAAATGTGCCTGAGATATTTGTGTGTGTGTGTGTGTGTGTGTGTGCAAACAAAACTATCCTTATTTAAATAGATGCACACTACACTTTGGAAAGATTTCTTAGCTGTACACACTTTTCTGCTTCTTAATTCTTATTCATTGCACATTTCTCTCTGTGCTTTGTTCACAAGCTCTGGAAAGGAATTAACTTCTGTTAATACCTAACTAACACAATTACACTCTTTCAAAATATAAATCCTGTGTTTGTAAACTGAAGTATTACTTTCTTACACAGAGCTAAAGATTCTCTCCCCTGCTTCTCAAAGTGACGAGGAGTTCAAAAGAGCACAGTTTCTGAAATGGAAAATAAAAGAATGGAAAAAAAAAAATCAAAGTTTCCATATTTGTTTGCTACAGAGTGGAACTTGGGCTGCTAATGCTGGTCAGACTGATTGTTAGTTTAATATATTTAAATTATGTAGTCTGACTGCAAACAACTAGTAAATACTATGGGTGTATGATGGGAAAAAAAATGCCTACACACACAGGTTAAAAGGTTAAAACACTGAAAATGTCTACAATAGTCTTCACTTCTGACTAAGTTAAGACAAGATGCTGAAATAAAGCTTTGGTTTTACCTTTCTATCTCCCAAAAAAACCATCTTCCTCAAACCCAAGCAATGTTCCTTTGCTCCTTGGTCCAACGCTTGTCTCTCCCACATTTTAACATGCACATGCCTTCTCCAACGCTTCTGTAACACACCTAACAATGCCTGTACTGGATGTTCATCCCTCAAATTAGTTACTGTGCTCTACATCAAACACCTTTCAGGCCAGTTAGTCTTCCTTTAGTATATCCATTTTTGATGACTGTGTGCAAACAGGAGCTCCCAGTGCTCCAATCATGGCTGGAAGACTCTGGTTTCTTCTCAGTCCTGCCATTAAGTTGCTACCTGCATTTAAAAACCCAGCTGAGTCCTGCCTCTGCAAGCCAGCCTCTGGCCCCTGATTCTTGCCATGGTCCTGTGTTTCAGGGGGCTTGATCACCCTGGCAATGCCCAGCCTCTTCAGCCTGTCCACGAGGCTCATCTTCAGCTGGCCTAGGTCTGGGGTGTTACGGGAGGGCTTTAGGCCATACATTTCCTGCAGAAACGTTTCTGCTGGCCGAGAAGCCAGGAAATTCTCTGAGTGATGCACTCGAGGCTCAAAGAGCGGCGGGGAAGGACAAGGTGAACGTGAAGGAGAATTTGGTGGAGTAGAAGGAATGGGAAGAGTTCGGGAGGGCTGCAGCAAAGGCGGTTTTTCCAACATGGGGCTGTCGTAAACCTTGGCAGAGATGCCTCGTTCTTGCAAAAGTTTAGCCAGGCTGCTTGTGCTGCTGAAAGTAGTAGTTGAGTCTCTTCTGTTGGTGAGAAATTCTCCAATACTTAGTCTGTAAGGAATGGCTGGAGTGCTCACTACTGGGTTTCCAGTACTGCTGCCAGTATTCCCCAGTGAAAATGAAGCACCCATGGAGCTGAAAGAAAATAAAAATTAAACAGAGAATGTACGCACATTAGACATTTTTATACCTGCTCTTCATTTGACTTTTAGTATATAGAAGACTCAAGAAAAGCCTTAACTATTGCTATCAGCTGTGACAGCTTCAGTACTCAGAATTATTGTTCTGCAAAGTGCCAATGAATTTACCTTCTGTGATCACCTGTACTCTGTTAGATAGAATATTAACATACTTGTCCAGTTAATAAAAAAAAAATAGAATCAGAAAATAAATCATTGTGGAATCTTTTTTCCCCAACAGCTGTATGATACAAGGCAACTGCTACTTAAGAGTTAAAGTTTACTTAAAGTTACCTTAACTTGTTTTAACTCTCCAGAGAATTCCAAGTTTTCCTTCATAATTATAACTATTTTTATTAGTAACATTCTATATGTTGCCTAACTGCCTTAGTATTTTTAAAACTGGTCCATGTATCAAGAGCCAGAAAGTAACTGTTTAATCCTATGCAGAAGTATTCAGGATGTTCGAAGTCCTCATACCTGGGAGTAACCTGAGTGACATCAGATGGGTGAAGGATCCTACAGGTAGTGAAGGTAAATGTGGAATTTGTTGAAGATAGACACTTCCCTGGA
Source organism: Haemorhous mexicanus (assembly GCF_027477595.1). Taxonomy (NCBI): domain Eukaryota; kingdom Metazoa; phylum Chordata; class Aves; order Passeriformes; family Fringillidae; genus Haemorhous; species Haemorhous mexicanus. The sequence goes on along the minus strand of NC_082348.1, from coordinate 26,662,925 downwards.
TTTGAGGCTGCAATGTGAAGAATTTACATCCATTAAGGGTAAAAATAAAGACATAAAAGAATGAATCAAAGTTTAAGACAATCTTATTATCACCACTAATTTTTTGAGCCCTTTTTTTTGAAGTAAAGAACAAGAACAGCAAAGACAGCATTACCACACAGTCAAACACTTTCCATCGACAAAAGGACACTGCTAAACAGACTCAGGAAGAAACACTAACCATGCTTCTTACCAGTGAGTGGTCCTGCTGCTGAAGTAATAGGTGGCAGGAAAATCCCTGCCACTGGCTTTGCCAATGCACATTTCTTTTCCTCTGGGAAGGACTGTTGTGCTTGAAATGTTATACCTCCCTCACCCTCTTCCTCATCATCTTCCTCCAGGTCAGAGATGTGGTGCACAGATGTGGTATCATCAGACAGAGGGGTAAAGCCTTTAGTAACAACACCTGGTCTTGGGTCAAGAATGGTGCCAAGGTTGGGTCGAGCAAGCTGCTGCCAGTGAAATAGGGTCTGAGATCCTGGTGTGACAAAAGAGAAGAGATTCAGAGAGCCATTACCTACTACTGTATCAAGTTACAAGAAAGCATTATAAAACCAAGCGCAGCTGGCTGGTGCCCACACTGTGATCCACACATCCACGGGACAGCAATGCCAAGAAGCAGCCTGACACTGGCATGGAGCCTACCAATACTGCTGCTTCCTGTTACTGCACACCACACCTAGCTAGACACACGATGATTTAGCTGGCAAATATAAAATCTTTTTCTGCTAATGAGAGAAGGAAGATCATCCTCTTACCTTCAATGGGTTTGACAATTTGCAACTTCTCTGGTAAGAGAACACGGAGATTACTAGAGCTGGCAGAGAGATCTGTGAATTCTGAGTTTGTACTTGGGGAAAAAGAGCTTTCTGTTGGTGTACTGCAGCCACTAGCCTCTTCTTTCTGCTCAGCCAGCAAATGCATTTTTCGGTCCCACTCCTCCTCGAAGAACTGCTTCTCACACAGGTAGTTCTGACGACGCAGGGAGAGCCTGTGCAGAGCTGTGACCAGGTCATTGTCTCCAGGGGTTCCCGGCTGGCCAGGACTGTGAGCGTCTCTGTGAGAAACATCAAATAATAACAGATTTTAAACCCATTAAATTAACTATTTCTCTATGGGTTTAGTTTTGAATCAGTTCTTTTCAGAAGAAGGTAACAAGCTGTGCTTCCTACTTCAAATTCTTCTCAGAGCTGCTCCCAGGGACCACCCGTGCATGGCTCTCCAAGTGGTGCACACCAGACTGGAAGGGCTTTGCTGTCATAACAGCACTCGAGCGATTTGATCCAGGGATTGGCAATGGGGCAGGAAAGGACGGGGAGCGGCCACGGATGATATTAGCAACCTTGACAGTGTCAAACACTCGCTTCTGTTGATCCCTGTGGAAAAGACAAACAAACAAATGTTGTTTTCAGAAGCAAAAAAGATATAGAAAGAAGCATCTCTGAAAATCAAAGTTTGAAAAGTCTGTGGAGACCCCACTAAAAAGATGTTCAGAAAAACATAACTACACAAAACATTCTTGTCTTCAGGAGATCTACTCTATCAGAATTACCACTTCTTTACCTGAAAGATCAGAACCTCTACTGATAACTGCTTTAGCCTATTCAAAAGTATATATTTTATTTATTTAATTTGTATATGCTTTCAGAAACACATATTTGGTTTATTACTCCTTGCTCAGAATTATGAGATCCAAGAACAGTCTTCAAGGTTTTGAAAACTGTTAAATATCTTTCCACTATAGTCTCATTTGTCCAGCAACTTTTATATAAGCATTAAAAGGAGTAAAACTAGTACTGTGCATCAGAGAATTTGGATCAAAAAGCCTCAAAAGAAGAATGAAATAACATCCTTTTAGCAAGGATGTTATTTTGATTCTTGTTATTACTACATAATTATTATTATATAATTTAATAATTAATATTTTCTATAATTTATATTTAGTTTTCTATAATTTATAATTTAATTTTTATAATTTATAATTTCTATAATTTATAATTTCTTCTTATTATATAATTTTGTTATTACTTGATTCTTCATAGAATCAAGTAAGAATAGCAGGTTTCAAAATTGAAAAGACTACCAAATACTACAAACCTTTTTTTACTTACAATGAAAACATTATAGAGGGAATATATGCATTTATGGAGTCCCAGAGATCAGTTTCACCTTAATTAATACAAGTCTATGAATAAATATCAAAATACCACATGGAGATCTGAAAACATACTTTTGCTTGGAGAGAACAGATTCATCAGCCTGACTCAATTCCTTCCGCATTGTCCCTTCAATTTCTGCTGCAAGGGAATCCTAGAGAAAAATGGAAACCCTAAGAGTTGACAAATTAGATTCAAGTCTTCCTTCTGACAATTTTAGCAGAAAATATCTGTAAAAATTACTTTTAACAATCAGCATTTGTTTGCCCAGTATCAGTATGCTTTGGACAAACCCTTCTGCCTCTGAAGGAAGGGCATGTGGGACAGTTTTCCACCATAACTACACCCACGTGTAACCAGGATGGGTTCAGTATTTCATTAGCAACATCTGCTTTTTCTTTGTGTTTCTTTATGGACTCTGTATGTTGGTTGCTTTAGTTAAGCTACAAATTTTAAGAGCACTTCTTACAAGTGTACATGAGTGATTCTGTACACACAGAACAATCAACCAAAACCTGATGAATTCCCAGATATTTTGAGTATGTGAGATGCTCTGTTTCTTAAAGAAACACTGTTGAGTTATAAAATTCACACCCACATCAAACAAGACACTAGCACAACTGAGCATAAGCTACAGAACATACCAATTCCCTTATTAAACAGAAATGGCATATAAAAAGGAAAAATAATTGCAGTGTCACAGTATGTCAAGTGAACAGTTAGTTTCATAACTAATTTCCTAAATTTCTCACAAGTGTACACATTGAAGAATTGAAAAACCAACAGATCAGCTCCTTTGCCTACTGCTAAGTAGTTCTGGCTGCTGTTCCTGCAAAGGCTGTTGTGCTCCTAGAGCTGCTCACTGCCACAGCTGTGTGGGCCACGCTAGAGGTGTTGGTTACCACAGGAAATGCTCCACGGGACTGTGAGTGGCAGAGACAAGCGACAGAGCTGGCTCTGCTGCGCAGCAACTTCACTTCTTCCTGGGACTCATGCAACATCCCCAGACACTCTGCATTCCGATCCTGAAACTCATGGAGCTGCAAGAGAAGAGAGGCCATCACATGATCTCTTCAGAGAGAAGACAGAGTGAAACTGAATGAAGTCCTACAGCAACCTAGAATGGCTGATTTGACACTGTAGGATTCTTTCAGCTGCAGGGCACATGCCCACAACTGGAATGGACAACAGTCAGCACAGCACCCATAGCAGTTTTAGTGACAAAGCACAAAGATTCAAAAGAGGAAAAAGTATGATGAAATTCAAAGGAAATTACATAGAAAAAAATGCAAATACACTACTGATGCAAAAGAAGCAAAAAAAAAGAGAACTGCCTTAAAATCTAATGAGCCACAGTTGATACAATATTACAGTTGATACAATCAGTAACATTCACACTAAAGCAATCTTTTTCTCGTAACTAAAAATAGTAAGACTTCCCTATTTGAAACACGCTTCTTGCCTTTTATACTCCTGTGAACTACAAAAATATTTGTGTAGGGTTAAGTAACATAATTATTCTTTCCCTCCAATCATATGACTTAACATAATGCATAATGAAAGATTAAAACCCTACATAATTAAAAAGCAGTAGTTTCCACTCTCCCTGTTTTCTTTCTCCTGTATTCCATCCCGAACATTTATCTAAATGTATGTTATAGAAGTCTTAAGTACCTCTGCTGTCAGTTGTCTCTGAGCATCTTTGGAGGCTTGTAAGTGAAGTTTCAGCTCCTCCTTCTCAATCACATTCTGAAAGCACAAAAAAGTGCTCATCATTTTCTCAGCTGATTTCCCCGAGAGACTGATCCTCTGCCAGACTTTCCTGGAACAGCCACTCTCTTGCAGTGCAACTCTGTGGCTTGCCAAGTCAATTTTTGCCTGCTGTGAGCACTGGCACACACAGGCTGCACAGACACCTGTGCACACACGGACACTTTATCAGCATTCCCTTACTTCTTTGAGTTTATGCTGCAGATCAACAATCTGGGACAAAAGGGATGAGATCTCTTCCTGGTAGCGAATCACCTCCTCACTCTTCTCTGACAGCTCCTCTGTTATCCTGGAAATCTGAGCATTTGTTTGCCCTACAAAACACAGAAGGAACTTAGTCAAGACCTTGTCCCACAAAACAAAAACAAAAACAAAAACCAAACCCAACAAACAAAAACAACCCCAAGCCAAACTTTAATCCCAGAAGGATGAGTGAAAGTCAGCAACAATCTGCAAGACCCCCAATTCTCTTAGAAAATCAATTCATAATACATAAAAGTAGGTGCTTTAGAACATCCATAAGGAAAAGACTAACAGTGGGGAGAAGGAGGAAAAGAGTTAACTTCAAATGCAGGTATAACATATTAAGAACTAAGCATGCAAAATCTGAAATACACATGATCAGTATGTGAAATGACCACAATAAAAAAATTTCAAATGACATAACGACTCATGACCAAGGCCAGACTTGGAATATGCTGGAAAAGTCTGGTTCTGAATTAATCTTGTTATTAACTCCCACTGTAAGCAAAGACATTTTGTCAAACCTTGTCAACTGTAACACACACTCTTGATCCTAGTCACTATCTATTCCCCAAAGATCCACTGAATACCATCCCCTGATTCTTTTTTTCCTTTTTAGCAAGCACTTAACAAAGTGAGATGACAAAGCAACTCCAAGAGCTGAAATATTTTTATGCAGTTAGCCTTGTTTGTACACTTGCCCTGAAAGCATTGCAAAGTCATTAAAAAAGTCTGATCAATCTTGCATAAAGGTCACACTACAACTTCAGTGCTTGTTGTACCTCACACATTTACTGCAGAACAAGGCCCTGCTTATGGGCCTGGGAGCATTTAAGCTCAGTCAGGTACCTTTTTTCCTGAAAATGCAAATTTTAAAGCTGTTGGAAACACAGCTTCAGGAGAAGATTTTTTTCTGTGAATCTAAATTACCTAGCATGCCTACTCATGCTATAGAATTGAATAAAATGTGAACTCACAGACATTCTCACTGAAGCAAAATAGGAGAGCATATTTGAACTAACCCCTATTTACAAAAGATGCATATTTTCTCAGTGGGATCAGAGTAAATTAACCAACTAAGTATCAATTAACAGTATTTTAGGGCCATCTGTAACAAGAAAAATAGAGCAGCAACCCAGTCTTCCTTATGGGGGTTGTAGAGAAAAAAATAACCTTACACATAATTTAAGGTTATTAGGCACAAAGGAAGTAGTAGATATCAAATGACTACAGATAAAAAAAGATATTGTTATTTATTGTTTCAGAATATTTAGCATGCGTTTATGTAAGAGCAGCTGCAGTTCTTTGCAAATAAGCAGTCCCCAAAGCAAATACAAGCAACTGTTCTAGACAAATTAAGCCACTTGTTAATTTAAATGCTTTGGTTCATAACATATATTCTAAAACTAATGTGTTCATAGTTTTTAGACTCTATACACTGACCTATTTCAGTGTCAAGTGTGCTGAATAGACACAGAGAATATTTTGTGATTTTCTAGCATCTGTAAGGCTTCAGTTTAGAAAGTTATGGACTTCACCTCTTATATTCATTTTCCCCTTCTAAACATGACACACAGAGCTGAATTTGAATGCCAGAGTGAAACTTAATGAAATACAGAAACACCTTGCACTTGGGCAAAGGGCAAGACTTCAATGATTGGCATAAATTACTGAAGCCCATTTTTGGATTCAGGACTAACCAAGAAGGTGTAGGTACCAGGTATTTCACCTACCATCCTGCCACTGCAAAATGCAGCCTGGATACTCACGGAGTTCTTTGACACAGTCATTGACCAGCTGCTGCTCCTTCTCTTCATATGTAATGGTTTCTGACTTCAGATGGTAAGCCTTTGAGAAAATTATTCATTTATCAATAAAAATTTCAGTTTATCTATAATGTTATCAATTTTTACTTCTAAAATTCTTGCAACTGAAGAGCCTCCCCTCTCTTTAAAAATTCTATGCAACTGTGTTTTCCACAATAACCTGTTTCCCAGAATTTTACAGGTGTTTAATGTGAAAGACAGACACATGAAGAAAGCCTGATCTCTTGTCTCTAATAAAAAATTGTTGCAAAAAGATGTAATGTGGTAGAGAAAGTGAACCAAGACAGAAATCAGAAATAAGCAATTTAATTTGCTTTGAAAAACTTGAGTAATAAAAAAACCTTGAAAACTGACTGATGTTAGCCAACTTTCTTATGACACTGAAAAGCTCTTAATAGAACGGCTTTTTTCCATACTCCCAACTTGGTCTATTTAGACTAAATTTTCTGGGCCAGAAACTGAGTATCACAACATATCTAAGCAATATGAAGTACTCTAGTTTCCCACTTCTCTTTTGATTGTGAGGATGGTGATATTAAATTTAGCACAGACAAGTCTTCTACACTCAGGACTGTTTGCCAGTAAGGGACTCACACTGTAAAACTCAGCAAATGGTTTTAAAGATTATCCCAGCAAACAGTACATTTACATAAGTGCAGGCAAATACACTTCTTTACATAGTGCTGTCACATGAAAAGAAATAAAAAAACAAATAGAGGCTCATTGTAATTGAGGCTATTTCAGTCCACTGAAGGTTATATCACAGAATGATTGAGACCTGGCTCTTCTGTAAACTTGTTCCATCATATACTTAGGAGCAAAAAAAAGGCAATCTGATTTTTTTTTTGTTATCCTATAGCACTACTAATGTATCCAGTTGGTCTTAGGGACTTTTAGGAAGAATTTGCATCTCAGGCTGAGTATTCTGGAGACAAAACAAGGCTAGAAGTGTATTATACTGACATTAAAGGAATCTAGTGCAATACGGGTACAACAAGCTTATATTGGGAAAGGCTCCCATAAAAAAAATCAAAAACCACACACACACACAAAATAAACAATCCTCACCTTTCTTACAAAAAACACCCCCTTTTCTTAAAGGCAACAAAAATAACCCAGTTTTAAACAATGTCCTATTTTACAAGTCACACTCTTCACAACCAAAGAAAAGGCACTGCATCTGTTGATTCCAGTTCTTGGAACCTTTGCTGTTGGTTCCATTTTATAGACATTTTTTGTCTGGCCATTTAGTCTCTATCCTTCTAATGGCACCTCTAGTGCCATTCAAATTTTACACACATGAGAGACCAATTAAAACAGAGAAACTAATCACATAGTCACAACTAAGTGTGTCTTTAAAATCATTTAAGTGGAAGCTTATTAACCCCTAAATTTCTTCTGACAAAAACAATGGCAAAACAACACAATTCCCCAAATACTCCTGCTCATTGCAGTCAGATTTATGTCAAAACAAACTGCATGAGCTTGAGGGCCTGATGTGTCCAGGTACTTCTGCTGGGTGCTTACCTATCTTCCCATGCTTTTTCATGTACCACAACTGCACTGAAAACAGACTGCCAAAGAACTCTGGAGACAATGAGGAATGACGGAAACAGAAGGATGTGGGCATGGAGGGAAAGTGCTCAGGAATGATTTGCATACAGTGACACAAACAGCCATGTGCTTTAAGAGAAACCCTGCTGCTGGATTTTGAACACCCTGATTTGTTTCCCACTCAGCACAGACAGCACCTGCTGTCAGTCGGATGTACCTTGGATCGCAGAGCCAGGTTCTCCTCCTCCAGCTCTCGCAGTTTATCCTGCAGGACATCCAGCTGCAATGGGTCGTGGCAGACCATGAAAGACTCGTTGAAACGCAGGGGTGTGGAACAGCTGGAATCCGTCTCACTCTCCTCAGAAGCGATGGAAACGATCCGCAGCAGGTCATCCTTCTTTGACAGCTCATGCTGCAGCTGGTTAACCTAGGACAAGGCAAGACCACCACCACGTGAAGTACACTTTACATACACAATCTCATACTGTATTATTTATGCAGCCTCTAGAACATCACTGCTCCTGAATAGCTCATACCTCCCTTTATTTACAGGAAGTTCACAAAATCATAATTTTACCACAGCAAGGGAGACCAAGAATTCAAGACACCACAAAAATGAACAACAGAACCTCCTTTTTAAATAGTTTACTGCAAAATCATTTTCCAGCTGCCTCGATACATTGTTTCATTTTAACATGCTAGCTATCATTTTGATTATGACTATTACTCTCAATTGTTGAGTTCCTGGAGAAAAGGATTGAGAGACACCTATTTACATGTACAGAGTGGTACCTTCCAGTCTGCACATTAAATGACCCGTAGGACAATTAAAAACAAAAGAAGAGATAGATCTCATTTAGATAAAATCTATTTTGCCTATCTACATTTTTATATGAATACCTAAGTTTATGCTGTCCTACAGCTGATTATGAGTAGATCCTTGTCACCAGCATGCTGTTTTATACAAGCAGCTAAATCCATTTCACTGTAGCTTACACTACATCTCTTGACCACAGAGTTATTTGTCAACTATTTAATTAATTTTTTAAGACAAAAAAACCCAAAGAAATGGTTAGGTCAAGAATTTGTGCTTACAGGAAGAGATGGAGTGAAGATCTTGATCAGAATTCACTTTTCATTACATTTTATTTATTCATTTGCTTACTCTCAGTGTAAGCACCCCATTAACCAGCTCACTTTTTGTCTGTTTCCTCACCTGTGAAGTTATGTAGCAGCTCATGTCAGATACCAATCACTTATTTTGACTAATATTAGTCCATTTTTAGTTTAATGGTGAGAAATCAGATTTATGGTCTGATATACCCTAATGATATCTAACATTCTCATAATTTCATAGTAATTACCATATGTCATCTTCATATTCAATTCCTGGACTGCAAAAAGTGATTCAACAATGATTAGGAGAAAGACATCTAAGCACACTTCTGTAGTCCAAGAGCACCAATCACCCCAAAATGATATATTTCTCTTAATCCTCTTACCACCATCATAAATGGGAAAAAAATGAAAGAAAAAAATGGAAAAAAAACTAAATAAAGGATAAAAAAGAAAGAAAAGCAACCACTTACTCTGTCTAGAGTTTGTCCTAACTGTTCTTCCAGTGCTTCATTCTGCTCCATCAACAGATGGTTTCGCTTAAGGAGGGCTTGTCCAATTCGCGCTGCCAGTTCCAGGTCCCGATCTTTCTGCTCACAAAACAAGAAAAAAATGCTTCCTTTTGATCATGTAAGGTTTAAATTCAGCGTAGCTTTATATTCCCCTCAATGCACCAGCACTCTGAGATCCCCCTTTACTCTCAAATGATCAAAACTGTTAGAAAATTATTAATGCTTCATCACTTGGATCCAGAACACATCCATAAATGTGTTTTTTGATACAGCATATTCTCTTCCACAGCCATTTGCAGTAACAGAAGGGGAAAGCACCAAACCTGGGGACAGTTTTGGGCTTTGTGGCAAGTACAAAGATTATGTGGGCTCTGTTGCATCACACACACACACAAAAATCACACTTGTGGCCTTCCCAGTGACACTTTCTCCAGAACAGACTGCTCAGCTTAAACAATGGTGAAAGGGTAGAAGCAGAGGAGCACCAGGAAATCAGAAGAAAGCTGTTTCTTTCTTATACTCACTGGCTTCATGGGTGCCCATAGTTTTGTTACATTTTGTTTCTGAGGTGGTGCAAGCAAACAGGCAGCTTCTCATTACCCATGTGTTTGATAAGCAGCTCTTGAAGATAATTGAATCAAAATGATCAGCAGCTGAATAAAACCCTCCCTCAACTGCATTAACACAGCAGAGACAAGCATACCTCAGCTAACAGACGTTTGACCATCTCAGCTTCACTGTAGTCCTTCTGCTCCACATTATCTGTGCCAAGAACTGAAGAGAGACAAACATGCTTATTTTGAAGGAAAGACAAGAAGATTGTGGCAAGTGGGAGAGCTGAACTCAGAGGATGTTGTTTATATACAAACACAGTACTTGGCTGATGAAGCTAGCAGAGGCTATGAAAATGCATCTTCAACTTCAGAAATGTGAAACAATATCACTTGGGAGACTGATAAAAGAGGTATTCAACATTTGCACCTTTCAGCAATGTTAACTAAGACTTGAGGTGCTCACACATCTTTCAAATTTTGAAAAACTCCTAAGAACTACTTTTTGAATACAGCTAAGCAATTAAATCCTCCAGCCTGCTGGGGAAAGAAGGAGGAGTATATTGGAGAATATCCAAATATAGTTAAACACATACTTTAACCCTGAAGCAAAATTCCCACTAGGCTGTGTGACAGCTGTATGCAGGAAGTATGGAGACCCCTGAGACAAGTGATGAAAATGCATTTATTAAGGGCTTGACCATCTTGGAAAAATTAAGAAGAAATGAGATAAAGTATGTCTGAGTTTTAGATGTAGCAGTAAATGCTATCTTAGTAATCAAGTGATTCCAATGTTTGAAGAGTTTGCAAAACTATTAAAAAACTGAGAAATAGTAGGATTGGAAAAACAGGACTGAGTGAGGAATCAGCAAAGCAAATAAAAAATTTGTAACACCTCTGAACAAAACACAGTGCTAGAACTGCAAAGCACTGGTCTGCTCTAGTTCGTGTCCTGATCAAAAGATGATAGTAACAAAGGCATCTTAATTACCTTGTGCAATTTTGTGAGATCCATCCAAGGAGGAGGAAGGAAGTTCAATAAGAGCTAGAGTGACAGGTAATGAAAGATATAGAGGGGAAAAAAGTGAACAAAGAAGAGAAGAATTAAAACGTAAAGAAATAGGTAATTTTCTGCCACGCATCTACCACAATCAAAAAATAAATGCATGTGCAAACATAGTTTTCTCACTTTCTAAGGCCTTTTAGGGAACCTTCTAAATGTAATATTCTTCAGAAGCAGAATTATGTATCTCTATATCAGGTGATGAATGTTTGGGCTAAGCTCAACAACAATTTGCTATTTGTGCTTTATGAACTCAGGATCATTAAGGTGAAGAAGGCAGCAATATAAATTTAAGAATTACAGAAGTAGCAGCTTCAACTGACCGTTTAAGTTAACCTTTTTCAAAATTAATTCCATCATCACTGAACTGCAAAATGAGATTACTATAGATTTGATCTCAATATTTCCTTCACTCTTTCACCTCGTTTAAACCTCATTCTTACTCTGAATACATCGATTATCAGTTCTTTTCTTTGTTTTGTTGAGGACTGCAGACTCAGTTATGAGATAGTAAAGTGCCAAGCTAAAGTGCACACTAACTTTATTTACATATGTTATATAAGCTGTCTATACACTTTACATACATAATGCCCACAACTAACCTTTTGAAGCATAACACTACACCTATGCTAAGATCAAATCCAAGTTGCATTTTAGTAACAAAAGGAACTTTTTTGTAATTTTGAAAGAGAGGAGAACAGGAAGAACAACACAGAAGGAGAAGTTTTACTGTTTCTCTAAAAGCTTAGAAGAAAAATATATCAAAGTAACAAACCAAATGCTTTTCATCAAGTAGATGAGTAAGCATGAAAACCCAACACATGCTGTTTAAGCATGCAGGAGCTTTGAACTTATAGAACTGTCACTTACTAATTGTATTTCTAATTTTATTTCTAAGCAGGGAAAAAAATAGAAACTCTCTACTAAATTTACATATCTATCAGTAGCATAAAATGCATTTGGAGGACAATTTTACTGTATTACTTGGTTGCTGATACTGGCTGCTGAAAGGGGGACTCCAAACTCATCTAGCTTATTAGTACTTGGAAAATTAACTGCACATACAGAACTAAGTTAGAGCCATTACAGGCAGAATATTATAGCCAGCTCTCCTCTTAGCAGGTGATTTCAAGTTATAAGTTTCTATCCAGTCCCTCTAATAAAAATTTACACTAATTCCATACTAATCCCAAGGTTACTCAGGTAAGATTAGTTCCTAAAATCAAGAGCAAATATCTTTACTCTGATAACTAAAATCACAGAAACAACAGCTTTAAAACTTAGCTCTACACAAATTTCTGTGTTTTCTCTCAGTACAGGATCAAAACTATACAGTTTATTAGAATTCCCTCTTGAGAACACAAGCATGTGCAATACTCACCTTGCCAAGTGAAAGTAGCAAGCAACTCTTCATTTTGGTTAAAATTCTTGTTATGTTGTGCCATGACCTTTTATTCACACACACAAAGTAGTTCCAAAGAGAGATCTTTCGTAATTCAGGATTTCTTATGCTAGCACAGTTGAAGCAGAAAATATTCTTCCACTTCACTGAAAACACTGCCAATGTGAACCTAACTGACAGACCTTCTTATAGGCAGCAGCAGCCATAAAAAGAGGAGGAGCTCAAGTGCAGTAACTACTGTGCTGTTTTGGGGCTTTTTTCTCAACTACAAATTCACTCAAACCATATATTTAACACTCTCTCTTGGAAGAAGTTATAAAAATGTTTCCATACATATATACTGGGAGGAAGATACACAGCTAAAACCCCATGTCATGCTTCATGTCCCATTTACTCCCAATTCCAGGCAACAAAGAAAGATTAACATTTCACCTAAAAAGTTATTCAACAATAATTATAACTAGAATTTGATTTATATCTGTATTTGTCTGGGTCTCTCCCAGTATGTCCCTGTGGGTTAGTACTCTCAAAAAAGCTACTATTTCAAGTGTAACCAATGTCTGCACAATTTCTAGGCGAAACATTAAACCATATTTATCTTGAGTTTACATGACTCAGCAGTTATAAAAGTGTTCTTAAATGATACAAGAATTAGTTTTATATGTTATGCTTAACAGCTATCTTTTAATTCATTTTCAGTCGTTGTTACAAGAAAACATTTATATCTTAAAAAACTGCTTAAAAAACTCCTACAAGGAGTTTACTGTTTTCACAGGACACCTTCTCTATTTGAAAAGAACTTCCCTCTGGGAGAACCGGGAAGACAGCCCTTTCTGCAGTGCCTTGACGGGCAAATAATACACAACAGGCTTCATGAAAACTCTGTTGATAAAAGCCCTCCTTCTCCCTGCAGGCTGAAAATGCAAGCTCACCCTGACTGAAGGTCCTTTGGAGCCCTGCATTTTGTCACGCAGGTGAGGTGCTGAGCCGAAAGCTTCGGCAGAGCCACGTTTCATGTCAGGCACAGATAGACTCTGATCCACCTCTTTATAATTAACACTTAGAGACAAGTACACACCCCACCAACCACACGACTCCTTCCAGTGAACAACAAAAGCATTCGCCCAACTATAAAATCATTTATGCTTGCAATACTAGTATCAGAAACAGTCTGAGCAATAAACATTAAGAAGCTTTCCAATTACTTTCCACAGTTAAGAGTTCAAAGCCTTCAAGTTCAACTCATAACAAGGTCACTCTAAATTGTTGAGTACTGCATTCTTGGGAGGTGATATTTTAATCTTTGTTATTCCTTTGCTATGCACCCTTGGGAAGTTTAAACTACAAAGAACACCTTTTAGAGGTGGCATATACAAGGAAGAGGTAATCATTACAGATTGTATATAAATACCAAGTTCACTCTTTTCTATGGTTTGTTCCAATAGTTCCAATATATGGAAGAAACAGGAATTCCCCATTTCTCTGAATGTATTCTCTTCACAAGAATGCATCCTCTTACAATGCATTCTCTTCACAAGAAAACACTTAGAAACTACAGGCAATTAGGTGTTCAATTATTTTGGCAACTTTCTATTAATTTGCTTTTTAACATTTTATAGGTTTCTTCATGTGACTGAAGCTGTCCATTTTCCTCTTTATCATTTGATAGGTCTAGGAGTAAGTTACTTAGTATTTTCAGAACTGGAAGGCAGTGATCAACATTGATCTAGTACCCACCTATCTGCCATTCATTCCTTTTCTATCTTCAGAAGAAACCACCGACAGCACTTCACTAACATTACTGACACAAAACATCAGGGGAACATCACCAAATCAACAACAGCACTGTGAACATTCCTGAAAACAGAACTGCTTCACACTCGTACATCTTGTATGAGGTATACATCTCTTCTAGCACAGTTCTAGGTTCCTGCCTTTTTTTCACTATTACATGTTCCCATTCTTACTTCAGTGTGTAATCTGATGATCAGGCAGTCATTAAACATCCTAAGTCAGCCATTAGAACTGCAGTGCGAACTACAAGCACCTCCCCTGAAATCAGCCTTTTCTTCTACCTGTCCAAAGTTTTCCAGATTTGACCATTTCCTAATATTAACACTGACAGTGTATGTAGATTTTTCTCTTCAGTATTTGGGGCAATAACTCCTGACTCACTCATGTAACGGAAGGAGTCCTCCTCACGAGCTGGAGAAGCCACCTCCGGCAGCCGGCCGTGGCAAGCCATGGGCTGCATCCAGTCTGCATTCTCATACAGGTACAGAGAGTCCACCCGTAACTTGTAATCTGGCAGCTGCTCCTCCAGCATGCCCACCAGCTCCACCTCAGGAAGGTCCTCACTGGAGCACCCATCTGAAAGAGAGTAAACGCCAGTAACAGTGCATTGTTAAATATATGTAAAATTTAATAGTGTTGCTACAGTACTATACAGTTTATGTAAGATAAAATACTTCATAAATCTTTGGTAGATTTAGAAATAATTATTCTGTACCAGACAAAATACCAGAATACTGACTGAATCAATGCTTGATTTATACTGCAATACTTGTAAGTTCCTCACCCCCAGCTGATCCCAAAACTTCCTGAAAAGATGGTATACTGTGTCCCTCCAACTTCCTGAATATAATGTATGTAATAAGTTTCAATTTCTATCTTTTCCTCTTCATTGAGCTAAAAGACAAACCTACATTTTACCAGTTAAAGTCTCACTGACTTTTCATAGTTGCTACACTTATCTTTTCTGAAGGAAATTCACATTTTTCTTGTTCCTCTGCTTTATCCATTGGTTTGATAATGAACATCGATGTAAACAATCTTAAAAGTAAGTAAAATCAACTGAATACTAATTTGAAATCAGGGAACAAGTATAAAATTTCATTATCATCCTTATGGAATCACACTCTGAGAAACATGATACTAAATCCCCTGCAATCAAAGTTTAGCTCTTTCTATGTTGTGTGTGTCTCTTAATCTCATCACAATTACTGCAAAAAAAACCCCACATTAATACTAAATTGGTAAAATATCAACAGTATGCAATGATCATCTTTGCAAGACTTCCACTCAGGATGAACACTATCTGCAATACCTTTCAATGGAAAAAACACCAATGTTGACTATTGACAATAAGAATTTTACAAACAGTATTTTACAGTGCACAGTGACTTTACAAGTGAGTCTAATGTCACTGTTTTTGTTCCTCTGCAATATCACATAAGCAGTACAAAGAATGTGAAACATAAGGTTGTCTTCAGGTTGGTGCTTTATGACATGTTAGACATGTTCAAGATTTGTAATAGTAATTCTTCAACTTACCAGGGATGCTGTCCAAGCCCCTGGGATCAAAACTCATGAGTCCTTCCTTCACAGTTCACTTCCTTGGAAAGAGCATTCTGTAATCAAGCTGTGCACCATTCCTTTATTGCTTTGGTAAAAAGATGGCTTTGGTTTAGAGACAGAGTAGGTGAGAGCCATCAAGGCACAGAGACTCACAAATCTGGCATCAACTCACTTCTGTAGGCTGGTTCAAACTCCAGATCTACTGCCATCTTGGGACATGCCTATTTCATCTGGGCTATGGATCAGTAGATGTGTTTCATGGAAGCTTCACCAGCTTCTCAGCTCACCCATCACCTAAATATAAAACAAAGAGAATGCCAAGGTTTAACTGATTTCCCTCTTTCAAGGGAGACAGGTAAATTGGTGTAACTTTGTCTCTTTCAGTCTGAATTTCCCCTCTGTACTATAACTAATTAATTAACCATTTGCTTGAGTCTCCTTTCCTTCAGGAGTCTGTTAATTAAAAATTGGACCTATCAGAAGTTTACTTTGTGGATTGTGATAAAATTTGTGTTTTCTTTTCAGCAGGGACTCAGGTAAACCAGAAAATGAAACCACTGTGACTGATTCAGATAAGCTATCAGAAGAGTTTAATGAAGTTAAAACACACTTTTCCTTTGCCAAGACTGGTGAAGCACCTTCCATATAAAACAGTAGTTCTAGATGACAGAAAGATATAAAACTGAAGAGAAAACAAGTGTCCTTTTCCCTCCTCTGGCACTCAGTTAACATAAAATTCTCTTAAAAGCCTTCATTAATTTAAAATTTGCTCTTAACAGTTTTCCCAAGATCTCCAATCACCAAGCACAACAATCAGAGGTTTGTTTTGCTGTCTGTAGCAACCTCTTATTTGACAAGATTAAAATGGACAGTGCAGGAGCTTTTTAAAGCAAGCCTGGAGCCTGCCAGTTCATCTGGTCGTAGACTTTGGCAGGAGATCAAAAAAGAACTTTCTTCCATTAAGGTCAGCTCATACTTGTGTGTAGTATCTTGTTTTGTCATTCATTTCTTTATGCATACAGCCTGCTTATCAGTTGTAATTATTATGCATATCAAACACTTAATAAAAAAGAAAAACTTGAGATTTCAGAAACATTTTCTATCTGAATATAGAGATGTTTCTAGCACTTTTAAAAAATTTTCTAGAGGCTGTTTTTTAAATGGATTGCTGAAAAGCATGAACTATACGTATCCCCTTCTCTAAAACAACTTAATAACGCATAAAAGACATTTAAGAAGACTGCTGTAGATCCACACATGCAAATGACTTTATTTTGTAATAAGAAGAGTCCCTATACAGCTAGACAAAGTTCAGCAGCATAGGACAGTTTCTTCACAACTCTAACCCAGTCTTTTTCCCTTCTGTTTGAAAAATGTAAAAATGAATGCTGCTACTCCTCAAGATTTGTTTTAATCTCTCTTCTAAGTGCAAAGCAGAAGCACAATTTGTAGCAGGTCAATCACAGTTCAGCCAAAGGCTGGGGGAGGGGGGGAAATAAAAGGTGATTTGGCTAAATGTTTTCTAGAGCACCAGGCCAACACCAATCTATTGAACTGAAAAAGCAAACTCATTTGTAAAACCTTTGAGAAGTTTACTACCTAAGCAAACATCATAAAAGCTAATGCTTGCATTTCCAGTGCTTCTCATAGCTTTAGTTTCCTGTACCATGGGGCAACTTCTGTAGAAATTCAAGCACTGAGCAGTTTCACCCTGAAAGTGACTCCATGACCCTTCTACACTGCAACTATAAAACTATTTCCTAACTGCAGATTCCTCCTGCAAGTCAAAACTATGATTAAATACATTTAAATAAACCCCATAAAATTTATAGCATGGCTTTAAAATATATGACCATGCTATAAAAAGATGGATTAGAAATTAAAATGGTTAAATCATGCAGAAAGACATGTCCAAAAGAGAAGCTAGAAAACTTTCTCAGGTATTGATTTAAATCTTTATTTATAAAGATTATTTCCACTATCAGTTTACTATATTCATTTACATTGATCTACATCTTATCAGTTTTGTTCCCCTGCTTCCTCATCGGCCAATTTCCCATTGATGTTCACATCTTTTACTAACAGGTTAATTGAACATGGGAAAAACAAGGGAAATTCAAATATTGGAGAATAACCCATATGCAGGGGTGGTGCTCTCAGAAGGCTTTCTTCAAGGAAGGTTCATGAGAGATGAAAATATCAGACAACATTTTACATACATCCCTATCCCAATCTTAGTGTTTCTGTACTCTCTAGATTAAATTTTACTCTCCAAAGTGTGTCTCACATTTCAGCTATCATTTGGCTCCAAACAGTGAGCTAAAACCTGAAACCTGGGGTACATATAGCATACTTCTTGTAGAAGTCAAAACCATTCCTGCACCTTCTGAATCGGCCCTAGAGAATCCAAGTTGCTCTAAGGAGATTTTATAAATTTTTCTTTCAGTGAGTCAGAAGACTCTAGTGAAGATTAACTTGAAAAAGCAATACTGACTAAAGTCTTAGAAAAAGATAATATAATTATAAAGCATTGAAAATTGTTCTTGTCTTTGTAAAAGTACTACTTTGAGCAATTTCAGATGGATGCAGAAAGAATTGGGGCACCTCAAGACAGAATATAATTCTGAAGACATTCTACCACTAGAGAAGCTCTAATTCAAATCTGAATTATGAGAAAGGTGAGGGAGTTGCTTTACAACTGGAAACCACAGACAACTGTATGTGTTATTCCTTTGTGCACAAAGTTAAAAACATATGCAAAATATTGGCATCTATATTGACAATATCCAAACTTCAACATGAATAAACTGCTAGTGCTGCAATTTTCCATTTGTTGAGAGCAGCTGAATCCTCACAAGTACTTGGAAAGACTAAACTAGGTCTGCTCCTCTGTACAATTCCAGGATGCAAGACATTAGGTCACAAGTAACACAAACAAAATTATAACAAAGAAAATTCTAACAACAAAGAAGATTCTAACTTGATTAAGAGAGAAGACAACATTCATTTTCCAAGCAAGCCAAACAAATGAGCATACTATTCTCAGATGCCAAATTTTAGTGCCATGTAAGTATGCAATTTAAAAAATTGTATCAAGTTATTAACACAGTACTTTTTCCATTGCTAAAATTGGAATGCTGTCAAGCCAGCTAATAGCAATCAACACATTCTGCATCTCAAGGTTAATGAAACAGTTCTATTCTTATAGCAAACATGACCACACTGAATTGCTGCCAAAACATTCCTGGGACCAGCGCTCACAAGCGGAGGCCAAATTCTTCAACACCATCCAGTAGGAGATGAAGGACAAAGGATTATCAACTGAAAAACAAATCTATGTGAACACAAACATTGCCTATCACAATTAATATTTGCTGTGTGCCTAACACCTGTTATTTTCAGCCATTACTATCCCTACAGAAATCTATTTGGTGGTTGTGTTTCTCTCATGTAAGGAAAAAAATATTTAAAAGAATATGCCAACATAATCCTAAAACCAACTGCAATAATCATAAACAACCCTGCCACAGACTTTCAATCATTAAAAAATAGTATAAGAAGAAATTAAGAAAACAAACAAAATAATCCCGCCCCCATTTTCTAGACTGTTTTTCTTCTGGGATGAGGGAAAGGCTTCAGAGGGGAAGCTGGAGAACACTTCTTGGAGAATGATTAATCACATGGGGATCATGAAGCCGGCCACAACATTCCCTCATCCTGTTTTATCCACAGTTACACCAAACCAGGCTCACTTATTCTCTTTGTCTGTCATTTGTAACAGCTCATGTTCTCCAAAGTGTTAAATACATGTAGACATGCTTTATGTACATGTATACATGCATACTGCTGATTGCCACAGCTTGACAGTTAAGATTTATTTAAGTCCTACCCATTTGGAGGTTGTCTATATCACCCCTAGTACAATGTAAAACCAGCAAATGCCTAATTGAAGTCTCCCTTAGCCTGAAACTATGAGTGTTACCTACATTAAAGACTTTATTAAAGACATTATTAATTTTTATAATTAAATTATAAAGACATTATCAATTCCTAATTTTTTATGTAAATGCACAATCAAAACATTGCTATCTGTATGCATCTTTTCTCACAAATTTTCTTTTTTCAGAAGAAATTATGTATATATGTAGTTATGTTATGATCTCAAAGGAATCAATAACTATCATGAATTGCCTATTTATTTGTTAGAGTATAAAATACAATAAATGCTTTTGAAGCATTCTGCTACTGCTTCATTCTGCTAAGTTCTCTGCTAATATTTCATTATAAAGGTTGTAATCAGCTTCTTTTAAAATTCAAGCTTGTTTTGTATAAAGTATACTTGAAGGGAACTTGAATAACACTTAACTGAAATCACTAACATTCAGTTGATGCATGGCTGATCACCCAAAAAAGTAGTTTCAGTTCCTTGACCTACACCCCAGCCAGTGCTCAGCATTTGAAGTCATAATTCTGCATTAGAATTAACCAAACTCTTCTATATGACTCAGTCACCAGAATATCACTAGCAATCAAACCAGAAAAAAGGATGTCTTCTTTTTTGTAGCCATATCTGTGAAATGCTCTATTTCTGTCTTCTTGGAAAACTAATCAACAAATCACAATTATCATTCCTGAAAGACAGCACTTCTACTACACAGTACTAATTCTGGAAGCCCACTATTAGAGGCAAACCACCATCAGGAAAGTCTGTGGTTTTCCAATGCTCTTCAAACTACATTTTCAGACACTCATAACAGAAATTCAATAAACAGACACTGCTCTAATAATCACAGTGCCACTAGAGTGGAAAAATTTCAGGTAATGGAAAATAATTATTTTTCAATTTCACTTAAGTGTAATTAAAATGTAATTAAAAAGAAGTTCTGCCTATTTTTACTAAGAGATACATCTTTTGAAACAACACAAGCATCTGAAAACAAACCTAAAATCGACTGTTGCTTTCTAGTGTTACCTTAAGTTATTTATTAGTGTATCAAATATCTGCATCAGACTGTCATAATCAGTCAACAGTAGCTGTGAACATAACCAAGAAAGAGGTACCTATGCAACAGCTGAAGATTGCATTAAAGACAAAAATACGAGCACGCCACTCCACATACATTTCACCACTAGCATGGACTACAGAGTAAATGACACTTACTGACAGATATTGGTACTCCAGTTAAACCAGCTGATAAAAATGTAACAATGTGATTAAGAAGTTGCTAGCAGCCAAAATTTCCTTGCCTTCCATACACAAGCAAGACAACTACTAAGATATCATCGAGAGCCGCCTCGTGTTGGCGGTACATGACCCTCCAGGGAGCCCGCTCGGTGACGGGCACCCCGGGCCGCTGAAGGTCACCCCGGCACCGCCTGCGGGCACCGCCGCCCCCGCTTACACTGAACAGACGGAGCTCAACACAGCGCTACGTTACATTAAAGCATCACCACCGCCAAAAGAGTCCTGTCAGCTGCCAACCCGGACAGGCGCCGGAATTCCTTCTCCGCCCGGGACAGCGGGGCAAGCCCCGGACACCGCCTCACGCTCGGGCCCCGCGCTCCGACCCCAAGCAGCCTCAGGAAAGCCGCCGCCCGCCCGGCGCGGCCCGCCGTACCTTCCAGCCCGGGTGGTGCCGCGGCCCGACGGGGAACGGCCCCAGGGCCGAGAGGAGGGGAGGGTTAACCCCTGCAGGGGTGTGAGGCACGGAGCGCACCCGTGAGGTGTTAGAGCAGCGCCGGCCCGGCGCCGAGTGCTCGCTTACCCGGCCCACGCTGCGCTCCCTCAGGCGCCGCTCCTTCCCGCCGCAGCCCCGCATGCAACACAGCGGTGACTGAGGAAGGGCCCCGATGGCTTCCGCTCGGCTCCCGCCCAGAACTACAGCCCCCGGCGGGCCGCTGCCAGTGACGAGCCCCACAATGCGCCGGGCCGCGTAGTGCGGGCGGCCCCCGCCGCTGGGCCCGGCGGGGCCGGGAGCGGGGCGGGGTTCTGGCGGGAGGCGCGGTGGCGGCGCCGGCCCCCGGCCCTGACTCCGGCGGGCAGGAACGGGCGCTGCCGCCCTGTAAGGCTGCTCGGCTGCGCCGAGGCTCCGCGGTGGCCGCGCCCTCTGCTCCGCTGTGGGGGCAGCCGGGCGGGTCGGGGAGAGGGAGCGGCGCACACCGAGCTCGGGAGGCGGCTGCGGGGAGCGGAGCCCTGTCCCGGCCACCGCGGGAGGCCAGAGGGAGACGGGGGCCCAGCGAGGAAGGCGAGGTACGAACTTAACGGAGCGAGTGAGGAACTGAGGGGGAGCCTGCGGGGCGTCCTTCCGCACATTCCGGTGCTTTGTCACGGACGGATCATTTCACTCGAGATACATGACCGAGAGCTGCCTCAGTCACTGCGAACTCCGAAGTAGGAGCTGCAGCCCAGCGTCAGCAGAACCCAGTAACGCGCGTTCCCGGTACCGGGGCTTCGGCTCCGGAGCCTTCACACTCCCCTAGCTCACAGACACAGGTTTCTGTGGGTTTTTTTGCCCTTCACTGTTCGCTGGCTGAAGCTTTGGACAAAGTGCGATGAATGTATCGTTTTACCTGTACTACACTGTCACTATCTACAGTACAAAAAAGAGCCTGCGATACAGAAGCAAAAATGCAGGGACGGGGAAAAAGTTTATGTGGGGACATGATCCAAAGCCATATTGAAAGATGGAAACAATGTCAAGCTGCACAAGAAAAGAAATAAAAATCTTAAAATTGTAGTGTTATTTGAATAAATGTACATCATGGATGTTTGTGTTGGCTGCCTATACGTGTTTGAAGCAAGCCTACAATAATTTGACTTTGGTATATCATAGTTATTAAGACTGTATTCTTTAGCTGAGCTTTCGTGGTTTCATATTGCAAGCAGCAGAATAAATTGTCTTGTGTAGCAGAATGAGGCATCTTCTTTCTAGGTAGAAAGATGCTGTAGCCATTACAATGCTAGGCAGTATCCTGAAGTACCTGCATTATTTTTTTTTTTTTCCTACTCTGCTACAAACTTCCTTGGTGAAGCTGTGAAGTTGTTTAAGTTAAGTGCTGATCCTTTGAAGGTGCCCAGTACCTCACAGGGATTGACTCTTGTCTGTATTTGGTATCTCTAATAAGGAATTACAGCAGATCTTTGGGGTAAAAATGTTACTGGAATTGCTTGGATATTTAGCAGTGAATGGAGTGGTGGGGGCTTGTTAGCTTTTCAAGAGTGTTCCCTTGATTAAGTATCATACATAATTTAAATGCAGGATATACTCAAGTTTAGCTCCTTAATAAACAAAATTATCAGTTTCTGGTATAGTGCTCCAGCTTTTATAAGTTAACTTTCATACAAAAATTGCATATTAACATGGAACTATTACCTGTATCTGACTTTTTATCAGACACCAAGTAGGATTCCTCGTGGTGGCTGAAAAGCTACCTATCAGGAAAGGACCTGGGGTTGCAGTTTGACAGCTGGCTGAACGAGCCAGCAGTGTGCCCAGGTGGCCAAGGCCAGTGGCATCCTGGTTTGTATCAGCAGTAGTGTGGCCAGCAGGACCTGGGAAGTAATTGTCCCTCTGTACTCCCTGGTGAGGCCAGTTTGCATCTCAAGTTCTGCATTCAGTTTTGAGCCCCACACAAGAAGAAAGACATTGAGGCACTGGAGAGTGTTCAGAGAAGGGCAGCAGAGCTGATGAAAGGTCTGGAGCACAAGTATGACAAGGAGTGGGTGAAGGAGTTTAGCCGGGAGAAGAGGAGGCTCAGGGGGACCTTCTTACTCTACAATTACCTGAAAGGAGATTATAGTGAGGTGGGAGTTGGCCTCTTCTCTCACATAACAAGAGATAGGATGACAGTAACTGGCCTCAAGTTGCACCAAGGGAGGTTTAGATTGGATGTTAGGGGATTTTCTTCACTGAAAGGGTTGTCAACCATTGGAACAGGCTGCCCAGAGAAGTGGTGGAGTCACTGTCCCTGGTAGTGATCAAAAATCATGTAGATGTGGTGCTTAGGGACATGGTTTAATGGCAGGCCTGGCAGTGTTAGGTTAATGGTTGCACTCTGTGATCTGTGAGGTCTTTTCCAACCTTAATGATTTTACTGTTGAAGACTTGCTTATAGCTGAGGTAAAATAGTCCCATTCTGTACTTACAGAAGCTTTGATATGCTTACTAGACATCCCTCCCACTGCCTAAGCCTCCAAAGCATAAAGTAAGCTTGCTAGAGGACTTTCAGGACCTCTGATCTGTGAGGGAATTGCTTCTCTTTTTATTTTTTACTGAAATCCCTTACAATATATTTCCTACCTCACTTGTGAAATGTAAAGAGCAATTGCTTCTGCCTTGCTTTTTTTTGTGAGCTAGTTCAGCTGCACACAGCCAAGCCAAGATCTGCCTAGCACAGCTGTGCTTCTTTAAAACAACAGACAATGATTTCTTTTCCTACAAACTGCCAAGGATTCCAAAGTCTGGGTTTTTTTTTTTACTTTTTGCACTTGTGCAGTTAACTTGCAATTAAATTGTTTGTTCAGAACTGGCAGTAAAATTTCTAAACCCATAAATTAAAAAGGAACACTTGAGTTGACATGTAGCCCTCAGTGTAGAGTTTGAAATTGATATGCTACTTAAATAGAAGCAGACTTTTGCTGAGCTGGAGTTCTGGGGTTTTGTGTGTGATAGCTGACAGGAATGCCTCACAGTTCTGATTAAGGAGATTTAAGTTTATTGCAGGTTTATGTATCATCTTACTTTGCTACTTTTTTTTTTTTTTTTTCTAGGATAAATGGGTGTGTATGACTTTTCCCCTGATCTAAAGCGGTTCCATGTCTTGTTTGGTAAGTTTGTCTTTAAAAATTTTGGCTGTTGTACCTTGTTGCCCAGCTATACCTTAATATGAAAAGCCCTGGTGAAATGTCTTGCTTGTGGGGATTTCCACAGTGCTGACATGTTTGAACTTCATTGTGTCAGCTTTTGGTGAAGGAGACGTTAATGTCTCTTCTCTCTAGGTGTGCCATGTGTGTGCTTTATGCTGTTCCTTAACCCCCTGATTTATTGACTTGCAGCAGAAGACTTCCTGAACTGCTGCTTAGAAGGCCTACTTTTTTACATTTTTGCGCTGTCATATTTAATAAATTGCAGCAACTCCACCAACATTCACTTGTTTCTGTTCTTAAGGACTGCTCCTGTATTCTGCGTACACCAGTTGAATCAATCAGACCAGAAGAGCTATCTCAGAGCAGCACCCATGAATGTCTGGTAAGAATAGAAACTTTAACTCCCAAGGTTAAGTATAAAGCTGATGCATATTAAAAATAGCCTTATTAGGGAGTACTTCTTGAAATGTTGACAATAAAAATAAACAGAGTACTTTAGGGCTTCCACTTTGGTAGAAGACTGTAGGTATCTAAGTGTTAATCTTGTGCCAGTTTGAAAACAAACACACACAAAACTTGTAACTCATAAAACGAAATCTTAATAATGGTAAAAGTACCGGCTTGAATGTTCTTATTTGAGTACTGGACTTTAGCCTTAATAATATTCTTGTATTCATTTTAAAAAGATAAATTATTTTAAATTGCATAGTCATTTTGAGAACTGTTTCTTCTCTTTGTTAGGCAGATTCTGATCTAGCCTGGATTCCCCCAACTACAGGAAAGAATGAAATGGTATTTTGCTCTTCTAATGTCTCTCATTATGAACTCCAGCTGGAAATAGGTAACATAAATGAACCTTAAAATATTTATTGCTCCTTATCAATAGTTTATTGCTAACTGCAATAAATATTAAGTTTGGAACATGAAGGACTATTCCTGTGTCTCCTTAGTTGAGAAAAGTGCAGAACATTGCTTATATTTTAGTAATCTCTTATTTCAAGATCTAAGACAAATCAATAATTACCTGAAATTGTCTCCTGATGTTTGTGCATGTACTTGTCAGTTTTCAAAATCTGTGCTATGTGACAATAAATACAGCCTTAAGTAACATCATAATCTTGTAACTTGGGTACCCATGTTGGCTGTTCTTAGGATGGCTGCCTTAGATCCATATGCCTGCATATGTTTATGTGAATATGCATACTAAGTGTTCATTTGCATGTATAATTGATGCTGATGTATGTTCAAACTCTTTAGTTGTTCTCAAAATAGCAGAGCCACGCTTCAACTAATTTGCTGCATATATTTTGCTGCAATTACTTAAGGTTTTGGCATTCTAAAACAAAAGGACACACTGCTATCAATTGCCATTTTAAAACTGGAAAATGATCTCTAAACATGAAGAAAACCACGTGTTGGCTTATTATGCTTTCCAATGTTAAAGTAGCCATTTCTGGTTTCAGGAAGGAGGTTCAACAATCTAACTTCAGTCTACCTTGCACGGCATACACCTACAGACAGGCAAGTTGCTGTAAGGATCACAGACCTTGAAAATTGCTCTGAAGAGCACTTGAAAGCCTTACAGGTAAAGGAACAGCATTTCTGCACAAAGCCTGATGAAGATAGTGAGGAACACATATGAGATTACTGAACAAATGTAGCCTTTGTTTGAACTGGGTCATTCCAGTCAAGTTTTTCCCTCCAAAGGATTAGAATATAATAAACATTATGCATGTGTAAATTTGAGAGTTGCTTTCTGAAGACCACAGCTGACAATTGCTTTAGAAATTGCTTCTGTAATTGTACAACTTACTTGAAACATCTTCTGTACTCTTATTTAACACCAGAAGTTTGGACTATGAACAAACTAGATTTACTTTAGACAAATGCAATTATGGACAAGCTATTTACATTTCTGTTGCAGACTATGCACATCACTTGCAATCACAGATGTGTATAAATGCAAAGAAACAGTTCTCTTTACTGATTACTGAATGTAGTTAATGCTCTTGGTAGGATTGCTGTTCTGTGGCTAACACATCCACTTTCATTTAATTCCATAGAATGAGGTGGTTTTATCACACTTTTTCCAGCATCCCAACATAATGACATTTTGGACAGTGTTTACAGCTGGAAGCTGGCTTTGGGTCATCTCCCCATTCATGGCCTATGGTAAGAACTGTTAACTGCAATTCTGGAAAAGGAGAAAGGGCTGATACAAATTGCACCACGTGGTCCATGAGAGGTTTCTCTTTAATTATCTCCTGTCTTGTAGAAAAAAGTCTCTCCCAAACCATTTGTTTAGAGATTTCCTCCCCAATGAAGACTGGTATTTGAACTGCATTTAATTCCACTTAGTCCTAGCACCCACCATGTGAGGAGTGGTAACTGGGAGATGTATTTGACTTAATGCAGCTTCTGCTAACAGAAGACCTGAATACAGGTTGGGCACAGGCTTGCAGTTAACAGAAGCATGACATGGGGCATCAGTTACATCCATGTAATAATGCACCAGAGTCAATATAGAATGCTGCTCTTGATGAGTGTATACAGTGAAAGAAACACAGACAAGTCATTTAATTAGACTTGTTAGGCCTAGCTAGGTTTTTTTTCACTTCCAGGTTCAGCTAGACACCTGCTGAAGACTTACTTTCCTGAAGGAATGAGTGAAGCTTTGATAGGGAACATTCTGTTTGGTGCAATCAGAGGATTAAATTACATGCACCAGAATGGATATATTCACAGGTAGGAGAATGTCAATAGATAAGAACCAGAACCAGCATCTTATCTTAAGTAATGTTTCCTTTTCCTCTATACCTTCTAATATCAGACAGTGCACAAGTAACAATTTTTTCAATAATACAGCAGGATTAATTTTAACAGAAAATGTATTTAGACATTTCTTCAAACCACTTGTTACAGGGATTATACATCTGCCTGGCTTTGTCTCTTTGAAGCAGAAGAAAACCAGAGTTATAGAAAGGGCTTCCTTAGTTTACACCCCTTGCAGGGAAGAAGGGCCCTTCTCCAATTTCTGGCACGTTTATCCTGATCATCTCCCTTAACAGAGAGATGAACTCCATGCTAGCATCTCACTAGAATTCAATGAAATATGAAAGCATTTCTGTTCTAGTAGTACTTAGAGTAATTCTTATAATTAAAATTTACCACTTTATGTTACAGGAATATTAAAGCTAGCCACATTCTGATTTCAGAGGATGGGCTGGTTTCTCTCTCTGGCCTAAACAACCTCTACAGTTTAGTTAGCAATGGACAGAAGTCAAAGGTGGTGTATGATTTCCCCCAGTTTAGTACATCTGTGCTTCCTTGGCTGAGTCCTGAACTACTGAGACAGGTTAGTATAAATTACACATAATTTTTCCAATTCAAAGTTAGTGGCAGTGCTCAATTTTCAACCCAAGTCTGCTTGTAGAATTGCAATGAAATATGTCGAACTGTAACTTTTAAAAATACATGTACTGAATTTTTAATTCTTCTGGAGAGAACCAGTTCTAAAGCTGTTGGTAAGCTGTATTAAATCTCTTTACCCAAACCTCCTGGAACCTACTGCAAATCCTGAAATTGTGTTCAGTACAGCCATCAGATTTCTGAAAAAAGTCTGAGGTTTCACAATTTAATTGCTTCAATACTGTGCAGGTTATGGGGTATTAGAATCTTGGTTTGAAGCAGGCACTTGTATTCTTGTTGGCACCACTCAATGGCCTCAGTGATCAGTAATGTCTTTCTTCTCTCACAGGATTTGTATGGCTACAACATGAAGTCTGACATTTACAGCGTGGGGATTACAGCATGTGAATTAGCCAATGGACACGTTCCATTTCAGGATATGCCTCGCACTCAGGTATAATGCTAAACTTTATCTCTAGCTAAAAACAGGCTGAGCATTTTTTTGTTTTGTTTATTCACAGAAACCAGTGCTATTACTGCTGAAGTAGTGCCTGCTTTTTGTTACTTCAAATACGCACACCTCTTTCTAGAATGAATAATCCCTTCATCCCTGGAGTTTCATAGCTTACCCTGAATAGGTCTGGATAGCTGTTGAACTCTCATACTGCTATTCCTTCCTACTAGATGCTGCTGCAAAAGCTGAAAGGTCCCACCTACTGTCCTTGGGATATAAATACATTTCCCCGGGGGGAATCCAGGATGAAGAATTCCCGATCAGGTGTTGATTCTGGAATTGGTGAGAGCATGACACGCACAATGACCAGTGAAAGACTTCAAATGCCCTTTTCCAAAACATTTTCACCTGCTTTCCACAACTTGGTAGAACTTTGCTTGCAACAGGACCCTGAGAAAAGGTAACGTCCTGGTGAAAACTAATTTTTTTGTCACTTCCATCTAAGACCAAGTACAACCCACAGTTTAGAATACAGTAATCAATTGAATGCTGTTAGAATCAGAATTTCAGGGCAGATGTACTATGTAAAACCATACATTTACATTTGTATTGTAAGAAATGTCTTGTCTGATAAAGGAATCAAACTTTTAAAGTCATTTGGCCCCTGAATTTCTTGTACTATAACTGTTATTTGTAACAAGTAAAATTAACTTTCAAACATGTACTTTGTCCAAGAAAAAAACCACCAGAAATCTGAAATATATGTTTTCAATACTATGTCTCTTTTGAATGAGGCATTTAATTCCTTGTTAAGCAGAAACATGAAAAGGCCTTTATAAATAGATTTCTTCAGTAGTGCTTTCACTACAAATTGAGGCATAGAATGTAGGAATTGTGTGCTGCTTTTCTCATTCTTCACATTTGTCCTGTGGAGGAAAAGCTACAGGGCTTAAATTTATTTCTCAATCTGGCCCATTATCCAAATGCAGTATTTTACTTTCCAAAACATAATTATATTGTTCATTTTATGATTCAGGCCATCAGCAAGCAGTTTGCTTTCGCATACGTTCTTCAAACAGGTGAGTTTACTGTATTTCATTACATGACACAGCTATACCCTAAATAAGCCACAAAAAGAGCTAGATTACAGAGTAATGAAGTTACCTGGAGCCAAAAGGCATCCTGTAAGAGCATATCTGCTTCCAAATTTTTTTTTAACAAAATGGTATTGACAAAGTGTAGGAAGCATAAGAGTAATCAATTTCCCCATTGGTTAAGTTGATTTAACTTAACTAAAGGCAGCCTAATTAATTAAAAAAAACTATTAATATTCTTAATTTAAAGCAGAACTGCACAGCTGATTTCATTAGTCTTGAAAGACTAATAGAGCCATGAAAGCAAAACCTCTCATTCTTTTACTTTCAGTACTGTAACATGCAAGAACATGGCTCTTATTTCACATGCTTTTAATGAAGTCAGTTGCAAAGTTATGGAGTCTTTTTTGTGTAGATTTATTTTAACTTTTTTTCTTTCTAGATAAAGGAACAAACACAGAATTCACTACTGTCCCTATTACCACCTCCTATTCAAAATAACAGATCAGAGTTCTTGGCACTGCCCTCAACAGCAGTTGGGACTGAACTTGGACATATTGCTACAAATCAAGATGATACAGACTGGGAATTCTAAATAAATACCAATGATACCTCTCCAGTGTTTTAGAGAAGGGAAAATGTGATTTGTATTTGCTGCTTTTGTATGATTAAAATACAGTTAGACCAAGTATACTTGAAATGCCATGAAGTGGCTATAATTCATTAACTTCCTCTTGGCATCACAAAATGCAGCGTGCCTCACTCTCTGACTGTAAGGAAAACTGTGTATAAAGAATGGCTGAGTGCTCACCTCTCTCTTTCAAAGTCTTCCTTAACAAGAGAGTCGCTGCTGTAATCCTACTCTGTACTGTATTATCAGCTCACAGTGCTGCAGTCCACATGCCTTTCTGAATTCAGGCCTGGGGTTTGGCTGTGATCTTACCTAAACATCTATTTGTCTTTTCATTATGACCCAAATAATTTTAGTAAGGAGAAATCCTCCACTTCCAAGTTGAAATGTGAAACTGCACAGATTACCTGCCTATGTAAATAAATGTTTCTCTATCAAAAGACATTTTTCTCACTTGACATGCTGTCATATTTGCCAAAAGTTAGGTATGCATCATTTTTCATGCAGTTCTAATACTGTGTGTTTCCCAAAGAAGCTGCTTGGAAGTGGGACTCCTGCTATTGCATCTGTTCATGTTTTCAGTACAAATCTGGGCTTTTGCACCTCTGTTTATTGTTGTGTCATTTTAGCAGTTAATCTGAGGATGTCTCGCTATGCAAAATAAGTCTCAAGTTCTATTTTGAAGAGTCATATTAAATAATCTAAAGTTACTGTACATATTTTTATTTATACTGTATTCCTGTTCACCACCAGAATTTACCAGAATCTAATACTGTTTTCTTAGAAGAAAAAGGCAACATGCATTAAGCTTCGCTGCCACTGCTGCTGTCAAACAAGCCTCTTCTGCAAGGCACAGTTAAATTCCTGTGGATCAGTTCAGCCATACTAGGATCCTAGTGAATTTCCCTGTTCTAAGTCAGATGAAAATCTCTCTTCTCCCTACAATTCAGTACATTCTCACCTCTCATACTGTACCAGGCAACTCAAACTGAACAAAAGCAGCTTTTTTCTTTTAAAAACCTGGATATTCTCATAGTGTTGTAGGAAAAGTTGTGTCCCAAAGCCACTAGTACTTCACTGATGGAAGCATGATGGTGGTAAAAAAGTATAAATAGATATTGGATGGATATATTTTAAATTTTCAACATAAACAGCATTCCACATAAGTCTTCAAGTCTTCCATGGCTGAGCAGGCCTGTAGCCACCTTTGAGAATGCTGCTGCATTGCCAGCAGCTTTACTACAAGGCCATGAAGACTAAATGACTCAAATACAAGCCTGAGAGACACAAAATTCTAATAAAAGTATCAGCAAAAAAGTTGATTCTACTCATTATGCTGTGAAGAGAGCTCTATATTCCTAAACTTAACATGTGACACTTGAGATTAAGGATTTATCAATATACTTACCCTATCTGCCTCCATTTATATCTGTAATTCTTGGACTTCTGTTTTCACCATAGTCCAGCCATACTAACAGCTTCTTGTTACTACAGGGGGAAAAAATCATGTCTATGTCAATCGTTAGGTAAGGAAATAGCTGTTGAAACTAGAAAATTATTCTGATTAAAAAATATGAATAACTTAATTGTGTACTCTTGGAGAAGATACTATTTTCATGCGAACCCCATGTTCTTCAATCTTAGCCATTATAGATTTGGACTGTTTGCAAGTTGAACACATTAGATAGCATCTACAAGTAGCTTTTGACTAAAAAGCTACTTGTAAAAAGCAAGTCAAATATGTGAGAAGACATGTGAAGTTCTACATATTTTAATAACAGACCTCTGAATAAATATTACTACTATTAAAACCCGTAGAAAATTTCAGGCAGCTTAACTGCTAGTATTTTCAAGCTTCTCTTGCAACTCTATAAAAATGAACTTGGATACTATTAACAATGTTAGTACAAAGTTATTCAAACCACTTTGCTGCCCTCTCTGTGGAAAAAAAATTAAAAACATTTCTAAACGCTTCCAATTTCTGTACTGACGTTAAGAAGAAAATCAAATTTTTTTAAGTTAAAAGCCCACAAGTCTTTACTCTTAGAACTAGTGCTTCTCAACAACTGTGTCTCTTCAAACAAAAGCAATTAAGAGGCACTGTGACTTCTTACAATAACCAGAAATACTTGAAAATACTCCCTGGATTATATTTACTGAAAGGTTTTATATAATTTTGCTCATTAACTGTGATGCTTTCTATTAAGGAATAAAGCAAAATAAATATTAGTTAGGAAAGAAGATGTATAATCATCTTTTTAAGGTTTCAACTACCTGCCACTGAAAAGATGATCTGGGAAACAATTGTTCTGAAAATCTGAAGTTTTTGCATACAATTAAGTTTTCAAAATATGAGGTTGATGATCTGCATTGTTAAGATTCAAGTTGCAGAGACTTTCTATTCCAAGCTGACAGTTTTAAGCACAATAGTTTTTTGTTGGGTTGTGGTTTTTTTCAGAATACTTGTTTACTCTTGCTCATACCAATGATTTGTGTTACCAGCATATGAATTAGAATTAAACTTGGACTTGAAATTTCCCAGTATCTTGCATTTAGGCTCCATGAGATGTATTTTCAAAGGGGCTTATAAAACCTATGCATTTGCAAAATCTCATGGCCAGTGAAACAGAAATCTGTCTAATCTGGTCACTTTTGAAATACCTGTGAAAACAACACAAGTGGTTTTTTTGCAGCCACCTTTCATTATGCTAGCATTTAACACTATGTAAAATAAATACCTGTATAATAGAAAACTTCTTTTAATTAACATTATCCTAAATATATGCTCAATGCTGTTGAGTGTCTCACTGTCTTGATCTGATACCACAGCAGTTTGTGCATGACTGAATGGATGAACACAGAAGAAAATGTAATCTACTCAGAATCAACTTGTTCTGATACATTAATTCCTCACTTTAAAGAGAATCAATGCAACAAATACCCTTTGAAAACAGTTTCTTCCACTTGATGAACAGAAATTTTTTTTTTTTTAAATAACATAGTTTTATCATACCTCTTCTCTTTTCCCTACCCCTCTCCTTCTCTTTAAGTGCTATCAAAGTAGTTTTTAACCCAGAGGATGGGTTAAAATATGGGAAAGCATTTGAAAACCACTGTTGTGAACCTCTCTTGACAAGAGGCAGGTACCAAAGTAGGTGATTTACATACCTGCTTTACATGCCTTTAATGCTATTAAGTAGCTTTCCTGAAGTATATTAGCTTGTCTAATAAACCTCTGAAACAACTAAGGTAGCAGTAATGGCCTGTCCTAATGATAGCCATCCCTGTCCTGTATGAATGAGGAAAAACTATTAAAATTCAGAAACAGTGCACATTACAGCAAAGACCTCGAAGGACTGTAAGAACCATGAAATGAAACATTCAGATGTAACAGACAGGCAAAGAGTTTGAGTTTATAAAAGAAGAAACCACTGAAAATTGAGGTGGTCTACTAATAACCTGGTAGCAGAATAACATTTGGTATTTAACATAATTAAATCTACTCAGGAACTTGAGATAGGATGAAGGAAAGAATATTAGGTTTAAACAGATGCCTATGGAAACCTCTATAATTT
The DNA here is from genome assembly GCF_027477595.1 of Haemorhous mexicanus. Taxonomy (NCBI): domain Eukaryota; kingdom Metazoa; phylum Chordata; class Aves; order Passeriformes; family Fringillidae; genus Haemorhous; species Haemorhous mexicanus. Next base: position 26,629,308 of record NC_082348.1, on the reverse strand, counting down.
CCAGATGAAAACAACTAGTTCTACTCTATAAATTAGTTACATATATGTTTGTTTCTTATCTGAAAGACTATCCCAGAAACTTCTGGAAAAATGCCCCAAAAGCCTATATGAAGTTAGCTGCAATCAAGTTGTAGTTTTATTTTTAGATATGATTCTAGAATATACCATTATTGCTGGATTTACCTGCACACCCAGATTCATGGAATTCACTTGTCCCCTCATGAAATCCGTCTGGAGAAGATGAATTGCTGGCAGGATGCAGAGGTTTTCCTGTTTTGTCCAAATTTCCATGACCGAAAGTATCAATGCTGAGTTTATCTATTCCATTTTATTTTCAAAGTTTGCTTATTCTACATTCAGTATCAATTATCTTTCTAATTCTCACATTTCATGCAGCCAAAAAAAAAAAAATTCTTACAGGCAGATTTCCTTTTGCCCGTGTGAAATCTGGCAAGTCAATTATAGATGAGTTTTCTTTAAGTGCTTTCTTGGTTTGAGGTGGCTGTTGTTCTACAGTTGCTGATGGAGCCATCACAGACTTGTGGAATTATGTATTTGGCTGGCTGTCATGCTCTTTTTCCTGCTCCACTTTCTGCTTCAAGTTTTCCTTATCATGGGAGAACACATGATTTTGAATCCTTGGAGCCTGCAGCATGTGATGTGGAAAAAGGTGGTTCAGCACACTTTCCATGGTTTTTCTTCACTACATTACTAGATTTCCTCCAACTAGTTTTGAGGACAAAGTAGTTTGGTTTTCCATTCTAAATAGCATATTTAGTAACATTTGACCCAGATGCTGGTGCCATGGCAATGCACATTTCTCTACATTGCTTTCCTTTTGACTGCCAGGCAGGATTTTTTTGGCAACTTTTCCTTATGCTGGACTTGTAAAAATGACCCATTTTGGGCAGTTTGGTGAGCCATGGCCTACAAAGGTGCTCTGCTTGAATATCAGCATTTAAAATAGAAGAATTTTACCGTTTCAGACTTTGTTCTTACTCTTTTGAGACTTTTTAACAATTTAAAATTTACAGGTTTGTTTTGGTGGGTTTTTTTTTGTTTGTTTTTTTCTTCCAAAGTGGTTGTTGGTTGGTTTGTTTTGGAATTTTTTGGGGGCTGTTTTGAGTTTTGTTTGTTGGGGTGAGAGGGGGTGGAGAGGGTCGTCTCCTCTCCTCCACAGTACATTAATCGGTTTATTTTCACTGTGGGGATTAACTAGTACATCTGGCAGTGGGTATGGATGTTTATCAAAAAGAAGGTCTTGCTTTTTGTCTCTGTATCACTGTTTGAGGCCTGCCTGTGTCCATTTGAATAGCCGCGCTCTCATGGTTATTTTACTGAATACAGGCAAACTGTGCAGCCAATTTTCAGCTACGGACGGCCCTACAACTTGTAGAGTTCGAAGAAAATATTACATACATTTCAAGTACAGAATTATTAAAACGAACAGCTTGGTTCGTGTGTAGCAGCACGTGGGATTTTTTTCCTTTTTTGACTGGGTTTTCCCACTTAGATCGCATTGCCCCAAATCACCGACCGACGGCAGCGCGGCCGCTTCCCTCAGGCCGAGTCCGACATGGCGGCCGCGCCTCCGCCCCCTGGCGGCCGTTACCGCCGCCCGCGCGGCGCGAGGGCAGGGCGGGAAAACGGCTGAGGCGGGGGGGGGGGGACCGGGGCAGAGCTGAGGGGAGAGGGGAAAGGGACCGGGGCAGGGCTGAGTGGGACAGGGGTGGCCGGAGTGGGTAGGGTTGAGGGACAGCGAAGTGACCGCGGCGGACAAGCTGCTCGGGAAATAAACGCACCGGGGACGGGAGGGCGACACACGGCAGGAAAAAACATGCCCTAAAACACCTGTCCCCAGAAGAAGCAACCGGCGGGTTTCAGGCTGGGAGGCCTCCTTGCCCGCCGTGAAGGGAGAGAGCGGACCCGGAGGCACAGTACAAAAGTAACACCCAGGGAAAACAGGATTTCTGCGAGTATCTGGGGACTTTCACAGCAGTTTCAAGCACAGCCGCCCTGAGGAGTGCAATAGCACCGTCCACACCGCTACGAGGAAAAAGGGAGAGGCAGGTAAGGCTTAGGCTTAGCTGTAGGTATTTACCTGATGGTTTTCTCTGATCTCTTAAAATCTTCAGTCATTTAAATTAATTCTGCTGGAAATATACAAGCGAGTAATTCTCAACTAATCATAACCCTCCTAAAGTTTACCTCAGCAATACCAAAACTACTTTAAAAAGACACTCTGCAAATTAATGTCCCCTTGGCTTCATTTTGAGAAAACTGCCTTGAGAGAGTAACGTTTAAACCAAGTCGAAATTACCAAATATTAAATAACTAGAACAATTTAAGTAATTAAAACAATTTAGCTTTGGTGTCCAGCCTCTGATCAGGCTGCGTGGGGCTTTGTCCACCCAAGTCTGGAGCAGAGCCAGACAGCCCCTCAGCCTCCCATCCCAAATCCTCAGACAGATTCATTTTAAACGGAGTAAGCAACTGGAAACAGGACAAAGCAGTACCATCATTTCTAACTAGTTTACAGCAATTGTTTAATATATGTTTCATATATGTAAAAACAAGAACTTGGCACCAACATATCTGAAAACTTCATTAACACAAATGCATTAAAAACAATGATATGGAAATGCACAAAGGCATTTCAGTTAAGGCTTCTACAAATATTGCATGTTCTAGAATTAAACATCTATTTTGTAAATTTGTTCTACGACTTTATAAGAAACTAAAAAAAAGCTTACTTAAACTCATATTCCACTGTGAGGCTTAACAGAATGAAAAGTATTTTGTAAAATAGATAATGAGCCAAAAAACTGTTTATTGTGCTTTTGATATGGCAACCTCAAAACTCATCAATTCAAATATGGATATACTCAGACCATCCTAAAAATATACACTGGAAAGGCAAGCCTGGCTTGAAATACTGATTACATTAAGTTCATTAATTCAATCCCTGCTCAACCATATAAAAACGACTATATTTCACAATAAGAATGAATCTGGCTGTCGGCTGGCATCACTTTGTCTAAGGGATAGTTGGAAGGCCAATTCCTAGTGTTAATGTCAGAAATCAAGCAATTATGTTATCCAAGCTTTTCCTGTACTGATGAGATGCCTTAGCAGACTTCTGCTGAGCTCCGTATTTTATGAGCAAAATTATACTTCTGACCTTACCAAGATGAAAGAAAATGCCATTAATAATCTCATCTTCAGGAGGTAAGTGACTCTGCAAGCAAACACACAACATCAGCAGAAAGTGTGGTGGCAAACTGCACGGGAACACTTCCTGTCTCATCCCTCATCTCCTACAGCCAAATAAATCATGGCAAGAACATCTGGTGCACAACTGAAGGAGATCAGCAGCCTGAATCTCTCCATTTTAATGTACAATGCAGTGCCAGCCATAATTTAGCTCTAGTTTTACAAAAATACAGACACACGAGCCACGACAGTTTACAAAAGAGGCTCCATCCCACAGCAAACTGAATGCCTCAGAATGCAGGTAACAGCTGTGGAACATCTTTTAATTCTTGTAGATGTCTTTTTCCTCCCTGCCAAGATTACCACAGCATTTAAAAGGTGTCACAAACACTGAATTTTTGAAAAACTTAAATTTGCTGAATGGACATAAGAGAACACAAGTCCTCAACAGGGCAGCAACAGCCCTAGTCATACACATTCCCATGTTTGTTTTGAAGCAACTTAGGTAACAGCAAAAAGCACAGAAAGCATTGAAAGCTCTTTGACATTTCCTTTCAAGACTTATCTGGCTACTCTTAACTTCACTACTAAAAAAGTTCAGTAATTCTTCAGTGAACTTTGACAAGTGCACCCCTTTTACAACCACCCATAGACACACGTATTAAATCAAACAAGGCAAAATCAATATACGTTAAGTAACACATACAAACAAGTTTTGGGCTTTAGGTGGTATTTTCTTGATAAATGGTTCTCAAACTAGACCTTATCTGTGTTTACGAAGGAGATTGTTTCCTTCTGCAGTATATCTGTATTTATTCACATCTGCAATGCTTTCATTTTGCCACTTTATTATAAAGGAAAAGGATAAATCTTTTCAGCAAATCCCACTGTCTGCCAAAATTACTACTATGTCACTGCATAGAAGGTGGGTTGCTGCAGACTTTTTGGGTTGATTTAATAAGCATTTTCTTGTAATTTTAGGAAGAAATTTTCCATTCTATCCTAACACAAAACAACAATTTGGCAGAAAACAATCTCCATCAAAATAGGTAGGAACATTTTTAACATCTATGAAATCCAAGTTTGTTTATAAAGAGTGAATAAAATGATTGCTCTTGCCATACCAGATAAGGAGAAATCAGAACACTATTCTTGTGAGTGGCTTTGGAATAGTTACACTTCCTGACTGTTGAGAAATTACAGGACATGGATACATCCTGATGGCAACACAAAAACACCCTGTTTGATGAGAAGATGTATTTAACTGACCAAACTGTTGCAACATTAAAACTTTTGTCTTTTATCTACATCAGCCTGTAAGAACTTGTTATCATCAAGATTTTTGTCAAGAGAACTAAACAAAGATAAGAAAGCGGATTTTTATAATCCTCTTTTATGGATTATTCAACAAAATCCCTGTCAATTTAATCTTTTATTCTAGAAAAATATTTTATGACAAATAAATGTAGATTATTTTAAGATTACTAACTTGGTGGGGTTTATGTTCCCTAACTCTGTTTTGTTATAAATTTTCCGTAGGCTACTTTTGTTGTAAGATATTTTTTTTAATCTCTAGAAAATGTTTAACCAAATCAGATAAGCTAACTGATTTGCATAGTAACAAGAGCAGGTTGTTGAAGACTTTCAGCAGTCAAAAACCACCTGAACACCTGATCTGCATCCCTCTAGTCGCTTTGGCTATGTAGGTAGCATATTTACAAAATCACCTTGACTTTATGCACTAGGGATAATCTACTTTGTAAAATAAAAAGCAAAAGTATAAAAGTTTTCAATCACATTTGGAAAGTGTAACATACATAAAAAGATCAACATGAAATATATACAATATAAAAATACATTTTTTCTTTATGAAAATTATAATACATAGCTATAATACACAACATGTTGAGCCATCAGTCACAGCTACAATATATGCAGGTTCTTGTTCCACACTTATGGCTGGACTCTGGGTAGGACATCTCCGTGAGGAAATTCCTCAATTTCAGAATGAAACATCAATTCTAAAAGAGAAAGGAAAGAATTCTGTTTTCTTAATTATCACCTGAATATAATTCCATTATTCCTGAAAAGTACCCTGGCCTTCCCCCAAGCCTCCTGCTTTTCATCCCAATCATATCATCAACAACTCAGCAAGGGCAGGGGCCACCAATGTTTTTAGAAAATTACTGCTGCTCCCCAAAATTGACAGAATTGGTGACAATGTTAGCAGTTGATCATGTGCAGTACCATCTTGCATTCAACATGGACACTGAAACACAACTCTGCATTAGACTGAGGGATTGTTAAAGTTCTGAGAGTATCAGACTCAAGAAGGAAAGATTTCTGTTTAGAGACTGGTTCATTCTTACAGGTCTTTGCTCTGTGTCTCACAGTGTTAAGTTAGCATATCCCATCCTTAGCAGACTAAACTTTCACTGCTATTTGGAGTAAGTACTAATTAATTTCTCTCTAGAAATTTCTGAAGTGGTTTTCCAGTCTTAGTAGGCACATATAAGTATCAAAAAATTTAATCAAAACCCGAGTAAAATTCTGCCACTGGATCCCTTGTGTAAGTCTTTATTATTTATGGGTTTAAAATATGATTTAGGCATCTATCATAAATTTTACCATTGAGGACTGTAAAGGCTGCCACTTAGTTGTTTGGGTTTTTTTAACTCATTAAATGATTTCTTAGAAATAAACATAGTAACTGGAGCCAGCTGAAATACAAACACCTGTACATTAAAATTCAAAAGTAATTTGAAGAGGCCGGTTGAATCCTCAGCCTCCCAAACACAAATCTGTGCTTCAAGTCATGATGTTCTTGGGATATGTTTTGACTTTCAAGTTGAAGCTTAGGATTTTTATGTACAGCACACCTTCAAGTGACAGGCTGCACACACTTGACAGGAACCCTGCGTTAGGACACACCTTTTGGATCCCAGGTGGAACACAAAAGGAAGAAGGCCCAGTTTCTAGCCAAGTTTGTTCAATGAGAAGAACCTGCTCCCCCCTCCTCCAGCCTGGACCAGCACAAGCAGTCCTCATCTGAAGTCCTGTGCTGCAAGCACAAATCTGACTTTTCAAAGCCAGGGAGTTCCCAAAACTACTGCAATGTCCTATTGAAAATAATACTGAACTTTTAACCCATTTAGCACTTGCAGAAGGAACATTAATAACATCAGGGAATTTTCTAAGACACACATAGAATAAATGCATTTCAAATATTTAAAATACTGTTAATATTTTAAATTCTTTTTCTCTTCATTGAAAAGAGACATTCTGTAATGTTTCAAAATTCACTTTGCTTCAGACAGGACAAATAAAACTTTTCTTTTTAAATTAATGTTTATAATACCAAACACAGACACTAGCATCCTAAGAAGCATTTGCTGTGCAAGGTTGCTAGGAGATACTTGTTCTTCTCAGGACTAGTCTTGAACACCAAATGCAGAGCACAGCAGATAAAAATCCCAACAACTTGAATAAACAATATTTTGCCTATTAATGTGTCCTACCTTCACTGTGGTCTAGCTCTGGTCGGGAACTTAAGAAGATCCAGCTTGTCCCAACTAGAACAGACACTACGAGATTCACCACAACCCAGGAATGAACAATTTCTGCCTCTGTACCTGCGGTCCTGGGAAAAACACATCAAACCATCAATCATCACTAGTGCCCAGAAGTTACAATAACATCAAAACAAGTTTTCTAAGCCAGATGTAAAAAGAGAGCTACTTGTACCATCATGGTGGTCTTGCATTGCAAAGGCCTGGTAAAGAGAACAATTACCAAAGATCACAGAAACCCTAAACCTCCACCCCCTCCTAAAAACTAACTGCCCAAACCAGCAAATTTTCACATAAATGCTTCTGTTGTACTCTTCCTGGTTTACTTTAAAAATCTGTGCTACCAGAATTTGAGTCCACTAACAGGTACTTCAGAAAGGAACAGTTTTGTGTGGGATCGCCTAACATGAAACAATGGTTTATATTTAAATGCCAGCTGTGTCTGCTAAGCCCATGCATCCTGTGGCAGACTCCTTCAAAGAGTGTTGACTATCTACAGAATGCCCTGCCCTTGAACCCAAAATGGTTACTTACCTCAGTAGGGTCCCCCTCTCAAGCAAAAGAGATTTTAAAGGTTCCTGCCAGATGACATTTCCAGCATCATTCCAACTCTTGTTTGAGGTATAATAGATTTGCAAACAACATGACCAAACTCATCCCTGAGTTTTTATTTTTCAGTGAAAGTATCAAATATTCAGACAAGCTCAAAGGCAGGCTCAGAAATAAAATCCTTCATCAATAGTTTCTTACATATCTTGTACAATCTCTTCAGTGTGCCAGTTTGACAAGGTCCCTAAGTGAGCTATGTTATAATTTACAGTGATTCCTTGTTTCCTACCAGATACTGCCATTTTCCGAAGGCGGCGTGTAGAGGTGGATTCTGTCACACGTCATCTGCTGGCTTAAGGATAAGATAAGAGCAGCAAAGTACACTGGAAGAAATGGAATTAATAGTTTCAGGTATAAATCCCAAAATGCTCTCTCATCATGACATGGCACTAATCACTACATTTTCTTTCCTTTCACTCCACTGCCTCCAATCACAGTCTGCTTTAATTCATTCTCTTTTCTTTAACATTCCATGAGCTACATCAAAGCTTGCATTTTGTGATTCTGGTTTTTTTTAGGTTTGTGCTCTATATTCAGAAATGGAAAAGAGTTACCTCACTCACAACTCTATTAATGCTACTATCACAAAGGCTTTAAAAAATATGGAACAAAATGTTTATGGCCATTGCTATTATCAACTACTGAGCAAGTCATTTATTCTAAAGCAGAAAATAACCTGGGAGGAAGATTTCAGTAAAAAGAGTATGGAGGAGTTTTCCATTTACCATATTTTCTGGACAGCTTCCTATCCACTTCAAAATACTTACAGAAAGAAGCTAGTGCTGCTGGGTCTAGGGTAAGAAAGCCCCTCAGTGCAACTGATGCTTTTGCCAGATCAATCCTGATAATAAAATCAAGAGTCATTAACACAGCCCAGTAAGACAATGATATTGTTCCTCTATCAGCATTCTATTGTTCTTTTACTTTTTGCAAGGTATTTTTTCTGCCTCTGTAACAGTGCCTTAATCTACAACTATATCCCACATACATGGCAATGGTCCCCGCTATGCCAATTCCAGAATGAAGGAGGATGTTCCATGAGGTAGTACACTGCAGACCTTCCTGAAACAGGGAGAACCTGGGACATCTGTCCCCTCTAACCCTTGCCATTCAGTTCAGTGGCCATGCTAACGCAACTGCTTACAGGAGCAAATGTGAGTAACTTGGGACTCCTCCCTGCCATCCTTGGAGGGAAAGAAGTTACTATTTTCCATAGCAACAACTCCCCTACTGGCTTATCCTACCTGTAACTAAAAGAAACATTTGTAACATCCATTAATCTAGTCTAGTTAATGATCTTTTTTGAGCGTTTTTCTTTTCATTCACACTCTTAACTCTGTAATGTAGAAGCCCCAGCTAAGCCAGGAAAACTGTTCACTCAGCTATGTTTCAAACCTGACTAGGCAATGGATTCATATGAAAGTGAACCTGACACAAACATTTGTTGCTCTCTACTCCTCTTCACAGTCCCACTGCAAAAAAACAGGTCACCTCTTACATTTGTTTCACCTCCTGATCCCACAAACAGCAGAAGTACATTGAAGCAGGGAGCAAGCATCAGACAGAAATGATTACCAAAGGTCTGGATGCACAAGTATAACCCTTCTGTGTTTGGTCAGTCATATGAAAAATCATTCTTTGAGTACATCAATTAAATCATCAACAGCAAGTCAAAATGTGCCTAAGGAGAAAGGAACATCATATACACAAATTATATATATATACACCTTTCAAATACAAATATGTTTTACCTGTCAAAGGCTGAGATTGTACTGATAGACAGCAAAAAATAGAACAAACTTTGAGCTGGGTATGCTATTGTCTTATACTGCTCAAGCAGGTTAGAAACCATGGAAAGTTCATTTCCTGCCAAAATGTAGATAACCACGATGTTCCATACAGCATAACCAGCAAGGAAGCCATGGGTGAACAGGCCCAACACCCTGAATGGAAGAAAGAACATTACACCAGTTTTAACATCTTGAATTAGCTATAAATAGAAAAGGCCTATGGATCCATCTGTTCAACCCTGCTTTTCAAGGCCTATCAGAGATTGTTTCTGAGTGCTTTTTCTGATCGAGTTTAAAAAATTTTAAGCAAGAGTTCTGTTTGCTCCTGTCACACCAGACTGCACCAGAGCCTGAGCACTTAAAGAAAACAAAGATATTTTGCCTTCCCTTCATTACAGCCACAGGCATCAAATACTTTCACTTGTAGCTGCCTGTAGTTTCCCAAGACCACCGTCCCTTGCACTCAACACAACCTTCTAACTTGTCCCCAAGGCAATCTTTTAAATATCCTCATTGCTAAGGAAAAGCTTCAGCAGGAAGCACAGGTTTCCAGCTAAAATCCACCACAGCAGAAGATGGCTGTTATCTTCCCATTTCGCTATTACAAAACAACTGCATATTAAAAAAGTAATGGTTTCCCATTATGTGCAATTTCACTCCTCCCTCTTTCCCACCAACCAGGATTTTTCTTTGAGAACTGTCTGAATTCATGTACTTTTATTCTGGTGATACACATGATGGGTCAGTCTTACTTTCTAACACATTTCTCCAGGTGACTAATATTTTGGTTATCAGCTCAATCTCTTGCTATTGAGATTTTGTCTGAATCTTTGCAATATGGCTTTCTTACTCATTCTTTTTTTATTTCACATGTGATGTCTACACTAGAAAATCATAATCTTGACAAGAAATACCAAAAGCTAGAGGACTAATAAACTTTATACTTGTTGAATCTAGAACCACAATTTATTAGGAATATCCAAAAGAAATAAAAATACATCACAACTATAGAGGAAAGACAGTAATTTTTAGGGAGGAAAAAAACCCCAAAAGCCCCTGATTTATGTTTATTTACATCAGAACATTTATCTTTCACCTGAAACTTCGGTGCACTGAGAGGGCAACATCTCTAGTAGTCCACGAAGCCTTCACGTCCAAAAGTACATTGATATTTTCAGTGGTTTTAATCAATTCTGCACGGTCAGCTGCATGAAAACGCCCTGAAAGGATAAGGAGATCAGTTTTAGAGCTCTGTTTCCTTTCACCATCATTTCTATATTAATATTATTAGTGTTAAAAAGCTGTTAAGAAGCATCAGAAATTTCTTCTCCTCACTTCCTGCCCTTTGTCAGCTTACACTGCTACAGGATGCCTCTGGGTCAGGTTATGGAGTTAACAATGAGCAAAGCACTTTGGGAAATCACTCAGTGTTCCCTGGGACAAAAAAAAAACCCAAACAAAACAACAGAAAAACACAAACACCTTGCAAAAAAACTTCCACTTGAAAGAATTTTTGTAACTAATAGTTTCTTCTCAAGGTACTGTGACAATATTAAGTCAAAAAAGCTCAGCTGGGTACTTTGAAACCTTCTTCACTCCCACCATGGAATTAAAAAATCAAACCAAATATATCAGCACAGCAGCACCACCATTCACTGTTGAAAAATTATCATATGTATTTATTTCCAAATAACTTCTGTTTTGGAAAACTTTTTTAAAAATTCTTCCAAATACTATAGTATTTAGATTTGAGATACAAACATGCTTCTTCTAATTGCAAGAAGGTTCTTAAATTACTTAAATCACAACATGAACTCACGATTTTTTTCAACAAACACTTTGCTAACAGGCTGACTAACTCCAGTGGGAGCAGCAAACACAGGCTGCTGATCTGGGCTCTTTCTGTGCTCATCTTCAATGATGTCTTCCTCCTCCACTTCCAGCTCATTGGAGCTCACTTCGGCTGGCCGAGGTTTCCTGTAGGCACAGAACACCCAGTGGGACAGAGAAAGAATAGGAGATAATGTGTAAAATCCAAAGGCTCCTATGAACATTTAACATGCCTAACCTGGCTGATAAGAACCCATCAGAACCTGTATAATATTACCCTGTTTATAATTTTAAGGGCTAAACTTCCCATAGAGTTAGTTGACTAAAACTAGTAAGACTAATTCCATATCAAGGGATTAATGATTAGAACATATTAGAATAAAACATATTAGAACAATTGGGAAAAAGATGCTAACTTTTGTATAATTAAGACAATAAGAATGAAAGCAGTTCCAAATTCTAATTTCTTCATGTCTGTGACTGAACTATTAGGGTCATGAAAATGTATTTAGAGCTGTGATGCATCCAGGTATGCACAGAACGAAGAAGATCTTAACCCTGGAAAGAACTGTCCACAGGCTGAATGGTACTGTGGGCTTCAAGATTTTACATTTTTGCCAAATGACAATGTAAAACACTCCTGAGCCACATTCACTGTTACAGTTAGTCCAGATTATGAGCTCTCCTAGTTTTGTCTTACTTTGTTCTTTTTCTCTGTTTGCGGATCACTGTTTCTTCAGCTTCAGGGACATCCATGCCATTTCCATTCTGAAATAGGGATGCCACATTCTGCTGGGTAAAAGAGGTCTCAGAATCTGAAGATTAAAAAAAAAAACAACCCAACATGAAAGTTTTAGAGCTTTCATAAAAATGGAATACATTCACCTAAATACATGAGTAGTTATTGTATAAAAAGAGTGGCAAAACAAAATCACAGTCTGAGCTTTGAATGATGTTAAGTATTACATAATTTCCAAAACTGTATATCCATTATTTTCATGGAGGTTTATACCCTAAGAAATCTGAAACCAGAAAGTGAAACTCTAAGCTACCACACACCCAGAGATTACTTTTGGCTGTCTTAGGTAAAGAAGCACATGAAATGTTTTAAACCTAAATACACGTTGTCCAGTAATATTTCTGTGTTCCCAAGTTTTAGTCACTTCTCTTTCCCATCTACCACTATCTCACATACCAGTAGGAACTTTCTTCTTCTTGCGCTTCCTCTGAGGAGGGGCATCAGGAGGTTCAGGGGTCAGGGGCTCGCTGCTTTCAGACTGCCGACGAACTGCTGCTTGCACAATGCCATCTAAAAACCACAGCAAAAGACCCAGCAGCCTGAACTCAGAGCCACTGAGAAACAGGCAAAAGAAAGCTGCCATTTACTACGTGTTTGCCCAGCTGTGCAACAACTGAGATGAAAATGCATTGGCTATAGGAAATGTAAGAGTTGAGAATCAATGATGAAAAGTAGAAATATACAAAGGTATTTCACAGTAAAACAGTATCCTGCTCAGGAGAGAATTTAAGTATCCAAGAAGCAGCACCATTCCCATTTGGGCATACAGCAGAGGACTGCCTGAAAAGAATCCATCACTGGAAAGAACTACATCTCTATATTTCTCTTTTCTATGTGCAAAAATTATAATGTAAGAGCCAAGAAAAAATTAATAGTTTATTACAAGGTGATCCACACAGATATGTGCTAAGGCAAAATGGCATCATATCAAAAGAAAATTTAAATGCTAAACATACAGCACAAGAATAAAAAAAAAGGAGCAGAAAAAATCCACTGAAGGATATTTACTCCAATTTGAGTGATTAATTATTATACTTTGGAGGAATTATATTTCTGTGAAAGGTTAAAATGAATTCATATTATAGTGCAGTAGCACCATGATCAGATGCAGAAAGATAAAATTACTTCTCCATTTTACATCGCACCTGCTTTTTAATAGCACCTTCAAAGACTGCACTTTTTATGGTAACAACTGAATCTTTGTTTCCACTCCAAAGTCAAGTTTGCCCACCTTTTATAAACCTTTATTGTGCAAAAATAACCAGCAAATAATAATCTTTTACAGTCAACTCTTCAGTGATAATGGAGTGATTAACTTGTGACTTTATTTGGCTAAGGACTGAAATTGAACCAGACTGCTAAATGAGTTTTATCTTAGTTCATTCAAAAATTCAAGTGCTTAACAAGTTCAACATAAGCAGCTTACAGCTGGAAATGTCTACTTAATGAATTATGCAAAGAAGTTAGAAAGGAAAAAAATGGAAGGAGTAAAAGAATAGGTTTTAGTCTTGGCAGGACCTTACCTAATGGAGTCTTTCCTTTGGGTTTCCTTTTTTTGGGACGACTGAGTGGAATTTCATCTGTATAACATAAAACAGAAGGATGGGTGCACAGCAAGAAAAAAAACCTCAATTTCCTTTAACAGCCATCCTATTGCAAGTTAAGAAATACATTCTTTTTTACAAATTATGACAACCTTTGTTTTTACAGGTAAGATGACAATTCACCAGTTCACACAAGGAGGAGGAGTACAGAAGACAGTAGGAAGAAAGAGTAAAAAATCAGGGTAAGAAGTTCTATGTGAAGCAAAGGTGCAATACCTGCAAGCATGTGTGCTAAGCAATAAATTGAAATACTCTGAATAATGCTCTGAAAAATAAACTTATTGTTTCAAGCACAGTGGCAACACTTCAGTTACCTTGATGGAAATAGCTAACAGTAGAGAGAGCAAAGAAAAACAACAGTTCTAACAAGGCACAGGTATCCAGTTTAAATGATCTGCCTGCATTTAGGAAAAGTATAAGGCTCTATCTTTAAAGAGAGAATGAGTGGCACCAAAAGGAACTATCAGTGTTTGTAGTTCTCTTTAATAACTCACCTTGGCTTCCACTTCATGTTGAAGAGGGAAAGTTGTTGACAAGCAGTGTAAAAAGATGAAAAGAAAGTTAGTTTTGTATCAATTACAGTTCACAACTGTGAAATTCACACTGCTGCTTTTATGGTAATTTCCTTATCCCCCCTCCTCTTTATGAGCAGATGTGTATAACAGGGTTAAGGGTACGAAGCAATCAGCAAGGTTCAACACTTTGTTGGTGACTATGCACAGTTTCTTGATTGGCTAGCTGTGGATCAGATTAAAAGCTTTAATCACCTGGCTAATTAAAACTTGTCTTACTGCCTGGTATATAATAAACCAACAGAAGTTATGAAACATTTGAGCCCATACATCACTAAAAAGACATCATCTGTTGACAATAATAAACATCACATTTACTTGCAGGTACTTTGAAGGAATTCTCAAGTACCATCTCATAAAAACTATATATTTGCTTTTCCTTTCACACTGAAAAAAAAGCTCAATTTTTTTCCCTATACTACATCAAACTAATAGATACCTAACTCCCCATTAAAGAATACCTAGCCTAATTCCAGAAATTCCTGGTTTTAAATATTTGTGATTCAAATAAACTAAAGAGCACATAATAAAAGAGGGAGGAAGAAGAGAGTAAAAATAACAACAATTAAGCTATACTAGACATTAAAACTGGAATCTTTGTCTAAAAGTTTTTAAAGGGTTTATCTCTCATGAGTATTAAAACTGAAGTAATATGGTAAAATCTCTTCGCTTCTATAAAACTTTAAAATGTTTTGCATTCCTTGTTAAGCATTTTGGGACAATAAATTAGCAAGATAAGCAATTTTACTGCTCAGATGCTTATGAAACTTATTTCTTTTAATGTTACTACTTTCAAAATCTGCAGTACAGCATCACGATCAGTTCCACAGAATGCAATTATTTTACCTTGGCACTGGAGGAAGGGCACGGGGCGGGCACTGAAAGACAAGAGAGAGACAAAAGTCAACTTCTGCCAGTATGAAACCACCTCTCAGAAAACAGCTTCAGATCAGAACATCCAAGGTATGTTTTGCTCTGTATGCCTCCTAAATGGCCAAACATTCCTAATGGAGATGTCATATAAAAGCAAGATGTAAAAGATGCTAGACTAATATGCCTTGACCAGAGTTCTGATGGGCACTGCAGTAGGAACATACAGCTAACCTCTGTGTGGGAGAAACAGCTTGCATTTCAGCTTCAATAATTTTCACTTCTCCTGTAAGGTACCGCTTTCACTAGAAAGCTTATTAGTCATTCTATTTAAATAAATATAAAATATTGTAATAGATTCTGCATTCAGTATCATTGTACAGTATACAATGTGAGCTGAGTATTTTCTATTAATGAAGATGTAAATTCAGAACAATAATAAAAACAATAAAAGGAAATAAGCTCACTTATGAAAATACTTTTAAATATTATAAAATATAGTTTTTCCATATAATTTTGAACATATTTACCAGCAGGTCAAACACCTAAAATCTAAAAGGATCTCTAGATAATAATCTGAAACTGAGCTCGCACCTTTCTCTTATCTAGAAAAAGGAGTTAACTTTGAGATTTTGTATTACACAATTATATTGGAAGAAAATACACAAAAAAGTCATTCCCATGCTCAGAAAATTCATATACCAGAAATAGAAAGGGCCGTAAGATAGGTAAGACTCAAGGATCCACAAACTCACCACTTGTTTCTTTCCCATATCATCTGAAGTTGTTCCCTGAAAGAGGCACTGTGAACTGGTCTAGGCTCCCTCACGCTGCTCACATTGAACCTCAGCTAATTCTGAACTAAAAATAATCTTCAGGCAGCCAGGATTAGCTGGAGCTGAACCCTCTTGCCCCTGGGTCAGGCCCCAGAACTACTCCCATTTGAAACAAGGGCGGGTTGTTCAATGGCAGCAAATATTACTTGCACTAAAAAACCTTTCACTCTGCATGCTGGCACAGGTTCCTTTAAGTAAGTTTTACATTGGTTTATTTACTCAAAGCAAATGAAATGCTTCATGCAAGGAAGGGTTTGTGAGATTAGACCTCAAATCTCTCACTTGGATTTTGGCCATGCTGAAGACTGACAGCAAGTGCCACTTACACAGGTAGAGAACTGCACACCCTAAGTGGCACCCAGCAGACTGGTGGGGACTGGTCACACTATATTGGTGTACCATAAGGGAAAAAAATATTGGTAAAGGTCAGATCTCATTACTTTTATTGTTTCTAACATTCTTGTAGCAGTAAATAGTAAATATTTAGGATACTTGGTATTTAAAAAAACCTAAAAGCTAAAACCCCCATAAAAACAAACAAAAGCCACAAACCTTTGATACAGCATTCACTGCCTATGCAGTAGTAATTCTGTACTCAGTAGTAGCTCTGTATTTTATTACCTTCTACAAAACAACTGGCAAGTGCATTGATTTCTGTATCGTTTATTCCTTGCAACACAGGAAACCACATGCAAGTAGCCAGTCGTAAATACTGATCTGTCCATCTGTGTAACTGTCCCCAACTCTGCCACAGAGCTATCAGCTTTGTCTATCTGCAGGTTCACAGAGTCTGAAGTAACTCACCCCAAATTTCATAGAAAGGGTGAGTTTGGGGACAGGTCCGGATGGACATTTTGTTATGGATAGAAGAGCCGCTGAGTGCTCTTAAGTGCCACCGAAACCAAAAGACTCCTACAAACCAGGCAGCCGCTGCCTCGGTCAATCCCTGGGTTTGCACACCTGAGCCAGGCCACAAGACAGTGGGACGCACCTGGAAACTCAGGGGGAAAAAATGCACTACCCAGCTCCCCGGGTATCCATTCCAGGATGCTGAGAAGTAAAGGTTTAACTATCTAGAATGTTTAAAAACACTGAAGCAACCTTCACAGATTTGTTAAAGCCTTGCAAAAAAAATTTTTTTGAGAGGTTTATATGAAAAAATACAACGAAGAAATGCTTGTTTGCTTCCGCAACAAAGAAGGACAGAAAAGTGCGACCCTGCGCCGGTTACATTCCCCCCTCCCGCGGGATGCAGCAGGGCAGGGATGTAGGAGCCGCGCTACGAGGGCGCTCCTCTACCAAGGCGCTCCCGCGTCGCACTTCAGCTCCGCCTCCCCGGAGCAGCTGCTACAAGGGAGCGCCCCGCCACATCCCTTCAGCAACAGCGCTCCGGTGGGCCGAGCTCCCGCGGCCGGGCCCTCCGCGCTGCAGCCCCACGGAGCCGTTCGCGCCCCCCTCCCGCTCCGGCCCCACCACCCCCTCACCACGCCGGGGCCCGCCCGCCGCGCCGCCATGGGCCGCGCCCGCCCAGCTCCGGCTCTGCGGGGAGGAGCCGCTGCTCCTTCCGCCCCGCGCCGCGGCTGCGCATCCCCAGCGCCGGGAGGTCCGCCTTCCCTTTTCCCTGTCTGCGCCTTCTCGCCGGCGGCTGCCTTATCGGAATGAGCGCGGCTCTGCGGCTCTGAGCGGTAGTCGTCGTCTCTCGGGCTGCAGACAAGTAAAATCAAGGGAAAAGAGTTCTGGACTACTTCAGCTTGTAGCTAGGGTCTCAAACTGTTAAATCAAGTAATCGGAAAAAAAAACCAAACACCAAAGAAGTAAGAAATAATACATGGAAAAAAGACATAGAGTCGACAAATGCTGGACTAGGCAGGGGTGGGGAAGCTGGTCATGGACCACCAGCAGAGAGCTGGCTGCCATCTCACTCTCCGTCAGTACTCACCCACATCAATGACATATTGGGGCTTCAGTCTCTCCCATTTTACCTCTAAACAGGGAACGCAAGCCCTGGCTCTAGAACAAGCAGGCATCCTGGTGGCTGTAATACTTATCTTTAAATTATCTTTCTAGACTGCTTAACTCACTTTTGTTGATTTTCCTCCAAGATGAGGGAGGCCAACAAAATAACCATCTGTGTACCTCAGGCAGCAAGACAGCTACAAATAGGAGGTGGAGAGAGTGAGGAACTAACTTAGTTGCCACAAGCATCGCATCCTTTGATGAGGAGACCGTGCTACCACAGACCAACAAGAGCAAGGTTTTCTGATTATCTTCCTCTTTGGTAAGTCCACATTCTATCAGTTTGCACTCACCTGAGTTGATGGAAGAGCAGAAAAGATATATTTACACGTATTATGACGATAACTGGGTCTTGGAGTAATTCATATTATGCCAACAGCACTCTTATCTTAAAAGGTAAAAAGGATTAGCAACAAACTAACACCTTCATAAATAACACTCTGTTGACAGACACCATGCAAAAAAAGCACATTCTGACTTAATATAATTAGTAAGGCTTCCAGAAAGTAAAAGGATCACAGAACCAGAATAAGCATAATAGAGAGGAAAGGACCTTTCTGGACTTATGTGTAAGTAAATAACACAGATACATGCAACAAAATAGATTTTTCTTTATTCTTGTAATTGAGTGCTCACAGTATTTCCTTTTTTTTTGTACAAAAGTGGATCCAAGTGAAACATAAAAAGCTCAAAAGCTACACAGAACATAGTATGATTATATTCCCCGTTTGAGCTTCTTTCCTAATCCTCTTCCAAATCCCTCACGTACAAAGATAAATTCTTGCAATCCTGACATTAGGATTATTCTTGAAGTAAAACATAAGCTGTAATCTTTCTGAAGCTGCCTGCTGCTTAGAATTAGGGCTGATTGTCTGAGCATATCCATACTGCAGGGACCCACTGGGGCTCATCCTGTGCACGATGTACTGCAGACAGCAGCTGCGCAGATGCTTCTTGTAAATTGTCATTCACAATCACGTGATCAAAAAACTGACCAAACTGAGCTTCCATTTTCTTAGCCGATTCTTCCATCTCCTGTAAATCTTCTTCCTGTGAGAGAGTAAGTCCATTAAACTTCACTGTTGTGTAGAAAAACATACCTGCACACCATCTGCAAAACACCTTGGACCACATAAACAAGAGGTGAATAGAAAATGTCAGTCTGCCTTGTTTCATTTACAGTTTGCTATAATAAAGTACCTCTGCTACAGTCAGTTCTTGATCTCAAAAACTGAGCTGCCTGCCATATGCTTCCCAAGGAAGGACCTTGTGTCTTAGGATGCTCCATTTGCCCTAAAATAGTTGCTCTAATGATAAGTGCTGGCAGAGAACGTTAAGGACTGGAAGGTAAATCTACTAATGCTTGTGTTCTTATTCCAAATTTTAGTTTATTTCCCCAGCGTCCATATTACTTTCTGTCATAGCAATCATGAATCATTTCCATATAGTTATAGACTGAGGTCTCCAAAATGTCAAGATGCTAAATTTGATGATGATTTGCATGGAAACGATTATGTCAAAGTGCTGTATATATATTCTAAATATAAGAGAAGCATTTCCTACAAGCAGGATCTGTGTTTTGTCTACAGAACTTAGTATAGGATTGACACTGGCACTAAGCATATATTCTTATAACTGTGAAAAAAATAATAATATTACTGAACAAAGCACATTCCAAGTATTTCAATGCAAACAGTAAATATATGTCTTGATTCAAATATTGACACAAGACAGCTAAATAAAACAAAAATATGCAAAATAGCTTCTCCTTTAAGACATTTTGAAGCGAAGTGCCTCAGCCCCCTAGGTTACAAATTACAATTATTATGCTTCAAAGACAATCTGTAAGGGAAAAAAAATCCCAACAAAATCCACAGAAAAAGATAATAATTAGATTTGATCCTAAAGACACAGTAATGTTTTTTTAAGAGTTAATAGTGTAGCACAGTAGAATGCATTATGTTCTAGTAACAGAATCTCAGAATAATAAACTCAATCTCTTTTATTCCCAAATCTCACCTTGAACTTCATGTTCACATAATAATCCGTAATGATCCTGGCATTTTTACGAGTCTGCCTCATGCAGCCGATGCTGGGTGGCTTGATGAATATAATGTAGGGCTTTAACTCATGGGTCCGGGCTATTTGTATACCCTACAAATGAAGAGTAAAATAAAGTACTTCAAGTGCATTCATTCCAGCTTTACTCCCATAAAAAGCCAGTTGTTTACAACAAACTGTGATCCCCAGACCTAGGAGACACTTTTTTCAGGAACACTTACTTGAAAAAGATCTCACTAATAATCCCTGGAGCAGACATTGTTAAGCAACTGTAGCATACAATTACTTAATTCTGCTTGGTAGCCTCATTAGGAGATGCTTTCAATACCAGTGAATGATGGAACAGTGTCACTAACAGATCTCTACAATCAACCACATAAAAGATGCATTTGAAACCTGTTCTTTTTTGACTACTTTCGGAACAAGTACCTCTTTATTGTTCCATGCTGGAAGAAAGTATCCTGCTTTCAGAACTCCTTTACTGTGTAACATTTCCTAATGCTAATAAGTATTTTTAAATTACTGCAGAGCACTAGAGGGAATGGAAAAAAAAAGAAAAACTAAAGAAACTCACCAGATTTATCAAACCACCAGATTTAAATTAAAGTATGCAACACAGCAGTAGTTCTGCTACCTCACTGGTCTTACTTAATACTCTTTCCAAAACTTGTCCTTTAAACCCACACCCTAAAAAATAAATCATAGTGGCACATCTGTCCAAGTGGCAAGATTACACACCCCACGCCACAACACCCTTCTTTTAGCCCTTTGCTTAAAAATGTAACAAGAAACCCAAAGGACAGTGTCTAAGGTGTGACCTCATCTACCTCTTGCAGCAGTTTCAGATTTGAGTAGCACCCCACAAATCTTGTAACTTAATTTCTATTTTAAGCAGCACAAGCCACTGCCAGCCTAAGGCTCAGACACATTGGCTCTGCATAATTAGAGGGAAATATCCAAGAATTACTGAGTTAGGGTGTTGCTCTTTACATTCAGTTAGAGAAGATGTTTAAACAGCCTAGCCCAAACAGCTCTTAAGTACTAAATATGCAAGCAATTCAGAGAAGGTTAGAAAGGTTTAGCTAGACACAGCTCTAAGTATCTTAGATATTTACAAGCTCAGGCTTTTATTAGCCTTATCTTCATCAGCAAATTCAACACAAAAATAGAAGGAAAATAAAAATGAATAGTATCTAAGTGAAGAAGCAGGTTACTAAGAGATGTAACTTCTGGAAAGAAATGTAGGTACAAAGGCACACTAAAATTTTCAGCTTTTGCTTGATTATTTTAAGTGTTGCTGCTTTTACTGAAAGGTGTTCTGAGATTGCTAATAGAAGGAGAGAACTCTCAGCAGCAGGGCTTGGAGGAGGAATAAATCCCATGCAACAGGTGTCCATGTGAAAGACTAATCCTTACTTTAAGTAAGTATGAAAATTCATTTCTATACCATCCAAACTGATAGTGCAGCTGCTGGCTTGGTAAAAAATGAACTGTCTCAACATACTTGTCACTGTGGTACCACCATCACCCCCTAAGACACATGACAAGAATAATCTATTATTAATAAGCACCATGAGGTAAAGTGAAAAACAAGACAAAGCAACTAACACAGCTCCAATGGCTCAAGAATGTAGAGAAAATTATTTTTCCTTCCAGAAAATTCCCTGCCCCTTTACCACTCACCTGTGGTTCTAAATCTATGACACAGATCTTCCCTGCATCAAGGACTGTTCTCACTGCATCAATACTGGTACCATACAGATACCCTTTGTACTCCCCATATTCCAGCATTCTGCAACAGTGGTGAGGAAGAAGGAAAATGAAAGAGCATTTGAGTTTCAAAAAGGTTCCATTTAAAGGTGAAATCTTCAAATACAATCCAGTGATCAGGACTGAATGATCATAAAACCTACAGAATATTGCTCACCTTTGCTCTTCCCTGCTACACTAGGCACAAAAACCATTACAATTCATCTCCAAAACATGCATTTTTTACTCATCATGGTTTTATGAATTTTGTGTTTAGAGGCTGTGATTTTACTTGTCAATGCTTGTCAATTACATATGACAAATAACTTCCAAGTCTGAAGATTTCAAAGCACTTAGCACCGTTCAATGGCTTCTGTAGTGCTGAGCTGGTCTATCTTAGAGAGATTATTGATGCATACAAAGGAGCAGACACTTTTGAATATTTAGCCCTTACAGTTCAACCACTCATGTGTCATCACTGCAGAGATGCTGCAATGGAGTTGCAGGTCAGGAACAGGTATGATTTACTGCTAAATTTTCAAAAGCAGTCTGGTTTCCAGGAGAGTTAAACTCATAACTTACAAGCACATCTAATGAGCTCAGGACTAGAGAGCCCCCTTCCTTTTAGAAGGATTCTGAGATTAATTGTGGAGGAGCTATTCGCAACTGCACAAACAGAGTCTTTGAAGAAACAGTCTCAAGTAGTTTGACACAAATTTGCACCACACACACGCAGTAAAAGTGGAGAAGCCCAGACTTGGGACCTAATTACAAAACTGTACTTTTTTGGATCATGTTGTATTTTAGGTAATAAAAATATAATTAATCTCTCCTACTCACCTGTGACTATACACCATGTTTTCAAAAGTCTCCTTTGATATGTAGTGATATTCACGACCATTCATTTCATAACTTTTCTGAACACGAGTGGTGTCTGAAGGATGATATAACACACAAAGAAAAAATACACCAGCTGCAACTAAATTATTGCAATTTTATAAGTGGAAATGAGAACTTCATGAAGAACTATCAATCAATATTTTCATAAATAATAATATGAGTTATTTCCATTTGTAAATCCAGAACAAAAGCCCCATACACTATAACGGTTTGCCAGTAACAAGTCATTAAAAGTTACCACAACTGTATTTCTAGGAATGGAAGAGTAGTTCAATCCAAATAGTCGTGATTCAAAGCAATCAGGAACTGCCTTGGAACTGGTTGCACAACTCTTTACTCTTCAGAGGCAATTTTTTTTAAAGTTCATTCAGAAAAATCCCATGAGTTTGCCACACTTCCCGTCATCTGGGACCTTAACTGCTAAGTCATGAATTTTCAGCTAGCTTCAGATACATAATTTCCAGATTGGTTATCTAAATTACAAGAACCAAATAAGCACAGGTAGAAATAATTTCAGTTGTTACGTCAGAAGTTAAGCTGCATAAGTCTCATCTGAGACTAGAAGGATAATAAGGAAAGCTGCAAAGCCTATTAAGCACCAACTTCTGTTGTCTTCATTCTCATACCTGAGTACTTAAACCCTAAGAACCTGAAATACTCCAAGAAATGTTTTTTTTTTTTTTAAATCTAGGAAAAGCAAACACTAAAGTTAAACCAAATCATGCAGATAACTTTTCATCTCCATAAAGCTTTTAATGGTTTCAGAAGCTGGAACTTGAACATACCTTTGTCTGATTTGCCAAAATGAGATAGAGAGATAGAGAGATAGAGAGATAGATAGATAGAAAGAAAGAATTTTAAACTAACCCTTAAGAAAGCAAACAGTACTGGCTTTCAGTAGAGCTGAAGAAACAGCCATAGAGCAAAGAGTGTATAAAAACACAAAGGCAAGAGGAAGGTTCTTTGCATTTCCTATTCATGCTTGAATTGGGGTAGTAGAGGAAAGAAGAGAAGCATGACATACGAGGTGTGGCACTTTGAAACTCTCGTGGGTTACTTGTGATTAGCCTTCGCCGTAGCTCATTCACACCAACTCCTGCGGGACCTGGAAAGTTGGAAGAGCAGCTAACATTACTGACAGGGTAACAGCAGCTAGCATTACTGACAAATAACTCCCCAGCAATGTAGCCATACCCAGGAGGCAACTCAGCAGTACTATTTTAAAAGAAAAAAACTTATCAAATACTTCCAGACTTAGAAGGGACGGTGGATTTGCCTTTACTCAGTTTGCTTTATCAGGACCATAGAACAAACAGTACAGAACAGCATCCTCCCTTCAGTCACTACAATTAAAGTCTCCTGGAGAGCCTGCAGCCCACTTCATGCAGTACGTCCTATAAGAAGCATTATTAAAGGTATCTTTCCATGCTGTTCATGATTGAGATTGTTCTAGTCTGGAGTTAAACATTCTTCTTATTATTGTCATGTCTATACGTTTAACACTGGTTGTAGAAATGCCTCCATGTAAAGATGCTTTCTATTAAGTTACCAATGTTTTCTCAGCATTTTCAGTTCCAGCTGAATATAAAACCAAACCACTTCCCTAATAAAATCCATTATCAGCCAGCATTCATAACCAGCTTCTTCTAAGGACTTTATTATTACTGTTTTTAACACTCACTATCTCAACCAAAGAAGGTGATACCTGCGTTAAACTTTAACCTAAATAATGGGGTCAAATGATAATAATTCTTGAAGTGCTGCTTTGAGAGCTGCCTGCACAGTCAGCACTGCAATCAGCAGCAGGAAACCCCTGCTGAAATGTGCCTGGGAAGGTGGTTAAGCTCTTACCCACGAGGATAATTAGCCTGTGCCGGTCTGTTGGGTGCCGCTGGTACCTGACCACCTCTTCGTAGGGAGCTGCCAGGGCGCTGTAGCAGCTGCTGGGGCAGCGGGAGTAGCAGGACTGCTGGTTGAGGCGGGCCTTCCTGCGGCACAGCCGCATGCTTCTGCGGAATCCAGCTGGGTGGGGCAAAGGCACACTGCTGCAAAATACAGCCCACGTGCAGGCAGCTCGTTCTTTAGCCCAGAGGGCCTCTTTCTAAGCCACATAACATACTACCTTTTCTGAGGAAGTGAAGGTTAATGAATTTCATTGCTGCACTTGTTATGACAGCTTGGTAGAATCTCTGAGCATTAAATGACAGCTACAGAGTAGGTAAAATTCCATTGAAAGTCACCTGAAAATTAGCCTGGAATTAAAGACTTCTGAAAGATACCCCAAACAAGCTGGAGGAGAAGTTTCTGACTACCTGAGGCATCCCTAGGGAACAGGTCAACTTTTTTTGATAGTGTAGGTGGTTCACTCTCATGAGGCAAGTCTGGAACATTTGCTCCAGCCTCCAGAACATGTATTTTGAAGGTCACTATGGTTCAATAACCATAGAGGTAGGTTTGTTTCTTCACTTGACCATCCAACCCTGAAAACTTCACTTGTAGGTGTACTTTTCTAATGAAAGCCCTCATGATTATTCTCAGTGGATGACAGACATTACTTTTGAGCAAAATTAATCATGAAGTCAAGTTTAAATAGCAGTGGCCAAGTCTTTGGTAGAAACCTAACAGGAAGAAAGATTTAAATGCAGAGATTGAGCATTATTAGGAAGAAAGAGACTTCCTGATGTTTGGAAAACAGAGTAAGCTGTATTCCATTTAGTAAGTCTTCAGATAAAATAAAGAACAAAGCTTTTTACTGAACTTTATTAAGCTAGATCAAGCCCCAAACATTTTACTTATCTTTAGTCATCACATACCAATAAAGACTCGTTGACCAAATTCACCAAATTCTTCCTCTTCTAGAATACAAAGAACAAATACTCATGAAATAAAAAAGAAAAGAGAAACTTAAAAGCTAGATGGCAAACAATTATTGCTGATCCCAAGGAAAAAAGGAGTTTCTGTAAAAATGTGGAAGTATAATGCTTAATATAATTTTAAAAGCTCAGTACTCTATAATATCAAAATATTTCACATGACCAATGACCAATTCAAAAGGGTTATTGCAAGAAAAAATAAATCTAGAATGTCTTGGTACTTCCTAAATGAAATTTGAAACTTAACATTCTATTTGTTTCATTCCCCAGATATCTACATGCCAGACAATGTTTTGAAATTGAAATTAGTGAAAAAAACCTCCACATAATTTAAGCTTTTCAGGTGCAATCTATCTTACAAGATATCTTTAGTTAAAATTAGAAGCTCAAAATTAGAAACAAAAACTTTGTAACTCAGTTTCTGCCCCATAGCATGTTTGGAAAATGCAACTTGCGTCTGCTCAGATATTTCAGGCAAAATGAAGACCTGATTTTATTGCTTCTTTTTCTTCATTGGGTCTGTGATGTCTGCTCCAACATGTGAGCCTAACCTCTTTCCTGCAATTCTTTTTGTCCTCATTCTCATGCTGTTCATCATGAAGTCTTCACTATTCAGGTGGGACTTCTAAAACTCTGTATTTTTTAAAAACTGAATCTCTCATATAAGGCTCAAACATACCAATTTTCCAATAAACCAATGTTCAGAAGGTATATAAACTATTTGAGAAAGGTGATTTGAAAACCAATCACCAAAGAAAAGAATGGTGCCAGCATTTAGCTTTCTTTTCAAAAAGTACTCCTTATTTTCCCCTAACCACACATGTGTTATTCAAGCATTCCCTTTATTTAGGCCTTGTAAAAGCAAGAATGAGATGCAGAAGACATAGACATGTCTTTAAGAGCAGTATTTGTTCCAAGGAAAAACTTTTTTTTCATTTGCAAAACTTTGAAATATTTTTAGCACTCTTTGATTTACAGTTATCTCATAGGCATGGAAGTATTGAAACAAAATTAGATGCATATTAATTTCCCTTTTATGTCTATACACTCTGCATTACTTGTACCTTTACAATACAGTTTTATTCCTACATTTCCGTATGTACTAACAATTAGTTAATGACTGTGGGAAAAACTCCTTGGCACAAAACTGCTCACTCAGGGCAGTGCTCAGAGTAATGTTCAGCTGATACATGCCCTCTATCTTCAAGTCTCTCGAGTCATCATTCAAATCTGTTTAAATCTTTCTGCCTTATCTACCCTGTCTTCTGTGGTATGGAGTGCAGTGTAGAATCCTACAGGGAACAAGCAATTCTGCTACCGGGTATTGCAAGAAGAGTGGTAGTTCCTGCTAAAGCATAAACACAGGTAAATTCTATTAGATTACTGCTACAGGAGACAGGGAGAAAAATGTTAGTGTTACCTTCTTTAAGCTCCTCTGCAGATTCAGATAGAGACAGACATAAAACAATTAGTTTTGAGAAGACAGTCTCTACTATGATCTAAAAATCCAATGAGCATTGTCCAACGCATTTAGGGAATGTAGAAAACAGGTACTACAGACATTAAATCTAAAATACGTTTCTTTGAGCATGAATTCTTAGTTCCCAAAGAATACAAGAACTGCAGCATCTATTTCAGTATGGTAGTGCAAAATCTCCAACTACTTAAAGTGGTTAAAGTGGAATGTAGGATAGCAAATATTTGCACCTTTATTCCTCTGACTGTGTGGATACAGCAGACAGGTGACTCAGCACTAAGCAGGATTTACAACAGTAATCCCCAAGTGCAGCTATCAGAAACATCCTAGCCTGAAAACAAAAGACTGCCCTGCAGACCTGCTGGTTATGCCTTAAAAGCCTTGGGCATTGCTTGAGAGGTAGAAGAGAACAAATGCTTGTGGTAAGAGAAGAAGGTGCAGATAGAAGAACTGGCAAGTAGAGACTTTGTGGAGAAGAGCAAATCTAAGGTAAAAAGACACTCTTCTCCACAAGATTACCAACTACCTCAAATGAGGAGTTTACCAGTAGTTTTATTTATGGGAGAAATTATTTATTTTAGAAGACTCAAGTTTTACAGAGCTCTCAATGTGCTGTAAATAAGCAGCTGCTTCCTAAATGAACAAAAAAAAAACCCAAGCAAACAACCAAAAACCCCCATATTGTGTCAAAAAAAGCGTACTTATTGATTGTATTTTTTTATACATAAATAATGAATTTTATAAGCATTTTTCTTTCCTGTATGTCAGCCATGCCCACAATCAGGAATCCAGAAGCAGCTTTCCTCTTTACCACATCAACTCCTACGGGCACTGGGGATTCAGGCCTGCATATTACTGCAGGTAATCCCATTATCTGCTGACATCAGTGCAGCCCCTGCTGTCACAGCTCGCACGGGTACAACTGACGAGGGTTGGATAAATAGGGCTGCTACTGATGCACGAGAAGAAACATTCACACTCGAGGATAAGAGGACAGGAACCTTACTACTAAGGTAATCAGAGAACAAGAGAAAGACTTAAAGCTACAGGATTTTACAAGATGGCTTCAAGCCAGAATGGCTTGTGAGGCTGAAGTGGCATTTTGGTTTTTGCCACCTGCTTTTTTCTAAGATGCTTGTCTCTGGACACCCTTCTCACAGCAGAGCAATTGCAAGGAACTTAGAGTTAGGTCAGAGGAACTTACCTGACTCAAATGTTTCTTCATCTTGTTTAGTAATCCAGATAGCAAAGATATTAAAATAAATTCAAAATTTTATTCTTCTAATGAATATCAGAATCAGAAATCAGTTTTCCAACTTCTGATGGTCTGTCTCACGTATACTTTCCCCAGCTGCCTCCACCCTGAGGTGGCAAAATACAGCTCCCCATACTTGAATTAACTGCTTCCTCTCTTTTCACACAGTCCTACAGGATCACATATCCTTCCATGAGAGCTTCTCAATTACCTTGGAGAAGGAAGAATGAGCTGCACTGCTTTAGGGAGCAACTCAAGCTACCAATCTTTACACTCATTGTTCACAAGCAAAAACCTATTCTTGCTCCTTGTTCTCCCAAGATCAGAGATTTCTTAACAAGGAATTTTGTGGGTTTTCCAAGACCACAACAATCTGTGTCGTTAAATATGCAATAAGCAAAAAAGCATGGTAACTTTACAGCCACAATCCAACACCTGAATCAAAGCTGTTGCATCTCATTCAAGCAAATATTTTTGTGCTGGTCAAAACACTTGACTATAAGCACTGTACACCAGAACTGCAAACAGCTCATTTTAATACACTAATACAAGAGGAGATCTACAGGGTATGAAAAATAGAATTTTCTACCATTAAGTTCACTAGAAGAATGACTGGCTTTATCTAGGAAATGAGGCTGTAAACTAGCTACTGCCTTGAAGCAAATAAAATAATCTCAAGTGAATTCAGTTACCTGTTTCCACACACTTTTCATCAATCTGCATGTCATCCTCTACAGATCAACACAAGGGAAAAAAATTCATCTGAATCAGAAAAACACTGGAGAGGAAAAACGCCCTTACACATCTTACAAGACTGAACTCAGACATCAGAAACAAGATGGGTGAAGCTCCAATCATCTTTAGACATCTTTAAGAATTTTAACTGTAACTCCAATTTAGTGATGATCTTTGTATTACAGTGAGCAAAAACTCCTAAGTGAGTGCTCTGAAGGCAGAGAGAAAATGCACCAAACTTGAATTCTTCTCTTGAAATAATGAAAGGTTTAACATGCCTGTCAATCTGTTTATCCAGTAGATATCTATTTATTAAGTATTACCATGAGATAATATAATTTTCTCTCTTAGAGCTTTTAAATATCTTTCCAAATGCTACACTCAAGGAGAGTATTTTGCTTTTTATTTTTATTATTACTTTTACAAGGAAGAAAAGATCAATTCAGCTCTTTCTCAATCCCCAGACTACATCAATTTATGTCCCAGAAATGTGATCACATGAGCTTGGGCAATCTCACAAGCTCACAATACAGCACTGTTGGTGTTTTGTTCTTGCACACCCTTCCAGATAGGCCCAGCAGGAGCTATTTTCCAGTTACAGGGCAGTATCTGTCAATCACATTCTGCCCATATGTATCCTTTAAAGAAATACTCTATCGGAGCTGCTCTAGGAGAGAAAGAAGGAGAAGAAAAGAGAAAGAGGAAATCTTGTCTTTCTTTCCTCAAAGAACCCATTCAAACTGTCACTTCCATGACAGATAATGCACAGCTAAGGTTTCCACTTTAAGACAATGTATGCATCTGCTAGGTGAAAAAAGGTGAAAAAAGGCTGGATTTCAATTGTGTTAAGCACACAAAATGCCAAGAACTTGGGCTTCTTCCACAAGTATTTATCAAAATGCCTAATTTTTGACAACTTTTTAAAAAGCCTGTAAAACCATGTGTCATACTGGTTCCAGGTACAGAAATGCAATGCTGTCCAGATGTGATTTCCTACCTTCTTCCACAGTGCTTACTGCTCACAGCATATCCATTGAAGCAGTTAAAATGCAATAAAATTATGGTGAAAGAGAGCCTCAGCTCTAGCAAGCAATGCAATCAGTGCAAGCAGAATCCTAGGGAATGAAACACATGCCCCCAGGATTTATCATGAGAGAAAAATTTTATACTTGCATAAAGAGCCATAGAAGGAAATGGGGACAGAAGAAACAGGAAGAACATTCTTTTTCTGGGAATAATTGCATATTTACAGAAAATTATAGTTTGCAGAAGATAATATTTCTGGATTGTTACCATGAATAAATTCAAGGGCAGCTTAGCTTATCTTAGACCTCAAGAAAATAAGTTCTGTTATTTTCTCAATAGCTTTGATGGCAAAGAAACATTCCAAACATGGCACTTCTCAGTGGCAGAGCTGGTATCTGCGTCCCCAGAAATCCAGGCCAGTACAGCTGTCACCTCAAGACTTACAGCCAAGAGAACTGGCTGGCCTAGTGAGGTCCTAGAACATAGAGACTTTAGAAGAAGTTGAATTCACAGATTCTCTTATGGTCAGATCTCAAGTACACTGGAGACAACCATCTCCACCATCAGTACTCCAGGTACAATTATCAGTAAGTATTTTTTTTCCAGGGGATAGTTAACACAGTTGAAGGTGACAATATGGCTCCAGAAACAATGTCTTTGAACTAAGCTGAATTGCATAAGGCTTGATTTCAGTATTGCTGAAACAGAGGCAAGATCTTTCTTTCCTGCTGTATTGCTCAAGTAACTTTTCACTCACACATTGATGATTTGAGACAGAGGTGGGGCTGGAAGGGCTGACACCACCAGAACTCTCGCTGCTTCCTACACAGAAATAAATTTATCACAGTTAAAGAATCAAAACAGTCCACAAGCACATTATGCTCCAGTCAGATTCACTGCTTACATGCAAGATTGATCAGTACTGAACTGAGAGAAGACAGCAAGAACTGAAACATTACCAATGTTTTAGCCCACTGCAAAGACCTAAAATAAAACCAATGTGCTATCAGAAGTATTCAAATTTCCAAATCAGCAGCCCAGAAGTACTAACAATTTATACAGAAGTACAGGAAGATAAGCCATACTGTGGTTCAGACTCCTGGAAGTAGAAGAGTGTGCTGCTGGTAGGGATAGTAGTACTACTGCCTCCATTACTGCACAGAGCCTCTTGCAGCCTGAGTCACAACCCAGTTTGATTTCACCTTGCATTATACAGACTGCAGGTAGGTTTACATTTATTAAAGTCAAGTTTATCATGTGCTGGTGCGTGGCCTTACATTATCCTGGGGGTACCACAGGACAGGTGGTTAAAGGATCAGATTGGAAAGTTTGCTATAGCAGTGTAAAAACTCTGATTCTGAATGCATGTGGTGTAAAAACAATGGTCTATTTATGCAGAAAATAAGTCAAGAGACCCTTGTTCTTTCTTGAGTGTTTGTTTTTTTTCTCTGTTCTTCTAATCTGGTCTACTCAGTTTTGACCAAAGCTGAAGAGGTCACTCATGCATCACAGGACATCTTTAAAAATATACTATGCTTTAAGTATCCCTCTCTTCCCCTTGCTTTTTTTCCATCATAGATGATGATCATTTAGTAGTCAGGGCCCTCAATTTCAGCTGCTACACTCCACCAGATGTCTTAGCAACCAACATGGAGACTGGATAAGTGCTGCAAATTTCCTAAATGGCAATTTGAGATTATACAGGTGCTTTCAAAAGCTTCTTCTCATACAGGTGCTCTTCAGGAAAAAATAGCAAGAAGTCAGAGATCAGAAAGAGGAAAGATGTTTGTCAGATGTTACTCTGAATTGTACTGCTACAATACTTAGGAAAATTTTGAATAACTGGCTGATTTTTGAACCAGAAATCAGGAACATGATGGGTTTTTTACCTTTTAAGAAGATGATTTGAGGGTATGAGTCCAGCACAGGCACTGAGATCTGAAAGTTTCCTGGCCTGCCACCAGAGAGCATCATTCTGATCCACAATCTGGAGTATTTCACCCCTCTTGAAAGGCAGACCTGCATCAGCACACGGTATGGCAGGATCTTGCAAGGGCCAGTAATCTGCCATGGCTCGCACGTACAGCTGGTAAAGAAAAGAGTCAGGAGTGAGTGGGAGCCAGGTCTAGAATGGACACAACAGGGGCTTTACAACCACAGGGCCAGGTATTGCTGCTACTTCAGTCTAGTGATCAAGTCAAGTTTTAAAAACCAGATCAAGCCTTAAACACTCTCTGTTCATTAAATGAGGAAAAAAAACCCCATTTATCTCACACATTATGTAAAGAACTGACCTTCAACTTGTGGATCACTCAGAAAGTGCCTTTATTACACAGTTACATTTCTGCTTACTGTCTTTACTGCTTCAGCAACACCATATTGATGTCAGCTGAGAGGCAGCCATAAAGGCAAGGTAACACTTTAGGGATTGCAATAAACTTCCAGGCAACACCATATCTTTGTATCACACAATTGGGCACTACTGCTACCAGTCTGGGAAAAGAAAAAGAATGTTTCTTACTGTTGTTTGGTTGCTGACAGGCCGATCAGAAACTGGAATTAATTTGAACATAATTGTCCCCTGAGACAGGGCCTAAATGATTAGAAAATTAAAATATGGTTGGTATTCAACACAAGTAATCAAACATAGGCAAGACAGAGCATGGCTTTGAGAATACTGCAATGTTTGTGTTATAGATAGAATTCAGGTAGAGTCAATGTGATAATACTGTATTTTTTCCAAAAGGAAGGTCAAGAATAAAACATCAAATTTTGCTAAATATTTTTTAATTTAATGCAATGTGAGTTTCTTTGTAAGTATATGTAATTTCAGAATTGATTCATACCAAACTTTTCTACTTAAATCTTATTTAAATTAGCAGCAGAGTCTGGTTAGATGGGTTATATAAAAGGGGAGGAACATAATTTAGTAATTAAGCATTCCAATGGAGTTTGTATTTCTTATACCTAGGAGTGGTACAACCATGAAAATGGCACAGAGACTTGGTATGATTACACACATCAATACCTCACTGGCTGGCACTTAACAGTCAAGAACCCTGAAAAATTGTGCACAAAATGACAAAACAGGGACACTTCAAAAGATTTCTTCATGAGAATTTTGACAACAGTAATGACACTGCCCTTTTCGTGCAAGGTAAGGTGTGTAGCTTACAAGCTCATTCACTCTGCTTTAGTGCATTTTGTAACATGGACTCTTACTAGAATAGCAGCTTTCCATGACTTTCTTGTGGAATATTTCTGAGTGGCACTTCTAGAAAAAGTTATCAATCAGTGAAGGCTGAATAAATTAGTATTTTTCCCAGAAGCTGCAGATGGAATGGTCACAGTTAAGTTAATTTCTGATCAGAGCAGAAGTTAGATTTAATTCTGCTTTCATATATTCTGATTTAATGAGCAGCTGGGAACTTCATTCACAGTAAGGAAACAATCTGAATTTTCTGTTAAAAATTCCAGGCTTTCTTATGTACAAGCGTGTGTAAAAGAGCGAGCATACAAATAATCTTAAGGTGCAAAGTAGAAAACATATTTTAAAAATATTAAATACCAGAATATTAATGACTTGCTCAGGCTCAAGTCCCTCAACAGGAACTCCATTTACTTCCACCAGTTTGTCTCCAGCATACAGCAACCCTACCATGAAAACAAATATGAAAACAGCAGCAGGAGTTTTATCACAGCATGATTTATCAAGGCAGGATCACACAGAAATATCACAGGTTTGTAAGTCAGCATTAAAATTCTCCTGCACCATGTATGGAGGAAGGCATTTTGGATTCAAGCTGCAGCTGTTCCTGGCTAGGACTGCAGTCTGCTGCAGGTCACAAGGAGCTTGCATGCTTCAGCTTTCTTAATCCTTCCCACTCCCCCATATGACATCTTTACAATCTACTGATGATTTGCCTTAAAATTAGCATAAACATTTTAATATTGCTCCATTTCTCAAAGTAAATTATGAACCTATCCTATATTAATAGACCATGAGACTTGGAATCAGACCCCTAAAAACTCCAGGTGCAGTGGGAGGTCCTGGGACTCCTCTCTGTCCTTTATAGTAAAGTCTTCACAATATTGTTTTATTTTCTTTTCCATGTTCCTTTTCCATGTAACTCAATAAAAATAATAGTCAAGCTAGGAACGTAATTGGCTATTTTCTGCAAGTTGGGTTTTCTTCTCTATACAAAGGCCAGAAAATACTAAAAGGAACTATTTTATAATGATTGCAGTTGAATTTTACTTCTGATGTTTTACATTTTAATGTAAAAATCTAATGTTTTCCTAATGTTTTACATTACATTTCCTAAGGGACATGGAACACATTCAATTCTAGGATGACAAAGTAGTAACATTTCCAAGGAAACTCCTGGCAAGATTGCTTAGCTACTAGTGCTAAGCAAGGTGTTTAGTAGAGTAGTGCCAAAAAGTATTATTACATATTCCTTACAGCCCATTATCTTCTAGAATCACCAAATATTGATGTTTACCATTTCTCCATTAGGGAATGTGCTGCATTTTGTACTACTGCAATTTGGGATATCCAGGTATTGGTGCCAAGAACACATAATGAAAACTGGATTTCTTCATCAACTCAGTCTAAAACGGCAAATTCATCTGAAAATCTATGAAGTCAGAATGAAAGTCACTGCAATGCATTACTGTTTACAATGCTGTCCCATGTGCACATCATCTTGCTCTACAATGGAAGATTAACTGTAGAAGCTAAGGTATTTTCTTACTTCAAATATCTTAGTTCAAGTTCAGTTTTATGTATCACTTTGTTTAAATTCCACGTACCACTTCTGTCTGCCAGCCCACCGTGGATCACACGGGCAACTGTTATGTCACCGGTTATCTCATGGCGTTTAATGGTGGCACCCTGGCAGGTAAGAACAAAGAAAAAACACATTGATCACCAAAGGACCCCAGTAAGTTTCCTTCCATATCACAAGTCTGATCTTCAGGCTGACTCAAAGACATTGAGGGATACAGCCTTTTTACCACAACATGGATATAGTGATAACCACAGAATTGTGGAATAAGCTGAGTTGGAAGGGACCACAATGATTACTGAGTCCCACTCCTGGCCCTGCACAGCACCATCCCCAAGAGTCACACCCTGTGCCTGAGAGCATTGTCCAAATGCTTCCTAAGCTCTGTCAGACTTGGTGCTGGGACCACTTCTCTGGGGAGCCCATTCCAGTGCCCAAGCACATTCTGGGTGAAGAATCTTTTTCTAATATCCAATCTAAAACCTCCCCTGACCCAACTTCAGGCCATTCACTCTGGTCCTGTCACTGGTCACCAGCAAGAAGAGATCAGTGCCTGCCCCTCCTCTTCCCCTTACAAGGAAGTTGTGACTGCAGTGAGGTCTCCTCCAGGCTGAACAGACCAAGTGACCTCAGCCACTGCTCACATGGCTTCTCCTCAAGGCCCTTCACTATATTCATGGCCCTCCTTTGGACACTCTGTAATAGTTTCATGTCTTTCCTATATCGTGGCACCCAAAACTGCCCCCAGCACTCGAGGTGAAGCTGCCCCAGTGCAGAGCAGAGCAGAGCAGGACAATCCCCTCCCTTGCCCAGCTGGAGATGCTGTGCCTGATGCCCCTGCAGGACACATTTGGCCCTCCTGGCTGGAGGGCACTGCTGGTTCACATCCAACTTGCCACTGACCTATACCCCCAGGTCTACTGCTTTCTAGCGCCTCATTCCCCAGTCTGTCCATACATCTAAGGCTGCCCCATCCCAGGTGAAGAATCCAGCACTTTCCCTTGTGGAACTTCACATGGTTGGTGATTGCCCAGCCCTCTCCTTTATCGAGGTCTCTCTGCAGGGCCTCCTGGCTCTCAAGGGAGTCCACAGCTACTCCCAGTTTTGTATCTTCTAGGAACTTGCTCAGTACCCTTTCCAGTCCTGTGTCTAGGTCCTTTATGAAGCTGTTGAAGAGCACAGGGCTAAGGATGAAGCCCTGCAGAACTATAAGCCCAGTCACTATAAGTCTTTTTGCCCAACCCATAAGCCACTTGCTCACCCATCCCATAATGTGTTTATCCAGCTGTGTGCTGGACATTTTGTCCAGAAGGATACTCTGAGAGACAGTATTGAAAGCTTTGCTGAATTCCAGAAGGATTACATCAATTGGTTTCCCCTGATCAGCTAGCTGGGTTACCTTGTCATAAAAAGAAATCAGGTTTGATAAACAGGACTTTCCCCTCACAAAGTGCTGGCTGTGACCAATGACTGTGTTGTCCCTCAGGTGTTTTTCAATA
Source organism: Haemorhous mexicanus (assembly GCF_027477595.1). Classification (NCBI taxonomy): domain Eukaryota; kingdom Metazoa; phylum Chordata; class Aves; order Passeriformes; family Fringillidae; genus Haemorhous; species Haemorhous mexicanus. The sequence continues at coordinate 26,593,235 of NC_082348.1, read as the reverse complement.
CCTCCCAGAAAAATCTTCTCCGAAACTTTACCAGGCACTGAAGTGAGACTGACAGGCCTGTAGTTTCCAGGGCCGTAATGTATTAGTACAAAGTCCTTCAATGTCTTCAACTTCCATCACACTAAAATAACCTCTCTGACTGACAGTTAGAAATCTTTTTCGTCCCTGATATTACAGCTGTCTTTCTCTAAAACAGATTAGCTAAGCTATGCAATGTTTGCTGCTCATAAGTACAAATGATTACTGAAGAACTCTCCTCACTTCCTTTCTGTTTTGGCCATGGGAATAACTCTCAATCCAGTTTGTTTTTATCTCATATAATGAAAATACATCTGCCAAATGTTCAAACCCTGAGCAGACAAGGCACCGAACAACCTACACCCACACCATGCATGGCTAGATGGCCTTCTCAGATCCTTTCCAATCTCAACAATTCTTGTGATTCTGTAAAATCTGGACAAGAATGCACACAATCCCCATGACATTCCTGGGAAGAAACCAATATGCATCCAATGCATTATTAATTCTTTCTAAGTTAAAAAAATTTGACAGACACAAGAAAGGTCCCTCACCAGAGGTTGGTTGTTTTTCACTAAGCAGACAATCCTCATAGCTTCTTCATTTTCAGGTATGTTGTCTGGCAGTGGTGGAAGGGTTGGTTCAAAATCTTTCTGGGCCACGGTATCATGAGCAGATAGCAAGGCCTGTTACAAATGAAAACAAGGAAACCAACCAACCCATAAGCAAAGATCAATAGCAGAGCTTTAAACAGTGACAGGTCAGAAACCAGAAATCACTGCATGTGTTCTTTCGTGAACACAGATCCCTTGCATATATTGACATTTTCTTCTTTCCACCAATAAAAGCAAACCATGAAAGTTTTAAGAACAGTTCCTTTGTTTATTGTGGAAAACCTTCAAAATATGAAAGAAATACTTCTATTTGGAGCTCTTGGGTTAAGAATACAGGTTCTGCAATTTCAAGGAATATTTGATATTTATATATCTGCATTAACTGCCCATAATTAAAAACTTTGTAAGAAACATCTTTCAAACACAGCCTTAAATAAAATGCAGCCCACTGCAAGTACTTGAGATACACAGTTCACATTTGATCTCATGGTCAGATTAGTTCATCAGTGGTAAACTATGTCTCTTCTGGCCCCTTTACCAATTCTTGTGAACAGCTGCCCATCCATTTCCATTCCCACTGCAGGGAGCTCCATGAGCAAACTTTTTCTTTCCTTATGCCGGACTTGCCTTGAAGTGTGGAGAACGCAGAAGCCGTCTTAGCTCTTTGACCTCTCCTGACTGAGGGGCTTCATGCAGTAACTCTCCCACCTGATAAATGTAAGAAAATAGCCACAGAGATGGATTCTAGAGGATAATTCATTTAGAAAGGTCTACACTGAATGTAAAGGAATGGAGACAGTGTAAAGCCCCCCCACATTATATGAGTCAGAGGATGTCCATATGGCTTGCTCTAGAACTGGACAATATGACCACAGCTGCACAATACTCAGCCAGGCTTAATTTAGTTCAGGCACAGCGCCATGTGCTCTAAATCAGTTTTTGCTCCCATCTCTCAACCAATTTCATCACTAGTCTCAATTTCTCTACTTTGTCATTAACTCTCCCACTAATTAAAAGATTTAGAATTCAGCTATTATAATTAGAAAAATCTAAAAAGCTTTCCAATATCCTCATGTCAGTCAGCTTGATTGTAGCCATGACGCTGAACCACAGAGTTACATGGGAAGAAAAATACATGGTCAGTGATTAAACAATTAACATTTGTGTTCATTACACTGGCCAGGATTTGTGTAGTGCAGCAACCACAGCTGTGCCCATTTCTCATGCCCCCCCACTCCCCCCAGTAAGGGCTGTTGAGTGGTTTTACAGATGTGTAAGGAGAGTTTCATGTTGATATACTGTGCTTAGACCTGAGACACAGAATTAATACCAGAACACTTAACTGCAGCAGAGTGCATTCATTTGGTATGGGTAAGTAAAGCAATAAACTGTGCAAACAATCTCACCTCACGACTCAACGCACGTGCCTGCAGCGTGACAGGAACTGGTCTTTTTCCAAGATAGTGTTGGAGGCATTCATAAATCTGTTGCATGCCATGACAGACAAAACAAGGCAACGATGACATTGACCAGTTCACATGATCATATAGATACATACATGACAGGCAATGGACAACACTATTTCTGGAAACTTCTCAGTCCATCTAGAGCCCAAGAGTCTTCAATCTCAATTCTTAATACCTGACACATCTGGAATTGAGTCTTGAACTCAATGTCTTTCCATATTATCAGGTAGCTAGCCAGTTATACTGTAGTTTTGAATTTTCCTAGAAGAAAAGCTGTCTACACAGGCAAATAGCCTGATAGTAAATTGTCTGATTTGTAGCCTTTTTCCTTCCTCTAGTTGAAGGCATAATTGCTGCATTTAAAATACCCTTATGAGCATTCTTATCCAGTAAAAGCTCCTCTTTAAAAATCAAAGACTTTAAAAATCCTTCTGAAAGAAAAGCAGAATTTTTACAGAATTTGTCACAGAGATAAAATTCTTCTCAAGATAGAAACACCAATCAAAACTCTGTTCTCTAACAATATAAGATCTTCAATTACACATCAGATGAATGCAAAACAAAATACAGTGTCACAGGCCAAGAAGTGGGATGCATAGCCATATAGAAATTTAAGAACAGGAAAGACAACTGAGTAATGATGTGTTCAGTGGCTGTCCCCTGGCCTCAATAGAGACAAGTAAAGTAAATGTCTAGGACATTATGGAAGAGAACATTTTATTTTCTTTTAAAGCATAAATGGTTTCATCTACTGTGACTGCTGATGTTAGAGCTGACATCAGGACTATCAGCACTTGGTGTAAATAAGCATTTATTGTCCTCATATGGCAACATCAAGTAGCTATTCCCTAGAGATCGTTCTGTAGGTGACCTTTGCTTTCCCAGCTGGGTGCTGGCTTACCTTGAGCAGTGCTTGCAGCCAGCGAGATCTGAGCAGGTCATAGAGCATGCCAACGCCATTGACATCTCTCTTACAGAGCAAAGTGAGCTCTTGCAGCACTAGAGTCAGAACATGAGACACACCTGAGCCCAAGAAACAGAAAAGCGCAAGACACTTCAGTACAAAGAGACCAACCAAAGCCAAACAGTGACCCAGACCTTCGAAATGCACCTTTCCTCAATTTGTACTTCTAAGAAATGCACAGACATTTCCTGGCTGCCTTGCTTTTTTTCCCCCGCAGTCAACTCTGTTGCATAAGAGCTATTTTACCATGTTATTAGCCAGCAGGTTAGGTCAATGCTGGCAATTTGCAACTGACCTGTGAGAAAACCATGCAGGCAATCTCACCTGTAACAGTCTGGGTTCAAGCTCATACCTCCTACCCAGAAGAGGTGAAACAACAAAAAAATCCTTGGCTTTATAAGTCAGAAACAAATGCCAGGTATTCTCCTCTGATGCTCTCTTAAGTTAACTGCATACCACCACTGAACATCAAGAATCATTCCAATGGTTGAGTAGTAATACTTCAGACACCTTCATCTCTCTCATGACTCAGTGGAAGAAGAGTCACAGAGATGAAGGAATAGCACTTTTTGAAAAGAGAAAGGAAACTGAAAGAAAGATGCAGAAGTTACCATTATCTTTACTGCTGACTGTTGGCACCTCCATCTTCTCCTTTATTCAAGGAGATTCCACTCACTTTGAATACTGCATTCACACCACGTTGGTTTCACAAAGAGAGATGATGAACTAGGGAAAAGAGCACCCTCATATCAGAATACTGTCAGCTATTTTACACTGATAAGAAAGCAGAATTCAAAACAAAGGAAGGGGTGGGCAATAATTTGTATTTAAAGTGCACCACGGCTATAAAAAATAAATTAAATATATGAGTCCTACCTGTAAATTCAGCCACCCAGTAGCATCCAAGATGCAGACAGACAAACATCAACTGCAGTATGGAATTTTACTGTCTTTATAGAATTGTCATTTGCTTGCTTCATTAAGTCATGGAAAACAGAAAACTGTTTGGTCCCTCTTCTAGCTCTCCAGCTTCTTAAGTGTACCACCATGAGAAGTCGTAATTTTTTCTAAAGACTTGTATCTTGTTTTGTACCCATACAGCTTGGAAAATAATCATATTCAAGGATACATTACATTTAATTCCTCTTAATATTGACACAATATTAAAACTGAAAGACTGGAGTTTCATTGAGCTGAATTTTCATTGAGCAAGTACATGATTTTGGAAAAAGTGATCCCTGTCTCTATCACTATTAGAGTTTAAGGTCTTTGAAGGATTTGTTCCACAGAGATTTCATTATTTTTCTCTTGTTTCCTCACAATGAATTAAAAACCCAAAACCCTCAAGCCCAGATAAAAACCCCCATTTCTTACCTTGCTGGTATCATCATCTCTCTCAGGCAATTTATAATAGGTTGTCACTTTTAGAGATGGAATCAAAGAAGTTATTTGCTAATCTAAAGATGTGTTGCTCATTTCTTTAATCATAAAAAGCAGCATATACTACCTCATTTTTTTTCTTTAGATTTTAAAATCAGCATTTTTAAGCAATGCAGGAAGACAACACTTGCTAATTAATATGTATCCATGTTGCATAACCTTTCCACAAGTAAAATATGCACCTTCTAAAATTTTCTCTCAAATTCCTTCCTTCCCTTAAATTCTGTGGCAACCTATCACTAGCCTATAATGTTCTCTTAAACTGAAACTGGAAGAAGTTCTTCAATCTGCTGTTCATGGCAAACAATGCAGTACAGGATTGCTTCAGAGAATTCTCTGAACTCTTCCTCTCAAAGTAGTATGGAAATTCACCAGGGAACACCACACACTGCATTTATACCCTAAAGCATCAAGAATCCAGAAAGCTCTTAAGTAGTTCAAAATCTTCATTACATCCTAGCTGATTTAACTTCACACTTGATACAAGTGTAAAGGTGTTGTCACAATGAGCAGTATTGTAGATTACTCTTAAAGGATAAAATATTTCCAATGGCCACTCAAGAGGTAGTTTGTTTATTTGTGGTCTAAGTTAACATCAAACATCTGAGCACCTCAGCCAATAGTGAACCCCAGTGTGGCACAGTGAATGCGTTACACCAAATTCTGCTAAATACACAGTAGGTTATCTCCTGGATTAATAAAGTAAAAAGGCAGCCATTTTCCTCTAGATTGCTCTGTAGACAGAAAACAGCAAAGGTACAAGCAGGAAAAGTATTATCTTGATCTGCTTACAAAAGCAGAAGGCATTACTGTCACTTTTACTGCATTTAATACTTATTTTTAGAAACACACTTCTCTCTCCTGGGAAATCATAAAACTGCTCTCAAAAGGCAGTGGAAATTAAGGGAGAAAAAAATCTTAAATTATGAGATTATGACTCAAACATTTTATTACTGAGTCTGGGCAATTCATTTCAAGTTACTTCTACAGGATATTCAATGGTACATCTTATTGAAATTCTAACCTGAAGACTGCTTTTACAATTACGATTTTTTCTTTCAAAGATTCACAAAATTATAGTTTGATCCTCCTCCAGTACAACTGGGGTTTGAGCTGCAATTATTTAATATTTTCAATAGTTTCAGTTCTTTTCCTTAAAGAATTTGCCTTCCCTATTTTTAAGCTTAGTTGATCTGCCTAATGGTGGATTTAACAAAGCAGGACATACAAATCTAGTCATGAAAACCCGTTTCTTAATCGAGACAAAGCGCTTGGAAAGAAAAAACATTTCTGGAGATGCTAAAATATTTCAGATTCTGCTAAAACACAAACAATATAATTTCCCCTTGAATATTTTAAAGGGGTTAATTTTTTTCCCATAGAGCATTGCAGCTTCTGGTATCAGTACAGCTTCCATAGAGAACAGATGTGGGAGCAACCTGAGTGTGTTTAGAAATTTTGGACACCGTTTACCTTGAAAGGTGAACCTCAGATTTCCCAAAAATCTGGGAAAGCTACTGAAGGTTTTACTCTGCTTGTTGAGTGAAACCCTCAGTTACAGCTATCAGAGTCCTAGGAATAAACCTTTCCATCCATTGCTGTCATCTTAAACCACAGAGTTTATGCTCACACTAACAGAAGCAGCATTTGAACATCAAAATCTGTCAAGTTCTGACCACCACAGCTCACCTCAGTCATAAATTAGTAGCTGTTTTGTATTCACACACAACAAAAGGAAAGCAGCTTCCAACTGGGAAGCCTGGTTTCAGAAGCTGTCAGTAGCAACAGATGCTGAAAAAGTCACTACCAGAAGAGAGGAAAGTTGCTTCTTTAGAAAGAGACCTACTGGATTGCTTGCTTAAGGGCAAAGTTCAAATAAACGTAGAATTACTCCTGTGCCTTTATTTCCTAAGACTTACATCTATGTAGACTCCAAGGCCAGAGCTCAGGGCCTCCTCATCCAGGGATCTAAATAAATTAGATGGAAATTCTTGCTAAAAGGCTTACCTGACTAATCTGCCAGGCAGTGTAAGGGCCTTCCCATTCACGTGTATTGGAAGCAATTACAGATGCTCATTAATAGAAGACATTTCTCTTTGCCTGTTTTTAGAGAAAGAACTGGATATCCACACTGAGTGTGCCAGAATTTGAGTCAAAATGAGTCAGTCACCTCAAGCCTGCAGACATCAGTTATCCCAAATCTGAGCTACTCCTTCAGCAGCAGAGAATAAAATTCCTTGATCCTAACTGTCAGACAGACGAGAAGGTCTTATTGATACAAGGCTAGAGCAGCAAGGAAACCGAAGCCCTGTTTTAATAAAGCTTCAGAATTGTCTTTAAGTGGACAATTTTGCACCTTGTCAAGCCTCTAAAGGGGTCAACACCAGAGAACCTGACATCCAGAACATCACTCCCCTGCTCTTATACACTGCTTTGGTTAAGATGTTAGACTTGAGCCCTTTCTACAAGGAAAACTACTCCTATCTTTAAATTCACCAAAATTAATGATTTGGCATACTGAAGACTGCAAACTAGCTCGAGGGAAGGAAACACTCTGTGAAAGCTTTTGTTGCCACTCTAAATCAGCAAACTGAGTAGGCAAAAAATGGAGGGAAAGATTCAACAACTCAAACCACATGCCCTGTTCAGGACTTTTTTGTTCTGCATTAAATAAGCCTGATTAGGCCAGTGTCATTACTGAAGTCTGACTGCTTCTCTTCTAGTCAGTGTAAAGAACAATCCTGGTTTTGTATACTTTTTGAGACACCAAAGTGTTTTAGCAACCCTAAATATTACTGACACAACTTAAGCCTTTGAAACCATTTATCCTTATCTCATACCCAAGCACCTCTTAATGGAAGTCAAAGGCAGTAGAGTTTAAAAAAAAACCTGAAAAAAAAGTTATGTGCACACCAGGCATTCGGTGAGATTTCACAGAATCACACCTGCACGCGTGAGGTAATTTGTGCTGTCACTCTCTGTACTCAGATCTATTCAGGGGGGTTCATTCTGCCTCCCTCCAACACCCTTAGAGCTGCAGTGCTGGGGCCAGTGCCTTGTTTACATGGGCTAAGAACTGCCAAAACATCGCTCCCAAAAGAGCAGCACTCAGAGAACACTTGGATGCAGTCAAGAGGGGCAGCCAGCTTTACTTCCAGATGTTTACTGCCAACAGCTTGGGCTTACAGAAATCAAACTACCAAAAGCCCCCTAAATAAACAACCAACCACTGTATTGATACTAAATCAACTTAGAAGTACACAGCGAGGTTGTTCATAAAAGGATTTGTTTTACAGTCCCATATCAGTCATACATTTTTCTGCATTATCTCTCAACATGCCAGAACAGGTAGTTTCCTAACCTATTTCTAAAAACAAGTATAGTTTTGTGAAGATTAGGACTGAGGAAAAAATTACCTTTCATGCTCCTACTCCACATTCATAATACCCCTCTAATATGTAGCTAACAAGAATTTAACAGGTATCAGAAGTTTAAATAGCTTTGCTATAGCTATGAGAGGAAACTAATTTCACATTTACATGGGGAAAATGCATCCTTGCAGAATAATGGTTTCAGTACAGTGCAAATTTTCTTACCTGCAAACCCCACAGAATACGCCATGTTCAGCTCATGTAGAATTTCCAGAGGGAAAGAGTATTTGTTGGATGTTAGTTCAGCAAGTAACCTCACTGCCCCAGCTAATCTATGGACATCCTCTCCTTTCTAATCCGCAGAAACCTAACCTTAGAACTACTCATTACCAGGGAGAAGAGAACAAATCCCCTTAACCCTTTTCTTGCATAAAAAAACTGCTTTACATCGTCTCTCACCTAAATAGCTTCTTATTCTCATCAACTTTCCCAGTCAATAGGGTGCTCATCACTTGGGGTCTGTCTGCAGCTACTGTGCCTGTGACTGCAGTGAGAATCTGCAACACCAGAGTGTTGATCTTCTGTGGCTGGTTACCGGATTTCTGCTGCAGCACAGAAAATACCTGGCTTTCCATTAAAGAGAAAAAAAAAGAAGAGAAAAAAGTATTTACCCTGAAGCAATCCAGCTGGAAAGGTCCTGCAGGTTAACTCATTTCTTTGTTAGTTACAGCAATACACAAATCAAAGCTGGTCTGTACTGACTTCCTAACGCATCCCAGCCCAGATCGGCTGTAAAGTGGAATCTGTGTCAGAAGCACATTTAATCCAGGGATTCTCTTCAGCTAATAACTGAGCTATATATCAGAAGGACCAAAAATAATCCAGCCCAGACTGTCTGCTTCCCTAACTCGGCCAAGCTAAATTCATACGTGACACCACTACTTTTTCTAAGAGATTGAGTGTACACATACAAACCTCTCTCTGTGTTTATGTATGTAAAGGCAGATGGGCTTTGGGCTTTGTAGTTCTCAGCTTTGCACCATTCATAGCCAATGAAGTTACACCATTAAAAGTTGCTACATATTTGTAGCTACACCTTGTTCTTGAAAAGCAGAAATGATACAGAAGAATTTCCCATTTCTAGTTATATTTTTGGTTTAAGGCACAAAATCAATCTGAGACTTCATATGAAGCAAAACATAATATTAAAATCCTTTCTTCTGAAATATCCAAATACAGAAAATGCTAATTCAAAGTAGTTACAGGGGAAAAAACTAATCACAAATCTGTTTTTCATGGTCACACTCCCACAAAAGGCAAAATAAATCCTGAATTCAGATCTTCTGCAGATGAAAATTGCCATTGATTTACTCAGCTGTTCAGCATAGCCCCATTTTAAAGGGCAGTTCTGTTCCTACAGGCTTCAGTTAATTTTTTTTTTACATGGAGTTACAAGAGATGATTGCATGGAAAGGTTGCATCTAGTGCAAGATGAAGTGTTTGAATTCTGCTTTATCCTTCATTATGCTCTTCACCTCTAGTTGCGTCTTCCCCCTTTTCAAGTTAGCTTTTTACAGCTTCCCTTTTATTCATATTATTGCTCTCTCTTGAATTATTCAGTATAATTTAAAAAAAAAGATAAAGCCAACACTAAGTTGTTTGTAAACATGAAGTCCTCTCTCTATACTTTCTCATAACTGTAGTCTGTTGCAATTTAACAGTAGTTTTAAATAGCATCAGTCCAGAATGATGACTCTTTCCCCTTCTCTGATAAAACTAGAAATAATTTTGAAAAGACCAATTACTTTTCCTTTATTATGAAAACTGCTACACTGCAGCTGTTGTTCAACACAACAGTATTTTGGCATATGGGTTCTTTCCATTTAGATGCCAATATACAAGCCACGACCACTACTTCAGGCTATGTTAAGCATTATCTATGGAGTCTAACATAACTTAAGCTGTTATAACATTCTGTAATCTACATTTGCCCTCCATTTTTTAAATTTTTTTGAGTCAGTCCTGGCACCTACAAAATACTCTAGTTACCCACCAGTGTTATTGGTATAAGTGAAGTTAGCCATGAGCCACAGAACACACACACACTCAGAGATTCCCTTCCTCAGGGAAAGGACTTCTCTCAGCCTCCCAGGTGAAGTGTCCCAGCAGGTGTGATCAGGATCGCGCTAAGGGACTGCAGGGACCTTTCCCAAAGTGGAACACCTTGTCATCAGTGCCAGGAGAGACAGCCCAGCGTGTCCTGCTCCGAGTGGGAAGCATGGAAGCACTGAAGCTCTGCCTCAGAGGCAGCTCTGGCTCGGCACAGGCAGAACCAGGAGCCACAGCAGAGTTCCAAACCTGCTGGAGCAGCCATCCCAACGCAGCCTGTGGGGTAAACTGCCCAGGAGCTTCCCTCAGTGGGAAGAGCTTGGCATTGGTGCCAGGAGTTTGCTTCTAAGGCAACAGCTCTGCGTGCTAAGCCCTCCTTCCCAGGAAGGGACCAGACATCACCTACTGCTGAGGGGACTGAGAGAGGAGCCTGGTGGGCACCTGGTGTTAATCAAGGCCAACCCAGCACATCTGTCCAAGAGCACACCCTTCACCCTTCTCACCTCTCCATCAGCCCACAAGGGCTGACAGAGACAGCATTTGTCCTCAAGGTAAGCAAACTAAACACTGCACAGCATTTCATTCAGTGCCAAAATCTGAAGTGGTCAGTGCTTTTTATTTATTTCATAAACAGAAAGAAAGGTAGATGCCTGTATATTTACAATTCCAGTAAATAGGGAAGTCCATAACAGTGTGATTATTTCCACAACAGCACAGGAATACTGCATTCAGCAATGCTGTTCAACACAGACACCTCAAAACCGTTATCACCAAACACACTATAGGTACCCATTATAAATACTAACATATTTCTATTTTCTTAAATAAACAAACATACAGCTTAATTCAGGAAGACCAAATGATTCTGTGGTGCAATTCATTCCCTTTAAACATTTCTGCTGACAAACCAGGAATAATAAAAACAAACCCACTGCTTTGGAAGCCATGCAGTCCAGACTCACATGTGTTCTATGGAGATGCCATGCCTTTGTGCAGCACTGTTAATTTAAAAGGAGTAAATTATCTTTCTGTTAGAATAGGGAAGTATTTCTTCTTGGTAGGTACTTGACAAACCAAGTCTTTGACTTCATCATCACTTCACAGAAAGCTTCTGGCTGCAGTTTTTGAATCTTAGAACTGAGAGTTCAGAAGAAACGACTGAATATTTTCATCTGTAGCAGCAGAACTATAACCAAGTATTTTCTAAGGGCCATTTCAGGAAAGAAGTGGTTATGAGTGAAGCTCCACTGAGCAGATTATCCCACAGAGGCAGGTTGTCAGTGATGGTCTAGGTAAGCTTTTCGTGTTGAATCTGGTAGTAACATGCCTGAATTAAAACAAAGTTCAGATTAGCACAAGTGCCAGTTCACAGCAAAGCATCACACAAAAAAAGGTGGATTTTTTTTCTATGCAGGAAAATGGAGGACAAGGCTCTCTACAAGCAGTGATGCTACAGTGGGACTCAACACATGAGAGCCTTCTGATATGTAAGCTAGCAAAATGAGCAACAGGAGACTAAGTTACAAATTACATCCAACACCTAATCAAGCAAGATAGCATGATTTGGGACTCCATACTTTCACAGCTCCCAGCTATGCCAAGATGAAAGTATATTTTTGGTTACAAGTCTCTCTTTGCCCTTTGACAGAAGGACTCAAAAATAGAAAATAATTTTTACAGGACAAGGGTGCAGGAATGAAGCATTTCAAAAGCACTCAGAGTGAAAAGCAAAGGTTTCCATCACCCTGACTGCCTACTGAGAGTTATTCACTTCATGCTGGTTCAAATATGCACTGGGTCAGGTCAGCCAGGATCAGAAACTTTATATTAATGTCTCAGACAACATTTGCACTCATGGCAAAGTAGATTCTACTTTGGCTTCCACCATGTAGGTTCTTTAGTAAATTTGAACTGATGCAAACCTTCCTTTTTTGCAACATTATGAAACTGATAGGCCTTAAAAAAAAAAATCCTCTGGACTCGACTATTTTGAGTTTGCACAGACAGAAAATACAATCATGAGAAGCTAACACTTCAGTTTAAGATTTTTTACTTAGGTTTGAGATTAACAGCCTCCCTCCAAAACAACACCACTAAAAGGCTCCACACTGCTGAATTGTCCCAAGATCCATGTGATAAACAGTTTTGAGGTACCAAAACAATGTATTTCCATTATGAATGTCTTAGTGTATAACAGGATATTCTTCCAAACACACTCTCTTCCTTTTCCCATACTTAAAAAGAAAAGAATACTAAATAAAATGTGGAGAGTGACAGAGTGGGGTTTTTTCCCTCTAAAACTGTATTCTTGGGAAGTCTTGATGTAATGTTAGACTTAAACTTTAATGGAATGGCTAATCTCCAAAGAAGCACTTCATTTCAATTTTTATACAGAGAGTAAGGCTTGTTAAGTTGCAGGGGAATGACAGGTGAGCATTTAGAACACTCCAACAGTAACCAATATTTGAGCAATCCACATTTGCACATTACACCATTTTTCTTAGAGGTACCTGCAATTAGGAGGTTAGCCAAAGCTTTTCATTAAATTTCCTTGCCTATCCTAGTAAAAAATTTAAATTAAAAAAGTCAAAGAACTTATAGCCTAATGTTCATATAATTGTCCTAAGCTGCTCTTCATTGCTAAAAGCTGAGTATTTCCAAAGAAAGCCTTTAATAACTCTGAATAATTTTCATACCTTCAAGGTAGTGAACATGATGCCTTGCTCCCCATGCTGGAGATAGGGATCCATCAGGTCTTCAATTAAGTGCACCTCAGATCCCAGATTCCTTATCCTGCCACATGTGAGAGTGGGAAAGTGAACATGGGAACACAAGTTGCCAGTATAATGTTTCTTAATTCTGAATTCAGGGCCTTTTCACAATAAAGACTGTTCAAGACTTTTTCAGACCAAAGCAAACAGTCAAATTGGAGAATTTATAGTTACAAAAAGCCAGTAACTAATCCTACAACAAGCAGCAGGAGTGTTTAACACCAAAGTCCTTGTCCTGCCTATGCTCACTTATGACTGATGCCACTCTTGGTGCCTACCTGGCTCGTAGCACCACATAGAGAAAAACAGGAAATAAGTCATCCATGGACCACAGAAAATCTTCCTGAAGGGTCTCAAGTACACTCTGGGAGATCTCTTCAAAAGTCTGCTGGATCACCTTCAGCTTGTCAGCTGGGGTAAATGTGGTACTATTTGGAGAGCAAAAGCAAACCGTGATAACAGCAAGCAGTGAGAGATCTGCATCTAAATTAGGAAGGGTTTGCTGGCCAGCATGGCCCTCCCTGTGCCAATGGAGGTCAGTCAGACATTGACACTGCAGCAGCCAGGGCTGCCAAGGCTGCACAGAACCCAGGTTACAAGCACCACACCAAGGCACACTACTGCAAGGGAGACTCTCTTCACACTTTTATGGTGTTTTAATAGTGAAAGGGGCAAAATTCCTTTCTAAAATATTCCTAATTTCTTAAATTCTTGCACAACAGACACAGAAAAGCCTCCCATGCTCAGGTCACTTGACCACAGCTGTCTGGAAATTCACATGTGTATTTGATAGACATCCTTATGCCTTTGATTCTAAACGGGGCCCTAGACACTGCTTTCAGCCATGTTTATGAGGCAATACTTCATTCCCCAGCAGGAGAAATTGCATCTTTACTTAGAATTGGAAAACGTCTTAGTGACTTCTCTTACAAAGGTGAACAAAAAAGGGTGACAAGTAAAGGATCCCAGTCAAGTAAACCAGATACTACTATAGCAGGAACAGTGAAACACTGGAAGACAAATGACAAAGAATTACCTGATTTGCTGTAAACATTCAACAGCAGAGGCAAAGCAGGCATCTTTTGTGTTTGATGATACCTGTGTAATCATGGTAAGATTTATCAGGCAGGTTCAGCACCCCCACTGTTCAGTGTTGAGCCTCTTTCAACAAGATAATGATTAAGAATGTAAACTATACACTTTTTCCAATCAGAAAGTATATAATGATATAACTCTCTTAATTAAGCAGCTTGAAAATCTCCTTGCTAGACTTTCATTCTCACATTTCCATAACTGGAGACCAAGCAAAGGTCTCTTGAATTCATTACCAAGTCAGTCAGTGAGTGCCAGAGCTGGTCTGATGGCCACTGTAAGAAATCACAGCGTGGCTGGGGCTGGAAGGGACCTCTGGAGATAGAGTCCAGTGTCCCTGCTAAGTCATTCCCATGGCATTTAAACAGTAGGCAAACTTAAGGGAAATATAATAACATGGCATATCTTAAGCAAAAAGCCTGGCCAAAAATTCTTTGATCACTTTGATGATTTCAGTTCCCTGAAAGAAACACTGGGCAAAACATGTAAACAAGACCCAATGAACATACCTTTCTACTCTCTCCAAGGATGGACACAGTTCCTGGCCAAAATTTCCTGCAAGAAACCCAACATAGTCCACTGAGGAAACATAGTCTTAAAGTATTTTTTGCATTACAGGAATGAAGTCATCATGTTCTGAGACACAACAGCCCTTCCTACAGGATCAACTACACCTCCCACAGGTACCCAGGAAACTGTAATTTGAAATGTCTCACTCTGATTTTGGAGCAACGTCAATCTTACCTCCTCCTTCCCATCCCTTCCACCTCCTTGTTTTGAAAGAGGGAAGGTCTGACTCGCTCTCAACCCTTCTAATTAGCTTGAAGACATGTCTAGATGCATTTAAATCAGAGAAAATAATTTAGACAGCCGGGGCTTTGTTTTAGTTGCTTTACCTAATAACATGCCATAACCTGTTCCATTTGTTTTGTTGTAGCATACTCACGCTTGCACTCCAAGAAAGCTGAGAAGAGCCGTATCGGTTTGTTTGTTCAGGCGCAGAACGCATTCCCAGTAAATGTCCTCCTCCCGCTCGTTGTCCAGGGCATACAGCATAAACAGAGGGGGATAGAGGCGTGGCAGTAACACAGGGAGCAGCAAGCCAAAACTGGTTACCACGTAGCTGCAACAAAAAAAACAGAAGGGGTGGCTTGCAAAGGAAGACATAAAAAACCTAATTAGCTATAAAAATGGAATGAAAATCATTGGAACAAATTTTCATGTATCATGAGCCTATTCTACGAGGGATAAGAGTAAAAAAATAAGTACAAATCCATCAAATAGCAACTCTGATAAGATTATAAATTACCTCCAGTGCTCTTATCTGAAATGCTCTTATCTGAAGCCCAGGCCCAAGCCTTAACTTGCTTACCCGTAACAGACAAAAGCAAATTTTAAGTAAAGAACCACTGCATGGACAAGCATGAAATGCTTATGGCAACCATAACCTGGAAGTTTGCTTATCAGAATCTGTCATCAGAACCCATGGGGAAGAAAAACCACTGCTTAGATCCATCAGTTGAATATTATTTATCTTTCTTCCCCCAAAGAAGAAAAAAAAATTGCAACAAATAAAATAAAGGCTTTGTTAGTTTTTATTTGGTTTTCCTTTATGTACCCTGGCTCAGGAGATTCTGATCTGGAATCAGATTTCCCGCTGCAAAAAGATCGCCTTCCTTTTGGCTCCGTTGTCAGAAATGGAATTGTGCTGCCCTCTTCCGGGAGATCAGGAAACAAGAACCTAAAAGGCAACACATGAAACAGCATTTGAGGTCACATCAACACGTTTCCACAGATCTCAGCACTAAGGCAAGACTGGAGAGAAAAAAGACAGCAAAAATAATATATGGTGGGTTAAGACAGCACAGGTAACACACACAGAGCACCAGCTCCCTGGAGGAAAACTTAGGAATGCCAACCCCTCCAAGGACACCTTTCCTACATGAACATCACTTCCCTCCAGACAAGGCTTCTAATTGGAATTTGGAGTATTCTGCTTTAAGATTGGCAGGACACAACTAAAGCTCTAATTATTCTCAAGCATCTAAGCCAGCTCTTCATAGGAAGAATGTTCATCCATTGCTAAGAACTTTATGGAATGCACTGGGATTCCCTATCCTCACTAGTGTTCTATACCCTTTGAACACTGTCTTTGCAAAACACTGATATTCACAGACACTAAACTGCAAATCCATACTCCAGGTGAGCTGCTTACAGCCACATTTTGAAGTACAATGTAGGATGTAACTCACCTACAGTGTAAAGAGTTTAGTTTTTCCATTTTTGACAAAATATTCAAGACTCCTTAGAAAGATAGGAAAATACAGGCAGCCCCCAAAATTAAGTAACAATGCCTTTGAACTGTACAACACTAGACAGCTGCAGTACATGGGGCAGCTTTAATGAATTCAGCAGCAGTTTGACTGGGAAATGAGTCTCACTACCTGACCAGCTGGAAGATGCGTTTGAGGTAGGACTTGATCTCCCTTACAGCCTCCTGCAGCAGTCGTCGATTTGCTCCTACTCCAACATAGGTCATTCTGTAGACAGCCACCAGTGTTTCCACCAGCTTGCCCAAGGGATGGAGAGGAGTATCACAAGCCTGAGACAATGAATATTAATTGGCCAGTCAGATAGGTCAGTGGCAGACAAGTTTAAAAAAATTGAATCCAAAACAGATGGGTGAGAGATTCAACCACAGGCCTTCAAAAAAATATTACAAATATCTCAAAAATGAGCTATATTTAACAAACTGCCATTTGGATTATAAAATTTCTGTGTTGGCTAAACACAGTTTATAGGAGTCAAGACGGTACAAGAACTTGTGCTACTACTTGGACTAGTCATCTGTCCAGTACTCTTAAAATCAACATGCAAAAATTAGCAAGTATTTCAAGATGCTTTGCTGGGATCCAACATTAAAGAATGAAAACAGTAACTGAACAGAAAGTGACTTGAAGACAGCATTCATTAGGTAGTCAAAGATTTTAGTCTTAGTTGTGGACTTCAATCTATTAAGTGATGAGCATGCATGAACTATGGATTACAAGAGTGCAAATATGGAAGTAATTAGGAAAGCTATTACAAAGTGAGCTTGTCATGCCTTGCCATGCCTTGTTATGTGAGCATTTCAGTCACAATACCTTTATCAAATATTTTTTAATATTTTCATATTTTTCCAGAGTGAAGGCACCAATGTGTTGTGGAATGAACTCCAAACTCTCCAGTGTCTGAGTATGTGAGCGGCTCAGTAATTCCGGGCTGCAGTTTAGAAAGACAGACATTGTACAGGTTGAGACACATAATGGGGAAAAACCCCTGACATGAACAACTCAACTAGTAATAAACATCTGCATGTCCCTGAAAGGGTTTGTAGTGCAGAGCACTAAGGTTACGATTTCACTTGAGATTTGCTGTTGTTTTAACTAAAACTTCACAGAGTTTCAAGTTTAGAGCTGAGTGCAATTCCAGTTTCCTTCTCCATCCTCTTTTGCTTGCTGACACATTCTCAAGGAGCCAACCTGTCTTTGTGCTGCCGTCGGTTGGTGGTCAGAGCCACCGCAATGTTGTCCCAAGCCTTCCATCTGTCCCCCTGGCCAGGGCTCTCACAACCAAGCTGGTTCCAGCATTCTTCAAATACTGCCTTCCATTTCTCATCAGGGGGCACTGCCAGGATCCCAAGTTTCCGCCTAATAAAATGACCAGTGGGTCTGTTAAAATCAAATAGCAATGGAACAGCACATTCAGCTTGAAAAGCACCCATGGCTAATGGCAATCTCATCTCTCACACTGTTTTACCAAAAGCTGAGAAATTTAACAGACTCTACTGTGAACCAAGTTTTATAACTTAGAATAAAGTTAGAGCCTACTATTAATACCTACATTAGAGGACAGCTCTGAACCTTGTTCGTTTTACTCTTTCTTGCAGCCTTCCAGGAAATGGTACAAAGGGCTGGTGCTTATCTTCACCACTGGCATTCATTCAGAAGTCTCAGGACATATTCATGTAGCAGGAATACAGCACAAGTAAGTCCCAAGTATCTCACTGTCCTGGATTGTACAAGTAGCACAGCTACCCACATAAACACCAAGGATGGCTACACAGCTTCTGACCCTGAAGTAGCAGCTACAGATAATTTTGCAGGGCATGTTAGGGATGTGCTGATAGAGAGCAAACCAGCTCAGGCATCCTTTCACTGCCAGACAATGCTCAGGGATCATCTGTAGGCAGAAGAAAACCAAGAGCTCTTCTTCCCATAGATAAAGATATCTCAGACATATAATGAAATTTACAGCTCTGAAAAGCTTTCTCAAAACAAGTAAGTGTTGTCAGGGTTAACAGGTCTATCTTGATTTAAATCAAGTGTCAGAAATTGTCAGACCTTTCATTAATATTTCTTGCAGCCTATTTGAGATGAGAACTAGCAACACAGGTAATTTCCCCATGCTGCCAGTTTCACAAAGCAGAAAAAGTAGGCTCTAAGCCTTTTCAGAAATTATACCTGAAGATTTTCCTTGAAGACAGTCAGAAGAGGATAGATGAAACCCTTATTTCACAAGCCATCCTCAAAAATATGTATATACATTTATTCATAGACTCCCTACTGGGGTAAAAAGCAGACAGCTGCAAAGGCTGCAAGTGTTCAGTTCAGCAGGGAGGCCCTGCTTAACTTGCACGCTGTTGTAGGTGTCAGTGCTGTCTAAAGAAATTACCAGTGAAAGCTTCAGGAAGCCAACTGACAAGTAATCCATGTAAAAATATTAGAGCTGTGTTTCCCATTTTAATCTGAAACTGCAGAGCAGGTTTCCAAGATACTGAATCCCATACAGCAACTGCTAAACCATTACATGCTGCTACCACATACCAGCATCTCACCATCAACTCTTTACTTCGGCTCCTTTTACTCAAAGATGTATCAAATAGAACTTTAACATATTTTGGTATTTTCCTCCAGAAATAATTAAGCAAATTGCCCTAAGGCATCTGCTATACAGAGGGGTTTATGGAAACTTTTCAAAGTGATCTTTGCCAAGGTATTAAAATGCTCTTCTGCAAATCAGCAATATTCTATTTTCTTACACACTGCTTGGAAGAGGTGGAGGATCTAGTCAATTCTGTCCACATATATCCCCACTGGCATTATTAAATGATACACTGAATTCATTAATTTGCTAACAAGGTAACTGGTAAAAGGCAGAGAGGTCTGTGATTAACTTAACCACCTAATGGAACTTAAGTCTTTCTCAGGAGCTCAGAAGTCAGCAGCAGCTGTGAACTCAGGTTCTATCTGTCAGCTCCAACATTAACAAAAAAAATTTTAGTCTGCTACAGCACAGTAGCAGCACATCAGGTGTCCTGTAATTTCAAGCCACTATTTGCATATTCAAGTACATGCTGCTCAGACCATGACATAATTAAAGCAAGAATAACTATAACAGTATGTTTATCTTACTTTATTTCTTGAGCAGCAAGAAAGAGAAAAAAATGTTTTCAAAATGTTTTCACTGTTTCTTTGGATGAAGTATTTTTGACCCAGTCTTTGAAAAAAGATAATTGTTCTGTTCCTAAGTAATACTGAACCATATTTATTATTTAAAATAATAATTATTTATTATTCAACACTCACAGTGCTTTAGGCTTGTCCTTCTCATTCTCATACAAACTAGGTTTGAAGTAGGTTCCTGTGATTTTTATTCCAGATCCCCACTCTCCACTGAAGAGACCTTCAATATAATCTCCATTTGGCAAGGTCAGTGTTCCCTTGAGAAAAGATAATAAAAAAAATTTAACTAAAATCCATTGGGAACCAAATTACAACCTTTTTATTTTCTTAGATGGCTAACAGTTTACAAGTGACAACTGCAATACTCACCTTTCCACTCAGAGTCCAGTTATCTGAAAATTCCCCCTCATAGACTGTATCATCCTCAGAAAGCAGAATTCCAGTCCCCTACAAAAAGAATCATAAAGAACACAAAGCAGTAATTATAACAGAAGGGCAGATCACAGATCCAAAGATGCACTTTAGGAAAACTGTTATTAATTCTTAGCAAATAGTAATTTTTAAGCTCTTTCTGAAGTAGTCCTAGGTGAGAGCAGGGACAGTAAAGGCAATTCTAAAAGCATGGGCAATAGAAGATGAGAAGAACAGAAGGTTTCCACAGCCTAACACACACTCATCTGCCTCAGAGAGCTGCCACACTTGGAGGAGAAGTCCCTAAGCCCAGGGTCCAACTCACCATCATTTTGTTGGTGCTGAAGGCTCCTTCGTAATACAGTCCAAACTGAGTAACCACAACACCATTGCCTTGGCAAAGATCATCTTGCCACATTCCCATATACTTTTCTCCTCTGAAGAAAAATGAAGTGGAAAACAGAGCCTAAATAGTACATCTCTAGTCTTTCTTTGGCTTTACAGCCACATTGACCATTACAGAAATCATCAGAAGAGAGTCATAGAGCACTTGCTTTGGGTCTGTCAGTTTGGATTCACCAGACTCTTTTTGATACAAATACATTAGAGTGAAGTTTCTTTTCCAATTCACGTTTCAAATTGGCCATATCCAAGCAAGCTGATGAGCTGAAACAGTGCTGCAGCCCTGCTAAGCCCACTGCACACCCCAAAGAATTTGAGCAGCTTGTTCTGCCAAAGTTTTTATTTCTTTTACCTAAAGTCTGATGACTCAAACTGAAGAGAATAAAAAAATCAAAAGAAACCAAGCTATTCTTCTTGGGGAATAGGAGGGAGACCTAGAAAGTCATACATGATGTTTTTGAAATATTAAGAGTACAAATATTGTGAAGAAACACATCATATTGTACCAAGTTTCTGGATATCAGCCTAACAAAGGTCATGATATAAAGAAATTTATTATACAACTAAAGATTGCTTACAAATAAACATCAGCCTCTTTCAGACTATTTAAAACACTTATTTTTTCTTTATATAAGTGCACAGTTGTTAGGCTAGAGTTGTTTGAAACTTAGTGCAAGTCCCAAATATTTCCAAACAACCTATTTTTCCAGTTGTTCTGAAAGAGAATGTCACATTTTCCCCATGCAATTAATAAAAAATTAACTTGTCAAGGCCTTTCTTTCTGCTTTTAGAGGGAAACTAGTCATTGATTTGATACAATTCTGCTTGTTATCAAGCATTTTCCTTGAAATGTACCCAGGAAAAACCATAGTAAAGCAGAATAGTATAGTTTATATTAAAGAGAGTAAGCCCAACCATTAAACTAAGCTCAGGGGTGTCTCCCAGCTGACTGGCCCCATAAGGTGGCAGGGAGCTTGTCTGATGGTTCATCCTGCCAACTACAGAGGCCTCTGCTGGGTGAAGGCCCCTTGGAGAGAGATTCTGCATGCTCAGTAACTGGGATGGAAACTCAGAGTCCCACTTGTTCAAACAACTGTTTCACAAAAATGAGAACAGGCAAGAGTGTCTGCAGCGATTCCTTTTTTGTCTGGGCTGCAGAATAAGTGCAGAAAACAAATCCTGAGGACACAAAGATACACAGATTACCTCCCTGAGACCAGAAGCAAAACTCATCAGGACAGCTCACTCATGTTTGAGGAGCACTGGAGTGAAAAGCAAATGCCACACTCCTCCTTCACCATGAACTAACACTGCATTTACAAATTCTGGAGGTGAGAGGATTTGCAAGAAAAGCTGGTATCTATTTGTCCAAGGAGAATAAATGACTAAAGAAAGTATGCAGACACATCTTGGCACTACAGGGTAAGAACAACCTGAGCCAGGCTAGGTGCAAAACCGACATGAGGAGATACCTAGAGATGTTACAACAGCTCTGTTCAGAAAAGCATCTCCCCTTTACACTCCAGACTTTTGCCTGCTTGGCTTTTCAAGTGGGCATTCAGTTAAACCAGTAACAGTTCTTCGGGCATTCACCAAAAGCTCTTTCCAGGAAAACAACCATTAAATTGGTGACAGAAAGATTATATTGATGTGTGCTCAGGGCTCATTTACTGCACATATTTAGTGCAAGTCTGTCTCTGAGACCATCATTTCAGTAATCTGCCCTGAGAGGAAGCATCTTCCCTCCACTACGTTGGCAGAATAAGCCAGTGGAAAACCTGAGCACGAGTTGAAATTCATGAGCACCATTATCTGCCACTGAACAACTCAGTCTCATAGGCCTGAGATGAAAGAATACTCCTCACATGAATTCTTAACACTTTCAGCACATGCACAACACAATGCCTCAATGAGACACCATTCTCAGAGCTAGTTTTCAGGCAGGAGTATGACAGAAAAGCAAGACAGATAAAACCAGTGCAATCCCTCCACCACTCACTCCAGAAGCAGCACCAAAAAGCAGTTCCTAGACCCATTTCTTTATACCATCAACCCAGAAAGCCCAGCAATAAAGAAGAAAAAAAAAGACATGCACTATTCCTGGTACTCACAAATCAAATCCTTTCCTACTCTTTTTGCAATTGCATGTCATAGCTGAGTTTTAAGGATTTGTGGAAGCATTACCTTGTGATATCATCAAAAACTCCATAACCACTCTTCTTGTCCATTATCCACTGTCCAATGAACATACTGGGAGAAGAAGAGGTCAGCTTCCCACTGCGCAGCAGCCCGTGCCCGTGGCGCATGTTGTCCTGAAAGCACCCTTCATACACCTCACCACTAGCATAGCTGGAACAGCAACAACACGGGAACAGGTAAGAGTCCTTCACCTACTGCTCTGCTGGGTGCCTGCTTTGGGAGTTCTTGACTGATTTGTTTTGCTGGGTGTTTCTCCCAAACAGATAAACCCTCTCTTTCCTTCTAGGAATTGCATTACAACCACACCAAACAGCAACTACAGTTCAAGTATGTTTGGGATAAATGTGACCCTTTAATACAAGTCTTTGGATGCTTTATTGTTTTAAAGCCACTCTCTGCCCAACAAGCAAGGCCACTGGAGGTTATATTTATCTCTCAGAATAAAGAATCCTCTCTCATTGCCAGGAGGCAGCAACATTAGAGCAGACATTAATAACTGACCAGTGTACAAGCTGCATTTGTGAGGAAAGCAAAATAAGCCGCACTAACTGTGACCACAAGTCTGCAATGTAAGGAAGCTGCACACAGAGCCTTGGTCAGGGCATCAGCCCTGCTCTCCTGCAGACATGCAGTGCCAGCAACACAAGTGCCACAAGTTACCTGTACACGCCATGCCCACACATTTTGCCTTCCTTCCAGTATCCCACGTAATGGTCCTCTTTATTCAGTGCTTTGTTAGGCACTCTGTATTCCCCATACCTGCCAGGGCAGAGATGGAACACAAGCAGCTGTAACACCACCACATTTCATTAACAGAGCAGATGCACATCACGGAGCCATTCTAAAAACAGAATGCTCTCTCATTTTTGTGCATCTTTAACTACAGCAGTCACAAATGATAGTTTTTATAAGAGAAAGCAAGAATTCCAGCATCACTAGATGGTCAATTTAGTCCATACTGCTCTCTCCTGTTTGACTGTGACATGTTGTAAATACTGCTCTCACAGGCACAATGCAGTGTTTTTCTCAGGCCATGAGTCTTTTCAAATCATAAGCCTTTATTATTTTCTTCAAACCTTGATAATTCAAGTACACTCTATTCCAGGGAAAGATAAGGGCATGTGTTGCTAAGAAAAGATTTTTTCAAAATATGCTAGCTTCCAATTATGCTCAGTGACAAGGAATTATTCACAGTTTCAGTATGCCTGAAAAGAATGAGATACACAACTGTATTTATTGATTTTAATCTCTCGAGGAGATCAAAATCCAGTTCTGAAGGTTCTCCTCAGAGCATGTGCACCCAACATAACACTGCTGTTACCTGCTGAGACTACAACGCGCACGCTGAAACACAAGGCTACACATTTGATAATTTCAGCAATTACAGCTAAATACTAATCCATTTCTTTCTGGCTGGGACTTGTTTGCAGTATTTCCATCTCCAACAACCCTAAAATCTCCAGGATTAGTTACTTAGTAACAAATGACCAAAGCTCTAATCTTGCTTTATAGTTTGACATTATACCAATAGCCAAGAGGAATTTTAAAAAGCTGTCAGCAGTCAGACCCCGTTTCAATTTCCCCTCCAACCCAGTATTTTGAAAATACATCTCAAAGTCAATGAGACTTCTCACATATTTTTATCCTGCCCAATATAGACATGTCTGCTCACAAGATGCATATTAAAATGCCTTTGGAAATAAATTCATGTCTCAGCCTCAACAGTGTTCTAAGCAGATTCTTAGCAATGAAGTCCACAGATTAATTCAAAGCTGTGTAATACATTAAGTTATTTCAAGTGGTTTTATTTGTTTCATCAGATAACATGATAATGTACAGACCTTCCATTCAGCCTGCTTTCAGTCTCCTCTGCACTAGTTATCTTCATCATCAAAATCACATACTCTCATTAGTTTTCACCCAAACCCTGAAGTCTCAATTCAAGATTTTGTCTCTAAACCTCTGCTCTACCAGAAATATAGCAAAGAAAACACTAGAGAAGATGCATCACTATCTTATAAGACAGGTCAGTAAGATTCACTGCAAAGCCTTTAATTAAAAAGGTTTTGTTGTTTTCTCCTACAACAAAAAGTATTTCTTGCCTGGCTCCTCAAGTAGTTAGAATATCTTACCCATCCTCCAACCCAGTCCGGAAAGTCCCAGAGTACATTCGTCCATCTGCCCATTTTAGGATCCCTCTGGAAAAAAATACAAACCCATGCAAATATGTAAGATAATCAGTTCACTTTGCACTTTACAAATACCTTCTGTCAGTGAGCCTACTTATTGTTACAGCAGCCACTTCATGTTGGTTTCAACAGCTCCATTCCAATGCTTTTACCTCCCATGGGGTTTTCCTGAAAGCCACCTCCCATCATAAACAGCATCCTTGAATCGAGGGTCCTTGTAGAAGGTGTATTTGGCACTGCGAGAAATAGGAGGTTCCTGTCTTGGCACATTCCCACCAGCTCCATACAGAATCATGTCAGAAGTCCCTCTAAGGGCCTGATCCACTGCTTGGCTTATTGCCCTCAGCCACTTGGTCTGAAACAGAAAGTGGTTCATGACAGAACTCAGCCAGCACCTGTCTTTGCACCGACTCTCACCTTTACAGCAAGCACAACCATGCTGCTGGCACTGCTCAGCACAGCGCTGTGCCCTCTAACACTGCTACACTCAGGCACCATGTAGAGCCAGCCTGCACACTCAGCTGCAGAAAGATTTCATTATTGGGGAATACTCGGGCAATCCTTCTCCCAGTCTGGTTTCACAGTAGGGGAAAAAGCCTCATCTGTATCACCAAAGCCATGTCAAATTGGTAGAAATGCCCACCTTCTCCTGTGGTGTTGAAGAAACAAGAACAAATTGCTCTTCAGGTGTTGTAATCTTCAACCCGTTCCTACACAGGGGAAAAGTATTTTAATCTGTGAAATTCCATTCTGAAACCCCAAGGTTTCTTAGAGCATTGATATTGTGTTTTCTCTTCCCTACCCCAGCAAGCATTCCCTTTAAGTTAGCAATAAAAAGAAGCAGCAGCAAAGAAGACTTGCTTCCCTCTCAACCACCTTATTTTTTCTGATGTTTACACAACTTTTTTTTTTAAGACATAGAAATACATTTTCTGAAACAAGAAAAAAGAGGCAGACATGGCTGCAATCACTGCATTCCACTCCAAATTCAGACAGTAATTGGTTACAAAATGTTCATCTTCTCTCACAAAAGATCAGACTATTTCAGCATTACAAGCAAGAATACTCACACATTACCAGCTTCTTCTGAAAGAGCTTCTATCCACAGTGTGGACAAGGGAAAGATATGGTGTGTTGAGAACTGTAGGAAAGGAGAAGGGAAACATCACCAGTTACTGATCCATTAACACGACCCCATTTTTTTCCAAATGGTTTATTTTTTTCCCCCTTTGTTTGAGAACTAGGAAAAACTGAGCATTAAGGACCCTTTCCACCACTTTGCTTCAAGAAACAGAAACCATGCCAGCCCCAGGGCAACACAATCAAATGTTAGACACAATGTCGGATTTATTTTTACACTAGAAAAACTTCACTATATGAAAAATATGTAATGTTGTTTGAAGCAGAGAAAAGGTTTTGTTGCTGGCTGCCAGCTGGCTCACCTGAGCATGTACCAGAGCATCGTTGAAGAGGATGAACCAGTTCACAGAGAACCTCCCAGCGTGCTGCAGGGACAAGGCCCGATTGCTGCTCTCACAGATCAAACGCCGCTCCGGCTTGCGCAAGGAGTCCTGCACGTGGGGTCAAAACCAAAATGACACAATCCCACTCCTCACTGACTGTGACTTAAGGTTGGTGCTTTAGCCTTTCACAGTAAAGGCCCAACCTTTCCAAAGTAAAGAGTACTACAGCAACACCAGCTGGAAAAAACAGCAAGTGCAACTGGGACAGCAGCATCAGTAAGAGACACAGGCACTAAGAGCAAGAGATTCAAGCTGCAGATGGACTGGCAATCGTCACCGTACCGTCATTTTCCCAGGAAAGGTCTTCCAGAAGCCAAGGGTGTATTCTGCTTCTTTCATTTTCCTGCTAAGATGGACAGCAAGGTTCTCGTAACATGCACTAGAATCCTGCAGCTTCTGGTATTCTGGAGATGCCTGTAGGGCACAAGGTAAGACAGAGCTGAGGGTGCTGCTGATCCCCTGAACCAACACCACCAACCAAGCTGCAATACAACTGCCCATTTTATTAAATCAGCACTAAGGGCATGACATTTGGTCTGGGTAATAAACAGAGCAGACAGATATTTTCTTGGTCACATGTTCTGTTAGTGTCCTGATAGTTTTTAAAAATCAGAAGGTGGTCCCCAAATGTTACAAGGAGAATGATTAATGCACAATTATATGATCTACTTTCTTGCAGCTTAACAAGCTGTCTCAGAAGTAGTGCTCATAATTGCAGGAACAATACTCTAAATTACTAATTACAATATCAGGCTAAATGTACAAGTAGTTACTGTGCCTGTTTAGTCATCTTTTATTTCAAAACAAACTAATTATACACATCTAAATGGGTGGTAAAAGTCTACCTAATATATATGTAGTGTTTTTTGTCGAGTATTACAGCCAAGGGTAGCTGCAATGATGCCAGATGAAACTGAAAAGCAACAGGAAAACATCTAAACAATATATTTGCAATTAAGCACTCAGGCACACAAATGAGCTCTGGCAGAATAACAAGTTTCTACCTGTCACATGATTTTTGCAGGTGGTGTAAGATTATGCAAATAAATCTACAAGGTCTTCCCTGCAGCAAATCCAAGTTTGAAGCAGCTCCTCTGAAGAATAAACCAGTTTTAATTACCTGGCATTTGCTTCACACAGTTACTTCCAAGCTATAAGTTTCATGTGCTTATTTATTGCACTATAGATAGAAAAACCATCCTACCACTTCAAAACATGTGGCAAGCTTTAGCAAAGTTCTGGCATAATTATGAAGTCGTCCAAATGGCATGAAAAACAGAGCATTCAAAACTTCTACTAGCTGGAGGTTTTCCTCATTCTTCTCAGACAGTTTCTGTAACAGCTCCTGGTTTTTACTCAAGAAGTCCCTAAATGATGGGACCATTGGGAAACAGAGGGACGAGAGAAGAAAAAAGACATTAAGACATCAGTGATGTTTTATGTAAATGAGCCTAGATCACCCTTTTTGAATTATCATAAACCAATAAAAATTATAAGGGCAAATGCACGCTGCTTATTCATCTATTTACAATTTAGTTTGAGGAAGTACAGCAGTAAAGATATGTAGCTAAAACTGCAACACAAGACTTGTTTTTTATTTCTAATTTCATATGCTCAGTCATCAAACTGGCTGAAGGAAATTGACTATGTTTCTTGGAGTGTATCCAATTGCCTTTTTCCTCTTTACCACTTGATGAGGAAAGAACAAACAGGAGGGAAAGACATCCCCATTGCTTTTGGAGTAGTAAGTTTCTAACACTCTTGATTCATGCAAGAAGGCCTGAAAGAATCTTAACTTTGCTCTAGTGCACTTCCCTAAATATACTGAAATGATTTCTTCTCCCTGCTGCTGTTCACGGCAACTGAGCAGCTCTTCCCCTAGCTACAGAAATTACATCCTACCTCAGAGAAAGGCAGGAAATCTGCTCAATCCTCAGTCTGATTTCCAAGAGGGAGAACTAATCTAGTTCAGAGAAGAAGAGGGAAATGATTCTGAAGACAATACATTAGCACACAAACCAGGATTTCCTCATTAAAAGGAAAGCACGCATATTTTTCCCTCTCCTTTGGTGTATGTGTGTGCTCACCAGTGCTGGCACATAAGACAGGTGCACTGAAACACATCCAGCTGGGAAACATTTAAACCACAAGTTGCAAGAATCAGGTGAGGCTGAGAAAGCAGGCCCCAGGGATAGTGAAACAGATCAGAGTTCACAGCAGACTCCCTAAGAATGCTACATGATTAGTGAGATGCCATCTCACACAAACTACTGTACCTTGTCCAAGTCTGCTAGTGGTATTTAAGAACTCTGTTACTGAAGAAGCCTTAGGAATAAAGTCTTCTTTAGAGAGAAGACTGTTTTTCCTAATTTTAAATTTATGCCTCTGGACAGCTTGCTATTTTTAATTTTGAGATCCTCACATGGAGGTTTCTCTGTTGAAAAGCCTCAAACAATAACAGACAACACTCACTACAGCTTGTCTACACTTTTAGAGGACATGCTCAAAAACCTGCCAGCTATGGAGAATTCCATTGAAGCTGGCACTTTTTTAAAGTCAGGACTACATCTAATGCATTCATGCTGCAGACCATCCATAAAAGATGGGCTGACACCATTAACCATTTACTTAAGACAGTACCCCTCAGGGAAGGAGTGGGGGGAAATTCATCATTAGCAGCAAAGACATTCTTAAATTTCCTTTGCAAGAAGCAGGACAAAACTTGCATGACATCTCTTCCCTGAAGTGTTATTTACCTAATGAGACCCTGGTTGCAGTAGGAGAAGCTGTGACACCCAGCAGTGACAATTGATGTGATGAATTCAGCACTGGGTGATTTCAGTACAAATTATAAACAAACTTATACTTGAACTAAGATTTCCTCTAAGTCACCCTAAAAATCCTGACCAATGAAAAAAGATTCGCAGTGTCTCTCAGCAGGGTGATTCTCTATTTAGACTTTGGCACTGATCCTCAGAGGGCAGAATATTCTTCATCCTAGGTACCTGCATTTCCACGAACTTCCAGCACCATAATTTACACTGCACTCAAAGTGCTCCATAAACATTAACTCAATTACTCCTGGTTACAGAATTTGGGAGGAAAGGCAGCAATTCCACAGACAAATTAAAAATTACCCTCAGTATAACAACTTCTTAAAAGCACTAGGGTGAGAGACCCAGTATGATTATTTTATTTCCTAGGCAAAAACTCTACAGAAATGGGAAAAAAGCTTCAGGATCTAGAAACCTCAACTGTACTGTCCCAGGCCTTAAAATACAATTCCTTCCTCACATTTACAGCATCTAGGCATGAAATAGAGCAAAGAAACCTTGAGAGGCAGAGAAGATGCACATGCAGAAATATTATTTCTGCATAATTTTAAAGCACTTCCATAAACTTAAAGAATTCAAATGAAATTAATTCACCTAATCTACTGGAGCTAATTGTCTTTGGTATTTTCCTGACAGCAATGTTTGAAAGAATAAACACTAACACTGAATAATTATGAACAATTAACATCATTTATCTAAAGTTTTAAAAAATCATGATCTGAACTCTGTTTCTTTGAAGGAATTTCCAACAACAAGCTTTTTTTTTCCCCTTTCTCCACCTTCAAGATGAACTAACTGAACTCAGCAGCATTTTAACCTAAATTTTTATCACAGTTAAGAGGAGGTAACTTTCTCTTTATTTGAAGGAAAATGAATTAGTGTACTCAAGTATGCTGAGAGGAAGCCTCTGCATGGTCATTACTATGCACATACACTCTCCATTCTTTATGGCTCTTTGCTAATTGATAAAAATGTCCAAAAAACAGTAAAGGTTTGCTTACATTGCTGGCTTTGCAAGGAGCATAAATCCTCCCATTACGAGGAAGTTTGTTACTGAAGTACAATACCTAATATAGGGAAGAAAAAGAACTTCAATTACAAAATGAAAACATCCCACAAAAGCAACAACTGTTGAAATATCCAGGAGTTTATGATGACATCTGTAATATCTTTTACTACTACAAGTTACACAGTACTTGAGCAACACTTGGCATTCACCTTCCACATGGAGCACGGAACATGCACCACTACACATTTCTGCTGCCATTAGCACAATGCAGAGGGGCTAACTTGAATTTTCATTCTGTTTCTCTCAGATTTGGGCGTGTAGAGAATAAACCACCTGTTTGAACTATTTAGTACTACCAGCTTCTAATTACAGTCAAGATGGAAATTTCATGAGAGGAATTTTCTCTTTTCCTTCTATTCAACATTCTATGACTTCTCCCCAACATCATTAAAGAAACAAAACAAAACCACCTTTCTCCAAAGGAAGAGGTCTCTGCTTAGCCCATTTAACAGATCATACTTGTGTTGCCTGACTGATCCTTGAAAGATACTCATGGTGTAACACCAAGGCTCTGATGCCATACACATAAAAACATATAAGCAATAGGGAGCAAAGAGGGAGAGCAGGAGACAAGCAGTAGTGAGAATAGAGATTAGGTATTTCAGTCTTTGAGGAAGAAAACATGAAAACCTTCTATTCTGAGTAATGAGAACCAATTTTGAAAATCCAGGTTACAAGACAAATTCAAGTTGAAGACTAAGAAAATTGGAAAAAACATATTTAGAATTATGAACAATCTATATGATAAACAAAGATGGAAGCTTCTTTTAGGTGATACAGCATAAGTTCGTCACTGACCTAGCAAAAATGTTCTTGGTTGTGCCTGTGTTCCAAAAAAGTGCAACTAGTTGTCCATTCAAACTGCTACTGCATAACCAAGTTGACAACTACTGCATAACAACTGAAGTTGGTAATCTCAAAATTCTGTTTCCTTAGATATTTTCAGATATCTGGTAACCAAGGCTACATTCAGATACAACACTTTTCAACTTTCTGTTACGCCATTATTTTTCACAAAAAACTGTAAGTATTAAGTATGATGAAACTTCTCTCACATTTAAATAAAATTGTCCAGAAACTAGAAGTTACTGACAGGAAAGACAGAAAACAGGTTGACTGCATTGATCCTCTCTCCCAAATGCATTAAGCCAATAAAAACAATAAGTAGGAAAATCCAGATTTAATTCTCAGTTCTAAAGCAGCTCTGGCTTTTGGGTGACAGGTGTAATGTCAGCTGTTTAGCAGGTATGAGGACAGAAGAATTTTTGTCTGGAAGACAATCTTTAGTTAATGACTATTGAGAAAGCATTTTGTAACCTCAATAAACCCCCAAAGGCAGCTTTATTAGCAGCCTAGCAATGGTAAGTCTTATCACATTATACTACAAGATCCTTAATAAGTGATGAATATTTAGGCTTACAGGCAGCAACCAAAGAAGAGCCTGTAGCCAGAGTTTAACTCAAAGAAAGGTGATGCTGTTCATGTGCTCCACTGGTGAAGACTTGGAAATACATCTCACTACAAAATGAATCCATTTGTGTAAAACTCTCCACACATTTCCAAATCACAACAATGCAACAGTTATATAGCTTTCCTTATGACCTACTTTCCCTTAACTCAGGGCTTGTTGCAGTCAGTAGAATAAGCCTGCAGAGACTCAAGATGAGAGGGAATTGGATACTTGCTCAGTGTAACTATCCAAAAAGAGACTGGAATGCTTCAGAATGGCCAAGCTCCTGGCTTCTTTTACTCCATGAAGAAAGCTACTTAAAGAAGCTCCATGTTGACCAATGAGATAGCACAGCTTGCTGAACCTGCTTGCCATTTCCTGCAACAACTGGATTGCATTTGCATTGCCCAAATTATCTGTAACAGACCAGAAAGCAATTTAGCTTACCTTATGAAAGAGCAGCACCCATTAACAGAGAGAATCTCAACATGGTGCTGTTTAGATGTTTATCAGCACTTTCACCTCATGGATACATTATCCAGAATCAGAAATTCAACAGTTTTAGACTAAATAGCTCAAATAATGAAGGTATTTCAGGTGAAACCATCAGGAAAGTGCAAATATTAACAGAATGAACACTGTCAAAATGCAACTGCCTTTTACCTCTTCATCCAAACAGGGGAGAAAACAAGAGCTTAGTTTTATCTCAAAATTATATTATTAGGTTTAAATTTTGCATAACAGAAACTTGCTGTAGAACATAGGGGAAACAGTATCAAGGCAAAAATTAAAAGAAGGTCTTACCTAAACCTAAAAGAGGTCTAAGAACCTGAGATTTGATCTCGCTCAGTTTGAAATAAAACCTTCTCTCAGTAGCAGCCAACTCATGCAAACTGGCAATATATCCCATTACGTTTTTGTCAACTAAGGCCAGACAGTTGTCACCACCAGCTATCACATTGCTTATGTACCCTATCTGAAAGATGAAAAAGAGAAAAGAAAAAACAGCAGCTTTAATGTTTTTCTTTTTACACTCCAATTTAAAAATAGAGTAATGCAAATAAAGCATATTTTGAAGAGCTAAGTGATAGTAAGTGATAGTAAGCATTAATTACCTTCAGTGACAAACCATTCAATACTGTCTTAATGAAAGAATGACAAAAGCTGAAGATACATTTATAGCCACTGCTGTTCATTTTCCTGACTCTGACAAAACCAAAAGACAATGAATAAATCACCTTTTAAGGTGGCTCATACAAATCATTCCATGTTTAAGAGACAGTGACCTTAAATTCAGTCACTTTAGCAACATTACATCATACATTTCTCCTATTAAATACAAAGAATATACTTTATTAGAACAATGACTGCGCTCTGGACAGGTCCTTTCTGGACCTGGAATAAGTCAATTTATTGATAAGAGCCCAGTTTATTGACTCTGCAATATTCCTAACAGTAGTACTTGCTTTCCACAGTAGTTCAAAGCAAAATTCTTACCTAAGGTCAGCACAAGTGTCACTGATGCATTGTGGTTCCTCACTAACTTTGGCTCACATGCAAAAGTGAGTAATTCAGATTTTGAGCTCTACTTTTATTTCCTTGATTGCTAAACAGAGGGTTCCTTTGGAACACTGAGCCAAAGTTGTTCAACAGACAACCAATTCTTATATGCAAGAGCCTACCAGTCACTCTTGAAGAGAAGGGAATGGCTAGCAACAGTCTTACAGAAGGCATATAGGAGTGTGTGTCTGCGTGCACAGACATAGACCTACATCTCTGTCCCTCCTCAAAACACCTCCCAAACAGCTTTTCTGCTCAATTTAGGGAAATAGCAGTGATACCCAGAGAATCTAAGGCAGAGACACTCTCTACCCTCACAATTTCCTTTTTGTTACCTTAAACTCATGTTGGTCTGAAACCATACACAAACTGGAAGAGGACATGCAATCAGAGTTCACATCACTACCTCATTCCAGCCTCAAGGCACGTGTAAGTTCAGCTTCATGAAAAAAACTGTGTAGGGGGGCACCTCCTGTCTCCCGTTAACATCAAATGCACATCTTTGCTCAGATCCCCCTTTGCACTCATGTGAAAAGGAGGGGTAGGGAAGGAGAAGGTACAGAAGTCACGGGGACCTTCTGCCCAGTCACAAACAAGAGGCAGAATGGAGTAACAAACAGAGCAGCCCGTGGCCTCAGCCAGTTGAGAGACAAGCAAGTGAAGAGCAGTAGCACTGAAGCCTGGGCACAAAGACTGGTGAAGCAGAGCACAATAAAAGAGTGCATTTCTGCAGCACACACAGACAGAATGAAATGGATTAACACACCAGAAACACCTCCTTGTCCCTCAAACAGAACGGAGGCCAAGAAATCAGCAGGAGAGAGAACAATACTAACTCGACCTCCTCTCTGCCCCCCATCCAATGTGCTCCTCGTTTGACTGCTAGGAACCAACCATGTGGCTCGACACCCTTAAAGCTCATCAAGCCACCAGCACCGTGCAGTTTCCTAAGAGCACCAGTATGATCTGTACTGACTTAAAGGAAGTAACACTCACCTTACTACAAGCTACTAACAAAACTGGACTCTTAGTAGAACTATTTTCATTCAAATTATTTTCTGTTGATGTCTCCTGGCCACAGTAATATAATCCAGGCTGGAAGTCTTTCTCATCTGCTAAGAAGAGAGAATAATCTAGTCCTGCTGCTGTAGTCCAAATACCATCACCACACACCTAAAATTCAGGAGGAAGGAAGACATTAAAAATCATCACCCAAAGCTGGAAGGAGAGAAAAGCACATAACTCTTCTAGTTACACATGTACATAATTCACCTGCCAAGACAAACTACTGCAATAACCATCTAATTTTTCAGCTTCAGGGTCTCATAACAAATAAACTCCTTGCACATATACCGAAAACTCTTTCCAGTTTTCTTTCTAATTTTTTTTTTGCCTTTCAGTTACAAATCAGTTTTATTTTTAAATAGGCATCAAGCGAGTTTGATTTAAGTGGAACACTATTCTCCCCTCTACATTTAACTGGAAAATCTACATAAACTTGGGAGACAGTTAATCTGCTGTACATTAATTTGCATAAGGCCTAAGCAGGAAAACTATGCAGCTAGCTTTCCATTAAGATGAGCACTAGAAAACATGGGAAAGGCTGTGGTCTAACCCAAAATTTGTTATTTTGCTATTCACTCAAATGTGTGAAAAGTTCAAAACAAAGAGAAAACCCACTGCCAAAATTCTGCAAAGCTCCGGAAATAAGGAAACGAACAACAAATGTGGCCGTGGTCCAGCCAGACTACAAACACTAGAAACAATTGTTTAGAATAAAACCAGAGTTCTGAAGTATTCAGAAGTTTCAACTCTGCAACATCAATATCAGAGAAACCAAACATAAGGTAAAAGTGAAATGTGATAGGAAGATACAACCAGTCACATTTCTCAGCTCTGGAACTTCACTGTGGTCAAAACCCAGAGGAAGTCTGTGTCAATGAGTTCTTGGGTAGATTTTCACAAGCTCATCTAAAGATCATTTCACAGCATAAGCCAAAGAAAATCAAGGGCTCTATTATTAAATAGCACATAGATCCATGAACAGGTTCTTCTCAGAAATTACTCTGCACTCAGTTGCACAAGAAGAGACCCTAAACTGAAAGGAGAAAACCACAGAAAACAAAGTACCTTTGCAAGACGAGGGACGGTTGTTGGGGAGTTCAAGTGACCAAGCTGGCCAGAGATATTACTGCCCCAGGAATAGACCTGCAGGAAGCAGTGCTGAACGTCAGAATGTACATTTATATACATGGAAACATACTGAACTGTGGCAGTGCAACGCATCAAGTGTGCAAACACACTAGTCAAGGCTATAGCAGTCATGTACTGAGAAGCACCTCCTTCATTTTCACTGCGTTCCTACATTCTGAGATTGTCTTCTCACATTCAGAAATGGAATGCACCAAATC
The DNA here is from genome assembly GCF_027477595.1 of Haemorhous mexicanus. Classification (NCBI taxonomy): domain Eukaryota; kingdom Metazoa; phylum Chordata; class Aves; order Passeriformes; family Fringillidae; genus Haemorhous; species Haemorhous mexicanus. The sequence goes on along the minus strand of NC_082348.1, from coordinate 26,557,838 downwards.
AGTTCACAGAAATCTTTAAACAACGTTGATGGTACATGCAGAACTTGGGCAGAAATACAATTTACATTCCACAATACTCCATGCTGCCTCCCGCAAATGGGAACAAAAGTTTAGAAGCAAAAGAAACTAAAAACTAGAAAAGACCAAACATGATAATTATGTCAGAGAAACAATAAATGGTAACAATCACTCGTACCTGGGATTTGGCAGTGAGTGCTAAGGAATGATGGCCACCAGCAGAGAGGTGAATCACTTCCTTACCATCAAGGCTTTTCACACACAGTGGCTGAAGCCTGTCAATCCCCAGAACCCGTAAGGTGAGGGAAGAGGAGTAGAATGTGGGAAAAAGAAAAACTATTATCAGAGGTACTGTTAATGTGGAAACACTCAAGGTTTTATTTCCTTCCCCAAAACAAATTAAAAAAACCCAAAGATATATGGAACCTTCTGGCAATAAACCAGCTTAGTCAAAATGATCAGGAAGGGCAAAAGTTGATGACAGACCTCACCCCGATTTGGACAAAGTCAAAATATCACCAAAACTGTTACTGATTACAAAGGGTAAAATTGGAATTGATTGATGCTCAGTAACAATACAGCATAAAACATGTTACTTGGACAAACTTAGATCACAACACCTGAAAGAACAAGTAGACACTGCATGGCAGATGTTAAAATTTGAGAAGCTGAGACAATTCAATACTCAAAATTTTCTAGCAATCTCCTGAATAAAAAAACATTTTTCAAAGAAATCTCACCTTGGCAGAACATCACCATGCCCTAGCTGTCCTTCCTTGCCCTTCCCCCAGCTCCACACCTCTGTTCTTAGAGAGGGCAAAAGAGCATCAGCTTCACCACTGTAGGTTGGAGTCAGAGCCACAGTCCTCATTTTTGCCCGTCCTACCTTCCGTAAGAGCCTTGGGGAAACTGAGCAGAGGCCAAGAATGAGAAAAATTTCTGATCATTTTGGTAAATGTATCACTCAGATGGTGAGTTACACAGTAACAGCACTACTTAAGAGCAAGTGATCAAAACTTCTTGAAGCAGTTTTAATTCAAGCCTGAGGACAAAGGTTGACAGGTAAGACAACAGGTTATGGATACAGAGAAGTAGCACAGGTGCTAAAACCAGGTAGATATCAAGTAGTGTTTACCAGCTGCTAAAGTACAGCAGACATAGGAGAACCATGCAGTTACAATGAAGCAAATGAACCAAAACAAACTGCACCTTTAAGTGTTTTGAAAGAAAATATATCCTTGCAGTGAACAGAAGACTTCAATCCTTCTAAACCTCCCCTCAAATCCAAGATCAATAGAGAACTAAACCATATACACATTCAGAGCAATTAACAGCACTAAGACCTGTGAGGGAACAAAGTCATTAACTTTGAAGCTCAGCAGTGGGAACTGGAATACTTATAGGTCTCTGGCTCAAAACCAGCTCAGTGCAGTGCAGATTACAGACCACACAGATTTTTATCTTCGACTGCAAAACCAACATGAAAGATCATTTGGCAATGTGACTCTTCCAATGTGCTCACTTTACCTTAATTTAACAAGTGTAAACCCACTGGTTTTGGTTTTCTTAGCATGAAATATCTGCAAGTCTTCACTCTCTCCACTGCTTTCAAGCCCTAAGATATCATTTAGAATTCATACACACCTTTGAGAGATCATTAGATTGTTTAATAAATATTTGGGGTTTTTTTCACTAACAAACCTCCACGTTATTATAAGTTTTCCAGTATTTTTTCCCCAACATGCTTGTTTACCTTGTGACAACAAGCCAGGCAGGGAAAGCCTTCGACTCCCTCCTTCAGATTCCTCTTCTCTAATATCTACTAAACTGGAACTCTTCTTCCCCTGCATGGATTCCAGCCTGACTTGCTCCTCTCGACTGTCCTTCAGAGCTTCGGGCCCCGGGGACCGGCTGCCCGACTGAGATCCCGGCTCACTCGAAGCTGTGCCATAGAAGTTCATGACTTTCTTCAGGGACAAGGCTCCAGCCTCGTAGGTGGCAGCGACTCTCACCCCAACCGCTGAGGCACACGAGGCCACCAGGCTGTTCAGGGTGGATGTGCTGCTACCCGGAGGGCCAGGGATACAAGCACTGAGCTGTTCCTCTTGGGATGGCTAAAACCAAAGGGAAATGGGAAACTATCAGAGCAGACAGCACAGTAGGATCATTATACACATTCACTATTCAAACCATGGGCCAGACTGAATACCATAAAATATTTATTATAAATGTTTACTGTAAATTATAGATGTATTTTAACTGTATATAATATAAATTATCTAGGTTTTTTTATGCTTAGGTGTACATCTATTGCTCAGAATGATTTTTTAAAGGTAGCACCAAGTACCATTTCTAAAAGGACTGGGCTTTGTCTGTTGCACCTGTCTTGTAGCTCATCCATACAAGACTGTAAGTCTGGGGTTTTTAAATACCAACAAAAAAAGGATCTTTGCACACAAATATAAAAAGGGATATAACTTAAGCTTATTTCATTAGTGGCAACTTCTTTGCCACCAATAAAAGTGCATCAGTGAGCATGCTCCATTTTGAGAGAGACAAGTTCTCTTCTCAATATGGTAAAAGGTAAACAGCAATTCATGGATTCATTTTGCAAGGTCTATCTTAAAAACAGACTGGGCTGTGCCCCCTTTGTTGCAGCACCATTGCTGTATCCATATAAAGCTTAGTCAGTAATCATCAAGTCACACGAGGGACAGACTGAAGGCAATGATTGCCTCAGCACACCATTACCTGTAACAGCAATCAGCTGACCCCCCAAATAAGAAACAATGCCCAAAATGACCTCTGACAAATAGTTTGAATATTAAAACAAAGACAACAAAGTCCCATTTTCCCATCTAATACACAGTGGAAAACGGTATCATTGCAAATACTACAGCTCATTTTATTCTGCCAAAATAAAGGCAATCTTTGACTTTAAAGCTTAGGTTAAAGGACTGGGACTGGTTCTATTTACTTCATCCTGTTTCTAAAAGGCATACCTAGCAAAACAGGAAGGAAAACTTTATTTGTGTAGGAAAGCAAAGAAAACTGAAGGATTTTACTAATGCTGAAACGTTACATTAGACCTCATATCTGCTCTTCACCTTTATGTCAGTAGTGGAAGATTCAGGGAATCAATTCCAGTCTTGATTCCTGAAACTGTGCAAGGAAAACAGTGCTCTGGAAATATGCCAGGAACAAGGAACTGAGAAAGGGAGCATGAAACTATGTTTTTCAGTCATTTCTCAATGCTGGAGTTCTTGCAAGAATCTGAGGAGCCCACAACTGCTAGAATGCATTCATAATAGCAAAAAGCAAAAGAAAGAGAAATGAATGTTGTTTAAGTAAATTTGCTCTAAAGGAAGTTTTCCTCAGAGTAAGAAAGCATAACTTGCTGAACTACCAAATTACTGGACAGATTTTAAAACTATGGGGGTTTTGTTGCCATCAGAGGCAGTAACAAAACTCAACTGTTTTTTAGGTATTGTGAAATCTTTTTCCCAGAACCACTGTGGAGAACATTTTACTGCAATTACTAAAAAAAAAAAAAAAAAGAAATTATGTCTGCACAACACTTTAAATGACAAAAGATATTTTCAGAATTCCAGCATCAGTTTTGTGGCAAATTAGGCCACAGAACAGCAGGGCTCCTCACAGGACAGTAGTTAAGTAAAGACTGCCAGACCACACTGTGAGATTCTGGATTAGTTTTCTGTCTAGTAACTTTTGGGTTCTATCTTCTTCCCTTTGCCCCTAATTACATTTCCTTTTTTTTTTTTCTCTCTCTAAAAATCAGAAAACAGTATGTTGTCAGGGAGCTACAAACAGCTCTTAAACCATCATGTCAAACATTTTCTGATGCTTACTAAGAGATGAGTACTTGACTGTTCTGCTACAGCATCAAGACAGTGTTGTTAAATCATTTTCCATGCTACACACAGTACTTACACACCTCCCACCACTTTTTACAAGCTTGTGCCACCCCTGCATTATTACCATTAGAAACCTTTTGTTAAACCTTTTAGCAATTTGCAATTCAGAATTTTTAACTGATTGAGAAATTAGATGGATTTGTGAGGGATTTGTTCCAGGTACAGAAATTAAACCTCTACCTTAAAGGTAAATTGGATGAGTACCAGTAAGATCCACTGAAGTAAGTGCCAGTAAGTACTACTGAATCCTTCTGCCCTACACAAATGGAAATCCATGCATCAGGAAACAGAGCATGGAAATTTGCTTATGTGGTTCTGGTACTGCAGACCATGAGGAGGAGAGATTAAAGCACTGTCAAGGCTGCCCAAAATTGAACACCAGTGGAGAACAAAAGAATCTTCCACTTAAAAGTTGATAACAATCAGTGAAAAAGCCACTTGGAAACTATAAAAACAACATAGCTATATGAAAAAGTAAGTTTTTCATTTGTGAAAAGAATAATGTTGTCACACATGCAAGAGAAGTTATTGCAAATTATAACTGTGCTGTGATTAGTGATTAGGTACCAACCTGTTCAGACTCTGTACAGATGTTTTTATTCAGGCTCTCATTTAGTGTGCTATCTGACAAACCAGTTAAGTACTCTTTCCCTTCTTTTTTGTCCAAGAACAGAGTATTTCCCGAACTTGAAATTCCACTATCTTCCCGTCCATCGCTGCTGGAAAGGCCACTTGTTCTGTCAGAGTCTAAATCCACAAACCTGTGCTGTTCCACAAGTGGTTTCTGACAGTTTCCACTTTGGCCAGCTGTTACACTTCTGCCTCCGTGGGTGTCTGAAGAGGGACAGAAAACGTGGTTTTCTGGCTGGTTATCAGACAGTGCTACACCCAGTGGGCAGCAGTGACTATCTGAAATGATTACATGATCTTCCTTGTCTGTCATGGTAATGAGAGGCTGACTGCAGTGATTGCATCTCTCTGGGATAGGCTTCATTTCCTGCACAGGGAGACATTGTACCAGAGCCAGGCTGTGGTAGGCTCCACAAGCAATCTGGAGCACAACACGTCCTGCCAGGTGCTCTACCTTCTGTGGCTTGGTCACTGGGAAAGTTGTTGTTATGAGACCGAGCTGGCAGCCACTCCCCCAGGCCCATATCTCTCTGCTCAGCGATAATGCCAGCGTGTGCTCCTCTCCACATGCCAGCTGCAAAATCCTCACTGACAGCAGAGGGCTGGTTTCGGAATCACAGATACTGACGAGCTGGGGCTCAGGCACACAGGGCTGATTGGCAGCTGCACACTGGCCAGCAGAATTGTCCCCCCACATGTACACCACGCCGCTCTCCGTCACGGCTCCATTGTGGAAGCTGCCCGCTGCCACGGTAATAATACGATGGCCGAGCAAAGTACTTTCTAAGACAGGACTGTTAACACATTCCTCAGGTCGTGATCTCCAGGGCAGCTTTCCAAAACTGTAGACCTCTCCACCTGGGAGGGTGGAAAAAAGGAAAACAAATCCTAGTATGAGTGTAAAACCAGCTGTTAAACCAATGCAAAAATATGAAGACTGCTTCAGATAAACAGATATGAATTCCTAGCTTAGTCCAGGCTCAGCAAAACTATAGCTATTGATATTAGAAGGCTGCTGGTTGCTCTCTGCAATTGCTGCTGTTAAGTTCTACACCTCACATTAATGTTACCCTCTGCATGCATGTGTTGTTATAGTAAGCAATGCTTTTCTGCTAAAAATTCGATTATACTCCAGTCAAGTGAGTTAAGTGTATTCATTGGTCCTTTCTAATTTAAGAACATACTAAAAGACATACAAATGTGTATGAAAAGCACAAAGTACAGTCCTCATCTTTCCAAACACAGATCTAGTATCACTTCTAAAAGAAAAAAAACTTGACAACAACTGAAGACTGTTACTGCCCCAGATCATTACAATCAAGGTGTTCATTACCTTCTGTTAGAAGTAAGCCATGGTGGATTCCAAGGGCTGCCTGTAACACTGTCTTTCCACTGAGGCCTGGAAGCCTTTCTGGAGTCACGGAGCAGGAACCAGCCTTCCAAACATAGACCAGGCCTCTCTCTTTGGCTCCTTCTGCCTCTTCTGAGCTACAAAGATTGGATGAAATTGGAACACAATCAGGATGAAGTTTTACATGGTTCAGTAATGCCTATGTAGGAAAGGCTTGGTAGCTCAGACATTAGCTTTACTTTCAAGCCAATATATTCGTATTACTATTATCAAATTGTAAAGTAAATGTTATTTAAATGAAAAAGTGTCTTCTGTTTGAAACCATAAGTTTTTTTCTGATTTGTACTTGACCATGTACCAATTGCTCCCATTAATAGTGTATTTAAAACATTACACCTGTAGGAGCTCATCCTTTATACACTTTCATCTCTACCTCTAGAGATAAAAATGAGGTTTTGATTGTTTGGGTTTTTTTCCTTTTTTGTACATTCTTAATGAGTGTCTCAGATTCAAATGAACCAGCTATTCAAATCAACTGAACCACGAAAAAACAAATATCCTGAAATAGTGTGCAATTATCAGGGCTTGCAGGAGTGACTGGAACTATGCAAACTTCAACCCACTGTGGTTTGAATGCTCAGTCAGCAACTTCTCCAACTCAGCACAAAAAAATTTCTCTGAATTTCCACAAGCCCACAGTTTTAACAATTTCCAGAATCCCTTAATTTAAATACAAATTGGCAGAATTACAGTCTTTGTCTAGAAGAAAAGGCACAAGAAATAAAATGTACTCCAACCCTGTACCAAACCCATACAAAAGCTATTCTGATACACCACACTGCAGGCAAACTCATGCAAGCAGCCCTATTCCTGCAGGCCATGGATTTGTTAAACTATGTATTTTGTTAACTGTGGTGCACAGAATGAACATCTTTATACAATCTGCCTCTGAAACCTTCAAGTTAAGGATAGCTAGGAAATCAAATTATCTCTCCTAGCTCCCATGTCCATCCCAAATATCTTTATTTTTCTGCAAAACAGAAAGAAAAAGAAAAAATTTAAAAGGTGACAGTCTAGAACTCTTCTAAAATTCAAGTAAACAGTCCATAAAGCAAACAGAATTAAAATGCAAAGTCCATGAGTCCACCTTGCATTTCAAATACATAGGAATTGTATTCTATTCTATTGTTCAGAATAGAAGTAAATTTAAAAGGAACCAATCAAGTAATATATACACAAAAAAAAAGGCTTAAAAATTTAATATCAATATAAGGATATTTCACCTAAGATAAAAATACAGATTTTACACAGATGGGCAAAGAACTCCAAAGAACACAAAATTATAATATTAAGAATTTTCATCAACATATTGTACATCAAATCAGTTCAACACCCCATATTTGTGCTTTTATCCATTTAACAGGTCTTCAGAAAACAGTGTAAAACAAATTTGGACGTCACATAACAGGATTTGTGACAAAAACATCTGAGCTCTACCAAGTATCTCAGTGCAAGGAAAGTCTGCTGGAGGGCTACTGATCCAAAATCAAAATTCCCAGGTGCAGGTACCAGACAGGATGTACTGTTCACTTGGGAATGTTACTTTCAAGTCTGTAGCCTATGGCTCTGGCTCCAGAAATTACAACCATCAACTTAAAAAAGAAGTTGCTGTTGTAGCAGCTTTATTGTTCCAGACACAACTGAAGCTAAGATAATTATCTTCCCTTTAGTGGAAGCTTTAGTACAAGATACATAAAGAGTATGCTGATATCACTTAATTTTCCAGTATGATGATGAGCTGGTCTATTTCAGGGAACCTCAATGGTTTCACCTAGCTGCTCATTCTCACCTTCTTTCCTGTGAGTCCATCTGTCAGTGGCAGCACTCCATCACCACCAAATTGCTCCTCTTTCAAAAGGAACAATATAATTTTCACAAACTGAAAAACATAAAACCAAGCTATTTAATCACAAATAACATAAAACAGTAACAACAAAACCCAAAAAACCTCCAAAGGTTTAGCTCCTGCATTCAATAAATAAACCCTTCCACACTGCCAGGATGGTTCAAGTATTTATATTTAGTTCACTCACACTGAGTTGGCAGACAGAAGCTAAACAGCCAGACTCGTCCTAACTACTCAGCTCACAATGGGTCTATTGTAAGGACAAAATGAACAAAACCTCATTCAAAGGCAGAAATTCACATCAATCTCTCTATACAATTCTCATTACACTACTCAAAAAACACCAAATTGATTCATTTTCAGTCATAAGACAGAATTCAATGCTCAGCTAAATTAAAGGTGAACAGATTTGCATGAGCAGAAAATGATTAGGAGCTGAACTTGTAACTTAATTCCTGAACCAAATCACACATCACTGTTAGCAGGTGCAGTAGTGCCTGGGCAGAAATGCAGAAAGCAGAGTCCAAAACATTTCCTCATGCAAACTGGTAGCAGAGTGCCTATGGAGATAAAGACAACCACGGAAGGCAAGGGGAAAAAAGAGGCTACAATTTCATCCTTTCAGATTTTGCATTTTGCAAGTTCACCATCACACCTTTCCATCCTCATGACGATAACTTTGTATGACTTTTCTTGGAATAAAACAAAGCTACAGTTAATCTTTGTTTCTTATGAGCTGTTTGGCTTCTTTTAGAACTGTGATTTCTCTTGATCTGCTGCCTTACTATATGAAGTATTAAAAATTTTAGTTACATTACTGCATGTGTATAATCACATTTATTCAAAGTTTCACATATAAATGCTTTAGAGCTGGTGCTTTATTATAGTTGCTGTCTGATATCCACTGCAACAAAATCAGAAAACAAATAAGTTAGTATAAGAATTAAGACCCAGAATAAGTCATCTGAAGCTTTTGTATACAGAAGAATATATGGCCAGTCATGAATACAAGAGACAAAATATATTCAGACCTGTAACTCTCATACAGAAGTTTCAGTGCACACGTGGAAACACTAATCATCAAGTTGATAAATAATTAAAATAACTAACAAAAGCTGCAACACTTTCACTGGAGTGCTCTGAATAATGAATTACCAAGGAGACCTTCACATATAGAAACAACACAGCCTACAAACAACTCCAGTCCTTCAGATACAGGACCCTTAAAAGAGTGATTTGGAGTTGGCAAAGAACAGACCTCAAAAAGATAAAGATCTGATAACATGGTATTGTGATCAGTCATATGCACCCTGCTCTAAAACCCCAAAAAACAGAGCATACTTTCTAGGAACACAAAGACACACTAATCACCAGAAAGATACTGCTTTCAAGACAGCCTCTCCTCCCTCAACTACAAAAGAAAAAAACCACTTACAGTTGTAAAAGTTAACTTTTAAAATATTAACAAAGGAGTCTCACAAATACAAGGCAACTGTCATGTGATGCTTCAGTAGCAGAGGTGTTGATGAAACATCAAAGGAAAATGGAAGTGCATTTTGGAACCATGACCTCCTGAGGTGTTCTTGCTCAAAGCAAGTAAATTTAGGATTTTCTTTAGCCTCCTCAAAACCACCTAACCCTACAGATCATCCTCTTGAAAATGCTAGCACCTCTCCTTTGTGAAGGACTAACTTCAAATAAAATGACTCAGTGGATCACTGAATCAAAGAGATGAACACTTTGATAGAGAAATTGAAGTATCAACAAATATACCATTTATATTGCATATAGTTATTTGAGGTTAAGGAACTGAGGCCTAAAATTCTTGACTTCTAGAATTTATGGACTTTTTTAAGGACTCAAAGAATTTTTTTTCATTTTCATGAGCCTCAACTGCAAAAAAATGTATTGTAGTTGTCATGAAACCTTCTGATTGTAACAAAATAAAGCTAAAGACGGGCAGCTGATTAGCTGTTCTGCAAAATCTCCCTTCAAAGCCAAATTGAAAAACTATTTTCATAATTATTAAGTAAGAAAGCTGCAACAGTGGCAAATTAGAAACTAAGAGCATGATATGATGGCAGGGATAGATATTCTTTTCTTTACAGAAGCTCACACTTTGGGTTGCATTACCAAGCACTTATGCTTGTAAGGGAAAACAAGAGTCAAACAGTCTTCTTTCCACAGATGAGACACATTTAAGGCATTTTCAAATCACTTTCAAGGTCAGTTCAAGTTCTTATTCCCTCCTAGGACAGCACAATATTATTCCCATTTCACAGCTAAAGCAAAATTCAAGTTGCTTGGTTTAGCTACAAACGAAGTAAAGTCATTGTAATAGAAGGTTTCTTCCTCCCAACAGAAACAGGTCGTTTTCCTTGCTTACTCTCACATTACATCTACATTGTTTCCTTTCCACTAAGATTACTTGAATTGTTATTAGATGTAGCAGGCATGGAGGGAAACATCCAGGCACAAAACAACACTCCTGCATGGAAGCTCCGTGGGATACCAACACCTTCACTGCTCTGCCCATACTTTCACTGTTACATTTTTCTTTCAACGCTGCAAGTGGAAAGCAGCAAGGAGTGCCAATTACGAAATGGATTTGTGCTACAGACAGATGGTCACTGGCATGACACTGATGTCATACTCTCGACTTCCAAAGTTAAAGGCTAATTCTCCAGAAATCAAACGCTACCACGCTGTAACAACTGCCACAGTTCTCTCATTATCATGGACTCTGCTCTTCGCTGACCATTTTTAAGCAAGCACCACAGATACGACGGTAACCTTACATTCACTACTGAACAGCAACAGCTGGTATGCCCCGACTTTGAGAAACACTAGAACTCCCATGAGCCTCATGTGCTTATTTACCTCCTACTCAATAAACACTGCAAATATTTCTACAGCTTTCACACGTGCTTACTTACGTACTTCCAAACACATTATTAATACTTTTGTTGCATCACATTTAGCAATAACTTGCAAGACCAAGACTGCAAGTTTGTTATACAGAATTACCTACTCAGGTTCTGAGAGGTGATCTCCAAGCTTCCTCATTCGAAACAGAGTTGTCAACATCATTTACTACTGGCAACTGTGGCTTACATACAACGTGTGACTAGTTAAAGAAGCCCTGGTGTTTTGGTCAGCACTAACCACTACTTTTAACATTGTGTGATTAAGATCTGCTCAGAACAAAACCAAACAACTGGCTGCTGAGAGACGGTAGAGAGCCCTTTGGATGAGGGCGAGGGCGCCAAGCTTTTAACGCCAGTTCCATTCTGCGATGGTAGCAAAATAAAGCAGTAAAGAAGCCGAGGGGGGGAAAAAACTAACGCAGGTGAAAATTATCTGCTAAAGCATGCAATTAAAAATTTAAAATTTACCACACTCTTAAAAGACAAAAAAATTCCGAACCTCCTTCTGCCCCTTTTTCTTTTGAAATCACTCCTTAATTTTGCACATTCTCATGTGCTTCCCCGTCTGAAGACAGTTCACTTTGCAGAAACTGAAAATGGTAAATACAGCTAGTTTACATAATCTGCTGCCCTAAACCAGCAGTGATTAACTACAAATCATTTATGACCACTCCGGTTGCTCTCTGTTTTCGTTCTGGAAGAGGAGGCCTGTGTCAGTGACAGGACACTGTGTCACCTGTACAGGATACCGCAGCCGCAGCAGCACCATCACCCCACACACTCCAAAAGCTGAACTGCATTAACCCCCGAGCAAGCAAGGCACGCAAAAGGACAGGACTTTTAAACGCAAGTGGGAGGAGATGAAGGGCATGTCAGTTACACTTCGGGGTCTCTTTCCACCAAGAGGGAAGGGACCTTCAGACCCGACAGAAATACACCTCGATATCTGTGCTGTACCAGCCCATCACAGCGCGGTTACAGTTGGCCACCCAGGGTCCGTCAGAGCTGCTCTTCGCCTCTCCCCAAGTCCCAGGGCGCAGCCGGGGGCAGCGCAGGGCCCGTCCCGTGTGTCTCCGGTGCCGCCGGGCGCTCCCATCCCGCAGCGCAGGTGCGGCAGGCGGGGGGAGCGCGGCCGCCCTCAGGCGCGGCTGCCCCTTCCCGCGCGCAGCCCCGCGCGCAGCCCCGCGCGCAGCCCCGCGCGCAGCCCCGCGCGCAGCCCCGCGCGCAGCCCCGCGCGCAGCCCCGCGCGCAGCCCCGCGCGCAGCCCGCACCTGTTGCCGCCGCGCCGCCCGCAGCCGCGCGCTGCCCGCTGCCCCTCGCGCCGCCCGGCTGACTCACGCGGGGGCGCGCGACGCGCAGGGGGCGGGGCTAGCACGGCGCGAGCGCCAACGGGTCCCTGCCCGGGACAAAACAGGCAGAGAGCGGAGCGACACGTGGGTGCGCATCGGAAAATATTCGAGGCGCAAATAAAGAGCCCGGGACCGGCCCGTGCGGGATCGGTGACAGCGACAGCGCCAGCCCGGCCCTCTCTGCTCCGCAAACCCGCCCGACACCGCTGCTTTAGCGGGGAGAGGGCCTGCGTCGGAGCGGCCTGGTGTGCATAGCTGTGCGTGCACAGGTGCGTGTGCGTGCACGTGTTTGTGCGAGTCATGCACACACGGGCACAGATTTCACAGAATACATTTAAATATGTACACATAAATAGAGCAATTCCTGTATATATGCAATTTGTATATACACGCATACTATATATATATAAATTTTTTTTTCAATAACAATCAGCAGCTATGAGCACGCTTTCTTCATTTATCATCTCTGGCTATCTGGCAAAAGTTGGATTACTTCTCTTTGTGACAGTATTTCTCCTCTACTCTCTGGCATGTAAAGGCTGGGTGGTTGTGTTGCAGCAACACACAGAAATTGTTCCTGCCTTCCCAAGGCATTTTTGCTTTAAAGAAATAATTGTGCTCAAGGAAAAAGCGTTATTCTTGGACATCAAAACAGTGAAGCAAAGGGAAGATTCATGTGATGCATTCAAATGAAAACTGAAGGACCTAATGGGTCAGCATAAAAATTCCACAGGACAATGTCTGCTCCCTCAGCCTTTGTCATTTTCCATGTGTGGGTTGGGTGTTAGTCCTAGGAAGCTGCACAGTGAGTCCTGCTCATGCAGGACTATAAGAAGGGGAGTTTTGGCCATCCACATCCAGGGTAAATCCACTGTGCATTCCCTGCTCTACAGTGGGCAGGATCAATCAGTTTGCTCTGGTTATTCTGACATACAGACAAGACCATCAGCTACAACTCATTGCATCCTTGGACACGCAATCCAGCAGGGACAGGTCCCCACACTGATGTAAATGCCAAAGCAAGGGCAGTCAGTGTACAGCTCCTGCAGAAAGCACAGCTCAGCCACAGTGCTCAGCAAGCTCACCTGAGAGCCCAGAGGCTGAAGTCTGGAGCCTGGAACTGCTGCAGGCAGGGAGGGAAGTCAAGGCATGCTCCTGTGTGAAACCCATCCCTTCATTATCCAACTTACTACACTGAGATTTGCTTCACTGAAAGAAGTGTGTACAAGCAGAAAGTTTGGATTTATTAATTCTCCATCTGCAGGGATGAAAAATGTTGGCTGTTTTTGGAGGGCATGTACCAAAGGAACTGAAATCAACAGAACTGCTCCAGAGGTGCATTTGGACTTTGAAGGAAAAACAGCAGAAATCACAAGACTCTTTGAGGCAGAGACCTCATGCGAGTCATATGAGCTGTTATTACAGACAAGAGGGATGAGGAGGAGCAAGGAGAAAAAAAGAGATACAGTTTAAATTAAACAGGACAACATGGGAGACATGCTGTGTGTCAGTGCTGTCAGACCAGGATGCAGCAGCTGCTGTTCAGAGAGAAGGGGCTCCCAACAAATCCAAGGCCTTCAGCACAAGGAAGCAGTGACTGCAGCAGAGGTATTTAATGTCATCTTGTGATACTTCTGCACTGAGACAGGGTAACCCTGGGTGCTTCCACTTGTGGGAGTGCAAACCTGCATTTGCTTCTAACCAGACAGCATCAAACTTTGCAGCTTCAGGCTTGTGAAGCTACTGAAAGAGGAATCTGTACCTTAGATGACAATAAATGTCTTTGATGAAATGAGAAGGGAGAGGACATTGCACTCCAGCAAGTTCTATGCCAATGAGAGTTTATGAAGCAGGGAGGCAGCCAACAACCTACAGTTCTGGAGGAGGCAGCATGCCACAGATTGCAAATCCTGTGTTGTCAAATTATAATCCATTCAGTATAGCTGCTTGGGAGGGCTTGAAGCCTGCTTGCCATTCATTGCTGCCTTTCTTACAGCTGAGTAGTGTACAGCACTGTTATGCTGTATGGGCCAAATTAACAGGCTGTGTAAATTATACAGGGGGGAAGAAGGAGGTGAGGGGTGAGGGATTAAGGGAGAGAAGAATACCTAAATGTAAACTTCCTGAAATTTCACTTCTGCATTTGAGTTTTGGTCCCTGCCCTAGCAGGTTATTTAGAGATGAATATTTCAGGGTAAGGGGGAATAACATGCATTTAGCATGATGCTGGCAGAAGTACCCTCTGCAGTTAAGGGTGCTTTTTCTTTGTGTTGAGTGGGTGCTGCCATTTACCTACACAGGAACACACAGACAGCTGCTCCCCTTACAGCCAGTACTGGAGATCCATGACTGGAAGAGAGAGAGATGAAAATGATGTGCATTGCTCAAAGCCACTGCAGTCAAGGAGAAAGAAAAGAAACTCATCAGTAGAATGGAGTTTGCCAGTGACACAGTCTGTCCCCTTTTCCTATGCCAGCTGTTAGATGTAACCAGAGCATCCCTTTCTCTACCCCCTCTGCAGCCCCTGCAGCTCCACACCCTCCAGAGCTGGAGGTACAGCACACAGGGACCTTGGAGTTACACTGATTCTTTCCAGGAGCAGGATGTTGTGGAGGAGTTCAGATGGGTGAGGTGCAGCATCCACAGAGCCAGAAAGGAGATATTTTATCCAGTGGTTATTCCAGCCATTACTCAGTACTTAATTACTGAATGACCTGCTAGTAGCTTCTGGTTGTAGCCAGCAATCTAAAACACATACCAATTTCTTCATGAAGCAGAGACAAGGCATCCTGTTTGGAGCTGCCACATCCTATGTACATCTAGAGAAGCTGTGTGAAGGATCCTGTGCAACTGTGTACAAGGGCATCAGCAGGTGAGCAATAGTGCCTTCCCAGTGCTTGCTGAAAACACCTCCTATGGCAGGTAAAGGCAAATCAAAAGTCCAGTTTTGCCTTTAACACCATATTTGCAAAGCCTCATCCCAATTTTTCAGGGAACTCCTCCACTGTAGCCATGGAGGCATCACAAAGACTCTTGGATCTGCAGCAGTGTGCCAGGAGATTGTCTGGCTGAACCAGAGAGGGAGCAAAGGTTTTCCTTGAAGTGAGGGATCTCTGCATAGTTGAAAAATTGGGCATGAGGTCATGCTGCCATCACACAGGGACAGCACACAAAGCTGTGAGAAGGTGGAGTGGGGCCACTGCTCAAAGCCATGCTCTAGCAATACCTGGACAGCAGCACAGTTCTTCTTTAGCCAGGTAGGCTGGCTCTCAGCTCACTGCTAATGAACACAGGATGGAGGAGGTTTGTAATTACCTTCCGAGTTTGGCCTGAGTGGGTCAGCAAGGCCCAGAAATTTTGCTTGGGTGTTTGCTTGGCAGACTGTTAGTGTTATCATGCCAAGCACTGAGAAGTTTCATGTGACTTTCTACTATGACCTGACAGGATCAACAGCCAGGTGGTGGCACTGAAAGTGATCAAGCTGGAGGCAGAGGAGGGAGTGCCCTTTACAGCCATTCGGGAAGGTAAGACATAGAGGAGCATCACTCTTGAAGAGCATTTGTTTTAATCTGGAAAAGCTCCACGATGTCTCCCTCAGTCCTTTCTTCTTATTCAATGTGCCAGCTGTCCTTCTCCCAAAATTCTCAGTTTCCTTATCCTCTCATGGAGGATGTCTTCACGCTGGGCTGGACAGGCGTGCAAAGGACAGAGGAGGAATCTCTGGTGTATGCACTTGTGAGAGATGCATCCATGCCTGTGATAAGGAAAGTGCCAGCTGCAGCCAGAGCATGTTCTTTCTAGCAGTGTCAGGGCCCCCTGCACCTTCTGCTTGCTGCCTCCTTCACAGTTGCTGTCTCACTCCCTCTAGAAACTACACGGCCTTTGCCACTGCTGCACTGGGCAGTTGTAGACTTGTTATTACTACCATGACACTTTCCTAGCCAATACCTGGAGCATCACAGATCCCAGCCTGAAGAGAGATACTTTCGGTAAAACTGATGTGTAATAACATCTGTTATTTTAGTCCAATGAGAAATTCTTCTTATCAGTCAACTTTGTAGAGTTCTAGGCAGATTTCTCAGTTTCTTGGAGAAATAAATGCTTTTGTGCAAGTACTTGATTTTGGTTGAAAGTATTTACACTTCCCTACAGACTAAGTTCACAAGCCTGCTTGACTGAGGCTTCTATTTTCATCTGCTGTACAATCCCAAGAAGACCATAATCTGTTTTCTTCCATGCACAGAAATATGCAACTGTTGTGCCAGTCTGTTTTATGATATTAGTGAAAGCTGTCCATGTAGGACGACGCACATGAGGGTTTTTTTTATTTCTTACTGCACTTGTGGAACTAGGGTTAATCTTGTGACTGGGATGGAGAATTGGGGACCAGATGTGCCAGCTTTCAGAGAGCAGCAGCAGCATAGAAGGACTCTCATAGCAGTCAACTTAGAATAACAAGGGAGGTCACTGAATCCACTCCAGGTTTATAACTGTAATTAAGACAAGAAAGTTTACAAAGTCCTTAGTCCAATTCTGTGTGAAAGCAGAGACACACCTAAAAATGCCCATTTAAAAAATGGCTTGTGTTACATTTCCTATACACTCATTTGCTGTGGTGCTTTTGCTCTGCATTTACACTTGTAGCCCACCAGTAAAATAAACCTTGAAAGCTTTATCTGCATTGAACTAATGATGCACCAAAGATCAGCACCCCTTTAACATGCTCTACTGGACAGGCTGAGAGTCTTAACTTCATTCATTATGGGAGAAAACAAGGGTGAGCCTATGAAGGATCTGCTTTAAGTAGGTCTTTTGTGTGCTGCTGAGCTTTGCAGCATCTGACACCTCAAATTTACAATGTAAGTCAGTAGCAAAAACAAAGCCCAAGATTTATTAAGGCAGCGCATTCTCTGCTACCCTGGAGGAATGTGCTCCCCTGACAAAGAGACGCTTCACCCCAGGAAGCCCCGCAGACACAAAATGCGTTTAAAGCTCGGTTCTGGCAGTAGCACCTGACACCCCAGCAGGGGGTTGTAGAAGCAACAAAGTGAGGAGCAGTTCCCAGAAGCCTGATTGAGGCACAGGCGCTGAATCCTCCATTTCACTGTGGACCCTCTGTGCTGCCCCTCTGGAGCAGTAACTCCGGTCATATGGAATTACTGAGGTATCAGAGAGCCAGGTTATCATGTTCTGTAGCAGATGGGCTCTAGCCAGAGTATTTTTACTAGATTCATAGGCAAGTGTGAAGCATGTTTAAGGTCCATACTGCTATGCACTGGGAACACACTGGTGGTAGCTAAATGGACTAGTATCAGTAGCAGAGGCAGTTCAGCTGCAGCAACACCAAGCTCTGTGCAAGAACTACTTTGCAATCCAGTAGTTGTGCTGAATCAGGCATCCCTTACTGCTCAGTAGTCTCAGAAGTGACACAGGCTTGGGCCACAGCTGTGTCATACAGTGTAACTGTGGCAGTAGGGCTTTTAGAGCCACATGAGATTGTTACCATTGCAAAAGGCAAAGTGCTAATCCGGTATAAATTTGCTTTGCCTTCATGAAGCTCTTCAAATATCTTTTTCATATTGTGTGAAAAACAAAAAAGCAGCTCTTAATTGTGACCAAAACTGCCTCCCACAGCTGGCCCATGCTCTGTATTGTGTGCTTCAGCTAATTCAGCTGAAACAAGATTGTATGCCTGTGCCTTATTTGAATGAAATTTGTAGCACTGTTTGGTCTGACAGCAAACTAATTTGGTTTTAATCAGCAGCAAAAAGTGGGTCTGGAACAGCTCTGAGGCTATTCTGCTATATCAGAAGCAGAACTAAAATCTCAAGTCAGGGACATCTGCATTTTCGGAGCTTTGGGGCTTCTCTTTGTGTAGTTTGTGTTTCCTGTCTGAGAACAACTGGGGCAGATTATTCTGTTGTGCCAGTGACCTAGAGGCAAAGTAATCCCAGCTTCACCTCTTCCCCACATTCCTCCTCTGTGCAGAGTTACTGTTATATTGTCTCACACCTAAGGTAGCAAATGATTAAGCTGAGTTTCTGCTGAGAAGCTGAGAAGCTGAGTTTCTGCTGAGAAGCTCCTTTCATACATGTTCTGGCTGGAGCCTGCTCTAACACAGCAAACCCAATGCACAGCCAAAAGGCCCAGAAGGCTGCAGCTCTTGTGTTAGCATGAGTCAGTGCTCTGTGGTCTATGTGGGGCCAGAGACTCCTCCAAGTGCTGCCCCTGCATCACCACACCCTGGATGTGATAAGGCTTGGCAAAGGCACGTCAGGACCTAAGGACCAGGGACACAAGTTGCAATGATGCTTTTGATAATTTGGCTGAAAGAAAAGTGTGCCTAAGTTTTATAAATGCATACAAGTTACCGTTCACTCAGTCACTTCATTCTGCTGCATTCTGGCTCTGGGAGCTCCCAGGTCCTCCCTCTCAGCATTTACCTTGAAGAAATTACTTCTGCTTGACTTATAAGCTGACACATGGGAACTGTGAACTGCTATTTCTGACAGAGGCAAGATCTCACCTCTGAGAGATGGATGGGCTCCTGCCAAGCCTGGAGCACTGATGCTTGCTTCTCTGCAGAGCTGTTCCATCCTCCTTCAGGCTCAGTAGCTGCCACTTCTTACAGAACTGCCAAGTCTGAACTATTACTCCCCATTTTTTTATTTTCACTGCCTTGTTTTGTGCACAATCTCCTTCCACTTCCAGCAGCAGTAAAGTTGATCTTCCTTTTGTGTTTTCCCAGCTTCTCTTCTCAAGTGTTTGAAACATGCCAACATTGTACTGCTTCATGACATTATCCAGACCGAGGAGACACTAACATTTGTCTTTGAGTACATGGTGAGTTGATGTTTTTCTAGCTTCCTGTGGAGCTAGTACTGGGAAGTATTGGGAAGTGGCTGCAGAATGAATTTACTGCTCTATGAGACATCTACAAAGAAACAAGTTGTAATTCTGTAGTGCAATGATTGATTTTCCCTCTTGATCTCCTGCTTTCCAGCCACACAGCCTTACTCTTTTCTTTCTGCATATGCGACAGCTGTATGCAAAAATAATTCCATCTCTTGTGTCCACTGGGGTGACAGACATTATTGACCTCCATTTCTGCCTTGCCAACACAATAAAAGTAGTGTTTTTGAGCCACAGCAAGGATAGGAAATAATGATATGAGCTCACATCCCAGCTGGGGTCAGATTTGGCACTGACCCCAGAGGCTTACCATGACCAAGCTGTGGGTTGCTCTCATGGGGAGACCAGGATACCAATCAAATTCTCCACTTGAATCTTGCTACTTCTCCTGCTTTTGCAGATAGTCAACCAAATGATAAAGAAAATACAGAGGCAACATCTCCTTATTGCAGCTTTATGGTTAGATCTGCACAAGTATGAATTCCGTTAACCAGCAGCTTCAGGTCCCAAATGCTGGGTGAGATAACAGCTCAGCCAGGTCCCTGATGTGGCCCAGAACTTAAGCACATGCTTGTGGGCTGCATCAGGCCAGATGTTCACCTAGGGGAAATAGGCAGCTTTGTAGCAGTTGCATATTTTTCCGTTTACAGAAGAGGCATTGTTGGTAGAGGCATTTTACAGCAGAAGCTTTGCCTCAAGTTCTTCTCTTTTATTTAGCACACAGATCTAGCACAGTACATGGGCCAGCATCCTGGAGGACTCCATTGGTGCAATGTTATGGTGAGTTCCTTGTATCCCTTAAGGCGTGAGGGAGAGTTATTTTCCACCATGTATGGTCACTGTGACCAAATTACTTACTAATTTTTGTTACATATATGACAAAAACTTGGGAGAAAATCTACCTCTGATGATATAACAAGCTCCCTCTCAGTCTCCAAGCCTTTTTTCAGTTAGCCCCTCCTCCTATTTTCTGAGCCTACAAGCGGGCATTCAGCTTTTGAGAACAATGACATCTTGTGGCAAGGAAACCTATCTCTACACAAATTTTTGTCCTTTTATTGTTACAACGCATTATTCATCTCTCTAATTAAAAACTCTCACATCTCACTCTCTTCTCATTTGGAACTATTTTCATATTTGCAGTCATTTAAGTCCCTTTTGTTTCTCCCATACCTTTTGTGATTGACTGGATCTGGGCAAATATGTACCCTTACTTTATAGACTGATGTTATAATAGTCTCCTGCTCTCCTCTGTATGCATCTTCACATTTAATTAACATTCAGGACTGCTGCTGCACGCTGGCTTAAGGTTTCAGTGCAGATGTCCTCAGTGGATGCCTGGGCCCTCTTCCTGAGCAGCTTCAGTTAATTTATCTTACAGCTGTCAACAATAACTTTGTATCTTATCAAACTGCCTATTCATCTGGCTTTGTCAGATCTCTCTGAAGTTCCTCACTGTCACTTGTTATCACAACTAATCTAAATACTTCTGTCATCTTCAAATGTTGCCACATTGTTCACATCTTTTTCCAGATAGTTGTTAAGCAACACCAATTCTAATGAAGTTTTTTGGGGCCTCAGATTTTAAACATCCTTAAAGCTCAGATACATCTGAGATGCAGTGTAGTAGTTTTGGCGCAGATCTCAAGGGTTCTGCTACCAGACATGCTGGTAAAGCACATGGAGCACATGGCTGTAATATGTGCTCACTGGCATTTCTGTGAATAAACACTAGCCAGCTGCTCTGCTTTCCTGTCCAGAATACTCACTGTCAGCAGGAACTGAACTGCAAATTATTTACTGCTCCTTCAGGAGGGTCATCTAGCTTGCTTCATTTTTGCTGGCAAATACAGTTTGTTTTTTCTGAGTGATTCCTATGGAGTATAAGTGTGCAGAATGTTACAGGGACAATTTTCTGGTACAAAAATGACCTATGGGTGTCACTGTTTTTCCTCCTCTTTAGGATAAACCTCTGGTGAGAAATATCTTTTCTCTGGTGAAGTCTTATTACTTTTGCTGTGTTTTGTTTCTATCCACTGTCAAACTTCATACCTTGTTTCAGCCCAACTTATTTTACCCCAGGCTTCTTTAGACTACCTAGAGGGTGGGAGTTAGATATTTATTTATTGGCTTCCTTTCTTGCTTGGTTTCCTTCTTCCTTGTTTGCTTCATTCATCATATCTGATTTGCTGTATTTTTAAAAGCAGGTCCTCATGTTGTCTCCCAGCTTGAAGCCCACAGTTCCCATTGCCAGGTCAGTCAGTTCCCTGTTCCACTGCTGGCATGTGCAGCAGCCATGGAACCCAGTCAGCTGCTGCCATCTGGCTCGAGGGGGCAAACCTTCAGCTTCTTAGGCCTTCATTTTGTTTGGCTGGGTGTCTTTGTGTCTTTGTCTTGAGCACTGCAACCAGCACAGCTGCTGTTCTGAAAGCTGGGGTCTGTGTTTTGGCAAGGTGACCTTGCTCCTGCAATCAACAGTCCATTTCTAAAGAAAAGTTAAATTTCCAAAATGAGCATTTATGGACCGCAGTTAAACTGCCCTCCTGGCCAAATATTCCACCCTGAAAACCTCAGAAAGCTGTAGGGCAGTCATAACCCACAACAGTTTTCTCCTCCTCAGCCAAGCTCTACTCATTTTCGGGATTTTTACTGGTTTCTTACTTGCTTTGTCTCTGCTTTGTTCCAGGGTTCTCCTAAAGTTCAGAGTTAATGTATCAATGCAAAGTCACACAAAATCATTTCAGTTTTTTGTTGGCTTTTTCCAGCTCTTCATGTTCCAGCTTTTGCGTGGCCTGGCTTACATCCACCAACAACACATTCTTCACCGAGATCTGAAACCCCAGAACTTGCTCATCAGTTGCCTCGGTGAGCTCAAATTAGCCGACTTTGGTGAGTCACAGTTTGGATACAGCTGTATATCTGCCCAGACCAAAGCTGTAGCATGCATACAGATCTGTATCCACAGCCAATTAAGGCAGAGAAGCATAACCTTTTCTTGAACTTCAGGGAACTATTTCTGTGGTCAGTCCAGCTTTTCTTGTATTTACACTGATAGGTGCAGGGATTAAACTCATTTAAGTCAAACCAATTACTGCTGTGTAAAACTAGTTCAAGAGAACAAAGAATCAACCCCTCTCTGTTCAGAAAATAATGTAATGTGTAGAGTCCACAGCAATGTGTGACCCAAAGAGCTTTCTTGGCATTGGTTTGGGATAGCTGCTTCAGTCTCAAATGATAAAGCCCTGCAAAACACAGCCTATTACTTGATTTGATCTGCCCCAGAGGTGTATTCAAGAAACACTTTCTTTGTCAATTGCTTGTAAGCTGCATTGAGATTACTTGTGTTTAAAGAGAAAATGATGTCCTGTTTCCAATTATTATCATCTATGCACTGTACAGGTAGAAGGACTGTCCTAACACAGCATTTTTTTGTTGGTTTGTTGGGGGTTTTTTTGCAGGCCTTGCTCGTGCCCAGTCCATCCCCAGACAGACATACTCCTCTGAAGTTGTGACACTCTGGTACCGTCCTCCTGATGTGTTGCTTGGAGCTACAGCTTATTCTTCTGATATAGATATCTGGTACTGACCAATATCAAAGCATCTGGGGTTCCCTGGGAAAAAATATTTTTATCTGAATTAAATTAAATCACCCAAAGTTACAGTAGATACGGTTGTAAGTGGAGGAATTAACACCTCTGAGCAGTAAATTTGTGAGCAGTGTGGAGTTTTGTAGAAGTTTCATGGAGGGTTCGTAGAAGTTTTTGGGAATTATGTCACTACATCTCAGCTATGGATTGATACAAACCCCATCTGATAATATTTATGAGAGATATGCATCTTGTCTGGTAACATGTATGAGTCTTGCAACAGAATACTTTTGCTCAATACAAGTGTATCTATGTAGTCAGCTGAGCCAGAAGTAACTCTCTGCAGAAATGGCTTTGTGTGAAACAGTGGATCCACAACTGCACCATCAATTACTTAGGCCTTGGTAACAGAATGTGCCATTAAAGGGTTTCTCACTGAGTCTGGAGATGGAAAGGTGTCTGAGATTTTAATTATTTCTGTGATATTTTGTCCTTCTTCTCAAAGACCATGTCTCAGATGCAGTCTGTACTTCACTCAGGAGAAGGGCTGGGTCTGTTAAAGCCTTGTTTCCTTATGAGCTCTACCCAAAAATCTTGATGTCTTTGGGAATCAAAAAGAAACTGCACATTCATAGATGGGAGAGGAGTCTCTGAGAGTGGGCAGCAAACAGCAGAAGATGAAGGCTTTGCAGGGTCCCAGTGGCCTTTTGGGCTGGCTTGGATGATAGCTGGGCAAACTGTAAGGTTCATCAATCTTCTGGCTTACTTCTGCACCCACCTGAGCCCACTTCCAACAACACAGTCCTGACGTGCTCATGGACAGTGTGCAGCTCATGAGGTTGCAGGAGACCTTCCTTATTCTGGCAATTTTACATCTGTAGATGGTATTGCTGCTTTACCCTTTCTTCAGACCAGTTATTCTTCTGCTTGTACCTGTCCCACCAGGACTTAATAACTACTGCAGAGTGAAAGGCTGGGAAAGGGTAGGAGTGCAGAAGAATGTGCAAGATGGCTGGCTAAGTTTACAAACAGCAAAGCTCCAGGTCTTCACAGGCTGTATCTCCCTCCAGAGGTCTGCAGCTTATCAGACACTCCAGTGACCTAAGTCTGGAGGGTAGGTCAGGGAAACGGAAGTTTTTAGATTGTTTACTTCCCTAGGACTGCTGCTAATTTAATTATTTAAAGACTTCTCTAAGGAGGAAAACCTTGCTAAATTCTAATGGTTTCCAGCTGCTAAGCCAGTCTAAATAGTCCTGTCTACTACCCCAATACCTGTCATTTTTCCCTCCAGCCAGTCTCTCAGAAATGTCTGCTGAGTTTGAAGAACACGCCTGCCTAGCAGATTAGAGGGTTTGTATCAGATATAAGCCTCTTGGTTTTTTTCCCTGAAAGCTGACCCCTGTCCAAAGCCAGATATGCACAGAAAGCATGTCACTTCTGCCTATGCAACACCAACATCCCCACTGCATAAGTGTGCTCTGGTGTAATGAATAGCGACGTAGGAGTGGTGTACAAAGATCCCAGCTCTAGCAGCACAGTGCTCTGCATCCCACTGAACTACATGCACACTATTGGCACCTTTGTTATAATGCCTCCTTGTAATAACAACATTCCCAGTGTTTGCCCTAAAGAAAGATGTCACGCTGAGAGAATAGAGAGTACTTCAGTGAGCTCTATTCAGTAACTTCCTCTAACAAGAGTCATTTATTATCTTGATGTACACTGCATTTAAGTTCAATTTTTGTCTATTAGGAAATAATGTGAATTCACACAGATGTTACTTGTCTATTGGGAAGAAAGGAAAAAAAACCCTATGTCCTTTGGATGCTGCAATTTACATGAAGGCAGGTCAGAATGCCCTTGGTAATGGCATGAGACAGTGGGTGTCAAAGCCTCGGTTTAAAGAAACCAATTATAACAAAATAAAACATTATTGCAATTCATGCATAGTGTGCTTGAGCAGCAATACTGTCAGTGGGAGGCACATGGGAAGTGAATGAGGCCTTGAATAGATGAAGAAAGAGATATAGAAGGAGACTTGGTTGCTCTTGGACTAACTAGAAAAGCTGCTTTAATCTCTCTGTGTCTCTTTTCTCTTTCTTTCTCTTTCACTATCTCTTCAGGACTTTACAAGATTCAATTAAGGGATTTCAGGGAGATTACACTGCATATCAGAAGGACTTTTTTTTCTTTTTTTGAAAAACACCAAGTGCTTTATATACAGCCACATTAATGGCTGCAAACATCATGAGTGCCTTAAGATGTCTTTTCAGTCAGGCTTTCCTTGTATAATCTTTCATTTAAAAAAAAGAGAGAAAAAAAGATCACAGTGGTCTTCCCTTGTAGATTCATGTAGAATAGGAGTTCACATGCAGTCATTTAACATGGACCTGCCAGGCTCACTGCAGCCTTCTCCTCAGCCTGGTTCACAGTGCCCCACTATGGCAAACTGGGAGATACTGGCTAAGGGCTCCACTGTACAGACCAGGCTTGGTGATGAACAAGAGGAAGGATATATTTCTGGTTAAATATAAAATTGCCATCTCCTAGTGCCAACAAAAATTCCCAAACATGGAGAGGGAACTGTGGGATGCCATAGAGATATCTTAAATCTTAATCCTGATGAGCACCTTTCCACTGTGTGATGCAGTGCTGCAGACTGAGGGCAAAGTGCAGTGTTCAGACCTTCCCCAGGGATTGCAGATGGATACAACTGCATCAGTTGTATCCATACTGTCGGAATCAGCTCTGCTTATGCTCCCTGAATATCCCTGTAACTCCTTCTACTACTTTAACTGTCACTGTTTTGGTTTGTGTGCATATCTGGCACTTGCTAAAATATCATGTCTAGGCCTCTTCCCAAAAGACCCCTCCCTCTGCTCTATCTCTCCCCAAGGCAGTTTTATAGGACTGAGACCCTCTTAAAAACTTATAGACTGGAAGGTGTAAGAAGACTTGAGAAATTAATATTAGAGGGGAAAGAAGGAAAAGGGGAAAAGCAAAACAACTCCAGGTGTAAGTATTTAGAAACATTTAAAAGTAAATGCTTTTGAATCATCCTCATTATCAGAAGGATCCTCATAATGCTGTCAGAGCTGTATCTGTGACTCTCAGAAGGAAAGCTAAGGCCTCTACTGCAAGGCTAATATGACTACCATTAGTTTTCAAATTTCCTGCTCTTGCCAGTCTAATGGCCCTTTCTAGCTAGGATATCAGAATGCAAACTGTGGTAGAATATCAGCATCACTTGTTACAAAAACACAGAGAGTTTCTCTTCTCCCTGCAAATCAAGAGTATCCAAATTGCTTTGACCATACACGGTTGAACTTGTGCAATGCAATCGGCCGATTACAGCAGCCCCTGTGGTTGCAAAACAGGGTGAGCCATTTGGGCACATCCATCAGCTGTGAAAACAGTCTTGGTATGCCACTGGGCTCAGTAGAATCTTTCTGTGGGCTCCAAAGTAATGTCTAATCCTGTGGTAGTGCTATGAAACACCAGGAAAACTCTATGTTGCAAAAGCTGTGGTTTAAGTTTCGTGATGCCTGGGCTCTGTAAGAGGATATTAGACAAGCAAAGAAGCTCATCTCACAAGACTTGCCAAGGTTAGGGTACAGGGAGCTAAGGGAAAGTGCAGCAGAGATGTTTATGAAAACAGTGTTAGATATGGATCTGCAAACAGCCTTGGCACCACCTGGTGTGCAAGGCTGACCAAAATAAATACCACAGATGAGCTCTGTGCCAGGGTTTCAACTGACCACAGCCAGGTGGGAAAAGCAACTACAGTGTTGCAAAAACAAGGTGCAAAGGGTAACACAGGAGTACAGATGACCAGCAGAGATTAACAGTTATTGCTAAGCAAGTGAAAATAATACTTTCAGAGCTTGTAAGACAAAGCTGTGTTTTCAAGAGTTGAGCTTAAAGGACTCAAATATGATATAACCAAAGAAGAATGAGACTGAAACCTGAAGAGCTGCAATAGGGCTTAATGAGAAGACAGAAAATGTAGGAAAAAATGGAAGGAAATGATTAAAAAGTAAATGAGTGGAGTTTTACACCATATAGTAAGAGATGGGAATAGCTGCAAATAGGCAAGTCTACCTTGATCCCAACTATTTCATCATTAATGCCATGAGGACCAATCCACCTTAGTAAAACGAAGCGATTTGGCAGGTGTTAGGGTTTTTTAAGCTGTCTGGTTTGTTTTGGAGCAAGTGTAGAGCAAGGGATGACATAAAAATAAGAATATTTTAACTTGCTGTTATGACCAGGTTTTTATGCTATGAAATCTTGCCTTCAGCTTTCCAATGAAGAGCTAATTGCTTCTGAAGGAAAATGGCTATAATAGTTAGTGCCTCGGGGTTCTTTCTGCATCTAATATCTCCTTCAAACCCAAGAAGTGTGTAGTATGTCCCTGTTTATCTTTCCTACTGTAAGTACTCCAATTTTGTACCCTTTTCTTATGGAAAGTCCATACACAGGCTTCTGACATGATCCTTTTTTCACATAGTTTGTAACAGGATTAATGGACAGACACCTGAAACAATTTTTTTGGTACTGGAAAAAGAAGATAGTGCTTAGTGGGCTTCTTTTACAGGATATCACCTGTATTGACTTGATGGTGAAAAGAGAATTTTTTTTTTTTTAGTGGGTGGTGCTGATGAGAAAAAGGAGATGGGAGCAGAGATGTATGGAACCTTGACCCCTTTGGGTTTTGAAATCCTGGAGGCATGTGAATATAACTTATCTTTGGTCTGCTCCTGTCCTGGTTCACTTGTGCACTTGTATCAAGATTTCTGCATTTACAAATCAGAATTTCTAAATTTCCATTCCAACAATTATCTCTGCCTCTCTTCCCACCCATCCTAACAATTGTGTTATGTATATCATTTATGTGAATGAGTTAATACCTTGGGTTTCTTGCAGGAGTGCAGGCTGTATATTTGTGGAAATGATCCAGGGTCAGCCAATATTTGCAGCAACTTCTGGTACTCACGAGCAGCTGGAGAAGATCTGGGCGGTGAGTAAAATACACTCTGAAATGGAAGAGAAAAGAATCCAGTGCTCCAGCCTACTGAATTTTGAAGTCCTAAGCATAGGTCCTGTGAATAGCAGAAATAATTTGGTCTAATCTGCTGAGTTCATAGCAGACTTTGTAACCCATTTTATATTTGGCAACTTTCTTACAGACACAGGAGTAAATCAAATGACTTCCTTTTGATGTTTGTCATCTCATCAAAAATTTAAAGCCAATTAAAGTGACATCAAATTGAAAAAGGCATAAAAGGTGTGCAGGTACTGCAAATTCTGTTGCTTCTTTTTAAATCCTTTACTTACTGTAGGATACACTACATTCTCACAAAGGAGCTCTAATACTGCTCCAGAATTACCTTGAAAATGGCAAGACCCTGAGGTTTGTCAGAGATCCTTCTTCATTTGAACTTGGCACATTTTGTATCATCCAGTTTAAGGCGCGGCTCTTGAGAATGGAAAGTGTGAAATGACTTTATAAAAGTAGCAGTGAGTGAGAGCAACATATTTGGGACCTTCCTAAATTGTTTTCTCTGCTGGGGAAGCAGCAACACAGAGCCAGATTCTGAGAGCAGTTGGCAGAACTGAGGCAGTCAGCAGCACTGACAGGTTCTGGGCGCTCCTGCCCGCTCGTGCTGACCCTGTTACTGACTCAACAGCAGCATCAACCTATGCATTCATCTTAGGTCTTGCTGGAGGTATCACTTGGTCTGCTCAGCCTGGAGGAGTCTGAGGGGAGACCTCACTGCAGTCACAACTTCCCTGTGAGGGGAAGAGGAGGGGCAGGCACTGATCTCCGCTCTGTAGTGACCAGTGACAGGACTAGAGGGAATGGCCTGAAGTTATGTCAGGAGAGGTTTAGGTTGGATGTTACAGAAAGGTTCTTCACCCAGAGGGTGGCTGGGGACTGGAACAGGCTCGCCAAGGAAGTGGCTGCAGCCAAGAGTGCCAGAGCTCAAGAAGTTTTTGGACAACACTGTCAGGCACACAATGGAATTCTTGAGGTGTCCTGTGCAGGGTCAGGAATTGGACTCTATGATCATTTTGGGTCCCTTCCAACTCAGCAGATTCTGTGATTCTATGTCTCCCCTTTCACATTTCCTCCCAAGGATTTACTCTTATGCTTAGAGTTCTTCTGAAACATGGGTTTTCAAAGGAGAAAGTACAGAAAAAATAAAATTCATGAAAATAATGAGAAATTATTTCATAGCCATTAGACTGCATAAGTCAGATTTTTCCAGCTTAACCACTTCATGCAGAAACACTTGCTTGGTAGGGTTTTCCTCTCTGCTTGTAAGTAGGAATGTGATAAAAAGTCAGGTAAGTGCATCCAGTTCTTAGACTTGAGTTCAGTCCATTTAAATAAATGCTGAATTTCTCTTTCATAGAGAGTGGGAGAGGAAAAGAATTATTGGGGGTAAAAAATCCATATTTGGCCAGTTAACAAGGTTCAAAGCCAGGGCAGGGTCCAGTTTCTCAGAGTGTGAATGAAGGCTATCCTTACACTTATGTCTCTGAAATCTCTGGATACATTTCCTGTGGTTTTGCATTAGAGGGTTATAGCACTATCGTAATTTCTCTGGTATTATAACTAATACCATGATTAACAGGATTTGTGCCTCAGAAGGCAAAAAAACCCCTTATTTAAAAATCATGAGGAAGTTTAAAGAGCTATGAAATAATTAGTGCTTTTCACAGGAGGTTTTATGATATTATACAGCCTGGAATGAGGCTCTGTGTTAGACCAAGATTTCAAAGCTCCTTAAAGGCTTTCGATGTCTAGCATGAGATATTTTGCTGAGTGTGAGGTTCAGAATGGGGATTCCTACTGTTTTCTCATAGTCAGTTCCTTTCATGTACTACTAGTAGAGGCACCCTGCCCTGGTAGAGAGACTATCTGCATTTGTGTGCATGAGTCTTTATCACTCAGTATGCTCATCTCCACGTGGGACACTTGGTTCACACACCATATAGATACATGGTTGGAAAATCCCCATTCTGAGAAATGTGTTTGTCCTGCTGAATCATCAGGACTCACTGGCTGTCATTTTACCAAAAATTGTTCTAGAGGCAAATGCCACCTAAAGCAGTCTCCATCTCCCATCTCTATCCCTGGCTGCTCATTGCTGGTCCTGTGCCACCTCTCACTTGTGGGGCTACATGAACTGGGGACCCTGCAACTTTGTTTTCTCCCTGGCTTACTCTAAATGAGAACAGCTTCTTTGCCCTTCTCATCCTCTGGCTGCACAAACAGTAGCCCTACTGAGCACTGGTACTCATGAAGGCATGGTACAGGAGCAGGGCCAAATGTGAAGGGAAGGCTGGCAGTGTTGGTTATGGAAGGGTGGCATGAGTGAATGAGAACTCCAGCATCTCCAGTTTGCTCATGGCATGGAGAGCAAGCAAACCTGACCAGTTCAAGATCCATGATTCAAATTTTAAGAGGCTGGACATAGGATTTGCATGCAAAAGCTCCATCTGATGGATTAACATCGTGCTGAGAAGGACTTAATGTGGGCTGGATTAGGCTATAGAATGCCACCAGGGTGCTTCTGCTGCTGAGCCAAACATTGTGCCAAATGAATGACTACAAGGCTCCTCAACACAAAACATTCAATAAGACTTCCTAACAAAATTAAACAAAATCAGCTAGCTTGATTCCTTCAGCTAAGTCATCACAGGAGAAACAAGCAGTTAGAGGGCAGAGAGAAAGAGCAATGATTTACACCATCTTAAAGCACTTGCTGAAATACAAGCACTGTAAAAATGTTTTTGACTGAAACTGTCTCTTCCCCAGTGGGCTGAACTGACCTGCACCAAGACCTTTCACTATAGAGTGTAGAGAAGTTGCTTTGTTTTTTTCTGATGACATGGACCAGAAACTTAACATCTAGATTTAGGGTGGATACACAACAGGTAAAACAATTATCAGAGTATAATTAATTTCAAATAAATAACTGTAACACATTGTCTGATTTGCAAGGAATCTCACTAAAGCTCCAGGGTGGGGAAAAAAGAGAAGAGAATGGAAGAGAATGAGAAGTGAAGAGAAAAGGGAGAGGAGAGGAGAGGAGAGGAGAGGAGAGGAGAGGAGAGGAGAGGAGAGGAGAGGAGAGGAGAGGAGAGGAGAGGAGAGGAGAGGAGAGGAGAGGAGAGGAGAGGAGAGGAGAGGAGAGGAGAGGAGAGGAGAGGAGAGGAGAGGAGAGGAGAGGAGAGGAGAGGAGAGGAGAGGAGAGGAGAGGAGAGGAGAGGAGAGGAGAGGAGAGGAGAGGAGAGGAGAGGAGAGGAGAGGAGAGGAGAGGAGAGGAGAGGAGAGGAGAGGAGAGGAGAGGAGAGGAGAGGAGAGGAGAGGAGAGGAGAGGAGAGGAGAGGAGAGGAGAGGAGAGGAGAGGAGAGGAGAGGAGAGGAGAGGAGAGGGATTACTTGCCCCATTTGTTTTCCATTGGAAAACAAAAAAGAGATTCAAGTTTAGAGGTTGGAAAAGTATCTTTTGTAATGAAAAGTCTCAGAAAATGCAAATATTCATGCATACAGCATTCAGTGATTGGTGCTCTGAACACTTTCACTCCCCAATGCAGTAAAATGTAATATTTGCTATAATCCTTATGTAGAAAAGTATAAGAACACACAAATAATTATTTGTTTAAAGTCTTCACCAGAAGAAGCAGAATGCTGAGCTGACCCTGGCAGGTATGATTTTACTACACACTGAACTTACCCAGTTTCCTCTGATGCCTGTAGAACTGATGTCTGACAGCTCCCAAGAAACCTTGAAGAATGAGAGCCCACTGAGCAGGGCTTCCTGGAAAGCTGACAGGATAGCATAAAGGGAGCAAATTCTGGATTCAAGTTCAAATTCCACCTCTCTCTTTCCTGTGCATACAGAGTTTGCTTTGGGCAGACTTGTCCTAGTCACATGACACACACACCAGTCAAAAATCCTCACCCAGGGCTGTCAGGTTACCCTTGGTGCAAGCCAACTTCCAACATCCCCAGCTGGCTGAACACTGCAAGACACCTTCTCTTTGGGGAGCTTTCAAGCTTCCAAGGCTGATTTTACAGGTGAGCAGAGACAAGGATCCTCTCCCTTAGTCCTTGCTGTGGCAGACTGAGTCCATAAACAGTTTGGAGCCATGGGCCACAGCAACTGGACCCCGTGCTAACATGTGCCAGTGATGAGGTGCACACCTTGCTTGTGGCTGTCTTCTCCAGGCAGCTGCAATTGTCACAGCTGTTTCCTGGCTGGGAGCAAGAAAAACAATCAACTGCCTCATGCTTTACAACTGCCACAAGCTGGTTTTATAGTTTACAGTTCTTCCTTCTTTAATGTATTTTTTCACTGATGCCTGTTTTCTTGCAATCTTAATACAAATTCTGGGGAGGCCAAGTTGCCCATGTCATATATCTCAGCTGATATTTTAAGAAACAGGAATTGTCTATCATATGCAAAGGGTAACTAATGTGAGACCAATCTAGTGTTGGAGAAGAGAAAGTGAATAAAAACCCTGAAATTCTTCATTTTAAAATTTCACTGCTTTTTAAGGAAACATGATAATTCTGAGTGTTGTCTGGATGAAAGCTCTGAATGCTTGGAGCTAGCAGTACTGATTTATACTACCATTTCACATGCTGTGAACTTTTCTTAAATATGTGGCTTTCCTGCTTCAGCACACATCACCCATATCAACAGGCACAGGACGCTTTGCCTGTATTAAGTAATAATAATAATAACAACACTAAACATCCACAACTGCAGAAATCTGCACATGTCACACATTTCAGCAACTAAAATGAAGTTGGAGGAGGCTTTACTGGCCCAGACTTTGCTCAGTGAGCAGCTACTGCTGAAGCCACAATCCTCAATAAAAGCCAAAGACACTGCTGAAGCTCTGTATCCTTCAGAGTGAGGCTCTGCACTGCTTTCTAGCTCCAGCTACTAGACCTGTCTGCCAGCTTCACTTTTTTACCTCAAAAGGCAAGGGTTTCTCTCAGAGCTCACAGCCTGTGCTGCTGCTGAACATTCCAGCTGCTGCCAGTGCAAGTGGGCACAGTAAGTGCCCAGTGCAGCACTGGTGTGGGAGGACACCTTCAGCACTGAAAGGGGCTCAGCTGTGTGACCCCTGGGCTGGTGAGCACAGGCAGCAGTGGCACCTGGCAGTGAAGCTGCATATGCCTTCACTGATGTTCCCAGCAGCATCAGCATTCAGTCTCAGCAGGAGCCTTTCTGCTACATAATCAAGTGCTAAAATGTCAGTGTCCTTTATGCACTGTGGTACATCCAGCACCAGCCAGGGCAGTGTGATTCTGGTTTACAGGCAAGGCCAGTCACTCTCCACTGAGAGTGATTCCTCCAACTCACACCAAGGCAGAAATGGGCAGAAAGAGGTCATTGTCCTTCTCACTCTCTTCTTTTGCAGGTATTGGGGATCCCAACTGAAGACACCTGGCCAGGACTTTCCAAGCTCCCCAACTATAACCCAGGTAGGATTTAACTCATGAGAAGGCCACCTTTTTCTCTGAGCCACTAGCCACTCCATTGTTGGGTCAGTAATTCTTATTATGAAAAATCCTGTGCTTATTATGAAAAATCCTTAGTGTTGCTAAATCCCTTGAGCTACTTCATGACAGTGGTGTAGAACCTAAAACAGGACTGGGATTGGCTTAGTTTACAAACAGAGGTGTGTGTGTGCCAAAGCTGCCTCACTGAGTGCTGGTATATGTAAGTCTAACAGATCTCATTGCTCAAAGTCTCACAGTGTATTTAGTCTCCCCTCCTCAGTGGAGTGGAGCAAAGGACCAATGTCTCCTGGTTTAGACTGGAAAAGCTGACAGGCACCTGGAGAAGCAGTTTATCTGAACTTTCCTTATTTTTATGGAGATTGGTTTGGGGACCTTTAAACCTCAGCTTTAAAGGTCACTGTCCCTGATTTTGATGTCGGCAAGGTGAGAAATCTGTGTGATTTACAAAGCTGGATTCTTTTATTTCCACATGAGCTGGTAGAGAAGTCTGTGTCCTGAACTTCAAAGGGCCAGTTGTCTCTTATTTTGATGTGGGCAGGTTGAGAAGTATGCTTTGAAAAGCTAGCTCAGTCACTCTCCCTCTCCCTCTCTCTCTCTCTCCCTTTCTCTCTTTCTCTTTTTGTTTAATGTTTTCTCCTGGGAAAATATATTCAAGTGTCAGTGAGGGGGAAATGATGAGCACTGATTCTCAGCCTCTCAGCAGGATCATTCTGTAAGAGAAATATTAAAGTGAAATATTAAAAACCCTAGAATGTGAAATTCAGCCATCCACAATCTAGCCATTCTCTCTCACTTATACCATAGGAGAGTGGTGGGGGGAGCCTGTCTATCTGGACAGGGGAAAAAAGAACAGGGGGGAGAGGAGGAGGGAGAAGACGTGCTTTGAGCAAGAGGTTTACAGGTTTAGTAGAGCATAGTAACATCTTTTCAAAGAAGTGGGTGTTGCTCTGTGACCCAGTCCAAGATGCCCCTCCTTTGATTCTGGTGCATGAGCACTAAACAGCCCCCATTTTCACATGGTAGCCGAGATTGGCTGAACAATAACCTGGTCTCACAGTCGAAAGGACTGGAATCTTTCACACAATTAGCTGAGACACATTAATCAAACCAGCGTGAAATGGGAATGTGTCGCTGTCCAAATTTGGATAGCAAGCAAGCACAGAGCAGACAGCTGGAGGAAGCATTTTCTTCTCTAAGTTGTAGAAAGCCTGGCTGGATAGTCCACAAGTTGAGAAGAGTGGTCTGGGAGATACAGAAATGCTCATGTGTGGGAGGAACTAATCACAAAGAAGTTTTTTATGCCAGTCATCTGCTAATACAAAGCCTCAAACATACAAACTCTGAGTGGTGATGGTTAGGTATCCTGGTGCTATGTAAAGACACAACCTAGAAATGCAAGCATTAAGGCGATGTTAGCAAAGAAACTTGCACAGACAACAAAGAATGTGGGTGCCTAGACCTGCTCTGAGCAGTGCTTCCCTCAGCTCTGTTTTGTCTGAGTAGCAGTGCTGTCCTCTGCTGCTCTGGAGGGTGCCAGTGGCAGGGCAGGGAGGGAGAGGACAGGCACCTGGAGAGCAGGGCAATAACCCCAGTGAAGTCGAGACATCATAAGCAGTTTTCAAGTCTGACTTGCTTTCAGACTTGATAGAAAGTTTCCCTAGTGGACTCCAGAGGGGCAGAATTGACCTGTGCTGTGATACTGGGATGCTGGTGCCTTTTGTGGCTGGACCAGGCAGAAATGCAGGACTCAGAGGACATTTCTGTTGGAGCATCCCACAGAGCTGGCAAACACACAGAAGAGGCTAGGTCAGTGTTTGGGGCAATAGCTGTGTTAGATGGAGAGGCAATGTCCCTTTCCCCTGCTGAGAGCCTAAGGGGCTGTGAGCTGTTCCAGCCACATTTGGGAACCAAGTGCTTGGCTCACACCTGGATTACACAAGCCAGTCTGGACAGAAGAAGGCGACTCTAAAATTGGACTATTTGCCCTACTCATGAACTAAATCAATTCACTTTTTGATGAGACTGCTGGTAAAAAGACAATTAGTCTGTTTGTTTAAAGCTAAATGCCATTTATATGCTTCTGGGCACTTCCCTTCTCTTCCCTGAAGCACAAATGCTGTTTCTCCCCCAGGACATGCTCAGCCCGAATACAATCTGTGGAGTCAGCCTGAGAAAACCTCTCCTGAGGTTATTCCCAGACCATTTGTGCGACTCTGGGTGCCTGGGTTGGTTCAGATAAGCAAACAAACTTTGGAGCTCTTCCCCAAATCTGATGGTTTGAATTCTTTTAGCTAGTCCTATTGATGTTCACACTGAGCACAGGCAGCAAACAAACAAACAGGTTCCTGCCCGCGGCAAGGAATGAACACGGGCAAAACAAAGCGCTGAGGTGTGACCCTATTCTCATTGAAGTTGATGGCAAAACTCCCACTGGATTCAGCAGCTAGGCTCAGCCCCAGACTGAGACTGTTCCTGGAAGGGATCCTGGGCCAGGTGGGTTAGTAGGAATCTTTGAAATGAAAGCTGGAAACCTTCAGATGTTTTCCTGTCACTGCTGTGGGCTTGAGCACATCCTGCTGCAGTCTGGAAAGGATACAGCATGGGCTGTGGGGTCCCTGAGTCGGGCACACACAGGGCAGCTGGAGGAAAAGCACCTCCTCTGCCTCCTCTATGGGCAGCTGGCAAGGGATGAAATGTGCAAGGGCCTTTTTGACTACCCTCTGCCCTGGTGTCTTGCACAACGTTCAAGAACAGCCTCGTGCCCATTCCCTACAGTTTGCCAAAGTCTCAACCTGACTCCAGGTGAATGGGAAGGATGGGTGAGTAACCTGTTTGTGGCCAGCCCTACAGCTTGTGATGTCACCTTCTCTCTGGAGGAGAGACACTTGGGGTAGGGCCTGCAAGCAGGCTGGAGAGCCATTCCCTGGAGAACATGAAGGACTGGGAGAGCTCCTGCCCCACATCTCAGCACAGTTGCTGGCTGTCTCCCTGGCTCCCTGGGCTTACCAGCCCTACCCATAGTGACAAGGCTTTGCCCTGTGTTTGTTCATTTGTTCTGTTCCCTCATTTTGCTTCCCCTGAAAGAGGCAGTTGCAGCTCTGTTAACACTATTTTTGAAAGCTCTCATGCTGAGTGAGCTCAAATCCTTGCATTAATCTACTGCTGTGTTCATTTCACTGCGCTGAAAAGCAGTGAGTTTAAATCCCCTCTAAACACCACTGGTGACACCAGAAGGCCAGTGTTTTGATCCAGCCCCATTAATGGTTACAAGTTTGAATCTAGACAGCAGGGGTCAAGGGCAGGAAAGGATTAGGAATCACAGCCCATGACATTAAGCTAGTGCTTTTGCCAAACCAGGAATGCTGGAGTGCCCAATGTACCAAGTGAGTTTTTATTTCCTTTTTCTGAAATTTGGATTCCAAAGAGTGGGGAGCAGTGCACATCTATCTATAACATGATGAACTGAGAGGGAGCTTTACTCCTTGATTTATTACACAGGCTGAATGATGAATTTGCCTGTGCCAGGTAATATCACTTCACAGAGCAGATGCAGGTTTCACACAAGGTCTTTTCAGATGCAGCAATGACTTTCAAATAAAGCCTAATTTTTCACGTATCTGCCGGCTTTGGTATGCTGAATGAGATTTAGAAGCTTTCCAGAGCCAACTTGCGCTCCCAGGTATGTTTTCAGTATCTGCTGCGTTTCCAAAATGTCACCAGCAGATGGAGGCAACAAGCAGCAGGCCCTGAAATGCAAACTTCCCATGATATTTGTGAAAATGCAGCTGAAGCCTGCATTCCGAGCGCTTTGGGGTTTTTTTGTAATCTCACTTTTTAGGTTGATGTTTCATTTAACACATGGGATGGTTGAAAACTGAATTCTAAAACGATAAAATTTTTATTGTCATAATAAACTGCATGTGGCTTTGATCTCAAAGGGAAGAGCAGCACTGTAACTAATGTGCAATGTATGCTAGCCAGGGTGTAGGGAAACTTCCCATCTGTGTGGCAATGGGCACAGCCTGCAGTTTTCAGCCTGCCACACAGACAGAGCTCTGCTCTTCTCCTGAAGCCACAGAGATTTAAGCCACAGAGATTTCACTAATGAGAGAAATTTTCTCTGGAGCCTGCAACCCCACTGCCTTCATCCAGCAGCACTTGGCATCCTTTTTCTGTCTCTTCATCAATTAGGAAAGTTTAACTTTTGTCCTCTGGCTTGCTTGCCTCATTATCAGTTCATTAGCTACTTCCACCTGGGTTTTCAAATAGGAAGGTATTTCCTCATTAGCACTCTCTACCTTGCATAAGGATGGAAAATAACAAACCTAAATGCTACCTTCAGATCTACTCATACTGTTAAAAAAGCCAATCAGCCCGACACAATCCCATCATTTTATGTCTACATCATCATTGTGAGATGATTAAATCAGTAGTTCATCCGCTTTTTTGAATGATCTAAATATTCTTTATCTCTTACCTTTATGGAGTAGCTGTTTACAGTGTTTTACAATTTTAGATTGCTCTTAAGCTTACGGTAGGGAAAATATTTACTGCTCTGTTTTTACCCTGCTCGACACAACGGGGCCTCGGCATTCTCTAAGGATTTGTCTATATGGGGTCAGTCAGGAGATTAATCTGAACTGATTTAAAGTGCATTAGTTAACTGCATTAAATCCCTGAGCAGAGACACACTGTTTTCTTACCCATATCTTCCATTTATAATCAAAGCTCTATACTCAAAGTGGCAAATTTGGCAGTCCTCACTCAGGCTGAATTCTTAGCTGAGAGATGTGTTTGGACAGGGAGAGGAGTAGTTAGCTCGCTGGCTCTTACACTACCCCTTGCAGATAATTGTTAATCTCCAGGTTACATAAAAGATAAATTTAAGTCAAGAGGCTTGCTCAAGGAAGCAAACTCCATAATTCAGGTATTCCTCCCAGTTCCCAGTAAGCAAGCTGGTATTTCTGTTTCTAATGTAAAGAAAATCCTATTTCCTTTTTGGAATGTTAATCTTGAAAATACACGGCAAAAACAAAGTGACATCTCACTAAAATTTCATTGAAAGGTTTTGCCCTGCTGTTACCAACTCAACATGCTTTTTTAAAATTCTGTGTTAAACTCATTAAAGAATATTAATGTTAAAATATTTCAGTACAGTACTTAAATAATTTTGGCATTTTTACTAATTTTAATGAAATTGATATATTGTCATAAAATGTTTTCATCTCACAAATCAAATTTTTTCTGACAGAAAGTTACCACATCTGAAAGTTTTTGGCCAGCTCTGTGAAGAGGCAAAAATTTCTACCTCATACAGAAAAATTTTTTGCCTTTCCAAACCATTTTTAAAATTGTTTTTCTTCTATTCTATCTGGAAACTTTAGATCGGTAATTTATTTCTACACTTTTGTTACAGTCAAGGGGGCAAAAAAAAAAAAAAAAAGGAAAGATGATCAGTGAAAATGTTACCAGTGATCCAAGAGGAGTGTTCTGGCAGTCTTGGTGACTTATTTGGGAAGGGAGTATTCAAGATGCTAATATATAACTTCTATATATTGGTGATATTCCAGTGCTCTGGCACAGCAACAGCCATGAATCTCATCCTAAGTTATATTCCCATTTACTGCTCTAGAAATTACCTTAGTATTTGGGTGGAGGAGAACAATCCAATTCTGAACTGTTACTTACCCTGTGAGAGGTTTAACAACCTGCTTGCCTGGTTTAATGGTGCAAGATTGCTGCTGGAAAGGTCAAGGGCTGGAAGTTCAGTCATTTGCACTTTTTCAAGTTGTCTGTGCATCAAGTCAGACGCCGGGTCTGGCACTCTGGAAATGGCCATGCAGGCAAAAGCAGAGGGGACTTCCACTTGGACTGCAGCAGGCAGCTGCTGTCCCTGAATGAAGTGCCTGGTGCTTCCAGGCAGATGCTCTTGAAGGGCTCAGCATTAACCCCAGCCGAGCTCTGACTCTGCTGGCAGCAGACCAGCGGTGCTTGCCTCCTGGTGGTCTCCCTGCTGTGGGGAATGCTTGTCCAGGCTGAGCTGGAAGAGGGGTGGACACCACCCTTCCTGCTCTCCTTCCCATGACTAGAGTGCCACTGTTCATTCTCTGCTGTCAGAAGCAGTGCTCAGGAAAATGTAGGTGGGTAGAAATTGCAGCCTTTCTGATTGCAAAAAAAAAAATCTCTGTTCATCAGCTCCATGGGGAAATTTTTCAGGCTTAAGCCATTCATTTGTATCTAAGCCTGAGAAAATTCATGCTTTACAATAAAACATTTGAGGAATGTGTTACTCTATATTTACCACAATGTTTAGAAATATGTCCTTGAAAAATATCAAGAAAACAGACTTCACAAAACTTCAAACTCTGCTAAGTTCCAGTCTGATAGAGATTACAATAATCAGTGAGTACAAAGCCTCCATGGGCATGGTTAACTGCACAAACAACAAACTCAGTGAGAGCTGTGGGCAAGAAGAGAGTGGGATCAAAGTGCTTTGTCTCTGTCCCCAGTCTTACTGCTGCATCCATGTAGAAAAGCCCCATGTAGCCATGGGGGCAATATGTGAAGCTCAGCAGCCCCTTGGAAAGTCAAGACAATTGACTGGGGACTCTGGCCTGCAAACTTCTTTTTGCTTCCTTTGTCTGAAGGCTTTAGGGACTGATGCTGCTTTTATTGATGTCAAAGCTAAGACTCACACTGTAACAGGAGGAGGTCCAAGGCCTATACTCACAGATATATGAAAGGGTTACAGAACTGGAACAGCCTTATTAAGATCAATGCAGGTACTCAAGTCCTATAGGAATAATGTATATTTATAAATAATAAAATGATAGATTCTATAGGACCCTTTGAAATTCTGAGCACATTTTTTTATAGGGGCTCAGAGAATGGGGTTTTGAATTGATTTTCATTTAATCTTGTGATTGCATATTACACTTTCTAGAACTGGTTGCTTCCAGGAGACCTCAGAGACTCCGAGTCATCTGTGACAGGTAAGCTATCTATAACAGCAATGTCAAAATTGCCTCTGGGTTTATTTGTTTCTTTGTGCAATCATTTAACTTGAAATGAGCTCTTTTGGCAAGCTCAGGAAGAGCAGGGTGGCTCTGTAGTAACAAGCAGATCTAACATCAGTTAAGCAACTGATTTTGAGAGATCGCAGCAAAGGTAGACACAGAGTGGGTTTATTATTCTCAGAGGAGTAGTGATTGTTCTGAGATAAGCAGTGATTCAGTGACTTTGTGTGCAGCTTTTTGTGGGGCACAGTTCCACTGAGAGGGTCATACTTTCCCAGGCCCTCTTGCCCAGACTGAGGACAGACTTCACACTGTCCCAATTTTCATTTTTGAAAACAGACTGTAGGAATGTTGCTCAACAGCAGTAAGGAAGACATGCTAGGACAGCATTTTCATGAGACAATGAAATAATCTTGTGATTAGCTAGGAGGGAAAAAATCACATTCTTAGTGGCCAAAGCTATGAGATGAAGGCCATGGTTACACACACAGCTTGACCAGACACACCAGCACTGCTGAATCACTCCCTAGTGTGCTGAGGGAAGGGAGTATTTTTTCAGGCACATACAGACACACACACATACACA
Source organism: Haemorhous mexicanus (assembly GCF_027477595.1). Taxonomy (NCBI): domain Eukaryota; kingdom Metazoa; phylum Chordata; class Aves; order Passeriformes; family Fringillidae; genus Haemorhous; species Haemorhous mexicanus. The sequence goes on along the minus strand of NC_082348.1, from coordinate 26,517,070 downwards.
CACACAGAGAATGGATATATATGTATCAGTGAAAGAAATTTATAATCAGACAAAGTGCACTAACCTAGCTGAGGGAGCAATGTAAATCAAATCCCCCTAAGCTGATTTTGAGGCACACAGCAGGTTTTATAGATAAGTAGGAAAAGACAAAACAGGATTTGTCCTCAAGATTGTGTACATGAAGATGCCAATAATCAAATATCCTTTGAGGACATAACCACATTTTTCATTGCTTTTTAATATCTGTTCAGCTGATTGCTTGGGATCCAGCCCTGCTAGGAGGGAAGTGTGCTGCTCTTCAGAGCAGGATTTTCCAGATCCAGATGCTGTTCTAAATGGCTGAACAAACATGCTAAAGTTTTCAGCAAAGCACAGGTTTCTGAAATGCCAGCCATTGTCACGCACAGCTTGAGAAACACAGAAAGCTCAATATGTCCCAAACCCTTGTAATGCAGATCCTGGCACAGAACAAATCCTCGCTCAGCCCGAACAAAGAAATAAGTATATTCCTTGTGACTGTGCTATATTGCACTTCTGCTTTTTGGCCATAATCCTTTGACAGACCCCATTTCAGGTCAAACCCAGGGGCTGGCCTAGCACCTCCATGGCAGAGCTCTGGGCTGCAGGTGGGCCAGCTCAGCTCTGCCTTGGAGTCCTGGTGCTGCCATGGCCAAATAACTGCCTTGGAATGCTCAGCTCGGGAGAAGGAAAGAGCTGCTTCATACAGACCACTCAGCCATGACTCTCCATGGACAATCAAGAAATCAAAAGGGGGCTCTCCACAGAGCTTGGCCACCACCAGGAAGCCTGAGCCATGGTGGGAGGCACAGAACTGTGTTGCTGCCCAGAGTGGGAGCCTGCAGCAGCAGCAGAGACCACTGGGCAGAAGGTCTGCAGCAAGACCCTGCCATGGCAAGGACAGCCTGTCATGCAGCTCTAGCAAGAGGCCTCAGACAGGATGCTTTGGCTCCCTGTCCCATCCCTGGTCCCCAAGGAAGTGGGAACTCGAGCTGTTTTTCTGGAGCTGAAAATTCAGCAGTTATTGACCACAGTGAGGCCAGATACCTTCTACAAATTTGTTTCTCAGGGTCTCTTTCTCTCCTTCTGTCTTGGTGTTTTTTCTTCTTCTTTTATATTTTACATTTTATCTCCTCAAAACAGAAATGTCAGCATGTTGAATGTCCTGTATAGGGAGGGGGAGTGCAGGAGCAGGGGGATCCCAGCCTCTGATGTCACTTGGAGGGGAAGCACCGCTGGGGGCCAAGGGAGGAAGCACAACAGGCCATGCTCTGAAGCTGAAATGTGATCAGAACAAACAAACAAAGTAAAAGCTGTAAAACTAAATGACTATTTTTATTTGTTTCCTTGTTGGTTTGTTTTTGCTCTTCCACTTCCTTGTCCCCAGCTGTGTGCTCCTCTAGGGAGCTGCCACTTGGCATTGGTATTTGCTGGGCATGGATCATATGTGTATTACATTTATTTTAAGCACTCATCCTGAGAAACAGATTCTTCTCTGTGAATCCCCAACACATTTTACAACCAGCTGCACTACTGGTACTGGGGAAGAAGAAGAGGAAATGGTATTTTCTTTAGATTTATTAGGTTTGACCTCTAGTCTTCTCATTGGGCCAGTCACGTTATTTTTTACATTTGGACTGTCACTGTCAACTGGTACCACCAAACTTTGATATTGCAGTTACAACATGTAAAATATAGTCTCCTCAGCATCATTTCCCCTTTCACTTACAACCTTCTTTTTAAAAACCAGAAATTGGTTTTCAAAATTTGTCTGTAAACATGAGTTTGAGCTGAAATCCTGGATGCATATACCCCAACATAGTCAAACTCAGATGGAAAAGCCAATGTCCTGCAAAGCTATGTAGCTGGGGTGGGTTTATCCAGCTCCCCTGTGTCCCTCCACTATCTGCCTCAAGCTGAGAAGGACTGGGTCATTCCTGGTTCCAGCTTTCTGGCTCATCCTCATCTCCTATGCTGTTTTTTCTTCTCTTTTCCTAGGATGAGCAGGGTGCCAGCAGCAGAGAATTTGGCCTCCAGGATGCTCACAGCCTTCCCTCGAGGCCGAATCTCTGCACAAGATGCGCTTCTTCATAGCTTCTTCAGCCCTCTGCCTCCTCAGCTCTATCAGGTTCCTGCTGGTAAGTTAACTCCCTGTTTCATCTCTCCAAGAAAGAGCTGCTGCACGTGCTATTTACTGTGAGTTTCCTCTCTATTTTAAAAGTCTCTGCCATTCACCTGGATGTCTCTCTTTTCTGCCTGCACTCCCTTCCCTCTCCTATAAGCTGCAAAGTTTACATCCCATAGCAAATATGACAGCTTGTTTTTCTGTTTTCCTCTCCTTGACCACTGTGTTAATACTAGAAAGGGACCTTGGGCTGCTACCCTGGCCCTCTGCAAAGCAGAGGTGTGTATGCTTTGACAGGTCATCTCTTCCCCACTCTGTAACTCCAAGGACCTGGACATTTCCCCAGCTCACACTGTGTGTTCAGTGTAACTCACCCGCTGGTCCCTGCTGATGTCCTGAATTCCCATCTGCTCAGCATGGTGTGCTAGCCCCAATTCCCCTGGACTGCTCCTCCCACTCCCTTTTGATGTTGAGACAGCTGTTCCTTGTACCCTGTCACACCAGTTCTCCCTCAGTTTTACCTTGCTCCCTTCTCTTAAGCACACACAGTTGTGCCTCTCCTGGCCTGAGCTGACAAAAAATGCAGGGTCTCCAAGCTGCAGTTCTGCTCCTCACTAGGGAAAGCTCCCTCCTATTGGACTGCAGGCCAAAGGGACCTTGCATTCCTTGTTGCCTCCTGGGCACCCTGTACACTAGTTAGTTTGGTGGTGTCTTTTAAGATAGGGGCAATTCAGAAAAAGCCTTCACGGGCTGTGTTGTCAAGCTATTGGAAAACAAAATTTCTGGCTCCTGCGACACATCCCAGGTGGAGAAGCAGCCAGCTAGCATCTCTCCCAATCCCCCAAACTGCTGCCCTTCAGAAGGTGCTCTGTGTGTGTATGTGCTTGAGTGAGAGACATCTGCATTCCTTTTCTGTTCACCCAGCCACAGAGCACAAATCTACTTTGACACTTTTAGAAAAATGAAAAGATGGAATCTCGCAGGAGCCTGCCTGTGCCGGGGGGGGAGGAGGGGAGCACGCACAGCAGGAGGGAAGTTGACTTTTCTTTATACATATAGGGTTTTTTCCATGCAGAGTTTAAATTATGCCTGATAAAAGGAGTTTCGTGGATGTTTCAGTTCTTTCAAACCCTCCTGGCTTCCTCCCAATTAAATGAGGTTTGTCAAAGCCACAGGGCTCTGCTGCTGCCAGAGAGGCGGACAAGCACTTCCCGCAGTGACATCTCCAATCCCCAAGGGAGAAGATGAAAGTGTCAGTGCTGAGAGAGAGAGAGGGAGAGAGAGAGAGAGAGAGAGAGAGGGAGAGAGGAAAAAAACAGGTACAGAGACAGACAGTGTGAGAGAGAGGGAGAGAGTGAGGAGAAATAGAAGGAATGAGAAAACAGATTGGCATAATGTGTCAATCTCTCCGATATGCTGCCAGTGAGGGGACAGATCCCTTTCACCTGGGTTTAGGCACCGTCCTGTATTTATTATCCCCCCTTGCAGCAAGAAGTATGGTGTGGACAGGAAACTGCATGGCGTTATCATAGCAACCAATGTGTTGAGAACAGAATCAAAGTGCACAGGGCTGAAACAAGTACAGTACGATCATGCAAGACCATATTCATGAGTGACTCATTAAGCCTGTAAAATTTAGGCTATTCTGAATAATTCCCCATGTAGCCATTCCTATTGCCATAATTGTTTAAGACATTTGCTCTCTTGTGTCACTTTGGCATAACACTCTTTTGGAATTTAACTGTATGATTTTAAAATTCTTGTTGCTATGATAACAGTGCAGATTTTAAATATATTCTGCTCCCACTTTGTTCTGGAAGATGCTGGCTATTAATTGCCATCCTCTGAAAGGGAAAGTTAAAGCAGAAGGGCAGAATGTGATCTGGAGATGAGAGGTGAAAGAAGAGGGGGTTAATCCCAAGGTGTGTAAGAGAGTAAGAGGGAAACAACATTTGAAAAAATAAAAGGTTCTCATAAGAAATTATTCTCTGTTTTTATGAAATAATTATATCCATAATTGTCCTTTTTATAAGTTGTTATTACAAGCTGGAAGCTAGAAGATGTTTTTCAAAGGTCAATTCCTGGGGGAAAAAAATTGGAGAAATCACTGTTTCAAAGTTAAGTACCCCTCCAAATAGCATTTTTCTGATTCCTAGGGGGAATATTAATGGTTAGAGGCTGGCTGCTGCCCCTGGGAAGGGGGAGAGGGAGCAGAGGGCTCTTTGCTTCCTCGAGAGCAGCTCCTACAGAGTGGAACGGGTTGCTGTTGCTAGGCACATCTGAGCACAAAGTGCTGGGAAAAAAGAGTAGCCTGTGCTGGAAGGGAGGAAGAAGGTTCTCTGTCCTCTGGGTGGGGCTGGCTCACAGACGGGCCTCTCCTACAGCTGCTCATTCCTGTGCCCGTAGCTCTAGGAGGGGATTCCCGAGGCCCGGGTTCAAACCTCACCCATCATCTTGGTGGCTTTAATTCTACATGTGCCACCAGCACCTCTGGATATAAAAACAGAGAGAGGGGCAGGGGTTTCTTCAGCTTCCTTTCCTTTAGGCTAGTAGCCTAAGGGGTAGCAGTGATGACCCTTTGTAAAACCAGAGCATTTGCTGTCCTTTTTCTGGCTGGAGCCAATCCTGAGACAATTATCTTTGTGCAGTGCAGCCCTGCACTGCAGCAGCTCTGATAAAACTTCATTCTAACCCTTTGCCACCTGCTAAAGCAGGATGTTTTCTGTCCAATTAATCCCTCCTGGAAGAAAGATGAGATCCTTGAATCAAGAAAGCATGAGCTGTGCTCTCAACTCAGTGACAGTCCTGAAGTGCAAAAGGGCCATCTGAGGAGCTAGCTCACTCTGTTGTCAGACAGGTCAGACACAGTAACAATTGCAGCTTATTATTCTTAGTTATAGATTTGGTTTATTTTCCCTCTCTTTTTCCCTCCAATGCTTTAGAGCAGGCTTGCAAGAAGGGAAGGTAAGCAGTGGGATTTGGGGTTATCAACAGTGCACTCCCAAGAAAACACACTGCAAGAAGAGCTCTGGCCAAACCACACAGGCACAGGGGCCAGGAGGCCTGAGCTGGCAGCTCAGATCCTTTCCCCAGCAGACCAATGCCCAGTCTCAGGAGAGACCTTTCTCTCAGCGTAGGAGACGTTCAACCCTGGCCATGCCCTCGGCACAGCAGTCAGTAAATTCCAGTACATGCTCCATCAGGAGGATTGGGTTGCATGGATAGGATCTTGGCTTTGACTAGGAGGTACTTGCTCTTTTTGGGTACAACTGGTCTCTAATTGTTATGTCCCCCAGCAACACAAAACCAGTGCACCAGGTGATGAGAACACTGTACCATTTCTCCTGAAACAGCCTTTCAGACACAAGGAGGAGGAGGGAAACTTGATGTTGACAGTCATTTTAATGTCTGTTGCATCTAAACTAAGACAAAGCAAGTAAGTAAGTGTGGGCAATGAGGAGGTTAAGGCTGCAAGCCATTGCCTACCAAAAATCCCATTACTGTTGGGATTAGCCAGCACTGGTAAATGTTATCACAGGGGACTTATAAAGAAGGGCTGGCTTTCATCATCCCTTGTTTGGGTTGGCTGGTTTCCCTTGGCTCTCCTACAGAGCTAAAAGGTTCATACAGTCACTTGATTATTTTTGCCACTCTGCTTTGTGACCTCTGTACACAGCAAACAGATAACCTTCACTGTAAGTCAGATACAGACACCTAGAAAGTTCCAGGTGTATGAGTCTGGTTTATAATGTGTCTTAATACAGGAATGAACCAAAGCTGGTGATGAGCAGGAAATCAGCTGCCCCTCCTAAGCCAGAAGCAGTCTTATCTGTGAGGTGATAAAACAAATCTTCACTTAACTCAGGAAACCACCCCCCTTCACCTGGTGTGATCCCCACAGTGGTGGAAGATGTGCTTGCCTTCACACTGACAGGACATGAAAGTTTTGTATTGTGTCATTAAGCCACCACCCTAGGAAAAAGCTGTTGCCACATCACAGCAGATGCTTGCCAAGTGCACAGGGCCCTGGACATGTTGCCCTGTTGAAGCCTTTCCCTGCATGCTATCCTGGGGCAGGCATTGTGCTGGGCACTGTTTAGGAGCATGGGGCAAAGGGGAAGATGGGAAAAGGAAAATTTCCTTTGCTCACTCCCCAGCTCCTGCTCTTGCAAAAGCAACTGGCGCAAAGTTTGGCCCACATGACTTGTGGAAACAAAGTCCTACAGACATGGATCAAATGCTCTGACTCCCATTGATCTCAGGCCAGAGAATCTCTATAAAGGTCTTATTGTTCAGGGAGACAAACCACTCTTGGGGGGAGTGCTGTTAATACCATTCGTGGAGGCAGACACTATTGCATCAGAGGTTAGCAGATGTTTTTCTGTGTTTTGTCTAATTGCAAGTTATAGCTGAGGTTTCTTAAACTTCCATTTCCCCTTAAAACACTCTTAAATGCAAATCTGAAAAGATTTAGTTGTCTTGTTTGCTGTGAAAAGACATCCAGACTGGAAGTCTCCCATAGTCATTTCCCATCCTCAGGTGCACTTGTGACTTCACTCAGTTATCAGCAGAAAAGAGTAAATAGGGAGCCAGTGATCAGATTTCTAAGGCACAAAAGTTAAAGCTAAGTTTGAGATTGTGACAGCAAGCAACCATAAGCATAGGAACTCAATTAGCCTGAAAGACAACTATCTCATTATCTTTCCTAAAATGATATAAATACATAAGAATATAAAAATTTAAAATAAACTCTCTATTGACTGTCTAGATGACTGAATTTCACTGCTCAATTTCTTTAAACACCCACTTTAGTATTTATTTATTCTAAGCGTGAAGCAGCTACGATAATTAGACTGTCAGATTTGGTAAGTTAATGAGGAGTCACTGGAGTGGAAGGTTTTGCATTTGTGAGATTGCTGAAGGAGAGAAGCTCTGTGCCTTCGCTCTATCTCTTTTTTCTTTTTCTTTTTTTCCCCTCTGCTGGGTGGGAAGGAGAGCTTGGCAGTGCGCAGATCCATTTGAATCCTTTTGATTAGTGGGTTGCCTTCCTACCACTCTTCTACCAAATAGTATTTTGCTGGTTGTTCCAAGAAAAAGAAAAAGAAAAAAGAAAAGAAACTGCAGATGAGATTTCTAGAGAAGAATGTCTAGATTAAAGAAATAATTTTCCAAAAACAATCAGAAGGAATGCAGCTGTAAGAAATGGGATCTTGAATTAGTTTATATTGCAGCTAATGTCACAGGAGAGCATTAAGAAAGTAGCACAATGAAGGAAAAGGACCCTTTTGCAGCTTTCTCTTTAACCTGATTTTTCCACAGGACAATCAGTGCTCACAGTTCCGGGGGTGAGACTGCAACCTGAGATCTGTGACCTGTTTGCTTCTTACGGGAAAGGCCGTGTCTCAGGAGGTTTGAGCAAGTTTTGGTAGAAATCATGAAAGATTGAATAATTGTTGGTAAGCATGTAGTTGCCATTGTCAAAGCCTCTGCCATCACCCTTAGGACATTAATTCCTTCATGTATTGAAGGTGGGAAAACAGATTTGATACTCAGGGCTGGATGATCACATCCAGGGTGAGAACAAAGTGGGACATCTCATATTCAGAGAGAAGAGATCAGCGAGCCAGCGGCCCCCAGTGAACAATGTTCAGTGCTATCATGGGAGGTTTGGATTTGTTTTGTCATATTGCTGAGTCTCTGACCAATGCCCTTTCCTCCACTGCCTCCCCAGTCAAAGTATTGCTTCATTTCCCCATTGCTTAAACTGACCAAATTGCTTTGTTCTCCCTTGTCCTTGCCTACTGAGTTCACATTTCAAACTTTACTTGTTTTGATTTCACAGACATTGGAACCTGAGCACAGCTAGGCAAAATCTCCTTATCTTGTAATATCTTTGGTTTTAATTAATCACTATTTTAATGTCAGGTTTCACAGCGATGCTTCAGCATCAATATTTTTCATCTTTTTGTTACAGAAGACCAAAAGGTCGCTTAAAATCACTGTTATTAAAAGAAATTGCCAGAAAATATCCTTTTATTATATCCTGTCTCTTTGTTTACTTTGTGCATTTGTTAGCAGCATGTGTCCTGTCAGTGCCACTGCTGGGTCTGTGCTTGCAGGGCAGACCTGGAAGCTGATTTTGAGCCCAAATTAGTTTGACTGTCTTCTTGTCTGCCAAGTTAAGAGGCAGCCTTAGGATAGCAGGACACACCTCAGCTACCCATCTGTGGATAGCAGGACACACCTCAGCTACCCATCTGTGGATAGCAGGACACACCTCAGCTACCCATCTGTGCTTCCAAATGCACGTAGGTGGCGTGTACCTGCTGTAGATCAGGTCCCAGCACTCAGTGCCTGGTCTCACAGCCTCTCTACCCCTTCTGCCCTCATCATGTAGACAACAGCAGGCAGAGGGGCCAGCCTGGAATCCTTTGAAGAAAGAGCTGACATTGCCAGCGCTGTGACCAGATTGGGTTTTGGAAGCAGCCTGAATGCCTTCCCTGCTCACCTGCTCAGCTGAGTGCAGACAGAATGGCTTTTCCCTCTCTGTGATCAGAGAGGAACTAATCCTGCCAGAAAAGCTGGCTGTCAGTTCCACTAAGGCTTCTGGGGCAACTCACTTGAGGAGGGCACTCATGCATCAATGTTCTATGAACTTGGATTTGGCCCATTTTAAATGATTTAGAGAGCATTTCACAAATATATAATTTAAAATAGTGAAAGCTTGCAATAGTAGGAGAAACTGTTAACATTTTTTGTTATATATTAACCTGTCCTCAAAATGATTGTGTCCCCTTTTTTTAGCTGCATAGACATTTTTTAGCATGCTAGACAAGCTTAAATGTCAACTCAAGTTTTCTTCTGCAGTTTGTTGCAGGAAAACATTCTATATGTGATGGTGTTCATATTATTAACTCTCTTTTTAAAAAAGGCATCTGGATTCAGACATGCAAGCAAGGTTATCAATGAAACAGTAATTTTTTTTGTCATTTTAATGGGCTACCAATGGAAAGCAGGGGCTTCTGTGTGCTTTTTCAAATCTAATGAGAGGCAGATAGGCATCTAAAGCACAACAGCCTCATGCTGGCACATGAGAGAATGGAATTTCCTGGGAACATAATGAGGCTGGCCAACCTTCCTTCCTTTGCCAACCTGAGTTACAAAAATAGACAAAACCAAAAAACTAAACATACTAGGCTCCATCTTGAATCCATGGCCTCTGAGCAACACAACAAGGGACAAAACATCATCACAGACTCCTCCTTGTTCTCCTTCTGGTTTCAGGAAAAGATGAGATACTGTCAGTTGTCTATCCCAGGGTGATATATACTCCATGCCAACACTCCACCCATTTTCTGCCCTATTCCACCCACCACTTTCCCTCTACCTGCTGAGGAGGAACATATGGGTCATTGGAATCTGCTACTGTTCTCATTCTGCCTCAAAATAAATATTCAGATATCTAATGCTGCACCTCCTACATGCATGTGATACTGTACCAGCTAAGGGTAGTTGGATCTACAGGAAGAGAAAAGCCTGTTAAAAGTTGTTTTAAACCAACTTTTAACAAGCAGAATAACTGAAGGCACTAGCCCTGCAAAATATTCATAATTGGGATTTATTTTTCTTTTTGATTCAGGACTCAGGCCATGGATTTTTCCCCTGATAGAGTTCCTCTGCAATAAGGGCAGATTGCACTCTCCCTTACACCAAGGACCTTTGAAATAACTCCTGATATTGACAAAATGAAGAAAAGTCTTTGAGATTATAAAACAAGGACACAGTTTGAGGGGTGGGGTGTGTGTTTTTCAAAAGTCACCTTTCAGTAGAGGGGAATGAATTGTGCAGATGTCCTGCCTTTTGTTTTACAGAAAGCAATGTCAGAAGGATTGACTTGGCAACGAAGAGGTAACAGCACAGTCCGGACAGTGGACTTGCAGAATATACTTAGCCATGTGTCACTTAATAGAGAGCTCCCTGGAGCAGAAGATCGATGTACAAACAGGACAGATGGGGACTGACAATTGAAAGAATGTAGAGGCTCATCCAAGGCTTACAGAGACCTGTCATTCCTGGGGTATGCCTACAATCTCCTTCAACAAAAGAGCTCCTGAGGGAAGGAGGGGATTAGTCAAAAGTTGAGTGAAGTCTCCAGGGAAGATGGTTTCTTGGATAGAGTTGTCAACAAAAGGAATTGTTTAAGACTATTTGTGATAATTTCCTAGAGGGAGCTTCTGCCATTACTAACAGGATTACCAGCATACTGGTTCCACACCAGCAGAGCATTAGACATGTGCATTGCAGGCTGGTTGCTTAGAGCTGAATTCAGGGGTCTTATACAGCATCCCAAATGTGTGCAGGTGTTGATGAGCAGAGGGGAGATGGCAGAGAATTAGGATGCAGCCAAATGCAGTCAATTTTTGGTCCAGCTGTTGCAGAGTCCTGGCTCATTAATGAGTTTCCACAGTGTTTTAATCTCCTTGATCTCAAGGCTCCTGACAGACCATAAGAAGGAAAGCTAATCTGAGGTGAGTGCTGATGGGGATACATGGGGAAATCAGAGACCTCTTTCCTCTAATTGCAGTTACTGTGAAATTTCTCATAGAATTCTTCCTGGAAGAATTGGTACAGCAAGTAATTTACTGTGTTCAAGTACTAGTCTGCTTGGTTTCAGTTATCTCAGATACTTTTTCTTAGCTCTGAGGCATAGAAACCAGTAGCCCTGATGTAACCTCACAGTACATCTGGGAAGAAAAGGAAGATAAAGATAAATCACTGAGATGCAGACAAATAAACCTTCTTGAATATTTTTATTCATCTGAGTAGTGTCACTGGCATGGCTGGGAGAACTCTGAGCAAGAATTATACAGAACTTTGAGGCACTGGAACAAAACCAGTCAAGGAGCCATGGGTGTCAGCCATAGAAACAGCTGAAAGGTGAGCTTTTAGTTAAAGAGCCACTCCAGTCCATCGTTTACCAAACACACACTGCAGAGCTGGGCAGGAAGCAGCACAGCAGTTTATGTTCCCCTTTGCCCTTGCTACAGACATAATTTCAGGAATGTATGGATTAGCTACATTAAAGGGGACACAGACTATCTGCAAGCACTGCTCAGTTAAGAGGACAAGATTTTCCTTAGGTTATGTTCCTTAAAATTCTCTGCCATGATGAAAAGACAAGCTATGTCCCAAAAGTCTTTCTACCTCTAGATTACATGGACTTGGATCTCCCAAACATCAGCCACTCTCAATGACCTGACCTCCCTTTGCAATACTGAACAGAGCAGCTGTACATGATGCCCAAGTTGGGACAGGGGTTGTTTTGCATTGCTTTTGCATTCTTGGAGATGTCTGGACTGAGGGCAGTGAAGAAGCAGGATCTCCAGGGCCTGCAGTGGGGTGGTTGTGGCTAAATGTCTGCTCCTAATTGAGAGCAACTAAACGTTCAAGATATGTTAAATGAAAGGATTTGTTATGCATGGGCAGTGAGGGATCTAATGATGAGAACTGAGTCACTTTTCCACATGGTCTATCCAGAGCATCAATTGTAAATTTCTTCTGCCCTGGAGCAGTGGGACAGAATGGCTTTGCTGTTTTACATAGCTGCCACCCCATAATGGCCGTGCCATTGCTAAATTTAGCCATATGCTAAACTGCCAGAGTCAAATGATACCTTGCAATTCTGTATCTAGAGGGGCAGAAAGCCAGGATGACCCTGGATATGCTGCAACCCAGCAGTCTTCTGTTCATTAACTCAGCATTGTAGGCCCAATGCCTAAAATGTGCCAGATGAGAGAGAAACTGACTCTGAACCACTCCTCTCCTCAACTAATGGGAATACTATTTACATCAGGAGTACTATCTCAGTAGATTTTCCATCCCCTGGCCTGCACAATGTCAGGGGCAACAGCCTTAGGGGAAAGTGGCTGTAAGTGTTGTAATGAGTCAGAAAGAGTAGGTAACAAGAAACATGTCTGAATCCATGTACCCAGTTAGCACCATCCAAAAAGGAAGTTCTGCTTCCCCTGTTTCCCTCCCTGTTTCAAGCTTTACAGTCTTTCTTTTTCTCTCTGTCACCTTTGTAAGCCCTTGAAGAACTGATTTAATTCAGTAAACAGATGAAAGACTATGAACTCTTTTGCTGAGTTAGTTTTTCATTGTTTTAGTGAGCTGAGTCAGATTATGCAGGGAGAAAAGTACCAGACTTAATCGTGGATGAGTGGGGAGTAGGAAAGGAGGAGGTGGAAAAATCCATAAAGTTCATATTCTCTTATCTCCAGCCTGCTCACATCTAGTTCCATGGTGTGATCACCCCCTGTCACATTTGAATGTCTGATGTTGTTTTGAGATAATAACTGAATGGATTCTGGCAAGTAAGTGCTCAGTACTGCTGTCATTTATGTGGGCCCATCTCAAATCCAAATGTTTGCTGTTGAACACCTCACAAAAAGTCCCAGACGTTAGCAGAGAGGTGCAGGACTGACCTTTCCTTTTCTTTTTTTTTTTTTTCCCCCCAGAAAATACTTTCTTTTGGCAGGGTGGGATGCTTTGGTAAAGCAGGTGAGAGTTTATAAAGTGCATGTAAATGGAGATCATTGTGCTTAAGGGTCATCAAACTGTTTCTTCTCACCACCTAATAAAATACCAAAAACAAATTCTGAGGTTTTTGAGAAATCCTTTAACATCCTCCTTTATGTTAAGAGAATTTAACATCAGACTTAAATATTTGCTTTAAAAACATCTGAAAGTAAATGAAATAACTCCTTTCCCAGGCAAGGATTCTGTTTTATTTCAGCCTGGAGCAAGTTTGTTGGCCAAATTATATATGTCCAAGAAAAGATCCAAGGACTTTAAAACTAGCAAACCCCTGTCTGCAATGGTGCAAGTGGGCAATGCTCTTTAAAGTGTGTGGGGAGGGGGGAAATGCCAGGAAAATCCCCCTCACAAGCCAGAACTGCATTTGGGGAGCCCAGATGAAAGCTCTGATGCGGGTCATGTGACAGGTGTCACTTCAGTAATGATATTGGGGCAGAGATAAAAGTCCTCGCCGGCTGGTCATGTGACATCTCTTCATTACTGGCACAGCAGGTGGTCGGAGAGACTCAATGCCTTTATTTTTTATTATTTTTTAATTTTTTTTATTCTGTGATAATGAGAAAATGTTTAAACTTCCATCCCTGTGTTTAAACACTTCTTCATGCTGACAGCAGCAGGAGATCCCTTGATCAGCTGTCAGATGGGAAAGTGCAATTTTTCTGGAAAGTAAACAGCGTGTTTGCCAGTTGGAAATCATTTTCTGTTTGTTGGGACTGCTAGTCGTGGTGTGATGGAGCCATGTCACAGCATCTGACAACTCGGGAGTGGGGAATAGAAAACAGGCTGAGAAATGGAGTTTAGACTCTGCCTCTGATAACAGCAGCTTGAGATTTTTGACACTTCGTTATTGTTATTGTGTGGAAAAAAACACAACTTATGGGTTGCTATGAAACTTCTAAAGCAGCAGCTCAGTCAGTGCCAGTGTGAATGTGTGGGACCTCCTAAAAGAAGCTTCTGCATTTTAATAGAAACTTTTCTCGGAGAAAAGCAAAAAGGACAGAAAGGAGATGAGTAAGTGTGGAGATGTGTGGGAGTGAAGGCGGTCAGATCTCATTCCTGGCTTGCAAGAAGAAACAAAAAAAAACTCTTATTAGAAAACTTTACATGGTTCTGATGTCAAGTAGGCTTGGGTAACCCACTGGGATTTCCAGGTAAGAAAAGGAAGGCAAATGTGGTCACAGGGTCATGCAAAAGAGCTCAACCCCACCCTGAGCCCGGCTGAAACCAGAGGTGTTATGGTCTCCTTCGGAAGTATCCTGGAACCCAACTAAGTTAACCTTAAATGCTAATCTCATTTTTTAAAATTTTCCTGTTAGGCAAATACCTTCTCAAAGTCAACTTCTGTTGAGAAAAAGGAGATGCAGATATTATACACATAATTCTAATTAAAATTAGGGTTTGATTGTGCCTATGCAGAGCCGTACAAAATATTTTTCCTAGGCAGACACAGACAACATCTTATGTGCAAAATCAACAAATCAACCTGATTTCAACACCGGGAAAGTTAATTAGAGCACGGCTGGAATCACTGAAAAATATTCGCAGCAATTATATTACATGAAATCCTTGGTAGCCTCCCAGCAAATGCTTTCCTCTGCTGGCTGCACTGCAGCACTCTGCCTCTTCCTAGAGATCCCAAATAAAAGCTTCCTGCTCACCGTGCCCCAAAGGCTGCCCTGGAGCCGGAGCCTTGGCCTCAGTGCCCGGCTGGGGCTGGGGCCCGACCAGCAGCAAAAATCATCCCAAGGAAAAGATCAGAATCTGGCCCCCGTTGTTAGCAGTCATTAAAAAACATTGCACTTTTAATAGGAGCTTATTCAATTAGCAGACTAACAGGCTCCATCAGATAAACTGGGGATTTCCCCGGGAATCTGAGTCACATACGCTGGAGCTGCTCTGCGCTGGATGGTTAACCCTCTCCATGCAGAACCAGCATGAAGAGGCCAAATCCCAGGAAAGGAGGTTTTTTTGGGTTTTTAAAGAGAAGAAGGAGCCCTCCACTGCGCCTCGAAGGCCCCAGAAGTGCCAGTACCGAGTGAGTCACACACGCGGCAAGGACCCAGGAGGATCGTGGCACCAAACTCACTGCTGCAGACAGGAGACTCGCCTGATCTCCGATAAACACGCTGACATTTGGCAGCCTGACAGCTTCACAGTCCCATAAGAGGCTTCCTAATTAGAGCCTGGGTGAGAAATAATCCACAACTTGAAGTTTGTCTCTAGCTTCCTTGCTGTACTTTTTTTCTCCTCCCTTTTTGTGCCTTTTTTCCCTTTTCAGTGTTTTCTCTCACACATTCTCAATACATCCCCTCCCCGCAGGCGGAAGCTGTTTGAAACACCAAGCAGGATAAAGGGTCACTTTTGCCTGTCCTCTCAGCTCAGAACAGCTCCCAGCAAAAGCACCCCTCTTACATTCCAGCTTTGCCCTTGAAGGAGACGAGAGATAAGGCAGGGGAAAGGACAGTGCATGGTGAAGTTTATAATGAGGCAAAGTAAAACCTGTCTGGAAGAAAACCAAGCCAGTCCCATTCATTCCTAGTCAAGCAAGTAAGCCAAAGCTAGTGCTCCTGGCAGCAGGAAAATAGGGACTCTGGGGCTCTCCGTCTGGATCCAACCCTGAACTTTGCTTTCCTCTTCAGCAAGTGCCCCAAAGAGCAAGTCATGGCATCCTGAGCCCTTCAGCTGGAGCCAGCATCTGAATTTAGCACTGTCTTCAAAATGTACAGTGCCACGATGCTGCTGTATCATGGTAAGACATTCAACCAGCTGGTCATACAATGAAATATACTCTTTAGCAATATGTACTGGTACACAGCCTGACCTTTTAAAGATAAATCATATTGTACTCATTTACCCCATCACATGTATGTTCTCTGAATAGTTCCAGAATAGTTCTTCAAATGAAATAACCCGTGGAATTGAGATTATATCGATATTGGCTAAGAAAGACAAGTATGACTCTTTTACTGTATTTATCTCTTAGAGGAGTATTTGCTGATAGTGGGATTGTTCTCTATTTAATATTCCAAAGTCTTTTCCAGGGTAGTGAGACAGGGTAGCAAGGCTCTTAAAATGCAAGTCATTGTATACACTGCAACAGTTTGGATACAGATACAAACATCAGAATTCACTTTTTATTAGAAGGTTGTTCTCCCACACTGTCCTCCTCAGTGAGTACCACATGCCCTGGATAGCCACCAGAAACAGGCAGAAAGTTGGGACTCTCCATTCTTGGCCATACTTTACATCAGACAGCTCTGTATGTTACCAGTCAGCAGGATTCCAGACAATGACATGGGAAAAATACCTACAGGTAGCTGACCATGAGCTCTCTCCAGAGCAAACAGACTTCATTCAAAATATGCAGTTGAAGCTATTTCCAGGACAAACATAATTAATGCTGAGATACACTGGAAAGTTCTCCATCTAACATCACTAGAGTTCAAAATGTGTCTTACCCAGAGGACTGGGGGTCCCTGGGGAGTACCCTTCCTTGAAGTTTCACTCTGGGGGCTTGATGATGATTGCTGATGCCCAAGTGCTTCATGGGTTGCAGATGCCTATGTATGGTGCAGCTGTGAGAAAAGACCTGTGCTTCTACACCTTTGTACTGGGGAGAACAACACTGCACAAAGACCAAAAAGGACCATTTGATCACCTTCACCAGTAATGTCTGTACTGCTACAATGCTGGGGCTGAGAAAATTGTTTATCAGAATGGTATTTCCAACAAGCAGATGTTTGTGAAGTAAGCAGAGATACCTCCTGAGGATTTAATATTAATAAATTCTCTGAACAGATTGTAGTTGGGTGTTTTGTACCATCCCTCCCTGTAAACTGAAGTATGGATTAGTATTTATAGATCCCAGCCCACCCACTTGCCTGGAACACCTCTGAAGCTGTGGGAGATGCATTCACAGCCAAACGTCATCTCCAGGGTCCACACAGCACAATGGCAGAATTCTGCCTTTCAGCATGGTAGAAACCATGGAAAACATTAGATGATGTGCTGGACCTAAAATATCTGGCTCCATTCCTGCCCTGATATTTTTTGCATGACAAATGAGTAGACACGAAGAAGGAAGAGAGCATAGAAAAGGGGAAAGCTCTCTGGGAAGACTGAGTGGGGAGGAGATGAGGCACAGCTGTCCCTGAGTGACTTGTTCCTTGGGTACCTGTATTTCCTTGTGGCTGCAAAATGGGCACAGGGTTCAAAAGAACAGCATTATACACACACATGCCTGTTTGAGATGGACCATTTTAAAATTCAGGACAATCAGATGTCAAGAGCAGGTATAGTAGCACAGGAGAAAAGAAAAACTGTGATTCTTTCCAATTAAACCTCATCTTTCCTGGGTTTAGAATTTCAGTCATTTAAATCTATTTTAGACTAAGTCTTAGAAATAGAAGTTGGCAGCCTGGAGGAATTAATTTTTTTATAATTTTATTTTAAGAGATTAACTCAAGTTGATAGATTTAGAGCATATTTTAAGTTTGTTGGTTTCATATGTTTAAAAAGAAATTTAAAATAAACAAACAAATTCCAGTAGAAAATTTGGCAAGGGCTGAATCCTTTGGGCAAAATTTTCCCAGGAGAAACATAGATCTCTGATAAGCAACAGAGGAGATGCTGTATTTCACAGCTGCAATGCAGATCTGAGGCCTCTCCAGAGACTCCCACACGCTAAACAGGGATTTCTTTAGTTTAAATGCCAGATCCACTTTGGTCCCAGTGAAACTCCAGAGGGGCATTATCTAGGAAAATGGGGCATGTTTAATCCACTTTATCATTAATGCAAAGAATAGTCTCAATATTTGTGAAAATCAAAACCGTGTGTTATGGAAGGTCCTTCATGTCTTGAGTGGATTAAGCTCTACGTGCCAGCCTTGGCTGGGCAGCCATGCCATAGTTTGTCTGTTTGCAATGTCTCATGACAGGGTCTGGAATGAGGCAAGCATGAGCCAGACTGCTGGCCTGACTGGGCACTTCCCTCAAGGATGTGCTGGAAAATTTATTTCAGTGACTAAGGCTGGAAGTGTCACAGCTGCCAGAGGAAAATAACACCTCTCAGCAATGCAGTCTCACTTTGGCTTCACCCTTCTCATCAGTAATGGTTGTTGCATTTTCTTTGCAGAATTTTCTCTGCTAATTAAATCTGGACCATTTCACACTTTGACTGGATTTAAAACAAAAAGGTTGAAAAAAATGACGTCTCTGAACAGAGCTCTTGGGTTTATCACCATGTGACAGTGCTGCCAAGGTCAACTATTCCCATGAGGAAGTCTGGGAACAATTCTTATGAGCTAAACATGATGCTGCTGCACAGATCACCATGCTGGTGCTGGTGAGCTGAGGGCTGAGCTGCAGGACCTGCATGCTGCAGTTGGTGAAAAGCCCCAAGATAAACCACACCATGCTTCAGTGGGTAAATGCTGAAGGCTTCTCACTTGATTAGATGTCTGTTTTATACAAAACCCTCTCAGAGCCATTCAGTTAGACACAGACCTGGAAGATTTAATGACATTGAAAGAAGATGGTCTGCAAGAGACCTGGGCGCAGGGATGCTGACCACCCATTGCAGATCCTGTGCAAAAAGAGATGAGATGATTGCAGATAGCTGTGAGCCCCAAGCTTGGGACCATGTTTGAGGCTCCTGGAAGCAGAATGAGGCTGCCTTGGGGGCTGAGTGAGGAGGCAATCTGAGAATGTCTTTGAAGGTGCCAGAGAGAAACCAGGAAAGCAGCTGCCCTGCTGGCAGAGGAGGAACCTTTATCAATTGGGCATGACCAGTGCAGGCAGACAGGTTGCTAGCCATCACCATGTCTTCAGGGAGCTGCCTGCATGTGCCCAGGCTGCATCACAGCCAGGGCAGGCTTGCTCCCTTAATACAGGTGAGGAAAAATGGGAGGCCTGGAGGGAAGCAGTCCATGAGCAGCAAGGGTTGGACCCTTCACATCCAGCAGTGCCTGTGGCAACTGCAGAGACAGGATCCTGAAGGGGCTGCTCTGGGACCATGGCCTGAGGGGAAACAGCCCCTTTGACCCCAACCTTTTCTACCCTTTCACAGCAGGCACTGCTATGCCAAGTCCCCTTTGGTTTGTAAAGTGAGGGAGAGAGAACATAGCCTCATCTTACAGGCTTCCACCCGCCTGCCCTGTGGCTCCAGGTGAAGATTTGCAGGAGGTGGAGCAGAGAAACCTCCCCAGTCGTGAGCATCTGGGCAATGCTCACTTTTGCAAGGGGGGCAGAACTTCTGCAAAGCTGCATGTCTTTCAGAAGGAGAAGCCATGCCATCCCCTTAGCTGAACATTCTGCTTCCTTCAGACAGATCATCCAGCTGACGCTGAAAGGCAGCCTTAGGCAGTTTTTTGAACCCACCCAGCATGATCACCACATTTACCAGGCCTCCAAACTGCTTTCAAGGGTCTGAAGATATCTTCCATTGCTAGTATGATTACAGCTCTAATGAGATTAGGAGCAAGCTGTTTCTTCTAAACAATGGTGCTATCTCATTCTAACCCATTTAGATTATAATCTGCTCTTCCAGATATTAATATTTTCATATTAATGTAGATCCTTTTATCCCTGTAGCTTAGCACTGGTTTCTGATTTATTAAATAGCTGGCTCCCTCTGGACTAGAGGAGCAAGATATGTGTTGTGATGATCTTAATAACTCCCTGCTCCCTATTAGTAAATCACAGACTACTGCTTCAAATTTGCAGAGAGAATTGGGTTGACTTTCCCCTCCGTCCTCGAAGCATCTTAGTCCTGTTGTGCAAAACTACCTACTAATGATCTTTCTTAAATGAGCCAAGTGCTCTAATAGGGGTTCAGCCCACTCGACTGAACTTTTACCAGCAATCTGGAGAGTGAGGGCAAGAGCAGAATTAACAGATTTCACTGGCTTTTCCCATCAAATGGTGCCAGGGCACTTTTCTGGAGGCACCAGCAATATAACACCCAGCAGAATTAGTGTATTTATAATTTTAGAAGAGCTCATGTTTTTTTAATATCTCCAGGTTTGAAGCAAAGGTTGAAAGTAAGGGCAGCCTATTTGCATTGTGAATAAAGTTATCTGCCTCCTCCACCCCTGCCCCTGCATCCCTGACTGGAATATGCAGAAATAAATGCCTTCTAATGATCCCTGGGGGGCTGAAGCTTTGATATGGATCTTGCCCGGGGTATAGTGGTTGGGAGAAGTTCTGCCAGACTGAAACCCGCATGGAGTGGGGGAGTAGGCAGTCTTCCTCTGAGTGGGAAAGAAGGGAAATTGGATTATCTTGCTAGCAGTTGGTGTTTTTCTGTCTGCAAGAATTTACAGATGAGAGGCCCCAGCTGGGAGGTTAAACTCCGCAGACAGCAATGTGTGTTTTCCTCATCTAAATAAAAGAGATGATCCCATCCAAGTTCTGGAAAGTTTTTTTTCCTGCTTTGGCTGTGCGCAGGGCAGGTGGGTAGAGAAGCAAAATTGCAGGATTTGAATTTCAGTTTGGTGGCTGTTGAAAATGTTGAGTATGTGTGGCCATGTGTTTGTAAACACAGATTACTCTTTGGATGTGACATCTGGCTTTCAAGGAGCTCCCACAGCGGGCAGAATCACAGGAGTACACACTTCAGTTCCCTCAGACAAATCTATTGTAGCACACTATTTTGCAGTTTACACCACGCTGAATAAGCTCAAAAAACCCCAAATGCAGCTGAAGCCCCTTAATAGAGAAAACCTGTTTAAATGGGCTGCTTTCTGGGAACAAATTGTTGAATCAAAAGAACACCCTGGCAATGGGAAAGTTTTCTGCGTTGCCAAGAGGTTCCATAAAAAGACTATTTCCGAGCGTTAACCCGCTCCCTGTAGAAGGCAGAGCACACCGCAGAGGATCACATGCTGCAGGGAGGTGGAACACAGCGGCCAGACAGGGCTCAGGGCCCTGGGGATTCCAGCTGCAATGCCAGACCAAGCAGCTCTTCCCCCGGGGTGTAGGCACAACACCTTCCTAACAGAGGGCTATACCAGGAATGTTGAGCAAGCTCCCAGACACACAGGATGTGCCAGGGAAGGAGCAAAGGGAAATACCAGGATTTTTTTTCTCACAGAGAAGGATAGAAAAGAAAGGATTCTGCAAAAGAGCTATTAGAGACAGAAAGGAACCAAGACATAAAGTGCTGCTGTTGTTTTTCAGTTTCAGGATGCCTCACAGTAAGTTTCCTAAGGCTCCAGCATCCTTATGTATCAACTGCAAAACCCCAGTAACAGCATTTTGGGATGATTTGCACTGATAACTCCAGAATTGCTGAAGGGGTTTTGAGAGAGGCATTCATTCCCCTTGCTCCTTCTGTGCAAACTGTAGGTCAGGCTGGCACACAGGAGAGCACTCTGGGCAGGCTGTGGTTGTGTTTTTGGAATCAGGGCTACTTACATAATTTTAAGCAATCCTGCTCCCCCTTCCACTCCCTGTTGCTTCCTTGCCCATCCCCTGCGCCACCAGCTATGCCAGCATGCTGTCTGTGTAGCACATGGTGAATGAGACCAGAGAACTCATCCAGATAAAAAACAACTCTAGGAAAAAAAATGTTTATTTTTCAGCTGGATTGGTTCATGCCCTGGGTCACTGCACAGCAGGGAGACTCAGGGATGAGAGCAAGTGCCGAGGATGGGATCTGTAAACTGTCAGTCAGGAAAGGTCCCCACCATAACCACAGCTTTCTACTCCTCTATGTGGTGGATTACAGTTCATTTTATGTAGGGCCTTTTATTTCACCCAAATTTAGTTTTCTAACAGTTGCAGAGATGTGATTCAACCTACAACAAGAGCTTGAGAGTCTTCTTATCTCACATAACAACCTTGGAGTGTCAGGCTATATCTCACTGTGTGGCTTGCTGCAAGGATCCCCAGGATCCCAAAAGCTTCAAAAATTCTGGGGAGGATTTGGACTATATGGCCTTTAAAGGTCCCTTCCAACCCAAACTGTTCTGTGGTTCTACCTCCTGCAAATAGACTCATCCATTTGTGTGCCACCATCTAGCAGCACTGTGTGTGTAAATCCAGTCACAGGAACAATAGAGCTCTCTTATTAACATGCTGTACAATCCATACATAGCTCTTTCCCTTTCAGCTTGGTTTCTGGTCCCAGGGATGCAGCAGCTCTGCTCCCAGCTCTGGGATTACTGACCTCTGGGCAGTGAGTGTAAGGGTCTGCCCCATTCTCCGCTGCAGGCAGAAAAGCCCCGGTCAAATCTCATGAGGCACCTTCTCACCAGGCTGCACCAGACTCGTCTGCCTTGTATTGCAGTGGGCTACTTTTAGCACCAACTGCTTCAGTACCAAAAGGTGTCATGGAATTTTAATGGCCACAGATGGCCACAGCTTCTGTTTTATGTCTTATCTGAGCCCCCCCACCCTCAAAGCAGCACCACAGCAGCACCATGCTCCTCTTGGGACAGGATGGGGAGAGAGTGGACTCAGGTGGGTGAGAGCTGCCAGTTCAACACCTCTGCTGCCTGCAGCTCAGCCTGGATTTTCCTTTCCTAATACAGAACCTGAAGGCTGCATGCAAATATGATGGAGTCAGGCAACAGAAAAGTGTAGGTGAATATCAAACAAAATAGTTTTGATCCATCTCCTTGAAAACATTCCAAATCCATGTCCTTAGGGTCTTTGAGGCACATATTAGCTGGAACACCTTCTTTTTGTACTGGATGATTGGATTCCCACATTTTTCCATAGGCAAAGGAAGCATGCCCAGATACAGTTCATAGCAACTGTGCAAATTCATTTTAAGTCATGGCCAGATGTTGGCAATAAGAGACTGAAGAAAAGCTCATGCTATTTTCTCATTTAAGTATATAGGAAAATGGATCCTCCTATCCAGCTGTGAGCTTTTCCAGAGTACACCCCAGAGTGCAGCTGATGGATGTGCCTCCCACAGCCCATAGGGTTTGATGCTGTTCCAGACATGCTTCATGGGGAGTATTCTATTCAAAATAATTATCAACTTGAATAGAGTAAGTACCAATCTATGCAAAACCCACTTTGTCTGCTGCCTGGGAAGAGATTACAAAGCACATTTGGCTATTGTGTGCATGCTTGTAAATTTTAAAGTCCTGGGTGAGATCTCTGTATCTGGAGAGCATCAGAGGATCTTGAGAGCACTAAGGAAATGTGGAACCCAAGTCTTTCTACTTTTTCCTCCCAAAGGAGTCCCAGACTGTATTCAGTAGAAGTCACCACAGCTTCAGTAACTCCTAATCAATCTGACACTAGCTTTAGATTTGGAGAACCCACACAGGAAAAACCTGCTCCCAAACTCTCATCTCCCATCTTGGTTACATTCATTTCTCCTTGCTGTCCTTCCCTGACATCCACAAGGCTCCGCCTCCAGCCCGGACAGATCAGTGTAGTGCAGATGTGACTCACGCAGCATCGCCACCACATTGCTCCCAGTCCCTCCTCTGTGGCACCACTTTTCATCACGCTCCTCACTAACCCTGCTCCCTTTTGTTCTCCCAAGAGATCTTCTGTTCCACTGCCAGTGAGATGCAGCTTTGCTTCTCCAGTGCTAGTTGTTTATTTTCCTCATTGGCCTTGGATTTCCAACCACTGTGTTCTTGTTTCAGCTGCAACTCCACCCCTCAGCACAGGCCTGCCTTGGAAGGTCTGCACAACAGCACCTTCCTGGATACCAGTATCCTTTGCAGTGATTATAACAATCTGCCTAAATTAGTCCCAGGCTTCTATACTTCACTTTGCCAGAGGTTTTCCTTAAAAGAACTGGAACATTGGCTTTTGAGGTGCATCTCAGTTTTAAAGACGCTGAAGGCAAATGAGACAACAACCTGTGTGTAGTTTAAGCCCAGGACAGACTCCTTGAAGACACAGTAGGCTGGAAAAGTCTACACTGTGCTCTGAACATGCTGCCAGCTGAGTTGTAAGTCCAGATTCCCCACATGTGGTTGAGGTCTCAGCCTGGGCCACAAAGTTTGGAGCTTTAGGCTGCAGTTTGATCAGAAAATAAATCTGACTCGGGGGTTCCCATATTGATCAAAAATGCCACAGCCATATGACATGAAACGTGGATCTAGCCCTCCACCAAGTTAAACACATTTAGAAAATTTAGACCAGTCAGTTTTTTCACAGCAAGATGTTGGGGTAGATCAGTTCCTACACCACGCGACTGTCCTGCCAAATCAGCTAAAAACTGTCTACCACAAGTAGACATAACAGCATAAAGTTGCATAAATTCTGTGTTGTGTGCTTAGACTACCTTGGCAGAAATGCACTTGTGTGTATGGGATTGACCCAGGTTAACTGGGGACTGCTGGGTGATACGTCAGATCCACAGTGCCAGTAAAACTTCACTCTTCAGAGCCTTGTGGGGTTATTTCCTGCAGGACAAGGCATGATTTTCAGTGTTTGCAGCTGCATAGTTAACCCTGCTGCAAAAGCTGATGCAAAGAGGTTTGTGTGGGCTGTAGGCAACTTTGAGATTCCAATGAGGATACTGGAGATGGCAGCTGTTAACACTGAGAAACCTTCTGAGATGAAAACTCTTTGCAGGCAGACTGGCCGCTCTAAAGCACATCACATACCGTGAGAGAACTGTGCTGTCTGCACAAGAATATTGTAACCAGTCACAGACACAGGCAAAGGTGAGAGCCCTGTGCCAGGAAATAAGCACAAGCAGCAGAAGGGGATGCGTTTTAAGGATGGGAAGGTGAGTGGGAGGAAGTGCCCAAAACAAGGGATGCTGGTGTGGGATGGGGTAGCTGGAGGAAATGGGGCAGCCAGGCAGAATGGGCACTCAGCTAGGATGGGATACCCAGGAATATGGGGTTTCAGGGTAGGATTGAGCACTCAGGAGGTCTGAGGCTGCCCAGAGGGGATGGGGGTGCTCCTCCATTCCCCTGCAGCCTGGGAGAGGACTGCAGAGCTGCAGAGGCAGCACTTTTGTCTGCAGAGAAAGGAAGGGGTTAACTGGATTCAGATACCCCCCTCTCTGTTGAACTCATTGATTCATTTTCTCTGTTCCTATTTCTTTCTCTCACTTTCTTCTTCTCTCTCTTGCAGACTGATTAAAAACTCTTTGAGTTTGAAGGTTTTTGTGTCAAAACAGCTCAGATGCCAGCTGGGTGCCAAGCAGTGAATATTCATGGTATTTAAATGTGACAGTGCGGTGGGGGCTAAAGGACGGGCTAGTTAGCTCTTTTTAGATGGAGATTAGCTGCCTCTTTGCTCCTAATCACCACTGTTGTTGAAATATTACAGCTTCTGTTGCAACTATTAATGTCCTAAATGAAGAACAGGCTCCTCTGAATAACATCAAACACAAAATGGTCACTTCCAATTTTAGCCTGTTTCTCTCCTCTTAGTTAATGTGTGTTTTCATTTCTGTCTGGGGACCTGTCTTGGTACCATACGGTGGTTCAGCTTCAAACCCTGCAGGAGAGGAGCTAGCCTGGCCCGAGGAGCTGCTAGAAACCAAAGGAGCATTCAGGTCTCCAGAGAGGTCAGTAGCTGGCCAGAGGCTGTTGTTTAGCTCATGAGGACCTGGCTGCTTGGAGCTGGGAATGGGTACCCAGCTGCAGGTCAGTCCTACATGGATGGGCATTCAGCATCTGTTACTCCAGCTGAAGCCCCTGTTCCCTGCAGAGGATGGATGAAAATAATTTTCCTGCACCAAACAAGAGTGCAGGGAAATGTGAGTTGAGGCCCATCACTGGAGTGCTGTGCAGGAGGGCACAGTGCTGTACTGCTCTCGGGGCTGGTGTTTGCCAGGTCCAAAATGAAACCCAGAGCCCTACCTTCCACCAGGAACATTGTAAATGGTGAGGTAAGCCAACAGGCTCCTATTTGAGCTTTGCTCAGATAAAACTCCCACTAAAGTCAGAGGCTGGGTAAAAGCTGTGACAGGGTGGTGTGAGTTGGTCCTTTCATGGCAATACCTGGAGGGAAGCCTGATGGAAAATACTTTGCAGCAAAACCTGCCCAGATGTCCAGTGTGTGTTTGGCCATTTGGAACCCCTCTGCATTCATCCCCAAGAACTGCCTGCCGTTATCCAAGAGCATGCCTGGCAGTGTGACGAAGAGGAGGGAAAACCCATGTGTGGTCCTTAGGCTCTGGCAAGAAATAGCAGAGCAGAACACCAGGCTATTGATTTCATGTTTGCTTTAAAAACAACCTAAGTGCATTCCTGGAGCAAGGCTGGTCTGGAAGCCTAAATAAAATAATATTCTTCAGCCTTGAAAACTGACACTAGACTTCAATGGGTGCTTTAAAGTCCTGCCCCCAGACTAAGACTTGCACATTTCCTAAGCTCTTGTCTACACACAAAAATGGTGCTACTTTAACTAGATCAGTGTAGCTAAAGCAAAACATCTCTCCTCCCTTCCATCCCTTTCTCTTCCATGCATGAAAACTGTTAAAAAGCATCCTTATTTGACAAAACCTTCCTTATTAGAGGGAAGTATCTTTTTACTAATACAAGACTTATTAGTGTCAGCACATCTAAGTAGGACTAGAGATAAGCATTTCTGTTTTGGTAGCAAAAAATCACATCCATAAACAGCATGTTCAGTCTATCTCAGAAGGGATGCACAGAACAAGCCTATGGAAAAAGGCAAGCTGAATTGGTCTAACCCATCTTCCTCATGACAAAGCTTATGTCCTGCACTCCACAAAGTGCAAATGATCCCATCTGAGATAGTCAGGGATTCTGGGACTCTCACGAGGCTGTACAGTATCTAGATAAAATGTGTGCACAGTATTTATAATGTACAGGCAACACCTCAGAACTCAGACCTTCCACAGCACGAGCAGATCAACAGAAACTGCATGTTAGCTAGGCTCACTAGAAAACAAACAAGAAATCCCCTAACAACCAAACAGAGGCCACAATGCATCCACAGACACAAAAAATAGATTTGCACGCTGGTCTGTCAGAAATGCTAATTTCCATGGATGGTATCAGAAATATGTGGACCTAACCCTTTGAAATTCTTTCCTTATAGGAAAATTGCATTGGCTACCAGTGAGCTCCTGAAGAAAAAGGAAAAAAACATATGGGATAAAATACATTCCCTTCTAGCAGAACATCAGGACTAAGGATTTCCACAAATTGCATTTGATATTCAAGATACTTTTGAGCAATGCAGTTGTACAGGAAAACCAGTACGATTTCTCATTGGTACCTTTGTAAAGGCAGACTGGTAATAATAATAAGCATCATCATCTCCATCATCATCAAACTTCTAACTTCTGTCTTGGTGCTCTCAGGGTTTTTCCTGCATCAATCCTATTCCCACTCCAGCTGAGCAACTTCCCAAATTTCTTAACGCTGTACTTCAAGCTTCACCAGTTCTGATAACCTCAGTAATAATATCAAAGCTTCAAGTGCCTTATGAAGCTAGGATGACCTGAATGGCATTAGATTTCCCCTTGAACAGTGGTTGTTTCATACTTTATGAGTAAATCAGATGGTACTTAGTACTGGAAGAAACTCCTGGTGGAAGAAAAAGCTGAAGACAGATGGATGTGGCTCCCAAGAGGCAGCAGTTTGAAAACATGGTACCGAATACATCAATAGTCCTGGTCTGTTCTCTGACATATCGGAGTGCCTGAACATGCACACCCACATCTTTCTTTCACTGCAGCCATGTAATCTCCTGTCTCCTCACTTTCTAGTTCACCCAAACCACACAGCTGCCTTCTTTGCTTCTTTAGAAGTCTCATCTTCCCTGTCTCCACTCCATCTGTCCTTCTTCAAGACTTCAACTGCTGACCCCATGCCCTGTTCAGTGCCTTCCCCTTCCTGCTCCCTGGCTTCCTTTGTGTCCTTTCAGCAATTCTGTCTTTATCATGCTGATCTTCCCTCCACAGCACAGTGCTACAAAGCCTTCCCCAGCTCCTCCAGGGGCACCACTCTTTAAAGCAATCCTTTCTCATCACCAGGATTTCTCTTTATCAAATGCCTCTTGTTTGTTTCACCTGCCTGAATTGATAGGTGCAGACCAATGTCCAAATTTGATTTTTGATTTCTGGAAAGATTAATAATGAGGATTTTTTTTTTTTAATAATGTGTGTGTCTGTACATTACAGCAGACCTTCACAACTGTGAAGCTGTCTCAGGCCCCCACTGCCTCCTGGTGTTCCAGGAAACCCAGCTCACAGAGCCTTTCCTGTCCTCTTTGGCTGGGAGGTACATGTCTTTTTTTCTGCTCTGAAGCTGGCTTCAGGCTGGGTGCTTGCCCTGCACACTGCAAGCTCACTTGGCTGTTGGCTGAAGCAAGATCCAGTTTAGCTGGGAGAACTCACACAGAGATCCCTGAGCTCATGGTGCTCCTGCACTGAGCAAGCTGCAAATGGGCTCTGAGGAATACCTGAAGATTAATCTCATGAAGTCCTTTCTCTAAGACCATCTCCTTTCTTTTCCAGCTTCCAGAAGTAAAAAAACCACTTGGCTGACTGTTAACAACTGCTGGACTACTTTAACATTGGGCTGATGCAAGTTAAAGCAAGGGCTGAGGCCACATGATACAGGAAAGTTTCCCATGAAAAAAGCTGGAGGTAATCCATCTCCTCCTAAGTGAAAGCTGAGAATAGGTGGTAAATATACAAGAACCTCTCTCTACCCTCAGCTCAAAGCATCCAATTGCCTGCATTCCTGCTAATCCTGGCATCATGCCTTCTCCATGTGTATCTCCAAGGCCCCTGCTTCCAAGAATGCTGTACAAACTGACCTACTGTTCATGCACTCATTTTTAGAAGTATTTTCATGAGAAATCAGAGAATAGAGGCTACATGAATGAATATTTCCAATCATTCACCCCCCACCATATTTTAATTTTCTTGCCTTAATCACTCTTTTTGGCTGCCTGGCACATGTCTTGGCACAACAGAGATGGGGGAAGGCCGAGGTGAATCCTCCCTCACTTACAGCTTACCTGAGAGGCTGAAAGGACTTTTCTGCATCAGAGCACATAAGATCAGCATTTCTCTCTAGTCCATTCACCAGAACAAACAAGGGTATGCCTCACACTCAAAAGCCCACTTGGGTGTCTGTGGCAGAAGGCACAACAGTGACAGAGGTGACAGACCTCCCAGGTCAGCTTGTTTGCTGTCTCTGCTAGTGTCTGTCTGCTCTTCCCCGTGCATGGACCCTCCAGCCTGGCCCTTTCCACCAATTCAATTATCAGCTCCATCTTCATTTTCAGTCTCTATTTTCGTTTTCCTTTTGCTCTTTCTGTCAATCAGGACACTGTTTGGTTACTTAATAAACTTATTATTTCAGTTTTTTTAGCAGAGTTCATATCCTGTTATGGAATTGTTTAATAAAATTACCTGCATTTGTAGGAGGGCCAGTTAACTTCTCAAGGCATTGCCTCACTACAGATCTGCCAAGCAACATCAAGCAAAAGCAGGAAACTGAATACAGGGATTCTGGATTCTTTTCACAAAAGCAAGGGCTGGCTTTTCTCCAGGGAATGCAAGGTCTCCACCTGTCCCTTCTGCTCCTTGGACCTACAGTTGGGCTCTGCAGGGAGGAGCTCTGAGTGAAGAAGCCCTGCTAACAGAGGGTTAGTAATGGCACAGTTCCTTAAAGCAGACCCAGCTTCAGGATCTAAACCCTGGACAGGATTAATTACCCAGCAAACAGCTTGTTAGAAGCTGTGTTGGCACACAGATAAGGGGAACTGTAATGGAATCTGCCAATTAACCAGCCGATGGTGCTGAACTAAATGTGACCCCATCGTTAATTGTGGTTGTTTCTCAGCAGTTCTCTCATCGCATTCCGTGCTCAGGAGAGGGGAGAGAAAGAGGGCTTATCCAGGTGCTTAATTTATTTCTGCTCACAAACAGGAATCATGGGATATAAACTTCATGACAATTACATGGCAGAACTTAAAATCTTATTACATCTACTCTTCCTGAAAGAGAAGGGAGATGAAAGTCTTGGAAAAGCAGAAAAGAAGGAATCCTCACACTTTTCAGCAGAGTAAACAGCTGTCCAATATAATGAAGCCTTCTTAAAGTAGTTTACCTGAAGGTAAATTTTCTGTGTGAGTGGTGTGTGAGAGGAATTCCTCTCACTCTATCTTCCACATGGCCTGTGGCCCATCTGCACCGTGCAGAGCAGAACAGAGCCGGTGCTCTCAAAGAAAGCTGACATGAAAAGCTCAGGATGGCCTCGAGCTACAGCTGTGGATCTTGTCTCCAGACTTCCCCTCAGTTCAGAGGTGTTTGAATCTCAGCCCCTTGCAGAGCTTTTCAGCCAGATGGAAGATCCAGGAATGAGTTTCCTTAAAAGTTCAAGAGGGTTCAAGAGGTTTTGCTTTAAATCCATCTCTAGGGATGACCTAAAGCAGTCAGTGATGCAGAACAAAGGTCTACCTTCTTGTGGCTGCTTCCCTAAAGGAAATGCTTGGACAATTCTTTGTATGGAATTAATCTCACATGCTCCTGAACAGCTAATTCCTCCCTGGAGTAGGACTGTATTGAAAGTGTGTCAGTCACAAGAACTAGCACATTAATTGCTAAGTATGGCTTTGCTTCCTGGAGGATGTGGAGTCTGCACTGATTGAGCCACAGCTAGACCCCTAACACAGCCTCTGCCATAGCTGCCTTGGACTTTAAGTTCATCTTCTTCTGCATCCAGTTTGGGCAGTAGCAAACGTAGCAACTTAGGGCAAAACACGGAAGAGGAACAGGATGGAAATCCCCCCAGTTTCTTGCAATATAGAGCAAAGAAACTCCTTGAGCTGGAGGTTGCACCTGCATCCCAGTTTAGCATCCCTATTTAAACTACTTTCACAACTTTTCCAAGCCCTTTGAACTCATTTATAAACATGTCGCTGACTTATGTCCTGTGGTAACCAGTTCCAGGTTTGTGCATGCATTGATAAAAAAGCTTTTCTTTTCTCTTTCCTTTAAACTTTTTCATTATAACTTTGTTCCTTGTCCCCTAGCTGCCATGCTGTGGTAAATAGTGAATGATCATTCCTTATTCACATCTCTGTGCACATCACGACTTGACCAATCTCCAGCACAGCCCTGTCAGCTGTCACCATTTCAAGAGCTTGGCTACTGTCACTTCATAAGGGAGTAATTTCTTACCTGTTGCCTCAATGTTTGTCCCTCCAGACCAACAGCTCTTCAGAATTTCACCCTGTGGCTGCACCCAGCTCTGTCCCTGCCTCTCACTCCCAGCCAAAGCCTCCTGTCACCCTGCAGGACTCCTGCCAGCACTGCCACACTTTCTGTCATTTCGCTACGTCCTCTCTCAGGGAGCAACTGCAGGCAGCATTCAAGACACATATGTACCATGGATTTATACAGCAGTATAATGATGTTTTTTGTTTTGCTGCCAGTTCCTTTCCTGGCTGTTCCCTCCTCCCACCTCCAGTTTGACTGATGCTGCACAGTTTTCCTCCCCAGGATGGCTCCAAATCTCCCTTCTGGGTGGTAATAGCTAATACCTACTCATCCACTTATCATTGTTTTTCCCCACATTACTTTGACATACATCAACATGGAATTTCATCTGCCATCCTATCACCCACTCACGCTGTATCCTGCAGCTCTTTGTTCATTACAGCTTATTACAGCAATCTCATGGAAAAACAAGCTCATTACGGTCGAGAAACTCACGCCTTATTTCACTGACTGTGGGGCTGCCTGTGTTGGAGGTGGTGCTGACTGCTTGAATTTCTTCCCAGCTATTAACAGAGGGCCCAGTGTGCACTCCCATCCCCTACCCAGAGGGGTAGGACTGATTGAGGCTCCTTCATCAGCCAAAAGGGCAAAGGATCACATGCACAACACACCATTATTTCCCTACTGCTGGCAACTTTCTCCCTACAGACTGCTGATGGCAGTCACCTACCCACATCCCCCTCCAATGCTACCCTTTCCCAGCACCACAGCTTCTCAAGAGAGGGAGAGAGATCAGCTGAAGCAAGACCCTTCCCAGCACAGCTCAAACCTGCACATTAAGGATCCACATGGAGCAAGGAGAAGGGAGGTGCTCGGAGCAAGGCTATCAATATTTATCATAACAGAGAGGAACAGCAGGAAAACCCAAACCCTTACTGCAGCAACTACTTGGACCCATTAAAATGGAAGAGATCAGGGCCAAGGATGTTTTCTCCAGCTGCAGATACCATGCAAAAGCACTTCCTCTCCTTTTCCCCAGATGCTTGTCTGTGGGGTAACCTGGGGAGAAGTGACCTCATATTACTGTCAGTTATATTTTATAATTTTATGCCACTATTTCTGGTTATAGCCTGTTATAACCACCTAAACTATTCCTCTACCTTGTGGAACTCATAGCTGGCAAGCACGTGGACATATATAATCTCATTTTTTTGTCAGGCTCCTTATTATTTATGTTGCCTTTTTTTGTCATTTTCCTCACCAATAAGCCTCTCCAGTCCTACAGTACTACATCTCAGAGCCTCCCCCTGTATCCTCATGGATTTATCTATACCTTTCTACTGTGATAAAGCCCAGGACTGAAAGCAGTATATTTTGTTTGGGATGTCATCAGGCATTGAGAGGAACCAGTGCCTCCCTCAGCTGTGGTTTGATGCCTTTCCATACATAGATAAGAATCTTGTTAGCTATTTTTTTTTCCCTACCATAACACACTGTAGACTCACATGATTCAATTTGCTGTCTGCTATCACACTCCCATCTCTTTTAGCAAAACAGCTTTTCAAGCCCCTCTTCCACTACATCACTCTGGGCTAGCTTGCTGAAATGGTGAATTACATCAGTCAAAGACTTGGTCTTTTGTTTGGTATAAATCTTTTTGAGGCTAACCAACCTTCTTCATTCCAGGTCAAATCTCACTCCAATTCCTAATCTTTTAAGTTTGAGGGGCATTTTTCTCACGGGAGCAGTCAGAACTCCCTACTCTGATATCACTTGTGCATTTCCACCCACAGAGCCCCCAAGATGACTGAGCACCAAGCACCTCTAGAAACCTTTTCCCCCAGAATATTGCATTTCATTTCCATCTGTTTATACACTGTCTGTACATGGTGTACTGCCACTCAGCAGTCCAGCTATGAGAATTGCTTTCCAGAATGACTGGAAAGGTGTAGTTCAAACACAGCCATACCTGACTTTCCACTTCTCCACTTCTGGTTTCAGCGGTGGCCACGCCAGTGTGGAGGCAGATCCCACAAGTGTCACAGCAAGGTCTGTAAGAGCTGCTCCACAGCCCATGTCCACCTCCATCACAAGCTTTCCAGGTTTCACGTTTCACCCAGTCCTATAAAACAGGGCTAGTCCTACAAAGCCCTTCCAGAACTAGGTCTGCAGTGCACATGCCTTTCTGCCAGATGCCCAAAATATTGCACAAGCGTTTCCAGGATTTAGACCCAGATAAGTTGATCACAGCCTACATCTCCTTACCAGCAGTGGGAGGCTTCAGGGAAGTGGGAGACTTGTCTCATTGTGTTGTTGACTGGCTCTTTGTTGCCATGAAACCCTGAGATTAGCTCAGTCGATTGGAGCATAGTGCTAATAACATCATGGTCAGTGTTTGATCCCCCTATGGGCTGTTCACTTAGGAGCTGATGTTCCTTGTGGGTCCCTTCCAGAATATTATGTGATTCTGTGAAAGGATGGGATGTTACAAGGGTCTTTTACTTGCTCTTTGGATGACTGCCATTCCCAGATGAAGTGAAGAGTTTGATAGAGCCTCTTAGCCACACAATACAATAATCAGATGGAGAGCTGGCTGCAGTGTGAAAATGACAGAGGGGACAAGTTATCTAATCACCTTCTTACCATGCTTGCCCTGAGAAACAAAGAGAATCCTTCCGAGCCCATACAGTAGCCAAAGATATGTTATCCCCTCTATATCAAAGAAAAACCCCGTCCTGTTCACACAAGCTCCAAAATTTTGTGTTCGTATTGCAAAACAGCTGCTGCAGATGTAATAAACAACATTGGTTCTGGGACAGGCAGAGGAGTTAGAAGAATCAGCAACCTGTGGTGCTGGCAGGGCAGGGCTGAGAGGCCTGACAGGGTGCCTGCAGGCTCCTCCTCCTGAACATGAAGGTTAATTGTACCTGTGGTGGTGGCTTGTGTGGCTCCTGGGGAGAGTGTCACCTGGCTGTGCAATGAAAGACCTAACACAGGCAAAAATTATTTCTCCAGGTCTACTCTTTGTATTTTCAGAGTGGCTAGATTTAAAAGCAAGTAAAGAAATTGAAACACATGGGTTTGAAATGCTAAGCCTGACTCTGTGAACAACTTAATCCAAAATAAGGCAACAGAAGTGGGGAAAAAGGTGGCTTTACACAGTCATACATTTCCTGATCAGTTCTTAAGCTGTCAGGAGCTTTCTTGGTCTTTGCTGAGAGTAAGGGCCAGCAGGAATTAATCACATTAATTCCTGGGCTGTTAAAGTGACCCCGTGAACTCTCTTAAACTAAGCAGCACCTTAGCTGTCCTTGCTAGTAACTTCCAGAGCAAGTCAGCTGTATGGGTTTACCAAGGAATTCCAGAGATTCCTGTTTATGTTCCTGTTTATCATTCAAATCACCTTAACAATAATTAGCACAGATAAGACAGATAGTGTGGGACAATAGATTTCCTCCACAGATTTCCTTTATCTTCTGCAAAAGGTAAAAAGTCTGGGAGACTTTCACACCTCAGTCTACTTCCTCAGTCTGTTCTCAATATCCATACAAAGACAGTGCACAATGTTGCTGCTCTTTACAGCAGCTGGGGGAAGGCCCTGCAGTCTGTGCCATGAAGTTGTTTCAGGATCCAGACTCCCACTTGGACTATGGCTCTACAGGAAAGCAGACCCAGCTGGAGGGAGCCCAGTGCCA
This sequence comes from Haemorhous mexicanus, assembly GCF_027477595.1. Classification (NCBI taxonomy): domain Eukaryota; kingdom Metazoa; phylum Chordata; class Aves; order Passeriformes; family Fringillidae; genus Haemorhous; species Haemorhous mexicanus. The sequence continues at coordinate 26,482,491 of NC_082348.1, read as the reverse complement.
GTTTAGTGTGAAGCACTATATACCAGAAACACCTGAGATGTCACTTGTCAGCTTGAATTTACCCCAAAAGAGAAAAAAATAAAAAGAGGGAACTTTGTCCCCTGTAGACTTGATGCAGGATCAGGTGCTTCACTATTTCCCAAACCTCTTCCTCCTTCCCTGCAGCTAAGAGAGGCCAGTACCACCTGCTATGCAATTTAACTTCCTAGGCAGAAAATCATTTGGGCTCCCTCCTGATGCAGACCAAAGTTGTGCAGCCTCGGGAGGCATTACCAAAGGTAAGCCATGCTCTTAAACGAAGCACCTGCATGCTGTGCAGCTGCACTGGGTGCCTCCTTCCCCGGGCTCCCTAATGTCCCCAACATGTGTGATTGCTTGGTAGCAATGAAGGGCTTCATCCCCTTCACGATCTGGCTCCTGCCCCCAGGGGCTTAGCAGAACATATTTTAAAAACCCTCCTGGGAGCTCACTCAAGCTCTCTGTTTACACAGCAGATTGGTGGCTTCTCGTTTGAAGTCAGGATTTAAGCTGTTCTTTCTAATTACAGAGAGACTCTGAAACCTGAGAGATCTCTGCTGGTGAAGACTAAGCACAGAGGAAAAAAAAAAAACAACCCAGTTGCATAGGCAGAATAATGCTACATCCAAACCCCAGAGTTTGCTATAAACAGAAGGCCCCTGCAGCAAAATAGGACATATGCTGGTATTCGTCCCCTATAGTCTCTTTTCATCATGCTGTTTTCTGTTCATCACCTCTGTTCCTTGCAAGTATCACCAGCACTCAAGGACATTTGTTCCACTTTGTCTACTACAGAGGATGAGGGACAGTAAAAATATCTGAATCCCAGTGAACTTCCCTAGACAGATGAATGAAAGACAGAATGAATGCTCTCCAAACTGATGGCTGCCATGGGATATAACTACATTAATAGATTGATTATACACTGAAATTCATTTGAACTGATCAGTCACTAATGTTTCCATTAGGAGAATAAAAGGGAATATATTACCACCCCATTTCAGAGAGGCAGTTAGTTTTTAAATGATTCTTTTGTAACTCCTGTGTTTCTAAGAGGCAGAAAGTGATGCCTCGATGCCCCAGTTCCTGTGTGGGTGGGTGTTCCTTCACTCATCCTTGCAAGGAGGGCAAGATGGAAGATTTGGGGCAAGGTGGGACAATGTTCACTCCTTCCCTCAAGAGCCCCTTGTCTCTGACCAGGGCAAGGCTTCAGCCCTTCATCGACAACATCCTGAACCTGCCTGGAGCTTCCAGACACTGCTGTCAGCTGTGCTGAGATAGCCACTACCTCGGTTCCTTTGCTGTCACTAGCAAGTGTGATGTTTTGGCATTTGACAGAAGAGGCAGGAGGTAGAAGCAAGGTGAGAAAAGACTTTGGGAACTTTCCCAGCATGTCAGATATAGTCCTCCAGCAGCACAAATCCACAGCTGATTGGTTCCCAGTTCTCCCTGGGAGTGTCAGCCAAGTGGGGGATACGTTAAATGGAAGGTGGAAAGTAACACGTTTGAGAAAAGCTGAAACACACGGGTCTAATCACGTTCTGAAAGCAAGTCCAGTCCTTTCCTCAGTCTCCTTAGCAGAAGAGAATTGCTCTCTGCTGCCTGAGGGCAGTGCTTGTCCCCTTGGCTCATTCTGCACTGAAAGGCCAGCACTCCAGTAATCAGATTAAGAGCCTCAAACAACAGCTGTGTTTGTTCTCAGATTTAAAGGCAAAATAATTATAAATTATTGTTTTCCTGTAAATTAAAAGACTGTTTCCTCTCCTCCTGATTTCCAATTTGTTCCCTGAATAAATACATCACAGCATTAACTGCTTGGATCATACTGATCTATGCAGGCTTCATAACACTTACAATCTCTTATCTGAAATTATTTAAGGGAAGGGGGCTATAAATCCCATTGAAAGTGAATTCCTTCCAGTGTTATCCACCATTCAAATGGATATAGGCTGAATAATTGGACCTGATTAATTAAAAGCTGCAGGGCACTGATGGGAAAGACTAACCACAGGTCTTCACTGAACACCCTCCCCCCAGATTTCTGCATTATTTTAAAAGACACAACCCCCACTGCTCTGGCTTCGTTTGCCCCAGACCAAGGGACACCAGAGCAGGATACCTGCGTGCTGTGCTGTGCATGACGTGTTCCTTTAGCCCTGCAGAACAAACACAGCAATCACCACACCACCACGCCAGCACACCGTTGTGGCAAGGGCTCCTCTGCTCAATTTAAGGGACTCCTTGCATACAGCAAGTGATACATCCTAGATGCTTCTCCTCCTCGGAGCATCTATCCAAAAATCATTACATTAGCAGCCAAAAATATTATGACAGGAACTTAGGTTCAATGTCCCATCCAGATCACATGGTGACACAGCTGCAATACTATCTTCCTGCCCACTGGTGCTGCCTGAGACAGGTCCCTGCTGCAGAGAAAACACCACTTCAGTGTAATAGTATTTGTGTGGCTGAACCAAGGGTGTGATGGGGAGAATTTAATGCAAATTTTCTGCCCCGTGTTCCCAGTTTTAATGTCATTTGGGTAATAAAAATATCAGTGAAACAAGACTGTGCCAGAGATAACCTGTACAGGCAAGATAAGTATGATATGATGGGAAGCAAATAAAAATAAAAATTACCCCACTTCTCACACTCAGGGTCTTACTTCTATAATCACTCTCCTCTCTTCCCCCTTCACCATTGGACCAAATCTCAGCCAAATCTCCCATAGGTGTTTGATGATTTGGCAACTGAGCTGAAGCTGAATCCTTTAGGAGTTGATATCAGGAGCAGAAATCACCACTGTGAAATCTGAGACAGTTTTCACACATAGTGGGAACTGAAGAGCGCAGGCTGAGAGGAGCTTTACCAAATCTGCAGTGTAAGTAAGTAATTCTTCTCTGAATTTTCTAAGATCACCAGCTTTCCAGCCAGAATATTAAGCATGGAGCAGCAGAGCAGCAGTGAGACTGCTGTGGTGATGAATTTTTATTTCTTTGTTAATGGGGGATACAGACTCTGAAAGGAAAATAGTGAATACAGGAGATAGGGAAGAGGGGAGGAGAGAAAAACCTAGCAGATGTTTCTGGTGCTGGGAAAACTGCTCATACTGAAGTTAATAGTGCAAATTTTATTTCAGAGGACACAAAGGAAAATGACACCCATCCTAATGCATACATACTTCACCACAGCCACCCTCTCTCTTGCACTGAATTTGCCACGCGGAGGGACCCGGGGACTACACCCGAGCTGGGGGACCCTGCTGTGGAGAGCAATAGCACTGACTGTGCTGACTCTGGGCAGCTTCTCTGTGGGCTCCTGTGTCTCACACCATGGTGCTGGAAGTTCTGCTGGGGTAAAAGGCTTATTTCCTTGCTGGGGGCTTCTCTGTTCCCTTGTGTGTATACATGTGTGTATATGTAGTCTTAACTCTTCAGCTTCTAGAGAGTTTTAGTTTAAAATGCCCAGCAGAAGCAGGAGTCATTTATTATGATGCACTCAAGCAGATAACAGCACTCAAAACCACCCTCAGTTATTTGAGTTCCTTTGAGGTTTTTAACTTTTTTACTATCTGTCACCAACAATTATCAGGAAGGGGAAAATCCCCTTTATTAAAGTTAAAGTAAGGCCAGTGTCAACACTGCTGTTAAACAATTCTGTCCCATACTTGGCTAGCTTGACTTTAGCTCACTGATTGCTCCTGAGGGCAAGACCTGTGTTTTCTTCATCTGCATGTATTTCTGGTGTTCAACAGAATAAATCTTCTGCAGTGACACTATGCTGAAACCTGCAAAGCTAATGAACTTCATGTTTCTAGGAACTAATGATTGAAATCTACATTTGAGTAATGTCCTCTGCAACTCTTTCTTGTTTAAAAGCACCTAAAACCATTTTCTGTTTCTTTCTGCTGTTGCAGAATGACCAAACACATGTGAAGAGGTCATCAAAATATAGAATTTAGGTTCTTAATCCATGTGATATACTGGTCTACAAATTAGGGAGATTAAGAAGTCCCTGGTCCTCTACCTCTTGCTGTTTCTTCCCAGGCTATGTTGCAGCTCCCTGCCTCCACAGTTGTGACAGAATAAAATAGTTCATAGGCCATTATGCAAATCGAGCACAGAATGATCCAGGCAAAAAAGAAGCTTTTAAAAATTCCCTTGAGTTATTTTTTCACAATGAAGTGTGTACTAAAACATGAAAGTGTCTTTCTCCTTTGGGATAATACAGTTTCCCTACACAATTCTTAGCTTGCCACAGTACCAAACTATAAAAAATTCCACAGACTTATTTGAAACTGTTCTTATGTCTAGAGAGTAAGAGGGATAGGTAAACCATCAGAAAATGCCAGCCACACAGTCAGTGAGAGCCTTCTTTGGGTAAGGACTCCAGAGGTGGATTCTCAGTGGCTGACTCCAACATCTGGTTCCACCCACACCTGCTACAAATTGAACAGTATTCCCCTAAATTGATAAAAAAATTGTAAAGCTTCAGCTCCTTGGGAGCTTCAGCACCCAGTGGTGATGGTCATGGTACAAACTTAAAACCAGAGAATGACTTGTCTGACTCCAGTGCCAGGCAGGTATCCTGAAATTTTGTACCAGGCGAGTTCCTTTAATCAGATGTGATCTCACACAGATGGATGTTTCACTAACAGCCCCTGTGCTGTGACCAGGGCCGGTTTCCCCCTCCCAGGCACTTCAGAAGGGAGCCATGGGCTGTATGGACAGACAGGGCTGCACTTCCCTAAACAGTCGCAGGCCATGTGTGAGAAAGAGCATGGATTTGAGGTGAGATGGATAAAACCAATTCCCCAGAGTAGGAAGGGGGAGGGAGGTGGCTCTTTATAAACACTAAAACAAGGTCTCCTGCAGTTCAGGGAAAGGTGAAGCCACATCAGAGCTGAAGGACAGAGAACTGTTGGTCAGATGTGAACCAAACACAAGCAGAGGAAGAGGGCTCCACTTTCCCTTGAGAAAGCCAAAAGCAAGACAGTTTGTTGAGAACTGGGCTGGTTTCTAGAAGCATGCAGAACAGCATTAGAAGAAGCCCCCTTTGCCTAGCAATGTTCAGGACACAAAAAATACAGTAAAATGTATTCATTGTATCTGCACTGATAAAGTTCATGGACTGTACAGAGTGGGCAATCTGTTTTGACCATCCCCTAAATCCTGCATGCTCTAGGAAATACAGCTCTAGCAGAAAAGTCAGAGGCCACTGACAGGAAAATAAAGAGGAATGCTGTTTTCTGAAAGCGATAATAAAAATTCAAGAGTTTTACAGGCACTGAATTTTGTCACAGTAAAGGCCAAGAAGCCTTGTAAAATGAAAATGAGTCATTCAAAATAGCATAGCTGTGTGGCACTAGCTGATATAAGGACTCCAGTTATTTGTGTGGGGGAAGGGAAGCCACAGTTACCCTATTTCCCTGCTGTGTTTGCTTAAAAGGTCAAGGGCATGTGATGAGCTGATCCTTTCCTATTCAATGACTCTGAATTTCCCTCTTCTCTAACACTGTAACCAGCCTCCTTTCAGGGGCAGTCCTTTTCCAGCTCAGGTATTTGCCAATTTATTTTCCCGAGGCGAGCAGTGAAGGACCCGTGATCTGCTGGAGGAATACAGAGCTGTACAGATGTTTTTGCAACCACTACAGGGACAACAGGGTGTAACCTTCAAATAGGTCTGTTGCTCTCCACTGCCCAAAGACAGAGCATTGGGAGAGGAGTGCATGGACACTATACTGAGCCTTTTCTTGTGAAGCAAGGAGAATATAGAACACTAATACGAGGAAGTGGAAGGGGATGAGGAGGAAATATTTCCAGAGCTGATATGGAGGGAAATAGGGGGAGATGGGAAAACAGTGTGCAAAGAGCTGGAAAGTGCTAAAAACCTCAGGAAGAAGTTCTGAAGCACATATCAGCCTGTTTTACTCCAGAGTTATCCAAAGACAAGCCAGGTTGACACCAGGATACAAACACCTGTGTGTGGACCCAGAAAGGGCAGATGAGCCCTTTCTGGCAGGTGTGGGATAGAGGTGACAAGGATGATGTCCTGCCATAAAGACAGAGAGGTATCACAGGCATCAGGGCATGTGGTGCTTTCATTCCCAAGAACACCTCTTCGTTTTTGTTGCAGAGCTATACAAACACTTTAAATGTAGCCAGGAAAGCTGCATCCACTTAGAAAAGTCTCTGATTCTCTTCTGTGAAGAATCCACACCACTGAGGTCTCAGTAACCTGGCTTTAGCTTGGGACCCTTAGGTTCACCACCTCACAAATGCCAGAGGGGCTTTTCAGCATAGTGCAAGAAACCTGAGCACTTAAATTACCAAATGGAAAAACACAGGAGCTTTGTAATGAGTTCCCATACAACAGCAGAGAAACATCTTATCCTTGTGGCCCATCTGCAATCCTTTTGCTGTGACCCTGTGCAAACAATCTGTGCAGGAAGCAAGAAGTGCCCAGAAGCTGTGCCACAACAGCCAGAACTGATCCTCCAGGGCCCACTGTGACTCTGGTCACGCAGAGGGTTGCTGGGGTACAGGGACAGCACAGTGACTGGGCAAGGCTGGAGGGCCCCAGAGAACAGGGAGGCTTTCAGAGCACACAAAAGAGAGAGGCTGAGGGAGGCAATGAATTAAGGTAACACATCTTGAAGGCAGTCTCCCAAAGCAGTTATCAATAAAGCTACTGAAGAGAAATGGAATTTGAGTGTAAGCTGCAACACTGAGGCCAGGCTAAGCTAGCATCCTGGTTCTGCACACCAGGGGTGTGTGGAGCCTGATGGGATCAGCTCATGCAGAAACAACTGTTTTGCAATTCTTCTGTTTTTAGGAGTGAGTTTTTCTGCTCTCTGAAACTGTAGATAAATTCTCATCAGCAACAACAATATCATCAATAAACACTGTAACACATTCAAATCCCTGGATCTCCTTGTGCTAAACATGACTGCCTCTTCAGCTTGTGGGTGGCTCAGTAGACTTGGCATAAACAATTGGCATTGGTGGGGTGTCACAGTAGGGCACCTTGTTACTGCTCATCAAATATCAGCAGCTTCCACTGTGTGCCACTGGAACAGGCAGGAAAATGTCTCATCTCATCCAGTTTTTGTGTGTGATTGTATCAGCATTTTTCTGAGAGGCAGTTAGTTGGGTTCTAGTAAAAAACTGTCACTCCACCTTTGAATAGATGATAGTAACATTTCACCTACCCCCAAAGAAAGAGACACTTGTCAGAGATTAAATCATAAACCCTGTCACCCTCCAGTCTTAAAGTGCATGAAGTAATAAACCCTGCATCTCTCTGGCAGTAAACAGCATGGCAATTAGCACAGAAAACTCTCCCTGAAGTACTTCTTGTAAATTAAATGCCTGGGACCTTGCCTCAGTCTAAAAAGCATGACAGAAATAGACAAGGAGGACCAAAGGCTTTCCAGTGACTCTTTCCTAACCTCTCCACACAGCCCTTTTTCTACAGACATGGGAGTGGGAAGAAGAACACAGAGTCCCTGCCATGGAAACCTTTTGCAGTGCTCTGCCCCAGGCAGAGGAGAAGAAGCCTCCTGCGAGCTACCAAGGGACCAAGACTGCTTGGATTCTGCTGAGGCAAATGTACTCAACAGCTCCCACACTTGCTACAAGGGCTGTACTGATTTTCCATCAATCAGATAAATCAACATCACCAAGAGCTTAGCCCACTGCTTCCCTCCACCCCTGGTTCTGACAGCCCAGCACAGGCACAGCTCATTTTGTTTCCCCTCATAGTGCATATGGGGTGCTGGATGGTATCTAGATCCTGTTTTCTCTGGTTTTCTTCTTTTTAGTGAGTGATCTTTTCTTTTTCTGGCTTTTATTTTTTAATTTTATTTAAATCAGCCTGAACCCATGATAGGCTTCTTGCTTAACACTGAATGACCACTGGATGTTTTTCCATGTTGCCCTGACATGAGCTACTGCATTTTGGTGGATGACTTCTTCTATCCTTATTATTTCCAAATCTCATTACATTTGACAGCTGCTGAACATACTCCACGTGCTTAATGGCTTCAGGGTGAGACAGAAGAGAAATTTCTAAATATGGGTTTAGAAGCCACCTGGAAAAAATGAGTAGCTATTTTACAAACCAGTTTGAATAAGTCCATAGACTTCCTTCACACTCAAAAATATGCAAAGAAATAAAAAGAATTAGCAGATGTGATTGCACTTTTGAAGCAAATTCCAGAAACTGGAAAGAGACTTGCTGTGTTGAAGTAGAGCATGAACCCTTTGAGGGCTCTATATATGATTTATAACATTTGTCTTTAACACTGCAACAAATTTCAGCTCCTAAAATGTGTAGCTCCTGAGAACCCAAAGTCTAACAGCAAACAGCTGGGCAGAAAGAGCAGAAAAGCCTTCCTACAGTGTATGTCATGCAAATGAAGCAACTGAGAACTCTGAAAACCAGAAAATACATCAGCAACATGGGGTGTCCTGCCAATGCCACTGACACATGGCATCTTAAACCCTTTGCCTTCAGACACAGTACCTGAGGCCCAGCCGTGGGGAGCTGAGAAAATAATCAGCAAGGGAAGGCTGGCTCCCAAATTTGCCTCTGAGCAACTCTCAGGAAGGTAAGGATCGATTAGATGGATGGTGGGTGCTGCAGAAATCTGCTGCATACAGCAAGACAGAAAGCTACAAGATTACAAGACATAGTCTCAGTAGTAAAGTGCTCATCAGTTAGAATGGTTTCCCCTCTCTTCTCATCTGTTACTCCCTGCTTTTAGTCCTGCTCCTGTTGCCCAGCTTACCCTTTCACGACTAGCCATAGCCCTTAGGCTACCTGCCAGCAGGCTACTCTCAATCACAAGGAGCTAAAGAGAAGGCACAAAGCCAGCCAGTCAGAGGCATATTAACCAAGCCTCACAGGCAGCAAGTCCCTTTCTGCCCCCCTTGAGTCCATTCAGGACATGGATTCTTGCTATGCAGAGAAAGACCTTCGGTATTTCAAAGCAGAAAAGGCATCTGTGCTTTCTTTTGTCTGGGGATTTAAGCACCAGTTACATGTTTGTCCCAAAAAATTTAGCCAACAAAGGCTTTAGTGAACAAAGTAACACAAGCCAACCTGGACTGGAATGAGGCTGGAAGGAAAGCAGATTGGGTTTCCACAGCAGTTATGTAGGAAGCCATCGCTAGATGCTGCAAAATGCTCTCAGAATTTCATGTTGGAGCTGAACTCAATATAATTAATGCCAGCTGTTCCATCAGTTTCAATAAGATGTTTGTCAGGCCCTTTGAAAGCAAACCATAAATTGGCACCAGTTTTCCCTTCCTGAGAGCAGCTGATGCTCCTTTTCCCTTCTAATAACACAGGTTCTCATCTGATGGATGTTGGGCTGATAGCAGAGTCCTGATGGTAACTGGTCCGTTGGAAAACCTAACAAGAGACAAAACAGGAAAACCTGGCTTTCCACACTGCTTACTCCCAAGTGAGTTGCTGAGACTCAGGGTTACCAGCAGCTTACCTGGTGCTCAGCTTTCAAGAAGATGCAGTGGGTGCAATTCTCTCTGTCATGCTACAGCACTTACAGTAACACCAGCAGTAGTGAAGATGAGAGGGGTGGTATCAGCAAAGTAACCAACCAAAATCGGTTAGTTTTGAGCATCCTTTCCTTAGGCTATCCTGTCTTTGTTACCTGTCATGGAGCAGTCCTGGCTCTTGCTAAGTAAAGCAGGCTGTCTAGATGGTGCAGAGCTTCCAAGCCCTACACTGTTTAGTTGGCCTGCCAAGAGAGATGCCTGGTAGCAGAATCTGGGTACAAAGTGATGTGTATCCAGTGTGACTGGGGCTGAGAGGCTGGAGCAGAGCAGTATGGGTGCACCAGGTCACCCAGGACACAGAGAGGTAAAAGCAACACTTTTTTGCTCAAACTGTGGAAGCACAGGAACAGATGCTCAGTCATACTCCAGTTCCCCTGTGGCACGCAGAGTTGGGAATGTAGCCAGATCTCCACTCCTAGAGGAAAAATCTTTACAATTTCTGTAAGAAATCTTTAGGAGCAGCAGTGGCTCTGATACAGTGTTTGATGCAGGCAAGATGTGCTGTGGGGCTGAGGAGAAAGGATACATGTGGTAGAAGAAATCACCTGAATCACCTCTGTAAAATCCAACCACTCTGGACTTTGCAGAACAGGTTTTTGGACGTGGCTGTGATAAGGAGTGGTCTATAGAGTCATCCTGAGACTGGTAAATGACAGTAGGATTTAGCAAAATGCTACAAAGACAAGCTCTGCCTGAGAAATCTCTGTTTCCAATTAGGACAAATATTGAGGTCCTCCCCCAGAGCATTCTCCCTGTGATTCTCATAAGAACTTTTGTGACTGCCATTTCACAAAGACTCAGGGATTTAGGCACCTGCTCTAGTACAGATACCTTAATTCCTATGGCTTTGGAAAATCTTGACCACCATTGCAGTTCATACAGCACTGAAAAGCACAAATTATACAGATAACTTAGTTACAGATACAAATGATACTTAATGCTTTAGCCAGGCAGACTAGGCAGTCTAGGTTAGACAGGCCCCTGAAGAAGACCCTCACACCTATTTACATCCATTCTGCACAGGTAAAAAGGCCTTTGAATTTTATGAAGGAGCTATTTCCTCTCAGAAGGCTCTGAGTCTCACGTTCACAAGGGTTGTTTGCCCAACACTGCTCACTGGTTTGGTCAGAAGGGTGCATGAAATAGATCAGCCTTCAAGCCAAGGCATTCCATAAGGTTAGAGTAGTCAGAGGGATTTTATAATATAATTAAAAGCTAATTTGCTTTTCAAAGCAGTTTTACCACTACTACTCCTTGTTTAGATGCCACTAACTCTTGTTTCTTAATATCTTAACATAAACAGGCCTTAAAATCCTTTTCCTACAAAGCTTTGTGCTGATCCTGGGCTCTCTGCTTCCACAGGGTATGTATGTGTGCTGCTGAACCTTGTGCCAGGGAAGGAGCACTGAGAAGAGCAGGCTTAGCAGAGTGCCAAGTGTCACAGCCAGAGAAGAAGCTGGTCACTGATAGGGATGAAGCAAGTCGGATGGGAGCTGGCAGGGCCCAGCTGCTGTGCCAGCTGCTGAACAAACCCTCTTCACTTCCCTCTGCTGGGCTGCCTCCCACACACTGTGCTGACAAGGGCTGCATTGCTACATCCAACACTTCATTCTGTGCTTTGAAAGTCCAGAGTAATTGAGTGACAAAGTCATTCTGCCTTGCATCTCAGCATAGGGTTTTACTCTAAAGACCCTTTCATCTTCTGACCTTCTCCTCTTTGCCCTTCCTGAAGCCTGGCTAGCCCGAGGCCCAAAAGGGCACATGAAGGGGCAAGTGAATCTTTCCAGAAGTACATCCTGTGCTCTCCTAGCCTGAGCTCTGCCAGTGCAGCTGGTACTTGGGGGAAGCATATGGCTGGGAACCACCAGCATATCCAGGCTTCCTGAGAAGAACCCACCCCCTCCACAAACACAATGCCATGCAAGAGCCCTCCTGTTCACAGCACTCCCATCGAAGCACAAACTCTTCTCATGCTCCACAAGCACACCTGGATTGCAACCCCTTCAACCAATGCTGGTCTCAAAAGGCAAAAAATTTAGGATCTTACAAAAACACTGCAAACACATGACCTGGCAAGGTCCCTGCTTCCATATTGGACACAACATTAGACAAGCTAAGAATAAAAAGTGGAAATGGGAAGGACAATGATTCCAGGGAACACATAACTCTGGCTGCCCCTACTGATGAGCAGTACATGAGTCACTTGTCCAACTTCTTAGTTCTGATGAGGCAATTTTTTAAGCATTAAGAGTAATAAAAATTAAAAAAGGATTAAAAATATAAAACCCTCACAAAAAAATTAGGGGAATGTAGTATGATCCTTAGGTATACAGCTCCCTGAATTTACTATTTTTGTCAATCCTGCTAGAACAGTAGACCAATCCCTCTTATACTGCTTTGATTTTAAAAACTTTATCATTCACATCACCTCCACAGAACTCACCCAGCAGTCTTGCCATCTCTTTTGACATATGCTCACATGGAAGGGAGACAAAAAGTAGGAGAATTTTGCAACCATCATGATTTCCAGTGATGGATGCCCAAGTGCCTTTTCCTTAGAAGACATGTGTTTTCCTTCTGAATCTGCCCAAGAATCCTCTCCTTTCTCTCATGATCCTGTACTTTCAGCAGTTCAGAGGAGAACAGTCCTGTGGTTGAACACACCAGAAGCAGAAACAAGCAGTTTCTGAGGTATCTCCCAGCTGGGCTACTACTGACTCACTTTGTGGTGTTTTCCCTCCACATTGCACAGATAACCTCAGGAAGTGTTTTTTGTTTGTCTGTGGTTTTATTTTAAACCACCCTGTTAAAATTCTCATGCCAATATGTGAGATTCCTCTTTGCCTCCCTGAAGCCCCTCATGTCTCTTAAAGGGATGCTTTCTTTCTTCACCTTTACCCTAACCAGCCATCCCACCCTGTCAATGATCTGTCTTCCAAGGTAGTTCCATCTGTTCTGCTGCCTTCCCAGAGGAGGAGGGGGCCGGGCTGCCTGGGCAGAGCAGATAAACACCTCAGGAGTAAAGGACAGGTGTTCCCCGTGCCTGTGAAGAGCTTACGGCTCTTTCACAAGGGAGGAAGGAGTGGTTGAGGCCATGGCTCTTCCTATGCTCAATACAGAAAGCAAGTGCTCTTTTACTGTTACTACCTGGGTCCCAAAAGGCAAGGCTGGACTAGCCCAGCCTCAGCTATTAGATGCAATTATGACACCAACATAAACTCCAGAAGTGCCTGCATTTCATGGAAGACATCATAGATTTTACCTTTGCAAATCTCTGTGAAGAAAAACATGGGATAAATGTAAGTATAAATTGAAATATATTTTTATATTTACGTCTTATGCAGCACTATATTACTTGCCTAATAGGTATGTACGCATAATACATATTGAATATCATGTAATCATAAATATTAGAGCAAACTAATGTACAGAAATTACTTTTCTCTTGCAAGGAAGCTAATTATCATCAGGTGAAATGCAAGGGTTCTTTTTACTAGCTTATACCATTCTGGAATGTGGATTTTAGTCTAAGAAATGATGGCAGGATCTGTTCTGACAGTATAAGGCTACTTTGCTCCTCATACTTTATTCTGTGTAAGCATCCAAAAGAAGCCATCTGGTCTGAAAGATGGCTATGCTATCAATTATCTGTGAGGATGTATTTTCAAGGGAAATTATATCCTTTCAAGGTTTGGCTAGTTTGTTTAGACAACTTTACCAGTGGAGAATTTGCTTTTAGGTGCCTTAAGTGTGTAAAATTTCAAGTCTGAATATTTGTGAAATAACGAAGTTTAAAAGGTCAAACAGGAAACTGAAAGGCAAGCTGGCTGTAGTCTGTACTATCAATGGTGTACATTGTTCTGCCAGAAATCACTAACTGGGAGGTATTCAACCCCCTAGAAAAGCATAGAGAGAATGCCACAGAGAAAGATGTGTCCCCTGTTAAGTTCCTGAAGTGCAGAAGCCCACAGGGTAGATGGGGAGACTAACAAAGCAAAAGTAGAAATAAGGATTCTGCTCCTATATGCACTGCTGGGAACTGCTCAAAGAGTTCAAGTGCTAGTACAGCCTCTGGGTGCAGTAGTCCAGAGACAGTCCTCCCCAAAACATGGCCAACCTTGGCTCCAGCATCTACAGTCATGGCTCAATGATGTCAGGGAAAAGAGCATTGCACCTTCAATATTGACTGCTGATGTCTCATCTCTCCTATCTTCTTTTGAAAAACTGAGAAACTGAGGGCCTCAGCTGAGAAGCTGGCTCAGCTGGGCCAGGTAACAGAAAAACTGAGAGTTTGAGATCAAGAGTCAACTGTGCATGTTCTCCAGGTTGCCATACCTGCCTGTTGGAAATGCCCCATTAACCTCAATATATCACAGGTGAATATAGTGGTGAATATCTGGATTTCTTAGTATAATAAATAAGGCCTCTTGGCCTGAAGGTAGAAGGATTCCTGACAAGTGTTCAGCTGAAATGAAATAACCAGTTCTTGAGATGTGCTTCTGATCTCTCACAGCTTCTGCCAGGGTCAAGTCCATTTCTCACTTTGCACTTGAATCTCCCATTAATCTTTAACTGCTTGATTTTATATCTCTTTAATACAATGTTGTTAAAGTAGTTGCCTGAATATACAGTTATGGCATTCTTTTCAAATACATAGAATATTTTTTTTAACTTTTAGTAATTCTGATCTCTTTTTTGGTTGTTTAGTTTGTGGGATTTTTTTGTCATCATGCAGCACAGTCTTCAAAACACTGATAGCCAAATATTTCTGTTGAAATAAACAACCTGTCTCTTAGCAAATACGTGCATTCTCACACCCTACACATCTACAGCACTCCATGAAAACTAACTGACAGTACTGCCATCTTTTTCAACACCAACTGGGATTAGTCAGCTGTAGCTCTGCACCTCCAAAGAAGAGTGAAAATGAAGAGTAAATATCAGTTTTGAGCACTAAATAGAGCCAGGAAATGATAAACTACCTCTAATCAGTGATACAGGTTTATACCTGGAGCTACTAGCTACAGCTGCTTCTCATTCGTGTGTCCTGGAAGAACTGCCATCACCTTGGAGTGATGAGCAGCAGTACAGTCCTGAGCAGGAGAGCTGCAGGGTAACAAACCCTCTTAAACCACCTGTTATCTACTGGGAGTTTTGGTTGAGCCCTTGCTGCAGCAAATGCACTTCTCTGTGTACCAACATCAACCATTCACTCCACCCAGATCTTGCAAGCACAAAGTTCAGGTTCTGCCTGAAGATCTCTTGATCTGAACACAGTCACTTACCTATCCCAGAATTACTCCCAGAATATGGAAGTACATGTGGTTTTAGGGCTCTGGACCAAAACCACTGCAGCCATCTAACTTAAGATGCTGATCTAACATGAATTTACTCTTCAAGCCTAGATTATTCAAAGACTTATCTTTGTGTGAGCAAGCTTTATGCTGGATCAGGTACTTTTGGTTCATGCCACTCTTCCTTTACATGAATAAGACATCACATTTCCAGAATAACTCAGGGAAACACATATCACCAGTACAGTTGGGTGGCATGGCTTATTTGGATCAAATGTGTTCTCTAACCTATGGAGTGACCAAACCACCAGCAGTAAAACCCACCACACTCCCACCTTCTGGCCTAGCAATGTTCTAAGATATTGTTGCCAAAGACTGAGGTGGTTATTTTCCATGCTCACCCAGAGCCTGTGAGCTTTGCTGCCATCCCACCACGGGTTTTATGCCATTAGCTATTGCCACCAGCAGCCATCAAACACAGGTCTGTCTGGGTGATCAGCTTGAATGTGTTCCATCCACTGCCTCAATTCTCTATTCATTAACAGTGTGCAGCATCTCTCACTCAAAGCCTTCAACGAGTACATCAGGTCTGGAGTGTACAGCACCCAGCACTGACCTTCACAACCTGATGAGATGCAGCATGCACAGCAGGCAGGAACTACAGTATTTTGCTCCTGGTCTGACACCAGTTCATAAGATCACCTTGGGAAAGCCATGTCACCCCTCCTCGCCTGAGTTTTCCCAGCTGTTTGATATGGATAATAATATTCTTTGAAGTCTGTCCAAATCCTTTGATAAAGGACAAAGATTTTAAAACATTATTCTTGACTGCACAGTCTTCAGGACGCAAATTGCATCTTTGGCATGGGAAATGCTCTAACACACCACAAGTGCTAACACTGCCCCAAAGAGAAAACAACAAACTCTGCACTGGCTTATCACTACAGGCACTGGAAAAATACACGCTGGTTGCTGATACACTCTTGGATTTTGGCAAGTCTATGTGTTATTTCTGAACACAATCGCAACTTGCTTTGAGTTCAAAGAATTGTTCAGCGCTGCTCAGGGTTATCTAGGAGGCAAGTCAACCTCCGGCTGTATCACCCCGTGTCCTTGGGAATATTCCTCTGGCTTGATCTGAAGCTGAGTGGATTGTGAAGACACACAGCTGGGTTTCTGGGCATCCTCTTGTACTATACATGCTCCAGTCAATGTATTTTACTTGCCAAGAGAGTTTTAATTTTCTTATTTAGAAGAATGAATTGTGGTAATGGGTGTCTACATTGGCAACGTTCAATCTTTTTGTTTGTTTGTTTTCTTCCCTTTGCTGAAAGGTCATATAATATTTGTACTGAGCAGTAATGACCAAAGGAGCATACACAGCCCTAACTCGGAACAGAGAGGGTCCTTCTTATGTCACTGCTGTCAACTTAGGACAAAAACTGCAATGAATAGGAAAAAATAAATAAATCTTTTGTTTTCAAAGCTAAATAGCCAAAAATGCAGCTAGAAAAGTTCCATAAAGGTTTAGCTTTCAGCAACACATAGCGGAAACAAAGCTCATTCCTCCTCTTGCTGTGCCCCCTGACCTCAGAGTTTTATATGTCACTGCCTAGAAGGCCTCTAGTCACGGCAGCCTCTGTGCATGGCTTTCCCAGGACTTTAAGGGTTTTCCTTGGGGGATGCTTGAGTGGGGGAAAAAAGGGTTTTAGCACCAGCCTTCGATTTAAAATAGCAGGGGGAGTTTACTGATTAATATTCATGAGAAGGGAACAGTCTGCTTTTTGTTACTGCAGTCGTTTCCCATGCAAGGTGGGTTGAGAGGGAGGAATACATTAAGGAACATATCCTACTGTCACAAGTACCACCACCTTTAGAGATACAGAAATCAGGAGTCTGAGCAGAGCTCAGATGGTAAATATTTAACAGGGAAAGGACTTGCCTCCTCTTTCTGCCTGTATATATTAAACTCATTCTTTCATTTTAACAAGGGAACTGTGTTTTCCTGCTCTCTCAACCCCCTTCCCTGCCCCTCACTTAAATTCTGGGACTAAGTGGATAGTTCACAACATGCTATAAATCCCCTCCACCAGTAAGCCAACTGAATGTATTTCCTTGTTTGGTTGTTTTCTAAAGTCATTGCTAGTCCCTCTCCAGTGGGAGATGTTCATTCTATTCACTGAGGCACAAGGAAGAGCAGGACTGGTTCCCTTGCACTTACACCAGAAAAATTCTGGGATAACCTAGCTGAAATCCACGATTCTCACACCCATCTAAAACTGGCATATGAAAAAAGCACAAATGAAGACAAGTTTTCAAACACAGGTGCTGATTTGTGGTGCCTCTGAATTGTGGGCATTCAGCTCAAAATGCTGCTTTTCATGTGCCTAAGCACAGAGCATGGTCTTTGCCTTGACATCCTCAGATCTTCTGCTGTCAAGCCCACCAGCATCTGGGTTCAGGAATCCCAGAACCAAGAATGATTTCTGAAAAGTACAGTGAAGGGTTCAAAGCCTCCTCTGTGAGGATAAGCAAGGACTTCTTATTTTCTGTGCAATCACAGGGAAAATACACCAGCTCACTTGGCAAAGTCAGCTTTATTTAATAACTCCTTAGAGAGAGGAGACTGCTACACCTTCATTTCTAACAGCAAAAGTGGATTTGTGCAGGAGCTGACAGACCTCTTTGAGAAAGAAATTTCTATCTGTGCTCGTGACCCTATAATAGCAAGGCAGTAGCAAAGTAGCTGAGCATTACCATTTGACATTTTCTCTTGCACTGAGTGAAACAAACTGTCCTGGCACAGCCACACTTCAGCTGATGCAACCAGCACCAGACTGAGCACCAGAGCAGCAAATATGGGAACTCCGGGGACCTTGTAGACAAGAATGAGCCCTGTGAGCTCATACACTTGAAAATGAACTGATTATGAACAGACTATGGTAGTGAACAACTTGAATCATGTCTGGATAACAAGACAAGCATCTTCACCCTGACTGTAACCTTCTCTTCTTACCTCCACAAAACAAAAGAGCCCCGGTGGATCAGAATGGCAATGCATGTGGCCTGTGTAGGGCCATCTCTCACAGAGGGCAGCAAGGGCCACACTCTGAAAGCCAGGTTAGCTCTGCCACCAGCTGCTGGCAGGGCCTGGGGTCAGGCTGGATTCGGATGAACTGTGATCTCACTGTTCTGACAGATGTCCTTAGACTAAGTGCAGTTAAATGGATCAGTACAGTCAATTTCACCTGGGGGAAGGATGGGGTAATGAAGAAGAGAAGAGCAGAGAGAAATGACCAGTTTCACCACAACAGCTGTCCTTGCCCCAGAGGCCCTTTACCCAGTGCAATATCCCTCTATCTCTTCAGCATCCAGCCAGAAAATTTTGCCAGCGGAAACACGTCGGCTTTGCACTTTTTGTGAAGATAAAACCATGAGGTAGCTGTACCAAGAGAAGTGGTTTTGCCTGTACAGCATCTTTTCCCTGGGAACTGAAACATTTCACATTGCCAAAGGACATCTACTGTCAGAAGCTTCATTTCCATTGCTTGGGTAGCAAAACTTCAGTAACACAAATAAAGCAGATAACAAGGCCCAGAGTTTCTCACTGAAGCCAGAGAAGTGAGGTTAGGATTTGGTTTAAAGGTGGCATGACTCATGAGAAGACATTGCATGGAGATGGGAATTTGATAACAGCCAAGAGGAGTTGTTATCACCATGCCAGTCAAGGCTAAGAAGAAAGGAGCTTTCTGAGCATGGCTGGGGAAAGGAGGGTCTCCCTGACCTTGTCTGCAGTACCCTGGCAGCCCAAGCAGTGCACACCTCGCTGGAGCTCTTGCTTTGAAGAACTGTGCCTGACTTCAAGGTGATTGTGAATGCAGAGCATGACCCATTTTAAACAGGTAGGCCAAGAAAACCTCCATCTCTCTGCCTTTAGGGACCTGTTTCAGAATACTGAGAACTTACCTTGAAAATGTTTTCCATACTGTTTGATGTTGTGGAACAGTCAGTGGGAATACTGACAGCATTAGATGCCTGGGTGGCTTATTGATTTGTTCTAGTTTTATTAAATCGTCTAAAGTTCATTCAGAAGTCTCCATTCCCCACACACAAATACTTATTCTGAATGCTGCCTTGAGAGGAGTAAATGGGGGAAAAGAAGAAGGGAACTTGAAAGTTGAAAAATTTATCTAAAGAAATCTATGATGTGAAAATGGACTTCACAAAAAGTGTATATTATTTATATCACTAGCATAGTCTTCTGGGTTCAATACCTCTAGCTACTTAAATTGTGCAAAAAGTTGAGTTGCTGCATGCATGATATTTCTAATGACACATGCACAAAAATGTGTGTGTCTGTGTTCAGAGGGAGAGACTCCTGAAGAGAATAAGAATGATTCTACCACAGAACGAAATTTTCCTTTTGTCAACCAAGTAACTAAAGAAAAGCTTAGACCGTTGCCCTGTTTTTGTAAGAAAACGGAGAATTGCGGTCTTGGTAACCTATACCCATGAAGTAATAACAGACAAATTAAATGGCTGAGGTCACACAAGACCAGTCCAGACCTTTCCCCTTCCCCCAACAGTAAGATGAGAGCCCCAGGCAATTTCCAAGAAACTTTACAAATTGAAGTAGGAGCTGTGAAAATGGCCGGTGCTCAGCAGCTGAGAGAAGGACCCCAGGATTTCACACGGACAGGGTGTGAATGGCTCAGGTCTGGCTGAAGGAGCACGGGGAAGAAGAGGCACAATACTGGTGTTGTCAGAGCCCAAGTGTCCCTCCAGTGCAGGTGGGACAAAGGTATCCTAAGTATCTCCTTGGATCCAATTCCAGATTTATCCATTCTGATCCAGAGAAAACTGTCAAAGCAATGATATCTGCCAGAACAGGGAGAAGACCTGAATTTGATCCATCTCTGCTTCTGTGCTGAAACAGAAATGAATTTCCATGTTACTAACCCAAATGAGACTGTACTGTTGTTATGGTCTGATTGAGACATCAGGAGAGAATGGGAGACACTTTTTTCCTCAAAAAAACCCTTCTACTCCATCTCTGGTTTCTAAGAAAAACACCACAGATTTAATCTGTTAAAACATCACTATTCTTCTCTCAAAAAGTAGTGATGTTAAAACAGCTTATTAGCCTTCAGCAGACAATTTAAAGGCACAAATAAGTTAAAATTTATAATTCTTCATGCTGTCTAATTCTGGATATATTTGAAGACGCATTTATGTTTGAACAGGATCTTTTAAAAAGATCATTAATTGAAGCTGTCTGGCTCTGTCATCCTGCCCTCCCATTCTCCACCCAATGAATCAGTAAATTGTAACAAGAGAATCTGGCTAAACAAGTTCCTAATTCAAACGCCATCTTATGGACAAAGAAGTCTTTGAAAATAGTATCCATCATCTGGCTCCTTGCGATGGAGCGGAAAGTTGTTTTTATACTGCTCACAGAATTCACCTCTCCCTTCAGCGCCGTCAAATGTTGAGTGTGGTGCGGTAAGAGAGAGTGGAGTCCAAGGAGAGGAGAGGGAAGGGGGAGGCCTCTGTCAAGGAGCCCAGGGCAAGCAATTTCCTGCCAATTAACACACAGCTAGTGATAATATTTCTCCCAAGAATAGAGTTTCAGATAAGGAGAAATTTTATAGGGCTTGATTCCAGGTTACTGATAGAGCTTCCTTTTCTAAGGTCCAGTCGCCTTCTTGATGGAGCGACTGGCTCCAGCGCGAGCACTCCGGGGTCTCGGAGCGTGCCCAGGCCAGGCTGGCTTTGATCACAGGAATGAGATGATTGGCAGAAGAGTCCCTCTTCCCAACAGGAGAGATCTCAACAGCAGCCTCTGAAGCTGAGCACACTTGTCATGGCTGTTTTTATGTGGGTGTCACTAAGCTGTAGCTCTCCCTGCGAGCCCCGATCCATAAGCCTCTGTATTCATAAGCAGAGTTGCAAAGTTCACTGTGCAGCACTACAAAACTAAATGAATTAATCTGTATAAAATGATTCAGAGCCAAGCACTGTACTATCCATGATAATACACTAACCAAACAAAACTCCTGACTAGTAATCTATAAAACTGATTTCAAATGTGTTCATTAATGTCCTTATGAAGAAAATTACTCTTGGCAAGGTGGCAATTTTATATTTTTTCTTTTTCTTTTCAGCTGTTGGAGTACCTGAGAGCAACAGAGCACAAGGAGATGAGAATAAAAGACATTTGTTCCAAGTATAAATGCACAGGCCATTTTGTGTGAGGAGACCAGACCCTTTTCCTTTACTCTCCTGCATCTTGTAGCTTCTTTGAGGAGGCTGGTGGGAAGAGGTTAAAGGTTACCTAGAGCTGCCAGTGAGAGTGAAAAATGGTGGAGAGCGCCCCTGTTCTTGACTGTGAGTTCCTTTATTTTCTTTTGTCATGGCAATACCTTCCCAGGGAAGGCCTGAATGTTGCAAATTAGTGTACCAACTTATCTTTATAATTACCTCTTCAGGTGCAATACTGAGCCAGCTGCTTGCATGAACAAAAGAAACTGCTCAGTAGTGTCTGTGTACTGGTATCAGCCACAAACATTTTTTTTTAGGCTTATCAAGTATCTGGCTCATTATTAAACAAAAACACTAACAGGATTTTACCCCTTTTTCTAGGGAAGTAAAGATCTTTCCCTGAAAACTTCAGCCTGATACAAATTATTCTAGGAATAAATCTCAACTTATACTAGTATATCTAAAAATGACACAATTAAGAGAACATCTGATAAAATCAAATATGTGAGCTGAGTTTGAAGAAGCAAAAATTGGGTGCTGCTACAAATGAGAGAGACACAGGGCTTGGGGAGGGTGAATTCTGCCAGAGCTGTGTGAACAAGGGCTGCAGCTTTTATTTCCCACTACATGCTTCTTGGGCACAAAGGAAAACTCCCTCTGATGGGAACAGATGATGATTTTGGTGACCCTGCATGGGAGAAGTCTCAGGAGAAATGTTCAATTTTTGTGTTTGTTCAGAAAAGAAACCTTGGAAACTTGAAACAAATTCCCAGGAATGCTGTTGTCTGTTGTGCTCAGGCTGCCTCCAAGTACACAAGTCTTCCTGGGAAAGAGAGTGCTGCCATGGAAGACTCCTTCCAGGTGAAAAAAGCTGTGGTGTTCTGCAAGAATTGTCACCAACAAAGAATTGCAGAAATTCAAAGGGCAAGACAAAGAGATAATAGACCATTGTTCAGGACTCCATATGTAATCATAGACAACACAACTTGAGCAGGATCCTGAACCCATCCTGACAGATGGTGGTCCAGCCTCTAGCCAGGACAGGGAGATTAGGTTAACCCAAACAGGCCTGGCCTAAACAAGCTGGTAAATCAGGAGGGCACATGAAACACGGCATGGAGTCTGATTCAAATCCTATTGTGGTGGAAAAATCTCTGACTATCATCAAAACTGACCAAACTCTTATTAACAATATAAATACACACAGACAAAAAAATATATATATTATATGGGACTTGTGGCTAGACAAGATCCTTATCAAGCTACACTGAAGTATGTAATGTGAGTTGCAGTGAGGTAAAAGAGCTCAGTGCAATGACCAAAGGGGCTGTCTTGGGTGCATGATGAAGTAAAATCTGAATGGCTGGGTATCTGGATCTAGCTAGAAACAGTGACTCCTTAAAGCTAGCCCTCAAGGGGGTTTGTTGTGAATCTGGCCAGTGTACAAATTTTCATTTTCAACACTGACTGGAAAATCCTGTCACTAAGGAACTATTCTCAGGAAAAAAAAAAACCCCACACTTGCAATGTTCTGTCAAAACACACCAACCAACCAACACAGCTTTTAGGTAACAGAAAAATGGAAAAATCTTGTTTTTGCATTTTATTTATACTCCAGTGTCTGTGTTAGTATGGTGGTCCAGAGCAGCAAATGCAAATCCCCTGTGCATGCCCAGTTAGCAGGAACTGGTTTACTTTGCAGAGTGTGCACCAGCCCAATAGCTCAGGGAGAATGCTAAGCCAGAGCTGGTTTGGATGCACAGCTGGATAAGCTGCAGTCCATACTGGAAACCTGGGAGTCTGAGTCAATGCATGGTTCTTTGGAGAGTTAAAACACATCCTTGGTGGGAACATTTGATTCAAGCAACCAGACCACCTCATCCAAAGAAAAGCTCCCAAAGTGCCAACAGGTCAGATGGAGGGGTTTTGGCACCAAGGAGCTTCAGTGTACTGATCCACCTGTGTTGCAGAAAATAACTTTAGACACAGCCTGACTGACTCAAAAGATGCCAAGTGTTTTCTATTCCCTAATGAACAGTTCCAGAGCTGTTATTCCAGTTCACAGCAAATTACCACAGCCAAAATATAATAAATAAATCAGTGTTTATACAAAGTCATGAGGAAAAGTGCAGCAGATTAGACACTCATTAGAGATTAATTTCCAAACTATAGACTGAACAAAGAACTGATGTGATAAAAAAGTTTTCACTTAAACAAACCCACAAGGTTCTGGTCATATTATGAAAACAGATAATGCATTCTTATTGGCTTTTCATGTTTAACCAATCCTGAATAAATGTATTAAAATGAGAGTTTTGCTGTGTATTTTCTGTTTGATTGATAGTGGAACACTATCGTTTAGCCATGAAATAAGAAGGAAAGGGTGAAATTCAAAGCAATTTTAAAAGCTGATTTCAAAATCAGCTTGGAGAGGTCTTTGATGGGTTCTGGTGCTGAGGCACCTGTGGTAATTCAGAGATCTGATCAGTCCATTCAAGTTCACACTCAAAATGGTTGTTTTTCCTCCCTCTCATAACTTAGAAAAAAGTCACTTGTCAATGTCAGGCTTTACATGTAAAAAGTAAAACACTCCACCAGAAACAGAACTGTTCTTCTAGAAGGCAGAGAATTTTCTTCCAACTTTTCTTATATAGATGGGATAATAAAGACATCCCAGAAAATTCAGTTAGCTACCGTTATTATTTAATACAAAATACTGCAAATATTTCTTCAGCTATTATGTAGCTCTTCATCATACCCCCACTATTTTGTGTGTGTACACAGTTCAAGCATGTGTGTTCACACCACGTGAACAGATCTGATGCCCACACCAGGAATTTTCTTTCCTTTTTTGCATATTGGATTGTAGCTTTTAGCAACTGAAACAATCTGATGAAGATGACCTATATTTACTGCATTATTATACTGTACATTGCTCTGAGAAAGCTGGGACATTGCATTGTATAGCAGAGGTAGGTACATGTTTATATTATAGATTTCAG
Organism: Haemorhous mexicanus; assembly: GCF_027477595.1. Taxonomy (NCBI): domain Eukaryota; kingdom Metazoa; phylum Chordata; class Aves; order Passeriformes; family Fringillidae; genus Haemorhous; species Haemorhous mexicanus. Next base: position 26,458,335 of record NC_082348.1, on the reverse strand, counting down.
CAGCTTAATTTCAGTAATAGAAGGCAATAGAATGGTAGCCAGGTAAGAGACCTGTTATAAACATGCTACCTGAAGAATAAAAAAATACTCCTATTCTTTCAGTCCCAAGGAGCTAGGGACATGATCCTATTAAGCTACACACAGTTACTTCATGTACATGAGACTATATGTCTTGATACTCAAGAGCCTCCCTCTCTCTGGTGCAGAATATCTGCATGCCCAGATGATTTCAGCAAGCATAACAAGGGCTTTGCATGTCATGGACTCAGCCAGTGACCAGCAGTGTGAAATGTAAAAATGGGCTCTGGAGAACATAATGCAATTTTTACATAGCTGTCCCTACAAAATGTCGTTAAGGCAGGTAAATTCTTGATACCAATTTTACACAAAGATGAGAGAGGAATTCAGATATTGCTTTGTTCCAATTCCACATGCCATGTAAAAGGCTGGGCTGTAGCTGAGCACTTTGATTTTCTGATTGGAAGGTGATCTCCAGTGAACTGATGGTCCTCCATATTTTCCTGCCCACAGATACCTCTGCCCTTCTCACAAAGAGGAAAAGCTGAGAAACAAAAGGCCTTGTTTTCCACTGTCTTAAAGCAGAACATTCATGATCTGAGAGTAGCCATCTGCAGGGATGAAAGGGAGGTTGAATGAATGAATCACATACAGAACAAAGCCAGCCAAAACTCCACCAGAAAGTAATGTTTACACCTGAACAGAGCTGCACAGAGGGAGGAAGGAACACACTGAAGGCAGAATCCCTTTCCAGCCTGATCACTAATTTATCTAATACTTGGAATATGATTTTTCTCTATTTCAGAGAGACCTAAGGTGGTACATACCTCAGAGCCACTGGAGGGGTCTGGGTCAGCGAACTCTTTGGCAGCACTCTGGCAAGGACAAGCTAGAGCACCCCAGCTCTCCCCACCCCAGCTCCAGGCAGCAGCCACAAAGCCAGACCCTCCCCCTCTGAATGACCCACAGCTGTTCATTCAAGTTGTGTTTTTTTGAAAGCCCCAGCTGTGATCTGAATGTAAAATGTAGAGGAGCAGTAACTTCCAGAGAATTTAAACCAGAAAATTCTTCTTTGTCATATTTCTGGGCAGGCTTTTTAATTTGAGCGGGTGATATGTCACCACTTATCTGAGAGGACATGAACTAAGAGCAGGGCATTCCAGCCCTGGGAAGGTATTCACCCCTCCTAGTTAGCAGCCAGGACCTCGGGGAGCCTGTAGGAATAGCAGCCACACCATAGCCCAATGAGAAGCCCTACCCTGGAGTCCAGGACAGATAACAGTGACTTTTTTTTTTTCCCCCCATATCCTTCTCATTTAGGGAAGTTTCAATGCTGGGATGCTGGGTAGTTGGCCTGATCCAATCTCCTGGCTACTTGGAACTGATCAGATTCAGTAAGAGAATTCAGAGTCTCAGATACTGTGAATGCAGATAAATGAAACTTTTACATATAAATTTGCCACTAAGACACAGTGACTTAAGAGGAGACTATAAACTGGGAGAAAAGAGAATACAGAGTGAGAAAAGTATTTCAGATGTTGATCCTGTGAAGACCTTTCCACTAATTACTTTTGACAAACACTGAGAATGAAAGGCTGCATCAATATGCTAACATTACTCACTGCAAAGTGTGGTTTTAGACTGCCACACCATTCATCTTCTGCCTGATCTCTGAGCATCTTGCAGACATCCAGCAAAAAGATCAGAGCACGGCTAACACGTCTGGGTTTAATTGGACATGCCCTCTTCTGCCCACAGATTTTGTCTGGAAGAAAGGGAGACTCTGAGGACCTTCTTTACATTTATGTGGGATTTCTGTAGGTCCAATACCCAGCTGGAACTGCTGTGTGGTAGCAACCCCAGGTAACTCAGAGTTCAAAAACCACAGACATTTCCACAGCATCTGCACAGATCAGCTGTGGAGACCCTGCAAGCGAGTCCAACACTTCCCAGAAGTGTCAGAGGGGCTTGTGGTGCAAGTTGGAATCAGCTGTGAAGCCAGGGCAGAGTGAATTCAATGTTTCCCAAACCAGTGGGCTTGTGGTGCACATGCAGACCATCTGTGCAATGCACAGATGATCTTCTGGCACTATCTTGTTATGTTTTTTCTTGACAATATCTTTGCCAGCATTCTGCAGAAAGACATACAGCAGTTCTGGACTAGAAAGAGAGCCCAAGGAAAAAGATCTGGTATGAACCTTGGCCACCATTTCTGCTATAATTAAGAATGTATTTCTAAGCTTGGGTCCTAACAGCTACAATGCTAATACATATGCACCCAGAAGTGCCAGAAGCTTCAGGCTAGAGATCCCATGCTGGTACCATGAAAGCTAGCTTGGTATGAAGGCTGCAAAAAATATCCTTCTGGGAATGTGTTTGGGAGGGGTAGGGGATGTTCAGCTGCTGGATATGAACAGAAAGAAAAGGTTACCAAGTTTTACTTTTGTTAGAAAGTAAAATGCAGCAAAATCTGATTTTTGGTGGACATCAGGGTGAAAAGGAAGATGCAACTAAACCTTTTTAGCCTCTTTCTTGCTTCTGAAATAACTCGAAAAGCTACTTAGAGAGAGAAGAAACTGTAAGACTTTTAATCATCACCAACGGGTCTTTAACCTCACAGGAAACAGAAAAGGAAGGACACATTGTAAAATATCCAGACAGACCAAAGGTCATTCTTCTTTCCCTCGGGATGAAACATTGCATCTCGCCTTAAGGACAAATATGCATCTACTATATACACACTGTCACACAGAACATCCACATCCCTTCACTGGCACTCCATAGTGGCACAGCAAGCTTACATTTGAAAATATAGCTAGGCACAGCAGCAGTGAGCAAAGAAGCAAGCAACAAAATAAGAAAAAACCAAGACACTTCTTCACAGTGACAGAAGGATTGACCCAAGCCAGAAATATTTAGTGGCTGTATAGTTGAAATCATGTATATTAGGTAAAAATATTATTCTTGTGGAGTCTAAGTTGAGAGGTAGGAAATTAGTCTAATTAAGCAGCCCAGAGCAGAATACACTTCCTAGAGCTCACCAACATTTTCACAGATTTTGGGCAACTCACAAAACCTGCAGGGCACACAACAACAGCACAGAGTAACCAGGCTAGCTGGGATGGTTACAGGAGGCTGAGGGGCAACCAAACATGTTGCCCTTGCCACACCTTTCACTGAGGAAAAACATCTTGGCTGAAGGACAGCTGGACACTTTCCTGTCTGAACACATTCCTTCACCCACAGATAATTTCTTTAGGTTCTTGCAGTCAGTTGATTCATTTTTCAGCATCTAGTCTAAGACCTGTGAGGGGCTGCCAGCTGACAGTTAGGCTGCAGATAATTCACACATTTTCCACTTTTTCTCTTGAAAGCCTGAGGGCCAGCAAGGGGTGGTGGTGCTCAGAACCAAGTGCTTGTTCCCTCAGGCCTCTGGTGCAGGAGGGACTGCTTCACTGACCACTATACACAGAGCTACTGGGATAAGCTTGCCTTTCTAAGGCCACCATGTCTTTCAGGGAACCAAAAAGGCTTCAACTTTCCATAGCTAGGAGCACAGAAGAGAGAGATTTTCATCTCCAGCACTTTGTACCTGCAGGAGGAGGGTGGAGATGGGCCTTCCAGCAACTAACACCACTGCAGCTAATGAGAAGGCAGAGGGGGAGCTGTGGGCAGAAAGGAGGAGGTTGAACATGAGGATGGTTCTTGCTGCAGCACTTCAGGACTTGTTGCTTACTCTCATGCTGTCTTAGCTAGCACGAGTTCTAACATCATTATAATGCAAGGATTTCATACCACCAGAGCTTCATACCTCTTCAATGTTTCTGGCAGGCAGCTCCTCTAAGCACTGACTGTTCCTGGTCCTTGCAGCAGCCATCTGACTCCTGATCCCCCCCAATCCACTCTTTTATACCACTGTTCTTATTGGATACAGGTGTGGCCTGTAAAGATCAGGCCTGCTTCTAGTCTTTAGTAATTGGTCCAGCTGCAACTCATTGGGGGATAAGATTACCTTCTATACCACCTTCATTTACCCACACTGCATCCCCCTACACTCTTACATGCTGGTAATATCCTTAAGCAGCAGGAAAAAATAATACCCTGTAAAGCTTCTCTTAAATGAGGTATTATTAGCAAACTTACTCTTTGACTAATTACATTAGTTGCACCAGAGGGTTTAGGTTGGATATCAGGAAAAATTTCTTTGCTGACAGGGCTATCAAGCATTGGAAGAGGCTGCCCAGGGAATTGGTGGAGTCACTATCCCTGGAGATATTTAAGAGACATGTAAATGTAGCACTTCAAGACATGGTTTAGCAGCGGACTTGGTAGTGCTAGGGTAGTGGTTGAACTCTAGGATCTTAAGAATCTTTTCCAGCCTAAAGGATTCTATTATTCTATTTATAGACAAATAATAAGAAATGATGATTCAGAACCACTAAATTAAATTATCAAAACCAGTAAAGGGTGCTGTCCTATCAGCTGCAGGGCCAACTCTCACGCTCTCCATGCCAAGTCCTGCACAGGGGTGTGAGGGTGAGTGGGCAGAAGCAGGTCACAGAGAAACTACAAAACACCAATTGGGTTCCAAATCATGCCTAAAAAGTACTTGAAATCCTGGAGCTTTGCCTTAGCTCAAGCCCCAATACATGAACATTTCAAAATACAGATGGTCAGTGATGCCCTTATTCTACTCTGAGGCTGGAATCTATATGGTCTTCGTTGCTGCCTTGGACAAAGGTGACCAGCACTCAGCTGCACACTCCAAGGGAAGGAAACAACCTAGGAGAGTTGCTGACAAAGGCTATCTTGAGCAGATGAGCTCAGGGACAGATGCCTTGCCAGAGTGTGAATAGCCCACAGGGAGATGCTGCTCTCTCCACCAGGGGAACCCCACTGTGCAGCTGCTGTCCTTCCACAAAAGGCATGCACCATCCAGGCAGCTGTGCCAGGGAGCTTGGAGACAGCTGTCCAGGTGAGCCCTAATGTCTGGGGAGAATGGCAAAACCCATTCAACACCTCCCTGTCACAGAGAGGAGAGGCAGCTCCCTCCTCCTGTTCATTCCTCTCCTGCAGGGTTTGCAGCTTAGGTAGGTTCCTCTTCTCCTGGCTGGGGGAGCTGAACCACTCCCTGAGGGCTTTCAGGGAGCCAGGGCCATGGCCTGGAGTGTGGGACAAGGCCAGGACAGCAGAGGGAGGGCACAGGGCCTGCTGTTTCAGCAGGATTGAGGGGATGGGGCTGCTCAGCACTCCGTGACACCTTCCCTGGGAGCCACAGGCTGAGGGGCCATGGAGACAGTGGTGCCACCAGCAGCCGGTGTCTGCCGCCTTGGGGGCCTGGTGCCATTGTCCCAGTGACTGGCACCGAAGCTGTTAACTCTCCCTGAGGGGATGGCGAGCTGGGATCTCACATCTTGAGGAGGCTGGGCTTTCAGCAGCCCCACCGCGGAGGGTGGGGGACACAAATCTCTTTAGAGAGAGCCTGAATTGCAGCACTGCTGAACAGCTTGAGCTGCAGAGGGGCCAGAGGAATCTCTCACTACTCCACACCCTGTAAATCCTTTGCTAATTGCTTTATTGCCATTATTTGTGAAGATAAAGGAAAAGGATTAATTAACTAAGAAAGAAGAGCACACATCTCACTAGATTGGCTCCATTAATTGATAGGGGAGGGAGAAAAATCAATTAACGAATTCTTTTACCTTCCTGATCAGTCTGGAAACAGAGCTGCGGGGCTTTTGGGGGGCAGCATTGAGAACGGTAGAAAACCAGTTCGCTCCCCCAGTCAGCTGCAGTTCATTCATCCGCAGTTTGCAGTTTACACCACTTAATCTGGTGTAAAGGCAGGGTTTTGCAGATATTTTGCAGTTCTATGACAAGAGGCTGAAACATAACAAAGTCAGAGACATGAAGCTTATGGGCACCAAGCCTCTAATTTTGCTGCCGCACTCTTAGCAGAGGAGTATCACAAAAACAAACAAACGAACTAACTAACTAACTAAAACTCTAAAAATCACTTTAACATGGACTTTGATGTCTCCTGGCATTGTAAGTTAGATCATGATTTTCTATAATATAAGAGAAGGAGCAAAAGAAGTAGAAGACAAGAATACCACGTTTTGCTTGTCTTCTCGAACCTTTGCACAAATTCAGTGCTAGACTGAGATGCAGGAATCTACCCCAGATTCCTTTTGTATGGCATATTAGTTGAAGGAATGGTCCCCCAGGATAAGGCCTCAGAGGAAAGGAAGCATTTGATGAATGAGGTTAAAAAGGTCTCCATGTAGCCGTGTCATGCCTCAGTAAGGGCTTCTCCAGACAAGAATGATAGTGGTTTCCACTGCCTACACAAACAAGGGAGGCTATTCAGCATCTGTGTTGCAATGTGTAAAAAACAAATAACAACAACCATCAGAAACCCAACTCACCCTATTTCTACATTTTCATCTAAAGCAATTGGAGTAAACTAGATGTAATGTGTTCAATTGTTTAAGCACTATAAATCATTACTTTCTGTTAAAAAACAAAGATGGGGGAGAGTTGTAGTTATCAACTGGGAATTACACAATTTGATTCTGATGTCTTGGGCAGCGATTCTTAAGTTTCGCTGTCACTGTCTCCCAGGGACGAAATTAGTGAATAAAGGAGAAAAAGACAGCACAGGCACAGAAACAGAGAGAAAAAACTGCAAGAGAGGGACAGAGCAAGCTAATAAATAAAACAAGAGCCTGAAGGGAAGAGCTGCTTTGTCAGAATATAAATATTTCCCTTCCCCTTTTATCTTTAATGTGGTGCGAGGAGCTTATTAAGGGGAAGTGCAGCTCCGTCCCTGGAGTCCATCCACATAACCATGTAGGGAGCTCAGTCCAACACAACCAATGCAGCCACACACACATAAACTCTTCTCTGCTGGAAACAAATGTAATGTACCAAGTAATAAAAGGGAAAGCAGGAACCCACGGTGGTCATTACAACTCTTATCGTGCCGGCCCTGGTGCTGCTTTACATTAATGGGCACCAGTGCTCCCAGGGGCCCTGGTCAGGGAGCTCTGCTCTTCTTGGGTCTCTGTTGCAGCCTGGGAAGAACAGACCTTATCCTCCTGGTACTACAACACAGTAGGAACCAATGTGGCAGCTTAAAACAAAGCCAAATTTGGGTAAATAAAAAGAGGGAGGGTGTGAACGAGCGTGCAAAGAGGGAAATGCTGCAGTGTGAAGAGCCCACACATTACACTAAGCACTGAGGAAGAAGCTTTTTCTTCTAACCACGGCTCAGCACAGCTGTGCCTGGCAGCCAGGCAAGGCCTTGCCTTCCTGCAGTGCCACACTGGGTCCCATGCACAGAGAGAACAGTCAAGCATGGAGCAAAATTTTGTATTAATGGCTCCTGTCTCTGAGATCTGGTTTCCAGTAATGACTCGCTTCCCCTTCCCAGGGCTGGCACCAGCCTCTCTTTGCCAGCCCTTCAAGATGTTCGACCATATGGCTGCACAAAGCTGCACCATCAGTCAAAGCCTCCCAGTCAGGAAGGGGACAGTTTCAAATTGCTGCCACCAGATCCTTTCCCACTATTTTCCTTGCCTGAGCTGTCATAGATACAGGTGTCAACCTGGCTTCTTTATTGCTTCATTCTTTTCATCTACCCTTAAAAAGAAGGTGGGGGGAAAGAGCAAAAAAGAAGAGCTTTGCATTTCCTCTACTCAGGCCTTAAAATGGAAAAATGAAGGAATTCATTATTGGTGCTTGCTGATCCCTCCACCCCTACTGTTGCACCATTGCGGGCCCTTTGAGCATGACAAAATGAGCTCCCCAGGCTTGATTATGCAAGCCACTAATTCCTCCTCTAGGCAAGGGGTGCTTGCCTATACAATTTGGGTTTAGCAGCTTTTGGTTTTGTTTCTGTTTATAGAGGCAAACACTTGGGATGTTTACATTAAAGATGGACCTGATTTTGCTTCTAGCTGTATGCTAGTGAGCAGGAGGAGACTGTTACATACAGACTGTTTTCAACTATTTTTCAGAAACATTTTGGGTTTTCTCCCATGATGCTTCCACATGAGCTCCTATCCCAATTGTAATTTTTTCATCGTGTTTGAAAAACAGATGACTTCAAATACTACCAGTAAACTGAATTTTCTTGAGAAGACTTCAACAAGAATTTTTTTCAAAAGTGATTTTGATAAAAATGTAGTGAAAAACATGTCTTTTTAAAACCAATACTTGTAAAAAAGGATAAAAACAATAATGAATTTTTATACAACTCCCATGCCAGCTCTTGGATTTTTTTAGCTGGCCCTGTTAGGAAACAAGCCCTCAAACCCTAGGGAATTATTTAGCAAAATACCATTTGTGCTGTCTCTCAGCTGCCTGGCTTCAGCTGCAGCTTCCCTGGAGCTGGTAAGCGCCTCTGAAAAACCTTGGAAGTGGCCTGGGTTTCCTTGCCACCCACAGCCCTGGTGGTGAGCACCCAGAATCTGACAGCATCTTAAAGGGAGAGTTGGTCTAGCTAAAAAAACCAAGCAACAACAAAAACTGTCCAGTTCCAAGACATGCTTTTGAAGCAAATCTGATTTTTAGATCTTAGATGTCTTAAGCACAACTACCCTAAACATTCTTGCTAAACAGAATGCTTCTCTGAAATACTGCTTAGCAAATTTGAGTAGCTATTATTCAGCTGCTCAGGTTGCTTCCAAGAGCCCAAAGTCACATTATCTGCATAATATCTAGGGACCCACACCTATAGATTTCACTCACAAAGAGCTGACCCTTGTGGTCAGGAAGAGTGTTGAGTCACAGAAACAGATGAAAATCAGATGGCTGCTGCAGCTCCCACTGCCTTGCCCTGCCCTGCCCTGCTGCCCCTTCTGCAAGTGGCTGCCGGTCTTGCAGAGATTTCTGGGCCAAAAAGAACGTGGTTCCAGGAATCACCTCAGTTTGCAGCTCAAAGGGGAGTAACCTGGTGCCAAATCTGAACTGCTCCAGTACAGTGAGGCACGAAACAACAGTCCTACACGGCTCTGAGTTGAGCATAGATGTCCTTGCCCTGCAGGAAGTGATCTCTGGCACAGGGCAAGGGATGTCTGCAGACAGTCACCATTTCATCTTTCCACAGGCTGTTTCATGAGTCATCATCCTTCTCTACTATAACTTGCATGAATAAATCTCACTGGGTAGAAGATGCCTTTACTGTTGTGCCTAGGAAAGCGCCAAGGATGACACTGCACATGGATAATAACAATGATGACAATGGTGCATTTTAAAAGTCTACTGTCTCCCAAACCAGGAGCCACTGGTGTGATACTGCCTCATTCAAATTCAGGTAAAAACAATTGATAGCACCTCACAAATTCCCACAGATCAGCAACCTTAAAAAAATACTATCAATGTCTATACAGAGTTTCCAGAATTAACACTCTTTCACCATCACCCAACACACCATGTGGGGCAGCTTCTAGGATGTTACAGGAGGACTTGTTTGCTTTGCCCAGAAAGGAATTATTTTAATATTAGAATATTAGACCTCATTTCCCTAAATTATCCCCTCCCCTCCCCCCCATCCCCCCCCACCCCCAGCAAGCCTTTATGAAAATAAACCAGTAGGAGTTTGGCAAAGATGCCCACATTAACATTTCTGCTTCAGCAGTTGCACTTTAATAGCTATCAGCAGATGGAATTTCAGTTTTCACACCCCAGGCAAAATCCTGCACCTACAGCAGCACAGAGCTGGGAGGCAGGGTCAAACAGAGGGATGCCATTGCTGTTCACCACTTCCTTCAGCACAGGTCTGGCCAGGACGCTCACTCCATGCCCCACAGGTGAGACCAGCCCTGCCTGATGTGCCCAAGGCCCCCGAGCACGGTCCTGGGAGCAGCTCTGCAGGACAGGAACATGGCAGCAGCACTGGGACAGGAACACGGCAGCAGCACTGGGACAGGCTCCTGGGAGCAGCACTGGGACAGGAACATGGCAGCAGCACTGGGACAGGCTCCTGGGAGCAGCAGTGGGACAGGAACATGGCAGCAGCACTGGGACAGGCTCCTGGGAGCAGCACTGGGACAGGCTCCTGGGAGCAGCACTGGGACAGGAACATGGCAGCAGCACTGGGACAGGCTCCCGGGAACAGCACTGGGACAGGGACATGGCAGCAGCACTGGGACAGGCTCCTGGGAGCAGCACTGGGACAGGGACATGGCAGCAGCACTGGGACAGGGACATGGCAGCAGCAGTGGGACAGACTCCCAGGAGCAGCACTGGGACAAGCTCCTGGGAGCAGCGCTGCAGAACAGACTCTCCCTCTGGCCTCACTGTGACCAGCACACACCTGCTCACTCACATCAGAAAGGAAACAGCAACCTGCCAACCTTTAAAATTTCCTTCAAAATACTTTTTAATTTTTTTTTTCAGAGTAACTTCTTCTCCAGGAGAAACCCTCAAGCCTGTTTGTAAACACTCTTGAGTAGCACATGCATAGACCAGTTTGGAATGCTACAATAAGAATGCTTTCAGAGACAGTCAGTGCATATCTTTGCAATTTTAAAACTGTTGCTCTCTAAAATGGCTCATGAAGACTCCCTTACTTTGTAGGATGGATCCCTGCCTATTGAAAATTTCAACATAATTATGAACAAGTCCACCATTAAAATCATGGCTTTACTGGACACATGGAGCAGCTGACCAAAACATGGCTTTTTGACTTTCTATCAGGTCAATAAGCTATAATCATTGAAAGAAAATCAGCTCACCCCAACAACATGGTTCAACAAAAGCCCGTCAGCAAAGCACATCCAGCTGCACTCATGCAAGGAAAGCAAACAAGAAACAGAGTTAAAATTTGAGCTTGAGAACTGTACAGCTGTCTTTGAGATGCTGCAAGTTTTCAGTTCTCTCTAAACTTAAGGGCAAGATCTGCGAGAGCAAAGAGAGCAGGATGTGTTATTTTTAGAAGTCAGGAGTGAAACAATCCACTACATCAAGCACATAAGAATTTGGCAGCAAATTAGGATTTGAGAGCTCTGAGTACCTTCCCCAGACTGAGTCTGTGGATTACTAAATACTGTAATGTGTTTTAAGTCACAAACGTTTTCCTAGAATTTTTTATAATTTAAAAACAAACAAACAAACCAAAACAAAAACCCAACCAACAAAACAACCACTGAAATCCACCAAAGACTGAAGAAAAAACCTAATACAAATATACACACATTCACAAAAAGTAACTGAATGCCCATTGTTCCAAGCAAAGGAAAGAAATTGTAACTGTGGTACAGGCAGATGTACGGGTTGCAAACGGCATGCAGATTGAGAGTGAATTCAGAGCAGAATTGCAGATGTTACTTTGAATTTCCCAGCTTTGGTAGGTGCAAACCAGACATACGATGTTATTTCTTTTTAGCCCATATGAGAAAATGTTACATGCAGTGGAAATCTATTTCAGACAGCAGTTTCTTTAGCAGAATGGGATTTCTGTGATGCTTTGCTTTGCTCCATCTGCTTCTAATTATTGCTCAATTCAAACAGCTATTTCTGCATTGACTTGCAGGAATCTCAGAAGGCACCTTCTACGTAGGCAAGAAGCATAGCCCATAAATAATTTCAAAAAGTATTAAAGAGGGGAAGCTTCATAGCTTTTCATTCCAATCTGACTATGTGGTATTTAAATAAACCTCTGTGGCTTTCCAGTAACATAGTAGGAACTCCCAGGTGGCAGGGCTGGGGGAAGAGAGGGAGGAGAGCACTAAACATACTAATGAACATGTAATTAAGAAAATGGGCCCTCATTCCCTGCAGAGACTCCATGAGGAGGGAACTTATTTGAAGTGCTGCTTTCTGGTTCCCCTTCCTCCATGGAAGGAAATCAGCTGAATATGTTCAGCACCAGTGGCAGTACCAGGGTCCCAGCTCCAAGAGAGTGCAGTCAATGCAGGCTGATACTGAAGCAGAAAGTGTTCTTTGAAAGCAAGTGATTTAAAAAAGGCAAAGGAGAGCATTTGATGCTGGACTATAAACCCCAGGATCCCAATTTCTCAGGAGAGCTGTCTGCAAAGTGGTGTTAGCCCTCTGCCCCTTGCCCTTTAACAGCATCACTACACTGAAATGCAGTTTGGTCACTGCAGCCTGGGGGCCCCTGTGGAAAGGGAAATTCTCCACGTGGCAGCATCATCCATCTCCAGGCTTTGCAGGGATGCAGCAGGCAGTAGCCCTACACAGCAAAATTTCAGGTGCCCTGGAAGCAGAAAACCACCACAGCAAGTGGATCTCTAAGCATGACTGGGACCAAAGGAAAAAACAATTCTTTATAACAGTTTAAATGTAATTGTGGAGAACAGGGGTTCATTTGTGAAAACCAATTAAGAAGAGGGAAAAGTAATTAAAATGTTTGTTTCTCTTTCCAATCCAATTTTGAGAGTGGAATCGTTAAGGAAATTTCACCCCAAACATAGGATGGTAGGAGTGATTGGTAATTTAAGCATTCATGGGAGGAGACAGGATTTTGTAAACAGAGGCTTAGGAATTCCTTAGCCTCTTTAGACATCTGGCAGATTCTGTATGAATAACAGCTCTTCTTCCCTTGTTTTCTAAGCTTTGGAAGCAACATGTTTCTGGAGGCTGCACTCATCTTTAGTGAGTCTTAACCAAGCAAAGACAAACCAATTGTTTGAACATCAGGCAGTGGCTTCCTGACTGTATGATTGTTAGATGGTCGAACCACATCCCAAGAGAGATGACAAGAGTCCCATGATTCCAGGCATTCAAAATCAGACTAATTATACCCCTACCATAGCAATAGCAGGACCCAAAAGACAGAATGGATCTTTCCCATCTCTTATTTTGGGCGAAATCCAGGTCTTCTTCCTACATAAACAAAGACTGGGTCTTTGATGAGTATCCTGCTGTTTCCATTGAAACAAGTGAAAACTCAAACAGGACATGTGCAACCCTTCAGTCTGTGCATTAAAGAAGATTTAAAATATAACCTCAAATAGATGAATCTATAGAAAGACAAAATTAAACCCAGGATGGGCATGAATGACAAAAGACATATCACAGCTCATCTGACCATTGCAGCAGCCCTCACAACCAAAGGGTATCAAGAGGACAGTGATCAGAGCAAATAGTCACTTTGTCCACACCAGCCATGGGGCTAGAAGCAAGACACAATCCAGTGTTCAAAAATATTGTGGCACCACCTGCAGTGAGCCGGGAAAATTTATGCACAAACTTGAGAAACTTGGCTGTTTTTCATTAAAGTTTTACATACCCTAGTTGTAACAGCCTTACACTGCTAGAGCTGCATGCAGAAGTGCTCCCTGGTAAGAGACTGGTTGCCTTAATGGCAGCTGACAAATGAGACAGCTCTATGGGATTGGCTGCCCCAGGGAAGGAGAAGCAGCATTTTTTAGCTTTTCTGCAGGGTTTTGCAATGGCCCAGCTCCTTCAGGAAGGACATAGAGATCAAGTGTTAGCATTTGTCTTTGGCCTCAGAAACTGAAGGGGGGTTTATAGAAGGTGGAATCACACAGACAGAACAAAATCCCTGGGTTTTGGAGGAAAAAGGGATGTCTGATAGATAGTCCAGAGTAGGTCAAGGATCCATAGTATGGACAAGAGGTCTGAGGGAATATTGTTCAGGGAAAGGGAGCTTCAACCACAAAGACATTAGTTAGCTTCCTAAAACACACTGCATGGTTATGAGAGGAGGTAGGTACAGCTACATTTATTTTTGCTTGGATCTCTAATAGTTTTAGCATTATAAAGCAAGGAGTGACTCTGCTAGAGACCTTTGCATATCTGTGAGTCATTTTTACAGACCATGGGAGAAGCTCAGGATAAGCTGGAGCATCCATGAGACTGGGACTCCTGCAGAAACCCAGAGAAGATGGCCAGCCTGGGGAGCCTGGGGCAGGTCCATCCCAAGCAGTTCTTCTCCTGGTGCTGCCCAGGCTGGTCTATCACATATCCCAGGGTATCCAGAATTGGCCAAAATCAGCTAGAGCAGTCTAGAAAGTGTCTAGCCAACACACTAGGTCAGAAACACCTTTTAAGATTTAAAGAATCAGCAAGTAAGTTTGCATGTGCCTATGCTACATGCAGATTTGGTAAAGCAGGATCTTCCTCGCTGATGGAAAGGGGACAGCAGACAAAAATGTCATCTTTTCCAACCGTTTCTGGAATCTTCCTTTCTTCATACTGCAGTATACTGCACCCAGACATAATGATGACAGGGTCTGGTTGGCAATTCTGCTGCCTGCAGCAAATTTGTCTTGTTAAAAAGGCACCTAGCTTGAGAAACTGACAGGGAAAGGCATTTGCAGGGCTCTATACCAAAGGCCTACTGCAGCCCTAAAACTCAGAGAAAGCAGATTAAATTCAGTTTAAAGAAACAAGGGATTTCAAAGTATCATGAAAGGGTTAAAATGTAACTGTTGTCCTCAATGAACTTCTGAGTGGGGGATGAGCAGATCAGGTTTTGTTTTCTTATTCACGGATCTTAGAGATAAAGGCAATCATCAGCCTGATAGCTCATCCTTGTGAATGCTTTCTAAAGTTTCCCCCCCACCCCCGGTGACCATAAATGTGGAAGACAGTGCTACTTCCCTGTATCCTTTGGGATACTACTTCATAAACTAATAATTATTTTATAAATCCGTGATGCAAAGGGCTTTTACCTTTCTCGCTGTGGGAAGCCACATCCCCTTCAGCAGCATCCCCTTCCTTTTGTCACCTGTGCCCTCCCCATATGCTCTTTTCAATCAGTTTCCTATGTCTTCCATCTAATTTCAAAATAGGGGTTCCGTGGTGGGGGGGAGGTTTTGTTTTTCCCACTCCCTGCCCATGAAATACGAGGCTCTCCCGTTTCACTACAGAAAGACTGGATTTCTTTGATGAGCTCCGACAAGATGTAATTTAGACTAATCTATCAGACTGATAGAAATGCAAGCAGATATAGTACTGAGAACTTATTTTATTTCTAATTATGCAAATAATTATGTAAAATAGGCAAATGCATAATTTCCCCCCAGGCTCCAGGCATTTCTCCACTAAGCTTTAGGGAGTGCAAATTTTGATGTTCTCAGCTCAACAGCCTGTCTGATCATGTAAGACTGTATGTAAGCATGCTTCAAAATGTGGAGGTTAAAAGTGTCATAAAAGTTATTTACTAAAAGTAACTGGGCAAATCTCACAGCTCAGGCGGTGGCACCGGACTTTGGCAGTGCTGGTTAGCAGGAGGTCAAGGGAGGTGCGGTCCAGCAAGTTTCTGTGGGTGGAAAGGACAAAGGGGAAGCGATGGCTTTTGTTCTTCTGAGGGCAAGGACTGAAAGCCTTGCAACAGGTAGTCTGAAAATGTTCTCCCTCAGGCACACAAAATAAGTGGTGGGGCAGGGAGGGGGTGTTTTGTTTTGATTTCCCTCCCTCCATGGGAAGAGTTTTCTATCAGATGGGATAAGAAACAAGGAAAATTATATTGGCACCATCTTAGGAGGCTTTAAAAGAGCAGGAAAAGACATCATGTAGGGATGCCACTCCTCACTTTGACTTAACTTGGAAGTTGAACAGGATTTATTTTTAAATTAGTAAAAAGACAGATAATTGTTTGTTCCTAGCAATTCCTCCCTATGCACAGTAGTCTAGTCAGACAACTCCAGAGCTGGTATCAACACCAGAGACTGAAAATTTATTCTGGAATCTAGGACATGCCAGGATTTTGCTTGTGAATGTTTACTGCTGGCAGACCATGCAGTTAGGACATGTTTTAGGAGAACTGCTCTGTGGTTGCAATAGATAACTTGTCAGATGCTGCAAAGTCTTGTGCAGTGTGTTTGTTCTGGGTGACTGATAACCTGGCTGCTGTGCTTACTGTGCTGATGAGGATCCCTCCTGTTGCAAGGAAATTTAAGTAATTTTGCAGGCTGCCCTTTGAACTGTAGCTGATGGTACTTACAGAGGTTCTGGATTCTTTGGACTAACCTGTGCTCCAGAATCATGCATTTTTTTCTCTTTTCTTTCTTTCTTTTCCTTCCTTCCTTCTTTCCTTCCTTCCTTCCTTCCTTCCTTCCTTCCTTCCTTCCTTCCTTCCTTCCTTCCTTCCTTCCTTCCTTCCTTCCCTTCCTTCCCTTCCTTCCCTTCCTTCCCTTCCTCCCTCTATTGTCCCCTGAAAGCTGTAAGGATGTCTTAGACCAATACAGGAGTTTGGGGTTTTCTTCTACCACACTGTGCCATTTTGAGGCAATTGCCATTGAATAAGAGAATAATTTTATTGAAAGCTACTAGTGGCCAAAAGCCTAACAACAGAGTAGACAAATTCATATAAAATATGTGTGTGGTTATTTAGGTGAAGAGTATCACAAAAATATTCTCAGCCAATAGGTGTAGAAAAGCAAGGAATTTTAATAAAAAGCCTTAAAAATCCGAAAAAGTGAAGTTCCTCTAAGGCACTCTTAAAAAACTATAACTGAGAAAGTAGAGAAGACATTTCTTTTCCAGAATGAACTGTTGCAGCCATGACTAGCTAGTCCTTCCCATATGTATTTTTGAATATGCACAGTATTATTTTTAAAAACATCTCCAATAAGAGGAGTAAATTTATTTTAGCAAGCCTGTTTATAACTGTCAACTTCTCTCAAGAAATGTAACAAAAGCTGCAGCACCATGGTCTTATTGGCATGAGGACACATTGTTCATGAGCAGTAGAGGATATGGAAAACATTTGTCCAACAATTGCTGTTGGAGCTCCCTGAGCCAAACCCTGCTCTCTTTAACTGCCCTGGAGGATGGTATGGATCAGCATCTTTGCTTAGCTGCTAACAGAAGCACAATCCTGAGCAGAGGAGCAAAAGTAAGAATTTGAGCACTGCTGTTCAGGGGGATCTCTGTCCTCAAAGAGAAGGATGGGGTAAGTTGAATAATACTTGGCTCAAGCAGTGTGTGTGAGCACAAACTCTCATGGGTCAGCGAAGCAGAAGCAGGCCTTGTTGCAGAGCTTTTATCAAGCACAGCCCTTCTGTGCTGCCCAAGACATGCTCTGACTGCACAGAGGCTGGATGGTCCCAGCTCCCTGTGCTTCGGCCGTGCACCCCAAAGCACAGCTATGCTGCAAACCCCACATTCCCATCCTTAGCAAATGTATGCTGGTGTCTAGTTCTAGATCTGCTTGGCCTAGCAGGCCAGTGACAGGAGTCTCCCCATCTATGCCATTTTCTCTCCTGCAGGCAGGGTACTTTCACGGAGGAACTCCTGGTTTATCACTGTTAAACTGAGTCTCTTAAGGAATCGCAGCAGTGCAAATGGGGATTTAAAATTTCTCCTCTTTGCTTAGGTAACACTGGACGTTTAAAAAAAAAAACTGCCTTCCCCCGGCTAGGGCTTAGATCTGCATGAATAAAGCGCTTATTCGCCAGCAAAAAGCAACAGTCATGCTGCGATAACAAATCAAACCCCCCACGCTGGGGAGGTGACGGCGCACAGACGCGAACATCCCAACCACGCAATAGGATCATTCTGCAAATGTACCCGGGCGCTACGCTTGGAGTTTTTTTTCCTTAGTCTATTTTTTTTTTCCTTCTTTTTTAATAACTCCGGGCACAGGCAGCTGTTCGCATTTTCAAAGCCTGCTCAGAAAGCAGCCAGTTAATTTTAGTTTGCTCGGGCCACCCTGAGCGAGCTGCCCACCCCCCGCCTTCCCGGCTGTGCCGGGCAGCGCGGGGGGTGGGGGCCGCGGGCGGCTCCTCCCGGCCCGGCCCGGCGGGGATGGGAAAAGTTGTTCCCAACTTTTTTTTTCTCCCTCTGGCGCGAGCTCCTCCCCCTCCCCTCCCCCAGCACGGCCCCGCCTCCCCGCGCGGATTGGCGGGTGGGCGCGGCGGGGCCCCGCCCCCGGCGCGGTTTGTGAATGGGGCCGGCGGCGGGGGCGGGGCCCGCGCGGAGCTGCGCCTTTTTTGTGTGCCGGCGCGGCCGCGGGCCGAGAGCGCGGAGCGGGCGGTGGCGGCGGGGCCGCGGGCGGAGCGGAACGAGCCGAACCGGGAGACGCACGGTTACCCCGGACGCATAGCCCGCAGCGGTGTCCGTCGGGAGCGGAGCTCAGCCAAGCCGCGGGGAGGATCGCGCAGTAATTGGATTTTGGAAGTTATTTAAGCCCCGAAGTAAAATACACGGCTCAGCCGGGCGCGGTAATAATCCATTTAGCCGTAACTTAAATCCCCGGGGCCGTGCAGTCGTGCAGGGACCAGCGCCTCCGCCTCGCCGCCGTCGCGGGACCCTGCGCGGAGCTGGCCAGAGCCGTCGCCGGGCTACGCGCGCCTCCTGTTTCGCCGCCGCCGCCTTCTCCGGGGAGAGCAGCTCTGGAAACTTTCGCCTAGAGTAGCGCCGCCACCGCTCTGTAAGCGCCGCCGCTTCGGAGCCGAGGAAAAAAGTCGTGGAGGTCCAGCGCGGAGCCGCGTTCCTTCCGTCGCCGCGCTCCTGCCCCACCGAAGGGGCCCCGCCTCCGCCCTTGGGTCGCTGATGCCCCTGGGGCTCTGCGCCGGCCGGCTCTGAAAGACTCCCCGAGGCTCCTCAGGCCCCCGGCCGCCCCGGCGATGCAGGCTGGACGAGAATGCGGCGGAGCGGCTGCCGCCGGCTGCCCCTTGCTGGGGCTGGCCGCGCTGCTGGCCGCCCTGCTGGGGACCCCCGCGGGTGCCACGGCACAGCAGTACCACGGCGAGAAGGGCATCTCCGTGCCGGACCACGGCTTCTGCCAACCCATCTCCATCCCGCTCTGCACGGATATTGCCTACAACCAGACCATCCTGCCCAACCTGCTGGGCCACACCAACCAGGAGGACGCAGGGCTGGAGGTGCACCAGTTCTACCCGCTGGTCAAGGTGCAGTGCTCGCCCGAGCTGAAGTTCTTCCTCTGTTCCATGTACGCGCCGGTGTGCACCGTGCTGGAGCAGGCCATCCCACCCTGCCGCTCCCTCTGCGAGCGGGCCCGTCAGGGCTGCGAGGCCCTCATGAACAAGTTCGGCTTCCAGTGGCCAGAGCGGCTCCGCTGCGAGAACTTCCCTGTTCACGGTGCGGGTGAGATCTGCGTGGGGCAGAACACGTCGGATGCCCCACCAGGACCTGGTGGTGCGGCGGGTCGGGGGGTCACTGCCCACCCCACAGCTGGCTACCTCCCTGACTTTCTTACCCCACCACAGCCACCCTCTGGCTTCTCTTTCTCTTGCCCGCGGCAGCTCAAGGTGCCCTCTTACTTGGGCTACCGGTTCCTGGGGGAGCGGGACTGTGGAGCCCCCTGTGAACCAGCCCGGCCCAATGGGCTCATGTACTTCAAGGAGGCAGAGGTGCGATTTGCCCGGCTGTGGGTGGGCGTGTGGTCCGTGCTTTGCTGTGCCTCCACCCTCTTCACTGTGCTCACCTACCTGGTAGACATGCGTCGTTTCAGCTACCCGGAGAGGCCCATCATCTTCCTCTCGGGCTGCTACTTCATGGTCGCCGTGGCCTACGCAGCAGGCTTTTTGCTGGAGGAGCGGGTGGTGTGCCTAGAGCGCTTCTCTGAGGATGGCTACCGCACTGTGGCCCAAGGCACCAAGAAAGAAGGCTGCACCATCCTCTTCATGATCCTTTACTTCTTCGGCATGGCCAGCTCCATCTGGTGGGTCATCCTGTCCCTCACTTGGTTCCTGGCTGCTGGCATGAAGTGGGGCCATGAGGCCATTGAGGCCAACTCCCAATATTTTCATCTGGCTGCCTGGGCTGTGCCCGCTGTCAAAACCATCACCATCTTGGCCATGGGGCAGGTGGACGGGGATGTACTCAGTGGGGTGTGTTATGTAGGTATCTACAGTGTGGACTCGCTGAGGGGCTTTGTGCTGGCGCCCTTGTTTGTGTATCTCTTCATTGGCACTTCCTTCTTGCTGGCCGGCTTTGTGTCCTTGTTTCGCATCCGCACCATCATGAAGCACGATGGCACCAAGACGGAGAAACTGGAGAAGCTGATGGTGCGCATTGGTGTCTTCAGTGTCCTCTACACGGTGCCTGCCACCATTGTCCTGGCGTGTTACTTCTACGAGCAGGCCTTCCGTGGCACCTGGGAGAAGACGTGGCTCCTCCAGACCTGCAAAACGTATGCTGTGCCCTGTCCCAGCCACTTTGCCCCTATGAGCCCAGACTTCACTGTCTTCATGATCAAGTACCTCATGACCATGATTGTTGGGATCACGACTGGCTTCTGGATTTGGTCTGGCAAAACCCTTCAGTCCTGGCGACGCTTCTACCACAGACTCAGTACCGGCAGCAAGGGCGAGACGGCAGTATGAGACCCCCGTCCCCTCGGCACACACTCTCACACATGCATACACGCAGAGGATACTCAGCATAGGGCTAGGGCAATGGTTCCCTGAAGAGGGAGGAAGGGAGGCTTTTCCAAACTTTTACTTCCTCACAGAAAGTTAAAAAAAAAAAAAAATCATTACATAAAGGATCGGTCAAACTATTGCCAGTGGTGCTTATGACCAGCTAAGTGGGAGAGGACAGAAAAAGAGGCCACTGCTGAGACAGGAGAGTCCTTCATCCGGAAGTCTCCTTACTTCTGTCCTGCTACTCCTGTCGAGGAAGAGAAATTCCAGCCCAACTAAAATCATCCTGCCTTGCCTTGGACAAGAGGGAGGGGAAGCCAGATCCGTTGAGCCACCCCTGCCGAGAAGTAGCCAAATGCTCTCTGAATTGCCGGGGCCAAACAGCGGCATGAGCAGGGTAACTCTCGAGCTCAGGCTCGCTGCCCGCTCCTTCCAGCTCGGCAGAGCCATCACGTGAGTACTGCACAGCCGGCTACAGCCCGATCGTGTGCTGGGGAGATGCCTCTGTTCTATCAGCTCACAAGTTCCTTTTTACCTCAGCCATACCTGTTGTAATTGTTTTAAAGTAAAAATTTGGCCCTCAATCTGTTCTTGCTGCTGTGGGGAAGGAGGGGGTTGCTATTCCACACCCTGAAAAGAAATGACTTGTTGCTTTTCAGCAGAAGGCTTTTCCCCCTTGCCTTTGTTCTAGGAGACAAAGGGGAAAACAAAAGTGTTTTCTATGTAGAAAGGCATAAGCATGGGATCGGTTTTTATGGGCAAACTAACAAAAAGAAGTCGTTGAGGTTCACCCTTGGATGTGAGGAGCCCACAGAAATAAACATTCCTTTTATGAAAAAAGGAGGAGGCAGGATGTTTTCCTACCATTCAATATGGTTCACTTTTTTAAGCTGAAGGAAATGCAAGATTTAGAGGGCAAGAAGAGCTTACCTGAGAGCACCTGTCAAAACAAGAGCTACTAAAATATGTAACGTAAAGATAGGATTTTTTTTCTCTCCTTCCCATAAACCTGTTTTCTCTCCTGCTTTGCAGTGAGCTCACTGCAGAAAAAAAATCGATACACAGCCGGATTCTGGGGACAGGAGGAATCGTTTTGGCTCACGATGGACCCTTTGCCTGCTCCTCGGGTTCCCTGAGCTGCATGGCAATGATTCTTGGTGCAGGTGGGGGGGCTGGGGTTGGGGTTTAAAATCAAGTAGTTACTGCAAGTGAGGAGCCTTCTCATTTCAGCTAAAACACAGCTGTTTGAGTTTCCAGTGATCAGTCTTTGAAGGAAAAGCATTCAAAAATTTATCATCAAATGCATTGTTTTCTTTTTGAAATGTGACAGATTTTTCTATTCTGAAAATTTTTATGTTGATATTGTTCATATTTTATTTTTTGCATACTACTTTACCTTTATATTCACTGAAGGGTTGTTTTTATAAGTATATGTGTGTGTGTGTATTCTTGCCTAAGGACAAAATAGGACATTCTGGATTTTTGGCAAGTCTCCACCCTATAGCTGCTCTTCATGTTTTTGGGGGGGGGAAGTGTCTAGAATGAAACTTTAAAAAGAAAATACCTGTCCAGGGTGAGGGGGCAGACTGCTGCTGTCTGAGGGTGTACCAGTAGTCTGAGCATGAGGAATGGGCCCATCAGCCAAATCCTTCAGTGGCTCTGATGTCAGACTTGCAGGGCTCGGTTTGTCTTTTATAATGTGCACATGGAAGAAAAAAAACCAAGTGTGTCAGACAAGTGCAGTATGTATATTTTGTAAATCTCATTTTTGTAAGAAAATATGTATTTATGTTTTTACTTGATTTTTTTTTTGAAGGTCTGTATGAGGCCCTGCTTCACCCCATGTACAGATCACTAAATAAATAATTTTTAATACAAGGGCTCTAATGAAGTTTTTTCCATCTTTGAATACTTGGCAGGTTTTAGAATGTGGGGAAGCTCTGAAAAGTGCTGTCTTCCCCACTTCGTTATGGATAATGTAAGAGACTTTTGGGTGAATGCAGGCTGGAAACTCAGCTGTGGCTTGAAACTGTTCCTTCTGATTACCAGCCCCTCACAACAGGAGAACACATTTTGAGACAGCTGGTTTCAAATGTCTGCCCTCACTTGAGGTACTTGCATCCTAGCCAAGTTTTCTTCCAGCCTCTGCTTCTTGCTGAGGGCAAGCTGATAAACCAGTTCCTTTATCTAGAAAATAAGGATAATGCTCTCTTCCCATTCCAAAGAGACTTTAAGATTGAGAACTGGAGGGTGCTACGAGTGCTTTAAATTAGATCCTCGCTTTGGTGGTGGAGTGTAATAGGGAAACACTAAGGACTAGGTCCATTTTAGTGGCTTTCAATGGGCACTAATATGAACTAGTGCCTTTTTCCATAGCATCTTTGCTCTCTGCAGTTTTGTTCAAGTGAATTTAATTTTAATAGCCTACACTGTTTCTTATCACAGTCATATGAAAACTTCAGTGGAATGGTCTATTTTATTTAATTTTTTAAACTGATATGAATGTTGAGATCTCAAGCTGTGTTGCTATGACTGTTCATGGAAAGTGCCCCAACAGAATTGTACACCTGTGAAATGATATTTTACAGCATTTCTTTCACAAGGATTTCAGCCTACTTTCTGCATTCATCACACTTCCTGTACCTTCAGTTATGCCAATACTAAAATTTAAGTTACAGAACAGAGATGGATCTAAGATGCCTTAGCTAGCTAGATGCCATCATAGTAGCTGTGGTTGCACTGCTCCATTGTTTCATTTACTAAGCATGCTGTATAATAGGTCCACTTTGAGGGCAGTATTTTTTTTGGACACTGTGCTCTCAATCTTTTACAGTGTATGAACTACTGATTTAAAAGTTCTTTTAAGAGTTGTCCCCATTCATGCTGTCTCTCTGGAAGACCCACATCTTTTCAAAACACCTCTTGCTGTTCCCCAGAACTGCTCACTTGTCCAGTTTCCTTTTTGAAAAGACCTTTGCATTCCTGCCAGTCAGGCTGCTTCAAACTGCTCCCTGACATGAGCTTGCTGATCACTTCTGAGGGGGGTTTCATTCCACTCATTCAGGAAACCTGAACCTTTCTATAAACATTTCCTCCCATTAATCCAGAGCGATGGAAGGGGCTGGAACAGCCTGCGCAGTGCAGGACTGGCAGCTGCCGGGAGCAGTGGTGTGGCTGACACCCCTGTGCTGTGCAGCCACAGCTGCAATGCTAAACATGCAATCAATCCTGACTGCAGCACGGACAGCTACGCCTGCCATCCATGCAGGGGGCCTGGCCCAGCGCTCTCCACCCAGCCCTGCTCCCTGCATGAGAAACCATTCACAGGGGATCGCAACTTTTTTCTCTATACGCGGAAAAACTCTCTATACAGCCTTTTTTTTTGGTTCATGAGACATTTATATCTGAAAAAAAAAAAAGGTCTCTAGTTCCACCAGAAACCACTAAGCAGAATGCTTTTATTTCAGTATTTTCTATTAGGTACTTCCAGATTTAAAGTCACTTAGGAAAAACTATCCAAATCCTGGCATTTAAGATAATTCTAAAAATTTGAAATTGTAGGTGGAATTTTATGGTGATGTAAAGTAGAAGCAACTAGTATTTACTTTGAAGCAGATGTGACTCACATCAAGACTTAATTTGCTCACAGTGGAAACAATTCGGAGAATTTCAAGTAGTGATAGTGTCGGGCCTTCTGGAATAAAAATGTCTCTCACCATTTTGATAACAAAGTAGCAGCTACTTTCATAATGGAGTACAGTTTAAAAAATCTTTGTGAAGCTCTCTGGAAAAAAGGACGAAAAATAAGCCTTTACTAACCTTAGATAATCACTGCAAAACATTTTTCTCTGACTAATGTTTAAGCCTACCTAAATTTTTTTACGTTTTAGGAAAGGTTGCCTCACTTTTACCTATGCAGCAGTTTTGGTTCACAAGAACTTAGCAAGTAATAGTTATCATTGATCCATATCCCTGTAAGTGTACACCATATACTATATTTTCATGAAAACTATAGAAACACTGCCTCTTCAGTTTCAAAGACCTTTGTGTAACTTTCTAAAATGAAGGATTATTGTTTCATGCAAGTTAAAGAGGAGGCTTCAACAGTTCTAGAGTTCATGAATAGCAGCAGCAACTGAATGTTTGTCTCCACAGAAAAAAATGCTTTTGTAATACGTCAGTGTTTGTTTGGGTTTATTTTTGGTGGAATATCCACAGTGACGATTGAATGTTTTTGTCTAAGTACTTCACCCGCAACCAATAGCTTTGCATGCAAGTAAAAACCACACATCCCTGTATTCACCAACTGGCAACAATAAACAGTACATATAATTTCACATGGGTTTAGAAGCCAAATTACTAGCCTGCATTTCAAACAGCCTCTTTTTTTTTTTTCTTCATCTCACTCTCATTTCCTTCCAGACTTTACAGGTACTTCATACACACTTCATACATGCCTTCTACTCCTTTTAATTTTAAAACCATGAATCCAATAGAAAGAAATTTAGCCACTTGCTTGGAGAGGAAAAGATGACACCAAATCTTCAGCACTCTAACTGTTCATTGAGGAAGGCTATTGCCAAGCCTGCCCTATATAAACCAGGATAATTGTTTCATGCCAGCATGTGTGTGGTTTTGGCAGCAAATATCCACAAATAATATAGGATTGGGGGAATAAATACAGTCATGGCAAATTCCCAAATGCCCCACTTAGAATCAACCCATTTTGACTAAAGTGATGCCCAAACTGTAAAACTAAAATATGTACATCAGAGTTTAACACTGCTCAGACAACCAGTTTGTGCTGCAGTCAGAGAAGGAGGTACAGAGAATAATTTTGCCACTGTTTAAACCCAAGGTCCAAGGTTGCCTGGTTCAGGTGGCTGGGCATTGCTTGTCTCACAACCAGATCAGTGGAAGTGAAGCACAGGCAGCACTTTCTCCTAATTCAGGTGAACACCAGGCTCAAGCACAATGTTACCACAGCTGCAGCCAGATGGGATTCAAGTGAATGATGCCCCAAACAGGGCCTTGAGCACATACTCCTCTGCATACTCCACCTGCTCACTTCTGTACAGCCAACCTACCCACGCCAGGAAACTATGGGACTAGGATAAATGAGAATATGAACAGAAAGCAGGAATAAGCAGGGCCTAGAGCACATTTTTAAATAACAGCTGTAAATTGGAGGAGATCACTAATCCATATAAGTCAAGAAATCCCGATTGCAACAACTTGTTCATTTTGGCTGCCCCAGCTGTATCACAGCTTGGCTTGGTAATAGGCATCCCTTCACTTGAGCATGTTATCCTTAAAATACACATAGAAAATCCGAGTGCTGCCTAGAGGAGTAGCCTATGTGAGTAGTCTTTGGCTGCACAGATCTTGGAAATTAGTCTTGTCATGTGGCTACCAAGGCAGCTATAACCTTGCCATTGAAACTTCAATCCCAAAGGCCAGGGTGACATCTAGAAAGAAGAAGAAAAAAAAAGGCCCAGTTCTCCCCTACTTCGAGCTGTACTGAAGCTACTGCAATTCTAGCATTGTTCTCAAACCAGTCTGCAGAAAGGCAAAGTCATTCTCAGGGCAGGCAAGGAGATGGATTATTCTCACTATGCTGTCCTTTTCCTTAGGCTAACATTCTGAGGGACTTGAAAAAGCTTGTGGTGAATAGGGAATTCTGCCAGGAGCTGCAGTAGAAGAAAAACAGGTTATCTGGCCCAGATGGACACAAAAAGGTGTTCTAGCAAGTAGGCACTAATCTAAGATTTGAAAGACAAGTGCTTGATTACCTGCACAATCACAGATGGTGGCCAGATCACATACAGCCAGTCTTCCAGTAGTTTTCAGGCAGCTAAAAATGGAGGCAGGTTATATGGAAAGCACTTTTCACAAACATTTAAATTTCCAGGTGCACATCTAGAAAAATCTTGTCTCTCTCTCTAATTCCTTGTCTATAAAATTGGAGCAGTGACATTTCTGTATATTATAGGGATGTTGTGAGAATGAATACTTTCAAAATCAGAAGAAATGGAATACAATTATAATAGAGTTTGTATAAATATCTCTGTCCCACACTCTGATATTTTTCAAGTAGATTTTGTTTAAGAGAATGCCAAATTAGGACCACCAGCTAGAATAAATTATTTGTATGTTTTCCAATATCTTATCTAAAACTGGTCAGGCTGAGCACCTGCTTTCACAGCAGTATCATCTAGCCAGGCTCAAATACAAAGTGTGAGAGGGTATAAAGAGGCAAACTAGGTAAATAAAAAATTAAACTGGGCATGTATGTCAAACAAAATGGACTCGTGTTGTAGTGATGCTTAAGCATAGCAGAGATAAGGGTTTGGGCTTTGCTGCTACTACAGGGTTCTTAACTCTTCCAGTACTCCCCAAGCTCTCATTTGCTGCAAGTGGAATCTAACTCTTAGTAGTAGGCCTAAAGCAGAATTGACCAAGATTTCATCCAAGCCCATGGCAGTGAGAATTCACCTTCCCTGCCATGTTTTCACTTCATCTCTTAGTTCCTCGACAGTTTCTTTCTGCTACCATGACCTCAAACAGCATCTTTCTCATTACTAATGATGGCCAAGGAGAAGGATTAGTTGGATGCTTGGACGTTTTCCTGCCTTAACAACAGGGAACAGCAGGAGGCTATTACACTTTTTTCACCAACGAAATACAGAAGTGTCTAAGCTGGCTGGGGTGAATGTTTGTGTCTTGCCCTGATGCCAGCCTTTTCCAGGGCAGACTTCTGCAGCCCTTCACCTTCACCACACATCAGGTTTTTGTTGCTAAATAAAGTAAACCAATAAATGAGAAAAGGATTCCTAAAAGCACCAAAGCATACACTAATTTATAGCTTACCCTCCCCAGCAAACAAAAATGTAACATATATTTCTCATGGAAGACAGTCAAAGGAAACTACTTCCAAAAATAGTTACCTAAAGCACAGATCAGATCACTTGGCTGACATGGCTTCCTTCCACAGATTTTCCATGTGTGCATGTGTGTGCAAGCACATCTAGCACAGTGAGTGTAACAACCAGAAGTTACAACTGTAGGTAAATCTCTCATCAAAAGCCCAGTGAAGAGAAAAAATAAAAAGGCCCTTGCCCAGTGCAGCTGTCTGCTAATTAAACACTGGTGTTAATTGCAGTAGTGTGGCTGGTCCTCATTCCCTGTGTTTGTTGTGGTGCCTGTGTGAGCTCCGGATTGCTCAGAACTTTCACATTCTCCCAGAAAATGAAACTGTCTATAAAAGGAATGAGAGGCTGTGATATGTATACATATCTATGGGGCTATTTTTAAAGAAAAAAAAAAGATCTTTTTTCTGTGTATTAGTTCAAAGCCAGCTTTGATTATCTAAAGCAAGTCAGTCTTTAGAAAGGGTAAAAAAAGAAAATGTAAAGATGGAATCTTTTTTATCTAATCCACGATGAAAAGAGCATTTATTATTCGTCATGCTCTTGCCTCTCAAATTTTTAATTTTATTTTTTAATTAACGGCAAAATGTAGAAGTCTCAGGCAGCATTTCCTGCCCTTACTTTACGAGATGTGCAAAGAAGCATTCCATTAGGGCCAACAGCCAGTAAAAGGGATGTCATTTGACACCCTCCCACAGCTATGCATACCAGGCTGGAACCAAGCGGGATTATTTGAGCGGATAGAAAGCCCTTCTAGAGAGAGGATTTACTCATACTGTTTTTCTTTACACATTCTGCTCTCTGAAGATAATAAATCAGCTGTTGGATTTGCAGAAACAACTCTCAGGACGGTTAAAGAATTCCGGCACAAAGTAGATGAAGGCAAAGATCTGGCCTCTGTACAGCAGCTCCGAGCGACCACGGGAGGCAGAGACCGAGCCGCAGCCGTGAGCGAGGGACCGAGCAGAGCCTGTGCCTGAACCATACAGCTCTCCAAACAGGGGGAGGAGGTGGGCTGGGTTTCCAGAGCTCAGCCCAAACCCCACGGCAGCTTTCTGCTTTTATGGTAGGCTAAATCTACAAGTCCGGCGTTTGAGCGCTGTAAGATTGAAAAGTCTGTGCTTTACAGTTACTTTGAGCCGCCGTCTTTTCTGTTAAGAAATCCCTGATCTGCAAACTGTAATTAATCTGTGGATGGTTTTGTAGTTATGAAGGCACAGAACTTTGCATCATTGCCCACAGACAAGCATCTAGTTTTCTGTCTTTGAGAGTTCTTTAAACTTTTCCACTGTAACTAATAAAGTCAACATAAACAAAGTTAATGCTTTAATTCCGTGTCCTTCATTTTCCTCAAGCAAAGATCTTCCTGCACTGAATTCTGAATTGAATCTTTATCAAAACCTCTCAACATGAGAACTGAAAACAAATGTTTCTCAGAAAACAATTTCAAGAAACTCAGCAATTTCAGTTAAATGACTCTTCCATTTTGCTATCAATTTTCATTAAAGCTTTGTTAACGAAGTGTCCTTTGGTCAGCATTTCACTATAGCACTGACATGCAACACATTAGTTGAAAACAGACATTAAAGATATAATAACAAGTTATATACATAAAAATAAGCCAGTGGACAACTGTGTCATGAGAACTGTTATTTTCACAATGTCCACTTCTCAGCATCATCTCTGGCTGCATCTTATTTAGCTGATAAGGTTCTTTGTAGCAATATCAGGCTATTTTATTTAATGTAATTCTGCACATACAATGACACTTTTATTAGTAAATGAGAAGCAGTGTGTGCCAGCAGACAGGGCACCAGACTAGAAGTCAGGAGACAGTCATACTTTTCCCAAATTTGCCCATGGTCTGCAAATTCTTCCAATCATCCTTACCTCCATTTATTTTTCTGCCCTTCTCTAAATAGGCTCATGCTCTTCAGGACAAAAAAAAGGTCTCTATTGTCCCCACATATGTGTTGGTACTGTTCCCATCTCGTTGGAGCCCTGATCTTGATGGGGACCTTTTAAGATTGGGCACAATGCAAGAGGTTCCAATTAAAAATAATTGATCATTAAGAGACAGAGAATAGCAGAGTGAGCTGGCATTTTACTTTCTGTGAGGAAATAGTCAAACACTAGTGGCAAAGTAGAGACATATGTGATGACACCAAATCTTCCCAAAGAAATGAAAGTGGGAAGTGTCACTCATCACCTTTTGGGCTTTTGTGTAACATGCATAAGGAATGTTCCCTTCTCTGAAGAGTCTCTGGGGACTCTTCAGATGATGGGATTTACTGTCACATGCCCTCTTCTCCCTGTCTTTTTTTGGTTGTTGTACAAAGTGTTGCCATGTGGGGTCTGTGTGATAGCACATACTGCAAAACATCTCCAGCTGAGCAGAATCAGTGCTGGCCAGTAAGATTGTTAGTTGGCTGACTATTCCCTAAGAATGAAAACCAGACACTGAGGAAACTGTCTTGTTCATAAAAGGAAAATATTTATCTGCAATGAAATTAAAAAACCAAACCAAAACTGAAATAGCCATCTGGGTATTTTATTAAAATATCAGTAATGAAGTGATTAAATAATTCAGCAGCAGAGCATGGAGGAAGGGTGCTGCTTCCCCATGCACCCCAAAAATATGGAATTGAATTAAGCAAAACAATTTTTCAGTTAACTGTGAACTCCTTCAATTGAAGAAGAAAATAAAGGGGAAAATGTCTGAATGCTTTGATAAAATGCTTTTCACTTGAAGCAGCCCCAAATTTGAATTTGAAACGCACCCATAAAGATTAAAAAACATTATGCAACCTTATAAGGTTCAGCTGGAATTAAGAGGGAGACTAAGAGTGGACTCATGCTGACAGGTGAAGGCAGATAGCTTGGCTTTGGAACCACAGGGAGTTTAAAAGAGACACAGGGGTCAGTTTTACCCATAGCTTGCCCCACATCACTGAAAAAGTCTAACCCACTTTTTTATCTAATCCATGGAGACTTGGTAGTAAGGGACACAAGGCAGAAAGTTGAACATTTTTTTTAAAGAGATTAAAAATGGCATGTGGAAGGGAAAAGTGTTTGTGGAGAGCAGGGAAAGAGCAATGAAAACCATTGGGACTGAAATGCGAGAAGCTTGTGGACACAGCTACAGCTGCATGTCCATTTGCTTTTCTTGCATTTCAGGCTGACCAAAACCAAAACTGGTGTGAAGGCATGCTTCTGGGCCTGTCAGGCCCATGCTCAGGCTGACTGGCCCTGTCTGCTAGCTAATGCAAGGCTTGTGGACTGGGCTGGCTCATAGACACTCATCCCAGAGTCCATGGAAGGTGAAGGTGTGACTGCCTGCCCCAGTCCAGGCAGGTGTTGCTCTGGAATTCCTCACACTGCCTTTTTAACAGAATATTCATAGCAAAGTACTGTCTCTGCCACCAGTTAAGGGTGGTGAAGTGCCCAGGCTGTGAAGGAGCACTTAGTCATACTTCACTCCAGCAGCATCTTTGGGGCAATGGAATTTCTGACTTGTAAATTGATGTCATCAATGTGAATGCTCAACAAGTTATATTCCTCCCATAAATTTTCAAAAGTATTAAGTTTGCTGACAAAGAAATTCAAGAAGGTTGCCAAGAGCATGTAGTGCCTTTCTAGAATGTCAGTCCTAGCTATTCCCTTGGAAACCAGTAAATAAAGAGTTAAGGAATGAGCAAACACAACCTTAACTGCGCTGCTGGAGTGATGCCCCAATATGGCCATAGCATACAGAGCCTGTGCTATCTCACAGGCAGAGTGCAAACATTTGGGGAATAGGGCACATGACCAGAGGACAGAATCTGAAGCCTTCTTTTTTGCAAGGCAAGACTGGTCTGTATGGAAGCTGCAGGGTCTGAGGACAAGGGGAGTGTCAACAGCAACATTTCCCAAGAGACAGCTGGTCTTTTCCTCAGGAGTTCCAGCTACTCAATTCACAACCCCTGTCCCCACAGACTGCCATGGGAATGCTCCCTCCCTGCCCCAGCACTGAGCCCACAGACCGACCCACAGCACCTTTGTGCACTTCTGGTAATTCCCCAGGGGAGGAAGAGTTCTAGGCACTGGTATGACCACAGTTTACAAAGTCAACACCAACAGGGGACAGAGTAGTGAAGCACAAACATGAACAGAGGAGGCAGGGAAAGAGGCAAGCCACCTCCCAGAGACACAAGGCCTTTCTCATGTCAAAGCTCAGCAGTTTCCTTGTGTCACAGCCACATAGCAGCCAAGTGCTCCAGCTCTGCCAGCTGGAGCAAGGCAGCTCTCACAGCTGACCTGCCCCAACCCCAGGGAGGGCATGGGGAATGTTTCTCAGGCCCTGCTTTTTGAAAGGCTTATGGCTGACCACATTTGCTAAGATGGAAAGGCATAAGAGCCTAGCAGACAGCTTTGCTTCTGTCTCAGTTAAGTGTTTTTTTGGCAGGGAAAGGATGGCAGAGAGTGTCAGCTACGGCACAAACACTGCTCTGAAATGCAGGGCCATAGAGAACCCTGCTCAATCACTTTCTGTCATGGAAGGGATATACTCAGAAGTGTTGCATTGGCCCTCTTCTCTATTTATTTCTCACTCTCTGCTCCCTAGGAAACAGAATTATATTAACGTCTCCCTCTTTTTTGTCCTACTTTGAATGCCAAGCAGCTAGCACCCATTATTCTGTGACAATGTCCCATCTTAC
This sequence comes from Haemorhous mexicanus, assembly GCF_027477595.1. Lineage (NCBI taxonomy): Eukaryota > Metazoa > Chordata > Aves > Passeriformes > Fringillidae > Haemorhous > Haemorhous mexicanus. The sequence continues at coordinate 26,426,364 of NC_082348.1, read as the reverse complement.
TGACATATCTTGAATATGTACATTTTCATACTGCTTTAATAGTGCTATTTTAAACTTTAAAGCCTGTCACTTGTCCTCATGAAAGTCAGATGGAAAATAACACTATTCTCATATTTTTCCTGGTCTTAACATCCAAAGCAGCAGTCCCTAGAGCAAGCCTCTGCCCTCCTGTTGGTAAGAATTTCTGTAGCCAGTTTGCACAGTGCTATCCTGCAACTCCAACTGAAGGGCAAATCCTGTACTACAATTACTGCTCAACTACAGCATGTGAGGGCTTGTTCTGTAATCACTTGCAACCCCTTGATTGGAAGTTTTGTCTGAGCAATAAATACATTATCAATTGAGAAATAAATACAGAAATTGAAGACTACAGAGATAAACACTGGGCTGTTCCCACCCTTGTGTGGACACAGGCATGTACTACTAGTAGTACTGTAGTATGAGATCAAGAGGTGCAGCACAGAACTGTCTTGAACCCAAACCTCTAATTTCAGAGTCCCAGACACCAGTCTCAGAACACAGGAACATTTCTGCAGGTTTTTTCCAAGATACCTCACAAGGAAGAACGTTTTCCATTAACATCTACCAAAAGCCAAAGCCCATAAGCTGTCCTACAGCAGACAAAAGCAGACAAAAAGCTCATGTTCTGCGGAAACACTCTTCTGATACAGGGATGTGTTTGCAGGGCTGCAGACCCCATGCTTAGATCTGAATGCTCTCAAGCCTTGAGACCAAGCCACAGGTGCAAACATTTGCTGCCTGGTTCAGAAAATCAGGCTAAGGCCTGATTGTTCTGCTTGACAAAGAAATGCCCTGTGGTCGAGGGGGCTAGAAATGACCAACACAACCTGTCCACATTTCATGTGCTGGGAGAAAAAAGCTACTGAAGACTGCACAGTGCTGATGGAGCTGCCTTGTGCTCTTCCTAGAGATAACCACTGCATTCTCATCAGAGCATTTGTCACCAGCAATTTAAGAGTTAACCAGGAGAGTGGACGAAACAGCATGTATCTTATTTGTCGCCTTTTGTAGCTAAAAAAACCCTCTTAGATGCAGGTGTAAATGTCCCTTTTCCTGACCTACAAGGTATTTGCCTACTGTCTGTCTCTAGGGTTAAAAAACTCCCTGACAGTAAGGCTTCTGTAAACATTCCCACTTTATCTGCAGAAAGGGATAATCCCAGCAGTACTGAAAACAGATATAAATGGAAACTGATAAAAAAATTAATAAAAAAAATTCATTCAGCATGTGTTAAAAGTAGCAGCAATTTCTGGCAAGAATTAATTAAACCAGATGAAACACTTCTGATATGATTTGTGTGATCAGATCATTTAATTAGTTCTGGCTTTTAGTTCACCAGTAACAAGCTTCTGTGAGGGTGAAAAAGGAGTAATTGTTTATTCAAATGGTAATAATTTGGGTTTCTTTAATTGATTCCTAGTGTGAAAGCATTGATTCCTGCTGTTTTCTAAAGTGCAGGATGGAAAAGGTCCAGCATGATGTCCAGTTCTAGAGGCCACCAGGTCCATTCCCCAGTGCAGCCCCCCATTTGTGATCTAGTCTGCTACAACCCTATTGCTTCTCCTGGCTTGTCTGTACACTGCTGAGCAGTGAGCAGGGCTTAGCTGTTCTGAAGTGCTTGTGGGTTTATTAAGTATTCCTGTGTGAAGCTGATGATGTGCTCATAAATAATGTTTCTGGGACTGAAACATGTTTTCTTTACAGCAGGCTGGATATTCTGGAAAGGAAGTGTTTTAAAAAGAAAACAAAAAAATAATCAGACAAACAAAGAGCCTCTAAAAGTAAAGAAGTTTTAGATAATATAAAATCTTTCTTAAAAAAAAAAAAAAAGAAAATGTGTGATTTTTTTTCTGTGCCTAAAGTTAATTCACCAATCTTTGCCCAAGGACCCAGGAGGAAATTGATTTTGTTTCACTACGAGGATACAGCATAGTGATGCTGTGGAGCTTACAAAGACACATACTAGAAGTTTTAAAAGTAGGACTGGTAATCCTGTTCCTGCTCATTGCTAATTTGGTGGGTGCCAGTCAGAAAAAAGGCCACAGAATCCCTGCTGGGTGAAAGGTGGTACAGAATGAAGGTATGCAAAGCAACAACCACTGAAAAAAAAAAGGCATTTCTGCAGTTTGAAACTCCATGGAAGCATATTGCAGATTTATGCCTAAACCAGTGCTGAATTATGGGTCACTGTTGTAAAACCAGAATTCCTTAGATTACTTAATCTAATGAGGTCTCTGAGAGAAGAAAAAGGCCCCAGTCTATAAGATTTAAGGGGTTGAGACCTTATCTGCACACTTTCCTGTAAAGCTCCAGGTGCACTGAAAGATCTATATCATCAGTTCCTTGCTAAAAACTATGTTGTTTAAAACTAAACAATCAAAGGCTGAAAAGCAAAGCTCTCAAGTATCATGAAACAGCAAAGCAAAGGTTGCCTAATGTAACCTCCTTCTGCCTCAGGGTTGTATGGTATAATATACTGCTTCAGTCTCTGACCAGGTACTGCCCCCACATTCATTTTTTGGCAAGAGCTCTGCTTCACTCCAGGCACAGGCCTGACAATGCTCTGCATACAAAGCAGCTCTTCAATATTCTTTTTCATCTCAGCTCTCCAGTGTGGGGCTCTGGCTTCATCTCTTACAAACTATCGCAGCACTGCATGAACAATGATACTTTTCCATTCTATTCTGCTTCTTCTCTGCTGTTCAGGCCCAGAGCCCTGAATGCTTTGCACTAGTTAACACATTTATTCCCAAAATGTCCCTGTGAGGTGAGGAAATATTATCCCTAGCTTAAAGAGTAAGATTGAGTTACCTTCTAAAGAAAAGTAGAAAAGAGGCAGGAAAAGTAACCAGATCTCTAGAGCCCAAATCAACCACCTAAATCATCATTTTTACAACAGGCCTCTGGCCTTTATTCACACCACACAACTTCTGCTAGAGGTTATGCAGCAGTGCCAGAGACACAGCCCTATTCACTGGTATAACATAAATCTACTACTGTGACTCCAGACCCATATATTATATGACCCTGTTCTAGGTTTAGTTAGGGTGAAATTCCCTCCTGCAGAAAGCAGCAGCCAGAAAGCCAGCATTTACATCCTATCTCAGAGGCTTGCAGTTGTATGTGCATCTCATGTTTACTCCTCTGATCTTTTTTTTGAAAGAAAAAAAAAAAAGTTGTGTTGTTTATCCACTAGGCACTCTGGAAACATAATTAAGCACATGTGTACAGTCTGTTATTAGAAGGAAAGGCTTCTTGAGAGCACTCTGATAATCTAAAAAGTAGGAAATGAAATAACACAAACCCTACATTAAAATGATTTTACCCAGTGAATTAGGGAACAAAACAATCTCCTTTCAATCATCACCTTTATAGCTAGAGTGTTCTGTATACTCAAATACCTTCTATGTGCAAATTAAGAATCTTTTATCTTATTTAAATGCATATCTTGCTGTGTGAAAGAAAAAGCCTCAGATTTCTTCACAGACCTTCCTGCTCAGTGCCCAATTTATGTGATGGGGAGGACTGAGACAACACACTGCTCTTGTTCCTTCTGCACTCTGCCAGCTTTACATATTTTCAGCTATCCATCTGTGTGGCCAGAGGAAACTTGTGAAAACCCCTAAGCAATGGAAGTTCCCTGTCCCTTCATATCTGAAGGTGATTCCCAAAACTCCTTTGTTCCAGAGTTCATGGTAAACCAGTACAAATAAATAATGTTTTCTGAAATCATATCTAAACCAAAGCAGATCTGAGTTTCACTAAATCAGTGAAACCTACCAATTACCCCTCTGAAGTCACATTTTCATTGCCTACCTTGAGGCCCATAAATTAGTCAAAAGGTCAAGACTGTCAGTGCAGCAGAAAAAGTGTAGCTCCTCACACACACACATGCACTTCCCTGGTCTTTGGAAACATTCTGAGAAGGAGGAAGCAACAACACTCCCCAAACTCAGTCTCCAAAGCAAATTTGCCAAATCATTAATGACATTAAATGTTCAAAACAGGTTGTTTTATAGTTCTAATACCTGCCATGGTCTCCTTTTTTTTTTTACTAAACAACTGTTAATAAGTTTAAATATATTTAATTAATGGCTTCAAATGACTGAAGAAAACAGGCTTACCACATTGAGAATGTCATTTTTTCTGCCATGATTTCTGCTTTCAGCTTTTGAATTTCTTCCTTTAATATATATCTGATGTTTAAAAATTTGCACAGCCTTTCAGGGAAGCTTTTAGCCACATAGCTACTAAGTATATTAGGAGTTATATTTTTAAGAACCTAGTGAATGAAGCAAGAATTATTCCCACTTTGCAAATTGTGCAGCTGTTGGGGCCTGTGTGATGTTTTTGCATTCCTGTCCCCTGCTGTATTACTGTGGTATCTGGGGGAGTCAGGATACTTGGGGCTGCAGCAGTGTTGACCCAGGAAGCGAAGGTACCCCAGGCAAGGACCCTGGAGTTGGACTGAAGGTGAATTGGACACGTGAAAGTCGAGACAGAGCAAGCTCTGGGCTTCTCCTCTGTGTGAGTTTTCCTGTCCCATTACAAGGGGCTAGTGCCAGCCTAGTGCTGGGCTTACAAAACACCTCGACATAATCTCAGAAAATCTATTAATACAAAGACCCAGTGTTGGCTCAGAAATGAATTGTTTGAGTTGCAGAGTGAATTTTGGACAACACTCATCTTAGCCTTGCTGTTATTACTCTTCTCTGGCATCTGTAGTTAACCAGAGCTGGGGATTGACTAGAGACTTACACGTCCCCCCACTCTGACTCAAATCACAGTAGCTCCACTCTCACACTTGCACAGCCAGAACATTTTAGCCACAGAGAGAGGCTAGGGCAGAAATGGGAATGAGAGCTGGGGACTGAGCCTTGCTCAGTTGCACTGGCTGCTCCAGCTGCCTCTGAAAAGATGAAAGGGCTGTGGCAGCCAGGCGTTACCCTGCTGGCTCTGCTTCACCCTGGCAGCAGCAGCTACCAAGGCAGCTCCCCTGGGCTCTGCCACAGCCAGAGGAGTCACCACAGCTCCACTTCTGGTTTGCCTGCCCTTGGTAAATGTCTGTTTTGCCTATGACAGACTTCCCCAAGGCCACACAGAGGTGGAGGCTACACCCAAATTTCAAGTCTCGATATAGTAGCTTAACCACAAGTCTGTCCTCCCTATCTCCTTTCTCAGGCACATATTGCCACAGTCTCTCTATGCCAAATACAACACAGTGTCTCACAAGACAAGGCTTCCTTCTCCCCTCTTCCAAGTTTCTAATGTTCACTTACTGTTTTCAAACAAGGGATGTTTTAAAATAGCAAAGAGCTCTATCAGGGGACTGCAGTTTACCTTAAAACCTAACCAAAGCAGACACAAAATCAGTGTAATATTCTCTGGCATGGTATTTCATTACTAAAGCCACGCTGCTGAAGATGTCTGCTCTCCAGCCCACATTCTTAAATCCCTGTTCACTCTCCTGCCCAATAGCACAGAGATAAGCAAGGGAGGGGGTTGTCTGGCCTGTGTGCTTTGTCTGGTAAACAAGTAACCACTGTAGCACACAGATTACAATGCACACACTGTCTCTCCTCCTGCTTAGCCTCACCTACATCTCTGCTCCAGCTGCATCATTCCTGTGGAGTGCAATGGCCTCTGATGGTTACAGAGCACCCCTCAACATAGTCTACAAGACCAGGAAAATAAGGAAAGAATTTCTATCAGCTGCCAAGTCAATCAGGACTTCATTTTTAACAGCCATTTCATCATGAGGGCAACATTTCTCACAGTGGAAGCATGATTCCTGAGCATGAGAATACTTGAGTTTGTTGATCACTCTGTACCCCAAATTCTGTGAAACACAGGCAGAGACTGATAGAGATTTTCTCAGGGTTTATGCAAAATCTGAATTCTCAGAAACCCCAACATATGTAACCCCGGAGGAAGCTTAACATGAATTCTTTGCTGACATTGTCCTCCAGTTTGCATGTTGGGAGACTTCTTCCTGCTTCCTCCTTGTCAAGGAATACAGCTTCAACAATATGGATTTTATTGTACACCACCTACATCCCACTTCTTCCCCTTGTCAATAGCACAGAGGCCCAAACGCCACCATCTCAGCCGCAAAGAGGAAATGACTATTCACAAGTCACAAAGGTTTATGGATTTCTGCCTAACAAAAGATTATTTCTAAGTGAACTCTTGGTGTATTGCTGCCTCATCTCTGCCAGTGGGAAAGCAGATGCCTCAAGTACACCCAACAGCAAGGAGTAAGAGCACTCTCCAGGGCAGGTGTACTATGCAAGGTAGCCTCTTAATCTTCTCACATGCACAAGCATTATTTTTCATACCAGCTGCATCTTAAACACTCAGTTAAGATGGTGATTAGTGGTGGTGGTAGGGTGTCACAGTGGGAGCTTTCTTAAGAAGAAAAGGCTTTGATTGAGCCAATGAAAGCTGTTGCCAGGGAACCAGATGCCATGAACACACCACTCCAGCAGAGCAAGAATACAAACCATGTGAGTGCTGGACTGAGCTTTAAATGCATTTGCTGGTTGAGGCCTGAACACACCATTAACTCTTTCAGTACCTGAAGTAGTTCACACAATGAACTGGGAAGATGGGAATCTGTTACAAATGCAAAGGAGCAAAACATCTCCTGACATTTCTCTCTAACACTCTGTTGATTCAGAAGAAAAACAAACGGGGGAAACTTTTGACCTTTAGTTTTTGACTGGCAAAGGATGTTTGTTTGTTTTGTAAAATGTGTAAGGAAACTTCTCTTCAAAGCACCATTTAGTTTTACACTAATGTGAAAAGGAATCAAATAAGTGCTCAGATAACCCTATAAAAGTATTCATTTTGTTTTTGTAGGGGGTGTTGCAATGAAGTTTGGTGTGCACACAGTGTGTTCACTGGTCAGTTCCTCTGCAAGAGGAAAAGAATAGCTTAGATTCCATTTTTCCCAGATCTGAGCTGGTTTCCAACACAAATGTTACCGATTTGAATTTTATCTGATCAGTTGCCAATTTGTTTCAAAGTTAACTTTCCACTCTGATTACTAAACAGCCTTGTACTCTACCGACAGAGCATTTTTTTCCTAGTGTAAATTCCACAGTGCTCTGCAACCCTACCAGTAAAACGCAGCTAAAGCTCTAATTAAAAATCATGCCTGCCATATGTCAATTCATAAGAACTAAAATTAAACTAACAAGGGGCTGTAACCAAAACTTTTTTTGAACACAAGAGCCTGCCTGCTCTCTTTTGAAGCAGAACATGTGGAAGCCTGGGTACTTCTTGCAGGACAAGGCCTGGCCCCAAACATTTTCATCTACAGGCTTCCAGTTTGAATCCAGTGCAGGTTCCTAAGCATGAAAAGCCATTCCCCACTCCACAGCCTGAGTGAAAGCCCCTCCATTCCCGTGCAGCCTGCACTGGCTGTGGAACTGCTTTGATCCCACAGAGTTGGTAACTGTGTTGAGTAAGTAACATGTTGCTGGCAGTATTACACTGAACTCCCCCTCAGTCTCCATTCCAGCCTATTTATATCCTGTGGTAATACCAGCCATCTAGTGAGCTCTGAGTTGGGATCCAGTGTACCACTGCCTTTTTATGCCTCTCCCACAGTGCAGAAGGCCTGGGGGGAAAGGACATACCATTATACCATAGCAATACCATTATAATGCTTAAGTGGCCATAAAGTCCCAGTGTGAGTCCTAACAATCTGAACATAAGGGACAATAAACCTTGGGCCCCTCAAATTTATTCTAGGGAATTGGCAATAGCAGGTAAAGTGCAAAGCTGATTTAATATCTTCACACAGCTCCCATGCCCATTCCAGCCCAGCTTGGTGATGCTGGAAAGCTGGGCTCTCCTGTGCCCATTAGCCATCTAAGTAGGCAGAGCATCACACCAGCAAGACAATGCCATTCACTCTTGGAGTCCCAAATAGCAGCTATTGCATGGCTATAGTGCACAGCTGAAGGGCTGGGAGAACACATACACATACATCAAAATCAATGCTGAAAAATATGCCCCATGTTCATACAGAACACCTTTGCCTCCCTGGATTCTGCAGTGATTGACTTGGGGGTTCATTCTGCTGTGGGCTTGGCCCCGAGACCCCTCATTAGTTAGTACATTGCTGTGAAGAGGGGCTGCCTGGCTGCTTACAAATTAACTTCTGGGTTTAATCTGCAGATACAACACATGCCAGGCTTGCTGCAGTTGTTCCCACTGCAGAGCTCATCTCGAGCAGGACACAACTGCTTCTTTACAAAAGTTCTTAGGTAACACATAAAACGGGGACAAACAACACTGCAGCTCAGCTTAGGTTAGCACTGAATAAGTGAAGAAGTGGAAAAGATTTCTAAGCAGAGCAGAGTTATCTAAACAACTTTGGTAACACATGAGGGCTAACAGCTCAGTTTTCTAACTAGTTCCATACAAAATTTCTAGCAATCAAAACCAGTCTGCGTCTGTGCTTTGTATTTTGAGCCTAAACTTACATACACAGCTAAACACTGCATGGTGGCAAAGGAAGCCATTGTGGTGTGCTGGCTTAGTGGGGCATCAATATGAAAGCATTGCTTACTGAACAAACAGGGTTCCACGGCAGGTCAGTGACCTCAGCAGAGCCCCCACCAAAGATCCTATGCAGATGTGATCCTGCTCAGTTTGCAAGAGCAAACAGAGCTGCAGTGCAAGATGGTGCTGTTCCAGAGGCTCATAATCCAATCTCTGCACCACAAAGAGACGCAGATGTATCAAAGTTACCATGCTGAAGAGTGATATTTAACACTGCCTGTTGCTGTCTCTCTCCTCACCAAAGATCATCACCAAAACAGATGTAGTCCTTACACTTATGCTCACATGCACACACTCATGCTGCCATGTCAGGGGAACTTAACTGAAGACTTCAAAGACTCCCAAACTGGAGATTTCAAATATTAAGTGCAGGATGTGATTACAGAATTTTCAAAACCTATTTTCCTCCTTCACATATGCCTCAAGACTTTATGTCTCAGCTGACATAACTGCACCTTCTCCCCACATTGAGGATCCAAGCCTCAGTGTGAAGATGCTCCAGGAAAAAAGTGGCAGTGGCCTCTAGGACTCTGATATATCCTTTTTTGCTGTAAGTGGAACATGTACAGTTTGTTTCCCAGCACAGTGGGAAGAAATGAGAGTTTCATGGACTGTGGGAACCCAATGCTGCTCTGAACAACTGTACTCAGACCCCGAACATGGCACAGAATCCCTGTGCTCAACACTCAAGACTCTGTAGCCAGCCCAGAGCCACCAGCCCTCTGACCAGCCTCTGCAACAAGTCCATCCTCACTCCACCCTACTGCCTACTCAATCCTCAGTCCTTCTTTCCCTTTTTCTCCATGCTCAGCATCTCCAGAGCCCCCAATGTCCTTGTCCTCTCCTTGGAACTGGAAATATTTTCCATTTCCTTCCTCAAACCCAGCCTCTGTTTCCCTTGTTCAAATTTTTTCCTCCTTTGCTCTTAAGCCCACCTTCACTCAGATGAGCTTGGGGTCCTACTTTGAGTAAACTCATCATTTTTTCCCAAACAAGCCTCTCAATAAAATCACTGTCTCTGATACTCTGATACTGACTGAAAATGCATGTCTTTCACAGCTACAAGACTGGACAAGTTTTTTCAATAGTGCATTGTTCTGAATTCACACACATTTCTTTTAATGGCATTTAAAACAGATCAGGTGTAGCTCTCAAAAGTGCTGAATTTTTAATTGTAAAATATACCTCCTTTTATGACACAAACTAACAGTACTCACAAATACAACTGACAATCATAAAAAGCAATTACCAATACAGCTCCTTCCCACATTAACAAAATGTAATTAAGCACTGCTTAAAAACTATGTCATAGGGTGCTAAAGAAAAATTGCTAAAGGAATGCAAAGCAGAGAATCAACAACAGGCTTTGGGAGCAAATTTAGATTGATACTCCCACTTAAATCTCTATTTTCTTAATTTATGTTTGGTTCAACTCATTATAAAGTCATGAAGAACAATCATGCTTGGAATTAAGTTATCTTAAGCTGGGGAGAATTTAGAATGCCTCTGCCAGTACAGGCTCATTTTTATTGCTATTCTGTTGTGGAAAAGTGTCATTTTTACCGTCTGAAGAAAGCAGCTCCTCTGTTTGAAGACATATTTGTTTTGTACATTTTCTATTGCTGTTTGTATATTGTAAAGCACTTTGAGCACATGTAGAATGAAAGACACTGTAGGAAATACAGTTAAAAGTTGCCGTGTTGTAATCTGCTGTAAGTCTTTGTGCATGGCAGCAGGGGGCACTTCCACAAGACGATGCTGAAGCGCAGTTGACAGACTTCCCTGGTTTCAAGGCCAGGCAGAAGTGCTACTAACTGTGTTCACATCCCACTTCTGAAAGCAGAGCATGATTGCACTGAGCAACAGCACCCACCCTTCTTGTTCCTACTGAAAACTCTCAAAGCAAGTTGAGTAGCTTAGTGAGAAAATTAAAGAAAGAGAAACATGATCCTTTGAATTAAGTATGAAAAGGGCAAAGAATCACACACCCGAGCACCAAAGAAGTAAATGTCTGAACAGGTCCTTCTATCCCAGTGCTGGTGTTGGGTACAAAGAACTGGGAGTCCATCACAAGGGTCATGAACATAACAGGGATACTGGGACTCTTACCTTTGCAGTTACCTAGGAATTTTTAAATGTTCTTAAGCTAAATTTCTGCAAGAAAACAGTTAACAATCAGAGAGAAAGTAATTTAGTAATGAAAAACCTACACAAACCCCAAAAGGATAAGTCCTCTACAAAACAATCCCCAAAATTGGTGTCTTCCAGCTCTGTTTTTCTCAGTTTTCAGCTAATAATGAAGTTAGGAGGATGTCGCAAAGAAAATACAATAAAGCAGTTTGGGAAGGATGATATTTGGTCACATTGGGGGATTTACTGCAGAGGATTCCCTGACTCTGGTCTTTGGAGCATTTCTGTGCTTCCTTGTATTCTCCCTAGCTGATATGAGGACCCCAATTTCATAGTTTAACATCATAGCAATGGAGAAACAACGCCTGACTACAGCGAGGTGGGTGATGGTGGGGGCTCAGAGATCCTAAGATGTTAAAACAACCAGAACAGAGAGAACGACAAGTACACAGGTCAGGCAGGAGGGGGAAAAGTAACCAACAGCATCACACTTTTCAAAAGCCCAGGATGCTAGGCTGGTTTTTCTGATATTTGGAGTTGTGTGCTAGGAAGACACAGAATTATGAATTAGTGTATTTGTGAACAAAGAATCTGTCTGAGCACTCAGGCTCAATGCCTGATCTCTCCCTGCTAAGATGCGGCACTGGGGAGGTGTTGAAAAAAAGACCAGGAGAAACTGAAAGTGCCTCAGGAACCAGAGGTGAGTTGCTGTTAGAAAATTCTCCATAGTAGCTCTCAGAAATTAAATATTTTCAATTTCAGAATGTTGTGTTGAAATAAAAAAATAAGAAATTATTTTACAGTATGTTCTCCTTAATCAAAATCAAAATGTGGTAACCAATGGCATAACATAATGAGAGAGATTTATGTCTGCTGTAGCTAAAATTGGAGCATCTTTACAAAATCATTGTTTGGGAAGGCAAAACACACACAAAAAATAGATTTTAAAGGGGAAATCATTGTCTCTGTGTTGTTATAGATGTCAGATAAATGAGTAAACCTGCTAGTTCTAGTATTTGTGTATTTTTTTGAATCTACATCTGTTACAGTAATTTAAAGAATACTTTCTTTGAATAGAGCATTCCATCAGTTTCACAGTGGCTAAAAAAGAGACTTATTTATAAGATGCACTTCAGAGTTGCCATAAAAACTGAATACATTAGAGCCACAGAAAGCGCTTTTTCCTGTGAGTTCACACTGAAAGCACACTGCAGCAACCCTAACCTGACTCACTCCGTCTTCAGAATTATATCTGAAATAATCATATTTTGATCCAGGTACACAGAAAAACTGAAAAAGCCTGTAGGATGCAGATCAAAATTTATCCCAATCTTCCCTCCCAGCTTCAGCACTGCAGTTCTACTAGAGCCAGAGGGACTAGGAAGAAAGCATCAGCTCTGTGTATTTTTCATCCTGCCTTGAGGCAGATTGTGAATCTCTGCTCTACCTCTCACAAGAATCATGACTGTTCACCCTGTTTAGCATTGCTACCAGAACAGCTCTTCTAAACTTTTGGTCATTTTTGTGACTTTTGGTCATTGAGAGCCAGAATACAACATTCTAACTTTAAATCAAAGAAAGTATGTGAGCACTCCAACTACAAGAATAATTTGGAATACCCTGCCTTCATTGCATTCAAGGTACCAGTATGTTTCCCTAGAGAAATGTTGTATGCTTGTTATCACAGTTTTCTCTGTGAGCTGATCTACCAGAGCCCTTCTTGGGCCACGTCATTCAAGGCAATACCAATGCACAACAGTCTCAAAGCCTCTATTTTATCTGTCCTTTCCCTAGGGCAGCCATCCCTCCAGCCTCTGAGTGCATTGGGATGCTTCTAAGGCTGGGATGGATTCCCACAGCTAAGACAGCACAATCTGTCGGAGATGTTGTCTGTTGCTGCCTTTCCTGCAACAAAGCATGCTAGAGTTTCTGAGGGAACCCCCTGCTTTTTTATAGTCCCCATATTAAGACCATTTTACAGCAACTCCCTCTTCATCATGTAATTAATGTCTCTGCTGCTGATGGCTAAAGACTCATGTAAAGAAGAAAAAAATTTCTTGAGCTAGGATGGGCCAGATTTATGTATTCACAGAGGATACAGCATAAAAGAATCATGGACTGATTCGAATGATAATTACAATAACACAGTAGCTATCTCTCTAGTGTAGCAACCACCTATCCCACCCGAGGCTGGAGTCATGTTTCTGTTCTTGGTACACCCCCTTTCTAAAGAGAGAGCAATTATACAAAGAGAAAAGAAAAAGGGGAGAACATTTTAAACTGAGAGAAATTGCAAGCTACATTTTTTTTTATTCCTAAGATATTTTATCCCTATACAATTACATATCAAATTCATTAAGTTGTCAATCACAAAAAAAGAATGTGTTTCACAGTAATAGTGGTCATGGATGAGATGCAACAAACCAACAGCAGTATCCCAGATTTGACCTGCAGTGTTGAGGAACCAGTGTGATACAAACCATACTGAATACAGACACGAAGATGGCTCTAGCATGCATGCTTATAAACAGACATCTTTGTCACATTTATTAGCTGCTTGTAGGTAGAACACTTTCAAGTGTGTTATGTACTGCTCCTGCAGTTCTCCCCATAGTCAGGGCACTTCTCAGATCCAGTCAGTGGTATTTTAAAATCACTTTTTTTTTCAATTTGTGTATTACATAGCCAATGAAACATACTGGACTACAGGTAAAAACTATGAAGTACCCCTGAAACACTTCAAATTAGTCATCCTTTGTAGACCTATAAATTCAGAATACTGGCCACAGAATTGATCCACCTGCTTCCTCAGCACTGCAGGCAAAACAGATTGTTCTCAGTGTTGAAGGGCTGCTGTGGCTGCAGGAAGAGGAGATGCATTGGCAAGAGCTGGGAAGAGAAGGCAGAGAAAGCTCTGCAGATATAGTCTTGCTGCTCCTGTTGTCACTAGGATAAAAGGAGGAAAAGAGCCTCAACTGCCACTGTCAAATGAGACTCCATTTGGTGTGGTGGCACAGGTGGCAGCAGCAGCAGCCTGGCTTTACCTTGTCTGGTTTTAGGCTAAGTATGCTGCATGCTTACAGTCACTGCTCACAGTCACTGCCCAATGCATAGGCTGCCCTGGGCAAATGCTTATCACATCTTTGCCTAGGGCAAGACTTGTCTGGACCTAAGCAATAAAACCCTCTTGCAGCTGAGAAGAAGCTGATGAAAGTCCCCACTGAGGTAATGTATCATGCTGCCAGATTAAAAGCGGGCAAGATCTTGATGACTGATTCACAGCCTGAACTCTCACTTTTCAGTACCTCCTGCTGTAGCTGGTCTGTTGTAGAACACCTCATCTCAGGTCCTAGTTGTGCTGCACAGCAATTCTTAGGCACAGACGAGTTTCATTTGATAGATTTACTGATGATAGCAGGTAAACCACAATGGAGAACGCACATAAGGAAAGAATAATTTTCCGTGTAGCTAATAAGCCTGTCAAACTCCAACTGATTAAAGGTTTTATTTTGCTTTTTCCTCTCCAATGTCTACATTACTTTATCCCTTCCCTATTTCAGGCTTATTTTAACTGGAAATCTCATGAAAGTTACTCCCACTTTAGCAAGACTTCAAATGCAAAGCACATTATGAAGGACTGCTTGGGTCTGTCCCTTTCAGGAAAGGACAGTAGGAAAATGGGAACACTTATTCTGTACTCTGAGCCTTCATGGAAAAAGGGAGGTAGGCAAATGGGCCTGCAGGGCTGCTGGCGTAGAAGAAAACTACAGCTGGAGCTACACACCCTCCAAGACTTGACAAGAACCACCTTGGCCCAGAGAAGAGAGCAGATCAGAAGCCACAGATAACACAAAGCTTCTGGCTCCTCTTCCTTTAGATGTTAACCACCCAGTGACTCCATGAAACCTCAAAATGACTACTGCTGTTCACTGATGGTGCCTGTTAGCAGGCTCTTCATAAAATTAACCCGATATTCAAACGTGTTCTTTAGTATCATCTTCCCCTTTTTCCTTTGAAAGATACCAGCTACAGTCAATTTGTCATGATTAAACCTGTACCTGTGCTGAGGCTTTAAATGGTGCCAACCTGGTCTCTGTGCCCTCACAAAGGCTGACTTATTTCCCAAACACCTTAAGGTATGGCGAGTTGCTTTCTTTGAAGTCCATACAGAGCCGGATTTTGGTTCTTTATAAATTGTACTGGAATTTTGCCATCAGCACTAATGGAGCCAGTTCATGTGTGGACATCATGTCTACAAACCCTGACAAAGAAAAAAGCTTCTCTACTTCTAGTCAAGTAGAAGTTTTCATGCTAACTAGCAAGGGGTTTGGGTGTTTTCTTCCTTGGATTGGAAAGTGTCAGCCATTCTGCATGATATTCATCATTGCACTGGCTCCCACATTTCTCAAGTCATGGTATAATAACCAAAGTGATTACATAATGGCATTTTGTATTCTGCATAACTCATTGCAATTAAAACTACTAAGCCACACCCTTGCCAACGACATGATTTTTTTTTCCTGCAATGCAGCAACCCTGCTTTAAAAAAAAAAAAAAAAAAAAGGTAAAAAAAGCACAATGAAGCTTTTTAAGAGCAGGAGAATTATCCATTAATCTCTGATGGTATGAGATATTGTAGAGCTGCTACTGACATTTGTCTGGGAAGATTTTGCTTAAGTCATTCTTGGCTCCACCAGTAGTGATATAATGAGTTCATCCCAAACTTGAGGCAAGACTTTTTTTCCCAACATCCTACATCTTTATCTGTGCTATATGGTATACACCCATTGATACATTCACAGATGTCTATGACAGTAAATTCTGAAACTAAGCAAGTCATTGCTGTGTGACGTTCCTGATGACACAGGATGTTAATAAATTGAGATGCACATCAAGTAACAAGTATCCACATCCAGCATCATATATTTCATACTCCTACAAATGCTTCAATGCTACTTGTTTTACATTGAGGGACAAGTCAGAGCTGACCAAACAGTTTAAAAGCCAACCACGGGTTGGTTTTCCTTCCAGTCATTTCCTAGTAGTTGTTAATTTGTTTTCCTAGGACTCTGTCTCCACATTAAAAATCAAAGATTTTACATGAGTCTCTACGGGAGATAACAAAGACAAAATATTTTTCTTCATCTGTGCTCTACTTCATGCACTGAGTATTCAGCAGTGTGAGGGCACTGACATGGGTTGATAAGAGATGATAGCGTACAAGTAGTGCAGCAGCCCTGATGGTGGGCTGTGTCCAGTTTCTCATGTCACAGGAAGGATCACGCACAAATATGACTTAATGCTACCTTTGTAGCTCCTTAATCCTGGAATTAAGTGGTTTAACCATTCCCAGCATAACTTATTTTGCTGCTGCCTAGCAGTCTAACTCTAGTGAGCTGGGGTGGCTGAGGCTTTTGGCAATGCCTTAATGTCCTGACTAAATCCTTTATTCTCTGGGGAGGAGACTAGGGAGATTCTATCTTGACACTTCATTCAGGTGTTTCCAAACTGTGGAGGTATTATCCATTATCCCTTAGAAATCAAACCAACCTTGGAGATCAGGTAAAGGGGCGAATTTAACCAGACCTGTGATTTCTTACTCCTGCTTTAAGGTAAAGCAGCAGAGTAGAGCTAAGGATGTTTCACAGTGATTTGGAAAGGTCAACATTTTCTTGTTTGTTAAAGCCTCTCTGCAGTTGCTTTTTGGAAATAATATTGCAGTAGGTTGGCCTTGAGATTTAAATGAGGCAGAGGTTGACATTTTGGAAGTGCACCCTGAGGGTCTGGAAGGACATGGAGGAAAAAGCAAAGACATTGCTTTGCAGAGACTACCACTAGCAAAAGCTCTGCAGAACCCAGCTGACACATCTACCACCAGGCTGGCACTGCCAGACCTGATGTTCAGAAACACTCTCAAGCCCAGCTAGTCATCAGCAGCTGTGGATGTTCTCAAAAAAACTCGGGCTGTCCAGAGTAGATGTTTCATGAAAAACAGCACTGGAAGGAGGACTTCAGCTTTTAATAGGGAAAGAAACTACAACAGAATTATTTCCCCTCAAGTCTGTGGTCACAGCCCCGAGGGTTTTCTTTCCTTGGTCAGCTATGTATCCATGGTATTATTTATTCTGTTTCATTCAAGAAGAGTAACCACAATCTCAAAATTCTGGGAGAGGAAAATGGCACAAAGCATTTGCACTCTGTGCCTGCTATCACATGCTTATGTGGTATATCTGTACAGGACTGTATGGGTGGAGAACAGAGCAATTTTCTTCCTCTTTTGTAAGTTTGCTGAAGTTATTTGATTTATTGAAAGTCACACAGAGTAGGACATAAAAAATACTGGGCTGGGATTCAGAAAACTTGGGTTTAAATTGCCACCATCACTGAAATACAGAGAAAAGAGACTCTTTGGCAAACCACATCATTTGTGCAAGCAATCTGGGAACAAGCAGCAAATCTGTGATAAATCTGGCAAAGCCAATTAGAAGTTAGTCAGCAGGCAACTCTGTAGTAGAAAGATCTGGCTTTGTCTTAATCCTATGATATGCTGTTACTGTAATACCTCACTAGAGGAAGCCCTGCTTTGTCAGTCCTTGTAACCCTACATCAGAAAGTTTCAGCCCAAGAAGCTTTCCAGAATCTATCAAATCCACGAGTCCAAAGAGCAACTTCAGTTCTGTCTGCAAGGGGCACTAATAAAAAGCCAAAATCAGGACTTCTAGCCTGTCAGCTATAAAACAAGGTACTACCTATGCAGTATTTGCAATGAAACAACTAGATTTTTTATTGTTGTTGCTGTTGTTGTTGAACAGTATTGAAATTGACTTTGGCACATAAAGGATCAACATTCCCCCAAGGTCCACAAGCTAATTTCAGAAGCAGGATACTAATGCTTCAGAGAATGGCCTCCCTGCTCAAGATTGTCAATAACTACAAAACTATCTGTTCAGTGGCGCCTGGACCAATATGACCACTTGCTATTGTGTTCTCTTTCACATACTAACATGCACACTCAAATCATCAACCAGCAGCAGCATGGTTGAGTTATTATTAATCTGACCAGAATGGAAACAACAATCAAATCCCTTATACGAGAACACCGACTTCCATACAATTTCTTAAAGCTCTTTACTTTTTGTTTATTTCTCATTAGTCCACGAACTGTTTGTAAAATGATTCATGCACAAGGCAGCAAACTACAAAATCCTGAAGAATAAGAGTTGAAAGCCCCATTTTTTTAGGAACTCCGTCTTGGAAAATCATTTGGAAGCTTTGTCATTTGCCTTCTGGATGTTTTTATTTCTTGATAATACTAGCTTTTTATCTAGGTTACAGAAATATATATCACCATATTGTGGCAAGCACCACACAAACACATAATGAA
Source organism: Haemorhous mexicanus (assembly GCF_027477595.1). Classification (NCBI taxonomy): domain Eukaryota; kingdom Metazoa; phylum Chordata; class Aves; order Passeriformes; family Fringillidae; genus Haemorhous; species Haemorhous mexicanus. The sequence goes on along the minus strand of NC_082348.1, from coordinate 26,408,255 downwards.
TCAACAATCCTTTCTTCTAAGAGCTTATATACAAACATGAACACTGTGAGAATTTAAAGGCATTGCCAAAGCTTAGTACTATTTGTAGGTAAAACATTAGGAAGAGCCTAGGATATTTCAGCAGTATTGCCATCTGTAGTTTAGACTGAACAGCAAGAGCAATGTTTAAATCACAGGAAGCAATTTGGCTGGTCATAATGATCTCAGATACCAAGTATTCTGAACAAAATACTTCGTATCCAAGCAACCCCCAAATTGCTGTTAAAATCTTAATCCTACTGCTTTACATATGATATGAAAACTTGACCTTTTATACTAATAACATCAGATGAATAGGCTGAAAGGTGCAACAAAATTCAACACTATCCACATTTATAAATTAACATTTTTCATGTTACTAATTAAGCATATTTAAAAAACATGCATGTACATTTATATGGGCCTGAATAACTATGCACATATACACAAATATTTTTCAACTCCAGCATTTGTGTGAGCCTTTAGCTAGCTTTATCCTGTCTTATATAATAATGATATCTGCAGAGATAAAGAGTGAACCTTTACAAAGAGAATGCCTTTAATCAGTCTTCTAATCAGAGTTTGAACTAACAAGGAAAGTCTCAGTGCAATTGAGCTAGCTCTTGCTTAACTGCATCTGACATTTCGGAATAGATTAGGTTCTACTGGTCTATGGCAGAGCTTTCTCTTTAGAAACCTTGGGATGTCATTAATAAATATTGGCCATCATATAGGGACTCCACACCTCTGTAGTTGAGACAAAACATCTTATAGGAAATCATTGCCTACTGCGTCGTGAACCACATCAGTGAAGCCAGGCGCAACATCCATCAAAGATTAAAAGAGCAGAAAACGAACACTGCTGTGACCAAACACTTGAAATCATGTGCCGACTGCCACAAACAATTAGAATTCAGCAGGGGTATTCTCAGGCATTCACAAATCATGACTGCAGGAGACTTCAGGAAATGGGGCCACGATTAACCCATCCTGCTGTCCCCAGCCAAAACAACCGGCTGGGTCAGGGAAGAAGCTGCTCGCTTTCTTGTTATGAAAAAGCCTAATTTTACTAAAATCTCACCTTCTAGTCAAGATGTGAAGCCAAGTCTTTTATACACAGAAACTTACAGAGAGGAAGAAATCAGAGTGCAGTTCTGGTTTTGAGCAAGGAAGGAGATCTACTTTAGGCTTCTCATTTGGCAGCAAGAGGAATACCTCAAAGGCTGCAGGACTGGGGTCTCCAAGGAAGGCAGCTGCTGTTGTCCTCCAGTGTCTAGTGACAATCCCAACACATCTTTGTGGAGCACCAACAGGCTCCATCTGTTAGGACCCATCTTGTCCTTATGGCCAAATCTGTTTACTACAGGAAGACAGGTTGGAGGTGACATTTGCTGATTGTGGGTAGATAAAAAAGAACAGAAACCCCTTCTGAGCATTAAAGTGTGTAAAAATTTGTACAAACTGAAGAATAAATTTCCCAGATTTTAATAGCATCAGATTCACAAAAACAAAGAAACAAACAATCCAAAAAAACCCCAAAACCACTAGGCCAGACTATTTGGAATACTATGTCTATAGACACACAAAATTTGTGTAAAAGCCCCTCCTTTTTTTCAACTTTTTATTTTAAAATAGGTCAGTTAAATTTAGTCCTTTGTTCTCAAAACTGCTTCAAGACTCCTTGAGACAACCTGAGAACTGAAACAGGAACTTTCTTACCTGACATTTGAAAAGAACACAGAATTGGATTTTCAACAAAACAATAACTCCAAAGGGCTGGCCTTGCTGGCTAGCACAGGCCCACTGCCTGTCAAGTACCTGTCACTTGCCTTACCCCATCCAGCCATCTTTCTCACAGCCTCTCTTCAATCTGGTTCATTGTGGGCTCCTCCTGCAATGCCTCAGTAGCTGTAGCTGGCTACAGACCTGTTCAAGACAGGAGCTCGCAGAGGAAATAGCTGTGTTCCTCCTTGAGAAGCTTTATAATTTTTATTGTACATTTAAAGCTTCCCAATACTCTCACATGCAGGCATATTTGTTGGGAAAGGCCTGACACGCTGCCTGAATCCAGCTAGAGCTGAGAGCACCCAGCACCTTAAAGTCAAGTCCTGCATTCTAAGAGGGCTCTCAGGGCTGGGCAGGCTCAGAGGCAACGAACCCCACCGATGTCAGTGCAAGTTTTCCACTGCATGGTATCAACCTGCTGTTTACAAAGGCACTCACTAGAAAAAAGGTTCAAACAGTGAGGAGAGATATATACAGAGATGTAGGCAAAGAATAATTAAACACAGTAATTGGCTGTAGTGCAAAGGAACATGGACAGGCTTCAACATGCCTCCTATATTGTGAAACACTTGGGCAAGTATGGGGTGGTTTGTTTTGAGAATTGCCAATAATTACATTCCACAGATCCACACAAACTAGATGACTAACTGGCAAACAGCATTAGAGCTTTATAGAACTTGCAGTTTATGGAAATGAGTCCTGTTTAGAGCTCTTATTTCTACAGTTCATTTATTTATCTTCTAGGAGAATATTTGATTTTCTACCGATGTCCTTTCCGTTCTTTATACACCTGTTCACTGGGATGTAGGGAAACCAGATCTTTGCAGACCATGAAGATTAACAGGTCTTTCCAGGTTAGCTCTTCATGAGCCACAGCAGTGATAGGACAGATTCACCCTATTTAGGGAACAAGTATACAGAATACTTGAGATAAGACACCAAGATCTCATTAACTCATTATCAGTTCTTACATTGCATAGCGCTAAGAATTGTTCAGATCATTGGCTACACACTGCACAGAGGCAGAGCCTGGGATGAGGGCCAAAACCAAAGAGCTGGCTAAAATCAGAATACACTGAAAAGGTAATTGGCCTCATCATTCCCCAACTCTTACTGCCTGGGCTGCTTACCTAGAGGCAGCTTCATAAGCACCTCTGAGTTATTGATTAGAGCCTGTTAACTCAGCAGCAGCAACATGGTAAAGTCCTCCCACATTAATTACTGCTGCAGAAGGATTGCAAAGGAATGCCACAGTCCCCACTTCCATTTCACAAACCTGATAGACAGACAGACCAACAGATTTGCCCAGGCTATTCCTCCAAGAGGATTTACCTCTTCAGGCTCCCTTGAACCCGGGATCCTGACATAGAAGGCAGGCAGGCTCTACTGTACAGGCTAGTGGCGTTGTTTAAAGTTAAATTACAAGGTAATTACACTGACCTTCCTTAAGTCAATATTTTTGTGCTTAAGAATCATGCAGATGTTTCTGAAGTTATTGGTGGGGGGAGAGAGCGGGTGTTGAAAAAAACTATTGCATTACATAGAAGGAATTAGAGGAGGAAAATGAATATTCATGCATGCATTCCTTCCTGCTTGAGTAAAAGGAAAACAGAGTAAACATTCTTCTCAGATAGCAGGATTCACAGGTTTTGGAGTCTAAACCAACTTCCATTCAAATCAGTGACTAGATACCAGCAGGAGTGTAATCAGACCTCAGATTATTCTTACTATTTATATACAAAATAATAGCACTGCATAATTGAGCCTGGTAAATTAATAATTTTAGTACATGTGACACAGGAAAGGGATACAAATTTGTGACTTTTCCAATTCATAGGCTCTCATTTCTATATTAAGGCAGAACAGTTCATATTGTGAATAAATGTGTGTTCCCAAGATTTGACATATAAACTTTGTCTCTATAAGCAATAGCTGCAAAGGTAAGTACCAAAGTGATAAAGTTCCAGACCATTCAAGCAGTATTTTATTTGGAGATAGTGTGATGTGAGGTTCCAGCCAGGGGCTCTCTTCCCCAGTTCAGTGCCTAAACCATTTTTTGTTAAACCTGTCAACCTGTACAGATTAATGTAATTTCTATCCAACGACACAGCTGAGCATGAGCAATCCTGCAACAGATACTCACATTTCTGCCATTACTGGAAGTGACCAGAATAGTTTTAACAAGAAGTTTTGAATGGAAACAAGTCTCTTAAAGAAAAGCCATTTCAAATATTTTCACTTTCTCATACTGTTTAAAAAATCCTAATTTTCAGTCTCTTGATTTATTTTTTTTATGACAACAAAATGAAAGTAAGTGAGGGGATCACAGTTTATTTCCTTTCAATGTCTGAGGCATTGGAATGCACTGAGCCCTTTAAAGTTCCATTAATTCCCAAACAATCTGTAAACAAATACACTTCTACATTAACAACCTGATTTTCTCTCCCACACAACCATTTCTCATCAATTATTGCCAACATGATTTACATTTTCCACTTTCCTGCCCTAAGCCATTTATCTCTCTGCAATCAATCCATTCCAGAGGGTATCAGGAATTCACTGCTGCCTCAGGAATATTCCAGAATTTGTGAGAAGACACTAGAGGACCTGTCTGTTCTTTCTGAAAAATATCACTTTTTTCTTGTACTGCCATATTTCTGCAATGCACTAAGCCAAGAAATCCACTTCCATATTGCTCAGATACCTTTAAGTAGAAAAAATAGTCTAGAGTCATAATCTATAATTTAAGATCAAATCATAAAAAGCATGAAGGAAATTAATAGGCTGTTTATTTGGCATTTTTCTAAAACATGGAAATTGTGGGGCTTTATGCTTAATCAGTAGGCAGATGGGAGAGGTTTCTTAACACTGTGCAGGTTAGCTGTAGAACTCTGCCACAAGATATGGATTCTTGAAATGCACAGTTAAAAAAAAAAAAGAAAAAGACAAATCTATGGGTGAGGAAAAAAAATAAAATTAAGGACTATTAAATCTACCAACCCAGTCATCTGCTCCTTGCCAAGCACTACAATAGTATAGGAGGAAAGCAGTCAATATACTTCTGTTTTTCTCCTAAGCATCCATTACTGACCACAGAGAGACAAAATGCTGGGCTGAAAGGACCTCTGGTGTGCCCAAGCAAAGCTGTTGCCATCCAGGCAGATGCCCCAGTCCTAGCTGAGGCTAGCTTTAATGTCTCATAACAGGGAAGCCAGCCCACAGCAATAGCACAAAAATGCTGAAATTCAGTGACTGTCTTCCAAGCCAAAGATTTCTTACATGCTGCAGCTGAAGTAATGGAAAGGCCGTAAAAGCTAGAGAGCATGAGGAAAATTCCTGTACAATCTGCCTCTCCCTACATCTGCCTCAGGCTTTTAAAACTCATTTCCATAGTAATTTCCTTCTCAACTTGACATTGCTTTGCTCCTAGTTCAATGAATACTTTCCCTGTTTGGTGAAATTCCTGCTAGGATACAGGATGTGAGCACTTAATACAGTTTGCATTCAAATTATGTTTCTATGCCTTCTTTGGGATACATAGTTTTAAATTTCACAGGACTGGTCAACAGAATTGTTGAGGCAAATAGTCACTTCCTAGAGTACAGTATGAATTCTCAATTAGGTTATAACTTAACATGTGCCCATGCACATTAAAAGGTAAACAAGAAGCTTGCCCTGCCCTGCACAAGAATCAAATCTCAACTGCTTTCCTTGAGTGTAGGCTGCTAAAGCCCAGCCATATAAATTTCTTCCTGATTTCACAAACCAACACCATTCAGTTGTCACTGGATGTATCAGGAGGGATAGAGATTCTTGCAGCCAAACCCACAACCTGTGATCTCACACAGTAGCATAGTTCTCACTGTTGGACAGGCATGTAAATCCATAACATTCCAGCCTGAAAAACTAGACTTGCTTTGATCTTCCATTGATGCTGCACTTCTTCCTCAGACCTCCCAAACTTCTTTCTTGTAGGACAGTGTTATTTGCTTCTAAGGGAGCCTGAGGACAGAGAAAAGCTTATAAAAAGCTGTGGAAGCCAAGAAACATCTGGCAGGAATAGAGCCCAATTACCTGTTTGTGCATTATCAAGAGAATGGAAACTGGAGGCTGCAGAGGACACTACCTGAACCCAAACTTCTCCTGCTTAGTAGTCCTACAGATACCCAGTGTTGGCTGCTTTGCTGCATCTCAGCCAGTTCCTGACCAAAAGCTCTGAGTCCCCCCAGACACCCCATCTATTACACTGAAGTCACTGAAAGTCCTGCCAAAGCCCTCTTGAGACTAAGCACCAATCCTTTTCTGAATTGTACATGAAATAGAAAGAAAAACTGTCAAAAAAAAAAAAAAAAAAAGGAAAATAAAATGTTATCTATTTAAGCACTGCAGGTAGAGACAAAGAATAGAAAAACTTACAACTTATTCCCTCTCTTTCCTGCTCCAGCAGTACACACCCATACACTCTTACTCCCTTTGTGTTGGCTATGGTATTCTTTTCTTTTGTGGAAGAGCTGATTCAGCTCACTAAACCAGCTAAAATATATCCCAGCCAAGGAACAAACATGTGAATAGAACTCAGACATTAAAAAAAAAAAAAAAAAAAAAAGAAAGAAATAAAAAGAAATTCCTTCTGTAAGAGATCACTTTGAAAGAACTAGATTTTGGACTATGCAAAAGTTCTTGAGAGTGTCTGCTTTTTGCAGAACAGTTCAGGTTTGTCAAAAATGAAGACTGTCTTCAAGTCAAATAACAGAAATTCAAAGAAAACATGGAAATCAGCCCCAGAAGGGATGGAATAGCACACTGTTCTGATCAGTGCTTCCATGAAAGATTCCTTCTCTTGCTTCCTAGAGCACACAGCTGAAAGTTCTCCAGGTCACAAAGGCTGCTATGGCAGAGCACAGGCACAGGAACAAGCAGAACTTTAGTGAAAATCCAAGGCACTTGAAACTCTAAACAAACCCTCTGTTTCTTAAGAGCTGATGTTAAGGACATTGCTATTAATATCTCTCATCTTCAGAGTGAGAAATCCCATTCCACTTTCTATGGAAGCTATTTCCCTGAATTATAAGAAATAAGTATATATTTTGCATGTCACATAGCAGGCATTCTGAACTTCACAGATTCCTGAAGAATGACCAGGCCTACAAACATGGAGAATTCAAGGAAGCATTGATTTGACTGTCACTGCTGGCTGTGACTACAGGGCACAGAGAATCTCTAGAGTATACAGGATCCAATGTTTGTGGCTGTGTGTGGCAGAGCTCTGTAGAAAGGAAGCACAGTTGCAATGCAACCCATTTAAAAGCATTATGAGGAAACATTCCTCCCCCACAGGGGCATCTGGAGTGCAGGGACTTTTTTCCATGATAAGTCTCCCAGTAGGAGGCACTGACCTGTTTTTATCTGCCATTCATCTTTGGGCCATCTCCCATTCTTTCAGAGCTAAACAAGGATATGCAAGAGCCAAGATGTTAAAGTAAAAGGACTTAATGCAAATAGCTTTTTTTCCTCCCATCCCATCTGCCACAGACTCGGAACAAGATGTGGTAATAGAAGAACACAGAAAGGTCAGAGGATTGGGGGGGGGGGGGGGGGGGGGGGGGGTGTTTAATGCTTCTGTAGCCTGAATAGCTTGTGAAATGGTCTCAGGGGTCATAACTTAAGCATGACACATAAAAGGTGTACAACTGAGACAAACCAGTGATCCATCTGGTCCAGGATCCTGTCTCTGACAGGGGATAGTACTGGACACTTCCCAGGAAAGGGCAAAAGTGGACAAATTACGGAGTTATGAGCGTTCAGCTAGTGGGCCGTCTGGTTTTAAGGAAAAAGTTATTTTTGAAAACCACTCGTTAGAGATTGGTCTCAAGCTCAGGGTCCCAGAATTAAAATATATAACAAAATACCTATGTGCACTTTCTTAGGAATTAAGTTTTTAACTCTATGAGTACTTAGTGATTTGAAAATAAGAAGAAACTTCAAAGTGCACTATTACTTCTTTAGAATTGCAGACAGCAGCAAAGTGCTGAAAAAGCTATGTAGGGGCATTTGTAAGTTAATTCCTGGGGCTCTGGGATAATGACATTTGAAATGCAAGGATAGCAAGTGGTGTGACTAGAAATATGCCAAGGAAAAGCACATAAAGCCCCACCCCATGCTGCAGGATGAGCAGGGTTGTTCTGTGACATCGTTACCATGCTGTAGCTGGGCTGTATGTCTAAGGCTATATTCTTGTTAGAACATGATCAAGGTCTCAGCCACACTGCATATTTTAATCGTGCTGTAATTGCACCAGGGGACAACTGTAGGAAAATCAGGTCCTATGATACAGACATTTTTGAGGTGGAGTCAGACAGAGCAAGAGGATATCCAGGAGTAGAAAAGGCAGCACATTTGAAGTGCCTTAGGGGAATAGACTCGTGTCTGCCAGAAAGTCAGAATAAAATGGGGCTTGGATAAAAAATCCCATTATAGATTTGTCAGTGCAGCAGTTTAATACGTTTACTTACAGGTATAAATTAATTGAAACCTACTGTGGTTAAAAATCAATCAAGAAATATTGCTTCTTCTGGAAGGAAAAGAAGGCATATATATATATGGCCTACACATATAGGCATATATTTATGCCCTATAATAACAGCAGAGAACTGGTGAGACTTCTCCAAGTCAGTATCAAAGACTTTTTGACTTTCCTTACTACAGCATTCCTCTGTAAAACCACAGGTCTCAATAGCTGGCTATTCCCTTAAAAGCACTGGATCAATCTTTATCATCTTACCCAGTAGGCTGTTCCTAGTATACTATGGTGTCACTCCTCTCCACAAAGCTGTTTTTACAAAAAAAATGTGCTGCAGAAGGGAGTCAGATCAAATAACCTAACTGTGCTTATAAAGGAAAAACAGGGAGAAAAAAGGGTGAGAAAAAGAAAAATGATACAGAGATAAGAATTCATATCATACAGGCTAAGGCACTCCTTTGAAAACAATGGAAATTAAATTCTTCAGACATTGGATCAGGCCAAATGTGCTTTAGTTTTATGGTGCTAAGAACTTGACAGGTATCTTTACCACTGTCATCTCTGCTGACCAGCTACTTATTCATTAACTGCTCTTCTTTATGTATGAATTTATCCTCACTCTGCTAGCCAAAGGTGCAATTATTTATCAAGCTGGGATAAAAGTTAGATCTCAGGGTTCAATAAAAATTATAAATAGAGCTAATACATGACCAAACTGCAGCCTTGAGAATTATCTCCAAGTTCCAAAATATACAAACCATCAAGCAGGAAGGAGTTAACAGAATCTGATTTGTCTTTGCGCAGCTTTTCAGCTACCCATACTGCCATCTACACAAAGAACTAAACCCAAGTAGTAATGCCATTGTTTTTCTGTTTAATGCACAAAAGTGCAAATACAGGATGCAGGATGACAGAATATGCTGGCAGGAACATCTGCATTACTGTGATCCAGAAGCAAATGCTAACTTAGGAAGTTCAAGCTCCTAAGCAGGAAAGTACTCCAACATGAGGCTCTCTTCTCATATAGAATATAACTTTTGCTCTTTCCCTATGAGTCCATTATTGACCATGGACTCAGATGGAATTCTGGGACAAACAGGCCTCTTGATCAACCTGATATTGCTGCTCTTGTGGTGGTAGGTGATATTTATATGGATTTTAAAAGAATATGAAAAGCTCTTCACTCAGCTGAACTTTCTTTGAACAAGACTACAAAGCAAGAAATAAAGATGACATAGTGCAGGACACTTGACACCTTGGCTTTGTATTTTACAACAGATACCAGAAACTGAAGTCACCTAGAAATCTCAGAAGAGTCACCCAGGGTTTTTCACACTTCCCAAGAAACATCTGAGATACAGTGAAACTCCAAAAGAACTCCACATCATGTCTTCACTTGTTCAGATGCAGACCCAGCTGAAGAACAGAAATTAGAAAGGAATTGCTACAGAGAAGTAAACTACATCCAAACATCTTGGGAAGCATCTAGCCTAAGACTGGGAAAAAGGGATTGCTCCAGTCCTGAACTGCATCCAAGCAGAGTCAGCTTTTGAACTCTCAGTCTGAAGGCATTTCAGAACAGGTGTCTAAATTGTACCCAAGGGTGTGTCAAAGCTGCTTCCTCAGCTGTCCAGGTCAAAGTGAGGTAGTCTCTTCCCACACTGGACAAACTTTTAAAAAATTGTATCAGATAAACCACCCCAAATTTCAGTCTGCTTATCCAAACCTTGCCTGAATGAGCCAAGTCTCTTTAGCAAGTAAAAATGGGCTTGAATCTCTTGCAAAAACACCCTTACTTGAAGCAATCAGCCACTTCCAAAAGTTTTGCCCACTTCTGAGCAGTGTGTGAGGGCAGACATCACAGAGGAAGAAAAGGAAGCACCTGGGAGAACCTAGAAACCAAAAACATATTCAAATTGATGGGCAACCATGCTATATACCAGAATCCTGTTCCATGGCTGTATAAGATAAAATAAGTTCCCAAAAATGAAGGACAGAGGAAAAGAAAAAAAAAATCAGCTTCTGGCCAAAGCTGCACCTACTTTGTGTTGGCTGGAGCAGTCTGCTGCCACCCTTATCTCAAATGCTGAGGTGTGGCTCATCAGGCAGCACGCCCTGACACGAAACACACATCAGATCTGAGCACTTGCTTATCAGATCAGAATGAAGCACTGCTTGCTGGGACCTGTAGTCTCTGAAGGCCATATCTCTTTTTAAAAAAGACAGGCAGCCACAGGGCACATCACAAAACTGAGGATTGCATGTGGCCCTCCCACAGTTAGTTTCCAACATCACACACTGCCAGAAAAAAGGAGATCAGATTTGGAATCTGGGCTGCCAAGGCTACAAAGACAAAAAATGTTATGAAGACATGTTTCTCAGCTTTGGCAAAACTGAGAAAGAAAACAGCTGTGATAAGCAAGTCCTTCAGCAGCTACATTGCACACTCATCCATTCATCCACACACATATTAACAAAGCAATAGCCACGTCTTTCATTGCAACCAATATTGACACAGTAAAAAAGAAAGGTTAGAAAATACCTCTGCTTCCTGAAAAAAAAAAAAAAAAAACCAACCCCAAAAAATAACCAAACCACAAAAAACCCAAGTTTTAGTTGCCAATCTGATCATGTCCTTTTTTCACAACAAAAGAGTTTAATATCACCAGTCCAGAATATTGGAAATATGTCTGCTAGTCCTCTGGGTCATAAGCAAAAGGACACAAAAGGAAATGGTCTTGAGTGGCACCACAGGAAGTTTAGATTGGATATAACAAAAAATTTCTTCACAGAAAGGCTTGTCCAGCATTGAAGGAGACAGCCCAGGGAAGTGGTGGAGTCACCATCCCTGGAGGTATTTGAAAGGGTACATGTGGCACCCCAGGGACATGGTCTAATGGTGAACCCGTCAGTGCTGGGTTAATGGTTGCACTCGATCTCAAAGGTCCAACTCAAATCTTCTAATCTAAACAATTCTGTGATTCTATATCTGCATCTCAGCTCCTTCTTCTCCAGATAAATAACTCTATCACTTGAGTTCCACATCTGGTAGTATTATATTTGAAGTTTGCCAGAGGTTTTTTGGTTTGGTTTGGTTTTTTTTAAATAAGTCCCTTTAGATTTAAATTAGCTTTATATAGCTAGCATGACAGCTTTTGGGATATATTACTGAAGATCCATGGGCTTTTTACTTTTTTTGTGAATAAGAAAATAGAAATACCTAGGGAAACCTTAGTTTGAAGCTTTTCCTCAGTAATCACTATTTTATGCTTAAATGTTTTCCCTTTATAATGCAAAATTTAGCAACTATTCCTCTTGTTACTTACTTGAAAAGGCAATGACTTTTCCCAGTATATCTACCCTAAATGCAACAACTGGACCACAGATACCATTAAAAAAAAACCCAAAACCAAACCAAACCAACCAAACAAACAAAAACCCAAACAAACAAACAAAAAACCACCCCCAAAAAAACCCCCAACAAACCACAATCAGGAGTTTCCCATCTGGAAACAGAGCAAGAGATTTTTTTCCACGTATACTGCAGTCCTACTTTTGCCTTTAGCTCATCTCTTGGCCTCCTCAGTTTCCCCACTCCTCCTGCCTGCACTTTCACAGTGTTTTGAAACTACAGGGCACCATAAGGAGCCAGTTTCTCAACCTGCAGCTATAACATAGGTCAGAGTATTTAAGTCTTTGCTTGTGCTTTTCCTTCCCTGGGTAATGACTACTGTCCTCATCTGCCTGTATGCTCAAGCACACGTCTCATGCAAGAGGAATAATTTGCGTAAGCCTCATGACATCTACAACAGAAAAAGCACACCAGATCAACAAAAAGGGAATTCACAGCTGCTTTCTTAAATATTTTGACATATTAGAAGAAAAAGAAAGTCCAGAAAACACAACAGAAATACTGTAGTATGACACAGCTTATTATAATCATCAGCATAATCAATGAGTTTACAGTGTCACCAAAGAAATCCAGCAGAAGAACCTCATTAAACAGGTATTCCTCTTCTCACAATAATTACAAGTGTCAGATGTATATCTAGAAACAAAAATTAGAGGCTTTGGGGCTGGATTCCACACACATGCAATTCCTGATCAACTTTATATGAGTGGTATTCATTGACTGGTATGAAAGAAACTCCAGTTCCTTTAACAGACATTGCTTATTTGAATAAAATGCCTATTACTATTTATTAATCAAAGATAATTAAGGGAGAAGAGGAAAATGTCATGTGGAAAAGCCCATCATGAAAAGGTACATCTAGGCCATATAGGCAAGATACACAATTTCTTCCCCAATTTCTAAGATTAGAAATGCTAAAACATTAGCAAGTGCTCCTAATTTGACTCCAGCCTGGTGAGCAATTCTAATTGGCAACTGCCAGTTCAGTACTACACAAGGGTGAAAAATTATATTTGTCAGGTTCCTGACAGCAATAAAGATTTGAAGACACCACTCAGAGTTATTGTGCCTTTTGACTTGGCTGAGTACAGTCTTCTCAGAACAATACAAAAAAATACTATGAACACAGACATTTGAAAATTATTTTTTCCAAGAAACTGGTTAAGGGAGTAAAGCACAAAGACACTGACTTGTTCTCATTTCTTTTACTTATGGAGCTCTTTGTTACACATACAAGCCAAAGACCAGTGGCCATGAGAAAGTGCTGATCTCATTTCTGGGCCAGAAGGTCCAGCTAAGCAGCACCAGATGGCCACTGGAGGCTGTCCAGGCATACAACCACATTAGCTTCACCTGGTTCCCAACAGGCAATCAAGGCTCTGGAGGAGAGGAAGGCAGGAGAAAGGATGAACACAAGCATGACAAGAAAAGCCAAGCAGCCTACATCAAACAGACTGCCTGTGCCTAATGTTAGTCACACTGATTTATTTTCAGTTATAAATCTAACAAATTTCTAGCTACTCACAACCAAATGTCATCCCTCAGCAAATGGCACCTGATTGCAAGCACATCAGAGAGTCCAAAATAACTCTCAATTACTGTTCAGATGACAGCAAAATCTAATTACCATTACTAATTACTATTACTAATGCTGCAGCCTTAGTTCATACCAACGTTTTCAAAGACTCAAGACACTAAACTCATCTAAAAAATAAGACTTCATCTACATGTAATGCTTTCCAATGCTTGTTGAATTATATACATTTCTGTAAGATGTGAAAGGCATTGCACATGCTTTTGATGCTGCACTGTACCAGAGACATCAGGGGAAGTTTCAGTTTCAGTGGACAGAATGCACAAACTGACCAGGAACTAAGCCAGAAGGGCAAGTGCTCTCTATGTGCCCTATTGAATGGCACAGCACCCCTCAGCAGCTCAATTACATGCATTTCACAGCTTTTAGGAAAGATAAATCACAAGCAAAACTATTTACACCATTCAAATTAACTAATTTAAGGCTATTTCAAATGTGTTTGTGCTCCTATATAGCTATTTAGGTGACTGAAATCCACACAGATTTTCTATAAAAATAAGCGGAAAACGCTAGCAATTAATACTGCCTCATTAAAACTTTTAAAATAGCAAATTAGTTGTTTCTGAAAATGAAGCCCTGACTGAGAATAGCCATATAAGAACAGTAAGAGTGGTTGTGCACCTAATATTTCACAAGTATTAAGGTCAGTAAAGCAGAGATTGTTTTTGTAAGTTAGTGATCGACATTAAAAATTCAGTATTCACCAGTGCACACATTACCCAGTGGAATATAAGACAGAACAGTTATTTCTAAGAGCAAAGGAAAAACATGGTGCCTATTATCATCCTCTAAAGGACACTATAAAAAATACCTGTCTACATGCCCCCATAAATCCAGTAGCAGATCCATGAGGTAAATTTTGAAGTTATACCACAATTGTTACTTTTGTTTAACAAACACTATTTGAATCTCTATTAGGTTACTCTAATTGCTCATCTTTTCAAAACATTAATTGTTAAAGAAAAAGCACCACCTGCATATGCCTGCAAAAGTAGAGATTGATGAGATAGCCATGGATAGAGATTAGCTATGTGGAAATCCCAAGTTAACTTAAATATTTATTAGTTTTTATAGGCCTTCATTGCACTATTAGTTATCTGTTTTTCCTGTTTAGAAGTGCATCCATTTTATGCAGCATTTCTTTATTTTCTCTGCTATGCCCTTTCTGCTGAAGATGATGAGATATATACCCAAAAATAACCATTCCAGCATTAGGTCTCCTGCCACCTATAGCCTAAGGAAAGATCTGGCATGCCAGAAGAGCAGGCCTAGTGTTAAAGCTCCCAGCAGCAGTGATGTCCTCCCAGACAGTACTCCCAAAGCTATCCCCAAAGGGGTTGCAGAGAGTGCCCTCCTGGAAGAGCAAAAAGTAAAGCCAAAGCTTTATGTTTATCCTATGAAAGGAATGTATAATTACTCCTTTTCTTAAAACTATGGAGACTAGTATGATACTTTTAATGGGAGTCCTGGCAACTTTAGGAACTGTTTTTGTTTTTTATTTTTTTTACTTGTATGCAGAGGGAAAGCAGAGTGGGGACTCATTTCTGTAAGTTCACATGGGCCAAATGCTAATGAAAGTGCAGGAAACCCAAGAGGATTAGAACTCCTTTATATACTCCATATATACTCACCTTTTTGTATTCCAATATTCCCATGAGCACAGTTGTAGGGCATCCAGCCATGGGTTTGAGTTTTCCCTTCTTCCCAGTGCACAAGGCAGAGTACCCCAGCCCCCGCTCAGTGCCGGACCCCCTCCCGATCAGAACCCAAACACACAGTGCCTGAGGGACAGATCACAGCATCTTGCACACAGCAAGCCCATAAACAGATCCATTGCCACAGGCTGTCACGTGCCAGGTAAAATACCTGGCACATTTGGTGTGGAAGTGAGGGTATTGCAGGAGAAGCGGGAAGCCAGCAGGGCTTTCATCCATATAATGGATGAAAGCAGGGCGGGTAAAAGCTGCCACATTTACTGCAAATGTAAAATTCTGGCACAGAGTCCATTGCATATCTAATGCTCAAAGTGCAGGGCTTGGCAAATCTTGGCAAGAAAGGGAATAACTCACTGAGGAAAACAACATTTTCCCTCCTTTCTTTTCCTGGTATTTTGCATTATCCTGCCACTGTACTGACACATACCCTGTGTTGCCTCCTTATACTGGTAAAAGGGTTTGCTCTGAGTTTTAACAAGAAGAGACAGGGCAATTCATATAGCAAAGCCACGTGCCACCAAAAACTATGTTTTCTCTAACCGTGCTTTTCAAACTTTATCAGTTACTTGGTTTGGTACCTGAACATCAACTGTTCACTTTTCTTGTATCACTTGCAGTGGTGAAGATCTCAAAGGTCAAATTATGCCTGCAGTAACACACACAGTTCATGTTCTACTCACAAATGATACAGGGAGAAACTCAGTGGGGTAGGGGAAATGGTGCAATGTAACAAGCTGTTCTTTGTTACTTCCTAGGGCAATGTGCAAAGCTGGCAGCCAGAAAGGCTGTTTTAACTAAGTTTCTAAGACCAATTTCTACGATTCAAAGAAAATTCTAGAGTAAGTGAAAGATAACATTTTCACAATTTGTATATGATTTCTATACATTCTTCATGGTTATATCCCAAAAATACCAAGCCTTATTAATATAGCTTACAAACAGCCAAAAAAAACCAGCCCGAGAAACCTCTCAGCAGTATTTGTTTAGCAGAACATCTGAGAAAAACATTTATTTTAGGAAGAGACAATGTAACATTTCAAACAACTTTCTTAATTTTCTTAAATAGAAAACAAATTCTAGCACTGTTAAAAGTGTCCCCTTCAGTAAGAAATGTCACACGCATGGCACCTTAAAAATACGTGCATGTAAACAGCATTAGCTATTTCTTCTAAAAATAAGGCTTGGAGGATAGGTATTTGCCAAAGTAATACCTCTGCTACAATTTAAACCATTTTGAACCACAATTACAGCTGAAGATATCTGACATTGTGTAAAATTATTAAGCATGAATGTTATTTTGCAACCAGGATTAGTGCTGCAGAATGTTGTTTGAGATAGTAAACAAAAAGAGACAGATATTTATCAGATGCCTGGTTATGGAAGTCAAGATCCTACAACCATTCAAATATTTTTAAACTGCAGCAATAAACCATAATAGGGTGTGCCTTCTTAAACTACTGGGATGTAATCCCAAGCAGAAAAGTACTCTGGACTATAGTGGAGATTGGGTTAGACTCTTGATGCTCTGAAATGCAAAACTAAAAAGCATCACTTTATCATTTGCTAAGAAACATATTTTAGAAGTGCATTAAACTGTAATTTACAAATTTTCAAGTCTTACCTGCAGATGAATAGCAGCAGTGGGGCTAGGGAAAGCACCCTTCCAGGAGATGCAACCCTGGGCAAAACAAAGACAAAAGACATAGGAAAGCAGTTAATGGGTTTTCTCCAGCTCACATTTACAAACATCACTGGACTATGTAAATGGAAATTTCTCAAAGTCTTATAACTTGACTAAATTTGAGGGGTATTCACAGGTGCAGCATGAGATACACTAATAATAAAAGAATTGCCCCTTCAAAAGGAGCAATTCATCAAAAGACATCAGGTGTCTACTCCACAACATGAATACATTTCAGCATTATGAGAACGTGTTCTACATTTTTTCCTGTGTTTACTGTTGGAATAATGAATTACAGAAGAAGAGGGTTTAGGTGTTGAAAAAATTACAAGCCACAAACCTCAAAGTTTCACTAGTTTTCAGTTACAAGCAGTACTCCTGCAAGTTCTTTAACAGACAAAAAACCCTCCAGGTATATCAAGTGTTCAAGGACCCAACATTTATAACAGAAATCAATTTACATAATTTTGGAATGCTTTTAATTTGTTATGTGATATTTGAAAATGTTGAGTTACATTTCAGATCTTTCCCCCAAATCACATTAGGAATATCAACAAATAACAAATATGGAAATCAGCATTCCCGTAATAAAATAAAATCAAGAACTATAAGATTAATATCTAGTGAGGTAAAATGTGATAATATGCAAATAAGTGACTGGAATACTTTAGAAGTTGTGTATAGTGCTCATATTTTCTTCATTATCAGATTTTTCTAAAAAGGAGAACCTCTCTTTTTGTTCCAAGAGAGAAAATTATTCTCATTGCATTATTTGTCAATTAAATAATATCTTAAAATCTCAAAACCTTTTCAATAATTATTTTAAAAAGTAATTATTGAAAAATGGACAGTCTACAGTGCATGTACCCTGGAACTCTACAATCAACACTGATTATATTTTTTGTTTCCAGAAATGTTTGTTCCCAGGTTCCAAATTCAACATGCTGGTCAAACTGTCTCACTAATTCAATCCTTTTGAGCACAAGTATAAAAACCCCACAAGTATTTTCACCAAAACCAGAGAAGTTAAACATTGCAAGCTCAGTAATAGCTAAAGTACACAAGGCAACATTTTCTCATTATTATTATCTTATTATCCTATTTTCCCACCAGAACATTTATTCTTTAAATCTAAGTGATGATGATCATGTTTGGGGAGCAAGAAAAATATGGAAATGGTTTTTCTTGCAGCAGTTATCACTAACTGAACACGTGTCTTTCATTTCAAGTTACCATAGGTACTGTAGCTAAAGACTGTAGAAAAAGCTCCAAGCTCTGCTTTGAGATTGTTCACCAGAACACTGATTTCTCTGACCTTAACTCCCAGGGCAAAATTCCAGCCTTGTGAACCCAAGGGTAAAACTGCCACTAGTGCAGGAAGGTGAGGAGTGGTCTCAGATGGTCCTTGGGAGAC
This sequence comes from Haemorhous mexicanus, assembly GCF_027477595.1. Taxonomy (NCBI): domain Eukaryota; kingdom Metazoa; phylum Chordata; class Aves; order Passeriformes; family Fringillidae; genus Haemorhous; species Haemorhous mexicanus. The sequence goes on along the minus strand of NC_082348.1, from coordinate 26,390,116 downwards.
CTTTTGAAGCCTCTGCACCACCTCCTCTTTGAAATGCACTTATCTAAGCAACATCTGAAGTGCACTCATCTCTTTGTGGGACTGAAATAGTTTTGCTGTTTCTGTCCAATTAGTCCTCTTAACTACACATTTGTCAACAGCCATTTGCATTATTCCCTTCAGACTACACTGATGGATTAGAGTCTAGCACCACAGGATGACATTGCACATTTCTGACACACATTTGTCATTCAGACAAGTTTGTCCTTTGGTCATCAAAGCAGACTTTCCCTGCAAAAAACTCTTATATATGGTCTCTTCTCTTTCACTCTGTGAAACAGAGGAAAGCCCACCTGATGCAGGTTCTCTCACAGGTCAAGTATCATCATCTTTTTACCAGTCCCCTGAGGTGAGACATTGCTATAATCACAGTTTACCTTCCTGGATGTTTGTACACGATCTCAGCCATATCACACCCCAGGCAGCTTTCAGTACTTTCCATATTCTACTCTGCAGCAAGAAGCCACTCAGTTTCTGCAGGATTCAAAGCACCTGAAAAAGCAAGAACATCTTTAGTGAAAAGCTCCTTAAAAATTAAAGTCTTTCTGCAACAGTCCCAGCACTGGAGGATCTTGAATGGACCTCAGAAGTTAAGAAGACTGCACAGATAGTGCTTTTTGCCTTCAGATATCACACCTGTCAACTCTACAGAGGGATTCTGACATAATGATTTTATATTTGCCATTATGTGCTTATGGTTTAGTAGTTCCATATATGTGCAAAAAAGTATCTGAATTTTATGTCAAACTGCATCAAAACTTCATTTGAAGGGAAAAATCCTAACAGATTTGTCATGGAAAAACAGAGTAAGCTAGAGTCAACATCATAGAACAACTGGCTTGCAGGTTAATCACTGTCTGAACATAGATTTTCTTCCAAGTAGGAATAAGAAAGCTGTTCCAATTTTATTTACAGCTTTTAAGAATTCAGAAGCAGTCTCTGCTAAAGAATAGTGGAAGGAGTTTTTTTCTCCATTCTAACCAAGAGATTCACCAGGGATTTTTGAAGGCGTTCTTTAAAAACAAGTAAGAATCAAGAGGCCACAGACACCACGTTGCCCTCTTACTGCGAAAATGTTAATGCAACTGGTCTACAAGAATATCAAGAATCATTGTACCACATATAAGGCAAAGCCTTTCTATTTACTGTTACAGGATAATCAGCTACAGGGCAATCCAGTATTTTAGAGCAAAAGCACATGAAATTTTTAGCAGCCATTCTCTGGAGGGAAATTTCAAGGTGACTAGAACAGTGCTTTATATGAATAAAAATATGGTTATAATTAGAACAGAGTTATATGATCATTTTGCATTTCTTATTCGTGTTAGCAGATTGCAGAAAAGGTATAGATACTCAAAAAGGCACAAAATTATAATCGAGGTTATTTCAATTCTGTATTATAAAGAAACAGCATACATCATTCTCTTTAGAACTAAAAAGCTACACTACTGCCTCCTTAACAGTCTGGGCAGCTTTGGCAAGCTACTCACTAGTAAGGAGACAACACACAGAGTTCTCCAGTTATTCCTGACTTTCACAGCAGCACTTGAAGATTATCACACAAGATGCACTAGAGTGAGTTTATTCAAGAATTTGAGAATTAAGAGGACTCAGACAAAAGGGGGAAGGGCAAGCTCTCCTTCATGAACTGTCCCATTAAAATTGGCCAGCCAGAGTTCTGAGTCATTCCTATAGTAGTTTGACTGTGACCCTGCTCTGGGTGCAGCCCATGCTTTAGCTATGGAGCCCACCTGTGTAAGCACACTCAGACAGCTGGAGACAGCTGCTTTCCCTTAGCTGATAACCAAATCTCTCAGTTCAGCCTCCTCTAAAAGAAGCACACAGAATGTAATCTACCCCTGGCATTGCCTGCACACACCAGGAGAGAGGGGCCAGGCCCTCCACAGAGTTCCAAGCCATTATCTTTATTTCACCAGAGTGAACTTACCTGGACCCAGGCCAGTCTCATCCTTGAGCCTGCCACCACACAACTGGCTCTGCCACTACTTCATTAAAGCAGTCCAAGGTCCACATTGACCCTCTCCCATCTCCAGGTATTATCTGTGTATTAGTAGATTTGTGTACCTGGGACCTGGCACTGCTTATGCTGGCCCCCAGCTAGGGGAGAAAACACAAATTAATTTATATTTCTGGAGCTATCAGCCTAGCCAGCCTAGCTTGCTTGCTCACTGCATTTGTAATTTTGATTTTTAAACAATAATGCTACTAAAACTCACAAATTATATAGGCCCTGATCAAGATGCTCTCAATTTCACTGTGGAAGGCTTTGAACTGGCTTTTTAAACTGGATCCAATCTTCACAGATATTCACATGAAATCGCTTTGACAGAAGAAATGAGTAATGAGGCACAAGCCACATCTCCTTATAAAATTCAGTATGAAGCAACACATAGAGCATTGATCAGAAAACATAAACAAAATTTCATTAAGCTGGTAGTTAATCAGGAGACCTGGAAAAGGGCTTGCAAGTCCAAAAGCTCATCTATTCTCTTTCCTCCCAGTCCTATCAGTCAGTCTAATAGGCCAACCTGCTTTTCCCTACAGATTTTCTCCTGCAGAAACTTGGACTTATTTCTTCAAACAATATGCTGGTCATTGCCCCATGTACACCCCTTTGTAGTTTGTGCAGATCATCTAGATTAAACTCTACCTTGTCACATTGAGGAGAAAATGAAATTTTCAGTGAACTTGCAGTAAGAGCCACTCCTGACAACATGGGATACAACAACCACTGACTCTCAACTGAGGAAGCAGGTTTTTCCTTATCAGGTTTGTAGATCATAACTAGCCAGGTTAAACAGTGACAGACATGAAGGATAGTGGGCAGGAAAATGGACCTTAAGAGAGAGGTTTAAGCAAGAATGCTTATGCTGGAAGTTGTGCATGATCCTACACAAAGATTAGAAGGTGAAAACTTGTCTAATTCACCACAAGGATAAAAAAGGGGACAGAAGAACAATATTGTCTGTTTAGGCTACTTCTCTTTCTTGCCTTGGGCTTGCTTTACATACTCACTTTTTTTTCCTTTTTAAAGTGTATGGAGTGAAGCCTTTGTAATCAAGCATATGAAACATTTCAGTTTTGCTGCAAACTTTCCAATGCATCATGAATTATCACCCTAAGTGTAGGACAGAACTCAGGCTGTGAAGGAAATCTTTTTGGCTCTCACCATTTTGCTGTGTCCATCCTAGAGCTTCACTTGGTCTCTCAATCTACTAAATTAAACTCTACTCAGTAACAGTGGGAAGATTATTTCTACCAGTCACTGTTCAGTCCTGGTCTTCAGTGAGGTGTTATTGGCAAGGCTGCAAAACCTGAAAATACAAGCTGAGGTACCAGGATCAGTTGCCTCAACACAGTTCTGATATAAAGAGTTGGCAATAAAACACATCAATCTTACAAGTAATGCTTGAAAAGAAAGGAGTCTTAAGAAAATTATCTCATAAAAATAGTTACTTCTCTCCCCACACAGTTTCACCCCCTCCAACCATCATTACTCTGAACTGCAGAACTTTGCAACAAAGCAAATACTTGACTGACAGCAGAAGGGTGAGGGGCTTGTTTATTTATGGGGTTTTTGGGTTTTTTTACAGGAGGTTCCTGGAATGAAGACTAGTCATTTCAATCTAACAAAGAACTTGTGAGTAAATAGCTACTAGGAGATTTTTCAGGATTTATGGAAGCAACAGCTCTCTACAAGAGTTAGATTAGAAGGAAGAGGAGATCATCCAGAGCACAGCAGCAGGAAAACATAACAAGGGTCCCTGTCACTCTATCCTAATATTTAAGTCTGTTACTTTGCAATCAAAAATCAATGACTGCAGTTTTAAGTGCTGTCCTGGAGTTGTCCATAAAATTAATCATGCACATAAGTAGTCCCACATGGTTCAGTGGGTCTCATTACGTAAGTGTTAGCAGGGGTCTTAGGTCAAGATACTGCATTCCTTAAACCAGACAGATTCCCACTGAAGTGATTAGGAGCACTTCATTTGCCAAATAGAAAGAATCCTACAGGTATTTGTTTGAAGTGTGATATGAATTTACTTTAGCCATAGTTCCACCTTTCTCTAATGTTTGCAGGAAAAAGTTGAGTGCAGAGCTATTACTGACCAAAGCAAATTTCAGACCCTTATTCACAAGTATTTGCATCAGAAGTTTGTGCATGCAGTACTACCACTTATATTTGTCATCTGACCAAAGCATAACAAAAAAGCTACTCAAATTTCCACCTCACACACACACATTTACCGATTCCCAAAAACATGTGAGTTTTTGTTATCCTTCATACATACAAAGAAGTTGTTGCCCTTTTGAAGCTGAAAGGTGGACTACATTCAGTGCCAGGTAAATAATTTGGTTTGATCAGTGAGCCAGTGCTGCAGCAGTGAAATGTGGTAAATTAAGCAGACATCCCGCTAAATCAGCGGCAAAGGATTGAACCCTTGGTGTTATTCACTACAAATGGATCTATTGGATTATGGGTCATTAGTTCAATCACTTTTAGCAAGTACAACCAAATTGGAATGTTATTAAACATTTATCTTCGGGGGCAGATTTAGGAGTGAAGATAAGGAGATCGTAGAGACTCCATTAGCACTGCCTATTTCAGCATGCATTCCAGTCATAAGCACCTTTCATTCATAAAAATATCTCTGGAACCCAAAGCATCCTACAGATGTCTGCCTTTACATGCTGGTGACTGCACCCCGGCACCCTCCAGACGCTGACCGGTCTTTTTCAATACACATCTTTTGACAACCTCTCGCTGCTTTCCTACTCCATGCTGTCAAGACAGCAGGGGCAAACCTTTTTCTAAAAACACAAATCAAAAGCTGGATTTCCCAATATTCAGTCAGTCCTAAGGACATTGAGATACTGAGCTTGTTTCTAGAAGTAGGCCGCTCAGTACTTTTTGAAAACCTGAAAAATTATTGTATATCTAAATTTCTTTCTCCGAAGGGTTTATTTTAACTCTTAGCCCGGGTTTCCATGCCTGACCCATCTCCTTCTGACCCCCACAGTGGCTAGAGCAGGAAGGCACAAGGCAAAGAATAGCGCCTGCCTGTGAGTCCCTTGGATGACTTCCGAAAAACCAAGACAAAGAAATTCTCCCAGATCTTTTGCAGATCTTAATCGCAGGACTTGACAAGGCACTCCAAACAATCCATAACACAATGGCACCAACAAAAGTGGCAGAAAGAGATCTCTCTTTACAAGAACGGTTTGTCAGGACAAGGACAGAAAAGGAACTTTAGAAGAGAAACTGGAACAATTTACCACATTGGCTGTAGAGAGAAATGGTTCTTACTAATGCAGCTGAAGTCATCACCTACTTGCTAAGAAAAAAGGGCAGATAGACAAAAGCAGTTTCCTTTCCCTCTGAGGTCAGTGAAAGTTTGGGTTCTTTGAAAGTTTTACCTGTGCCCCTCACCTGCCATTAAAAAGTAAGAAACTAACTAAGCAGGAGGAGAGTTTTCACCACCCTAGTCTATTGTTTCAGCCCCTGAAGACACTAACATTTGTCACTGCTACAGTTTATATTCCTCCATATTTGTGGTTTCCACACAAGAAATCCAAATTATTTAAATTTTTATTTAAAGGTCAAATTCCAGAAGAAAATAATCACGTAAGAAAGGATGGGTTGGGAGAGTTTTTGTTGCAGGTTCTGAACAAGAATGCAATCAAAGTCAGAGTGGAGTTAGCTACCTTGGCCTTATGCTGATTCTGATCATTTCCTCATTCTCTTGAAAGAGGGCCTTATCCTGATTTTAAAAGCTGGGTTTAACACTATGAAAGAAGTGAGAAGCTTAACTATAATCTCTAATTCTTTGCATTGATGGGTAAGAACTAGAAAGCTGGGGAACAGAAATGGAGCCACTTTTAGTTATGATTAAAACAACAAATCTCATTCCACCTCATCTATTCTCATAACTGATACATGACTTATTACATCAATAATTGCTTTTGTTACAAAATAATTGTGACAACAAGGTTAAACCAACACTCAGACTAGGTGTCAAGCATCTAGAGAGCCAAACTTGGCCCTGATTCATACAGAAGACCAATAATCTAAAAAAGCCTTTTCTCCTAAGAGTGGATCTCAGGCCTTTTCATACCACTTTCAGTGGATCAAGACTCAGGCAAGCTAGATTGTTACTCCATTTCAAAGTCACAGCCCAGTTTTTAAATAGTTACAGAAATACAAAAACTGCATCTTAGCCAACCTTGTGATCCAAGGGATAGCTACCAAACAAAGAGGACAAACCAAAACACAGCATCAACTCCTGAAATTCCCCAAAAGGCAGCAGAATTCACTGCTGAAAAGTGCATTTTTATGGAAGGGTGTTGGCTCTGTTATCAACTGCCATGCCCTTACTAGCTCTTAAAAGTAGAACAAATGTTAGGAAAGGTTTTATGACTGAATGGGGAAAGGCAGGAGACAGACTATTAAAAAAAGGCACGGGAAGGAGTTAGCACAGAGCCAAAATAATCTTGCAGCTGCATTACATTATCCCAGTGGGAAGTTGCCAGGCTGGCAGCAAAGTTAAACTCTGCATTCATGAAAGGGAAGCACTGATACCACCAGCTACAACTTGCATTAAATGAGCTTCCCACACCTCAGTGCCAACCCAGCTCAATCCTGCTCTGCAACAATTTTGCTGTTTCAGCCCTGGGCCCGTTTTGCACATAGGCTGCCAATCAGTCTGAACAAGCTATACATCCAAACAAGATATACCTCCATGTAATGATTTACAATTAAGCTTCTTTCAGACCATCACAAGAAATAGTGAGAATTGTTCTATGTAAGCAATAGCTAGCAGATAGTTACTTCTCTGCAATCTGCTTCCCATGCTTCCCACCCCAACACCGTCTGAATATGACAAAGTCTACATCCCAGACAAACTCCCATGTTATTCACACTAATTATTCTACAGCACCACAAATGTACACAATACTTTCAAAATTACAAACCACAGACATTTTCTTTTCAAGCTGGTAGAGTTTACCATATGTCAGGGTAACAGCTTTGGAAAGGGAATTTATAGAAGAAACTGGGATAAGAAAAAATATCTTGGAAAAGTTTCATAAGGTAAAGCAGATCAAGAAGTGGTAAAATGGATAAATATCAAAATGATAAGCTACACTTAGGTAAGAAATGGCAGAAAGCCTGGAACCTTTTCATGTCCTTGTCAGCATAAGAGAGACTCAGGGTGCCAGCTGATTATTTTCTTTCATCTGCAACTCTGTCACAATGGCCACCCCCCAGACTCTTCAACACTGTCCAAAGCCTACTGTATCCAGAGACTGACAGAATGTGTTGAGACCTTCCCTGCTCATGGAAAAGTGAAGGCATGATGCAAACAGCAGTGTGGAACCAACAGAAACATAACCAATGTATTTCTTCATTCTTTTACAGGGACTCAGGCTATGGAGTTGGTTTAAAGTTGCACAGCTCCTTCAGGTTACACAAGCTCTCATGGAGGAACAGATGTTAGAATAATAGAATTTTCTATGTCATTTAATTCAAAGAACTTTTAAAACATTAATAAAAACGAACCCTGGGATATAAAAACAGATTGTAGATGGGATCACCTCACTAGTGAAATGCAGCTGCATTTGCCATGCAAAATTACAGCTAATGGTTCATGGTGACATTACACCACCATCCAAAGCCCAGAAAAGGACAGCTCTGAGGCCACATACAGGAGCTAACTTTTATTATTTGCAGTTATGAGAACTATTTCTAATAATTCAGATATTAAATATAATTCATAGTACATTGTGGCTCTGAAAGTTTTTTGGTCATCTTCACAGAAAACCTGACAGTCTTTAAAGAGAGCTGAGCAGAAGAGCTCACCATTTATGTGAGTGAGAGTCCTCTTCCTCCACAGTGTGTCTTCCTACAATCCCATGACACTATCATATAGCTGCAGAGTTTATCTGTCACCAGAACAATAATATTTAGCACTATCAAAATGTAAAGAACAATACAGAATCCATTTTATGCAGTCTAAATATATGGTTAATATTCCTATGGGGAACAAAGTCCAAAGAAAAGGACACATCTTTAAAATTCCTCACACTGACCCCCAGACCTCACCTGAGGACTGTTCTTGGTGTTTCTGATCTTTGAACAGTCCAGTAAATTGGCCAGAGTGTACTCATCAGTGCTGGTGAGTGAGTTAATCAGTCTTTGGTTATAGTTTTGCACTGTCTCCAAACTCAAGTAAGCATTGCATCACACTGGCTTACAATAAATAGTTTTCCCACAGGTCTTTCAATATAAAAAGAGGGGATTTTTTATTAGCAGATTTTTCCAGAGCAGAGTTTAATGAAAATGGGACCATACTGTAAATGTAGAAGACATGGAGTCCTTCAACTGTAGTGAAGGAAACTCAAGGAGACGCTTTAGTGAAGATTTCTGTAATATATTGGGTTTACTGCCCTTAATGGGGAAATAGAGATAACGTTCTTTATCTTCACCCTCTCTTCCAACAGAAAATTCCCACAAAGATGCAGAACTACCTGGACAAATGATTTAAAAATTTTTCTTAAGAACCACTAGGGAATATTTATTCACAGACAAAGAAGGTTCCCAGTTGTTTTGCTTTTATCTTCATCTTTCCCTCAACAACTTTAGCATCTACAACAGAAATTACTATCTTCTTTTGCTAGGTTCCATGCAGAAGCACAGATTCCCTCTCAGAAGCCACCAGCCACAACACAGTAGTGCTGGGGGGAGAATTTTTTTTAAAAACAACATCTGTATTTGTAGAGATCTATAAATGAAGAGATCACTCAGTTGATACACTGTAGGTCAACTCTTCCTTTCTTTAGTGTTCTCTTTTCAGCAACTGAAATCACAAGGCATGAAGTCAATAGATATTTGAGCTATTTAAATAGCACCAAGGATAAAGGTCATGCCTCTGATGTGATTTATCTTCACAGGAACCCTACCAAATCTTGGAAACTACGGCCTTGGAGATAGGAGATTCTGGAGGCCGTATAGATAAGGGGCTGGTGTATTCAAACTACAGATAGCTTTTTCCAGAGTGTATTTAAATAGCTTAGAGCAAGGTCTTAGGTAAAAACAAACAAACAAAAAAACCCCACAAAACTTTCCAACAATGTGATATACTCTGGCAAGTGCCCATGAAGTTGCAGAGAATTCCTCTCACCTGTACTGGCTGACAGACTGCTGTTTTCCCAAGTACTACACAGCAAAGGAAATCAACAGTCAGGTCCTCCAGCAACCACTGTTTCATGGCAGCTGCAAGCTAGCCCAGCAAAACAAACAAAAGAATGGGTACAAAATAATAATAATAGTAGTAGTAATAATAAAAATCCTCCAACAGAGTAGCAAACTGGATCACTCAGATGTCAGTCAAACATAAGAACTGATGTGACTGAGAAAAGGGAGCAGGGAAAGCCTGGAGCTCCCCATAAATATCTCAAGGCACCAGTTCCTAAAGAGGGAGCAGAAATAGGCAACTCCAACACCACAACTGCACAACATCATGTAAACGTGTCAGCAGATAATTTGGTAAATGTTTTTTAAAAGTAGTGAAACCAGATAAACAGAGAGGAAAGCCAGTTTCTCCCTGAATTTCTGTGCACATTACTGTACACGTGTGGAAAAGCTGCTCACATGACTTTTTAAAGTTTGACCAGTCCTGTGAATTCTGCTACAAAAAAATCTAATTTTTGCTTCAAATTTACTCTATGAAACAGAACTCCATCTTGTGTAACAGACAGCAATAGCACAATTAAAAAATTCCACCTGAGGCCAACTCTGTTCAGCAGCCAGAGAGGAAGAGAACTAATTAAAACCATGTTCTCTAAAATCAGAAGTGGTTAGCTGCACATACCAAATAGAACATAGTATCTGTCACAGGCAACTGACCTCAAAACAGGGAAGGGAGGCAGGGAGGTGAATGTAGTTACAACAAAACACACAGTCTGAAGGAAAAAGTGATTTAAGAGCTACTAGAATCACCAGTATTTGTGTTTGGGTGAAAAGAACAGCAGATGTGGAGCTAAAGTAGATACTAAGGGCACATTCATGCAATCTTGGCAGAGATAAACTTGATGATATAATTGGGAGTTCTGCCTATTTTCTTTGGGATCAGTGTCTCAGTAATTTATTAAGCTCTGTTGACCAGTAAGTCCAGGTAGGAAGGATTTCAGATTAATTAACTACAGGTTTAAACCTGCAAAGGGGCATTCTGCATCTCAGAGACCACCTCACACCCATGCAGAAGGGGAGGTATCTTTTGAGAACAAACATGGAGGCCATTACTGACCAATTTTGAAATTTTCCCTGCATTGCCAAAATCTCTGTAGACTGCAGCAAGTACCATTTTTTCTTCTATGGTAGTCAGAAAGCTCTTGAATCATTAACATGGGAAAAACAGCATTGCTATTACTCCCAGACATTTCTTTCTTCACTTTTCAATGTTTTCTCTGTGCTATCTATCATTACCTTGTTCTCTCATTTTCCTTTTCATTAACAATTATCATTCAAAGGAGGAAATGTAGCACAGACTGAGAACTCATTCAGCATGAATGGACAGAGACATTTGTTCTAGCCACTTCAGCAGAGGATCAGGGTCAGGCTGCTTGCAAGACCCAGCCCAACAGTCTCCCTTCTTGGTCTTTGTGCAAGCCATTTAAGGTCAAGTATTTTTTCTTCCACACAGACACAACTTCAGTAGGGGGTCAATTCCTTTGCATAAAAGAAAGGGTTAACTATACTAACCCTGAAGCTCCTACCTGTAGCTACATATTCTTTGCATGAAGAGCAGATACTTCCTTTAGGTTTATCCTCACCACAGTTACAACACAGGAGACCATGAGCTCAAATATTTCATGATCACACCCATGCATACCACAGCTTTAAAAACACCACAGGCAGGGAAAAGCTGTGTGCACTACATCAGCTGGTCAAGGCACAGTTTGACTTGGATGAGAGCCTTCTCCCAGCATGACTGAAATAAAGGACATGGGGGTTTTTTCTGATCTTTTCTAGCTGCAAACTTGTGTTTGCAAACATCACACGCACCAGTCCCCAGCAATAACTAGTGTTGACTGCTTCACCACAGCCAGCCCATGAAGGGTTGACATTCAAGTCACATTTCTTCTCCTTTGGTCTTAGGGTGTTGGGAGTAAGAAGGAACTCCCACAGAAAGGGTCTCTGCAGTCAACAACCAGTGTGGACTCCAGGTACAGTTCCCCAGTGAGGATCCCAGCCCCCCATCAGATTGCTGTATCTTCTCTGCACACACATATGACAAACAAAGCAGCAATGCTGCTTTCAGCCTGCTTTAGTTCTCCAACTGGATGGAATAATTTTCACTTGTTTAACAATAGAGTTGGGAAAAAGACAATATTTCACTTCAGCATTAATGTGTTTGTGTTTCTTTTTACCATACAGAAGAGCAGAACCTGACAAAATAGATCCTTGTCAGGAAATGAGCCAGTTGAAAAGAAGTTGTGTGAAATTTAGCCTAATTCATGTGGCACCATTTGTTAGGTGCATGGACCTATAACTTGCTTCTCCTTCATTTTTCTTCTAGGAAACAAGAGTACTGATGCTGAATTCAGAGAGCCTCGAAGTCAGGATTGTCTCTCTCTGAGAGTTTCAGATTAATGCAGGATAAAGAGATTAAGGACTTTGGTTCTCTACTGCATTCCTCTGACATACCATGGATACCTGAGGCAGAACAACAAGGTAGCATCAATTCTGTGAAAGGTGCAAGATTTTCCATCAGTTCCAAAAGTTTATATGCAAACTGGCACATTTTCTAACTAATAAGGGTGAAGGAATTTACTTTGTAAGGTAAATTGATCAAGTACAGATTAGACTGAATTATAAGAGTTTTGTCTCCTATTCCCCTTTTCCCTCAAAACCAGATATTATCTTGAGGGTCATTGCTGCACTTTTCTTTCCGGGTTAAAAGAAAAAACAAACAATACCCCATCTTTCAAAGTTTCACCAACAGTCAGGTTTCCTTGCCAAATTTTCATTACAAGAACTGTGAGCAAACTGAGGGTTCTCCAGGTGCCTTACACCTTCCACTGATGGTTTCAAAACACAGCAAACTGCAGCACTACCAAAAAAAACCTGAACAAAACCCAGAGATTAGTGCCTATGTGTCCATCCTCCCTCGTTTATTCCTCTTCCATGTTCTCACTCTGATATTGCCTCATCAAGATATGCCAGCAAATGTGTTTACTTGAATGGGTTTGAGCTTAAAATTAACCAAGTAAAAAAGTAAAGCAAACCTCAAGTAAACCTCAATGTAACCTCATTGAAAAGCCATACGTACCTTTTGGCTGGGCAAAGGATGCAGTTATTTAGTGTCAGTTGCAAAACATTAATGAAAATAACTCTCAAAGAGTTCTACTGGAACCCTCTGATCTTATCTGTTACATTCTCAAAGCTTTATTGAGAGCTGATGTACAGGGACTTTTGAAACCATGCTATTTTTCTCCCTTCTGGAAGAGCAGAATCCCACTTATCTTCCTGGCCAAAGTCAGAACCCCACTGAACATCACCCTTAGTACTAGCACCTCTTCTCAACTAGTACTTCATATCAAGTACTAGTTGAGAGGAGGAAGTTCAGGTACAAGTTTGGAGGGCATTGGCTATTTGGCATTCACTCACCACACAAGCATTAAGCAGAATGTGATTTATTTTATTTTCAAAGCTGAATGAACTGCCATGAAGAAAAGCACCATTACTGTGTGCTAAAAATATCCAAGCACAGGGGGAGCACAGAGGAGTTGGTGCACTGTAATTCATATTCCAACATATTGCACACTAACTTTCCTGTACAGACAAGCCCTTAGACTAATAGGCACCTGGGAGTCTTCAAGTCTGAGTGCCCAATAAATAAAAAGCTTATTTTTTTTTTTTTTTACTAGTGCTCTGGAACCAAGCTCTGATGTCCCTACTCAGACAATGCTTCCATTGAAATCAAGTCTTGGTCTATTATTAAATACTATTCCTTTTTCAGCTGCAAGCTTTCCAGGTTAGAGGATAGGGATTTCATATCAAGTCAAATCGTTAATCTGTCCAAGGGAATTGTGCAGACATTTATTTTGATTTTATATAGGTACCTCGATACTGCTTGATTCAACAGACTTGTGCTGATGCCTGCTGAAGCAACTCCCTGCATATCCACCAACTTCCAACTCAGATGAAAAAAACAAAGCAAAACAAGCAAAAAAATTTCAAAGTTGATCTCCTTTTAAAAACTGTTCCAGACTCAGATTTGTTTGGGACAAAGTCAAGGACTATGTTCGAAAATTATTAACACAGCTTTCAATTCTATTCTCTCAAGCTATTAGAACACAGTGAACACTCAGAGCAGAAAATGGTGTGTGTTTGAAGGCTCCACTGCACTGAGTTCAAAGTACCTTGAGGCTCAGTTGTGTGAGCTGCTTCACCCAACCACAGCAATCTCCCATACTGACAGACAAGCTTGCGTAGAGCCCACTGAACTCAGTGAAACAGCCTGACAAGAAGTTAACTCGCTGCCAAAAGTTCACAACCTGATGTATCAGTTTCCCAATCCCAGTGAGCAGTCCTGTTTCAGCAGACCTGGCTACCCATAGCCAGGCACTTCCCAGAATGATCTGCAATTATCTGCAATTCTGCGCAGCTGCAGGGAAGTGACTGCAGAGGTGAGGCTTAGGCTAACAAAGCAGACCTGTCCAGCATCTGAGTGTTAGCTTAGCTGCAAGAAGCTGCTCAGATTTTGACACAAGAACTCCTTGAGTTACCCAGGCAGCACACAAAGGAAACAATCACATCCATGGTATTTTAACTTCCTGCTTTTTTAGAATGATGGGTCAATGACAAACATTTTCCTTCTAGGCAGTTCACTCATTTATAGTAGTGTTCATGGTAAGTTTGACAGCTTTATCTTTTCTCAGCTACTTACAGCTGTGACTCCATTACTTTGAAGTCAACTTGGATTTGGTTGGAATGAAGTGCAGACATCAGTGACTCAGGCTTAGCATGTCACCTGCATTTGTTATCTTGCAGTAGACAATTTAATCAATTATAGTTTTTTGTCTAGGCACCAGAACAAGACAAAAACGCTGATCAGCATTTCACTGGGTTGTTTCTTCACTGCTAGCAGGCCATTTAACATCTGATAGACCATATAAAAAGGTCTTCCCAGGGGCTTAGAGTGTTTGGGCTGTTCTTTTTATAGTGCAGAAGGTCATTAATGAGCAAGCAAAAGCAGTGTGGAAATAGCTAGACCAGTCTTGTTGAGTTAATAAGAAACTGTCATTCTGCTTCAGTACCTTCTCATTAAGCCTAGCAGTGTTCACGTCTAAGGAGACTGATGGTACAAATCTATTTTAATGCTCAATTTAATTCCTCAAGACTTGAATCAAAGAAAGTTTACTGCTCCCTCTTTTCCCTTGACTTTATCTGTTCAGCAATTTCTGAGAAAAAAAACCACATTATTTTCTTTTACAAATGCAGCTCAAAAGCTGAAATTTATATTTTTAAAAAGAGCTAGATGTACCTTGACTTTTCTGAACAGAAGAACAGTCACCACAAAACAAATTTTGTCCTCCTGCTCTCATAAAAGTCTATAAAGATAGACACCATATTATCATCCCATTCACATTTTAATGGAGTAGAATCTTAAAATAGCTTAGTTGTTGGATTTAAGTGTCACACAAATGAAATTCTCCACTGCTTAAATAGGATCAAGGAACAGATACCACCTATAATTGAGTAAGAAGGGCTCGTCATGCAATGACAACAATGAAATCAGAAAGCCACTTCTTGCTAAGAACAATAAAAGCTTTATTAAGTCCTTAACTACTCTCCTATGCCCCACTCAATTTTGGTGCTCTGACTAGAATCTTAACTGCATTTGCCTGCCTTTGTTGTTACCTTCTGCAGAGGATCAGTTACCTGCTGTTCAGAGCTTTTGCTGCCAGATCCATTTTCTCTTAAGCAGCTTTTACTGCTGTGATAACTGTTGCAAGGAACTGACTTAGCAGAAGCTCAGCATCACCCAGATGCCAAGACAATGCTGCTCAAATGCTTAAAATTATGCAACAGTGATCTTCATGTGACACTGAGGTTCCCCTCAGCCTGGTCATACAGCTCAGCTAAGCGAAGATGTGGGGTAAAACATAACATCCCTGCTGTCCAGTTGCTGATGCTTGGTCACTGTGGGCTCAGTCTGTTCCTACCATCAGCTCAGAAAGCCGTGCTGACACCAATGCAGCATTTGGTAACTTAGGCCTAGCTTTAGCCATATGGAAGTCCGAGAGAAGAGGGAAGGAACAGCTTAGAGGGAAGTTCATCAAAGGAAACTGATGGAAAAGAATCACATGTTCCCTTTTGTACTTTACGTGCACAAAACTTCCATGTGTGTATCAGGCCAGAACTGCTCACACTGAGCAAGGCGAGTTCTCTCCTGCTGTTTTGAACACTAAAGAAAACAGTCCAGTGCATTAGTGAGGGAATTTCACTCTCTTATCTGTTATTCTCCAGCATTTGTTAGCTAAAGCTCTTAACTCTCCTGACTACCCATTGCTCACACCAGGGAAGTTCCTAAAGCACACCTTTTCACACAGCATGGGTTTCATCTCATAGTTGATTTCTCTTTTCTGAACTCCACACATACAGAATTTCTTGTTAGTAAGCCTGTAACGACTGTACATCCCAGCTCTGAGAACTCCCTCCAGGGCTGTTTCCACAGAATTCATTTTTATGTTAGTTTCTTTTCCTTTTCTTCTCCTTACAACAACCTTCCAAGAAGTCCCTAGATCTTTCAAGGCAAAGCAGCACTTCCTACAGTGCAGATACTGTAGTAAGGACCTGAAGTTGCTGAAGATTTGAAACCTGAAATCATGAAGGTCATACAAAGGTGAGAAGCATTTAAAAGGCTTAAAAAGAGGTGAGAAAGATAAGGTGCATCCCAACACAGCAAAAATATTGCAGGATCTCAGTAATGTAAATAAACAGTTTTTACTATAGGCCATACTGGATTTGTGGGATGCTTTAGAAACCCACTGATCTGAGATAACGTCAGAGAACTCTCCCATTACTGTAACTTTCCATACATCCATTATTTGCTGTTGCAGATACAGAGCAGGACAACTACAGTCTTTTTCCCTCCCAACTACACATTTGCCAGAGGAGCACTGGTAATTTCCTCAGTACTAGTACTCTTGAAGGTAGTGCAGTTTCCAGGGAGAAGAAAAAGGATGATGTTAGTTAAATCTATAGTACATACCCCCCACTACCTCAAAGCAGGTTTTGGCTAGTTAGAATCATACCTAGCATTATCACAATCTACTCTGCACCTTTTCAAGGCACAGTGGTGACAGCATGAGACCACAGAAGCAGCAGCATGACTTGTAGAACTGACAGTAACTACCAAAAAAACTTGATCTGCATTTTTCTAGTGAGGAAGATTGGGATGGCAAAGCAGCAGAATTATAAGAGCAGTAAGACCTAAACATCCAGAGCAGCGAGCATACATGCTTTTATGTTCCTGATACTTTCTGAAGCTAGTCAGCTCTGTGAAAAAGCCATTTACATACTTACTACAATACAAAACAATAAGAAATAAAATGTGAAATATTAGTGAGAAATATAAAATATTAGAGAGAATTCACGCAAGGCTTAAGAGCTTCTGAAGGATCAAACAAGTGTGAAAAAAACCAACATTGTCTCAGGAAGTTTCCTCTTTGTGTTGTGGTTGTCATTGGAAAAAAAATACTCATCTTTAAAGTCTTCTCTCCATTTTGGTATTTTTATTACATAGCTTGCATTAAATAGGTTTGGCTTTTCTTAGCATATATTGTTGACCCTGATACCTGAAATTGTTCTCCTGAAGTCAGTACTCCATATGTAAAGAAGAAACTCTGTTTAGCAATATGCAATTTCCTTGCTCTTCCCTCTGCACTTTAACCTTTAGTGACAATCATAAGATATGTCAGCAAAATGCTGTTTTTCATACTGCCATCACTGCTTCTTTCTAGCTGTCTCATCAGGGCTGGCCTTAGGTTGTAGAGGGCTCTATGTGCCAGTATCACACACAAGCTGATACCTGACTCCTTCCTCAATTATCACTGAGTCAATAAAATCAGCCAGCATGGAGGGACTATGCAGGCGTTGCCTCCTTTCTGGAGAGAAAGATACTGGGGTTTTTCTCCCTCAGGCAAGAAATAAGAAGTGTGAGATGTGATTTGTGATGAAATTCAGAAGCACGCTAAACTTGCCTGGTTTCAGATTTCATTACCCCCACAGTAGAAGGGTTTGGCAAAGTAAGAAATTCTGCCAATTAAGAACACATAACATCAAGAATACAGGAAGCTTCCAGCATGCAGCAAGATGAGAAGTTTCAGCTTCAGTCAAGCTTTCTGTGGAGATTTATTCAGGCTTTGAAATCTTACAGGATTTTGCTTATGGACCATGAAGATGTCGAGCAACTACACATAAACAAAAGTAAACAGACCAATTTCAGCTTTGTAAATAGTCCTGGGCAACAGAACAGCTGGGAATGCTGTGTTCCTTGCAAGAGTCTTATGCCAAAAAGGACTGGTGCACACTCAGAAGGAAGCAGGATGATAGCAACTGCCCCACCTAAGGATGTGCCACTTTCAACGCTGCTGACTGACAATTTAAAGAACAGTTCATGTTGTTATGTTGAATTTGAACCCCAGCACATTTGACATCAGTTCCAAGACTCATAATTACATACTTGGAATCCATGTCTTTCTTTCTCTGCCCTTTCCTGACCAACATCCCATGGCACATGAGATTGCCCCCACAGTATAAATTCTTTTGAGGCAAGCTCTGCGCATACCTTGGGTGAGATATTAAAGCCTATGCACTGCAGGAAGTATAAAAACAGATGAGGCATGGATCTGGGCCTTTAATATTGGGTGATCCCTGTGCAAATTTGTCCAGATATTGTGGGGAGGTGGAGCAAGTTTTTAGAAAGCGAAGATCTTTCTCTACAAGAATTATCTCCTTTAAAATCCATGTGAGCCTTTAGAGTCACACACTTCAGCCTTGTGCCCTGGCAGCCAGTTGTACCATGAATGCAGCTTTCCATACATCCTTGAAACAATGGCTCTCTCTGCTGGTGCCTTAACATCCTGTACCACAGGCCAGCTCTGCAGGGAAAAGCACTGAATACCCCCAAGCAGAATGGCTTCTTTTTCAGGAAAAATCCTGCTCCTTCCTCTCTAGGACTGAAGCTCATTCTTTTATATAGGTTTCCCAAGTAGTGCCCTTAAAATATATATTAAGAGATATAATCTTCTTCTGCTAAAGAATTGCTTATTTCTACAGTTTACTTTACTCTTGTACTTTCAGCTAATCCTAGCAAGAAAACTGGGGCTTCATCAGGAAGAGACATAGATTGCTGTTTCTTGATCCCCTTCTCCTTTTTATTATTAATTTACTCAATAATTGAGGTATGATAATTGAAATCACAAGTGTTGATCCAGCAACTTCACACTGGCTCATGGAATTCATGCAAACTTGGATTTTAAATTTAAATAAACGACCTCTTTACTATTGCTGTCTTTTTAATTATCATATCATTTACAGGCTCAAGACTGGTTCAAAGCTTTGGAAGTACATCTGAACCTTAAATCTTCAATTCTAAAATATTACCCAAAAGCACCAAAAAGGAGGGGAATCCTATCATTCCCATCGCCATACTATTGTCAGTTTTGCCTCTAGTAAGTCTTTAATCTTACACCTTACTTAATCATTATTAAGATATATTAAATAATTCTCTTAACCATCCTATACACTGAAGAAAATTAAATTTGATGTGATTATCAAAAATCTGTAACTGAATTTGAATTTGCAACATCAAGTTCCAAATTTCTTTTGGGGTGAGAAAGTTAAACATAATCACTTTTTTTTTTCCTCCTTCTTTTTTTCTTTTTTGCCCAGCATCAAATTTAGAACTAGACTTACTCCCATCCAATGGTTTGGCTACTTCTTTACTGAGACCAATGGCACTGAACCACAGCTGCAGCAGAGATGAGCAGCAAAGAAAATTATTCTGCACAAATCTTAGTCTGGTCTAACTGGATCAAGAACTGATCTTCACTTTTACAGATTCAGACAAGCAAATGGACAGAAAACCTGAACGCAGTGTTGCACAAGTGGAAGCCTGCTTTGACCATAAAACAGACTTTAGTAAAAAGATAAAAGCTTATGCAGAGACAGAAAGTTTTTTCTATTTCACTTTCATTTCTGCAAACAAGATTCAGGTTTCTACTGCTTTTGTTTCTGTTCTAGTCAGGCATCTTAGCTTAGTTATTATCATAGTGCCTTAATTCAGTAAAGCATGTGAATGGAAATTCTCAACAATGGTACCCCACCAAGAGATGCCTCTGAGGGCCATGTTCCCAGTGAGAAGGGACAGGCATTGCCTCCTATTTCTACTGTCAGAGACAGATCTCCTGTTAAGAATTCTCAGATTAAAACACCTGACTGTGACAGCACCTAATTACTTCATAGGGCACTTTTGGAAGACCTCTTAAAACTAGGACTAAGGGGGAAAAAAAAAAGCGATGTACCATAGACTTATAGAATTGTTTAGGTTGAAAAAGAACATTAAGATCAATTAATGCAGCCAACGAGAACACTAACAAGTCCCTAACTAACACTAGCAAGTCCCCAAGCAAACCACGTCCCTAGGAGCCACATCTACATGCCCTAGGAGTGCTAACACTTTGTACAAAATCCTTACATTCAGGTCCACACCTCTCAGAATCAACTGCCTGCTCTAAACCAATTTACCTTAAGACAAGAATCATGGAATGGCTTGGATTGGGAGAAATGTTAAAGATCATGTAGTTCCAAGCCCCTTGCTAGGGACAGGGACACTTTCTATAGGATCAGATTACTTAGAGCACCATCCAATGTGGCCTTGAAGAGTTCCGTGGATGGGGCATCTGCAACTTCTCTGGGCCACCTGTTTCAGTGTGTCACCCTTACAGCAGAGAATTTCTTCCCAATATCAAATCCAAACCTACCCTCTTTCAGTTTAAAGCTATTACTCCTTATCCTATCACTACATGCCCTGTAAAAAGTCTCTTTCCCAATCTCTTGTAGGCCCCTTGAGGTACTGGAAGGTCTCCCCAGAGCCATTTCTGAGGAAGAAAAATAGAGCCTTTCCCTTTTCTGATGCTATTAATTAAAGAATACATCTTAGACCTATATTCAGGAAAACCAAACTGGGCATCCCAGAACATCCATACAGAACTTATTAAAGTGTGAAATGTCAATATTTGTAGCTTGATCTTCAGAGAAACTGAGCACTTGCTTCTGCTAAAGTGACTGAAAGCTATGGCTTCACATCTCCCCTAAACTAAAAATAAAAAGCACACTATGGGTTTCTAAAATATTTCAAGATCTTTGGATGACAACTATTACACAAATGAAACTGCAATTATTAAAATATTCACTATTACTAAATATGCAAAGAATCTGCCAATGATTCTTTGGATCTTCATTACAGTAAAAGAGTGAATGGAACTCAGTATTGAGGAGACAAGTGATCTCCAAAGAGAGTAGCTGCAACCTGATAAGCCATTACAATTACACAGGTTGTTCATTAGATGGCACTGACAAAGTATTCTGAAGAGTTTCAGGGCTTTCAGATGTGCAAAACACATTGAGAGGTTAAGGCGGAAGTAAAACAAAACCTCAGGATTTTTCTGCCCCTTCCTAAGCTTTTTCTTAAGTGGAATCAAGTCTAAATTTTGATTGTTTATTTTATTGCTACTCTCTCTGATCTTTAAGTTTTTTAAATGCAGGATGTAGAGCTTGAATCTGGAACAACACCTGAGATCTCCCAGTCATCAGGAAAGGCAGGAGACGTTTGGAATAAAAACAAGTAACTCTGAAAAGCAGTATATAAGGAGACTTACCACTAAACAGAGAGAACGAAACAAAATACTCAGTTGAGATCAGCTTTGATCTTGTAAATCCTATGGCAGCAAAACTTCCTGCCCCTTCCCCTCTAATGTCTTTGACTATTTATTACTCTTAAAAACTGGTTTCAGTCATGGTTCATACACCAATGGCAATACATGAAGTGCTGTCTGGCTTGTGGTACACATTCTGTTTGCTTTGTACCATCAGGATAAAGTTAAGGTGGCAAAACAATCACTCACTTGCAGAAATTGTACACAGTCGACTTTCAAGTGATGCATGTGCACACAGAAGTGCAGACACTACTGATTAATGGTAGAACAGCACTGTTCCTTACAACTCCTCCCAAGGGCCTGCAGCACTGAAAAAGCACAGCTGGAGGAGCAGAGGACGAGCCCTGTCTCAGAGCACATTCTGAGATGCCATCCTTTTCCCTCAGCTGTTGGTCTAAGGAGTGCTCTCAGGGGTAAAGTGGGCCAGGAGGTCTTGGTGCACAGTACACAGCCTCCCTGGTACCAGAAGGAGCTGCAGAAGCAGTTACACTGAGAGCAGGTAACAGCCAAAACAAAGAGCAACAACTCCCCGAGGGCAAACAGCAATTCTCCCCACAAATCAGTGGACATGGGTTTAGCTCAACATAAATCCTTAACTCTAATGTATACAGGAAAACAGTTTCCTTGATCTTTTCTTCAGCAATTCTACATCACTGGGAACACAAAGCAACCTGAGGTTCTCTTCATGGCTCAGGTTAAGTTTTCATGCAGGAATTTTAGACTCACCAGCACAGTGCTCATACAACAGTGGGCTGCAGCAGTTGTGCAAATCCTGAAGAGATGAATATTCTCTTAGCAGCAGCTCATAATGTGACTAACAAATTGGCACAACCATTTCAGCTTTTGCTGTTTGCAAGGATATAAATTGATACCATGTATCATAAGCACTTACAGTAAGATTAGCTAACAAGAAACTGACCTATTTGCATTTTGCTGAAGATTACTGCGTTACCCTTTCAGTTGTCTCAGTGGGAAATATAGCAAGGCATATCAAGGGTTAATGTGTTATAGTCAATTTCTTCAAAACCAATTGAAGGAGATGGTCCAACCCAATTTTATTTCTATGTTTTTGTTTGGTAGTTCCTTGCAAGATAAAAGACCAGGGAAAATTTTTGTACTCTGACATTATTTTGTATTTTTTGAGATTGGTAATCAACTGTTACTAAAACCGATTTCTTTATTATTAAGTCTCAAACAAGATATATCAAGCATTACAGTCAAAATTATTTCAACTACATTTACAGTAGTGGGAGAGGTGGGGTTTGTTTTTCTTTTTATTTTGTATCAAAAGTCAAGAATTACATATTGTATCAACAAGCAAAAAAATAGCTAAATCATTTTTTCTCTCCAGACCTCACCTGTAAACCAGAATACCCCTAAGCAGGAGTTCTAGAGCATGCACTTACAATAAATGTGGTTTGAGATTATTTAGGTGTGCCTGTGTGCATTAGGGTCATACCTGGAAGCAGAGTGTTGGATTTTGTTGAGCCTTGCACTGTAGGCAGCAGACTGTGAGAGATGGAGGAAGCTTGCACAGAGCTGTTAACCAGCAGCTCAGAGGCAGCACAAAGCTCACAATTCACCTGCCTCATCTTGCAGCTTCTCTCCACTGGATAGCATATCCTCCCACCATTTGTACCTAGTAGAGGTTGAGTTAATTGTAAACTTTTAATGTAGACAGACAGCCAAAAGCAGTCAAGCCTTTAGGAAAGCAGTCAATGCATCAGTAGTGTTGATTAGGCCAAGATCATGTGTTCCAGATTAATAGCTGTGTGCATCAAGGTCTTATTATTTTCTCCCCAGTTTTTCTGTCTGAAATCCACGACAGTCCTGATGATGCACCTTTTTTGACTGTAATAAATGAAACTTCAAAACCAGATTTCTGGTATATTTTATTAACTTAGGTGTAGCAAAAAACAGTAGAGGGACAGAAAGACCAAGAATATGCATTTTAAGAGTCACCAAGTTATACCATTGGGAAAATTATCTTACGAGATTTAGATGAAACCACAACACTTGGGTCCTATTTATGATTTGTTCTCACACTTACCTGCACTACAAAAAAATATTACATAAATATAAAAATCTTGACAGAAACGCCAGATTTACCTCTAGACTGAAATGTTCCCTGGAGGAACAATCACCACAGTATCTACAGCATTCCAGTTTTCCCTGGCTCAGGCCATCTTGCCTCCAAGACCCGCCCCAGCTGGCACCTCCCACACTGCAGCAGGCAGGAGCAGAGGGGCTGTGGAGATTACAAATGGTGCTTGCAGGTGCGGGCAGGGACATGTGCTGAAGAAACTCCCATGAAATGAGGATAAAAAAAAAAGAAAACAAAGACTTACCCAGTGTGTCCT
Organism: Haemorhous mexicanus; assembly: GCF_027477595.1. NCBI lineage: Eukaryota > Metazoa > Chordata > Aves > Passeriformes > Fringillidae > Haemorhous > Haemorhous mexicanus. The sequence goes on along the minus strand of NC_082348.1, from coordinate 26,366,690 downwards.
TCCTGGCTGTGGCTACTGCAGCCCAGCAACTCTGCCACCATCATCCACCAGACAAAATGGCTGCTGCCTCCTCAGGGCACCTGTGCCCACACTGAGGGACAGCCGGGCTCCCTGACCTCACAGGTGCTGTCCCAGCCACACTGAGGGACAGCCGGGCTCCCTCCCCTCACAGGTCCTTTCCCAACTACACTGAGGGACAGCCGGGCTCCCCTCACAGGTGCTGTCCCAGCCACACCGAGGGACAGCCGGGCTCCCTCCCCTCACAGGTGCTGTCCCAGCCTCACTGAGGGACAGCCGGGCTTCCCTCACAGGTGCTGTCCCAGCCACACTGAGGGACAGCCGGGCTCCCTCCCCTCACAGGTGCTGTCCCAGCCACACTGGGACACCCGGGCTCCCTGTCCCCGCAGGTGCTGTCCCAGCCCCTCAGCACACCCCCACCCCTCCGCGAGGCTCCCCCTCAGAGGGGCAGCGGGGGCTCTGTCCCGGGGCAGGGCACTGAGGGCCCCCATCCCCGGCTCCCTCTCGGCTGATCCCACAGCCTCACAGCCGGCATCGCCCCGCACAAGACCTGCCCCATGCCAGAAAGAGCTCCCCAGCTGCCCCAGCTCATTTTTCACACTAAGCACAGGTGGTGTAGAGCCAAGCTCAGGTAACTCCAACTCTCCTTTACCCTCACTAGCAAGAGGATTTGTGTGGTTTTTCTATGTACTTCAGCATCACTCACACAGGCAGGTATGGCATTTTCCTCACACAGGTAACCATGGCTGTTTGCTTACCTGCCCCTATTTCATCCTCGCCTGCCAAATGGCCAAGGCAGAGGTGCTGGGAAGAGGTGTGGGAGGGAGCCTGGGAGCATGCAGAGCCCTCAGCCCACCCATCCCACTGCCCACTGAGTTGGGACCCCCAAAACCTGCAATTCCAGGACTGTAAATATCCAAGACCAGTCTCACAGAAAACCCGGAGCCCAGAAGCACTCCCCAATGCCTTCTTTAAAAGAGACACCACACAGCAAAGTAAAGCAGCTGTTCAGGTATGCATCTTAAATCTCTAAATCTCCTGGAAAAGTTTTCCTCAGCCCTAGTTTAGAACTGCAGAAATACAGGCTGTCAGTCGCTTTCCCATTTCACCACAGTGATCCTCTAGCTGACCATTCAGCTAACAGAGTTTTATGCTTTTTTATGCTTACCTCTTTCCTCAGTGTCCTCTTTTCTGGGGCATTAAACAAATTTAGGTTTTCAACCTATTGTACCTAGCTTACAGTGAGCTCATGAAGATGATATTCCACACTTTCCATAAAACACTAAACCCACTATTAAGTGTTTTGCCTGACAAAAACCTCAGGATGTGGTTATAAAGATCTTGTGGCAATGTAGGTTATTCCTTAATGATATAAGTATATTCTAATTAAAAAAAAAAAAAAAAGGCATTAAGAGCACTTTTGTTCTTTACCTCTGCTGACATAGCTTTAGGAAAAAACCCAAAACCAAACAAATACTTGAGGCAAAGCTCTGGGAAACCGATCAGTATCAGAAACAAGCTCTTGTGCAGTATAATTATCACATTTCTAATCGCCTTTTGAAATGTTCTGCTTACACAGACAGTGCGTTTGATTGACACCAGCTCGTCCTTCGCGTCCATCTGGTAATTTGTCATTGGAATGGCATTTCCCGGGAACAACAGCGACCTCCTCGGGTGGTCTCGAGGAGCTGCAGCCTACCTGGGAACGCCTGAAGGCATTTCCCGGGAAAACAGGCATCCCCGAGAACCCCAGCAGTAGAAGCAGCATGTTTGAATCACCTGTCTGAAAAGAAAGGCTTAATAACTTTTTGGTTTTTTAATTTAATTAGTGTCATGCCCTGCTTAACTTTATTTCAGGAAGAGCAAATAGGGATTCAAGTCAAACTGCTGGACTGAGAACACCAAGATGACTGGAAAATACCTTGAACCACACTCAGTGAGGTGGAAGACCTTTAGTTTTATTTTTCTTAACTTTCCATTCCCAAAATAAGGAGAATATTCCTTTGCTTCATGAACTTCCTTGATTTTCTTTGATGCTCCCTACTCTCAGTGTGAATACTCCTGCAAAAATAGCCCATTTTACTGTCATTCTGTTTACATTTAAATGTCAGCCAAGGCTTTCCATTGCCTCATTTATTGCATAGCCCGGGTTCTTGTTCTGGGTTTGTGTCCTTCTTACACTAAGATGCATTCCAGCTCTTTCTTACTGAACTTTCCTAACTCTTCCTATGTGCTCCTCCATCCCTTTTCTCCACATCTTTGTTCCATGTAAGCTACATACCCCTATCCTGTACTCCTCATGTCCTTCTCAAAAGCTTATGTGAAAAATGCAACACAGGTTTTTGCCCCTTACAAATAGTGTCAAGGAAAGTAGACAGCAATTTTTTTTTATATATTTCTGAACCAACCAGATATATGCTACACAACACTAATCAGCACCTCTTTTCCTTTTATTCTCAGTTCTCTCCCCTTCACTTTGGCAATTTGCTGAGCTCCTCTGGCTAGGATCTGCTCTTCTGGCAAGAATGCTCAGCAAACCCAAGGTTGCTATAGCAATTAATAATCATTTATGTTTCAGTTTACAGAAACAGAAACTAGAGGAGTAGAGGTGCCATGAGGAGGAGGTGGCAGCAAAGAAGTCACAATTAGAGAAAACAGCACAAGAACATATTTGGCAGCAGCAGGATTACCAAAGGAAGTTTCTGCAGTTCCAGAAGAAGCAACAGCTAGAAGAACAGGGAGCAGCAGATGGTCTCTAGAAAGACTAATGCTTACTTTAGCAGTAGATAGTTCATCAGAATGGATTATTTCTGGTAAAGACTTAGCCTGTGTGTCTGTCTGAAATTCCTGTGACACTACATCCCGAACCTGCAGTACCTAAGCTGTTACCATATCTGTTAAACAGATATGGCAACAACAGTCCTCTCTGTCACAGTCCCTGCAGCCTGAAAAAAGAGAAATTCCACAGCCTACCTACCCCACAGTGTGCAAGATTCCTGGCAATCACAACATTCATGCTACATCTGATCGCTTGTTTTCTCTCTGAAAGCCCAACTCCCAGCATCTACAGTTAAAAAAAAGAGATTCTAACAAATAGTTGCAGAGAAAGGCTTGAACAAAAATCCAATTACTAGTTAAGAAAAACTCATGTGAGAGTATTAAATGCTTGTAATGTCATTATTGTACAGTATTTTTTAATCTGTAACGGATAAAGTTATTTCCTAAATAGAAAGTATGTAAACAACCAATAGTTGTTGGTGATGTTTCTAAGAGGGACAAAAATGCAGACAAAAAGAAGGGGCAACATGGTTAGAGGAAGAGTGCCAGCAGCTGCTTGACATGGCAATAGAAGACCTGGAATTCAAAGGAAAAAACTGAGAAATTGTAACATATAAGGCTGAGGAGCAAACGAAGAAAGAGGAAGATGCTAGACTACCTCTAGAGGAAGCCAAAACACAAGCACAGCTTTTAAATTTAATCAGGTATGTAGCTATTAAGCAAAGAGTGAAGTGAATTTTTTCCCTCAGTTATATCAACACATCTTTACAGCTAGTGCCAGCCTATACAAAAATACCTCTGTAGTAGGAGTTCCATCAGTGCAGCTAGCACTGGAGAGCATCACTGGTACCTCAGGAGTTAAACTGCCATCAGTTCCAGCCCCAAGACACAACGCTCTTCTTTTACTATTTAACCAGTTTTTCAGTATTTCTCCAAATTGCACCAGCAATTGACATCCACATGTCTTCTCTAATGATTTTAGTCTTTATAACATATTACAGAAAGAAACCCAACTGCATTTCCCTGAACACCTGAAGTTATGGTTACCTTTACACAATCCACCAGAGCAGTCTCCAGAGCTTCCACAACTTTCTGCAGCACCTCAGAACACAGGAACTGGGGGGCAGTATAGTACACATTAAAACACTGCAAATTGTGTAACAGGCCTTCTAGGTCAACTTATGAGCCACAAAATTAAGCCAGGAGAAATTAATCCAGACAGACCTGAGGTGCCAAATAGATTCTTTGGTCCATTTTGTGTTAAGAGATAAAACAATGAAATCACCAGGTTACAAAAAGGTATGAAGACCTCAGTACTGACTTCAGGAGGAATTCTCCAAAACAGTAAGTTGCAGTAAACATGCTACTGTAAGGAGCAGCTAGATTTCAGATTCAGCAATAAAAAAACTACAGAGAAACCATAGCAAGGTAAGTTCTTATCTCCCTTATTAACCAGGTTATCATCTTTTTTTTTTTTTTTTTTTTTTTTTTTTTTTACTTCTCTGATACTTTCTAGAAAAGTGTACCACTTGTAGACTTGTAGATTCAATTCATGTTGCAGTTCCTGTAGTTTCCTGTGGAGAAGAGTTTTTGCAGTCTCTAAATTGGAGCTGAACCTCATTAGATATGTATGCATTAAGTACTGGTTCTAAAAGCAAACCAAAACCAGTCTAAACATCCAGCACAATTCCTACTGGTCTCTGTAGAGTGCTTCAGAGGTTGATTTTATCATTTAAGAAAATTTACCTGAACAGCAGTAATTTAAGTGTGCACACAGAAGATGCACAGCACAGGTCAACAAAAATATTTTAATACACTATTCTTAAATAATTTCCATTTAAATTAGGAAAAGCTAAAAACTACAGTAAACAACTGTAGCATTTCTAAAACAATACATAGCTAGTCAAAATTCGTGGCAGAATTTATGTTTTAGCATTATCTAATGTTAACTGAAGTCTAAATTCTGCTAAGATTTATGCATTTAACTTAAAAACATCCTAATTTTATCAAACTGGTGATCATGCAGACATGTTTATACTTAAGAGAATACACAAATCCTCTAGGCACAGCAGCTTTGAGAAAAAGCTGTTAAGACTGATGGTTTTGTGAAGTGCCTTTCAATAAAGCTTTTATACATCACCATAGTGAATACTAAATATACTGTCACAATTCAAAATAAAGTATTAGCTTCCACCTTCTATTCTATTAACTAACTCAGTGAAGATGAAGATGATTTTATTCTCCCAACACTTTTTTAAAGCAGTTAAAACCCAACCTTTTTCTAAGATACGAGTAAGCAAAGACAAAAATTGCAAGAGGAAAGATCTGTTTTTCTCCAACATATGAAATCCAACCTTATTTGCAGTTACAGCCTTTGAAACTGTAAGTGCTCTAAAACTTCCACTCTCGACCATGTTTTTAAAAAGAAATTCTTTGAAAAGGACTAGCTCTTTCAAAAAAAAAAAAAAAAAAAAAAGGAAAGAAAACAGAAAGGAAAAAAAGAGTCAAATCTAGCTTCTTGACTTCAAAACTCAGGTTGGTTTTACTTTAAAATTCAGATTTCAGCCTGTAATTCCAAAGAATTAACTTCTTCAGAAAGGGTACCAGTGGATCTGTAGCACATGTATCTTCTCAATTTGCACAGAGCTCTCAATAATAATCTTCGAGGCAGGGGACAGTTTTCCCCTTCTTACTGTTCTATCAAGTTCTATCAGCAAAGACATGACTTTAGACCAGCAGCTCTGTTAAGGCTCTTTGAGGCTTCACTACCAGTCTGAGAAAGAGGTCAAATCAATCAGTCACTGGTTCCACATCCACTCTATAAAGAGATGTATTTTAGGACAAGGTTACAGAACAAAAAGCAATCTTCGCCTTGAGCTTCATCCTACTGAAGCTGCCTTTTGCAGAAAACCCTCCTCCACAGTCTCAAGAGAACCAAATGCAGTGCTTCAGCTAGAAAGCTGATATAAATGAGCACAGAAAAACAGATTTTGAAGAGGAAAGTGAACAGCTAGAAGTGAAGACAGTCAGGGCAGCCACCAGAGTACTAGCATCAAACCCCAGGGATGTGGATTCAGTTCTCAGCTCTGCTTTCAGCTTCCACAGTGACCCCAGTAGCTGCATCTCAGTTCCTATTTTGCAGAAGAGAGATAATAGGAACTTGCCTACAAAAAAGGGCATTGTATCAATTTTAATTTAAAAGATGATCTGGTAATAGTAACAAGGTTGTTTTGTTTCTGGTATTCTGAAGCAACTGTATTTAGTATTTTAAAAAAGCAATAGGAGGTAAATGGAGAGAAGCCGTGTCGTTCTAAATCATTGTCGCAATCCCTCTTTCCTCAAGAGCTGAATTACATAAAATACTTTAAGAAAACCCCATATGCTGACATTTTGTAAACAAAAATTTTAATCTTTAAAAAATTGCTTAGTGCAACTATGCATACAAAATTATTACTAAATCAGGAACAGGACAACCACAAGCATGAAAGAAAATGCACTCTAGCTTTACAGCAAATGCCATTTTAAAAAAGTACTTAAAACCTGCTATTTTTTCCAAGTATGCCAGCATGTGTTTTTAATTGAAGCTGGCATTATATGGAACTTGATTTACCAAACAAGTCCTATTCATCTGCAAAAGAGGTGAAGCAGGGAGAGTAGTGAAATCTTCTCTTCACACTACTCTGCCCGTTATCTCCCACCTCAGCTTTCATACTAAGTAACAAGTTCTCAAACTGACCATTTATAACCTGCAGGTAGCTGGAACACGTAGACCCTGCTAATGATGCCCAATGAACTGTCATGACACTTCCATGTCATCAATCATAGATTATTTAATGGTACCATATCATATGAAATGTAGACATTAAAAGCCATCTTTATTTACTTCCAAGTTGCATTTTCAGTTTAAATTCTGTGCATGAAGTGAAGATTTACGTAACTGTATGTGAACAATCTCTTCCAAGAAAAGAAACAGCTAGTAGTCTCTAAGAGTCACCTGCAAAACAAGCAGATCAAGTATTTTATGAGAGCAAGTAGGAAAAAAAAAACTTTATGAGGTATATTTACAGAGCACAATTTTTTTCTGGCTTTAACTTATAGTCACAGGAAAAGCATACCCTAATTATAACTTCTAATGGTTTTGCTCATTTCCAATCGTTTGAAAAGAAAATGCAAGTTGTTTATAAAATTGGTTTTCTTGTTTATTTTAAATGAAGCTGGTACAGACAATGTCCATTCAAAACCCACGTCCCAGGCCAAAAGGTACAAACAAGCGTGTCAAAGTAACACCAGTTGGCTGCTGTGAACATTCTTGCACGGATACCTGCGCATACTAATTGCTATATGAGGTTAAAATGCTTCTGGGCTCTTCTGGTAATATTTAAAAATCATTAGGGTTTTCAATTTCACGTCTTCAGCAAAGCCATCTCTGGAGCAAGGAACAGATGACAACAGTTCCAGCTTTTCCATTTCCAACTCGTCGATCTTCCTCATTGGGCCATCAGCATAGTTTAAGCAAAATAGCTCTGAGTTATGGATACACAACTTCTCCACAGTTTAGTTCTCAGAAAAACTTCATCTCGCACTGAAAGTTATAGTCCAGGAGTGAGACAGTCACACATCAAAACTTCAGGGCAGATATGGAAGTCATTAAGAACACTTGCCCACCTGGCAGATCTTACAGCCTTCGTGCCTGAAATGCACGAACCCAGTGAACATACAAATGCATGTGAGTACATGTATTCCTAAAGGGGAGGGCAGAAGGGAAGAGGGGAGCAAGGTTGCAGCTGGATCACAGAAGTTCAGCACAATGAAAACAGAAACAATAGTGTATAATGAGCACGAGAATTCAAAATACCAGACGCTTGAAAGTAAACTCCCAGAGATGGGGTGCCAGTTTCAGTGTTGAACACCACATTACAAAAGAACTATTATTTAAAAATAAAAAAGGATTAAGGGGGAAGAAAATCAGAAGGATCTAAACTGTTGAGTGACCCCCCGTCTGTTCCTGATAAACTTCAATCACATCTTCCTCCTCCATCCCCAGCTGTGAGAACAGAGAAAAAAAACAGCAAATAATTGTTATTCATAATTGTATAAATCTGGTGTGATGAAATCAGAGCAGATCCTAGACAAATTATACAACACTTTGTTCCTCTGTCCTGTCATAATTCATCAAAGGGATGAAGGAAGTTTCAGTCTCCTCCTCACTAGACAATATTCACAATTTTTGGGCATTTTTCTTCAGACTTAAGTATTTGAGTCAAAGCAAAAGCATTACAGCAAAGACCCACCTGTGGAGCAGTCTGGAAGTTGCCAGCTTTACCTTTCTCTAAACCTCTTGTTTAGGGGGAACAAAGACATCACCAACATCATAGTGAATGCATCAGCTGTAGAGCCCCATGAATTACATCTACAGTGCACTACTAGCTCACAGTGCAGCTTAACACCTACACCTTGCAACTCAAAGCCTGTTTACAACTCTTCTCTCAGAGAGAGCAACTTGTTCAATTTCACAGTCAACAAGTTTGTCTGATATTTCCAGAAGGTCATTATTATGAGTTTCTTCCTGCTTTTTCATAACAATTGGTGGAAGTCACTGGACAGAAGTAACTGTTTTCTGTTTATTTACACTTTGATCTACTAAATGTGAACTAAATACACACTTATTCCAAAGTCATACTGAAGTTCAAGCTCAACAATGGGAAGATTCCCTTCGTGTTTTTCTCCCCTCTACCAAGCAGTGACTACACCCTCCTTTCTGGGGCATTACACACGGAGGTCCAAGCAGGCTCTTTCCGAACTGCCTATCTGCTGTACTAAAAGATCATAGTGAAAGAAATCTAGTCAAACTATATTTCTAGGAAGAAACTCACCTCCTTGGGGGTATGATTATCAGTAATTCTCTGACCCTCGAAGAGAAACCTGAGTGAATTCATTGGAACACCCTAAAAAGAGAAACATATGTATAAGAAAAAAATCCAACTTACTTAATCTTGTATGGATTTACAAGAAAAAAACATTTTAAATAAAAACAACACATGAAAATCATAAAAGAGTGTTAGTTCTTGTTACACAGGGAGCTCAGATATTCTGTTGTATTCAAGTAGACTACCAAGAAGTGACTCAAAAGTATGATAGTGCCAAAATGGATGTTTGTTCCAGAGTCTCACTGGAGTCATAGCTAAACAACTTGGAAGTTTACTTAGCTTTTTAAACTTGTCTTTATTTGTGAATTAAGTACTGACTATGCCCTCTCACAAGATATATTTACACAAGTATTTTTCTGAATAGCCAATCGGGCTTATTTAAGGATCCTAAGGCAACAGGAGAAACATGACGTTTACTTCATGAACTCCTGCCCTTGCTTTCCCTATCTTCTATGGCTACAGGAAGGAATCACAACCTTTACCATTATCAATTCTGCAAATGCTCAGTACTAGGAACAAGAAAGAGCAGAGCTGAGGGGAAGAAAAATGAACAGCATTCAAACAAGGGGAAACAAACACCCCAAAGGTAAACAGAGTTAAGTTAGTCTGTTGCACAACGTGCCCATTTCTGGCAGAACGTCATACTTCACATCAATAGATAAGGTAAACACCTCATCTTTTCCTCCTCTTGCAGGTTATGAGCAAAACAAACTCATGTGGAATATGACAATTTTATCACTTAGCTCTCAAATACTGCTTGCAAATAACTAGGCAGAAAATTTTCTCAGGTAAGGACAGATCTTCACACTGTGTCAACAATCCCTCTGGCCAATGTGGAAGAAATGTTGACAGTCCCTTTACCAGAGAAAGGCTACTTGACACCAAAAACTGCATTGACTGCTGCAAAGGAAATCACAGACCCTCCAGAATTCAGCTCAGGAGATAACAAGTGTGGTCATTCAAAGAATTATTTCTTTCTCTAAGAAAGAATTCCACACATGTATGTTCATTAGTCAGTAAAAATGCTGCATGAATTATTTCCAAGATGATTTAAAAAAAAATTCAGGTTTTAAAAATGAATCATAATTTTAACCATTTGGATTTGGCTACAAATATATCTGGTGTTTGATCTTCTTTCCTCCTACACCAGAAAGGCAGCAAAAAATAACATTTCATGAAAGAACACTTCAATGACAAGTTCAACTTGTCTCCAAGTATTAGGAAAAAGCCCCCAAAGTATTATTACTTATGATTATATCTCCTGAAGTGAACTCCAACACACTTAGCCAAGAAAAGGCCACACAAGGCATCTATCCCCAAAGCTGAGGGCAAACTAGGCCAGGGCTTCTGGAAATAGCAGCTGTGAATCCACAATATCTGCCACAGAATCTGGAAGTGAAGATATGTTTTTGTTCCGTAACAATTGTTACTATTTACCTACATACACAATTAATATTGCAGATTTCTTTAACTTAGAGTATAACTTCACAATTGTCTTACATAGGAGTACTTTTACTTGTTGAAAGTAATTAGGAGATCCATTACGTTTGTACCATCAGATACATCAAAAGTCTTTATTTGAAAGCACAGTGAGAAAGGTGGTTTGGGTTTTTATTTTCTTTTTAAAGAATGTCATTGTTTCACAAACCTGTCTTTGACAGTACGATTCTTTGAGTTTCTTGAGGTGTGTTGTCATTTTCACCTTGAAGTGAATTTCACTGCTGTCCTAAGGACAGAAAAGAAAAAAATTTACTCTCCTTATAGTAACTGCTAACTTTATCTCTTTTATTTTTAAACATTTCATTAGGTAAAAACTCATATAAAACTTAGACGAAACATGGAATGTGATTTAACTATCACCATGCATACCTTGGTGCATCATAACGTGAACCTCCAGGATGATTTATCAGTCACTAAATTCACTATGTACTTCCACAGGAAGCGCTTTTTACAAAAACAGATGGCATTGTATAGCCTTAGGCTCAACATGGAGGTTTTGGATTTCAAGTTACTAAAACCCATCCATGGTTCAGTCTGTGCTGCCATCTTTACCCAGATGATATGAAATACAAACATACATATGCAGGGAATTTCTGTTCTAAGAGTCTAAAGAGACAAGTTAAAGCTTGCACTTCAAAATATATATGAAACCTTGTTCAATTAAGAGTAATTATCTAGAAGTTAGGATACAGGCAGAGTTGGCAACACCAGACTAACCTAAGGAGAAATCTCAGGTCTTAATATTCTGCAGTCCTTCCCACTAGCCATAAGATGCAAGTAGCTGAAACTGTCAAAATGGCTACAGATAAAGCAGATTGCAAGAGGTTCTGTGCAAAAGGCATGAGGGCCACTTCCAGCTTTTCAGTGTGTTCTTGTAACTGCTGATTGGGCCAGCAAGAGGTAAGGTAGTTTCTGTTAGTCCTACTTCAAAGTCATCTGTCTCCACCCAACTGCAGCAAACACTACAACTCCAACAAACAATCCTAGCTGTCATCTGAGCTAGGGGTTCTTTGCTCAGAAGATGCCAAGATTCTCAACATTCACATTCCATTGCAGCCAGAATACAGACTTCTAATCCACCATTCATCTGGTTGCTACATCCACCAACAGGGCAGCCAACAATCCTTCCCCTATCCCTGAGAACGAAATCTGATCTCATGCCTAGGGGACTACACAAACTTTGAGGACCTGAATTTATCAAGTTTGCCACTTATTTCATTCATACCCTTGGATAAATTAATCCCTCAATACATCAAAAAAAAAAAAAAAAAAGCATACCAGAGTATACTAATAAACATTTCTGGCAACTGGAAGTACTTTATGGCAGAGGGGGATCCACACTGAAGAACTGAAGGTATCAACTTGCATTTGGTCATTTCTACCACACAAGAAGTCACACCTTCATCAAATGTCAACAAGCAATTACATAAAAAAACTCACCTGCCCAATGACTTTGAGTTTAATGTACTCCCCTTCTTTCTTATCTCCTAAGTCCTCAGCTGAAGGTTTTGCTTCCTGCAAGAAAAACATAAACCTGATCAGTTAAACGCTTCATTATTTTCACTGGACAGTATGGCAGCTGTCATCCTCTTTATTGCATGAAATCAGACTACTCAAGGCGTCTTCTTTCTTTCTCTCTGTGTGTGTGTGCACAAAAGTAACAGCAACACAGTATCATGAAAGGTTGTCTGCCTACCTGGGAGAAGTTTAATGAGAGAAAAGAAACACCATAAAGAACATAAGAAATGAGAAAAGAACCATTTGGAAATAGATGACATACAAAAATAAGTATAATTTTATACCTCTAACTCCTAGACAACAAACTGCAAAAAACCCACAAGAAGCATACTAAGAAGCTCAGATATTTGACAGAAAAAAGGAACATTGTCAGGAGAGTAAACAAAAAGTACTTGTAACACCCTATCGACTTAAAGGGAGAGAACCATCCAAACATTTTTCAACCCACTGCATCAAAGGTAGTCCTTATTTTCAAAAGGCTGGTCAGCTAGCTTCTTTTTATGACAACAAGAGCCTCCTTCTAACACGTTTAAGACCACAATACTTCAAAGTTTTAAAAGGTGCAGTTCCAAGCACTATAGTATTTTGATATCTTTCCAGGGTAAGAATTAACTGTACAGACAAGTTTGATTCAACAGCTTGAGCACTAAAGCTCATCAAAAGGGTTTAAGTGTTATACACTCTAAGACATTAATTAAGGACATCAGAGTTTTCATGTTGCCAGTTGATAGATTAAACAAGAGAGAAATCAGGTACTATTAACCCCATTCCTTGCCTGTCACTACATACCCTGCATCAGGCCTTTAGCTATGTTCCACTGCAGGACAAAGGGATTTTACACAGACATCAGGTCTAGAGGGTGCTCAATGAAGAATTGTTCCCAAGTAGTTATAACCACAGGTCTCCTGCTGATCATGATTGAAATCATCCTTTTATATTTTATTTCTTAACAGTGTAGACAAAATAAACAAAATATGTACAGGTGTCTACCACAGGCTCTCATCCCAAAAGGGACTTTTTGCTAAAAGTACAAAAACATCCTCTGTATGGTTGGACTTGAAATTTAGGATCAAGTGCCAAAAACATACAAAATACTAACCTTCTCTATTAAGTCCATCCAGATAGGTCTCTATCTCCAGATTAAAACCTTTTTAAGTTTTTCTACCTGCTCCCTAAAGAAGTTACACACACAACTTCTTTGAACATTAAAAGATCAGGGAAGGGCACAGGGCAAGTCAGCAAACACCCTTCCCATCTGTACCAGTCTCAATCTGGAGTAAAGAAAGAGAGGAAGTGTTCTTTCTATCAGTTTGACTCACTGCTTCAACCCAGATCAGTTCAGTTTCTACAATGGAAAGAAGTATGAGCCAGACTCCACCTGGTTTGAATAGCTTTTATTTTTTTAATACCCATCCAGGCACAACCTAAACTGCAGGGACTGATTCATCACCCTTCAAGCTCAAATCCAAAAACTCAACCCAGGCTTTCAAAAAGCCTGACATACACAGGCCTTCAAGCAAGTCACTTTAGAAGCATGACAGGAGTTCTTCACAGGTAACACAGTCAGATCACCTGTGTTCCCCAAAGCTTCCCCTAACACATTTGGACTCTAAACTTCTGGGACTAGTTGCAGGAATAGAAGCACACTGGTATTCACTCCTGATCAGAAAGAAAAACAAGAAGCTGCAACTTGTTCTGATAACTTACACAGCTGTTTTAATGTCTTTATGCAGCATTACTAACTTCTAGGAATCAGACCAAGATTAAGATCTCTACTGATCTGGTTTGTAGCTTCAAAACTACCTCCTGTTTCACTATTACTGTTCTTATTGAAAGAATTTCTAAGAACACTCTGTCCCTTTACATGACATTTCAGGTCAGTCACTGTCTAAATTTACTTTACAAATGGCATGACAGCATATTATCCCAGCAGTAGAGGTATTTGTAGTAGTCTTATAGTTCTGTAAATTGTAACAGATCTACCTACTCAGGCTTCCAAACTCAACCATCCTGTACAAGGTATTACTAATGATCATTGGTACTATGACAGCGCCTCTGGCCAATATGAGTGATACAACTGATTCATATTTGATTCCTACCCTCAAGGAAAGAGGGCTCTAGTATTAAAAACAAATAGGGAAAGCTCCAAACATTAGAATAAGCAGGAGGAATTGGAGTCTTCAAACCATAAAGATGCTTGTTTAAAGCCCCACAACCACTCAGACACAAAATAAGAGGAAAGAAAGCTGTAGCTTCAGGAGAAGAGAAATAATATCAAATTAAATAATAGAAGTGCCAATAATCAAAACTTTACATCAGGATACAAGACCCAGCAAGTCTGAAAATGCTCTCTGCAGCTTGTCAGTGAACTATACTGCTATTCAGAGCCAAACGGTTAAGGCAACACAAAAACACTTAGGAATAAAGAAAGGAAGGAGATTGCAAAGCTGTTAAAACCACTAGCATTCATTCACAAAAATCCTGGATCAGCAATTAGCAAGCAAGTCTCCAGACTTCTTGCCCTGTGAAAAGAACAGGGTACCTCATGAAACAGGACATAAAAAAGACCACCATACAAAGAGAACAGAAATACCACAACACTCCAATTTCTAACTCTTCATTAGATGCCTGAAGTTTTAAAGGCTTCATTGCAGTTTTCCTAAAGAGCACAAAATAAGGCTCCTAGCACTGTCCCACACTTATAGAAGGACCCTAAAAAGCACGCAAAGTTTCTTGGATGAAACACACTGGTATTGCTATTGCAACTAACAAAAACAAAACACACACAAAACAAACATCATGAGGCAACATATTGCAAGCTTCCTCCTCTAATTTTCAGAAGAGCTCAAACTTCAATGTCTAACCTTAAAAAAACAAACTCTATTCTCAGCATTTTAAAGAAAAATCATCAAAACCAAAATTACTAGAGGAACAGATGTACAACATACTTCCTAACAAAGCAAATAAACTTATATTTTTTACAGGAGTGGAAAACATACATACAAACTATAGCATTCTTTATTAGCAGTACATGAACAGAAAACATTTAGATTCAAGTAATGCAAAAAACAGCCTAAGACACTTGGAGGGAGGAGAAAACAATTTGTGTTTTGTTTCATTTTTGCTTAGATCCCACTAAGCAACCATGTGAGTTTTTTTTGTTTTTTGAAGTCTGCCCTTCTTTCAAGCATTTTTACTTATTATAAAAGTCAATTTCACGCTGAAAATAAAGTAACCCCTACTTTTACTGATGATAAATGACCCCGCTCTTAACTTAATTCCAGGGCCAAAAAGAACGATACTCTAAGCAATTCACAATTTTAGGTAATCCAGTTATTCGTGTAGGATTGATAAAGAGAGGAATGAGATTTACAGTGCTGCATAACCTTACATTATCCTTCTACTTAAACATCTGTTTAGCTCTTGTTGCACAGTCCCCCAGAAATGAATGACACAACATCTAACAGTGTTTGGCTTATCTATTAAAAATAAACAGCAGGCTCCTTATTCATCGATCTTTAAAATACATAGCCACAACAGGTTATCACATACATGGAATTTTACATGCTTCAAGCAGTCCCAAAGACAAAACACACATGTGTTTTAGCAGAACTTGCCTGGGGAAGGATTTACCTAACTAATGAAAGCTGCTATTTGTTAAAACACGCCTTGGTTTACATATGTAGACAACTACAGAGCAAGTCACGTGAACATCTGTCTATAAAATCTAGTTCAGAAATTGTTGGTGGGTTTGTTTGGCTTTTTTTAAAATGCAGTCACTTTCACGTATTTTGCTACAGGGGCAACGTGTCCTGCTCGGAGGCAGCAATCTCGGTGCTCCCAGCTGCCTCTCGCACAGGCACCGAGAGGCAGCAGCACCATTCATTGTCAGCTGCATTGTGCTGGGAAGTCGGGGGCGGGGAGGAAGACCACCAGCGCACACAGCGCTGGCTTCTTTTCACCGCTCATACTGCACCAAGGCTACTCCCCAAAGCAGACATGGTATGTACTAAGCTGAGCCTTGTCTCTGGGGACTTTTAATTTCCTGGCTGGCACCAGTACTATTCTTGACTTCACAGCACTACAAGAAACATTTGTAGGTACTAACATTATCACTTTGGGAAAAATCAAAGATAGGAAACAGTGCCCTATGACGACAATATAAAAAATATAAAAAATAAAGCAAAACAGAATACAAATTAAAACCGGAACGCTGTTTTAACTTTCCAGCGGCAGGTCACATAGCCTAAAGCAATAGTTGTAAGCAAAGCACTGTATACATGCCAGGCCAAGCAACCCAGGAACTTGCGGTACGAGCAACTATTTAAGTCCCCGGCTCAGAAGACAGAAATGACGGGGGCATAACGAGAATACTACGCGAAGCGAAGGCAGGACAGAGCCTTGATAAAGGACGGGGTGTTTAATACAGGCAAACAACGCTCAGCTGAGAAAGGAGGGGGAGAAAACCAGGCTTTCGCATTCCTAGGGCGAACAGAGGACCTGGCAAGCCTAGCCCAACCCGCACAAAGCCCGCTCCGGGGCAAAACCATCCTACCACACACCCGGGAAATGGAAAATGAAAGGAAACAACAGTTGTGCAACACAGCTCGCCCCTCGCTGCATTCCCGGGTTTCCAGGGCCGGGGCTGCCCCGGCGGCGATCCCGCTCCGTCCGGACGCCGCCCCGGCCCCCGAGTATCCCCGCCTGGAGCCCGACCGCGCTCCTCGCGAAACACCCCGAGGGAAGAGGAAAAAAGGATTAAAATGCACGGGGAGAGGGGCCCGAATCTGGCCGAGGTAGGAGATCGGCATCCATACAAACACACACACACTCCCCTGAGGGAACGTTCCCCCCGGTGCCCTCCGGGCGACCGCGACTCCGCTCTCCCCGGGCCGGGGCTGCCCCGCGGCGGCGGAGAGTGAGGGCGGGGGGGGGGCAGGCAGCTCCTCCCGCGCCCCCGGGGCCGCCGCGCCCACCGTGCCGTCCCCCCGCGGCCGGGACAGCTGCCCGTACCTGGTCAGACATGGCTCGGCCCCGTGTCGTGCGGCAGGCTCGGCTGGGCCGCTGCAGGCGCTCCGCTCCTTTCTCTGCCCGCAGCGCAAACACAGGGCCGCGGCACGGGCGGGATTTCCGGTGCGCCTGAGCTCACTTCCCTCCCGGGCCCCGCCTGCCGCCCCTCCCGGGCCTCGCACGGAGCTGCCGCCGCACCGGCTCCACCGAGGCCGCGGCGGAGAGGGGAAATCGCCGTTGGAAGAAGCGACGAACGTTAAGGGCACCGTGGTGATCGGAGCAGCTGGGGAGAGTCCAGCGGATGCCCCAGCGATGATGAAGGGGCTGGAGCATCGCTGTTCCTGAGGAGAGACTGCGGGAGCTGGGCCTGCTCGGTCTGAGGAGATTGTGAGGGGATCTCATGAATGCACAGAAATACCTCAAAGGCAGGTGCCAGGAGGATGGTGCCAGGCACTTCTCAGTGGTGCTCAGTGACAGAACCAAGAGAAATGGCCATAAACTAAAACATAATAAGCTCCACCTCAGCTTGAGAAAGAACTTACATTGAGGGTGGCAGAGCACTGGAACAGGCTGCCCAGGGAAGTCATGGAGTCTCCCTCTCTGGAGACATTCAAACCCCACCCGGACATGTTCCTGTGTCACTGTGACTCTGCCGTGGCAGGGGTTGGATTCGGCGCTCTCCAGAGATTCCTTCCAACCCTGACAATTCTGTGAAGTCACATAACCCCTTCCACAACAGCAGATCTTGGAGCAAAGGTCACTTTCATTCTGCCTACTCTAATATCTTGTTAAGGTTGTTACTAAGATGTCATAACAAAACTCACTTTTCTGTTTAGACACAGTGCAATTTTTTTTTAAAGTCATTGCAACCATGCAAACAATGGGATCTGCATGTATTAAGCAAATCTGCACCCAGACTTTAACAAATTTGCAAAGATACATCATTAAAACAGAACAGGTGCCCTGCTTTACATTGGCACAGCATGGCTGTTCAGAGGTCAACACAAGAAGTAACATCTGCCTAAACGATGACATTTAGGCTGCAAGCTGTTTGGACTATAGCATGGGGTCCTAACTTGTAGGGGGATACAGTGTGGGTAAATGAAGTTGGTATAGAAGGTAATCTTATCCCCCAATGAGTTGCAGCTGGACCAATTACTAAAGACTAGAAGCAGGCCTGATCTTAACAGGCCACACCTGTATCCAATAAGAGCAGTGGTATAAAAGAGTGGATTGGTGGGCTCTGGAGTCAGATGGCTGCTGCAAGGACCAGGAACAGTCAGTGCTTGGAGGAGCTGCCTGCCAGAAACATCGAGGAGGTAGGAAGCTCTGGTGGTATGAAATCCTTGCACTATAACAACGTTAGAACTCGTGCTAGCTAAGACAACACTAACATCCCCTCTCCAACTGCTCAGGCAACTCCTGCATGGCATGACTGCTGGCACAGGCATATGCTAAGCTCTAAGTGGCCAGCAAGTAGAAAAAAGCTCCACACATGAGAACTATAAAATAACATTAATGTAAAATCAATGAATCAACAGAATTTTGTTCAATTGAAATAGGAGATTGTTATCCTCATGCCACTACACAGAGTTTTAACTTTACGAGCTACCTTTGGGAAAGGGCAGAGTACATTCATTAGCTCTGGGCATTCATGAACACAAACAGCTCAATGCTCTGTGCCATGATCCCCTGTAATAACACCAAAACCAAAGCAGCTGCACTCTGTGCCTGCATTTCTGCTTGTCACTGAATGCCAAGTTACAAACACAGCTACACCAAGAGGTGCACTTTTACCAGCCAGTGGAACAATCAGTATCTAGACTCATGGGAATTAGTTTTAATCACAAGTGTTAAAACAATTCAGAATTAACAAGGGAAGGAAAAAATAAATAAAGAGGACCAAAACAAATGCTATACAGAGCTACAGAATGAAGATGATGTTTTTTAGGCAAGGCCAAGCAGTTAGAAAAGCCAAATATGTTCATGCCATGCCAAGCTCACAGTAAGAGCTCATTATGAGCTTAATAACAAACACAAAGCACCAAAATAAGCCATGCAAGGGCTCCACAACAACACACAATACTAACAAAATGGAAAATGACAAATATTCTATCCTGAACATTACTCCTTTTTATAAATTCTAAAGGAATTTTTAAAAACAGAGCCTTACTGTGCTAAGGCCAAAGCCTCAGACTCTGGCACAAATCCAGTTTTTTCCAGCAACCCCATAATAAAAGCTAACACTCACACAAGTCAGATTGCAGTTACCTATCCACATACATACCCATAAAGATACAGGGTTAGAATGTGCTCATCAGCATACACACTAACAGTAGCACCACCTATTCTTGACTCCCTTCTTATTCCATCAGTTGTGGCTGCATTAGCTCTTCAAGACACAAGCTAGATTTGTACAGGATCTTCAAAGTTAATCTCCACTGAGCCTGGGAAAACTGTGGATGTACAGCAGTAAAACTCACATTTTTCTTTTTTGACTGCTCCAATTCAACATAGAATGCACTTAAAGAGAAAACAACAAAAGCTGTTTTAAGAATACCAAACATACTTACACCAGCTTCTTCCCACAAAACCCAAAGTCAGCCTTGCGTTTGCACACACTGCTAATGGTACTTGCCCTAATAAATCTCACTGAATTCTCAGGTATTTTATGATGTCTCTTATTTCCCTATCTGCACTTAATCTCAGTCACCTGAAGCCAATGAAGTTCACCCGTGTTGACGGATTTCTCCAAAACTGCTGTACAGTTTAGGAGCCAGTAGCTGTAAGAGGTTTTTTTCCAAAGGTATTGGCCCACACGTACAGTGTGTGCAAAGCTGCTTCAGTCTGTCAGAAACAGATTTCTTAAAAAAGCAGACTTTAACCCAAGAACAATCTGTAATCTCATCATGCCAATTTGCTTGTCTGAGAGGGGTAAGTGCTAGCAAACAGGATGGATGCAGTGTTCTGGGGCAGCCAGCTAAGTAACAGCAGCTCTTACATAACAATGGTACTCTGCCAGCCAGGCCAGAAACAGTACTTTAAAACTAGGTGGAACTTGGAAATTCTCTACCACCTTGAACCTAATTTCTTTGTCAATATTATTGGTGGTGAAACTTTAAGAAAATTGGTTATGTAACGTAAAGTACCAAAGTCTTTCCTTTGAAAAAAAAAAAAAATATTTTCAGAAATATTCAAGTCAACAGATTTCTCTCACTGTTGGCTTTCCAGCACACTCCTTACATGGAGGAAACAAAGGCGTGCTGACTCATACAGATGTTTGCATAAAATGCAGCAATGAACGCCTGATATAAATCAAAACCCAAGCGTTTCTCGGAGCCTCTCTTCCTGCGGGCAGGAAAATCTCTGCCTGTTCTCAGCACCGATAACCCTGCCTGTGAAATAAATGGGGATTTCTAAGGGCAAGGAGCGGCGCTTTCCGCCTGCCTCCCACTGGCACGCAGCTGCTCGGCTTCTCAGCAGGACCGCGGCACAGAAGTAGGTCAGCCAGGCACCGCGCTGTGCACGCCCGGGCTGTGCCAAGGACAGAGCAGGAGGTGGCACAAATATCCGCCCCTGCGCCCCCGGCCCTGCCGTGCCCCGGACAGGACTGCCCCTGCCCCGGGGAGACCGCAGCAGCCTGGGGAAACACGCAGCGTTCAGAGCTCTTGGTTTATATGTGCAGAATGTCGGCCAAGCCAAGCTTTAAAACACACACACAATCGCACTCTGTCAACAATTCTTTACGTAAAGAAACTGGTTTTGGTACGATGAACTGTAGGTCAGGCCGCGGGAGCGAGAGCGAAGCGGGCAGAGAACGCAACTCGCCGTGTGCGGAGGGCCGGGGGAGCCGGCTGCACCCCGGCACCGCGGCCGGTCCGTCTCGGGGTCGCCGAGGGGGCCACCCGCTCACACCCGCTTCTGGATCCGTACGGGAAACTAAGTCTCCGGCACGGCCACCCGCGTCCCGGGGGACACCCCGCTTCCTATCTACGGCGGCCGACCCTGCCGCCAACTGCGGCACCCGGGGAAGCGAGGGCAGCTCTGGTGAGGTGCTACAGGGGCACCCCGGCGGCTCCCGCGTGTTTGTTCGTTTGGAGACTCGAACCCGCGGCGGGGCGGGGGACAGGCGGGGGCGCGGGCGCGGCCCCGCCACGTGGCTGGCGGGCGGATAGGCGGCCCCGCCGCTTCCGCTCCCCGAGCGCGCTCACTTCCGCTGCCGCAGCCGCTTCCCTTTCCGCTTCCGCCGCGCGGCGCGCGCGTGCTTGAGCGGGGTCCGGTGAGGCGGCGCACGTGGCGCCCCCCGCCCGCCGCAGCGATGCTGGTGCTGTTCGAGACCGCCGCCGGCTATGCCATCTTCAAGGTGAGCCGCGGGGCTGCGGCTCGGGGCGTGCTGCCTCTCGCCCGACGGGTCGCGGCCGCCGAGCTGCGGCGGAGCAGAAGGGAGGGCGAAGGGGGGCGCGTTGGGCCTACTGTGGAAATTACGGGGAAACACGGGCGGGGGTGAGAGTGAGGGAGGGACGGAGGGCCCCCGCATCCAGTGCGGCCCCTCGGGGGGGGGCAGGGCCGGGGGTGGGAGCAGAGGGGTCGCGTTGTGATCGAGGCCCCGGGGAAGGGGCTGCTGGAGGAGGCTGAAGGCGCTCGGCGGGCGGAAGGGGATCTCCTCGGTGCCTGCCAAGCGTCGCCTCTGGCCCTCGTTTGCCCCCCTCTACCGGCCCGGATTCGGTAGGAAGTTGTGCTCTCGTGGCCGTGCCCCTTTCGGCCTGTGCTGGGGGCAGCCGGGTTGGGGGGTGCTGACCCCTTTCTCATCCTGGCTGTGCCCTCGGGGCGGCTGTATCCGCAGAACCCCGCGGGTGCGTGAGGGGCGTGTGGGAGACGGGCAGCGCCTTCCCGGCCGTGCGGGGCCGCTGCCCTGGGCGTGCCCGAAAGCGGGAATGGCGGGGACCGTGCGGGTCCCCAGGATTCTCGTGTCCCGACCTCGCTCTCCCAGAGGGACAAGCAGACACCTTCCCGGGGATTTGCCAGCCTCCTGACCGGGTGGCTCAGGGCTGCAGCTCCCTGGGGCTTTGAGCAAGCCTAAACTAGAGTTGCTGCAGTGTCGTGCTCCTTTCTGGCTTTTCTTTTGCTCGAGTGTTGATTCATGTACAGTTTTACCGGCTTGGTCTTAGTTTGATCATAACATCCTTATTTTTTCCCCTCCAACTTAGTCTTGGGGTTTAACTTTTGTGATCATTAGTGCAGATGTGAAGAGAGGAAGGCTCTGGTTTCCTCTACCTTTGCCTGTAGCAGAATTGCACCCTTGCTGCTCTGTGGAGCACGATATTTCCTTCCTCTGCCGTGAAACCTTTTCTCCTCATTGGGGTGAAGCCATTCAGTTTAGGCAATATTTTGTTATAAATTTTAATATTGTAATTTCTGAAGGGAGGCTAGGTATGAAGCAAAGGTAGAAGGAGGGACATACAGAGAGAACTGCAGGGAGGTATCTGCAGAGGTGCTGCAGTGTTTGCTGCAGCTGTCAGCAGTTATCAATAGGCGTGTCATTTTTATACACTAACAGTCTTGATTTTAGCGTCTTTCATTTTTTTTTATGTGCCCATGTCTTTTTATAGAAGCTGAAAATTCTGTAGGTGTTGGTGTAGGAAAAATGAACTGCAGGAAAGAATCATCTGGCTGAGGAAAGGAGGAGTTGCCCCAAGGTTTTGCTGTGCCTCACAGTCATGTGGGATGTTAATTGCTAGGTTTATTTGCTCACCTACTAACTGAGTTTAAAAAAAAGACAACCTCCTTCAACCAGGGTTTAAAAATCTTCTAGGGAGCAAAATTTATAATCCTAGGAATGATTCCTGCACTGAGTTAAATTGCAATTGCGTTGCGTTTGCGATGTGGGGACAAAACCACAAGGTTATTGAGTGAGATGTAAAGAACAGTGTTGTAAAGATCTCGACTATTCTCTTGAGCCATTTTCTGAGAACTTGCCATGCACTCTGCATGTTGTGAAATGTTTATAGGCTCCAAGAGTGTAAGTGTTAATCTTGTGCTGCTTAAAAGCTGAGGGGGTTCCCTGTGTACAGAGATGGGATTAAGCCATTGCTGCCTCTTAGGTAATTGTTGGTGTGGTTGATGACCAAGCTGTGGTGATGACTGTTCTTTACAGGGATGTTTTCATTTTTGTTTGGGTTAGGTCTGATTAATGAAAATAACTTGGGGGATCACTGCTTTCTGTTAGATTTCCCAGGTGGTTTTTTTTTTTTTAAGCAGTGGTAAATTTGGGTTTGGGTCACTGTGGTTATGAGTGAGTCTTGTAGAGGAGGTGGAGCAAGCCCAGTTTTGATAAAGAAGAAGAGAGTTTTTGCTTTAATGTGCCGGGTCCAGGAGGACACAGCCATTATTGTAGAACTTCGGTAATTCAGATGAAAGTAAAAGTATTGCACTATTGTCTTGGTAGGGTAAAGCTGCTGAGAGAGAATGGTGAAAACAGAGATCACTGAAGTGACTCAGTGTTAACTACTGCAGAGTGGTTGGGTGCACTGTAAATGTTTCAGGTCTCCTGCGTGTAAGAACTAAATATAGTTGTGTGTTGTGGTTTTTTCCTGCAGGTTCTGAATGAGAGAAAGCTTCAAGAAGTTGACAGTCTGTGGAAAGAATTTGAAACTCCTGAAAAAGCAAACAAAATGTAAGCAGCTTTGTGTGGGGATAGCAGTGTGGCTTGTGGAAGGACATGGCTGCCTGTAGTTACACACAGCTGAGGTTCAGAATGAAGTACTGATTTTTGGGTTCCAGTATTGTAAAAGCTGTTGTGAGCTATTGTGAGCAGTGATAATGTGAAATTAGATACTCTGAGATGCTTACAATGAAATATCAAAGTGAAAGAAATATCTTACAGAATAATTAAGTAGCAGAAGTCATTACCATGTGTCACCAAAGCAGAAAAATTGAACAATATTTTAAGGTGATGTGGGTGCTTTGACAAGGACATCCAAGCTTGTAATGCTGGAAGTGTCAGTGAAATGACAGGGGTGTGTGCTCTCAGGAAATTATTTTGGGAAAAATAAAGCTTAATCCAGGTGGAACTAGGTAACTCACTGAATTGAGAGCTAGTGTTGTTGCCCATGCCAGCAGTGAGACTTAGCACCACTGCAGAGTTCACAGGGATTGCAGCATCCACTAATCAAGCTGGCCTTTCTAGCAAATTGCCCTAAAGCTGGGGACAGTGGTGGATTCCTTCCAAGTCTGTGTAGTGGTTTTATTGGAAGATTTCTAAGCAGCTTTATAATGGATGCATCCATTGTAATAACCAGATTATAATGGATGCATCTGAGCAAGCTGTGCATTTCATATTTATCCTGCTGTGTAGCAGTACTTAAAGCAGAGGCCAGAATATCCCACATCTTGCCTGTTTGTAATGTGGTTAATCTTGTCCTGGAAACATCATCTTGGGCACTAGGTATACAGGATGTGGCTCTTAATGGGATCTCTACTCTGATAAAAATAATTCCTCTTTTACCTTTCTGAAAAGGCATCAGTGTAAGCCTGAAGCTTTTGTTGGGATCTGCAAATGCTTAACTCAAGTATTCAGCTGTATCTGTGACCTTGCTTCCTTTGCTGATACTTGACTCACAAGCAGCAGTGGTTAATCAGAGCTGGATTAGTTAAATGCCTGTCCCTGACAAGGAATTTAGTGGATTGAGATAGCTTCTTAGCTGTAACTATATATCAACACCACAGGCTGTGTGAGGGGTAGAGGGAAGCTGTCTGACACAGGGTGGTTAAACACTCCTCGTATGATTCTTGGCTCTGGTCAGCGCTCAGGGCATTAAAGAAATTTTTGTTTTTTGTCTTAAGCTCGGCTCAGGACTTGTATTCTAGCATCTAATTACAGGGGAGGACTTGAGGATACATGGGCAATGAATCAGTTCAAATTTAAAGGCTTTGAAGATGTATTTGGTTGAAAAGCATGTTAAATCTGAGCTGTGCAGGCTCTGCATTCCACAGAGGCAGAACATTTCCTTTTGAAGATGAGTGGAAAGATGCTATCATCAGTCAATCAGGGTGCAATGTTGAAATTTAAATGGATGATGTCTGTCTTTAAATATGAACTACAAAGCAAAAGGAGGGGTTAGGTTTTCTGGTGATGTCGGTCCAAGAAATGCCAAATCAAAATTCCTTTGTTTTTTTTTTTTCCCCCTTCATAGAATTATTGTGGGACCGAGCTGAAACATCACACCAGACTCAGTTGGCCAGTTGGGTGCTCTCAGTCCTCTTTGAGGGTCTGAAAATTGATCTTTGCTCTCTTGAAGCCATTGGGAGTAGAGAGGAGCTGTAGTAGCAGAGGCAGGAAAAATGGTTCTAGCATGTGGTTTATGTACACTTGTTTACACACTTCTATTTTATGTCTGTAGAGTAAAGCTGAAACACTTTGAAAAATTTCAGGACACAACAGAAGCACTTGCTGGTGAGTTAACACTATTATTACAAAAAAAATCAAATCTCTATCATGCATTATTTCGCTCATTGCTTGCCTGTGTCCATGCTCTTTCTTTTCTTGGCTTTTAAATTACAGGTTTTTAAAAGTGAGCTGGTTTTGATGGTTATGAGGTCACCTATCCAGTCTCTAGTGCAATAAAGATGTAATAAAGTCTAGTTTTTTCCTTCAGTGCATATTTTTAAGCAGTTTACAAATGAGCACCCTATAAGTTGTGACTGACATGTGTAGTCTGTCTGTTGTCAATGATGGATTCTTGTTGAAGCTGAATATCACTGATTTGAGTCAACAATTCGTCACTACCACTGAGACAACAGACAGGTATTAAGAACATTCATTATTACAACCACCTGGGTTTTATGGATACATGTTGTGCCTGTTTCAGCCTAAGAAAGGTCTGTGTTCTCCTCAAATTCAGGAGTTTAAGCAAAATGGGAAGCCTTATATTCAATATTTTTTACGAATTCTGCACTTAAATGCTTGATGTGTGGCCTGATTTGAACAGAAGTGGTAGGAATTCTAGGCAATAATTCAGAAATGGTGTGACAATTACTGCTGAATGTGCTGTATGATTTAAGTAGGTGAGTGTTCCAGGTCACATTTATAATTAAAGATCAGCTCTTCATATTCTGATGCAGTAGGGATACCTTATGAAGGAAGCAAAGAAACAAGAATGGAAACACAGCCATCAAACATGAGATGCAAGTAAAAGAGCTGAGATTGAAGCTGCTGTACATTCCTCTCTGTGACATATTTTTTGGATTACATTGCTTTTGCATAGGTTTGGATTCAGTTCATGTATTCTTAGGCTGATTAAAAAAACCTCAGAAACATCCAACACCTTCTACTACTCTGCTTCAAGTAAGCTTATCTGTGAAACTGAGATCTTCAGACGACTTATGGCTCATTTATTTTGAAGGCAGGACTATGTATGTGACTGTTTCAAGGGGTTGGATGCTGTTGGCCAGCTTGCAGGGTAGAAAATTATCTGCATTGCAGAAGGGTTGAGAGGAAACTCAGCACAGCACTTTGATTTTACTCTTACATGTCATTAGGTTCTGGAAAGCAAAAATCACTAGCTGCTGCTCTGTTACTGTGGTGGAGATGTATCAGTCCCAGAAGTTCAGTGGAGCTCAGAGCTGACCCTCAGAGTTGTATAAGTGCCTGCTTAAAATATATTGTGTGGGATTGTAAAGCTTTTACAGATCTATTAATATTTAAGAATTAAGAACATCCTTTAAAGATTCTTCTGTCTGCATGCTGTATTAAAAGGGTCTGTCTGACTGTCCAGTTTGGCATCATTCCTGGGGCTTTAGATAGTACATTATCGTCACCAGAGAATGCAAATAAACCATTACTCAATTTAGGATATCATGGTTGCTGCCTAAGGGATCTGGCAAATGGTTGGTTAATTAAATTATACACTAAATATTCCCATATAACTTTGCCATTGGAAATGTTAAACATGTATCTAAAGCATATGGCATACTGTTTGTAGAGATCCTTTAACAAAATTGGCAAAAATAGAACTGAAAACATATGGAGAAAGGAGAGGCAACTGGGAGAAAGGTTTTTCATTTAGGCCTTCAGAGGAGGACGTGTATAATTTTCTTCTATTTTGATTTTTAGCTACTGCATGGTGAAGTAGTATTGCACTCAGACTAGAGCTACTGTGCACAGTTAAAATAAATAGATGAAGTTAGGAGTAATATTTTTACAGGTTTTAGGAGAGGAAAGAAATAGCATCTTTGGTCTTTTTGTTTTATACAGCATCCACAGCTCTTGTAGAAGGCAAGCTCAGCAAGAATTTGAAGAAGATTCTCAAGAAGATAGTGGCAAAAGATGCCCACGAGCAGTTGGCTGTGGCAGATGCCAAACTTGGAGGTGTCATAAAGGTGATAACTGATTTTGCTGTTTTTCCGTTTGTCTCATGCTACTGAAATGCTGCAGTCAGATTCCAGAGATTTTGCAGTTGCTAGCAATGGATTATGCTGCCAGTGTTTGCAGCATAGAGGATAGTCATAGTATGTGTACAGGGAAGATGTTGTCTTGAGAGCACAGGTCACTGGTATGGTAAGAATGCACTGAGGTCTTCAGGTTTGCTTGATTTCTCTCTTAAATATTGGTTAGAAACCCAGCAAGTAGAAAAATTAATTTTCTAATTATCCAGTCCAGAAAAAGAGTGGAGGGAGGAACCAACCAAAAAACCCAAGCCAGCCAGACACATATTCCTCACTAACAGATGCAGCAATAGTAGGGTGATGATTTATTGTCTTTCTGGGAGTGGGCATTGTTGTGCATTCCTCAGTGTGCAGGTAGCTGTGCACAGCTCTTGGTCCTTGCCTGCCCAGAGGAAGGAGGTTCAGTGAAAGTGGATTGCTTTTTCCAGTGTCTCCTAAGTGTCAAATACCAGTTTCCCATCTCATGTCCAATTGCTCCCCGTTCCACTGAACTTTGTTCTGACAACCTCCTCATGCTGTCTTAGGAGACTGTGGAGGGTGCAAAATGAGGGCTTCATGTTAAAGTGAATAATAGCAAGGACTTTAAACTAATTATTCACTGTTGTTCTCTGAAAAAGACACAATGCCCCTAACCCTCTACCTCTGAATTTTCTTTCTGTGACCAAACTGTTTCTAGTAAACTTCAAAATCCTGAATCTTAAGTTGAATGTTCTACATAGCATTAATTTTAAATCTGCTCTTCAAAGTGGAATGTTAACTGTGTGGGGAACTGGGCGTGTCACTACCTTGAACATCAAAAATGGATGAAACTTGTGTGATCACAGGATTGCAGTGGGAAAACCAGTTAAAATGATGTAAGGCTGCTGGAAGAAGGACTTCAGAGGAATGTTGTGTTATGCCTGACTTTGGACCATTGATTTCCACACTGCAGGAGAAGCTGAATTTGAGTTGTATACACAGCCCAATGGTTACAGAGCTGATGAGAGGAATTCGCTCACAGATTGAAGGGCTCATAACAGGCCTCCCTTCTCGAGAGATGGCAGCTATGTGCCTGGGTCTGGCACACAGGTGAGTTCCTACAACAGATCTCTCTCATCCTGTCTGCCCCTGGCTGTGCTGTGCTGCTTGAAGTGTTTCTGAGTATGTCGCATGGTCTCATACTCTGTAAGTCAAGATACTTCTGTATCTGAAATCTTGTTTTACAAAGGAAGGGCTTTCAGTTTGCACCCACCCTTTAGGGAAAGGCTTCATTTTCAGCCAAAGTGGAAGCTGGTAGCTTTCCTTTTCATGTTATATACATCAGGATATACTTCTGGACTGTGTCTGGAGCAGTCAAGGGAGTCATTTGAAGCTCCATTGCCACTAAGAGACAAGGTAGAGACCACAATTTGATGATTTATGCTAGAATAAATACCCATATAATAGATAATGCAAATGTTAAAGACAGGGTTGTTCTTCCCACCTTGTCCTTGCTGCTTTTTAGATTTATAGGAGTAGTAGTTAAATACCAAGTAGTTGGATCACCATGGGATCAAGCATCCATTAGTGAGTAACTTTTTAATCCATATTCTAACATGACCTTGTCCTGTCACAAGCCATTGGCAAGCTGGAGAAATGCTTTGCTGTAGCCAATTCCTTAAAAGTGTGTTTGCTTAGAAAATGGGCATTAATATTGAAAAAAGACTTTTAAAATGCAATTCTTCATTGATACCAAGTGTCTTTCACTGTAGATTACAGAGAAATTGTTAACATAACATTAAAGCCAGATGGTAATGGGCTTTCTCAGACAGTGAGAATCTGTTCCAGGAAGTTTCTTTTGTTGCTTCACATTAGTGTTGCTGGTATTTGCCCCTGGGAGGTGCAGTTTTGTGGATTGCTTCCAGCTGCTGCCCAACTGGAAGTGCTGTTGACAAAGACATTTTGTGGAGAACCATGCAGAAAAGCCAAAAGCCAATTAATTTCCTGCCACAGCATTCATGTTCAGTCTGCAGCAGGTGGTACAAATAACTTTCACTTTCACCCTGGTCACAGGGATGGGAGGGACTCATGTCAGGGCTGTTGTGGAGCTTGTGTCAGTGTGGCTTCTGGCCCCAGCTGAGAGCAGTCAGTGGCACAGAACTGAGCTTGGTTTCAATGAACCTGCGGACAACTGTATTCCTGTTAAAAAGGAACAGGTGGGGCATATTCTGCAACAGGATGTCAGGATGTTGATGAAACTGTGTTTGTGTCTCCTCAGCCTTTCCCGCTACAAGCTGAAATTCAGCCCAGACAAAGTAGATACCATGATTATCCAGGCAATTTGTAAGTATATTTAGAGCTTAAATTATTAATGGATTTGGCTTAGGGAAGCTGACTTCTTTACATTGACTAAAGAAAAGTATTGCTGTCAATTTCCTCCTAGGATGTCTTAGTAAATTGGGCACTGATGTTCATCTAGGCATAAAGTGTGTTTTCTCAATAGGGTTTTCCACAAGCAGAAACATTTTTAGGGCAATACAATAAACTGGCATGCACTTTTTCTTAGCATAGAAATCAGCTGAACTACAGGCAGTGTTAGTTCAGTCCTGTAAGGGCTTTCCTTCCCCACATGTCTCTCTTCTGAGTGGTGCTGTGAGAATGGGCCTCACAGGGTAGCATTTTCTGACCCATCATTTAGGTGGTGTTTTGCATAGAGGGCAGTGTAGGACTAGACTCCTACATTAGGTGTGTAAATCACACTCCAGTGTGTAATGCTGTCTCCTTGCTTTCTAAATGCAAAACAGACTGAAGTTGTTAAAGCAGCTAGGAAAGCCCATTCCTCATTTTTCCTTGAAGAGACACACATCATAATCTTCATGCTTGCTGTGAAGCAGTGGTGAGGAATCCTGTTTGGAATATTAATTCCCAGACTGTTGCCAATGATGAAACATAGTCAAACTGAAATTAATGATGTAATTCAGTTCCTTCATCACTACCACTGAGACAACAGATGGGAATGTTGGTTTTGCATTAGCAGGAAATATTTTAGCCTCAAGGCTGTCTAGCAATATAGACTGTAGGTGCTGTACTCTAATAAACTATAAATCTGCTTATTTGTCATATCGAGTAAATGGTGAGCCCTTTGGCTTTGTATTTGGTATATTTATGTTATAACAGCAACTAAAAGGCTTACTTTTTAAATTAAGTAATGGAATACCAGATCAGTTAGTTACCAGTAAAACACACTTTTTCCTCAAATTTGATTGGATGCCTGGATTTTACATCAACCTTGTGTGTAGCATTTTGGCTGACAAAGAGGAAGGAGAACTGGCTGCTGCGCTCCTTCTAGGGGAATGTGCTTAGGGAGTTTGTCCAAGATGGTCCCAGTGATAAAACTTTGGGGCCGCACTCACAGGAATTCCAACATTTCTGTAGTATTGTGCCTGGTATTACGCAGCTCTCTGAAAAGTTAAGACTTCTAGTGTAATTTGGTTTGTTCCAATATTTATGGAGTGAAATACTTCAGGTAATCTCCCTTTACGCTATTGGTTGGTTTGAGAGTATCACATTCTTTGGTTGCCCTTTTAGAAAAAGAACTCCATCCTTCTTTCTTTTAGCACTTCTTGATGACTTGGACAAAGAGCTGAACAACTACATCATGCGCTGCCGGGAATGGTACGGCTGGCACTTCCCTGAGCTGGGCAAAATCATCACAGACAACCTGACCTACTGCAAATGCGTGCGCAAAGTCGGTGAGCAGTGAGGGCAGCCCAGCCTGGGCATGGCAGTGGGCACAGCCTGAGTGGCACAGCTGTGGGACCCACTCTGCTCATCGCCCTGAGCAGTGCTGCCTTCAGCAGCAGGGTGGATGGGGCCAGCAGAAAAAGAGGGTGTGTTTGCATCTGGGTCTTGGTGCAATTTGCTATTTGAAAACTGAAGTGAAAGCTGATGCCACATCTCCAGCCAGTCCTTCATGGACCACCAGCATGTCTTAGAATCACAATTAGTCAGCAGACCAGTTTGGAAATCAGCTCCTAAAAAACTGATGTAAAGAAAAGTGTTGCCTGCCTGATGTTTTTGAAGAGAGCAGCTACTAGAATTACTTATAAGAGCAGGAAGAATGCTATATTTTGGACACATGCCTCACCTCTTGGGCTCATGTGCTTTGTATTGATTTATTTTTTGCTTAGTTGGTTTTTTGTAATAATGAAGTTTGTAGTCCAGAGGGAGACTTGGGGTTTTAAGAGAGCTTTTTTCCCCCTCAGCTGTAGAAACAATTAAATAGATTTGGTTAGTGGTAAGTGACTGCTTCCTGGAATTCTATTCTTCTAATATTGTCACTGAAGATTTTGCAGCAACCAGCTACTGAAAAGATGAAGTATGCAGTATGAGCTTTCTGGGTTTTTTTTCTAGTTTCAAATTTAATATTTCCAACCATTCCCAGTTGGTATAAACACAAAGTCAGAACACTGACATATATTTTAGGAATTTGGAATAGTGTGATGGCAGACTTGACTCACTGTTTTTATTTTGGCCTTTTATCTTCATCTGTTTCTGTGCTTTTTTTTGCTAGTTCATCTCGCCCCCAGCACAAACATGCTTTCATCTGTCCCCTACAGGAGACAGAAGCAATTTTGCTTCCACTGATGTTTCTGACATCCTACCAGAGGAGATTGAGGAGGATGTGAAGGCTGCCGCTGAGATTTCCATGGGGACAGAAGTATCAGAAGAAGACATAAACAACATCATCCATCTCTGTGATCAGGTATGTACACCTGAATGGATAGCAGTAGGACTATTTCAGCTCACAAGAGCCACTTCTGCTAAGGAGAGCTTTTCCCAGGGCAGTGCTAACTCTTGTGATGGCAGTGATGATTCCTGTGTTGTTGCTTTCCTGATGATCAGACGTGAGGGTGCACAGTCACTACCTCATCTGAGCCATCTCAGGCTGTTGATGTCTGCACAAGGTCTTCTGAAAGTGGCAGTCTTACTTTTGGGAGGAGTTTTGCTCTCATTGTACTTTCAAGAATTTGAGATAATAGCATTGTATAGCCTCTTTTTCTTCTGTCACTGTGGAAGCTAGGTGATAAACCCTAGGTTAAAAATGGACCACTGAAGCCCCAAAAGAATTAGGAGTTCTACCCTGCTCTCTTCTGGGCCGTGTGTGAACAAACACCCTCTGACTTCAGATCTGCCAGTTGGATCCCTTTGTGACTTTACCAGGAGTGGCAGGGTTAGGAGTTCCTGTTCTTGGTCTAGACCAGGCTGCTTTTTTATGTGCATTCTAATTCTGTCTATTTGTATGAAACAAGTAAAGACAATGTATCCCATTCAAGAGAATGGTGGCAAAGATTTATGTGAAAACTGAATATTCCAGGGTTTTGTCCTAAAGAAAATGTCCTTACTAAGTATTTCTGTTCTGCTTCTGTCTTTGGAATGTTGTCAGATTCTTTATCAGAAGTTTTGCCTTTTTTTTTTAATCAGGAATAAATAAGTTGCGTAAGGGAATAAGAAGAACAGATGTTCACAATATACTTTGTGGATGTAGCTCTGCTCTGGGAATATGCCCTGTATAAAACTTCCTGTAGTTCTGGCTCTTGGCTGTTTGCATTTTGCAATTTGTTAGTCTCCTACATTGGAATTCTCAGCTCTTCCTTGTGTCAGTATATTTATCTATTTCTATTTTTTGGTCGGCTGATACTGACTCCTGTAACCAAACTCTCTCTGTGCCAGGTGATCGAAATCTCAGAGTATCGGACACAGCTCTACGACTACCTGAAGAACAGAATGATGGCCATTGCTCCCAATCTCACTGTCATGGTGGGAGAGCTAGTGGGAGCAAGGCTCATTGCTCATGCAGGTGGGTTACAGTGACCAACATGAATGACTCTTAGGTGACCTCATCAGAGGTTTTCTCTGAGGAGCTGGTCAGCTAACGGCATTATGTAAGGCCTGGTGAACATATCGTGGTAAATGGGGTGAAGGCAGCACTTCAGGAATCTTGAGAATACCAGCATGAGCTTGGTAGTAGTCTGTGATGACAAAATCTCAGTTGGCCTGAATTCTTTTTGGAATATGAGGGCAACTTAAGTCACTACCTCTTCTGAGACACTTACTGAGCCTCCTGCTGATAGTTCAGTCACTTCTGAGGTATAAAACCAGCACTGAGCATTTATAGTCAGACTGGCTCAAGATAGCAGCCTTATTTCAGTTATCTGTGCTGCAGTTCTGTGATGAAATGTGCTTGCTGTCAGACTGTCAGGAGTGGGCATTATTCCAATGGAATATGTTTTATTGAATCAGCCTTCTCTCCTGATGCTCAGATCAAACCAAGACAGTTGAGGCATGAAAGACTGAAATGGTTTACCTGTCCTTCAGGAAATAAATGGAAAACAGCTCTTACGAAAACAGATGGATCTGAGCTTCTTACACTATTCAGAAGCAGGAATCTAGCCTAGCTGCTTCTCTGACAAATTACTCTTGCTGTGTCACCTCCTTCTAGGTTCCCTCCTGAACCTGGCAAAACACCCAGCTTCTACGGTTCAGTTACTGGGTGCTGAGAAGGCACTCTTCAGAGCACTGAAGACTAAAAGGGACACACCCAAGTTTGGCCTTATCTATCATGCCTCTCTGGTGGGACAAAGCAATACCAAAAATAAAGGAAAGGTAAGTTGCATAGTTCTTTGCTGGCTTGGCTTTTTCCAGGGCATTAATATCTTCAGCTTCATGATAGCTTGAGCTTCACAGTGAGGCTTTTCTGTGGCTTGCTTTACTGTATTGCTTTGGAACATGGAAAATACCACTGTCCTAGAAATCTTTGAATATTGTTCACTCCTGTTCAGAAAAAGGAATGGGGTTTGTCTGTTTGACATACCTGAGCAATAACAGGTGTATTCCAGATGAGTTTGGATTTAACACTGGCTTTCTCAAGGGGTATGTTACTACTTTCTTCTATGTGATAGTAAACTAAGGTGTTAAAGGCTTTAGTCTTGCCTGAAAATTGGACTCTTTTTGTACTGAAGTTAGTAACAGCTTGGTCTTAAAGCTTAGTCTTTCATAATGCAGGTGGATGAATATGTGTTTGAATTTTGGAGAAAGCTGGAAATGACACCTCAGACTAACCTGGTCTAAAGGTTGGGGTAGAGTAGAGTATGTATAACTGACTTGCTGTCTCAGAAGTTTCCTTCTATTTCTCAAGGAAGCAAGGTGTTACATTAACAGTATTTCAGTGTTGAAAGAATGAGACACTAATTACTTTTTGGACTAAACACTGCTAATAAATGGTTCTTTGTTCTTTTGTAGGTGGGTATGGTTTCCAGATCAGAGTGAATCATTGCCTTATGTTAATTCTTAGCATTTAATATTATTTTTGGCTTTTCCAGATTTCTCGAATGCTGGCAGCAAAGACTGCCTTGACTATTCGTTACGACGCCCTTGGAGAGAACACCAGTGCTGAAATGGGAGCTGAGAACAGACTAAAAGTAGAGACAAGACTGAGGCTTTTGGAAGAGAGAGGGGTAAGTCTCACAGAGAGCTGCATGAAGCTGTCATTCTTGTTCAGGGTGTGATTTCCTGACACTGCTTTTTGACTCTTCTCTTTCAGTAGCATGTCACTCTTACCCTGTAGTTTCTCCCAGCTTTGGCTGGAGTGGCCTGGTGTGTAAGTTGGCTGCAGGCATTTGTGTATCAGCTGTTCTTGTTTACAGGTTGTCTTTATTTGCCTTATACTGAAAAATCTTGATAGCGACCAAGATTAGTAAGATCATACCTTTACATTCACCCTATGAATTGCAAGGATAGGCTTATTACATCTGTACCTTAGAAGGAGTATTTATGTCAATATTTTTTCCACCCTGGTTCCTGGAATCTGGTGGTGCTTAGTCTTAGGGAGCTTTCTCTGTAGCTAAAGCAAGATGTTATTCTGCAAATTGCTGCACTGCCCTCCTACCACCTGATGCATATCCTGGCTCTCCACACCTGCTGTTCCATGTTGCCATCAGCACAGGGTTCTGGGAGAACAGAGACCCTTTCCTCTTTTAGGTGGCTGCTGCATGTGATCTTGTTAATGACAGCTAGGTTCAGCCTTCCAAGCTAGATCTGATGCCAGTGCTTTAGTAGTGGCATCACTAGAACAAAAATGAAAAACCCAGAAAAACCTGCCTGCTCTCTGTGGAAGGTAAAACTTCCCATCAGAACAAAGGCAAGGAGACATGTTAACACCAAAAGACAAACCAGTCACCTGACAAGTACACATTTCATTTAGTTTGGGGCCTGTGTTGTGGCTCTGAGGGTGGCTTTATGCCAGCTGTAGGGTGGTACCTGCCCTGACATGCAGTTACTCTTGCCAAAGGAAAAAAGTGCACAAATTTGAGCTGCTTTTGGGAATTTGGAGGTACAATGTTATGTCATGTTACTGTTGCATATTTGATCCAGTAGTAGATGTCCCTTTCTTGAATTAGGCCCTAGAAGAGCAGCATTAGGAAGGCCATTCTCACCTCAGCCTTCCTCACCTCAGTTACACTCCCTGTCACTACTCTACACTCAGGTGTAAAGCCAATGCAAGTACACAAGAGCTTGACCCATAATACAGTCTGTCTTTCCATGTCAAGAGCTGAACAACTTGTGTTGTGAATTCTTTTCCTTATGAGTAATTTGTTTTTCATATCTAAATTTTTCTTGTAGATAAGAAGAATAAGTGGCACTGGAAAAGCCTTGGCCAAGACAGACAAGTATCAAAACAAGAGGTGAATGGTTTTTCCTTTCAGCTTGCTGAATAAAAATAACTCTCCATGGTTTTATTTCTGAAAAGCTTTTTGGTTGTGGGCTGGGCTGACCTAAGATCCAGAAAACATTTTCTATGCTATTTAAACATTGATATTAGTTTTGTTGCTAATAAGAATTTCCTTTTTCCCAGATTTTCTAATAGTAAATTACTGACTTCATCAGATAACAAGTACTTTAAGTGCTACCAGCAGCACCCCAAAAAGCAGGGTGTTAATATATGGTAGCTTTATTTATTACAATTCCAAATTAAATAAATCAGAGAAAATCAGAGTATGAATTAGTTTCTTTGACATGGAAGCTGTCCTAGAGACCTACTTAGCCATCCTATTCTTAAAAAAAGGAAAAAAAAATAGACACCACTTGTTCTGAGCATAGCTTCATCTCCTTATTTAAGTCGTGCATGTAATAAGTAACATGTCTTAAGCAATAAATAAGGTGTTTATGTACTCTGGGCACTGTTAGAACAGTTTCTGGTGCCCAAAGTGACACTGTAAATTGCAACTGGGGCAGCTGAACATCTGAGGATTTGAACAAGGTATTATTAGTCTGTGCTGTGACATGTGGGTTTATTGCTTAATTTAGTTGCAGGCTTCTTGCTTAGCTTGCCCTGCTTATTTTGCTGAGCTTTTGGTGTAGAGAGGGCAAGAGCTCAGCAAAACCAGGTTTCAGTGCTCATTCTGTGAGGAAAAATTAGCACTGTTGCACCCATCTGCAGCCCCCAAACATCTTTCTGGAGTCTAGCTGTGACTTCTATTTCCATATGCTAGGCATTTCCAAGTGTAGTGATGGCTGTGATTTCTGGAGCAGCTTTTGCAGACAGTGTCAGTCAGTAAATGAAGCATCAGGGCATGTCAGGAAGCAGGAGCTGAGGGAGGAGGTTGTTAAAGAGACAACATAGATGCTGGGGTTTGACCTCTGGGAAGGAGGAATCAGGAACTCCTGCCAGGACATGTTTCTGCTGTTAGACATGCTTTGCAAACATGTCTAGGCTTGGGGAGAATCTGAAGATAATTCCTGGCTGTTTGGCATAGTCTGGCTACCTAAAAGGGAAGCTAACTCAGTACTTGTCAGATTGTCCTTGTAGTACAAAAATGGCAGTACTGCTGCATGGGCATGTTAGGCTAAAATAGTGTTTTAAGGAGATGGGCAAGAATCTTAGTCTTGCATGGAGCTATGGATTTTGTATGAATTAGCTAAATTAAAGTAATGTATCAGAAGTTAAATGCGAGTTAGTTTTTAGAGATGAGATTCAAGTGAAACATTTCTGTATGCTTTCCAAAAAATATGCAAGAGATGCTATATTTGTCTTATTTATGGTTTTGAGGTTTTGGTTTTTGGTTTTGTTTTTAATTAGCAGTATTATGACAATGACAAGGAAGCCAGTGAGCACTCACTTGGGTTTATATGAAGCAGAGTCCACTTTTTGCAAAAGGCTGCATAATCAATTTCTTTAAACCAATATGCAGTGTTAATACCCAGAAAAATAATTTCCCATGTTTAGAGGACGAGCTGATGGTACTATCTCCTGGCATTACACATGCTTCCCAGCCCAGTCACTCAGCTTCACTTGCTTTTATAACTTGTGCAAGGCATCTACTTCAGATTCCTATTTTAGAAAAGTTCAGATGTCCATTAGGTGGCTGGGGACAAAATATTTTAGACTTAGTGTATTAAAACTTCTTTTTTCTTCAGGAGGAATTCTCTTCTGAAGAAGAAGAGAGCTGCCTCATTGCTATTTGATGGTTCAGTTGCCCCTTACAAGTTCCACTTAAAGAGCACTGGATTTCAGGGTGGCTGGTTCTCTACAGCCTGTGGAGGAGTTTGGAACTGAACAAACGAGCATGCAATAACTGAGAAGAGGCAGTTTCAGACACAGATTAGATATTTTTGATTGTCCCATAAATTCAGTGATACAGGTGCTACAGCAATGAGCTGTAACATTACCCTGCCTTGTGAGTTTGCCCTCAGTGTAATGGTGGAGAGGCAGTGTAGAAAAAGCAGAAGTAAAGCTACTTCTAATGCTGTGTGTGTGTATTATTAGCCCTAGGGTACAGTTATGGGATAATATACCAAATCCAATGCACTAATACAGCAAGTGGTGGGGAGCTGTGTGCTTTTGACCATATGGCTATGCTGGATAGGCTTTCAGCACCAGAGAAATCAATGTAATGGGTAATTCAAGTGCTCTGTAGAGCCTTGAACAGGTATAAACCAGGACAGATCAGACAGTTGTACTTTGTGGGGTATCTCTTTCCTAGTCATGGTTACTGATAAAGGCTCTGTGTATTGGAGGGAGGGCCTCGCTACCTGTAGATGCTTTGTTAGCTGAGCAAGATTGATTTTCAGATATTCTGGGTAGGTTGTGTTGGAAAGTTTATGTTCCACTGCAGGGTCTTCCCTGAAGGTTTGCTCTTCTTAATACATAAACTGACTTTTTTCTTCATTACAGTGAAGTAAAAGTGTTTGACCCCTCTGGTGACTCAACGCTTCCTGTTGTTTCCAAGAAGCGCAAAATTCAGGAGGTGGATGAACAGGACACAGAGGTTGCAGTGAAAGCAAAGAAGTTCAAAGCAGAGATGAAAGGTTGGTTGCTGTACCTGTGCTGCTGCCATGTCCCTGTTTGTATTGTGCAGTTGGGCTTAGCAGTTACAGCCAGCCACAGTACCTGGGTATTCTCCTTGAGAACGGCAGTGTATTTTAAAAAGTGACTGACACCAGACTGCAGTCAATTTACAGGCAGTTGTAAATGTATAAGAACATTTAAAAACAAAACTCTATTCATATTCTTGCAGAATTTCTTGCTCAGCAGGTTTGTATTTAGTATCTTGAAGACAGAAAAGCTGCACTCTGTAAAACCAGAACTTGCCTTATTTTCTTTCAATAATACTCTTATTCTGTATAGATGTGTTTTCTGGCATTTCTCAACATATAAAAAGGTCAGACTTTGACTTGAAATGACACTTGGAAATTTCCATCTGAATTTACGTAATACGTGAACAATTGTTATTCTCTGGGGAGCTAAAACTGAACTATGTCCACAGTTGTTCTTTCCTTCTCTGATAAGTTACTGTATGAAGAAAGATTTTGAACTACAACTGCAAAATAATCTAGTTTAACATTATGGTTCATCTTAAGAAACATTCTGTTCTCACCAGGGTGTAACTTGGGAGGGGAAAAAATGGGGAAAAAGAAGATGACTTAAAGTCACTTCTGTGAGATCCAGAGCCAGATCTGGGCACGAACCACTCCTCTTTTGCCAACTACCTGTGCCTGCAGCAGGTGGGGGCTGTCAGGGCCTTCCCTTTCTGCCTTCTCTCCTGCTCTCTTCTGGGGGATCAGAGTGCAGATATGCTGGTTCCATGCCTCTTCACGCTCAGGTGATGGCAGGTGTGATCATTCCAGACACCACTTAGTCCATGGTGTGCATGTACATGGAGGAAGGAACGTGCAGGAATCTAAACATAGCTGAGAAGTAAAGTTACACTGGAGGGAAGGAGAATCCGTTTTGCTGTAAAGCTGAGATCTGTGCTCCACCTTGTTCTCTTATACTTAACATAATGAGAAAAGGACATGAGTACTTTAGAGGCTTGAACTTTGCCCATTTGCTTTTGGAGAATGTGGTTGTTCTCACAGCTACTGCTTTTGAACCAACTTCCCCTACTATAGCCAGAATTATTCCCTTGGGCTTCCCCTGCATTATCAAAGCAAGGGTTGGCATCTCACAGGCAGGAGCTCATTGCAGGTGAAGTATTACATTGCCTTCCAGCCTGCTCTTTTGTAGTTTGAGGAGGATATTTCAGTTCATAGTTATATCATTCAATGGTTGGTGCTTTTATACACAAACCTGCTTGTGTTTGCTTCATTTACTTGATTTCCAGATTTGGGGATTGGGTGGAGCTTAGCAGATATCCTTGAGTTGGAGGTGGTGTCCAGAATACTTGTGGACTACTGAAATCTGTGCTGTTTGGCTGCTTGTTTTACAAATTTCCCCAAACCTGAAGTACAGGCTTCAGATGTGTTGCTTTTCTTCCTTAAAAGATGGGTAATTCTTCAAATGTGTGGTTAATAGCTCCTGCTTTTTCCCAGTTCTTTCTATCAGCTGGATCCTTTTATTTGACTACCTGGGCATTAGTGCTAACTGTGCCAGTTGCTTCAGACTATAGAATAAATGTTTCCAGAGAGTTTATTTAACTTATGTCACCTCTATGCAGAATTAATCCCTTTAGCCTGTCCTCTTGTACCCTTGAAAATAGCATTGCCTCATGTTTGCAAATTATATTTGAGCACCCAGCATGGGTACACAGATTTTCCTGACACCTGCTAGACAGACCATAGCCTTGCTGTTTTGCAGCATGATTCTTCTGATTGCATAGTGTGCTAGTGAGGGCTTGGTGGTCCTAGAAGGTTGAGGAGTTCAGCAAGTCACATAACACACAGAAGGGTGCAGAGGATGTGCCAGCATTAAGATTTATATTGCACGTCCACTTGAATATGCATGTGAGCCTTGAATGTCTGCTGTTCTTGGCTCTGTTGTTTTTTTGCTGCAGTGCTCTATTCAGCTTTTGCCTGCTCAGAGATAACACATCCAGACAGTGTGTTGTGAAAGAAGTCTCTGCCTCCTCCTTCCCCATGCTGTTTGTGCAGCTGCATAAAAAATGGAGGTGGTGGGAAAAGTAGTCCCAGAAAAAAAGGCATTCTTCAGCAAGAAATTTTTGTTGTGCTTTTTACAATAGGAAGGTAAAGGACAGGAAGGAGTGGGAAGCTGCCACTGAAAAGTTCTGGTCAAACCATTGCTTTTAATATCTGTTGTAAAGAGGGGACAGTATTTTGCATTGTGCCAGCCTGAAGTGTAAATGTTATTGCAAGATGAGATGGGTGGTGGTTTCTGTCTCCCTGTTTGGGGTACATGAATGGCAGTACTTTGGGTGGGAACTGGCAGGGGGTTGAGGTGTAACTTCAAAACACATTCACCTTTTATACCTGTCAGGAAACCAGGTGGAAGGATTAGTGCCTGAAACAAGTTATAATCCACTTCAGGAGCTGTCTGTTAAAACCTGTTTTCATGTTGGTGAAGGGAAATAGGGCAATAGTGTTTTTGTGACTGTGGTCTCTGAAGCTGGATGTGGCCAAACAAATGCATACCACCACCAGTGTCCTCAGGGAAGCCTTCAGCTTGCATTTAGCATCAGGATGTAGGAGCAGTTAGTGACTTGGGAAGGTATCTCTTGAAAAGAGAACTATCTTCAGTTAGTGGTGTTAATGGAGTGAACCCTGCAAGATACAAAAGCAGCAGCTTGACAGGGTGTTCTTTACTGCTTGGCAGTGTGACTTCATTCTGTACACGTGGAGCATTGTCTGGAGGAGGGAGAGTACATCAGGCTTGTGTGTTAAAGCTTAGACAGAAATGGTGAGTGGAACTGCTGCAGGTGATGTCCAGCACTCCCAGGGCCATCAGTCAAACTGCTCCTCAGGGTGCTGCTCTCTGTGCCTCTGTGCCTGAGTCAGAGCTATTGGTTTTCTTGTCAGCTGCTGTGTGTCACAAAGAAACCCCCACTGGCCTTGAGTAACTTGGAAGTATTGCACCTAGAGGGAAAGGACCAGCACCTCTGGAGCCTTTATCCTCATTCTGGCTAGGTACAAATATGTGAAGTCTTTTGATGAGCTTTGCTAGAAGGCAATAGCTGAAATCTTCAGGGAGGGCTCTGCTGCTTGCTGTGAGAAGTGACAGTGCCTGTGAGCACCCAGTGCATCATCTGCACTGTAAATTGTGACAGGTTCCACTGCCTGGTGTGTCAGACTCGATGACATCTAGGGTAATAACAAGAAATTATTTTTTCAAGGTTATCACCCAACATTTTTCTTGGAAATGCATATCTTACCAATCCAGCTGAGTAAAAACATGTAGCATAATACTATCTGTATGCTCCTGTTACACAGTGTGGCTTTAATATAGTCTATGCTTATTTTTCAGCTACTTTCCCAGTGTCATACCTAGGGAGGTGAGGACACTTTTTTAATACCTGCTTTGAATGCCTTATGCTCACACACTGTTCTCTGTGAATTTTCTGGCAGAATCCACTCAAAGTTATATTTACCAGGTTTTTATCTAGAATCTTTTGCTGTTTTGCTTCTGGTATGTTTTTAAATGTCAGAAAACTGCATGTGTTGGCTGTATTCTTCTGTAGACATGTCCAGAAATTTTTACCCTGAAGCCAACTTTTTTTGTATAAAGGCAGAGTTTGAAGTGTTATTTTTGACTCATATAATCCTTCTTTTGGCTTGAGGAACTAAACTTGTGACAAAGTGCAGTGAGATGTTAGGAGGTTATGTGGTTTGGGTCTTTTTTTCCTAATTGAACTTGTTCTTTTTGTAACTGGTGAGTGATTGTTCTTGAAAATGAAACTGATTCTTTCCTGGGGAGACATATGGTGAGAAAATGACATCTCTGAGTCAAACCTCCAGTAGCAAAGATACATACCACAAACACCTCTGGTTTCAGCATCAATTTTGTAGCTACTGAAGGACAGTGGTTGCTACATTCAGAACTTAGTCATGAGTACTGTGTGAAACTTGGTATCCAGCACTGACTCAGCTGTGCAAATAAATTTAACTTGGGTATGCTCCAGTAACAGCCTGGCTGCTGCATAGGCTGTCAGCTTGGTAATGATTTTTGCCTGGTTTCTTTACCTTGAGATTCCTAAGACTGTGGGATGTATTCTAGGAAGTGAGTGGTAAATCACAGTTCCATTACCACTGTGATTAGATAGGGCAGCCGTTGATGAATTGTTCTGAAAAGTAACTGTAAGGTCATGAGTAAATCTTTCCCTGGGTTGACATTCCTCTCAGCTTATATAAATAATATTATAAATAATTCCTGTTGTCCAGGATAGGAAAGTGTTTCTGCATTAAATGCTTGAAGTTGCATTGAGATCCTTGTGTTTGCCAATCTAAACAGTAAAGGAAACTGATCTATCTGATCGTTAGCAAATTTCCAACATCAAGATGGAGAAATCAGTTGTGACCAAACTACTGCTGTCTAAATGTATTTCTAAGTGGGGATTTAAAGTCCTTTTACTGCTCCTGTGTTGCTGGTAAAAATACTTGCCAAACTGTGGACAGTCACTTTTCTGATGGAGTACTTGAAGGTAATTTGGCAAAAAAAAAAGAAAACATGCAAGGTTGTTTTAAACTGTGGGAGCAGCATATAGGAATAGCATGATGTGAACTCAGCAGGAGCTGGGAATAGTGCTGTCTGAACACTGACCCTGGTTTGAAGTAGTTGTATATTTTGGTTCTAGCAGGGAGTAGTTCTGCAGGTAAGTTAGCAGAGACAGTAAACAGGAGTCATTGCATCCTCTGATGTCTCTTAGCTTTTCCTTTTGCACTCTTAATAACTGACAACCTGCCTTTCATTTTTGTCCTTTCTGTGGTACAGAAGGGGCAGCTGTAGAAGACGGTGAACCTGTCAAAAAGAAGAAAAAGAAAAAGGATAAGGAAAAGCAAGCTGAAGAAGAGATGGTACTGAGTGAGGAGCTCCCCACCAGCCCCATAACTGAGGTGAGGCAGAATTGCACAGCTACCTGATCCTTTTTGGGAATATTCTCTCCAAAACATAGTGTGGAGTGAGGGGTGGGGAGAAATTCTTATTTGTATAATCCATGGCATGCAAATAGTTTTGCTCTAGTAAATTTATTTTGTGATATCCATCACTGTAATGTCCAAGGAGATTGGCATTGCAAACTAAGATCTGGAAAGTTTGTGACTGCAATGCCTCCATTCCCCTCCTGTCCTCTGCCCACTCCCAGCTCTAGTCTTCCCCCTCTTTGCATCTTTTCTAGTGGAAGAGCATCCCTTGGTGCCAATCCACAGGCATCTTTCTCCACTTTGGGACTTGTAGGGAGCAGAGGCTGTACCTGCTGATTTGATGCCTTCTAGCAACAGTAGAGCAGATGGGACCAAACCCAGCTTTTTGCTCAGTTCTGAAGTCCTGTTCTTAACCCAGGGTTGAATTTTGTGCCCTTTGTGTGTGTCACTGCAGGGCTGAGCTGTGACAGCGTGGCACAGCCTCCCTGGCCCTGTGAGCAGGAGTGCACTCAGCAGCTGAGGGAGGACACGGCTGGGGCTGTGCTCTGCGGAGCATGGCAGCTGGGGTGATGCTTGGGCTCTGAGCCCTGTTGCCTAGCTACACATGTTGCTTTGCTCCTCCCTTAGGCTTTGTTCATGGCAACATTTGTTTGTTTGCAGAATACAGAGAAAAAGAAGAAGAAGAAAAAGAAAATGAAAGACGA
The DNA here is from genome assembly GCF_027477595.1 of Haemorhous mexicanus. NCBI lineage: Eukaryota > Metazoa > Chordata > Aves > Passeriformes > Fringillidae > Haemorhous > Haemorhous mexicanus. Next base: position 26,322,466 of record NC_082348.1, on the reverse strand, counting down.
GGGTGAAGACTGATATGGAACAGGGGAAAACAGTGGTCCTTGGACAGCTGCTTTGGAGTAGCATTTATCTACATAATTTGTGGAGCCTCTTGCTGAAAACTAACTTCCCTGTGTTGCAAGAGGGCAAGGAGATGGGTTTGATAGCTGTCTTCTCCCTGGAACAGGATACCCTGGTGTCTCTGATAATTAGGAGGATTACTGGTTTCTTTTGTTTAAAAGCTCACAGTAGGTCCTCTTTTCACAACCAGTCTCCGCTGATAAGGAATAAAAACATTTTTATGGAGATTTTATGCCTCTGTCTTTTCACTTGTTTGCTGGCTTTTCTAGCCATTATTAGGACTATTTCTGAGATGTATTGTTTTAAATGACTGATCAGTTCTAAAGTTCCAAATGTGTAAATGTTCTGTTGCAGTTTATTCTCTAAAGATTTGAAAGGTTGTAATATCCTTACATTTTCTATAAAATGGATACAAATATCTGTGCATGATATCAAAGATGCTTTGAACAGTTGAGGTGTGTTACCAAGTATGCACTGTAGTTTTCTTGATAAAACCTTTTTAAGCAACTTCCAAGTGTTTTGGTTTGGCTGCACTGGCTAACAAAATGCAAATGCATGTTTTGAACAAATGTGAGGTAGCTTTCAAATTGCTTCATGGTGATTGTAGCAATTTCCCTTACTTGATTTAAAAACAAAACAAAGCAAGAACCAAACAAACCCTTGAAACTAACAAACAAAAATCCAAGAAAAAAACCCCCAAATCCCAACCAAGCCAAACCCAAGGCAAAATTACTTCAGCTATCTGATAATGAAGGAGAAAAGACAAGTGTTTTATTAGTAGCAGAAATCAGCCATTTGCTAATTCTGCCATTCTTGTGGGAATACAGATGCACTGAAGTAGCATCATGTGATCAAGACTCTAAAGCTCTTCTGGTGGAAAAGGAAGCTTTTTTTTAACTGTGCTTAGCACTCAATTCATTAATTGTTATGAAGGATTTTTTCCCCCCTCACGTGTTGTGGTAGAGTATTACCTGAGCAAAAATGAGTTTCTTTAGCTGAGTAACCTTTGGTAACTGCAGCCAGTGTAGCTGGGGGTTTTCTCTGGAATACTGGAGCTGCTTCCTGAGCAGCTCCTTGGTACTGAACTGCCCATGGCTCGTGGCCTGTAAGAGCAAGTGGATCCCTGATGAGATGGGTAACAAGTTACTAATGCACTGTTCTCTGTTCTACCAGGACCAAGAATATGAACTGCCTTTTTTTTTCCCTTAGGTAGGTTGCAGTGAGTTTAACTGCTGTAATTGAGGTTGCCTGGGTATACTGGGACCATTCCAGTTTATCTGCATTTTGCTAGACAAGTAAAATGAATCTAAGCTGAAATGTTTAAATGGGCAGCAAAGGTATTAAAAAGTATTCCTAATGAAATAGAAAAGTTGACTATTAGTGCCTTTAAGTTTTTTTATTGTAAATGCATTTTCAAACAGGAGTCCTACCAGACATAAAGTTCAGTTTCCTCTGAACTATTAATGTAGTTTCTTCTTCAAACGTATCAGATAAATTATGTATGTGCTGTTCAAGAAACTGTCGTGTATAATTCACCCTAATCAGAAAATTTATATGAACATCAGTTGCTAGTAGGTCTAATCAGTGGGATTGAAATGGAGAGGTTATTTTTACATGGCCATTTTTTCTTTCCTTTTGCTTATTCCTTTGATAACAAGGGAATGAGATTCACCTCTTTCCTTATAGAACACATTTTAGTGGTTTATCATTGCAAGCCAATGTCCAGTGCAGGCCAGCTTCCATATCCCAAGGCAGTCCATTGGAGCTCAGTCATATCTTTCCCTCTCCTGCTCCATGCTGGGAGTGTTGGATTTTAATACCCAATTAACTAGAGCTTCTACTTTATTCTTTTCAAAATGTCTGTGACCCAAAATACTGGGTGGAGAAGAGGAAGTAAGTTTGAAGTTTTTCAGTGCTGGATGGACCATACACTCATCTCCCTTTTAAGCAGCTAAAGGAATAAGTACTCTGGGTTCTGGTTTGAGCTGTTAAACTCCTCATCTTCAGAACAATGAGCTGCATATCCACAAGGGCTACAGCTGAAACATTGGTAAGTGTATTCAGCTCAAGTGCTGAAAATAAACAGTGGTGACAGACTGCAGTCACTGTAGGCCAGGTCACTGCATTTCAGGTTGCTTATCAGTTTAGGCTGGTAAGACTGGTTTCCTCACACATGGTTTTCCACAAATGAGGGTTTGGGCATTTATGTGCAGTCTTGTGTGACTTGTGGTGTTCACAGGGGTCCCAGGACGAGGGAAGAGATGAGAATGTCGACTGTTTTAGAAGGCTTGATTTATTATTTTATGATGTATATTATATTAAAACTATACTAAAAGAATAGAAGAAAGGATTTCTGCAGAAGGGTAAGCTAAGACTAGAAAAGAATGATAACAAAGGCTTGTGACTGACTGAGACAGTCTGTACAGCTGGGCTGGGATTGGCCATTAATTAGAAACAACCAGATGAGACCAATCCCAGATCCACCTGGTGCATTCCACAGCAGCAGATAAGAATTGTTTACATTTTGTTCCTGAGGCCTCTTAGCTTCTCAGGGGAAAAAATCCTAAGGAAAGGATTTTTCAGAAAATATCATAGCTACAGTCTTGCACCTTAAAATAATAATAAAGCCTACAGTTATAGCTGGGAAATACTGCAGCCTCTTTGCACAGAGAAGTGATTCTTACCTTAGAAGTGTGACAAGCCTTTAGTTAAGACCCAAACCTTTTATCTTTTTACAGTAGATTTGAGGCTTGTGTAGCCTCTCCTGTGAGGAGTAATTGTGCATCAAAGACATTTATGTAGAGCCTGAACCGTGGGTCACTAGTTTTTGTAAGGGAGGTGAGTCATCCAAAAATGGATCTTTTGTCTACTGATAAAGCAAAACCAAAATCTGAGAACTAAAGTTAGAGTAAAGATAGAGGGTTTGAGTATTTTGAATGCAGAAAGAAGAGTTGGCCAGACTGATGATGGCACTTAAAGCAAAACAGCAAGACCTGTAGAACAGAAGGATGTAAAATGATAGTATCTTTAGAGCATTTTACCAATAGGGGTTACTCTAAGCCAAAACTAGCAGTGGAAAATGGTTGATGAACTAGAGCTAGGCCTAGAAGAGGGTGCATGAGGGTGTTTCAAAGGGATGGTTGGCAGTTTAAAAGGGGTATAACATGACTTTTGAAAATGATTCTCATGTTGACTGAGAGCTGGAGGGGCAGGCATCCTTCCTTTACAGCCCACGAAGTTTTAATTCGTAGCTGACACTCCCCTGGCCTGAGCAGTCACAGTCCCTACCAGGGAAGGGGTTCCACACAGCCTCCACTTCACTGCCAGGCACACAACCAGCAGCCCAGCCTTCTGGGAGCTGCCAGGTGCTCATCTAGTGACAGTGCAGCCTTTCTGAGTGTGCTGGTGACAACATCTCGTGTTCCCTCTGAGGGGACCAGTTCTGTGAAGTACGTGGGCCTGGCAGCTTCTGGGCTGAGGTCCTGGAGATTTCCTACCTGTTTCTCCTTGTCATTCACACTGACCCAAAAGGAAAGCCATGCTGGCTGTCAGCTGCAAAGCACCTGGCAAAATTAGTGGTTTGGATTTTGGTGGAGGCTTTTTTTGGTTTGGTTGGGTTTTTGGGGTGGGTTTTTTTTTTTTTTTTTTTTTGGGCTGGGTTTTTTTAGTGGAGTTTTCTGCTTGTATTTTTCTTCTTTGGAACAGAGCAGCTGTGTGTTGTGCTCTCATCCCTGCTCTCCAGAATGGGCATCAGTGAGTGCAGGGCCTGCTCACTGCTTCTGCTGGGCACCCTCTCACCAGAGACATCCAGCTTTTTGGGTTGCTACTTAGCACCATGAAAACCCTTGTCAAGAAATGAGTGTTTTCTTCAGGCTGAGACTGTAGTCTTGGAAAACAGATGTTTGGAGATTTTGTTTGTTTGTTTATTGCCTGGGAATTTGCCTGGTAGCATTCCCTGTGGGTGAGGAGTTGTTTTCATGGGAACATTGGGGGGCACTGCAGCAGCCCCTCACCCCAGTGCCTAGAGGTCATGGATGCTCACTTCCTTTCAGTCTCCTGAGGCATCCTGCTTGCTCTAGCCATCCTGAGATTGTTCCTACCACCCACAGACACACATCCTCTGCATGCCTGCCCTGTGTCCATGCCTATGTGCAGCAGCTCTTGCTGGGCATCAGAGGCCAAGTAGAGGCACCCTGTTTTTCCCTGTCTCAGAATGAGATGGGCAGGCACTGTGTACCACTCCAGAGCCCTGCTGCTCTGCAGTGGAGTTCTCCAGAGCTATCCTGGGATTTTGTGTGTCCCTGCAGTGAGAGGTGCCTGGTGTAGAGACACAGCAGTAACTGCTCAGAGGTCACAAAGCCTGCCTACTGTGGGAGGGACAGAACCACTGGTGTTTTTCAGGTAAAACCTTCAGCTCACCCATCCCTCTCAAGCTATTTCTTCACATGGAAAATCCCACAAGTCGGCTTCCTGCTGTCTGTGCTGCATCCTGGTGCCTGTGTGGTCCTTCAGCAAGGCTTCACTTTCACTGGAAAAAATAATAATTTTATTATAAACTGTAGACAGCTTAGCAGTAGCTTCCTGTTTCTCAGGGAGAGGCACAGCAGCATGTTGTCTTTTGGAGCAGCTTAAAATTTGGAATAGAAATCTTGTCTGACTTGTCAGGTTCAGCCTCTGTGCCTTTCCAGCCCCAGGGTGTGATGTGCAGCCCTGGGCAGCAATCAGCCTTGCCCCCACAGAGCTGGTGATGCCCTGAGATGGAGGCTGCCTCTTCTGGCTAACATGGAGTGCTGTCAAATGCTCCATCCATGCTTGCATTTCCTTATGCTTAATTAGCCCCAGCTGGAAATCCAGGAGCTTCTGCAGTGAGTGCTTGTCCTCCAAGGGTCAGCCCTAGCTCTGAGCTTTCGTTTTCTTTTCATGTCCTTTGCACTTTGTTGCATTTCTTAAGCAAAAGTTATTCCTCTTACAGGGATGAGCATCCCTCTGTTCAGTGACTCCCAAGTTTTCAGCAGTATTAATCTACAACAGATTTTCTGATGTTTAATTTCTCATCCTAGTTACTGTCCAATGGAAACAGCAATTTTGTCTCTACAGACTTCAAGCAAAATACAGTGAGTGGCAGACAGTGATGTTCTTGTGCAAAATTTGTGAGGTACCCTGGACAGAAAGAATGGGGCAGGACAGAAATGCTAGGATGAAGAAGGGGGAAAGCTGGGCTGACTGTGTAAGCCAGGAAAGGGCTCAAAATATAAGGGGAATAAATTAGAACTCTTGTTTGGATCACATCCCATTGGACTTGCCACCTTTAATCTCTGATCTTCATATTCCACTCTTAAAAACTGAGATAATGCCTCCCAAATCCCACAAGTGTGCAGAGCTCTCATTATCGCATTATTTATGAAGCACTATAAGAGCTCTAAATAGGATGTGATGTAGAAGTGTTGGGAAGAAGAGGAAGGAAACCTGTCTGACAGCACAATGGCTGCGAGCAAGGTTGTCTTAGTCCATGATGAAATCTCTCTTGATAAAGCTCCAGCCGGTCCCAGGGCAGCCACACTGAGTTCCCACTTCTTCAAAAGGATCTAAAGCTCGCTGTGCCAAAACACAAACCATTTCCTTCTGCAGGGTGGCAATAAGGTTGCTTTTGTAGCAATGTGGAAGCACATTTTAAAATGACTTTTTAAAAACTGGTGTGGCACAGGTTGGGTGGGGGGCAGCACCAAAACATGAGCTCAGTCTTTAGTGCAGCTCTCTGCTGGAGGATCGGCAAGGTGACATAAAATGGAAGTTGCTGTGGATGGGAGGCAGGCTCCTGTTTAGACAGCTGTGAATGTAACACCATAACACTGCAGATAGAGATAAATGCATTATAATTACTAGTTGCTCAATCAGTGTATTGCAACGTGCTGAAGCAACCATGGGCAGTGCTGTGGCAGGGGAAGCTGCTTCCCCCCCATGGCCAGCCTGCCCGTGCCCACCTGGAACAGCAGAACAAGGTAAAAACCTTCCCCTTAGTACAATTCTCCACGGCTTTGCTCGGTTCACAGCGAGGAGGTGTGGGAAAGGAGGTGCCAAGGGGGGTGAGGAATGCCAAGAGAGAGCCCCTGTGCCCAGACCCAGCTATGCCACATGCAGTGAGGAGGGGAGGGGGTGTTTGGGCCTTTGCACCAGAGTGTGGGGCGCTTTCCTGTGAGACCCCTGTGCTGCCCCCTGTGCTCCTCAGATCAACCGAGGCTTCTCAGGCAGGACTGACATGGGGCCAAGCCCACTCATGGTCTCCCCAGGAGGCAGTTTCAGTGCAGGCAGCTCTTGTTCCTGCCTGACAGCCCAACCATGCAAATAGTGATACCCATCCATTAGAACCCCAGGGGGTAGCGTACTTCTAGAGTGTAGTGGTTAAATAAAACAACCAAAGATGTGGAAATCATTTCCAGCATGTTCTGGATGTGTGAAGCTGTCACAGGTATCCACAGTGTAAAAATAGAAATTCAAGTCCTAGGATCTGTACTGTAGCATCCTTTAGAAATGTCATCAAAAACAAATCAAAAGAAGGCAGCTTTGTCTAGACGCTTGTTTCCTAACACCAAATGCCAGGAGTTATTGCGCCTGTACCTTTCTGGAGACTTTCTGGCTGGGGAATGTTCTCTTTGCAGAGGAAATCCTTTTAACTTTCAGCAGTTCAAGACTCTAATTGGGTGAAATAATAGCTTGGCACTCCCCCAAGCAATATGATTTTTATCTTTTTTTGTTGTCTGCAAAAGCCTGACTTGTCCAATCCTATGAGTCACGGAGGGAATGTGGATGTCAGACTGCCCTTGTGTGCAGGGATGGGCTTCTGGTGAGACTGGCATGGGGTCCTTGGTCAGTGACCAGTGGGGATCTGAAATGTCCTCTACAGAACTGCCCCCCTCTGGCCTCACCTGGGCTGAAGATGTGGTGTTGATGATGTGCACGTTTTTAGGCATCTTCATTCCCATTGAGTTAATCAAAGGGGGTTTTTTGTTGGCTACTGCTCTGGTTTCTCCAGGTGACTCACAATAATTATGGATTCATGCTTTTTCTTTGCCAAACACGAACTATTCATTAGCTTCAGCTAGCATGTTTACATGTTTTTAGCTGAGACTTAGATTTTGATGGTTTATTTAGCTCAGAAATAAGCCTGATAGAATAAACACTGGAGCTTTGAACCTCTCAGGCTTTTGTTTCTGTACAGTGGATTAAACAAACTGAGTTACTTAGAGCAAGTCTCCTTCCCTTGTTCTGGAAAACGAAATGACCTTGACCCTCGGGCACAAAGCAGCAGCTGTGGCTTTCACTCTAAGTACCCTGCCATTCCCTGGGGTCCCTGGGGCTGTGCAACTGCCCACGGTGCTCTGGCACAGCTGTGGACCCTCTGGCCCAGTCCTGTCGCTACTGTGCTCCAGGTCCAGTGTGTGCCAGGAACCACAGCTCAGCCACTTGTGAGGACGAGGTGCTGGTTTAACTTGGACATGCATCAAGCCAAAAAGTGCAGCAGGAAGCTGTGTGGATTATCTTGGGTCTTATCGTGGGTCTTGTCTTGGGTCTTGTCTGGCTCACAGAGTTTATCATCAGTCAGTTGAATTCCAACAGGACTGAGCCAGTCCCAACCCCACAGCTCTTCCCTGTGCTCTCAGCAGGGCTCCTGTGGGGCTGCAGGTGCTGGTTTGAGCCTCCAGACTACAGAGAACCAAAACCACATGTGTAGTGCTGTTTCCCACTTCAACATGCAAAATTCAGCTGCCCCTGACCTGCCTGCCCTCACACCATCCTCACTGTCCAGCTGGAGACTCCATCCTCCTGTTGTTGTGGATTGGAGCAATGGAGAAAGGGCCATAAGATGGCAAACCAGGAAACTACGCTGAATAAAATATCTGTGGGACAGGTGGATGCAAAAGGCTGGGCTGCACAAGATGAGCTTGAGCTAAACTGGAACTAGGATTTCCCCTTGAATCCTTCATCTGTAAGGAAGTGGTGGGCCCCCATGGACCCTCTGTGAAGGTCCTTGTTCTCTCTGTACATCCACAGGACAGACTCAATGCAGGGCCTCACCCGTGGGTGCAATAGGAGGCTAAATCTGGAAAAACAACCAGGGATCCCAAACAAGCAAACGTGGCAGAGAGCTTGAGTGCTGTGCTTGGTTTGTGAGCAGCAGGGGCTGCAGGGCTGGCTCTGCTATTCTTGCTGTACTTCACCTGTCACCATTTGATCATCCTCCTCCAAATTGTGCCAACAAATGCTTCTCCTGCTGCCACTGGAATACTTACTAGGTGAGCAGCCCCACAACTTGTTTCCTAGGTAGGTTTTGTCACTGTGAGCAAAGCAGCCCCTGCTGCAGGTGGCCTCACAGGCAGTGTCCCAGCTGCTTGTTCAGGACAGTTTGCAGGCACCATGGGGTGTGGGTGGACTGTACCACCTCCTGCCAAGGTCCCTGGCACCCTGCCCCAGCACTGGCTGCCCCGGGAGGTGCAGAACACACAAGTGACTGGGGCGAGGGGGGTTCTTAATGCAGGACACGACTTGTGCTGTGCAACTTGTCTCAGTCTTACTGTGCCCTTCACTTTGTCTCCTGCTGCTGCTTCCCTTGGGGCGTTTTTTTCCTTCTCCTTTTGCCATCTTTACAGCTTGTTTTCCTTCCTGCATCTGCAAGGCTGCCTCCAACAAAGCCCTGGCAGACAATCTTATCTCGAAGCACAACCAGTCCTGCTCCTTTCACTAGGCTATGTGCCTGCTCAAACACTTGGCTGGAGCAAGGCCCGGGTGGGGAGCACGGCCCCTGGCAGGGGCACAGCAGAGCCAGGGAGGGCAGAGAGGGGCACTGCAGGGGCTGGGGGGCACACAGGCACTTGGAGAGGGTGGCAGGGAGGGCAGAGAGGGGCAATGCAGGGGCTGAGGGGTACACAGGCACTTGGAGAGGGTGGCAGGGAGGGCAGAGAGGGGCACTGCAGGGGCTGGGGGGTACACAGGCACTTGGAGAGGGTGGCAGGGAGGGCAGAGAGGGGCACTGCAGGGGCTGGGGGGTACACAGGCACTTGGAGAGGGTGGCAGGGAGGGCAGAGAGGGGCACTGCAGGGGCTGGGGGGTACACAGGCACTTGGAGAGGGTGGCAGGGAGGGCAGAGAGGGGCACTGCAGGGGCTGGGGGGTACACAGGTACCCGGAGAGGTTGGCTCTGCGTGTGCCATTTCTGAGGTGGACTGCTATTAATGAAATGGGTAGGAGAAATGACTGAGTCTATTTTTTTCCCCCTTGGCTTATTCACTTGATTTGAAAGCCTTTCCCCCACCCTGAGTTTGTAGGTTTAATATTTTGGTGATCAAAATGCTCTGGAGCATCTGTGGGAAAATGCCTCACACTTATTTTGGGGGAGAAGGCAGAATTGAGAACTGTCACTGCTTATGCCTTGCAGCAGATATTCCTGATAACTAGTGCACCTGAAACTATGAAAAAAGTGCAGATACAAATAGCAACAAAATTAATTAAAGAAAAGGAGCTGTTCCTTTTGCCTGACCACACCTTGCAAACCAGGAAATACTTTCTCTTATGTAGAAACAGGAAGACTCTGCTGTCCTGGCCAAGGTAGTCTGCAAGTCTCAGGTAATTTGCTTTGTTTATGTTGTTGGGGAAGGATGGTGAAGTCAGTGGAGCTACAAGTGAAAGTCTTCATTCTCCAAAGGTTTGTAAAAGCTTATTATCTCTTGAAAAATCAGTAGAAAACTGAGTTGCTGGATGCAGCATTTCATCTGGATCTAACTCTTACTGTGGCCAGTGGTGAGCTTTCTGTTTGCTTTGAAAGGCACTGGTAAATGGCCTCAGTCTTACAGGCAAACACTCAAGACACTTGTTCTGGAGTGAGGGTCAGAGCCTTGTTCAGGAACCAGGCATCTGTTCTATCAGACTGTTCACCTTTTGTTTCCAAAGTCCAACTGATGTGCATCATTTTGCCAATAAAAGAGGCTGAGAAGACCACTTTTATCAAAAGCTGTGCCTAAAGCACAAAGCAGGACTTGTAAATATTCCTTTGTACTAAATATCCTCCAATATGCTAGGCTGATTTTTTTCATTTATTGCTGCCTCCAGCCCTTTCTGACTGGCATTTCCTGGAGTCTCCTGGCAGCTTCCAGCAACAGGCAGTGAGAGCAGGCACATCAGCCCATCCTGGTGAAGGTTTTGCACAAGGCTTGAGTGGATGCCAGTGGTGGTGGCTGATCCTCCAAAGCCTGTGAGTCACAAGTGCAGGTCCTGTGAGCACTGGGGCCTGTGACAGTGTAACAACACAGTCCAAGTGTGCCTGTGCAATCTGAAGGTACAATCTAGGTGTCATCTAAAAGTAACTCCAGGCGTTAAGAAACAAGACTTGTTATGTCCCACACTGTACCATCAAGTAAAAAAAACAAACAGAGTGTTTTTTCAGGTAGCAGCCTCTGGGGTTTGGCTGACTCCTGGTATACACATTTGTAGGACCAGTTCATTTTCCTTTGTCTTAGCAGAATGTGTAGAAACTTAGGCTGATGATAGCTGAAATGCTGATTTATTCACATGAGTCTCCAAGCTGTCAGAAATACCAGCTAGCATGAGAGTTGAATAAATCACTGGAGCTCACAATTCTGACAGTTGAACAACTGCTGTTTGCTGAGGTCAAAGCTGCAAAAAAAGAGCTTAGAGTGCCTTTTTAACCTAAAAAAATATTCTGGACGTAGAATAACAGAATCTGTGCTTTCTCTGATTTCTCAATCAAATTTGCTCAACATGCAGCTTAAACATCTGGGCTTCCTTTGGCTGTCAGCTGTTGATTGCTATCCCCTCATGATGCTCTGACCTTCAGAAACTGCTGCAATGAACTGTTTTCCCTGCCCATAGTCAAGTTTCATGCCTGCAAAAGATGCAGGTCTTTCTTCTTTATTTTTAATTCACATCTCTTGTTTCTGGTCCCTGTGCTGTCAGCTCCATGGCAGAAACCACAGGAAATGCTGCCCTGTGAGGGCAAGTCCCTTGAAACAGCAAGTCCTGCCTTCATCTCCCCCTAATTAATGAATTCAGAAGGAGAGAGACAGGCCCATGGTGACCCTCGTGAGAGCCTATATCATCCACCCCTGCTCTCTGCTAGGGAAGGGTTTGGGCCAGCTTCATACAAGTTTTTGGTCAGACTGTCCAGTCAAGCAAAAAAATGAGTGTTCTTACTCTGGAAAGTAGTGCTCTGGAGTTGGATCTGACACAGCTCTGCTGTTGCATCACACAGGCACATCATCAATGCCCTTCAGCTGGGCTCTGGGAATCATCACAAGAGGATGACTACAGGAAAGAGAAGCCAGCTTGGTGATGTCTTCTTCTGGCAGCTACTTCTCTAAGATGGACCAAAGTCTGTGTGCTCTCTCAGGTGCTGTTTCTACAGGGAAGACAGTTTTGCTTGTCTTTCAAAGACCACAGTTAAAAGTGATTTTATGCTTTATGCAAAGGTGGATTTTTCCCATGAGCATGCTTATGAAAGGAAACAAAGAACCCAACACTCATCCTGGGAGCAGTCCCCTTATCCTAAGCCACTCTCCTGATGTGAGGGGGACAACCACAAGGCAAGGCCTGCTGTGCCCACAGGGCCACGTGGGCCACTGTCCCTGTGAAGGCACCCAAGGGAAAGGGGGGCAGGGACTCAAGGCTGTTCCTGTGTGGATGGGACATGCTTCCCATGCACCTGTGGGCTGGAGGAGACTGTCTGGCTCTGCACCTACCCACTGCACAGACTGCCCATCTTTGGTCTTTTTCCATTTACATGGGGATTAGTCATGCCAGGGCTTCAATGTTGCAACGTTGATGGTGTAATCCTGCCATGTCTTTGGTAACTCGGTGTCTTCTTGAACAAGATGGCAAAGTTTAATGTCTGATGTGAAAAGCAAAAATATCTATAAAGGTGAGTAATAAAGTCCTTCTGTATGAATTAATATGTCATAAAAAATGAGAATAGAAATGGTGCAGAGGGGATTTTGCTTTTTGATCTGTCATTGCAGACCACTTCCAACTGTGAATTTCTTGATAAACATTTAATATTCATACACAAACCCATTTTGACATGAAATCTTCAGGGATGCATAGTTCAAATACAGCAAAAACTGCATTTCTAAAAGAAAGTTAAACTCTTCCTGGTCCATGTACTTATTTTAGTCTTTCCAGATTTCTGTAAAACCAGTTGAGATACTGCAGAGACCCTGGTTCACTTTGGCTGGTGATCCAGCAGAACTGGGCAGTGACTTCAGTGGCAGTGACTCACTGAAGTCCCAGAGGATGAGATGCTGGAGGGAGCCAGTGGGGACTGTGGTTCTTGCAATTTGTGACAAACATCACAGGCAATGAGCAGCCACTGCTGGGGACAGCCCTACCCCCCATCATAGTCACCTGATGAGAAAAGCACGTGAGGGGTGAGGAGCAGGTGTCTGGCTCTGAGCAAACTGCAAGGGCTCCTGCAGAGCTGTGCCTCAGGCCCATCCCCATCAAACAAGGTGTAATTCCCCTTCTGAGGTGGCTCACTTTGACCTCTCTAGATTCATGCATCAAAAGCACAGCTAAAACTAAACATCACCTTTACTCAAGCTGCACAGGCTACGAAAAACACAGAATGCTTACTGTGGTTTGTTTTGTGTGGATCACATCCTGCTCTCTGAGTTTCTGTTAAACATCTCAAACACATTTTGGGGGATTTCCCTTCAGCCTTCACAGCATCCTTCATTTCTCGCCCTCTGGGGTCATCCTGCTGCTGTTGCACTATGGGAACATAAGAGCTTTGACCAAGTATTTGTGAAACTCCCTGCACCATAACAAACCTCCCTGAGCTTTGTCAGAGCCTGGATTGGTGCTCTGAGCAGGGGAGAACCTGAGGGGTATGCATGAGCACCAAGCCAGCCCAAGGCCTGCTGGGAGGAAGATGAGAGTCCTGCCAAGCTGAGAGGTGCTTTTGAAGGCTGCAGCTTCATCTGATAGGATTTCATAAAGCTAACATTTAAGGGTCAGATAATGAGATATCTTGCCTTCAGACATTGCATACACAAGCTGAGACAAAAGTGGCTTTAAGCCCCATCTATCCATCTATCTGATCCATCTGTTTGCCTTTTGCCAGCTGGCATGAAAGGTTCTTTTATCTAAAACTATTTCCAGCTATTTCTTCTCTCAGAATCTCTAAAGTGTTTGCATGATTTGAAAGAACTATTTCCAGGATTTTTGGCGGCACAGCATTCAAGCTTCAGATTTTACGACAGGTATTGGAGCACATTCCCTTGCTTTTGTAAGGGCTTTTACAGCAGGTCATCTGTCATGGGAAGGGTGTGTCTCCTGCTCCAAATATTCACTTTCTCATGTTATTTTTGATACCTCCTTAGCAATTGCAGGTTGGCAGCATATTACTCCTGGTAAGCCAAGTCCAAAGAAGGAGCAGGGAAGTTTCATGTGTATGATGATCCCCAACTGGAATGGGGAAAGCTTCTGGGAGGTGAGAGGTGTCTCATTGTGGCTGCATCTCTTTGGGACTTACTGGGCTCTGGGATTTGCAGATGCCCCATTTGAAACTACACAGAGTCCCCCAGGTCTGAAGCCCAGAGCTGCTGCTGAGCTCAGTACTGCCCAGGGAATGGGACAGGGGGAATCCTTTTGCTGTTCTTTTGAGCCTGCCACTGAGCCATTGGTAGTTTTTGTCCCAGATCAGCTATTTTTAAAAGACATTTTCATTGTTATTCAGCACATGGTGGGCAGCAATGATTGCTATGTTTCCTTATGGCAGTACCCAGGCCACTGTATGTTCAGTTTTTCAGGAGTAGCTTTGCTAGGTCCAAGTGGGAGGAACTGTGATGTGGATTGTACCTGACTTGTTTCAGGGAGCTTGAATAACATGTACTTGTCTTCATACCAAGCAGTCACAGTTCCCTAGTTCCCTCTTCCCTGCGCAGCAGCCACATAAGGGAGCAAATTCTGAAGGTTGGCCTGTCCCTCACAGTGATGCTGGATGGTGGCATAAAGCACAGGACTTCAGCTACCTGCTGGAGAAAATTTTGATGCCAGTCAAAGCTGTTGCCTGCTGTGTATTTCCAGCCAGCATAAAAAGGAAATCTTTGTTTTGTTGTGCTTTTTTTATTTTTTTTGGGGGGGGGGTGTTGTTTGTTTGGTTTGGTTTTTTTTTTTTTTTTCCCTAATGTAGCAATTTGTGGCCAAATCACAGGGTCTCGAGGGAGTATTCTTGGATGAAAAAATTACTTCAGGATTTGGCCTAACATAACTTTAAGATAAAAACTTTTATGTAATCACTAATTCACAGTCGCAGTTGCTTTGGCTTCTCTCATTATCATTCCTAAGTTATTCTTTTCATGCTGGGAGTTGGATTTTCCTGGCACTGCATCTGTTTTCAGCAATGTATACGCCACAATTGCTGACAACTAGGAGTTGGATCCCATGTTCCTCGACCCTGGCTGTAGCTTGTTTTTTCTGGCACCACTTCAAAGTCTCCCATCTGCACTTGTCTCCTGATGACCAGTGGCGGTCCTTCAGCTGTGTGAGAAGTGCCTGATGTTATCCTGTTGTTCTCGCACTCCTCCAGACCCATTTCTCAGCTGCACAGCCCTCTCCTGTTCCTAGATAGAGCCTTATCAGGGCCAGCCATGGCAATGCTCCCATCCCCTTCCAGCCCTCCCCTGTGGCCACTGGAAGGTCTGTTAGCTCTGTGCCTTTTAGCATAGCAGAAATGCTGCTCTGCTGCTTCTCTGGTTTCCTAGCCCTCTTTGCTTTTCTGTAGAAATGTTCCCCTGACTCTATTCAGTCTAGGCTCTGTAGGAGATCACCTCTGCACCCTCGTGTAGCTGCTGAGAGCCAGAAGGAGAGCTGGGTACTGGTGTCTCTACCTGCCTCTCATCTCCACTGGGCTATTTTTGTTCAAGCCTGGTGCTGGTTGCGCCGTATCCAGCTTACTCATAAGATGCTGCTATTCCTCTTAGCAGTATTTTGAATGAGTACAGCTGTTCTCTGCTTGAATTCCTCCTCCCCTGGCCTACCAGGAGCATGACTTTTTAAGGGATGTGTGCTGTTTGGTAACAAGCAGGTGCCCTTGCTCAGCTGGGAGGCTGGATATTTCTCTGGGCTTACTCTGTAGTTTGATGTGGGCACGGTGTACTTGACAGATTAACAGTGTGTTCATTCCTCCTCCACTGCTTGTCTGGGTTTGTTTATTTCTGTTATTCCTGTTATATTCAGTTTCATTTGTTATTTTTGGCTTTGTTTTCCAGGCCTCTCTCTCTACTTACTTTCGCTCAGGTTAAAGGAATCCTTCTTTGTGCTTTCTTAGTATTTTGAGGGAAAACTGAGGAGTGTTTTCTGCTTTTTAATTGTACCTCACCAGACAGGGCAGGCAGGAGCTTGCACATACATGTTCCTTCCCTGTCCTCATTCAGATGTCAACTGACTTTGATCTTCCTATACCTCCCAGCATGTGTTGAAGCTTTACTAGGCACTCAGGGTTTCCATTACCTCCACACCACAGCTGACATGATGTAGCAGTTTTCAGCCATCCCTCTTTTGCTGTCATCCACTGGGCGCCGCCAGGAAAGCGTTACCCCAGGCTGGGAAATTACTGGGAATGACTCCCTCCTGGAACCCAGCTCCCACCAGCAGCAACACTGGTGGTTAGGCACGTAGGCCTCCCTCAGTCAGGAGGGGAGCAGTGTCCCAGCCTGGCTGCATTTCATGGAAAGCCATTTTTCAGCTGATTTCCTTTCCTGCCTGCCAGTGCCCCACTGGTTTCCATGGTATTCGTGGTTGTGTAGGGGTGGCAATTTCAGTATCCTGGCAGCCTTCCAGGCTGCCTCTCCATAAAACCCTGTATGGTTTCAAACGTGTATGTATATATATAAGGTTTTTTTCTTATTTTTCCTTCATCCCACAGAGCTGCTGTGTGCTTTTAGGCAGTTAATCTATTCCATCCTTCGCTTATCTCACAGGCACAGTGTGAGGTTGTGCCCGTTCTTGCTGGCAAGTTGCTTTGAGGTTCCTCTGATGAAAGGTTTGCTGTAAAGGCAAAAAGTGATCAGAGCCATGTTATCGCTCTCACTTCCAGGGGCTCCTACAGAACATCCTACTGAAAGAATAACATGATCCCAATGGCCACAAGCTGATTCTTGGAGCTGAACTTAAATGGGCTGGCATTGCCTTCACTTCCATCCTATCACATAAGGGCTCCTTCCACATCTTCATCCATTTCTGAGAGCTGCTGTGGACTCTGTCGGTGGGTGTGAGCTCCCAGCCCAGCCACACATCTGCAACAGCAGTGCAGAAAAACATCAGAAAATCTTTCTTGTTACAGAGGAGATTCTGTCAATCCTGTTTTGTTTAAAAAAAAAACCAAAACAATCCAGGGCTTTGCTCTAAGCAATATTTGGAGTGAGCTGAGCACACATCTGGTCTCAGCTTCAAGCAGGCTTTCATAATGGTCTCTAGCCATAATAGTCTCATTTTTTGGAAGCGAGTCATTGCTGCTCTTCGGGTTGAATGAACTCTGATCAGGCGTGGACCTCAATGCGTCAGGGTGAAAAAACACCTCATGTCTGGGCTGTGGGAGGATGGAGGGGTTGGAGAGAGGGGGTGCTGTGCTTGGATACACACAGAATGGCCTCTGTTACACATAACTTGAGAAGAGTGATCAAATGGAGACCCTCTTGGCTAAAGATGGCAGGGCTGTGATTTGTGATTTTGGCTGTTGTGGGCTCTGTTTCATCCAATAGGATACATCTGGCAAAACAGGGGAGTACCAGATTGAAGGCCTTCTTTGTTGAGATGGATTTAATGGCCCTGAGTTGAAGGAAGATGGTCCTTGGTCTGCTAAAGGGAAAGGAGCTGTAAACTGCAACATATATTAACTATTTCTATCTGTAGAAACCACAGGAAGAGATAATCCAGTAGTAACAGCTGCCCCTGGAATTATTTGTGCACATGTTTGGCTCCAAAGCTTTTTACCCAGCTGGCTGGAGGTCACAGTGAGTACAGATAAGTATTTGCCAAACGCTAAGGAGAAGACAGGACAAGGTCAGAAGCTCTTCTGGTAGCAAGGCAGAGTATGTTTAGCAAATGCTGCTATCTCCTGAATTGGGGTGCGAGATTTCATCAACAAAATACGCAGGGGAGCTCTGAATACTAGTGGAGGGCAGGAAGAATGTGCTTTACAGTGTTTGGTTAAGCCAAGAGAAACTTGAGACTTGCTGTTTCCTTCTGAGTTGAGGACTATCTGCCAGCCTGTCCCAGGGACCTACTCCTGCAGATGAGCATTGTGAAACTTCCAAGTCAGTGTCCCTGTTAGTGTGGGTCATATTAGAGATCTGAGTTTAGCACCCTCCTTTCTGTTAAATCAAAATGCATTTTCATTTAAATCCATATTCAAACATAAACCCTCTCCTGTAACATTTTCTCTACTCCTTTCACTCCGCAGATCCTCTCTCTCCTGCCTACAACTTCCTCCCTCTTTCTGTTCAACATTTAGTTCAGGGTCCATGCTTCTCTTTGCCCTCATTTCACACCCCTTCCACCCTTCTGTTGCTGGGAATGTGAGAGCTTCAGCACTTATGAGAGCAGAGCTATAGGGGTGGTAGTTTTTCCTTTTGCTAAAGGCAACTTCTCCAAAGTTGAGGGGATGATTGAAAGTAAAAAAATACAAAAGCAAAACTGGCAAAAATGCTAGAGAGGGGAAACCCTGCTCGGACATTGATTTTACTCAGCTCAGAGGGATAGGAAGCAACTGTGCCCTCAATGTTAGCTGCAGGCCCCAGCAACCAGGATGGATGCTCGTGGCTGGAGTTGGTGTCCTGGCCTGTATGACTTCAAGGAGGTAGGGTTCCTGATGGATACTTTGGGGAAGCAGTTAGTTGGGTTCATGTTTCTAAATCAATCCATGAGAAGAAAGCAGGGTGTGCAGAGGTACTGACTCATTTCTTGATCTGAAGGAACAATCTTAGATAAAAATGTCTCAAAATTGTCAGGCAACAGATGTCATGTTACAGGCAGAAGCAGAAGGGATAGAAATCTCCTATTTGGTTTAGTAAAAGGTAGAATAATTTTACTTTTCTCTTGCTCCAGGTGATGTTTCCAGAACACTGGGCAGGCACACTCAGCAGCACCTTTCTCTGGAAGCTATGGATCTGAGAGTGGTCAGCCCTCTGACAGTGTCCTTGCAGTGGCAGCAAAATCTGAGTTAAAAGGGGCTTCAATTCAACTCTGTTTTTAATCTTTTTCACATTTGCAAGAGAAGGCAAAACCTGAAGAAGCTCTGCTGTTGAGCTCAAAGTCGATGCCTCCTTTCCTATTGCAAAGGGCAACAGTTCTAAAAAGTCAGAGCAAAAAGGGTTCCCTCCACACTGTCATTTGACAAGGAACAAATGCATGTTGTAGACACCATTTCTGTCCTTTAGATGAATGCCTGGCACTTGTCAAGCTGATGTGAAGTTCAAGGGTGGCCAGCAATGAGCACAAACAAAGCCTGCTTCCTCTGGACCCCCACCATGGAAAACTGAGTGCAGGTCTATCAGAGGCTTTCATTTTGTTCTCAGAGGGCATTTTTATTAGCTTCCTGATAGTATTGAGCTGATTGGAGAAATATTTTTATGTCAAATCCTAATTGTCTGCAAGAAATTAAAGACCAAAAAGGAAAGGGTGGCTTTTGGAAACCAACCTGACTTGCAGTGCTAACTCTCTTGTGTAGTGAGTAATTAGAAAAACACCAACCAACAACCGAAAAGAAAAAAATCCCAACAACCCAGAACCAGAAGGCAAAGGAAGGTAACAGTAGCAGAAGAGTGTTGGAGATTCCCTGAGCTCTGTTCCCAGCTGCCTGTCGTGAGTCTGAGAAGGCTCAGGTAGCTCTCAGGAATGAAACCCTGCAGGTCTGTGGTGATGACATACCCATCTGCTGCAGACCAGAGGATGATTCTGACACAGCTCATTACGTTTCTATTTCTGACTACGTCCATTGTTGGATTTAATGAATAAGTGATGTTTTGAACTGATAAAAACCCTGCAGCAAATTTCCTATTTTATGTTGTGATGAACAAGCCAAGAGATTCAGACAAGCTGTAAAAGGCCTTTAACATATGATTTCAGACTTAATTCAAAGTAGGAGGTGCTTCTCAGAGCTAACTTGAAAGTTTCTCTCACCTCCACCCCCAAAGTGGAGATAAGATTTCCACAGACTAAGCACTGTTATCTCTAAAACAAGGCAGCAGCTGCTACCAACACTGTTGGTAGTTCATTATCACAGGGAAATATAATGTATTATGAAATGTAAAAATGGTGATTAACCATTTCACTGCTAATCCTTTTAGAAACAAAATACTTCTTTTGTTTATCCCACAGTGTGCATCTTCCTCCTCCTTCTCCTTGCATACTCAAGGCTGACCTGTCCCACACCCACCTGCTTATGTTTCCAGGCTTGATCCTCACACATGATCCTTTGATCATGCAATTATGGGCTCCCCATAGGAAACCACTTGCTACACCAAAACCAGGGAATGTGAGACCAGCACAAAAAAAAATTTGAAACATCAAAATAGATCTTTCTGGGGACTGCCACAAGAGCGGTGCAATTAATTTTTGCATTCAATTTATTAAGAGTCTGTTATCAAAAGGTAAACAAAGCTGCCACAAAACTTCTCTTCTGATTTAGGATGTTGGTGTCAAAGACTGTCATGACTTCATTGCACAATTTGGTTCACCTTGTAGTAGATTACACAACAGCCTGGTAGAGTTAGAAACACTCAGGTCTGAAAACACTTACTAGTTCATACTCATAAATGTTTTGGGTTTTTTTTCAAAAGCTCAACAGTTGGTGCTCTTTTCTTTGCCTCAGAGACAAAGAAAAATGAAATCATAACAGCCCTCAGACAGATTTTTATGAGCCTAAAGGCCAAAAGTAATGTCTGGCACAGATTATTTAACTGGACTAAAGGGGAAATTAATTCCCTCTGAGGCAGGGAATTTGATTTACCATTTCCTTAAGGCTTTTGGTAGAATTGGGAGCACGAGAGCCTGGTCTGGTATGTGATGCCACAGGAGCTTTTGCCACTCTCACATCTTGGCAGGACAGGCTGACCATTGTGGATAGGGCTTTTCCTGCCTGACAGAAAGAACAGAAAGAAACAGACTTTACCCCATAAAGGACTTCTTTGGGATTTCTCTCAAGGCTTGGTGTCCCTCTCTCCCTTCTTTGTAGAATCTGTTTTCCCAAGATAATACCAAGCCCCAGAAAAGGAGCAAAACCCAACAGACAAGATCAAAGTGCTGCTGGTAGTTTGTAAAAAGGCTCTGAAGGACAGGGTGCCTTTCCCTATTCCCAAGGAAACATGTCCATGACCGAGGAAGGTACTTCTGTGTTCAGATTGCTTCTGAAGTCTCCAGAGGTTTCATCATTTTTCCTTATGCATATGTGCCTGCTTTCCTGTACATGTGGTCTTCCCACAGCCACCTTCCCTGCCCTGACTCTGAGGGGGTGTGTTAATGCCACCCTGCAGCAGCCAGGATGGGACACTGATGGGAAAATCCATATAAAACAAGGAACCAAACACTTCCAAAGGTAATGACGTCTGTGTGTGATTACTTGTTTGGCTGCACTGACTGAAGCTGTAGCTGCTAACTCAGCAGACTGTAAGTAGACACTATTGTCTTTTCTGTGAGTTCTGGCTGCAATTCAGGATGTTAATAATATCTAGAGAGCTACAGGAGGCTTGGATCCCATCTATCAGGAACCACCTCTCTCTCCACATACAGGAGCAAGACTGGGGTGATGATCCTGCTGACAGTTCCCTAGTTTAGCAATGAGTGCCAGGCATTTGTTGGGGAGATCTGTACCGAGTCCATTATTTATTGAGCTATCACTTAGGATCCAGAACGGGTGTATTTATTTGTAGGGAAGTCTGTAAAAATCCTGATGGCTGTTCTAACATAAGTTTATGCATCAGAGTCAATGCTAGGGGGATGCTTTCTTTTTAAATTAGGAACAAAATATCCCCTAAAAGCAGAATATCTGGACATGTTGTTGTATTCTTTCCCCAACACTTACAGCAGCACTGGGAGAACACCCCAGCCAAGCTGACAGGCAGCCAAATATAATTTATGGCTTGTTTTAAACTGATTTGTTGACTTCATGAAAGGCCCTGTCAAAAAGAACAGTCCCCTGAGTCCTAACAATGATAACAGTTATATTGCATCAGCGCTGAAAAACTCTTGGATAACAGTGAACCTACCCTGAGAAATCTTTTTAAAGTGCCTGAACATTGGATTTTCTTAAAAAAAATGAAACCCAAGCTATTGTTTCATAGTTCATGTCAGTTTTCCTAATTCTTTGTTCATCTTATTTTCCACTGATTGTAATACTCTCTTGGTAGCATGAAAACAGTTTCCCTTATTCCAGTTAATTAAAAATAAATATGTGTGTTGTTTAAAGGAGATGCTGCTAACAAGGACATGTTTAATTTCTCTTACGTGCAGTGGTATCAGCATGTTTGTGTCTGCATCAGTCTGAGCCAGAGTGGGACACTCCTGAGCCTCCTATCAGCTGCATTTCTCCTCCCTGTGCCTCACTGAAGCAAAGGGCAACCCCCACGTGCTGTTTGTGCCTGTGCTGTTCAGAGCTCCCTACCCAAGGGCAAGATGCACGTCCCCTGCTGCATCTGACCCTCATCTTGGGGAGCTTCCAGCCACCAGACCCTGGCTCCTCTGCCACTCTCCTCCTCGTCCTTGCCCCATGACTGTGCTGCTGGTGCAGCCTTGCCTCTGCCTGGCTGGGAGAACAGTGAACACAGCTGCAAAAAGCCATCTGCTTCCTAAGGCCTTTCCTCTTCATATTTTTTAACAGTCTTATCTCCACTAAGTTCAATAGTGTTGTTTCATTGGTCAGAGTTCTTGCTGGTGGAAATACAGTGCTTCAGTCAGAATATTGGCCTTTAAATCTTGGTAAATTTGATGTGTTTTCTCTTGTCTCCCCCCCATCTTTACCAGAACCTGCACCCCAGATTGACTGTCCTGCAGCTCTGCAATTTTTCATTATGCTGACTACTTTTCTGTAGGTCTTGCTTGGTGTTGCTGAATATTAGGAGAGCGAAATCCTAGCTTACAGATAAAACAATATCACAGGAAGAATTATAAATATGTTCTTGTCCAAGCACATAACAATGAGTGAGCCTGACTGTGACAGTTTGGATCCCTGGTTTCCTCCCACCACCGTGGGAAAAGGAAGCTGCTTCTGTGCTTAGACAGCAGCGATTGCTTTCCACGTCTGTCTGGGGGTCAGTCTCTCCTGGGCGCTGCCAGCTCCGGGGACACCGGGGTGCCGCAGGTCCTTCCCTGCAGTTCCTGCCCTGCAGCTCCTTCCCTGCAGCTCCTGCCCTGCAGTTCCTGCCCTGCAGCTCCTGCCCTGCAGCTCCTGCCCTGCAGTTCCTGCCCTGCAGCTCCTGCCCTGCCATCTGGCACCGGGGTGTGAGTGGGCTGGGCACAGCCACGCCGGGCCAGGGGGCACCCGGCCCTTGCAGAGAGCATCCGCAGGACTCAGCATAGCTTAGGGAAGCAGGGGAAATTCTTGCAAACTGCTGTGATTTTAAGTGTGTGAGATTAGTCCAAGGGGCTGATAGAAGCTCCAGGAAAGCAGATGCACAGCCTCCTGCCCTTCAGTTGGGTGTTCTCTTGATCAGGTTTGGGTTTTTCGTGAAACTAAAAGGAAATACTTGTATTAAAAATGGCATGTGTTTTTCCTTCATTTTAGGAAAACAGAACAAAATTCAAATCGTTTTGTGGAGATAAAAAAAGAAAAGTATTTTAAGGCAGAATATATGTTTTTGTACAATTTCTGGTGGAGAGGAACTAGTATTAATTGAGCCCAAACTAGACTTATTGAAACAAGTGAGACCTCTGTCATTTACTTCAGGCTGAGCAGGTTTTCATACACGTCATAAACAATTACAGTAATTTTCTTTAACCATCTAAACAGTGGCAGTGCTGTGCAACCCACATGGCAAGGCTCTTGTTTTCTCTGAACAAAGTAGATCTTGCTTCTTTTATTGGTAGGTACAGCTGGACAGAAGGTGTGTTGCATAGTTTGGTGTCTGTGGACCCAGAAAAGAACATTGGATTTTGGTGCTGCAAAAAAATATTCAGTGTTGGGGCTTTTTCCCTCTCTTGGAGGTGAAATTGTTCTAGCTGTTGAGGGGGGAGAGTTGGTGTTGGTGTTAAAAGCTTATTGTTAAAGGTTATTTCTTGACATTCACAATTCACAAATAACAGGAAGGATACTGTGGTTAATATGTGGTTGCAATTCTGGAAAGTGGCAATACAAACTACAATCTGTGATTCTATATTTTATTGTCTCACCAATATTCATGTTGGATCTGCATAGATTGGAAGTAAAAATATTGTAGGAAACTTTAAAAATATGTTATAACTATCAGTGTAAATTCACCTTGACCCTAGGAATGTCAAGCTATGACCCTGGCCAAAGCATCACAGTGATGAAAATCCTAGTACAATTTATTTAATAATTCTCTTGATGATCAAAGTATCAGATTACATCTATTTCATCCATTATGGCTTGTGAAGAAGAATGGAATTGTGCAGAAAGCTTTTATTACCACTAAAATTGTAACTCTGACTTGCAACTACACCATTTTATGTAGCAGCATTCAATATTTGGAGGTGTGGAATTGGATTTCTGAACTTTTAGTCCACTCTTGAAACTGGTATAGGAATTTTGGCACAGAGAAGCATTTCCCATAACCAAACCTTTGGTGGTGCTCAGATATGAAGGTGCCTGCGGTGTGCAGGGTGTTCTTAAGAACCTTTTTTTCTATGCAACAGCCAGTAAAACTTGCCTGAAAGAGCCCTCCTAGGCCAGAACATCAGACACTACGTTCCAGTCACAGCTCTCCCTTCAGCTGCTGCCCTCAATTTATCTCTTTGGTCCTGTGCAATACAGCAAAGGTTAAAGCATACAAACAGCTGAGTGAGCTCACTTTGTCTATGTTTTGAAATCATAAAATATCTTTAATTTGAGAGGTAGATAATGGTTTTACTTGAGAGAGTCATGTGGCTGAAGCCATATGAGCTGAATGGATTTCAGATCGGACATCAGGAAGAAATTCTTCAGAGAAAGAGGGATTAGCTATTGGGATGGACTGCCCAGGGAGGTAGTGGAGTCACCGTCCCTGGAGGTGTTTAAGGAAAGACTGGATGCGGCACCTAGCTGACAGGGTGGTGATCGGTCACAGGTTGGATTCCATGATCTCAGAGCTCTGTTCCAACCCAAGTGATCTTGTGTTTCCGACTTGCCCGGGCTCACCGCGGGAGAGCAGTAGGTGGCAGGGCCAGCGCTGCTCGGGGAGCTCACAGGGACAGAGATAACGGGGGCTTGAACCCGAGGACGAGGCAGAAGCTCCGGGTGTCTGACAGGCAGGCCGCCGAGTTCAAACATGACGCAATCTCGGAGACTGCTAAACATTTTTTTCTTGTTGTTACAGGCGGCTTTTTTGTGAATCCTGAGCTCACGCCTCCCTGCTGACAGCCTCCCTCACAGACAGCCTGCATGGGGTGGGGGGGCCGTTCGCGGCCTTCTCGGCAAGGTCTAGCGGGGCCTTCCCCTCCTCACGGAGCCGCCCCTCACCCGCAGCTCACACCGTGGCGGTGCCCTCGGCCCCGCGCCCCCTCCCTCAGCCGGCGGAGCTCCGCCCGGCCGCCCCGCTCTGCCTACCTGGAGCCACCTCGATGGTGCGGGGCGGAGCCGGGCGGCGGGGGCGGCGCGGCGGGACGGGCGCCCGGGCCGGCGGCTGCAGCGACTCCCCTTTGTGTCTGGAGCCGCCCGTGCTGTTGGGGCGGGCGGGCGAGAGGGGGCGCGGGCGGCGGAGCTTCGGCCCTCGCTCGGCTCCCGCCCGCAGCCGGCGGCGGGCAGGGGAAGGAGGCGGAGCGGCCCCTCGCCGGCGAGCCCGGCGCGGTGGGAGGAAGGCGCTGGCAGCACGGACGGACTGAGCGGAGACCGGCGTGAGGAGGCCGGGCTAGGCTGCCCGGCGCTGTGGAAACTCGGGGCGGGAGGCGGAGGACGGGAAGGGCCTTTGCCCGCGTAGAGCAGCCGGGTGCGCTCGCAGCTGGAGCCGCCGAGGAGGGGCCTCGCCGCCCCGGGCCCCACCTTTGTCGGGGTGGCCGGGGGTGGCGTCGGTGCTGCGGCGGGGGCCGGGGCAGCGCGGAGGAGCCCGCCCGGCGCGGGAGGCAGATGGGCCGGGATGCAGCCGTGAGAACAGGGGGCCTCGCCGCCGCCTTCCCCGGAGCGTGAGGCAGCGAGGAGGGGCGGCCAGAGGACAGAGACCTTTGCCGGGATGGGACGCGCCGCCTCCGTGAGCCCCTAGCTCGCTCTCCGTGCCCCGGCCGGCCCGCAGGGCCCGCGCTGACTGACACCGCTGTGGGCGCGTCTGGATATGTTCCCTTCCCAACCGGGCGCTTTCTTCGATGTCGTGAAGCTGCGTGGGAAATAGCCCGGTTCCCAGCGGGGTCGGGAGCGTGCCGCCGTCCTCCCCGGCGGGGGAGATGCCGCGGGGCTGGGAGGCAGAGCCAGGCGCTTCCCCCGTGTCCGCTGAGCGCTGCCGGCTCCCGAGGCATGAAGGCAGGCGGCTGTAATGGAGTAAGAGCGAAGACGGCTCCTCTCATCTGCCATTTGCCCTTCCAGACGGGATTGTAAACCGAGAGAGTTAAGGAAGGCTGTGCGAAAGCAGGAGGAATTTCCTCTCTTCGGGGTTTGGCTTTTTTTTTTTTTTTTTCTCCCCTTTTTTTTTTCTCCTGCCGGCTCGAACCGTGGCTTGCCCAGGTATGCCTGCCTCACTGCAGCACCTTGTGCTGGTGCTCCTGCTCTCCAGTGCCACCCTGCTGCTCGGCACTGCGGCTGGTGAGTAGCCACTGGGTGGAACGAACTGGCCATTTTGGCAGCGGGAAGGGGGTGGGGTCCGCTGGTATTTGGGCACATCTGTGCCTCCTTACAAAGTGGTGTGCATCTATTTCAGCGGCGAAGCCTGATAAAAGTTTTGAAATCGTGATACGTTGAGTGTCTCGGGGAATAAAATCTGCTTTATTGTGTAAATGAGCTCGACCTGCACTCAGTAAGAATGCTTTGCTTAGATCTGCATCTCTTGTCTAATAACTTACTTCAGTTTTGGAAATATATATAATCTTTTTGTTTTGCATACCTCGCCCTTTGTAAGGTAACGCAGGAATTTTTAATATATATTTTAATCGTCAGCAGAGCTGTGCCTGTTTCGCTGTGGGATCTTCGGGCACAGCCATTTTTAATTTTATCAGCATCGGTGCTTCTCGGGGCCTTACACATGTGCTGTAGTTTTGTAACAGAATTACTGTAATGTGTATTATTTTTTTCCCCTGGAGAGATCTGAAGCAAATATGGAGCTATTTCTTTTGTCACTTGTGATTATAGAACACAAAAAACGCTATTAAGGAATTCTGAAAGGTCTTGAAGGGTACTCTTTTTTTATAACAAGAAGTTGGAAGCAGAAACGCTAAGAGCATCCTTACTCATATATTTGGATGCTCTAGTCCTATTTTTAATTGTGTTCAGAAGCTCAGTGTTAGATAGTGCAGGGTGTTGGAAAAGAGATGTGTGTTGGTCTGGCATCCTTTGCTTTTCTGTCACGGTGACAGATTAACATGTTGGAGCCTTCGAGTGTAACCCAGCTTTGTTAGGCAGGAATACCGATTGTTCTTGCAGTATGCTTTTTCCAGCACTTTTGGAAGACTCCTGCGACTTTTGTGTCGTTTTATTCGATCCGGATCCAATCTGCAGTGCTTGCTTTTCTTCGTGATATTTTGTAATCTTCTGGATATAGTTCATAAGCAGATCTTCAGAGGAAAATTGCTGAATCTTGCTAAGATGACCCAACAAGCTGATGGTGGTTTCCATGTTATGTTTCAGTGAAGTCTTAAAATTAATTTGTCAAAGTTGAAGATACTTGGTGTCATTATTAGGAAAATCCTGTAAATTACACATGTTTAGGCACTTTCTACATCTCTCTGACTGGATACTCCCTGATTTTCTTGCTTCTGCTTACTAAGAGGTCTCTTTCAGGAAGATTCATAAATGAAAAGCTTGATGTTCCCTATATCATCCTGACCTTTGACTGCCATTATTTTAGATGGATGTCTGCAGCGTCTCTCTGTGGTCGTTTCTGAGGAGTGTTTTTGGTTTATTCCCCTCTTTTTTTTTCCCCCTGGGAGAAGGGACTTCTGAAGGTCAAAAATCTTGGTATTAAAGCACATATGAATCAAGAATGCTTAGCATCTCAACTTTTCTTTCAAATATATTTTTTTAAAAAGTGTAGCCTTTTTTTTGCCTTTGTGAAAACTTCAGTGAGTTGGTAATTTCTGTGCCCTGATGAAGAAGGGTTAGTGAAGGAGCAAGTAGAGATTTGTACCAGGCCAAGGGCTGGGCAGGTGCTGTAAGAGCCCATTTGCACGGTTTACCCAATTCACTTCAATTCTGACCTGGCAACAGCATTCCCAGTATTTCAGTTCTGCCTTGTTAAAAGGGTATTAACTATGCCAGCTTGGTCCGTTGGTTTGTGAATAGGAACCTGTTTTCCCATTGTGATTTATTTCTTAATTGTGAAATTTTAACAATTCACATTTAAAAAAAACTTGGTCATAATCCTCTGTAAAAGTAATTACATGGATGATTTGAGCTTTAGTTAAGGAAGCTAATGGCTGATTTTAAGTTTACACTGCATTTCAGAAAAAAAATGTCTATACATGGGGAAGCTACACTAATGTGTAATTCTGCCCTTTTATGTTCATGAAAGAGCCAACACTCTTTCTTCTCTTCCCCTCCCCCAAAGTATGAACTGTATGCTCCCATCAGAGTGAAAATGCTGCCTTTGTAGCTTTGAAACCCCTATTAATTCTTTCTTCTGATTAGTGAACAGATACTATATCTCAGCAGTGTATAGAATTGAGTGCCTATAAATGCAAAATCATGACATCAGAGGGAAAGTATTTTGATAACAGGTTTTTAAGTTTCTGTCTGGAGGAGAATATCTGGACCTCTCTGGGGAGAGCTCCACAAAGACCTGGGCTTAGTATGGACAGGAAAGGGATGATAAAATGATGAATAAAGAAGATGACACAAAAAAATCTTACTGTGGGGTTGTGAATGATAGTTCCACTCATAATCTGGAATATGAATGAAGCAAGACGGTGATTCTTCCTTCCCCTTTCTAATTGAAGATATAATAAAGAATTAGCTCTAGATGCAGAAATATTTGCTGATTATTAGGAGCAAAATATTACTGGCTTCCTCCATAAAATACAGATCTTAACAGTTATCTGATAAGTCTGCATTTAAATAATGTATTAGTCTTTGTAAAGAGAAATGCTTTAGTGAGGACATTTTACTGACAGCAGTCTTGGGTAGAGGTTTAAAAAGCAGTATTGGACAAAAATGGTTTGCAACACTTTGTTCTTTATTTTTCAAGTTATTTGAAATACTTATTTCTAAATCTTTTGTTTAGAACTGTGAGACATATTTATATATGTCTTTATATTGTAGAGGATTCTGGTGTGTTAATCATGAGGGTTTGTGCCTGAAGAGGTGGTTGGTGAACCTTTGAGCTGTTCCCCAGTATTGCAAAAGAATTTTGTTTGGGTGTTCTTATGGACCAGATATTAAAGATACAATCTTTCCTCATTTCACTTGCTTACGTTCTGTGATATGCAATACTGAACCACTTTTCCTTCTGCATACATGTCCAGGGTAGACAGCATTCCATTCTCTAATGTGTAAATTATTTGCAGAAAGTATAAGGTGAAAATTAAAGCAAACAGAATATCCTTTTATCTTTGGGAGTATTTTCATAATTCTGTATCTGTGCAGTTCAACAGGGCTGAAAAAATTAAAGCGTGAAAGGAATTGGATAGAGATTGAATTTTTTAAAATTATAATTTTAATTATTAATTAAAATGAGTGAACTGAAGCATCTTTATCTAATTCTGTCTTGCTCGTTTAAGTTACTTCAGTATCTCAACATAATTTGTCTGAAATGTGAATTGGGTGAAATGAGGAATAATCTCCTTTGGATATTCAACTCAGTTCGTCTAATTCAGTGTTTCAAATTAGCAACTGACCCTGTGTATCTTGCATATTACACAGTGGGGTTTTTTTAAATTTATGTGCACCCCAATTTCTACTTATTTACTAGAGCTACACCCATTGTTTATGTTTTTTTTTTCAAAAGTAACCTCAAAATTCTGTTTATTTTTCTGTTTGTGTTGGGAGTCATCTCAGAAATCTTAGCCTGGGAAAGGGGAGCCAGGCTGTTGGCTTGAGGTGCACACTGGTATGCCTGAAGGATAACCACAGCACAAGTGCAGCCTGGACACCAGGCTGGGCCTTCGTGGGCTGTGTGCTTGTGTAAAGAAATTGTGTAGCTGTGCAAGCTGTTCACCCTGCTGGGAAGAACCTTTTTTTCATTAGGTAAATCAGCCTCTGTGAGCCTCTGTGATATTTTTACTCAGCTGCTTCCAGTTCCCAAGCAGACTTCAGTACTGGGGTACTGCACTGTGCAGTGCTGGCACAGCCTGTGAGGAAATGGAAGCTGTGCTCATCTGGTGGCCAAGGAACCCAAATTTCAAGCCCTGAGACATTACACAGATACCATTTTCCTCTACCTTTCTCACTGGAGAGACAAGAAATTTATATTGGACTCTTCAGCAATGTTTTATTTCTAACAACAGAGTGCCTGGTACTGGAGCTGCATTGTGTTTGGACTCAGTCTGGCTGTGCTATGAATATGTGCTGTCACTTTCTGGGCAGAATATAACTTTATAGCCAGGGCTGTGAGCTGAGTGTAAAGTTTCATTTGGAACAAAATGTTTATGCCCTGAATAAAACAGGCTGGGTGATGATTTAGGTTGGGTAGGACTGGAATCTGTGCATAGCTTACAGGCAGTAACTATTAATTTTATTGAGATTGTAGACTCAGTGGAGCTACTAACTGCTTGATTTTGAATTTAAGAATAAGTGAAATACAGGAACTGTTCCCCAAAAGACTAACATTTTAGTATGCAAACTGATTTTCTACAGTGTGGATTTTATGGTGTTTTGTTTTGGGATTTTTTTGTGGGGTTTTTTTTGGTTGATTGTTTTTTACTTGTTTGTGTTTTTTGGTGGTGTAGCGTTTTTTCCCCTCTTATTTTTTTTCTGAAGTGTAAGTTCACAGAAGTATAAAGCTGGAAGTTGTTTCTCTGTTTCCTCCATGGCCTGGTTGTATAAGTATATAATGTATAAGATAATAATGTCTGTCTAACAGCTCTAAAATCTCCAGTGAAGAGGGATTTCGCAGCCTGTCTAGGTAGTCTGGCCTGTTACAGAACTTAATTATCATGTTTTTCATAATGCAACACTAGTAGATTTTTTTTTTGCCTCTTTTATCATGCAAGATTAAGATATGCCATAATTAATATGTGGCAATCCACCTGAAAATGTAGTGTAGTGTACATACACAGGCCATTGCTGGGGAATACCATTTTAGATAAGTTCCTGTGTTTAAGCTTAGTGTCTTGACCTTGGCTGCAGTAATTTGTGATGAAAACCTTGAGGTGGTCATCAGTGTTTTAAAATGCAGTTTTTTAGTTTTTAAAAATTTTGAGAACTGTGCTCTTCCCAGAATTTTGATTCCTGATGGTGCCTTCCTGCCTGGAGATGTCTGTTAATGTGTTAATTGCAGAGCTGGGAGCTGGGCTGAGCAGCTGGGAATCTGATAGGAGAGGTCAGTCAGGGGGTGTGGTGAGCAGGAAGAAAGGCTGGGACAGGAGAGATTTGAAAGGATGAAGGATTGGGTCTGGTTTGCTGTGGGATGAGAACCAAGGCGTATTAGACAGCCAGACAGAGATAGTGTCTGAACATTTGTCAGACTTCCTTGGAGAATGAGTGGAACGAGCCTTTTGCACTGGGAAGGGAGAGGAAGCATAGTTCTAGGTAGCAGTTCGGAAGATCTCTGTTCTTTCTTGTGAGAATGAATGAGACACACAGTCATTCAGACGATGCCTTTACCCTTCTCTTTTTCCCTCAGTCTTGTAAGTTTCGAAACCACGAGCTTTTGGGTGGTGGTGGTGGCATTTTGTTTCAAGTCACTGGGATGTGTCAGTTTTGTCAGTTGCCTTACTGAGTTTGCTTCGAATCGTGTGTTCTGTTTTGAACTGTAAATGTGTCTACCTTTTACATCTCTCAGTACTCTGTATTCTCTCTTTGGTTTATTCTGTGAGAGAAGGAAGGAAAACTGCATTATAGACCCAGAAGACTGACATCTGTGAACCCTTCTGTCTCCACCTCTAACTCTGTAATCTGCTAGCCAATTTCAACCATATGTGAAAGATGAGAAAAGTCTCAAGAGATTAATTTGCTACCATTTTCATGAAAAATTAGGAACTGAATAGAGGAATAGAGGAAAAATTTCCAAGGTAGAGGTTTTTCAAGGGAAAAGAGGAACGTAACTCAGCCCAGGATGTAAGTGTTGGTGCATACACTGCTCTGGACTATGCACAGAAGATTTTATTTTTTCCTGTTCGCTTGGCATGCTGTAGGAGATCTGGGGGAGAACGAGGGATCCCTCTGTGGGAGATGTGGGGAGTTGGCTAAGAAGTGTGGGAGAAGAGTCACATTTCTAGGCAGTTAGTTTGCTGCGTGTGGAACAACTGGTGTTTCTGAGACAATGTAGTAGCCAATTTTTTTGACTGAACTTGCAAAACAATGCCCAAATCATTTTACTGAATGCTTATCATCCATTTATGAACTTCACAGTGTGTATGAGTAACTTAAATGGTATGCATTGTTTTTCACACTTTGAAAACTGCCTTTAGCTGACTGTCCTGTGTATATTCTGTAGTTCAGATATCCCACACATCAGGTTTCCTTCTGATTTTCTTTTCAACAGTGCTGTAACTCAGGCTTTTCCAGTGATCCCTTTGAATGTTTTTTATACTTGCTTCAATCTGTGAAGTTCATGAAAAGTAGTTTTATTATTTGTTTAAGCAGGAGTAATGGGAAGGCATGTACTGTCACCTTCTGGGCTGGAGTAAGTGGCAGACAATGACATTGGCAGTGTACAGGGAACCTTGCATTACCTTGCCCACCTGCCACTAACAAGTCAGAAAAGAAGCTCTTACTATTATGTCCAGCCAAAAGCTGATATTTATGCTGCTGCTTCTACTATATATCCTTTGACTGTTTTGAGTTGTAAGCAGGATGGGTGTAAGAAAAGATGGGTAAGAGGCTTTTTTGGGTTTTTTTGGTGGTGGTGAGGTGGCTTTAAGTATGATCGTAGGTCACGTATGTTAATTGGGCTGCATAGTTTATACATTGGAGAATGCAGCACCTAATTAATATCAAAGTGTTGGGTGTTGGCAGTGTCATCTCAAGCTCCTCATTCTTGGCATGAAGTGCACTTCCCTCTTCATAAGTCACAAAGGTCAGGCTTACCTGGTGTGAGAAGCTTTAATGTAGTTCAGGGACAAGAGCAACTGACTAAACATGATCTACTGCTCTTGCTTTTCCCTTATGAGACTTCCTCAGTATGGTTTGGTTTCTGTTAAAAATAAAACATTTTATTTCTACAATTAAAGCAGCAGATACTTGATACAAGACTCCTAGACCATCCATGTTAAAGAACCTTAATTAGATTTTCCCAAGAATTAAAATTAATCCACAATCCTTTGTTAGACTTCACAAACTTGTATCAGGAAAAATAGTGGGTTGTGATACCATTAAAGCCATTTTCTCTAGTAGTGATTATATTAAATAAATGATCTCACAGCAGTATGCTTAGTTATCCACTGTAAAAAAATGCTTGCTTTTGTTAGTGTAGTGGTTCTGTTGTAGTCAGATTGTTGCTGAATGTACTTGAAAATTAGTCCTTCCTTCTGATGCTGTCCTTCAGAGAGAAGTCAGTAAAGCTGATTTCTTTGGGAGGGTTAGTGTTCCTATACCTTCCAAGCTGCAAAAATCTTGGTGTGGCCATATTTTTTGCAGAAGATAATGTGCTGTATGCTGTGAATTTTTGTCAGTCTTTTTATTTGTTTAAAACCTAAACACTAGAAATTATTTTTCTATATTTATTTGTAGAGAAGGGACTTAGTTGGAAATTAAGATTTTTCAAATTATTATCAGTTCCTAAATATAAATTTTTATATTTACCTGAGATATGAATGGTATGTAAAACCAATATAGTAAGGTGAAGAAAACGAAGGTTGTAGTCGGAAATTTGCAGCAGCTGTCTTTTTAGTTAGACAGTGGCCCTGCCATATATATGCAAAGCAGGCACTTAGCCCAGGAAGAAGCTTTCTGTATTAAAATAATTTCAGTTGCAATCAGAGAAGGATAAAAGAAACCCTGTAACGAAGTTCGTCTGGATGCCACCACGGTGTCGGTTTCTTATGTTTGCATGTTTGAAGTTCTTTTCCTTTATTTCTGGCTGAGGCGACGCAGGCCGGGGAGCTGCAGGCGGAGCAGCTGCCGGGACCGAAATAGCCGGGCGGGCCCGGCTGTAACCGGAGCCGGCCACGGTCCCGCTCCCCGCTCCCCTCCCGGGCTGCCGCAGCGCGACTCGGCTGCTGAGGAGTGGAAGAACTCGTTCCAGCCTTCTGTGCTATTCTTACTCGGCTCTGCAGGCAGGGATGAATGACTCAGTGAATTTAAATGAGTGAAAAAAAGATGTGGAAACAGTAGGATAAATCACTCCTCATGCCCGCTGCGGTGTTATTTGGATCTCTGTAAATCTTTTAATATAGAAAACATGCAAATTCTCAGTTCTAATGTGTATGACATGGATACAGTGAAGATGAGTTGTAAAACATACGTGTATACATGAGTGTGTGTGTGTGTCTGTGTGTATCCTTAGATACTCAGTATGGTACCAGAATTCTACCAGTATGTTCTGCTGTTAAAACCTAATATTTTAATATTAGCAAATTTACTGTTCTTAATTTCCAAAAAGTCCTCATAAATGGCTTATTTTGTGGGGTGGGTAAACTTTACACTTATTAATTACATCCAGATTCTATCAGGACCTGTTAAATAATTTTTCTTTTAGTTATGCTAAGATGAATCTGACCTAATTAAATTTTAGTTAAATTTAATCTGTAGTAGTTAATGCTGTTGCAGCAGAACACAATTATTTGGTCACAGTTTTTTTCTCATTGTTTTAGCCAAGAATTGCAAATCTAGTATTTTTCCTGATTTTTTTGCATACAGACTTAGAAATATCTAAAGTGGCAAATAGAGAGACTTTGTTGTCTTTTATTGTTTCCTGTCAGAGAAGTAGTAGCATTAAGGAAGCTGTCAGCAAAATTTAGCTTCCCTTATTTTAAGAAATAGTGGAATAGAATGTTTGTGTGCAAAACAACCCCCTAATTATTTTACTAATCTGTTTGTAGACCGTATAGCTACTTAAAACTGAAGATGTGGCCTTTGGGTTCAGGAATACACACTCTAAATGTGACATCACAGAGTAAATTAATTTTAAAAATGGGGAGAAGGGGGGTGGTTTAAAGTAAGGAACACCAGTGATACAGTAATGATATAACAACTCAACTTTGTGGTTTCACTTGGAGAATGTAAGAACATTTTTTTCTCATTTTGCAACGTGCAGGGGAAAAAAATCAGTGAGGTCCTAAGACAATTGAATAATAAGTGGTGCCGTAATATATGAGACTGGTAAGAATATTGTGAGCAGGAGTCACTTCACTGAGGAAATCTAGGGGCATTTAAGAGGGAATGTACTCAAAGGGATGTTGCATTGAGTTCTGTTGAGGAATGGAAGAGTTAAATGTGGAAACAACTATTCAGATGTTATGTACTTTAGAGTAGACATCAAAACAAAGTCTTTCATCTTGAAAAAGTGAAGGTCTGCAAATATTTTGAAGAAAGCAAATATTGCCAAAGTGATATCATGGCCAGCAACTTGATTTTCTTGACTGGTTTTGGAGAAGAGTGGGAGAAGAGTTAGCAAAAGAAGAGCTGAGCTGAGAACATAATAAGACATGCAGAAAAATAAAGAATGGGCTTTTAATGTGGTATAAACAAAACTAGGAACAGACTTGGGGATCCAATAACGAGGGAAGAAGATAGGTGGAAAAAAAAAGCTCTGCAGTTAATTAAGGTTCTCATTAAACACCAGGAGAGCCATTGTGAAGAAGAATGAATTGTGTGTAGCACCAGGGCAATGTGCATTGTCCTCTCACTCCTGCATGCCCTGTTTCAGAAGGAAGCTTGCACTGGCTAAGTGAGAAAGCATCTGAAATTGCCAGTAAATCCAGACTGTGCCCTAGAACTGTCTCTGAACTGCACTCTGTGTAGCCAATGCTCATGATCATAGCAGCAACAGGTTTTGGTTCGACCTGTACAGAAACAGATAAAAAGCAAAATTTTAAAGAACATTTTAAAAAAGCTTTTATGTGGCATATAATGCAAAAATTTACAGAACCTTTTTACAAAGAGACTGAATAATCCACAGTTGTACTAACTGAAATAAGAATTTGCTTAAAATCTCAACCTTTTAATGTTTTTGTCTTTTTGATTATGATTAATCTTCCGTAAATTTGTTGTCACATATTAGTGAAAACTAGTGCTTAATTGAAGTGACTGAAAGGCTATGGAGTTTTCCATAGAGTACCTGTGTTCTAGTGCTGCTTTACTTCAGCAAGGTGAGATACAGCTTTTCTTTGGTGCTGGTTTAATCTATTTGTTGTGCATATGGTATCTTTTCTGCCAAGTTCAAATCTTAAAATGTAGTTAAATCCATAGTTTTCAGACATCAGAATTCAGCATACATTTAACAATGCTGTTGTACATCACTTCCAGTCTTCCTGCAATATGTTCATGCATATAATGCAAAAGAAAAACCCAAAGACATCAACAGCCTTTAGACAGGCTTCTAATTGAAGATAAATCAAGATAATTCTACATACTGAACTTTTTTACTGTATCGACTAACTTGTCTTTTATATCTTTGCTGAGGGGGAAATGAACATTTATATGAATATTCTTTATTTAAATGGAAATTTAATAAGTAAGTCACTTTTCCCTTTTTGTGTTTATGTGATGCCAGTTCTGAGCCTCTCAATGTTGCTTTTTTTTTTTTGGTGTTTTTGTGTTCATGCTATAAGCTTAAACCCAGAATCACTTTGGGACAATGAAGTCCAGTACAGTTATATTCTATTTCCAGATGATTATTATATAAGATGCTGGTGTAATCCCCCAAGCCTTTTTAGTATTCCTGTGTTCTGAATACTTTATTCATTTGTAGGTAGTTCTTTGAACTTGACAGAGGTTTTGGAGATCAGGCATTTTATTGAGACTGCCAGGAAATACAGAGAGAAGTAAGCCTATTGCAATATCCTGGCTTCCCCAGATAAAACTAGACATCCTGGCTGGATGTTTACCAGTGTTATTACTGAAGAAGGTATTTGTGTCTTGATTCTTTCCTAGATTTGTCCATCCTTCTCCACCCTCGCTTTTGTTATTCTTTTTAGGATGGTTAGAATAAGCATGCCACGGATTTACCTTTGTTACTGACATGTGCTTTCAACATGTAACTGCAGCAGACTGGTGTAAAATGCAGGAGTGCCACAAACAAACAGTTATTGCATTTAGCTGAAATATTTAATAGCACGGGAGGATGACGTATGCGATGGAATGCGATAGTAAATTCCTTTGTGGCAATGACATAAAGCAGTTTGTTTCAGGGCTTCATTGATAACACTGAAGCTTGCTTCACTTCCCTGAGGTGTGGGAATACGAGGTGCAGAGGTAACTGCATTCCATCCAGTCTCAGTCTAGACAGGCACGAGAGCATCATTCATCCTGCAGCAAACAAGGCAGGCTAATCACCTTCTTAAAAGTGACCTTGCAGCTGAAGAATGTGCTGTGCTGGGCACGAAGGCAACTGGAGAGCTCAGTGCCATCACCAGCAGCACAGGTCCTGGAGCTCAGGGTCTCACCTGAAGGGATGTGGTCAGAATTGCAGAATGCTGGCTCCTCCTCATTTTATAGGGCTGGTGGTTTTTGAAAGAAATGGTTTAATGAATTGCTGTACAGTTAATTATGTTTGATTGAAGAAAAAGCTTATTATCTAGTTGAGGTGGGAGGAAGTTTGAAGTGCACTTGTATAGCAATAAGTATTAGAAAACACCAGTAGAAACTCAGCCCCCTTTAATTGAAGAGGTACAGAGCGAGCTTTGGGTTTTTCAAACAGCATTTACAGGAAAAGGGCTTTTTTTTATTGTATTTTATTTATGAAATTGGGTGGTGCCTACTTCTAAGGCATGACAAAATTAAAAGGTAAGTGTGATGTGGCCCAAAGTGAGCCCTGTTAAATATTTCTGCTGGATTTGGTAGCCTTATCTCTACACAGACACTACCAGAATTAGTTGGAGGGGACTTAGGAGTCGAAAAATATGGGAGCTATTGAGGAAAGTGTGGAAAGGAATTTTCAAGTTTTCTTGGTTATGTGAGGACAAACAGTTAATAGCAGATGCCCCTAATAGCACAGGAGGCAACAAAGAGTGAGGTGCACCAAAACAGCTTGAGGATCATTGTTAAGAACTCTTAACAAAGAGATGTAAAGGAAGAGAGTGATTTCAGATGGAAACTAGTTTGCCAACTGCTGTGCTTTGATTGACTCTGTGCATGTTCCTAACCTGTGGTAAGTGTTAAGACAGCTCTTGGAAAGAAGTTGTGAGTATGCAGATGCTGACTTGCTGTAGGATAAATTAAGTAAATTAACACTGTAGTTGCATATTTTATGTTATCTGGCTTTGTGGACATCCTTCCTTCTCCCTTGTCAATTGTTCTGCTTGAGCAGGAGATTGTAATCCTGCAGATTAAGATCCAAGTGGAGCTTTTAAAGACGGGAAGATGCAAATGTTTTTAGCTGAGAATGAGCACAGTTTTGTAGTTTTGTTTTCACTCACAAAATCAAAGTTACCTAAAACCAGAGCATTATAAATAAACATGAAACGAGTCATATAAACCCCTAAACTATCATTATAGCAACTATCTGACCTTAATTCAGATGCTTTGTGCATAACTATGATGGTTTTTATGAGGTGTTTCTCTGCAGGGTATTTGCCTCATTTGGTATTTGGTGAAAAAGGGGTAATTTCAAGGCCTTGCAGGGAATAGACTTTCACAGTTGCACACTTTCCTGCTTCTCTCTTCCCCATGGATGCTGTATCCTCCAGCTCAGAGGTGGTTCTTTATGTGTGCTTCTTTCTTGATACTATCTCTTCTTAAATTTCACTTACTGCCCTTATTTCAGTTATTGTAGAAAGACATTTTTATTTCCACTTGAACATTGCTGTTTTATGCATTTCTTCTCTTTAATGAAAAGAAACGAGTTGTATCATGTTACTAAAAAGAGATCTTTGATAAGTGCTCAGATCAACTGGGGTGCATAAAGGAAGTGCAAGAGACTGAAGTTTATTCTTCCCTAGAGGAATGCTTAGCTTCTCTGACTCTTCTGGTATGCTTTCAAAAAGTCAGGCTCCTTTATTTTTCTACTTTTTTTCTTGCAGAACACAAATCCTGAGCCTCCTAATTGACAGATGCACTGTGGATGTATAATTTGTTCTGGGGGAGATGCTGTTGGGGTGAGAGTAGAGGCAGTGTAGGACGGTCATTGCCTACCTAAACTTGGCTCAGTATAGCCCACAAGAGGTGGCTCACCTACTAAACTTCTTTTAAACATGCAGGAGCTTGAGTGAGTAATTAAGGAAGTGATTTCAGATATATATTTAAATAAGGCTTTCAGAAGAATCATAAGAAGCTTCGGTTAAGATCTGGGGAGAGGGGCAGTTAAGGTAAAATTGTGGGAAGGGCTATTTTAGTCCTTGAGGAATATATAGGTTCCATGCCACAGATTTCCAAACTGTTTCTCTCGTGGTGTATTTTATTAAAAGGTTCCAGGACTTTTGAGAGGCAAGCTGGTAATATAATTTGTCACTGCATAGACAAAAACCAAAATTATTCTCAGCATTGTAAACTCCTGTGTGGCAGGGGAAGGTGGGTGTGAGAGTTCAAAAAGAAAATGATCATGCTCTCTTGGAGATCTGTATCTGGTCATTAGTGTGATAGCGGATACCTTGTAGTTATGCTGGATTTATTTTGAATTTTCATCTTTGTGTTGGAATTGTATTGTGCAAGACTGATGAGATCAGTCTTGGGAAGTTAGCTTAGAACTGCTGTAGCCTTTGCTTGCTCTGCCCTTCCTATCCTTCCGGTTTTTATTCACCAAATGTACACAAATGTGAACACAAATACTGTCTTCGCCTCAAATGTCTCCATCTGAGGACAAAGACAGAGTTCCTTTCTCATGTCCCATACTTGGCATAGGGTAGCATTCATCTAGTTCTGTTAAGGACTGCAGAAGACTTGTTTTAGCAGTTCTGTCTGTCTCTTCAGATTCCTGTACTGGAGTTTAATTGTCCCAAGTACATATGATCCCACCAAGTAGCAGTGCTTGAGCAGCAAAATCACAGTCTGTAGTAGTTTGTGTGAGGTCTGCATCCCCTTGTACACTTATTTACACAGCAGCTTGAATCTGGATCCCCTGGCTGGCCTCAGGGCCCTACCTCTAATTCAAGCTTGCTATTTCTGTGTGGAACAGAAATAGATGCACTCAAAGGTAAAGTTGCCTGCTGCCCTTCAGGGCAGAAGTTGGTTTGGAAGCAGTATCTGGCTTTTGCTTTGAACCTGTGACAGTATGGAAGACAGTGCCTAGTTCCAAGCTGCAAGCCCTGATATTTTGTAAAAACAGCTGAGAGAAAAGGAAGTAGTAGTTATGGCTGCTGTGTAAGATGAAGAAAGGAAATGGGAGCCTCCCTTAAGTGCAGCCACTAAGAAGGATAGTTAAAAATAGCTTCTTTTCCCCTCTAAACAATTGTCTAAGTTACCATAAATCTTGTTTTTTCTTGGACCGTGGAGACAAGTCTCATTCCCTGGGTGCTGTGTTCTGAAACACCGGTTGTGTTTTGAGAACTTGCTCTGCACACATTGACTATTGCAGGACAGATGTTTAAAAGGAAAAAACAAACACTGAGGCCCAACTGTGATTGTAATGAGCAAAAGCATGACAGGACTTAAAAAATACATACATGGAGGAAGGGGGACCACAGTGAGATGAAGTATCTTGCTGTTGCTTAGTGTGCTACCAGCAAAGAGAGCACATACCTGGTCTGCTGCTTTGGAGTGCACTGTCATCCACTTCAGCATCTGTTCATTACAGTCCCAAACTGATGGATTCTTTGAGATTTAGCATGGTTGTGATAGCTTTGTACTAAGTAAAGCTGCTCTCAGAGAGAAAAGTTATGAAAAGTGGCAGCTTTATTGCAAAACATATTAGAGATGGCAATTATAAAAGGAAATTTTTGTTTTGGAAGGTTTAGAAATTAGTTTATTACTTTCTCACCGATGTTAACTGCTCTATTTTAGTTCTATACAAAAAGTTCAAAAGAGAAAACGCTGTCATTTCAAATGTATTTTGGAGTGTTTTACTTTGTGCCTTACCCTATTGCTGTTTGAATTCTGATTAGTTAAACTGATTTTTGATAATCATTCCTGACCACTACATTTTTTCAACTTGTTATGCCAAGCAAGCCATAGATTCCAAACATCTCTAGTTTTGTATCATCCACTCATGCTCTTTGTCTTTTTGATTGAGCTGCTTCTGAGATGTTTAATAAAACAGCTAAGAAACAAATGACTAAAGAGGTAGTGTGTACAATTGCCCAACTACTTAAATATATTTTAATGACTCAGCACAAAGTTTTTATTTGGTAGACACATGGTGGATGTTCCTTATTTTAGATGAAAGTGAATTTCTAATCTTGAGCTGCATCTAAATTAGCAG
This sequence comes from Haemorhous mexicanus, assembly GCF_027477595.1. Lineage (NCBI taxonomy): Eukaryota > Metazoa > Chordata > Aves > Passeriformes > Fringillidae > Haemorhous > Haemorhous mexicanus. The sequence goes on along the minus strand of NC_082348.1, from coordinate 26,281,448 downwards.
TTCCAAGTCTCTTTACTCTGACATGCTTTCACTGCTTTTCTTAGAAGCAGCAGGAAACTAGAATGTTCCCTGTGTAACTTATTTTCTTCCTTGTCTTTTGAGAGTGAATCTAGTTGGGGTTTTATATTACGAGAAAAACCACATTGTTGAGATGTGAACACATTGCTAAAATTTCATTACTTTCATTTCTTCTTTTTTTTTCATATTTGTGTATTTCCTTTGGGCTTTTTCACTTTTGTTTCTCTCTTCTGCCCAGTGTTCTTCAAGTGTCTGGTCTGCCTGTGTAGAAGAGAGAAGAGGTAATTTGAGCCTTAGCATTATCCTGTTATGGTGCTGGAATGCTTTGGTGTCTAATACTAGTACATGTGGAATTATTCTGAGTCCTGCTTTCTCTGTAGATACCAAGAAATTCCTAGACTCCAAGAACATTTAAATGAACAGATGAAACCCTAAGAGTGTTTGTGTTTCACCTTTTCTGAAACTATTAATTTTTTGCATCACAAGTAGTAAGTTTAGCATGAGGGAGTCCAGTGGGCTAGAGTCTGAGAATCAATAAAAGCAGATCCCATGGGTTTACTCAGATATTGCCAGCTTCTCAGTGCACTTTGGTGAATTTCAAGATACACATACTGTGGTGAAACTTTAATTTTTTTTAAATTAGTTTAATTAGGAGTAGTGGCTATTTTTTTTCTTGTAATCTTTTGACTTCCAATCCCTTCCTGTTTGTAACAACCCTTATTTTTTGTTAATTGTGAGCTTTGTAATTTTCTTAAGGCTTTTTCTGTATGTGAGAGAGAGAGCAAGCTCAGGATGATTGTGGTCTTAATTAAAATTATTGGCTTTGGAATTAGGAGACAACATTTTAAGTCATCTTTGGACAGTTGGAACTCTGAGCATCCAAATTCCAAAATGGACAATGTAGTGTTATTAGATTCTTGAATTAAAATTATTTAGTTGCCAAAGCTTACATTATGGCCACATGAAATCCATTATGAAAGTGGTCATGGCCACTGAGCTATAGTTTCTTTACTGTGGGAGAAACATTCTAACTAGGCACAGATTTCAAACTATATTAATGAAAAATACAAACTATATTAATGAAAAAGTACAGTAGAATTAAAAGTATCACAATCTTTTGTGGCATACAGATGAATGTGTGGTAGAGTATTGGTTAATAGATGGAAAGATAAGACATCTCTAACAGAAAAGGTTATTTCCATGATTTACTACTTGGAAGCACACGGAAATTTAGTGAGGTGCAAGAATGCTGATAACATAATTGGAGATTAACTTTCTTCTGTCTTGATTTTCCCCTGTGACTGAATGGCTGAAGCACCAAGTAGGCACTAGGCTAGTGTGAAGAATGAATCCTCTTCACAGGGGCCAGGGAATAAAGATCTGTTTAAGCATGTGGGGAAAAAGCCCCTATTTGAGTTAGTCACCAGAAAAGACTGGATAGAGAATTGTTCTTTGCTTAAAGTCTTTGTAGATTTCTTAGTAAATAAACTAAGGAGTAGATTTCTGATGATGACACATGCACACAGTTTGTGCATAATTATCTGTCTCTGCCATAGTATGGAAGTGTTCCTTCTTTCAGGATGGGTAATACTCACTTGGAGTATGTAGTCTTGTTGGTACTAAACAGGAATCTGCAGTGAACCAATTAAAAATACATGGTATCTTGCAATTTTTATTTGCTGATGTAATTCTCTAAATACTATGGAAAACAAATATGCAGTCATGCATCCAGAAACCCCAGTGAGAGCTTTCTGCTGTAAGGTTATGGAAGAAATTAATTTAAAAAGAGAAAAAAAAGCAACAAACTCAAAACTTCATATAGTGAAAACAAGATGTTATTAAAAAAATCTCTTGTTGTATGCTTTGAAATGAGCAGTTTATTTCCTACTGTTTGCTACAATAATATTTTTCTCCTAAGCACAACATTGTGATCAGAAACATAGAAAAAATGCCAGGGACCGAGAGGGTGAGCAGGGGAAAGGGAAGAATAAAAAAGCTGCTTCTACAAAGCAGAGTTGTTCTTTATTGGAGACCACAAGCATTTCCAGTCTTTCTTTTCTCTATGGCAGCTGCATCTTCTCCCTGGCTTTTGGCTTTTTCACTTGGTTTTGACCTCCCTTGCTTTTGTCTGCTTTTCTGAGCAGTGGCTCCAATGCTGCTTTTTCCACTGACCTGCCTTCTGCCTTTTCACTGTTTTCCACATACCAGCTTTCTTCATATTTTTGGGGGTTTTTTTTCTATTTTGTGTGTTTCCCTGGGAAGAACAAGATTAGAAGACGGGGTCATGCTTTTAGTTCCATCTTTACCAGAGTAGGTGCTTGGCTGCTGGATGAGGAGCTGAAGTTCACCTCAGCTTATTCATAAAGCACCAGATTTTTCTCTGCCTATAGAAGCAGCGTGTGCAACAATCCCATGTCCTAGAGAGACTAGAGCACGTCCAGTGCTGCTGGTCTGTGAAAAATTGAGTTTCCAAACTAACAGCCCCTTCTGAAGTTTTTCAGAGGCCTATAATTTTGGTATTTTGTCAAGAAAATGAGCAATCCTCTCTCTGTTCCCCTTCTGCTTCCCCACAAGAAAAAAAAAAAAACGCTCACCGCAAACCAACCAGGAGCCACACCCTTGGTATGAGGCAGCCCGTCTGCCACAACTTAAATTCAGCTTCTTCCACTTTTAGAATTTGTCAACAGAATACTTTAAAAAGGTATTTTAATATGGACTTCACAACCTATTTTTTCTGGTATTATGGCAGTCGTGACAGCATCATTTTAACAGAGTCTGTTTTTAACTTCTTGGTAGAAAAGTGCTTGCTGTATGAAATCTGTGGCCTCACTGATAGTTTGGTGAATGTATTAAGCTACTGAAAATGGAGTTCTTCTAAGATGTGTCAGATCCTTAATTACAGGCAGAATTCCAGGCTGGCTTATAATAAATGTAATTACTCCCTTCCCTCTCAATTTAAATTAAAAGTAAGTAAATATAAATAATGTCAATCCAACTGTCCCTCAATGATGTCCTCAACTGGCTAACATTGGAAAGGTGGCCAACCGTGCAATTAGTTTTTAGAAGAGGTCCTAAAACTTGAATTTCAGGTTATGTGTATGAACATACTGAGATGAAATAATGTGAAGATAAATGAGAACAGGAGTACTTGTTGTGGTGGTCAGTTTAACAAAACCGAATCATGATAAAAAGCCAGTGACAAAACAGACCTAGTGTGTTAATGTAAATATTTGTAACCTATTTGACCTGAATTACCACTGTCTTCCACTGTTTTGCAGTTTTGATGTGAACTTTCCTTCTGCTTGAATTTGTCTTGGAACATTATTAACAAATTCTAAAAAATATCAATTCAGTAGTCAGTAATTTCATGGAGAAATGAAATTTGCATGGAGAAATCTGTAACTGCTAGCAAAATCTTTTGAAGAAGACAGGCAAGCACTCCATTATCTAATGATGGAGAATTGGCATCACTGCTATTCTGCAGCTTGTCCCCACTCCTGGTGCTTCTCAAACAAGCTACCATCTGTAGAGGACAGTATTCTAGTGACTGCTCAAGCTTGTTTTCTGCTCTGTAAGCAGAAGAATGTGTATTCAGGTGAGCATTTTTAATGGACCTATTCACAAGAGCATAAAACTCTTCAGAGCTGCACATGCTCCAGTTTTTACAATCAGGCTCCCAAATAACAAAACCGTGTATCCCAATGGAAAGAAATTTTTGTGTTCTGTCTCTTGGAAGTCCCAGTGGCATAAACTGTGTGTCTGACAACTAGTTTTATGTATGAAAGATTGTTTTAGAGTCCTTTACAGGAGAAGTAACTATTGTCATGGTCCCTGTTGTGAAGACAGCGTTGTAATGGTTGTGCAGGTGTAGGTGAGCAGCTGGCTGGTGTGGTTGAGGTACCTTATCACACCCTCCATAGTTTGGAGAGCCTGCATGAGGCAGTGTAGTATTCTGATGGGGCCAGCAGGAGGTTTGATGTTTCCTAATTGACTCAAGACTGTTTTCTGTGGCCATGAAATATGTTGAATCTTAAAAGGAACATGAGAGACTGGTTGAAAGGTATAGGGGGGAATCAGTGTACAGTACCCCCTGCTTTAGTGTACAACAGGTGAAGCTTACTGTGGCTGTGTTGAAGTAGTTACCCTTCTTGGAGGGAATTTTTCATCCCCATCTTGATGAAACAGTCTTGGTGGCTCCTGCAGCAAGGGGAGACCTGCTCCAGGTGTGCCAGGCATTGCAGGTGATAGGGCACTGGCTGTTGGGGGATTCTGGTAAGTGCGTGTTTTGACACTCGTGTTTTAAATTCCCCAGTGCTGCAGTTCCAGTCACTGCTTATGATGAAATCATGTAACCAGTAAATTATTTACAGAGGCAAGGCTGCATTGGCAGAGGTGCCCTCATTGTGAAGTGAAAGCTCCCTAAAGCAATGAAACAATGTGAGTAGAATTGGAGCAGAATTTAAAGGAAGTAAAGATTGTGTGGCAGCCAGTCAGAAGGTCAGATGGGGTTTTCTGAAGTACTGGCTGGGTTTGTCTCTGTAATCTGATACTGCAGCCCTGGAAGTTTGTAGAGCTTTCTGGTTTTGTTTATAAGGTGACTAAAATGTGTGTTTGGCATAGCATCTTCTGATAAGCTACTATGGCTTTGCTGATCAAACACCTGTAAGGGATACACAGATCCTCTTCTCAGGTGTTGTTAGCAAGGCTGAGTGGACAAGGTCACTTCAGTTCAAGCTTGTTGAGAAGAGCATGCTGACCACTCTTGGTATGGCAGAAGTAGTATATTTAAAACAACAGCAACAAAACTACACTTCTTTCTCTCTACCCTGACTACAGCCTGACTGAGAACAGACTTGTTAGCAGATGGTAAACTCCTGTTGTGACCATCCAGCATGACTGCATCGGCCTCCCAGGTCCACAGCCTCGTCTGAACAGAGCATGGGACAGAGGCAGCTGGCTGTCTTGGATGGACATCAGGGAGGAATTCAGCAGAAATAAGCAGTTGGATTTTAAGGGAAATTTCAGAACATCTTACATTTCAGTATCTCATGGATTCTTGCTGCTTTCAAATATTGTTACTACAAACTTGAATTTACTATCTGTAGTACTATAGTTACAGGCTTTAGGTTATGTCAGCACATCTTTAAAAGCGGACTGTGGGAGTTTTTAGGTGTGTATTTGGTGTTAACTCCAATATAAAATATTAACCAATATTACAATATTTACTACTGTAACTTAATTGCCTAATTTTACAGTGTTTACAGTGATTATGGATATATGTTTTCAAAAGTTGTGTGGAACTGAGAAAAACGAGTTTTGAAGGTAGATTCCCCCCATACACACCCCCAATGGTCACTGAAGCTAGCAGACAAATTCTCTGAACCTTTGTAAATATTGTTCATAAATAGTAATAGATGTCTCATTTGTTTTTCTGATTCTTAACTAGTCCCTGTTAGGAATTGCTATTTCATTAGAAGCAAGCCATTATCCCACAGGAAATGGTTTTAGAGCTAATGTATACCACTGTAAGAATTTTTTTTTTGCCTTTCATGGTTCCTGTTTAAGGTAAGGCTAGATAGTAAATTTTTGAAGAGTTTTGAGTAAGTTACTCTTTTATGAATTAATTCTCTGTTGTTCTTAACAGCTGCAACTGAGCAGTGTTCATTGAACATACACAGAGGTAGTGCACCATAGCTAGAAGCACTTCAAATCCTTTCAGCTGCAGGTAGTCATATGGTGGGATGTACTCTGCATTTCAGTGCTTTGGAAATGTAATCTGTGTTACTGATGCTCTTAGAGCAGGTAGGACAGAGTGGAAACTTCAGGACTGGTATGTAAGCTAGGCAGCTGGAAGCAAAGGGTAATATTCACTTGTCATTAATTTGATGCAGAATGGTGCTTGCCAGAGTCAGTGCATTGGGATTTGCAAATGGTGCTACAGTGTCACCATTCATACAATTTTTGGTTTAGTGGGCAGTTGGTTACCTTGAAAATAGGTAACCCATGAGATAATAAGTTACTCTACAAAATACTAGCTGCACTTCTTTTATGTAGATAGTTTTATCAAGAATACATTTCTCTCTGCCTTATCCCTTCCCCTGCCATCCTTCTTCTCTTCTTTTTCATTTTGGGGCAAACAGAAATAATTTCTCTGTGGGGATGGTGTTTAATGTGTTTTTAAAGATGATGTATAAATTTGTAACTATGAATACCAAATTTGGGGGTTGCATGGCATTGCTTTTGAAGAAGTGTCTGCAATTAAGAGTTATTGGAGTTTGGTGAGTGAGTGTCCTTTGAGGTAGGGAGAGGCAGAGGGGTACTTGGAGTTCTTTGCTTACTTGTGTCCCATTTGTCTCATTCTGGCAAGAGCCTTCAGGAGCTGGGCAGGAGACTGAGGCTTCTGGAGCTGATGATATTTAGTCATCCTTCTCCAGCAGCAATCCATTAGGAAATCTCTCCCAGCTTCTCTCCTGCTCATAGCAATGTAGTTCTTCCTCTCCCTTGTACTCATCTGGAACCCCTCATTAAGCAGCTTAAAGTCTCTAACTGGCAGAAATTTAAGCAGTGTTTTTGTGGGGCTACTGACCTAGTTTTCTGCCAGACTGGTGAGTTACTGCAGCTCGTGGGGCTCCTGCTGTGGGTCAGCTCCAACACTTGTTAAATAGTGGGAGTGTGCAGTGCTTTTGTATTCTGCTTTGAAATTTTCAATGTTTCTGGCAATTATTCTGAGAAAGAAATTTAGCTCCGTCTGCTCACTATTTATTCAGGAATTTCGGGCTGTTGGATGGTGAAACACAGTCTGTGTATGTACTTAGATTCTGTGAGTGTCTGGATTTCTTAATAACTCACATCTATATCCCATTGTAAATCTAAATTTGAAGAGCCTATGGCACTTTCCTCTGGTGCAGAATGGTCTGTATTTCTTCTTTTATGTTATTGGAGCAAGGTTTCATAGCTAGCTATCTAAACTTACCCTTTATGTATCAGATAACACAATTCATGTCTGTTGGTGAAGCAGGACTCTTCTGCAGAGATGAGTGATTGTAACAACGTGAAATATTATAATGTCACAACAACACTTCAAACCTGAAATTTGCTGTAGAATTCTGTAGAAAAGTACAGTATTTATGTGCTGTACAAAACGGTTTACAAGCTGTCAGCAGTTAAATGCTTGATTATGAAAGATCTGGGTGATTACCTAGCAAAGTTCACAAGATACAAATTTTTAAGACTCTGTTGCTGTGTATTTTTTCTTCTAACAGCAAATCTTTGAACTTTTTTACCTGCAGATAGATTCACCTGCCTTCCAAGCTGAAAGGCTTGGAAGCTATTTGCCTGCTTATCTTTCCTTATTTTAGTAACCATTAACATAAAGGAAATTAAAAGGATGTTCTGAATAATCAAACACCTTTTTAATCTTCCATTATTATCAAAGTTCATTCTCATAAAACTACTTTAAGGTCATTTTTGTTGTGATACAGTGCAGTTGTCTTGTGTGATTAACCTGTCTTTATACATCACCTCTCTGAAACACTCCCTTTTCCCAGTGCCTTTGCCTTATCCTAGAGGAAGACCTGAGATGTTTGCATTGGACAAGTAGTCTTGAATTTCATGAATACTTGTTTGTAAGGAAAGGCAACATTTTTTATTATTTGCAACACTTGAAATTCCACAGTCCACTGGTATTTGTCCAGGAGTGAAGTTACTCAGGGTCAGCACAAAGAAGGAAGTGCCAGATTTACAGCTCAGAGATGGTTTGGAAATGTCCGTGTGGAGTAATTATTCACAGGAAGCTGTATGGGAATAGGAAGTCTGAAAAGCCAAAACTGATGAGTTACAAAATTTGGGGAGAATCCAGGCACCTGTGACTAGCAGGCTCATTGCTGATTTTGCTCTTCAACTTGAGTGATGGTTGCCCAACAATCTGCTCTTGATTTTGGGTATTTCAATGTGGACTTGTTTATTTTTATTTTAAAAAAAATCTGGTTTAAAATATTGTGGTAAATCTTTCAACTTTTTGCTTGGCTTCTAGAGGTTTCTAGAGGCTTGTTAGAGATGAGTATAAAATGGTTTTCAGGAAGGAAATGATGTTGTTAGTAAATAATCCAATTAAATTTTAATGCAGAGAATGTATGGGTGTCTGATTTCTCTGGGACAGAGACATCGATCATTCGTAGTTACTGAAATAATGAATGTTTTCTCTATAGTTTATTTAAAGGAATGTTCAGAGAACCTCTTTGCATATTCTATAAAAATATATGCAAATTGACTACCCAGAAGTCCATTCACTGAGCTATCAAAAATGTATGAAAGCACTTCAAAAACATTGAACCAAGCGATCCTGAAGTGTTATCAGTAACATAGGAGATTGTTTGCATTTCTCATTTCTTTACCAAGAAATTTGAAATTTCTTCATCAGCTGGTAGATGTACTTGGTAATAGGTTGCTGGGAAATAGATGATGTTACATTTTAGCTCCACAGAGGTCAAAGAATGCAGTGCAGTAGCATTTAGTGCTCAAAGGTTTAGTGTTTTACTGTTCTTTGTACAATTCTGTACTGTTAATTACTCGGTGAAGGATGAGGTTGCAGCTTAAACAAACTTCTGTAAAATTCCCATAAAGGCACCGTGACAAGTCAATGATTTTAAAAATAATTGCCCCATGATAAAGGTCTTGGTTTTAATTTGTGGATGTGTGGAAGGAATGACACAGTGGAATACTGAAACAATCAGACAACAACAGCAGTTTTTTAACATGCCTTCAGCCAGCACTGATGAGTACAAATTTCTATTTCAGTGATATGACCTCTGGCTCAAAAATACTGGCTTCTTTGCATTTGTAGAATTGTTGGATGTTGGGTTTGCTGTTGAAGGAAGCAGTGAAGTCTGGGGTGCAGTTCTGTGTGATTGAAGTTGGTCTGGACCTGGCAGGGACTGCCTCTGTAGGCTTCCCCCCACCAGTATGCACTGGTAGCCAGCTGGCCTTGCCTTCTCTTCCCTGCCAGCCCCAGGGCTTCAGTGAGCCCCTTGGGAGAGCAGGCTGCTCACAACTGACATCCCCCTGCTCCCAGCTTGTTCTTCCCCCAGAGCATCTCCAAACTGGTGCTCTGTGCAGTTCCAGGAGTGTCAGCTCTGCCTCAAGAGAAACAGCAAGTAGTGGAGAAGAGGCAAAATGGTGCTAATCCTGCTTCAGTGTGGATTGAGAGGCCTCAGGAGAGAGAGAGAGAGAGAATTATTCCTGGATTACTGAATAACAGGGTTGTCTGGAGTTATTGAGGCAGCCGATTAAGAGAAAAATCTGTCTCACCACTATTGGTCCATGGAGCATAAGAGACCCAGTAGTTCACTACTGGTGTATAAAAAACCACATAAAACAGTTTAAAACTGCATTGTCTCAATGAAACTCTTGGCTTAAGTGTTTATGTTTTGGGAACTTCTTGCTTGAGGAGAGAGAGTTTTTTTTTTTTTTTCTTCTGCTATTCCCTTTGATAGTTTACTTGATTTATAGGAGATGGAGGCCTGTTTTGGGGCTTGGCTATATTGTGCTTTTTAGTGATCTTTGGAGCAGACCTTTGCTGCAAGGAAAAAGGAACTGAATAACTCTGAGCTGGTTGTGTGTGATACACCGACTTCTGTTACCGTCTTTTGAATTTCTGCAGTGATTTTTTTTAACCTCTGTTTTTGTCACTGGGTAAATAGCGAGTGGTGTGAATGCTTAAGTGTTGGGGTTTTTCCCTTTTTTTTTTTTCCTTTTGTTTTATTTTAGAGCACCCATTTCTACTTGAGAAGCATTTCTTTGTGGTACTTCCCAGCCCTTATCTTTTGTTTCATGAGGGCCTCCCTAGAATGCTTAAATATGCTAATCCCTGGCAGAAGGAGGGTAAAGGCTTTATAAACTTTTAGGGTTTGTGAGCCTTTGGTTACTTAAGATAATGAGAAAATGTAAATAATAAAGAGATGTAAATGATGTGGATATTTTTGTCTAAAAATTACAGCGTGGATATAGCTGGCTTTTGAGAGACTTCTATGGTGGGAGAGACAGTAAGAGATGAGAGACATTGAAACAGAAAACTTGCAGGGCTCTGAGGAGCTGTTTCTAGCTCTGCTACCGTATCACGTTTGATGTCTTTTAAAATAATATTAAATAATATAAAACAAATTATTATAATATTAAAATAAATTATTGCTGTTCTGAAAACCTGCTTGTTTAAATAAATCATCAGTACCATTTTGCATAAACTTATGCTTAACCTATTTATAATTTAAATACTTCATACTGAAGAGTTGATTAGGACTGGGGTCTTTTTTTTCTTCTCCCATTTCATCTTGCTGTTTTGGATTATTTGGTGAAGTGATAGCTGCATTATGGACACAAGCTGTTACTGTGGGGTTCTGCATCGTGTTTGGATAGGCTGTAAGCCCAACACACAGAAGAATGTGCAATGTGTATATTGCTTGAGATTTTTAGAAAGTAATGTTCATTTCTGAAGAAAATACAGGATGGATACTTGATGTTAGCTCTATGGTTTTTAGAGATACTAACATTTGCAAGAAAAGAAGGATACAAAGGCCGTTGATTTTACCACTGTATTTATGATCTATTGCAAACTTGCTAAATACCAGGTTCAAAATCATGTTTTCCTGGGGCATGTACAGCAGAAAATTAACAAATCTTTGATGAAAAGCACAAAGTTAAGGATACATTTATTCTGCTGAATACTGGTCTTGAATGATAAGCCAAACAAAGACATTTATCTTGTGTTCATAATAAACAGCTTGGGTTTGCATAAAGTCAGACTTTTCTTGGTGCTTAATTGCTTTTTTATAAAGTAATACTTTATAATGGACTTTTACCCAATTGGATAATTCATTTTTTTATGTGACCTGGTAAACAAATGGTTTTGGTAGTCAGTTATGGACATTTTAAATGTCAGCTTTCATGTTCTAAGGCTATAATTGTCTATTCCAACTCTAGGGAAAGATGTAAATCTTACCAAGATTGAAGGAGGTCTTTGCTAGCAAAATGTTTTTTGCTGTTTTTAATACAAGCTGTTTCATGCCATTACCTTCCTGAAAAGAATATTGATTAATGGCATTAAAGGATATTGAGTTGCATTTAAAATTTTGAATTGCTTAACATCCATACATCCATATTTGCATTTTAGTTGGGTAAAGCCCATTGTTGCTTTTCTATGGAAGTTGTGATTTGATACAGTTGGTCTCTTTCTACAGACAGTTGGTAGATGTGCAGGATAGGACTGGATGATGAAAAGGAGAAATACTCATTTCAGATCTGTTGAAGAAAAATTTCTAGAGGTTTTTTTTTTTTCTTTTTTTACACAAAACGCTATAATCTCTGACTTAGAGAGCCCTAAACTGCTGCTGCTTAGAAACCAGAAAAGTGTACTGGAAAGTGTTGTATGTTTGTGTGTCTAACATCTGAAACTGGTCAGAACTGGAAATCATCCAAAAACATATGCAATGTAAGTGTTGGATTTCAAAAGTACTGTGCTCTGTTACTGGCACCAAGTGAATAGCTGGAGGGAAACTAATGTAACACCCTGAAACCTTTTCACACCCTGAGCAGTGAGCTTGCTGAAATGCCTTTTAACCAGCAGGGTGATCCTTGTAAATGATGTGCATTTGGTCATTGGGAAAAACCTTTTCTCTCACACTGGAAATAAAGGTCTTCTGATAATTTTGCCCATCCATTAAGAATGGCGAAAGGCCAATCTTGTGCATTTTCCCATTTCCTTGTTGAGCCTTGTGCAGGGGATTTGTGCTTGCACACCCGTGGTGGTAGAAATAAATCAGAAGTGTGGTTTTCCAAAGCACATAACTGCCTCCTGAAGGAGTCTGTGGAAGGGCAATGGCCTTAGTCTGAAGCTTCATCCTCACTGTGGTGTGTGTGCTTTGTCACCGCGTTGTCACGTAGGCACTGGTGCCATCCTGCCCGCGGTGGGGGAGGTCCAGTGTCCTCTCAGCTCCTTCCCTCTGCTGCTGCTGATCCTGCTGCTTTTCTGCTTCATTACCCTGATGTGGGCATTGTTGATGCCTTTTCACTCTGTCCCTCAGTCTGATTCAAAGGCTACTTTAGTGTATCTAAAGGAAAAGGTCTTTCACCTCCTTCTCTCTCAAAATACAGCCTACTTAGCAAATACTCCGTGGTGTGATTATGGAACCGTGTTCAGCTGCACTGTTACAAAGATTTAAATGGAATCCAGACTGAAATTGTAGTCCACTTTGGTGAGAAAACGATAAATGGAATAACAGGTTTTTCATGATAGCAGCTTGCTAAATTACAGGTTGCTGAAGAGCAAACATTTCCATCTCTTCCATCCTGTTAATTATGTAGAATCAGTGTCTCTTTTCAAATATTCTTACGTATAAATTCTTATTTTTGCATTTCACAGGCATTCATTTGTATGTATTTCATAGTCTGAATTAACAAAGTGAGAGCATGATGGCAGTTGCAACCCTTTCCTTCAATACCATATAGTGGATTGCTAATTAATTTTCAAATTAAGTGATAACTAATACACTAAATCATTATTTAGGCATAAAAATGGTTTTACATTTCAGCTGGGTTATGACCAATGTAGATATAATTTGTGATGAATGTGGGAATGGATTGTCATGAACCCAGCCAGTGCTTTGCCCCTCTTGGGCAGATGGACTCACCTGCTGTCTTCTAGAATCTTTTCTCTTGCACCCTTAATCTTCCTTATCTGTACTTTTTGTTTGCTGTGTGTATTTCCCACAGCCTGTGTGTGCTGTTACTGCCTTATTTAATGAAATGGTTCTCCTTAGCAGAGCTACCCAAGTGCAGTGCTTTACTGAGCAGCACGCTAGGAAATGCCTGTTGTAGGGAGCAATGTCTCGTTGCCAAGTGTCATCTGGAGAGACCTGCACGCCCTTCTTCCTCTCAGCAGTGGGGAGGCATTAGGTTTTATCTGTAGCTTTTATTACAACTTCACTTTGTGCTCATTAAAGCTCATCCACGTATTTTATTGGGTGCTGTCTCTTGCTGTTCCTTGTTCAGTGATACACGATCAAGCAGGAACCTTCTCCCTTACCTTTGGGAAAAGCTTCTTCCATTCTGGGTGGAGAGGGCTGGTCCTAACCTAGGATGTATTTGGTGTGTTCATTGGATACTACAAACAGAATGTCTGTGATGTAAGATTTGCAGAGTAAATGCCTTTGCTAAGCAGCGAGTATGTAATTTTTGTGTTTGAAACAAAAGGCTAGGGCTGAGAACTGCTTTCAGCACAAGATGGTAATGGGAGTAAACCTCCTAGGTGGTTTTTTCGAGCTTGGGCAGTGCTGGCATTGAGCCTGAGGAGATGGGATTCTTTGTTGGTTCACTGCTGGTGATTTTCAGAAGTTATACCCTTTTCAGACAGAACTTGGCTGCCAGTAGGATTTGAATGCATGTGTTCTTGCAGGAGGGTGTCCCTCCTGTGCACAAGTGATCTTTTTGAAAGGATGTGTTTTGGGCCTTTTTAGCAAGGATTTGGCTTATACCCTGTAATATGATAGTCAGTCAAACTCAAATTACAGTTTTAATAAAGTTTGCAAATTATTGTAGAGAAAAGTGGTATTTCTTTTCAAGTAAATAAACCCCTAAGCCAAACAAGAAAATCCTACTCCATAAATGGGTAACAGGCAGCACTTTCTGTGCACAGTTCATTGTATTGTGGCTAGTTTTGTTTTTTCACTTGAAACTTTATGTAGATCCACTGGGAAGCAGAGAAACTGTTCTCTATTGTATAGTTAGGTTCTATTGTAATATTTTTTGTTTTAAACCAAGCTTGTCAGTCAGAAAAGGAGATAATCTAAAATATGGATATGAAGCATTAAAATCACTGTCATTTAAAAAAATGTCTGAGTGAGCATTACATTCTTGAGCAAATTGAGTTAGTCTAGGTGACACTAATGTGTTACTGAGGTGTTTCCTTAGTTGATACTTGTTTAAAGCATTAATCTCCTGCTTTGTAGAATTTGGTTCCTGTTGTAGTTATGTTCCCTGTCAATGATGCTTAGAAAAGAAATCAGAACTTCTCTACTAATGAATTTTTTTCCCCTCAAATATTGAATACATAACAGAGTCTCTAGCACTTGAAGTTAGAAGAGTTAAAGGTTTCTTTTGCATCCCATGTTAAGTGACTTGAACAGCACTATATGTAAACTTTGTTAATTGTTTCAAGGTCTTAGCGCCCGCTTTTCTTGGAGCAGAGTTGAAGTGACATCGGATTAGCTCAGATGAAGTCCGGGCTATGCGATATTCTAGAATGTCTGTCTGTCTCTTTATTTTGGAAGAAAAAGCCCTGCTGTCAGGTCCCTGTGTGTTTGATGGGGGCTGTTCGTGGCGCTGGAGGCGTCTGCAGTGCCCGGGAGCTGCCAGGACCTCATTAAGCGCAGCTTGGAGCAGAGCCAGGCATTCAGGGCAGGGGAGCCTCAGCGCTTTCTCTCGCAGCGAAGAGAGGCAGCTCAGAAAGGGAGGGGAAGAAAGAAAAGACAGCTTCACCCATCAACTGCTGCGTTTTATTGTGCTGAAGGGGTTAGCTGAGTTCTTGGAAATAAACTCCGGGCCGTAACTTTTGCTGGCTCTTGTAAAAGTTGAATGTGGCCCCTCCTATCCCTGGCCTTTTGCCTTGGTGTTAGTGAGACACAATAGCTGGAACAGGACATTCAAAGGTTTTTCCCTGCTCTTGGTCCTGCTCTTGTTCTATACTCAAAATCAAATGAGAAATAATGTGTTAAAGATGTAAACATCGCCACCTTAGAAAAGTACAATATTGTTTTCACATGTCCCATTCTTTGCAATCTGTACATTATTTTTTTAAAAAAAGATTCAAATCCATTTTTTTAAACTGTGAATGATTAAAATAATACTTTCTATAAGGCATAACACTATTTTTTGGCTAATACTAAAAGTATATCCTCTGTATCAGTTATGGCAAAAGCTTCAGGTAATTTGTAACTTTTCTGAAATACTCAGTAATCGGGGGAACTGTTGTAAGAGGTCAAGAAAGAACACATTCTGAGAAGTTCTGCCTGATGGAAGGATTTTTAACTCTTATGCCATGTTTTCCCTTCTATATTGAACCTATGATTTTGATGTGGATAAGATTAAGACTTTCTATAAAACACAGTAGCTCTGAGCAGCACCAATAGAAAAAGCTTTTCATTTAAGTGCTCCCCTGCTGAATGTTTTGAACAACTAAGATGAAAAACTGTGCCCTGAGATGTCTGTGCAAAGGCAATCCAGAATAATTTAGTGTAGCTGAGCCATTGTCATGTGGATTGCTTTTAACAGTGGATTGGATGTGTGTTGCCTGATGTGTCTGGATCTCTCTTCTGTCTTTCTCTTTTATCCAGAAGTGCCCAGAAAGATTGCAGGGGGAGCAGGGGGGGGGGAAGCATGAAAATGAGTTACAACCTGCTGCCAGCCAGGGATGTCAGCTGTGAGAGGGACTGTTTGCTCGTGTTAGCTGACTTGTTTTGCAAATTTGAAGAAACAACTCTTTCCAGATTTTTTTTTTTTTTTTTTTTTTTAGAAATTACACTCCCCTCATCAGTTTAATAGTTTACTTAGGAAGATGATGGCATTCTTAGCACAGCTGGGGAAACCTCCTCTACCTGAAGAAATAAATGGTGGCTTTTGTTGATGGCTGTGCTGGCAAAGCTTATACAGTGCTGTTTTCTGTTTTGAGAACGGAACCTGATAATGAGTCAGAATATTCATAAAACGAACACATGGCCCCTCAGACTCCCCAGGACTTGTGATTTTGGCAAAACCCCTTTGTGGAGATGCAGTAGACAGACTGTCATGCAATTTACTGTTTGGCACCTGTATGTATAGTGTTGTAGACCAGGGAGCATGTCTTGAAGGTATTTGTTACTGTTTTTCAGACATTGGACTTACTTAAGCTTTAGGAAGTGCTATTGAACGAGATGAATTGTAGTAAAGGAGACTGTATGCTGGTGAAACGCTGCTGTTTGTACAGCTGCAGGTCAGTTAATAGAGACATAAAGAAGCAGGCCAGGATGGGG
Organism: Haemorhous mexicanus; assembly: GCF_027477595.1. Classification (NCBI taxonomy): domain Eukaryota; kingdom Metazoa; phylum Chordata; class Aves; order Passeriformes; family Fringillidae; genus Haemorhous; species Haemorhous mexicanus. The sequence continues at coordinate 26,265,375 of NC_082348.1, read as the reverse complement.
ATCTGAATAGTCCTGTATTGTCTGAAAACTTAACAGGGTTGATTATGAGGGAGGGAAGCAGCCTGTCCCATACGGTGGTGTTAATCATTTTCTGGGAGCGGGGCAGTGCAAGGGGCAGTGCTGCTGAGTGGTTACAGTTAGCTTTAAACCAACATTTGTTTTACAATGCAGATAAGTTGTCTGAAAGAAAATGTACTTTTTTTTTTGTTTGCTTTTTCACAGGGATTTAGAATAACTGTAGGGATCGAACAAACTGGTGTGAAGTCAGTGCAGTGGTTGTCTTTTGCTAGTAAATCTTAGGTGTGTAGAGAGGAGTGGTCACTGAGTTGATACACAAGTATTGACATATAGTTGGTACTTGAGCCTCAGGGGAGTTGATTTACAGTTTCTCATAAAATACTGATTTAATTTTTAGGGGATGTAGCATCATAGAGAGAGGAGGATCTACCAGTGGCTATTACTTTCTGTAGACTTCTTTTTCAAGAAATGGCAGTTCTGCAAGTATTTAAAACAACACTGTCAAAAGCTAAAAAATATTGCAAATATTGCTGACCAAGCAGAAAACTCAGAGTTCCCCCCCCCCAGTTGGAAAAGATAAGTTGAACATTTACTATCTTAATAGTACACAGCTATTGATAATAGTATGCAGGAAAAGTGTAACTGACCACTGCAGCTTATTTGTTTAGTAATGTTAGAATGGGTGAAAACAAATGTAAAAATCCTCGCAGAAGCATTTGTTGTTAACTTTCCCCCCCTAAGCTGGACAATGACACATCTTTCACATCTGTCTCAAAATCTATCTATTTGCAAATTTAGAAGTTGTAGGTTCCCTTGACACAGTCTAAGTAATGCTGGATGTTTTTAGAGCCATATTTTGAGACATGGGAGCTCTATAGCCATAGATCCTGCATGCCATCTTTGTGCTTAAAAGTAGCTGAGATAGTTAGAAGGAAGTAATTTCATTGAAGTTTTACCTTTTTTTCCCCCCACAAAATATGCACAAGTGAGAGGTGATCTCCTTGAACTTGTTTAGCTCACCAAAAAAAAAAAAAGTTTTAAAGATTCTGAATAATTATGAGCAAAACCATTTTTTGTTAAAGTTAAGCAGACAAGTATATGTGGTGTTTTTCTGTGCCTTGATAGTGTGCCAGAAATGTGTAATCAAATTTGCATGTCTGGGTTTGCATTTAGTACCTAAAGCTCCATGTATGTAATTTAGAAAATATTTTTTGGTTAGGTAGTTGGTTTAAGAATTTAGAGAACCATTTAAGAAATGTTTTCTGTTGTTGTTGTTGTTGATGGTAGCTTCTCATCATTGCTTGCAGGTTAGATATGGGTACTGCTTGAACTTTTTCTCAGATCTCAACTGTATACATAAGAGATCCATCAGAAATTGTAGACACTCCCTCATTTATGATTTTAAAAATGAAAAATTATTGAACAGAAAGAATTTTAGTTACTACTTACACATTTGTCAAATGACAGTGGTAATTTAAACCTTTTTATTGTACTTCCCCCACTAGTGACTGTCAGACTCCTCATGCAATAGATGGATTTTGTAGGGACTCAGTCAACTGGCAGCTGAGGTTGTTTTGAGTGTTATGCCCAGGGCTCTAGAAGGGAGGTATAGATACCTGCTTAGTCTACTATTTTTCACATATGGCCTGCACAATATTAATTTCATGACCTGTATTTTTCTTTCCATTATTCATTCTTCTTTCAGAATGGGAATTAATACTGTCCCTATTCTCCCGTTCTTGAATTCTTTGAGAGGTGTGCCAAGGAAGCACAAATATTTGATGTCTGCTAAGAAATGTTTTTTCTTCCACTCATAAGAACCGAGCCATCTGTCAGCTCTAGCAGAAACTTGCAATAAGGACTATAGGCACTATTCTTTGGTGTGTTAACACTTGTTTTCACTGATGTGAACGGGAGGACACAGGGCTGACTCTCCAGGGCAGAAGGATGTTACCAGTACAGGACCATGCTGCCATTTGGAAATGGTGGCCTGCAAGCACCCTGTAGATGCTGGCATTGTGCCTGCTGTTAGCAGTGGTGAGTTACTCGTCTTTCTCAGCACCACAGTCCTGCCCAGGGCCTTCAGTTGGCACTGAAGGTACAATAAATATCACAAGTTCACCTTGCAACTGAGGGGCCACTTCCAAAAAATTGATTGGCCCAGAGCCTGGCGAATGCCTTGGTAATTATTTTTCAGACTAGGAGCCAAACCAGAGAATCTATCAGAATTTTCATTAATTCCACGTGGTTTTGGCAATGGGAATACAGTGGAGACCTAATGCCTTCTGATGGTATTCTAATTTTTACTTGAATATGATAATGGCAGTTACAGTTTGCACTGGCACCTGAAAGGATCTTTCGGTTTTTCTTGCTTCCATAACATTGAATTTTATGTGGAATGGTGGAACCAATGAACAAGATACACAATGTCTGTTATTCACCCCTGGATGGCTGCATAAAAAAGAAAAGCCAATGGTGCCTTTATTCCAGTCTTTTGTCTTTTCCTAGAGGTAATACAACCCTGGATCTGTTTGCAGTCTCCATAGTACTTTTTAAAAATTACTATTGCTGTTAGCTTTTTCTAAGATTTTGATTCAAGGATACACAACCTTTTCTGTAAATTGCTTCCAGGTAGTTAGGCAGAATTGGTTTGCAGCAGATGTAATGAAGTGTTACAAAATACCCTGAATGCAGCATGGTGAGTCCAAGAGCTGGGCTACCAGAGAAATCTCCTGTAAATGTGGAGTTCTGACCCTGCTGAAATATGTGGCAAAACTGCCTCTGACTTTAATGAGGTCAACCCTTGGGTTGTAAAGGGGCTCAAATAAATACCTTGCATAACTCTTTTCTTGTTCTAGTGGCATTTCCTGCAGACATTTGGGTGCAGATATTGATTGCTTTATTTCTTTACAGAAATGTGGAAATAGGTGAATTTATCCAAGTCTGTGTGGTCTTTGCAGGAGCAACTTCTGCAGCAGATGTCCCTGCTAGTCTTTGGAGGCTTTGTAGGAAAGAGAGGCTCCTTAGAAAAGCAAGATAGACATGGCATTTTGTTCCATCTGGAATCTGAGTGTCTTGCATCAAGGAAGTTTCAAGAGCTGCAGTTGCTATAGTGATGCTTGCAGTGATGCTTTTCAATACTTTTCTTTGAACACATATAAAAAGTAAAGCTTAAGAAAATAAAAAATTGTCAGCCTCAGATTCATTTAGCTTTAAATGGTGTCTGGAGTGGAATCTTTTAAGTCAATTTATGCATGTCAGGAAAACTGTATGAAACTAAAAGAATGTCTGCTCAGTTCATCCTACTGCCAAGTGTAACTTTTGGGTTTTGATAGACAAAACTCTTAATTCTTTTAAGATGCTGCTTGTGCCAGTGTAGGATTAATGTCAGTGTGTGCTTCAGCAGAAGGTGATGGGGGGTGTGTGTAGATCCCATAGGATTCAGATGTTTGTGCTGCTTTAAAAACAGACACTGCTGTGAGGAGCGTATGGCTGAGCTCAGGTTAAAACACAGCAAGACACTGCCTGTGCCTCTCCTTCCTCTTCCTCCCTGTTCCACTGCAGCTGGTCTTGGTTGGGAAGCTGTTTGCTCTGCTGAGAAGGAGCAGGGAGAAGAGAGACCTCTGCAGTGTTTCTCAGTTTCCACCCTGCCGTGGTATTTGCCTCTAACACTGCCATTTGGCACTTGACAGGAACTTCAGTACCGTTTAAGTATAGTGTAAATGGTTACATGTGTATGCTAAAAAGGGTATGGAAGTGAGAAACGTGGATTAGATCTGATGATGGGAAAACTTCTGCCAAACTGGGAGCGCTGTGTTTGCCAGAGGTCCTCTGAGAGCTGCTGTGCAGGGATTGAGTAGGAGGCACTTCTAAGTAATCTTTCCTTCAGCTGTAAAATCTCTTGTGCCTCCTTTTCTTTCCATTGGAGTAGTTCTGGTGCCACTCTCTAGCCAGCATGATTTCTTTGAACTCTGCAGAAATGAATATCCACGAGATCTTTACTACTTTTCTGTCACATTTGATTGGAAATTGTGAGTGAGCAATGTTTTATCATGGGCGGGAGAGGAGGACAGAGTCTGTAAAAAAGAACTTCTCTTGTCTTGGTATCTGGTTTCTCTAGGTTATGGAGCAGACACAGTGTTAAGAAAGAGACTCCTTTTTGTGTGGGTAGAAAGAAACCAGTGGGGGAAATCTCCTCTGCTGTCATTCTTCCTGCAGTGCTGTGTCCATCACTGCTGGGTGCGTGTGAGTGTGAGCTCCTGCTGGTCAGTTTGTGGGTTTGGCTGGCAGGCTCACCTGGGGTCACCAAGAAAATCCTCCACAGCAGGTACTTAGGGAAGATTTACCAGGGCCCAGAGGGGTCTCTGGAATGTCCTCACCTTCCCTCCCTCAGATTCTGGAGTTACATATGTTATCCCATAAAATGAGAGAACAAATTGCTTCTCCTGAGTAGGGATGTTGATAAGAACTTTGTGGTAACAGGCAACATGATAGTAACCAGGATGGATTTTATCTTTCTTATTTTAACATTTTTGATATTTATCTGGATGAAAGCCTGAGTTGGATCCTGTCTCAGTTTATTAATGATCAGAATAAAGACAGTGAAATGACTCAGGGCAAAAAGTACTGAAGTGTGGAGGCCAGGTCACAGGCTGAAGAATGCCAAAGACAGTCACAATGGAGCCATGTGTCAACTTAATGCATCTGTTAGTGTGGGGGTTTTGCTGCTGATAGTATTTTAATAGTTTAAAAAAGAGGAACTAATTTCTTCATTGTGAAATTATATTGTAGTAGGAATTAATATCTGCACAAGCTTGGATAAAATTATGTGAGAGTGATGGTGACTTGGCAGCTGTTCACAGGAACTGTGCTGTGTGGATAGAGTGACCTAGAAAAGATATAGTGGTGCTTAGGAGAGAAACTGGCAGCTGCTATCAAATGCATCAGGGGAGGAGCAGGCATGGAAATGATAAGCAGATTGCAAAAAAAATCAGTAGGGACTGAATGTGGTGGGATTTTGAGAGGTAAGGTGTAACGAGGTTAAGCATCAAGGGGAGGGAGGAATAGCAAGAGAGAACCTTACTGCTTCAGGGGTGCAGCAGGGAGGTGGAAAGGTGCATAATAATGACTTCTACCTGGAGTGTAAAACCTACCTGGAACTTTAAATGTCATGGGACAGATTCTGCACTCGCTGTTTCATTAGCTTTTAAAGTCCAAATACTACTATTACAGTGGTGGTATTTTTATGAGTAAGCTACTCAGTGTGTTCAGAAATTGCTGAAATTCATTGTACATATCTTGCCTGTGTTTTCAGGTACAAGTTAGTATTTTTCAAAGCTTGAGAATTGTTGTGTCCAGTTAACGTTTTTCTGTAGTATTGCAAATACCCTGAAACTTGACTTTCATGTACAGAAAAAAACAATTATTTTTGTTTAGAACTTTATTTGCATTTGTCTTTTGCTTCCTTGTTTGGCTTTGTATTGAACCAAGAGAGCTTCAGCTGAAAGGAATGGTGTCTTTCTGCTGCTTTTTTTCTGTAACTGGTGGTCACTGGTTTATTGTCAGATGGTAACAGTTGCATATTTCCTTTGCTGGACTTTCTTCACTTTCATTTGCTATTATTCTACAAAGATGACCTGGCCTGGATTTTTGTGTTTGTGTTTTGTGTTCTGTTCTCCGCTTCACAGAGAAGAGACTTATTTATTTGCCAACATTTTCATTATTTTAATTTCAGTTTAGTGTTGATACCTGTGTCATACATCCTCATGGTCCAGTGTTCTCAGAGAGCACTTACAACATACTAATTAGAGGCAGGGGGAAAGGATTAATGAAGCTGAGCATGAGTTCCTTTTATATTTCCTCTGAGATCCAGCTGATTCTGTTGTCAGGATCTTCTTCACTTTAATTTCTGTTAGTGTTTTCTGGTCCCTGACTAATACAGTGGCTGGGTAACATTAAACCCCACATCAATCAAATATTTCCTGTTTTCTTATCCTCATTGTCCTCAATGATGTGCAACTGTGATTTAGGAAAAAAAGGTGTAATGGAAAATAAAGAAGACAAAGGCAGTGAGGATGAACTTGTGTTTAGACCTTCTTAGACATCTTTACTTGGATGAAAGGGTAGGGAGGTGGATTTCAAGAGATTTTATGTAAGAGTGAAAAAAGCTTGCAAACCTGAGTGGTTTACCTTTCAGTATTATGGGATAGAGACAGCAGGCAAGATCTGGAGAGCAACCACGTTGTAAACAAAGAAGCTGAGGATAAAACTATGATAAGCTGCTTTTCTTTAACTACTCTGCCTTGTTCAGACAGAGCATTTAAAAACTCTGAGTGGCTGTTGTTTCATCTCTCCAACACAGGATGTTCAAAGACCTTTAAATCCCCAGAAGGTGAGGGAGAAAAGACAAGCTAGAGAAGAAGCAAGTAGCAAAGAATAATCTATTTAATCTAAAAGCTTTCTGGAAAGCTGTGCTTTGAATAACTGGTGCATATTTATACTTCTGTAGTTCCCCCTAGGCAGTCTGTACTCTTTTGACTGGCTGTGAAATTCTACCTTTGCCTTCCTCTTGTGAGATGCAGAAGCCATATCAATAGCTAGATACTGTGATCAAGATGATCCAGTTTGTCTCCCTGTACAGGAATATTAGGATTTAATATTTAATTTCAAATTACATAGACTAAAACCAGTCTTAGTCAAAGTAAACCATATGCAGCAAAAAGAATGCCATGTCCATACTTCTGATAGAGATACACAGCTCTCCTCTGAAAACATTCTTTTTTTTGCCAACTACCTGAGGGATGAAGTGAGTTGGTTAGTGTCAGCAGAAAACGAAATACTCTTCCTTTTTTATTTTTTGTAAGCAATGCTATAAACACATCAGCATCTCTTTAAATATGCTGAGTTCTGCTGCTTTCCTGTTTGGTAGTAGCTCAGTCTGCACTAAGAACAATAATTCTTTCTCACAGCCTTAGGGTGAGAAAAATATTTGGACATAACAAACTATTAGAGGACTATTTAATAGCAGGGACTTTTTTATTGGGAGCTCTTGGAAGTTTCTATTTCACAATTTTTTCTACATGTGAACTGAAAAGATACTTGAAAACCTTTTGAAGATAAGCCTGTAACTTTCAAATTGTTCAGTTTTTTCTCTTTCCATGATTTTATTCTAGCATGTATGAGGTGATAAGGTCTCATGATAAGAAGAATTTTGGCATAGGTTTAGTTTTTAGTGAGACTGGGGGAGAAGGCTGAAAAGTCAAACCTTCACTGCATGGCATCCTTAGCTCTGAATGGCAGTGTTTAGTAAGCCTCCAGTTCTTCATTTTGCCAGGTTTTACTGTAAATGTAGTTTATAAGGAAATTTTCAAAAACCTCACGCAATTCCTATTACATACGTTCCCTTTTTATGTATCATAAATAAAATAGCGAGTTATTATCACATTATCCTTCTGTACCCTTCTCTCTGGCAACAATGGAGTATTCCTGGAAGCACTTTCCAAGTAAGCTAGCTGTCTACAGTCTATGATAATCAGCTGTAATGGCACATAGGCAGCTGGTTTGCTAATCCTTTGATTGCAGTATTAGTTTGTCTCAGAGATTCTGAAAACCTGTCTGATCCTGTAAATGTGTTTAGTGAATATTTTAGAATAAATTATATCTTGCCTTAAGATTCTAAAACAAATATTCAGGTTATGAGTTGTGTTTTTTCTGGGTTTTTCCCTTTTGTGATACCCATGTTTATGTTTAAAGGAGAAAAAAAAAAGGTCTGTCATAAAACTGCTTAGCAAAATATTGAACTTAAATTCATTTAACACTGGAAGGATTTGTATTTTAATCATCAGAAATTGTCCTTATCTGGCTTATCACCCTGTCAAGTAATTCAGGCTCAGATCAGGATCTCTTATTTACAGAGAGATTGCAGTAAGTTTTCCTTTATACAAATCTGTTAATAGAAAACCTACTTTGTAGGTGAATATTGATTACTTAAAATATGCAGTAATCTGTACAACCATGTATTTTTTATAAAAAAGCATGAATAATGCGTGTGCAAACATGAGTATTTTTTTATGTTGCACTTGAATTTTCATAAATTAGAGCCAGTTTGCTAGGAAATAAGTACATGAGTTAATAAACCTGATCTGAATTTATTTCAAGCTGCTGTTTAAATGTTTGTTGCAAGTTATATTGCTTTCTAATGTTTCTACTCAAATTAAAGAGAAAAAAAATATCAGTTCATAGAATCAGAGGAATGTTAATGTTGGAAAAGGCCTCTGAGATTAACAATTCTCACCATTAACACAGCACCTCTGTGTTCACCACTAAACTGTGTCCCCAGTCATAAGTGAAAATGTTCTCAATAGAGGCTAACAAAGTGTTTGATCACAATTTTGTTTCTAAAGACACCAAATCAACTAAGTAATATTTTGTCAATGTCCCTGTAATAAATGTATGTAACACTTTGTGGTGTTGAAAGCCCAAAGTCTTTTTAAAAAGTGAAACCAGAGGAAACCAGCTCTTCACTGGTAAATTCTGCCATTGCAAAGCCTCTATGCTGTTGTGGTTTTTTGGTTGTCATAATGAGATCTGGCATTGTTCCTTCCTTACTAGTCCCAAATGCCAAGATGCTGTTTGTGCTTATTTCCTGCCTTTTAAGTAGGTCTGAATCAGAAGAAGTTCAAACTCTGCTGGACTGAAGTGCTGCTCTTGTCTGTGTCTGGTAGAGAGCTGCAGTGTGTGGGGCAGCCCCTGCAGTCTGGCTCTGTGCTCACTCCTGCAGCAGCTGGTTGGTGGATTAGGCTGGCTTGGGACCTGAAGAACCTGATGTTTTCTGCTCACTCTTCTGCTGTGTCTCGAGAGACGTTTTAAGCTGTGCTGCCTGAAGTATATGTGCAGGGTGAGGAGTTCAGATGGTCTTTTGAGCACAGCTCTAGCCATCATCCTCAGGTGTGTAATGCAAAATGTTAAGCAAATTGATCACAGTCCTTTCCTTGAGTGTCTATTTTGGGAGTGCCCTTTTCCGTGTTTCCTGTCATTAGCATCAACAGAGATAATTAAAAACAATCTTCTTCTGTTTTAATTTTTTTGTTTGTTTGTTTGTTTCCTTGTCTCCAGAAGTTTGTTTCCTTGGTGTGACGTGCTGTACTTCAGTACGTGAAAGGCAGTCCTTGAACCCAGTAACCTGGGCTTGTCTGCATGTACCAACCATGCCCTTTTTAGCTGCATACATTTAGAAATCAGAAGTTAATGAAGATCTTGTCTTGACTAGACACTGATTCTTTTTCTGACTATACAAAAATAGGCAAAAGTTTGCCTATATCACCTTCTTAGCCAGTGAAGTTGGTTTTGGTACAACAAGGATTTAAATGGAAAAATAATAAATGCATAAAGAAAATGTATGAGTTGATTTTACATAGTGCAGTGCTATGCCCATAAATTTCTAACAATTTAAGCACCATAACATCAAGAAATACATGAACAGTGACCTCTTTTCAATGGGCTGATAACCTTGAAGTCTAACAGAAGCAAAAGTCAATATTTTCTGGTTTTGACCAGTTCAACAAACACCAGAACTACCTTTAGCTGACAATTCTTTCCATTCCTGCTCTCACTTAAGGAACACAAAGTAGGGGTGTTTGAAGTAATTCCCAAGTTCCTGTAGCAGCCCACAATCTCTCACAGGTCCTTGATAGCCTGTCCTCTGCATGAGCTGCCTTTCACCTTGTGCTGGTCTTTCATGTTGACTGTGCTCTTGACTCAAGATAACAATGGTTTGTGGGGTATTCCATGGCATACTAAGAATGTCTTGAAGATAAAGACTTGAGATGTTTTTGAACTTAAACATATATTCAGTGAGGAATTTTGGAAAGGTGAGAAGCTTCAAACCCTGGTGAAGCATGTCTGGGTAGAAGCTAGTTTCTGCCTTTTGCTGCTCTTGTCATTTTCTTCAGGGTTTAAGATTTCAAAGCCAAAGAGACCATGCTTCTGTCTGAGGGCAAAATATGATTGTGATTCTGGAACTTAATTTCCTTGTAGCTTCGGGTCCAAGAATGTTTGCCAGTTTTTGAATGTTTCAGCACATTCACAGTAGCATATTCACAGCGTCCTGAAAATGTTTATAGGAAAAATTTTTATAATATGCTGTAAGGCACAGGCTGTATGGATTCTATCTTTCCCCAGATTTAAGGTACTGAAAAGTTCTCCAGAAAGTGTTTCAGTAATATCTGCAGTAGAAATGGCAGCCCAGCCAGGTAGAAAAGTGAGTGCATTACATGTGTTGGGGGATTACCAAGCAGTAGATCTTTTTTTAGAGGGAATGTAAAGCAGACTCTGAAATAAGCAATTTTGCTGTGGGAAGTCTGAGTTTGGGGGATAAATATCACATCATTAGTTTGCTTTTCTGTTGCTTTTGCTGCAGAGTTTCCTGTGTTATTCCATGCAAATACCTTACTTTGACAGCCCAGATAAACAAAAGCCAGACGCTCATACCCAGAAAAAATCCTGAACTCCAGTCTAGGGCAAAGATAAAGAATTCAGGCTTTTTCAGTTCCATGAATAGACACTGGCCACTGGAAAAGATTATGTGTGACTAAGGCTGTGGTGATTTCTATTCTGACATAATTGCTAAACAGTAACATGAACTTACTTTTTTTTTTTTTTTGAATGGAGACAGAGTCATTTAGGAAGTTAAAAATATATAAAAAAATAATTGGAAAAATGCTAGACTTGTTCAAATCCTGTAACTTAGTCACTCTTTGAGATTAAATGTAGACTGGGATTTTTCAGGGAGACCTTGAGAAGTTGGATGTCTAAAATCCTGTCGAGTCAGTGAAGGCCAGCTACTCCCTTTCCTGTGCTTTTCCAGAAATCTGGGTTTAAATGAACCCTGTGCAGGTTGGACTAATTCTTGAATGAAGTGGAAGGTATACTTAAAGCTGGTTTGCAAAATACATCTTGTTGAATTATTTTTTGCTGTACATTGTGAGTCTGTGAGTAGATTCTCTCTGAGGTGATTCAGCCTTGTGTAAAGACTTGAATTCCTGTTTGCTCGTGGAGTAAAATAAGCAAAAATCGTTTCATCTAGAGACAAGACAGTGCAAACTAGTCAGTGTGATTTGCAGCCCCAAGGATGCTTTTTGCCATGTGAATCCTCACAGAAAATCATAAATTTCAACTTTATTAATTTCATGGAAGCTCTAAGATTTTTTGAAACCAGCATTTGGAGTTGAGGGTAATTTTTTTATGCTTTGTCCTCCACTAATGTGTTTAGATTAGTAGATTAGATTCTCCTTTAAGTGAGTGTTAAACATATTCTATGATTTGACACTTTTATGCTATTTAATGGTTTAATCATGTTTTATGCTAATTTGCTTCTCCTTTGGAGTATTTGAGCTTAACAGCTTTTTCAGAAGACTTTTTGAATGTGCTTGGACCCTTGCATTTCCATATAGAACACACTGACTGGATTTTGCTTTAATACAAAATGAAAAGTTCTTGGAAATTACTCTAAATTGACGTCTGATGACAGAGATGAGTATTTTAAAGCTTAATGAAGTGAATGCTAAAATGCCATGACATTTTACTGTTTTTATAACACCGAGAAACCTGCTGCAGTCTCTTGCTCTAAAGCCTTCAGCTATTTCTGAAGTGCCAAGTTGTGTGATAAAATGTCATCAGTCCTGTGTAATCACTGCACTAAGATACTGTTACAGTTTATTTAACATGCCAGAGGGGTTTTTCAGAGTTAGCAGGTGATATATTTGGGAATTTCATATTGGTCAGATTGATAACCTTTCCCTACTACCTTTTTCTAACGTGCCTTTTGTTTTAATTCCGTCTTGTTAAAAATTAGTGGGACTTTAGCAGAGGGGGGAAAAGGATGGAAGGAGGAAACCTGCTGAACTAGACAGACTTACACACTTGGGACATTTGTTTTTATTGTATACTGGCTGAACACAGCTATACAACAGTGTTAAGGAAAATGCTGAGTCACTGGGAGAGGCAGATTCTTTTTCTTGTTTAATTATATACGTGGTGGAGGAGATATTGTAAGGTGGAGGAAGCTCTGATTAGTGGCCCCTGTAGTCAAAGGTCAACTTGTTATGGCTGTAGTGGAGACTTCAGGACACTTGGGTTTAATTCTGCAGTTTGTCCTTCTCTGACCCTGGCTGAGTCAATATCCTCCTTACAGATTCAGCTCGAATCTCTTCCCATATCAGCTGAAAAATGCTCATCCTCTTCATGTAAAGCAGTATTAACTGTTCAAATTCACTTGACATTCTTGAATTTTGCCCCAAAACACAGGTGTTTCTGGCTTTCTTGCCACCGTGTCTTGTTCTCTTACTAGACAGATAAGACTTTGCATCTGTGGTAATGTCTGGTTCTCATGAAGTCTGCACAGCAAGGTGGTCTGGTGGTCCTCAGAAACGTTTAGAAAGTTGTAGAAATAAGGCAGTGACATGGTTTATTGGCAGTAAACTCAGGTATTTTTTCATAAAATCTGGCAGCGTTTGGGATCTACATAATTCGTCAGCTGCTAGCAATAAATCTCTGCCATCCTGGTTCTTTGCTGCCTGGCTTCTCTTGCATAAGCTGGGTTCTTCTAAGGCAACACTCCTTTTGAGAGTGAATTGGGTAAAAGGAGAGCAAGGCCTTCAGTACAGAATTTGAGTTGACAATTTACTTTTTGGCCTCTCCATTCAAGGCTATTTACATTAATTCCAGTTAGTGAGATTGCTGCTATGGTGGATGCATCTGGTCAGAGGTATACAATACCAATGTAAGGCTCCAAGGGGGGCATGTGTTGGTAGCCAGGAGCCAGTGAGGTTGTGCCAGGAGGGGCAGCTGGTCCCAGAGGAAGCCATGGACTATGTACCAAAGTGGTCTGAGACAGCAGTGCCTGAGTGGAAAGCAAAATGTGAACCTTTTGCACAGCATGACCCAATGCAGTTGCCACATGATCTGGCTCTGTTGCACTTATTTAGTGCTAGCAGAGCACTGGTTCTTCAGAATGAAGCTGAAACACCAAGATAGCCAAGGACTGTTAAAGAAAACTCGACAGGAAAAGGCTCCACTGGTGTCTCCATTGCTGCTGGTAGCCTTGATCAGCCCACAACACTGTGTTAGAAAGTGAGCAAGGAAGGGAAACAGATTTCAAATATACTTGCTTCCTTGCAGGCTAGAGTGAGAAAGAAAGACCATGTATATCCATGTACAGAAAAAAGACACTTGAATTTTCTAGTCTGTTTCAAGGGCAAGGAACCTTGTAGTAAACATAAGTTATTTTGTCATCTGCATGTGCAGTCAATCACTTTGAAATGGGTATCAGTACAAGCATTCATTTTAGTTTTGGCACTAGTTCTCAGTCAAAGCCTGGCTCTGTGTAATTGCCAGCATTTGAAACTGTGATGTTAGTCAGCAAAAGCAGACAAAACCAAAATAATTTTCATCAACGAAGGCTAAGGACATGCAGTGTACATGGAACAGATTATTCCAGATTTTAACACCAAGTATAAACTGTAAAGGGTTTCTTGTCAAAATATATTTTACAGTATATCTTGAGGTACATATTATGTCCTGTAAAATAGTTAATGATTATGGTGATTTTTATTTCCCTCCTTTTCTTAGGAGGAGAGGAAAATATGTAAATTTACCACAGATGTAAATTTCTGAAGCATTTTTCTTTACTTTCCTGCCTCCTTCCTAGAAGTTCTGCTGTATTCTCATGTGCAAATTTCCATTATTTCATCTTCATGTCTTTAAAATATCAGTCCAGTGGTTGTGTAAAGCAATAGGCTGTGCAGCCTGCCTGACCAAACATTCCCAGGCTTTGTGTTGCACTGTGCTGCTCCTGACCTCCTGCTCAGAAACTCTCCAGGCCATTTCAGGTTGGTTTAGACCTTCATGTCCTCATGCCTAATCCTTAGGCAGGCGATTTATTTGTTTTTCTAACTAGTCAGTGCAGAGCCCTGCAGTTCAGTTGGTCAAACATGCTACAAAACAGAATACTGGAAGTATAAATATGTGGAAGATTACCAGTAGTTTAACTTTTTTTCCTCCCGCTCTAAGTTGGTATTGAGGGTGGTCTGTCTGGAGAAGCATGACTTCCTTCAAAAGACATCTGCTTATCATATATTTTAATGTAAGTGGATACACATTTAGAAATATTTGTAATAGAGCCTCTGAGGAGAAAAGGATAAAAAAAGCAACAAAGTATTTGCTAAGTGATGTTTTCTTCAAGATTCTATTTCTCTGTACATCACACGAGAATTCAGCTATCAGTATTTGAAAAGATTACTCAAAGGAGCTTCCTGGTGTGTACCTTCCTTTGAGTAGCATGTCTTCATGATGCAAACTGTCTCATAACCCTGTCTCGAGGGCAATGATGTTTCCCCCCATTGTGTAAATAAGAGAGTTCCACAGAAAGCTGACAGAGCCAGAATAAAACAGGTTTTGTGTCTATGGCTGTTCTGATGAAAATCTCACTAATTGAAAGGACAAGTTACAGAAAAAACCTCGATCTTTGAAAACAAATCTGTTGCAGCCTACTGAGATTTCCAGCTGAATGTGTGGTGGCCTGTATTTAAAGAAATTCCATTACAGGCAAACATGCTCAGAGACCTTTTTGGTTTTTTGCCTTTTTTTTTAAGTCATCACCTTTATGGACTTAAAGGCAGTTGGTGTCATTACCAACAAGGTACCCCTGTGTGTGGTCTGTGATGCCAGCAGGTCTGTTCCTGTAGATTGCGTGCAGGTTTGTCTTTAGGCTGTTCTCATTCTTTTATTTGTCACTGTTGAGTCACAAAATGTTTTGCCTGGCATTAATCATAAAGTGGCAAGTGTGTTATTTATCTTTAATTCCAATGATTAGACCATGGAGTAGCATTCAAGTAACATTTGAGTCCTTTTTTTTGTTCCTTTCCCCCTTGCTTTGCACTTGATGTGAATTCTGTGTGCTGCATTGAATAGATGCAAGGTCAGGAAGCTCCAGTTAAGTACTAATGGAAGCGACTTCCGATGCTATTAATGAAAATATGACTCATGTTCTAAGGATTTGCAGTTGGATTGCTGTAACTTTTGGCGTTTCTCTTTCATTGTTTTCAGTAGTTGTTTCCCTAGAACATGCAGTGATGGTGAAAGAATTACTATATTAAAAACAGCAGCGATGTATTCATTTGTTTAAACTCCTCCTGGTATGGATGAACGGTGTGTTAGTCGCATACAGCATTTCTGTCAGAGTAGATGCACTGGGAATTTTCTTCTGATCTTTGCTGTTCAGAAATGTCTTTAGTGGGGGAAAAAGGCAAATACTCAGATAGTAAACATCTCAGGGTGTTCTTGTAGTGAGCAGACAGAATTCACTTATCAGTGTGAATCAGTTCTCTGTTTCTGAGCAGCTGGAAATAACATCATTATTACAGGGAGAAAATACTGAAAAAAATCTATATAGCCTTTTTTCCTTGATAACATTCAGATTTTTTTTTTGTTGCTGACAGAAGAACTGACTAATTCTAAGATGGTAAATTGCATAAAAACCTGAGCTGTGTGCCAGAAGGAAATTCCTGAAGCCCTGGTCCTCTTCTTTGGGGCTGTATAGTGGTATGGGGGTGAACTCTACACCTCCAGACCACTGAGACAGTGAGCGTGAGCCACTGGATGGACTTGGGAAACAATGGGCAATTCCCAGTTCCTTTGTGATTCCAGGAAAGTAATTTATTGTAGTGTGTTTACCCATTCTTGGAAAATGACAGTAAGTTTTCACAGTCTGATTCAAGTGAAGTCTGTCACAAGTGCGTGTGGTGATCAGACTCACCAGTAGTGGCAGCCAAGCAGGAAAGCTGAGAACATTTAGTGTTTCTTAAGATGACTGCTTGGAGCACCCATATTCAATCCGAATGCCACTTATGTTTGTTTCTGAAACTGTGGAGAAAAGTGTATTTTTGTATACATAGAGATGTAAAATGGGCTGGAGAGCCACAGAACTCCTTTTGAAGTTTGGGTTTTTTTCTGGTTCATGATAGGGAGTTGAAGAACTTGCCATGCTCTTGTTGGCTTTTTCCTTGGGAGAACTTGTGGGAATGGTGCTTCCCTTCGTGACTTTGTTAGAAATCTCTGCAGGATGAGAGAACAGAAGCTTGAGTTCATTTTATTGTTTCTATTTAAGTATTTTGACATAGTTTGTCTGGTATGCAAATACAAGAGGAATGGAAAATTGACATTTCATTATAAATCCTTCATAATTTCTTGTTCAAGTTTTACTTTTTGTCCTCTTCAGTGTCATCCTATGTGTTGCTTCTACAGTTTCTCCAGTAGCAAATTTTTCAGTGGTGTATGACATGTAGGCATTCAGTTGCCATTTATTTATTTCAAAATCTCTCATGAAATTTCATTAAAGGGTTAATTAGAAAAGATCTGAATGTGTAATGAGTTCAATGTGATGAACAGAGTTTGCTATGAAATTACCTTATAAAGGTAAATTTGGGGTTTTAAAGGATGGCTTCAGCCATGCAGCAGGTGTCCTATGAAACCTATGCTGCCACTTTGGTGCTAGGTCTTGGTTGTGTTTGTGTGCTGGGACATTTCATGTCTGGGCAGATACACTGCATTGCTTGAGCTGTAATTGGCTTCTGCATTTTGCTGACTTGAGGATACCCTGCTGGTGCAGGGTCTGTGAAATCTGCAAGGAGAAAGGGCACTGTACAGTGAACTGCTCATGGCTCCCTAGTATCTGGGGAGCACACATGTCTGCAGGGACTTTGCCCTTCATGTTTCTGACAGGTAGCAAATGAACTGGATGTATCAAAAAAAGTGGTTCAGCAGCCTCAGTCTTCATAAGCCAAGTTATTTATTTTAATTGCTCTTGTTGTTTAATGAAGATCTTAACATTAACGTATTTCCTCGGGTCTGTTTGGATCTATTTGAACTGAAGACAAGCAAGAGAATCCAGTAGTTCTAGTCTTACCCTTCCATCTTGCCTGCCTTGGAGACAAAAAAGAGCAAGTAGCCCAGATGAGAAGTAATTTTTGTGTCTTGTTTGCTGCACATTGGAGACATGCAAGAATTGCAGAATTGTTGAGGTTGAGAGGAACCTCTGAAGGTCGTCTGGTCCAACTCCTTGCTGAGGCAGGGTCACCTAGAGCCAGCTGCCTGGGACCATATCTAGACAGTTTTCAACTATGTCCAGGCATGGAGAAGCAGCTTGGGAACTGTTTCCAGCTAAGTTGCTACAGAGTGTGTTAGTGGCTGCCCTGAAGCACTGCAGGTGCACAGCTCCCAAGGGACAGGGAGATGTGTTTCAGCTCTGCATGCACACTGCATACCTGCTGCCTTCCTTGATGACTGAAAACTGACAAACAACGTCATCCCTGTGGAACATGTGGAAATCCAAATGAGCAATGGTAGTTCACCTTGAAGAGTAAGATTTCTGTTGAAATAGGTCAGCTTTTATAAAGAGGCAGTCTAGCACTTTTGTGTGGTTTTTGTAGTGGTACTTTGTAGTACTTACTTCCTTTGGGCAAGGTTTAAGGCATACAAGCATACTCACCTAGGCTAGAGGCTGCTTTCAAGACCTGACCTAGAAGTATTCCAGTACTAAAAGGTTTTGAATCTGACTAGGTTCCACTTCCTGGAGGAAAAAAATCCCAGAGCAGGAATGTACTGAAATCACGAGCAGTAACTGAAGCAGCTCATCTATTCTGTTGTTCTCCAAGATGATTTCTGTACATCTGAATGCCCTACCCAATTTTCTTCGGCATTACAACTTCAACAATGAACACATAGAGGCCATAGAGAAAAATAAAGTAGCTTTTGTTCCATGTCCCCTGCTCTCCAGATGTTCCATGCCATCAGGGAAGGGGCAGGGGTCAGCAGAGTATTGCAGTGGGTACTGCTCCCACAGGGGCCGTGCTTCTCTGAGTTATAATCGAAGCAGGAATGTGCAGTGATCAGCATGAAAACTCTAGTTGTTGGATGAGTAACCTTTATTTTTTTTGCTGGAAAAGTTTCCCACTGAGATCATCTGACATTAAATTGTGTCAAGTTCACTTGTATTTTTATTACTTTGCAAGAAAATTGATAGACACTCAGGTTGCTAGCTCTGTGTTGTGTTTTCTCATGCTTTCCCCATGCTCCCCTCTGCAGATATTCTTATAGGCCAATGCAGTCTTTTTAAATCAGAAAAGCCTTTGGTAGTTACTTTTATTTTCTGTAGTACATGTGTGGTTGGACAGCATCTAGCATGACTCTTAACAACTTCTCTTGTTGTGAGTATCTTCTCATGTTCTTACCTCTCAATCTTGATCCTAGGAGTTTTATAGAACGATTAGGCAACATGAAAAGTAAGCAATTAAAGCTGTCTCAGTCAGTGGTGCACAGACATGATACATGTCATTATTTTTTGTCTGAGTCCAAGGCAAACTCAAAAGGTTTTGGTTTGTTTTGGTCTTTTTTCTTCTTCTATTAGTTCATGGGTTCAAAGATTTTTTTTTTTTTAACATATTGAGGTATTATTAAAGTGGACTTTCCTGGAATTACTTTTCTTTTTAAATAAGGAAACCAGATTTGTGTGGCTGTTTCATAAATTCTGTTCTTTTAAATCAATTTTTCACAAAGGCAAGTTATGAAAGGGCTTATCTTGCAGCAATTTGAGCATTTTGTAAACAACCAGATCTTGGATGGCCTTAGCCCCACTCAGCTCTCAGATGCAAGAGGTTTTAAAACCTTTTTACTGTCCCTCAGAGCAGATGTGTCCTATTTCACAAGGCGGTATACTTTTGTCCCATTGTGTCTTGAAAATTATAATTGTGATAGTTTTTTCTTCTTTGACTTTTCAAAAAGTGAGTCAGAAGCAGTTTCCTTACAGCAGTGGGGTGCTGTCCTTTCATACGTTGTCTCTTGGCCAGTCCCATGTCATGGAGCAGAGAATGCAGGACAGATGCTTCACGCCTGGCATACTCAGCTGTTCTGAGAATAAAGCTGCAGCGTGCAACTGGCAAGTTCTGCTGCAGGCAGCATGTGCTGGCTGTTCATGTGTGACCTTTTTGTACTCAGTAACTTGACCAACTCTGCTCAGAGAGATTTTTTAAAAAATTGGATATGAAATTTAGGTGACTGACTTTCTGACCAGGGTTCAGAGAGGTGGGTGAGCAGCATGGACTGCCAGCCAGGTTCTTAGAGTGATTGAATTACACTGCCTTAAGAAGTTGATCTCTCCTCAGCTGAGAGTTTTGCCCCCACTGAGCTGACATGCAGCTCAACTGATCACACGTGCTCTACCAGACCAGTAGAAAAATCAGCTAAGTTGTGCTCTTTTAATTACTGCTGCCACACCATAAACTGGGAAACACTGACAGAATGCTGGCCTGAATAGTGCAGCAATCCATAGCTGTCTCAGCATAAAAGAATTACAAATCTTGACTGCTAATGACTAGTAATAGCCTTAAAAGTGAGACACATGTATCCAAGTCTCTTGGTTTTTCTTACCCAATCACCCCAGCTGGTGACACAGTGAAGCAGTGTTCTTGCAGTCAGTCTGCCTTGCTGAAACATGGCTTCTTTGGGGCCAGTGCTGAAGAATGATCAAAGAAATAAACCATCTGTGAGAAGATATTTTATACAGTACCTTTAATAATTTACAATTACATATGCTGTAATTTTACTTGAGGTTCAAAAATCTCTTTTACTCAAAAGACCAATCTGCTTCATCTTGCATCTTTTTGCTGCCAGTGCTTTGGGAGTTAAAGAACTCGATGAAGTCTAGTTGTTGAAAAATGTACTACAGATTCTTACTGTGAGTGGATGTTTGCTGAGCTGTGCTTCTGAATAGCATCTAAGTGCCTTGCAGTTACTCATCTAGCTTTTTTTGAATGTATCTTTTCAGAAGACCTTAATAATCTCTTTAATAAAGTTAATATTTTATGCATGGAATCACTGACAAAAATTATTTTTCTTTCTTTGGCTGAAGCTACCCAGAGTGAGGAGCGGCTGTGTGCCTTTAAAGACCCGTATCAGCAGGACCATGGCATCAGTGAGAGCCGAATCTCCCAGGAGAATGGCACAATTTTGTGCATGAAAGGTAGTACCTGCTATGGACTTTGGGAAAAAACAAGAGAAGGAGACATCCATCTTGTAAAACAAGGTATGTAGCAGTTCGGTTTCAGTGCAGTAGTTTTGTTACTTATTTCCCTTCTTTGTGATCTAGCCAGCTCATACAAAGCTGCACAGCTGCAGAACTAGACTTCTTGCACATTGTTGAAATGCAGCATTTTAAACTCCCATTTAACTATTTTAAATGTGAACAGAAAGTTTGTTTGAAGTTAATGACTTCTAAAAGAGACCAAAGACATCAGTGTACAGTTGAAAGAAGAAGCATTCAAATTTCTTGCTACATAGGATGTCAGAGGAAGATGGCTTTCTTGAATTTCAGTATATGTATTGATGTAATGATACCTTTAACAGTGTCTTATTAAGTAAAAAGTATATTCATATTGATTGGATGTTTGTTTACAAAGAAAATTGCAGCTATAGTTCAGATATCAGCACTGTAATTCAGTGCTGTTCTGTGGGGAGAATGAAGGTAGGAGGTGTGGAGGGCCTTGCAGTTTCTGGAGATACATTTTGATTGTGATTCTCAGGGAATCTGCTCTTTGTTACTTGAATGCAAGTTAATGTAGTGTAATTCTGAATGAAAATGCAGCTGGTATTTACAGATAGCCTGTGGAGTTGTAGTCCATGATTCCTGTTTGATCTGGCAATCTGCTGAAGGGAGCAGCTTGGCTCCTCACCTCTGCCCCACTGCTGCCCCTTTCCCTTCCAGGTATTTGTGAATAAATGACATTTAACTGCTGTTGACCATGCTTGGGAATGAAAAGTTGCTGCAGGGACAAAGAACCTGGTATGAACCAGGCAATGAGTTGTGGTCCTATAGAAAAGTCCAGTGATGCTGACAATGAGGAAAGGCAGAATTTTGAAAATTATGCAAGAAGCACCAAGCTGTAGATGCAGTCTTGTGGCCTAAGGAAGGGATTAGGTCACAATTCATTTAGTCTGTGGACCAGAAAATGATGATATGGTCTGTGGTATCAGAGAGATGAGGAATAGCATATTTCTGCTTAGAAGGCTCAGAAAAGCAGGTTTTATCATAGTAAGGCAACAGCTGGACATTGACCTTCATCCCTGCACACATTTTCTCCTTGGCTATGGGGAGCTCTAAAAGAAATTCTTCAGGTTTTGGTTTAAAAGATGGCAGTGAAGTCAGACAAGCAAATTATGATAACTGTTTTTACCCCTCTCTGTAATGTTTAATCAGGTCTTGTATGGATTTCTGTAGGTGTGCTTATCCAGTCAGTAGAATTAATTTTATGCTTACTTGAAAAAAAAAAAAAAAGTCATTTGCTTCTTTTTGCAGGTTGCTGGTCTCATATAGGAGACCCCCAGGAGTGTCACTTTGAAGAGTGCATAGTTACAACCACCCCTTCCTTGATTCAGAATGGAACATATCGCTTCTGCTGCTGTAGTACAGACCTGTGTAATGTCAACTTCACAGAAAACTTCCCACCTCCTGACCCTACTGATACAACACCTTACAGTAAGTCAGATGGTTGTGTTTGTCTTGTCATGGTATAAAGATTTTAGGGAAAGAACCTTCTTTTTGTGCTACTGTTAAATGTGAAACCTGTGACCTTTCTGTGTCACAGAGGTGGCAAACAGAGCAGAGCTTTCCCCTAGGAAGTTTGTCACACTCATATTCCACATTGCTCCACAAAGAAATGCTTACAAGAGGATTGTTTGTATTGGCAACTGCTGAATACAGATAATATTTTTCAAAATGGTCTCTGATCTTGTGTGTTTTGCTATTTGGATGCTCAACCTCATAAGCCTGTGGAGGTATTCAGAAGATTGATGACTTCTGTTGAGAGGAGGCCAGTGGTTTCATTAACACTGTGGTACCTTTGGAAAGTTTGGCATGTCTGTTCAGTCATGAATCACAGGTAGTTTTGAGTGATGGAACTGGTCTTGTATCAGAAGTTCTCTCCAACAGTCTCTGAAATCTGGCTTCTTTCTTTTGCATTTCTCTGGTAAGGGCTAACTTTGACTTAATGTTCAAAGAATACTAGTTTGAGCAATGTAATTTTCTTTTCAGCTATTTATTATCAAATCATACAGATCCAAATCAAGGGATCAGACCACTTAACCTGGTATGACAGAAGCACCATCATAATTAGCAGGTACACTGTTGTGCTGTGTTCCAAAAGTTAAGAACCTGTAAAGAAGCTGAGTTAGTGGCCTAATCCAAACATTTGGATGGCCTTTTCTAAATGAGAATTGTGAAAGGGAACTTGAATAAAGTTAGGTATGTAAATGGAGGCACAACTGTTCTGTATGTCAAGAGTTCTCTATCAGTGGAAAGTATTTTGTGAGATGAAGGTGTATAATTGGATAGCATTTACAGCTGTAGAATGCAAAAAGAATAGTTTGTGTTTAGGAATGATAGTATTTGAATAAACTTCAGTGTGAAGATGCTGATATTTATCACTGGTGCTTTCAAAAATGGCTGTAGGGTCTGGTATTTGTAAGGAAGTTGGATCAAAATGAGGGTTTGGTTTGGCATGCTAAAAAGCAGTGGTCTTCAACTTGCAAAATGTGTAGAGTATGAATGGGTAAAGAAGTTTGTAAAACATTTGGTTGACAGTGCTGTTTGTAGAACCAGTAAACAGTCACCATTGGAATCAGTTTCACTGTACAGTGCAGAAGAGACTCTGCTTGACTTTGGTAAGAGTCAGATTGGGCTCCCCAAATGTATCTGGAGTTAGTATTGTGCAGGGAAATCAGACAGGAGGAAAAACAGCTGTAAAGGTAATTCCTTGTCCCTTTCTGTCCCCCCAAAAACAGGAAGACCAGGTTCTTACCAAATGACTCGTGCTTGTTCTTCTCAAAGGATAAATTAATTCAGCTGTTGAGTGATAAGATCTTCAAATAATTTTAAATGGAATTTTTGATACTGAAAGATCTATCTTGACTTGCAAAGGGGTGGAGGGGATGGGGTGATTAAATCTGTAACACAGTCCTTAATTCACCCAGCTGTAATTGAGTGCTGCAGCATACATTTCTACTGACTCAAACTGCTTTGTGTTATTGTGTCACCTTCCATTTTCATAATAGGCAAATTTGGCTTTAGGCATAAGCACAAGCAAAGGAGCTTGCTTCAGAGCCCAGTTGTCTGTCTGCTTTGACTGGGTTAAGAGCTGGAGATGGGCCATTCCAGCAGCAAGGATGGCCTCATTTGCCACTCTGGTGTTTTATCTGTGAAGCTCTACCATTGCTGCATCTGACAGAGATGGGGCTGCTCCTGGCTGTTCATATCCAGCACTCTGGTAGCACTGTGGAAGTACAGGATACTTGAGAGAGCTGCAGGGGTGAAAAAGCAGGGAGGCTGCAGCACACAGACCCCTGCACTGTTTCTGACCCACATTCCAGGTGGTGGAGTGTTCATGGTCTCTCAGCTCCTTCCAGAACCCATTTTTGTGCTATAAGATGATATTTTGGCATGTTAAGTGCAGAATTCTTACTTTGGCAAGGTTGAGTCTTTATAGAATTGTTGGGAAGCTTTGTATTAGCTACTGGATACCTTTCTTGGGCACTCATCCAGCCTTTCTGCTGTAGTTGACAGAATGCTGTAAGGACATTAGCAAGGTTAGCTGCACAGGCTGTGGCAATCTGTGTTTCCATACCTTTTAGATTGTTAAATTGAACAGGTCACAGTCACATGGGAAATCTTCTGCAGAAGGTTATTTCACTGTTGCATGTGAACTGTAAGAGCATTGTTTCTCATCTGTATTTTTGATAAATAAAGTTCTTGAATGGCCCAAAGTAAGGTGTGAGACCTCCTAGAACTGAACTTATGATCCTGGAAATGTTGAAGTGAAGGTGACTGGTGTCCAGTTATGTGAAGCCTGAATTAATACAATTATTAATTTAGCCAACAGTTAACTAAGTATTTGTAAATGGTTTTTTTTCTCATTTCCAGTAAAATCATACAGATCCTGCAATGACAAGCAGAAATTCAGCTGTAGTTTAAAAACTAATGGAACCCAGAGACCTTGCTGATGACCCTAATCAATTTAAAGCTGAATTTTTAAGGAAAATTGCAGTTGTTCTTTTAAAGATGTTTCCTTGCAGCTTCATGAAGGAACTGTGGAAACAGCAGAATACTGTTAGGCCCTTGAGCTAAATCCACCCAGAAAAAGAATGGAATAAAACAATTACTTTATACAATCTTTTGGTTGCCATTTTTTTATGATACTGAGCAGTGGTGTGTTGAAAGATTCAGCTAGACCATAAATGATTCAAGAAGACAAAATTAACTTAAGATATGTGTTAGATATATCAAATTATCTTTGTTGTAACATATAGCAATTAGAAAAATTAAGTGTAACATTTAAGATAATGTCAATGTTGTTTTTAGGATGTCAAAACTTTATCTCACAACTGTATCTGTGTAGAACAGAACAGCTTGTTGGGTTTTTTTAATTTATGTTTGATTAGGATATAAATACATGTAATCCAACCTGTCCTGTAACAAAATTTTTATAAACATCAAGTATAAGATTGAGGACAAACAGGTTCTTGAAGCCTGAAATTTAATCCTTACTGCTTCCTAATGTGCAGCTGGTAATTTAAAGCAATCATGCATCTGAGTAGTCATAATATTCATCTCTTCTATCTCAGAGATAATCCAGGCGGATTTGAGTAGCTGTTGGTTGCTAATCCCTCCAGCTAGAATTTTGCAAATTCTATAGGATGGGTGATAGTGTAGAAGCCACAGTCTGGAGGTATTCAGAAGGCAGAGATGAAGATAGCTGTTTCCTGATGCCAGGAGAAGTGGTGGTTGGAGCATGGTGTCTGCTTCCCATTTCAAGATTTGCCTGTGGAGTTTGGA
Source organism: Haemorhous mexicanus (assembly GCF_027477595.1). NCBI lineage: Eukaryota > Metazoa > Chordata > Aves > Passeriformes > Fringillidae > Haemorhous > Haemorhous mexicanus. Next base: position 26,240,423 of record NC_082348.1, on the reverse strand, counting down.
GCTGCTCAAATGCAGACATTCAGAAACCACTCATCCTCTACCTTTAACTTGCACTTTTGCAAGACAAGGGAAAAATCTGCTTTCTTCTTCAGTGATAAATCTCTCATGGATAGATTCACTGTTCTTCCATCTTATATTTTCAGCCAGAATACTCATATTCCCCTTAACCCTATCTAAAAGGGGTCAACTGTGGCTTCCTGGGTCAATGTTTTGAGATGTGTTTACTTCATTGGCCTTGTCAAATATTTAGTTTGACATGCTAAATATCTGCCTGTTATGACTACACAATGCTTCCTAAATTCTGAGACTGTTTTGAAGACAAATTTATTAGTTCCTCAATCATTCATAATAGCCAGTTAAATAGAAATTAGGTAGCTAAAGACTTAAATGATCTCTCTTGTTGGTCATAGATCTATTGCTGTAATGAAACATTCACATTAAAATAACATCAAGATGAAAGAGCAATTTTTAATTATTTTTTCCCTCAAGGCTGCTTCCTGGTGCTGCAAATAAATTAATGTAGCAGCAACTGAGTGTTAAGAATGTATTTTTCTATGACAGGTGATGTATTTGTGTGATAGGTGGAAAAAATCCCTGGCAGCAACAGTTGAGCAGTTACTGGTCCATGTGGTTGAATATTATATAGGGCTTTCATCTCATAACAGCAAATGGTGGCTGCAATTTTTAGAGGATTTAGGAAACCTCTGTTAAATAAGAGCACTGAGTTGTGGATAGAAAGAGACCACCTCACACAGTCAAGGATGTTATTCTGCACTCTGAAATACTGATAACAGGCTTATCTTTCCAGTGTAACATTCTTGCCTCTCTTTGCCAGCCTTCTTGCTCTGTGTATGAAATAGGTGGTAAAGGTCTGTCTTGAAGTGCTCATGGAATTGTGTGAAAACTTAGACAAAAGCTACCATTAAAAAAAAAAAGGTAATTGCAGATGTATGTGGCTGGGACAGGTTAATGATGGTAGTAATGAGACAGTTTTCATTTAACTGTTGTTTTGAGAGGCAGCAGTTAGACTCATGTAGCTGTGGGCACGTGGCCCAAGCTAACTCCCACTGAAGCTGAATTAGATCATGTCAGGCTAATTTTGGAAAGTTCTAACCCTGCTCACTCTCAGTTGTCTTGAACTGCTTTTTCTGGAGAGCAGCATCTGATGTTAATTTATAATTGAAGTGCATTTGCTTCAGCGGGGTTGCAGCCCCTGAGCAGCTAAGTTTGTAGCTGATGTTTAAGCTGGTTGTTAATTTCTGATCTGCCTAATCTAAATAACCACTCTGGAAATAAACTTTTTCCTTCATGTGCATTATTCTTTTTGTTTTCAGGTGATTTAGATGTAAAGAGGAAATGACAAACCTTTGCAAGGTGGCAGATCTCAGGTTCTAAAAGATGAAGTGATCTACACAAGGATTAAAACTTGTACCCCTGAAATGATTGGGAGTCAGTGGGCACCTCTTCCTTCAGTGAGGAGGCATTCCATGTCATTAGTGCACCTTCACTGTGTTATGAGGCAGGGGAGGAAATAGTAAGACACTAATTAAGAGCCTAAATATCTCCTAAAACCAGAAATTTACTTGGAGACAGCTAAGCATTTGATGCAGGAGGATGGTACTGTGCCTCTGAGGAAGTTGCTTTAGGGTGCTGTAGCAAATGAAGTTGCTGGGCTGCTGAAGGAGATACAGGTGAATGTGCATGGAGATTGCTTAGGATGTGTCTCTCTAAAGAGATTGGATGTGGAGCAGCTGATGGAGGGGGGAAATGAAATGCAGGGCTTTTTTAAACAATTTCTTAATATACTGACTTCATTATGAAATACTTGGATTTTTAGCCAGCTGTTAACAATTGTGTATTTGCCTGAACCTTCAGTTGCCTTTCTAAAATTCAGTGCTTAGTGTGGGGCAATTTTTGCTGTTTATTTGGTTACAGGAAATTAATTAACAGTGGAGGGGGCTGTGACACTGGGTACACATTGCTACAAATGCTTAGTGATAAGATTTCAGAGCCATGGGCTAATTAAGGCTGTGTCTTGTCTCATTGCAACTGAAGGAAAAGTGAGGGTGTTGTGGGTTAGGGTAGGGGAGAAAGAGTAGAAGTGACAGTTTTTGCAGGAGGCACAGTATTAAAGCAATTGCTATAGAAGGTTATTTAGAAATTCAAGTGAAAGCCTTAACTTCTGTAGAACCAGTGCAATGTGTTGCAAATCTCTCAAGATAACTGGTAATGCTCGTTGAGTAACTTCAGTTTCCCATTAAAACTGAATCTATCAAAAGCAGAATCTCTTAAAGGTTGTTGGTAGCAGCACTTAACTGTTCTGACTTCTAAGACATCATAGTCTCCTGAGATTAAATTTGAATCTTTACTGAATTTAAAAGTAAAGCTTTGATGTGAAATTGGAGTCTTGCATATGAAATGTTAGCTATGAAGGCAAAACATACATAATCAGAAAACTGTATGTGTAAATTTTTTCTCTTGCAGAAACATTTAATCAGGAAGTTGAAATTGAAGTGTTTTACTTGCACTGACATTGAAACGTTTTGGAAATGTTTTTAAATTTCTGCTATGCACCAAACCCACAAAATGCTGAAAACCATGTTAAAAGAGCAAACATGTTTGTTTGAAAAAGCAGAAACATTTCAAATATTATTTTTACAAAAGCACCAATAACCCAAAACCCAAACACTTTTTTTTTTCCCTTTTATGAGTATGTTCCTTACTGCTTTGTCAGCCTCCCGTTGGAGCACACTTGGTGGGAAAGGGAACTGCAGGAATTAGTAGTGTGTTATGACCTGGAGGGCCAAGAGCAAGGATCTTCAGCAAAGTTCTCTTAAAAATATGCTGGAATCTAAAAAGGGCTTTTTTGGGGTGCAAGGTGGGATTTTTTCTGTATCTTGACATTGCAATATAGTGTGTTTGTGAAGTGCTAGAGCTGTATTTGTGCTTTGTTTCAGAGGGCTAAACATGTTTTTCTTGAGTCCTTAGAGATTTCAATTCTTCCAGTACATGTGAGCATAACTTCTAGATCACTCATTTGATACAATTGTCTGATTTGCATCTTTGTCACCCTTGAAGTGGCCTGCTTGTTTCTAGTACTCCACAGCAAATATTTTATTCATATTTAAGATCTAAAATTAAGAAAGGAAACACAAATTTTTTGTAATGTAATCACTGGTTTTGCCATCTTCAGTAATAGTGAAAATGTGCATTTTAAGTTAACCAGTATCTGTAAATAAGTAATTCACAGTCTTGTATCATGTCCAGTTCCTGAGGCACTAATTTGCATCTCAGCTGGAAGTTACTTGCTTATGTTTTATGCACTTCTAAGAGTTTAAAGATCTGCAAATATCTTTGGGTAATACAAACATAGTAAAGATACTGTTTCCATTTACTGGGAATGCTGTGTACTGTCAGACTTTTATGTTGTTGTATGATACATTCAGTGTCATCATTAGCTGATACCTTTTGTGACAGAGTGCATTGGGGCTTTATTGTGAATGCCTTACAGACACAAGGTAAAAGTAGATAAGGCTCCTAGGAATGATACTCTTTCAGAATGCACTAGAGGAAAGCTGGACTGTAAATAATAAAGGTAGGAGATAAGGAATTGTTTCACCTCATCTCAAGGCAAAGTGGAGAATAGACAAGGGTGCTATACTTTTTATGTCTTTATTCACATGCTGCAACACGAGTGTAATACATGTATGCAATATCTTCATTATTCTAAACAAACCCTGCACTGCTGCTTAACACAAATAATTTGAGAAATAGGTAGGAGCTCTCTGGAAGGCAGATTGATGTATCAGTGCACTTTTGGGTGACATAGATCAACAGGCTTTCCAATGCTGATAGGCTTCAGTAACTATTCCTCAAATATTTTAAAGCTGGGTGCTGTAAGTTTTAATATTTCAGTGGGAGTTAAGACTACACCTCTGTGGAAGCATTTCTCCTTTAAAACTTGTGAATTTTGTTTAGGTAACTCTGCTCAACAAAGCATACTCACTGAATTAGCCAAGATGGTGTACATTGAAGTCATTGCCAAACAAAATGGAAACACTGTTTATGTTTTGTGGATGTTCTGCTTGTCCGTGTCCCTGTGCTTTTTCAAATGTTTATTTTCACGTTGGCTGTGTTGATCTCCTGCTTTCCCTGTCTTGTCATGCTAAAGGCTCCTTGCACTGAGCTGGAATGGCAGAAATGGCTGTGCACAGGCTGCTCTGTGGCTCCAGCTCCTGACAGAGGGCATTAGCTTCAAAGTCCTGCACTTGTGTCTCCCTGGGCAGCCTGGAGCTGCTGGGCTTTCTGTGAACACTGCTTCTCATAACCCCCTTTGTCCTGCCCTGTTACCCACAGAGCATTGCTCAGGATTTTGAGCATGGCTCTGCTCTGGTTTTCTTGAACAATTTTGCAATGAATGGAGTTAAGATTACAAGGCACAAGAGCTCTGTGAAGTTTGATTATAAAGCACTGCTAGGTGTTGCCAGCTACTACTAATAAATTCCTACCCTCTGCCCAGCACAGTAATAGTCTTTGTCCTCAGACTACTGGCATAGTAAGAGGCAGACTTGGGACTGGAGCTGTTAAGTGCAAAACAGAAGATCACTTATAAATATTGGGTCATTTGGTGTTCAGTGCTATTAGGCTCATCTGTGTAGAACAGTGTTTAGATCATGGAAAACTTTTCATGTCTTTTTCTTGCTCCTTAATTAGACATTTTCAGTAAGCCTCACTTGTTTCTGCACTATGTACTAGTTTGCTGACAAAAATCTGATTCTCTGACATGGTTTTGAAATGGATACAATTTATAAAGAAAGCTTTAGGTTCTTGGCATTTGATTTACTCTTAAAATAATCTCTTAGCCCAGCTGCTTTTCAGTCTTACCTGAGTTGCAGCTATAGCTCAGCACAATGCCTCAGAGGAGACTGAAAGTCCAGACAGACACTTAAAATATGTTGGCCCTTCAAAGTTGGTCATTTATCATGTTTCCTTATTGAGCCATTTTTGATGTTTTTTTTCTTTATCTGAAAAATAATGGGGTCCAGAAAATCCAGTACATTACTTAACATTGATTTCTGGCTCCTTTCCTTATACAGCATTCATTGTATCTTCAGAGAGAATGCTAATAACCTTTCAATCTGGCACAATCCTAGGAGCTCTAGGTAAATAAAGCATTCTGTTTTTAACAGTGTGATGTAGTTTCTAAGGACACTTGAGTTACTTTTAGACAGCAAACCTGGAGTTCTGTAGCTTAGCTGCCAGGTGGCTCCTGTAGAGCAGAGGCTGGTGCAGAGCAGGCTGTGGGTGGAGATGGCAGCATTGCCCCCAAACCAGGGAGCAGAGGCTGCAGGCAGCCCTGTGCTGGGTTGGATCTGGCTTGCTGCAGCCAGAGCCTGAACTTGAGACTCTGCTGTCTTTGTATATATGCACTAAGAAACTCTTCTTTGTGGATTTGATTTCTTTCACAACTGTGCTGGTGGACCATCTTCTGTTGGGAGTATAAAAAGGGTTGGGAGCTATACTTGATAGAAGCTATGGGTTGTCTCTTTCCCTTCATCCTTTCATCATATCAGACAAAATCTTTGCATGTGGATGGATATTGGGGATCAGTGTTTTAAATTAGTTTTCCTTACAAGGAAAGGCTTGCATCCTTCTTATTAGAAGAGTGAATGGCAAATCAGCCAAGTGCCTCAAGTGTTTGGACTGTGGACGTGTGACTAACTCTGGAATTCTGAATGTGAAATTTCCTAACTGGGCATCTAGCTCCTGACATATGTCATCCTGGCTATAGATATCTCCATTATTCCTAAAGAACTGAAATGTCAGGGCTGTTTTGAAGTTGCCTGAGGTGTTGTGTTGCTTTTCTGGCTAACAGAACACACGTGCTTGGAAAACAGAGTTCCTAGAGCATGCAGGGGAGCCAGCAGAGTGCAGGAAGCACTGCATCCGTGTGCTCCTGATCACCTTACCCCTGATTGTACACCAATGGCAGGCTGTTTCAAAGCTGGGATTTCTAAGGTGGAATAACTCCTATTGGTGCTGTCCAAGTGGAAGATGATGGCAGTGTATTCACTAAAATCTTGGTGAGAGTCCTGTGGATGTAATTGTACTTAAACAGGCATTCAAGTTGATACCAAAGTCTGTTTACATTTGTGTTGGCTGTATAATGAAGAAAGCTTACTGTGACTAATAGGTCAGACTAGGGTGTGGTGAGTTCCTGAAAAAGTTCTGGGGAGACCTAAATGAAGTTATAAAGAATAGAGTTCCTCAATCCATAACTACTTTTGTATACCAATACTGAGTATTTCTTTGTGTCTTTTTATTTTATCATGGTATTTTGTGGTGTTACTTTTCTTAGTCATGCTGCAGTTTTGTTTTCTTTCTCTGATAGGTTTGGGAATGTTCCTTCCTTCCTTATGTATTGAATTAGCTGTTGCTGATGTATACCATTCACTATTATTATTTTTGCTGGTTTGTATTTAATAAATAAATGACTGGTGAGGTGTTGCTGTGGACATTAATACATAAGCATTAGTGTTGTGTCTGTTTTTGTCTGTGACACAGACCTTATTTCCCTTGTTGCAATTCTTATTAGGATTGAATTTTGTGGTAGGAGATCTGATTTTTCACATCAGTTGTTAGAGGTTTGCAGGGTTTTTTTTGTTTGTTTTTTAGCTTCCATGTTTTCAATATCAGAATAGGTATTGATCTTTTGAAAAACCAAATATCAGATTTATTTAGACGGTCCATACATTGCTTTCTCAGAAGTCCTGGTTTGTTTATTAGTGTTTTATTTTTGGGATACTAAGATGTCTTGTTCTGTAACACATTTCTTAATTTGAAAGAAATCAATATATTAATTAGCCTTAAAATATAACATCTTGAGTTTCACCCTATTTCAGTTTGTGTACTGTACTTCCATGCAGAATCAATTAATGGAAAAACATTTGCTGTATAGATATGCCTGAAGGGGAAAGTTAGGAATTCAGTCTTTAAGGGCAAGGACTGTTCTGAAAGAGGGAAGTGTGAAGATTTTCCATTACCTTTGCTTTTTTTTTTTTTTAAATTGTGCTTTAGCTTTTTTCTCGTGTTTTGAAGCAGAAAGATTTGTAATTTTCTGAGATGTGAGGAAGGACTTCTTTTTCTAAGACATTAATATCAAGCTGCAGTGAGATAGGAGTTTGTGATCCAGTTCTTTTAAATTCCTTTGTGATTCCAGTGAGGTGGACTCAAATGTTTAATCACTACAGTTTTATGCATTTTTTTTGAAAGGTTGAGCCTACAAAATACTGCATATATGTTTCTTGGCATTATTATTTCCTAAAAGCTTCTGGAGTACCTGTGAATGATATTATACAGCTTTTGACTTTGGCCTGGATTTTTGCCTTCCCTCGGCCTGGTGGCATGAGGCTCATGTAGGATCTGCTTGCAGGTCTGTAAGTATTTTCTGAGACCAGCAAAAAATTCCTTGTTTCAGGCATTGGTATTGACTTAAAGCTATATATAATTGGAGCAAGGGTGTAAGGTATCCTTGCATCCTGTGTGAAAACACTTCTCACTTTCATAATGCTAGAACAGGAAATACAAGTGTTGGAGCTATAGCAGTGAAAGTGATTTGTTTTTTTCCCTTTATGCCAAATAAAAATATTTCTTTTTCTCTAATTTCTTTTTCTCTTTGAGTTGTGGTTCAGTGCCCTGTCTGTCGATTTGCTCACAAGCTGATGTGTCTGTCTGAAGGAATACACTGCTGATACGTGCTCTAAACAGCTGAACCAACTATATGGAGCCACTGTGATCATTTTTGCTTGGTTGTAGCTCTATTTCTCCTACTAAAGCATTAAGCTGTTCTAAAAGTAGTGATGCAGGTAGAAATTGAGCTTTAAACCCCAATCAATTAGTACTAGTGTAATAAAACAGAAGCAGAGTTTTTATGTATGTATTCCTTTGACCTGGGGGGTTTTCCTATTTAAGAAAACTAAAACCAATATAATGTGTGCATAAAAACTTCAAAAAGAAGCAAAACCCAAATCCACCCCTTGCTCCCCAATAGAAAAACCAGACAAAATAACCCCCAAGCAACCCCCACATTCACACCAACATGAACTCCTGACAGGGTAGACGTTCAAACTGCAGCAAATACAAATTGGTTATAATCAAACCGTGGCTCTGTTTTTCTCCATTTCTGTTCTCTGAGGATATAATTGCAGTGACTAAGGCAAGATGGATGATGCTGAGCCTCAGTGAATTGCACTGAGCAGTGTTCTTCCTTTGGATGCAGGTCCAGACACTGCTGTTTCACAGTGCTGTGGGAAAGCAAGAGAACTTGGTGAAAACTTACTGCAAATTAAGGCATGGAAAGCCAGAGAAATCAATGACAGATGAACATTTAGAAAATATTTTAACTGGTTTTTTTGAGAAGCTTTTTCAATGAGTCTGAGGAGTAACTTGAGTTTCTCTGCCTGTATCAGCAGGGTCAGCAGAGCCATCCTGCCCTTGTTACCTGCAGGTGGGGCTGGGCTGTGCCCCCACCGTGGGTTTGGGTGGGCAGAGCCCTGCTCACCCCTGTGGGAGACACTCCAGGCTGCAGAGCCATTCAGAGCATCTCTGGAGCAAACTGAAGCTGTGTGTGGGTGAAATGAGTACAGGCTGCAGGCAGGAGCATTGCACACACTCCTCTGAGCACTGTCCCCAGGCACAGGGACACAGAGCCCAGGGAGCTGTAGGCTGTCCCTGGCCAGCTTTGGAGGGTTAAATAGGAGACTTCTGTCTGGCACGAAGAGAATAGTTAGTGAGTGAGAGCAGTGGGAGGGAGTGCATCAAGGAAAAGGTTTGAAACTAATTTGAGATTTCAGTGTATAGCTCAGGTGTGCTAACATTACTTTTCCTTTTTTTTTCTACATTTAAGTGTTATTTTCAGGAAGGTTAATAGGTTTGGGTTTTTTGGGGAGGAAGCTTTTTTTTTGTTTGTTTGGCATGCTTTTGTTTTTATTATTTCAATTAAAACTGAAAACAGCAAGCTCTTTTGTGGAGGGGAAAATTTTCATAGTAGTCTTGAAATGTTAAATACCTGTGATGAAAACAATAATAATTAAATATTGCTAAGGGAGGGGAAACTCATAAATTGTAAATCCTTGATTTCACTAGATATTCCAGAATAGACCAAGCAAATTAAGGTACTACAGATACCAGTCTGAGCAGGTTCTCCCAGCTCTGCTGAGCTTGATCCTACACTGAGCTGGTGTGTAACATTATAGTCTGTAGTAGACTACTCAGAGCAGGGAGTGGAGGTGAGCACAGTCCTACCTTTGAGAAGACTCTGGCTGTGTGGTCACTGTGCCATGATTGCTGTGGAGCAGAAGTTTCCTGTTGTATAAGGGGACACAGCACTGAGTATTTGATTAACTAAAATCATGTGTCACCTGAATGTTCATCACATGTTCATTTTATGCCTGCACACTTACGTGTGAGTTGGTAGGTGGGCATAAGCAGGTCAATTTAGAGCTTTTTCTAGTTTTTTCTACCTGTTTAAGAATTGAAATTGCCACTTTTTAGGCATTTATAGTGCTTAGGCCAAACCTGATGAGTAGGCTAGCACATCTGATGCCAGAAGCATGACATGAATTTCTTGCACTCTCTTGGTAATCATTGTAATGGGTTATGTCTTATTCCCAGAAGTGCTGTTGGCACAATGCTGGCCTGTGTTATGATAGAGCCCTTGCAATGAGATTGGAAGGCAGGCTTTTCCATTCTTTCTAGATGGTTTTGGAATGAAACAGTTACCAGGTAGGTGCAGGTTTTTCTGAGAAGCAGATATGTCCTTGCAAATGCCATCAACTTCTGCCTGTAATGGAGCTATCTTTTGATTGTTTGGTAGAAATGTGGTTAAGAATTTGACAACCTCATACCTTTTTGCAGTGAGCTGGGCTCCTGACAGGCCTTTCCAGGTGTTGAAAGCTTTCAGGAAATGGCAGCTTAGAAAGAAAAGTAGAAAGTGTGTTGTGTAAGCATCATGGAACTCACAGAACACATGGATTTTCTTTTTTAAACAATAGATTGGGAACCAGAACTCTTGTCTAAAACAATAAGGCAGTATCTGCTCAGAGGCATAACTGGTGTGATTACCTGTGAGTTGTTAGAAGGAATAAGCAAGGAAAAAAAGGAAAAAAAACACCCCAGCTATGAAATCATAGTTAAGGCTGAAAACATGAAGTTGATTTGCAATCATAAATCCTAATTTTTGTCCTGGTTACGTATTTTCACTTTGAGGAGGCTTAGAGAGTTGCATATTCCTAAATCTAGACTAGTGATTGAGGGTGTCTTAAATTTCGAGTGACCAAACAAGGATATGTTAAAAGTGTCTTCAGTGAAGTGTAAAGTGCTTTGATGGTGACCTGTTGGGAACCAGAAGAACCATTTGAAAACCTTGCCTGTGACTGCATATATTTTGGGATGTGTTAAAGTGGGAACACCTGTCAGAAAGGAGTCTGTCACAAGTTTAATTTTGGTTTTTTTGTTTTGCAAAAAAAAAGATTTCTACTTGCTTAATGGGACTTGAGGTTTTTGCCTTTCATTTAATAGGATTTCATGGTACGGTCAGGATTTGAGTAAATTTGATTGACAGAAGACTTCTTTATATTCATTTTTTAAAAGGCTCCTTTTTCCATTCTAATTTCTACAGTATCTGTGTAAATAAGTGTCTTGTGAAGGTACCTGGTTTAGACTTACAGTTTAATTGTACAGCATCATTAAAACAGCTGAAGCAAATACTCAGGGCTGTGACCAGTTCAGGGATTCATTTAAGAAAGTTTTTATTACATGGAAAATATGTTTAAAGTAGAAGAGTTACAGAAGCCATATCATTCAATATGTTTTATTCAGTCTGTGAAATCCATCTAGCAATCATGCAGATTCCAACATCGTTTGCAAGTCATTTCCATAGGATTATGAAATGTCTCCTCATGACCTATTCAGATTTGTGTTGAAATATTTATTCCTGGTTTGAAACAAGTTTGTTACTGTAGGGCAGACAGAACATGTTATACAAGTGAAGTCAGCTGTAACACGAATTGATAGCTTTGATGCCAGCCTTTGTACTTGATGGATGTATATTTATTTTGGCAGGGATGTTGCCTTAGATATGGTCCTTCCTCCCCTCCCATGGGGCTGCCCCAGCTCAGCAGAGCCGTGGCTGTGCAGCACAGCTGTCGGGCACCTCTGGGCTGGAACAGCACCTGGGAGTAGGAGGCAAGGGATGCCTGAGCTGGCACTTGTGCTGCAAGAGCTGAACATCAAAAGATGTCTGTATTTCATCTGAAATCAAGTACTTAGATCTGTAGAGGGATTTTGCATAAGTGCAAACTAAGGATCGCTATTTATCATTATTGCCTTTTTCATCTTCATGCTGTTTTAAAGTAATCAGAATAACCTTTGAAGTTAGGGGAGGTACTGTTTTTCCCATTATATAACTAACTAACATGAAGCACTAAGAAGTAACCTACCTAAAATTAGGCTGTTCTGTGTCAGAGCCAGAAACACAATCTAAGTTTCTCTTTGTTTTATATTTCAAGTTCTGGAAATTTTTTCTTTCCTTTAGGAAAAGAAAATGCATTTACACATATCTAAGGTGCACTTGTGTGCCCTCAGACAAGATGCAGTTTTCTGTTTGAAGAAGGTCACTGCAGCTGGTGCCTTGGAAACAGAAGCTGTGTGGCAGAGGAGACTATTGATTTTGCTGGGGTCCTTGGGAGGTTAAAGCCTTTCTCCTCTCTGGGCCTCTCAGTGTGTCAGCTCCTGCCCTGCCACCACCTCCTCCTCACCGCCTTGTCAGGTTCCCACAGCCTTTTCTGTCCTTTATTTCCTTCTGCTTGAGGATGTCCCCAAATAGCTGCATCTCCTATCTGTGAAGTGTCTTTGAGAGAGAGGTTCTTCCTTCCTGAAAGCCATCTGAATCTCCATTTAAGCAAGGACAGTAGAGGGAAATAGCCCTTGCTAAGGCCTCTCAGCTGGGAAGGAGAGGTGTCTTTCAGCAGGAACCAGGAGAGGCTCAGCTGCTCAGGGCAAGCAGTGTCCTCAGGGATGGCCTGTGCTGGGTGGGACCGAGTGAGGAACAGGACTGAGACTCTGAGATGCTGATGCAGACTGAGCGGGACTGCCAGTGGTCCTGGGGAAGAGAAGGGGAGGTGCTGTTCACACCTTCTGCAGGCACCCTGGAGTGAGGTAGGAGGGGAATTCTGTCTGATCCCAACTTTCTGCTTCATTGCTCAGTTCCTCCTAATAACCATTTCATCTGGGACACACCTGCTGAGACCAGCCAGTACAATGCTAGAGCATAGAGAAATGTAATGATTATTTTCATCTTAAAATTATAGAAGACTTCTAAAATATTTTTGAAGTCCTAGAAAAAACACTTGCTGAAGTTAGAAATTGTATGGCCAGGTAGAGAAGATGATTGGGGGAAATAAGCGAGTAAGTAGGTAGGATTAATGGGAAAGCAGGACATGTACCTTCATGTTACATTCTCCTTCTGAACCATGATAGCAAGAGCTAGAGCAGATGTGTACCTTTTGGCAAAATACAGGCATTGTCTGAATTTGTATTAGCCAGACAAACACAATCTTTTACTAACTGTGAATGTTTCTAAAATATCAGACAGTTTTAACTCTCAACTCTGTAGTGTCGGCCTTCAAATTTAAATTCACAAAACCTGTTATGTACAAGAATGTACCCTCTACAGAGTTGTACTAGAAGTATAGAAATATGTTCTTGAATTAAAGAGAGTAGGAGAAGTTAAGTTTTAGTACTAAAATACTTGGTGCACTTGGGGATTACACTTGAGGATTACAATATTAAGCTGATTTAGGGTATTACATCTGGAATACCAGCACATAAACCAAATGTATAAGGAAAGATTTTGTCAGAACTCATTCTTACCCTGTTTGTATTGATCTCGGGCTTCTACTTGAAACAGGTTGGTTGCCTAAAATTGTGCTATAATTCAGATTTCATTGCATGCTTAGGGAAATGTTTTGGAATAAACACCCTGTATAATCACATTCTTTAAATCAGTTCATTCTTCATTGCCTGTTGCTGAGGTTGGCAAGAAAAAAGAACTATTGCAGAAAGCCAGTGAGAGGTGTGCAGCTCTGCTGACAGGCCAGGAGTGCTCTGTGTTCCATCTCAGTGCCGTGCCTGGGAACAGAGGCACTGCCACTCCCTGGGGTGTGCCCAGCAGGAACCTGCTGGGACAGGCCCAGCATCCCACACTGCCTGTGCTTGGCTCGCCTTCCCAGCCAGGAGAGGGCTGCCAAGGGGGGGCTGGCTTCCTCTAGGAGCAGGGGTAGCAGGACTGCCTGGTAGACAGCTTTATTGGGCTCCAGCACTCTTGAAGAGATGAAAAATGCAGCACAAGGGATCTGAGCTGCCTTTTCTGTTGGATCTGAGGGGTTGGTTGTTAGCTCATCCGTATAAAAACAGGCGTTTCAGTGTTTTGATGTAATTTTTTGGGCTCTATTTTTGGTGCCTGGGAACATTACAGACATGGAATATGTGGCTATTGAGCCTGTTGGAATTAAAATAACTTCAAATATCTTTAAAGAGGCTTTCTGAAGCACTGATTTTTTTTCCATTGCAGCACATGTAATTTTTGATCCAGTGCATTACAGAGGCTGGAAGTGTACCATATGTTAAAGCTGGTGTTACCATTTGGTTTGATAAGCAGGAAGTCCTGTTGGTCCAAGATGAATATAAGGGGATAATGTAAATGTTGTTTTCAGCCTTTTTATTAAAAAACATTTTTCTGACTTTTGTTCCAATATGGAAGTTGTCTGCAGTATGTTAAGTGCTCAAATTAGCTTTCCATTTAGCTTGAAGGTAAGGTTGAGGTGTACTCAAAAACAGTTTGACTATAGAAGCAAGATACTTCTTTTATCTCTCTAGTAATCAAATATTTATTGGTATATAGGGAACTTCAGAAAGATTAACCTAGATTTAGTTTTGTGTTAGGATTGCTATTTATTTTACATACATCATGATTATAAGGTTCTATTCAGTAGTGTTAGAAATTATACTGAAGATCCCTGAACTCCCAGAAGAAAAGGCAGGAAGAGAAGTTTTGTTGGGTTTTGATGAACTCATGAATTTCTTCTGCACACATGTGACAAGCTGCTAATTCACCTCTCTGTATCTAGTCATCAAAGAAAGAGCACTTAGGGATTTCATAACCCACTCTCCTGCCAAAGACATTACCACTCGTGCTTCATTTTTGATTTTGATGTATCACAGCAATCTTCAGCGTTCCAAATGATCAAAAAAGACCCATCTGAACTCCCCAGCCTGGCTCCAGATTGGGAGCTTGGTGGCAGCCAGTACACCAGAGGACAGAGGAGGGGAGTTCTCTTGAAGTCTCTGAGACTGCCTGGCTGCAGGGACAGTGAGGGAGTCCTCCTTTTAGAGACAAAGCTTACATCCAGGTTGCATTTTCCAGCAACAGATTTTTGAAGAGAGATCTGCCTACTGAAACTCTGCCACCACGGATGACTGACTTCCAGCTAGAGCAGGATTCCTCTGGAGCACATTATGGGAAATAAATTTTACAGCCCAAGCTGTATGATGTTTTGAGGCTTTCACTGAGGAGGCAGATGGATCTGTGATAAATGAGTGCCAGGTTTTGATGTTACTGCAAGTCTCATGAGAGACTGGTGCTTCCTGACATCCAGGTTCCACACAGTGATGTGATTATGTGAAAAGTGCATTAAAATTTTAGCTCTCCTGGTGTGGAGAAAAATATGATAAGATGTGTCATAAAGGGCACCTTATGACAATAAGTATATAAAATTTTATATAAAAAGTTAAAATCAGTCAAATATGATGATGCTGAGTGCAAAGTGGAAACATATTTGTGACTGTCTAAATCTTTTCTTCAAACACTGTAATGATTGGAAGCAAGTGCAAATTATCTGTTTCATCTAAGCCAATAGACTAGAAACCAGAGACTGGCTGTTAAGTCCAGGGAAAACATCCATTTTCAGTTATGAAAGAAAACTGCCTTAGGGTTATGGATTGGCAAGATTATTCTGTTAAAGAATGTTGCACCATCTCCCACAAAAAATACAGTTCCCATTGTGTTTTCCATCTGTGTGTGCACTGTGCTCTGTCCTCTCCTATAGAAATTATTTTGCTAACTTCTTTATGCCTTCAAATGCCTCCAAAATTGTATGTGAAAGAGTAGTTCCTTACCTTAACTTTGGTTAAAGTATTGAAGGTGGTCGTGTTGATAACATTTTATAGTCCTACTACAAAATTTGGACATGGATCTTAATTTTATTAATAATTTGTCAAATGCCTACAGAAAGATGTAACCTTACCTCTTATGCATGGGATCATAAAACAGAATTAGGGTAACAGTTGTTTGAAAACATGCACCTATAAAAGCTTACGTCAATAGCAGAAGTTGTTAGGAAATGCTATTTTTTTTGCTTTCATCATTCTCAGCTATACATAGATTTAATAGAAAATTGGGAACAGCTCCTGCTGGAGTTTATTGGAAATGTCTGTAGACCATATTTTAAAGGTATTCCAACCTTGTAACTCCAACTTAACTAAAAATATAGGTTTAAATGCTTTTAATTAAATCTTTGTAGATGGGACTCTTGTTTTCATTAGATAATAATCTGACCTCTGTCCCTGGTATCTAAAAGGCTACTAACATATTTTTTTGTTAAAATTTTGTACTTTTTTTTCCCCTTACATGTTTTGTTCCCTGCACTGAAGGAATTTAGGATTTACATAAAACAATTTGGGCTGTTCTGGCACAGTGCTTATATCAGAGGCTTTCTTGTCACTTGCTCTAATGTGATGAAGACTGTACTCTCTTGCTGCAGGACAGTGGATCAGGAATGAAGCAATGGTCACTTGGTCAGAAAGAAATGTTGATTCCTGTCCAGAAAGGAGGAGAGGAAAAAAGACCTTATGAAGTGTTTTGGTTTGGTTGGAATGTGCTGCTAGAATGCAGTAGGGGATGCCTGTTTTACTAGTTGTGGAGAATTCCGTGGACATGTTTGATACAAGCTTTGTGTAGACAAAACAGATAAAAAGATTATAATGGAAGTCTGTGAGCCCTTGGAAAAGATTGCTAATTGCATCTTTTTTCAAAGGATCGAGATCTTATCAATGTCATGAAAATTGTGAAAAGAAGTGTGACTTTAAAAAGCTTGAATTAAATATACTTGAAAGGCCTCTTTCTGATCTGCAGAGCATATTTGCAGTTATCTGCAGCTGAAGGCCACATTGCCCCCACCCTGCAGCCTTCCATCTCGCTCTGTGCTGGTGACAGAACCAAAAGCTTTCCCTCTTCCTTCTGATCTCATCCTCGCTATCACTGAGATTCCTTAATGGAAGAGCAACTTCTGCACCAGATTGGCCATGAACATATTGAATCTATCACATCAAAGACATAGTTGTAGGATGGCGTGAAGACTCAGCTTCTTTTCAAAGTGATCTGTATGGGCAGATCTTTTGAATCCCTGTGTAATTTCACTGACTTTGATCAGAGTCCATACAGCTGTAGTTGTTTTGAACAATCAGATGTTACTGTTGTGCTGTGAAGGTTAAAGGATGGTGTTTTCCTTATTTGTTAAGACTAATGTTGCTACTTATGTGTGATATGGCAAATTAAAGAAACATTAATATTTTGGTACCAATGGGCTTTAGGATCACTTTGCTTTTGATACATAGCTACCAGAAATTCTGTGGGAACATAGGTAATTACTTTTAAAACTGGTTTTGATTATATAGAATAATTGTATGTTTGTCTAAAATGTTTTTATACAATGCTTCTCTAAACTTAAATACACACATATATTTTCTTGAATTATTTACTAGTGTGTGGCAGATACACAGCTGTGAGTCATTTACATGAAGAGCAGGCAGATTTCTGAAAATGGAATGAAAAGCTTTAATAGCAATATAGAGATCTGGTTGAAATTTATGTGCAAATGACCTTTATTATATGATCACCACCATATGTAAATATATAGCATTGAAACAGCATTCCAAAGCCCAAGGTTTCATATTCAGATATTAGAAGGAAGCAATGTCATTGCTTGCACGGTTTCAAGGCTGTATCCTTTTGTGTGTTTGTGTTGGGATACAGCCTTTAATTACACAATCAAATTTTCCCCCTTGGGATTCCTAGTTTTTCAACTTGGTTAACACTTAGTGCCTCTTCTCATGGCTGTCTTTAGGTGTCTCATCATAATAGTGACCTCTCTGGTGTCCCAGGGAGCTCTCTGGCCATTGCAGTGTAGCACCTTGGTATAGGGTTAGAGAGAAGGTTTCTGGACAGCTTTCAGCTGCCATAGGGAAGAGACTATCCTTCCTTCTCATTTCCCATTCCATTTGCTTCATACCCTCTCGTTTCAGTAACAGTGCTGGGGAAACAGTGTGTTGTATGGTGAAGTAGGAAATAGGAGAACTTGCCTGGGTTCCTCACAGTTCATCATCCAGGCTGGATTATTTCACTTCCAAGAGCACAGACGTGGGTGCTTGACCTGCTGCTATAGTGCTGGCAGTGGTGGGTTAGTTGGTGCTTTTTCCAGAGCAGCCTCCTGGCTGCAGGGCTCACAGTATTTGCTGAAGGGGAAGGAAGATAGAAGAATGGTGCATCCCCTTTCTGGCTCCCAGGAAGGAGTTCTGTATGTTTACAGACTCATTTGCCATTGGCTCTTGTTACCTGGTTTTGTCTCAGTTTTCTCTTATTTCTCACAACTTTCTTTGGTCATAGGATAAATGCTAATTTTGAATTATGGAAACAGGAAGCCTACAAAAGAGGCTTTAATTTTTGAAAGTTAAATTAGAGAGAAATAAAAAGTTTGTTCAAGCATGGGTGCAGATTGGAATACCTTTTGCATTAATTAATATTACAAGCTTATGTTTATAGTGGAGAAGTTACTTTGAAGAAAAACCATTGTTCTTCCTGATGCCATTAGCACTGGCAGTATTCTTCATTGTATGTCATTCCTGGGGAAGGTTAGGAAGGCTGCAGTTTGACAGCTTCCATGTGTGGCAGTATGGAAACCTCATCCAAAAACCTGGATTCATCAAAGATACTGTATAAGTGCTTGGAAACTCTTATGGCAGTAATGTCTGAGAAAAGGGAGAGAAGTGCTTAATGTGGTAGAAGTGCCTGCAGGGAGTGTCCCAAGTGCAGGGCTGGGTTCAGCCAGATGACTCACTTCCAACTGAATACTGGAAGCATTCCTCTTCATGGTTTGCTCTGAAATACATTGCCAATTATTTGTGTGTACCTTCTCCATACACAGGAGCTGTTGTACTCGGGTTTTGGAGCCTGAAAACAAGCCCTTTATTGATGGTGAGGTCAGGACACTTCTGGGAATGGTGGCTTGTTGGTTACCAGCTGCTCCCCAGCCAGAAGGAGGTTGTCCTTCTGTTTTGATGAGTTGTGCTTTGTTTCTTTTTCTTACTTTAAAGAAAAAAAATTTACACTTTTTGCCCTGATATTTCTTAGTGATGGGATTGGTGGACTGTAAGAATTACTGGCAAAATGTTTCAAGACAGAAGTGTGTACATGCTGGGTGTGTTCCACATGGAATCTTTGCACTGCTGCTGGTAGAGTCAGTAGATCTGTGAGCAGTGCTCCCCTTCCCTTTCCAATGGGATAAGAAATTGGCTTTTAAGGTTGTTTGGGCCTTACAGTGGTTTCCATTGGTTTCAGTTTTTTCTTGTGGCACATTTGGTGCAGATCAGGGAGCCTAAGTTGAAGTTGGAAATAAAAGCCTCACTTAAAAGTAGCAGTGAAACAAGCACCTGCATTAGCCTTCTTTTCAGTTTCAGTAACCTGTGTAGGAGAGAGCTCTGACAAGATCTTCAGTGTACAATTGTAGGTAGAATTTAGCTTAGCAGCCAACTCCTTAATGATTGGATTTTCTGGAGTCTGCAGCTAATTCTGCTCTTTATGGCATTGCTTTTTTTATGCAGTACATTGGTTTGGGAATAATACTGAGATACCAGCACTCCCAGTCTGAGATTTGAAAACAGTGGTTTTGAATCAGTTGATATTTGTCACTATGTACCCAAATATCAGTAATGATTCCAAAAATTCAAATGAGATTATTGAGGGGTTGTTAGACATGTTTAAAGTGAGTTTGTACAATGGCATGATGAAGAAATACTGAAGCTGTGGGGCACGTGTCTGGTCCTGTAAATAAACCTGAAAAGCAGAATCTACTGATTGGAGGGAGGGGTTGTCAACAGCTGAAGACCAACCAAGTGTTAGTTCAGAAAAATGTAATATCAAATCATGGCTTTCATAAAGAATGTCCTAATCATGATGAGTCATGGTTGTTTTCACCCAGTCCATAAATTCATGGACAAAAGCATGAAAAGTAACTTCTGTACTTGTGCATTTTACATCCTTGTTTTGAAAGTGCCTTGCTTAAAGGTTAATGATTACTTTTATTGACCTACATTGATGTGTCTTTTGGTGAGTTAGTTAAAACAATATCTCCAAATAATACCAAGAGAAATGTGACTCTTGTGCATATGTATATAAAAAACGTGTATGAATTACTTAGAAGTATATAAAAGCAAATGTGAACCTCTCCATATGCCTTGAGAGGTCCTGTATGATTCTTAGCTAGGCCTTTAAGGGTGAGTATGGTGTAAAAGACTAAAGATTAAATATATCCAGGGAAGGATTAATAAAAGCAGTGAGTTAATAAGAGTTCTGTTAAGTTTTGGAAGGTTTTGAAACTGGGTTGATAAGTGACATAACCTTTTTTGTTCTCTTTAAGAAAGATTGATAATCTGACAACATCCAAAGTAATTGTTTTACAAAGCAGATAGAGGGTTGATAGAAATAACACTTTTGGGGGGGAGGGAGGGATTGTCTGGGCCTTTTGTCATGGCAGGGTTTTTGTGCTTTCCTTTTAGTGTACATTTACAAGCAAAAGACAGTAAAGTTGTCCTTGCTGGGAAATGACTGACTGTCACACAGCATTTTACTCACTCATGCTGGTTTGAGCTGCATGTTATCCCTCCATTGAGATGCTCACTTACCCTTACTAAGAAATTTGTGTTTATTCTTAAATTTATTAATATTGCTCATCACCCTGACAGTAGTAACTTGCACTGTAGGACTGATTTGGCTGTCGGAATGTTGACAGTTTTATTTTTAAATATTTGTAGGAATTGATAATTAGTTCAAGATATGCCAATCTAAAATTCTTATGAAACAACTCTGCTTAAAAAAAATTCAAACTTTCTTTCCTCTGGAAGGCCAAGGAGGTCTCTGAGGTTACCTGCTGGCTGCACAGCTACCCACTAAACAGAAAAAGGCTGCAGAGGGGATGGTCCATCAAGGAAGGAGAGAGAAATGATCCTTTTTCTCTGTGTGTTTTTCAGCTGCTCATGGGAGCAAAATGCTGTCCTGAGATTTTCTGGTATCTCTTCAGCCTGCAGAATGTCAACATTCACAGGTTTCTAAGGGGAGTGTGCCAAGGCAGCCAGAGCTGTGGAGGAACGTGTTGCTCAGGATGCCCTTGAACTGCAAAATCCCATTCCAGGGTAGAGGAGGGCCCTCCTGATGGAGGCATGTTGTTAAGCCTTTGATTATACAGAAAACTAAAGAAGAGCAATCAAACTCGAGCACCAGATATCATCTGGCACACCGTGGGGGAAATGATTGCTGGTTATTTGGCAGTGGGAAGGTTGCAAGTGGCAGTGCTCTAGTTGTGCAGTCAAGGAAAATTCAGCTGGGATTATAACCCAAGGGTCAGTCTCTCAAAGCCTGCTAGTCCTTAGTAATCCTTAGGCAGCTAGGCACTGTCTTGAACTGATGCAAAACCCGCCACATTTAATATATATTTTAAAAGATAACCCAATAAAATGTAAATTCCATTCATAAAAATATGAAAGTCAAAACTGCCATTTCCCTGCCAGCAGTTACTCATCTGCTTGCACTTGTCATGTTTCATATAGCTTTGTATAATGCAACAGTTTCCTTTATGATGTTGTGGCTTTCAATATACATGTATGCCTCTGTTTTGAATACATAATTTAGATGACAATTGTAATGTGTATCTTTTAATCTCCTCACTACAGAAGTCACAGCTCATATTCCACATTAGTGTTCTATGGCAATAACTGATTTTCATCAAAACCAGTAGTGATGGTATTTCTTTTGACAGAACAAATGTTAATTTGATGGTATGGTGATTTATCACAAGCTCTGTTTTATTTAAGGGGAGTATCAGATATGAGCTGCGTGTTGGTTTTGATAGATGTTTTTTCACATACTTCTGTCACAGCTGAAATTCTCTCTGGCATTTTATTTTACCAGCTTTTCATTATTTCCCCTTCCGTTGTGGTTATGTAAAAAGGACAGTTGTTGTCTTTTAAATTTGCTTTTCCTTCTTATATGGTTCTCTTGTGTATGTCCATACTTGGAATATGAAGTAGTGAATCATGCTGAATTTCTTTTAAATGCAATTCAAGAAAAGCGAATTTGTCAGTTTATTCAGCTAGTATAGATTGGGATAAATTGTATTTCAGTCTCACCTAAAAGTTTATTCAATGTTTAAGTCTTGTGTGCATTTTATATTTTGTGGTTTTAGCGTAGTTAGGTCTCATTACAGTCTTTTAAGGAGTACTTTTTGCAGTATGTAAGACATGTTTAAACACAGTTCCCAAACTTGGTTTGGAAGCCAAAGTAAATGAGGTCTTGTAGCGCCACATTCCAGTGATTCTGACACCAGAAGAGTATCTGCACTAAACATTTTTTTGTATCAAAGTGGCTGGATTTTTACATGCCTGCAAGGAGCAAGACTGGACTCTGACATGGAGGAACGTTTCAAGGCACTAACAAATGTTTTCAGGAAATCTTTTTTCCTGTCTGGGAAAATAGAAAACCCAACCAAGAAAACCTGAAAAAGCAAGATACTCATTTTGATAAAAAGTCAAATGATATTTTACACAGACTCAATAAAAATAGTTTAATTTAATTTTGTTTAGTTTTTTATTTTTGTCTCAGGTTTCCTGCTTCAGTCTGTAGAGATACTTACTTCTGTCTTTTTGTCTATTAAGAATTATGCCAAAAATTATCTGAGCACTTATACAAATCAAAACCCCAAAGTATTTTGAGGTATTTGCTTAAGTGGACTTACGTATGTTTTAGGTATTTGAGTGAATGTGAAACATTCAATTTTCATCATATTTGCAGCCCAGTTTGCAAACTCGTGAGATTTTTGTCCTGGGAAAAACAACAAAAAAACCTTGTGAAGGTGACAAACCTGATTCATACCAGGAAACTGGATTAAGGCACAGATAACAGATGAGGACTGCATCAGCTTGGCCTTGTATGGCTGTGCTGAGCTTTGCCAGCTAGAAAGAAGAGTCACTTTCTGCTGTCAGTGCCTCTCGCTCCAGGGCAGGGGAAGCCTGGCCAGAGGTGCTGATGAATGTGTGCCCAGCTAGTTTTGGGCTGATCAACTCTTTTGCCATCCCTAGATTTTGAGGGGAAAAGGATATGGGATGTTTGACAATCCAGAGTACATTTTTCTTCTCATTGTTTTGTAGTGTCAACTCTTTCAAATTTGCAGTTGAAGAGTCCTCATCTTGTTTGCTTTCAGATTCTTCTCATTCTTTTCATCGAGATGAGACCATCGTTATTGCCCTGGCTTCTGTGTCTGTGCTGGCTGTTCTGATAGCTGCTCTGTTCTTTGGATACAGGATGCTTGCAGGTAGGGCTTGGCAATATTTTTGGCTTTGTTTTTTTTTTTTTTTCCACTGTTTATTTGGCTATTGCTCAAAGTTATACTTAGGTCATCTGTTCTCCCCAGCTCCTATTATATGCTTGTACATAATGCTGCTCCCCTTTCTCCTCTCTGACATTTTATGGTGATATCCCTTTTATAACAGTCTGGAGAGAGTTATGACTTCTCTAAGCTGGCATTTTGGGACCCATTTTTCTTCTACAAATTCTCTCCTCAGCACAGCTTAAGTGAGGTGGTGAACATGCTTTACAGTTATTGTCAGTGACTTTGAATTATCAAAATAGTTGTGTAGCACTGTCTGTAGTTTGTAGCTTATCAGCACCTTCACTGCTCATTTTGCTGACTTTGAGAAGATTTTACAGGCCTCTTTTTTACTTATTTCATCCTTGCCTACAATATGTAATTCTGCCAGGTCCCAGGTAAGTTGCATTTTTTTCACTTGGAGCATGTCCAGAAAGGAAACTGATTCCCTCCTCACCCTCTTCCCCAGGAGACCGTAAACAAGGTTTGCACAGTATGAACATGATGGAGGCAGCAGCATCAGAGCCCTCATTGGATCTGGATAATCTAAAGTTGTTAGAGGTAAATATTCAACTCAGTTATTAATCTTAATTTTTATTCAGTGTAATGCTTGTGGTCATGTCCCAGGCATGGTTACAGAAGTCAGTGTATCAGTGGTCCTGTAATATTTTCTTCTAAATCACACCTTCAGGAAGAAATTAAAAAAGGGGTTGCTGCAGGTACATTTTGTCTAATTTTGTTTGTAATGTTGTTGGCATTAGCTAGACCGTGTTTTACCTTGAGAACAAAAAAAGAAACACTGGGAAGTAGTGGGGAAAATTAGAAGGTGCTACATTTCAGCCTTGCATCAAAAGATCCATCTGTTTTGCTTGACACTGCTTGCTTTTAATACAGTGTCCTACTGTAGGAATTTGAAATTCCTTAGTAACACTCTTGGAAAATAGAATTTACTGCAGATAGGGCAGGATATTTCAGTAGTGGTGCATTTCTGTGTAGTCATTCCTGTGTGGGGCACTATCCAGCTCCATGGCAACTGGAGGCCAACCAGAGCTTTCTGCTCAGCTTGGTGTTAGATGTATCATCACAAAACTGCAAAATGTTATGCTTCCAGTTGGTATGCTCAGTGGAACATATGGAATTTTAAAAACCTTTTAGCCAGGAAAAAAATGAGTAGAACGACTGAGATGCAGAGTGGTGCTTTTCTTCTTTTTCCCAGTAGAAGCCCCACCTAGAGATGCAGACTGCAGACATGAGCTGCTCTAATGGTGACAGCACTGAGCAGCAAAGAGCTTTGGGTGTCTTCTGATACCAAAAAAGTACTTGAGGCAGAGTTTAGGGGAGTCTAGCAGTGTGTGTTGTACAAGTGTGCAAAGCACTTGTACTGATAATGCAGTCTTAGAGAAAGCAGTGACTTTCTCTGAGTCTGAAACTTGGCAGAGAGAAATGCTATGGTGTCTTCTGTCCTGCTTCTTGTATCCTAAGGAGCTGACCCCTTGCCTCTAGTCACAGGGTCTTGTAGGGCAAATGTTTTAACCTGTGCTTGCCTTTTGACATCTCTGTGGGTAGATTACATTCCACATTCATTCCTTGAACTGATTTCCTCCTGCTTTGCAACCCAGTGATATCAAAGGACTGAGAAACAGCAAGTTTCTCAATTAAATGATACTTTATTTTTGAAAACTCTCCTGTAAGACAATATTATAATCTTTAGAAGAATTACTTTTGTTATCCCTTCTGTTTTATCTTCCTTCTCTATTTGTAAGTATTTTAAAAGTTTAAAAAATGGCTCATGAAATCCTTACAGTTTCATGTATGGGTCTTCCTGAAAATTATTTTAAATAGGTGCCTAAATTCTTACATAGTTGGAATTTTCTGAGCTTTAGAAATCAGGGCTCTTCCTGAAGGCAGTCCTGCATTTTGGTTTAGAGTAGAGATCACTTCTTTCTTCTGCAGTTACTATGGAGATGTGAAAGGCCATTCTTGAAGACTGTCTGATCTAGTGGGGGCTAGAATAAACATTCACAGGTAGTCAGGAATTAATTACTTACTTCTGTTAAAATCTGTTTACCTCTTTTGGCTTCTATTTTGCACTACAAATGCATATTTTGTTATTACTAAACTGAAAGATACAGCTTATAAACTGTCTTAAACCTCAAATGTTTCCCTTAAAGTCTGTGATTTCTGGAGTGAAACAAAATTGATCACATGAAAGCTACAAATCTTTAGTTTAGTAGGCAAAAGTTGTAAGAGAATTAGCAGCACAAAACACGTGTGTTTTATTGATTCTGTATATAAAAGTACTGAATAGATTATTTATGATATATGTACTGGATATTCCAGTTATAAATCAATTTAGCAAAGCCTATGTTGGCTTGTGCTGAGGTTTCTAACTCCAAAATAGCCTCTATGAAAGCATTCTAATTCTGGTTTTCATTACAAAATACTGGCTATTTTCTCTGTATTGTAGCATAAGTCAGGATAAAAGTTGGCATACAATTCTTGTAGAGTGAAAACTCAGGTTTTGTCTTCATCTATTATTTTGTGAACCCGTTCTTTCTGTTTTTTGCAGCTGATTGGCCGGGGGCGGTACGGAGCGGTGTATAAAGGTTCCCTGGATGAACGTCCTGTTGCTGTGAAAGTCTTTTCCTTTGCTAACCGGCAGAACTTTGTCAATGAGAGGAACATTTACAGGATTCCCCTGATGGAGCACGAGAACATCGCCCGCTTCATCGTGGGGGATGAGAGATTCACTGCAGACGGCCGGATGGAATATTTATTGGTGATGGAATATTACCCCAATGTAAGTGCTTCAGAGAAATCAGTTGGGTTGGTTAAGAATCCTAAGAATAGCCACATGAGAAGGATGTGCTTTAGGTTTGGTGGTGCCTCTTGCACAGTAATGTAAAAATAATCCAGATCAATGGCAGTTTTAATGGATTTTATTGTGGGTTACTGTAATACCTTTTTAGACTTCCTGGTTAGTGCTACCAAATGTAGTCTTACAAATTCCTAGCTCTGGAGTATTTGCTCTTGGTTTTTTAGTCAATTTTGTCTTTATTCAATGACAGAATTTGAAGAGTTGTTTTTACTTAAAAGTAATCTAAGAAATTTAAAACTCCTTAATATTAAGACATTATCTCTGTCTTATGACATCGCTCAATAGCTGTGAATAGTGGGGTTTTTTACAGTGAAATGTAATAGACACAAGATTGTTGTCAAACTAGTTTATGGTACTATAAATCATGGTGCCTTTGTATCCTGTTTTCTTCTTTAAAGCTTTCTGTGGCATATACTGATGGTGTAGGACATGTCTTAAGAAGGCAGCCTTACTTTCCAGAACCATATCTTCAAATCTCCTCAGCTAACTGAAGGCTTGTATTTTTTAAATCCATGGGTTAGGGTACTTCATCCTCTGTGTGTGTACACACAGAAACAGAAACATTTAGAAAATACACAGTATAAATGTGAATAGCTTTCCTGAAAAATCATGAAATGCAGGTGGGGGATATATGTATGAAAACGCAAGAAATGGTGTCACAATTTATCTTGGGTTTGTTTGTTTTTTTTTTTTGCCTGTGTGTGGGAAAGAGCCTTAGTTATTCAATGAAATAATTTTCTTTAACAAGCTTTTTCGTCTCAAGTAAGCAAACTCGTATTTCCTGCAGGGTGTGAAGGGAATGGCTGAAGCCTGATCTTTTATGGAGGCAGTAGGACAACAGCTGCTTATTTGAATGGCAGAAAGGAGCAGAACAGTGCTACACAGCAGTCATGATGGCCTGTCTTAGGGCTTTTTAGGCTCTGTGTGTATGCTTGTATTGCAAGTTAAATGCACCCACATAAATCCATACCTTAAACATGGGTGTGTACTTACACACTTATGCACTGTATACAAACTTAAGGCAACAAAGCACAAATATAAAAAGAGTGTCTTGACTGAAACTTCTAAGTGAGAACACACTCAATCATGTCAGCTTGTAAGACAGGCATCTAAGAAGAGATTGCAGAAACTGGAAGGGACCATGAAAAAGGTCAGTTGTGCCCATACCAGATGGACAGTGGCAAAGCATGTGATTCTGACAAAACTGGCATGTTTTCATGTAATCAAACGAAAGTTAAGTAAAATCAAGTGAGTATTGTGCTCCTAGGAGGGCACAGCATAACTGTCTTCACAGGTGATCTGGTTTTGCTGTTATCTTGAATGAAAGGATTTTCAGTTGAAAATGTAATTTGATTGACAATTGTGTCTTCTTGCTGATGTAAATAGGCTCTGTTAATGACCTGATTAAATGTACAGATGAAGCTTATGACTTCATATTATCAGATTCCTTCCCAATGTGGTATTAAGAACAGCAAGATTAGTCTAAAATCAATCCACTGGTTGTTTGGGAGTCATTGGAAAAAGTGCACAGCAAGTGTAATTAATGCACAGTGTGATCTGTATTTGAGTGAGCAGATGTTCTGTTGTATGTGGAGTTAACAGCAGAAAAGGAAGCCTGCTGTGGCAGCCCTGCTAGAAGGGAATTCCAGTGTTCAAACTGGAGCCATAAATCTGATTTCAATAAGGACTAACCAATACAAGATGTGCTGATGAAATATTCCCCATCCAAAACATCGTTCTCCCTCATAACACTTTCCTTCCTGAAAATAAGAACACACAAACCAGGGCATTTTCACACGGAAAATTGTTCTTGGTGTTACCTTGGTGAAAGCAAGACAGCTAGGTTTGAGCCAGGTTGTGTTTTTATCCAAACATGCCTGCAGACTGAAGGAAACAGGCAAGTGAAAGGAATGGTGTGTGCATTTCTCAATCAGCATGCTGCTCTGATGGGACTCTGAGGTGTAGCAGGTCAGTAAGGGAGTCAGTTGTGAGGTGTGACGTGGAAGGAAAAATGTAATAGCCACAGAATTATCACCCCAGTAGTCAGATACTCTTGCCCCTTTAGAACAACAGAAAAATTGTTCTAAAACACAAATAGAATCTCTGATTGTTAAAAATATCACTTTTATCAAAAGTTATAGTCAGAACAAATGTCCCCAGTTTAATGTGTAACTTGTGACTCTGACAAGATAGTCTTAAATACAAATATCTCTCTCTCTAAACCTTGACTGAAACTTTTCCTGGTTATCATTTAACTTCACTAAAAGCATAAAATCACAGACTTCAGCTAGCTTAAAAAACATCTGGTGGTGGGCAGGCTCTGCAGCAGAAAGATCTTGAAGTTGGTTTAATGCAGTGAATATTTCCCAGTCACCTCACAACAGTCCTGTGGCCTCCATGAGAATGGCTTGGAATCTCAACCCACAAAGCCAAGAAAAAAAACCAAGCTGATGACATTTCGAGGCTAATAAGAGGGCTTATATTTCTTAAAAAGCTGTAAAAAACAAGGAAAAAATGTGAAATTCCTGTCAGGAATTAGGCAGATTACTTGCACTTTATGCTGGAGTATTTAGTTTGTTTAACCTAAGTGTATAATCATTGGGGACTGTGCATGGAAGGTGTCACAGTTTGCAGTGTCTGGCTCTTGTTCTGGATGGCAGTCTCAGCTTCTAGACTATCTCAATATCATAATGGACACACTTCCTTCTGTTTTTCTTAGAGATCTCATGACAAATCACTAGAAGATCCCTCATTTTACACATCTAACTTCACTTTCAAGACAAGGGGAACGTGACATTCTTTTTTTTCCATGTTTCTTCAGTGCATGTGGACTCACTCCTATTTGGAATTGCCTTTGGGGTGTTTTTGTTTTGATACATAAATAGATTATAGCCAGACCTGTAAGAGATGTTGAGTATTCTGTAAGTGATAATGGTCAAAGCCCACATTTTAGAAACCCAAGCTGTTATGTCAGCAGTTACCTTTGTTCTGTTCTACAACAAGACTTTCATAATTAATATAATTTTTTCTAGAGGCAGTCCCTCTTATTTTGTGATAAAATTCCTATTCCACTTTAGAGAAATGAAATGGGAGCGCTGGAGTTTAATGAAATTTCAGTCAAATATTGTGATTTAAAACACGTGGATAAACACGTAAGCAGGTTATAAGCTGTGGATAAAACTGCGTCTCCAAAAGATTTTGAGTTATTCTACTGGGCAATGATTTTAATCTGTGGTTTTTGTTTTGTCTTTTTCTGGGGTTCTTTTTAGGGCTCTCTGTGCAAATATTTGAGTCTGCACACGAGTGACTGGGTGAGCTCCTGTCGTTTGGCTCACTCGATAACTCGGGGCTTGGCGTACCTGCACACGGAGCTGCCTCGAGGAGGTAAGGCCAGGAGGGGATGCAGAGGTCTCAGTACATTCTTCTTCCTGTCAGGTCATAGAGTCCAGCCTTGCTTTTATCCTGCTGTGAGAAGGAATTGATGAATGCCAATAGAGATTGCTCAGAACTTCTGCTCTGTTCCCTCCTTGGGACCAGTGCTGTGGGCTCTGTGGCCCTTGTGTGCCAGCCCTGGGTCCGAGGTGGGAGAGGCAGGAGGAGGCAGAGCTGTGCAGTGCTGCTCTACCATGGCAACAGATTTATAGCTGAAGAGCTGAAGCACTGGCTGCTTCTCTGGCAGAGGGTAAACAGATGAGGTGTTGTCTGTTTTTGCAGATTAGAATCAAATCACCAAAGCAATTTGTAGTTTGTGTGTGAACTGTATACTATAAAAATTAAATATTCGAACCCCACTGTAGTTTTATTTATCACATCTCTGGATTTTTCTGGTACTTTATTACTGGCTGTGGCAATGTATTGATTGGGATCTATCTATGGCTGTGTGCATGCTACACCCAGTATTTCAGCAGCTGAAGTATTGTAATTATAAAGGAGATATTCTGAGATCTATCAGGCTGCAGAATATGGCCTGGCACTGAAGTGTTAGGGTTTTGGCAGTAAATAAAAGGCTGGTTTCGTTATATCTACATTAAGATGCTAATGTTTGGATTAAAATTTCAAACTATATATCTCAAATGTTAAGAATGAGCACTAGCAAAGAATGACAACTGAAGATGCTGTTAAAAGTGCTGAAAGTACCCAAATCAGTATTCCTGTGTGCCATTGAAACTGCAGCTATCATCTTAACTTCATCATTTTGAGATGTGCAGAGAGGTGTGTCCATTAGCAACCAGAAAATGTGTAAGCTTTCCATCATAAAGGAGAGACAGCCACAGACTGTGAATGCTAGGAAGGAACACATGGAGTAGAATAAATTCCACACTAAAATGAATTCTGTACTGCTGGCTGCTTTGCTAACTAAATAAAAAAAAAATAGGAACAACTGAGATTATTCTTTGGAAAAGGTCAGATCTGTTGCAGGATGAACATGTTCAGACTCTCTGGAATAATATTGTCTGCATACCTTCTGAATAAGTGCTAATGGTAATTCCAATTGTAATGTAAATTACTGGTGCTGCATTTGACACAGGAGCGTGGAAGTGACAGAGTGTTTGGAATGGCTGTTAGGGCTGTGGCAGCAGGTCTGTGTTTGGGTGTACAATGTCTCCACTGCCACAGTCGTGCTGAAATGTCCCTTGGGAAGAAGAGTGTTGGTGAACATTAGAACTGTGTATGGCAGTAGCCTCGTATAGATGCAGTGGAACTCTGGGTGCCAGTCAGCTTCCTCTGGAGCTCATTGTAAAGAAACAAAAACATCAGCTTTCTAAAAAATAAGTTGATTCTCTTTTCATAATATCTGAGCAGACATAACGAGGTTCTCTCATTCTGCCAAGCAGTAGAATTGCTCAGATGGTAACAAGCCCTTGTGTGTGTCCAAACAGAGCATTACAAACCTGCAATATCCCATCGGGACCTGAACAGCCGCAATGTGCTGGTCAAGAACGATGGCACGTGTGTCATCAGCGATTTTGGGCTCTCCATGAAGCTCACTGGGAACAGACTGGTACGGCCGGGTGAGGAAGACAATGCAGCCATTAGTGAGGTGAGTGCCAAGGTTGGATGAACGTTCAGGTGGTACAGTTTCTGTAATGGGAATGACTGCAGTGTGGGTGAGAAGGGGCTGGAGCCTCCACGGGCAGAAACTGGTTTTATTCTCAGAATACTCATCACAAACCTGCCATTTTGAAAGGCAGTAGATTGGCAGACTGAAGGTTCTGTGCAGATTGGCAGACTGAAGGTTCTGTGCAGATTGGCAGACTGAAGGTTCTGTGTGAGCTATGAGAAGACACAAGGTAAGTTTGGTTGCCACATTCTCTGGGATTACCTGGTACAGGTCCCTTCGGTTTTGTACTGCAAATGGTAACTGAAGACCAAACATTCTTTGGGTTTGTTTTTAATTTTTGGTTTTGGTGTTAATTTTTCTGAAATGGTGACATACCACATTCTGCATCTCCTGCTTGACATCTAATACAGGCTACTGAAATACAGTGAGGCTGTTTAAATACTGAGTGCCTGATAGTTCAGTGTAGTTGTTATCCATGCTTTTACAGAAAAACTTCATATGTCATTCAAAGAACATGCTACACAGTGCTAATCACTCTCCCCTATAAATCAAGGGCTAAATTGAAAATACCTCATGCAGAAGAGCTCCATCTAGATCTTTCCATACTGATCAAAGAAACAGGGAAACTGCTGGTTAAAATGCAGGGATGTGGAATAGTTCTGTGACAAAATACTGTCCTACAAATACTGATGAGTAAGTGCTCTAATCTAACACATGTTCTAGTGAAAATGGATAGGTATTTTCCAAGACTGTTAATAACCTTTGACTGTGGAAGTTGTAGGGTGGAACCTTGCTGACAGTCCAGGAATAGAGAACAAGTTTCTTATTCAGCAGGATCCTCTTCCTTTATGATACATACCTTGGTGTTTAACAGAGCAGCTTGGGAAAAGAAACACTTAAGCTATATCATATTTCATTTGAGAAGGTTAAGTAAGGGACAAAATAATTTTGTTTTGGTACATACAAAGCAGGGACAGAGTTGGGGAAGGGTTTTGTTATGACTGGACTGGTAAGAATCTAGAAACTGAGAACATTGATTAGGAGCGAGGTGTGTTTTCCTTAACTGTAGAGAATACCAGAATAAGGCACTAAAAAACTTCATTGAATTTGGAAATTCCTTCCTGATGTGCAGCTTGGATGTTTCCCCAGGTGGGTACGATCCGCTATATGGCCCCAGAAGTGCTTGAAGGAGCAGTGAACTTGAGGGACTGTGAATCTGCTTTGAAACAAGTAGATATGTATGCTCTGGGCCTGATCTACTGGGAGATATTCATGAGATGTACAGACCTCTTCCCAGGTAAGGAGAAGAACTGCAGGAAACCCTGACAGAAGGAAGTGGCACCAGCACCCACAGCTGCTGCTGAGCCCGAGCTTTTGAAAGTGCAGAAGGGAAGCGGCTCCTCGGTTGCTTCTGCCATTGAGTCGGTGCCATCTAGTGTTCGAGGTGGTGCTTGTCAGGACGGTGCAGCTGGGGCCAGGTGTGCTTCCTGCCCAAAGGCTCCGTGCCACCTGTTCAGGCCGTTCAGGTGCCATTTGAGCGTTATTATTGTTGTTATTATTGCTGTCCAGAGTTTAAAAACACCGAGAGTTAGGCTGATGGCAAAGGCAGTGTTTCCAGTTCTGAGAACTGATAGAAGTGCTTGAAGTGTCTTTCAGACTTTTCACCATGGAAAAAATGCTGTGACTTAATGTAGCCTTTAGTCAGTTGTGCTTTTATTTATGATAGGACATTGAAAATTTAGGGAAATCCTCCCTACCTGTAACATAAACAAAAAGGAAGTAGACTTTAAAAACTTTAAAAATGTTAGATTGTGCCACATGCACCATCTTCTGCCCAAGCTACAGCATATAGAATGGATCTGAAATGCAGCATACTGTCTGCAGTCAAACAGCTGCACTCTGTGTGCAGAGGCTTGTAATCCTGCTGGGCTTCCCCCCGAATGAAGTACATGAACATGATCAGTCAGTGGCATTTCACAGAGAGTCGGTGTCATCTTCAGGCTCCAAGACATCCCAAGTGTGCCACTGAGCCAGCACAGTCTCAGGATGCTGCCTTTGAAAGGCTGCTGCACAGCACTTAATTCATTTGCAGTTAATTCAGCTTTTTTTGGAAGTTTGACTTTGGGGAAAGTGGGGAACATCTCGATAGACAGCAACTTTGATAATGCCTTTCATCAGCTGAAAGCCTTTGCTCTGCCTTTTAATCTGTGATTGATTTTTTTTTTTTTTCCTTTCTTTCTTTTGCTAACAGGGGAATCTGTGCCAGAGTACCAGATGGCTTTCCAGACTGAAGTCGGAAACCATCCCACTTTTGAAGATATGCAAGTCTTGGTGTCTAGAGAGAAGCAAAGACCAAAATTCCCTGAAGCATGGAAGGAGAACAGCCTGGTGAGAGAGAATATTCTCAAAGAAACAGTGATTTAACCAGCTTTAGGGTGTACTCATTTCTTAGAAGCAATTTTTTAGATTTGGGGGTTTTTCCCTCTTTGTTAATATTTAAGAATTGAGAGCTGTTTCTGCATGGACTTCTTAAATACTGAATTCAGTTTTTAAAAGTTATTGACATGACAGCCAGATTTCTTTTAAGGAAAAATACTGTTATTGTTGTGGTTGTTGCTGCATGCTGCAGTGTGATACTCCGAAGATAACCTGTTACATTAATTTTGGACATTGTCTGTAGCATTGTGCATGAAGTGCCCATGTGTTCTCTGTGTGCTGAATGAGAAACCCAAAGCCATTTTTTGCCTTTGACATCTTATAAACTAATAAAACTGAACTAGGATACCAGCTAAAATAGCTGGCAAAAACATCAATATACTCTTCCAAAACTAAAATTGGTAAATGTTGTAATAAACTTTTTTGAACTTATATAGACCTCAGGATTTGCAGAGGCTAAAGCTTCTAGAAATAATTTCATTTTAACTACATAAAAGATTTTATATGGCTTCATTTGATCTGCAATTTTTTTTTCAAGACTATAAACATTATAACATTGCTTGTTGTTTTGAGTGAGTGTAGCTATGGCTTAGAGCCTTGCTGCTGTGGGCCCACAAGTTGGAACAAGTCAGCTGAACTCTGGTGAGAGTCTGAGCTTGCTTTCATCTGCAGCAAAGTTCAGGCAATGTGAATCCCCTTGGCTTAGAGGGGGCTGTTTGTCCTTTATTGCCAGCAAAGTGCAGTGTGAACAGTGACTGGGTTCCACCTGATCCAAGGTAACAAAGCTGAATACTGAGAATGGTGTGCTTGGCTGTTATTTAGAAAGATACTTGTTGTTATTCCCATGTTGAAAGGATGCCCTTCAATCTTCAGAGACTTTGGTGGTTGATAAGTTTGTAGCTGCTGTGCAGACAAGCAGGAGCCCAAGGCCTCACCTGGTGCTGGTGCTTGTGAATAGGTAGGAGCCTGCTCTCTGAGAGGAGCATAGCCTGCAGTGGTGCACTGCAGTAAAACATGTTGGAACCCAGCTGAGCTTCCAAGAGAGGTGCTTTGTTACACCCCTTTGGCCACCCAATCTCAGGGGCAAAGGGGGAAGAGGAAAAAAGAGAGATCAGTGCACTAACTATGTAGGAAATCAAACAACAGCTGTTTTAACTATAGCCATGTTGGCAAATGCAGGGTTGGAAGAACCAAGCTTGACAGCTGTTTCTGAAGACAGTGAAACAGTTCAAGGTTTGTTTTGTTTTGCAGGCTGCCATTTTAAATGTTAATTATGTTCTAGCAAGCTGATAGACTCCAGCATTATTAGATGATCCCCATATTTAAAATGCCTAGCACATTCTTTGTGGTGTTACTAGTTTTGTGTTCTGTATAATCAAAATGGTGATGATAGCTCCAGCTTTAAGAATTGATCTACACCATTGCTTTAAGAGAAAAGAAGAATAATCACAGGTGTCAAGCAACTTCCTCCACCCTGTGCCAGCCTAGGATACTATCTGAATGAGCACTCTAGGGTAGATTGTGTAGAAAATTAAGCTCCAGATAACCTCACTGTAGACCCACATCCTAACCTCCTGTATCTTATGCATGGGATAAAAGACTCTTTTCCATTATTTAAAGCTCTGCTGTTATGTTGGGTTGTAACACTTTCATGCAAATTCATCTATGAAAAAAATGCATTTGTCCTTTTCATTTGAGAAATACAGATAAAAATAATTTTTTTTTGTTTTTTCATCACACAATTAAGGTACTCAAAACATGTGGAATCCTCATTTGTGATTACCTATGCAGTCTTAGTCTGCTTCTGGAAGCATCTATGAATGTTACAGACCTTGATTAGCAGCATTGTTTTTCATAGTATAGAGCAACAACCTGAGCAGAGAATGTACACAAAAGAATTAAGAGGCTTTAAACTGTGTTAAGATGTTGCTATATTCTTGTCTCACTTGCCAAAGTGGGGCCACACTTGACTTCAGAGGTCAGCACTGAAGGATATTAACAGAATAATAGAATCATGCAGATTTCTGGTCCCTTCCATCTTTTTGATGAGTGCTGGTACTTGTAAATAGTTCATTTTAGCATAGTTGTCTTTCAACCTGAAATTCATAGAAAACACATAATTGTGGTAAATGTGACACTGAAGAACTCCAGGGTTGATAACTGTCTGTACAATCACTGCTGTGTCCTTTGAGGATCCTTAACACATCAGAAGGAAAGGATCTGCTACAGGACGGAGTTTTCAATTAAACACTGGTTGAATTTGCTGCTGATGAAACCTGTAGAGAGAGTCTTGCAAAGAGGAAAGGCAGGAGATTAGAGTGTCCACTGACTTATTCTAAATGGTGACAAAACCAAGTCCTAAAAGCTGAATGAAGGCATTGTGGGAGAGAAAATTGAGCCAGTACCCTGACTCGTGTCCCTCAGCAAGGGGAGGGTATTGGCTTATCCCCCGTGTGATCTGCTGTGGGAAGGGAGATGAAAGGTTTGCTTGTGGGGGAGCTCATCCCCACCTGTGCAGCCAGAGCTGCATCACCAAGCAGCAGGGATTGCCAGATGCAGGCCATGCCAGGAGCTCACTCTGTGGGCGAGGAGCTCTTGGCTCAGACTCAGAGCTGGTCCTGGCTTCCACTGCCAGAAGGGCACAAGGCAGTTCTGGCACACAGACAGTCAGCAGGACTGACTGGATGCCTTAGTGCCCAGCTGGGACTCTACACAGGCCTCAGTGCTGGAGAGGTTAGAGCTGGGCTTTGATGTGAGCTGTGCTGGCAACCCAGATCCTCTCCATGGCCATAGGCTGGCAGCAGGGGCCCAGAAATGTCTGCCTGGCTTTTGTACTCCAGATGGAGCGCAGACAGAAGTGTTCGCTGCTCGTCGTTTCCGTTCTTTCCTCTCCAGTTCCCAGAACATATGGCAGCACCTTTTGGAGGTCTTGAGCTCTAATCCTGGCTGTGCAGCTCATCCCACAGTGTGATGCCAGGAGCACGTGTGTGTTTCTGTTTCTCCACCTGTAAAACAAGTGCAACACAAATCTCCTCCCATGGCGCAGACAAATTCATCGATACTAACGAGACGTGTGGATGTCACTGTGGTAAACAGGAAGACAAGGGTGATGAAGTGAGCACAGCTGTTATTTGCACACAGTGCAGGGGAGCAAGGCAGTGACCATTAGCAGAACTGTGAGAATAACCATGGCAGCATTTCCAATATCAGCAGTCCTTAGTGCACAGCTCTCATAAGGCCAGGGGAGTGAGCAGAGCACGCATCCATCAGGGGGCTGGCTGCAGGTTGTACAGACATTGGTGGATGTAGCTTTTGCTAGGTGTCTTCCCACTCGATGTGTGTATGTGAGGCGTGGTGATATTAAATTGCACAGTGCTAGTATTAGGTTAAATTAGCTTAGAATGAAATTGTGGATCTTCTGTTTCTCTCTTTCACCAGCTTGTGACTGCTTTCAGGCATGCAGAATGCTGCCATAGAACAGTAAATTAGAAGCACAGTGTAAAGGTAAAATAATTAAAAGGGGTTTTGTCTCCTGGCAGGCTGTGAGGTCACTTAAAGAAACAATTGAAGACTGCTGGGATCAAGACGCAGAAGCTCGACTAACAGCACAGTGTGCTGAGGAGAGAATGGCAGAGCTCATGATGATCTGGGAGAGAAACAAATCAGTTAGTCCAACAGTCAATCCTATGTCAACTGCCATGCAAAATGAGAGGTAAGAGGAGAGCACATTTGGGTTTAGTCAGCAGGAAATGCCCAGTGCAGCGCTCGGCTCACTCCAGCTTGCTGCACCCATTAAGTGATGCGTGTTACATGACCTGGTCTGCCTGTGGGTATTGCATGGCATAATCCCAATTGCTTGTGTTCTTAAGATCTCCTGTGTGTCCCCAGAATTCAGGCACCTTTTATGTATACAACTGTATTTCTCACAGAGGGGCCCTTTAAACTGAGCTTAGGCAAACTGTCTCAGCAGGCTTGCCATGATGGGAAGTGACAGAGTGAATTGTCTTTAAGTACACTTGCTGAATGATGCATCAAACTTCTGTTTAAAGTGTCCTGCTAAAAACTGTGAATTTGCAGTCAGTATGAGTTCAGGAAATTACCAAGTCTCAAACCTGTAGTTTTTCAGTTAACAAAGTGCAGGGCCATTGTTTAAGTTGTTGTTATTCTGACCTCAGCAAGAGAAGTGCTGCATGTTCTTTCCTTATATATGATCCAGAGGGAATGAGAATTTGCAGAACTGACTTTAGTGCTTAATAGTATACTCTAGAAATCCAGATTTGAGAGAAGAATAACGTTGCTGTATATGACACTGTTCATTGTCATGAAAAAAATATTATGTTCAAATCATAAAATACCTAAATTGTCAAAATAGTAGTGTTTTCATGGGTTAGGAGCTTGTGACATTTTCCCAGAATCTCTTTCTTGTTTTAGTCTTTTGCATTTTTCTTGACCTTCTTCAGCATCACTTCCTGCATCTAGAGCAGAACCTTAGCAGTACTTTGCCAGCTGGACAAACAGCATATTGGACAAATAGAACATTACTGTTCTCCTAGGAAATAACATCCCTGATGAAATTTTGCCCTAGTAAAACCAATTTTCTTATCCCCAGCACTTTTCGAGGAAGTTGCTGAAATACCTCAGTTTGTATTGTATCTATCCTTAGTTAATGCATGAAAATAAATAGAAAGACAAGCAGCTCTCTCAAATGAGAGGTGTTACAGTATGAGGTGATTTTTCCATATACGACCTTAATACCCCTTATTTTTTTTTAAAGGAATCTGTCACATCATAGACGCGTATCAAAGATAAGGCCGTATCCAGATTATTCTTCCTCTTCCTACATTGAAGATTCAATCCACCACACTGACAGCATAGTAAAGAACATTTCTTCTGAACATTCAATGTCCACGACGCCGTTGACTTCAGGGGAAAAGAATAGAAATTCCATTAACTACGAGCGGCAGCAAGCACAAGCTCGCATCCCTAGTCCCGAGACAAGCGTCACCACGTTGTCCACCACCAATACAGCTGGCCTCACTCCCAGCACGGGCATGACCACCATATCCGAAATGCCTTACTCGGATGAGACAAACTTACACACCACAAACGTCATGCAGCCGGGGGGGCCCACCCCTGTTTGTCTGCAGCTAACAGAGGAGGACTTGGAGACAAATAAATTGGATCCAAAAGAAGTGGATAAGAACCTGAAAGAAAGCTCTGATGAGAACCTGATGGAACATTCTCTTAAGCAGTTTAGTGGGCCAGATCCGCTGAGCAGCACTAGTTCCAGCTTGCTTTATCCACTGATAAAACTTGCAGTAGAGGTGACAGGGCAGCAGGACTTCACACAAGCTACCAACGGTCAGGCGTGTTTGATTCCGGACGTCCCATCTGCTCAGGTCTATCCTCTCCCCAAGCAGCAGAACCTTCCCAAGAGGCCTACCAGCCTCCCTCTAAACACCAAAAATTCAACAAAGGAGCCGCGGTTAAAATTTGGCGGCAAGCACAAATCCAACTTGAAGCAAGTGGAAACGGGCGTTGCCAAGATGAACACCATCAACGCTGCAGAGCCCCACGTGGTGACAGTCACCATGAACGGGGTGGCCGGGAGGAGCCACGGCATGAACTCTCACGCTGGCACAGCCCAGTACGCCAACGGCGCGGTGCCCTCCGGCCAGAGCGGCGGCTCGGTAGCGCAGAGGGCCCAGGAAATGCTTCAGAACCAGTTCAGCGGCGAGGACAGTCGGCTCAATATCAACTCCAGTCCCGACGAGCACGAGCCCTTGCTGAGGCGGGAGCAGCAGGTTGGGCACGATGAAGGGGTTCTGGACCGCCTGGTGGACAGGAGGGAGCGACCGCTGGACAGCGGGCGAACGAACGCCAACAACAACAACAGCAATCCGTGTCCAGAGCCTGCTGCAGCCGCTGCCCAGAACGTCGTGAGAAATCCCGGGCAGGCCCAGAGCAGAAGAGCACAGAGGCCCAATTCGCTGGATCTGTCTGCCACGAGTAGTTTGGATAGCAGTAGTATGCAGTGTAAGTGCCTGCAGGGCTGAGCCGTTTCCCTGACACCTCTCTACCTAATAACTGCATATATCTGCTTGAACAGACATTATTTCCCTCTCCCCTTTCTCCTCAAAGCATGCTCATTAAATCTCACATGCGTGTAATTTCCCTCAGCACAGCTTCAGTCTTTTTGATCAAGTCCTGTCTTCATCATTTCCAGTATATTAAATCACTATCATCCTTCCACACACACAGAATAAAAAATCTGTCTCTAACCCATCCACTCTGTCTCTAGGTTAACTTTCATTATTCCTTGCAAGGCTCCTACCTTTGGTAGCTGCAAAGCATATTGGAAAAGTGTCCTTTTCTTTCTGCGGGGGCACTTTAAACCTTTTTTTCCTTACTTTTCCTCATTCTTTCAAGAGTAGCTGTCTCTAAGATGCATTGATTAAAATAATTTATTTTAGTAGCTACTTATATGCTTCATGATTTTAAAGCAACTGATTTTACTGGATTAGCCCAGCCTAAATGGAGGGTCTGGCATTTTCTGTTTTGCTGTCCTAGCTCCAACAATTAGAGCAATTCTTCATTGGTTTGCCATGTACATAAAAATTAATCTAAGTAATTAGAGAAGGAATTGATTTTAATAGTTTATTTCAGAATAACTTCCTTGAGGGTTTTATGGCCAGAGGTCCAAGAGGTTACAATGGAGCTCTCCTTTTTACAGTAAGAATGTAATCATGTAGTTGTAGTTAAATTAGGTACATCCTCTGGATTTGAGCCTGTTTGAGCTATTGGAAAGATCTCCTGGTGTGCATTTTAAAGAAAATATATTTCCAGAAGTCACTCTAGTCTTGAAAGGTGCTTGCAAATCTCATGACTGTGTTTAGGAAGATGCTGTGATACTAGTGGAGTAAACTGGGATGCCAGGCATCTTTGGAAATAAAAGGTTCAAAACCAAACGAGAACATACCTTTCAAGAAATGTAGTTGAATATTCAGCAATGGAATGTTTAAGCCTTCCTTTTAAGTAGCAAACCTTAAATTTTGTCTTAACATGTTGATGTGAGTTGAAATCTTAACAAGATAAAGAAAAAATATTATTGCAGTGACTTTCTTTAATTGAAGGTTAAGTTAAAAGAAGGGGTTGTGTAAAGTTTTTTTAACAATTAGACTTCAACTGCAGAAGTTTTATCACAGTTAAAGTTGGGGTTGCCAGTTTTACAACCCAGCATTCCAAATCCTGACTAAATGTCTTAACAGAGAATGGACTATTTTGTTTTCAGGTGAGATGCTTTGCCAGGTGGAGTAGGATTAGGAGTAACATTGCAGTATTTAAGTTTTAGCCTTTGCTGCCCTATAGTAGCAGTGTTCTTTTGTACCTCCCATAGCAGGTAATATAAGCTACTATGATTGCAAAAACCCTTCAAATGTCAAATGCTGATTCTCCTGTTTGATGCCAGTGTGTACTCCAGGTAACACAAATTACTTCACTGAAGCAATTTCTGACAGAGAACAGAATCTGAGCCCTTGTTTCAGTGGCAGCTGTTGTGGTTGATACACCTGCCATGCCTCTGCCCCACAGTTGCCCCTGTGTTTATAGATTTTGTTCTTTTTTTTTTCTGTTTCACACAAGTAACAACCCTGGACTCCAGTCTAATCTCACCTTCCTCGTAATGCTATTTTCTGTTTTGTTTTCTTTTGGTTTGTTTTTTTTTTTCCCTTCAGTAGGTGACTCCTCCCAGGATGGCAAATCAGGCTCAGGAGAGAAGATCAAGAAGCGTGTGAAAACTCCCTACTCGCTCAAGCGGTGGCGTCCGTCCACGTGGGTCATCTCCACGGAGCCGCTGCCCTGCGAGGTCAACAACAACGGCAGCGAGGCGGCCGTGCCCCCCAAATCCAGCACTGCTGTGTACCTCGCTGAGGGGGGCACTGCCACCACCATGGTCTCGAAGGACGCAGGGGTGAACTGCCTGTGAAGTGCTTCAAAAGCCGACCTTTGTTTTGCGTTGTTTGAAACAAACCTGCAGAAGACATTTGAAAAAAAAAAAAAACTGCTTTCTCCTCCTGTCAGCAACCCCTACCAAGGACTCGCTTTAAATAGATTTCAGCTATGCAGAAAATTTTTAGCTTATGCTTCCATATTTTTTTATTTTGTTTTATTTTTTGAACGTTTTTGCACTTTTATTTAGTATCGCTAAAGTTAAGTCTGTCTGTTTTGACCACGGAATATATATATGTGTATCAAAGATGTGGTCTCAAAATATTTTTTTAAAAAAAAAGTAACAAAAAAAAGTATTGCTGATAATCAGTTTGGACCAGTTTCTTAAGGTCACTAAGAGCATAAGCAGACTATAAGACAGGTTTGACTGCAGTGGTGTCTCGTAACCATGTTTTGATTTCTGTGCACAAGCTAGTCTGTATATTTCTATGTTACAAACGTATTCTCTTTTGAACCCCTTATTTTCCTTGTGTCATGTTGAAATGTGCAATAGTCTGTAGTTCACAGTAGGCTTTATTGAAAAGTGTGTTTCTAAAACTGCCACATGTTCCCGTTTTTGTATTTGTTAATTTTTCCTTGACAGTTGAGCAGTCAGCCGGTCATGACAGTGAACTTTGCACATCGTAGCCAGCTTGAAGCAGCTGCCAATATCACATTGTGCTCAGAGGTGATGATGCATGAATTTTCCCCAACTTGAAAGGGCTTTAAAAAAGGAACAAAAAAAAAAAAAAATCTGAGCTCTGTACCTTTCTTTTGATCCTCCCTAATCAAAATGTGTTTCCTTTATAGTAGTAGATGCCAGCCTGTGAAGCTGAGTAACAAAATGTTGAACAAATGTAAGGAGACAGTGTCAGCCATTTTTTCCGTTTTATTTTGTGTGCAGTTTCACCCCCTGTATTTATGTAAAACCTTATTTAGATCACTAATGATGTACATTGCAAAATACATTTTATTCACAAATATTAATAATTGTCATACTTAAAAGCTTGAGTGAAGATAGGTTGTGAACGTATTTTGTTTACACAGAGAAGAAAAAAAACCAT
Source organism: Haemorhous mexicanus (assembly GCF_027477595.1). Taxonomy (NCBI): domain Eukaryota; kingdom Metazoa; phylum Chordata; class Aves; order Passeriformes; family Fringillidae; genus Haemorhous; species Haemorhous mexicanus. The sequence continues at coordinate 26,198,189 of NC_082348.1, read as the reverse complement.
CGATCTTACTTGGCACAAAACAGTTTGGTGATGAGTCACAAGTCTTTCCTGATTTACCTCCTTACAGACTGGATGGGGTAAAAATGAGCCTGATTACTTATGCAGGTAGGTGCACCCTAATTGATTGTTGTTGCCAAGTTGAAACTTGTCCTCCCTTCAGAGTTCTTAGATGCCCTCATCCATCTTGTTAAAGTTTATTGCATGCTTTTAAAAATCATGGGTGTTTGTGGGGGAGGGTTGGGGATTTTTTTTCCCCTCTGCTTAGTCCCTTCTTTCAGTTTGTATGCACATTGATTTTAGCTGTCAGTGAATGTGAATGTAATATGTATTGAGATAAATTGATTATTCACTATCTCAAGTAAACCCTTCCCTCTTTTGGAATGATTGGTTTTACTGTCTACTGAAAGAAAATAATTTTCTTATTAGTTAGAACCTCCTTCCACCTAAGAAATAGCCTTCCACCTGAGAAGCATTCTTTCCAATTGGAAACACTTCAGTAAAAACTATTTGGATATAAAAAGGTGTAACACATCAGTCTTTGGTAACAAGCAAAGATTTATCACTTCATCTGAAAACTGGTGATGTTCAAAGAAAGAAAATCAATTCAGTCAGCCTGCCAGACTCCTGTGGCAGGATACTGGCAGCAAACAATTGCCTCCCCCAGCCTGTCTCCTTTCAGCTGACTGAAGCAGATGCTCTCTGCTTTTAAGCTCATTTGTTTCCTTGCTGTTTTACCATTTTTCCCCCCTGAGGTAAACTTTGCCAACCCCGTTCTTCTCTATCTGCTGAGACAGCTAATCTAATACATGCCTTGCTTACGTATGATTCTTGCTGTTCCCCAAAATTCCTGGCTTGTTCTTGGTTGCTATGATTTTCTCTCGTAAAACTTCTTAACATTTCTTAGATTCTCCTGTATATCTCCAAGAGATAGCACTATAATGCAGACTTTGAGTAAGTGTAGTTGTAGAAACACAAGCCACAAGGCACATTTTGAGCTCCCTATGTTCTTTAAGCACCAATTCAAATAGTACCTCTCATCTCTGAGGCATAATTATGCTTTCCCCCTGGATAATACAGTTATATCACCCCTTTTTAAAAACACAGCCTTCTTCTGGTTTGACTTTTCATTCACTCTCTGGCTTCCCATCTGCTGCAGTCTCACGTCCCAGATGTTGAAAAGCTGCCAGTTGCTCAGCTGGGTTTCAAGACCTGAATCAGAATTTCTGGCATTCTATTCATATTGCTCCCTGGGCTCTCTTCTCCTCTGGCCTCCTGGGAGTCTCCATTTGGAGGGCTTGGTGGTGTTTTTTGGTGAGCACTGATTGTGGTCTTGAGGATTCTTCACTCCTGTCCCGATGACTTTTCTTTGCCTTGCGTGGATCATCCATCAGCATTTCAGAATGTGGGCTGAAAACAATGTTTAGGACTCTTACTAAGTCACACTACTCTGGGGAGAGAAAAATGACTTCTCTGACTGCTGCTTCTTTCTGCTGAGACAGAATTGCACCAGTCTTTTAGCCTTTCTTTGCAGGCCATGCCTTTTATAAGAAATCCAACTTTTTTGTGATCAATGCAATCAAAATAACTTTAATACCAGATGAAGATGTTGTTCTGCAGTTTTCCTTCAACATTCTTAAACAATACTTTTTTTCTTTCCTTTGTCTATTTCTGTTACTTGCTGGAGGGCCTTTGGAATTAATTATAATTAGTAGCAAGATTGGCTGTGCAGTCTACCAGGGATAAATATAATTTGTAACATGATAGAAAAATGTACTTTATCAGGAAATACCCTATAGATTAAACAGTTAAAATCTATTCTTTTTTAAAGGTCAGTCAAAGCAAACTCTGAAGAAGGTACCAAAATACTGTAATTCTGCACAGCTAGATTAAATCAGGTTAGGAGTTTGGTTTTAATGTTTAATTTAGTAATGCCATTTTTTTCCTCACAGCACATAATCCAGTGTCCATAGAATACTATCTCTGTAAGTTAAATGAAATTGAATTTTCATGCTGCAGGGAATCGTCCTTAACCAAACAAAATAAATGTAAGAGAAAGAATTCTACAAATCCAACACAGGGATGGTTGTTGTTGTACAATAAACAAGGAAAGCAAATGTGATTTATTTCCTTGTGAGTTATGGTTTTGCTTATTTGATTTTGAAAAAAAAGAAAGTTCTGAAAGTTGATAATTTTCTATCAATTTCTCATGTATATTACAGACAAGATAAACACAGCAAAATTAAAACAGAATGGTAGTGTAAATACCTATTAATTGTGCCACTGTCCAATAGGCAATAGTAGAATATTTGTTGCATAATTTATAATGGAGAATTCAAGTAAAATGATAGAGGAAGCAGTTTTGATGTTTGTGTGTATAAGACAGAATCCACCATCCTGCTGGGTGTTGGAAATGGTTTGCTAGCAGAAGGCAGGGCAGTTGTTTAGGTTAGTGCATTGTCTCTTGTTTGTTTCCTGTAATAGACATACCAACATAACGTGGTTTTTTGAGTTCTAACCCTTTGAACAGACGTGCCTCATAGTCTTCTAAAATTGCTATTTGCAGGTCAGATTATCTGCAACACTTCCCTGGATTTGCTTCTTATGCTTTACAGCTGGATGTGCTAGCCAATTAGTATTACCAAGGCCTTTCTTGGAACTCCAGATGCACTCACACTGCACAGCTGTTTCAGAAACAACATTTCCCTTCTTGTTTTGCTTTCTTAGTGTCACTCGTTTGTCTCTAGTTTTCATATAGAAAATTACCTGATTTTCAAAGGCAACGCATTTTGATTTTTTTTCAGTGCACTGGGCACAAAACAATGCAAGGTAGATGCTGGCAATTTTCAGGAAACAAGCAGCAAAAAACTCCCACCTCATAAATATGTTCAGAAAGTTCACATCCTCCTAACTGTCAGCTTTCTCTAAAAGAAATCTGGAATCCTACCTGCCTCAGAGAGGAGAATAAGGAAGTTCTTTAATTGTATGAAATAAATTATTGGCCCCAAACTTAATAGTAATGAATACTTACTTAATGAATACTTACTTAAAAATACATATGTATACATTGTATATGGCCTAGTTCCAGTGTTCAGTGCATTTTGCTCTAATGATATTCCGTTTTTAAATGTTAAAAAATATCCACTAATACAACATTACCGTGTTGATGTTCAGATTGTTATTTTCTTTAAATGAAAAACACAAAAGTTCCCAACCATTCTTCCATGGAAATGTTTACTGTGGACATTTCTTCCCTAATTAGGGTGAATTTTAAAATTGCCAGATTTAGTCTATACATTAGAAATTAATTATGCTGTAATTTTTACTTGTATAAAAATGATGGCTGGTCCCATTGCTGAAATAGGCTGGGTTTAAGCCATAAAAATAATAATTGCCAAGCACAGTAGCATATAAATAACCTGATATCTAATTGGAAGGTTTGTAGCAGCTCATCAAAGTAAAATGAAATTGGATTGATCAGTCTTTGAAAGATCATAGACTGGGCAACTTAATATTTTGCATAAATTGGGATTATTTGAACTTTTCTGTCTGGTCTCCCAGTACCCATTTTAACAGGTGACTTTATTAACCTTATTTTTAAAACATGCTTACTAATTTTTGTTCAACCTCAAGCCTTTCTTCAGTGAAAAAAACTATATATACTGCAGTGAAGCCAGATATATATATATTTTTATGTAAACTCTGTGTGTATTTAGATGCATATGTATGTTGTGTGTAAGTTCCAGGATTAAATTCTGTGAGTTACAGCATCAGATGGTAGCACTGGTAGAAAGTATAATGTGGGGGGGTTTTTCAAATGCCATTTTAAAATTGTCTGTAGTGCATCACAGTAAAGCTGGGATCAGACTGTGACACACAGTCCAGTAGTTCAGGATCTCCTGTGACAGACTTGTCACTGATTGTTTGGGTGGAATGGATTTATGAGAGAGAGAGAGAGAGAAACCTGGGAATGCACATGACAAGCTTTATCTGAAGCTGAGTAATTTAAGATACCTCTCTCCAAGATGAAAAAATAACCCAAAACACTTAAAAGATGATAATTTTTACAAGGCTTTTTTATGTAGTAGCTATAGTTATAGGTGTGGTTGCCATTTAAACATAGTATTTTAGTCCATTAAATCCAATTACATTTTAGGCTTCTATATTGTCATATGAAACTGTAGCTATAGAAATACATCCCTTTTTGATCTCATCCATCCCCCAAGTAGGTTCAGTTTTGACATAAAAGAGTAGCAAATCAGATTTCTCATTTGGGGTTTCTTCTGTACTGAGTAAAATTGGAGGCAGAACTTGCATTTCTGCAAGAACAGATTGGTGCTCCTGCAAATCCAAATGGGTGTTTTGTTCAGCACCTGTGTTCCCGAGGGAATGGGCACCTCAAGGGCTCATGGCTGAGCCCAGTGCTCTTGGAATCCAGCACGAGTCTGCCTTTGGTAGTGGGCAGAGGAGGGGATGGGATGGGTTCTGCTGGCCCTGCTGTGAAAGGTTTCTGGGGAGGATTAGCCCTGGGAAAGCTGCTGTGGAATGTGGGACTGCAGGGGCAGCCCTGGCTCTGGGTGTTGCAGTTGGGGGATTCAGGCTGTGGAGCTGGGTCAGCACAGGCCAGCTGTGGCTTTGTCAAGAAGTGGAACTGCATTGGGGGAGTGGGAGTGGAAGGTTCAAGATAAATCCTCATTTACACCAAGGCCCTTTAATGTTGATCTGGGCTCCATGCAGCTCTGTGTTAGCAGTGCATTATTAGTACAAGTTACTTCTCATGGCCATTTCTGTTTGGTTCACTGTGGTTTAACATACACGTGTGCATAATAAGCAGGAACTAGTTGGAGTTATGCTAATTCTTAGCTCAATCATCAGCTCTTTTCAAAGCCTATTGCTGTTTTCATCAGCAATTGTTTAAATTTGCAAGTCATTCAGCTGGTTAACTTCAAGGCATACACCATGCTTCCACAGCACAGGAAGGAAGGATTTCTTCCCAGTCCTTACAGGCTTCTGCAGATGTATCACTGGAGCGTGTCCATCGTGGCACAGCATCTCACCTGGTAACTTTTAATGCAGAAATAATTAGCCTTTATAACTTTCTAGTTCCAAGGTCTCCCAAACCTCCACTTTTGTAGCCCATTCACTTGTTTTTAAGACAGAAAACATGTGTGAGGTTTATTTCTAGAGCACTTGATTCACTTTCTTTTTTTGTGCTTCAGAACTGTATCATGAAGTTTTACACTTCAGTCTTGTTTATTCAGAAAACAGTTAATGTTTCTGGTCTTTGTAGTTTGTAAGAAGTCACAAGAACAAACAGGCAAGTCCAAGTTATAGCTGACTCATTTGTCACTTTTGAATTTCCTGATTGGTGACTCTTCTCTCTCTTTCACACTGTTGAAACGTATTTAAAATGGTTTGTATGTGTATGTTTCTTGTCTGCTTTTTGTCTCTAGAGGAAAGCGTGCTCTATTCACATTTATATAAGCTGGAATAATGTTTTACAATCGCTGTTGATTATTTTCCCCCCCAAATGCAGTATAAGAGGAAAATAAACATGGCAAGAATGAATTTTTAGGGTTTGGTCTTCTGTAAAGGCTGAAGTAAGAAGATGTGAAACTGCCATTTTCCTTATGAAAGACTGTAAAGAGAGCATTTACTTTCTGAGCGAGCTTTTCTGGGGGAAGAGGGGGAGAAATCCTAGAATATGGAGTCTCATCAGAACCCTTTTGTTAACGGGTATTTTCAGTTTTCCTCTCAAACGACTGAGGAAATATCATGTATGAATTTATAAATAATTGCTTTCAGTTATTTCTTTTGTATAAGCTGCGCAATACCCTTGCTATGCTGTATAAGTTGTGTTTCATGGAACAGTGTGAGTATGAAATAAAAAGCTAATTTTTGGTTTTTAATCATCTGTGGATGCCACTATGAAAGCTGACATTGTTAAAGCCACTACAGAGTTTTCTATGAATACTTGTAAGAATTGCTTTGTTATATATAAACCTAAATAAAGAGATTGTATTGATACAGAGACATTGGATAAGAACATTTAAAAGGCTGTTCTTTAGGCCTGAGAGAAAAGGCTTGCTGTAAAAATGGTGCATTATTCCATTTATTAAAGATCATATTAATGACAAAAAGCATGGTCTTTTGTTGGTGGTTCATATCATTATTGGCCACGAGTACTAACATGCTCCAGGAATGAGAGGAAGAGGAAACCCCCCCTTGCAGCTGTGTGGGTTGGTTGGTTGGTTGGAGGATAAGGAATTCCTTGATTGCTAAGGGCTAAATAGGACTTCCAAGCACCTTTGGCATGACCAGGTTCCACCCTCCTTGTTCCCAGGTTGTCCTGTGCATTAGGAATCTGGGGCTTGCCCTTGCTGGGGTAGTGCAGTGCCTCTGCTCCCCTCTGCCCCCTTTCTCACAGGCCAGCCAGGTCAGGTGCTTGGAGCTGAACAAGGTTTTGCAGACATTTCAGAGCAGCAGGCCTTGCATGACCTCTTGTCACACTTTGTCTGCTTGCTAAGTGTAAAAGAAGAAAAACAGAAAAAGAAAACAGGAGAAAGGGGTATTAAATGAAATGCTTTTCTCCTTCAGTTTTAGTTGGCACTTGGGGATGACAGCCAGGCATGTGGAGGAGGACAGCACTTTCCCCTCCCCATGAAGAGACAATATCCTGGCATTCTTACAAGCAGAAGCTTTCCTAGCCCAGAGCTACTGTCCTATCCAACAGAACTGGAGAAGATGGAGTAAGTTCTAGTGGAAGGATGCTGCAAATTTCCACTGACTGACACTTTTCCACTATACACAGGTTGGTGGCATCCATTCTGCAGCTTGGATGTTGTTTTATCTTTTCTCCTCAGTTATTGTTAATTTATTTTTCTCTATCCAAGTGATGATTTTTGCAAGCAAATAAGTGATGCTAGTCTTTGACCAAAGAACTAACTCAAAAATTCAAAGAAAGAAGGGAGACAGAATGAGGAGCTTCATTTCTTGCAGACATAAATAAGGAGGAAACAACAAACTGTGGCAAGTAGTGTATGGTTGAGTATCTGCCTGTATGGCAAATCATCTCAGCCCCACAAGTGAACCTAGAAACCTTTGGCTACAGAAAAGGACTGTGGCAGGCCTTGCTTTCCCTGGAAGCAGGAAGGACACTGGGAGTGGAGGCCAGTGTGACCAAAGTAGCTGTGTCCCCAAAAGCAATTCTCACTTTTGGCTTGGCTGACAGTAAGAGCAGCCAAGTCCTGCCCTACCCCAGCAGGTGTGGCTGAGCCTTATCCCCAGGGCATCTGAGAAGCCTGACTCAGCCCTGCAGGAACAGAGTGTGAATGGTGAATTTTACTGATAGATTTTTCTTTGGGTGCATGAGCCACTTGCCCTTGTGAAAGTCTCCTCATGATTTCCCTGTGTGACCTCATACACTCACCTCTGCCAGCTCTCCCCTGCAGAAATGACCACTTTTATTTGCTTTTGGTTTGCTAATGGGAATTGAAAGTAAAACAACAATAATTATATTCCCCTTTGTTCCAGAGCAGTGATGCAGCTGCAGAACATACTTTGTGGAACACAGCCATGTCAGTCTTCTATTTGTTTCCATTCAGGGCTCTTTCCCTATTTACTTCTTGCTAATTCTGATGTTATGGAAATTCTCCATGTGCGGGAGATTATACACATCTGCTCACTGCCATGACCCAAACCACATTCTATTGGATAAGAAGGTTAATTTTCCCCAGGCAGGAAAGCTCAACTATACCAAAATATTTGTATAAATTCAGCCTTTCATGTTAACCTGAAACCTTGTCATTCTCCATCCAGGGAAGACCTGGAATGTTTTGATTCCTGGAATTTAAATGGCACATTTGGGTATTCTGCTTTTATGTCAGGGGATCTTCTTTCAGCTCTCAGTACCATGGGGAAAGTCTGTGAGAAATCCACAAATGGTGATCTGAGCTGAAGTCATGCTTTGGGGATCACTGATGCCTCTTTTACAATGAGGCTGCCTGAGGACAGCTGGTCTGTGGGAGGTGATTAAGGAAAGCAAGTCTGTATTTACTATGCAGTGTCTGAGCAAATGGCATTTCCAGACAGGGCTCACATGAGCACTGGAAAAATGTTAAGGATGCAAATATTGAGAAATGTTGGAAACAACTGATGCAGGTGCATTTCAATTCACAGGACAGGAGCTTTCCAGCACCCTCTACCACGGTCCATCAAGTCCTTTTGAGAACAAGGACATACAGTCAGTAGAGAGCAGGCAGGTGGCTTGGGCAGATAATGGACAAAAGCCAGTGGGCAGCACCTCGAGTACACGAGGTGGATTTGAGGAAGGAGAAAGCATGAAGGGAGGCTAGGGAGACTTGTTTCAGGCATCAGCAACACTGTAGAACTCAGCATTTGTCTTTGGCCCAATTTCTTTGTTGTTGCTGCCAAGTGCTAACAGGAAAGGATAGTGTGAGGCGTTGTGATAAAGAGGGTACAGAGGTTGTACAGCTCGTTTTACCCATGCCACTTAGTGTAACAGGCCTGCAAGAAGATCTTAGGAAAGGTACAGGCCTTTTGCTTTCCCCTGTCACCTACTGCAGCCTTTGTTTGGGAGAAGTTCATGCCACAAGCTATCAGATTTCCTAATCAGAATGACAAGAAATACAGCTTTCTTAAGCTACTTTTGTGCACAAGGGACTGTGCCTGGGGAGGGAGATTGGCTTGTGCTCTGTTCCTGGTTTTGTTCCTGACAGCTTGTGTGCTTTGCAGGTGACTGGTATTTTGCCAGTCTGCTGTAATATTGAAATTACACCTGTTTTCTCCAACCCCTTCCCTTTCTCTCCCTTTGTCTTCCTTCCTCTTTCCTCTTATTGGAAAGGTAATAATTGATCCTTGCATATATGTTGTAAAGAGTAACTTCCAGCACCTCCAGGTCTCTGGATTGGTTAAAAAATCAGATCTGGCACAACTCACTGTGGCAGGGCATAGGTCTGACTAGCCCAGGAGGTAGGCATTGCTGATGCACACATCAGCTGTTTGATGCAGCCAATGTGTGTGGATGACCAGAGAATTTCCTGCAGGATTGATCTCTGCTGAGGTGGAAACACTTTACTGGGAACCTGTATATTTTTTGCCAATCCAAGAATTTTCTTGCAGGACCAATAACAATTCTGAATCAGGCCTTGGAAGTGGCTGGCTTAAAATCACGATTAAGCAGGCTAACTTTATTTATTGTTTGTTTCTGGAAAACCAGAATGCAACTAAATCATGTGTTTGAGCTTCACCCTGTGATCATGAGGGATGGAAATGTGCTTTTAAGGCACAGACAAGCAGAAGTTCCCATCCATTTACATAAGCTGTGAACTGAGACTGAGACTGACATGAGAAGTATTTGCAGCCAGGCAGAAGCAAGCAGCAGTGTCAAGAAGACTTGATCTGGGCACTGTGTTAACCCCAGCTCAGCTGCCAGCCACAGGAAGGGCTCACAGGTTCTCCTGTGGCAAACCAACCGCCTCGGGAATCCTTCCCCTGTCCTGGGCTGAGGTGCAGGAGGCAGGCAGAGGAACTGGACTCTGCTGGGGAGGTGGGGGAGGGAAGCAGGAGGAAGGGCAGAGTAGTTTCAGGATGAGCCCTTGGTGGGATGCCAGCTGGAAGAGCTGTGGCTCCGTGCTGGCGTGTGGCAGAGCTCAGAACAGCTCTTGCAGGCTGAGCTCTTGCTCAGCGTGCAGCCATGAGGCAGGTGCCCCTCCTTGGGGGAGGTGGGACAGCTCAGGACAGCTCGGGGTGGGCCTCACGGAGAAGAGACACCCTGCAGGCTCACCATGATGGAGCACCAGCTTAGCCATGCCAGCCACAACTGCTGGAGATGTCTGCCTGCTCGTGCTGAGCAGAACCAGCCTGACACCTTGGCTGAGCACTTGGCTGTGAACAGCAGCAGAGCTGGGGCTTTCCCACCTGTGCTTTCTTCCTCTCCAAGATGACATCCTCTCTCTCAGTGATGGCTCTCTGGCTCTCCTGGAGGCACTCAGGCTGAACGGGAGATGCAGTGCATGAGGACAGGATGGTACCACAGAGACAAATTGATGTCTGGTTCAGATGTGACCAAACAAGTTAAAAGCTCCCCTGCCGCCCATGGCTGAGTGCAAGGGAGGATTCAGGACTCTGCTTGATCCATTCTTTCCCAGTAAGTGTTTTCCCAAATTGGAGAAGCACATGCTCATGCTTCATCACACGCTCTGCTCAAGTTGATGACTTTAACTGCAGAGCTAGTATATGTCTGTGGAGAGAGAAGAAAAATCATTTTGTCACTGCCTCTCGATGCATGAATAAACCCTGCCAACATGCTTTCCACCAACTCTTTACCTTTTCTAAATGTTATATGAACAAGTAGAAGCAAAATAAGATTTTAGGCCTGAATCAGAAAGAGTGAATTCTCTTCTCTTAAGTGTCAGTAGTTCCATGCCTATTCATCACTTACACAGGATGTTCATCATCCTACAACATGGTCATAAAACCTACAGTATTGAAGTATTGTCACTTGCCAAATTAATTTATAGTGTCAACATTTGAAACAAATATTTTATAGTGTGTAATTCCATTGTCCTCACAGTACAGAAATTGTGCTGGTGCCTTGCCAGAGCAATCAGTGTTTAATGTTTGTAAATGAAGAATTTCTTCTGTAATTTGCACATGTTCTTCTAACATGAGACTGTAAATACAGAAATGCATTACATGTCTAAACACAACACAAATACAGACAAATCTATTATATTTGCAAGCTCTGTAAATATGAACTAAAAATGCTAAGTTAAATTCCTTACTTCCTAAAAGGTAGGAAAGTTTTATTATTGAATGGGAAGAATTGTGCCAATTATCATTCAGCATCCTGTAGGGTACCTGGGGGAGATTATACTGACCCTTGTTTAAGTGAACTAGGCCACTTCTCCCAGTGTTACTGACAAAAAGAGTCTGGGATGTGGTGGACAACATGTTTTTCCTGCTGCTTATTCTCTTCCTTCATCCCCATTCAAGAAGAGTTTCAGGTCCCATCACTGAAGAAAGTGAGACTCCAGTTGCTCCTTCAGCAGCTGGACACTCACCATAGGGTTATTGTTTAGTGCTGCTGCTGACTTGCATGGCCCATGCTCAGAAAACAGATCTGCATGCATGGAAAAACATGTCACATGTAGGTGAGCTTGGCACTGGCTTCTAAAGGAATTAACCTCGTGCTTCTCCCAGGTAATTACGTGTGCCAGGAATGTGCAGTGAGAGCATCTCCCAAGCCTGCATGTAAGTGTTGCATTGAGAACTAAGTTTCTTTGTCAAAAATGTGTTACCTTAATGCCAGTGAGGCACTGAAGCCTCTGAATGTTATTTCTGTGACAACTTTTCTTAAAGATTGTACCTTATAAAATGTGACAGAAGTGCATTTTGCGTTTTTCTTATTGCGGGGAGTTTGATTTATGTCCAAGGTCCCATCTGTTGTTTTTTATTGTTTTAATCTTAATACCTTATTTCAATCTGTTTGCCTTCTCAAATCTCCATAGTTATTCTGGAATATTAACTAGGCTCTTACAGGTTTTGCATGAAGCAAATTCTATTATATTTGTCCTATTTTTTAAATGTCTTTTTCTCCGGTTGATGTTCAACACCCACATAAACAAGCAAAACAAACTCATTCTGCAGGAGAGAGACAAGAAATGTGATGAAATATCCTGAGGCATAATCCAATGTTTAGATTAGACTCCCAGAATCTTTTAGTCTTTCAACCTTCAATATTGCTTACATTAACTGTAGGTTTAAAAAACCAATTTCAGGCAGTAGATTGCCCTCGACATGTGCTGCTTTGCATTTGTTTAATTTTGGAACAAGACAATAGCATATTTGAAGCTGCTTGAAGTACAGTCATTTTCTGTAAAGTTTACTATTACAATTATTTTAACAGAAGATTTATCATAGATATTATTATGAGCCATGAGCAGTACTACTCACACATTTTCAGTCTGTAGTACCAGAAAACTCCCTAGGTATTATCTGTTTTATTAGCTATACAGCAGCATTTGGTCCTCTCAGCTTAGTTAAACCTCTTTGACTCTTGTTTCTCTTCTTTTCCTTTGGTGTTAGCAGTTGAACAATTCCCTGACTTGTTTACATCCCTGCTTTCAGCAGGTTCCAGATTTGTTCATGCAGCTCTGTGTGTTTGATCAGTCTGCCCTTGAGGGCATTCAATATGCTTCAGCCTTTGGATTGATTTGTTTGTATCTGCAGCATTTACCACAGGCTGTATTTTAAGGAAGAGCCAACAGCTTGCACATAAGGGGCTGCTGCCATACCTAGGCTTCATCTCTAAAAGGCAGATGCACACATTGCTGGTAGAAGGCTCACAGCCTCTGTGGTGATGAGGAGTTTCATTCCTGTTTTTTGGATCACTGTTGGCACCATTACATTGGGTGTTATGGCCAGAGTTAGAGTGTCATGGATCTGAAGAAACCCCAGCCTAGAGGTTCCACATGAAACCATAAGAAATGTGTTGCTTAGAGGTGGCTTGGACAGCATTTGGCAAAGTGTGCAGGCAGAAAGGGAGGTGACAGCTGAAAGAAGCCCAGAGCCTGAGAGGTGTGAATTGCAAGGAGAGTCTGGGGGATCCAAATCCAAGTCATTTGGGGCTGGGGTTTCATTTGGGGCTGGGGTTTTGTTTTGAGGGTTTGGGTTATTTTGTAATTGAAAACAAGTTTCAAAACTATTTTCAAGTTCATAATCCTGCTTTAGCTCTTTCCATTATTTCCATAAGGTGTAGGAGTAAGATCCTGTTGTAACACATTTGTTGCAGTTTAAACAAATGAATGTAAGAAGTACACGGTGTTTGAGTAGGTCTGAGTACATGACTTTACATGTCAAGCTCTCACGTCTGCTGCGTGCGAAGCAACACAACTGATGATGAGCAGTGCACATGAATGCTTTGCTTTATATTCTCACAGCTACTCTGTGGAGCAGTGTCAGCTCTGCAGTGTGACAATAATGTGGGAAGTACTATCTATAATTGTAACAGGTATCTTCTGCCATCAAAGTCGTGACTTGGCTCCATAGCATGCAGCGTGAAAATAAATATGAATCAGTACCTGTCACTCTGGCCTCTTCAAAACAGTAACAGGAATAAAAATGCTAGCAGAATATTTTGTGCTTTAGAAGTATCTTCATGGCCCACTGCTTGCAAGTATTGGGAGATACTGCTTCCTAATATTTCTGAAGAGTGTAAACTGGGATGAAAGTCTGCTGCACAGCTGTACAGGCACCGGGAGTGGGTGCTGTCACAGTGGGAAGAACTGCGTCTTCTGCTCTTGACTGAAAACTGTAGCAGAGAAGTGAAACAAATGCTGCATAAATTACCCTTCTTTAGGATAACTGCAGTGTTCTGGGCTGCTGTTGTGGTTTAACCTGTCAGGCAGCTGACAGGTTAACCCCACACAGCTGCTCTCTCACTTGCTCTTTCCCAGTGGGTGGGGGAAGTGAACTGAGGGGGAAAAAAATGAAAATTTGTGGGTTAAGATACCATTCGATAGGGCATATGATGATGATAATAGATATGAATATAGTAGATATTACATATATATAAAATATAGATAGCAATAATAGAATAATACAGAAAGCAAGCGGTGCAGACTGCGGTTGCCCAGCCAGTCCCTGAGCAGCAGCCCCAGCCTGCTTTCCCCCTCATTCACGTGCTGAGCTTGCTGCTGTGGGGTGCAGAACATCCCATTGTCCCGTTGGGGTCAGCTGTCCTGCCTGTGACCCCAGCTTCTTGTGCCCCCCAGCCTCCTTGCTGGTGAGACTAGGTGAGAAGCTGAAAAGTCCAGGTTTCCCCTGGTTCTTTCTGCCAGCAGCTCCAGGTAGGGCTATTCTCTAGCTGTGGTGTTTTACTAGTTGGTGAAAACATAGCTGTTATTTGTTGATTACATCCCTTGGGTTCTGACGATGTCATCTTGCCATTTAGTTCCTAAAAACTTGTTCTCCTTGTGTCTTGACCTGGCTTTGTGTTATGGCAAAACTGGCTTTCAGAAGGATTCAAACTATTTTCTTCCCCTTCTCAAAAATTTATTCTGCTGTGTTGCCCCACAGATGAGTCACAGAAACTACCAAAGGACAAAGCAGCAGACAGGTTCCATTTGTTTCTCTGGACATGCTGGGTGCTGGTTTTCTACCTCCTGGGGGTTTACCTGTGGAGAGCTTTAAAGCTGAGGTTCTGTTTTTCAATATGTACATGGAGTCACTGAGGGAATGACAAGATCTGTTCATCCCCAGTGATGCAGTACACAGCTTGTACTGTTCTCTGCCTCTCACCCATTCCCAGCGAGGGGAACACTGTCTCACAAATATTTCAATAATTATGGGTAATCTGGGATTTTGATGCCTTGCCACATTGTACCAGCAGTGCTGGTGATGGCCACAGGAAAATGACTGGGAAATGTCCCTGTGTGTAATTTTCAAGGTAACAAGTAAATTGCAGAGTTGGAGGAAGGGATACAATAGGGCTGATGGTGATCTGCCGGGCTCCTGGTGCCTTCTCTCGCCAGCCACTTTCAGGAGTAGCACAGGGTAACTCTTAATACTGGGCACAGCCTTTTGCAGAAGGTTTTGATTGACCCCTACAGCTCTCTTTCAGGCCCTATTACTAGCATTTACAGTACCCGTGAGAGAGCATAATGCCTTTCAAAATAAAAGTAATTAATCCAGAACGCAAGAGCTTACTTGACAACCTCATCACTACATCTGTCCTGTTCTCTTTTGCCAGTCTGATTCCTCACAAACAGCTCTCGACTCTAATAAGAGCTTTACCCTCCAAGGCTTTGGGTAGGCCAGTATCCAGGCATCCCTTAGAAGGACCAGTGTCTTGGTTTTCAGGTTTAACTTGTCAGCCACAAGGATGGAGCTCTTCAAAGGGGAATTAGGGATTTTTGAGTGAAGCGGGCTTCAATCAGAAACAGCAAAGGAGAGTGGAAAAAAAGAAACCCAAGCACAACCAAGATGAATAGAGACCAATATGTAAGTTGCTGTCACACCATTTGTATCATATCAATGCTTTTCAATTGCAACATGCAACTTGTTGGAGCAGTATTGAAAAGAATTTGTGTAAGTACTGGTAGTTCAGAAGGCATTTGCAATAAAGACAGAAAAAAGGTTTACTGATTCTCATGTTGAGGGTACGAACGTATATTTACCTTGCATCTAAATAAGCAAACACATGAACTAAGGCCTGTTCCATGCATTCATTCACTGCTGTGGTGTATAAATTCAGTTAAGAGGATACCAGCAGTTAACAAATATTATTAAAAGATTACAATGAAGATGGAACTAATCTGGCCTAACGGAGGAGAGTAAACACAGCAGTTAAGGGAAAAGAGGGTCAAGTCTGCCTGGATATTGCCCACGTCTCTGGTGCCATCATCGGTAACACCGAGCTGGTGGCAAAGCGATTGGATAAACCGCTGTGGAGCCCCGTCCCCTCCTGGAGCGCACCTCGGGCTAGGAATGATGGACTAGGGATAATGGTCCCTCAGAACAGGACCGAGAGGAGGGGAAGCCGCCGCCAGCTCGCAGCTCTGCCCGTGGCGGCGGCGGCCCGGCGTGAGGGGGAGGCGTGAGGGGGAGTCGGGAGCGCGCCCCGTTCCCGCCGGGGCCGCCCCGCCGCACGCGCGGGGGGGAGCGCGAGGCCCCGCCGCCGCCCGCGTGCGGCTCTTTAAGCGCTGCCCCCGCCCCGCGCCCCCCCCCCCGGACCCCCGCGCGGGCTCGGCCACTCAGGCGCGCGCCCCGCAGCCAATGGGCGCGCCGTAGTTGCGCGAGCTGAGCGGCGCCGCACCCAATGGGAGGGCGCGGTGGGCGGGGCGCGCGGCCGGGGCACTATTGTTGATGAGGCGCACGGAGGCTGCGGGTGCCGCGGCGCGGAGGGCACGGGAGCGGGACGGGAACCAGGACGGGGCTGTGGCGGCCGCAGCCGCCACCTGAGGCGTCGGACCCCGCGAGCTGCGGCCCGCGCCTCGCACCCTTCCCTCTCTTCCCCGCCTCAGGCCGCCTTCCGCGAGCCCCGGCTCCCGACGGACAATGTCCCACCAGCGCGTGAGGCGCGGCGGTTCCCCGACCCCCGCCACCACCCTGGCGGGGGGAGGCGGCGCGGCGGCGGCGGGCGGCGGAGCAGCGGGAGCGAGCAGCCGCCTCCAGCCCATGCGGGCCACGGTGCCCTTCCAGCTCAAGCAGCAGCAGCAGCAACAACATGGCAGCCCCACGAGGAGCGGTGGCGGCCCGGGAGCGGGGCTCCCACGCGCGGCACCCCCCGGCAGCGGCGGGCGCGGCGGCACCGCCACGGCCCCGCCGGGGGGAGCGGGCAGCGGCGGCGGCGCCGCCTCTTCGCGGGGCAGCCCCACGCGTGGCCATGGCGGGGCGCGGGGCAGCCCCCCGCGGCACCACCACCTGCCGCCCCCGCCGCCGCCACCGGGCAGCGGGGCCTCGCCCTGCTCCTCGCCGGTGCCTCCGCTGCCGGAGGGCAGGGTCCGGCACCACCACCGGCGGCAGTCGCCGGAGCCGGGCAGGAGCTCCCCAGAGAGGAAGAGTCCCAGCTCCCCCGTCTGCAAAGGTGAGCGACGGGGGGTCCGGGCCAGCGGCGAAGGGCACGTCCCGGCCGGGCGCGGGGTGCAGGGCTGGGGCCGGCGGTGCCTTCGAGCGTGCCGTGCCCCGGGGCAGAGGTAGGGACGGGGCTGTGCCCGGGCTGGTGCTCGCCCTGCCCCTTCTCTGGCCGGCGGCAGGGCTTGCCGGGTGTGTGTGCGTGGAAGGGCTCGTTGCTTTTGTTGCTGCTCTGTTGCGCCCTGGCTTTCAGAAGAGGAATAGAGAGCCAAGCGTGCCATGTGGGGGTTGTGACCGCTTCTGTAGTACCGCGAGTACTGCCTCGGATTCAGGAGGGTAGATGTACTTAAGGTGCTTGGGCACAAACTTAAGGTGAATTTGGTGTTTGGGGGCTGTTGTGGAGCCTTTACATTTACCGTTTCTGCACACCTCGTGCCAGATGGTGTATGTGGTTGTTATCCAAACAGTGTCCCTAAGCTTGTAATTAATGATCTAACTAGTGCTGTAGGCATGGCACATAGGTGTAGAACCAAAGTATTCAATGTCTCTCTTAGTAGTTGCTTTCAGCATGAAACCTGCAGAAGGACGTGTGTACTTGAGAGTGATGACAAGCTTGTGCTACAGTGAAGATAGAAAATAGCGTGGCAATAGCATACGTGTTGTAACAAACTCCATTTTAACTTCTTGAATAATTAAATCTTAGTGGGAATGCTTGACTATAAGTAATATATGGCATCAGGCTGAGGATAATAGAGGCTGACATATGTAAGTCCCTTTTATTTTTGGGTTAAAAGTTTGCTCAGAAATGCATCAGTGAGGTTTTGTATTCATGTTCTCAGATCTGTTACGTTTAAGATACCAAAGCTTGCAGCTACTCATTTCCATGAAATTGCCTGTGGTAATCTAAAGAGTAAAGCTGACTAATATGCAGAAGTGTACATGTGGAAATCTAGGACTAGCCCTCCCCTTTAACACTTCTGCTTCTCCTAATACTCCTCCCCCTTTCTAAAATAATGATTGTAGCCAGACTACCACGTTGGGTTTCTCCTTTTTTCCTGTCCTGGCTTTTGAGGAGTAGTACTGCCAAATGAGACAATCATAACCAGTTGGTACAAGATGACTGTGTGCCTCCTAGTCTGCCAGTGTAAGAGAGGACTGATAAGGTTCTGAGTTAGATTTTCCACTTTCCAGATAAGAGTAATGAGGGTTTTATTAAGGCTGTAATATATTAAAGGCTTTGGATCGAGGAACGTGTGTATTCTTCATTTGAGATTCTTGTTAATCAGTAACCTGAAAGACTTTATCCATATCACAGAATCCTGTCTTTTTCCTGTGAACTTCATGAAACTCTTGCTTAAGATACAATCTGCTGGCCTGGAGAATGAGGAAGAGTGTGGTTAGCCTTGAGGTCCAGGTTCAAAAACTGTTTGTAAAGGCATGTGTCAGACCAGTTAGGGTGGAAGAATTGCACTGTCTTTTAGTCACTGTGGAGAAGCCTGTTGAAACCATGCTGGCCTCTCTACTGCTTTGAAGAATTAACATGTATAAGGAAAGAAGTCATTTTATCACTCTACTGTGTTAAGATAACTCCACTAGCTTTTTACAAGATGTGTGAAAACAGAAGAGTGGTGTCCATTTAATTGCTTCCACATGTTCCAGTTCCTGAGCAGTACTTGTACTGGCCCCAAATGCAAGCTAAACCTCTTTCCTATTGCTTAACATTTGTGTGGTGTAGTCTAGTGCTTGGTAGAAGCTGAGTTAACTTCAGGTTTTTTCCTCATCTAAATGAGTAAACAGTGTTAGCTGAGAACATGGAGGTGGAACTTTTTTTACCAGTGAGGCAATGGTTGTGCAGACACACAGGACACTTGAGGATATTGGTGAGAATCACTTGGGCTTTTCTGTTTCTTGCTTTCGGTTAATGATGGCTTTTGTTCATTCCTACAGCTGCAGGCGTATTTCTTTAGATAAAAATGAACCTTGAGGTTAGACAAATGATAGCTTTTTTACTGAGCTTAGATACTGGTTGTATCTAAATATAAGTTGTATGCTTCAGACTCAGTTTTAAATATTTCAGATTTTCTTTCCTGGAAAACAGTTGAATAGTTTTGAACTTAGTTTTCATGAATCTGCTTTACACTTGAGAGCCCTAACTTGTGACTTTACAAATGTGACTTCTGTGGGTTTTGGGTGTGGTTTTTGGAGGGTCTTTTTAGCCCTTGTTTTCTGATCTGAATTGCAATTAAATGTTGGAAATACTCAACTGAATTTTCTGTTGATTATGGGATAATTACAAGTGGAAGATTGTGTCCTATAATTTCTAGTTTTCCTTGCTTTTCTTGCCACTTATCTCCCTCCTAAATATGACCAGAAACCTAGATCTTGCTACTACCTGTTTTTCATCTTTTACTTTGTCTTTCTGCAGTCTTTAGCACTTCTTTCCCAGAATTCAGCTTCCAGTTGCCTGTTAATGTGTTCTGCCCTTCCCATCACTGGTGAGGCCTCACTTCTACAGTGCAATCTCTGTCCTGCAATCTCCAGTTTTGGTTCAGTTTTCCCGTATGCCTCTTCAGCTGTCAGCAAGCCTCCCATTAGAGGCCATTGTTTTGACCTACTACTACACTGCTGTTACATGACCTAGTGCTTACACATTTCTCTATCTTCATTGGTTTTGCCTTGGTTTATTCGCTGAGTAAAGATCTAATGGGATCTTGTTATTTGTGTCCTTATATGAAACACGTCTTGGAGGAGTTGGGCTGCTCAGCTGCAAGACTGTTACAGTGTACCCGGCTGAGTAAACAAGAAGGTCAAGACCAGAGCCATAGCAGTAGTTTACTTTCAGGTGCCTTGAGGTAGTGACAGAGTTCTTTGCTAGGTGCTGGGCTTTCTGTTATATTCCAGTTGACTGTACTCAGTCTGAAAATTAAGGAGAAAAATTGGTTAGTTTTATTTGGAGGAAAACTTAATTATTTTGTTTATTGAAGGGTAATATTAAAACCTACTTGTGTAGCTGCAGACCTGTCAACCTTAATGACCAAGGTTTTGCAGTAGTTTTGAAAGATATCACTGTAGGATAAGAGAGAAGACTTTGTGTACCATTGCATTCCTGCTCTGCTTATCTAAGCTGTTTGACAAATGGTAGGAGTAAAGAAAGTGAATTCATTTTTGCAGCATCATACTGTACGTTTCTTGTGGCAAGCACTTTAGGGAAGTGCACTTATTTGGATTTAAAAAATATTATCATTTCGTAGCGTTAAGTAGCTTGAACATCTTGGGCTTTCTGAGGTTTGGTTTTGTAAAACACCACTAATTCTGTTATTCTTCTACAGTGGAACAATTACTAGTGAATAGCTCTCTTTAAATTTATGCAAGATTATCTTCTGAAGGGAGTATACACAGTTGGGTGGTGTGTCTGTTCTTAGTGCACTGAGTCTGTTCAGTTCTTATAATGAAACATGAAAAGCAGGTGAAGCCCCAGAAATCAGTTGCAGTTCTGGAAAATATGACTGTGCCAGCTGTGTATGGGAGAGATCCCATGAATGTCCTTTCTGGGGAAAAGCCTGACCAAAACAGAACAGAAAGGTCAGCTGTATGCCTCGATGCCAGAGGAGCTAGTTGGGTCCCACCTCTTCTCACTACTTTGGGTAGTCCACTTGTATAAAAAAAGCCTCAAGTGGAACTGTCAGGGAATTTGTGAGTTCAGTAGCATCCTGGGCTTTTCTGCTGCTTGTTTTCTCACAGTATGTGTTAGACTATGTTTCTTTGGTTTCTTTCATACCTTTCAATTAGTTATTGGTAAGCATCTCTATTTGTTCAGTTTTGTTCTTCAGTCCCACTGTTACAGTACCTGAACTTATGCTGCCTTTGGAGGTGCCTTTACTCTGCAAGAGGTGGTGTCACCTGATGATACCAGGTCACCTGTAGCAACTTCTGTTGGTCACCTGTACAGCAGTGACTGGTGAAAAGGTGGCAGCTTGCTTGTTATATCCCCACATGATGGACTTCATTGATCTGTGCTCTGTATGTTGGTTTTGTTCTATTAATTTGCTTTGCTTGAGACTGGATTGCAGAAATATTTTAATTTCTAAATAAATCCATACTAGTGGTGGATGGATAGGAGGGTTGATATTTTTCACAAATACTGGTTTAAAGAGATAATCAGGCCAATTAAAAGAGATCTAATATTTAAGAAGCGTCTATTTGATGAAACAGCTCCATTGTTTTTCATCAGCCACAGCTGTTGTAACTGTTATCTCTATGGAGGCAGATCTCTTGTTATGTAGGTCACATCAAGGAAAAATAGCAGCTGAACACTTGCTTCAAGTATTGTAGGGGAAAGTGCAATGAAAACATTGTGTATGTTCCCATTGAAATGTTTTGAAACAGTAAGAATTGTGTAGTAGATTTTGAATTTGTATAAAGACAGGTTACAAAGGTGGAAAAGTAAAAACATATCCAAACATCATTCCCCCATCTAAATAGAAATAATTTGAAAACAGAATTTTTTAAATGGGTTTTTAAATCAGAGGAAAAGAGTATTTACAGGCTTTGTGCCTTGAAATGAGCAGTTTCCCTTGAACTTAAATAGTAAACAGGCTCTTCAGTTCTCATTCTCTCTGTTCATCAAAATAGTCTTCCAGTTGCTTTTTGTTTTGCTTGTGGCAGGGAGGAGAGGGTAATAGATTCTGCCTGTCCAGTTTTGAAGCTGTCTGCTGCAGTGGCTTTTGCAGATGATGTGGCTGACTACGTACACTTCCTGATTTATAATTTTTTTTTCACATCCTTTCTGTTTCCCCTTGGTAAGAAGAGAGAAGCTTCTTGAAGAGGAAGAATAATAACTGAGAAGAAAAAAAACCCAGGGAGGATATGGCAGCTAATTCTAAGACAAATAACATATTTGATTTAACTTTGGAAGCCGGTGTAATTTTTAAGGAATGGGATGTTGCGTTAGCATGCCACATTGTCCTATAGTACACACAAAGGGAATAGTTTTGAAGTCATCTGATACAGACCCTTCAGTGTGCTGTGTGGTGGTAATAGTAGTCAGAGAATTTCTTTGATACAGGAGGCGTCTTAAGTGCAAACTCCAAAACATGTTTGCTGGTACACCCTGAGAGCAAATGTGCTATGAGTAAGGTTGTATCATTGTTGGTACTTGTAGAAATAATAACGGAGATGAGGTTTCCTGACTGCTTTGTGTGAGTGTGGCTGATTATAGTGCCAGCAATTGTTTCCTTATAGTTGAATTGAAATATTTCCCACATTTTTAGTGTGTACATTTCTAATAAATTTGAATGAGGCTATTTAGTGTAGAATGTCACTAGACTTGGGTTCTGTCCACTCCACTGAAATCTATACCTAACAGGTTTTATTAGTATTTCTCATATGTATTTTTGGTAGATTGCAACAGCTTAGAAATTGAAATTTGGACTTTTGGTGTCAGTGGTTTTATTTTCTGACTTGCACTCAGACACTAATCAGGCACAGTTTTCTTTGCCTGTAAATGAGTTTATGTATAATACAAATACTTCTGGTGCATGTATAATACAAATACTTTTAGTGCAGAATTAATGCTAAGGCACAGCAAGAGAGGACAGATGACTGAGTTTTTCCAGTGCCCTTTTATAAAGCTTCCATCTGATTTCTGAATCATGCTTTCTGTATTGCAGCCATGTATTTTAGGACTTTCTATTAATTATAGGTAAGATTAATGCACAATTATTTCATATATAATTAAAATTCTTTTTGTGGGGAGTAGATGAGATGATGGTAAGCTTAGCTCATTGTGATCTCAGGATTTGCATTTTTCATCTCAAAATGTGTGAACACGTATGTATATCTAAACCCCGGGTCTTTGCTGCTTATCAGTCTCTTAAATTTACCAACCTCAGTTACTGATCTGAGGAAACTTTCTTCAGTGTTTGTTCTTCATAGCTTGTGGTGTAGTCTTTTACTGACACTTTACTTAAGACATCATTGACAGATGAGATTAGATACAAATTTTTATTTTTAACAGTAGTCTTCCTTCTCATATTAGTTCCAATGGTTGTTGTATTTAACCTTTTTTAGTAAGTATTCCTCCTAGTATTGAAATTGTTCTGAAATAGGATGCCAGTATATACACTACAGATAAGGTGTTGCAGAAGATACAGCACCAGGCAAATATGAATGTAGTTACCAAGTAGCATGTAAAGGGAGGAGATGCTCAGTTAGCTTGTAAAATGTAAATCATTACCATATCAAAGCTGACTTCTGAATCTGTGGGTTATGTCTTATGTCATGTGCTGGGTGGTTAAAACATGCAGGTTTATAGTGTCCCCTGAAATAAAGTAGGTGAAGGGCTGGTGGGAAGAACTGTAAGCTCAGCATTAAACTGAAGAAATTCAAGTCAGTTTTTCTTCATTAACCTTTATTTATGTGTAAACATAGCTGGTTTTATTTCTTCTACACCTTCATCATTTAAGAGACAAATGACTATTAGACTTTTAAAGGAGTAAACAGTGGTGTGTAAGCACTAATGGAACATTTGTGACATAAGAATGTTTTTAAGGAAACCATAAAAACAGATTTCAAGCTTATTCAAACAGAATAAAGCCTGGAAAAGCAAACTTAATTTCCATATTCAAAGTGTCTTGTTGTGTACGTAATAACATAGTTCCAGTTTGATGTGATTTCTTGTAGACTATTTAAATGGATCTCTTAAGTTCTTTGTAATCAAATATTCTTGCTCTAACAGACAAATCAAGACCACCTTCATCAAGCCCTTCCAGTATTGTTCGCCGCACCTCTTCACTGGATACGCTCGCTGCTCCATACCTCGCTGGACAGTGGCCTCGGGATAATCATGGACAAGCTGCTCCCTGTATGAGAGACAAAGCCACACAGGTAGGACAGAGTTTTATTCCTTTGGAGCACTTAAGTGTGAAGACAGGATTTAAATGTAAGAAGCTTTTCCCTTTAAAACATTCACTTTAGCTTTCTTGCTCACAAGTTCCTATTCACTTTCAAATTGCAGGAATCCTACCTTTACCATTGCATGTGTGAATTATTTGCATTCTTTAAGTAAAGGCTGAGAACTGTAGTATCTTTTAGGTGTTCCACTTCCTTCTTGCCTCAGGAAAACAGTACTGCATTGTACATCTGTATTTCTATTGTTCTTACAGGGTGCAGTACACTTGATAGCGCTGGAATTAAGTATTGTTTACTTTAGATTTATACAGAGAACTTAGTGGGGTATCCTTATATATATGTCTGTCTCCAGCTCTTCATCCTCTCTTTGTCAAAGCCCCATAATGTTCACCTGTGTTTTGTGCACCAAGTATAGAATTATATGCATTGAAGAGCTGCCTCCTTGAACCATGAATGGTGTTGAAATCTAGCTCAAATGGAAAGTGTTAAAAAAAACATGTGATTTGCCTATAAACATCACCTGCTTAACCAAATTTCACAAGCTCTAAAGGTTCAGTCCCGTGCCACCTGTAAAAACAGAGCCAACAAACAATTGAATGAAATCCCTATTCCTGGAACATGCTTTCAACAAGAAGTCTCCACTAATTCCAAAGAACATAAGCAGAATATAGTTGGAAGAAGACCTCATAGCATATGGGACATCCTTGTGTTTGAACTTCTGTTAGGTTTGGTAACAGTAGGAAAAAAGTGTCCATATAGTTTTCGGTGTTTAAGAATGTGTAGGGTGTTGAGCAGATGAGATCTGCAGTGTTCCTGTGGGGCCTTTTTGACATCCATAGCCTTTTGTGGGAAGGACCACAATTCAAAGAGCAGATCAGTGGAGAAGGAAGGTGTTTTGCAGGGAAATATGTTCATGTGGATAAGGTGGAATTAGGAGTTGGTGAAGAAGAAAGGACTTGAGGAACAAGTTTTCTCTGCAGGAGAAAGGACTTGAAACATGGTTAGTAGACAGGGTGAAAAAAGTAAGCAAATTGAAGTAAGAGGAGGAGAATGAAGAAAGGTCTGTGATATGAGTGGCTGTTTGTGCCTAGCTATTAAAAGGCATCATTGAAGGGCAGAACTAAACCCATATGTGTGTCCTAACAATTTATTTTCTTATTTGATTCCTTAGAATAATACTTTTTACAAAATAATTGTTTCTGTACCGTTGCCAAAGTGTTTGCTAAGTTCAGCTGATCTCATTCAGATTAGTTTTGATATATTCTGAATCATGGTTGGGCTTTTATAATCTGTATTTGCCAGATATTGTCCTTTTTGGCTTGCGTTTTGCTTTTGGCCTTTTCTTCCAATTCTGACACATCTAACTGCTGTGGTAGTGGGGCTTTTGTAGAGGAAATGTATTTGAAAGGTTAATGGGAAGACTGTAAAGAGCATTAGATGTTTCTGCAGAATGAGTACATTTAGTGGTGATTTATGGTAGTGTATTTTTGAGAGAACCAGAATGATCAGTTTGCACTTCCTAATTTAGAATTTATCAAACCAGTAGAAAGTTTAGGGCTACAGACATACATCTGTATGTCCAAAGCTGATGTTGATGTGACACTGATGAGGTATTACTGCTTTTAGTCTTCCTGAGAGCAGCCAGCGGAGCTAGGGACAAGTTTAAAATGTGACTTACAATGGTTAGTTTCCCAAGATAATACAAGATGCCCATTTGTACTGTTCAGCTTTTCTGAAAATGTCATATCTGGATGAAGATTCTCTGGTGAGACACTCTGGTTCCAGTGTGTGTAACTTCAGATTTCACAAAGTCTGACAAGAAATGAATGTGTTCTGATTCTGAGAACAGGAATTTAATTGGCAATGTTATAAAAGGCTTCAAGTTGAGTAAGCAGGGTATCTTGATTGTGTGGAGTTATGGCACAGGGAGTAGAGTCATTGAGGAAGCAGACTGGGAAGAGATGGCTTTTAGTGACACACTGCATCTTGCAGGCCTTTCTAGAGATGGTGATGGCTGAGAGCTGAGTAAGAGACCCCAGGTCATGCAGAGACTGTCTCTGTCAGACTCCTCCTGCAACTGAGGATTTTGATGAAGCCTGTCTATAAAACTAGACTGAATTGTGTACATGAAGAATAGTTGTTGGATGATGAATAGGTGTATTATTGAGCATCCAAGGGTCTGGCTAGAATTCATACCTGCACTTAAGTGCTCATAAAACAGGTGTTAATAATCTTGTCTTTTTTGCTTTGAATGAAACATGTTTGTCTTAGCAGTTAAAATGAGACAATTACTTTGTATTTCTTAAATTAGTAAATAATTCATTTTGACTGGAAAGTTTTTGCCTCTTAAGACTTTTTTTTTCTGAAATGTTCTACTGTCAGTAATAAATTCAGCCTTAAACTAATTTCTTTGTAATTCTAGAAAGCAGGGAGGATGTTGTGCATGGTAACAACTAATAAGCAAGTATTAGTACTTAAAGAAACCAGAGAAATATAAATCCCACTTTGCCTATTGGTTATTTGGTCTATTTCTTAATAATAAATATAATAATCAAAATTTGGGGAATAAATAGGAGAAGATTTGCTAAAATAGTTTGCATTTCTGTTTTGATATACGGGTTTCCTATAGTTGAATCTGAAAAGATTTCTAACTATTTGTTTTGAGGATGAGCTTCAAAGCAACTTTAATGCTTTAAAATGAATCAGATATTAATTTGTTAGATAATTCTTGAATCTTGAGTCAAAGTCTTGAATATAAATTAAAGGCAAAGACTAATTAGAGTGTTAATTATTCTCCTGTAGGCAAGTGTAATGGTTGTGCTGAGTTGGGAAGCTAGAATTAGTAGCTAAAGCTTACTGCTCCAGGAGTTAGAGGGTAGGATGATACTCCTGACTGACATTTGAGAATTGATTAGAGAAAGATTGGTACTTGGGAATGGGGGTTATCAATTATTCTATTTTATGATAAAGATCAGTGAGTGCTTTTCTAGAAAAACAGATTGTAATAGATTCTGATTTTGCTATGATATAGGAATTTCAAAGCAACCCTATTAACTTTATTACTCAGATTTGTCCTAGTTAGTTTTTGATTTGGAATGATGAAGATTAAAAAGTACTGATAATGGAGGTTTCATTTATATGAAATTTGTGTCTGTAAATGAAACTGGTGGGGTTGCAACCTGTATATTTGGAGTTGAGGCTCCATATTCCCTGCAAAATAGGGATTAATACCACAAAAGACTTGAGTTTCTGATACAAGTCTTTCCTAGCTGGGCTAGGAAAGGTCAGCATGTGGCTTCTGCAAGCTGTTAGTCTCATGTGTAAGACAACCATGGCACACTGGAGATGTAAAAACTTTGAAGCAATCAAAGTTCTCTATAGGAGAAAGTGACATATCCAGAAAATGAGGTTAGCTAGATCACCACTGTGTGCTAAGAACTGCTTGGTGGCAAGAGTGAATTTCAAGGAATTCGCTGTCTCTTTCAGTGTGTAAAATGCTTCCAGAAATTCTTCCCCTTGCTTCATTAGGTTCTTCCCCTTACTTCCTGTGACTGCTCAGAGATTCCTGATAGATGCTACTGTCTTCTTAGAGCCCTTCCAGTTCACTGTGTTTGAAGACATTCCTGGAGGTGGCTAGGTGGGAATACAAACTGCCCATAAAGCATGCAGTATTATCACAGGCTTGCCTGTGGATTTTCTTATGTGAGATGCAGTGTCTTAATGATACTTTGCATTTCTCAAAACTCCTTCATCACCATGTTTGTGAGATTTTTTTGTTAAGCACTAATGGCTCTGTTGGTTCAGTGAAACCAGCTTAATATTACCAGCTTAGTATTCTGCTTGGCCTGGAGCAACTGTGAACCTGGAACCCTTTGAGGCATTAATAAATTTATTCCCTGCTTTGCAATAGCTCTAGTGGTGCTTATATGCCTTGCTTTCCTTTTTCTCATTCTTGAGAGCAAGAAGGTGATTTTGAAGCTGTGCTGGTGCAGGCTTCCACAGCATTTACACCAAGCCACCCTTGCTAATGCTTCAGAAATAACAAGGTCAGCATCTGTGCAGGAAATGAAATCCACCATCTCCCCCCAGTTCAGCACCCTCACAGTGGTTCTTCAGAGCTCTGTAGCAGCCTGTGGTACATCTGGCTGTGAGTACTGCCTTATGCTCAGTCATTTGGAAGGGAAACTAGCACATCCCTATATTACACTAGGTCTGAAAGTTTGGGGTTTTTTATTTATATAGTTTCACTCTGTTTTTTGGTACTTCACCTGTGAGAAAAGCTTCTAGTTGGTTACTGTTCACTTTCAGTTCTGAATCTAGCAGATCTTAAATGTTCTCTTTTCTAATTTGTCTCAAAATATTCTGCCAGAAAGTAGCAATTACCTTTTTTAATTAGTCCTGTAATCATCTTCTACAGACAGAAAGTGCCTGGGCTGAGGAATATTTAGAAAAGAAGAGAAGCTCACACAAACGTTCATCATCATGGGGCAGCAATGAACAGCTCAAGGAGGTCAGAAATTACTTGAGAACTTTAGATTAAATGTTTTTTTGGTATGCATGTTATCATAATGCTTCAGGAAGGCAGGAGTATTTTACTACTTTGTTTAATTATACAGATGGCGGGCTTGGTTAAAAATATGAAATTGCTTTTCATTTGCTATTTAATTAATATAAAAATGCAGGTCAATTAATATTTTCAATCTGAATGTGTGGGAAAGAAAATGTTAAATGTGAGTGACATTCTTTTATCAAAGAGGGAAATAACAGCAGTGACCTCACTACTTTCAAATTCTATGTATTTCAAGTTCTTTCACTAAACCTCTAGAGGTGTCTTCTGAGTGTTGGCTGAACTGCTAGCTAGCATACTAGGTTTGCATGAACGAGTATATTCTAGTGCTGGCAGTAATTATGAATGTTATGGGAGTACATAATTTTAACTAAGTGATGGAATAAATGGGTGAAATTACCTGTGTACCTAAATACACCCGTTGAACTCTGATGTGAATTTTTCCTTTGTTAGATTGCAAAATTGCGTCAACAGCTGCAGAGAAGCAAACACAGCAGCAGGCATCATCGGGACAAGGAAAGGCAGTCTCCTTTTCATGGCAGCCATGCAGCCATTAACCACAGTCAGGTAAGGCTGAGTGCTTTTACCTGTATTGGGGAGCTAATACTACTTTCAGATCCTTTCAAGGCTGTGATTTGTCTTAGAGGGAACTTAGAAATACCACAGATTCCTAAATATGTTGTAGCTATAGGTGAGTTCTCTGAAATAGAGCTTTTCCTTTAGGCTGCTTGAGTGAATGGGGGCCCAGATCTTTTTGTTACTTGGGTGAGCTGGCTTTGAACTCCCACTTTCAAATAATTTCAGGTAGTTAAATATGTCCTTGAAGTAAGGTTTTTAAAGTGCATTCTTCTGGTTCCACAAAAGGATGACAGATAAGTTAAATCTAAAACTACAGGCCATCTTCCTCACTACATGTTGCTGTGACAGTTATGACTTTGCACAGAGAGTATGGCATGGAGAAAACTGCTGCTAAAACTGTCTACTCAGATAAAAGGTAGCTTTTCTGAGCTCATTTTGTTGTCTTGCCGAACACTCATCTAATACTGTGATGAGATTCAGAGAGCTTACCTGAAAAAGGCTCCTCCATGAGATCATTTAATTGTTTACACACTTCATAACATCATTCAGCTTTTTTAAGATTGTCTTTTTTTTTCCCATTTATCATGCCTTGAGACTTAAAGTAATAATCCTTTTTACAAAAATTGTGATGGTTAGGCCACCACACGTTCTGTGTGCAGTTTCAGTTTTATTTCAAGGCTTCTAATGAGGTTAGGTTGACAGAGGTGTAATATTTTTAGCTCAATTGATAGCAGGCGTAAAAAAATAACAGGCTTTCAAAAACACAGATCATTTTTCAAGTGTGTTTTTGTTGAGTAACTAAGAAAACCAGTAGAAAAGTTTGGTGATTTTTTTTTTTTTTCAGAAAGAGTTTTTTTTCTCTCCCTACTGATATCTCATGACTGTACATTTGATACACAAAATTTTTTTTAACAATTATAAAAAGAACAAATCCCTCACAATAGCCTTGGCAAGGCAATGTATGAAATGTTCTTTCAATGTTTTGAAAGAAACTAGGAAGCTGTCAGTGTTGTGAATTGAGAAAGTTGTTCAGCTGTGAAACTTCTCTGAAAATCTAATTACATTCCCAATTACTCCTGAAATGCCATTAATTGTTCCAACAAATATCATAATCTGACAACACTTAATAAAAATTTTCATTTCTGTCATTCTGTCCTTCTGGAAATAATTTAGGTCAGGTTCTTTCATTCTTTCTTTCAAAGTCAGGTGGTGTCTGAGTGAATGTGTTCTACTTCAAGAATGAAAATAAGAACAACAGAGTAGAAGAAATTCAAAACACTCTATTTTCTTAACTCCTACTTTGTATAAAAGTCATGAGCACCTTTTGTCTCAGACCCTAACTTCTTATCCCTGCTGTAGGACATTTAGTGCAGTCATGACTTTTCAGGATTTGTGTGCCTCTTGAATTCAGTTTGTTGGCAGTTTGAATTGTCTGCTACTGGAAATAGTTAGAAATTTTTTTTTAGAATTACATTTTTTGACATAACAATTCAGGAATTACTGAACTGTGGGTGCAGTGTACTGTGCTGCTGATTTTACTGACTGTTCAAGTCAGTCCAAAAATTATTGAACAGACAACTAACCCAATCCCTTTCTCAGGGGTTTTGAGAAAGTTCATGAAAATCAAAATACAAAATTTGTCAAATTTTGGGTTTAAAAAACTGAACCAAAACAAAAGACAGATCAGCACTGGAAAATTACATGCATTTTAATAGGTTTGCTTGGCATTCTACAAACCTGGGCACAGATGATCTTATTGAGTTTTAATTTCAAAAATGACCAACAATACTGCTATTCTGAAAAATACCTCCCCAAATTATCTATATAACTTTTTAAACATTATAGTTTTATTATTTTCTTTCTGGTAAGGATGTCTTTACATTCTGCCAAATCTTATAGCACATGAATAAAATATTGTGCAATGGATAATTAGTTTTTGGGCTTGTGAAACAAACTATAAAATATAAATTGAAGCAAAGCAGCTTTTCCAGGACTGTTACAAAACAAAACATTGTTTTTCTTGGTGAATTTTGTGCCAGCTGTGTCAAGCTGCATGCAAAGGGAAAAAGTTAAAGAAGGATTCAAAGAGTAAGTGATGCGTTTAGATTAATGGCATTTAGCAGCTGTTTTTTAACTCAGTGAAAATCTGTAACTGTAGTCATCAAGGGCAAAGTTCCTGTGTTTTCTCCTTCTTTTTTTGAGAACTGCTAAAGTAGAATTTCTGGCAGCAGCTCTGTTCCTTCAGGGTTTGTGGGAAGGACTGTGTGGAAAGTAGAATTTAGTAATTAGAATATTTAGAATTTTTTTTTCACATTCCTAGCTTGAAGGAAACTTTTGTGTTTCTTGACTCTAAAGGGTCATGTAAAGATTTCTGAGCTAAAGGAGTTGGATTCCTGACAAGATGAGAAAAATTATTAGGAAATTGTGTCAGTAGTTCCTTCACAGAGACCAGGTAAACTCTGTTTAACATTTGGAAAATGGCATTCTCTTCTAGTTAAAAGAAATTTTAGTGGATTTATTTCCTCTTTCCTTCCCTACTTAAACTTTTCTGGAATTCTTGAATTATAGCAACATTTTTAGTAGTTCTTGCTAGCTAAGCTTCTAATTGGTCGTTTACTTGTACTTCTTTCTAATATGATTTTTGAGTGAAGAAAAAAATCCACACCATCTCTATAGAATAAGCTTGTTAGCTGTTCCTGGCCCTTGGCTCACAATCAGGAAATAGTTGGGGAGGATCAAGTCCTTGCTGTTGACTACATTTTTTTTTCAGAATGAATTATTGGTTTTTTGTTTGTGTGTTTTTCTCATTATGCAGGAAATGTTCCTTTCTGTCTCTCTTTAACTGGAAGAGGAGTTTGCAGAAAGGTCATAACCTACTCAGGTGATCTCAGGATGCTTCTGAGAACATTTTGAGTTAATTGCATGGTACTAAATCTGTGAACGGGAGTCAAAACAATGGGATCTTTTTATATTCTCAGTGTTGGTATAAGGAAGAAACTAGAATTGAGGCTAGAACTGAAAACAGATGGAAGAATAAATGGATTATTTTTTTCCAACGTGATGGTTTTTTCCTCAGTGCACTTGGCTGATTCTACATTTTTTCTTGGCACTCTGAACCATCAAGGCCCCTGCTCCTTTAATTTTCCTAGCAACCCTGTGTCCCCCATGTCTGACCAATTGATTGATACTGACATCAAGTGCATGCAGTTCACAGTGTTGGGGACTTGGGGTTTTTGGTGTCACTCCTACCAGCTCACCAGGTGGAACATTTCATTTTTTGAGTAGAATTACCATGATCCATTCAACCTAGAGATGGCTTGATGTAAAAGCATCACAAGTCCTGAGATTCTGTTTAAAGTTTTGTTACTTGTGAAAAATTGGAAGAGCTTAGAGGGTTTTTCTTGAAATACCTGTGAACAATTTAGCTTTGTCATCACCCCTTTTTCCTACCTCATGAGTGTATGCCATACCTGTAAGTTTCAGAACTGAAAAGTCTGTGCCAGTGTGTTACAGTGTGAGCACAGTAATTATCCTGTGGTTGGCACTTTGCCTCCTTGTAAGCATTCCTGGGTATTCACATGAGTAGTCCAGAGCTGGAAGCCCATTCCTGCATGTCCATGCAGACCTCTGTGAAGGCAGTATTTTTAATGAAGTTTCTTGTTTTGAGGCTGATTTTTCCACCCATGTCACGATACCTCCTTCCTCTCCACCCTCTAGCACCCTGGGCTAAGAAATCATCCTCAGTCAGGTACAGAATATTATTTTTCTTGGAAGTGAAACATGCTGTACTGAACTACATTGAACTCTACTGAATCTACTTTGAGCTCTTCAAATAGTAGCATGAACCTAAGAATTTTTGTGGTAGGCAATTATATTTAAAGGTGCAGAATTCCCACATTTTGCTAATGGATGCTGAAATCTTAAAGCATACTTGTGTTCTACTTTTTAACAAGCTCAGTTTGTCCTAAGAATGCCTGAACTTGTGCTGATATATTTATATTGTAACTGCATATCAACCTGTATTAGTTTACTGGATTGTTGATCCAAGGCCTTGCTTGGAGCAGAATTAGCAGGGTTGCTTTCTCAGACTTTTTTGCGCTCTTCTCCAGTGGTTTTTTCATCTTCAGGCAAGACTTTAGAAACTCTTTACAAGTTTGGCCACTATGAGACTGTTTCGTTTTTGTTGACAGAAACAGTGACAAGCATTTCCTGAACAGAAAAGCTTTTGTAGTTCTTGTGCAAGTCTTTTTTAAGATGTTTGGTTTTTGGTTTTTTTTTATGGCTAACCTAATGTTTCAGGAAAGCAGAACCAACATAATTCATGAGTTCTGCTGCTGCTGCAGAGATTCGTGATTGTGACAAGAAGTCTCCATTATGATCTGTGCTTAAAATGTCTTGTGTGCATTAATTTTTCTGAGGTAGATTTTCTGCCAGACAAGCTTGGTGTGGTTTTTGAGAATGTACACAGGAAATTAAAATGCTTTGGTGTCTATGTAGTCTTGTTACTAAAGGAAAAATTAAAATGAAACCCCCTCACAAAAATAGACTTTGAAGACCAGATTCATTAGAGGCTTGGCTCTCAATCATGGCACACTAGGCCACAGAGTCCAGGAATTTTACATGGGAATTCTTCTGTGACTTAAGTGTGTTGTGCTGTTCTTTGAGTTGAACTAAATGTTTGCAGAAAGTATTATATTACCTGTAGTACACCACTGCTTAATGAGTACAGAATCTTCTAGTATTCTGTAGGTAGACTTTTTTCACAGGAGGGCAGATGCTAGTGGAGAGACTGGGAAATCTCAAGAAGTTGTGGTGTGCCAAAGGGAGCTCTGGGAAATTTCAATAATGTGTTTTGTAAGAATTAAGTTTTTGTGCATAATTTGAAACACTGGATTTTTAAACTGTTAATCTTCCTTCTGAAGCAACTAAGTATTAACATTTGGGTTTGGGATTTTATTCTTTATGTGGAAGTCTCCCTAAGCTATTTTGTCAGTGTTTCATTCTGTTTCATTAATACAGTTAATACATTTGTCTTAATTTTTAATATAGTGCAATCTTGCATGTGTGGAATAATTTTCCTTCTGCATGTATCATGTTATTGCAGGTGGTCGCAAATTTCCATTAAAATATCATTTTAATGTGGTTACCATCCAACAATGAGTGATTTGACATTGTGGCATAGCTCACTTTAGGAGGAGTATGAATGTATTTTAAAGGCTTCAGAATTACTTCCATTTAAATGTTTACTGTTTCATTTTCACTTGTAAAGCTATGTCAAGCTAGAGGCAGACCATATCAAGGCTGATTTTAGACTAGGTTATGTAGCTTTTCCTGCTAGAAATTGGATTTGAAACAAAATTCAGGATGTCTGCCTTCAGATCAAGCATCCTTTTGAACACAATCACTATGGTTTAGTGTAAATCCTTGATGCTGCAGTGTGCATGTGTTCTGTTTCAAGGGTCACTTTTGGGTAGAAAAAGTAACTTTGTATTGTAAATAAATCTACATTGTTTTCTTATTGTCTCTGGTTCTTTAGGCTCACATCCCAAAGAGTGCTCTCGTCCCTGTGATACCTATTACCAAATCAACGGGGTCACGGTTCCGAAACAGTGTAGAAGGATTGAATCAGGAGATTGAGATAATAATTAAGGAGACAGGAGACAAAGAGGAACAACTTGTTGTATGTATCTGCCACCATGTTTGCTCTATATAATTATTTTTGTTTTGCTTTGAGATCATAAACTTTATTTTGCACCATTTTTAAATTAAATTTGTCTGGAATTAATTTTAATTATATTTTTATTTATTGTTTTCTTTAAGGTAAGTTGCAAAGTCACTTGGAAAGCAAAAGGAATGAAAGAGTTAAAGCTTGAATCTGAACCTTTTCCTCTAAATAAGAAATCTCAGTAAAACAGGGAAAAGCAACATGTCTGTTTTGAGAGTTTTTGTAGTAAGTCTTTTTTGCCCATGCTGAACTATCCCCATCCTAGGTGAACCATAATTTGCCCATTTTTAATGTTCATTTTATTTTAATGGTTTTTAGAGGTGAATTTAGTAATAAGGTATCGGAAATATAGACTGTGAAAATGATTAAGGAACCAGAATGTCTTTGATATGAAGAGAAGCTGAGAGAGATTGGAGTGTGTTCAGCCTTGAGGAGAGACAGCTCTGGGGATCTTATCAATGTGCATAAACATCTCATGTGCAGAAATGGACAGAGCTGGTCTCTTTTCAGTAGTGCCCAGTGATGGGGAAAGGAGCAGTGGGCATAAATTTAAAAATCTTAGGGTTTTGTTGGTTGTTTGTTTGTTTTTTCAAATGTGTGAGGGTTTCTGAAGCCCAGAGAAGTTGTGGAATCATTGTCTGTCGAGATATTAAAAACTTTGACAGAGTCCTGGATACGCTGTTCTACCTGAGTCTGCTTGAGCAGAGATGTTAAACTTGATAATCTCAAGAGGTTCCTTCCAGCCTCAGGAATTCTGTAATGATGAGAAATCTTAGAAATTGTTGTCCTTAGTTTCTGAACCTGACATTTTAGTTTCTTTTGAAGTTGCATGTAGCTAATAAAATTTTCTTCCTCAATTGGTTTTATGAAACCCAAAAAGACCCTCACTGTTACTGGATTTAAAGAAACTGCTATCCAGACAAGAGCAGCTGTCTGATACCTTTAATTTCAACAGCCTCAAGATATTCCAGACGGGCACCGTGCCCCGCCCCCGCTGGTGCAGCGCAGCAGCAGCACTCGCAGCATTGACACCCAAACACCCGGTGGGGCAGACAAGGGCAGCAACAACAGCAGCCGCTCCCAGTCGGTGTCTCCAACCTCCTTTCTCACCATCTGTAATGAGGGCAGTGAGGAAAGCCCGTGTTCTGCAGATGATCTGCTTGGTGATTCCAGAGATAAAGGTACCGTGTCGCTTTAAAAGTTCAACAGTGCTGAACTTGTGCGATGTGCAGAACTGCATCAGTAAATCCTGCATCCAGTAGTCCTGGTGCTTGTGTTGGGTATTTTTTATGATCTTGGCAAAAATCTGCAACCTTATAGCAATTCATAGACATACCCATAATAGTTCAAGTGTTTAGAGTTTATTTAATTATTCTTTTTTCATCTGGAATCTTTTGAGAGCTCCTAGGAGAATTTTATAATTCAACATAAACCTGTTCAGTTTTTTATAGTATATGGCTTCTGCCCATTTTTTGGGTAGATGGTGACAGTACAGAACCATAGATTTAGGTTTGCAGTTAAAAACTGAAAATGCCCAGGAATGATCAGATATTGCAGAGGAGCCTGAAAATGTTATAAGAAGAAACAGAAAGAAGGAAAGAAATTGAGATAAGAAAGCTTATTTGCAAATGAAGGCTTTGAAGGCAAATGAAAATGTTTTTGAATTTCATAACATTGGTAATGAAGTGGCTTTAAATTCAGGGGGCATTTAAAGGTAGCTCTTGTGGTTTTTTATAGTGTGTCACATTTGCATAATGAGAAACTCTGTTCCTGCAGAAAATGGGAATAATTCTCCCTTGCCAAAATACGCTACCTCGCCAAAACCCAACAACAGCTACATGTTCAAGCGTGAACCTCCTGAGGGCTGTGAAAAGGTGAAAGTCTTTGAGGAAAACTTGTAAGTTCATTTTTGCTACATAAGACATAACATCTAAGAATCAGATTAATTATTGCTTTATTGATTTTGTGTCAGATTGAAGTTATTAGTCCAGTTGCTAAAGGTGTGCTAACAACCTGATCTCTGTTTTTTGGTGTGACTGTATATTGGCATATTGGTATATATTTTTTACTGCTGAAATTTAGTGTTAAAATCTTGAGTGATGTTTTTAAAAAACCAGCTTAATTTGAGAAAAGTCTTTTACCTGGCAGATAGTGGGAGAAGAACTCAAATAATCAGATTGGGGGAGAGGTAATAACAGGCTGTAACATCAGCTAATGTGTGTCACAGCTTGACAGGCATATCCAGTAATCTAGACTCTGGGGACCGTATTCTTTTCAGCTAAAGCAATGTAGTTGTGAAACTTCTAGTGACAGAGGAGTGAACTTGACCCTGAGTATTTGATGCTTTGATTATTCTGGAAAAGCCAACTTTTGTGATTTGGGAATATTCTAGGAGGTTATATTATTATTATTTCAGTGTAGTTTTTATACCCTTATGTCACTTGTACACTAGAATCTTAACCTACAGTTAAAAATTCCATCTTGTCACAAGGAGTATAGATTGGTTACAATTCTCTAATATTATCTCAAGAATGCCATCCAGTATAAATGTTAGTTAAAAAGAAAATGAGCTTGGCTGACCTGTGCAAATGGATTTGACAGGTCTCTACAGCCTGTCTCATGGCAATGTGGGAAGGGTTACAGTAACTGAAGTTACCTGTGTGTATTACACTGTAAACTATGTCACTGACAGATGGATAGTTAGTATTCACTGCCTACAGGAACATACTCTATTGCAGTTTGACTCAGGTTCACATTTCTTTTCGGAAGTCCTCTCTGCATAACTGTAGGACTGTTCTGCTGTAGAGTGAAACAGACTTCTGCAGAAGTTTCTACATAGCCATGGCAGTCCTCAGACACTGCAGTTTGATGAAAAAACATCTTTTCACATCTGTTACTTGAATTCCATGTGAATGTGGAACACACGAGTGTAACTATTTTAAGCTCAACCTTTGTTTAATGTAATTTCTATTTGAAAATCCTATACAAGATTTTCATTTGGGAAGAAAATTTACAAGTGAGGTTGAATTTTCTGGACACTGGGGAGAATCAGCTATCAGGGAAATGTACCCTATCTTATGAGCAGTATTTCTTTTCACAGTAAAGTATCTCTACAAAAATTCACTGGAAGATTGGCTTGCTTGGCTTAGCAAAACAAAGACAGAAGTGAACATGGCTCTTTTACAAGCACAAGGAAGGGAGGGAGAGGTTATAGGCTAAAGGACAATGCTGGCAACAACAAAAAGTGAATAAAAATTTCTGGTGGCTATTTTCAAGCAGTAAAGAGAGAATTTAAAGCAGATTTCTATAGTTCTGTCTTGAAGTAGACTTTGGCTACTGTAAAGCTACTGTAAGTAGCTTTACATTGCAGTGTTAGAACACAGAAGGCATTCCTAAGCTATCCATGATTTCCATTCCAGCTCTGTTTTTCTTAAAGCATGTCTTGGGCTGAGTTCTATGCTGAGATGGCAGAAGTGCAAGTCAGGATCTAAATTTGTGTTCCACACTTCCTTCCCAGATTATAAGCACTTGATGAGGAAAACTACATTTTACTCTCTGCATTGAGTTTTTAGTAAGTTTGGGGTCATCTTCTGTGGAGAGTCAGGGCACACCTCATGCAAAGAAGGCAAAAGTATAGAAAATGGGAACCCCAGATGATTATGAACTCCTTTGAGATATGCAGTATTAGGATCATTGCTATGCCAGCTTTCTTTCACAGGGCTTGCTGTATAAATAGTGTCTGTATGTGGGGCAGAACTGGTTGGGTTGTGAAAGTTTCTGGAGAACATGATTGAAAATGATTTCTCATATAATGAATGTGCTAATTCATGGATAGGGTTTGTGATCCAGCATGAAGTTGGTTTGGAAACCAACTTGGGTTTGGAAACAGCCTGCCCTAAGAACATGCTGTTAGTTGCAGCACGTTTAAACAAGCGGTTTAAACCCATCTTGTCATTTGCTGTGTGCTGTGAGTGTCACTAAGGCATTATTGAGTAGCTGAAATACTTCAAATTGAAACCTCGACTTGTTTCTGATGATGTGTTCAGTAATACATCCCTGCCATTGGCAGAATTTGATTGTTCCATAAAACTATTGTGTGTATTTTATTTCTAGGCCAAAGCCATTGCACGAAATTCCAGCCTTCTATTGCCCTGACAAGAACAAAGTGAATTTCATTCCGAAAAGTGGCTCTGCTTTCTGTCTTGTCAGCATCCTCAAGCCACTTCTTCCCACACAGGATCTCACACTTAAGGGCACTACACACAGCCTGACTGTCTCCTCCAGCATGACGCCTGGTTTGTTACAGCCCATTTCTGTGGCCTCCTTGACTACAAACACAGATCAAGACAGGATCTCTCGTGGAACAAGTACAGTAATACCACAGACCTCTCTGCTCCAGCAGTCAGGATGTATTGAGGAAGCTGAAGAATAATTTAGATTGTCTTGACATTTTTCTGGGCAACTACTGGGAAAAAAATGGAACCAGTTGACCGGACGCTTCTGATCACACACACGCATTGTTTTAACAATTTATGGCACTGCCATAATCAAACCATTTGTATAATTGACAGTTTGTAGCACATTGAGAAGTTCAGGAGGATGCAGCAGCTGATATGTTGTTGTACACTTTCTGCTTTTGAAGACTCTGGTTCTGTTTCTCTTCTGCTTTTTTTAAACACTGGTGAAAACAAAGACTATCATAATACTTTCCCATTTAAAGGACCAGTTGTTGTGATGGTGTGTGTCCTCTGACTTTTTTCCCCCCACTAAAACAAGTCTCAAGACCAGCCAGCTGATCCCATTTACCATTGTAATCTGCAGAGGGAGGGGCAATCAGATGGTTTTGCAAGATGTCTTTTGTATGAAAATGTGTATTTTGTAACAAAATTTTGCCTTTCTGGTTTGTAGCAGATGGTGTTTCCTGGTGGTGATCCCCCTACCCTTTTTTTTTTTTTTTTTTCCCTTTGGTAGGGAAGGATTTTTTTATACTTGGCCGGCTTACAGCTGATGGGACCAAAGGATTGCTGAACTATTGTGGCAGTCTCAAATGATGTGACCTTGCTGAACAGCTTCAGACCTAAACCAAGCAAAACAACTTAATACGTTTGAAACTTTTGAAACAGAAGAGTATGCAAAAACAGTGTTAGTGTATTGTGTAAATTTTTTTGATATCAAAAATTTGTGCTTCTGGTAAGTCACATTCTTAAAATTCCTTCCTTCACAGAATTCCTACTAGTGTTGGTTTATTGGCTGGAAAATTGCATTTTAAAGCACTTGCCCTGCTATTGTTCTATTTGTCCATAGAATTTTTGTGCAGATGTAGGGAAAAAAACCATATTATCCTCTTACTCAGTGTTCTTTCTTCCAGAAAATACTTGGCTCTTACAGGCTTGCTTAGATCCTTATGAGTCAGCCTGAATCATTAATCACTCTTGGTACAAATTTGCTCTGACATGACTCATCACTGTATTATAGACCCTGGCCACATAATACTGAAATACCTGTGCATGGTTTCCTCCCTTTTGTCATAGTGGTGTTTGTGTGTCCGTTGAAGGTGATGGTTTGTCAGGCATGATATCTGTTATGCAGAAGTTTACAGCAGCAGATGTGTTCTCTCTTTTTGACTAGCAGCTTAGGCTGGCATGTAAAACAGGACTTTTTGATACTTGGTTTGTCCTGATAATGTGGCAGTTAATGGTTGCTTTGAAATTACAATGAAAGGCAAAAATGGGGGGTCGGGGGGGAAGGCAACTGCAAACAGAAACTGTTCAGGAACTTCACTGAGGTTTCTCATGTGTTCCTGGAGTGCATTACCTGGGTTTGAGTCAATACAATTATAGATATGCAGAAAGCTCCAATGACCTGAATACCAGTGTCATAGTCATTTATAAAACAAATTAATCTTGTACCTCTTTAGCAGAGTTAGATTCAGTAATTTCAAAGTAAATGTCATTGTGGACAGTCTCTGGGTCTGATTATTGGTCTGTTACATGCAAGCAGGTCTCACTGGCTTGCATATACACAACTTCCATTGACATAGTTTCCATGGATCAGTTGTATTCTCAGGTCTCCTCCTAATGGCAACTATTTAAAGATGATACTGCAAATATAGCTGTCTTGTTCAGTGCTTAATATGATGAATTTGCTTGCAAACATTTTGATTTAGGGAAAAAATCCCTGCATATGTGTGCAGATAATAATCATAATTTTGATGCATATTTGCTGTTCCTTTATGTCCTGTATTAGCAACTATGACTGCAGTGTACTTCATTCAGCAAGTAAGTGTAAATTATGCTAGAATGGGCAAGTTCTCTATTTATAGTATTTTTAAAATGTTATGCAAAAAAGTCAGTAAATTAAAGTTGTACCAGGAGGTATGAAAGTATTTCACCTGTTAAATTAGCAAACAAGAATAATTTAGCTTACCATCTATCTTCCCATGAAAATGGACAGGATTGTTTTGAAGTAACAGTTTAAATTTGCACTGACATTGTCAGTCACCTGGAGTTGTTGAGGAACAGAGCTTTAAAAATAAGCAGATTTGTGCATCAAACTTGTGTAATTTTGCCAGCTGATAGTTCTTTTCTAGGCTTTGTGAATATTAATTTCTTCCTTCTGAAACACTACAGTGCAATTTGAAGTCTGAAATTTACTGCTTTAGATCGGTTTGTTTAAACCTGGTGTGACTGCTCCGGATCATATTCAGGTGAAGGAAGTGCTTTTAAGTCTGTTTTCTATTTCTGTAACAGTAGCATGTAAAGAAGGTCATTGTTGCCAAACTGCCTAGTGCTTTATTAGGAGATCTTAACTGAATGGTTAAGAACCATTAAGAAGGGCTAAAGTTAACGAAGAGCCTTTATTACAGCCTTGACACTTAACTGACTTCACCAAGATGCATTCTGATGTTTGTTTTCATCACATTGTGACTCTCCCAAACAGCAGTGGGCTTTCTTACCGTGGGACTTTCTTTTGCACCTGTTCTTGTAGGACTTGAGTATCTCTCTGGTAGTTTACCTTGTATGTTATTGGACGATGTACTGTACAAATTAGTGAGCTGCTCTGATAAAAACCAAATGTAAATGTGTGAAGTTTTTGCTTTTTATAAAAGAACAGCATTCAGGACAACATTCAGTCTTTTTTATATGCAGGACAACTCTACTATTCCTGTGGCAGCTCAAGTTTATTACGAATCCACACTCAAGACTCAGAGTTAAGAAAATATGACAGCTCTTGTTCTCAGACCAGCTTTGTTGTGTGCAGACAAAAATGAGCCTTAAATTTTTTATGTGCTGTCTTGTGCCATAGCATTACTGTTAGCTGAAGTATTTAAATCGATTTGCAAATAGCTTTGAGAGTGCATGGAGCTTTTTAAAAATTCTTTTATGTATAGAGTGGGATCTTCATTTTTGGAGGGAGCTGACCTGTGCATTTCACAAGCACAGTTTTACTGAAAGAGTTCAAATTCTTTTGGCTTACTTAAAATCCTAACTATGCATAGACCTAGTCAGTTCCCTGATTGCCTACTTTGTAGCTTAAGAGAAAGTAAAGGTCTTTTTATGCACAACTTGATGCATTTGATATTCTTGTTTTCTTGGTGTGCTACACTTCTAGCCACACTTAAAGGCTGGTGGTTGTGTTCAATAACACTGGGAGTTGATTTTGAGATATACTAAATGATGTTACTCCAGTTGTAAATTCTGTTTAAATCACAAGGAAGGAGTTCATTGTGACAAAGTCCATGGTTGGACAGTTGTGATTATTAGAATTGTTTTTTCAAAAACTCAAGGCACAGGAGAAGAGGGCTCCTTTGTAAAGTTTGACCTGCATCAGCTATTCTTTCCTTGCTTGGTGCCATAATCCTGTAGCATTTAAGTACTTGGTAAAGTAACAGACAGTGCTTAAGTACATATATCTTGAAAGAAATTCTTGTTTTCAGGTATGTATCCCAAGTGAGCAAAAAAGGGAGGGAAAATTAAGTGTTGCTTACTGTGGTAGTAAATGATTGCTGTGTTTGACTTACGTAAAGCAATAGCAGCTCTTATAAAGTATGTTTAGTCTCAGGGCTATTTTTTGATTTGTTCTAAAATACAATTTCCTGGAATTCAGAGTCTGAGACTGTTGAAAAACACTGAGGCTGAGTTTTTTGGGAAGAAGGAAACAAAGTCATATCCATTAACCTTTCCTCTGCCTCAGGCCAAACTTCTTGTTGCTTATTAAGAGAATTCAGTGGTACCACAGTAATTCCCTGCTGAAGTATTATCTGTACTCTCTCCCTGCCATCTCTAAAATGCTGACTGATGTCTTCACAGAAATTCAGTGCCAGTGATGTCCATATTTCCTTGCTAAATGTTTCCTTGCTGAGTACTTGACAGCTTCTCCATCAAGCTGAGAGGGCAAAGGAGGAAGCATAGGAAGTCAACAGAGACTTGCAGTTACAGAGATCATTCCTGCATGGTGACTTCTTGGGTATCTTGATTTCCATTTGACTTACTGTGTGCATGCACACAGGTCTGTTGCTTTAATTTGTGTGGCTGGAGGCAGAGCTGGTATTTTTAAGAACCTTTTATTATTTTTTTTCCTATGTACAGACTTGCAGAGCTGTTCTCTTCCAGAACTGATGCACACTTAAATGTATCTCCAGAGCAAAGCTTGTGTGTTGTTCTTACTTGTCCTCGTGAGATTAATATAACCTGCAAAAAGGAAATAAAAGCACCCAAACACTTGAACATCAGGACTGTGCTTTCTCCATATAATTCCATAGTTCAGGTGTGTGCCCTTCATCAGATGACTTAGAGCCAGGTTGATATATATGTTAAACCAAAAATGTTTGTTCTTAGGAAAGGCAATAGAAGGTAAGC
The DNA here is from genome assembly GCF_027477595.1 of Haemorhous mexicanus. NCBI lineage: Eukaryota > Metazoa > Chordata > Aves > Passeriformes > Fringillidae > Haemorhous > Haemorhous mexicanus. The sequence continues at coordinate 26,154,958 of NC_082348.1, read as the reverse complement.
CCTTCATTACCCAGGGAGGTGAAAAGCACTGGGGAAGAATTGGTTTTATGTGATCAAAGAGTTCTTTTAGAATTGTTTTTCTGAATATGGGTATACAGGAAAACAAAGTTACCAATCACTGCAAGATGTACCTGTGTATTTTCTTGATGTGAGTTTGTGAGCATTCAGCATCTCTGAAAATCAGTTCCACTCTTAGCGTTCTGTTTATACAAAGAATGACTTTGATGCATTATTTGGAAACTGTTACTTTGCACATCAAGTGGGGGGACAATGTTAACTACTCACAAGTGTTCTGTGACATTCCAGTCCTGTACCCCAGCTGAACTACAGTGGTCTCTTTCTGAATGCTCCAAACAGAAATGGAGTCCTGTTACTGCTTGCTTGGTTTCATTGCATGTCATCAGTAAATACCTAAGGTATGGTCTTTTGTTTAATAGTTCTTCATTGGGATTTGTATTTGACTACAGATACTTCTGTAGTGTTGATAGATCTGTCTGAATAGCAGAAGAGGACTTGGCCTGATAACACTGCAAATTAACATTTATTACACAAACTTTTGGAACAACTCTCTGGAAAAATCTACTAAGCTTAAAAAAGAAAACAAACCCCATCATCCATCCTAATTGTCCATGTACTGATAGTTAAGAACATAGCTTGGCTTCATTCTAAATTATTTCTTATATTGAAATGTGCAATTTTTGAGGGTAGCAGTCAAGGGGTGTTCAAAACTGCCATTAGATTTGCCTTTGTATGAAATTGGCTGACATGTTTTCCTCTGTTACACTGTGATAACTTGTGGAGATGTTCTTGCTTATGTTGTACTGATAGGTTACTTGTTGCATGTAAAGCAATTTTTGTAAGCAAGAGGAATTCCAGGGATGTTCTGTAAAAAAGGGCCTATTCTGAGGTGATGTACACTGTTGTAAAACTGGAGCAGCTCAACTAATTTCAATGGAATTCTTGATTTACACTAGTCTTTTTGCTATGTGTAGTTATGCCAGTACAATTTTGCACAATGTTATTTGAATATTGCGTTCTGACTTGTGAACTGTTTCTACTGAGAACAGTGAAAATTTTACAAACTGCAATAGCGGAATGTTTTTGGCCTTTTTTTTTGTTGTTTTTGCCTAAAATAAAAAGTTGTCACTTGAAGCTATGGGCTAATCTTGGATTTATTTTTAGTAGCAAGGGGTTTTTCTGTTTGCACAGTCTGGAGATTTGCCTGAGCATTTGCCCTGAGGGTAGTGGGCATTTACTACAAATAAAGCACTTTTTAAACCCTTTTGGAAGAAAATCATCAGAATGGAAATATTTGTTTAATTCATACCCTCATTCCTCCAGTGCATCCTGGAGAACAATCCTGAAAATTCTGCCTTTCCCTGTCTTCATCTGCAGTAAGTTTGGTCAGTTCCTGAGGACACTACAATTCCACCATTAGGGGAAGGTGCATCAAGTCCTGGATTTTGGAAACGGAAGGATTCAGCATGTGTTCTCCTTGGAGTGAAGGTGTGAGAGCAGGACTGAGGACAAGCCCTGGATTCCTGCTGGTAGGCTCATTCTGCTGTTCAGTAGAATGCAATTGCTGAAGCCTACCTGAGGAGGCACATAGGCTGATTGTTGAAATAGTTTCATGTTCTACATTTGTCTGTTTACTCCAAACAAGCATCTTTCTTCATGAGGAGAATTTGGAGCCAAAACTTCGTTAAACTAGAAGTGGTAAAGTAGATAAATTATTGGGTTTGGGGATTTTGCTAGCTCTTATATTAAATTTTGGTCTAATTTGCCTAAAAGGCTTGGAGCAATTCCCCTTCTGGAAAATCATTGTCAGCTATATTTCATTTCAGAATGGAGAAGCAGATTTCTTGGAATCTTGAAGAATTGAAGGATTACTAGTGTGTGGCCCTCAAGGCAGGGCTAGCTTGTGATTTTCCAGTGGTGGAAATGTTTGGGACAGTAAATATGACATCAACATCAAGTTCCCATTATTGTGCATTTCACAAGGAGAGACCATGGGTCAGTTTGCATCCAAACAGGAAACTGCTTGGCTGAAATGTACAACAATAATTCACAGACAATGAGGTCTGGAGTATTTGGTGCTTTCTCAAATTTTAGTCTTTTTCACCTGTTCAGTTGTCTCTGGATGTTTGCCTGTCTCCAGATGAACAGGATCTGATTCTTTATTAAATAGGCTTTGACCTCATTCTCCATTAAACTATTTCTTCACCACTGATTACAAATCTAGTATTTCTGGTTTTGTGCATGTAAGGATGATTTTACTGTAAATATGTCTGGTGTTCAAAATACCTTCACACCTTGCATTACATATAGGAAAACTGCCAGAGACATTAAGATGCTGATGAAGATCATCTGTGAAGAGAAAGAGAATGGAAAGAGCATCTCTGTGGTGAGCAGTGACCATCTTCCAGTTTTTGATTCACTGTTTTCATTATAAGCACTTATGTTCCTCAGTTAAATAGCTGCTCTTTTTTATTTTTCTTCAGATTGTAAGAGATAATCAGGCAGGAGACTGCTAGGAGGATTTCTCAGGTATCTCAGTTTTTTCTTGGGATTAGATCTGACTGCATAGCAAATTACTGTAGAAGTTGTAAGCCAAATTTATCATATTTGCTTGCTGTACTTTTCCTGGCTCTTCACTCAGCATTTGGAAAATGTGTAAGATAGTCATCCCACCCAGACTTCCAAACTTTTGATATGCTGCTGTCTGACACTATTTCATCTGTATACAGCATTTACAGAAGCACTGTTCATTGCCAGCCACGACCTGGTTAAGTGCTGTGTAGTGCAGACATAAGTTAGACTAGGATGGAGGAGATAATTTAGGTGAAGCTCTCCCACACCTGAAATTGGCTGGATTCATCACCACTGCATGTACTTTTGTTCAAGTCTTACTCCTGCCAAACAAGCCTGATTCACCTCCTCCTGCCCTGTCTGTTTACAGAACTGTTGTTCCATGTAACCTGGGCTGTGGCCTTGTAACTGATGCTTGTATTGATGGAGGAGCACGGCCGTGGTCAATAGCAATTTCACACTGTGGTGGCATTGCTTGTAGTAAAGAAAAGATTCAGTAGTAGATTAAAACCTCATTACTGCAAGCCAAGTAGAACACTGTTCATTAATTCCTACACTTATGAGCATGGGGATGTAACTGCTGTGATTAAGCTGTTGATTAAGAAACTATTTGCACAGTTTGTTGTGGATGCCTTTTCCAACTACAGATGTGTAGCTGACCACTGTAAACACTAATTTCACTGTTGATGGAAGTGGTTTTTAGGGAGGTTTCTCTGTTTTCTCCCAGTGGGTGTCCACTGCAAGTAGCTGAACAGCAAGCACTGCCAGAATTAATCTGGCTGTGTGTGTCAGGCAGGCAGCAGGTAAGAGTGTGTTCTCTTTGCCCTTCATCTTTCCAAATCTCTGAAGTTAATTACAAGTTAGAACTTGACCTACAACATCTTGTACTGGACAAATTAACAAAGAAGGTACATCCTGGCCTAGCCCAAATATTTTGTGTGGCTTTTGCAAGATTTTAATCATTTCTGAAAAATATTTTTCTATATACAGGGCTCATAAAAGCACTGCTCAGCTGCAAGATGTAGTCAGGTGCTGTGTAGAGTAGATGAAGGGCTACAGCAGAATTTGGTTTATGATTTGCAGTTTTGCAAAGCTGCCTGTGTTTGCTGTAGTGAATACAGTTAACATCAGCTGGGACCCCACAAACTAGGCTGAGCAGTCACATAATTGAGTTACTTCTCTCTTGAGATGAAGTTTTTGTTTCTATTTCCTGTTTAAATAGAGAAGTTTGGTCTAGGGTTGTTCTGGGGGTTTTTTTTAGACATTCTCAACATTTTGTGAATTGTAGATATTTAATTCTTCTTTAAGAGGTTGTTTTATAGCATGTTCCTGCAGTTTCAATGGAACAATTTCATTTCCTCACACAAAAAATGACCTTTTTGTGATGATTTTTCATTCAAGTTGTAAGCAATGTCTTCAGCCCATAAAGTTACCTTCAGGTTTCAAGGAGATGTTTGCTAAGTTCCAAAATTTCTTGCAATAGGACTGCAGGGACCTGTCCTTACTCCAAGAGTAGGATGGATGGCAGCATTCTCCTGCTGTGACAGCTGCCATCCCAAATCACCCATATCCATCCACACAGTAAGGCAAACCCATGGGAAGCAGCAGGTCCCAGAGCCCAGGAGTCAGAGGTTGATTCTGATCTTAGGCTGTGATCTCTGGGCAGCATCACTTGCAGCCACTTAAGAAGCATGGTTTCACAAACGTGTGTTCAGTTGCATTGCTTGTTTAAAGCTGCATTGCCTACATATCTGTTCTTTTCTTCCATAGCACTTCCAGTGGTTCCATAAATCTCTTTGTACAGCCACAACCCCAGTCAAAACAGCTTTTAAAACCCACTGCTGTGCAATCAGAAATGGCAGGATCAGAAAGGCAAGAGCAGCTAGAGTCTGCATAAACTAAAAAAAAATCTTCAAACTCTGTCCTGCAGTGTGATTATCCATGGTCTTGGCCTTACTGGAACCCACAGAGGGTTGATTTTGGTGCTGCAGGAAGTTAATGGCAAGTTTAGGCAGAGGCATTTCATGGGCAAATTCATAAAAGGGCTGCATCCTGGCCTAGTCTGGATGGGTGTTTCATGTGTTTCTTTGGCAATATCAAGGCTTCTACCATGCCTCATTTTTGGCATACCACAAATGTATTATAAGTGCAGGAGAAACAATGCAAAGCCTGTGCTCAGTCTCACCCTTGTTGCCAAAGAAGGGCCTGTGAAATTGCAGACAGCAGAACAATTCCAAAGCTTTGAAAATGCCCAGAGAAGCTGTGGATGCCCCATCCCTGGAAGTCAGATTGGACAGGGCATTGAACAGCCTTGTCTCATGAAAGGTGTCCCTGCCCCTGCAGGGGGGTTGGATCAAGATTGTCTTTAAGGTCCCTTCCAGCCAAAGCTGTTACATGATTCTATGAAAAACCAAAATTTATGGCTTTCTCCGTGTTGGGAAATTATACCATTGTCACATCCACTTTTATGTCCCAAATACAGTTTTGCTGTCTCAGGTGTGAGTTGTAAGCATGTGATTTCCTTGAAGATAGAACAATTAAAAAGAATCCTTTGTATGCCCTGGAGTATTTTCCTGGAACTACTATTTGCCTTGTAACCCCAGGGAATTTATTTTTAGATGGCCATGGGATAAAAAATAATTAGCTAGATCTAGTTCCCCCCCCCTTTTTATCCTCTGTGATGCATCACAAATCAAATCTTATCTGCATTGAGCCATACCAGCTTAATAGGCTTTCAAACAGCTCCAATATGTCCCAAACCCAAGGTGTTAGAGACTGATTTTTCTCTTAAAACTCATAGTAGGCTCTTTTAATGCTGTTCTTCTTGGAATTTAATGTTCACCATCACACCAGATGATGGTCTGTGTCTGTAGCAGGATGTTAAACCCTTTTGTAAAAGTAAAATGAAATGAGTCTGTTTTAAAGACCACTGTAGTAAAATACTGTCAATATCTGCCCGTAGGATAACTGCCTAAACATTAAGCAGTTCACTGAATATCCAGTGGCATCTAGATTTGAAAGGAGATCCAGATCTGCAAAAATACTTAACTGTGTTGATACAGTTATGATACTATTCTAGAGAGCTAGAAAAAAAGATAATGCTTGTTGTTAAATACAATCAGACCTTTTTAAATAATAAAATATTTAAATTGACCTCAGGATATATCTGAAGACAAAAAGTATGTTCTTGTCTCAACAAACTAAAAGTGCTGGCCTAACTTGAGTTGATTGGTCCATGCAATGAAGTGGTAGACTGAGCTACTTTACATACTGAATGCAACTCAAAAAATGTTTCAGATCACTAAGAACTGAGATCCTAAAAAAGTACAAACTTGGTGTTTCTTATAAAAAGTATTTCATAATCCAATAGAACGAAATCTGCTGGAACGTTTTCTCCATCCTTCAGCCTGAGTTCCATTACATGAGACTGGGTGCAGCCAGTGTGAAATGCTATTTGATAGGAGTGTTTATGTTACTTTTTTCCCCTTCTCTTGCTGGAACATTTTCTGGCAGTAGTGGGCTTAGAGCATACAAAGTAAAGAACAAATTCTCTCCCTGAACCAAGAGTGTGGTACTGCTGGCCAACATTGTAGTGTAGTGCTTGCACTGGGAAGTGCCAAATGTGATTAACCTCTCAGAGTGAAAAATGAGTTTGTGGGAGCCTAAAATATCCATAGGACAAGACATCATATGTTGATTCATTTTTCTATTGCAAATTCAGATGTTATCACTTTTGCTAAAAACTTTTTGAGAAGTAGTGAATTGGATGTCAACTACAAGATTAAGATGCTGTAAAATATGAGCTATTGGATTCAGTGCAAGGCACAGGCTACCCTGTGGTGACTCAGTTATAATAAATTAGTACTTATTCTAGTTGTTTGAATTTTGAGCAGCTTAAGGAAATAATGCATCAGCTATTATTCCTTTCTGATTTTATTGTAGTGCTGAACACTACATACTTTACATTATAAAACATGCTTTACAAGACCTATGATTATTGAAAGAATAAGAGATGGTGGTCCTTACTTTTTTGGGGGGGCTGAATTACTGATGAAGAACACTAGAACTGTATTTATTGCATACAAGACAATTGCACCTAAATTTTAAAATGAAAATAATTTTTCGTGGATTTACGGGAAAGTCTACAAGAATTCAGTTTAATCTACTCAGCCCAAGTCTATTTCTGATGCTTATTTTCTTTGTCTAGCAAAAGCAACTTGGCTGAGTAGTTTAAAATGCATGTTTGAAGAGTGTGCATTCAAACTATGAAATTCTAGATCCAATACTTAATGTATTTTCACTTTTCTGGCTACTCTTCAATCTGTATGAATCAGGATTTAGTCAGGTATCCAGATTCTCAGAATATTAACCTGATATATTGGGAATTAACTAATTGTATTCTTTCAATTTTCTAGTTGCCAAAACACACCAGAATTTTACTTCCTTTAGTTTTCTAGTTGTCTTCTCTCTTGCAAAACTTAGCAATGTGTAAAGTAGGACAGTGGGATGTAATAAACTTATTCATATAACTCTATCATAACCTACTTTCAAGATGAAAAATTAATTTCTATAAGTAGTAAAGTTTTCATTTGGTTGCTGTAGATTTCAACTGGCATTTCTTAAATGAGTGCATGTTCTCATTTGAAAGTCCAGCATCTGCAGAAATTTTTTCATGCCTTGGAGTAACTGATTCTGCAGGTGGCATGGAAGTTTGTTGGCCACTATAGGAGGGCAGAGCAAAACTTTTCCTCTCTGTAGATGTGTTTGGACATCTGAAGCTGTGGATGGATTGATTCATCCTAACACTGCATGTGGCTAATGTATTAATGAGCCAGCTGTTCCTCTCTTTTGCAGGAGATTATCATGCACGTGCCTCTGACTGGGGAACATTTGAAAATGTGTACTGCTGTCTTAGGCTGGGTGACTCCTGGTCTTTCAGGCTGAAACACTCCCTCATCCTTTTCTTCTTGCAGAGCTTTGCATTGAAAATATTCATGTTGCTGTTATCATGTTTCAGTACAGAATGGTTGGGTTTTTCAAACCATCTCAGCTAGAGGAGAGAAATGATGGTTGATATAGAATCACAGAATAAGCTGAGTTGGAAGGGACCACAAGGATCACTGAGTCCCACTCCTGGCCCTGCACAGCACCATCCCCAAGAGTCACACCCTGTGCCTGAGAGCATTGTCCAAATGCTTCCTAAGCTCTGTCAGACTTGGTGCTGGGACCACTTCTCTGGGGAGCCCATTCCAGTGCCCAAGCACATTCTGGATGAAGAATCTTTTTCTAATATCCAATCTAAAACCTCCCCTGACCCAACTTCAGGCCATTCCCTCTGGTCCTGTCACTGGTCACCAGCAAGAAGAGATCAGTGCCTGCCCCTCCTCTTCCCCTCACAAGGAAGTTGTGACTGCAGTGAGGTCTCCTCCAGGCTGAACAGACCAAGTGACCCCAAACCACTGATGCTTCTGCAGGTACTTCCAGGTGCTGTCTAGATCAGCCCTAGGATATATATTTAGGCTGATCTCATGGAAAAGCTGTTCCAGCTACCTCTCTTCTGAAGAATAATAGTAAGAAATGTCAAAAAATGGTTTTGAGTACAGGTGTTACAGGCATTTTTTTCTTGGGTTTTTGGGGGTTTTTTTAAACCATTTTCTGGGCTTAAATCTGAGAATCATTAGTCTTGCATATCTGCACATTGTTTCTTCATTGAACTTCTGTATTCTGAATTTCTGGAATAACTTCTAAATAGAAGTAGGCCTGAGATTTTGAGCTCTCTTTCAGTTTTTTCAATACTGCCAGAAGGACTGAAAATTAAAGCCAGGAGGCCAGAAGAAATTCTCAGATATGTGGGCATGGGTGGGTCAGCTCCATCATAATTTGTGAAATAATTGTATGAAAGTTAGATGACAAAGTATTTGGAGTAGTATTGTTTAAAGGTTACATCATTCTTGCAAAAATTGGGTGTTTTATTTCAGAAAGTTCCTTTATAAAGGATAAAGAGACATTTGACTTTGAGTCTCCATTGTTTGTAATATCCTCTTTCAGCATGAAAATATTTTCCGTTCCCATCAGTTTTGTCTTTTTTTTTAAATTTGGCAAACACGACTATTTTTCCTGAACTGTGAGTAGAATGAAAAATCGTTATTTTTGTTGGCTTGCAGGCATTGCAGCTTCCCCTCCAATAAGACTGGCAGATTTATTTTTAGAGTCCTTGTCCCAGTACATTTTACACAGTTATTTAATGAAAATGGATTAGACAAGCCTAAGGAATAGGTTTAGTTTGGGCCTTGCTTGCAAGATTTGAGGGTGAGCTGCATGTGACAGAGAATGGGTTCTTTCTGTCTGTGAGTATGCAGGAAGTTTTACTCCATGGTTACACAGCTATCTTCTCAGTGCTCTTGGCTGTCTCCATCTCCCTCTAATCCAGCTCCAAAGGGACTACTTCTGACATTCCAAACTGCTGAGCAGCTTTCCGACAGCTGCTATTGAAATCTGAATAAAAACAAAACTGTTTTCTTTCCCTTCCCCCCAAAGTGGGGTCAGGTGAAAATGGAGCCAATTTCTTGTGTGTGCCAACTCTGCCCCAGTGCTGCATCACCAGTGCTGGGCTGGTCAGCTCTGATATGCTTCAAGGACAGACTGAGAGTTGGGCTTGCACTTAGAGAGGACAAACAAGTCCTAAGGGCTGGAGATGTGAGCCCTGGAGGGACTGCTTGGCACTGTGGGTGAGTGGCCCAGGATAAAGAGCAATCATTTGTGACCCCATTACCTTGGTCCTGGACCTTTCAACTCTACGATTCAATCTGCAGGGAAACTATCTTAGGTGTTTCAAGGGTTTAATAATCTAAGTGTTAACTTTCCTGTTCCTGGTGATTCAGTTAGCTGGGTAAAATATTAGACACGCTGTAAAATGTGGGTTCAGAACATGAAAAAGAAATAACATGAAAGACTGCAAGTTGAAGATTAGAAATTAGTCTTTTTTTAGTTGAGGGCTTTTTTTCAAGAATTCTGGGAAGCAGCTATTTCCTTTCTAATGAAACATGTACAGAATGTTTATGATTCTTCTAGAGTGCAGTTTATTTTTTGTGCTTGTTGCTTACTGATATTTCTGGAAATGTCATCTTTCTCCTCTCCACATTCTTCACTGGGGTTGCTTAAGGGAGACTTCTCTAATGGCTAGGAAAAAATCTTTCTTGAGAAAGAAAGAACACAATGACCTCTTGTTCCATCTCTCCAATTTATTGATTCTTCCAGTGCACAATGTATAATGATGATGTTCTCTCAAGTTTCTGCTTGTAAAAATAGTTTCAATAATGTGTTTAGAAACTGTTACAGAAATTCTGGTTGTACTTCATAACACTGGGACTGTTTGATTTCCTCAGGAAGATGATGGTATGCCAAAATTTTGGTCACACTTAAGAAGATTCCATTTTCTAAGTTACAATGCTGTACAGCCATGTACTAATTTCATCTGATTTCTTAATTCCATAAAAATACTTTTATAGGTGGAATTTTATTAAACAATATGGCCAGAGAGATTTAAAAGAGGAAAAAGTGAGGGTGAAGGAGAATAAATGTTCTGCTTTTCTGTATACATTGGCAAATGACCATGGGGAATGACCTTGAGTGTGCTGAATTCATCAGCCTCCTTTTCTGAAACTTCAGATCTGTAAGAAAGCCTCTCTTAGTGTAAAAGAAATTTGCCTGCTTGCAAAAGAATTTTACAGATGGGAATCTACAGGCTGTTCAGGGCCTTTGGACATGAGCTCAATCAGTTTACAGAATCACAGGTGAAGAATTCATTGAACTAGTTTAAAGCTGGCTGCTATTTGCATTTTGTTTAATTGTGTGGTTCTACTGTATGTAGACCTCAAACAGTTGGCTTCCTATTCAATTAACTTTTTAAAAAAGCTTCATCCCAAGCTTGAAAAATACAATTCAATTTTATAGCCACTTCTTCATAAGGCTTCACATATTTTAAAATTGAAAAGCTCACTACTGAGAATGCAGCTCTCATGTCCAGGTACTTGTGCTGGTAGTTTTTTGGATTAGAAGGATAATTGGAATATTTGGGGGTGGATAAGTGCAGAAACTATTTGCTTGGAGGAAGACAAGGAATTAGGGCTTAGTCTTTCCCTGTGCTGCTTCCCAGAAGGCTCTGCAGAATTCTTCCTATTTTATATTTTTGGTTGAAGAAGAAGTTTAAATTCTGAAGTTGAATTTGCTCTCTTTCATTGAAAAAGATGAGTAAAGTATGCAAGACTGCAGTTCAGGAGAGGTCATTCCCACAGACAGGCAGACAAAGGCATCAGGTCCATACCTTCCATGGGAAGATGCACACTCAAATCATGGGGAATTGACAAGGGCAGGTGAGCAGGAGGGGTCTGGATAGAGCAGATACCTGATAGGCTGGCAGGAAATGTGACAACAGGTACAGTCACTGCCTTAAAGCAGGTTCACCTTCCAGCCTGTGCCCCTTCAGCTTCTCAAACTCAGGTTTGGTAGCCCTTCCTTCCATCTGCGTCTAAACCTGTGGAAGGTGGAACATGCAAAGGCTAAAGAAAATCAGTCTTTGACTCTTACTCTACAGTATACTACCTGCAACTGTTTCTAGTTAGAGAATCTGTGAATTTAAAACAACTAAGTCCCAGCCCTACAGATTTCTATTCTTATGAGGTTTTTTGTACTTATGTGATGTAATCATGTCTATTGTGCAGACATTGACCAGCAATTGGAGAAAAATGTATAACCACTGGATAGTGATTATAACCTCTTCAATTCCTGAAAGGGAAAACTGAGGAGTGAAGGTAATCTTTTACAGTAACCTAGCAGTAGATGTGCAGGTTTGGCTTAGATCCATTTTATTTTGCAGAATCTTGTGGGGATTGGGAGACGTGGGCCATGCAATGCAAGCAAGGCCAGGTTGTTACACTAATCACAGTATTTATAGTTCTCCAAGTTCTGTACAGACTTTTCCACTCAGACCCCTTTGCCCCTGTTCCCGTAGCAACACAATCTTTTTGGTTTCCAAGTTCCTGTTACATCTTCCACACTTAACTGTGCACTTTGCATATAATCACTCTGTCACCCTGGAGGAGAGTGTTTCAGGCAGAAAGGAAAGTTTTCCTTTGCCCTTTTGTTTGCTCAGAAAAAGCACTTAAGGAGTAACTGCTGGAGGAACAGAAGATGGAGGAGAGGCTTCTGGAAGGCAATTGTCTAAATGGGTAACAAAGTCATTGCAAGGTTTCTTTTATGGTGACTTGTTCATGGTGGTAAGCACATTCTTCAGTTTTAATAACAAATATAGAGAACAGCAGGGGATTGTTCTCCAGCTGTAGAGGGGATTTGTTCAGTTTTATTTTGTTTGCTGAGCTCACTTTTGAGATACAATAAGTACTTCAGTGTGTATTTTAGCTACTGATGACATGTCTTTGCATCCACTTAAATCACAGTGAGCTAGCTGGCTACCAATACTTCTTGCAGTGTGGATGGTACTTGGATGAGTGAATGTTTACATTTTGGAATTCTCATTTTGCTTGCTCTTGTCAGGAATACAGCTTCTAGGATTCATCTTTCATTCACAGCCTTGCTTCTCTCTATTCTGTGCCAGAGAGCATCAAATATTGCAGTTTTATGGCAGAATGTTGGTAGTTCCTCCCAAAGGTGAAGCAAAGGCCAATGTGAATGTAAAAGATGTAAAAATATAAAAATATGCAAGAGCACAAGTGAGCAGAATGTTTTGAGGAAATATGGGAGAAATGGACTGACAGTAACTACAAAATAGTAAAAATTACCTTTAAGTCACAGCAGCCTAGAGACTGGAAAGCTGAAATAGGGAAACTGTAGTCTCCTCATCTCCTCATCTTTGCTGAGTTCATGCTGGACTCTCTGGTGCCAGTACTGTCCTAAACAGCTGTTGTTTTGATTCCTCTGTTTAGATAGATGGGATTAGAAGGGGAGAAAAACCATCATCTCCTCCCCCTCACCATTCTGTCCAAAGCTTAGTTACTATGAAGACAAATCTTCTTTATTTCCTGTCAGAAAAGGCTTCACTGACATGGAGTATTTGATTTTTTGGAGATGGGTTCTGACTTAGTTTTCAGCTACATTAAGATACAAGATCTAATTATTGTAAATTGCACACAGGTAGGCTGCATGTAAGCTTCTCTGAAAATCTGTATTTATGCCATGGATTTGGGCAGGCTTCACTGTATTAACTGACATGCTCTGGAATTAGAGCAGGTTAGCTGAAACCAGGATCTGTTTAAATTTGTGCTGTTTAGATCTAGGAAACACTTTGTTTAGCATTGTAGCTGCAGGAGAAAAGTACTGTGCTCTGAGAAGCAGCAGAGAATATGCATTGGATGTCTCTGTATACTCTGAAACCCAAAGGCAAAACATTATGATTGTTAAATCCATTATTCTTTTGTATCCTGTGCTTATATCAAGAGGACCATTTGCATGTTGATGTAAGATGGAAACTTTTGTGTAACATCAAAAGTAGTCTTGTTTTCTACTCTAAGTATTAAAAACCTACTGCTAGCAAATTCTAACAGCTCATCCTATGCTCAGAATCTACCAAAATAACAAACTACCAATCTGAGACCTGAGAGATAGGATCTCTCCAGTGGAACTCAGGGAAATTCTATCAGATTTTGACTTTTTTTTTTTGAGATCAAAAAGTTTTTGCAGATTTGCACAAATCTTTTCACACTTGGGCTAAAGTTTATGCAACACCTGAGAGGAAAAGAACGAGAGAGAGATGGAAATTTGTGCTCTTTAAATTAGAAAACAAATTAGTGGCTTTTAACAGGGAACATTAGAAAACAAATTTGTTGTGAATCCCAAGCATCATAGTATGAATCATAGTATGAACAACACTTCCCACTAATGCACAGCCATGCCACACCTTTCAGACTTTGCTTCAGTCTGTGTTCTGAGCAGATGGCTCTGGGTGTCCACATCCACTGCTCAATCAGCACTGTGCCTAAGGCTTGGAATGACACAGATAAGGAATTTGTCACCCGGTGGCCTTCAATGCTGCAAGTGTTTTAAAAAAGGAGAGTGTGGCTTATTTGGTGTTGTCACCCTCCTGATCTCCAAACAAGCCCACATGACAAAGATTTCTCAGTGTTACTGCCAAACTCTGTGCTAACACTTTGGTTACTGAAGCAAACTCAAACCTGCTAAGCTGTTCCACCAAATGTGTGTGCAGGGATGTGTTCACAGATATGCTGGTGACACCAGTGAGAGGGGAAAACAGCTTAAGATTGCCTTCCTCTCTGGTGCTGAACAGCTTCAGAAAACAATAATGTCATTCTATCACTTGATACCATTTTTTGGGTTTTTCAAATGATACAGGCAACTGAGGGTGCCCTGTTGAGAGTAACTAGTACTTGTCATTGGCTGGGAGAATGAGCCATTTTCATGTATGTGTATTCCAACTATCCATTCATACTGACTCTCTTCGTGGTCCATAGGTTTATCACTGATTTGGTACCCAGCTCTGCATCAGATATTACCACATAATCATCTTCATTCTTTGGTGAATGAATCTATTACCAGTATTTCTTCTGTGCTTTGTCTGGTATTTTTTGCCCTGTCTTGGGAGCAGAAATCCATGAGAGATTTCTGGTTTGTGCATGTGTGTATAACAGACTTGAATAGTTTTCAAGAACTGGGATAGAGAGAGAGGAATGAATTCACTGAGCATTTCCTGAAGGCTCTTCCAAGGGATTTCAGCTGTCTTTCACATGCAGTTTAGAACAGCTGTGGACTGACTGAAGATCAGTACTTCCCTATTCTAAATTTATAAGCCATAGACAGTAGCAAGTGTGATGGGGGGACTTTTGGATTAGCAATATAGATTATTGGGATGTTTTGCTATAACTGGCTTATCATGTTTCTCTGTACAGCTTTTTGTGAGTTCTGGTTTGCATTCAGAGGTAATTTCAAGCATTTAAAGAAATTCCTTTGCCTAAATTATACATTATAGGCTGAAAGTATAAGTACTAATCACAGAGCATTTATTTCAGTGTTTATTTAGTTCCACTGTGTTTTTCTCCCGAGATCCCCTGTTGGTCACAGGCTGCTAGCTGTCCAATGGAATAGATTGCAAAGACATGGAAAATCAACATTTTGAAGTTTCAAGTATAAATACTGAAATTGCTACAGAAATTTACATTTTTGTGGTTTGAGTTATGTTTTCAGCATTCCCCACAGTACATGTCTTGATTTGGATGGCTTGATAGACTCATCCAGACTGAGCAGCTGTCTTTCCTAGACCAGACTTAGCCAACTTCTCACTGGCAGCTGAAAAGCCACTTATTTCATGCAATTTACAGGACAACTTTAACTGGTTTTCATGACAACTAATTTCAACCCAAGTTTTGCCTGTAATTTGAGATCTCTGCCAATGAGCTTACATCAAACAAAATTGGTGAGTCAAAGTTGATGGGACTTGTTTTGGCATATAAATTGCAATGTAAGCTACTACAATTTGTCATTAGCCAATGAAGTGTCTGTGCAGGTCGCTGTAGCCTTGTGCTTCTCAAAGTCGAGCAGGGTGTTAATCCATAAACTGCATTTACCCCTGGACTGGGGTGTGTCAGGGCCAGCTTGGCAGCCCTGTTCTGAAAGAGAGTGGAAATCTGAAGTGTGTTGACCTAGTTCTCATTAAGTTTTATTCTGATAAAACCTTTTGCCTTCTCCACAGCAAGGGAAAGAGCACATGGTGAAAATTCAGAGAGGTCATGGAACAGATCAGCCTAAATCTTGTTTGGGACTTTTGGTTTTGTTTGGAGGGGTTGTTTGCTTTTTTTAAGAATCATGTTCATCATCACACAATTTTGGAGATAATTTTGTAAAAATTCTGCAATTCCTCAAGTTATAGCCACATTTAATAGGACTTAAATTAACATAGGAGTGTAACAAAAGTGTGTTTTTCCTTTGGGGAATTTGTGCATGTGCCTATCTAGTGCTTTCTGTTGCAGAAATGTCAGAAAATTCAGGGGATTACCTTACATCTTAGGAGTTTTCATTAGAAGTGTATTCCTTTGTCTTTGTGCTTCCTTCCCATCTCAGTGAAACACTTTTGTTTAAATTGCAGAAGTCACTTTAAGCAGATGTGGTTGGATCTGTTTCCTAAGGTATGCATGCTAAAATCTAGAGGAGTATGTTGAGTTTATCCTGGAAATTTATCAGCCTGTACAAAAGCAATTAAAACTTCACTAAGTTTATCTTCACTAAGGACAAACCTCCCCCCAGGCTCTGTAGGTTGAAAGGGGCAGGCAGAGCAGTGCTGGCTGGAGATCTGCATTGTTGGCCCAAACTCCTGTGTCCACATTATCCACACACACCCGTTCAGGTTTGTGTCCCTGGAATATTTACTTAATGTTTCCTTCCCCCTTCCCTTGTTTTTAATTCAATCTTGCAGTTGAGAGAAGACAGATTAAAAAAACCAAATGCCAACAAGAGAGAAAAACCAGTGCTCTGCCAAGGCTGGCTGTAGGAAAGGGATGGCAGCCATCCAGAAGCAAAGACGAAATTCTCAAAGCAAGAAGAAAGCTGAAAGAACCAGCTGGGTAAAAGGAAACACATGGAGAGAAAATGCAAATGTGACACTAAGCCAGGGACCAAGCAGGTGAAACCTTTTCTTGAGCTAATGCTTTTAATGTGTCAGTGCATGGTGGTGTTTGCACCTGTGCTGGTGGCCAGGTGTCAGTGCAGAATGAAAAGATAGAAATAGAACAATGTGTATTGCACAGCCTCTCAAAAACAAACCAACCCCCACCTCCCATCAATAAAAAACCAAACGTAGGTCAGTCTTGCAGTAGCTGGTTATTGTCTTTATTCCCCTCCCTTGCAGAATCACTTTTATTTTTAAGCAGAATTGGCAGTTAGTACATAAAAATTCTTTACGGTTTTGTATTATGCTACTAGGGCACTGGGAATATGCAGAAATGGATTTTAGAGGATGAAAGAAGTATTTTTTGTGAGTCACCATCAGCACCTTGACTCTCAATTACCATGTTTTTGACTCAGTTCTGCAGTTTTAAAATCAACTTATGTTGATCACTGTAATTTCACATGATTATTTTAAAAGGAAGGACTGCATGTTCAAAAGTTTTATTAAAACATTTTATTTAAGATTACAGGTTATTGAAAGAACTGTCAGCCAAATGTAAAATGTCTTGGTTTCAGGATAATTTATGGACAGTGGTAATACAGATATATTCCAAAAATACATTGTACTGGTATCACTTCATGTTAATATGGTTTACTTAGTTCCTTCTTTGGCTGCTCCTTTGCCCCAGTACTTTTCCAGACAAGAGGGGGGTATAAAAATGCTCCTGCTTTTCACTCTGCTCTATCAAAACCTACCTTTTTAGATACATTCTATGTATTTTTTTACAGGTAACAATACATCTGATGGATTCAATGAAACTAAAACAACCAATGCCACTGGGTTTGCTTGAGTCTAATATTAGTCTAAGAGAAGCTGACACTTCAGGTAATATGATCTTTTTTAAGAAGTGTTTTGTAAATCTTTCTGGGAAGGCAAGAAAACCATGTTAAGCTTATTTACCTTGCTTAAATGAGTCTTTAGACATAGGCATATAAGTTGTTAGTTGCAGTACTTCACTTGCAGAGCAAAGGGATTAGAGATACTTCCCCTGTCCTTTGCCATTTTCACCAGTTTTGCTCTTTGCTATTTCTTAAAACTCCTTACTCAGAACTATATCTGAAGTATATATATGTCTGTATTATGAACCTGGAGGTCAGAGTTCCCATTCTTCAAAGAAAAATTATTAATTTAAGCATTTGACTTGTTAGTGCTGTACAGGTGTTACACCAATTGAAAACAAAGACGTTGAGGATATTCAAGTGAGGTCTCCAGAGTTTATCAGTGTGCTGGTTGAACATCACATGTATGTAATCTAACAAGATGCAGCAATGTTTTTTCATTTGAATGCTGAACTCAAATCAAAATCACCAGCAGAGAAATTGAGCATGTTTGAATAGTGCTTATTCTCTATCAACCTAAAAGCTATTGCAAGTTTTTGCATCTGTTCTTTGTAAGAACAAATTACTTCTACTTCTGCCTTCTCTGTGTGATCCACCACTGTTCCTACACATCCTTAGGTCCAAGACACCACATTAGTGGTACTGCAGCACAAGTACTGTGTTGCAAGGCTGGCATTCTTATAATCTACAACCCTAATTTATGGGCCACTAAAATATGGAATATTTCATTTGCCAATAAATCCGTCAAGTTCCTGAATATCATCATATAAATGTATGCTATTTATACTACACACATACCAAGTCTTCATCCTAGAAAGAAGCCTGGTTTCTTAATTAAGGACTAAATCATAAGAACTGCCAACAGCCAGTCTGAGAGGAGAGCTGAAATCTCATTTTTATCTGAAATGACACACTAAACCAATGAACTGTTGATAAAAGCTTTATTTTTTTCCCAACATAAAGCAGGTAAACTCAAAAAATAATTTAGTCATTGAGTAGTTTTTCTGTAAGTATCAGTGAACAGTTTTCTTCTTATTAAAAGGGCTATACAAATAGTAATTCAAAAGATGTTAATTCAAAGCCATCCAAAAGGGAGGAAATGACCTTTGCTTTGTTTCACATGAATCCCATTTGGGCTTTGCTATTTTTCTGTGACAAATATGGATATGAGTTACCAATAGAAAATCAGGAACAGCTCTCTGAGCAACAAACTCCTCCTTTCTTCAGAAGATAGTTGTGTGGAGATGCTAAAAGAGAGCAACTGCTGCAAAAATCTTTGTTTTAAAAAAAAAAAAGTCTTCTGGGTGTTGACCTTCATGCCCCAACATCAGAGGCTGTAGCTGGGTATCTGTAGCAATACAGTTTGTTGTCTGCTCCTCCACTCAGTAACAACTGATGAGAGAAGGAAACTGTGATTAATATCAGAACTAGGCAAAATAAGTACACAAAAGTAAAGGACTCAATTTTTCTTTCCTTTATAAAAAGCAGCAGTGAATAATGAACTGTTAATGCATGACTAAATCCCAGAATCAGAGTGCAGAAGCAACTTTGTCTCTTACTCTCCTCTTAAAATTAGAAGTGAAACTTGTGTAGGAAAGCTGCTAAAGCTTTTCCTGACTTTTACAGTGAACAGGAGCCACACTGAGAATTTTGAACGTTTACAGAATGAGGGTTTTTGGTAATTTTAAATATGTGTGTACCACTGCAGCAGCAGAACAGCTTGCTCTAGAGGATTATACAGTTTCCCCTTCTGCATGTGCTGACTGCCACACCCCAGCTTTACTTGGTGCAGAAGGCTGCATGTGTTCTCTGAGTATGGTGCAGTGCTGTTCTCATCTCTCCTTGTCTGGAATATCACTACAATGCTCAGTTCAAGCCACAGAGCTACTGCTCCCACCCTTCCCCTTTGCAGAGTGTGGGGACATGCTGCAGTGCCTGGGACATCACCACCCAGACATCAAACACAGCACAGCTACAGCTGCCTGTTCTCTTCTAGCTTGAAGCATAAGGAGATAACAGTCCATGACTGCCCTCAGCTCTGTTCCTCAACATCATGCATATAAATCAAAGTAACTTGCTCTTCAGAGTCTTACCCCTGCTTCTGTCCAGTCCACACACAAAACCTTGTCTTCGTGAGCAGCCAAGTCATACAGAGGAGCTTTGCAACTGGTAAAAAACAGGTTTGAAGTTATGTGAGCAATCACAGACAACAACTGCTCCCAGGGAGAGAAACTATCCCAATGCTACCAAACAGATGTGATCAAGCAGTTATAAACACTTTGAGAGAGTACAGACATTGACCATCTGTGATGCTTCCTCTGCTTTCCCCAGAGCCAATCACATCAGTATTATCCTCTCCTACATCCCCAAAGAGGAAAGCAGCAATATTTTTCATCTGCTTGCAAACAACTTTGAGACTGAAATTCAATCACTTGTTGGGAAGAATTTATTACAGCTTCCTTCTTCCATGTGTAGATGCTGCTCCACAGCATATGCTTTCCAGCCCTGTGGTAAACTACAAGCATTTTTCTCCCTTTTATTATATGGTTGACTTCCCAAACCTGGAGGGTTTTCACAAATGCCACAGGTGTTTCCACTGAATGTCTCAGACTGCTTTTGCTATTTCCTGAGGGGTAGCTCACCCTGTAAGCTTACATGCCTTTGCACAGCAACAAACAGAGGTTTATTTTACCTCCTTGTGTCCCAAAGCTTCACAATGTTGTCCAGAGAACCAGAGATCAGCTGGTGCTCGTGGGTAGGTGACCACTTCACAGATGTCACCCAGCCTGTGTGAGAAGTCAGAGACAGGAGAACCAAGGAGCCATCTGAATGGAAAGAGGAAAAAACACAGACATCACCAGATGCTGAAACCAGCACTTGGAAGATGTGTACAAAATCCAGTGCAATTGCAGTTCAAGTTAGGTGTTAAGTGAACTCTAAATACTAAAGTGAACAAAAAGGTAAGCCACACAAGTTTTGGGGAAGAAATAAACACAAAGAAACAAACCAAACCAAACAAAAAATTTACTACAATTTACTATTTACTATTTGTGGCCTTCCAGTACCTGAAGAGAGCCTACAAAAAGAAATGTGTTCAAGGCCAGGCTGCGTGGGGCTCTAAGCAATCTGCTCTGGTGGAAGGAGTCCCTGCCCAGGGCAGGACCATTGGAACTAGATGATCTTTAAGGTCCTTTCCAACACAGACCATTCTATGAAATGTGTCTATGAAAATAAATCTGATAGGCTCAGTCATAATATCTGTAATTCCATCTGTTTACAAAATATGGTACCATGTCCAAGTGACTACTGTTTCACTTTAATGGTTATCAGACCAGCCTCAGTCTGAACCTTACAATAAAAAATCCATTCTGCAACTGCACAGTTGAACATTCTTTAGTAAGTTTAAAAAAAAAAATAATTTCTAAATTATTAGGTAAGACATTAAAGCAAGTATTGCACCAGAATACAGAAAATAGAGGTGAGCTTTGTATTTAAGAAAAGCCCCCAAGTGGCTGGTTTCAAGCAGAGGGACCAGAAAAGTTTGAGATGTCTCTTGACAGGACAAAGTTCTGATTCTGAGGAACATCTTTGAGACCATGCATGTTGAAGCTCACCTTTGCTGCGAGGATCCCATAGTCTAATATGTCTGTCAGTGCTCCCCGATGCAAGACGGCGACACAGGGGTGAGTACGAGACAGAATTAAACACTTTGTTTCCTGTCTGTCAGGAAAGAAAATAGTAACTAAGACAGGAGCTACTATTTTACACAGCTTTTTCTTTTTCTCTGAGCTGGACTCAGCTGAACCTACAGCCAGAGCATAACGATCTCACCAAAGTTGACTTGAGATCTCCAGTCTCAGCATCCCAGAGTTTAATGGTGTGGTCCCATGATGCACTGCAAATTTCTTCAGCATCTGACCACAGCACAGAGGAGATGGCTTCTGTGTGGCCAGAGAGGGTTGCCAGGGGAGTCTAGAATTTAATGGGGACAGATTTGACTAAGTTAACAAACAAATAAAAGAGTCTGATTATCCTGAGACATACCAGCAGTTTTAAAGTCACCTTTAGCAAAGCAAAATTATTTGTTGTGGCTACACTTCTAAAGAAAAATCCTGGACAAACCCAGAGCTCATCTTACCCTTGTAAGTCCAAGCTGTTCTGTTTTCTGCTTTTTCCGTGGTCTGTTAGCTGCTTCTTCCATTTCATCCTCTTCATCTGTAGGTACTGGGACAGAAGACAGGCAGACTTGAGCCACAGATTTTTGAATTTCATCTCCATGTAAGTAATTAAGCAAATCCCCACATTTATGGTGCCTACAGCCATCATGCAGCTGATAACAAGATCTGAAACTGTGTAGTTAACCAAACCAGTAACTCAGCACAATGATGTATAACCTTACAAACTTACATCTTACCTGCAGACCAGATCTTTAACATCTTATCCCAAGAGCCACTGCAGAACTGTATGAACAGAAACACTTTGTTAAATGTCGATCCAGATAGACCTTGGAAGAGAGACCTGCTTGAAAAATGGGTTTTAACACAAAAATAACAGTGCTGGGCTCCTAAAAGCTTCCCCCCCCCCCCCCGACCCAGAATGTTTGGCATACATCAAATTATTCTTTTTACTTAATTTGTAGGAAAAATATCTACAAAATACCTATTTCCTTCAGCACCAAAAGTTTGACTTTAAACTGTCTGATATTGAGTCAAGCTGGGAGCAGTGACTCCACCTTTGGTGGGAGTGCTCATAACTGTTGAATTCCTGGGTGAAGGGAAAGAACCTCTTCACCACCTGCTTTTTCCAAGAACTCTGGAATTTTTTTTCCCACCAAAACCACCACAAAAATTTAGGTCAAATTTGAAAGTAGTTAATTATCATGCATTTAAAGTAAAATACACTTTAAATTTTAACTTGTTTTCTAAACTAAATGATTTTGTGATTCTACAGCTTAGCATTGATGTAACTCTCCTAATTCTCATAACCACCACTTATAACAAGACTGGAAAATTATCACTGTGTCATAAAATCATGATGATGAATACACATGCAAGGACAAAACCAGGATATTTGAGGTACAGGCTGCTAAATTCCAAAACTCAAAGGTTTCTCTCCAGAAGTCACTCACTTTGGTTCTTGTACAATCAACAGCCACGGACTCGACACTGCCAGCGTGGCCCCTGCAGCAGTGAAGGGCTTTCACTTTGTTTTTCTCCACGTTCCACTCCCAGAGCAGGACAGTTTGGTCCATGGAAGCACTGAGTAACAGGCACGATAAACTATCTGAGGAAGAAAAAAGTTACACTCATGCCCAACTCAGCTTTCCAAAGTCTTTATAAATAATTATTCTGATCCTAGAAGAAATAGCAGACAGACAGAAACTTATACGTGCTTCAGTTTACATCAGGTTACCCTGCAAGTACAGTTACTATAACTACAAATACACCAGTATTTGCTAATGGAGACTGCAGGGTGGATAGACAACAACCATCTTAAAGTAACTATTACTTAATAGTTACTTAAAGTAACTATTCATTATTGTCAAAGGACTATTTTCTGCACACCACGACTTAATTTCTTACACCACTGACAGAGATTGAAATAATTACATGTAGACAATTAAATATTCATAGTTTAGGAATGCTAACATTTCTCCCCCAGTAAATCAAACTACCCCCCAGTAAATCAAACTACCACTATTCCCCTGCTATATGTACTGACCTTGCTTCACCCACGCCACATCCTTCACTACTTCTGTGTGCCCAGCTATTGTGGTGATGGATTTTCCTTCCACTGACCAGATCCGAGCAGTCTGGTCGTAGCAGCCAGTTAATATCCTACAGGGGACAGCATTGGAAACATCTTTGTCTTTAAGACCAACAAATGTTTTGATGAAATAAAGCCTCAACCAGAAACTTGGCAAAACTATTAGCAGAGTAAGTGGTTTAAAAGAAATAGCTTGAAAGAGGAAAAAATATCTTTTTGCTAGAGAGCAAAGCTTCATTAAAGCCTTGCAACTGGGAGGCCAAGAGTACAGGCTAGAAAGACAAGCAGTGAGAGTACTGCATGTTCTGCTTGATGGGACTTACGATCCCTTATATAATTTACATAATTCAAAACTCATTTTGTTAGTTTTAGTATGTTGCCAGAGGTTCTCAAAGTATTTTCAAATCTCTATTTAATATATGAACACTACCAAGCTCATTGGGAAATGAATGTGAAAATTCAGTAGAAAAAGGCAATTATGCCTCTGGCTTTTTTTCTGGAAAATCTCTGCAGAAAGGAATGCTATTCTGTTTGTTGCTGATGGGTGTCATGTTGGAAGTCAAGGGTTTAAGCAAAAAAGAGTAATGAGGAAGACTTGTTTTCCTTTAAGAAAAAGGATACTAAACAGCATTTGTTCATTTGTATAAACAATATCTCAAATTCAGTGCCTCTAGCTGTTTTCTACCTGTGTTAAAGTCACTGTTGTGACAGCATAACAACTGAACTGCTTACAAAAGCAAGTAGCTGACTGACCTGTCACGTTAAAAAAAAAAAAAAAATAAAGCAAAGAGGGGAAAAAAAAACCCATCCAAGGGATTATTAAAGAGAAAATACCACTCTATTTGATACCAGGGAGGAACGTGAATAAGCAAGACAAAACTTAGAACTGGCTTAGTGTGGTACCATTCTTCAGTAGCTTGAACAGAACTGATCCAGTCATCGTGGAAGATGCATTCTTCTGGCTGAGGGGCCATGTACTTCTCCACATACTCTATTTCCACCACTTCTTCCTGAGCTCACAGACAAAATATTATTTAGTGATGTAGCACGGTTTTGGTTTTTTTAATCACCAACAGTAAAATTTAACTGTAGTGTGGCACAAATATATCAAGTTTACTGAGCAAAGTTTGTGGTATCCAAGTCCTTCGCCACATCAGCAAAGCAAAAGTATTTAGAAAAAAAGTGTGAATGACATTGCTTTCCATCTTTTTATCAAATTAATATTAATAGCAAGCTGGAAGCAAAAGCAAGTGATTTCATCTTCTTACATTCCTCTTCTTCTATATTTAGTAATACAAAACTGGTGTCTAAAACACTACAACATTTTCTAGAGGTGATATTAAACATTCCCATTATTCCCCACCATAAGAGACAGAAATGTATTAATGATGAACTGAGTAAAAGAAGAATTTCCCCTTTGAACTCTACACAGACAACAGATTGGATAACATTCCTTGCACTGCTCTGTCTGTAGTCTCTAATCACCGCCGTTCATAATGGATTTAAAAATACAGGGAATTCTCACAGGAAAGAAATGAAACTGAGCAAGGAAATCTACCCAGCCAAGAGCGTAATATCTAAATCAGATTGAAGTAAACTGGCTAAATATGTTCTACTGTCCAAGAAGGAGAGACATGGAGTATGACTTACTGTGGAAATGTTTTCCATTTCCATGTGTGTGAGCAGCGGCAATCGCAAGAACTGGCCATTGATAAGGAAGTCAAATTCCACATACTTGTGATCCGCTGAAACAAATGGGGAAAAATCAATGGTCAGGTGTCACTGTTTATTTGATACCATCGAGAATGGCCTAATTTCGTGAATGGTTCAGGAAATGGAGCCGGGAAGAGTTTAAAAAAGACCCAAACATAAACAACCCCCAAAATAAATGATAACAAGAACAAAACCCCCAACCAATTAGTTTCTTCTCCCAGTTTTATGTGGGCAGCCCATTACTTCCACTGGATTATTTAAGGTAAGAGAAAGGAAAATTTGCTGTTGGTGTTCAAAGAGTTGTTTGCCTCTTATTGTATTTTCTCTGTAACTCTGCGTAATCAAACCCCAGCAGTGCTTCCTGACTGTTCTGCAGGGATTTTGCCACTTGTTACCACCAGCTAGGGCCCTGTATTTGTGGCAGCAGTAGGAAAATCCTAAGAACTTTTGGTTCATGTTTCTCCCTTTGTAATGGCACAAATGACAAAGGCTCTGCATTTTGGCAGAAGCACTGCACTGTGGACCAGTTTTCTGTTCAAGATTGTTTGCAATGTCACGGGTTGAAAGCAACTTGCAAAAGGTTCAAGAAGCAGGCTATAATAGCGCTGACCCAGCTTCTTATAGAAAATGGGATTTTCCAACAACATCAGACATGTGTCTTTCCCAGATCAGCTTTCAAGTCAGTCGGCCCATTTCAGCACCGACAGAATAGCAGAGGTTTTCTTAAAGCCCGTTATAAAAACGAAACCTCTGGTTTCATTAGTTCTGATTTTGGGCAACATTTCCATTCCCATCTGCTGTGGCAGCCTGGCCTGTGCTGCCGGGCACACACAGCATTCCAGTGGTCCATTTCTCCTGGGAATGCCCAGCAGCGCCGGTACCCGCAGCGTTTCAGATCAAGTTCCAGGAGCGCCTCACCGGAGGCAGCCAGGCCAAAGCGGCGGGGCAGGACCGGCTCGGTCGGCTGTGACAGCCCGCTCGGGACCGGGCCCGGCCTGGGGAACGCCGGGCTCCAGGGGCCGCCCCGGCCGCGGGACCTACCGTGCGCCGCCGCCAGCAGCTTGTTGATGAGGTGGCTGAGGTCGGTGGTCTCGGAGGTCGCGGGCACCGAGAAGGGCGCATCCTCCACGGCGAACCTGCGGGCACAGCGCTCCGTTACCGCCTCTGCGTCACCCGCTCCCGAACCCACCCCCGGCCCGGGAGGGGAGGCCGCTCACCTGCGGTTCTCGGTGCGGAACCGCGCCGTGAGCTGCGCCATGGCCGCCGCTGTCGCCGACACCGGCACGGACCACGTGTGGCGGCGCGCCCCGGCCGAGCCCCCCCGCGGGACCGCGCGCCGCCCGCGTGCCGCGCGCCCGCCGCGCTCCCGAGAGGCCGCGCGCCGCCGCTTTCCCGGCGCACCCCGCGCGCCCCCGCCCCGCTCCGCGCTGAGGGCGGGCGCGCGTGCGCGGAGCGGCGGCGCGCATGGCGGCGGGGCTGCGGGAGCCGAGCCCAGGTGGAGTAACGCGGCTCCGGCATCTCCCCCCGGGCCGCCGCGACGGGGCCCCGGCCGGTGTTTCCCGCCGCTCCCGCCGCGGGGCTGTGGCGCCGAGGGGTGTGACGGGTGCGGGCTGAGGCGCCCTCCGCTCTCCTCAGGGCTGGGGCGCGGGGGGCGCGTCCCGGGGTCCCTGTCAGGTGCGGGGCGGCTCCTGGGGCCGCTCCTGAGCGCGGCCGGCCGCGCTGCCGGGCCGTGCCCGGGCGGGGCAGTGCCCCGTGTGCCGCCCGGGGTCGCTGGAGCGGTGGTCTCTGCTTGGAGTCGCTCGGGTTGTGTTTCTCCGCACGTCAAGCGACACACCCACAATAAATTGCCTACTAGAAGTAATAAACGCAACGCGCGGTGGACTTAAAAAGAAGCTGTAAGTGAGTTTGGTGCTCTGGGAGAAGGCTGCTTGTGTGAGGACATGCTGTGTGCTTGCGCTGTTTATAAAAATTTTTCCTCCACCTTTTTGACAGTCGTTCGTGGCCTCTGGGGAGCAGCTGGGGTTTCCCTGAGCGGTGACTCGGTTTTGGAGCGGGCGGGTGTTGGGTGTTTGCTGTTTCCTGAGGCTCTGAAATCTCATCTGTTTCTTAAATATACTTGACAGATCTAACGTTGTTTGTCAGCGAAATTGACGCAGTTGCATTTTCCAGTTATTGGCGTTGTCTACCAAAAACTGACTTGAGAAACGTTTTAAGTGTCAGTCCCAAGAACTTCTCTGTATTCTTGACAGCATCTGCCTCCTCTTCCATGGTAGAGATAATGCTAAATCTCAAACCTGGTACAAGTTGACAAAGCTAATTGGAATTCCTTTACTGGGGAGTATCACGATGCCCTGATTTCCTCCCTGATATGTTTTACTGTAATTCATACCCTTGTGAATTGGTGCCACTGTGAACGGTTGTAGGGAAATGCCCTCATAGGGAGCTTGTTCAGACAGCAAGTTTTGATTGCTGTAAGCTATGCAGTTATCTGAAGTCTTCTTATAAAATCTCTACAACATCTTGCAGAAAACTCAAAAGAGTTTGTTGTTGAAGCATTCAATTGTATGTATTTTCTGTTAAATATAATCAACACCCTGCATACAGTGCTCATGATGGTTATCATGTTTGCTTGTGTTAGCAGTTTCTGTGGCTGCTTGCTGTCTTTGTAGAGGTGAACCAGGGACAGCAATGGCCATAGATTTCCCTTTACTTGAGAAAAGTGCTTCCTAAATGGAAGCAGGCTGAAGGAAATAGACCTGTGGCATTAAAATACACTAACCCATGTGTTGGAAATGGCCTTGGAATGCTGAACTCGGGAAGCAGCCTATAAAGTGGTGGGGGTGGAGTTGTGCTGAGGCTAAAGCTGAGGCACGGAGATCTGCCTGTGTGCTTTGAGGATGCAGCTCTTGTTCCCACTGTACACTAACATTAAACTTCCACATTTCTCCTTCAGCCAGCTGTTAAATGTGTGATACCCTGGTGTTACAGTGGGAATTTTTGTGGTGCTCACTTAATGTTTAGGAAGAGATACTTACATGTTATTTACACGTTCCTGACAAAATATCCGTACACTTATGTGTACATAAATATACAGGATTTAACTATCCTGTTTGGGGAATTGGTCAGCAATATTTATACAACCATAAGATCTATTAACTGTGCATGTACTTGTACACCTCTGTAGAAGCATATTTCTTTTAAGAAAAAAATATTAATCTCTGTGGTTGCACACAAGCACTTAGGTTAACAAAACCTGGATGGTTAAACCATGAAGTTGATTTTCCAAGTGATTTGTGTGCCAGTGATTTGCCTGGGTTACAACAGTGATTAGATAAAATCATGGGGCAGAATTGTACCACGGGGATTATTTTAAACACAAATATAAAACTTGAGGTATTTCGGGGCTGCTTATGAAAGGAAGCTGGATAAATATGGCTGTGTATTTACCTTACTGCTGGATTTTTTCCCTGGGCTTTGTTATTAACTATTGTTGGATACAGGATGTTGGGCTGCTGGGGTCATTGGTCTGTCCCGATAGAGCTGTCCTTGTGCTCTGTTGCTGGGTTCCAGCATGCTCAGAGTCCGTGTTATCAGTATCTGGAACAAACTCCGTTTATCTCAAAGAACGAAATGTGCTGCTTTTGCAAAACTGTGTCTCTTCTTTACATCTTTGAACTTAGAGGAAATGGCTGAGTGATGATGAAATCATCTTTTTTTTTTTTTTTTCCATTTGCTGCTATGATGCTTCAGACATTTAACTGAAACATCTTATAATTGTTCTCAGATCCAAAGCTCGAAAATATTTGGTAAACATGAGGAACCTTCATTTGGAACTTGGTCTGGAGTGTCATCACTTGAAAATTGAGTGGAAAAATAAATCTGCTTTAGATTAAAGTATTAATATATTGAGCATATGAGCTGCTTAACTTCTCAATGTTGTTTGTATCAGCAGGATGCTTTATTCAGCTTCAAAAGCCAAGGAGATGTGGATTTACTTTGCCTTTGTGTCCTTTATACCTTTGCAAAGCAGAATAAATCTGTGCTTTAAGAGTTGTACAGTTCTTTTGAAGTTACTCTCTAGCCTGTTACAGTCTCCTTGCAAAAGCTGTAAGCAGTTGAAATACCACAGCCAAGAAGGTCCATCTTGAGGAATTTACTTGCGTGGTGTGGTGAAGAAGATACAGCTGGTAGGAGTCATGTGCTAATATAATGCAGCCTGTCTTTAAAATTAAATACTGAAGGGAAAAATCGTGACCACCCTTCCCCCTCCTTCACCCCAAACTACAGGAGTTGGGTTTTCTTCTATTCAGTTGGGTATGTTGTGTGTGTGCAGTCTTATATATGTAAACTCTTGTTAGGTAGGGGCCAAGTTAATTGTGATTTTGTCCTGCTGCTTCTGAATGTTTGGGATTGGTCGCTGCTTTAAAGGGTGTGCTGTGTGCATGAGAGCATTGCCCTGTGGATGTGGCAATTCACTGTCCAATTTTACCTGTCTCTTTGAAGGTTTGTCATGGGCAGCTGAGTATCTTGAAGCTTCCTTTGGGATAGGAGGTAGATCTCTGAACTGCTGGGAACTCTGTCTTTTTGTCATTTACCACATGATTAATGCCAAATTTTGTTTTACCTATCTGGTGCTTTTTCTGCCCAAAGCATACCACTGTAGACTAACAACAGTAATTTTATTTCTTTTATATGCTGTCTTATAAGTCTTTAAACCAAATTGATTTACTTCAAGATGTCTGCATGACAGAGTTGCATAATGCAAATTCTGTCTGGTGATGATGGAAGAAGGTGACTAATGTATTTATAAAGCACTGCTGGCATGTGCTTAAATATCAAGTGTTCTCTGGATGTGTGTGGTTGTTAGTTCAGTGCTTTTGGACATATTCAGATGAAAATCGTGGGAGGGTGTATGTGTGTTTTCTATCTGTGTATGCAATGACAAATCAAGCAAATTGTCTCATATAAAAGGCTAAGCTGTACTCCTGGAGCAACACACTGGAATTTTTCTGCAGTGAGTAATAATGTGATAAGGAGGCAAGGATTTCTTGAGAACTTTGCTGTTATTTTGCAACAGCATTAGAACTTGTAGCACTAAATTTGTAAGACCTGAAGACAACACCTGCAGCAATCTCCTGGCGGAAGGCTAAAATGAACTTTTATAACCTTTTCAGGTGACCTTGTAATGAAAGAGAGTGGAGCTGACCATGATATTGCTATGGAAGGATCTAAGGATTTGTTCATAGGCAGCTGTAATGGTACAGGAGAGTCAGAAACAAATGATCAGATTTTTCAGGTGAGATATGAATGCTTTGTCCTTGTAGATGCTTCTTTCACATCCACTCTGATGAGTTTGAAATATGCTATTTTCAATGCAGGGGTTTTTTCTTGTCTTTAGAGTAATACATTGTGTCTTTTAAGAATGTGCATCCTTCCCTTGGATTCCTGTGCTGTTCAGTTTTGAGCTGATGAATATCCAGATGTTACATGTATTGACAGCCTTCAGTGATTATGTCCTGCTATGGTGCTGAAGAAATGCATGTTTTATTTTGTTAGCCCTTTAAAAAAAAAATGCTTTATGACATGCATTGGAGTAGGAGAGGTTCAGAACAGGTGAAAATGAGGTGGCATTGCTTAGTGACCAAATGTGACAAATCAAGAGTCTGGGGACACAGGACACCTGTGTATGTATTGAGGGAGAGGAGTCTTTCAGGTATTTTTTATCAAGTATTGCCAGATCTTCTTATTTGGGGAGATTTCTGTGCATGAATCCTCCTCTGCAGCATGTTTTTCTGACATAAAATGTCATTTAGGCAGTGATTTACTTGTGTGCTTATGGTCTTTGCACAATGTCTTTAACACAACAGGTGCCACTTGTTTGGTGCTGCTTTTCTGGTGTAGTTCACCATAGACAGTTTCAGCACAGTAGATTTATACCTGCAGAATTTTTGATGGGGTTATTTAGATAAAATCTGGCTTTAGATAAAATTTAGAAACATTTTTCCTCATTCTTTCATTTGTAGTGTATTATTTTTTGTTGAAAAAAGGTCAGAGTTTTTTGTGCAGTTGCTGCAAGAGGTAGAACAGATTGCAGACCTTCTTGCATTGGCCAAATGATACCTTGACTTTTTATTGTGCATATGGACTGCCTATTTTTCCATTATTTTTACATGCTTAATATTTGTGTTGCCAGAGTTTCAACAAGACAAGTATTTGTGCCTATGCTCTTAAATTTAATGAAAATGGTGTGTACTCTAAGACTTCAGTTCTGCAAACTTGATGAAGATGCACTCTGTTTTTTTAAGATTTTGAAACTCTGATTTTTGACCTTATGCTAGACAATTCTTGGCCTTGAATTGGAGATTGTGTTGCTTGTATTTCTTCTGTGGTAAAAAATTTTTAAAATGTAGAGATTTTTTTTTTCTTCATAGCTAAATGCATGTATGGAAAGGCCAAGTGGAAAAGTATCTAGGATTTCTTCTGAAATCAAATCAAGCTGGTGAATATTGTACAGTTTTGTTTTTGGTATGTCTTCTCAGTTTCTGGGCAGACTTGAGGTGTTTAAAGTGGAACGTGGGGTTTTGGGGAGCAGATTTTGAGCAAAAGGGATTTTATTTTGTCTTAGTAAAGAGACTTTGTTCTAGAAAGCAGGAATATGAATAATTTTCAGCATGGAAATAGAAAACAAAAGTAGAACTGCTAGTGTTAGCCTCATGATCCAGAAGGAGAGGAGCTCCTCTAAGTATACAGTATAGCACACTGGTTTTAAATGTCCTTTTCTCTTTCTTGTTTTCTTTTTTCTTTTTTTTTTTTTCCCTTCTTAGAAGTTGTTGCTGCTGCTCCAAGTACATTTTACTGTTTTTCCTCTGTGAAAGCAAGTAACGTGCATGGATTCCAGGGATCTCTTGTTTGGCCAGAGCGACTCTCCCCCAGCCCTGCCCATCACAGTCCCCCTCTCGGGCAGTCCTCCGGCATCGGCCGTGCCGGCGCGGCCGCCCCAGCCACGCTCGCACTCTGCCGAGGAATTCCAGCTGGCAGAGCAACCCAGGCAGCCCCTGTGCGAGCTGCAGCCCCTGGGAGGGCCCAGCGCACCCATGGTGAGTGTGTCTGCAGACAGGCCTGGGGCTGCGCTCACAGATGAGGGAGCTCTTTGAAGAACTCTCTTACTGGTGGTTTGTTGTAGCAACAGCTGATTCAGACTTTATATCTAGCAACAAGGTGGAACTTTTCAGTGGTACAGTTCATGCTCCAGTTGCCCTTCTTCAGGTAGGCAAATCCTGTCTGCAGCCATTACTAATTTTAAACTGTCTTTGTCAGTATCGAGCCTGGATGCTGCCGTGTGATAAGATCTTGTATTCTACTGCTGCTGCTTTCTCTACATCCTCTGGATAAATCTCTGGTTTTTTGGGGGGAATCAGAACATTAGCAGTAAGCTAAGTCATTATGTTTCACCTTTCCCCAGCCCTCAATTAATTTTCTTAAAATGTTGCTTTGTTGTAAAAAAGGTAACTCTCACCCAGAGTCCTGTGAAATTATGTCCTGTGTAAAGGAGCTGTTAAATTTTTTCAGAATCCCAGGTTATTTAATTTGTATTGTTTTTTAAGCCCTGGAGCTTTTTTTCTCTCTGCTTTTGCATGAAATGCTGCCCATAGAGGACAGTTTCTTAGAAGTAAAGCTCACAATTTTTGTGTTACTATTCGTTCTGCTAGTCCATGAATGGAGTTTCAGCAAATCCAACTATGAATGGCTTTCAGGTGTTTGTGTGTAATAATAGAGTTGTCAGTTTCAAATAAATGTGTAATTCATTGTAGAATCAGGTAAAATACTGGGGTTTTTTCTTTCTTTTTTTTCTTTAATTAAAGGCCTGTTTTAAAGTGGGAAAATAATTTTAAGAAATTGACAATAAAGAGACAGCATGACTGGGTTAGATTATTACCAGAACAGTAAATATACAGGTCCCAGCTCTAAGCAAAATATTTCCTGTTCTGGTAATAATCAAACCTAGTCATGCTGCGTGATCACCATACGAACTAGAGCCATTCATCCTTCTGTATGACTGCTTACAGATGATTGTTGCTAGCCAGTCAGAAAATGGACAGGTGCTGCATGTCATTCCTTCTGCCCAGCCAGGAGTGACCCAAGTGATTATTCCTCCAGGTCAGCTTCTGGATGTGACCAGCACACAGGGTGAGTTTAACCTGTAGGACTTGAGGGTTTGTGCTCCTGTGACTGAGCTCCATGCTCTTTTTTAAGCACCTTGTTTCCTTTCCTTAGTTATAAGACAAAATGCACCCTGAACCTGCTTTCTGATTGTGAATCTGGTGCCTCACACACCACATTTTCTGTTGGGCAAAAGCATAATGAAAGCTTATGAGAGCTATTATGCCCCCTTTCTGAAGGGTATGTGATGGGTAGATTAACATATAAAGCACAGAGTTGTTTCTTGCCTTATTTAGCTTTAATAAGGATATTTGTGTCATCAGCTGTACTATTGGCTTCAAATTTTCAGTACTTGTTTACTTCATTGTGAGTGAAGTAGTTAATTCCTGTAGCACAGACAGGCCAGAAGAACATTAAATCTTCTGTTCCAGAGATCACTGGTGATGATGCATCTTCTGTGAAGCCAGGAATGAATCATTTAGGTAGAAATTCAGTTCCCAGTCAAGGAAAATAAGATGTAACTTTCCATTCATTGGGATGTGTTAGTTGTCACATTTTAAGCATGTGCTGAGATACACAACTGGAAGCCAAATTTTCAGGTTTTCTCTAGAAAATGGACATACTGAAATCTGAAAGCATTGATTATTTATCTGCAATCCTTGCTGGATGGCAAAACGCTGTGTACTAGGTTGCATTCACAGAGTGAGACTGAGAATGAGGTGGTCACATTTTGTTAAACTCTCAAATGTTTTTTAAACTGTTTTTTCCTTCTCTATAAAGTTCTCAGGATTTGAGCACTGGTTAAGTGTTCCTGTGGAATGATAGCTCAGAATAAGAATAGAGTCCTGGTGCTGGGTGGACAGAAGAAAGATTTGGGGCTCAAGTAGTGATCTAGCTCTTTTCACTTAGGGTTGCAATATGTTTCCCTGACCTTGCATTTAAAGACTTGTCCCTACCCTAATGTTCAACCTTCCCTGTCTCCACTTTTGCAGGGGTAAAACCAGGTTTGGTTACAGCAGAGTCTTACTCTACTTTAAAGCTGACTGGAAGGCTTTAGTTACAAAATAACTGCTGCTACTCTTAGTAAGCACTAATTGAACACTAGATAGGAGTTCTGCATTTCAATTTTAGACAGTTGGGAAGACTTGCCAGCAGTTTACTGTGGAGGTAAAAGAGAAAGGAGAGTGGCCTGTCAGCTCCTGAGTTTCACTTGTCTGCACTTGGTGGTAATGCACAGAACAGTGCAGACTTCAGAGCAGTCTGTAGTGTCTTAAGGGAACATCTCTGCAGGAAGAACCAGTGCTTTGAGCCAGAGTGGTGTTAATCCAAGTGCACACTTAGGAATCTTCTTATGGAGCTTTGTGTGGATCCATTTCTCTACTGTGTCAATAGCTTACCACTCTCTCTGGGTGAGGGAAAGAAGCTTTCATAACTGAAGGGCAAAAATCCCTCATCTAAAGAGACCTCATGTGTTTATGTTGAGACCAAAATATTGAACATCTGCTTTCACAGTTTTCCATTATGTTTTTGTTTAACTGTACACACAGGCTTCAGTCTAAGAGCAGTTTTTGGCTTGTGGATTACCAAGAAAGGCTGAAGCATTTGTTCTAGCAGCATGTCAGATTCAATTACAAGAGGCCTGTTTTTCTTGTTTAAGTGTTCTTTTCTAAGTACTAAGCAGTATCATTACCTCATTTTTTCTTGTTTTAAAAGCAACCAGTATGTGACTTGCAGCTCAACCAAATACTTGTGCAATCCTATATGGATTCCTGAAAGCAGAGTAATTTGCAAATTGCTCTGATTATTTGCCTTGTTGTGGAAGGATTCATAAGTAGTAGCACAATTACCATAGTCCTTAAACATAAGCAGCCTTATCAAGTGTATCTTCATATGTGTGCCAGGAGTTTGAGCACTGATTCACAACTATTAGACTACTTTATCACCTATAAAACTTCTTTCCTACATCAAAAGACTTGCTTTAACAACCCACAAAGTTTGATCATAGCTTGCTTTTCCCCATTCTACATTCAGTTATTAACCAGGAAGCTGCTTTTTTTTGTAAAGATATTTCAGAAGAGAAGTGTAGTGATGGGAACCTGCAGACTGTGGTGGTGGCTTCCATAGCAGACAGTGCAAGCAGTTACATTCTACATCCACAGGCATCTCTCACTGTATCCAGAAAAACAACCACCAGGTAGGTCAGGGGTTAAAGGGATGAGCAATCACTCTCATCCACTGTTAGCGCTGCCTTTTTTTCTTGCAGTTTGTTTTTGCAATGGTTATCACAAAATTCCCATGGAAAAAAGGTTATGAACACACAGTGTACTGAATGTTTGGAGGACTTGAATGTAAAAACCAGTGGGGTTTTTTAATACTTTTACTCACTGTAAATTACTTTAACAATAAAATAGAATATGAAAATGAAAACCACAGGTTTTTACAGCATGTTGATACAATATCCATTGTTCGATCATATGCTCTAGGGTTATACATAATACACTGATTTGATTTTGCCTGTAATTTAGACTAAGTTGTTGCATTTCTGAATGTCTGGATAGACTTGTATATTTTTTTTTCAGGGTAGTGGAAGATTCTTTTCCCACCCCTCTTCAGCCATTGCCACTAAATACGCCTGCATGGGCACGCCGTCTCAGGAACTGTGAGGTGGGCCACAAAGAATTCTGACTTAATGTTTTATCACCTAGCTCTGAGATAGTGTTCCTAATCCTTGAAAGGAATAATTCATAGCTGTAGAAGTGTTCAAGCTTCTTGGTATATAGCACTGGTACTGCTAGCACAGTTAAACACATATAATGCTGTGCAATCCCTCTCTGTTTTGAGAATTTTAGAATAACTGACCATCAACTGCTCCTGAATTAAAAGAAGTGCTGCTGAAAACCTGATACCTTGTAGTGCTGGGAAGAGCTATTATGTGCCATGTTAGAGTTTGCTGTTGAATGACAGTGTAAACTTTGCTGACTTCTGCAACTGATCATGTGTTTTGTGTTATCACATAGAAATCAAAATCCATGTGATTGGCCAGTGTCAAGTCTGAGACTTAATGCACCCTAATATCAATATTTCACTAGGGATTCCTATTTTAGATATTATTGCTGATTTTTATTTTTTGTCACAGCAAGTTAGGCTACTTGTGCTTGTTTCCTCTTCTTTTAGAAAATACTGTGTCTTTATGTTCTGTGATGGCTTTTGACTTAAACAGAACTCTTCCTTTTTTTCCATATTGTTAGATGTTTGCAGAACTGTCCTGATGACTTGGATGCTATCAGCAGCTAGAATGCATCATAAGTCCCTTAACAGGAAGGGAGGGGAGGTGGGAAGTTTCTTGAAAGATCAGCTACCCCTTCCTCCTGCTGCCAGACTCTTCCTGACAGATGTTTATTTTACTTTCTCTTAATACTTTTTAAAAGGATAGCTCATACTCTGCAGCTGCCTAATCTCTTTAGATATCTCTACCGTTTTTTTTCTATTGGCTTGGCCACTGATAACTGGAAGTTGCAGTTTGAGGGACCTAGAAATTTAATTTCTTTCTGTATCTGCCTAGAAACAATTTTAAAATTAAATATATTCATCTATTAATTTTGTGTTATGCCATTTATTTAACACAGTGGTACCGTCCACTCTTATGTCCACATAAATGTTAAGAAGTCAGAAAGTTCTTAGCATGAATTCTTCCATGGTGGAGTTACCATTTTTATAGAATCAGTTGCTTAATTCAGTTGGCCAGTTAGTTCATAAAGTTCACTGTGTTTTTATCACTTTGTGGTAGATTCTTTCCTGTATGTGGTTTATCTGAATCATTTATTATTGGTATCACAGTATCAGAGGACTTAGGACCTGCTTTGTCTCTCTATTACAAGAAATGTCACCTGCCGTGTTTAAAATTCACAGTGACATTTATAGAAAAGTTATTATTTTTAAAGAAAAGGAAATAGAAATAATGTCTATTTGAACATGTTCTGAGGACACAAACATCTCCCTCTGCTGTTCAGCAGAACTGTTGCCCGTATGCATTAATCCTCCCCGATCCACCAGAGAGTGCTGGGATGTATTGTACCTTTTTTTGGGCACAGACTAGAGACACTGGGATTTTGAGGTGTCAATTATCTTTCAGGTGTCAAAATGTTTTGTTACTAGTAACAGAATTTAAGGGTCCTACTGAAATTTGGAGAACCAGTTTGGAGAGGTGCTGATAAATACGTCAGCTCACAACTCCACTCTTTGAGTTGCCTGCCAGAATTGAAACAATCTTAGAACAGTATCACAGTCTCTGTGACTCACACAAGGTGTCAGCAGGTGAAGCCACTGCACTCCAAAGGCCAGGGACTCCTTTGGCAGTTGGTACTGTGGGCAAACACAGAGCAGTAAAAGCTGGCTGCCTTGAAATGTTCAGCTTACACTTGCTGTGTCTGGACTGCAAAGTGCCTCTGGAGCCCTGCTTCCGTGAGTTTCCTCAAGGAAAACTGCAGTCTTGATGTGTGTACTTTAGGGTTGGCTTTTATGCACTTTGCAGTGGCAAGGCCAGGGGAGAAAGAAGGAATCACTCAGTTTTTGGGCTTGAGCCTTGGAGTTAAAGGGCTGAAGAATATGTGATTACTTCAAGGTAATGACATTGTTATAGAGTTAATTTAAACAGTTCCTTTCAGTAACTTATGTTTAGTTTTCAGTGGTCTGATCAGAATGCATTTCCTTCATGTATCAGCCTACTGAAATTAAATGTAATTTAAAACTGCATTAATTAACTATACAAAATTAATTTATCTGTCTGAAAAAAGAAGCCTTGTTTGTCCATTTTTTTCCTACTTGCGAAGCCTGTAGAAAGCAGGGATCTTACATGCTGTATGGTTTTCTTCTTGTCCTTCTCCTCCCCTTCCACCAATTTAGGGAAGATTATCTAAGCTTGTGCACAAGGAAAGCCAGAATAGGAGAGAGTTCCTTATCTGTTTTTGCTACTTTTCTGGCACAACGATTTTGTCAGAATTCTCATCTCTCTAGAATAAAGTCAATGACCTATTTTTAGTGACAGGTATAAGATATGGGAAAAAAACCCAGCTGGTTTTGCAGCATTTATTATGTGCAGTGGTGTTGTAATCCCTCATCTGAAAGGCAACATCCTTGACTTCTGGAAAGAAAGAAGTTCTGGTACTTCTCAGGCTACTTTGCTTCTCCTGAATTTTTCAGATCTAGTTTTGTTCAGAAGTATTATTTATAACTTCTAGCTAAACAATTGCCAATGTCTCTTGCTCCCACAGCTGTGGGAGTGCAGCCTGTGCAGACGTGGTTAGCTGCTGCAGCAGGGCCTGCAGAGCAGTGAGCTCTGAGGTGTGAACAGCTCGTGTCCCAGTGACTCACCCCCAGTGCACACACAGCTAGCTCTCAGTGCCTGGCCTTGTGCTAGCAGCAGCACTGTGCTGGCCCAGTTCATTCACAAGGTCTTCATGGGTTCATTGTTGACTTTAGGCCTTGCTAACCACAGACATTCTGTTTTTCTTATGAGCGTGAGGCAGGTTTTAAGCAGTTGTTGCTAAGGTATCTGTTGATAATCTTGGAGAGACTCTGTTGCTCTTTTGCTGTCAGTATTAATTAAACATCTGGCTGTTCTGTCAGTGAAGGTGGCAAAACAAATCTATCAGACCTTAGTACTCATTCACCATGTGTTTGTCCCACAGATAGACTTTTAGACTGAGCTGGCAAACTACTCTGGCTGTTACAGCTGCTTGGCCAGCCTGACCCTCAGCTGCATATGAGCAGAAGCAAGTGTTGCATTCTGAGTTTGGATGAAAAGTTCTCTTCTCTGTTCCAGTAATTTTGTAGCTTGCTGGCTGGCCTTGGCAGACTAGCACCAGCTGTGATGGAACTGAGTAGCTGGAGTAGCAAATACTGAGTAACTGGATAACTTCTTTGAGTCAAGTTAGATGCAGTTTTTGTGGAGTTGCCCAGACATTAGCAGAGTTAATGAAACCATCG
The DNA here is from genome assembly GCF_027477595.1 of Haemorhous mexicanus. NCBI lineage: Eukaryota > Metazoa > Chordata > Aves > Passeriformes > Fringillidae > Haemorhous > Haemorhous mexicanus. The sequence continues at coordinate 26,116,216 of NC_082348.1, read as the reverse complement.
TCAGTTTGCACATGGCAAATCTGGTATAGTAAGTTTCTGTGAAATGCTGAGAATCAAGAGTGCCTCGAAGGTTGGGAGGGATGTTGTGTGAGACATCCAGTTCAAAGTTAGTGCACTGAGTAGGTGAGACAGTTGACTGGTGGTATGGGCAGTTGCATTCTGCTCCAGCTCAGTGTAGTGTGTGTTGCAGTAGATGCAGAGACAATTATGGGCAGTCAAGTGAAAAACTTCATCTAATACTAATTTGTCTAGTCAGTGACTGCAACTGAAGTGTGTGTTGGGGGTAAACCACAGGTGTGAAGTTGTCCTCTGGAAATCAGAGTTGACAGTGACTGTTACCTTTTTAGGGGCTCTTGGTGTTCTTAGGTTCTTGAATGACTGACAAACTCCTGACCTTAATGGGTACTGCTCTTCTGTTAGATCCTATGATAAATCTCTTTATGAGGATACTACTGTGGGGACAAAAACCATGGAATGCCAAAAATCTGGGCCTATGTTCTCACCTGCCAGAGTCCCTGACTGCTTTCCTGAGTAGTGTTCAGCAGTCAGAGGGGTGAATAATGCTCTAATTTCCCGTCCTTTCCACGCAGAGAATTGGGGACTCGTACCGCGGCTATTGCGTGAGCGAGGCCGAGCTAGAGAGCGTCCTGGCGCTCCACAAGCAGCAGACACAGAGCGTGTGGGGCACGCGCCAGTCGCCGAGCCCGGCCAAACCCGCCACACGCTTGATGTGGAAATCTCAGTATGTCCCATATGATGGGATCCCCTTTGTCAATGCAGGTAACTAACTTTCATTTTAATAACTGCTTTCAAAATTTCGACGTCAGCTCCCAGCTGGCCACCAAGAAGAATCTTTATGTTGTTCCTTAGTTCTGATAAGATCAAGACGTAAACATAAAAAAAGGAGCAGCTTGCACACTGCTGTGAGAGTCTGAAGAAGCTTGTTTCCTTTTTTATGTTTTGCTGTGATTATTTCCTTTTGTCCTCTAGAGATTAGCTAAGTACCATTTCATGAGAGTTCTTGTGATGAGGTCTTTAGGGAGAGGTCCCATCTGCTCTATTAGGACCTGAAAGTTCTCGTAAGGGTAAGAGCTTGTTTGATTATTCTTGCCTAACTTGAAGATCTTTAGAGGAGCTTGTTCCACAGGAGTCAATAAACTATTTAAATTGCAAACCTTAAAGTAACAAATAAATAAATTCAAAATGCCAAACAAACAAGCAAGACAAACATCAACTGACCTCAGCAGAGAGACTTTTGATGTTTGGGGTTCTTTTTGAAATGTTCATGCAGACTTCACAGCTTGATAATTACATGTTTAGCTCATGCAGTACATATGTGAAATTGCCAAGAGTTTAATTTGGCTATAAAATGAACGGGCTTTACTTGCTACATAGAGAAAATGAGTGACAGGAATGTAAGTTATGTTTGGGGTTTTTTCTTCTTTTTTTCCCTGAAAGTTACTGAAAAAGGGAAATGTTAGCACCAGTTTTAAAGCTTCAGCCGTAAACTGCGAGATAAAAGAAAACTAAGAATAAAATCAAAGCAGCTTACCCTTTTTTCCCCCAGCATGCATATGAGACCTCTTTTAGTTTTATCTAGATCATTTGGTATCTTATGGAAACACATTATGTTGCTGTTATGTAATACTTCAGAAGTTTCTGGGTATATCACTTGTGGCATAGGCAGCTCCTTGCCTGCACACTTGAGTACACAAACTATAAATAAAAGATAACTAAACACGATGTGGAAGAAATTTGGAAGATGTTCCTTTCTTGACCACTTTAATGCTTTGCTCGTCGATCCCTTTTGTTAGGGGTCTGACTGGAAGAAGTCACTTAATTTGAGTTTAGAGCAAAGCAATATTTGTTTGAGCCTGTCTGATTCTGTATGGGTGTGCTGTGCTGAAACTGTTATTTAGCAGCTAAGATTTCTTAACTGCAGGGCTGAGCTTTTATGGGACAGCATGGTCTGAAGTGTTGATTTAAGCCAAGAGGCTGGAAATGTCTGCTGACCTTGTCTCATGGTTTGACCCCAGCTGGAAATCACCACAGAACTGCTCACTCATTCCCCCAGTGGGATGGGGAGAGAATTGGAAAGGTAGAATTCAGAAAACTCATGGGCTGAGATAGGAACTGTTAAAAAGTAAAGGAAAATCCACACACACAGACAAAGCAAAGTAAGGAATTAATTCACAAGTTCCCATCCCCAGGACAGCATTTGTAACGGTTACTTGGGAAGACAAACACTCTAACTTTGAATGTTCCCCCCCCTTCCTCCTGCTTCCCTCAGCTCTATATGCTGCACAGGATGCCTTATGACATGGAATATGACTTTGGTCATTTTGAATCAGCTGTCCCAGCTGTGTCCTGTCCCAATTTCTTGTGTCCCTCAGCCTCCTCATTGGTGGCATGGGGTGGGATGAGAGGCAGAAAAGACCTTGACTGTGTAAGCCCTGCTCTGCAGTAACTAAACACCTCTGTGTTATCAGCACTGTTTCCAGCACAAATCCAGAGCTCAGCTTCACACTGGCTACTATGAAGAAACTCTATCCCATCCAAAACCATCACACCTTTGATTTCAGCAGGGGATTTGCTCCGTTGTTTTGGGGGTTCTGCTTTTTATGTTTATTACCAGTATTGTGCTCCTTTGGTAGCTTGCAAGACTTCTCATCTTGTGAAGTATTGGTGCTCACCAGGGCAAAGTCCAATATTTTGCCCTCACATATGTTGAGGAGTGCTGTGAGGTGTAATAAGTTTGAGAAATGGTTTAAAGTGCTCTGTGTTCTTTCATGCTGGAAGAGAAGCATTTGCATTGTATTTGCTTGCTATACCTGAGGGTTCTGCCTTCTGAAGAAGAGTCTGGTGGCAAACAGAAATGACTGCTTCAGAGCTCTTATCTCTTCTGTAGTTAGTATTTTATTGTAATGAATTAAGTGGTTGCTTGAACAGAGTGCATTCCTTTCTGTTTTCAGGAAGCAGAGCCATTGTAATGGAGTGCCAATATGGGCCAAGGAGGAAAGGATTTCAGCCCAAAAAAGCTGGTGAGCAGGAAAGCACCTCTAGCCAGCTGTACAAAGCCACTTGTCCAGCAAGGTAAGAATTATACATACAGCTGTAAGAGTGACTGAGCATCCTAAGAAAGCATTCTTTCTGTGAGCCATGACAGAGCACTGGTTTGGGATGGTAGCTGATACTCACTGTAGCTCTTTTGCTTTATCTCCTTGATAACTTGAGGTTGATACTCAGTTAAAGGTAAGGAGGAAATGCTGTCCTGTCTGACTGAATAGGGCTGAAATTTGATAGGTTCCCTGAAGGCAAAGTAGCAGTACATCACTCTATGAAATACAACTGGGATTCATTATCTACCTGAGCATTCACAAGTTATTTTTGGCTATTTCTGCTTCTAAAACTTTGTCATCTTATTTGTTGTTTCTTCTTCAGGCCTTTAATTGCACTGATATCAGTCAGTCATCCTAATTTAGCACATGTCCTGTGTGCTGAAGGAGTCACAGTTCTTCCTGTTCACTGGGGATTTTCTCCTTCTTCAACACTAATGTTTTTTTTCCTCACCCTTGAGCATTCTCCTGGGTGCTTGTTCAGTTTTTACTGAGCTAAGAGTGTGTTTGATGATAGTTGCAGCTGGGTCTGTATGTGCTCAATTCTGCATAGCTGGGTGAACTGCAGACTGTTCACAACTGGTGTTGTGCTTTTACTTTAGTGAGGGACGAGGGCTTTTGTTGAGGAGTAAAATCACCTGGCTGAGTGGCTTCCAGACCAGAACAGAAGTGTGTCTGTCTGCACCCATATCTATTAATGTATCCTTAAGAACTTTGCAGTTCTTTTAGAGACTCCTCACACCTGACATCACTCTGCCTGAACTTTTTCTATATGAATGCCTGATATGAAGTAAGTGGGATTTTTGCCTTTCCCTTCCCAAGGACAAAGTATACTGATGGAGAATTTTTTTTATTCCTCCTTGGAAGGATCTATATTAAAAAGGTCCAAAAGTTTCCAGAATACAGGGTTCCTACTGACCCTAAAATTGACAAGAAAATCATAAGAATGGAGCAGGAGAAAGCATTCAACATGCTGAAGAAGAACTTGATAGATGCTGGTGGTGTCCTCAGGTGAAACTTCCACTTTTTTCTTTATTTTCACAAATGAAGCGGAAAAGAGCAGTATTTTACTTGATTTTTTTTTTTTTACTTAGTCACTTATTAATAGTAAAAAAATCCACAATGTCAGTAAGACTTCTGTAGCAGTGAAGTATTAATTTGGTAAATGTGTTAAGCACTAAGCTATGGAACTTCAGCAGGTGTATCCATGCAGGGTATTGATAGAAATAGTTGTGTTGTTTTAGGGTTGATCTAGTTTGTTTTGCATTGAAAGGTATGAGAGGGCCCTGAGTTCTGAAAGACATCTTCTTGCTCAGGGGCTGTAAAAACTTGTCACACTGACTAGGTTGTTGGTATCCTCAGACTGTTCCCCCAAGACACTAATTTATTGCCTTTGTTTGAGAATTGTGTGTATAACCTCTCTCCTTCTTGTTAGGTGGTATGTACAGTTACCTACTCAGCAAGCCCACCAATATCATGAAATGGAAACTTCCTGTCTCCCTCCTTCACCATCCCATCTTTCTGTGTCTTCTCCTGAGGAGGAGGAGGAGGTCATTAGAGATGAGAACAGTACTCTGCCTTCTCGACTTCATCCTCAGGTGGCAGACAAGATCCGAGAACTGGTGTCTCAGGGAGTAGAGCAGGTCTATGCAGTGAGGAAGCAGCTAAGGTACAGAACTGTCTGCAGTGCTCTCAGTCCATAGTGCTAGATCTACTTTTGTATTTGATTAATTTGGTTTGCAGCTAAAGGACAGGGCTGGTGCATCACTAAATCTAATTCCCAGATGTTATGAGTCTGTTTTTCCCAGCTTTTGGTATCTTTTCATATCATTGTAGATAGCCACTAAGGGCTGCTGTACTCTTTAAAGTTACTTGAATAAATGGGGGTCTTAAATTCCAAATTCTGTAGCTGATAACACAAAGAACTGGCTCAGTAGATCATCTAGCTTGCTTTTGTCTTGTCATTGCAACAAGGGGAGGGAGAAGGTAGCAGGGTCTCTTAACAGCGGGAAATCGTGGAATATATTTAAGTATGGTAATAAATGTTCTTTAACATATGACAGAAAGTATGTGGAAAGAGAATTGTTCACACCTGATGAAGTGCCAGAAAGACATAACCTGTCCTTCTTCCCCACTGTGAATGACATCAAGAACCACATTCATGAAGTGCAGAAGTCCCTAAGGAATGGAGAGATGGTGTATAATTCCGAAAGTATCCCAGCAACGGTATGTTGGCCTTCATGTATCTTTTTGATTTTTGGACTTAAATACTGGAAATCTTAATTTTTACCACTTAGCTTCCAAATTTCATCCAAAATTTTCTGTGTCTTTATATTTGCAGCAGCAATATTTTCAGTGGAATCTGAGGCTGAGTAGGACTGGATTAAATGTGAATAAAACCTTCTGACCTTATTCAGTATTTATCTTGTCAGCCTTAGATTGCTGTTAGTTGGTTGACAAATTATACCATATTAGCACGTCTTGATGACTGTGTGAACTGGAAGCCATTGGTATAGAAAAATTGACATGTGGCATAAAATGTTATTCATGGCTTTGTCACTGTCTATGTTTTGAAGAAGTTACTACTGCTTTTCAGTAGCTGAAAAAAATGGAGACGAAGTGTGTCTCAGTTGCCATCCTAGTTGGGACTTAATAAACATTTTGAATGTGTAAATAGTAATAAATGCACTTTATAGTAAAAATAAATGCAGTGGGGCTGGAGTTGAATCTTCCAAATGCTCACTAACTCTTAAATCTCGTCCCTTAATTTTCTTCCATGTATTGAGTAATAAAGGGTACACAGTGATCCTAGTTTTCCCAGTTATGAGACTAACTGCTAGGAAAGGGCTGATTTAAAATCAGCTTTGACAAACAGTACTGTTAAATCATGCTATGTCATCAGTCTTTTCCCTCTCCCTACACTGGTGTAGTCCAGGTGAGTGAGTGTGCTTGTTAGTTAGCCAAATGATTTGACTATTTTCTGTTTTAAAGTCTATTAAACTGTTATGAGCAGATGGAGCAGATAATCTTCCTGATACACACTGCATGTTTAAAAATCTTTTACAGTACTTTTTTTTTGTGAATCAAGAGGTCCTAAAATGTATAATTATAAAAAAAAAGTAAGAAAATGTAGTTTTAGACACTGCTTTCTTATCAGTCCTGTATTGAGCTTGTGTTCCTGACAGGAACAAGACAAGCTTGCACCCTTTCTGAGAACTGAGTTCTTTTTCCTTTCAGTTGCAATGGACCACAGACAGTGGGAATGTCCTCACAGAAACAGTGACGGTTGCGTTTTCCTCATCACCTTCAGATGGTAGGACTGCATGGATAACCTGTGTCTCCAAATGTCTTTTATTAGCTATGTCATGAACAGAAGTTCATTTTCCTTCCCAGAAGGTTGCTGTCATGTCCTGTCACTCAGGTGAACTTAAGAAGGATTATTTTGCTATAACTATTTTGGTTTACTTTTTTTGTATTTGACTGCATGTGTGGAAAAATACGTGTAGTCATGATGTTTTTGACAGAAGTATTAAAATTAAAAATTTGGCTTTTATTTACCATCTTCAAGCAAACAAAAAATTTAATGGGATGGTTGTCAGGAAAGAACATTTTTCATTGGATGAAGGTGCTGATAATTCCTCTTTAGAGAGAATTAAGTTACTACTGAACAGATATGTCTGTCAGCGGACACAATACTAGGATCCAGCAGGGTACTTGAGTTTCCAGGGCATTTGTGCTTCACATATCTTTAAACATCTTGCTGAAAGGGACTTCAATGCACATTGAGACTCCTGCTTCTCAAAAGTTACTGTTCCAGTGCTAGGATCAGGCACTAAACAGCAAGCATTGTATTTCTGTTGTTGGAATCGAAAGCAGTCTTTTCCATTTTTCCTTGATGCTTAGAACAGAAACAGAAACATGGGTGTTAAATGGCAGCAGGGCTGAGAGATGTGTTTCTTCAGTTCTTTGTTGTGTAACTTCTTTATTAATGTGGCACCCAAGTATCATCTCTTCCCAGTGCTTGTTGATCTACAAAGTGTTAAACTTCTTCCCGGTCTGTTGCAAAACTTGAGTGTAGGTATGGTAGACTTCTCTATAAACTTATGCATTCTTGGTTGAAGGACTGTTTTTTTGAAGATGTTATGCTGTTTTTCCTTTGTTGAAACTGGGTTCCTACTACTATTACTTCAAAACATGTACTAAGACAAAATACAGGTGTTTGTAACTAGATCTACTTGCTACCCAAATAGTTAGAATTACACTTAGCCTAAGATGTTCTGTTGGATTATGGTGGCTGGTAATACATTTAAATTAGATTATTCTGCCCTTCCCACCCTTTGTTTCAAGAATATTTTGTCTAGTGTAACACCAAAATAACTTTTCCTCATGTTTGTAGATGCTTTCCCCATCCTCTGTGTAATAGGTTTGATGTGAAACCCATCAGAGCTATGCCTGGCTTTTAGCGGGGATGTGATTGAAACTGAGGTGGAAGAGCCTAATTGTGTGCACAGGTTCAGATCATGCTGCAGACTTTACACATGTTTTTCATCTCAGTAGCAGAGCCAGCTGATTTCCCCATTTAACCCAAACATGGTGGTGGGTACATTTTGTTCTAGACAGCTGATAGAGAAGTCTACAGGGAGCAAAGGGGCACTGGCCACTGTTGTCATGGTCAGGGTTTACTTGTGTCAACAGTTATCCTGTGGTTCTTGCCTGAAGAAGTCCTGATGTGTTTGTGTCCCTTTCCCCTTAGGTCAGGGAGTAATATGGGCCAATTTCTTATTTGTTGTAGCAGGAAATATAAACCCCCAGAGGTTTGGCTCATTGCATGAGTTCTCCTCAATGACTTGGGGAACCTGATTTATGTGAAGCAGTTCCATCTACAGCAGTGCATTTACTACTAAAAAAAAGCTCTGTTTTTATTTGGGATTTTTAAACTTACTTTGGCTGTTGCTGTGATGGATTCATTTGAACTGAACAGTGTAGGGTGCAATTACTTTGCTCTCAAGAACAGATTTATTTGTGCTTCTGATTTTTGCTCTGTACAGATACATACAAACTTCCTGCAGTATTGTCTTTTTGTCATACCCAGTCTTCTTTCTTTAGCATCCAAGTTCTGCAAAGAAAACAGCATATATGTGTATATATATATATGTCTTCTGTATATCTGTATTGAGATTGAAGGGAGTTTGTTTGGTTCACAGGGGAGGCTTTTATTAAACAGGTAGAAGAGATTTGTCATAACTGTCTGCTTCCTCACTTTGGCACCATAGGGAGCTCAGGAGTGGAGTCAGTCATCACCAAAGCAGTATCCAACCAGAGCGGGGAGTCCTTGATACCAGAAACAGCTCAGCTGCTGTCTTCACTCTCTTCACTTCAGCCCAAGATATTTGCACAGCTTCAGGTACAGTCAAGTCATTTACAGAACATCAAACATGCTGTGCTGGAAGTGCTGGAGGCGAGCTGAGAACAGCACGTTCCCTCTCAGCGGATCCCAAACGTAGCTGGGTAACACGCACTTGGAAGTAGCTGTCAGCTCTTACTCTGGTTGCTCTTGCATGTCACAATTAGCATATAGCTGTGGTGCAGGGGATCCCACTACCATCTTTTGACACTTTGAAGTTAGGGTCTCTTGTGAAGACAAAACCAGGAGGATAAAAGCAGTGGATTCCTACCTCAAACCAAGTACCCGTTCATTTTCCACACGGTCCAGTCATTTCATAATGAAAATGCTGCAAAACTGCAGGGAGATAGGGCAGTCTTGTTTATTCCTTTTAAATCCTTCTCCAGCCTCTCAAGAAAATATCTTAAAATCCTGAAACTGCTCCTAGCTCAGAGCTGTAAACTTGCAGGTTGAAAGGCCTAAGAGGGAGGGATAAGAATGTCATGCTAAAAGAGCTTCTTCTAAAGCTCATCTCCCTTCAAAGCTGGCTCTCTTATCCCTCTTCCTTAACTGCTTTGAAAATCTGCCTTCGTATTTCCTGAACCCCAACAAAATGCGCGATCTTTTCCCTAGAAATACAATCTGTAGTAAGATTCTGTTCTACTTGCTGTTTCTTTTTTTTCTGAGGACAGCCTGACTCCATCTCACATCATTTTATTTAAAGTGCGCTTAGCTTGTAGTACCCACCTCTTGTGGGAATGGGCAGTACTGGGGAATGATCTGAAACTGAACATCAATCCAAAATTAGAACTTTATGTTCAGAAGCAATCTTCTAAATGCTGCTGGATTCCATTGTCCTAGTTGTTTTCAAGTACATTTTGAGCCTAGAGCTGCTGTGATTGACTGATCAGAAGAGTTAATGAGTAGGAAGTCAGAAGCCACCTAGACAATACATGCTGTTAAATGCAAACTCCTGCTGTAAATACTGCTAGGTTGGTACTTCTGCCTTCTCTTTCACAGGGATTGCAGCTGCAGTCAGCATTTACCTCGACAAATGGATCAACAGCCCTGCTAGCTGTAAATAACCATTCCCCTCCCAGCCCTGCAGGTCTCCTGGATTCCCTGGGGGGTGCAATAGGCAGCCATTCTCTAGCACTTATTCAGGGGCACAGTCTGCAAGCAGGTGCTGGCCTGACACAGGACAATGCTGCTGTGCCTGCTTTTGGGGCTCTGCCTGCCTCTGATCAGAGTCTGGTTGCCATGGGCCAGCTGGTACCAGCTGAAGGGGTGGATGACTCCAGAAGCCTGGAAGGAGGAGTGCAGCAGATTCTCTTGGGAGATGTGCAGACTATCCCAGTAAGGATTGTGGACAACCAGCCAGCACTTAGTAAGTTGTAGTTTTCTCAATAATATGTCAATATTAGAATAGTGTATTTTGTTCTGTGTGTCTTGAAGAAAGGAGATAAATGTGTTGATAGTGGGGAACTCTAAGACAGACTTCTTTCAGACAATTCTAATTAGTTTTTTTATTTTTCTGTGGGAAAGGGGAAAGATGTTTTTTGTGAATGGGATTTTATATCTCCAAACTTTTTTTTTTTTTATAAATTGGTTTAAATATTGTTACTTGAGGGGAGCTTTACTGGAGTAAATTCATGTCATTTTGCAATGTTTTAGAGCACAGTAGGTGACATAACTGGCTATTAAGCTAAAAAGCAGTAAACTTCATATATTCCTTAACTATTAGCTTGAGTACCTGAAATATTTTTCTTTTAAATGCACAGTTATTGGGGCTGAAGCATTGCCAATGGAGTTTGAACTTCAGTGTTTGATTTTTGTTTTGTTTTTAAGGTGAAGAAAATACAGAGAATGTTGTTACTTGTGTGAGTCAAGTTAAACAAGAACCAAGAGAAAAAGCATTGTCTATGGAAACAGATAAAACCAGAGACTACCACAGTTCCTCACCATAGTTCTTCGCCTTCACCTGTGAAGCCTGGAAGGATTTTCAAATTGGAGAACTCTAAATGGCTTGGAAGGAAAGGCAGGTGCTCTCAAAGTACTGCCATTCTTTTTTAGTTGTGTATGACATTCAGACTAAGCATATTTTAGAGTACTTCTGACCGAAGGCTGTTTTGGTTTGACTGATGGGGCTCACTGCCAACTCCAGGTCATTCCGTTGCCCCGTGGAACACCACCCCTCTCTTCTGTTTCAAGTTTTGAGTAATTTGGATTCTATCCAAATGGCCCATTTTGTTAATTGTTTCTGAAGGTCTTCCACAATTTAATTCCTTAGCTTTAGAATGTGGATCACAATGCTGGGTTCACATTTTCTGCTTGAGACCCTTGACTTTTATTGTACTACAGAGACCGTAGAATCTGTCAGCCCCAAGATCACAGAATCCAACAGCAAAGTGGATCAGTATGGCAATGGTTTTGTGACAAAAGGAAGGTCCAGGATGCTAAACTTCAAAGTGATAAAGGACATGGATGCTTAAGAAAATGCAGCTTTGACCTGATCATAATGTTAATGGTGTGAAGATCAAGGACAGGAGAAAGGTGAGGTTTCCAGGTGAATGTAAGGTTGTATGATAAAGAAAAGTGTGTGAATTGTAACAGTGAATGTTTTTGACTTGACATCTTTGAACTTCAGTTCTGGCTTTATAATGAGGTTCATTGATGCATGCAGCCTTCCTTTGCAGTGGTACTGTAATTGCAGTTGGTCATAACAACTAAATGTAGGAGTCTTTCTCATGGAAAATGATTGATGCTGCCATTTCAGCTTATCTACCTCTTGCTTTGTGCACTTGAAGCTATCAGCTCAGACAAATGTGATTTAAGCTGCTGTTGTTTGGTATGTAGGGCTTGTGGACACATTCCTAACAAAGAGAAGCCCAAGAAAACAAAGGAAGTAATCAAAGCAATATGTCCAAGTATGCTGTCACCACAACATTCAGAAAATAAACAAATCTTTTTCAAAAGTGACATATTCTAAGATTTATGTGGTCCATACAATTAAAATAATTACCAGGAATCTTTAGAAAATTAAATGTGATAAAAAGTAAGGTTTAGTAATATTTGAGTTAAAGCCGTAGTAAGTGACAAGCACGGAGCTGTGTAATGTGTGACAGACATTTAGAAAAAAAAATCACACCTACAAATAACTTGGAATCAATTTAAAGTCGTAAATGAAGTGAAACTGAAAACAACATGGACATCAAGTTAAGCAATTGCATTGTTTGCTTCAGGTGTTGAATTCCTAGAGCAACATTCAGAGTTGTTTGTATACAGCAATAGGAGCCTTTCTGTTATTAGTTCCTGCTAAGTAGTTGAGATCATAAAATAGGGGTTTTTTCTGCATGCTGTGGAAGAATTGAGTGTGAGGACTTCTCTCTTTTTCAGACTTGAAAACAAACAAAGAACCCTTGGAAAATTATTAGTTCATTTATGTAGAGAAGAAAGTGTTGTGAATATTATATGAACCAAAATATTAACATTTTAAAATTGTTACTTTACCTTACATTCAAGCATTCACAAACATCTCCTAAACAGTGGCCATTTAAAATTATTTTTTCAATTTATTTTGAGTATTTAAAGCTAAACCTTTCAAAAGCCTTACATTGAACTTGAGTTCCAAATGCCTTTATGTGCAAAATCTGTTAGGTGCTATATCTTAGCCTTAACATATATTAACTTCTCTGAGGTTAACTAACATTGTAAACACTTTTTGTTTAAAGCTGATGTTTCTGGGTTAGGTCCCATTAGAATTTTCCAACAGGATTATGCTCTTATTAAATAAGCAGTATTTTACTATGCAAGTACATTAAAAAAAAAATCTCTTTGGAGCCTCTAGTATTTAGTATCTACAATGACTTGTTTTATGGTATGCTTTACTCATTCCTGGGAAGGAAAAATCCCACAAGATTCTCCTGTGGCATTTATTTATTTGGTTGGTGTTTCTAATCTTGCTTTATTTGTTTGTTGGTTGGTTTTTTTGGTAGGTTGTTTTGCTAATTGTCAAAATATCTCCCAGATGGATGTTGTCTGCTGCAGTGTTAGTTCTGGAGCACTCAGTCAGCAGTCCCCTTTTCTTACCCAGCTCAAAAACTGCACACCAGAATGGGTACCTCCTTCCATGCTGCTGTGTTCAGTCATTCCATCATGGCCAGCTTTTCTTTACCTTTAAACTATTGCATTCCAGCCTATATTCTCTTTCTCTATATTGCTCTTTTTTTTGAGAATTTTTCCTCATTGTTGAGAATCCTTCTTTTCAAAAGAATTAATTACAGCTGAAGATTACCAGCAAGAGGTTATTTCCATTTTAGTTCTCTTCAAAGCAGACAATACATTTGTGATTGGAGTCACAGCTTAAGGAAAGTCAAGTTATATTTCCATCAGTTCTTACTTAGCTCCCTCATTAACAGTTCTGGTTTTTGCACAGTTCTTTCCACAGTCTCATCCTGTGCTGCACAGTATTTCTGATGGTATTTCTGGTTTTGACCTAGTGCTCACAGCTGGAGAAAACACTCTTTTAGTCCATCTTGAATTGCAGGTTCTGAAATTAATTTTGTATTCTATCCTGATTTGCATGGTACTCTGAAAGCAATAGAGGAAAAAGTTGGAAGATTTTAAAGAAGCAATAAAGAATTAGTTGTTTTTAAAAGCTGAGGATTAGACTTGCAATTCTGTTATTATTCTGTTTATTGGAAAATTTATTTTAATTTATTCTTGAGTCAATACTCATATTTTTGTCTTCAGTTTTCTTCATTTTCACAGAATTTCAGTTCTTTTTATCTTTGTATCTACGTATCTTCCAGATACATGTTTCAGTTTATTACTGTGTTGTTTATTTTCATTTAATGTAATCATTCTTTTTCAAAGTGTGTTTTACATTTGTTTTGTGCATTTTGCTGGAGGAGGAATATGAACTCTCCTTCATGTCCACTCTCTATATTTGATTTAATGCCTTTGTTCACTGATATCCACCTATATTTTACAGAGAAGACTGTTATGTATCTGAAAAAAATCAGAAGTAAATGCTGCCACGTGTAATGGTTAAAGTTGTTTAAATAGAATACTCAAGGCTGATTTTTCAGAGTAATCTATGTAGCTTGATACAAAGTACTTGGTTATTACATTGTGTTGGAATTGCAGATGTTTACTTTTTCTTGTGGTTGTTGTGTGCAAGCACTTATTTTGAAAACCTAGAATTCCTGACCTTCAACAGTACTGTAAATGAACAACTGATTCTCCAGTTATCCTTGTTGTTGGTTGTCTGTAAGAGTGATTGGTTGCTTTACAAGAAGAGATGTGCTTCTGTATGTTCATGCAAAGATAACCTTTTGGTAGAATGTAGAGAAGGTGTAAAAAGACACACATTTATAGCTCTCATTCAAGGCTGGAGGCCTCTTGGATGGAAACCAGCACTGGTAATGAGTGCTTTTTGTGGTACAAAATTATTGCAGTTTCCACAAAATTTATAGGCACAAATGTCTGTGTATGTATGTGTATTTTTTTTCTATAGTACCTTAATGTATAATATTCCTATTCAAATGTAAACTACTTGTCCTTTTAAAGTACTGGTCTATTTTGTGGCTATGGGGGCTCGTGGGGAGAAATGCAAGAGCTCTTTCAGGGCAGTGGATTTTAGGGATGATGGAATACAAGTAAGACAGCTTCAGGGAGAAGCTTCAGGTGGAAAAACTTCTTCAGGTTGAAGAAGTTCCTGAAAAGCAAGGATCCTGCTGGAGGGCTGATGGGGGCTGTGCCTGGGAGGTTTTGGGGTTGAGAGCCCAAGAGTGCAATGCAGTATCCATGGTCCTCTCTATGCCAGTAGTGGATAGTGTGAGTTCATGGTAAGAATTTAAAGGTATGAAGAGAAGGGTAGCCTGCCCTGCCCTTAAAAACAGAAAAGCTGCTTGAGTTTTGGTGAGACCAGAGGCAGATAAATGACTCCTCATAATCTGAGGTGCACATTCTTAGCTTCTGATATGGAGAAGAAACACCTCTTAGAGCTTCAGCCCAGGGCTGTAGGCTCTTTTTCTTTACCTGTTACCAAGGAAAACAAACCCTTTCTTTCCACCTGAATTAACCTGCTGCTTTTCTCATCCCCCTGACTGCAGCTCAGTATCTGCCCAAATGTCTCTTTCTTCACACTTATTAAGGCTTCCGCAGAAATCCCATGTCCTCAGGCCCTCCAATTCTCAGTGTTTCACTGTTGGACTGTTGAAGGAGCTGCTGAGTTCACTGCACAGGTAAACACTGGTGAGCTTTGCCCCATCAGTTTTTCTCCCTCCTTCCCCACAATCCTAAGTTCCTTTAAATGCCATTAAGGTTTTTTACTTGCTTGCATAGGGGTTTATCATCATTAGTGGGATGAGTATGAAGGAGCCCTGTTTCACAGACCATTTACATTCACAGCAACTGAAAAGATTTGATAAAACAAGGAGGAAAGGATGGGTTCTGCCAGCTGTTAGGGCTGGCCTCTTTCATACCACTTGAACTCCTAATTCTGGCTGTGGATAGTAGATGCCTGTTAAGTAGTCTGTCTGTTGGCAAAAGTGCCATTTTCTCCCTTAACCCTATTCAAGCAGATAGGTTCTCAGATGTTTAGATAGGAAGAATCTGTTCCATAAGGGATAGAGGGTGTGATACAGCTGAGGATGGTGCTGGGGAAAGTTACTGCTCTTTATGGATCTCTGATGGGAAAATCATCTTTGATCTGCCTTGCCTTTCTGAACAAAGCTCTCGTAGGAATAGACTTCAGAGCCTATCCCATCAGTAACAATTATCTTCTCCCCAAAACAATGCACCTCATTAATGAATGAAACAAGTGTTGTGTAAAACAGGTGGTGTTAATTTTTTAGGTCAGAAGCTATCCAGCTGGCCTATCCAACAGCAGCAGCTAAGGTATGATTTGGGGGGGAAAGGAGGGAAGAGCAAATAACAGGAGTGTGTGTGCATGCCTTTTTTTTTTCCAGCATGAGTTCTTACATCTTAGTATCCCATTCCATTTCTGATGCACATGACAAATGGCATGTTTATTTTCTGAAGGGATTTGAAGTGTTTTCTGGAGAGTCTTCAATAAATAGTACTGCTGTATCATACAAACTACTGGTACATGTTTGCCAACCAGGACCCCATCCTGTTCATGTACAGAAGGGGTTTTAAAAGCATGGAAAGCTTTACTAAGAGTGTCCTTGTCCTAAGGAGTCTTCCCTGGACAGGAAAATAGGAGCTGTGGGAGTAATTCTCATCAGTAACCTATTAGCCTCTGATAGATAAAAGAAACCTTGCAAAAAAGTATGTATACAATAGCCCCTCACACAAGTTACCTTTGGATAATTAGTAGTTTTAAAATACATACACATACATATATAGATGTATGTACCTCAAACTAAAATGGAGACATGACTATAGTTGTTTGCACATAGTTCTTTAATACCATTTAATTACACTTATCTGTTGTTAAATGCTGCAGATTTTAGGGCACATGTAATCAGATCTTTTAATGTAGGTAATTGGAATTAATGTTTTTACTACAACCATCCTTCACTCTCTGCAGTGTGGCTCAGTTGGTCATTTGGCATGTACTGGCTTCTGTTAATGACATTCTGCCTGTTTAAACAAGAGCATGCTGTTCTAAGCAAATTAAATTTCTCACTCTTCCTGATCTTTTTTCTAACAGGGATTGATATGGTTCATCATGAAAACCTGTTTGTAGTATAGTGCTTTCATAAGAGTTGATTTCTGGGTCTTCACTAGGAAGGAACCAGAGAGCAAAAGCTTACATACTATTGGATCTGCCATTTGGACATTTGTCTAATTTGTCTGGATTTCTATAGCAGGACAGTGTCAATACAGTATAAGCTCCCACTAAAATACTGAAAACATTTCAACACTCTCCCTTGGTCAAGTGTTGACAGTTCGGTGGCTTGAGGAAAGATCATAGGAATATTTCTGCTCTTTGGAGAACAGTTTCTGTCTGTAGATACTATTTAACACATAATTGGGTGTGGTAATCAAATGGCAGTAGGAGAGCCAGAAGCAGAGAAGTGTGTGTTGGCAGATCAGTGAGAGAGGGAGTTCAGTGCCAGTGTCCTTGTGCCAGACTAACATTCCCTGTGCTAGTCCTGAAAGCAGCCTTGACAAAGAGTGCTTGTCTTTGTGCTGACATAGCTGTTCTTTCTGCTTGCCCACTCAAGAAGCTCTCCAAGCCTTCAAGGAACATGGAGAGCATGAAGGTGTGTAAGATCTTATGAGAGGACCTTCAGGAATGAAACAGAGGAGATTAAAGTTTGATGACATTACTTCTATGTAATGAACTTTCTTTGGTGGGAGGAAGAGGATTTCCCAATAGAGAATAAAAATAAATCATCCTTTTGAGATTATTAGTATTATTGCTGACTCTCTCTGGTCTACTCAACAAAATGCCTAGTGTTTGGACAGATCTCAATGTTTTTATGGTGTGTTCCCAAAATGTTAATGAATACTTGTTCATACATTGCCATGTTTGCATGACATCCTGAAACTGTAAGCCAGTGGCATCTCCTTGATCTTTTTATTGTCTCTGTGCATTTTATTAAAGTAAATGAAAGCTTGTTTTATAAAGAAACAGCAGACAGCTTTTATCCAGAGTCCTTTCAGATATACACTTTTTACAGAGTAAGCTTTAACTTAATAATGTTGTATATTTCTAACCCTTTAATAACCTGAAATAATCAAAGTCCTTTCACTTTCTTTTTCTTTTTATCCAGAACATGAAGCATTCCAAACTACCCGTCAAAACCACCATGCTCAGAGCCTGCAAGGTTTGACACTTTTCTTCCTCTGTAGGTGATCTTCCATCTGTGCTGTGTTCAGTGTCTTGCATCACCAGAATCCATAGTTAAGAGCTATCCCATCACATGAGGGCACTTTTTCATATTCATGATCTACCTGGTCACTTGACAGCAAGCATGTCACTAACAATATCTGCAAGCCACCTTTTGCTGATTAATATCTGTCACATCAGTTCTAGATGTGGCAAATTTTCTTTGTGCATGAAATTTGCATTAATTTAGTGATACCAGTGGTGTCAAAAATAGGTCTCATGAACTGAGAGCCTTCTGTTGTGAGTTTGATCTTAATCTGAGCTCTCTCTGAGCTAGGGAAAAAATCTGAGGCCATGCCCCTGTGTTCTGCAGTGCTTGTTGAGCAGAAGAAAAACCTCCCAGCTCCCAAGAACAGCAGCATTTGTGTTTCTGCCTGATGTAAATCTGCTGATATTAATCTCTTGAAGGATGGCTCATGGAATTCTGCTTTCCAGCTTAAGGGATTTTGAAGCCTCTGTGTATGAAATCTTGGTGGAAAATGTACAGAGAGTTGGGAGTGCCTAGAACAGTGACCCTCAAAGTGTCCTTAATTTAGAAATATGAGCTGGTAGAAGGAATAAGCAACTGAAGAATATCATGGAAAGTAGACATTCTTGCTCTTTACATAGCATTGCCCTTACACAATACTTTTTCTTAAATATGTTCCTTAAAAACACTGGTCAGCAGTGAGAAGAAAACAAATCTCAATTTCTCCCCACAGCCAGCTTACAGTTTAACAATGCTTCTGCAAATTAATCACAAGCTGGGCCTAAAAATCTATCCTAGATCTAAGTTCAGGTTTGCTTTGTCAGGTCACTGTTAAGTTACATAAATTTAACTTTTTTGCATAGCTGTTTCTTTTAAAGCTACAATTAAATGTGAGACAGAATTGGACATTTTGTTTCTAACAGAGGACACTTCAGTTGTCAGAAGTGTGCAGGTGTTTCCCCCTTGTCTTCCACTTTTATCTCTTAGTTAATTTGCTGTTTTCTCAGGATCACTTACCTCTGAGAGTACTCCAGATAACTGTCAAGAGACCAGAGCAGAGAACAGAAGAGGAAGACAAGTTTGCAAAAAACTCCCCGCAGGAGGTAGAAAGCTCTCAGAGTTACAGCTGAAGATTGCAATTTCTTATGGCTGAAATGGCTCACTTTAGATGGTAAATGTTTTTTTAATATACTGCTTTTTAATTGTTGATTTTGTTACTATTTATGCTCTGAGCTCACACCTAATAAAAGTTAGAATGGTAATTGTGTATTTTGCTTTTATCTTCAGTGTGCTGGTTATCTTCTGAAAGCAAACTGGTCTGATAACTCCATGGTTTTGGCTGTTGACAAAGCTGTTATCACATCTGAGGTGTTCTGTACATGGAAGGAGATGGAGGAAGTGGGAACCTTCTTGACCTGACTTCTACTGAGAACTGATGATCTGTGGAAAGAGGGCTTTACTGGTTTAAAATCAATATCCTCACAATAATTTCTTGGTTGTACAGGTTTTTCATGTCAGGTGCTAGTGCATCTCTAACTTTGCACATAATACAAGCCATAAAATTACCTCTCACTGGCCTAGCCATGTTTTTTGTTGTCTCCTACCACTGTACTCATTGCTTTCTGGGACTGGGGAAATTGTTTTAACATGTTCTGGTTTTCCACTTTTCTGCCTTTTTCCTGTTGCCTCTTTCTCATACCCAGAGATGCACAGAAACAAATTTCTCATTTTAAAAAAATTCTCTATCCTCAGTTTCCCACATTTTGGGGTTTTGTTTTTGCTTTATTGTGCTGGAGTTTGATTTCTTACATGATTGAGATGTAAGATATCATTGCATTTTGTTTAAGGAGTGGGAAATACTGGGGTAAGCTCCACTGCCCCCTTCACTCCAGAAGTCCTTAGAGAAAGCACCTGCTACAGGTTCTGCTCCTGCACCTGCATCTCCACACAGGTCAGCACAAATGCAGAGCTGTGCTGATGACAGCAGTGTCTTGCACTTTATGCACCAGCACCTTATCAGTACAAAGTTACTGCTGTGAGTCCAGATCAGTCTGTGGGTCTGCCCCACTGTGTCCCCACAAATACAGTGGGGCACAACTTGAAAGGGAGCAGAGGAGATGGCCAGGAAGTTCTTAATGTTCAACTTGGAGTTTGTGCTTCTGTGTTGAGTTCAGGTGCCCTGGAGCGGGTCGCCCTGTGCAGGACACAGCTGGTTCCAGGCAGCTCTGCAATGGACCCAGCACAGGACACAGCTGAGCACATCAGTGAAGCTGGGGCACCTCTGTGGAGGTGTCTGTAAGGAAGGGAAAATGCTGCATGGCAGAGAGGAGTGAGCAAGGAGGTGAAAGAGTCCTCTCAGCACCGAGAGAAGGAGAGGGAGGAATTGCTTCAGGTGCCAGAAGCAGGTGTGTTCCCTGCAGACCACAGAGGATTACATGCCAGAGCAGGTGCAGATTTTTCTGAAGGAACTGCAGTCCATGGAGAGGAGCCATGCTAGAACAGGTTTCTGCTGAAGGACTGCTGCCTGTGGAGAGGACCATGATGGAGCAACAGAAAGGAGCTGTTACAGACTGCAATGCCCACATTCCTCTTTGCCTTGTGCTGCCTTGGACAAGGGGAGACAGAGAAGCTGGGGGTTCAAAGTGTGAAGTTGAGTCTGAGGAAAGAGAGCAACAGGAAGGGAACGTGCTGTTTTGATTTGCTTTTGTTTCTCAGTGATTTAATCCATTTTAATTGGCAATAAATTAGCTTTCCTTTATTGATTCAAATATTGAAATTTACATCTGGATGCAAGTCATGGTGGAAAATCCTGATGTCTCTTTGATCACTGCAAGTTACTATTGCCTTTAATTTTTTAAGTAATCAAATTTTTATTTTTAAGAATTCATTTTTTGTGAAGGAAGTAGGGCACCTTGTCTGAATCAGCAAATGCATTTCTGGATGTATTCTGCTTAGGCCTTTCAAGTTCAGCATACTAACTTCACTAGAGTAGATCTCAGGTGGAGAGTTAACTCAGGAACGTGTCTAATCCCTTACATTTCAGCTGGAAAACAATACCAGACATATTTTTACAGGTTGGAGCATGAGAGAGTCATTCTGAGGAGAGGATGCTGCAGCAGTAGATTCTACTTTATCTACTTTAGTAAGCTGTTCTTACAGGTACTAAGGGTGTGGCATCTTCCTAGTGTTATGTCTAGCAGTGCTTCAGAATGGGGCAAAGTTTGTGGTGAGTGGCATCTTTGGTGAAAATGCTGTTAACTCTGGGAAAAGAAATAAGCAGAGTTTGGCAATGAGATTTATAATCTTGTGCTTTCCAGAGATTATTTTCCTGATTAAGAAGGAAAGTTCCTTTAGAGGGTAAGTTTATATGTAACTTCTTACACCACCTTTGGAAAATACCTGGCAGTGGACACCAAGGGTACCTAGACAGGGTACTGGGTGACGTGACACACTCACTGCTTTATAATGGGGGCACTGGAATATAAAATTGATGGATAGCTTCCTAACATTAGCTAAATTAATCTTTTCATCCTCTCTCTTCACATTTCACTATAAAGGGAAGAGTCTGTTAAGGGAATATGGTGAATTGGTAGTTGTTCATAAAAGTGTTTATGAACAGTTGGATGAAAAGGACTTCTTTGATAATGAATTAGATGAGCTTCAGAAAGAATTGTACTGTCATTGTATTTTCTTCCAATTGTATCACTCACTATTGATTATTGTCTCACTGTTTATTTGGTGTATAATTTATTTGTTAAGCTTTTCTGGCCATGTCAGGGCCATAGATGTAATACATATGGCAATTCTCGTTTTAAGTTTTATAAAAGGGAAAGGAATTCTTCATTTTTTATTTAGCCACCAGCTGCTCTGGAAAAGTCCATTATTATCCATGTTCTATGGCTACCAAAAATATTTTGTGCTGAGTATTCCGTAAACTTGAGATTTTTCCTTGGATCAGGCAAAGTGAATTTAACATCTTAAAAAAAAAAACAAACAAAAAACCCCAGACTACTCTGGAACCAAATCTAGCATCTTCAGGAGCTATGACCTAGGGTTCATCAGTTGCAATTGTAAAAAGATTGATGTTTTCATAGTGAAATGTTTTTATTCATCTAGTTTAATCTATGAACAAAAGTGTCTCCGTTCCTCTTATTTCAGACTTCTGAACTCCTTTGCAAAATGACAGAGCACTAGTGAGATTAGCTAATAACTGCAAAAATGGAAAATATTTCACTGGGGACAGGTGCTAACAAAATGTACCATAAAGGCAGCCAGCATAATTAACATTAGCAAGGTAAGATCTTTCACAGATTAACTACAGGCTAATACCTTTGGTGGTACACTGATGTTTATTCTGATCTTGCAAACAACAATAATGTTTATGAGCCTTTGCAGAAAGAACTGGGAAATAAAGCACTTTCTAAAATGCCACTCTGTGATGGTTTTGGTTTCTGTTGGCTTTGTCAGGCTTTTATTTGGTGTTCATTCCTTTGTGTATGCATTGTAGGTTCTGATTTATCTGATCTCTTATGTAGAGTAAGTTAAAATAAGTTAATAATTAATACTTAGTGCATAAGACACAAGTACTTAATGGCAAAATATGATATTTCATATA
Organism: Haemorhous mexicanus; assembly: GCF_027477595.1. Classification (NCBI taxonomy): domain Eukaryota; kingdom Metazoa; phylum Chordata; class Aves; order Passeriformes; family Fringillidae; genus Haemorhous; species Haemorhous mexicanus. The sequence goes on along the minus strand of NC_082348.1, from coordinate 26,094,268 downwards.
TTTTCTAACAAATAGCAGAAGTTGCATATTCTTGATAATTATCAGGAGACATTTGAGAGAGACTTCACAAGCTGTTATTTGCTCTTTTTGTCTGTGTTTCAGAGTTGATGAATTCCCATTTCTTTGAGAGCTGTCAGGAGGTTTTAGCAATGAAATTACTATTTTGAAATGAACTGTAGATTCCTAACTGCAGTTTAAATGGCTTCAAGTAGGGAAACCAGGTTTATATTTAATTTTGAATGCCCAGAATTTCCATTTTCTTTCCAAAAAGAAGAGACACTGGAGCCACCTCTGCACTCTTTTTGGGCATAATGTTACAAAGATCAACAAGGTTTCCAGAGAAGTTTGACCAGCATGGTAGCCACGGATAGCATGGTGTGAGGTAGTGATGCTGCCTGCTCTGAGATGCCTGGAATACTTTGTGTTCATTTTTCAGTGTCTTGCTGCTGAGATGATAAAAAGATGAGAGTCCATGATAAATGTTTCATTTAAATCCAGAAACAGAGGCAAGAGCTGGTGTATTTAAAATTTTTACACAGGTGAGTGTCTTGAGATATTTGAGGAGTAAAAAATTGTTGGGGTTGGTTTTTTTTTTCCTCTCTCTCTCTGTAGCATTGTCTGGTAACAAAAGATAATATGTTAAGCTTATTTGGAGAGTTTCCTAGGATCCAGAATGAGGTAGTGCTAATAGTATTACAGATTGGTAATAGTGTAGGCAGGGGACACAGCTGCCATCTCTATATCCAGCAGATGAGAGAACAAGGAATGAAACAGAAGATGGATGTGAGCCCTGGTTTACTTCTGGTGTTACCATGTTAGATCAAAAGATTTCTAGGGGAATTGGTGAGCAGCGCTGCAAGAGAAAGCAGAGGTGAGAGCTTGGTGATGGCATCTAGTTGAACTCCACTAAGTCATCCAGCTACTTCTGTAGCATTAGAAGTGAGAGGATATTTTCCCAGTCCTCCTTCAGACTGTTTGGAAAGAGTATGTTCTACCCCAGGCTGTCCTTTCCCTGGTTCTTGACTTTGGGAGGGATGATGCCATTTAGGCCAACAGGTTGTGAGAAGAGATGAATGCTGGCTAAGTGCAGCCTGCTCAGACAGCAAACACTAGTAGGAGTTCTTGTAACTGGCCAGTTCTTTCTGCAGCAGGTTGCTCTGTACACATCAAGAGACGGCAAATTTAGGAAGAGGCTGCAAAACCCAAGATTTGTGTATGTGCAGCCTCATGCAGTACACATACACATGTAACTGTAATAATTTGTTAATAGCAACTGCTACAAACAACTTGGCAGAAAGCTGCTTTCAGTCATCCTATGAAAAACAAAGAGGTTTTTTTCCATGTGGCAGCTCAATAAAACAAGAACTTCAGAAACTGTTTGTATAATGTACAGTAGTTTGACAAAGGCCATGATTAAAAAAAATTCTTATTTTCTGAAGTGTTAGGTGTTTGCTTGTGTGTTAAAAGAATGTTAAACATTTAGCATGGCTGTTACCATGTATTGCTGCTTCTGTGCTGAGCAGTCACTGAAGCCTACATTATAATTCCATAGTCAGAAATTTGATTTTTTTTTTTTGCCTTTGATTAGAGAATACAGTCTCCAAGCTGTTTTCAAGCTGGCATTATAGAAGAATTAGAGGCTTTAGTCTAATTAGATATTGAAATTTAAGAAATGTAATAAAATCACTAGCAGCTGTAATCAATGACAGTCTTCAGTGAATTGTGAAGTCAAACTCTTGGGAAGGGTCTGGATTGTTTGTGAATCATTAGTGACTCTGCTTTTTCCAGCTAACATGAAAAATTCATGTTCAGCTTCTGTCAGCCAGTGTCCAGTCATTGCTTTGTTCTGCAGACAGGTGGAGAGGGAGGGGTTGCAGAGGAGTGGCCCATGCAATCAGACAGGAGCTATGAGGTAGTGCATGTAAGACATCAGAAGAAGTAGCACTGAAGGGAGAGGCAGTGCCAAAGTCCTAAATGTAGATGAGCTCTAAGCAATTACCAGCATCATTAGGCACCACTTCTGGAGTATCAGCACTGGGAGATGTGTGGTTACCTCAGCCTGGCCTGACCTGGTTTTCCACATCAGCTGATTGCCCTGCACTTCACCCTTTGAGTCTGTTCCCCTGCCCTGGCAGTAGGGGGGTATGGCAGAGGCTGCAGTGTCCCTGCTTAGCACAGTGCTCTTCTTTCCCTAAGAAAAGCCACAGTTTTGTGTGTGGGTCACTGGGACTCTCTGGCCTCAACACGAGTGCATAAAGTTAAAGCATCTCAGACTGTATGAAGGGAGAAGGAGAGCTTCCTGGACTTCCAGTGCTACTTATTCTGCACCTTGCAACCTTGAATGAAGTCTGTGATCATCCCAGAAAGACTGGACCAGTTTGGATTTAACACAAAGATCTTTCTTGCATTAACAGCTTCTTCAAAACTGAAGCATCATAGGGAGTTTAATTAGGTGCTTGATCTTTCTGGAATATTGGTAGCCCTGCTGGGCATGTGATGTATATGAACTTGACTTGGATGTCAAAGACAGGACAGCAGACACTGGTGCAGAGTCACTGGGAATGTCACAAACAACTGAAATCTGCAATGCCTGCCTGGACTAGAGTTGTAGCTTTCTTCTGAGCACGGGAGAAGGAGCTGTCTGAACTACTGAGCACTGGTATAAAGGTTGGTGTTACTTCTATGTACTAGTTTGGCTTGCAGCTTTCACCAGCAACTGTGTGTAGCAGCAAATCCATTTGACCTTTCTTATCTTGTCAAGAGTTTTGCCTCACTCTGACATTCTTTGCTCTCTCTGTGTTTTGAGAGAATTGCTGTGCTATAGGGAGAGGCTTCCTGTTCCCCAGGCACGACAGAAATACTGTAGTCAGTAGAGCAGACATACAGGCTTCAGCATGTTTGTGCTTGTCACCTCCACAACCACTCCCAAATGCAACAAAAAAAGATGTTGGCTACATGGCTTCTTCTTTCCCTGGCTCTGGGAAAGGAAACTTGCCAACACACTCTGGAAGATTTAAACTGTAGCCCAAAGATGCCTCTCTCACTCACATGATTTACCCAAGTAACACCATTTAGGTACTCCTGGGGAAGGGGAGCTCCAACACCACTGAAACAATCCTGTTTTGCTCCCAAATGCTATAAAATGGAAGGACAGACTAGAAAAATCTCTAAATGGCCAACTGGAATATTGTGGTCTGAGGTATTCTAAAAGATCATTTCACCCACTTATTATCCAAGTTCATTTTTTTCTCTTTTTCTTTCTTTTCTGGTGACAAAGCTCATCTAAACAATGAGCACAGCTCCAAGGCCAGAACCATCATCTTGGTGATGATGGTTTATATTGGTCTTCTGTGAAAGCTAATAACCAGAGTGGACTTGCACAATCTGTACCTGTATTTCATGGATTAGGATGCAAACTAAGACCCTGCCTTTTCCTGTCCTGTGAGTGTGTTTCCCTCATCATTCTTAGGGTGACAGTGTTTAGCTATGTGCACATAGATAGCTTAAAGGATTTTGTTGGTTTATTTTGGTTTTTTCTGTCCAAAGAAGAAGAAAAGGGTCAGACTTCCTTCATCTTACTGATATTTCCTTGTATTTGCTCTCTCTGTTCCTTTAGGATGACAAAGGTACCAACTGCATTAATCCTTTTTGATGCTAGAGGGAGCTCATGGCTTGAGCAGTCAGAATGAATCACGATACCTTGCACAATTCTTGAGGAAACACAGATGGAAAGTAAAGTGCTGTTGATGACTATAATGCACCTTTTTCCATCACTGGCAAAATTAGAAGGGCTGAATGTATCTGCTTAGGAAATTACACATGGCTTTCAGAGACACTCAGACGTAGAAATGCTGTAGCTGCAATTTCTTCTATATCTGAGCACCTCCCTGTTGTGACTGGATTTACCTTCCCAACTTCCTCTGAGGAAATAAATTGTCTCTCATATCCCTATGAATACACAGGACCTGTAACACGGGGAGCCCTTGTGTTACTAGGTGTGTGTATATACAGATACACAAAGTAGCAGTCCAAGCAAAATTCTTCAAAGCACTCAAGGAAGGGACTTGAAAACACAAGGTAACATCGTGAAACATATTGACTGACACTTTTACCATCTCCTGCTTGTTCTTCATTAGGTATCTGTCACTGTAGCAGTGCAGTTGACAGCACATTAGCAACCAGAATTTAGGGTCTTTGGAGGCTGAAATTCAACCACACTTGAACTGGCCTAGCTTAAATAGATTAGCTAAGATAACTTTCCGTAATTGGAACAAGTTTTAATTCACATTACATCCATTTCATCATTCAAAATTCTTTACACACGGACTTCCAATCATAGTGAGCACCACCTCTAATCTATTTAGTTAACATTTCAGCTAATCCTTACTCTTTCAGAAGAAGCTCAGCTGTCACTGTAATGCTCAGTGAGGTTACTTTAAGTGTCAGGGCAACAGCAAATGGACAATCATACTGCTCCAGTGCCTGAGGCAAAGCAGGCTTACTTGCAGTGCAGAGCTTTGCGAGCTGAGCCAGGTTTGGCATTCCTGCCCAGCTCTGCCCGGGAGAGGGCAGTGGTGCCTGGCCACGGGCTCTGGCAGAGTACCCATAGTGGGCAAAATATGATCTATCGGATAAGAACGTCTGTATAGACAGGTGGATATTAGATATGACAAAAAATAATCACTCAAATGTAAGTCACAGTATTTCAGTGGCATATTACTGCCAGAAACATGCTGTCCTGCAGGGTATAGGTCCTATTAAGGAAGCCAGACAAAGGGGCTGAAGATGGGAAAGCATTACAATAGCATTGACTTCACAGATACCTAAGCATGTTGTCATCATATTTCAAAGCTCTCATACCTGCTCAGTGATTTCTCATGGGCAGCTCCTCACAGCACTGACTCCTTCTTCTTCACAGCCAACAACTCCATCTGCCTTCCCAACCAGCTAACCCACTCTTTTGTAGCACGCTTCTTATTGGACACAGCTGTGGCCTATTAAGGGCAGGCCTGTTCCTAATCTTTGGTGATCAGTACAGCTGCAACTCCTCAGGTGTGACACTACCTTCTGCACTATATTTTCTTACATTCTATCCCTCCACATAAGTACTACTAAGTTTTGATTTACGGCTCAGTTTGATTTGTGGAATAGAAGATACTTTAGCCCTCTTCAGGGTATACTCAGAAATGGAGGGTCCAAGCTTTTCTCCTTGGTATCTTATGACACAGTTGTCTAAAGCTTAATTGCTTGGGCTTTACTCCTACAGGATGCAGTAAGTACTAAAAGCTGTTACTCTCTTATAAGTGACACTGTAGAGACTCCTCTGCCCAGGGTAAACTTATGTTCCTTATCACCTAAGAGGTTGATCTGCATGAACACCAACACAGGTTTTATTTACTTGGATTCCATGTTAATTCTGTCAGCCTTTCCTCTTCTTTTTATTTGTGCCCTAGCTTTACAAGTTAAAAAGAAAAAGGCTGAGAATATTATAACACACACTATTGAGGCAGATCATATTCTTGAATGTATTTTGAACATAAGTACCACGATGGATAGATGGAGTAAAGAGGATTTTAGGTCTCAGGATAGTATTTGTATAGCAGTTGTAGCTATGGGAAAATTAAACCTAGGCCTTATGCCTGTGGGGCACATTTATGGTCTTGAGAGCTCTGGTCCTTATACCAGAAAGAAAAAGAGCCCTGAGGCTGCTCTGACTTCCATGGAACTGCAGCTCCCCTGAAAGGCTAAAACATCAACCAGAGTTCCCTGCTCTGCTATTTGCTAATTAAATTAGCATTAAGATGAAGAGTCACTGTAGAGAAGTACAGAGGTAAACACTGAAGATCTGGCTATAACTTCATAGGAGAAAATAAAAGCAACTTGCTAGCAGCAGCAATTACGAGTGGTTATTTGTTGTAGACTTTTTATTTTTTTAAGGTAGAGTCAATAGATTATGTTTGTGAAAGCTTTGGCATCTCAGACTTCTTCTAGATGGGATCTGGGTCAGGGCTCTCTATCTAAACCCTTCCAGGGGGATTGGGGTGGAAGTTATTGCTATAAAACATCTGTTCACTCATCTCACTCCAGCTTCAATATTTCCTTCCCACAGCATTTGCATCCCAGCAAGGAGCTCATGTAGGCTGTATCCACACTGAATACAAGCAGTGTCTTGTGAAACATCCCTGAATTGGCTGGAGGCTCCACATGGCTGTGCTGCCATGCAGAGGGACTGGCTCAGGCTCTGGGTGCAGGATGGCTGCTCACAGGGCCCCACAGAGAGGTGGGTGAAGTGTTGCACTGACAGCACTGAGGAGTCAGTGTTCCTCCCAGTCCCAAAGCTGGCAGGATTGGTGCTGGATAGGGGAACCTCTGCACTGAGCTGCCTCCCATGGTATAGATATTCCTCCCTCCTGCCATGTTAAAGAGCTCACAGGGCGAGTGAGCAATGTCCTGACACCAGAATAAGGTCAGTGCCTATGACAGGGAAGTTGGAGAAACCATGGACTGCACCAAAACAGGCCACAAAAGGCCAAGACACTGGATGGGGACAGGACATGGAGAGAGCTGGGCTTGGAGCAGAGGTAGGCAGGGAGAATTCATAGGTAGGTAGAGCAGAGCAGAAGACATGTCAGGAAATGAGAGTACTGAACATTCAGCTGCATCCCTTAAGGCTGCCTATACCTCCATAAGATGGGGAGGCTAAACATGGTGCAGGGATATAGAAGGCACTCCTGGTCAGGACAGGAGTTCATGAAAACTAGATTTCTCAGTCCCTATCAGTGTAGGGTTTAAGTGTTCTCAAATGTACCCTTGCAGCAGCATTTCCCTTTCTGGACAGGGAAATGGAGACATGGAGACTAAAGCAGTTTGCTTAAACTCACACAGGAAGCCCATGGCATACCAGAGGAGTAAAGGAAGAAAGTCACCACCCTAATCTGGCACTCCTGCCTGTAAACCTTTCTAAATGGGGCTGCATGGACAGGCAAAAATGTCACACAGTCACTAGTGTCTCCCCTGTTCTAGTGAACCCTTGATCTACCAGGCTGCTGAGTGAGTGAGTGCTTTTCTGGGCCACTCCAGTTATCCAGGAGAATGGCCTGCAGGAATGAAAAGGAGGTGCAGGAAGCACCAGCTGAGGGCATTAGAGGGACAGGTTTTTGCTAAACTGGCAGAACAAGACCTATTTAGTAGAGAAAGAAGAGCTCTAAGGATATAAAGACAAAGCAGGGAAGTTGCATTGAACTAAACCAGGATGGCACTTGCAGAGATTAATAGCTGCTTCCTGTCCCATATATTATATCTTCTTCTTGCAAACATACACAAAAGATTTTCTGGAAATGCATACTTTACTCCTCCTTACTCCAGTCCAGTTTCCCCTGGGTTTCAAGACAAAGGTGCAGTTGGATAAATGGCTCAGGTAAGATCCAACACAGTTTGAGGCACAATCCAAAACTGCACAGCCAATGAAGGCCTTTTCATTGTTTTAGTAGGATTCAGAGCCCAGTTAGATAGTTTATTTAAAGTGTAACAGGATAACAGCAGTAGAGTGAAGTAGAACAACCTGGAAGAATCCACTTACACTCATTGTCTGTTAGCTTCAAGTGCTAGTAAAATTAATAATAATAATAAAAATAAATAAATAAAGGGGAGGGTGGTGGAAGATTATCTCTGTACCAAACTATAGGTGTTAATGAGTGAGTCTAAATAGAACTGGGTTGATGATATCTGATGTAGTGATTCCCTGCTCACTGCAGGAACTAGACCTGGAGGAGAATAAATTGGACAAAGACTTGCAGACAAGATGGTGGCTCTTAGACGGAAGCTTTGCTTCCAAAACCTTACTTGCTGAGTTTCTGTCTCCTTTGTACCTGATGCCTCACCTTCAGCTGTCCTAGTGTGGCTGAAGTTCCAAGAAATAGATCTCCCAGTCTCTCATTGCCCATCCTGTCTCTGTCACTGGGAGACAGGGTACTGTGAGCTCTCCTCCTTTCAGCTCCTCACTGAGCTTTCTGTCATCTGGGGTCTCAAGACTCCCCCTTCTCATGACAAATCTCTGCTTGACCATCTCTCCTTTACATACTGCAATTACTTGTTTTGTGGTATCCATATCATCTAAGCCATAAACCTACTTATTTTTTAACTTTTCTGTTAATTTCCCCTTGATTTGGATATCAATGAGATTTTGATTCTTCCTTCTGAGTCACTGATTTGTTTTTGTTCAAATATTGTCTTCATTTGCAACAAAGCTGGCAGTATTACCTTCTAGTGGCAAAGAAGGAGGACTTTTAAAGACACTTATAAAGCAAAACCCATGCCAGAGGCCAGGTCCTGTGCTACTAATAATCATTGCTTTATGCATGTTTAATGATTATTCTTTTAAGAAGAAAAAAACAGAATATAAACAGAAAGTGATTAACGTGAAGAAGGAAATTCTGAAAACAGGATGGGTTTTCTGTATGAGGAGTATGATCCTGAAGTGTGATTCAAGAGGGTGAAGGAATACCAGTGATCTTGAAACGCTGCAATAGGACTCTGGAGAAAGAACTGTATCAACTTCCTAGCTCTGCCATGGCAAGAATGACCTCAGGTATTATTTAATTTCACTGAGGCTTGGCTCTCTGTGTGTAAAGGGTGATTGTTCTTTCTTTGACTTGCAGGATTGTTCTGAGACGTTTTTATCCTACAGGGATTGTGTTCAGAGGAGCACCTCGGAGGAGCTCTTTTGTTAGAAGAGATGCAGTTACTGGTGAAATGCTGTAAAGGCAAAAATCATGAAAATTTCCAAACTACCAAGCCCTGAGGAAACAATGGTAAACTCCTTTGTGGAGGCTGTTTCTTCAAACCAGTCAGGTGGTTTAAGTGAGAAGTCTGTCTCCACATATCTTTCTTTCGCTGTTTGTGATAAACCTTTAGCACCAGGATATTTGCCTAAGTGGAGAGGAGTGGGTGGGTGCCCAGAGAATTTTGTTATTCCATACCTCAGCTGAATGAAATAATTTATCATAACAAAAGAGGCTCAGCAGTGAGGTTCCCAAGACGGCTGCCCTGCACATGTACAGGCACAAAGGCACTGCTTTGTCTCTGCAGTCCATGGACTGGTTGTGCAGTACAAACATCTACTTGAAGGTGAGATAGAGTAGCACAGTGTCCATAGCTTGGCTTCGGCCAAAAACCTTCCCAAGTGCTGGGGGAATTTCCTTTTACTGTTCTTGAGATTCCTCCTTGGCTAAAAATGGTTCTAGAAATTCTCAACCCTGTATCCACACCGCCCTGGAACAGTCTGTATTGTTCAATACTCATATCTGTGTGACCATTGCAGTTCTCTCTTTCAGTGCTGTCTTGTGCAGACACCTCCCAAGACCTCTTGGCTCCATTTCACTGTTTTAGTGACCAGCATGCATCTGACCCTGTAATATTGCAAATTGCCTCAAAAACTGGCTGGTCCCTTACAGCTGGTGGTTGAGGATGGGGGCAGTTTAGGAGCCCTCTGAAGAATTTCAGCTGCATGCTCCTGAAAGTGGCTCTGAAGAATGTCAGGATAGAGGTTCATGCTTGCTTTTGCCTCCATCCATCTCTTCATCACCAGAGAACTGCTCGCAGCCAGGAGGTAGGAGACATGGGCCCATGCTAAATCCCAGCCTGCCTTCTCCAGCAGGGTGGGGAGGGGAGGCTGCTCCAGTTGTGCCTTCCCAGCAGCATCTCCCAGTCACAGCTGCTGGATAATGGACAGCAGCCCCAGGTTTTGCTGCGAGAACTTAATCTGCACTGTCGTCCCTCATTACTGCCACTCAGTGCCGTCGTGTCCAGCCATGAAGGGTCACAAGATGACATGAGAGAGGTCGGGCAGGGGGTGTACAAAAGGGTCTGGCAAGCATCGGGAAATATGGAAAGGCTAAAAAGAGAACAGCTAGGCAAACGATGCTCCAAGCGGCTCGGTGGGGATGGGGCTGAATGCGGCTGGGTTCACACTAAGTTTTCCCGAAGGTCACTCTGCAATATGGTAACTCCCAGCCCGGCTGTCAGTGCCCATAAAGGCAGCTCTCCTCACAGTGCGGGGGTGGGGAAGGGAAGGAGGTTTGTTTAGAAGCATTAGTGCACCCCTCCCCCGGCCCCATTAGTGGCCCTTATTAAACCAACACAGACAAAGAGCAAAGATGCCCTCGTTAATGGAGAGTCTTCGATAATTACTCTGCTCTGCCGCTTCTTTTGGGGCCTGAATAGCCTTTGAATAATGTTTCTCTTGCTGTGGTTGCAGACAATACCCTCGCAGACTGCTTTAAGCGGTGCCAATCCCATTAGCAGAAGAATAGCAGAGCTTTCTGGTTGTGTGGGGGTGTGTGCTCACGGGAGGACAGCGGGCTCGCAGTGGGAACAGACTACGCTGCCCACTGCTTCGCTCTTCTCCCCGGCCCTCCGGGGCCCAAGGAGGCAAAGCAGGCAAGTGCTGGGCCAAGCTCTCTCTCCCAGAGCATCTCCCTGTTTAAGCAGCCCCGTGCCAGGGGCTTGTGAGAGCCGTGCTGCTACTCACTGCAGGAGCCCCAGAGCCGGGCATTGGTGCTGACCAGGAGGGAAGGGAAGGGAGGCAGAAACCCCGCAGGACTGGGATGCCTCCAGCCTTTCCTCATGCTCCCCAGGCACAGCTCTCCTCGCACCCACTCAGAATTCCTAAGGGGATGGAGGCCCAAGAGCCCCCAAAATCAGAATCAGGCAGAGCTGCTGCTTTACTCTACAGACATGAGATACTCGTCCTTCTGCACGCAGTTGATTACAGAGCATGAAAATGGCTGTACCACCCAATTTTGGGAGGGTTAATTTTGTGCTGCACACCCTAAGCAGGCAGCTAATTAGTGTGTTCAATGGGTAGCTATCAGCCAAACTTGGAAGAGTTGGGATAATTCTACCTGAGCCTTTCTCTTTGATCTCCCCTTCTGCATGATAAGTGAAAATAGTGTATAGCCGGGCTGGCTGTGGTGTTTAATTTAATCATCTGATGATATTTATTTTCACAAACACGAATTCAAGCAACAATTATCAGAAAGGCTTCATCTTGTTCTGAACGCTCCAGTTAATGGCCTTTCTGTGAGGAAATAGCTTCTATGTAGGGAGTCAGTAATTAAAACGTGTGAAAAAAGGCCACTTTTTCAGAGGCAGTGGAAGACTGGTGGGTCTAATGCTCAGCTGGTATGAGCTGTCAAGTCGGTCAATGGCCACAATAAATGGGCATAGCTCCTTCCACATTATGCCAGCCAAGAATGTTCCCAGAGGGTTGTTGAGACTTTCCCAGTTTGAGAAGGTGGTTTGGATTCTTGTCAAAAGAAGCCAAACTTAGGAATACAAGGTGCAATGATCTGGTCTTTGTAAGATGATCTGGAGTACTCGTGGAAGATGTTCAGATTGAAGAAGCACTTGGTCCTGGAAACTGTCCCACAGGAAAAGCAGCTAGGTTGTTTCCAGTATTGCTAAAGAGACATTTTCCCCTCTTTCAACACAGTGTTGAAACTAAGGAAAAAAAATCACCTTTGATACATTCCAAGTATCAGGAAGATGAGTTTCTTTATGTCCTTGTCATATGGAAAAACCATATACAATTTTTTTTACTCATACAGGTAACCACCATATGGCTCCATGCACAGTTCAGTGTTGGGCCATGTGCTGATGGTTGGTGAGCAACGAGGACAAAGCTGGAAGTCAAGCTGTGAGGAAGGTTCTGATAGATAGGCACCACTATGTCTTTAACCAGTATATCTTAGGGGAAACAGCTTGTGATTTCATGTTGTGTGGGGGTGTGTGCTCACGGGAGGACAATTATATGCTTAAAAATGAAAACTGAAAAATCTGAAGCTTGCATTCTGAAAGATATTTATAGTAATAACAACCAAAAATTTTTTTCAAAGGCTCCTATTTCTTCAGAACTCAGAGTGTTTTTCTGCAGCTTTGAAAGATACTGTTGATATTTGGGGTTTTTTTCCTCTCTCCATTGGCACACAGACTGCAGGAAGAAAAATATCTACTAGAGAAACCAACTAGAGGAATTAGAAGCAAGAAAGAGATAGATTTTTCTACAGTGCACATTGCCTGCTTTTCTCCCCTGACAGCTGTGTCCCCCCCAGGTAATGGACCAGCATGCCCTGTGCACGATCTGGTTGGGTCTGAAAGGAAACTTTTAGTTTGTAACTGGAAGAGAGGTGAAGTTCTGAAACACTGTCAGACACAGGAGTTCTAGAGAGTCTCTTTCCTTCTGAGGAGCCCAAGAGATAAATGTTTAAGTACCATTTGACAAAAGGCAGGATGATGATAAATAACATGGCAGGTAATGATACTGCCTTGTCCTTTGTGGGATCTAGGTGGATACAGCTGATTTGGAGTAAAAAAGATCAAGCCTTGACTGTTACCCAGTGAAGAAGCCATTCATCTTTGGGAGTAGGATTTGGTATGTATGGTGGTCTAGTAATATGTTATTTTCGGAGGCCAAGATGAATTAATTTTCAGCCAGGTTAACTGGTATTTTGTGTGCCAAGGCTCTCATTTACCCTTGCTGTCACCGAAGTGAGATAACCCATTCAAATACTACTTCGTTAATTGTGCCAGTTGCATTTTGCCATATACACTAAATGGTTATGTGTGAAGAGATGAAAAACTACTGGTGGAAGCTGATCTAACTCCTGCCTTTTGCTGTGGATTGTGAATCTGCTTGATGGATTCAATTCAGCACCATATCGTGTGGCTCCACTTGAGCACTAACCTGATCTCTGCTGCTCAGCGCAGCACTGACTCCCCAGTGGCACAGCCAGTGAGGCAGCACCGTGCCCCTGAGCCTAGACCTGTGCACGGTGCTGGTGAGAGGTCGTCTGTGAACACAGGACATCCAAATTCAGGCGCATCCCTCATCCAGACGTGGCTATTTCTTGCCGCGAGGTTATTTTTACAGACCAGTATTGCCGCGTGGGCTGCCGTGCTACCTGAAACAAGCCATTTGTAATTGTCTTGTAAGTCTTTGTTTTCCTTGGGCAACAGGTTCTGCTAGGGATCCTTTTGCTGCCCTGTGGCGATACGGATTCCTGCACCACGCTGCTCCCTGCAGCCTTCGCGCCTAGGTAAGCGAGCCCGCACTTGGGACTGTTAAATCCCGTTAGGATTTTGCGTTTCCCATCTCTCCCGAAGTCAAATGCCAGCTCCCTGAGAATCTCGGCTGCTTTAAACTCGGAAAGGTGCAGCTTTACCCTGGATGTTTATACAGGAAAAGCTGTGGTTTTCCGAGTGCTGTGTTTTAAGGGAAGCGAGACTGGCGGGTTGCCGGGACGGCCGCCCACCCGCGCTCGGCGGCAGGAACCTTGGTGCGCGGAGCCGTTTCCCGCGGCGGCCGGGACGGCTTTGCGGCAGGACGCGGCGGCGGGAGGGGCCGCCGGGCAGGGCCAGCGCGGGCCCCTCCCGGAGCACGGGCACGGCGCGGCCCGGGCGCAGGTAAATAAATCCTCCCTTCGGGCCGCGGGCGGGGCGGGGCCCCCGGGGGCTGCGAGGCTCCCCGGGCCCTCCGGGCGGGCGGCCGGGCCGCGCTGCCTGCCCGCCCGAGCGTACGGGGCTGTGTGCGAGGGCCCGGGCGCGGCCGCGTTTGCGTTTATAGCACAAACACGGCTGCAGTCATGTGCTCGTCTGGAAGGACGTGTTCCCCTCTGCATAAAAAGGCCCCGTGCTTTCGTTTTCTCCACCCGGCTCACGGTCTCATCAGGAATTTGGGTGCTCCTCGAGTCTGACTCCAGTATGTGTAGGCGCAGGGTGCTGACATCCCTCTCTATTTTTATAGCCCAGAGTGTGACATAATGCCGTGGTCTTCTTACCTTGCAGTAAAATTGCTTCTTTTAAGGAGCAGGCACCCAGACACAGCCAGTGGAGTTACACCTGCTGGAATCCAACAGGCCTGACAGGAGTCTGTGTCAGGTGGAAATGAACGTGTGCTAGCTGGAGTTTCAGCAGGAATGCTGGGGTCACTGGCAGCGAGGGCTGAGGCAGGAAACTCGTGTGTGCGTTTGTCTGGGGCATCGTGGCTTGCTCCCGATCTGTTCTGCAAATGTGCACAAATGATCCTCATCCTGCAAAGCTGTACACACAAATCTCACTTTCAGCACTGCATACCCTACCAACTGACTACAAAAAGTCTCAGTAAGAGTAAGAAAGCATCTGAATCTTAGTTGTTCCAATGCCCATACAATGATTTTCACCTTGCCACTTTTATGTCTTATTTATTCAAAATTAATGAATTAAATTTGGGACTTAAATCAGAAATCTAATGTGAAACAGAGCACTGTACAGAGGAATGAGAGTTCTTATCAGTCTGTAGTAGCTAGATACATTGTTCCTGTGGGAGCTGATCAGACTAAAGCAGGTTATTGTTACCATTTCAGTATCGTCACATGCCTTGAGGTTTCTACAGGGCTTCTGCTAAGATTTTTCGTAGTGAAGATGCAGTTCAGTTTGGAGAAGAACAAGCACTTGGGCTGGGTAGTCACACAGCTCTGTCGTGGTGCCAGTGGCTGCAGCCATCCCTCAGGGTCAGCTGTTGTGGCAGGGCTGCCAGGACCTGAGCATTTGGGTTGCTGTGGTAGGTTGCTGAACTTCAGCATTATTTGGATCAGTGCTTCTTCTCCTTCTCCTGCCAATTTAGGCAACAAAGCACTGTGGTCCTGGCTGTTTGAAAAAGAAGAGAAGAGCTTAGTTTGAGGTCTGAAAAGAGGCTGTGATTAAGTGCTGTATTTCCCTCAATGTCAGCATGCAACTGCTAGCAGTTACAGGAAGTGCAGGTCTCACTGTAGAATGGCTTGGACTGTCCCAGCTGATTCTTTGGGTGCCACAGTTGGAGAGAGGAGTTAGCTCCAGCTGCAGATCAGGGCTACTCAGGAAGCTGTACAGTACAGATTTAGATGTCAGGTGTGTTTCCTTACAGCTGTGCTGGGATCTCAGGGAAGATATGGTCTTCTGTGTCCTTGTGGGAGGTGGTGTGTTTCTTATCTTCTTTTGGACCTCTGGGGCAATGCAAGCTGTTATTCCCAGCTATGTTTTTTACTTCTGTTCACAGCTCAACAAGGGTAAATTGAAAATGTCTTAATTTCTAAACTTAAAAAAAAAAAAAAAAGTCAAGCATTTAAGGACTGTCTTTCCTAGTCCGAGAAAATGTGGAGTGAGGAGATACCTGCAAAATTTCAGTTTGCATTAAGTAGAAATGTTTATTTTTTTTAAAAAGAAAAGTGTTATTTCACCTGACATATACCAAGTTGTTCCACATCCTATCAGGAGCCAGGCTGCTCCATAGAGGCAGGTACAATTATAAGTATTAGACTGAGTCATGCTTGTTGTTTCCTCCTTGTCTAGTTCAATCACGTTTCTTCTTGTACTGGAGGAGCTTGGATCACTCCTCTTGGATACTCCATTCCCTGACAATTTCTGTACTCTGTGCTGAATTCAGGAGGTGACAGGCTGTTTTGTGGTGTCTGTGTGCCTGGCAGAACAGGCAGTGTTCCTGTAGACAGGGACAGCATGTGAAATCCAACTTTAGACAAAGCACAGAAATCATTCAGTCCCTTGGGTTGTTATTTGAGGCTACAGGTGTGTTTAGGACCACAGATCCACCTCTAGGGCCAATCACTGCACTGCTGTGTTCTTTTTGTGCCTGTGGATTTTGCAAGGTCAGGCAGCGTGCAGAGGGGGCGGTCTGGGCTTCAGCCTGATGTGACCTTAGAAAGTGCCCACGTGCTGATGGGTTTGGCTGGCTGCAGCCTGGGCTGTGTGTCACCACCAGCTGCTCCCCTGTGGTCAGTCTGCTTGGCTTTTTGTTCCCTCCCTTGTTAAAGTCCTTTATCCTTCATCCCAGTCCAGCTGCTGAGATTTTTAATGGTTATTCATCCCCAGGAAGTGGTGCAGCCCTTCATTACTTGGTGGTGCTTCCCAGCCAGGAGGGATGTGTGTCAGATGGCTGCAAGGCAAGTGAGTGAGTGATAAAGGTCTTGGGAGAGCTGTCCAGCAGTCAGTTTCAGGAAAATAAATCCTTCTGGTGGTCTGTTTTCCTCCACTCCTGGGTGCTCCTCAGCCTCTGGCCTCAGTTTGTTCTAGTGCAGGCTGTTGTGCTCTTTGCAGCTTAGTATTTCTTGTGTTTTAATCACTGTTTCCAAATGGCAGTTAAAATTAAAGATAATGTATACTGTAAGCACTGTTTATTGTGCATTGCTGTGTGCTCATCACTGGATGAGCTGTTCTGGAGCTGTGGTGTGTTAGTTCTCCACATGGGGAGGATGCCTGGGGAGCTTCCTTGTTAAAGGCACTGGGTGAGATCAGCAGCTGGGGAAAATCTGTGCTGCACAGAGCCAGACTCATGTGTGCTTGCTAAGGGCCTGCTTCCCTTCACAGAACGTGGCATTCTTCTTCCTACCTGATTTCACTTCTTTCTTCAGTTCAACTTTTTGCAGGTTTTTTCTTTGTTTTTGTTTTTTTTTGTTGTTTGTTTGTTTTGTTTTCTGTAGAGTAGAAGAGATCACAGCTGTCTTTTAACTTGACTGTAATTAGGCCCTGGGTTAATTGCAGCTGTTCCTGCTGTTTGCCTCTCCCTGGGTCTAGCAGACAGGATGTGGGAGCTCTTCTTCACTGGTAAATGTTGGCAGGTAATTTCATCCTTAAGGGCCATGAGACTGGCAAACAGGTGGGTTTGCAACTTGGAAATGGTTATATTTGCATTCAGCTACCCTCTGTTGACCCTATAGCCAAGCATTCCTGACCAGGGAGTCTCTTGCTTCAGTTTTTGTGAGTTTTTCCTGAGTATTGCCAGTTGCTTTGTGCAGGAATATCAGTCAAAAGATATTTCTGTGAGACATTTTAAAGTTGGGATAATCTGAAAAATTTAAGCAATGCATTTCTCAGTTTGTTTTTTGGGGAAAGAGGCCTTTGAAGAGAGGCTGTGAAAATGTCATCTAAAGACAATTGCCCAGGTGATGTTGAACCAACCACTGACTCTCATATGGCAACCTTTTGAAATTGTGGTTCCCTGTATATGAAAAGTTTCTTGTAGTTTGTCTCTTCTTTGTGGAGCACTGTAAATTTCCTCCAGCCATTGAAATGGTGAATTGAACAAGCTTGTGTGCTCTGTCTCACTTGGTGTACATGGCAGTACATCATCTGGGGTTTTGGAATCACTTGAGAAAGAGCTTGCCTTGTGCCAAGGGAATGAAATACAGTGAGGATCCAAGGGAATGTGGTAGTTTGCACAGGGACAGTGTCCCACCTGATGCTCACTCTCTATAGAGTGAGATTCCTCCTTATCAGTTGCCTCTCCAAGATGGGTGTGGCAGGCAAGGAGTGCAGCCTTCAATTGCTGCTCAGGGAGCTGGCCACTGCATTGACTGGGGTTCATAACCACTCAGAGGGGAAGTGTCTTGAACCAGGACTCTTGCAGGACTCTTCAGCTCCTTGTGCAAGTGCTTGGTGCCAGTGATGTGCAGAACTGAATAGGCAATGGTCAGAGCTGTGTGTGTCACAGCCATCTGTGCTCCCTTCTGTCCACTCAGGTGTGCCCTCCTGACAAATACAGCTCAGCTTCTTAACTACCAGGTAGCACCTAAGTCATCAGCTTCATAGCTTTTTTCAGGGATTCTGCACAGCAGAGCCTGGTTTTCAAGGACTATCATTGACCTAAGTGTGCCCTGTTTAGATTCAGGGCAGTACTTGTCTGATGTGAGCTACAGAACAGGTCAGAAATCCTTGAAGCAGCAGAACCTGTAGGTTGTGATTGTTTGAAGCACCACAGAAAGACATTCAGGTCACAGTCTGAGGTTGCTCAGACTGACAGGTAGAAAAGCTCAGTAGGTACTTAGCTCTGCCAGCCCCAGTGGATTGCACTCATCAGCCTTTTCTTCAGATATGTTCACACCAGGTTTGTCTGAACAACACACAGCCCCTGAGCTGGACTGTAGTGGTCCAGGCCTACAGCATAACAGAAATAAAAATCCCTGGGCTGCTTGAATTTGTTCTGCTGCCCAATTGTTACCCAGCTGAAAGAATCTCTCTCTGTTTTCCTTCTTGGCCTTGGAGTTTCAGCCCACAGTTGTAATGCAGTGTGAGATAAGCAGAGCTGGTTCCCACAGAAGGTTCCAGTGTGTTGGGAAGGGGGATAGGGCAAGCTCCCCAGTGCCTGAGGCACCCCTGCTCCCTATTTGCATATGGGTAGCTTGTAGAACTCCTCTTGTGCTCTTGAGATAAAATTCTCAGAAACCCTGACCTTTGCCAGGAATCTGAGCTCAAGAGTCATTAAGAATCAATGAGACTTGAGGGACTTTTAATATTACCTGTCTTAGGCTACCTTTTTACTGACTGAGAGCTCCTGTAATTTATGCATTTCCTCATGAACATCATTGATAGTTCCTTTCTGATTCTCTCTCCAAATACCAGAGGAAAGGGGAAGTCTCTATTTTTCTGTTGTGTATCACTTGTTGTGTTAAGCATCTCTGTAATCTGGAAGAGAGGTAGGAAGTCCTCTGAGCACCAAAACCAACAAGATTGCTTAACAAGTTGTGTGAAGTCTCCTATTCTTTCTTTCTGCTTTTCCCCTCTGCTTCACAGCATTTTCTGTGCTTTTTAAATTTTGCCATGCAATGCTTGGATCCAGAAAACGTATCAGGAAGTGAAATGATTTCTTCCAGTGTATGTTCCTTGGCATTTGTCATTCATGACTTTTCTCTGTGTCAGACTGTGCTGTCACCCAAGTTAAATCCATGTGGCTTCTCCAAGGGAGGTAATCTTTAGTAAATTGAGCTTCAGAGTCTCATGTGCTATGACCAGTAATCCTTGCTGTTTACCTCAGCCATGTGAGTGATGGGGTCACTATAAACTTGTGATAGTAAAGCCTCCTCATGTTGTAAGTGCACATTAATTATCTGACTGCTGCATGTTCATGCTGGGCAGGTATACAGAAAACTGGTTTTCAGCTGCTGCAATCCCTGTGTCCAGCAGTTTTTGCTGAGTAGAATGCAGCATGTTCCTTCATCCTTTTTTCACTAAGACCAGTTCCCAGGGGCCTGGATAAGCACAAATCCAAGCTTATGGTTGTCCACAGCTTCGTCAGTCTATAATAGTTTGGGCTGATGCGTCTTTCTTTCTCTCATATTCACTGCCTTAGACTGAATGTCTTTGGAAAATTTAGGGTGTTTCAAGAAACAATACATAAAGCAATACATTTTATAGTAACTTAAAAAGGAGTTTAACTTATCCTATTGTTTGCCTTTTTTTACCCCTCCCATGAAGGAAGTGATTTTCACTGCTTCTCTCCTGGAGGAGATTGTGATGAAGCTGTTTAGTCCCATGTCAGAGTTTGCTTTCATTTGGCACCAAATCCATGCAGACATTTCAATTAAATTTTTGTTGAGTGCTGCTGTCAGAAAGTACCTAATTGCATTTATGGAGGATATGTAATTGCAGGATCCCAGTGCTAGTGGGAATTACTGGCACATCTCTTTTGGTGGTGTAGGGGAGGATGAGCCTGACACCACTGATGTCACCTTTCACATCTTTATTGAGCAGGGCAAACAGACTAGTTGGGAAGATATGAATGCTGCAGTTTATGAGCTGTGTGGTACAGGGGCCTGTCATCTTCTCATGACCATGTGATTCAGCATCCTCCTGGCTATGAGGTCAGTTTGTGTTTGGCATCACCACACTTGGCTGGCTGGTAGCTCCAGTCTCACAGGATCCAGAGAAACGGTCAGCTGCTTGAAGCCTCCAGCATTTAAAAATGAACTTGTTAAACGTTAGTGTCAATTTTTATCCCTTGCTTTCCACCTTTCCTAGTGACTTAAAGAACAGACCAGCATTGTTCTGCTGTCATTAGAATGCTGCAGTGGCATGTCACAAGCCCTTCTGGAGTGATGGCTGCTCCAGGGAGTGCAAGGCTGCATCCCCAGCCAATCCCCATGAGGCAGCATCTTTGAATGGACCAGGCTGTAGCCTTCACTGCAGGCCGATGGTTATGTTGGCGCTAGTTTTGTTCAAATGAATGCTTCTTGCAGTTTGCAACTTCAAAATACCATTCTTGCTGTAAAAATATGCTACAGAAGGGTGTAGAATAAGTGGACAGATTGCACTACATTATGTCCCTTAGTCTGTTTCTTGAGTTCCCAAGCTCTGTGGTACCAGGGAGTAGAACACTGTTCTGGTGCTGCTGGCAGGACTGAGCTTCAAGAGTCAACTCAATGCTGCATTAAGCTGACAATGCAGATGTGCCCAGGATTACTTAAATTCCCACTGCTGTCAGCTGGCACAGTTGCACAGCTTGGCAAAGAGTCTGCTCCCATACTGTTCTGATTTGAAATAACTCCAGGTCTGTTTTGTTCAGCCCTCTGGTTGTGATTTTGTCTCTATCTTCAGTGTCTTACTCTGTCTTCACATAATTGAAGCCGTTCCTACCCTGATTTGCTGTGAGACTAGCAAAGTGAATCCTTGCAAAGAGTTAAGGGGAGAAAGATCTCAGTGTAAAGGCTTGACATTCCAGATTGTGTATGTGATTAGTTATTACTTTTGAAAGTTACTTAGTTAGAGTGTCTTTGTGGACATCACAGTCTGAACAGCAGATCTACTAGGAGGGAGGGTGAGCTGCTGCTTTTGAGCACAACTCTGTCATGGCTGGCTACAACTGAAGCAGGGGTGGGAGGAAGCCACTGGGGGATTGTGGAGGAGACTGGTTTGTGCTACAGAATTCTGTGCCCCCTCCTTTTGGGGTTGCTGGTCACCTTCCTCTCTTGCTTGCTATAGTAAAGCGTTGCTGGCCACCTTCCTGGCTCACTATAGTAAAGGGTGCCTATTTAAGCAGCTTTCCTAACAGAAGTTAGGCTAAAAGACTGTTCTGGATTAAAAAAAAAAAACCCACCTTAAATAAAGTATTATCTGGTTTTGATGCTGTTTAATAGATGTTTTTTTCTGCTAAGTGTAAATCTTCATGGGTCCTGGTAGCACTTCAGCAGCACTTACAGGCTAATGAGCTGCTAATTATCGGCCCAGCCCAGCTAATTAGTTTTGTTAAGAGTGCAATAATCTAGGTAGAGCTCTGAGCTAATGCAGCTTTGCTGTTTCTAAGACTTTAGCTGATGTGTTCAAAACTCTGACTTTAAGCTGTTCTGCCTATACAGGCTGTGGGTACTGTGATTTGTCTTAGGAGACTTGAGGGCTGCTCTCCTGCCAGTACAAATGCCCAGTCCCCAGGTCCCAAGAACTCGCAGACATTTGACAGGTTACCCCAATTTAAACATTTCCCTTCAGCGTGGCAGCACTGTGGATGGAGCTTCAAGACAGCAGCAGACTTGATTTACTTGGCAAATGTCACAGGTCTGTTCGTGCAGACGGATAGGCAAGGTAGCTGCTGTGAAACTCATGCTGGTCTCCATGAAATTGCAAGTTCAAGCAATCTTGGACAAAAAGGGAAACTGTTTGGGGCTGGTTGGCCTATGTTATGACCCTGTAGTTTATCAACTTTTTCTTAGAAAAAAGAAAGGGAGGGAAAGGGAAAGGCCTAAGGGAAACTCTATGAAGCATTCCTTAGGTGGCTACCTCTCAATGCAGCTTTCTAAAGCTTGGCTAACAAATGCTATTGCTTTGGTTTCTCGTCATCTGGTGTCCCATCCTGCTCTCTGCAGCTTTCAGTTCAAAAAGTGATTATACACAGAGTTCATACAGAGTGCACAACAGAAACCACAAAGGGTTTCTTCATATGCAGTAATTTTGGTGCCAATTGAAGGAGAAAGTTAAATGAAGTTATGACTGAAAGGGGTGATGTGCTTAAACATATTTACCTGGGAATAGACTCTTACTGATGTGATGTTTTGCTTTTCTTTACAGGTACTCTTCATCCCTATGAGCTGTTTTCATACAGGGACCTTAGCCCACTTGGTCAGTGGGTGTTAGATCTTCCCTCTGAAGGCAAATTGAGTTGGCTACTTCCTACCACTATGGGTTGGAGTTGGTGACTGTTTGCCCACCACATCCAAGCTAATGGTGTGCCAAGGATCAATGTGAGGCAGGTCTCTGGGTCCATATTGATGTGGTACCTCCTTAACACATCGCAGCACCTCGAGCCCACAGCAGCACAGGATATGGAGGCTCTGGAAGTGGATGACATTAGCCCTGCCTTGGAAGTGACTGAAGACTTTTTCAATAGTTTTGATACTAAGCTTGAAAAGATTGTGCAGCCCTCTGAGGTGTATGGTGTACAGGAGGTCCCAGAACTGGTTGGGCATGAGGTATTTGATCAGATAACAGAGAGCAGGAACCTGAGGAACGTTGCCTCCTTAGCCAAAAGTAGCCTCATCTGGGATCACTGCAAAAATGGCCTCTTGGAAACCAAAGCCCAGACAGTGTTCCCTGCCAAAGACCAATGCATGGTGCAGAGGGGAACAGCTACTGACAACCTTGCCTGGGCAGGGGAAGGGGACACCACAGCTTTTAACATCTTCAGGATCTGCCAGCGGCGGAGGGATAGGCCTCGCTCAGTGAATGACATCCTGGTGCAGAAGGAGGAAGCCTCCATGTTCAAGCCAGGTCACAACAGGTCACGCTCTGACATCAGCCATGTGAACTGGAGAGTGGTCTTCACAGGCACCTCCCTGCAGCAGCCACCTGCACCTGGTCAGGACAATAACTGTGCTCTGCTTTCCTACCTGGCACTAACCAAGGGAGAGGATATCCAAGGAAACACAGGTTTGTGCTGGTGCTTTGTTTGTGTTTATATGAGGAGTCTCCTATCTGACTTTAATATTTGTCTTGAAAGAGGAGCTGAATGTTAAAAAAACACAAAAAACCCACTCAAAATCCAACTGTGAGGTAACTCTTAAGAGAAATCAGTATGGCTCTTTTGTCTTTGATGTAACTCTGTGTGTTTGCCTGCCTCAGGATCATTTTTTAAACTTACCTTGATTTTTGTTCTTTTTATGGTTTAAATATCTAAAGTTGTTTTACTTTTTGCTTCTGTCTTACTCAGTTTGACTCAGGTTTGAGTCATGATTTATTTGCTATGTATTTCTGATCATTTCCTTGAATGATTTTCCCAAACTTAAAGCTTTGAATGCTAAAGCTATTGGGAGAATGGCAAGTCCAAACAAAAGCAGTTTTCATAAAGTGAAAGAGCAGCCTTTAAAAAGAGTGCATACAGAGCTTTACTGTAAGACCCAAGATCTCTGCTCTCTTTCTTTAAATAATGCTGAATTTTCAGTCCATGAGCAAGTAACAGAAACTAAAGCACTGAATTTGTCAATATTAAGGCATTCCTGCCAGCCTTGTGTGGAGCACAGGAAGTGCTGTTATCAGATTGAGGCAGGCATCTCCAGTGAGCCATGTGAAGCGGTGTTTCAGCAAGTGATACTTCTTCCTTCTCCTTTCCCAAGCACTGCACTGAAGGGGTTCTGCTCAGGGCTTTGGAAACACTGACCCAGTGTCTCCATCCCCATGATTTATTTTGTAGATGCCAGAAATGGGCCAGGCACTTACTGAGAGGAGCAGCAGCTAGTGCCACAAAGATTTTTGTAATCTAAATAAAGGCAGGGCTTAACTAAAAATCAAGGGATTGTGAAAGGGTGCATGTATGTATATGATGGCTTGACTGCAGTTATGAATAGGTGGCCTGTTTAGGGTTAAAACAAACTTTTTGTGTTGGGTTTTCCAGCTAAGTCAGCTATATTGGAACATGGAAAGCAGGTGCCTAAGTGTTTGTGTGTGTGTATAAATATATATAACATGTAAGTATGTATAAGTGTATATATAGGTACAAACATGTGGGTTATTGTGTTGTATTGTGACACAGTTGCTGTAGCCCAAAGAAGGGTGTTCTTAGTTGACAAAGGCAAGTGCACCTGCTGTTATTTTTGTCTAGGGAGATATATTGCTTCTTGTAGAGTGGAGTCTATGTTCTATATCTTTCTGTGGAAAGGATGCAGAACAGAAATGCACTCGCAAGTCTGGAGACAGAGCTCTTAGTTTTTGTCAGCTGTATCCTGGGCATCTCCTGGGTTTGATGTGTAACAACTTCATATGCCCACAGGAACTCCATTAAAATGGAGCTGTTGAAGGTCTGTACATGTCCCTGATAGTGTTTTAAGCTTAATCTGTGATTCTGTGATATGAAATTCCCATGGACCCACTTCTTGAGGTAGTCAGTCCTTGCTGTGTGTCCTCCAAGAGCTTTCTCTATGGAATGTTGGAAGGCAGGGGTACCTTCTTTGAGGAAGGAAAGCTTCTGTGCTCTGAAAATATACTTTTTTAATCTGTTTCCTTTACCTGTTCTGTTCAGCAGCTGTGCAGGTTTTACAAGGTAGCTGTGCTGTTTCTTCCCTCTGTGTTTACAAGAGAGCCTCACAAAGAGTTTGCTGCTACTGTGAGCTGACCTGAAAAAAGAAGTGCAAAAGCAAGAAAGTAGGTTTTGCAGAGATGTTATCTGTGGCTACTAATTATTCTACAGAAAAGATTGAAGAATGTATTTGGAGGTTAGATAAAACCTACTGTAGTTGTTGGAGGGGTCATAGCGGTTGCATCCTTAGAAGACATCCCTTTTCAGGGTTTTAATCCAAATGAAATGAATGCTCTGAGATACTGAGAGGACACTCAGCAACTCCTGTCAGTCCTCACGGCCGTAAAGGACTTCCCTCTGGAGCCTGCAGAGGTCTCCCAGTCCTCCTGAGCTGTCCCAGATACTGCATTCGTGAACTCTTCACTGGTTTTTTTCCTTACCGTCCTAGTGTACCCATTCCTGTGGGCTTCTCTCTTCCTGCTGCTTGCTCTTTTATACAATCATAGAATCGTTTTGGTTGGAAAAAACCTTTAAGATTATCTCCTCCAGCTGTTAACCCAGCACTGCCGACTCTACTCCTAAACTGTAATACAAATAAAATGGCACTGAATCTTTTCCATGTGCTGAGAAAGAAAAGGACCTGAAAAGAAGCTGTGCTTTTTGGGGCAGTATCTTTGTCCTGCTGGTGAAAGAACTCATGTGCTAGAAATAAACCCTGTTGTGCTATGGGGTACAAGCAGGAAGCAGAGCTAGCAAAGACAGAAGTTGTAAGCAAATTCAAGGCAGGCTCTTGTGTTTCTGGGCATGTGGCCTGGCAGACAAAGAGTGAATACTGCTTCTGTAATATACAGTGAAGCTTGGCTTGGGTTTTTAAAACACAGTGTTTTAAAAACAGCATGGCTTGATGGTCATGGGTGGGTGTTCAAACACTGCCTCTTCTGACAGTGTGGGTGCTGCAGTACTTTTCCCAGGTAGCTGTTTTGTTTGCCTGCTGTGCCTGTGAGCTTGGGGAACTCTAGAGCTGTCACTGTGTTGAGCACCTGCATGCTGACAAGCTGAAGGATACATATCTGCAGACCCAGGTGGGAAAACAGGTGGGAGGAAAAGACTGTATTTTAAAGTAGGAAGAGAGTGGACAATGTGGATCTGAGGCACAGTTTGTCTCTGATCTAGCAAATCCCAAAGAAGGTGACTAGCCCAACCCAATTTGAGAGCATTTTAGGTCCCAAACATGTTTTGTAAAAATGTTCAGTTTTTTAAAAATTCAAGAGGAAAACTACTGGCAAAAACTCTGTAACTTAAACTCATCACTTACTGAGCATTAGAGAATTCAGAGAGGAGTGCCCCTTCAAGAGTGCTCCCTCCAGCTCCTCATGAACCGGGCATCTCTGCTTCTGCTCTTTTCCAAGCTACTTGGAATGACTGTTGTAAGAAATGCTTCAGGGGTGGAAAAACAGAGTAAGCTTTCCTGCCATGCCAACTGAGATGTGAGTACAGTCAGTTGTTCTGGAGTGTGTATCTTCTGGACATGCTGATACAACATTTGGTCTCTCTCTCCAGGGGTGCTTGTGGCACCAGCTGCCCCAAGTGTGGCCAGTGGTAGGTGGGTGCTAGGCTGGCCTGGTGTCAGGGCTATGTGCAGGGTCCCTATCTGGGACAAGGAGATATTTCCTAATGGAGGAGAGAGATGCTGAGGAAGATATTACTCTGTCCCCAGCTGCTGAGTCTCTCTTTGTTTTTCTCTGCCTTCTTCCACCTCTTTCCTTGAAATTATAACTCCAAATGGCTCAGATGTGATCCATTTACTGTGATTATTTCTTTTTTTTTTTTACTCTTCTTCAATTTACTCTGCCTGTCTCCATAAGGAAGAAAAGAGATGCAGTTTCTGTTTGGAAGGTGGATAGAGAGATGGTACCATTTGCTCTCTGAGTAAAAAGGTATTATCTGGCACAGTGCACGTGGAAGAGATAAAGGAGCAGAGCTGTGAGATGTGTATGTTCAGCATATGAATTCAACCTGTCTCTGCCAGCATCTTTTGCCCTGCCCCAAACAATACGAGGCATTTGAATGTTAATCAAGGTGGCTGCTGGTTCTGTCCCAGTTTGAGCCAGAGCCATTGGAGCCGATTTCACAGAGCTCGAAGGAAAGGAGTGGCGTGAAGGAGGGAGAGGGGGGTGCCTCTGTGAAAGACAGGGAGAGATAGCCTTTCTCTAACTCAACAAAAGACAGGCAAACCTGTGTGTGGATGAAGGAGGGGTGGCTGGGGGAAGGTTATGAGTTGTCTTATTATGGAGAAGCTTGAACAGTCATCTGTACTTGATGGAAGCGAGGGAGATTGCAGTTGGAGCTGCAGAAGCGCTGCCTCCCTGATTGGATTAATAGAAAGGGAAGATGACTCTAGAATGGCTGTCCATTATCTGCACTACAAAGGGATTAGTGTGGGTTTCAGAGAAATTAATGGCTTTTGAGTTAGTGCAGAAATACTAATGAATGTCAGGGCCAGAGATGTACGGTGAACAAAATTGGTTCTCTTTCAGTGTGTCCATGTGTGTGCCCATCTCTCCATTTGGGCTATCAAAGTGTGCTTTTTCTCTACCATTTTGGGTTATAGTTTAGGCTTTCAGTTTTCATATTTAGCTGAAATGCCCTCGAGTAGTTTATTGATATGCAAGGTATAGTTATACTGACCTTTTTAGACCTAGTGCCAAAATAGCAATTTTTAAAATTGTTATTATGGTTTTTGCCATATCTGCAGGAAATCTCTGTAGATGGAGTCCTTTGAGCATGGTGTTAAAAGCAGACTCCATTCTGAGGATATGGGTAAATGGGGAAGCTGAGGCTGAGCTGTCAAGGTGAAACCTAAGTGCCTCCTTTTTGTTAGGGTGGCTGCAAGGTAGCATCCTTCCCCCATTTTTAACCCCCATGAGATTTCCATACCAGCATTAAGTATATCAAACAATTAATTTTCATATATGTTCATTAAGTTTATGTTCATCAAGTTTAACTGGAGCTTGTCTGCTTAATCCTTAAAAATCCTTAAAAGTTGGTCTTTGCTGAAGAGCAAAAGCTTTCACACTGCTGCTATTCTGATTCTTTCTCCTGCCCATAGAAGAAACTGAGAATTAGCTACAGCAGTTCTTGCAGTCCAAGGCAGGAGCATCTTCTTAGAATGAAGGTTACAGCCCAAGGTCTCCCCAGTTGGTATCAGAAGCCCCTGGACAGTAAGCTCCTCTAATACTCAAGAGTCCCTGACTCATCTTGTTCTCCAGGAAGACAGACAGACTCACCCCTTATCCAGCAGTGGTGGGGGCAGTTTGGCCAGCAGTCTTGGCTATATTAGCTGGGAAGCCCAGTACACACAGGGATGTAGTTTCTATACTTTTGTTTTGTTTTGTTTCCAAGCTTCATCCAGTCTAGATGTTTAAAGTTCTCTTAGCTCTGTGTTGCAGGCATCCTTGCTATGCTCAGAGATGATGTCTAAAGCTTGTTAGAGTGTGGCCTGTTAACATGAGTGTAACTGCTTAAGCTGAGATACTGAAAATGTTTTATGCCTCCAGCTATCCCTGTTTCAAAGGCTGTCAGCCCCAGGGTGGAAATCTTGAGCAGACCAGGTCTTGTCTTGCTGTGGTCTGTAATGCTGTGCGTTAAAAGTCAGTTGATGCTGATTTTGTTGTGACTTAATTTGCTGGGCAGTGGATGAGGTGCTGTTTCCAGGTGGCTACCTTGCTCCTGTGCCAGGAATAGTAGACTCTAAGGGAGATAGACAATTAGAAGCAGAAACCTTTACTTGTGTCTTCTAATTCTGTCACTGTTTGCAAGTCAAGACCCAGCACAGGTACCCTTACTGGAAGGGTGAAGTAAAACTCAAATGGGAGTAGGAGTTTGTTCTCAGGCCTGCGTTGTTTTGGGGTGCCAAGTGTTGCAGTTGGTATTACAGTGTAGCAGTGAATACCTCTGAATTTTTACAGGGACCAACAAAAATTGCCTAGAGCCACAGTCCTAGCCCAAGGTGAAAATATGAATCTTGCCTGTGGTTGCTGAAGTGGTGAAAATCAGATTGGAACAAATTTTTTATGGAAACCTTTTTTTTAAACTCAGAAATGCTTTAGATAATTCCTTTTAAATTTGCATCACTTTAGTGCTTGGAGTGACTTGTGCATAGCTGGTTTTCTGTGGATGAAGAAGATTCCCTTCAACTTTGCCTTGGGCTGGGGTTTGTGGTCTGCTCCAGAGCACCTGAAGTGCTCAGGTGTGTGTATTTGAATCCTTCTGGGCAGCCTCTTACTTTTCATTTTTGGTCATGTCTGCTACTCCTGAACCTGATTCTCATAAATCAGCAAAACTCCAGAGTAAACAGAGCTGCACAAAATGTTCTGCTCCCAGCTGATGCTGGAATGTGGTAGGAAACTGCTGTGTTGGGCACAGGTCTGCATTCACCAGGTCTGTGCAGGTGCCAGGTGCTGCACGCAGTGCTGGCAGCAGGGCTGTTCCAGCAGCCCCTCCTCAGGACACAGCTGTGCCCATCAGCCACAGGTGGGGCCTCTTTGGCAGAACACATCTCAGGAAGGGCACAGCACTGGCAGCTGTGTCAGGAGCAGCTGGGGGTCAGAGGCTGAGAATGTGCTCCAGCCCAGGGAGAGCGTGGTGGAGCAGGATCTCCCTGCAGGCCCAAGTGGGACCCCATGCTGGACAATGTGGAGATTTCCTGAAGGAACTGTGGCCACAGAGAGCTCATGCAGGGGTACATTTAACCTGAAGGACTGCAGCCCCTGGAGAGGACCGTGCTGGAGCAGGGCAAAGGTGTGAGAAGGAAGGAGCAGCAGAGGGGAGCTGACCAGATGCCACTATGCCCTTTCCTTCTGAGCTGCTTAAGATGAGGCAGGCAGAGGTGGTGTGTGTGAAAACATGAGGTTGAGCCTGGGAAGGACCAGGGAAGAGAGGGTAAGGTGTTTTAATTTTTATGTGTTTTTCACTGTTAAAATCTTATTTTAGCTGTCAATAGATTACTTGATATTATTGTCTACTTCTGGACTAGGTTCTGGGAGACCTGCAGTGTTTTGTTGCTCTGCCACTGTTGTCCTGGATATCTCATAAAATTGCTTTGTTTTTCTGTCCCTCTGTTTCTTTGTTCCTTTTTGTAAGGTGTTTTGATACCTCTGGGTAAAAAAGTGCTGTATTCTTGGTGGCTCAAAAGTAGAGCTAGTGCTTGTGTTTGATAATTATAACCTATTATGTAAAGATTTTCCCTGTGATCCTATCTTCAGATATGCCATGTATAGGTAGGAGAGAAGCAGAAGCCAGAATGATGTAGTAATTTGAGATAATTTAAAAAAATAATCATAATATTCTAATTTTTTTTTCCTCCAGAACACAAGACAGTGTTCTCAAATCTTCTGAAGAAGGGATACTTGGAAGTTAGAAGAGACAATGACAGCTACTGGCAAACCTGTTATGCTGAACTCTCTCAGTACAAACTGTACCTGTATTGCTTGGACAGCAGTGGCAACCAGACTCTTCCCACCGTCTATCCACTCATGCGTTTTCAGAGGGTCCTTGTTACTGGTGGCATTGAAACCAAGGTGGTGGACACTGTCCTGTCAGACAGCTCACAGCTGCAGCTGAAGGCAGAGTCCTCCTGGGAGACTTTGGACTGGGGACAGAAACTTTGGGAAGCGGTGCATGCTTCTGGGCCTGCTTTTTCAAGACAGCAGGAGAAACTGGAGAATGTGCCAAAGCCTGAAAATAACAGCGACCTTTCTCAAACCAATGGATTATTAGAGAAGCCTATGGAGCTCTTCCTATCCATGAATTTGACTGAAAACACCAAAGAGTACCAAAATATTCTGAAATCAGGCACTCTTTACAGATTAACTGTCCAGAATAACTGGAAGGCATTTACTTTTGTCTTGAACAGGTCTTATCTCATGGCATTCCAGCCTGGTAGGCTTGATGAAGATCCCCTGCTGAGCTACAATGTGGATGTGTGCCTGTCTGTCCAGACAGATGCTCAGGATGGCTGTGACTCTTGCTTTCAGGTCATTTTCCCCCAGGACGTGCTGCGCCTGCGCGCAGAGACGCGGCAGAGGGCCCAGGAGTGGATGGAGGCGCTGAAAGCAGCAGCCAATGCTACTCGAAGTTTGACTCAGAACCCACAGGTCACGCTCAGGAACAAACCTGGAGATCGGCCCTTTGGAAATGACCTTAGAAAGAGCAAGCGGCAGTCTGTGACCACCAGTTTCCTGAGCATCCTGACCACACTGTCTCTAGAGAGAGGGCTCACAGTTCAGAGCTTCAAGTGTGCAGGTGAGCAGCCAGGTTGCAGCATCTGCACCTACATCCCCTCCACAGGAAAAGAAAATCGCTTGAAAGAGCATGTGTATGTTTTAGCAGCACAGCTGTTCCATGCCTCTCACTGTGGCTGTAGTTAGCCTTTCTGTCAGCTGTGGAGAAAAACCTATGGGATATTCAGAGGTTCATCTGCTTTTGATGAGCAGTGCTGAAACATTAGATTTTGCACACACACCACTACATGGGCCAGGGCTGCCTTGCAGGGTGGCTGAGCTGTTTTCTTGATTCTGGACACTGTAAAGGTAGTGCAGAATCTAAGGAATTTGTTGTCTGACTCTAGTCCTATAGGCAAGATCATGTTTTTATCCAGTTTGGGAAGGAAGTGAAAATAGAGAGATCATGTCTGAATGCAGTACATTGTAATTTTACTTTAGCAAGGGCACCTGTGTAGAGCAAATTTGGGCACTTTATCCTTAGTCTCTGACTTGCTTTAGTTACACTCACGTAGAAATTGTCAGCTCAAGCAGAAGCAGCTCTTTTGGAGACTTTTTCTCTTGTATTATGGGAGCTGTGATGGTCCTGCCTCCTCTCCATGCTGCTTTGGGGTGTGGTTCTTATGTTGCTCTGGACCATGACAGCTCTAGTGAGTATCTGTTTGGGCCCAGGACCTGCTGGCTGCCCTCAATGTCTTTCAGGGGAGACCTGGGTCCTAGAAGTACTGGACTGCCCTCAAAATTGTCTGTGGGTGCAGTTGGGATTGTCCTTCTCTGGTAGCCACCTGCAGGTCATCTTCCTGCTCATCTCTCCACAGTGCATGGCATCCAGCTGGCAGCTGGAGCATCATGAAGGTTGGCATCATTGCAGTTAATGATTTGGTCACAGTATTTGGGCTTCTGCCTGAATTCGTGTCTGTTCTTGGCCACATTTGTATGACTTGATGTAATTTCTTTTATATTTTGCTTAATCTTGTGACTGAGGTTCAGGAGAGTTTCAAGTGAATACTTTCAATTACCTCCTCTAAAAAGGGATCAGGCCCTGGGATGGCAACAAAATACATGTCTCCAATGGGAAACAGGTTTTAGCCTTGCTTATGTAGAATGGGAGCAGACTTTTCTCTGGGAAAGGGTGGATTCCCTCTCCCAAACATGGGATAATTAATATCCACTCGTTCATGTATTCCCCACAAAAATGAGGTGCTCTGACCAGGGCTGCATGGTGTCTTTTCCTGAGACACCTGAGGCATTCCCAATACTCCTGTGGTCTCCTTTTAGTCAGCCAAACTGAACACAAGTTCTTGTGCAGAGAAACTCTTCTTGAGTTGCTGTGGGTCTGTGGGCAGCTGGTCACTGGGATCCTCTGTTCCCGAGGATGGGGATTCTCAGAACTTTCTGCAGGAGCGACTCCTTTGCCATTCCTGAGACCCTTAGGGCCAGCTGGAGCTTGGAGCTGTTACCATGGTGCAGAGAAAGAAATAATTTTAGTTTTAACTGGGAGAAGCTGGGGAAACTCGTTTGGCTCAGAAAAGTTTGTGCTGGGGAGGCCCACGGGCAGGCTGAGCCTGTCTCGCTGTTCTTTGCTCCCTGCAGGCAGTTGTGCCGTTCAGCCTGGGCTGCTGTTTAACCTGAGGGGCCTGCTGTTGGTAATTACGGCTTGCAGGCATTGAGAGCGGCTTTCCAGGGCTGCTGGGAGGGGTGAGCTTGGGGAAAGATGAGGAGGGGGGAGGAAGAAAAGTTTTGCTGTGAATTCTTCAGCCATTTAGTGCAAATTCCTGTAATTACCGTCTTTGTGTCCTGTCCCAATGGCACATAATACAGCAGAAGCCTTTCCTAATTGAGACCTTACAGGAGGTACAAATCCCTCCTTTGTTCAGCCTGACAAATTAGTGCCAGAAAGTGGCAAGGTCCGAGTGGGAATCAAAGGCAAGCAACACAAAGATGGAACTTACGGCTACAGTAATAACCCTCTCTAGTCCTGCAGGGGTGGGAGGGAAGGAAAAGTAATGACCAATGAAAAATGAAGGGGTTTTTTGTTATAAATTCCCTTGACATGACAGCACCTCAGGGCTGCTTTATTTATTTAGGAAAAGCGATTAAATAGTAATACAACAGGGCAGACCATTGTCTTTCGAGCTACCCCCCTTCCTACAGACCCCTGCTGCCTTGGCTAATTGATTGACAATGAACCTCTGATAAAGAAGGTTGCTGGGAGGACCTGATGGGGACAGGCTTTTTAAAATTTATTTTCTCTTTGCAGTCTTTGTGGGGTTCCCCTCCCTGGTTGTGGTGGGTTTTTTTTGGTTTTTTGGGGTTTTTTTCCTGTTTGAAATGCTCTCGACATCCCCCTTCGTTTTCTCCCTCAGTAAAAGCTTTTTAAGGAATTGGTCCCAGACAAACAGCTGATATTCACAAGCAGGTAGGGAGGAATGTGAATGTCTGTGCCTGCTATTGACAGGTTTATCTTGAGTCTGGCTAGCACTTTTCAACGCGTGATGGGAGCCAGGGCAGTGGTGTCAGATGCAGTCCTGGGGCAGGGAGGACAAAGTGTTGATACCCTGGAGTCAGAAGGGCAGTTGGAAAAAAGTTCTCTTTTGCTTGATCAGCAGATACAGAAGCTTTTCTCCACATTTCTAACTCTGTTTTACTGCAGAGGGCAAAGCATTGCTTGTTATAATTTGATAAAAAATAAATGAACAGGCCACTGATTAGCAGTGGAGAGGCAGGGAGTTTATAAACTCTTTTAATTTTTGTGGCCATTATTTATATTTTTGGCTTAGAGAAGGGCATCTAGGGAAAGGTAAGCATTTATCCTGGAGGAGTTCTCCTGGAGGTCTGTAAGGAACAAATATCCCCAGGTGCCCTTCACTATCGTTATTTCTTTGTCTTGTGGCATCACTTTTCTATGGATGGGGAAGACAAATGGCCTTTGCCCTTGCCTCCTGTTTTTGCATACCTCCTGTTCTTTTGATGGCTCTCTTCTGTTTCACCTTTTGTTTTCTTTCCCCCTGTCCTTTATTAAAGCAGACATTTTTTCCAGAGAAGTCAGTTGTGTCTGCCAGGAGCTCTGTTACTTAGACAGCGAGTCCTAATGGATGTGGGAATTTCTGCCCCTGGAAAATGTGCTCTGCACGCTTTCATTTGTCTGTGTGGTTATCCCTGCTCCTCTTCTAAGGTGCCTTCTGTCTTTTCCTCCCTGCTTCTCCATGTCTCCTCACTTGCCAAAACGATAAATACTGCTATTAGGGCTTGAATGACTTGGCTGGCTGAGCTCACACTAGGTGCAGAGAAGCCAGGGTTACTAAATGTGCTATTTCCTGAGCTTGCAGCCCTGTCAAATGAAGCAGCAGGTGGAGAGCTGTTGTCTTTCAAGGAATCATTCTGCACGGAGAGCTGTGATCCTGTGTGTAGCTGGGGGACAGCCCAGTGCGACATGCACGGGTCATGTAACCTGTGCTCTATCTCAGCCCCTTGGTCTGCAATCAGTCCCTATTGCAGTAAAAATAAAATTCTGTTCCCCCCCACCCCTTTAGTGAAAAGAAAGTGTTTCCTAATAGATTGCAAGCCAGCAAGTGTAATTTAAAAACAAAACAAAATTGTCATGTGCCAATATCAACTTTGTTCAACTTCTCAAAAAGCCTTTAAGTTGAAATTTCTCAAATACAGATAGTTGAGAAGCATCCTTGAATTTAGCAAATACCATCATTACACCCAACACTTATTTTGTAGCATGTCACTGAAATAAAAATGCTAGAGGATAAATCTAGAAAATGCAGCGCAAAAATAAAATACCATAAGGTCCTTTGGAAGGTTTTTAGCACTCCTGTCACATTTTAGCTCTGAATAACCATTGTTCTCACCTGTCCAGGGCTTTTAGGATTGTGCTTTTTCTAAGAGCTGTATTTGTTTTGTGCTTGGTTTCATTTCAATTGATCTCTTTCTTCCAAGGCTTCAGCAGCTTTTTACCTTCCCTGTATTTGAGACTCTGTAAAATCCCCTAGGAATGTTTTGCACTGTAAAGGTTCTATTGTTTAGGTATCTTCACTTTAGGCTTTAGTCTTCTAGTCTTGTATGTGACTTTCAGGCCCTATTTCTATTCATTTAAAAGTAAAACTTCCACTGCTACCAGTGGGATTGCTAAACCAGCTGAGCAGAAAAATACATAGTCTAAGTTAGTATTTGGAAAATGCACCATGTTTAAACAAGGTGACTGACTTGTTGGGAGGAGTGTGGGGAGTGTTTCCAAACAAGAGTGACTGGAATTTGTGTAGCAGGGAGCACTTTATTTGCAGTGGACCTTCGTGTTTCAAAACACGAGTTTGCTGGGCCACAGTGCTTTGCCATGTGACAGCTCATTTTGGACAAAGATTGGGAGATACCACGTACTTGGGTTGATTAAAGGTGTTTATCAGTGATCAGTTATGCTCACAGAGGCCATTTAATCTTCATTGATAAGATGAGTTCCTCAGTGCAGTTCTAGGATGGCATGACTGAGGAAGTGACAGAGAAAACTATCAGCTTTGTCTGGTAGAAGTTGGGTCCTTCACCCTCCTGGGATTTGGCTGGCACCTCTACAGAGTGAGATTTTCTCCTTCGTGGGATTTGGTTTGGAGTTGGCCTGCTGCTGCCTGGAAGTGCAGTTTAGATAAGTACTTGATCAGTTCAGTGCCTGTTCTGTGCCCTGATGTGCACTTTGCAATCAACTGGTGTTTGACTTCTTTGTCTCAGCCCTGCAAGAGGAACTGCTGATACAACTGTCTTGGCTGATGAATCTACACATTCCCCCTGGCAGCCTTGAAGGGTGCCTTCTCTGCCTCTGTGGGGATAGGTGACCCCATTGCTCTAATCTGTCCCTGTCAACAACTCTGCAGGTTTTCATATGTGCTAATTTATTGTACTATTGTCAGCTCAGTTCTGCTGGGTGTGAACATGTCTCTACTGCAGGCATAGGCTCTTCTTGGCTATGCCTTGTTTCTTCCTGGCTTGTGGGTGCTAGGTATGAGTTCCACTACCCCCAAAGAACTCTTGGTTGTCTGGGGACCTTTTTGGTCCATTTGTTGTATGAAACTAGTCTTGAGGGATCTTTTGGCATAGAGTTCAAAGAAAAGAATGCCCAAACCAGGCAGTCTAAATGTCCAAGTCTCACCTTTGTTGAGATGGAAAAAAGCTACATCTGGACAAAAGGAAGTATTTTTCAGACCTGAGAACTCCTAACACTTATACACCACCCCCACATCCCCCACAGTTCTTCTCTGGAGAACTCAAGAGTTTCTTTGTGAATTTTGTGCAAGAGAGAGCTTTATTAGTTGGGTTAGCATTTTTTAAATCAGTCAAGCCAGCTTTTGCTGCTAAAGACCCTACCTTTTCAGAAAGGCACAGGCATCTGCACAGCACCTACTCTGCAGTTACAGTTTATACCAGGTTCCTGAGTTAGTTTGGGCCATGGCTGTTAATTTAGTTTCCTAAGAAAGCAAAGGTTATGTTCCAATGCTGTTTGCTCAGTTTTTCTCTTGCCCCATAAAATTTGGATCTACCTGACTGTTCTAACAAAATTTAACAGAGAAGAGGTAGCAAAGATGTGTGCATCTTGGAGGTGTCACATAAGCCAGCATCACAGGGAGCCCCTCCTAATGCTGCTCTGGAAAAAAAATCCTGTGAAGTGCACTCTGCATTTGTTTGGCATCAGAATGTCCTTGCAGATGTGCAGCCCTGAGGGACAAACACTGAAGGAAAATGGCTGCTTTAGGGTCGGTCCACTGCTGCAAAACTGAGGCATTTGTGTGTGTGTTGGCAAGGCTTTCCCTCTTCTGTCACATGCCAAAGCAGTGTATTATTGCAAAACTGTTGCATGTGGATCAAATCAGGGTCAACATGGAAGAAATTACAGAACAAACCAGAGGCCACCTGCTAGGAAGGGTTTAGGTTCTCAGTCTGGCCTTCTGCAACATCTATAGTCTCTGACATGTGCTGTGCTGTGTAAAACTGGATCGTTCATGTGCCCAAGGCAGTGCTGTGGTAGTGGTGAGTGTCCAAGAAGAAATTCAGCCAAATAGCATTGGTAAAAATGTGTAACCACACTTACTGCACACTTACTTCCTTCTGTTAAAAGGAGATACAGAGCCAGTTGTGTATTCAAACAGAAACAGAGCTGGTTATTTCTAGGTGTGCTAATGCTGTATCAAATAAATGAAACCTGGCAAACCAGGTAGCCTTCAGTGTAAGTCAAGGAGTGAGCAGTGCAGGGGTAAGTGGTCTTCAAACTAACTGCAGAGCAGAAATGAAAACTGGGTTAAGTAGAGACTCATGTTGCTAAATGACCTGGCTGAAGGTGCTGGCAGCAGTGTTTGTTCTGATCACACAAATGGCTGGCCTGCTCTTTGCTCTGTTCTCTGATCTGCCTTCTCAGTATGTAGAACCAAGTATGAATGTAATTGACTCTCCAAGTGGGAATGCCATTATTAATGATGCTTACATTATCTCCTCATTTCTAGCTGGCAGGCAGGCTTCAAGAGCTGGCCCAGAGAGTGTGTTCAGTTCCCATTCCTGACCCAAGAGCTGGTGAATTACTGAATCCTACCAATAAGTCATTTCATAGTAGATCCCATTTCCTTCTGTCAGCAAAGCACCAGATACTGCAGAGAATAATCCTTTAAGGGTATAGGGAAAAGAAAACCAGATTAGTTTGAGGTGTATGGTGTTACTCCTCAGCACTGTTGTCCTGTGAACACAGGGAAAGATTTGAAAGTGTGGAATAGGAGAATGCAAACTGGCCATGTGTTAAAAGGGTCACAAACAACAGCTTATGTGTAAAGTATGTCTTCAAAGCTGTAATTTGTAATTTCCTTAGAGCATATTCTCTGGGAAGAATATAACTTTGCTACCTCTTAGAATTTGACAAAAAAGGTAAAAGAACCTCTCTTCTGATGAAACTCAAGCGGGGAAATCCAAGCACATAAAAAACTAGTTTCCGAAGGTATAGCTTTGTTGCTTGTCATTTGACACAGCTAGGATTTTAGTTCTCGTTTAGTGATGAAATGTTTCTCTTGACTTACATATGTAAAATGCAAGATTACTTTGGCTTTTAAGTTTTGGTGTTATATTTGCAGGCTTAACTACTATTAGTTTTACTGGGAGGGCAGAATTTAGCTGTGTAATCTGCAGCATACCTGCATGCTGTCTTCTGCAAAGGACATGTATGGTACAGGCATGCAGAATGTTGTGTGTTCACCCATATGTGCTATCACCTGGCTTGTTTCCAACATGGGGTTTTTTTCTTGATTGTTCATCTTCACAGAGAAAGCCACAGCTCTGTGCATTCAGCATGACTGATGTAAAAGGTTTTGATCACTTCACCTACCCCCAGCCATCTAAATATTGGATGTCTACATCAATCCAATCTTTACTGATTGAAGAAAGTCTGGGTGTCTAGGAAGTAATTCCTCTCGTGTGTTTTGGAGAGCTGCTCTGAAGCTGGGTGCCTGTGAGACATCTCCAGTAGGGTGGGATGGGTCACTCTCTGGAGCCATAGCCCAGAGCCACCAAGCCTGCACTGGTAGGCTAAGTCAGCTGAGCTGGAATGTGTAAGACAAGAGAGACAGGCATTGTACCTTCAAATGGTGCTAAGGAAGATGGAAGGTCTGTTACTTTAGCACTTAGTCCTGAGCTATAGCTGATAGTCAAGGTTTCCATTGACTTGGAACAGCTGGACCATCCTTTGGATGCATGAACCTTTCCTTATTTCTGGAGAAGCTGATCTAGTTTATAATTAAAGTGGGATGTGTACATTGCTGACATGATAGGAGTTTTATATGTTGCTTAGGTAAATAGGGTCAAACCCACATGGTTTCAACACAGATTTTTTTTTTTTTTACTTTAATCTGTCACAGTTTTATTGTCTTTTTTTAAAGTTCATAAGCTCACAGAAAATGTAGGCAAGGTGAGTAGTGTCAGACTTGGAGGTTTATAAGTTTTTAATTATTTAGTTGAAATAAAATTGCTCTGGAAGGTAATGGTGGGAAAAAGACAAAGCGTAATGCAAACCTGGGTAGGCATAAGAGAGAACTGAATTGGATTGTTAGTGTATCTTCCTTCTGAATTTGAGTTTTCCCATGGTGGACTGAATTGGAATAGATGCACAGGAATAAAGGTAAGCAGCTGAAGTAATTCTCACATTATTTCTGTTGTTGCTGAGCTGATAGAGCAGTGTTGCATGTCTGATCTAAAACTGAAAATTTGTTGCTGTGCTCCTTCTGCTTAGTCTGCTTTATGCCTTTATCAAGCTGAAAGCCTTTTGAAGTCTGTGGATCATTTTCTTTTCTTTGTATCGTATGTTGTTTCTAAATGAATTAGCTTCTAAGCTAATCTGTCACAGATTTAATTATAGCACACAATCACAAGGGACTTGCTTTTTCCTGTTACCAAGCAAGGAACTTCATTGAATAAGGAAAACAGTTGTGTACTTGATTCTAATTTGGTCTTTCACTTTCTTTGTTTCACTGTGGAGCTGCTCCAGTCTTTTCTTGCTAAAAGATTAAAGAGAAAGGTATCTGGATAAAAAGGATAGTTGTGAGTGTCTTCCTTGACCACAAGAGTATGCAGCAACCTGAAAGTGGTGTTTTCTGTGCTTCAGAGAAGAGGAATCGTGTTCAGAGGTCTTGGATTCCTCCTCCATGCTAGTCTACCACCATAAGTCAAGGAGAGAGTTTTGTTACAACTTTTTAACCTCATCTTCTGTACTATTTTCTTCCTGAAGGCTTCACACTTGGACATGAGCCTCTTGATGTTGATACTCCTGCTCTGCTCACAGACATGTTGAGAGAGATTCATCAGTGCCCAAGAGCACTTTCTTGCTGCTATTTCTTCTAACCCCTATTTTCTTTCCTTGATTCCAAGGCTGTTTTGTTGTATTTTCCATGATGAAAGGTTTGGGATGATTCCTTCCCTCTCTTTGCTAACAGTATACTTTACAGCTACACTTCTTCCCTCTGTAGCTCGCTCTATAACATTCTTTAGGGAGGGATGATCTCTTTGCATTAGGCTCCAGGTTTGCCAGACCTTTGTACAGATGTTATGTGGATAATATTCTGTGTGAGCATTAGGAATAGGTGAGAGAAGTTTGGTGAAAGTTCTGCTGCTTTTTTCTCCCATCCTCTGCAAGGTGCTTTCTCTAGTTATGTAGGCAATTTAATGTTCTCTCTGCAAACATGGTCCCTTCCCAATCCCTAAACTACCTGTTGAATTGTGTTATTGATCTTGGAGGTGGTCAGCTGCATCTGATTGTCCTGCTGGGAGATGTGCTCAGGAGTTTTAAGCCAGGAGTCAGTACTAGCTTTGCTTCTGGTAAGCATCATGGCAAGTTGATGCACCTGAATGCCCAGGTGCAAGATTTCCAAGGTCATTAAGCCAATGGCTATTCCTTCTTCCTCTTCTTTCTCTCTCATTCTTGATCTATTTTTTTCCATCTTAAAAAAACAAAGTAGCATAAGTGGTCTATGCCACAGAAATATGTTTGTCACACTACACCACTTTGAACTGCATAACATCAAAGAAAATCAGTGCTTTGATAACTTGATTTGAAAGGCTTGTAGAAATAGCCATCATTATGAATCACAACAGAGAGGAATGGAAAAGATGGTGATTTTCAAACAGCAAAGCTTGGAAAGTAGGGGAGGGTGTAAAGTGGATGCCAGCGCCACGTTATCATCTAACAAACCCCAGCTACACAACTGTTATGTAGCTTTGCAGAACATATTTTCTTGAGGATATGAAGAGGAATGAAAAATATTAGGTGTAAAGAGGAAATGCAGGCTCAGGAAAGGGTTGTAACAAGGGAGAAAGCAATGCATACTGCTTGGGTGCAAATTTCTTCCACTTCCCCCTCTTCATAAAACCGCCCTTTCTGAACATGAAGGGCATCTAAGATTGCTTGCTGAGACTCTCCTCACCCTGAGAGGAGACTTCAGTTCTTAGGGGTTGGATATAGGGAAGAGGAGAGAAGCCCCCCAGTATTTCTGTGCTTTGTCACTCCTCTCCTGAGAAAACTGTCTCCATGGACTGGAATGAGTTTCTGGCTCTAGGAGGCTGCAAGAAATTAGGCCTAAAGTGGTTAATTCTCAACTGCAAATGTTTTAATCTAGAATTTTGGCAGTTCAAATTGGACTTTTGCTTATTCTTCCCTTCAGTCTAACAGACAGGAGGTAGGGCATTAAGACAAGGTAGCAGCCAGTGGAATGCATGGTGCTGGTTAGGTGAAGTCAGTATGTCCTGTCCCATCCTCATCCCCAGACAAGTAAGTGTTGGGTAGTGGGGAATGTTTGGAAGGTTTCAATGACATTGACTTGGGAGACTGTTTGCATTCAGACACAGCTTTACCACTAGAGCTCATTAATACTTGTGCTCTGGTCTTATGAAGAGTAAAAGAGAAGATATGAACATAATTATCTATTTTGTCAGCTGACCAGTTTATATGTTTACTTCTTCCAAGAGGGCAGGGGAAGAAGGAGATGGAAACAGGACATGTCTCATACTGATTCACTTGGTAGTGTGTATTGCAGAGAATCAGTGGCCAAATGGCTCTGGAGTGTGAAAGAGGCAGAAATGAGCTAAGTGTGTTGGTTAGGTTATTCTAATGATTTTTATTCAAGCAGAGGGGGACATGGTGACATCATTTGATGTGGGAAAGGAGGAGCTCAGTTTATGCCTAGAATAGCTGACCTGTAATCTTTCCTCAAATCAATGTAACTTCTGCTGGGGAGAAAAGATGCTTTCAGCTGGAGAAGTCACATAATTACACTTAATGAAATTAATTATATTGACAAAAGCAATTGGTCAGTTGACTTCTATCTGAAAAACTCTGTTTAACCAATGCTTTTGCAGTAAAAGTGATGAACAAAGATTCTGCTTCTCAGTATTTCTAACCAGCTGCAGCAGAGACCATCTGAGCATACAGCACGTGCCAGAGTGGAGCTCTGGTGCTCTGGCTGAAAC
Source organism: Haemorhous mexicanus (assembly GCF_027477595.1). Lineage (NCBI taxonomy): Eukaryota > Metazoa > Chordata > Aves > Passeriformes > Fringillidae > Haemorhous > Haemorhous mexicanus. The sequence goes on along the minus strand of NC_082348.1, from coordinate 26,052,700 downwards.
TGTAAGTGTCATGTGGGGACACTGGCATTTGAAGGACAAGCAGAAATTCTGTCATGTGAGCTGTGTCTAGAGGTGTTGTTAACAAGCACAGACATCTTGATGTACCTTACCCAAACATTTTTAGCCTCATTTCCTGAGCAGGTTGTTTAATGTGAGTGTGCTGTCTGTCCTCAGCCATCCCCTCTAATATCATATGAACCTTTTGGCTCATTTTAGTCACTATTGAAAGACAGAAGTGTCAAGTATGTTGAGTTTTTATGTGTTTTGTGAAAACAGGTGGTCAGGTGAAGGAGATCTCTGCATTAGTTCTTTCCAACTAAAGCAGCAGCTTTTGAATACATTGTTTTTCCCCAGGGACTCCATGCAAGAGGGCATGGGAAGAGGCAAGGGATCTAGCTGTGAAAAAAGTGTCAGGCAGACCTCAGACCTTGTAAGACACAGAGTAATGCAATTGTAAGGGAAAAAAACCCTGCTGGGAGCTGAGCTGTGTCACTACTGCTAGTCAAGAACTACTCATTCTCAGTGTGACTGCTGCTCAGTTATTATTCATGATCTGACTGTGGTTTGCCTAGGCTGTGCTAATTCTGTGGCTGAGTCTTACCTGCCAAGTCAGCATCCCTTCTGGCTGTCAGCAGGAGCTGGCTTGCACTCCTGCAGGCAGGCAGTGCTGGCCCATTCTCTTGTGGGGAAAATGGGAGCTCTCTGGAGCAAGCATACAGTAGAATGTGGCCTGTCTAAGCTTCAGGCAGTGGTTTTTAGATTGCCATGGCTTTTAAATGCCCAGCATCTCACAAGCAAGCCTTCTTTGAGAAGTGCTAAGTATCTTTTGACTGCTGTTTGAACTCTGTCACAGACACCCAAGTGCTTTTTCAGTGCTAGTCCAAGAATACTGGTATTTATTTCTCAATTTTTTTATGGAATGAGAAATGTCTCTAGGGTAAAATAACTAAAATATTAAAAGGATCTCAGATGGAGGAATACTTTTCTGAGTCCATCCTGAATGTGTATCTCTGGCTTGGTGTACAAACCCAGACTTTTGCTCCTCTCTTTTCTCTAGGCTGTCAGCGCTCCATAGGTTTGTCCAATGGGAAAGCCAAGGTGTGCAGCTACAGTGGATGGTATTACTGCAGCACCTGCCATGTGGATGACAACTTCCTTATCCCTGCACGGCTGGTTCATAACTGGGACACTTCCAAATACAAGGTAATCTCCCTGCAGGCTGGAGTGCTAGCAGTGAATTGAATTGCTGAAGGCTGCAGACATTGACTGCTGATACTGTTGCCTTTCTCCCTCTTGGCAAAATGAGCCTCTCTCTCTCCACAAGAAATGTTTTCATCACAGTTTCCTTGGCCAGATCTGAGGTGTTCCTCCACAGGAGCAGCCATGCTCCTCCTTCTTGGTGGCATCTTTTTCATCATTGCTTATCTGGCTGTTCAAGGGACAGGGAGAGGTAGCCCACAACACTGTTTAATTCTTGCACTTACTGGAGCCTTGAGGAGTTCCTGTTTCATGACCACCAGGGACTGTGGATTGGCACAGTTTACTGATGGATGCTAAATTGTGGAAATACCTATAGGAAACTGTCTTACCAAATGCAATGTTTGTGAGGCCCAGTATGTCCTGTCTCTGGAGGACACTGGAAGGACATTGCTGCAGCACTTGAATGAACCAAACAGATGAAAGTAACATAACAAGAAAATTCTACAGTTGTTCACTTGCCACATAAGAGCTTTCCTAAAACTTTTATAATCTGCTATTTGCTGCTGCCTTGGTGGCTGGTTGCTAGATAGGGGCACTGATTACATGCCTCAAAGCATTATACCAGCAAACACAGTAACAGTGTTGTTTTGCCATCTCAAGCAGTATATGCTGAAAGAATAACAAACTCATAAGTAATCCAGACCGTGCTAGAGCTTCAGACCTAGCAGCAGAGGCTGTTTGATGTTTTGTGTCTGCAAATATTATTATTATGTGCTATTTGAAAAGGAAAAAAATAACCAGTAAATGCCCTATTAGGGGAAAAGCAGGTCTCTTGAAGAAAATTTGTCAGATGGGGAGATTATTAAAAGGTAGCCAGAGCCTGCTATCAGGAAAATTATAGTCTTGCTCTGTGAAATGCAAGATTCTTCAAAGTTGCAAAGCTCCAAGGTGTGGAGAGAAAAAGCCCTCCTATGCCTAGAAGTTAGGAATATTTAAAAGTTCTTTTTTTGGATGCTTTTACCAAGGACTAAACTTGCTACCACATGGTAGTATAAGCAGCCCTGATATGGGGCTAGTGGATGGTAGGGCAAAGACCTCATATCAAGCTGTCAGTAATACTGCCAAGAAAATTAGCTGGGTTTTTTTCTAAACCTGCAGCATAAAAACTGCTCCAGTCTGTTTCCTGTGGTACAGGCAGCTGAGGCACAAAAAGAAGCAGGACTTAAAAGCTTTAGCATTCATTGAAAACTTAAGCTATTGTCATCTCACTGTAATAGTGAGAAATTTCATTTTGCACTTTTTGTAGACAGAGCAGGTATGAGGTGCCTTGGGAACAGAAGCAAATTCTGTGCAGCTGCTTTACCTGTCTTTGTGTGAAAGTGCTCAGAGAGGTGAATTTAAGAAAGGAACACAACCCCTCAGGTAGGAAAAACCAACATCATCCCCAACTATTAGAGCAGGAACTAAGGCAGGGAGGGAAGGTGAAGGTAAGCACACTGCCCTGCCCCTTGTAGGTAGCACAACACTCTCTGAAAGTGGAGCTTCTGCAGAGGGGGACGTGCTCCTGACTGTCCTTCTGGCTGCACAGCCCAAAGAGGTCCTGCAGGAAATAAGCACATGCCACATTTGATGGTCAGGACTGAGACAGGGCTCCAAAGCTTCTTTGTTTTACACAGTCTGAAATGTGTCTGTCAGTCCGCCTAATTGGAAGCAAAATTGAATGAAGAGTTTGCAAACCTGCATTCTTTTCCACTGCCACCTATTCCTCACCTCCTCAGGTGTTTCTGGAGTCTGTCCTGTTTCTGGTAAAGCAGGCATCAAAAAGTACTGTAGGACATGAGCTTTTACAGTGTAAATGTACATGGTTCTCTTTTTATGCTGCATGAGCTCAGAAGCTGTAAAATAAGCTGTGGCATCAGTTAAGTTTGGAAATTGAGAGGTTCTTGTCTGCTTTTGGCAAGACAGGTCATGAAAATCAGAAAGAATGAACCTCTCTAGAGCTGTCTCTTCCCATACCCAGGATCCTGAAAAGCAACAATGCACTTAACATCTGGTAGCACATGGGTAGGAAAAGAGAAATCTTCTTGGCTACAGTAGAAGCTCTTTGAAAGGACCTGGCAGTTAGACATGTTTCTTCTGTCAAACCAAAGCTGCACCTCAGTTCCCAGGTTTGCTTTTTCCCCCATGTCTCCTACTGTTTTCATATTTGTATTTTTCATGTGTTTGTGTGAAGGCAATAGAAAAGAGGCAGTTTTGGGAACACTCTTTCTTCCTTTTGCTTAGGCCAAGTGTTTTCCCTGTTTGCATGCAAAGCCCACTGAATATTGCAGTTTGTTTCAGGTGGCTTTCAGCCTGCACAAAATGCCAGACAAACACAGTAGGAAATGAACTCCCTGTGCCAGAAGGTTTCAGGAGAAGCTGACTTATAGAAAATTGAATTTTGAACTGTAAGTTTGCAGGCTTTAGAAGGGAAAGGTCTGGAAATGTTAGCATCCATCCTTTTATGACATTTAAAGCTGAAACCCTGTTGCACTTTGCATCTTCTCACTCCTGGCGGATTTAATAGGATTGTTTTACAGCCCAGTAAAACTGGGGGACTGTGAGTATGCAAGGATGTATACTAAAATATTGAATTACTGTGACTGCCCAACCCTTCCTGTTTCAAGACTGTGTTTCAGCCTCTTGTAACACTGCTGTGTTTGGCAATGTGTGTTAATGTTTTACAAGATGTGTGTGCCTGTGTCAGCCATGCAGAGTGGACTGACTCTTATCTGCCAGCCAGTGATGCTGGGCAAAGCTGCTTTTCCTGCAATCAGCACTTCCTGGGTGCATTTTATTGGCAAGGAGAGGCAAAGGTTTGCTTTGCCCTTCTCTCCTTAAGGGCTGCATTCAGACCATGCAGCACCACCATAGTGCATGCATATGGCAGAGTCACTCAAGGGACCTCAGTTGTGGCATCTCTTTGTTTCTGTGCTCCTGATGCTTCAGGAGAGATGCCCAGCCTGGGGTTCAGGTGTGCACAGGTGTGAGTGCAGTATTTGGACAGGAACCACCTCCCATTCCCAAGACAGCAGGGCAGGTGGATGAGGAGCCCATCACCTCGACAGAGGCTTAAAGCAAGGAGATAGACAAAGAAGTGAGCACCTGATCCTGCTGGTGGGAGGGGCTGGTCACACAGGCATTCACACACCTCCTCAGGAATCATGGAATACATGCTTTAATTTGCTCATTGGTGGAAGAGGACTAATAATTACTATAGAACAGAAGTTGCCAAGGGATTGCTGAGATATGGCAGTCATTGGCTAATGATTGTAACAGCAGGTTGTTTACCTGAGGTTTTTTAATGCATTGCAATAAGCATAATAAAATATCAATGTTGCTAGTGTTAAAAAACTTAATACATTTGGAGTTTATAGAATTTTGTTCTACAAAATCTGAGGTGCTTGTGTTGCAATGTTAGCTCTGATTCCACTCAGATGTCACAGTTCTTTGTACAAGCAGGATATTAAGAAAAAAAAAAGAAATTAGTGGGGTGTTTAATGTAAATAGGTGGGATATTTAATACAGCTTCAGGGGCTGGGAAACCTGTGGAGTTCTGGTCTGCTATATTTAAAATGGCACATCTTGTTATCTGTGTAGTTACTGGTGGAAAGCTGGCCTTGGCATATTTGTTAGATTTGTATTAAATGTTGTGAAAGGTTACATCTGGGGCTAGCTTCCCCTGTCAGTAGCTAGCTACTCGTGCTGGTTTTGGAAGTGGTGCTGTTTATAAGTGGTGCTATTATAAGGATGTGTACTGTTCTTACCTACAGCCCCAGAAGGGAAAATAACTTCCTAAATCTCAAGAGGCTGTAGCATGTGTGCCCTTTCTACTTTTGTTAGCCTAACTCATCCCTCCCTTGTCTCAGTGTAAACATTGACTTAGGGGTCCAGGAGGACTAATTGAATCGTGGAACCAGTAATATTTCTTTAGCAGAGCTTCAGGTGATTTGCAGCTCATTTCATGTAATACCATCTTCTCTTTTCCAGCTGTGATAAAATGCAGAAATCAGGAATGAGAGGGATTTGGCCTTTTCACTTAAGGAACAAGAGTCCCGTTCATTTATTGAGATTACAGTAGCTTTTTGCAGGTGGAGATAAAACAGGGCACTATCATGAAAAATGCATGAAAAACTTACTGCAGATGGAACTTTGGGAGTAATACCAATAAGAATCAGTTTTATTTATCTGTATTTTAAAAAGCACAACAACTTGCCTTGTTGTGCAAAAAAGAAAGCAGTGAACAAACAGAAAAATATTAGCAGGGAAGAAACTGGTTATTCAGATTTTAGACTTAAAAAAAATCTAGTAAGCTATGTTACTGTGCAGCAAAAGCATATGTGACTGCAGATATCACTGTACTTTGGGTAAATAGCTATCTCATACATTCAGTTTTGAAGGGCTTGGTGAAGTTTGACTTGGCTATAAGCAGAGAGAGCTGGATCTCTCTCAACTCTGTCTCCATTTTTAACGGGTAACAGACTAAGTTTTCAGATGTGTAGAATAGCTGACAGATCACAGAGGGGGAGATCTGCTTAAAAAGAGTTTATAGAAAAGCCTAACTAAACTGCTTTATTTTTTAGGTGTCAAAGCAAGCCAAAGAGTTCCTGGAATATGTTTATGAGGAGCCATTAATTGATATCCAGCAGGAAAATCCCATGTTGTACAGTCATGTTGAACCTCTGGCAACTGTTGTCCGCCTGAGGCAGCAGCTGAAATCCCTGCGAGCCTACTTGTTCAGCTGCAGGGCAGCAGTGGCTGAGGATCTGCGTAGAAGGTAAGAGCCACAGCCAGCCTGCAGCACAAGGATGGAGCTTCCTTGGCGTGTCACCTCTTCTGCTGCCTGTTTTGTTTTCTCTCACACTCTGGTTCTGAAGGCATTACCCATTTAGAAAGATGTTGTGGTGTATCTGGCTTCCCTGGGAAGCTGGGTTATCCTCTGCCAAGGAAAATGATGTTTTAGGGTCTGAATATCTGAAGTTGTTCTTGACAGCTGTTAGCCCCGGGGCATCGCACATTGTGGTGAGCATCTTTTACTCCTCCTCAGGCTTTCTGGCTGTGTGTATTTGCAGTCAGATCTGCTACCTCATGCCCCCTGCCATGGCATCACAGTGAGGTAGCCACTGCTGGGACCTTTGAAACACCTCACAGTGTGGCCAAGCATGAGGGGGGCCAGAGTCAACCACCATTCCAGCACTTCTGCTCTCCCCTGGGCATGATCTCAGCCAAAGGCAGAGGTCAGATATAGTCCCCTGGCAGCTGAGCCAGCACATGATTCATGCTGGTCTCTTGCTCAGCCAGTATCCCTGAGATGGCTGCACTGAATGTTTCGTTTATACATGGTCACAAATACATGGTCACAGCACAGCAAAAGGTGTTTCATATTGAGTTTGCTGTGTGAAAACAGGAGTTTTATAAAAGGTGAACTTCATTTTAGAAGTGCTGTATCTTAATCCATTCAGCTGCTACTGCATTTTTCTAACAAGTTAAAAATGAGCAATTTTCTTAAAGCTGTCAAGCCACTGTTGTGATCTTAAAAAGGCCAAGTAGTTCTTGGTGTGGATCTCCAAAAGACATGGCAAGATGTGTCTGCCTGTGCCATACTGTGAAGTGAGTGGCTCTGGGCACATGCAGCTGACCTGATGGATCTGTAAGCATTTGTGTACCCCAGTTTTTAAGACAAGACTTCAAGTAGGAAAGCCACTGCTTTGAAATTGTGAGCTGCCAAAGGGCAAGGAAGCAGATGACATCAGTGACTGTACTTTGAACATGGTGTTCTAGGGACCTGAATTCTTTGGAGGGGAGAGGAGGCTGCACTGGTGTCTTTATCCCAGGTAAGGAAAGCTGGTCTGCTGTTGGGTACATAACCTGTGTCATTGCTTTGATGAACTACCTAGAACAATTAGAAGGATACAGCAACAGGTTTATGGAGAGCATTGCACTGTGGGTTAATAAGTTTTTGTGTGTTACTGCTCAATTCCTATTATTTGCTAGGGCAGCTTACAGCATTTTAAAAATTAGGATGGTTTTCTTTTCTTCCAGAGGATGGCATTTTCTTGTAGAGCTGGTTTTCCATGCCATCCTCTTCAATAAAAACTGAAGGGAAAAAAAGATTTTTTGAAGGTTGTTCAGAAAAAGTAGAAGAAAGAAAATTATGCTTTCTGATTAGTATTGAAAAAAGTAATTCTCTTATTAAAATAGGCAGAAGGAGGCAAGGAATTCAATGGACTTGGGTAAGACAGTAAAAGAAGAGAGTTCAAAGGAGGGCTAGCATAGCAATCAATTGACTAGAGGTAAAAAAAAGAGATGAGGGAAAGCCAGGAGGAGTTTCAAACAAGGAAGAAATCTCAGGAAATTATGTTAATGAAGAAATCAGGACAAAAGAGGAATAACCCAAAATCTGCCTCCAAAATGGAGAGATGACAATTGCTAAGGAAATAGAAGAGAGAGTGGACAAAATTTATCAGAGAAATGTGAGCGTGCTCTTTTGGAACAGAGAGGAGCGAGAAGACATCCCTGTGTCAAAATGAAAGGTCTAGAAGGAGAAATGGGAAACAATGCTTCTGATGCTCCTTTTTCTTATTCTTCACACCATCTCCAATTAAAGCTGTGTGGTGAAGAGAAGGGCCCCAGCCCAAGAAAGGTTTGGTTTTGTACTGGGGAAGCATCTCCAGTTCGATAGGACTTGCTACAAGTGTAAAAGCCCCCGAAGGAATGTGCAATACACACCTTAGAGTCTGGCTCCTTCTTGGTTTGTGAAGTCTCCATTGAGGTGATTTTGGTGCTCAGTTGTTCCCTCAGATGTCACCTAAGAGGTGTGCAGAGAGGAGAAGAAGGAAGTTCTTTTCCCATAAGGATTTATTCCTTGCACAAAATGCTCCGAATGGCTTTGCTGCCTTCATCTAGGATCCCAGTGTGCAGATGTTCACTACCAATGTGAGGACTTTATAGAGCACAGCTGAAAAGTAAGCAAAGAAAATATGTGATTTTAAATTTTCCTTTGGCTCATCCCAGGGGCAAGTTGCAAGAAAAGGAGGAGTTTAAACAATATGGTGAGACAGCATTCCTAAATTTAGTACTGTTTCCTAATTAAAAGGGAAAGATGGAGAGAGAGAATCCAGTTATCTGTCCTCCTCTAAAAACATTCTTTTGCTGCTTGGTCTTCACCTTAGTATGTGAATGACTATTAATCACCAGAGAGTGAACACAGCATCTTGAAGACCTGTCAGGCCCATATAAACAGACTGAAACAAACTGTTAATATTGCTGTCTGCAGAGAACTAAAAACAGACTGATTAATTGTATTGGCACCTTGCTGCCTCTGGGACACTGATAGAGCCTGCCTTATTAGGGAAAGGCAGATCACTCTGGGGTTTCTTTTATTAATACTATTTGCATTATCATCTACTTTAAATCTATACCTTGCTCTTCAGCCCAGATCACAAAATGAAGATGGCAATGAAGTTGGAAACTCTTGGTGTCCTCTGTGAAGACAAAACTGTTTACAATGCTTACAGTCACTTTTTTCTGAAGAATTCCAGATGGCTATAAACCAGGTTAGCTCAGGATCCAGTTAGCTTAAATGTGGAAATGTTATTTATAATGTTTGGTGTGCCTAGATAGGTACTTTGAGAACTTTGAAACTTGGCATCTAGCAGGGAACTCAGGACTGAAACCACATTGTGAACCTTGAAGATGCAAGTGGCAAAGTAGAAAGAAAGGAAGAAAAGAAGGAAGGAAGGAAAAGACAGAAGAAATCCTTAATTATAGTAGCTTGAAGGCTCACAGTAAAAATGGTCTTTGTCAGTTATAGTGATTTATTCTCACCTATTGCTCCACTGGATTCTACACTTTTATATTTGCAGGGGGGAAAAAAATAAGGAACATGGACTTGTCTGGGGGTGAAATAAGGCCCTCCACCAGCACGTATGAGCAGCGTTCCTCTGATATTAGCCAGATGAGATTCCCAGCCTGTTGCTGAGCTCCCTGTTTTACAAGGGATGTTGTTATGCCTAGTTAGCTGTAACAGTCAGTATTGCAACATATCATTTGACTAAAATGTCTTTACTGAGCAAGTTCTTGCTTGTTTTTGTTGCCTTGCTTGTGTGGATGCTGTTCAGGCAGAGGCATACAGGACTGAAACCTGGAGCCAACATACAACTAGTGCAAGGGGAGCTGTACAGATCCCACCACCTCCTGCAGATAGGGAATGAATGGCCCAGACAAACCAACGTGGAGTCAATAAAATGGATGGCTAGGAAGGAAACATAATCTCTGAGTCCATTAAATAATTAGGATATTCTATGAAACTGTGCTGAATGATGCAAGTTCTGTTCCGGGTTTGCTTTGGTCTTGTCATGATTGAAATCAAGTCAAGGAACTGGCAGAATGATTTTTGGGGTAATGTTCAAATGCCTGCATATTTATTGTAGGGCAGAGTAACCTAGGCCAGCCTTGGAGCTCCATCTGGTTAGCCCTCTGGGCTCTCTGCTCTCTCAGCTGTACATCTAAACTTGCAGTTCAGGTGCTGCCAGCCCAGATACTTTAGACAGATGGCAGTGACACAAGGTAAATGATTTGCAGCACATTCCCCTGTGCATTAGTGCTTGTTGTAGTGCCCTGGTTCTGCAAGTAAATCTGAATGGAGATGAGAATCTATATGGAGAAACTTCACTCTTGTTACTCATCTTGGTCTGATACCATTTGTCTGTCATTTCCAGAGCAGCAGTACATCAGTTTTACCCCAGCAAAACTGCAGTGCTAGATGCATCACTTAGCAGGCTCCAATTTGGTCTTCCTGTATAGCAGCAGGAGGTTAAAGGCACCCCTCGAGTGCTGCAGACGTGTGGTCTTGGCTGAGCCTGCTGCTCTGTCAGCACGGGGTGGAACAAGCCCAGATTCAGTTATGCTGAACAATGGAGTCCTGTCACTTCCTACACCGAGGCCTTAGACATAACACTTCTGACACAGGAATAGATGACTTTCAAAATATTTGTGTGGCAATTGGGGAACCTGTCTAAACACATCACAGGAATACTGATTGATCTAATGCAATCACTATACCTCCAAATACCTCATGTATGTGAAGCTGGGGCTATGCCATCTTTCAGACCAAGGACAACAGAAGGTCATTAAGTCATCTCCAGTCTGTCAAAGGAGACTCTCCATTTTCTTTGCAATGTTGAGGCCATTTGGGGAGTGGAAAATTCCAAAGCAGGAGAACAAAGATACAGATTCTGAAAGCAGTAAACTGCAAAAAGAAAGTTTGAGCAGGGAAGAAACAGAAGGATTTGGTTTCGGGGCTCTGAGATAATGGCAAGACCAACAGAAGAAGAAAATTTGTTGCATGGCTGGTTGTAAAGAGGGTGAGAGAGAAAATCATTCAAAGAGTATATCAACATATCCTTAGAGGAACAAATGTTAAGACCAAACAACAACCCAAAGTGAGAAAAGGTGAGAAAATAAGTGCAGAGAAGTATGCACTTTGTTGCATTAGAAGGCATTTGTTGTTTTATTTAGATCCTGCATGCCTTTAGTCATTGCAGTAGCTGAAATAAAATTGCCAGTTGATGGAGCTGATACAAACAGACTGCCTTCACCTCTTTGCTTCAACTCTCTTCTCTTTTGGAAGAGGTAACCGTGCATGCAGGATCTTGCAAATTAGCATCTTAAAAAGTGTTTGCCTAAAACTGAGGGGATGGTGTTAGGTGGAATTTGAGCTTTCATTTCAACTAGAGGTAACAAACAGCTGAACATTGAGATGTACGCCAGAGCAGCCAGGGTGGAGGCAGTGGTGCTGTCTGTTCATGTCAAGGGAAGGTCAAAAGCACAAGCTGATGCTTTACCATGGTAAGCCTCCAGCTGAGGGACCTGCCAGAGCTTTCCATGGTAAGTCTTCCAGAAGACAGGTGGGTCTTTCAGTTCTTGTTAGCGTTTTACGGTCTGGAGCGCACACCTGTATCTCCTTGTCAAAGAGATGAGTGATATTACATCACTTTCACAGTGGTAATTTCCATTCACCTTGTGAGACCAGGTTGCTTTCAAAAAACCAATGATTTAAAAACAAGTTCCTGTTACATGTGGACACCATGTTAAAGATGACTTGTGCCATTTTTATCCCTGTATTTTTATATCAGAACTTCCAGCAGTAAAGTGCAAAGGTTCTAGAGTGCCTGACAAAAGCAGAGACTGTTTTCTTATTCTTAATTTCAAGTTAATTGGGGACTCTAAATTATTTTGATTTCAAAATGAAACTATGTCTCTCATTCTCTGTTCTGCTTTTAGTAACAGTGCTACTTGATTCATGAGTTAGATCTGTAGTAATTCTTGTCTTTCACAATGTTACCATAACCTTGCTCAAGGAACCACAAAGGAGAGGGAGATAGTTAGTGTACTGCATTTTAGTAGGAAGTTTATAAACTGGTTCAGGATTGCTGATGGATGATAAGAGTAACTGTTTTAACATAGGGGTGCTCGTGGGGAATTTCATAACAATATAAAATAATACCTTACCTGGACATGCTTGCTAATAAATCTAGCACTTAGTGTGGGCTGAAGATATGTGGGAGTGACTGTTCCCAGAACATAATCAGAAGTGTTCATGCCTCATGAATGCAAAATGATTCACAAAGCTGTTTTGCATAAGCTCATAGAATTAGAAAAAAAAATCTGGTATAATGCCACAAGAACTAAATGAATAAGTAGTGTTTTGGTTTGGTTAAAATTCATTCATTTATTTTTACCTTTTGACTTTAGAATCACTAAGTTCCCAAAGCCCTACTTTTCTGAGTAACTTTAGTTGTCTGGGAAGTTTGGGTTCTACTCTCCCAGCAAAGTTACAGGAGCTAAGACTTCCAAGGAAATACAAAATCAAAAGCTTGAAGAAAGCCATAAGAATTAGCAACACTGGAAAAAATCCTGCCTTCCCCCTCACTTTTGATGCCGTTCTCTACCTTGAATTGACAATGTCCATATCAAATGAATTGCAAGAGAAAACCCAGCAAGAAGTGTTATTTTCCTTGCCACGTGTATTTGAAATAACTAGCAACTCACTGATACCCCTCTGTACTTTCAGAACCGAACAGCAAGTCTGAAAAATTGGAGCTGCTCTCAGTGAGATCAGACTGCACCCAGGTCCTGCCCGTCTGCCTCACACGTGGCTGCAGGGTGAGGACCAGAGGGCTCTTGGCCCTTGTTCAGGGCCAGAAACCCACGGGAGCAGTGCTCAGCAGCCTGTGCTGGCCTTCAGCTGCTTTGCTGTGCAGCGTGCTGCAAAGCTCCAAAGGTGTAGGTTGCAGTGCCAGGCTATGAGCTGTGCTGCACGAGGACTTGGTACCCTGGTGCTGTGCCAGCTGTGGGTGTAGCAGCTTCCTGCCCAGGGGTGGAGGGGAGGCTGAACGCTGTGCTGTGCTGTGCTGGACCGGGTCATCTGCGTCCCCTGTGAGTCACAGCTCAGGCATACAGCTCTCAGCCCCGTCAAACCACACGCTCCTGGCTGGCACATGAAACCCTGGTGCCACCTTCCCTACCTTCCCCCTCACATCCTAGGTTTTAAGAGGCTTTTTGGTATAAAGGAGACTTGGTTGTGCCCACCTGCCACCTAACTTGATTTCTTTTGGTTGCACCATAAAAAGAAGAGATCCCCCTGCTTATCACGTTTGTACTTTGGTTATAGTGTCAGGCATAGGCAGATTAATTGGTTTTAGCTTTAGCAGAGCTGTCAGGGTATTTAACCCATTGAAGAAAAATTACCTAGGCTGGTGATAAACAGGCTTTAAATGCAGAGCAATTACTTAGTGCTAACAAAGCACCATGACTACACACTTTATCCAAATGCAAAAAGCAAACTCTTATCAGTGGTTCTGTTTGCAGGAGGACACTAGAAGATAACCTTTGTTTGTGCAAATACTTACCTGATAAGATCATCCTAGAAGGAACAGATGAAATTTCTGTCTTGCCTGAAGGTTGTACTTCAGATTACAAAGTATCAAGCAAAGAAGAGTAATAATCAGAAATTGAGAATGCTCATTTCTTTCTTTTAGTCGGATCAAAAAGTCCTGGATGATGTGTTTCTTTTCTGCTTGTATTGATTGTGTTTATATCTAGGACATAACAATAAAGCAATTTAGAGACCTTTAACCAAGAGGACTTTAGTTTTTATTGTTCACAGTAACTGGCAAAGCTAGAGGCTGGCTAGCATTGAACTTGGTTTGTTCATTTGAGGTTAAACCGTGACTGGTAGCCAGGGTTTACAGCACAGCAGTCCTGTGACTCATCAGTGGTGAAACTGGTCCGGGAGTTTCCAAGCTGGGAAAGCTTAGGAGGTGCTTTTAGTGGGACGTGCACTTGATACCATTTGCCTCTCAAGGGTCACAGGTCACATTCTGAAGCTGCAGAGGTTTGAGTTTTTATTGTGATGAGTCTTAACATCTCGCATTTGACCTCTGTCTGGTTCATTCCAGTTTCTTTTCTGTGTTAAGATTTGGCTGAAAGGCCACCGTTTATTGAATGCTCTTAATTGACCAATTAAAAAAAAAATCTAGTTAGTTGTACCACATCAATCAAAAGATTTACAAAAGTGACATATTTTATTTTACTTTCAAATGCTAATTAGAGATTTCTCATTTGTTGTGTATAAAAGACTTTTATATTAGGGGAAAAGTAATATTCAGGCATGTTTTGGTCTTTTTGTGTCAAGGCCTTGTATTAATCTAAGCATACTCAAAGCTCCTGGTGCAACCTTGTGCAGAAACTAAACACCTATTTTCTAGTGAAGTGTTCCTAAGTGTCATTATCTTAGCCTGCTCTGGGTCTCTGTGAGATTTTTGGACATGAGTGTGATTTTAAGTTGATCTGGATGCCTTGTGGTACTTTGCCTGGATGCCAGTGCCGTGGTGTGGTGTTTGTGTGAGCCCCATCTCACCTGCTGTTCTCTACTGACTTTGGTTTCCTTTGAACAATTTCAGTTGTAGGTGACAGAGGGACAGAGATAGCATAGACACTGCTTTCCTACTGGCTGCACTGTTGGGAAGCAAGAGGCTCTGAATTAGTCCTGTGTGGCTCCTACTGAAAAGGGCTTTATATCAGCCATGACCTCATTAGGCTCAGAGAACCTGTGCAGGCAAGCAAAGGGTTGGAAAGTGGCCATCAGTCATTCTCTTGCTCACTGGAGGGCTTGGTCTGTATGGATTTCCTGTCCCAACTGATTTGCTTGCATTTTATGAGTTTTTTTGAAAATGTGTTTGGGTTTGGTATTTTGGTGCCTGTTATACTCTTGTTCCCCACCCACTAGAGGCTGGCAAAAACTGGCAATGAACAGACACATTTTTGGGAGGTGGCTTCACCAGTTACATTCAGGTAGTTGTTGAGCTTTGGGTTTTTCTTTCCAAACAGGACTAATAGGAATTTTCTGGAGATGAACTTAATTGCAGACATGCAGCACAGCAAGACCTGTTTCTGTAGAGTTGCTCAGCTTGCCACAGGTGTGCTGAAAGCACTTCATTTATATGAGTGGGGGCTGAGCTGCCTCCTTCTAGGCAATTTCAGGGTTTCACAGCCATGGGGCTCTATGGTTTCCACCTTTGGTGGTGTGAGCAAATGTTGGAGGAGTGTTTTCCACCTCTGCATTTCTTGGGAATCATGCAGGGACTGGCCCACTTACTTCATGACTTCTGTAAATGCTGTTGCATTTGTGAGCTGTGGCTGCCCAGCTGTTCCTCTGTGGCCCACCACAGAGAACCAGTTTTAATTGTGCAAGGACTGCACATCTGAAACTGGACCAGCCTTACTTACTGGGGCTTTTTTATGCCTCAGTTCCTGTAGCAATGGAAATAATCACTCTCCTCCCTTGAGTGCTCAGTATGTGTGTGTGTGTGTGTATATATGTGTGTGCATGTATGTGCATGTTTTGCATAAAACTGGCAGGGTAATGCCTACTTTTTTTTCCCCTGGAAGTACATTTGGAAGGGAGGAGGTGCACTGGATACCAGCTCTACAGAGCTATTGCTGCAAATCAGCATGTTTTAAGGAAGGGGACAGGTATAGGGATAAGATTTGTCACCAGGGCCTGTGCTGGATGAGACTTGCCTGACAAAGGAATTTGGCTGATCATGAGTTTGCTTTTCACCTGCACACTTTTTACTAGGAGTTAGAACTTGCAGGAAATAAGGAAATAAAATGCCATCCTTGAAGGCAGGGGAGTGTGATGTTAGTCATCAATACTAGTCATTGACAGGTTTTGCATTATGGGCTATTCATGCTGTTTCCTGAACAAGAAATGTTTCATTAGCTAATTGTTTTCCTTAGCAGGGCTGTAAGGGCATCAGCAGATAATACAGTTTCTGGCAAAGCTGTTCAGTGCCTGCCTGTATGATCAGGGGAGAATGATGGTAAATTTTAATGAAAGAAATTCTGTCTGAGCTGAAAAAACACTAATGCTTCAAAATGCTGTTCAGAGTTGGCTCCTTATCTTTTAATAAGTCTGCTATGTGCAGATGAGCAATTCCAGTCTCATGTTGTCTGATGTCTGGATTTTGACTGTTTTCCAGTGGTCTTTGACATTGTGCCAAATGTATTCTAAAGGTGTGATGCAGCAGAGCCACTGCAACACAATCCCCTGAAAAAGGAGCTCTAGTATAACCTACAGAGCTGAAAAGGGAAAATGGCAATGCCCTAGTGAGATTGCAGCTGAGAATTGGTTGGGTAGAGTGGATATGCTTGGTGAGAAGGAGCAGTGGCACAGTCCTGCTCCAGCAGAGTGCCATAAGATGGGTGATCTGCAGTTGTCAGTGCCTTGTTTGCAAAACTCTTCTCCTCCTACCCCAATAAATGTTAATTTTTTTTCAAAAGTACAAAAGGAATTATGAATTATTTGTACTGCCCACCTTAGCAGCACTGAGAGGTCTTAGCCCCTTCAGTCCATAAAGCTTTGAAAACTATCAGTATAAGGCTGTTGTTTAAGACAGCTAATGGAATATCAGAAACAGAGGTATTTTCATTATTTCTTAGAATCCATGTTCTGTGGAAAGATTGCATTTGGCAGTCTTATTCTCTTGATCTGTGGTTTAGCTGGTTATGTTGTTGCATCTTCTCTGTGCATGCACACAAAGATAGATGTTCTTTTTCTGTTCCTGACATCTTTATAGCAGATACAAATGTTTTCATAAACGTTTTTAGTTAATATCCACTTAACGCTCCAATGTCCTTTTTTTCCCTCTGTGATGTTATATTAACCCAGTTTTTCTCTTTACTGCCAATCAGTCTAATTAGGGCATCTCTTCTCTGTTCACTTTCCTGTAATTTAGCTTTACTTACCAGGTCTGTCAGTACATAAGCAATGGTAAGGTAAATATTGCTTTCTTAAGTAAGTCATTATAGAGTCTATACCAATACATATAGTTCTGTATGGAAAGGGGAATTGGTATCAGTCAACTTGATGTTGGAAGAACAGTATCTGCATGGCCTTTTTCCCCAATATAGTTATTTCAGTTACAAAACCATAAATCACATGTGAAACTAAGTGTTACAGCTTTGTAGCAGACCAGAATCTTGTCTCAGACCATAGGAAATACTTCTAATGTGTTGTTTGCATTATTTATTTTTATTGCTGCATTAATTGTTTAAAGAATCATTGTCTGTGGTCAGCAAGAGCTTTCAGTGGCTGTTGATGTCTCAGTATATGACCTGACAATATGAGAATGACACTGGCACAGAAATTTTTCTTATTGTGGGACTATTGTGCCCATGCAAAAAACTGTAAAAACAGGTGATGCTTAGAGGGTGATATAATTGTAGTTTCTTTCTCTCTACCATCACTGTTCTGCTCTTATTTGGTGGGGAGAGTAAGCTTTGGAGTTTCCCAGTCAAAAAGGTGTGACACATACCCATTTGTCTCTTTCAGGATCTTTCCCAGAGAGTATCTTCTTCAACAAATCCATCTTTATTCTCTGGCAGACCTTCAGCAGGTGAGTGTCTGTGGTTTATTCTACCTGCTACACATGGAGCCTGTTCTCACCTCCAGAGCTAATTGTACATTTCCCTTCTAGCTATTCATAGCATAAATACCTGTACTTCCCAGCTGTGTCTGTGGTTTGTAATTTAGTACAAAAATGGGTTAACAGTGGCATGGATTAGGGATGAAAGCCTAAAGCACCACTGTTCAAATAGGGATGGAAAGAGACTGGGAAAGAAAACTGCAGTCTGTAAAGAGAACTTTGCTATGAGAAATTTGTCATCTGCTCAATAAATTCTCATCAGTCTCAGCCCATAGGTGACAAGTAGTATTTATTTCTTTGCTTGAAAGAGTAGTTGTTCAGGAATTTTGAAGTTTGTAAAGTCCCTAATGCAACATGATTATTTACAAATCTGCTGAGCATGGCCATGAGGAAGGGGCAGGGTGGAAGCTAACCCCCACCCCCCCTTCCCCCCAAACCTAAGCCAGCCTACTACACAGAGCTGAGCCAGGCAGTGTTACCATGACAGATGTGACCAGGGAAGAGGTAATGTGCCAGCAGAATTTGTCTTTGCATTGTTATTGATTCAGCTGAGCAAGAACCTTGAAGTACATTTACCCAAACAGCAGAATTTTATTCTGTAGCAGATTAAATGAGAAGAATTTGGAAAAAAGAGCTGAAAAGGGGAGAATAGGGAATCTAAGGTGAGTGTGCTGCAAAGCTCAGATGCACAGGGGAGGAAGCAATGAGGTGACATGTGCTGGCTGACCTGGGCACCTCTGTGTTCTCACTAATGCTGCTGCCAGTGGCGTGTAAAACAGTATTTTAAGCTTCTTTCACCTGTGTTTCCCTTCTCTAGTGGTGCCTTTTTTTTGCAGGATAAGAGTAGCATAGTCAGCTCTGGATGTTCAGTTGACACATTAGGTTGAGGTGGTTCAGGTGCCCCTCAGAGCTGGAGACTACAGAACAACAGGAAACGTGGCTTTTGTTGGCTGGTAAAATCACAGGCTAGAAATGATTCCATATATAAAATAAAAAGGCCAGTTGCCTGAGGTCTGAAACTGTTTCCACATCTTTTCAGCATGTTCTGCTATCTCATCTTTAATAATCAAGCCATGAAAAAGCAAGCTACTTAACTCCAGAGCTGCAGTCTCCCTGGTGGGCCTGTATATTAGCCCCCAGTGCTTTGTAAGCTGCTTAATCAGTTCCTAACATTGGTAGTAGATATTTTAGAAGCAAGCAGCAGCTTATCAAGCACCCTGGGGGAGAGAAGGAGGGTAGAAGTCATAATTCATGCATTGATTTAGCACTTTCCTATAACATGTTGCTTTGTGTTTGTGTTTGCAAGACACCTTCTCTTCCCCTGAGGCTCCCAGTCCCAAACTTATCATGTTTAGAGGCAATATAATTTGATTATCATTGCTGCTGGGGTGGGTTAAATTACATTTACCTTTTAATCGAGCTATATCCTTGTTGTAAGCATGGAGAGGGTTTTCCACATTTCAGAGGCTCCAAGTTTGAAATCTGATTGCCTGTTTTTGTCAAAGTGGATCCAGAGTGGAAAAGAGAGGAGGGCCCAATGAGAGAATGAATCCAATGGTCAGATAAATACTCATACCCTTACCAGCCCCTCCCTCCTGTCTGCTTTGGCCCTTACTGCTGCTTTCTCCCAGTTGCTCATCATTTTCCTCTGACCTGCAGTTTGAGTAGTTTTAATCCTGAAAGTTTTTCCTCCTTTTGATTCCTCTGCTGCCTATTTCCTCGTATCCATGGACTGCTTTTGCACTGTTTCCTGCTGTCATGTAGATTGCATGTGTTTGGGGAATTAACTAAAAGGTTTATTAAAGATTAATGGAAAGATAAGGCATGGTGAGTGAATTAGAAAAGCAGAGAGGGGTAATCTGCAGATATAAGCAACCTTTACCCTGGTTAGTCCCAGCTCAATTCTGATTTGCTTCCTGGCCAAGTTCCCTTTAAAGATCCTAGAAAACATGGTTGTTTCCTACCTAGCAGCTGAGTTTCAAAAATTGGGTTTGAGGGTCTGTTCTTCATTGCAAAAAGGTTGAAATGCCTGTTGCCAGTAGATGAAGCAGCTTATAATACTACTCTCAAATAAAATCCACTATCAATCTCTTTCCAAGTCTAACAGGGCCTAGATATTATGAGTCTAGCAGAGTATATACTTGGGCTATCTGCTGGTCTGGGGATGGTTGTCACTTGGATCCATTTGGATAGGGCTCTAGTGGGGGAGACTTTACTGTGAGGTTAAAAGCAGAGTGAAAAAAAAATTGGAACAAAGTGGCCTTACTTTTAGAAATTTCCCAAATCCTGGTGAGGCAGTGGTTTTTGCTAGTACTTGTATTGTTAACAAATGCTTGTAGTCAGATGTGAGTAACCAAAGAGGCAGCAAGTGACAGTGCTTATTTGTATGTACTCACAAATGGACTCCAGAAGGTTTTGCTGCAGCCCAAGGCCCCAGGGGCTACATTAAAGTTTACAGAAGTCTATCTGTGGGCATTCCTGTGGGGTAGATGTTCTTAGAATCCTGGTGTCAGCAGATGAGATAGCTGATGAGGTGTGTTCAGACTGAATAGGCAGAAACACCAGGTGTGATTTAACAGGCACAAACCCCCCAGCTTGCCTGGTCTGCCTCATTGGCTGCTCCTGTTTGTCTTTGCAGCCTCGTGTCATCTGCCCTGCAGCACCCATAACCCTCTGCATCTCTCTTAGGCAGTATATCCAGGGTTATTCCAGTCAATTAAAGCTTTCAAGAGGGAGATCTTCACTTGCTAGGAAGCAAGTATTCACTCCTGAATTTGCTGGTGTTAGCAGACATAGTATACTGGAAAAATGGATTCATTTTATAGGCCATGATGTGCTGTTACAGTCCAGGATATTTTCATCCTAAACCTGCTGGAGGTGTGAACTCTTCTCTGCTGACATTGCTAATACTTTTGTGCATAAATGGACAGAATTCATGCAACAGGAGTTAAAAACTGTCCATTTAGATTTTACAGATGTGATTATGGTGCTGCTTGTATTGAAACTGACAGTTTTTACACTGTTAAATATTGGTTTGGACCAAAGTTGACTCAGACAAGAGTCTTGTATTTCTTATGAAAAGTAATTTTGGCTCCTCACACTACATAATATGTTGATGGGAGCTTTTGAAGTAAAAGACTAGAAGGCACTATTGTAGTGATTTCTAAATTCAGATGGTTCATCCATAGAGAGTTAACTCATGTCTTGCCTTTTTTTAAATGTTAAATAACAAGATACACAAGTGCACAGAATTTATTGCAGTGATGCACAGGAAGTTCCACCTGAACATGAGGAAGAACTTTATTGTGCAGTGACCATGCATGGGAACCTGTTGCCACAGGTTGTGGAGTTTTCCCTCTCTGGACACAGATCTGTGCCACATGCTCTGGGATAACCCTGCTTGAGCAGGGAGGGTGGTCCAGATGCCCCACTGTGGGCCCTTTCAGCTTACACATTCTGTGATTCTCTGATGGTTCTTACTGTAGAAACTCTCTTAATTGTGCCAATTATTTCATCCTGGTTATACCAACTCTAAAGATACAGTAAAATGAAAAGGATCCACATAAGGGCGAAAATTAGTGGATGCCAAGGATGGAAATTGTGAGCAAGATGGGAGATTTAAAAAGATGGTAATTTGAAGATTTGTTTATACAGGAACACTCAGGGAAAAATAATGAAGTGACAAAATATGGGAATTTAAAAAGACGAGTTGAATTACTTTAAATCACTGTGTAAATACTGTTATTCAAAATATAAGTGGCTTTCATTTGGTTTATCTCCATCTACTTTGCAAGCAAAGTGACATAAATTGCATTAAGGCCATTTTCATTCTGAATGTGTATGTCCATACAGGGATTTAATGTAGTATAATTTGTCCATTTTAACGTTGTAGATAAACTAATCTGTTGAAATTTAGTTAAAACATTAGTGCCTTCAGATCAGCTTTCCTGACTACCTGTAGATGAACCTACAGATAATGTGAAGAACAGTGCAGAGAAAGGATGAACAGGAGAGCCCTGTTCTCACAATGATATGGCACAGATCACACAGTGAGTATGAGGGATGCATAAAAGTCCAATGGAATCCTTAATGGAAATGCTTCTCTGCAAAACACAGTGAGTATGAGGAGTTTAATGCCACAATAGTGTCACTGAGGCCAGAAATGTATCATCTTTGAGAGGATTAAGTATCCATAATGAGAATATCCTCAGTTACAGTACATAAAATAAAGGGATTATAGGATTTCAGACTAGACATACTACACTGAAGGGATTAGGAAGATGTCTCCCCTACTGACAGACAGATCAATGATTTCATCTTCCTCTGACGTTTGGAGCACTGATTACACACAGCACTGATTACAGTTCCTGGGAGCATTTTGGGCTTGCTGGACTGCTGGTCTCACAGAAGCATTCCTCACTGGGAAACCTTAATGTTTCTGGTCAAGCTTTTCTGCATATAAGGCTCCCTAACAAGAGTGTGGGGAATAAAAATGAGCTTCAATGAAACGAAAGTTCTACCTGATTTGAGCCTAATATGTTGTTAGATTAGGATTAGAAAGTCTTAGAAGAGCAAAGAAATCATTAGATCTCCTTCACTCCTCCAGGCTTTTAACCCATGCTGTACTTTCATTGCACCTCCTAGACAGAACTGAAGGAGTGGATCAGAGATGCTCTTTCTACTGTTTTTTGTACATGCAAAGCTTTAGGTTGATTTAGACAAATTGTTTCATCAGTCCCAGCAATAGCAAAGAAAGCAAGATATGGACTTCTTTTGCCTTTTACTTGTTTTTTTTTTTAGAAGTAAACTTCTTTTCTGAGAACTCAGTCCTCATCCCATTGCTGATAGATGCTTAGTATAGATTTGTAACATAGAGCCTGATGAATTCCAAGCCCATCAGGGGTGGTGTCCCTGCCCAGCAGTTCCTTTTTATTGATACAGTAAAAGGATGGGATGGAGCCTCTAACCCACCTGGAGCCTGTGCATGTGGCTGTATTGATTGAAAAAAATGTGGTGTGGCTAACATCCTTTGGGCTTGCTGTAGTTTCAGAAGTATTACTGAATTAGGTACATGACAAACACCCTCCTGCTCGTGGTGTATGTGGCTGAGCCTGTGAAATCATGAGTGCAAACTGAGTTATATCAATGAGAGAGTCTGTTGCTGTCATTTGTGTCATTCAGTGATTCAGTATAAGCTGTATCATCTTAAGCTTCTATTTACCAAAGAGGTTTACCTATGTAGCTGTACCAGCAAATTCTTTTAATTTTAGGCAAGCCCTTTATCTGCTTAAGGGGCAGGAGGTGGAAAATGAGAAGGAGAGTGAGGTTTTGGGCAGGCCTGGCTATGCTGAGATGACTGAAGATTTTTCTGTCACAGTTCTCTGTGGGAACTGACTGTGCTCAACAAGGGCAGCAAAATGCCAGGCAAATCATCTGTGCCATAGCAGCCACAGTTCAGAGTTCAGCACTGTTGGGAAAACATCAATTCACAGCTCCAGCCTCCCAAGCAAGGGTTGACACAGCATGTGTGACAGAGGTGTAAGTCCTGCAGTGTGTTACTACCAGTGTGATAATACCAGATAGCTGTCTACATGAACTATGTGAGGATGCATCTTAGACCACAGTGGCCTAATGTTAATAGCTGTCTTTATGAGCTGTGCCTGATTGACAGTGTTCTAAACTAAGTATATTAGCAGAGGAATATCAAAATAGTCCTAAGATGGAAAAAACACACAATATCTGTCTTCATCAATATTAAAAGATCTGATAGCAAAGCAGCAGTTAAACAGCTTGTCTACTTTCCTGTGGCTGTGGCTCCTTTATCACTGAGTCACAGAATGGGTGAGGTTGGTAACACCGCAGTGTGTCATCTGGTCCAACCTCCCTGCTCAAGCAGGGTCATCCTAAAGCACCTGGCACATCATTTATTTTTGTCACTCCCTGGAGGTTGCCAGTACTGAGCTGCCTTTTAGGAGAACAGGAAGCTTCAGGTTAGCTGATATTCCTGTGTGTGTGTAATTCTCAAAGTGCTGACAGCTCTGCTTACAATCAGTGGTAATGGCAGTGTGCACTGGCGTTTCCTTTTTACCTCAGCTCTGCCAGGGAAGGGAGTTGCTGTCATTCAGAGTGGCTCTCAGGCAGAGAGCATGGCAGAGCCAGCCAGGCCAGGGCATGAGAGCTGGTTAGGAGCATTTTGGCAGGTGGCTCTCAGGAAGACAAGTTCATCTGAACTAGGTATTGCAGGCAAGTCTAGAGATCTAGCAAGATCTTTAGTAGATATTTTTAATAGCAGGACTGGTTCCAGCACTGCATGAAACCAGAATTTTTAGCAGGGTTTATTAAATACTTGTAGTCCTTCTGAAATACTTGTAGTCCTTTTCCTTGTGAATATGTAATCTAGCCCTCTTGGGCTAAGTGTGGCTTTTTAGAATGAAACTCAATTTAAAATGACCCAGTAGCGGTGTCAGGGATTCACAGGAGCTTTTGAGTTGAGATCTCCAGAGATATTTTAAATTTTTTTTTCAGCCTGTAGAAGCAGCAGCAGCAATATAAGTTACCTTTTTTTCTGCTGCCTTGTGCTGAACAGGTTTCTTCTGTTATTTTCTGCTGTGCAGAATGAAAAGCTCACTACTGGAGATGTGGGTTAGCAGTGTGAAAGATTGGGCTCTGAACTCATTGCTCTACCTCACTCAAAATGATGATTTGGGAGAGCCAGCTGGGTGTTCCTTCAGGACTAACATCCTGAAAAAACAGATTTCCCAAGAAATAAAATAGTGTCTCAGGGCTACCTGCTTGGATGAGAGAAGAACATTTTTTTAAAATTTTGCTTTTAAATATACTTTGTACTCCCAGAGGTTTTTTTTCAGAGTAGCCCTAGCCTTTTTCTTGGTATGTTGCTTTCTTGTTCTAAAATCCTTCAGAGGACTCCTCCTTAAAATGACCAGATCCAGTCCTATGCAAGGCAGGAAAGTTTCTAATTTTGTGCTATCACTCATGAAATAGCATTTTGCTCAGTGGGCATGTAGAGTCAGTTAATATCTCTGCATGCAATTGCTTGCTTAATCTTAAAAAAAAGTGTATATATATACTCTCTACCTGAATGCATATTTGCTTCTGTATTTAGAGTCACGTATGTTTTTAAGCTCAGTAATGTGCTTTCTGTTTTCTACCAGCCAAATTCCTGGTACTCGTTCAACCTTGTTTGATTAAAACAGCCTTTAACCTTTGCTTGAATGCCTTTTCCTTAAAACAACCTATAATTCTTCCCTGCAACAAGATCAGGAGAACTTGGGGTGTGACAAAATTGACATGTAGCTGCCTGGAAACCTTGAGGGAAGGAGAAAGGAGGAAAGACAATTGAAACACAGTGAGTGTGAGACTTGTTGCAGAGCTGGCACAGGTGATTTCCAGGCCTGTTGTTTATACTGAGACAATTCCATCTTCTCTTCACTTGTGTCAGCTTGCATCCAGAGACCTGCTGAAATTTCAGGCATTTCTTGCTTTCAGTGAGAAGAGTGGGGGAGGGCTTGGAGGAACCTTGTCATCCTCTCTGTCTCCTGCTATAAATTGGCTTGAACTGTCACCCGTTTGTTTTTCCTCTCCCCCAGCCAACATAAAACTCCATCTTCACCTCGCCCCCTGCCTATCTGTGCTTGGCAGAGATTAGCAGTGTTTGTTCTTGACCTTGTAATTCTTCCTCTTCCCAGTGCCTGTTTTAGTTAGGGGCTAATTTGTGGAGTATCTCTCTAATAGCAAATTAAAGTGAAACATATTTAGGGGTTCATAGTCCGGAAGGACTGTGAACAGCAAATGGCTCTGCCACCAGCACAGACTGCCTGATGCAAACAAGTCAAAGGGGGCTTCTGATTTCTGTTTATTCCAATCTCACTCCTTTAGTTTCCTCTGCTTTAGTTTGATTTATTTGGCAGCTGGTTTTGTGGGGTTCTTTTTGTTCTTTGCAGTGTTTATTGCAGGGTTTCCTTTCGGGTTGCTCTCTGCCCTGCGTGACGAGTTAGTGCAGCACAATGCGCGCTGGTGTCAGCAGTGGGTGAACAGAGTCCCTGGCTCACCTGCTCTGCCCACCCTGCTGTCACCTGTACCACAGGCTGAACAGGCTTTTGGGACAGAGAGGGACCTGTGGAAGGTGTAAGGGAAGAGGAGGGAGAGGGTGGGGTGGTATCACTCTTGCTGTTGGGAGCTGGGATTGTGGCCCGTAGCATGCCTGTCGCAACTGAAGTTACTGCTGTAGTCTTTTTTAATTTCTTGTATGGCAGTGCACAGTGACTGACTGTAGTGTGCATGTACACAAATAGTAAGAGATCATTCTTCCCTTAAATCACTTGTAATTTAAATAAACACGACAGGCAGTCTGAAAGAGGTGACTGGGAGTCAAAATGGAGCAAGGAAAGCCAGCAGATTAGTTTATTGCACAAAAGATCTGGTATCTGCCTCTCTGCAACTTTTACCTCATGATCATCCTTCCTCCTTCCATTTCCTTTTCCTCTGAACTAAAGATTAATTGTGCATTGAAATTATAATGAGAATTTGTGGTGTTAAGAATCTGGCCAACGGAAGAGAAAAAATCCTCAAGGAAATTAGCAGTCCACAAGCATTGTCTGTTCCCTAGATATAAATGAGTGGGAACTTCCCAGCCAGAGAATGTTTTCCCTTTATTTTCTCTGCAACTTGTATTATCCTTAGCTAAGCATATTGTAGCACACTTGTTTCCAAGTCTGTGTTTTTATCACAGAAGTCCTGACCCCACTGAAATCTTCCTGGGGCAGAGCTTGCATTTACCATTTCAGCTTTAATGCCCAGCTTGCATGTTTAATGAAGGCAGAAAATACCTGCTTGTTATCCAGTAAACAAATAGGGAAAGGCAATCATTGTATTTTTCCTACACCCCCAGTCCACTTTTGCTTGTCCTGACTTGTGACAAAGATTACCTGTGACAGATAAGAGAATTTGTCAGAAAATGCTTTCTGAACTAGATGTTGCAATGTAAGGATAGGAGGTAGAGTGCAAAGATCCTGACTGCAGCAAAAGATCTGAGGCAGGCATTGGGAAAAACTTTCCAGTTCTGCACACTGGACTGTTGTGGTATCTCTCTGGTGAGAAGTTTTTAAGGAAGTCAGACAGTCATTTTGGTTGTGCTGGAGGGTGAGGAACAAACTGGATGTTTCTAAAGGTGTTTTTTTTTAGACCTGTTTTCTTGTATCATTGGTAGCTCCTTTAAAAGCATATTTCTCATCTATCTTGGAGGTGAAGAAAGATTATTGAATGTTTAGTCCTCCTCCACAGAGCTTCCACTGGTGGAATTTGGAGGGTAGTGAGCATCCAAGTGGTGAATTGAAGACAATCTCTTCAGGATATTTTATCTGCCTTTCATTCAGTCCAGGAAGCATATTCTCTGTGGTGCTTTAAAGTCCAGGCAGAGCTGGAGCTTACCTCTGAATTTGTTAGGAAAAGGCATGATTGACAAGCTGTTTCTGGAAAGGTAGAAAGAAAACAACCAATGGGGGCAGAAACCTTTTCTGCAGAGGATGGTGGAAAGCTGTCCACAATTGTTGACTGCTCTTTCAGGTAGGTTCCTTCTGCCAGACATGCCTGTGACATTATTCCTGTGAATTAAAGTACTTTCTGTCTCTTCAATTTATGTAATTGGGGATCATGAATGAGTTTCATGTCCACCACCCCTTCTATTTTCTCAGTGCCTCTTGGCCTTTCATGTCTCTTCTGCATTGCGTCAGTGCCTCCTGGCAAATTCTGTCTATGTCTGTCTCAGATAGAGCCAAGTGTGTGTCTGGCCTTGAGAAATAATCATAAATTTTCTTCTGTCAGGAGGAGAGGCCAGGACAACCCAGTTTAGATTTGAACCTGTAGTTCAAGGTGTTTTAGGGATTTCATATCACTTAACCCATACCCTCCAGGCATCACTTGTGTCTGACATGTAGATCAGACTGGAGGAATAAGAGCAACAGATTGCTCTGTGCTTCAAAAGAAGGTTATGAAGCAAAGCTGTGTCTTTAAAGAGAGTGCCTTCTAATAAATGTTATCTGCAGAGAAATACACCAGTCCCTGCATAAGTAGTTAATGTTACTGCTTCAGTGTTGGCTCATAAAACAACTTTATCACCTCTATGACGATAATGATTAACAAACTGATTTACAAGGGTGGGGTCACAAAGCCATTTGGCAAATTTAGCTTGTCTCACAGTGGCAGGAATACAGAACCTGAGTTTTACAGTATTTTCACCACTTTACCTGAAATACTTAACCCTGGTGGCCAGGCTCTTAGGCAGAGCAGTAGCAGCAGGTTCTCCTTTATGAGGATAATAACCAGAGTTTCCTCCAGTGCTTCTGATACCTGAGGAAATTGCAGGTCTCAGTCTGAGGATTCAGCAGCACTGGGCTCATTTCACGAGTTCCCATCTCAGTGTTTATTCCCTGATCACTTAGCCACAGTGAACTGACAGTGTTTACAGGCACACTCTTACATGATGCCTCTGGCTGATTGCCCCTTGTGCCAGAGCTGGCAGAATATCTACCCAAAGATGTGTGTAGATTTATCTTCCTACTCTTAGATTCTGGATAGCTTCTGTTAAAATATCCCTCATCTGTTGATTGTCCATTATCTTGAATCTTAATAAGGGATTTTTTGTTTAGACTGTGTCAGATTTTTCTTTTATTATCATATGGTAGGAATTACTCAGAGTGGCAAATTTAATTTAAAATGTATTTTAATCCAGAAACACTTTATGTGGTTGTAATATACCATGACACTGTTGAGAATCCAGACTTCTTAACCTTTGCAGTTTCTCACATTGAGCAAAATGGTGTATCTGAAAGATCAGCAAGCTGTATTCCCTTTACTGTCTGTTCTGACAGTCCTAATGTAGGTGATCAAAGGTATTTATGATCTCCATTCTATGTGAACATCTACTGCACTCCTAGAAGTTGGTAAAAATGCACAGACAGGGTAGGAGTTTTGATGACTCTCACTCAGATTCATAACATAGACTCCTGCAGGGATGGAGGTCTCACTCAGTACCCTTTGCTTCTTATCTAGCAATGCTGACAGGAGCCCTGCCCTCAAAACAAACACTCTCTGACCTCAGCAATGTCTGAAAACTGTGCTGTTTTTTCTTTCCTGTTCAGAAAGTTCATCATATCTGATAGACTTCAGTGCTGATTTATGTGGCCATGATCTCCTGGCAAAGTTTGGGTATTTCTGTGGCCCTGATCCCCTGGGTGGGTGGAAGGCTATTGCAGGTGTTACTTGAAGTGCTGGTGGATTACAGCAAACTCATTTGTCCTTTTGTTTCTACACATCTCTCCCCTAGTTCCTGCTACAGTTGTTGGGTTATTACATCTGTGGAAATGACAGTCTGAGTTAGGAGGGGTCTTCCATGCTTTCCTTGTCTGGTCAACATGTGATTGCTTTTCAGTTAGTCCCAGCCAGAGGCTTCTATTAATGTATTTTGTATTTTGAACAACTCTCAGGAACAAACTCTAGTTCTGTAATAGGGTTTTTTCATGCCTAGTTTTTGGCCTTGCTCTGTTTCCCAGACAAAGTTATTACAAGTCATGAGTTTAGGTTACCATCTCTGGGTCAAAATTCTCAACAGACTTGAGAAGTTCTGCCACTGTTCCTTGGCCACTTTTCTAGCTTGGTTTTTAATATGAAAACATGTATTGCAACACCATGTTCACTACATTGCTCTCCCGTGGGACTGGTTTGTGCAGCCCTCCTTCAGGCTGGTAAGTAGGTTCTCATACAAGGAGTTTTTGTTGACTGAACAGAGAAGAAAAAGTGACCTGACTTCTCTGCTGTGTGTAATGGGGGCTGGGGGTTTGTGCTGCAGAGAGGCACAGCTGGGTCTGGGCAGTGGGCCCTTCAGAGGTGGGCTTGTGCCAGCCCTGTGCTCAGCCCAGGGAGCCAGGATGGGGGATGGGGTCAGGACAGAGCTGGAACTCAGCGTGTGCCAGAGATGAGGGGACTGCCTCTCTTGCTGTGCTGTGGGCTCAGAAATGCTTTGTGAAGGTCAGACCCAGGGACTCTGGTCACAGGCCCCTGGGCAGCACCTGCTGCTTCTGAAAGTTGTCTGTGAGCAATAGCCCTGTTCTGCACATGGTGGGCCACTCTGGCTTGGTGGATGCTCTGGTCTATGGCCTTTGCAGATGTTGTTCTCTGGGGACAGCTGGCTGTGTGCTTGTTTGTGAAAACATCTCCTTGATAGAGTGAGGGAACTAAGAGTAACTTCCAGTCTTTGAATAGAAGGATCAGGAAACCTCTGGGGGTGAGCAGCCCTCCTGACAAAGAGTTAAACTTTGACTGATCACACATTGCCCTCATAATCATAATAATGTGATGTATCCAAAGGGACTTCAACTTGTAGCACAGCCACTGCTGCCTTTTATCTCCTGTCTTATTCTTCCTGGTGAGTGAGGAAACACATAACCCAGTGCATGTGTGCTGCCCTCCCACTGCTCAGACTCTGGCAGCCTTTGCCAACGTTGGCTTGTCTGCCAGTTTGGCAGTCCCTGCATTTTCCCTCATCTCACTTATTCTGTGCACTTGTTTCTTCAGAATTATAGTGCTCCCCAGCTGAACACAAGGATATACCAAGAAGAAAGTTTGATTTACCTTTATTCAAAATATTGACTTGTATGAGAGGCCTCTGTTTCAGAAGTCATCTAAAATTATTGTGCCACCACCCTTTCAGCACCTGTTGAGATATTGTACCCTTTTTGTTTCTCCCATTGCTGCAGACAAGTCTCTGCCTTCCCCTCTTGCTCTTCAGTACAGCTTGAGCTTTCCCAAGCTGGGTTCAGGAGGCTGGGCAGTGGGGCAGGGAGCTGCTGGATTTCCTGGTTTCTCCTCTCTTCCTGGCAGCCCTGGCACCTGCAGCCAAACTCTGGCCAGAGGGATGGTCTGCAGTATGGGCAGGGAACCTGTATGGGAGGCTCCTCCAAAGCACAGCTTGTCCCATTTCAGGTGGAAGATATATGGCAGTTACTGTAAAAAGCAGTGTTTGCTTTGCTGGTTTAAATGGTAAGTGCTTTAAGGGCAGGGCCTGGCTTTTATGTATGTACATGTGGGTGTGTGCTTTTATACAATTCCTAATGTGACACACACAGGAGCTGTGTGCAAAGCCATGGCTTTCTGTCTTGTGGAAGCTTAGAGAAATGTTTTTCCTGATCCAGAGAGTTGAACAGTGATTCTGATCTGAACACTGGGGCTGTTCAAAGACACAACTTGCTTTGGACTTGTGGACACAACTGTTTTCTTTCTGTTGTCACCAAGTAGTGTACCCCAAGGTATTTCAGTACAGCAGTGATAAGCATGGCCCTGTGTCCACAGTGATGTTGGGATGGATTCCTTGGCCAGTTAAGGAAGAAAAAGCTGCATTGTCCCCTCTGCCATTTGCTGACTGGGATGCCATCATTAACCACCTCTCACCCATAGTTTTGACCAATTAAACAATTGCTTGCTCTGCAAAGAGTTTGGATTAGAAACAGACCTTGCTTGATGTGGGCTGTAAGTAGAAGAGAATCTGAACTCAGCAAAATTTTAAGCTTGATGCTTTTTTTCTTTTTAAGAGACAGGCATATATTTTTAATTCTTTGCCAGGTGTATGCTGAGACATCCCCTATGTTGAAGAGATAAGGGTGAAAATTTCAGTTTCTGTTCCTTTGTCCTACTCTTAACTTAGTTTTATGCTAAGCTGCCACACTTCTGAAATGTGGTGTACTTTTCTGCAGCTTGTAGTGTGTGATTTCACAGTTTCTCTGTTTTGTAAATTTATTTTGTAAACTGAAATGTTCTTAGGAAAGGTTCAGGTCAAAGCTTAGGAGTGACTCCAGCAGTGAGAACAGACCTGTACTGCATTAGACTGCATGGGGGCTGTGAAGTCTTCGTCCCTGAAAGGCTTCAGGAACAGATACAGCTGTAAAGAGTGATGTAAATATTGGTGGCTCTGCCAAGACAGCCTCTTGAGGTCTTTCTTTTCCTCCCATAATTTCCATGATATCTGGATAATGCATTACATTTGACTATCACACTTCTATTCTTTTATCACTTATGTGTCCTTGAAACTCAAAATCAGATTCTAGCAACAACTGGGAGAAGATCCTGGGACTGTCCCATCATGGTTCTGGGATATCTAAACTGACCGACTCTGGACCTCTGGCAATCACAGGAGAAGTTTTAAAACCTTTGATGAGATGGTCTGTGCTCCTTTTCCCAAGCCATAAAGCATTCACTGTGCAACTGTTACCACAAGACAGTGAGTAGACAGCCAAGTAGACTTGGGACAGCAAATAGGAATCTTCCTTTCTGCTTGCCTAGCAGGAATGGAGATGAGGATTTTATTCTTATTAGCTACAAACAGGAAGGAGAAGGCTGCAAGGAAAAATCATCCTGTGCACAGCCTTGAGGTCTCTGATGAAACAAAATAACACAAAATTTACAGATGCTAAAACCAGTGATAACATCAATTTGATGCTGCATTTTGTCTTCCTCCTATAATGCAGTAAAATGGCCTGTAATTCACATGGCAAAATTGGCATGCATGGCTCTTTGAAGATATCATCTTCCTTGTGTGTCTGCAGTGGCCAGAGTAACAAGCCCACCCACTACAGTGCTACAACAAGCCACACAAATAAATAAATAAAGAGGGACAAATAACACCATCTCCTCAGGGCAGCTGCCCACTCGATGTCTCTTGCTTAGGCTGTGAACCAGCACAGGAAAGATTTTGTTCCTTGCAGTTGTAAATTCACTCCCAGTGCTTAGGAAGGTAATAGATTATGATAATTGTGTCTGTTACATTATATAAAATGTTGCTTCAATTCAGATATTTAACTTTTAAATCCTTGCTGACAGTGACATTAGTTCAGATTTAGAGTTGTTTTCACTGTGTCTTTAGCCTGGCATTTTTAAGCTGAGCAGCTGTGGCCTGAGGTGACTGCTAGAGCATGAAAATTCTCTGGAAAATTTGTATGCATTGTGGAAAATTCTCTGGAAAATTTGTATTTATTATCTTTGTATGTGCATTTCATCTGTTGGTGCCTAAGTGGGTTTTTGGAGGGTGACTGTAGCCTTGTCACGAGCTGGGTGGCTTCACTGTTTCTTTTTTTCTGTTTATTGAATATTGTCAACTTCCGTGTCTCCCCTCTGTAACTGTGGAGTCTGCAAGCAAAATATTTCTTCCTTCAAAATGCAAAACGAACCCTAGCTTGGGGAGCTAAGTTAGCTCCTGACCATCTGTTAGAAGGTTAGCAGTATCACTGCCTTGAACTATGGCTTCTTTTTCGTATTTCATGCAGCAGCCTCTCTGCCTTGTTTACATTGTGGTTGGAGGGGATCTTCCTATACCAGGATGCAATGGGAACGTCATTTTTCCTCTGACATGAGCAGATGTCCTCTCTGCAGTAGTAGCAATAACATTGCTGCTTCCTGTTGTTGCAGGTGTTGTCAGCAGGCTGGAGCTGAAGGCAAGGAAGGGGCACATTTCTGCCCGTGCCATTCACTGCCATCAACACCAGCACTCCCCATGCACCTCCTTTTCCAGTTGTACTTGTTAGTAGTGGCTTTCTTGGCTAGTGGGCAGGAAGTTGCCCTGGAACACAAATTTATTTCCTTACTACTTGGCCTTTGCTCCTCTGTTGTTCTTCTTTGCATTGGTATCTCTGCTTTCTCTAGATTTGGTTGCTCCTAACCCAGATTACAAGTGGTGTGTTACCATATTTAGAGAAGGGGTGCCTGAACTGAGTGTGACACTCATTTAAGTGTAAAACTCCCCACTCTTGGGTTCCAGGGCACAGCCCAATGCAACTCTTCAGTCAGCAATTACTGCATTCTTTTTCCTTTTTACAGGAGGTTGCTATCAAATCCCATGACACATTTCTGTCACTAATCTGGCAAGCTGTCATTCAGACCACAGGAAGCCCAGAAGAGAAGAATATACTCTTAGGGCCTTATTCCATCTTCATTCTTCCCTACAGCAGCAGAATTCCTTAAAGTCTCTAGAAGTTTGATCTGAATGGAAAGTATTTTGCCTGAATAGCACTCCTTATTGAGGCATTGTCTCCAGGTCACAAATTTAGATGAGTGTTGTGGTTAGCAGTTCAAGGTTTGGTCATTTTTTCCACACCAACACGAGGAGTGCTAATCACTTCTCATGGTCTAGCAAGATTCTCTGGGACTTCTTGATTTGAGAGCTGGATGCTAAAGGGAAAAAAACCCCAAAAACCAAGTTCCTCTTCAAGACTTCACCTAAGAAGTTACTCGTTTTAGCAAGGAGGGGAACATTATATTTGAATGGTTTTCAGTGGGAAACACTACTAAAGGACTAAAGCCAGGACTCTGTTCACAAAATA
This sequence comes from Haemorhous mexicanus, assembly GCF_027477595.1. Taxonomy (NCBI): domain Eukaryota; kingdom Metazoa; phylum Chordata; class Aves; order Passeriformes; family Fringillidae; genus Haemorhous; species Haemorhous mexicanus. The sequence continues at coordinate 26,019,087 of NC_082348.1, read as the reverse complement.
CATGCAAAAACTTGAACTTTGAAGGAAAAGAAACAACCAAAAGGGTGATATGTGCATAAAAAGTAAGAAGTAGTGAAAATTGTAAGGCAGTATTCATAGCTGACAGAGATAATGTGGAAGCCTTAAGCTTGTTTCCTATTTACTTCTTTGTGCTTATTGTATGAATGCATTGTTGTACTTAAAATGACTACTAATATTTTCTTATTGCCATTCACAGATTTACAAAGAGATAGTAAATTAGTTTTCATGTTCAGATCATTTGCTGCTTCAATGATTACTATTATCACTTGTGTTTTCATGGAGCTCTAATTGTTGGGAAGTAACTTTCCTATTATTTTAACCAGCAGCATGTTCCTACATTTCTGTACTAATAAGTATTGTCTCAGTCTTTCAGGTCATTCTGGTTATTTCTGGGGGCTTCATTCAATATTGCCTTCTCATTCCAGGTTATTGAAGGAAAGCTGGCTCCTTTCTTGGGGAAGGTGATCAAGTTTGCCACCTCTCATGTGTACAGCTGCAGCCTGTGTAGCCAAAAGGGTTTCATCTGTGAGATCTGCAACAATGGAGAAATCCTTTACCCCTTTGAGGACATTTCTACAAGCAGGTACTCCAGTGTGGTAATGTCAGTCATACATTTGATTTGAGTGCTCAAGCCTTGAGGATTCTCACCTCATGACCTTTTATTTAAATAATTAGGGACTAGATTCCACTAATGCACATTTCTGGGGAGCTTCAGTAAATCACTGCTCCAGGGAGGCCACCATGAGCAAATGTGGAACCAAATGAGAAGTGCTACTTCCCAAGGTCCTGTAAGTCTCAGAAGAGCTGTTCAAAAAAGGGAAAAGCCCCCAGTATCATCACACAGTGTGATTTATCCAAAGCTCTTCTGAGTTTGCAAAGTGTCCTGAAAAGCCAGATGACTTTTCTGGAGTGATCACAGACATCTTTCTGTTCTTTGGTATCACTGGGCCCATAATGTACAGGCATCATCCATTGTAAAACAACAGCCATCCATTCTGAAGTGTCTTCCCCATGAAATGTTATGGCTAGTTCTCTGCTCTGTCTGCTTATTCCTCTCTGCCTGTGTACACAAGATTTTTTTTTTTTTTTTAAATGATATTGCTATTCTCAGGTGGCAACAAAGTGAGTGTAAGTGTATGCAAGTCCTAAACTAAGCAAAAAAACCTTTATTTCAGATGATGTAGAGTACTGGATGCCAGGTCAGGGACAGGAGTCACATGGGAAACCTAGAAGCAAAATGCAGGAAACCAAAGCAGACTTGGCAACACAGCAGTGTTACTACTCTTTTTCAGTAGTCTTGGATTTTGAATAAAGAAGATACACTTTCTTCCACCCTTAACAGAAAGACAGTATATCTGACATTCCCAGATAAGTATTTTTGTGGCTGTTTCAAATGCAATCATTGTAATTTGTTCTCCCAAGTGTTCATTTGAAAGTGGGAAAAAATCAAGGACCCACCTTTGGAAACAATCAGGACCAGGTAATTAAAAGGGTTTGTTAAGAATCTGGTTCCCTTGCATGCACAAAGATGTTAAATTACAAGTACTACTCTTAAGGGATTTTCAGTCTGATCTGAGTTTCAAAGGTTGTTTGCACATTGTTTTTCCAGAGTCTTATTCTAAAAAATGTATTGACAAAGCAGTGGATAAAAGCTAAACAAGGCATGTGGTGAGTTCATAAACAGTTTCTAAGAAAGAATGCATCTAGGGTGCATGGTGAGATAAGGCTGAGTTAAAAGACAAACTAAGATGGCATAAACCATAAGGTCTATGGAGACTGCATAATAGGTGATTGAAGACATTCCCAAAAGATTAATGAGGACGTGAAGGAACATTTGGGAATACAAGTTAACGTTAAAATTTGATTTGTCTGGGAGATTTCTGGTCACAAAACCATTATTGGGTGTCTATTGTTTCCCTGCCCTTCAGCTGAGATCAGACATACCTTGCAATTACAGAGTTCAAAACCCTCTGGAATGAAATAGAATTTGTCAGCAATTCAAGCCAACAGAAGCTGCTCTAGCTCCTGTGTTTGTGGGAGTTAGAAGCCAGAAAGGACTTGTGTTCATGTTTCACAAATGTGAAGTTATGGTTGATGTCATGCCAAAGACAGCAGTCTTTGTTAATGGTTTTAATTAAAACACAATCAGCATGAAAGGTTCTCCAAGATTTCTATTTCTTATCTCATCATTCTGCTTATTCCTTTTTGTATTCCTTATAACTAAACCTTGTTTTTATCCCCAGCATTTTCTGATTCCCTTCCTAGTTAGTTTTCTCATCTCATTACTACACATGCATCTATGTGGAACTAACCAGATTATTTCAGTTCCATATTTTTGCTCTGGAGGCAAGTTATGCCAACAGAGGAGCTTGTACAGTAAAGCTATTGTACAGCTCTGTCATCTCCAAAGCAGTGAGGGAGGCCAGGTGGAGGGATTTGGTGTTTGTTTCCATCTCTTGAAGATGAGAGAGGTTTCTGAAGTAGGTGTACTGACCACTACAAGACAAGGTAAGGTGAGGAGGCTAGTTAGAAATAGAGGGATGTACAGAGTAACCTGTGGCAAATGGAATGGCAAGTCCTAAAAGGTCCATGTGAAGACTTTGAATTATGCCTGAAAATTCTGATGATGTACTCAGAATTTCCTTGTCAGTTGTCATACAGAGCTCTGAGTAAAACAGCTCAGATTTGTTGTTTAGCTGTACTATTCTGAGTCCACAGTGTACAGAGATAATTGACTACAACTCCCTTTTCTCCATCCTGGTTTCCTGGAATTGCTGCCTACAGCACAGTACTCATATTCTCTACACAATAGTGGACTGCCAGGTACCCTGGCTGAAGCTGGTGAGTTGAGGAGGAAAGAGCTGCTGAACTCTGAACATCATCTTTTTCTTTTTGCATTTGAATGTTTGTTCACTTTTGAGCTATCAACACTACCAGCAAACTGGGCTGTTAGGTTAGAAATGTTCAAAAGTGGGTGCATGACATCTTTTGCAAGCTTCAGTTCTTTGCTGCATGTTTGAAAAGTGAAGCCTGCTTTTGTGTGTGTGTGTGTGTGTGTGTGTGTGTGTGTGTGTGTGTGTGTCTGTGTTGAGCTGGCATTTGGATTTTTGGCTGCCTCCCTGACCTTTCTTGCTCTTTTGAGAGAAGACTGACAGCTGTCAGTGTGGCCATTACAATTCCAAGGTGGTTCTCGGTTGGCTGTTAGCTTTCCATCCTCATGGTCTCTCAGCTTTGAGGTGAAGATATTGCTTCTCTCCAAAATATTCTCAGCAGTTTCTGGCACAGTGTTCAGTAGGAATTTATGAAGGATGAGTATTCTTTAGATAGATACAGCTGAGAGAAAAAGAGGGCCCCTCTTGAGGGCTGGAGTTTCTCTTTGGTCTGGTTATTTGCTTGAGAGTCATTTTTGTCAGTCCTTGGGCAAACAGAGTGAATACCTGGGTTATGCACTCCTCGGGGTTTGAATACACATATATTACATACCCTTCTCTCACTAATCAGTGTGACACATTCCTTTGTTGGCAAACGGTTCCAAAACAAACACAATCAGTTCACTTAATTAGCGGGTCTGTGGGCTGTGCTTGGCAGGCTCTTTACATCCTGCCCAACAATGCAGCAACAGTTTGCTGCCTTGAATGGAAGGGTGGGCTCACAAAGTCATAAGCTTTCTAATGATACATCCTTTCTCTGGCTGTTCTTGGGAGGTGGCCGTTCTGCACAGATCTTCATGAAAGCTGTGATTCAGTAGTTAAACCATTTCTTAAAAATTGTCCCATCCTTTTGATGCTTCTTCCAGTCAGTTTGATTCTTCTGTCCCTTATTTCCCTCTTTTCTATCTTACCCATATTTATATAATACTTCATCAGGGTTCTTTCAAAATTTCTCAATTTCACCTTGTTTTCAAAGGCTTTAAATCATGAGAACTATTTAAAGCCTCTTGAATTAATTGCACATTTCATGGACCAAATTTTCAGCTAATGTAAACTCTCTGAGCTCTGCTTTTGCTGGAGTTCTGGCAACTTAAATAAACTGAACATCTACCCCCTATTTAATTTCTAAATTTGCCCTGGGCTAAAATTTAGTGAATAAACATTTAAAATTATCATATTATATCACTTATTTCATATTTACAGGTGTTGTGCAATGACTTTAAATGTCCTTGACTGTAAATGGGCTTGTTAGAGCTATTCTTGCCCATTAGCAAGCAGGCACTTCCCCTCAAGTTGCTCTGATTTTGCTTGTTCTTCACTAATGTGGGGAAGAGGTGTTGTTTCTTTCTACTAAAATTAAAAAAAGACCCAACAACCAAACAACAGAAGTGAAGTCTGGGCAGTGGCACTGTTGTCTGTAGTAGTGGCTGTATTTGTTTTATAACTTAGAACAATTTTTAACAATTTTTAAATCTTAAGGAATACTGAGAAAATTACCTTTGGAATGAGGATAGAATTTATAAAACATGTTTTCTGTCCCATCAGATAATTAAGCAATCATGGTTATGATTAAGATTGTGTTACCCGTTTAATAAAGTTTTGGTCTTGCCTGTCATCATCCTAATGATTACTTTCACAGGCAATTTAATTTGTTGTGTTTTGCTGGTAAAGTTACTTGCTTGTTAAGAACAATTTAATCCATTCCTTTCCTTTTATGTTCTGGCTGTAGATGTATGTGAACCACGGAGAGTTGCTCTTTTGTGCTCATATTCATTTATCAAGGCTAAACTGTTTTCACTTTGCGAAGTTAATTTGTTCTGCTGATCAGTTAAGACATGTAGACCTTTTAAGATACAAACCAGAAGGCCCAAGTTTAAAATAGACGTGCCACAGAACAGACTTGACTCTATCAACCAGCTTGGATGCCTCCATAATCTTTGGCCACCATCCTGATAAGACCTGTGAATGTGCTTTGCACATAGTGACAAGGCCTACTAAAGGCTCTGGGGCTGTGCATGCTGAAGTCTTTGCAAAGTCACAGCTTTGTGTTACAGATGCTGTGTCACTGGACAAATGCAACTTTGAGCATTTGGGAGAGTGTTCAAGATAGATGTTAGGTGGAGAGACTGAAATATGCAGAACACAGAATTTGCAGGAAATACCTTGGCACAGGTCAAAGGCATCACTCAAAGTACATCATTTTCCCTCTTGCTTTGATAGGTTTGTCTTTTGCTAGAAAGCCTTTCCCCAGCCTGGGCTCACCTGAGTTGTGCCAGTGGTTTAGTACCTAATTTTTGAAAGAGCTTAGTTTATCAGATGCTGATAGCTCGTTCAAAGCACTCTGAAGTGATCTGCTCAGCACTTCTTCAAGGACATGTAGGCACCTAAGTAGATGTTAAGTTTTCTTGGTAATTTAATTTCACCTGAATCTGTCAAAACTGATCAAAATCTTCTGGCCCAGATTGTCTTGTTTTTGTTTGTGCAGGGTAGCACAGTAATATTATCTGGAAGATGTAAACAGAACAATAAAGTATAGCAGCTTTTTCATCAAGTATTGTCTTTTACAACTGAATTAGCTTTAGAGGTTGGTTTTACTTGCCTCATGTCACAGTGGTTTTTAACTAGAATGTTCAGTCAATGTCTTATTAGTGCCAACTTTCTTCCATTCATTTACCATGTGGGCATCCCTCCCTAGGCAGGCTCCTTGCATTGGTTCCTAGGCAACTGGAATGATATTGCTGCACGTGTGTGTCAGGCATTGATTGCCTTTGTGGCTTTTTTTTGTATTGTAAGTGAGCACAGGCTAGTCCTTTTTGCTTTTCTTTGTGTTCTGCTAAAGGCTCAGAGTTTGAAGGGCCTGTCTATGATATTCACAGCTGAGCAATTCAGAAATGCTTGCAGACAGGCACATGTGCATAGTGTGGGATGGTGATCATGCTGGAATCCCCAGGCAAGGCTCACTTCAGCCAGTGTGGTTTGCTCTTTGGGGTTTTTAATAGCCAAGTTACAGGTGGTTTAGTGCTTTGGGTGCTTGGTAAATGTTGAGCATCATCTAAGGAAAATATAATGAATGATCCCATTTAATCCTGCTGTATGGCAGGAAAGAAGAAACTGAAGAGTTTAGTCATGAATGGTTCAGCCCTAAATCAAATCCTTGCTGAAATTTCTTCCAAGGAATTACTCACTTGACCAAAGGTGTGCGAGGTCTGGCACAAAGGAAGTGAGTTTTTTAAATGAAAAAATGAAAGCTAACATACAAAATGACAAAGAAAGGGTGGTGGGTAAATATGGCACTGCAATGAGACTTGAGCTATAATCCCGGAAAAATAGATGGGAAGCATGAAAAGAACATGCCAGAATTTGCAATTTACTAAATATTGCTGTGTTTCAAATGCCCAGACCTAATGGGAGATACTAACTTGGGCATTTCCTCAGCACACAAGGAATGATTATGTGCTTTTAATGTAGAAAGCCTTTTCTTTTGTAGCTAGTGATGATAATAATAAGAGCATTATAATACCTCTCTGGCTGTGGAGAGCTTTGCCCTTTCTCTTACACTTTCCAGTGCAATAGAAATTATTTAGAGGACTGAATTATTCTCTGTGTTTTTTCTACTCCATACAAGTAAAACATCCTTAAAACATAAAACATCCCCTAAAGTCTCAACAGAAATTGAGTTAGGTCAGGAAAGAGGAAAAAAAAAAAAAAAAAAAACACCAAAATAGAGAGGAAGCTATTTCAGCTGGCTTCTTAGAAGACTGCAAGTCTGTGTGAAAACAACATGCAGTGTTCACTAAGTCTTCAAATACTGTTTGAAAAATAGCAAGATGCTATTAATGTGCAGTGTCACAATATCATTCATTAAAGAAGGAAACATGAAAGGCCTGAATGGCTATGGGCTCATCAGCTTATTATCAGTGGTGAATAGCATTCTCACAAAGGATGTAGGGACTTTTTGGCCTCTAGACAAAGAGTAAGTCAGGATTCAGAAATAGCACCTGAACTGTGAATTACCTATGACAACAACAAGGGTTAAGGGAAAGATAAGTAGGTGTTGTGAACTATTAAGTGAGCCTTTTATAGGCTACAAAATATATTTTATTTCTCCAGAGAAATAAAATAATTTTAATATACTGAGGCTTGAAAACAACAAAAGACCCCGTGAAATTCACATGTGGAGATAAAATTAGATCTCAGAATTAGCTAGGAAGCAATCTGCTTGTAATATTCAAAAAAGGAATATAATGTTGGAGTGTTTGGTATCTCTGGAGAATCCCTCACAGTGAGCTTAGAAATGGTCAGCCAGTTGGCATTCCAGGGCCAGTTAAGGTTGACTGGATTTGATGTGAGGAAAAGCAGAGCTGTGTAGAGAGCTTGGGGTAGTGTAGCTACATTTTAAAAGGGGTGACTTGCCAGTTGCACGGAGGCAAAGCAAGAGCAGCATTGCCCCCCTGCCCTGGTGACTTTGTTAGTGAGGGGGACACAGGCATGCAGTGCAGGCTGAAATGGGTGTCCTCTCTACCTGTTCCTGTGCAGAGCTAGAGGCAGCTTTGTCCTCCAACTCAGAGCACCCTTCCTCTAGGCTGCTGCTTTGTTGTCATCTGGACCCCTTGGTTGTGCTCAACCTTCACAAGAGAAGGCAGAAAATAGGTCTTCAGAGCAGCACTTGGGGGCACCAGAATGGACCCACGATGGCAGCACTGGTGCCACTGCAGGGACTATGAGATCAGGGCTGGCTGTTTGCTCTGCCTCTGCTTGGTGCCTGACAGTGTGGGGTCCTGGGCACAGCTTCAGCTCCTGCACCAGCTCTAATGATAACAGCTCAGACAGTTTTTCTCTCTGTTTTGATTCTAAGTGATGGGAAGAATGTTTGTTAATCTTTTCCACTGACCTTATTTCTGAAAAATGAATTTGTATGAATTTGAACACCATCAGTCTTTGTTTGCTCTGCTGATGGCCTTTGACTTGAGAGACCAGGTGTGCTGGCTTCTCTCTCATCCTGCTCAATCCACTTCAGCAGTAATTTCTGATAGATTTTGTCATTTCCAGGCATGCTGTAGAGAAATATTGGGCTAGCATAGGGGGTGGTGATATGAGAGCACAAAATTACACTCCTCATCAATCATTACCCTCTAGCAACTTCCAGGGCACTGTAAACTGCTGACTAACAGGGGAGAATTAGCTTGATAAAATCACCATTAGTGTCAGTTCAGGGTGGTGTAAAGTTTTAAAGACACTGCTGTCTCCTGTCTCTTCTTTGCCCATTAGTGGGTCTGTTTGTGGAGATCCCAACCCAGCAAAGCACGTAAGCACACTTAATGGAAGGCAGATCAGTAATCCCAAAGAAATCAGTGGGATATGAGGCCTAAGCATGTGTGCATGTGCTTTGCTGGAGAAAGGCAGTAACACACTCTCTGAGCACAGACACTGTAAATATCTCTGCATGAGCCAGTTTCTTGATTCAAAACCAGATTTAGACTGTAGCTGGGCTGAGAAATCCAGCAGTCAGGTTTTACTGCAAGAGAGCATGGAAGCCAGTAGATATATTGCTTTATACTTAGCCTTGTTCACCTGCCTTTTCTTATTCATATTTAAGTTTTATCAGTTTATGCTAGCTAGAAATGTGTCTACTTAAATCTTTGCACAGCCTTCTTAAAGCTCTGCAGTGATTAAAATTTACACCATGTTTGGAGCCATGCATAAAACTTCAAGTGCAGCCAGACAGGAACAGTTTTTTTAAAAGTTACAGGTGAGATGCAGCCAATATGGATTTATGGACTTCTCTCAGTATTGTCAGACCACATGCCTTTTGAGGGGTTTTCTTTCTTCACATTTTTAATTTTTCTTCACAGTCTTGAAGACAAGAACCTTATTTCTATGAGAAATAGGTTCAAAGCATACCCACAAAAAACCCCACTAAAGTCATAACAATGGGCACTTGGATTCTTATGTAGTCATTTGACTGCAATATCTACAAGAAAGGAAAAAAAAGTGCAAGGCATTTCAGGATGTCCTATGGAATCACCAAGGGTGACCAACACCCATTGTTTGTATTTCAGGATTACTCTAAAGTTTCATGTTTTGTTGCTTTTATTATTTGATTATCCAACTGAAATCTAAGACTTTTTACCTCTGACAGTGCTCCTTTTACTTTATCCTTTGGTTACAAAGCTGTAGTGACAACTCATCACTACAGATAGATATTTGCATTGAAAGGCTGAGAATGTCCAACTGTTGAGTTGCAGCCCACTCATGACTGCCAGATGTTTCATTGCTTGACATCTGTCTGCAGCTGGGGCTTGATCTGCTGTGACATTAAGTTCATTGCCTCACAATGCCCCAGAAGTAAACCAGTCATCTTGTTTGAGCAGTTGATTTGTTTGAAGGCCTAATGTCACATATGAGAACAGAATGACACAGCCTTGAATGCCAGAAGCATAGCTCAATGTATTGATCAATTGATCAGCATAGATCAGTTGTTCATCTAGTCTAGTCTTCCATAGGACACAGGGCAGACAACATCACTTACCTCTGTTTCATTTTTACTTTTGAAATGACAACTTCTGCTGTTGAAGTGGACTGTTCTTTACTCTTTCCAGAACAGCTGACCACTGGAGCTTCAGTGAGAAATATGTTGAGTCATGGCTGTTGCAAATCACAGAATCTGTTTCTGCAAATGCTGAAATATACCTTATTGGAAAATAATATAGTCACACCTCATTTACAAACAAAGCAAGACTTGTCTTTCATAAAACAAAGTTGATGTCTTTTCAGTGATGTACCTGAATACTAGATACTAAGAAGATAAGTATTAATCCTTCTAAAAACTTGTCTGTGAAGCAGAAGTGCTGGGACAGTTTCTCAGCAACTGCAAAATGAATGCAAGTCAATGTATTTTAGTGTTCCTGAGTAGCTTTACACCAGCAGAGGCGTGGCCATACCAGTGTTTTTTACAGCACCACTCTAATGAAGCATAATGCTCTCTGAGCTCCCAGAACGGTGTCAAGGAATACCTACTGCCCACAGCCCATGTGAAGCCTGTTGCATGTGCTGGTCCTATGTTGTGATTCAATTTTGACACTAATTTGTGTTTGCAGGTGTGAAAGCTGTGGTGCTGTCTTCCACTCTGAGTGCAAAGTGAAGGCTGTGCCGTGCCCCAGGTGTGTGCGTAAGGAATTGCAGAAGAAGCAGAAATCCTTCTGGAGGCAACTGAATATGGACGAGAACTTTGAAGAGTCTTACAACATGTTTGAATTGTCATATCAGAACACATGAGGTCCTTAAGGCAGTGGCCAGCCTGAAGAGAATCCCTCTCCCAGCTGCCTGCTCAAGCAAATTCTCTGCTTAGACAGGCAGAAATTGTTTTGAAAAATATTACCTGACTTTCTTCATCTGTGAAATAAGAGCTGCCAAAGTGGCCATAAAGCCTTGTTGGCTTTGAAATACCAATGGCTAAACTGCATTGAAGTCCAGCCTTTGGCTCTCATACAAAATGTGGTTTACAAGAAATGCTTTAGGTCTAGCTAATTAAGTAACCAACTTTCTTTTCCACCTCTGGAGAACACTTTATCTAAGGCAGAAAATATTGGCTGCCATGACTGCATTATTTTTTATGTTGTTCATTTAGAGTTGATGAATCATCTACTAATTTATGGGTATTATTTATTTATTAGTAGCCTTGGCAGGGGTTCTGGTGAGGTGTTTCACAGAACCCAGTAGAGCAGGAATTATTTTAAATCCACTGTCTCCTTCTGATATGGATGTGTGGTTTCATTTCCTGATGTTTTCAGAGAACTATCTTAAAGGATCTCCCTTAAACCTTATTCGGGGTGCTTGCAAGCATAAGACACAGAATAACTCCTTCAGTTTTGTTTATATATTTATAACCACCCCAGTGAACTACTCCATATTCAGATAACCATGGGACTTGCTACTCTTTTTGTTCAGGCTGGAAATATCAGTTAAGCTCTGTCACTGAAGTCCTTTGAGATTTGTGCTGGTTACTCTTGATTCGTGGGAGGCTATGTCCTTGTCTGTAGTAACATGATGCTGGTTCTCCTTCCAGTCTGAAACTTTAGGGCATTTTAAGTGTTCTCATTGGTTTTCTTTTTATTTCCTGAACTTTACTTCAAATGTTTTTCTGATCTGAACCTGTTAAACTCATAGTCAGGAAAGTGGTCTTGCCCATTTTAGTTAGCCAATACCTCCAAACTTGTGAAACACTACTTTGCTGTTTTCATATGTAACTTGTGTCCTGCATTCTCTCTGAGCTCCAAGGCATTTATAGTTCTGTAATGACTTCCATGGTGGACAGTGAAGTTCCTCGAGGTATGATTCTGCTCCACACACCTGGAACACAGGGAAGTATAAAACACAGTGAATTATTTTGTCAAGGGAAGTACCTGATGGATTTAACTGGGGAGGTGTGTGTCATTATTGGCAGTATGTTTAATTCATGGCAAGTTCACTTCCAATGAGCAGTTAGATTGTCTTCCCCCCATTTCACATTCCTGACTCTTTTCCACACCCTGCAGTGATATGTGTATTACATACCTATGAAAGCATTCATATAAATATATATATACACACACACACACACAATCTATATATAGAAAGTAAATATGATTTCAGGAGAATAATGCCAGTTGCATGTGGTTTTTTTTCCCTTCTCTCCACATAGGTTTGTGAAAATATGGAATACTGATTTTTGCTTTCTATATAATCTACTGACTGTTGTATTCAAGGCAGAAGGCAGTTTTGATTGTTGAAGCATCTCACTAATTGCTGAAGTATTTTAAAGGAAAGAACAGGGTACATCATGCTTACATTAAAAGGTAAAATGCTACAGTGAGTTGCCTTGTATTGGAATATAAGTGGTTACCTTTTCCAGCCTCCAGTCAAAGAAAAAGGTAGCTTTCTCAAATTTGAGTGCAACTACTATATATATATATATATTTACAGAAGCATGTTTATATCTCTGTACATTAGACAACCAGTGCCTTTCTTTTGCAGAAATCCTTCTTTCATTGGGATTCTTTAGAAGGAAGTGAGGGTTTGTCCATGTTCTTGGCAAAGTGCTGTAGGGATTCCCATACTTAATGAACCTGGTGAATCATGCACCTTTGTCACTAAAATTAATACTTCCCATACACAATGGTGTCTCTGTCTCAGCTCACTGTTCCTCATGTGAAATGAGTTGCTTTTGGCTATCACCCTTAAAGGTGTAATGTTCCTTGCAGATTCATTCCCATGCAAAGAATTCCCTGTGTTCAGAAATGCAAACACTGGGGAAGTATTGTGGAATTAGTCAGGCAAACAGGAACTGCCCTGGTACTGGCTGAATAAACAGAACGCTCCCCTGTTTTTCAGCTTGTGTCACTACAATTACTGCTATGGCAAAGCCAGTAGCTCTGAAACTGTCAGCATCTGGCAGGTACTATTTTGAATTATCTGTAGACATAATGTTAGGTCATTAAAGAAAAAATGGTGGTGTTTTTCATATCATCATGCTCTGGTATTTATAATACCTCACAGTGCTTGTTCATGTCCAGCTCAGTTTGGAGAAGGCTGCTTGAGTGCACTGTCAAAAACCATGTGGAGTCAAAGAATCAAGGTTCAGACATTGCAAAATATTAGTTACTTTGACAGATGTCCTATCTCCAAAGTACCAGTCATGTGGCTGGTTAGGTATTGGAATTGAATGCTGGAATAACAACATAGACAGCATGGGAGTTGCTCTGGGTTTGTGCATGTACTACAGAACAGTTTCTTTGCTAACAGAGATTTAAAGGATACAAAAAGTATGATGTTGGCAAAACTGCTGAAATTAGTCATGGGTCTGAAACCACTGCCATTACAAATGACACAGAGCAAGAGCATGTTATGGTATTCTGTCAGTGCCCAGAGCTTTATGTTAAAGGATACTGTACAATACAGATCATGCTGTTTGCTTTAAAATCCAGTGTTGTTGTAAAGCAGCTTGTTCCTAAAATGAATAGACATTCATTTCTACTTTGGAAAAGTGATACAGCTTCACAGTAGCTCTAGGAGCAGGCTGTAATGTGGAAGATTATGTCCTCTCAGGGATGCCTAGCTCCTATCCAAAACCAGTTATTCCTTACAAATGGGTAAGATAAAGTATTCTGTCACCAATTTTTGTAAGCATAATGAAAGGCTTAATCCTGCCCTCAGTTGATTTTCTTGCAGGAGCCATCTGCCAGCAGGAGCCTCAGCCTGGGGTTCTGCAGGTGGTTTGGGTCTCAGACAGCGCTGTACCCTTGCCTGGTTGTCTCTGCTGTACTACCAGTGCTCTGTGCTGGTCCCCACTGCTACTGTCTGCCCATTCTGCAGCCCACAGCCTGCACCTGGCTCTGCTCTGCAGACTTCTGGATGAGCATCAGCTGGTAAAGTTCCTGGGGGCTTTGCAGATTGCATGACTCTGGCCACACTCTCCCCCCACCCCAGGTGAAATTATGCATTAATACTTCAGACCTGTCCTACCCACACATGAAATAAATTTGAACGATGCCATTTCATTGGGAATCAAGAATAAAATGTGCTGTTTGTCTCCTTTAAAGAGAAGATGCTTTCATAACTGACTGAGAAGGAATTATCTGTAATCCAGTTACTGCTTTTGCTTTGTACAGAACTTGTCATCAGTGTAAAAATAGGATGCTTAACTGCAGTGGACCATAGCTGCACTCTCTACAGGTACTTACAGTTAGTCTGATATTATTTAAATCTAGGGCACTATCAAGGTTCTTATTCAAGTCTCTTTTCCTCTTTACCCTAACCATCTACCTTCCCTTTCATGGGAAGATGGGCCTATTTAGGGGATGCAAACTGCAGCTCTTTTTGTATTATCAATCTATAAAAAGAGAAATTTGTATTTCTTGTGTAGGAATCCTCCTTTTGCTTTTCTTGTTTTTTGCCTGTCTTATGTGGAGGAAAATGATGGGCTCATGATGTGACCAAAAAACCTGGCTGGCACATACCAATATGAGCTCACTGCTGGGATCCATAGGAATTGGTAGGTATGAGGGAAGGGTACTCTTTTGAGAGGAACTTCAGTTTTTTGCAGTACTGCACAGGCTCTGATGGCCCTGTTGGGAGTGAATCATCAGGGTATCTCTAGAGCTCCTCTTGTCAAGGCTTCTCTTATTATTAGGCTAGTGTGTGTATTACAATAGATTGATAATAATGTCATGAAAGATTTTTTAAAAGAGCAGAGGATGTCTGTTTACAACGAAATGGGGAAGCTGCCCAGGTGAATTTTGCTTTTTCCCTGTAGCAACAGAAGCCACTGAGTTTCCTAAGTTTCCCAAAGGTCACTGCCTGGATTGCAGCTGACTGTTGATCTGTATAAAAAAAAAATAATTGAATAATCGTCATAATCTTCTAATTTTTTTTTTCTGCCACTGAGTTGCAAGCCAGTCTCCCCTCTCTCTCCACTGTCTCTGTCCCTCTCCTTACAGTACTGAGCCTGTAGCCAGGCTTGGAGCTTCATAGGTCATTGTGTTGCTTTTGAACCAGTTGAGTCCAGTCATTCTCTCCTTAGTAATTTGCCTTCCAATTTTCCCTTCCCTGTAGGAGTGCCTTACAGTAGAGTATATTAGTGTCTCTCTTCCTGTTTTGGATTTCCTGATTGCATCTGCTGTTTTATTAACTTGCAGACTTAAACTGAAATGCTCCTATGGCTGGGCCTGCTCTTTGGCAGGAGCAGCTGAGTAAATCAGTTTGCTTGTTCTGCCCTCGTGAAGTTAGCTCTACAGGCTTCATATACCAGCTCTGAAGACACCAAGCTGTGTGGGAACTCCTCACTTTTGCTTCTTTTGGTGCCTTAAATTTTGAGAAGTGAATGATTTTTTTTAGAAATGCTCTGCCACGATGCAATGTGTTTGGCATCGGAGCTTCAAACCCTTGCTCGTGACAGTTTCCATCGTGCTAGGAATGGTAACCATGACATTTGTTTACTGTCTATGCTTTGTGAGGGCATTCTGAGAGAGGATAGCATGGAGATGGTATTGGTTCTTATTATGTGTGGTTTTGAGACTTGCTGGGCTGCTTAGCCTGAGATGCAGTTGTTCAAGACCTGCAGAAGCTGTGCATATATAATAATGCCAGGTACAGAGAATGAAAACAGGGTCAGGTCACATGCAGTTTTGCTCCTCCTGGAACCCCTGGCCAGTCCACACAACGTGGCCAGGGACTCCCATGCCAAGCCCCCTGCTGGCTTGCAGAGCTGGGTCCAGTGCTGTGGGAGTGAAGGTGTTTCCTCAAAGCTCAGTTTTAATGCAGCTTGGCTCCCTGAAGGCTGACCCAGTGGGGGTTTAGTCAGCCTCACCTTAGAGAGAGGGTTAACCTGTGGAAATTTTAGCATTATTTGCTAAAGTACGTGGCAGTGTCAGCCAAGGGCACAAGTCCATACTAACTGTGATTTTGTAAGTCCACGTTTGACACCAGTAGCAGGAATCCCCTTAACAGCAGCAGTGATGTTACTGCATTTTAGCAGTACAGAGAGGAGACAGCCTGGATAATAATGTGCAAAATCCTTCTTTACTTGAAAACCCTGGCGTGGCCCTGATGGCTTGAGTCATATGTTAAAATGCCAATTTCACCCAAATTCCTTAGGGTGACCATTAATCCAAATTGCAAACATGCCACTTGTGGTCAGCATCAGAGATACCTAGGTCTGGAGAGCTATCAGCTGTCTGGACCAAAGTGTATTAGACTTTGTGCACAGGTGTCAGCAGCTCAATTGTTTATTTATTCCTGTCTAATCTAATCCACATGTTAAACCATTATGAATCCTTGAATACTCAGCATTATTTTGGTGGAAAAAGGACTTGTTTCAGTTTTTCTTTTGCACTTGTCTCCCAGGTTGATTTTGCTTCAATTAAACTGTGCTTTCAGTTTTGATTTTTAATTAATACCTGTGATACCAAGTTACCTTACATGAGTCCCTGCTATACTTGAGGTAAGCAAAAGTAAATTCATGGGCAAAATGTGTGTTTCATAGGTATTAAGTGATAAAGGCAGCTTCCAAACCAACTTTAGTTCAGTCAAGGCAGTTGAAAGCCAGGTGTGAGCAGCAGAGCCCAGTGGCTGATGTGGTCCCTGGCAGCCTGGGCTTTCCTTCCTGCCAGAGCACCAGCTCACCTGCACCATTACAGTGAATTTTAGCATTGCTGGCAGTGCACCCTGAGTTTCTGGAGTACCCTTATGTGTGTGTGCTACTGTGTTAACTTATTTGCAACATTGTTATGTGTGTTTCATTGTTTGCATTGTTGGTTTGGTTTTTTTACTTTTGACGAGGATTTTTTTTTAAATTATCTGCAACTACTGGGCAATAGTCTTAATTTATTATTGATGTGTAATGATGTTATAATTTAAATCCACTGAGTTGAATTGTTTGTTGACACTTGAGCAAGGTTTATTTGGGTTATTGGAACACAGAGCACCAGTCCCTCCTGTGTAAAGGCAACTCTCAATAAACACTAAAAAAATGTTATTTGTCCTTTTTAATTTGCCTTCTGGTGGTCACTGTACCATGAGTAGGGGAAGCTCTGAAAGAGTGATAGTCTTCCTAAAAATGCTTCTCTGCGGGTTAAACTCTTCTGAAACTAAGAAAATATGATACTTACTGTTCCCAGATCTCAGCCAGGAGGGCCTCTGGAAGTACTATTGGTGTCTGCATCAGGCTCTGGGGGTTTGGATTCCCAGTTAAATCTAGTGGTTTTGGAAAGCCACAAATTCCTAGGTTTTTAATGGTGCTGACCCCTGCCACAAGCTCCCAGGGAGCTTAGTGTGGCCTTGAGGCACCCTTGGAAACAGAGCTCCTGAAGGCTTGCAGCAGGCAGCTGCTTACAGTGTGGCTGCCACATGTCCTCTGCCAGAAGGGTCCAAGGTCAGGGCCTTGAACTCTGAGTAAGGGAGGCATCTCCCAGGTGGACTGAGGGGACCACTGAGGGGCTGGAAGGGCAGGATTTTGCCCATGTTAGGAGGGTTCTCACATCCTATAGATGTAGGAGCAGGCAAGATTCTTGTTCTTCTTGGTTGTTTCTTCCAGTGCACCAGCTAAGGAGTTTCTGCAGCTCCTTGAATCTGGATTTGATGACTAAAGATTGCAGCACGGAGCTGTGGTGGAGCTCATGGGACTAAAACCCCTGCCTGAGACTCCCCAGAGCATTCCACACCCAGCCCTATGCTCTGGCAGCTTTCAAAGAGAAGGATATATCCCCTCCTTCACTGTCTTCCTGCCCTTCCTCAGGAAAAACAGAAGTCCATCAGGAATGTCAATCCTCTCTCCTGCAGGAACCTTTGGACTTCATCCCTGTGATGAAATCAGCTACAAGCAATGAGTTAATGTTTGACCAGGACCACACAAGCTGCACAGGGAAACCATGTGCAAGACCTTCTTTTCCTCCTTATTTGCTCTACAAAGTGAGCAAATCCTGTTGTGACATCTCCTTCCCCTTTCACTGCCACCTCCCCTCCTCACTTCACCCTGTAAGAGGTGCTGTGAAACAGCATCCATGCAGAGCAGGGACTCTGTGGAGCCCTGGGAAGAGCATGCCAATCCAAGCTCTAGCTCTTCTTTTAAAGTCGGGATAATTCATTTTAAAGCAGCTACCCTTCTAGCTCTCAGACCAAAATTAAGAATATTTGGGTTAATAGGTGAAGTTGACTGGTTTTCTGAAAGAATGGAGCTAGCAACCTCCTCCTTTCCTTAGGGACTGAGGGGGCCCTTCTGGCTGTGAGGCTTACTGTACCTTTTCAGTGAAAGCATGCTGAGGGCAAATGAAAATATTCTGGGAGTGTGTGTACATAGCTCTGGACTGTCTTGTTAAAAGAGTTCTTGTTTAACTAAATACTCTCCAAACTAGTGGTCCCATTTAAAGGCCTGAGTATTACCACTATGAGAAGGTGGTGAAAAGCATCTCAGATAATCAAGTGTCACAGTTAAAACCAGACAAAAGTCTCCAAGGCAAGCAGGAGTAAATTCCATCCATTTTAAGCATAGACAAATATAAAACTTGGCATTGAAGCTGCAAACATGCTTTTAAAAAGTCAGTCCATTGTTTATAGTAAGTGACTTTCAATTTTCTATAATTTATTTTCAAGGCATTAGCATTCATGTAGATATTAAAAACGAAGATGTGAGGCTCATCTGGAAAGCAAGACAAGTCAGATGAGAGCTTGTGTTAAAGGACTGAACTTTCATTTACTTGAAAATTCTCAGGTGTTTATCATGATGCATTTAGAGGTAAATAAGAAGGAATTATTATTAAAGTTAGGTACTGTTTAAAAATAAGAAAGTGCAAATTACTGAATCAATGTAAGAAAGTAATAGATGTAATTAGCATGCATGGAGCAGTTCAGTCCAAAGTGCTTTCCTAGCATTAAAGATTATAAATTATTCTCATTTCTGACTGACACTGCAGGCAAATACCTAAAGTGCAGCAACAAAGTTATGAAACACAAGGAGTGTGCAGTTTTGGGCACCACAATACAAGAGGTTAGGCTATTAGAAAGCATCCAAGAGGAGAGCAGCAAAGGTGGCCAAGGGCCTTGAGGGGAAGCCATATGAGGAGCAGCTGAGGTTGTTGGGTCTGTTTAGTCTGGGGAAGAGGACACTGAGGGGAGACCTCACTGCAGTTACAACTTCTTGTGAGGGGAAGAGGAGAGGCAGGCACTGATCTCTGTGGTGCCAGCAACAGGACCAGAGGAAATGGCCTGAAATTGTGTCAGGAGAAATTTAGGTTGGGTATTAGGGAAAGGGTGCTTGGGCACTGGAATGGGCTCCCCAAGGAAGTGTTCCCAGCAGCAAGCCTGGCAGAGCTCAGGAAGCATTTGGACAATGCTCTCAGGCACAGGGTGTGACTCCTGGGGACGGTGCTGTGCAGGGTCAGGGGTTCAACTCCCTAGTTCTTGGGGGTCCCTTCCAACTCAGCTTATTCTGTGATTCTGTGTCTTTCCCTCAGTTTGTACCTTCCTCTGCAATGATTTCTGAGAGCAGGGGTGCAAATGCCCACGAAAGCAAGGCTAGGGTGGAAAACAGATGCCAGCACCATCCTGTCATCAGACATTGTCACGCAGTGGCTTGTGACATTGGTGGATACTTTCTTGTGTACATATTGCAAAATGTCCTGTTCTGCCTTGGACTCTGCACTTCTGAAGGACACTTGTTTTGGATTTGACTGACAGCAAGTTTGATCCTTTAAGCAGATCCAAGACCTGCTGGCTCCAATGAAAACTGCAATTTGTCAAGGAACCAGAGCTGGGCTCTCAGTATTTAAAGACAGGAGCTGTAGCAGTGTATAAAATTGGCAGGTTCCTTGTGAAATACAAGTGCATCTAGCACAGAGTTAACCCTGGGTGATAACAGGTAAAAGAGGGCAAAAGCATAATAAAATACAGGTCTCTACTGTAGGTATTTACACAGTATCAACATTGTTAGCTGCACTTAGAGATTTATGTCAAGTGTTAACTGCACTGTCATAAAACAATAAAGTACTTCTGTGAAGGGCTTAGGGCAAAGGGGAGGCAGAGAAGTCTCACTATATAAGGCCCTCCTCCTGCATCTGTGGTAATCCATGGGAATGTTTCCATAGTTGTCAGCAGGAGCTGTGTGGAGGCCTGCTAGGGGAGGGCAAGCAGAAGCACATTTCCAATGTTTAGAGCAGGTAACGAATGGTTTTGTCTCGGGGAGGATGTTGCTGCCACTAAATGCTAGGAGCTAACACAGCTTGTAAATCCACCTTGCAATAAGTGAAGAGATTGGGGTTCCTCCTGGCAGCAGGGATGTCCTTTGGTTTTTCATAGAAATGCTGAACCATAAAATCTGAGAGATTACAATAAGAGAACTACTGTGCTCCATGCGGCCATGTGGTGAAAAGGGCAAGAGTCCAGTGTCCCAGGGTCTCTACACAGTGTGCCCTGGACTCTGCACACTTCCAGCTCTAGGCTGTTGCAACTCTGCTATTCACACTGGGCTCACAGTAGGCTTCCCCTCAGCAGTTTTGGCTGCAGGACCAGACTTCTCATCTGAGTTTAGTGTTTATATGTAGTGGACCAAACTGAAACGCCAGTCCCAATCAGTCAGAGCACCAGGGAGTTTAGATCCAGGCACGGTGCCTGCCTGTCCATGGGTCTGTAGCTCCACTTTGTCCTTCCTGCTTGTTGTGTCTGCCCTTCATGAGGTTATGGCAAGATTGCTTCTCCAAGCCATGCTGATACATGGAACTTACTAGAAAAGTATTGCTCTTCCACTAGAGATGGTTCCTATGGAGTTGTTCCCTGTTTAGATGCCACTGTATGGGACAGTGTTTTCTTGCATCTTTGAAGATGCAGGAAGTAATTATTCTTTATCAAAGAAGAAGTCTCCCCCACCACAGCAGTCCCACAGCTGTCCTGAGAGGGATAGGAGAATTACCTGCTTCCTGACTCTGCTGTGGACAATGCTTCTCAAAGGTCAGACAGCTTCAAAAAAGAGAACATCTTTGCCCAGAAGATATTTCAGAGCCCTTCATAAACTTCAGTATTGCTGCCAGCCTTGCTTTCTCTGTCAGGAACCACTGTGCTCCACACCTGCTGGTCTTCACTGTTCTCTGAGGGATCTGATAGGAGCTGTTTGGAAAACAGATGGGTAGATGTTGAGCACTTCAGCATCTGAGCCCCTGTCTCTCAACTGTCTGAATTAATTTTGAGCCAACGCAACTGGATGAGCCTTACAAATGTCTTTCTCAAAAGCATTGGCCATGCCATTTCCTGTCTCATTTTTTATCCTAAAAGCTAAGGAATAGAGCTGAAATCTGTCCCTCACTTGTCAGCCACACACATCAGCTTTAAAACTCCAGGCCTAACTTCATACTGGGACAGCTTTCAAAGTCCATGGGCTCATTCCTGCCATATTTCAGTGTGAGACTGAGTTAGTCCCTCCTGAGTCCTGGGTGGTGTCACAGTGGCAAAAAGCAGCTTCAGTCCCGTGGCACCTATTGTCCCTTTCATTCCCCTACTCCCAACAGTGCCACAGGCTCCTGCTCCACAGGACCAGCACCTACCCCAGCACAGTGCTGTAGGACACGCTGTCCATGCATCCCACTGTCCTGGTGCAAAATACAGCTATGCTAAGCTCCGTTTAGAAAGAGGTGAGCAGTCTCCCACGTGTACCCAGGGCAGAGTGCCCCAGCACCAGCATCTTGGCTCTGTGTGTGACCTTTTCGAATGAATATCTCAGTGCTGTCCTCATCACACGAGTTCTCCAGCCTCTGGCACGGTGAGACCGCCTGGGGAACTGTGACGACCCTTTCAGATTGCACATCTCCTGCTCTGCCCAGCTGTACAACTTTTGGCCTTACACTTCCACGTAGGAATGCGGGGGGAGCCCTTGGAGCGCGGTGCCTGGGACGGGCACGGACGAGGTGCCCGCGGCAGAGACGCGGGGCAGAGCGCGTTTCTCGCTCCTCACGCTTCTCTTTTTCCCTTGAGCCGCCTCAGCGATTGGAAAGGACCCGTGTCCCGTGTTCCAGCCACCCCCCCGCGGCCCCCGCTCCTTCCCCGGCCGCACCATTGTCGCCGCCAATTAGTGCATTGTTAGGGCACACAATGGCGCTGTGGCCACTGGAATGGGCCGCTTTTGTGCGTCTCCAGTCGGCTGTAGGGGCAGTCAAGATTCATTTAGGGCCTTACACAACATGGACAGAAAATACTATCAGAAAAGCAAAAGGGGGGAAGAAAAAGGGAGAGGTAGCGAGGAGGGGCGGGGGAGCCCGCTATTCAGGGGTTAGCCCAGCCGCATGAAAGGCCCAAGAAGCAGTGCCACATTGAAGACGCCCCTTGGAACACAAAAAGGAACCGGGGCTTAATAGTAATTAGTGGGCAAACTGCAAAGCGCACGGTGGCTCTGCAGTGAATTGTTCCTGCGCTCACTGCCAGAGCTGCCCCTTCCCCCTTCCCTCCGGTCTGCCTGCGAGGGGGGCAGCCCGGGGCTGGGAACTGGCAGCCCTCCTTCACCCACCGGCTCGGGGGAGGCCTCACCGAGCTCTTCTTTGTGGCAGGTAAACTGGATTTCATTCTCCAAAGCTCCGAGCCAGTTACAGGAGGTACTTTGCAGCCGGGGCAGGGGGATGGTTTTGGAGTCAGCACCGTGCCCATGTCAAGGACTTTTCCACAGCCCCGTCCCTCCCTGCAGCCCACCACGGCACACCTTGAGGCTCGGCTGCTTATCCCTCTTTCCCCAGCAGAGACCTGCAGGCCACTGCTCTTGTTTTGCTTCTGTTGTTTCTGCCCTTTGTTCATAAAATAACCACCTGCGCGGGTTTTTGTGATCTATTTAGGGAAAGGCCTGATAACACCTCAGTCAGCTTAGTAGAGGTGAGGAATATGCTCAGGCTGAAGACCAAACCTTGGCCATCCTTTGAAAAGTCTGCACAGTCCAAACAGCACTCACCTCCACCTCTCTCCCCTCAGACCTCTCATACCTGTGCCAGCTCTCAGTCACACTGAGGCCTTCATCAGTACCTGCAGAAGTTCCTAAAGAACATTTTGGCCCAGCACACCTTGGGATTGTCTTAGGCAGCAGCCTTAGGGTGCAGCTGAATATGTTTAATCCCTACTTCCTTAGAGATCAGGCTGCTGCTGTTATCAGTCTCAGCTCATCTCCTGAACTTCTTGTACCAGGTTTAGTCAGGAGCCTATGTGTCCAACACAGTTAGCTGTGTCTTGGGAACATGCCAGATTAAAAGAGCCACAAGGCAGGTTTGACCCTACATAAATAAATGTGGTTAAGTAATGAGGAGAAATTCAGAGCATCTTAGCCCCCATGGAAAGTACACAGAGGCACAAAATTAAGAATCATTCCTTTTATGTTGTCACGGAATCTAAATATAATCTATGGAAGAAATATGTGGGATCTGATGGTTAGTTGGTTGGCTCTTCTTAGCTAGTGGATGTATGTTTCCTTGAATACAGGGCTGCTGGAACAGGTGCTCATCTCAAGCACAAGTCACACACAGTCCCACAAGTTTAAACTGGGCTCTTGCAGATTAAGCTCAGTGTGGTTAGACCAGACCCCAACTGATCAAATTTAGTAGTCTCAGCTGGAAATGCTTCCAAACTGCAGTGTGTGAGATACACACAAAATGTCTCCCTGTTTCCTCTGGTAGGTACAACACTCTCCTATCTCCTAGATATCCAAGTAAGCTTAGGAAACACAGATGCTGCTCCAGTGGCAGTCTTTTTCCATGACCTGGAAGTCACAGCCACTCTGTGTGTCTATACAAAACAGGTTTGGTGTGAAAATAAGATTTACAACCAAGACTTTTTGTCTGTCTGCAATCCCATCAAGGGTTTCATATGGGGCTGTGGGCAGCACAGCGGGCATCAAGGGCTCAGCTGGTGTTGCTGGGATGGCTCCTGCAGTACAAACACAATCAGGGAGCTCACTGTCTCACAGATAGAGCTGGGTGAAGGCACTGTCTCACAACACAGAACGTGTCTGTCTCTCACCAGCCACAGTACATCCTCTCTCTGCTAATTAGCAACATCCTTGGCAAAGTCTCAGCTGAAAGGATTACACTGTCTTCTTACCTTGCTCTATCCCTTCCTCCCTGAAAGAGGGATGTTTGCTCCTGTCAGGGTGCAGCTGGCTGGCCCAGGTAAGGAATCTGCCTTGTTTCCCTCCAGACTGCTCATCTACCAGAAGATGGATTTTGTCTTCAGGGCTGTAAGCCTGGCCCTGGCTGAAGGGAGGTGCAGCCTTGCCTCCCTGCAGCAGAGAGCAGAAGTTCTCAGTCTCATGTGCTAGTGGAACAGAGAGGGGAACAGCATCAAGGAGAATTACCTTTCCTTTCTTGTGTTTTTTGTGTTCCCTGTCTGCTTAGCCCAAGAGCAGTTTGAACTGCAGGCACAGTCAGCTCCTGGCACAGGTGGAAGCTTGCACAGGAATTTCTGTGAGTGCACCCAGTAGAATCCTGTCTGCCTCGTGATGGTGTAATGGTTGGGGTCTGGCACTGCCAGCCTGAAGGAGACATGGAGAAGGGCTCAGCTTCCCCTTTGTCACAAATAGTGGGACAGTTAATTCACCAGCACATCCAGCATGAATTCTCCTGCAGTCAGACAGACTTTTCTGAGCTAAAAGCTGAACCAAGCTACTTCAATCTTTCCATGCCATAAGGAAGATGCTGACCTACATGAGCACCATCTTTGCAGCTATTGTGCTGCCTTTTGTGTCAGCTTGTTGTTTTTACAAAATCAGTTTGATTGTATCAGTTTGGTAAAGAAAAAGCCTTGTAAGAGGACTACACAACCTTGTCATCAATATTTTTGGCAACTCTATGCTAGCACTTGTGGAATATTTTGGAGCACTTTCTTGCATCACCAGCTCATACCCAAGCTGAATAACATAATTGTATGCTCAGTGTTGCTGTACATGGCAGTGGGGTGCAGGATTCAAAGAATGGATTCCTTCTTTTGCCCAACAAATTTCCTGGATTGCTTCAATTCTGTTAACATTAGTCCCTGCCCTTATGGCCACAGAGAGCTGGCAAATCAACCACTCAGCCTTGAGCTGGAAAAAGACCATTCTGGCTCCTGCTGCAGACTCTGCTCCCTGTTTCCATTCCACTACAGCACATAAATGTCACTTGCATGTGTTAATCCTTCACATCTGACTAATACCTGAATGGGAGGTTGCTAGCAACATCCTTTCCAAAATCACTTTGACCTGTGTATTATACTGTGCCATGAATGACTTGCAGAAGGAAGTAATCAAAATGTGTGTAGTTCGAGCTAGTGCTAATTGCCTTCTCATCTGTTTCTGGCTCTTTTTATTGTGTCCAATAAATGTTGATTGTGCAGGGATTTAAATCTGTATTTCAACAGAGTTTCATTCACGTGATGTGAATGACATGACTCACTAAATCTTAGTTCTGATATTCTCTAGCTCTGTGTCAAGCACTTCAAGGATGTCAAAAGCAGATAGGGAAATCTGAAGTGCCTGATCTTAGCAAGAATGCCTATAAGGTCAGGTAGAAGACATTGTTTCAGGAGGTCTCTGGCTTTGATACTTTTCTGTTCATAGAAACACAAAATGTATGCGAATGTTCTCCTTCTAGGGTAATGTACATAAGTACACATACAGGATAAAGCTTTCAAATGTATAATTTTTGATTGCTTCTGATCTTAAGTGAGCAATATGGAATCTTGTAAAGGAGTCCAGTTTCTGGAAATAATAATCCCTTAAGGTTGCCTCAAGAGAGTCCAGAATCACTGCATCTGGAAGGTCTCGATCACAGCATCCTGAGTTGTTAGTGAAGAAATGCAGTCAAACTGGCTTCCATGTTTGACATCTATTTTAAATAAACTCCGTATTTTCAGGAAAAGACAGACTGAACTCGAACTATTCTGAACACAGGCTGAAGTTGCTTTTAACAGCAACAGTTATTATCATATGTTTTGCACCAATTCATAGAATTTTAAGGCCAGCAGAGACCACCCATAACTGCAGATGCTCATACTGAGAGCAGTTTCTTTGTAAAGTGTCAGTTTGGCAGAGACAGAAAATTTCTTGGAAACGTATCCGTGTTCACTGACCAACTTTCTCTGAAAATTGGGCAGGACCTAAGAGACAAATGCTCACCAGGAAGATTCCTGCCTGATGTCTGCCCAGTTGGCCAGCAAGATCCATCTCTCCAGGATTTTCATCTCCCCCAATCCAGGTCCTCCCCCATCCTTTGCTCCTAAGGCTTTCCTGAGCAGGGGGCTTCTAGGAATTCTCCATGTTTTGAGAGGAAGCCTTCTAGCTTTTCCTGGTGCTGCAGGATTGCTCAGAAGTATGGGCAGCTTGCCCTGTTAGGAACAAACTGGTGTGTTTTACATTTGTTTTTTAATGTTGGAATTTCCCCCAAAACAGAAATCATAAGTTATAGCCAGCTTCAGTCTAGGCTGCCTGACTGTTCTCCAGAGGACTGGCCATGACAAACTTGCATCCTAACTCTGAAATACTTGCCACAAATTTTTCAGACAAAAACCTGTCCCTCTTTTTGCTGGAATAAAGAAACTACTTAGTACTTCTGTCTCTGCAGCTATAACAGATAATAAGTCAATTTTGGTGTAAAACAAGCAGATAGAAACAAGTCTCCAAAGGCTGTGATCTGAAGCAGGGCAGGCAAAGCATTTTGTCAAAGAACTGCTTTGAGCAGTTTCACCCTGAAGGCTTCACACAGCAAAGGAGGAGGCAGGAAAAAGGCAGAAAAGGAAAGAACTGTTTTTGAGATAGTGCTGATTAAAACACCATTGGTCTGAAGATGAACCAAGCAGTAATTAGTCTATATTTTTATTGTTTCATAGAGGCACTTGATGGCTCCCCTGGATGAGCTGGGGGTTTGTTTTACTCTGTGGTCAGAGTCAGAGCTGGTTAAGCCAGTGCTGATCTTTGCTGGGCTGCAAAGCTGGGCTCCTTCAGGCCTGCTGAGGGGCCTGGCCAGGGGTTTGGCTTCTCACAGCTGCACTGGTCTTCAGAAACCAGCACTTGTGTTCTTGCATGCTGGCCCCCAGGAGCCTCCAGGGAAGTGCTGATGGCCCCACCTCACGTGCATGGTAGAGGGTTAGATGTGCTAGGATGCAAACCACAGCTTCGTGGCTCATAAGGTCACTTTTGCTGGACTTTCAGATCAGACAGGGCAAAACTTGTTGGCTTCATGGGAAATGCTTTGCTCTCTAAGTTAGGAAAAGGCCTGAGCTTCTCAGACCACTAGAGTGGCAAGCACTGGCCCCTTGGTTAAGAAAAACATTTCAGATGCCATGCTTCAAGGCTGCTCATTTTGCAGCTTTCCTGAGAGCTCGGTTCATTTACAGCTATAGGCATACAGATATATGTGCCATACAATAATCCAGCTTGGAAATCCCACTGGAGCAAAGTATTTAACTGAAAAACATTTGGAGGAACTTCTTTGCAATGTATAGAGCAGCTAGAGTTTAAGAAACAATCTCACTGTATTTAAACAGTCATTACTGCTTTCTGGGTAAATAACACATGTTTTTAAAATGGTCTCTATACACAATAGACGCTAACACAATAAATCCTAATTGCTCTGAAGGACCCATTAGGCTGTATCAGGTCAATACATGGCAGAGCTTTTTTTGAAAGTCACTCACCCTGTTGTTACATAAGCCACAAATTGAAAGTCCATAAATAAGTATTTGCCAAATGAAGAGTGAGGGCTTTGCCAGGGCCATACTAATTTATCATGTCAACTTCACTATGGAGACTGTTTTCTTTAGAGAGAAAAAGAAAAAGAAAGTATAATGTGCTGTGTTTCAAAAACTACATATCTGAAAGGTTTCAGATGTGTCAGGCTGCACTATACCCCCCAAGAAAATTAGATGTAAGGAACTTCACTGATTCCTCTTTATCTCAGCGTTATGAGTCACAGCAAAGAGATTTGAAGACCAGCCATGGCTGTGCCATGGCAGAGGCCCATCCTCATCACCACCAACCCTCCTGCAGCTCTGGGCCAGGGCTCTGATCCTGCCTCTGCATGCTGTGGTAGTGGCACCTCAGGACAGGAACACCCCTTCGGTATTCCAACTGTGGCTCGTGGGAAGGTTCCCAGTGCCTGGGGAGATGAAAGAAAGCTTATTGCATACATTTTATGTGCACTTATATGTACAAGTACAGTTAATTAATAAGTGATGAGTTTGGCAAGATTAGTCTTACGTGCAGCCACTCTTCCTGATTTTACTTTGGTCTTACCCGAACTTCTGGTGGCATTTTTCAAACTGCAGCACTTGTGTTAGTTGGGTGTTGCTGAAGTCTGTGTCACTGTTAGAAATTAAGTTTTGGGTTAATTCACTCAGAAGTTTTCAAGTTCCATGTAGCTTTTTGGATATGGCTACAGTTTGGCATGGTTTTGTTTTCCTGCAATATGCTAAGGTGTGTAATTGCACAGGTGTATATAAAACCAAATTGTATTGATGTAAGCTAGGATTTTTAAGGGAATTTCAGCAAGGCATGGTGAAAAGCATTCAAATGATTTAAATTTGAATTCCTGTCCCCAGGCCACAGCCTTTAACTCATCTGGGCACATGAGACATGTTCACCCCTGCTGCTGTTGGATTCAGTAGGATTTGGGTGCCAGGGTCCCTCTGCAAATGCTGGCAGTGATTCTCACTCTGCTCTGCCTACTTGCAAAGGGCCAAGAGTCCCTCTGTCTCCCTGCCTGTCAGGTCCCTCCAGGCTGCAGTGCAGCAAGAGCCTTGGTCTAATTCAGGAGCCCCCTGCTCCAGGTGCTTTGCACGAGGTCAGTCTTGGTGCTGGGGTTTGCAGCACAGGCAGCCTGGAGCTGCAGCTCTCAGGTGGGAAGGCAAACACTTGCCAGGGGTGGAAGCAGAAGCACACCTGCCTCGGTGCAGCATGCAGGCGTGTCCTCAGTGTGGGCAAACACTGATATCCTTTTGTACCAGTCTGCAGTGGTCTGCTCTGCTGGTGCTGCCTGGGGGCTGCACCTGGTGCCAGAAGTGATGTCTGTTCCTGCCCTCCTGACAGGCAGTAAGGCACAGTCTTGTGCTGCTGCAAACCACCTTATGGTCCTCAGCACCCCCTCACTCAAGCAGTTTGTTATCAGGGGTCAGTGCTAATTTGAGCAATGCCTGAGCCAGCACAGCCTCCAGCTGGGGTGACTGGCAGGCTGCCCACCAGCACCGGGACACCGGAGTCACCTGCACTGGGCCCCCCCTGCTCCCTTCCTGGGAGCTGGAGACTTGTCAGCAGTGCAGGATTTGCTGCTTCAAGCAAGAAGGGTCGAGGGCCAAGGGGTGATGTGCTGATCCTGTGACAAGAGGGGCAGGAGGTTCCTGCCCTGCTTTGGTGCCAGCAAAGCCAAGAGCGAGATCAGTGCTCTCTGGCTTTGTCCCTGCCCAAAGCCTGGGCTGAAAAGCTCTTTGCAAAAGTCTGCTGAGTCCTCTAACAAGGGCAAGGGCAACAGCCAGTCTTTACAAAGGAAACTCACTTAGTCCTTTTCTAAAGTCTTTTAAAAGTCATGGTATCCTTCACAAAAGCAATTTGTCCAGGTAAACAGTGTACGCTGACAGTCAACAGTGAAAGAACCAAATACAGAAATATTTATCACCTTTTACTTTCTGCTTCTACCAGGAACCACTGCATCCCAGCTGAAAACTCCTCAGTGGGTGGAAGGTATGTCTGTGAGGACACATATTGCCAGTCCATGCCTGAATCCTCTGGGCTGGAGCCAGGAGCAGGGGTTAGATATGCTCCCAAGCAGACCTGTCTAGCATGGTGGAGCTTCATGGACACTTCTGCACATGGATAAAAGGTAAAGTGATTTTTAATAAATTAAGAATTTTTTAACTACAAAAGCATTTTCTTCGGGCCAGGAAACCCTTCCTTTTTTGTCTGTGGGGTTTGGCACGGTAAATCCTGTGCAGACACATGTTCTGTTTATGTGCTGTATGCACATAAAGCACTGCACTCTCATCCTTTACTGAAGAAATGAGTAACAAACCTATCGACTGCACTTGCATTTACCCCATATTTAATCCTGCTCTGGTTGTTCTGCTACATATTCATAAAAAACAAAAAGGAAACAGAAGCACAGAGCAAGCCAACAGATGTCTACCTGGCTCTTAATTGGATTTTATGTGTCCCCAGTGTAGCAAATACAGTGTTATTTACAGCCAGGCTCTAAGAATTAGATACATCTGGAGGAGTGGCAAAACCTGAACCAGGCTATGAGAGTTGATAGATTAACTGAAATGAAGAGCTGCCCCATTTTCTCCTTTTTATCTACTCCCTTCCCACTTATGTACCCATTCCCCATTGTGTGTCAAATCAAACTAAGACGTTGCCCAAGAGAATGCTTATAAAAATGAAAAATGCCAACAAAAAAAGACAATTTCTGCTCTTATGGAGCTTCATCAGCATTTTCTAATTGTACAGCAATGATGATAATAAAAAGGCTGCCCTCTTCTCTGAGCTATAATTTGGATAATCAACTGACAGCCATAATGAAACTGTCTGTGATTGCTTTCTGCTGCGCTGCTAGTTCACAGAAACTCATTGTTGAGGAGAATTAAAAGTTATGACTCCTGCTACAAGGATATGCCACTGTCTTCCAAAGGAACATGTGACTTATAATTTTCTTCTGTATAGCTCTATTACAGGGAGAATTTACAGTGTAAAGCAAAGATGTATAGGGATGTGAGATTTATTTTTTTCCTTTAAAAAAAAATGTTAAGCATCAAAGTTGAGAGTGCCAAGTAATATGCATGCCTAGTCTGGGTGAATGTGGATTTCAGAGGTGGTCCTGAGGTCTCTCGCCTTTAAATGACTGATGACTTTGCTCATCAGCAGTCAGTGCTCTGCCTGTGAGTACATCAGCCACTGGCTTCAGAGCAATAAGCAAGCCAGGTTTTACTTCTGGGAGGAAGGCAGGAGCTAAGTCATGCTTTGAGTATTTGCTTTGTGGGCTCTGGGTGCGGTCAGGGGTATTTTGGGTGCTGGTGTTCCCAGCACCAGGCCTTGAATGCAACATGTCTTTATCTGTGATGTGCTGTGGGTATGTCTTGACTGTAGATCCAGGGCTGGATGCAAGTACTCTGGTCCAAAATGCCCTTCCATGCACATCCACTGAGGCGGAGTGAGTCGCTCCTGTGCAAGGCCTTCTGCCTTGGGCATAATGAGGCTCTGCCATAGCAGCTGCAGTCTGGACCCCTGAATCTGGCTTCTGAAGCAGGTCTGTTCCCCTGTGTGCCCTGAAAATGCCTGGGGCTTTAGGGCTCTCAGGGAAGCGCTTGAAAATCGGGCTGGCAATTTCGGTGTTTAGGAAGGCATGGACTGGAGGATTGGAGTTGCTGGCAACTGAGCGTGAGCACCTCGGTGGCTCTGGCAGGAGCCCGCGGTCCCGGAGCGCTGGGCAGAGAGAGCCCTCTGCCCCGGCACCGTCTCGCCCTTGGTTCGCGCTGCGCTGCAGCGCCTGCACCCGCCTGGCCGGGAAGAAAAGGGCTGGCGGAGCGGATGGCGACCGGAATCCGGGGCAGGAATGTGGTAGCACAGCTGTCTGCACTCGGGCAGGGGCGGCTTCCCTTCCCGCCGAGGCTCAGCGTTCCGGGAGTCAGGAGCGCTGCCCCGCCGGGCAGCCTGGGCGCGGGCAGCGCCGGTAGATGCTACAGTGCCCCTTGTACTCGGGTGATGTGCCATGGCCGGAGCAAGGCAAAGCCGGTCAGGAGCCCTTCGCGTCTTCCCTTCCCCTACCCAGGGTTTCCCCCGTTCGTCCCAGTCCCGTTACGGCGGGCGAGGCCCCGGCCCCTTCCCGCGAAGAGGGGCTGAAGGGCCCGAGGAGGAAGGGGAGAAGCGGCAGCAGCGCCGCGGGCACCGCCTGCCTTCCTCCTCCAGCCGCTTGGCTCTTCGCGCCGAGCCGGGGAAGCCGGGCCGGGCCTTCGCGGCGCTGGGGGGCGGAGGGTCCCGGCTCTCAGGAGGGGCCCGGCGGACAAGAGGGGAAGGCGATGCACAGATGCGGAGCAGTCCGTGGTTAGGCAGCACCGTCATCTTCTCACTTCGCCGCCTGCCCCCAGGCCGCCGCGGGACTCCGAGCGCCGGCGGACGGGGACCCAGCGGGACGCCTCCAGCAGCGGGGCCGGGGCAGAGCGGCGTTCCGCCCAGCGGCACTCGGTGCCCGGCGCGGGGGCGGCCGCGGGGAGCCCCGGCGGGGCGGGGCCAGCGGCGGGGGCGGTCCCGGGGCGGTCCCGGGGCGGGGCGCGGGCGCGGCGCGGAGCGGGGGCGCCCGCCCGCCCCAGAGCGCAGGTGGCGGCGGCGGCGGCGGCGGTCGGGATCCCGCTCTCGCTGCCGGCGGGGCCCCGCTCCCGGCGCGGAGGCGGCAGCGGCAGGTGCCCAGGACATGCGGCGGCGGTAGGACGCGCGGCGGCGATGGGCGGCCGGGGGCTGCCGGTACCGCTGCTGCTGGGGCTGCCGCTGCTGCTGGGGCTGCCGGCGGCGGGGCGCGCCGCCTCCAAGGCGCTGGTGTGCCAGGAGATCACGGTGCCGATGTGCAAGGGCATCGGCTACAACCTCACCTACATGCCCAACCAGTTCAACCACGACACGCAGGACGAGGCTGGGCTGGAGGTGCACCAGTTCTGGCCGCTGGTGGAGATCCAGTGCTCCCCGGACCTGCGCTTCTTCCTCTGCAGCATGTACACCCCCATCTGCCTGTCCGACTACACGAAGCCGCTGCCCCCCTGCCGCTCCGTCTGCGAGCGGGCCAAGGCCGGCTGCTCGCCCATCATGCAGCAGTACGGCTTTGCCTGGCCCGAGAGGATGAGCTGTGACAGCCTGCCGGTGCTGGGGGACTCCGAGGTGCTGTGCATGGGATACAACCACACGGAAGCCACCACCCTGCCGCCTTTCTTCGGGAAGCCCACGCGCCCTGCCAAGGACATGGCCAAAAACCTGACGCCGCTCGATGGGCAGCGCCTCTCAGGACTGGACTGTGGTCAGGCTTGCAAGTGCAAAGCGCCCCTGATCCCTATCTCCAAGGAGTCCCATCCACTGTACAACCGCATCAGGACTGGGAAGGTACTCAACTGTGCCATCCCCTGCTACCAGCCCTACTTCACCCAGGATGAGAAGACCTTTGCTACCTTCTGGATCGGCCTCTGGTCCATCCTCTGCTTCCTCTCCACCTCGACCACCGTGGCCACCTTCCTCATTGACATGGAGCGCTTCAAGTACCCTGAGCGCCCCATCATCTTCCTCTCTGCCTGCTACCTCTTCGTCTCCCTGGGCTACATCGTGCGGCTGGTGGCAGGGCATGCCAACGTGGCTTGCAACCCAGAGCACCACCACATCCATTATGAGACCACAGGCCCTGCTCTCTGCACCGTGGTTTTCCTTCTCCTCTACTTCTTCGGCATGGCCAGCTCCATCTGGTGGGTCATCCTGTCCCTCACCTGGTTCCTGGCTGCTGGCATGAAGTGGGGCAATGAGGCCATTGCCAGCTACTCGCAGTACTTCCACCTGGCTGCCTGGCTCATCCCCAGTGCCAAATCCATTGCTGTACTGGCACTGAGCTCTGTCGATGGTGACCCAGTGGCTGGGGTTTGCTATGTGGGCAACCAGAGCCTGGAGAATCTGCGGGGCTTTGTGCTGGCACCACTAGTGGTTTATCTCTTCACCGGCAGCCTCTTCCTGCTGGCTGGCTTCATCTCGCTCTTTCGCATCCGCAGCGTGATCAAGCAGGGCGGCACCAAAACCGACAAGCTGGAGAAGCTGATGATCCGCATCGGCATCTTCACCGTGCTGTACACCGTGCCTGCCACCATCGTCATCGCCTGCTACATCTACGAGCAGCACAACCGCGAGGCCTGGGAGCAGGCGCAGAACTGCTCCTGCCCGGGGGACCCTCACCGCCCCAAGCCTGACTATGCTGTCTTCATGCTCAAGTACTTCATGTGCCTTGTGGTGGGGATCACCTCCGGCGTTTGGATCTGGTCTGGCAAGACGCTGGAGTCCTGGAGGCGCTTCGGCACCCGCTGCTGCCGGGCCAGGAAGCCGGCGGGCGCCTCTGTGTACGGTGAGGCCAGCCCGGCCCTGGTGGGCAGGACGGTACTGCCCAGCATGGCCTCCTACCACAAGCAGGTCCCACTGTCCCATGTGTGACCAGAGGGAGCCTCGGTGACCCCAGCCACAGGGAGGAGAGGGTTGCGAAGACCCTGGGCCACAGAAGAGGGGGTGACAGCCGGGCCACGCCTGGCATCTTCAGCCCCACTGTGGTGGTGCTGCCTGGGACCACGGACACAGAGCAGCTGCAGCCCCAGGCAGGGCAGGAGGAGGTGCTGCCAGTTATGTGAGGGCAGAAGGACGGGGTGGTCAGGAGCCCAGTACTGCCATGTATGCCCCATTTGGGGTCCCGCATCCCGGCTGGGGCCCTGGGATGCTGCTGCCTGTGGGCCAGTCAGGTGGCACTGATTTGTGTCCCACAGCGAGCCTCTGGGCAGGTCTTGCTGGTGCCAGGGTGAAAGGCAGAGCTGTAGCAGGCAGGGCAGATGGTGGCCCCTACCCCAGGTGGCACTGCCCCCACTAAAGCCCAGAGAGTGGGTCAGGGAGAGCTGGCAGGGGGTGCTGCTTCCCTGGGTGCCCTGGGCAGAGCAGGAGACTGGCCTCAGTGCCCCCAGGCACACCACATGTTGAGGAGGAGAAGCCTGGGGGCCCTGGTGTGAAGCAGCCGCTGGCCCTGCTCAGGCAGCAGCACACTGAGCAGGAGGGGATGAGCTGTGCAGGCTGGGGGCTTCATGGGTGGTGGCAGTGCAGGAGGAAGGGGCCGTGGAGGGGATCTGCCACAGGGACAGGGTCCCAGCTGTCTGCAGGGCAGGCAGGGACCAGGTGATCCCCTGGGGTCCCTTCAGTCAGGGCTCAGAGCGGGCAGGAGCTGGTTTGGTGGGCTCAGCTGGGTGGCACCAGCTCCCTGCTCTGCCCTGGGCAGCCGGCTGCCCTGCCCGTGGAGCCCCTCAGCCCGGGGGCTGCACACGGGGCCCTGCCGGCCCAGCTCGGGGCTTGCCAGGAGCCCTGGCACCGCTGGCTCTGGCACCGACAGCGGGGCTCTCCCGCTGCCCTGTGCCCTGCCAGGGTCGGGGCCCCTCGCTCCTCTGCGGCGGGGTGAGAGCCTCGGTCCCCTTGTCCCGTGTGGGTTACCTGGGGCGAGGGAGGCAGGCCCTGTGTCCTGCCCAGCAGCTGAGCGTGGCACAGCCAACCCTAAAAGGGTGGTTGCACCCTGCCATGAGCAGTGAGTGCACGGGGGTGTCCCGGCCAGGTGGCAGGCTGTCTCTCCAGAGCAGCAGCTGGGTTTTCCAGTCAGTCGGCTTCAATACTTGTTGCTGCTTTTCTCAAAGCTCTGCCTCTGCTAGAGAGAGTACCAGGTTTGAGAGGGAGCAGTTAATTTAGGAAAACTTAGCTGAGCACTCATACCTCTTTTCCTCCAACTTCCCAAGCCTTTCTCACTTCCCTGGATCAGACAGCAGCTGAGCAGTGACAGAGCAGCACTGCCTGGCGTTAAGCAGTGGTGACAGCTGGGTTTCAGTAAGTAGAATAATGGTGGGGGGGCCCTGTTGTCAAAGTCACTAAATGCAGCCAGGGCAAGGGGCTCCAGCTGTGGCGTGGGACAAGGCTGGCTGCCTCTGGCCACTTGTGAAAGCACCTGGGTTTTAAGTTTTTTGTTTCCCCTGCCCTAAGCAGTGATGTATGAAACTACCCAGCCATTACAGGAGTCCTTTATGCCCTCCTTCAAGTGTGGCACTGTGACCCAGCTGTTCAAGCACTGGAGAACAACTGCTGGCTTTGCTCCTGCAGGACTGCAAGGATCTGAGGTGGTTCTTAACATCTTTGGACCACTTCAGTCAAAAAGGTTTCCATCTCATTTTAAAACCAAAACCTGGGAAGTGAGGGAACTCTCAAGTGGCCCATCACCGGATAAAGGTACTGCATGAGTGTCTCTGGGGAGTCCTGGATAGAGGAAACAGAGGTGCGAGGATGGAGGGCTCACCAGGGACTGTTCAGCTGCACCCATCTGCACTCCTGCAGTAGGGCTCACCCCCTCCAGCATGTTGGAGTGCTTTATTGTGGACAGAATTGCACCATGTTGTGTTACAGACTGTAAATAGTTGTATTATAGCCTAATTTGTACGTAAAGAAGCCTTATGTAGTGACCTTTGGTACAGGTTAGGGACAGGTGTGTTCTCAGCAGTGGGGCAGGTCAGCGCAGACACCGTGGGTAGTCTCGTGCTGTAATCCAGGGCATTAAGTGATTCCAACCTCCTCCAGTCCGCACCTTGTTGGACTCCTCTCTCTCTATAGTGCCTTTTGTAGATACAGCTAAACACACATCATGCAATACGGTGAACAAAACCGTGTCAAAGGTGGTATTTTGCTGTTTTTGTTTTTTCCAAAGTGCAACTGACTGTGTAAAGAAACCCAAGATTAGCTACAAACCGTTGCCTATTGAAAAATGCGAGGGCATTTTCAGCTTTGATGTAATGGTAGGGTAATACAATCAACTCGTGTTTGAGCCTGGCTTCTCAGCAACAAGTGGCAGGAGGGGGGAAGGAGCCGTTGCCGTGTGCCCTGTCTGCTGTAGCCAATTTACATGTTGGGTTTTGCCTCTTCCGTTACCGATGCTGTTCAACGTTGCTTAAATAACTGTACTATATTATGTGAAAAGCTGAAGAAATTTTATTCAAAGAGAAGTATTAAGATTAGTTATTTATGAGGATAAAAAATAGTGTGTGTTGTTTTCTTTACTTTGCTTCTGTTAGAGTGTTTATTACCTTGAAAGCTTACCTGTCGGGGGAGGGGGAGGCGTGTGCTGGAGGGCCGAGCCGGGCTCTTATCGCTGGCGATCGCGGGGAGCTGGTGAGGCAACCGCACTTGTGTGGCACAGGAATAGCCCGTTCCATGTGCACAAACCCCACGCAGCGCTGCCCCTGGCACGGAGGATGCCACACATCCGTGCCCTCGGTGCCAGGCTCTGCCCTGAGCCCGGTTCTGTGCTCGGGGATGGCCGTGCTGGCTGTGCCCGTGACCGCGCTGACAGCGACTTCTCTGGCGGGCCAAGGTCATGGCTCGCTGCTAAAAGAGGGTTAACTATCAACTTTTATTGGCGTTCTGCAGTTTGCACAGTACTGTCCCTTGCCCTGTGCTGAGATCAGGCCCTGAAGAGGTGCCCTTCGGTACTCCTAAGGCCAAGCAGATGACAGCTCCTAGCCAAGCAGGATGCTGCACCCGTGTTTCCATCTGCGAGGAGCGCCTGGGGAGGGACAGCAGGGGGTTAAGGCTGGCTCTGTGGTGACTAATGGTGCAGGACTCTGCTATCTAGTTAGGTGTGTAGGCACACACCAGGTCCCACCAGATAGGATCTCTTACCTGGAAGCAGCATTCCAGCACCCAGTGATAAACCTGACAGTCCCACAGCCTGACTCACCTGATTCTGCAGGGATCTGCCCCCCATGCTCAGGTACAGGCAAAACACACCACTGGGGCTGATCCTATCGCTTGAAGGGCAGCAGTTTTGGGCTGTGGAGGGGACATGAACTATTTCAGCATCAGGTTCTTCTCAAGGAGCTGCGGACACTCACTGGTTGCTCCCAGAAGTAACTCCAGCAGCCTGCAGGCAGCCTTGTTGTCATTCTTGCCTGCCAGGAAGCTGGTGTGTCCTCAGCTCCTCGGTAAACAGGAGTTTGGCAGCACCGCCATCCACCGCCTACCTCCAGCCACTGTTTCCGAGAAGGGAAGGGCCTCTCCTGCAGGCAGTGTGTGAATCACCTGCAGGCCTGTGTCCCCGTGAGCACACACGTGATCCCTCGCAGCTGGCCTAATGCTTGTGCTCCTGGGCTCTCCAGGTTCCTCTTGGTCACCTTAACTGCCTCGAGGCAGTCACCGGCTTCCCTGGGGCTGAACGGTGCAGGTGCAGCACAAGTTCAGGCTGGGTGGTGTGGGGAATGACGGTGTCTGATGGCAGGGGGGCCATGTGGCTCTTCAAATAGGTTTTAATATTGGTCAGAAGCCAAAGTGGTTATTTCACCTAGAAAATGCCTTGTCTGTGAAAGCAGCCTGAGACTTTCCTCATGCTAAGGCAAACAGGCCCATGCTCTGCCACTGAAGTGCTCTTTTGCCAGTCCATTGGGGGGTGGGTGTTAGTAAGGGCACTACAGTCACTGTGGCAGCACCCTGTAATTCACTCTGTGCTGGCAAACAGCTTATTTGGTGCAAGGATGGTTTTCCCAGGTAATGATATGGAATACCAGTTCTGTGTCATAGTCCTGCACTACGGTGCTGTGGGAAATCCCAGGACAGGAGGGGGGCTGCAGCCTGCCCAGTGCTGCGCTGTGAACTGAGCAGCTCACCCTGCCCTGAGCACTCCTGCCAACCTCCTGTGCAAGCTCTTGCCTCAATGGCTCTTCTGTCCAATTCTGCTTGCTCAGGGTATGCTTGACACCCATACTCTTATCCAGGAGCAGTGGTCTTGACATTTATTCCACCCTCAAGTGCCTGTCCTCTTAACTGCCAAACCCAAACTGAAGTAGTTCTCATAAAATTCCCTTGGAAACAAAATACACAGTCCCTGTACACAAAGGGAAGGGTTAGGGCTGTAGCCCACAAACACCTCCATGGCCTCCTGCCCCTGCTAACACACACTGCTTCTGCTAGTCTGGCTGGTGCTCACATCACTCTTGCTGGGCCATTGCACAGCTCTTGTCTCTGCAAACAGCATTTACTGCCAGATGGGGAGTGCTACCCTGGAACTGAAAGGAGGCAGAGGTCACCTCAACATAGATTCATTATTCAGCTATTGGATTAAGAAAAACAAGGTACATTGATCCCATAGCCAGTTGCTCTTTCCTGGGAACAGAGACTGGTTACAATCTCTGTAATTTCAATATTCTGACCATGACCGTAATTTTTCTTTTGCCTTTTTAAGTGTTGCCAGCATACAGAGTAGTGCAAATTGGAGGGCATTTCCCCTTCACAGCTCATTGTCCAGCAGAACCACCCCTATGCAATTCCTTCTGAAACACTATTACTGCCCAGCATTCAAAAGGAAGCTGTATGGTTTACTTTTTATTGTTTAGCTAAGAATTACACTAACTGTATTTTCCAGAATCTAACTCTTTTAGTGGTACCAGAATGGTAAACAGAATTGCTATTTTTTCCTATTAAGAAGCTAAGCTGGAGTTCAGGCCTGCTTAGTATCTGCTGAACAGATCAAAATCCCATTGATAATGTGCTTTGGGCTACAGCAAAACTAAAGCCAAGTAATATTGAAAGCAAAATTAGGTTCATAGCAGCTGTCTCCTGCAGGAGGTATTGCAGAAGCAGCCATCAGCTTGAGATGTCATTCACCTGCCATCCAGATCAGCAGGAAGAGCCTCCATCTCTTAGAGGGAGAAGGGAAAAAGGGGAAACAAGTGGCCCCAGTCTCTGCTGAGCAGCTCCCAGTGAGTGGCTGCTTTTGGAGCAGCCCCACAGCAGAGTGCACCAGACTGATCCTACACAGCTGAAGGCACCTGGCCGTGCTGAGGGAAGCAAAGCTCCTTAGCAATTAGGTCACAAGTCAATCCAGGAGCTGGTCACTTGTACCTTCCAATTTAGTGCTCCTCAAGGGAGGACTTAAAAACCACCAAATCACCTCCAGAGAGACTGGCCCTACTTAAAGCCCACTGAAGTGCAAAGAAACTGTCAGTGAGTGGTTTATTTGAGTTCTGAATCCAAAGACCATGTGGGAAAATCTGGGCAGCCATGGAGGGCTGCACCCTTCCCAGGAACCTGCAGCCTGCTCCCAGACATTGCCAGCCCATGGGGACCAAATGAAGGTGACAGGCTGGTGTGGGCAATGGAGAGGCCTTCACACACACCACTGGGGTTTCTCTTTTTGTTTTTATCCCTGTGGAATCCAACAGCTGTACAGAACACACCCTTCACCTTTAACTTTAATTAAAATAGAGTTTATTAGCTTTTCTTTTAATACAAACATGAGAAAGGAAAACCACCTGAAGATGTAGTGTTATTTTCAGTATTGAACTGTGATCAATACCTGAAGTGCCAAGTCCCGTGGGTTTGGGAGCCAGGGGCTGGCACATTTGCATACTGCAAAAGGCTGTATGCATCACTTGAACAGCTGAGTGCAGCCACACTGAGGATGGCACTCACACAGCCCCACTCCCAAAGGCAGATGGACTTGTTGTTCAGTGTAAGTTTCTGGGCCTTGGCCGTAAGAGGAAGTGCACAAAACCCGTGTCATTCGGAGGGAGATCTGCTCCTAGGACACTGCCTAGAACCTATTTGGATCCAAGAAGGGAAGATACTACAAAGACTTGTAACAGGAAGAGTCTACAATAATACTTATCCTGTTTAAAGTTCAGTTTCAGAGCTTGACAGTAAGCTCTGTTCTAAAGTCTCAGAAAGAGCAAACCCCAAGCCTCTAGAGCAGTCGCACAAGATAAAATTCACTTTGGGAAAAAAAAAGGTTTATAGAAAGCTTTTTGATAATTCTCAGTTGAACACAATATCTTTCCATCTACCTTGATAGGTAGTCCAGGATTCTCAGACTCATTATTGTCTCATTATGAATGTAACTTCCTCCCAGGAAACTGAAACCCAAGGAGAGCCAGAAGGATGCACAATATCAGCTTTAGGAACTCACTGTATATAGCACAAGAGATCTGCAGGAGAACTCAGAGAAGCAGTGCTGCACACACGCCATTCACCACTGGATTGCTACACTGTTTGGGATGGTGATGATGTTTCCAGACCAACTTTTTCATTCAATGCCTCAGAAAAATACACAGATTACATCTCTTCCAGAGCAATAGAAGTATTAGAAAATGAGAGAAGCACCATAATTCACAAGAAATGCAGCATGGACCCTATACATTTTAACAATACATAAAACCATATCTCTGCCCCCAGTCAAAACATTCAAAGTCTTTTGACAATCTTTACTGGAGTGAAGTTGTGGGCGCAGAGATGGAATTCCTTCTGCTGGGCAGCTTCTTGGTATGAACACATCACCAATAATAGCAGCTTTTTAGTAGCCAAACCAGGGAAAAGCCATCAACACGTGTCTATGCTACTGTTTTCAGCTCCAGAGTGGCTTTATACTTTAAGAGTCCCATGTGTTGTTTTTGTTAACACTGCATTGACCTGAAATACAAATGCAGCGAAGACTCTGGATGACAGGGGAGAGGAGGGAAGAACATTGTAACTATAGTCATGTGGTTAGTGTTTAAATTCTAAAATTTAAAACTACTTATTATTAAAAACCTCAAGAGTTCACAGCTATAGGCCTACATAGTAAGCAAACATCTGTGGGGCAGAGAAGGAGATAAGTTTGTTTTTGCACCTCTGGATACATTAGAAGGAGGAGAGAGTCGATTTGACAAAGGTCTTGTCTTTTGCACCAAGTATGTTCCTCAAGCCCTGGGCTCCTTGGCTGGCTGGCTCTCTCTTGCCCTTGCTGGCAGAGCCCACCCCGGCTGGCTGGCGTGGTGGAGTGGTGATTCCTGCGGCTCCTGGGGATGCTGCTCCTGGTGCTGCACCTCGCTCTCTCTCAGGAGAGGATGGCGTTCGAACGGCGGATACCAACTAAGTTATCAGCACTGAAAGATCGTCTCATAGCAGCTTTGGACAAGTCTTTGTATTTGTCTTCACACAGCCGGGAGATGGCCTGGACAGACAGACAGACACAAAACGCAAAGTCCGCATTAGCAAAGTCTGAATTACACGGGCAATGCCAACAGCACAGGTGCTCTGCAGCAGTGACACTTCTGGCTTTCATCTAGAATGCCAACAGATAAGGACTGCTCTGGAGGGAAAAGAGTAATGGGGTCTGTCCCCAGGTAAACACGAGCCATCAGAAAGGCAGAGCTTTCCACATGCAAGTATCTTTATTTTACTAGTCTCACTATCTAAGGAAAAACTTGGATCCATTTCAGACTTAAGTCTGTGGAAGTTATGTTGAAAATCACCCCAGTAGCTAGGTCTGGTGCACACAGCAGCACAAAAATTTTATTTCAACAGTGCAGAAATGCACAGAGGCATTTCTCTGAGAGAAAAGGTTCAAACCGAAAAGGTTTCTGTGCTCCCTCGGGCATCTTACCCTTGGCCACTCAGGGCAAGCAAGCCAAGGAAATGAATTTCTACTGGTGTGTCTGTTCTGCCTTTGCCTTCTCTACACCCTCACTCCCAACATACTCTCTCTTAGCAGGATCACCCCCATGATCTGAGATGGGAGGGCAGCCACGGTACTTTATTACAGCAATTAAATATTAACACATGTAGACAATCTAGTGTTGAACTGCTTTTTTGTCCATTTATTGGCTTGCCTTTGCCCTGCTTATCTAGCTATTCTAGTAACAAACCTAATCATTAAATCCTAATAACACAATTGTCAAAAAAATACTGTGTCTCCTCCCCTGCAAGGCTTGTTTCTGATTGGAGCCTTCAGGCATTATCAATGCAAATTAATAAGGATACCTGTAATAAAACAGTCAAGCTGAATTTCAGCCCTGAACATTTACTTCCATTAATAATTTACCACCTATCACCAGATGAACTTTCAGAGTCCTGTGATCAGCTACAAGCCTACACCTTCCCTTTAAGGCAGCACCCATTCAGCACAGCCCAGTGTTCTGCAAGTTCAAAAGGTGAAAAGCACTCGGAGCATGAATAAAGTTCTAAGTGTATTTTAAAATAATTATTTACATTTATTTCTGCCGACCTTCTGGAGGCATGCATTTGGCTCAAGAGTGGCATTCTTTGAGACACTGGCGGCATGAGCTCCTGGTGCAAGACCAGACAGACTCTCCATCCTGCTTTAATGCTAGCACATCAATCACACAGCAACCTGTGCTGACATATTTAGCCCCAGTTGCCCATATGGTGTAAATCAGTTTTAAGTTTCTGGAATTCACTAATTCACTGCTTTATACAGGCTCCTATCAGCTGCTTATATGCTTCTAAACGAAAAGAAGAATTAAAAATTTTAGCAAATAGTCTAAATATTTATCACATTTTTGAATTAAACCCCAAAATGTTCAGTATACATGCATTAGTAAGTGCATGAGAGCAAATTACAGAGTGGTCTGAAAATTACCCTGGTTTAAATACCAAGCCCCCAAATACGAAGAAAGAAGAAACAAAACAGGCTCACAATCTGTAAATCATCCACTTATGCCCTGGCACTGAGCAGTTCAGTAAACAATTTCCTGTGGACTATGAACTGCCCTACAACCACATTTACAATTAGTGACAGTGTTAGCTTAAAGTGCAAGTAACAAGGGTGAGACAAAGCAGAAGAGCTGCGTTGCTCAACTTTAAACAGAGGAATTCATAGGCATATCATACTTCTCATTCCAAAGGACCAGGAGGGATCCCACTTACTCCTGAAGTTCAGGCTCTTATGGGACAAAATAAAATCCCTAGCCCTTGGCAGAATTATTGGGGTGGACAATGGAACAATGTAAGCCAAGAATCAGCAGTACACCCCTCTTTGAAAGGGGCTGTGCTATCAGTGTGTACAGGGCCTGTGGTAATGCTTTTGTTGAAAGGTCAACAAAACAACATGCAGAGTCATCAATTAAACCTGGACAGATGAAAGGTTGCATTGATCCAACAAGAAATTTCCCTGGGAACCCAGGT
Source organism: Haemorhous mexicanus (assembly GCF_027477595.1). NCBI lineage: Eukaryota > Metazoa > Chordata > Aves > Passeriformes > Fringillidae > Haemorhous > Haemorhous mexicanus. The sequence continues at coordinate 25,975,935 of NC_082348.1, read as the reverse complement.
AATTTGTATATTTTCAAAAAGTCTTACATATCTCCAGCAACTAGGAAGATTGACTCTGCAGAAGTTAAAGCTTTTTAAAATGAGCCTTCGTGCCAGGAAGGCTGTGGGGCCTCTCCACAAGGGCAGCCTTTCCACGGAGCAGAAAGGGACAGTAATCTGCACTCCTCTGGGCATTCTGAAGGGTTCCCAACAAGGGGCTATTCCAAAAGTTTATCTTAAAGCAGCGTTTCTTTGTAAAGGTGGGAAGCCACAACTTATTTCTGCAGCTGCCCCCAGACAAATTGTTTATTAAACCATGAGAGCAGTAAGAGTGCTCCTCTAAATCTAAAAGCAGCTGTGCAGTGGGATGCAGTGGGAAACCTTCAGCTGGTAGTATTTAGAAGGGTCTGAGTGTGACTGTCTCTAGGTGCTTGGAATACAGACTGTGACCAGGGAAGGACAGACAATCCATTACATATGACACTAATCCTTTCAATCTTAAGTAGCCTAGCTGAACTACGGTTCCCAAAATAACATCCATTTTATTTTGCTATCTGCTAGACTTTTGTAATCCCTTCCAAAACCCTTCCTTTCCTCAGAATTCTAGCTTAGCCTATGCACGGTTTTAGAAGTGCTAACTGTATTTATAAAAAGGGTTAAATTACCCTGTAATACACGAATCTAAAAGCTTTTTAGTTTTTCTAACTGCCACTTAACATGATTAGCAACAGATGCTCTTACTACTCATCCAAGACAGAGGAGTCCCCTGCTCAGCCACTCTCAGACCATTTACCTCCAGCTTCTGTGCTCTCTCTTTACTGAGAGGCTCCAGCAGAAAGCTCAGGTTATTGTCATCTGCTAGGGAGCGAAGATCAAAGTAGTATTTGGCGTAAACACTGGCAGGAACATTGATATTAAACTGCAGTAGCTCCAAGAAGTGTCTTTCCATCTCGTTCCTAGGAGGCGTAAGGGACAGGAGACAAAGGAAAAAAAAGATTGTTTTAGCTGGCTGAAAACACTGAAGAGACCTCAAGCTTGTTTTAAACCCAGCAACTTTGAAACAGGTCACGGAGAGCTCTGCATTATTAGTTTCGAGAGACAGGTCATTCCCTGGTGCTCCAAACAAGGTGCAGCTTTTGAGTCCTGGCACCTCCGGCTCGGCTCGGAAGGCAGTGCCCTGTCGTGCACCCGCCCGTCCGAGCGGGGAGGTTCATTCTTCCGAGTTCCATTAGTGCAGCTGTACAATTCATGTGCCATTCTCACTCTCATACGGCCCCACGCTATAGTGATCAGATGAAAGGAATGATGTATGCTGTTTATTAGCTCTGAAGAACTTGCAGACATTTTCACCAGGCTGATAACAGGAAGGGGGTTTATTGAAGCAGAGGCGGACTAACAAAAGGAGTAGGCAGATCACCACGGCAACAAATGGATCTATGAAGAGCTGCTGCTATTATCTCACAGAAAAAAGCCTCTTGAAGCAACATGGATTCATCTCCAATAAATAAATAAATAAGCAGCATTAGGTGGGAGAAGGAATTTTCCCCTCAATAGCATTAGGCAGGATAACAAAGTACTATGTCAAAGGGCACTGTCCAGTTTTTACTCTTGTCTGTTTTCACCGGGCAAAATACTTGGAGGAAAGCGTGGAGAGTGTCATGACATGGAAAAACCTGCTTCAGCTACTGTAATGTGGTCAGCTAAAGCAGAGATGTTCTACAGAGGAGAAACAATGTTCTACAAATTAACCTAAAAAGAAACTGGTGCTACTCAAACTCAGCAATTCGGTTCAACAACAACTCAACAACAGCCCCTACAGGTAGCAAATCTGTTCCAACAGAATTTAGCAGCTGTACAGGCCAACTGTGAATACACCAGAGGATGAGCTGCACCAAGTCAGTGCCAAGGTTGTTACTGCTTTTTTGGGAGCTTTTAAAATGGATGCTTTACTTATCAGTGCGGGGCAAATCAATCAAGGAATCATCTGTGTTGTCCTGTATTGGGTGGTGGGTGTCAGTATGAATAGCAGCTTTGTGTTTCTTTCCAGCATGGCAGACTCGAGTATCATTGAACCTAGTGCCAAAATTAATTTCCTGTTCATATGGTCATAAGCCCATAGAAATGTAAATCAGATAATGTTTTGATGATCAGCTGATCAGAGCTTGATTTACCCTGTGAGTAAATGCTCTTCACTGCCCCTTTTGTACTCACTAGGCTAATACATTTTAATTCTGTAAAAATACAATTCTTCATTGGATTAACAAGTCCATTAACAGTGGTTTAAAACCTGGAAAAGGATAATGCCCATGTTTTTTCTGTGCCTTATTTACAAATATATGTAGCCTAAAGAATGAACAGCATGTGTCTCCTTACAAACAATCATGGCAAGATTAGCAGCTGTACTGTTAATTTTTTAGCAATTATGGATTCGGTCTCATCAAAGCTAGCAAGTTCTGACAAAGGATGACTTCCAAATGTCAACTGAATTTCCTTTGATTTTTTTTTTCCCATTAGAAATAAGTAAAACAAAAACAAAAAGCTATCTCCCAAAACCCAAAAGAAAAATGTCTTTCATTAAAAAAACCCACCTTTGCCTTGGGCAAATAGAAAAGGGCTTGTGATAGAAGAATGAAGATAAACACTTCAGCTACGTTGAGCAGGATGAGGCAAAGGCAAACGACCACATGTAGCAGTTACCAGGCCTGGATCTTGTATCCCTTCAGAACCTGGGAGCCCCCAGCTCCCAAAAAAGCCCAAAGCTGTTGGGGGCACCCAGCACAACTCTGAGCAGTGGGGGAGAGTCTGGTGGGGAGGAGGTGCACCCTTCACAAGAGGTGCCTGGCTTGTAAGCACACACACCCACACATTTGCAAAGTGGTAAACTAAACCAGACATAAAAACCTTCTGCCAGCTCCAGAGTGGTGCAGCCCCTGTGCTTGGCCTGCAGTGGTTCAACAAGAGCATCTGTCAGGTTAGTGAGATCATTCTAGAGAGAGAGAGAGCCAAGAGGAGAGCTCAGAGGAGCTCACAAACAGAACTTACCACCAGTTCCTATAGATGGGCTGTTCCTGCACAGGGATGGCCCACCCAGGGAGCAACACCTGGTAGAGTCCTGCCAAGCTGTCTTTAGCTGCAGAGCTGCTGGGATTTTGGGTGGATTTTTTGGCAGCATCACCAGCCATCCCCAACATTAGAATGCAGCTGTGACTGAAATCCTTTGCCAATTATTTTCTCTCACTAACACTTGTACTTGGAATACTCATTACCAAATGACTGGTTTAAAAATACTGCAACTACTAAAACTCACAATAACTATGTACCAACCATGAATTGAAAGTAGGCTTGTAAACTTAAAACAACTCTGTCAAGTATGTGAAGCAATTTTCCAAGGTCCCTATAATGGTGATGTTATCCAGCCAAGGAGTGCTGAGGTCTGCCCAGCTGCAGAGCCTGGGATGACCACCCTGTGCCACTGTCAGGAAGGGGGTAGTACAGTGTCTTCCCATACCTAAATTCAAAGGTCTAAATAATCTCAAATGAGATGGGAATTACAAAAATCCTATCCTCAAATTGGAGGGGAAAAAAAGCCTAAATTCCATCTATTTTCCTTACCACCATCACTGCTTTGAAAATGCAAGTACTGACAATTTCAAGAGACCCAGCATTGGCAATAGAGCATAAATATCCTGCTTGTTAGAGATATTTTCTGTGCTATCAATTTGATTTGTCCCAAATGGGCTAGAAGAAGAGACATCAAAAAGAGCAAGATGTACACTCCAGCACTTCTGGCTTTGCTGACCCCACTTCAGCCATCTCAGAGTTATTTGCAGCAATGCTTAAAGTATGTTCCTCAGACAGATGAGCACTCAGGGCCAGGCTAAGTGGAGATGTACATTGTATAAAATCACTAATTGTGCTCTCCTGAAAGCAGGGCTGGCAGTGTCCTGCATTTTGAGACAAAGAACTCCCAGGCAAGGGGTATGTATAAAACAACTAACAGTGGCTGCTGTTTGAGATGTGAAATAATTTGAATAATAAAAATTGTTTTGGTGCAGAAAACTCCCTCGTTTTTAGAAAAAACAGCCCCCCACCTAAAAGGAAGAAAAGTAGGTATTCCTACTCCTAGAGAGTCCCAAATGAATAATTACTTAGTGCATTTGAAACATTAGTTTGGGTTGAATACAGGGAAGAGAGCTTGGGGCAAGAACAGTGCCCCACGACACAGGCAGCCTCCCAGGGCTGTGTGCAGAGCTCTGCCAGCTCAGTCTGCTCCTGTGCTAGACCTGGCTGTCACTGCACAGCCCTGGACACATGCTCAGGGCACAGCACTGGGATTAAACTCAAACACACACAAAGCATCTCATGAAAGCAAGGCCAGAAAGCCTGGTGTTTTTAGCTGGACTTGTATAATTTCTACCTGTGATAATAAGAGAAATAGGAGAACAAGCTAGCAAACAGAATTAAAACAAAAATATTGACATGTCAAAGCTCTGAGATAGAACTTTGTGAGAAGGAATTTAACAGAAAACCTAATGGGCCAACTACAGTTCACATAAACACACCTCCAGCCCAAAGTATGAGCCTGGAGCCATGAGGATGAATACCTTCCCATACTGCAGAATCTGCCTTAAGGCTGAGTGCAGCAAGAAAAGACAGCAGATTCAAAATTCCTGAAAAACTGAAATGGATATCTAAGACAAAAATACATCGAAGGAACAGCCTTACAAAAACAAGCAGTAATAAGACTGAGGACTTTGTTTTCAGCACTGTAAGCACATCTAAGAACCTACCCAGAGAGGATAGCTGTACTGTAGCAGTAGCTGTGTGTAACACAGGCAACCACAGCTACCCACTCAACACCTGCTGGCCAGCAGCAGCACTAGAGCTCAGACCCTGAGGTGTTTAGACCTTAATTGGGTACACAAGCACACATGACAGTCCCAAGTTATGGTTTACCTTGCAATTCTTCAAATTCTAAAACAGAAAATCCAGGGGACAAATTTAATTCACTTTTTTTTTCCTTCTAAAAAACCTTTTGATAAGACTATAAATTGGGCAGTTTAGTTCCATGGCTCATCACTGAGATTAAGAAGGTAAAGAAAATTAACTTCAAAGTCACTCACACAAGTCATTAAAATTATTAACAGAGATTTGTCTCAAAGCAGGGTAATTATCCAAAGTTTCTTGAGGTAAAAAAGAGAATGAGCCCAGACACTAAATATACACCTTATATATATATATATATATATATATATATATATATATATATATATATATATATATCTCATAGCAACATATATATCATATATATATATCACAGCAACAGATTTTTTCAGCATGACCATGTGTTATTTAAAAAACCATAAATAAACAACAACAAAAAAATCCCCAAAACCCCACCACTGTAGACTACCCAAACCTTGCAACTTACATGTCCTCAACAGTAATGTCCTTCAGTATTTGGCAATAATCCACATTCCACACAGCTTGATCATCCCAGACTTTAGAAGCCAGCAGAATAGCTCCTAGGACTATCCTCTTCCAGTTACTAGGGCATATGTCAATCTCTGCATAGGTTAAAAGCCTTTCCAAATAAACCTATACAAAGAAGAAGGGAAAATAACCAAACAGCAAAACCCCACAATTATATGTGTGTAAATAAGACCTGGAGCAGAGCTGAGCAGCAAATATGCCAGTCCAACAGGACTATTTATTACTGTTAAGTGTGTCAACATAAGTATCAGTCATTACTACTTACACTTAAGAATCCAAATTTCCAGGAGCTACAGGTTCCATTTTTTATTTTCCCCCAAGAGCTGGACCACCAGGGTACACAATAGCTAGTGAGGTGAAGAGTTCTGAGCAATGAGCACTGCTCCTTCGGGGAGACACTGCTACAGCTCTGTCACGGGTCACACATCACTGGCAGGTTCATTAGGGCCTGCCTGGGTAGCAGATCTCTCCACAGCACATTAGCCTTTCATCCTGGTTAAGTTCAGCACTCGTAGTTTAACAGGAAGTGCTAAAACCTGCATTTGATCACTAGTGATGGGACAAAGATGTGTTAATCGCTGTCCTTCCACAGTGAAAGGCCTTTAGTGCTATTTCTGTCTTACCCTGTAGAAAAGACTTCAATCCCTGCATTTCCATCACCAACTGCTTAGGCAGTGAGACATGCCCAAGTGAAAGATGTGCCTTGGTCTTTTCCCCCCATGAGATCTCAAACCAACTCCAGGATGTTGAATCTCTCTCTTCCTTGAAAGTTCTCTACTATTCACACTCCTATAATGACCCAGGTACTAAGAAATATGCACTTTCAAATTTGAATATAAATTGTTTTTAATTTTATATTCCCTCATCTAAATCCAAATTTCTAATGTAGCTTCAGATAAATTAGTGGGTAAGGGAAGCTCCACCTATTAAGGTCTAAGGGAAGGATTGATCTCTGTCACTGAGTTCTCTCCATGCTTTCTTCCCATCCTTGGCTTGTAGCCTTCAAACAGCCTAAAGGTGTTCCTATAATAACAGGGCCATCTAGTGGTAACATTCACTTAAAAACTAACTCCATTTTTTGTACACACTTCCCATAGTTTGCCCAGGGTTACCTGTCATCTTGTTCTGTCAAAATTGCTTGCCTGTCTTTGAAAAAGCAAAAATCTTCAACTACTTTCAGAGTTTCAACAGCTTGTAAATATTCAGCTTTTTAAATTACTCATTTCCTTATTGAAGAGAGTCCTTCAAGCTAAGTTTGCTTAATTGCTATACTGTCTTTTGGTGACAGCTCTGTTCTCCTTTCACACTGTTTTTCAGAAAGAAGCCACAATGAAGACTGAAGTTTAGTGTGCAACAAAATGCAGTTTGAGAGACAGTCTAAAGTAGCAATTATACATGCTGTGGTATTTAAATTTCCTTTCATATACATATATGCACACACACAAATATATATATGTATGTACATAAAAAATCACGGTCGTTCATAAATTTTTTAATCCATCATGCTTTCTGAAATCAAACAATGAACTGTAATGAGATTATTATCTTAATATTGTTCTTAAATTCTAAGTACCTCCATGTCACCTGGGGAAAAAAGTTATAGTCTCTTTGGCTTAATTAAAAAAAAGTTTGGTAGAAAGATGGCAATGATTGAAGGACATAATAATGAGAAAGATCCTCTCCTAGAGTTCCTATAGGATTGACTCTTGGTCCCTTGAGACAGTAGTGGTTAATATGAACTCAAAACCAACACCTTCCCATGCACACAGCTGAAATAAAAAATGTCTTCATGTGTGATCTAATCACACCCCACTGTTTACAGCATCCACCGTTCTGCTCTTCTCAAGCTTCTTCAGTGAGTTTTGTATTATGAAACAAACAGGATTTTATTGAGCAAGTAATTAAGCATTACATATTTATACACGGAAAAGAGAACAGCCCTTTTATTTAATCACTTCTGTGACTACTTAGAGCTCTGTAATGAACTCACTTGTCCTGTGCTGTCATGAATAGGGTTTCATGAGATACTCTGAGCTATTTCAATGCCTGTCCAGCCCGGATCTCTGAAGGAGGAGAGGGGAAAGCCCTGCTGGGCAGGAGCTGCAGCAGTCCCTTACCAGTGTGACTATTGCACACTCCGCCGTCAGCTGCGCCGCGCTGAAGAGCGTCCGGACGAAGCGGTAGATGTGCTTGTGGTCAGGGTCGTGCTTGTAGTAGTCATCTGGCACCTCCTCCCGCTGAAAGAAAGCTCTTGCAATTACTGAAAAGCTGCCTGCTTAACACCGACTCTAAAGCACAGGTTATACACCCATTTCCTGTCACTGATTTATACCCTGAAAGAAGCAGCCTTGCAATACTGCAAACATTCCAAACAAAACACGGGAGCTTTAGCTGGCACCTCTCTTCTGAACACTTGTTTGATCTGTAGGGCCAACAGGAAAGAGCATGAACTACCATCATCACTGCTATGTGCTAACCATTGTCCATGGAACATTGTTCAGACTGAAAGAGATGTGAAAAAAAAAAAAAAAAATGCTTCTCCCTGCAAGAAAATCACAGGTGTATACACACCATGGCTCTTCAAAAGGCAAAATTAACAGACTTCATGAGATTCCTCTTCCAGCTGAGGAAGCACTGAAGAAAGCATGGCAACAATTCTGTCACAGGTAGAACTAGAAGGTAATTTACATTACCTTCATAGGACTCATTCTTGAGGGACTCCAGAAAGACAACAAAGCTAATGAACAACTAGATTTAACTCTGACACGGTGCTAAACTGTTTCTAAACACAGGGGAGAAGAAAAGCTCAGAAGTAAACAGTCTATAAAAGCAATCCTAAAGTAAGTGTTTGAGATATGTTCTGATATTTAGCACTTTTTCTGGAGGGATGAAACTTCAAGAACCCCAACTCTGTACACTGGTTCTGCAACACTGATACTGAATAGACTTCTGTCTCCAATCCAAGTTAGACCTACAGTATGGTCAGGACAGCAGCTGAGAACAGCACAGCTGCTTGACACCAAGCTAGCAGTTGTAAGGTAAGCAAAGCAGCGTTTTCCTGTGGTTTTGTAGTTTAAAATAGCTGGGGAGCATTGTCAGGTAAAGTGCAGAAGTAAGTTAACTTAGTACTGCCCACACAGCCTTCTAATACACCACTAACCAACAGAGGTAACCTCTGCAGGGGGGCCATGCAACATTAGGAACAACAGGAGCAGGAACACTGCTCACTCCTGTGCTACACGTGATACAAAAGCACATCTGAAGCACATTTTTGCTGACTGGATGTCCTGAGATAACCCAAAATGGTGTTTTATTCCTCATGCATTTGTGCCCAAAATCTCTCACTGAGATTAGGACCCTGCTGTGGGAAGCTGGGGATGGGTGGGTGCTATCCCAGGTGCTTTTAAACTTGGCTCTGGAAGGCAGCTGGGCCCTGCTGCTGTGTGGTCTTGGCTTTGCCAGCTGCTTGGTCTTGCCTTGAGCACAGGATTTGCCCATTTTGGTGTTTCTTTCCTGGTCTCAGAGAGACTGCTCTTAGTGGCTTTCTCATCTTGGGAAGGGTATTTCTGGCATTTTGGGTCTCTCCTTGGTCCCCCAGGATGTGAGAGTCAGCAGTTTGGTATTTAGCAGTTATTTACTGTTAGTTTTTGCCTGTTGCTGTTTTGTTTGTTAGTAAACTGCTCTTTTTCACTTACATCTACTTGTGTTCATTCCTTATTGGTGGAAAGGGATTGGTTGATCCTATACACAGAAGCAAATTATTCCAGAGTGTTCATCTTTTAAATTGTCTTAAACCAAGACACTGGAAGTGAGAAAGGAAGCACCAAGACTGGTATTTGTGACTAAATCCATGACACTGGTACCTGGGTCCCATTAGGGTCAACAGAGCTGGGTTTGGGCCCCTTGTGACTGCATCTTTAGAAGACAAGGTGTTCAGAGATTCCTTCCTGCTAATTAACCTTTCTGAAGGAACAGTAGGTACCAGGCAAAACACCATTGCTATAGAAACTAACAAGCCATGAGTGCCTTTCCCTCAGAAGTGTGACAATCAGCCCTAACTCTATTTCTGTCTGTATGCTGCAGTAAGATAGAAGAGACCTTTAAGTGTTCCCCAGAGGACACAATGACTTTCTTCTCATTTAATAGGAGGGAGGCTATATGAAAGGATCAAAGGATGTCAGGTTGTTAAATAAAGAAATTGTCTGATGGAGTTCATCTTACATAAATAATTTTGAATGCAAAACAACAGATTCAGGCATTTAAAATTGTAGAAGAGGTTTTACAGTGACTTCTGTGAGCCAGAGAGAAGTTTGATAAGAGGATCCATGTTTACCCCTGACAGAATTTCCTACCAAGGTCATTGACACAGACACCAAGAAAGAGAGAAGGATAAGTAAGAGAAACCTGCAGCTCTCTATTCCAGTAAGCACTCTGTTTGTCTCTTCTGACCAATGAGTAAAGGGTAAACTTAGGAGTTTAAGAAGGTATAAAAAGCATGCATGTTAGAATAAAAAAGGATTTGAAGCCTTCTGAAAATGGAGTGTTGCTTTGTATTGTGACTGTCTCAGTCACGACATAAAATAGTTTTGGTCCACACTTTTTGCTCTCAAGTGCTACATCCATACAAGAAATCCTGTATATAGCTCTTGTCCTGAAGTTCTTTTTTTTTTTTTAATTGAATAAAGAGTTGTATTTATTTCTATTGCACTGTACAATTTCTAGCACAGTTGGTCCTATTTAAGGATGAAACTGAAACAAACTTAAAATATTAACTTGTTTATTAAAATCTGTTTATTAACAATTGAGATCCACAAAATAGGTTATCCTGCATTCACTCAGGTAAGTCAAAGAGCAAATTAAATTTTTAAAGCTGCTGGATCTTTGCTAAATTGATTTCACATGAAAAGCAAAGTAAGTGGTTCTGTAGGAGGCATTAAGCTAGAGGTGCTCAAACTGGATGTGAAAAGCACACGCTCTACTCTTGAGCTTCCCTGTACTATGAGGTTTTGCATCTTTAAGAGTGTCTGAAAAGGGGTACCAGGACCAGTCACATTAAAATCACATCCTGAATGCTCCTTGCTGTTACTGCAAGCACATTTGCCTTAAAATGTTCCTTTTCCAGTTTTTTAAAGGCCAAATTCACTGCTGCCTGCTTTGTGTGATGTTTCATGTATTATATTCTCCTGCAGTCACTTAAAGGGTTAGGCACATACCTACTAACCATGTCTTCCTAAAGAAACAGAAAGCACTTCTAATAAAGCAGTTATTGAAGAGGGGGAGAAAAGAGACAAGAAACTTCAGACATGGAATACAAAAGAATTGGGCACATGATTGTTTCTGTTTATAGTCAAAGCATAAAAATCAAACACAGTTTGTAACATTTAGACTGGGCTCTATTCATGATCTAGCTGATCTCAAAAGTCACTGTCTGCACTTTGTATTATGTATTAAGACACAATTTAAGATCAATTTGATTGTGGCCTGGTGCTAATACTTTTTTATGACATACCATATAAATCAAGATGTTACTGATATACACTCAGAGGGCAAAAAAATACTTACTGTGAGAGGGTGAGACTTTTCATCAAAAATATCCAATGATCTGTCAGAATCTCTACAAAACAAAAGTCTCTGGTTTAGCAATAAGACTTAATTGGTTATACTAAGCTCTACTAAAAATCATTGTTCATTAATAAGAATCAAGGGACATATTTTATATTTCAGCTTTTCCTAGAATACGGCATGGAGCTACCTTGTATTTTTGCAAAGCATTTAATGATGAGTCCTTGCAATTAAATATTTAAGATGCTAAACAATGAATAGCTTTCCATGCTCTTGTATTATGCTTACTAAAGTTCTCCCCAAAGTGTGAAACTAGGTGAAACTCATGAATAGCATTACTTCAAAAGGTCAGCTGTAGTTCAGAAGCATATGTGGAACTAGCTGTAATGGCAAGAGTGATTTGCACATGGACAGAGTGTTCTTCACCCATCAAAACTAATCCATACCTCTGTACTCAGGATAAGCTGAACAAAGTCCAAAGGCTGATTTGTGATGAGTTAGATGTGTTTTCCTCCCTCCCTGTTTTGGAGCTTTATGTGCCATTGGATGGGTGCATTACTGACCCTTCCACAGCTACTCAAGAGGGGGTACAAAGAGAAAACAGATACAGCACACAGTGCCAGAGTTTTCACCTCCTTTGAGATTCACCAGCTGTCACTGAAGTGACCAAGACCATATCTGACTCTATGATCTTGAGAGTTTTTTTCTAAGCTTAGTGATTCTAAGATTTTATATCCCTGGTTCCAAAAGAAAGTCATTCTATTTCAGCAAAGGAAGAGTTCACTCACCTGTTCTTTATATGGTAGAATATTGCTAATGTTACACTAAAAAAAAAAAGAAAAGAAAAAAAGATTTAACAAAGCATTTTCCATGCACACTATTCGACTGCAAAAGCTGTCATTCAGTGGAATGTTACAAATCCATTTTGCAGTAACCTCCTCTTCCATCCCCATGCACTACAAATCTCATTTCTGATGTTTAAGTGTTGGACAGAAATTGGCCAAATCAAATCTTGCCAAACTACTCTGACATTCATGATGTAGATATTTGTGCAACAAAATAAGTGTTAAGTGACATTTTTTCAACATATACCTTAATTTCCTGATTAGGTGATATTTAGTGCAAATGTAGCCTATTCCCAACTAAATTGTAAGTTCTCCTTGCTGTTACCTATACCATTGCAGAGATTCTGCAGATGTTTTAACCCTGTCTAGTTGTCTAACTTAGAAACTGTCTAAAAACAGAGTAATAAAGATGGTATTATACCAGCAGAATCCAAGAAGTGGACAAGAACAGATTTCAGTCTCTGCTAAGAGAGGCAATAGGTTTCATATATTAAACACTCATGTACTGTGGAAAATTTCAGATTCTTTACTCGTGGTGGTAACAGGAACACTGCCATCACAGGAATCCATCATGAAAGTTCTGATCTGCTGTCAGCTGTACAAAATCACTGCACACTGTCACTTCAGAATGGTACAAGCATAATTTTTTAGACTTTTGTTTTGTTTTTCTCTAGAAAAGGAGAAGTGACATGTTGCATACCTTTGTCTGAAACCAAATTTTAAAGTAACAAATCAACTTAGACACTTCCAAACTCTACTAGACTATTAACTCTGTAAAGCCTTCTGGGCCTCAATCTACTTGATAAAACTCTTCTCAATTCTCATCTGGTATCATCTAAGTGCAAGTAATTGACTTTCTGGTACCCAGAAAAATAGCTCCAGCAGCCATGTACATTGCAAAACATAATAACAAGTAGGTAAAGAAAAGGTAGAAAGGCCAGAACTAAACCCTAAGTCAGCAACATGCTGATTTTCCACAACTAGAGGGCAGACTAATATCACTGCAAAGTACCAAACACAGCCCTACGACTTCTCCTGCAACTCCACACAAAAGCCATTTCAAGTTTTCCCAGGCCAAGAATTTCTTGATTTGGCTTTCAGTGTGACCTGAACTGCCCATCTCGAGGCACATTTTCAAACCCACGTGTGGAAACCCGGGGTGTTTGGACAGAACTGGTCGGAAAAATTCTTCAAGAGCAGCACGAAGAATTCTCGAAAAGGCTCTTCAACAGGCTGGCTCCACTGAAGTGATGGCAGCAGCATCTGCTGGAGGACCATGCTTCAGATGCAGAAGATATGGACATGTGAAAAAGAAGTGTCCAGAACCAGTGAAAAGTGTGAAAGCACCAGGCCTTTGCCCAGGATGCAGAAAAAAGGGAACATTATGCAAATCAGTGTTATTCCAAATATGATATAGATGGAAATCTTCTATTGTGAAAAATGCTTCCCAGGGAGGGAAACCCCCATGTAAAGATAAAAGTATTAGTTATGATTCAATTACCCAAAATATCTCTGAAGACAGAGCATTTGGGAAATGTGGGGTCATCAGCTGATTCCCCAGTGGTTCAGAGTTCTAGGGATTGTTGGTATTGAGTTTGTAACCTTTGTTATTTTTGGTTTTTATAAGCAATACTGATAAACAGTGACTGTTGTAATGTTATATGAATGCTTTAAAAAGGTTGTTTTAACCCCTTCAAACACTTCCTGTTGCTAAGTTGATTACACTCAGATTTTTGTGATAAGAATTATTATTAAGGTAGTGTTGTAATATTTGCAGCCATGTTTTACCATCTCTTTGTGTGATCACCACAAGACATGTGGCTCCTCAGGATCCTGCCTTTTTGTTTCTTAACTACTCATATGTTTGGTTTGGTTTTTTTTATCCAGATTGCCAGTTTCATGGTTTTCTTCAGTTATTATTACAGAGGTACTCCAGCAGAGAGTTCAGCTGTAGCATTAACTTCTTTTTAATTTCAATTTTGTACTAGGTCTTTCATTCAGCTGCACTTCCTCCACTCTCAGTGTCCAGATCCAGGCTCACAATCCCAACTGTGACCAAATTCACATCTCTGAAGAAGAGATTTGCTGTGTTTGAAGGATCTCTATCCTGACAGAAACTTCAGAGGGATTCAATTACTTGATGGTTTGATTGGTTTTTAATCCTAAGGTTTCTTATTCATAACTATTATTTTTAAGAGTCTTGTTTTAAAATGTGTTAAGTGATACCCCCCAATTAGAGTTTAGGCTCTGGCCAAGCTCTAGCTCTACTTGGATGGAGTGTCTGACAATCAACCCAGATGTTTTCTGCATCAAAAAGTATTCAAGCCCTTTTGGCTTGGCAATTTGACCATATATGACAGCTGAGCCTATTTTCAGAGGGAGTTTGGAGAAACATAAATCTGGACATGATTTCTCCAATTTTCTGTTGTTTTAAGGTTCACCAGCTGTCCCAGACTCTGGGATGACAGTTCAGTGTTGTAGTGCTTGGTAATTGTATGATTGTTGGCCATTTTGTGCCTTCTAATGAGAAGCTGCCAAACTCACAGTGATGAGACTGTTTTACTGATAAAAATAATAAACACTTGAGTCCAAACATGAACTGCCATCTCAAGTGCCTTCAATCCAGACCCAGAGAAACCAACAGCTGGGACTCCCACACCCACAGTGCTGACACACTTCTGCACTGCCTCAAGTGCACAATGAGAACAGCTCTGAAACAGGACAGTCCATGAGCTCTGTGACTGAAACAAGAGCTCCCTCCAGCAGTTGATTACCCAGGGCTCTACACCCCTTCCTTCCATGACCAACCTGCAGAAGCAGTGCTGTGCTTCTCTCATTTCAAGGGTGCAGCTGGCTTTGGAACAGACAAGACCCCCAGAGAATCCCAAGTAACCCTTACAATGCCACTCTTACAAGCCCCTGTTGATGATCACAAGGGTCCTTACCACTTTATTGTGCTTCTAAGGTTAGGCTGACTGACAGTGCTGTCATCTATAAATATTGTAGAGCATGAGCTGTATTTCTTCGTAAGCTGCCCAGGAGAAACCTTGGGGGAAAAAAAGAAAAAAAGAACTGAAATACATTCAAGAAGAGGGATTCTGTAAGCTTTTGTTTAGCACACTGAATACTGGCTTTACACCTCAAGTGGTTGCTGCTGCAATGTAAGCTACCCTGCAGCCATCTAGTTCCTTTGTGTAAGATAAATTTATAAACCATCCCTTGTAACACACAACATGATTTTAGATAATTTACAGCAGAAACAGCTGAGCTAATGCAGCAAGTCCTGATTTCCAGTTCTTCCCCATTCCATTCTTCTCAGTTTGTGTCCCAGTCTTCCCTCTCTGTGATGTACTCTAGTAAATTTCCCTGTGACTCCATAATCACCTTCTCCCTTCTTTTACACCCTATACCTTCCCAGTTCCTGGTTACCCAGTTTAACATGTGGGGGTTTGTCACGCTACAGTTTCAAAAAAAAGAAACCTTTTCCTGACTTGGCTCCCTTCACACATGTCTTGTTTAGCATCTGGAATCTGGAAGCAGAGTACTGCTATTACCCTTACTTTTACTATTATTATTTAGAGCTAGCAATATGCTCCACATCCATTCTAATCCTGTCCATTCTGTACTGTGAGAATATTCCAATATAACCCTACCCAGGCTTCCCTGAGCATTTTTAGAGAATGCCTTGCACTAGAGATAGGACACCATCACTGAGGGAGGAATTTTATCAAACAATTCAAGATTCACTAGTTTTCACCAGAATTTTTTTTAATTCCTTGCCTAAAACTTGAAAGTCTTAAATACGAAAATGCTGACACCCTTCAAAACTCAACAGCTGCCTGGGAATATCTCCCATTCCAGCTGAAGTTTGCCAGCAAAAACACTCCAGTCACACTTCACCTTGGTACTGGCAGACCAAAGCTGGAATTATAACAAAAAAAAGAGACAAAAAAGGAAAAGAATCACCCCCACTCCTTGCATAATCATGCAAAATAAGAGACTTGAAATACCATTATCTTACCAGTACTTTATCAGTAGACACTTTTGATATTTTTAAGCTTTGTTACTAGCTTCCATTCTTACCTTTACTAGTCAATGATTTTTATATGCACCTATTAATGACATTGCATCTTTTTTGTTTTGGCTGTTTTTTTTGGTAAGTGAGGTATCCACACCAACTAATATTTGTGGAAGAAGCTCAGAGCATAATTTCAGATTTTCAAACTAATGGAGAATCACCTGTTTATCATACTGATGATATTTGTTCATTGTTCTCTTTTCACACTGGTAAAATAAGTCCTGTAGCAATACTCAATCAGCAAATCATTCAAGACTTGCCATCTTGGCTGAGAAATTAATGCAGTTTTATTTTTTGTTTAAAAAAATACAGACAGGTTGGCTTATATTTCCTTTCTTACTGTTCTGAAATGCTTAAAACTGACAACAAAAAAAAAATCATTTTTATTCTTTGATTCTTTTGGCTGACATCAGCCATTCTATGCTTTGTGATACTGGGCCTGCTTATTGCTTAGAGACAGGCAAGGGTAATTCAGTTTTACCCTTCCAAGGAAGATCTGGAACATGTGTAAGACTAGATACCTAGAACTCCTACAGTTGTTTCCTTTGTCTTTGTCCCCATATCCTAATATTATTTACATATTTACATACATACATATGGTTTACTTACATGATTTATATGGTTACTCTTCCTCTTCTCTCGCACTAGAAAGAAGGAAAAGTAATGTGAACTGAAAGGTTTCCCAATTTACATTCCATAAAGCAATTCTATTAACCTAGTTTTCTAAAGTATGGGAGTATTAAAAGTTTCACATTTTATTTTAGGTGTCTGGAAAAGTAGTTTGAGGAAAAAATACCAAGTTTTATCTGGAAAAGTAGTTTGAAGAAAAAATACCATGTTTTATCAAGCTAGTAAGCTACATACTCCTTCTGTCTCCCCACATGTACATTTAGGAACAACTGCTTCCCATCACACTAAGGGGAAAAACGTCTCAGCTTTGAAAAGGTGCTGTGTATCATGAAAAGCAGGATGATTTCAGACAGTTCAAACAGACAATGTCCAACAGCAGACAGCCGCAAAAACAGCACACCCTGAGCCTGCCAAAGGCACACAAGGAGGAAGGGAGGTGCCCAGCATTATTTAGGTGCTCCCTCTCCTCCCAGCAGCAGAAGGTAAAAGGGTATTTCACTGTACAGAAGATGCTGGCACAAGCTGTGCACCTATTCATCATACAATTGCAACCATGTCATCTGATCATTTATAACTGTGTTAGTCTTTCAAAAGAGGCTCCTGCAAGGTTAAACCTCCAGCTGTGACAGCAGCACTGCAACAGCATGCTGGGGAGAGCTGCACACATGCACAAAGTACAGAAATGTGACCAGCATGGACAGGCACCTCTCCAGATCAGTACCACTCCTTAGCAGGACACATTCTCTGACATTTTTAGAAAAACTCACAACTGGAAAAGAGTATCCACATTTTTTTAGTCTTTTTTCATAAATCAAAACTCATAATCCTGATAACATCTCACTGAGAGAGAACTTACAGATATTAATTCTGCTAATTCTATGGAGGGTCAACTAAAGTAGAACAAGTGACATTAAAAAATAAATTATTCTGCCTGACTTCTCCATAAGAATGAATTAATTTAATACAAACTTCAGAGAACAGTTCAATAGTTTCTACCTCACCCAGAGGAGCCTTTTTCTCCATGAACACAAGCCTACACAATTCAATCCATTTCATTGGAAGATACCCAGATGACATTTAGAAGCACCATAGGCCCAAGAAGGCTGTTCAGGGGGCTGGAGCATTTCAGAGCAGGGCTGGAAGGCTGCACAGTGACAGCTCATGGACTCTGTCAGCCTGGGAGCTCCACCTCCAGCACTGCCCATCTCACAGGGGTCTGAAAGGAGCAGCTCAGGCCCTCTGCTGTTTGAAGACTGACCTCAGAGGCCCCAAAAAGAGAGGTCTTTACATCTCTCTGGTATCATCTCTTCTGGAGAACCGGGCTAGTGCTTGCTCCCACTGCTCACAGATTATCTGAGCACTGCAAAGTTGATACAACTGACAATTCTACCACTTGCCACAAGACTGAATAGCAGGACAGCAACTGACAGACCTGTCAAAATAATTCTTTTCTGTGGCAAAGCTGTGCCAAGTTAAGAGACACACTGCAGCTTTCCATCAACACATCCAACCTCAAGTGCAAAACAGTGCTTCAAACAAGAACCAACCACAAAAGAAACAGAAGCATTTAAAAAATATTATCTTAGACTCTGTTTTAGCTGCAACTTCAAAATGTCCTATTGTCAGAATTTGAATTTTTATATCTGCAATACAGAAATGCCTCCACTTTTTAACAGCCTTTTAGAATGCACAAGCTATAGCAATTGTTTCAAAACTGAGTTGTGAGGTTAACACAGGATCTGCAAAGAAACTGAGAATCCCAATACATCTATATAATTAAAACTGGGATTGGAGAATATTTATCCTCTGAAACTATTTAAACAGTTTAAAACAACATATTCAAAAGCAACTGACATAGACTAATGGCTTAGGCTTATTATTTATTACAGAAAAAATAATTTTTTTTCAACTACAACTTTTTTACTTTAAAACAATTTTTGAAAGAGTCCTTGGTTAAAAAACCCACCAGTGTTTGAAACTTGAATTACACTAATGAAGTGAGCCTTGCTCCTTCAAACTACTAGGATCTGCACTCAGAAATCTGATACTTAAAATCACTTGATCTTTAAAATGCTTAAGTGTTAAGTAAAATGGTCTACAAACAAGTTTCTGTGTAAATACATAAATTACTCATCCCTGTGCTTTGAAAGAACTGAAGCATTGTTCTTGAGCTGTTACTTTTGCTTGCTTTTCCAATTTTTTCCTGTTTTTTGTTAAATTGGAAAAAACCTTAGCTTACCATCTGTTTGTGACTTGCTCAGGAAAATTGTGCTTGCTCTGGGATGATCAGATGGATTAGATTCCAAGGCTAAATCTGAAATAAGAAGGACAAAAAAAAAAAGGAGATACCTTTAATAAAAAATGACAACTGCAACAATTCCCATCCCTCCTCAAAGTGCTCAAGCACAGTGATGGAAACATGATCAAACCCATGTAGAATGGGCTGTCTCTGAAACAGAACTGTACTTTTGCCAAGATGAATAAAAATTTTACATTTTTCCCTCTGAGAAAAAAAAAAAACCCAACAAAATGGACAGGGAGATCTCAAAAGTCCATTTATCTTCAAAAGTCAACCTGTGCCCCTGCATGTTAGGGTAGCTGGCTGTGGGGCATGTGCTCAGTAGTGAGCACAAAGCTAGAACCTTATTAAGAGACTCATTAAAAAAAATCATACCAAAACAACAAAAAATTATCACTGCTGATCTTTCCCTCTGTGGTCTTTCCCTCTATGCACCAAATACAGCAGGAAACAATCTCTGTAGTCTTACAAAAGAACCTAATAAGTAACATTTACAGTGCTGATAAATATCAAAACATGGAGCTTACACTATTCAGTTCTTTTGGAATTTCAAATAAAACCATGTAAAGCTAAAATGAAGTTATTGAAGAACCAAATGACTGCTTTGATCCTTTGCCACAACAGAGCAGTGATGGCTTTAGAAGAGGATATATTACTCCCTTAGACTAAGATGGAAGTGATCACAAAAGTTTATTGATGAAATTGTGACCATCATGATGAAATTCTGAGCTGCCTTAGCTTCTGACAGAAGAAACAGTTGTTCTGAGGAACAGCCATGCTACAGACACAGTGACTTATGGAACACATGAACAGAATAATCTGGACTGAGATCCTCCAAGTGCTGGGAAGAGCAAATCTGCATCCATTTACAGCTGTCACTCTTATGCCATGCCAGCCAGACAAGCACACATGCTCGGGCATGAGCACTTGCACTCTCAAGTGTCCAAGCTGGGACCAGCACAGCTGCCACACCCCTAAAAAGAAAAGCCAGCTAAGAATCACCACCAACTTTTAATTTAAAAAAAACCATAATCTTTCCTGCACCCAACCAAGAGAACCCTGCCAGACCACAAACTGCCTGGGTGCTGCAGTCTGACTGTGTGATGTTTGTGCTGCTGCACCTCCCCACAGCACAGCCACAGCCCCCATGCACCAGCAAGGGAATGTGACTGCAGAAGGGCACGAGTCCCCACAACTCCTCACTCCAGATCCCACTGGGAATGCACAACACTGCTCTCCACACATCCATGTTTTCCAGGTACTGGGCTTTACAACACTGCTGATCTTAGTCCAGCCCTGTTGCTCTGGCACTGGTCCAGGATGTGGACCACTGTAATTCTGGATCTCTACTGTTTAAGTAGCCAACATCTGTTTAGGAGCATCAAGACTGTTCAAAAGGGAATTCCCTCCTCCTCTCAAAAAGACCAGGGTCAGCCATGAAAGCAGACCATCTTGTAAAGTTTTAAAAAGTTAATTTATAAAACCAGTATTTTCATTGTCACCTTACTGTGCTCATTCCCAGCACACAGTGAACAGACACCTGAATTTATTAATGCAGTAAAATGTAAGAAGCCCTGGCTTAGATGCCCTAGAGTGGAATTTGCCTCACAGCTCATACTTCAAGTACTTCTGAATACACAGTTGGTTCTCTGAAAAAATAAAAAACCCAGCATGCAATAGCATGCCATACTGCCACACTCTAAGTACCACTTGTAGCATCTTAACAAAATAGTGTAACTTGTTTAAAACTTGTCCACAAGTCTGACAAGTTTCTAACACTGATTTAACAAAATCACATTTAAAAGACAGTATACAGCTTCTAATGCTAGCACTGCATTAACAAACTCAACACAAACAGTGATTCAGAAGCGGAAGTATTTTGCCAGCCTAAAAGTAACTGAAGTATCATCAACAGGCCAATCAAGACCTTAAAATTCAGATTATTATCAGCAAGTTATGATGCAAACAGAGCAAATGACTGAGAACTTGCTTATTTACAGTTCAGCAGCAACTTTTAGAGTAACTGGGTAAGTCAGGTTAGAATGGATCTCAGAGGTCTCCAGTGCAACCTCCCACTGAAAACAGAATCAGCTTTTGGTACAACATGAGGCTGCTCAAGGTTTTACTGAGCTGAGCCTTGAAAACTTCCAATGAGGGTCCATAGAGCCTAGATCACCTTTCCCAGCTGGGGGACTAAAGCCTACAGGGCTATGAGACTCACAGTGGAATGGTAGGGAAGAGCTTGTAGGACTGCACAAGTCTTGGGCCATATTTAGGGAAAGGCATCAAGGAAAACTGGGGAGGAAAAAGCCCAGGAAAACTGAAGGAAAAGGGCACTGAAGTCAGTAACTCCTAACACAGGACTCCATGTTTCTCCTTGCTGAATTTCATAGGGTTGGTGTTGGCCCAGTGTCCAGGTCCCTCTGAATAAGCAGCCTCCAGCACACTGACTGTGGGCTGCCATCTGCAATTTGGGCATCCTCCATCACCTCCTCCAGGTCACTGATAAACATTAAGCAGGACAGATGCTTTTTTCTCCAAGGGAAGAGACAATACAGGATAACATCCATCCTCTCTCATCTCATTAAAAACATACACTACTATCTTGACTTCCCTATGGTTTTGATTTACTGTGAAACCATGTGACTTGTTAATGCTCACTTCTTACATTGTTTCTGCCTCTCCTCGTGCTCTGCCAGTCCCTATATCCATGCCTCTCACATGTTAGAAATCAGGTCTAGGATAAAAGCACAAGAATGAACATAACCAACTTTCATCCCAGACAAGAAGTGTCTCCAATGTCTTCCTGTCATTCCAGGCAAGAAGATCCACAGCACTGCAGCATGCACTGAGTGACACAGAATTGAAAAGGCCACAGGAGTCAAGCAGACCCACACATTTAGGAGAGGAACAGAACTGCAAGGATCACAGACTTCACTGGCTCCAGTTCCATACTGGCTCTGCCAGACACTTTCTGCTGGATGAAGCCAGGTGTATCAGCAGCCACAGCACATTAAACCCACAACACAGAGGATAGAACCAGAGTTAAGGTACCAATAGTCCAAAACACATCACACAGCTCCCAGTACAAAATCCCACCAGAAACCATCCAGGCCAACTCTAGCTGGGTTTGTTATTCCAGTAACATGGCCCGAGCAGACACAGTGTACCTGCTTTGGTCTGGCAAGAGACTGCAAAGAAAGCTGCACTTAGCAGACCACCTTCCTGTAGCTTTCCCCTTAGAAGCTGCCAGAGAACTTTAACCATCCTGCCTGTGCCATTTTCCCTGGACAATGCTTTTTTCTAAGCAATGGAAAAACCAATCATGTGATTTGCTCGTCCTGAACTGCCAATGTTGCTCATGAAATACTAAAAAAAAAAAATAGCAATACAGCTGAAGGAAACAAGGCAAGAGGCAGATAAGGGCATGAGCAGAGGTAAAATTTAATGGGAAACAGCAAAAGAAAAGGCAGAGGAAGAGATAAATCTGTCTGCAAACAATTTGACTCACCACCAAGCACAACTCCTAACACTTCATCCTGGCAGCACTTATGAGTCCAAAGCCAAGACACAAGCCCTGAAGGTAAGAGTAAGTCTTGAGTAGGAGCTGCATCAGAAGTTGTATGACAGAAAACTCAAGCTTCACATTAAGTTAACAGAAAAAGAAAGCAGGTATGGCACGGGATAAACAGGAATAATGGGAATTAAAACATGCAGAAACAAGAATGAGAGAAATGAGAGGAACAAAAGGATAATATAAAAAGCAAGAAAACAGCTCCAGAATATTTTTGTTCTAGAGGCTATAAACCCAATAGAAATCAAAACACTTTCTATCAGACCCTCACACTTAGAGATAAAGAGGTGAGAAGGGAAGACTCCCACCATAAATGAGAGCAGGACAATAATGCTGCTACACAAGGGCACTTCACCTGTCTGAGAACAGGGTGTTAAAAACAACCTTCCCCCTTATTTCTCTGCATCTCTCAGAGCCATTTACTCATGTGTACTACCAAGCTTGTAGGATCAACCCTGCCTCCAGGTGGAGCAGAGAGAAGCCTGACCTTGCTTCCCTGTGCCACCGTGTCCCCTCTGAGGAATGCCTTGCAGCTGGCTTGCACGGCAGACAGTCGCAGCCACCTCTGCTGCTCTGGGCACACACTGCCCCCGCAGGGCAGAGCACATCAACTTCAGAGGCAAGCCTCTGCCCTAGCTCAAGATCTTGCATCCTTTCCACAACACAAAATCCACATGAAAACTTTACTTTTATCCATGCCATGTAAGAATCTGTGCAGGTTTTAGGAATTTATTATGCCAGCTACTTATCTGTGGTTTACACACCTCCACGGGTGACTTCTAATTACTACAAACACACTTTACACATTGCATCCTGCTACATGTATTATCCTGTGAATAAAGATGACACTAAGTAGCAGCCCTTTGACAATTTCACTGCTTCAGAACAATAAACTATTGCATTTTCTTTAACAGTTTTAGCCCCATCCTTTGCTTCACTAGACAGCAGTAACATTTTGATACTGCACAACTTTAAAGCATTAAATAATACAATAATCTCTTTACTGTAAATTGTGTTTTGTCACTTGCTCAATATCTTACTAGCTGTGACTAATGCTTGAGTTTCCCTTATATCACATTATGCTGTAAAGATGCAAGCCACTTAACACTGCCAATAAAAATGTAAAAATTATAACAAATTAGATGAGCAAATCTGCCAATCCATTTCAGAAAGTCTGTTACTCCTAACAATAATTTCATATAAAATTATTTCTCCTTCAAATTATTTTACTCTAATTCTTTTCCCTGAACCTTTTAGGAAAGTTACAACTCTGGTTTCTACATTTAACCTGCTTTGTTTATTTGTCCCAGCCACTCCAAATGCACCAGAGAGCCCAGCATGCATAGGTTGTTTTCTATTTGCAACTCTCCTTGTTGCAAGATTGTTAAAAGATTATTTCTATTTATTGTGAATTTACACAATAGACACAGATATTTTAAACCTATATAATAGCTGTCAGTTAATTTTTATGGCACTACTACAGAAACAGTAATATCATTACCAATATATATTTAAGTACACACTGATGTTTCAGAAGGATGCAGAAATTACTTCAATATACAACAAACTCTCTTAATTAGGATGGAATTATTTGTTCTTTTACACCACCCTCCAGAGCTGGGCTGCAGAAACTGACACAGTAAATATTTCAAATTTGCTATTAAAATCAGAAGACTTTAGAAAGCAAAAGTGCAGATATATATTAAATACTGGCAACTGTAAGGGTTTAAGTAATTTGTTAATTTCTGTGGACTAAAAAAAAAAAAAAAAAAAAAAAAAATCAATACCATATTAATACATTTCTCAAAGTGCAGGAGTACCCACACCACTCTGTACAGCCTCCCCAGGACATCCCAACATGATCCTATTGCACCAAGCAGGACAAGTTAAAACAGTGGTAAACAAGATGCCCCTAAGATTTTATCTTTGAACTAGAAGGAACACAGTAGCTCACAAGCTAGATTGTAGAAGTAACTAATGCTTTGTTAGGGATGTGTTCCTGCATTTAATTTAGGACCTTTTAAAGGGCAAGGAGAAAGAATTAGTTCTATGCTGTCACTTTTTACTCCCACACTGCCCTTCACACATAACACAACTCACTATCACCAGAGGTTAAAGTCGAAGTCCACACCTCTAATTTTCTAACTGGTAAGCCAAAACAAAAAAACCCAAAACCAAACCAAAACAAAAAAACCAAACACCCCCCAAAAAACCAAACCAAAA
Organism: Haemorhous mexicanus; assembly: GCF_027477595.1. Classification (NCBI taxonomy): domain Eukaryota; kingdom Metazoa; phylum Chordata; class Aves; order Passeriformes; family Fringillidae; genus Haemorhous; species Haemorhous mexicanus. The sequence goes on along the minus strand of NC_082348.1, from coordinate 25,951,252 downwards.
ATGAAACAGAACAAAACAAAAACCCCCAAACAAACAAACAAAAACCATAACAAAAACAAAAAACCCCACCAAAACCACCAAACCATACAACAAAAAAATTGGTATATATCAATATATATAGAGTTATATACAGAGTAACCAAATTTTAGACTCTTAGGTCTATGCTGACAACAGCAGGCGTAAGGAAAGCCTTCCCATACATTCCTGACATGTTCTCTGCCTCACTTCCAAGCCATGGTTCAGAAAGCAGAACAGGTGAGTACCAGAAATTCCAGTCTCAGGCTGTGTCTGCAGGTGACCAAAGCAGGACACACTGCAGCCTTTGCTGGTGTCACATGTCACCTGAAGGACTGGCACGTGGGACGCTTTTCACCTCTTCCGACTGCTCGCATTTGCAAACTTCAGATGAAGCCTGGACCTCACCTGCTGTTTGCTCTGTAAAAGAAAAATGACTACCCACATAACAAAACACGTTTGAGAGCTTTACATAAAAACTTGTTTTAGTCTTTGAAATATACTGGCATTCAGCAGTTTACTATCTGAGCCTGACACATTTCATAACAAGCCAGTGTTAGTTTTCACTAAACTGGAAAAAAATCAACAATGTTTGATCACTGCAATGATTTGAGACCCTTTCAGAACTCCAAACAGAAGCAAAGCTGTGCTATACACACACAGCTCATCAAACATTGCAGAATGCGACCTGGCTGACAGGGGGATTTTTGTGTAAGCTGTCAAGGTAATCCTGATATTCACATCACCTGCAAGCAAGATCTTCAATTTTATTCAGCTGGCTTTACTACATATTTAAATAAATAGCACCAAGTTTTTTTAAGTCAGTACCATCCTCACTTATCTCTTGAAATCAAAACATTCCGAGTTTTTTTCTGAAAATATTATTTTTCTAATGTGTGAAATAAAAGCACACACTCAAACTCTAGATGTAATGAAGAAAAAACCAGATAGGTTTAGAAATCTCAACATGGACTTGCTGGCAAGGATCTACAGATGCAAGGTCTGGGTATTTCATGTTTGGTAGAACTTCCTTCCTGCCTCCCATAGTAACTTCTTCCTTCTCCCTGCATGTGGAAGAAATATGGCTAGAAATGTTAATTTAATGTGCAGTATGAATCTGGGAGGAGTAGGGTTTAGGGTTTTGTGTTTTGTTGGCTGTGCAAGAGTTCATTCCCCTGTTAGTCAGCTTTTTGGTATGACCTCACCACAATGCTCACTCTTGAGAGAACACATACTTCCAGCCACTGAACTTCTGCTGTTCTACATCTGCCCTGCAGGTAGAAGGGAAAACAGCAAATCTCCTAAAGAAAGCCAGCAGAGGATAAGGATGCTAGAGGTAAGTCACACAGAATCAGTTAAAAAAAAAAAAAAAAAAAAGTTCAGATTAAAATGAATTCAGTTTCCTTAGTTCTATAAGTGTCACCAAACCTCTCTGATTATATATTTCCTTTCAATACCTGTTATGCTGAAAGCCTGAAGAAACACACCAGAAACACAAATCAGTCTCCCTCCACATAAGCTTTATGTACATATGTTCTATACCAACTATTCTTAAAAACCTAAGGTTTACTTGCCTGCTGCAAAAGTCTCCAAGACTTACTGAAGAGAAAAAAAAGGATAGAGGATTTTTTAGTTGCCAGCAGCAACCAAGCATAAGTACAGAAATACAAATATTATACTGCAGCAACAAATTATTTTATTTCAAATTCCCGATTCTATAGGTAAATTTTATTGCTGTTCCTGGATGACTTTATGATTCAGTGATTTCCACTACAGGTACTTCACAGATTGTTTCTAGAGGCCATGGCATCAAGCTTCTTAAGGTAACAACATGTTTCAGGCTTACAGAAAGTCCAATACTTCATATTTGTCAAAATCACAGACTATCTGCAACTGCTACAAACACCTCTGTAATGCATGTCTAGTCAGTTTTTAGAAAGGGATATTAGCAGTTATGGGGAACCAAGAGTCAGCCCAAGTAAGGTGACAAACTTGGTGACTACAAGAAAAAAAGGAGAGGGAATACTAAGAAAAGGCACCAGAGCATCATTTGGTTTTTAGCTTTAGCTTCATGTTTGTCCAAATAGACAACAGTATTTATCAACCTATGCAGCTACAGATCTTCAAATAGAGAGGCACAAAAACCAACACAAGGTGGTTAAGCCTTCCTTGAGATGAAACTGCTGGCATGAAAAAGCTGATTCTTTGCACCAGAATGTTTTAACTTAACTAACGTTTTAACTAGGATTTAAAAAAAAAAAAACAACAACCAACCAACCCCAAACTAAACAAACAAACAAACAAAAACCCAAAACACACACACACACAAAAAAAACACCCCAAAAAAAACACCAGGAAAAAACCTCCACCCACATGCCTGAAATAAGATGAAATTATATAAGAGAAACAAATGAATAGTATTTAGACCTTCTGCAAGGAGATGTACAGACAAGCTATTGTTCACCTTCAACACTGTTTAGTAACTTCAGCATGCAGACAACCTGAAGCTTTCAAGAGTTACTCTAGGCACTAGCCAGGTAAACCTCACTACAGCCCTCTTCAAAGTCCTCTTCCATTTGCTTTCCCATCTAACCAGTGTTTGATGATCACATCCCAATCAGCTCCTCTCCTGATCCCATCTGCTGTTCCCTCTTATCCCTGTCTTTTCCCTGGCCATTCTCCATCTCCCAGTTATTCAGGTGAGGGTACCAGATCACTTTGTCCCACCACTTCAGTAGGGCAGTACTCTTTCCCTTGGTTCAAGGGAATCAGGCAAACCTCTGCTCAAACTCAGTGAACAGCAGCAGTGCAGGGAGATGATTTCAAGTGAGAAACATCTGCTGAGCAAGGTCTCGTTATCCAAGGATCAAAGAATTTTTGACGAAGCAGATCTTTGTTTAAACATAGGGATCTAGCAAGAAAGTGTCAGCTGTAAGAAGTTCTTCCCCTAAATAACAAGGAGAAAAATCTCAAGGAAAACAAAAAAAAAAAAAGGAAGCCCAAAATAAAGATTAGCAGACACTTATTTGGGGGGTGGAAAACCCAAACAACCAAACAAACCCAAACAACCAAACTAAACACCAAACCAATCACCTCAGCCCACTAAATGGCACACTAAGATCAAAGGCTACCATTACTAAAACTAGATAGGAAAGCCTTTTTGGTCAATGCAAACTGTGTTGAACTGCTGATTTAAGGAACACAATGCTCAGCTGAAAAGTCAACTAGCTGCTTTAGATTCATGGCAGACTTTGATATTTAATATTAGCAGTAGGCATGAACCTATTTGGGAAAAGCTTCTGTTTTCAAAGTTATGTTTATTCCTGTTTACTTAATCCAACTTGCCTTAGCATACCAAACCACAAACACAGGCTTATTTCTCGTCTGGAGAAAGCGTGCACCAAACAGGGTATGGCTCAGGATCTTGAGAGCCATAAAATACAAGGTCATCCCTTAAATTCTCTTAGTAGAGGATCTGACAAACCTTTCCCGTTTGAATTAACCTTTGTTGAAACATGAGTCTTTCAGTTTTACTGAGTGTTTTACCTCCTTTCCACCTATTTTTCTGTCATACATAAATACCACATCGTAATTTGTCCATTTTAAGAAAGTGAGAATTTTCTTGCTTTCTTCTGATCTGATACAGGCAATCTAAGCAGTGCTGGCTGGAAAGTGGTGCCTGTTAAGGAGAAGGCTGGAGAAGCTACAGAATAATCCTCACTTAGGAGCACAGACCTGTGAGGAACACATTCCACTTGCTACGGAAGAGCAACACAAAGCTACGAAACAAAAAGGCCAAAGCTCAGTTGGTAACTCCTGCATTCCTGATACAACCAAAACATTCAATTTTAGCAAAACAAAAGTACTTAAGACAGACTTTAGAACAACAAACAACATGGAGGTAGAAATTTAAGGAATGAAGCATCTCCATCCCATTCGGATGCTAGCTTTCTGATATATTTAGCTGTTTTCTTAGAAACTCCTAGAACTGAGCAGTGTGGAACAAAAATAGCCAAAACGATCTTGACTTTTTTCCTTGCAGCTTTCTCCTTTCTCCCTGCCAAAGGATTCAAGAAAAGGGCAGTCAGTAGGTTCTCAGTCTCCCATTATGGACTAAGTCTGCATCTTAGCTAGCCTATGATATTATACAATAATCAGTTACAGAAATATGTTTTATCCCCCAAATTAAACCAATACTTTCTAGTAGTCAAGAGCACAGAAATATGCAGGCTGCCTGCATGGTTTGGGTATGCCAACAGCTTTTACACTCTAGAGTTTAAGAGAAATAGGCATAACTATCTAGTCTATTACAGATTTATTCTTTCATAGGAGGTATTAAATTAAACAAATAGCTGCCTCACTTCTAACTTCATAAAGCCTGGATCATAACACTGGATTTCAGACTTCACAAATAGTACTTTACATTTTGAACTTAACTTCTTCAATTCTATCCAGGGAGTGCTTTGCAACATTTAAAAATCAACACAAGAAGTTTTACTTTTAAGATTGACTATCCTAAATTTTATTTTAATAAAGGTATCAAACTTTGATACTTTCTGCACCCCTAAAGAGTTGTATCAATCAGAAAACTTCAAATATCATCTATCACTTGCAGCAGATCAACTTTGGAGGGCAATAGTGAACCACTGTAAAAGTGATCTTTAAAATCATCTTAAACATATACCACTTATGCAGTTCTAATGTTAGGATTATCTCCTGCCTGAAGACTCAAGTTTCTATAGCCACAAAAGTAAATTTTGTGATAGACAGCTAGTATCTTATTCTTGGACTATACATTCTTATTCAGGCTTGCAAATAAAAAAAAAAAAACAAAAACTTCTCTACTTCAAGGCCAGTCCTGAAACATGAATGAATTCACAATTAAATCTTAGCACAGCTGACATGATCACATACTAAAGATTCAAACAAACACAACCCTTATTCCTGAGGAGATTTGTTCAGCTTAGGCATTTTTGCTTGGCTTATTAGAATCTTTAGAGAGTTTAGCTCCTCCTCCCCTAATGAGTTGAGAGAGTTCTGTAATAATCTCCCTGCAAAAATAAAGGTTTATTTCTCCTAGGCAGCAAACACAATTTCTACTACTGCACAGCTGTCTCAGAGGAGCTCCAAGGGGCTGACTGCTCCATCTCATTTCTGGAACAGCTGCACCATATGGTGCTGTGCAGAACCCTGCAAGTTGAATAATTCCATTTCTGAAGGTCTCCTCACACTCTTCTGCAACGAGTCTGAGAGCAAAAATTTTTTTCTTAAGTTCAAGAAGAGTACGGATTACAGTGATTATTGTTACTGTATGCACCGTACATTAAAAATGCCAGGCAGACTACCTTTTCCCAAGCGAATATATTTCCCATAGGCGTGGTTATAATTGCGAAGAGGAACAGCAAGATGTTTGTTAATTAAACTAAGTTTTGAATATCATGAGGTGCTAGACTGCGCCGTGCGGCTGCAGCAGCAGCAGCACCACGTGAGCGCCCGGGCAGGCAGCAGCACCCCGAACCTGTTACATGGCCGGGGAGCTCCTCCTGGCAGCACCGCCCTGCGGCTCTCCCGGCCCGCCAGGAGATGCCTTGCGGAGCGGCTCTGCGAGGTACCAGCGCTCCGGGTGCCGCTGCGAGCAATCTGAGCAGCACATACGTTCCTTCTTCCCATGAGTCCAAGGAAAGCAAATTGGGAACACCGAGAGCTACGCGACAAGGAACGCCGGTGTCATGAGTCCACAGTTACAGCCCTGCACAGCCAGAGTATAAATTACTCACGTCCAGCCACGGTGATGTCATATGCACACAATCTTTGTAATTCTTAATTCCCTTACTCCCCACACACCCTCTTCCTTCCTCCTGTTCAACAGAGACTGGAAATGCAGCAGCTTTTGCGATCTGCCCGAACACTACGACCGAGTCACGGCTCCATAGTTAGGGAGAAAGGAGCAACCAGACTTCTCCGCCTCAGCCGGGAGCACCCGGGGGCTCTGCCACGTTCTCTTCCCGTTCCCCGACCCTCTCTCCGGGATCCGGGCAGGGCCGGGCGCTGCCCGGCAGGGGAGGCGCTCCCGGCCCGGGCGGGGACTCGCCGAGCGGCCCCAGGCTTGTCCCGCGGGCGGAGGTCCCGGCCCGCAGCCGGACCCGCCGGGGCCGTGCCGGCGCCGTGACAGCCGCGGGGAACTTTGGCTGGGGCGCGGCGCGGGCCGAGCCCCGCGGGGCCGGCGGGACCGCGCTGCCCCCGCCGCCGGACAAAGGGGCCGCGCCTCGGGCCGCCGGTGCCCCCCGGGTGCCCACCCGGGCGGAGCGGGGGCACTGAGGGCACAGGGATGCGGTGCCCGGCGCTCCTCGCCCACCCGCCGCTCACCATCCGGGAACTCCCGGTCGCTGATGTGCTGGAGGTGGGGGCCGCCGCCGCCGGGATCCGAGTCCCCCGACTCGGCCTCCGCCGACCCCGAGCCGCCGCCGCCGCCGCCTGCTGCCGCCGCCTGGTACGCGTCCGCCCAGCGATCGGGCCCCGGCGCTGCCCCTCCGCCGCCGCCGCGAGCCCGGCTGAGCTTGGGGCTGGCGTCCGGGGATACGCAGCAGGTGACGGTGTTGCCCATGGAGCTCGGAGCTCCCCCGCCGGGCCCCGGCTGCGCGGCTCCGGGCTGGGCCGGGGGAGGGGAGGCGGGCGCAGGGCGGGTCGGAGCGCGGGGCGGGCTCAGCGCCTCCGCCCCCGCCCCGGCCGCGCGAGGCCCCGCCCGCCCCCACGGCCGCGCGACCGCCCCGCCGCCTCCTGCACGAGGCGAGCACAGGCCTCGCGCGAGCGCCCGCCGGGGGGGCGCCGGGCCCCGCCCCGCCCCCGCCCAATCATCTCCCGCCGCCGCGCCGCGTGACGGCCGCTCCGCCAATGGGCGCGGGGCTCGTCACGCGCCCGCCGCCGCGCCCTCCCCTGGCCCGCGTCTCCGCCTTCCCCTCCCCTCGCCTTCCCCACGCGCACGCGCGCACGCTCAGCCGGCCGCGAGGCCTCGGACGCGCCCCCCATGGCCACGCCCGCTCGGCGCCGCGCGCTCAGCCCCGCCCCCGGGGGGCTCGCGGTGGCCCGGCGTGCACGTGCCGCGGGCACGGCGGGAGCGGCCGTGTGGGAATGCGGGACAGGCGGGGGACGGCCTAGGAACAGCCTAGGAACAGCCTGGGGACAGCTTGGGGACAGCCGGGGAACAGCCTGGGGACAGCCGGGGAACAGTCAGGGAACAGCCAGGGGACAGCCGGGGGACAGCCACTCGCAGGAGCACAAGCCACAATGCCAGCGCTGCCCCGCCGCAGCTCCTGCGAGCTGGAGCAGGTCGTGGCCGGCCTCTCCCCTCCCTCCGAAGGGCTGAAGGGCTCCCGGCCGGGGGAGCCGCTCGCCGGGCGCTCCGCTCGCTGCCGTGCGCGGTACCTGCCGGCTGTCCGGGAAAGCGACACTGCTCGGGACCGCCGGCATCCCCAGGGAGCGCTGAAAGTCCCCAGCAGCCGCGCATTTGCTTGATGAGTTTCAGCTACCTGAGAGCTCCTCAGGGGACTGGAATGCTCAGATACACTCCAGGGAAGATGGATTGGAGGGCGAGATACCCACAGCAGTCAGAGGCCCTGATAAAGGCAAACATGCGTTGTTCTGCAATGAAACAACCCGCTATCGCTACAAAAATTTAACTCTGGCCCCTGATAAGAAGAATGGCTCTGCAGAAGACTTAAGAGCACACAAAAGTATTACAAAACTCTGCTATCATGCTGGCAGTTATTCCAAAGATAAGCAGCCTCAGGGTTTTATTCTGTTTTGTAGCAAAAATCCTCATGTTGGCTCTCCCATGTGATGACAAACATAGAGTTTTTGGGCAAACCATGTGTAGTTTCTTTGAAGAGAGGAAGTCAGAGATGCTGTGTTTCCAGAATTTGTACAACTTAATCCCAGGCACAATAAAGTGACAAACCAAATGATTTATAGTCTTATATGAGGATTATTCCCTCAGACTGATGAATGATACCTTTTCACTTACCAGCAATTTCTCTAAACTATGTTAGCTAAGCCTGTCTACATGCTACTGACAGTTTGCAAAGCCTTGTTACTCCAGAGGAATCTGACCTTGCTGTGGATTACACCAGGGCCTTGGGGAAGATTTGCTTTCAGCTCTTCTTGAACCACTTCAGTTCAGCTGAAGTCGCTCTGCAGCCTCTGCACTCTGCTTGGAAAGCTGTAGGCCAGCCAGTCCTGCTCCCAGTTCTAGGAAGGGCCAGGGGGAACCACTGGGTGGAACAGGAGACTGACCTGGGCCAGGGAGAGAAGGGGCTTCATGCCAAATAGCCATTGAGAGACTGGTGTTTTCTTCCCTCTGGCATTGCATCCAGTGATTTTTTCTGAGCATGGTGGGGAAAAAGAAGAAGCTAGAGGGTTGCCATGACTTGTTGAAGTAATTAACTCAAGCAAGAATAAGAGTTGGCTTGCATCTGCACTATTTAATATGAAAACTGGCATAATTTCCTCTTGCACGAGAAGAGCAATACCTTCCCTCACTCTTTGCACCTGGCTGACTATTTTCAGAAGCTGGAGAGGCTGAGCAAGCTGCGCTCCTGCTGCACTGCTGTGCCCAGTGTCCGTGCCTAGAGCCAAGTCTGCCTGCTCCTTGCAGCCGTGGGCTGTGGGGCTGCCTGGCTTTGCCAAAGGGAGCTGCAGCTGCAGCAAGTGCCTCGGGGCATCCCAGCAGCAAGCTGGGACATCTACTAACTCTCAGCTTTGGAGCAGCCTCAAGGAAGTCCTTTGCCAAAGCTGCAGTTTTGGGCAGTGGAAAATCCTCGTTCAAGGGTGAGGAAGTGAGCAGGAGTGGCTCACTGGGCAGCTGAGCACCAGGAGCCAGCCTTTGGGGCCAAGAGCCAAAACCCCACGTACTTGTACCCATAGGTGAAAAATGCTGGGAACTCAGAGTGGCTGGAGTATGTGATGTGCCTCGCTGCTATTTGGGTGTGAAGGTTTTGGTTCCTCTGCCTCACAGAGGCTGAAGTTTCCCATGGGTTTCATACTTGTTCTCAGTGTGTAACTCTGCAAAGGGGGAGAGATGAAGGCTGCTCTTCCCCTGCGCTGCTGCTGTTGCAGAGTATCAGGATTTATACAAACATGCAGAGGGAGGAAAGAAATCAGTAGTCTGTTTCCCTGTGAGGACTTATTCATGTAGGTCTTAAACAAGAGGAAGCTGAATTTAAAACCTGGAAGTCACAGAAACACCAAACTGTCCCACCTCCTTGTCATTCCAGAAGTTCAGCTTCCGCTTCCACATACCTCAGTACAACAGTAAAGAGTAATTTTCCATATCTGTGCATGTTTTCATTTAGCTGCAGTGATGAGGAATAATAATTTCCTGCTCTATTTTGGCAAAGTAACTCTTAAAGTCTTAATTCAGATCTGACTTACCAGGATAATATGACAAAACCTGTTGCTGTGTGTATTTTCTACAGAACGAGGTGATCCTGTTAATAAGGTGTAGTGTGAGCAACACCCTGCAGAAATGAAACACATTTATCTTTTATTTATGCAGCTTAACATTCTATTGACTTACTGCTATAGCAATACACTGAATACCCTCTATCATGATTTACTACTGGCCCTGGTCCTCTTCCTGTTTTCTGTCTCATCTTTCTACTGTTCTGCTTGATTTACCCCAGTGAACCATCAGACAGTTTCCACTATTAAAAAAATCAGTTACTTTGATGTACAATGGGCAGCATGTACCTAGATGCACATTTTGCATAAGCAGGCATTTTGGGTGGCGGATTGTGGCAATAATGAATGCTTGAGCTGAAAACAGCTTACTGTTGGGATTCAACCTCTTTTCCTCCTGCTCCAGAAAGAGATGTGTGTGCCATGGGACTCTCAGTTACCACCCCTTGTCTCTGAGCAGGGCACCCAGTGGGCAGCAACCCTCCTGCGCTTTAATTTTCACAAAAGGGAAAGCAAAGTAACTTTCAAAAATGTGGGAAATTAATCCTAATTTAAACCCTCTCAGGAAGTTGCTGCAAACTTCAGGAGAGCTCCACACAGCCTTTAAGGAAGGTCAGACAGCATCTTGAAACAAACCCTAAATCAGATTGTGATGACAGTCAAAGGAGTAGTGACCTCTGCTACTAATATGCAGAGATTAGAAAGACCTGTGGTTTATTCTGAATATACAAAGGACTAGACTTGCCCCTCATGTTAGTCTAATGAGGTCAGAGCAGCAATACCCTGCCAACTACTCCAAGTGAGGAGCACACCCTGCCAACCACTAAATGCAGCTTCTGAGCTATACACTTAAGTATATGTATAATTATTTGCAGGCTGCATAATAAATGAAGACTACCAGGCTTGACACGACTAATATTAGTGCTACCAGCTGTGTTTTGGCTTGTGGGCTTACAGGGGGAGGTAATTCTGTCTCTACTTGGCCCATTTGCTGAGTACATGGGAGCTGCTGTCTGCTTGCACTTCTCAGACAAGTCTTTACACTTCCTCGTAGGCAGAGTTGTGCAGGTTTTTATTTAAGTCCCTCTCTGAAATCTCAGCACTTGCATTCACAACCACACAATCCTGTCGTCCTTTGCCTCATTATGCAAAACCAGGCTCCCCTCCATCTGCAAGCAACAGTATCCCTAAGAGGAGATGTCTGAAGCCAAAGTTACCACCTTCTTTATGAGTAATAACTCTTGAAAAATTCCCAACTCCAGGCATATGTTCTTGTCCACACCAACTGCAACAAGAAGATGAAAGTCTTCTAAAAGGCTTGAAATGAAATTGCAGAATTTCCTGTAAACTATCCAGCTTCACAGTCACCATCAGTCCCAGAAATGGAGAATGGCTTGTTGCACACACTTGGTTGTGCTTCACAGGGCCGAGAATCTTAAATCCAGTAAACTGATGTTATCTTCCCCCTGACTTGGTACTGCACATGCCTTTCCAAGGTCATGCACCTCCTTGCCTATCTGCAGGGTGATGACACCAACTCTGGGATGTGTTTTGTTCAATTTCTCCCTTCTTAGAAAGTGTCACAGCTGGGGGAGGAGTGCTTGCTGATTTTACTTGGATAACTTGGAGAAGAGCCAGGGCTTTGTCTTTTCCTGGAAATGTAGCTGCAGGAAGAATGAATCACCAGGTTGAACCTGTATAACCAACTGAAAACAAAAGCTCAGACTTCTGTGTCTCACTTGGAAATAATCGGGGGAAAAAATAGGCATCCTGTTTTGAAAACCACTACCAGCTGACAGGACAAAAATGTTGCACGTGTGATGTCTTTTGAAGCTGACAAGTAACCTAAGACTACAGCCATTTAAGGGAAAAATCCCTGAGCTAAACAGTAGTTAGGGAAATAGAATATTCCAATGTTTGGGGGAGAAAAGTAACCAGGGAGGTTATTCAGAACACCCAAGGTGGATTTTTAGTAGCCCTAATGTTTCACACACTATTAAATCTCCTGTACTACCTTGGCTAGCAGTGAATACAAGCAAACCAGGGCTGGGGAGCTGTGTTTGATAGCATAAGGACAGACTGCAGTGCTGCTGTCATTGATTAAATCCCTCCTTTTGCCTTTGCTGCAATCTAAGATGTCATTACAGGCAATGCAGAAGCTGCTTGGCTGGCTTGCGAGCATCTGGATCGCTGCAGGGATACCAACAGCACAGGCATGTGGGAGTAAACCTTTCTTTATCTTAGCTTCTCTCTTCTGCTCCTACCTTTGTTTTGTCTTCAGGTAAAATAAAACCAGCTTGATAGTCACTAAAGACTAAGTTCATGTTAATGGAGGCTTAGTACCTGAGAAGAAAATTCAAGATGTGCTGGAGCCAAGACAGAGGCCTGCAAAGCTGTACTTTGGGCTGGCAGAACCAACACATCAAATATTAGAAATAGCTGTTGCTGCAGGTCAGGGATACAGATTTCTTCTGTGGAAAAGGAAAATGCTTTTCAGTATTTTAACACAAACTTTAACTCAAGTAGTTTTTCTCAGAAAAGTCTAACTGTGCACGTGTAAGTCCTGCAGCAAGCTGATTTAGGGTAACCTTCTGCAGTTCTAATTCCAACTCTGGGCCACCAAAGCCGGGACAGTGGTGCTAAGGGGCCCTCCCTGTTAGTTTTAAGCCACCTGAAATTGCTTTGACTCAACTCTTCCATCTTCTCTGCTGTCTGATGGATTTTCTTTCTAAGGACTCAAGAAGAGAAACACTGACAATACCATTAGAAACAACATTAAATCCCCCACATCTTTCATATGCTTGGATTCTTCCTTCTTTTAAAAGGGTAACAGCTGCACTGAGGTAAATGCCTTTGCATCTATATGAATGTTATAGCTGTTGTCTGCCTGTCCATATAATTGTTTTTAAATTGTTTCAAATTAGTTGGTGCTACTAGTTTTAAATTAATACAGTGCATTGCTTGCACTGTAATTTCCTCTCAAATTGCCAAACACTGCACCAACAGAGCATATCATAAATTTTTCCACCTAATGTTAAGCCTCTAGATCCTTCCTCAGACTCCACAAAAGGAAGGTTTTTGTAGCATTTTCCCTACCCCGTGTCTGTTCCATTTCCCCACCACAGCCCTGTGCCCCTGGAGTGCTGCTGGAGCAGCCTTTGCCATGTCTGTTCACACGTCAGTCTTGCTCTGTGGGTTATGGACTCTCCCTTCCCAAGACCCAGCACTGGCATCTCGTGGCCTGGAAGTTCAGCAGCTGGAGATGTGGGTAAGGCTGTAGGTCTTTGAACATCTGAAAGTGGGGGGAAGTTTCCAGCAAATGAAGTGCAGCTGGAAATCTAGTGGTTAGTTGTGAAGAGCTTACTCAATTTGCTGTTTGTTCCTTAACTAAAACTTCAGAACAATGTCAGCTTTCTGACCTGCAAGGCCTTCGAGAGCTCACTCAGAATTCTACTATAAGCTAAGTGATCCTTCTGCAACAAGACATTTAAATAAATGTGGTGATTATATATGGCAGTTTATCAAGAGGCAAGGTTGAAGGCATAAATGTAGTATTACTGATAGGAACAATTCCTTCTTCAGAGGTCCCAGAAACTTCCTGTGTTTCAGCTCAAGCACTTATGAAGTGATACTTCTTCATATTTCTGATCATTACTTCCACTGTTTAATGTAACTCTGTGTGTAAAGGAAATGAAATGCTAGATTGGATCATACATTTATTTCAAGATTTCACTTTTTTTGCAAGGATCTTGCAGAAGCAGCAAGTTCTAAGGTCTACTGATAACCCACCAGTTTCTGCAGAAACAAAAGTTTTCATTTTTAATTCACCCCATCAGTTTCAAAGATGGTCCAAATCACTTCAAGCTGAGGCTGTCTTGATTCTGCAACTGCAAGCTGTCATCAACCAAATGAATCTCTGCTTTATTCCCTTTGTATTTAACAGCAAGTGATTCACCACCCCATCTATTTTACTGGTGTGGAGAATGTGGAAGATTCTTCTACTGGTGAAGATGAAAATGTAAAACTTGTTAAATCATTTGAATGGTTACTTACAGTGATAGATAGGGAGAAAGACTGCTTTCTCTTCTGGGTTTTCCTCCATGATTTGTGTTAGCCCTTGTTCACTTGGTTGATGAAAGCTCTTAGCAAAACAGAGATTTGTCCAAACTTTACTTCCAAGGCAATTTTCATATTTCAGTGGAACGACAACCAGAAGTAGCTGCTGTTTATTTCGGGAGGAAAGGATTAAGCCAGAAGTTTCCACACAAATGCAGAACAGAACCATTTGGAATAAGGCGTTGCTGTCAGAGGGTTATCAACAACACAGGTTTCTAGATAGAGTTTTAAAAAAATCAGATTGTTTCTATTTATATCTGCCTTTGCCTTGGTAACCAGAGACTGTGTGAGGGATGCAGTATTTTCCCATCATGGATGTCTCCAAAATCCATGCGCAGACATGCAGTGCATCCAGTGTCTGCAGAGCTGTCACAAGAACTGGCACATTCATTTCTAAGAGAGGATTTTACATACTAAGCAGCAAAGAGAAGATTGCAGTAAGAGACTTATATTAGTATAGATTCAAAATAATTTGTTCTCATTTCTATCTTACCTACTTTGTTCTTTGATCTTTTAAGTATTTCAAGGACCATTGCGCTTAAACAATTTTGTTAATCACCCTGAGCAGCTTACCCAAATCCGAGGTGGTGGGATTTACTCATAATTTGCTACATTATGCCTGCTTTATCAAGTGGTTGAATGAGGTAAGAATGGACTTGAACTGGTGTTTCTTCATACTTTAAATCATTCTTGCTTACCTTAAAATCAGCTGTTTCCTATTTCACAAGATTACCTGCAGCTTAGGTGTCCTTACAGCCCTCTGCAGTGCTCAAAAGCCAAACCAGGCTGCGTTCTCACCACTGCACTGCTGTGCTGAGCTTTAGCCCTGCTGGGAGAAAGGCATGACAGCTCTGGACATCTGTTTTAGCCACAATTCTGTGGTGTTGTGTTTTCCTTATCCTTTTACTGTCAGGGAAGGTAGAAGAAACCAAGTGTGTCTCTCTGCCACTGTAATACCCAGGTACTCTATTAGAAAATGGATGTGGAAATTTGAAGAGAAGGTAAACATAGGCTCAGAATGAATATGGGGAATCAGGGCCCTTACTGAACTTCTAGTGGACTTGCTTCTCTCTTAATAGCTTCACTTATGATCCAGAAAGTAATTTCTGATCTTCTGTCTAAGGGTCATGGAAGTCAGTGCCAGAGCAACTTTATCAGGGAAGAAGGGGAAATATTTCTGGGAAGCAGGGCAGGATTGGTGGAGAGCCTGCTGCGCTCCTGAGATATTCAGGGGTATCTGACTAATAAAATCACATTATTGGTATAAAAGCACTCACTGCATTATCATCTTCAGGAACAATACATTTTCACATGCAGCCTTTTTTTACTCTAGTTGCTATTCAGCCAGACACTTGGTCTTATGAAATACTGCAGGGGAAGAGAACTCATCTGGGGATAGAAAGGAGGCAGCTGGGGGCACTGGAGCCCTGCCACACTCCTCCATATTTTGGTTGGAAGTCCAATGTGGGAGATCAGCGTGCGCAAATATCGCGATGTCACGGGCAAGCAGGGACCCTTCCCCCTTTACCCTTACTCTACCGTTGGCCCCTGCTATAAAAACCCCTACCCAATGGTTAATAAACACCATTTACCGTCGACCACAGTGGTGTGTGCGAGTATTTGGACCGAGTGGCAAGAGGGGTTGCCACCCTGCCGTTCCCGACCCAGGACGCCGCGCCTCAAGCGGGAGGCAACAGTCCCAGGGCTGGCATATGGTGCAGGAGGTGGAGGTTGAAGCTTTGTGCCATTTGGGAGTTTCCCTCCATTTGCCTGCTGATGTAGTTTAGGCAGAATGTAGGTGACACAAAAAGTCATTCAAACAGAGTTCTTGTTTCAAATGTAATGACTCTCATTGCTTTTTTCCCCATACTGCCTATATAAATAATTTTTAAAATAATCAAGATAATAGCACAAGCAATTTCATACTCTCAAAAGCAGGAATAGTGGCAAGGGATCAGCACTTTAGGACATAAAACCACACAAAACTAAATCATCACACATGTTCTGGCATGTTTATAGAGAGAAGTCTGAGTTGCTGTAAGGCAAGTATGGACTGGTTTGGGGCAAGTGAAATTTTGGGTTCCATTCTCCTGCAGAAGCAGAACCCTGAAAAGAAGCTTTACTCACTGTTACCCCTGTGCAACCTGTAATGATCCTTCACAGAGGTTTTCATGAATCTTGAGCCACTCTGTTGAAACTGACAGCTTTTAGATGAAACCACATTTGACTGCCAGACAGATTTGTTGGTCCCTGTGGGAAAGAGAGGTGATGTTTTCTGGAGCTGGTTAGGGTCCCACCTTTGAGGGGCTGGCCTTGCCTCATCGGGGGTGTCACCGGGAGCTGTCAGGACACAGAGCCACTAGAGACGGGGCAGAGGAGATGTGTCCCCTGCCTCTGCTGCCCCGTGCTCCTCTGGGGGGCTCCGGAGGTGGCTGCAGGCACTGCGCCTTTCTGTGGGGGTCCTGCAGCAGTGCCTCCAGGCAGCCAGAGCAGGAGAGCTGCCAGGACACTTCCCCGGCTCTCCCATGGCCTTTAGCAGTCTTTGGAGCTAGTTCAAGGAACACAGGAGAGGAGCACTGGGTTGTTTTACCAAACAAGAGATTAAACGGAGCCAAAGGTGAAGAAGAAACACGGGGAGCGTTTCTGCCACACGGCGGGCCGAGAGCCGCCTTGGCTGTGCTGCCTCGGTCGGTGCTCGACTGAGATGCAGAACTGCTGTGTCTGCGCCGGGTACCCAGCGACTGAGGGAGCGCCTCCAGGCTGGCAGGAGCCCTTGCGGAGACACCGTGCCGGCAACGGAGGACGGGGCTTGCTGCGCTGCACAAATTCCTTTCCCGGGCACTGCCTTCCAACCCCCCGAAGCAAAAGCCCAATGCTGGAACCGCAGGCAGGCTGCGGGGACAGCTGACAGTGTCCCAAAGGCACCAGTGGCACCTTTCCCCCCGTACCTTTCAGTGCGGCAGCGGCTGTGAGCAGGCGAGGAGCCCCTCCGGGCCCCGGCCTCCCGCCGCAGGCAGCGCGGCGCTTCTCCGCTCGGGCCGCCCCGGGGCCCTCCCCGCGCCGCCGGCCCCGGCACAGCCTCCCCGCCGCCTTGGCCCCCGCTCCCGCCGCTGCCGGGGGGCAGCACCGCTCCGGGGACCTTCCGGCCCAGCCCAGCCCCGCGTACCCGAGCAGAGACCGCCCTGCCTCGGCGGCTGAGCGCAGCCGGTCCCGCTCGGCCGCGGCGCGGGCGGAGCGGGCGGGCCGGGCCCGGGCGAGGGGCCGGGCCTGTCCCCGCGGCGGCCCCGGGGCCGCGCTGAGCCGGGGCCTGGGGCTGCGGTCGGCGGCGGCGGCATGGCCTTGGTGCCCTACGAGGAGGGAGGCGGCTGGACTGCGCGGCAGCTGCACAGCCCTTCGGCCACCT
Organism: Haemorhous mexicanus; assembly: GCF_027477595.1. Classification (NCBI taxonomy): domain Eukaryota; kingdom Metazoa; phylum Chordata; class Aves; order Passeriformes; family Fringillidae; genus Haemorhous; species Haemorhous mexicanus. The sequence goes on along the minus strand of NC_082348.1, from coordinate 25,934,265 downwards.
TCCACTTCGCCCGCCGCACCATCCGCCTCCAGCAGGACTGGCGGCGGCTGGGGGTGGCAGCCGTGGTCTGGGACGCGGTAGGTGCTCGTGGCAAGCGCAGCCTTTCTGCGCTCGGTGGCTTCCTGTGGCTCTTGCCGAGCTTTCAGATTCACCGTAGAAAATTATTTACCGTAGAATTGTAAAGGGAAGGCTTTTAATTTTTTTTTTTTTTCATGTTAGGAAAGAATATGTTAAACTGTGCTTTAGTTTTCCCTCTTCCCTCATAAGAGATCCTGCAGGAATGCAAGAGAGATGCACCACCCAAACCCTGCACAGCCAGTGCCCGATACAGGAGATACTCGGGATAACTCTCACCTCTTTCTTTACAGTGCCTGGTGATGTTAGCTTGGCACCCTTCGGAGCACAGCACAGATCCCACTGCTTGTAGCCTCAAGCAGGACTGCCGATAGACTTTATCTCGGGATAAGAGCCGTCCAAAACAGAGGGGTTTGTGGTGGGTCCAAGGCCACAGCGCCATCACTCACAGCATCACTGCAGGAATCCAAGGGCTTCCCATCGGGGTGGATTTCAGTCCACACACAGATTGCACTTTTACCTCTAGTTTAAAAGAAGAAGTGTACCATTTTCAGCAAACTTCCCAAATGAATTGGTGTACAGGGTTGCTGATCTTTCTGGACATCAGCTTTGACAGAACTTGCTGTGGGAGAGGTACTTATCAAGATCTATATAATATATAACATATTATATACAACCAGCTAGAAGTGTCATTAGTTTACTTTCCCTGTGTCCTTCCCAAGGGCACACCAGTGTTGTGCAGAAACCTTTTGAAATACCATACAAGATACTATGAAACCTTATTCTGGACTTTTGCAATACTGTGTTCATTCGCTAGTGTTTGACAACCCCTCAAATTTCCTTTGAGGAAATTTTTTCCAGGTACAATTATTGTATTTCCTTTCCAAATACAACTCTTTCTACCTCCTGTTATGTTTGGGGATTCATGGAGCAGTTATCACATCCCAGCTGTGGTTCTTTTTTCCTTTTGCCGGTAGGAGTCTTCCATAAAACTCTTCTATAAAAAATTCCCATAAAGCATAAAAAGACTGTAGGTGCACACAGGAGGTGGAGAAGTGCTGAACAAAGTCTGCTGCAGACCTGAAGCACCTGACCCTTCCCATAACCTTCTCCCTCAGGTTAAGCCAGAAAGCCTGTGTTCAGTATGACTGAAACCCTGTGCCCTTGTCTCTTGGCTTAGGCTGTTGTTCTGTGTGCTTACCTGGAGATGGAAGGCATTGATCTCAGGGATCGGTCTGTGATTGAGCTGGGAGCTGGAACTGGATTGCTGGGAATAGTGGTCACGTTGCTAGGTAAGGGCTTTTTCCTTGCCTTGTTTAAAGCAAATCACAACTGTAGTAAAACCAGCTCTTTTACGTGTACATGCCTGGTGTAGAAGTGAGCACCAAAGCTGCACGTGTGACCTGTGATGGTTCTCTGAGTCCCTGCTAGACTCAGAGCCTGCTGCGGTATTTGTTGTAGTGATGGTGCCCCTGCAGTTTATTTTGTGGCGGGACCCTGTTGAGGCTGTGCCTGTTGCCATGGCAAGCAGCTCAGCAGCATCCAGCTCTGCAGCATTCCCCCCCAGGGACAAGAGCTGTGCTTCCCCTCTTCCCCTTGTCCTCCCATGCAGATAAAGCTACAGACAGAAACCATTTCATTAGCCTGTCTTGCAGAAATTATTTGCTGCTGATCTGTGTGTGGATGAAGCAGGATCTGGGTACTATGTTAAATTTGTGCAATCATTCCCAGGTTAACTTTGTAATTCAAAGCTCTAGTGGCTGTGAAAGGTGCCTACTGAAAACAGTTTGACAAAATGCAGTCATGCCATGAAAACGCATAAGGCATAACTTTTGTCTGACCTGTGAAAGAGGCTCTCTAGCTACAGAAAAATATGGAATTGGAGCAGGTTAATTGTAACACCCCCTGTAATTTATTCTTTTGTTGCATATGGAAAGGCCAAAAGTAACTCCTTGACTTTCATGCATTAAGAAAAAGCACCGGAAAATATGGTTTTTTTCCCTATCCAACTTAATCTTCACGTAGAATACACTTTATATTCTTAAGTGACTGGTGAAGGTTAGGATGTCTCTAGACAGGGGAGTTTTGCTTATTTTGTTCTTTTATTTGTTTGTTTTAAATCAGGCAGCTTAGGGGAGCTGATAATGTTTAACAGGAACTAAGGAGCCTGCTGGAGTTCAGCATTGTATTCCACATGCTGTATTGAGGGATGTGGATTGTGAGTGTAACCATGTCCTCCTGTCCCCTTAGGTGCCCGAGTTACCCTCACAGACAGGGCGGCAGCCCTGGAGCTCCTGGAGTCAAATGTGCAGGCGAACTTACCCCCTGAACTACGTCCCAGAGCGGTGGTGAAGGAGCTGACGTGGGGAAAAGACCTGGATAACTTCTCTCCAGGAGCATTTGACTTAATCCTGGGTGCAGACATCGTTTATCTGGAGGAAACATTTGCAGAGCTGCTTCGGACGCTGGAGCACCTGTGCTCGGAGCGAGCGGTGATCCTCCTTTCCTGCCGCATCCGCTACGAGCGCGACCTCGAGTTCCTGAAGATGCTGAGGGAGCGCTTCTCTGTGTCCGAGGTCCACTATGATTCCAGCAAGGATGTGCATATCTACAAAGCACAGAGGGGGAGTCCCAAGGATGACTTGTGACTCTCTGCTTTGTTAATAAGCCACTGACGCTGTTCAATTCTCCCCTTTGTTTCTACTCAATACACTTGTTCCTAAGCATGAAGTTGCAGTTGTGTTATTTCACTGGCTTCTTGTTCTGATGGTCTTGCCTGATCACTGGGTCTGATACAGCAAGGATTGTACTTCTGTTCTGCATATTGAACCTCTGCTTCATATATGAATAGAGTCATATAGGGTGTTCCACTGTTTTTTTATCAAATGTCATTTTTGAAACTGATTCAAGTTGCAGAAATCTCCAGCATCAAAATTGTTATATCAAAAGGTCTGTTGTTTGAAATCAAACCACTTTTAACTTCTGGGGGAAACTTAAAGAGATTACAATGGGGTTTTTTCCCTTTCTCGCTTCCTTAACTCTAGAAAAGTAGGAGAGTGGATGAAATAAAAGCTAATGCTCCAGCTCTAAATGCTTTAGCTCTTCAAGACTTCTGCATCTTAGAAGTTGCAATAAAAGAAACCACTTAAAAGGCAAAAAGAACCAAAGGCAGATGCTATAAAATTGCTGTCACTGCTGTGTTGAGGAGGCACAGTGAAACAAAGAAAAAATCTGGAGGGGCTCTGGAAACAGGGATTGCCAAGTAAGCCAGCTTAGAAATCAGTGTTATTTTAACCTGATTTGCAAGTGAGTGGGCTACACCTGCAGTACTCAAGCAGTTGTGGTTTTGAGTTGTCCCTAACAAGTCTGCCTCACACAGATCGAGGCTCCTTGGAGGAGATACACGTGCACATGTGCCGCTGGGAAAGTGCAACAAGGAAACTCAAGCTGTTCTTAAAATATCAAATCAGCCCTTGACTCTCAAAGTGCCACTAGATAATGTTCTGCTTTGTGCCTTTGTTTGTGCTCCCTCTGTCTCTGAGAGCTGTTACTTATGACAGGAGGGTGCCCTGTAAAGTCTTTGCAGCAGAGGAAGTACTTACTCGTGCATTACTTGGGACCTTGGGGCAGCATCCAGGTTTCAGTGTGCTTTCAGTGCACAGTGGTAGTTAGGACACTGCTGTAAGTAACAGATTTCATACCTTGAGCTTGTTAAACACATCTGTGTGTTTATCCCACAAGATCTGGGAATCCATCTCGCACCAGACTTCCTTCTCTTTCTAGTAGTGGAAGAATGAAACTGATGAAAACAATGGGCTAACAGAAGACAGCTACACCTCTGAACGCAGGAATTGCTTTAGTACACTTTTTGTGTGTGGATGTGGAACTTTTTTTGCTTTAAACTTAAACTCAAAAAGCCTCAGGTCAGGCTCAGACTTTGAGCATGTGTACATATTTGTCACTGGCAACAGCAAACAGCTTTGCAGAACAAAGCAGCTTTGGGCCATGGGCATTTTGGGTGTTTTTGTCACTTTTGCTTCCATCATACTTCCTGGTCGGTGGTCCAGAAGTGCTGTGCTGACTGTAATGTGGAAATGACACATTTTTCACTAAGGTTTGTGTTTCATCCCTGGCACATCTCTTGCATGTTTTCAGGGAATTTCCTTGCTTGGCTTCAGACCCGTCTAGGAGTTGCTGCTCTGAACACTTGCTGTAACAGTATCCTCAGAAGCCACATGGTGTCACTAAAACAGTGCTTAGGCAGCTGGCTGGGAATTCGCAGCCTGAAACTGGAGTTGCAGTCAGTTTGGGGGAAGAAAGACAGCACCTTTAACTAAGAACAGATCATGAGATGAGCTCCCATGTGTCAGGTGTAGCTCCTTCTGTGCTATCAGCTGGGTGAGCAGTGGATGAAAAGAATTATGAGCTCTCCCCCCTCTCTCTGGCTCTAGTTTTGGGAGTGTGGCTGTAAGCTCTCACCTCACCTCTCCCTTTTCCTCCCTACTGGTGTATCCTTGTCTCCAGACTCACCTGGGATTAGGCATTAGGCTCATGTGTAGCTCAGGCTCCCCTTGGGCTGGAGCTGGCAGAAAGCAGTGTGCTGGTGCCTGGGCTCTGAGTGCCCAGGGGAACTTTCCTGTGGGAAGAGCCTGGCAGCGCCCGGCCCTTGCAAGAGGCTGGAGCTGGCAGCACTGACAGCCAGAGCAGCTTGCACTGTTGCCATGGCAGGAACATGCTAAAAATTCTGCTAATTTTTGAAACTGCTTCAAGTTGCAGAAATCTCCAAATAGCAGAGAATAAAGCACAGAATAAAGGCTGGTGCAGCAACCTGCACACTTCTAAGAAGGGGTTTTGCCTCAGGTCTTGCTTTGATGATAGAAACAATTTTGTACTTTTAAACCAATGCAGTTTAATTCCATCTAATTGTCAATTGTTCTGACAGTTGTTCAGTGTCAGATTTCCCATTGCTGCTGTTACAGCCCACAGCCATCCTGCCAGAGCAGGCATGTGCCAGTGGAGACCAGGCTTGGCTTCCTTCTCTGTGCTGCTGTTACACAGCAGCTGCATGCACACCTTAGGGAGCGTGTTTGAAGGCTGCAGCGATGCTACTGCCCATAAATAACCGTGGAGAAAAGCAGAGATGGCACTGGCAGCTCTGGGGAGTGCCTTGCCCCTGACCTGCAGAGCTCTTGGTGGCCCCTCCCCAGCCCAGCAAGTGGCACCCCTCAAGGGGACACCTTCTCCTCTGACTGCTACTGGGGTGCATGTCCTGTTAGACTTAGGAGACCAGAGCCAGGAATAACTGCAGTTAGGCCACAACCATGTGCACATCAGTTGTGGTTGCATTTAAAGCTACAGTGTTTAGGAGCAGGCATCAGCCGTGAGAATGCAGCTCAGCTGAAAGCTGCAGTCCATCCCCCCGGGCAGTGCTGGCACCCAGGTGCACCAGGCAGTGAGTGCTGCCTGCTGTTGTCCCAGGCTGGCTTCACAAGTGTTGTGTATTCCCACCCACTTACCTTCAGGGAGAGGTCAGGAGTGAGTCAGGCTGTGAGTGAATCATGCCAGGCGTGCAGGACAAGCAGCAGAGTGTAAGTGCTGCTGAGGAGCACAGGGAGCAGCCCTCTGCAGTGACACCTGCACACTCGGCTGTCCCAGCCCAGGGGTCCCAGGGGAGCTCCTGCTCTACTATGAGATGATGCATGACAACAGCTGCTGCCAGCAGCTCTTTGGCAATTACACCAACACCCTGCCCAAGCACTTTGTGTCACCCTGTTCATCCCAGCTCTAGAGGATCCCACTCCTTTGGGTGGTTCCATTGCACTGATCCTGTTTTGTAACAGGTGATCTGAGCTCATCTGTAGAAGGATGTGTTTGGCATGCATCCCCGAGTAGTGGGGCAATGCACAAACAGTCTCCTGAGAAATTCACTCGCTCTAGGGAGTGGGTCCAAGGCAAAGGGGAGTGACCAAGTAAGACATGACCACGCTGTGACACTGAGAAACCATCCCTGAAACAGGTGCAAGAGAACCAGCTTTTCTGAAGTGTCACTGCAGCCAAGGTAATGTTTGACTGATATTAAGATACATAGCTGACTACACAGGCATCTGTTACCCACTTCTTTTCAGTGCAAAATTCGAGCCAAACTGCATTTTTGTCTCAGGGACTAACCCTGTTTGGGATTCTCTCTCCTTACTGTAGGTTTTTCTGAGCAAGAACGTGAATGGCATTATACAAACTAGAAAATCCCAGCCGTAATGAGCTGACCTTACTGCTTCCCCTTGATTTCACTGGAGGTGTGTTTACCTCAGTGCTGAATTTGTTCTCCTGGCTTCCATCCCAGTGTTTGGATCCAGCCTAGCAGATTACATAATAGGGCTGTGATCCTTGCAGTGTTTGCTGCCTTCTGTTTCTGTTCTGTTCTGAAGACCAGTAGTACATGGTTTACAGGAATGCCTTAAAGTGAGACATGCAGCATATTTAAACTGTGAATGGCATAAGCCTTTCAAACATTATTAAACAACAGAACTGCCACCAGAATGGGTACTGGAAAACAGGTTTAAAAACTTCAGGAGGAAGAGAAACTTTGTTTTTCAGAACTTAACCTCTAACTAAATCTAATTCAATTAAGATTAAAAAGAGCCTTCTCTTTGGGGAGAATACTTTATGAATACTTAGGGTAGGGCACAGGTTGAGATGATACCATAGACTGCTCAAAATACACCTTTTCCCATATTCTTCTAGTTGCCATTTGCCACTAAATTTAATTAGTGTAAATGGAACACCCTGCTCAAAAAAGAGACTTTGTAGAGTTTTTTAAAGCATGTTTATGTGACTGCACATAAATGTTTGTGTAAAAAGGGGGTTATGACAGTTTATACCACAAAGGTTACAGTAAGAAAAAGCACTTCTTTATGACAATAATTCACAAATTCACAAGAATCACTTTAATATACAAAGCAATTACTACCATTCTGAAACACAAAGCAGCTAATATGTACATAGTGTTAATAAAATGCATTATAACCCAGTACAATTCCTTTTAAACACAGATAAAGCACAAAAAAAAAGGAAAAAAAAAGAAAAAAAAAAAAAAAGAACGCAACAGGGATGTTTCTAGATTTTGGGGAGATGTAAAAAAGACTTTATTTTCCCCCAGTGATGGATTTTAATTTAGTCTTTTAACTTCCACAAGTATGTGGGAGTCAAGCTCAAATACCCTGTTCTGTGCTGACATGGTTTGGGTAAAGAATCAGAAATGCAGATGAGGTGAACATACTCTTTCCAGCTTACACTACAAAGGGAGAAGAACACCTTCGCTCTGGAAGCTTCCCTGAAAAACATTGTTTCAAAACAGTTTCAAAGTATAAATCCAGAGTAGAAACAACTAATTTCTGAAGTGAACAACCAATCTGTGGAAAAAATCTGTGAAGGGGTTGGCTGCCAACTAGCACCTCTTCTTGTCCTGTTCCCATCCCAAGAAGTCCATTATAAGCAGCACAGTTTCAAATCTCGTATAAACTTGAAGTTGTAGAATGTTTTAAAATTAATGTTTTAATATAAATAAATGTAATTAAACACACAAAAAATGGAGTGGCACCTGGATAAAACACAACTTGTGGAGAGCACCCAAACGTCCTTAGTTCCTAAGAGTGGCCATTTCCAGATAAGCAGTTGGCTCAAGGCCTGCCATCCCCATGCTCTCACTCAGCTATCCCCTAATTTAGAGGAATGTGCAGCTGAGGCTGAGTGAACTGCTCGAGTCCTGAGTGCAGTGAATGCTCAGCTGATGGAGTGTGCCAGCCATGGGTCATTCCAGCCTGCCCCTGGCCCTTTCCCTGCCAGCACACAGCTCCTGAGGACAGCTGACTGCTCCTGCCTCTGCTGCTGAAAGCAGCCCTGAACTCACCACACAGCAACTCACAAACCTTCACCTGCAGTGCCAGAAAGCAAACAGGTCACTCTCTTCAATTTGTGCTATGCCAACTAGCCCAAGCACATCTCTCTGCAGGCCACAGCTGAAATACATTTTAAAAACACATTCCAAGGCAAAACACTTGAAATGCAAACCCTCTTTACACCACCTGGATCTGGTCCCTTTCCCCCAAAGATTCTCACACATAAGTCTCTATCCACAGACCTGAACCTGTCACAAGCACACAGAAGGTGATTTCAGCAGCCTCTCTTCACCAGTCTGGCTCCTTCCAGACCAACGGAGCTTCAGGCTTTTGTAAAACCAGCTAGCAAATTACACAGCTCAGAAAAACGAGTTCCCAGGCAGACAACAGAGAACCATCTATGTACTGTATGCTTTTTAAAACCTGCTCACAATGACAGACTTCAGGGTTAAATGATGATCACTCCTGCTAGAGAAAGGTGGTTGTGCTGTGTTTTTCTTGGTGACACATTGTCAATGTACCTTTATTTCCTGGTGTCAAATTACTGGAAAACCTTTTGATTTATTTTCTTGGAATGCAGCTTGTAAAATCTGCAGACAAATCTCAAATTAAGAAAAGGGGAATAAAGTGGCTGAAAAATAGTTCAGCTTTCCTTCCAAATTAACCTTCCTTTCCCACATGGGATCACTGAACTAGTTCTACTCTAAAAATAATTTCACATCCATCCTCTACAAACTGCTCCAGACACCACAGGCTTGATTCCTGCCCCTCTGAAGCAATGCCTGCTGAGCACCAGGTGCTGATCTGCAAGTTGCATTAGCCAAGGAGTCAACTGCTGTGGAGGAGTGAATTGTGTGCAGGCAGCAGGATCACAACAATTATGCCAGAAATCTTCTCAAGCAAACCAAATTTACCTTATTTTTTTTCCCCTCTGTGTTTTGCTCGTTTTTTTCTTTGAAAGTGCACATTTTAATTAAACATTTACAAAGAACATAGTGTAACAAAAATAAATACATGACCTTTTGGTTGGATCATTGGCAAATGTTACATCACTAACCAGGCTCCAGGGTAAAAAAATTACAAAAATAAGGTCTTAGAAAATCAATTAAATCCTCTATGAACTATCATAGATTTACAACCACTGATATCAAACTTGCTTTGATGGGTGGATTTGTCTTTAAACCACAAAAAGCACTGTCTGCCATAAATGAAAAAACAAAATAAAAAAGCAGGTGCCAGTTTTCACTAACAGATGACTAGTTGCTGCTGCAGTTTACTGGAAGCCCAGATTGTAAAAAAGCAACCCGTGGTACAAATTTAGGTCAGAAACTATCAGGGCTGTTTTTCCTTATTAAATCTTTTTTTGTTTTCCTGAGCCTCTTAATGATTCCAAACACCCCACCAATTTTCTGACCAATGTACAAGTACCAGAGAAGACAGTGATCTCCAATGCCAATGCCAGCTCCAGGCTAGCCAGAACTACAGGTGTCTGAGCAGTCCTGATGAGCACAACAGGCTGAAATTGTGCTTTCAAATACAAGCAACGGTGCTGGCAACTACCCAGTGCTGGTGAAATTGCTGCCTAAGGAAGAATGCATCACCACTACCCCAGGAGGAAAACAGAAGTCTTACCAGTGGTTCCTTTAGAAAATAACACCTTAACAACCTTTCCAAATGTTTTGCCTTTGATATATAGCTGCCAAAGAGAAAAAAAAGCACAGAAGTGAATTACTCTGGGTGGTGGTGGTTGTTAAACAACTGCTTACATAATTTCAAAATCGTCATCGATAAAAAACAAACTTCACAAAAGCCACGAAAGATGAAATAAAATTCTTGAAAATGGATAACTGAGAGACAGCACAAAACAAATCAGTAATTAAGAGCTAGAATAACGCAGCCCAGAGCTACTGGGGTGAGGGAAAGCTTTCACACACACACACACACACATCCACACACACCCAGACACACAGAAAAGTAAAAATTCTTTTTCTGACCTCCATATACTATAATACTCAGCATTCCTGACTTAAAAGCTCTCAGAGCTGTAGATTATATACTGTGTGTATATATATATATGTACATATATTATACATATGTATTTTCCAAGAATATCTAAATTAAAAGAGCACCTTTGACAATATCTTAACTGCCTGATTGGTGCTGTTGTTTTGCAAAATAATGACATTACAAAAATTATATTTCAAACCAATTCTTGTTTATTATGAACGTAACGGATCTAGCCCTTTCTAACCCTCTCTTCAGGTAAAAGAGTCTATCAGTTCTTGAAAACTCACAACCGTGAGATATAAAACTAATCCTCCCTCCCCCTTGTCAGCATCATTTCCATCCTACCTCCAAATGGCCTTAGTTTATAGAAGCTTCTCACCCCAACCTCACTACTTGGTAAATAACATAGGAACGGATTCCTGTGTCACATTCTTTCCCTTTTTGGGTCAATATGAATAGTAAAGCATGTATGGGTAGCCTAGCCAGCCCTGTACTTGGTCTAATACATTTTTTATTATTGTAATCTATAATTTTCATTAAATAAATTTGTGTCCTATAATCCTCAGTGCAGCATAAATAAAAATAAAGATTCTTGCAGACCCCTATGTACTTTGAATTACATTCCTTTTCTTAGTGGAACTTTATTTGCTAATGAAGTCTAGGCTAAAACCACTACAGGCCACTTGCAGACCACACACAGACAAACAGGTAACACAGTTCTCCTCTCGCTGCCACACAAGTTTGCACAAACTATGTATTAGGAGAACCCCACCTGGGCACTCTTTTAGGCTCCCGTGCCCATTCAGCCCCCAGGCTTTGTGCCCAGTGATTATCAGCAAGCTCTGGACAGTGTTCATTACCCACGAGACACAGCTCTCAGAGCAAAACCTCACATTTTTTTGCAAACAGAAGTTCTACAAAAGAAACAGCCTTAATGTGGGCATATACAGCCTTTTCTGTGCTCCTCAAAGCTGGAGGAACCATTCCATGTAATTGCAAATGAGGCCACCATGAGCTTCATGCTTTACAAGAATGCCTCCTGTATTATCAACATTTCTATTTCAGTACTCGTTCTGGAAAATGTAACCGTTTTATGTATTTGTGTTTGCTGATTTTAAAATCAGATAGTTTTTATAAAAGCACTGCTGAGAACTTAGGGCCTTCTTTAAATTTGCACCGCTAAACTAATAAATTCATCTCCCATTAAATAAAAACACAAAAATCAACTCTCTATGGCAGATAAAAATAGATCATTTATAAACATCCACAAAATTTGTGAAAGTTAATTATTTCATATTTCTGATGCTTGTGTTCTTTTCTGGAAATATAAGTGAAATTTGAAATTCTTGATAACTCCAGATGTAACAATAATGCTGTAAGTTTAACCCTGCTCCTTTTAAATTAAGTCTCTTGGAAACTGAATGCCCCTCAAATGAGAAATCTATAACTTCTAATACTGCTTAGGTGTTTGAGACTCAACTGCCCAGAGTCTTCCAAGTATTTTCCTTACACGTCACGCTGATTGTACAACCTTTCAGAAGCCTGTGTGTGAAATTTATCCTAAAAAGATACAGAGTGAATGGGAAAAAATATTAGCTAATACTCTGCTAGGCAAGGCACTGGTATAGACCAGAGCCTTATCCATACATTTCTATACATAAAAGTTTGACCAGAAGCCCAAAGTAAACTTACTCCATCCAATGACCCGAGTTAACACAGTGAGAGACTGGCTTCAGAGGGCCAGTACACAAACCACACATGATTCTTTTGGACACATTCTTTTTGACAACTTCTGGATGTTCTTTTTCAGCATGATTCTTTTGAAGTCCTAATGCTTAATACAGAATTTAAAAAAAATATGAATTACCTTTTTTAACACCATAAATCTGGGAAAGACCACAGTTCCTCAGTGCACAGAAAAAAAACCTGATCTTGCAAACATCTGAGGCACGCAAGTAATTTTAGTTGCAGGAATAGATTACTCAGTAAATCTGACCCTTTACATGAAAAAATAACCCAGACAAATTAAGAGTTTAGTTAATCTGGCCAGGTTCAAATAATCAGTGTTTTCCCTTTCAAAGCAGGAGTTGGAATATTTGTGTTTGAAGTCCTCTTGAATATTTGAGGTTGTCCTAGTAGTTGTTATACTGAAATTTAATTTATGTATAGAAGGCAGCCTCAAAGTTCAAAAAAAAATTTAGCAAACCAGGCTGACAATTCTATTGAGTACAATAATTTCCATTGCATAAGACAGTGGTAGGGAAATAAAAACAACCTCATTGCTCGAGAGGACTTGGGACACAGACCATACTGTCTTCAGGGAGTACTTCAGTGGAGTTGGCTATGCTTCAACTGCTTAGTTGTTCTGCACACAAATAGGTAGTGCTTTAATGTGTTACCCCTGTTTACAGAACATCACAATTGCATCTTTCTTTACCATTTTCTTTCCCATCCAAATATAATTTCCCAATCTATATCCTATGAAGTTGGCGTCTGTTTTCTGTGCATCCAGAACACCGAACGCACTTGCACACAATAAACTATGAGAATCAACAACTGAGCAGTGAAGCTCATTGCAATGCATTTGTTTCTCAGGTATGGAGAAGGTTTTACTAGTCCAGGAGGGCTTAACAGAGATTGCAGACCAACCCCCTCCTGGGCTAGTGTGAAGCAGGTCTGTTCTCTCCACACCACGAGCGTGGCAGTGAAGCGCCCTTGGTCTGGCGTGCTGCTCAGCCGTGCGTCGGCACAGCTCAGCACGAACGTGTGAAACCAGTGTGGCAACCACTGCTTCTTCATTGCACCATGCATGCTCCACCTCTGCGGCCCACCTCTCTCTGCACCAAGAGGCTGGGGTGGCTCTGTCTCTAAGGCAATGGAAAGAGCTCAGCACAAATTCTTGACATCTTTGCAAAAGGACCCTCCCCACGGTAACTTCCCAAGTGACCACTGCTACTCCTTGAAGAGGATCGGGAGACGAGAGAGAAGCCTGTTCTTCTTCTTCACGCTGAGACTGATGATGAAATTCATCTTGTAAGGGGAGAAGTGGAGGCAAGTACTTGAACATTCACAGTTTGATGCAAAGCACAGATGAAGTATATTCTGTAGTTGCTTCAGGCAGTTTTGCGCATAGAAAAAAAGAAATGTTTAGAAAATAAAAAGTTTACTTTGTCTTTCTGGGTATAACCAGAACCAGTCTCTATCCCACCTGGACAAGTGAAAATGAGAATCCAAAATTAATCTGATTTGTGGCAGTAAAGGTCCTTAAGTGCTTTCAACTCCTCAATCAGTGTCTTGTTTTGGTTTTCAAGCACAGCCACTCGATTTTCTAGACATTTCACATACTCCTTTTTCTTCCTGCGACATTCACGTGCTGCCTCTCTGCAAAGCAAAAAAGGCCATTCAAATCCAGAACAATCATTTGCAGGCATGGGCTATAACTGCTTTCAGGCAAACCTTTACTAGTACTGCCATCTTCAGAAGATGGAGGTATTGCTAAGAAATGCAAGTGAGGAAAAAACACCGAGTTCATAGCAACTGCTCCTCTCAAATCACACACACTCAAGATCCTCATATCACTTCAACATACACATCCCACTAAGACAGCACCAGTAAAATTATTACTATTGTGAGCAAAGGATCCTAATCAGGGATAAAATTTTGCTTGCAGGATTCATATTGGAGCCTTTAGGCTGAGTAAAATGCTGCTGCAATAATTTGACTTTATTATCATCTATTATTCTTTTTACAGTCTTTAACCTCTCCCTTTGAGCAGTCCAACAAGATGGATCAACTGGTGTAAAAAAGTGCTGTACTTAGAGCATTCATGTAGTTGCTCTTGAGCAATGCTTTCATTTTAATAATGATGTCTGCATCACTGCAATGATACTATTAATGACTCTAATAAAAATAAGAAACAAAAAACCCCATGTCATTCTGCAGTCCCTGTCAGCTACACCGAAAACAGACCTCAAGACAGTCTAACTTTTAAGCCTTGCTTGTAAAGAGTGAGCTGCCTGTAGGTAACTTGGTAACATACCAAGAACACCAGTGAAAAACACCAGAAGGTATTAATGTGCTGCTGAGCATCCTGAAGCAGGAACACCAAGGCAGGAACTACCCTGCACAGCAATATAATGGCACCAAGGTGCAAAGCAAGCACAAGGCTAAATGCCATGGGCAGATGGGAGCCCAGGCAGAGGGCTCTGCTCCTGCAGTGCCACTTGTCCAAGCAGCACTCTGCAGACACAGGGAAATAAACACTTATTTGCCCTGAACCTTTAGGTGCAAAGCAGAACAGCTTCAAAAATAAGAGTCTGTGTGCCCCTTCATTGCAAACACTGCACAGACTGGTGAGACAGTCAGTGTTCTGGGAAATGAGAGGACAAACCAGAACCCAGTTCCTCCCCTTATTAGATAAACAGTAGCTGTAAAAACAGAATGCATTCCATTCCAGACCTAACTGATAAGAAGCCTCTAAAGTAATTTCTGAAATTCAGCTCCACAAATGAGACAGGATGAAGAAAACATAGCCTGTAAGCCCTGAAATCCAGTCATCCATTTGTCACTCCCACAAATACAATTTCACATGCCTGCAGCGCTTCAGTAAACCATGTGTAACATTTTGAATTTAAAGTAATTCTGGGCTGTTAGCAAAAGATTAAGTACTAGGGGATCAGGAAGTGCCTCCCAGTGCAAACTACTAACAAGACTTCTTGGGTGACAACATTTTCTTTCTGTGATTTTTTTTCCCCTTTAGGCTGTGTATATTAAGCCACCTCAAGTCTGTGTGTGCTAGTTGTTTATTATGAACAGCCAGAGTTTTGCTGAATTACAACAGAGCTTTAAAAATGTAAAATTTATACAGAAAATTTGCACAATAATATCTATGAATATTTACACTATAATCCTCCAGTAAGTACCACCTTACCATCTGCCTCTCTATCCTTTTTCCCCACTTTGCTATGGAGCTTAGATTTGCAAATATCTATTAAGCAGACAGGCTAAAAGCACTACATGCAACATGATACTGTTGCAAAAGCTGTCAATTTAACTCAAGTGGGGTAATTCCCCATTGTTTTTCTTGGCTTTCACAAACACAAAAGCTTTCTTTTACTGGAATAAGACTGATGACTAAATGAGGGTATTCTGTGATTCTAATTAATTTTTTTTCAAATGCAGAGCTTGAAAGAGTGATATCCACTATTCACTGGTATGAGAAAACTATATAAAAGGGGAGATGGGTGACATTCTGTACGGAAACCTTTTAAAAAAGTGACCTCTGCTGTTCAGCATTATTTATTTCATTAAAGCTCCTTGCATAAGCACTGGGTCTGCTCAAGTAAGTTTTAATTATGTTCACAGCACAGCAACCTACAGAAGATAAATGAACCTGCACATCAGTTTTTTCAGACTGACAGATGAAGTTAACAAGGTTTTCAGGGGGCTTCCCCTGCTCAGAAGGGCAGGAAGCACTGGGTTCTCAGTGTCACAGTGGAACACACAGGCTCCAATCTGTGACTCTGGGTAAGAGTTCAAGCTCGGTGTGATGGGCCAGTTCAGGCCAACCCCTTCCCACTCCCACAGCAACAGACTTCAGGAGCATCCTGCTCAACTTCTCCCTACAGCTCCCTTCCTTTGCTGCTCCTACCCACTCCCACCTCTAAGCTTAGCTGCTCCTCCTCACACACTGGATCCTAGAGGATCAAGTCTTTACCTTCCTTTTAGCCCCTCTGCTGCCACTACTGGCTCCACAGGACTTCAATCAAAAGGAACAGCTGCTCATTTAGCCTTTGCTTGAGCCTTTCAGCCCCTGGAGGAGAAAACCCAAAGCGGCTAAAAGAACAATCAGGAGAGTACTCACAAGGAGCACACGTGGGCCAGCAGCAAGGCTAAGGGAGAGAATCCAGCAAAGTAAACCACATGAATGTAGTAACTCAAAAAAGCAACTCATCTTGGTGTTTGTAAGAATGTATCTGCAGTCATACAAGTATCTCACCAATCACTTTTCTTCTTACTGCAACACCAAATTCACACACCCCACAGAACGAGTCTGACACTTTACTCCAGGTTTCACAGTCACAACACGCAGCATTAGCAGATGTGCGCTTCTGCTCTGCATTTTTAAATAAAGGCAAATTCTTCATAAAGCATGGCTAAGAAAGATCAGCACTCTTAGCACTCCAGGCCTGTGCAGAGCTGCCTGGGCAGTAGCAGTGATGTGAAAGTACGTGCCTGTTCTTCATCAGACGCACTTCCCTCTTGCGCGCCGCCTCCTCTGCCGGCTGGGTGGGCAGCGCTGGCGAGGACGCCATGACCACTCCCGGTGCAATGGTGCTGGTCGGGGCCGTGCGGATCTGGTAGGTCTGCACGTCTCCTGAGGCAGCTGCAGGGACACACGGCAACAGGACATCAGTCAGGTGACAGCGCTGTCACACGTGCTGTGGAGAGCGCCTACTCATCCCTAACCTGTCCTCTCCCTGACACAGTCACCACTGTGACCCGGCCATCTCTCCGCGCGCGCAGCCCGGGCCACAGCTCAGGAGGGACAGCCATCATCTGGGTCAGCACTGCCACCCCAGGCTCCCTTTATTCATATCTGCAAGGTTTTGGGCATTCCTGCTGAAGAAGTCTACATTCGTGCTTGGTAACTTGGTTTGTCTTGCAGTATAGCTGTGATCCTTTCTCCCTTATTATATTTCTTTGCACTGCTCTGTTTTTTGGGCAAGTCTAGCATTTCTGGAGAAGGATGGGGTCACTATTTCTAGCTATGCTCCAAATGTCTGTCTGGAAAGGGAGGAACTGCAGGTGTAAGTATCTAACACAGAAAAAAAGGTGTAAAAATGTAGCATTTACTCTCACAAGAGATGGACAGTGCACTCACTCTGTTGCCTCTTTAGAATGAGCAAGGTCTTGGCTTTCTTTTACTTTATTAATTTTAATCTTAGGAGTGTGTTAATTTTGCCTGAGCTCATAAAAAACCACAATACCACCTAAAGAAATCATATGACCTTAAGAACACAAAAACCCAAAGATCAGTGCAACAACAGTACTGTTCTCTGCTATGCATTTTTACTGATGCCTGGTAAACTCTTCACTGGATAACTCTCAAATCAACTACTTCACTGTCATAGAAGCAGGGGTACATTTCTGTTATTTTCAATAAAAATTTGGTAGTACTCCTGAAGTTTTAATAAACCAAAGTATGTATTTGGATACAGTAGGTCCCCACAACTTACTCTAAGCAAAAGTAGCTCTGCCAAGTTGAGGGTTAGACCAAATGATCACTTAAGGCACTCCCCTAAATTGTTCTATGATTCCAAGACTCACTGATTGAGTGACTACTTACAAAAGTCACAGTAGGAAGAAATTATGACTTGCAATTGAGAAAAGGGAAAAATTACAAATAAATTAATGTGCCCCTTTAGAAAGAATCAAACATCCTTCTGTCTTTAATGCTTGCTTGAAATTTCCTATTGTTGCACATATGGGAGAACTCAGAATCTAAAGTGGTATTAGTTTTTGCAGAACATATAAAAAAACTGTGTGGACAAAATGCACGAAATACAGCATGGAAAAGCAAAAATAAATATATTAAACCTCAAATATCCACAGTTTTACCAATCTAAAAGGGAAAGGCTCCAAAAAATATGACAAGCAGATTTGTCCAGAATTTCAGTAATTTTATGGACTTATCTGTGCCAAAGCTATTAATTCTGTTTCCTGACACATTTGAAGGACTGAGGCTGGCAACTTATATCTGCACAGAGAAAATGTTACACAGACTGAGTGGCTGTGAAGTTTCTCACCTTGTACAACAACTTGGTTGCTGGGTACGAGTATCTGCTGTCCATCTGTGGTCTGTGCATATTGTAAAATGGTGGTGCCGGGTTGGGTTGCAGCTGCATTGGTCATTGTCAACGTCTGGAGACCTTGTACTCCATCTGTGCCATTGTTAGACAACTGGATTGCTCCTCCTTGGGTGATGGCAACTGCAGACAAAAAAAATCAACCCAGCATTTAAGACACTAATTCACTCATTAACTTACAGTATTAAACCTAGGTATGGAAGAATAGTGATCTAAGCTAAATCCTTTGAACCCTTACACACCCCCAAAAACAGACACATGGCTTCAACGTACATGAAAGAAATCATCCTTTGAAAGGTAAGTTTTCAAATGTTTGTAAGGGCCAAAACCCACAGCTAAAATACAAATTAGTTTCTCTAATAAAACAGAATTACATGGAAGAGCTACAACCCACCCCCAGGGAATACTTTTTAATTTGTTAAGATTTTCTTCTTGGTTGGTTTAGGTATTTTTCTCAGTCCTTAGTTTTCAGTCTCATCTGAAATTCCTCTCATCTTCTGTGCTTCATGCCCTTCAGTCTCCTCTGCTGCTAGTGCTATCCATCTTGTGTTTCACTTTCTTTTTAATTTGGCTTTTTTTTCCTTCTGATTGTGTCCCCCCTTCTCTACAACTTCCTCAGACCCTTACTAGCTGTTTTATCATTCATAAAGGGACAGTTTGGTTCAGGCAGTCTTAACTTTGCTGTTTCTTTCCTTTCTTTCCCTCAATCCTGTCATACAGGTATACTGGGACATCACCTCTTCTGAGTCACAGAATTCCACTGTATTCCTATAAACAGACACCCCAAAATCTCATGTGTCTGCACACACAGTTATTGTACAGTTATAACAGGAATCAGAATGAACCACATCCATTTCAATAAAATTAGGCAGGGTACAAAGCAAAGGGGTTAAGGAGTAAACAGAGATACAAAATTTTCAAGAGATTTTAAGAGATAGCTGTAAACAAGTAGTTCTTTCTCCCTTTTGTATGTGTTGTATACCTCTCCTACTGTATGGTTAGTGTGAGACAGCAAGTGTCTTATCTTTGAGGCCATATCCTCAATCATTCTTCAAGTCAGAACACTGTGTCTATAAAATCTAACACAGAAAACATATACTTATATGACATATATTAACGTTGTCAACGACCTTATTTTTTCAGGACTTTCTAAAAATGTAATTGCAGATCGTAACGTTTTTTTCTAATGATGAGGTTACAGATTTGTGAGCAAGTGATCTGCCAAGAAAAAAAAAGAAACTTCTGAATTCCCCCATCTAGTTCCTGAAGTGAAGAAGTTTATAATAGCATTATGGTTAGTTCCTGTTTTGCCTCAGGATGCATGAGCTGCACCAAGTGGCAAGCAGTCCCAGAATGTTAATCAAGCCTTTCAAACACTTACAATAGAAATGTGTTCAAAAGGCCTGGTTAACAGTCAAAATAAAGTGATCTTTTTTTCACCTCCTGCTTTGTCCTAGTCCAAACAACAGTTACAGAAATAACAGCTCTTCATCTTCTCATCCCCACTTACTAGCACCACTGAGAAATTCAGACTACATACTGTACTGCCCACTGCTGGTTTGGTAAATGGGAGTTGGCACCGTGACAGTGGCGATGGCAGGTGCTGCTGTTTCCTCTTCTGACTTTTCTTCTTCGATCCTTGGCACTCCTGGGGCGTCTGAGGACAAGTCATTCAAAATTTTTCTGGCAAAGACAGTGTGTTGTAGAGATTTTAATAAAAATTGGGGGAGAAAAATGGTCTATCTGATACACAATGCTGGGGAAAACTGTGAAGTGCAGCAAGCCAGCAAGGAAAATATGAGTGGAGAATGAAAACCACACACTATCTTCAAACTCTTATTGGAGAGGATTGTTCAAAATGCCAAGCACTGATGGGCAGGGGAGCCAGCACAGAACAGCTGTGCTTGTCAAAACCCATGATACAGCTAGTACAACCTTTCCCTTTTCTTCAGAGCATGTTTCTCTCATCCATTTTTATTTGTTTTCTGCTTTCAGCTATATAAATATTTGGGGAAAAAAAAGTCAGAACCTGTCTCCTCATTTACATTGGGGGAACTGCTCCATTTCAAAGACAATAAACACCTCAGCCAGAGAGCTGAGTACCAAGGGAGTTAGCAGGAATGCTTGCAGAGAGCCAGCAGTTCATAATTTAACACCTGCCAGGGAGACAATACCCAGTGTTTGAGAACAGTCTCGCAGTTATGTTCACAGATGCCCTGCCTGAGAAAATTCATGGGTAAAGGAAAGAACAGATTGTTTCATGATTTCCATGAGCTAATTATCCAAAGTCAAAACTTTTAAAACATCACTGCTACAGGTCCCACTGAACATGACTGTAGACTGAGCACAGCAGTCAATTTGCATCACTGAGATCAAACACTGTCCTTCCTCAGAGGACTCAAGCCCTTTTCACTGCTGGAATATTCTATTTTGTCACTGCAAAATGCAGTAAATGTCCTTAGGTAAAGGGCAATATTTTCTGTAAGTCTCCTCTTATGTTTTCCAGTGGACTGGCAAAGGAACTCAATGGCAAAGCAAACACAGCTGTAGACCCCAAGTTCCAAGACAGCACTACTCTCTTAGACAAGCCTCCTAAGGCTGTGGGAGCCAGAACACCTCTGTGAAGCTATCTGGGGAGGGCAGTCATTCTGCTCAGCAGCCTGACAAACAGAGCTTTGCTGCTGCTGCTTTGACTTTGTGTGCATGCAAGAAACCCCAGCACTGGACAACACTGTATGAAGAACCACTTGGACAAATAAAAATTCCCATCCAAAGAGTTTGCAATCTAGGTGTTAGATCAGAAACTAGTGAATGAAACAGATGAAAAAAAACTGGAGAGAGCTGATGATAAAGAACAAAATCCAAGGAGATTAAAAAAAAAAAAAAATCACTTTTTAACCTCATGTCATTATTACATTGTGGTTAAAACCTACCTTTGCCATCATAAAAATGGATTTAAGGTAAAGGATAAGGTGGCAGCTTACAAATACAGGAGCTATGAACTGATGGGACACATGCTGTACTTGAGTGGCAGAATCACAGAGGAGTTTTTGTGGAAGAGGTATAGCTTTCAATCCTGTGAACATACCTGCACCTATCTTATTTTGGGGTCACTTACAGCAGGCTGAGTAATGCCAGCTGGGAAGTCTCTAAAGACAGCAGTGGTCTGGCTCAGCCTTCCTGACCTAACCAACACCAACTTGGAGTCTGAGCTGCATATACAAGTTTTACAGCCAACAAACGTTGCTGTGTCACCACAATCTGGTTTGAAGACAGAGGCTGTGTTGTGGCACCAGTGCATGCAGAAGAGTCCACCTCAATGAGAAGTCAGCATGCACAAGCACCCTCTTCTCAGTTTTGCTGCTTGTTTCCTTAGCTCTGTTTTCTCACCATATACAGCCACTCTTCCATATATAGTAAAATCAAGTGTCTTGCTGCAGAAGCAGACTGAAGGGAATCTCTGGCAGCCTTGAAGTTAACACTGCTTCTCACAAATAAAAATATATTTCCAGATCTATTATGGCTAGGGATCTTCAGCAATGATTTTCACTAACTTTGGCAGAACAGCCTTGAAGGCTGCTGGACAAGGCAGACAATCTCCCAAGTGCTAAAAAAGTACCATGGTTGAGATATGCTCAGGCCCACAGCCCAGCTTCTATTTCCAAGGCTATGCTCATAAAGAAAAAAGGAGCATCTGAATTTTCTAAAGCAGCAGGAACTCACAGGTCACTTAAAACCTACTGAACCCCAGAGCTGTTCCTTAATGCTATTTAGCATATTTTCAGAATGAAAGTGGGATTTAGTACAGACACAAAAAGCTGTACAAAGGCTTAATTAATAAAGTAACATGACACACCACGTGAAGGAGAACCTCAGCTGGCTTTGCCAGAGGTATTTGCCATGAGAAAGAGACACTAGATACCTTTCACTACATTCTACTCATATACTGACTTAACTTTAAACACAAACTATTTAGCTCAAGCAGAAATTCTCTCTGAGCCATGGAACATCACAGCTCCCTTAAGTCTCATGGGAGAAAGGAATTAAGTTTGATTGCTGCTAGCATTTCAGCAATAATGAAAGCCAGTAGAGTTAATTTTTTGCAGACTACAGATTACACAGAAGTCCCTTTTTGCAAAGATTCAGTGTATTTTGTATATTAAGTATTCATTAAAGCTATTTCTAAGGCATCTATCACAATGATACCTCAATTTTCTGAAATGTGGAAATTAGCATATTCTCAGCTCACTTCTGTCTTAATTGAGTGTAACTGCTGAGGTTTCTTCCTTCTCCTGCTTATCTCTTTGCATCCTATTCCACAGATATATTCCATACTCCAATTGCAAGACATGATAGAAGAGAGATTTCAGTCACATGGTAAATCTAAAAATAATAAAAATACAATCCCACTGTTTGTATCTCCATGTCAACACACCCATCCATCAAGAAATGCTTCTGCTTTAACCTCCATACCTGTAGGAGGGTCGTCTGGACAGAATTTCTCTTCGTTTCTGTGAGTCTGTGACACTGTCTACTGATTCCTGTGAATCTTCACTTTCTGCTATAGTGGAGATCTGTAAATAAGAACAGCAATCAAATTTAACAGGACATTTCCAATGCCTTCCTTTTTAGGAAATGTTGCCATCCTGTGAAAAACATCACAATGTAAGTGTTCTATCTAGACAATGACCACAGTCAGTGATCTACCCATCAGAATGTTCTTTACAATTTAAATACTCCAAGAAGAAAACTGAAACATTAATACCATATGGCTTTTGCATTCCATGATGTTTTGTTCTGATCCATTGCAAGGAAACAAAGATTTTTTTTTTTTTTTAAAGTAAAATTTAGGGAGAGAATAAGTAAACGAAATTAAGGTAGCAGAAACATTTGCAAACAAAAAATACAATAGTGAAAAACCATCAATTTATAAATAATGAGGTAGATATGGGGGAAATTGCCAGGAAAATGTCAGTACCTGAACTGTCTGGACCTGTGGAGACTGAATAACTGATGGCTGGGCAGCCTGAATTACTCCATGCACTTGAACCGTCTGCCCATTGGGCAGCTGAACTAAGGTCACCGTGGGTGCAGAAGATGTTGCATGAGCTGCTGGCATAGATACCTGCAAAGAAGAGACAGTGAGCATGAATTAGGTTATTGCAAAATCTCCTTAGTTCAGTATTTGTTTTGGTGAAAGAACTATGTCTCTTCTAGACCCCAGTCAGATGACCCAAATGTTTCAGCGTCATATAAAACCCCCCTGAACTGCCTGAGCCCAGCACCTGACCTACTTCACAAAATAATCTAATGCAGAATTTCTGCAGGCTCAAACATAATTTGTAAAATCACTGACAAAAAGAAGAAAAACACAACTGCCTCTATTTTGAGGTAACCTGATACAAATACATCATTACCTTTCACTTACTTCACTTGGATACTGCTCAGACTCGGGTGCACTCCTACAGACACTGCTGAGTCAGAGGCAGAAACATATGGGAGTGGAGCTATTTTTGTTCTCACTCAGGAAAATGCAAAGAATTTGCCAGATGTAAGAACTTAACATTTTTAGGGAATCATACCTTTCACTTTCTACAGATTAAGACATATGAGTAGCTGGCAAAGTGCACGTAAATGAAGAAAACTGACCATGTGTTCAGACAGAAAAACCCCATGAATTTTCAGTGGAAATAAGTATTTTGCAGGCAGTCACTGTGATTATTGTGCAACAGGTCAACACAAACTCTACTTTCAAGAGTTATTTCTATGAGGAAAAATTGCCCATGTTTTAAACACAAGTGTTTCTCCAGCACAGACCTGCAGCCATGCCAACAGGGAGACACTGATGAGCTCAGCATGGCACATTATGGCTCGGGCTTTGGGGACAGCAGTAGCCACACACACGGGGCAGTCTCACCCTGGCAGGTCAGAGGACCTACTCTGGGTAGCTGAGTGTCATGCACCAAGGCTGCTCCATGGCTGGGCCCACACCCAGTGCACATCCAGAACTTCCAGCTGTCTGCTGACAGGATGCCTGGGTTGGGGCTGAGGGCTCCTGAAAGGCTGCAGGGTGCAGCACACCCTGCCCCATGGCCTCAGGGAAGGACTGCAGGCAAGCCTGAGCTACTCTGGCAGACCTCAGCCAGGTCACAGCTCACTGACTCGCCAGTTTTCTTCTAGACACCCACGTCTGGAAAACCTAACGATGCTCCAGGGTTCAAGAGCATTTAAAAAAATTCGATCCACGCAGCTGCAGTGCAAGAAAGGGCTGCACTGCTGTTCCACCTCATCTCAAAGGGCTGCTATGCACAGGATGCAAAAGGAAATCCTCTGCTGTCCCTGCGAACACGTGATTCTCAAAAAGCTGCAATAGCTCATCTCTGAATTTTCATAAACATCCACCACTTACAACGAAATCTTGTTTAACAACAAAATTAAAGGGAATTACATGCAGACCTCTCTCTTCCACAGCTGTCTCTCCCTAATCCACCAATTTGCATTTGCTTTTACCTTCCTTTTTCAGGAAAGCAGATGCAGCATTACATGGTGCTACTTAACTTGCATCTGAGAGAAACTGGGCTGAGATTAACATGAGAGCCCTTTCCTCTGACAAATTATATTCCTTTGCCAAGTGACCTTTCTTAATAATGCATGTCTGACTAAACAGTCCTTGGCAAAGACAGCAAAGCTGATCAACTGGAGGCCACTGTGGTTGGATTAAGCCCACAGCAGAGTGTAACTTCCGCACATGGCTCTGACTCATACCTTGTGGAACTGGGACGAGTTTCCTTTTGCCTCTGAAAGCTACCCTGAACTCACTAAAAAAATCAGCAATTAAACTAAGCTTGCAAGAGGGGTGACCTTACAAGATATAATGGAAGAATTATAGTGATATAATTATTTAGATTTGGCTAAGCCTCTGAGGGCACTCCCTAACGCCAAACACTGCCACTTCATTAATTAAAAATATCATAGTAACATAACACTGATGTGAACAACACAAGGAATCATGTTTAGACTGTTTTATCACCTCCACAAACTCTGCACAGGCTGGGGGAAAAACCAGATAATATAGTGAATGACAACATGGTGGTTCACGTGGATTTTAACCATACTTGTAGAGTGTTTTCTTACTTGGAAAAGTCTCATTCAAGTACTGGGGTAATTATGTCCAAGTAAAGTGCATGCTACCCACTACATACTTTTAAGTTCAGCTCCCTGGAGGTTAGTATGTTAGCACATAGATGTAAAATATTCTTGATTCTCTGGACTAAACCTTAAAGCACATCAAGTGAGCAGCAGTTAACCGGTTTTCCAGGAGGAATAAACTACTTCCACTCAGTTCACACTGAAGTGTTATTCACACCACCTACATCCTGTGCCTAAGTTAGATAGTGAGAAAACTGCCCAAAGAGGCAAGCTGGTGCAGGGCAGCTGGTGGCTTGTAAATTCACACTAGAGCTTCACCCAACCAAATCACCCTGTGCATTTAAACAGCTCCAATCCCTATACCACCACTTGAATGGAAATGTACCAACTACAGAGGGCAGGACTCGATTGGAAGTCTCTGGACTACCAAAAGGTGCAATGACTTTAAAAAGACACTAATCATTTATAGAAACTAAGTGATTTAACACTTGTGCCACTTAAAAGACACTCAATTCCATAAACTATGAGATCAAAATCACCTGCTTGGTCTTTGCAGACTACAATTAGTTTTCAAATTAAATGGTTACAGAAGAGAGCCAAACATATTCTGTAGCCATTCATACAATGGGGTTGCTTCTGCCAACCATCAGTGTATTCAAAAATGAAATCCAAACCCAAAATCAGAGATAGAGCTGGGATTGTGTTTCTTGTCTCACCAAAATAATTTGGGGACAACAAATTATCTACTACTGTCTCTCTAACTTGCCAACAATTCTGTGCAACTCTGGAGACAACAGGGTAACATGAGCTGTCAAGTGCCAGATTGTTCCACTTGATTGTAATGCTCATAATATTAATCCCATCTGATAAAATTTTTTATTTGCTGCATTATTTATCTACATATTTGCTTTCTTCAGAATTAAACTGACTACTACAGACAAGTTTTTAACAGAAAACACACACAGCAAGACAGTAGATTACAAGTATTGAAATGAATACCTTTCAGTGGTGTGGTTGTGGTAAAGAATACTAGAAATATTTTTATTCATTACTGTGTTAACATTACACAATTTACACATACACATTTCTCCAGAACTAACCCAGCCTACTACTCTACTGCTTTAAAAATGTGAAGACAAATATTATAAGAACTATACATCACATGTGGTTCAGAATGGTATCAAGAGAATCTCTCTCAGCCCCATGAGCAGACATTATCCCTCTTAAAAATATTAACCATAAGTAAAACTATATGATTTTTATACCTGGGCTAACGTTGCAATCTGTGGTTGTGCCTGTACTGTCATCTGTTGGGTTTCTGCCTCTGTACCGGCTGCATCTCCACTCTGCTGGTTCTCTGCTCCAGATTCCATGGTCATTTAGTTACCTACAATCACAATATTTGTCGTAAGTCTGGGTTGGTATGCAAGTCCATTACTCTTGGTGAATCTGGCAGTAATCACTGCAGCTGCATTCCCATTACTACATACTGGTTTAATTTGCTTATTAAATGTTGCCAAATTATTAGTATTCAGGCAAATTCTTTTCATGCCAGGTGTTTGCCTCAGGTTGATTTTTCTGCGTGTAATGTTTCTGAAAAACAAGTCCAGTCTCCTCCAACAATGAGAACAGGAAAAAATGCATTTTGCTCATCCTAACAAAACCGAGCAATTGCACTCTGATGACCTAGTACCTCTGCAATTTGGAATAAAGACCTGTCAGTACGTCAGGAAGGGCACTCCCTCAGTGCCAAGGTGACAACATGTCCTGTTACAGCCCTCCCTCTCCCCCCAGCTGCAGTCTGCAGATATCCAACAGCAATTGTTCCTGTGCTGGGCGCTCAGTTCTCAGTTGTCTTTGCCTGAGCTAAATAAGCAACATCTCCATGCAAGTGCTTTCCATCACCACACTGTGTATGGCTCTACATCACAGCAACTTAGCCTCTTCCACCCAGTGATCTTAAAGCCAGTATACAAAATGATGGAAGCCATTTCTACTTGAACCTTACTGCAAATGTTTTTATACTTAGAGGTACACATTAGTTTGCCATGACCTAAGTTTTTTATTATATACAGCTCCTAATACACTGATATTTCTAGACACTAACTGAGCAAACCTAGATCACCAGAACATACAACTCTATAAAAAGAGGTTGCATAACTTCCAAACCATGCACGTAGGCAGAGTGCAATGCCTGTTAAATTCTGCACCGATCTGAGAAAATCACTTTTCAGTTCTTTAAGTACTGATATGAAAATACTTGATATTAAAAAGAACTTCAAAATGCAAGGAAATTATACTGCAATGCTACTGTATTATACAGAACTCCAAATACCAAATATTAGGAATGGGAATTACCACCATAGTCACAACATTTATTCTGCGTACCACCCTGTGCTGCCCAACCTATTCTGGCCTCTGGCTACCCCAGGGCAGCACACCTCTCTTCAGAGGTGGTCCAAAACAACCATTAGAGCATTTCTGCTTTGGGAAGGGGTCTGGAGGAAGAGGATGCTCAGAGCAGAAGAAAGGTGGAAAGAAGCAAAAATGCCCCTCTCCTTCCCTGGCCCTCTGAGGAAAAGACTTAGAAGCATCAAGACAGGTGGTGGTACCATGTCCACAACTCCAGACATTTCATTTTAAACACAAAGTCAGGGAAGCTTCCATTTCAATGCAAACTATACCTCAGTGTTACAGGAAAGAGAATACCTTTTATACTGCCTAAAATAGCAGAGTCACACTTCAACCCTGAATATGAAATGTCTTACAGTAAGCAACTGATCATCAAGAAAGATAAAACAGCTTTTCACAGTAGTAACTGCATCCTACATCGAAAGAAACCAAGTCAGTGTATATGAATCAAAATCTGTACATTTACTCTTGAAAGAGACCTTTAAATGAGTTTGTGTGTGTGTGTCAATAACGAAATGTAAAGTATCAAATATTTAGTTCTAACATCAGTAAAGAAGGAAAAGAATTAAACCTGATTTTCCTTGAAAATTAACAATAAAAGAAAACATAGAATTTTTTTAAAAAGCAAATTAAACTATTCTAAGCAGTGGAATTTTGTTATGCCTCTCTCTCTAGCCAAGATTTCTGTACTACAAACCAAGTCTTTCCCATGCTGGGTTTCATATTTCAAAAAGCACACAAGAAAACCCATGCACTATTAGTATCTGCAACATGTTTTTTACCAAACAGCTTTTAAAGACTTAATTACAACAATTTACATGGTTTTCTATTCCAACTTTAACACATAAGTCACATTTTAACACTTAGTCCTTCATGCTATATGCCCATTTTTCTTTTGAGTATTCTGTATTTTGAAAACTACAAACCAGACTAGCCATAGGTTTCCCTTTTAAATTTTACCATTATTTTTAATATTTCTCCAAGGTAAGCAAATCAACAACTTTTTCCCAATTCCATGCATGTATCATGGTGACTCCAGTCGAAAGACTTCCTCACTGGAACCATTTCAGAAGCAGATCTTTCACATCACCAACATCTCCCAGCCAAGTCTCTCCAAAGAACTTTTGAACACAACTTTCCAGCTACAAATCCAAGTATTCTGCAACACTAATAATGCTTTTGTTTGCTGATAGAAATTGTGACTCCAGCACGGAGTGAATTAGGATTAGAAATGGATGCAATGTGCAAGTATCAGGTATTTAGCAATGTTCACAGAGGTAAACGTGTTGCCAAATTCCTGCTGATAAATGCAATGTTTTCCTAGGAAGAATTTCCAATCCTCTCATACACTATTCAGCAAAGGTCCTCTGTCTTTACAAGCTTGGCTTCCACACTTGCATCATCTTTTGCATATGTAATCAGCAAAAGGATTAACTGTTTGAGATACTCCCTCTTCTACAACACCAACATTTCAGAAACCAAATTCTCAACATGAATTGCAAACACCTAAAAGGAACTTCCTCATTTCTTAAGAACCAAGCAGTGCAGGAAGCTGGCTGCAAGATTTACATATTGACACATGCAGCTGAAGTGAGCTTCCAATGACCTGCAGTTTTCTGACAAGCTCTCAGTCTCATGTTATTTATAGGTTCTAAGGACTCTGGTTCAATTTGGCTTGTACTTATACATCACAGTATTTGAATTCCAACAGCTTTACAAGTAAACTTGTGGGAAAAAAGAGGAATCAGATTTTTGAGCATCAAGGCATCATATTCCAGAGACACTGGCCACTGCACAGTTCAACGGTTGGGTATGATCCAGATTGCCAGGACGTACAGGACCATGCACACAGAACACACACACTAAGTTGCATGTATGGGTAAGGCCATGACAGCTGAAATAAAGGTTGCCAATTCCTACTCTTGCAATTTACAGTGAAAAGATGCTTGGTTTGAAACCTTAACCTCCCAAACAAACAGAGATGAATGCCAATCTGTACATCTCCTTTCTAAGCTTTCAAGCCCCTAGTCCAGACAAGCTTTGCTGACATGTATCCCAGCATCTTTCTGTTCTTGTGGGTGCCACCCCCTCCTTTTATTCCTCCTGCCCTGTTCACAGTGGCCCACCCTGCTCCCTGGCACTGATTTCCCTGGCAGGCACCACACCAGGACTTCTCAAATGAAGACAGGGATCTGAAAAGTGTCCTAGTGGGGAACAAGTCTCCAGGGCATGGACAGCATATGGGAGCCAAGGGAGCACACTTCTCATTTCTCCTTGCTTCCAGGCTACTTTCCAGCTTGTCAGGAGAGGACACCCACATGCACATACTTTGAGAAAAGATTAGTTACTGCAGTAATGAACCAAGTATTCTAAATGAAACTAACTGAAAATAATAGCTATTAACAACCAGAGTTGGAAAAACAGACACTGCTTGCCTAAAACGTCCTGGGTATGAACTCTGAACACCAGAAAGCTGAAGAAACTACCTGCTTAGAGATGGTTTAACTCATGACTTTTGTAGACCACAGCTTTCTTCATTAGTTCAAAAGTGGCAGCAGTATTATATTTACTAATGCTTTTTCCTAATAACTTACTTACTAATAATCTCAAACTCTGGAAGCAAAGAGCCAAACAGTGAAACATTCAGCTGAGGATGGGGATTTATTTTAGCTAAATCAAGACTGGGAGAAAGGAGTTCAGCAGAGGATAACTAACTGTCCCAGCTGAATTTACACCATGACCAAAGAAGACAGATTCCACTAAAAACAAACAGTTGCAGAATGCAACTGAACTACACACAGTGCAGAAAAATCCAAATAAACCTGTCTCCTTAGTAGCACAAGGCTGGAAGGGGCACTTAGCTAAGGACTGCTGCAGAGAGATCACTTCAGATTTCTCCTTGACGTGCATTTATGACAAGAAAAGCTACAGAGTTAGACTGCAACAATAACAAGAAACAGGGTAATCTTGAACTCCTGTATTTGTGCAGCTGGACCCTACACATCACCAGGATTACAGTGCAGAGACTGGGAGTCTGTATTAAAAATGGGTTCTGAGGAATTTGGGTATTCAGAGAAAGCAAGTATTTAGGGCAATGAAAACCTGTTTTATGAAGAGACTAGATGGATTTTTATTATTTATCCCAGAAAGGAGAAAAATTTTTCAAAATTATCTAGAAAATATATTTAAACTATTAACAGGGTAAGTAAAGTATAAACATGCACTGTCTGATTATAAAACCAGCAAAGCTTGAAGATGTCAAATTTTAAAATTTAAAAATGAAAAAATAACAAAATATATTGAAAATTATGAAAACTGACACTTCATGTACTGCATAAATGGAACAATGATGCTACTGATAAGAAATTTGTTAGGACTTACACATGGGTTAGACAGGCACTTGGGTAAAAAGAATATCCAAGAATATGTTGAATTAGTACTTTTTTTCATGCCAAAAAAGTGCTGAACCAAAAGGAAGATAAAAACCTAATGAGTCGGGATTTAAACTGATTTCTAATCTTTAAAAAATCAAATAAATGCTTTTATGAGTAGGGAAGATTATATCCCATGTGATTTTTGCAGGTTCCAGTAGTCTTTTGAGGTACCTACTGATCTTCACTATCTTGAAGACAGGATGCTGAACAAGGTGCTACAGGTAATGCTAACTCCTGTAATCCCAGTTAATTGAAGTGACATCAATGCTGTGCACCCAGAGCACGAGCTGTTAGTTAGCTCCCCTCCCACCTGCCTAGAGTCAGGATAAAATAGAATTGTCTCCCAACAGCTCTCATCTCATCTTCTTCACCCCTTAGTATCCTTCCCTTGGGATGTCTGGTCTGTCTGCTCTATTTTGCTTCCCTACTTCTTTTTCTATCTCCGGTCTGATTTACCCCCCTGAATTTTAGCACACCTCCTTAAGATCAGGCTCTGCTCCTTGGTTTCCCCTTGCTCACACAGGCCATGGAGCTTTCCTGCCCTGAAGACAGGCTGCTTTTCATCTCCCAAGGCAGACTGGAGAAAAGAAAGGTGGAGATCCTTTCCCAAACACCATCAAATCCAAGAATGAAACCACACTGTGGCTGTTGAAGCAGATAAAACTTCCCATCCAGTTTCATAATCAAAAGTCCTTAACACCCCAAAGCTTTCTATGTTTTTCAGTGGACAGCTGGCACAGTAAAACATGGAACCTTTCCTTGCAAGCCCTTCTTTTCTCTCTTCATTAGCATGGTGGTGGCAATTGACTGTCAGAAGCTCAAGCTCACACTGACAGTTACTGCCCAGCTGACATTAGTGCACCTCCAGGAAACACCTGGAGGCCCAGCAAGCACAGCTTCACCAAGGGACACGCTGGGAGGAGTCCTGCTCTGACTTTTACATTTATTTTATTGAAGCACACACACAGATTTTGAAGAAAAACAAGTCTCCAGAAACAGCACAGAGCAGAGACCCAACAGACTCATGCTCATTCTGAGCCTGACTTGTACCACAGCCTCTCATCTGCTCACTCCTTCAGAGGTCACTCTACTGCCACAGGAGGCTCCTGATCAGGGCAATATCCAGTCACCCAGCTGCTCATGGCAGTGAAGGACCAGAGCAGCTGAGAGAAGGGAAACTGAGGCAATGCCTGTTTCACAAGCCCTGTATTCACAGCAGGTGTGCTAGTACAATTGTTCAGGAAGCAAGCACAGCTCCAGTATCCAAAGTTCAGGAATTTGACTCATTCTGTATTCAATGCATGTGGCTTTATAAAGCCACAGATGCACCACGAAAGCACTGAGAAGATCATCAAACACCACTCTGCTACACAACTGCTTTCATGGTTGCAGCATAAGCACTGAGAACACTGACCTGCAATCTGCAAACATTTCCACTGCCACCTTGCAGAGCAGCAGCCCTTTTAGCCACAGCTCAACAGCCACTTCATGAACTCCATTCAGCGGCTGCCAGACTGAAAATGGTCAGAGAAAAATAATTTTATTTACAGCTAACACATGGGACTGCAAATAACCAGTAATAAAGGTTTAACAGGACAAGACAGGCCCATAACTATCTCTCTTTGTCACTAATGACAAAGTGGGCTGGCACAAGAATTGCAATTTATACCACATCTTCTTTGTCATTCCAAGCTGGCACTGCCACTGCTCCTGGGTATTTGCTCCCTGTGTCCTCTGCCTCGGGTGAGCAGTCTGTGTGTCACACTGTGAACACAGCCTATGTTTGCTGCTTCATGTGAAATCCACTGCTTAGCACTCCACAGAATGGGTTCTCCACAGAGCCATTTATTTGATGATCACACCAGCTTCTGGGTCAGGGAAGCCAGAGGTCAGGAAAACCAAGTGAAGTGCAAGTAAAAGAATGGCTGCAACAACCAACGCCACTAAAAATGCCAAAAATTAAGAAGAGTCTTCAGATTGTGTTCTGCAAATAATCTGCAATAAAGCAATCTGCCAGGCAAACTGAGGAATAAAAAGCTGGAAAAATTCTTCTTGTCACTGAAGTTAAAGTATTTCATCTTGAACATAAGAGAAAAATTTAATCTCACTGTAAAAACATCTCACACAAAGCAGGATCATTCCATCAACATAATGTGATATCTGTAGTTCCACCCTGTGTCCCCATCAATGTGACACTGAGAGCAGTGTCTAAAAACTCTCTGCTGACTGAATACAGCCTGTAACAGCCACTGCAAGAGATGGGAAGAAGGTAGTATTTTCATACAGGACACAGAAGAAGTGCAACCAAGACCCTTAATTAAATTTAACCAACTTTTCTGGTTGGTTTTTCCACAAAACTTTAGTTAGACTTGTACAGTCAGTGAACATTCCTCACACCAGATTTAAATATATGAGTGATGAAAGTATTGGAAATTATTTGTGTTGCACACTCAACCTCTGTTTTACTAAAGAAAATGCCGTGGCAGATTTTAAAACAAGGGCAGAAGACCAAAAATGCAATCTCACAGCTACAGCGGTGAGCACCCAAACCAGCAATCTCCTCCAGATTTTGTTCTGTGTTGGCATAGCTCAAGCAAGCTGACATTTGCCAGGCAGATGGTGAATCAGTAGGCAGAGGTAAGGTGTATGAGTGAAAGTTGATTGAACCCTCTCCACAGCTGTATCCTCCTGATTTGACTCCATACTCCTGGCACTGTACTAGTATCTAGAATTTCTGCCTTCAAGCTTTTTAAAAGGAAAAAAGGCTCTGACAGCTATTAACTGCATTTAGTTTCTTGTACCACAAATTACACTAATAAATACAAAAGCATCCAGCAAGTATTTGGTACATGCAATGTAATTCAAGTTTAACCTACGCTGCCTTTTTTTGTTCAATATAAATAAATAAATAAATCAGCCCCCCCTTTTTACTAACCTTATCTAATAGCTGGGATGGGTCTTATGTGAATACATGAGCAGAGCCCAGTAAAGCAGCCAAGGGGAGACACCAGAGCAAACATTTCCTAAGACATTAACAGTGAAAAGCAAACAAATGACTCCATTGTCTTATTCCCTCCCCTTTCCAAAATGCTCCCAAAATACTGCCAGACTTCACTTAGACAAAACAAAATGTCAAAACAAATCCCAGAAAGGTTACAAAGTCATTAGGTAACATTATTATTGAAAACATAATCCATAAATATGTTCTATTTATAAATGCTGTGTGCTCCTATTGAAGGCACTTAGGGTATTAAAATACTAATTCACATGCTTTAAGTCTGTGCTCCTAAACATGCAGAACAGAATTGTGGTAACTATTTCTAAACACCTTTATTAGTGCAGTAAAAACAACCAAAACCCACCAGAAGAGATCTGCAAAATTAATTTTCGAGAAGCAAGACATTTTCAAGAATGTTCTGGCCAACATATCCAATTTATTCACAGAGATTTCTGAGAACTCTACCCATTCTGTCGTTCCTAACACATTCATTGCCAATATCATATTAATGTATTTCAGTTACTAACTTACTGCACTTTAATACAGCTTACCATCTATTCTCTGACATTATTTTTAGGGCATATAACTCACCTAATTTTCAATCTATGCAGATTTCTTGCAATTCTTACCAACTGTGTAGGCTTCCCCCCCAAAAATGAAACCATATGAAATTGCCAAAATACATGCCTCTTTTCTCCCTGGGACTGCTGTAAGTACTGTGGCTCACCTCATCACATGTGGCTGGTGGTTACCTAATAAAATCCATCCCAACATTGTATCTGAACAGTATCATTTGTAGGCAGGCATCTTTAATGCAATATAAAATATAGGCACCAAATGATTTTTTATCATGCTGTCGGGGAGCTAAGGCTCCTGCTGAATACACCACAACTTCAAGGAAGAGGCTCTGCACTTGGTACAGGCCCAGCAAGTCAATAATCAGAACAGCCACTTGTAATGAGCTTTAATTTCTGGCCCTAATCAAATTCTCATTTTACCTTTGACCAAAACAGCTGTGGGTAGAGAAGTGAGGGATCCATGATTCCATGGGATTTGAAGCTGACCTCAGCCCAGATGGGGGCAGCTACCTGAAGACAGCCACTTCTCATATTTGCTCTTCTCACTGCAGTGTTGAACTGTGACAGCACATCAGTCCGGTGGCAATATTAAAAGGATGATGTGATCTGAACCATGACAAGTGAGGGAGTTCTGCTCAGCCCAGGGTGAAAGCTTGCTGGATGGAAACAGCACCCATCTAAGAGCCTGTTAATGCAGCCTGACCCTGGGCAACGGGAGTACAGAGATGGGTGCAATAAACTAACACCTTTTCTGCTAAGGAGGCCCTGTGCCTGAGCTGGAACACGCTGCTCTCAGCACAGGCTGGTACCAGCCTGGGCTCAGTGCCACACCAGAGCAGATCTAGGAGCCCTTGGAAGGAGGCAGGCTGAACCTGGAGTGAGAATTCAGAAACAGTTCTCTCCTACCATCCAGATATCTAGATATGCCAAATAAATAATGTACCCTGCTGTACTGGTCAACCAGCAGAACATTTCCAGCCGCTTCCTTGCACCTCAAACACTGACACATGAGGTGTTCCAGCAGAAGAGCTAAGGCAGCCCAGTGACAGAAAGGAGAGCCAATTCTGCAAGAGACCATCTCCTATCCCACTGACAGGGAGATAAGTGGACTGTCACTACAATAATTAAAGGAGTATTCAGAGCAGAAAGTGATGCCAAGTTAGCCAGGCTAAGATCCATCTAAAAGAAGGTGCATGTGTTCCTTTCTTCCACTGGGTAGAGCTGTCAGAACTTGAGATTTCCACCTGACCTGCCAGAGTCATTCAGATGAATATTACATTTGTTCTCCTCCATATGCACTTCTATGTTTTATGGTCTTTTACTGCCTCACCATTCATTCTGGCAGAGTAAGAACCACCTCAATGCTGCATGACATATTTTGACAACCTTTTGTCATGCTGTAAGGATCTCTGTCCACTTGCCAAGCAACCTTTAAACATTCCAGGTCTGAGGCATTGGCTGGAAGAACTGTTGCAATTCCAAGCCAGGGGCAGCTTGAAACTCTGTAGGGAGAGCCTCTAAACATTTTTATCAAAGAAAGGGTTATCTCTGAGGTGAGGGAGCTACTGAAACTTGTTCTCCCAACAACTACAGGAGTGATGACTGACTGCTCAGCAGAGGCACTCTCCTACAGTGAAGAAGAACTAAAATGTTTAATATAGGATATTTAATATTAGTGCAATAGGCTATTAGGATATTTAATATATGACTGCCTGCTGCACAGCCTGCACTCTGTAGATGTGCTAGGGAAATCCACAGGCTCAGTCACTGGGTCTGTGACAAATGCTTATGTGAGCAAAGCTAAAGCTACTTTGAAGCTATACAGATGACCCAGCTCTCTTTTGGTGCTCAGAGCAGATCAGGAACAACTTACAGAAAGATACAAATAAAAACCAGAGCATCCACTGGCCTACACCTGTGGTTAACCTGAGTGCTCCAAGCCCAAGGGCCAAAAATACAACATGTAGTAATCTCAGACCTGTAACAGAAAAAGGAATCACATCCATATAGGTGTTTCCTTAATTCTAAATTACATACCAGTATGATTTAATAGAATAATGTGATAGAGCCAGAGAACCACATAAACATGTTTATTATTACCTGAAATCTTTCTATTCCAAAGAAATGTTTTCAGAATCTCTGTTAATTTTACAGTGTGAAAATATTAATAGACACATGTAATTTATCAGAATAGAGTACTGCAAGACTGGACCAAAGGTTCTTAAGAGATTACAATCTCTTAAGAGATTACACTGATTAAATATGACACTCTAAAGTAATATGAATGTAAATTTATATTCTGAAACCGAATCTTCTGGGAAGTCCCAGATATTCAGGGGACTTTCCCATGAATAAAGTAAATGTTTCCTTTCCACCCTATAATGAAGGAGAGCAACTGTCATTATTTAAAGATTTTTTTATGGTCTCAAATGTTAAATTAGTGACCTGAACTTTATCATCCATTTGCAATAATATAATAATGATAATAACAATAAGCCTGAGGTTTAAATAGAATAGGTCCCATCAGCAAAATACTGTACACTGAAAAGGGTCAGATACTGGAATCCCAAACTGACACATATCACACTCCTTTTCACATCATTCTTCTGTTGCAGAGAACTATCAAATCAGTTGGGGAACTTAGGGCAAGCATGGAGTCTCAGGTATTTATAAGCTGCACACTTAAACTTGACATGAGCATTTTAGGTAGAATTTGTGTCTGCTGAGATTTTGTCTGCTGGTGAGAAGGGACAGCTCCATGGCTAATGTTTCCAACCCACTTCTGAATGTCAGTGGCTAAAGCATCAATTCATAAAAAATATCACTTGAGATACTTACACTGCAAGCTTGACAGACATGAAATATATAAACAAACAGCACTCAGTCTGATTGATGCTTGGAACATATGTATTTCTAGAGTTCAACCCACAGTACAAAAGCATGAAATTCTATAACTTGGTAAGTATTGGAAAGTCTTGTTTTAAAAAAACAGAACACATCTAATGAGTTCAGAAAGAAAACACGACAAAAAGGATGTTTCAGACCAATGCTTTAACTGTTTTATTAATAAGTATCTTTAGAATTGGTCACCTGAAAGTAAGAGTGAGTTATTCATACAAAGCTGATAATTACCAAATATCAAGTCAAGTCTCTGAAAAAAACAAAAAAAAAAACCACCCTGCAAAGCAATATAATTTGGTTTTTATTATTAATATTATTAAATACCTTTGTTTAATTTTTAACAGGCAGTATAGAATGTTTTTTGCTTTAATGCCCTCCAGGAAGTGAAAACCTTTGAATTCTTTCTGAGGTTGGAGTGCTACAGTAGAGTATGCCCAAGTATGCACAAGAAAAACAGCATTTCCTTACAAACCTTGCCCTTGTCAAATTTCTGAATGCATCCTATTCACAAAATTAACTGCAACATTAA
Organism: Haemorhous mexicanus; assembly: GCF_027477595.1. Taxonomy (NCBI): domain Eukaryota; kingdom Metazoa; phylum Chordata; class Aves; order Passeriformes; family Fringillidae; genus Haemorhous; species Haemorhous mexicanus. The sequence continues at coordinate 25,896,419 of NC_082348.1, read as the reverse complement.
AACCAAAAGATCTACATCTTAAACCACAGCTTAGACTTGGAAATACTTTTAAATCCTAGAATTGCTCTGGCTTTACTAGTTTCATTGAAAGTATTGTTGCTTGGTCTATTAGCACTAGTCTTGAAGGATCATCAGACTATGTTGCATAACGCACCAAAATGAAATCTGTGACCCAGCCTTTCCCTAAAAACCAACAGAAATGCAACAGAGATCAAACTCTGTATTAAAATCATTCTGACTAATGTTATCAGGCAAATGGATTCTAGTTTATTTTTAATATATTTTTAAAATGTGCCTGGGCAGTGCAGAAGAGCCTTTTAAAGGAGAAAGATGGCTCACATGCCTGCCAGGCAGATCTAGTCTGCAAGAGCATAATCTCCAAAGAAAGAATTATGTTTTTCAAATACTTTACAGAAGTTTAAGACCTCCATTACCTGTGAGCAACATGACTGTCCCCATAGAACCAGGGGGGTGATTTGCTGGTAATGCTGAAGGCCTGCAATGACCCAGAGTAAGCAATGGGAGCCACTGATGAACCAGAAAGGACAAGAGAAAGGAACAGAATCTGTGTTTCACATTAATGTGTTGCACACAAAAGAAAAATCTCCATTTTGCTTCCTGCAATGACAGTTTTGCAAGCATTGCTGCTGGCAGCATTGCCAGCTCAGGCTCTGGTTTCCTCTAAATTCTTTCTTATTTACACCTTTACACTTGTCTGTGAAGCTGTCTAGTAAATGAGACCAGGCAACCAATTTGCACTACAGACAAGGAAACACAACTAATTCCTAGCCTGGACCAGTTCTCTGATCCAGTTCACAGGCAGTTGTACTGTGAACAGAAGCAGGAACAGGGAAGGTGGAGCCCAGTCTACCCTGCTGCAGCCAGGCCTGTCAATGAAAGCAAAGTAAATCAATCATGGGTATAGGTGTCACAAGACTGTGGGAAGCCAACAAAGATGCAGAAAAAACCACCTCTGTTCCGTAACTTGATTACTGTTGTGATGACTCCTGTTAGGAGTGGGAGGCTGGAAACAGGATGAGTATTTTTTATATAATCAACATTAGCTTTCTGAGGATTGGGCAGAGATGTATTTTTCAAACAGCCATGTTGCTGACAAAGCAGCTATTTGCAGCAGGTAACATACTTCTTCCTCTCCCCAGTCCAGAGTAATGTGCACTGGTTACACACCAACATTAACTTCACACTACAACTTCCAGGCCAGCAGTTTCAGCCACCATGAATTATTTTACAATCTGGAAGACAGGTCAAGGCAGTTATCAGTGTGTAGCAGCAGTGACACTACAGTGAGCTCACTGCCCAGGTGCCTTGGGACACTGACAGGATGTGCACCCAAGGGCTGGACCTGGACCCCTTCTACAGCTTTATATTTCATTAAAGAGACGTTATACATAATTCTGCCCTGCTGACTGGGCTTCTCAGAATGAAAAGTACCTAAGTGGTACACTGATCTAACCTCTTGAGAAGACTGACATCTGCCTCTGATAAGGAGCAGTTAATTCAATCACACAGCTATCACCAAGCTTTTAAAACAAGGAAACTTTCCTCGTTTGGTTCTTTTTGTTGCTGTTGTTTATTTTTTGACTTACTGTGTTCTTAGCTTTCCTAGCTGCAAAGACAAACTCATGTGGCTCTGGCCACTATGAACAGAGTCCAGTTCTTCTTTTGCTCCAAGTCATGGATATGCTGCCATTCCCCAAGGTGGGTCTGTTGACACAGCTCTCTGCTGCTGAAGGGAGAAATTGTGTACCCCTTCTTCTTTCCCCTACCATCACTGCAAATCTGCACTGGCGTTTATGCTGCCAGCACAAACAAATCTCAGTCACCAACCAATTCACCTCACTCATGCAGGAGAAAATTATCTACTAAAAAAAGCACAGTTCTCTCCTGGGTTAGTGACTTGAGCTGGGTTATTAGGTTTTGTACACAATCAACACTACAGACAATGTAAAGGGATGGTCCAACACCACACAGGAAAGAGCAGGAGGGAAAGAGCAAGACTCTGTCTCCTGAGAGCCACATTTAAGTTGTATCAGCTCAGACCAAACCACAGCAACAGATTACTTTTGTTGGTTATACTGTGGCATTAGTACACAGTGCCCTTTCTCACACCTACCCTTCCTTTTATCTCCCAGAATTTTCCTATCAGTACAAAGAGAAAATCTGGATGAGTGTCACAATGAGGGCAGGGGTCCTACACCTACAGTAACGTCCTAGGCTTTTTTTTCAAGAGAAGGAAAGCTCTCTACAATCCAGAAAGGTTTAAGTTTACAAAGCCTGGTCATATTGTATGCTACTTGGAGAAATGGACAGGCACCAGTGGATTTTGAGGCCAGGCCAGCTACACATAGCCAGATGCTGTGTCATCAGGAAAAAAAAAAAGTCAAGAAAATAATGCTTCCCATCCATTATTAAATGGGGTATAAAAGATGATGAGAGAGATTTTACAGATGAGAAGACATTTTGACATTCAAGCCCAAGGAAAGGTGCAAGGGGAAGCAAAATCCAATTCATACTGGAACAGCACAGAGAATGAGAAATTTAGGGTAGCACCTACAAGAAAACTGCATGTAATACTGGATCCAAAATCTACAGGGGGTTGCAGAGTTTCTGAAGAGATGATTAAAATATTGCAACAAAGAGCTGCAGTGAACAGCAACAGGCGAACTTAAAATGTGACAAATATGAAAAAAAAAAGGAATAAAGGAAGTGCACAGAGAACTTGCTAAAAACACACACACTCAAAAGGTGTTTCAGACAAGTAAATAACCAGCAGAACAAATCAGTTTAATACATGATACTGAAGTTTGGGAACAGCTGTTGCTCATGTTCATTTGCTCATGGTTAGCACATGTAATAACTTAGACTTAGCTGAGTGATCCAGCTCTGTGGCAAGAAGAACCCCAGCAGGATCTGTGTCATCCAGCTTAGTTATAAACACAGTGAAAATTTAAAAATTTTTACATAGGCTGCATTTCCCATTTAGCAGCAGAGCTGACTGAGCTGCCCTTATCTCCCTGCTCATTCCAGCCCCATCCCTTCCCCTGATTATGCTGGTACAGCTCCTGTGCAGCCATGCAGCAATCAGGGGAAGGGATGATCCAGGTGAAAATGAACCAGGCTCCACACCTTTCAAACAGCTGAACCATCTCCCCACAGTCACCCAAGCATTTGTGAGAGTGCAGTGGAAAGTACATGGAAGATGCCTTGGCCAGTATTACTACCAAAAAATGCTATGAGGAACTATGGTTTCAGTTCATCAACCAGGAGATAAGCTTCAAGAATTCCTGGATTTCTTAGGCTACCTGCTCTTTTGTAAGTTTAGAAATCCATCTGAAAAAGTTTCTGCTTAAAGAAATTACAACCCAGCTTTAGTTCTGCCATGTGCAGGGAAAAGGAGTTTTCATGATAACCTCACTGACTAAACAGGCTATCACTGTACACTTAGTAGATCAGAGATTTTTACAAATCACTTTAACTCTCCCCTCCATAAAGTGTGAAAGCATCAAGGATAAAGATTTTTCCTTCAGTTTCCTGAACCAAGGTAGGTTCAAAATAGTTCACTGTAAGGCTTCCTGCAACTGTGTCTCAAGTAACCAGTGTAGTATGTCAGAGAACAACTGAAAAGTAACAAAATCCAGAAAAGCAATTGGCAGGATTCTCCTATCTCCAGAACTATTTTTCCATCTTTCACCTAATGGTCTTTTTTTTAAAAAAATATCAACTCTCATAATATTCTTAGGACAAAAATAGGAATGCTTATTATCTTAGGATACTATGCTGTACCTCTCTGCACTCTACTCAAAAGTCACTGCAAGTAACTAACAAGTATCAGTGCTGCTTTAAACTTGTGTGTATGTACATGTTAGGTAAACATATACATGCATCCAAACAGGAACATGCTTCCTCCAAATTCTTATCCTCTCACCTTCAAGTGGCTCTTCCAACACTGAGCTTTCTATTCTTTCCACTTGACACATAATACTATAAATCCAGCACTGCCAGACAAAAACAGCAGCAGAGAATTCTTGGCTGTTTTTGAGTGCTCTTTTTACCTGAAAGCCAACTAGAGCTTGGCACATTTTCACCTCCTGTGCAGCTGACCAGGCTGTTTCAGAAATATGGAAAGCTGGAAGGTGTTGTATTCCTTCTCACTCACCTTTTTTAATTGCAGTACAATCAAGTGATCTAAAAGCTTTGAAGAACAAAATAGGTATCAATGCCTTCATGCTGGGAGATGTACATAGATGATTAATGGCAGGCTGCTCAGGTTTTCATAATCACTATGAAATATGACCTCAGACTGCAGATGAGGCAACACAATTTTTGGTTCAGTAAATAAAAAAAAAAAAAAAATCACTGCCTTGTCATGAACTTCAGCTGTATGGAGGCAGGTAGCAGAGAGCTCAAAAGAAATTGGGTAGGGTTGTTTCTGTAGAGGAGGATTGCTGTCACATCCCATAAAACTTACTTTAGTTAGATTATTGGCAGAAAGCTAACACGGCCTTCTCACTGCACAAAAGCCCTGAGAGGTGTGGCATGAGTAACTGATCTCCACTTGCTTCCAGAGATCCAAAAATAGAGGTGAAGTGTGAATATCCCATTTGTTTCAAAACTGTGCCAACAGAAATTCCCAGGTGGGGCCTTGTCTCCTATCAAAAATGCACCTACAGAGCTGGAGCTGCACTTAGGCAAGAGGCTGCTTCTCACTGCAGCACAACAGCTACTCTGCAGAGCAAGATTTACAGGAGATTTTGTACAGCAAGAGCTGTGCTGGTGCAGGTTTCCAAGAAAGAGCCAGACTGATGACTTGACAGTCTAAATGAGATGTTTCTAAATTTTCTGCATCAGCAAACCCCTCTCCCCCTTTCAGACCTTTGGGGTGTTTTTTGTGTTCGATTTTTTGTTTGTTTGACTGGTTCTTTAATTTTTTAACCCAGAGCAGTACACACACATATCACCAAACCTACGAGAAAAAAAAAAAAATAGATGCAGACTGTTCAGTGCAGATCCAAACACCATACTGAGAGCACCAATCTGAATACTGGTGTTCTCTCAATTAAAGCATTGAAAATGATTACACTCTTCTTTACTACATGCAACAATTTCATTTTAGGTCACATATAAGCCATGCTTAGCAAATACACAACCAAATACTCTGTTCCTTTTTCTCCCCTGACCTGTGAGGGGACAAAGCTGGTGAGGAAATGAAGAGATCTGTGTTTGAAAACATGGATCTGAGTCTTCCACTCCATTCCAAAATAGAATAAAATGAAATGTTTTTCTAAAACTACAAAAAACAACAAGCAAGGGTTTTCTGTCCCATTTCTGTATTTACAATGTAGTATGTATTCCATCAAACCAAGAATGAATGAAATACACCAACAATTACACTCTCTTTAATCACTATCAACAACTACATTGCTTACTGAAGTCCTCACATGTCTATTAATCACTTTAAAGTTTAGAAACCCTCTTCTCATGTTGGTATTACACAGTGAAGTGACGTAGAGCATCTTTGGCCTTCATTTCAAAAGAAGTGGTGGAGGTGACAGAAAACAGAAATTCACATACAAGGAAGTATACATGTGAATTACAAATATCCATTTTGAACAAAACCTATTTCAGTGACTTTGTATTTTACTGTATAAATCCACATTTGTTGATACAAAGGAAGAAAGAATGCAAGTAGAGTCTCAAAATTCCTGTATTCTAAAATCGTGTTTAGTGGTGGTCAACATGGGACTAAACAGGGATACATGATATTACTAAGAAGTCTCTAGTCTTTTATTTCAGAAATAGGAAACATGTTTCTAACCCCAGGGAGGGAAAAAAAAAAAAAAAAAAAAAAAGACAGGTGTTATTCCAAAAGCACATTGTGAGCCGGCATTCCAATATTTAAGAAACAAAAAATTTTGAAGTGTTTCATGAAAAAAAAAAAATCATTTGACCATTTAAAACTTCTTATCCCTGTACATATTTAAGAGGTGTAACAACCTTTGCTTAAAAAGTCTCTCACGCTGTTTTTGCTTACTACTGTAACACAAAACTGCAGATATCCAGGATTTGAAAGTAGAACAAAGTCAAAACACCGTCTTCTATTCTAGGCAAAAAAAGAGGGGAAAAAGCTTCCCAGCAAGGCAAGGCTGGTGTAAGGTGGAAAAAGGCATTTGAGCTGACATTTGCTATTAAAGCTGGGATAGAGGTCAAATCCTGTTCGCTGTGCAGGACCCAAGTCTGTGGAAAACTGGCAAAAGCAAATCCCAAACCGAGATTTACCAGCCGCAGCCTGGCTCAAGTTCACTTTGGGTTAAAAATACTACCGGGGAGAAGCAGGGCGGCAAGAGGGAACCGTATCCCTGTTACGTGACCTGCGCGCCGGGCCCGGGCTGCGCCCGCGGGTCCCGCCCGGAGCGCGGTGTTGGGTGACCGGCACCTCCGCCCGGCGCGGCCTCCCGGAGACGGAGCAACAGCGAGCCACCAGACCAAGCGCTGCCCCGGCTTCCGAGCGCAGATTTTATTAAAAGCTTCTCGTTACAGAGCCGGGGAGCGCCCCACGCACTCGTGTCCATCACGGCGGGAGTCTGTTTGTTTATCCGTACGGCGCGCTCGGGGCGCCGGGGAAGCGGAACTCCGGCGGGCGCGGGGGCCGCGGCGGCCCCGCGGGAGGGACCCCGGAGCCCGGCGGGGCCGGGGGCGGCAGCGGGGGAGCGAGAGCCGGAGCGCACACGGCGGGGAGGGGGCGCGGGCGGGAGCGCGGCCGCCCCCCGCCGCCGCCGCTCCCCCTCGTCGTCGTCCTCCGCCGCCTCCTCCGGGGGCCGGGGGGCGCGGTGCCCCTTCCCCGCCGCGCTGAGCGCCGCCGCTGGCTGCCGACAGAGCCGCCGCCGCCCGGCCGTGGCGGCCGCCGCCGGGCCGGCTCCCATCCGCCATTATCCTTTGTTCGCGGCGCGGCGGCGGCGGGGATGTTGCAGGGCTCGGCTCCATCTTTAAGGCGGGCGCCCCTCCCGCGGGCGGTGCGCGGCCGGGCCCCCGCGTCCTGCCGCCCGGCGGCTCCCCTGGTCCCCGCCGGGCTCCATTTCCTTCCCTCCCCCCCGCCCCTGTTTGCTGGGCGCCGTCCTCCTCTTACCGGTTACCAGGCTGCTCCGTCACTGCTTTCGTTCGCGCCTGGGATCTCGCCGCAGTTTTATTCTCTCCCCCACGTAACACACCGCGTCAAACTACACCTCCGCCGCGTCACTCACACACACAGGCGCTCCCAGCCCGGCGACAGGCAGGCAGCGGCCGACTGAGGAGCGCCAGCCAGGGAGCAAGCGCCGAGCGCGCCCGGCCCCGCACGGAAACCGCCGAGCGCTCACGGAAAGCGCCGAGCGCCCGCCAGGCGGCGGGAACGGCCGAGCGCGCCGCCGGCCTCCGCGGAAAGAGCCGAGCGGCCGCGGAAACGAACGAAGCGCCCCGGAGGGTGAGGCGGAAAGAGCCGAGCGGGCGGCGGGAAGGCGCGAGCGGCGCTTCCGCCCCGGGGCGGCCCGCGCGGGAAGCACCGAGCGGGGCTGCAGGGGGGAGGGGGAGCGCGCGCTCACCCCCCCCGCTCCCCCCGCCCCGCCGTGCGCGCGGCCGAGGCGGTCGGAAACTCGCGAGCGCTCACGGAAGGGGCCGAGGGGCGGCGAAGGCCTCAGCTTCAGCGCGGAGTCCCCGAATCCATCGGGTTGGAAAAGACCTGCGAGATCATCGAGTCTCGCCTGTGACTGAACACCACCATGCCAACTAGATCATGGCACTAATGTTTAAATTCCTTAAACACCTCCGGGAACGGTGGCTCCACCACCTCCCTGGGCAGCCCATTCCAATATCTAGTCACTCTGTGTGAAAACTACTCCCTGCTGTCCAACCTAAACCTCCCCAGGCTGAAGCTTAAGACTGTGTCCTCTTGTCCTGTTGCTGGTTGCTTGGGAAAGGAACCGACCCTCGTGTGGCTACCCTCGGTTCAGGCTGTGCTGAGAGTGGGAAGGTCCCCCCGAGCCTCCTGTGCTCCAGGCTGGGCCCCCCTCCCTCAGGCACTCCTCACAGGACTGTGTTCCAGCCTCCTCACCAGCTCCACTGCCCTTCTCCGGACACACTCCAGCCCCTCAAAGCCTTTCCCCAATAGAAGGGCCCAGAACTGGACACAAGGAGTGGCCTTATCTGTGCCAAGTACAGGGGGACAGTCACTGTCCTGGTCCTGCTGGCCACACAATTCCGGATAGAGGTCAGGATGCCACTGGCCTCCCTGGACACCCGGGGACACTCTGGCTCATGCTCAGCAGCTGTCAACCAGTGTCTCAAGTACTTTTCTGCTGAGCTGCTTTCCAGCCGCTCTGCCAAGGTTTGTGGAGCTGGACGGGTTTGTTGTGACAAGTGCGGGACCTGGCACTTGGTCTTGGTGAACCTCATGCCACTTGTCTCACCACTGATCCACCCTGCCCAGATTACTCTGCAAAGCCTTCCAGCACCTCAGCAGATCAGCACTGTCACCCAGCTTGGTGTTGTCTGCTAATTTGCTAATGGTAGACTCAAGGCCTCACCCAGATCATCAGTAGGGACATTGAATCGAACTGGGCCCTGTGCTATCCTTGGGGGACACCACTGGGGACTGGATCCCAGCTGGATGCAGCACCTTTCACCACCACTCTCTGGGCCCACCCATCCAGCCAGTTGTTAGCCCAGTGAGGAGTGCACCTCTCCACATCACGGATTGCCAGCTTTACCAGGAGTATCCCATGGGAGATGGTATCAAAGGACCAGGCATGTCCCCACAAACACATTGGTGCCATGGGGGACCTGCTACCCCGAGTTCTGCAGGGCTGTATCCCTCCATGGGCACTCCTCCCTGTGTGCCCCACTGCTGGGGCCGCTGCGCAGACCCCCTTCCTCAGCCCCCAGTGTCACCCCAAGACCCAACAACCTCTTCCCTTTGCAGGCATTGTATGGCAGGTGAGGTGCCATGGCCAGGCCATGCTGCCATTCAATGCACCTCGGCTTCCTGGCGTCCCTCCTGTGCCCTCCCCGTGTGGTCCTTCAGGTTATTCCTCTAAACTTTCCTCTGCTGCCTTGTTTTGACTCCAGCCTGTGACACCCATCCAGCTGCCTGCCCTCTCAGGCCCCGTGGCCAGCCCTTGCAGCCCAAAACCAGGCACAGGGTGACTGCTGCTCCATCAGGACACAATATCCCCATGGAAAACCCCAGCCCTGAGCCACTGCCCCCGCTGGTGCTGGAGGTGGCAGAGGTGTGGCCACCAGGTACCTAAACTATTAAACCACTATGTTCAGAGTAACTGGGGGCAAGGTGGGGGTTTGCACACACGGCACCAGCTCCCTGCATTGCCAGCTCTCAGGAGGGACAGAAGTTGTCAGCACAGGGCAGAGGACCAGCTATGTGTTTGTGCCTTGCCAAAGAGGAGCAGCCATGTGCTGTGGTGCTGAATCCCATCTGCAGTGCCAGTGTGATGTCTGTTGCCAGGGGTTTTAAGTGCTGGATAGGTGAAATGTTTCTGGGAAAGGTGTTTCAAAGACCTGCTGCCACCAGGGAGCAGGGAAAGAGCCAGTGGTGCTCCAGCCAGGTGAGTCCATCCCCATCCTCTGTTCACAAATCCAGCTGAATGCACTCAACCATACATCCTGAAGAATGGACTGCTCCAACTACAACCAGATAAAAACTGTCGGTACTCAGAAAAGCTGCTTTTCATTTCCCAAGACCTCAAGATGGCACCACATAACAAGATTTGAAGCTCCAAAGCCGATGCATTTTTGCAGCGGGCCCGGCACGACACCGCTGCCAGGTACACACCGTGTGACATGGCATTGGTGTGCCATTTAGTTCAGCTCATCTCGAGTCCTGTTTTCTCAATAAGGTTGAACTGATTTTACTTATGCTGAGTTTCCTCTGATTCCCCCCAAAATTGCAAGAGATGGTGCAAGGAGTGATAACAGCTCTATTTTGCCTTAGATTTTGTTGATTATAGTTATTCTAAAATAAGCCGTTGATGTTTAAAAAGAAAAAAAGGCATCTCAGGTTAAACAGCTAAAACATTGCCAACATTTACTATGGCTTGGGCCACAGGTCATTTTCTGCTTCTGCTGCACTTTTTCCTCTGCCCTGCCTGCAGACAGGAGCTCCAAGGTTGCAGGACAGTGTAGCCCTGGCTGTCACCAGTTTTTGTTCCAGCTGTTGTGGACCTCTGCTGTGCCTTTGGCTCATACCCATTCCTGTCTGCAGTGTATGGCCGACCAAACTTTTGAAAATTATTTTTTCTTTTCAGAGACTGCTAGGATATGAAAATCTCCATGCACTAAATAGGTCTTTTACAACTCTTTTTGGGAGCAGAATGTTTCTTCCACTTAAAGCTTTTGAGACAAGCAAGAAATTTAAACTCGATGTTCTTGATTTGGTTCATTCATTGGCAGTGGATGAAAATGCTTCTCACTCCGAATCACCAACAGAGGTGAAAAAGGCTTGTCTTACCATCACATCCTTGTCATTTCACAGGATACTGAGGTAGAGGATTCTTTTTGATAGTGTTTTGACATTTGAACTCTAGCCCAAACACTCAGTTTTAATATTTTAATGTGTGTTCCATAAAGTTTAATAAATGCACTTTCTCTGCATTTTGCTATCATATACAGACGTAAATTAAACTAGGTGATTAAAAATATGTTTTAATTCGTCTAAAACATGAACATTTTTACATTTTGCTAGAACTTCTGGATTTCTAGAAGTGATTCCAAGATCAAAGTATAAGGATTCAGCCTGTGCTTCTTTTAGTAGTAATGTACTTTGTGTGAGAAAATATTTATTATGAGCAGAACAAATGCAGCCATCTGAGTGTCTTTTGTTTGACTCATGGACTTCTTTAACTGTTTTCTCATCTTTCTCTTTGTCCTTTATGTTAATGTTTGTATTTTATCAGGGTTTTTTTGCTCACATGAATGACAAAAATCACGTACATTTACCACCCATACATGTTTCCCAGGAACGGAATTGCTTGCCCCTGTGCAGCAAGCCTAAAGAATCACAGCAATCAGAATTTAACTGAATAAATTCTGGTCCTTGAAAGGCAAATAAAGGTAATAACCAGATCTCAGCGTAAGGCTCCCACCAGAAACCTGTGCAGCACTCCCAGCCTGGGCCATGGCAGTGCCATTGGTGTTCCTCCAGACCAGGCAGGGCTGCCTTTATGCAGCTGCCCAGCTCTTTGCCTGCCTCTGATCCTGCTGCCCCTTTAGAGGATGTTCCTCCAGACCAGGCAGGGCTGCCTTTATGCAGCTGCCCAGCTCTTTGCCTGCCTCTGATCCTGCTGCCCCTTTAGAGGATGTTCCTCCAGACCAGGCAGGGCTGCCTTTATGCAGCTGCCCAGCTCTTTGCCTGCCTCTGATCCTGCTGCCCCTTTGGGGCCGATGGCACCCTGCTGACTCTGCCAGTCCTGCTCTGGCTCACAGCCCCCTGGCAGCTCCTCAGCATTTTTCTGAGAGTCTGTCAGATCACTGATGAGTTTGCACAGGGGATCTTGAGCAGTGGTGACGTCTCTGGTGTTAAGATTACACCCAGTGTTGCATATCTCCATCCCTTGCACCGTCACAGAGGCTTAAACGATGGATGGATGTGAGCTGGATTTATGCTTGCTTCATACTGACTCAGTGGCAGGGCTGTGTGGAGATCTCACACAGCTGCTGTGGAATCTTCTCACAGCTGTTTTGCACATTCCTCCTTCCCTTCTGAGCAAAATTGGGGCACTAAGCAAACTTGGAACTTCTTGGGAGAGGGAACAAAAGTCTGAGTTGCAAACCCCCCTTCTCTCACTGACATTGACACCTTCCTTTCACGGATGCCTCTTGGGGAATGTGTAGAAAATCGGATAGGAACGATGTGCCAATTACCTACAAAGTCCAACAGGGAGAGGCTGACTTGGAGAGTGAATTGGAATGCTCAGCAGTTTCTTCTTCATCAGCAAAAGTTTGCTCGACGATGAGTGAAACCCAGCAAGATTAATTACTTTTCTTACAATTAAGCCTCAGAGGGAAATTCATTAGTTTCCAGCTTCCAGGTTGGTTACCCTGGGCAGCAGACTCCTTGCACGCAGCATTGCAATTGATGGCCCATGGCCCAGGGTCCATAGAGGCTAACGAGTGACATGGAGATGGAGAAAGGTTTGTGCTTGGCTCTGTGGTGTGGCAGAGTCACGATGCACACGATGTCCTCTGGAGCAGTCAGTGCTGCTGCACTGGCAGCATGCAAGACAGTAATTACTGTGGAAACACAGAAGCACATCCCTTTTTAGTCTGCATACAGCTGTAAAGACAGCAGCACAAAAGTGTTTTTTTTGCAGGCCACATGATCTTTGAGGGTGATTTATAACAAAATAATCTTTGGGTATCAAACATTCACTGACAACTTCTAGAGGATCACTGTGCTCTGCCAGTGCAGAAACAGAGAGTGTTTTGTACAAATAGGACATTAAGCAGAAGTAGTGCTGGGGAGGAAAGAAGGCAGAGAAGGTGAGGTGTGCTCTGGTGCTTTGCAGGTGCATATACTAATGGATATTCACCCAAGGAAATGGAGAGTATTTGCAAAAAATGAATGTGGAGAGTGACAGATATTACAATAGACAGTAAAGCATCCAGCACTTTTCACTGTACAGAGTACTGCATTGCAATTTCCAGCCTATACAAACTGACCAACTGATTTTAAAGCAGGTGTAAGAGAAAGCAGGGCTGCATCCATAGCCCTGTGATGGACATAGCCCTTCAGTAGCACAGACAAAGCTCTGAACTGGTGCTGACTTTCTGAGGACGATGAAGATAATAAAGAGGTGTTATTCTGAAATCCAATGACAAAGGCATGCCAGTCGCCCATTTCGGCCTCTGCTTCTGAGACAGATGGAGGCTTAACTCCAAGCTCTCATACAGAGCAGTCTTCTGTCATTTCACAGCCTCTCGGGCTGAGCTAGAACTGCTTACTCATCAGGATATGGACAAAACCCTACAGGTTTAGTATCTGCCAGAGAGAACAAGATTCACTGGACTCCCTGAGCACTTTATTACAGAACTAGGTCTAAATTCACAGTTAACTCAGAACAAAGTAACCGATAATAGAAATGGTTTTTCAACATCATACCGCTTAAAGTTAACGATCTGCAGCTCAGGCCTGCCCTTACTGCTCCTGGACATTCATCATTACTAACAGTAATAAATCTTCCTGGCCAAATACAGGCTTTACAAGCAGGCAGATTGCATGCTCAATTAGCCCAAGGAAATTGGTCACTTTGCTTAACCTCTGCTGTTTGAAATATGGAGTCACACTGCTTCACCGTCCTGCTGGAGCACCATCGCATCTCTTCCACTGATGCAGCAGCCGGGGAGGGGAAATCCTCTGCCCTGAGTGGGGGATTCAGCTGTTCCCCACCATGTCTCCTTCTGTGGAGTAGAGGATGTGCCTAGCTCACAGGCTGCTGCAGCAGGGTTTGGCTGCTCTGGCCAGCACAGCCATTACTTAGGGAGCTCTGAGTGCTTTGGTTACATTCTGTGCTAAATAACAGCCCATTTCTGAATTATCAAATATCACCTCTCCCAGAAGCAGAGGCGATGTTTCAAGGGCAGGAGTGTGGGAAAAGATAAGCACAAACAGCTTTTTGACACTTTGACAGTGTGCTGTGTTTTCTAAGGGTAGCCAGAAAAATAAATCTGGCTTTTTGAGCACACTGCAGAAAGCCCAGCCCAACCCATTGTCTGAACTCCATGCAGACTAAGAAAAAGTCTAGGCTCTCCCTTCAATCCATGAAAAATGCTACCTAAATATTTTCTTCCCATTATAGTTTCACTTTTCTCTGTCTTCCTCATTAAGCTGAATTTCCTCTCACTTTGCTTGAGGCCTGTTTAACGATTTCTCATTTTGGTTATTTTCTTCTGAGAATTTAGACCAGATTCTTCACACAATGTCTTCTCATTGCAGAGACATCCTAGCTCATGTAACCCAGGCTTCTGAGGACCCCTGCTCCTTATCCAGAGATAAATGGTGACGTGTGTTCTCACTAACCCCCCTTGTCACCAGGATGCCTCCTTTGCCCCTATCTCTGTCCCCTCTGCCTTAGCAAAGGCGTGACTCAGGCTCAGCACTGCAGGGCCAGCTCAGGTACAGTACAACCTGTTTGCCTCCCTCTCCTGCGCTGCTTTCCCTGCCTTAGGACCGACAGATGCTGGCCCTGCAGAACCGCAGTTGTTGTTGTTGTTGTTGTTATCCCATCTTATGGCAAGTCCCTCATGCGCCAGATGTCAGCAAAACTGCTTTGGGCTGAACCGCTAAAGGTCACATAAGCTTTAAAGAGCATCTTGTGTTTTCCTGTGACAGATTGTCACACAGAAGGGAGAATGGCAATGAATTGGTGACGGGGAGAGGCTCAGACATGCTGCAAATACCTGGTACCTCTCCGAACAATGGTGACTGTTCTCTTGTCTATTAAGCCCTTTTATCACATACTTCATGGCTGGTGGGCCTGGGTATGCTCAAAAACTTTCTGATGCTTCAAGAGCTAGAAAAAGCCATGGTTGGTATAATTAGCATTCAATAAGGTACCAGGCATGGCAAATAAAATATGAATGGGTTACTGACCAGGCACTGCAGTGTACTTGAGACCTTGCATGCCATGAAGCAATTGCTGTCATGAGGCCACATTGGCCCTACACACGAGGGAGAAGGAGTTGGGGCTTCTCAGTAACACACAAATTGGAGAGCTTTTCTTTTCAAAGAGGAATGGGATTTCATCTGCTGCACATGGAGGAAAAGCCGCTGGATGAGACACAGTGGAAGTGAAAGCCAAAATGAGAAACCAAAGCAAATTCAGTAAATTCTGTCAGGGTGAAAAGGGAAGAGAAGGGGAAATTAGGGAATAATTCCTAGAAATGCCCTCAGCTTTGGCCCTAAGTGCCTACATTTTAACTCAGAGATGGATGTTGAGACTGGTATATTCTATATCACTCTGATGTTAAATACCCCATTTCCACCTGCACAGCCTGCTGGTTTTGAGCCTGTTTCTACCATATAGAAAATATTACTTAGACTGACTGCACAATTTGAAAAAACTAATTCTTACCCCTCAAGAAGCTAGCAAACACAAATTTGGTGAATAATTGTGATTCTGAAGAAAGAGAAGAGCTGGTGTGTAGTGTTTGCTTTCAGTATCACTATCTCTCACAGTCTTGGTTAAACAAAAGTCCATGTACATTCAGCAGCTCCATTTCTTAGCATGTCCACTTAGTATAAACTCAGGTTGCAGGATTTAGGGAAAGGAGGGAGAGGTTGTTTAAAAAGGAAAAATATAGTGGAAACATTTAAAAAGTAGTGCAGGTTGATCTGAAACAAAATGCAGGCAAAAAACAGGGTGGGTGGAAGAAAATAATGATTACCATTAGCCCTCTTTGGTTTCCATAACAGGCATGTGCTATCTATTACTAATTTAGCTGACGAGAGAGCCACAATTTCTTTAAAACATGCCAGGACTCCAGTCTGTCTCTCAGCCTGTAATATCCAAACAACAAATTGGGTCCCAGCTGGGATGTGTTTATCAGTTTAAAAAGAACTGATTTTCTCTTCCACAGTCAGAAGGAAAGCGTTGTCTGACAACATGAACCAAGATCAGTGCTCTCCCCAAACTCCCTGCAAATGGGCAGCTTGGGCTATTGGATTGTCCAGATACTGAATCTGGCTCTGCAGCTTTAACTCTGCCCCGTTTCTGGCAGCCCATCACCATTGTCCATCCCATCATCCACCCCACCAGCAGGGTCCATCATCACCTTTTATCCACCTCCCACATCTTCTGCAGAACTAATTACCCTTCGACCTTTCTGCCCAGAGGCACTGGCTTAAGTGAAAATGAGTCTAAGCTGCTTTGAATCAGAAACAGGCAAGCAGGAAGTCTTGGTCCAGACAAGTGGGTTTAGCCTTTTTGTGTGTGTGTGCTTATTCTTGCCTATTGTCTTTCAGGTTGATTTTTATGGACTGCTAACTATTAAAGCGCAGTGATTTGTGCAATACTTCCATTAGCCTCACTATTATGTGTAGGTAAGAATGAGATACTGTATCTAATCACAAGTATTTATTTATCCAATGATATAACATATTTACTTGTGTGGCTATATAACATACAATTTAATTTGTTCTATGAAAATAGTGAGCCTTTCTTACTAGATTTGTGTCAAAGCATCTGAACATAAATTGGAATTCAAATAAAAAATCACATTACTTTAAAGTATTCTTATTTAAGTATTGATAAAATAGCTCAGATGGGCACAGTGTAAATGACAGTAAAATTGGCATTTACAACAGCCCTATTAGACAAAAGGGAATTGGGCTGAGAGAAGCAAATCGATTTTTTTCTACTCTGTGCTTGAAGCAAAAACTGTATAGAAAGGAATATACTAATTTAGAAAATCTTAGTCAGTTAATTGGGGTACAAATGTTTGCTTTCTCCTTCTGTCTGTCCCTCCGGGGGTGATCTCCCTGGGCCGTAGGTGAGGGCTGTGCTGGGAAGTGGCCTCTAGCCCTCCTCAAGGACCCTGTCTGACCTGGTGTCCCCTCTTGGAGATGATGACCCTGAGTCCCACTGAAGTGACCCTCACATGCCCCTGCTGGGAGCACACTCAGCAGCATTTTCAGCTCTGCCTGGGGGCTCCTGGTGCTGCCCCTGCCCTGTCTGCTGCTCCTGGGCAGCCCCAGTGAGCCACTGCTGAGAGCTGGGGAAACAGCCCTGGGCTGTCTGCGTGAAATTCTGCACCAGAAATCAGCACCCCAAAAGCAGCTTCTCGCCTCAATTCATACACAAAGCATCCTTGGCTGTTTTTCTTTTATTTTTTTTGTGTGTTTTTTTGACAGCCCCTGCTCATATCACACAGCCATGGAAATGCTTGTTTCCCTCACGTTCTGCAGTTCCCCCAAACCCCAAGAGTACAAAGGTTTTGTGTTTCCAAGCCCCCAGCCACAACCAATGGCTGGCTGTGAGGTGCTCTGTGGCTGTCCAGCCATGGGTTGTACCTGCTGCCCAGCTGTGGGTGTGGAGCCATGGGATTCACAGCACCAGCCTGGCTGGGGAGCAGCGAGTGGGAGCTGGCTCTGCGTGCAGGAAAAGTGGAGGCTACTGACTGCAGATCCCTTTGGCAAGATAACTATTGATTGCCCCCCTTTCCTCCTCCCTTCACTGGTAAGGTTTGATATAAATGAATTGCCATGCAGAGCTATATACAAAAGGATATTATACGATGGGGAAAAGGCAGAGCCAAGCATTTGGCTGAGTTTAGGCTGTTCTGTGCCTTTCCAAGCACGATAAAATTAACAGAATTATCTCTGTGTGTGCTAGTGCTTGTGGAAGGCTAATGGTGTCAAAATGGCAAAAGAAAATGAGAACGGGTTTGGGAAGACAGCAGAGTGTTATCTCTAGATGAGAAGATTTGTGGTTTAATTTGAATAGCTTCACCTTGGAAAGATTCAGCTCTGAATGGAGAGTAAGTCATTCTGGGAGAGGAACTCACCTGCCCATTCCTATCAGTGGGAAGAGAGTAAGAAGAACAGTGGGAAGGATGCTGCTGTATCTGGATGCAGTGCATGGAGAGCTGATTTTCCTTAGCAGAGAATATTTCCTCACTTTTATTTAGCTCTGGGGCATGGGTGATCTCTAGCCCTATGCCCATCATACCTGTCTCAATCTGCCAAATACATTTAGCTCTTTTGGGAACATAAGTACACAAGTAAAACCAATTTAAAGATCCAGTTTGTTTTAATTCATGGATGCTTTTAGCAGAGGAACAAATTGGACAGTACCTATCCAGCTTTCTTGCCTCAATTTGGAGTTTCTGCTGAACCTCATCTAGATGAGTCTTGATTTCTGCAAAATTCTGGAAATGCAGTAAGAGCTTTGTAGTTTGCAAAGCCGTAGTCAGGTCTGATCTTGCTCCTGGTGTCTCCCACCACTGATTCCCATGGTGGACATGAGACCTGCCCTGAGTTACAGCAGCTTTTGTGTTTCTAAGCTCTGAATTTCACCCTCCTCTCGTTCTCTGGGCTTGCAGTCACTGTCACTTTGGTCATGGCTACATCAACTACATGTCCAAGAAGAAGGTGGGATAAACATCCCAAAGATGCTTTTGTCTTCGAGGCTTGGCCACCCTCACTGTACCTGTGATTTGAGAGGAATGGGAGGGATCATGAACTGCACAGTGAGAAAACAATGCAACACTGCACCATTTCAGTGCCAAATCTCCATGAGTTGGCTGGCACAGACATCTCAGCAAGGCAGAATGTGGGAGCCATGGGAACCTGAAAATGCAAGAGAAAGCATCAAACTACAGCACTGACTTCTAGTGAACAGAAACAAGCTGTTTTTGTAAGCACAATGCCAAAGCTCCATTAGAGAGTGCCAACCACAGTCCATGAGGAATAACCTCAGGTTAAACAGCTGCACAGGCCAGATAACCTGGGGAGAGATGTGGGCTGGGTGCCTGTTACTTAAACAAGTTAAAATTTGGGTGATGGTGTCTGCTCTGTTAGGCAAGCTCACATGAACTACCCCAGGTCAGACACCTCTGGGGAGGAAGTCTGGTTTTTCCCAGCACTGATTTCTTTGTGCAGGATTCCTGCTTGTTAAGGACATTCCACCATGCAGCCATGGGCCCACCAGTGCTCCAGAGCAGGATCTGCCATGCCTGCATTTGGAATGACAGCAAGCTGCCAAAAATCCCGATAGCAGCGATCTTTGATCATTCCTTTTCCCATCATTTCTCTCATGTCATCTCCGTGGGGAGGCATCTCAGGTGATGGAAGGTTTGTAGGAAGAGGTGGTTTTTCTGATCTGAACAAAGAATTCTTGGGCAGATTTTGGTAAAGCCTTCCTCCATGCTGCTGTGCAGGGGTGGCTGCTCAGTGGTCTGTGGGATTCCAGCGCTTCCAAAACTCCTCCATCAGCTTTTGCCACAGCAGAGGGTCTAACAGAGGATATCACCTTCCCCTGCTGATCTGGTCTTGCTTTTGGGATGGAGGACTGGGTTTGTGTGGCAAAGTCTTGGTAGTGAGGGGCTACAAGGGTGACTTCTCTGAGAAGCTGCCAGAAGCTTCCCTTATGTCCAATGGAGACAATACCAATTGGTTCCATGATGGACGTGCCTCTGACCACAGCTGAGCCCATCAGCAAAGGCTGGTAGTGCCTCTGGGATTACATATTTAATAGCCAGAGAGACACAGGTGTCTCTGCTACAGGGAAGAAAAACTGCTAGGGAAAAAGGTTTGGTTAATCATTAGATTTTCCTGTGACTGCCTGCAAGTAAAATCAAACTCTTGGAATCCTGTTTAAGATGGGCTTAATGCAAGAAATATTGGAGTGCCATGCCCAAAAGTATGTAGGATGACATAAGTATCTGGGGTTTGGAACAATACCGTGAGAAGTTATATGTGTACCTTGAGTTACTCTGATAATTCTCTTTGAGTGTGCCACCCTGCTGGGACACCAGCATGATTTTCCTATCCAGCCTGGGACAGCTTCTGGGAGATCAAGATTGTTATTTTTTTTTCTCCTTTTAAATCTTTCTGAGCAAGAACTTATGTGCAGCCTGAGCAAAAAGTCCTGAGGCTGCAAATAGCAGAGAAAGGAGCTATAATGACCATATATGTTTAATGGCAGGTTGTAAATGACTGGTGATGTTTCAGCTGGAGGTCTTCAGCAGTGGAAGACTTGATCTCACAGTGGTAGCTGCCACCCATTATCTGCAATGAAACAAATGGAAAGACTTCTGTGTCTTTGCTTGATGCCTTTTTTATGTCCCAGGTTTGGAGATTTCCCTTGTTCCCGTGAAGCAGACTGTGCTGACAAAAAGGAGAATGCCTGGCAGCCGTCTTCAGTGTGGGAGTCATGCTGCTAGTGCAGCCTGCACGTTCCCAGACTGCTCTCTGGGACCTGCATTCTGCTGCCCTGCTCCCATTGCAGTCAGGAAAGGCAGAGCCAAGCTCCTTCACCCCTTGGTCCTTCCTAATTTCTTATGTGGACAGTCCTGTCCCAAGGGGATAACACTGGCCAGCTGTGGGTGCTGGTGATAGCATCTGCTGTAACCTTGGTCAGACCAGGTCATATCTGTTCCCTTTATCTGCCTTCCTATCTTTGACCGTCTCCATCTGGATTTGTGCTCATAAAGAAAACAGTAATTTCTCACTGTGTGGGTTTTTTTCCATGCAGTCTGGGGAGTCACACAATTTCTAACCAAGTCAGGAAAAAAAATGTAGTTCAGATCAGTCTAGATTATTTTGCTGGTACAGACTCTCATGGAGTTATTTCACCCTTTCTGAAAAATTCCATTTCTATCCAATGCAACAGCAAAAAATTCTGTTTTGAAAAAAAAGGCAAAATATTTTGATGCCTTGCTCTATCACTATGAATGCTTTATGAGAGACATACTTCTTGGGATTTCAGATGATTCATCTATGGAGTGCTGATTTTGGGGTGGTATCCATCCAGTGCAGCTCCCTGGCTGGGCAGCCAGCACCCACTCCTGACAGCACCAAGTGCTCTTCCCATGAGCAGCCAGGACAGGGCTGTGCCTGTGGGAGTTTGGGGGGCTGTGGGTTTCCCAGCGTGCTGCCCCTGCACAGCCCTGCTGCAATGCATTATCAGGGCAGAGCTGAAGATGGCAGCAGGAATTTGGTTTCTCTTCCTGTGTTTTGTCTCCTTGGGAAGCGCAGCGCAGAGCTGCTGCAAATGGGGCTGGGCTGTGGGTTTAATGGCATTGTTCCTGGGGTCACTGCCGAGCACCATGTGGGTTTGCAGTGCACAGCTAGGAAAAGAAGAAAAAAAATTCAAGACAAATCTGCATGTGCCTGCTGGATGCCTTGCATAGCCACAGGGCTGCTGGCTGAGGGGCTGCAGGCAGGTGCTGGGGAGGGGGCACTGCCAGGGGTACTGGGGACTGGGGCTTTGCCTTCCCTGCCAAGGGGGAATCACAGCACAAGATCTGCTTGTATTATAGCAGTAGGCAAAGGAGGGATGCCTGGTGCTCTGCCAAGTTTGCAGTCGTGAGCACTTGACTGTCAAGCCAACAAGAGAGAGGCCAAGGAAAACAGCAGGAACTTTATTCTACATCTTAATTTATTGATGTTTCCTTAATCCTCTCACAGACCTCATCTGTTTGAGAAATCAGGTTCATATGTCACCTGTAATGTCTCCTTCCAGACAAATAGCACCACAGCATCTGCAATTTCCATAAGTGTGTTGCCCTTTGAAGAGGAAGATGCATGGGACACTTCAGCACAGATTGCTTTTAAGTGCTGCAGGATTTGCCTCATCAACATGAAGGTCTATTCACTGTACAGTGCATGCTGGTATTAGTTTCAAGTTGCTCAGATGCATCAAAAGCAGAAGAGCCCATTGCTCCAGGCAGGCACTGTCAGCTGGTGCATTGCCTAAATCCTCATTTAGAAGGCAGAAATCGAGAGGGGGCCTCAAAAAAGGAAATGGGGAATGGGGCGAAAAAGAAAAAAAGAAAAAAAAAACACCAACCCTGTAAACTTTACATAATTTTCTGGGTTTCATTCATTTTACACATGTCTTCACATTAAGAGCTTATATTGTCAGAGGAGCACTCAGGATAAGTAATGTCACTCAACGAGTCACAAATGGAAGCCATGTCGGCTGGCATAGCAAAATGGATCTATAACTGGCTTTTTGTCCCTCAATTTGACATGATTTAATTCGATTTCTGTGATTTATGGCTGGGAGCAGGATGCTTGCTGTTCCCCCATTCCCTCCATGCACCCAGGCTTGATGTCTTCTCCTCTTCTGAATATCCTGGCTTTTGGAGGTAATGAGTGTCTGAAAGGGCAGCGCACGTATTTCCGGCCTGAACTGATTTTTAAAGCAGAAACTGGGAAAGAGAATTTTTCTACCTATCCTTGCTGACATCCCAGGATAACACATATCACTCATGCCAGTCCTGAATTGGGAGATTATGGCGAAACTGCATTTGTAAGAAAAATGAATGAGGCGTTTGGGGTGAGTTATGGAGCCCTGCAAGAATTTGCTGCCACAGCACAGAGCTGCCAGTGACAGCAGTGGCACCCAGAGCCACGCCAGGCCGCTGCTGCTGGAGCCTCCTCTGCCTGTTTATTTACTCACTTAGCTCTGACACAAAACCTGCCACGCTGGGGAGTTTCCATGGGCTTCAGCTGGATCAAAGCTGTGACATATAACAATAAACCGTCTGTAAAATCTCACAAGCTGCTGCCTGGGCGAAGAAAGCACCATTGCTGATTTAGCAAGAGGTGTTGCATCCCAGTATCAAACACAATTAAATTCAAGATAATCATGCACCTATAGCAGAGGCCCAACACATTCACCTTTGTGATGCAGTGTGTTAAGGTCCCTGCAGCCAGCTGAGGCACTCCTGTTCTTGCACGGAAGGAGGTCCTGGAGCTGCTGGGGTGGAAGGCACCCCATGAAAGGAGAGGTGATTATCCCTCATCTTGCTCGTCCCACAGACACTCACGTCACTAGCTCTGTGAACAGCCCCAGGTAAGCTCCATCCTGACCTTGCCAGTTAGGATTTTAGGAAGAAAACATGCAAAGCTACTGTTGTGCACCCTGTGCCCAGGCCACCCTCCAAGCCCCCACACTACACACACGTAAAATCTAGGCAAAATTTACTGCTGGCTGTGCAGTAGTAGGACAGACAGATTCCTGCCATGACCCTGGTGGGTCATTCACGGCTTCCTGGAACCCTCTCTCCTTGCTGCATTATGCTTGAGTCATGAATATATGGATTAACTACAGAATAGTCTTGGGCAAACATTTATCTTGCGGAGCAATGGCTGTTGTTAAAGACACTGGGGATGGGTGTCTAGGAAAACAAGCCCATTCCAGCATAGCTCTGGAAATGAGGACATCCTCACAATAATTTTTTTCCTTGGGTTAACAGTTTCCAAATAAGCAGGTGAAATGGTCTGAGGTGATTAAAGCAATAGAGAAGATTAGTTTTGTTATATGTAATCACCTTTGCTTCTCTTTTATGTGTGGAGTGATTTTCTCAGCAGGATGTGTTATCTATTTTAGGGAATGCTAGTCTTTTTGTTATTCCCTTTTTTTTTTTTTTTAATGTAAATCAGCTTTTTTAATCTTTTTGTGTCAATATGATAGACTGTAATAGCAAGTCTGTTTGGTAGTAGATTCCCCCCTTCCCCAAGCACTTCTTTGCCTTTAATTGCCTTAATTGTTCTCATTTGAATAAATCTGGGATCACACCTTGGCTTGTGGAAATTTCCTGCAGATCTACGGTGTTCTGCATGGAGCCACTCCTTCATATTTCTCTGTCAGTTCTCTTGGGTGGGATGGCAGGGGATGGGGGGAAGGTGGAGAGCTCAGGTGATGCCTGATGTTGCCAATGAGAGGGTACAAGTGCTCCTCTAGCCTGGGCTACATCTTCATCTCAACCCTATTTCACTCCTGCTCCTACAGCGAGTGGAGACCTCATCCTGCTCCCTGGCTGCCCCCATCTTCTCAAAGAGATGAAGTTTTGGGTTAAATTAGGCAAACCTCAAAACACACGGGCTTTTTTACTGTTGCAGCTTCTTCCAGCAGTATATGCAGTGCTGGGGCATTCGTTTCTGCAGGATTTCCTCTCCCTGTGCCTCGGAGGAAGGCATGGATTTAAAGTGCTTATTTTAAGTGGCACAAAGCAGTAGCAGCCTTTTTCAACAGTGCTTAGCTCTGTTGCCCCCAACACTCTGCTCCTTTTGGAGGGAGGATACTCCCAGGGGACGTTCCTGTCCAAACCCCTGTGCTGCTCATTGCCTCGGGAAGCTGCAGACCTTGAGCTGTCATTCCACTTTGGATCGCAGATGGAAAGAAGGGAAAGGTGTGCCCTGGCATCCTTGTGCATTTCATTGGTGAGCTGAGATAATTTTACCCTGACAAAAAAACCGTATCTCCATCAATCCCTAGACCTTGGTGGGGTATCCTCACTGAAAGATGCAACAAGGGGATAATGCCTCCATCAGTACGGGATCTGATCGTGGTGGTGTGTGAGCTGATACAGCCTGTCAGGTACATGACAGGGTGGAGAAGAGCCTGAGAAATTATTTCTTATAGATCACTTGGAAATCAGTCCCTGGAGCAGCCCAGATGAGAAGGGCTCCCTTGGGAGCACTGGGAAATGAGTGTTCATCTGTCAGGGATGTCTTCAGGAGGTGGAGATGGCTCTGGGCCTCCTCCTGTGCTCCCTGGCCCAGACAGGGGGAAGGTGATGGGTCCCTGCATGTGGGGTGTTGCCTGCACTGGGAAGCTCCAAAATCAGTGAGGAGATAGAGGGGCTTTATTTCCAAGTGAATTGTGCCCAGAAGGTGCAGGGCAGCACAGAGTGCTCCTTGCTCAGTCTGTTCCCACGACATCCAGCCTGAAAGCTGCCAGGGCTGGGGGAAGTGCTCTTGGATTGAGCTGCCCCAGGGGCACTGGCCAGCTGTGGGGTCACTGCCTGCTGGCATAGAGCAGTTCCATGTTATTGGGAAGTGAAGAAGGAAAACGCTCTGTGATTGCCGTGGAGAAAAAAAGGTTACAGTGAAAAAAGGAATTAAGGGAAAAGTAACAAGCTGACCATTATTAGGGAGGGAGATGCAAAGAGATAACGGGGGGAACAAACATCTAGTACAGTATATTAGACTTGGGTGCGGATGTAAGTGTAAAATGCTCCACAAGTCCTGTAATTGAGAAAATCCATCAAATGTCCTGACAGCTGTTCCAGCATTTCCAGAAGCGATAAAACTTGAATTTATTTCACTTCTGGAAAGGGGGCAGTATCACCTTCTGGCGGCTCTAATGAAATGCCATAAAATTTGAGGAAAAACTGTGCTGTAAAGTAATAAAAAAGGGCAGTCGGCAGCGAGCTGTTTGCTGAAACAGTGTCGTAGGGGCTGTGGCGGGGCAGACCTGCTCCCGCTGGCCACAGCACCCAGGCTGGGGATGCTCTGGGCCCCTTCCCTGCAGCCAGGGCGCTGGCAAGTGGCCACAGCAGAGCTGAGCCCGGCCGGGTCTTGGCCCTGCTCGGCAGGCACAGAGGTTACAGAACAGCCATGAGCTTGTGCCAAGCTGAGGCAGGGCTGCAGAGGAGCTGGGAGAGGCTGGAGTGGCACCCAGCACCTGGGCAGATTCGGAGCAGAGGAGGGCTGCAGAGTGCAAGCACTGAGGAAATTGCCTTAATTTGGGTTTTTTATTAACTGAGTCATTTGGTGACAGGAGAGAAGGTCATTGCTGTTTACCTCCTATGGTAGCTCCTAGGCAATAATCTCATTTTCCTATTTAATTCGTTAATTGAAACTAAATTTGTAATACAATGTTTAAGTTATTTGAAGGCTCTTGAGCTCTGTAATTTAACCCTAATTTGTTGGCAGGAGAACACACCTTTTGCATACATTTTTCTTTTTGGCTCACCATCATCTCTCACGTAATTGCTGAGACAGTTTTCTTCCATTGCCTAATTTCATGTAAATGCCGCAGGCACCTTGGGAGCTAGTGTTACTACCCCCAGCTGGCAAATATTAGGGATCTAGGTGATATATTTAAACAAGAGTGGGAGGAGACACCTAAAAATAGAAGGGAAGGAAGAGAAGTGCTGGTTGTGCAGAGGGACCCCTCTCCTCCTCCTCACCACTGCCAGGCGTTGGGCACAGGGGTGACGGGTCGCACCTTGTCTTCCTGGGTGACACAAGGGAAAAGTGGCCAGGAAAGCAGACCAAGAGCCACCAGTTTGCTCCCACTTAAAGGTTAGTAATGTAAAATCCTCCATGCCAGATGAAAAGCTTTGGATGAGGCCATAAGGATGACCTGGCTAACGCATCCCGGTCATCACGAGCAGTAAAGCACTGTGCACCTCTGGTTTTCGTTCTGTGAAACTCTGTGCCCAGGCACTGTGGCCATGGTCAGTGCTGGGCTTCCACCAGCATCTCCCACTCTTGGACACCTCCTGTGGCTGATGGACCTTTTGGGGGGGAACTGGGACAGCTGCATGGGATGAGAAGTCTGTACTTGGGTCAGACTGTGGTTCCCAGTGGCTCGGCTGGAGGATGAATTGTGGGAGTCGTGTGGGAGCAGGAGTCTGCTGGAGGGGGCCCAAGCTGAGGGAAGCATCTCAATGCCATTGTGCAGGAGGTGCAGCTGCTCCTGCTGCCAGCACGCTGAGCACTTCACACCACAAACCAGAACATAAAGACAAAAAGGTGATCTGTGAAAGGATTATGAAATTCCTAAGCGGGCTTGTCCTTTCACACACACTGGTGTATATTGGCCAAATCGGAGAGGCTGAGCTCTGCTGATAACCTGTGTTCTTTATTCTGTGTCCTCAGCCCAAGTGCCTGCTTCTTACAGAGGTGTTGAAATGAGTGAGGGAATGATTGTCTTCAGCCCTTCGTGAGAATTCAGAGCCCTTTTCTCCCAGCAGGCTGCTCACGGTCTCTCTTCTCTTGCTTGGCACTGTGTGCAGTGGGAACCAGGGGCATCCTGTGGTGTCTGACCAGGCGGCACAGACATTTCCTAGGCTGCTTGTGGTATAGAGCTTTCTCCACAATGAGCACTCTGGGGCAGCCCAGGACTTCCAGTAGGAATTACCTGAGTGTAGGGAGAGGATTTCCCAAAGCTTAGGTGGCAGTGTGCTAGAGGCAGACACTGAACTACCCTCCATCTCGCAGGGCAGAGCGAGCGCCTTCGAAGGGAGCGGTGCTGGCACTGCACGGTGGGGAAGCCCAGCTCCTGTCCAGCCGTGGGAAGGATCCTTCTGATTAACCCAAAGTCCAGATTTCTACATGAGGGTTCCCATGGCAACCAGGCTGCATAGATTAAATATTTAAAAATATGGAAGTGATGCTGGTGTGTGAGGCGAATGCAAGAACTTCAGGGCCGGTGGCGTTTCTCTGTTCCATCCACGGGGATGGGTTGTGGCCCATGCCGCCACCCAGCAGCCCAGCCAGTGCCATCTCACCTGGCAAGGCTTCTCCAGGCTGGGAGCAGCCACTCTGCCCATCACCCTGCCCTCAGCATTGCTGCCCACAGCCTCTGTGGGACAACCCCTCTCTCCAAATGATTTTACACACCAAAAACTTCAGGACATGAAGCCGGCCCCTTTTGGAAGTTGCTTCCTTTGCTACCAGTGCTCTTTAGAAAAGAAAGATGAAAAATGCAATTTAAATGCTGAACAAACCTTCCCCAGGCTTCTGCCCAGTGAAACATTATTTGTGGAGAACTTTAAAGTGGTTGCCAATAATTTGGGGTGGGAGGGGAGCAAAGCAAAGAACACTGCAGATTTGCCTTCATTGTACAGCTGTTGGAAAGCACTTGCTGGTAAAAAGCAAATGCTCTGTGGGAAGTGATCAGCTTAATGATATTTTGATGGAAGATTTCTAATCCACTAGAAAGGAGTAATCTGCTTTGACCTTGTTTAGTTTGTGACATACTGTTTTACACAAAGTGCGTGGCTCAGGTGGCGCTGGCCCTGCTCACTGCGCTAAGATTATTCTGCCAGCTCCAGCAGTACCCATCCTGTGCTAAACCAAAAAATACCAATCACAGCAACACAGGATCTTCCCTGGGAGTTGCACATTTCAAGCTCAGCGCAGTCATGTCTTTTCCCACCAGTCAATGTTAATTTATTGATCCAGCAATTGAGTAGCAGTGGCAATACTGAAGGAGGGCGGTGCCAGCATCGGGGCATCCGCAGGCAGGTCCAGATGGCATCTCCAGACACGGCGGAGGTTTAATGGCACTGCAGCTCACACCTTTGGAAAGGAGATAGCTCATCTCTGAAATGGCTGGAAAGTTAGGGAAGTGAAGTTTTTAATGGCACCCACCACACCTATATCCACTTTTAACATTTCAGCCTTGTCTCTAAGGTAAAGAAGAGTGAGGCTCATTAGAGCCCTTTTCTTAATTAGCTGCTGCAAACAGATTTTATTTTATAAATGCCTGAATGCAAAGTTATTTGTGTACCTAATTTCTTTTTTATGTTACATTTATTTTTAAGTGTTATTCACAAAGGCTTCACATTTATAATTCTTTCAGGGGCATTACAAACAGCGATGCACGTTTATTACAACCCCTTAATTTGCTGCATTTTATTTCCATATGCTTTTGAATTGCTATTGAGCTTGTTTCATGCTCTTCCCATCGTCAAATTGTATTTTTTTATTGTACATAAATGGTAAATAATTGATACCTGCCATCTGGTGCTAATCATCCTGCCAGCCCTATGTCTCCACCCTGTCCTTTCATTCCTTGCTAGCCCTCCCCACCAGTTCTTCCCCTTTCTTTGCCAATTTTCTCTGCATCTTCACCCCTTTGCTCCCTGGAGGTGCTTGCAGTGATGTGGTGCCCAGAAATGTGCTGCCCTTCATCTCTGCTCAGTCCAAATATTCCTGACACCTTTCAGGGGAGGCAGTTTCCCTAGGGATACTCAATCTGCCATCCCTGCTCAAGCTCCCTTCATCCTCACAGTCTGTCCAGTCCCATCACCCAGGGGTCACTGCAGACCCCTCAGCTGGAGCCACTCTGCCCCAGCAGTGCTGGGCTTTGCAGCCTATCTCCTGTGGTGTCCATGCCAGTGCTTCCTTGGCAGCATTTCCTCCTGTTAGACCCCCCCAGAGATGAACACTGAACTGCCAGGCTGGGTTTCTCTCAGTATAGACTGGGCTGGGTAAAAAAGCACCCAGACATTAGAGATCAAGGGCAGCAAACCTCCAGTGCTGGTGGCTTCACAGAGAAGCAGCAAGCAGAAGCCACGATGCTGTGACATCACAGAAGCCACCTCCTGCCCTGTCACAAAGTCCCTCTGACTCCTGAGGTTGCTCAGCAGTGAGTTATATGGGCTATGTACTCCAAAAATCACATTTGCAAAGTATCCAGTTGCCAAAGTAGGGAAAGCCCAGAGCTGCCTAAAACTAGAGAGTGCTTTCCATGAGCAAAGCCATTTCTTTGTCTTAGCCTGAATCTTTCTAGATATAAATAAAACCTCCTTGGAGGCAGATTCTTGGGATGGAGAATGTCTGTCTAAATGGTTAAGAGTTCGGCAGCCTTGTGAGTAACCAAAAGCAAGGCTCCAAGATGAGGAACACTTGGGAAAATTAGGAGCCAGCATTACTACCAGCCCAGCCCATAATAGCTGGCACTGTGCAGATATGTGACCATCCGTGCTGAGCTAATTGTTGATAAAATCCTAGGAGTTATAATTAGCCCCTGTGGGACTCCTCATGCCACTGAAATGAAGCAGATGCCTCCCTGTGTGCAGGGAAGAGCTGCTGGGCAGGGGGTGGCCCAGCACCCTCAGGGTACAGGTGCAGCCTGGGGTGCAGACTCTGCCGGGCAGTGCTGCCCCCAGGGCAGGGAAGGCTGGGGCTGTGGGAGGGAATTGGGAGTAAATAAACCAGCGCCTCCCACCTTTCCACATGATGGCCAAAGCGGGCTGTTATAGGACAGTCTTTCCCTTGCCAGAGCATAAGCCTCCCTGCTGCATCTACTGCTGCAGGACAAAGATTTTGGGATGCTATACCTGTGTGTCCACGTGTGCTGGGGCTCAGGGCGAGCTCTCCAAGGGGAGGGCACTGCCAGCTGTGGGTCAGCAGCAGCAGCCTCTGTCGGGATGGAAAACTGGCTGAAGGCTGAAGGCACCACTCCTGAGGGACTGATGCCTGCAGTGTATTTAGTAAAGACCCAGGCTCCTTCCATACTGCCTGTGTTTTAGTGCACAGAGAACAGCCCTACTAATGTGCCTCGAGCAACTCACACCCAGAGAGACACAGATGGGCTGTGCTCTGTCCTGAAGCCTCCTTTTTGGCAATCTCGCTTCACTGGGGGACCGATCAATCAATAATTAAAACACGGGGTAATTAAAATCTCATAAAAACCTTCTCTGAGTCTTCAAAGTGAAATATATCGGTTTTCCACTAGCTACACTGCTTGTCCTGATTTTGTGACATCCCCCACGCATGGTGATCTGACCACAGTTTCTTGCTGCTGTGGAGAGCAGAGCTGACAGCCTCCAGGAGCTCCAGTCGCCAGTGGCTCCCTCCGGGGCCCTGATGCATTTCCAGCAGTGGTTGCATCATTTGCAACGTGGCTGCGTGCAGAGTGGGGATGTGCTCATGTGTGTGGCACGCCAGCTTTTGTATGGGAAACAGGGCGGTTTTAGCAGCTAACATCTACCAGAAACTGCAAGCTCTGGGTCCCCCTGCAGCTGAGTAAAGCCCCCACCAGACCTGAACAGAGTCACTGTGAGAATACAAAGTGAAATCCCACCATGGCTGAGGAAGACTAAAGGCATTTTACTGCCAGGTAAAAGGTGATCATTCTAAGAGCTGAACTTATAACATGGGTCTTTTTTTATGTGCCCATAAAGCTAGTGATGGCAGTTTTCCTACAGGAAACACAGACCTTTTCCAGGCATCTAAGGGTTAAAACACATCAAGCAGACTTTGAACCCTGAAAGAAAGCCCCTCTGCCCAGGGAGCTTTCCTGGGCAAATTCAGGCCTCTGACACACTCTAGCTAAATGGCATTCATTAGTTCAGAGGAATTTCTTTAGACTAAAAAAAAAAACCCTGTACTGAAGCCAGGTACTACCAACGTGTGATTAATAGCAAGTGGTGGGGTCTGTGCTCGTCAGCCAAGCAGGCGAGCATGGGGGGATAGAAAGCTCTTCCCAAATGTCTTTGGCACAAGCCTCAGCAGCTCTTTCTAAGCTTTTCCTGAAATGTAGCTCACTTGTGGGATTAAAAAATGCTGCTGCATCAGTAGCTCTGCTCACGGGAGCAGGTGAGACGCAGCACTGACATTTCGAGGTTATCCAAGCAGGACAGCTCCTGACCATAGCTTTGCCTGGATGCTAACGCTGCCTGCCCGGCCACATCCCCTGGATCCCCCAGGCATGCAGGGGAAGGAGCTGCAGGCTGGGGAGCTGTCACCCCCCTCCACAAGGCCACTCCTGCGGGTCCCCGGGGAAAGGGTCCCTGGGGCCGGCTCTGTGTGCCCTGCAGCCTTCACATCCCTGGGGCCGCGGGAATCTGAAGAAATGCCTGTCATTGCCAGGGCTGCTGGTGCCCAGAGCTGGCACGGAGGCTGCTGCCGCCTCCAAATCCTCCCACGCCCCCGGCGAGGCTGCGAGGCTGGCACGGTACCCGGCGGCTTCGCGGCGCGCTCGCGGCGAGGGGGACGTGCCGGCTCACGGGCCTGAATTTTCTCACTTGTGTCTGATGGGCTAATTATTATTGATTGACATTTTTGGAGTTTTTGGGGCACTTTGGGGAAGCGTAGAGTGTGGGAAGAGGAATATGTTGACAACTTTTTCACATAATCCTTTCCAGCCCCCTCATTTTTCAGTCAGCCATGGAACGCGTCCAAATATCTGGGATTTTAATGAAATTAAAAGCAAGCGGACCCAAATTCCCTTGAAAAATGCAACAAACCGTACACAAATTTCTGTTTCCTTCCTCTGCAGCCCCCATACCACAAGGCTGGGATGGATATCCAGGGAGGTTTGGTGGTGATGTAGGGAGGCTGCCCTGGCCCTTGCTCCCAGTCCCACGCTGTCCTGGGGCCACGGCACTGCATGGCCACCCAACCTGGGTGATCTGGTGGTGTTTGGTGAGACCCTCTCCCCCTCCCTCCACGGTCTGCCACCAGGTCCTGTGATAAGGACTGCACTGTATTTATGTGCCCGTCCTGCCCACACCAAGAACAGCATGGCATCCTCAGTCCTGTTCCAGGGGAAGGCCCAGCACCCCTGTGTGCTGAGCTGGCTCCAGCCACGTTTCAGGAGTTACAGCTGCTGGTGTGTATTTATCCTAAGCCCTGAGTGAAACCCCACCGGGAGCTGCACCTCAGCACACGCCACTCAGGATCCCCAGAGGGCTTCAAGCACGTTTGTCACAGGAAAAAAAGACAGCTCTTGATATTAGTAAGTAACAGTCTGGCTGAACTGAAGTGAAGCAAGCAATTTGTAGGGCATGTGCTGTAACAAAGCAGTTAAAGGTGCTTACAAGGGACGGGCAATCGCGCGCTGCACGCAGCAGTGTCAGCACGTGCCGCCTCCACCTCAGCTGCTGGAAATGCACTCGCACGGGTTTGGCCACCGCTGCGGGAGGCAGCTCTCGCATTGCACCATGAACAGTAAATTGCATTGTTGTGCAGTAAATACCTCACTGGCAAGCTGGATTTTAAACAAATTTTCCTTGGAAATGGCAATCCAAACTGCCTGCATGGCTGGGAGCAGTGCTGCTTCCTCGCTGCCGTGGCTGCTGGCGCCAGGCAGAGCCAGCATGGCGACGTCTCCAAAAGATGCTCCCGTTGCGTGCTAACACTGCGAAGGTACAATCCAGACACAGCTGGAGCTCTGGCTCCTACAAGATATTCAAACCTCAGCCTGCAAACACATACTCTTTCTATTTTCCCCGGGCAGCTTGCTTAGCCTTCAGGCTTCCTGGGTTTTGAATTGACTCTGCCTTTCGAGTGGGAGTTTTAAGAAAAAAGCCCCAGCAGGTTGAAAGCAAAGGAGCTGGCTGTGCTGACTAACCTTTTTGATTTAAGGCAAATGTGGGGAATGCTGAGGGGAGAAGCGAAGCCTGTGCTTTGTGAGCAGCACAACAGCAGTGCAGCACATGCTTAAAATGGATCCCGATACCTGCCGTCCTCAGCTCCACATTATTAATGTGACTTAACCTAAACAAGACTGGACAGGAGGATTTTCCCCCAGCATGGATTAGTGAGTCAGGAGAAAAACGAAATTCAGCAGAAATCCTCTTAGTCATTTTTATCAGGGGTAGATTTTCACATCTGAATCTCAGCTGCCAATTTGCATGGATAATCTCAGATTAGCTTTAGTCCATGGTTCATTTTTTTTTTTTGTTTCTCCCCTAAATAAGCCCACTTTTGCAGTGACAAAGAAGGCGAGCAATTCTTTAGGAGAACGGCTGTGACATCTAAATAACAATGATAAAAAAGTCCATCTAAAATCGAGCAGCTCGGCACTTTCGGCTCCCCCCTCTTCGCTATGCATTATTCATGGTAGACAACAGGACCAAATGTGTATGCTCCCTGTGCAATTACCAGGAGAACATATTCAAAGACATATGCTAGTGCCTCTTAGTGAAAGGAGATGTGCAAGTACCCATTATTTACTAGGCACTGTTATAAAATCTGCAAGTTTGACTCCAAGGTTGCAGCTTAATTGACTCCCCCTGGTAGCTCTTGTCATCCATCTAATTCAAGCCATGTGAAAGCCTGGTTGTTGTTTTGTGTGTGTACAATACACTGGCTGCTTTGGCACATGCTGGTGGAAAAAATGTGGTTTGCATCAATTAACCTTTTTTTATAGCAAGGAGAGTGGCTGAATGACAGGGCTTCTGAGAAGCGTGTAAAACTTCAGCGTGTCACTCACAGCAAATCGTCGCTGAGGTCATCCCTGTTATCATCGTGGCTCCCCCCAAGCACAGAAGCCTGGATAAGGATCATCTGCTTGGTTTATTGCCTTCTTGATCCAATAAATATATTTCCTGTGAGAAAACCCTTCTGTGGGATTTATTTAAATCAGCCTCCCCAAATTCATCTCTGCAAACTTCCTTCCTCTTCCTCCCACACTGTTTCTCTCTGCGTGCCGTAAGCTTTAAGGATCTCTGCACTGATTCCTTTCCATATCCCCTTCCCAGGCAAGCAGTAACCTCTGTGCACATGGAAATAATTTTCCTCTAATCAGACATAGCAGTCCAGCTCCTTTTCATCCCACAGTGCATCCCTTGAAGATGCATGTCCCTTTAGAAATGGTGCGCTGAGGGCAGCGGGAGGGCCCCAAAAAGGAAAGACAACAGTTTTGGGAAGAGACTACAACACTCTTCCTTACCCAGTCAATTGAACAGGAGAATCTGTATGGAAACCTTCATCTTAATTGTGAATAGGAACAAATTGAAATAACTAGGTGTGTTTTGGAGAACATGTGTGGGATATGCACACTTTTTCTCAAGCAGTGCTGCGCTCTGCAGCGCTTTGGAAGGTGAGGCATCGCTCCCAGACTGGGAGGAGTGACGGAGCAGCAATCCGGTGTTCTTTCCATGCTAACCCTTAATGTAGACATGCTGCAGCACGGCAAAAGGGAATTGACTTCACTGCAAATGAAGCAAGGCCTTAAGTGCTTTGTTGAACAGCAGCCGAGCTCTTTGGTAATGAACAGCAGTGACAAAAGAAATGAAGAAGCAAGCCGTGATAGCCCAGTGTGGTTGCAGAGGAGTGGCTGTTCCGATGGCTGCTGGTGTGAGATGACATGTGAACACAATCTATCTCCACACGCTGCTGCAGCCTTTCACCAGAGGCTACTTTAAAAACCTTGAAGACTTGGCAATTAATAGGACCTCTAATTGAAACAGAACAACAGTAGCATTTTAATTGCCATGCAGCTCCCCTCCAGAGCATCTTGGTCTAGTAGAAATTCAAGGTTTCCACAAGCAGGTTTAAAAGCAGGTTTTAAAAATCATACAAAAACCATGTCATGTGTGTTTTGCCTCAAGAGCCATTTGACTTCTTGGGGAAGGGATCAGTTACCCCACAACACCAGAGCCACACACTGGGGTAGAAAAGACATGTTGCTTCAGTGGGTGACATGTGCCCTGGAAACCTTCTTGCTGGAGGACACAGACACCAGCTGCAAGTTCCAGACAATTTAAAATGCGTTAAACCATGCGCTGGAGCCCAGATTGGAGCTCCCTTTAAAAAGAACACTGGCTGATAGTGATTATCAGCTGGACAGGGCAAACTCATGGGTGTCGGTGTCATGCAAACTGGGATGGTGGGATTCTGATGTGCCCTATGGGGGTGCTGCAGAAGTTCAAGTCACATTAAAAAAAAAAAAAACAAACACCAAAACAACAGAACCATGAGTCTGGATATTCCTTCTCATTACCTGGATTCTCCTATTATTTGCTGGCATTGACACCAGGCCCTTCAAGGAAGGGACATTCATTCCTCCTATAGCTGGGAAGAGAAACACTCCAGGTAGCACTTAGAATGATAATAAATGGGATTGCAGCAGCAGTCTCACCCCAGGGCAGAGTGTGGACAGACTCTTCAGGGAAGGAGGGAGATGCTGGAAGTGCTGGGAGCTCTGCCAGCTTCCCTTGTGGCGGGTGCCAGGGCCCGTGCTGGGCAGGAGCCACTGGCAAGTAGATGTTGTAATATATTAATATACTTTTATAATTCCTTTCATTTCCAAGAGCCCCGAGACACACCACAGCAGATAATCCTGCTGATTAGCCAAATCAAAGCTTTGTGAGCAAACCCCACACACTCTTTAGGGAGCTGTGCAACACAAAATCAATGTATTGAAGGAGCACTCTCCACAGCAAGTGCTGCTGATTCACAGCCCTCGCGTGCCTCCCATGGCAGGGTAAGTGACATCCAAGGAATGGTCATGGTGTTGTTTTCCATTATTAATTATGTGCTGGTCCTGGTCTGTTGAGATGTGAAAGACACCATCCCTTTCCCAGGGAGATGAGAGCCAGTGCAGAGGGAAAATCAAGGCCAGGAGTGGAGGTTTCTGCTGTGCATCTGTGGGAGACACCCGACCTAGGCTGAAGCAGCAAATGCGTGTTAGGAACAAGTCTGCAAGAAATGGTGAGCAGGTGTCTGGCACGATGAGGAGAGGAAACACAGAACAACAGATGAAGAATAAAGGTCTTTTCTCTAACCAAAAGCTGTATGAGGACTCTAAAACCAGTCAAAGCCAAACCCCTTGCTGGGAGCTGGGCATTCACCACTTGTTTTTCAGGGAACCCCAGTGTCAGGTGCTCCCGCCTGCAGCTGGCTCCCGGCACTCGCTTCAAAACTTGATCTTGGTCCTCCCTGAGGGAAACAATGGTGCTGGGGTGAACAGCACCCTGCAGGACCCCTGACACAGCCCCCCTTTTCATCACACCTGGGGAGGCTACACCAGAACCCTGTTTTCATCCCCCCCAGCCCTGGCAGCACGGAGGCAACCTGACGCTCCGCTGCGGGAAGGACCTATTAGATAATTGACTGCATCCCCTGCCAAGGCAGCAGGTAGTCTCCTGACAGAGGCTGTAACAGATATTAAACATACTGCTCTTGATCTCAGCAAAAAAGGCCACTGGAGTAATTTTTTCTTTAACCCACTAAGTAAAAGCTTTCTAGCTCATCTTAATAGGTTTTATCTGATGAAAACTGTACATTCATCACGGAAAGGCTTTTCTTTTTTTTCTTCCCCATTAAACTTTCGAAGAAATGTTTTAATTTTTTTAAGCTGTCATTGATTTTTTGTAAGCAAAAATGGACATGTTGAAGCAGAAAAAAAATCCATTCCATTGTAAGCCAATTTTCATTTAGAGGAACATTTCAACATACAATTTCCAATTTGGTCTCGTCACATCCTCCTTGTCCTGCTGTTACACAGGTCAAAACATTACCAGAGATTGATAAAAGTGCAAAAATGTGAGCTTGTTTTAGCAGTAATTGGTACTTTTATACTTGTTTCCAGACAGTTTTGTCTAGCTGCTTTCCTCTTTTTCTGTCAGCCCAAGAGAATAACACCCTCAGGTAGCTGCGGGTTGGCACCAGGCCCACGATGGGGAGATTTGTTTCTCTCTCATTTCTAAACAACCTCCTCAACCAGACAATGGAGTATGACCTGTATTCAGGTGAGCAGACACCAGCACCACAGCACACCAGCACACGTGATGACCAGAAAGTAATTAATTTCTCTGTTAAAATCAATGCCCTTGCTGAAACACTGCCTGTCCCACACTCCCAAAAGCCGTGGTGCCCTTGGAAGCCTTGCCCTGCTCTCACTTCCCATCTGGGGTTGTGGGGGATGAAGAGTGGGGTGGGGGGCTTTGGGGTAGATCCCTGCCAGGGTCCTGCCCCCACTGTCTCAGAGGCACGAGGTCACGAGCATGGTGAGCCTGGACAACATCTTCTGCTGGGCTTCTGAACATTGCAGCAGCCCCTTGGTGCCGGCAAATACCGGCGGCGGTGCCGCTGCTGCACCTTTGAGCCCCGTGCACCTTGTGGCCTCATTAGCCCCGAATTGTGTCCAGCCAGGGACGTGAACGAGCCAGTCTCCAGCAGCCAGGGCTTCCTGTTGCCAGCTCAGCACCTCTGCCTGCAGCCTCTGACACACTCTGCAGTCGCGTCCGTTTGGTACCAGCTGAAGGCAAAGAGGGAAAAGGTGAAAAGCAAGGAAACGGCTCCCGCATTGTTCATCTCCAAAGGAGGGAGGGAAGCTGCTGCTACAGCCCGCAGGGGCACCATCTGTCGTGAGTCAGCAACCAGCCAGATTTACTGCCAATTGATTAAATTAACATTTGTTATAAGCCAGGGAAGGGAGGAAGGGGGGAAGAAATCCTCTTCACTGCTCTTGAATTATTTATGCCCTGGAAGCCTCCATGCCATGCTCGGGGCAGGCAGCAGTGAATGAGCTCCAAGTCCCGGTGCAGAGGGACAGGCTGGGCTACTGCAGGTCCTCCTGACCTCTGACAAATTGTAGCAGCCCAGGGTGGTATGAGTTGTGCAGGAGGTGCCATTCCAGAGGGCGTTTTCCCCTGTTGTTTTGGGCACGAGCTCTGTTTTCCCAGTGATGGTGCGAGGGATGGCTGTCAGTACCGCCACGCTCCTCGTGCCTGCGCTGTCTTTGTGGGCTGGTGCAGGAGCGAGGGCAGGACAGGCTGGGGGCAGCTCCACACCCCTGGTGGGTGTGAGACAAAAGACCAAGCTGAATTCCCACCAATTTGATGTGGTATTTTTTTCCTGGGTGCCGAGAGTGAGTCTGGATGGAGTCAGCTGGGTGCTCTTAGGTCTCATTGAAACACGTTGCCTCCATGTGCAGAGCGAGGCTGAATTCAGGAAAGGCTCCTGCTGCTCTGCAGGAGCTGTCTGGGCTTGCCATGTGCCTGGCCAGGAGGGGGAGAAAACGTGGTGGAACTGCTGAGAGATGAGTTACACCAGCCATGCCCGAGCGGGCGGGACCTGCCAGGAGAAAACATCTGTGCAAACCTGAGCACACAGCTGCCAGGCCAGCGAGGAACGGGACTGCAGCTCTTCTGTTCTTGTGGCTCACGGTGAGTTTCAGAGCCAGCCAGCCCCAACACAAGGCCATAGCCCTGAGCATCCCTCTGCAGAGCTGGCAGCCAGCCTGCGTGAGAAATAAGGCAACTCTTCCCTTCCTCCCACAGATGAATATCCTCCGTGCAAACACAGCAAGGGTGTGTTTTCTTTCTGCCAGCCGGCCTCTTGTACAGGGATGAAGCCCCTTGTGCCCCCCAGGGTGATGGGTGAGAAGCGTGCTCCCCACAGGGATTGGGACACTGTGAGGACAGGGGAGCTGAGGAAAGAAAGGAAGAGTTGCCAAGGGATGAAGGCAGCAACAGGGATGACCGTGGGAGCAGTGCCACCTCCTGTCCTCACCAAGCCCTCCTAAAGCCCAGTCACTGCCCGAGCCCTTGCAAGGTCTCACCCCACAGCCCGAGCTGGCATGTGTGCTCTCCTTGGGCCCCCAGTGTCCTGCACAGCATCCCCTGACCTCCCAAGTCCCAGGCTGCCACACAACTCCCTGGCCACAGCAGGGCAGCCAGTGTGCCTGTACCAGAGAATGAATTTAGGTATTTAAACTTCTTTTTACAGTCAGCCATCAAATATTCATAGTAACAAATAAACGAGGAGAGGAGGGGCAAGCCTATTGCAAAAGGGCTGAAAAGGGAAATAACTTTTTACAGCCAGACCATTAAGTTATAAATCTGGATACGTCCAGGATTTATTTATGGTGCTCTCTGGATGTAAGCACGCCAAAGCTGCAGCTGCAAGCAAGGGCAGGAGGTGTGTGGTGTGTCCAGCCCTAGGATGAGAGTCAGAGAAGGTGGCAGGAGGAGGGGAGGCCAAGGAGGAGAGGAGGCTGGTGTTGGGGTACAGGCAGAAAGTGAGGAAATCAAGGAAAGGCATCCCTGCACAGCCTGCAAGGGGACATGGGGGTGCATGGCACTGGGGGTGGCTGAAGGACAGATGGCCACTGATCTGGGGCTCCAGGCAGGTCTCTCTCCTCTCACTGCCCTGCTCTCTCCAGCTTCAGGATGGCATAGTCCTACCTGCTGGGATTTAAGCTGAGTGCTCTGGTTGCTACTGCAGCACAGATGAGGAAGGTAGAAAAAGCTGAGACAGGGGTGCAGGCCACCAAACGCCTTCCCACAGGTTCCTAAAGAGCCATTGCCCATGGACCATTTCCCACCACTGTCACCTGGGAGGGAAAAGACCTTTTTTCCCAATTCCTGCTGCAAGAAGCAGCCCTTCCATCCTGGTTTGTAATGGGGCATCTTGAAATATTGCAGGGAAAAAGCCATGTTCTTGACATGAAGAGATAAAACATGGCACCAGGGAGGGACCACATCTACTGACACCAGCCACAAGATGCCCAGGTAGCCCCTCCAGCCCCACGGGGGTGGTTTGGGTTTCCAAGCAGCTGCTCAGCCTGAGCTCACACCCCAGTGCCCGGAGAGACACCATCGTGACCTGTTTCAGCAGAGCTCCTGTTACCAGGGAGAGGGCTGCCTGCTCCCTGCCCTCGGAGCCACGGGCAGGCACAGATGCCCAGCAGGTACACAGCAGCCCCAGAAGTCCCCAGCAGACTTTTCCCCATCACTGACAGAAGGAGGAGCAGGTGCTGTGGGCAGGCTGCTCTCTTACCACACACCCAGAGCCCTCTCCCCATCCTCGCTTCCCCCAAGGACAGCGCCCACCACGGGGGCACTGATCAGTGCAGGAACCTCACAACTGAGTGGGGGCTTTGCAAGGCTTATTTGTGCACAAGGGCTTTCCCTCAGCCAGGCCAGGATTTCCTAACCCTCCAAGGCCCATGGCTGTAAAGGTCAGGGCGTATCTGAGCAGCGCAGAGCATCCGGCACGGTGAGCGGATGGCCGGAGCTGCTCCCGTGCATTCCTGGACAATGCTGCTTGGTGGAGCTCCAGGTCCCAGGGAGCAGGGCCGGCAGGGAGGGTGGGAGGCATGCCAGGGGGAGTTCAATCCCTGATGAAGTTTCCAGTCATATTCTATTGTAATGTTGAGATCCTCCATTTGTTCAGCTCTTAAAGGTGACCCACAAAGGAAAGTACAACTTGGGCCCGTGCCCAGTGTTTGCTTCCCTGGCTGAATAAAAAGACCTGGAAGCAGGTATTTTTGTAAAGCTACTTTTTGGCATTAGAAATGTGGGTCTTTGCTTTACCTCAATACCCTGGGGAGGCAAAAAGGCTTGCCTGTGGTGTGGTTACAGAAGTGATAATGATGTGAGCTGAGCTGCTGTGACGTGACTGGAGCAGGCTGTTTGCTGTCCGATGTTTCTGTTTGTTTTGTTATTAACATCACTTAATTTCAATGACCAGCTGACATTTTGGATAAAAAGCCTTTGCTGAAGCCTCAGCATCCTGCCTTCTCCTATGGTCCATTTTCCATGGGCTTATCCTCCATCTGCTTCAGCAAAACTTATCAACTGTCAGTTCCAGCAGCTATACCAGCAAATGGGAAACATCTTTAATAGCTTTTTCCCTCCAGGACTTTTGTCATACAGAGAAGATACCTACAAGACAGAAACCCAAATAAGAAAAACCTAGTCTCAGGCCCCAGGGCCCCCAGGGCTGCCCTGGCTGTGCAGGGCTCTTTGCTCTTCCATGAGCCACAGGCAGAGGAGAGCACGGTCCTTCCACGAGCACAGCACAGCCACCTCCTGCACCTCATTTTGAGGCAGAATTTGTGGCTGTTCTGCCATCAGAGACTGCTGGTATGAAGCCTGTACAACTTCACACAGGCTTTTGTCTCGATCTGTGTGTGTGTCCTTGGGAGCTGCATCCCTGCCACTCCTGCATGGACACCCCCACTGCTCTCCTCTCACCTTTCTCTTATTTCCAGAGCCACTGTTAAGGGCTGGGGTCACTTCTGAGCCCAGGTGTATGCCTGCACAGCTTACAGCAAAAGCACTTAGGGAATCTAGTCACTCACAGAAACCCAGTTCCCATGGGGCTGACACCACTCTTTGAAGCATTGAGGTTTTCCTTGCCACGGCCCCACCTTTTCCAGTCCTTGCTGCTGGGCTGGAGCATGCCAGGCACGCTGGCAGGCGGGATGGGGGCAGTGCTGCAGGGCTGGGGACGCTGCTGCAGCTCTGCCTGTGCTGAGTCACACCCGCTGGATGCTCCTGCACATCCCTGCTGGAAAGGTACCAAGAGCATTAGCATTGCAAGCCCAATCTCTGCAAAACAAGGCAGCCTGATGGTTGCAGTAGCTCCTGTTACAGCCCGTGGCTCCCTGCCCTGTGTCCTGCAGCCATCCGCCCTGGCCGGGTCAGGCAGCCTCCCTTTGGTGTGTGCTGCGTGCCTGATGTTCAAAGCAACACGCTTGGGTCCTCTCCAAAGAAAGGCCACAGACCTGCTCAGCTGCTGCCTTAGCTTATTTACAGACTGCTGTTCTCCCTCCCATGCTCCAGCCCCCCAGCACAGTGATGGCTCCTGCCTTTTTGCTCCATCCCGTGGTTCTGCCTAACTGTGGGCATCTCTACATCTGTGCAAGGACCAGACAGACACCAAAGAGGCTTCAGCAGCACCAGAGACTGTGAGGCTGGCCTTCTGTCAACCCTTGCCAGCACAGGGAGGCTGGGAAGGACTGGCCTGCGCCCCAGAAGGCTCACAGCCCACGAGCTCTCCTTTGCTTCACCACAGGCAAGTGATTTATGGCTGTGTGTCTCCATTTCCTTGCCTGGGACCCGGACAAGCATCCCTCCCTCTCAAGGCTGTGTTTGGAACCCGAGGTTCCCGGGCACTATAGCAACGTGGCCATACAAACACTTGGGCTGAGGCACCCTCTGTTTGGCGTTTCTGGAGCTCTGCTATGACTGATGAGCTCTCATCAGACCAAAACCATCTCGAGCAGGCTCTGCCGGGGCCAGGCTGCTCTTGACGTCAGTGGGTGTTGGAGCCAGGCCCGTCTTTCAGAGGAGGAGCAGCCAAAGCTGCTTTTAGAGGGTGCTGCTTCTGCGGCGGCAGGGAGGGCAGAGCGGGCTGCCATGGCACATCCTCAGGGATGGAGCTCCACCAAATCCTCTCACTGAGCTGGCTGACCCTTCCCACCACTGTGCCCCCAAGGTCCTGGGGCTCCTGGTGTGGGCAGCAGACCTGGCACAATCCCTGCCCTGAGAGCCCCAGGTGTTTCTTAGGCAGACACAGCCTCCTCTGCCCAGCTCCTCAAGCATTGCCCATCAACCCTCCATGTTTTCCTTTCCAGCAAGGCTTCCTGAGGGGACAAGGTTACTGCCACCAAACTCTGCTGACAGCTGGGGGACTGAAAAGCTACAGAATTCACACTGTGGGAGACAGTGGAGAGACAAACTGCAAGGTGCCACAATCCCAAAGATGTCTCTAAGGCAATCCTGCAAATGCCAAATATCCAGCAGCTCAGGCTGCTCCAGAGGGTCTGCCCTTCCTGTTGGGTACCTAAGCGGCTCCCTCCCAGTCTGAGTCCTTATTACAGTGTCAGAGACAAGGAGAAGGTCTGCAGACAGAAAGGAAAGCCATCTATTGCCCATGGCATCTCCTCCCCAGCTTGCCCTTCCTATGCCCCGGGGCTCCTGGCTCTGGCTCCTGCTCTCCCATTTTTGGTCTACACGGGGCTCTCTCTGGGCTCTCCACACCTCGAGGCTCCCAGGGCTGCCAAGCCACCAGCCCATGTCCCCAGCTGGGTGTCCAGGGGGGTCCTGACTTACATGGCACAAAGGAAGGGAAGGCAGGGGTGCCATGGGACACCTGCCAGGATTCATCCCAGACAGAGCCAGGCTTCAGGCTCCACATGCCCAGGACAGACACACAGAGCCTTTGCTGATGCTCCAAGGCCAGTGCTCCAGGTGCTCTGGATGAACTGCTGTTTGCCAATGGTGGAGCTCCTCTGGGCACGGCTTCCTAGCACCTGCTGCCCAGGCTGCTGCCCTTGGCTCTGGGCCTGGGGTCCTGCTCCAGGCTGGGGTTGCTGGGCAGGATGGAGTGTAATTAACTGCAAATCTTCCTCCTCCCCGGATTTGTTCAGCTCCACTAGGTCTCCCTGCTGCCGTCTCCAGGCACTCTGTTTTCTCGTGGCTTCTGCCTGCTCACCTTCTTCCATCCCAGGGCTGCTCTTTGAATCCACCAAAGCTCCTACATAGGTCTTACACTAATTTTAACAAAGGCTCTTGTTTACCCTGGGGATTTTGTTAGTGTCTCTGTCAAAGCCGCCTTTGAAAGCTTTGCAACTCATGCTCACTAATAATTTAGTGTTTGGCTTCTGCATGGCTTCCTACTGTTCTTCTGGCTCCACCAGTCTCCCTCCTGCTTCACTCATCTTTTTCCTCACGCAGGTTGGGAGCAGGAACCAGTTAATATTTGATTTCCCCTCTTGACTGCCATGTCTGGAAGGCATCAGGGGATCAGCACAGCCGCCCAAGG
The DNA here is from genome assembly GCF_027477595.1 of Haemorhous mexicanus. Taxonomy (NCBI): domain Eukaryota; kingdom Metazoa; phylum Chordata; class Aves; order Passeriformes; family Fringillidae; genus Haemorhous; species Haemorhous mexicanus. The sequence continues at coordinate 25,852,876 of NC_082348.1, read as the reverse complement.
AGGGAGCAGCAGCCCCCCAGAGCTATTTTCAGCCCTCCCAGATGTCTGACTTTGCTGCCTTTGTGCCCCTTGATGCCTCATCGTCCCCTCGTCCCTCCCCACACCCACCCTCCCAAGGTCTGTCCTCCCTGTTGATAATCCATTATCTACATTTAATGCCTCACTAAAGTCCTCCCCTTTGTCTGATGGTGAAACCCTGACCAGATGTGAAGCCTCTTCTGTTACTAATGGCAAATCCTTTTGCAGTAGCTGGTTAGAAAACGGGAAACCTTTTAAACAAAATAAAAATTGAATCACCAGGCTAATTTTCATTCTGTGGGTCTCATCAAGGAGCAGTGGTTTTTTAGCATTATTTTAATCTTTTTACAGAAAATAATTTTTTAGAACTGTGGCTCAGAAGATGGGTTTGTGTTGTCAGTATGCACACCACTAGACATTTCCTTTGTTGTGCTGGTGCAGATATTATTGCTCTCATGGTCCACTCAGCTCTGGAAAAAAAACAAGAAAGGAAACAAGAGGTGGAAGGAAAAAAAAAAGCCAATATTCTGTTATGGGTTCGGACTTCAGAAAACTGAAGCTACCAGTAGCATTTCCATAAACAAGATTGCCCTCTGTGCCTGCTGAGCACACCCAGATGGATGCACAGATAGGCTCCAGGAGGGGGGTGAAGTGTGGCTTAAAGGAAGGTCTCCAGTTAGCCCTCAACCTGTGTTTTTACTTGGCATAATTTCCAGAGTCCTTCTGCAAACCTGCTCGCTGCTCTAATGTGTTAGGCTGTCTCACAGTGCCATGACCATTAGAACACAGCAGTGGCAGATGCTGTGCAGCAGCAGAGCTTTGCAGCACCAGCAGCAGAGCTGCAGTACCCACACAGCCCCTGAGAGCCCAGGGACACAGCCCTGCCGTGGAGGCCAGCATTTGAATGGAGACCCCCAGGCTGGGGGGATAAAATAAATAAAATGCCAGCACGTGACCTTTTCTGGCACCCAGCACCAGCACAGCACTTTGGGCTTGCATTTGGGCTGCACATGCTGGATCTGCATTGGTGTTTGCTGAGATATGTGCTAAGAGGAGCTCCTGGACCACAGGAACCACGAGCAGTGCCAGCAAGCTGGGAGAGAACTGTCCTCCTGACCAAATGCCTACTCCCATTACTGCACCTGTGCCTAGCTGTGTTTTTCCTTCAGATGCAAGCACTCATTTTTGCATCTAGTTAGAAATGCACTGACAAATGCCAGCCTGAAATCCTGAAATGTTTTGTCTCCTGCTCAATGAACTGTCACTGAACCAAAAAAAAAAAAAAAAATTCACAAGGACATGCCTGCACTCCTTGTGGGTCTGCCCAGAGCCAGGATTTGACAGCTTCCCAAACTCACTTACAACATTTTTCCAGTTGGGAGAAGTCTAGTTTTTAAGTTTCCATCTAATTCAAAAAGAATTTTTGCTTTTAATTTCTGGATACAGTGGCACATCCTGTGAACTGTAAGGCTTGTGTACCAACAAAACTGTGTGTTAGAGCTGTGGAGGTTCCTGTGTCCTGTCACTTGGGATAAAGAAGTTGATGAACTCATCTGATACCCCAAAGAGCCTGAAACAATAAGCAAAATATGCACAGCACAGACACACAAGGAAAAGCCCTGCTGCCTGAGAGATGCAGTGGGAGCTGGTGCAACAAAGGTTTGGCTGTGACTGTGAAGCTGTCCTGGGGCAAGAAGAGCAGGCAGACAGGAAAGCTGTGAGGAATGGCTGGGAGGAAGTGCAAGAGCAAGCTGGCAAAGGAGTCTGAAGAGAGGGAGAGTACAGGACCACACACACCAGTAAAACCAGCCCTGGAGTTGTGAGGAAAACCATTTTTCCCCACGTGATTTTTCCCTGGCACAAAGAAATTTTCTTTTGTGAAGGTAGAGGTTGGCAGCAGAAGTGTTTCCTCTCACCATTGTTTTCCCTTTCCAAAGCCCAGAGCTTGCCAGCCACTGCCTCTTCTGTTCCCCACCATCACCAAGGAAAAGCAGGCATACATAAAATGACTGACTTTGGTGAAGCCATGGCTCACTGAACCACCCAGCTAAAGGTGTTTTTTTTGGCCCAGAAGGGAAAAAACCTGGAAGGAAAAAAACCCTGGAAGGAAAAACCCCTTAGTACTGGTGACAGCATCTTTGCCTGGCTTTTACTCTGAAGGTGAAAGCAGTGGCAGTGAATGCAGTGATAGGAACAAAGGACAGCCCTTCCTGAGCCTGCCATCCTCAGTCCCCTCAGCCCTTAACAGCAGGGCTGGGGGATCTCACACGGTGAGATGGGCACTGCTGGCTGCAGGGTGTCAGCAGGAGGAGTTCTTTATTCCCCTTGCTTTTTGCATTTCCATGTTTGGATTTTTTTTCCCTGGAAACTTTAGCTGCTGAGACCCCCTCTCAGTCGGCAGGAGCGGAGCCATCCTGCACACAACAGTGCCACCAGCACAAGGCACACACCGGGCATTGCTCCACCACTGCGGAGCGAGGAAAACTAGGTCAGGAAAGTAGGTTTGCCAGAGCCAAGGACCGGACTTGTCACCTCAGTTGCCATTGGCGTGGGAATTGAGAAGTGCCAGCGCTGCCAGCGGGCGGAGCAGGCAGCACCTGAGCGGGGAGCCCTGCCCCTCCCACAGCAGGCACTGCACGCTGCCCCACCGCTACCTTTCCCGCAGCAAAGGTGAGCATCTCCGTGCTGCGCTTGCCTGACTGATAACTGAAATGAACTCCTGAGCCCGGAGAGAAGGTGCTAATTGCAAATACCTACTGCTTCCCTCGGAAGGAGCGGCAGGACAGCGCTCTGCAGGCTGGTGTGCCACTCCTCGAGGGAAGGGTGTGCTGCTGGTCACTGACAGGAGAACAGAAATCACTGCATGGGGCCCCCAATACTGAAATGTGCCCCCTTAGTGGGTCAGAAAATCACCCACCACGCTGCTGCCTGCTGCTTTGGAAGGTGTGCTCCTTTGTTTAAGAGACTTTCTAATGGATGTGCTGCAGTCACCACATGGGTCTGTGTGATGCCCACTCCAAAGGTCCTCTGAACATTTGGGGACCCCAGTACACGGCTCTGGGCTGGGACTGGGCTGTGCTGGTCAGGCAGCAGAGAGGATTTCTTATCACCGAGACAGATGGGATGGTGTTAGCACACAGCAACTTCCTGAGAACAGAAGTTACCTGTGACAAACCCCACATAAGGCAGAGAAGAATCAGCCCTTGAGATCTCCAAAGCGGCTCAGCGCAGACACAGTGGCTGTATTTTGGCAGGCAGGACCCTTCTGCCTGAGGCGGGGTGGCAGCGCAGGCAGCTCCCAAAACACGGACGCAGCCAGTGCCTACAGAAACCCCCGTCACAGGCTGCCCCCCTCCCTGCAGCTGCCTGTGCAACTTTGGGGGGCTAAACCCAGTGTGGCTCCCCCCTCGCTGCCATTAATGCCTCTGATGATGCTGAGGGCGCCCGCGCTGCGCCGCTCGCAGCCGGCTCATCGCTTACGGCCGGGCAGGAGCCCCGAGCAGCGAGCGCCCCGCCGGCCGTCACGCTGCAGGCGGCTGATGTGGGGTGGCTGGCCGGCCACCGAGAAGGGTGACATCACTTGTGTGCCGGAGCCAGGCACGCGGGGCCGGGGAAAAGGCTTAGCCCACTTATCTTCCGATGTACACCTACAATTTTCCCTTTCAATCTCCTTCCAATCTGGCTACTCCCACGTGAGTTACTAATATAGGACACGCAACGGGGCTTCTCCCTGCCTGGCCTATCCTCATCTATTCGACTAATTAGCTTGGTTTCGCTGGGGGGGGTGTGGGGGTAGAGAGGGGGAGAAGAGATGAAAGGGAAGTCTTGTCCAAAATCCACCCTTCTGCTCCATCTTCCCTAACCCCTACCCTGGTCAGGCTGAGCACGGCTCTGCTAATGCTGTCCATCAGGACCCACTGCAGTGCTCGGTAGCTCTAATGCCATATATCCAGTGCCCTGCAAAACTGGGGGGGTACATTGGTCCCCTTGCACTCACCCTGCCAAAATACTTGCCCGCAGCAGCCCTATGGGTGCAGGGGCAATATTGCCTCTGCTCCGGGGAAATTACAGCCCCCAGCTGGCCATCAAGGCAGGGGAGAAGGAGAGAGGGGCAAAGAACAGATGGGCAGCAATTTGTTTTCCTCCCACCCCTCCTGCAGCTTGTTCCTGAAGCAGGTCTGGGACAAACAAGAGGTCTTGGGGACATGTCCATCTGGGAAGGTGTCCCTGACCTCCCAGCACTGGGTCTCATCAGCACCAAAACTACCTGGAGCCAGACCTGTGGCATCTGAGAAGCTTTCTGAGTTGTCTGGCAGGGAAGGAGTGGTAATTACCATGTGCCACTGCTGTTAACCTCTGCAAATAAGTCTAATTATCACAGATTAATGAACAGAGCGCAGGCACATCCGAGGAGCTGTCGCTGAGGGTCTTTCTGGGGCCACATTTCATTATTTTTCCGAACGCTGCTATCCTGTCTCCCACACTGTCCCCCCAGCCATGCATCCTACTGATGCTCCAGCTGGTCCCTGAGAGATGTGGCCCTACAACTCCTGCATGGTCACAGCACCGGAGAGATCCCAGGGGATGTGCCAGGGGAGGCACAAAATCAGGGTCTGGGACAGCTGCCAGGGCTCATCCCACGGACATCAGTGTGGCCCTACAAGGGTGCTTGCACATCAGGGCCATCTCCTTGCATGGTGCTATGGGGAGCCCTGTGATGTTTGGGTTGTGCCTACCCCAGAGACCCTAGCTTTTGTGGGTAAATAATCAGATGAGATCCTCCTGTCTCATCTGGGAAAGAAAAAAAATAAAATACAAAACCTAAAGCATGTCATTAGCTCTTGTGGTTGCAGGGAAAAGCTCAAGTGAATCTCCCAGGCTGAGAAAGAAGACAAAGGGAAAACAGATCGTGGTTATTGATTTTTGGTTTCTAAAAGTCCACTCTGTCCCCACCACTGCCTTACGAGAGCCTGTGGCTGGGAAGAGGGGGATCCTGGCACCTGCTGAGGGTGGGCAGCAGCGTGGGTAGATGGCAGGGCACAGCTGTGGGACCAGGCTGAAGATGCCAGGAATGGCAGAAGGCTGGGGATGGTACATGATGTAGCCTCAAAGCGAGGAGCATTAATAAATGATCAGATTTTACGATCACGACAGGAAAGCTTACACTTCCAGCATTAAAATAAATAATGAAACTTTTTTTTTTTTTAGCTATTCTGGCTTATTTTCAGCACTTGCTGAATGGCTGATGCTTTCTTATGGTTGCTTACCCAGCACTCAGGAGCATCCTTTCAGATTTGGACCAATTAGCCCACACTCACTTTGACAAGCACTGCTACAACACAGGCACACGACTGCTGTACTGAGGCTCCTGTGCCAGCAAATCGATGGAGCCTTTTTTTGTTCCCCTTGGGAAGCTGATAGCTCCATCTTTACGTGTCTGACACCAGGAAGGGTTTGCCAGTGGAGAAAGGAGATCCACACCTGGGCACGTGCTGCCCCTGCAGAGGAGCCCTGCTGGCCTTGGCTGTGCTGGGCTCAAACGTGTTCCACCACATCCCTCGTGGCAGCTTCGCAGCTGAGCAGCACAAATGTGTCCCAGCTTCGACATACTGTCACGGGGAGGAAACCAGCAGATGCAAAGGAAGCTGAATGGGCAAATGAATGTTAAAATAATTGGAGCCACCATTTCAGACTTGATGAATATGTTGCTCAAATTATAGCTCTGCCTTGAAAACAAAACAAAACAAAAGCCCTGATGAATGTAACATTAATTTAATAATAGTGAAACTTGTAAATAATGTAACGCTCATTTAAATGGTTGCTCTTGCAATATCTCTTGAGAGGAGAGTAAGAGACTTTAAAATGTTGGGGCTGGGATGACACATGTTCTGTAAAATGTGATGATTTATTCATCAGCTCCCCCAAGAGCTGGCGGGGCAGTGGGGTCAGGGTCGAGGCACTCCCAGGCAGCCCCCAGCCCTGCCACTGGCCACACTGGTGCCCCCTTCCTCCTCTCCAGTCCCTCGGGTTTCCCCAGCACTGCCCTTCCTTGAGCCTGGCCACTGGCAGCTCCTCCAGGGCTCCCTCATCCTGGTGCCTGTCTGCCCCCTCCTGCGGGCATCTGCTACACCCACACATCTCAGACTTCTCTCCTCCCTTTGCCAAAGCATTTATTTAAATGTTTCTTTTATCCTTCACCTTCAGCTACGAGGCAGAATTAAATTCACAGAACAGCAAAAAATGCAGTTCACGGCCAAGTCAATAAACACCACCCAACCCAGAGAAAATCAGAGCAGAGATACCCAGTTCTACTCTTTGTCCCTTCAATTTTTTTTTAGTTGCCCTTTTTATTTCTCTTTTACTGCTGTAAGAGCCTATTACCAGCATCTACAACTTCCTTGCACCAAGGACCTCTGGGTTTTTCCTTGCCTGCTTCCCCTGCTTTATTTATTGACATATTCAATAATTTAGAGAAATCTTATTTTAAATGCACAGGGCAGAACTCACCCCCAGGTTTAAAAAACAAATCCTGTCACATTTGGCAAACAGCTGCACACAGAAGGCAGACATCAAACATAAATATATCCAAATATGTAAATTCAAAGAATCAATAGATACGGCGTATTCTTTATTTTAATTTTTCATCCAGAAATAAAAGCTTATTGCTGTATTGATTTCCCTGCGGTAAGGATCATCCTACAAGACGTGATAAGCTTTCCTCCTGGATTGAAGGTCAGCCTGCTGCCATGAGGACTATTCTTACATGACCAAAAATGCTTGATCAAGAGCTGATTTGCAAGGCTGGGCTCTAACCAAGTGTGACCAGTCGTCCTCCTCCTCCTCCTCAGCGCAGGAGGCACCTCAGTGCCAGATATGGGAAGCCCTTAGGCACGGGGCTCTCAGTGTGAGCCCCATGGCACTCAGTGCTCCCCCAGCAAACACTGGGGCCTGAGCTGGTCACACAGTGGCTGAGCCTGCAGACTGGCACCACCATTCATGTGTCCCCCAGTCTATACTGATGCCACACACTACATTTATTCTGCTCCAGTATGCTACTTGGAAGGCTCCCTCTCCTCTTCTATAGCCTGCAGTACACTTTTTTTCCACCTCTCTGGTGCCCACCATGTTACACAACCTCACAGTTCATCAGCGCTCTCCAGTCAACACCTGCCATGGAACTGCCCGGGTTTGTTCATACATAACTGAGAAATAAATGTAAATGCATCAGGATGATGAAGATATACACAGGTGGTGTCACCAGAAACAGGAAAGAAGAGTGAGCACTCAGTGCATTTGAGAGAGCAGCCCGTGCTGCTTTGTACTGACTCACCCAGGACCGTCAGCATCCAGACCGTGCCAAAGGCAAAGAGGCTGCCTTGCAAAACCACTGGGCTGTGCCTCTGGGATTTCTTCATGCATTATCATTTTCATCTTGCTGCTGTTGGCTATAAAATAAATGTGTACATCAATACAGCAGTGGAAAGCAAGCGTCTGTTTTGAAGAGAGGCTGGCATTGTTTTATAAATGTCAGCAGCTGAACAGCAGTGGGCTCTGTCACCTGCTACTGCTTCTATCACTTCCCTTCTATTAAAAATACATATTGACAATAAAAGCTCTGGCTAAAAAAAAATGGCCCCTCCCTCCCCAGAAGAAAAAACCTTAGTCTGCTCTTCTTGGAAAATCTTTAAACATGTGCCTTGTGAAATGACCTTACACATCTTCTCCCCTCCTGTGAATGCCATTGAAGTATCTCTTTTAAACCAGGCAGTAAAAAGTGGGGCTCCTGTAAGTGGTTTAATAGCAGTGCTTCTCACACCTGCAGCAGCAGCCTGAGCTTTCTACAGCACTGTATTCTGTCCAGCTCACCCCTCTCCTGGCTGCCTGCTGTGCCCACAGTCCCTGACCCTCCCCAGGGGTGCTCTGTGCCACTGGGCACACACGGGGCTTGTGCCACGGGCAGCAGGCATGGACGTGGCCTGGAGGGAATTACCACATGTCACCAAGGCACTGTGGATGGCACTGTTATTGCTTTGCAATGGTACCAGTTTAAATTATTTTTTTCTTCTTGGTAGGAAGGTTAAGTTTTAATTGAAAATTATTCTCAAAAGCATTTATTTTCTTTCTAGTTAATACAGGGGAGAGAATTTAGAAAAGCATCCCACGAAAGCCAATGGGTTTCATTTTAGCAGACCCTGCCTAAACCCTCACTATTTGAGTTTCTGTCCCTTCTTTACTGCTTTCCTTCAGCAGGACACTTGAGGAAAGAAGGCCAGAAATGTTTACAGCACTCTGCCCACTGGGCAATGCAGACTGTCACACATCTCTCAGGTTTGCAGTGGTCATGCTGTAAAACACAATGGTTATGCCTGCAGTTTGCCTCCCTTTACATCTCTGCATAGGAAAGCAGCAAGTCCCAATACCTTCAAAGAAATCCCAAAGAAAGCACTTTGTTCAGGGACTCCAGCACATGAACACTGCCATATAAATGTCAATCACCATGAATCCTACACACTGGCCATTTGTAAACTATCCGACTGCAAGTCAAATTGTTTTATGGTTAGAGGAGCATTTAATATACTATCAACAGTTTAAAGTTAGCATTTCATACTCAGAGTGATTAATGGAACCATATTGTATTTCAATTACTACGAGATACTTCCCCGTAATAAACGATGACAATAATATTCACATTAAGTCAATAAAAAGCATCTCCAAAGTGTGATGTATACATGCCATTACCACAGCCCAATGTGAAAGCATCATACAAGTTACAACACTGATAACAGAAACCCCAGCACCCAAAGCTGGATGTCTGTGCCAGGCAGAGGCACTGCCCTCCACCTCAGGAATCTGCACCACCTCCTCCATTGCTTCTGGGCACAGAAGCTCCAGCCTGGGAGCTGCTCAGATGGTGACTGCAAGCATGGACATCCTACAGTCATTTCCTTAGCACTGCCACTGCTACACAACAGGTCCCACCAAAGCCTTTCATCCTCCCTTTCTTCTTCCACGTGAAGCCTCATTAACTGAAAAGGGAATTTTTTTTTTTCTCATACTCTTTTTAACCTGCTTGCTTGCTTTTTAACTGCCAGCTCTGATTTGAGTGCCCCAGAGCACACTGACTGAAAATAGGTGATTTCCACAGCTTCACACCCAGAATATAGTTTCCCATCATGAAGTAGAAAACTTAAAAAAAACCCCTAAACTAAAACAACCCCCCCCTCAAATTAACAAAAAACAAAACCAAAAAACCAACCAAACACCCCCCCAAAGAAACCCCAACAACATCAACAACAACCGAACAAAACCCCCAAACTTCCCCAAAAATGAAGAAAATATTTCGTTTCAATAAACATTGAATTGTTTTGCCTTGGCATTTAAACTTAATTTTGGTTCATTTGACTAAAATAAAAAGACACTTGGCTTAGATGTCAAAACATGACAGCACATATAAAAGAACAGATATGATATTAAATAGTATCTAGAAAAAGATAGAGAGAAATTACTAACTGTTTTGAACAGTGCGTTTATAGTTAGCAAAAAATGAAGTAAAATGAGAAGGTGGGAGTAAAAAATTTTTTTCATCATGGAAATCAAAACAAGACATTTCACCATTATCAAAACAAGAGAGAAACCCAAATAATTCGCTTTGACTTTCCTGTGGAAAATTAAGTCCAGATTGGCACATTCTCATAAAATGCTTCAATTAGAAAAAACCCTGTGTGCTCTTCAGATGAAAATTCCCTCCTGCTGGGGACCTTCTCAGCCACTGCTGGTGAAGGGCTTGGGAGAACAGGTATCTCTCATCACACCTGGCACCTTTGTCCCTCCAGTTAAGGGTTTGCATCCCCTGCCTGAGACCCACACAGTCCCTCCGCTCGGTGGAGGCTCACCTCAACAGTCCCCCTGTTTCTAAGGTAGAATATCAGCAAGTTTGTCTCCCATTCTGTAAAAAGCAAGGCTCACCCTTTGGTGCAACCCTAAGAAGCAACAAGCAATGCACCAATAACAGTAGTATTTCATAAAAATCTACGAGGAATTTTAAAAAATAATAACAAAAGACAAAGGCGAGAGACAAAGAGAAAAACATTTTTCTTTGTAGGTCAGCTTTAATGCACCTGGTATGAGGATTGCAGGAGTGAGAAAATCTCAGAGGGAGTCATTATCTGTAGATCACTGCCCGGGCAGACCCTAATGGCCTCTCCCAAGCTGTTAGAGACAATTATTTCAATAAGCATTTGTCCTGCAATGAATGGCAAGACACATGGCGAGGCCTGTCCAGCCTCCCTGCTGGTCTAGTGGGGAGGACACGGCCGCTGGCCATGGGTCCCGAGGGGAGAGGAGCCCCTGGCCCCCTCAGGATGGAGCCCCTGACCCTCTCAGGATGGAGCCCCTGGCCCCCTCAGGATGCCCTGTCTGGCAAGGACTGTGCCGGTGCCTGTTGCACAGGGGGGATCTTGCAGGGCTTCCCGTGCAGCTGCACCCATGGCCAGTGTCCTTCTGAGACTGGGCAGCTGTGGCTGCCAGCCATGGGCATGTCCCTTCTGCAGTCCTGCTCTCCACCAACAGCCTCTGCAAAGCACGGCTGAGCTGCCCCAAACCCTGCACAGCCACAGCCCCACACTACAGACTGTGCTGTTATATAAATCCCTGACCAGTGACTTTTACTAAGAAGGCCTGGCTAGAGCTCCCAGCACTGCCTCCTCGAGCTGCAGCAGCCAAGGTCTGCCCGGCTCCTGCAAAGACACACGGGGTGACCATGGGGGCTAGGCTGGGGATCACAGTTGCACTGGAACCCTCCCACAGTGCCAGCTTGTCTGGGGGCTTGGGGAATCTTCAGCCACTTTCCTGCAGCCAGTAAGAGCTGAGCCTGGGGAGAAGCACCGTGTCAGCCCTAAGGATCAACTCATCACAGCAACAGCAACAGCAACAGCAACGTCATTTTATTAATTGTTTACTCTGCTCTGAAGAAGAAAATAGCAGCTGCTTCAACAAGCCTCTATTAAGGGATTTCTTTCCAAAGACCTCCTTTATTTGTACTCCTAGACTTTTCTACCAGCTCCTCTAAAGCAGGAACAAAACATGCATGACAAATACAGAGGCCATAAGCCCTGACACACATTCTGTCCAAGTCCAGTTTAAAGTGGAAATTACCGGTGGAAAACAAAGAAACCTCCATAGTTTATCAGTCCTAATCCCATTAATGCTAATAATATAGGTTACTAGGTTACTAATAATAGTATGAGGCTCTCTTTGACACAAATCAAACTTGTACAGCTTAATGTACGGCTGAGAGATGGAGGCAGACGTAGCAGTAAAACACAAGTTGAGTCTCCAGGTCAAACCAGGCCGTGTCCTGATCATGCCACCCCTTGCTTTTCAAGTTTCACATTATTAATTTCTTGAAACACATGTTCCTACTTAAGCCAATGGGAAATTTGCCACTGACTTCAAACGGACCCAGACTGAGCTCCTTCAGCAGTTGCCCTTCTTAAGGAAAAGGGCTGTGCATCCCCAGTTTTGGCAAGGCATGAGCAATCCTGCTGCCTTATAAAATCACACTTAACACCACAAGTGCTGGGTGAAAGTTTTTTCAGGAATACTCTGCTAACCTTCATCATGGCAACTTAATGCAAACCAGTCCTGAATTTGTGCAGAATTCAGCAAACAGGTTAATAAAAATGATTTGAAAATGTATATACGCATGCTGCAGTGACTCTGCCCAGAAAGGAATTTCATGGTTTCTCAGGTCATGGTTTCTCAGGCCACTCTCTGCAGCAGAACTACATTCTTGAAAAAATGCAAGAGGGCAGAGGTTCAGCCCCCACAGCTGGTCTCCCTGGGTGGCCCCTGGTGAACTGGAGGGTAGAGGAGCCAAAGAGTGGAAAGTTTGAGGCCAGTGCTTTTCCTTCCTACCCGAACAGGAGCGCAGCCATTTGCCACCAGAGTGGTACTGACAGCAAGGGCATGGCAGCTTTCTATGCCACCCACCCAGGCCACAAAAGCCCTTGAGACACCCCTGTCAAAAACTCAGTGATGTCTTTGTGTGTTACCACAGAGAAAAAGTGATGTCAGAGGCTGGGGCAGCCACTGAGATGGCTCACCTGCTTCCAAGAATCTGTAAGAGTTTCTGGAGAGACAGGTTTCCCTCACCCTTTGCTCCTCCAAAGCTCTGTAGCTCTGTCTCTCAACTCCTGGTTTTGGAAATCAGCAGGGATCCATCTGGCATGAAGGGCACCTGTCTTCTGCTTGGCAAAGCTCTGGCGGGAATGATGAGACCCAGAATCTCTGCACTGGGGCACCCACAAGCCAGCTCTCAAGGCAGAGTGCTGCAGAACAAGACTCAGATTTTCTTGGCTACCACTTTATCACCTGTATAACCTCCTAATTTCTTTCCTCAGAACAAGTTCTCAGCTCAGCTTCTGCAGGCAACTTCCACTTTATACAATGATTTCCTCCATTCCTTATAAAATAATCTCATAAAATTCCCTGCGGCTTTACCAGTAGTAACAGTTACACACTGTCAGCAGGAATTGCTATGGGTACAAAGGGCAGGGATGACAAACTGCTGGCCCCCTGCTGAGCACTGTCCCTGAAGAAAGGACAGGCCAACAGAGCCTCCTCAACTACCAAATCAAGTCGGGCAGCCAGAATGTTCTCCAGCCAGAGAGAGCTCAGAGGGAATCAGGTATGATAGCCACTGTGCATTAATCTGCCATTTGAGAGGATATGGGTTTCTTTCTGGGTTCTGACGATTTGTCACTTTGGACTAAGCTTTGTCTCACTCGTGTTTAACCTGTGGACTCTTGTGTTCTGCAACCAATGGCCCAGGAAAAATGGAGTGCTCTTGGAGTTACTGCCTTTTTTCCAGCAGACAGTTATCTGTCTCACCCAGCAATGCAGTATTCCACAGGCTGAATCAGTATGAGATGATCTGCTAAGTGCTGCTCATGCTATAAACAGAGCCATGTAGACCCTCAAGGGAAATCAAAGCCAAGAAACAAAGATTGTAGTGGGAGAGAAGCCCAAAGACTGACTCTCCCTCTTGAACAATATTTGTTTTCCTTTCAGCAGTTCACAGTTGCCCAGCAGACAAGGACTGAGCCCCCAGGAGAGTTCACTTGTGAGGAAATTTGTTTTACAGGTTATGTGTTGCAAAGCCTTGTTCAAAGGTCCCTCTTCAAGCAGGATGGGAGTGCAGAGAGGGAGAAGCCCTGAAGATGCAGCTGCTATTGGGATGGGAAGAGGCTGCCCAAGGGAAAAGATGTTTCCATCTTTTTTCATAACAGGAGTCCCCAGTGAGATGCTCTTTAGAGGGGGAAATGCTGTTGTAGCCAGGTGATGCTCCTGTGGCATGCCAGCAGAACCAGCAAAGCCCAACCCATAAAGCAGAGCCAACCCAACTCATAAATCAGAGCAGAGTCTGATTGCAGCATCTTTGTGTGAATCCTGGCCACTGCTGTGCCAAGTCAGGTACTTTACTCTTCATGCACCTCTGTGGGGGAGCATGATGAGCTGGCCAGCAGGTGAGCAGCATGGGCTTGTGCCCCTGCATACCAACATTTCCTCATTAATGCACACATCCACACTTGACTGTGAGAGCCACACCTTCAGCAGCTTCTCGTAGGAACAGGACTGAAGGGAAACCCCAAGAGGATGTGAAAACAGAACTGTGAGTCTTGCAGCCTCCAGCCAAAGACAGGCTTTGCTCTTAATGCATTGCATCTCCTTCCTCTGCAAAAAGTCTAGGGAGAAACCCCCAGTGATGCTGCTCTAAGCTTGTTTCCAGAGAACTTTCTTCTTCCCAGAGGGCCCAAGTGCTGTGGGTGTTTTCTGCAGTGCCACAGGAGAGCTGTGCACAGCAGGCCTCCTCTTGCTGTGTATGCTACCTCTGCTGCCATTGCAGCTCTTTTCAACAGGGCTCTTGCTGCTGAAGCCAAGTCAAACCAACATTTGTCCAGAGTAATATGTGTAAGAACACAAGCCAGTTCCCAGTTACCATCTACTGAACCATGCCAATGCTGCCATACAATATGGTAGGACTTCCTATAAACTACCAAAGTGTGATGTGACCCCTTCACTAAAAGGGCACCACTCAGAGATGCAGCACACAAGTGTGTCTGCTGACAGCTGCATAGCATCTCCCAAGGCTGCTCAGACCCCCAGCCCAGGCTGCTCTCCAGCAGCACCACTGCACTGCAGAGTGGACATCTCACATGGAAGTTGTAGGAGTCCAGCCCGAACTTGAGACTCAGAAGGCTTCTTTGCAGCTCATTATTATTTATTATTTGTACTGTAGAAGCACCTGAGAGCTTACTAATATGATCAGAGACTGTTTATGTCAAGCGCTGAACACCAACAGAATAGCAATGATAACTGCCCTTGCCAAGAGGTTCAGAAACATACAGATCACTTTGGGCAGAAGGGAGGACTTGAGAGACAGCAGAGAGAACTGTTAGATACAGCTGGGTTCTGAGCTCTTGGTGGGACACAAAGGAAATTGCATTTCCCACTGGTTCCACTGGGGTTGGACCTCTCCAACTTGCCTCTGGAAGCTTTGCCCCACCATCATACATACACAACCACAGTGCTCTTCTTTAGCATGGCTTTGTGTCCTGGATTTGAAAACTGGGAAACAGAGACTGATCCTAATGCAAACAGCCACAGCCATAAGGTAAAAATTATTACAAGAAATACAAAAACCCTAGAGCAGGTGAACAAACCACAGCAGATGAAGACTCCTTTCCCACAGTGGAAACGCAATCCTGTTACATGCTGAGCATATTCATTGCCTTTTCAGGACAGGGGGTCAAAAAAAAACCATGACAGATTTGGATGAGACCCATTCAACTATGATTTCTAAATTTCCCTTTAACAGACTTTTTTTTTTGTGGTTTTTTGTTGTTGTTGTTGTTGTGGTGGTTTTTTGTTTGTTTGTTTGATTGGTTGTTTTTTTTTTCCTCAGCCCAGAGAACCCAGCTGTTCTGCTGTGTTTCTGCTTCAGGATGGCATGTCGTGTTTTCCCATCAAGCCTCTTCTGCGTTTGGCAAGTGATCAACTTGCAAAGTCCACTGAGACTTTTGGGTGCCCTAAGCTATGATTTTGGGTTAGACCCATTCCATCTCTAATCCAGGAGAGTGCTCATTAGCTGCCCTGCAATTAAGCCCATTGTAATGTCCACAGGGCACTGATTTGAAAGAGAAGGTACATGTTTTCCAGAAGGAGGGGAGGCACAGGGACCTGCTGTGACATACTCTTGTGTCCCCTTTTGTTGCTGAAGATCTGGGGAACAGCTTGTGACTCACTGGAGACCAGGAGGCACCTCCACCCACTCATGCCCAGCACAAAGATGCCACCCTGCTTCAGTGTGTCCCATCCAGGCAGAGTCAAGGGCGACTGATGGCTGCAAGCTACAGCCATGCTGCTCCCCAGCATGGAGACAGGAAGGCAACAACCTCTGTTCCCTGTATCTTGGGCTGCACCTGCCAGAAGGAACAATGAAATACTGAACAGCCCTCCATGTCACTGAAATGTTGCTGTGCAGGCATGGGGCCAACAACACTGACCTTTCTCCAGGAACATGAGGTCTGAAAGAGATGAGAGGTTTGGAAGGAGTGAGGTATCCAGCTGGAGGAGGAACCAGGGATTTCTGGGGCCTACAGAGACATGCTTCACTGTAGGAATGGAAGTTGTCTCCCTTTTTGCTGCTTTGTGCTTGTTTGGGTTTTGTTTCTCATCAGATGTGGACATGGATACAGACACACTGGAGTATCGGGAAGGGACAATGCTGAACAGCAGGGTCACCTGTGAGCTCTTCCACTGGGCCTCTGACAGCCACCTGGCCATAAACCACCAAAACAAGCCCTCTGCTTTCCCGGTGGCAGCTTTCTGCATCCACTTCTGGAGAGGCTGAACTGCAAATCCAAGCACGCTCCGGTGCATTTATCAGCACTTTTCCTCCTCTTTGATCTTTGCAAGGCTTTACAACCAGTGGCAACCTCAACCCTACCAACCTACAGGCACAACCTCTTCCTCTCCAGGAGGGACACAGCCTGAAGAATCAACAGCTCTAAACAACGCTGTCACAGGCTCTAAGCACAGCAAAGCTGCATTAGCTCAGTCTGAAATGGAGGAGAAGAGATGCAGCTGGCAGCCTAAATGCAAATGTGATGGTAGAAGGAACTGGTGGCCTGGACACCGGGGCCAATCTGTCCCTGCAGAGAAGGTGCTTTAGCACTTCTGTTGACTATGCAGAAGGCCGTAGGGTTTACAATTGCATCATGAGCTGTGTACAGAGTAATTCAGTGTAGCTGTTGAAACATCATTGGTTCCAAAGGAGGTGTATTCAGTGAAATGTTTACAGTATGAATTGATATACTCCTTGATTGCTTTATGGCATCTTGTCTCTGCCCAAGCCAAAGCAGAGAAACACAACATCAACATCTGAAAGTCACCTGCAAATCAGCCTTCTCTGGAGGGTCCCCACTAAGCATCCCTTGCCATTGCTTCTGGGGCAGTGGGGACACAAATATCACAAGGGAAAGCAATCAGAGCAACCAAAATTGTGCTTCTGTGCACATTAGTGCCTTGCAAGGACCCAGCAAAGAGCTGGGAGTGATTCTGCACTCCTTACTTGGAGAGGATAGAAAACGTTGCCAGAGGGCCTATGGCGGACTGTGATAAATTCAAGCTTCTCAGAGAAAACAGTTAAGATACCTTTCTTCTTTCTCTTGCAGAGCAGAAGGAGCAGGAAAATATTTTCTTTCTTTATTTTCACTAGGACTAAGTGCTCTCACTGCCCCTTAATGTAAAAAATATAACCACTTCCCCTTTCCAGGTGCCAAAGAGCATGGGTGCTATAGCACAAACAGCCATATCACTTCCCTGCATCTTCCTGACATTTCAGCAAGTCACAGGAATGATGAAGTCTCCTCCTCGTGCAAGTTATTTTCTTTACCTGTTATGGCACACATCTGTGCTCTAGCTGAAATGCCTGTCCTTACTCCCTGCAGGACCAGGCTGCTCCCTTTGCCTGAATTTTTGTGTAGTCCTCCATGCCCTTGAGCCCAGCTGTGTAGCAGTGGGGAGATATGGCTCCTCCTCCACATCTGATTGCGTTGCTCTCCGTGATGGGTGGCGTGGTGGGCCAGAGCAGGGAAAGTGGCCATCTGCCAGGAGAAAGGTCAGTACAGCCTGGGAAACCACAGCTTGGCAGAAATCGCCCTCTGTTACCTCTGGGTTAGCACAGGTAGATGCCACCCCCGGTGCTGGACTAACAGTTTTATACCCAGCGTACCACACATTCTTTTTTTGGCTAGGCTTTTCCGTTTCTGCCAAGTGACAACCCCATTCTGCTTTCTCGACTGACCTCCAAAGCAGAGTATCTGAGACAATAAAAATGCAATGTCTGCCTGGAAACCACCCAGGCAAGCGGCCAGATCTGTAGCCCAGCTCTTCACCTCAAGGCTCACAGCCAAAATCTTGCCCTCAGACACAATTCCTCCTGAAGCCAGCCAGAGAAGCAGAGCAGCATCTGCTCATCAGATCTGGCCACCAGTTACAGTGCAGCCTGGGTGCAGTCTGGGCTCTTTGCTGGTGTAGAGCAGCTGAGCTCCACAACGGAGAACAACCTCCTCCATGAGGGTGGAAAGCTGGCAGTTCCTACAGGGCAGCTTTCAGCAGAAAGTTCAGGATAAGATAGACAGCTAGAAAGGTTTTAATTGATTCAAATGAGAGCTTCTCAGTGGCAAGCAGAGGTGACTATCAAGCAGAGAGGACTCCTGGGCTGCCTGTACATCAAGCTTTGCAGTAAACCAAAGCATGAGCAACCCATAGCTTGCACAGGCCAAGCTAGAGGGGAGCTTGGACATCAGACCACTAACATTTCTACATATTAAAATTGTAGATATGCTCAACAAGGTCAGAAATAAAGCACAAATATGTTTTTCAGCTATGGGAATTACCAAATTCAAAGACAAAAATGCTTAAGACATTTAGATATTTAAGTAGCTGAGAGCATAAACCTTCACTGCTTTTGTCCTTTATATCTCTGCCTAGGTCAGAAAAGCCTCTGCATATGCATTCAGCCTTGTTCTGACAAGCTGTTAAGGATAAATGCCTACAGACAGCTTTTTCTGAAACAGGTATTTCTTGTGTAACCCTCTCAGTACAGGAGTGTGTTATGACACCCAAGTGCTGCTTCTTTCCACAGCTGACCACCTTTGTCAAGTTCTCTCCTCTACAGTCTTTAAAAGTTTTCCCTTCCCAAGGTGCCCAGGGAAGGTGCTGCTTTGCCAGATTGAGGCATGCTTGGAATGGGTAACGATGGTCTGCAAGACCTCTCCAGCAGTGCTTGCTGCGCTAACCTTCCCTCTCATCTTCCCACCAACACATACATTTACACATTTATGGGTATATTTATGAGAAAGAGTAGTTTATTATTCATGTCTAGCCTCACACACAGCTTCTCTGCTAAGGTAAAGCCGCCAGGAATGCTCCTGTTTGAGACAACCTATGGCTCCCCAGGTGAGGGCTGGGGATGGCATCGTTTTCACAAGCAGCTCACAGGAGACATTCAGCTTCAAGGGAGCTGCCCCTGGACCATCCAGACCCACAGCCTCAGGTCAGCACCCGAGCATCAGCTCCTGCAAGTCATCCTGCTGTTTCTTCAATGCAGCCACAGAGTGTTTTTGTAGTGGTGAGACCATTTATTTAAGAAAATTGCCGATGTCCAGTTCTTTCCTGATTACTGCAGTTCTTCACCACGGAAGCTTAATTTCCTCTTTCCCCTCTACATTTTGACTCCTCAGACTAGAGAGGTGCTTACTCTGCCTCATTTTTCACAGCACCTACAAGAACTTGGGATTGGTGCAGCCATTACCTGGGCTTTCTGTAGAGGTTTATTCTGACAAGCCCTCTTCAAATACAGTTTTCAAAATTGTTGACACGGACCCAGTTTTGGAAAAGGCAATTTGTCTTCATTGCCAAGAAACAAAACATACCACAAACTAATCAGCACTGACGCTGCGGCCTCATGCTTTCACATCAGTCTGACTGGGACACCTGGAAGAAATGTGTCTGTGCTAGTGGCATTGCACCAATTAATACCAGCTGAGGCCTGGACCTGGCATGCTCATCCAGGTGCAAAGGAAAGAGAAAAGCGAGAAGAGATATCTTAGTCATGGCAAGGCAAGTGTGATGCAACTGCTGCACAAAGAGATAGTTTAGCAATTCCTGGCAGCACCAGCTTGCCCTGCTATCCAGTCCAATTTACAGTGCTGACAACCCACCAACAAAGGACACCAAGGGACCTTCATCCTGCAGCCTGGTGGCCACATACAACCCTGGCAATGCAACCGATGGCACTATAGGGCCCTCTGAATTTGAGAGCAACAAAGAGAACATATTTCTTCTATTACTGAAAGCCCCTCCCAACCCCCATCATTTTCAAACAAGCACTCAGTTCTGCAATCCTTCCAAAAGCAGAAATGCAACTGTGCCCGGTGCCAGAGTGATTTTGGGGAAGCTCTGCACCACACTAACCATTTAAGGTCAAACAGCTCATTAGCCAACCCAGACTAGCACACAGAGAGGGCTCAGCTCACATCTGAGCCTGATTAAATGCCACGATATTTGCCTTAGTAAGCGCTCGTGCATTTCTGGGGACGGCCCGGCTGGGTCAGCACTCAGAGGCCGGGCTCCCGTGCGCTGCCCACACAGGCACCGTGCACGTGCTCCTGAGGCCGGCGGCTCCTGCTCAGGATGTATCCCCACTCCTACTCCTTCCAATACCCTCACAAGCCACACATCTTTTGGCGGCCATCTACGACTGCTCCGGCCATCCTCAACCCCAAAAACTCGAGCACTAGAGGCTGGGGAGAGGCAGAGGGGTACAGACGGTGCGGGAAAGACGAGGTGGGGTGTCCGGGGGCAGCCCCAGGCCGGGCGCTCGCCCAGCGCTCACGGCCGGAGCGCGAGCGCCCCGCAGCACCGCACAGCAAACCACTCTCTGCCACCACCACGCGCCTCGCCGCCCTCTTATAT
The DNA here is from genome assembly GCF_027477595.1 of Haemorhous mexicanus. NCBI lineage: Eukaryota > Metazoa > Chordata > Aves > Passeriformes > Fringillidae > Haemorhous > Haemorhous mexicanus. Next base: position 25,832,815 of record NC_082348.1, on the reverse strand, counting down.
AGCGCCCTAAAAATAGCTCGCCGCGCGCCGCCTCGCGAGCCTCGGGGAAGGGGCGGGAGCAGCGCTCCCGGCCAATCGCCGCCGGCGTGGGGGCTCCGGCCCCGCCTCCCGCTCCCCTCGCGGCTTCGCCATTGGGCCACAGCGTCTTCAGGCGCGCGGCGGGCACGCCCCTCCCGCCCCGCCGTTTACCCTACATGGCCACGCGCTGCCTCAGTGGGGCCGCGCGGCTGCGCGCGCGGGGGGGCCGGGCTGGGCCGGGCTTGCTGAGGGAGGGTGAGAGGGAAGCGGGGAGGGAAGCGGCGTGAGGGGGGGCGGGATGTGGGATGTGGTGTCCCGAAAATAAAGAGGGGAGGGGGCGGCGGGGAAGGCGGTCGCGAACGCGCATGGCCGCGGCGCGGGGCTGCGCGGAGCGCGGCGGGGACGTGCCCCGGTGCGGCGGCCGCGGGGTGCTCGGTGCGCGCCGGCGCCGCTCGTCTTCCTCGGCCCGGCCCCCGAACCTCGCCGTCCCTCCGCGCTGATCCTCTTTCTCTCTCTCTCTCTTTTTTTAAAGTGTGACTGAAACAAAACAAAGCCAAAGGGACGCTGGATCTATCATTGGTTGATTTTCCTCCTCCTTTTTTTTTTTTATGACCAAAAACAACCCCCCACCCGAGCAAACAAACACACACAAAAGCAGAAAGAAAGGGTCTTGCTCAGCAGCAGCATGGATGTCTTGGCTAGTTATAGTATATTCCAGGAACTCCAGCTTGTCCACGACACCGGCTACTTCTCAGCTTTGCCATCCTTGGAGGAAAACTGGCAGCAGGTGAATCATTTAAATTACTCCTGTAAATCTCTTAAGCGCAGACAGTCGATGCATTGAGGCTGCATTTCTGACTTTATTTTATTTTTGTTCTTTAATTCAGGGTTGGGGTTTTTTTGGTGGTTCTTTTTTTTTTTTTTTTTTTTTTTTTTTTGCCGCGTGGGTAGACCTTTTAAATCTCTGTATTTTTTACCGTGACAAACTGAGCAGTCCATTCAAATCTGTCTGCCTTCAGTCCTTTCTGAGCACACCCGACAGTACCTGAGATCCGGTGGCATTCTTTAGGGTTTCGTTTTTTATGATGACTAGTATTTATTTTATTTTTGAGCTTAGATATTTTTTTATTTTGCTTTGTTTTGTTCTTTTAAACAAGCCTACCCACTTCTAGCCAGTGCTGACAACTGGCAGCTGGTGGAAATGGAATTGATCATTCTTATTTTCAGGTAATTAGTATATGCCAATAAAAATCGTAGTTTAAGTCGGAGGTGGAGGGTGGGCAGGTGTGTGAAAGCCCTAGCAAAAGCTTTAAGGCTAAGTTCAGTAAGTAGAAATGTGACTTCTTTTTCTTTTTTTTTTTTTTTTTTTTCCCTTGGAAGATGAGTAGAAACACACACTTCTTGCTGTCTTGAAACAATGACGCCTTAGGCTGGTTCCAGTAAACCAGTGTGTTTTGAGGCACTGTAGGGTTAATATGCAGACAGAATAAAGAGAAAGATGGAAATCAGTTCTTATGAATGCATTAAAATGATGACTGGCAGCATGAATACAAGTAAGACCAAGGGGAAGAGTAGGTTACAGAGAAGAGCTGTATAAAATACACGATGCACCCAGCTGTTAACTGTAAATAGTTATCAGCTGGGATATTGAGGGAAAAGGAAGGACAGCATTTCTATATACGACCAAATGTTGTGAGGTAGTCCTGTTTCTTGATGTGATTTTCTGGCAGAGGTGATACACCAGGTGAAATTCTGGAAACTGGTATCTCTTTAAAAGAAAAAAAAACATCTGCTGGTGGGTAGAAATAGTGGAGTGTGGCTGGGATGACATGTGGTGCTATTGCAGCGCACGGACCCGTGGCACTATCAGTGTGAGAATAACGAGCCACAAGATTTCATCTTGCCAGCCTTCACCTGAGTCTTGGCTAGTGTAAAGGTAGCCTGTCAGTTTTGGGATGTTCATTTAATTTTTCCTTAGAAGTGTGTATGGGTAGAGAGGTGGGTGGCAGGGCTGCTGGGGAGTACTCGGGCTGTAGCATTGTCAGCCAGCTGGACGGGGCTGCATCTTCAAAGCTTTACCCGTAGTAAAATCATTTCGGCTTCAGCTTTGTATGTGTGTGCACACAAAGCAGAGGTTCATTGTCAGCTACAGGGTGAACACATTCAGGGTTTATTTTGCAAAATGACCGAACCAACTTTGCTTTATCCTCCAAGGGGGAGGGGATGCTTTTTGTTATTAATATTCAGCGCACACATCCATGATGGTCACATCTGCTTTCCTTTTATATTTTTAACATGCTAATTAAACTGAAGAGGTTAATATAATTTAATGAAAAAATATTTCATAGGATCGTTGGATCTGTTGCATATTACTAACAGTCCAAACAGTCCAAAGCGACATAGTGTGTTGACATAGCCAGCATGCTTCAGGCAGTGCTGCGAGTGATACTCTGTCTCCTTCTGCCTTCTTTTATGTGTGGAAGAGCAGCAGTTTGTTTTATACAGTAGCATGTACCTGCCCAATCCCACTGTTACCATTGTAGAATTTAAAGTCATGCTCCTGGTTAAACCCCATTGATTCTCCATGTATGTTAAAAAGAGAAGCTGAAAATAATTTGCTGCGTTTTCCCTTATTTCCTCTGAAATCCTGCAACCAGTGCCCAATGTTTCATAATGCATCCTGTATTTACGGTTTGTTCCCCTGTTGCTGCGTGGACTCTCCTTGCAAACAACAGGCAGCAAAACTGATGTGTCAGTGGTGGGAGCAGCTGAAGCTGGCTGTGCAGACACCGTGCTGTTACACAAGCTTGGCAGACCCACTGACACAGAGACCCCAATTTAATTCTTCTGAATCACTTGCAATGTAATCAGGTATTGGGGATTTACTTATTTTAGGCAAACTGTAGCAACTTTGAGACAAAGGATGTATGTGTTTCTAAAGTATCCTTTAAAACTAAAGGCTACAGTTGATTCTCCGGGGAAGAGAGAGCTGACAGGGTAGTGACTGATTCCTGTGGGATGTGTCAGAAGTGAGAAACAGCAGCTTTAATTTTGAGTAAAAACACTTGAACAAGTCCTGCCTCTGCTCCAATGGTGCTAGAGGCTCCAGGGCAGTGCTTCTCCTAGCAGCAGAGCAGTGCCCCAGGAGATTACTTCAGTCTCTTAAAAAGGCAAGGGTTGAGGGGGAAAATAGATGTGTGGGTTAAGAGCAAGCTTCTTTACCACATTGTAAGTTCCAGTTTTGTGATTAGCAGCTACTAGTGCGTGATGTGCAGAGGTTAGTCAGTGCCAGGTCCTGCTCTGACAAACGATGCTTACTGTGATGCCATGAAAGATGCTCCTGCCCCACTGAAAATCAGAGCATGCCTTGGAGTGAAAGCGTTGACACAGTCCTGTCTTCCTTTTCTCCTGAGCCTGGAAAACAATCTGGTAGCTGCTGGCTGAGGAATATACAGCTGGGCCAGTTGCTCGTATTTGGGATTGTGAAACACCCATTACTCACAGAGGGCACTGACAGCACAGGCAGGTTGGTAAATGCTTGCACACAGTCAGCTGATCTCCCCTTTTCCCTTCCCACTGCTAGAGGGGCGTGAGCAAGTTTGGTATCTGTGCTTTTGACAATTAGTGTTGGAGTTGAATGAGTGCAACCCAGCAATATGTACAAAACAAACAGATTTTGTGTAGGAACAAATTGTCTTCTTTTGTGTGGGTTTCTGTTTTAGAAGGCAAAAATGCGAACAAAGAAACCCTTATTCCACCCTGGACATAGTTTGCATTGTGGAAGTAGAAATACCTGAAGTGGAAGCTGGAAATGAACCTGTGATGTGTTTGATGTTTTTTAAAAACACATTTTGGGAAGGGAGAGCTTGATTTTTAGGCAACAAAATCTGAGCTCCTCTCTGAGCTTTGGGTGTACTCCTTCAGGCAAAACACTTTTGAGGTGAGGAGGATTTTTCTTGGAGTGGGGATGTCAGAATCAATAGTACAATTTCATCAGGAGAGAGAACTTTGTTTAGCTTTTTCAGCAGTGCTGAGCCTCCATGGCACTGAGGAGGGATTGAAGGAAGAGGTGGGCTGCGTGCATTGGGAAATGAATCGTTTGCTCTAAGTCAGCTGGCTGGTACCTCGTGTTTCTGCCTGGTGCTTCATCCTGACTCTGATTGAACCGTCCTAGTTCTCTCTGTCCCTGTGAGCTGACTCTGCAGTTCAGGACCAAGGCGGGGGGAGATTTCAGCACCTGCGTGGCTGCTGTGCTGCTGCAGGAGGACCTCTGGCCACATATGCCATTGCTCTGGGGTGGCTGCCTCATGTGGCATCCCTGAGATTGGAACCAGACTGCTGGCAGTGACAGCATGAGGCTGAAGAGCACCTCATTACTCTGCAGAGGAAGGAAGTGGGTAGGAGGCTGTTTTTGGGGGAGATATCTCTGAGGAGCATAGCCTGTGCAGCTGCACATGGTCCCACTTTTGTGTGCCACGCTGCAGAGAGGGGGAGAGCGGGGCTGAGAATTTGGATAGGATGGACATGGGGCTTCCCTCTGTTCTTCCTGCTGGGCCTTCACAATTTCATTTAGGGGATCATTGAAAGATCAGGGTGCAGAAGGCATCTTTTGTAATCAGATATGCCTCTTCCTAGGGGTGACATTTTAGACATCTCTATTGTCCTTCTCCATAGGCCCCTTGGTGGACTCAGAACTCACTGTGCTATTGTGAAACAGGGGTCTCATCAGGACATTTTGGGGCTGTCTTCATATTCATGGGGAGCATAGGGCAGTGTCTAGCATGAGAGTTCCCACAATGTCAGAATATGGGAGCACAAAGAGCAGGTGGATGCACAGAGTCATCCTGTGTAGCTGATGCAGCTGTATAAAAGCAGCAGGGCTTAGGTGCCAAACCCTGGTTTATTCTGGAGGAGATAGCCTTTCCCACGTGTCAGCAGGCAGCACAGGTCTAATTGGCTGGCAGAAGTGGAAATGGCATTATATTGTTTGCTGATAACCATTGCCTGATAGCATTTCCTTTTGCCTTGGCTGACCCAGCTGCTCTCAGCTGCAGCAAACAATGATCCTTTCAAGAAAGATGCACATTTCCTGTAAAGCACAGGATCGAGGAAGCCTTTGTTTTTCTGTTGATCCTTTCATATAGCCTTCTTTGCCTGTTTTTAATCAATTCTTCAAGCCTCAGTTTCCCTCTTTCTGAAGCGACTGACAACAGCAATGCTAAGGCCTGATGGTTTTTGTGGAGCTCAGAAGGCTGAGTTTTGACTCATCCTGGAAGAGGGCTTTGAGATCCCTGTGCTCTGTGAGAGAAGAGTATCCCAGGGTGACTAATCTAGTAGAATTCTTATATCTTAATGCTGACTTTTGCTTGGCAGACGGGGTCATTTTCAGGCCTATAGGAAAAATTTCCACTCCTACTGGAAAGGAATAAATCACACTGAAGAACATTCCTGCCTCCCCATCGTCTCCATTGTTCCAGTTTAATGGCATAGTTGGCCACTACATAAACTAAACCATCTCTTTTAATATTGCCATTTCATCTTGGTTCCAGTCACAGTGTAACACATTTCTTAAGTGCTTATAGTACATCGTGCCTCTTGGGAATAACTTTCAGAAATGGTTGACTTCCAAGAACAGCCACATGTGTAATGCAATGTGTTTCAGACTCTGAACGCTGCTCCATTTATACCTGCAGTCCCTCTGCTTGCTCCATGTGCTGAAAGCATGCTTCTGTCACCTTACAGAAAGAGATGGACAAAGACAGGAAAGAAAAACTTGAAACTGCTGTCTCTGTTGTTACATGATTTCTTAATTATAGAATCTGTTGTTAAAAGGGATTATTTTTTGGCATTCTGAAAGCCCAGAGTCCTGCAATCCACGTTACAGGTCTTAAAATAGCAGATTATGTGAATGACTTGTATCAAGTGATTTTGAAATGGGGTAAATACCTTTAAGCAATGCACTATCATAATGTGGGTACTCAGCTAGAAAATATTTTCTCTTACTTGTTTGGGATGCTTAAATCTACCCTTCCCCAAGTCTCTACATTTCTGTATGTCCTAGTGAATAGGCAGTGCATAAATTAGAACAGGCTACATGAAAATCATGATACATAGCTAGTCTGCAGTGTGGTACTTCCATGGAGAAATGGCAGAAGGTTTTCAGTTCCAGATAGTAGTTTCATAGTTAAGCTTTCCAGGCTTGAGGCAAATGGTATCTTCTGAATATTGTTGGGGGACTTTTTGAGTCTTTGTCAAATGATTCTCCACTGAGAAACATCCAGTGTGTTGTTTCTCCATTCTGAGTTAGGAAACGTTATCAGGAAGCAAGAAGGAAGCTGGTTCTCTTTGATTGTAGCTGCATGTGAATGACCTTGATTGCAGTTGTCTTAATGAAACAAAGGGATTTTGCTCACTGACTGAGCAATACTGCTGTTTAGTATATTAAGCAGTGGGTTAGTAGTACACCTTATCTGCTATCAAGTTTGTCACATTTTGCAGAGGGAAGAAAAATTGTAGACTTTTGATCATCATGCTCAAAACCTCGCTAAAAGTTGTGCCCAGGCATTGGTAATTGATGGTGGTTTTCTTTTTTGATGCTAAACCTGAATTTTTGGAGAGTCAATAAAGGTGTTTTCAAGAGTAGTCCTGAGTTCGTCTTTCTGCTTCCCTGGACTCTCAAGTGCCTCCTGTCCATTCCCTACATTTACAATGTCCCCACAGTTTCCAAACTCCTGGCAGTGCTCAGGAGCTGGGAGTGCCATTTTTGACTGACATTGCAGGAATCACTCACCTGAATTACTGAATTTCTTCTCCCTTCATGTCCTTTTTGTGCTATGGGTGCTTCTGCCCTGGTCAGAATTAGTGTGGATTCACTCAAACTGCAGAATTCAGTGGATTCTGTAGCAAGCAAACAAAACAAACTTGCCAGGAAAAGAGCTTCCTTCCAACATTGCCACTGTGAGTTAAAAAATCGTGCCTGATTCCCAAGACACTGAGATGGTCTTTAAAGTCACAGACCTTTTATTTTTTAATTTGATATTCTTTATACTTTCTTTGCATTTGAGCCACTGAAGATTTGTTTTGTTGTCTTATGTTATTAAAAAAAAACCCCAAACAACCTGGGATTTCTGACTCTTACTTGATTCCAGCAGCATTGAGAAAATGAAAGTGGCATTTATAGGTGTGTACATCAGAAAAAGCTTTGGTCACCAGGCTGTGTTTACCATTCCTGCTCTGGCAGCAGCTGGTGAGGAAGACTGCTTGGCTGCTCAGGTTGTTAGGCTGCCTGTGAGAGTAAGCTGCCTGTGAGTTCGTGTTTCAGCCTTTATGCTCAAAGGTAGTTAGACATCTTGGATTTAATCAGGACACCAAACCTTTGCTTCTCAGTTCTTCAGTTACAAGATGCGTTGGCAGCTCTTGTGTTCTGATCTGCTGCTCTGGAGATTCCTCTTCTGGGTTTGTGGTGCTTGGGCACAGTGGCTGGGGCAGGGGAGGCTTGTGTGAGGCCATGGGGATGTGGGCTCCAGCCCCTCTGGAGTTGTGGGCCCAGATCCTGCCACACCAGCTGCCAGGACAGCTCCTGTGCAGAGAAGCCATCGGTGGCCTGGGCCTTGCCTCTATGAAAAAATCAAAAGAAGATTCTGAAAGGTAAGCTTAAATGCCCCTTCCCGGAGGTCTGGGTTGTCTTTGTGACAACCTGTGCGTGGCACTGATTTGACCCTTCTCAAGTCTTTAGTAGGGGTTGGAGTTGAGTGTAGGATGGTTGGGCAGAAGGCATTTAATTTCTTTTTCTTTAAAAGGTTTAATATATCAACTCTGATTTATTAAGCTTCTCTGATGCTGTTAATCCTTTTGAAGTAGGTACCCATCCACTCCCTGTTCTTGCATGTGAAGGATCCTTTCCAATCCAAAGCATCTCCACTCAATGCAACTGTATTCATTACATGTGTTACTTTTTGAAGAGGTGTGTAGTGTGCTGTACAGTGCACACCAAAGAGTTCCAGTCGTTTACACAGGGATGTTTACATCATTTATGCTTGCTGAAGGCCCACCAACCATACTTAAATAAGTGTCATACTGGTTTTGATCATGATGCTTACAGGCAGTGTGTCACATGTCCTAATCCTCTTGTTATTTCCCAGCATTGTGGACCTGAGTGCAAAGCTGGAGTTTAAATCATCCATGGGGTCAACAGCTCATATTCTGCAAGGGATAGAGACGTAGACAGTGACACAGGCAAGCTTGGGAGACAGGGTGATTTGTGGGAAAGGATGCCAAGGAGAAGGACACTGGCTTGTGAGAGGCTCTTCTGAGACATTCCAATTAAAGTCTTGATTTACAAATCCTGCCCTTTAAACCTGTAGCCTCAGAAGGTCAGTTTTAAAGGGATGCTGACATAGGGTTGATGTTTGACCATGAAGGACCTTTGTAAGGTAGCATATTTTGACAGAAACTGCAATCAATGGAAGTATCTCCACCTAGATAGTCCAAAAGGTCTGGAAAGAGGGTTTGTGATTTTTGGACAGGATCATCTGGCCCACCTTCTGCCTTTGTCAATGCAGCCTTCTTCTGGTACCACTGAAGTGACTGGGAATCACAGTGAAAATAAATGTTTATTTAGATTGTGCAGTGAGGAAAAAGGCATGTGTCAGGAGAAGTAAATTAGATTTAAAAAATGCTTTCACTACTAATAGGCTACTATGGTGTTAGGCATTTGGTTTTAATCCTGACTCTTGAGTGGGCAAAGTCCACTTCCATACATAAGGAAAGTTCTTGGGTTTTGAACATTTGCAATTTCTGCTGACTTGCCTTGCTCCAGCCCAGGAGGGGAATCAGCATTGTGCTGAGTTGCTTTGTGCTGGTGGGGGTGAAGTAGGACTGCCTTTAATCGCCTGCCTTTGTTTTCCACCAGGGCTGGAGGGAAAACAAAGGTTCTAGTGATCAAAGGCCACGGTGAAAATTGTTCTTTGGGTGGCAGAGTAGAAGGGGCTGAGAGGTGCTCCTGTCTGCTTGCTTTTTACACCCAAAACACACATCACAGCACTTAGGTGTGAGACCCAGATTTGAGTCACTGCGTGGCTTGATTCAAGTCTGCCCTTACAGATTATATCTTGGTTGTGTGACATTTCAGTGGATTACATGTTGACTCCAAAACGAATATATATTCCAATAAAATATTGGGCAAAAATGTATTTATTTTCTGAGAATGTTTGGTAGAAATCTTTCAATGAATTGCACTTACTAGAATTTCCTGAGGGCCTGGCACTTTTCAGTGCGAGAGACTTAGTTTAGGTGACATCTTCCACTTTGTTGTCAATTTTAGCTTTTCATTTCAGGTCTTGCACCCCTAAAAGTTGATTAATTTTTCTCAGCTATTAGCAATTTGGTTAATCAAAGGTATCCAGACTCTGCATCCTGTGACTGTTGCATCTTTGGAGAACTGCATCCACAGCATTGTGTGATGCCACGAGCAGTATCTGGATACTTCTGGTCTCTTACCTGTGCTCTCCCTTCCTCAGGGCGAGGCGTGGCAAGGCCTGTTGATACACAAGATGCACAAAAGCAGTGCAGTCACAGTGTTCCTTGTCTCCTGGCAGCTGCTGGTGTCTCCTCTCACCTTTGCTCAGCTGCTGCCAGTGAGGTGCTGTGCTACTTTGGAGTCAGTGCAGTTGCCCTGCCTTGGCACCTCTGGCTTACTGCTGGATTCTGGATTGGAGGTGCCCTGCATCCCTGGGTGCAGGGTGGGCTGAGTGGCTCAGGGGCTTTGTTCTTTTCCTGTGCAGTGATTTGAAGTGTGCCAGACCTGCAGAACTTGCTGCCTGCTCTGAGCTGGTGAAAAGTACTAAATAATTCTTGTTGGGGTTGTTTTTTTTTTTTCCCTTTTCTTTCTTTTGGCCTTCCCTGTCAGCCTGGAAAATTTGTGCTGCTTTGAAGAAAACATTTCACTCATCTGCAACCTACTACAGCTGCTGTGTGAGTAATTAAGTATGGAAAGGAGGAAGGCAGAAGGGAGAAGAAAGATGGGATCTAGTATTTCATATGGAAAGCTTCAGGCCAGAAGTGGCTTTGTTTCTGAGACGTGGACGGTGGAGAGGCTGCATTTGCACAGTGGAAAATCAGTGCTAGTGGAAAAAGCCTCCCTCATTAGTGTCTAGATCAGATGGGTATTAACTTCAGTGTCTCTTGTTTTTATTTTTAAATTTGTCTACATTTTAAGGTAATAAGGGAGAAGCAAAGAGCACTGGACTGATTTGAGAATACAGTCAGTTTGGGTAAAATACCTCTTTTCTGGCTCCACCTGATGCTGCTGTCCCAGTTAATTCTGATGGTGTGACAGTCATCCCCCAGTTATTCATAAGCTATGCCAGCACCTCAGGGTGATTGTGATCATCTGAAGGTTGCTGTACATCAGATCCTTGCCAAGGTACGTGTTTCTTCTATTTGTGTTTGCATTTTGATCTCTCACAGTAGTGTTCAGTTATGTTTGTAGGCTTTCCTGGACAATTGAGGAAACTGGGAGCTTGGCTTTGGTGCTGAGAAAGGTCCTTCTGATGTGAGCAGAAGTCTCTGAGAGCTGGTGTTCTAAGAAACCTGTGAAAGAGCAGGGGGGTTTAAGTCAAATAGGGAGAGTAAGGCATGTTTCTGTCTGGTCAGACCAGAGGGAGAAAGCATTTAGAGTTTTGGAGGTCTCCAGTATCTTCGAGGACAATGCAGACTGCTTTAAGTAATGTGACCCAGTGGAAAAGCTTGTAAGCTGCTTTTCTTTCAGGGTTGAGAATTTCAGGGTAAGTGGATGTCACCTGAAGGAGTTTCCTACTTTTGACTGCAGGAAAACAGTGTAGACTTCTCTTACTGGTACTTCTCTTACCTCTCCTGTGTTTTTAAAGTGCAAAGAAAGATTCTTGTAGGCAGAACAGAAGGACCTGGTTTCACCTGAGGGGCTTTTTCAGAGGGAACAAGTCAGTTAAGGTCAATGGGAGCTCTGGTGCTTGTTACATTGGTTACAGATTGAAACCTTCCAGACACAGGCTAAAATACCTGTCTCCAGTGCCTCCTGGATGAAGTTGTGTGCTCAAACCCCCTCAGAATCTGGGGGTTTAAAAGACAGTATGAGGGCCTTGGCACCCCACTGTACTTCTGAGCTGGCTGCAAAGCTCATGCTTTCTCTTCAGGCAGCCTTGATTTCCTGCTCACTCAAGACAGTTTTCTGTTTTTTGGGAGTGATTCCTTTATTAATCTTTCTTGGATGCTGGCAAATAAGTTTCAGGGTGCCCAGTTTAAATACTCTTTACTGAGTGTGCCTAGCTTGTCTTGGGCTTTCTGAGTTCTAGGGGTTTGTTTAAAACATGAATAAACCCCAGCAATTTGAGGGAGAACAGAATTCCAGCGTGGAGTTGCTTTCTGGTGTGAGAGACTTGGTAGACAGGTGACTGTCTGGGTGATTTCCCAGCATTGTTTCTGAGGGCTGAGAAGAATGACAGTAGGAGCACAGAGCTCTACAAAGGCTGCACTGGGACTTCTTTTTCTCACATGAGAAGTGCATTTCTTATAAGAATACATTAGAGGGAGAGCAAAGGAAGCAAGGCGTGGGTGACTTCTTACTCCCAAGTGCTCTAGTGTACGTGATTCCAAGTGCTGAGTGCCCTGGCTGCACACTGAGTGGGTGCTCTAGGTTGAAGGCTTCTCCTCACTGGGACTGTCTCATGTGAATTATTTCATGCAGTGAGTGCTGCCATAGACCATTCAGTCAGTTTTGTTTGAGCAAGCTGCATCTCTGGTCAGGTGATGTTCCAGTATGGTGTAAGATGGGAATTTCCGTCTCATTTCCATTTCTGCAAGTAGAAAAGGTCAAGGAGACCTTTGGCATTCAGTTGTGAATAGTTTTTCTCTTTGTGAATGGAAAGAATAGTATCCACATCACATTGGGGATTTCAGATCAGTCAGCGAGTGCAGATCTGCCAAAGTTACAGTGAATTTACACTGGCCCAGTGTCCACAAAATCACTTGACACCTTTCAGGAGAATAGATTATACAAATCCCAGATCTTGTCAGGACTTGGACTAAATATCAGGATATGGGCAGAAAACAGCACACCCATGTTAATGATTTGATTAAAACAATCTTGCTGCTCCTTAGCTCTCATAAATGTATTTTCACTGGTGTTGGGGAGGAGATATTCTCAAGTGCTGTAATGAGAGAGTAGATTTTTTAAAATATTGCACAACAGGCCACTAAGTTGTGCTGTAGCTATATTGACTTACTCTGTTTTATAGTGAGCATGGCCTTAGGCATCCTATAAATACCTTTTCTCCCCTGACCTTCAGCTAATAAATAATGGAAACTGTACAGAAAGAAATTTTCTTTCCATGAAGGAATGAGAGGTCCTGAGCTGCCCTCTATAAAACTGAAGGTGAAGCATGATTTGTTTTCACTGGTTTTATAAATGAAGAAAATGTGGGTGTGGGAGGGAACTAGAAAATGTCTTTAAGAGCTAAATGTGGCCTCCCCAACAGTGCAAGGTAGGATAATGTCTGGTGTAGTCGGCACAGCTTCCCTCAGGACAGTCATACCCATCTGTGAAATGATGACAGGTGAGAGAAGTCTCTTGAAAGTCTCAATGCATGGATAGAAGGAAGATTTCCATTCTGATTTTTTCCCATTCTGAAGGTTCCCAGACTTTCATATCTAACAGTGGAAACCAACCTGAAAGTGGTTATAAATGGGTGTTCAAGGGAGCTCTGTGCACTTCAGTGAACTGTGTCATCCAGAGGTGAGACTAAATTACCAGAGTGGCCTTTTTTGACATTAAAATCCACTTCTGTACACAAGTCCTTTTTGAGGCCTTTTTGCTCTGTTTTAATGCTGTTGAAATGCTGCAGTATAAAGGTGAGTCATGAAGGGTCCCTCTGTGTGCACACATGGATGGCCAGACACATTTCATTCTGAGAATCCATCACGTGTGTACTGTGTGTCAGGTTGGAAACACGTCTCAGAGGAGAGACCAGGTTCATGGAAGTGGGGTCTTCCTCCTCCTCTGGCTGGAATCCAGCATGAGGCTGGGTCATGTTTTGTCATGTTATGCTATATCATGGGGGGAAAGGACCCATTCACACTGCAGCTTGGTCTCTAAGGTTAGAGAAGGGTCAGAGAAGGCCTTGTGTTCAGCAAGTGGGTTTTACTGGCTAATTTTGAAGGCAGATGAGATTCAAGAGCAGGGTGCACAGGATGAAAAGTGTTTTTGGTCTCTGTCTTTATCCAGCAGCAATAAACTGCATATAAGTAGATCTCACCCAGAAAAAAACAAGCAAATTCTGGGAATTGGCACTGTTAGATCATGAAATTCTGCCCAGGTAGCATTTCTTAATGTATGCCTCAGTGGTGCTTTCCAATGTCCTTTGAAATCCACCTGGTGTGAAGCCTTGTATTCCTTGGAAGCCTGTGCTAAAACCTAATTTAGGGGAGGAATATCTAACAGAGTGTTGTCTTTTGGTGCCCAAGTATTCTCCCTCCCATATTTTCTCTGTTCTCCATGAGCAAGTCCATTGCTTTGTTTGGATTCACTGTGTTCATAGTTTCACAAAGCTGTGATGCTTTTCACCATCTCCATCTATATCACCTATTTCATGGATTTTTAATCTAAATGTGAAATGAGACCCCTGCTCATTGACTGGAGATTACAACTCTGACTGCAGAACAGATGTGATAAATAGTAATAAAAGTGCATGTCCCTTTGAGTTTTGTCATACCTTCCATCTCTCTGTTCCCTCCAGTTTTCATGTGTATCAGATGCTTAGAGTGTGTCCTCGAAGCTATATTGGTCTTCTCTGTGTCTTATCTGTTCTAGGACTCTTGTCAGCCTTACTGGATCTCTGCTTTCTGTTAGGTGTGCATGTTGTGTTGCTGTTTCTTCCATAAATGCATTAATTTCTGTTTTTCCAAATTCAGTCTCAAGGATTTATTTCCTGCCACTATGTGGTTTTCTTTATAAACTGCCTCTTTCTGCTGGCATCACAGAAAAATGTAGCATTTCCTCCTTAAGCCCTTTTCCCTGCTTTTCTTCACAATCAGAGCTTTTTATGAGTTTCCTTAGTTTTCCAATTTGTTTTTATTAAGCATGTTTTTATAACAAGGGCTGTGATCCATCAGAGTAAAGGGAAACAGAAAAATGATGCCAAATTTGTGTTTGTTTGTTTAATGAAACAGACTTTAAATGGGATGAAGTCAAATTGGTGTTGATGACTTGACTTGATCATAGCTGGTTCTAAGTGCTGGCTTTTGAGAGTGAGTCATGAAAGATCTCAGCATTTCAAAGAACCTAAAAGCACAAATATAACTGTGGGGTGGTATTAGTATTGGGAAAAGCTGCTGGGGCTGCTGTGCATTGTTGACCTTTGTTTGGGAAAAAGAATCTGTGTGCTGGTTAGTTAGTTAAACACCACTGACTTTGTGGTTGATGGATGTGGAACAGTGTTTAACCTGGGCCATAGTTAAAGAGTAAAGGCCCCTTGAATTTGGGTGCCCACCCAGCACATCTCTACCCTTCTCTTAACAGAATGACAGAGTAGGTAAGGTCTCTCCACAATCTGTCATCTGGTTATCCAGGGTCATCCTGGAGCACATAGCACAGGACTGTGTCCAGATGGTTGTTGAATATCTCCAGTGAGGGAGGCTCCACAACCCTGAGCTCCCTCAGCCTTTCCTCATAATAGAGATGCTCCAGTTCCTTCATCATCTGTGTTGCCATCCTCTGGACTGGCTCCAGGAGCTCCATGTCTCTCTCGTGCTGAGAAGCCCAGAACTGGGCACAGCACTCCAGATGTGCCTCACCAGGGCTGAGCAGTGGGGCAGGATCACTTCCTGTGACCTGCTGGCAATGCTCTTCCTAATGCACCCCAGGATCCCATTGGCCTTGGCCACAGGGGCTCACTGATGGCTCAGGAACAGCTCATTGTCCACCAGGACCCCCAGGTCCTTTCCCACAGAGCTGCTCCAGCAGGCAATTCCCAGCCTGTGCTGGTGCATGGGATTGTTCTCCCCAGCTACAGGACCTTGCCTTTGTTGAATTTCTGATTGTTCTTCACTGCCCACCTCTCCAGCCTGTCCAGGTCCTTCTAAGGGCTGCACAGCTCTTCAGAAAGGGAGTTGCTCCAACGTGGGCAGGAGCAGCCTGCCTGAAATGCTGTGTGGTCAGTAGTGGGGTCCCACTGTTGTCCCTCTGGAGGGTCCCCCCACTCAAGTGGCCTTGAGCAGTGTGGCTCCCTGCACCCTCGCCAGGCACCTTAAAAGAGGGTTTGCCAAAGCCCCTCCTAAGGCAGAGGAGCCTGCCTGAGCCAGGGGAGGGATAGAAAGGGGACCCATGAACCTCAGCTGCTCCGGGCTGTGAGGTGCTCTCCATTTGCTTGTCAGGACACCCTGGACTCTGGGCCTTCCTGCTGTATTTGTCCACTGTGCTGCTTCACCACCCTTTGAATCAGCTCGGGCTGCTTGCATGCCAAAGAAATGTTTTCCTGGTGTTTCAGAAGATGGGTGATTCCCTTTCTTTCCTGTGTGGAGGGAAGCTGCTGCATGCACAGTCTGCTGGGGTTATCACAAAACAATGGGGCCTCATCAAATAGCAGTGAGACACACAGCTGGCTGCAGGCACCAGGGCTCTCTGGGTTCTTGCTTGGTTCTGCCTCTGTGAAAACTTTTCTCAAAACCAGTAGTCTACCTCCCCTTTATTCTAAAAGCTCCTAAGCTGTGGGTATCTGTGAAGGATTTTTGTGTGGAACATGAGGACTATAAAAAAACAGGTCCTAAGCCATGTGTCATTGCTAATGATTCTGCAGGCCAGTAAAAAGCCAAATATTTTAACAGAAATTGAGGAGTGAAAACAAAGGATCTGCTACAATGAGACATCACATGGCACCATCCTTATGACTTGATCATGTGATTGCACTGGTCTGCGTCCTGGGTGTATTTTTTCATCTAATGATTTCCTGAAAGAGTTGAATATGCAGAAAATTCACTGTCCTCCCAGATGCTAAGCAGAACAAAAGTGGAAGTTCAGAAGTATGAATGACAAAATTGTGGGAAAGCACAAGGTCTCTGCCTAACTCTTACTTCAGTACCAGAACTGTTCTGGCAAGTTTGAGCAGTCTGTAGCAGCAAAAATCCTCAGCAGTTCCTCAATAAGTCAGAGAGCCTGACACCTACAGTCTTGGAAGCAAAACTTGCAAGTTGACTTTTTAAAGATCAAATTTTTCAAGAGCAACGACAGAGCTGTTTCAGCAGAGAAAAATACATGCCCTTTCATCCAAGAGCTGGAGGTTTAGAGCATTCAGATATCTGTTTGATTTGATGGTTGGGCTTTGAACAGATAGGATGCTTCACAGCCATTGTCCTCAGAAAGCAGAGAAGCTGTAGCATGCTGATTTTACAGGCTGGGAAACTGGGACACCCAAGCTCTCAGTTGTTGGAGAGATGAAGTCAAGAGCAGAGCTTGAAAAGGATACCAGCTCCCTGATCTCCATTTTAATTAAATTATTTCTGTAGTTGTCTTCCCTGGCAGTTTGACTGGTGGAATGTGGTCTAGCAGAGGAATTTTTGGCTGCAAAATTTACAGGAATATTTTTCTGGGCCAGATCCTTGCCCAGTGTAAATTAAGATGACTCCACTAGCTGCAATTATGGCACCAGCTATTTACTCCTCCCTCTGAGTATCTGTCCCTGCTGTGCAGACAGTTAGCAGTGTCATATAAGTTGTTCTTTTTCATTTTAGTCTGTCTAGACACTTCTGCAGCACCCCTTTCTGGAAGAACTTTGTTCCAGTAGCTCTAAGCAGCACCACACTTCTCTGGTGAGAAACACTTACCAGACACAATGTGGAGGTGGTCTGGTGTGCTCAAACTCAGCATTTTTAACCTTCATGGTGCAGGGTTGGGATTTGATGGTCTCAGTGGTTTTCGGTGCAGAGGTGGCAGAGGGAAAGAATGGTAGGATTTCTTCCCAGTGAAGAGGGAGTGAGCCTCTTGTTCTCTGGTTTTGACAATGTGTTGTCCCAGATGAGTGCTGGAGAAAGGTGGCTGGTGCAGATGCACCATTCCTGTGGTAGGGGTTTTTTTCCCAGCAGTGGGTGACACCTCTCTTTATGGGTAAGGTCTTTTTCATGGTTTTGAAGGCTATTTGTTGGCCTTTTTTTGTTATTAGTCAGTTCTTCCTCCCGTGCCATTTACTACCACTTAGCCTTTAGCTTCTCTGATACAGTTTGAGTCACCTGGCATATTGGGGTAGAACCTCTCTAGCTTTCTGCAAACTTGTCACCAGGCCCACACAGGACCTAGTTTTTACAAAATTCTCAGATTTGTTGGCTGTGGTTAAGCAGGTGATAGGCTAGGACTGTTTTTCTTTGCCTTCTCATTCTCTTGTCATTCCTGAATTACCAGAACTGTCTATAAATGTGTTTCTCAAGAGCCAAACACAGAAAGGCCACGACTCTGGCTGGGCTCAGGAGCAGCAGCAAGATATATATGTATGTGTCTATCTATATATGTATCTATATATATAGAGATATGCCTTTTTTGCTACTGATACTTCTGCTTGAATCCAAATGCACTTAATTGCTAATTCTCATAATAATTTTAAAATATTTGCTAACCATTAAGTCCTATCTTCTGTTGTTAACCACCTACATTTGTGTCTATACCCAGCCCCCACAGTGGAGGGTATTCATGGCTGCAGAAACAAAAGCCTGAAGATAGAGATCCTAAGTTGTTAAAAACAAAATTTCTTTTTGAGAAAACCATAAAGCACATGCTATTTCTAGGATTCCACCCGAGCTTGATCAATACTAGTGAAGCAGAAAAGCAAAAAAAGCAGCTCCCAAAAAAGCAGCTTCCATGAATATGGGTAAGAGATTCTTTGTGCAGGCTTAATGATTTTGAGAGAGACGTTTCCCCTGTGAATTGTTGTAGGAGTTTGCACCCCTTCCCCCACTCTCAGCAGAGGCAAGAACATATGACTATCCTCATGTAAGGCAGTGCAGTGTAATAATGCTGCTGTATTGATCAAATTGGGCTGCTTTGTCACCAGGGACATATGGGAGGATTTATTCTGACTCCTAAGGCTGTGCCTCCTAAAGTGCATTTTCCAGGCCTTTCACTAGGAAAAGGGTGTGTTGTGCTTGTTGTCTAAGCCTGCAGGAGTAACATTTTCAAAGATTTCATGGTGTCCCATCATCCACTGCCTCTATCACTGCTTCTCACAGGGCTCCCACCTCACTCCCACTCCCAGCTGGATGTGGCTCAAGTTCAAAATTGCATTGTGGCAAGATCCAGTTGTTTGCCCTTGGAGAGTGCCTGGAGGAGCAGCCACTGATTGCTGGAATGTGGATAAACATGGGGTGATGGGAACAGGAGAGGCTTCCTCTTTGCTTAGAAAGCGAGCAAAACCTCAGTAAAAACACAGCACAGAAAGGAAAACATGTGCAGGTTTTATTTCTCCTCCTCTGCCCTCAGCTGATATTCATGACCTTGTTAAAAAGATCAGACTGCTTCAGAGACTGCACGTGGTCATTTTTAAGTGTAGGGAGAAACCGAATGTGGCTTTTATTTTTCCATCTGATAAATTGCCAATTGCAGGTTTTACTTACAGAACACTCTTGAGTAGTCTGAGAAGAACACGATCACCTTGATATTATATTTATGAGTAAAAATGGTATGAGACAAAGAAAGCTCTTAGCTCACATGTAAAGAGTACTTTTAATGCAGTTTTTGCTTCCAGGAATGCACCATTACTCGTGGCAGAGAAGGGACACATTAGCAAGCTTGACAGGAGGACTGAAATGCCTAGGGGTACTCAGGGGCTTGGAGGAGCAATTTGATATCATGCTTCTTTGACAGGTGTCGGGAGCTTGATGCTGGGTAGTGATGGGACATCTGCAGAGCAGGGAAGGGTTAGAGACACTTGAAATGGAGGAAGTCCCTTGAAGCTGTGGTGATGGTCAGAGCACCTCCCAGGTGCTCTGAGGAGAGCCCGTGTGTTCAGAATTGCTGCCATGTATCCTGCAGGGGCTCAGAGTGACAGCAGGTGTGCCTGGAAAATTATCCTGAATGCATGGGCTGCCAGTAGTGCTGGCTATAGCTAAAGAAACACAGTTTGAGTGTGTTTCTGTCTCTCTCTGAGTTCCAGTTCCTGGACTGCAGGATCTGAAGCAGATCACTCCAGCAGCCTAGGCCACCACAAGGCTTTCCCTTGAGCTCTAATTTAATGCAGCTGCTTGGGAAGTGCAACTGCTTGGGAAGTTAAGCACTTGGGAAGCAGAGCTGTTTGGAGGTGAAGCAGCAGAGTACTCCCAGGAGTGTTTCTGTGAAGCAAAGACTCAGCCTGTGGTCTCACATGTGGCTCCTCTCCCACCATAAAGGCTACCTTTGTATGTTTATAACCAAAATAAAATTGCAGTTCCTGAAAGCTGTTATTTGTACTTGGAGGAACATAATGTTTATGTTTGCAATTGCAGGGATTGTACCAAAGCATGGGGACAGAGCTCTGCAGTGTTTGGGATGACAGGAGCTAGCTGCAGACTCCACCTTTGAGGGCTATTAAAAACCAGCTTTAATTACACAGTGTTAATGATAAACAAAATGCCAGGAAGCATTGGCTGTACCATGAGAGGACCCCTCTCCTGCAGCTGGACAGAGGCTGTCCTTCCTCAGTTCCCGGCCATCCCCTTCCTGCAAACCCTGCCAAGGAACCTGGCTGTAGTCTTCCAAGCTGTGACACTGGAGACTTCCATCACAGCTCAGAAAGACAATAGAGGGAAGGAGTGATATAAAGCCAACCCACTAAGGCAGGCTTATCTTGGGAGATGCTGTATGGACTTAAGTAGACTAGAAAAGGGAAACTGGGAAAAATAGGACACTTAAGGTAAACTAGCTACATTTTTTAAATGTCCGAGTTGGAAATACGCCAGGTCACATGTCCTCTGCTGGGCTTATAATGAATACAATGTGTTTCCTCTTTTCCTTGTTGGTAAGTGGGTTTTGTTTGTTTCCTTTTTGGATTGTGGTGGGGGACTGCAGTTCCCTGCAATGCATTTTCAGTAGTGAGCTGGAGCTCTCTATGGTGGTTTAGTGGGTAATGCTGTAGTTCTGTGAACATGACATCTTCCAATTCCTGGCATCATCATCTGGTCCTTTTCCTCTTAGGGAAAGATGCAGTGCTGAGTTTGTTCGGTTTGCTCAAGGAGGATACTTAAGGATGGGGCTGGGGAGCTGAAAGCCATACAGAGAGTATGGCTCTCAGCTGTGTGGGAGCAGGCAGAAGGGATGCCAGGAGCCTTGCCAGTGGAGAGATGCCTTCCTGTGGTATCATCCCTGCAAGGTGTTGCTGAGTGTTGTGCTCAGTGATGCACCTGGAATTATTTTGGACCCTCCCATTTAATTTTAGGGGGAAAGCTGCCTACGCAAACGAGTCGGGGTCTGGTGTTTTCCACCAGTATTCTCCAATACATTCCCAAGGATATTTTTCTAGGAGAAACAGAAGGTTTAAAAGAGAACCTGAGAAGGGACAGTGACTTGCCTTAACTATGAAACTCCTGCCCAAGTAAAGAGTGTTGCTGAGGAAATGCAGTATGAATAAACAAGGAAAGGAAAGAGTGCTGATAGGGGAAGAGAGGTTGAAAATTAGAGCCTCTCTGAGGTCCTGGAGGCAGACAGGTTTCTGAGAAGGGCCTAAACAGGTCCTGTTCCATCCTTGTCCTTCCGGAAGAGTAGAGCTTTTCCTAACCTCTTCCTACTGATGCTTTGTCACAGCACCCAGCCTCTGCTTTCCACCAGCCTACTTAGAGTAACAAAGTACCAACTTTTGGGCCTTTCTGCATTGTAGTCTCTGTGGACTGCTGCAGCGTGCAGGTCTTGTGAAATTATGTCATGATGGCTTATCATGCAGTGACAAAAGACAGGCTTGTGCATAGGAACATCTTGAATTAACCCTGGTGGTTTCTTGGATGCTGGGAAGTCATCCTATCTTCCAGGAATGCCAAAACATTGCATTCCTTCTAGACTATTTTCTGGCTGCTTTGCTATTAATAACTTTGTCCTGAAATAGCACTTTCATATTGCAGCGTATTAAAATCATAACAACTGGGTGGGTGTCCACAGTCAACAGACTGAAGCAAGTGAGCCAGTGTGTGAGCTGTGGTTGTGTCAGTTGGCTCACAGAGGTGTGCTGTCTCTGAGCAGCTGGGGTCTGACCTGCTGAGCTTTCTCAAGTCAGCAAATGGCAGGGCCCTTAACAGGATCTCCTGGCTTCCCGTGCCACGTGCAGCCAGTACCATACGGCCTGCTGGGAGCTGCCACGAGGCTGAGCTGTGATCCTTTCACGGGGAGTGAGCAGTGCCTCATCCGCTTCTGACAGCACACCTTGTGCTGCTAATGATATCCACAAAAGGCTGTGCCAGATCCCCTCTCTTTTTTTGGCTCTAATGCATTTTGGGGATACAGATCTCAGGTGCCTGTGAGCAGCTGCCTGGGTTGCTGCTGAGCATTTCAGCCAACACTGGCAGGCTCTTAACCAGTGTGCTCTCACAGATTGCTGTTAAAGAGGACCATGGTGCTTTTATCAGGGTGTGTAACAGCCTGAGTCCACTGCTTGTGAGATTTTGAGGCTGATCAAAATCCCTGGTGGCTAAGGGTTTTGGAACAAGAGCCTTGGCAGAACAGTGTAGAAATGAAAAGCAATGGAAAAACACCTTTGACTGTAATGTAGTATCCTTTGGAAGGCACCAGGCTTTAAAGTGAGATGCACATTTACCTGCAATGGGACATTCTAGCATGGAGGCTGTTGTTTCTGTGCACAGATGATGAAAACTCTGGCCTAGAAGTGGCAGAAGCCAGTTTGTGAATACCTCTTACAGAGGACTCAAATTTTAAAAAAAGAGAGAGACAAGAAACAAATCCAAGCATCAGGATGTCTGAGAGTTGTTGTTTTTAAATTCTTCCTATTTTTCCACTTAGGTCACACTGTCCTTAATAAAGTAGACAAGATTTGTAATAGAAAATAACCATCTCCAGCCATCAAAAAACATGTTGAATTCTTTTTAATGTAAGCCACAGAGTTAAGTGGTGCTAATCAAGAGCAGCATTTCATGGATTTTGAGTGTTGGCAAGGTCCCAAGCTGATGTAAACAGGAACCATGAAATCGGGGCTGCTCTGTGCTGATTTACCCCAACTGAAAATCCGGTTGTGCTTTCCATCACTTTGTTTCTAGTCTGAATTTTTTTTTTCTTGGTGCAACAGCAAAACTCAAGTCTCTTGTCTTCTCTTTTCCTTGCCCCGATTGGCATATTTATCACAGTAGCACATGCATCTTCTTGCTCTTGTAAGATAACAAATTGCCCAAATGATTAGAAGGAAATCAAAGAAAAAGGCAGCAAATGACTTTTTGTAAATGCACTTGGACAGTTGCTGTGGTCCCAATAAAGTCTAAACTTCAGGCAAACTGCTCCCCACATGGCTCGAGCAGGCTTTGGTCCTATATGTTTATTATCGTTGAGAAATGGTGTAAATGCTCTTTTATTCTTTTTTGTTCTGCCCTTATTCTCCAACGCATTCCCCTCCTGCTTCCTGTTTCCCAGACAGGTCCCCACCTCTTCCTCCCCACAGCCAAAAATAATACAAAAGGGAACATACAAAAGATTTTTTGAGCCCTGAGATGTGATAATGAATGGGCAGGGTAGACACAGTAGTCCCAGCACAAAAATGTTGATCACGCAAAGTCAGGGTGAGGAATTGCACGTTTGGGGTTAGGAATTCAGTGTTATGCATCCTCTTGTTTAATATATTTTTAGGTCAGAGCAGACGAGATGACTCACAACCCAGGACTCTTAGGAAACGTGTGTGTACTGAGTGTATTGATCACATCTCCAGGTTTGGTTTAATAAGCTAATTGTGACAGACTGTGCTTATGAATGTGCTGTTGCCTGAGAGTGAGGGAATGCAACTGCTGTGTACGTTTGTGTCAGCTGTTGAGAAAGAAATGTTAAGATACATCTGGATGTTAATAAAATGTCTCCAAAGAATACATTTTTTCATTCATGAACCTAACCAGAGTAATTACAAGGAATCCAATTCTGCTGTGTAACCCCATTGCAATACTTTCTAAGGATGAATCTTAATTGAGGATTGAGACCTAAAATATTGCTCTGCTTCGTACATTCCACAGTCGTCAGCATTTGCTCTTGTGTATCCATTTCCTGTGAGAAGTTTACCACACTCTGGGGCATGCTTTGAACCTGATCCTTTGATTTCAGTGGGAGCTAGGATTGACAATTCAAGGAACTAATTGTGTTTTTTTTGCTGTTTATAATGCGAAACCAAAGCTGCATCCAAACTGGATGACAACAGGTTAAATACAGGCTTGATGAAGTTTAGAGAAAAGTTTGCAGTGAGGGCCACTAGCCAGCTCGCTGAAAGCCATCCAAGGTTGTTATATAAATAAATGCTCTATTCAGAAACATTTTGAAACATTCTTACTTTATATATAATTTTTCAAATGGTCATTGTATGGCTGCTTGCTGTCTTGACTGTATGGCAGCATGCAGGTGGTGTGCCAGCACACATGGCTTTTATCATATTTTGATACCAGCACAATAGAGTGCTCGCACTTTTGAATTCTTGATTTGGCTATCCTTAATCCTTTGCTGACATTGATGCTATTTTTTGTTGTTGTGACTGATCGCAGATATTTTTTCTGTCTTTATTAAATGGTCAAAAAAAACCCAACAAAAGCCCTCCAAAGCCCTGGTTCAGTGTTTGCAGATTTCTTTCATCCTTTTTTTTTTTCCCTATCTAGATGCCTATCAAATTCAGCCATGCTTAGCTGCAGTCCTTTGTTCACTATCTCATAACCAGTGCACTGCCATTCTCTATGCTTAAGGCCCAAATACCACAGATTTTTATTGAAAAAATTCAGCTTGTCCGTTCAAAAGAATATTAGTTAGATAAAGATGTGTTTCATTATCACCAAGTTAGGGAGCAAAGCCTGATTTTTACTCCTTGGTTAGAGTTATGGGTTCAGACTTTTTTCCTATTTGAGACATTTGTTACCTCCCATTTCTGCTGATGAAAATTGGTAATTTCTGGTAATGTTGATTTTGATCTTTTGATCTTTAGAATCTGATCACAATCTTTGATGACCCTGGTTACATCATGCCCCAGAGCAAAAGGAAAATGAGTCATGTTTATATGAAAGTAGTGATTCTGTCCTTTATTTCCACATTTTTACTTTAAAATTATCTTTGCTGAATGCAATTGAGGCTTCTGATTTCAGCATTTCTAACACTCTGAAGAAGCATAAGAGGAGAAGATCCAGGGAGAAAGCCATCTGGGTCATGGTAGGAGAGTTTATTGAGAGTGCTGTTGTGCATGAATAACAGTGAAAGGGCTGGTTTGGCTAAATACACTTCCTCAACGGTTCATTCTTTGGGCTGAGACCAAGAGGGAAAATGGGCACAGGCCATTATTGTATTGAAGAAATTAGCAAACAGAGACTTCAATCCTGTTTAGGGGAGTCAAGAATTAATAGACTTGTCCATTTCAGACTGGTGGCTGGTGTGACGGTGTTAGGGAGGACTGGCCTGATGCCTCAGGCGTATGTTGAAGTTACCACAGGAAAACAAGTCTTTGCATATTATATGATCTTTCTTTGCTGGCTGTGCCTGTGCCTGTTTTTTGCACCTGGCAAAAGCCTGTTTAGCATCCAGTTAACTTGATTTCCTTAGTATATACAAGGGATTAGGAACATGCATACAAACATGTACTGGAAGTCAGCTGTCAATAAGTATCTTATTGTGGTACCTGAAAAGTGGTTTTAGCTCTCTTTTTTTTCAATGAAGCATGTAACACAAAGGCAAGATGTGCTTGACATGTGACTAGTTTTGTCTTAAAACCTTTGCAATAGAAATTATTTGCTATTGCCTGAAACTTTACTTATATACTTTCATTTCAGGCTGCAGTTTTCCATTTTTCCCAAGTGTATTTTACAAAACTACTTATTTTAATACTAAAACTCTGTTTATTTTATTCTGTCTCAAATGTTAAGCTTCTGATGTGCTGCAGCTTTTTCATGACTAGCAACTGCCCAGTAAAAGTTGCCAAGAGGAAAAGCTGGAGGTTTTGGCAGCTGGGTGGGAACAGATGACAATCTTGGAATAGATGGGCAAGAGTATTGGGCTTTGTTGTTGTTGTTCAGGAAGTAATGAAGGCCTTTGGCAGTGGGAAGATCCATCGTTCAAATCTTGTTTTAGGGTTAAGGATGAAAAATAGCACAGCATTTCAGGGGAGGAAGGTAAGTTTTGAATCTTTTATTCCTCTTAACTTCAGGGCTGCCCCACAACATCCAGTTCAATTTCTGCCTGTGCTATCAGCAATGCAAGTGTCAGTGTCACTCAGAACTTTTGCTGCTTTGGTGCACAATGAAACACTGATACTGGGCACTGGTGCCACTGTTTGCTCTGAGCCTGAGTGAACAGTGATGACACTGACCTTACTGTTACTGTTTTGGGTTGTCTTCAGTTGGAGACAGTTTCTACTCCAATGCAGTCTTGTTATTTTCACTGTTTTTTTACAGATGAGGCCCCTTTTTTACATGCCAGTGGAAAGCAGTGGGGTCATGGTGGAAGTTGAAATTTGACCTTTGGTATTGCATGTGTAACTCTGCTTTGCTTGTGTAAATTACAAAGAGAATCCTTTCGAGTATTGTAAACAGACTTGGTAGATCAGACTTGCTTGTCAGCCACATTAGACATTTTCATTTTCTGTCACAGCCTGATCTAAGTATCCAGCTTCCTAATTAGGTTTTGGATAACTTCCAAGTTCAGTGCTTGATGTCCAATTATATCTGCAGTAAAATGGCACTTAGAAGTAACTAGCACTTCCAGATAGGAACTTCTGATGATCTGCTTGAAAAATTCAGAATCAAGACATTATAAAATACTTCAGCATCAATAAAACAGAGGAAGCCAATGAACATATTGATACAGTGCCTTCCCTGATGTTCTGTCCTCAAATTATTATAAGTGTTTGAATTCTTTTTTTACCCTTGACAGAAATTTACTGTTGCCATATTGTCCTATCTTTACCTGTGCAAAGCACCCAGAAGTTTGAGTGCTTTAAAGGTTTCACAGCATGGGCAGGTGCTTCTCAAGTGACCTGTTATTTTTCAAAAGTCTGTATGGATGGGTGAAATTCCAATACATAACATGGCTGTCAACCAAGACTAGTTCTTTGCATTTCATTGGAGCAAGTTTAGATTTATACCCTGAGAACTAGGAGTATATTTTGGTTCATCAGGTGGAATTAGGTTTTCCAGAGCTGTCTGGACCCGAACCTAGATTCCAAACTTGTGTCCCTGCAAAAGCTCCTGGCCTGTCATTCTCTAGAGGGGAGAGATACTGCCTTGAGGCTTGGCACATTGATAATGCTGGTGGTCCCAGCTAGAACCTTCCTTCTGGTTCCTCTCTGGGGGAGAGAGATGAAGTCAAATATCGGCATCATGAGTGGTGACTCCAGTTCCTTCATGTCTGGATTTTGAATGTTCTGGGTCAACTTTACCCTGGATAGCTGATAGACACCTTAAAATACAGACTCTGAACCAAATCAAGTATCTGCAAGTCTGGGAGGGATTGCAGAGTCTGAGGTTTGTCTTCTTGTTGCAGTTAGTGGCAAAACTATTTTGATTTCTGCTGGCCATAGAGTTAGGTGAGTACTAAGCTCTGCTGAAAATGGTACACATGTATCACATCTCTGCTGCCAGGGGCTCACACTGGATTTCTCCTGTGTTGTATTTCATAGTGGTGAGCATACTCAATGTGTTTCATAAATAATCTTTACTTTCAGTAAATGAGCTTTAGAGGTAAGAATCCAACTTGATTAGAGCTCATACCTTTCTCAATTGACAAATGTACTGAGCACTGAATTTTCCTGGACCAGTGCTACTGCAAACTCTGAAAGGACTAACAAGAAGTAGGTCCTTAGCAGGCATAGGACTGCTCTACAGTGGCTGTCTTGTACTGTGTGAAGGATCTGGTACTGCACATGGAAGTGTCACAGTGTGCAGGTCATGTGTATTCTGCCACTACATGTGCCCCAGAGGACTTGGATGATAGTCTAATATGGGGAGCAAAGAGATGTTTTGAGTTACTGGGAGGGAACACACAGCATTTCTTGCAGGTGATGGAAATGTTCCTCTGCTGGGGAAGTGAGGCTTTTGCAATTGTATCTGAAACTGAAAAATCAGACGAAGGCCCTGACAGGATTGTCCACATGCCAAACTGTTGGCCTTTTCTATCTGGCTGACTTCAAGTATGTGGGGGTCTCACAAAGTCACATCCTATTATTTATCAGCCATGAATCATCATTTCTTTTAACTAGTTAAATTGAGGAGCAAGGTGCAAGGAGAATGACCCTCATTAATCAGGGCAGATGGGTTGAATTAGTGGTCACAGTTTTTGTCCGTAGCCAGTGGAACTGGCTTGACAGCCAATAGCAGTCTTATGAATCTTCTTTTGTTCCTGGAGGGAGCCATCTTCTTCTTCCCTTTGCAATTTTTAAAGTCTTTATTGCTGTGTATTGTCCAGGCACTGGATAAAAAGTTTAATACCCACCACGTTGCCTGCAGTGTAGCAACTAAAGGGTAGTGGGGCTTCCTGTCCCGTGTGGCAGACTCCATCTTTACACAAAGCTCCCTCTCTTGCACGAGTGGTGAGGAGGAGCTGGATGTCCAGCAGAACTTTGATAAGAGCATGACAAGAGCAGCTCACTCCTGTCTGAGATATTCTTGAACTATTTTCCTACCAGGCTGGTAGTGGAAGTGGAGATCTGTAGGGATTCACCATCATCTGAATTCAGCAGTTTGGGTTTTGCATCTCTGTAGATAGTGGTCCTGCTCCTCCCACAAAAAAAAAAAAAAAAAAAAAATCCAAAACAAAACAACAACAGCAACAAAAGACCCCCAGTAGCTTTTGATGTGCTCAGTGGCATATAGCTTTGTGGGAATGATGACCAAAGAACTTTTCTGCCCCTCCTGGTGGTCCAGCAGCCTGGAGTGGGGACCTTGGTGGTCTCAGCCTGACTGGTTTTTCCAGGTCAGTGCTCAAGGCAAGGTGGTGGGCTTAGCTGGCCTAAAAATTGTCATGCCAGGGAAAGGAGTGAAGAAAGCAGGCTGGTTTCTTAACCCTTCCTCACCACTCCCTGGGAGATTGGGACCACAAGAAGAGAAGGTCGCATAAGGTACTTGGAATAAGCTGGGAAGTGCATATGGGGAAAGGTTCTTTGTTTCTGCCACCAAAAAAAGGTGCAGCAGCAGGTAGGGCCCTGGTGGGAGGTAAGGGAGGGGCTGTGGCCGTAGCCCCTCGCCAGGCTTTGTCTGCCATGCAGATTAGGTGCAGGGCTTTTCTGGCTCAGCAGTTGCTAGGCTCTTCCCTGCTATTGACTTGGTGGAGAGGCTGAGGGGGGTGGGTGGGAGGGACCATTACATTGTTTCTTTGAGTTGGTTTTCTCCCCCCTTCTATGGGGAGATGGGCTTGATCCTCTGGTTTTGGATTTCAGAGGCAGAAGGCAAGACATGACCAGCTGGTGTCTTGAAATGGCACAGGTGCAGTGGCTGCGGGAGGGGGGAGCCAGGAATAATTACAGGTTTGTGAAGCATCAGGCTCTGCCTGAAAAGGGCTCATCGAGAAACCGCTCTTTATGGAAAATTAATGGTGAAGCTGGAAAAACTGTCAGGCCCACTATTGTTGTCATGGGGTAGTGATGCCTTAAAGGAGCAGCACCTCCTGCTCGCCTCCCCTCCATGGGCAGCCCAGAGCTGGCATGCAGCTTTCTGATCCCACAGCAATTGAAATTTCATGTCACTGTCATCAGATTTAATGGCCTTGAGTCCTTGTCTCTTCTCCCTGCTGCTGCCCTCCCCCTTTCCACCCCTAATTTGTGATTATGCTTGCTCTTTCCTTTGGAAGCCTTTTATTTATTTGGCCCCTAAACCTGTTTCTGCCCCATTGGATGAAGGCTAAGTGGACCAGAAAGCCCAAATTACATGATGTGAAGAACTCAAAAGCGTTGCCTCTCCTTGTGGTGGGGGTTATTACTGAAAGACTATGTGGCATGTTGGAAAGCTTCTCCCAGAACCCATTAGGATTCATCTGGGGAGAGACCAGACTCCCAGCTAAAACTATCTCTCATAGTCCCAGAAATGCACCTTATAATGAAAACAGAAAGGTTGCTAAGGCAAGTACAATTGATTGTGTCCCACGCCCAGGGCTGTGTACAGACAGTCTCATACCTCTGAATATAACATACATGCTAAAGTATAGCATGTCTCACCTGCAGATATTCTGTTCTGTTGCTTTTTGTCCATCTCTACAGCTCAGATCTATAATCAGCTGTTATTTAAAAAAGAAACAACAGTGTGGCAGATTTTGTGGTGAACTTGAAAGTCATCCCACCACATTGTATCTGCAACCAGCAGTGTTGTTTAGTGGGAGCTTTGAAAGTAATAATCTCAAATTACCTGCCAGTTCCTAGAGAGCTGTCAGTGGGGCCTCCTTTCATTCCTGTTGATGGGACCTTTGTACTCAGAAGGCAGAAGTCTCTGTCTCTCCTCTGGTCATATGAGCTTTTATTTCTTGATCAGAGGCTGGACTCTCCAGATCGAGATGTAGTTGGGTCACCAGCTCCCATAGATTAAAAATTTTTGACTAAAACCCCTTTCTTAATATTGGTAGAAGTGTTCTCTGAGGAGTAGTTTTTAGAGGTTTCTAAAATGTATTAGTTAGAATGTCTCTTTCTCCAAGCCCTGTGAAATCACAGTGGTGGTATTAAACCAGCTATCCTTTCAAGCTGCAAGAAATGAAAAACAGTGCTAATAAACTCCATTAAAAGCTCCTGAAACTACGGCAAATTATTCTCTATAAACAATAAAAGTTTTTCATGTTGGCTGTGGAGGACACTGGGGGCAGTGCTTTGGTGGCTGAAGGCTTTATTGGGGCAAGCTCAGGACCCTTCATAATAAGGCACATTCATGTAGGAGGTTCATCCCTGATGATGATCACAGTGCTGATGATCACTGCTGTGGAGGTGAGGAGCACATTTTTATGTGACAGCCTCTTTGAAACTTCACCTACTTTTTAACAAAGGGGTGAGTGTGTGTTTGTGTGCAAGCCTGGCGTCCTGGACACAGGAAGCTCAATTTGACCAGATGTACCAAAACTCCCTCTAAAACTGACAGTAGATAGTTTTTGGGTTTTTTTCTGTCACCTTTCCTTCTCTCAGGCCCTTTAAACAAGCTGTGGTTTCACTGGAAGCTTTTCTACCTCCTATCTTGAAACGTCACACTTCAGAGTTGTGTTGTTTAAGGAAGATTAGGCCTCAACCAA
The DNA here is from genome assembly GCF_027477595.1 of Haemorhous mexicanus. NCBI lineage: Eukaryota > Metazoa > Chordata > Aves > Passeriformes > Fringillidae > Haemorhous > Haemorhous mexicanus. The sequence goes on along the minus strand of NC_082348.1, from coordinate 25,802,388 downwards.
CTACACTGAGTTAAATTTGGAGAGAAAGTTAATATTTGCGAAGGAAGAGGAAGCAGTTATTTGGAGAGGTGACTTTTTTGTTTGCACGTGCCAAATTATGAGTCTATGAGGATAGTTTCATATGAAAGTGACAGATTATGCTTTAAATTGGGAAGGCCCTTGGTGCCCATGGAACAATGTACAGACTTTAGTGAAAATGTAGTGGATACTTTCTTCACAGTTGTATCTTCACTTCTAGTATAAGACCTGCTACCATTAGTGGGTAATCCTAAGCTATCTCTGAGCAGCCTCAAACAAGTGCCAAATCTTCCTGTCTCCCAGTGTGTGACCATCTCAGCAGAAGATGTTGCTGTTGATGAGTGCTGTCTTGGAATGCCTCTGGACCATGTCCTGCCCTGGGTGGCAGCTATGCTGTCATCTCTCTCTAACAGCGCTTTCTCTCCCTCCCATCTCCCTTTCCCTTCTGCAGACATGCCTGGAGTTGGAGCGATACCTTCAGACTGAACCACGGAAGATCTCTGAGACCTTTGGTGAGGATTTGGACTGCTTCCTTCACGCCTCCTCAGCCCCAGATGCAGAGGACAATGTACGACGGCTGGACCCCATCCTTTTACCAGTGGAGACGAGTACCTGTGACAAAAGCGCCAACATGGACATTATCCTCTCCCGTGACAAACTGCTGTCTGAGACGTGCCTCAGCTCGCAGTCCACCAGCTCTTCCACAGAAGGCTACACAGCCGTCAACCAGGCCCAGCTCAATGCAGTGACCTCATTAACTCCCCCTTCCTCTCCGGAGCTCAGCCGCCACCTCGTCAAAACCCCACAGACTCTCTCAGCAGTGGATGGCACAGTGACGTTGAAACTGGTAGCCAAGAAAACTTCACTCAGCTCTGTGAAAGTGGGTGTAGCAACAGCGACTGCGGGGACAATAAAAAGTGGGCAAAGTGACAGTGAGCAAGGAGGTACAGGGACAGAAGCATCCCCAGAAAACAAGAAGAGGGTTCATCGCTGTCAATTTAATGGGTGCCGGAAAGTTTATACAAAGAGCTCCCACTTAAAGGCTCACCAGAGGACTCATACAGGTACTTAATGTAGGGTGCTTCTCTCATCTTGTCCTGCCACCTACCCGTAACCATCTCTTTTTATTCTCATTTAGAAAAGAAAAAAAAAATTCTCTTCTGAAAGTCCAAGCTTCTGTCTATGAAACAGGGCAGTGGAAAATATGGTAGTCCGGCAAATGTACCAATATTCAATAGAACAGAGGAGTTCACCATCTACCATTAACCTGTTGGGATTTCATATGTCTGATGGGGCTTGATGCAGAGTAATTTTAGGATACCCAAGGGACGTAGATGTATCATTCATGTTCAAACTATGTGAATGTCACTGCGGGTTTTTGGCACTCACTTCCCCAAGACAACTTAAAAATGTGAAGTTTAGTCAAGTGTTATTTTCTTCAAATAGAAAATAGCGTGGGTAGGTTTTTGGTGCCTTTTGTATGGGAGAAAGAGAAATGTGTTTCAGATCTTAAATATGTGGTTGAGGAATAATCTGTGCATGCGGCAGAGTGTGTATATGCAGACGTGTAGGCATGCAGAGGCACATACCCTTCAGATACTCATGATCATGGACTTCTCCAGTGCTAAAATACAGTGAGAACAAATAAAAGAATGACAGGGAGTTTGAATGAAATTATGTAGGTAGAGAGGGAATGGGATGTATGGATAGATGTGAGGCTGTTATTTTGGGTAACATTTACAAATGTTTTTTATATATATATATCTGTGTGTAAGCTGGTTGAAGCATACTGAATTGGCTTAGGCTGGCTTTCAGGTTCCCTCCTCTCATTTCTTCATAGTCCCCAGCAGCTCTTCAGCTGGTATTCATTGCCATTAATAGCTGTGCAGTTCACACACGTTGCTGCTTTGTTCTAAGCTTCACACGTGATGAGAGATGATAAATTCCCATTAGCACTGTCTTATCATGTGATTATTCTTGTTTCCAGAGGGATTGCTATAATCAGTTTTCTCAATTTTACTGTAAAATGTGTGGTCTCTTACAATAACTGCACATTTAGTTCATGATCTTATCATGCAGGCAGATTCCTAGAAGCAAGGTTGTTCTTGCAAGGTAGAAAATAACACGTTGGACCAACACAGTAAATCAGATAAATATGTGGGTTGTTAAGAGAGCTGCATCCATCACATACTAGGCAGCACTGTAAAAGTTACATGGTCTGAAGTATAAATCATAGTAAGACATAAAAGGCATTGATCTTTTTATATGGGCTTTCTAGTGCTTTTACTGGGCATAGCTGCCTTGCCAGGAGTGACCTCACCTGTGATTCAGTGATTTGAAAGCCAGTGAAAGTAGTACAATAATTTTAAAATCAGCATCAACATGGTCAGAATGTTGGTTCCTTGTAGCACCAATGCTGCTCTGAGGGCTTCTCTCTGCTGGGGCTGGCCAGTGGGACATCCCAGCCAAGGCCTTCCAGCAGATGATGGAGCTTCCATGAAAGCACAAATGAAGAGTGTGAGAGCTGTTGACCCAGTGATCTTGTCTGTTCAGATATGACCCCCATGTTCATTCTCAAGCTGGAAGCGATGGGTCTTACACAGCTTTTCCTGAGGTTAGTCAGGGATATGACACAATAGTGTGGAAAGGGTGAACTTGTGCAGTTTTCCTCGTGTTGTCACGCAAATGGCGATATGGACAAGGAATCATGAGGAGCACTTACAAAAACATCCAATCTCTCAGCACCTTTACCCTTTGGTGTCAAAATCTTGTAAGAGTTTGCATGCTTTTGAACCCAGCCTTAGGCCTGGTTGAATTTTCTGAGGCTAAAACCTTTCCCCTCTAACATTGCCAAATGAAATCTTACATTTTACAATTAATCCACAATGAGAAACGTTTCTCACTGGCCCTGAGATCTTTCTGTTGAATGGCCTTGGTTTGTAGGCCCATCCAGCAGTGCTTGATGTGGTGAGAAAGGCACGTCTGCCTTCGCCGGCAGAGAGGGAAGACCTTTATCAGAAGATGAGACTGCAGCTGCCTAGGTGCACAGCCCAGACCTCCCATTCCCAGCACTTCACCTGGTGGGATCAGCTACTCCTCTGAGCTTGCCAGTTAAACTGTCAGTGGTTTAAGCAGCCCCAAATTATGGGAGTGTTTCTGTTTCCGTTCACCATATCCTGAGCAGATAGCTTAGGTTGTTAGGAAAGCAGGAATGCAAAAAACAAGAGGGAATACAAGCGTGGAATGATGATCTCTCCCATCCTAACAGCTGTAAAACCACCCTGCCCCTCCCCATGTCCTAGCTGTGCACAGCTTTGTAGAAAGCATGGTGATGAGGACTGAATGCAGCCTTGTTGTTAAAACACATCTTTGATGCAGAACCTGGGAGCAGGAAACCTGTCTCTCATTTTGTCTGTGGAAAGCAGGTTGTCTAAATACCTGTGAACATTTACATCCTGGGAGCAACCTGAGTAAATCAAGAGAAGGAGTGTGATAGGCTTACCTAAACAGCTTATTTGAGTCTGGAGCACAAAGCCATTCAGACTCCTTCGTACTGCTTGCATGCTCTGTTCCCTAAAAACACACTGACCGCTGGATGCCTTAAATGAGAGCTGGTACAATCAAGACATCTAATGTGTTCACACTGACCTCTTCAGTGGGGTTCCCACAGGGAGCTCCTGCCTCTAATAAAAACGTGGGACAGAGAGGAGTAGCTGTGGATATTTGGGACTGAATTATAAATGTCAGGCTGTGTCCTTTCCCATGCAGCCTTCAGGGCATGGGACAAGGAGCCCTTTTTTCCATGGGCGCTTTGTTTTTGTCATGCCTGAACTGAGTGTGCTGTGGGTTGCAAATGCACCCAGCAGTGCCAATGGCTAGTAGCCACTTGGCTTAGTCAGTGGCTGAGCCAGAGGGTCTGAAATGATTGCAAGATATTTTCCTTTGGCTGGTGGTTTGTTAGTGTGTCATGCGAGAGCAGTCTGCCAGTGTGGGCTCTGTAGAACGGGTGTGAGCGCCCCGGCACACAAAGAGCTCCCAGTGTGGGGCTCGCAGGCACAGAGGCAGATGCGGGCTGGTCACTCAGCTTGCACGTGCAAAGTCCACTTGCTGGATCAAAGGGATTTACTGCAGTGCATGAAAACAAGAAGCCATGGGCTGGGGAGCGGGTGGGGGGTGGAAGGCAGCGGAAGGAGGCTGCATTCCTTTCATTCATATGTAAGGCTGACCAGACAGACGCTGGCTGCTGTTCCTCGCTGCTGCTGCGTGATGAGCCAGGCTGGGCTGCGGGCAATGCAGGCTGATAGCAGCTTGCTAGATTGGGAACAATCCTCTCCTGGGGTTTTACTTTGCTGGGAAGCCCAGGGACCATCAAACCCCACATTTCATATTTCACTTGGTGCATCTTCCACGTTATTGTCCCACATCTCATCTGCAAGAGAATCAGGACAGTGCTGTAAGGCCCATCAGTGGTCGAACTGGTTATGAAACCACCTTCTGGATGACCTTTGGAGAGGGAAAAACAATCATCTGTGTGGGAGAGAATTTAATCTGGAAGGGAAAGGGAAAAACATTGTCTGTATGGAAAGGGAAATGAAAATATTTGACTGAACTCAAAGCAAGCTGGGGCATCTGAAGTTAAGGGTGTGTAAAGGAGCTAAGAGCAGTGGTGGGACTGACTGTCAGAGTGCAGCAAAGAAGCCTCTCGGGGAAGAAATAGCAGCTGGGCCTGTAAACAGGCGGAAAAGGTGAGTTAGAGGTTTGGGAAAACCACACTGCCAGTGTGAGGGTGCAGTAGAAACATCTGAAGAAGGAGCAATCAGGACTGGCATGGTAATTCAACCCTAGCACATTCTCTCATGGTTATTCGTGGAGCAGACATCAGTGCAAACAATGGCATTTTCTCTCTTTTGAGAGAGGAACATTTTCATCCTGCCTTCACACATGCATGGAGATGAATTGTCAATGTAATGGAGAGTGGAGAGGAAAGGCATTCCAATGAGCCAAACCCCATGTATAATCATCAGTACTTCCTAAATTAGAAAACAGGATATTGCTGGAGAGTGTCTGAATGCAAATAAGTCTAAGGGTGAGCTGGCCTGTGACCTATGGAAAGATTAGTCATGGGATGTGACTGTCTCCCAAATCAGAGACTGCTGGAGATTTCTATCTCCTGACAGAACCATTCCTATCAGCCTTCCTTGCAATAATTTGCAGGGAAAGGTATACGATGGAGTGGATGCTTTCTGACTGGGGATGATGCAGCACATAAAAACTGGCCAGGATATCCTTAAGATTGGGACAGTGATAAAAAAAAATACCCTTATGGGGTTCTGCTAGGATTTGCATTTTACAAGTATCAGAAGGTTTGCTGCTTTTTTTTTTTTTTTTTTCTTTATCCATCCAAAACCAGGATTGGAGACAACTGAAGCTCAAGTCTGAGAAACAACAGTTGGGCACCTCAGATCTGTATTTAGGTTTCTAAGGGCTAAACAAGTGGGAAATACCCATGAAAATAGATGTTACTAGTCTACATGTGATCTTAAGATAGCACTTCTTTGAGTGGGGTTTGTTTCACATTGTCAGGACGTCTTATTTTAAATTATATAGTTCTTTGATCCAAAATGCTGGGTGAGAGTAACTAAAACAAACAAATCCACCCTGCAGGAAAACAAAGTACTACATTTGCAAGAAAAAGATGAGACACAAGAGATTAGAAAGAGCATTCACCAGCAGAAGGCTTTTGAGATGATGTATCAAATAATAGAGAAGAACTTACACCAAGTGTTGGAGATGAAAACGAAAATATCTGGAATCTGAAAATAATTGGAGGGGACAAAGTTGAGGAGAGTAGGCTGGATGATAGGTAAAGAAGATTAATACAAAGTAAAGGAATAACAGAGAAAATAAAGACTGTGTCAGTGATAGCACATGAATTGTGCTGCATTGCTGTGTTGTTTTAGTGTAACAGCATCTGTGAAAAAAAAAACAATGAAGAGAGGGAAAAAGCAAGTAGCCAAGCACAGCACCAATTCTGCAGGATTCAAGACTGAATAATGACTTGGGGAAAAGCATTTGGGAGAGCTGTATTGGTGGCATAGGAGAGATTAAAACCAAAGTCCAAGATGTTTTAGTTATACAGAGAGTCCACAGCTCTGTGTGCAGGACTGAAACCTGCCAAGGGGACATGGGGGAATTATCTTTGAGAGCCACCCAGGCAGCAGGAGGATAGCCCCTGCCAAAAGCAGCCCTTGCCATTTAAAGCACCAGTGGTGTTCATCCATAGCTTAGTTGTCAATACCTGAATTCTCAGTCCTGCGTTTCTGCTCCATCATTTGCCAAATCAATAGCATGGGACAATCTTAGTGTTTGGGTTTGTAAGTGTAAATAGGTGTTATTTGTTTGTTTGTTTGCCATGTGAGAAGATTTCTGGCACAAGGCAGACCTAGAAATATATGGTTTTTGTCTGTTCAGCAGGTGCAGGAGGGCAAGTGCAGTGCCTCCAAGTGTTACGGCAGTCTACCTTGATAAGGCACAGAGGAGCTTCTTGAATTTGTAATTTGGTGTTTTCTTACTGCCTATCCACCCTCTCCTGAGCCCCTGTGAAACACCCAGTCAGTGGTCAAATGATAGAGATCACAAAAAGAGACTCAAAGAAAAACCCACCAATTTGTCTTCTACCAATTTCCTCTTCTGCTGCTGTCCCACACTGGATAGAATTGGCAAGTTAACAAGGAGAAGCTATGATTTTCTTGTCCATTTGTCCAAAAGCACTGTCATTTCTAAAGTATTTGAGGTCACACCAGGGATGAATTGGAGATGTGTCCTCAGAAATGCTGTTTTAGGCTGAGGTGGGCATGACTGGGAGACCTGAAGTGCTCTGGGCAGGAAAAGCCAAGTGTGCTAACTCTCATCTTAAAAACAGATGCTGGGTTAGAGGCTTTTCTTAAGCACAGTGTGGGTGTTTGAGTCTGGGTCATATCTGGGCAGATAGTAGCCAGCAGCCTGGATGGACCTCTCCTAATCCAGAGCCTGTCTTTCCCACCCCATGTGGACACAGTCCTACACACCTGCATACCAGCAGCAGCAACTTGAAAGCAGGAGCAGATGAACTGCAAGGCTTCATGGAAGCTGACCTAAATACAGCAGAGGTGTCCACGTTTTTGCCAAGGGTAGTGGGGTCCCAAATAAAACCATGGGCACAATGGTATAAGCAGTACCCACCTTATAGCAAAAAACAGCTGCACGTAGGGAGACCAGCCTGATAGGGATAGGGAATACAGCATGTAGTGCCTGGCTTGGTGGGTTTGTGGGAGTGTGATGTAATTGATATGCCAGGCCTCCCCATACTTATATTTCAGCCATTGTCCCCTTGTCACAAGGGTGTTATGCTTGGCCTGCTTGATTGCAGCACATGTTTCATAGTTATGGATGACCTGGAAGATACTGTCTGTGGTTAAGTCCACCCCTTGATCATGAGCCCATCATGTTGCATCTTTTCCCTGATGGCCTGAGCCATCATGGACCCACAAGCCAAAACTAATTCACCTTTATGTTGCCAGTCCAGAACCATCTGAGACAATTTCATCTTGGCAGCCTGATCCACCTGTTCTTTGTTGCAGTGTTCTTCAGTAGCCTGACTCTTGGGTATGTGGGCATCTGCATGGGGTGCTTTTACAGGCAGCTTCTCTACCTGTGGCAATGTCTTGCCACAATTCAGCAGCCTACATGGGTTTACCTCTGCGCTGCCAATTGGTCTAGCCAGTCCCACAGAACATTTGACAGGAACAAGGCATTAATATTCCTTGGCTACAAGACACAGTTCAAATTATTAAGTTATTAATTATTATTCAATCTTCTTTTGCTTAAATTATTTGTTCCTTTTGCACAGTCATCTTCTTCTTTTGAGTTCTCGAAATCAGTGCACTGTGAGTCGATGGTCATAATCTCCCTCTGCCAAACTTTCCCCTCCCCTAGTTTGATGAGTTGGCATTGTTTCTTCCTTGTAACTTGGTCTTATTTTGGTTGTTTTGTCAGTTGTCTTTGGTTCCTTGATTTAGAAGAGCTCTTTCATGTGGAGGTGCTAGAAAAGCCTCATGGCCCTGTGTGGCAGGCTGGTTTTGGCCTCCACCCCGTAGAAAAATTTGGACCACCTCAAGGTGCTCTTTTCCCAGCAGTCTGTCCATACTGAAGATGAAGGCATCTATCACCTTCCCTGTCCCTGAGGTTTCTTCATGTTTCTCCAGATGCAGAAGGCAATACAGGCCATGCTGAGCAGCCCCGCAGGTTGCCAGGCTGTACAGAGCAACCAGCTCATGTCAAGGGGCAAGGTGGTTCCAGAACTGGCACAAAGGATAGGGCAGGCTGGAGGCTGCACTCTCTGGGATAATGGGTGATTGCTTCAGTCACTCCGGAGTGATGTCCAGCCTCTCCCTGACCTGGTGCTGGCATTTGCAAAGGCTGGTGGTGCTGGTCCATTCAGCAGTCATGCTCTTGGCACCAACAGGCAGTTTCTTTGGATCCTCGGGAATGATGCCCATCCTGAACCTCACCCAGTCTTTGGGATTGCAAGGGTCTAGGCTGCCGGTGCATTCTTTGGCCGTACACGTGGGGGCAATGAATGACAGAGACAGCCTGTGGAGCAGTATGGTCAGGAAGACCACCAGGATGAGCCTCACTCTGGTCCTTTGCAAGGGTGACATCTTGGCACGTGAGCTGCCTCGGCGTGCCATGTTGGTCGCAGTTCAGGCTGTGATGTTCAGGGCTGCCCAGTCTCTATGTGCTTGCACGTGTTGGCAATGTGACATCATGGGCTGCTGTCACACAGGGCTGCGTGATGTCACAGCACGTTTTCTGCCTGGCTGGCAGGCAATGAAAGCCACAATGGAGCTGGGAAGCACCTGAGTAGATGGATTTTGAAGCCTGTCCCACTGCTATGACTGCTGGCAGGCACTGAGCCCAGCAGGGGAGTGGCACTGTGTCCCGCAGGACTTGCACTGTGAACTGTGCCCAGACTCCATCCAAGGTGCATTCAGTGCTGTGCCCCAGCTGGGCAGCCATGATATGTTTCCACACAAAATCCTTTTGAGGGCAAAGTGTCAACCCATGTTAAGAGGCAGGCCAAAATTTCATACTTTATCAAAGCATATTTTTTTTACAAAAAATCTGAGCCTCTTTTGAGCATGGTCTTGGACAAACTGACCTGTAAGAGGAATAATAAATCATTCTCAACATACCATTACCTTTCACATGTGTTTAATCTTTTACCACCACAATGTCAATTGGATAGAGTCTACCATATAGAATTTCAAAAGGGCTTACTCCCTTCATAGCACATGTGGTGGTTCAGGTTCTCACTAAAGCAGTAGGTAACACACATCTACACTCACCTTTGTGGATTTGCCACCCAGCACCCCTTTCTGCACAGAACTGTGTAAGTACCTCGACTGTGTGTGTGGATCAACTTCTTGCACAGTGGGTGAAGCCACCTGTTTCACGACAATGACTGCAGAACCAAAATCTTTCCACTGGTCAGCTTTAGACGTGATAAGAAGGCTTAATTAGAATCAAAGTCTTTAAAACACTGCAGGCCAGTTTGCAATCCCAGAAGTCCCCATTTGCTGATAAGCACACAAATGTTGTGTTAGGTAGATTTATTCCTGAAGATGTCTGGCTTTCAAATCTCAGAACTGAAAATTGTGGCTGCAAAAACTGAATGCTGAAAAAACATTTGCAAGCATGCTAGCTAAGCTAATGATGACAAACATGAGTTTCAGGATAAAAGCTGATGCCCAGCTGAGTTCTGAAAGAAAGGTGTACTCAACTGTATGGTTATGCACATTCAGAGGCTTAGTGGGGATTTATTCCTTCCTCTTGTACATCTGGACTCTCACCACACACAGAGAGGTCTTAATAGCTTAGTTAATATAAACTTCCATTTGTACATCTTGTTGGTAACCTGTAAAGTTTGCAAAGCCTTTCCTTCTTCAGAGTGAAATTTTCCACGTTTGGGTTTTTTCCAGTATGGTTGTTGTTTGTTATTTTAGAAATCGGAGCCTGCGTGTTGGAGAGAGGCAGGGAGAAAAGAACTGTGTACAGTGTAACGAGTTTAGCTAAAAACTTGGCCCATGTGGTTGAAAATAATAGAAGACTTCTATCTATGAATATCTGGGTAAAATTTAACTTGAATTGATTAAGCTATGATCCATTGTAAACTGACTTCCATATGAGTGATATTTTATCATTAATATTTTGGAAGACCCATAGAATAGGTGATTTTTTTTTTCTTGGGCTTTGTTTGGCTTTGAAAGTGTGTTAGTAAGCATGTTTCATACAGAAAACCTCTTTATTTTTTGATTTTTCTCCCTGAAGACACAGTGTCACCCAGCAATGGAATGTTGTAATACATTTGTGTTCTCCTTTGGTTACTTGCACTCACCTGGCAGCATGAATGATCTGGGTGCTTTCCAGCTGCTTGCATGTAACCCCCTTAGAGCTAAGGACAGGTAATGCTTTGTGCCCTTTCCAAAATCCAGATGGGGAATCTTCCTAGCTGGTAACATTCATTATCTTTATTTGCTGCCTTGTGCTCTTGAGATTAGTCTGCTTAGTTCACCAAGGGCTGCCCAGCAGCACTGCCAAGAACTTTCTACTGAGCCCTGCTCAGTGTGAAGCAGCTGGGTGCCCCCTGCCAGCTGTGCCCAAGGACAGAGAAAGCACCAGGAAGGGTGGGATCTCCTTCAGCCCATGCCTGCCAGCATGTAGGTGGCTCTGCCTTGGCACCAGGGCAGCCTTTAGTGAGAGAACTTGCCAGTTTATTCTTTAAACCCAAGCACATTAGTTCCCATTTGCATCTATCCCCACATCAGATTCAGTATCTGAATGATTGAGATCCTGGATCTTTTTCCATTTTTGCTGTTGACAAAAGTGGGAAATCAAAAGGCATGTATGTTCTTTTCCCCTTGTGTTTTATTCCTATGCTGTCTCTGCCAGTCTGCATAATTTTTTTGGTCGTCTTTTCTCTGATTTTCTAGTGACTAAAGGGAGAAGATGGTAAATGCTGAAAAACATCAGCACTGCAATAGTTTGAATAAGCAAGCCTCACATTCATTAGCAAAAATATGGAGCAAAACCATAAAAAATGTTAGCATCTGGAAAAAGGGAGTCTGTTTCTCTTAAATTTGTCATTTCTCAACACAGACCATGATACATGCATCTCATATTTTTCCTGGTCTATTTGCCTTTATCTATAGTCTGGAATTTCTCAGAAGCTCTTGACCTAAACTCTAGGTTTCCAAGGAACACATCTTTGATACACTGCTCTGGATTATGTAAATGTGCACCATGTCCCTTAAAGGCTGTCTCATTGTCCACCCTCTAGGATACCTTACAAAAAACAAGGGGAAGAGAACATGTTTCAGAGTGCTGGAAAAATCTGATCCAGTGAGCTGCTGAATTTTTTTCCTTTTTCATCTGTTCCTTCTGCCGCTGCTACCTTGCTTTGCATCTTTGAGCTTGCAGAGCTCCACAGAATCTGAAAGTAGAAGCCCTTATTAGAGGACATTTTTAAAAATTTCTTGCTGCTCCTCTGGGGACCGAAGTAATGGCAGCTTGAAGCAGCAGAGAATGTGTAATTAGGGCGAGCAGCGATGCCTCGCATGATCGGGAGAAACAGGAGGAGAGGAGGGGAAGCGCAACAGCCCGGCGTGCACAGGCTGTTACTAGGAGACCCGGCACGAAATGCAGGAGATGCGGGGTGCTAATGGGCCGGCCCCGCCGCCTGGGTACCAGCCCGACCTGCTGCACAGCTGCCTCTGCCTGCCCGTTGCCAAGCAACTCCATTCCTTTTCCTTTTCCTTTTCCTTTTCCTTTTCCTTTTCCTTTTCCTTTTCCTTTTCCTTTTCCTTTTCCTTTTCCTTTTCCTTTTCCTTTTCCTTCTCCTTCTCCTTCTCCTTCTCCTTCTCCTTCTCCTTCTCCTTCTCCTTCTCCTTCTCCTTCTCCTTCTCCTTCTCCTTCTCCTTCTCCTTCTCCTTCTCCTTCTCCTTCCCCTTCCCCTTCCCCTTCCCCTTCCCCTTCCCCTTCCCCTTCCCCTTCCCCTTCCCCTTCCCATCCTTTTTGTCTCTTTTTTTAAATTTTCCTCCCCCTCCACACTCACTCACTCTGGAGGTTTAATTGGGTAGTTTTGCTGCTGGTGTTGCTGCCGGGTGCTCGTGTGTCCCTGTCGCTGTACTCCTGTCCCCAGGGCCTGGCCCAGGGGAGGATGTGCTCGCAATTAATGGGGCACAAGCTGTGCTTGTGTGCTCAGGATGGCACCAGCATCTGTCTCCCAGCTCTGCTCCCTACCATGGAGGAGCTTCCTTCAAAGAGGAGCTGTGGAGCACATTGCAAAGGCTTTATCACTCTCAATGGGAGTCTTGCAGAGGCCCAAAGAGATAAAGCCGGGCATTCCTCCCCTCCTTCAGGGCTCAGGATGGAGGGCAATGTGTGCTTGTTAAATGCAGCCTCTTGAGCAGAAAATGGAACATTTCCATTTCTTTGAATGTTGCTACATGCTTCGCTTTTCTCTGCTTTTCAGCTAGGCAAGTGGGCTTTGTGGATGTGTGTTAGGTGCTTGTGTGTGTGTAAGACATAATGCTGCAAAAATTGGTTTCTTTTTGTGTCCTGAATGGCTACATGCTGAAGGCTGCTGCTGGCTTGGTAGATGAGCCTTGGCAAGGCCCTTAGGAACTAATCCGGAGCTTTGAAGTTTGTAGAAAGACTGATTGGACATTGGGTCTCCTTCTTAACCTCTTTTCCCCCATCTCTAATATAAATATGATCAGAGTCACCTCTCTATAAGGGCATTTCTGACCTTTTTGGATGAAAGGAGCTGTACATCATTCATGGAAATGTACTGCTTTTACACTTGATCATCCCTGCCCTTCTAAAAATAGGCACAACCTTCTCACATTGTGTATTTCACAATCCTGTAACATTCCTCTTCTGCCCCATACTGTCTTCTGCCAGCTTTTCTCTTGTGCTTTGTCACCCTTTCAAAGGCTTTTCCATTTTTCCAGCAGGTGGCAAAACTGAATTAAATGCCAATTTTAATTTTTTTTTCTCTTTTTTTTGTGTAGAAAACATTGGCAGACCAGTTAAGCACTCACCATTTCCCCCTCCTTTGCATTCCTTTTAAATAATAAAAATATTAATTAGGCTTTCTATTCTCCAGCAGAAATCAATTAGGAGTATATTGAGGAATGAAAGGCTCAGAAAAGTATCTGAAATTGATTTTTGTAATTAGTTTTACTGGTTGATGGGTTGCATGCACATACACTTAGATATTAGCATTGATCTCTAGAGGATGTGTGTATTAAATAGCTTGCTCTTCCTTTTTGCTAGAGAAATGAACTTATTAATCTTAAAAAGAGGCTGATGTTGTTGTGCTCTGGACTGCAGCCACTCACCAGCTTTTTTGTAACCTCACCAGCAGAGCAGCTCCCTGAGCCATGTGATGGTAACATGCTGAATGTGGTGTGAAAGTGGGGAGCAGGTCTGGGGCAGCTCCTCTTCTGAGTCTCCTATTTGACAAAGTGTGTGTATGTAATGAGGGAAGACAGGCCCTGCTGTTAAGTAGACCTGTCTTGTTAGATTTCATTTTTCAGTGGCCTTTAAACCCAAATGTCCTTCTGAGATGTTTCTATTAAATCTCATCTAGCACTTTACATAGGAAGAGAGGAGTGACCAGTAACATTTTCTGTTGTGCCATGTGCTGTGTGCTGATGTTCAGCTAATTAGAAGAATTATGGCTTGGCTTCATTGGTATGCCATGTATGTAGCTTGGAAAGCTCTCAGGGACCCTCGGAGATGAAGAGTGCTACATAAATATAAAATATTGGTAATGTGAAGTTCCACATTAGGCTTCTCATTGTGCTGAGGCAGACTTTCATCATAAACTGCAGAGCAGCTAGGAATGCCTGCCTGGCATTTCTCTGCTCTGGGGGGCTGCTTCTCCCCCAAAATCACACCAGCTTCTGGCACTTCTGAGCGACTCCTGTCTGCAGCAGCAGCATCCCCACAGGCACTGGCCTCTGAAGGATGCCTGCTTCATCCTGCAGTTACACTGCTGCTCCTGCAACAGCATGGTCCCACTCACCAGCCCAGGAGCAGTAGGTCCCAAAAGGATTTCTCAGGAAGGGTAGCAAGAAAAATCATTAAAACACTCTTAGGGTAGCAAGGAAAGTTATTAAAACACTCTTAAAAACGACTGCTTGATTCTTCACACATATCAGACCCCCAGAGCTTCCTTATAGGAAAAATACACACCAGAAATCTTGTATTTAGTTCCTTTTTTCAGTTGTAATTTTACAGTTTGTCTAGTTCTCTGGGAACACCAATCTTGAAACAAGTGTAGCTGAAAGTGTCTCTCAATACATACATTTATAAATTGAGACTTTTAGAACTAGTTTCATTTTAAATGGTTTTTATATTACAGATTATAAAAAGGAAGGAAATATTTCTGTTTCTTTCAGACAACCTTTTCTTGGATTTTGAAACTATATATGAAAAATTCTCAGTGGATTATAACACATGCTAGTTTTTTCCTGTTGTTTTCTTAAATACACTTTCACATGCTAGCTTTGTGTAGCTGTGTAATATTAAGGAGCTCTTCAAACATAGTGCAACTAATGTTTGCTTTGAATAGCCTTCAAAATATGCATATAGGCTGAATTTGGGGGTTTCCCCTCAACTTCTTTCAACATTTTTGGCTGAATCAAAAAGGAGTGTCAAGGGACTAAAGGAGTTCCATGACATTACCTCGTTTTAGCTCAGAGAAGTATCAGCAAGGATTTTGACTGTGATTCTCCTCTGAAGCTCACTGCAGGACTGTGAGCTTAAACTACTTGATTGTTTTACTAAGTGCCTTGCAGGAGAGTGCCTGGGAGGGTAAGGAAATAGATATGGATGGATAATCATAATATCTTTGCTTTCAACTCCATAAAGATACAGGGTGACACTTGAGCCTAATGAACATTTTCCCAATGACTTGGATGGAGCCAGGGTTTCACCCCATCACACTGGAACTCTGTGATCTTAATGTGCACATCCCTAAATCTGGAGGGTTTTCTTCTTAAAGTCTCTGCTGTTGAAATTCGGGGAATAGAGAGCAAATTTCTTCCTCTGCATTTCAAAATAAATGTTCCTAGCCTGCAGGGCTGCAAAAAGAGGTTTAAAACCATGGCCCTAGGTTATCTACAAAGCAGAAGGCAACTGATGTCTGAATATTATTGTTTTCTTCTTTAAAATCTCATTATTTCTGTAGCAGAGTGCACTCACGACTTTTTAACCCTTGGGGTTGGCAATAAATAATGCAGCTATAAGAAGTATAATGTGCCCATTATGTGCTGTAGTTTTGTGATCATGTCCTCAGCTGATCTTGAGTAGGTACCTCTGTGTCCTGTAACCTAATGGTTCTAGTAATCACTCTGCTGAAACAGCCTCTCTGAGATGTCCTAGCAAACACTGCTTTACTTCTTGGACAAGAGAAATATGTCTGGGACCTAGAGGGTGTCTGGGATGTAGGTGGCAAGGACAGGGGGTCTCTGGAGCTTGAGAAGAGACAACAACCCCATTGCTGTGTTTTGTGAGGAAATATTTGTTGTGAAGGTTTGTACAGGATTTACAATTTAAATATGTGTTGGAGCAAAAACCTGATGTTCTCTGGTTTGTGGCTGGAGAGCAAAGATACATGTGTGTGCAGCTGAGCTGCTTGCCTGGCCCCCTGCACCATCAAAGCAGAGAAATTCACCTCCAATTCCAGGCTGCCTGGGTATGATGTGTCACAGTCCAACCATGCCTTTGCCTCCCCATTAACTTGAAAAAGAATGCCATAGGTGGCAGTGTCAGATGTTGGCTTTCAATAGCTAGAGCTGCATGAGATGAAACTCACCAAGAATTCCCAAGGCTGGAAAATGGAGGGAGAAGTTCCAAATTCTGGTGTGGTGGTTATTACAGAGCCAGCCCAGCTATATCCATCATGTTTTGCTGGAATCCTAGTGTGTGTTTGCCACAGGAGTGTAAATGAGATTGTGTGCTTGGCTTTTCATACTTCCAAATGATAAATTTTTGGCTTTCAAGAAAAAGCTGTACCAATAATTTGTTTATTTCTGTAACTAGATGCCTGTTATTTAGTCTTGCATTCATCTTAGTCACAAAAGGAACAATGACCCGATTTCAGGGCTCCCAAAGTCAGATGGATTTTTTGTTATGATTTTATATAATTTTAGCTTCACTACTGCATGTTTCCCATACATTTCCAGAGGTCTTTGTCCTCCAGTTACCAGATTGGACCAGGCTGGATGAAGTAGAGGATGGAGGGCCAGACTGTACTGAAATGTGGTATGGGGGTACTTTAGAAGAAGAACTCAGTTGGGTAAGGTGCCATAAACAGAAGTGGAACAGAGAGCCTTCTCCCCAAGCATCCTAGTCTCAGGGTGTAAAATGTGCTCTAGGAGCATGAAAAGGTTAAAATGAGGTGTGGACCACAGGACACAGCCAGGACCACAGTGAAGAGAGGCTGCTTCACAGAAGTGTGCAGTCATGATGGACTGAAACCCTAAAGTATATCTGAAGGGCTAATAGCATTTCTGCAGGACTGTTTTGGTGATACAGCCCTCCCAGACCAGTAGGTTCAGGACATGGCTCTGTGCACAAGCAGGCATGTGCAGGCTGCTTCTCCAGGATCCTCACCAGGCAACTCAGATGTGTCTGATGTGAGTGTTTCCTGGTGATCAAGTGACCTCTTTTGAGATGAGGCTTTGTTCAGCCTGGCCAGAGTGTAGATGTGGGGTTTTTTTCTTGTCCCAGGAGCAGCTGTGTGAGTGCACAGCTGGCACGCTTCACCTGTGGCCCAGCTCCAGCCACAGGACAAGGCTGTGAGCAGCCAGAACTAATGCCCTTCCAATGCACACGGTGTGGTGTTGGTCCTGTGCACCCACTGTCTCACTGCAGCTCTCCCTCTTTGTGCTGCACTGCTCTCTGATGCATGTGCTGCCCATGGAAACTGCAAGTCAGTAAGCTTGGGATCACTGGGTAGTGTCTCTGACTACCAAGGGGAAAAGTAGAAACAGCTGAAAGCCAGTCTTCTATGTTGCTTACAGATTTTCCATAAACAAATGATAAATTTTTTTAACAGAAGTGCTCATCTAGGAAAATTGCACAATTCACTGCTTGAATATATCTGCACTGCTTCCCAGGTACGTTTTTATGGGTGTGTGGGATCTGAGCCAGCCCCATGGTGTGGAGTAAGTTCTGAACTGAAAGAACTGAGTATTTAACATGTTCCTAGGTATTGGCTTCTTTTTGGATGGGGACTGGCTCCTCCATTGAGTGTGTTTGTATAAATGTGGATTTATGGATTTTTTTAAGGACTGCATAGATCTTTGTGTTAAATAAAGGTGACTTAAGGAGTAGAGCCTCCTTCCTGGGAGTGGTGTGCAGGCACAAGTTTTGAATGCGGTTTTTAATTTGAGAAATTGGAAAAAAAGTCAGTGTGGCACAACTCCGTGATGTTCCTATTTTTAATTGGATTTGCAGCTCATAATTAATTTCTTAAAAAGAGGGAGATCCTGGCCCTGTAGAAGTGAGTAGGAGTTTTGCCATTGCCTTCAGCAGAAGAAGATTTCATCATCTATCTTTTTAGTCTCACTAATCCTCTGAACAAGAGAAGAGCAGCCTAACACATGGAAAGGATCCTTCCCATTTTTCCTCCCTGCTATTGCCAGTAGTGAGGTAGGAGGACCCTCCCCCCTTTTTCATTCCCATGCTTTCTACATATGTGCACCATGGCAAGACACGCTTCCATTTCATCTTCATGTGAGGTGACAGCAGCCATTGAAGGAGCAGTTTGTTTTTAGACTTCACATGCAGAGACAGTCTTCACATGCTCTCTTCTCCTTCCCTCTTGTGTTTTTGGGTAGCTGCAGGAGGGCAGGAAATCAAACCTCTTGGAGGTCTCTGGGTCAAGGAGCTGTCTGACATGGCTTTAAAGGTCACTGTGCTCCTTTGCATTTACCTTGTGCACTGGGAGCCTGGTATGGCAGCGTGCAGTCTGGAGCACTGAGAGGTACTGTCTGACATTTTGCTGAACAGGGCTTGGGTTACAAAGAAAAAACAAAACTCAGCTCAGGGCAGTGCGAGGCCAAAGCTGGAATACTTGGGAGAGGAGCCCCTGCAGCAAGTAACAGAGATATGTGTCATTCTGTGGGTTCACCAGTAATCGTGCTTGGCTTTTCTGCCTCTTGTAACCTATATATAGCACTGTCTATTTTCAAAACTCTTGACAAATTTTAACAAGCCAAACTCCACTTCAGTCCTAGTAGTCCATATAGTTTCACAGAAAGACCAGGATGCCTTTTCTTCACCCTTCTGCTCTGTAGATGACTGTATCCTTCAGACTGGCTGTACCTGCCAGATCTGGCTGAGCAGTCTCCTCTGCCTTTGCTTTGCAGCGTGTGTGGCAAATGTGCTGCAAGGCACTTTCCCTGCCAGGCTGTCTCCACTCTAAGGTAGGCACTAGAGAGCGTCAGAGAACCAAGGAACTGCATTATCATCGAGGCTTGTTTACTGACAGCTTTTTAAAATAATGCATGAAATGTTCAGACATCACAGGCACCAGCCTTGGAAAATCCCTTTTTTTCTGAGGAGAGCAGATGCTGTTTGACAGGTAGGGTGAAAAGGGCTGGGGGGAGACTGCTGCAACTGCAGCTCCAGTGTGTGGGGCCAGCAATGGTGACAGTGTTTGAGGTATAGTTGAGTCACCAGCCCAGAAACAAGACACCAGCACCTTGCTCACAAAGAAGATTCTAACTTCTTGTTTTCCTGAAGAAATCCTGTCCAAAGAATAAAGGAACAAGAGATGAGTCTGCAGAAATGACCAAGCAGGCGCATTCTAAGCGGGGTAGTGTTATTGTTGGCTCAGTCCCTTGTCCTGTTGGGCATTTTCCTAAGGGGGACTGTGACTCACAGCATGGACATCCAGGATGGCCTTTCTTCATTCAGGTACTGTGGGATAAATGGATATTTTGGTGTAGTCTTGCCAGTTGCTGCCCCTTCTTCACAACTTCATCCCAATGAATCCTTTAATTGAACTACTGAGCCAAATAAACTTCTTGAAAGCCAATAAAATTGCTCAGCTTCAGTTAAGGTCTCAGCCCATTCTGCTGGACTGTCTGGGGCAGATGACCACTGAGCAGCAGAGCTGCCTGTGCAACAAGAAGTCTGCAGAAACTCACCAGAGAACAGCATTTTTTCATGTATTTTGCTGCAATTTTCTTTCGCTTTTCACTTTTCTTGCTCTTTTTGCCTCTCCAGTTCATCATCATGATATACATAGGTCTCCCATATCCAGATCTCACTCTTATACTTGCTGAATAGACACGCTAAATATAGCAATCTGTGTCTCTGCATTGTCTGCTGTGGTCAAGTGATTGTTTCATGTGACTGGCCTAGAGGGGTCTTACAGATTGCAGCCTCAGTGTGGCCCATGGTGGGTTTTTTAAGATTACCTTCTTAGCAATTTTAAGAACAAATAAATAAGTAATAGTCCACTTAAAAGCTTGGTAGTGAAAGTGATTTCTTGTCTGACTTTTATCTCAGCTGACGGGATGGGATGGAGTGACATGGAGTTTCTGTAGGAGGAGATGCACTGGAGCATTTGTTGTGGGGGGAGGTGTTAAATTTGAATGCACACCAATGCATGTGCACTGAAAAGGAAAAGGGAGTCATGACTTAGGATTCTTCATCAGAGAGTGTTCATGACTCCACAGATATTACACCATGGCAGACTTTGATCTGCAGAGACTGATGTGCATTAGAAGATAGAGATGAGCATAGAATCACAGAATATCCTGAGTTGGAAGAGACCCATAAGAATCATTGGCTCCAGCTCCTACCAGCAGACTAGAATCTCTCTTGTCTTACCACTACACCATTTCACTGCCTTCAAAGGTATTGTTAATATTTTGGGGCAGAATAACAGCTGATGAAGGTGTAGTGCAAGAAGCCTGAAGGACCAGCTGATTCAAAGAAATAAAAATATACTCTCTCACACTCGATGATCTGACACACAATTTCTTGGTCCCAGGAGTAGATTTTGCTGTCAGAAGCAAGTAAAAAAGGTGCAGTCCTTGGGGGCAGATGGCATGAATGCTTTAGGGGAGCAGATGTGAGGCTTGCCACGCAAGGGGTAACCAGAATTGGGGTAAAGTGTGTGATGAGTAGTGGTGGTCACTCAGGAGAGATTCACACCTGTACAGTGTTCAGGTGTTAGTACAGTCACTCAAGTACTGCAGGAATACATCTGGCAAGGTTGGAGTGAGCTGAAAAGCTCTTTGAAAATCAAGCTTCAGCCACACAGCTGCTTAGACATTTGAGGACATTCTTAAGGCTTCTTCAAAGACCAGTTGGCTGGTTTTGTTAGAAACAAGATAGAAGGTTGTGTGAGAATTTTAGCTGTGGTAAAATCTGGACTGGAAGTATCCCCAGTATACAAGCCCTAAGTTATTTGCATGCCACTCTGACAGTGAATTGTGTGAAGGGCTAACTGACTCGAATGGGTTAGAGGCAGGGTGGGAGGACACGGGGCTTTCAAGTTGAGTGCTCAGTAATGCTGCTGCTGCCACGCTGACTGTTCTCTCCTCCCCTCTGCAGGTGAGAAGCCTTACAAGTGCTCGTGGGAAGGGTGCGAGTGGCGTTTTGCACGGAGCGACGAGCTCACGAGGCATTACAGAAAGCACACGGGGGCAAAGCCCTTTAAATGCAACCATTGTGACAGGTAATGCAGCTCCTAACGTGGTGTTCAAGAAACCTGTGGACTTTTGTGACTGGCATGGAGCTGCCAGCTCCCAGAAACAAGAGACCTGGCTCCCAGCAGAGATCCCCCTTCTGTCCCACTGCCTGCATCCCTGTACCATGGAGGGAGCCTCTGCTCAGCTCCTGCCCTCTCTGCCTTAGTGGCCAGGCAGGCTGGCAGATGGGGAATTCTTCCTAAGCAGTCTAATCCCACAGCACAGAACAAAATGTGGGACCAGGTGTAGGTCTGACTGAACCCTGCTGGTGTCTGTTGTGGGCACAGGATTCAGTTCACAGGGCAGGTCTTGTTAATACTCTTAAAGCAGGGAAGACATCCAGAGGGCCTTAGACCATTTCAGTGATGGACCTCTCCACAAAGCATCTCCCCAGCTTTCTGTCTCCTGATCCTGTGAGCCTGCTGTGCTCACGAAGGCAAAGCTCCCTCTCTTTGCTTTGCTTCAAGGACTACCCCAAGCACCACTGCTGGCTACCCACATTTTGGCAGGGTGGGCCTCACAAAAACTTTGGTGTATGGCAGGAGGAAGGGGGAGTGTGTGGCTCTTGTGCCACAAGTGGCCCAAATCTGTAAGAAACCTCTAGGAAAAAGCATTCAATTTCTGTATGGTCATTGTCTTCTCAGCACTGACTCCAGGGCTCCTAAAGAAAAGACAACAAAGGGCACCATTCTCAAAAGCCCAAGAGTGATTTAGACACATTTTACCCTTCAAGTTCATGGGGTTGTTTTGTGTAAGATCAATGATCTCTGCACAGTCCTGCTAATTAGTGAATCTTTTCCTACAGTTTTAAATCTCATTCTTGCCATCTGTTTGAAGTGGGGGATACTCTACACCTTCATTCTGAGAGGGCCCAGATCTGAGAGCCTGCCAGGTGGGCAGGCAGGGCCGAGGTTCCCGAGGAGCCTGTCAGAGCAGCGCTCTGGGGCTGGGAAATGCGGGGTGAGCTGAGCAGCCAGCGGCTCCTGCGAGGGCTCTCACCGCCGCTCCTTCCTGCAGCCTCGCTGCTTTCGCTGCTTCAGTGAATGCTGAGCTGCTCTGAAAAATCTGGTCATCCTTGCTTGGTGCTGAGGGTTTTTGAAGGCTGGTTCTTTCAATTTAGAAACAAAACCAAAAGAACATCCTTCTCCACATCCCCAATCCCAATTGATAAGAAATCAGGGTGGAGCAAAAGCAATTACCCCTGTAATGACTCTTGACAGCACTGACAGGATCGAACAATGAGCACTTCTCCCCCACTCACCCCCCCAGCTGAAGATTGGCAATGCCCTGGGTGAAACCTGGATCCACTATTGAGTAATCAAATAATGTGCTTGCATCTGAACATGTTATCCAGCTAATCCTATTTATATATATTTTTAAAAGAGGCTTAAGAAAATTACCCATCTTTTTAATGCAGCACTAAGGTTCTCGACTGTGATAAGGAAACGTTTTGTAATACAATAAAGCCTCTAGGAAGCCTGTGGGTACACCAGACCAACAGAGAATATGCGTGGAGAGAGGATGTGTGGGACATAAACAAGGGACCCCATCCTTTTATGGGAAGGAAATTTGATCATTTTCACATCCTGCCTTTCCAAGAGCTTCATCTCCTTAAGTGCTCTTCTGCCCTTGTCTCCCCTCTTCCCGTCCCCCTTCCCCCATGGAGGGCTTCCTCTTGGATTATCTTTTGTTTTATCCCTGGATCATCTTTTGTTTGCTCAGAATGAGGGACAGGATAAGCCAAGTAGGGACCTCTGCAGTTCTGCTTTTGTTTAAGCACTTCTGTGAATGAGAACAATTATATCCTCTGTTTTAAATGTAAGGCATTGCCTTTCTCCTTTCTTTCCTCGAGTGGCCCCACAAACACACACACACACAGAGCCCTAGGGTTTCTGTGTCAGGGCAAACAATATTTTTAACAGACATCTAGAGAAATACAGCTGGTATTTTCAAGTCCTTGGTCTCTTTCAGTCTCTTTCAGCCCTTTGTTAAGTGCTCTTTATTCTCCCCCCACATATTATCCCTTTCTACCTGGCTTTTCTCTTTGGCAGCAAACTCAGTCACTACAGTCAAGAGATATATTCCTGTAATCATCTAATGCATTTTGCTCTTCTGCTGAATCTGTAGATGAAGAGAAAACATTATTAATAAAATTCAGAGTGCTGAGGATTGTGCACTGTTAGACTCTATGCCCATACTATCTGTGTGTGGTGACAGGAGGCAGATTTGTCATTATTCCCCCAGTTTATTGTTGCAAGCCTTTAGAGTGACAGTGCTTGTTCTTTTACCCTACTCTGCCATACTGTTGTTTTTCATTCTTTTCTCATTCTCAGGCCTCTTTGCTACCACCTACTGCAGAGGTCACCTCAAGCAAGGGCTGAAACATGAGCCCAAAACTGCCTTTAGCCATTTAGGCAGACTTCTAAAGATGTGCCTTCCTGAGCCAGGGTTGCAGCTGGAGAGCAGTTTCTCTGTATTTGAACTGCTGCCCTTTATTGCACTCCCCATTATCGACAGAAGCTGTGGCCACTCTCTCAGACGTGCTGCCTTGTTAGGTTTTAAGGAGCTGATTGGAGCTGTTTTAACAACACCGATGTAGCACAAATCCTATGCCTGTTGTTGTTCAGAGCTGAAGGCTGTATCTTGGCAAAGAGAGCATGGAAGGGGTGATTCAGATAGCAGAGGGGGATGATGTTCACACAGTCTGGCTGCAGTTCCCTTCCAAGGCTGTTTTTAGATGAGCTTGTCTCTCTCACCTTCCAAACAATGTCAAAGGAGTATTAATGTCCTCTGTGTATAAGTAAATTTTATAACAAAAGAGATAAGATGAGATTCTCCTCTTCTGCCCTCCCTGACCTATCCCAACACCACGCAGCCCACAGATCACATTGTTCGTCATAGCTGGCAAACTACCACTGCTTTGAGTAACTTCATATGTACTGCAAATGGTGTGTGGCTTTGTGGCAGGGAGAGAAAGGAGAATCGGCTAAAGTGGTGTGGAAAGCACCCCAGGAAAGCCCTTAGTGCCTTCCAGATGCCAGGGTTATGCTGGTTGTTAGCATTCACCAAGAATTTTGCTCTTCAGAAACGCAGGCTAGAGTTGTTCCTCACACAGTGCAAGCCCTCAGCACTTCCAGGGGAAGAGTTTGACAGGGTAGTGGCACTTGCTGATTCTGGATAAATAGGTGTTTAGGAGACAGCAGCTTAGTTCCAGACTGTTGGGATGCATATTCCTCTCTGTATATGTGCACACGTGCTCATGCACGTGTTGCTAGCAAGCTGAGAGTGCACTTAGCTGGAATGAACACATCCCACAGTGGAAAATCCACAGCTGCTAGGAAGGATGGCTGAGCAATATATTCTCTCTCCTTGTACTTACCTTCCCTTTTTCTCCTTCAGAGGCTTCAGGGCCAAGCAGTATTGTGTTGCTAAGGAGATACAGCAAAAAGAGAAAGGAAGGAATCATGTCTGGGAGCAGGGAATTTGTGCATCACACATCCTTGTATGAGTTTTATAATTAGAGTGTCTTATTCTAGCATAAACTGTTCTTTCTAGGAAGAGCTAGACTGAGGGGGGGATGATGGAGAAGGCTGTGGTGGGCCCTTGTATGATGTGCAGAGCTGGTCTGGAACTGAAAGAGGTGTAGAGCCAGAGGTGCAGAGCAAAGTCTCGTGTCCTGGGCAGAATTAGAGACCAGCAAGCCCCTGTTCCTTGATTTTTGAAAAGTAGTTTCCTTTGACAGCTTATCCTGTGGAGCCTCTTCCACTGCTGCCTCTAGTCCCTTACCCAGAAAAGAAAGAAAAGAAGTGTGTCCAGTAATCAATAGGCTTTTAGACAGTGTGGTTTAGCTGCAAAAATTTTGTATGGACTGTTTTACAGTTGAAAATAAATATCCACATCCACCAGCCTTACCAAGAGATGTAACTAAACAAATTAGTCAGTGGGAGAATGTGGAGAATTAGTATTGTACCACTTTATTAGCTATAAACTAGCAAATATGGCATCATTTTATTACCTATAAAAATATTATGGGTGCTAATACGGTAGTTACTGATGTGAAGCAATGTACTGAATCTATAATTTTAACAGATCTAGCTATGCTGTGACTCAGCATACACTTCCCTGGGTTGCATCTGTAAAAGAGACAACTGGAGAGAAAAAGCTGTGCTTGGGTGGGGGTCTTATGACTAGTTCTAGACTGAAGTGCCAGCTGGTGCATGTCTTTTTGGCAGCCACTCAAGCTGTTGTTTTGTTTTGGCAGCCCTTGTAGCCAGAGCGTGCTGCTTTCTCATTTTAAGACTGATGAGAGAGACGTTGGTCCAAGGATGTATTTTGTCACTCTAGGGCTAGAAAATTCTAGCTGTGCAGAGCCTGCTGTGGTGAAAGCCCAGTGTCCATTGTCAGGTTCACGTGTGCCTTGCTGGGTCTCATGTAGGACCTTGGAGGAATGCCTCCTCCATCCTATTTTGAAGTCTCATTTTTGCCATTCTGAAGGTATTACTCCCTTGTAAGCCCTGCAAGTAGAGAAGATATGAGTTGAACAGAGCTATGCTCATTGCTCATTCACAGAAGATGAGTAAATGACTTGTCTTGTGGAAGTTGTCTTGTTTTAAGGTTTCTTTGTCTTAAAAAATGTACCTCTTTATCACTCATCTCTGTGTGTAGATGCTGACCAATCACGTGTGCAGTGGAATACTTCAGCAGGACAGAAAAAGTCCCCTAAGTATTTAAAATAGTTTCATTTTTATAGTTCTTCTCTTTCTCAGCCTTTCTCTGCTTAGGGTGTTTATCCTTTGGGTGTTTAGATTGACTGTTCTTTTTTTTTATCTATCATTATTGGCTTTTGGGGGAGGTTGTTAAGTTTGTTCTTCTGCTTCTTCTTTCTGAAAACTACAAAACACTCAACTACCCCTTTTTTAAAAATACACTCGGTGCCCATATATGAGCTATCTTGATTCTTACATTAAGCCATTTGGATATTCTTCAGACCATTATTGGTGGCTCATTTATACTCTAGTTCTGCGGAGCACTGAAAAGACATGCCAGGCAAATCAGTTCTGTAAGTAGCTTTTCCTAGTGTTCTTGGAGCCTACAGAACCAGTTTACTCAAAAGCCACAGGTATATGGGGGTTGGTGTGATATTTGTAGTAAATGTTTTTGAAGTAAATAACCCAGTATCTTGTGCACAGCTTAAGGTGGAAAGAAGGTAAGCCAGAATTTGCAGGGAACTTGAAAACCTCCTGATTTTAAATGCTCAGCTGAAGTTTCTAGAAGAAGTTTAATTTCTGAGTGTATCTGAGTCCTGCCACTGTGACAGGCTCCATTTTAGGGCTGTGGGGTAGCAGCCAGAACCACTGTCTGCTTCTCCTGTGGTTTGCTTTCCGGTGCTGTACATATCTTAAATGGCACTGTGATGGGGGGTGTAATGGATGGGTGCTTTCAATCCCATATCTAATGGGTATGGAGTCTGTCTCATCAGGATCCAGCTACATGTTCAGAATGACAAAACATTATGTTTTATTTTGAGATGGAAAAGTCTTTGTGGATAAAGAACAGAAGTTGAAAGCTCAACTCCTGGCTTTCTTTTTTTCCCCCTGGTTTTACCACACCTGTGTGATTTACAACTTCCTTGCCTTCTCTGTCTTTCAATTGTCACTCTTAAAAAATAGGCATAATATCTTCTGTCAACATCCTTCAGGGAGATAATATTCATCAGAATCCACATATTACCACCCAGATTCCCAGGTGAGAGGAACGGAGAGATATGAAGCCCGATGGATTGTCAGCCTCCAAACTCTGAGCCAGATTTCCTTCCAGTTTGGAATTAGAAATGAGAATTAAACTAGCATCATTCTTTGGTGCTTTTTGCAAGGAGTGGGCACTTGAGAAAGCTGGTATTTTTAAAGATGGTGTTGCTGAATAAAACCGATTAGTTTTATTTATTTTTTTTATATGTAAACACATACATACTAAATATTTGGCTTTGTAGTACAGCTGCAGAGATGAGCACTCTCCCCTGATATCTGACTCTGTGAAAGAAGTGAGAGGGAGAGGAACAGGGAAAGGATAAAAGTCATCTCTTCAGCTGTTGAAGAGCCAGGGTAGTTGCCTATCTGTGGCCACAGAGGTCGATCACACAGGCTTTGATGGTGATCCATGGATATCTCAAGGAATGTCTCTAAACTGGGAGATGTATTTTCTCCCGTACATAACGAGAAAGAAGCAGAAACCCTGTTTTCCAAAATCCTATACTTACTTCAATTCCTGCTTGCTTTATGTTGCAGGTGTTTTTCCAGGTCGGATCACCTCGCCCTCCACATGAAGAGACACATCTAAATATCAGTCAGCTTGGCATGGATGTCATCTGGGCTAAGTGTTGTGAGATGAAAGTGGAACTCAAGTTACAACGTGCTACCTTACAGGAGAAGAGAACTCGATCCCGTGTAATCCTCTGTACAGGGACCACATGCTCACAGTGTCATGCTCCCAGTTACACTTCAGTACCACATCGGTTCTTTTATGCCTTGCCCCAGCTGGATGGGAGAAGATGCAGGCGAGGAAATGGTATAGAGGTGAAGTCAGTGAAAAAGAACAATTACTTTCAGTACTTCATCCCTCTTGGATTTGTTTCCTGTTTTTGCCAGTGGAAATCAAAGAAAACAGAGGAGGCTTCCCTGCAGGTGGACGGCAGTAAGAGGGGCTTATCTAACTTGCTTCTCAGTGCAACTCACTAGAAGAATATGTCGTCTTGAAGTTGCATATTTGTAGCACTAACTTTCTTTTTAAATAGATGGGGGGAAAACAATGACCTAGAAAACCAAATCCCAGTTTGGTAGCCAAAATTAACCTCTTGGTTTTTTTGTTCTTTCTCTGAGAATTCCTAATTTTCAGTGCATCAGACTTCTCACAGACACTTCGACCTGTCTTGGTTTTGGTTCTTCTTCCCAGAACTGAGCTATTGAGATCCTTTTAAGTCAATACCAGTGGCCTTAATGGCAGTAGACTGTGGAGTGACACTTGTGACACAAACATCCTCTTTTTGGCCTGAGTTTATGTAGACTTCATGGAGGATTATATTTTTGTTGGTTGTTTTTATTTTAATTTTTTTTTTTGGCTATTGCACAACATATGCACTAGGGACTCTGGAAGCTGCTGCCACGATGGCTAAGTAGCCAAGGGATAAACCCCTGAGATACAGCACCTAATATCTCTGTAAGCCTCACCTTATTGCCATAGCTAGGACTTCTTGTTTATTTTTTGAACAAAAAACTTTAAAAGCTTGTTTGGAAGCTTAAACCTTTTTTCTCTTTTCTCCACAAACAAGTGATCTTCAGAACTCCTTGTCTTCACCTGGATATCAGTCTGGGACTGGCCACACAGGCATGACTACAGGATTCCTTCCACATCATGTGAGCAGATTAGCCACAACCCACGGTGATTTAGTGGTGAATTATGTTGCTTTTTCTTGCAGTTCTCCTATTAACCAATTTAAAACATTAGCCTTTTGTTTCTGTAAAGAGCACCTGCAGACGTTTTAATTTAAACCTGTTTGTTGAGCATCTTACACACAAAAACAACCCCCAAGCCAAAAATCCTACTCCAGTCTCTGAGTAGGAAATCAAGAACCTCTTCCAAGTACAATGGCTTCATTCAGCATTAGCCTGTTAAAGAAAATATCAAAGTCCTGCTTTTCTTTTCATCAAGTTGATGCTGTAGCCCTCTCCTATATGAAAAAATGTAACCATGTGAGCGGTGAAGGAAGGGATTGGATTTTACATACAGCAGTGAGGCATTTCCAAATGATTGGTCCAAAGTATTACTAACCTAGAGGTCCATTTTGGCCTACGGTGTGAATCATCAAGGAGAAGTGGAGGTCTCATGCTCACCCTTCCGTCATATTGATAATTTGATTTCTTTGGCTCAAAGTGGATTAAAGTCTTCATTACAAAAGAAAAAAAAACAAACCCTAAAAAATGTATTGCCATAACTTGTATTTGAACCTATTTGGCACTGGTCCTGACTCCAAAGACTGCATTTAGGACCATGAAAATGGCCTATGCAAGCAGGCAGGCAGTCATTAGGTTGTATATTTTGTATATTCTTGGACCATCCCTACAAGATGTGTCTAGAAATGAAACAAAATAGCGCGTGGTCCACAAATGGTTGCTGCTCTTTTATAATGTATTAGCCAACTGCCCTTCTTTGACTGTTTTGACTCATTGACTGTTAAATATTTCCTTAATTTATGTTTTGGGAGGTGAAATTGTACTTTAAGGGGAAAAAAGAGCAAACAAGAAACTCAATAGATGTTTTTAAGAGCCGTCACCGGGATCCTTGGCACTTGAATTCTCAGCATTTTGCAACCTTTGGTTCCAGTGAGAGATTGAATTTATTCAAAAGATGCTGGTTTTCCTCACAGTTTTCACAAAACACTGTGACTGTCAACTGAACACTTTGGGGACAGGGGGGAAATACGATGTCTGGCCCATATGGCATGAAATATGGACCAAAATCTAACCATCTTTTAGGGGCAATGATGTAATATTCATGATAAGAGCATGAGAGAGAGTGAAAGAAAGTCAGAAAGAAAGAGAGAGAGAAGAAAAAATTGAATTTATTCCAAAGATTTAAAACTAACTATACTCTATATGTGTATATATATATGCTTATATATATATATATGTATACATTTAAAAATTGCAGAGCACTGCTTGCTGACAATCTCGTATTTCTCTACTTCTGTATTTGCATACTTCTTATGGCCATTCCACCCAGCTGTTTCACTGGGACTGAGGGCCCTAGAATCCAATTTGTGTTGGAGCAAATAGAGCATCCTGCCAGATCACAGAATCACAAAGTGTCCTGAGTTGTAAGGGACCCACAAGGATCATTAAGTCCAACTTCTGGCCCTGCGCAGGACATCCCAAGAATCCCACCATGTGCCTGAGAGTGTTGTCCAAATGCTCCTTGAGCTCTGGCTGGCTTGGGGCTGTGACCACTTCCCTGGGGAGCCTTTTCCAGTGTCTGACCACCTTCTGGGTGAAGAACTTTTTCCTAATGTCCAGCCTGAACCTCCCCTGACACAGCTTCATCCCATTCCCTTGGATCCTGTCACTGGTCACCAGAGAGCAGAGATTGGTGCTGCCCCTCTGCTGCCCCTCAGGAAGATGTCTAATGGGAACTGAAACCTCAGCTGTGTGGAACTGTAGAGCATCCAGTGAGTGCATTAGATAAAAAAAAGTATAAGAGAATCCTAGAATTTCTTTACGGTAGTGTCCTAAAATTTATGCTCTCAAATTCTCCACTCCAATATTCATTGGCTGTGAACCTGCATAAATATCCTCCTTTGCTCTCTGAACACACCTGCCTTTAGGTGTGCTATCAGTAGTATACAAACCTTAATCATTAAGTGATGGTTTAAACACCAGACTCTGTTTAAATGGGAAAAAGTCAAGCAAGACTTTTTTAGTTCCAGTTGTCATTTATGGTGTTGTTGGCATCTTATTTAAATATACCAGAACAAAGGCCCCAAGGGAAAAAAAATGCTGAAATACATCTTTACTTTGTTCATAAGGCAGGCCTACATCTAAATCCTGCATCCAAATAGCCTAAAAAACATAGAAGAAAGGGGGGTAAAAGGCAGATTTCAAATTTCTCAGGCTCTGTAGCAGATCTTGAACTCTGAAGCCAAAATTTGAGCTTTGAAACCACCTCTTATGTTTGAAAAGGGTGATATTTTTCAGCTGTATATATGGTGTACCCAGTCAATCTCTTGACTTCAGTTTTCGGGTGCTCATATGCAAGTGTCGTAGTCATTACTTAAATTTTGAACCATAACTTTGGTATTTTATAGAAGGAGTCTCCATTTTGGAAAGGCATAATTAGTGACACATTCCAGGATTGGGTTTTTTTTTTACAATGACGAGTTTTGTTTCTTTGCGGATATTTTAAGCTGTACACTTCAAACTCGTGTAGTCTGTTATAGTTAGTTCCTTTTTGGGCCTGTGTTTCCTTGCTAAAGTTGTACAGTTGTTCTCTCTCTGTAAATTATGAGTAGAATCAGACTAAAGAGGGAAGGCTCTGTGTAAGGCTTCTGGAAAGCAAACCCATAAATTTGGTGACAGTTGAGGACAGTTATCCAGCTGTAGAAAGGAGAAGCTTTACCTTGTTTCCTTCAATGTAAGATTTATGCCTATTTGTAAAAGAGAAGCCACTCTAAGAAAATCAGATAATTTTTCCAAGGTTATGGAGCTGTAGGATGAAAACAGATTGAGCTAAAAGTCTCACAAAATAGTGTACACAGAGGAAGCAACTAAAATAAATGTTTTTGTGATTAGCTAAATAATATTTTGGATCAGAACAGTCAGTCATAGAATCATGAATATGGAAAGGGGCCTCCAGAAGCCATCTTAGCCAACCTCCAACATGAGCTGGTTGCTCATGACTGTATCCAGTTGAGTTTTAAATATCCTCAACAATGGAAATTCTGCAGTCACTCTGTCCAAGCTTCTCCAATATTTAACCACTTTCATGGTAAAAAAAAAAAAAAAAATCCAAAAATCTGTGTGTCAAGTAGAAATTTTTCATGTTCAAACCCGTTTTCAGGCTTCTTCCAGTGTGCACCTCCAAGAAGAGTCTGGCTTCTTCTCTAGTCTTGGTTAGGTATTTGGAGATAGCAATAAGATCTACACTTAACCTTCTCTTCCTAAGGTTGAATCGTGTCTTTCAGCCTCTCTTCATCCATCATGTGTTCCACTACCTTCGTGGTGAATCTCTGCTAGACTTGCTCCCATATGTCAATCACTTTTGTGACTGGGGAGACCAAGACAGAATATTCCAGGTCAAGATGTGCTTTGTATGTGACAGTGTTGATAAAATATATTTGTTCTGGACTTTTCCATTGTCTGAGACAACTTAAAGTCAAGATTCTATTTTGAAAACTGACTAATAAAAAATAATTTAGGAAGCACTGTTATAAATAGTTTTCTAATCAAATTTGCCAAATCTGTGCATAAAAATATGCTTATAAAAATATACTTCTGTACCACCAGCTTGAGCCCTGGCTAGCAAAATTCATTTTTTTTCGATGTGATCATTGATGGTTCACTTTGAACTAAAAAATGTGTAGTTTCATTTGTACTGTATCAAATATGAAGACACATGATGCTGTATTTTAGTCACTTCTTATACTAAAACTGCACTTCAGTGCATCTTTGTTCTGTTTGGTTTTCCCCTTAGGAGATAAAGAGCAACATAAAATATCAGATATATTTTATAGAGATTGGTCTAAAAGTGGATGGCAGAATCCAGAGTATTTTTCATTATCTCTGAGTTGTTTTTCAGTAGCTAGTTCTCAGTCTAGACAATTACATTACCTGGCTAAACTAGCAACTGAAGTGAAATTCTAGATTCTTTCAGTGTCTTGGACGAGGCCCTGAGCAGTCTGGTCTCACTAAACAAAGGGTTGAATGTTGGATTTGGTGACCTCCAGAAGTACCTTCCAATATTAATTTTTCTGTGCTTCTATGATTCATTTCACAGCTTTTACTTATTAAAAGTTTTCTGGTTTTATTTCTTCATAGTCTTGTGCTGATGAAGCAGACTGTAAGGCAGATCTGTAGGTTTTTTCTCTAATTCTGAGAGTTTCATCCTTGTTAAACTTTGTGAGCTTTCTTCATGAGGGAGACCTAGAAAGGAAGAAATCTTAAAAGAACCCAAACCCTTAGCAAATCAGTTTGAAGCAATATCATACCTTGATATGTGTCACAGCCAGATATTATGGAAACAAGTTTGCTAGACTGGAAGACCCATGTGATGTCTCAGAAATGGTTTCCAGGACCTGAAATCTAAGCCAACATATTTCTACAAAGGTGATTTTTTTTTTCATTCATTCATTCATTCTTTTCCTCAGACTTTTTGGAATTGCTATTTTTGTTGGGGTAGCACATTTTCACTTAATGGATGGGAAGCACTGACCAAACACAAACAGGGAAGAAGAATCTGAATGCAAGAGGATCCCTCAGTCCTTGCTTTCAGAATTGTTTTAACTTTAGGCATAAAAAAGTAACTAATCACTAGGGTGTATAGCTAAAATGGAGTTGATCAATATGATTGTTACAGTGACTGAGTATATCTTAGTTATGACCTTTCTGATATCTGTAGAATCAGGCTTTCTCCCTCATTTTTATCTGACCCTAGACAATTTGGGGTTTGTATCTAATATAAAGGTTGCTCCTCCTATTTAATACACTTTATCTGTATACAGAAGAGGTGGTAATTGGTACTTTTGGCAAAGCTGATGAAGTTCAACTTCCTTAAGTGTGTCCCTTCCTCTTCTCTTAATGTATGTCAGAATCTTTAAATTAAAAAAAAAAAGAGGACAATTTTGTAAATAATTTAATGTTACAAGGCCAGCACTCAGTGGATCAAGGGCTTTTACTCTTGATTTCATTCAGGACTTGGCACATTCTGTCATTCCATCCAGTAAGACTGTTTTTGAGCTTTCATATCCTGGGCGATGCTCTAACCCAGAACTTCTAAACTACTTTTTGCTGATATCAGATAGAATTGCACTTGTAAAGATATCTACATACCAAGAAAGAAAAACAATGCTTGACAAGAACTATTTAACTTTGTCTTGAAAGAAGAGAAATTTTTTTCTCTCAACATTGACAAGTCTTGCCTGTCTTTCGTCAGCATTTAAACTACACTTTCATGAATGATCTTTTCTAGATCAAGCTTGGATATTTTTCTTCCTTTTGTCACACTTGAGTCTCTTTTTATTAATAGTTTAGGGATGACTACTGCAGTCTTTCTCCTCCACAGCTCTGCACAGGCTTCAGTGGCAAGATTTAGCACTGTAAGAACTGTAGGATCTGGCCTACCAGGTACTAAGATCTGTGTTATAAAGCTGAAAATTTCCTCCTCCCTTAGAGTCCTCCCTTAGAGGAAGAAGTCTTGAGAATACTTGTGCTATATAAGTTATATATATAATGATATAGTTGTATATATAAATTATATACATAAAAATGTTGAGATGGGGAGTAGACTGCCTTTATCACCTCAAGAATGAGTTTCCCTACCTGAAAACTTTCAAATGCAGGCGTCATTTTAGAAACAGGGTTTTGTAGTTTTCCTTAATGCTTGTTGATGGCATTTTTGGTGTAATAATTGAAGTTGGAATCTGTGATTTTCAAAATGAAAGCTTTGATGACTTTTTTTTTTAAGTGCTTTGGTCCTAACTTCTATATACTGCCAGAAAACAGGTTCTCCACCCTGTCTCTGTGTGGGTGTGGATGTACAACAGTATACTGTATATACCTACACAGAAGAGCAAACTGAGCTACTGACTTACAGTTTGTAGTAGCCAACTGTGCCTATTGCTTTCATTTAAGGAGGGCACTTGCTGTTGCCACTGCATTTTAGGAATCATGTCAGCTTCTGTAGGAAAGTTTTCAACAGTGCTGGGAAATACATGTTGCTGTGTACTGTGAATGAGTAGGCTGCAAATTTGGGGATTGGGAGGGGAGGTGGGAAGGGAGGGGGATGAGGGCTTCGCATGTACACACTAAAGGGAACTAGAATGGACAGAAACATGGGAATTTTAGCCTTTATTGTTGGGCTCTCGGGGAAATGAAAAGCTAACATGCAGTCCCTGGAAGGCCTGAATGGCTGAAGGGCTGATCTTTATGTTTTGCAACATATGTTTTATCCATCATTCTGTATTTAAATCCCCAGACCTGTCAGATTCTGGAAGTAGATCAAAACACTGGTTTAAACACTACTTTGTTACCAAGGCCATGTCTCTACCAGGGAAGCTGTCCTACATTAAAATCAGTCTAGCTAAATCACTTTGTAGCTGCACCTGTTATGTGATTGCCTGGATCAAGTTTGCATTGGCATCCTATGCAGTTAAGCTGAAGTGTAAGAAATGCTTCAACTAATTAAGATACCTCTACAGGAAGGTTCTTGCACCAGTTTAAGTACCTGGTTTTGAAATCACTGCATATAAACCATAAGAGCTTTTCTCTTAGACACAAGGCCTTAGTTTGGCATGTCTGCTCATCTAGTTGAAAAAATAATAATGCAGGCTGAGATTTTTATTTTTTTTTTTTTTTTTTTTTTTTTTTTTTTTTTTTTTTTTGCTTTTCAAAGTGACCTGTTTTCCCTTTCGTTCTTTGAAACTTTTCTTGCTCTCTACCACACATTAGATTTTTGTTTGGGGAATTTTTTTTTTAACAACAAAAACAACAACAAAATGTATGAATGCTCCCTATTTAAAAAAAAGAAAAACCAAAAAAAAACAAAAACAAAAAAACAAACAACATTGCTTGAAGGACTTTCATTTTGCACTATAATTTTTCTTTTACCAGATGTGTCTGACAAGTGCATTTCGGAGATGCCCTCGGTCACGTTCTCTCAGGCCTACTCTGGTATTTCTAATATATCACAGAAGTACCCAATCTTGTAGCCCTCAGTTCTGCCTTTTTTTGACATTTTATTTTTTTTAAGCTTTTTATATATATATATATATATATAAATATATTACTTTGTCAGTTTTTTTGCTGTACAAAAAGTCTTAAGATTTAAAAATATTATTTGTATTATATGATGGTGGTATGTTAATGTTACAAAATTATTAATGAAGAAAAAATTTATTTTTGTTACTGGTCTGTTTCATAATTCTTTTTTAAATTGGTATATTGTAAGATATCTATGCAAAAATGTTATGTGACGCATTTTTATTTAAGAATGTAATATGTGTAATAAACTGTAGAATGTGTTTGGCCCAACAGTGTTTAGTGTGCCTTGTACATTATTTCTTTATGAAAACTTCTCTGAAGAGTGAAATGGCTTTTGGAGTTAAGGCTATGGTCCTGTAAACAGTTATTGACATAAAAATACAACTTCTAAGTGTGCTTTAGCCCATCAGAATAATATTTCTGGATTTAAATAATTTATTTTTAATGTATTTTGTAACAGTTCAAGTGTTGCTTATATTCATGCTGTTTCACATGTTGCTTTTGGAAAAGATGTTCAGGAAGGAAGTTCTTGTTCTTAAAAGCTGACCGAATTTGGCTTGTAATTCTGCTTCTTTTGGAGTCAGTGATTTCTGTTATTTGATAGTTTACACTTGTTGAAGATTTCAGCCAGTATTATTTTTGTAAAAGACACAGAGAACAGTGTGTTTTATTTTCCATGCTTAGCGTTACAACACATGTCAGTCAGTGGTCAAAACAGGTCTAGACTTTGAGGCTCCTGAGAGCTTGTGCTGTGCTCTGGTCCGTGTGTCAGGCTGTCTCACAGGAGCACAGCATTGTTCTCTTTCCCCGCCTCAGTCATTTAGTCTCCCTCGTTAATGTCTGCAAAACTGCAAGCACAATTGAATCCACCTGGATGCTCAGGTACTAAAAACGTATTTAGGCAGTAAAACCAGTTATTTTGAGCACAATTACTTCACAGTGTCATGACATAAAATGAAATTACTTTTTCAGGACAGGCCAATATCCCTTTAGGTTTTTGCTGCCTTGTGCTCACACACTGCAGCAATCTCAGTGGGCATTGCAGGAGGACATTCTCTAGGGCCCATCTGATGCCAGCTGGCTGAGTTTCATTTCTGGGACAACATGCCTCACTTGCACTGTTGGGGAACCTGCTAGGATTGTTTATGTCAGGCAGACAGAGGGTAGGATTCCCCTCCTGACATCTGCATCTAGCAGTCAGATGATCACTCTAGCCTGCCCATTTATACTGCCTCTGTAGCTAATGAAGAGAGACATATCCAGAGGTAACTGACTCCAGGGGATGAGTTGAAGGCAAAAGGAGCTGGGGTGTTGTTAAGCATTTCTGAAAAACCATATGGTCAAGTTGGAAGACGGTGAAGAAGTGATGCCCATAGCTGCTTTGGTTGCTCAGCTTGTACCAGGTGTTTAATGATGGATGTAATTTGTAGTGTTTGGGTGTATGTTAAGAAACAGCTCTTGAGCACTGATAAAGGGCTCAGCACAGGTCCAAATTATGGGCTTGTGTTACAAATGGTCAAAACTGGATCATGTTCTGTCTGCTTCAGCGTGACAGTGGCATCCTGGAGTCACAGAGTTTGAGTGATTGAGAAGTTGTCATAGCTGAAAAAAATGGTCTCTGTTGTGGATCAATTAGTATGAGGTAGGTATGAATGGAGTTATGTTTGACAGAATTATTTCTGCAAATAGAATTTTCACATTATAACTTTTTTCTTGTAAAGACAAGGTCTAGGTTCCTTTACTTTCTCTCTTCCTTGAGAACTTCTGGAAGCTTTTAGCATCTCACCTACCTTGATTTGTCTGACAGTTGCATATGTCTGTACATCTAGACAAAAATACTTCTAGTGTAATTTAGTCCTTTGCTCTCCACCTGTGAGAGGAACATCCAAAGACTTTTTGAAGGGCAGCACAGCATGAAACCCAACTGGAGGGATGATTATCAATTACAGGTAAGCATTTAACCTGGTTGTTTTCCAGGAAGTTTCAGAAAATACGATGCTTTGCTATCAAACACGTCCTCTTAGAAGCAAGTAGGTTATTAATCTGCAGGAGTAGCTGTCAGACACTTCCCTGGGCTGGAGGCCAGGGAAAGGACAGAAAGTGAATAAACTTCTCTTTGAAATTTTTCAGTAGCACACAGTCACACACCTTGGGCAACTCCTGCTGATGGGTACAGAGTTTTCCGAGGAAAGAAAAATTCATTTACTTCTAGGGTTAAACTGTACTTGAGCCTTCTGTTGAGCTCATCTGATGCAAACTCACCATGTGCAAACTTAGCATGACTTTTCAGACATAGAGTCATAGAATAGGTTGGGCTGAAAGGGACCTTAAAGATCACCTGGTTCCAATCCCCCTGCCATGGGAGAGGATGTCACCCACTAGGTCACATTACTCAGAGCCCCATCCAGTCTGTCTTGAGCACTGCCAGGGATGGGGCATCCAGACCTCCCAGGGCAACCTGTTTCAGTGCTTCACCACCCTCTGAGTAAAGAATTCCCAATACCCAATCTAAGCCTGCTCAATTTTAGTTTAAAACCATTACTGCTTGACCTGTCACTATCTGCCCGTATGAAAAGTCCCACCATGCTTTTTATGAGCCCTGTTAAGGTACTGAAAGGCTGCAGTGAGGTCTCCCCCAAAGCCTTTTCTTTTCCGTGCTGAACAACCCCAGGTCTCTCAGGTTTTTCTCCCCTCTTTTTTTTTTATTTTTTTTTTAATATGATTTTTATTTTTGACTTTACTCACTTTTTTCTAATGAGTGTAAACAAAGAGAGAAAAATTAAATGTGAATGAAAGCAGAGGTTTGCCACCAGAATAATGTTATTTTACCTCTTTTTACAAATATTTGTAATGCTTCTGGGTTTAATTGGTTTTTTAAGATGTCAGTTTTGATATGAAATAAACAGTTTTTCATTAACAGTACTGACTGAGAGCTCAAGTGCCTCATCATGTGCCTCTGTGGTACTGAGAGCTAACAAAGGCCATTGGAACATTTACTTCCAGGGGCCTTCTGTGTCCATGGCTTGTCCACGGACTTCACTTTTCTGGAAATCTCTTGTCTGAAGTCATAACAGCCACATCCTCTTTTCACAGAGCCTTCCTCATGTACCCCTGTGCATGGTTTCAGATTCATTACCTCCTTCTGTTCTGTCAGTTTAGTGTTCCCTGATGAGAGGCAATAAAACTGAGCAAGACAAAGATGCTGCAGCTAATTAGTCTTGAGGTTAAAATTCTTCATGGCTTTGAGTACTCTTCCAAACTCAGTCAAATTTACCTTTATCTCCAGAATTTTTGCTGGGCTTTTTGGAGGTGGAGACTGAACAAAAGTACCTCAAACATGTAGAACAAGAATTCAGCTTCAGATTCCCAAGTAACATAGAGTGTGGGAACTGGGAAGCAGAGTCCCACTCCAAGCACATGTTTGCCTTCTGGTTTGAAGATCTTACCTAGTGTTTCTAATTTACTGAGGTAATCAGGAGGCCCTTCTCCTCTCACAGTAGTAAGCCCACAAGTAAAGAGAGGTGCAGGTGAGTGACAATACCATTTTAAAAGCGTTTCGAAATATTAAGGAAGTATCTTTGAGAAATGGGAACTTTCCTGCCCTTCAACAAAAGCGTCTTACCCTTGCAAAATAAATACCTAAAATTCAGCAATGTTTACATTGGCCTTCTCAGGTAAATATTTTGGTCCCAAAAATAAATGTTACTTTCCACCTCTTTCCTGTGACCCTGAAGTATTGTGGCTGGCTTAAGGGCGCAGAAGGAACTGCTAGAAAGAAGATAGTTTGGAATAGGAAGGAGGGCACAGCCCTCATGATCAAAGAACAGCACCCCATGCTCTGGGAAACAGTGGAAGCTGTAACCTAAATACGGTTCATGGCCCAGAATGGAAGGACTCAGCTACAGATCTGTGTCTCCATGTAAAGTCACGTAAGGAGCAGTCCGGCATCGCCTCAAACACCCTGCGATCCCAAGTAATGGTAATTAATAAACCCCAACTCTTTGCATTCCGTTTTTATTTTCTGATGCTTATCTTGCAAGCATTTCCCCAAATTGTCTCAGCCCACTCCTCGTTTCTCTCCTTTTCCATATGTTCATGCTGCCAGAGGACAGTTTCCCTTCCTAGCCCTGTGGAGAGCAGGCCCGCAGCGGGGCCCCTCAGGCGCCTCAGGGCCGGGCCCTGCGGGGAGCGGGGCCCTCAGAATGGCGCCTGTCTGCCCTCAGGTCTCCTGGCACAGCCCGCCTGTCCCGGCGGGCACCTTTTGGCATCGTCTGTGGGGCCAGCCCTGCTGGCACCACTGGGAGTGGTGCCATCAGCAGCAGGAGCGTTGAGGTGGAAGGGAAGCACAGGATGACATGTCCTCCCATCAGGTGGGTCCTTTCCCAGTACGCGGAAGCCATGTTACCCTCTCCCTGCATAGTGATTCTGCCACTCCTCTTCTGCCACCCCTTACATCACTATTTTGGGGTCCCCCATTGCAAAGCTGTCCAGGCTTTCTGTAGAGCCAGGAGGGGGTTTATTTTCACCAAAGCATAAAATGAAACCAAAGAATTATAAAATGCTGCCATGTTCTTCGTGGTGGGCATTGCTATTACCTCGTCTGCTTTTCTATCAGCATTCCTGATGCTGTGTGCCTGCTCTCCTGAGCTGTGGTATGGACTGAACTCCTCCACCTAGGCATCCACAAGTCACATTTTCATTAGTAAACTCAACACAGAGCCATGGTCTGGTTGTCACTACTGTTAAATTGTTGGTTTGGCCCTGTCAGACAAACCCCTGCAGCCTGCCTGGGTGGGACCGAGGGCCAGTGGGTGCTCAAAGGCAGAGACATGGGCGCTGTTTTAGGAGGTTTTGTGTGGAAAGGTAAGAGATTTCAGTGGTCTGAGTTGTGAGCTGTGCTGATCAGGCAGCCCCAGGAGGCTCCTGGTGCATTTCCATGTCCACATGAGCGCTGCCAGCTCTGCCACACGGCGCCATTCCCTCCAGCAGCTGCTCTCAGGCTCTCCCGACAACCACAGCCTGTCTGTGAGGGGAGCACCAGGAGATCACAGGAACTGTGTCACTGTGACCGGGTACTGACCAAAATTCACTGGTCTGCAGTGTGAGAAGTAGCTGCCCTGCTTTCTGAATGCAGCCCCAACACCTGGGCCACCTCAGCTTGGAGCCTCAGATGTCCAACATGGCACTTCCAGACATCAGCTGTGCCAGCAGCAGCGGGATGGCCGCCAGGCTGGGCAGGCGTCCTCCTTCCCCTGCCACTGCCTGCACTGGCTGTTCCTGGCAGCAAGAACTAGTCACATGCTCCAGAAGGAAGCTGACCTGCAGCAGTGGGCAGGTGAAAGAAACATCCAGAGGCTGAGCAATTCTGTTCAGCACCTGAATAGAAGACTAGCCCCTGGGGAGGTGCTGCCTGACAAACTTAAGGAGGGCAGCTTTCTCTTTGACATTAGTGGAGTTACATTATATACAGATCAAGAGGAGAATGTGCCCCTAATTAATCAGAAATCACTGTCAGTGAGTCACTGTGTCAAAAGGGTTTTGGCCAATTGTCCTTCACTTTTCAGAAGTGCCCTACTTCCACCTAGGGAAGGACTTGGAAGCTGCTTAAACAGATGAAAGTAGTCAACAGCTCTGAGAAAACTGCTTATATGTTTGTGTCAATTTAATAGAGAAATATACACTCAGATTTAAATGCCTTACTGATTTTTGTATATATATTATTTTTGTTACAGAAGAGAAAGGGAGGAAGAGGACAATGAAGACAAAACATTCAGAGAAAACCTCAGCTAAAGTTTGATTTTGAGTAGAGCAAGATGCTATGAGGAGCTGTATGGTCGGGAACTGTACGAGGATGTGGAAGAGCCAGATCGTACCCATGCCACTGCAGACATTTTAGGTAAATATAAATAGCATAAGTACAGAATGCCCATGGAACTCACTTGCTCCCTGGCTCTAGCAGA
The DNA here is from genome assembly GCF_027477595.1 of Haemorhous mexicanus. Taxonomy (NCBI): domain Eukaryota; kingdom Metazoa; phylum Chordata; class Aves; order Passeriformes; family Fringillidae; genus Haemorhous; species Haemorhous mexicanus. The sequence goes on along the minus strand of NC_082348.1, from coordinate 25,761,066 downwards.
CACACAAAAAGGTGTTAATATCTGTGTAGACATTTTGCCTGGGTGATTCTGCTGTGAAAACCTAATGCTGGTTTCCACTTTCTACGGGGAGACTAGAGATGGAACACTATACAGAACTTCAGGCATTAACAATAAGCAGTGGGGAAAGGGTTTCTACTGACAGTAGCCAAGCTCAAGAGGATAGTTTCAACTGTCATACTGAATTGGATGCTAAATCCAGTTTCTAGGCATTTACAGCCCAGTCTGCATGGGACTTGAATTGACTTTAACACCAAGTTGGGAACAGCATGTCTCCTTGATCAAAACCAGTTCCATGTAACTCTACCCATAGGTACAATACCCTTTGTTAAAAGCACAGCAACTATTTGTTCACTAAGGCCCAGAGAAATTTATTTTTTCTTTGTGTTGATTTTTCTGAAAAGGATTTGTAACTGGTTTCAGAAAAATCCATAAAAGGATGTGACCTTCAGACTGTGTCATAATTTTTATTCATCTGATTATGGTGCCAATTGTCTTACAGTGTGATGGGACTGGAAACAAGGAGAGTCTGATGCCAGAATCACTTTATACTTATGAAGCTTTTTCTTATGCTTTGTTTGGTGAAAAATTATGGGTGGTGAGAACACTTGATAGGTCAAGGATGTTTATTATTCTTCCTGTACGTGCCTCATGCCCTACAGCTGACCCAGAAGAATTATGAAGTGGGGAACTAAACCACTTTCTGTACCACTTAAATTTAAGGCTTATTGATTGTAGCTGCTCTTAGCTATGCCAAGCATCTCCAGCTAGGCAAGGGGATACAAACCTATGATACAAACCTATTAGGAACAAGACTGGCATGTGTTTTGTGTGCTGGCAGCTGTCAGAGTGAGCAGCTAGTCCCCATCAGCATCATCAGTGCTTTCTGTGTGAACCCACATACGTACCTATGTATTTATACGGGTGTATACACACAGCTGCTTAGGAATATGAAAGTTTTTATGTTCCCTCCTTACCTTTCTGGCAGTACTACAATCCTTAAGAACATTCTCATACCCCACCCTTATAGTTAAGCAATGTCAGAGAGGAGAGGAACTCTCCTCTGCTGAGTGTAATACAAGTGTGGTGTTAAGAAGCCTTGTGTGTCAAGCCAGATACTCCTGTGCCTCTGTAAACCTGTCACTTTGGTCCAAATTCACAGTAGAATTCAATACATAAATATTTTTATTGGTGTTTGGAGTCTTTAGCCTCTCATTAACTTCCTAAACCAGCGATGATAGCATTCTTCTAAGAGACAGGGGTACCTGCATTAAAGAAATTATCAGATTCCAAAGACACAGAGGCTACAGACTGATTTCCCTGGTCTCACCTGTCTGCTAATCTGTTTACAATGCCATGTCATTCCTGGTTTGTATTGCCTTCAATCAAGGTATGTCCTGTTAAACACCAAGTTCTACTTAGCTGACTGCCAAAGTGCCACAGTGATAGCTTCAGTGGCAGCACCAGGTAGGTGACTACTGTAGGCACACGGCTTGTGGTGATTGGGAGTGGGGCTGTGGCTGAGCCTCAGCCCCAGTGGGCTACAGCTGTGAGAAGCAGGTGAGCAGCATTGAAAGCACTGAGACCTGGAGTGCCCAGGTACCCTGACCAGCCACCAAAGGGAACAGAGGGCACACAGGTGCAATGCATTAACATAAGGGTATAAAAGGTGGGGCTAAAGAACAAGGAGGGCAGAAGCTTGCAGCCTTCTGATGTGGCCTGATGGTACTCTGTACAGGCAGAAGCTTGCAGCCTTCTGATGTGGTGTGGTGTTACTAGGTAAGGGTTGAAACTTTCTGAAATTGTGTGGTGATACTCAGTGTACTGTGGCTGTCTCAACTGTGGTATATGCTTGTGACAAACAACCAATACTGTAGGCAAAAGTGTGGCTTGCTAGGGTTCTCCCCCCTCCCTGCCTGGTCTTCTCTGCTGTGTTTTTGTTGGACTTGTGTATTGCATCACTCAGGGGCTGTGTGTAACATGGGAAGGGCCAAGCATGGGCTTGTGATCTGGATGAGCTCTCTGTCTCAGTCAAGCTTTCTTCTTCTCACACAAAGACACATAAATTTCAGGGTGCATATGTATTCAGTCTTGGCTGAGGCCATGCTGATGTGATACTGATAGGTATTTTGTGATGCCAGTGCACCTCTGCTCGATCCTCTGGAAAGGAAGCAGTGCTAAGATTTCTCTGTCAAAGGTGGCTGTACAGATCAAACACTTTGAACACAGGGCAAGTAATATTAAGAAATTTTTTTGTTGTTGTTTGGTAGAAACAAGATATTTTTTGCTGTGTCTTTGAATCTCTATTGCTATAAAAGACAAAAAAGTACCATGGCTATGTAACACACTGTGAGTTAATACGCTATGACCCACCTAAGAAAAAAAAGAGGGTATGTATGGAAGAGACTGTAGATACATCTTTGGGAGTGCTAAAGTGCATCAGTGCAAACTCCAGTCTCTTCCTTTGTGGAAAAATTGTAAGGGTGCAGGTGTTAAAGTTTGTGGTCCATGTGTATTTAATGAAAGAAACAGTACATTAGGGTATTTAGGTAGCAGTTGTCCAATCTAATGTTTATATAAAGAGAGTTTGTTTTCAAAGAGATGAAGATGGTAAGTTCTGATGTGGCTGAACAGATAGATTTTTATGGGTCACTCTTCAGGCCTGAATACGGAAAGAAATTTCTTTTTCTGAAAAGTCATCTCTAGCTGTTGTCTGAACTAAAGACCACTAAAGCTACTAGGTAGGTTTTCAACTTAAGTAAAACTTAAACTACAACCTTAATTCTTAGTTGTGAGTATGGAGATCATCTGATTCATACAGAACTTTTTGTATTTAGCTATAAAAGAAAAAAGATTCCTTTTTTTTTTCAAAGACACCAACAAAAGTCCTAAAAGACAGCCAGTATAGTTTTAATACTTCTTTTGGCATCCATTCTTTTTGCCCCGTAAGTAGCAGGCTCCTGCTGTGGTTCTGTTCTTCCCATAGTTCTGATTTTAATAATAGGAGAAGGTATATAAAGAACATAACATTTTCTGAAGGGGACCAGTCCATGCCTTTGCATTAAAAATGTAGCAAATTAACAGCCTTCTCCAAGAACTGCTCCCTTGTCTGATGGCAGCCCAAAGTGCTTTATTTGCTACAAAATCATAGTTTATGAGCAATGTGCTGGTCAGATGTTCCATGTACATTCATTTCAGTGATGGCAGTAGCAATGGAGGCATTTTCCAACCTTGACACAGACCTTTTCTTTCAATTTATTTTTTTTAATGAATTATCAGTTCATCTCAAGTACTTATTTTTCCCTCATCTAACTGTCCCCTACCCCCTCCACACCCGTTAGTCTGTGTGAAGTCTTTCCAGCAAGACCTAAAAGCATGTGATATCCTCTTGGATTCATGTTTCATGTGGAATCTCAAGCTGAGAGAGGCCTCAGGATAGAGCCCTTACTGACAGGGGGGTGGCAAGGCAGTCAGGATGGTGTAGGCGTGCAGAAGTGAGGAACCAGGCCTGCTCAATATGTTTTTAATGAAACTAATAAATACAGCCATTGAATGAATAGAGCTGATTGACATGGGGAGCTCCTGGCTCTCCCCTTCCATCTGCAGCCTTTTCAGTAGCAGAACAGGATAAAGAAGTTTAAAAGGAAATTGGGACATGTATTTTCAAAGAAATGTTATACAAAATTGAAGCAAAATCCTGGATAAAAGAAAAATTGTTCTTTTGCTACAAAAAGCCTAGTAAGGTTTTTTTCCATGTTCTTTCCACAGAAAAGAGTCAAACCCTCTCTTGCAGTTTCCAGTGAGCCAGTGGAAGGTTCAGTAATGGAATAGCTGAAAAAAATTCAAAGTAGAAATTGTTTTTCATTATCTTTTTCCTGACATGGAAAAATTGCTAGGAAAAATCAGCTGTCCCATTGCTTTAAAAAAAAATTAAAAGGAGAAAAAAAGAAAATGAGCTTTTGAGCTTTGAAATGTCTTGATGATAAATAGGGGCATTTCCATGGGAAAATGCAGCCCTTGTCTAATTATGGAAAGGGGTTTGTGGCCACATAGCTCTGATCTCATTGCAGCATGCAGGAGCAGGCAGTGAATTGTCAGTACTGGGTAGGATGTGAGTAGTCATGTCTTTGGGTAAGAGTGTGCCTCCATTTCCACATATCTTCCCCCCATTAGCATCTTAACTCTGTGTCCAGTTCTAAAAGGTGGGAACAGGGATGATGGATGACATTGAGAATAGCTAAACTGAAATCACAGTGGTATATTCTGAAGCAGGAAGCTAAGCAGAGCAGTTGTTTAAAATTAGGTAGATGGCCAAAAATAAGCAATAATAATAATGTCTGCCTACCACAAGCTTAAAATTAACAGGTAAAGGCAGAGTGTATGACCATGGAAGGAGAACTTGATGTAATAGGTGTTCCTGAAGAATGAAGGAGTGTTAAAATACAAGGGAACATTGTAACACTATAATCTCTGGAGTGAGGACATGTTAGGTCATAGAGTGAAGGGTAGGAAGAGGTCTCTGCAGCTGTCAGACCCTTCTATATAGATAAGATTTTAGTAGATTAATAAAACCAGATAGTAAAATAGTAAAATATCTATTAATGGCTGACCAGCTGAAGTTAGGAGTAAATAAAAGGGACCACAGCATTACTGAGCAACCTCCTCTGTGCAAGTAGCATGCCAAAGAGTTGCTTTCAAATATTTGTAAAGGAAGAGTTTTCTAATGAAAAGTACAAAATCAAAGGGAGAAGCTAGTGGATCAGCTACAGAATTGCAAATAAGGATAGTCAGAACCTTAGGCTGAGCAAGGAAGTTTATTCTGAGTAACTTATAGTGGTCACAAATAACATACAGTAGGTTTTAAACTCTAGATGAAACTCTAATGAGGACTTCTCTGCCCTCCCTAACTTTACACTGAAATATTTTCTAAGATGTTCTTCTTTCTGCTACTGCTCTTACCTTCCTCACATAAAACTATTATGACAATAATCCAGCTGTTTTCTTGCTGCTGTGGGCATCTGCAGAAGACTCCAATGCCACTCTGTGGGTGATAGACCAGAATGCCTTGATTAAGCATCATTGAGCTGCTTAATCTTATATTTTGCACATCTTAAAATGAATGAATTAAATCTGGGAGGTGTAGAAGGCTACTCCACAAAGTTTAAGGTCAAATATTGGGCCAGTTCTTTGTAGGAACTGATGTCCAAATGTCACGTATAATTAAAAAAAAAAAAAAAAGGCAAGCCAAACCCCAACCCTGCTTATTCATAGTCCCAACAGAGATTATTTGTATTCGAAAAATTATGTGGCCAGGGCCTGATGGACAATTTTTATTCTGTAACTAGGTTATTCTTGCTGGCTCTCCACTGAATCCCACAAATATCCAAATTAATCTGCAGTAGTTCAGAACAGGTTTTCTGCAACTCTCACTTCTCATTCTGGATCCTAAATAAATAGGTGTGTGGTGTGCATCACATGAAGTGGACAGCAAAGCTGATCTCCAACCAGTCAATAAAGAAAAGTGTATTTCAGGGTCAAACTTATTGATGTCAATGTAAGATTTGTCTTAACAGTGAAAGTGGATCAGAGTCCACTCTGTTGTGAATGCTTGTGCTATTGATAGACTAATCTAGGATGATGAAGTTTTTTTAAAGTGCAGGAAAAGGAACCAGGAAGAAAAGAGTAGTAGTAGCTTGAAAGAATACTTGATTCATTAACCCCTCCTTCCTCAGTTCTTACTTCTCTTTGTTCTAGTGAACCATCTATTTAATCAGGGAGTGTTCATCAGATGAGTGGTTTTTGCCAACAGAGGCACTTAGTTCACTGCTTGTCAGAAATTTGGCTATCAGATCTTGATAGTCTTTAAGGTTTATTCGTCCTATGGACAAACAAGCTGGAAGCCTTGCAATAAAAGGAATCTTCACGAGCAAGCCTTATAAAAACATGAGATTATCTTTAAGGAAGTGACTAGATTCCTTTCCAGTACTGCAAGTGAAATACACCTCAAGTGAATCCTCCAGTTAAAGAGTTACATTTCTAGAATTTTGTTCCCTGGATCTCGGATCCAAAACTAAAGCCAATGGTAGGGCTGGATAGTGGTTTTGTGGAGATTGGAATCATTGCATTGGCTTTACAGGCAACACACACAGCCTCTAAATGTCTGATTAAAAATGACTTTTCTGTTCAAATATTTTTAAAGTTTTGGCAATATTTTCCACATTTGCAACATGTGGCAGCATTTTTGCCATGATCACAAACATTTGAAATTAGATTGTTATTCAAAAGATGTCCCAGAGACTTGGGAAGGATAAAGTTTTTCATGGCAGTTTTACTTCTTCTTTTCTTTTGTTTTACTTGCAATGTTTGCAACTTCTTGGTGCTAATTTGTGGTTTTCAGAAAGTTATGTAATTAATTTATAGAAGATAAACAATTAATTAAAAGCTGGGTTAAGTCTTATGTGTACTTAGTCCTCAGGCCTCCAGAGAATTTTTAATGTTTCAGAAATAAAACTTCCTGTTAAAAAGTTAGGAATATGCTGCTATTTTTATAACTTATTTCCCCACCATATAATTTAAATAATTTTCTCCTTGCCCACCCACTATGTTTTGGAAAGAAAACTTTGCACAGTTGCGTTACATATGATGGGAAAAAGAATAGAGGAAATGTTATTTTTTTAAAAATTAAAAGAAAGAAAAAAAGGAAAAAGAAAAAGAACGTACAACCACACAAGTGTGGAACTGCAGAAGAGAAGATGTCATCTCCAGTTCCAGAAAAACTTCCTGTTGCTAAAGAGGTGATTAATTGTGCTTGAAGATAAGCACACACTTATGTGCCTTGCAAAGTTGGGTTTTAGGAGGAAATTGTGCGCTGAGTAAAACATCCTGATCTTATTTCTTGAAATGCCTTCTTGTTTTTGAGATCAACTGTTCTGTCCGATGGGAGAATTGATAATCACAGGGCAAAATCAATCTAGGCTCTGGAGCAACTGATTACCAGCAAGGCAGCTGAAGCATATCCTGCACTGAGGACTAATTGATGGAGTTTTCCAGTTGCTAAGGGAGCTGCTGGAGAAGACTGAAACCCAGCACGTGTGTTTCAGACTATACTAGTACTGGGGCAGAAATTGGGAACAGATCCTCATTCTTTATGTCCATCTATACTTGCAAATGTTGGGGTGCTAGAAAAAATATTTATGGTCAGATTCTTATTTATATTCTGGTACCTTTGTGTAGCTGGGTAGTAGAGACTTATGTAAAATTAAGGTTAAAAAGGGCACTGAATTATAAAGTGGTATAAATAGCTTTTCTGTAAATGTGAATCTGACCTCAAGTATTAGGAGCTCCAGAGTGAAAGAATAGCATTGTTAAAAGATAACAGGGCAGAGAGGCTTAAATTCACATACCTAATTGCTTTGCAGACATTAAGCATGCAAAAATACAAGGCAAAAACTTGTTAGGATGGGCAAGACAGACATTTGCCTCTAGGTTAATCAGTAGTTCTCCTGTAATCAACACATTGGTGTAAATTGATCCTGGAGCAAGATAGGACTCTGAGATAACACTTCTCAAATAACTTCCCCTAATATTGGAAGGATTGTCAGCTGCACCACTGCAGCACAAGAGGATAAAAGGAGAATGCTTGGGAACTAATTAACAAGTTACCAGCTGAGAGGGTCTCATTATTTTGAAATGTAAATACTGTTGTTGATTAAATCTGGATCATTAGCTCTGGTCTTTGATAGAGGAAGTTTCATCAGAAGTGAAAAACGAGAACGCAAGGAACTTTGTGGTGTTATTGAAATATCTGATCCTTTGGGGAATGTCCAGAGAGCTGAACATACAGGCTTTAATATTTGAACAATCCTGTGTAACTGGAGCTGTGAGAGACTCCTGCTCACTTCACACTATGCACAAAGAAAAGCACGACTTACACTCACTAGCAGCTACCAAGCAGTTTAATGACAAGACAAATTCCTGTTTGGCAGGATCTTGGTAATGTTTCATATCAATGTAAGCTCTAGCATAGAACACACAAAAGGTTCTGGTCAGATCCTTACCAGAGATTTTTGTCTACTTCAGATGCTTGAAGATCCTGTTCATGAAATCAAATTTTTGCACATGTAAAAAGATGGATGGATTTGAACACCTTCCCAACTAACTTTCATGATAAAATTAATTTAAACACCTACTGAAAGGCACAATTTTTTGTATGCAATGTCAAACTGTATCCTGATTATAGGGCAGGGTAGAGGAAAAACATTGAAGTGAGCAAAACAACCATGAGTAACAAAGCTGTCTTTTCAAAACTTCTGGTGCTGTGCCGTGCATTTCTAGATCTGAGATATGTGTTCAACTTCCAAACAGCATATTCTTGTCCTATGTCAGGGAGCCAAGACCTTAGTCTTTTGATTTTGCAATCCAGTTTTCCTCTATTTTCTGAGTGCAGCAGGAGATTCCCCAGACATATTACCAAAAATCACAGTCTGCCCTGGAGGACTGTTGCAGGAAATACAGTTACCTATATATATGGGATGAACTGAAGTATTATTGCACAGCTCTGCAGCTCAGTCACCCCATCAAATTACCATACTCTGGGTATTGCAGCTTCATGCAAATAGTGAGCAGTGTTTTTCATGAAGTTTGTGGTGAAGGCTTTGGGTAAGCTGACCAAACTTGCAATTATGAGTTTATCTCCAGCTCCACTATCACTAATTATTGCTCAGGTTCTGCATTTATTACATGACTAGCAGCTGTTTTCACTGCAAAGTAAAATGCAATGGAAATGGCACAAATTAGGCATACAAGATGATTTTTGTCTGTGAGTTAATACATCTCAAGTAAGCATAATCCAAAATGTCTTATTACCTTCTAAAACTATGATAAGCTCTAGAAAAAAGCAAATATTGATACTCCCATGATGTTTGCCCAGCAGTCAGTGAGTGGTATATGCATCATTCAGGATATCTTTGTTGCAGGTATCTATTAGGAAAATGGAGAACTGAGGTTCTCCAATTAGGAGTATATAATAAATGCTGACATAGAAGATGTCCAATCTGTGAATCCTTCTTAAGTTATGCATTTATCTTAGTCTCAGCCAGTGCTACTCCTACTCCAGTTGACTACCTCCTAGTATCCATACCTTTCATTTTAATGTTATCTCCCACATGTGAGAATAGATGTTTGTCACCCTAGGTCCACAAAGCATCTGCTGCTTTCTGCCTCCAAAAATGATCAGTACCAGTTTTATCACAGGACATAGTCCTGCATCTGAGGAGATACTGAAAATGTGCTGCCATGGAATGTTTCATCCTATTCCTTTTAATTGCATGGTGTCCTGATATAGACTTCATATACTTTGATTACATTACATCCCTCTTCTTCCTGAAAACAGTTTCCTTCTTGCTGCTTGACTGAGAGTAAGATTTGTCTTCCTGTGTACCAAAATGTTGAGGTTTGAAAATAAAGGGCTGGAGTCTTGAGTAAATTCTCCTTTACCATTTATGCTGCTGGGGAGGCAAGGAAGTCAGCAGCACTCTTCAGACAGTGCGGGCTGGGCTTCCAGTTCTTTTGTGTCTCTGGAGAACTCAAACAGATACAGATGAGGACTGTGAACCCCTCATGTTCAGTGAATGAAAGCTGGTTCTGGTTGTTTGTGTTGGCAGTGCATGGGGTTTAGAGCCTCCTACAGGAGAGATTCAGCAACTGCTCTAAGCAGCTCCATCAAGGGCCGATTGTTGGTCTATTTCCTGTATGCTATTTTCTGATTTTATTAGCATCCATAAATGTCTCAATACCTGGCATTTTTCCATTAAAACCTGTATAATTTTTCACTGCTTCTCCCAGGACAAATACTTGCTGTGAAAGGATGAATCTGACTGGCTTTTCTTTTTTTAAGATTGTAGCCACTTCCTTTCCTTCTTTTCTTATAACTTCATTATTGTTTTTGGTATCTGAGTCACAAAAAGATGTTACACAAAGGGTATTTACAGTATAATGAGGTTCAATGGTATTGAGGTTCATTAGCCTTGCATTTAAGACTATTAGAGCAGAGAGGCTGTAGTGAACCATTGTGTTTGTCATTTGCACAATGTTTCTGGAAAGCAAACAGCACAGATTCTCTGGACACTTAGTGCCTTCCTTGCTATCCTTGGAGCTCATCCTCATTGGCAATAGCGTCCAGTACTGCAGAATGGAGACTGATGGAACCACTCAGCACAGTGTCACAAGTGCACGTCACCTCTGCTCTGACCATCGCCGAAGTTACCCAGAGAATGAGTCAGAAAGGAATTGAGCAAAAGATGTTGTCGGTACCATAGTGACCATGCCGTTGCTAAGGATGTGATTAGCACTCCGATTGCAGGAATGGGAGAGTTAATTGCTGTGTCCTCATTCCATTTCTCTAGGGGAATACCTGTTTGCCAGTTCTACGAGACAAAAAACCCTCTGCCCCTTGATTTTACAGCATCTGAAGCCAGCACCTGGTTGACCCTGAACATTGCCATTATGAAACTGGAATATATAGCTGTTATCCTCTAAGTACAGCACATGCAATGCTAACAATTGTCCTTTTACTCCATTTTTATTTGCTGTATTTCCCCCTCTCATGCACAACATTCACTTACATCCATTCCCCTCTGGAAGTTTGATAGCTTTTTTTCTTTAAGTCTGAAATGCAGCTATTAAGCTGAAGAAGGCTCAGGGAAATGAACTAAAATGTCTAGTGGGAAGAAAAATGGCACTGTAAGGAAGGGATAAAAAAATGCTCAGTATAATAGAGATTGATCACTCAATCTGTCCATGCCCTCAAATAAAACTGAGTGGATTTAACATGTTAGGTTACAGTTAAGAAGCTGAGTTGTTTATGTGGACAAAATATAGTTTCAGATTATCATGGGGATCCATTTATTTATTTTTGCATATGTGAGTCATTTAGGCAGTCCCTTTATGTGAGTGAAAATATATTTATTTTCCCACTCCCTGCTGGTGTGTGTTCTATTAATATCAGACTAGTTGCAATAGATGGATACACTAGAAACTATTTGGTGTTGAGTTTGTTTTTCATGTCTCGTTTTCCCTTCAGGCAGCTATCTTTATAAAGCAGTTCAAAAACCTCCAGGCACTTTTCATACAAGTTTTCCTCCATTTTAAAAACAGGGCTTAACCCCACAACAGCAATCCACAAGGAAGCAGTAGCCTGTGTAAGGTCTGAGATGTTTTCTGTCCCTTTCAGACAAGGTGGAAGTGACACTATTTCCCCAGCTTCCCAAAATGAAGCATTGGGCACTCAGAAGTGCCTGCACTTCCAACTGCTTCTATTTGATTAAAATAAAGGGGGGAAAAGGTAGAAACTGTGAAAAAAGATGCTTAAATGAATTAGGAATGGTTTTGTGAGATATCCAACACATGTCCTCACTAAGAACGTTCCTGGTAGCTGCTACCACAGCTGTTGCCCCTTTCCTCATGGCAGAAGGTCATGGAACTCTGATAATCTATTCTCCTTTTTATGCTCCCCATAGCCTCTTGGAGTTTCTCTTTTCTCTGCCCTTCCTATAGCTCTGTTTGGATTTTAGTAAATTATGGACACTCTGGGAAGGGATCTGGTGCCATGTCATGCTTGGTCCTGTACATACAGACTACAATGGTGACACTGAACAACTTATTATCTAACAGACTGAGGCACAACAGGTTTACAAAGGAAATCAGGGAAGAAAAGGGATGGGCAGTGTTCCCAGCTGAGGGAGATAACTGACTGATGAGAGCTCAAAGTCCAGGAGCTGGAGCCAGAAGACCTGACTTTCAAATCTGACTCAGCTGCTCTTGCTTACATTAAAATGAGGGGGGAATCAAGGCAACCATGCTTGAGGAAAATTCCCTCCCTGTGATGGCAGCAAGGGGGCTGTACTGTCAGTTCCAGGCAGTTATCTGTGGGCTCCTGAAGTCACATTGTGCTATTCCTGCTGCCTGTAGCAAAGCAGGATGGCAATGAAATGAAATCTGCTTCACGCCCTCCACCAGCATGACCCAGTTAGCTTGCAGCAGACATCAATCAGGATGTTTGCCTCTGCCTGTGACTGAGCAATAAACCTGCTCTAGTGTCCCTGGCTTGGCTCTTGCTTTGCCCCCCATATGTCTCCCATTTGCAATGTGTCACTCTCCTTGTGCTGCATGCTGTCTAGGTTGCAAGGTATGTGCTATCTGTAGGGAAGAGGAACTGTCTTTGTTTTAAATGTCACTATACCTTTTATAGCATGCCCCTGACCTCTTGGTATTGGTCTTAAGAGCAACAGAAATAGAAATTAATGCATAAATTCTCCCATCTAGCAATAAAGAAAGGGAGGGCTGGTCATGACCCCATGGCTCCAACCGTAGGTTGTCACTCCACAGTGGAACACCCATTTTTAATGTAACCTCATCTGCTTCCTTCTTTTGGGGAAGTGCTTTTGCCTCTTTGTTTTTTCTTGATCATATATTTTGGTTCACATACAACCCATGTCCTTGACCCTGCCAATGGGAGAACAGTAATTTTGAAAGGGCATTAACAGTCTTACTATTTTGTCCATGCTTCAGATAGATCACTGAAAATGCCAGCTTTTCCAAAGATACCACTGGATCATAAGCAAATGTTATATAAAGGAGAAGAGCAACACTGGCTTAGACAAACAGATAGGAAGACATGAACCAGCTTCCTGGAGAGGGAATCTAAAAAGACAAGTCACAGGGAGCTACAGATAGGAAGAATGCATTAGAAAAGAAAGCAGGAAATTAAGAACAGCTTTACTGGTGTCAGTCCTCCTTTCCTGAAGTCCAAGGGAGATGTGTCAGCATCTACAAATAAGAGCAAGATCAAGACATAAGAACTTACCCCCTCATTGCCTGCTGCTTGCATTGAATATGCTGATATTATCTGCTTTCTCAGTTGCTTCATTCATAAGGAAATAATAATGGTAAAATGTGTCATATGCCTTCCCCAGGAACAAGTTCACAATATCTGAGTGGTTTTTATCTAGGACATAATTTTCCTCTGGTGTTACTAGTGAAATCGGTGGTATAACCTTATGAGTCATCTTGTACAGCAGAAGTTTTTGAACGTGTTCTGCTTCCTAATGCTGCATAACTTTTAATAAGTCTTTTTCCAAAGTCCTCAGGCCCTAGGAAGCCAATTTATAATACATCCTTTTTTAAATGCATGTGCCAGAAACCCACACTTTCAGCATGTCAAGAACAGGAGCCTGATGCTGATTTCTTAAACCTAAAATTAGATCTGGAGTTTTTAAGAGATTTGAAATCTAAAGAGCTTCAGCCCATTATCAAGATATTACATATTTGGTCCTTTTAAAAAATGAGAAAATGACAAAAGACAGGGCTTGTAATGCAGGATTCATATTCTACCATGTGTGAAGTGTTATACAGCATTTTACACTGATTTCTCTTCAGAGCGATAGTCATGACTCTAGTCATTAGAAGACTGGACCAGAATTCAGGAATTTTCAGCATCTCTTATTGTTGACCAGAGTATGACTGCAGATTCACCTTCTATAAAGTGGGATGTGGGAAGGGAGGATAAAAAATGTAAGGGGAAGAAAGGAAATTATGATGACCAGTCTTAGAAAGCAGGTTGAGATCTCCTGATGAAAACATGGCAGAAAAGTTATTGTGGGGCTTCATAATCATACTGAACTAGAATGTGTACTAAACAACCTCCCTGGGAAAAGAATTTTTTCTCATATTTATGTAGGGAAGTAAGTATACTTATCATAGAACTCCACAGTCCTAATGCATTGACAGGGAAATTGCTGCTCTGTTTTATGACTCTGTCTTCCAACCAACCCTCTGCCATAGAAGTCAGTGCCCAGTTACATGATTCAGCTGGAGAAACTTCTGTTACTGCTCCAAAGAGGCAAAAAATAAATCTACACCTGACTTTTGGAGAGCAAACTGTATCTGTGCCTGAAAAATTACTTCCTTGGCAACTATTTGTACTAATACAGCATGTTCCTTCTGTGCAGGCAGATCCCAGGAGGCAAAAGCATTCAGCATTCTATAAGTTGGGATAGCAGTGGCAGGACTGAGCCTTGCTGGTTTTTGTTTGTTTGGGTTTTGTTATGTTTTGGCCTGGTTTGGGTTTTTGGTTTTGTTTGTTTGTTTTTGTTTTGGGGTTTTTTTCGTGGTTTTGTTTTAAATTTTGTTTTCTTTGTGGAGTTTTTTCATGACTAGCAGTCTCCTAAGCAACAAAATGGGTAGGAGGAAAAATAGCAACTAGGCTAATAACAAAAAGGGAAATCCTCGCCTGAGTCATTGGAGGAAAGGGAATCAGTAGTCCCTTTGAGCCTTGTGGCACAGAAAAAGTTGTTCAAATTATCATCCTGTCATCTGATGAAGATATGGGATATGTGTTTAACAGATCTTCCTTACTGTATTATTCCCTCCTTGTCTTGCCTTCTGTTTGCTTTTTAAAAAGCTGTAGTTTGACAATTGCAGAGTGAGACAATGTTTTCAGCGGGAGCTAAACTTGTAAAAACTGGGTTTTATTTCCAGATTGCCTTTACTTTGGAAAAAAGCCCACCATTTCTGCAGGCTGGCTCTTTCTTTTCAAACCACAAATGGGAGCAGAATCTGACTCTTCAGTCATTTCCATCAGGACAGCTCCTGCATAGCTTGTAGCTTCCTCATTTCTCACAGGCCTCATCTCAGATCTGTCTGAAGGATGTGGTTTCTTAGGGCTGATGCTTGCTTTATCTCTAAGCATTTATCCTGATGCTCTAAGCATATTCCTACAAAACTGGAACTTGTTACAGCGTTTTTCTACAGCATGCAATGGTCAGCTCTGAGTTAACACTTCCACAGGAAACCACAGTGCAATGCATAAGGTCTTTCAGTTTGTCCAACTTCCCAAGGCATCAAAGAACTCTCAGAACAGCCTTTGGCTGAACTCAGGTATGTCCAAAAACATACACCAATTTGTGAAGTTGCCACCCTTACTCTAAATGCCCTGCAGGCTCTTTCCAATTTTTGAGTGCTTTTATGTGCTTAAAGCACATACATTACTTTAGTCAACATGCAGTGTAAGTCATATGCTGATCTTGGCTCCTCTTCTGTATGACATTTTGCACAGTTTCTCAGTATTGGAGCTCCTTTTCTTGTCATCCCCTTGTGGCTTTGTTAAGGCCTTTTCATGTTGGTAATGCAATTACCAGCTATGTCTAATAATCCTCATCATTTTAACAGAAAACAATAATACAACCAAGCAGCAGAATTAATGAAGTCTAGTTTTCTCAGAAATTGTGTCCCTGCCCACACACAGTCTGTAACCCACTTCTCTTCAATTTCCATCAGAAGTGTGCCAAAAGGCACCCACAATTTCCTCTGCTCCTGTCTTGAAGAGCTCCCCCCAGCTCTTTTCAAACAAGTCCTAATTACTGACCTCAGGGTGCACATCTTTCCCCCTTAAAGGCACAAACATGGGGTTTGTGCTTCATGCAGCCACCTTTCCTCATGCAGCTTGCAAGAACTTCTTGCTTTTGTGACCTCTTTCACATTGCCAGTTTGGCTGAAAGCAGCCAGCTGGTTCACGAGTTATTAAGGAGAGGCTGAGAGAGAGACAGTATGATCTCTCAGGCCTTATTTCTTGAGGAAAAGAGGATAAAAACAGAAGGTGATTAGAGTCTAAGTGTTTATGTCTATGGCCCTGGGCTTTTAGAGGCATCTTTATACCACAGACCTGGTGATTTTGTTGAGTAGTTATAATGTGTACTCCTGCATATTATCTAATCACTACATTTTATCATCATCCACTAAGGACAATATAAATATTTTAGTATAATGGTTGATTGTCTAGTTGGCTGTGGGAGACTGGGAATTGCACTAACCAAGGCAACAATTCCCTTCTTTTTAAAACGGCTTGGACGTTTCCAGGGACCTTGTCTGACTCCTGATTCCCCTCCCTTACTGTTCCCTGTTCTCTAAATTGGCACATGTTGCCAAAAGTGCCTGCTGCCCAAGGAGTGGATGGCATGGCTTCCTGTAGGGCTGTCAACATAGTTCCTTTAATCAGTCAGGGATTTGTTGCTGAATGAAAGAAATCTCCCCCGGACATCTTTCAAGTGAATGGTTTCCACAGAGTTCCCTGCCCAATTTGCCGTGGGAAAGTGGGTAAAAAAGGTTTTAGAAATCAAGCTGTGGACTCAAGTATGTTAGGATTTACAGGGTCAGATCCAGCATTGCTAAGGCCAGGAGAACTCTGACTATGGACTCAATGAGTGCAGGATTAAGCCCATTGCCACTCAGCTACCATGGTGACAGAAACCTTAGAAATTTCTTAGACACTGTTGGTGTGCTGGACTAATTTCAAGCTTAAATTTGGAATAGTCAGTATAGCAAGTTTAACATTGCCTTTTATATTACAGTCAGCTATCTTTTCTTCTTGGACATATTAAACAATACTTATTTACAATATTTACATCTTGGAGGTCTGTTGTGGTTCTACAATTTCTTTTCCTTTTCATCTAGAAAAAATGACTACTCAACAAAGAGGATGATTTCTTCTTAAGCAGCTTCTGTTTCCACTCCTGGTATAGAAAATGCTGTTGTTCTTTAGTGAAGAGTTCTCTGAGACAGTCTGGCTTTCTGTGAGGTCAAAACCCCTCACTAGCTCACTGCAGCCTGCTCCTGACACAGGATCATAGTATGCTCCTGGTGGGTTTCTCTCAAGTATTTGTGTGTTTCAAACTGAGAAAGAGGTGGAGTCAGTAATTTCAAAGGTACCATGTCAACGTTTGGGTTCAGTCTGTTAAGTAAAACCTGCTGCACTCCTTATAGAAATCTCAGGTCTCTCAAAAAACAAGTGATCTTCAAAGTAGGGTGTATATCACTGGAATACCTGTTAAACATCCTATTAAATAATTTTCATGTTTTTTCTTTAAAAAAGCAGAATGAGAAATTTGCACTACATTACTGAAAATACTTTGTTGAAGAAATGTGATAGGCAGAAAATATTAAATAGCTATAGGATGCTATGTATTTTCAGAGTAGATACAAGCTTGGAAACAATTTCTTTTCCTCTGAAACCCTTTTTCATTTTAAAGTTTTCTGTCTCAGTTTGAATACAGGACTCTGAGTAGGGCCCATTCTGTGCTCCGTGATCCATCTTGCCAGGTACCTTATGTACGTGGGGTCTCTTTCCCTTCAGTTCACATGAGCTTTGTTGAGCAGTTTCACTTCCTACTAAGAGTAACACTTCCAGTAGCAATGTGGGCTTCACTGCGTTGGCCTCACTGGAGGTACTGAAGTCCCATAAAAAGAATATTTTTGCTGTTTAAATAGAACCCAAAAATAGTTCTGCAGTAGGTGTTGTTATATTTGATGTACAGGGCGGTAAAATAAATGGTGTCTGTAGCTGAAACTTTACACCATGGGAAAGTGCCATGTTAGCTGATTCAGAAAATAAATAACTAGCTCTTTTCTGGTGAGTTTTCCATCAACATAGATCCTCTAAGAAAACCTTCACCTGGACTGAAGAATGACATCAGTGGGACTGACAAAACTGCCCAATTTGAGTGATCCTACACCAGCAGGTGCAGGGTTAGAATAATCATTGTCTCAACAGCTAGCTTAGTTAGAGAACTCAAATGCAGTTCCTGATATTTCCTTAGCAGATAGCTGAAGAACTCAATCTTCTGCTGATATTATAAAGAAAGCCTAGATTAGATAAATAACAGATTGCTAGTAGGCTGGACAAAATCTGTGTATTACTACTGAAAAAACCTTCATGACCCATCTTATCCATGCAGTCTAATGGAAGTGACAGTTCCTGGAACTTACTCATTTTCAATCCATGGGACACAGTGTGTCACAAGATAATCAATAGGTGAAGCCAGTGGCTGTCCCAGATCTTTGGAAGTCCATGAAATCCACAGAAATAACTAAGACAAGTAAACCTTGCTGAATGAACAAAACAAGTATATAGATGAAAACTGTATCTGCAGAACAGAGTCAGACACATTGGAAAAGGCTGAAAACTGAAGGGCAAATGTACAACTCCACAGTTTGAAAGAGGGCACAGAGTAGGAAAGCTTGAGATTTTATTGACTCAACTAGACAACCATGCCCAGGAATGCACCCCAAAGAGCAATCATAGGAGACAGTCTTCCATTTTCCATTTCTAACTTCTTTGATTCCACAGATTTCCTTGTCCTTTAAATAGAACAGGACTCCTATCAATCTCTTGATCTGTTCTGCTGGCACACACAATAATAGTCCTATGTGCAGATGAAGCCGTAGGGGTTTTACTGACTTTTTTTCCTTAAAAAAGTGTCCAAACTGCTTTTGGATTCACTGCTTCTCCACCTCATCATTCTGCTACTTCTTCCCATTTCTTTGCTGATTACCTTGCGTGACTTCTCTCCCACTTGCAAGATATATGCTTTACTTTATAAAGTTTCTTATGCTCAAAAAAACCTAAGTCAAGCAGTTACCAAAGCTGGAAGGTCTTGCCTTCTTCCAACTGGCATAGCCATCATGTAGTAGCCATCATGTTAACTTTCAGAATGGATTATTGTTATGGAACTTGTATTATCTTGGCTGTTTGCCCAGCATGTCCTTGATAACTCAAAAAGTCACAAAAAGTGAGTAATACTCTGGTCCTACTCAATAAGACGCAGGATCATCATGATGGAGATGGCCTTAGTGTTCAAGAATCCTTTAAATTTGGCACTCTATATGAAAAAATAGTTTAGATTGCTTTCCATGAATAACTGCTATTAAACTTTGTTCTTCATCTTGCTCTTCAAGACTGGTATTGATTGTCAGTTGCTTGGATGCTAAGAATATCCTTGGATAATATTTTAGGAGTTTGAGGCACTAACAAATTTCTGAAATGAATGGGATTTTCTGGATAGCAGACAAAATACGTCAGGATAGATTTTTTCCATGCACAAGTAGCTTAATACCTGTCTCTGAGATGGGAGCAATGCCAAGTAACGCATTCTGGCTGTGCAGTCTTATGCAATCCTGTCCCCAGTAGAATTATATTCTTCTGGTGTGGGATGGTTTGTTACCCCTGTGTATGACCCTTTAATAATATTTCCTAGTCAGCTGTTTGACATGGAGCTGGCTTTCCCAGATTTCTACGTCTAGATAATTATGTGTTTTCACAATCACACTGTGATTGGTTCAGAGCAATGTCACAAGAAACTGGTGAGGCAAACACCAACAAATTCACAAGCAATTCCAGTATCACAAGTGGTCAACCACAAGGGAAATTGTTAATCCAAGTGAAGACTCATTTTTCAAGTGGAAGCTGAAGCATAAGCCCCCACAAAAATCTGAGTAAAAAAAGCCAAAACTTTCATTTGTTTTTAACTGGGTAGTTCAGGGAAAAAAAAAAAGTCCCAAGAGGTAAATCTAAAGACTTTGCAGAAATAGTGACTGAAATGAGAAGATCAAATTTGGAGTAAAGTGGCCTTTTCATAGATTCATGCATTTATCTTTTGTGTTTAGAAACTAGGAACACAGACATAAAACACAAACATTTATTTTTTGTGTGTTAGGCGATGGCAGTGGATGGGGAATACTTGCTGCAGTCAGTTGATTGACCTGCCCTGGCACAAGCAGTAAATGACATAAAGGCAGTCTCAGGATGGCAACTTCTGTTATCTGTCTCTGGCAAATAGACTTTTATACCTAATTATCACAGAGTGTGTTACCTACTTGTGTGTTCCTTGCTGTCTGGTTATTGCTTTTGCTCAGTATCTCCCTCATTAATTTTATCCTTCTTCCGCCCTGTGCCTCACTAATCAGAGATAAGTAACATTCATCAGTAATCCTTTTCCTCCACAGAACTCTCCCAGGTAAAGCTGTATGGGTGTTTGAAAACAGGAAGAGTTTGCATTTTAAAAACAAGGACTGTCTTTTCTAGACACTCATGCAGGAGAAGCTGAAGCTAGGAAATTGGCATGTTTAGTCTGTCTGTGATCTATCCATTTCCTCTTTCCCACAGCTAAAGCCAGTGCACCTACATCTTTGTCATCACAATAAATATCCAACATTTCCACAAATGCAATCCCTTTTCTAGGGATTTTCTGTTGCAGCTGATACTATGCAATCTTAACCACCTCTCCCTAAATTACGTTGCCTTCATTTGAGGCATTCCCACACAATAGAATGCAGCTGTGATGAGATGTGCCTTAGGTCAGAGTACTCAGGTGAATGAAAAGGTGTGATGATGACATTGCACTTATTCTTTCTGCTGGCCACTTCTGAATAGTGCACTCATGTTATTTGCCAGCTTGCAGAAAGTAAGTGGGTTTTATGAATGCCTACCATGCACATAAACAGACCCCATGAGATTTGGCAGGCATGAGCAAGTGATGACAGGTTGTTATCAAATTATTCCTGTATATTTTATAGCAACAAGGATCATAAAAATTTGTTGGGGGACAGATACAAGAAATATAAAATGCATTCTAGACAACATCTTCATTAAGAGTACCCAAGTTTACTAATCCTGATGCCCAATCATAACCCCTGGTAATTTTGTCTTATTTGTCCCTTCTCAGCTTAGTGGTAATGAAAACAAAGCAGCCTTGGCCAGCCATTTATGAGGAAGGAAATTGTTAAAACAGCATGTCTCAATAAAGTAATGGGCTCTGCTGTTGTTTTTGTGTATGATACAACTGGACATCCCAGACATTCCCAGTCAAGAAAACCCAGCTCTAGATGAAGCTAAAAGAAGACCTGGGCAATGAGATAAAGCTTATAAAGACCACGTGTACGTACAGCTTGTTGGCTAAAGGGAGCCCCAAACCAGCTCAGTATACTTTGATTTTCAATCAGACCCTGATCTTTCTGTCTGAAGTAGGCCCCCAGACCATATTTGGAAAATTGTCTGGAACACACTGAGAACATTCTGTGTTTCTGAGCAGGTTTGTTCTGGTTAAGGCTCCTCCCAATTTTCATACACAGTGTAAGATACTTAAGCCTGAGAGTTTTTCACTTGGAATAGAATCTGCATGAAAGAATATTTGGAACATAACCAGCTTATCAGGAAGTAACAACTTGAATTGTAAATGCTTCCCCAGAAGGTGATTTGCCAAAGGTGCTTTCTACCATCCTCTCAAAACTGTAGGTTTTTGCTCTTCTATCATGTGATGCTCTAAGAAATGAGGTTACACACATTCATTTAATAATATAGTTCCCTTGTGACATGTTCACTTTCCTTAATGAGGGCAGTGTTGCTAACTTGTTAGAGCCTGAGGACTGTATCAAATTAACATAGCATGGAGGAAAAATTAGCAGAGAGAGGAGCTCCTTGTGTGAAATGGAATGAGATCACTGATGGTCCTTTTGTCAATCTTTATTTTTGTACTACAGACAAAATGTTAACAAGAATAATATAGAACACTATTACTCATAACTGGGATGCCCTTGTTTTATTTCAATAACCTGAATGACCAAAAGTAATTAAACCTTCACAGTACTGATTATATAATAAAGCAGGCACAATACAGGTGTTTAACTGTGAGAAAGAAAGGGAAGAAGCATGAATCTTGGTAAAGTCACTGGGGAGAAATGACAAGAAATAGACTGATTTTCTAGTTTTTCATGACAACTTTTTGTTTTGCATGTGTTCATGTGAGTGAATCTAAAGTCCCGCTATAGTCTCAGCAGAATAATGCTTCTGCTAATATACAAGAAACCAGTATGCAGCTCATTCCATACTTCATCATAAAGCAAAACTCTCAAGGGCCAGAGAAGGCAACAAAGGAATGCAGGAGAGAGAAAGCCAGGATTCGTGAAATAAGGGGAGTTTCAGCAGACATCCACACTATATTTTTCTTTAAAATTTTCCTTTGAAAAACATGGTTGGTAAAATACACTGGCTCTGCAGTGATTTTTGTCAGCCATACGTGTCACTCTTGTACAAGCTCAACAGATACACAGAGAAGTCAGCAAATTGAGAGGGTATGTGAAATATAGAGCCCATGTAAGATTTTAAACATCAGTTTGTTGCAGCTTTGGCCTTTTAGTGATTGTGCCTTGCTTGTGCAATGATAGTTCCTAAGAGGGGCTGTGAGCACTCCTGTGGGATGTCTGTTCTGCAGTGGCACTGGGGGCAAGGTGCTGCTTCCACACAACCTTCATTTGGGGTTTCCCTGTGCAAAGGGGGTGAGCCATTGCTAACAGATCTAAGGAGCTGTACACCCAGGCATAATCAGCAGACATTCTTTTAGGTAATGATTATTGCCAATTTTTTTTTTCTGGCAAAAGCTTCTCCTCTGTTTCTATAGTTATTGAATGCTGTTGATGCTGTAGGTAAAATCCTCCCATATCCTCTTGTCTCAGTGCACGTTCAGGGGTATCTTCCCATGCCTGATGGATGTTATTACAACAAGCAGAACTAGTGAGGGACTGAGCCATTCCACAAAATCTGGCTAGTTAACTTTAGGACACACCTGGTTGTATCTTTCAGTGATAAACATTTCTATCAAAAGATACCCACAATCAGCAAAACTAGCACACTTCCTCTCTGGCTCTAGGCATAGAAGCTGTGCAATGTCTGAATCCAGAAAAGACGCCCTGACTGGCAGCATTTTTCTACCAGTGTAGTCATGGGTCAGGTTTGGAAAGCGTTTGGTGGCAGCCCAGGCTTGGGTTGGCTTTGGCAAGGTCAGCATGTGGGCATTGTTTCCCAGAGGGTGCTGCCATCTGCTGCTGGTGGCACCAGGGAGCTTCACTGCAGCTCGCCAGCAAATGGCTACGGAACATTGTGGTCAAACCTCACTTGCTTAAAGATGGCTTATAGTCATGGGCCAGATGGACTTGTCTGGTTTCTTACAGTTCCAATGACAGAATATACAAATATAAAGAATTACAAGTCACATCCTAAACTAAACAGAAGTTTAGGGAGTGCAGCCTCTGCGGGGAGGGGTGCTAATTAGTGACACCTGCTCCAGTGCCCAGCAACAGACGGGTCTTACTGTAAATGAGTGGGGGGTCTGGAAGGACAATGCTCTGGGGAACCTGCAGGAGTTAGGCAGATTTAGTTACACCAATTGGTAATAATCTGTGGATGATGAACACAGGAGCTCAGACTTGCCAACTGATAATACACACAAAATGACAATGGGATATGCTTTGGAAATATGACTGCAAGGTTGTATTTTTTTTTTTTTTAATGGTATCATGGTGAAGCAATGCACATCCTTCTCTTGGCATCATTGGAAGAGAATTGGACAGCATTCTCTTCCCCAAAGCTGGAAATATTTTGTTGAAAAATCTCTGGTTAGCACACTTTCAATTTTCAAGCACAATCTTGACATTTGCTAAGAAAATCAGATGTTTCTTTTTTTTTTTCTCTATTCCCTGGCTTCTTTATTTTCTATCACAACAAAACACCCCATCTGTTATCTGTAGTAGCCAAGCCTGGTGGACATATTTCTGGAATGTGGGACTCCTGGATTCGAAAGCAGAGTACAGGTTAAAATAGGCCTTTCCTATTTCAGTGAATGCTCTGCACCCTCTGGTGTTGGCTGTAACAACACAGAAGCTCTTACCTTGCCATTCTCTTTTGACTGGCTCAATTGGAGAGTCCCTACTCAATGGGCTGAAATATTTCCTTTCCTCTGGCACTCCACTGAGTTCCAGTTTTGCATGAGGATCCCAGGCATATCCCTAAAAGTTGCAGGCTCTCCCAAATGGAGAGCAGACAAAAGAACCCCCTTCTGTACAGTCAGCCCCAAAAGATTAAGGTGATTGGTTAGAAATAAACTTCTTTGTAAATAGACTTTTTTTATCTACAATCTTTACTGAAATCCCTTAAGGGTCTAAATTAAGGAGGATAATTGTCACCACCAGTCAATTTTAGAAGTTGAAAATGCAAAAAAAAATTTCTGGTCTGCTCTGTAGGAATAGCATCCCATCCTTATCTTTCTTTTCCCATTTACTTTCACATTTTTGGAGGATGTGGGTACCTTCTATCTTCATTAATCTGACTGCATCTAAGTGACAGGGCCACACCTCTTCTCTGTCCCCACGTGCTTGCACCAGTTCAACTATTCAGCTTGCTTCAGACTGTTGTAGATGGTTTCCTGATCATGACCTTTCACCAGCTTTTGAGGCCCTGTATTTTCTAGTGAATCCCAATGTGGCAGATTAGGGAAGGAAAGTGGAGGACAAAGAAGCCATCCAATTTTCTGTAGTGGGATTTGAGGACTTTTAAGTCTCCCGGGTATCCTGCTAAGGCCAGCAGCACACAGAAGTCAGCAGGTTCAGGCAGTAAGGAATATTGTGACAGATCAGGACTGTGGCTGACAGAAGGGCTACATAGGCCCGGGTGAGTCCCTAAAAACATGCTCCAAAGAACCAGGGAATGATAGTGCTCTGTCCCCATGGGTAGTTGCCATGAGTTGATGTTTTAAGGTTCTTCAAAGACTAAGCAGACCCAGCAAGTGAAGCTTGGGAAATTGCCAAAGCTCTTTATCTTTTCCTTCTTCCCAAAAACATAGCTATCAAACCACAAGCCCTTTTTTTTTAATGGGATGAGCCTTTATTGAAATACTTGACATATAATTCCTTTGCTGATGTAACTTTTTATTTTTGAGGGGCCATTATATTTTTCATGTGTGTCTCTTCCTGAGCGTGAGAGTCCTCTAGGCTGTTTTTAAGAAGCAGACCATGTAAGTACAATACTCAGACAAAGGCTCAGGCCCAAGCTGCTGGAGGTCAGCACCACATCTCCATTTGTGAAGTACTTCTTATCAACATAGTCTATGATCGTTGTCACAGCCAGCATAGTCTCCTCACAGGTGGGCTGGATTTGATTTGCGGGGAGAACGAATCCATGAGTGCCCGTGTCTCGCAGTTCAAATGTGTAGGAGAGTGGAATGCCAATCATGTGGGCCCAGTCCCGAGAGGAGCCTGAGTTACTGTCTGTGAATTTAAACATAGAGAGGAGATATTTGTGTTAAGCATGGTTCTTTAAAAATACTTCTTGTTAGAGTTAATACAAGTTTATACCAGAATCCCTGAACTAAGCAGTAACCATATATCACTGTGACATGGAGAACAGTTTCTAGGTGCTGTAATTCTTAGCTATACTAAAAGTATATGGAGTTTTCTAAGTGACACAGTTCTTCATAAGATGGCACTGTACAATAACAAGAGATGAGTTTCAGGGATTCTGTGTTTTTAGCATTTTACTATGACTAATGTGGGGTATGAGGTGGATTGGACATTTACCTGTTTTTGTACTTCATTTCCTACATGGATACTGACTAGAATTTATATATATATATTTTTTTTTTTTTTTTTAAAGCAGAATTTTGGTCAAATCTGAAAAATTTCTGGCTTCTCCCTATATCTCGGTTCATTTTCCTTGTGGATTGTTTTTCTTACCTATTCAGTGTAAGTACAAACCCTGGCAAACTGCAGCTCTATGCACAGGCAAGTTGCATTACTTGCACTGCATTGCTCATGCAGTCTGTGCCTCTGGGACTGGCACTTGGGGACTGGCAGAGACAGCCACTGGAATATGCAAACCACACAGGTTCTGGGGCCAACTGCTTAGTGTTCTCACTGACTAGCGTGACTTATTGCTTTCTGGGAAAATATTGGGTTTACTAGGCAGTCTATAGGGCCTGCAATCCTCTTTGTAAAGGCTGTCAACTCATATTAGCTATGATGTGTTTGTGACGTGGCCATC
Organism: Haemorhous mexicanus; assembly: GCF_027477595.1. Classification (NCBI taxonomy): domain Eukaryota; kingdom Metazoa; phylum Chordata; class Aves; order Passeriformes; family Fringillidae; genus Haemorhous; species Haemorhous mexicanus. Next base: position 25,735,352 of record NC_082348.1, on the reverse strand, counting down.
CAGTCTATTGGGAACAGGGCTGAAACCAATATATTTCACACAGAATTGCAAGCAGCTGCCATGTGATAATGTCTGATGAAGTAGCTGTAGACCTGATTGGGATTTTAATTTTTGTTTGATTCCAGTGAAGACAAATAGGAGTTTTGCTGCTGACTTCAGCAGGGTCAGGATGATCTATCACCAATCTCTTTCTGTCCCCTGTGATGGATCTGTGAGGAATCCGTGTAGGAACTAGCTTCTGATCAATGCTTCGTCCGTTCCTGCAGTCAGCTTTATAACTTACAGAATTACCTTGTATTCAAATGACTGCTGCTGACTTGTTGCACCAAGCCAGCCCTTTAAGTATTACTCAAAGCAGAAACTCAGCAGAACAGTACTTGCTGATGCATGTGGCACAATTCTTTGAAACACAGAGCAGTCAAAGGGAAACATAAAAAAACTTACATAAAATTGAAGCAGTTGATCCTACTCTGTAGCTGGTCCCATACTTTCCTGTCAATGCAGCAGCTGCTTCCTTTGCAACTTGTATCTGGAAATTCAAAATAGGAACAGCCTTGGCATCAGTGGCAGTACCTTTGGCAAATATTTTGAGTGGACCAAAGTTTTTTTTTTTTTGTCTCTTTCAGCTTTACATTTACATATGATCAGCTTTAAGTTTTGATATTACTTCAGGTCTTTAGAGGAACCCATTAGAAACATTTGAACAAATTGTTCTTGATTCTTTTTAATGCATATTGTGTTAAAAACTGAAAGATTACTCTGCTACTAGGTAGAGATCCTATTTGCTTTACTGTAAAGCTACGGCCTGTATTTTGGAGAATTTAGAGTCTATGCTATATAACACAGTGGTACTGACTACAGCAGTGCTTGACCTCTTACTTGTTTTATTGCCATAGACTCTGTATCCCACCATCCTTAAAAACTGATCCACAGACAAAATAAATGACTTCTCCAATGACTCATAAGAAGTCCAAACCCAAATCCCTCATGCTCTTGGAATAGTACCTCATCTACTGGAATCTTCATAAATACACACATAAGTGAACTTAAATGAGAACACTGAGAAACTGAGGGAAGAAATAACCAAAAAATAGGTACTTTGCTCCCATTTTTCTGAGAGCATGTTTGGAATACCCTTTCTGTACACAATCATGATAACCACATGTGTATAATGTGCTGGCATCCCAAAGTGCAAATTCATTCTTGTATGCAGTGAAAGTTGGTGCTCTTCTCCACTTCCCTTGCTTTGCATTAACCCTATCTGTAGTAGTTCAGTTTTCCTGATTTAAAATGAAGAATTAGGATTTCTGAGGCAAATAAACCTTACTGATGCTGAGCATAGAAGCAGTAACTCTGTTTAAGTCATGTCCCTGAACAAGCCTAGCTCCTCTGAAGGAAAGGCAAGAGTGCAAGTAAAGTTGCACCACGTGCTACTCCCTGTACTTGCTCTATACAAAGGTAGAAGATAAATGTTTGCCCTACCAGTTCTTCATTGTTACTTGGAGGTTTAGTTGTGGAACCATATGGGGTGAGGATGAGCTGTCCATAGGAGTGAATTGTTAAATAGCACAAAATGTCACTCTTCTTGCTTTTGATAAACTGAGCCACAGCTCTTGTCTCAGGCTCTGATTCTGGTCCAGATCCACAGAAGACATCACTGCTGCAGTTAAAGGATACACCAACACCTGGGGAGGAATACAAACACTGAATCAATGGAGAAATTTAGAACACCAGTTCAGAGGGAACTGGGAAATTTACCTTGGAGTGTTAAGGCATGTGTTTATGTGGGCAGGGGACTAGACAGCTCAGTGGGACTTTAGCATTACACTCAGTAGGTAGCAACTAAAATTTGATGCAAGACTAAAATATTTATTGCATGTTTACAGGATGGCTGCAATGAAAACACTCTGACACCACTACAGTGTACCACATGCCAGGGAAGCTTTGGAGGCTTCTTGAAATTCATGGCAAATGTAAATACTGGCTGTTAAGTGACTAACTCTTAACATTCCTGCCTAGAGCTGATGCTTGCCCCTGCAGAGTTAGAGGTATAGTTGCATAAGAGAAATTTTCTGCTCACGAAAATAAGTGCGGGTTGAAAGTCAATGAGTTAATATTTTTACAAACCAGGATTTAATTTTTACATGTGCCTTGATGACAACAAGGTGAATATTCCTTTCTTATAAGACTACATTTTATTTCAGAAACTAGTTATTACTCTTGCTTTACTTTTATGTTCATGATCTGAAATACTTCATACTTACTGCCCCAGGATGAATTGAAGTTTCGGTTCAGATCTGTGCCATAGCAGGTGCCATTCTCATATGGAGAACGGCTTTTCCTCCACAAACGATCCTGAAGAAAAGTAACTTCTGTTACATAATAAAAACTCAGTGATCCATATGGCCCAGTGATTATATGGTGTAAATATCCCTTTTTGTTTGACCTCTGCATTCTAACCCACCCTGGTATTGTAAGAGTACAACTCCGTGTGCAAGGGTGATAAAGCTCAGTGACAGAACAATTCACTGACTGCAGCCAGCCACAAACCTGTGTGCACCCTGAAATAAGCCTCCTGAGCTTTTTCCTTTTTTTTTAAGTATGCTTTTTCTGTAGTACTCAACTGCTTCTGTGCAGTGTGGTGCTCCTAAGCAAGGCATTGTGAGGGATAAGAGAGTATGTTTCAGATTCAGGAAGATTAATTCTTTTTTGTCAGCTAATCTTGCTACTGCTCCCTGGTTCCCTGCTAAACTCCCAACTATACAGGTTCTGTGCAGACCTCACTGCACTACCTGCATGAGCTCCCAGCTGAATGACCTGTGCATCCAAGTGCAGTGTTTGGTATGCCCCACACCTGCCAGGGAGCAAGGTGGGAGACAGCCCGATCCCCATGGTGGTAGCCATGGGCCATCCAAAGGTCCTGCATTAAAAGGTGCCTCAACTGGGCACAGGGGCTAAAAGCATGGTGAGAGTGGCTGAAGAACAACACTTTACACTATTCTCCATATCAGAATATTATGTGGGAGGGCACACCTCTTTCATAACTGAATAGCCTGATATTTGACCAACTCTCCTCCTGTGCCATGCAAAGGTTCTAAGACCCATCTGCTACTTGACATCTTTTATGAAGAATGAATAACTCTTCCAGACATATTTAAGTCCATCAACCAAACCTTGAGCTGTTATCAAAGTAATCCCATCCCCAGAAACCCAAAAACAATTGATCTTGTGGTTTTGTCTTCCCAAGTCTTGTGATGTTTGCTAGCAATATTTAGCTCATTTCAAGTGGTCACTAATTTGCCAGAAGAAACAAAATCTCTCTGCCATGAGAGGATTTATGTGAGTATCACTGATTTCTGTTTAAGTATAATTGCTATGACCCTATCTAAAACTAACAAAACATGCTGGGCACATCTTACTTTCAGCCTAGTTCCTGGATTTTCACTACTTACTTCTTCCCAGGAATAGATGTAGCCATCAATATTGAGGACTGGCAAGACATAGAAGTCCAAATTCTGCAGAAATCTGCTTATCTTTGGGTCAGTTTTGTAATTTTGAAGAATCTGAAAAAACATACAGAGCACTGAGCAGAGAATTTGGTAGCAATCACGGAAAAGAGTGAGTTTAGAACTATCACCAGGTGATTATTCACTCCTGGATATCACCATGCTACCTAACTTCTACTTGGTCCCCAGGTACTTTTTCTATACACATGGAATATTGCTATATCATAGATTAGGATTTCTTTATTTCAGAAGGACTGTGACTTTTTGATAGAGAGAGACTTGATCTAACAGCCATTGTGAGAAAAGGAGAGGTTGATAGCAAGTTTTGGAAAGCTTTGGAAACATTCAGGTGGAGGAACTGGCACACTAATTAATATCATCCCATATCTCAAACTGTGATTTGGACTTTGGTCTCCACAGATATCTGTACCATACACTAATTTTACAAATCATATTTTAAGAGAAAAGCATAATACTTTGTACCACAATAGAAAAGATGACTGAAGCATCCAAAGTGATATGGTTTGCTTATCTAAATGGAAAAGTAAGGACTCACTTCTTTCACAAACCACTGACAGAAGGCTGGAGAGATCCATTCTCTGGCATGAATCCCACAGTCCATCCAAATTATCTTTTTGGTTTTAGTTGATGGTTGGCTGATCTAAGAGAATGTAAATGTGATCATTTAAAAACTGTTACATTACAATAAAATAGCTTAATGTAATACAAGAAAGTAAAAGATGTGCCATGATAAGCTGTTGAGCCATCTGAGATTATTATTATTATTATTATTATTATTGCTACAGACTTTTTATGACAAGCTCTTTTTCCTTATGACCCCATCTTTATAGTATTACAAGGCATGAGTTTTAAAGTATCTGTTGAGCAGAAGTGTCAATAGAACAATTAATAGAACAGCTTCTTTTTTTCCTTTTTCATTTGTATTCATCATTCACAGGAGTGGTTGCTCTTAGTTGAAGATTTTTAAATTTCTTGTTTTTAGAAGGGGAGTAACAAAAAGGCAGGGTGTCTAATACTACTCAGTGATAGAAACAGATTAGGCAATAACTAACCCAGATATTAAGACTATGGTTTTTGCTAGTGTGTCCAATAAAAAAGTCATGGAATACTGCTAGCAGAAAGGCTATCTGCTGTAAAAAGTAATAAAAATAACAAACTAAAAGTCTTTATCCTCACACACAGCTGTTGCCAAGCTAGTTTCAGCTTGATTTGTATTTCTAAACAAGGCTTCAGTTAAATTAGTTGTTTTCAGTACATAATAGCAATAGCAAGCTCATAATGATAGTGTCTGTGAAATCTGGCAAATCTTACTGTAACGCAGAGGAGTAAAACCATCTCCTGTTATTTCAGAGAATTGGGATGAACCCTATCGTAGGAAACATCTGAATCCTGTCTTCTCCTGAGTACTTTTCTTTTTTTATTAAGGTATGTTTTATTGTTAGGGGAAATTTCCTCCCTTACCTGTAGGTAATATATTGTTTGATTCTCAAATGTCTTCCCCAGGATGTGCTGAGTCACCAGCTCACTGTTGTTCTTCTGGATCTGAGTCATCCATTGATAAATCTGAAACAGTTGCCAAGAATTCTTGTCCAAAGTTGGAGTTTCCTTCTCTTTCGCACTTCCATTTCCAGATTAAAGCCTTTTCTTTTGTTTAGCAAGCAACATTTTCCTCAAAGTTTGTCTGTGATGTCACTTACAGGCATGGAAGGTGTTTCACATGCCTCTTGTGCAAAGGCATGGGTGTATCTCACTGGGTGTTAAAAGTGAACATTGCTGCAATGCAACACAGATACTCCATTCTGGATCTCTTTCAACATGCTCATCCTCCTGGTGAGCTCACCAGACATGAAGCCACACCATCAACTATTCAGAACAGTATTACAGTCTCTTCCCTATCAGCAAGGATTTTCCACATCTGAGACAGCAGCAGTCATCCTCAATGGGTAGCACAAGCAAAACCTACATGAGGGTTGACTTTGTTCTCTCATTTTTATTATTCAGCTAGGAGAAGGGATTGCCACCATACCCTGCTTTTGTCCAGGTTTGCCAGCTGGTGTGTGAAACATGGCACCAAGGAGTCACCACTGCCTACCCCTAAGACATTGTTTTCTCCTAAAGTGTCAAAAGCCTGCCCTTAAATTACTTCTTACTACAGATCTCCCACTGCTCACCTCTTCCTCCCTACTGGGATTCCAGACATCACAATAGTCATTGCACTTCACAATTGCCTCAGCACCAAACAATCTGGGACTTAAATGAGTTAATACTAAATAATAAATAATGACAGGTAGAAAGGTAGCAAACCAGCCAAATGAAACACAGAATATTATCTGCAAAACAGTGCAGCTGCTTCACACAGAGCATTTATATTTTGTTCAGTCAAGAATTGCAGATTTAATACAAATCAATGGCAAATCCATATTCAATTCAACCAGGCTAGGATTCTAGTCAAAGAGTAAGGACTGATTCTTTAAAGAAGAAAGTCAGAAAGAGGTCCACTGACTTTAGTGGAGCTTTCTGCAAACACAGACTAGCCTTCTGTGGCATTTACAGAACAGAAAACAACAAAGTACACAAGCAGACTTAGGTTTTTCTTTACCTCTTCCATTGGATGGTATTCAGTGTAGACATAACCTCCTGAGACCTCTCTGTGGCTGCTCCTCTCCCTTGGCATGCTCTGATCCACAAGTTTCTGCACATCAGGTATTAGGACTCTGAAGGATGGGGACAGGGAAGATAGAAGAGAAAGCAATTCCAAACAGTTGCTGCAGAACTGTCATGGTGGGTTCATTGCTTACATCAGCAAACAAAAGGATTTAGCCTCTTCTGTTGTGATTTGCCTGGCAAGATCATCACCATCAGCATTATAGTTACTTTCATGTAAAGCAAAGTTCAAAGTACTAAGATTTTCACAGGGTTTTAACAATAATTATTTTTACCAGATTTTTAAAGTTGTCAATTTTCTACCAAGAAAAAAGTTCAAGATTTTATTTTCTTCACCATTCTATTTTTGAGCAAAATTCCAAAAATACCACTTTTGGGAAAAGGAAGTAAAAAAGAAAAATTTAAGATTAAATTTTATTGTATTTTATTGAGACATTTTGAATTTGCAAAGATTTCACAGAAATATTCATTGCAATTTGCAAAAATCAGAACAAACTCCTTATTTCCTTCAAACAGCTTTTTTTGTTGTTGTTTTTGCTTTTTAGCTACAAAAGTAGCTCAGAAACAAGTATAACACAAGCATGATTCCTATGATCCAGGGAGTCAATAAAACCTTTTCCTTGGCTTCAGTGGACTTTGGATGAGAGGCTGTTCTTTCTCACTGCAATCAGCCCCTTGTAGCTGCTGCAATCTGTGCTCATTGTAAACGCTTGCGATAAGACAATTGCAAAGGTAGCTCCAACACTGTTCATCTCACATGCTGGAAGTGCTAACAGGCTGTTCTGCTGACAGTGGCACTTATAAGCATTTCTGGCAACTGCATGTAAGAAACTTTTTGAAATTTCAGTCTGAGCTTTGATGTTTATTCACATCTAAACTTCAAACTAAAATTCAGGCAGTGAAAATTTCCATGAAGTGAAACCACACACACAAAAATACCTTATCAGTGCTCTGGAGAATTGAAACCACGGAGTCTGACACAGTTGGAATATTGATGTCCTTATTATAGTTTGTCATTTATGTCTCTATCATTATATCCCTGACTGCCATGCTGCTGCCAGCTGCCTTCTAAAGGGTGGTTCCTGCTTTGAATCTGTTATAGGAACTTTGACTCTATTATTGTTGTACTCATCTCAGTCTCTTTGCAATACACACCCAAAATTTTCATCATGACTAGTAATTACTCCTCTTTCTTTAGAACCCTATGTAAGGTACATATAGTTCTGGCCAAGGGAAAACAAAGTAGTTTAGTATTTAAATTTCCACTAGAATCAGCTGAAACCATTAGAAAATGAAGAGTCTTGACATAAAAAAGTGGTTAAATATCTTCTAGAATGTTGTCTAAGTACTGAATATCTAAACCTCATGCTGGATAGTTTTTCCTGGCTCCAACCTCATATCTCTTCATCTCTGGTTGTCAGGGCATCACACTTACCAAAGGAACTTGTCAGGCAAGATGCAGGATGTCAAGATCAGCTTTAACTCAAAACAGCTTTGAAGTGACACCAATCCTCCTTAAACTCATCTTTGACTGGTGAATGTCAGTGTATGTCTATAGGCCATTTGTCATCAGCCCTGAATGACTACAGGGTTATTTATATTAAATACAGCTAAATTAAATGAGCTACTGGTTACCTGAAAAAGTCAGTTCCAAAAGGGAACAGGACTGTGTGAGGAATAGCTCTTATTTAATCTCATTTTCCTTTATAAACACTGTTTGTATCTGGATTAGATCTTCTGGTTTTAAGTAAGGAAAGACGTGGCTGCGTAAGTGTGCTAAAACATTGGGGGACATTTGCAGGTTGTGGTTCCCAGTTGTGTGCATAGTGCCCACCTGCCCCACTGGGATCTTTGTCCCAAGCTGGGATGTCTCTCTTTGGCTGGATGGTGCCAGGAAATTCTCACCAGCCTGGTGAAGAGGATAGGGTTAGAAAAAAAGTTTTTGAAGGAAGTGGCTGTATATTCACTTTGAAAGATTTCTTCTCCAAACCAGAGGAGTAACAAGAGACAGAAAAGGGAAAAGGAGAGCTAGAGACTGTTTCCCTGCAGTGACACAAACTAAACCTTTGGGCTCTCCAGAAGTGGAAGGACCCTCCATTCAGCTATCCATGCTTTCCAAGAGCAAAGCATGCCCTTATAAGTAGCGGTTACACCAAGTTTGTCCTCTTGAGACTAAAAAATTGAGTCATATATCCTCTCAGTGACCACTGAGAAGGCCACAGTAGGAAATAAGACAGATTGGGCTGTCTCAGGTTCCAGCTCCAGATTCACAGTCCAAGCTAGGTGGAAGGTAAATACATAGGGCAGAGGGGAATGGGCTTTTAAAGGTTCATACAGCATCTCTGTGTTTGGCTGGTCAAGGTAAGTTTGAAGCATTTGGAGCAAAGGTTGGGTCCTATTGCCAGTACTATCTGACTGTTTATCAGATAGGGCTTGGTCCTGTTCTGATAGCAAGGAAGATTATTAGAGCCAGCCTTTCCCACCAAGGTATTAGAGATTGTACCTGTAAGAGATCATATGCTGAGCTAAGTTCTCTTTCACCTCCTGCACCAGAGGGGCTGGCACCCTTATGTGCAGGTCTTCCCCAGCCCTGATGTCTTCAGGCAGCAGGGGTTTCCACAAGTCCAGCTGTGCAGAGAAAAAAGAAATGCACAAATGCAGCTCTGTTTTCAGAATGAGAACTGTATTAGAGTAGTTGCATATCAACAAATGAAAGAAGATTTCCTTCAAATTGTCCTGGTAACTCTCCAGTCACCTGTTCATAGAGCACACATCACAGGCTTAGTGCTTTTATTGACTCAGGCACCCCTGATAAAGAGCACCGTTTTCACATAGCCATGCAAAGAAACTAACATTTTCTTATAAATTCCTTCAGGCACTAGAAGGGCAATTCCACACTACATTAAGACAAAAAAGAGTTAAATAAAGCCTTTTCTAGTTTACTTTAACTGTCATTCCTATCATAAGCTACATGCATATCTGTTTTACAGCCCAAGACTCCACTCTGCTTGTTGGACACATGTAGTTATTTTTACTTACCATGAAAGTACTGCAAAGAAGTTGAAGATGCTGGACTTGCTGAATTGTTTCTGGTATAATATGCAGAACCTGATCCCTGGAAATTCAGTAGAGAAACAAGATCAGTTTTGAGGTCCATTAAAGTATCCATTATTTCAGAAGTCAAAAATACATATTTTGTTACGTAGAAGGAAGACAGAGCATGTAACAGTGCTGTTCCAACAAAATCACCTCTAAATTATGAATTTGTGGAATGTTTTGGCTACAAACAGGACTAAGTGATGTGACTTTTCTGTTGCTAGAGCATTAGCCACTCTGCTTCCTCTCCAGCAGCAGTGCTTTATTCACCAAACCAGCTTTGCAGAAGCCAACTGCTTGCACGAGGCCTCATGTGTGTTTCTGCCTTTGCAGGACCAGAGGCAGAATGAGGGCATTGGTAATACATGAGAAACTGTTTATTTGATAAGATCATGCTTTTCCCCCTCACATTTGGGATTTATTCAATTATTACAGATTAAATTTGTGCTTGGCTGGTCTGTTTCAGCATGCAGAAACTTTTGGTAGTCATGATAAATGAACATTGCTAAGAACTTGAGATGTCCACGAAGTACTCTTCATAAGAATAGCCAATTTATTCCTGAATAGTAAATACTGTGGTCTCCAGAACGGCATATTCTTACCCAATTCACAAGAAATAAAAATTTCTAGTACAGAATCTATCATTTTCTATTTCTAGAAAAGACTCACAGAATCCAGTGTCTTAGTATATGTTTTCATGAGATCCCATGATGCTTTTGTCTACTACAGGCTTAATCTGATGAAAATATTGAAAGTTTACAAAGAACAAATCAAAATGGATGGAAATGCAGAAAAAGTAAATCAGTATGTTCGTTAAAAATAACCTTGGGGAGTTTTTTGTATTTTGTTTTTTCAGGGCTCATTCAGATCAGCTTTCAGGATTGACAGCAACTGTGATGTTTCTAGTGAAAGGGTTTCAGAGTGAGGAGTGGATGTTGATGATTATATTGCATTACTCAAAGGTGGGAGACCAGTTACCCACTACTGATGAGAACAGAATAGAATGGGGAATACTAGAAGCTTTCCTATTTGCTAGCAACCAAAAATTCCTTCACAGTCTCTTGTAGTGACTTCAATGGAGTCTTTACCAGACAAGTATAAAAAATGAACATTTTACACTTTAAAGCTTTTGTAGCAGAAATTCTTGTTGCAAAAGCAAGCCGTGGTCATTATAGTCATCAACATAATATGCTCTCATCATCTGAACTGCAACTGCCATCTTTTGTGCTTCCATGCAGGAATGTACAATTATCAGCTTAATATACATACAAATAGAATTCACTATTCATTCACTTTATCCTCAGAGAAATAGAGGGATTTGTGGGTGTTTTGCATCTCCCTTGAACATATCACCTTTCCTGAGTGAGAACTTGATAGTTAAACCAGGCAGTTTACTACTGCTTTATGGGATGCCAATAGCCCCATATCTGTGGGGGAAAATGATTACACTTGTATTGCTCACAGGAATAGTACAAGAGTCATGATGTCTTTAATAAACCTTGTAGATGCAGGATAAACATCTTTGCTAGCAGAATAAACATCTCAGCTGCAGTTCAGAGTTTATTCTCTCTAAATGCCTAGGCTTGCTATGTTCTTTGTCTATCAGGAGAGGAAACAATATCCTGTAATATCTTTCTATCCTCATTGACATTATGTCTTAATTACACCAAATCAGAGAAATTCCAGACAGTCAGATTGCTGCCAGATGGCCAGCTCTTATTTACTGATAAACCTTTCACAATAGCCAGTGTGGAGACAAACCATTTTTAATAGTAAATTAAGATTAGAAAGCATATATTTGTTTATGATTATGGACTAAGTTTCTCAGTGGAGAAGTGCAAAGTCAGCCCATGTGACCCCATGAGAACTACAGTTTTTTAAATTCTACAGTTAAGCTTGCTTAACAAATTAAAGGACTGTTCTCAGCACAAGCTGTATGTTCTTGGATGCTCATAGATTGGATATTTAATTTCATTGTTAAACAGAGCAGAGGACAATGAAAATGGGCTTTACTAATAATTTGGTCTTTGTGCAGGTGCTGCCCACCCAAAATCACACTGACTATTCAGTACCTGTTTTTAAATTCCATGCAAGTACTAGACAGGTTCAATTCTGGACAATAATTAGAAACAAAAATGAAAAATACATTACCATGGATCTGCTGAATTCTATTCACTGAAATCAGGCTCTAACTGCATCTCTGATACAAATCTAAAGACTATATATTATCCAAAGAAATAATACATTTGAAGTAGTGACTCTGTATGGTCTGCTAGGAGATTTTCCATGAGAGAAATGGGTACACTATGAGGGAACTTACTTGCTGTAGGTATTGCTTGATTTTCTTTCCTTTTCATGACTATATTCTAGGATTATAATTCATCTAGAAGCATTCAGCACCAGACTACTTTCTCTGTTTGCTTTAGAATATTCCATGCAACTTATATGTGAATAGGTGGCCTCCACACTATGCTCATGCCCACCCTGCAAATCCCAGCTGCCACAATGGCAGCTACCTAGCTCCTTGAAAATTGAGGGTGAATGAAACAAAAGCAGTTTAGACAGGCAAACAGAATAATTTTACATCACTCATTTTCTGAAGTGCAATTGAGAATGGAAAATAAAGCATAACTAGAGATTTCATATTTTTCAAAACAATAATCAGTAATAAAAAATGTGATAATCTTATTCTCTGAACACCTTGGAGTAAAGGTTGTCTGGAATAAGAGCTTTTGCTTTTTTTTTTTTTGTACTTGTTACAGATTTCTAACAGGTCATCATTATCTTTTTCATATAACCTAATCTGTCTTTTATTAATAGATATAATTTTGCTCAGTCATACCTCTTGCTTTATACTCAGAAAAGGCATTTGACTCCTGCAGCATCTGGTTTCAAAGTTCATTATGAAAGGGGCTAAGCCAAATGCATTTCAACTAATGGAAACAGGGCATCCTGAGATGCATTTGAAGGCCATTCTGTGGCTCCTACAGCTGTAGCTATGTCTTTTTTGGCTTGGATTAGATTCACTCATTCTCCATTTGGCTTGGATTAGATTCACTCATTCTTCATTTTAAATCTTCATGTTTTCTTTCCCAATCTTACAAAGCTTACAGCTTAGTAACCCTGTGTCCAGTTTTCCAGCTCATAATTGTTATTAATATTCTTACACAGTTTCTGAGACTTTCCCTGCATGCACAATTCTTCATGAAACCTGTTCACACTCACCTGTCATATTGCAATTTCCAGCTGAATTTTCCAGGAATTAGTATCCCCAGAGAAAAGATGATCCCAAGAGAAAGCCACATCTTTGTGCAAAGAACCCAGCACTGACAGTGCAGCACTAAAAAGGAGGAAGATAGATCTGGACTCACCATATGATTTATATAATTATAATATACAACTAGACTTATCCTGAAAGGCAACCCACCCTTTATGAATCATTAGCTTTACTTGCAAAAAGTTCTAGATGAATCATTAACTTCCTTTGTAAATAGTTCTACCTTTTCTTAATTCTTGAAAGTCTCTTCCATACCCCAAAACACAAAACCAACTAGCAACATTCTTACTGAAACACTTTTTCTAAGAACATTTTTCTTCATGTCACCTTTCTATCTTTGAAGGTGTTTTGTGACAGAATTGGTAGAATTTAGAGAAAGTGTTACCTGCAAGATCTACAGCAAATCATGATGGTTAGCTTATAATAATCATAGAGATAGGGAAGAACAGGTAGTAAAACAAGCTTTATCCTTACTCTCTTTCTTTTTGTGCTTGTTCCTTTGTGGAACACTTCTGTGACCTCTTAAGTGCAGTTCTATCACTTACCTAACTTAAAAGAGGACATGGAAGAGCAACCAATGCTCCATAAAAGGAAATATTGGGACATCAGAGCCTCACCTAAACCACTTTCAGTTGGCCCAGATCAGTCTCTAGCCACAGACTTGCAACTCTACACTGTCATAAAAAGTGGTTTTGTTATATATTTTTTAAAAGTGAGCTGGTTACTATCTGAAATATTTAATTTCTTGCTTAGTTCACATGGCAAGTGTTAGCATTTGTTGGCTGTAGTTAGACATATAGCACAGTTCTTCAGAAAGAAATGGTTTTCCTCATCCTCTCTCTTGGATTGAAACTATCTTGTGATGATTTAATGAAGAAAACTGCATGAATTTGGGATGCAGAGACTCCAGTAAGTCAGTTTGTGTACACATATAATGGACATGATACCATGCTGTAACTGTGGGATATTTATAGATTCTTCTCATCAAAGTGCACAGTCCTCTTACATTTTTACAAGGGTTGTTATCAAGGAAACAAGCAGCAGAACTGTCCCAGTATAAAAGAGGAACTGCTTAGCTTAAAAGTGTTTTTACACAAAACTAGGCTGCAGGCAAGAGAAGAATATGCTCTTCTTCATAAATCACACCAGACCCTTTCTGTTTTATTGCAACCTCAACAGCCTCGGCCTGAAAATGCTGAGTATTCTCTCCATGTTGATATCCAGCCCACAAAGACTTCCAGAAGAGATGCAAGAAGTTAAGTTTACAGGATTTGATACAGCTTCATTTGTGAGGAGTCAGCAAAACAAATTCATGTTGGAAATTCATATTAATACTCAGGACAGATAACCTTTGCTTTTGTTTCCTTTGTCTCCACCACTGCTATGGGGTAGACTAATGATTTTAAGACTTCTGCAGTGTTGTCTGGGCCCTTTTGAGAGACTTGGCTTTGAACTGGGGTTCAGTCCCTTGACAGGGATTTAGAATCTAGGGAGGAAAAAAAAATGAAGGCATAAAGAGAAATGGAGCAAATTATGATAAGTGCTAAAATTCAACTCCAGCCCAAAGTTTCCACCTTCATGTTGAAAGCAGAAGCTATTTATTCTGTGGTGAAAACATCACTCCTCTGATGCCAAATAGTTATGAAGACAGACAGAGATAGATGGACAGATAGACAGACAGAGTCATTTTGCTTAATGAATATAAAATTCAGAAGAAATGACAGTTGCTTGCTAGGTCTTTGATTTGGATTCTTTTGAAGTCTAGTAGATTCTAATGGGCTTTAGATGAAAGTCCTGTGCAAAGAATTATGGACATTTCTCTGATTTAAGAAATGGACTTATTTTGGGGATTTTAGCAGAATATTTGTTTGTAAAAGACAATCCTTCATTTTCTACTTGCTGGCAAGCAGCACTTCTGAATTCAGAAGAAAAGCCATTAGAGACATTATTCTCCCACCAATGCAAAAAAATATCTTGAGATATTCAGTAAACTTCAACAAGCCTATTGCCCTCTTGGGCATAAATAATGTGTCTCTCAATAATAAAGTATGTTCTTTGGTCAGGTTCTTACTGGCAGCTGCTTATCTTTCTAGCAAATGTGGGAGGCAGCTTAATCCATTTATTCCCTCCTTGAAAATAGTGGGCAAAAAGGCATGGGACTTTCTGGGGACAGAAAGGGTCATAAATATGTGGCACAAACATGCCACATGAAACCATGTGGTGTCCTTTTTTCCAAACAAGTTTACTTGCACATCTTCTATGCATTTTTCTCAGAGCCTCAGAGCATTTTTTTTCAGCATCAGTTTAGCCTCTCAACTGCCCTGTTAGACAAGCAAATATTATTTCCACTACTTAAAAGATTAAGAAAAAAGGGGGAAAAAAGTGACTCCCCAAGGTGACATAGGAACATTGCTGCAGAGCCAGGAATAGAATTCAGATCTCCTGACTCCCTGTCTGGTGCTTCCTTAAAAATATATGACCATCTGCTCTACTGCTGGAAGTATAGATACTATATGCTGACTCCAACAAGCTGGCTGCTAAGCCTGTTAGTTTATCCTCTTTTTATCCCATACTGATATCATCTCCAGCTAAGCTTTTGGCCTGGAGTCAAAGTGATTTCCAGTGTTTGAATGATTCGACCTGCTTGTTATTGTTTTAACCTTGCACCACACATATGCTCAGCTATTTGTGACTTATCTGCATACAGTCTATGTAGCAACAGCCACAAGCTAGAAGTGTTTTGTTTAAAGATTGCAGACTGAAGCACACCACATGTTTTAAACAACTATCGTGTAGCAGGGAGTTTGATCCTGGTAGCTTCCTGCACCCAGATTTCCTACTGAGCTGCATGTTATTCTCAAGGACAAAGGGCTTGTTAAAAAGACAACAAAATGTACACATGTGTGTCTCCACAAACATCAGTTCATCATGCTAAGCTTTCCCACTTCACAGCTAAATCCCACACTGAAACTAAAAACCTAACTAAACTAGATGGAATTCAACCTGATCAACATTTTTTTAAAATAATCATTGTGATTCAGAGAAAATTGTACTCCATTTAATTCTCTTTTCTCTCTCAATGCTGCAGAAAACTCACTGTATGTGTCCAAAACAGAATCAACACTCAGTGGGATCTAAACAGTAGCAGAAGAGTGTGCTTTAAATCCTAGAGTTGTGCTCCACTGAAGAGGGGGGTAGATAATTCAGCTATTTTACTGAAATATTCTCTGGTTATCACTGTAATTTTACTTGGGGGAAGCACACAATGAATTGACAGTTGTTCCCCATTGTCTTGTCAGAGGAGATAGGATGTTCTGTAGGTATTGTCTTTTTCTGTAGCATTTATATATTCAGCGATATGTTGTGTGGTCTGCAATGTGAATCATTGTTCCCCTCAGTATTCCAAGCCTACAGCTTCCACAGCTCTGTTATAGAAAGGTTTTACTGAAAGTCTCTGGACTCCATTGTGATTTGACAGTGCTAAGTGTTCTCAAACCTCATTAGTTCCAGCAACAATCTTAGGATAAATGGGAATATACTGTAAACCACGCTTAGTTACAACAATTTTGTTCTAGTCATCTTGCTGATATTTCCTTGTTCTCTCTCTGTCTCTGCTATTACAGTGAAAACACTCCATTAACCTCACATTTGGGACTTTAAAATAATCACAAACCAGGAAGAATTCCACCCAACATACACTAGATTAGAATGACATTACTAGTAAACCTTAAAATTAGTTCCATTAAGCCAACCTTAAATGTCCTGCAGATCATCAAGCGACACAGGATGCATAAACTTTATCTTAGTGGAACTAATTTGACTATTGGCACATGATCTAGCAATTTCAAGAAATACAGGTTTACAGACACTTTCAAGGATGTCTTAATAGATTGTACAGCATTTGTATACATGCATACTCACATATAAAAATAAACCATAAAAATCAGTGTGTTGTGTCAGTGTGGGTAATCACACCTGCCTTTTCTCCACAAGTCCTGTGATGCAGCTTTTAGACAGCTCTCCTCTCAGAGAGGAGCTTCAAGTTCCCATTCAGCAAGCAGCTCCTTACTGAAATGGATGACACCAAGCTGACAAAACTTGTACTGGTCTAATTAGCCTGGCAGACCAGCTTCCTCAGACACCATTTCCTTTAACCAGGAAAGAAAAATGTTAGCACTGAATTGTCTTTCCTTAAGAACAGGTGGTCTGAATGGTTATTTTTACTTCATCCTTCGGAGAGCAAATATCACTGCTTAAGGATCTTGAGCTCTGACATACAGTCTGAATTCAAGATGATATTTAGCATGTGTTACTCAAAAGTAGAAAACTCTTGGTTCTGATCTAGGGGTCAAGAGTGATCACTTTTACAAGGAGTTGTGCACAAAACCCTATAATCCTTACGGAAACATAATTCCTATGGGAAATTATTCTGCATAAGGACCATGCAATTAAACTTGAAGAAGTATTAGCAGTGTTTTTCAGGTGCAATGGTAAATTGCTAAACCCCAAGTCCACACATACAAGGCTGGCTGCAGAATATTGTTTTTGCAGTTTGAGCAAAGATTCAATTTGCTCAAAGATTTTAATGTGCTTGGATCAACTGCCAGGAAAAGAAGTTTGGTTTTTCTAAAACTCACCTTCTCCAGTCCTAAAAACTTTCCTTTGTAAGAATACCTTCTGATGACATGATTAGAACTCATGATTTCAAAGGTATTGCTCTAGGGGGAAAGAATTTGCCAAAGTGTTTGATCCTGTGTTGTTGTTCTGAGCGGGCAAGAATTAGGCAAAAATCCTCTATTTTGTGAAGAAAAAAAGCTTCTTGTAAAGCTTTAGCTGTCAAAGTAATGAACTGTTTGTTTTAATTAGGCCTTTTTACAGAAGATGTCATATAACATTAAAAACCTGGCTTGTATTTTCAAATAAAATAATTGTCTTTGTGGGTAAATAAATATTATATTATTCCTCCTAGCAGAAATGTAAAGGACAGCACATAAGTCTCCATTATTGCTTAATGGTTAAACAAGAAGCTTACTGCACTGTATCCTAGAACAGCCAGGATTATTTTTAATGAGTTCTGTTACAAGCACTAAAATACTTTATGATTAGATGAGAATATGCTTGCATATGATTTCTTAAACACAAACAATACACACTTTATAGTAAGTAATTAGCTTTTGCAGCTATAAAACATGTTCATATTAACCTTTGTCCTTCATTCTATCAATGACTGAGCTTTCTGTGCAATGCCAGCATCAGGGAGTGTAAATGTATTTTTTGCGTGCATGTAGTTATGTATGTGGGCCATGCAAGGGGAGTAATGCTCCAGACCCTTCAACCACTGTGAGAAACTGTTACAATGCTTATGATATCCTTGAAGAATCTCAGAGATCATTAATGAGGTCAATAGTACCTGACAGAAGACCTCAAAGTGGATCTTGCCTGAGTCAAACAAGACTATTCTGCATAACTTACAGTAGAATTTCCAGCAAGGAAATGAGCCTTAAAGAACTTGTAAGCCTCATTTGAGATGTGTATGTTTGGGTGTGATGTGCAGTAGAAACAGCTTGTATTTTGGTGAGTGATGCTGTTAAATATAGTTGCTGCTAGTACTATTGGAGTAAGGGACTGGGTAGTTCTAGCTTTAAAGTGCTTGTGTGACATGACTGGGTAGGTTTGCAGTAAGGCTGTTGACATGGCTTGCATTGGTCACAAGCTTTGGGGTTCTTCAGCAAAGGCAGCCAAGAGTTTCTCCACTCTCATGTCTGGACTGTTCCTACTCTTTGTACAAGGAGTAGATCTGAAATATCAGCCAGCTGTGCCTGGGAGAGCTTATAAATCAAGCAACTCAACATGGGGGCATCCCCGATATACAGACATGGAACACAGACACCTGGAACTGTGCCTCTGCTGCCAGACAAGGCACTCCCTGGAGTCATGCACTAATGAGATGGGTGCAGAACAGCAGGAATCTGGGTGTGCCCCAAGGACCTTCTCAGGGCCTTTCCTGTGAGAAGACAGATAAGCAGTGGCAAGCAGGGAGCTGAAGTCGGATTCCCTAGGTCTCTGACTACTACCTTAGTGTCAGATCATTTTATATCTGTTCAGAGAGAGTGGTTCTGATACCTTCATTGTTCTCTTTCCCCCCCATCAAATACTGAGTTATTAATATCAAACCTGCAGCAGAAATTTTGGAAAGTTCGTTCTTAATTCTGCATCAGCAGAAACTGAACTCACCCTCCTCAGTACTACCTTTTGGGGGGATTGCTGCCTTCTGAGAAGAAAGTCTTCTTGCTGACATCAGGGAGGGATTCACCATTTTGTGCTGCCCCTTGAGCACAGACTGATACAGAGCAAATCTCCAAACACACACATTTTTTTGGTCTGCTTTACTTTTCATATCTCCATCATGTTCCTTACATTTATACAGAAGTGACCCAGAATGAAGATTCATTTAGAAGTTGGCATGTCCCTGGGACAAATCACTCATTGGCAAAAAGAAGCATATTCTAAAGCAAGAAGTACAAATGCATCATCTTTGCCCTCTTTCTGCCCCATACAATGCAGTAAGGGGTGTAGGTTTCTTTTGTATTTTCTGGAGAGTTCTGGGTGTTGAGGAACTGCTGTTCTGATAAAGCTGATACCTAACTGCTGAGCAATCACAAAGGCACCATACAGTATTGGCTTTCAATATATGTATTTTTAAAGATTAAATAGTCTTTTATTATGTGAATGACATTTCAAATGTGGGTTCACCACAACAGGCCATTGTATAATTCCTGAATCATATCTCATCTGTGTCAGCACAAATCAAGACTTTAGTGACAATTGTTGCTATTTACACCAGTGTCTGTGCAGTCAGAGGCCAATTTACTAGCTGCTCCCTCCTGCAGAATGAGAAAACTGTGCTCACTTAACACTTGGAGTTTTTTACTTTGAAGTTGTAGAGCCACTCCCTCAGCTGGTGTATATTTGCTGTAGCTCCCTGACCAGCTGAGGAGCCACTCCCCCTGTCCCTACAGTCCCGACATACTTCCCCACCTTTCCAAACTGTGATTGAGTACAGATGACACCTTATGTGCAGCAGAATCTGAACCATGAAAATCAAATGGGGAAATACAAAAGATTTCAGAAGTGCCCTTTGTGGATTTAACTGATAAGAATGAACTATGGTGCCCACTCAAGAATCAGAAATGTTCAGTAAAAAATGCCCCTGTCTGTAAGCATGGATAGAGTCCCTTACCTATAGCAGTGCAAAGTGAAAATAAATTCTCATGTTAAAAAAAAAAATTCATCTTGCTTCATAAAGCAAGAGTTTATCTAGTTTTAATAGGTGCCATGGCAACAATTTTACCACGTACTCATAGGAGCATTTTTTGAGAGAGGAAATAGGATGAAACAAAACCTCGCTGGTTATCTGTGGACACAAGGACATGCTGCAGACAAATACAAATTCTCCTTCTTATTATTTCTGGGTGGCTATTTACAATTGCCACCACATTCATATATTATCACTTTGCTGCCCAGAAATACTGAAAAAAGGGGGAAAATCTGCTACAACTAGAAAGACTTTAAACATAGTTCAGAATTCCATGGTATTTGCATCACTTAAAAGAGATGAAGAACTACTAAAGCTGCTGTAGTTACTATAGCAAAAAACCCCAGTACCACAAGATTTACATGTTCAGTAAAACCTGCACTTAAGTGCCATAAGTCCCTTCAAAATTATGCATGTCACAACTATCAGATAACTATGGCTCTGGTTTTGTTCTGAAATAACTAATTTCAGCACATTTCACCTAGGGGTCAATGTTCCACCTTTTTTGAGCTCTGCAAAACACCTGTAGTTCTATTTTAATTTCAATGTTATAGTATCAGTAATGGGATATTGAAACTGGAACCTCGTTCATGCAAGCTTACATGCACTGATATTTGTGTGCAAAGAGAATAGTTCAATATTAACGAATGGCAATATACAATAATACTTACTGCAATGACCAGAAAGGGGTGTGGGAGGGGAAGGAACTAATTAAAGGGAAGTCTTAATACTTTCTTCACTTTTCCAATTAACCAGAGCAACATCTTTAGCTCTCTGTCTGCAAAGCATTACTCAACTCTTGTCTAGGCAGAAACTGTTGCAATACCTGAGAAACAGTCTTTAAATCAAGATCCAGTTTATTTAGATTCTGATTTCTTTACAAAAATCACACTCTTGCAATGAACTTCTAGTTCCTCTTTCCCAGTCTCTTATGAATATCTTTATTATTTTGAGACCGAGGTGGAAATTTTAAAGGGAGCTCCTGTATGTTTCTTGTGAAATACGTAGCCAGAATATTTAATACCCTGAGAAGGCTGGAGTTATGGTTCAAAGGTATTTTTAAACATGAAGAAATCCAAACTGGAGAGAACTACAGATCATCACGGCCTGCAAATCCAGCTGTTTGTGGAGAAAATTTGTTTTTCCAAACACATACTGTTCTCATTTTGCATTCACAAAATCACATTCATTTTACTTCACAAAACTTGTTTCATTTTTGCTCAGATGATACCAGTTTATTTTTTGTTAATGCAAGAACCTTCCTGACCTTTGCAGCCCACATCTTCTCCTTGTTTCTTGCTTTCATTTTAGATCTGTTCACACATCCTGCAATGCTTAACATGGATCCTTGGGCCTGTAAATTGTGCTATATAACTTACATTTGTAAATCCTTCTCTCAATGCTTTCTTTTTGATTGTGTGTCATATGACAATGATCTAACCTTGTCATATGTCTATATGCACCCTTTTGCATATATAGCCTTCTGATGATGTGGAGATTTCACAGGATGAACAGTATCTGCATTATTCTCAAGGAAAAAATTACCAGGTAATCCAGCTTTATCATGGTATTTTACTGTGTTGTAATAAGACAAGATTTTTAATGAAATCATGTCTAACAGCAAGCAGCATGTAAAAACCAGCAATCATAAAAGGCAGTATCTTTTTCTTTGAGATTGGCAGGACAAATACTGAAGTCCAATGTTTCATAGCTCAGAATGAAGGAAAGACGTTCTTCTACTTTTCTGACTTCTTTGTGGCCCAGGAATAAAATATAGTGCCTTCCTATGAGAGTGGTAAAATAGATGGTTGCTTGGTGCAGCGGAGTCCCCTGTCTTTAAGTCACAGATATATAATTACTCTAAGCCCTATGCTTTCTTTAACAAGCCTTCAATTCATTGAAAATCTTCCTCTGCTTCAGCAATTTAGTTTACTTCATGAATGACTTATTTTCATTTCAGATGGATTTGAGAACCTTGGCTTGCTACAGATGCAATACACCCTTGAAATACCTTTAGCCAGTCAAACATCACAGCAAATGTCTGGGTTCCATCCATTCATAAGATACACCCATGGGCTGTATGAAATAAAGCCATACACAGCTTCCTCATTTCTCACTCCTCATTGAGAAACGATTTCCAGCTACTGCACTTACAAAGTGTTCCAAGTGTGAATAAAGGTTAGAAACACACGTTCCTGAATCTGCAGGCAGACTGTAAAAATGGTAGAAAAAGATGCAGCTTACATCTCCAGTTAGCCTCACTGGCAGGTCAGCTAAAATCATCCATTTTGTACCTGTTTGGCTTAAAATGGGGAGTTTGCACCTTTCACACCAAGCACTCCGTGCAGTGACAAACCCCATAATTAGAGATGCAAAATAATTATTGTTGATCTTCATTGTGAGTCTCCCACTAATTTTAATAATGATTCAGGGGAGGAGAAAAGTATTCTAAATATAGATTGTAATGCACAGAGCAGGGGACTAGATCTTCCTTACTACATGAATTGGACACCTGAAAAACCTGGATTTATTTTCAGCAGACTGGCTTTTTAGCATATGTAAAGATCCAAGAAACCCACAGCTCTGAAGTCTCTGGCAGCAGCTTGGAACTCTGAATCAGTGTAGATGACATAAATGATTGAGAGAACATAGAGCAAGAAACTTCAGTAAGCAAGGTGATCTGTATGGAAGACTACTACGCTTCCACACTGCTTGTATAAGTTTCTACCTGCCCACAGGGAGTTTAAGAAAGAATGCATAGTGATTAACTAATTTAATAATATGCTCTGCCATTTTGTGTCCACTGGTTCTTAGTTCTGTCCAGGCTGCTGGCACCCCTGCCTGTATTCTGTCCCTGAATTTACACACCTATGACTGAGGACCCGACTGAAAAGCTCAGAGCAGCTGGAGGAAGCAGCTTCCCAACCCATCCAAGAGCCATGGCTGACACCACAGCATTGGTTTGCAGGTTTCCAGCTTGAACAGCACTAAGTACCATCTCAAACACAGCTCTGTGTGCTACCTGCCCCCCCCCCTCCCCAGCACAGAATATTTTAGACATCCTTCAGTGCAGGCTGGGGACCTCAAGTCCAGCTCAGAACAACAGAATAGCACTGACCAGCCTGCTTCACTGACAGTGCTTCCTTAAAGCAGAAGGTCCAAAAAGGGAGCATAACAAACTTCTCATTGAGTCAAGCAAATGACCTCTACTCTGCTGTTAAGTTTTACAATTGCCTCAAATCTGGTTTTCTGCATGTGCTGCATTTCAGAGACTGAAATGCTGAACAGCTCTCTGCTTTTTATGCCAGAGAGAGGCGACTGTGCTGCTTTGGTTACACTGCTTCCTTCATAAATATGCACTACGTTCTATCTGCATGTTCCACAAAAAGTTGGGCAGTGAAGTTTTCTAAGCATATTGTTTCTTTCCACATTATCTCATTGCTGTACTGCCTTTTTAATGTAATCATTGTAGTACCTTAACCATGTGTCCACGCTACTTCAGCAAGACAAAGAACACAGCACTTGTAGCTTAGCAAGTGAAGCAAGGGCTCCACGGTTAGGTAGCACACAGTCACTGTAGCAAGTATGGCCGTTTCCCTGCTTCCCTTCATGCCCATGGGCCTGTGACTATGCTACAGCAAAATAGTGAATGAAGATCTGATTACAGGGCAGAAACAAGCAAGCTGTTAGCAACTTGAGCAACTCCAGCAGAACAAAAGGTGTTTTATCAGTTACATCTCATCAAGAACACCAAAGATATATCAGTTCTCTCTGCTCCTTCCTATCAAAGGTTAAAGCAGCTTTGCAGTTCTGGAACTGCCAACATCATCAATTGTCCCAATACATAGCAGGTCTGTAGAGATGCATTGCAGGGTGCAATGAACGAACCCGAGTAGTGCAACACCTCTATGAATAGTAGTGGAGCTACTTATACCAGAAACAAAGAGAAGGAGTCAGCTTATAAAGACACAGCAGATCTATATGTTCTTGCCGTGAGAAGCATCAAGATCTATTACAGTAGCAGTGAAGAAAAGCACACAGCTAACAGGACCATTACTGGCCTAAAGTTCTGAAAACTGAGTGAGATTGATTTTTGCAGAAAGTTTCCACCTGACTGGATCTTTTAATATACCACTTAGGCTTAGTTATTTACTGATTTACCATACATAGTTCTGCATAAAGAACTACATAGCTGATAGGAAATCTTCCTAGTGCCTAGCTGGAGGCCAGGTTGCAACAGCACTTGAAACAGTTAAAGTTACATCTTTTCCCAGGCCCAGCTCTAAAGAAGAGAGAAATTTAACTAGGGGCATGCAGGGGGGGAAGCAAAGTACAGATTAATCTAAGACACTATAACAGCAATAGATGTCAGGGTGCTTACTGGATCAATTACTTCCTTCCATTAAAGAAAATCAGCTCCCACCTCACAAAAGAGAGCCCCTGCTATCAGCAGGCAGTGTTCATTTCACAACCATTTCTTACTCAGTAATATGGTGGAGCAGGTAGTTGTATATAAAACTATTTATCTCTTCTGTTAAAATCCTTACAGAAATTACACAAGAAAAAGAGAAATCAGGAGACACAAAATTCTTAGTTTATTTTAATTATTATCCTGCACAGTTGCATCAGGAAAAGAGAAAGCATCTTCTGAATAAATTTTTCTTTTCAAAAACTCAACTGCATCTTCATTTTTCATTTCCTGAAACTTCTTGTTCTGGATCTGTAAGAAAGTAAAAGGACAGGGTACATTATTTCTATTGTCCCAATTATCCTCTCCTACAAACCAAGCACTCAGCAATGAGAAGGCCACAGGAAGTTTTCTGAAAACAAATTCACTTGAATCATTGTGTCTATAAAAATCAGGGAAATAAACCAAAGACACATAGGTTTCTCAGGTACAAAGCAATTCATGGCTTGAGTTTTTTTCCCCTCAGCTAATAATTTACTGATAATGTTAAGTAGTAGCTTGACTTTTAGAGTTCCTCTCTCTTTTCTCCCTAGTGACAGCCTGTAACTAGAAATTATACACAATTACCACTCTGGAGAAAGCCCACCATTCCTGGTGAACCTTCCTGCTTTGTAGAACAAGGCCTGGTCTACCAGACATACTCATCAGTGTGCTGCTAACAGAAACAGAGACAGTAGCAGGGCTCTTCTCACCAGAATCACGTGATAGCCCAGTTTATTTAGATGCCGCTTCTTCATCGCCAGCTTCCCCTGGGGGTGTGTTGTACCCAGACAGAAGGCAGACACAGGAGCAAACAGAAGAGCCAACCTGCAACCAAGGAAAGTAGGGAAGACTTCACTGTACAAATGCAAAATAATAATTTATAAGACAATGATTCAATGATGTCTGTTAGCACTGCAGAATGTGTCATTCTGGTGGGCAAATGCATTAGGACTGCACAAATTTAATTATCCTCTTCTTTCTTCAGGTTTAACTAATTTAGATACTTTTCTTCTATGAGCTTCACACAAGCACCAGCATCTACCCAAAAACCTACAGCAGAATTAGGTACTCAGATCTCCACTTCTCCCACAGTGAGAGGAAAATAGATCATTCAACATTCTCCATTAATTTGACAGGTTCTGCATTTACTTTGATCCTTTGCTAATGATATTCATAATCAGTCACTTCCTGCCATAATAACCTATTTGGAAGGGTGAGGAAAGCTGAATGCCTTGGAACACTGAGTTTCTGTTACACAATTCACTAGCTCTCCTTTTATCAAAAAGCAAACTGTACAAAATACATTGCTGTGCAGTGATCCAGCACATAAATGTTAAGCATTATCCAATTCTGCTTAAGCATTACTTAAATGATATATGTCCTGCTTCAGTTACTGAGAGGTCAGTCTTCTACACAAGATTAATCACCTAAAATGTGGCTATCATGATCCTTTTTATTCAAATTATATTTCAGTAGCTGAATTAACTGACATATCACTGAGATGCAAATTTTTGAGACTTGAGAGAAAAACTGAATGTTTAATTGGACAAATACTTTTTTAAAAATTGCCTTCATTACAAGAGTATCACTGTGATGTTTCCTGCCTCTTTCTCTGAAATGTTAAGTGTTAGCCTCTGTTAGAAGAAGATATTGAGCTGGATGAATTGTTGCTCTGCACTGGCATGGCAACTTTTGGATAATCTGGTGAACACAAATAACAACTGAGTCACCTACTTTGCTTCTGTAAATCAGTGAACCAAAGAAGTAACTGGACAGATACATGCAAATAAAACTAGCAAGCTAGTAAAAATATGCAGTAAAAAAACCCACCTCTGAACACATGAGTCAGGATGATCATCTGTTGCAGTTATGGGGAGCACCTTCTTTCTGTCTGAATCCATTCTGATTTCAAAATCTGAAAACAAAACAACAAAACATTTAACTTTGCAAGAGGTTAAAATTAATGTTGTCATTTGAACCCATTAATTGTTCAAATTGTTCTCAAATGAACAGCTCATTTGAAGAAGTTAATAGACACCATCACTGGTCTGTTTCTAATTGCTGTTCTCTAATAATTGAATTATTACTGATAGCTTTCCCTCCCTGCAATGAATATAAAGCTACAGCTTGCCCATCTCAAGAAAAAAATGAATTTTTTTTTGGAAACTGCAGATTTAAGCTTATGGAGTGAAATCATCATTTAAAGAAACTACTCTTGATCACAGTCTGTCATGCCTACTCAGATTTTTCCGCAATCCAATTCCTCATTCAAAATATTTAGGAATACAATTATTACTAGTACAGAAAAAATGGTAAGCTGGGTGGCTGACAAAAAAAGAAAAAAAAAAAGCAATATCCAGATGAAAAAGAAACCAAAAGAAGTCATATCCCATTTTAGAAATGAAAGTAGAGCCTACATCTTAGCCAGAACTCCAGAGAAGAAACAAGAGAACAAAAGAGAAATAAAGAGAAAAAAAGGCAGCTGCTGTTTGGCTTTCTTTCTAACATAATTTGCTACTAATATGTCAACTCTGTCAAAGCTGGCCACACTGAATTTATGTACAATTAACATCTGCTTGCTGATGCCTGAAAAAAAGTCCAAAGCAGCTTTGTAAACAAGAGAAATCATAAAAATTTTAGTAAATTGACTTAAAAACTTTAATAGAAGCAGCCTTAGAAGTAGATTCACCAATCAATGGCATAATTTGTTAAATTACTGTATCTTCAAAGTGTTAAACTTTTAATCACTTGCACCCTATTCAAATTTATTTCCATCTTATCATTTTGGGGATTATTAATCCATATTAAAATACTGTGACATTAACATAACTTCATACCAATATGATATCTGTACGGCAGCCGAACGTTTTGCCGAAACATGTTCTCATCTCCCAGAAGTTCTATCAGTGCTTCCTGAGCCTTTCTGAGATTAACAGATACTAATGAGGAAAAATTCTCAGTCAGCACAAAGGCAGGCTTTGTGAAAGAAGGGCTGTCAAGTTCCATACATGTTTTCACACAGCGAAGCATCATTGTGTTTTGTTCCTTAAGGTCATCTGAAAAAGGATACGAAAAATATTACATGCAATATATTATCCCACAGAATTTTTCATTTCATTATCATTTACAGTCTGTTCTAGCATAGCAAAATCCACTTGGCTACTCTAATAGCTATACGAAATTGTAATGTGGAAACTAAATTCTCCTACAAATCATTCCAAGGACCTCACTGTAGCTCAGAGCATTCCAAATCCCACTTTTACTCATGACTCCAGGTACTAAAGTTAGTTTGCAATGGTTTTTTTAAGACTGCCTATGTTTAAGTGCACACCTACTGTTAAACTGTTGCCACCATGGGGCCCAAGACAATAAGCCTGATTCTCCAGAGCAGACCCAGATCACTCAGATCACCATCACTACATTAGCTGTGTCTTGAGGACTTCAAATTTAATATTAATCATGCTTGTGTTCTTTAATTTCTAATCTGCTAACACAATTACAACAAATTACATACACAGGCAGACATCCTGTTTAAAAGAAGAACATGACAAAGTAAGGTCTGACCTGGCAGTATAAGTTCATCCTTGCTGTCCTTTTGCAGCAGCTCATCAAGTGCACGGTGGGGAAGATATCCTAAGATGCCAAGTGAATACACTGCCTTCAGCAGCTCTGTGTTGGAAATCTGAGGCAGGCACTTGTTCAAGCAGCTATGAAGAGTCTCAAAAAACCTTTTCCAATAGGAGAAGAAAAGTATCTAAGTACATAAATAAGGCAACATGAAGTACATATTTCTAATAAAAATACAACTTTATTATCTTGTATAATTGTATCTTGTGTTATCTATCATTAGGGTTTGATTCTTACTTTGAGGATACAGCTACCTATCAACGGATTTAGTAGCCTGGTCAGTCTAGAACATGTTTAGTCTTCCAGGTAAAAAAAAAAAAAAAAAATTAGAAAAAATATTGAAAGACACAACAATTCACCTTACAGATGAATGAAACAGGATTATGAGCTCTTTCACAAATAAAATTAAATACTAGTTGCCCTACATTACTCTGTAATGACTATGTAACACATTATCAGGCACTCTAAATGAAAACCTACAGATGCTTTTGGACTCTGGGAACATGGTTGAGTCGTGAATACACTCGAAGAACAGCCAAAAGGTTTTTCAAGTTAAGAAAATCAGGGTCTTCTGTCACCTTCTCAGCAAAAATATCCAGCAACTCAGTAGGCTGAAAGCCAAGTGTCTCGCAGGCAGAGAGAAAAAGGATAATCTAAAAGAAAAGATAGTTTTATAAGTCAAAAAACCAGTGAAGCTGATCCTACCTGTTGATTTCATAGAAGACAATTTTAATGAAAGCAAAATTTTCAAAACTTTTATTTCTTTACTTATCAATACATAGAACAGCATTTTAAAAATATAACAGCTTCATCAGATTGGTATTTATAAACATTTGTTTTCCAAAGATCAAGCACAAACATGAAGAAAGGTAAGATGGAAGCATCAAATACTCTATTAGTACCGCTATAAATTATTTGGTCTCAAAAAATGTACCTGTCTTTTGTCCCAAAGGTAGGCAGTAGAATTAACATAGTCTGCTAATGCTGAAAACAGTTTCACATTACGGTACTGGAGAGTGTGACAAGCTTCCAGAATGAGAATTAACTGCCGAAATGAAACATCATGGACATTTTCTGTAACAGAAGATCAATGAAGGACAAATGATAAAAAGCAACGGGAGCTGTAGGTTGGAGACATTGAGACGTTGTAGGAACAGTTTGGTTAAGGGATGGAGGAGGGGAAAAATATGACAAGAAACTGTGGAAGACTGTGACTAGCTAGGCAAAGCTCAAATGAGCTAAAACACCTTAAGAAACTGAGAGACAGAAGAAACCAAACTGAGCCAGAATCAAGCCACAATGCATTAATCAGCAAAAGGGGACAAATTAACAAAGTAAGAAGATTGTATTCCCAGGATGTCTTCTGTTTCAGGATTTTTGATTTTCAGCATGCACCAAAAAAATGCTGAAGAAAGTCACTGCTCCCTCTGTGTATGCCACCTGGCCTATGTGCTGAGTGTGGTGAAAGTCCTATGGGAAAAGGCAGGATGTGCAATTAAACACTGTGTCCTAACATATATGAATGACCAGGACAAATAAAGACTGCACAAGCAGCCTCAATGCTTCTGGGTCATTTCTATTAAGAAAGCTATTTTGCTACCTTTGTGCATCTTGAGACACACATTTTTATGTATTTTAAGCATGAATCAACACATACTGACCACATATACTTAAAGAATATATTGGAAAGGTATAAAGAGAGGTGAAGCATTAGCTTTCATTTAATATTTTTATGGGATACAGCATGAGGCTATTAAGCAGTACTCAATAATTAAATGCAGTAATCAAGGAAACGCTACTTTCCCTTTAGTTTACCAACTAATCACACTAAGTCACCAATCCATCCTGAAAGTTGCTAATTTCCAATTCAGATTTGTTATAAATTTTTATTTGAAATCTCTTTTCCTTGCTTAAATTAAATTATTTTTCTTAAATCCTGTGTACAGAAAAGTTTAAAGAAAAATATGTAATTCAGATAAATGTTAAGAAGGGCAGAGATGACAAGAGCTATTTGCTTTTATTATTGATCAGTAATTTTCTGTTCTGCTGCTTGTCAAATGGCTCCACATAACTATAATATCCTGTAAAACAAAGATGTTTCCTGAGTTTTAAAGGAAATCAGAAAAGGGAGATGAGACAATAATTAGGAAGAATTTGGTACAAGGAAGGGAAATTTAATTAACATATTTTTTTCTTACCCTGGATCTTTTTACTGCAGGGATTCAGGATTGGAAGGGAACAATAATTCATTGCAGCAAGAGCCAAAAACATACGCAGCGCATTCGGAAAAGTCAAACCGTCTATTTCTCTCAGAACTGCCATCTAAAGTGAACCAGAGTTTATTAAATCCTTCATTCTTCAGGTATATTATCATTGCTTTCTGGTGAAGACATTATCACTAAAACTTTCCCAAAGTCCTTAGTTGAGATTTATATGAAAGAAAAAGAAGCAAAAAACAGCAAAAGCATATAATAAATACTGTCAATTACTTAATACACAATTACAGCAGGTCAAGTGCTCTAGAAATGTGTCACTACACAAGTTTCCAGTAATTTGCCTTTATATGGTTATTTTAAAAGAAAAAAGCCTCAGAAAAGGTCATTTCCAAATACTGTGAATACACATCTTCTACCAACTCTTAAGAAAGAAGCAGAAATAAAACAGATACAGTTAACTTAAAAGTTCATAGTAATGCAATTACGGTTTTGCATGTGCATGAAAACTGCAAGCCTCCAGAGTGATTCAACAGTATGTGAGTGGCCTGTACTTTACAAAAACACCCAGATACAAATGTGGACTGAGGCAGGGAGAGTCAGCTCTGATGCCAGAAAGGAGATTTCATTTATCAAAGCAATCATTAGCTTGATATAAATGACAGTAAAAATGAAAACTACTAATTATATTGACTGTTAAAATAGAATCTTTTTACTGTATACATATCAGAGGTTAAAAACAAAATCCATCTACAAGAAATTGCCCTGCAAAAAAATAGCACCCTGTGGGCTCAGAAAATGAGGTGCTCCCTTTAGTTAACAAGTGCAAATGTTATTTTCCTCTCCGTTCTATGATTTTTCATGAATGCTATTAAAACCTCTGACATCAGAACCCTACAGTTATATGATGAAAACACCAGTAGGTCCTGTTTGAAAGAAGGTTTCCAAAAGGGCTTTTAAATCAGGGGACAAAACCCAGTACACCCTGCTGTAAAACCTACAGCCTGTCCCCAGCCACTGTACTTCCCAGGGGACCTACCACATACACAGAAAAGCAAGACCATGAGCTTGGGGAGTTGTGGCACCTCACTCGCTCCAGTCCTCCTGCCCTGTGCAGTTACTGGACACAGCCCCATCACAGACCAGTTTTCTGTCACCTCATCTTCAGCCACAGGCTGGGCAAGGGAACCAGGAAACAGCCTGTGAGCACTTCTATGAAACACCATGTGGCCAGCCCAAAGAGGTGAGGGCACTGCTGTTTCACTGCCTCAATTTGTTTTGTTACCAGCCCCCAAATATAAGCTCTTCCTACAAATATAGCTGGACTCTGATGCATACAGCAAATACAGTTACCTTTCCATCACATTTTCTCTTTCAGTGTCTGCAAAGAACCATACACAATTTATAAATGATGCAAGAGCACAGGCTTTGTGAGAGTAAAAATGAGCCTCCAACTAACTTTACCTCTATTTTCTTTTTCAGAAAAACTGGAGCATCTTTTCCCAGGCATTTCATCAGGTTTTGCAGCATAAAAATGTCTCTGATACTTGAAATGCGCTGCTCCACTATTAACCTGATGGAGAAACACACACAAGAGCTCTCCTCATTTCAGCAGAAACAGGTAAGTACCCCCATTCTTCTTCACTGATGTAGCCCCCAAGTGAAAGCTGTAATTCCTTGCTCCTCTCCCATCTTCCTTTTTTTGAAATGCTGACGTAAGTCTACATGACATAGCTGCAGCACAGACATTTTACACATGGAAACAATTATAAATGCTTTCTTAGTGTTAATCCTGTTAACCTAATTCATCCAATAGATGAATTGTTGTTGCTGATACACTTAACAGCAGGGGCACCTGAGCAGACTGCACATGTGCAAATATGAGACAGACAGACAGTGCAAATATGAGTGCTGTTAAGCCCCAAGGAATGACAACCTTCTGCAGAAAAAGAAAATTGCACATTTTTATCTTTAAATCATCAATGTGCGGGCAAGTTCTGAAAGAGACAGGAAACTCAGGAAGGGACACAGACAACAACTGGATGCAAGTGAGGAATAAAACCAACCAAACAGTGCTGTGGGCTGAACAGGAGATAACACAGAGATCATCTGCACAAGATGAAGGTGCACTCCTAGCACCTCCTCTTCTGGCTCAGTGGGTGGCATTGTAATTGTTAGGTCTGAACCACCCTTAAATATACCTGCACAGGCAAACATACCTACAAAAATATTGTGTCACTTTCTAAGGCAGTGCACTGGTCTGAAACTCATCCCTGCAAATGGGCCAGAGCTCCAGACATCAGGACAGAAAAGTGTAGATGGGACTCCTGCTTTCCACCAACTTCTAAGAATTGTGTAGCTGTGCTTCCAGGAGAACCTGGGTTTTGGGTATCACACCCACTTTCTCAAAGCAGAACATGATACACGGTCAAAAGTACTAATCCATGGCAAGTCTTGTGATAGCCTCAGTAAAATCAGTCTCATGGGAAAGAGCAGATTGGTTACACACATAAATCACACAGGCCCAGAAAAAAGCCAAAGAAGTTATTCTGATAAATCACTACACAGAGGGCTTGCTGGACACAACTAGTCTTCATCTAAGTTTTCATTTACTAAACCGCAAGAAAATATTCTCAGGCAGTTAAACAATGCTCTTCATCGTGAAAAATCAGACAGGTCCCTAAGTAAGAGTGTCTCATTACCTCCTGTCTGCATACAGATGAAAAAGGGATAGATATGTGAAGGGACTTGATCAACATCACAAAAAAAAAAACTGCACTGGTGGAGCTGCAGTCAGAACACAATCCCCTGCGGACCAGTCTAGCACCCTTTACCGCTGGAAGCCCTCCTCCTTGAAACTGCAAAGACAGTGCCAAAATTCACTGTCTAACATAGCTCTTATCTCATGTGATCATTTAAATCCTAAAACCACAGAAGGTATTTTATGTACAGACATACCCTTGATGATTTCTAACAGACAAGCATTTCAACAACATTTAAATGTGAAGGACACGTGAAAGATATATTTTTCTCACTGTAATCCAGCTTGAAGAGCGCTCACATTCTTGTCTTTATCCATCCCTGCTAAAGTAGTTGCCAAAACTGAGATACATCGGTTATCAAGTTGATTGAGCTTCTCCTGTTAAAAGATTTGACAATGTCAGATTACTTCAAACCAGTAAAAGTTTCAGAAAAGAAAAACTGACCACTTTTAATCTGTAACTGCCATTTTCTTTCCCCCCCGAAAAAGTCAATTTACAAGCTTTATTTCTGCAGAACCCACAAGGTCTCACATCAGTCAAACTTAGTTGATTTGGAAGAGGTAATGATTTTTGAGATTTCTGCTCTCTTTTAAATCTTAAATCAGGCAGTGATTTCAAAAGTTAAGGAAATCAGAAGCACACACAAATGAATTATGGGAACTGTTTCAATGGAACATCAGAGTAAACCAGAGAAGTAATCCAACTCTCTCTGATGCTGCACAGCTTCCCAGAATTCCCCACTGGTCATTCATCCCCAGTAGAGGAGGAGGATTTTCACACTTACTTGGCACACCCTCACCAGGGTCTGGAGCAGGAGCGTGTTCTGCGGCACGCCGAGGCTCACCAGGGCGTGCAGGCTGAACACCAGGTCCCCGCGCGTCATCCTGCGCGCGTCGCGCAGCAGCTGCTGGCACAGCTTCACGAAAGCCGGGTGCTCAAAGATCAGCTGCTTCTCGTAGCGCTGCTGCTCCTCCGACAGGTTCTTGAAGAGCCTCCAGGCCATGGTTAGAGAGTTTGTGTAGTGCTTGATGGAAACAGCCGCCTCTGCAGCCAGGTCCAGCGCATCGCAGGGACAGGAGCACTTCTGGAGGCTGGTAAAGAACGGGTCACTATGATCCACTGCATGCTTCGCTTTGAAGCTCCCAGAATCATCCAACTTTTCAACTTCCAAGGAGCTCTGGGAAGCCTTCTCACTCACCAAGGCCTCTGTACCTGTGCTGTAAACATCTGTCTTTTGAGATACAAACCGAAGAGACGATCCATGCAGAGAAGGCAAAATATTTAAAAGTAATTTCCTGAAGTTCACATTTCCTAAGGGATCCCTGTATTTGCCAATCCATAAAACATGTTTTCTTGTTGCGGCTGAAGATTTGGAAGTGAGCACAGAACTGTACCTATGCACACATCTGACGGTATTTAACAAGTAACTTATTTTATTATTCATTTCTGCTAACGCCTCATGAATAGATTTCAAACGCCAGCTCAAAGGGATCCAATGACATTTTACCCGTAGAAACACTTCTGGAGAAACTACACAAAATCACTCATCTGTAAAAACAACAGAAAATTATGGATTAGTTACCAGACTTTCAATTCCCACAGTTTTAATTGCCAAATCTGCTCACTTTTACAGGAAGGGATTTGGTAAAAGAGCCCCGGAAAATGACTTGCAGAGAGGCTTGTATTTGGTCTCCTACATTTCAGTAAAACATCTCAGCACAAGGACGGCCCTTGCTTCCTCCTCGCTGCTCTACTCGCCAGCTCTGCCGGGAAGCAGGGTCTTTTCCCAAAGGACGTTTCCCCAGGCACCCGCGTCTCCCGACAGGGCTCTGGAGGATCCCTGCAAACTTCAGCAGCGGGTGACGGGATCCCACCCGCCAGCCTGTCCCAGCCTGCCTGCCATCCCAGGGCACAGCCGCCTTCCCGGCACACCCGCGGGCGCTCGCTCTCCCGGTGCCAGCGAGAAGCCGCTGGGTTTCGGGATCACTTCCCGCTGGCCCTGGGAGCGCTGCCCAACAGGGCGGGACAGTACACGGGGACAGAGGTCTTTCGGCGGCTCCGCAGCGGCTCAGAGCACGCCGAAGGAACGGCGGGGATGGCGCCGGCCGGGCCGGGGCTCCCGCGGCCGCGGTTACCTCGCACGCGCACCTCCGTCACACCGGGCCCGGCGCGCCGCGAGCTCCCGGCGGGCCGCGCGAGACGGACGGCGCGGGCCGAGGGACAAACTGCCTCGGAGCGCGCGCGTTGCTGAGCAACGCCAAAGCGACCGTTGGAGGGCGGCGCGCGCATGGCCAAGTTCGTGGTGGCGGGTGAGGGGAGACCCGGGGGCCGGGCGGGGCAGCCCTGGCGGCGGCGGCACCTTGTGCCGGGAGCCGGGCGGGGCAGCTCGCCGTGCTTGCGGCAGTGGCCCCTGTCTGCGGGCTGACCCCCGTGCCCGTCTTTGCGGCTCTCCGGGAGCCGTGTCCGCACGGCGCGCAGCCTCGGGCGATCCCGGGTCAACGCTCCCCCTCATGCCGTCGGTGAGGCGTCAGCATCTCTGCTGCTGTCCCCCCCGGGAGTGGCCTCCTCGGCCCCTTGGACGCTGGCTCGGGAATCTTTTTCCCCTGCAGAATTACTCTTCCTTAGCTGGCTCACATTAAACAATGTTTAGTCTTTTAAGCCCTTATCAGTGAATGACAAAAGCATCCAGTCGTGCTGCTGTTGCTATGTTCGCAGGTAAGGCAAACTGCCCTTGCTATGCCAAAGCTGAGCTCCTGGCTGACTATCTCCAGACTAACTTGCCCAACTTCAGGGTTCACAAGATTACTCTGCACCCTGACAAGTGGCAGGTAAGCGATTCTAAGTCAAGTCGCTGGTAGGTGCTCCAGTGCTCTACAAACCAAGAAAAGTGCTTATCTGCGGTATGTTTCTTCTTTTGTGTCAGTGGTTTGCTGAGTAGATAGAAGCGCTGCAGAAGCAGCTCTGGCTGTGAGAGCCAGCCAGAGGAAAGGTTACAATGTTTTGAGGAACTGACATCTCTGAGTTTTACAACAGAAAAGGGGCACGAAGTGTGGACCAGCCTCAAGCTGTATTATGTCAAGAAAAAGTTCAAGGTGGTTTTGCTTGCTTGCTTAGTTTTCTGGGTTATTTTTTAAAGTATAATGGCTGTTCAGCCTGTAAA
The DNA here is from genome assembly GCF_027477595.1 of Haemorhous mexicanus. Lineage (NCBI taxonomy): Eukaryota > Metazoa > Chordata > Aves > Passeriformes > Fringillidae > Haemorhous > Haemorhous mexicanus. Next base: position 25,699,261 of record NC_082348.1, on the reverse strand, counting down.
TCTTTTGCTCACTGTGATTACATATACCTTCCGAGTTCTTACTTGTCAGGAGCCTTTGTGGCATTCAAGGACTTTGAATTACAGTGGAAGTATGAAGTTTATTATCACATATTTGTTTACAGTGTGGATGGGCTTGAGTACTTATGTCATAGACATACTTACTGCCTGTAAGGCTTTGAAAAAAACTGCAGTCTTACTCCATGAAATAGACAGAACTGTGGTATTTATTACCTTGTGTATTTTGCTTTACACCTCCACCAAGTAACTCGAACAGTTAAGTGAAAAGCAATTAACCTCTTCACCTTACTTACCTTCCGTGGCTGAGTAAGAATCCTCAGATTACTCTCTGCTTCACAACATTGCTGTCTTCTATACCACTAAGGCAACTAAGTGAAATCAAGACCTTGAGGTGAGCTATCCCAGTGTATCCATACCTTGCTCTGTGTTATTCTTGCATTTTGTACCCACTGGTAATTAAATTCTGAAGCACCTTGTAATTATATATTGAGAGGAAATAGTAAGAATGCTTGTAGTTGTAATGTTTGTTATCAAATGTGACGTATTAAAACATCTGGTGGGGATGTCATCAGCAGTGGCTTCATGACATTTGTGAAACAAATGGATGGGAGCACAGACAGTGTCCTATCATTTGGAGAGAGCTCTTGGACCGTGGAGGGAAGGGTCAGCTTCTGGGAGGACTTAAGGATTTTCTGGAATATGCTCAGGTAATAAGCTGCCTTTAATATTTCAAGCCCACGTTGTACAACATCTTTGTTCCTTTTCCCTCCTTCAAACGTAAAATAAAGCAATTGTTAATGTTACCTTGATGTGTTTGGACTGCCATTTGCTTAGAGATCACGCTTTTTGTTCTTAGAAATATTATGGCATCACTTCAATGATGCTGAGGGAGGAAATGTTAGCCATTGCTGAGGAGAACCTGCAGGCGCATCTTGAAATTGTAAAAGAGGATGAAGAGATTAAAAGTCTTATCAAGCCTGTGCAGGTCTGGATTACCAGGTGAGAGTGAAGAGAGTATCTGTGAACTTTTACTCTGTTCAGGAGAATGCACTTTTTCCTATCACACAAAACAGGTGTAACCATCTGAAGTTATTCACAAATCCCTGCAGTTTCATGATTTGTCTTGGTTCTGTACCTTCACTATTAGTATTTAACTTAGCAATTAGTGTATAACTTAGAAATAATTTATGGTTTTGTTACATGCTACACCAGTTCAAATGAGGGGTATAAACAGGCATCACTTAGACCTCAGATCAGTTTAGGGAAAAGCAAGTATTTACAAAACAAGCTAGAAATTTTATAGTACAACTATATTGCATTAAATGTTTTTGGAAATATTAGGGTAGGTAAAGAGTAGGTCTTTACTTACAGAAATTCCTGTGTTTCTAGTAGTCCTAATAGAGCACCTTAAAAAATTGTGGTTCTATAAAGACATAAATTTTAAGTAGTGGCATTGACTGAAATGCACAGGATGGAGAAGCCTTCAAATGAAAGGCTTCAGAAATGAAAGCAGGACCCAACTCTTTTAATTCTTAACCTGTTAAAATGACAAAAAGAGCAGTAAAGGATACAAGGTAATGGTATCTTTAAGTGTAATCAAGTACAAAATAAACACCTTTGTGTTTATGTAATACTTCCAAACAAGCAGTGCTTCGTTGTTAACTGTAACTTTTCTACATCCTCTCTTACTAGTGCATCAGTTCCAATCTGTTATCATCTGATCCCACTGTTGGCAAATGGAGAAGTGTTTGGGATGACCACAGAAATCAGTATCCATTTGCTTGACACTGAGCAGTTTAAGGAAATGCTTTGCAGTATTGTCATGGAAGCTGAAGACATGGCATTCCCACTTCTCCGCAGTATTTCAGAGCACACAAAAATAGATCAGGCTTTTGTTGACGCTGATATTATCATTGTTCTTGATGATGTCCTCTTAAACCTTGAAGTCCAATCCCTTGAGAACTACATCAGAGAAGTGAGTGAGATCTGCCAAGTGTATGCTCCCTTGATTGAGAAGAATGCCAAGAGCGAGGTCAAAGTCATTTCATCAGGAAAAACCTTTGCAAACCTTAAGGCAACAATGTTAAGGACGTATGGCCCATCCATTAGGCCTGAAAATATCATTGCCATTTCAACATCCTGGGAAAGTGCAGCTAAAGCCATGCTGGCCAGGAAGCTGAATATGAACACAGCAGGTGAATGTTTATGTGGCATTTGGGGAATTCAGCACACCTTCAAGAGTATCTATTTCATTCCAGAACACAGTTGATGTGCATGCAGAAATGCACAGTAGTGCGCCCACTAAATTTCCTGGGTGTACAGAATGCCAGAGTCTTTGCTTGCTCTGAGATGCAGCCCTGCCACTCTGATGTGTATTTCATGCTGGAAATATGCTAAGGAAGACAATTGTTTTGCAGATTGGGAACTAGGACTTCAAGATTGCATTTGCACTCTGTAGTGCATTGTTGTTTTGGAGCTGTGAATAAACATGACAACATACTGCTGTGCAGATAATGAGAGTAAAGTAGAACTGTGTTGTAGTATTATTTTGAGGTTAATTAACTTTCATTTTCAGGTCAATTGTTATAGCTTTGTTATATTTGCACAGTTCTGCACTGCATAGCTCTGACAGTCTGCTAAGCATCAGGATTCTCTAAGTGTTGCATAGCTAGAACTGGTCCTTGATGACAAGTCTAGGTATTTTGAAGCCTAATAAAATAGAAAAGCAAGTTAATCGACTGAATAGTCTATCAGCAGGTTATTTGAGAAATTCCTTTTGCACCAAAGCAGGTAGTTTTTTAAAATTATTGTTTTTGCTGTTTTTATATTTGTTTTTAGAGGATTTTAAAAGGATCATAGCTGTAGGTTTGCAATATGATTTGTTACTGTTTTAAGAGTTAAATATTTACTAGATTTTGTCTATTATTTACAATAACATGATATAAGTTAAAGCTTTTTCAGCTTGTGTTGAGGTTTCATATGTTAGGGAGAACTTGGTTGCATTTTTCAGATCAAATAATTTCTGCTAGCCAGGCAGGGCACAGATTTAAATGATTCATTTTGAAAAGGATTTATGAAGCCCATTTTCTGAAAGTATTTGTCTTTTCACTTTCCTTTGTTGCAGGAGTTAAAGATGTGATTGTTTGGGGCAATATTACTGGGTCTAACTGCATTGATTTGTCACATGCAAAACTTTATGGATATGACTGTGCTATTCGGGGCCCTCCTAATTTTCAACGTCCTTTGTTGAATATGATTTATGATAGGTACAGTACAGATTTATTTCTTTCAAGTAAAATTAAGTAACTGCTTTTAATCCATGCTTATCCGGATTGTCTAATAAAACATCAAGAAATGTTTTCGTTTTCAAGATTTGTCTTTATTGATTGGCACTGTATGTAAAGGAAAACACAAGTTGAGGTAATCCATCTGCAAAAGAAGTTGGGTAGTTCCTAGTGCTGTGCTGTTGCACTCTCCTGCCAACTCTGTTTATAACTATATTTTTCCTACATTTTAAATGGGTTTTTCTTATATCATGAGCAGCTTATAAGAAGTGATGGAAGTCCAAGCAGTGATTTAGATGTCTAGTTTGCATGAAGGAACTTTGAAATAGTATTAAACAGATTTCTGAACCTGAATTACATGGAACAGGTCTGAGCATACTAATGTTGTCAGTTTCCCAAAACAGATGATTTGGTAATATATGTGAAAAGGATACCTAGCAGCTAGATAGATTCCTGTGGAAAGAGCAGTAGCAGAGAAAGGGTGAGTTCAGTGAGAGGGCAGCAGATGTTACATACACCCAGGCCTGGCTATCTGGAGCTCACTCTGGTCTAGACTTAGCATTTACTGGAGAGCAGACATTTCTATGTTCTAGGCTTGTACTGAGCCTCACACAGGCAGAGTGGTTCATGGCTGGGTTCTTACAGATGACAGTATTCTATAAATTACAGATAAAATATTAAATTGCATATAAAATATAAATGACAATAATAGTAGAGGTTTTGACTTGAGTAAATGACCTAACTTTCACCGGACTTGTTACTTTTTAAGCTACTTTTTTTAGATCTTCTTTTTTCTCTGTCTGTAAAAATGCCTTTCTTTCAGCAGTGATGTTTGAGTAAGTTTTGACTATTTTCTTCCCTCAGCTTTAGTTCTTTTTTCTCTAGGAAACTACTCTTCCTGCAGTCATCTTAGTTTTTCATGCCTTTTCTCTCCACGTTTTGTTGGTAGCGAATGGATCCATTCAGAGCTGGTGTCGGCACAGAGCACGCTGAGTTCCCGGGTGTCCCGCTGCAAGGGAATGTTACCTGCTCATGCCATAGCCACGGTACTGCGGTACTGGTACCATGGCTCTCCTTCTGGGGAGATCATTTCTGTGGGAATACTTAGTGAAGGTAAAGCTAGTTTTGCTTCACCTGTTCTCTTGTAGCTTTGTCCTGCATATAATAGCTTTCCCCATTTATAATTTTATTTTTTAATCAATATTTTTCATTTAATAAAATCTTGTAAAACAAATCATGTGAGGCTAAGAGTTTGTTTCATCATAAGAACTTCCAAATCGAAGAGAGCTTGTGATATTGCTCACTTTTTACAGGCATTCCTTAGGTTAATATTGTCTTTTTGCAGATGATCTCTTAGTCTTTTAGTTTAAATGCTTTTCTGATGTAGGTGTTTTGTGCAAGAACTCTTTATAATTCTTAGAGCCTAGGCTATGAAAGTGTGTTCTTGTGTAGTTATGTAAATCAATTAATGGAATATTTCACAGCAGCCATTTAACCCTTACAAAATCAATTATTTCCCCCCTTTTTTAAGATGTACAACCATTACACAATTGTGTTATTACAACACAGGAAAGACATCTGTTGGAGATGGTCCAGAGGAGGGCCTCACAAAATGATCACAGGGATGAATGCCTCTCTTACAAAAACAGGCTGAGAGAGTTGATGTTGTTCAGCCTGGAAAAGAAAAAGCTCTGGAGAAGAAAAGGTTCTGGAGAGACCTTATAGCACCTTCCAGTGCTTAAAAGTTCTTATAAGGAAGATGGGGACAAATGTTTTAGCAGGACCTGTTGCAATAGGACAGGGGGCAATGGATTTAAAGTGAAGGAGGGTCAATTTAGATGAGATGTTATTAAGTTTTTACAATGAATGTGGTAAGACACTGAAACAAGCTGCCCAGAGAGGTGGGAGACGCCTCAACCCTGAAAATGTTCAACGTCAAGCTGGATGGGGCTCAGATACATTTGAAGATGTCCCTGCCCATGGCAGGAGGGTTGAACTAGAGACCTTTAAAGGTCCCTTGCAGCCCAAAACCATCTGATGCTATGATTCATGCACATCTAACTAAAGTACAAAGTTACAGTAAAAGGGACATTCTTTTTTGAACTGTAGATTGAAAAAGGCAGTCTCCATTTATAAGGAGATCTTACCAGTCTGTAGGACTTAATGTTGACACTGGTGAGGATGTAATCAGAAATAACATGTTTTGTCCTTTTCCCCCTCTCTTCTTCAGGTCAGTTTTGCATTCCTGAAGGAATTATCTTCTCTATGCCAGTGAGGTTCCAGAATGGTAACTGGGAAGTCATGACAGAATTAGAAATAAATGAAACCACCCAAAAAATTCTAAGACGCTTATCCCACGAGCTGCTTCAGGTGAGGGTTACTTGAGTCTTGTGTATGCCCATTCTGCCACCTATGGGCACGTTGTGATACAACTTTGAGCACAGACCTTTAAGTGGTAGATGTACAAACTGCACACATGCACTTAGGCATGGTAAAGACTGGGTATTTATAAGTGTAAGGTTTGTGTATTGAAATGAACAGACAACTGTTCTGCTCAAAAGGAGATGATTAAATGAGTATACCTACATGTATGTAGAATTTGCACTCCAAAGTTCTGCATGCTATGTGCAAAACAGAAATATTGCCTTTCATTTCAGGTTTCTACATCCTATGTTGATTTTGCTTATATGGTGTTCAGAGTATTTCTATGCTAGAAGACATATCTTTTGGCATATTTATGGCTGTGACTTTGCATGAATGAAGGCCAGACCTTACTAGAATTAGGGATTTTTCAGAAAATGCAAAATCATTGAGTACTATTTTCATAATGAACTTCTTGTCACTTAGTGAGACAAAAAGAATTTATTTGTACTATTGAAATATTTAAAAATACTGGTCCCAAACTCTACATTCCAGCTTTAATCAGGTTTTGTGATCTTCAGTCATACTAGTAATGTGTAAGAATTATTTTGTTTTAACATATTTTAAGTTTGTGTTAGAAATTAGAGCAGATTAAAAGAATGGGTGGTATTAAAATATGCTTTTTCTTCCATTTAGGAAAAGCTCGTTGCACTAAAGGAAATAAACGAAATGCATCCTTATGAAGAAGAATAAAAACTCCACATCTTCTCCCTAGTGTTTCTCTGCTGCTTTTCCTATTATTTTGCTTTTCAAGTTCTGTCCTCATTCATCAAAATAAGAACAGATGAACACTAAAGCATGTTTTAGTTTTGTTTTTTCACTTTTTCTCTATTTTCAGGTTGTGAAATTCCTGCACTTTTCCAATGTTCTCACAATTTATTTCTAATTTTCATTCCTACAGACCTTTTCCCTACTTTGTTTTCTTTCTCCCTTCTTTCAGATTCTTTCCAGAACTTTTATATCAGCCTTTTCTTTACTATGAGCTGTTCTTTGCCATTAAGGATGGGCTGAAGAATGGGTAAGCTATTATGAATTAGATACTCAGAGCCTCTACTGAGCACAAAGCCTTTTGGTTATCCATGCTTGGTTTTTGGGAAAGGACTAAAGACACAGTAAGATATTCTTGATGAATGCAGAATTTAATTATTTGGCTAACCATGACCTTGTTTAATCCAGACAGGGAATTCCTAATTAGATAAGAGTGTCCTTCCCTGTGTGCTCTCTACTTGTATGGCACTGCTGTTCTGTAGAGCTGTCCTGTTCCTATTTAACACTTGTATCAGCATTCAGCAGAGGCCTTCCCACTGCTAGCAGCAATGTGCTTAGTTGTGGCCTTCTCTTGTGACATCAGTATCAGGTGTTCAAGTATTCCCAAAGTGCCCTGCTTGATCTCCTTGCATGTGGAAGTATTTTAGGAGGCTAACAAAAATAGCTCATGTTTTGCTTTTTTTTAACAGAAATGGAAACCTTACCTACTGGGTCACTTTAGCTAGAGTTTTCTGGAGGAGCAAATGCTGGAAATTCCCATATTAAATAAAGTCTCCATTGCCCAAAAGAGCAAACTAGAAAGAAAGTCTAAGCATTGCTGTAGTTTTTGCATTATTTTCCTCATTAAAAATACTTTGGGATATCTCTAAGAGGAAAAAAAATCTCAAAACCAGTGTGAATGTAACATTTTTGACCTGTAGACCAAAGTAAAATTTCTACTGATTTTAATGAGTCGAAGATTTCATTTGCATCTAGCCACTTATTTCTTCAGACCAATAAACTATTGAAAAACATAGTTTAATGCCTAAAATGTTCATATGAAAATTTTGAGGACTGTCACATACAGAGTAGAAGTTTTGTAATTCCAAATATTTTTTCCCAGAGGTACAGAAACATTTTTGTAATAAAATGGTACAGTAATAAAAGGTACAGTATTTTTGTAATAAAATATCTTCTTAGGAAAAATTGATTTTTAAACAAAAATTATACATCTCCTTAATGACAAGTTCATCTTTGTTTCCATGCTTTTCTTATTTATTTAATGTGTTTCAAGAGAATACTCATGTGTTTTAAGTCAAACATAATTAAATTCTTGTTTAAACAGAATTGTTGAGGAACCACTTTTACTTGCATCTTTGGTATCTTAAATGATGAAGATTGTGTTAATGACCTTCCTGTACTTGCTAATTTTTTATCAGATATGTTTAAAACAAAATAGAAAGCTTCTTGTTCTTTGAATCAGTTACATATAGTTGCAATAAATTCATTATTTCTGTTCAAATGGAGGTTCAGGCTCTGAATAGGGGTGGACTTCCTATATGAGGAAAGTAAGATAATTTACTGGCTGATTAGGACAGGACTGGTAGGGATGTCTTGCTGGTCTTAGAGGAGCTCAGAAAGCTGGGATATCACAAGGGGTCTGGAAGAATCTGGGGTTCTATGCAAAGTGTATATGGGAGAAACAACATTTAGAGGAATTGAGATATTATTGTGAGTATTTTCATGGAAGAGTTCACATGGAAATTGTAGCGGTAGGTGTGGTAAAAAGTCTTGAAGAGAAGTGTTAGGAACCATTCATTTCATGGGAGTAGTCTCCAGGGCATTTGTTTCCAGTAGTGTATGCACAGAAGATTGGCTGAGTTTCTGAGGACCATCTGGAGGCAGATGTCTCAGGAGAAAATAGCAGGGAGGGATGCTACCAGTAGTCTCTACAAACTACCTGTTTTTTCTGTAATTCCTTTTCCAAGATAGAAAAGTTAGCTTTTCTAATGTGTATTTACATTTGGGCTTTTTCTGTATGAATAGGCTTTAGCAATCTTACCCTTTGAATTCTTTCATTCTGCCAGTGGAGATAGTTTAAACAACCTGCAGTTCAAGCACCAGCACTGCACAACTGTTAGAGGGAAAATAACTCTTCCAGCAATGTATAAGTAGACTTATCTGACTTCTGAGTCACCAGCTGTAAACCTCTCTTCTCAGGGACTGGGAGCAGAAAGGAAAAGCTGCTTGGGATGTCTCATGTATCCTAAGTTATTCTAAATGGATTTGTCTAGTGGTGTGCAGGGAAATTCAGGTCTTTACTCATGGAAGCATTAGTGAATAGAAAAGCTTTTTTTCCTAGCTTTTGTTTAGGAGAAAAAGAAAGAAAATAGGAAAGCTAAAATATGGTAACATATTCAAAGTTGGTTACAGCTGTAAAACAGCAACTGACTTAGTCATCAGTAAGTTTGGGTTTTCTATAAGTAATAAGCAATTTCTGGGACACATTTTTTCACAAGTCTCTAAGTCATGTTATGTATGCGGGTTATTCATGGTGTTGATGACTCCTTCTACCTGGGTGTTATGTAACTGTTGAAAAATTTATTAAAAGCGCTTTAAGTTGTATGTGTCTTACAAATGTTATATATAGATTCCTCTTAAACCCTAGCATTTGGGTGTACTGAAGAGCTTTGTGGTTGGTCTGAACAATTCTAGTTCTAGGACATTACCACTAGGGCATACTATTTTTCTTCTTTGTGTAGCTGCCCCAGCTCTTTGTTACAGCACATTGTGCTTTCTGCCTTACTGTGTCAGCTTCTACCTCGTTTTCAGTCTCTATAGCAACGGTTTCTCAGCAACTGAGAGATGCTTAGTAAAGGCCTCTCAATTTAGAAATATTGCTCCAACCATAAAAAAAAAAAAAAGCTTTGAAACAAAGATCAAAGAAGTTTTATCTTTAATAATTCAGGATATTTATTACTAATTAATTAGTGTTCTCTGTTTTGACTGCTTAGACAATTACCTGATACTTTGATCTGGGCCTTTGCTAGGCATTTGTTGTGAGTAGCTTTAATTTAAAAGCAAAACCTTTAGAACTGTGTCTTGAAGTCAACTTTTAAGTGCTGTAAAACTACTGGACTTCTCAGGTGGTGTCATCTGACTTCTGGACCTTCAGTAAGTAATGAGAGGAAGGTAAGCGCAGCTACTGAATTTAAGAGGAGACAATAATTTTGGCCTTTGAATAAAACATAGAATGCCTTCACCCTTCACAGGAAAGCAAAAGTAACTGTAGGTTCTTTTATGCATATTTAAGATGTTGATCATATGTTGCCTGATTTCAAAAGAAAAGTCTCTGTGATCAGGTCGATTGATCTGCTGGGAGGTTTCTGCCTTACTTTATGTGGCTCATCTTTCTCTGTACTTTAATTTAATTATGTAGCATGCTTCAAAATGCACTTTACTTGCTAAAGTACATATTCTGAGAACCTCTATGTCAAACAAAGTACATATAAGTAATCAAGTGTTGCTTTTCTTTCATATTCCACTAATATGGAATAAGAGTATTCTGCACATAAGAGTATTCATGTTAATGGGACCAGGACTGTTAACTGTAACAATTAACTTTCTGAACTTTTGTACATAATTTTATTTTTTTTGTTTGTATTCTTAAGTGTTTTTCACTATTAAAGCACACAAGTAAACTGAAATGTACCACACGGGCTGAAATAGTGTATCAATGGGCAAAGTTACTTCAGATTTCATGGGCAGCAGATACTGCTTCTGCTTTCACATTGTGTTCATGTGCTAACACTGAAGTTGATTCTCTTTATTTCACCCAGGCACTCCTACTGCAGTCAAGATCTGGACTGTCTGCAGAGTTTTGTATGTGAAAATGTAGACTGTACATACATTAATGATGTCTTCTTTAACTTTTTGGAAGAAGAGTTCATAGATATGATGTAGTTTGGTAAAACACAGAAATACATGGCTGACTTTGAGACTATGAATACCCTAGTACAAGACTATGGAGTGTTTTTCCATGTGAGTAATTTAAATGTTAGGCATTGTGTTGTACTGGACAGAGATCTGGTCATCTTACAGTAAGTATCAAGCACTCCTATATTATGCATGCTGTATAACTCAGTAAGTCAGTGGATCTGCTCTTATTTGAGTGAGCAAATTCTAATGAGTTCTAATTTAAGTGAGTTTAACCTGGATATTTTTACATTCATCCCATCCACTTTCTTTATTTTATGTACCTCTAGTACAGAGAAAATAAAGGAGGCAAGCTGTGCATCTGTAAGTCCACCTTCTAGATTGCTACATGTAGCTTTCACCAAACACTTATGTGTAATTCATTGCTCTGTGTCTTTTGATTTCACTGATTTCCGTACATGAACTTTTCTGTCAAGTTATGCAGGGGCTCCTACTACTGCAGCTATTTAAGGACAGTTGTATCATATTTTCATATATATTGCACATGAATATATATCTATAGGCAAACTTATGTGCCTGTGTAAATCCTGGGCAGAGCTGTAGTTTTGTAAGAAAGAAAATAGAATAGTGGAAAAGAAACATAGTGGTATTTTTTTCAAAGAAGGACTGCAATAAAACTGTGGCATTGTAGTCTTGAATGAAAAAGACTATTAAAACAAATCTGTATCTCAGTATTTTAGGCATCTAAATTTAGGTTATGACAGAAATTTAAGGACTGAAACACAAACTGCAGCTTTCAACAATTAAAATGGTAAGGAGCATATTTATGGTAGACTCAATAATTTTAGATCATTGAATATTTATGCTTCATAAATGGCCAGTATTCTGTCATGTTTATTAAAAATGATTCTAACTGAAAAGATGTAAGAAGTGAGCATTTGTTTAAGTTCAGATTTAACACCAAATTTATTATTTACATTTTAAATAATTTCCAACTATTTAATTTTTATTTATTTTAGCAAACTTTCCCTTTGTTCTGCACAATAAGCCATATAGATAGCCTTTGGAATTTTGTGTGACTTAGATCCATTATGCCTAGTGTTTTGCAACTTCAGTGTTAGCTGAAAGATAGTAACTACAGTTAAGTCATACTTATATTTCTGTGACTGGAAATATAATGTAGTTTAGAGCATTAGTGAAATAAATCCTGAGGGGAGACATTCAGTTTCCATTATTACAGGGACATAGCTACTTTTGCTTTCGCAGTTGTTAATGTAAGTAGGTTCATGGTTAAGCTTCCTTTTCCACTTCCATATCAGCTCAATAACAAATAATGTCAACTCAGCCTAAAACTTTAGTTTTGCTTGAAAATTTTAGAAAATACTTTTGAGTAATTGCAATCAGTGAATCTGAGGAAGAGTCTGGTGTAGATATGCCCTCTGTGACCTGAAATTGTACACTAAGGACCATGTAGTAATCCTGCATGTAAGCACTGGGCTCTTAATAGTGAAAGATCTCATTTCCTGTACTTAAAACTGTTCTGAGGATTGGCTTTGCCCTGCTACAGTTTTGCAGTTACTTGAATTACTCCTATTTTATGCTGAGCAGATAGCTTGCCATTTGCTGGCAGTTCTCTGCACGTGGCACCAAAACTATTTTGTTTAATGTAATTCTGTTTAATTTAATTTCTGAAATGCATCCAGTGAATTGTTCAGATTAAAAGGTTTAATTTGAATGGTTCAATATGTCTCTGTCTAGAATATGTGGTTTTACACTTTGGTTTGTTTTGTTATAGAATGCCTAATGCCATCTGTTAATTTCAAATGGATCCAGACTTGCAGGGTAAGGATTTTTCTTATTTTTCCCCAACTTTTCTCAAAAGGCATTTCTGCGTCTTTTTGAACAGAAACGACTGAATTTTCATGAAATCATACCACCTTGAGAATCTCTGTGCTGTAGCACATAGATGACAAATTACAGAGCTGTGATGTCCTACCTCTACCTTTATTGTTGGATGTGTCCATTCACCTTCCTTGCCACTATCACACTGGTTAATGGAATGGTCAGGCACACACGGCCATGATCCCTAGTTTATAATAAATGCTAAGGTTTTTTGCATACTCTTTAATAGTCATGGAGATGGCCATACACTCCCTTTTTGAATGCAAAATCTCAGCAGACACCTCATCTGCCACAGAGCAAATACCTCAAAATGCAGAATAGCAGTTAACCAGCCAAAAATATCAGGAATCAGGACACTTGTATGTGTTTAGGAGCACCCTTGTCAGCTTCTCAACAAAGGGCATTTCTATTTCTTGAGGTGAAATTTGACCCACAGCAAAATGATTACATGCTGGTTTTCTGTCCAGAGGGGCAGCCCCTTTCCTATGAGAAATGAAAGATTATAATGTCCCTAAATAGCCTCTCATCAGTAATAATTCTAAAATTATTTGCTATTTTACTTATGTGTCCTCACAAGTTAATTCTGGAGCTGTGCTTGACAGGCACAGAATGCCCTACTTTGAGGCCACATTTTGTTTGTAAGGGTGGACTAGAATTAAGTAGCAGATGGCTACTAAAGCAGATTCCCTTCAATTTGAAAATCATGCATGTAAGGTGTTTGAGTTGAATCATGTATATATTTCTAGCATTTGTATTTGAGAATAAGCATTTGGAACTTAATCCATAGCCTAATGAAAACTGTAGGAGTTGTTCTGTTCCTTTCAAAAGGGCTTTGGGTCAGTTTATTGAGGAAAGAGAACTGATGATGCGTGGAAGTCAAAACTCGTTTTTCACATTGTATGACATGCTACACTGCATCTCCAAATAATATCACAAAACATAGTATGACAAGAGCAGGACTAAACAGATGGTATAGCAGTTATTGGCATCTTTCTATAGCTTAGGCAGCATCTGGGAACCAGAAGAGCCCATAATTTGCTGACTATTAATATTAATCTGGTGTATTTCTTGGAAACCATTGCACATAGATTGGCACCTTTCCAGACTGAACAGGTGAAGTATTTTGTGAGTTATTTCTACTCATTTATACATATTATTGCTTATCTTTAGCCTTAATCAACTGTGTGTAACTCTCTCTGAAGTATAGGAAGAAAAGAGTCTCTGAGGACAGAAGGATAAATCCCTTTCTAGTTTCTGAAGTTTAGTGAACAAGCCTTGTTTTTTTGCCCTTGAAGTTCTAGGTATGTGTAAAGTATCGGGTATAGGTCACAGTCAGCATCTCTTACTTTCCATTCAGAAAAACATCCTGTATTGATGTGAAAGAAATAAGCTCAAATCATAGAAGGGTATAGGATTTAGTCAAGCAGATTGAGTGGGTTTGCTAAACAGAGATGTCAAAAGTAATTTGCTCTGGTAAAGGGCTTGTCTTCTTCTGCAAGGGTCCCACATGTTGATTTTGACAGAAGATTTGTTTGGTGCTTGAAGAAATATGCATCCAAAACAATAACCCTGCTATGCAAACTGACAAACTGTTCCTTGAAGAAGAGCATCTCTGATCAAAAAACCTATTTGTGTGAAGAAATATTATTTCATTATGATCTTGGCTAAAAGTTTGTGCAGTGCATAACCCTCGGAGGCCTTGTTCTGATATATGAATAAACTTGATTCCCAAAGAAACAGATGTGCTCTCTATGATAAATTCTGATTTTACAAGAGATCTTGTCACTGTTTACAAGAAGACTGTTCACCCCACAAAGTTGTTTTAAAAAAAAGAAAATGTTTTCTTTTTGTTTTCTTTAATTTTTTTTTCCCAAAATTTTCCTTCAGAGTGTTGATCAACTTGCAATTCCAGATTTGGTTGTTTTGATTTTTAGTTAGTTTTGAATGAACCACTCCATTGTAATGTGTGTTTGTTTTCTTTCACAGAGGCCTTCAATGATGTTAAGAGCTCCGTATACAGAACAGCCCTAAAACTGCTCTCAGTGCAAAGTCTTTGCCAGTGTTAGTAGCCAAAAAGAACCCTATGCTTTTACAGGGAGGAGAATCTGTATCAAATTTGCATTGCTGTCACCATGAGTTATTATGCTACTTTGCTCTCTCATTTTCCACCTTGGAGTTTCAGAATGGATTATGAACACTTAAGATCTAGATAGTGCTTCATATACAAATTGATTTTTTTTCCCTTTTGAATGTCAATGGAAATACATTAGTAAAATTCTAAAATTATGAGAGAATACAAATTATTTTTACAATCTGCAGCAATACTATGTAGACATCACTGGCAATTATTAATCTATCTGTGTATTATTATGCTCATGAAAAGTGAAATTCTAATGTGTTTCTTAGGAGCTGATTTATTGGAAATAATCATGGCTTATTGAAAATGCATTGGCTGGACTATAAGAATTAATGAGAGCAAAATAGAGCATGATAGACCAGAAAATTCATGATTAGTATTCATTCTCCCTGTCTTTGAAGTGAGGGAGAATTCAGTGCAAGCAGAGAGTTGTGCAACAAAGTCCTGGTCACCTAGCTCACTTTGAAATTACTGCATGTAAGTTCCATATTGAGCTAAATTTCATGGAAATCTTGAATTTTTTATTTGTGCTGAAAATGCACAATATTGCAAGTGAGGTCTTCAGGATCACACAGAGAAGGTGACTAGTTTGTTGGCCTTGGACATATTTCTTTAGTTTGGGGATGCTTTTCTATGAATGCATTTAGTCTGGTCGCAGTCCTAATATGGTTTATTTGCCTGTGTCAATGTGGAAGTACTGGTTTTCTTTTTATGTGGTGTACTGTTTTAGGATTGATTTTACAGACCTGTCTTAGCTAGGCATTTCTGATAAAAAATAGTCATGTTTCCATTCATGAAAAGGCAGGGATCCTCATTCATTTCTTCCTTAATTTTCCCATAGTGGATTTGATTGACGTTTCTCTGATTCAGCACATCCTATCAAATGAACAAAGCCAGAGGGAAGAGCACATTTCTCTGAACATGCAGCAAATCTCTAGAATGCTGATGAAGCTGTTCCAAAGGGCAAGGTTAGAAAAACCAGGCCAGGTAGATCCAAGAGCTGCTGAATTTACACTGGGCCTACTGATTGCCATGTATGACAGGTGAGAAGAAATGTTGATCCATTCTGAAGTACTGTAGAGTCAAAGAATGTGTTTTTGGACAGGACCCTAAAGATAATATAGCTCCCACCCAAAGTATTGCTAGACTAAGTCTGTTGCTACCACTCTCACACAATTTCTGTGTGAAACTCTCCCATTTTGATTGGTTTTGCTTTGTATAAAAACTAGGAGTAGTTCAGCTGTAGGAATATAAGGCACAAAACTGCATCAGAAACACAGTGCTTAAACATTCCCAAAGCTATCCAGAAATCCAGACTTTTGCCAGTCGATGCTGACTTTTTCTCTGAACAGCTTTGGAGAGTAGATTTTCTTCTGAATTACGAAATATTTTGATACACTTTTAAAAATGAACCCATATTTGCCTCTGGAGAACAGTAGCCATGCACAGGTCAGGAATTTGCCAGTCACTTTTTGTATTTCATTTTCCTCAAGCTTAAAAAGTTCATCTACCCATTATGAAACAAAATTGATATCTGATAACTAAGCAGAGAAGCTTAGTGAATAGCAAAGTTTCTGAAAATAATAAGGAAACACCTCACAGAGTGTATTTTTCTTATGTATTGTTTGTAAATAATGAGTTAATTCAATAAAGGCAGGATTGGTTTGTAATTGTAGCAGATTTAAAAGACAAAGACTAAGTTCATTGTACAAGTTACTTACCACAGGTGAAATTTTCCCCTTCTACATGATAGCAAAGTTTTTACTGAAAGTAAATGAGATATAAGTGGTCTGCAGGACTTTTTCCTGAATCATTATTCATTACTCATATGATCACTACTGCTAAAGGTCCCACTTTATCAAATTTTTTTTGTAATAAATCAGTTAAGGCTAAGAATAAATGCTGTAATAAGAAACACAGCTAGAAACATCAGGAGTATTTTGTAATTTTTGTGTGCTGTAGGGAAATAACTTAGAAGAATCTTCTTAATACTACTATCTAGTCCTTTAGTCTGTTTTCTTAGGACTGTCTTAGGAGTGCCATTTTCTTTTTGCTGCTATTTCTTTTTTAAAAAAGAATTTCACAAGTTTCTCGACATGTATATAAGATAGGAAAAGCTTCTTATAATTTTCTAATCATGTTTCTCTATAGAATGCTATTCTGAACTATTAACACTGGAAAGTATTTAATAGGAGGAGCACATAGGAATTTTCCATGTTTTTGTGGTATTTACTTAATAAGCTTACATAAACATCTTAAGGGTGTTTGTGTACTTCAGCTTTAGTCTTGGAGTTTTTTCTTTGAAATTTGTGGAAAAACAACAATTTCTCATGCAGTTCATACTTTAGAGTCTGTATTGCAGCCTTACACAGTGTGGGTTTATCTAAAGACTCTTAAAACAATTTTATGTAATGATATTTTGAATCTTTGCAAAAGTAATATCTTAAATATAGATTTCTGGGATTTCCTGATTTGTGGTTTCTGGTTAATGTCTGCAATGTCTTCACAAAAAAAATTAGTGTTTTTCATTAGGTGCCTATGTCACAAAACTTGGTTCTAAATTAATCTACATTATTTATTATCTAAAGGTCAAAACTAAATGTCCTGCTCCTGCATATATCGTTTTGATTAAATTGAGTTTCAGTGAAATTAAATGTAATCAGCCCAAGAGAGGCTTAGTGCAGATCTGGGGCCATAGCGGAGCTGCCTGATGATATATGCACAACTTAGATTGTGTCATTTATTCAGTACTGTATTTGGGAAGTCTTCCCACAATAAAAAGAGCAGATTTTATTTGGGACATACATTGTAAATGTAAAATTACATTTTACTGGGAATGTGAAGTCTCTGAAGGAGATGTTTTCTTTTTGTTTTATGATTGCATGGTATCTTAGAACAGTTAACTCTCCAGTTATGTTCAGTGACGAGGAGTTCTAGACATAAAATATCACTGAAATGTTACTTTGGTTACATTTATACATATAAAAGGATACTTGTTTTGAAGTTTTCTTCCTATAGGGTAGTATTTAATTCTTTATATGGAATTCTTTATAAAGTCTGTTTCAGTCTTTATATTTTCAGTGAATGAGAATAGTGTAACTTATTTCATTTTCCTAGATCTGGAACAGGGTATGTCAAAACTAGATCTGTTGCAGCTGCCCTAATTTCCCTTTCAGGAGATACTCTACTGGCTAAATACAGAGGTGGGAAATTTATGATTTTATACACTATCTGAAATACTGAACACTGAGGAAAATTTCCATTGTAATTTTTTTTCTTAAATAAAAGCTCTGCCATGAAAAAAAGTAAATTATATTGACAGTGTAGTTGTAGAGAAAGGCTGATGCAGAATAATGCTTTCCAATCACTCTCTGTAGCCATCTTTGCAATAGAGAGCCTCAGAAGAGGTTATAGTGACATTTAAGTAGAGCTTCTATTTGCCTAGTATAAAAGAACAGAAACCCCATGGTTTTAAATTAGCAATTCACAATTTAAATAGAACACTTCTTGTATAAACATATTTAAATATTTTTCCTAATGTTGTAAGAATGAGTTCATTGCTTTTGTCCTTGCCTTCCTTCTCTTTCCCTCGCTGTAGGGAGAACTGTGGTCACAGCAGTCACTGAGAGCCTGTTAGGTACAAAATATAGTGAAGCTTTCTAGAGGGGTTTCTTTGTTAGACTGCAATTACCATAGCAGCTTGAAGATAGCTTGAAGACAGTTCAGGCTCTGCCAGGATTCCAGGGGTTTTTTCCTTGTTTTCGGCTTTCTTCCAGTTTTATGCTGTCCCTGATGGGAAGGAGACCTTGATTACCCGAAGTGCCCTGAGAAGCCTTTTAACAGACTTAAATCAGGTAATGTCAGTGCAGTGCTTTTACTCAACAGATTTTGTAGGAGTGTGCTAACCTAGCAGAAGAAAACGCCTCATGGTTGATACCTTTTATGTTTGATTACCTTATGGGACTGAAGTTAATAGGACACTGTGGACAAAGGGAGCTATCATGCAAAGTAGGTAAAAGAATCAAATTCTGTCCTTTTTTTCAAAATAACCACTTTCATTAGTGAATGCCTCCATGCATTCATGTTGCCTGAGCTTACAGGTCCTGGAAACAGCTGGATACAACCGTTTCTAAAGCAACTCCAAACTTCAGATGTCTGTACTCACTAGAATAGCTTGCAGCTGCAGCAAGTTGCCTTAGCATACAGGTATTTCCAGCTGAACTGGTGCTGAAAACAGGATCTGAAAATGACCTCTGGGATTTAAACTCAGTGTCCTTCGGTAGTATAGTGTGGAAATAAAGTATGTTTATCCATCACAGTAAGTGAGTTGGAAACAAATCATTCTGACACAGCCTGAACTGTGAAACTGCATACTGATGGCATGAGTATGAATGGGCTCTCTTCAGAATAGTGTGTAAAATGGCATTGCTATAGATACTTCACCATCTGTGTGCTGTCACCATTGCAGCAGAGCATGATGGGAACATCTGTTTCTTATTGAGGTGTTTCTGAGCCTTTCTTCTTGATGTAGATCCCAGCCATTGTGGGAGAAGGCTGCACTCTGTCTTGTGTGGAAATTGCGATTCATGACTGTTTCCATGGGGTGAGTGAAATTCTGATGTCCTGGGAAATTATTCTGAATGTTGCTGATTGGTTAAAACTTCAAGTGTATCACCACATAACATGCCCAAGTATCTACTTTTAAGTAGCAGAGCTGATCATCAGTCTCACAGTATGGGAGGATTTGTATCTATAGAAAAGATGCTCAGTAAGGTACTACTGAAGACTCTCGCATGCATTCCAAAACCTTTGGAACCCAGTAATATTTTACATGAATGGAAAATTTATGCCAGCAAAATCCAATATCAGAGCTTTTATTAGAGATTGTAGATGAACCACCAGTTTTTTTTACATTAATGTATGAGCTTGAGACATGTATTTTTTCTAGGTTCTGAATGCAGCTATTGTTGAAGAAAAATTCCTGTCTTGGCTGAGATCAGAGCCTGCTGTTCTCCTGTGGCTACCTACATGTTACAGATTATCAGCCACTGAAATGGTTTCTCACCAAGCTGGATGCAGAGTCTGCAAAGTTTTCCCCATTACAGGCATCAGGTGTGTCAGTGGTCTTAGGCATCCACACAATTAGTTCTTACCATTGTTTGCATACCTTACAGGCTGTAACTGAGGTACTGAGTAGCAAGCTTTGGATGTAATCTAATTTAACCAGGAAAAGAGGGATAGAGAGAACCACTGCAGTCTAATGCTTCAGCCTTCATCCTACTTCTCTTTAGCTCACTAGCACAAACATGAAAACTGGCCAAAGGTAAACTGGCACTCCAAAGGTTAAGTCAATTAAACCTCTGTATCTCATTTCTTAGTTATTTTTCCTGTAACCAGTTGTATTAACTGGCTTGTTAAGTTTTCCATCTTAGCATCTTAGTCATCTAAGCAATGTTATATAATGGCATAGTGGTATAAAAAGAAAACTATCCATTACCATCTGACCAGAATGCTTAGAAAAGCATTTTACTGTTACTATATTCTCACTAATTGTAAGGCTGCAGGTTTAGTTTCTTGCATTTTTAGTTTTTTGTTTATGCATCCTATGTCAATATTACAGTTCCATGGAAGCAGCAAATAGAGGTAAGCTGGTGTGTAAGAAGCATATGAAGTTGTAACTACGTTCCAAAAAATGGGAAATGGTGCTAGAGCAACAGTTTTATCCACAGACTGCACTTCAGTGCAGCACATAAATAAGATCAAAACCACTGGTGGGTTCGGAGAAAAGTCCTCAATCATTTGGGCAAAATAACTTGAATTCAGAGAATGCTGAGGAAAGTCATTATTCCAATGAATGTGTTTCTTTGAATTTCAGGGATCTGGGTTTCCAGTGAACAAGCTTACTTACACCAAGTTTTTACTTGTAGGGAGGTAAAGAAATCCTTTTGATTTCCCTCACAGGTATCGCTGTTTAAAGTGCCTCAATTTTGACCTTTGCCAAGCCTGCTTTTTCACTGGCCATCTCTGCAAACCACATAAGAGATCACATCCTGTTGTGGAACACTGTGTGCAGGTAGAGTCCTATTGTACTGATTCATTTCCCTGTTGAGGTTCTTCATGGAAGCAACTAGGCAGTGGATTCTTGAACTACAAGCATTTCAAAGTTATGTGTGCATTAGCCATAATGGCCATGACATATTAGCGTTATTAGTCTGGGAACAGGGAGACAGGGAAAGGACAAAAGCAGGCTTCTAACTTTAGAATGAGTGTTCTGTTCTGATGTAACTGAATAGAGCTGTGAAATATCCCAGTGCAAGTCTTCATCTTAAGAAGTTTAATGGCAAATTTTCTGTTAGCAGATAATCCTTAAACCTATGAAAATTCCCCTCAATGTCCCAATGTTCCTTCATCCCAATCCCAATGCAAACTCATCCAGAAATTCATTAATACTTAAGTTATACAAACTCTTGCATAAAACGTCTTTCTTTTTCTCTCTTTTCTGAATGTCTTCAGTTTTTCCACTTTATTGTAAACCTTTCTGACTCATTTGTCTCTGTCAGTTAGGGATACAGCATAAAGAGGCAACATGTGCCCAACTACGATCACATATCTGGACTCTGTTACAGGGGCAACTTATGCTACCATCACACTAGAGGCAAAGTACAACACTGGGAATTTGTATTTAGAAGACCAGCTTCTCCTTTGAGGAGGAGATTCCAGATCTTGCACACAGCAGCAGATGGGATTTTTGTGGATCTGTATAACTGTATCCTTCTGTTCCAGTAAATGAACTGAAAAGCACTTAGGAAAGTTTCCCTAGAAACCTGTACTTCCTGTTCTCCTTCCCAGTCCTCTGCAGTTAATGTGAAAGATACCTGGGCAGCCAGTGTCTGCACTACAACTAAAGACTGTTAGACTGCTCTTGTAGTCACCCTTTGTCTGGGGTCGCATTAAACTCTTGCTACTTCATTGCTCTCTTTCTGAAAACAAAACCCTATTGCTAACATTGTGAGAAATTATATCTGGATGCTCAATATCCGCATTAAAAAGAACAGTTCATTCCTTCAAATATTCTTCCTCATACTCCATCTGTGAGAAAGTAGGGAAATCAAAAGTAAACTAAACTCCTAATTAAGAGATTTCTAAGTGGAGACCTTAAAATTGGAGACCTTAAAAAAGTGTGAATTGAGAGTGAATGGGAATGTGTGTTTGTAGAAGCACCAGAAGGAAGGACAAGAGATAAACCAAGTCAAGAGATGTTGCAGCCTGGATTGCAGCCACATTGTTGCTGCAGAATTGCATTTGAATCACTGAATTTAGATTTCCTTTATGAAGCCCTACTCTAACACAAACTCTGTAAATATTACTTTATAGGCCAAATATTACAATACAGGCCAAAATCTATACCAAAATTTAAAAGATAAGCTACTCATTATGACAGATACCATTTTTATATCTGTTGTGTGGGACACAAAATAATTAGTAGTAAGTTGCTATCCCCATACCTTCCACTCTTAGCAGATGCTGTCCTTGTCTGGGTAAGTTTTCTCACTGTTTTTATCAGAGATTGAGCTGCTGAGTGGGGGTTTGAAATATCAGCAGTTTTTCCTTACCGTGCTGACACCTTGTGGTAATGTTACCACCATGGTGAGAAGCACTAGGAGGCATGTGGTGTGTTTTCTTTGTTTTCCTGTTCAGTCTGTCAGGGCTCACCCCATGTTCTGCAGCAGCCACCTGGGGCAGAACTGGTTGGTGTCCTCCAATAATACAGCTACTGAGCTTAGTTGTTGTACATGAGCCTGACACTCCTGTGATAAATGGATGTGTATTTTACTGTATTCTATGAGAGGAGGATGTGAGCCATGGAAGACTATATCTAAAATGCTTTATACAAGTATAAAAGTATTTCTTCCTTAGATACTAGTCAGCAGAATTATTGTTGTGACTGTGAGCTTGATCATTGTAAGTGCTTAGACATTTGCAGGCTGCCTGACTTTGATCCAGTCAGTATTTTGCCTAAACAAATTGGAGCTGCTCTTGCCTGTGGTCCTATAAGCATTACCCACCTCAGCTCCCCTTCTAGGGTTCGGATAGCAGCCATGAGCCTCATCAGATGATGAGCAGATGGACCTTTGCTTTGGAATATGTCTGTTTCTGGGCAGCACCTGTTTGAAAAGTCACTTTATTATCCCTCGTTCCAATAGATGTCAGCAAAGGCGAACGCAAAGCACTTTCTCCGCTCCGTCAGGAGCAACTTGTTCCAAGAGCGTTGCAGAAGAAAAGAGGCTCAGAGAAGGACAGCTCTGGAGTCAGTGGAGGAGAGGCACTTCCCTGCTCACAAAAAGACTTTGTGAGTTTCGGTGTCAGATGAATTTATAATCTCTGAATGTCAGGCTGTGGGATATTGCTTGATTATGTCCTTTGACTAAGGGATTTTGTTATGACAGATACCGTGTTATGATTTTTCTATTAAAAAGGGAAAGAATAACTGAGAAGTTGCTGCACATTGTTCTGTAGCTTAACTGTAGTTACCATGCTGACAACCTAATGATCAGTCTTATAAAATATAACAGGCTTGTATTGTGCTTCTCTCCTTCCTTATGTTGTATTTTTCACTCTGTTCCATTTCTTATACTCAGTCTAGGGCCAAGCATTGCAAATATTTACTACCTTTGCAACTGCATGGGTTCTTAAGCACCTCCTCTGTGACAAATCCATTGGAAATTAACTGTGAATACTTTCCACATGTGACCCACAGTGCATCCACTGGTAGGCATTCTACTCAAGTCCCACTAAATTACAGACCTGTGGAATCACTCACAATTGCAAATAGATGATCTCACCATTCCTCTTCTTTCAGACCGGTTGTTTTGTGTGCTTTGGTTAATATTTAAAGTCTTTACTGTATTTTCACTCATCACAGTGGTTAACAATGAGCATTGGAGATTATGTTGAGATTTTTCTCAATAATTTCTCCTTCCTTGCTATGAGATTTTGATTGATACTTAGGTATAGAAACTGAAGGGAATGATAATAGAAGATTAGCACTAGAAACATACAAAGGGTGAGATTCCTTCCTATTTGTACAAAGATCTAGCAACTGTCTTGCATCTCATGTGTTCTCCCAGTGAGGCTGAAATAGGGAAAAATGGTCAGCCCTCTCTAAAATAACTAATTTCATCCTTATGTGAAGGAGGAGAAAAAATCTGTTCATAAATCTGGATTGTGCTACTCTGGTGGGTTTTCAGTTAGAAAACATTTCTTTATATACTATAAGTATAGCAAATCAAAGGTGACTCCGACATTGGTGAGGGAGAGAGAATGGTGCATCTGACACCATGGATAGCAGAAGGCTAATTAATTACTTTATTATACTATTTTATTCTGTACATCTAGAACTGAATATGCCAAGCACTCAACCCTGCACAGAACTGCTCTGCACTGAACTAAATCTCATGGCTGTCCTCTGACAGTCCTGATGCACACACACACTTGGCCCTGATAGGCCAAGGAAACAAAACACCATGACTTTGGGTAAACAATCTCCATTTTGCATTCTGCTTTTGCACAAACACAGGCACAGCAAATGATAAGAATTGTGTTTTCTTTCTGTGAGGTTCAGAGAATGTGAATCCTAGAGATATTCTTGGGAAGAATTGTGCCTTGCTTTTCTCTGTGAAGAGAAATGTGGCTACATATAAGACCAATGGATGATAGTTACAGTGATCCTCATGGAGAATATTATTTCAGTGTCTGTTTTTTGGAATGTGGTGAAATGCAAAACATCTTTTGTTGCTAATATTTCCTCTCTTGTATTCAGCAACAAAACAATATTTAATAATTTGAATGGAATTTAATCTTTCTGGAATTAATCAAGATTTCTCTTTAATTCTGTGGGGGTTTGCTTACCTATTGCTTGGGTAGCAATGTGACAAAGAAAAATTTGGGATTGCTGTTACAGGTGTCACTGAGGGGTTGATAAATATCTAGGCTTTTCCTAGCATATGATGGACTGAACAGCAGGATATTTTGCTATTTTTTTGTAGCTGAATTTCCTAATATATTTAACTCTTGGCTAAAGGAAGCAAAAAAGAGAAGCAGCAAATTGCACTGAGAATAAATGGGTGGAAAGTAGAACCTGTTGCTGAGACTCTGTTGGGAGAGTGGAATTTGTTTTCAGAAATTTCATTCTTTCAACCAAGATATTCCAGCAGGCATAGCTAAACTTTACTTCTTGCTTAGTCAATAGCAGATGTCTGTCTATTTACACTGCATTAGATTTCTGCATTTGGATCTTCCTGGGTAGAAAAGCCATGTGAGTCCTGATCCTTTCCCTATTCATTACTTCTCTGTTGGTATACAGTCCTCCTGTGGAATTCAGTGCTTCATCACTACCTGATCCTGAAAATGTGTCTTTCCCAGTGGACAACTGTGTCCCAGAGTCACCCAGGTTCATCCCTGAAAATGGGACTGTAATGCAGAAGAGTGAGAATAACAAGACGACACCAGAGCAAGGCAAGACAATAGATCAGGTGAGCAAAACAGTAATAGTGCTAAAGCTGTGAAGACCTAACAAGTTAATTATCTAATTGCCTTCTAATTTCAATGAAAATGTAATGGGCAGCTTCACCTTTCTGTTAATTCCTCACTTACAGTAAAAAATTTGGAATCTGAAAACTTAGTGAGGTTTGAATTTGTTATCTTCCCAAGATTAGTGACTAACTCCTTGACTTTCATGACCTTGAAGCACCTGTAAGAATATCTGCTTTGGGTTTTTTTGAGATGTCGTAGAGTAGCATGCTGTAAGTATAGATGAGTCTGGAGATCTTTCGCTATTCTGACAATAAAAAAGGCCATCATGTCTTCCTACTGCAAGCAAATGTCAAAGAAGAATGCCTGAATTCTTATCAGACTCAGGCCATTTTTGTTACCATGGAAATAGCAAGAGGACAGAATGGACCCTCTTAGGATAAACTCAGAGCAGTGTCCACTCCAACTAAAATAGCCAATGCACAAAAGGTCTCTATTAATCCATTCCCAGCTTTCCTCCAAAGAAACAATGTTAAAAGAGTGGGTAGGACAGTGTAGCTAAAAAAAGTATGTAGCAATTTTTTGTTTCTATATTTTTTGAGAGGTTGGTAGCCCTGCACTTACTCAGAAAACAGGGAACACTGGGTTGTGTTCAAACCAGTTTGTGTCATCCACTCATCTTGTTCTTACCAGGAGCCAAGGGGAGCAGTAACACAATACTAGCCTCTGTGTATCAGGTCACTTCTTTGGCTGCTAATCCTGTGCTGCCCTTTGGAAGACCAGTCTTTTAGAACTCTGCTGCCCAGCTCAAGGTACAGTGCCAGCCAGCAGATATCTGCACGAGATGTTGTGGGCAGACATTGCTTAAACATAGAATTTTGATGGTTGGCATTTGTCATTTTAGAAAGTGGCAGGACAGGACTTGCATCCCTGTGCTGGGATTCTGTCAGGTGCATTGCTCTCTTGTTTATTTTCTCTCTGGGCTGAGAACTCCTTTTGAGCAGTTTTATAGTGATTTCTAAGATCTTATAGTGCAGAGTATTTCTAGTTTGATTTTCACTTATAGATTCTATTAAAAGCTATCATTGGACAGTAAGTCCAATGATTGCTTTTAATAGAATCTATAAGTATGGAGGTCCTGGGTGATCCAGCTCTTAGTGTCATAATTTCCTGGCAGCCCTGATTCCTGCCCAACTTATATCATGCCTCAAAAGTAACTTAGCTGGAAAGTGTTTGTCTCCCTGACTTCTGGGCTGCTGTTCTCTGCATGGTCCAGAGAATACTACTTCCATTTAAAGACCAGGAGTTTCTCTTCTCTCTTCTACATACAGTCTCTCTCAACATCTCCTTGTCTTGAAGCAGCTGTGGGACTTGAGAGGGATTGTTCCCAAATCAGAACATTTCATTTTGCAGAAATTGGGAATATGGATTTTGTTCTAATTTCAAACAAATTCTCATACACTTAAATTTGTCATAGAACAAAGAATTTGTTTTATAGAATAAATTTTCCAGCCATTATAAATACTTAATGCATCAGTTGATTATAATACATTAAATTTAAAAGGTTAACTAATAAATCTGTAGATCCGCCAGATCCAAAAGTTGCCATGCACTCCTATCATAAAACTTGCATATAAAAATGAAATACTATTTCTGATGAAGTTATGAACAGATACTTCTTTTTGTTTTAGGCAATAGCCTCTTTTGAAGCAGATGTGTTAAAAATACAAGAATCCATTAAAAGCATTCACAGTGACAGCAGGTAGGTAAATACTGTAGTAAATTCACTGAAGACTGGTGGGCATTGCTGCTCCAGCTGGAGGGCTAGAAGACAGATGACTTTTGCATACTTTGGAGATTTTTAGATTTTAAAAAATCCTATCCAGTGAGGATGAATAATAAAAACTCAGCAAAAAAAATTTAGATCGAGATCACTAGAAAAACAATGGCAAAACAAAACATTTTTTTGGTTTGCTTTCATCAGTGTTTCTGCAATTGCTAGTTTACATTTCTAAAAGGAATTTTTAGACAAAAAGATGTTCATCCACATAAAAATGACAGAATAGCATACTTTTTCAAATTTTTCTCTAAATAAGGCTTAATCAAAACAAATTTCATAATTTGCATGAATCTTTTAAATCAAAGTAGAATTTATTTCTAAAAAATATGCTGTACACCAAATAGAGATTAATGGGATGAATACAATAACTATAGGTATAACAGTTTATCACAGAAGTTCCTTCTGATAGTCAAATCTTTGACACTGTAAAACATTAATTCCTAAATTAAAAATCTCTTGGGAGGCTTGTTTGCTTGGGTGACATGGCAGGGGGGAGGTTGGTGTGTGAGCTATGATGCTTACCTTTTACTTGCATTTTTGCCTTCCCCCCATTTGTTTTTGTAGTTGTATATAAATGTGCTCTATATAACCGTGCCTATGATCACTGAAAATGATGGAATTACAGTGAAGTGTAGAATTTGATCCTGAATCTACTCTCTTTATTTCCTTCAGTATGTTCAGTTCCCTCTGTTCCTGTTATGTTTCATTCCAAGTACAATTGCTGCTCCAAGTTCACAAAAGGGCACTCCAAGATTAGAGCTAAACAATTTCACTTTCATTGTGGGTCTGTTCTCACTTGGGAAAATAAAGAGATATGGCAAAGATCTTCAGCTTTCTTTTAGATTAGCAGTCGTTGAGAGGATATTTGGGATGCCTGCTCCTATAATGCTGCTCTGACCCAGAGCTTATCATAGAACTGGGTGAATGAATCACATTACTCATGGGAAACTCTTTATTCTTGTTTGTGCACTGACTTCCAGAATTCACCTGTCTGTTCTCAGAACTGGATTCTGAGTTAGTTGAAGGAGGACAGCATTTTACAGTGAGGAGCCCTTAATTGTTGTTATAGGGGACCACTGTAGTATTAATTTTAAATGGTCTGACTTGCTGTCCCATTCAGACAAATCTTGCATAGTTCAAGTGATGAGGCTGTTGTCTCTAAACCAAAGCATTACCACAAGAAAGTGCATCAGGTGAACTTCTGAATGTAACTAAGCATGGCAAATAACTATTTCAGATTTGTGATATGATGCAATTGGTTTATTACTGTAGTGTTAACGAACTTTACTGTCTGCACCTCAGCTGTGAGGAAAGCAAACCTGACTTCTTAGAGAAATCACAACTAGAACAGAATTATGAGTGGTATTTCTGTCATAAAGTGCTCTGAGTAGGTAATTTCTAAGTCTCTGTTGTACAGAGGAGGGTGGCACTTCTGATTGCAAAAATCAGAGTGTTTTTTCAAGGACAAGTGGCCTGTGCTTGAAAGCTATTGGTATCATTGAAGAAACTGCAGAGAATACCACCAGCAGGAAGAAACTCTATCAGAGGGGCAGAACAACTTCATTGTTGCCCATGCATGTAATGGAACTCTTTTGCAGGTCATGGAGTTGCTATAAGTAGTTTTCTTCTATACAGAGAAAGTGCTGTTGTCTCTCCTGTTGCAGCCACCTTTGTGGGAAAGGGAAAACCCCAAGATGCAAGGTTCAGATGTGGCCACAGTTCTACTCAACTCTCATATTTCCTCATCTGGAATACTCATGTTCTTGCTAATTCCATGGATACAGTCCAGCATCTGAAATATTGGCCTCTAATCCCAAAGCTGACAAAATTTTCCTACACTAGTAAAGGGGATAAAGTTTGTGCAAAAGTGTTTGCTCATTTCCATGAATGCATATATTTGTGTATGGCTGGCCTAGCAAAAATCCCACCCTCCTGTATCTCTGGTAGGAACATGAAGAAGCAGTTCAACAAATGGAAGGACAAAATGCAATTTCTTCATAACTGCCAGGAAGAAAAAAGCTGCAAAATAGAGGCAAAACTGCAAAGACTGAGAGTAAGCCATGAAAACCTACAAATTACACTGCAGCACATGAAGGAAGAAGTAAAGGTATAGTGATATATTTATCAAGAATTGTCACAGCTATGAGCCATTACTGAACACTAACAACTGCTTTTCCTGTAGACCAGAACTCTTATTAAAATTTCATACACCTTCCAGTTGTATTTTCAGTCATCTTAGGTTCTTCTCTTCAGAGAAAGCAGATAAGGTCTGGCAGTATGTATTTTCTTGTCATTCTGTGCATATCTGGCTCCTAGCACGGATATCCATGTTAGCACATTTAAATACTAATGCAATGAAAATAATGAAAGTTCCAATAAGAGTTTCCAACAGAAGTGTTAGATACTTCATTGCAGTCTGTTCTTCAGAGAAGAGTCAAAGTGCTGGCATTGAATAAATACAATGTCGTTCCTAATTGCTGTCTTTTACTGGGGTTTAATACAGACATATTATAGAAAATATTTTATTTGTTTTCAATTATAGTGATTCTTATCATTACAATTATTTCTGAGATTCTTAAAAGGCCCTTGTTTCACAGAAAATGTTTACATATTTTCCTCCTACAGCTTTTTTGTAGCATTTTATGCAATACTGTTTTAGTACTTCTGGCAAACTGAAATACCAATTATTTTTACAATTTATTTTCTGTGTTTTGTCTCTTGTAGACCATGTTGCAGTCATCAGAGCATCCTTTTGCACAGTGTCATAGTACAATGCCAAGAAATCCACATGTTCTGTTGGAAAGGAGAATGCAGAGTGAATTAAATCCTGCCCAAATAAGGCCTATTTCCAGAACATGTGCAGAACAGAAATCTTTGAATCCCCCAAACTCTGTGAATAGAATGCAGCTTTTACAGACACCTGAGGCTCCCACTGCAGTGGACTTCACGTTCTCAGATGACCCACTGGAGTCAGTGTCCCTGCAGAGTAACAAACCCTTTATAGGACAGCATAAACAAGCAAAAGAGAAAGAAATATATCTGCCTAAACTGACAGAAAACTCTCTTGGTGGAATGGGGAATACAGTTCTTATTCCCACTGCAATGCAGATACCACCTGATGAGAAAGAAGTGAGAGAGGAATTGGAACTGCTAATGATGAAACTGAAGGACACATTGTCTCTCCAAACTCAACCAGGTATAAGTTCTCCAGTCATCTTGTCACTGTGTTCTTGCCTTCATCCCATTTATTCCATAATACTGTTCATAATCCTGTAACCCTCAGAGGAAACTCAGACTCTTGCTTTAGCCTTTGTAGTATTATCCTATATAGTAAGGTAGAGCATACTCCAAATATAGCCCCTAATTTCCAACTGATTTGGAATTGGATGAGTCAAAGCTCCTAAGAGATAATAAGTCTTGGCAGACTATTAAGGAGCAACCTTAAACTGGTGAGGGCATGAGGTTTTTGCTCTTGCCACTTTTGTGACTCTGTAACTATAACTCTAGTCCTAGGAGACTTCCAGCAGTACAAAATCCCTTTGTAATCAAAGGTTTTACACAGCAGAGCTTTGTTCAACATTCAGGATGCCTCACTTTTGATAATGAGGATGTAATATGGAATATGACAGAAAAAGCTGGTGCTTCTACAGAGTCATCTTAGAGATTCATTAAGAGTTTTCTAGTGCTCTGGCAGCATCCAAAAGCTTGGAAAGACTTAAAATTTATTCTGCTTTTCAGCCCAACAAACTGCTTTGCGCCAGGAGTTCTTCTCTACAGCTGAGCTTGTGTGCAGCTCCTTTTCTGACCTCATCTACCAAGTAATTTCACCTGCTTGTAAATGATGGAAACTACCATTCACCTTACAACTTCACTGAACTACTTAAGGTAATTGATGCCATGTCTCTTAAAAAAGAGACTCTTTAAAATGTCTCAGATGTTGCCTGAAATAACACAGCATGACAGGTTTCTGCATTTACTGCCTTCACCTGGAACATTCTGGAGAGCTATATTCCTTTTCTGTTGGTGATTTCCAGCTCCCGTGCTGTAACTTCCTCAGCTGTGCAAACAATTGCCCATTTCTCTCTCTTTAGCTCTTGATATCCCATGGTCGAGTTACTTCCTTGGAATGGTGCTCTATTTCTTGTTGATGCCAGCAACAAGGAAAACACTTTTTCCTGTAATGTACAGAAGGATTTTAAAGATCTGAGCAATTGAAATTATTCAGTAACACTTCAGAGAGAAAAAATATATACAGCCAGTTATTTACTATCATTCTTTGGCAGGAGGTGCATAAAAACAGTAAATAATTATGTTCATATATGCTCAAAACCAATTATAGTTCAAGAAAATTTGCATACTTTTAAGGATTTTGATTATGTCACTGAAACGATACCAGCTTTCCAAGAAAGAAAATAGCCCAGGTTTTTACAAGATTTTTTTTTTGTGATGACAAAGAAAATAAATTTCATTCAGGTGAAAACAAAATATTTTTGGAAGCTCTGAGAGAAAAGTTAGGTAAATTTTCTGAAGCTTTGTTTTGTATATAGTCAGACAGTGTTTAGGCTGATTTGATGGAAAAGGCTAATGAAAAGCACAGGGCTTAAGAAAAGCTGCTTAGCAGAACTCCACACAGATTTTCCACGTAGATTTTCCTTGTGTTGTATGTTTCAGAATGAGTTATAGTCATCAAGATAAAGGGACTGCCTGACTCATTAAAGAGGCTAGAAATCTTATTTTCTGTTGGTAGCACCTCAGCCATCTTCTTGAAAGACCTTACACTGTGGTAGTGAGATTAATGAACGTTCCTCATTCTTTCTGCTAGTTTTGGTCAAAGGAGGCCTGAATTACATGTACTGCAAACACTTGAGAATTTACAGCAAGAAATAATGGTATGCTACTGGAAACTAGTGGTTTGTCTGTAGCAAAGGAAGTGTAAAGAGGGTGAAAATTTAAAAAAAAGAAATTTATTGAGGGAGGAGGGAGGACCCCAGAGAACAAATAGTGATGAGGTAATTAGAAAGTGGATATACCCATATCATAACATAAATAAACATACTGTGAGATAGAAGCTTAGTAGCTTTTGCAATATGCCAGTGCCAAGAGACATGCACAACAATCCAAGGAGCCTGCTTGTTGATTATGGGAAGATACCCATCAGCTTCTGATGAGGCTTTACATCTCCTTCTAGTGTGTGCCTCTGAATTCAGCTTGGTTGGAAACAGTAGCAACTGACAAATGCTGGTTTGGTGTGAAGCAGCATTGACCAGACCTGGAGCACAAATTCTTACAAATAGATATTGCTGAACTACCATGAATTGTTTTTTCATGTCATTATGTAAAGACTTAAAGGGTTGTTTTCCATGCTAAGAAGCAGTTGTTTAGCTCACAGATCCCTGTAAGATGAAGGGGACAAAATCACAAGGTCTTTATTTTTCTATTATTCAGTTCAAATGACAGTGAAGGAATTTCAGTCAGGCATGTTCATCCCATCCTTCTTCTGACACACACTCTGACTGAGAAACAGTAAGCCAGGAACAGTATCTGTAAAAAACAATCCTAGTTCATGCCAAGATCTGCCATGAATTTGATAAGGAGCAGTGCTAGGAGGCAATATCCTGTCTTTGAACACAGTGACAATTTAAATGTTCCTGTAGAGCAGATCTACTTTCATCTCAAACTAAGAGCTCTTGTTATTGTTTTTTTTTAATATAGAAACTCTTTTATCACTTGCACTCTATCACTTGCAGGTTTACATGTAGTTAGTTGCATCCCCTTTTTTATTTCAGCACAATTAATAACACAGGTTGCCTCTTTACATCAGCAATTTCCAAATGTTCTCCATAGTGTGATCTATCCTAGAGATTGATCTGTTTTGTCAGTCTTGCCTCCACATCCTTTCCTGCCCATTGCCTCAAAGGCTGAATTTTGCTACAGCCTATTAATTAAGAAGCTTACTGAAGCAGAGAAGTATTGTGAATCCACTTGAGCTAAATATTGTCTTGGCCCATAGTGGTATTTCTGTCTGAAGGGAGGCAGAAAGCTGACATGAGCCAATTCCTAAGGGATCCTGTTGTTGCAGGTGGGACCTGTCTAAAGTGGAATAACTAACAGCTGCCCAAAGGGCCCTGTGGAAATGCACCTCAGTTAAACAGAACCTCTTCAGATAATCTGTTTGGTTTCACATTTGTTAGAGTTTGGGAGTGTATGGGAACAGGTAACATCTGCTCTACTCCAGTACCAATCCTCCTGGGCTGAGGCTTCACACTCTTTGTCAGGTGCTGGTCTTGGTAGCTGTAGGGACTGTGAGTGAAGACTCTCTTATATTGATACAAAGTTGCAACAATAAGGCTTTTAGATATATTACAATAATATAATGATGAACAACATCAGTAGAGGAGAGAGCAGATCTGTTGTAACACTGCTCCTGCTGCCCTCCCACGGCAGCAAAGCACTCCCATAGCCTGTGGCTGCAACTGAGGGTCTGTTGCTGAGTACAATAAACTCTGTATTCCTGTGTTTATCCTGCTTTAGTGTTCCCTCTTAAACATTTAAATGGTTTGCTGCATGCTTAACTTGAAGCACGAATTCAGTGCCATTGAAGCTGCTAGCCCTCATACAGTTTTTTATTTGCTTCCTGAAGTCAGGATTTCCCTCAATTGGACTGTGATTAAGACTTATTTTGTTGGTGCCAGTAACCATTTCAAGGTTTCTTTACACGTTTTGTGACTTGAACCTATTTCTGCAAGTTGATGAACAACCAGGAAGACCATTTTTCTGTGGGCATTTGGGAAAAAGTAAAAAAAAACACCACCAAATATTACTACGTGCTCAAGGAAAGCAACTTTGAATTAATAACTAAATGTAATAGCCCTGGAAAGATGAAATTCATGGTTTCATCCAGCCAGTCTGGCAATGGAAATAATTTATACCATAAAAGCAATCAAATGTTTCCTGCCATAAGTTGTTTTGCATTAGTTTAAGGTCAACTTGCCTGCTAGGTTATCAATAAGAGTCAGAAAAAGCTGATTTTTCTACAAAGAATTTGTAAACTAAAAAAGAAGCAAATGCAAGTTATATATGAGGATTTTTGTAATTAAACATTTTAAGTGTGAAAGGAGAGAGTTGGTAAAATCTGTTAACCCTTTTACTGGAAAACTGAAAACATTTTTGGAAGGTATTTTTCATGTAGAAATATGCACCATTTTTCTTGAGTAGGATGATGTCTCTGTACAAGTGTACAGCTCTGCATGCAACCAAATATCACCATCTCTTCTCTAATCCTGTCTTGGAGCCAGTGGAGGTTTTTTGACAACTTCCTTCTCTGCTTGTCTATATTTTATTGAAGGATCAGTTATTTCCTGTTTTGGCATCCAAAAGACAAAATAGTTTGAACAGATCACATGTATTACAAAAAGCCTGGTATACACACAGATTAAAGTAGGCAACTGCTTATAAATCATGCAGTTTAGTAAGGAGACTAAATTCATAGGTAATTAAGAAAACTCATAAATCCAAGTTAATCAGAGATGCAGTGCTCAAGGTTACATGCCTTCTTCCACCACATAAATTGACATAAATGGGGATTAAAATACAAAAAATAAAGAGAAATAGTTAAAAATTATCTACAAATCAAAATCTTAGACTATATGTGTAATTTCCTCTTTTTTCCTAGCTCTCCAATGATTCTTCCAAGTAATATAGATCTACTCTTATGTATATGGATACTTATTAAATCTTCAAATGAGTCTTTCTTCTTCAGAACTGGTGACCTCTGAATATGAGGAAATGTCCCTGAAAAGTGACATAAAAATGCATATAAGTAAATAATTTCCAAACAGCAAAGAGCAGCTGAATACTCAATTTCCCACATCCATGTTTCCTCTGCCTTTAGCTGCTGCTGGTCCTATTTTATCAGCATTGCCCCCAAGCCTCTTGCCTGATGATAGTCATATCCCTCCATTTGCATGTTGCCTTTCAGTGTCAAGTCACTTTGATCTTTTCCCAGTATTGACCTTTTCCTTTAGTCTTCCTGTAAAACTCTTCTACTTGTAATTAGCAGAATCAAAGTGCTTAAGTCTGCTCAGAATCCTACTACCCCACTGGCCTGTTATCAACCTCTCTGCACAGTTGGTGAGATTCTCACAGTGTCACGTTTGTTATTTCCTTGAGGAACTATGGGGTGTTTTCTTTGCAATGATCTCTAAAAGGCAGCTGGTTGGTTTTCTTTCTTTTAGACATATTTGTCTTCTGAAAAAGTAACTGATTAACACAATACTGATTAACACAAGATTGTCTTCTGAAAAAGTAACTGATTACCAGACCTCAATTGTACAATAACTTTTGCCCCCCAACACCCTGCAGAGCTGGGACAGGAAATGTCTCTCTTGGGCCAGGTGCCAGGTGTGGTCTGAGCCTAATCACCTGCACCTGTGAGGGAGGTGTGCACAGCTGAGGCCACTGAGTGGCAGGGGGCAGTGGGACTGCTGGGTGAAAAGAGAAAGGAGAAAGAAAGGAAAGAAAGGAGAAAAGAGGCAGAGGGTTCGTATCTGTAGTCTTCAGATGTTTCTAGGGAGGATGTGCAATGTGGCTTCTTGAGGAGGATCTTCTTGTACAGCTGCTCTTCAGGAAGATTGCTGTGAGTACAAAAGCTATGTGTTCTTGGTGGCTCTAAAGTCTTATTTTGGTTAGAGTTGTTATAGCTGTAATGTAACTACAGTGTTGTCATAGATTGGAAATGCATTTATGAAACCTGCTTTTTCATGGTGTTTTTAGGGAAAAGGGATGAGTTACTAAAGATAGCTTGGCCAGGTATCTGAAAAACTCTCCCTACTTGTTTCTACTTACAGCTGATTAAGAATTCTCTGAAGAACATTTAGGGAAGTTGAAATGCTGCTGGGTTAAGTATGGTTTTAGGTTGATTGAGACAATTTGTCAGATTACTCATATTCAACTGTTCTGATATTGTAGTCTTTTTCATGGGCTGTGTAGAGTTTAAGATTATCTTCAGACTGTGACTACAGTCAAAAGCCTGGAAGGACTAGACTGGTCCAGAAAACAGTGTTTGAATCTCTAAGTCTGGAACTGGGCTACTTCTCCCACTTCTTGGTGCACACTTGAAGAGAATTGTTTCCCAGGAGGACCAAGTATGGGTAACTGTGAAAGTGCCTCTAAGATGTGACAAAGTAGGGGTTTTTTTCTCCTTAGAAAAGTTCCTTATTCTCCATCTTCACAAGTAGGATTTATCCATTAGTTCTGAAATGTAATGCAAATAATAGCACCTTAACTTGAGTATTTCTGTGCCAAGTTCAGATCTCTGTCTTGCTTTTCCAACTCAGTGATATGTTTAAGGAACAACAGAGAATGCAGGTTACAGATTGCTCCTCATTCCTGATTTATGATCCTATTTGCAATTAAAACAAAAAAGCAAACCCCAAACACATTGAAATTTTAACTATTTAAGAGGAATAAGATAAAAAACTTGAGTATGAAGCAATAAAATTACCAACTGTTACAAAAGCAACAGTATAAAACCAGGAAATTTTGCTTTATTTTTGGATTTCTGGAACAAGCCTACTGAAAGCTATTTATACCTGCTCATGTAGATGTGAAGTACACAAGGTAATTTAAGTGCTTTTAGTGCTGCTCCCGGGACTGAGGAAACAGGCTTGTACCTCTATGCATGAGAAGTGCAAATTCTATTCCTCATCATTTGCTATACCATTTCTAGCTGCAATTATTACCAATTGATTTCTACTTTCACTGGTGAAATAAGGCAGTCGGACCACAGGTTACAAAGATTAAAACAGCTGGCTTTGTTAAGAAACTGTGAGACTTGGATGAGAAGTTAGATAGCTCCTCTAAAAAAAAAAAAAATAAGCTGTCACTGCTATAAGCTGCCTGCAACAGACTGATGTTAATCAGCTGTATAGAGAAACCAGATTAAATGATTACAATTCACAAAACAAAGAGGGAGTGAATACTTAGTAGTACTTAAAATCTCTTTCTATAAGAGTGAAGAATGGTCAGAATTTATCATAAAACCCTTATCATAAAACCCTTGATTCTTCAAAATACATCATACTGTTACTCTTTAATCTTGACTAGAACAAAAACTCTTTGTGTAGGAAAATCACTGTGTGATATAGATATGTAGACCCAGATGTAAGCAAAAGGCTAAGTGGGAGTTTAGACAGTGATATTCAAAGCTGCAATCCCAAACAAAAAAACAGTTTAGTGCTGTAACACCTGGTGGGTTATTTCAGTTTTTGACAATACTACTGCTGTGTTGTCTAAAGCTGGATTCTCTTTGCACCCAATAGTGCGTCAGTTTGGTAAGGACTGAACAACTTGTTGCCTGTGTGATGTCCAAGACCATTTGGAACCAGAAGTAGGTTCTCTGCTGCATGCCAACACAGTAAAGATCCAGTCAGAACAGATTCTTTGCAGAGCAGGATAGGATCCAGTCCTTGCTTTTAATTGCAGGTGGTGGTTGTTTGACTCATAGATTAGAAATTGACCCTGTGTGTGTGAGTTTTTCAGTCTGAGGGGATTGAGTCAAGCTCAACTCCTATCTCAAAGTTCAGAATACTGCCTGTAGGTAATAGGACTGAGAGGTCCTTACCCTTTCTATCTCAGATTCTAGCTTTCAATACTCAAAAATCTTTAAGGTTTGTGGGCAAGAGTGGTCTCCCTGGGATGTGAGAACCCTGAGTTCAAATCCATTTTTTAGAGACACTCTAATGGGTGAGCCCTTGCTTATAGAGGCTCTTCATTATTCCACGAACATTCCCCCCAAACATCTTTGTAACTAAGACACTGCTCTAGGAAGTGGAGATAAGGGTCTCAATCCATTGAAGTGTAAAGGCAGTTCTGCCTCTCACTGTGGGCTCATGCACTACACTGTTGGTGATGGAAACAGCACTCGTACCTCTCCATCAAATTACATCTACCTCTATCTGAAAGTGGATATAGCAGGATCAGAGCTGAAGCCTTGGAAAGGACTGAGATTTAGGTAAAGCTATACTGTGTCTCCCTTTTGGGAATGAGGGTGGTAATTGACAGGCATATGGAGGGGGGTTGGGAACCTGGAGACTAGGAATTGCAGCACTTAGTGTCACGGGTAGTGGTGTTCTTTCTGAAGCTGTAGTTGTGTCTGAAAGCCTGCATGAATCTAAAGCTGAGATCTGTTTCCATTCCTTGTTGGGTGAAGTTACTGGTATGGAAATGAAAAGTAGCTAGTGACTGATTGCTAGATGGCAAGTAGACACACCTTCACCCTTCTGCCAAAAGGCTGCCACTCTCCCTAACAGCACAGTGCAATGCATTCCTTCAGAAGGGGGAATTCAGAGCTAGCCTGTTCATAGCACAACTGTGGTAAAAATGCTGCTGTGGAAGAATATATTGGTATATTCATATATATATTGCTGAGCTGCCTTCTTTGTTTGAATCCTCCTGTATCATACTTTTTGCTGCTTTTCTTACCCTATCAAACTGAAACTTAAAAGCTGTTGTTAGAGTTCAGGTTGTTTGGAGGTAAAATTTTTACTGAGATCACATTGAACCTAAACAGAGCTTTACACTTCAGTGGGAGGAGTAGGGGGTTTTTGCACAGCACTGTCCTCTGTTTCTGTGCTATAACCAAATAGCACAATAGGCCTCAATCTCTTTTCTTTCCACTAGACTCTAATTATTGCCCATGAAATGCATATTAAAGAAGTAGTGACCTTGGTTTCTCCCTGTGAACTGAGAACGTAGAGTAGCCATCTTTGTGCTTCTGACAGCTTCTGACAGCTGCCTTCTCCCCAGCCCATGGGTTCTGGAGAGCACACAGTCCACATAGATATCCCAGAAGAGCTGAGCCAGGTCCCAGAACAAAGCCCCATGTTTCAAGTTCTCTGAGGATTTCAGAAAGATCATGAAGTCCCAAAAGCCACTGACAGAGTCAGAAATGCGAGGCTTCCTCATCTCCAGTAAAACAGCTGAGGAGGATTCCCAGCACTGGGGGTCTGCCCGCCCAAGAGCCAGTGGATCAACTTGACTATGGCAGAGGAAAGGTGTCACACAGAACACTGCCATGAGTAGGAGAGAGCAGGTGAGTCTCATGGTGCAGTGGATTCTTCCTCTGCTTCCAAGATCCATTACATCACTGAAATATAAGAAAACCAAGAGAAGTTGAAAAAGTCTCACTCTTAGATGCAGGAATAAAATCCTGTTACTTTACATGATATGCAAGGCACTTAAATACTGTTTCTCTGCTCTTTAAAGATTTGTGTATGCTTTTTGCATGTATATAAATACAAGAGGAATGACAATGCTCTGTGCAGCAGAAGCATGTGTAAAAATTTTCAATCATCCTCAGATCTGAATTATCCTCTGTCTTATCTGGAAGTACTTAATATTGAAAGTTTTTTTGCCATTTTTGCTTTGGAGATCCCAAATCTTTTTCAGTAAAAATCCATTCCTTTTTACATAACTTAAGCTTCTTGGCAGTCTTGATTTTCTCAACATTTTATGAGCCCTTTCAAGTAGTCTTCAGAATCACAAGGATCAGTAGACAGCAGGTGGAAAAATGTTGTTGAAAATGTGTTTCAATGGTTCTAATTATTGCAGGTTTCAGATTCCTCCATTGACCAGGAGTGGTTTAGGTGCAAAAGAGCAGAACAGTTCTGAAAAGAGGGTATAGCAAAGCCATCACATAGCAGCTGGACTGTACAACATGTACCCATGCATGTATAATCATAGAACAGTTCAGGTTGCAAGGGACCTTTAAAGGTCTCTAGTCCAACCCTTCTGCCATTGGCAGGAACATCTTCAACCACATCAGATTGCCCAGAGTCCTGTCCAACATGACTTTGAACTGTTTTCAGGAATAGGGCATCTTCCACTTCTCTGAACAGCCTGTTCCAGTGTCTCACCAGCCTCATTGTAAAAGATTTTTTCTTTATATCTAAACTATATTGGTCCTCCTTCAGTTTGAAGCCGTCACTCTTTGTCCTCTTGCAACAGGCCCTGCTAAAAAGCCTGTCCCCATCTTTCTTATGAGCCCTCTGTAAGTACTGGAAGGCTGCAACAGGGTCTGCCTGGAGCCTGCTCTTCTCCAGCCCCAGCTTTCTCAGCCTGTCTTTTCAGGAGAGCTGCTTCACCCTTCTCATCATTGTCATGGCCCTTCTCTGGACTTGCTCTAACAGGTCTGTGTCTTTCCTGTGCTGAGATGTATTTGTGTATATTTAGAAGTATAGATATGTATTGCAGGTCACTGAGAATTAACTGTTTAAACTCCAAAATTTGCTAAGTAGTATCAATAAAGGATAGGTAGAAATTCTGACAATGATAGTTTTGTGGACAGAAAGGCCCAGTCGTCTCCATCAGATTTCATCTCTAGTACATAATTCTCTGTTATATTTTCTAACAAGCTTCTAGCATTTCTGATATTGAACAAGTTTGAGGGGTTGTTTTTAGTGTCACTCATGGCATATGGAGAACTTCCCATTTGTGGAAATCAGCTACATCTGAGATCAGCATTTAGGACAAAATTCTGCTTAATGCATGTGCTGATCTACTGAGTATTCATGCTTGTATATTTACAGTTTGGTTGTTGGGGGTGGGAAGCTACTTCTCTTAATGAACTAGATAAGCAACTGGCTTTTTGTGTAGAAAGTCTCTTCTGTGAGTGATCCTGAAGAAGTGTTCCTTTCCCATGTGAAGAAAAATGCCAAAGGCAGAACATTGATGTGCAGAGAGATTGTACATGGGAAGTAGCCCAGCCACAGCCTGTGTGAGATCAGGGAAGAGTAGTCTGCTTTGTGGAATATATTTCCTTATAGAGCTAAATGACTCTTCACAGATTTCAGTCCTAGAAATGTTATTCTTACCTAGCCCCCTGTCTGGCTACCTGGTCAGGTTCTGGGAACATTTTTGAGGTATTCAGACTATTCAGACTTTATTCCCCAGCTGCCTACAGTCACTTTTTAATCCGAGTTTGGGTGCTGTGAGAAGAGCTGGCTTGACAGCCCTGGACCTGAACATTGCATTTAAGGAACAAAAGAGGGACAGCTTGCTCTTCCCACACTGCACTGCCTAGTGGATGTCACTTATGACAGTGGTGGTAGTAATAGGGCTGTCCCCCTGCTGCTTCCAAGATCCCCAAGAAACATCATTCTTCTGTACCCTACTCCACAAGGCAGGCTTTGATTGCTTTCTCAGAAGCAAGCCAAAAACATCCTGTGAGTCACTACTTCGTTCTTGTTTGTGCATCAGAGTCCTTCCACTGGGCACAGACACCTGTGTGCCATGCAGTATGCACATATGTCTGTTTACTGAGACTTTTTCAAGGGACATAGCTAACTTTAGCAAGTTTCTGGTTTTCAGAGCAGTTTAGCTGTCTCAAATATGACCATGAGGGTGAGGACACAGACACAGGACAGTGGGTGGGGAGCTCCAACAACAACGAATTGTTAAAACAAAGGAATAATACTAAAAGAGGCTAATAATACTAAATAATAATACTAAAATCCTTCAAATTATGTTTCTGTGACTTTGACAGAGCCCATCTCATTTGTACAGGTTAAAAATGGAACTGGTTGCTTTGCATTTTCTGCTCCCCAGCACATATTCTAAACTTTGTAAGTTACAAAACTGGCTAAGACAAGGGTTCTGCATTTGTCAAAACAAGGGGACAGTCCTGGGCAAGGAGTTGGTAGGCATTAATATGAGAATCAGTGCCCTTGAAAGTGTGATGTGCGTGGCATTTGTAAGGGCCAGTAGCAACGGCCACTAACCCTTATGGTCTGGTCAAACTCGGGCAGCACTGTGCTGTTAATCTTCCACAAGGTTCAAGATTGTATTATTTTAGATAGTTGAGAGTTGGAAGGGATGCCTAGGAAATGCCAGATTGCATTAATCTCTTACCTGTGCGTGTCGTGGATGCTTCCATGCAGTTCATCCCCTACACCGTCCAATCTCTTGATATTTCTGTCCATATATTGAAGTTTTTGTGTGTGTGAGTGCTATTTACACTTCCTGATTCTGTCTTTTCCCACCCTCCGCCCCCATCCTTGCTTCTCCTTGCAGTGTAGTCTCCTGCTCCACTCCCCGGCATGCATAATGCCTTACAATAATAGTTCAAAAGTTCAAGTTAATCAGTTAATTTGTCATTATCATCTAACTTGGAGCTCTCGTTAGCTAGTCTCTCGGCCGTGCAGCTGCCGCAGCCGGTCCCGGGCCGGGTGCCCGCTCCGGTGCAGCATCCCCGGGCGGTCCCGCGCGGCTCCCGAGGCTCCGGGCAGCGCCCGCTGCCGCCGCCGCTCCCGCCCGCCCGCTCCGCTCCCGCCCGCGGCTCTCATGGCTTACCTCGGCGCTGCGGCCAGGGCAGGACTCTCCGAGCCCGCTGCCGCCGCCGCGCTCCTTAAGAAGCCGGAGCGGGCAGCCCCGCTTAGTTTTTACGTCAGGGCTCGAGAGCAGCCCCCACCCCCCGGGCCCGGCCGCTGCTCCCCGGCACACGGAGCTCCCGCTTTCTCTGTGCGGAGCTGTCCTTGCTGCAAGTCTGCTCCGCTTCTCCGTCCCGCCTGTCCTCCTCTGTTTGCGGACCCCTGTCCTCCCGGGGCAGCCTGGGGGCCATGCTGCCTCTGGCCGAGGGGAAGGGGGACACAGTGGGGTGGAAGGGTAACAGACCTGGCAAAGCTGCGGCCCTCTCCTTGCTGCACCGGGCAGGAGGGGAAGAGTAGAAATCAAGTCTGCCCTTGGAGCTCATATTGGCCAGAGCTGGCTCAAACCTCAGGTATCTTGCTTTATGTGCTTGGCTGTTGCGGATCCCTTCACCCCATAACAGGAATCTGCCTGGCACCATTAGAGCTATTTGCTGGCTAGGGCTCAGCCCACATGCTACAGCTCATGGAAGTTGAAGCAGAGACCTAGAGAAGAGCCACAGAAGGGCTCCACTTAAAGGCATTAGTTGTAGTTGGGCTGTGCTACCCACTGCAGCTCAATTTACACAACTTTATCTTAAGAGCTAACTTGGAGGGCTGTATGTTCTCCAGCAGAAGGGGATGGTCTGGTTCCATTTTCCCTCCCAAGAACAATAATGTGGTCTACTGTTGTTGCATTTTCTCTCTGTGAGGTTCTCAGCTGGATTATGACTTCTGTGTAGCAGCTGGAAACCCTCTATGTGTTGGAGAAATGAGTTAAGCTAGTAGGGAAGTGAAAGAAAAGCATTGATGAAAAGGCTGTCTCCTGTTACGTGCAGCATGGAGAGAAAAGCCTGAGCACAACTCTGCAACTGACAACTGTGCCTGTGCTCACTGTGCCTGCTGTGATCCCCTTGCATACAGAAAACATACTACTCAAAGAGCTGGGGCTCTGTGACCATGCTGATAACCAGTGGTGGGCAGAACTTGCTTAACACCAGCTGTTTGAAGCAATAGGCAGGTGAGACCATTCTTTTTTCCCTCGCTCTGTAGTTTCTAGGCCAAATCATGTAGCACCTTGCTGCATGTCTGAAGCCAGTGCAGCTGCATCTGTCCATACCAGCTGGGCAGCAAACTATTTGTTTTTCCAAGGCTTTCACTGGCAGATCTCTTTTATCTCTGCACATGGAATCATAATCCCTTCTCCAGAAAGAACTGTGTTTCAGTAACATAAGGCGTATCTTCGTTGAAGACAGTGGGGCTGCCCTGGTTTACATCGGCTGGAAAGTTGGCTTGAGACTTTGATTTCTCTGATGTTCATCAATACCTTTATAGTTTGCATTCTTTCTGTGCATCCAGTCCATGGAAATGGAGAAGCAACTTCCTTTCCAAACCCTTGGTCGTGCAGTTTGCTTGTCAAAGTGTATTTTGTGTAAGTAATGCTACTGTTTAACAAAAGTGCAAGGAACTTTTTGGGGATGAGTGAACACTGCCTAGAACAATTGCAAATAGCTGTACTGTAGGACTTTGGCCAACTTGCAAATGTTCCATTTATTTGGCTAGAAGTGTGA
This sequence comes from Haemorhous mexicanus, assembly GCF_027477595.1. Taxonomy (NCBI): domain Eukaryota; kingdom Metazoa; phylum Chordata; class Aves; order Passeriformes; family Fringillidae; genus Haemorhous; species Haemorhous mexicanus. Next base: position 25,655,474 of record NC_082348.1, on the reverse strand, counting down.
GTTTGGGAACGGTGGGAATAGTGATCACCAACTGCTGAACAGACTTCAGGATGAAATGAAGAGTGTAATACCTTGCAAGGGGCCCTTGCAACGTGCTGGAGGAAATGTCTCTTATGTAGGATCTCCAATGTTTCTTCTCTGTGCTATGGAATACAGGCTATTCCAGTAGACGTCCTTCTCCTGGGTTCTAGTGCTGAAATGATCCTTAAGGACCAGCTTTTGGTTTTGTTTCTTTTTAAAATCTGCTCTGGACCCATGTGCAATCTGGAGCCCCCTTGGCAAGTGGGTAGCCAGTGTACTTCTCCTTGCCTGTGTATGTGGGGGTTGAACGAGGCAAAGGAGAGAAGGAAAGTGTGAGGGTAAGATCTGGGTGTTGTGAAGGCAGTTCCTGGCTAGAAAAAGCTCTGGGGCTGCTTGTGTTCATGGTTGGCCTGGCTGCAGGGGCCAGAGCTGAGCAAGATTAAAATGCCACAGAAGTGGTTTTTGCTGCAGTTTCTGTATCTGTGGTGTGTCACTCCAAGGACTGTCCCCCATGTTGTTAAGTGTAGAGCCAAATGGAAAGGAATAGATAAAATGTTTCTTGTGAGTTGATAAATTTCTGTCAACCTGCAACCTTTGTGGAATCATTGTTAAGAAGTGAGTTTGAGTCCCCTTCTGGGGTGCACTTTATCTGGTTTTGGATCGAGAACAACATTGGTTTCATTCCTCTCACAATCCTGGCAGACCCAAGGGTATTGCACCAGGGGCTCTCACAGAAATGAGAGTTGCTGCTCAAGGGAAATACTGCTAAATAGATAAAATAGTTGGCTCCACAATTACTTCCTGAGTTTACTACATTCTGCTCCCTCTGAACCAGAGCACTTATATTCTATTTCTGGGAAAGAGGTTTTTGATAATTAGATTGATCACCTCAGCCTCCTAGTGGAGAAGAAATTTACCAGGATTGACCAACTCATTCAGTTCCACACACTTCCTCAGTCAAGCTTTCTGTGCCCTTCTTAAGCTATCAATAATCTTTCTTTCTTTGCAGCACATGATCTATTCCCCTGGCAGCCAGTGTTCATATCTTCTGTGGGTCTCCATATCTTATGAATATAATTCACATGAGCTGTAGATCATATGGAGTCATTTGCAGAAGGATATTTTTATCAAGAAAAGTTGATTATTTACTCACAGATGAGACAGAGGTTTCAGATCATGTAACACTACAGAAAGGATGCTATTTCTACCAGAAAAATATAAAAATAAAACAAAAAGTTAAATGATCAGGATAAAGGAATAAGGGATAAGTAAGAAAAGTAGGAGGCTATTTCACTGGTATTGGCATTTTAAATAGAGCAAAGGTGTAACTAAATAGAGTTGCTTTCTTCCTGCATTTGCTCCCAGCAAAACTTCTGGTGGTTTCAAATTAACATTTAAGTTAATAGGCAGTGGCTTATGGTTGCTTGAGCTAAGTAAGCATTTACACATAAAAAAAAAAGAGATTCAGCACTGAGGCTGAGAGACAGTAACATGTGATGGGATGCACAGCTCGCCTTTTATTTCCATAAGCAGCCACATCTGAATGCAGTATTAAGCTTTTTAAAATGTCCCACATCATGAAAGACACCTGTTTTAGGCTTACTAAAAAAAATGCTTTACAGACATATTCTTAGCTGAAAGTTTGAGTCCTGCTGAATTGGGTTCCAAGTTATTCCGGCCTTATGTGAAACTTGGCTAAGTGATGGCAAAGGCAAAACTTGTGATTGTCAGAGTGGGGGATACCCAGAGGTCTGTTAGCTTTAAACTCGTAGTACCTGGTAGAGGCTTGATTTTTCTTCAAAATCCACAAAGGAAGAGTGTGGAATCCTACTCCCATTTTTAACTTTTCCAGTTCTCTTCTAAGCAGAAGATTAAGCTGTCCTTAAAATTGGCTCCCTGACTCCCAAGAGCTTCTTGGAAATGAAATTGAATACTTGATCCAAAGTCTGCAGCTTTATTTTACTATATGTTAAAAATGATATGTAGAGAGCTTTAAGTATCTAAACTTGGGTATTTTTTAACTTTTCATGTCAAGTTTTCTTTTTTTTTTTCTTTTTTTTTTTTTTGTGGATTGAAATCTCTATTCCCAAAGTGTTTGATGACCCCACACTGCTCTAAACAACCTTCTAGGTCTATTCTCTGTTGAAATGGCCAGCAGGAAAATCACTGGGTGTGATGCAACACTTAAACAGTTCTAACCAGTGGGAAGATGTAGTTACTATACATTAGTAATGTGTAGAACATACAATTCTTCAGTGCTGTACACTATTGCTGATGACCTGAAACATTTCCATGGGGCTGGCAGGAGACCAGGGTATTTCTGAGCCAGGAGCTGGAGCCCTGTGGACACCCTGGCATGTCTGTGACCTATGCTGAGAAGTGGCCTTCTGCTAGAAGGTTTGAGGAACTGCAGCTCCCCATTAGACTAGCTTTGTCTTTCTGTAATAATGTGTCTCTCTCTATGCCTACCAACTGTTGGTGTGAGAGGCTCTGTCTCCAGTGCCATATTCAGAGTGTTTCTTCAGGAGTCAGTTTAGGGGACATGTCAGAAGTGTGAACTGGCTTCATTGTGGAAGCCACTTATTTAAATTAATTTGTGGAAGAGGTAACACTTCTCCTGGCAAATGTATTTAACACAAGCTTTGAAGAGACGTGTAGAGCAGGTATTTTTACAAGTGCAAGCTAAGCAATGTTGGTTAAAAATTAATATATATTTTTGAAAACATAATCTGGTGATATGTGACACTATAAATGCAAATGACCTTTGTAAAGGCTGTGACCATATTTCTCTCTAGACTTAAACATTCCCAGAAAATAAGAAAGAACCCCAAACTAATAGTATAGTACATTAAAAGTTAATTGTTTGTGGTACATTAAAAGTTAATTGTTTGTGTCTTTTGGGCAAGTTGTCTCACTTTAACCACTCAGTTAGAGAGCTTTTGATTAATTTTAATGGCATTCTGAGTATTTATAGCCAGACAACTATGAGTTTTTGAATTAAGGGATTCATTGCCATTTGGGTGCTGGGCTGATATCAACATGCTCCAGAATAAACTCATTGGTTCTTCCTGACTCAGCCCTCCTGCTTCCTCATGTCCCCACAGACAATGGGGAAACCCTTCAGCACTCCAGGCAGACAGTAGAGTCACCCTGGGTATGCCACAGCTAGAAGAGCAGTTCAGTAAAACATGTTTTCATAAAACTGCCACTAACATCCAAGAAAGCAAAGCTGTTAAAGGATCAGTTTCTCCCAGGGAGTTACAGCCAAATCTTCGGGGGAACAAAAGCACTTTCACAGTGCATTCTTTCCTGAGGCTGAGCAGGATTGCAATGTGGAACCTCCTACCTTTTCTTTCTCTGAGAGTGTTTCTTTCCTGCAGCTCTTGGGAGAAAAGGGTGTTGGAGCACACTTTCCTCAGGGCAGCTTCTGGGCTATGCCAGTGGGCCACCAAGGAGGGGTGCCAGCCTGCCACTGTCACACTCATCCCACAGCACAGACACTCCCCTGACAGCCAGGACTCCATGCAGGGAGCCTGCACACTCCCACTCCAAGTTGTTTGGGGAAAATAGCCTTCAAGAAGAAATTGGAGGAGGGGATAGCAAATTATTTAGGGCCAAGGAGTAGGTCACAGGAGATTCTGGAGAGCAATGAGGATATTCTGTCTCATGTGAAAGGCAGTTGGGGGGTCTTTGGCTCTCCTTGGTTGCCTGCTCATTCTCAGACTCTTTGCTGGACTATCTGCTTTGCTCTGTGTTTTGCTGGTAGCTCCTGCTAAGGCTCTTTGGCACTCATGTAGTACTTGCAACTCTTCAAACAACAGATGTGAAGCCTAGTAAGTACACTACTGCTATTGTCAGAGGAGAAAGTTGGGGGTTTTTGATGTGCATGATCTGTCATGAATAATTTACTGGCAGAGAAATCTGCCTTCTGGAATTATTTTCCTGAATGCAGTAGCACAAGCTCTGTCATTTAGAATAGGTAGATGAGTAAAACCCATACATTATCAGTAAGGAACCATGTGATAGAGGCAGATAGAGCATTGGTTTGCTTTTCTTAATTAAGTATATAGTTTATTTTTTTTAAAAGGTCAGGCCACTCAGCCTTTGAAACTTCCATTTATATTTCACAAATGTACCCTTTGAAACCTATTCTCAAAGGAGATGCTAAAAAGGTGATACTAAAGTGAATTTCTATGTAGTGAGTTTAATTTGGAACTTCTGAAAAGATTATCGTTTAATTTATCAAGGTCCTTTATTTCCTATCCTATTACTGATTAGGCAGAGCTGAAAAGCTGCATATTTCATGAAGTTTTTAATTTTTTTGAATACCTGGGGAGAGGGTTTGTCTCAAACTTAGCCAACCAGCTCTGCCAAAAACCAGAGCTCCCTGACCTGGGGGTAAAGGTCACCTTTGCATACAACAGTTCCTGTCCTAGAGATCTCGTGTTTGAGCTGAAAATGCCCAGCCAAACCACAGGAAGGAAAACTGAAGCAAAAATGTAATGAGACCTGAATCTTTTACCTACCTGCCCAGCCCTCTGGTCCAACAGCACACAGAGAGGGTTCTGTAATGTAAGGAAATTGTTTCTTTCCTTCTGCAAATGAGGCAATTTTCAGTCTTGTGTTCAGGACCTCCTCACTACGCAAAGAAGTTAAAAGATTTTAATTTCCTGAAGCTTTTCAGTGAATGCTGGAGGGAACTAGAATAGTTCCATTTCTTGGAACTGCTTTCTCATTGCACAGAAATCCTGGTCAAGCATTCATTGTCTGTAAACTATGGTATTGTTAACAATATCTGTAAGAGTAACTTCATAATGGAGCAAGTCTTGAAATAACAATACAGAGTTCAGATGTACATGAAATAGGGGAGAAGTGACTGACTCCAAAGGAAACAGGCTTGCTTGTGTACTTTGCCTCCATCTGATTTCATTGTGCCACTTCCAGAGTGGGGCATGTTGACAAGGGAAAAGGTATGGGGAGGAAATGAATGGTCAGAATACGTAAAATCCCAACAAAAATATATGAATGGAGTATGGAGGCTTAGACTGTGGTCCTTGTACTTACTTTTTACAAGTAACTTGAGCTTTCTCTTTGAAAGAACAGATTGAGACTGCTTAACAAAACCATAAGCACTGCTACTGCAAGTTCTGTACATTTATTCTCTAATTATACAGTTATTAGTGTGCTTTGGAGCAAACCAGACAGCTAGAAATCATGTTTTGGGAAGAGGTCCTTGTTAGGGAGATGAACATCTCTGTTTACATAAGCTGAAGAGAGGAGTGGAAGCATCTTGGTGTGACTGCACTAAGACTGAAAGTCAGGCTTTGCTATAGACAGGTGGAGCTTTAGGTGTCCCCAGTGGTGCTGCCACACAGCTCGGAGCACTGACCAGAGGAAAATAGGGGTGTGTTGTGCTGGTAGGGTCTGGGCACTTCCTTCAGCTTGACAGCACAAGGTGTTGCTCAGCACAGCTCCCATCAAGGGTCCTTAGGACATTGTCAATATGAGCTGCAGGCTCACAGGAATATCAGCTGGCACTGCTGGTGCCATTTCTTCTGTAACCCTCGGGCAGATTTGAGATATTTAGACACTTTTCATTCATGAGAATAAACTGATCACCATCTCCGTTGGAGATAGGACACCAGTCAAAAGCAGTTTGCCTGTGCTGTGTTTTGGCTGGACAGTGTCCAGGTTAGAGTGCAGGGAAGCAGCACATGTTATGTGTGGGGACCCTTTCTGCACAAGAGGCAAAAGCAATGTTATAACCCACAGCATGTTACCAGTGTGTAATGTAAGGAGTGATGGGAATGTAAGGAGTGTGTCGTGCTCTTTGTCACCAGTTAAATACAGCTGCACTAACCAGCCCTTCTCTCAGCTCCTCTGTGCAGTGCAGGTGCAAACACAGCCTCACAGTCTCCAAAGGAAACTCAAAGCCTCCAGCAGCTGGACTGATGGCTGAGGAAATCTGTGAATGTACAATATACAGTGGGGCAAGTGTTGTGCTTATGAAGTCTGACAACTGGACTTGGACCATGTAAAATACATTTAAGTTCCTCCATGCTTTGAGCTACCAGCTTTGATGGGGGCAATTCTTACACTGGCTCAGAAAGTGCCACACTAAAGCATGGCCTGTTAGAGTATTAGTGGTAAAGATGAGGCCTATCCCATGACTTATTACAAAACCAAGCTTTTTAGAAGAAAATTTTAATAAGAAAAAATCAACTGACACTTGATTATGGGTTTTCTACAAACTAGAGCATTCATAATTACACTGCCCTCAGCAGTTGCTCAGAAATAACATGTTAAGTGGCTGGTGATGCTGGTCTGATGTGGAGTCCTTGTACTTATCTAGGGGTTGGGTCCCCTCTTGTGTTGCCTTTTCCCACTAAATAACTTATTCCACAAACCTACAACAATGTGACCAATAAATCACTGAATTGAATTACAGTGTGTGTAGCTTTAAGATAATGTTTTTGTGAACTTTTCCTTTCAATTGCACTGGTTGGAGCATCTCTACTATTAAATTTCTTACTTACTTTTATTTAAGCTTTCCATGGACACTTAAACAGTCTCAGTGATATTAACATTAAATTAACTTTTCGGCTCCTGTAGGTAGGAATCTATAGGAAGTACATTTAGCACAAAAGAAGCTTTTATGGGTTTATACAATGTGGCTTTGTGTTGTGTTGCTTTTGTTCATAAGTGCCCCAGCAAGATCAATCTTCAGTGTTTGTGCTGAAACTGAGAAAGTTTTCAAAAACAATTCTAAGAATTTTTTCTTGTGAAATCAAAAGCAGGCATGCATCTGTCTCTATACTGCTTTTCTATTCATATGCTGCAAAAGACTTAACTTCTATTTTAAGGCATGACTGTCTATTCTAATTATAGCCAAAATGTTGCATGTTTATATTGAGTTTATGGATAAATCCTATATTTAAATGACAGGAAATAGATGTGGATAATAGTGGATCCATTAGTGAGAGTGTTCCCTCACTCTACCATTCTAAATGAGAAAGATGTTTTCATACAGAACCTTGGGAGATACTAACACAAAAGTGTATTTTGTTTCCCTGTCTGGAGCTGGAGAAAGCAAAACATTATCAGTAGTTATCTGGTAACTGTGACATGCACGCATTTAACTTTCCCAGGCTGGCTTCACTAGAGTTAGTCTGACAAAAAAAAGGAGAGGGAGATGAAGTTTCATACAGTATTCCATTAAAGTGATGGCCATAGTATGTGGTTGTTATGATGTAATTATTTAAAGAATACTTCAAGGGCCTTATTTTGGACTTCTTGTAATTATATAATTCAGATTTTCGAGCTGGAAAAGGCTTCCCTCCACTAACAAAAGCCTCCAGGTCTCACTGAACTCAGTGTAGCCAGCAGCTGGGACTGAAGCAGGCTGGGCCCATCCTGGGTGCAGAGGCGCTGGTTCCATGCACGGCAGAGAGGCTGCGTGCAACGTCCTCCCACAGACAGAGCCTCACTGTGAGATTTGACACAGTCTGAGATCTTTCATAAAAGAAAACTCCATTCAATTTCCACTACTACAAAGGTGATGATTCTTTGAACGCAGAAATTAAATTAAACGGAGAGAATAAATAAGAAAAAATAAGATTGAAAATTAAAAACTACTCCATTCCATGTTCATGACATTTTTAATACTCATCTTGCTAAGATGCAGAACAAGGACTATTGAATTTCCATTCATTAGCAGCCAACAGGATATGAATGAGTATTAACTTCAAACAAAAACTTGATTTATAACAACGAGTTGTGCACTTAAAAAAATAATTACAAAACATTTTTAAAAGGAAGAGTAACAGTGGAAGCAGTAATGAATATAAAATATGACTGATTAGGCTTAAAACATAACTTCAAGTATTCTATGGCATTTCCTCAGACATTTGTCTCATCTGTTTGTGCAATACCCATCTTTGCATAGTAAAGAAAAATTGGTTAGACTCCAGCCTTAAGTAATCTGTTTCTTGACCATGCACCTATACAGCTGTCACTTTGCCTGGCAGACTTCTCTTTTAGGGGTATCAGATCAAATCAGTGAGATCATGCAGCAGACTGGAATGAGCTATACAGTTACCACAGCTTCTTGTCCAGCTGAATAGGTAAATAATGGAGCAAATGCAGAGTGGATGAAATGGAGGCAGAGTCAACCTGGTCTTCTTGTGGTGATGCTTTGCGATGAACAAGTTACTGCTAAATGGATATGCACTTCCCAAAGCACAGCGAGGGCTTGTACAAAATCAACACCTATCAAATCCAGGTTTTTAACTGTCTACCAGCACAGGAAGCACTTCAGCCTGTACCTACTCTGAGCTGTATTGTCACTTGTGTTGTGTGCACACAGGGCAGAAAGTTTGTTCTTCCCATGCACACAATGGCTGAGGACTGGAGCATAAATTCAGTCAAGAAATCCTAATTGCTATGAAACTGCTGGTGTAAATCAAAAAGTTACTCCAGCACTGAACATATATACATAGTAGTTGGGGACCACTGTGGTCTGATTTAAAACATCACATCACACACTAACAATGTTGTTTGTGAAATGCTTCTCCAAGGTTTATTACACAGGTAGTTTATGTATTTCCAGTTGACTTTACTTATTGTAATTTTTGATAGCACTGGTGTTTCTGTTGTGGGTTATGCTTGCTTTGGAAGCAGAACCTGAAAAAAGTTAGACATTGTGTTCCCAATCACAGCATTTTTAGAGAAACAATACAGTTGCAAGTATTTTTGGTTTGTCATCAGAGAAATGTCCCTAATTTAATTCTGCTTAAAGCCAAACAGGAAATTTTCAGAATAAGGTTTATAATTTCTATTAATGTCAACTACCTGTGTGTGCAGCACCTTTTAACTTATAATGTAGTAAGTGTAAATGTGATTATGTTAAAGCTGATTGAAAATATTTAATAACAACTGTGAATCAAAACCAATATATTGAGAATGTTGAATTAAACATTTTCATAATAAGAAAAATAACTGAAATGAGGTTTTCTAACTCACAGGAAAATGTCTGCAGCATTTTTTTTCATGTTTTGGATCTTAAAGCTATCTTGGGAAATGTATTTCCTCTGAACAAAGATGCAGGAAGTAGTGTAACTGGGCTTCTGTTGTTACTAAACTACAACTTTTAAATTAGATCCAAAAGTCTTTAATTCTGATTATCAGTCAATTAATCAGCAATTAAATTTTCAGTTACTTCACTTACCAAATGATTTAAGTCAAGATTAAAAGGATGAGCCAGACTGTCCAGCTCTGTACTTTAAGGGAGCCCTAAACTTGACCTCTTCACAAACCTTTCTCAAGGCAGCTGCAGCCCGGTGGTTCCTAGGGACACTGGACTGCTGCCCAGGACTACTCTGTAAAAGTCTGTGCTGGTGCAGAAGGTGTCTCTAAAAGTAATGACAACACACCTGAAATTGCCTGGGATTTTGCACATATTGTGGTGGTACCTGGCTATCAGTAGCCAAGGGCCAAAGTATTAATCTTGCATTAAACTTTGAAAAGTGACATGCATCAAAGAGATACAGGGAGTGAGTTAAAAAGGTCAGTCACCTTTGCAAGCTGCTTTGAGTGGATGGGCAGAAGGCAAGAGAATAATAGCTCATTCCAAGCTTTAACATTTTTTTGAGTATTTTAAGGCTTGTTTAAGTTTTTATTTTACAGGATCTAGGCAGGAAAAAAAGTAGCTTTTCTTAAAAGAAAAAAAAGAGCTTGGCACTTCTGTGATTAGTTTGAGTGTGTGTTACTTATATCGTGGAAAAGTCTGTATAACAGCCAAAAGAAGTAATTCAGACTTATAGTCAATACATAGATATGCATTTATACATTTTAATTGTTTTTGGTTTCAAGCATACAAACTTTAGATCACATCTGTTTGGTGTCAGAACTCCCTGCATCTGCATGCTGTTATCTGCCTTTTTTGAGCAAGCCCAGAACATCTGCTGTACAACATGCTACAGAAAAAAAGGGGAAGAAAAAAACCCAAAACCAAACCCAACATCAAAAATAGATTTACATAAAGAATAGAACCTTTTTATATGGAAATTCTTTTCTCTCGTATATATATATTTATATATAATCTGTGAAAATGATACATCAAAATCTTATTTCCATATTTACACTTTTTCCTTCTTGGAAGAATTCCATCCATCATTGTCTAGCTTCCATACCCAAGAGGCTCCTGTCCAAGGTGGACAGTGAGCTCATGGAGCAGGGAACCCTCAAGTCCAGCAGCAGAATGCACTGCATAGCTGGAAAAGCTGTTGAAGCCTGGCACTGGCTTCCCAGTGGTTTGTATTTATTGGGCTGCAGATTCTGCTTGGGGTCAGCTTGCTAACTTGGTTGTTTTTATGTGAGCCATGCAGGTTACCCTTTCAAAATTAGCTCCTCATGCCACTGGAGTTTGATAAGAAAAAGGAAGTCATGCGAACTCAAGTGAAGTTAGAGTGCCAGCAGGCTGGGAAAGAATCTTTTGCAACTCCATTATTTTGGAACAGTTCTCTTATTGCACTTGGTCTGTGTGTCTCCTGCTTAATTTGAGAAAGGGAAAAAAACACCCAATTCTTTGAAGCAGTTTGCTTGTACCACTTGTCAGTTAATGTTAACAAGAGAAAGGTGAATAGAGGAAGTATTTCCAACTTATCTCAACGTCCCAACTTTGTGTTTATAGTTACTATTCTCATGTTCTTCTGTACTGATTTAGTTCCTGTGTAGCTACAGCAACGACATCATACCCAAAATCCAGTAGTGCAAGCAGCAGCTCTTTGAATGGCATTTCTTCAGATAGGGCCTTGCTGAGTTGGATCGAACCTTCGTTTTTTGACATTTCTTCCAGGTTGCATCAAAAGGAGATGGAGAGAGAAAAATGCAAGACATTAGTTAGAGATAACAGGAACAAAGCCATTGCTAAGGTCATAGTAAAGTAAAAGGCTCACACTGACAGTTTAACCAGGAACTTTTTCAAGGGGTAATTATTTCAGGAATTTGGTTGCATGCTTTCTACAGTATGATACCAAGCACAGGTTTCCTTATGCAGTTTAAAGATCATCCTGGCATACAGAAATCAATTATTTCTGTAGTATTTCAAGTGGTGCTCAAAATTTGTACAGCTTTTCAGCTCCCAGTAACACATGTGTGCACTAGGCCAAGAATGCACACATTTACCTAAAGAGAATGAGTCACAAGTGCCAGGAATGGCAACATTTCAGCCAGCAGAGGCTTGAGTTCTCAGAGCAAATGCCCAGCTCTGGCTACACCAGAATTTAGTTTGTGACAGAAGTGTGTGTGCCTTTGTGAGCTCTTACCACACTATTGACCATAAGTGCTGTGAATCTTAGTAAGGTGCAAAAGACAGCTGAGACATTGCATTCGAAGGAGACTGGACAGCTTTGTCAGTTGTGTGATTAGAACTGAATGTTAACAGTGGGCAGCAAGCTGGTGACATCCAATCTCCTGCGATGTTGATGTCCTATGCCACACAGCAAGACAGTAGGAAGCAACAACAAAAGTTGGGTGCAACCTCCCCAGTATCTGGCTTTATGTGGGGCATCAAGCAAGGGGCTCATGCATTTAGTTTTACCATTGGGCATACACACCACTACCACCACCAAACCAACATGCAAAAATTAGAGAACAGGAATTCATATATTCCCTAAAGCTACAGACCAACCCCTGAATTTTCAATCTTCTGTAGCCCTGCTAACCTCTACCACTGCTACCATATTTATTCTATACACAAGGTTTAACTGGTGGTTTGAGACTAATGCAAAGGCAACTTCTTTTAGAGAGGACTTCCAGAGGCTGGTAATTCTTGGGATCCTTGATTTTGGTTTTTTCCTTGGATACCTGTGATTGGATTTGTGCAAGATGAATGCTTAAGAAGTGCTAGTTTCTGAAAGAAGATTACTGTATTCATCTTCCAGTCTTCCCCTCCAGGATTACTGTACTAAGGCTCCTTTGGAATGAGGCTGACATTATGTCAGTATCTCAATTCCTCGTCCTCTACACTACAGGTAAATTTAAGATGAGGAAAATAATCTTCAGGTCAACTTGCAAAACTGCCAGATAGGAAGGATGAATATTACAGAACTTGGTTAAATGTGAGTTAAAGGCTGCTGTGTATCTGCTTGTTCTGCCAGTTTCAATGGGAAATGGATGTGTCTGCTTCTCTTTCCCCATCTCCTCCTTTTAAATACTGTCTAGCATCCTTGAATTCAAGTACTATTGATAAACTACTAATTAGTCAGTCCTTTTAAATCAACAGTACAGATGAAAAATCCAGGTGACATAACTTGTCCTTCCACTATTATGGGAAGTACCATATTCCTCTTTGCTTGAAGAGGACAAGTCCTTAAAACAGACACTGAATTATTGTTACCTGAGCTTATTTTAATTAAAGAAATGGACTTTATAAAAAGTCTTAGAACATGGAACAGAGGACAGATGCTATGCTAGCTTCCCAGTACAATCTAACTCTTTTGACTTTTAGCTGCTCTTTTCTAACCTGATCTTCACTAGTATAGTGTTCTAGTACAAACCTCATCATGCATTCTGTCCAAACCATATATTTACTTATTTCTTAGTTTTATTCAGCAGAAATACAGCCTTTGAGGAACAAGATACTGACCAAACCACTGCCTTTCTTCACTTAGGATATTCTGCTAACAATGTTGTATGAGGGAGAGAAACATGTGAAGAACTAAAATAAGAGCCTGAAACAGGGAACATGAGGTACAGTGTCAATAAGGAAACAGTACACACATGCAAAGCTTTAACAAGAGCTGCCATTGTAGCACTTCAGAGGTGAGCAGGGAGGTGTTACCCTGCAGGAACTGAAATTTTGTTCTGATTAACTGACCTGCTTTAACCCCTTCATCCTGAATTACCAAGCCTTATAATACTAAAATGAAGACAATTAGTAGTCTAACTTAAATTGGCAAATAGAACAAGTCTACCTCTTCCCCAAGAAAATTACAGTAAGGGAGAGTAGGTGAGTAGCAGGTTCTGGATATTTCCACCACTTCTAGCTTTGAGTTACAGCAAAACAAGTTGCCTTCTGCTACGCTTCAGTTAAATGGTAAGGAGCAGAAGTGTCCTCTAGGGAAGGAATAATGCTGAGAATGATTCCTAGTCCTTTGTTGGTTTATGTGGAAGATCTTAGAATATCAATATCTTTGCATTTCAAGTTTTAATGCCTCTAAATAACGAGGGTCAGCTTTTCTGTCTGTAATCCAACCAGAAACAGGGTCTCAAACAAAAAGAAAAGAAAGAAAAGTATAGGTTATTTTTAGTCAAAAAAACCACTCCATGCCACAGCACATCAGTGCCTAACATGGTCATGTTTACCCAAAAAAAAAAAAATTCAGAAAAGAAAAACTGGTTTCAAAAAGGGCAGGATGTATTTAAGAAATACCTTGCTGCAATGCACTGCATTCTTTTGTGCAACGAACTAGGAACATGGTCACAGAGTATGTTACTTGCAATGTGTGCCCCTGTACAAAGCTTTATTAAAGATTTTATGCAAACCCAGTATTTTAATCACTTCAACTAGCTAATGTTTTCATAGGCATTCCTAAAGCATGGTTCAAATCCTGAAGAGCAGCTTAAAAAATATTAACTTTTGCTACAAAACTGGCTAAAATTATCAAAATGAGTTACTAAAAAAAGCAACTTAAAATAAGACACTGAACTCCCATTTATTCCAGTAGTTTGGGGAAAAAAATTAGAAAATACCTCACATTTGATTCTAGCTGCTGTTTGTGCAGTGATGACTGCATTTTGGTCCACAATTCACAACTGACGGGAATTCTGGTAAGGGACCAAAACCTCTTCCTCACAAAACTGCCACCAGCATTCCACTGCTTTAACTTGTGGAAACCATTGGGGTCTAAACACAACAGCCCAGACCAGTTGAACCTCAGCATCTGTTATAGCTGGGTAAGTCTTTGGTTCCTCCATTAATCTCCTGTTAAAGAAAGTGAAAACCTTGCAGCTCTTTAGCTAAGAACAATTGCTGGAAATAGAATTGTGCCTACAGTCAATTCTCTATCTGCCACTTTTGTATTCTGCTATTAACAAGCAGCAGATTTTTATGTACATTTCCACATCACTCTTACTAGTATTACCTCTTAGCAGTATTTTGTTACCAAAACTGCTGTTAAAGTCAGTAACAAAAGCATTAATTGACTTATATTACTGCAGTAGCTTAGGAGAAGTGAGTGAATATATGCTAGGAAAAAAAGTGTAGGCCCCTGAGCTACTCTAATGGTAAAAATGTCCCTCCTATGTTAAACACTGTACACTGAAACCTTGCACAGACTTGCTGCACCAAAATCAAGTTCTTACTGCTGTACTTAAACAGATTTAAAAGTACTATGCAAGGCTCAAATGAGTACAATCTACTTCTTAACAAGGTTTCTACCCAGAGCCTTTAAGCCACCTCAAATGTCTAATGAGATTCTATATTCTGTAAACGTGTCAGTTAATATTGTCTTTCCTATTCTGTCCACACATTAACTTGATTTAAAATTAACCTTGGATTCTTCTTGAAACCGGAAGTTGTTTGTTGAGCCGTTTTTACCTTTTTTTTCTCTGAACTTGCATCAAGGTTTCTTTAACACTTCCCCTCCAACCCCCACCCCCCACCTCAGTTCATGAACAAAGTTTGCTTAGTTGCAGCTTACGTTTGATATGGACTTGACACCACAGTACCGTATGTTCATATGAACATCTGATAACCTGTGAAACAGAAATCACATCTCCCAGTTTGTAAAGCATTAGCTACCTTCTCTCATAGTTGCAGAGACTAAATATATCACTTGCTTAAAAAAAGGAAAAGTTAAAATCCCTTAATTACCCTCATCTGTCCCTCCAGATCTATCTAAAGCCATATATTGGGGGTCTACATGTGCTAGCCCTCGTTGTGTACAAGCTGAAAAGCCTCTTCTGTTCCCCTCTGGCCCCCAGAAGAAACATGCACTTCAAGCTGTGAGCTAGGCCAGGCCAGTGTATTTGAGGTTCTGCTACAGAATAAACAGTTCTTTCTTGCTCCTGTGAGAGTAGGAGCTTCAGGAGACATTTCCAGAGCAGATCCTCTATAGCCATAATGAGCTTCTCCCTTTGGGCAAAGAAACCAGGGTGCAAAGCTGAACACTTGTGAGAGCGGCTTGAGAAGTGTGAAACATGGAGAATAAATAATCAATTACATCCTGTATTGTTTCAGACAGGGAGGGATTGTCCTACTCCTCTCTTTCATGTAAGTTCTCAAGCTCTGTGTCTGCTGGAGACAGGGGCTGCAGTGCTGATGGCAAGGGGCAAAGATGGCCAGGGCACAAGACAGCTTGAAAAGACTCAGAGGAAAAACTGACTACTTATTTTATATTTTCATGACATGTATTTTATTTCAGCAAACTACCTTGTGCACTACAAACCTATCATCTAGGGATGCACACCCTGTTTCTGCAAAGTCCATGAATTCCTAAGTAATGGGCAAATGTCTCTTACTGTAGAAAACTCATCCAAAAAGGTAAGCAGACTTTTCCCCCCAACAGAATCTTGCTTGGTTAATTCCCATGGGCACCCTCCAAACAAGCACTGAGAGAACAATGAATGTGGCTGAGGCTTTCTGAGAACACCAACAGCAACAGGCAGTGTAATAGGGAGTAACTGCCTTGTCCAGGAGAAAGGGCAAAGCCTGATTTGCTGCTTTCAGCAGACCTGAAAGAGATTTTGAAATATTCTCCTTCTATACTCATAGTTAATTGAGGCCAGCTGAAACTTCACAAATATATGAGTATAAACCAGAAGTAAAACATTGTCAGGTGACCTTTGAAAGTGAATTACAAGATAAGACCTTATCACTAGACTCTACTTTGATAACTGCCTTAATCAATTAGGGAATAATTTTTCTTCTCAGCTTTGACATGAAATATGAATAGAGGCCATAGAAAATTTTCTTTGAATTATTATTATTATTATTATTACTACCTATTCTCCTTGAAGAATTATGCCTTATTGTTATATCATGGCTTAACCTTGATTCATGATATTGAAAAGAAACAGCAACTTTAAATGCCATGAAAAACCACTTATACTTAATTACTTCCATGATCTGTTAGGTTATAAACACTGCTTCTAAAGGGAGAACTTTTTTACCAAATAGGGGACATGCACATGGGCAGAATGGACACTACAGAAAGGGTAGGAATTAAGTACCTTTGTACAAGACTCTGGTTGCTTTAACAGAGCAGTCAAGTTAAATGACTAATCTGTTAGTCCTTATGGTTACAAAACACATCAAACTAGAAATGGGAAAGAAATGCTTTCATCTTTTGGAAAACAGCTCAGGATTTCAAAATGGTCTCTCTAAACCTGAATTTGTTTTTTAAATTGAGTATCAGTAACAAAAAAAAAAAAAAATTTAAAAAAATCAGTAACCACCAACAAGTTAAATCTGCTATTCTAGAGTCAACTACATCAACACACTTGTTCCTGAAAATGACTCTGCTCCTACCACCACTGACCATTTACATGACATCTCTTGTTGTCAAAAAGTTGAGCAGTCAAAAGTACTACTACATTCAGAATACAACCTGTATCTTTTGGGAGCTTTTTAACCAATGTAATCAGCTTCAATGCTATGGACTGGAGGTGAAAAAAGACCTTGTTCCTTAAGTGTTAATTCAATTTCCATGAATTCACCTAATTCTTTTATTTTTATTCAACTTTGCACCCTGATAACATTTGCTATTTTCAAATCCATTTCCTTCACTTGTTTACTGCATGTATAATTTCTTTTCTTGTTTAAAGCAGTCTGTTGGAGTCTTTTGGGTTAACTTGGAACTCTTGTAGCAGGAACTCAAAACTGAGTGAGGTAAGCAAGAAATAGAAATGCCAGAGCCACCGAAGAGAAGACATGCGGCATTGCTTACTTAAAGCCCCATCCTGTCCCCCCAAGGACAATAGCTGCTACCAGGATGGCACCAGCGATGGAGCCTATTATAAGATTGGTGGCACTAGGACCTGTGGTAAAGGATTAGGGTAAGAGACGTAAGAATCAACGACTTCATTCACATTATGTGAAGCATCTGAAGGGTAGTCAAACAATTCAGGGAATATGGGACAGCACACAAGGTGATGCCTCTAGACAGTCTCAACAAGCCCAACTTACTTTTCTTTAACAATTGGAACAAACAAAGCTGTTGGTCTCTGCATTGTGCTATGCTGACTTCTACCATAGATAAAAACCTAGTATTAGACAGTGAATTCCATTGTAACTTACTCCATTATCTGCTTCATGAACAGTCAGCTGAGGACACTAAGATAGTTGTGAATAATGCCTTAACTTAGAGGGAAAAGGATGAATGCTGTATGTTTTAAGACTACAGAAAATGAGAAGAAATAAAAAAATCAAAAAGCCCTCTCTTTTTTCATGGAGCTCCTGAAAAGTGAAGGTATTTTAATTTGAGCTGAGAGCATCTAGCACCACTTACTCATCAGAATCCAGACACCCTACAGTTACGTCAATGCTAAATTTGCAATTGTTTGACAAAAGCAAAGGATTATATAATAGGGAACGAAAGTTGAAATAAAAGTTTATTTTCACTAAGCTTTCCAAACATCAAAGCATCTCTTCATCATCCTCAAGAAGCTACTGAACAACAAAGTGGGGAAGGGTGGAGCAGAAAAAAGAGCAACAAAAAGAAGCAGCACAAAATATGTTCGTGCAATTTTCTGAAGAGGGCAAGAGAGCACCTAAATAAGATATTAATAATTGACCCTTAAGTGCTCTGTTTACACAGGACAGAGGTTTGAGTAACATTTGCTCTGTACAAAAACTTCCCTTTGCAGTCTTTGATGTAAAACATTGCAAAATGAAAACAACTCAACGGTTCTTCTGCAGCATATCACACACTTTGTTTAACCATTTACGTATTCAGGAATAGCCTTCAAAAACAACTCTTACCCCTATCCCACTCTTCCCAAACCAACACTTCTACACAGCAATTGAAATTTTCCTAATTAATTGTTCTGAGCTGAGTTTGGAAAACTGTCACACAGCTAATATAAGGAAGAAAGAGGAGCAGCCAGAGAGCAGCAAAGAAAGAGCAAGGGCAGCTGCAACAACTGAAAGTTTTAAGCTGTTAGGTTGATATTACAAAACCTCCTGCCCAACCCCACACACTGCAATAAGCACTTGCCCTAAGTTTTAAAATTTACTGCAGCCACCTAACTTTATTGGCTCCACTACATCTTTCTCACCTCAGTGCTTCTGGACATTCTGATTAGCGAAAAGAAAACCAAGTTTTAAAAATTGCTTCCTGCAGTTCTGACACAAAGAGTATTCAGGAACATGAATAAAATAGTTGGACTAAAGAAAAATGTAATGAGCTTTATGGATGAACAGTGCACAAATTTGACAACAAAAATCAAAAGGTAATTCTGCACAATTTGGAAGTCCATCCTATTTGGACTTAACTTTAAGTCACAGCTGGTTCAAATTAAGAGGCTTGAGCATGGTGGAGGGTAAGTGTCATCCTGCAGGCATTGTTGTTCCAATTAAGGCTTGCTTGTAACAGCAGCCTAATGAGCCACCATTTCTGACTGAGATCTACTATTTGCTCTGGATTTAATCAAATGATCTCACAGAACAAAAGACTGAAAACACAGCAAGTGACTTATCTGTAATAGATTTGCCTTGAAAATCTATAATAAATAAGCCTTGAAAAATTCTAAAGCCAATTTCTTCCTAGCCACAGAATGCCATCTTCTCACAAAATATGTACAATGATTAATTGATAGTAACGAAGTCATAAATTAGATAAAGATGTGCCAAATCAACACTTTTACATCCCTCTTCTCACTATGTTCCCTGGTTGTTAATGCCCAGGGATGTGTATCCATTTCATGAGCACATCTAATCACCAAACATCAGTTTATTCTTTAAATAAAGAAAATCAGGATTGGTTTTATTTACTATAAATATTAAATAATTCAATCAATTCAAACAGAAGATGAAAATATACTAAACAATTAGGCTCAGGTAATAGAAAATATAAATATTTTAAAAATCAAGCCTGTAGAATAGGTAATATGACTAAAGAGCAACCAGTTTTTTATGAGACTGGAGTACTCCAGCTTTTGAATCCCAGTTTCAAAATACAGAGATCTAAGAGGATCACTGATGAGTCATTTTAAGACAGACTGCACACATACAAGTACTTAAAATGAGATTATTTTTATGTCTTATACCTTACTGTAAGGATCTATGCCTTATGTTTTATTAAGCATTACCAAATAAATGGTATTTATTTTGCCAGTCCCAGTAAAGGGACTTTTATGAAGAAAGATAAAAATCCATATGTTTCAGCTCAATAAACCTCTTTAGTCACTGAACTCAGATGCTTGACAAACCAGAAGTAAGAGGAAGGTCTTAATAACCACCACACTGTGGGATCATTTTCCATCCAGACTATCACAAGAGGTGACACTTTGGTACGCTGCTCTTTCCACCACACCACTGCTATAACCTGCACAGATTTGTCAGGAAGAATCTCCTGCAGGTTCCTGCCTGGTACACCTCCTTTTCCTGCAAGGACACGGCCCCAGCATGGCTATCGTACCATCCCTGGCCATCTTTTAGGACCCTGATATGAAT
This sequence comes from Haemorhous mexicanus, assembly GCF_027477595.1. NCBI lineage: Eukaryota > Metazoa > Chordata > Aves > Passeriformes > Fringillidae > Haemorhous > Haemorhous mexicanus. The sequence continues at coordinate 25,635,778 of NC_082348.1, read as the reverse complement.
CCTACTAAAGGTGTTAAAGCAGAACACACCTGAAACTTCAGCAGACATCAGACTATTCCCAAAATCTTCATCATCATCCAATAGATTCTACAAGAATGAATACACACCATTTGAAACTCTCCCAGTATTAGAAAAGGCAAGTTTACTGCAGACTGTCATGCAGGTAACAACAACTCTGGTGATCTGATGTCTTTTCTTGCCTGTTGCTTTGCCAGCCAAATCCTCTGGTTTAAGTTATCAAAGCTAAGTATCCATTTTGGTATGAAATCTGGAAAAGAAACTACTGCACCATTTTGTCCCCCATGATTCCTGAAAGAAGTTCATACATCATTAAGTAATTAAAGTTATTTCAGCACTTTGAACAGGCATTTACAATTTGCAAGTTAAGTGCTTAGGAAGGAGGACAGGTCCTGGCATCAGGCTGTGATGCTCACACCCTGCCCTGCAGCTAGGCACAGCAATGGCCAGCAGGGCATTAGGAACACAGAGGGAATTTGCATTCCCTGCATGCTTTCTATAAACCAACAAAAAGTAGCAGTGGCTTGCCTTGAATGCATGGTTGTGTCTGAAGAAACGAGAGGACAGAGAAATATTGATGAGATGCAGGAAAAAAGAATGAATAGAAACAAAAATAATGAGTTGGATAGTGAGTGATAAAAGCAGAGAGAGATGAAGAAAAGCTGGCATTGGTATAGAAGGATACAGGAGCAAGAACAAATGGTCAGGGACACTGGTCAGAGATGAGTGGCTTGAGACAGCAGGTGAGGGAAGAGACAAATAGAAGAGAACGAGGCAGAATGTAAGCAAAAGGCAAGTGGTCCTCAACTTGTAGGTAAACTTTCTGCTCCAGAATCTGTCCCCCAAACCTCTACAACTTTCAGAGTCTTCAGTTTTTAGCAAACAGTTGTAAAAGCTACCAGTAACACAGATCTGATCTTTCTCAAGGAAATGACCTCTTACCTTCTTCCTTCTATCTGTTTTCTAATAATTGTCCTCTATGAACGTAAAGGTCTCCACTCTTCTGAGAATCTTGGATCAGTTTCATGCATGGACAGGTTCCTAGGGCTGCAGGCTCAGACACACAAAGTGCTGCCTCACTGGACTAGAACTGTGGGTGAATGCCTTTGCACTCAGCCTGACTGGAAATCACAGACTGTCCTGCTAGCGAGTGCCCCTTCAGAGAGGTGCCACTTGTCACATGCCAGATGTCATACACAGTACCAGAAACATGGAGAAGTTGGAAATCTCAGAGCAGCAAAACAGCAGTCATGTCATCTGTAGTTTGCACAGTGAATGCAGAATGAAGACAGCTTTCACATGGGCCTTTTGTGTGTATATAAACATGAACACAAATTTATATAAATCATAGCCATTGTTAAAATTGAGGTACTGGGATAACACTTAGGATTACCATTTTCTAGAACTATGAAGAGACAATAAAAATTGCTCATACGTATTCTTTATACATAAATACTACACTCCAGCACTGTGCTATCCTGAGGTAACAGAATCCTAGCAACAGAACCTTCAGAAGCTTTACTGTAAAACTACCTGTCTGTATGACTATCACCAGCTTTCATCTGCCTAGCTTGATCACTGGACTGAAAGCCCTGCATGTAATAAACAAGTTCACATTACTCACAGTCTATTTTGCAAAATAATCAAGAAATCCCTTTTTTTTTTTCTCCTTTTCCTTTTTTTCTTTTTTTGGTAATTTGGTGTAATGGAAACATTTAAACATTTAAATTTTATGGTGACAAAATTCACAAACTTATTGTTTTATGCCCCACATTATCCCAGACAGGAGAAGGTTCAACACTGCATGAGCAAACCACATGACACAGACACAGTCAAATCACACGACAAACACGGTCACCACAGGACAAAGCCAGGGGAACACACAGGGCTCAGGTGCATACGGTTACCTCACACACTAAGGCACCAGACAGAGAACTCAAACTGAGAAAAGTGCTTACTCTATTCCCCACCCTGTGCCTCCAAAAATCACCCCCAAGGCCAGAATGGTCCCTGCCACTGCACCTATTAGCCTGTTAGCGGCCATGCTCACTGTGTGGAGGGAAAAGGGAAGAATTTTTCAGGAAATCATCACGTATATGTCTGAAATGAAAACATGAAATAATTCCTCAAAGGAATACTTTAGAATATAATCCACCATTGGATTATACAATTATACAATAAACAATTCAAATCTCCTCACAAACTTTGTTTACCAAATAGTGTAGCTTAAAAATTCTGAAATGAGCTCTATTTGGTTTTCTTTGAATGCTTGCAAATATTTCAATGAGAAGTCTTCCTGTGAATTCCTTTCAGCTCGTGATTCTATTATTTACTCTAAAAGGGAATATCCTCAACCTACTGCTTATTTAAAAAATATAAATAAATTGACAATAAAAAACTGTTCTTTTTGATTACCAGAAACTTACTGTATCCATAATATAATTAAGAAAATGAAAACTGTTTGGAAACAATTCCACCTCAGGAAAAAACAAAAACCCACAACTTTTAAAGTAATTCCTTTACTAATTAGTAATATTTTTCCTTGTTACTGCATTTATCAATAGGACTCTCAGTTTATCCATATGACCTAAAACAGGTAACACCTTTTAAAAGCACAAATCTACCCTAGAAACATGCTTCAGGTAACACCCTAGAAATTTTGATATGTTCAGATAGTCTCTCAAGACATCGAGGCCTTACTTTTAATCCTTAAGGGAACACTCTTCAGGAAAAAATTCTGTACATCTCCTATGTTAGAGATGTAAAAGTTTGACAGATTCATAGAGTCACAACAGACCACAAGCAAAAAGCTGAATTCCTTGTCAAATGGGAACTTAGGGACAAAAATTTTATAGACTCCATGCCGAGTGAAGTGTTTTTTAAAATATTTTGGTTTTTTTATCTTATTTCATAAATATACACACACAAATACACACACACACACACACACTTGAGACATAAGTTCTATATGAAACAAACAGTACTCAACTAGTCAAATAAAGGCCTAATTCTGCAAATTAAATTGCAAAGAAGAATCTCATGTGTATATGGAGTCCCACTGATTTCAAAACTGCTAACCCACACTCCAAAGTAATTAAAAGTTTCTGCAGTAACCAAAAACTAACAGCAAGAACTCTTTATCTTCCCCAAACTGCCAAATGCTGAGTATATCTGCTTGTACAGGATACAGTAGGTTGCTGAGTTTAGAGTAATTAAAGAGTCATGTATTAATAGCAACATGATTAAGGACCACAATTTTTTTTATCCTGAAATAGAGAATGGAGCCAAAAAGAAATGGATGGACGATGGAAAAGTCTGAAAAGTGCAGCAGAATAGCAGTCAATTGTCAATTATCACAACAATACAAAATAAATAGCAACACACTCTATCTATACATGTTCTAGTTGTAGCAAGAAAAATGCTTGGAGTTTGGGTGTGAAAAAGATTCAAACTATTAGATGAATTTTCACATCCTGAGTGTTTCACTTCATTCAACCTTATGGCTAAGGAAAACTAACTATTTTGGTTTCCTTGTCTAAGACTGGTAAACTGGCCTATGACATAGGGAGTAATAAGGGATAAAAACTTAATGGAAGCTACTCTTGTGTATGTTGGGTCCTTACAACAAAGGAAACTACTGCTCTACTCTTCTGAAATCTTCTCAGAAATGAATTCCTCTATAAGCACACAGAAAGATCATAGTGTTCAGTCTCTTAAATTCATTTCTAGGTGATTCAACATCAGTAAATTACTGTAACACTGTAAGAAAAAGAATCCATCTTTTGAGATCATCGAGCCACCTTGAACAAAAGCACAGTCTGCTATTTTGCAGAAGACTCCACTGAAAAATGCAGTCTAAACTTTGCCTGTACCTGCTGTCAGAAATCCATGCACATACTATCCATTTAAGGCTCTTTCCCAGAATATTTCAACGTTGATGTATTAATTTTCACTAAGATATCTCCATTCTGAACTAGATGAGGCAATCTGACTTACAGTAATTTATCAAAGATAAGTGTACCTTCTGTGTTACCCTTCCTATAGACCTTTTCACAGAGGAGGGAATCATTTCTTACCTACGAGATTTGGAAATGAACAAAGTGAAATTTATATGCTCTCAGTGTCACAGCTGTAAATCCTACTCTCCTCATCAACACACTCAGAGAACTGAACAGCTCTGCAGTGTTGGGCTCCATAACTTTTATTCTTTTTTAAGACTCTCTAAGCAGCATTCCACTGTCAGGAAGGTTTTTAGAGGAAATGGAATGGAAAGTGGCTTGTAAGGCAGAGTACAAACCAGGCAGCTCTACACTGAGCAATGCTGGGACTGGGAGTCCAGGAAGCACCTGTGCAGATTCCTTATACAAATCTGCACTGGTCTGCAGAGCCTCCTTCACAACAGTAACTTGTTTCAAGATGATCTCTTCAAACAGTTCTTGGCAAAGGTCTACTGGGACCATTCTGCCAAGGGGTAACACAAAAAGGCACACAAGACAGATGTAGAGCCATTCCAGAGGGACATACCAAAATCCTGTCCTTCCTTGAAACCTTGGTACTTTCAGAGTAATCAGAGTCTGAGTCCTCAGGACTACCTTTTGAACAACTCTTTTCTCCATCTACCTTGCAAATTGAGCAAAAGAACCTGGAACTGGGGACTTTGAAAATGCATAAGACTGGATGAATATAGTCTGATGTTGAACAGTGCCCTGATGACAGGAAAGACATTAAAAAAACTGGACAGCACAACTCCAAAGATATTCTTTGGCAGAGGAGTCAGAGAGAAACTCAAATACTTTCCTTCCTCTTTGAAAAAACTTTTGGATTATTTCCTCAATACCTCCCCTTTGTATTTGTACTTCATATGTAGTTGAAATATGTACCAACTACATAAGAACAAGCAACAATGATTGTAAGAATAATTTAAGTTATCAAAAATCTTAATTTCTTTTTTCTTTCATTACAATACGATTTCAAGGAATCTGATTTTACCAGGGACATTCCACTTTTCCCTTTTTTATGCCACAGCTCTCTGAATTAGTCAACTAGGAAAACTGAAAATCTCTAGTAAAAGATAAATATTCAATTATCATATTAAAAAATAAGAGCTACACCATGTCAGATTCCAATCACAATGAAAATGATCATTAAAAAACAGAGAATAAGGGACAAAGGAAAAAAACATTACCTGTTGAAATCTTTCCTAAATTTAAGTTAGAAAAGTAAAAGTTTTAACAATTCTCAAAGTAGAAAAATCTACTTCCTCTACATGAAGCAGAATTTTACAGTCTGGGTCTAAACACTGTACAATAGTATTTGCTTTTTATATGCTAATTCTGCTACCATGTATCAACAGAAAAACATAAAAAAGAACATAAAAACTGAAACAAAACACAAACCCTTGGGTCCTTCATCCTTCTTGCCACCAGTATCCCTGACAGGATCATCAATGCTGCAGTCTGTCCCAGCCCAGGAGAAATTACAAATGCAAGTGGCTTCATTACTACAAACCTAGGGGGAAAAAAAGTGATAGCACTTAATTTCTAACTACATTTTATTAGTATGTCACACTGCATTTATTTAACATGTAATTAGACATTTAATTCAAGGTATAAAACTTACCTATTTATATATTGTAACAACAGCACTGAGAGTCTGGAATGTCATAACACACCTGGAGGTTTACCTCAACCCTCCTAATAGTCTCACATGCTAGGAGAAGCAGAACTGGTTCTACCACCACTGGCACACACTGGCTGTGAAAAATGACAGCAATTTAGCTAAACTAGCTGGATCTTCACCAGCCAACTATCTGGGCTGTGAGCCTGGGTGCCCAGAAGGGGTACAAACATTTGCCTTTGAAAGGTTCAGGACATGGCTACACTTTCCAACCTCTCATTTACAGCTTGCTCCCATGTAGAGCAAAGTCAATATATTTTCATTGATTTTGTCAGCATTTTTCCTAAGTAGCAATGAGGAATGCTTGTCTGGCTTCTAAAAGAGAGGGAACAGTTCTTCCTCAGTTTACATTTTCCTGAATGACCTCTAAAAAAGAACTCAGCACTCTAAAATTGGCAGTATATTTATTAGATACAGAAAAACCTATCCAGTGGACAAAACCTAAACCATCAAATCAATAGTAAGAGTTAATAGCTATAAACTTCCCACATGAAAAAGAACATGGAATGGTGCTGCTAGAAGAGGTTATGGTGGAAAAGAGCATGACACAAGAAATGGACAAAAAGGATGAAGTTTTGATTATAGGACTAGAAATGAAATCAATCCTTAGACAACCAGCACATAATGTCTTTTGGACACTGGAACATAATGTGGGGAAAAAAAAAACAACAGGAAACAACCTTCCCACAAATGATTCTAAGTAACACATGTGATTTTTTTAATTCAACTTTTATCATGCTCTGCTTTTAAGAAGCACTCACTGGAGAATCTTACTTGAAGATAAACACATTTTATGGCAGGTTTGACAAACTGAAATACCCTTTTAAAATTAGGAATTATATTAATCCAAAGCAAGCAGGTAAGATAGTCCACTCACCTTTCATGTCACTCCCAAAAAGTACCAAGATGATTTCTAATCTCCTGGATACTTTACTTTCAAATTTTAAAATTTTTATTCTTGATTTTGAACCTAACCCTCTACTTTGAAACACTCAATTTTATATTCAAGCATAGACAACAAGAAGAAATAATCCCTTTTTGTACAAAGTCTAGCCCTTCAGGTAAGTATTTGTCTCACTGAATCCCACAGTGGAAAGGTTTTATTGGTATTTAAAACAGTGATCTGTTCATGAAAACAGACCTAACATCTCAGACAAACGAACTTGTGGGCAGAATAACAGAACATAGTGTGCCCGAATGTAATGACACACTTTGGATCTGTTCAAGAACTGTTTGGAACTGTTGAAGAACTCCTTCTCTGCTGAGGAGCCACAGTTTGGAATTTTAATTATTTAAGCCATGGACTATAAATCTATGAACAAAAGACCAACTTTATAAAGGTGTTAGTGTGCAGGAAAAAGTTTAATTCAAGATGGCAAGTAGCTTGAAATATGGGTAGTACGTTGCAGAAGTCCTTCCAATAAATAATGTCAAAGGTCTTTCTCTCTACTTACAAACCCAATTCTTTGGATATAATTGCAGAACAGATTTGAGAACTTTCCTTTCTAAAAATTTTTTTATGCATCACAAAACGGCAGTCTTCCCCTGAATCCAACATTTGTGGTTTCAGATCAAAAGGTCTTAGGAAGAGTTTCAGGTGTTAGGTTCAGGTAGAGCAGAGAGAGCTGGGGAAGCTGAGCTGCTCACTCCCAGTACAGACTCACCCCATGACCAGAACAGACTTTTCCATTGGAACCAATGGGACAGCTGCTAATGTTCAAGGACTGAATTGGCAGGCACTTTTTGTCCAGACACATCATCTGAGGTCCACATGGAGCTCCATCCTCCACATAACCCAAATCCGTATCATCATCTAAAAGAACATGAGCACCACTAGGAGAAATAAGTTTGAAGACAGTATTAGTATTATGACTGGAATCTTTTGAAAATATTAAAGCATGTCAGTGTAGACACTGAAAGCTCCACACCTCTCTTTCATTCAGACAGACTGAACAAAACCATAGAGTTTTTCTGTCTGTCCACAGCAATGACAGTGTTCCAGTTGTCAAAATAAAAATAAAAATAAATCTAGATTAGGACCTAAATACTCAAGAAGGGCACCTTAGGCTTTGGGGATTTTTTAAGTCTCTGACAGACCATTTTCCTTTTTTTTTCTTTTTTTCCAAGTGCAGTGAAATATTGCTAGAAAATAAAAAAAACCTAACAAACTAACTTCCCATCTGATTTAAATAAAAACACTAGAGGAATAATGGAAGAATTAAGAACCACTGTTCACTCAGGACCCACCTATGTAAGAGAGTACTCTTAGGGTGACAAAAACTGCAATGTTGCCAATGTCTTCAAAATACAAACCCAGTATTGTGCACAGAGCCAGTAGTGCAGGAGACTGAAACTCATTTATCTGTTCTTTAATGGAACTGTAGCTGAACATCTTACCCTGCCACAACTCTGCAGTTTCCTCCCTCTCAGCCTTCACTTCACTACAGCTGTTTCTTTGAGTATTTAACACTCAAAATCATTCTATTTAAAATATGGGTCTTTGGCAATCACAGACTTTCTCCACCCCCATAAAAATGTAACGCTGAGCATTGAGTTCCAACTGAAGTTCTGCTATTGAGGGATCAAGCGAAAGCTTTGGGAGCATAATGCACATTTTACTCTCTTTAAATGTGGAATATTAGACTTTTTATGGTTTGGGGATGTTTTTAAATCAAAAGAAACACCACTCAGAATAACGATTTTGCTGCAATTACCTAAAATTCACAGACTCTCATATTTATGTCTCTCTTAATTCAATTAGGTTTGACAGAGATAAATCACGTTGGAACACTGCCTTGTCTTTTACCTGCAGTCCACTATGCGTCCCTGATGATAAAAAGAATTTGGGATAATTTCTCCTTGAACTTGACCAACTCGTGGAACTCTAGTAAGATTGGTACAGAGCAAAAAGCCACAGAAAACATCACTGGAAAATGAAAACAAAAATCAAAACATTACTGGAATATATGAGGTAAACTTACAAAAAAGAAAGTCTAGCAAAGGTGCTGCTGATCACAGTAATATATTACCATAAGCCACATGACAGACTTTGAGAGTGCAAGCCTGGAAATAAAATATTATTTCATTTAAATGACAGAAGGCAGAAACAAGTCATCATTCACTCCAATGCACCAGTGTGCACCAGAATGCTCTCATGAGCACAGAATGTATCTGTGCTCTAAGAACAATCCAGTACAAGTAAGAGGAGCCAAACTGTATAAAGCTTTGTCAAGTTAGGCTGAACTGCTTTTCTCTCTCTGGCAGCTTACACACCATACATTAATGTCAAGTTTGAAATCGTCATTGCATTTTATTTCCCTTGCTGGACAACAGAACCATAACAATTTTTAATGTGAAGTTGTGTGTGCCCAAGTCTTGGTAAAGAATCTCCTTTTTTGATGTTATTTTATATCTGCATATATTTAAATATATTTTAAATAATATATACAACATATCTTTTATATCTTCAATAGAAAGATATTAACTAACACTGATTGTCCTAAGTCACTGAAGCAGCTGAATGAATGCTGGAAATTGACTTTGTTGAAACTGAAAAAACCATAAATACCCCTTCAGCCAAATCATTGTCCTCTAAACAAAGAAAAGCTTTTATAGAAATGAGGGGTTTAACATACACAGTAGAACACACTATCCTCATCTAAATTAAACAACTCCTTTCCTTATGATCCTATCTGAAAACTAATCATATAAAAAATTCACTATACAAGCATCAAATAGTCAAAGAAGGAAAATGCTATTCCAAAACTGAAATTTGTATGTACAAAATTAAAAATTACAAAACAGAACTAAATCAGGAGAAATTTAACTCTATCTACTAATGATCATTAACTTGAAAAGTAAATTTAATCAAATCTTCATCTACTAATAATCACATGGAAATTAATCAGGCCTTTTCTCTATAGCACCCAAATGTCTAATGGTCCTCTCTGGTCAAAATAAAGGTTGGAACAAACTTGACACAGCATAATTTGATGTCAGTCCCAGAGCAAGTGAACAGAGTGTGTGTATTTGCAGCCTAATTTATCCCTGCCAAGGCTGAGGTGTTTTAATGTTATGAACTTGTGACTTTTTGATGTCTTGTCCCTCAGCTACTCTGAAATAATTGAAGTCTGAAAATCTAGAATTATTTGCAAGTCAATTGCTGAGTCACTTATAGAATTGTCAGAGCGCAATTTTTTCAAGATGCAAACCTCATGAGGGAAAAGAGGTTTGAAATAAAGCAAAACAAGCTGCTGAATCATGCATGAAAAAGTAGACAATATTAAACCATTACCAATCTATTTAAATTACAGATAATCTCTACCAAACTGAACTTACTGTTTGCTGCACTGAATCCATCGGTCTCCATCCTTTCCACAGTTTCCTTTTGTTGTGCCTTCTGTATTTAGCTTTTCGTAACAAAATTTGTCAGATCCTGAAGACTCTGTTGATGAAGAAAAAAGAAACATGCTTTTCACTAGCAACATGACAGCTTTGAAACCTGCATAATTTATTGCAGCTGTTCTCTGTAATTTTTTTAATACAAACCATCAATTTAAACACACATGTATGTGCACAGATGGTATTTTCCAGTGACTGAAAGGGAGAACAGGCTAAACTGAAATACCTACTGATATGTTCAAAATCTGCTCTGAACTTCTAAAAGTAGCCTCCATGGTGTCTGTATTGTATTCTGCATATGAAATTTATCTGTGGTCTAATTTTGCTCACTTCATAACAGTTGCACATAGATTTAATCTAGTTGTTTTTCAGTGCAATTTTTCCTGATCTGCATTTCAGAAGATTTTATATAGGACATTTATGATAAGCATATGTTCTGACATCAACTCAATGTTGATTTTATTCTATTTTTCAGATGTTCACAGGAAACCAAACTTGAACACAGTGCAATTTTTGCTTATTTTTAGGAGTAAAATTCTGAACTAATAGATTTTAAACCCATAATTATTTACTAATGAGCTCATTTGTTTCTTCTAAAAATGAATCTAAAAAAAAAAAATAGAAAAGCACAACAATTTTATAGAGGAAGATAAAATAGTAAGACAGAGTGGCCTCGGTGGCAGTTATGATTAGACAAAATGCACAAGAGCACACTAAATGCCAGAGCACAGGATGTCCTGGTAGTTCTACTCTGCTGAATTGTCTCCAAGTCATTACACAGAACATTCAGCCCCTCTCTGCTGAAAGCAAAGCATTTGCAAGAATTGCAATTGCAATTCTGTTTAACTCAACACCTCTGGACTTAAATCACACTATGCATATTTAAGTGCACACCAATGTACTAATTTTCCTGACTTGGAGGATGGTATAGGAAGGAGAGGCAAGGTGGAGCAGCTTTGGCACGAACCACTGATGGGATAATGGAAATGGTGACTGTCATTAAAGGAAAGCCCAAAACATCTGGTTTTGAACTATACCCAAAAAATCCTCAACCCCCTTCCCCCAGTAGCATTTGCTGCCCTACCCAGATCTGCAGCCACATCATCACTCTCACTGACACCACTCCCAGATGCAGAATTCCACTTGGCAATCAAGCCATTTTCTCACTGCAGTCTACTAATCAGACAACTTTAACTTGTAGTGACATGAGCAAAAAATAAAAACATGAAAAATCCAAAGCAAAGGCAGGAATGAACTAGAAATAAAACATATATAATGTAATTAAAGTCAACCTACTAGATCCCCAGATATATTTGCACTGATTATCTCTTGTCTTGCATTCACCATTATAGCAACGACCCTAAACAAAATACAACATGTTAGGAATGAGAACTGGAAACAACTTCATCTCCTTTCCCTCCCACAACAAATGTCTCATTGTCACCCTTCACATGCACGTTGGGATGTAGATTCCATGAATTTGGGTAGATGAAGTACACATTTTGGCCCAGATTCCCAAAGCCAGTTTGTGGCCAATACACACTGACATTTAAGCAGTTGCTTTGTGCCTTTTCAAAGTTGGAAAGAACTATTTAACATGGAGTCTAATAAAATATCTATATATAAAATGTAGAGATACCAAGTGGATTTCACTCAAAGTAGAAATTATTACAGTTCATAGAGTGCATAAAACACAAGCAACATTGATGTTTAAAGGATAAAATTTATGAAGAAATATGAAACACAGGATTTAAAAAAAATGCCAAAACTAAACAAGAATGTGTTGATTTCTATTTGCTAACGTGCAGGGATTTTAAAACACTGCATACCTGATTAGAATCACAGGCATACCCATCTTGTTTATGAAGATTTGGTGGACACTGAAAAAAATTAAGAATGTTTTTTGTCATGTTTACTGTAATAATACATCAGAGTATCACATATGGAATTTTCCTGCTTTTAACAAAATTGGAGAACATATGAAGGGGGTTGAAAACATAATTAGTGCAATAATCTTCATAGCTACAAATAGAAATGAAAAAATTAACATTTTGAGCCATGAAATACAATGTTCAAATTTAACTCCCTGCATATTCTAAGAAGAAATTAAGGAGGTGGGGCAAAATGAAAGCCAATGTGTTCAGTAAGAGGATATTTGGTAGCTAATACTGGGGTCATATTTGCAACACTGCCACCACATGCATTTCAATTCCACTACAGCAGTGAGGGAGCACCTGGCCACAGCCTACTAGTCTATTGCTCTAGAGCTTCAGGGGGCTTAATGATCTTCATTGCTATGTTCCCTTGGCACTGCAAATTCTTTTGTACAAACAAGTCACTAGGTGCAGAAACCTCAGACTATTAAAGTAAGGACTTACTTTAAACCATTCTTAAGGTTTTTCCTCACCTAAAAGGGACCTGTGAAAATTTGGAAAGAGAATGCTGCTGCACTGGACAGTGTTAGCCAATACTCTGAGGGCAGCTTGAGAAAGCCCTTCTCTCTCTCATTAAGAATGCTCCATCCACAGAGCAAAAGATTTACCATAAAATATTGGCAACAGCTACTTATCTATGTGTTGATGTCTCAGAGGATAAAATAAAAGGAAGGTATTGTTGATTTACTGGCATTTATAACTACAGCCAATACCCAAAGATATTGTGATTTGTCCTGAATCTCATTTCTTCAAGGCTAAGAACTTGATGCAGTAGATGACTGCATCAGTTATGAAGTTCTTATATAAATAGAATAGATATATAAACATTCAATATTGAAAAGGTGTGTATGTCACCTAAACCATCAAAGGTGCTGTGAAAATGGAAAATGTACAGGCTGTTGACTATTTAAAAGAAATAAAACTGAAACAACATTCTGGTTGCTGTTTTTTCCTATATTTTATATTAGCCAAATGTTTACAGGACAAATGCATAAGATCCACAACTTTTAAAATTCTCACACATGTGCACACTCTTAGGAAACATAACACACTTTATACAAGTCTTACAAGGAGCAGTTGAGGGATTTGGGGTTGTTTAGCCTGGACAAGAGAAGGTTCATGGGGGACCTTCTCATCCTCTACAACTCTATGAAAGGAGACTGCAGAGATATAGAGGTCAGCCTCTTCTGCTCAGGTAACAAATGACAGGGTAAGAGGAAATGGCCTTAAGTTGTGCTGGAGAGGTTTAGGCTGGATATTAGGAAAAACTTCTTCACCAAAAGGGTTGTCAAACATTGGAACAAGCTGCCCAGAAACACAGAAAAATCACCATCCCTAGAGGTATGTAAAAGACGTGTAGATGTGGCATTTAGGGACATGGTTTAGTGGTGGAGTTGGCAGTGCTGGGTTCATGATTGCATTCAATCTAAAAGGTCTTTTCCAACCTAAAGGATTCCATGTTTCTATACTCCTTTAGTTGTAATTTTCTACAATTATATTTTAAGCCATACCTGTCCAGAATCCCCAGGGCAGAACTCTGCAATGTCACACTCATTCACTGCGTATCGACAGTCATAACCTCGTGGGAAAAACTAGAAAATTAAAAACATAGTTCAGCACTAAGAATACATCTACATATGCTGCACCTTTTCCTTCTACCTAAAACACACTCTGAACTTTAACAGGCTGCACATGACTGCCATGGACAACTGAGAAGAACAACTGATATATGGCAGCAACACTCACAAGACATGATGTATTACAGCAGGGTCCATCACTACAGTGAGCTCCATTAGAAAGAGAACACTTCTTACAACAGTCTGCATAGCATTCCTGAAGAAAAAAAATAAGCAAAAAGTTTAGTTTTCCATTTTAAACAAGTTTTTTTTCTTCACAATCTTTCCAACATCAAATTATTATGTACCAGCAGACAAAAGATTCAGTTTAGCACTGATGATTTGAAATTATCAGCTAGAAGAAGCCTTTGCAATACTCAAATACAAAAGGGAAAACAGTGACATACAATGCTATAGCAACACAGGGATTCACACCTTCTGAGGCCTGTGCCAAATTTATGCTGCCTAGTTCAATAGTATTCAATGCAGAAAAAAAACCTCCAACCTCATTACAAGTGCAATTGTATTTAAATAATAGAATGAGAACTCAAATCTAGAGGGCAGATTTTTGCAAAAACATTATTGGAGTATTTCCGCAATAGAGAAGAAAACAACAGTTTACTTGTTCTGTCTGAAAACAGGCACCAGTCTCCAAAGTATCAGTAAGGAGTCTCCCACTCCAGATATGCTATCCAGAAAAGCAAAGAGGTAAGCACTTCTCCAGTGCAGCTCAAAAACTGCTGGGAAACAGCTGTATCTTGTCACTGGTGTAACAGGAACTGTTCAGAGAACACCGTCTTTGCACTCATTTTCATTTGAAAAGATGTTTTAACACAGGCTTTTAACAAAATTGTTCCCAAACAACAGGCAAAACGTACTCATTTCCACAACCTTTCCTCCCTCTCTTACCAATCACTTAATTTATCTTAATAAATTTTATAAGAAAAACTTGTGGAGGAATATATAACTCTACTTACCATTCGGAAACCACAATCACATTCTTCTCCTGCTTCTACGTATCCATTTCCACACTCGGTGGCTTCAAAGAGCTAAAAGAAAAAAGCCCCGACCCCAAAGTAAGAATAAAAGTAGTGTCAAGTGACTTCTGTGTCACACACAACCCATTTCTGCAATGCTACACAAACGTGCTGGCCCAGACAATGCGGGTGCCATGCCTCGGTGAAGAAAAGGCAGCGTGGTTTTCAAATGCTGCTCATCAGAATTTTTCAGAGTGAAAGGCATACAGCTAAATCACAGGAATGCTGGTCCTCTTTAGGAGAACACTGATCTCAGAAAAGCATGATAAATAGAGAGACACTACAATTATATTTAAGGGGATGACATTTGAATTTCACTCTTGCGCCATGGACTCCCAAGTTTTCTGACAATTCCTTCAAGAAAACGATCCACAATATCATTCTTGGGATTTGCTCAGGTACCCACACCTGCTCATGCAATGAGGTACTGTCTGTTCCTCTGCAATGTTTGTGCATGAAAATAATAAATAGAAAGAAATACTGCCAAAAGGAAGTCCTGTGTGCTTTATTAGTAAGTTATACACAACCACATACAAAGACTACTAAACAGCTAGCCCTAGTACCAGAAACATACAATGCAGATAAATTCTGCAGCTCAGGATGATGCAGATTCTATAGTGGTTTCACACATCATAATTTTGATTAAGGTACTTTTCAGTCTTGTCACAGAAATAATTCTGCAAGAAGCTTGTCTGTTTTAAATATAATTCTGCTTTAAAGTCATATAAGAATATCAGGAATCGCCAATTTAATTGGAATATTAGTAGCAGAAACACATCCACAAGAACACGGTTGAAATGAAGTTAGAAGTTAACAAGTTAAAATGTGAACATATTAATCTAAGGGTGAAAGATGTGAGTAAACTTTTCTGCATGGGCTTAGTGCAAATAAAGCTGTGGAGAACCAGCAAGATATGAAACACAACATAAAATACAATACAAATGATACATAAACTTGTATGGAATTCTTCTTTGGTAGTTTTGGTTGGGGCAGGGGGGGATTCATAATGCCTAGTAAAAAAGAAATACAACATTTCACTTTTGTTGTATAAACCACATAGGTAATTAATAGCACCTACAAATTTGGGTTTCAGAAGCAAAACAAGAGCGAAGAAATATCCATATGCACTCTTCTTCACCAGTAATGTTGACAGGATTAAAAAAAACATTTAATTTCTTCCCCCCTCTGTAAGCTCCTGTCTCTACTACACTTTGGTGCAAACAGCTAGATCTCTTACTCTGAAACTGAAATTAATTCCTCTGTCAAACAAGAAAATTACAGAACACAAGCAGGCACACACAATTTTCCTATGGGAATCAGGAACCCTTCAATGTCCATATACATGTCAGAGCATAACTTGGGATGTAATTTTAAAAATGGCATCATGGTCACTGCTTAACAATTCTGTTTTACTTACTTTAAAGGATTAAACACACAATTTTCTACCTTACCTCCTCACCTATAAATAAAAGCATTCTAAACACTGTATGATTATTTTTCCCTCCCAAAGTACTTTAAAGCTGTGAAGCACTGGCATAGATAATATATAAAAATAATTCAACCATTCCCCTGTAAGCCTTTTCCCTAAAATCAGATTTTTATTCTGTCAAATTGAGTCAAATGGACAACTTCTTCACATTACTTTGCCTGACAACTGTCACTAAAAACTGAAGCTGTGTTTTTCTATTTCCCTACTTATTCCTTCATGTAAAAATTCTTGCATTCTTATTCTATATGCAAAGATTGCTACCCTGGGAAAAGATTCAAAACCACTTGAACAGGCAAATTTTTTTTAGTTAATTGTGCAAGGTGATGGTCCACCAAAGGGTATAGCATAGTAAACAGAACAGCCTAATAGCCTCATGAGGTATTAAATTCTACAAGGACAGCAGTTTGACACTATGATTAAATAGAATATGAATGCTTTGGATTGCTCTTACTTGGCAAAAGGAGCCACATGGAATATTTTTAGACTGCTCAGCTTTACAGGGATGTCAGGCTAACATTGTCTTAGAAAAAATTATGACCTTGCTAAGTTTTTAGGCAAAAAAGCAATGGTAGAAGGAAACAGCTATGAATGATAGCTTGCTAGATGTGTATTTGAAATGAAATTAAGCTAACATTGAGAACAACCAAAAGTTACTACTGCCTACATGAAATCAGCTATGGATTGCTATTTCCTAATGCGGCATTCTTTTGAACAACCTCAGACACAAAGTCCAAGAACTGAGTATAGGTGGAGCATACACTTCTGAATTTATTTTGCACTACTTCCAGCTTAATAAGTAGTGCATTTATGCTGAATGTGGCATTTATCATTATTTGAGTATGAAGAATTATGGAAATCAAGTTGCATTCCTCTCGATATTATTTTAAAAATGCTAAGGGGCTGAACAGCCGATTACACCCTCAAGAAAATACCCAGACAGATATCTGAGAACAGATGACATCAGTGAAATGATTACATTTCCATTACAACACGTAGCAGATGACTACCAACTTATTTATTACCTTTGTCGGCCTGTTAAAAAGACAGGCACCACCCCCACGAAGTAAAAATTCTTTGTATTCTGCAATGCTGCATTTGGAGAATTTTCTGGAATGGTATACCCTAAAATGGCAAAGAATTAGGTGAGTAAATGCCTTGAAACACCATCAACTACTGGAAAGGGGCAAAGGGGTCACAACATTTTTAAATACTGTAAATCCCACTTTCTTACAACCACTGTGTGCAACAGTATAACAGCTCAGTCTTATTCTCAAATAATAAAATCAAAACAAAAGAAAAATTCTAAAACATTTTGCCTTTTTTACATTTCTGCTTTATGAACAGTATATAAAACTGTAGGCTTTAAACTTCTTAATAAGGTAAACCCACATTATCATAGTAGCTGCTATTCACCCTTTCTATTGCATGCATAATCCAGTATCCTCTCAGGTTTTTTTTCAACACTTACAAGATGCTACAGCAAGAAGTTTCACAGCTTAATACAGACTGGTATAAGAACAATTTCATCCCATTTTCTTCTGTCATATTTGCTAATCTCATTTCATGTCTCCCTAGTTCTTATATTAGAAGAAAGAGTAATTATTTTTGCATAATGTTACAGACTTCTCTCATATTTCCTCAACTCAATCTTTTTCCCAGACTATTGAAAATGTACTTTATTAGTAATTTCTCACTCAGAAGTTGCCTGACATGTTTATTAGTCATGTTTTGAGATCTGGGAATGAGATCTAGTCACACCATGAAAGATTGGAGAAACCATGCCATAAGGAGGTTTGCCACTCCTCTCCTAACAGCTCACTGCCACTGAGCTATTTCCCCACTGAATTATTCCATACAAAAAAAAAATGTCTCCTGACACTGATGGAGTTAAGTGAAAAGGCTTTAAAGTGCAGCTAATTATTCACTCATTTCATAGCCAGCCCTTTATCAGTTTCTACATGACCTCGTCTCCTCCTGGCATTTGTTTACTGTTAACCTTTTTTACAGAAGAGGCTTATTCCACAGCCTCTTCCTCTGACACTTCCATCCAAGACCAATACTTTGATGATTTCACCATATGAAGGAAGCCAGTATCTATTCTGATCAATGCTTTACCTTGGATTCCAGAAGCAAATTTATGGAATGACTTTCTGCTACTCTCCTACAGTGGCTGACAAAGTAACTCTACTGAAGAGCCAATTTCCAAATACTTTACAAAGAAACTAAGCTCCTTCTATCTTATTTGTAACTTAATTTTCTCCATTAGCTTGATTTTTGCAATCAAGCTTCCACAGTGAGCAAGATACTGACAGGAGGTGATTTGTAAGACTCAAATACCTATATTTCAGAAGTTATCCTTTTCAAATCAATTGCTTACAGTATAGAGAAAAGAATCATTGGCAGTGTGTGAGGGTGGAGGGCAATGAAATTCCTTCCACCTAGATGTCCTTTCCCTTCAGACTTCACTGACCATTTATTTACCTAAGGATTGAGTTCCAACTGTTTCTGGTTTTTTGTTTATTAGCACTAAAACACATGGATAAAACTCAATGCATAAATATTTCTGCCATAATGTAAACTATGAACTCATTCCAGAGCCCTCAATTACTGATATTTATGACATACCCTGTTTCCTCCATGATGCAACCACCCCAGGATTCAGTGCAGTCACACTCTTCTCAGACAAGACCAAAATACAACAGAAAAGGAGAGAAGTTATAAATATGCTTACAATAAATATAAAGTACTATAAAAATGGAGCTTGACTAATTATACAAAGATTTGATGGTTTCTTGGCTGTACAAACTCTAGCCCCAAAAAGGAAACCAGCCCACCTGAAGACATAATAACACCTTTAATACAGTACTTTCAGATTACTATATCAGCAGGTTCTTAAGATTCAACACAAAATTTTAGGCACTACACAAAGCTAAAAAAAGCTGGCAAGGCTCTTCCCTCCATGCTCTCAAAACAGGCAGCACAAGGCTATCTGCAGTACACATAATACTGATGATTTTAAATGTTCACATTTTCTCCTATCTAAAAATACAGAATACCCTGAAAGAGGATTCTTACTGGACAGGCCAGGCTTTTTCCCTTTGGCACAAAATTATTAACAGTAATATGTCAATCAGCCAATCAAACCTTCATTCGAAAAAGTAGTTGAATGAAAATGGATTTACAGTTTACTTACAGCTATAGCACGTAAGTCAGTGACCAAATTCAGAACATAAAAACAAAAGATCAGCATCTTATGGTTGGTAAAACAGAAGCTGCAAACTGCCCATAAAAAATGATCTACCAAAGATAGATGAACTGTAGTTACTACTGGAAATCCAGCGTTTCTCCATGGAAAACATTTAGAAATCATGTATGTGGTTATTTCTACTCTCCCCATGTCTTTCATTTATCTTTCTCTATAAAGGGCATCCAAATAAGGACACAAAGATATCAAAACCCTCTATTTTTCAGTTTAAAAATATTCTGATTTCCAAATTGTATGAACTCTGTTTTACCTCTAAAACAATTATAGAGAAAATAGTTTAGCAATTTGCTAGTTTACACAATTTAAAAGCAATGCTTTACAAAACAATATTCCTAAGCATGGTTTCCTAATTCACAGATTTTTGAAGTGATTCACAACAAAGTCAACATTATCATTCACATTTTTAAAGAGGAAACAGAGAGCAGGTAGCCAAACTCCTTACAAAATGCAAGTGAAAAACCAAACAATTTTCTTTGGCCCTGAAAAGGGGTTTGCAGCAGTTTTTGTACCAACACTCTACACATGTTAAGGTAACACAAATCTGGTCTGACTGTGAAGCAGCAAGATAACAAGTTGAGCAAATGTCACACTGGACTAGGTTACAACTCCTTACCATTTCTTCAATTGTAAATCAGGTGGTTTTGCTTTTCAAGAAGTCAGCAATTGTTCTATTGGATTTACTGATTTCATGAGGATAGAACATGAGTTCTAAATTAAATTAACGGTGTTCTTACCAATATACCTCTGAATATTGGCTATGAATCTAACCTCGACACAGGACATCACTGAGGTCATGCAAAGTGTCGCTAGACTGATGGCTTTTATTTGGTGAGGCTGAAATTTCACTACATATATTTCCAAAAGCAGCAATTCTTGCTCTATAGTTATAGCAACTTTGGCATTTCTTTCAAACATCATAAAGGAAGTGTTTGTATTTAGCTAAGGAAGAGAAAAGACTCCATGTACATACTCGGTTTCCTGGCAGCTGGCTCCCATTGTATTCCAAGATTCTGAGCAAGACTCTGTGCTAGTTCCTGTGCCATGGGCAAAGGGAGGCCATACTGCGTTCCAAGAGAAGCACAATTATAAAATAAACAAAAACCCATTAGTTATTGTAATGAACACTACACTGGCTCATTCTGCCCTACCACATTACTACTACTACAGTAATTCAGCGCAATCACAAGTCTGTGTGCATATAAAGAAAATAAACTCAATAAAGTACATAACAGATAAAATATTCCTCTCATAATCTCAGGCAATCTCTCCCCAATGGTTAATCTAAAGAAAGAAGTTTATTTGATATATATTCAACACACTTTTGTAATAGTAGGATTTAACCCACATAAAACCAGGAGAATCTCATTATCAATTTAACACTGCACTGAGGAAAAAACCCACAATAATAGTAAAAAAAAATCAATACACAGGGAAATTTGTTTTCTAATTTCAATGTTAAAAAATTTCAGGAAGAATCACATGACATTGGTACCTCAGAAGATCAAGTGTCTTACAGTGGTAAGACAAAGAGTATTCAGTGCTGTGTTTCAAACACTCCTAGCTGAGATTTTAGTGTCTAAATTTCTGTTAAATATAATAAAAGGGAATTTAAGCTCTTTTTAAGAGAATAATGCAGACAGGAGAAATACTTTCTAAAAAGAAAGGCAGTCTGAGCAGTAGTTTGATGATGATCAAGAAGGCTGGCTGGGAGAACCCTAACTTGTTAATATGTAAATTATCTTTAAAGCCCTGGATACTGAAACATATGAATTCTTGAGATTATAACGCAGAGATTCTACTTTATTTCACTTTAGTCATGAAAAAAAAAATTACCTCATTCACTCCTACTCCTCTGGCCACAGAGCAAACACCTCCAAAGTAACTTAAGCTGCTCCTTTTGTAATGAAATGTCACATTCCTTACAAACAAATAAAAATGAAGAAACTATAACATGTTGACATTGGGCACCAAGAGCTTATTGAAAGAGCATACTCTCACACATACTATGATAGATTGCATGTACATTCATCTATTTCTAGCATAAAAAGCACTGCAAGTTTACAAACAGAATACCATCACTGAAAGAGGTGGTTTTATGTAAGCTTTGACACAAATACTATTTTTCTCTTTAGAGTCAGATTCAGACTTAACTCACAAACAAACCAAGCACAGAAAGCTTGAGTGCCGGACTCCTAAGACAATACAGTAATAACATTTCTTTAAAAAGTTTACAATATATTCCAATTTATGATTTGTCATGAAGGAGTTCTGTTCTGAAATGTACCAGTACTGAAAACTTTAAAAATTATTATCTTAATCCAAACCAATTTAAGTGTTAAATCCAAATTAAAAGACTGAGAAGTACACCTAAAGGGAAAGTAATTTAGTACTGCTCTTTAACCTTGCCTCCTTTCATTTATTGTTAATAAGCCCCAAATAATTTAGTTAAGTAATGCAATCTGGAAGATCTAAATTATTCAATAAAATGCCTATAAATTACTATGAACTACACCTATTTTAACTTCATAGTCATAACAATAAATCTACAAAGCCTACAAACAACCTACAGTGATCCTGCATGATGCATGAATGACCTAACCTTTGAAAATTGATGTTTTTCTTTTAATGACAGGTTACAGATATGTATTTATTTTTCAGAACATTCTAACAGCCATCGGAACTTTCAGACTGCAGCTTAACGAAACACTTACAGCCAGGGGCTTTACAACAGACAGGATTGCAGGCACTTTTTGGAAATGTTCTAGTTCACCTCTCCCCAGCTCCAAGGAGGCTCAGCTGGAGCATGCCATGTTCCATTAGCTTTGGAATATCTCCAAGCATGGGCACTCCATAGCCTCTCTATGTTCCAGCATCTGACCAACTTCACAGTGAAAGGTGGTTTTTGCCCTATGTTTAAATGGAACTTCTTGTATTTCAGCTTGGATTTGATACCTTTCACCATGAGAAGAGCCTGCTGCTGGCAAACTCTTCAGCAGGTGACACAAAACATGTACGGAAGTCACTAAGAGTGCATGTCAGCAGCACTGTGCCTATATTACGAAGAACAAAATCAGCGTTGAATTGTGATGCCTGTATTAAGGAAATCTGGAGGAAATTCTTCATCCCCTATTTTTATCTTCTTCTGCAGATGAACTACAGGAGAAAATATATTCACCATGGAAGACATTAGTTACTCCAACCTTACAGTATGTCATGCTGCTGGGAGACAGCTTAAGATGTTTCCCTATGCTGCACAGGGGAACACACACTTGCTCCTCTTTTCTTGCAATGCCATGAAGTAAAATAATCCTTGCTCAAGGCTGAAGTTGTGCCTAGTGATGCAAGTGGAATTTCCCCTTGAAATGCTTTGTGCCTCAGAACAATTCATTACAGCTCCAAAGGAGAAGACCTTCCATTAACAAATCATCACTGCAGCCACATGTGTGAATAAATTTACTAACTGGAACACTCTTGTGGCAACACATAATCCTGTCAGCTCTGCCCTCTCCTGATCATAACTGGAAAAGCAGCACTTTACACACCTGAGTAGCAAAGCTAAGTGTCCTTAAGGGCTCATCTAAGGACACTTCACATGTGACACTGTCTCCAGGTTGCTTTATAGATATCTATCCACATGACCATGGCATATACTACACCTATTAAAAACAGGCATTAAACATCGATTAAGCTTCTTAAGGAAGGCAGATGTTGATTGATATAGAGAATACCAAGGAAAAAACATAAGAAAGAAGAGACAAGTAGAGCAAAGCAGCAGACAGGAACTAACAGTGTAAGCCATTGCCAAGGGTACATACGAGAGCAGGTGCACAGCATCAGCGTGCTGCTTGATGTAGTGCTGCCGGTACTTGGAGAAGTCGTGCAGCATCTGCAGAGGGTCGGGGTGAATGTTAATGCGGTCTCTGTCTGTCCAAGTCTCCACAGCAACGAGAACCACCCTGGTGTTCAGCTGCTCCTTGTATATCTGAGGGCAGAGACAGGACAGGCACAGGAGTAGAACACTGGGTCAAACATGCACAGTTAGCCAGTAAGAGTAAAGCGGAAGGACAAGAGGGATAAAGCAGGAGGAAAACATGGGGAAACAGTTAGCTGGCAATGCCTGGCATTTCCTAAAAGCTGATATTCTGATCCACTTAAATTTTATGTTTTAGAAGGAAAAAGAAACCAACCCCTGTTGCTTTTTTTTTTGAGCCACTCCATTTTCTTTAAAATTCTCATGGCAAATAATTTTGCCACTGAGTTTTGCAGAAAATCTGTGCAAAAATCAGCAAGGTGAAGGTGCAAAGGTACACTGGGTGATCTCAAAGAAAAAAACTACCTCAAAGAGTAGCCGAAGACAATTTTAAAGTTGCAATTAAATCATTTCTCAGTTTTCCAATAAATCCAAATTTTAATTAATGCTTGATTTCCATTTATATAGTATGATCACTTAATTCTCACATTGCATGAGTGGAATTAAGGAAAAATATTTATTTTTCAATAAATTTTAATGTTACTGTAGTAATAGACAAGGAAACAACAATCAGGCATTAATAATAACAAAACAGTTTTAAAATATGCATTTTAACATTGTGCACAATACTTGATTCTGACATAAAACTACAGCTGTCTTTGGGTTAAGTTCAAAAAATGCCAAATTTTAATAACCAAGTTTATGCAGAACTTGTAGGTCTACAAAAGATGTATTCCTTATCTGCCCTGACCAGAAACCCAGTTTTGTATCAAGGCAGAGTTATCCTTATTAAAAAGTCAATGTATAATATTCAGCTTAGGAAATAAAAAGAGAAATATAAAAACAAGAGATAGGAACCAGCTAAGCCTCGTCTTGTCCAAGACCTTGGAAGGAAAAGAGTATTAACATGCTTCAATCTCTGAGAGCATACACAGAAAATGGTTTACAACATAAGCAAACCCAATGAAATTAAACTGCCTGGAATGACATGGGGTCAATCAATAAAGACTCTACTTCTGTTTGCCTAGAGGAAAGCTCTATTTCCTGAAGCAAACAGCAACAAAAAAATGGAAGAGGGGGCAGAGAACCTGAAGGCCTCTGAAAGCCATTATCCTCTTCCCAGCAATAAATCAGTAAGAAATACAGCCCACACCCTATGGACACAAGGGAATAACAAGACAGAAAATCCTGCTCTTTTTCATGCTTCATTTAAAGAAAAAAACCATTAAGATGTCATTTTGTAAAATCACTATGAAGAGACTGAATTCGACACAAGAGTTAAGCTTGTGCTTCTGCATACACACACAAATAAAAATGGAAAAAATAGAGTAGAGAAAGAAAAGATGGATGAAATAACTTTGGTTAAAATGCAGAAGAAAGAGAAAGAAATAATTATCAGATGAGGAAAAAATAAAGATGCCACCTTTTCTTTGGGTATGTCCAATATAAATTGCAGAAATATTACAATTATTTACATTTTTACCTGCTCTAGTAATTTTTCAGATCATTACAGAAAAATATTCCAAAACACTTCTGGTATTTCATGTATTATAAATATATTCACCTAAATTTTGAATATACATCCAGTACACTTTATATGTAAGAACAAATACTGCACTGTTTACTCCAAAGTCAAACTGCTGACAATTTTGGACTGAATCATATCACACAGTTCCACTGGTATCAATAATCTCACATGGAAAAGGGACTCAGAGTCAGCATTTGGCACCCTCTGTATTCATCCCTACTAGAAAATCTACATGCTTTCACTACATACAGAGCTCTTAAACATGTGTGATCATTATATATGTAGCAAAAAGACGAAAAAAAAACCCCTAAATTAATTTTTCCACAAATATTACTTTTAGTTTATATGCTGTATGAAAAATTGTTTTAAATTTAGCACAGATACAAGTATGGTATCTGTGTCAGTTCCACCCATTTATAGTGTAGTACAGTGGCATATTGTTTGTTTTAAAGCTATAAATAGAGATTTATAAAGCAGATTATTTCACTCCCACTCACTTTTTCTTCCAATAGATATATGTATCTCTTGTGAGCTATACTCGCAGTTTCAATCACTTGTAGTTAGATACAAATATAAATTTGATTAAATCTCATTCTTAATTGGTGATAGATAATGAAATCACCCCTGCCAAAGGCAAACTCTGACAGTTGCAAGCTTTAAGAAAAATGCCACAGATAATCTGGTAGTTTCTTATACATTCACCCCAGGCTATTCTTCTGCAGAGGAACCAGAAGTGCACTTTAAAGTGTAGTTGAAATCTGGTATCTGAAAATTATAACATTTTTAACACAGTGCTAAAGTAGAAGTCAGTGAATCAGTTTTCAGAAGAAATATTGATACTTACAGCATCTACAAGGTTTACCACAGACTTTGCAAAATTGTTTGTGTATGCAGTTGAAGAACGGTGCCTTTTGAACTAAAAGAAGAGAAAGTAGAACACAGTGAGAAATTACATATTTATTACTAATTCTTAATTTTTACAGCATGAAAGCAAAGTTAATATTTTAAGAAAGAGTAAGGGGAAAACTCAAAAAACCTTTCAGATCACAGCCTATACTCATATTCAAGAATTCCTGGAAGATAAAGGGAGCCGTGTATGTTATGCAGCCTTTCCCAACTGTAAAAAGAGCATTTAACCACAAGAAATACTGTGTTTAGAATCAGAGTTCAAATGCTTGAGACAAAATTACAGGTAAACATGAGCTCAAAATTGAGAGGATGCTTTACCCATTAAAATTACTTAACCTGATGAGTTACATGTCAGACTGTAGTAGCCACATTCCATTACTTTAATTATAAGACATGAAGATGAAGCATTTACACTTATCCTGTGCACAGCTCTTTGCAAAGAGCAACAACAGCACAATACTTTTGTGACATGTAGCAGTAGAAATTAACCTAAACCAGTAAAAAACACAACAACCTAATTTAATGTATTAAGATATCTTTCCTGCTAGAGGAAAGGAAATGTTGTGAAAATACACAGCATTAATCATTTAACACAATGATCACGGAGGTTTAAGATACTTCTTCCAACGAAGACCTTTGCTGCAGAGGAAACATGCCCTCTCCTGGTAAGCAGAAAACCCTGAAAGGTTTTAGTGAGCTCCTGGACTGGCAAGCTGTGACTCCTAACTGGGAACACTTCCCTAAGTACATCCATTTTATTCTTTGAAAAGAATTACTATCTGCTTCTAAGTCACTGCTAACTATGAAGCAAAAAATCTTGTGCTGTAAGTTCTAACAAATAAACCTTTAGAGGAGACAACAGTGTCTGTAGTAAGTGTAGTGAGCACCTTCAAGCACGTCTGCAATACAAGAGGCCAGGGGAAAGAGACAGGCATAGGAGTATTTTCTCTTCATAAGGAACACCAAGCATAGACAAAATGGCCATGACTTCAGTTACTGTGCCCTACAAATAACCAACACCTGAACACTCTTAAGAGTAGTTTCCTACCAGGTGGCTTTACAAACGAAAACAGCTCAAGAAATTTGTCCTACTTTTTCCACCCATTCAAACTCCCTCCACAGTGCTAATACAGATAAAATATAGGTTATGTTTGCCCAGACTACTTGTATGATTAGACAGGTGAGGGGAGGGTACATTATCTGTCTATTCAGCATTGGTATGAATTACTGCATCCTCTTCTGATATCTTCAATTTCTTGCTCTTAAATATCATCCTTTAGTGTTGACAACAGAGCCCACAACTCCATAAAGCACTGGGAAACTTGCAGCAGGGTGGGAGACATGAAAAGCTCTTTCCTTGCAAATAAAATAAGTGAAAACTATTGTATCAGCAAAATTTGATTAAAAAAGAAAGAAGTCCTGCTTACAACAAATATAACTTAGTCTGACTTTTTCCAGTCAACCCTCAAGACAAAAAGGGGAAAAAACTGGGCTTTCCTCCCGCCATGCATTTTGGGTTTTTTTAATGACAAACACTTTCTGAATCAAATAAACAACTTACCTTGCACTCCATTATCACTCCTGTTTATAAGTATGGAATAGCCATGAAGAACAATGAGAGTTTTGTCTACATGTTTCGCTGCATTACAGTTTAAATTAGTAAAACTAAACTCAAAGTAACAAATTCTGACCTCTTTCTATAGAACTTCAAAGATAGGATGTAATTTTAGAACGTTTAATGTGTTTGTTCTGGACAAAAATGTTTTATTGTTTTACTGCATTAGTGATGGGCATATTAACTTATCCATATGAGACCAAAGTGTTCCAGATTCATTTTGAATATATAATTGCCCCAGAAATTCTTAGGTAACATTAAGTTTCATTAGGTATTATGGCCTGCAGTGTGTCTTACAGTACAAATGTTAATAGCTGTTGATAAATAAAATCCTGGGCCCAAAAAAGGGTGACAATTTGTAGGCTGTACATCAGCCTACACACTGTCACCAAAAAGAAGATTACCACTGAATTGATATACTTACCATTTTATGGTCATTTACTATCATGAGCTCCAGATATTTCATTTCTTCAAAGACACCACGAGATAACTGATGAATTAAAGAAATTCTTTGAGAAATCATGAATATGTGGTTATTTTCAAAAATAACTGCAGCTGATTTTTATTATATATACATATAAAATATATATTGTTTAGGGTATGTAAATCAGTAAACAACTGGATGAGAAATGCAAGCAGAGTAAAGGATCATAGCGCCAGTAACCTAAACACTGGCTGAGAATCTGAGCCACATCACTAGGAAAGTTCAGGGTCTACTCTTTTTGCTTCAGTGCAGACAGCACCACTGCTTTCCTCCTCCTTACATTATGTACTATTCACCACAGATTTAATGAGGAAGGAAGTTACTAAAAACATAAGCACCCTCAAACATATGGTGTGGATTGTGCAACTCAGTGAAGAAATTCACAATAATCTCCTTTAACTTAATTACTCCCCTAACTGATAAATATGCATATGAAGATCAAGAGGGCTGCCCACTTAGATAACCCAGTTTTGGGTGTCCTCATTTGGATTTTTGATGTAATCAGGCTACTTAATGAGCCAAGTGACAATAAAGTCAGATATCTATAAAGTAGCAAGAATTCATTCAAAATTATTCTTTATTCTCAAGCAGACAAAAAAAATTTAAATTCCAAAGTCATTTCCACTACTAAATTTAGATTTAATTGATGCATAACATTGCTGTGAATTTAGAAAGTTTATCATCTTTCTCCCAGATTTTCTATTTTTGAAGAAAAGTCTTGTTTTTTCATTTGATAACTGCATTATGGAACAATATCAAGCTCCTAAAAATACCTGTTTCCTAAATCCTATATTCTCTTGACATTAAAAAATACAGAAATTAGTGAGTTTGGGTTTATAAGTGGTATTAACTCAGGGTCACACTTCTACTTACTGCTCTCTTTCTTCTCCTTCTCCTCAGCCACTGCAGTTCAGACAGAAAAGGCCACTCAGAACTAGAGTCAGTCTCTGTAAAAATTACAATTTAACAATTATTTTAAACTACTTATGTACACCATCCAAACCAAAAGCAGATTAAGATCACAAAAATTAGAAACACCCTTGCTATTCAAAAGCTCATTTTTAGAAAGATATAAGACATATCAAAACTCAAGTAATTCAGAAATTTTAAAGCATGCAAGGAGAGGTGAAGAAATGATAACCTGGGCTTAGAATATACATTTTCTTCTATCTCAATGCCTCAGTAACAACAATATCACTGATTAAATTCAGTGATTTTCAGAGAAAAGCTAAATATAGGTCTGTGGATGAAAGTCTTACAGCTGCTTTTTGAAAAATCTATATTCTGTTGCAATAATTGTGAAAAAGGCAGGTAAATATCTATTTTTCTAGATTTTCTAAATAATCAGCAATTTTATAAACACTGCTAGCCTAATACTCAAATTTTCCAAGTTATATATATGATTATTTCCAATATTTAAAAACTCATAAGCAAAAACATACCAAGGTCCTGCAACTGCTTGGAGGCTTGTGTTCCGTAAGTTCTTTGGATTATATGGGGCCTACTTTTACTTTCCTAAAAAGAAAAATAGGTGACATTTTCTTCTAATTAATAACATCAACTGAAAAATGTGGCACTTCTTTTGGTATTTTTATTGTTTTTTCCATAAAATGCAAGCAACTATAGTACCAATTTGGGATAGTACTAATCTGAAGCCATTTGCAATCCTGAGCAAATCACAGAGTCTCTCTGCTGCAGCAAATTGACCAGTGACAAAAAAAGTGTCACAGATGTCTTTGAGATTACCTTAAAAAAGTCCTTTAAAAGCCTTAGCATTAGAGAACACAGATCCCTTATTCCAATAAATCAAAGTAGAATGTCTGCATCTGGTTGAAATCTTCCTTCCACAGATGAAACACAACTACTACTATTTATGACAAAAATCCTATCTAATTGCAGCAAATTGCAAGAAATCAATTAATATGCTATCCTTAAGAGGATCCTTTCACCCTGTTTTATTGGTGCATTCCGCACTTAAAAAGGACAAGATTTCTACCTCATATTTTCTTTAGAAATCTGACACACCCCAAATTATCACATGAGTATTTACTCTAGAAAACAACTCCTTTCTTCCATAACACCTCCTCTGCAGAGCCTGCCAAAACAAGCAATTCTATTCAAAGGGTAGGTTGCTACTGTTCTGTAACTTCCATAAGGAGTACACAGCACACTGAAGGACAATACAGCATGTATTTGCTACATTTTGGGGGGAAGGAGAGGGAGTTTTACATAGTATCTACTATAGCTGAGATTAATCAAGCCAAATAAAGTATATGCTTAAGGCGGTGTTCAAGATGTTTATCGCATGTATTGCAATTTAAAAATGAGCCTCTGAAAGCTCTCTGTAGCTGTATTATTTCCAGTATTTTTGAGAAAATTATGCATCTCATCTGTTTCCTTATTTAGAGTTCAACTCAAAACCTTGAGTTGGCAAATGGTATCTCACTTTTATAACCAGAACTTTTGCTGTACTTATAATTTTTTACTGAAATACCACTCCGAGAGATATCCTGGTTTCCTTCATTCACCCAAACAAGAAAACAGTTTAGTCAAATTTTCTTCTTCCTTCTATAAACACAATCTCCATGAAGTTACTGTGTCTGTGTTGTCAGTTTTTAGAATTGCCACCTTTATGAACATGTGCTACATCACAGATACACAGCATGTTCCTGGGGAGACTGATTCTTTTCGATGTAGTATTTTCCCATGTCTCTGAAGTTTCATCTGCAGCCCAATAACTGACTGTCCAAATGATACTGAGGCCTCTGAATGCTGATCCAATTTCTTTGACAGTATCAACCAATGATTTTGCAGATCTTTATTCAGACTCGAATTTCAGCTTTCCAGTCACTACAATGTGTCAGTTCAGCAGCATTATTAGTTATTTGTCACATACCATACAAATATTGTCAAATACATACTAGAGTGAGACAAGCTCGAGAACTGTGGCACAGCATCTGCAATATATCCTACAGACCAAGCAGGATACAAACCTTGAGAATTCTCTGTCCCAATGTTGCAAAATCATTTCACTGAAAATCACTCAAAGGATAGAAATATACCTAGTTTTACTACTGTCTGTGAAACTCTGTCAGCTGTATTAACAGCTAAAGTTTTAGAAATGGTTGTACACATGAAACATGAAATACAAAAAAAATAATAGCAAAATAGTTGCATAAACACAGTCCTAAATGCTGATCCAGCATAATTTTGTATTTGAATATGCTGGATCACAATCATTTAAGCTATACAATGATCACTGACTTAAGACATACAAAGTTTAAGATACCCAGATGTAATTATCTATTTAATTATGCTTTTTGTGGAATCATGGCAGGCCAAGAGCAATCTGATGCAGCTATTTAGAGAGGAATGTATTAATGAGTTTCAGAGATCCTTTCAATGAAATTATAAACACTTTAATTCAAGTACTAGAGCAAACTGGTAAACACTTTTTGACAGTCCATAACCATGTACTACGGGAAAGAGTTTTATTTGTCTGTTCCCAGCATCTAAATGATCAACAGCAAATAGGAAACAAAGGATTAAAGAAAAGCAGTAAAAAATCGTAGGTAAATCATAATTACATAATTGCCACCTTAAACAAATTCAAATCAAGTGTTTTATAACACTTTTCATTTTGATGTGAATGCATGAGACATATCACTTTTTGATTTATTCTAATACTTTTATTTGGCATTCCTTGAGCACTCTCCCAAACCAAATAAATTAGACAAAACTAAACTTACAGCAGTGTGGGTCAGATCCATTGGTTCTATCAAGTACAAATAAGTACTGTCTTCAAACATACCACTAGAACATGGAGAAAAAGAAGTGATATTTAGGATTGACAGAAGGTTTAACTCCAGTATATGAATTTTGATAAGACAAAACCAAACTTAGGGCTGAAAAACTGACCAATATTAAATATATGTTCATTAATACCACCTGTAGTTAGAGCCAAGATTGGGAGATTTTCAAGATATCTGGGACATTTTAATGGACTAACAGTAAATGTAGTGGCAATACAATGATAAAATACCAAAAGGGGTAAAGACCTGACCTTGGAAAAGGAAGTCCTATGACACACCCTGAGCATGCAAAATATAAACAACAGCTGAGTTGCACTTAGCAGGAACTACTGCTAATATCTTGCATTTTTTCCTTGTACAATCTAACAAAAAGATCCATTTTTCTATGACAGACTCATACATGAATACTGAGCATACAAACTGCTGAAATATAATTCTTTTTTACCTTTACCATATTAAATCATCTGGGGAAATATTTACCTGCACTTATTGTATTAAAATGTTTCATGAGACAGCATCAAAACACTAATTCCAATGATAATAAAAAAAAATTCAAAACAAAAAATTTTTGAGCCTGTAGTGTTTCAGTTCCTTCTATATTAAGAGACAATATTCAAGAATAATAAATAGTTATAGCCTTGCTTAAAAAATGAGAACATGCACTTACTGAAGTCCATTACAAGTTGAAAGAGCAACTTTGGAATCCTTCACACCTCTGATATTTCCATGGTAGTAACAATGCTCTCCCCCCTAATAATTTTTAAAAACAAACACACACACACACAAAATTATCCTGATTTAATGTCTGTTGCGTAAAACCAATGCCAGAAAAATCTAACAGTAACAATACACATTAACCTAATTTATATACTTGTCTTTACTGTCTATCAGCAATAAGCTCAGGTAAACTAAAAAGTATTCTCAAAAAATTTTATTAAAAACCCTGAAGCGTAGTTGTCTCTCAGCAATTGTTTGAAAAACCTACTATTCATCATAAAAATATTTGTAATTCTTGTGTCATGTCATCTGAACTGCAACATGCATATTAATCATTACATAAAGAATGGGTTTAAAACTTGAGACAGAACACAAAATGTAAATGCTCTTTGTCTATGACAGCATTATTTCCATTTTGCATCTTACTTAATGAGTTATTCAGATTCTGCTTTAAATTCCTTACAGGTTATTGTATGTAATTAAATCAAAGTACTTCACAGAAGGTAATCATTCTGTGTTTACCCTTCCATCAGTGAGAATGCATAAAACATGCTTTTTAACCGCTACTTTTGATTGTTTCTCACACAAAGTTTTTCAAGATTTTTTTTTCTTTAAAGATGATCACCTGAGAAGAGAAACTGCTGTTTGTTCTTCAGTCATTTTTGTAATTAACGACCTCTTTCTAGAAAATACAGTACTTTTCATTGAGATCTCATTTCTTTAGCTCCACATCAGGAAACAAAACCTTTTACTTGGGCATAAAAAGTATTACAAGACACTGCAAAGGACCAGGACACAGTCCTTATTTGATCTCCTACACAAATTGTGTGGTGTTCTGGGGTCTTTTTATTATCTAGAATGAAGCCTTTCACACATTAACGTGACCTCAGGAGCTCTATTATCGCTTCTAAATACAGCAATTCAGAAAACATCCCCTAGGAAGTTTGGATCAAGTTACTGCAGCATGCAAAGGTAGCCCATTTGCTGAGTCTGAAGTTCTAATATAATTTTCCAGTGAGATTCATGATTCAGCAACCGCAGTGCTCAATGCTAGTGCTGCAGCTGACAATTGCATGAGCCAGTCTAGAGGCCAGAGGGAATTGTTTTCTTGCATCATTTAGCATTTTTGCCTATTCTGCAGAATACCAAGTCTTAATGGAATATCCTCCTTTGTGTGTAACATGAAACTGTTTTTCTTCTTCAGTGGAAGAAAACAAAACAGCGTATCTCAGTAATTACATTGCAATGGAGTTGTTTAATTCTGCCCTAATCTGCCATTTATTATTTTATTTGAGATTACAGAAAGGGCAAAATAATAAACCAGACACAATACTCCAACAAACACAGTCTGGACTTTCTGAAGACATGAATACAACTAGAATGCTTGCTTCCCTCCACTCCAAATACAGATATAATTCATACATAGTAAGTTTGCAAGAAATATTTTGGCATTTCTACCAAATACAAAAAAAAGTAATTCCCGGCAAATGTAGTTTATAACCTTCTTAGGAACCTTCCAGTCCTCATTTTGTTACTACAGACAAACAAAAAGACTGGTCTGGTTCCCTTAAGGTTGAACAACCTTGCAGAACTTCAGTCTGGCTTTGGATCAATAACCCATGGCACTGAATTCAATTTGGGAGCTAGTCTGACAAACAAAATTAATTGGATGTCTAGCAATATGCTGATTTTGTAATAACTCCAGCGGTTAAGGTTTCAGTTAAATCTTTCATTTTCTGTTTCACGACTTTATAATCCTTGCAAACAAAAGTCACTGGAAGACTTCTGAGTTTGTTTAAATATCTTACATTACCATGATTCTTTCTCCTTGCACTTTGTGCTAAGGACACATAAATAGTTAATGAAGACTAATCTGATGGTGACTTCAACTCCTCCACCTCCTATAGTTTACATGATGTAACTGTCCTAGCAGTAATGGATCATCTTCACTACTGCCACCTACAAATGCCTACTCCTCACCCCAAAACACAGCTTCTCTTTTTCATGCAATTCCTCCTGTATTACTGAGATATCCATACATGATGAGATCACAGTTACCTTCTATGTGTGAAAAACACTTCTGAAGTTTGTAAGTCTTGCAAAACATTTTTTCTCCCTTTTTTTTTTAATATTTTATTGGCATTGTTCCCTCAGAATAACAATTTGAGAACACAATACCTTTGAAAATTTTGGTTTTCCATCTTCATAGTGGATCTCCACATAATTGGAAGATAACAAGTCACTGCCAAAGAAAGGATAAATAAAGATGAGAAAAAGCTGAGTACTTCTTCCATTGCTATGGGTAGGTTTGAGGGTTTTTGTTAGCATTTTCAAAGCATTTTTATTTTCCTTGTACATTAGTTTAAAAAAGAAAATCAAGGAGTTTGTATTCAGTACATGGTTTGAAGGTACACTGGAAGTGAGAGTGTGGTATAGAAGGGGGAATTTCATTCTGCAATCTAATCCCCTGTATTTTAGCTTTACAATTAGATTACCAGCCTTCTAAATATGAAAAAAAAAATACCCCTTGGCTTTAGAACTTTCCTTGCTGACAGTATATGTATTTTAGTTCATCACCATTTTCAAATAGCTTTTCCACTCTACCTTAAAGCGTAAATAGAATGTATGTAAGGCTGAACAAATAAATACACCATTGTTATGAAGAGAGGAGTGTATAATCACTTTCACAAGCTGCAAATACTTGGATTTTTTTCCAAAAGCAATAATGTTCCTTAAAAGAAAACACACAATGCAGAACCCAAAACACACTCCATACTACTATTTTCCTTACTTTCACTTTTTATTTTCAGATACCTTTCTCATTCTTATTTCCTTTCTAACTCTGGCTAGAAAATTTCAGAAACACAATAATTTTCCATAATGTATAATTTACAGTTTTGTTGATTTTTTTTTTAAACTAAGCTTAGCCAGCCTGTACACAACAACCTCAACAGCCCCATTCACAGCAACAACAAGTTGCCTGCAACAACCTCAGTGCCCCATTCACATCACACTCTGTTACAATCAGGGTTGCAGCATAATACCCAGGGAGAGCAAAGAAATTAAAGACATTAACTGGCCCCACCAAATATGCAAGATTAGCATTTTACTTAATGTGATCCAGAATTCTTAGCATTTTTGAAGCCTCTAATGTACACTTGCAACTAAAAAAAAGAAATTTAAAAAATCATTAAAAGGTCTGATACTGGTACATATATCAAAACAAAAATACGATTGCTACAAATAAAAAACACCATTATGGAAGGCTGGTGTGGCAAAATAGCTCTGATGGGAATTTGTGACTAAAAACAACCTATGATAATGGGTATCTCAAATTCAGATTAGGCTATTAGCAATCCTGATAACACTTTAGCTCTGGGACTCCTGGCTCCTCAAATCAATTCTTCATGCCATATTTATCAGGCACTACACGCATTAGAGAGCATCCTGCAGAAGTCACTTACCAGTGGCTCTCTTAGAAGTTCTTTCTCATGAAACTGACACAGCACACTCTGGGCCTGCAAAACCAATGCTAATAGCCCTGAATAATTACTGAAGTCTAATAATTTGCCTTAAACATCACTGTGAAGGCATTATTAAAATTATTCTTTTAAAGTGCAGATTTAAAAATAAATTCAGTTGCATGAATCAATTTTAACTTTGTGTCATAGTAAGGTATAAACTTTCTGAAAAAAAAGAAAAGTTGTATAAATAGTGTAAATACTTGACTGCAATACAAATATTTATTTCTTCAACATGGCAGGATTGAAGCTCCTAAAAAGGCATACATATACACAACAATTCAAGTTTAGAGTGTTGATAATGTCCTTTTATCCTTTGCCTTTTTCATACTTGTTATGAAGCATAAAGACTACTGTTCCCAGTAGGGGATGGTACAGACAAGGCTACACATAACTAACTTAAGTAAGAAAACTGAAAACTGTAATTACAATACAAGTATTAAAAAAATTACTGAGAATGCTTAAACACAGGAACTGTGCTCAACATGATAGGGCCCTGACCAGAGTCCAACTTTTACAGACACTTCTGCTTCAATTCATGAAGACCATTTGGTTTCCTCAAACTAATTCCTGGATCAGCAATTAGCTACCTGTTGCCAAATCAAGCTCATAGTTTCACACCTTCTTTGTTGCCCTCTTTTAGTATGACTCTTACATGACTGATCTCAGAACTTCTTTCCATGCTGTCTAGTGCTTTTTGCATCTCATAAGACTTGCAGTAAGTGATATCCCACTACGTGTACTGACTCACAACCAACTATAGTTTAATTACAGCATTTCTCTCAGATTTATCCTATTTTGTATGACATAAGAGCTGCTCAAAACTTCTTTAGTCTACCCTTTGCAGCACCTTTCTATAGTTTAGTACTCTTTTCTTGGATTTTGGTTGAGCTTCTGTTGTAACCTAGTTGGTTCCTCATCTGCCAACCTTTTCCATTCTTTAGCCTCTCATTAGTTCCAACTGCCAAAGAATTCCCAGTTGGGTTTTGTCCAAATACCGTGTCCCACACGACAGGCTATCTAACATGGAATACTTTTGATGGAAAACTCCCATATGTATATACACAAACACTACAAGTACAAAGCAGGATGCAGACAGTTTGCCAGTAGACTCTACACTTTTCTCATCTCTGACTTTCCAGCACGTATGGGGTCTGTGTGGCAAGCTTTTGGTAGTGGAGGGGGCTATGGGAATGGCTCTCTGAGAAGCTGCTGGGAGCTTCCCCTATGTCCAACAGAGCTGGTACCAGCAAGCTCCAAGATGGACCTCTGGCATCTGCAGGACACAAGGCACATCAGTGAAATTCTCCATACTGAACGAATGCCTCCAAAGAAAATTAAGGCCTGCTGTTTGTGATATACTTCCCAAATGCCATGCTATAAACAAAATGCAACTTTAATTTGTGAAGCACCCTTTTGGCAAACATAATACAGTATCCACCACCTAGAAGGTAGAGTGGGAAAATCTTGTATAAGACTTTTGGACTTCACAAAATTCTCTCTCATGCAAGGCTGGACTGGAGTGTTTATCTCTAGCTTCTAGCCATTACTACATTTTTAAGCTTGGCACACATAGCCACCAAGGTCATGCAAGGACAGTTTTCTCTTAACATTTCCTTCAGGACAGCCAGAATTTTGAACATTCCATTATAAAAAAAACAGTCAGCTGTTCCTTAAAGTGTATGCCTCCCCATTGCCAAGTACCTGACTTTTGTCAGGTACCTTGTATCACTGTCTCATTTCAAGTATCTGTCTATACTAGCAAAACATGCGAAAGAACACCTTGCTTGCAAACATTGAGTAAGACAGGAAGGGTAAGGAAATTTGTTCTACATTTTGCTAAACTCTGGGAATAACAACAGATGTAAAAATATACATAGAACTGCTACTGCAAATTTCCCCTATGAAACTTTTACCTGTTATTAACACTGACAAATCTGACAAAAGACAAAGTATTAAAGGGAAAAAAAAAAAAAGAATGCTTAACCAAAATAACTTTCAAAATTTTTTCCTACACAAAAGACTTACACAGAAGAGCACTGTAATTTCACCAGGAGGTGTGATGGGGTTCTTTATGTAAGTGGCATCAAAAAGAAAGGCCCAGAATACACTGATTAAGAGCTCATGAAGAAGAGCAATTGCCTGAGGAATGAGGCACAGAACTCATGCAAAAAGTAGCGGTCTTCACAGCAAAAAATAACTCTTCTTCCTTCATTATCACTTACAGAATGCCTAAATTTACCTCTGAAAGGCAAACCTGAATTTTAAGAAATACATTTGCATCTCATCTACACTGGACAGTGTTTTGTCACCTTTGATCCATTTTGAGCCATTCACATCTTGCTTAGGGCAGAAATGCATTCAGCACAGCAAATCTGATTTTCAGTATGACAAGCACCAGAAACAGTGCAAGCTTTAACTGAAATGAGTGTCAGTCATGATCACATCAGACAAAAGTCTGTTTAGATAGTGGCACATTAGTATGATCCTTTGCAATCAACACACAAGTTGCAACATATTGAATGAACTCATGACAAAATAATTTATCTGCTGTGTCCTTTTCTACAGTTCCTTCCACCCTGTCTTGTTTATCTCAGACAATTGTTCTTATTGAGCTGTCTTGCTCCCTGGCTCTTCTATCTGAGTTACACTGAGAAATGCAAAATAAGCAGCAAAGGGATATGCCATTCCCTGTAGCTGCTGCCTTTGAAGGCACAGACCAGCTGTTAAAGCAAGCAGCAGATGCTTTCTGAAGAACTCACATCCACTTCCCTGGCATGTACTTCACTGCTGATGTTTTCATTAGCAGGAGAGCTGCATAGTCAGTGGCTTACCTCAGCTGGCATCTAACTATCCTGAAGAAGAGAATTGATTTGGGTAGGAAAAGGCTATGAAATTACCAAAAGGTATCATAAACAAGCAAGAAAATTACCTTCCAGCAACCTAGTAGACAGCCTGCAGAAAATCAGAGTACAGCAAGAATTACCTTTCTTGCAAACTTCTTAAATTATCTTTATACTAACCTATTACCAGGCAATATATTATTAACTATTCTGAAATGTTTCAAGCTCAGTACCAGTGTCTGAGCAACCTAGTTTAGTTGAATTATTTAAGAGATCACCCATGAGATGTTTTCGTCCATTTGACAGATATAGTTTAGTAGCTCATAAAGATGGGAAAAACAAAGAGACCTTGCAAAGAGTATTTTTTAAGACAATCAAGGCACCATCATCTAATGCAATGCCCATCTACAGCCTTGTTTATATTAAAAGTTTCAATTATATTCACAAACTTTGTTGAACTCACTGTTTTAAGGTGAATTTTTAAAATTTCTAATGTTTATTTAAGAAATGTCATAAATACTCAAAGTTTCCTTCTAAAAACTGTGACTAGTTTTCCCATTTTCATTTTAAAAATAATTAAATTTTATTTTAAAAACTAATTATGAGAAAACCCCAAGAATCAAGTAGTTTCCCAAATAAATCCATTATTGCCCTATTGTTTTTTAAATTAGGCTAACATTGTAATCTCCTCTGGGACCATTCCCCAGTTAATTCAGTTCTGCAGAAACATACACCACAAAGAATAAACACCAATTATAAGGTTTAAACAATTAGATACAATTTTCTTTTATGTTGCCTGCACCTCACAAAAGAAACTAACTCTCCACCATAGTCATCATATTTTAATGTCTCAAATTGTTACGTCACATTATGGTCAAATGCAGCGGGGTTGGTTTTTTTCATTTCATGTCAAAGATGCCAAATATTTTTTCTATATCTTTATGGAAAAGAAACAGAGTTTCCTGGAAGGATGGACCTCTACAGAGGAAAGAAGGAAAAGCTAAAAAATACAGACTGATTTTGGTGATTTTTCTTTCCTCCCCTTCCCCAAGAATCCTAAATTTTGAGGCAAGTTATCCATAGGAAGGGAGAGAAATTTTTGTCTTTGGGTTTTCCCTCTGTTTCTGTGCATATCAATTAACTAATTTCCTATTCTTGGATGTGTCTCAGCCACCACAGTCCCAGTGGGTGAAGGTTCCAGTACAGCCTGAGCCCCCCATGCTGGTGGAGACCTCTTTATCTAGAGGCTGGAACTAGGCCATGGCTGCAAACTGCCAGAAAACACAGGCAACTTCCCTCCTCACTAAAAAAAGCAGCAAGTAAACATTTTTAATTCACTGCCTTTGGTAGTAGTGCTCTTTAATGTGATTTAGTACTACACCAGAACATAAAGCCTGTTTACCTTTAAATAGGACATAAAGAGTTACTTGCAAAAACTCTTCCCTTTCAGCATAAAAACAGCAAGTTAAAAGCCTTTTTACATGTTGCTGGAAATGAAATCATTAAAAACTAATTTTCTAGCACCTTGCAAACATTTGTTTGCATAAATAATGCAGCAATATAAGAAACTGGTCAGATATAGTAGAATCATTATTACCCAAATACAATGTTACAACACTGCCATTTGAGGACAAAGGTGAACTTACTGAAATAAGTGAACGAAGACTTTTTATATAAATTGTGTTTTATGACAATGCTACCTGATACTCATTGCATAAGACGTTTATTGAGTTCAGGCAGACAATCTTAGTTGAATTCTAACTTCTCAAATGGGATTGTTACCCCACTACAGCACTACAATCTTCCATTTTCGTACTCTGAGTGTTAACTAAAAACATTATTTAATCTATTACAGATTATAAAACTATTACTTTTTGCATCAAGTTATTTCCATAATCAACATATCTACAATTATGCATCATCATAACCAGCATCACACTGAGAGCCTGCAACTGGTCAACACTTGAGTGTAGCAAGGGGCAAGATGTCTAAAATTTCAGAGTTACCCACCTTGCTAAGGAGTTCAAGTGAGTTCTTTTTTTCTGACTCTTCTTCTCAGAAAAAAACCACCAAAAATCACTCTTAGGATAACAAATTATATTTCATCTAGTTTAGACCGTGTGAATTTGCGAAGTTGGTTACCCTTTCAAGCTCCACACAAATCTTACTTATTAATTGTCTCTGCACACTGGATTCAAGGGCTTGAGGGGCTCACACTTGTTTCAAGCTGTTTGTGCCATTGCATCATGGCAAGATGGAAAAAAAGTAAAATTTTCTAGTAAAAGGCTCCCTAAAGTTTCAGATTGCCACCTCTTCTTAAAAAAATCTCAACAGTTACCAATGAAATTGAATATCCAATTTTCTTCACTTAATTGTCAAGTTATAGTATTTGCTGTGAAAAAAGAGCATCTGCAACACAGAAGGTAGGCAATCACATCGTTTCAAACCGTGGTAAAGAAAACCAAAAACTAGAACCTGTTTGCATTTAACAACCATCCTCAATTTTAATTTTAATTAGGTGTAGAACATTCAAAAAAAACCCAGGAACAAAACCAAAATGCACAGAACACATACAGTGTAGGTGGCATTAACTCGCCATAGAGCAACTGATATAAATATATACTCATCATATACAAGTGTATTCCAAATTGTTCTGCCTTTGCTTCTGACTAGACATTAGCAGTACCAGTATGCCAACTACAACCCAACATAGTAGCAAAAGGCTGCTTTTTGCTGAACACATAAAAATAACTGAAACACAAGAATGGGTCTTTTTCAAATCATTGTCTACGGGTATTTACATTTTATGCTACAAACTTTATGACTTACAGTTTCAGAGTATTACGTCCAGTCAAAAACTAGCACAGGTTTTTGAAGTCATTTTCCAGAGCAGAGCCAGATAAAGAGTCAAACGTTTATGGGACAGAAGCCACTAAAGAAGCTAGGAGGAAACCTAATGTATAAAGAGGCAAGCAGTAGGGATATCAGTAAGGCATCCAAACACACTGTGCCTTATATATAGGCAGTAAGAAGACTCCTGCTATCACAAGAGCACAACTTCTTCAGCCAAGGTGCACAGCAAGTTCATTCCCTCTCTCTTTTTGAAGTGATAGACACTGCATTTCTTGATTGCTGAGAAAGCAGCCACAATTAGAAAAAATCTGTACATCTACTTATGAACTGCTGTTAAAAATAAGCAAGGACAAACAGCAGAACTGGACAAGGGGTAACATTGCCAGGATATGGGGAATGTCAATGGGCTTGTGATTTTACTTGGATAATAGCCATTCACCATGAGACTCAGACAGGAAATGCAACGAAACCCAAATCCTAATGAACAGGAGATAAGAGTTCTGGTCCTCATTATTGTCTCTGTTAGGCCACTGACCATCCGGCCATGGAAGAAGCCACTCAGGCATGGTCTTGAAGAGGTTCAGCCAGAAATTTAGAACAGATAAGAAGTGGTAAACAACATAATTTGTCTCCTGGGAAGGAAAAACTTATCTCAGGATGTCTGCCCAGACTTGTGGATATGTGCAATCATTTTTATGGAACATTCAGGGAATGTGCCAAGGGTAGAAAAGGTGAATCAGGACATAACGTGTCAGAAAATGGAGAGGAGGTGGCCTAAAAAGGAGTCACTAGTGTAAGCTGCAAGACAGCTTGTTTGGCATAGCCTGGCACCTGATCACTGCTGTCTGTCCTATGTTAAGTCCTACGTGTAATACTCCCTCTGTGACATTGCTCTTTTTGTGTCAGTGAATGCTGTCCTGCCTGTGAATCAGGAGAGGGCTGCAGTACCTTTCACCAGCAAACTTTCAATTCTCATCAGCTGTGGAAGAACTTTATGCGCCTGTTTTCTTCTTCTCCTAAGTGCTGTCAGCATGTTTACATGGTGCCAGTAAAGGCAATGGTTCTTCTTTGTCACTGTGTGACCAGCCATACCCTACAGACACTGCCATCTTGGGAATGTGTGCTCACACTCACTTCTTGCTGGATGTGCAGACAGGAGCAGTGGAAAGCAGACCAAGAAGAGGAATTCCCTGTAGCTTAGAGGGCACTAAATACTGGTTCTCTTCACAAATGCGTCATGGTTATTCATTGGAATTACTATGCACAGTCCAACCCTCATAAAACAACACAGCCTTGCATTACACTATAATTTTTCCAGAGCCTAGAGAACATCCAGTTATCTTCAAGCTTTCTTTGTCCTTCAATTGCGTGACATTCCCAGCCTTCACAGTAATTCATCTTTTGCCAGACATTCAAGACTTCACATAACATTTTGAAAGAAAAAAATGCAAGAGCAACCTAACTTCAAAATTATGCATGGATGAAGCAAATTGTTTCCAGCTCACCTTTACAGCAAAATATCTGATAATTAGCAGCCAAGAAGCCAAATATGTAAATTAAGTTCTGCAAATTTTCCAAAGCCATAACTTGCTGCTTTTAAAAGCTGTTAGATTTACTAAGTTTGCATCTTTATCCCTAAGAAAACTTACCTTATATGACAGTTTAAGACCAAAAAAAGAACTCATATGAACCTCAAGATCAGAGGAATGCTTTTTAAAATCAATATGCAATTGTTTCTGTAAATTTGTTTCTCCTTTTTTAAGCATGCTCAGT
The DNA here is from genome assembly GCF_027477595.1 of Haemorhous mexicanus. Classification (NCBI taxonomy): domain Eukaryota; kingdom Metazoa; phylum Chordata; class Aves; order Passeriformes; family Fringillidae; genus Haemorhous; species Haemorhous mexicanus. The sequence goes on along the minus strand of NC_082348.1, from coordinate 25,592,317 downwards.
CTCAAGGGACATAGAAGGGGCAAATGCACTTTTGAGCATTACATTTTACCTGTCCAGTATTTAGTATGAATTTTATACTTCTACCTTATTCTTAAACTTTCAGCAGGCAAAAGAAAGGTCATTACAATTTTCAGAAAATCATAGTTTCACACCTTCAGCAGTGATATAAAAGCATGTGGGATATCCAAAACTAAACCACCACTGCCCTTTATTACAAGCCAGTTCTTCTAGACCAAAGAATTATATAAAATGGTCTTACAGCAAACAGACTCTAGCTGCACCTTTCAGTGCAGTCACACCTTTAAGAATCCCATCTTATTAGGAATTTCATGACTGTAGTGACAATAACATGATTTCCAGATCACTAAAGATGAGCTATTCATACAAGTATTTACAATATTTCTACACACTGACTTGAGCAACTAAAACATCTCATGATAATTCATCAATTTATTTAAAAAAAAAGCACAAGAAAATCCACACTTTCCAAACACTACCAGTACTGGAATTTCTCCATCTACCACAATTTATTTTACTATGAACAATAAAATTTTCAGGGTATCTACTTTATGGGTGTCATTTTTTATCTTACATAAAAAAATGTTAAATGTTGTTTTGTATTAATAAACTTGGATAACAGCATCTTTGTTCAACAGATCTTGGAATATTACATGCCCTGACCTTGTACCATAAGATGATAAGAGCAGGAGTGAAGGAAACCTCAAATCATGCACTTACTTATTCAGTGTGAGGTCAAGGATGAATTTAGAGCCAAAGGCCTCAATCTGGAAACTTGCCTGGGCCAGATGTACAGCCTGTAAACAGAAACACGCAGTTGTCAAAATATTCACTGAGTTTTATATACAAAACAAATGTGACTGTGAAAAACAAAGTTATGGAAAACATGCTTATTTTCATGAATCTCATGGGCATATGAAAACTTCTGCCCTTGTACCAAATTCTCATTCAAAAGCATTTTCCTTTTTAGAAGGAAGCAAATGGTACCTCAAAAGCATACTCTGAAATACACACTCATCCCTCACAAAAAGTAAAGGAAAAAAAAAAAGGATAAAAAAGTTTCACACAAATGTCTATATTTTGCTATAACCAGATGGCTGTGCAACATAAGCATAAGTAATGTAGCATACTGTTCTTTTAATTTAGTTATTGCAATCATTCCCTTTAAAAGGCTGAAATAATTAAAGCATTTGTAATACACACTTTCAAATATGAAAATCATGGCAAGGCTCCTATTACATATTATGAAAAACTCCTTCAAAATAATCCCTTCACAATTAATGGCTTTGTACTTGGCACTGTAGCTAATCAGTATAAAGAATACTATGCTGGTCAACACACAACAGATCAACATTTGCCTGTCTTGCATAGGGAGTTAACTTCACAACAGTCAGTTCTTGTCAGATAAATTGTATTCTTTTTTCTCTATACTGTAATAACTGCAGCCAAAGACATTTAAAACATGCTTATCTGTTTTCTAGAAAAATAAGGAAATGATAATAGATGATCCAAGAATTTCTTCTTGTGAAGAGCTGTTCCAACAGGGTTGAAGAGATTACATCTGAATTTCATAGTAGCTTTCCTGATAGTATTCTAATAAAATCATGCTTAGTTACACACTAATTGGATACAGTATAAATAATTACACAAAGCTAGAATATTATGACTAAGCCCATTAGCCAAAAGACAAAAAAACCCCTATTTTTTTATTAAACACCACAATTAACCCTCAGGTATGTCACAGAAAATATATCAAGTTCTAGCTAGTTTACAGCATAACTTAAATAATATGAAGGTTAGCTTTTATGGCCCACAGTTCTGTTCTCTTTAGGAAATTTCTCCACAAAAGATAAGTTCTTGATGTTTCTCTTCCATTCTTGTACTACACAAAGCAGCACTGATTTTAATCCTCCTTCTCAGCAAAGTTATTAATCATCTTTCAGAAAACTCTTCAATATAATTTTTTTTAAATTTGCTATTGTTACTAAAATCAGCTGTGACATTTCCCGTATTACTTTATCATTCTTTGCTGCCAGAATTATCATTTCCCTTTCAATAGGGTCACAGAGCTTTGTTGTCAAGCTTCTTTGTTTAAAAATAAAAGTCATGTACAAATATTTTAAATACCTAAAATGCCATTAAAAAATCTTAGCTAAAGCCTAGTTTTGTTCATTAAAAAAATACAATGATTCTAAGTGAGAACTAAAAAAATAATATTCTTAGCTGATATCTAAAATCATATAGAAGCAAACCACTACTAAGCTTTCTCTCAGTTCTATTTTTTGGTAAACGTATATTGTCATCTCACCAGTTCACCAATTGCTAACACTGGCCTGGCAGATCTGAGTTTACAGCTGCTCTGAATCAGCAGAGGAAAATGGTTTAAGTATAAACGCAAACAGGTGGCATGCTCAGACTCTGCTAGCATACACGTTAAAAAAAAAAAAGAAAAAGGGAATGTCAGGTTAAATACATGCCCAGTAGGACAGGCTTTTCAACCCCAAATCCACTTTTTTTTTTACAAATGAAATAATGGAATAAGTAACACAAGGAGCTTTCCAAGCAGCTGTTCATGACAAAAACCTTATTATGTTTTCAAAACACACTTTTTTTTTTTTTAAAGCATGAAATTTTGTTACAGGGAAAGGGCTGCAAATTAATTTTATGCCATAAAGATTCCACTTAGGAGTTACACAAGCTACTGCTTTGAATCTCCTCCACATGTAACATTTACCTAAAAAGATGTTCATATATATGTCACAAACAAGATTTCAATGTTAAATATCTGCAAAATTTACAAGAGCATGAACTATTCCATTAAGATCATGCTGAAACATGAGTAATCTCTCCCCAGGCATCAGCTACTGATTTCAGTGACAGATGGATGACTAGTCTGACCTGCTACAGCTTTCTGTTGTCCAACCAAGACTGTTCAATGATTTCTGTGTATCACCCTTCAAGTTTCTAAGCCATGAACTATGTATTCTTTCTGCAATTTCGAATTATTAAAAGTAATTTTTATTCTTGGTCTGCAATATCCTAAAACCCCTTACTCTTGTAGAACTACATATAGCAACATTGCTATTTCTGAAAACAACCACTTCTGTGTATAAAAACACTACTTGCTATCTATTAGTGTGACTCACTAGCAGATGCAGCCTGTACACAAAAGCAATTGCTGCAAAGCAGCTGACACTAATTTGATGACCTGCAGCAGGGCATGTTCTCCACCAAACTCAGCTGAAACCATGGGTTACAAAAAGATTTAAAATCCCTGGAGTTTAGCAAAAGCACTCTTTTGAATTCAGGTGAATGCAATACACTGCTGCTACAGCAAATTCAGATTCTCTTAAACTAGTTTAACAATAGATAACCACTCCCAAAAGCCATAAACCAGCTGAAGGTAACAAGACTAAATATCCAACCCTGAAACATTATTTTCCTGCAATAAGTTAGCATAGAAAGCTACCAGTGAACTATCACCAGATGTTTTAAGCATTACAAACATCATGTACCACAATGATGGGAGGAAATATTTCAGAACAGTATCTGCAATTCTGTTATCCACCTTATAATTTCTCTGTATTCTCTCATCAGCTACTGTGTAATACAAATACCTGAAGTATAATCTGAAATACTGTGTTCTTCTCATTGGCATAGAAATATAAATTCAAACAAGAATATAATGTTGATCAGTACGTATTTTGAAGAATATATGTATTTTTGCAGGAAAAATAATATACATCATCCTCTTGCATGGCTTGTGCACATGCAAATGCTCACACCTGCTTAAGTATTCTTTATTTACACAAAGAGAAGACCAAGTTCCTTTGTCTGTGTTTGCTTATCATCTAAAAACCTCTGCAGAGGTTCCTGCTTTGACAGCTATAGCCTATTCCAATGGCAAAGCTCCAAAATTATATAAAGTTTTTCTTCTGCAAAGACTTACTTATGATGTATAACGATGTGGGTTGAAGAAAGGCCTGAGTCTCTCACATTCTTCCTGTCCTCATACCCAAATCTTAGGAAAAAAAAAAAAAGTCTTTTTTTTTCTTCCCTGTTCTGGAAGCTCAAATTACTGGTATAGTAATTGTAGTAAGAGAGTCTTTATACCAGGGACATTCTAAGAGGGCTACAGGTGCTTATGCAAAGTAGTAGCTCTCAGGGCTTTTTCCAAGCTAAAAATCCATATGTATAAAGAATTCCAGTTTCCCTCAAATCAGTCATTAGGTTACAATATAATTCACTTTTTTCAGACTTTCAGGAAATTTACAATCATCATCACCAAAAATAAACTACTACATTACTTTTACTTTCTTCACAGTAAAACTATGCCCAATGCAATAATGTGTTATCCCTTCAAAAACACTAAGTTCCATCACAAATCTTTAAACAAAAGTAACAGCCTTATTTAACTGACTAATGATGGCTATGAGTCTTTTGCTATATTCATGCAGATACAATCTCCAAATGACAAGCTCATTGCTTTTAGAAATCTATTTTTTCATACAATTCTGCTGACTAAAACAATGGCCAAAAGCTACCTCTCTGAGTTTAGAAGCTGAGCAAGGGGTTTCATCACTCTCATTATGGAAATAGAAATGTAAGTCAGATTTAGATGGATTTTACACCATCAAAACAGTTTTTTGCTCTAGACCTCCATTCTAATAATAGCCTTAGTTTTGTCACAAGTAAATGTGACTTAGTACATAGCAATTCCTAATCCTGCTTTCAGCTTGTTGGCCTATCCTCAGACCTCATACAGAAACCATTGCCTCTTCTAGCATTTGGTTACATTCCACTGCATGTCACGTGCACCAAAACAACCTTCCAATACTCCCTGGAAATAAAGCATTTCATACTGAAACAGCAGCACATGAAAACTGATGCTTAAAACATACAGAATTTCAGAAAACCTCTTGTTGATGATTTGTCGCTGGACTTGAACAACAGAGGAGTTACTTCAATGCACTTGAACCCCAAGCCCTGAAGACTGTTCTTTGAAAGAAAGGTCATGGCCATGTGAAAAAAGACCACTGGAAGCAATGCTACTGTTGTGCATCTAAACCCCAGGGGCCAGAACTCACTATTCTCTCCCAACGTGACAATACTTAGATACCCTTCTGTAGTAACACTGGCTTCCAAAGCCATATCCCCCTTGAGGATTTTTTGGTAAGACTCTACAAAGTAGTGCATCCCTATCTTGGGCCACTTTCCTGCAGTATCCACCTTCCCACAAATGCTAGAAAATCCATAAACTTAATTTATTTCTATTTTGGAATAAGGCATACAAGTACAAGCACTGCGCTACCTAACACTTTTGTAGGTTATTGTGTGAAGCTCATGAGAGAACCCAGAAATAACTTTTTTTTCTTTTTTAAAGGATTTAAGAAGTTGTAGAAGTAACATTACCTGCATTTCAGCTAAGAAACAAAGCTCTAGATCTAGCTGAAGATGGCATAAGGAAAATCTCCTACTCCCAGAAACCAAAGACAGGAAGACCAATTTCAATGCTCCTGTTATTTACTTCTGAAGACACAGAGTCAAGATAAGACTTTTGCATTATTATAAATTCGGTATAGAACAGAAAAAAAATAAAAAGTACACACAATCTTCCATTTACAAGTAGTGCAAACTGAAGCTGCAGCACGGAAAGATCAGGGAAAAAGAAAAAAAAGACAAAGCCAGCTGAAATATCACAAAGATTCTTCAACAAAAAAAATACCTGCTTTTTTTTCAATACTGCTTCCTTTAAAATGGAAAAGAATTGTTTTTCTTCATCTCAAGTATGCTTTCCAGCTCAACTTTCATATGCTGCATGCTAAAATTACATAGAGGACTGAGACAGCACTGTATCTCAACCTTTAAAGCAAGGCAACATAGTAAAAATTATTGCATTCACCTGGCAGGAGTATTTTCTTTATGTAAATGACAAACAGCTGACCTGATCAGAAACACCTGGAGCTCCACCCCATGAAAAATAGCTCAAAATAAATCAAACTTTTCTGGGGAAGGGGGAACATCTTCATAGTCAAAAGTACTCTTGCTTATTTTTTCCTCTTTAGGATCTGCAAAACAGTTTTCCTAACACCTCTCTCCTTCCCAAAATCACATTAACAGCTTATAATTATGCATGAAGAGATGGCTTCTTTACAGCTCCTGAAAACTTCTGATTCAGAAACTCTCCAGCAGATATAGTCAGCCTCCATATGAGTCCATTTTTAGTTATTTTCCACTCAAAATTTGCTAAGGTTGCCCTGGGCTTTGTTTCTCCAGCAATCCTATTATGTTCAAACACCTTGCATTGCAGGATTTTTCCTTCTGCTGGCCACTGTAAGGACTTGCTTCTAGACTTTTCTGACAAGTTGTGCCCCAAGTTGTGCCCCATGCAGTCTCCCTGCTAGCTCCTAAAAATCTTGTGTATGTAGCCTGTGAAAACGAACCAAAGCAGTGATCCAGTTCAATAAAGAGATTAACAGTTCCTTCAAAATACTACCTCCACCTGCAGAAGCTTAAAAAGACAGAACACAGGTGACTCAGACCTCTACATCAATTTTATGGATTCCTGTGAGCTTCTTCAGTGTGTTTTCATAAATAGATGCTCATTTTTGAGCATTTTGCACTAAAAATAACTTCAGAAGAACTCAAAAGCAGCTAGCCTTAATTTGACTATAAGGAAACAGGTATACAGAATTATGAGTTTTCAAGTATCAAGAATTTAAAATCAGCTTCTTTAAGAGCACAAAGCTAAAATATATACTAGAACTCAGCCCCCTTGGAGATAGACCACTTTGTCAAAACTATGGTGAACATTTCTTTCTTTTAGCAGTGATAAAAAGCTTTTTCCAAGAAGAAGGAATGTGAGAGGGTCTTGATCACAAACACCTTCTCAATATGATGACATTTCACCAAAAGGGGATAGAGAAAAATCATTGCTAAGAAAGTAACATCTTATTTATGTTTTTTTCTTATTCTCTGCTACACTGTTTTCTCTTGAGTGTTTAATTTCTACCAACATTTCACAAAGAACATTGCAGACCCTTTCTTGTGGGAAGTGATTTTTAAAAAAATATTTTAAATAATTTTACATAATTATATTTCTCCAACCTCTTTCATCCCACATGCACACTATTTCTTCTAGTCTTACTCTCTCCTTAGAGTGACTCAGCATTTCTGAGGCATTCAGGCCTGATCTCACAAACAGGCCATATTCCATTATTCTGACCACTGTACAGAAGTTCCACAGAAAGGAGTCTACTGAATATTATGAGTAGTTAGGGACTGTTTCCACATCATATGCCTATAAATGGCATATTAACCTTGACAAGAAAATACAGGTTAAAATGTATAGTCCCAAGAACAGCAGAAGAACAACAAAAGCATTTTTTCCTCAACATTTTACACTCTATACATATAGAAGGCTGTCTTAACTTTTTTCACATTATTAAAAAAAATCCTAAATACACATGTCTTTCTTTTCCTAACTATATTTTGTTATTTTGTAGTTATTTACCTGACTACTTCTCTTTATTACCAATAAGAGACATCAAAATCTCACAGGTAGGATTTATTACACTATAGCCTTTCTTTTAATTCTGAGAAGGGTAAAAGCCAGTATTGAAAAGAATCCCCCCACTAAGTCAAAGCCAACCCCTGGGTATCTTTCACAATCAACTGCATTGTTTTGTTAATGGGTTGTTGTTTGGGTTGTTTTCCTTTTACACCTTCCAGACTTCCCCCGGTCCCCAATTATTGCTCTACAGAGAAGACACAGAAAATCTTAGACAGAAGAAAAGAATATAATAACAAATATTTCAGCTGTTGTAAAGTAGATGAAAAGGCAAAGAATTACTTCATGCAAGGAAATGCACAAGATGCAAGCTGGGGGTGAAGGTGTCAGGTACGATGATCCAGAAGCAAGACATACAAAAATCCATCCAGACAATGAACATAATCAACTCTTTCCTTCAATTAAATATAAACAATAAATATAAAACAACTGAAATTTCATGCCAGAAGAATGAAGTCAACATAACGTCACTCTCCATGAGGGCCCAGGACTGAGGAACCCTTCTGTGGGAAAAACTGCAGCATTAGCATTCCCTGTGCTTAAAAGGGACACATGAGTAGAAAGAAGATCCACTTTACACAATAGTCAGCAGCAAGCATGCCCAAGGAAATCAATACCAATTCTGTCAGCACTGATTTCTGCAGAGCTTTACTCCAATGTGTAGATACAAGGTAGGGCATAGGAAGGAACAGCAACGTTCTCGTGGGCAGGGCTGGGTAAGCATAGAGATCAGTGGACATTGTCCCCAATGGATTTCAAAACAACATGGAAGAAGCATTATTCCCATAGGCAAGTGTGCAAGCACTTTTAAATCCCTTTCTTCCCAAGAGAGGAATAGAAAGACCTTAATGTTTTAAGTGTATTTAAAAGAGTGGAATCACTTGAAAGAGTATTAGTTCTGAATGTAGTGTTCTCTTAAGTAGCTCCAGTTTCCAACCAAAAGCTTTTCTGGGCCAACCATAACATATTCATGTACTGAGATGCATCCAAAGGCACATACCAGCATCCATGTTCAATAAGCTAGGAAGTAACCTTTCTTCCTATTAAAACATGAAAATTATACAGGTACCTCAACTTTTTTTTTCAAAGATTATTCAGTGCCTTCTTATTAATTCCACATCTGAAATGGCACATAATCAGTATCAACATAAGGACATATAACATGTATTAAATTCACTGTCCAAAATTTCAAGAGAAATGCTATTCAATAGGTAGGAACTCCATTATAGCTAAGCCCTTCAGTAATATGCTACACACTGATTTGCTTTGTTGCCTCTTCCCTACCTCTTTATATCCCAACCATCTTTACCTTTACTTTATCTTTTACTCTGTAGGAAGAAATTAATTTTTTAAAATAAAGATTTATAAAAATAGGATGAAAATAATTTAAAGGGTACTAAGTGACATAGTTTAGACAGATTTATTTCTTTACAAAGTTATTCCCAAAACCAAAGTATGTTTAATACCATATAATTTCAGGCAGAAAAAAACCCAAACAATTTACTAGCTGTATCCATACAAAATGTAACATTAGATCCTGCCACTAAAAATGAAGAATGCAGGTACTGTTTGACAAAAAATGGTAACATTTACAGTGGTCTTCGCTGGCCATGCAGTGGCAGGAAATGAATGCTGCATTTATTAGGTAGTGCAAGCACACTCAAAGCTAAGTAACTCAAGCTGCAAGTTTAGGATTCCAAGGAAGCTCCCTATGCAGGTACTTCTGCAGTCTAGAGCTATTTTGGAAGAAACATTTTGCTGATGGTTGTGTACCAAAAGTGAAGACACCAGAATCTATGCTGATTAGTCAAGTCAGCTTCACCTAATTCTCATTTGTTTTACCTACAGTTCAGTTTCTGAACCATTCTGAAATTCAAAATAATTATCTTTAAGTTAACACAAGGGAAATTACATTCTTGTTTAATTACATGTACTCCCTTAATTCCTAAAAATTGTGGTAAGGACCACCATTAAGTCTTGAATACATACAGATCAAAACAAACACAGCTTCACATCACATATCACTGTTTTGAAAATTCTGCAGATGAGCCTCTTTTACCCTACCTTGTCATGTTTCTGCTGGTGCCTTGCCCTGGTATCCAGGATATGGTAAGGGGTCTCAGAGTCTCTGTTGATGTAATAGATTAGTCTTGAAGGCAGTGTGATTTCTTTCTGGATTGCATTGCTGTAGCTGTTATTTTTACTGTTACTGCTGTTACTCTGTTGAAATGTACTCTCTTCATCTGCCAGTACTTCCTCTATACCGCTTGCTGTTTCATTCCAGTGCAGGCCTGGGGAAGAAAGATATGCCAGCCATAAATTCCATGGCAGAATGTGTTTATTTCCATGAAAAAGCTACATATTTGCTTGCAGTTTCTAACATTTTACTAATCATTCAAGCAAACAAAAAGATAACTTACTCACTGAGCTAGATTTGATTCATTTTTTACACACAAAATGGTTTCAGAAAGAACCTTATTTATTTAAATGCATTAATCTACATTTTCATATGCAGTCATAGATTATAAATATTTTAATACCTCTCAACCTTCAGGAGGAAAAAACCCTCAACTTAATGGATATGTAGTCACCCCCTACCTCCTCTTGCACAGCTAAATTCTTTCACAAAAAAAAAAAAAAATCTACAAAAAGCTAAGAATACTCCCAGTGTTGCTAACATAGAATCCAGAGTCCATGTGCACTGAATGCTAAACTTCCTATTATGTAAAGGGAATTGATTTCTACTTCTTTTAACTTTGACAAGAGCCCTTTTCTTCTGTAGCAGCTTTTGAAAAGAAATCCTGTATCTTTCTTCATTAAAATTTCAAGACAGTCAATCAATGCGATGTAACAACATAACAATATTACAAGGTAACGGCAATGTACCAACAATAATAACACGATGCACAAACAGAGTGCCTTCAGAGCATTCCACATGTCACCTATATGCAACCGAGAGCAAATAAACAACAAAGCACACACGAAAATCCGACCCCAAGCAGACAAATTAGCGGATCGCCGTCCACATGCACCGTGACACATCCAAAGCCCACCGGAGCTTTTTGTGTCGCATCCCTCACGGGCGTCTTTCCACGCACAGCATCCCTACCCAACACACTGCAGCACCGGCACCGCACGTACCCCTCTTTTGTGAGAGCAAGCAAGCCAAGGAAATCTTAACTGAGCCCCAGCTTCACACACGCTGACACAGACACGTACACAAAGCTGGGAGCGGGAAGGGAGGAAGGAATGCTTGAAGGGAAATGGATGTTGCCAGGGTTTATCGCGGGCGACGGCGACCGAGGTGCCGCAGACACCTCAGGCACCCGCACCCCGCCATACCCACCGGCGGCCGCGGCAGCCGCGCGGGCCCGGGGGCAGGAGGAGCCGTGGACGAGCAGGAGCAGCGAGACGAGGCGGCCGAGGAGCGGCAGGAGCGCGGGGCGGCGGCGGCCGCCGCAGCCAGGCTGCCGCAGGGAGTTCCTGCCGGGCGGCTTCATGGCTCATAGCGCCCCGGGGCGGGGGGGCAGCGCGGTACAGCCCTCACGGCCGGCGGGCTGCGCCTGGGGGGCGCGGGCGGAGCGGCGCGGGCAGCCGGGTCCCCGCAGCGGCACCGCCCGTGCGGCTCCTGCCGCCGCCACCGCCGCCGCCGCCGCGAGGGACACAGCGGCACCTCAGCGCGGGGGCGGGCGGGTCCCCGCAGCGGCACCGCCCGTGCGGCTCCTGCCGCCGCCGTGAGGGACACACCGGCACCGCCTCGACACCTCAGCGCCAGCGCGGGCGGGCGGCGGCGCGCGCGCGCGCGCGCGCACCTTCCGCGCCCGCCCCCGGCCGCGCGGGCCCGCGCACGCGCGCTCGGGGCGGGCCGGGCCGGGCGGGGCAGCGGCCGCTGTCCGATGTGCTGCCGGAGGGCACCGGCGGGACCCGGCTCCCCCGGCTCCCCCGCGCCCCGCCGGTCGCGGGTGCCGCTGCCCCTATGCCGCTGTGCAGCCGAGAGTGAGGTGGTGCCTGCCGGCGGGGTGACAGCCGTCAGCTGCGCACAGAGCCGCTCCGGGCCGGGGTCCCGCGGCCGCGGCCGGACGGGCTGAAGCGGCAGATGGGAGCGGTGCGCGACTGCCCGAGGCGTAGCGCGCAGACTTGTTCCCCCCTCACGTGGGCACAGCTGCAAACAGCTGGGTTTAGGAACTGTTTTAAAGAACTTTCACGCCGGGTGAAATTACTTTGAAATGCATCAGCCCTGAGCACAGTTCGGAGGAGTCTCCGGAGACGCTGAACAGCAGCAGGGGCCGCTTTGCTCTCCTGAGAGCAGGGCCAGGCCGCTCTTCGCGCCCCGGGCAGCGCTGCAAGCTGAGGCATTTCGGAGCAGGCAGTCCCCAGCCACTGCAGAGGGATGCAGGAGCAGCCCCTGCTCCACGTGTTGTGCGGAGCTTCAGGCTCCCCCCTCTCCTCCCTCCCAACGCCTCCAGCTAACAGCTCTGTTCCTTGCATCGCCCCGGCGTTCTCTTTGGTCCCTGGGTCCCGCTCATCCTCACTGACTGCAGATAATTAACCCCTGCAGTGAAGGGCGGTGGAGGTGAGAACCAAATGCCGCCAAAAAAAGTGCACAGATACTACACAAAAATTGATATGTGTACAATAAACCAAGAGGAGGACTGCAGGGTCAGATTCTGACTCTGACCTGGTGTAAATCCACTCTGCAGTGCTGAGTTCAGCAGCAGGCAGTCTGGACCGCAAACACAAGGACTGGTGCGTTTCTGTGCAGTGAATAGTATCTCTCATAGTTCCAGTCCAGCATGCCTGGGGTGAACCACTAAGATGAAGAATAGTTGCAAAGATAAAAATAACTTCAAAGAGATATGAGAAGATGAATCTGCTGTTTTGTATTCATACTGTGACTTCAGGAGTCAGAAAACCTGAGTTCAGAGACAAGTTTAGATATGAATTTCATAGCAAACATTTTGCCCGGCAGACTTCTAATACCCAAGAACAGATATGCTTTATTTATTTTGATGCAAGTCTTGCTGCTGAGGAAATAAAGATGTTTCCTTTTTTTTTTTTTTTTTTTGGTCTGGATATCGCTTTTTGTTTGTCAGTTTATACCTTCTAAGCTGAGTCTGCATACCACATGGATTTCCAGGAAGATAGGTAGTGTTCTGTTTCACATAATTTTCTCTACATTCCAGCCTGACTTCATTATCATTGTTAATTTAGAAAGTATAAGCAGTTTTACAGATCATTACCATGCAGACTACTTTATAACAGTAGTGTTCTTAGTTTTTTAAACAATTAAATCTGAATTCTCATGCTGGTTAAATAGAGGCTGCTTGTGGAAACTCAAAATCTAGGTGTGTAGCAGCAACAAACACTTTGAAAAGACAGATCCATGGTATTGCCAGGGGTAAAAAAAATATAAAATGTGCCTTAGGATTTCACTGTTGTCTAGGTCTAATGAGAAAGCTATACCCATTTTCTACATAAAATGTTCTTCCTTAAATCTCACATTTCCAGGCATTTTCCATGCAGCCCACCCAGCCCAGCTGTTCCTCATCATTAGTTATCACTAGAATATTTCAAACAACAGCAGCTCATGTTTCTCCCCATAAACATATAAACAGAACAAAGGATCAGTTATGTCAGTGCATTCAAATCTAAAATAAATACAATTTGAAAAAATATTTTACTCGCAAAGAGAAAAAGAGTAGAATGACCACACAATTAAAAAAAATAATAAATCCAGAAACTTTCACCGCACACAAGAAACAAGTCTAGCAACAATAAACGCTGGAAACACCTGCTCTCTGAAACTGTTAGGTCCTGAATTTGCCAGCCAGATTTTGAGGGTAGAAAATTATTTCCTTTTTGTACAAAGGTGGTCTAGGGCAAAGATTTTCTGAAGTTCTTTTAACTCATGTACAAGCCTCCAGCAGAAATAATCACCTGAAGAACCATCTAAAGCATGCATGCTTACTCTCCAAAGCCCTGATGGACATCTAACTCAAGCTGTGCCTCATAAACCTGCTAGAAAACTTCAGATGGTCATATGCAGTTCACAGAGTATAATCAGCTCAAGATGAAGTGTCCTACAACAAATGACAGCTGCTTTTTTTTTTTTTTTTTTTGAACTTGCTTTCAACTTTGAAAGATGCTATGAAATAACTCCAGATATATTGCACTGCAGATGTCTGAAAACAAAATACCAGAAGCATGGATTATTGCAGCATCTGTATCCAGTGAAAGAAATTGAAACATCTAAGTCAGAAGCACACAGGAAACAGCTGACAGCTGGAGCCTCAAGACTGGCTGGGGAGCAAATGTGTACCATGCAAGGTATACACATACTTTCCATCAGGGTGTTAAAGAGACTTTACATCACAGCTTCAGATGATTGCCCAGAGCTTTCCAACTCCTTCGTCCTTTTTCAGTGTGGGGGCAGTGAGCACACAGAATGAAATTTTGTAGTGTCACAATTCAAATAAAAAAGGCTTCAGATGCAAAACTGCTGATTATAATCTTGGCTGTTCATATTGATACTCAGGTGGAAGAGGTTGGTCCAGACACTGTTAATCCAGCCATAAAGATAACAAACTTCCAACACAAACAAATGCCTTTTCTGATGTCACCTGAAAAAAACCACCATATCACTTGTTTGTCCTGGGAAAATGTCTATGTAAAATACGGGTTTAAAGAACTTGTTCCTTACCAAGCATAAATAATACTGATCTTTCTGAGTGAGCACAATAAGACAGAATCTTACTAGAAAATAAAGATAATTTCTAGACTTCAACAGTAGTTTTTTATCTAATATTTATTTTGAGAATCCATGTAACAAGTCCTGTAACAAATAAGCAAGTGGGATATTCCTGGATATTCCCCACAGAGAAAAACTGGTTTTCATTTTAACAGAAAGAGGACTGTTTCTGTTGCAGAAGGAATATGAAGGAGACAAATTCAGGAGATGAAAACATGAGTGACTGATTTATCAAAAAGTCTTAGCAAGGATGCCATAAGAACAAATCAAATTTACAACAGTGACGCTCATTAGAAAGGAGTAAGGCACTAGCATAGTCTGTCACTTTGGCAATAACAGGTGATTCCAGCTGGGCAGCTCCAGACTGACCCTGGCAATGAAAGGTATAAATGCCACGGAGTGCAGGCAGCACAAAGAGCACGGCAGAAGCAGCTATTGCTGAACTCTGTCCCCAGAGAAGAGCAGTAGTCAGATCTGATTCTGATTTACTCACATTACTGCCACACTAGCAGGCTCAGCTAGGGTCTTGCTGTGCTCTGTGCTGTACACACAGGACAAAATGACAGACCTCTGTAAAGAGAAATTTCCTTTTTATTTGCAATAGCAAATAGCCCAGCCAATGCTGTAAATCACAGAAGAAATCTAACAGCTCTAGGAGGGGTACCAAGCATGCTGCAAGTTTAAAAAGTGGTAATTACACGGGGGACTTTGAACAATAGAACCTCATTAGCTGGCACCTAAGTAATGCACACAACCTGTAATCTGCATGCAAAAGAGGGTGGTAGCCATTCTCTATTTCTCAACAGGGGGTTAACAGTGAAGACAAAGCTGTACTGAAACCCCATGCCACCCATATTTCCTTACTTTGTATCATATGCAGTGTAAGTATGGATAATTTATACTGAGAAGAAACCTGGTAATTGCAATGAACAACGCATTGCATTAGCATAACTGCTTTTAATCATTCATATTTGAATACTCACCAATTCTTTACATTCAGCTATTCTTAAAGAGCTCCACAGTAAGTAGAGTGAAAGAGAATATTGCTGTCAGAATTTTTTGTAATTATATGACCATCTCTTGCTACACATCCCACCACCTAACAATGCAGCAGCAGCACAGCATTTAGTCAGAAAAATCAGCACTTTTCATTTATTCTGTTTATTTTTGCCTCTTTAAATACTTTTCAGTAACTGAGGGGGCAGGGAAGCATTAAGTGACACAGTAATGTGAGAAACACATAAGACAAATTCAGGAAACAGAGCACTGACTCTAGATTGTTCATAAACGGACATCACTTTCCAAACTGTAGATCTAACAGAAATGGGTTTCCATTACCCTTCACTTTTCCATTTTTGTTTCAACCTTATACACTTAAGAGGAGGAATTTTCTCCTGCTACTTCCTGGTTCAACAGAGCCCTAAAAACAGTTTTCCCATCTATGTACAGTAGTGGAACTATGTACACTATTCAGCACAAAACTATTTTAAACAGTAATGCTATAGAATAAAATACAGTAAAAAATGTCACTTTTCCTTCAGAACTGTCACTCATTTATTGAGATCTGTGTGCACATCTTCATTAATAACTCCACTCACCAGTGGTACTGCACAAATGAACTCTTTGTAAGTACTGTATGTTTCAGCACTCCAGGGTAGAATATACACAGTAATTAGGACATACTTGCCAGCCCTCTCCCCTTAATACTGTGAAATATTAATGTTAAGGTCAAGTAAAATGATATAAGAATGTATCTTACCAGTGTTCAGCAGGAAAGGAAAAGGAACAGAGCTGTGCTGCTAATAGCAAATGGGTCAGAGGGTTTATTGATTGCAGTTCAAATTGCATCCAGGTGAAACCTTAAAAAAATTGTGTAATTCTGGATGCAGGAAAAATTATTTTGAAAAATGTACCAGAGTAATTTCAGAATTAATTCACTGTGTCCTCCTCCTGTATAATTAACTAAGCCTTCATGGCCAAAGGATTTTACAAGCTGTTTAGTAGGATTCCTCAGCAGCATTTAAGCAACTGCATGTAAGAAAGTGCACACAAGACACCGCAGTGAGAGTTTATGCCATCAATGGAAATATTCTCATATTAAAAGCTCCAATTATTCACCAAATGAATATGTTTCCAATTATGTCCAAATTATTAATGAGAGAGAGAGCAGCAGCAGAAACATGTTGGTCAATGAGGCTACCTAGAACACATTTGTCAACTGTTCTGGTACAGATATACTTAGCAAGTAAAACATATGCCACCAGCAGGGAAAAAAAGGGCTGCTTTTCTAATAAGCAAGCACTTCTAACTCTGGCTGTGACAGTAGCCTGCTTCTCACTAGCTTGTTTCACTTTTGTGAGGTAAAATGTAAAAATAGTGTCAAGAAAGTAGGATGGGGTGGCAGGGGAAATCTTACTTAGATATGTACTTTGATTTATATATCCTTCCAAAAAAAATACATGGAGTCTACATCCCAAGCACTTGCCACAGCTGATCAAACATTTCCAAGTGGTAGGTTCTAAAAAAGCTAGATTGCAGCTATTCCAGTGCAGTTTTGGAAAGGGAGGGATGATGTCATCACTCATTCCCTGACACACTTGTGCAGAGAAGAAGGAGATTGCAAGGATTTCTGGAATCATCAAGTCCAGCCCCCGGCTATTTCACTGCACAGTTCCTTCCACACATTGCCCTCAAGATTAACTGGGGAGTTTGTCCTTCTACTTCCACTGGAAGGCTGTTTCAGAAGCTCATGGTTAGAATCACTAAGCAAATCCTCTTCTTTCCCAGACTAAATTCATTCATGCCCAAAAGAAACCCATTTTTTTCTTGTGCCCCCCTTTTGTTCCTGAGGCAACACTAGCACTAATAGCTCATTCCCTCTACTGGTAGAAAGAACCAGGCTCTCAATGCTTACAGCATGTAAGCCCAAGTGGTAGGTGAAAATTTCATGAGACTGAAGCTGAAAATACCTTTTTAGCACAGAGAGGCCCTGAAGAGTAAAGGCTGCATTAGCCTAAGAAGCAGAAGGAATATGGCCATGCCAGTACAACACATGCTTGAGCTACTAAACCTCACTGGGAAAAGGAACTTACTGTCTATAGCTGCTACTGCTTGGAAGATGGTTCACTGGGTGTGGACACACAGCATTTAAAGGTGTTACAGTTGCTTTTCCAATGTCCACCCCAAAATAGAAATATTCTTCCTTCAATAATTGGCAGGTGCTGAGGTGCTGCTCAGGTACACAGTCTTGCATTCAAGAGAGACACCTGTGCTGCTGCTGCTGCTGTCATCACTGCTGTCATACTGTGCTGTAAAAGGCAGGTAAAAATGCTGAGAAGTGGCAATGTTCATCACATGAGGAAAATCCTGGTGTTTCCAAAAAATGCAGCTCTATGAAACAGGCAGAAAAAACCCCAGAAGCTGTTACATCCAATTAGGCATCCTGACTTTTCTTTCAGACAAATTTGGATCAGTTTTCCTGCTCTTTTCCTAATTAGGCATAGGGATGAATCAGACATGAAACACGCTATCCTAAAAGATTCCTCTTTGATGCTGTATCTAGGCTTTGGCACTGACTCCCCTAAAGAGCCTAAAACATTTAACCATCATCTCTCTAGAGAGATGGTCTGTATTTTTAAGAAAAATCAGTGCAAAGTATAATCAAATTGTCACACTAAAGCCTTAGGGTGTCCCCTACATATATGAGTTACTAAAATATATATTTTATCACAAAAATAACTTGCAATATTGGACATGGATCACAGATTGGTGTGTTATGATCACCACACCAAAGATCTTCTAAACTAAATTCCTTTTAAGTTTTATATACAACCAAAGAAAGTCCTCTTTCAGCTTCTCCCTGCCAGTCATTCTGGACCTGTGGATTCCCAAATCTTAGAGGTTAGTCAGAGATTTGGTCATTCTCATGACCCATCTCTCAAAGACAGCATCAATGTAGTTGTTTTGTAACATTGCATTGAAATTATGCACAGATCCCAGTGAATGTTTTACATTATTTCTGATATTAATTTCTTGCTTCCTAAGGAAGCTTGAGTAAATTTTCAATCTCTCAAAGCATAGAAAGGATCATGACCCAACAATATTTTACCAGACTCAAGTTGCTGGTGCCATAATGCAGCAGATAATTCAGGGACTTACTTCTTCTGCTTTGTCATCTTGGTACAAATGCAAATAAGTCTTTCCTCAATGGAGTGTGAACCCCTCAGGCTTCATGTTAATTTTCTGGACAAAAATCTCAGCCACAAATCTTTAGAGCCCAAAAAAACCCCTGAAGTCCTCACAACCATGAAAGAGGGTACTCCTCTTTCACACCCACAGAAGCCACACACAGCCCTCCCATGTGGATTGTCATGTCAAGAACCCACACCTGGGGGATGTGAAATTATGTCCTTTACCCCGCTGCTTTCATTTTTCCTTTCACCCACATGAACTCATGCTTAGTCACCCTTCAAAGATCTTATTATTTCTCTATAAGCATATGTTCCCCATGGTTTTCTGGAATTGCTTATCCCACTAGTTAACCACAAGTTTAAACACACATTATTATTTGTTGTTACTATGGAAATGTAGCATGGTTTTTAAGACATCCTTGGAAATTAAAGCAGCACTATTTTATCCTGCATGGAGTATCTTTGTAGCATACATGATTGAAAAAGTGCTACTTCTCCTATACCCCCCCACTAGCAAGAAAAGGTTTATTATTCAAAACCTATAGCTCAACTTTTTCTATTATTACTTATAGTACTGCTTCCTATGAGGAATTAATTCATTTACTTTTCTCTTAAATTCCACCCATATTTTATGACTAAGAAATTCTCCAACATTAACTACCTTTCAGTTTCTCTTCTCTTCATCCCATTTTTTACCTGTGGACACCAAAAGCCCCATAAATAAAGAAGAAGGTTGCTTCTTTTCTCAAGGTTGTTGCCTTGAGAAACCAAAGGTTTCAATGTACAGTGATGCCAGAACAATTTCTTGGTGCAGATGAGCACAAGGGACATGGCACAGCTGTCTGTGCACACAGGTGCCAGCTACTGCTCAGAGATAGACACCACCAAAAGCAGTCCATACCCATAATTCAGGGTTACTTGCACCATCTACAGCATCACAGCTGAAGAATTTCACATAAATACTAAGAAAACCATAGGAATGCATTAACTTGCAGCAGAAAATGTTTGCTTACTGCAAGCAGCTCCAGAAAATTAGCTGTTCCTACTTGTAGCTGAAAAGGACCAGTTTGCTGATAATCAAAACATTGCAAGCATCAAGTACCTAAACAAAACCCAAAATTTAAAAAAATCTCACTGCTGAAAAAATTTGATTTCGGACCAAATAGTATTCCCATATCAAATGCATACACAAAACTTGGATTGTAGGGCTGCAAAAGTAAGTATTTACTCAGAGAAACTTAAGTTATCCTTAATTTTATTAAAGTTCTCATGTTTTGATACTGCATGTGGAGCTTGGATTGCAAAAAAAAATTCTTAAATAAATAAACTAATATACTTCAGCTGGCAGAGCTTGATGGATTGGAGCATTAAACAGCAGGAGAACATGCCCAAGGTAGGAAGCAGATTAGCTACACAGTATGAAGGACAGTCTGACCTCTGCTGGCCAAAGGCATTTCAAGGCCCTTCTCACTGGACAGTGTTTTCTTGCCTGTTTTGGGGTTTTTTAAAAACATTATTTCACCCCCATCTCAAAAGTTATGCTGCTCTCCAATATAGTTGCATAATCCATGAAACCTCCATTACCAAAGAGATCCTGCTGAGTACTAAATAGCTCTTTTTGCTCATTCTGCTTACAGATAAATTGACTTTTCTTGTAGAAGAGAAAACTACTCTTAAACAGCCTTTACCATCCATTGCTTCAGGCTCTGTTTAGGCAATACAACAGTATATCACAACATTAGACCACCTACAAATTCTAAGAAGGAAATAACAGTAGATGAATGGATGCAGACAAGGAGCATCGCTGTAATAAAATAATAAAACAATTCCTAGATCAAAACCAATGGGATCAGAATTATTTCTTTAGCATTATTTTGCTAAGCAACAGTCACAAGAAACCCATGCAATTATATTTCTGCTTCAGGAAGTCTGGCCTCTCAATAATTCCATTCAAAATGTCAGCCTAATGCTAAATAAAGAATGACCTTATTTTCTTCAGCCTAATTGTTTTAAGCCTGACTTTACCTATCTACACTGCAGCCCAGCACCCAGAGCAGTGTAAAAGAGCACAGGTTACCTCCTAGGAGGTACCACACCTGAAACCTCCCTCTCTCTGGTTTTCAAATGAATTTAGTTATTCCTATTTTGAGAACAGCCCTTACAGATTTGGGCATATGGTAACAGCCCTCAGTCTGGGCTTAGATAAGATACAAATAGTCTTCCAGTAACATTTAAATGCAGGTTTCTGGAACCCTTTTTGGTCACAGACAAATGTGTTAAGGCAATCAGTTGTAGAGCCAAAACTAGAATCTGTTCTGGAAGCACTAATGTGCTTATCCAGTCAGGGTAGAAAATGTTATTTGGCTGATATGAGCTGTCATGCAGCTGAACTGAGAGCTCAAATGTAAAATATTCATAATCATAATCCTAGCAATCTTATCATCCCCTCCCTTCTCCAAGAGAGCAATGAAGAAACAGCCTTACATTTCCAGAGGTAACTGTTTAACAGAGGGAACATCTTTTGTTGCCAAGCCTGAGTCATCCCTACAGACTCATTTCTTGAAGAAGCGTGCACATAGAACTGACAGCTGATCACAAGCCATCTCCCAGCTTCCATAAAATCTTATTGGTTTTAAAGCAACCTAGTAAAATTAAGACACAGTAACCTTTTCTTTATAGTGGCAAACATTAATAAAATTCTCTGTTACTGTGGTTATGAAGAGGGAAGACTTTTTTTATTCATAAAACTAGGTCACTGAGCAAATAATGTGCTCACATAGCAGGGGTGTGCAGATAGCATATTTGCCAGCTTGTTACCACAGCCTGGACTGCCCCATTTGCCTCTCAGCTGCTCCCAGTGCAGTTCTGGCACTGGGCCTTGCAGGGCTCCCAGCAGCAGCGATGACCCCTGAGCCCGAGAGCTTACCCAGGCACTGCTGTGAGCAGAAATGAGGTCTTGAGGGGCAAGTGAAAAGAGTCAGCACAGAAGCTTTAGCAGCTGGTATGTTAAGAGTATTAAGATGGTAAAAAGCAGGTGGTAACAACTTCAACTTCTAAAAAGCACAGATATTGGATAAATAATATTCTTTCTTTGGCGTTTCTTTTGGCTGATGCCACCATACCAGCCAGACCATGTCAGTGTTGGCCACGTAAACTGTGTGCAGGGTGATTCTCCCAGCAGACCTATTGCCACAGAGGAGCTCCAGATTGACAAGTGCCATCAACCCTCTGGGGACAGGCTTTGACAGCAAGTCCCTTTTACCTGGGAACTTACTCTGCTAAACTGATTCTTAACAAAAAAAAGAATCTTGTAGAATTTGCAGAATTTGGCATTCTTTTTTGGTAAGACTCAGTTTAGCAGAGTAAGTTCCTGGGTAAAAGACTTTGAGGATGCACAGGGAAAAGTGCTAAACACCACACCCAAGACCTGCATGGTTTGGGTCTGAAGGCTTTTGCTGGAAATATGAAAAGACAAAGGAGGCCCTTGGGTGATTGGCTCCCTCCCAGCAGCCCAGAGGGTTCCCCACCACACACTCACAGGTAGGTACATGGGTCAGGCACTGAGCTCCTTCTCTGCCCCATGACCATGTTCAGGCTCTTCTTTGGAGGAAATCTCACCGCCAGTGAAGATGTCAGTCAGCTCCTCTCTGAATTTCCCTGCTCCTGGCCAGATCAGGCAGGAGCAGCCCCACAGCAGAATCGCTGTTGTGGCCAGGTCACCTTTCACACTCACTGCCATGCTGAGTGCTGGGGCAGGAGCAGATAAGTGCTCAGTAAAAGCAGGAGTTAGGCAAGGACAGCCAGGTCTCAGCAGGTGCTAGGGCAAGTGCTGTCTCCTTTTGTCTTTCCCATCCCTTGGCTTCCTGTCATGTCGCTGCTGGAAATGAGGCAGCTGCAAACAAGGACCTTGGACCAGCACTAGGGGTGCCTTGTCTATTTGTACAGCTCTGGAAGGACCTGAGCTCTCTGGGTTGCTTTCATGGTGGAATGTCTCAGGTTTCATTGAGCAATTTTCCCATGCTGGGCAAGCAGTTTTTTCTGACCTCCTTCTGGCTCCTTTGCTGCAATGCTTCACTGTCAATTCACTGAAACTGCAAATAATGAGACAAGAAGTGCCAAATGCTCATCTGGTAACCCTCCTACCACATCTTTCACAGGTCTCAGATGGCTGTGTCAGGAGGAGACAGAGATATCCTTTGCTGCCTCTCCTGAAAATTGATTCTGTTTTGATGAAAGCAGTTGTAATCTCTTCCCAATTATCCTGCCAAGCTCAAGCTCCACCCAGCATGAATTCTTGGTATGATCTGCATTAGGCTGCCAGCAAGGCCCGTTTCTTTTCCAACTGACATTTGGAGATAGTAGAGACTTCTTAATTTTTTTTTTTTTTTTAATTTTCACAGTAAAGATGTCCTCAAGGAATTTACATGGAGATCTTTCCATTACATTCTCCAGCAGACATTCTTGCCCCAATAGGAAAGGCAGCTGACTATCTAGAAGGCTCTTTGCTCAAGGCACATAGTAATTAGCATTCCTTGTGCCAGGAGGGAGAGGATTAGACTCTCTCCAGCCATCTGCTGAATAGGCCTTGCCAATGTCAGGAGAGCATTTTGCTATATAAACAGCACAGAGCATATATCCATACACAATTTTGAAATTTAGTAAATTTCCATGGAAAATAAAATCTTATTTTGCACAGTGCAAAGAGGAAAAGTGGAAATACAACACAGCATAATGAGACACTGAAAGTGATGTTATTGAATCTTAAATTTTAATTTTGGGCATGCTGACACTAGTTAAAAATGGCCATGTAATGCAAGTTCTCAAGAGATTTCACATACCACCTTCATGACATCCATACTTGTTCAGCATACTTTCATGATTAACCTTTTAAATAGGAAAATTGGAACAGGCATGTGAAATGTAAAACAGGGACTTCTAAATTTATTTGGAAAAAGTAATGTGGTAAGGCCTTGGAGGAACAACACCCACGTTCTCTCAACTCTAAATTGTTACACTGTCCTTCACCAAAATATTTTCAGTTACAACAGACAAGTTGCACTCTGCAGAAAGGTAATTCCATGTTCTGGTGGATTTTGATATATTCTTGCATTGTATTTCATTACAGTTTGGAGCAAAACAGAACTGTTTTGTTTGCAGTTGCCTGCCAAAGAGGAGGGAGCTACATGTCTGGAAGAGCCCATGGCTTTCATGTCCAGAAGCTGAGCTGCTCACGATCTGACAGACATCATTACAATGACTTCTTCATGCCTGACTACACTCCACTAGCCCGGGATTTGGAATTTATGGATAAAAGATACATTGGTAAATGTATGCAGGTAAATCATGGAGAACTTGGGAGTAAGGACTTCCAAATATTTAGTTGAGTGATCCACTTAGCTATGCCCCTACAGCTGGACTTTTTTCCTGCCAGGCCTTCAAGCAAAACAAGATCTCAGTGCTTCTCTCCCTGCAGCCTCTATTCCAAGGGATAGAAAAAGCAGAAGAGAAAGAAGATTACATACAGCCTACTGCCAACCCATGTCTTGTGTCAGGGCAGAAAAATACTTATCATTAAATGAAGATTTAAATACCAGTTTCCCCCTTGCTTCAGTATTCACAGCCTACTAGCCATATCCTGAAATATAATAAAAAACTTACCAAGAGCTGCAAAACAGCCTCAACATCCACTGGTTTCAGAAGCAGAATATCAAATACACTGCAAACACCAAACCTGGATGGAGTTTCATGCCTTAAAAGAATATTTTCTATCTCTAATTTTTGTAATTCCTTTAAAATCAGTACAACAGCTCCGTTAGGCTTCATGAGCCTTGTCACAAGTACAAGCCTTCACATTGGCACATTTTAAAAATAACTAGTGAGTAAGATCCTGCTCCCATTTCTATAAAAACTCCCCTACCGATGATAAAAACTGGTTAATAATTTAACAAAGTAATCCAAGTGTTCTAAAAGTGGCACAGAGCTGTTTATATTTAAAAGAAAATGCTTAGTTATAGGAGATTAATCTGTGAGAGAAGTCTATTATTTAATGCAGAAAACCCTCCCAGAGCAATTTGCACAGACTCCTACCATCACTTACCCATGTGGGTAACTACAGTGTACTGGCTCCTCGTGCTGCCCTACCCTCCTGTTCAGAGAATGGCTCTGCAGAGAGAAAAGCTGGCTGCTTTCAGGCTGAAATGTTATCCACAGGCCTTAGTGTAGAGTTCAGCCTCTGTAATCCACATCTAAATTCCACAACTTTACCAGGCCCCTACAAAATAGTAAGAAAAGGTGAGTCCTTCCAATCAGTATATATTGATCTATAAATCAGAAAGAATTGGAGGGTTAGTGTTTCTTTTGTGGAATTGGGAAGGTTGCTTAACCCCACATGATGAAGGATCTCCATTTATTTTGAATGCCATTTTTGTTGATATTCATTTCAGGTTCCCTAGGGCCTGATCCTCATAAAAATCAAGCAAATACTTGGACCAGCATCCAGACCATTACAAACTTCTAGCATTAGTCAGCATGCATTTTGATTTGAAACTGAAGGAGGTCAAAACTAGTGAGCACCTCTAAAATGTTTCTCTCAAGCATTTTACCTTACATAAACGTGTATAATACCGGTTTCTTAGTAAGAAATACTTTCAAAAGAAACAACTAATTGGAAATTATGGAAAATGGAAAAAATAAATATGAATAATTTTATTAGTGCCTCTGCACATTCTTCCTGATTCATCTTACAGGTAAAGTATAAAAATATTTTAAATGGTTTTTGACTGATACCTATATTCCAAAATTTAATAATTTAACAGGTGGTTTTGTTTTGGCTTTTCCAATATATTTTTTTTTATTTTCTAGATAAGTTCCAATTTTGTTGCCAAATCTATGTATATGGAATACTGAGCTTCTGGATAACTGGAAGTGGAGCCTGAAAGAAAAATTACAGTTCCAAGGCATTTTCTAATTTGGTTTATAAATAGATGGCTTTGACATGCCACTCACAAAAACTAAGCTATAGTTAGCTTGCCTGGAGCAGCTGCACAGCTGGGAGGAGAACACACACTGGCAGCCAGGCTGTGCAGTCCCCTGTGTTGTGATACATACTATCAAAGCACCAGTTAAGAACACAGGAAGAATTAGCATTTTGTCTCCAGGCAGAGAGATAGGAAGTGGTCTTTGGTTCTACACCATCCAACATGTAAGCCACTGAAGAAAGGCAAGCTAAATAGATCCTTAATTGGAAGGAGCAGGTAAGAAACTAACACGACTCAACTTGTTGGGCTCGGCAGGTGACTCACGGTGAAATTACTGTGTGCTATAGTTGTAAAGCTTTTCCTCTACTGATAACTATGTATCAAAATAATTCCTATATTTAAGTAACTTGAACAAATATTCTTGGAGTAGGAATAGTGAACTGGCTACCTCAGGGAATGGCACATCATGCTTGGGACCTGACCCAGGCTCCTGGCTGGCGCTGACGGTCCTTGCGTTGACACCAGGTGATTGCAGCCCAAAACCACGGAGGAATATTCTGCTATACCTGCAGAGCTCTGGCTCTGAATCAGCACAAAATGGTACAGATTCCAGACACAGCTCAGAAGTAGGTCCCCTTGAACTGACTAAAGCTTGCTGAAAAACAGAAGTTAGCTCTTAGATGATCTGGGCTGTAGCTTACTGGATTAATGTCCTATTGCTCTCCCTCAACTGGAACAGATACAGCAACACTAAAGTTTCTTTTGTATTTATTAAATTCACATATTCAAACTGCAAAATTAAAATCCACATCCAAACTTTCCAAAATCTCAGTCACCTCAACATAGTTTACTTCAAATCCATCCTTCACTTGGATTCTTCCTAGCTGACAAATAAGCCCAGTGCATGCACAAATATGAATGGATAAAACCTTGACACCACATAGTGAATGCCATCATACAGGCCTTTCATACTATACACAACAATTTTTTTTAATCAAGAAGAGTGTTTTCAGCCTCTTAGTACTTCTTTCAACATTAATTTTCAGTGTTGTAGACGTGTATTTTGCAATTGCAAGAGAAATTCTGTGTGCCTTAAGTGACAAAATACCAAGAGGCTGAAAAAGAGCAAGCATCCTCCTGTGGGCCTACAAAAATGATATCTGAGATGCTCCATGATCTTTCCTTGCATCAAGTCCATTAAGCTAAAAGATTTACTTTAAATAAAAATAAAAATAAAAACTGCCACAGCCTTTCCTCAACCAAGCAGCCACACTTAGCATACAAACACCTTTGTAATTCATCATTTAGAAATAAAATTTTTCTTTCTCCAAAGTACAAAGCTGAGACTGTGATACAAATGGTAGTCCACTTCTAAGTGTTAAAAACATGAAAATGAAAGTTAAAATCAAGTCAACTTGCGCTTCAATTTTAAATTTTAGTACTCAGTCCTTTAAAATACACTAGAGGGTGAGAATTTTGACTGTCAAGACATTGTTAAAAGCACAAAGTAGCTCTTTAAAACAGTGCTGAAGAAAGAGAAAGGAGAAAAAGAACTCAAACCCACCACAACTGAAGTATTTCACATAACATTTCAGAGTGAGTTGCAGACTCATGTCTTCCCCATCTCCTCAGATGTAATTGAATTACTAAATTTCACACAAACTGATGATGGGAGCTCAGATTTACAAGTCACTTTTTGACAAATGTTAATTATTTCCTCCTAAAAACTTAGGAGAAATAGGTATTTTAACAAAGAAAAGATACAGCGCTCTCATTCTAAGAGAGACTAAGAGAAAGAACTTAGACTGGTGACAGAGATATGCCACAGTACTCAAACAAAAAGAAAATGAAAACAAAATGCCCTCTTAAAGAGACATCTAAGCATAAAAGGAGGGACAAACATTGCAAGCTCTCACACTGGGAATGTTTGCAACATCGTCTGATATCTGACACAAATTTATCAAGGTTTTGTTCACAGCAAATTTAGGAGAGAGTGCAGTGGCAAAATGTGCTAATCTAATGTTACTATTCTAGCTGCTCTACAAGATTTTTAATCTACATACCTATATTTTTACAGAGTTGACATCCCTTATCCTTAATAAAGGAGATAAAGTGACAAAGTGATAAAAGCCTGGGTTTTTGCACAATGCCAGTAGCTGCTTTGGAGAAGGCAATGGCAGCACAAGTCAGCTCTTTTAACTCCTGTTCCTCCAGCCCTCCTCATTAAAAGCTATCTAATTATCAGCAGTGGGAAACCAAACAGAAGCTCTTTATGAACACAGGCAAGAAAGTCCATGAAAACAGAAAGAAACAAAACAAATAAGAAACTTATAGTGTAAAAAACTGTAACAAAATCAGCCACAGCAAGTTACCCCAAATGCCATGTTTGTGAAATATTTATCAAACCAAATTAATACTAAGTCAGTTACAGCAAAATCTTGGACTTGGTGTAAACCAATACAGAAGTCTCAATCAAGAGCAAATGGAGCTAAAAGCAAACAGGGAAAAAAAGGCATTGAGAGAGCATACATAAGAAGTGTAGAGATTTGTAACAATATTATAATTGTAGCACATAAACATGAAGTTTTAGATCTTCAGTCAGCAAACCCGTAGAACTTCAAATATTCAAGAGAATAAAGGAAACATCTAGTGGGGAAAAAGAAAAAAAAACAAACAAAAATGCAAATGACCCAACTCCTGTAGGATAAAAAGAAGGATCAAGCTTTAGAAAGGTGGTTTAGAGGATTCAATTTGGCACAGAAGCCAGGTAAACCCAGGAAAACCAAACCTCACATAGGCCCTCACTGGCACCTTCACATTTATGAGCTGGGCTCCCCACTTGAAGAAAATCTCCCCTGGAACAGCTGGGCAAGGGTGTCAGTGCCAGCTGTTCCCCACAGCCCCTGAGGACAGTGCCAGCACCCCGAGGGACACACGGCACGAGCCCTGGTCCAGCTGCCACCCAGGGAACAAAAGTGCAGAGCTGGGGGAAAGGACAAGACCTAGTGAGCACAAACTGAAACACATCTGCTCAAACACAGAGATAAAAACCCTTTTAACTCTGAGGGTGTGGGTGGCCAGGTGCTGGAGCTGCTTGCCCAGAAGGGCTGTGGAACGTCCGTGCTTGGAAATGCTCAGAATCCGTGGGATGGGGCTGGCCCTGAGCAGGCTGCTCCAGCTGAGCCTGCTGGGAGCAGGGGATTGGAGCAGATGGTCACCAGAGGTGCCTGCCAACCTCAGCCCTTCCTGCGCTTCTGTGAGCTATGGGGAGATGGTGGGAACACAGGGCTTGCCAAAATAGAAGTCAGAATTTTGTTGTTTCCCCACACATGCACTAGAATGTGAGTATTGCAGGAAAAACTGGTTGAAAATGGTTTTGACTCATTTTTTCCAGTGAATTAAAAATGGTTGTTTTTCAGTATACTGTAGAGCTCAATGAAATAAAGAGGAGCTGACCCACTGGCTGCATAGGGAGCTCAAAAAGGATGGGGTGGGCAATAAAACAAGACAGAAGGACGAGGACCAGACAGAGATCCTTGGCTCCCCTTTACAGCTTCCATGAAAAGGGAAAGGTAGTTATGAAGGCATATGCAATAACTACATAATTACATAAAACCATCTTCGTGATACAGCCGAATGACACTCATCACACCCTAGTCTGAGAAAATAAAGATGGAGAACTCTGCATTGCAGATGAATTCTTATTTTAAAATGGTGGAGTATGAGGGAGGAAAACAGAAATTTGCTAAGCACAGAAAAAGTTAATAGTCTCTGTATATTAGGAAATAAAAATACGTAAAACTGTTTCATTAGTGCTCTCCTTTGAGCTCTAAAAATAAAATATTGTGCTTATCAATGACAAACACACATTTATATTCACAAAAATATAGATGTATCCGTGCATTTTTAAAAATAAATTTAACACTAATGTCTAAAATAAGAATAATACAGAAGATAATTCTTGATAATATTAAACACTTAAGAGTTCTTTACATCCACAGAAAGTGCTGCATGAACAGTAACTAATTGTGGTAGGTAAAAATATGCTGACTTTCACTCCATTATTACCCTGACTCCAGATTCAATCAGAACTAGAGTGTGTTGGCAATAACGCAGGAAATGACAATTTGCTAGAACAGATCGAAAAATTAAAGCACTAGATACATTTAGAAATCTATAAAATAACTGTCACCAAAAAGTCAGTACGTTTATTTTTAATTATATGCAGATTGCAGCTAATGCCAATAAAATGAAAAGTGTTTCTATCACCATTTGGGCAACTGATTTATTACTCATCATCAGACCTGAATTTTAACAATGTTCCTTTTGGCATGTGGAGAAATCTGCTGGTAGCTATGTACTGCCTTACAACTTTTCTCTTTAGCCTTCAAAAAGATGTACATGCACAGCCTTTGTTAAAAACATTTAACTCCTCTTACCAGTGGCTGAAAGTATGAAACAAGCAGCAATCAGCTGTAAAGAGAAGTATTATCCATGCATTTAGCAAATAAAAGTAACATACCAAAAGAGTGAGTGACAGATTCTGAGCTGCACCACTATAGGAGTAGATGGATTTTGACAACTCTTTGCCAAGGTTCAGATAAAATAAACATTAAAAAAACAAACCAAACCAACCCCTCCTCCCCCAAAGATAAATCATCGATCTAGTTCCAGTCTAAAATACATATTTAAGTCTTATTCATTACTTCTACCTCCCTCTTCATCTTAAAATTTCAGAGTAATAAAAGGCAAGACACACACATGCCTTGCATCCACAGCTTCAGCTTCTCTGTTAATTCTTACAGCACAATCTCCAGGCCAGCACAGTATTTAAGCTCTCTGCATCAGCTAGCAAGGGTGTATTTTGATTCTGCAACTTTTTTGTGCAATATTAATCATAATTCACTAAGCTATAACCAACATTTTCAGATGCACCAGTGCCAACATTAATGCAGTATGACACAGCAAATATGAGAAGCTGACCAGCTTTAAAACATTAAAATACAATTATATTTGAGGATGTGTGATGCTGAAAAACCTGTTTATGAATCCCAGTATTTGGGAAAAGCTGTTTTTCAGTTTTCCTTAAGGGTAGAACACTGACAAAAAAGAACCTAAGTTTAGAAATGCTGAAACTGTTAAATCACAAACATAATGATGTGTTCATACGTTTCATGAAAAATGCTTCTGCACTCCAAGAAATAATTATGAGTTCCAGAACCATCAAAACACAATAATTATAACACTAATTACTCCAGTGAATCCCAAGCCAACTAAAACTGTGCTATTAATTCCATCATAACTCTCAAACACACCAATTTGGACTAGATCTCCCTTCTACCCCCTATAGGCATATTGTTAACTGCTTTAATTTCCCATGAAAGAGCGACCACCTGACTTAAACTTTGGTTAGAGCATCATGCTTGTAACTCCATGTTTAGATGGCTGAACAATTATTTCTTTAGTTAATCACTATTTGATAGCACAGTATTAACTTTATTCAGCCAACTACATAATACATGGATACTTTCAAGTATGGACTGAAAACTGTGTCCTGAAATTTTATGACTTACTAAAGCCTCAGGAAACCACAGGCCTCTGCTTCTCAGCCATTTACTGATCTGACACATCTCTGTGTGTTGTTCCTGTAAAAAAATCACACTGGCTTAAACAGGCACTGCTACAAACATCAAATGACTACCAAATTTATAGAACAAGGTATTATACTGTTCAAGGCATTCCAGTAATCTGTTTACCATACTCTTAAAGTATTGTTGCACAGTTTTGAAGCGGGTTCTGCCTGCAGTAATTTGGTCTATGACTACAGATGCCAAACTGTTTTGCATAAAGTAGAAAGCTGCTTAAGACTATAATATTTCCAGCCCCTACCCTCATATAGTAAGTGCACATTCTCAAAAAACTCTTAATGAGTAAGTTCTGCAGGCATCTGGCTTGCCATGTGGTTGGGGCTTCTTGGTTTCATGCTGCCAAAATGAAGTTAGACATTTTAAATGTATCTGTCATCTTTTCCATGCCATCCTAGGGTGTCATTGCTTCAGCTGGCAGAGAATAGGATGAATCTTGGCTTCACTGAGTCAAGATATCACACCATTGTGAACAGTTGTTTAAACTATGACTGTCTGCCTTCATAGTAGTGCTTATTCCATAGCATTCTGTTGTGTTCTTTCCACAACAAATTATAGCAAATAGCTTCAAGGTGAACTCCACTTCAAGAATAAAAAAACTCCAAAAGCACATATTCAGTCTTTATTTTATTAAAACAAGATTTGTTCTGCTGAAGGAATGAATGAATTTATAAGTGCAAAACAAACAAGGAACAAAACCTTTGCTTCTGGGCATGCTCAGAACTATGCTATTACAAATTTTTCTGAAAAATATTATCAGGAATGCTGTAATTCAGCAGGTAAAACATTAAAGGCAAAAATTCAGTGATTTTAGTTACATTAGTGAAAGAGATACATTTTACTTTTCCTATCTGTCCCCAAAACACCAAAAGTTACTTATTTCCAGTATGAGTTCAGATTACTTTGTTCTCAGGCAGAGTGACCCCAAAGTAAGAAGAAAGGAAGACTGGCAAAGGAATAAAGAATCATCATCCCACTCCTGTTTCCCACTATTCAGTGACGTAAAACAGACTCCCAAGCACAGGAGCACCTGTGCCAACCTGCCCTCTGCACTTCAGACTGGGACAACATCCTCTTCTGTCACCTGTCACTGATTTACTTCCAAACAGAACATACTGCCCTGAAATTTAGCTCTTACAACATAAAAAAAGAAATCCAAATACGTGACTGGGAAGAACAATGGAAACAACAAATCTGAAATAAAATGAGCAGAAGATACAGAGAAAGAACATCCAGCAACACCACCAAACCAGTCTGTAGTATCGCTGTATCCTTACAAAACCACATTGTGTCAAACAACCACAGAAAAACGAGATAGAGAAACAGGTAAAAAATTACAACATCAAGCAAAATTATTGCAAAATACATTATCAATAGCAACAACATGAAAACCACAAAACACATTCTCATTTGGGCACAAACTCAGCATGAAACTTAAAACACAATTTCAGATGAACCCATAGGCTCATTATAAACAGAAATAACCTCATTTATCTGAGTCCCAGAGAGAGGTACTTTCATAACAGAATTACCAGAACATTGGATACAAACCTGTCAGAAAGAACAAGAGAGCAAAAAATCCTATCAGAAAATTAACTGAAGAACTGCGAGGTGCAAGTGTTATATATCTGAAGTTTTGGGGGATTGCTATTTTATGTTTGGTTAGCACCTGGCACAATACGATGGAGTCACACTCATGGTTCACAAGCCTGATGAATAATAAAAATCTAAATCTATCTGCTTAGAATAAGACTGTTTTGAAAGGCTGAATGAGTACTTTATGTGGGGAGAGACTTTTTAAAAATTATGAATGTGTAATAAAAACAACAAACTTACAGGTCAAAATTGCAGATGTACTGAAGAAATGGTAACACTTTTCTCTTCTATTAAGGAAGATACTGGTTCTAACTGCTGCCAATTTAATTCAAAAAGCATGACTTTACTCTTCTCTACTCCAGCTTTTTTTCTTGCTTCTCTATGTTAAGACATGCAAACATACTGACAAAACCCCTTTGCCTCTTTGTCCACTAACATCAAAAGAACCCAGATTGCAACCCCCTACCAAAAAAAAAAAAAAAATACAAAAGGGAAAAAAACACAAAGAAAAATAGAAACAAGAAATATCACCCAAAACCAACCAACCCACCCACCAATTTTGGAGAGAAAGTATTTCAGTTCTCAAGTTGCCATTGCCGTAGACTTCACAACAAAGCTTTGAAGTACCAGCCATGCTGCTAATGAAACAATGTTCTATCCCATAATGGCAGAAACTCCATTACTTATCTAACAGGAAAGTACCTGCCTATTTCTCAAGACCCCAGAATCTTCTCCTTCTTGCACACGATACTGAGGATCTTTGCAATATTTTGTTTTGCAAATATGTTCATAATTCTCATTCCAAAGCAGCTTCTGCTTTTACTTCTCATATCAGTCTTTCCTCTTTTTCCTAGTGGTCATTGAGCATGCACAGAAGAGGGTTCTGAATATTCAGAAGTGAGGCACAGATTAATATCCAAGCCTACAGTAAACCTTAGTTTGACAATATGAACCACATAAATGTTTCCAGACTTGTACCTCAAGTCTTATTCTTCCAATAAATTCTTACATACTTTTTTTCATTTTTTTTCTTTTTTTTAAGAAAAATATATAGCTACTTACACTCTTATTTAAATACAACGTTTTTCTTCTAAAAATCCCACCCTGATAAGAGGGTCTATTACCAAAAACAAAAGAAATTACAGTCTAAAAATATTAGTAATTTTATAGTCCTCAACACATCTTTATTACTCAAGATTTCAAGGAAAAGTTGTGCACTGGAATAATACAAATGTACAATGAATGAGTATGGAGAACAGTATTTTGACTCTAAACAATTACACACTAGTGTTCTTTAAGTACAATGTACATTAAAACTTATTCACACACAAAATAATTCATGCTCTTCACGTGTGAAATACTGTGAAAAGTAAGATGGAAGAAGTTAAATAGGAAAACATTCTTGTATCATAAAAATATGTTAGAATGGGACTTATCTATAGTTAAAGCTTTGCTTTAAAACAAATTTATTTAAAAATCTTCTTTTGCTTTATCTAAAAATTAGCCTCTCTATAAAAACCATTCCTTTAAAACTTTGCTTTAAAAACATCAGTTTTATATTAGACAAAATATTAAATTATACAGGCACAATTAGTTGAGGGCTATAAAAATTTATATTACAGCCCTTCATTTTCCAGTGACTTGCAATACAGTCATAAGATTCTGTGTCTACTGACAACCATAGGAAAATTCATCCAAAGAAATCAACTTTTATATAAAAAATAAAATAAATTAAAACAAAACAAATAAAAAAATCTGTCAGATCATATTTGACTTGTAAAGGAACTTACTTTCCAGCTGACACATGCACATCTTTTATTTATCTTAGGAAATATGCACATACATTAAAAACATCCTCAAAATATTCTCTGAACATGTGATTTATGATGACAGCTTTTATATTTCCTTCAGATACTGCATATTAAAATAAACCATTTCCAAGTCCACCTTTATCTCAGCCCAAATCTGTGACCCTTTACACTTCAGAAAGAAGTGAATGAAGAATCAAGAACAGTTTTGTTTTCTGGGGGGAAAATGCACAGATATGTTCAATGCCAGAGAGGGCAAAGTCTGCTCTTTTCCATGTTTTTCTTGTGTTCTGAAAAATGTATTGTATCACTGGAGAATTTATGAAGACCTTCAAGGCCAAATAGATTATATAATATATCAAATTCAAGATTTGAAAACCGAAGCCTGGATTATGATGATGTTTAACTGTGTGCTTAATTTACTGTAAATGAACCATTAATCTTAAGTTTTAAAGCACAGAAACATCTGTGAGACTGGCTTTATGTCTCCTAACCACATCAAATAAACTGTCATCATAACAACTATTAAAAAAAGAAAGAAAACTAAGCTAAATCACCATGGGTTTGGGGCTATTTTTGCCATAAAACCATAGTAGATGGAATACCAGGGGCCAAACTTGAATCTCTATGGAATATAATTTTTATTCAACCAGGTTTTTTAACCAAATATTTGAACTCTAATACATTTAAATGGATGCTGTGTTAGGTTTATAAATATTTTACTGAAAATTCAGGAAGGAAGTTTGAACTCTAGTCCATAAAAATTTAACCAACACTACACCAAATAAAGCCAGGAAAGCATAGAACCCCAAACTGAAGCCTGACATTCTGAAACAACTTGCTGCTATTTGTTTGCATTACAACTTTTCCATCCCCCTCACTAAGGAATGTGAAATTCACCTACAAACTTAATCAAACAAGGTTTTAGAAACAAACAAAAAAGCCCCCAAACATAACCCTATATTTCTTTTAGCTTCAGCTACCACCATTTGAACAGTCCCCTAAGGAGACATATTTCCTTACCAGCATGGTCCATTATTGCTTGATGAGAGCCCACAGTGACTTTCAGTCCAAAAAAAAAAATAAAAAAAAAGCTTTGGACATGATTTCAGGAACAAAAAAGTCAATACAAAAATGTGTAAAATTATATTTCATTTCAAGAAAGCACTGAATTGATCTGAATTGTATCATACTGTATTAATTTTAATGCCATTCCACAGGCAAGTATATATTATGTGTTGAAGAAGGTGCACATATATACAAACACAAAATACATACACAGATTTCAGCCCTGACTGATGTATCTTCGTTATATTTCTAGCATAGCAAGTGAGTCATCTTCTGCACTTTAGAATTACGTGAAAAAATTTAAATAGGCACAATTAATTAACACAGCTTCTAAATTACCTTATTATAGTGCACTGTTACGCACTGATAATACCATAATAACAATATGATACCATTCAAGGTCATTTTGCTGATGGACAGTGAAGACTAGTAAATATGATTATAAGTGCTTTTAAATCAAATCCACAACTTCTGCAGCTTTACACAGTAGAACAGTGCAATACATTGTGTCCCCATATTCCAGGAACAAGAGCTGAGTTTACAGTTTTATTTATTTCACATTAGACTGGCTTTGCGCTTTCTGGAGCTCTAGCACTTCACTTCTCTATGGCCTCTTTTTTTCCTCCTTCCTTCTTCCAGGTGCTGGCTATAAAAAAAAAAAAAAAGAAAAAAAAAAGTTCTTTTGGTAGCTAGCTCTCACCTGGTAGAACAAGGCAGTTTCGAAGTAATGGTACAGCAGAGGTTCTCCTAGAGCGCCGGCTCACAGTGCCAGGATGACCCCGATCTCCACTTACTTCCCAGCTCCCGACTTTGGAGGAAGCTTGCTCTGGTTTCTTGGGAAAAGATTCTGATGTGACTTTCTGCCTTTTTTCAGGAATCCCTGTTACAACTGTTGAGTTCAGAAAGGCCCTTTTTGGTTTCCTCCTCACCTTTAATTTTTTAGCATCAGGCTTTTCTTTCTTAGGGTGCTTTCCCACTGTAGTTTTCCTTGTCTGGCACCTGTGGATGGAGAAAGCAGATTTCTGGGCACAAGGCTGAAGTTGTCTTCTCATCCCCTCTTTCTGCTGTTTTTTAGTTCTGGACGTTTGTTTGCCTGTGGTCACTCTGTTTCCTCTCCTAGCAAGAGTACATCTGACAGAGTTAGATCCTGCAGCCTTTCTGGGAAAAGCTGGTTCTTTGTTAGTGCCTTCTTTTCTCTTCCATATTGCTTTTGGAGTCTCCCTCTCTGACCACTCACTCCTGATGGAGGTCAGAGGAGTTTTGGTAATTCTATTAAATGGAATTAATCTATAATCTCCTTCTATCACAGAGTTCAAAGGTGAAATGATTAGGTGTTTAAAAGAGTTCTCAGATACAAGACAATCTGGTTTTTCTGTGGCAACAGATGGTCCATCTGCCTTTTGACTTGAAGCTGCATCATTGCCTTTATCTCGATCAGGCAGGAAAGATGCTGAAGAAGAACTACAGAAGTCTGACCAATTGAGTGACTTTGATGGCGTGCCTTCTCTCTGTGTATCAGCTAGTTTCTTCACGTTTGCATCAAAGCTGAGACTTCTGAAAAGCTGTCGAACATGAGAGGGCTTTTTGGCCTTTTCTCCAACTGTACTCTTAGGAGGAGTTTTCAGAATTCGATTTGTCAGTGGGTCATAATACTTGAGAGAACACTGTTTGTATTTATATCTTACAGAGTCCTTGCTATCTGTGGAATGATGATTCTTCCTCATTTTGGGAGTATCTAGAGGTTTACCTTTGCACTGTTTTACCTCTGGGCACGAGAGTACATACACCACTGTCTTGGGCTGTAC
The DNA here is from genome assembly GCF_027477595.1 of Haemorhous mexicanus. Classification (NCBI taxonomy): domain Eukaryota; kingdom Metazoa; phylum Chordata; class Aves; order Passeriformes; family Fringillidae; genus Haemorhous; species Haemorhous mexicanus. Next base: position 25,554,892 of record NC_082348.1, on the reverse strand, counting down.
AGGACTCATGATCTTGCTGTAGGACTCTGGAAGTTTAAGGGCACATAGTCTAGTTTTCATGTTTGGAGTTTTTTCATTCTCCAGCAGCGCAATGCTTGCTTTCTGATCAGCTGGATCAGATTCCCTTCTAGACATTTTCCTTTTTGCTACAGGGTAGTTCAGTAGACTTGTTTGGGTGCCATGGCTGACTTTAACCACCTGACACCTTGAAGCCAGGCGCCATGTCCTTTTCCTAGGCATTTTTACAATTTGTGGGTTGCATAGTGTATCTGAGGCTAAAGACGGGTTATCAAAATCAGAGCCAACACTTAAAGCATCATTAAATTCTGGCAGTGCTTTAACTGGTGCACTTTCTGTTCTATTACCCTCAATAATATTGATCCTTTTTTCATCCTTCTGCTTTTTTTTCTTCATTCTCTTCCCTGCACAATTGGCTGAGGATTCACTGTTAAAGTAGCAGCGAAAACGACCTTCCCTGAAATCACGCACAAGTTCTTCAATTTTTATATCATCTTCATACATTATTTGAGACCAAGTTTTTCCCACAAAAGAAGGAGGCACGTGAGGCAGGGCTGGAAGAACTGGTTCTTCGGTATGAACTACGACATCCTTTTTCACTGCTTCTATTTTCTCTAATGACTCAGTTTTTAAAACAGAAGAGAGCTGTGTTCCATAGTCCTTATCTTGCAAACATACTTGGACCTCTTTCAGGAATTCTATATCTTTTATAGCTGCCTTGGGTAAATCTGTTCCTACCTGTACTGGTGCATCACAGTCAAAACTCATTTCAGAGCCCTCTAAATTGGTATGGTCCAGAAGTGATGAAAAAGGTACACTGGGATTATTCTCTTTTTTGAAATAAATTTCTTCAGATGTAGTTTCATGGCAGTATTTCACAATTACATCTTCAATAGTTTCATCCACTGAACTTTCATCACCTCTGTTTGTCTTCATGTTTTTGCATCTTGCTAGCTGTGGGGATGTCCCAAGATCTAGGGAGCTGCTGATACCCACAGTATCCCTGAGATGGAGATCAGACACCAAAGTTTCATCCTGAGTTCGTAAACTATCTCGCTTTGAGAGAGACTGACCTGAGGTAACAAAGGAAGAATTGCTGTGGCTGCGTGTGGGATTCTGATGAGAAACTGAAGGGCATTTTGGGTGAGCCAGTGCTGGAGCAGGATTCAAGCGTGGGTTCAATAACACATCCCTACTGCAGACCTCCACTGCTCTTTCATCACATCCTCTACGCAGAAACAGATTTGATGCTGCCAAATCCCTAACATTTTTTCCTGTTTTAGGATTAACAGAGGAACTGTGGCTTGTAGGACTGAGAGAAAACTGCTGAGGTACAGAGCTCACAGCTGTAGACTGACCTCCATGGCTATGATCTGCAATTCGAGCATGTTTCATATTTACCCATTTCTTATCGCTACAAATGCCAACAGACTGCTGGGATATTCCTGGAGCACGTTCCTGGCCTCTTTGAAGTTTTTGAAAACCTGCTTGTGTAACAGAAGTTTTCTTTGTGCCCTCACGAGACAGGCACGGAGCAGAAGAGCCTATTTCACGAATGGACTCCTGGTCTTTGCTGGAAATCTCCTGTTTCTCACTATTCCTCTTTTTCTGCAGCTCTTCTGAGGACAGGCAAGAAATCCTAGGAGCCTCCAGAGTGACGGGGAATGGCATGTCATCATAGGTTGGTCTAAAGGAGAGAGGAGAAAAAAACAGCTTAAATAAATACTGTAAATATGCTTAAAATTTTTCAAAAAACAGCAGTGTAGGGTTTTTTTAAGAGTCATTACCTAGACTGCACCACTTCTAATGAACAAACTGAAATTACTATTTCTGTTCTTCTTTCTATCTCAGAGATATTAATTTTTTTTTAATTATGGAGGGGAAAATGCTCCACAAAGCTCAAGATAACAATTTGGGCATTAGTCTAGCACCCTCTTTATGCAATCATCAATTAAGAATGGCCAAGCATAGATTATTGTAATTTTATAAATACAGCAGAGCAAAGATATTTCCTTTGTTTGAAGTGGTAAGCCTATAAAGATGTGATTTCACTGGTCATACTATCATTACTTAAAATTGAGCTTTTGTAGAGAAACGGAACATAATAATAGGACACAGTATAAAACCATTGTTGAGTATAAATGCCCTTTTCCCTACAAATTATGGCTGCCTGATAGGAACGCTGCACATGTGGCCAAGGAATTCCATGTTTACTGTTTCTCAGACATACCACAGCTTCTGACTCACTCCTGCAAGAAGCCAAGTTAGGATTGTTCAGCCTTGCTGTGACAACAGATTTTTATATATTCTGTAACTGGCAGTTCTGTCTTTAAGACTGCCTCAAACACAAGGGTTTGTGTCTTCCAGAATTAACACAGCTGACAGAGAAGGACTATTTTTCCTATGCAACACAGGAACCCACAAGGCTTTCATGTGTAGCAGCCAGGCAAATGCAATGAAAACAATTTTTAAAATATGTAAATATAACTGAACAAGAGAATATTGTGTTTCACTCAAAAAGTATAACCATCTTGTGAGACCCCAATGGATGCTTACTTTAATACATGGCAGACATCAGCTAACATTAGTATTGTAAACAAATTTTATAGTACAGTAATTTCCTTGGTTATATAACTAAGACGACATACTGCTAAGGGATATAGGACTGAGTAAGCAAGAGAAATCTCATATAAATGAAACATTAAAAAAGAACTATTACTACATGAATGCAAAGTAATCAAATACATCAGATGATCAAACAATGCCTATCATCTGAAATGCTGCATTGCCCTTGCATAAATTCTTGGTCACCTAAGCTCTGAAATAGGACCTAAAGGGAATGCCAGATGCAACAGAATTAATCTTTTAACTTCCTGACTTCAGGGTTCTTCCATCTTTGTGTGAAACATCTTTGCATCCTGGCATCTGGACCTTGCTGAATGACTGAATATAAAAATAAATAGATTTTCATATGGAGAAACTATAGCAAACTCCTAGGTCTCTAGCTCAGTTAACAGCCTACAGGCACTTCTCAAAAATGACTTTTAAGCAAATGTTCCTGGGGGAAGAGAACAGAACAACAGTTTTATATCATTAGGAACTTTTGACAGTTTTGCTACAAATTACCCCCTTAAAGTAAAATGAAGATTTACTTTTTAAAATGCTCAATACTATTTCCTTAGGTAAAAAACTTACATACCAAGTGTTTGGAGGAAGGAATGATTTGATGGTTTGTGGGTGTTTGGTTTTGTTTTGTTTTTTTACTGGGGGAGAACAACAATATCCTTTGAAATTCAGTATAAGGCAAAGCTCTGATGAATTTTTCCTTTTTCCACATAACTACTAGGTATACTGGTTCTGTAAAACAAATCAAGTCTTACAAATATTTCCATAATCTTTTAAAATTGCACATAAAGATCCCTTGTATGAATTCAGCTAAACAGTAAAAACAGGTATTTAAAGAACTGTGTGAAACTGTATATAAATCCAAGTGTTTTAACATGAGAAAGAAGAGAATCAAAATCTTACCTCAAGTGTCAGTTAAGACCATGACTTTCTTTTCAGAGCAGGATCACAGCATAAATCTATTCATGCTTTCTTTTCCATCTTTGATTTTCTTCCTACAAACTCTGTCTAGATTTGGGATTACTGTTCCCCCTTCTTCCTCCAACATAATCTAGATTTTGTATATTATTTTTCTCACTCTATTCCTTCTACCAACAAGTTAGAGGAACCTGGGTAGATTGTTTTTCCTTGTTAGTAGGTTTCATTCACCAAAGCAACAAACTTGTATTAGTGACACCTCCAGAGAAGCCTGTCTTAAAGTGAATCCTATATTTTCTCCACAGCAAAAAATGCTGAACATTCTTGATAGTGCGATAAAATCTATTTATTTAAGATGGAAGGACAATTTATTTACTTGTAGTGATGTGTAAATCATGTCCTGGACTAGTCTGGCATAGACATGCATGTTAGCTAGCTCTGGCACATCCCTGATAATACCAATGAGTGCTTTCAGACAAAACACCCTTCTGCTTGTTTGTCAAGACATATAGCAGAGTTGCATATTCAGAAACACTGTACTCTACTGGGATCAAACTGGGATTTTTGTCTGCCTTTTAAAACATTACAAATGAGGTTTAATTGATTTTCCTTCAACTATAGAGAAAAATTTAACACACTGATCCTCTTATCACTCTTGAAACATGCACATGATAAATAAAGAGAACACTTTTCAAAATTTGAGCATTAATGAACTGGCCAATTAATGTGATTCAAGTATTAATTGAACAGGCGAATGGCAAGGATAATGAAAAAATAAACATGTAAATATATATATATATATATATATACATGGCATGTAAGGCCCAGAATTAAAATATTTGGAATAAAACATCTAATGCTCAAATTTTAAGAATTTGTAAATGCATGTGAGATTGTACAGTCTGCCATTCTGCTGACCTATATATTCCTCCTTTTCCAGGTCTTCACATTTAAAAGCTATTAGTGGTGCTGTTTCAAATCCATAACTTGTGAAGTTTTGTCTTCAAATAAACAGCAATTGTCTCCATTGAGCAAGTTTCACCTCAGATGAGCCAAATTTACTGCTCAGCAGTAGAACAAATACAGGAATTCATAACACATGCATTCCACTAACACATATTAAAATAAAAAGCCTTCTGTATTATACCTGCTGTCATGGTATCTGTGGGGATGATGCTGCAAAACATCCTGAAGGAAACGCTCCATCAAGCTACTGGCACCGGTACGATTCCTACAGTATGTTGTAAAATGTCTGTGCTGGGAGCTGAAAATGTGCTGGGGAAAGATGCAGCAGATGATTAGTCTAGTACTACTGCTAACACACAGGCCTATTCCTAAAAATTCCTTCCCAAGTTAAACATTACACCATTGCTATGAAAATATTTAAATTAAAAGAAAACAATCTCAATTAAGATTTTTAAATAGTAAAAGAAGATTTAAGTATGTTTAGGCAGTCTCAAATAATACTAGAATGTATTGAAGCATCTTTCTGAGTTGGAACTTAAATTAGTGGTTCTGGTAGCTGCTGACTAATCTCTTACAACTAGTAAAAATAATCTCACAAATCTCACAGCTGCTCACAAGTCTCTTAACCACAACAAATATTATAAATCAATCTATAAATTACTTATAAAATTATTGAACTTCATATGAGCAAACATCCTATCATTCACTCAAATTAACAAGAATTTTCTTAAGTGTAGAAGATTAAATAGGCTTCTACTTTCTAATTTAAAAAGTCTATAACACAGGAAACTGACAAAAGAACTGAAAATGGTTGATCAAACGTCTCCAGCCTTGATATTTACCATATTACTAAAACCCTAATACTTTAAAACATATAGAGATCTCAAGATTAAAGACACAGAGAAAACCATAATGGATGCAATGCAGAGCTGTGTGGCACTTCAGAAAAGCAGACTGCACCAGCTGTGCCACTCCATCGCCATCTTTTACAACAGGTAACAAATAAGCAAGGGATCTTCCTCAGGGCACACATCATGCAATTCACAAACTGCTCATTTTTCACTCAGTATTGGTTGTTTGGTGTAGAAAGTGATATTTACGAGTTGATAAAGCCTTAGGCACTCCTTGCTATCTGCTGCCAAATTATGCAGAAGCTGTCTCACCTGTTCCAGATTACTGTAGTGTACGTGGCAACAGTTGCAGTATCCTTGTCTATTTTGCACAGTGGATGCTCCAGGCCGAGGATGTTCTTGTCCTCTTCTGTGTAAACTGAAAGCAGCAGGTAATTTTGTCAAGACATGTTGGGTTGTTTAATCCATGTCCTTAGCATCAAAATTCTAAATATCTATCTTACTACACAGATGGGAAAAACTTGCAAGATAAATATTTCCATTTTAGAACTGTAATGGTGAGACTACGTATTTTAAAGTATTCTCAAGCAAATTTCACTAAAAAACTTTTTTCTTAAATGCAGAACAAAGGATAACAGCTTGAAGGCACAGTTAGCTGAAATCTGAAAATAATTGCCTCTAAAGAAAAAGGCAGAGTCATCTTTTCATTTTTCTTTTGTTAGTATTTTGAAATAAAAGAACAACGGCTTTCACCAGTGCATGGGTGTAAGATACAAAGGACCTCCAATCATACACCTAATCCATTTTGTGTCACTGTCATCCATTACACAAGGTCACAGACAAGGCTGAAAAGCAGATTCTTCCCATCTTTGGTAAGCAGTAAGCTGGATGCCAGTTAGATCATCACCTAACTTACCTGCTACTGCTGTCCTGTCGTGGAGAGCCCTCAACACCATGTCTTTGGATTCCTACAGAACAACAAAAACAACAACCGAGAAATAAACCAACCAAACACACATGTACAAAACACAAAAACCAACAGAGTATCAAGGAGATGAAGAGTTTTACCTGCACCTAGCTACTTCTCTAACATTGCATTTCTCTAACATTTGTCAAAACTACTATTTTAAAGGAAGGTAAATGGTTTACTAAGTTTAAAAAAGCACGAAGAGACCCTTTTGTCAGCAAAGTTCATCCAACAACTTAATAAAATAAGCTTTACTCTTTCATAGCTGAGGTGAGTTTTTCTACTGATTTGCCTGGGTTCAAGACTAGGCAATCTACATTGGTACTGCAACATCCATGATTACTGAGATAAAATGTAAAGTGTCTCATACAGCTTACAACAGGACAAGAAAATTACACCTTCATGGAAAATTTGTGGATGATTCAGAAGTCACTCCTTCCATCTAAGTTCCATAATGAAATTTAAGAAATCAAAGTAAGCAACTGAACTACAAGACAAATTAATACTTCTATTGCTAGTTATTACATTTTTAAATGTAACTGCAACAAAAACTACTTTGAACTTTTTCAGCTTCTTACCTTGTGCTGAAGAAGCAGAAGCTTCATCAGATCGTTTGAGTCTCTCAAACATCTGTAAGTAAAAAATTCTTGAAGTCAGTCCATCCTCATACTCACTGTATCCTAAAGCTTCTTTAAAAGCTCTAAACTGTTTCAGCCATAGACCAATACCTGATTTAAATGAAACTGCATTCTAATCAGAAACTTCTGCTTTACTAGGTTACCCTAATATTACATTTAGCAGTACGTTTTAGCTTTGATAGAAGGGGCTAACTTTTAATTAATGAAATCAAATACTATACCTATGAGCAGAGCACACACTCTGTTAGGTTATTAAGCAGTAACCTTGTCAAATTAATTTAATTACTTAATTTCCTAAGTTGCCTTAACAATTAAGACAAGATATATGTAATAAAACACATATGAGACCTGTACTACACAAAGTAATTATCTAGGCTGGAAAAATAAGCCTTATTACTCAAAAGATCAGCAAATCAATTTTGAATCTCACAATTTTTAATAAAAATATGACTGCAGCGACAAGCAGTTACGTGCTTTAGGGTGTCCAAACACAAAGGACTTCCAGGTGTCACACAGGCCTTTTATGCTATGGAATGTAAACATTAAATCAGCTTTCTAGTACCTACCTTAGAGTCACCAACCTTCCTCATCCACCAAAGCTGACTCCAGACTAGCAAGCAATAAATGTCAAACAGGAGGCCATTTGCAGTGCAGGACACTTCTCTCATCCCATCTGGCAACATGGAAGTTAAAGAGCCTTTTAAAATAGCATTAATAATGCATGTTTTCCATGCCCTAAGGCATGTAAATTTTTCTGTACCATTCTGCAAACAGTTGAACAAATGGATAAATCTTTTTGAAGTCTGCAGCACATTTTTTTTAATATGGAAGTAATTTTGACAGTCTTTCCTATATAAGTGTTAACCATTCCTTCTGGAATAGCTTTTTCTTCTTTCCTCCTCATGGGCCCCGTGTACTAAACATTGTTGTCCTTTCTGAGACTATGCACTGCTCATGATAAAATACTTCAGCTGTTACAGCAGTTATGGTCAGAAGGAATATTTTAATAGCTCAACTTTAAACAGCCCCTCACCCCCCAAAACAACACAATCCACCAAAACACCAAACTCCTTCTACTTCCCAACGTGTTGCAATTTATGTAATAATATTAAAAAACAAAATAAACACAAAACCCCAGCTGTTCCTATAAACCTTTTCATCTGGCAGCTGAGAAAAGCTTTTTTGACAGATCAGCTCATCTCAGTCATCCTGTTCTATTTCCTATCCACTGCCAGGATCTGAAAGAAAGTGAAGGAAAACCACAGAAAACTATCCCTCATGAGTGATGCTCTATGTAAAATCACTTGTTCTACCTGCTTGAAGTCAATTTCCTGTTATTTTAAGTGTTACTGTACATATACAATCTTACGATAAAGCTGAAAGTGTGACAAGTGTAGCAACCACAGAGGAGACAACCCCACGGTGAGGTGGTCAGACGGCTCCACAGCCAGCAGGGGACACCACAACCATTCATCCCCATCCACTGCCCCAAAAGGAGATTAAAGCACCTCGACACACCAACGTTTAGTTCCATCTCAAAGATGCTAAGGACTGCAGTATGTTGGAGGATGGAGGAAAATCTGCTGTCTTAGAGGAAAACCTATTCTCTTTATATCAGTGTTTTGAAAAACCACTAGTGTACAGGATATACAGCTTGCTTACCAACTGAAGTCAAGCTTAACCCACAAGCTAATAAAACTAAGGAAATCTGCTTCGTAGATGCCTTATTTATGTTGCCAAAATCTGGGTTGCCTGAGATCCTTACTTTTTTAAAAAACCCACAAAGGATTTTTCAGATGTCCAAGGAAAGACTGCATAATTCTGCCTTAGTTAAGATATTTACAGTGGGCACGATCTTAAACTGTTGGATTAAGAGTAAATAAATACTATCTGTTCAAGATAAAGCTTAAATGTTTTACAACCAAAAAAATCCTTTAAATTGTAACAAATGTATAAACAACCAGTTACATACAGAAATATTTGGTTTTGCAAAACTCTAATAAAGCTATTTTAGCAGATGTCTCTAAAACCAATGCTTCGTTTTGGCTTCATTGAACTACTCTGTGTACAGCAGGTAGAGAATGAAAATCTTCAATCATATTTAACAATACAACCAAAAGGTATGAAACACATTGAAATTTAAAAAAATAATTTAAAAGAAAAACAAAAAAATCAGTGTTGCATTCTGATAGTATCTGGGTGTCAAGGGCACCAGATAAACTCTCCACAGCGTCAAGAGTGACACTCCAGACAGTGTCACTCTTGCACCGCAACAAGTAAAATAAAAACGGCAAAAAGGCAATAAAAACTGCTCTTCGAAATGCACCTCATAAACACCTCTGCCACCCCTTCACCTGAGAGCAGCTGTGCAGGGCAGGCAGGGGGAGAACGAGTCCCTCCCCTACACAGAGGCACAGGCAAGTGCCTTCCCACAGCGCTACCACAACACGGAGGCGGCAGCTCCTCTCAGCAGCGGCCTCTGCCCCGTGGCCTCACCGCAAGGCGCGGCTCCGCTCCCGTCCCGGCTGCTCCGAGCCCGCGGTGCCCGCCCCGCCTCGCCCCGTCTCCCGCGGGGCCCCGCCGCCCGGGGCGGAGCCGCAGGACCGGCCGGCAGCCGAGGGAGCAGGGCCGGCCGTGCCCGCGGGAGCTCCGCCCGCCCCGCCCCGCCGGGAGCCGCCACCCGCGGCCGGGCGCTGAGGGGACGCTGAGGCGGCCGCGCTCTCGTCCGCCCGCTCCCGCTTCCCCGCTGCCGGCGCCGGCTCACCTCCATCACTCCCCGCTCTCTCTTCAGTGCCGCCCTGGGGTCAAGGGACGCCATCCTCTGCTTCCTGCTCCGGGTCGGCGGGCCGCGCCCCGCGAAGGGAATGGCGGGAGCTGCGGTTCCCGGGCCGCTGCTCCCCGCCCGGCTCGGGCGCCTCCTTCCCTCAGCGCCGCGCTCCGCCCGCCCGGGGTCCCGGCGCGCACCCGCCATGCGGGCCGGGCTGTGGGGAGCCGGCTCAGCGCGGCTCGCACGGAGCCCCGGAGCGTCGCTTCCTGCAGCCCGGGCTGCAAAACTGCTCCAGAGCTCCTCGGGGTGGCGTCTTTTGTCAGCCCCGGCAGGGTGCTTTTGGTTACGGAAAAGTAACCTCTTAGCTAAGTTTCATTTCAACAACTGTACTAGTCATGTTCTCCTTCAAAACACACTATTTCATGTACTTGAAAGTGAGCCAAAGCGTTACCTTATTTTATTTTATTTTCGGCCGTTAAAAGTAGCTTGTTTTGCGCCGTGTGGGTTGTTCAAGTAGGTTTTTTCAGAACGTTAAAGTCTGACTTTACCAGAGGTAGTGCTAGAGCTGCTTTGCTTCTAAGTGGGCTTAAGAATGTGACCTTACCTCAAGTTCTCTTTTTTTCATTTTTAGGGTTTTGAACGTTTATCTCATCTCCTGTGGGAAACCAGCCATTGCATATTTCTCTATGCTGAAACCGCAGGGTGTTTTAAGTAATCCAGGCAGACACAAAGTCAGCACAACGGCCTTATGTGTGAAGACAGGTGCAGATACAGGCTTGGATTGTTCAATGGAGGGAAAACAGTCCTGAATGCACTGCAATACAGAAAATTTAAAGAGGTTGCTGTAAAAAGGAGCTGCTGTGTGGCTATGTGATTATGAAACCATGGCTTAGAAATGTCCACCCACGCTGAGCAAGTAATTCAATACAAATTTCACATGACAGAAGAGTAGAAGGCCTCTCTTTAGGAAGGCTGAATTTAGTTGCTGTTGGATTCTTTTGATATATGTATGCCTATGAATATATCTTGCTGAAAAATAAATATTTATTACAAAACAAAAATTGTCTGATGATACTGAGTTGCCTAGTATGATACACAATTTGGGAAAACTGGAACTTTCAGCTGAGAGCATTTGCACGCATGGAAGGCTCAGGCACGTGCCCAAATTATTGCATGTCAGCAGAGCTTCATTGTTTAAACATGTGGCAAACACATATATAGACACGTTATCTTAGGCTGAAATAGTTTACTTTTATGGTGGTTTATGGCAGGATTAGTGAGTTACTGTGGCTCTGCAAGCTCCATCGCTTATTGAAACAAAGGAAGCTTGGTTACATAGCTGAGGCACTGGAGTTTCTTTTCCAGAATGGCTCATGTGAAACAGAAGCCCTTTTTAGCTCTGAGAAATCTATGCAGTCTGTCTTATAATGCCATACAACATGTCCTCAGAATATTCCTGAATATTTTTGCAAGATAGAGTGTAACATTCTATCTCTTGGACTGTCATGGAAAGATAGCAGAATTTAGTCTTGTGTTGCCAAGTGTTTTTTAGCTTTCAATTCTTTCTGTATTTATGAGCTAGAGGTTTCACCTTGATTCAAATTCATGTAAGGCATTGAGAGAGATTGCTGTCTTTCAGTCTCCTCTTCCCATCTCAGGAACTACTCACATATGAGCATGAACATTGAGTAGGGCTGACAAACTTCCCTTCCCCTTAAAAAATGATACTTTCTCTTGATGTAAGCAATGTAAGCATCAGATTTTTTTTCTCTCTGCTAGTGTCTTTACTCATGTATTCAGATTTTAAAAACTGCCCCATACCTTTCATTGCATTGCTTTCTACTTTTACTTTGTTGTAGTTTTCACTTCTGTTATCCAAATGTAAGTCAAAGTTGTACCAATGAAATCATTAAGACAAATTATCAAAGACAGTCTCTTTCCTGAAGAGTGTCAAATTGCTTCCAACAGCTGGGTTCAGATTGGAAAAGAGAGAATGTGATGAAAGAAAATCAAGCTTGGTAAAAGTGGCTGGCAGGAAATTCTTGGCTAGGTTTTTAGTTTGTTGCATATGTACTTGATGCATTCTGATGTTATAAGCATAATTTATCTTAAATGGTTGTTTTGGTAAAGTTCTTCAAGGGATCTGAGCTAAGTGTTGACTGACGGACGGTTGAAGGTCTGGGGCTTGAGCCATGCAGAGGTTACTTTTGCCAAATGTTCCCAGTGATGGGTTGCTGGTTTTAGCCTGGATTATAACAAGGCAGTGTGACTATGTGTGTAGATTTTAGAGAACTTTTCATTCTGAGTAACCTTGGGGAGGAAGTATCTTTCCAACTTTACAGTTCCTTAGTGCCTGGCACTGTATTAAAACCTTTAATTCCTAAAAAGTAATTGTGGTCTATCTCTGAAAAATCTGATGTTGGCCACTGGCTGATATCAGGTATGAGACTTATGGAACAATTATCTGGTCCTCTATAGCATTCTAGTTTTCCCATTTATTATGAATTCTGTGATATTTAATAAAGTTTTCCAAAGTAAAAGAAAATAATTCCTCACAAGTGTAAAAGGTAAGGATAATCTCTTCACAAAACAGAACTTCTTGTTTTCTTTGCTCTGCTTTTCTCAAACAGCTGGGATTGACAGATTACTATTACACATTGATTCTTCTCTACTATAAGTATTTTTCTCATTTTTGAATGAAAAACATATGTTTAAAAAAATAATAATGGTCTTTTAATTACTTGGGTATGGCACTGAAATGAAATGAAAACCAAAACCAATTTTTTCTTTTTATTAATTGTTTAATCCACCACAAAGCTTGACAGTTGTGTAATAATTGAAACATAATTGGATAGTGACCAAGAAAAAAATTTGATATATCATTTAGAAGCTTTAAAAGACAGCTTTAAAAAATCATTTTTGAAATGCATGGGCGGATCATTTTCTCCTAAAAATATTATTTTACTTTTGTGTAATCAGGTCTTAAATTTTTAAAAGGTGACTTGCAATGCAAAACAGTTTGACTCTTTTTCCAGTATCTTATTACAAGAAAATCCTTCTCTAGTCAATTTTAAATTGCTATTTGGAAGCCATGCTGCTGCTTTCACAGGCTTGCCTTGTCTATCTGTGGGTTCTATGCACTTTTTTCCACTAAAATTGCTCTCTATATTTTACTTCTGTATACATGTACAGAATATAGAGATTTTTACTATAATAGTGCTGAGAAAAATTCTGGGATGCACTGATCCCAGAGGGTTTTATTACTGCTGTTAGGTCTGCTGTTGCTGTTCATTTGCTGGCAGGTCATCCAGAAGGAACAGCTGAGGAGACAACTCTGAAAGGATTGCTTTAAACAGTCTGGCTACGAAATGTATCCAAGTCCAGGGCTTTCAGAAAGTTTCTGTATGATGGGCTTCTAATCATCTTACATTAGATTTCAAATTCATGCCTTAGCTTTGCTGCAGTGGTTTTGAATCTCTCCATCAGCTTAAATTATCTTGTTTTTAGGGTGTTCTGTTCTAAAAGAAAATGCAAAGAAAATAAATCAGCAGTTGGAAGTTTGTTTGCTAAAGAGGATTCTGTTTTCAGAGAACACATTTTCATCATGAAATGCTGAATAGTTTACTGTTACAGTAATTTCTGTTTTCACATAATGATCAGTCATTTAATCTCTCCAGAATAACTCTGCCTGATTTTTTAGGGTAGTGACATAAAGGAAGGGTCTAGGTCAGTAATTAGGCTTGGAGTTGGCTGTACATGCCTGCTCATGAATTGCAGGATATTCTTTGACCTTCATGTTGTGCACGGAGTTTTTTTATAACTTCAAAAACAACTGTTCCTTAGAATGTCTCGATTCTGTTTTTCCATTGTTTCATATTTACTTCCAAATATAACACCAATTTTAAAATGCTCTGATTGATGTAGTCAGATTGACCCTTGAGAATTGTAAGGTTTTCTCAAGTATTTTTGTTGATTACCAAATTACTTGGAAAAATATGATAATTTCTGACATGTATGTGCTGGAAGTTGTAATGGAAAGCCATAAAATGACTCCATTTCCTCCTTGCTGAAGGGGACTCTGCAACCTGAGAGCCTTCAGCTCTGAAGAGAGCAGAAACACCAGGAGGTTCTTGTGTTAACCACAGTCAGATAACATGGTGGAAATACACTTATCCTCAGGACTGAATTAATCTGGTCTGCATAGCACAATGTTTGCTTTAGCCTGTTTTAAACCATCCATTTTATTAACAGATAAGGTAACAAATCAATGTGGCTTTTTAAATCAAATACCAATGTGAGTGTCTTGAAATATATTAAATAAGTATAGTAGATGACTAATACTCCCTTATAGCCTACCTCACATTTTGTCACAGGCATTTTTGCATAAGTAACTATTAATTCCCATTACTCCAAAAGGCAGTAATGTCTTTCTGATACAAAGAGATAATTTTCTCAAAGCTGCTTGGAAGGTTATTAATTCTGTTTATCAAGAATTTTCAAGCTCCCAGAAGTTTCAAACCAGCTTTTGCCTCTTGTAATATTCTGAATTAAATGCTTATATACATCCATTTTAATGGAACTGATTTTTGATTTGATTTCTTTCTGATTTTTAATAGATGGATATGAATTTAAGGTAATCTGGAATGTAAAATGCTTCTGCAGCTTCCTTGTCTGTAGTGCAGTCTTTAGGAGTTGAGGAGTTCCAAATATATATTATTATGTTGAGTCACTGGATGTTTTGCAGTTTAAGGTGGGGTCAAAATGTATTCCCAAGGAAGTTAAGTAAGTGCTATTTTTCTCTGCTCTGGCTGTTCTAAATAATGTAAAACTTTTTTAATGTTCCTGCAATAAACCACATAAGATATTCTCTTACATCTGAGAAAAAGTGGACTCTCTACTTTGCTTTACCATGGGAATAATTTAAAGAAAGTTTTCTTTATCCTATTCAGGAAGCAAGCAAAAAGTTAAACAAGAGAATCCTGGGGTTTTTTCCCAAGGACAAAACTTAATTTTAGGCTAAGAATGCTGGTATGCAAAAACATTAGCCTTTGAAAAAAAGTCTCTTTCTCTTATAATTTGAAAACACAGAGGTTTTCATAGAAAAAATTTAAAAGGGAGAAAAAGAGCTTTTAAACAAAAAGCCTTTCATTTGATTTGTGTTTCTTCAGCATTTCACATACTATTACTGTGGATCAGAGCTTAGCCTCTCTCTTTTTCTGATCTATTCTACGTTGTTAGATTGTCTGTTTTTATAATACTGAAGTAATTGGAGTTCAGTTTCTGGTTTGCACCCAAGGTTCATACAATTAGTGTAATTTCCCTTTGCCTAGTCTCAGCCTGAAATGGAGAAATAGCTGTTCCCTTCCCCACAAACCCTTCCCCACAAACCCTTCCCCACAAACCCAACCCTTCCCTTCCCTTCCCTTCCCTTCCCTTCCCTTCCCTTCCCTTCCCTTCCCTTCCCTTCCCTTCCCTTCCCTTCCCTTCCCTTCCCTTCCCTTCCCTTCCCTTCCCTTCCCTTCCCTTCCCTTCCCTTCCCTTCCCTTCCCTTCCCTTCCCTTCCCTTCCCTTCCCTTCCCTTCCCTTCCCTTCCCTTCCCTTCCCTTCCCTTCCCTTCCCTTCCCTTCCCTTCCCTTCCCTTCCCTTCCCTTCCCTTCCCTTCCCTTCCCTTCCCTTCCCTTCCCTTCCCTTCCCTTCCCTTCCCTTCCCTTCCCTTCCCTTCCCTTCCCTTCCCTTCCCTTCCCTTCCCTTCCCTTCCCTTCCCTTCCCTTCCCTTCCCTTCCCTTCCCTTCCCTTCCCTTCCCTTCCCTTCCCTTCCCTTCCCTTCCCTTCCCTTCCCTTCCCTTCCCTTCCCTTCCCTTCCCTTCCCTTCCCTTCCCTTCCCTTCCCTTCCCTTCCCTTCCCTTCCCTATTTGTCTTTAAAATACAAGTAGCAACTTAAATATCCTTTACATAAAATCCTAAATCCAATCTCATGGATTTAGCATTTTATGTAAAGGACATGGTCTTCCAGTTCATGTAAATTCCATATTGAAGTTCATGCTGAGTGCTGAATTTGGTCATATAGTCTTCCTTAAAAATAGATTGGGAAGTGAGGAAGATTTCAAATTAACCTTTATGTGTCTTGATAGAACTTAAGAATCAGAACTAAAATGGACAGATAAATATTGGGAGGGGTTAGCTGTGTCTTTGCTTAGGTTGATATCCTATGCCTCATCCCCAGAGCCCACTAATGATTTTTTAGAGATGGTGTTATTTTTGCTTTTATCGAAGGCAAAGAAAGAGAGAAGGTTGGCTTGTACACTGAGCTCTTAACTAGCAAAGTATTTTTCAGAGCATCTAATAATTTGCTTTGCCTCTATCACAAGTAGCAGGTTTATAGGGATTTATCAGCTCCCAACTCATTAGAGGCTGAGTGCTGGGTAGGATTTAGAAGCAAAACTGTTATCAGAGAGGACAAAGGCAGAGCAGTAGACAGAAGCTTGCATTGGTTCTCCCTATCTCACATTCATTTCTATGGATAAATAAATGAAGTCCTTGTGGAGTCAAGGTCAGGTGTTTCACAAGACATGTTTGCATCCACTAAACAGAAAAATAGTCTGACAAATGTAGCTGACTATAAAAAGCAACTTTAAAAATACAAATGGATATGTATTGAAACCACCAAACCAGGAGCATCTCAGAACCTCCTCAGAACATCTATAGGTGATTGAGTTTGGTTTGGATTTGATTTGCATCTGCTTTGCACTTGGTGGTCAGGAACCATTCCTCATTGCAAGGAACTACTGTCCAATTTAAAACCTTAGCATGTTCATAATTCTTAAGGAATGTCAATGGCTGATCAAGTATGGTAAAGAGTAACCAGCAGGCTCTACAATTCCACATGTGCACAGTGTTTCTCTTAGTTTAGATTTTGAGCATTAATGATGCAAAGCAACATCCTTGCTTGATCACATGTGAGTCACCCTCTATGCTTGATCACATGTGTAGGCACCCTGATTATTAGCATATATTTTCGAGGAATGCCCAAATTTTGTATCAACACTCAGTTTTGCTCTCTGTCTTTTTCAGGGAAATTGAATCCTTTTCAGTTTCCACATCCCCATTTTGTTTGTGTTTAAGACCAGCTGTGTCTCGGGGATCACAGCAGCCAAGAGCAATAGTCTAGTTGTAGAATAGTGAGGGACAGGAACTCCTGATTGTTTCCTTCATACAAATCTGCTTGCTTTTTGCATTGTTATTCATCATAATAGTCTTCAGCAACTTGGCTGTGAATTGTTAATAGCTGACTGCAGATCGTGAAACAGAAGCACCTCTTGGGTCAGGAGTTTTTAATCCTATTTGAACTGTGGATTTGGGGATTTGTGGATTTTAATGTAAAGACACATTATATACCAGGTGGAAACTGAGTCTTTGCACTTTAAATGGAAAATAAGATCTCTTTTGTAAGCATAGCTGTAAACAATTATGCTGGGACTTGCATGCTGAGTGGGTAGACCAATCTCAGTCCCTAAGAGGTGTGGTTAAAGTTCATCCCTGTGCTTTGGGTTTCCTTGAACTCAGACTGGCCAGGCTTTGGGCAGATTTTGAGACATCTGACTCAATCCAAGGTGCAGCAAATTCTGGCTTCACTCCTCAGATCTGTCTACAGAGGTAACTCTGTAGTTCCACGTAATTTATGTGAGGTGAAAAAGAGCAAGTTGGTTAATCCATACAACCAGTACTGAAGATATGAAAATATTTTGTGAAATACGTAGTGAAACAACTGTAGTTTGTGTAGCCTTATTTTTGTGTCTCTAATCTCGGTAGATCTCTCTGAAATAATTTTTCCAAACACTGACATTCCTTTCCATGGGAGGAGACAGCACTTTGGCTAAAATGGAAAAATACTGTTGTTGAGTTGGCTGGTTAGCTATCCAATTAATATAATCTTTAGCACTCAATGACATATATCAGAAGTTTGGTTGTCAGGACACACTCTGAAAATTCCATGAATTTCAAGTGTTATCTGAGTGGCATGTATAATCTCTTATATTATTGTCATATGAATTTAGAACTTGAATACCTGTGGTCTGAAAGTTATGTAGAAAATAGTTCCTGCTTACTTGTGGAAAATGAGAAAAAATGCACAAATAAAAGCAAATTCTATCGAGGAAAAAGGCTATTTCTAATGGCATTTTTTCCAGGTATCAAATAAAAATACATTATATAATAATACTTTACATACATTATATAATAACATATAGTACATACATCACATAAATATATACTGTAATAAATTATTCTCTAATATTCATTATTTTGTAGAATGTAACCCCCTGCTGACTGTGTTTGCAGGAGTTACATGAAATGCTGCAGCTTGCACTGGTATGTACATACATTCATATATAGATGAATAGCAATATATGCTTGTGTGTTTTGACCTGACTAAAGTAATGAGGAAAGATTTTGCCTTCTGCAGAATTATTTAATTTCTTCAATGTGTTATACATTAAAATCTTTCAGATTGTTAATGTCAGCATAGGAAGAGGTAAATGAGCCCCACCTTCCTCCATCGTGTGGTTTGTTCAAATGTCTCGCTGGAGAATTTTGTCCCAGTTGCTGACTCTGGTATATAGTGGGTAGTTAAGCCCCAAGTAAACATTACAGCTTTACCTAAAGGATTGGCATGAATAGCCTCTAGTTTCACAGGAAGGAAGGAAATTACCCCTTTCCTGATTGTCAGGTAGTTAAATGTGGTCTTTCCAGAGTGCATTTTAGTCGGTGAGGTATTCAGTGAGGACAAAGGAGCACTGAAGAATTACTTTTCTAAAAAAAAATAAAAGACCTAACTGTAAACAACTGTAAGTAGTTGCTTTCTTGTGTTAAATTAACCCTGAGAAAAACTAAATATCTTTTGTTTGATCTAATTTGCAAATTCGTGGTTTCTGTAATTTAAGTGAATTAAGGAACATTGATGGGATGTTGATTAGTGCTGAGATTATCTGCACACACTTAGAGGTAACTTGATAAAATCCGGTGGTCCTGGGAGTGGGGATAATTGTCAGAACCATCAGGCAATTTTTGGCAATCCAGATAAATTAAAAGTTACTTTTGGTGTTTTTATTGCTTTGTAATTTGTGCTTTGGTTAATACCAGTAAAACATTTCTGGAAGTTTTTCCCCTGTATATTTTTTTCCATGCATCCTGTGCTTTTGTTTAGTTTTATGGTGTTAAAAATCCCCCAAAGAATCAGAAGTGCTTTTAAAATTAACTTGCTTTTCAATAGACCCAGTTTATTCACTGCTGGACAACCCAATGTCTGTTAGCTGTATGTAAATCCTCTCCTTTGTTCTTTTTCCATCAGGTAAAAAGTATTTCCCTGCTTTGCAAGATCCAGGTGCACTGTATGCTCATGAATGCACATCCCTCTTCAGAGCTCTCTGGCATATTGGTTTTGATGACTTACCCAGTTGAAAAAGCATAAATAACACGACAAAATACAAATATAACTTCCAAATAGAGAAGGAGAAGACATGAAAGTATACAAGGTATTCTTTTTTGTTCACTAATTTTCTTCCAAGCATGTAACTTTCACAAAATTATCTGCAAAGATCACACTCAAATGATGTCAGTGGT
Organism: Haemorhous mexicanus; assembly: GCF_027477595.1. Classification (NCBI taxonomy): domain Eukaryota; kingdom Metazoa; phylum Chordata; class Aves; order Passeriformes; family Fringillidae; genus Haemorhous; species Haemorhous mexicanus. The sequence goes on along the minus strand of NC_082348.1, from coordinate 25,535,524 downwards.
TAATGGGTTACAGAAAAGTGTATATTAAAAAGCCATGTAATTTGTGACTCACCATTCCAGTTTCACTGTGTCTGAGCATAGAAAGAACTAAAACAATGAAAAATTTAGAGCCTAAGCTTACAATCTTTAGGGGTTTAAGATTTCCGCCGTGGTTAATCAAAACTATATATTACTAAAATGCTGTAGTTAGATCTAAACAGAAAACAAGCAGAACTAAACCCTTTCTGACTGAATGCAAGTTTGTCTGTAAAAATCTGTTTGTTTGGGTTTGTTTCTCCCAGGTATGTTACTATGCTGGTTAGAGTGTGCAAGTTGGGTAATTTCTCATCAAAGCAAAAGTCCTTTTCAATGGAAAAGGGGAAAATGTCAGTAGGACAGAGAGGTAGAAAATTATTTTAAATGCAGTAATCTGCTATTCTTGGAAACAAACTCTAATTTCCTGTGAAATTAGGAATTCATTCATCCATTCACTCTAACTTCCTCTGCAAAGTGATTTCTGGGCCCGTAGAGTTTGGTATTTCATGTTTGGTGCAGTGGTAAGGGTGAGGAAAATTGCTACGTGGGGTTTAATCCCCCCTTGATTCTGAAGGATGGAAGAGCTGAGGTGTCAACACCAGTTTATGTTACAGTAGTCACAAACCTGTTTTTAATGTATGGTGAAGGGAGCAATGCCTTAAGGACAATTCCTCACTACCCCAAACTGCAAGAATCTTTTGCACTCTCCAGAATGCTCCCTTCACTGAGAAGGTGAAGAGCATTTGGCAATTTGTGACTGTTTGCTGGGGGTTTTATCTTTTTTGTGGATCATGTCTTGGAGTTATCTACCTCATAATTTCCTCTTTTGTCCTGCTGAAATAGTACTCAGCAAACCTTTGAATTAACTGCCTTACAATTATTAAAATACCTAGAGAGACACAGACTCATGTGCCATTACAGGTGAAAAAACCCTCAGCCGATCTGCTGTTAAATGGTGCCTGTATTTACCCTACCCCAGTATTTAGAAAAGAGAATGACTGTTACAAGAGCTTTTATTAGTGAAGATTCACCAACCAGTAAGTAGAGAAAGCAGGAAATCTTTAAAATACAAGAAATAAGCAAGCGAGTTTCTTTCCTCAGGCAACCCCCTCTGTTTTTTCCCCATATATTCCCAGGAATCCTGCTCCTCTGTCCTTTCCTTATGGTCCAGGGGCTCTGTGTATAATCCCCACCCTCCTTTCATAGAATCAGAGGCTTTCCCACTCATGTACAATGTACATGTAAAACTTTAGAATACATGTATAACTTTCAGTGTTTAAAGTTATATTGGCAGAACGAGAAGAATTGTCATGGAGGAGAGACAAAGAAGACTAGTTTTGCTAGGAGTTTTTGGTTCCTGTTAAGACAATCTGTGGTCTGTGAACCTAAAGCGAGTTGCTTAAGAGCTGATAGCCTTGTTAACCAGATGCTGAAATCCCAATTTAGCTCATCTCACTAAGCCCTTCACTCTTCTGTGGGTTTTAATTTTGATTGTTTGTTTGTTTGTTTGTTTGTTTGTTTGTTTTCATGCTTGGTTTGTTTGTTGGAGATTTTTTCTTTCTATTTTTTCACTGGAATCAATAGATTTGCTATCTGGAAAATTTGACCTTGACTAGATTCAATCAGTGTTGAACATCTTACATGTATTGCATTAGTGACAGCAGGGTACCACTGTTAAATTATTGTTTCCACTGGCAGGGTAGACTGGCAGATGCTTAGCTGATTTCAAATGGTATGATTAGTGTGGTACCATCAGAGTCAGGTAAGCTGTGGTAGGTAGATACTAAGGGAATAATATTTCCATTTTACTGACTGAGAAATTGAGCAACAGGGAGATCATGAAGCCTGGCCACAAAACCTCATCAGGCTCTGTAGAGAGCTGGGAGTCAGGCCCAGTCACCTAAAATCCAGTTCAAATTCCTGGCCAGTGTTACACTATCTGACAGAGAGAGTCACTAATTACTGTTTTGAAGATCTTACTTCTCTCTTACACACAAAAGGAGATTAATCTACTAATCCTAAATACCAAATGAATGTATCACACTGTACAGTTACAAAATGATGCTTTCAGTGTGACTTTTTAAACATCTTTCAGCTCATTCAACATTATTTTCTATAAACCAGGGTGCTTACAAAGAAATACTGTTCAACCTCTCCTCTGCAGAACAAAAAGCAGCCCACAACTGTAAGGTCTCTTTCCATTCATCAGCCACCACATCTGTTGCTTGCTTGGACACTGACCAAAATGATTCATTCAAATGTCTAACATTTATTTTTGGTAAAAGCTGGGATTATACAGCGTGGCAATATTTCAAAAATGGGTCTAGAAAACCAAGGGAAGTTGGAAACAACTTCCTCAGCTGAAAACAAACACGGCGTTATATCATTCTGCAGCTTTATTAGAGGGAAGGCAGTGGCCAAGTGAAGCAGCTGGAATCACACTGAAGTGACTCTGAACTCTGCAGATCATCTTCCTTCTGCTACAGAGCTCAGATCCCTGATTTACAGTGCCTTTTGTTTCAAAGAACTAAGCAAGGTAGGTCAAACTCTCTAATATTTAAGATCTTTCTCTCCCTTCCCTTCTGAATAGTGAGTCTCTACAGCTGCAGCAACACTTGCAGGCAAATGTTGTCAGGTGGAATAGCATATGCAGGCTAAAAGAGCTTCTTGGAAGAAAAATGTGATACTCATTTACTTCAAAGGTGACTTTGAACCACCCCAGCACCAAGAAAAGGTATGAAAATGTGCGTGAATTTAATTTTTAATTACTTTTGAATATGTTAATACACACTCCGAGGAGTTTTACCCTGTCAGCAAATGGTAAGTGACCCTGACTTAAATCTCTCTCCCCTCTGTGTTCCCTAGTGTGTTGGATTTAATTTTTTAATTTGCTCAGCGATAGTGTGTATAGCAATTTCCAGTATAACTAATCAAAAATACAACAGTTCTGATCTGAACAGATTCTAGAACAGAAACTGGAAATAATTTCAATTTAAATGGCAGATTAACAGAATACTTCTGAAAAACTGCAGTTCTACAGAATTGAATAAGTTTTCTGTGATCTCAGCTGGAAAGAGTGTGTGTTTTCCCTAACCATTGTGGAATAAGGTAGGATATGGATCTACTTTCAGTCAGTGTATTGGAGGTGACAATAAGATTTGGAGCCTTGTATGCTACCACACAATGGCATCCATTCCAGGTAGTTCCACCTGCTCTTCACACTTAGTGACAACAGGGTCATTGTCACCTGTCACCTCTCTAGATGTGATCTTGCAAGCCAAACAATATCCCAGATCTGTTTTTGTGGACTTAGAAAACATGTATACATTGAACATTGTCTGTGAAGTAAAACACATTTGCTTTCTAGCTGAATAAAACTGTATCACTGAATAATATAAAATATTTATTAATTCATAGCTAAGGAGAAGAGAGTGACTAGGCTATGCCAGGGTAGTTTGTCAGATCAGATTTGTAGAAACTGATTTCAGGATTAACTTACTTATGATAGGTTAGCTTACTTTCACCATCATAATGGTATTGTTCTGCCTCAGAACTAGGAAATGCAAATATTTATATTAAAATATAAATATATAAATATATATATTTATATAGTTATATAACCCAATTTAATTTTGTTTGATGTCACTGCAACTTCTGGCCAAATTTAAAGCATTATCAGCAGCTTATGCCAGGCAGACAGGATAGAGGTCCTATCAACTTCACTTCAATCCTAGGGATTTTTGATGTGCCATAAGTGAGTCCACTTCTGTTGAACTGAGAATCTCTGATTGTGGTGCAGTGGAAGTTTTTTGACTTGCTGGAGAATGAATTTATGGTTTGGATTCTCTGATTGCCCTTGTGGAAAAGTCAGGGAAGCTCTGTCTAAGGATTCCTAGACAGGATCTGATTACAGATTTTTACTGCATGGGTGAGGGCATAGGAAAAGTGTTGATCAAAATAATACATATTCTATGTTCTGTGCATTATACATTCTTTCTTTTAATTTCAAGAATTTCTTTTTCTGCTGACAACCAAATGAGCAACTTCTGGAATGCTTCCATTTTTGTTCATTTCTGATAGGCTGATTCAAGAGGAAAACTTAGATCTGTTTCCTAATAAAGGCAGTTGCCTTAGAGGATTTTCTCCTCCTTGTGTTTTTTAACAGACACTTGAAGTTTGTGATCTGTTATTCGATATTAATTTTGTATTAATAACTCTGCTATTCCAAGCACTTAGCAGCAGCTAGGTTTCCAGGGGATTGTAATCTATTGAATGGTCTTATTATTTGCTTATTTATTTATTTTGTCTTATGGAATGTGCCAGCAGTTCAGCTGTCTCTCTTACTGTGGTGGCTGCTTGTCTGGCTAATTTGCACTCATTATTTCTGATAATGGTTTAATTTGTGCTCATTCAGTCTGAAGCTAGCAGTTCCACCACAGTGCTGGGCTCTGTTGTGGCTGGCTTTGCACAAGAGAGCTGGCTGTGAGTGAGGAGCAGTTCCTGGTGGTCTCTTAGCAGAAGAAAGGGATGGCTGTGACTGGGGCAGGCAGTGTCCAAGAGACTTTGCTTCTGCAGGGGAGATGCCTCTATGTGGAGATGAACTCTCTCACAGTTGCTTTTACTCTCACAGTGTGCTTGGGGCTCCTGAGACAAAAAGAAAAAGTTATGTGTTCTTCCTCAAAGGTGGCATATAGTAGTTCCAGGGGAGCTCAGCTACTTCTGTACTCTTTGTATCTTCAGTATGTTCCAGGGGTTGAGGGCCTTAACACAGGAGCAAAAATCCACAAATTAGCCCATGGCTGCTTTTTCCCTAAAGGAATTTCTGCTGGCTGGTTGCTCCTACTTCTCTTCGCCTACCCAGGCTCTCTTGTCCCTTTTTGATACTTCTTGAAGGATGGATTTCAAGAATCAAAAGGCACAAGTATCAAGAACCTGCATCTTTTCCACTGAAGATATTTGCCTCTTTATTATTTTGGCAAGTTATTCTGCTCCCAACTTTACCTTCAAATTTACTGTTTGGCTTTAGGCAAGATATGCCTCTCCCTTTCCCTACTCTTGTGTGTGTTTATTCTGTTCAATTATAAACAAAGCAGGAATTGTCTTTCATTATGTGCTGTAGTGCCTAGATCCTGTGAGGCTTTGATCTCAAGGACTAGGGCCTTTGGGTACTTTCCCAACATAAAATACCTGCTTCTTTCAGCAAGTGTGGGCCTGGCACACAAGTTTATTCCCTTCTGAGGCCTTCTAGAGGAGACAGAGAAAGTGATGTGTAGCAAGTCCTGTACAGTCAATGTATTGCCACTTTCTACACTCCCATCTCTTCTTTCTAGTGGTGCCCTTTTAATGAGTTTCAGCCCCACATCATTTTAATGAGATATTTTGGGTATGTTAAGAACCATTGCCCATTTAAGAAACCTGAGTAATGTTAACTGAGGGTGTTGTACCAAATCTGGCAGAGTCAAGTGAGAAGTGATTTGTAAAGGTAATATGGGAAGCCTGTAAAACCAGTATTTCCAAGCTCCTAATTTAACACCTTAATCATAGGTGCCATCTATTCCTATCAGTGCTGGGGAGTGTTCCCAATACCATGTCAGGGAAATGGATAAATATCCAGTCCTCCTGAAACTGTGTTTAACAATTTGAATTTTTCAGTTTTGCAGGAATAAAGCCAGTATTTACTGTAGACTTGATCTTAAAGTGAAAAAATACTTGGCTTTGTAAAAGTAGGAAAATTAGAATAACACTGATACAAGAGTAGATACCCTTAATCTACTGTACATAGTGATCCCAGTATATTGACTGTGAGGACATAATAAAGTATGTTCTCCAAAACATTCCAGCTGATAAGATATGTACTAGCAGTATTTGGAATTGGATTCTGATATACCCATGCAAGAGTATGTGTCAAGAGTAATATAAGCATAGCAATATTACATTTATGCTAGAAGAAACTGCTGAGTTATATAAAAGAAGGGTAGAATGAACCTAGGAAACCAGAGATCAATTTAGAGGGCAGTACACAACCAAGCATACTGCAATAAGTGACTAGGAAATTAATCTGTGAAATTGAATAGGATATAAGAAGGCTTATTAAGAGGAATCTGTTGTGGTTCTCTGGGGTTATTTCTTAACTCTTCTTTTTAAAAGGACTGTAAATATAGCAGATTGTAACTCGTTTTTTATCTGTTCTACCTTCAATAGGTATTTTGTATCTTGCTGGAGAGAGTGTTACTTTGGATTTTTTCTGTGACCTCTTGTTACCCTGCAATCCCTTTTGAATGGCTGTTGTCTAACATATGTTTAATTGGCTTAATTAGTCTGCTGAGTCAACTGCAGAAAAAAATCTCTGCATTTACTCAGTATCCTCTACTCTCACTTTATTATTTTTTGGTTGGAGGGAGTTGTGGTTAAAGCATGTGTTTGTTGAAACAGTTCAACCATTTAAAGGACATGCTCGGATCTGCATGATCATGTAACGATCACATGAATGCTAGTCAAAAGATTCTTTCATCACAAATACATGAAACTGTTGCAAAGTAAAAATTCCGAGTAATTTTTGCATGAAAACCTTAAAAAGCCCTAATTAATTAGAAATGCAAGCCTTCATTATCCCATCAGTCCAGTCACTGCGAAGCTGAAGCACTTAAATTTTTTTAATCAGATGTCTCTGTTGCTGTAGATATGTAGTTATTGTGGTGGCTTTTAGCCAAAGAAAATCCTTCTGGCGTTTGAGGAGGGCTAGAAAACACGTGAATCTTCCGTGGAACAACACTTGATCAGTGTGTTAGCTCACAGCCAGCAGGATTCATGGTGTGCCTGCTGGCTCTGAGGTGTGTCCTGGGACTGCTGAGACACAGCAGGGGATGGCAAGGAAAGGGTGCAAATCCAGGCTGATTTCTCTTCCCTGCAGAGAAAACAGACCAGGAGCAGTAAGGGCTGCCCAGGTAAGTGCTGCCTTCCTCCCCCACAATGAGCAGGATGGCACAGAAGGGAGCCTCCCTTCAGGGAGGGAAAGGTCTCCCAGAGGTGAAGCTGTGGTTTCTGCACTTCACCATGAGAGAAGGGACAGTGCTAAGTTTGAGAAGGGAGAATAGGGCTGTGGTTGAGCCACTAGGCAGGGACTCCAGATTTAGCACTTGGTTTGATCAGAGACTTCCTGTAGGTCATTCTCAGCATTCTACAGTAAACCTACAGACTGATGATACTTCTCACTTGAACCTCATTTCAGTAGGGGTTATGAATACTGAAGCATTATGACTGGTTATGTAAATACTCTGGCAGTGCTGACATATACAATACATCAGGCAATTTTTAAATCTCAAGTGTCACTGTTTAGCTAAATGTCTGTATTTTTTTTATAAGAATATTAGATTATTTTTTTTTCTCTACAAATGGTGCTACTTGTAAGTGTTTCACAGATATGACCGGTCATTTTCCTGACTCTGATGTACAAATTTTGTGGTTATGTGATTTGCAGTGGCTACAGCAACTCCTTACATTCCAAAGAAATATTAAAAATTATATTCTTACTTTTAGCTGTATTAGCAGAAGGGAATAAGAGCAGAAACAAGTGCTAACTGTGGAGTTATCAAGTGTCCTCCCCTTCACCTGGGGACATCTGGGTTTCTTTGTCATTTTTGGGAATGGAAGGCTTGGTGTTTGGGATCAGCTTGAAAATAAATCAGTTTTGATGAAATACAGTTGATGGTTGCAGACATTTATCAGGTTTCTGATTGTGGAAACAGGACACTGCTCAATTGCAACCATTGTCTGGAAGATATTTTATATTCAGGCCAGAACTACCGTGATACTTTTCCTACTACAGCAGCCTTATTTAGCTATAAAGTTGGATTTTCCATTTTTTGTTTAACATTTCTGTGTTGGCAAAACCGCTGGTGTGAAATTGTAGATTTACCAGTGTGAGTTTGTTAATCCTGTAGCACTGACTTTGTGTGAAGTGTCATCAGGCTGTTTTCTGCTCCAAGGACTTCAATCCCACAGATGAGGTGCTGTGTTATGACTAACAGGGTCGTGTTTGGTTGAAGAAGGTTGGTTTTGGCCCAAGATCTGGGACATGTCTAGCTAGTACATTGCAAATACATTTCTAACCCTGCTTTGCTGGGAGACATAATGGAGAATGATTGTTATTTGCATTCCTTTCTTATCTGCTAGAACAAATACATCTATATTGTGGCTCAAAAACATTTTCAGTCACATGTCCTATCTGTTGGGACCCATTACTGAATTCAGGATGACATATGAAGTAATTAGGGTACCATATATCCAATCACCATTAAAAGGATGGTCAAAAGACAATTGTTTGGGTATGTGTCTGTGAAAGAGAAAACATAGGCACAAGCCTTGATTCTGCCTGTGTGAATACCAGCTAAAATGCTCCTTACCTAGTGGCTTTGTCTGCAGGGCCAATTTTAGGCTTAATCTGTAGCATGGCTCTGATTTAATTTTGTAGTCTGAGTGTATCAGGCCCCTCCTACTATAGGAATGTTTCTGCATAAAGTGGTTATCTTGGCTTTGTCCTTTTGAGGGAGAAATGTGAATCTATGCCAGTCTGTAATTTCATCAGTATTCCTTGTGTGTTTTCAAATCTATCCTATTGTAAAATGTTTGCCATAAATACATGTGTACCTCTAAAGAATTTTCTCAGCCTTCTGAGTTTCGAACTTTACAGATGAACTACCAGGTGGATTTCATGTTTAAGTTTTTGAAGCTAGATAAATTCAAAATTTGTCACTTCAAAAGTTCCAAGAAAAAATTATAAGGGCTTGCAACTGAATTCAATACCTGGATGAACTTGCTGCCACAATGTGACAGGCAGGTTCTAAGTGACCTTTTGTGAAACTAGTTGTTCTCCAGCTTTTGACTCTTGCAAATGACAGAAGTTGAAGTGATGCAATCAAATAAGCTTTCCTTTAGCCACAGATAAAACACATGGAATATGATGTGCTCACAATTGTTCAGAAAGACATTGATAGGAGGGTTTGTGTAATATCTTCCCTCTGAACTGAGCTGTTGAGACAGCCAACCCTCCAAACCATTATTTGCCTAGTAAGTCAGGACCCATTGCTGTGACCTCTGAAACCAATTTAGCTGGCCAAAGGGTCTAACACTGTTTGTCACACTGAAAAAATAGATTTGGGGACTACCACTCAAATATTTGTGTTAACTTTTAACTAACATAGACAATGAATAAACTCTTCCCTTTGACTTTTCTGTAAAATTCAAAAGTAATGAGGAGCAAATGTGAGAGAGAGGGAGAGGTTGTGTGGGCTGAACTTGAATTTGTGGTAAAGACTGCCAGAGTAATTCAGTTAGGTCCTAACTTGTGTGGTGCCCAGAGAACTTTGAACCCCCCAGGAGGACTTTTCTTCAAGTGAAGTGGACGGAAATTGCAACTTTTTTGTTTGTTTTCTTCTATTTTAGACTGAAAGCCCAATGTCATTTAATTCCAAAGCCATTGCAGTGGCCTCAGGGCTGAGGTGTGGAGGGGTCAAACGACTTCCCCTGGCCAAACAGGATGCTTGTGGCATAGCCATGGATAGTTCCAAAGTCCTGTCCCATGTCATAACTCTAAGGCTGTTCTTAGTGTGACAAGAGCTGTTCTATTTTAGGCAGATCCAATAATTTGTTCAAGCTGTCATTATGGCTTAGCTATAACAGTGGCAGAGGACAAGAACTCTAGGTACTTTTAGTAGAAAGCTGTGAATATGTCAACTGAGATCCAAGTCTGTAATTCCCTGCTGAAATTCAAAGACTGTTCATGCAACACGTGGTGAAATCTCTTCCCAGCAGTTCTGTGGCTTTGTGTTTTAGATAAATATTTCCTGATGATCTGTATTTCTTGGTAATTCTGCTTTCTGTCCCAAGATCTAAAAGTGCCAAGAGCCATACTGTTATATTCCTCTAAAGTCATTTAGAAATTAACTTCTGTTTTACAGAAGAGGACAGGAAATGAAACCTCCTGGTCAACTATTTTCATAATTAAGCAACTGAATCAAGGAGGCTCAGTTTTCAGGGCAGCTTGTGCCTCAGCAAACAGGAATGGACTCATCAAACAACTGCTGAGCATACACTTTACACAGGGTGTTTGCTATTTAAAATAAAAATTTAAAAAAAGGACAGGATGAAATCTAAACTTGGTTATATTAATCCATATGCAATAGAACACTGTTCTGTAACCCGTGGCTGCTCCCAAGGCTTATTAGCAGGCCTCTAACCACACTTTCCTGTTTATTGAAAAATGTTTTCCGTGCACTGGCTCCCCAGACCGGGGACACTGAGCCAGTGAGCTGCACCAAACCTCCCTTACCCTGCCTAGCAGTTGCCTTAGAGCCAAGCAGAAACTGCTGTCTGGAAGTATTGTTTTCTCTACTGAGCCTCAGTTTGCAAACATGTTCATGAGAATTTTTCCAGCTTGGAAAGTAAGCCATCTGTCAAAGATCATGCAGGAAATTAGTGACAGAATAAGGAATGCAATTAGATTTCTTCACAAGGCCTAGACTTGAACTGCAAGACAGTTTTGACTCTGGAAATGTAATAATTTCAGAGTCATGTATTAAGAGATAATGTGTTTCAGGACCACAGAGACACATCCCTGCTGAATTATGGTTAATGAAAAAAATCTGTGTCCTCATTGATAACTCCACTGATAATCACCTACTGCTTATCTTTTTCAGGACAGGGCTTAACACCATGTGTCCTGCTGTAGAAGTGCTTCATATATGTCAATGTCAGAAGTAAAAGCTTCTGGGCTTTGCAGATGTAATTGGCAGTCTTTGCTGAGCCCTAGCCATAGAGTCTAATTTCAGCATCTGTGCACTGGAAGCAGTGGTAAACAATGTTCCTTCTGCTTTTTTACTCCCACTGCTAAAGACTCCCTGCATTGAAGACTAGAGTTAGAGAGGAGGAAAAAAAATATAAGCCTGGAAAAATAATTGCATTCTAAAGGTGTGTTCTTTCATTGGAGTTTTAAACTACAGGAGGCTTGGGAAATATTTGGCATTTATTTGGGTGTGTGTTTTTTCTCCTGCAATATATCATCTTTAAAATGCTAAATATAAAATTAACATTGCTGGGCAGTAGGCAAATGTTCGTCATTGTCATTATAGTTGGAAATTTTTTTGTTCAGTTGCATAAATTTGATTTGAAGGTATAGTTTTTTGTATAGGCAAACCCACTTAAAAATCCAGTTGTTAACCTGACTGTCCTCTGAAACTGTCCAAATGTAATGTTCCAGATGTTAATGGTACTGCTCCATGTTTATACTCTTCTCTCAGCAGCTGTTAAGCTGTTTGAAAAAATTACTCAGATGGGTGGTAGTGGTATTTGATGCAGAATCCACCCCCAAGGGGCATGTAATTACATAAATGCAGCCCAATAAGTATCATTTATCAGGACAGCAAACCAAATAACATTCTTTCAGCCTGATGTAAATCACAAACGCTATCACAGCCTCTTGACAGAACAGGCTGTGCTGACTCTTACTACATATTTTTTTAATCAAGAGATATAAAATTACACAACCTTTTTTTTCCTTTCCCTGTCTATCCATCTACAAATGAGAAGTCTAATCCTGCTAAGGCATGTGCACATGCGTAGCTTCGCCGGTGTGAGTAATCCTTTCAAACTGGCTGAGCTACTTTTTGGAGGAAAGGTAAGTGCAGGAATACAAGTTTGCAGATGTGGTTGTGCAGGCAGTGTGCTCTGGAGACCCCTCTCCTGTTGTCCCTAGCATGCTGTAATTAGTGGCATTAAAGGAATGCTGGGCTGAGTTCCAGAAGCTCGGGCTGAATTTTGGCGTAGGAATGGAGATAGCACTCAGAAATTCAGCAGTAAGATAAATCAGAGTACAGCTCTCAGGCACAGGTCTTCAGTGCAGCTGAGCCCAGCCTAACTATTCAGCTTTAAATGATAACAGAGTTTTGCAGAATAGTTGTTTTGATCATTGCAGAGACTATTGTCTGACTGTGGCTACCTGTGATGTGCTGCAGCTTTGTCTATACTGCAAACTAAACACAGTGAAATAATACTGTGAAATAGCTTCTGATTGCTTTTCTTTCTGTCGTACAAACTCTGTTTCCTGTCTGTTTTCCCATTATTTTCTTTTTTTCCCCTCTTTTTTCGTTTATATTAAACTTTTCCTCCCCCTCACCTTTCCTCCCACCCACGGAGAGAATTTCTATGTGAAAAAATCATGTTGTACTTGCAAGTTCCAGAAGCTTTTGCAAGAGAAGAAAACTGCGAAAATCCTATAATTCTGTCTTAAAAAAGGACACACAAATATGTTTATTTATAGCTCTTACAGTGTGTTTTTTGTTCAGGGGAAGCTTTACTTTCTTTCACCTATTACCTGTTTCTCAGCTCACTAGTGGAAGAACACCATAGTGTGCATTATACCTGCAATATGTTCTATATATTTCTTTCTCTACATTCTTTGCTGCATTGAGGAAATCCAAGATGTTAAATGGGCCTGAAAGTCATCATTTCTTGATACAAAGGCATACATGACAGAGATTAATAAACCCATGAACTTTTAGTTACTGGAGAAATTGCTGTCATTTTGTTAACTATAATGTGAGGGAGGGTGGTGAGTGAAATTTTGCAGAAGATGGCTTCCTGGCATTTTAAGTGATTTTTTTTTTCCCTACCTAAATGTTTAATGCTCCTCTGACTTTAGACAGATATAATGCATGAAACTTGCTTCACATAGGAACAGAGCAGTAAAATACAAAACCTGACCAGAAAAGAACAGCACAATCATACTTCAATAAAACTTTGAGTCTGGTCTCCCAGTGATACTTTACCAGTGATACTGTGCTCAGTGCTGTCTGTTAAGTAATTAATGTGAAGAAAACATAAAAGTTATTGAAGATTTCAAGTTTTGTTTTGATTTGAACATTTCTTGAAATGCCTGTGACCAAATTTCTTCAGGAGTTTTGTGCTAGCCACTGACAGATAAAAGGTGACAGATATGCCAAACTAAGGCAATGTTTTTGGTTTATGGCTAAAAACACGAAAGAATTGCAGTTTACTATTTATAGTGCAGTAAAACATTTCTCCTTTGACCATTTCATTTCTTTTCTTCCCCAGAAAGCCACTCTGCAACATGACATTTGAAGATTTTGAGAACTACTCTTATTTCTATGATCTGTCTGAGGAAGATGAGTCACCCCAGTCCTCCCTCAGCATTGCCCATATTATTTCCCTTTTCTTCTACAGTGTGGCATTTCTGCTGGGAGTGCCAGGTAATGCCATTGTCATCTGGTTTATGGGCTTTAAGTGGGATAAATCTGTTTCCACGCTCTGGTTCCTGAATCTGGCCATTGCAGATTTCATTTTTGTTCTCTTCCTGCCCCTCTATATTACATACGTGGCAATGGGCTTCCACTGGCCTTTTGGGAAGTGGCTCTGCAAAATGAACTCATTCATTGCACTACTTAATATGTTTGCCAGTGTTTTCTTCCTGACATTCATCAGCCTTGACCGCTACATCCGCCTCGTCCACCCTGTCTTTTCCTACAAATACAGGACTGTAAAGAACACCCTCCTTCTCAGTGGGGTCATTTGGATGTCAGCTGCAATTATTGGTGGCCCTGCCTTGTACTTTAGAGACACAGCTACAGTTCTCAACAATGTCACCATTTGCTACAACAACTTCCACGTGCATGACAGAGAACTTGTTTTGCTGACGCATCACATCCTCATTTGGGTGAGGCTTGCATTTGGTTACCTCTTTCCTTTAGTGACCATGGTTATTTGCTACTCGCTGCTGATTGTCAAAGTGAAGAGGAGAACTGTATTGACTTCTAGCAGGCTTTTCTGGACCATCACTGCTGTGGTTGTAGCTTTTTTTGTCTGCTGGACACCTTATCACATATTCAGCATTGTGGAGCTGTCTGCTCACCACGATGAAAACCTGCATGACTTACTGCAGGATGGCATTCCCCTCTCCACCGGCCTTGGTTTCATCAACAGTTGCCTCAACCCAATCCTCTACGTTCTGATTAGCAAGAAGTTCCAAGCCCAGGTGAAGAGCACGGTGTCTGAGGTGCTGAAGCTGGCCCTGTGGGAGGTGAGCCGCTCGGGCACGGTCAGCGAGCAGCTCTGGAGCTCGGACAACGCGCCCGCGCACTCCTGCGAAACTGCCCAGTGACTGCTCGTGCCAGCAGCTCTCCCCAGAGGAGCTGACAGGAGATTTGGAGGTGTTCTTGACTTCACATCTGCCAGTCCGATGTGCACCTTTGCATAGACAGTTTTCTGTAAACAGCTGGCTTCATTGCACTTGCTGCTTTAATGGAAAGGTTTTTGAGGGACACGGGATTTGGATGTGTGCCCTTGCAATGCACCTACAGCCTGGACTGAAAGTTACCAGCACATGTGGAATTACTCTAACTGGGCTTTTGCTGAGGAATGTTGTTGTGGTCCTGTTGGTTTGCTGTGGTTCCATACCTCATTGATATCAAAAGAACACATAATAAAAATATTCCTCCTTGCCATTGCTGATACAACTCTTAATTGAGGCATTCTCATCCAAGAGGCTCTGGCCGTACATCACTGGGTCATGAGTCTCCTGATTGCCTGCTACTGCCCCAAGGTGGCTACATCCCACCTAAATGAAGCTGTCAGTGGCTCCACTCTGCAGCTGGAGAAGACTCCCAAGATGGAGAACACTGATTTGCTGCCTTCTATTGTCGAAAAAGAAAAATATGGAAATAAAACCTCTTCTCCCACTACTCTTTATCTTATACTCAAAACTAAGACAGGAGACCCTGTGTTTTGGGGTCACTTACTGTATTTTTAGCACTAGCTGGGTACAAAATACTGAACAGATGTTTCATATAGGTATTAGGCTCATTCAAATTGTGCAAAGAATTAGTGAAAATATTTTTTACAGCTTCTGTGCCACACTTCTTTTTCTATGTTTAAAATTTTAGTCCTACAGAGGTTTACAACTATTGATTGCTCTTTATTCCTCTTTCAAGCAAAGGTAAAGAAGTAATATAACATTTTGTTTGCCTTAATGTCAAGCTTAAGAAATGGGTGGAATGAATTCATCAGTATTCTGTTACAAGTCTGTAGCCAAATTCGGGCTTCTTTTCCAAATAAGAGGCAAAACAGTTCATCCAGGAAATGGAGTCCACTCCCATAAGAAAGATGAAGTAGTCCCAGTTGTGCTGTATTCTCTTCCAATTTGTTGCTTGCTGCAGAATCACACATGCACCAATGCAAATATATATGCTATGTGGAGTGAACCAATTTCTGATGCAATGCCACTTAATTAAAAAGTTTAATGTGGGACAAAACTCTGCTGAAAGTAAAAGCATAGAGCTTTGGGTAAATTTGAACTGGTTTTGCCTAGTTATTGGCCTAGGCACATAGAATAAAACTGCCTTTCAGATAATTTGCCTAGTTTATATGGCCTGCCAACACAGTAGCATTTATGCTATAATTGAGGCCTTACATGTAAATAGATTTGCTTTTGTATAAAATATATATATATATATATGCATGAGCACATCCAATATTGGTAGCTGCACGAATAGAAACAGCCTGACTGTGGTCTGTAACTATTTCTTTGGGCTCTGGTTTCAGAGTCTGAGAGTCAGGCAGGATCAGTGGAATTTCAGTGTATTTCCCTTGGGGCTGAAAAGCTGGTAAGCAGCATTCTTCCTTTGAGTCATTTGCTGCCTGGTACATAGTTGCTCATCATAATATTTTGGCATTGTGCTGGTGTATGTGCCTAAATCAAACATTTTGCAGTTTTTCTTCACATGTTCCCTGACATCTTTCTAAGAATGATGTACTCTCCTGGCTGTAGTCCAAGTGAAGCAATAAAATTTTCTTGTTTCCAAAGAGCATGTTCATTTGCTTTTCTTAGCTGCAATGTGTGGTGACTGGCTTTTCTTATAACAGCTCCTTCCCAAAGACTTTGGAAGGTGAAATCAAGCCCTGGCCCTTTCTACTATGGGATTTAAGGTTCATGTCAGGTTTCTTCAGCTGTGTGCACAAACATGTTCCTGTGTACTGCACAGAGACTAGATTTTCAAATGGGGGAGCAAATATGTCCCATCTTGCACAAAGGATCTGAAAGTGTGGCCTGAAGCAGACAGGAGGAAGACAGAGGATAGAACTGAAAAAAGCCAAAATCAGCCTTGATCTATGGCATTAAGTGGATTAACAATTGTGCAGTGTAACTGCTACCGTTCACACCAAGATCAGTTACAGAATTATCTCAATCAATCATTCCTTCAAGAGTAATACAAGATATCTAAACAAAAGAGATAATGCTCTGTTTCCAAAGAGTCTCCAAAACAATACCAACAATTCTATGCTGCTTGGACTGAGGAATGCTCACTCGACTCACCACAACGGAAAAAAAGGGCCAGAAAAAGGAAAGGAACCTGTGTCATCGTGCAAAGAGATCCTACAGAAATAGCTATTGACACATTTCATAGTGGACAGGTTCTAGTTACTTTTATCTTCTTCCTGGACAGTTTGTGTTTCTGAAGGTTTTTATGTAGATTAGTTTTGTTCAAACTGTTTCCCCAGCATTCCCGCATAGAACACATTGAAGTTACGGAATTTTCTACTGATCCCTCTGTTATGGGGTGCACTTGGGATATTTCCTTTGTTTATTCCAGGGTGCTGATTTTTCACAGGCACAATGACACAGTAATATACCAGCACATATCCAAACACCACCCAGAACCACCTAACACAAATATATGTGGATTGAGCAGAATACTCTTGCCCACACACCTACCTATTTTTTCACTGGGAACACTGTGCTCTCTAGGATTTTTTTTGTTTCTTTTGTTTCTGTGCAACTTTCTTTTTAATATCAAGATAAAAAAAAAAAACCCTGCCAAAACCCACAAGAAATCTCAAGAACCAAAGAGTTTGTGTGTGCATGCTTAGCATAAACATAATACACACAAATCCAGTCTGGCACGTCTGGATGGCTCAGTGCTGCATTTTAACAAAGTTACCATCTATAAATCAAACCATTTTATCCACTTAGGGCTTTTATTTGAAAGCCAAGAAAATAGTATCAAGGTAAGCAGCACTTTGAAAGGGAGGTCAGAAAAAGTGATAGCCAAGACAATAAAACCTGTATTTTTGAGGCAGAATTTTTAATAACTTGCTTGTCTGATATGGTGCTTGCCAATTTCTTGCTTGTAACAGCACCATGACAGAATTGGTAAAACTAAGCTACATGATTTAGCAGAAGCAACAGCTAGAGAATTGCCACAGAAAGGGTACTGTTTAGGAATTAGGCTTATGGAAGGTGGCAAGTGAGCCTGTAACAATAGTCACTTTCAGATCTTTAACCATGCTTTAAGCCTCTAGCGGGCAGATTTTTTTTTCTGAGGCAAATTATAAACAAAGCTCTTACATAATCTGAAGTTGGCAGACCTTTAAACAAGGAGAAAGAGGACCTGCTGTGCCAGATAACCACACAGATGCTCTGTGGGGGAAAAAAAAAAGCAACAAAAAGAGTTACTTAAGATGCAGCTGTCAGACTCTGACACTGGGCAGCTTCATCTCAGAATGACCAATGTGGCACGTAAAAGGATTCCATTCCATGGTCACAATAAATCCTGTCAGTCCAATGCAAGGCATAGAATTATGAGTTTGTTTAGAAGCTTCACAGCTTTGACAGCTTCTATATTTGTATCATTCCTATAGACAGTTTTTGGGATTTATTCCTGCCGGTTCTTCAATCGCTGAAAGAAATGCCAAAATCTATCTAGAAACCAATCTGGAGCTGAGTAAACAGCTCAAAGTGCTTTTAATTTCTCTACTTTTTATACCCTTTAATGTGTTTGCATTTTCTTTTTCTTTTTTCTTGTTTAATTCACGAGCCAAGTTTCTCGTGTGGGTCAGACGGACCCTGCAGTCCCGGCTCCGCGCCCGGGGCACCGCTGGGCTCGCAGCGCCCCCCGGAGGCACCGCCCGCGCCCCGCACGGCCGCGCCTCCTCCGCTGCGTTCTTGGCTCTGTTAATTACGGCACAAAACTGGACGCAAATGTTCCCAAGCCTCAAGGAAAAAAAAAGTTTCAAGTCATAGAACAGGTGAGAAGGCAGGGTAGTCTCAGGCCTTATCTCTAGAGCACGGCAAGACACTTTGAACTTACTTTCGGCTCTCTCTCTCACTGGAGTTTTAGCTTTCAGCAAAGGCTGTGGTATATTTGAGTAGTCACTACCCTTACTATACAAAAGGAATTTATACTGTTTACTCACTAAAACATGCTCTTTGACTGAGCCCTGCTCCTTTTCCTTAAAACCATCCCTCCCTCCAGAGGAATCCCAGACATTTCCAAAGAAGCAATTTCCTCAGCAGATGGAGGGAAGAGCATTTCAGTATTTTAAAGCCACGGTCATGATAACCCTGAAGTGATGCTCTGCTTGCGCTCTTGGGTACTACAGTGACGAGTCAGAGCAACACTGAAATTCAGTTTTGGCTTCTACTTTACCCTTAAAGAAAACCTTACATTTGTGAGGTGGATTACTCAAAGATTCTGAAAAAAGCACAGACACTGCACATTTTTTTGCAACAACATTTATTCTAGGTATATCAAGATTTAAATCTTATTGAAAGCAGCTACATCCATTGATTGTACATAATCTTCAAAAGCTGTTATTCTCTCTTCCAGCATATCTGTTCCAACTTTATCATCTTCAACAACACACTGGATCTGAAGCTTTTTGATACCATAGCCAACAGGTACTAACTTGGCTGTAAAACAAAAAAAGCATTTAGTACTCCTTTATTGGTGGAAATTCTTAAAAATACAGATCTAAGAGTGAAATGACTGAAGCATATAAAAACAGCCTGTGATCCACATTATGGACCATCTAATTAACCCAGCATTCATTACAACTGATTGAAAAAGCTTCTTTCTGTGGACCTCCACCCCTCCAAACCAGTGATGTGGGTGGGTAAAGGTGTTTGTTTGCTGCATCAGGAATTGATGCAGGAGAGCAGAGTTTAAGTCCTATAGCTTTTAAAACCTGCATTTGAGTCTTAACCATATATAACAGCACTAACACACCTTTTCTGACCATGTAAAGACACTGAAGTACTGCAGTTCCCCCATTACAGCTACCTACATTTCACAGATCAGCAGTGACCACAAGTCCACTGCTCGTGTACTATGCCAGGGACCTGCACTCTCCCTCTCCCTGCTCTGAAATCTGCCCATACTTACAAGACCCCCAGACCAAGCCATCTGCTTGAATGCTTCGAACACACTCCTCTAGTTTGGCCATGTCTGTCTCATCATCCCAAGGTTTCACATCAAGCAGGATTGATGACTTGGCAACAACAGCTGGTTCTGGGGGAAGAAAATCACCATGAAAAGATAGGCATCTTCCAAAAACTAATGAATAGACTTGCAAACTGGTTTTACAAGAGTAATTTATCCCATTTCATGAACAAGAACCTCCTCACATTGCTGTGACAGGCCTCTGGTACCAATCTACATGTCTGAAGTACTGCAGCCGTGTGCCTCCCAAGGTTCAATATATAGATACTTTATGAAAACACAGATTTAAGTAGATGACAGTGTTTGTTACATAGGAAGTCCTTCTCAGAACATCTGAGAAAGAGCCTTATGCTGTGTAACAGTTTGTTCTTCCACAGAGGGAATACTGCAACTGCTACAGTTCTGAACAGTTCCAGACCAGTAGCTGTGGAGTAACTTGTGTACTGCAGCAGTTTCTCTAAACTTTTATCTCCATTTATGTAGAAAGCCCAGTCCCTGGAAAGAACAAGCAGGAATGTATGAACCAAAACAAAAAGCATGTTAACATTCCTATTTGCTGTGGGAAGGCTGAGCTCACTAGCAATCCAAGTGCAGCTAATTACTCCTGTTTCATTCCAGTCAAGCTGATCTATTATTACATTAATTAGTCTTTCTAGCCATCCTGTCCAAATGCACAAAAATTAACTCAAGCATAAAGATTAGAAAGCTCTTGGCACACATACTTTTGGACTTCTTTGATTCATACTGGGCCAGACGTTCTTCCCTCAGTTTCTTTGCTTCTTCACTTTCCTGAAAGAGAAATTTGCAGTTACAGAAAAGCACCAAACCTCCACCTCTACAAAGCACCACTAAACTGACTGGCATCTACTCAGATAAAAACAAATCATCACACCTGTCAGCCGAAAGATGGTGATTTTTTGTTTTACTCATCATGTATCCAGTCAAAGTTGGACAGTTCACCCCACTCCAGCCCACTATTTTCTAACTTTTGAGTTTTTACCTTCCAAGCTTTCCTATTCTGCAAAGATAGCTACACTTGAGAATTGCAAGGTCAGAAATATAAGTAACTTCAACTAGGTCAAGGTGAAGATCTGCCTTTCTGTGGTTATTTCTGAAAAGCAGTAATAATAATACAAAAAGGTCACAAGTACCTCCTCATCATCAGATCCAAAAAGGTCAATGTCATCATCATCTTTGCTATCTGTGGCCGCTCCTGTGGTATCCTCAACATCAGCAGGACCATATTTTCCCAAAGCCTTCTTTACTCCTGGCAAGCTGAAAGAAAAATGCAGGCATTGGGAGCCTCCTCAAACATCAATATAATCACTGCCAGTTTATCAATACCCCTAAAAATGCATTTATAATGAAAAACTTGTGCTAAAAAGAGTAAAAATCCAATTCTGCTACTTGAAATCGGGACCTTGTGAAAGACAGCCCCCAATGCTCCTGACATGTAGCTCATCAAAGCCGGTATGATCCTGCCCAACTAAGTACATGGACAGGAAAAACTTTCTTACTGGAATCCTTTATCTGCACGATATTCTGTTTAGGAATTACCAACCTCTTGGTCGTGCTTCCCTAGACCTACTTTCACTTGTTTAAAACATAGTAAATCTGAAAACACACTACTAAACACACTACTAAAAGGTAACTGCTATTTTCCTATGTTTTAGTGAACACTTCACCCTAAACCCCTGCTCTTGACAGGACAAAGGACCAGAATTCCCTGAATTTACCTTCTCTTGCAGCTCATATAGACCCATTATCTTACAATAAGCTCATAATTGTATTGCTAATGTGAATGGCTGGTACCAAAGCCATAAAACCAGCTTTGGATTTCAGGAATCCTAAGCAGTTTCCAGATACTCTGTGAAACCACTTGAGAATTTCAGTCCCCTTTAGCATTACAAAAGCTTCAGAAATGTACTGGAGACTGAGACACCCATGTTAGGAAGTGCTTCGTTCGAGGAGGACTGGAGGACTGAGGCTCAGAGAAAGCAGTGTAGCAGTACTGACCCTACCTATGCTGTACCTTTTCACAGAGGCCTGCAGTCTCCACGGATGTCAATACCGCACCTTTCATGAACACGTAAAACCACTAAAAGAGAAAAAAGAAACTATTTCCTTTCATATCTCCTTTTGTTTCCATGTCCTTCAGTACTGCTAAACATTAATTTTGTCCTCCGTACTGACAAAAGACGTCTGGCCTGTTTCTGGAGCTCTGGGTGTTCCAACACCACCAAACGCCACGTGGTGCCACTGGAAACCAGTTTTACTCAAACTCCAAGAAACAAATGCAACAATTTTTAGGCTAGTTCGGGGAAACATTGCAGCTTCTGAGTTTTACCATACCTTGCCTTTTGCTTTTCATACGACTTAATGTGATTGTACCACCGGAGAGCATGGAACAATTCTGCAGGCGGCGGGGCAGCGATCGCTTCGAAGACTGCTATGTCAGCCTGGGAAGGGACGTACCTGAGGAGAACGAGCCAAATTACCTCCCTTGCTCGAGGCACGCAGCAACACGTGGAGCAGCGGCGGCCGCCGAGCAGCGCCGCCCGTGCAGCTGCCGGGTGACTCGCGGCCCTCCCCGCGTCCCCACCGCTTGGCTCCGCCAGGTCCGACTCACATTCCCCGCACCCCGGCACGCCCCCGCCGCCTCTCACCCCTCGATGTAGCTCTTGTCGGCCAGGAAGTCATTGAGGACGCGGAGGCCCGCAGCGGACTTCAGGTCCCCGAAGCCCATGGCGGCGGCGCGCGGCCCACACGCTGCGCCCGCCCCGACCGCCACCGCCGCGGGAAAGGGCCTCGTCGCGCCTGCGCCAGCCTTATATAGTGCCGATATTCCTCCGCCGCGCTGCACGCAGTTGTATTCCTCCGCGAGAGAGAGCCGCGAGATAGCTCCTCACTGGTCGACTGCTGCAGCGCAGGACGGGCAGCGGACGGGACACCAGAGGTGCGGAAAAGCGTTGAAGTAATAAAAGCGAGGCTGACTATAAACCCTGGGAAGGTTTGCGGTGTTATACGAGATTTGTAACATTGTACTGTTGCCACACCCCGCCCTGCTGGCAAAGCGGAAGTTGCCGGAGTTGAGCGAAGAAAGAGGCGGAAAGGGGCGGAAACTGCCGAGGGAGGGCAGTGCGTGTGACGGTGGCCGAAAAGGCTGTGGGCTAGCGGCGGAAATTACGCCTGTCATCGTTCGCCTATAGCTTGCCGGAAACACCCGAAGCGGTTCGCTCCGGAGGTTGCCGAGCGCGGACTGCCCTGTACGGAGATTGCCGAAGAAGGCTCCGGAGATAGCCGAAGGAGGCTGAGGTCAGCGGCGGAAAGGCCCGAGGCCGCCGCCACAGAGGCCGAGGCGGAGCGCAGCCGTCCCGCGGCGCCGCCGCCCGTCCCGCGCCAGGTAACGGCGGTGCCGCCGCGGGCGGCTCGGTGGGCGCGGGTGCCGCTGCTCCGGGCGCCTCCGCCGCCGCCGGTCCCGGTGTCCTTGACGGGCCGGGCGGCGGGCCGGGGGCTGCCCCGCGGGCGGCGGCGCCTCCAAGGTGACCCCCGCGCCGGGTAGCGCTGTCGCCCGCCGTGCCCTCGGCACCGGGGACTGCGACACCGGGCCCGATGCCGCCGAACTGCTCTGTGGGGGAGCGGGGCCGGGCCGGCACTCCGCTGCAGGCGGAGAGGCCGCTCAGTGACGCCCTGTGTGTGATGTATAGATTGGTAGAGAATCATATCTTGCGTTTGGAGGAGGTAACTCACTGTCCCATAACTGTACATATAGTTCTGCATACGTGCTCCTTTGCAACTGGGGTAGAAGTTTTTACTCTGCCGGTTTAAAACTCGCCAGCAAACATTTGAACTGATAACAACAGTGCTGTTTTCTCTCTTACCAAAGCATCATGCTTCGACTGCTCGCTGTCCCCAGGACCTTAGCTGGGGTCACCCAGTCCTCCAGAGTATGTGGTAAGTGTCTGTAGTTTATATCTGGGTGTCTGGTGATAGTTGTATGTGCAGTTCGTTTATTGAAGGGCACATATGCATATGTGCTTTGCAGGCTGAGGGATTCTGTGTTGCACTGTTGGTAGAATTAGGATTCTGTCAGCACTCTATAAAGAAAATCAGGAGTGGGGGGTCTGATGGTTTCCATCTAGCAGTAAGTGAAAGTTGGTTTTGTTTTTTTTTTCCTGTGTCCTTCAGGGCGTACAACTGCAACAGCAGCCAGCAACCAAATAGAGGTGTTTGTGGATGGCCATCCTGTACTGGTGAACCCCGGAACCACTGTCCTGCAGGTGTGGGGAATGGTATTCTCAATTTTCTGGGACTTCCCATCTCACTTCTCGGCAGCATTTTCTGTTCCATACAGAAAAAGCCACCCATCTTTACATTGTTTCTTGCAATTCTTTAGGGTATTTTGATTGACTTGATCTTTAGGGCATTTTGATTGACTGTGATGCAATTTCAAGTGACAGAAATCCTTGGAGGAATTCAGTGTTTGAAAAAGAAAAATATGCCACGGTTGCTTGAAAGAAGATGCATGCAGCATCAATCCCAGCTGCAAAACTTTATTCAGTGCAATAACAGACTTCAAAAAATTCTGGTTGAACTTCTATCTCTGAACACTTTGTGACCTTGTAGTCTTTCAGAACCTGTACATTTTGTATCTTATTGCAGTGTGTCTTGGGTAAATGAGGGATTGTCTACTTTTAGTTATTAGTTGTTAGGATTCAGAGTGCTCATCCTTAGCTGCTTTTATTATTCTTGGTGTGGGAAGAAAGGGAACCTGGATCTCTCAGCCTGTACTGAGCATTGTTACTTTTCAGGCTAAAATTTCAAGTAAAGCTTTCTTTAAGAAGCTATTAAATGAAGATGTGGTATAACAGGTTAGAACATTAAAATACACAATACAGTGGTATTTCTTCTGGTAGGCATAGCTATAATGCTGTAGCATAGATCCCATTAGCTGTGGGGGTTTTATGCAGGAAAGGCTGTCTTCATCTGGTCTCTGGAAATCTGTTGGCTCTGTCCCCCTGTCTCTTCTGTCATGTTGCCTTTGAGTTTGGGGTCTGTTGAAGTTGAAGATTGACTGTGCTGGAGGATCTGTGTTGTTGGAAATCATTATGCTCACGGTGCTCTTTTTATGTTTTTCAATTTTTATTTTGATGCACTTTTCTGTAAAGAGTTGATGTGTTCTTAAAAAAGTTATTTATTGCTGGCAAAAGTTACCTGCATTGCCCTGTTGCAGAGAATTCTGTTATTGGAGGAAAGAATGAAATAGAGGTCAGTTAGTTTTTCTAACCTTTCTAAAGGTTAGAAAAACTGTGTTTGTAATTGATATCCTGACATTTTTTTTGCTTTGTCACAATTTTTTATTTATGGTCACTTCTTAAGATGAAAGGTCAAGTGCACTCTGTTCTTGAGCACTGACAGTGTTACTCTTTGAAAAGCTGCATGGTGTTTTCTGAGGTGGAACTGAAAAGTCTAACTAAGATTTAATTTTTCTTTGTTTCTTATTTTCTGATAGGCCTGTGAAAAGGCTGGAGTTCAGATACCTCGTTTTTGTTACCATGATCGTCTCTCTGTTGCTGGAAACTGTAGGATGTGTCTTGTGGAAATAGAGAAAGCTCCAAAGGTATTGTTTACGTTTCATAGGAATTGCAGTATGGAATATGCAATACAGAATTCAATAGGAATTTTTTTGCTGTGCTTGGGCCTAGTTTAAATCTTGTAAGTAATTGTTGTCATTCTCTTGGACATGAGCATTTGATAGCTGTGTGTTTGCTGTTAGATGCATTTTTTTTCTCTGTAGTTCAAGCTTCAGGCACACATTTTCAGCTGAAACTACATAAATAATAAACTTCAGATACTGTATGAAGTTACTTGTAAGATTAGTACGTGCAGGTTCATTCTAAGTAAAGATTGCAGTTATTTAGTAGTTTATATTTTATTGATATCTGTTGTGAAATATTTGATTTCAGGAGCGAACACTCTCTTCAGCAGTGCAAAGAAATCTGTGCACATTGTTTATGAGTTCAGTCTTGTATTACACATTTATACTCACACATAAAATTTTTTAGCTCAGCCCAACTTCAATTCCATAGTTTGAGCTTTGTGTCTCTGAATATGTTGAGCTATCACTAAAGGTGGAAGTCATGATGTGATTGAAAAGTAAGAGGGATTTGTTTACAGAGCAGGAGTTTTTGTTACTCTTACAGTAATCTTGAGAAGAATTTTATTCCAAGACTTTATACAGGCTTTGTGCAAATAAATGTCTTGTAAATGATTCATACTCTGAATTTCAGTTCTAGAGGTTTTCTAGATGACTGCTGAAGCTCTTTCATTTGCCTTGTATCTATTACAACTGACATTCTTAATGCTGCAACTGCTTGAATGGGGACTGGACATTGTAGAATTTTATATTTTGAATAAATCACAACTAATTTTACCTTTTTATATAGCAAATTATTAATAAATATGGCTTCTAGTGACTTAATCAGTTAGACTCTTTTTTTTTTTTTTTTTCCTTGAAGACCTATTTATTTCTCTTTATTTATAACAGATACCTATGTTAGAATTGCAGGGGGAGGAGGTGGGGTTTGTGCCCATGCTGAGGAGAAATAAATACATTGTGTTCATGCTTGTTTTTTATGGTGATTGCAGCCAGTTGCTGCTTGTGCCATGCCAGTTATGAAGGGCTGGAATATATTGACAAACTCCGAGAAGTCCAGGAAAGCAAGGTACCTTTCTTTTAGCCTCCTTTGACTGATTAGTTGTACTGTCTGCTAAATGATGTTAAGTTGACGTTAACTTCATTCTCTGAACCTAACAGAGAGGGTGTAATGGAGTTTCTGCTGGCAAATCACCCGTTGGACTGTCCTATCTGTGATCAGGGTGGAGAGTGTGATCTACAGGTACAACATCCAATTAAATTATGTGGACTTATACATAATGCTCTTGTCTTAGGTGAAGTTGTGCTTTCCAGCAGCCTGGATATGGGTGTGTTCTATTGTCTGTTGCAGGACCAGTCAATGATGTTTGGCAGTGACAGGAGCAGATTTAGAGAGAGCAAACGTGCTGTGGAGGACAAGAACATTGGCCCCTTAGTGAAAACCATCATGACTCGGTGTATACAGTGCACTCGATGCATCAGGTAAAGTCCTTTGCTTTCACTGAGGAGAGTACTAAGCAGGCATATTTGTGGCAGTTTGTTACTAGTGGAAGAAACCCCATGAGGAGTAGTCAGTTTTTAAAAAAGTTGTTTTCTGATTTTACTTAAAAAATTTATTTCTGTTAGTGACTGATAGCTGGTTTTGTGGAGCTACCAGAGAGGAAATAGAAAAAGATGGCCAGTGCATGAAAGTGAAATCAGAGTTCTGCAAGGCAGAACTGGTCCCATGGTGTTGGTGCCAGAATGGATATGTGACTTCCTCAGCCACAGGTGTAAGGTTTATTTATTTTTGATAGCCTCTGGTAGCTGTATTTATGTTGTTCTGTAGTCCTGAGATGCTGTACTGGCCAACTTGAGCCAGATGGAAAAGAGTACTATGTACCCAACTGGTTCTAGAAAGAACTTGTTACTTAGGACTAATCTTGGACTCAGTTAGTGTAATACAGTGAGTGTTGAACTGCTGTGTTTTTTGATATACTCCCCCTAGTTTTTGTAGCCCTCTCTGAAATCCTGCAGATGGTCCTGTATGTCATGGCGCTGACTAATGCACCTAAACAATTGTTTTCTTCTTTCAGGTGTATGAACTAATGTTTTATCTTAAGAAAATGGGATGAGGGCTGAAAAATGTTCTGTGTTGCAGTTGTACATACCAGACGTGTTTCTCCTTCTTTCTGCACCTACCAGGTTTGCTAGTGAGGTTGCAGGGGTAGATGACTTGGGAACAACCGGAAGAGGAAATGATATGCAAGTTGGCACTTACGTTGAGAAAATGTTTATGTCTGAGTTATCAGGAAATATTATTGACATCTGCCCAGTTGGTGCTCTTACCTCCAAGCCATATGCTTTTACTGCACGCCCATGGGAGACAAGGTAGGTGTCTTAACTCCTACTGAAGACACAGCTTTCTCTGTTTGTTGTACGCTTTATCTTAGAATATGTCCATCTGTGATACCAAGGGTTTTCTCTGGTTTTTATTTTCTGTGGTTTTGTTGTAGACTTTTCCATAGACTGAATCTAAGACAAATTTTGTTACTTACAGCTTATTTAAGAAAAGGAAGGATGTTATAGTTTGCAGACTGTTCTTCCCTTAATTTTACCCTAAAATGTTTTGGACTTGTAGGTTGTGCTGATTGCTTAGTAAAAGATGCATATAAAGGAAAATACAAATTCATTAACTCACTAATTGTTGAGGATATTATTTAAAATATCTTGTGCAACTAAGCTCTTCAGCCTCAGAGCAGACCTCTGTGTGATTTTCTTAAGTAGTTGTTTAACCCTAAACAAGACCTGAAACACAGTCAGGAGACAGAATCACAGAACATTAAGGATTGGAGTGGTCCTCGAAGATCATCTAGTCACAACCACCCCTGCCATGGGCAGGGATGCCCTCAGTAGATCAGGTTGGCCAAGACTTTATCCAGCCTGGCCTCGAACATAGGAACATGCTGGTTTGACCATCCCAGTGATACTGAAAATCCCTAGAGCTGTTGTAAGTAGTCTGGAGGAGCCGGGGAAGGCGTCTCCCCGCCGATGGCTCTCCGGGAAGGCGGAGGGTGTAATTACCAAGCGTGTCCGCTGGACGGCGCCCGAAGCACGGAGCCGGCCGCGGCGCTGGGTGCGAGCCCCGGCTCGGTCTCTCCGACAGCGATTTCGTCCCATCATAAACCAGTGGCACACCGTGACGGAATTACATCCTTAACCCACCTTCAAGAGATGATAAACAGCAAACAAGGAACACGTGCAGACAGCAAGGTGTTACATAACACAGCTCTGAGAACGTGTGCAGCAGCTCCGAGACCAGCGCTTCATACAATGAGCGCTTATAACAAATCTGTTTTCACATGCTTTGGTCAGATCTGTTGTTACCTCAACTCTTTGTGCCCCACACTGGATGCTTTAAAAGACTGTTGTGGTTTAACTCAGCAAGCAGCTAAATATGACCTAGCCAGTTGCTCATTTCAGCCCCTCATGTGGCATAGGAGAGAGAAAACTGGGGGAAAAAATGTAGAATTTGTGGGCTGAAATAAGGGCAGTTTAATAGGACAGAAGAAGAAAATTACAATAATTACAAAAGAACTAGAATGTACAAAGGAAGTGATGCACACTGCAATTGCCCAGCAGCTTTCCCCCTCATTCACATGCTGAGCTTTTTGCTGTGTGGTGCAGAACAATCCTTAGGCCCATTGGGTTCAGCTATCCTGCATGTGTCCCTACAGCTTCTTGTGCCCCCCAGCCTCCTTACGGTGGGAGAAGCTGAAAAGTTCTTGATGTGGTGTAAATATTGCTTAGCAACAACTAGAACATCCTTGTGTTATCACACAACTCTCACCCTAAATCTAAAATACATATCTATACCAGTTACTAGGAAGAAAATAGTCTCTATTCAGGCCAAAAATAAGACACTGGCTGCTGATAAATGAAAGACTCAAAGTGGTTTATTTGTTCTTCTAAACAGGAAGGTAGAGTCAGTTGATGTTCTTGATGCAGTTGGAAGCAACATTGTAGTGAGCACGAGAACGGGAGAAGTGATGAGAATTTTGCCAAGGCTGCATGAAGATATCAATGAGGAATGGATATCTGACAAAACCAGGTGTGTGGATGTGCTTGTACCCACGTGTGTTTATGCCTGCATCAAAGGCACAGTGTGGAGAACCAGAAATGTGCACAGTAGCACCTACTTTGGTGTTCAGCTGGTAGTATTGGAAAGCTACAGTGAGGAATAATTGTAAAATATGTTTTTAAATTCTGTAATTGAAGTTGCTGAGTTTTCTAATGTTCTTTTTAACATTTTTGTATTTTTGTAACATTTTTTCACGGTAACTTTTATTTCTGTTACTGATAATTTTCCAAGTTTTTGAGAAGGAAAAGTCAAACTTTCAGGGGAAATATTTCTTGGTTTTCTCTTTTCCAAAAGTCTGCAATTAGAAAACTCACTCACATAATTATGCACAATTATCATTGTCTTTGATGTTTAATGATATTTTTGGTGTTCACTTAGGTTTGCTTATGATGGTCTGAAGCGTCAGAGGCTTACTCAGCCAATGGTCAAAAATGAGAAAGGAGTATTTGTTTATACCTCATGGGAGGATGTATTACCTCGTGTTGCTGGTGTGGTAAGATCAGTTTTTAATATAAATAGTCTAAAATTAATTCTAAAAACTGGATGTATTACAAATATTAGTATCAAATTAATTATATTTAAAAGGATTTTTTCTTTAAGGTTAGAGGGGGACCATTGTGTTTCCACTTCAATTTCTTATTTTGACTAATATTTCCTGTTTCATGGATTGGACCTTTTAAAGAACTTTTTCTTATCATGGTTTCATTTGGAGCCTTGGGAGAGAAATTGCTTTTATTTAAATAGGAAAGTAAACTGTTTCTTCAGAAATTTACGAGGAAGCAATTTTCCCAAATACTCTGACCTATCTGAAGACATCTTTAAATTTATTTAAACTGTGCTATCACCACTTTTGCCATCAAAGACATTAAGTCTGTATTACTTATATCTGAAATGTGCTTTCCTCAGTGCTTTCTCTGTGTGGTGATTGATTCTGCAGCTCAAATGAAGTGCTGCATGACTGCCCTGGATTTTGATTAAAAATTTTATGTGGGTGAAGTAGAATTGAATAACTGTAATTGAACTTTCCTCAAGGATGTTTTTGCCCATGGTACAGTAGCAGGGTTTGTTACAAAGACTATTTCTTCTCAGATAATACCTTTAAGTTTACTACCAGACTTGTGTAAGGGAAGTTTGTATTCTGTCTGCACTGTGGCTTTGTTAAAATAAAAACATTCACCACCCTTCCTCTCTCACCACACCAAATGAGAATTAGCTGCACCTGAGTGATAACTCAAGTGGGAAAGACCTGCATAGAATGCAGAGAGCTCTTCTTTGCTTATCATGAGTTCTGAATGAGCTGGAGCTGCTGCCTGGCAGGAATCAGACATCACTGATCAGTTTGTGCTGCTTCAGGCCAGCGGTAGCACTGTTAGCTTTGGCATGCTCTAATATAACAAATATTTACCTGGGCTAAATAAGAATTTATTTCAGCCGTTTCTTTTGTTTATGTTTATGCTTCCTTTCTCTGCAGCTCCAGTCAGTGGAAGGTAAGGATATAGCAGCAGTTGTAGGAGGGCTGGTGGATGCAGAAGCACTAATAGCTCTGAAAGACCTACTGAATAGACTGAATTGTGATATGCTCTGCACTGAAGAGATCTTTCCTACTGCTGGAGCTGGGTAAGAGGACAGGCAATGTCTGTCTATAATTAGTATGTTAATAAACTTTGCAGTCTGCAGATCATTTCATGGCAATATTCTGAAATTAGCAGGAATAACAACTAGTAATGCATTAGCAGGATTTATTTGAATTTCCAGTCCTCACATACAGAGAGTATTTATGGATTGTGAGTTGATTTGTAGTCTACTCCAGCAAGGGTTGCACGCTTACTCCATGTTGTACTGAATGTACAGCTGCTGCAGTTGGAGTCAGTCACTGAAAGCCAGTTACACTCTGTTGTGAGCTGGATAAGTTACTCTATTTCTATTTGTGGTGTAAAAACTTCAGTACATTTATGATTAGTAATTTGGATTGAGAAATCTCTTCTTTGTCTTTCTTTTCCTGAGATGAAAAAGTATTTTGAGCATTTACAATCTTGACCATTGCTTCTTTCCTTTCCTCTGCCGAATTCTTATTCTCTTTCTTCCATCTTTTTGTTATAGCACAGATTTACGCTCCAACTACCTGCTGAATACCAGGATTGCTGGGGTGGAGGAGGCAGATGTCCTCCTTCTGGTTGGCACCAATCCACGCTTTGAGGCGCCGCTTTTTAATGCTAGAATTCGGAAGAGGTTCGTGTTCCTTGGTGGTGAATAAGCACATGAATCCATCTGGATTTGATACGGTGCTGCTTGGCTGGAGCTGCAGGCAGTAACTTGAGAGCATTCGTTCAGATGGGATCACTGGATTTAGTTCACCTTTTAGTAAAGGGAATGGTAATTTATGTGTGGAAAAAGGGTAGTACCCTATAGTGTAGAGCTAGTTCATTCTTGCTTTGACATTTTACATTAAGTTCATCTACTCAGACATTTATTCCTTTGTTACATTACACAGACACCTCAGATTTTCTGTTTTATAGAAGTCTGTTCAAGCATATTCCTTAAAGAT
This sequence comes from Haemorhous mexicanus, assembly GCF_027477595.1. Classification (NCBI taxonomy): domain Eukaryota; kingdom Metazoa; phylum Chordata; class Aves; order Passeriformes; family Fringillidae; genus Haemorhous; species Haemorhous mexicanus. The sequence goes on along the minus strand of NC_082348.1, from coordinate 25,503,902 downwards.
TTATTTTCAGCATCAGTTTATTGCTTTTTGTACTGTAACAAATCAGATGTGCTGAGTTTAGAAGCCATCATTCCAGTTTAACATTTTCTTTGCCACATAGTGTGGCTTTACCAAACTTTTGAATATAGCTAATTCAATTTTAATGAGATATGTCAGTATGAGGCAAATGAGATCTATAAAAGCCCTGTCCTTCTTAATGCTGGGATCTTTGAAAATACATGATTTTAAACAGTAATGGTGTTGACATTTTGAAAGGAGAAAATGCAGTGAGACTTTTGAATGTGTGTTTTCATGTATTGTTATAAGTCTGTGCCATGAGAAGCTGCAAAAAAGAAAAATTTCTAACCAGCTAAATTTTATGTGTTTATCTAAGAAATAAGTGGATTTCTAAAACTGAATTTGCAGAAGCTTGGGGGGAGGAGGGAATTGAGTTATGAACTTGTCACGTCAGGTGTGTTGCTGCACTGTTTCTGGAATATATCTAGAGAAATAATCCTTCTAAAAACCTATAGGCTTGCTTAATAGCCAGAATAAAACTAAACTGCATCTTGCCAAAACAATCAATGCCATTTAAATTCCTTTGCAATCCTATTTTAAGTGACTGCCGAAGTTCTAATTAGTGGCTTTTGTTGGGTAAAACTCTGTATTTCTTTAATTTTTATAAAATGTCTGTTGTATTTTCAGCTGGCTTCATAATGACTTGCAAGTGGCCCTTGTTGGCTCTCCTGTGGATTTGACCTACAGATATGAACATCTGGGAGAGTCCCCACAGATACTTCAGGAGATTGCTTCTGGCAAGCATGCCTTCTCCAAGGTACACAGAACTTAAGAGTGTGGCTGTTAAATTCCACAGGTATTGAGGAATAATCTGAGTTCCCTAGAGACAGATTTGAAGAAAAGTACCATCTTGTAGATGGGGTTATTTGTTTTTAATCAAATGCAGAGATGAAGTAATGATTAGTGTACACCAAGTGTGTATAAACTGTGTAATATATTCAGGTGTGTAAAACTTTGCAGTGCAGGAAACTCCTGGGATATTTATTGTCATAAAATAGGCTGTTCCAGGTGCTGCTGTTTCCACTTGAATGTGTGGTTATTGAGTGTACAGTTGTGTACTGACAAGGTAGTTTTCTGCTTACAGCAGTTTCTCTTGGCTTTAGCTCTAAATGAAACAACGACCATTTTGGAACCGTAGGTTTACGTGGAAGACTTATGGAGAAATCAGGGATTTATTACATTATCTGTACCAAGAATTGTCTTTGTAGCTGTGGAATGAGTTTCTGATTGTTGGCTTGCACAGGTCCTCGACAATGCCAAAAAGCCAATGGTGGTGGTGGGCAGTGCAGCCCTGCAGCGCAGGGACGGAGCTGCCATCCTCGCTGCTGTCTCCAGCATTGCACAGAACACCAGGGCCAGGAGCGGTGCTGCTGCTGATTGGAAAGTCATGAACATCCTACACAGGTTTGCTTAAAAACTTCTTTGGGAGCAGCTTGCTTGCACATTGGGCTGCACAGGTTACCACAGTGTATGTGTACAGATTGCTTCTTGTACACATAAGCAGCCTTTTGGGTTAAAACCTGTAGGGAATGTAAAAAACAGAAATACAAGCTAGCAAAAACTTCTTAATAAAAGTGGGTTCCTTGACCTGGCTCTCCATGAGTTATTATTAATTTATGATATTCAAATGTAGAATTTAAGGTTTTGATTTAGACATGGAATACAAGAGGGCTTAATAACATCTACTGCAGTAGGATGCACAGTAGACCAGTGTCGCTTGGTAAATGACTGCATTTTATCTAGAGGAAAAAAAACAAAATGGCAAGAGTATTTAAATAATATGGTTTCTTTGTTTGGGTTTTTCTAATATTCCTTTTACTGTGCAGCTTCTCAACTGAATAACTAACAGAGATGCTTCAAAGATTTCCATTTGAGAGCTTTTAATCTTTGCTATTCAGTTTGTCAGCATAATACTCCTTTTAATAGACAGGCTTCTCTTTGAACAGTCCTTCACCACTCCCTTTCTAAAATTCTGTCAAATTGACCAGCTCTGTAAAGGAAAAATTATTTCACCAAATGTAATGGCTTCTAATTCTGGAGACTCAAAAAATTTTTTCTGCCTAAAGCAGCCTCACTGATGTAAAAATAGTATAGTTAGAGCAGGGCTTGGGCCTCTGAAGGAAACTTGAATATAACATTCTGCTGCTGAAACTGAAATATTTAGTACCAAAATAATGATGAGTTAAAGAACACTCATGGTACAAGTGTGGTTTGGCAGTCTTTCATACTGACTTCCATACTTCTGGTGCACCATCCGTTCAACCTTAAGTGTAAAAAGCAACCTAACTTACTGAATCCTCTATGTCTGACTGTGTCAGACAAAATGAGTTACATTGGAAGGTCTGTACTCTAGAGAGAATCTTTTTTCTTTCAAATAAGACTGGTGCCTGATCATGGAGGATTATGCAAAACTGTTGCTTTGGAAGACTGACAGAAAATGGAATTATTAGTTCATTCTTTTAAAAGTATTTTTATGTGTGAATAAATGAATAGTGATGAAATAGTGGCCTTAAGTCTTTGATGATTTTGAGTAGCTGATGGCCCCAGTCTTTCGTGTTCCACGTGAGTGCCCTAAATTAAAGGCCTGATGAGTTCCATTCATAGCTGAAATATCATCTGGAGCATCAAGCTTCACCAGTGAGCTGCCTGCCACTAGGTTCTGACTTTCAATATCTGCCTTTATTTTTGCTATCCCATCTGAAATAGGTGAGATTCCTTGTGAAGATTTTAAATGGTGTCAGGTTGTCAAATGCAAAACTAACTCTATACTCTGTCAAAAATTTCAGCTGCCTTTGAGCTTCATGTTAGGCTTGTTACTAATAGGAACCTCTTATGTCGCTTCAAAATATTTAGTCAGAAAAAGAAGTTAGGTCTCCTCTGATGGGAGAATTCTGAAATTACTTAAAGTCATGATGTATTTGTTCCTACAGGGTTGCAAGCCAAGTTGCTGCTTTGGACCTGGGTTTCAAGCCAGGAGTGGAGGCAATTAGGAAAGGTGCTCCCAAAGTGTTGTATCTCTTGGGAGCAGATGCGGGTGCTATAACACGTCAAGACTTGCCAGAATACTGTTTTATCATCTATCAAGGTAATTAGTAGATGCAAATTAAGACATGTTGCTATCTTGATAGTTGGAGAAAAAGCATAAACAGTGGCATAAATCCCTTTGAGGAATTTTTGTTTCCTGCCAGGAAAGGGAACTTCTAACACATAACTGAGTTACTGGTTACCTATTTTTTTTTAGGTAAAGATAGGAAACTATTGATGAGTAATAAGGGAATGTAAACCAGTATAGGGCTTCTGAAACATAGCTTCAAACCTGGCAGACAAAATAGCATTAGTTTCCAGCTAAAACATGATCTTATGTCAATCTCAGAATCCTTGTTCCAAGAACCTCCCAAATCTGAGTGACTATGGAGACTGAAGTACCATTTACTCCTGCTTGTAGTCCATTCATTCTCCCCAGAGTATTAGCCAAGTAAGACCTCAGAGCAGCCAGCCTCATGGGCCAAGCAAAACTTAGAAAATCCTTTCTTTCTGGGAACACACAAATTCTGTCTTAGTAAAGCATTTCTTTTTATTTTGACTTACTTCTGTCTCATGGTTGTGTACTGTTTCCTCTTTCCATGTATTTAGGGCATCATGGGGATGTGGGAGCTCCCATGGCTGATATTATTCTCCCAGGAGCAGCATATACAGAGAAAGCAGCCACATATGTGAATACTGAAGGTCGGGCCCAGCAGACAAGGGTAGCAGTAACACCTCCTGGGATGGCAAGGGAAGACTGGAAAATTATTAGAGCTGTCTCTGAGGTACTGTTGCTGTTATAAGTTGCTTTTAATAAAAATATACTGAGAGGTTAAGTTCCTTTTTGTAAACATTTTCCAATATAAAAAAAGGAAGGTTTTCAGGATAACACATAGTTTTAAGAAGTAATGTTCTGTATTGAATCCTAGGTTAATTCTCTGAGTTAAATCATACTGTTTCCCTTTTGAAGATAGTTCTAATGTTGCAGTTGCTGTATACTGTTGGAATGCATAATGGGTGAAGCTTTTCAAATTTTACAGGTCTTTGTGAAGTGCTGTAGAGGAAGCTGGTTCTTGCTTTTTAGAAAGAAAACAGCAGATATGGTATCATTAGATGAAGTCAGATATATGCTCACTACTTAGAGGGAACAAGATGCATTGATAATTGCATCAACTTTTATCTCATTTGGTGGTAAGCTAAGGAAAATGCAAGTATGGAAGGAGACAAGGACTTCCTTTTGTTTTTATCCTTTGTATAGCAAACAGGACAGCCTGGTTTTTAACAGCGGGAAGCCCTGGCCATGTAGGCATCAGAGGTTGAACAGAACACTGGCTTTGCTTCAGTCTGTGCATTCTAACTGCCTGTGTTTTCAGGAGTGTAGACTTTTCCTTACTTTACTTTAGAGAAGTTAATGGATTGGTAGTCTAAACCACTCTGAGTTAAATCCCTAGACTTGATGGCATTTCTTTCTGTGAATCTCTCAGCTGGCTGGTTTGACCTTGCCTTACGAGAACCTCGATCAAATACGGAAGCGTTTAGAAGAAGTATCACCCAATCTGGTTCGATATGATGATGTGGAAGAAGCAAACTACTTCATCCAGGCAAATGAGTTGGCAAAGGTAAGCAAAACTGAAGCACCTTGGATGATTTAGTGCTGTTACATAGCATAATGCCTTTTTGAAAAATCTTCATATGTAATACAAAAAGCATTTTTTGACCTACACTGAATGCAGAATTTACTAAACAAATGCTTTGGTAACAAGCTCCTATCATAGAGGTGACTTTCTTTTCCTTTCTTACCACAGTTAGCAAAGCAACAGCTTCTTGCTGATCCTCTTGTTCCACCTCAGCTCACAATAAAAGACTTCTATATGACAGGTATGTATAGTGTGGTCTTTCCATTCTGAAATCAGAACATTTTACTTAGCTTTACAGTAAGGTTCTTATGATTAATTTAAAGCTTTTCATTAAGATCCATAGGATTTGAGTCTTTTGAAGAAACAAAATTTTTCAGCAAAATTATTTGAAATTTACATAAAGCACAGACTGTATTTTCATCTAAGTGATTTTATTTATCCTCTTTGTATCCAGTCATATAATAAATTTATTTTTTATTGTGTCTGTGCACTGACATGTTTGGAATTTTATTTTTTTTACAGATTCCATCAGTAGAGCATCGCAGACAATGGCCAAGTGTGTGAAAGCTGTTGTTGAAGGTGCCCATGCAGTAGAAGAGCCATCCATCTGCTAGAGACTAATCAGACTTCCACCACCTTCTTCTAGGTTTTTGTTGCAGTTTACTGCTGTGACTGATACATTTTTTCCAAAATCTATTTGACAGGCTGTTGTATTTTTTTTCCCCTTCCTTCATTCACATTTTCATCGCTTCAAATAGCTCCATCTTACTGTAGGACTGTTGTGTCTGAGGGAACATGCAGCACTCAACTTACTGTACCCAGAGGCAGGGTACATGATGATTGTATACAAATAAATTATAAATACCAAGCCACCCCATTACCTGTGTAATTCATGTAGCTCATGCTTCTTCCATGAAAAGAATTCAGTACGCAACTCAGTAAGTCTTGATTTTCTGGGAAGGGGTTTACATGGCAAAAATACTAGATTGTAACTTCCTTCCAGAGTATCCAGGTATGTTAATATTAAACCCTGGTCAGAATGTGAACATGCTATTTTTGTAATGTACTTTTAAAGCAAGTTGTCCCTCAAACCTGGTTTATGCCAATGTTCAGACCTAGCTCTGCTCTGGATACTTGTGTGTTTCTTCATTTAGTTTCATTTGGGACTACTCTTGGAGGAAATACAAATAATTTTGATGTTGTGGAAAAAAAAAAGCTGCCTTCACACAGCTTCCTCATACTGAACTGCTTTAATAATTAGCAGAAAGACTAAAGGCCTTTATATCAGTTCAAATACAGAAAAAAATTCTCAGAATAGTTTCTCTGTGCAGTGATCTTTATATAGCAAAGTGGGGGAAGGGGTTGTGTGTGGTATTTTTTGTTTGGGTGGTTGGGAGTTTTTTATGCTCTAGAATAATTTCAGAACAGTGACTCTCCTCTGTATTATGCTGGTTAATGTAAATTTGGAAGAAGGATAACTTCCTTTTCAACTGGCTACTAAAGTTCAGTGTAGTTCTTCCAGGAATTGCAAAAATGAGAACAGTATCATAAAGCCATCATTTCCAACTGTATTATTTGAAAAGAAAAAAAAAAGTGTTAATTTTGCATGAGGAAAAGCTACACTTTTCAGTGTAGAATAATACTGAGTGTATGGGGGTGCTGCTGTAGAAGTCTTAGTTTTATAAAATTCCTTTTTTCTTCCATGCTTAAGATTTTTCAGTAACATACATGTAACTTTTAAAAACATTGTTTTCCTTTTGCCCAAGAAGACTCTTCCTGGTTATCCTGGTATATCCCAGTGTCCTCACACGAGTTAAGTGTTCAATGCTGGACTTGGTTTTACTCAGCCTGCCATCTCCAGTTACCAAGAGGGACAGGGTCAGTTCTGGTGGTGGTACAGAAAAGGGTAACTGTTCATTTTACTGAGATACTGCTATGCATGTTAGCGAGGCAGCGAGGGAGACTGCAGTCTGGTTTTAATGTGGCAGTTCACAGGCCCAAGTACAGCACAAAACCTTCCTCCTGTCCTTGTGGAATGTTACTTCTTTAGCAGGAGCTGGGGTTTATTGGCACATAGCAAAAGAAAAATGTGTGTGACGTGCCAAAAAATAGGAAGAAAGGATGTAGCTGAATCCTGTATTCAAAAAAATGTTTAGTTCTCAGGCTCCTAAGATGAAAACCTTTTTTTCACCTCCCCCCCTCCCCCGTGCTGTACAAACACAGATTAATAATTTCAGTTGTGCAACAAGTCAGTTATCACTTGAGAATTTATAAAGGTTCAAAAGTTTCAGGTTTTTTTCCCTTAAATATTGTAGCATTACTTTGGGACTCAGGCATGCTTTTTGGTTTGACAGCTCTATGTCCTTCAATTAGTATGTAGAGTGGATTCTTGTTTCTGTTCAAAAACTGTCCAGCCTTTATCAAGAAAGGCAAGAAGGGGAAGAAGTACATGTGGTGCTCTCTGTCCTGTTTCTACTCTCTTTCCCACCTAACTATTCAAGTACAAAATTTTTCAGTCAAACTTGGTAATAGCAACAAGGCACTCTATAAATTTGACTGTTGGAAACTAGATAGGAAAGAGAAATCTAAATTAGCATTGTTAACCACTGAGTTTGGAGCGTAGCCCACCCCTTATCCCTTCTGTTTGCTCTGGTGGCTGGACAGTTGGTGCACATGAGGACTTTTACCCAGCTAGTGACAAAAACATAATAGGGGTCTGCAAAGGCAGGGAAGTGACATAGGCTGGGAAAAATATTTGAAGAAAAATTACAGAAACAGGGCTATTCACACAATTTACCTCTGTTTATTTAAGAGAAAAAGTTTACAGTCAGTGCTGCCACTGGCTGGTCCTGAAGCTGCAACCTCAGGTTAGAGAATGATGAAAAAGTGGTGATGAAGAGCTGGGATGGTGGGAGATAAACACCCCCTGAGTATTGTTCCTGATGGTTACGGTAAGGGCTGACCAGCCAGGTGGTGACACTGCCTGCGCCGTCAGTGTGCTGGTGCAGCTCACTCCTCATGCGAGGCTGGTGGGTGCCTTTATCCCGACTCTGCTGGGGTGGGCAGGGGCTTTGTTAGGCTTTGTTTTGGAGGAGCTGCAATTCCTGCAATTCCCCGAGTGCAGCCCTGCTTCCACCTGGTGGCCAACTGGCAGAACTTCTCAGCGGGTGCATCGCCAGTTACCTTCAGGTGCAGTAACCTTCGTGTCTCCTGCTCCTGTACAGCTTGCCAAGGAACAGCAATGCGTCTGGGGAGAGATGGACGGGCTTGGTCTCTAAGTATCCTCCTCTGTGAACACAGCCCGGTGTAAACAAGGCTCTCGTGTGCAAAATATTAACTCCAAACAAGACTTTGATTAAACCTTGCCTTTTTGTAGTCTTGTCTTCAGCAGGTGGATGTGGGGAGTAGAGAAGGCAAAGGGTGTATTAATTCAAGGTAAGACTATACTATGCAGTTACACTTTCAAGCAAGTTTAGGCCAGGTGCATTCAGATTAAAGAGAAACTATAACTGCAGACAGATTTAAGCATCTAAGTCTAAAGCTGTGACTCCAAACAAAACAAAAACAACAAAAACCAACCAAACAAAAAACCCCAAAAAACAAATTCCAAACCCTGTTCAATAGCCACCTTACTGAAAGCACCAGAATCCCATGGGTGCATCCCTGTAGTTCCAAAGGGAGAGTGCTTAAAACCCTGGGCAGTGTAGTAAGCTGCTTCAATAAAAGAAACATAACAGAATTCAAGTCAAACAGGCATGTCCTCAGCAAGACTCTGAAATGTCCAGCAAAATTAGGCCAGTCATAAAAACAGCTGGAACAGACTTATTTTTTTAATGTATTTTGAAGCATAGCTCAAGGCAGAAAAGAAGGTATCTGTAGCATTTCCCCAAAAAGTACATGAGTTTGGATCAGTGCCTCTTCTGAGGCTGATAAGGTTCTTGTAAGACAGTCTGCTACATGCTTCATTGGGGGATATGCTGTATTTTAGTGTTGAAACCAACAGAAAAATAGCTCAGGGTCATAGCTCTAAAGGAAAGGCAGCATGGCAGACTGGCATCAGCCTTAATCCAAAGGGGAAAGGTAATATAACTTCATCTCTGTCCCCACAACACTGCTCCTCATAAAATACTCCAAACAATGGCTAAGCCAAAACATCCTCTCCAAAAACAAGACAGTCTCCTAATAATTTATTGTGTTGTCCTTTGAATATGCAGTAAGATGAAATCACCTTTAGTGCTGAAGGGTTGGAAGATGACTCTCTCAAGGCACTGACAGGACTAACAGAGAAAGCAAGAGAAGCAAATAGAAGAGGACTTCATGGTGACTACCAAAATGGAAAAAAAGTAATAAGGAAATGGGGAATTCTGGAGAGTGGCTAAAAGCTAAGGACTTCCCTGACAACAGCAGTAAGCTTTTTACAAGGAGTACAAGAACCCCACAAAACATCAAAATGCATAAGTTATCCTAGAATTACCTGAGAAGTTTTTAAATTCCTATTTAAAAACAACAACAACAAAAAAAGAGCCAAAAACAACACACAATTTTCAATTTATTAATAGATGCAAACAGATTATTATTATTATATTTCATAAAATGCCAAATGGGCAAAAGTACTTCTGTGAACAAAATACTGAAGTTTACAGAGAGACACAAGGAAAACTTAGTTCAGAAATAAACACCAAATCCTTCATTGTGTGTGTGGGCTTACACAAGTCATGGTCCTTTCTGTTGTGTAAGGTTTTATCCAAAAGACACCTTACAGTAACACATATTAGTTGATGGAATGATGTCAGTGAAGTGTCTGAAAGTACCCAGGTTACTCCAACTCTCCATAGCTCAGGACCACAGAAAAATGGCCCAGAGAGACATAAATAACATACATAAAGCCTTGTAATTCAAACAAAAGGAGTGATTCCATAATCAGCAAAGCCTGCTATGCTAAACACTGTTAATAATTATGTTTTCCTCCAGTTACATGTACACATTTATTCACAGTGCCTAATGCTGAGAAGCCTTACTGAGATTTAGAGGCATAAGAGGTAGTAGAGACATCTTCTCACTCAGGCAATGCTGAATTTTGAATATAATTAACTAATATTTCAAAGAAATAGTTTTATTTCTTCTTGTCATCATCTGTACACCTGTGTTTATATTTGAAATGGATCACATATGAGAACATGTATCAAAAAGAAACATACTAAGAGCAAAAGACTTCATGTAACAAAAAACTTTCAAAATCCACTGGAATCTCATGACCCTAGACACTTATTAAGCCTTTGCTTTGATCTTAGCTCAGCTCCAACTATTTTAGAAAAATCTTGTCCTGTATGCCCTTTACTTCTCAATTACCATTGCAGGATATTCCACACCTTTGTTGGAAGCTACTCTCAGAAGACTTAAGAGACCCTTGATTTGGTCCAGAGTGGGAATTCTCATCTTTCCATCCTGCAGTGGTGATCAAGACCCTCTGCAACCTGACTGTACATGAATAACTGGACTAATAGCAGAGAGGACTGGTGATAAAGTGTGGAGCTTCTTAACCACTACAATTACAGTTAAGGAAAATCAATAGACAGAAGCAGATAGTAAAAATACAATAGTATACTTTGAATTAACAGAGGGCTTCCCAGTAAAATGGGAAGGTATTAGAGCATTCTGCTGGGACAGCTTATTCCATTAATTTGTCCTCTATTTAAAGAGGTCTCCACAGATGCCCAATGTACTCTGGACAACCTTCCCACAATTAACAGTCTTACTGTTTTGTCTTTGCTGAGCTTTAGGAAGACAATACCATTTATTTAATGCAGATTAAAATATACATTGATAATGAAGAACAGATTAGTGAAGTCTTAGTTAATTACTATTTTCAGTACAGTTCACTATCAATTAATTATATTATCATGTAATAGCTAGCATACATCTGTTCCCAATTGGTTAAATACTTCTTCAGCTATACTCCTACTGAAACCCACAGCAAAATTCCCACTGCTGGAAAAAGCTTTAATGAAGTCCCTAACACTCAGGAAAACAGGACTGGCCATGTGTACATCATGTTGCTTTGCTGGCATTTAGAGCTTTAAACTAAGTAAAGCAAAGTTACTCTGTTGTATATAGGCTTGTCCTATAGTTTCAGCTGTGCTATCTGCCACACAGGAGTGCACTAAAGCACAGGTTTGAAGGAGTTTAGCAACTGGTTTAAGGAGCTCAATTTATGCCATAACTTGGGCACATTTCCTAGAGAAAAATCCCCAGATCATGGACAGTGTTTTTAACATAAGGACTCTGTGGTTTGGAAAAGTGGCAAAAAGCATGCTGGTTATCAAATACATACAACTGCAGCAGAGTAACTGAAACCCAGATATGCAAGAGACAACCATGCTATAAAATTTGCATGTTAAAGAATTGTTGAAAAATAAGAATAGGCATTTTTCAAAAATGTTAATATGCTGGGATTTAATGGTTAGCTTGACCCCAGAACTTGCCACTATTACACAAACTAATAACACATCTCAGCTGCTCAAGACATTGCTTAGAAGAATACATCATACCTTTGGGGTTTATTTAATTTCTCACCCTTTTCAGTCTTTAAATACCTAAAGACAAGACCTTCTATACAAATGTGGCTCTTCAGATAAGAAAATCTTGAATTAACAGCTATACACTTAGAGTTGTTCTTCCTCTTCACAACAGTCACCTGCATTTTAAATAAATTGCTAATCCCTTTAGCAAGCATTTGAAGACATTGGAACTGTTTCCTCAGTATGTGTCTTTCAAGAAATAATACCAAGATGCCGACATTGTAACACTATTTGTGGGGAACCTGAGAGTCTTCATCACATGCACAGAGTCTAAGTCATGCTCCAGAAATTCTGGAGGTCTGCACTCAGGGTGCATACGACCTTGGGAGAGAGTCAAGGTTCATTTCTTGATGCAGCCTCCTCCAGTAACTAGTGTACAGCCTAAAGCACCCATTTCATTGCTTTATTAGACTCACAAAGCTTATTCACTGCATCACTGCCCTGTCTCACTACTAACACAAGTGAGACACATCAGCACAGAATGCCTCATTAGCCAGAACGTGTGATTTACAGAACATTAATGTTCTCTGACCACTCTGTGCTCAAGTGTACACTAAGTTTACTGGATGGAGTAGTTAGTCCAGGGATGAGGCTGATTGAAATCAAGGCAGACAGACCCATTCTGAAGAATGGAAATTCCAGAATACAATTCTAAATGTTGTACAGGGGACCTCTCATGCTTTGGGTTTACACATTGTCCTTGTACAGACGTTTCAGAGTCCAATTTATTCTTCAGTGTAATTTCAGAGCACTGCTCTACCCATCAAAATAATGTATGTCCCAGCCTAAGAGTCTTGTCCAAAAAGATAAGCAAATATTTTTAAAAAAAAATAATTTCATTCTACATTACTAAAGCTAGCAGACTGCTCCTTTAGGTTGTTACCATGTAACATTTTATTTTCACCAAAACAATTAAAATAATTATTTACATTTCTTAGTAAGTTAGTGAAAAGCAAATTACTCTCAGGTAAATAAAGTTTTGTTAAATAAATTTATCTATCCATGAAGTACAAATTTTTAATTTCTCTGTTGAATGATTACACAATAGTCCACACAACCAAGATCTGGTAAATTTTTCCTCTTTACTTTCTCCTCCTTAAAAAGATTGAATTAATATTTTTGTACAAGATGCCAGAAGTATTCAATTTCAAGTTTCCTATTCCAAACTTCCCGATTCAAAATGTTTCTCATTTTGCTTGGCATTAGGCTTCTGGCTTCACAATTAAAACACATTGAATAGATCTTGGGATGTCACCAAAATGTGTAATGCCACCATGATGCATGTTGAAATTTAGGCAGGCAAGTAATCTGATTAAAGTCAGTATCTGCAAAGTCAAGCACATAAGCCCAAGAAAAGGTTTAATATTGTTTAATATTGTTTCTGTGCTCAGTTTCTCAAGTGCATTCATAGCCATTTCTCTAAAATGTTGAATTACCTGCATCCCATTTAAAAAATACAGTTCCAAGATACTAAGTGTGCTGCACAGATATTCCTAAGAGTACCACAGAGAGATGTGGTGTACATTAGTTGTTCATGCTGTGCCTCTCTTCCTAAAACACAAAAAACATCTAACTAGCCCAATGAAGAGAAGTTGAATTATACTGAACTACTGAATTAAGTTGAAAGTAGCAATTCTCTTGTTTAACACAATGGTCAATACAAGAAATCATTTTGTACAGAAACTTGAATTTGGTACTTGAGCAAAATCCTACCGACTTTTCTGGGAAGAGTTTTATGGGAAGAGTTTTATGCAAGGAACTACAGTGATCCTTCAAGCACTTCTGAATTAGCAAGTGTTAGTAAGGCCTGCAAGCATTTACAAAACCGGGGTCTGAGAATTTGGCCCTTTATCTATCTATTTAGAATAAAAGAAAAGGAAATACTAGTTTATGCTGCATTTGTTGAATTCCTAAATTAATTAAGATAATTTATTTGCAATATTTCAAAGGGTCTGCGGTTTTTCAATCATCCTATACCTGACCAATGTTTGTAATCCCTGTCGTTCCTGTAATGAATTCTAGGTATAGGATATAAAAGTAGTTTTTGCTGAAACAGCTTACAAAGAGAATAATCATACTTCATGCTCTGAAGCATACAATAATGACTGGTAAAATTATGAAGGACCCTAATTAATGCATTACTTCTATACAAAATACAAACTCTTTTGAAATACAATATAGGAGCAACAAATTTGGGGGGTTTTTGATGTTTTCAGCAGATCTATCAATTTAACAGATTAATAACTGAAAAACAGAAATAAATACCAGAAAAACACCTCCCATGCAGTAATTCCATTGAACGCAACACTCCAGATTATTAAAAATGAGCTAGGCAGACTAAGCATAATCTAAAAAACTCTGCTAAACAAAAACAGTTTGACACAAAGACCAGCTGACTTTTAATTATACTTTAATTGAAACCTATTTATCTAAATGAAAAACCCACTATGAACACACAAACTACACTCACCATGCAGGCTGTGCAAACTCAAAATATGTTTCGAAATGCGGATATACCTAAAATACAGGATTTTTTATTTTTTAAGATTACAAGAACTGAACTAAACCAATATATTTCAGATTTGGCATGGGAGAGGAAGAGGGTGATAATATACTAAGTAATTCAGTACTTCATCCATATGACCTTAGTCTGACTGCAGTTCAATTAGTCTGTACCACCTGAATAATTTTTACAATGGAAAAAACATAATGTATAGCTCATTAGTTTCCTGATTATTTCCTCTTCCTTCGGGACAAATAAAAAGGCATCTTTGCAGTTCATCTCTGAATAGGGCTCTGCATAATACTACTTTAAGAAACATTATCACAGATCTGCTGAATACAGTGATCAGTGTCTTCACCTACAGATACACCACAGCATCTGACATTGTTTTGACAGCATTTAATATATTTTTTACAATCTAATAAAAGAATCCGCAACAAAGAAAAGTAATATTGATTTATATTACAACACACTGTAGTATAAATTTATAGCATTTCTCAACTATAAGTTAGGCATAATATTCATAAATATAAAGAACAAAGCCCCTAAATCAAAACAGTAACTTAAAAAGAACCGAAACAGATTTTTAGAAGGCTGCAAAACGCTTTGAAAATATTAAGAACAAGACTCAACTGTTACCCCCAAATTTCTTGCTATGAGTTCTGTTTTTTCTCATCCCATCCTGAAGGGCAGACAATGCTAAATTTATGACAGCACAATTTTTCAGATATCTATCATAGGTTCCTCTCACTCACATTAAATCCCTCATTGTTTCTCTACATAGCCTACTCTAGAAAGAAATAAAAAATTAAAAATTAAAAAATATGGTTTTTTACCTACCTGTATATCCAATTTTATTTACAATGCCTTGAGAGAGAGAAAGACGTTATGGTACAGTTACACCAAACTATCCGACATCAATCTCAGCTGTTTACTAAGATTAAGAATACCAAAAAAAAAAAAGTTACACAAACTTTCACAATTACACACTAATTTTTAGAACCATCACAAATTGACAAAGAAGTTATCAACTTTAAAATACAGAAAAAAATTACATAGCTTTAAGAACAACGAAGTTACTAAAAATATATTTTTTACCGTACCTCCTTTAATTTTTTTTTTCCAGAGAGTTGATCTTTACAGATTATTAAAAAAATATTTCTTCAGCCACGAGCCTTTGTATTTTATTTTTATTAAAAAAAAAAAGTCACACAAATGATAAAATATTTTGTTCTGGCCATTTGTCTCCTTCCTCCAAATTGACACTTTATAAAAACCTTCTGTACTTTTTTTCCCCCTCCCTCTCTCCCTCGCTACTACCTCCAAGATGGTAGGAAAGTTGTTGTTTTGGAGGGCAGAGGAGCCGCTCTCTGATGTTATGTCCTCTCAGTGCCTGTAGTGGTGCTATAGGAGGCTGCTGGCTCTCTTCTTGAGCAGCCCCAGCAGCCCTGCCTTCTTTGCTGGAGAATATATTCAGGGATTCCCCTTAATAATCACCTACCCTCTGAGCACTTTGTAGTTTTAAAATAATAAAAGAGCCCCCAAAGCTTTCTCCCCACAAAAAGCAGGATCTTCTCAGAGACAGGGGGGCAGCAGCTCCTCAGCACAGAGCCCGAGCACATTCCCAGTCCCTCTGCTGGGGAGGAAACTCTGATCTGTCAGCCCAACAGAGGGAAAGGGGGGAGAGGAGAGAGAGGAGGGAAAAAAAAGCAGCTGGAAAGGTAAGCCAGGCCCGGCCTGCATCCCCGGGCTCGCGTAGCGCGGCAGGCGGTGCGGAGGGTGCAGGGCGGGCGGGGAGGCGGGCTACGCGAGGCCGGGGATCGGTCGGGGCGGCGTAGGCCGCAGTAGGGGGTGCGGGGAGCCAGGGGGGTTTTTGAAGCTTTCGGGCGCCGGGAGGAGCGCCGGAGGGGGGTGAGACGGCCGCCGGGGCACAGCGGGAGGGTCGGGGCGCGGCGCCTTTGCCCGGGAGGTGAAGGGCGGCGGGGGAGAACGGGGGCGGGGGGGCGCTAGGCCGCGGCGCGGCGCGGCCCGGCCGCTCCGCTCCCCGCCCCGCCGGGCCCCCCGCGCCGGGCCCCGGGCCCAGAGCGGCCCGAGCCCCGCCGCCGCCGGGGCCGGGCGGCTGGGGGGAAGCGGTGGGGGCGCCG
The DNA here is from genome assembly GCF_027477595.1 of Haemorhous mexicanus. NCBI lineage: Eukaryota > Metazoa > Chordata > Aves > Passeriformes > Fringillidae > Haemorhous > Haemorhous mexicanus. The sequence continues at coordinate 25,487,959 of NC_082348.1, read as the reverse complement.
CGGTTGGGGCCGCTCTTCCCCCCCAAGCCCCCCCGCCCCCCGCGCGGGGCGAGAGGGCCGCGGGACGGGGGGACGGGGGCGGCATTAATTTGCCGAAATGACTTTTAATGAGCGGTGCCGGGGTGGGGGGGCACCCCCTCCCCCAGCCCGGTGCGGGGCCGCCGCGGCGGAGGCGGTGCCGGTCCCGCGGGGCTGCGCCGGCCGCGGCCTGGAAAGTTTCGCAGCGTTTTTGGGGTGCTTACCCCCCCCCTCCGCCGCCGCCGGCCACCCCCCGCCCGCGGCCGTGGGGACGGTGCCGGCGGGGCAGGGGCACCTCGGAATGCGGCCGCAGGTTCCCCCCCGCCCGTCCCGTACCCCCTTTCCCCCCCATCGGTGACCCCCTTCGGCCGGGCCGGCGGCGGGTGGATTCGCGAACAACTTTTTGGGAGGTAGTGGGGAGCGGTTTTGGGGGTGCGGGGAAGCCCTCGGAGTGTCCCCCCCGCCCCCCAAGCTGCCGGCACGTGGGGCCCCGGGCCGGCCCCCGAGCGGGGAACCAGGGGCAGGGGCGAGGGGCTGCCCCGGCAGCGCCTTCGGTGCCGGGCACATGCCGGGGCCGGCGGCTGCCTGAGCCCTGCCGGGGCCGGGCTGGGGTCCCTCGGGCACCCCACTGTGCCAGGACCCGTTAGCGGGACAGCAGCCACAGCCCCCTGGCACCTCAGCCAGGGGATCGCCTCGGTAGCCCCTACACTGCAAGGGCTGTGTCTGGTCCCCTCTCATGTCCCGCTGGGCTGGGGGGTCTGTGTGAGGTGCTGCTGCCCCCCAGGACTGAAAATGAAAGGATCCTTTTTTTCAGGGAAAAGAGCGTCTGGTAGTTGTGAAGTGAGTGCACTGGAAGACCCACCATCGCACTTCACCCCGCACAGGTGAAATAGCTCCGGTTTCTAATGCGGGAGGTGGCACGTTTCGGTCAAATATTCCTTAATGTGTCTTTTAGGTCAAAATTGTAATGGCTTTGTACAAGTAACCTCAAATGAATTTTGGAAGTGATGGAAGTGACAGTGACACTCACCTTAAAGCCTTATATCATCTGATTAAAATACATAGAGTTAGTTCTAACTTTGTTGCTCAACAACATGCAATGCGGGTTTATTTTAAGACCTTTTAGTTTTTGAGGGTTGGGAGACTTAAAAATAAAATTGACAAAATTAGGGCAATGCACCATTCCTCTGTAGACAGGTGCCCTTCCCTATGGGCTCACCCGTAGTGGCAGTGTTCCATGCTCAGGCCATACCCACCAGGTACCACTGCTGGTGGCTGAACTGGAGAGCTCGTGTTTTGTATGAAGCTGTCACTTACAAATTGGTGACATTCAGCCTTTTGCATGAACTGTTTGTAATACATACAAAGATCACACAAGCTTTATTAATTGTAAAGCTAAATTATTTACTGAAAGCAACGCTAAATTTACGTACTGGGGGTTATTTTGATGTTCAGTATTTTTGTGATGAGTGATTGAATTTGTGTGTCCTACAGATAGGTGTGTACCATGTTCTCATGGTATGGTAAATCATCAGGAGGTACAAGTTTATTTAAGGACCACACTGAAACTCCAATAGCTTATACCTGCTGAAAGGCTCCTCTGTGAGGAGCTCTATTGGTTTATTTATTGAGTATTCCTACTGAAGCAAGAATGATATTGTATTGTGAGAAAATAAGTTTATTTGTCTTTGTAGTATTGGGACTAAAAATAAGACAAAGGTATTTTGTTTAACCTCATCTGGAAAGCCAGGCTATGTGTTATTTGAATAAATAAAAGGCTTGGACTTTTTTTTCCCCAAGTACAGATGCAAGGTGTGTTATGGTATGTTTAATCTCTGCTTTATCTCAGGATATTGCTTTTGGTATTTTGAGAGAATGTTTTTAAAGTACATTTCTGCCATGTTGCAATGTCATAAAGGGTCCATTTGTTGCTGTATCTGAAGGCCACCTCTTTGCAGCCCTGCTCATCCTGGCAAAACCCAGGCCTGTTTATAACTACATTGAAATCACCGTGCATGACAACGTCCCTGTGAGGATGTGATAGCAGGACTGGGGCCTGGAGACCTTCTGCTCAAATAGAGAAATCCTTGTTCAAAAAACTTCCAAGATACAGAGCCCATCTTGAACCTTATGTCAGGAATAGTCATGTTTAAGAAATTACTTTTTTGAAATCTGTAGGAATGTACTCTTGGCAGTAGTTACAAATTTTCCTACATAAGTTCTTTTTTCTTTAGAAATCCTCTGAAGTTTCTAAAATTCATAGAATCTTAAATGTTTGTTGGTTTTTAGGGTTTGGGCTATCTTTGTCAGGTTTTCTCTAAGATACTATGAGGTACAGATGAGTGAATCAGCTGAAATTAAAATTCCTGCCCAAGTTCATGTGGTGTAAGAAAACAAAAAGAACCTGTTCAGTTTGTGAGCGAAGACTTCTTATTTTCCTCCTCATAGTTATGTTTTCTACTCTTGATTATAATGAGTTACAAGTCTATAAGTTCTCTAGCTGTATCTATTATTAGGAATAATGCTTAAGTTTAATTCTGTATTTATTGTGTTATATTCTAAAACATAATCTATTTTACCAGTGTTGCCTAAAACATTCTGCTGCTTTTCTGTTAATATATTGGACATCCTTATGCAATGTAAACTGCCTTTTGCCAGAACTGAAGTAATAAGCTTTCTAAAAAGGCAGAATGAGGGCAATATTGCTTCTTTCTTCCTAGGTAGGTCTTAACATATGAAAAAAAGTAGTCCAAAGTATGATTCCAGGTGGTAACTAAAAATATCTTGTAAGATCCTAACATGCTGAATGCCTTGATCTGTCAGGGTTCTTGCATGTGTGTTGCAGTACCTGCCCTTCAGAGGCCTTCCTGAGTAAGGACTGTACTCCAGTTAATGAAAGCGTTCTGCACAGGAACTCTTGTAGCTGACGTTGGTTGCTTCCCAGTGTCCTCTGTCTCAATTTGAATGCTTTTACTGACAAAAAGACTCTTGTTTCCACAATTACAGCATTCTTGGTTTGCTAGCTGAGTGTAGCAGAGAATAGAGCTGTTAAAAGACTAGAACTAAGCCAAACTTATGGTTAGATCACAGCATAGGGACAGAAGTTGGAACTTTGTGGTGTTGATGTTGATCACAAGTAGATGTGGTACAGCTTCTCTTGATAGAACAAAACATTTCAAAGAGAGGTATTACTTGCTATGAAATAGAGAAAATGAATGCTCTAGATTCATACTTAGAAGTATACTTTTTACTAACACTGATTGAAAAGTTTTGCTGTAAAATAGCTTTAAGTACCTGTCTTTTTGTCATGAACTTTATGGCTTCTGTGCATCTTGGAGTGGATGAAATTCCATGCTTCCAAACATCTTGCACTCTATGTGTTTGCTCAGTTTCAGGAAATGGGTCTGACAGTGACAAGTACTTGTTCTTTCTTGGTCAAGAGGAAATGACAAAACTACTATTTATGTTATTTGTGCTTGTGGAGAAGCTGAGATTCTTTTAGATCCATGTTCTACTTCTGGCCCCAAGCTGATGGTTTTGGGAACCTAAGGAGATGATTGTACCTTGTCTGTGAGATGTCATGAACACACCAAGCAATTTAACATGAAATTTAGGCTAGTATTAGCCAATGCAAACAGCCCAGTAAAGACCTCTGTAGTGGATTTTGTTTGGATGCAGTGTGTGAAGCTCTGAGCTCAGTCCTCTTAATTATACATCTTTTAACCACCAGCATATAATTGCCTTGCAATTTACAATGCATTTGGGGATTCCATTGCCTAAAAGGGTCTTACGTACATTGAATGTCAAGTTCTGAGCATATGTTTAAGAATGTTTCAACCCACATGATTTAAAATACTCTAATATTTTCAGCACAGCCTTTGCACAAAATTACCAATCTGAGTTTTGAGGCTCTAGTGCTTTGGGCTTTCTGTTAGTGAGTAAGCCATTGCCTTCCCTGTCGACTACTGACAGTGTCAGGTACCAGATTTCTGTATGACATAATGCTACTAGTTGGGTATGGTTATAGCAAAGGTCATCCTCCAAAGTTTGCTGCTACACTGTTTTCCAGCCTCTCTGAAGGAGTGTTTAGCTCTTCTGGAAGAGGGCATGTGGAGTGCAGAGCTGCAACTGTGTTGTCTTTGGAGCTGATGTGCACTGCATGGGAGCTGATTATGCCTGTACTGAAAAGCCAGTACTAAAAGCTAGTTGGAAGCTGGCTTCTTCCACAGGGTGATAGTAGGTGTTGGTAGTTGGACAGGTGTGTTCCTGTGTGTATTGAAATCTTTATTTCTCTTTTTGCAGTCTTTGTGCAAACCACCTTCAGTTGTCTTAGGGACTACCAGTGGCTGCACTCTGCAGGACAAATAGCTCTGCTCTTAAGTGCTGATGTCTCAGAGTGTGACTTTGCTCTCTGTCCTGCATGTCCTTGCTATAAAGCCTTGCTGGGGTGCTAAGTTTGTTACTCTTCTTCACACATCCAGATAGGACTTTAGCCAGAGGGTGGAGATTTTCTTCCAGTCAGCTGCTCAAGAATAAAAAACGGGACAAGGAGAGAAGTGAATGTGTTATGAAGTTACAAATATTAGTGATAACCTCATAAGAATGTGAAAAATACTCTGCTGGGTCAGATTAGCTTGGATCCAACCTAATGTTCTGTCTAGGGCAGTAGGAATAAGTGATGCTACTTAGGAAGGGCATTAAAGCCCAGGCACTTTTTTTGTGCTTTCTTCCCTTACTCGTCCACCACCCATATTTGTTAAATTGATCATGCTAGTGAGTGCATCACTTATGTCCCTGTTGTCCATGAACTTTTTTGTTGCCTTTTTGAACCTGATGGTACTGTCTTGCTTCCATAGTCTCCTGTGACTGCAAGCTCCAGCAGTTCACTGCCTATGAGTGGTAAAAATGAAGAAATACTTTGATATGTTTTGAGTCAATCTCTTACTAACTTCATCAGTACCCCTAGCTGCAATATTTTGTGATCTGGTGTGGCTGCTCTGTATTTACCCGATTCCCTACCATGATTTTTTATTTCACAAGGGCACACATTTTTGGATTCCATTCTGTTCTTTGCCCTGTTGTTTCTTAGTAGCTCAAAATCTTTTATTTTGAGTCAGTTGTTTAAGGAAAATCTAGGTTCCTCAAGAAGCAGCATCTGGTTTCTCATTCACGGGTTGTGGCTAAAGTTAGTTTGAGCACATGCAGGCATGCATTTTTTTTTCTGTTGAACCTTCCTACATCTTCAATGTAGAGTATAAATGCAAAACCGAAAACAGCTTCCAGAAAGTTTTGTGTTCTGATATTTTTATAGTGAAGTACAGCTGCTTAAGCATTTGCTTTTTCCAGGGGAAGTCCATGTTTCCGTCATCTCTTACTGAATCCTGTGGGACAAAAATAATTTCTCCCCCACCCACTATTTAGCTAAGTGTAGTTTCAGTTCTCCTCAGTTAAGTGACATGTGCCTATTCCATGTTTGTGCTACTTTTTATGTAGCAGCAAAAAGCTCTGATAAGAACTCCTGTAAATTGTTAAAAATAAAACACTGCATCAGATGAAATCAGAATGAAGAGATTTAAGTGTCTTAGTTTTTTAAATATATATTTATACACACTCTCTCACACTCTCTCACACATACACATACACTCTTATATGGTATGCCATTGAAGTAAAAAAAAAAGCTCTTTTTAGATGATGTCCAACGTCAGTCTCTGTTCCTGGCAATGTATCCACATAGTGACATGTCTTTTGGGGAGTCTGTTTAAGAATCTACCAATAAAGATATAATTGCAAGTTTGAGAGAATTGCTGTGTTGTTTTTTTTAATATAACATTGATGGCTACCATGTTTGTTGGCTTTCTTGTTCTTTGCACTGTAGTTGCAGTAATTGATTACTGTCAGGATTTTTAACGTGGCTATATTTGCATGAGCTTCTTTTAGTGTATATATAGACCCAAAAACTCACGTTCATGCTCGTAGGTTTCCCTGGGGATTATTTGTCAGTATTTTTGTGGGAGTGTTTCAAATGGCATTGTCCTTGTGCCCTGTATCTCTCAGACAAGTAAGAAGTGAAATACTGTGCCTGCCTTGACACAGTCAAGTTAAATGCAAAAATAAGACTTAATTATGAGTTAAATCCAAAAATAAGACTGTGGCCACAAGAATAAATCTAGGATTAGTGGCTGGGAACTGTGGAGCAGCTTCCTTATGGAAGCTTAACGGAGGCACACAAGGTATGCATTTCTCACTGTTTACTTTGGAACCATCCTGAGGAACTCTTTCTCTGGTCTATTGCCTGCTAACCTTCAGAAAAGAAATACAGCTGGGTTGTACAAAAGAGGAGAAAGTTAGTGGTCCATCAGAAACTCTGCAAAGCATGATAGTGGTAGTTTAAAAGAAGGTGATAAATAAACCAGAAGGAAATAGAGAGCAACATGTGGGTCACCCCAGCTGCAAGATACACTTGGTCTTTCGAGTCCTATGTCCAGTCCAGTATGTCACCTAATCCAAGCTTAGATAAACTGAGAGAAGCAGACTCTCCAGCAAAAGGCTTTCTGTCAGTGTTGTGTGTGTGAGATGCAACTAGTGGAGACTCCTTTGATTACCTTTGCTGCCATAGTAATACAGGAGTCCATCTCTCAAGCATATGGGATACAAACACTGACCAGGACTCCTGTAAGGGTTGTCGTGTTCCCGTGGGATTTATGTGTTTCCTTCATGTTGTTGCTGAATAATACTGAAGGGTATGTCAGTATCTGCCTGAGCCAAGGTGACTGAAAGGAATATTTGGTCCTTAACATGCTAAAGAGGTTGTTCTCTTTTCCCATTTTGTCTTTTTGAAGGGCACAGTCAGCAGTGAGCTTTCTTGTTCTTAAGACTGACAAGTTGTGGGAAGTCATACTCCACTCCTTGGTTGGTTTCAAGTATGTGTGTGTGTGTGTGTATCTATATATATATATATATATAGTGCCTTGAGAAAAGTTGGGAAAGGTGATTGAAATTGGACTCGGTGACTGTGCGTGTGTTGTGGCTCTCTGGTGTAAGCAAAGGAAAGGGAAAATGTGTATCAAGAAGGAATACACAGTTACCATTTTTGTCAAATGGTTGTTCAGGTTGCTTGCAATAGTTACATTCTGTAGCACCTGTCTCCATTCACATGCTCGGTCTGCTGTATGTGTGCAGGTACAGCTGTTCCAAGAATTTTAAGTGTGTTTTTGAATCTTTTAGTACTCTTCTGTCTTTCTGCATCTACAGCTAGATATATGCTAATGAAGGCCAGATTTATGTTGTTTACTCTGTGGGATAGGGTGTTTTGTTTTGCCCTAGTGACTTAAAATTGGTTTTGTAGATCCCCGTGCCATAGTGCTTTGTCATTTTCTCATGCTACTTCTTTTACAGCAGAAAGTGGAGGCTTGTACCTTTACAAGAGGAAAGTGCATCTTTCCTGCAAAGTCTGTGTAGTTTTACTCCTTGCAATTCTGCTCTTGCCATTTTGGGTCTCGGGAACAAGTAATTTCATTGAGGTGGTAATCTGTACATTTGTCACATGCCTCTAATTTATTACATATTTCCTGAATATCACCTCTGTGACTATTCCTTTCCTTGGTGTATAACACATATGAAACTGAACTGAGTACTGAATGAATACACAGTGCTCAAAAGAGTTCATTCCAGTGCTTCAGGATGACCTTTCTGAATAAAAGCTACCTTTTGGAGGTTAACCTTAGTGTGTCACAGTAGACGCAGAATGTATGTACTGTTAATTTTTTTGAAACTACTTTGGGATGGTTTGGCGGTTTTGTTTGTTTTTTTAAAAAGATGATTGCCAAAGGCCTCCATAATGTTGGGAACTGAAAAAGTACCTTATGGCTGCATGGATTTGCACTGTAGGAACCTGCTTTAGGAACTGTAGGAGCCCAGCCTCTTGCTGAATTGACATTTCAGCCCTTCTGGCATTCATGGGAGTACTGACTGGGATTAGTGCCTGCATTTCCCAAAAATAAGAACAGTGAGGTAGGATAAACTTTGAAGAAGCATGGTGACCACAGGAAGGACTGCATATGGATGTTTGCAGAAATTGTAAGCAGCTACAAAATCTGAAAGACTGGTCATCAGGTGTGGTAAAGAAAGCTTTTCTTCAAAAAAGCTTTGTTGCACTCACTGGCAAAGTAATTTTGCGGAGCAAACACAGTCTGTGGTGGTTTTGTAAACAAGGATACCTTGAAGTAAACCCTCTGCAATCAAATGGGTTAATCATCTTTCAGCTTGATTTATGAAAGCAAGTGATCTAATCTGACACTTAACCTTTTTCAACTTGTAGCTTCTAATCACTTTCCAGTGGATGAGTGAAGTTCTGTTAAAGTGATTTAAGTGTGGTGGCAGTAGAATTTTCTTTCCCCCAAAAATTTCTTTAATGTTTTCCAAAGATCTGTGACTACTGATTGAAAACTATTGTGCTATTATTTTATTGGATGCTAGCTGAACCACAGGCTTGGTGACTACGTGGTTCTGTTTACTTACTGTAGTAATATCTATTTTATTCTGACTGACAGTGTCCCTCTTGATATTTTCCTTAGACAATCTGCTTCATCTTGGTTCATCATCATTCCAAGATAGCGGTGTCCTTGGGGCTCTCTCTTAACACTGACATGGTACAGAAGATTTAAAATCAGGTATTGTTTTGGATCCTTCTTTCCGGCCAGAACGAAACACACAACCTAGAACTGATTGCAGTTTTTCTTCCCTTATGTGATTTGTCTCAATATTTTGCTTCTTTCAGCTGATGTTCACAAGGAATAGAGTCACGTGATGTATGAAGGCAAACACATACACTTCTCTGAGGTTGACAATAAGCCCTTGTGCTCATATAGCCCCAAACTGTGCAAGCAGAGGCGACTTAACGGCTACGCCTTCTGTATCAGACACGTTCTGGAGGACAAGACTGCCCCCTTCAAGCAATGTGAATATGTGGCCAAGTACAACAGCCAACGCTGCACCAACCCCATCCCCAAGTCTGAGGACCGTAGGTGAGTTGTGGTTTCCTCTCTGCAAAGTGGGAAGCGGCTGGGACGTTTTATTTCAGTTGCTGCCTGGTTTCAGGATGAGGGAGGAACTGGTCTGAGTGAATTGTATTCCAGGATGTTCCTTTGAGTATTTTGTTTTAAGACCAGTAAACTTTTATTTTATTTTCTGTGGGAGTCAAGTACTCAGCGAGAGGGCAGTGACTTAATCCCAGGGAAGTTTATGGGAGAGTTCACTGCTTTTCACAAATTCACTCTAAACTGTGGATCAAACCTGCTACACAATATCAGCTGTTCTAACTCGTTTGCTTTGTCACTCACAGTACATGCTCTTAAGAAAGGCCTCCTTGTTTAGCCAGCAGTGCCAAAAGCACACTTCTGTCTGCTTTTTCAGGACAAGTAGTTGAAAATGCTTATGTTCTGGACATGGGGGGCAGTGACACGTAGGGACAAATCCAGAATTACAATTCAGTGTTGGTGATTTGGTACTGATCTGTGGTGTTGTTTCACTGGAATAAAATAAATATTACTTGATAACAGATGAGCCAGCTGGGAAAGTGCCACATACTCCTTTTCTTTTTTGCTTCCCTTGTTTCTCTCCCCCTCCCTGCCCAAATGAAGATGCCCAGAGTGCCCAGGTATTAAATTCCTTGCAAAATATAGTCCTTGAACTTGTTGAGAGCTGGGAATTAAAAGCAGATTTCCTGAATTGCAGCCCATGCTGTAACCACAAGGGCATTCTTCCTTGCTCTTTAAGACTTCCTGAACATCAGTCTCATTGGTGCTACTCGGGCTGAAATAGCAGAATTTGTCTAATCTTGTCTGCCATCAATATATGACTTTATTTTTCAGAGCTGTCATTGCAGGTTTTGCCAGTAATGCAGTGTTTAATTAATGTGTGTGTTAACTATCTGAGGCTTGTTCTTGTAGAAATGCTTTTTTAAACCTAAAATATGAATAAAATATGCCAAAAAAATCAAGCCACTATTCACTGACCTTTCACATTATTAGCTGCCATTCACTAACCTTTTGCATTATTAGCGGTGTTCCCACTGTGCCCTACATATAACTTCCTTCTCAGCTCACAGCTCCCTCTCTTGTCTGAAACAACAGTTGGACTGTGCTCTAAATTAACTTGCACTTCACCTGCCATTTCAGCTGAGGAGACTGATGAAGTGAGAGAAAAACATGAATGTTTGTCAAAAGCTGTAGGGCAAATGCTCAAATGGCACAAGATGAATAACTTGAAGCTGTAATTTGACAGTCAGTGAGTGTTTCTTTGCTACTGTACAATTGAGGCTCTTTGAAAATAAGCTCACAGAAATGATCATAGAAATTGTTAGCACAAATGGTATGCTGTAATTTCAGATGCAAGAGCTGACTGAGAGAGTTCCTGTTTACCAGGGGTCATACTGAAAAACAATAGAAGGAATAGTACTTAATGGCACTTTTCTATGTCTCGTATGTTCCCATGGAATTTGTGATTTTTCTTTACACCTTGAATTGAGTTCACACTTTGTTCTTTTTGATTTTTCTCAAGTTAAAGTGAAGTGTGGTCATGACATCTGGTGTATGTTATATTAGAATAATTCAGTTACATGTCGAGTGTCGCATTACAGTACTTGAAGAGGACAGCAGGTGTCTGAAAGGGAAAATAAACTTTTAATTTCAAATGAGAGGATGTGATAGTTGAAAGAATATTTTAAAAGACTGTTTCTCGGGGCAGAGTTTAATTTTAACAATAGCATTTAATGAATGCTAGTGATAAGACTGTGGCTGTTCTAAACTTTTTTTTTTTGGCAGCAAACCTGTATCTGTTAGAAGACTTTTTTCACACTCTGTTCAATATAAAAATGTTTGTAGTGTCTGAGTTCTTCACTCATAGCTTTTAATTTTCTGTGTACAGAATTACTGTCAGATGGTCATTTTGTCACAGTTTTAGACACAGAACTGTACGGGATCAGAAGCAGGCTGTATGATGCTCTGACAGCTATCTTCTTTTATACTTTTAGCGATTATTCAAAAAAAGTATTTCAAAAAGATGCATGCATTATATGCCAAAAACTTCATAGTCTGTCCACAGATAATTAAGAAGAATTATCACTTGACCCCAGACAAATGAGATGCTACCAACCACAAAGATGGTTAATATGATGCCATATTATTAAATTTCTTATTAACCATTAACATTCTACAAATTAAATCTATTAATAGTATGTGACTTCATTGCCTTATTTGAAGTCTGATTTTTCTATTCACTATCTTTTTTTAAAGAATATGTATATGCGGGATGATACACACATGGGTTTTATTTCTCTGTTTTCTCTGAATGCATCTCCTACTTCTTTCTTAACCAGATACTCACAAAGATAATGAAATACAACTTGATTTCTAAATATAGGTTTACTACAACATAGTTGAGTTAAACACTATTTTGTCTCTAATTCTCCTCACTTAAGAGAATCTTTAAATTCTTTGTTAATATACAAGCTGCTCCCCAGTTTGTTTGTGTCTTCTTTTAAGTAAGAGATGGAAATTGATACACCAAGGGTGTACTAAGAAGCAGAATGCATTTGTAGGTACAAAACCTCACTGTCTGAATTCTTGCCTTCCCAGTGCATGTAGGAAACAGTCCAGGTGAAGTCTTCAGAGCCCGTCACATTTTGTGTGCTTCACGTTATGATAATTTTAATGGATATCAGCCCACCATATTTGTGGACTTAACTTGACATTACCTGCACAGAATAAGTGCCTTGGGTGCTGATTGAGGAAGGGGAAAACCACCTGTATTAGATACTTATTGTGATACTGTCAGCTGAGCATAACTCACAGACAAGTTATGGAAGTGACAAACCAAACCTCTAAGACAGGCTTGTTGAAATTGGCTCTTGTAGGGCCAGCTCGACCTGGGTTTTGTGCTCAGAGCTGTGTGAAAAGCACTGTGCTACTTGCAGGTTAGGTTCCTGCCTTCCCACTAACCTGACTTCCATGGGCTTGAACTACTAATGCAGACTCTGCAGCACCGCAGGAAGTCAGAGCCACTTTGGGCCAGGGCCAGCTAAAAAGCCACCCTGGAATGTGCAGGATGGGGAAATGTGGGTGCATGCCCCCCTGGCTGTGTGCAGGGCTAGCAAGAGCATGACATGGTCAAGGCTGAAGTGGTGCTATTGAGAGCTGTGCCTAGCCAAAACTGCTTGTGTGCAGTCTTTTTACCCAGAGAAGACTTAACTGTTCTTCCTGGTTTCTTCTTGCTCCCTTTAGTCCGAGGTGTAACAGCCTTGGTTATACTGGAAGACAGGGAGTTGACAGAGCCTAAAGCACAGAGCCAAGTCAGTGTGTACTGGAATCTGACTCTTGTAGCCTGGCATCCGTGGGTTTGTGTCCAGTGGAGCCAGTTGGCTCTCAGTGATCAGTATGGTCAGCTGTAAGAGCCAAAGCTTTATTCTCTGCCATGTAAAAATGATTCTGTTAAAGTGAAATGAACAAGGCAAACCCTTACTAGCCTGAAACTCAGAGAATTTTAGCAAGCTTATTACCTTTCCACAGGCTTATTCACCTTTTCTATTTCTTTTCTTACTGTTTTTGCAATGAAAACAGACTATGCAGTTCTACCTCCTCACGTCAGCACAAGCACAAGATGACAGTAATTTAAGTTCTGGACAATATAAGGGAAGCATTTGTGTTGAGCAGAATACTCATTTTATTGGCATAAGAGGGAAAAAAATTCCCTTGTGTTTGTTTAGTCTGTTTATTTCTTCTGCCATACTAAAAGTGCTGTGGTAACTGTTCAAACAAGATATTTAAAAAGGGCTTAATTTTAAATATGGAAACAGTGCTTGTTGACTTTAAGGGCTTTATTGAGCTCTCATTATATAATTTTATTTTTAGGAGTGCATCTCTCAGTATGAATTTACAGTATTCCAGTGTGTTCTAATAAGGACTGCACAAGTTGTTGGCTTTTAGCTTGCCTCATCTGGGTTTATTTTTTACTTACAACATAATGTAATGAAGAAATTATTTAGGCAATAATAAGTAGCAGTGCTTTTCGGCCTTTTCTGATTTGTGAAACCTTAGGAGTGGGGGTCTTGCAAGAAGCTACATATATGGAGACCACTAAAGAGCATATATGAATTTGCTTTCTCTTTTTTCCCTTTTAAGGACCCTTTAGAGCTGTTCACACATTGTTTCTTTAGAAATGGGTCGACAAGTTGAAAGTGACTAAACTGAAGTGCTGAACCTTTTTGGGGGGTGGTTTTGTGTTTTTCTGCCATTTTTTTACTCCATGAAGACCTGAAATAATATAATTTTAAACTATTTTTTCTACAAAACTTACTGTTCTCAGATTCATACTGATCTGATTTTAAAGAATACCTTCATGGTATTCTGTTCATTATCTTGTCCATTGTTACCTTGATGCAGACATCACTCTTTCCTTGTATCTTTGGTCATCTATAAGCTGTAAGTTATAAATGGGATTCTGCAAGGGCAAATTTTGATTCTTGGTGAGTTCTAAAGAGGCAGGAGTGCCTGCTTGTGGTGTACAGGGAAAGGATCACATCATGGTTCCTAAATTTCTGTCACATACTGATTCCAATCAAACAAAAGTTAATTGCTTACTTTTTAGTATGTCATCTGTGGCACAAATTGTAATTATTTTTACTTTCATAACAGGGTGTCAAAGACCTTCTCGCTTTCTTTTTTCTTAATAGCATGACTTTGAAAGTTTTTCATATTAGAAGAACTTAAAATCAATGCTTTTTGGATTGTATATATACATATTTCTGGCATTGTGTTAATACTTCCTAGCAGCAGAGAGTTTGTTTTAAGATAGATTTTTATTGAAGAATATTCAGCTAATCCTCTGGCTTTAAAATTCATCATGTTAAACTACTAAAACAGAATTTAAGTATTTATGCTGCTTGTTCAGTAAGTGAAAATAGTGATCTTTCTTCCATAGCAGATAGATATGTGCTGAGATTGTCCTTATAAGAAACTGCTCCCTACTACAGTAGAAATAATAATAATAATAATAATAATAATAATAATAATAATAATAATAATAATAATGTGTGTATTGATGAAAATGTTAACTACTTCCACTGAAAGAATGGGCAAATGAAAGGAAGTAGTCTTCAATGTACTTTTTCTTAGGAGCTTTTGAGCTGATCAGTTAGTGGCTTGTGTTCTTGCTACTTTATGTATAAGACCGTCCATTTGTTTTGTTCACTTTGGATTTTGACTGTTTACCCTATTAGAGAGCTAAGATTTTGAATGATTGTAAGTGGTTTTCCTATGAATAGCAAATGCAGAATCTTATATCTAAAGATTAGAAGTAGTTGCTTGTGTAAGTTGGTTTGGGAGCACCACAGTTATCTGTTGCATTAGAAGTTGTGTACAATTCTTATAAAACCTCTTCTGCTTCTGTTTATATTTGCTTGAAATGTGTCTGTTTCTCCTCAGTGATGTCTTGTCTTCAGATTTTACTTAGGGAAGTTTAGCTAATAACTGACTGTTCTTGCTTTTCAAAGGTACTGCAACAGCCACCTGCAGGTACTTGGCTTTATACCGAAAAAGGAGAGGAAGAAAAAGAATGATCCCATAGAGGAGGTAAAGGTCAGGCATCAGATGGATGCTATGGCCTTCGGTCTGACAGTGCCCACCCTGGCCTTGAAGATGCCCAATGGACTGGATGGGATGTCCCTCTCCCCTCCAGGGGCAAGGCTTCCTCTCCACTACCTGGAGGCAGAATTAGAAGACCCCTTTGCTTTCAATGAGGAGGATGATGACCTAAAGAAAGGGGCAACAGTGAAGAAAAAGTTGCAGAGCAAGTTGGCTCACAACCGGCAGCGCCAGAGAGAGACAGAGATTTTAAAAGTTCGCCAAGAGCACTTTAGCCCCATTCCTGCACCTTTGCAGCAGCAGCCTCTGCAGCAGCAGCAGCAGCAGCACTCCCATCTGCCACCTTCATCAGCTTCGTTAAAGCCGACAGGGCTACCGCAGGGCATAGTCTGCAAGTCACCTCAACCTCTGAACACCAGCCTACCAATGCAGGGAGTGGCACCCACCACACACACTATAGCACAAGCGCGGCAGTTGTCTAACAAGAGACCTCTGCCTCTCCTGCCACCCGCCAGGGCTCCTGGCACGGACCCACCAAGGACTGACCGGGTCCTCATGAAAGCCACAGCCTTCTCTCCGCACTCGTCCTGCATGAGCCGGCTCCAGAGACTGGTGAAACTGTGCACTCGAAAGCAGCAGCTGGACACTGACCTGTTTCCTCACTTAGGTGAGTAGGTCACAGATGCACTGCAGCCATGTTTTTTAACCTGAAACCAAAAGACTGGATGGGAATGTCTTCCCAGCCCTGTCTTAAATTCCTGTGAAGTCCTTGCAAAATAACCCTGAGCTAAGTAATCTCTTGGCATTTTCTTTATCAAAGACCTTCTCGCTTTCTTTTTTGTCTGTGAAGGGAATGCCTGGACCCATCCCAAATGGTTTATGGCATTTTGGCTGTTTATTCTTCTTAATGTTGTGTTAACCATTTGAGAAACCAAACTGAGGTGTAGAAGACATTATTTGGGTTATAGAGGCCTCATGTAGAAGGTTTGCAACTTGAGTAGTAAATGTGACACTAGCAGTACCTACATGAGTGGACAAAGTTAGATTGAAACATTAGGTGTGTGCTAAGTGCACATGACATAATGAATATAAGTAAAAGTTTGGCAATTTGGCCCATCAATCTCTGCATATTCGAAATTCCAGTTGACTTAATTGGAAAATAGGAACACATGAGAAGTTTTCTTGACTGGGCCCTATTTATGTATAGAACATGGATGAACAGAAGGAAAAGACCACTTCAGGAGAGCAGCATTGTTACAGAAGATAGTTGGAAGGGTGAACTCTTGTCTGCATACCGTGCTGAAATAGTCTTACATATCATTATATATCATATCAATAGCTGCTTATGAAAATATGAGCAAATATAACCAAATTTGTGCTATGATAGTAGTGCTCTGTGAGCTTTGAAAAGGCAACTGACCTTATGGCTGATTTGTCTCGTTGTGAATATAGACCTAGGCACACCTATCTGTCCTTTTTATCTTCTTCACCCTCACAAGTTAGTTTTAGATTGTACATTTCTAACAAGTAAAATACTGGCAGGGAAAAGGGAATGTGAGTCTGTGTGATATAAGTAGGAACACCATTTATGATGTTTAAAATAAGAAAAGACTTCAGATAAACCTGGACATTCCTTATATAATGTCTTATTTAATTGCAAACATCTGTAATTTTTGCAATTTCAATTAACTTTTTCTTAATTTGCTGTGAAGATCTGCCCTTTGGCACTCATGGGATAGTTTAACTATTTGTTCAGGAGATAATTAGCATCCAGTAGCCTGTCTCCAAAGGAAATTGTTCTTCAGAAAACAGCTTTGATGTTCCTGGATGTAGTGCAGGTCTTCAGAGGAATGGCAACTCTAGAGGCATTTCTGAGTGTCACAGACCTCAATAGCTTAGAAAGTGACCTGTGTTTTGAAAGACTGTAGAGAGATCCCTTTCTGTGCTTAATGTTCTACATTCTCAACTGCTGAAGAGAATATGTGCTCCTTAAAAAGAGGCATAGTAAAACTAAAAATCACTTAGACCTATACAGTTACAGTTAGGCCTATACTTGTACAGCTGGGCAGGTGCATAACTCTGTGGATGCATTTAGAACAGTTAATATTTGGCAAAGTAAAAGAATTTATGTATTAATTACGTGACAGTGGAAAATTTATTTGTTATTTATTCATTATAAGCCTTAGTATTAAAGACTAGGTATGCCAGATCTGAGAAGTTCAGGATTTCTTTTCTGTATTTGAGCAGCACTAGACATGACTGCACAGAATCTTTCAAAAGATTAAGCCAGTTTTATGTGTACCAACATCAGAGCCATAATTGGATGTTAATATAACTGCAGTCTTCAGTGTCAGTACAGTTGAATCTGGATTAGATTTTATTGCTTCCTTTTTACAGTGGCCAGGAGAAGCAAAACAACTCAGTTTGTGATTTTGTTTTTAAACTTAGGGTTTAAACAATTTGTTATATGGTTGTCAATTGTGAGCATCTTTATGGAATGATTAAGTTGTTTTCTCATTCCTTTATGGAAGAGACAACAGGAAAAAGAAACATTTAAGTTGAAAGTATAATTCTGGCATTTTATCAAATGTCTTAAGGTATCTTAATTTAGTTCAAATATATGTCTTAAAAAATAAAAAATATTTTTTTAAGATGCTGAAGTTCCTGAAAATTTGGGTTTACTAATATCTGTGGTTTATGTTAAAGTGCTAGTTCTATATGATGAAGAGTTACCTGATGATTGTATTCCAAGCTTATGTGTGTGTGTGTCTCTAACTCTGAAAGTGCTTGACCAAGTACTGATGATGCATTTCCCAGATTCAAGGCATCTGACTTCAGAATCACCTCAGATATAGTTGTTTAGTTTAGTTTTAGCAAAAATAAAATGCTCCTTAACTCTATCAGTTTTCAAGGAGCACACAAGAAAATGAAAAAGCAAAGAATGCTAGTTTATAAATGCAGGAATGGGATTTTATCCCACCTGCTGCAAGAAAGTGGCAAGAATTTCACTGGATGTGGGAGAGATGAAAGGAAAGAAAACCAAAAGGTGAAGTTCCAGATGAAATGTTCCACCTGAGAACTTACTGGCCACTTTCTGGCCAAACTGAGGCTGCTGGAGCACACTGTAAGTTGATCATACTGGATCACCATTAAGTGAAAACATGCTGCTTGGGGAAAGTGCTGGAATGTTTGTATCTCTCCCTTTAGCTCTTTCTCCCCACTAATATGTGCATTTGGCAGGCAATTACAGAGACTGAGCAGAGGAACATCCTGGGTAGCTGTTATCTATCTCTGTCCCTGCTGCTGTGTCTTACAGTTTTCATATTCTTCTATGTTTTGGCACAGAGAAGGGGTCAGAATATAAACAGAAATAAAATTGGCCTATTTAGATCGTATAGTATTAAAATTTACCAAGTAGTCAGTTCCTCATGACAGGGACTTCTCTCTTACCTTGTACTTGGTAATGAAAACTAGTATTTCTCTGTGGGTAAGATAGTGATTTTTCTTGCTCTATTTATGGATAAAGAAGCCAATAAGGATTTTAAAAGGAAAACTTAGTTGTGATAAAAATCAGTGCATGCTACTTGCACACTGTAATGGAGCTGTTACTGTAGCTTTTCCTGTATAATTGAGAATACTGCATAATTTAATCAAATGTAATTATCCTTGCAACTATACTATACATTCATCTTTTGTGCCAAAGGTTGCTCAGAGGCTTATATGAGGTGGATGCTCTTTTCATCCAGTTTCCATGTTTTCAATTCCCTTAGGGCTGGACTGGTCTGAAGACAGTGGAGAAGAGCTGGAGGATTCAGAGCAAACCTCCCCTTACCAGGTTGCGTGGTCTATCCGAGAGAGCCTCGGCTATGAGAGACCTGAGTGAGTATGCTTCTTTAGCATTCATGCTGGCCTTGATGGAATAAATCATGTAAATGTGAGCTTCACTTCAAGTGGAGCCAGTGGAACCTAAGCACTTGTTCAAGTGTTTTGCTGAAACAAAGGATTGTTTGAACTCGTTTGTTTGTAAGAGCTATGGAACAGCTTGTCGCCTTCTGTCCCAGTTTCCAGCTAACTTAGAGACCTTTGTGCAGTCTGCTATCAGAAGGATGCATCAGGAAAGGATTTAAGCTTGTTTGCCTGAATTTAATTGAGTTTAGTAGGATTTATTCCTGAACTTGTGTGCTTTGATGATTGGAGGTGCTGAAATAGAATCAAATGGGGTTGCTATTGGTTTCTTGTCTTTCCTACTGGTTGTTAATAGCTTCCTCAGTAAACTTGCTGCATTTTACTCATTAATTCTTGTAATAATTATGCAGGCTATTGTTTTAACGTGGATTTTAAAAGGCCATGGTATTTCTTTTCATAATTAAGTTTTGAATAAACCTCTGTCAGTACTTGTGAGCATTGGAAGGAAGCATAGGACTTGTGAGCATGGGATCAAAAGGATAAACAGAGCAGGAATTAACTGCTGGTGCAGAAAGGTTTATGATGTTCTCTAAATACTGCTAAGTCACAAATCTAAACTTACAGCAGGATATGATAATGTAGGTCTACTAATGTAAATTTGAAGGTAAACAGTTAAAACAGAGCATCCCAGGTGTAATATTGTGATACTGTTGTATGTTATTAGCAAAGAAATTGGGGTCTCACTAGAATTTGATTATAGTTTCTGTAACATGACTGTCATTCAATGTGCAACTGGACTTTTTGATTCTACAACTTTTCCCTGTTTTTTTAGTTTTTAGCTATCACACTTAAAATAATGGTGTTAATGAAACATTATTTTGTTGTTACATTCTGAAAATTCTGAAACTTACTAGAATTTCCTGCCATATCTGAAGATTATCCTCAAGGTGAACCATAGAGCTGTATCTTTCTCATCAGGACACACACCAGGATGCTAACTATTAAGAGTCTTCAGTGAGTCAAAGCTATTAAGCAGAGTGTAGACTTCACTTTTTTAAAATCAAGGAGTCTTTTTTTATTATGAACGACTGCCATTTTTTAGGGCATCAGCAGTTTTAGAGTGAGCTTTCACAAACATTACTTCTAACTTAAAAGGCAACTTTTAAATAAAATGTTCTGGGAAATCATGGACAGACTTTCAGACTTCTAAATCATACATAATTTTTCACAGCAGATATATCTATTAAATAACTTCCCTTATACTCTTCTCTCTTTGACATTTGATTTGATTCTTCCATAGATCCCTATTTTTTTGTGAACTTGTAAAGGTCATCTCTGTGTGTTTTGTCTTCTATTTGTCTTAACTTCCTTTGGATTCTTCCTACTCTTTTCACATACTGAGAGAAAATAATACCTTGTCTTGACATTTTCCTTTCCACTCTAGCATTCTGTGCACCTCAGTTAAATGCTGTCTTAACTATCCATGATGGATACATTTTTGAATGCAACTGGCTGCTTTTGTACTTCCATCAGCCTGCTCAGTGTTAGCTCTTCAGCAGCCTTACTAATTTTGATCATGGATAAACAGTCACTTGATGTCAACCTTCTAAAACTTGAGTTCCTATTCTGCAAACTTCTGTAGTGCTTTTTATTACCTGAAATGTTTCACTTTGACACTTCTGCAGTGTGGTCTGCCTGCTGCTGAAGATGAATTAGTTCAGGCTCTTTCTGGGGAGATTTGATTTGTAAAAATGACTCTGTCTTGCTAATCTGGTGATACAGACTGGTGCCTCCTAAAGTCAGCCAGTGACTTCTTACAGCTCTGAATTCTGGGGACTCATTTTACCAGAAAACCAATGGAGATTATTTCCCAAAACTTTTTTGTTTTGAAATCACATACCTAAACTTAGGGGATTTACTTGCTGGTTTTCATAGTAAAATTAAAGCTCTTTTTTTCTGTTCATTTGTGTCTGAGCTTGTGGTCCCCACCAGCTGACTGCATTCTGTCTATTTCCTTTTAACTGCATGGAAGACAGTGAGAGGAATGCTTCTCAGCATAGACTATTGAAAGAAAGGGAACAGTTAATTTCTGCTTTACTGGACAGCTGGTTCTCAGCATTTCTGCTTGTGTGATTGTGGGAGAAACCTCTGTTGAATTTCTTGTGTGATACTCTAGCTGCTCTTAAACTCCCAAAAATTCACCAGATTTGTTTAAAATGAATGTCTTACCAGTGTCCTGGTTTTGGCTGGGATAGTGTTCATTTTCTTCTTAGCAGCTGGCACAGTGCTGTGTTTTGGGTTCGCTGGGAGAGCAGCGTTGATAACGCTCTGATGGTTTGGCTGTTGCTAAGTGGTGCTAGCCCTAAGTCAAGGACACTTCAGTTCTCTGTGCTGTGCCAGAGAGGGGGTGCACCAGAAGCCATGAGGGAGCACAGCTGGGACAGCTGACCCCAGCTGGCCAAGGGGATACTCCACAGCCTAGAACATCGTGGCCAGGACATAAACTGGGGGGAGCCGATCGAGGTAGCTTGAATATCAGTGACAGTGGGTGGTGAGCAACTGTATAGGGCATCACTTGTTTTTCTTGGGGTTTATTTTTCTTTTTTATTATCTATTACAATAAATAGTAGTAGTATATTTTGCTTTGTTTTCATTAGTAAGCTATTCTTAGCTCAAGCCACAGGGTGGTTGTTTTCTGATTCCCCTCCCCATCCCGCTGATGGGAGCAGGGAGAGGGAGCATGCAGCACTGTGGTACTTAGTTCCTGGATGAGGTTAAACCATGACAATAGTACATTTTTTGGTTCACTTGCCTTCTGGCCTTTTAATCTCTAAAATTCATATTGTTGCAATCATCTGTGGAAACGCAGGCCAAATGTTTGCTTTTATTATTCTGTGCTTTAATTTTGAAAAATTGTGTTCTGTGGTCCCAGGAGTTCGGGACACAGTGCTTCGAGGCAGGCACAAATGTTTGAGTTCCAATAGTGCAGGAGCTGGCAGTGGGCACAGTGCAGGCTGGGTGCTGGCAGAGAAGGTTGCTGGGGTGGGAGGAATCCCTTGTGGGAGCAGCAATTTGGAGAGAAAGCAGGGGCTGTTCCCTGCTGCAGATTACTGAAGCTTCCCCCTAGATTATTTGATTACTGAGTCTGGTATCTTAGAAAGTGCTGGAAAACAAATGACTTTATAACAAATGACTTTATTTTTTCTCTTCCTACTCTGAAATAAAGATAAAGCAAACGTTTCAAGTAGCAAGTTTGAAAAAGGAGTGTGAGTCCCTCCTCAAACCAACTCCCTCAAAGGATTAAATATCAACACTGTGTTGTCAAAAGTTGGATTTAATAACTCCCAATAAATAGAATAACTAAAAGAAAGAAGGGAAGATTCTTCAAAATGCTCTCTAAGGAGGGATTTGAAGTGTAGTTGCTGGGTTGTCTCAGAATAGAGAGCATGTTCTCCTCATTCCCTGGTGGTGCCTGGCTGCTCACCCTTTTTGCTCTTCCTTTCTGCTGCTTTGTGCTGTCTTTGTTTTCTTCAGGAACACTCAGCAATAATCCCCCTGATGTTTCCACATGACAGTCTGAAAGGGAAGGGTTGGGAGAAAGCATTTTGGATTATCAAATGGCTTGTGTGCACTTTCAGAATTCTTTGTAAAAATGAAATGCCACACGTTCAGTTGAACTTCAGAAGTTCTATATGCAGCTTAGGAGAATAAACTAAATAGAGTTTGGCAAACTTGTTTATGAAAGAACAACAATAAAAGTAACTTTCATTTTCATGCCTACTGAAGAAAAAAGGTTTTATTTTGATATTTTTAGGTTTCTTTGAACATATAAATGTTTTGGCTAATCTTACTGGCCTGGGAACAAAGTTCTGAACAGGCTTTAGAAACTGGCTTTTAGTAATTTTGGCTCAAAATAAGCCCTTCCCACTGCAGGCATGATTTCTTTCTATACCTTTGATATATGTCTTCATCTATTTTTAAGAACGATCTCATAAACTGAAGATCAAAAATATTTTAGCATACAATGTCATTTTTTCTGGCTCTTTCAATGTGAGAGAAGTAAAAAGTCTCAAATACAGACAAATGCTCATTAAAAAAGACTCTTTCCTCATGAAAGAAACTTCTTTCCCCTAAGGAATACTCCTGGTATTCTTAAAGTTAATTTTTAACCATATTTAAAATTAAATCAGTAACTTTGTGTAAAAGTCTTGACCCAGAGCAGTAGTGACAAATCCAAGGTATTAAACCTACCAATAAATATATATGCTAAGTTTTCCTCTTTTATTAATACATTGGAAAAATTAAATCTATATTAAATAGCCCACAATCAATTTTTTGTAAACAGGTAGTTTTCCCCAGTAAGCATTCTTTCCTAAGAGATCTTAAAAGTGTATTTTCTTTTAATTTTCAATGTGCAAATATTCTAAACATTGCATATGTTAAATATTTTTAACATAGGTTGTATTTGCTGCTAAGCACGTAATTGCAGAGGTTAATTACTTGTAATTTCTGCTTCTAGAAAATAAGCTGTAATCTGTTTTAACAAACAAAATACTTAGTATGGTGGACTTTACATGAAACTTCACAAAAACATGCCTTTGTGTCCAAGGCAGTGTTTGCTGCTGCAGAGTTTTCATGGAAAGCCTTAGTGGAGATGGCTGCAGTCTCTTCCATTTGGCCTCGGTGTAAACAGAGTCAGAGTTTGCAGAAAAGAAAGGAGGTCTTCACCATAGTGCCTTCCAGGGACAGATCTGCTGTCTGCATTTCTGGATCTTTATTTAGTGAATATCATGGCTGGTATTTCACATCTCTTGTGTCTCAGTGGTGGCCTCCTTTGCTGTGTGCAGGTTTGGGTCAGCTCATTCAGTCCCACGGGCTCTGTACATTGCCAGCTTTTGATTTGCTACATTTGTTTGGATTTCTCTTCTCTTCCCTGCCCTTTGTTTTTTGTGTTACAGATGGGAAAGTTGGCAAAAAGTTTCTCTGTTCTATAGGAAAAAAAATTAGAGGAAAAACTCAGAGTTTTTAAAAATTAGAGACAAAACAGAGTCTGCTTACATTCAGCATATGTATTTTGTTGCTCCATTAAAAAAAACCTCATTCTGCAAACTAGTGCTTGTTGTGGAGAACTTCTGGGTAGCTTCATGGACCTTGTTTTAACAAGTTCCAGTGCTGATTTTCTGTTTCATGACTTTTACTTCATTTAACTGAATGTGTTGCCATGGTTTGATGGTCTTGTTGATATGTGCTTGGACATTCAGAGAGCCAAGATAAATGAAGAAGGGCTTTCTTAAACCAACAGAGAGTTGGATTAGTCTTTCTTCTGGTCATTGGTTAGCCCTGGTTTGATCTTTCCCTCAGTATCTTTGAGTTAAATGTGAATTTCTTCTCTATTATTGTACTGTAACTCGACTGCAACTCTGCAGCAAGGGGAAATCAGTATCAGCTGTTAGCTGTGTTAATGTGTATTTTGGTTTAAAAAGGAATATACTGCCTGGCAGAGTAAAAGGAATTGGAAGAAGTCAGCAGTTTAGGTACTTGTTAGAATTTGACCATCTTCTCCAGCATGATCGTTCCTCAATAAATTTCCACTACACAATTCCCCACCCTTGTCTTCTCCATTAATTGCACTTTGATTTAAGATTGGTCTCATTTGCTGAGACATCTACAGTAAATAAAGGTTAACAGTATAGATTTCTTTTTGAACAGCAGGGTCTAGACATTTAAATGTGTCAGACTTGATGATAAATTGATGTAATCTCTAATAATGACATACTAAGAAGGGCACATACCTTGAGAATTAAAAAGGGATCCTGCTCTTGCTATTTCTCAAGTAACACTGCCTGATTTCAGCATTTGGATGTTTGTGTGGCTAGAAGATGGATGCCAGTTTAACAATTCTATTAGAATGACAAATTAGCTTAGTGGGGGGAAGAAAAAGTATCTTAAAGCATATTTGTTTTTCTTTTCCCTTCTTCAGGTCCGATGATGACAATGCAGATGACAGGAGTTCCAGGGTGACCAGACTTTGCACTTACTTTCAGCAGAAATACAAGCACCTCTGCCGCCTGGAGCGGGCAGAATCCCGCCAGAAGAAATGCCGGCACACGCTGCGGAAAGCCCTGCTGCAGGCGGCCAGCAGAGAGCCCGAGCGAGCCGGGCAGCTCCTGCAGGAACTGCGCAGGGCTGCGTGTGCCTGCACCAGGTTAGACCTGCCCTGCGACTGCAGGGCCTGGGGCTGGGCGGGGGGGACACGGGCCGAGCGTCCTGCAGCTGAAAGGATGAGCTCTGGCATCGGTAGTCACGCACAAGGCAGGAAAACCGTGACACATAAATGCCTGTCAGTGGAGGAAAAGCAACGTGGCATACAGAGTTTTCCACGAAGACAGGCCTTCTCCAGCTTTATGTTGTAAATGTGGATGGTTTGCTCGGCAGTTTCTGGGCCCAAATATCTGGTCCTTTACTGTGCCAGTAGAAGGTGTGCAGTCTGGTCCGTAGTTCACTGCTCCAATTCGGTTTTTGTTCTTCAGACAGCATTTTGAACATCTGTACCTTCCCTTAATTATCTTCCCAGCAAACCAAATTTAAGCTCATGCTTTTTGTTAGATTTAACTCAATCTAACATTAAATAAAACTTGGCAACAAAATACATAACTTCTAACAACTTTGAAGGTTATCTTCTGTGGGAATTCTTTCTAGATAATGTCAACATCCCTCTAGCTCTCAGCATATGGAGAGTTGGTTGATTCATATTCGTGCAGGAACAGACTAAGTCTGAGCTCTGGTGTTACATTTGGGGTATCAGAAGCATCCCTTTGCTGTCGGGGTTTTGCTTTACAGGATGTGTGACTGTTGGGTGTAGGAGATAGTATGAGATGCAGATTGGAGCTAGGTATTGAGAGTATATTGTGTTTAACGGGATGCTGTTGGTCCTGGACAGTGGGATGTGGTTCATGACATTGTTGGGGAGGTGGACTGATTCTGAAGAACTGCTCTGAGGTGTAATGTAGAAGTCCATTACTAGTTTACAAAGTTGTATATAAATTTTTCCAACCTTAAACACTACAGCAAAAGTTCACCCGAACTGACAAGCTCTTGCTGTTTTTTTTTTCCCTATTATTTTTGCCTTTGATTAAGCAAAAAAGTTTACATTGTTTTGGGTAGACCAGCAAAGCCAGGTATGCCTGCCATAACTGCTCTGGTCAATTTAAGTAACCACAGAGTCTTTTCAGATACAAAATTTTTCACAGGAGTAATACAGCTAAAACTTTGCTCAGTCAAAGTGCAGTTGATGACAGAAATGGCTGAAGGAAAACAGTCAGGCTACAGACAACTTTTTGTCAACCTAGAAAACAACGTGTCCAGAGGTGCAAGTCAGCCCTGGAGCCGCCAGCTTTATCTCCATGAAGGTGACACGTGCCTGGAGAGCAGGCTAACCCCGAGCGAGCTGTGTAACGCTTCAGTGCCCGTGCACACCGCTGCCTGGCGCCTGCTTGCAGCTCAGGCTCAGAGCACAGAGGCTGTGCTGGGCAGCGCCCAGCTCCGGGCACCTGCTGGTGGATTGGGCTGTAGCACGTTGATGGAGGAGAGCTTTTATCCATGTTGAGCACGCTCAGGCTCTGCCACTCCAGAGCTCAGTCTAAGTTGGTCTGAGCACGTGCTTGCATGTAAGCTCTGGGGATGCTCGGCATGTTTTGATTTATGAACAGGCTTGGAAGTGCACTTGACTCCCATCTAGGCATACCCAGTACATGGAATTCTAAAGACTGACCTCATTTTGAGGGTCACCCGTGTTGACACTCACCTATTGCTGCCCTTTCTGTTGCAAGGTGTTGTAATATTTACATGGTAGTAGCACATAGCACCTCTCATTACAATTAAGGCCCTGTGAAATAAGAAATAATCCTGTTACTACAGTCACACCTTCACCTGTCATTGACATCTATTCTGTGTCCCTGTGTAGAGCTTGGTAGTAGTGTGCACCCATCTGGATCATGACACACACGTGTGTGTTACAATTTTTCATCCTACTGTGCTACATTCGGTATAATAATTGTGTTAAGTAACCACAAGACTGGGGGTTTGTCTGTAAACTCTTTTCTGCTTTCTTTTCAGCACAAGCCAAGCAAGGCAGAGAGATGCAGAACCAACAACCTGCAGTGGGACTTCGAAGGGAGAGCAGTGCACTAACAAGGCCCTTCCATTCACCAGGCACTGTTTTCAGCGTATCCTCTTAACTCTGTTTGGGAGTGGCATTCAGGCATGGAAGCTGTTCTGTTTTAGGAGGTTTTTTTTGGTTTGTTTGTTAGATTTTTGCATGATAACTAAGTTTTCACAAAGAAATACCTATTTGTTAGGATGCCATCATACTAACAAAGGCAACTCCTTTGCTTTTAATTTGGCTGTGTGATTTAGGTGTGTAGACACTGAGGATAAGTAGTCTGCTACTGGTATTTGTAATAGGAACATGATTTTACTTTGTGAGCTGTATTTAGTGTGGGCAAGAAACCTTTACAAAATGATCATCCTTCACAATGACTTGGTACAAACCATGTGACTTTCAGCCTCCTGGCTTTCATAAAGCTCTTGGTAGGTTCCAATAGACCACCTTTCTGTGCCAGTTTCGTGGGAAAAGGTTTTTATACATAGTATAAAAAGAGGGCTTACACTGACTAGAAAGTTGAAATCATACTTTGCATTGTTTAAAGAAGCAGAATAGGAGTCGCAGAACCTCTTAGTCCAGGTGAGGAAGGGTTGCCTGTGCTTGGAATTTCAAACAAAGCCTGGAAAGAATGTTGAAAGTCAATGGCTGAAGATCTCAGAAAGAAGAGAGCACAATAGATGTGAGTTTTGGTTCTGAAGACTACAAAAAGGCAGACTTACGACCTCTAATACTTAAAAATTTTGCAGACTTTGTTGTTTTTTTTTTTTTTTTTTTTTTTTGTTGTTTTTAGCTGAAGAATTGTTGGTGCTTTTGTTGGGATGACTCCTATTGTTGGAACTTTTGGTTTTGCTATTAAAAGTGACTAGTGCTGATGTACTCAGCTACTGTCAGACTGCAGCGCCTTTCCAATCTTTTTGTTTTGCAGATGCCTTGTTTTTATTGTTTTATTTTTTTGCAGGCCACTTAAAAGCAGTTTGCAGAGCAGTTCAAAGCCTCTGTGAGAGAGCACCATGACATACAGCTGTATTTGGGGTTTGCCTCATGGTTCTGATGGGATTTTTTTGTTTGGGTACTTTTTAATTTTAAGCGGACTTGCTTGTTGCTGTATGTAGAGCAGGATAGTCAAGACTAGTGATTTTGCATGTATGCCCATTTTTTCTCTCTGCATTTTCTTCTCTAAAATGAACAGATTCTTGGTTCTGCTCCATCCATCCAAGTCTGCTGTCTGGATTGTTCTGCAGGTTTTTCATTTTCTTTGTCCTTTTTTTTTTTTGTTTTAACATTTTATAAACATACATAGTGATGTTGAGGTCTGAGAACTGTCCAAGATGGAAGGAGTGCTTCTTGTGCTGTTTGAAAAAAGACACAATGAAATATCTGTTTGATTTGCTGTAAGTCTGGAAACATTTTTACTCCTGCTAAGGATTTTTCTGAAGGAAATCTCAGCAAGCTTACGTTTGGATTTACTTGACCTTTCTGTCTGCTTGCACATCTTTTTTTTTCAGTGGAGCAGGAAGGATCTTGAAACTTCTGTGTCTGTGCTCTAAAGATAAATGCCAAGAATGTACCTTAAAAGATTGAATTAAGAAATACTCTTTCTTTAATGTTTCAGTATGGATTGTCATTAGTCTGTAAGGAAATAGTCCTCTTGACTACACTGTTCCAACTGCTACTATTGATCTATTGATTAAGGCTCCAGGAAAAGGCTTCTTTTGCTAAGAACTCATTAGTGAAATGGCTGCTTTTATAAAACTATCTCAGTATATAATAAAATCATTAGAGATTCTGCATGAATACAGCTTTTTCACTTTAAAAGTTGGGTTTGAGCCTTACCTAGCTTTGAACTTAAATAGCAAATTTAAGGCACTCATTAAAAATAGTATCTATGGCCAGATAGAGTCGAAGGCTGTGATCTTTATCAGATTGATAAATCAAAGGGCGTTCCTCCACCACTGTCCTGTGTTATTCCTGATGCAGAAATGCACAGATATCTTATTGAACCGTTCTCAGCAGCTCTTCTCGAGTTGCACAGCCAAGTTTGCAGATGGTCAGCAGTGCTCTGTGCCAGTTTTTGACATTACACATCAGACACCTCTGTGCGAAGAACATGCCAAAAAAATGGTAAGTACAAAGCCATTATTGTATTTATTTGTGTATTGGCATGATCAGGAGCTTTAACCCCAGACTTCCTATGAAGTCTTCCTTGACAACTAGCAAGTTTATGAACTTAAGAGCTTGTTTGCTATTATTTTTCTTAAAAGAGTGAAACTTGACAAACATTCCCAATTAGTATAAAGTATGTCGTGAAAATCTTTTATGTAGTTTTGAGGATACAATAAAGTATACATGGGAATATTCTTCACTGGAGGAAATTTGATTGCTGTCTTAAATTGAGAAATAGAAGATCATTGTGAGAGGTCCTGTGGTCATTTTATTGGGAGTGACCCTGGTCCTTGAATCTGAAAGTGAGTGTGGTATTTAGAACACTGCATCTTAAACAGTCTCAGTACACAGGGCCCAAACTACTTTCTAAAGGTAATGTAGATAGTAATTGCAAGGATGCAAATAATGGGTTTGCTACTTTATTTACCTTTTAGTAACTATTAGAATGTATCTCTAACTTCCTTCAGGGATCCGTGGATCCCAGAGAAAAAGCAGGGGCCTACCTCAAGCTGAGAGAATGGAGAAATGAAGTTGATGTCCTCTGTTCTCCTTTTTATGACACCAATCTTCCAGAACAAAACCTTTAGGATAATTCACAAACCCACTTCTGTCCTGCCCCTCCTTCAAGGCTTCTTGTCCTACCTTCAATTACGTGTAAAACTGCTTTTTTTTGTTTGTTTGTTTTGTTGGGTTAGTAAAAGTTTTTTGTTACTGTTTTTGCCCAGCCTTTCAAATAATTGTGAATTGTAGAGTTTTTTGGATTAAGATGTGAGGGTTTGTGCTACACAGATCTGTATGGGGTTTCCCCCTTTTCTAGGCAATCTTCAGTATGTCCCTCAAGGTTTACCTCTGTAACAAATATAATCCTCTGCCATAACCAGTATGATGGCAACTGAAGACTGATGATGGTTTGATTTATTTTTTAATGTGTCAGTGATTGCTGTTCAGAAGCAATGAGGCCATAATTGTTTACCCACATCCTTATTCTAGTCCAGCAGTATTAATTTTGTTTCCTCTGTGCTGTCCCTCTGTATGTCAGCGGGCAGGATTGTGGCTTCAGCTGCTGCACATTATCCACATTAACACCAGCTCACAGCAGCATTTTGTCTTTAATACTTACAGGAGTGCTGCTAAAGGTTATGGTTTTGCACATTTTAGTTAGGGTTTGCTATGATAATTCTCAAAGTGACACTGCACAATCTCCAGTTTACAATATCTCATCATTTGGTCTATGTTTTTTTTGCCATTGGGGTCAATGAGGAAGGAAACAGCTCAATTTTTGAAACAGTGTTTGTGTTTAAGCTAACAGTTCCTCTTGCATTACATTCCACATGTCTGTTCAATGACCAGGGTGAAAAAAGCTAGGAAAGTAATATTAGTTCTTAATATGCTCCCATTGGTATTGTTTTGCTCCCAAAGGATAATTTCTTGAGAGGGGACAGCTCCCGCAAAGTTCAGCACCAGCAGCAGAGGAAACCCAGGAAAAAAACGAAGCCACCTGCACTTACCAAAAAACACAAGAAGAAGAGAAGGCGAGGCCCACGCCGGCCCCAGAAACCCATTCCTCCTGCAGTGCCCCAAGGGAACCTCACCATGCCTGCCAGTGTCTCACTGCCAGTAGAGATACCCCACATACGGTCAGTGCTGCTCCTGCCCAGGTTCCCACTGCTGGCCTCAGCATTGCCAATGAGATCTGTACAAAGCTGCCAAGCAGCATCTGGAGCGGGCCTAAAAATTGCATCTCCATGTGACTGTTGAAAAAAAACCTTAAGAGTGGATTTGAGCAATGGTTGGGTTTGATGGGTAAAATATCTTGCTCCTGATGTTGCCTCTTACGTAGTTAATGAGTAGCCTAAGTGTAAGCTTCCTAAAGAAACTACCTAAAAGCATTTTTTCCTAGATAATGGAGGAAAAAATATGTGGGGAAGCATCTGTTGTAGATGGGTATGCACTGATAGTTGTCCTTTGGAGCAAGCAGAGTTGAACACCAGGGACTAATGTTCCTTTCTGTTCAGGAGCCCCTCCACTCCAGAGCTCAGTGCCGATGAGCTGCCTGATGATATCGCCAATGAAATCACAGACATTCCACATGACTTGGAATTGAATCAGGAGGACTTCTCTGATGTCCTGCCACGGCTGCCTGATGACTTGCAAGATTTTGATTTCTTTGAAGGTACCATTTTATTTTATGCTAGCATGAACACAGTCAGTGAACTGAAGAAGTGAGTGTTTCTAAACTGCATTTTGAGGAGTTGCTTGCTTTCCTACAGAGGTAATAAATTCTAGAGAAGGAAGTGTTTGTGAGCTCTGAAGTAAAGCAGACTTTAAGAAGTCTGTGCGCATAGTTCTCTGCTTGCTCATGTAATTACTGCTCTGAAAATCATAATTGGTTTAGTATTTTAATAATTCATATTCATTTTACATTTTTATTGCCTGTCAGTGTTACGGTTTAATCAAGAGTGTTCTCAGTAATGGCATCTTTCTGCCATCGAGTGGGGCTGGAATCACAGTCAATGTTGGCCTTTGATAGAAAGAGAAGAGAGTGAGAATAAAATCTTTAAATACATTTTTGAAACTAGCTTTTGATCAGACATGTGCTTGAATTTTTGCATTCTAAATCTCAGTACCTATAACTTATAACAAAGAAATTAGAACAGCCTGGAGTTGGGTACGTGATTTCTTTGGTCATTTTCTGATATAACGTGACATCAGACTGTGTTGGAATTGAAATTAACCTGAATTATACTGTCTGTGTAAATTTTAGGCCCAGGCTGTAATGTGGTAAGTAGAAAGATGTTCAATGTGTTATTACAGCATTGAAGATCTTAAGCATTTTTACTTTTAAGTCTGGGAAGTTTAAGAGACATCTTCTACTATAGTATGTGGAAGAGAAGGGGAAGAGGGGGATTTCCATTGAAGAGGAAGGTGTAATATCATGATTTTCTTACCTTGCTTGGCTAGTGAACACTGATGAATGACACTTTCTGTGTACTGCAAGCCATGCTGGAAGGTCATCATACAATGCAACTCTGTACTGAACTGTCTGTGCATCTTCATCCTTTGAGTGCCAGGGCCTGGCTCACCTGAGAGCAGTGCACTAACTGGTGGTGTCCCTGTCTCTGCAGGTAAAAATGGAGATCTTCTTCCAACCACAGAAGAGGCTGAAGAACTGGAACGGGCCCTACAGGCTGTAACTTCTCTCGAGTGCCTGAGTACCATTGGAGTACTTACACAGACAGATGGTGTGCCAGTTCAGGAGCTGTCAGATAGAGCGATAGGGGTGTTCTCCACAGGTGCTGGAGCTCCAGGAATGCAGTCCTTGAGTCGAGAGGTTAACACGGATCTGGGGGAGCTGTTGAATGGGCGTATAGTACATGATAATTTCTCCGGTCTGGAGCTGGATGAGAACTTGCTCCGTTCTGCTACCTTGTCCAACCCACCTACGCCCCTGGCAGGGCAGATCCAGGGGCAGTTCTCAGCCCCAGCCAACGTTGGCCTTACTTCTGCCACTCTGATAAGCCAGAGTGGCCTTGGGGAGAGAGCCTTCCCGGGACAGTTTCATGGACTTCATGATGGCAGCCATGCCTCCCAGAGGCCCCACCCTGCCCAGCTGCTGAGCAAGGCAGATGACCTGATCACCTCACGACAGCAATACAGCAGTGACCATTCACACTCCTCACCCCATGGAAGCCATTATGATAGTGAGCATGTGCCGTCTCCCTACAGTGACCATATCACATCCCCTCACACCACATCCTTTTCTGGCGATAACTTGGCAGCTACCTTCTCAGCAGAGATGCCCATGATGGCACAGCACTTGCTCCCAACGCAGCTGGATGTGCCACTTAGCGGGGTGGTCAACCCCAGAACTCACTGGGGAAATCTTCCTGTCAATCTTGGGGACCCCTCTCCGTTTAGCAACCTTCTTGGTGCAGATGGACACCTCCTGTCCACCTCCCTGTCCACACCACCTACCACCTCGCACTCAGAGACCACCCAGCCTGCCTTCGCCACCGTGACCCCCAACAGCTCCAGTGTGCTTCCGGGGTTACCGCAGACCAGTTTCAGTGGCATGGGTCCTGCCTCCGCTGAACTCATGGGCTCCACCTCCCCTAAACAACAGCTCCCTCAGTTCAGCGCAGCCTTTGGGCACCAGCTGAGCTCCCACAGTGGCATTCCCAAGGACCTGCAGCCCAGCCACAGCTCCATAGCTCCTCCCACGGGCTTCGCAGTGACCGGTGCCACCGCTACCAGTACCAATAACGCATCCGCGCCCTTCACCACCTCCAACTGAGCTTGTCTGCCTGGCTCCCTGCAGGTAGATGGGGGACCTGTGTTTTCTATCTTTCCTTTTTTCCTTTCTCTTTATTTTGTCTGTCTTCTCTTCCCTTTTTTTTTGAGAGGGGGTTGAGAAGAAAACCCCTGCTTCAGTACTGACCAGGGTTAGCCCTCTGTGAACCTTGCTGTAGCATTCACATGTGCTCGTTAGGCACCGGTGCTCATTTATTGCAGGCAGGTTCACTGTTCCCCAATAATTCCTTAAGGATACAGCACAGTTACTGGATGTAAATGATCTTAGCAGTAAGACCTAGAAATGGGAAGATACCTCAGATCGCTGATGCACGCTACTGTTCCCTAGGGTTCGGATCAGTGCTTGCCATCCCATTAGCATCTGGTAGAAGGTTTTCCAGTGGGCAGAAGTCTCTTGATTTTTTTTTTTTTTAATTTACTCTTTTTCCAAAGGTAGCATTTGGCATGGAAAACTTGGCTGCACACATTGATTTGAGAGTGGTGCACTGAACTCCTAAATCAAGATCACAGTTCAAGGATGAGTTTGGCAGTTTCTTGAAATAATCTCTTGACCTCCTCTGTGTGTGTGTGTGTTTGGGGTGCAGGGAGCAGCGATTCCTTTTCTTCTTTTGGTGAAGAAGTAGTTGTCTCCTTCCAGAACTGGTCACTGTTCTTACCGCATGCTGATTTTTGGGGTTTTTTATTATCACAGTTTGTAATTCATTGAGTAGCAAAGAGATCAGTTGACTGATTGCCCATAAATTTGAAGGCTGTTACAAAGTTAGCCCAGGAAAACGAAAAGAAACAGAAGGATTTAAATATAGATCATGGATTAGAGAAGATTCCTGTGAGAAATTTCCTTCCTTGCTGAATTACTGTGGCCTTGTAGCATTGATGATTTGCCTTTTCAAGTGTGTCTTTGTCCAGAACTCTTCGCCTGACAGGCTGACAGGAATTTCTCAGCTGAAACAGGAAGAATTAGGTTGATTTTCTGCCCATCCACACAAGTCTAGGTCAGACCCATTGTAAGTTTCAAATGGATGCATTTCTTGCAGTATGTCTAACTAGTGAGACTTTCTTGG
Organism: Haemorhous mexicanus; assembly: GCF_027477595.1. Taxonomy (NCBI): domain Eukaryota; kingdom Metazoa; phylum Chordata; class Aves; order Passeriformes; family Fringillidae; genus Haemorhous; species Haemorhous mexicanus. The sequence goes on along the minus strand of NC_082348.1, from coordinate 25,453,700 downwards.
ACAGTTTTTAATCCCCTGAGAGCCATATAGTTTTTCCAACACTTGTGGGGTTTGATGCTCTGTTTGGGAAGCTGAATGTATGCAAGGAACTAGCAGGTACCTATCAGCAGTCATGGCTAACCAAAAGAGAAATCACTAATGCAAAACAGGTACCAATTCCTTCTGTCTGCAGGATAGTTTTGTTGGTGCTGATCACCTGCTAATGACAGTATTCACTCTTTGGTAGTAATTGCAATTCCTAAAGAAAAGAGTCAGCTAGGTTTTCCATTTCTTAAAATAATAATTATTTTTAAATTTTGTTCTTTAAACCAAGAGGTAATAGCAGCAGAAATTCTGAGGTGTTCACTTGCATCTCCTTATTGAGAAGTAATTTGCTTATGACTCTCTAGGGCTCAAACTTGCTACTGTACCCTGACTTTGACTGTAAAAGTAGCTCCTGTTTAATACAAGTCTCTGCTCTTCTTGGTTTGTTTCAGAGATGCAGATGAGAGAAAACAGAAAATTCTACATTTCAGTCTTGTACTGTAGATGATGGATTTTATTCTACCTGTGTGAATTCTAGTCTGTTTCAGGAAATTAAGAGAACCAAGCACATGTAATAGGAAGGCCTAATAAACTTTCTAAGCAAAGGATCACTGAATGAAGTTTAGTTGCTATAGAAATTCATTTCGTTGGCAGTCAGGCACACACCAAAATATTTGACCCAAACCTCTCCTTCCATCTTCCTAACGAACAGAGTTTAAATGGGATAGGTCTTGTGTCTTCTGACTATTGTAGCAGTCATATTATCCCTCTTTTCTTGAATGATCTGTCCTCTTTAAATATAAAAGAGTATGGATGATGCATCTGTCTTTTTCTGAAATTGCAGGTGTATGTGGGTGGGAGAAACAAAAATTATTTTCATGCTTCTGTTGTTATGAAGTCATTATTTCATACTTGGTAAAATAGATCTTAATAATATAAGCAGAATATTTTAAGTGGTGATTTAAATATGTTTGTAACACTTAAATGTTTTTAAATCACATAAAAAGTTTAATTGAAGCCTATGAAATCCTGCTTGTGATTGTCCTGCTGATTGAGGAATGCCCAGTGATATTGTGAATGAGGCAAATCTGACAAGGCTTTTATTTATTTTTACATTATGTTACCCATACTTTGTCGAGGAGACAACTGTTTGATTTGCAGGTGATTTTTGTTGTGTTCATATACCTTCTTCAATGTTCTGGGATGTCTGACTGACAAAAAGTGGAGAACTAGTATACCAAATGGTTAATTCCTTAATCTGCTTGTGAATTCATGTAATTTTAGAGGGTGTTAATTTCTATGTACTGGTTTCAGGACTTTGGTCTTGAAATGGTTCTTGTGCCCATCAAACTTCTAATGAAGCTGCAGCTAGTGCAGAGTATGTTTGCCCCACACCATATTTCTCTTTCTTAGCAAATGCTGGGGGGAAGAGAGGATAATAGGAACTGAGAGCCGAGTTCTGCTTGGTTGTGTTGGTTTAAATTACAGAGGAGCTTTCCAGTCTAAGGTCATGGTGAGTTGGTACTGGTCTAACTCACAACAGAACCCAGCTCCTGATCTGTGCATTGATTTAGACAGGGAATTTCAGAAGCTGTCATAGCAGTGGAGGTCTGTGATTACCATTTGAAATCAATGGCCTTTATGTACCTGGGTTTCTTTAAAGTAGCTTGGGACATCAAGTCTCTTCCCCACTTAGATTTCAATCTTTGTGTCTCGCTTGGCGACTCTTCCCTGAAAACTGACTGCGTTACATTGTTCCATGAGCAAACTAAGTTTGCAATAAAGCTGCACTTTCAAAAATAAACTTCAGTTTGTATACAATAGAAATAGGAAGCTCCCTGTCCTGTCTGCCCCAGTGTTCTGAAACGGGCCACCACTCTTGCCTTTTCCTGGTTCACCTCTCATTTTTTCACTGCCACCAATTTCACAGTTACATGGCTGCCAAGCAGTTACGGGTCTTGATCTTAGCTTTACAAGGTGGATCATTCCAGGTGGGTTTCTACACCCCCACAACATGTTGACTTCAGTGCATCAGTGTCTTACTGTTGGATGCAAGAGATCTAATTGAGAGGTATGTGTAGTCAGAGATATTTCACACCTTTTCCTCTGGGAAATCCTGCTAGCCTGGTTAAGGTGGTCCTTGAGGTGGTTCCCGAGGAGATTCCATGCTCCCTCACAAATGCTTTTGAGTATCAGCTCTTAGAGCAGTTAGCATTCTTGCCACCCCTTCACCAAAGAGCCAGTGTAGCAATTTCAGATGCTCAATACCTGCCGTGCCCTTTATGTGTTGACAAATGGAATAAGGCTAGTTGAACCTAAAAGAAGTTAATTCCTTCACATAAGATTGGAGTTTCAAAGAATGAACAAAATTAGACAAAATTTACATAATTTTGGCAATAATAGCACCTCAATTAGTCTCTGTACAAAAGTATTTAACACAAGATTAATTTTGACATTGTACAGAGGCTTATCAGGAATAGCTTCATGCTCTTCTGGTGCATAAGGCATTCTCTAAGACATGTTTGACATTTCCTTTCACCTAGGAAGACCTTACACCAACTCTGAGGGGAACCATATGCACTTAGATACCTCAAAGCTGATTTGTTCTTTGGCTTCATAATAATGATACAAGAACTCTGTCTCCTCCTGCCTTCCAGTTCCTCCAGGTTCTTGCTTGGATCCCTTCTCATTAGTAGCATGCTTCTATGTATGGCTGAGCATAAAGGCACTAAAATTGATAATGCTGAGAGGTAGCACAGTTGCAGGTCTGCCTCAGGCACTGTGGGGAAAATGGCAACAGCTCCATTTCCAGCTGAAAATGAGGATTTGCAGTTCTGGTTTGGAAAGCACTGAAAGCCCTGAGAAGCTTATTGCCTGCTAGGCAAAAATCAGAGAAAAGAAATTGTCAAAGAGGAGCTGTACCTAATAGCAAAGAGAAGCCAAGGGAAGCAGCCTTTTATTTTATTTTATTTTTTATAAAAGGAACTTGAGTTTTGAGAAATTAGGATATTCTGTTGTGAGCTGTCACTGGCTTTAGGGGCATGGCCAAGGAAAAAGACCTAGGACTGAACCTGCAAACCAGTAGCCATATTCAGTTTGAAGCTTCATCTTGCTGTAACCACATCTAAATGCATTCAGGGTTTCAATCTGCTTGCCAAGAGAGTCCTGCAAAGGTGTACAATAGACAGTGGGCAGTTTTCTTCCCTGAGAAGCTGGCCCTGGTGGCTGCCTATGCTGCTTCTGAGCTCCAGCTGCTCCCTGAGCTCCTGCAGCCTCCTTGCTGCTGTGTATCCCTGCAGGCATTGTCAGGCCTCCACGGGTGTTTCTCCCTGTCTTTGTGCTGCAGTGAGCTAAATCCGCTCATGAATTCTCCAACAGTATGAGCCTTTGGGCAGAGAAGAGGGAAACATTTTTAGAAGATGAGGTACCTGCAGTTAACCTTTCAAGCCTTGCAGGACAGTGGCAGGAGGTGCATTCAGCTGACAAACAATAGAAAAGTTACCTGCAGTGACCTTCAGCAGTGAGACGTTTGTGTGGCTGTCCAGGCAGCTTCCCTGGTGGAACTGGGGTGTTTTTCCTTTTGTATTTCTACATGTGAAGGAGTCTCCTGTGCAGACCTCTTGCAAGGTCCAGTAGAGGCAGAAATAGTAACTGAAGGAATAGTTTGGGGCTAGTGTGCTGGCCAGATCTTTAGGTCTTTCTGACCTTCTGACCACGAGGTCCTTCTGATCTTCTGGGGATTTGTGGGCTACTTCTTGTACCTCCTTTATTTCCTTCTACTCCACATTCTTCATCATTCTTGCATCTGTTTTCCCATTCTCAGACACTTCTCCAGTGTAAGTTATGCCAGCTGGTAAGTCTTCTGTGGTTCTGAGCAAATCTGCCTGTAAGATGAACAGGAGGAGAGATTTCTGCAATTCATAACATACATTTGGATGCTAGAATGACAGGGCAATAGATCAAAGTATTTTTCAGATCAGTGAGTAGGGAGATGTTTCACAGCATGCTAATATGTCATGAACTAGATGCCGAGGTTACAACATTGATCATGGGAGTGCACATGCTAGCAGTGAATATAGAGGCATTTTTACCTTCTGAGAAGTTCCTCTTCATTTGAGATGTGTATCAGTAGAAAGTCAGGAATTAAAATTTAAATTATTCTTTCTTAATTTACTCAAGCCCAAATAAAAGTAAGGAGGGTTGGTGACAAAAATCTATATTTGTGTTCATTAAACTTCACCTTGAACTTCAGGAGAGGTCTGGTCATAAGAGACCTTAGTTCAGATCAGTTAAAGTTTAGTCTTGTCTTTAAAACTAGACAAAAGCACTGTTGTTGAGGAAAAAAAGTTTGGGGAAGGAGAAGGAGTTAGAAAAGATGCATTTTAAAACAATTTTCTCACTGTCTTCTTTTTTAAAAAAACCCCAAATGGTAGTGACTATTTTCCCTTTGCTGTCTGGTACTTCTTATGGTTGTTGAGTTCTTTGCTTTGCCCTGTTTTACTCTGCTCCTTCTGTAGCTGCTGTGGAACGAAGTAATGTAGGGGATGCATGAAAGGACAAAGTGAGCATGGCTCTAAGTTGAGAGCAATAGATGGAAAAGGCTTTCTGTATCTGTCTCCTTGAAGTAAGTGTTGGCACCTTTTCGGTCTACTCTAGGTCGAAGAATTTGGTCTGAAAGTGAATAGGATGAAACTTGGGCTTTTGACCATAAAGCTGTACTTGCTGTAGGAGAAGGCATTCCTCCTCTTCCTCTCGCTAGTCCCCCAAACACACACACAGTGAGATGTCCAGAGTTACCCATGTGTCGACCACACAGGCATGTTGAACTTGGTCCAGTGATGCTAATGTTTAACCTGCTTTCTCCTTGTCAGCTGGTGCCCACGGAGATGAACTCTGGATAGGGAACGTTCCCAGATATCCTCTGGAAAACTTTAACTTTGGTGCAGATTGCTCTGATGTAGCTAACTGCGATGGCATTGGCTTCTGCCTTGGAGTGGACTGATTTACCCTGAAATGACTCTCTAACCTGCATCTTAAACAGTGTAGTTGGTTCTGGTGCAAATAGATTCATTCTGAAGCGATGGACATTTTGATTCTCATGCAAAATAGCTACATCCTACCAGAAGGGGTTGAACCAGTTTCTCTGAACAGTGATGACCTTCACTGTACAGTCTTGGGTATGTCTCAGGGATTCCTTGTGGAAATAAGGGCAGTTAAAAAAAAAAAAAAAAAAAAGAAAAAAAAAAAAGAAAAAAGTGAAAAAAAAAGAAAAAAGTTAATAGTTTTAAAAGTAAATAATAATTTAAGTAGAGCGTCACCTAAGTGAGAGCGCAAGAAGGAGAAATCTTTGTTCAGTTTTATAGTCAACAGTGTCTGGCTCACAGACTCCTCTTCTCGGGGCTCTCATCTCAAGTTCAACATACAGAATCCTTTTCATCACGCTCAGCTTTAAACTTTTTATTTAAAGATACCCTTCCCCAATGAGCTTTCAGAATACTTATTGTAGATTTTAAGAGAAATGGTATATTAATTTATGCTATTAACATCACCTCATAAATTATAAGTTTTATACTAAAGCTGTATTGAGTGTAATGAATTATGTTGCATATGTGTTTTTAATAGCTATAAAATTATATACAAGCTTTTTTGGAAAAACAAACTAGTGAAGCACCTTTTTACACTGGATCTTTGCCGTGTCAAGGTGTACAGCTATTCTTTGCTACCTTGCAGATATCTATATCTATATATAGATATATATATAAATAAAATAAAATGGTATCCTGTATCAACAAGTATAGAACTCTTTTTAACCCTTATATTACTGTTCCTATAACTCTTTTTAAATTTTGAGTGTTACATTCTGCAATAATTTATCCGTGGTTTGTACCTATGATTAGAAATTTAGTTACAGGGTAAATAGATCAAATTTAAACATCCAACTGCTGTAGCTGGGAGTTGTGAACCAAGTTTGTAAGACCTTTTCTTTTTTTAAATGTATTTATTTCCAGTTAGCTCTGTGAGTTGGAATTTGAAAAGTTGGAACATTAGGAATCTACAGTGTCTTATTCAGGAATTTTCCCCTCCTTTCCTCACAAAGGAATTCCCACTGTGACTTATAAATAGAATTAGACTGCTTGTGTGCATGTATGTATTATATATACACACAAAAAATATGCATTGGGGGGGGATGTATGTGTGATACGAATGTGTATATTGTATGTAGGTCATAGTTTTGTAAAGAGAAAAGTAGTCAAGAGGTGATGGAATGTATTGTAGAAATGTGATTATTTAGTAGGGGGTTGTTATGTCCTCACTGTTATATAAATAACTGAAACTCTCTACTATATAATCTTCTGTTATAAGGCTAACTCTGATATCATGTCAATTTTACTGTTTTTCAAATGAGTTGCTTTGAGCCCTGTTTAAAATGCCATGAAAATACCAAGCTCCCAAAGACAGCCTTTAAATAAAACAAATGTGGGAGGAGGAGTGATGGAAGAAAGGAGTTTTCCAGGGCAAACTGAATGGGAAGGTTTGCATTCAGTGGGATGGAGAGGCATGAGAATTGTTGTATCTTTGCAAATTAATACCTGAATCTCCTGTGGTCTGACTTGGAAAATGTTGTCAATCAGCATTCTTGTGTTTTCCAGTTAGATTGTAAGGGGTACTGTTTGTGCAGTGGTCTCCATTCCATAAAAGGATCTTGTCTTCAAAGTAGATTTTTTTTCTCTTCTGAGGATATTTGTGTGTATCAATTTTGCCCCAAAATTTCTGTTGTGGGATTGCAGAACAAAATATACATTCAGTCAAGGGAGTTTCATTTAGGCTGTGAAATTCTGAATTTGATTGCGACCACTTACCTTTTTTTCATAATTGGAAAAGAAAGATTTCTTTATGGGAGCTCTCACTTGAAATTGTGAGAAGTCAGAAGCATTCTTCAGATTGGCTTACTCTTCATATTGTTCTATTTAGGCTGGAGAAAGTAGCCTAATTGTTATTTATTCATACAGTATCACTTTTATGATGATCCTGGTGACTTTAAAAACCTTTTTAGAAAAACAGAGCTTCTAGTATTGAATGGAAATTTGAAATTTTTTGCAGTTTTTCTTGTATTCCCCTCCATATCATGATGTTGATGCTCCCCCAGGCATCTCTCTCCCTTTCCTTCTCTCCACAATTTGTTTCTGGCACATATGCATATAGGCAAAAGGGTAGGGAGGTGAAAGTTGTCAGAGGCCTTTTCTTCTGCTTATTTGGTGGTAATGGGAATTAGGAGCATAAATCTTTATGCCCTTATAGAGGAGAATAGACCCATTTTTGTGTGCAGAGAGGTATATCTGTATTTGAGATAACAGAAGCATTTTGCTGAATGTGGACTTGCCCTCGTGATGTACAATAAATATGTATGAATGCAATCCATCTAAATCTATATACACATGCATACAGATGGATAGGTGGAATATGCCTTGTATCACTCACCTGTACATTAGCTGTAACAGGAGTGAGTGTGTGAGCTAAAGAGAGGGACTACCCACCTAACATATGTGTAACAGGTAAGCACTTGTGCCAGACAAGTTGTTTTAAATTCTTCTGAAGGGTCTGGATGACTCAGAGACTGATCTGAGCTTGGCCACCATTGGCTTGTGTTACCTCAGCCCTCGCAGTGGAGTTTCCTTTCTATGTCTCTGCTTTTGTTTTACATTTAGTCTCGTTGAGGCCTCTTGCAAAATGCCAACTTCTTCTGCTTCTCTGCTCCATTGCCTCCATTCCAGCTCCTCCTTGTCCCTGCATCTCTGCAGTTTCTCTTGCTAGCAGCAATCAGCTTTAATGGCCCAATCCAGCTCTGCTTGTGCATGAGGGAAGTTCTCTTGGTGACTGGAGTGGTAGCTGAATTGGGCCCTGAGCATCTGCTTGAACTTCTGCAAACTTCCCCAGCTTCAATTGCGATTCAGTAGGACTGTGATTGATTTGCAGATGAATACAAACTTTTCATGGAACCTGATGCAGAGCTTCCTAGCATATTAAAAGGTTAACCCAGCATTATATTTAAAAGGTCAAAATGAGAAAACTGCACCCACCAAATACTACCTTCCAATTTTCAACCCTAGGGAGAAAAAAGAAGTTTTATTTGTATCTCCCATAACACAGGAATTAAGCAGAAGGCAGCCCTATGCTCTGTTCTGAGCAATGGGGTTGTCATCAAACATATCAAAAGAAACACAGTTTGTTACACTTGACCATAAAACGGATTTTAAAAGGAGTGCAGAGTTCACCATTAACATGCTAGCACTTTGCATCTAGTTGTGTATTGGGTCATATTGCTTATGCAAATAAATTATGGGCTCAAGTGTTTTATTTTCTGTTTTCTGGCTAAATGGAGCCTCTATATCCTTTTAGCAGAAAGCAGCTGTCAGCAACCTGCTCAGTCACATTGAAGTGCTGTGTATCTTAGGCTTCAGTTTCAGAGGACAATGCTGCTCCAGTTCTGTCATCGAGCCATACTGGATTCCATGTTTTCACTATGGCTGTGACACAATTTTTCTTGGCCACAATTCAGCCATGGGATTTTGTCTTCCTTGCCTTTCTGTTAGAAAAAGGTAACTGGTGTACTGTTCCATCTGAGCTTTCATGCAGCCACACATGACTTCTCTGACACCTGTGTTGGGGGGTGTGTGTGGGTATGTCTGTGTGCTGCGTGGGGACGTGGATCGATACGCACACGCCTATTATGCTATTTCAGTTTGTGTATGTGGAGAACATACCTGTTGGTTATCTCCTGATATATACTCATGCATACCTATATTACATATGTATATAGAGTGTAGATGTCCTGCATATACATGTGTATATGTTACCAAACTTGGTTGGCATTTTTTTTTCTCAATTTTTTTTTTTTTTTTTGCAAATTGCTGTCCCTTCTTACTTATTTTCACTGAAGCTGCATTATACAGAAGAAATGGAGAAATGTGTTATCAAAGTTTTATTTTAAAAAGGAGACTTTTAATTATCTAAAGTCATTTGTAATTGTCTTTTGAATTTTTACTAGAAGAGTTGTTATTTTAAAAAGGAAAAGAAAAAAAAGAAAAGGAAACAAAAAAAAAAACCAAAAGCAAGCAGACAAGCCTTTATTCCCACCCTCGTTTAGGTGAAAGAAATGGAAACACAAGTTTCTAAGTATTTATTTTCTTCAGATGTTTCTGAGGCATACAGTAATTACATTCTGCCCCATCCCCCTTTTGTCCAATTACAATAAATGATTCATGATTTTCTTTTCCCCTCGTTACTTTTGTAAATCATTGTTCACCTCCTACATTCAATAGTACTGATATCACTAAGGAGATTTCATGTCCTTCTGTCCTTTTTAGGAGAAATACCAGTGCATCACTATTGTGTTTCATTTTAACATACTTTGTGGAGGATGGATGTTTTTATTGAAGATGTCTGTAACCCGTCTAACTTATTTAATGTGAGAAGCCTTCATTGGAATCTATCGTCTGTTTGTTTCCAACAAGTTCAAGTTTCCGCAACTGTTTTTTCACCAACATGTTAAATAATTCCCTTCTTACTTTTATGCCTGAGGTTTTAAAATTTGGGTTTGTTTTTTGGGATTTTGTCCCTCCAATTCCCAAAAATATTTATCTGCAAGTGGAGCAAAATTATGTCAGAAGCTCAACCAATATCCTTTTTGCAGTTCAGGGTAAATATATTTATCCTAGACTTGATTAAAGAAGGTGGCAAATGGACAATCTGAAGTGCTTGGAGGGAATGCTCTCTCATTTTAAGGCTGTCTCCGAGAAGTTTGTGTTTGGTGTCATTTTAAAGGTAGCTTGATCATGCTTTGATATCAGAAACAGCCTTGTAACAAAGAGCCTCATACAGTTGTTCGGTCACTAGAGTTTAAAATGTAAACAAGTTGCAGTGGGAAAGCAAAGGTGAGGCAGTGTATTTTGAACCAGTGAATTGTAGCTTGCAAATGTACCTGATTTTGAAGTAACTGCATGGTAGCAAGGATTAGCAGTCTCTTACACCCCTTCCTTCTTCCCTCTCATGTCTGACACGTGTTCAGCATACCATACATTGGGAAAAATAAGCAACTTCCTCCAGCAAGGCTAATCCACTGAATGACTGCTTAAAGGGAACATACAAACGGGCACTGCCACGTCCCGTCTCATGGTATTAGCTGGAAGCCTGGCTAATACGCACAAACTGCCCAGCCCAGCTCGCTGCTTCTGTGCATGTGTCACTTGGGGAGGGGGTGGTGCGTGGAGGTGCCCCAGAAGAAGGGCTCCTTCCTTCAGGGGCCCTGGCAGCAATGGCAACTTGCACCACCTCTAGTGCTGGAGGCTCACGGACAGCATTCCAGGGGCGGGGAGGAAAGCTTGTGTTTGTACTTTCCCTTTAAATAGGAAAGGTTGGCTCACATGTTCCTCATACTTCTCAATGAATGTACTGTATTACCATTTAAAAAAAAAAAATCAATTAAATGATAATAGATTGGTCTCCTTTTGTTATCTGGTCCTTGTTTAATTTGTTTAAGGGTTTTTGTATACAAAAGTTTACATTTTTATGTATATTTTTCTTGTGTAAAAACTGATGTAATATGTGTATAAAACACTGTATGTATTATCTGTATATAGTGTGACAAAATGATTTTCTTTCTTTCTTTTGGATGTATTAATAAATCTTGCTGTGAAGTAGCTGTGTTTACTATCATGAAACCCTCTTCTCCAAGCCATTTTGCCAAGCCCAACATCTATGGATATTGCCCAGGATGAAATCTGCTCCATGAAGTGATTTTTTTTTCCCTTTTAAAACATATCGTAAGTACAGTTATTAAACTGTCCTTTGCTTAGATTGCTGTAGAGTCTGAGTCGGCTCTTGCTTATTCTCTGTTGCTTTCTAATGACATTAGCTAATTAGTTTTGCTAACAACCTGGGGTCTTCAGTCTCAGTCCTGGTTCTAATTATAGTGCTTTCTAGCTCTGGATCACTTGTCTGGAGACCAGATCCTCTTCATCCTGTTTTCCAGTTTGAGGAAGTATAATTCAAGGGGTATAGAATAGAATTTTCTCATGTATGTTGTTATGTTTTCTGAGATTTAAAAAATATATACTTGCTTCATCAACAAAACTGGTTAAGTTGGAGTTTGGCATTATTTGGTGATTAGCATGTGGATGCGAAATGATGTTGCTTGTGGCTCTGCTCAGCTCTCAGGCAGGCTTGCCAGGCCAAGGCATGGCTATGACCTACGCTGCTCAGACACTGGGAATTGCCACCACCTTGTTCAGACCCAGCTGCTGTTTGTGCCACCCTGCTGCAGCTGGTGCCAGCAGGGCTGCCTTGGCTGGCACTGCTCTTCCAGTGCCAAGGTTGAGCTTCCAGAGTGGCTTTTCTGCAGTAGCTTGAAGGATGTCCTCTCTTTAGGCAGAGCTACCACTTGGACACCTCGCAGTGAGTAGATTGCTGCTGCATCTCCCTCTCACCATTTGTTTTGTGAAGTCTTTGCCTCTGCTTTCTGACATGAGGGATTGTGTTTCCAGTGGTGTTTGCTTTGCTTGTCTCCATCTCCAGCGTGTTTGAGGTTGTGACTTGTGGGGGAGCAGCTGTGTTCTCAGTGAGATCATCTCCCAGGCTCTGTTTTTCATTAGCAGTCTCAATGCTGACCTGATCATCAGAATAACAACCAACAGAGATTGATGAGAGAGAGATTCAGTCATTTGTCTTCTCTTTTAATGAACAGTGGCCCAGCTATTCTAGACAGCATAATTGGGGCAGCATTTCACAGTACCTGGTTGTAATGCAGGCTGAGGGGTAGGTAGTGTCAGTGAATGGTGTAGTCTTTCAGGCCAACAGGTGCTGCAAAGGTTTCGTGGCAAAGATGAAACTGCTCTAATAGCTCGTGTTCCTGGGAGATGGGAGTACCCTGGAAGTGTCACATCCAGACCTTTATCAAGACAGAGCGATGACAGAAAAGAACAGATGCTTAAAGCCAACTAAAGGAGAGTACAGCAGTGTCAGTTCAGTGCAATATGGCTCGAGAAGATCTACCCCAACCTTGTCCTTTCTAGGGAATTCTCAAGGTTATGGGCCTGAGGCAATTGGACACTAGGGGTAGGAGAGATGAGGCAGTTCTGGTCTGTTACTGATGCAATTCCAGCGGTGCATGTGGATATTACAAAGCTGATCCTTCAAAGTGCTGCATCTCAAGTAGCACACTAAATGGCAAGAGGAGGAATTGACTCTTATGGAGAAAATACTTGTGTAAAGTCTGCTTTTAAGAAAACAGCAACAGTAAGTTGTTGTTTGGTGTAAGATTTGAGGCTGTAATGAGGACTAAGAAGGTGGAAGTTAGGAAAATGGGGGCTCTTCCCTGGGGATGACTCCCTGCTAGAAGCAAATGTGTCCACTCAGGTCCTGAGCAGGACATTCCCCAGCGTGATGAGAGACTTGATAAGAGATGGATTGAGACTCCTCTGCTGACTAAGGCAGAGACTGACTGACCTGTGGCTTTTTTCCCCCCCACTATTTTCATGAACAACACAGAAATGCTGCTCTTAGAAAATGATTGCATGACTCTCAGTCTGAAACTTTACAAAAGCAACTGGTCATTGTTCTAGTGCCACATTTCAAAACAAAAATAGGTTTTGTTTGAAGTATCAATTCAGGAAGAATGTGGTACATTTCTCTTTGTATTTTAATAGTCCTCTCAAGCTCCAACAGTAGCTTTTTAATAGCTGGCAATTATTTTCTCAGGAAAGCTCATTTAGTTTGTACTTGAAAAGCAAGTGACATTTTATTACAAGAGCAAGTGTTGCTCTGGTATTCAGTGAAGCAATTGGAAGGAGAAACCTTTATTAAATTTGCGAGCTGGCTTCCTGCAGAGGTGAAGACAACCTCTCTCCCACCATAGCTACAGGTAATTGTCCCATCTGCAGGAAAGAACCGGGGCCATCTTCCACAGTATCCCCTGGACCCTACACCTCAAGCACAGGGTTGGTACTCTGCAGCTTTCAGGTCTGAACTAAAGATACAGGATGCTTGTTTTAAGGGGCTAAGAGGTGAGTATCATATTTGCTGGCATGAGGTTCAGCCCAGGAATGGCTGCCTTGTTTTATTGTTATTGCTAATTTATAAATTGTGGAAGGTGCCAGTGAAGAGTCTTGGTACCACTGAATCTAGGGAAAAAAATTAAGTGTTGTGCTAGAAGTGTCCCTGAAGGCAAAGTATCTTTGATATTCAGGTGAATTCTTGTATTTCTGTGGGGGAACAGTGGCACAAAAGTATCTGTATCTACATCCAATACCTTGACAGATTTTAGGACCAAGAGACTCAGGTCTTGTTCACTGCCCACATCTCATTTGCGATGGCAAACATCTCCTCCATGGTGTAGAGGAGAGTCCTGAAATGTAAACTCAGTCTGGCTCTGTTTCTGCTCAGCTTGTGCACCAGTTTCAGGTTCCTGCCTGTTCAAAGTGTTTACTTTCATACTGTGTAACTCTGGTGGAAAAACCCCCTTGTGATCAGCCAGCCCCAGGGCACTCCTGCAAATCTGATTTGTGGGGCCCTACTGTGGTGCCTGCCAGGCAGCTGACGCTGGCTGGGCAGCTGGTGCAGCCCTGAATGCTGGCACATTCAGCAGTGCTTCTCACAGCTCCTGTGTGCTCAGCAAGCCTGTGTTTCCTGGGAGGGTGTCATGGATTTCAAACACTTCCAGCTTCCCCCTTGAACTGTGCTGGATGGAGTGATGGCCCTTTGCAGCAGAAGAGAAAGAAAGGGCTCTGGTGACAGGGAAGAGTCTTCCCAGCTGCTGAGCATTGCCATGAGCCTGTGCTGTGACCCAGGGAGGGCAAAGGCTGGTGTCAGGAGCACAGCTGGCATCTGATAGGGCACCCTCCTGTCTGTCTAGTCCTGTGTCAGAGCATCTACAACAAAACAGCATACAGCTCATGCTAAAAAGAACTTCACAGATGAAAAAAAATCCTGCTTTTTCTAGGGTTTTAAGTGTGTTAAACCTTTCTTCTCAAGCTGCAGCTTTCTTGCACCAAGACTTTGCATGTGCTGAGAGTGGCAGCACTCAGGAAGGAATGCATTGGGTCCAGACTCCAGCTGAAGGGGTAGCAACAACTCTTCCTCAGCCACCTTGTGCCAAAGCCTCAGCAAGAACAGAGAGGCTGATTTATGTCAGATCTGGGCCAGTACTCTGCCAAGGTTTGATTTCAAGCTGTGAGTCTCAGTTATAATACTGCCACTTTGGCAGAGCTGGCCCACATTTGTGCCAGTGGAATTTGTGCAGAACCAGACCCTGGAATTGATCACAGAATTTCCCAAAGTGACTGTTGTTGCCATTTCCACATGGGACATGTGGTACATGGTTACAGCTTCCCTGTGTCTCTCCATGGTGGTGCCAATCCCTTTCAGGGTTAGGAGAGCTGCCTGAGTTCCAGGGGCATTAAAACTTCTTTCAACCAGTTTTGGGCAGGTCTTAAAGATAACCTTTGTTGGATTTTATTTGCTATTGCTAGGGGAAAATGTTCTTTGCTATCACCTTATTAGGAAGAACCCAGCTGGATGGCTAGAGAAGTTTAAGGGGTGATTCTTCAAGTGCCCAGAAGATATGGATGGGTGAAATCCAAGACACATGGGTTTCTTCTCTGCATGTTCCTGTTGCCTGTGGCTGCAGACATTTAAACTTGCTGCCTGAATCAAGAGACAAGTATTAGCATCAGCAGAAGATACCTCCTTAAATGTGCATTTTTCTATAATGTGTGCTCTCAGCAATATGCATACAATTGCTATGGTTGCTTTAGTAAAAGAGCCTTTTTAGTCCAGTTGAGTGTTTAAGTCAGTAAAACCACCTGACTTATTTCTGAGAGCATGTGATTATTGGGGTTTTGTTGGGTTTGGGCTTGGTTGGTTTTTTTTCTTTTTTTTCCCCAACCAGTTTAATGCCTTGTTTAATCCTGCAGAATTTAATTTTTCTGTTTACCAACGTTTGCTCAGTGGAGCCAGCCAGTTTTCTGTGTTAATAATCTCTTTTTTTTTTTTTTTTTTCTGTTCTCCCTTGGGTCCTACTGTTTAATATAGCTTTTAGGTTGGTTTTTTTCTCCTCCTTTTTTTTCCCCAGTGTTTTGCTCATTCTATACAATGTTTCTGTCTTGTCCTCTCCATCTCCTTTCCCCTCAGACTGCAACTAAAATTGTTGCTGAAGAGATTCTGGTAAGCAAAATTAGATTCCTAGAACTCAGAATTGTTCCCTGTCAAACCTTATCCTCATCACTCGTCTCTTTTATCTCTACCAGCCCTGCCCAGGTATGAGACCTGACTTGGCAGAGCTATTCCTAATATCCCTAATTATGAAATTAGAATCAGGCAAGGTCTCAGCTGGCCCTCTCAAAGGTGATGGGGATGAGGATGTTGACAAACAATCTTAGAAAAATTCAGTAAAGCTTCTGTGATATTTTGCTTGTCCTGGTAAGCTGGCTGCCTGTAGCAAATTTTCTGTGATGACATGCCAAAAAGATGATGTCTTTATCAGACACCATTTCCCATTAGAAATCCTTTAAAGGCTAGCAGTCCTGCTCATCCTGGTTTGCTGTGATGTTGGCTGCTTTCACACAGCCCTGTGCTATGGGGAGCAAAGTGTTTCACTGAGGTCATGCTGTGCATCTTTGAGTATGTCCCTGGCTTTGGGCACACTTTGCCCACAGGCAGCACTGATGCCATCTGCCTTTGCCAGGTGACAGAGAACAGGGCTGCTGGGTGGCATCTTAAATCTCAATTAATTGAATACTTGCAGGCACTCTTTTCCTTTATTTCACCCCAGTAACACAGGATATTTATCCACATGCTTTCTATCTGTCTCTTCCTGCTTCTTGCTGGATTTTATGCTCTTAACCACTGCCAAAATCCCCATCAGGCTGGTCTAAGCTGAGTATGAATGAGACAAACAATGCATAGATCTTCTCATGACTCTAAATATAATCTAAACTGTACAGAAAATGATGGAGGATATAAGCAGAAAAGAGCCAGTGACTCAATGTAACTCAATCTGTTCAGAATCAGTGAGTGACACAAAAAGCCTCTCTTTCAGCTATCTTTCCATTCTGGTGTCTGCATGCACTTTGGAAGTCCATCTCAGAGGCTGCCTGTTGTCCCATGCACCTCAGCATCCCTGTGACACACGGCAGCACAGCTGGCTTCACCATCACCTTGTGTAGGCTCTGCTCCACATCTGCCTCCTTGTCTTTGTGCTGCTCAGTGACTGTCTCTGGTGGACACGCTGCAGATTGTGCTGCCTTAGATCCCACCTCATCCCAGTGGATCCAGCCCTTGCTCACAGATCTCTCTTGTCCAAAGCTCCAGTTTGCAGTCCATGCAGCTGTGACAGACAGTTATTTTTAATTCTCTTGCTGTCTTATCAGGCCCCCAGCCCACATCACTTACCCTGTCCTGTATGGGTGGCCATCCTGCTGTGAGACTTCCTGTCTGGAAAACTGATGGGTTTTAAGCATCATGTCCCATCTGTTGTTACACTCTGGTCCTGTAATTGAAATGTAGCCTGTGGAGCAAAATTCTTAAAATATATCAGAACTGTAAAAGAAACTCCTCTTTTTACTTTGATCATCTCTAATGCCATAAGAAAAATCAGCCTTGTTTTCCTTCTGCCTCTTGTTTTTCCATCAGCTGATTGGGACTTGATTTGCAGTGGAAGATGGTGTTCAATAGAAGGGATACACTAATGACAGCAAACAGCTTCAGCCTCTTGTACTTGGAGTATTAAGTTTTATGGCTTTCCCAATGCTGTAAAACCAACACAGGCCATTTTATTTTTCATTTTGGACATAATTCTGTTTATTTTTCTTGCAAGGTTTTATAGTAAGATAAGCATTCTCAGAGGTTTTTGTTTACTCTGAGAAAATGGCTTGGCAAAGGAAAATACTACTGTGCAAGGCCCACAATGTGATATTGCTTATTGGCCGTAATTTTAATGTGAAAGATGCCAGACTGTTAACAACCAAGAATTAAGTTTTCTCCGTTTGTTTTCAAACAGGTAATTTGCTAATTATTTACCTAGGGGTTGTTCCTTGCTAATGGCCTATCTGAGTGCCATCCTACTGTCTTGTAATAATCCTACTGTCTCAATCTGTGCAGGAAAGAAATGCTGTTCTTCTGGGTGGAGGTGCAGAATGAAGGCAGTGGCGCTCTCCTCAGCTGTCACCCCAGCAGCGTGTGATGGAGCAGGGCCCTGGTGTCTCAAAGGATGTAATCTGATGTTAGCACTGTTGTCTGCAGGGATGTGTTTGCCCCAGCTGCAGGGCAGGGCCTGGGGATCAGTGCCTGCTGAGTTGCTCTCCAGGTGGGAGCAGCCTGCTTGTGCCCACAAAGAAGGTGCAGTGGTGGAAGTGCTGTCAGCACAGACTCAGTACAGCTAAGGCAGGACTGTAGGATATTCTTGTTTGAGATTCAGGCTGAACGAGCCTTGCTGGCAGGGGCTCTCCTGCTTAGTCCTGCCATGCCCTGAACTACACGCAGATGGAGCTGTGGCCACCAGACCTGTGCCAGCCTGACAGGGCTGTTTGAAGGGGCCTCAGAAGTGTGGTCCCAGCAAGTGTGTGGGTAGTGCTGCACATGGTGCTGGGCCCTGGAAGAAGCAAATGATGAGAACCCAGGTGGATGGCCATGGGCTGGGCAAAGATGCTGCAGTTTCCTGCAAACTGACACCAGGAACCTGGGATGCTGACTTTTGTTTGCCAGGGAAAAGGGCCGGCAGTGGTGTTCCAGGGCTCGTGGCCCGGAGCAGCCGGCTGTCTCCAAAAATTCTGCATTGCGCAGGATGCCTCCCAGACCCAAGCTGGCACCAGTGCCAAGTCAGGCTGGTTTGAGAGTGCCAAGTGGCTCCTGCAATCTGCCATCATGAACCTGAGCTGGTGAGTTTTGCTTACCTGGGAAAAGGGCCGGCGTTGGAGTTCGGGGGCCTGTGCCTCATGTATCTGCATACCTTAAGCATGTAAACAGCTGGAATGTGATTTGCAGAGCTGCTGGGCTGGCAGGCAGGCGGGCTGGTGTGGCTGTGCACAGCGTGGTGGGGACAGCTCCTCAGCATGTCCAGCGGCATGCACGTGGTATTGGTGATCCCTGCCAAAACAGCAGCCCTGCTCTCCCCCTGTCCTCCAGTGGCTTTGGGAACCGCTCTCTACGGTTCTCTTCAGCACACCTGATTATAACTGAGGACTCCAGAACACCTTGAACCTTGCTCCAGGGTACCCTAGCCCTGTTCAGACCCTGTACCAGAGCCAGAGGGGGAGATTTAGGCGCAGAAGACCTGCCTGTCCCTCGCTGAGCCCAGAACAGCCTTGGCAACTTATGAAGAGGACCCATGTGTCTTCAGCCAAGGGTGCAATTTTCCAGAGCCCACAGGGCTGGGCTTTGGGCTGGGCTTTGCAGAAGGGCAGTGTGTGCGTGGTGTGCAAGCAGTTAAATCAAGGAGGGATGTGCTTTGCACTCCCTCTCTGTTGTTTCCCTCCAGCTAATCTCAAGTCATTTTGAAAGCTCACATTTTGATCTCACTGTATATAGAAAACATAACAGCTCCAAACCCTCATCCCGACAGCACACAGGAAGGCCATTGCTGTGCTCTCTGTCAGCACACATGGCTTTCTGTCATGTCCTGGGGCTCGGGTCAGCAGGCAGAGCTCTCCTACAATGCTCCCAGGCTGGCAGGAGCTCAGGTGACTCCAACACCCTCACAGCCCAGCCAGTCATGCTGGGGGAATATGGGTGCAGTCTGCTCCCTGGACCTTTGTGCCCCTCAGAGACAGGCAGTGACAGCAGGAGCTTCAGCAGTGGGCTGGGCAGGGGTACATGGCTGGCCAAGGCAGCAGAGTGTTGAAGCCTTGCCCACGGCATCCCCGAGATATTGCCCATGGGGCTGCTGGGCTGAGGTCCAGGGAGCCTTCCTGGGGAAATAGAAGCATTGTTCTTAGGAAACAAAATTAAATTGTAGGCACCTCAGCTGCCAGGTTGCTTTGTGGGTAGGTGGCTAGGCCCATGGTACTGGTCTGTCTCTTGGGCTCTAGGCTGCCCAGCCAGGAGCCAGAAGCCCCAGGGACACATGGAGTACAACACATGCAAATCCTAATCTTAATTCAAACATCCTATTGCAGGAGCAGCTCCCTGATCCCCAAGCTCCTCTGCCCCATATCCCATAGGGGTACAGCTGAAGAAGTGCCTGCAGTTCCTCCTGCATTGGAAGCTGGCTGTCTCCTAAGCAGATCAGCCCTGTGCCTGGCCAGGGGATGCCAGCTGCCCTCCTTTGCCCGTCCTCGTCTCCTCACCTCCCAGAAAGGGCTGAGGCTGCCACCTCCTCATAGTCCAGCTGTGGGCAGTGCTGTGCAAGGCTGGCATTCACAGCTTCAGCTCGTCCCTTGCACTGGATGAGAAGGAAACGTGTTTCCAAAGCTGAGTTGCTGAGGAAACACCAGGTTGAGCACATAGGTGGGACAGGCAGAGCTGCCGTGGGGGTGGTTGCTCCGCAGGACAGATGGACGATGTGAAGCCATTAGACAGGCAGGTGAGCTGTGTCAGATAGAGCAAAACTGCCTCCAAATGCAAAAAAAAAAAAAAATCAAGGTTGTCAGGGAAAGTAGGAATACAGGAGGGGTAAAGAACTCGGCATTAACCTCCTCTTGGGAAGAGTGTCAGGGCAATAATAACTTGCCAGGGCTTTGATTTCTGGTGAATGCCTACGATGTAAGTGATTTTTTCACTGCTGGTGGAAGATTTTGTTGGGGGTAAAGAGACCAGGGGAAGCAGCCCACGCTCATTGGCTCTCTCCTGATAAGGAATTGTTTGATAATGTGGCATCTCTGCTTTCTGAGCGAGGAGTGCTCATGGACTGCTCTGCACAGGCAATTCAGTCCAGCTGGCAGCATGCAGGGTTCTTTATTACTGTTTCTTGTGATTATTGTAATCTTTGTTATTATGATTACTGTTATTTGTTATTACAGACACCTGCCAAGACACACATGCCATTTTTTCTGGCTTCCTAAAAACCAGTACCTAGTTTGTTAGCTGTGAATATGTGGGCACATATTTGAGCGAGCCACAGCTTCCCCTGCCAGAGTGCCAAAGTGGGACCTTCAGAGGGGATTTCTCAGAATGAACTGAGCCAGGTGTGTTTGGGGTGGGTGTGTGTGCACATCCATAAAACAGACTGTCATTTTTTTACCTGTCTTCTCCTTTCCTCCATAAGACAATGTCCAGAACACATAAAATTAGGCTTCAATACATGGAGAAATGTGTTTCTCCATACACTTTTATATGCCTAAGGCTTGGTGTCTCACCGGGCTGCAGGCTGTGTTCTTTTGAGTCAAGTTCTTGATACATCCTGGGAAAGCCAGAACAAAAAGACTTTAAATTGGTGATATTTTCAGGTGCAGAAAAGCTGACTAAGACCATTTGGTGTCCTCTGTATGGACCTCTGCCCTGGAGCCTCGAATGCAATTTGGGAATCAGATGCCCAACGCTATTCCTAGAGAGAGTCAGAGCCACCCCTGCTGCAACAGGTGGGCAGCCAGGGCACAGGCAGGAGTATTGCCGGCAAAGCTTTCACAGACCGGGATTTACAATTTATTCTGTTTTTTTCTGGCAGAAGAGGTAGGTGATGTCTGGAGTCATTTGATTGGCCAGGTGGAAGGAGCCAGCCACGGTGTCGGCAGTGCCTGAGGTCCGTGTGCCAGCACAGCACAGCACAGCACAGTACAGCACAGCACAGCACAGCACAGCACAGCACAGCACAGCACAGCACAGCACAGCACAGCACAGCACCCTGCTGGCTTGGCCATCGGCCCTCCCTGAACCCTTCCAGGTGCAGGCGGCACCAGCTCTGAAACACAGCAGGCACGATGGCAGGGGCACTGCGAGACCACGGAAAGCCTGGGTCGTTGATGAGGCTGTTAGCACTCTTTCAGTCCTTTAATGGCCAAGTCCTTAGGAGAAGACACTGGCTTAATTTCAGCTCAACTGGAAAAATGCCGATGACTGGAAATGTCATCAGCTGCCTGTGGGCCAGACTGGCCCTGAGCTGATAAGGAGCAACACAAAATAAAAATGTCAACACAAAACTGGAGAAGCACAGAGGGTGCTTGCAGCTCTTCTCCATCCTGTACGAAGCAGGGCCCTTCTGTTACCAGTCCTTCAAGGAGCTGAGCTTTCCCTAAAGCCTCAGTGACCAACTCTGCTCTTCCTTACAAAAGGGAAAGGTGGCTGCTCTCAATGCTGCAGAGAAAAAATGGAACTCTTGCCCCATTGACTTAAATAAAGAGGGTAAGTTAACTTCTGTTGCTTTCTTTAATTTTTTTTAGGGCAAATGTCATGATGTTCTGCGCTGCAACCTTGTTTTCTTTATGCACTGGTAAATGGTGAGGGAAGGAGACCCAGGCAGAAGGAGGGCTGATCCACCTCCCTCTCATCTGGAGTATGAGCTTCATGTCACCTGGACACTAGGTTTGGGCAGCAGCTCCTCTCACCCCGTGCCAAGTGTGCTCTCAGGACTCCACAGGAACACCAAATACTGCAGCCTTCGGGCAAAAGTAAAGCTAGAAGTGACTAACTGTCTTTCTTTGGTGGGAGGGATGTGTTAATTCCTCATGGAGAATGGGATGCAAAAGCTCAGACCTTGTGTCTCCTGGAGCAGAGCAGTGTGTGAAAATGTCACCTGGGCCTTGAATCTGTCTGCATCCCTTCTCCAAGTTTACAGAGAAAATAAAATCTAAAAGTCTAGAGAAGTATACATGAACAGCCAGCAGATTATAAATAACTTACTCATAAAAGCAACCTGTGAACTTTTCCATGAGTGTTTTAGTGAGAAATCTTTGAAAGGGGCAGAGAGAAAAGAGGCAAAGAGCGATTTAGAAAGCCTGCAGTTGGCATCAGTGCTGGCTTCCTGTCACTAAAGCACTGGGGTATAGAAAGGAGGAGAAGATGCAAACATTCCTCACCCCACTGAACTCCTTGGCTAAACTCTGACCCTGGGATGTGCTTGCTCTGCCGCAGGTACAGCGGCCATCTGGGTTGATGTTATCACACCTTGCAACTGCAGCCCCGGTGCCAGCTCTGCCCGGAAGGCCCACGGGATACAGTCTTGCATCATGTGCGTGTGCCCGGGCTGATATTTGTAGATGGTCCTTTAGAAGCCATTCCTTCTGGGGCTGCCTGTGCGGGGACAGCCCCTTGCAACCGCAAACCACTCTCCCCAGCCAGTTCCCTGCTCCTTTCGGCACCACGGGCTCTCTTCTCCTGTCATTAGGGGCTCATCTTAGAGAGTAAGCCCGCGAACCATCTGCTGGCTCTGGTCTCCTCCGCACGGACACGGGCCCTGAGGGCAGCCGAGCGGCTGCGGGGGCTCTGGGCGAGGGCTGGCAGGCCCCGGAGGCAGCGGTGTCCCGGGGGGCAGCGGTGTCCCGGGGGGCAGCGGTGTTCCCGGCAGCGCGGGGCTCTACAGACGGGCCCGGCCGTCCCCGCTAGATGGAGCTCAGGGCTCACGCACCGAGCGGGCCCCGCGCTGTGCCCGCCGTGCCCGGCCGTGCCGGCCCCACAGCCCAAAGGGCCCCGCCGGTGGCAGCCCCACAGCCCTAGAGGCCCCGCGGTGGCAGCCCCAGAGCCCGAGAGGCCCCGGCGGTGGCAGCCCCAGAGCCCGAGAGTCCCGGCGGTGGCAGCCCCACAGCCCGAGGGTCCCGGCGGTGGCAGCCGCACAGCCCGAGAGGCCCCGCCGGTGCCGGTCCCACAGCCCGAGAGGCCCCGCCGGTGCTGGCCCCAGAACCCGCGGGTCCCGGCGGTGGCAGCCCCACAGCCCGAGAGGCCCCGCCGGTGGCAGCCCCAGAGCCCGAGAGGCCCCGCCGGTGCCGGTCCCACAGCCCGAGAGGCCCCGCCGGTGCCGGTCCCACAGCCCGAAGGGCCCCGCCGGTGCCGGTCCCACAGCCCGAGGGCCCCGCCGGTGCCGGTCCCACAGCCCGAGGGCCCCGCCGGTGCCGGTCCCACAGCCCGAGAGGCCCCGCCGGTGCCGGTCCCACAGCCCGAGGGCCCCGCCCGCCCCGCGGCCCGGCCGGACCCGGGGCTGCGCCCTGCGCTCTCCGGCCGAAGCCGGACAGTCCCTGCGCTGGCGAGCTGGAAATGTCAGTGTGGGGCTCGGCGGAGGCAGGCACGGGGGCGTGGGCAGAAGACGGGTGTTGGGACAGCAGGGGGGGGGAATGATGCGGTGGTGAAGGTCAGCGTGACAAATGTCATGCTCGCTGTCAGCCACCGCCACGTGCCTTTGAAGCGCTGTGGCAGTGATGGGCTTTAAGCAGAGATGCATCGGCGCAGGGAAAGGTGGCCTGGCAGGCACTGAGCTCCTGATGTGCAGATGTAGGAGAGAAGAAAAAAGCTTTGCTGAAACGCTTGCTTTTTGAATGGATAATTTAATCAGTGACACTAAGTCCTTCCAATTATTTCTTTCCATGGGTACTGCCTATTTATTAATTTACTTCATATAAATCCATCAAGCAGTTGCCACACAGCAAGTAAACAAAAGCACCCCAGAGTTTTGTTGGGAAGGCATAAAAGTAATCGAAGAGGTTAATTATCACCGTTAATTAATTGCTTAACAGATTTGGCTGTGCACAGCATCTCCCGGTGCCCTTGGGAAGCCAGGGCCGTGTGGCTGGGGTGATGGCAGCAGCAGGGGCACCAGGCAGGGTGCCATTGGCAGGGCACTCACGGAGGGATGATGGTCGGGTATCAGTGTATCCAGTCTGGGACAAGGAGGTTTTGTGAAAGCCTCAGGACACCAAGGGTGTGTCCATCAGCATATTTCCTTACCTTCCAGAGTGATTTGCTTAATCAGCTTTGGCTTCCTGCTCAATTAAGCAGCTTCTTTGGCGGGGCAGTGGGAATGGAGAGGTTGCCGAGGGTTGCCTTGGGAGAGAAGAAGGTTCAGAGGTTGGAAAACTGTCTCTGAAGGGAGCCATGAAGGAAGTTTTAACTAATTTAGCATAACAAAGGAAAGGTCAAGAGGTGACTGGATCATCATCTCTAAGTACTTATTTAGAAATAAGCCTTCCGGGAGCAGAGTGCCTTGAATTTGGAGGACAAAAGCATAACAATATACAATGCCTGAAAGATGAAGACAGATGAAAACGGGGTGTCTCTCTAGTTAATGCTTAAGATTCCCTACTAATGTATTTGGAAAGATGGAAGAGTTTCCATCTTTCAGGATCTTCAAATCCAGACTGAAGATCTCTCTAAGAGACAAGCCTGGGGTCAGACAGAAATTATGGGCTTGTGTTTCTGTGGCCTGTGTCTTGCAGGAGTTCACATGAAATGATTTTATCTGATCCTTTAGCCTTCAGATCTATACATCTCCCTGCAATAACTAACACTGCCACAAATGTGCTAATTCCATCTGGATGTTTGCAGATGACCATAACGTGACACATTTTGTGTCTGCCTCTCCCCAAAATGTGGTTCCGATGTACATCCAGGGCCTCTGTGCCACTGCAGACTGCAAAGGCCCCTGTGAGCCCCCTTTCCTGCAAATGGATTTCAGTGATGCAGCATTTTGCTGTGCTGGTTTTCTGTCCGGGGATGGCTGGAAACTTGTTGCTGCACAGTCTGGTTAAAACATGTTTTGTGGTCCAGGCTCTGCTGTCTGCTGAGGGCTACTGAGGTACGCAGTATCCCATCATCTGCAGAGGCCATATATCTTTATTTCTGCTGAGCTCTGGCTACTCTGAAAAGTGACTGTCACTGAAATAGTGGGAACAAATATCCACTTTTACAGAAAATGTTACAGTTTGGGAGAAGGAGTCCTCTTCCCCCAGAAAAGTTCAGCTTTCTGCTGCTTAAGTCTGAATTTGCCTGATGAGGACACGAAAAAGCTCTCGGCTTCCAAATCCACCTGATTTAAGACAGCTGCATGGTTTGAATTTCTTCTCCTCGGAGTCCTTGAGTTGCTCAGCTGAGCATTGTGTTAATGCTGGGCTTTGAATTTGCTATTCCTCCCTGAATGGCTATGCTCTGTTGCCCAACCGTGCGGTAGTTCCTCGGCTGATGTAAATCAGTTTAGCTCTGCTGCCTTTGCTCCTCTGTCCCACAGCCCAGCTTACAGCGTCTCCCACAGCCTGGCGCCCCGAGGCAGCCACCTCAGCAACCTCACTGGCCCCCAGGGGCCGGGCAAAGGAAGGTGAGGTTTAGCTGGAGCTCCAGTTAAAGCCCAGATGGCTGAGGCAGAATTTCGGTGGAGCGGTGCTGTTGTAATCTTGGTCCCAGGGCCAGGGCTGGGCGCTGCTCTCTCCCACTCTTTGGAGCAGGTGGGTGAAGTGTTGCTCTCCATGAGCCCCTTGGTGCTGTGGAGCATTACAAAGGAAGGCAGCATCCCTGCACTAGGACCTTGACTTCAGCAGGCTTCCTGGTGGATTCAAACTTCCAGCATGACTCAGGGTATTGCAGTGAATCTTTAAGATAACATCTTTTGCTTGCCAACATGTAGGCTGGCTGCCAAAAGTGGGGGAGGAGATCTGTTATGAGTCTTTTGTATGTGCTCATAGTAAATAGATACATGCCAAATTGATTACACTTGCCTTTCTATTTCTCCACTGGGAATTGAAGGAAAGGAAGAAGTAGTCCCCTGTGGTCTGCCCCAAACCACTGCCTCACACACTTAGTTTCTCAGGTGCCTGTAGCAGCCCACTGCTGCTGCTGCAGCCAGCCCATACCCCAGAAACAACGACATTGGGATCCAGATTTTGCAGCATGGGTTGAGATCCCTGACCTGCTGGGCAGGATGTTCTCCCACTCCATGCTGGGATGCAGTCCCACTCCCCAACGTGCTGTTGGGTGAGAGTGTGCTGGTGTCCCTGGTGAAGGGAACCAGGATGCAGAAGGCCAAGTGACATGGGGTGCTGCTGGCTGGGGTCTGAGCTGCCCATGGCAGGGACACCCTGCCTGGCTCAGCCTCATTCTGCAGAGCTGAGCAGCATGCTGGGCCAGCTCAGCCCCACCTCGTCCCCTTGGTCCTTGCCTACTTGCAAAACCCCAGGACAGTGTCAGTTTTTGATCTAGTGTCTCACTGCCAAACCATTAATTTTTCCATTTTAAATGCTTAATACAATGGCCCTGTTTTGAAGTCTGCCAGCTGAGCTGCCTCTGAGCTGCTTAGGACTATAATTTCCAACTGTTCTCTGGCACAATGATTTCTCAAATGATTTTAAAAAAATAATCAAAGTTCTAGCCACATCTGTGGCTGCGTGTATCTCTGGGAGCAGGGAAGATTAGCTCAGAGGCCATCAGGTGCTTTCTGAAATGGAAGTCTTCTCCTGCAGACAACACAGCTCCTGGCAGTGGAAAGACCAGCCACTAATGTGGCTCTTGCTGAGATTTCTGGCACCAATGTTTTGTGGCTGAGTGAAAAGAGCAGCCTAAAACCACCTGATTTAGGCTGCTATCCTAAATCAGCTGTGGGTTCTCTTCACACACACCATCCAGCTGTGCTGATGCATTGGCAGGCTGACCTGGTAAGGAGATCTGTAGTGTTAGTGAGTGGTTTTACTTAAATGCTTCTCTGTTCCTATTAGCTCTTCCTATACTGCAGTATTGGTCCTCCACCCTTTCTTAGCACAGCTGGCAGAGGAGGCAGCAACACAAACTTTTGCTTCCATGGCAGAGACCAGCTAAGACAGAGAGCACATTTGGAGCCTTCTCTGTGGCATACCAATGAGGCTCTACTTGTGTGCTGCAGCTGAAGCTCTGTTCCCATCATCTCTAGGAAAAGTTGATTAGGTCCAGTGGATTGCTGACTTCTTTTATGAAGAAGCTGTAAAAAGTTTTTTTCTTCTGCTAGTGCTTTTCTCCAGGGAGTTGTTGGCAGAGAGAGAGAGGCGAGTGTCTCAGCAATAATACATTTCAAAGTTATTATGCCAGCAGAAAAGAAACACAAGGGTTTGAACTTGGTAATATATATTTTTTTATGACAGGACAGAACTCTAAAGAGGCCCTCCTGCTGTGCAGACCTCCCTGGGTTTGCAGGGCTCCTGGCTGGCTGCACTGCAGGGTGACAGTGGCTGCAACTGGAATCCTGTTCCAGGCCTAATCCTGGGGGAGGATTCTGCCACTGAGCTGGCTCCCACGCTGGCTGGGGAAGATGGGGATTTGGATGGAACTTGTGTGTCCCTTGGGCATGTCCCTTCTTCTGACTGCGGACACACAGGGACCCTTCTACCTACACTGACCAGTCGTGGTGGCACATTCAGGTAGCGAGCAGTGCCACTGAACCCAAATCTTTGTGCTGCTGTGCTAATGGTAGTGCTTTCACATAGGAAATGAGTGTTTTGTCATCTGAGACCTCTTCTTTTTGTAATGATTAACCTTCTGCTAATGATTTGATATAATATTGGGTGACATTGAGTGCTGCGATATTGATGTTTAATGTGTTCCAAAGCAAGGGCTCAGGAAGCAATAAAGATTTACTCCAGCTGATGTGTGAGGGCTGGGCTGTCCCTGGGCCCTGCACTCACTGATGGCCTGGTATGTTTGCCGTGGTGTGGCAGCATCGTCTAACAGAAGCTGAATTTCTGGCTAATAATTTAATAAAGGCTTTGCTGTATTTCCAATTACTGGAAAAAGCCATGATTCTATTCTGATATGTGTTATAAAATCAGCCTTTCATACTGGAAGGAGCCAGGGGAAAGCACCTCATAGCTCTCTTTTGGCTCTGATCAGTCCTACAACAAAGCCTGCCTGCCCCATAACAACATGTTGGGCCATACAGAGGTGCTGCCCATGAGTCTGGGAGGCAGCTCCTAAATGGAGGAGAGTAGCAGAGGCAGAGCACCTAACTGGGGCACCCACCCAGCCCCAGGACCCTCCATGCCCCACACATGGCTGAGGTAGATGGAGCTGGCACAGGCTGACACCACAAATAAGATGGCGTGGGAGGAAAACTTGGAAGGACAAATTACTGTGAGTATTGATTCCCCTGACTGCTTGCAGAGGGATTTCATTTAGCAACACTGCCAATGACATTATGTGCAGCATCTTGTCCATGGCTGGTTCAGTGGCATTAAGAGAATTACTTTGGCCTAATGAATAGGAATAAGAATATTTCAACCTTCTCCCTGGAAAGTAATGGTGGATCATCAAGTGTGCAGCCAAGTTCAGGTCTAGTCACTTGCCAAGTGAATGCAAATGACAGGTTGTTTTATTTAATGGATGCCATGGTGTGTTGGCCAAAACTGTTGTCTCTTTTCTTTGTAGATTGGTTTCCCCCCCTCTCTTCTAAATCAGACTTTGTCTCTGCTCTTGATTGGCTTTTTTTTTTTTTTTCAAGCAGAAGACATTTTTGCTGACTCTTGCACTGAAATCTGTGTGTAGATTGTACCAAAACTCCTCTATCAGCTGTATTTTATGCTGTGCTAAGGGAAGAGGCAGAAGCTGGTAGTGGTCACTGCCAGCCTACAGTGGGCCACAGCTCCCTGTCTCCTTCCAGCTCACAACCAGTGAGATGCTCCATCGATGTCACTGCTGCTCTCCCATCACTGGGACCACGGGGACATTGTGGAGTCCCACACTCTGACATTGGGCCATTTGCTGGCATGGTGACCTAGGAGCAGCTGGGCTGGAGTGCACTTGGGTTTGTGCAGAGCACTTGCTCTTGCAGCACTCCAGCACGTCTGCTGCCAGCTGCCATTCAGTCAGTGCCCCACAGCCACTCTCCTCCCAGGCCTTCCTCCTCTGGCATGGCTTGTGGAAGTGCTGCTCGCCTCAGCTGCTGTTGTCAAGAGGTTTGTAGGGGTGAAAGTTCCTGTGAATAGCCAGCTCCTCATCTGCTGCACGCTCACTCAGCTCAAGAGTGAGGTGGGTGCTCTGGGCTGCAGGGTCTGGGTGGTGCTAAAGCATGGCTGCATCCCCAGCACAGAGTCCAGCCAACCTAGGCCAGGGCTCTCTGCAGATGGGGAGTCCCATTCCATCGGGGCTGGATTTAGTCCTAAACATACAGCAACTCTTTGAACACATGATGTGCCTCACCACAGCTCAGCATGAGACAAAATATCATCACAAACTAGTATTTTCAGATGGGACATGGTGTTTTGCTTTATACAACAGTGAGGATTTGCAATGGCCAAGGGTGTACCCACTGTGTAGGTACGCGGTTTGTGGTAATTGGGAGTGGGGCTGTGGCTGAGCCTTATCCCTAATGGGCTACAGCTGTGAGAAGCAGGTGAGCAGCATTGAAAGCACTGAGACCTGGAGTGCCCAGGTACCCTGACCAAGCACCAAAGGGACCAGAGGGCACACAGGTGCAATGCATTAACATGAGGCTGGGCTAAAAAGCAAGAAGGGCAGACTCTTGCAGCTTTCTGAAGTGGCTTGATGTTACTCTGTATGGGTAAATGCTTAAAGCCTTCTGAAATTGTATGGCTCTGTGTATTGTGGCAGTCTCAACTGTGACATATGCTGTGAGAGGTGGGCTTTTCCCATCTTCTTTTGTAAAAAAAAAAAAACAAAAAACAAACAGAAAAATGTTTGCAAAGTAAACTCTGACATTTCAGCTACAGACTAGTCACCTTTCAAGTGAAATGGCTGTTACTGCTCACTGGCAGTGAATCCTTGCATGGAGATTTTTACTTAAAGAGCTGGAGGGAGGTGGAGTTTTTAGTTATTTGTTCAGAAACAGGGTTCTATCCTAATTAATTTTTTAGTTGACAGGTTTCTGCTTTGTTTCTCCAAGTGTTTTGATGTATGAGCAGAGATGTCGCACGGGATGTGTGTTTGCAAAAGAGGCTGATGGGAAAGATCAAAACTGATTTGTTTTGTTTGCAGAGAAAGAGGCTCCAGATCTGTGAAACAGAGCAGGGAGTGTCTGAAGGCCCTAGACACCAGCATTTTCAAGCTGAAAATGTGGCTGTAAGCTGGTGACCAAAGCCCTGCTGACCTTGCAGAAGCCACAATTTCATGTCAGATCCTGCTGTCACATCCTGCTGCCCCCTCCCAACCTGCTCTGAACAAAGTAACTCAGCACAGACTTGGGGATGAGCCCAAGGGCTTCTCCATCTCCAAGACTGAGCACAGCAGGGGCTGCTGAGCAATTTAGGAATGATCTGGGCTGGGAGAAATGCTAAACAGGTCTCTGACCGCTTGCAAATAAGCTGCAAAATCATGCTCACAATAGGGCTGTAGAGCTGCCTTTTGACTGGAACCATGCCTGGAAAATGTATTTCCCAAGTGGGGACTTCAGCCATTGCAAATCCCTGACTGATGTGGTCGAGGGACATGGCAAACACATGACCCATTACCATGATCTGCCAGGCTGCATCCTGCTAATGTGCTTGTTTAACCCTCTCCAGCACTACCCAGAAGCTTCTGCCTCTGAGTGTCTTCAGTGTCAGCCCTTCCTGGTGCAAACCCCCATCCCCACAGGCACAGGCAGATGGGAGCTCCCTGGAGGAGAGCTGGCCTGACTGCTGGGAAAGCAGAGTGAAGAGCATGGGAACAGGCAGGGAGCTGGCTGCACTGCTCCCACAGAGCCTGGGAGTGAGTGCTTGCTGTGAGGGCTCATCAGGGCAGTGATTTCTATGCTGTGTAGGGTGGGACAGGGAATTGTCACCTCTTTCCTGATGCCTGACCTTCTGAAAACTGGTCAGTCCCCCTGGTTCTCTTTCTTCTGCCTGGTTTGCTTGCAGCCTTTGTCCTTCATGGCAAGCTGTTGCCAGGGTGGATGGCTGTGGTGTGGGGTCTGTGATGGGATGGATGTATGGAGGTAGGATGGTAGTCCTATTTGGGCTCCATAGCAAAACCATGGTGTTATGCTTTTGGGGACCCTTAAGGGCACAGGCACCACATGAGGCACTCCCTGTCCCACCCTGAGTTTTGCTAAGCATGTTCACCTACATAGGCAGACAGTGAGCTGCCATTGTCCTTCACAAGCTGTTCTAACTTGTGTCTAGCAGGGCTCCAAGAGCGCAGTTTGCCTGGAATGATTGTCATCCACAGCAGCATTGTGGCTGGGCCTGAAGTTGGAGCCAGCTGAGGCACTTGGCTGAGATGCACAGATGTGGAGCTGGGTGCTCTCAACTTTCCAAGGAGCTGTGGCACTGTGTCCTGATGTTGACAAAGGCTGGCATTATGCTTGGTGAGTTCAGAGGATGTTTTACACAGTGGTGGTTGGGAAGGATTGAAGAGGGTTTCTTCATCTTTTTAAACAATAGGTAACAACAAAATCCATCCCCTGCCTCTTTTAAAGACAGCTCCTTTTCCTGATGGGTAGATAGATATAATGAGATTCTCAAACTCGTAAATCTGCTGCGACTTTATTGCCTGCATCTGTTGGAGATGATGTGAAGAGAACTTCATACAGAGAGGACTCTTGAAAGGTTACAAAGGGAGCCAGCAGTCTTCAGAAAATCTTCATCTAGAGAAAACAGCCAAGAAAATCCATGTAGAAGAAAGCACTTGAGCTGGATGAATAGGTGTCAGGGATGAATGCAAGTGACACTGGCAATGGGGCACCTTGTTGTGAAAGCAAACTGAAGCTTGTCCCCCGTGTGGGGCAGCTCTGGTGCAGGAGCCAGCCTGTGGCTGCTTTGCACAGCCCCCAGCCCAGCAAGGGGCTGGCCAGCACCCCTACCCTCACACCTGACACCCAAGCAGGGCACAAAAGGGACAGAGTGGAAATGTGTTGTGGCTTTTTTATTTGTGCTCTGGTGAATGTTTTCCCCATTTCAGCCTCTGCTCTGAGGCACTGATGAGAGGCATCCCTGTCACTTAGACCCTTCTCCAGGCTGCTGAGTCTGTCATAGTGGATAGCCCCATGGGGGGGTGATGGCACACCATGGCCTCACCACATCCCAATGTTGCTCCACCTTCCCTCTGGGCTTTCACAGGGTCACCCATGGGGCCAAGGATGTGGGAAGTGCAAGGGGTGCAGGAAATGGCCACAGAAATTAACTGCATGTTAAGCTGGTTGGTGGATCAGTGGGAATCTGATTGGCACCCAGGAGAGCTGGGGGCAGCTCTGTATTGTTGAAGAGCCCTGGTCCAAGAACTGGCAAAACCCTGGAAATATTCCAGCAGCTCCTGTGCAGGGTGTCTATTTCTCAACTGGGACAGTTTGCTCAGTGTGGCCACAGCCAAGAGAGTGGAAGGAAAATGAGATGTCCCAGCCTGTGCCTTGCCCCAGGATCAGTGGTCAGGGAGCTGTGATTGCCGGGCAGGGGACTGCAAATAGTGCAAATGGTCTGGAGATGGTACCAGATGGTGCAGTCTGCTCCCAGAGCACAAGCTGTCGTGCAAGGTCGTGTCTGTAGTGTGATGCAATGATGTCCTCATGATGTCATAGTGCAAGCTGGCAGCTATTTTAGTGGCAGAGTGTTAGACTTAAACCTTCCCATTGCAAGGGGCAAGATGTGTTTGCTGGTTTTCCTGCCCCAGGTAGCCTCTGCTCCTGCACCCTTGCTGAGACAGGAAAGCAATCCCGAAAGCAGAGCTGCAAGTGGGGAGAGAGCAGATGACATCTTTAAGCTGTGATCATTGAAGAATATTAACTGCTCTTGGGCTTTCTGACTGCCAAAAAGTGATGCTTGAGCAATGTGGCGCCAGGAATCCTGAAGTCACTTTTGTAGCCTTGGAAAATGCAGCTGCTTTGGGATTTCAGCCCAAGACGGCTGTTATTATCCACTGTGCAGAATGAAGCTTCTGTTGGGAGCTTTTACAAAGGCCATCAGTCTTCCCAAATAGTGGTTGTTTTTATCACCTGGCAGTAATGATACTCTCTGGTCCCTTTAATATCTGAGTGTGTTCCCAAAGTGAGACCAGGAAACTCATTTAGGGCTGGCCCCCTCCAAGGGAAGCAGCTTACAATTTTCTGCCAGGTAGCCCTACCGTTGTGAGAATGGGCACGACTCACCTAATAAAAGCCTTGCTGACAGACACGACCTCCTGGAGGTTTATCTGAGTCGTTTGTTGCGGAGCAGAGCAACATATATCAGGGCTGAAATAGGTGCCAAGCAGCAATCCTAATGCACGCCGTGGCTGCTGTAATTGATTCGCAGGCAGGACAAATACCCGGTGGAGAGCACGAGGGGCCCTGCCTACTCCCCCAGCTAAAATGTTATAACGCTGTGTGAAATCGTATTGCTGAAGCCTGTGGCTAAAATCCATCTTGTGGGCTGGCTGGCTGTAAAGCTGCATCATCCAAAATATCCCCGTCCCTGCACGCACTGGCTGGGGCACTTGGGCTCCAGTTCAGAAGAAAACATATTAAAAAATGGATCAAAAGTTATGGCTCTTGCCAATAATGTGTGTGTAGCATTGCATGTGCACTGGCTTCCATTTTTTGCCTATGCTGTTTTATTGTTCCTCTAGGTAAGTGTTGAATGAAGAAAGGCTTGAAACTTGAGGAAGCCACTTAAAGCCATGGGGAGTTGTGAATTTTAGCCATGGCTAAAGTTGCTGGGGATGGTTTGGTGTGGCAGTGTGGTGGTGGCTCTAGGAACATCCCAAATTCCTCACACTAGGAAACAGCCTTAAATTTTGTTGATTGTCTGGCATCTACTATGTACATGTGGGGCCAGCTGTGGTACTGCCTTCCCATTGCTCAGCCAGAGAACTTGGTGGGAGGTGTCCCTGGAGGGGTGTGAAATGTCACTGGACACCCCTAAGCAGTCTCCCCAAAAATACAGGCTGGCTGGGGGAGCAGGCAGCAGAGACAAGCTGCTATCTCCTGCGAGCTGCTTAATTTCACCAGCTGCACAGGGCTGCTTCACCACACATCTCCCCCAACATGGGATCAGGCGGCATAAGAGATTGATCCTTGGGAAGGGCTGGGGGAATGTCTTACAGTGCAAAACTGGAGGAGCTCAGCTTGTTTAGCTTATTAAAAAGAAGATTAAGAGGTGACTTAATTGTGCTGTGTGAGGTACCTTCATGGGGAGAGAAAGGCAGGTATTAAAAGGCTGTTTAATCTAGAGGAGAAAGGCATCGCACGAGCCCGCGCCTGGAAGCTGAAGCCAGACAAATTCAAATTGTGAATCAAACAGACCTTTTAAAAAGCGAATGTTAATAAAGATTAAACTACCCAGGAGAGCCCTGCATTCCTTTGCCTTTGATGTATTTGGATGCAGACAGGACACATTTCTGCCCTGTACACTTGAGCCAAGCAGGAGTTACCGGGCTTGGTACAGAGTAATTGAATGCCAGACCCGGCCCTGCATCAGGGAAGGTCAGGTGAGATGATCTAATGGTCTCTGCTGGCCATCAGTGCTCCCATGCCTGGAGGCTGTGATTTGTGTGCTGTGTCCAGGAAGCTGGCAGGGACACGGCTCTACCAAGAAAAATCAGTGGAGAAACACGAGGAACGTGGCACTGTGTCAGAAGGGACAAGAAGACAAGTGAAGACTGATGTGTATGTGCAGTTAGTATACTAGAAGGGAAAGGCTTTTAGCCAGAAAAAGGCTTTTTATGAAAAAAACATATTATTTCTGGATGTAGCAGACATGTAAATTTTTTGTGCTTAGCTATCCCTAATTTTCCTCACAATTCATTCAAAATAAAACCACCCCTCAAGTTTTATGTTGACCAGGAAATCAAGGATTTGATATGAAAGCCTCATTTGGGGAAAGACAAAGACAAGTCATATCCCACTTTTGTGTAAGTACATGAAATGATGTACAGTAAAAGATACCTGAAAACCTCAGAGAGGCCCAGGAGCAGCTCAGGAGCCACTGCTCACTAGGCAATGCTGGAGTATGTTGTGAATTAATTTTTCTCTTTATTTTTATGAGCCACTCCTCAGGGCTGGCAGTTGAGTATGGATGAAAAGAGGAGCTGCGGTGGGGTGTCCCTCATCATTTTTAACACTACTGGGATTCAGAAGAGCTTATCTCCTACGCTGTGCCCTGAGTCCCTGTCCCAGCCCTGGGGATGGCCTGCCCAGAACAGGATTCTGAGATGCAGCACAGAAGTGTGGAGGGATGCGCTGGGTCTCAGCTGCTCCCAGGCTGAGTGATGGGCTCCTGCAGCAAAGGATGGAGCCCAAGAGAGGATCTTGCTGAGAAGTTGTTGTTCAAGGTGCTTTTCATAATATTTAAAAATGTGTTTGCTTCCTCTTGCAAATGTTCAAACATCTTTAAAGTGTCTGTGGTGCCAAGCTGCTTCTCGCCCTGTTTTAAGAGAAATAAGCTTTCTTTAAAGAAAAGGAGCCACAAAAAGCGCAGCGAGCCCAAAGTTAACAGCGAGCAGACCGAAACGAAATTAACACCAGCAAGATTTCAGCTGCCCCTCCGAAATATTGTGTCTCACGGCAAAGGGTCTGCGAAAAGATGGGAGAACAGATTGCTTTAGCGCATCTTCATGGTGTCTCTGCGGCACAGATGAAGCTCAGGCTGGGTCCCCTTCCCCTTGCCAAGCCTGCAGTGGGGACTCACAGCCCCCAAAAGTGGACATTTGGAGGCACAGGCTCCTCAGTGCCATGAACACCCATGGGTCCAGCACCACAAGGGGATGTGACTCGGGATGCTGTAGCCAGAGTGTTTAGAGAAGCATCACCTGCAAAACCAGAGCGTGAGCCCAAAAAAGAAGCAGTGGAGAGAAGGCAAAGCACAGGGAAGAAGAGCCTGGCCCTTCTCCTCTGCCATAAATTGGAGGAGAGAGAATGGGAGCGCTGGTCGTTGGCCATGGTGTCACAGCTCCGTGTGGATTACATTGGCCAGCTTCAGTGATGAAAATAGGCAGCCAGCAGAGAGTTCCTCTTTGTAACAGAAAATAGTCAAAACAGCTTGAAAACTATTCATAATGAGAGCTCTGAGAACAGCCAATGCTACACACACAGAGTGAATACTGTCATTAAGCACTCTTTGGATGACAGTCCCAGCAGTTCATTATCCCCCATCACTGCTTGGGGAGGGCGGTGGAGGAGAGAGAGGGGTGAGCTTTTTTTTAAATGATCCTTTTTTTCTTTTTTCTAAATTAATCTCCACTGTAAAGCAGAGCACCAAAGGAGCAGTATAAAGGCAGCATCCTGCCTCGCCAGTGACCTCTGAGGCTGGAGCATGAGGCTCTTGCAAAAACCAGTGCCATGAAAACACAATCCCAACCTTGATTTTATTTAATTTGCTAATGGATTGTATTTATCTTTCTTTTTTCTTTTCTTTTCTTTTTTTTTTTTTTCTTTTTTAAAGATATAGTTTCTGGTTGTATCTTCTTCCTCTGAAAGTGCAAACAAAAGTTTACTCTTAAGACCCTAGCTAGCATTTCTGACTCAGATATTAGGCAGTGTGTCCAGCAGATGTGAGCTCCAGCCTCACCACCCATTCACCATGAATGGTGCAGCAGCTGCTGGAAGCCTCCTTCTCCATGTGAGGATATTCACCTGCAGGTTGTGACTTCTTTGTGTGGATGCAGGTGGGTGTCCTGGGCTGTGTCTGTGAAGCCCCTCCACGTGGGGACTGTGGGGCAGGGGGACAGCCAGGAGTAACAGGTCTTTCTGCCCTTGTCCTGCAGTGAGCCAAATCCTGTAGATCCCTGTGCTTAGGGAAGAGCTGCAGGATGCCAGGCTGGGTACAGGCAAAGGACTGGCAGCACTGTCCATGTTTGCAGGCCAAGCCAGTGTGTCCTGCCTGGGCTAAACGGGGATGTCAGCTGGAGGTGGTTTATAATTAGCTCATAATTAGCAGCTTGTTTGAAGAAGAAGTGTTTGTTTTTATCAGGACAGTGTTACAATGCCCATTGGGTCTCCTAACCAGAGGTTTTTAGGATGTGAATATGCCTGTATGCTCAGAAGAGAACTCTGTGCCCTTGCCTGGTCAGAGGAGCCCAGTACCCTACTACTGCCATCCAAATTCATCAGGGCATCCCTTGGCATCAGGAGGAACACTTGGTAAAACTTGTGCTAATATTTCCCCAGCCTGCAAAGTCACCTGGGCAGCTGTGATGAGTCACTGTGGCTGTGTGTGACTCCCTGCACTTCATCAGCATTATCTTTCCTTCATCTCCAGTATCTGAGGAAAGTATCAAATCTTATTCCCAAGTCAGAATGCTGAATCTCTTCAATTCCAGCAACATTGCTGTGTTCACAACCTTGTCATCATCCTGAGGTTGATAACCTCAGGCAGAGGTGTTAATTTTTAAGTCATTGAGCAATGTCCTGTTTGTGACACTGGATATCCAGAAATACAAGATACAGCAGCACTTCCCATCCTCCCAAATCACCCACCAAACCCTCCACCATTCCACCCAGCTTCACTGTCCTCCTCAGCCCTTGAAACAGATCCTGATTTAGACCTGCTCAGCTGCAGGTCCCATTACAGCCCCCTGCTCCTGTGCTGTGGTCTGGCATTGTTGCATAGCAGGGACTGCAGATCCCTATTGGAATGGTTTTATCCCAGAGCAGTACACTGCTTGTTCCCAAGCGTGGCACTGCTCTGTTTTAATGAGCTTTGGACATGGCACTGTCAGCAGAGCCCTGGCTGTTTGATGATGGCCACTGGGGATAATTAATCCAGAGTGTGCCCAGAGCCCCGTGCCTGCCCGTGGCCCTGGCTGGGGCAATGCCAACAGCATAGATGGGCTGTGGCTGAGATGTGAAACTGCCTTAAAGGGGCCTCTTACCCATCTCTTCCTCTTAAGTTGAGGCTAACATTGTTTCTAAGCTCAGAGTCTAACTTCTTCCTCTGGAAAAAAAGAAAAAAAATACTATTTTGGAAAAACAATTTCAAGTGGGACTCTGACTCACTCTATAATGCTACCAGGCCCAGATTAAGATGCTCTTTACTGATACCTGTGTCTACACCTGGCCTCCACAGAGCTGGTGGGGACAAGGGTGGGGCTCCTCATCCCAGGGAAGTGGGCTAATGTGCTTTGCACCATCCCCTTCCCTGAATCCCCAAGGCACACAGCTCCATGGGGGTGCCTGGGGAAGGGTTAACTGTGCTGCTGCCTTTGCCTTTGGCCACTTCAGCATGTTTCCTCCATGTTTGTCCCAGCCCTTTGGAGTGTGCTGCTGCTGCAGCTGGAAGGAACTGCTTGAATGGCACTGAGTACTTGTGTATTTCAAGTTCAGCAAGGCAAGAGTCACTGAGAGGCTTTCCCTTTCCAGGAAGAAAGCCAGAACTGGAACTGGCTTTTTCTTCCTCCTTCTTTCCTCTAAACCAAAACAAACAGAAGTTTTTAGCTGCTTCAGCAGGTAATCACTGCCTGTGTGTCAGAAAGAGCTGTGGAAAACTCCCTTTGCTTCATAAAACTGAGGCAGCACATTTGTCACCCTCCTGGACACAACTGGCCTGCCACGTGTTGGCAGGGAAGTGGCACCTTCCCAGCACTGGGATTTTCTTGCAGTGGCAGCAATGGGCAGTGGTAACAGGAAAGCCTGTGGCAAGAAGTGGCACAGCTTCCCTGCCTATCCCCATCCTCATCTCTGCCCAGGCTGGGAGGCCTCAGATGTGCTTTTGGCACAGGGTGTTTAGGCAGGCTCAGCACCACCTGGGAAAGCACCCCCAGAAGGCTCCAGGCCAGGCTCCCGTCACCCCCTGTGTGGGTGCAAGGGAGGGATGTGGTGAGCACAGGGATGGGTGCCACGTCTCCTCGGCTGAAGCAGTGTGTGTCACCCATAGGGAGTGCCAGGCCTGCTTTTTCTATGTGTTTGCAGAATGTCTCCTCATCCAACAAAATAAATAAATGGATAAATAAGAATTGCTGGGCGAGATGTGGTGGCAGGGTGCCAGTCCCAGCACAGCCAATTCATTTTCAGTTCTCATTAATTTGGACTGACCTTTGCTCACATTTCCACCACGAGCACGTTCAAAACAAGGCAGACATTTAACTCTGTTTTGGGCAACGCTACTCTAATGTGGCTTTTTTTTTGCATAGCTCTCTCTTTTATGGTAAGCAAATGTACTGCCAACTTTTCTCTTGCTATGTACACCAGCGAAGGGAACCAGATGCTTTGTGTTTTCCTCCGAAATGTATCTGAATGTTGTTTTTTGTTTAGTGTTTCGGAGGGAGGGCTGGCTTACAGACAGCATTTCATAAATCCAGTCCTCACTGCACACTGTTTCCCAACTTACAGCGGGTCCTGGCTGCGGCTCCTGGCTGGATTTGTGGTCTCTCCTCACACAGTGTGGCAGCAGCCCCTGAGGCACTGAGGGGCTGATTCCCAGCTGTCCCACTCTCAGTGAGGCGTGGCTGCCTCTGGGGGAGACCCCACTGGAGGGGTCCCCAGTGAGGTGTGGTGAAGGGCGTGGGGCTGGGCAGGCTCATCCCTCTGGCTTCTTGCACAATAGACCATCCACAGCCTGGCCCCGTGCAATGGCCATGGCTCTTGAGGAAGCTCTGAGATCAGCCTGGAGACACATCCCAGGGGAAAAAATCTCCAGTTCAGGAATGGGGTTTGCTGCTTGTGGGGAGCAGGATGTGGGGATTGCCCTGGTGAGTGCTGCTCTGCCTCTGGAGATGGAGGGGGTTCACTGGGGCCATAGGGGGCTGCCTGTGCCCTCCTTTCTTTGCCGGGGGTCTCAGAGCTGGTGTTCTGTGTGGTGGGGGCTGCTCCTCCTCCTCCTGCCCATGCTGACCTGAGCTGTTGAAGCCATCCCAAGAAATTCTTGCTGTGCAAGAAAATCATGCAGTATTGGGCAAGATTGTCAAAAATACCTATGCCACCAGGGCACTTCTGGCCTTTTTAAATAATTTCTCTCCTCTACCTCCATCAGTTCTTCTGCTATTTTTATAATCACTCTTCTGCTTTCAACTCCTTATCTTCTTTAGCTTTCCCTCTCCTTTTCACACTTCATGCCCTAAAATCTTTTCATCACCTTTTTTTTTTTTTTTTTGGGTCTGATTGTGCTTTATTTCTTCTCCTCCACCAGATTTATGTGAGTTGTCAAGTCCAGCAGCCGTTTGTCTCTGCCTGATGACAGACTTGTGTCCCACCCCCCTCGGAAATCAGATTCATGGCTGTTCTTTAAGGCCCTTTAATATTTTAATGCTTTGACTATAAATTCCATTTTCTCTAAGCTTCAATCCTTCTGCGGGCCTTCCCGCGGAGGGCCGGGGCGCCCCCCCGCTCCCGGCCGTGATTTGCGGTGTGTCACAGGCGGCGTTTGCCATGGCTTTGCTCCACGCACGGGAGACGGGGGCAGGGGAGGGGAGCGGAGCAGGAATTCGCTTTTCCTTAAGCTCAAACGATTCTTCAAACCTTGACAGGAATTGACTTTTTTTTTTTTTTTTTTTTTTTTTTTCCCTTTCAAGACATGATTTGTTGTGGGCTTGTTGTGCTTTTTATTAAAATGCTCTCGTGGAGTGCTTAGAAAGGTTGGCTTTGCACAGCCTCAGCTTCCTTCTTTAATAAATGCAGCCTCGGCTTACAGTTTTTCCCTCTGATGTGTCAGCTGGGGGACTCACTCTCCATCTCAAATGCACCCAGACTGCTTAAATCATCCTTATTTCTCTCAGAGGGAAGAGAGACTTTTGCTCTCCAAAACTTTTCACACCCTAAGTTAATAAAACTTCTCTGCTGAAAGGGATGGATGTGACACTGTGCTGAGGATTTCATGGCCGAGTGCTGGATGATTGCTGTGGTGTAAAAGGCTCCCCAGCCTTGGTAAGCACATTGAATGTCTTCTTAAAATATGAGGTTGAAATGCATTTGGCAACGGCTGTGTTGCTCAACACAGCCCATCACCGAGGTGTCCTGTGCCTCTGCTGAAGGCACTCTGCTCGGGAGTGTGCTTCCAGGGCTGCAGAGAGAGCTGGGCTGGGAGCCAGGGCACAGCTACTCTGTATAAACCCCAGAGACCGGGAGGGCAAAAATGCTGCTAGAAATTTTGACAGTTTTTGTAGGGAAATCAAGTCTGTTATTAAGCATGAGATTGGCAGCTGATCCAAAGGGTGACAAAGCAGCCCTGCACTGCGCCAGGAGAGACCTGATAGGAAATTACCAGCAACATCTGGGACAGCTATTTCCTCTAGGTTTGTAAACATTTAACCAAGGAAATGTTAGCAAAATCTATTGCAGCAAACAGTCGTGAGCCACCAGCATGGGCTGGCTCACCCTGCAGCCCTCCACCCACTGCTGCAGCACAGGGAAGCAGAGCTGTATTTCTTCCCTTGATTTTTGGCACCCGGGCCAAGGCGGGGGTAGAGCTGCTGAGTGTTTAATGCAGTGCTTTCCATTTTGGATATTAGTAGTGCAACTGAGTTATGACACAGGAGCTGAGAGAGGAGTCATTCCCTCTCAACACATTCAGGATTAGTTATTTTCCCATTAAACTGCTTTAGACATGGCGAGTTTGTTGCTTCAAATGGGTCACTGCATGTAACAGGAAAGCCTAGTCTTACCTGATCAGTGTGAGTGACAACACAGACCTATTGAATTCAATGCAAATTTTGCTACAGATGTATACAGACCAAAACTCGGTGTCTCCCTCTGTATTTACACCACAGGGCTCTGCTGTGCAGCCACAGTAAGGCTGAAAGGACACAGCAGGGACATAGCAGTGGTGGCACTGGCTGCAGTCAGGTTCCCGGAGCTCAGATCACCAGGAGTCAGCACCTCTCATGGCCAGGTGGGTTTGTCCATTTGGGGTGTAAAGAGGGAAGATGTGAACTATTTCAGTGCAGCCATTGAACAGAGCCATCCAGCTTTCATGGGAAGTGGCCACTGGGAGCTTCCCAATGGAGAGAATGTGCCTTTATGGATGTTTGTCATCAGGGTTTAGGGGGTCTGGTAATTATGGAGGCAAAGGACAGGCTCCCTGTGGTCCCTTCAGGGAGGAGGTGGAGCACCAGCCTCCCTGAGTTGGCCTGCTGAAGTCACTGTCCACAGCAAAGCTGGCCCCAGGTTTTGCTCAATCCTGTTGGATGGCTGGTGATAGTGCCAGGCTCCAGGAGACAGAGGCGTTCTTCAGAGAGAGACAGAAGAGAGTGAGGCAACGGGAGGCTCTACTTGCACCTGCCTGCAATTAATTAATTACGAATCCACTCATTAGCTCAGCCCCATGGCTCCCCTTACTGCCAAGCCCCCAGCTGTCCAGAGAGCAAGTCATTATTTGAAAAGATTTCCCATTAAATTCAAAAGAAAAGGAATATTTGAAAGAAGAAGGAGCAAGAGAAACAGCAAGGGTGCACACACGATTGCAATCAGCTCTAGAGGATGTGCAGGAGTGGCTGGATCCCCATCTTGGAGCAGCCCGAGAATGATGAAATCAATTTCATTAGCCTGCTCAGCCCCTGATTACTCTTGTGCCATGTGAAACACCCCCCATGGCTCCCCACAGTCCAGCCTCTGCTTGCAGTGGGTACCTTTGTGTGCATGGCAAACACACCAGGGCACTCCAGGTCCCACCCCATCCTGCCGGCTCCACAGCAGCCCCATCCATGTGCAATCCCAGCTTGTGTGGAAAAAAAACGCCTGAAGATTTAAATTTCCTGAAGCGGGTCCTTGCCTCCCCTTGGTGCCCGGGCAGCAGCTTCAGCCCAGCTCACAGGCTTTTAACCTCAGCCAGAGCACACATCTGCTGTGCCCGCCGTGTTTCTATTACCTGCTCTCTGCTGCCTGCGTTCGCTCCCTCGAACTGCGGTGATTTACAGGCGGCGTTACGGCAGGACAGCTCTGACACTGATGGAGTCGCTTATCTGCCGTCTCCGTCCTGCTCCCTGACAGCCTCTCCCCCAGGTATCAATCTGCACATCAGTTCTTTATTCCTAGGTGAGAGGAGAGCTGTCAAGGTTGCAGCTACACTGTCATCTTCATCTAAGCTGCCAGCCACCCTTCATCGCTTAAAGACCCTCTTTAACACACAAACGCTCTGGGAGGGGGTCACCGTGTTGGAGATGGCAGCAAAATTTCATTTGCTCTCAAGGTGCTCAGAGCTTGATGGATTGGCTCTCATTTGTCAGGGTGCCCATAAATAAACAAGAGTTTCCAAGCTGTAGGTTCAGCCCCACAGCTTCTCTTTTCTGCAGCCCTGCAGTGGCTCCTGGCTGCCTGCCTCTTACAGGGGCCCCTGCGAGACATGAGACTGCCCTGGGCTGGGCTGCCACCAGGGCAGTGTGACAGAGCAGAGGGAGGGTGGAGAAGACAAGTATGGGGAGCCAGGCTTGGCATTGGGGTTTGCCAGGAGTCCCCACTGTCTTTTAGACAAAGAATAGGGCTGAAGCTGAACTGCAGAACACCATCCCATCCCAGTCACTGCCCACTTTGGCAGGTTCATAGAATCAGGACAGGGACACGCGGGGATACCAGCACCTGTGCCCTGAGGTGGACAAACTGTGACAGGGTGGGCCCCACCAGTGCACTTTAGCTCTAAATAATTTTTCTAAATGATTTTTAGCTTAAAACTGCACTGGTGAGAGTGATCCTCTCTGGGATCACTGGCAGCATTGGTCCATGGCACAGGGTGACAGGAGAGGACCTGCATCCACTTTGGGGTTTGCTCTCAGATGCTGCTTTTGGGCCAGAGCAGCTTCCAGCCATCCTCAGCTCTGATAGGAGATGCTGTGTGTGTGCACTGGATCTCTGTTAAAACCCCATGTCACCTTGGTGTGCCATGCAGCCTGGGGTAATCCAAAGGGACAGGCAGTGCACAGCAAAGGAGAGCAGTGGGCATGGCCCTGCGTGCCTCAAGTTGCATCTCATTTTGCTGGGGCATCTTCTACCCACAGCCCTCTTCAGTTTGGTTTCCTCGTTGCTGCTCTTTCATGAATAAGAAAGCCGCTGAAACATAATCTCTACCATAATGTTTATTAAATAGTAATTTTAAAAGGTTTTTATACAAATCATATAAACACAGTTTTATTTTTTGTTTTGTTTTGTTTGTTTGTTACACCGAAGAATCACAGTAAAAGCTCTTTAAGTCCGTAAGTCCTGGCTCAGCCAGTAAATGGTCAAACACCTTGAACTGCAAACCTTGGAGAATTTCCATTTCTGCATATAATTTCTTCATGGTTTAATTCCCATGCTCACCTCCAGCACCTTCCCACAAAATGAAGTCACCCAGAACTACAGCCCGCCCATTAGCAACGTGTCCTGCCATGGGAAGCGTGTGGAGGCAACAGCCCATTTGAGCAAAGGCATTAATGCCGATTTTTTTTTCTTTTCTGAATTTCACAGAGGGAATTGCAATCAGCAAACCTAATCTATTTGCAGAGGAGGATGCAATGAATTGAATGCACCGATGGCCTTTCCCCCCTCCCTGCTGAAGTTACAATCAAACACAGTTTTCCACAGAACAGTAAAGCACCCGGCAGAGGTAAGTGAGGTATTGGCTGTGCAGCATGATCGGCCTTCTCTCGCCTGGCGAGCTCACACGTGGGCCCTGCCCCAGCTGCCAGGGGCCAGCGGGACACATGGGCTGGGCCCGTGCCACCTTAGTGCCAAGGTCAGCAGTACTCCCCTGCCCCAGATCAAGAGATACATTAACACGAGTCAGTCCCACGGAATAAGTCACATACACGATACATACAGAGAATTCACGTGC
This sequence comes from Haemorhous mexicanus, assembly GCF_027477595.1. NCBI lineage: Eukaryota > Metazoa > Chordata > Aves > Passeriformes > Fringillidae > Haemorhous > Haemorhous mexicanus. Next base: position 25,409,178 of record NC_082348.1, on the reverse strand, counting down.
GTGTGCAAACACACTGTTTCTGAATATATCTATATATGAACTCTTCTCTCTGTACGCCTACTAAGACACCATAACATCACCTTTTTCATTATATATTTTCACCTATTGTTTGCCTAAGTCGGCTTTTCTACTGTATGGTCCTTTTCCATTCATCCTTCCCCTCTCTGGTGATTTGAAGGGAATGAAATCATTGAGCAGCAGCAATCCAGCTTTGAAATGGTCTGGTACATTTCCTCTCACTGCCTCTGTTTCTTTTGTACAGTAAAATAACACCCCTGTGGAATTTGTCTGTGAAAAACGCCAAAAGAAATAAGGTGATTGGAAAGGAGAATCAGAGACAGGTTTACTGCTGTTTTTGTCGGGGGCACGGTGTGAATTAAAGAAATGAAGGCCTTTGTGCGCGCATCCCTGCGGGTGCACGCGGACCGCGGAGGTGCTGATGACGCAGCTGCTCCCCCAGCACTTGTGCACCTTCCTCACAGCACAGAAGGGGTTTTTCACCTAAAATCTTATTGTCTGAGGGAGCTCTTCATGAAACAGTAGACAAATGTTCCTATGCCCACAGTACCAAGGAGCGGCTGTGGCACTGCTCATGTGTCCGTGCTCATCTCCTCTCCAGATGTTGCTTGTGTCCCCAAACACCTGGACTCCTGCATGATGTGTTTGCGGGGCTGGGCAAACTGAGCTTCACAGCACATCACGTCTTTGTCAACAGCAGTTGGTGAGGAAAATGATGCCATCCCCACCCCAAACTACTTGCCAGGTAAAATGTAAAAATCAGGACATGCCAGGTATTATCAAAGAGCCCCTGGAAAAGCAAACCCAGTGTGACAGAAAGGGTTCTAATTTATGTATGTGCAAGCTGATAGAGGTGATCCACCTGTACTGAACTGGAAATGAAGGCATTGCTTTGGGGTTCAACATTTCAACTTTTTTTCTCCATTCAGTTATTTTCATAACACTCCTGTCCCACAGCACAGTGGTAAGTGGAGAGGTACCAGCTGCCACACAATGTAGCCAGACCATTTGCAAGTAGAAGGACCAGATTTCTGCTGGGTTCTAACCAGCAGAGAGTGGTGAAGAAGAGCATTTTGTGGGGAAGGATGAAGGCCTCACTTGCTATTTGCTACAGCACTGATCATCAGCTAGAGGAAAAATACTTCTAAGGCACTTGTTCAAAGTAAAAAAAACAAACCAAAAAACCAGCTCACAGATAGAACTTGGGGGTTTTGCTACTGATCAGGAGCAGTGCAGCTTTGCTCCACAGGGGATGCGGTGGCAGCTGTTTGGTCCAGTGGTGCTGATGACACCAGCTCACCCCCCCTGGCTCCAGGGACAAGGGGAGCATCAGGAAGGTGAGGACTGCCAGTGGGCACCATGGCCAGGCTCCCCAGGGCTATGGGCATGGCTCCAGCCTCCTTCCCTGTTCATTTTCCCTTCCTGGCACTTTGGAGAGGCCTCAGCACTGTACCTCAAGTCAAACCCCAAGTGAAGCCCCCTTCCCAAAGCCATTGCCTAAGCACCAGCAACCCGACAGGCTCTATCTTTCGTTTGCTGCAATTTTCTCATTAGAGCAAAAAGAAAAATGGCAGGCTCAAGAGGGGTGGGAGATTCAAATAAAGGCCTTCCTGATGAAGGCCTCTGCTGTTGCAATCAAAGATATGGATTTAATAAATGGCTCTTATTCACAAATCACTTTAAGGCTCTTCAGCTTTTCTCAAAGAGGTGCTTCTACACATAGGGTTTCCCTTCTATTTTCTCTCTTAATGATTTCAGAAAGCGCCGTTGTTACTGTTGACAGTAAAGCCAGTATCCCATCTTTCCCCTGCTACCAGGAGAAGGAAAGTTGAAGGTAACAACATGCTTCCATTTTCAGGACTGCAAACTGCAGCTTCCTGTTCTTAGTGTGAAGTGCACAAATCCCTACAATGATATCTGGACGGAGTCTAAAATGGACAGGGGGCTCCGTGTGTTTGTGTGTTATTTCTAAAGAAATCCCTCAGCCTTCTCAGCAACTTTCCAGAGAAAGGAGGTGGGAAATAACAATCAACATTTAGTTTCTCACATCCAAAAGGTAAACCAGGTTCCCTTACCACATCCCAGCCACTCACATTAGCAGAAAATGAAGATGAACCAACAAACAAGGGGCTCAGTCTCCCCTCGCCCGGCACAATCTGGTTTGCAGGAAAGCCACTCGGTCCTGGTGGAGTGTGACCCAGCAGCAAGACCTGGTGGCAGGAGCAGTGCCTCTCCTCACTCCTGCTCCCCTCATTCCCTGTATGGCATTCAGTTCCCATAGAAAACAGCAAAAAAGTACCCCCCTGCCAGCCCTCCTCACCGGGCACAATGCCAAGGGTGATGCCCAGGCACCCATCAGGCCTCTGAGCAGCACTTCTGGTGGTTCATCTTCACCTTGTGCTTGATGCCGTCGTACAGTTCGAAGTTGTAGTTCTCCAGCGTGGTGGAGCTCCGCGAGGACAGCCCGGCGTACGAGCACGTGCAGTAGAGGAGCAGCCCAGCGCAGATGGCCCCCAGGAGGACACCGAGGGAGCTCATGGCTATGATGGTCACCAGGATGGGATCCAGGGTGTACAGCCAGCTTTTCTCTTTGTCCAGCTTCGGGGTTCCTGGAGAGTTAGTAGAGAACAGTGTGTCGTTCCTATCCGATCCAAAGTAATCTGCAGTGGAACGGGCACTTATTATCCAGGGATCGCTTTTTATTCCCCCCTCACCTTTTTACATTTCTTACTTGGAGTTGTGATGGCTTTACAAGAGTTAAAGTATATACAGGGGACTATCTCAGCAGGATTCACTAACCCAGGTCTAGAAATCATGTGGAGCACCAAACTACCAAGAAAGTTAGGCACCTTGATTCACTTTTAGACATCAGACTATTGATATAGCGTGCAAGCATTCTACACCCACTGAAACCCTGGCCCTTCCAGTGCCACTAGGTTCAAAACTATGGAATCAATCTGTCACAGGTCTCAGACTTAATTTTCTCCATTTACAAGTCAAAATGCCATGCAAGCAGCAATTAATGCTTAAAAGATCAGTTTCACTTGTCCTAACACAAATACAATACATTGACTTTGCAAGGTTGCTGGCTGTTGGAAAACAGGAAAAGAAAACCAATGCCTTTGAATGCTAAGCCATCCCTTCAATGTATGTTCTCAAGTGTGTTCCAGCTCCCAACACCACTAAAGCTGAGATTTGTGAGTAATCTGAGTCTCTGGTACTGAAGCACAAGCTGCCACAGCTGGATTGTCCACGTGCATATGGACAATGTCCATGTCCATGTCCATTTGCACACCAACCTGGATCATCGCTGTCTTCGAAGTCTTGCTCAGAGCTTGGGAAGTCATCCTCCATTCTCGGGAAGTTCACTAGAACAACAAAATGGGAAGCACTGTTTGTTAAAAGAGGCCTTCTGGCAGCATCATTGTCACGGGTCACTGGAGTGTGAGATCAGCCAGAAGAAAGTAATTGTTAAACTACTGCAAGGCTCCTCTCTGTGGAAGGAGGAGGAACTCATGATCTTCTTCCCTTGGCCAAAGTCAATGAAGACTCTTGCACACTTGAGAGAAGAGGATCTTCACACTATGTCACATTTCATAACCACCAGATCAACAGCTTTTAAGAAGAAAAGAGAGTGAGCAAAAAGCAGAGAAATCAGACACCTTGAATAGCACTAAAATATTGTCATTGGTGCCTCCATAATGGCTATAATTCACTGTTAACATGCTCATGGGTATTACCCTTACACCTTTGAGTAGGATCTTAGTGCCTGTCATTACTGCCATTAAATGCTGGATCCATTTAGCACACACTCTGCTTTTCATATTTTCCCATATGTCTGACTGGATACAGACCTTCAATGACCCATTTCCTCTTTGAGTTTCAGATAAATTCACAATAATTTGAGGAATTTATGTATCTTCATTATATGTTTTAATACAAAAGCTGGTTGAAATGGAGAGAGAGGCTAATGGCCATATCTAGGCCCTTATGTTAACATTTGCCTGATCCAAATTCCTTTTAGTGGTGACATCTCTTTCTATTGTTCAGCACAGACCGAGGACTAGCAACCAAATGCACATATTATAATCTGGGCAGAAGTAAATTATTTTCCCGTGCAGTCTTCCTATCATTTTCTCTGCGTACAGTTACCATGGCTCTTTTCCACTTTTCCAAAAGAATATGTCTTTTCATTTCAATCTGTGAAGAGTTTTCAAAGCTGACTGTAACTGGGGATACTCAACTGAGAAGGTGTCTTGAAATGATCAGGAATGCAAAAAAATCAGGGACTAGGAAGTGATAGAAGTCACACCTTGGAAGCAGTTGTGATTGGAACCAAGATTACTTTATGCCTTGTGCCAAAATGGCAAGAAGAGTTTAAAGAGGTTACTTACAAACAACCAAAACTAAAGATTGTAAATTGTACCTAAAAAGCCACATGCAAAGAAATTATTCAAAACCTTATAAAAGAATATTTCTGCATATTTGCATGGATATTTAGGACTTGAAAAGACCTCCTGAATTGTCAAATACACTTTTTTGCTATCCCAGACAACTGTGTCAGGCAAGCCACACCAGTGACATTTCAAGGTTCACCTCCAGAGTGGGTCTCTGCTGAAAGCCACGCTGCCCCAACACCTCCCGATCCCTGACGGCAGCGATCCTCTGCTGGAATTAATGACACCTTCTCGTTCCTCAGGCAGAATTGTATCTGCACCCAAAGAATGAAGGGATTTCTTTGAATTTGCAAGTGAACCTGGCAACAGGAAGGCTCACAGCCCAGCACCTGCCCCTCCTGCTGATGAGCTCTGCATCGAGTGAGTCAGTTAAGCTGACTCAAGGCTGCCGGTACCTTGTCGAAGAAACACAGGTGCACACTGCCTTCTGCAGATCCTCACTTTAGTGGTGAGTTCACATGATTTCTCAACAGTTCTCGAACTGACAGGCCCAGATGGCAACATCTTAGGGCTGGGAGAACTGCCTGAGGGCCTCTTGCAAACATTTAGATCCAAACATGTGGAAAAATAACTTGCAAGGCATTTCACACGTGGAGATGTCTGAAGCGCTAGTCACCCGCTGGAAGACAAGCAGTGAGATTTGCCATCCGTGTCACCCACACAACCCTACAGAAACTGTATGTTGCTCAAAACTGTATGAGCAGAGGTCGAAATTAGATGACAGTCTGCCCAAGGAGTCCATGTGTGGAGAAGGGCTCTTGGAAGTCATTTGACATTCCATATTGTAGCTGCTCTAAATTTTGTGTGAGAACAAGCTAGCAATTTGATCCTTTTGTAATTTCCCAGGGTAGCCTTGAGGGAAAAGCCAGAAATAAAAAAGTATTGGTTAATCAACACTTTCAAAAGAACACCAGTTCTTCCAGCCTGAAAGGAAAGAGCACTGGGAAAACTTGAAAAGAGAGAACATTTATACAAAAAGCCCAGCCTAGAATCTGTTTACTCTTCTAGTGATTTGCTCAATTCCCCATGCTAATACAACTCTTAAGTCCTGCTTAAATGATATCTTCCTACTTGCCTATTTTCCTTCCTCCTCAGGCCCTCATTCTTCTGTTCCCCACATGCCATTTCATTGCTATTTGATTGTATGTTATCATGCAGGGCTCTACACCCTCCGGAAAGCTTTGGAAAAATGTAATTCGACGTTTCTTTTTCCATTCTGGGGCTTCTCGAGTCATTAACTGAATCAGCTCAGGCTGTGTGGGTGTCTGTGGGAATTGAAGCTGGTGGTCTCAGTTCAGTTCCTAGTGGAGATGATTTAGAATCTAGCCTGCCACAGAATCTAGCCTGCTGTTTGTCATCAGTTAGGCTCCTTTGGGACAAGTCCCAGCAATACAGTGACAAGTGGAGCAGGCCACAGAAGGCAACTCCCTTCAAAAGTGGTCCCCAGAAAAGCCCTGCAAGCTGGTGGGCAGAGTGGGAGAAATACATTGCTCTGTGCTGTGGAAAGCTGCTTTCTTAAAGGGCAAATTTCAGGCACAACTTACCTCGCGTTTTAAAAGGGAAAAAATATTCTGGAGAAAGGTAGTCAAGAAAGTTAGGGGGGAACTGTAATTAAATATGAGGAATGATTTCTCCTGAGTGAAAGGCCATTTTTAAAGTCCGTGTGCCAAATGATAGCTGTGAGCACCCAGCCAGTCCTGGCCAAAAGATAATATTAGCAATGATTTTGGAAACAGCCTGATGCCAAGAAAGGCTGTTATCTGTTGGATCTGAGAGCACTGCCAGCTAAAAGGCTAATTTATGGGACCTGGAAAAAGAAAGATAAAATTCTAATCAGACAAGGGCTGATTTAATACCATGTTTGTATGAACTCACATGGAGGGCAAGCAGGATTTCCAGAGATTAAAGAGTTTCAGTGTAGATCTGTTTTAAAATAGTAGCAGGGGTGGGAGGGATTGTGCCAGGGCGGACGAGAGGGGCAGGAGAGCAGACAAGTTCTCTGGTGTCCCACCACAGACATACACATGCCTCTTGCAGGAAAGCTCTCCAAACCTGCCCAAGGCATCTCACCTCTCCAAAGCTGAGCTCAGTGTGTCTCATGGCCTGGCACGTACTTCCCACCATCCCAGGTGCCCACTGCCAGCCCTCCTGCACGGGCTTAGCAGCAGCACCACCACCTCTGGCAGAGACCTCCACACCAAGCCAACAACTATTGCTTTGGAGAGAGCACCCAGCCCTGATTGCTGGAACCTGGACACATTCTTCCAAGGCAAATGACAACTGTCAAGAAAAAAAATTGCTGTTTCTTTCCAGCCTGACTTTGTCTGGTTTATGTCCAGGCACCAGGTGCTGCCTCCTGCCAGGTCACTGAGGGGAGCTCAATCACCCTGGGGCAGAGCTCTATCACCTGGCATCTCTCTCTGTACACAGGCATTTGCAGATTATCTGTGGTGTCTCTTGGAGTCTTTCTGGCTGAACAAAATGAGCCTCTCAGCAGGAGGTGCCTTTCCCAAACAATATATCAAACTTGCAGTAAATTCCAGATCTTATTATTGCCTGCCTAGAGCCGCTCTGGCACAGGACAGCCTGGCCTGGAGAGTGCCCAGGACGCACTCCCACCATCCCTGTGCTCCTGCTCCCCACTTTCTGCCAGGGTCCACAAGCTCTGGGGCTGAAAGCCAGGTGATGGGTGCTTTGTGAGCTCTGCTCCTTACAGTCTTTCATTCCCAGTAATATCTGTGGCTGTGCCTGCTGGGACAAAAAAAGCAGAGTGTGTAGGAGGAAGAAAAACAAATTGCTGGTTTTGGGGAAATAAGCAGCACATGGTTGTTTCCCCACTGTGGAAAGGACTCGAGGGCAGCCAGCTACATGCTCACCCCTCTCTCCTGCTGCTACAGCATCCCTCTTGGCCAGTGCTGTCCTGCCCAGTGAAGGGAGTGTAGGAGGTACACCGCCGCTCTGCTGCCAAACAAGTGCCCATGAGGGTCAGAAACGTTAAATGCAGCCAAAGCTAGGAAAACGGGGTCAGGAATTGACATTTCCCAGTCTTGGCATAACAAGACAGAGCCCCGGCTCTGCTCTCATCCCTGCTTTTCTCTCTTTGCTCATTCCCAGTCCTTTTCTCTCCACAGCAGTGTGTGACTCCAACACACATCATTTTGTTTTGACACGGCGGAGCAGCCGCCGTGGCCTCGCCTTGACACCGCTCTGCTCGGCGGCGGCAGCGCTGCTCCTCTGGCTGGGAGCCCCGGGGGCTGGGGGGGACACCTCCCACCCTCAGCAAATGGAGAAGCACTTCTCAAAGCAGCAGCACAGGCTCCAAGCAGGAACACTCCCTCTGAATCCCCCACTGCTCTATTTCCAGCTGAAAATCCACCTCACTTCTCTCCTTCCCACTCCTCCAGAAACACAGGACTACTTTAGTTTACAGAAGGGATAAGTCCCTGCCAAATTTCAAATTAAAACAGTGCTTTGGCTACAGTTGAGCATTAAAGAAAACAAACAAGCTGCCACTCCCTTGCCTGGCCTCCCTCTGCAGTGCAGGAACCGCTGGACCTTATTCTCAGATTGCCTTGGGGCTGCCCTGTGCACACCTCAGACTACCACAAAACCATTGTCAAACTGGGGAGCATGGATGATCTCTTGCAATCCTTGGGCTTCCCATATGAAGATAAGGTGGGAAAGTATGGCTGGGCAGCTGAAGACCCCCCACCAAAAGCACTTGGAGACATGGAGCCAGGCTGGGCATTTGGTGTGGAGGTGGCCATGAGCAGGCAGCTATTTCCAGCGCTGGTGCTGCCCTCCAACATGTGGCACCCGGCCCTGCTGCACACAGGGCAGATGGCCAATGTGGCTACCCAAACTCAATACCCTGGCAAACCCTCCCTGCACACACACACCCCCGTTGCAGCCTGACCCCTTCTCCAGCTCTGCTTTTGCACCTCCCCTCGGCAGCGGCTCCAGGCCAAGGACACAGTGGTGGTGGCAGGCGTGTGTACGGCGTGGCCGTGCCATTGCACAGCGTAAGCCTCTCCCTCTCCCCCTCTCAGCTCTGGAGAGCCCAGGTAAGGAGCTGACCCGCAGCTTCTGTGCTCTGTGCTGAGCTCACCTACCCCAAACCCAGCGGCTCCTCGGCAAAGGGCGGCACTGGCCCCGCTGCCGCCCCGCGAGGGCTCGGAGCTGGGGGAGAAGCTGGCAGCTCTGTGGCATCCTGCCACGTTTATCACCCTCCCCGTTGTTGCTGTTTGTTTTTGCAGTGCAGTGGCTAACGACACCATGCCTCAAACTGGCAGTCACGCCTGCAGTCTCTGCTCAGAGCCGCCAAAGCTGCTGATGGAGGAGCTGTGGCGGAAAGCCAAGCGCTGTCCAAGCTCGCCTCGGGGCCTCGCCTGCCGTCTGCACTCCTCACTCTGCTGCCCTGACACGGGCTACGTGGGGGCTGGCCCTGGTGAAGTCAGTAGGTTTTCACAGGGACAAAAATCCAAACACAGCCCCACGCACAGCCTGGTTCCTCCCTTGTTCCCTTGCACGTGGCAGCAGAGGCGTTTCCACCAGGCCGGGAAAAGCCAACTTCACCCCCAGAGCCCCGGGGCAAGCAGCTCTGGGGACCCTGTGCCAAGTGCCATCCTGCACTGGCAGGAGGCTGACCCAGCTGTGTGGTGACGGAGCTCTGCAGCCTGCTCCTGCCTGATCAGCCATCTCAGGCACGCTGACATTGCCGAGGCACAGCACTGCCTTCCCCACGGCACCCTTTGCTTTGCCAGGTCAGCGCTCCCTCTCTCACATCCCCGTCAGGCACTGGCTTTGCCCCAGTGCTTACAGAGAGCGCCCATGGACCCCCTTCTGCTCCTTCAGCACAACACCAACTCTAGAGACAAGGTAAAAAGACTGACACCATCACAGCACATACCACTAGGGAGCCACGCCCAAAGCCTCCCGAGACACACAGGACACAATGCTGCTCCCGGAAAAAGAGAGCCCCCACTGCTCCCCCAAAAAGTTTTCCTCTTTTTTTTTTAAGAAGACACCTAAATGCCTGAAGTTGCTGGCAGAAGAGTTTGCATTAAAATCACACTAAGCTGTATTTATTGCCTTAAACAAAGCATGCTAATTTTAGCTGCTTTCTTCCCTAGGATGTGCTGCAGCCTGAGCAGCACCCAACTCTCCAGCCAATCTGTCTGTGGCGCACGTACGGAATAATTAATCCTGAACGATTTCTCCCTTTTCGTCTGTTTACTTAACAGCATTTTTTTCTTCCTTGTTGGGAAGCCATCAGTCAGTCTCTCCTTCCCTGTTTTTCACATGTGCATATTTGTTTTGAATTTTGCTTGAACAGTCGCTGAAGTGTACAAAATGCAAATTACAAGTGTAATTTGCTTTGCTGTACAATTAAGGGAAAAAAAGCCCTCTCCCAAAAAAGCAGCATGGGTACTCAGCTTTGCTTGTGTTTGAATAGCCAGTGTGAGGGATCACATTTGAATTCTTTTTTTTGTTGATGGCCTGAATTCCTAGTAGAGTCAGGAAGTTTCATTGCAAAGCTGAGCTTTATGCCAGGGTAAAGAATATGAGAGAAGGAAAATAAAGAGGGAAGGAAAAAAACTCTCAAACTTGCAGCAAAATGTATTTCACATGAAATGTGATGCTGCTGACTCTGCTGAAGGGGTGAAGGGTGCACATAGAGAAGATGGGAAGCAGAACTGCTGCAGCAGAGGTCCCTGTAACAAGTTGGGAGGACTCAGGTGGAGGGAAAGCAGGGGACACACACCTGTCCAAACACTGGTGTACAGGTCCCCTGCACAGTCTGACACGCAGAAACAGGGATTGCACAGAAGAGGAAAGGAAAGCATTGCTGCTTTCATTATTAATTTTGCTAATGGCTTACCCGTTTTTTGCTGAGCTCAGGGACAGAGCATGTGGCTCAGCTGAGCTGGCAGCCAGGCCAGCCCCAGGGGCCCTGGAAAGTCGGATGTCCTGTCTCCAGGGGCCCCAGCTGGAGAAATTCTGTGTAATCACACTGAGCAATTTAGCACTTAGGCAACGCTGGTGAAATCCCCAAACAATTCCAAGAGTCAGTCCAGCCTCCCAAAACTCCCATAAGGACTGGTACAAATGTAATGGATCTAAAAGCTGCTATTAATGGCCTGATCCTGAGTGCAGCAAGGCAGGGAGCCCACAGCGTTTGGGCTGCTGGGAGCCAGGTCTGCACACAGCAGGAACTGGAGCTTCACTTGGCTAAAAGGAATAGCCCTGATGCTCCAAAGAGTTTTGGAACTCTGCTTTGCTTCAACCAACAGCATTCTCATTAGCAAAGAAAGAAGAAGAAAGAAAAACCCCAGATATTTGTATAAAAATATCATCATTTTATTACATTCCACACAATACATCTTCAAAGAATTTCAAATTTCCACAAGATATTTTTCACACACAGGCAACTGGGCAATGCTGGGGATGTCAGGGCTCAAGGAGCAGGGGAGAACTGGGAGTAAAAATCTCGAAGTGACCTTCTGTTTTGTCTTTGGTGATTTTGGTTTAAAAGACAGGGTGCCACATTCTCCTCTCTGACACACCAATGCACACTTGCTAAGTCTGTGGGGGTGAACCTGGTCAAAGTGAAATCGTCTGAACTAGGGAGACTGAGCTGACTTTGGAAACGGGACAATATCATCTGCTGACATGGCTTGGGCTGACCTGAAAGTAAGCGCATGCCAGTATTTCACATCTGTTTTAATTTGCAGCTGACTGAGGGGGACAGGAATCCACATCCCTAACCAGATGCACTGCAACACCAGTGCTGTGTGATGAGGAGGCTCACGGTGAAAGCACCCTGGCCCTGTAAGCCCCTCTCCAGGGACCTTTCACTGGCACTGCCTCCCAGGTGGCAGGAGCTCCCCGGGTCCCCGTGGGACAGACGTGTCCCTGCTGCTCTCAAGAGCTTGTGGGAGCCAGGCCCAGGTGCAGCGGTGCCACGAGCACCCAGCACGCCTGATGTGCTCACCACAGCACATCACCCTGGGCTCTTCTGCGCTCCTTGCTTGTTTCAGACACTTGCTGCTGCAGCTGAGAGGATCCCACTGAAATCTGCTGTGAAACCAGCACAGGGAACTGAAACTGGCTGCACGAATTAAGGCAAGGAGGGGGATAGACTGACACCCCCATCGACACACATCCCCTGGGGACAGGGCTATGCTGCAACAGGGGCCAATACCACTTCAGCACCGTTTGTATTTTCACTTTTTTTCCCAGACCAAAAGGCAGCTCAAGACTGCAGGGAAGTTAACAGAGCTGCTCATCTTGATTCATTTTATGCAATATTAATGGGCAAAGGAGGGATGGGCACTAGCAAGTTTAGAAGGGGGGAGGGAATCTGATCACTCATCACAGATGAACACAAACAAGATGGAGAACCTTGCTCACTGGAGGTACTTATTTTTGCCTGCAAACAGATCAGGGTTAAAAATTCAAACCACTTGCATGTCATCATTCAGTAATTTATATAAGGCATTTCCACTACAATACGCTGGGCCATTCAAGAGTCGGAGGCGTGTGGAGGCTCCTCCTTGCCTCCCCAGTTAAAGCAGCAGCAATAGCTGGGCCCTCCAGGTGCACTGGTTGGGCTTGGCTTGCTAGATGTTACTGGTGCTCTAAGAAGCAGAACATTAGCAAACGCAAAACTGACATTCTAGAAAGTCAATGGGCAATTTTTATGATTCAGCAGCTATGGATTGGGCAGAAGGAAAAAAATCAAACCCAGAAAAGGGAACTATATTTGTCCCTTGAACATTTCTAGCAGAAAGACAAGGAGGAGCCCTCTCCCCCTTCCCCGTGTAAAAGCAAAACCATCAGCACCCAGAGTGAGGATACTTATTAAATAAATAAACCTTCAATTCTCAAGAAACTACAGTATTTAGCATCCACTAAGACCTGCTGAAGTCTACGTGTTACCCTAAGGCTGGCTTTAACAGATACAAACAAAACATTCATTATGAGCTTCTCTGATATAAGGCAACTTTAAATAGATTCACTTGCAGGTGGGGGAAGAGGAGGGCTTCCCCTCCCTCTTCCAAACAATGGCTGTGTTTTCATGTTGGCTGCAGAAAGAATAAAATGGAGAGATCTTGCTTTTTGAGTGTCTATGGACCTCTCTGGATTCTTCTAGCCATCTGAGGTGGACATTTCTACTGTCCAGCCTGGCCTTTTCTCAATTTGCACCCAAGACATTAACACTATCAAACAAGAAACCCAGCCAAAGCTAGATAAGGCAACAAAAAAGCATTGCTCTCTTCCCCAAGTAAACAAATCAGGGCATTCACCATAAACACATCCCAGACCTTCCAGAGGAGGCGGGAAGGAGGGAAAATTAACAACAACAAAAACAAAAATAAAAGCATTCCCTGTGCAAGTAGAAGCAACAACAAGCAAATGAAAAAGGGGCTGTTTCTAAATTTACATTCAGTCAGTCAGACCCACACAGAGTGTACCATGCACACTCACACACGCAGGTTTAGCACATGCACACGAGCCTCACACACAAGCTTCCAGGCTCACCATCAGGTTCCCTTGTAGGTTGCCTACTGGGAGGAGAAGAAAACCCCAAAACCCAAAGAAGCTGACCAACAACAACAAAAAAAACTCCCCAAACAAACACAACAAAACAAAATAAACCCCCACCTGACACCCCAAGTATCCTTGAAAAGTAATAGAAAGGGAGCGTTCACTTTTGAAGTGAAGGGGCGGTGTGTCTCTTCTGGCGATCCAAGATGCAGCATTAGTTTAGAGTTTGTAAAAGATTTGGGGAGGGCTGGGGGACGGAGAAGGGATGGAGATATCTAAGAGTTCACACGTATGCTAGGTAAGGAAAAAAGTGCAAAACTGAGGCAACGTATTTGAAGTCTTAGTTTCTGTCTGTCTGTCTGTTTTGTGTTTTGTTTGCTTTCTCGTTCCTGTTCGGCTCTCAGCAGCGCAAGCTGGGGTCTTGCTCTAGTTTTATGGTTAGGGTGGGCTCCACGGCCACGGGGGCCCCGTTGGCATAGTGGGAGGTTTTGTAGGTGATGGAGTGATCACTCTTCTTGGCCGCATAGCGGAACCGGTGGTAGTGGAGCACAAGGGCCAGCGCGACGGAGACCAGCACCACAACAGCACCTCCGGCGGCAATAACGTAATACCAGTAGGCTGGGATGGGCTGCACTGACACCGTGTCCACTGTGGGCTCGGTCCCTGGCAGGAGGGTTGCCCCTGGGGAGGAGACACAGAACAGGGTTGCTAGGTGGGAGGCATGCAGACGCACAAAAAGAAACACACATGCTTTCAAGAGTACAGCACGGAGCAACACGAGGTCCCACGGCCACCTCCAGATACAGGGCGTGCTCCTAGGGGAGGGCACAGCCTGGCATTTGCTGAGCCCACATTTCCAAGGGCCTTTCCCTTCCCTTTTAATTAATCAGGCTGCCTGGAACGCAGTACAAATTCCATATGCACTATTATTACTGTTATTTTTGGCACCGATGAATGTTTTTTTCCCTTCTTTATTTTGGCCATCTCCAGATCAGCCACCTGGTTTTGTCTCCACATGGCAGATGTTGTCAAGCAGTGACAAAACACATCATGTTTGTAATTGGAAGTAAAGCATAATCTCAGATGGCCGAGGAAGTTACCACAGGAGACCGGGAAAGAGATTACAATGAGAAGCATTTGTCATTCTTACTGCAAAGACAGAGAAGAAGTTCTCTGTCTGAAAGCGCTCTGCACACAGGTCTAGTCTCACTGGGTGCCCCATTCACAGACCTACACAGATTTCCTTACTATTTCTTGAAGCAAGAAGAATGGTTATAATTATGTACAGGGCACGGGCTGCAAAATTCAACCCAGTATTCAGACAAGAAACTCATGCTCTCTGCAGCTTCAGCAAGCCAGGACTATGAATTCATGCTGATAAAGCAACACACCTCAGGAGGGCTGGAAAAGCACCTGGCTCCCTTGAACTCATGGGCAGGCACTGCCCAGACTCAGCCCAGTGACGGCCATCCCTCCCTGCTCTTACAGCTGTGGAAGGGTTGCTGTCCCTGGCCAGGTGGCTTGGGGACAGCCTGCACACATCTGCAGCTCACAAGGAATGGCACAGCCTGCGCCGCTGCTGCTCCTGCACACGCTGCTCCCACCTCCCCGGCAGCACTCCAGGGGCAAGCTGCACATAACTAGGGAGGGATGTATTTTTGCACCAGGTTTATTTACTGGTTACTTCAAGGGGGCTGGAGTCCCCAGGGAAATTCTCAGGAGGGTTTGGTCTGCTGCTGGACACATTGACCCCCTTCCTGTGACCACCCTCTCCTCCTGCCCCTGGCTAGCTAGTGGGGGGCAGCCCCCTCACTGGGTGCTGGCTAGAAGAACTTTGGGGGCTCCTGGGTTTGGTGCCAGCACATTGTTGAGCTCTGTGCTAACCAAACTCCAGCTTGGTTTCCAGAGCAGGCTTGGAGGATGCCAAGGGGAAAATACAAAACAGCTCAGGATGCACTCAGCTTTGCCAGCAGCAAGGGCATCTTGCAGCACAGCCTCTGCCCTCCCCTACAAACATTGCCTAACAGCAGAGTCACTGGCTGGAAATTTGGGATGGCGACGGCTTTGCTGCTAGTGGCACAGGAGGTGAGGCAAAATGATGGTTCCTCTGCCACTCACAAGGCTTTTCTCCTGTCCCCATTCCTCAAAAACTGGGCATAGGGACTAAAACCAAGAATGAACAGTGCACCCAGATGAATAGCTACAACAAAAAAAAAAACCTCAAAAGCTAGAAAAAACCACACAAGCAAGACAAACCCTGCTTTTATAGAGCAGGAGGCTGGGAACCACCCACATATTTGTCATTGTAGGCAAGGAACTCGGATGTCTCAGGAGAAGCCTAACTGCCAGATATGCTGCTCTCAACCTGTCTCACCCCAGCTGCCCCTCACCATCGGGAGCGGGGTGGCCCTGTCCCTCCTGCCCCCCAACAGTGCCTGCAGAAGGGGCATACAGGCTGGGCTGTGTGTTGAGGATGGCAAAGGTAGGGAGCAGGCAGCCCTCTGACCTCCTTCCCTAACTCCACTGGCCATGCTGGTTTGGGGAATGAAAGCAGCACATCCCTGTGCCTCCCTGAGCAGCTGTTGCCCCTCACCTGCCTGCATGGGGGTGGCAGTGTGGGACATCCCACGGGGGCTGCTGCCAGCTCCCTGTGAGGCTGAGCATGTTCAATGCTGCCTTGAGCCTCGCTGATAACCCCTCCTGTCTCCCTCCACAGATCCAGCTGGCTGAGCTGGCCCAGACCCGAATGTGACCCACCACCATCCCCAATGGATCAGCAACACCTCTCCTGTGCCTGACAGCATGGGGGGGCTGGGCTGACCCCCAGGGAAATCGTGGGCCTGCTTGCTGTATAGAGGCTGCTTGTGTTTACACTTGGTGACAGTCTCTGCTTACATAGCACCTTGCTTCAGTGAGAGATTTACAAACAAACAGCCTCTCACACCACTGATCTGCACCAGGTCCCATGTGGAAGCTGGGATGGGGAGAGGGGCAGGTGTCAGGGGTGACAACAGCTCCTGAGTCTCAAGAGAGTGGGAGGAAGCCTTCCTCCTTGTTCCTTTCTCCTCCTGTACATTGCCCAGTGGAAGGCTGAGTGTACAAAGGGTGGGTCTGGCCAGAGGAGCACATGCCATAGTGCCCAGCCTGCAGCCTTTGCCCCTTCCCTGTGCATCTCTGCCCTCTGCCTGCCTGGGGAAGGAGGGAAGCAGTATGATGTACTGCAGATGATCCTGCTTGTGGGAAAGATCCCTTGGGGAACTCAAGCTGGCTGCAGCTTCAGGACAACCCCTGCTCGGCCCTGACCCACTCCAGATGTCCCAGCCAGGGCTTCAAGCACGAGGGTGGTGCAGAGCCCTTCCTCAACCCCCGTTTCCGCACATCATGGTCCTGCTGAGGAGATAGCAGAAGTCTGGAGAGTTCATTTAGCAACTGAAGTCATTAAGGAATCACACTCAGTTGTCTCTAAGCCCTAATGAAGCCAATCCCCAACATTAATGATTGTTCTTCCTTACATTGCCAGACACTAAATATAGCTGCCCATCCACTCAACACACAGAGCTGATGTTATCTGCTCTGTTTTTACTGGCTCTGCTGCTCTCTGGAAGTTTTCTGTTATATCAGTGGAAAAGTTCACTGCTCAGGGAGATGAAAATAAAAAAATCCATCTTCTTAACTTAATAATTTTTCCACTCCCCTTTGCCTTCTGCCACACACACACACTTGCCCTTCCTCATTTATTCACTAGTGCTCTCGTCTTAATAAAGAACTGCCTCCTGCTGTTGCTGTCAAGTTTGTGGCTGCTGTTTATATGGAACAGCTTGGAACACCAGTCAGTGGAAACCTGATTTAATCCCTACAGGGTGGATATTTTATGTGGTTGTGCTGCTGGTCCTCACACCTCCAACCTGGCCAGGTACTGCCCCATTCTCTTTTCAATGGGGAATGCTCTATAGGGACTAGTTCTGGAGTTTTGCACTGAGAATCAAAACCCAAAGAAGGAAAAGCAATCATCTGGGGAAAAAAAAAAGAGAAAATCCTTTCTAGAAAGCTGCCTGGAGGGCTGCCTGCCTTGCTCTGCCACTGCCGTGTCACAACTCATATTCCTTCCTGAAATCACTGACATTAACTGCTGTGGACAAGCAACACAGCTGGACTTTTCATAGATGACACAGATGAAAGCAAGTATTACACTCATCTAATCTGAATGCCACAAAACCAGTGTCAGTCTCAACCCCCTAACTGCTACCTGTCATTGCTCCAGGGAGATATCTCTATCTTGATTTTAGGATACCGGCAGGGGGAGAATCCACCAGTCCCCAAGGCAAGTTTTTCTCCCCATGGTTTTTCTCCATGCATTATTTGGAATATATCTCTTATTTTTCACCTGGCATTTATCTAATTCCTTGCTTCCAGACACTTGTTGTACCCTTTCTTTAGGGTGGGATGCATCAATGCTCAAATGCAGTACAGTTGAAGCACACTTTCCTGGTCCCGTAAGGTCCTGACCCACTAGGTGAAACATACTCCACCTACACAAATTCTCTTTTTATTATTTGCTGGAGCCTGTAAGGTGCATATTTTCAGCTTTGCTCCCAAGCCAGGAGAGGAAGGATTTGCTATTATTTTTAATGGTATATGACTTTTTCAGCTCATCATGTAATTGCAGGAGTGGGGGCTATAGAACACCTCAGTAATTCATGCATAGTTTTTTCTCTCCAGCTCCATTTTTTTTTCTCCAGCCAGGGACTTCTTTCCCTCATTTTACCCTCCCCTTCTGTTGGGCATGTCTGTCTCTCCCTCATTTTAATTATCATTTAATTGCCTCCTGTCTTCATCTTCACTTCTCCATCTTTTCCCTCTGCACTTTACTTTTTCCCAGGTCACTCCATCCCTCTGTGCCATCTATACCTGCTTGTCTTCCAGGGGAGCCTTTTCAACCTTTTGCTGCAATGGCAATTGCTCCCCTGCTATGACCAATGCTAGGATGTTCTTGAGGGAGCCAGGAATGGGCAGGAGCTGTTGGAACAAGCTGGCAAGTTCCAGGGGGAAGGGGAGGTGTGCCTGTAACAGCATCTGCCTGTGGTGCTCAGGGACCTCACTGTTTCTCCCCAGCCAGTGTGCCCTGGGGAATACGATGGGGAAGTGGAAGCACTCAGGCAGCAGGGCAGGGGCAAAGGGGAAGACAAGCAATATGAATTAGCAGGATTTTAGGATAGACTTTAGAATGGAATGTGAGGACCCAGAGAGGGGTTCAAACTGTGACAAGTCTCAAAAGACAAGGATGGTGTTTGCAAAACAGATACCAGACCAGGCCTAGGAGAATGTAGAGCAATGGTGGAAGTCATGAATGGTTGTGAGGCGTTAACTGTCACCTGAGAATATTGCAGCAGCTTTTCAGTAAAAGCCTGCTGCAATATCAGATAAACAAGCCGATAAACAAGCAGAACTGAATTCCTAGTTGTTACAGTGTGGGTGTGACTGTAAAACATGGTGTTAGACCCTGCATTGTCCCTCACTTGGTAACTCTCCACAGCCTGAATCCCCAGGGACAGAGCCGTGCATGTGACCTCGGTCTCGGCGCCTGCTTTGCCATCGCTGCCGCAGCTCGCAGTGCACGCACCCAGGAGAGACAGCTCTGCCCACATGGACGTCAGCTGCTGCCAGGTAGAGCCCAGCCATAGCTTACAGGTCACCAGCACAGTACAGACATCATGTCCCAGTGAAAGCAAAGGGCATGTTGATTCAATTGACAAAACAACTCTCAAAATTAAGGGGAGCTCCAAGTTTGCTCTTCATCACAACACGACCCCCAGACATATTCCTGAAGAGGCAGGCAGGAAAACAAAATCCAAATTTAAAAAACATGTAAACCCCTCAGACTAAACTGTCTGCAAAAGTAGATAGCTTCTCCCACCCCAGAGCAAGACAAGCAGCATCCCCCCTGAAAAGAGAGAGGCAGTTCCTTGGAGTTCTTCACGTTTTCTCCTACCCTTCAGGTTTGATCAGAGAAGTCTTGGTTTCTGTCCTCCAGGCTAGTATTAAGCTGATAAGTGTACCATTTTCACTTTGTTTTCCTTTTATTCACTGTCACCTCCAGAGATTCTCATGGCAGTTTGCTCTCTCACTTATACCTCTCAACTCCCTTCCCTTTCCAAGCAGACTCACCCCACCTTCCTTTGCAAGGACCCAACACGGCCACTGCCAGAGCATCTGTGAACTAGAGAACCACCTTCCCTCACAACAGTGTGAATTATTGCCACCAGATTTCACTTTTAACTGGCTACTCTTTATTTTTTTCCATTTAGGTCAGTTGAAAACTACTTTTTACTCTTCAGCCTTCCCAGGCTTAGCTGCTCTTCAGGAGCTAAGGGCTTCTCATGACGGCAGGTTTCCTAACGCTATTCAGTCCCAAGACGGGGGACTTGCCTGCTTGCCTGTTCCCTGTCACCTAGCAGAAGTCAGAGGATGCCATCTCCTGCTGCTGTGGTGGGGGAGGTTTAGTACACACTTGCCATTTCAGTGCTCAGAACATTTGCTGTTTGTACAAGCACACACATTGCTTTCCTTCGATGTAAAAGCCCATGCCAGCAGAACAAAACCACCGAGAGAAGAGCAGTTTTACCTGGGAAGTGGGAGTTCTCACCTGGGAAAGCTGTGATGGGTTCTGCAGAGGAAAAACAAAAGCTCAGATTAGGGAGGGGAGTATGACACACCGAGCACCCAGTTCACATCCCCGTTGGTTTGCAGTGGCTGAGCCAAGCAGGCGGGTGGCTGTGTCCCCCAGGAGCCACTCGCTGGGAACAGCACAGGGAGCCAGCCAGCCTCAGCCAGGACCGTGAGAAACCTGGCCTCAGCTGGGGACCAAACAGACACGAAAAGCTCCGACTCAAACACACTTCAGGGAAAAATGTGTCTGAGGTTGAGGGTCATCTGTATTCAGCCTGGCTGGCCTGAGTCATCCAATGACAAAGCCTCACCTGGCCCAGTGACGAAGCCCTGAAACCCCCTAAATTTCCAAAAGTGGTTTTGGTTTCTGGCTCAACTCTGGCACTGTTTCTCACAGGAACTGTGTTAATTCTGGGCAGTGATGCCCTGCTCCTCTCTATCTCGCAGTGACAAGAAACAAAGGCACGTGATAGTTTTCCTTCTTTCAAGATACTTTGAAGATGTAATCTATTACAAATTACTGGATCTGAAAAGCAATAATCGGTACTTACTACTGATTACTTTCTTGCAGAAGTAATAGACTTCTGATTATTTTTAGATTACTTCTGCATTATGCCTGTGAGTCACAGAAGCAGACTCTGGCTCTACTGAGTGCTATGAAATCATCATTCGGGTTCAAAATGCGAATGACACATTTGTCAAAGGAAAAAATTATTGTGACTTATTAGCATTCTTTCATGCTAAAAAGGAATCAGATTACTTCCAAGGATTATATTTGAAAAAACAGTAGCCTGTGCTGGAGTCAGCTATTCTCATGGCTCTGAAAGAAAGAGAGCAGCATGGTATTGCTACCATTCCATTATTATTTTGGTGAAACTGGAAATGACCCCTAAGTTATGTTAAAAGTTTGCAGTGGGAACCTTTTGCTGGAAATGATCTGAAACAAACAATCCTTATGGGTTTTAAGATCCACATTCAACTTCCTAGACAGGGTAAAATAATTTTGTGTAGCAGTTAGGTGTGTTTTTTGGGCTGAAAAGGCTTGAAACTTTGTAATTTATTAATGCGTTTGTTTTTGAAATATTAAGCTTTAGGTTCATGAGGCCCAAGATACAATAAGACTGGAGCTAGGTGAATTGCTGAGCTCCAAAGAACTTAAATAGGAAATACTATTAGTGTTAATCATGGGCCTTGCTTCTCTTTAATGCCATAGAAGGCAAGAGATTAAAACACCACTGTCAAGCCTTAAATACCGGGAATTTGACATCTGAAGTATTAGCTCCTTTGACAGATGGGAGACCAGCAGAGTTCAAAGCATCAAAGAAACGGGGACTGACGGTGCTTAAGAGCCTCTCTGGGGCACTCCTAGTCCTGTTTTATTATCAGTGCTGGTTTCTGCACCATCTTTACCCTCACCTGCCCGCCTAGGGGGGCAAGCAATGTCAGCTGCTCTTCCCAAGCATGGTTTGTCTGGTGCTTCCTCCCCTGAGAAACACCCCTTGGGACAGAGTGTTTGTCCTGCTTGGGTTAGGAGGCACTGGGATCTCCCTTGGTGGGGGTAAGGACAGCAGCTTCACTGAATGGGGCCTTTCAAAGCCCAAAAGGGAGAGAGGCTCTTCCCTGCTTTTTCCATTGCTTCAGGATGGGTCAGACACTTCCTAGTGAAACATGCTTCTCCCAGGTCATGCACAAGAGCAGGACCTCGCTGCTCTGGGCAGCTCTCAGCACAGATCCCACTGTTTAGATGCTGCTGGTCCATGCTCAACTGGGATACCTCTAAATACACACCCAAGCAGGACAGCAGCCAGAGCCATCAGTGTGATTGCATGGATATGCCAGCTAGAGGAAAAGTGCAGGGCAATGGCTCCGCCTGCAAACTGCTGAAACACACTTTTTTGCTCCTTTTTTTTTCCCCTCAAGTACTTTCTGTTTTTACCTGGCTTTTGGCCTGGTTTGGGGAATGGTGAATTCTAGGGCAAAAATTTCTTTTGTTATTCTGTTAACATTGCTGTAAAACCTCTCTGCAGTTTTTTTTTTTCTTATTAGAGAAGACTCCTTTTGAACTCGTTGGCCCCTCTAAGTGTGTAATACTGACTGACAGCTGGCTTCTTTTGTTCAGCGCTTTCCTTTTAAATTTGGTGTATGTCCTTATCACACAGAATAGTCCTCAGTAACCCTCAGCTGCTCTTTCAGCTTTGCGTGGCAGAGACATGTGCTTCCTTCTCCTCACACCAACGCAGGCACAGCCCCTGTCCCCCAGAGGCTGAGTCGCCCTCATTTCTTTCCTGGGCAATCAAAGTCCCAGCTGAGACCCAGAAACTCCTGCTAACTCAGCCAGGGGAGGTGTGGCCCACTGACAGCTTGCAAGCCAAGGCTCTCCAGCCTGATCTGCCCCCTCCCTCCCTGCCCCCAGGGCGGGATGCAGCACGTACCCATGCAGTTCTCCAGCGGGATGTCGGTGCCTAGCCGGATGTCATCCAGGGCCAGCTCTCCCGAGTGGCCGTTGCGGATAAATCCCTCAAACACGATCTGTGGGAAATCAGGACAGAAATGTCAATGCTAACTTGGGCGCTTCCCAGCTTAGAACCGCCTACGGAGAGTGGCTGCTGCTCCCAGAGGAAAGGGTGGGAAACTGCTCCAGGCTTTCCCTACAGACCTGGGGATCACCTGACACTAGTCCTGCTTCCTTGCCCTGCCTCTGCCTGCCCTTGCCCAGGGAAAGCAGCTGTGCACGGACAGGTTCAACAGAGAGATCTTTGCCTGGCCTGGCAGCTCTTGCTAAGCTTGCAATTTTTTCATTTAAATGCCTCTCATAAGGAGTAAAGATTCAGTGAACCCCCCTAGCCCTTGCACAGATGGTGCAAGTGGCATAACTCTGAGTTACTGCAGCAGCAAATTTGGCCCATGGTATTCACTGAGCTATGATCACAAAAAGGAAGGGAAGGACACAAAATGCACAGCTACATTAACTGTAAAGTGCTGTTCCCATCAACATTACATAAGAAGTATTGAAATGTCAGAGGAGAAGGGTCAGCTTATTCCTACTTAATCACAGGCAAAATATATTTACAAAAATAAGTAGAGTCGTTAGCTCTAAGAACTGCTGAGTGGAGACACTTGCAATATTTACATAATGACACCATTATTCAGCATGCTGGTATATTCACGTTTAGCACACAAAGTAGTCAGCCAGTGCCCATCATTCTTATCTGCAGGCATATTGTGTTTTCTGGTATTTTATTAAAAAGCCAAACCCATACAAACAAACTAGTCAGGCAGCTCCAGTGCAAAGCTTTTGCTTTATATCCCCCTGCCTACTCTGAAGGCATTGGAATAGGCTGCCAAGAGAAGTGCTGGAATCACCATCCCTGAAGTGTTCAAAAGGCATGTGGATGTGGCACTTGTGGATATGGTTTAGTGCTGCACATGATGATGCTGGGTTAATGACTGGACTTGATGATCCCGGTGGCCTTTTCCAACCCTAGTGATACTAGGATTCTAAGGGTCCAAATAATTTCCTAGGGCTATGTACTTCACAAACCTCCTCTCCCCATATTAGGTGCCCCCTTTCACCTAAGGTGCCAGGGACCCATGCCTGCCTGCAAGGACACCTCTTTGAAGGGCTGGGCATCTGACTGCACAGGCAATGGAATGTCTGGGCTGCGGGTCCCAAGCTCGGGCCATTAACCCATGTGGGAGGCAGCAGTTTGGAGGGGTCAGTGGCCTGACAGCAGCAGCTCCCTGGGTCAGGGTCAGGGCTGGGAGCTGGCTGGAGGAAGGCTCCCCACCACGGTGGTCACTAAATTGCTGCCTCAAGCCCGGGAGTCCATATTTCCTTCTGCTCTGGAGGGTGCTGGATGCTGTGCTGATGCTCATTAACAAGTGACAACAGTAGCGCTGTCTCCCTGGCAAACGGCATGCTGCCCGGAAGGGGAACCATGCCAAAGACACTCCTGGAAGCAGCAGCCTCTCCATGGGATGCTGGTACAGCTGTGCCAGAGGGGCTCAGGTGGCTGTGGCAAGGCAGCACAGTTCCCTTCCTCCCTCCAGCTCACCCCACTGATCTCTGAGAGTGGGACAGGGCCATGATCCTACAGCCCGGCACCGAGCCCTCTGACCTAGGCTAAACTATCAAAGAGGATTCAAAACCAGCATGCATCCCCTCTTCCTTCTCCTATGTCAACACTTGCAGCTGAGGCTGGAGAATGGCTGTTTGCTGCCCACCCTTAGGAGCTGGCTGTGCTCCCTCCCAGCTTCCCACTTCTCCTGGCTGCTGGGTTTGCTCCCTGGAGCTGCACATCTGCCTCTGGTCAGACGATCTGATGACCTTCACTTGGAGGGGGAAGAAATGCACAAAACAAACTGAAGAAAAAAAAAAAAAGAAAAAGGGAGAATATTTGCAAAATGGGAGATCTGAGAAATATGAAAGGCAACAGGCTGAACAAAGGCCCAAATCTGTGCAGAAGACAGTCACTCTCAGAATAACAAACAGTGTAGCTTAGTTACTATGGTAACTTGAGAAACACAATGAAAACAGCCACATTTCCCAATGATGAATGGGCCTGGGCTCTGAAACACTGAGATCAAGATGCTGGAGAAGTCTACCTGGTCCAGCACACCTTCTGCAAGCATCTTACCCGGTACTCCATGTCGTAGCTTGGCAGAATGATGCGGCCTTCCCTCCACTCCTCCCCTTGGTCCTCCGTGATGACCCACAGCGCCTTGTGCTCCTGGCTGGCTTCCCGCCACACCCGCAGCATCACCCCATTGCTGCCCCATGCCTGGTACTGGAAAACCATGCAGACAGCACTCTGGGGCAAATAGATGGTGGGGCTGATGAGCCGGGCTCGCTGGCCTTCCCGCCTTCCGCTGCTTTGCAGTTGCAGGTAATTCTTGACATCTGTTCAGAGAGAAAAACACCATCCTATTGTTTTCTGCAGCCACTGGCAACAAGTGTCTCACCTACTGCCAAGTGGCTTTGGCAGTGCTGCATGGCAGTGCAGCCCCATGCCTGCAAATGTGGGGTCTCACACCAGCACCCTTTGTGTGCTCATCCAGCTGTGCCACTGCTGTACCCTGTGCAGCCCAGGCAGGGCATCGAGTTGCACACCTCCCTCACCAGCCACCACCCTCTCCCTGGGTAGGAGACCAGCAGCAGAACGTGGTTAAGAAAAAGACTGACATAATTAGAAGAAGTTAAAAAGCTGGAGCAAGCTATTGTCAGAGGAAGTGATGCCACGATAATTGCATTGGCAGGGGGTATGTGTGTTTATTCTACTGGGAGCTTCCTCAGTGAACAAGCCTGAGGTGGGTTTTTTTAAGTGCCAGTGCTGAAAACTCATCTCGTTTTGAGGATACACACAACAAAATGAAACTCTAGCTCTCAGTTTTTCTGTAATGCAGCAGAACAGCCTCTAAAGCACAGCACAGAGGAAGGACACGGACCCGATGCGTGAAGCGTGCATAGGTGACAACTGGGTGGTTGTAACTTGAAGGTAGCTGAAATACATACAACAGAGGATTCACTTGCTCTAATATTACATTTAAATTGCACCACATTTTTTGTCAGTCCTCAGGGAGGAGAGATTTGATACACTTGATATCCCAGGAGAAGTTCAAGGCTGAGGCTGGAACTGGAGATATTTGATCTGAATACCAATAGCAGCAAAAGCACATGGATACAAATCCCGAGGCACGCCTGACTTTATCTGGAATCAGTGGTTTCCAGGCCTTTCTGATGAAAAGCCTCCTCAAGGAGTTTCCCATTTGCAGCTTGGATGTCTGAAGTCCCTTAGCACAGACTGAAAGCCAAGTGTGTAGCTGAAGTGATCTTTACCTGTCCCTCCATCATGACCAAAGTCAGGACAGAGTCCCTCGGATCGCTCCAGCTGCAGAGCAAGGAGACCCAGACAGGCCAGCTACAGATATTGCTAGATTTTGCATTTTGCTCAACAGAGGGATGTGCACACTTGCCCTTGCTGCACAGGGCAAGTGCCACTGGTGCTTCATGCCAGCATGTGCCAGCCCAGGCACAAGAGGATTATCTCTGCCCCAGAACTACACTGAAGGGTTTGTTAGTTCCTTCCCCCACATCTCAGCCTGCTGTGCCTGATGGGCCAAGCTCTGAGCAGCATCTTGGCCCTGCCTGCCCTGCTCCCCCTGTGGCTTCAGTACCCACAGCAGTGGCAAGAGCAGTGTCTGTACTGAGAATGCTTGCAGAGTGTGCTCAAAGCACCTCCAAACTTAAACCAGAGAGACCTGGACTTGGAATCCATGGAAAGATAGGTCCCAACAGAAAACAGCAGCTGACATCACTGCTGCTCAGCAGTCAGGTGACATGACAGCCCAAGGGAGATCTATCAACAGTGCTGGCCCTGCTGCAGGATTGTCAGTGCCAGAGAGCAGAAACCAACCACTGTGAGCTACGCAGCCTTCTAAAATAAATTTAGGACAAGATAACAGGAATATTTGCCATCATTCTTCTCCTACCATGTGTGATCAAAGTACTTCAAAAGCATATCCACTCCTATGAACTTTCACTGATTTTGCTGTATGAAGGACAAATCTGTTCCCAACTGGCCACATAAAGAAACAGCAACATTTTAGCAAAATTTTCCAGCACCTGTGAAATGTCCCTGGGCCACTTGGCACTTTATGCCAACAAACAGTAGCAAAAAAAAAAAAAAGGATGAAAGTGTGTTTGCCTACTCCTGCTTGAGTGAATCACTTGAAAAAGTACCATGCCGTTTTCTAATGGAGGAGTGTTCTTGTGATTTACCTCAGAGTGGTAGTAGTGGAGGAGGAGATGTGGGAGATAAACAAGTGGAGGAATTAAAAAAAGAACAAGCTGTACTCCATGCCTAAGGAGTGATAAGGCATAATAAGTCATCAAGGTCTCCTGAATTAAAATCCTCTTTTTGTAATTCACTACAAGCCTCTTCAAATAAAAAAGCAGCAACAAGAAAAGAACAGCAGCAACAAACACGGGAGCAAATCATACTGGAGTCATGCATTTATCTCACAGCTGAAATGGTCTCACAGGCAAATCTTAAATAAAGGCCCTAGCCAAGTTCAAGAATGATCAAATCCAGATCCTCAAAGTTCAGGATCAACCTTTGGTGCCAGTACCTAAGCAGCCTGACTGAGTGCAGGGTTTTGAGCCATCCTTGGAACTACCCATAGCCCACAGCTGACTAGAGGGGAGTGACTATTCCAATTGTGCAGCTGGACACATCCCATTATCCACACCCCAAAAGCCAGTGGTATCCAGTGTGGCTGCCTTGCCACTTCAGCAGAAGTTCCTGTGTGCCTCTGAGTCACATCCCTCCTGCCAGGATTGACACTGACCTTCTGTTTGTTCCCATTCCTATCAAACTGTGAAATCAAAGAAACTCTCCAAATGCAGCCAAAACTAATGCTCCCCTCAGCAGCACAGGATCTTTGGGGACCCTCCATGTCCTGTGCTCCCTGCCCAATTCTTGCTGGTGCCCAGAGATCTCTCCAGGACCCACTGTCAGTCCCAAGGGCTGCAAGGAGGCTCAGTTTTTGGGTGCTGATTCCAGTTGCTCCCCTGCAAATAGCAGTGGGTTTGGGCACTGTGCACTCTTGCTCCTGGTACCAGTACCAGTTTCTGGGGTGGAAAGCCAAGTGCAGGCAGGCATGACTTTCTATGTCATTTGAAGATGAAATGGCTGGATCACTCTAATGGCTAGCTGGACCTTTGGAAAAGCCCTACAAATTTGCTGAGACTGACTGAATAAGGGCACTGTGGAGCTAATTGTTGGAACAGCATGTGGAAGCCTGGTGGTTCCAGTAGTCACTCTGTTTGATACAGTAAATGGAAGCCTTTGGCACAGAAAGCATCTGAAAGGCTGATTTCCCCTGTTAAAACACTTGAAGGGAGCTTTGCAATGATGAGCTGATCAATTCTTCCAGGATCAGAAATGCATTTTAATCTCTTTCCCAGAACTTTGCTTTGCAGTCTCTGTTCCTAACATGATAGCTACATCCTCCACAGAACTGGCACTGCTAGTTCAAAGCATCGGCTCAAAAAAGGCAGGAAAACCCACTCAGGCATTTCACCTCTGTTTTGCAACTGATGCTGTGGAATAAATCTCATGGACGATTTATGGGATCATCTGGATGTAAGCGAGCCAGTAATGTGAACATGGAACCACCCCAGCCAGATGATGGCAGAGCCCCTCGTGTGTGCATGGCAGTGAGTCCTGGATAAATCACCAGCTGGGCTCTGCAAACCAGCCATCTGGGCAACGTGGTTTTCTCTTGGCACACCTGCCCCCTCCTGCTAGGAAGCCATCTGAGAGGACATTAGGGGCAATGGGGGATGAAGCCTCACAGTTTGGGTCAGACTGCAAGCACAAGCCACAGCAGCTGCCCCCTCTGCAAGGTCAGCCTGCCTTGTGCTTGGGTCCTACACATCTCACACTGCCTCTCAAGGAAAGCACCTTCCCTCATGGATCCCAGCAGCACATCTGGAGGTGTTCCAGCAAAACATGTTGGGCAGCATGTACACAAACAATTATTGAGATTTCAGATTCCCTCTGCATTTCCCCCTCACTGGATATTGTTGAGCTACAGCTGCTGCTCCTGTGGAGGAACCACATGAATTGCCCTCACTTACGTCCCTCCAAAGGTCATTGCACTCTCCTTTGTTGCTTGGTGTGCTTTAGCTGGCAGCACGGCAGCCCAGTGGCAGCCACCTCTTGTCTGTCAAATCCCAGAGGTGACCACACTGCTGTGGGCACTGTCTGCTGCTTGCACAGCCCCAAATGCCACCCCAACCACACTGTGTCGTGGCCAAGTGGACACCCCAGTGAGGCATGATCCTGCTGTTCTTCTGGGGCACGTGAGGTGGAAGCTGCATCAGCTCTTGCTGCTCCTGGGGAGCAGATCAGCTCAGATGCTCTCATGACTGCAGCGTGGTCTGGTAGCAAGGGAATGGCAGCTGCATGAATATGCAGATTGAAATTGGATAGTTTTCATGTTTTAAAATTTTTTGGCAAATCATGCAAATTCACCTCAAAAGGCTGCCACTATAATTTCATGACAGGCCTCTCCTCAATGACAGACTTTCATTTAGGATGGGAAGTCAATCCTCCATAAAACTAATATTTATATAACTAGATCACTGCGTCTACTGGAAAATCCCCTCAATTTTGATTATGTGTTAATTAGCCTGCCAAGTCCTTGCCATTTCAGTCTCTAAATCAGCCCATCAAAAGGCATAAAATCCCACACTTACCCAGAACCAGGCTCTCAGCCTGCTCTCCGGAGCCTTTCTAATGGACCCACCATTACATCCTCTCAATTAAGCCTCACGCCCTCAACAGCACAGTGCAACTGTGAGTCCTGTTACTTTCCCCAGGGAGTGCAGGGAGGGCACAGTGTCCCTGACAAATCAAATGCCAATTAGAGCCTGACATTTATGGCACGTGAGCTGCCAGCCACCAAAACTTGTCCTTTGGCAGCGTGGCAGGCACCCTGCCTGCCCCTGCACAAAAGGTGTGCCTGCACAAGTGCAGAGCTGAGCAGGCTGGTGCTGCACAAGTGCAGAGCTGAGCAGGCTGGTGCTGCACAGCTGCAGGGCTGAGCAGGCTGGTGCTGCACAGCTGCAGGGCTGAGCAGGCTGGTGCTGCCCTGCACAGGCTGCACGTGCTCGCTTTCCCCAGCCCTGCTCTGTGGCTCACTGCTGCGAGGCCATGGGGTGGTGCATGTGCTAAGGTTTGAGAGATGGTGTCTTGCTTCACAGAGAGCATTCCAGCCTGCTTTTTTAAGCAGGAGTGTCACTGGTTGTTGGGTCCAAAAAGTGACTGAGGCAAGCAGTGAGCCCCAGAGAAATGGGTTCTTCTCCCCTGCCTCCAGTGCAGCTCAAGCAAGCAGGAGATTTGCTGGAACAGACCATGGCCATACCTCCTTCTCTCATGAAAGACAGTATGGGCACATGGACAGCCAGAGCCTGGCCCTAGCCTGCAGCCAGGGAACTCACGCAGAGCAGCTGACACTCAGCAAACCTCTTGTGACTGGGGTGCTGGGGTGTCCCAGCTCTGCCACGCTGTGGGCAGCCAGGGCATGAAGGACTTTCTAGCAGTTGCTGTCCTCACTGTGCAAATGAGAGTCAGGAGAGGCACGTACAGCTTTGCTGAGAGGCAGTCTGCACCACACATGAGGGGAGCAAAGAGAGACAGAGATGGATATATGGTCTCCTTCCCACAGTGTGCAGCTGCTCACTCATTGCACAGAAATGCTTGACTTCCATACCACCCCACATGTAAAACTCCTTCCTACTTCAAAGGACACAGGATTGACCCTTGAGGTCAAACTGTGTCCCCAAGGCACAAGCCCTGAGACTCTCATGCGAGTAAGTGCAGACCCACTTCAGTTCAGCCCTGCCCTGTTAACACCATGAAAACCTTTTTGCTGGTTTGGACACAGTAGAATCAAGGCCTTCTGGCAGCAGTTCTCATGGATTGCAGGAAAAATATGAAACTTTCCCTTTTAAAGATCCCATGGGAAAAACACAGGAATGGTAAGGGGTCACCATCAGCTTAAAAACAGCTTAACATTTGTTTCTCTTGAAAAACAAGCTCTTATGAAACTTCAGAGCACTATAAACACTCCTCTGCTGAAAACACTTTGAAACAAATAAACCTTCCCCTGTAGTGCCTGCAACCCAAGTGAGCAGCATTCCTGACCCTCCAAGCCAGCAAGGCCATGGCCCACAAGAGAAGCTCTCAGTGGGTTTTTGCAGACCAGCCCAAGAGCTGTGTGGTCAGGAGAGCTGCAAGGTTAAAAGTTCTTCCTCTTCTGTGCACACGTACAGCTGCCAACATCCGAACAGCGCAGGGTTCGCGATGCTGCCTGGGCTCTGACCCTGAAGCTGTGCTCCCCCCAAGGAGAAGCAATGCATGCTAAAGCTGCAGATCCCACAGTTCTCTTCTAGAACCACAAGGTATTTGCTTAAGCACTGCAAGAAAAGGGAAGGGAAAAAAAATGGGCAAAACACGGAGATTCCAGCTCTTCAGTACTGGCTTATTAATGTAGCATCACTGAGAGCAATACAATCACATTGACTGGCTAAGGATACAACCCAGGATTTTAGACCCTTCAGGATCAAGACCCCAGTGAAATTCAAAGATGGCGAAAAGTTGAGGTGCCCAAGTTATTAACCCAGATTTATTTTCAGGTCTTAAGACCTTTATCTTGACACCAATGGCATGCTGCCATTGCGTGCAGCAGGAGGAGGGATGAAATCTCATTGAAACCTGAACTTGTTGCTCCGTGAAGCTTGCTTGGTGCAGCTAAGGGGAATCTTTCCACAGATGGGAAGCATCTGAAAGTCCATAGAGGGAAAAATCCTGACAATCTCTTGTGGGGGCATGGAAAAGGGAGCCAATGGTATTTTCTAGGCTTGCAAAGGGCAGGTAGCAGTTGGAACCATGCTGGGCTTCTGCTGAGCTGGGCTCTTTGGGTCCACTTTCACCAATGAGGTGACCAGACGTGTAATGGGAGCCTGCAGGAGAGGACGTGGAGTTAATCCATGGTGTGAAGAGCCCAAGGAACACAGGGCTAAAAAAAGAAATGCAGAGCTGCCTGAAAGAGTATCTTGGAAATAAAAATAGTGGAATGAGAGCAGTGGGTGTCTTGTCAGTCTTGAGAAGTTCTCCGTGCCAAAGACAAGGAGGAATTGCATGCAGCGCATAAAATGAAATTGGGAGATATCTGAGGAATTCAGGCCTGTCTCTCAGCAGACTTTTCTAATCAAGTGCCTCACAGAGGATATTTCACCATGGTCATTTCCTTTCCTCTCTCTTATGCAGACTGAGCCAGGGCTCTTCCTTTCATTATTATTTTTTCCTTTTTAATTTTAATTTTTGTTTTGCCATTTTCAAAAGAAGTAAAACCACATTCCACACAGCTCTTAAAGGCACAGCACACTTTCTTGCTACTGTGGAACAGCCATGGCCTCTAGCCTGGGCCAGCACCTTTAAATCAGAGCAAATTGGGCTCCAAAAGCCTTGAGCTCTCCTTAACTTTTGCCCTGCCTCTAACCAAGCACAGCTGCTCTCCTTCACCCAACTGCTCACCCCAGGGTGGGGAATTCACAAGCAAAGACCACCCTGAACAACAGCTTTTCATTCCCTGCTCCTTGGAGTCAGAGCGTGAATTTTCTAAGTAGAAACAAAGTGCTGGAGGGAGCACGAGGGAAGGGCAGGGGAAGAATGGGGGAGTGTGAACCAAACAATGCTTTGATTCTGTCCCCACCAAGGAGCTGGCATTGCCTCTTTTTCATGTTTCTCCAGTTGCCTGTAAAAGCTCCTTGGGGAGGAAAAAAGCAAATAGTTGCTTCTTTTTGTGTCATGTCTTCTTAATTTCTAAGAGCAGGACCAAAGTGAGGCATAGCAGTGATGCCTTTGAATTCCAGCTCCTCTGCAGCCCTGTGCTGTGGGGGCAAGGCAGCGGATGCCCACAGATGCCAGGATGGCACACCCTTGCCTGAACCAGCCAGGAGGCAGATCCATGGCAGTGCCAATGCTGACCCCTCAGCCGGTGCTGGTGTTTGCTGCTGGCTTCCCCCACTGCTATGACTTGCAGGGCAGTGCTGGAGTTCCTGCCTGCACCCCCTCAGTGCTTCAGTGCCTGACTCTGCACGGCACCCTAAGGGAGAGCTCTCCACACTGGCACAAAAACAGACCACTGAACTCAGTAAAACAACATTCCCCAGCCCCAACTGTGAAACTGTGCAATTCATAACCGAGAAAAAGGAGAAAGACCAGAAGGGTAAATACCAGGACTGCGTGCTGCTGTCTAAGGCAGCACCAGCCTCTCCTGGGCTACAACAGGATCTTCTAAGAAACTATGGCCAACTAATTGTAGAGAGACTCAGGGGAGAGGAAATGAAATGAAAAATTGAGTCTGAGTTATAAAAATAAGTAATTTTTATCCTACTTGCAGGAGACTTATATTAATTAAACATTATTACAGTGAATGAGATGGGGAGGGTTATTAAGTCTGGGGCTGGCTGTAAGTGTTCTCTCCTGTTGCCTGAGGCTCCACTGAGCTCCAGATATTAATCTTCTGAAGCACTCAAATGCTGAAGAGATAAACACTTGAAATATGAAAATATTTTTCTCCATAGCAGACACTGTATCCCTATGTCACGCCAAAGAATTTTTCAGATGTCCATATGGGCTGCACTTACAGCATTACCGTGTCTCTTAGAAAAAAAGCTAAGCACCTCAGGAGCTGAAGAGAGAAATGATGTGTGCATTTGTGTGGGGGTGATTTGTGTGTGGAGATGTAGCAGATTCTCCTCTTCCCATATGTTTCTGGAATACATATTTTCCTCTTTAGCACTGCCTACCAGGTGTTGGCTGCACGGCTTTCCAACTGGCGGGCGGCACTGCCAATCTGGCCAGCGACTCTGCCAGGTGGCTAACAGGTTCGCCTGAATGTTTGCATTCTGAGACTCAACCTTACCCAGGGGAGGGCGAGGAGGGGCCCACATCCTGCACAGTTCCCTGGGACTCACGGGGACGGGACTCACAGACACTGGAATCACCAGGCATCAGGGCAGAGCCCAGGACAGGTAAGATCAGCCAGCTCGCCTGCAGGAGCCTTGACTTTCACTAGCAATGACTGAGAGGGAAGCGGTGCTACGGTGACACAGCCTACTGTTATAAAGAAATTGGCAAATGATCTTCGTGCCAACCATGCCACAAAGTCAATGAGGGATAAGGAAAGCACACTAGTTCCAAGATGTGAAGCTGAAGAACTTGATCTATCAACCGCATTGCCAGAGGCAGGCTTCCTTGCAACCCATGCCAGCACATCTCAGTGAGGTCCTCCATAAATTAGGCTCTGTCACAGTCATGCAAATCTTCTGCTTCCAAAGCACAAAGAGAAAAAGAGCAAAAGTCAAACAGCAAGAAGCTGGCATTTCCAGCATTCTTAGGGCTTAGCTCATCCTTCACTTGGAGGAGACTGAAATCCAGTCTCTGCAGCCCAGAGTGCAGAGTAGCTGAAGACTATAGGCAATCTGAGTAACATATGGGAGAGGAAGAAATGCACTCTGGGGAAAAAACACTGGATCCTACGGAGGACATTTGGATCGGGATGTGGAACAAAGCCTGGGCTAGCCTTCACAGTCCCATGGGATTCAAAGCCCAGTGTCTGATTCAAGTCTATCTCAAGAGGACAGTTAGTATAATCCAGTGCCAGTGGTCACAGTCCTATAAATAAGTCATGAGCCATACAGTAAAGCATCTGAAAGTTTCCATAAAAGAAGTTCAGCTCTGCATGGCCCTTGCAACTCATGATAGCTGTGCAATAATCATTCATACTGTTCACATGGAGAAAGCCCCATCAGCTCTCTCTTCCCTGCTTTGGTTGGTATTAATCATCTTACCAGGCACAGTGTCAGGGCTTGGTTCAGAGTTGCCAATCCAGGTGCCTGAAGGCTGAAAAGACCATGTATAGCCAGTTGCCAAGTCGTGTGACCAACCACAAAGGTCTTCAGGAAGATCAAAGTTGCAGTTGAAGTTCGCAGGGAGTTGGAAATCTTACAAAAAGAAATAGAAGCAAAATAAAGTCAGATTAAAAAATGACCTACCCATGAAGGGTTGCTATAAAAAACAACCCAAAACTAAAATAGCTGGCAAGCCATCAAAACTAAAGAAAGCATGAAATCTCACTCACACTGGTGCTTTTAACCTGTCTCACATTTCCTCAGCTCCAAGGATCAGCCTTAAGTTCTGCATCATCAAAATGTTCACACCACGTGCTGTGGCTAATCCACCAAACTAAGCAAATATAAAAGCAAGAACCAAATGCTTCCAGACTCTAATCAGCACCTTCTCTTCCTCCCCTAGAGTGGGCAATATTAAATGCCTTTTTAAATGTCAGGGAAGAGTCCTTCCTGAGTGCCCCATGCTCAGAAGTTCCTGCCTGGCTCCAAAAGGAGAATTTCAAGTGCTCCAGAAACCCAGCTCCTGAGTGACAGACCTAGCACCAGACGGGAGCTGTCTGTCATCTTGGAGAGCTGTCACTCACTGCTTCCTACCTTCTCATGGAAATGTTACCAGGGAAAATGTGGGGCCACCATGAGCTCAAGCTTTTGGATTCTGAGTGAAAGAAACCAGCCTCTATTTCTAGCTCTGCTGTGGACTCACCACATGGTCGCTGGGCGAGTCCTTTAACTTTCCATCTTGAAACAGGAGCAGAGTTAATTCCCCTGTGACAACAGCTTTGAAAGCTCTGGAGAGCTTTTCTGCAGGCTGTGGGCAGGCGGGCACATGCCAGGGGCTGCATGTGGCAGAGAGGCAGCTGCTGGCTCCTCTGGCTGAGGGAATCAGTCACATGGCATGGAGGCTGCAGAAATGGGCTGAATCCATACCAAGCACTCAGCGGACACGCATGTCTGAGCCTAATTATAGGCCAGGATTTTCCTGAGCAAAGAGGAAGTTTTAAATCACAGTGCCCACAAAGTGAGCGATAGCCAGAAGGAGGTGAGTGACTCAAGTGATAGGCATCAGCAGAACTTCACTGCAAGGGGCAGCAGGCTTTTTTTACATGCTCCCACTCCAAAATAAAACAATGCAGATCATGGATCCTTTTATTCCAATCTAATCTCATACCCTGGAGAGCAGCATTGTTTCTGTTTGGCTGTCATAAATCTGATTGTCCAGAGAAACACACTCATTGTTTTATGGAGTATGAGAATGAAAATTGTTGCTAAATCTGAGGGAAGCTGACAGGGAGGCTGGTTCCACGCTCCACAGCATACTCTGCTTGCTCTCTTGCCCTGGATTGCACCCAGGAATTGTGTTCTTGCAGAGACTGTTACTGGCCTAAATTTCCTCTCAGCACTTTCCCAAGTGCTTCAATGGTTGCAGGGTTACACAGGCTTACCACTAAGGCAAAGCAATGAGAATCAGGCCCTTTGAGCTACTTCTGCAACTTACGTTTCTAGAACTAAAGTACAGCAGAATCCCCATGGGAGGTGTGAAAAAGCCAATTAATGTTGGTTTATAAATTTATTTAAAACCCATTAATTTTTTTTAAATCTGGGACTGAAAGCTGAAGTGACAGAAGTCCTAGGAGATATCTTAGAGGACAGTTTTTCCTTGTGAGATTCTTGTTGAAGTCCTTGTATACATGCAACAGTGCTGAGGCCCAGGCTCTGCTGTTGCACCCAGGGGAATGCACATCCTGAACATTGCACTGCACAACTAACCTTGCACAGCTCTGTCAAGCCCTCTCCTCTTCAGCTGGACATTTCACAACATTTAGATGCTCACATCCCCCTTGCAAGAAGCAGAAGAATATGATGTCTGCCTTTACAGAGAGGGATTTGAGGCAGAGAAGATTAGCCCTGCCCCAGCACTGGCCCTTAACAAGCACAGCATGGAGTCTAAGCTAACATTCAGCTTCTTCCATCCTCAGAAGTAGAAGTCAAGTGCTACAGTTACCAAACCATTTCACCTACATCTGACAGCCATCTAAGACTGGGTAGGTGAAATTCTGGATGGAGTTAGTGTTCCCCTCTCTCTACTGCCCACACAAGGAGCCCAGACTGTCTTCCTAAATCTTAAGCTGCTATTAGGGAAGATGATCCTTAAGCAGATAAGAGTTTGGAACATCAGTCTTCGATATATGTTGTGATTTATTTCCACAGTTGTGACTTCTGCAAGAGGAGCCCTACATACCAGGCAGTCTGAATCACCTTCTGAGTTTATGATTTCCAGCCAAGCGGGGATCTGGAATGGAGATGGTTCCAAACAGGGAACTAAATGAGTTTCTTCAGGTCATGTAAGGAAGCTGGGAGACCAGCTCTTCATTTCTTGTAGCCCAGGGACCGAATTAGTTGCTATCTCTTGCTCTTCCATCCTTCCTTGATAGAACTTATCAGATTTTGGCAGATTTGTTTATGGGTTGGTTTCGTTTTGTTTTTTTTTTTAATCCTGGCCTATCACTAATAATATTACTCTAAGCTTTCCAGGAATCAGCCCCATGTATTGGCGCTAATGGGAAGATAAGAGCATTTTCCTAGCTCTTAACCCATCAGTTACTGAGATAAAGATGTGCTGCTCTGATACATACCCTCCTCTTCTCCACAGCTGTCACCACAGTCAGTTGCTTCTGCATCAGTTGGGTAGGGAGTGGTGGTCTCTTCACTCTTCAAAGTGGGCACCAGTGTCTCTGCAGTGGGCCTGACATCTGAAAAAAACAGAGTAGAGAAGCTGTTTGCAACAGACAGAACAAGAAGCCCAGGTAGTAGAAACAAGGCAAAAATCTATTTCTTCATGTTCTTATAATGGCAGGAAGAGATAGAACAAGTGTGCCATGAGATTTCCACATGCTACAAATGTCAGCATGGTTTGAACTTCAAGTGAACTGTCTTTCCATATGGGAGTTCTATGGATTTGGAGTTCCCACTGAACAAGCCTCTTCTCTAGACATACACAGTACTTTTTCTCGTAATTTTTTTAATCAACAATCTACACTACATGGGTAGTTGGAAATCTACTTAGCTGTCATTACTGGATAAGTGAGATCACAGGCAGAACATCTTTTTCTTTTATAAAGGCGCATGACACGCTGAAAAAACACACACGACATTCCCACCAATTGTGCCAATTTATAAAACAAGTCACTCAAACCCACAAATGATGTAACCACAAACGGACCCAGAGGATCCCCTAGTGAGCTCTGGCTCACTGCAGAAAGCATCTGGTTTCACACTCCAGGCTCCTGACTACACTTTCAAAGGGTCTCTGTCCAATTTCCCTTTCTCTAACGTGGCCCATGTGTAACAACCTCCAAGCAGGTGTCAGGGGAAATTTAAGCAAGAAAGGGAAGGATATTAAGATCAACTGTAAATGACATTAGGTTCCAGCAAACTCTCCTTTTATGGGTGCATTAAGTGGAGTACAGCAGACTTGATTCTTTCCACTTTTAGAAAGAGGCAGCTCTGCTCAGTTACATGTGATTGTGTTTCTTTGTCGGCACCCTTCAGGATATCATTTAATAAAGCCAGAAGCAGGAGGAAATGGCTAAATACATTGAATATTTTCCATAGGCTCCTTTATGCCCTTTTATTTTCCTGTTATTAAACATGTTGTACATAAACTCTCTGGGTGTTTTTTACTTTTTTTTTCCCCCCAGTGGCTGTCTTTTGTTCAGGATAAAATACCTAATAGCCTCAAAGTCTTTTAATTTGTAAGTTCAAATTTGTTACAACCCCATAAAACTCCAAATGCAACCAAGAAGCAAATTGCAAGCAGCCAGGCACAGAAAAATGTCATAAAAAAAGAAAGAAAAAAAAAAAAGCAGCAGGTGAAAGCAACATATCGAAAGCTGGAACTTATTTAGAGAGGGTACATTTTTTTTAGGTTGTTGTTCCTGTATATCAAGATTTATAGCTGAAATGTGACAGTGTGGAAGGACCTTGAAAGCAAGTCCCATATGGGACACAGATGCTGAGCGGATGTAAATCAACAGTGTTGCATTGCCCTGGACTAGCCGCAGAAATAGATCTTGAAAAATCAGTTACCATGGTAGAGCCGCAACACGATGGTTACAAGAGATAATGAAAATAACAGGCAGGACAGCGTCATGTGTGAAATGGAAAGTGAAAAAGAGAGGGCTTGCTTGCTCGCTTTCTCACTCCTCCCTGGCCCTGCAAGTGTCTGTTCAACTGGTGGTAACTGCTAATCAAAATGCAAAGTCACCGAGCAATTGAAACCAGATGTTTGGAACTTCAAAGGATAGAAACCCAGCTGCTAGTGAACATTCATCATTCTCCACTCTTCAGAGGAAAAATTTTGGCAGGTCTTTGAAAGAAGCCAATTGCTGACTGCCTGCTTCCCAATTTCTGAGTTAGTAGCCAGCTAGTTTGTGAGCCCAGTTGCGGCTGTTACCCGTTTAACTCAGTAATTAAGATACTTGCTGCTGATAAGAGATAGAAACACCTGGGCAGGATGAACATGGGCTTAGACCTTCTCTTGAAAACATTTTTAATCATCTTGTTTTAATCCATTTCTGAATCTTGTTCCCAAGCAAGTGCAGTTTCCTGGGTTTTTGCAGCCACTTTTGTAACATGCCTGGGTCCTCCCAGCAAAGGAGGGCCCTTTCTGGGGATTGTCAAGGCCTGCTGCATGCAGCCAGCCCGGATTACACATGCAGATAATGCCATGGGCTATCTCTGCTGCCCAGGTGGCATCAGGGATATAAATGCTTTTTATAATGTGGTGAATCCACAAGATTACAAGCCCTGCTCTGATTACAAAGCTGAATGCCTGTAGATTAATAAAGCTAGGGATATTTATGACCTGGCAGGTGAGTTTCAAACATTACAATGTGCAAATTATTACCCCTGCTGGGAAATGACCATAAAGCATCTTGCCTGGAAAAAACATGTGCTGTTGCTACTGATACTGAAAATGAGCATGGACACACATGTAAAAGAAAATTTGGGCCAAAAATAGCACAAGGCATTAAAGACAACAAACCCCTCATTCTCTAAGCTGGAGGAGTGCAGGGGAAGGGCTGGCATGCACATGGCTGGAGGTCCTGTGCGACTGCCTCCCTTTATGGCACTGATTCAGTGCTGTGATGCACCATCCTGCAACAGTCTGCAGGGATCTGGCAGCTGGAGACTCCTGGGAGCTGCAGGAAGCAGCAATGTGGGAGCTGCCTGACCACTTCTGCACAAAGCCCTCAGCTCCTGCTTCTTGCACCTGCTTCTCCCACAGCATCCTAAGATGTTGTAAAATTTAAATTAAGATCTAATCCAATTTAAAGTTTAGATAATTTACAGTGGAATGCCAGTCCAGGGAGATATTTACCATTGACTTTAAAAGTGAAAAATTATCGTTATTAATAGTGTGTACATGTGTTGTGTGATTTGCTGTTAAGTGTTTGCAATGCATCTTGCAGCATGTCACAGGAGGAAATGCTACTAAAGACTGCACAAGAGTGTAAAAAAAGCTCTGTGTCTTTCAAGCCTCCTAGAATGGGAATTCTTACAAGAAAATGCCTTCTACAGATGTGTTTATAAAATGGAAATCATACCTTTTCATCACTGACATCTGGACTCCAGATTCATATGTAAGCAGATTATTAAAAATAAAAAGATTAAAAAAGAGGATAACTAGCCGCTGGCACTGCAAAGTTAGCATCAGACCAAATGACCCTTCGGGTGTATTTTTTGCTTTTGGGGATGAAACTGTGGAGAAATCGATCACCACTGGATCTCAGAGCGTCAGAGGCACAACCTCTACTGATCCCAGTAAGTGTAAAGTCAGTTTTCATCTCTGTATTAAAAATGATGTCTGAAAGGCATACCACGTGTGAAAAACAGGTGGGTAAAAGTGAACAAGTTTCCTGGCTCTTAGAGATGTTTGTAGAGATGTCATAGAGTTAACTTCCCAACCTCATCTGCAGTGAGGTTTCCACATTGGGCTCAGTGGGAGAGGGACTGTTGTTTTTACAGCAAAGCCTTGTTGTGGCAGCTCAGGACATGAAGTATTGGCCACTGCAACTCTGCTTCTCCTCCTACTTTTTGCCTTATTATTTGGACTAAGAAGCCCAAATGTCCTCTAACATAAGAGGCTATGAAAGACTGCACAATGTCCAGGTAGAAGATCTGAAAGGAGTGTGAAGGGAGTTGAGGACAAATTCTGCATGCGGCTCTGTGTGAAAGCTTGGAGTCCAAACATTGCTGCTACATCCTGCACCAAGGCCAGTTATTTTCAAGGTGGAAATAAAAAGGTGGGGCCAAGCCACCCTACAGGTGCTGCCTTTATGGCTGCGGTCTCCCTGCCACAGCATGGCCGAGGTAGGACAGCAGGAAATAACCTGGAGTTTGCACCTTGCTGGTGTAGTGCTGGCCCCAGAGCAGCCAGTGGGCAGAGGTGTAGAGGCTCCTACCTGTCCAGTCACAGCCCAGCACCTCCAGGCGCATTCCTATTCCTGCTGGGGACCACCTCTCTGGGTGCACTCGGACGTACTGGGCAGGAACAGCGTCAAACCTCCGGACTTCAGGGATGTCGTAGTGGATGTTGCCTTCGAAAAGCTACAGAGACAAAGAGAGAGAGAGAGAGATGCAAGAGATGTGTGCATTGTGAGCATTTCACATGCTCTCAACCAGACTTGATATTTTGGGTCTGGCAGAATGTGGCCACAGTCTGAAGTAGTTTATCTGCCTGACCCCAAGCCATTGAGCGCAGCTGAGCAGAAATTGGGCTGTTCCTTCCCGGTTTCAAGAGGACCAGCCAGGCTATTTCTGAGAAACTTGCACAATCTCTCCTGGCCTCTGCTCAGAATCCAGGGGTTAGATTCTGATCCAAGACATGCAGGGGAAGCCTAGGGAATATCCACTTAATTCACATATAAATGAGAGCAGATATGTCTTTCAGTAAAAAAGAAGCTACTGCACATTCTAGGATGGTGTAAATGGTTGGTTTTCCTCACAGTCCAAGTACTGCTGTTTTTCAGCTTACATGAACAAACTAAAGTCTGTGGGGAATAAACAGAAGGCTATAGATGGCATCAGCCCTCATTTGAAGGATCAGGAAAAATGAAAACTTACCCAAATTTTAGACAGTGGAGTATGCATAAAAACGGAACAGGCAGTAGCAGAGAATTTATTTATTCCTAAAGCCCCCTGCCACTCCCATAGCACTAAGCAGAAAGATTATGGGGAACTCCAATGATAAAGAAAAAATATGGGGAATTTCAGGGTCACACCAGTGTGGCAAAGGGACTTCAGATATAGAAAATTTCCTAAAGAGAAGTTGTGATTCATCTTCCTCTTTCAGAGGTGCACACCACAACAGCCACACCTTTCCCCTTAAAATATGTAATTAGTTCATGTAAAACATAATTGTTTTACACAAAACATAGTAAAACACTCCATCTTTTGGACTCTGACCTGCAGGAGCTGGGAGAAGCAGCAGGTGATGTCCATGCCTGATCCACAATAGAAAATGAAAAGAAATTGCCATCCCTGGGGAAAGGTGGAACTTATGGCCACTAGTACAGATTTGGAGCAGCACCAAGAGACACAACCTGGGATTTCATGGTGACAATCCCAAGCTCCCAGGGTCTCTGTGGGAGTGGACAGCCAACTTCCCAAGACCCCACCAGGCAGACTGAAGCTAGTCAGAAAAACATCCTGTTTCGCAGTGGCTCCAGGCAGTGCCTACCTTGGCTTGCATTGTTTTGGGGTCCTGGATGAAGTCCCAGTCCTTGCCATTCATGCTGTAGGCCACCTTAAACTTCTTCACAAAGGAACGGGACTCAGCGGTGGTCACACTGTCCCCTCCACGAGCCCCCTGAATAATGACACCTTTGATGTTCTTCGGGATGCCAAGGTCCACCTGCAGCCACTCCTCCCCAGGCTGGGCTTGGGGCACACGGGGAAACCAGCCCGAGCGGCTGCTCACCAGGCGGGCCACGCTGGGAGACCAGTCATAGCCTCTGATGGAAGAGGCAGAGATCTGTGAGTCAGGAATGAGGCCAGAAAGCATTCCCAGCAAGTTGGAGCAGGGTGAATCTGCAGGGAAGGAAAGGCCATCAACAGTCAGGGTAACTGAAGGGAAGTGCTCATGGTTCTCCTCACAGCAGTAAGCTCTGGACACTAAACCAACACCAAAGGGCATTTTCCCCTCCCTCTGGGAGCTGGAGTCCTGTCCCTCCAAGCGCATCCCTTGCGATGGATGCCTCCATGCTAGTCACAGTGTCACCATTCCCACCGCAAGCAGCCATGAATTGGCAAGGGACAGCACCCTGGGACAGGCTGTTGGAGGGACAGAGGGAGCACTGAAGCCAGGGCACGGAGAGGACCCTCACCAGTGATGCGGCAGCCGTACAGCTCCAGCCTCAGGGCGATGCCGTTGTGCCAGGTCTGGGGACGGATGCGCACAAAGCGTGTGAGCACCGGGCTGTGGATCTTGTTGAGAACCACCTCCGTGGCATCCTCATTGGCCTGAAATGTCTGCAAGGGAAGGGAGGCACAAATGTACATTTGCACACACTGTTACATCCTCACCAGATAAGCAGTCAAAATAATCTCAGCAGGGAAAACCAAGGAAAGGATTTCTGGTCAGGGCCAGCCTCCAACCGGGGCAAGCACCAGAGGCCAGCAGGGACGTGTGAGCCACTGTCAGGACAGCATGGTGGACAGACTCACCTACCAGGCAGGGGGGGCCAGGAGCTTTCTGCCTGACTGCCTCTCACAGCGCTTCGAGGCACCTCAGACTATCAGGCCTCAGCTGCTTCAAGCTTGCCCCCAGACCTAGATCTGCTCCAGCACAAAAGACAAGATGCTCCCAAACAAGCTGACACGCTGATGCATCTTTACACTGAGCTCCACCCGGAAACATCACGGGCAAGCAGTGGTGTGGCAGGAAGGGTGCACCTCTGCCTGGGGTGACAAGCTGCTGCCTCAGCCAGCCCCTTGCCTTTGCCTCTCCCGTGCACGTGCAGCCTGCCACATGGAGACAGCTTTTCAGGAGTTTATGATCCACATGGTAGGAAAAGGCTGCTGCCTTACCAGATGGCCATAATCAATAACTACCAGATGGATGTTAGATCCACCTCTTCTGCCCATTTTTTTAACAGGCTGGACAAGGACTGGATACATGTGTTTCTATTTTAGGCTGCAAAGCCATAGTGGGAAAGAAAAGGGAGGGAAAGAGGAAATACCCAAGGGGAGGATAATTTTCAACCCTTTCTCTGCCCCAGCATAAAGCACTACAGATCACTGACCAAGGCTGCAGGCATTGCTTGCTTTCACTCCAAGCACTTTGGGACAGGGCTAGACTATCCTCCCATCTCAGCTAGAAACTCCATCCACTCTGAGATGCTGGCTGGGTTCTTCTGCAAGCTCCAACCATGTGTATGTGTACTAAGCACAAGAGTTCCCAGTAAGTTTATCTCAGGAAAGCAGGAGAGTGTAATCTCTGGCATCAGTCTCCTGTGGGAGGCAAGAGCCAAACAACTGAGGACAGAAGAAGGGGTGAGGCGGTATCCTGGCCCCTTGCCTTGAATCACAGCTAGGAAGCATTTTGTGAGCCTCCTGTGGCTCTAGCTTGCAGATGGCCCATGTTACTTCTCTTCTCCCAGGATCCAGCACGGCAGGGTGTGCAGAGGGTGTTTACAGGGCTGTTCACAGCACCCCAGCTAGCTCTGGGCTGCCCCTGCACATGGCCATCCACTCCTTCGGCAGTGGATGGAGCAGCCACTCCACAGAGGGAATCACTTGCAAATCTGGCTGGTAATTGGGATGAGGGGTTGATGTGAACTTGAGCAGAAATGCTAATCTAGAGAATATATATCATGCTGCTACCGTTTAGCAACACAGCATGGTTTATGTGTTTTTAATATCCTATTTTATCCTGTCTGACCTCACTTCCCATCTTTTTCCTTGCTCAGCAGACACCAAATACCCTTTTTTTCCAGCAGGAGGGCTATAGGAAGAGTGGTTACTGTGAAACACTCTCCAGGCATATGTGTGTGTGTGTGTGCATATGTGTGTGTGTCTTGTAGACCTGTGAGCACAGACACACAG
The DNA here is from genome assembly GCF_027477595.1 of Haemorhous mexicanus. Lineage (NCBI taxonomy): Eukaryota > Metazoa > Chordata > Aves > Passeriformes > Fringillidae > Haemorhous > Haemorhous mexicanus. Next base: position 25,364,895 of record NC_082348.1, on the reverse strand, counting down.
ACACACACACACACAATTTAAAAGGATATATTTCCACACTACAGCAGAGCCTTCAGCTTTATGCCAAGGCAGACGCTGACACACAACACCTTAGCTCTGAACCTAACACCGGAGGACAGGAAATGTTTATCTGAGCCAGTGCAACTATTTTAGCATAAGGAGCAGCATATCAGGTCAGACCAAAGGTCTCTCTGTCCCAGAGGATGGCTCCTAATGGTGGCTCCAGCAGATGTCCAAGGGCAGCAAGTCCAGTCTTCTCCTGGCAAACTCTATTTGCTTCCCACAGTCAGCAGTGTGAAGACTCCATGAGCCAAAGGTTGCATATGGACCAGCATGTTTAACAGTCACTGACGAGGTTTGCTGCTCTTTTTGATTTAACATGTTTCAAGTTTTGTTCTTTTTTAGCTCACTTCACACATACAAGCATCAGGGGCCAGAATCCAAATTTACACCAGCATAATTTGTTGCTGACTTCTGCATAGTCAAACTTGACAGAAAGCAGAAGCAGGACTGAGCCCAAAACTTTATCACTACTATAGGCATCGCTGAAAACATCTCTTAGACAACCTTGGTCTCAACTACTTGCTTCCAAGAAGAGCAATTTCAATTCTGCTTTAGATTAAGAAATCAGCAACTTACTCAGGCTAGATCACATTCAACAAGCTATGAACTCTGAATCTGGGCCATGACACTCCAGACTGCCAGCTTGTGAGGGCAGAATTGGCACCTGACTTCCAGCTCTGCTATCAGCTGCACTGGTGGGATCTGTTCCATCGACCCTCGCTTCTGAACAGCCCCAACTGATCACAGCAAGCCATCGCTCTGCACCTTGTTCAGCATAACACAAAGGGGCCACTTTCAGAGGGCATGTGCTTGCTGCTGCCAGACACCTGAGGTACTCCCACATGCCTGCTCTTTCAGCCTCCTTCCCAAGGGAAATTGCATTGTGAGCCTGCAGGTCCTGATGCTGCTGACCAGGGTCTGACCCTGACCGTCTGGTTTCCCTGTACTGAAAATCCTGACCCCAAAGCCCCAGTACACTGTGGAGAGAGGCCCATTGACTTCAACAGGCTCTACATCCTGCCTCAAATTAGCACTCACAGCATAGGAAGAACTAGCAAGAAAATGTGTGAAATTGGGAGTGCCAAGAAAGCAAAGATTTCTTCCCTCTCTACCAAAATAGAACATTGCTATTCCTCCCGTCCTATCTGCTTCCCATCCCACTCAGCACATATTTTGAGCCAAGTCTTCGAATGGTGTAAATCAACATATCACCATCGAAGTATAAGAAGTCACAGTAATTTACACCAGCAGAAAAAAAAAATACCTGGCTGTGATCTAGGGAGATAGATAGATAAATAGATATACACTCAGCAGAGAGCACACATGCCTATGCCCGTGAACACACACTGAAGGGTGATGGAGCCAGAAGACGAATGGGAAAACCATTAACAAATTAAAAGCACCTTCCAAGAAACAGTCAAGGGAACTCTCTTTCGCTGCTGCACCAAAGAGCTGCCCATCTTCTCCTCATACACTGTATGTTTACTTCCTTTTTAGTCCAGACAGCAGGTCTGCATGTGAAATTAAATTGATAATCAATGAGAGCTGACCTGCTTAATTAATTTGCTGCAGAAAGCAAGTGGTAAGGGAGAGGCTGTAAAAGTAGGGGACATGATGTCTAGGCTAGAGGAGGACTGCAAAAGTTTTCCGTGTGCATACACATGCAAGCTCCACAGCAGCATTTACAAGTTGCATTTCTGACATGTTGGAACCATCATAGGGTGATGGAGGGGATTGCTGAAGCTACATTAGTTCCAGTGGATATGGGAATTGTGCCATTGGCAGCTTGGAGCGAAGGAGATGAAGGACAGGGAGATAAAAAGTGCCATGAAGTTGAAGAGGCAGCGAGACAGGGAGGGGGTAAGAGGTAACCTCTCTCCTGCTCTATTTATTATGCTGCTTGGCCACTATGCAATTTCTTGGAGTGCTGAAGAAAGTAGCTGAGAGAGGAAGAGGAGAAGGCCAAGGACAGCAGCAGCCCTGCCTTCATCTGTACGTATGTGTCTCTTTGGACCCACTAGATTTACTGCAGGATTATGTTACTCCTGTGGAGACAGAGCTCTGGAACAGAGCATGCTAACAGGATTAGGGCTTCAGGATTTAGACAGAAAAGCATGAAGGAGAAAAGTAGGGGAGATTATTTTCCTTGTCAGATAGGGAAGGCATAAAATGGGGCATGTTTGATGGTGGGAGGATTCTGGCTCTAGTGGAGGATGGATAGTTCTGGATTTATTAAATCCAGGAACAAGGAGTTAAAAGAAAAATGATACTTGGCAACACTTAACAAAGCACTGTGTCTGGGCAAGGCACAGTGTGCTGGGCTGGGCTTGCCAGCTCCGTGTCTTTGAGAGGCTCCACTCAGATTTGGGAGTCATCAGGGACACGAGGAGTGGTACTATGTTAGGCTGCAAAGGAGATATCGGCCCAGAAATACAAAGCTGCAGCCTTGCTAGGAAATCCAGGGCTGTAATTCTCCCCAGGTACTGCACCAAGGGTGAATGCACAAGTCTGCCTTTGGCATAGCCTGATGTCTTTGTCCTGCCTGTGAAAGCAGCAGAAGCAGGCTGGGACCTGGATGTTTCTGGGCAAATCCCCTGCACTGTGATGTCTCTGCGCAGAAACACTTGTGGCCCTCTGGCTCATTGTGCCAGCTTTTCCTGAGTTTTCCAGATAAAAAAGCCACAGGACTGAAAGCTTTTCTCTCCTTCCTCAGGTGAGTAAATACAGGAGATATAAGAACTGAAAAGACTGAGGAACACTCCTAAGGGAAGGCACAAGGATCTCCAAAGAGTCATCCTCAATATTCACTGCCAGCACCAAAAACCTCTGATGTTCCCAGCTCCAGTGTACAGCTGAGATGCTGCTCCTTGCAGCAATTCAATCTTTGTGCAGCTACCACTTGAAATGCCACACAGGAAAGTTAACTAATAACGAGCACAAAACCATCAAAATGAGTAAGAAATGAAAAATACACATCAGCTGGATCTTTCTGCCATTTCTCATCCATTGACTTCTGAAAACAAATGTTTCAGTTGCATTTTGCACACAGCAATGGAGGCAGTGAGAGCAGCACTCATCATAGCCCAAACCCACTCCAAATCCTGAAATCCATCCCATCCCCAGTCCCTTGCTACACTAGATGATTCCTGTGAGCTCATCTCCACAGTTACAAAGATGGAGTGGCTCACCACACGACACGGGAGCTGGAACCAAGATGTTACAAAGAAGGAAGTGTATCAAAATGGATGAGAATTTGGTTTTCTGATAAAATCCCCATAGTTGAGCCTGTCCAAAGAAAATGGACAAAAATAAAAGGTCAAATCCTTCCAGGTGAAGAAAATGACCAAAAACAAAAGGTCAAATCCTGCCAGGTGCTCTTTTCCTTCCTTGGGTTCAAGAAGAGTTGTTGTTTTCTAAAGACATTTGCAAACCATTAGATAAGATCTCGGCAGGAACACCAGGGCTGATGGCTGGAAGATAACCTCAAACCTCAGAGGCCATCAGCCTCTGGGGGAGGCCATCAGGCCCCAGGTCACAGGAGGTGGACGAAACAGGGAGGGCAAGAACCAGACCAGATTTTCTGTAGCAGGGTTGCTTTGGTCCTGTCCCCTGGTAGGGGCATGTTGGTGAGGATGGCACGTGGTGGTGGCCATTCTCCTCCCAGTCTCCCCTCTCAGGGGCACACAGGAAGACAGCACAGCACCTCTGGCCAGGTTGCTGGGTTAGCCTCCCACCCTGGCCCCATGCCTGAGGGAAAGACAGAACACCAGCCCCTGGACAGGGGATGCCTGGGCCAGGCTTTGTGGGGAGTGGGCTGCCAGAAGGAGGAAAACCTGGCAGGGATGGGGTGGGAAGGGGAGGGAGTGAGTGTGGAACTCTACTCCGGCCTGCTGCCCTGCCACTGCCTCCCCATCCTAGAAACACAGCAGTGCTCAGCACGGAAACAGCCCAGCCAGCCCTGTCTGCTGTGAGCCCATACTAATCACATTTTCCGCTGCTCCATCCTGCCTTTCCCGTTTCCCTTGCTGCTGAGTGCCAGCAGCTGGGGACTCAAAGGTGAGCCATCACATTTGCAGGGAAACACCCTGGCCCCACTGTCATCTGACACACCGGAGGGAAGGGAAGCAGGGGGCAAAAGAGAGGTGGTGAGAGCTTCCCATCCTCTGCAGGGAGCATCATCCCCTCCCCAGCCCTCCTGCACTCGCTGGTTTTCTCTTGCATTAGCTCCCCGATGAAGATGTGAACGTTAGCTGACCCAACTATACGTGGCAGAGTGCTGCTTTTGGCCCACAGAGCTGGCAGAAATTCTGAGCAGTGTTTGGTACACCCCATGTGCCTATGTGTGCATGTGCATATACACGAGTGCATGTGCAGATTTACGTATGTGCATATACGTGTATATATATGTGTGTGTGTGTATCTGTCTGCATGTATCTAGAGAGTCCCTGTCTGTCCACACCTTCCCCTCCCTCCCTGCTCCTCATGGCACCAAATCAAGCTGCGGCAGACTTGACGAATCTCTTTGGCATGGTTCGCTCCAGCGCTGCAGCCCGGGCTCCGCACTGATGCAGGGAGGGAGCTGCACCTTGGGCACAGACATCTGGGAGCTTGCACAGCACAGGAACAGCAGGATTAGTGTGGGCACGGAATGTGAGGCCAGCACCCTCCCAGCAGAAGGTCTGTGAGCAAGTGGCCCCACTGTAGCTCAGCAGCTGGCAGCCAGTTGTTTGGCGGGGCAGGAAAGCAGGCACCCGGATGCAAGGGGTAGGCGAGACACCAAAAAGCAATTACTTATGCTCCAGCCTTGGGAGGTGTCTGCTACATTAAGGCTAGAATGTGGGAATGAATAGATACTGTAATAGAGGAGTAAAAAAGAAGGGGTTTGATTTTTTCCACTTTTTTAATGAAAAGAGAAAACAGAGTAGAAAAAAGTTGACAGATATCAAGGGCCAAGTCCTGAAATGGTGACAATTCAGATGGTTGTAGGATTGTTTTGGATTGACACCAGCCAGGTTTTAGGGTCTTGCTGGAGCAATGTAAATTGGCTTAGCAGCACTGTAACCAGTCATGCTGTCCTGCTCCACCCTGGCTGAGAATGCATTGTCCAATGCCCAGGACTGCAAGGATGGGATATTTATTTTCCTCTGCAACTAAAGCCACCCTCCAGGCCAGATTTCTGCTCCAGATAAGACTTGAAAAGGTAAATTTATTGCCAGTGGTTATTTGGAACACCGAGCTGTGTATACAGCTCATCTCTCTGCCCAGCATGATGAGTCTATCCTCCCTGACTCAGCTTACAGAAAAGGTCCCAGTGAGACCCCAAACTCACCTGGGGTGAGGAGAGGTGGCCCCGGTTCACAGAAAGGTCTGATGTGACCAGTGGGTCCTGGGAGAGCACAGAGGCTCCACACCACTGCATGGGCACTGTGTCAGGGCTATACATGAGCTCTGCCATGAGCTACTGTCCTGGAGCCAGCACACCCCATTTCTGGGCGAGGCCAGCTGAGGACTCCCCTGTGTGGCGCTGGACTGCCCTGTGCCTCCATTTCCCTACTTCTAAAATAGGACTAACACTCCCTCACTGGCACATGAGGAACCTAAATACTCCAAATATTGCAGGTATGAGACCCTGATAGGTACCTCTGCACAGCGAGGGCTCATTCTGGGAAGCAGAGGGAACTTGAACCCAAGACACACTTGTGGGGAAGGGGAAATCACACAGCCCGGAAGGGAAGGAAATGTCTGGATGAATCCTGGACAAGGCAGGCTACTGCATTTCGTGCCAGCAGCACCGGTGCCAGCAAAGGGAAGGGACAGCTAATTTAATAGAAGTGCTGAGCAATCAAAAATGACTGGGACATGTGTGTGGGGGGAGGTGTGTGGGACCCCAGCCAGAGTTCACACAGACACACTAGGGCATATTAGCAGGGAGCACCTGAACACAGCAGCAGTGCTTGGAGGGTGCCACAGGAGAGCAGGGAAGCACTTTCTTGAGGCACCCTTTTAACCAGGGAACAACCACATGACCAAAGCAATACAGAAAAACCAGCCTGGCACCATGGCTACCTTAACCCTCCTCTCCATACACTTCCCATGCAGACCACTCCAAGTTTATCTTTCCTGGCCACACACCAGCATCCATATGGTGTGAAACAGATGAACACCCATATTTACCCTCCTTCCTCCTTGCTCCCACCTCTGTGGGTGTCCCAGAAACACAGCAAGAGCATGCACAGCTCCCAGGGCTCAATGCACCCATTCTGACCATGCCTGCTCAGCACAGATCTCACAGCTCTGGCAGTCTGAATTGTTTCTCATTATTTATTGCTCATTTTGTTCTCTGGGATGGTGCAATTGCCTCTTAGGATTTGTGCCCTTTCATTTCCAGGCCTCAGTAACTCCTGAACTACAGTTTCATGTGGTTTTGTGATTGTTAACCCAGCATGCAGACGGGTCTACGACCACAAAAGCTCAATGAATCTTATATGGCAAAACACAGGCTGTGAAAACATTTTCTCCTTCATTTGCAGTCAAAGAACATACTCTCGCCACCACGAAAGATGAAGCAGCAGCCAGGTTTTCCAAGGAACAGTGTTTTCTCATTGCTGTGCAGAGGAGAAATGACTATTTCTGCTCAGAGCATCATCAGTCTTTTAGCCATCATCAGAAAAAGGGTCCTTCACAGACTAAACCCTCTGGGCCTGCAAAATCTCTCCGTTCTCTTCCCTCTTGTTGGCTGCAAGACTCAGCAAGGTGCAGGCAGAAGAGACAAAAAGGACATTACCTTGTGGTTTTTGCCGTGTCGGTACATCATCCAGTCCTCCCCGTTGGTGCTGACCTCCAGCTTGTAGGTACGGACATAGTAGCCCTTCTGGGTTTCTCTTGAGATGGCACCCTGTGTGGCAATGGCTGTGAGCACAGTCAGGAAGTGGAGGTCCACCTTGCCAGGGGAAAAAGGGACAAGAAAGAGAGTGGTGACCACCTGAGAGTCCAGAGCGGCTAATTTAGTTAGTGTGTCTCTCTCTCTCTGAAAAATTAAGAGGTGCAAATTCAGCCTGTCTCACTCTCTGTGGGTGCACAGTTCAACATCCACAACTTCCCAGGGCTGACTTCAGCAGGATAGAACCCTGGGACAAGAGTAGCTAAGGATCTTGATATCTATTTATATGGGACCATCATAAAGCCTTCTTCCTGCCTCAGACGAAGCAATAGGATCTGCACAGAAGCACACATCCATTAAAGCAGGACAGAGACTGACTTTTTCCATGTAAAATAAAAGCATAATATCCAATTAGCAAGTGCTGCAGCTCTTGGTTTTGCCTTGCTGGTTTTTTTTTTCTGTTTGTTTTACAACATGGGTTGAGAAAGGTCAGCAGAGCTGGCTTAGTAGCCCTGCCATGAATGAAGAATGAGACGTCTGCTAGAGGCAATGACATTCACCACCTCCTGCTCGTAGTGCCCTTTAGCAAGCAGTGTCTCCCGGCGATGTGACACAGCCAGAAGCTGTGTGTGGACACACTGTGGCTCTAACCAGCTCCCAGGGAAAGCCTTTGCTCTGTCAGCCCCCGCCTGACATCAGCCCGCTCACGCTCCCTGCATCACTGATGAGATAAATATTATTCTAGCTGTTTTTCTGTGCACCCCCCGGAGACTTTGGTCCTCAGGCCAGTGGCAGAGTCAGTGGCCCTTGTAAGTGGCAGAGGTCTCTCAGTCTCTGTCAGTCTGATGGGAAGTCCATCAAGGTTTGGGCAGAAAGGAGGGGCTGGGAGAGAGACGGCGGATGGAGTCAATCCTTGTGCGGGCAAGCTAATGGCAGAGCCAGCCTGCCGCATTTCACCCAGGCACTGCAGCTCCCCTGCTGCTTGCTCCCCAGGAGCCACAGAGGCAATAAAAAATTCAACAACCATTATGGTCAAGGGTCAGTTTAAGAGCGTGACACTCCATTTGGTGGGGGAAGAGGAGAGGGGGCTGGAAAGGTACCTGGAGGTACTCTTTGTTGCTGTCTACATTGGGGGTCCAGCCGTTGTCATCACTGTTGAGCCGGCTCTGCTGAGGGGTCCATCGCCCATCTGAGTAGGTGGAGGAGGCACTGATCTGCATGTTGGAGATCCTGCCAGACTCCATCCCCAGAGGCACGTTGCACTGAAAGTCTAGAGCAGACACACACATACACAGATTGGTTTACACTCTCAGTACTTCACCTCCAAGTGAAAGGCAGTCCTGAACTAATCTCTCCAGCTAACCCTGAGCAAAGCTGCCTGTCTGGAAAGGAAGAACAGATCAGCACCATCTTGCAGGTTGTGTGTGTTCACAGATGGCACTGAAAAATTATAGATAGGGCAGCTTTGTGTTTGCATGGCCCTCTGAACACTAATACAGTCTGGATCTTTCTAACTTTTTCTGCTTTGCTCAGTTTTGACACAATTCTGTCCCTTCCCTCCCTTTGTCTCCACTAAGATGTACCAAGTACCCTTGCCACAAAGCTCCCATTTTGAAGGCTGAAGGTGAAGTCTAAGCACTGACAAGGCAAGGAATACAGACAGACACATTAGGAGGGTGCTTACTGTTGCCAGCAGGAACATCAAGGATTGGAATGGGCAGCTCTAAAGGTTTTGTGAACATGTGAGAGCAGGGATGCACATGTGTATGTGTCTGTGTCTATCTGCATGCACTGTATGTGGTAGCAGGTCCATAGGGATTAACCAGACAAGATTATGAAAGACACTGATATGCTTTTCTTTGGATCTCCTCACTTCTAAGGCTTTAGAAGTCACAATTAGCTCAATTTTATGGCACATCTCATCTATTTTATAGCAGCTGTCCTGTAAAGACAATAGCAAAGAAAACAGTGATAGAAAATCCTGCACGGGTCCAAGCGTGCTGCTGCTGTAAACAACGGGGCTCCACCAAACTGCCTGTGTTACTTAATGTGGTCAAGTCAACCTTGGATGGAAATGATGGACCAAGTTAGGATATCAGTGCTATTATTAAAGTTTCAATTTACACCACCAGAAATGAAAACAGGCCTGGCACTTTAACAAAGGCTCTGGTGCTTGATTTATCAAGCTTTGTGTTCAACATCTTATTTGCAAATCCAAATCAGAAAGGGATTAAAGAACAGATCAACTGAGTGTGGCAATATGTAATGGTGAAGAGCTCATGCTTGTCTGTAACTCTCACAGCCTCAGCAGAACAATCCTTACTCAGTCACAGAGTAAGAGATTGTAACCCTGCTGCCCTGGTGCTGCACAACCCCTACTCTACCCTGCTCTCTGTCACAGGCTTTCCATGGCAGGTCAGGGACTGCCTCCCTTTCTCTGGGACTCAGGGTTGTCCTGAAGGCTTCTTCTGTTGTATCAGAGGTTCACTGTGAACAGAGGTCAAGAACAGTAGCTCTGAGGCAAAAATACCATGGGAAAACAAATGGAACCTTTCCTTGCTTGCAAGTGTTATAAAAAAATCAAAATGCTCTTCATTCTCAAAACACACAACTTACTTCCTCACTCCATATCAATTTACCTCCCTTATTAAGGGTTATAAAACAAAATTTGGCTTGAAATTCTTAGAGCTTTAAGCAATCTTTAATTAGACAGCCAAGAAATTCCAATTTGTGGTTTGGGACTGTGAATTTCTGGAAAACTAGAGAGAGAGAGAGAGAGCGAGCGAGTGCATATTTTTCCCCATGCTTTAATGAATCTGCTGCACATGCTGGGCTGAAGTCTTCCCCTAAATCCTTTGGGCTCAGTACATACGTGAAGGATTCTAACCCAAAAGGTATTGAGAAGACTTCACAAGCAAGTGAAAAGTCAAGAAAAGGTCAGAAAGTTAAATTCTTACTTGAAATCTTACTTCTATCAAAATAGAGAAGAGACCTAAGTGAAACTGCTGTCTGCACTGCTGGTGGAGAACCAGTCCCTGGACACACTTCTGCCTGCTTTACTCTCACATGTGCCAAATGAAAGATGGGAAACACAGGGGACACAACTAAGTCATACACACACATTTCCAACTTACTGTCAGGGACTTCCTGGTGGATCAAGTAGTACTGAGCAGAGAAACCATCCTTAGCCACTGCCAGGTCTGTGTGGAAGGTGAGAGAGAGGACGCCGGTGGTCGAGCGGATGTCCGATGGCATATTAATGCCACAGTACCTGCCTATCAAGGGGCCAACTGCAAAAGAAAGAGCAGCAAAGGTAATGCCTGCTTTTCCACTGGCCTTCTGGGTCACCAGCTCATTGCTGATCAGGATAAAAAAGATAGGCTTCAGGGATGGGTTGTTTTTTATATCCATTGGCCTGGTGCCATGCAGTGCAGAAATATTCACTGCAGCAGGCATTGCTCTGCAATTGCTGGGAAATGCTCCAAAATGCTCTGTTTCTCGGGTTTGCTATAAGGCAGAGAGGTCCTCCCATCACTGCATGAACCCACGGCCCTTCCCCAAGGGAGAGCTGCTGGAGTTTGGAGTGTCCCATGGGGCTTTTCAGATCAGTGGTTACAACAGAGCAGTAGCTTGTGGTTTAATGAATGCAGCCTTCTGCAAGCACACTGTCCCCAAGCTGGCCATGGTGTGCCCTAATGGCAGGTTGCAGGCTGCAGCCACCTTTGAGGTTAGGCACCCTTGGTGTTCAGACAGAGACTGCACAGTTTTGGAGCTTTGTGAGACAGCAGGAAGGGCCAAGGAAAGCAGAGCAGCACCCCGTGGCTTACCCTGAGGGATGCCATCCCAGATGTCTAGCCAGTCATACTTGCAGTCTCCTTCCCCTGACTGCAGTGGGTCATGCTCGAGGTCAAAAAGCAGAAAGTGGAGGAGGATTTCTGTCTTTGGCTTGGCTATGATGGTGAAGATGCAGTCCAGGTTGTGTGGATACTTGTCAGGAAAACCTGGAGACTCAATAGTGCCGTTGGAGGCAGTGAAGTTTCTGGAGCAGTCCTCGGAGCCTGTAGCAGCAGGAAAAACCCAGAGCCTTAGCAACAATGAAGCTTAATGCCAGCAACTTGGCACTGTGAAAATCCCATTCTGAGTTTAGTAGGGCTGTGTATTCATTTCTGGAAATGTCCTGCAGCTCAAGAGCTGTGGGAGTTACCGCAAGAAGTGAGAAGGTGATTTTCAAAGCTTTCCACAGGTGGAGAGACAAGGTCCGTGAGGTACTATAGTGGACAACATGGTTCAAAATTCCTTAGACAGCTTTGCAGACATAATCTGTACACCACTGCTGATCCTCCTGATAATTGCCTCAAAACCAGGACTAGAAGAGTGATCCTATCCAAAGCCATTGCTGTGATTTGGCAGGCCAGCACCGTGCCACGTCCTTCACACTGGTGGTGGTGGACAGAGAGGCCACACCAAGTTGGCCTGTCTTCCCCAGCTGGCACTTTCCACTCTAACCCATCCCCTAAACTGACCTGGCAGACCTGTGTGCTGCTCCAGAGCCTGCAGAGAGGCCGGCTGGCACACAGGGAGCCTCCATCCACAGCAGTCATGACACAGCTGCTATCTGCAGCCATGCAGGCAAGGTGCCACAGCGACCCCAGGTCTGGTGGAGGAGCCCCGTTTGGGAAAGCAGCTGCCTGGGATGGGGCAGAGAGGAGTATTGGGATGTATTCATTTTGGAAAGGCTGTTCCCATGGGCCAGTCTCCTGCAAACTCCAGCCTTCCAGCACAGATATCTGTGCCTCAGTTTCCTCTTGAGAAAATCCCTAAGCACAAATATTTACACAGTGTAAGGGCCTGTGGGAGGGCCTGTGGGAGGGTGCCAATGTCTCCACTGTTTGCTGCAAACCCTTGGGAAGTGCACAGTTAGCCTGCAGCCCCCACCCCTGCCCCCAAGACCCACACAAGGGACAGGGGACAGCTCCAGCATACGTCTCCACAACGTGGCCACATAAAGAGTGGGGATAACAGAGGCCATGGCAGGGGGGTCTCTGCTGAGAGCAGGAACAGAGCCCTCTTTTTCACAGAATGAGCCATCCACACCAGAAATGCAAGTTATTTCTATCCTTAAGGAAGACCTTTGCGTGGTGGGGATGCCAGACAATGTTGCCTCTTATTTATTGCTGACCTCAGCTCTGGCCTCGCTGCAGCCAGGCCGGCTCGGTGCCCCCTCTCATACAGCCAAGGTGCCTCGGGGTGCTCCAGGGAAAGGGGAATTTGTGTCATACTCATACCACGGTGACTTTGAAACCCTTGCCAGGACAATAGGCAACAGAAATCTGCAGCCTGGAGCTATCAGAGCAGAAAGGGGGTGTTAGAGAGGCTGCTGGCCACTGCTGCAACCTGGCACTAGCATTCACAAAGGTTTCTGCTTCACTTTTACTGGGACACTCTCCTTCTCATCGACAAACCCTCTTCTTCTGGCTCCTTCAGGCAGCACCAGCCTTCCCAGGACTAATGGCAGACTTGTTATTCAATTCAGCATTAACCTACGGAGGGAGGCCAGCAGCCTGCAGTAATAGCAGGATCTTGCACTGCATTATGCAGTGCCTGACTGGAGAGCTACTCAGGAGAGGCTCTTAATTGACTACCTAATGAACCAGCCAGCTTTTCTGGTGTGAACCTGTGGGGTAAAATGTAGAGGCAAAAAAAAAATAAAGACAAACACAAATCACAGCATAATGCCATAAGGGTGTACTTCGTTCCAAACAACCTGAGAGACTAACAGATAAACAGTGAAAATAACACAAGCTCCGAGATAGGGAGAAAATGAAAGGCTAAACCCAGAGTCAGGGACTGTCCTCTAGCGACAGGCAAGACGTAACTATGTCACCACATTAGGCAACAGTTTCCCCATGTGGGGTTCTTATCACGTTTGGCATCTTTGTCTACATTTGGCTAATAGCAGCAAACACAATGATCAGCTTTTTATAAGGAAGCTGCAGATAATCAACGGGAGTCACGCTGACTTCGGCAGCACAGGCCAGCCTGAAAGGAAACTTTGATGCCCAGCGCTGGAGAGCTCAGCCCTGCGAAACTGACTCACAAAGGGAGCAGCAGGGAGGCTGGACCAGCCAGGGCAGGCGGCTCTTGTCAGCCCGCAGACTGCTGACTGATACCCATCAGGGGATTCAAAGACTGGTATGTGGTTGTTTGTATGCAGATTGCTTCTCTCTCACACTGCGATAAGGGAAATTTAGCACAAGGTGGGGAAATAAACACTCCATTGAAAAGAGTTTTTTTATGTCACCTTTAAGACAGAAGGAATCTGCAGCCACTGCTGCCTTTACTGATGTGGACAATGACAATCTGATGACCTTTAAAGCGGGTGACACCCTCGCTGGTTACCGTGACAGCTCAGATGGAAACTTGGCCCGTGCCTGCCTGCCTGCCGGCAAAAGGCAGGATCTGCTTGTACTGCAGGAGCCCTGCAGCCAGCACTGCCCACCGCCCTCTCTGGAGCCCTGGCAGGGACTGGGGTCGGGCAGATGTGGGCTGGGAGTGCTCCCGGATCACATGCTCATCCACACTCCTGTGCCAGAGCCTGCCTTGCCAGGCTTGATTTCGTGGGCTGTGGCTGTAAGAAAGTTGGCTCTATCTGGAAAGGATGGCTGCCTGTAGGGCTGGGGGCAGCAAAAGGAGCCCCAGCACCACTTCAGCTCCAGCCTCCATCCAATACCTGCTCTCCTCCAGATCAACTCCTGATTCCTCTCCCTCCCGACAGAGTTCCTGTCTGCCACCCCTTCCCACAGCATGGCCAGGCCACCTCAGCCAGCTGGACCAGTGCCTTGTGCCCTGAGTCAGGGCATGGATGCAGTGTGAGGTCAGGCACAGCCCAGCACAGCCTGCTGGGCTCACAGGAGGTGTGAGCAGGGAGAGAGAGGCAAGGGGGGCTGAGGTGGGTCTTCTCACTGGCATTTTTTGCCATCCTTACTGATGGTAACTGGCCTTAGCAAACCCCAGTATCTGAATCACTAAACTTTCAGGACTAACCTGCATCCTAATCATAAACCAACAGTGGTGGTGAGCTGGCTGTTCAGCAGCTCAATGGTCAATTATGCAGTCCAGGCAACAGAACTTTCCTCATCCATCTGAACCTTCACACATGTCCTGTCCTCATTGATTCACAATGAATTTAGGGAGTCTCACTCTCTTCCAGCAAAGTCTTCACATTCACATCTAATTACAGCCAGGTTATGGACTGTCTGTGCACCTCTACCTGCTGCACAGCTGGCCCAGGGCCCCTGAGCACTGCTGCCTGTGCTTCCCCCATCTTTTCTTTAGAGATGCTGGATAAGCAACCCCATTGTGCTCCCTTTTGGTTCTTCCCATGGCACAGACTTTTTTTTTGGTGCTGGATGCAATGACTGAAAGCCACGTGTGTTGTCTTCTAACACATCACCAAAGGACTGTGGGCACATGGCAGGTGCCCATGTGCCCACACAAAACACTCTCCTGATCCCTCAGCATGTAGGCACACCTCTCCTCACATGCACACAGAGCAGAGGCTATTTTTTCAAGCCTTTCTTCCCAGGCACAAAATTCTGGCAAATATTTAGGCAGCAACACTATTAAAAAGGCTTTGAGCAGATTTTTCTTTCCTCAATAGTAGCTAAGTATTAAATAGAATTATGAACACTTCCTGGAAGGGTGCTGCCTCAGACTTCAACAGCATTGCTGACAGCAATCACTTGAAGACTAGAGCTCCCCAGTTACAAACCCCACATCCGTGGAGAGAAAGCACAGCATCACTGATCAACCCTGAATCACAACTCCACAGGAGGGGGAGCTCCATGCACTTCGAACAGAGGGACAATCCCCTTTTAGCCCTAACAAGCTCCACACACATGCCAGAGAGTAAAAATATATGTTTCAAGTCCTTGAATACAAGAGAGCATTTAAGGAGGAACCCTGCTTCAACTGCCACCCTGTAATCCAAAAATTCACCGTCACCAACATCTTTACCTTCTTGGAAATGTGACACACAGACTCGCTTCAATTAAAAAAAATAAGTCCTTTATCTCTGGAAAATATGGTAGAAATCACATTGAAAAGGTGGTCAAAGGCATCTCCAGACAAAGATAATTGTCAAACAGTCTGGGAGACAGGCACTGACTCAGACACTCACCTGTCTTGTAGATCTCATAGCGCAGAGAGAAGCCGGCACCTTGCCGTGCGTAGTCTGAGGTGAACTTGATATAGAGAGAGGGGCCAGAAGAGATGATGGTAGGAGGTGCAATGTTCCCACAGTGCTTGCCCAGCAGGTCTGCTGCTTCACTGTCCCCATCGCGGATCTCGATGTAGTCGTACCTGCAGAGGCAGGTGAAATGGCAGGGAAACCATCTGTCAGGGACGTGCTTCAGGATGCCAGGCACAAACAAAAACCACTCTTGCTATCTGCATGTTTCACAGAACGTCTTCCAGACAGGTACCTGGGACTCTCTTATTCATAGCACACCACACCACAGACCCCAAAACTTTTTCTCTTTTGTCTGACTACGTTTAGGTCCTTTCCTCTGCTGTCACTCACATCATTAATTTGTTGCACATACATCCACTTCACCTTCACAGCCAACATGCAAAACTTAGGACACACTTTACTTCCATTTCCACAAAACTCCTTTGTCATGGGAGAAGCTCAGACACAACTCTGCTGGGGCTGCTCTCCTCCCCTGAGCTCTCTTCTGAAGTGCCATTGTGCTGTTTGGCAGAGCTCACTTTATTCCAGTATCCATGTGGGATCTGGCCAAGTACGTACCAAGTGAGACTGCCAGTGTTCAATCCACGTGAGCAGGTAACTCTTTTGGGCACTGATACCACATTGGTCCTTTAGCAAGCATGGCAAGCACACTCACTTAGCACTTGGACATTAATATTAATCCTCTTCTATTAAATGCTAATGAAGATTTTCCTTGGATGAGAAGTTTGTGTAAGAGCTGGGTACCCACACTCATTATTGCTGATCCTGTACACCCTGTAGCTGCAACCTGTCTTTGCTAAACCCTACTTGAAGATGTTCCTACTGGCCTGGTTATCTGACTGGTCTGGGGGAGGAATGTGTAGGGTTAGAGGAACTGCCTCCTGGTGCAGAGACAAAAGCTTGCTGCAAAGCTTGGCAGGGAGGTGAAACTGCCACAGATCCCTCCATATTTTCCTAGCCATGAGTAGGCAAGGTAGTAGTATCAGGCTCTGTGTGCTGTGAAGAAACAAACAGCTTTTATGTGTACATCTTGTTCTTCAGCTACTTTCTAACACCCACGTTCTCCCCGCCCGTCTCCTCTGTGGCCAGCACGCTGCTATTTACAGAAACTGACCATCTCTCTAGGACTGTTTATTTGCTTTGTATCAACCTGTTTGAACAACATGCTACAGCTCTTCTTAAGGGGCCGGGGAGGAAAAAAGCATTTCCAGGCTGCCAGGAATCTGCCTTTCTTCTTTGTCACAAGATCTTCTGTTCAAGAATGGAGAGTTGAAAGGAGAAGTAGCTTGCTGGATACAGAATGATCCTCATGTGACTCATTCCCATTCTGCAAAGCACATATCTGTGAGCAACAGCCTCAAAACAAACTTACAGGGACTTAGTGTGCTCCTCCACAAAGAAAGATGGCCCAGACAGCTTTGGTTTCACTCCTTTCTGGGATTAAATCAGGCTGACAGCCAGAAGTAAAATGCCTGCAGATAAAATCCTGTGTATGCTGGACTGAGCACCCAACTAGCTGCAATTGCCCAGCCTTTAACTTCGTTACAGACTCAAGTGGCTTGGCCAAGGTGAAATCCAAGTTGTCTTGAGAAGTGGCACACAAAGAGGAAGAGCATTTGGCTTAGCTGGTGTGTGGACACACAGCAATGCAAATGAAGTTCTGCCCCCCTGCTCTCTCCTCAGCTCGGCCTAGCCCCATCACCTTGTGACCCTTGTTACCCTGACACCAGTCAGCAGCACCCTGCGTGACCCTGCTAATGCCCATCATGTGTAGCTTCACCCTACCATCTCTCCAGGGAGGAAGAACATAGAAGGCAGTGTTAGTGCTTCTTCTAAGTGGAATTTTTTCCTCCTTGTTTGTCTATTTGTTTAAAGTAGTACTGAGCAAACAGCGGGGACATTTTGTTCTCTAAATAACTACTTGCTTTCAGCGTGCTTGCAGCCCTTCCACATCTGAAGTGCACATCTGTGCTGCAGAACTACTGGCTACTAGTGAAATTGTGAGTATGTGGCAAAAAATTAATTTGGCAAAAACATGAATGTTGGCAAAACACAGTTAATGGAGTGGACTGTAAGAGCTGCCATTTTCAAGCACAGGCTGAGGTTAGCTGCATCCCAGGGAATCACATCTGTTTGTGCCCTCGTGGGGTTGTACCTCGCCAACACAGTACAGGGCTTCAGCTGCTTGACTGCAATGATCACAGCTTCTGCTGTGGCCAGCACAGCAAATATCCTAGTGCTGTCCACATGGCTCCTCAAGCCACCCAGTTCTGTAGGAGTCCTGGCATTTCAGAAGCAAGTTCTGGACCAAATTTTAGCTTATTGAATGGGTGACAGACTTCCAGCAATACATACAATTAAGGAATATTGCAATCTGCTCATGGGCAATCTGCAAATGGAAAATTAAAAGAATGAATCTAGTAAGTAAATCATCAGGAAATATTTGCCTCTTTAAATAAAGCCCTATTTGGCTTCATTCAAGCATCTAACTTAGCTTTCTCACACTGGAGCTAATCCTGAATAAATCAAATGTTAAAAACAACTGAAAAAAGCCTTTAAGAGAAGGTCAGGAAATAATTTTTTGCCAAATGTAAAATTAATAGAAATGTGTAAGAATTTTCTTTCCTAGTCAAAAAATCTTGGCCCAAGTCCTCTGCTTGCATGAGGCAAAACCTTTTCTTTGGGTCATATAAACAGAGTGTGAATTGGGCAAGTATTATACTGGGGAGAAAGCATCAGCCCAGATGAGCAGGAGCCCCCTACTTCCTCTCCGTCACAGCAATTAAGCTTTAGGCTTTCAAAATGAAACACCAAAGACAGCCAATCAAAACTGTTAAACTTCCAAACTTCAGCAAGAATGCCAGCTAATCCCCACCACAGATTCTTTTGGAACCATGCTCTTTAGTCATGTCCATGCCTTGGCCCTCCATCAGACAAACTGATAAACCCCATTCTCCTCATTCTGGGTCAAGTTACAATCCAGTTTGGCCAAATCTTCACTCCTGTTAAGCTTAAGTATGGTTTCTAGACTTTCTTCTTCCCTTGTGGAAAACAAGAAGAAAAATTGGAAGAAAACCCAACCATGCTTTCTACTGTAACCATTTCATTTTCAGAAAACTGTGGCCTAGGGCACAGCTGGGTGGGACACATTTATGCTGCAGTGGTGTTCCAACTGTCTCATACAGTGCCCAGCAATTTGCATTTCACTCATATAACCAAATCATGTTTCAGTCAACATGCACCAACATTCTTGTGGGCTGACCTCTCTGGCATTACCTCCACTGGGAAAGCTGCCATCTCCAAGCACATTTCATGGCCACCTCTCCACACCTAGGCATCACTCCAACGAGCCAAGCATTAACATGTGAGGGCAGGGTGCAACCTCTGTAACCCACAAGGATAACGAATTGATTAACAAACTCTTCTTTTGCAGGGAAGGTGACCACAGTTCCCTGCTCCTGCAATGGCACAATGGCAAGATATTCTGAGCTGCCACGTGAGTGAGAATGCCAGTGAGTTGGTTTGAAACCACCTCAAACTGCTTTTCACCGGGGAGTTTTGAGGCTGGGAGGCAATGCTGAAGTGCTTTTAACTGCCCAGACAATGGAGGCTGAGAAAATGGAAATACAAGGCTTAGATGGTCTTCTTGAAGTTGTTTAACAAAATTGAATGAAAAATGTACAATGCTTACAAATATTGCTGCATTTTTATTACAGATTTTTTAGTAGAAAGTGCTTTGCTGATGTTAAGAGAGCTTTTATAAACTAATTATAAAGCACTTCTACAGCCTGTATTATTCATGCTTGTTTGCTTGCTTTTCCCTCCAGTCAACCTCTCTGCTTCCCAGGCTTTCCTTTCTCTTTTTCCCAAGTCATTTTGCTGCTTGCTTCCCAAATGAGGTGCAACAAAGGCAAACAAGCCCCAGCTGTAGTGATTATGAGAAGACCTCCAGCTTTCCAGTCCTTTCCTGCTGCAAAATAGGCAATCTGCTCCCTGACCATTGAGCTATGCTCCATGATCCCCTAGGGCCAGGGCAGACCTCCCAGGTGCCCATCCAGGCACTGCTGAACTCCAGAAATGCTGCAGCCCATGTGGGGAGCAGCACCAGAAAGGCTGTGACATTCCTCTGGGTGCTGCTCTCCAGAGGGACACTCAACACAAACAGTTTAGTGACCCATACTGCTGAACACAAAATCAACCATCCCATTGACCTTCATCCCCAGGTCCCAAGAGATGCTGAGTCCTTCCCCCCTGAAATATGCTTCAAGGGCATTACAGGGACATCAGCTTAGCACAGGGAGAAACATGAATAACAACTTATTCATACGTTCCCAGCCATATCACTCACTAGTCCTCTGAATACATAAACTTGTGCAAGCCTTGCTTCAGAGCCTAAGGAGGACTGGCCAAGCTCTGACCTAGCTAGCAGCTTTCTCTGTCTCTCTCTAGAGCTATGATTTGAAGTAGGTGAGGACTTGCACTCAGCAAAGCCCCATTTCCAGTGCTTGCCAGGACTGGAGAGAGAGGCAAGGCTCTAACCTGAACCTCCCCAATGTTTAATTTGGAGCTATTATTTATAGGCGTTTCCATGGGGCTCATGACTGCAGCTGGCAAACAGTAATGATGGGATTCTCATGAGACCCTGGGAGGTAGGAAGGCAGAGAGAGGAGCCTTCTGCCCCAAGGTCACACAGGAAGTTTGCAGCACAGCCAAGAATAGAAGCCAGTCTTGACTGGAGAGATTATATTCTATTGGAGAAATCTGGCCTAGATAGACAGGGAGACAAATAGGTACAGACTGCATGCCAACAACCCTAAATTTGGGAATGCCCAGGGCTGACTTGAGCCTTCAAGACCTCTGATCTGCTTGAACCATATGTCATTGTGTCTTGAATGCATCTGCTGAGGAGAGGAAGAGAAACTGCAATTACAGTGAAATTCAGCAGGTGTTAATATTCTGCAGGTAGCTGGGGAAGGCCTGTGCTTAGCCACAATGGCAGCTAGTAAATACAATTGTTTCCCCTTTGAAAAGGTGGTGGGAGGTTTATTTCTCAGAAATTCTTATAAAAAGCATGAGGTTTTTTGAACATTCTCTAAGAACAGACAGCTTCTTAGAAACTAAATAGCAGTAGTAGCATAGAGATAGTTAAGAAATGGTGAACTAGCATCTCTGTGCTTGTTGTGCAATCAAGAGGGGGCTAGAATTAATGTCCATTATGTGCTAGCTGGCTTAGTAGATTTTTCTGTGTCACCACCCATCTTCATGCTCTTTTGTACACCACCTTCCAACCAAATCCTTATTTCATGGGTGGTTACATTGCGAAAGACAAAAAAAAAAAACTTTTCTGTGATATTTACACAATCTTGAGCAACTGCAGTACATGCCCTTCAAAGGTTAAATTGTTCCAGAAGCTACTGAGGACTTTTAAATGATTTTTTTTTACAGCTGTGATAGCAGAGGCAAGCACCACTATTGTCTGATGAAACAAGAGCAATGAAGTTTGATCTGAGCTGCCAGCCCTTAATCAGAGTAATTAATTATAAATACAGCAGATGAATTGGATTCTCCTTTGACTTGAACTGGTTTTACACATGTGTAACTCATCATTTTAAGGTAATCACTCCTAATTTATCCTGGTGTGAGAAGAGAATCAGTCCTCATAGACACAGGCTCTGATATGGATTTGTGCACAGAACTAAAAAGCCTGTACCCCATCTAGGTTTAGCCAACGAAACGTCCTCTGCTCTCAGTGGAAGCAGATTTCTCACACCCAGCTTGGATTGGGATTAATTGTTCTTCTGCACTGACAACAGAAGTACTTTAAATCACTCTTACTGACTAGACCTGGGCTTTGGGTGTCTGAACAATGCAGAGATGAATCTGATCTCAGTCTGAACCTTTTGGGGCCATTTTTGCCTATGCTGAGGCAAAAGGTGCTCACAGAGCTCGCCCTTGTTTTGCCCTTATGGAAATAACTGACTCGGGCAACAACAGAGGGAAATGGGCTATAATTGCTCTGAATCTGAAGGGATTTCACTGGATTTCAGTGACTAAAATGACAAAAATCCAATGGCAGCAGGGGGAGAGCTAGGCTGGTGTGGGGGGAGTGGGGGGCGATGGCACAGGCAAAACTGCTTAGGATTTCTCAGAAGTTTGTTTTGAATTTGTTGTATCCAATTACATCTTGTGTAATCACAGTATTGTGGGGGTTTGTAATCATTCTACTGTGCTTTGGATTATTTTCTTATCTCCTCAAAAAATCTGACCAGAATTTCTGAGAAATGAGAAAAATCCAGTTATCCAGTTAAAGGGAAAGAAAAAAAAATTTAAAAAAGGAAAGAGGGAGAGAAAAAGAAAAATTAGATTGAAAAACTTCAAAAATGCCTTGAAGACAAAAAATGGAAACTATAAAGAGCCTCTATTTTTTATAATAGGGGTTGTTGTTTTCACCCCCTGTAAGCACTGCTGACGGGAAGAGGCTTTCAGTAGTTACTGCTGGGGGGGAAGGCAGCCAAAATACTCCGAGCAAAGGGAGGAATAAAACCTATTCAAAGTGCTCCTGAGGCAGGCCCTGATTCAGGAGGGAATTTCAGCTCCTAGCATGCTGCTGCCCTCCCTTGAGACGGGAGAGCAAAGGCTCCCCCGCGCTGTGCCGCTCATCCCCAGGCTGCCTCCCTCAAGCTGCGCTGCCGGGGCGCTGCGGAAAGGCGCCTTGGAGAGGAGAGCTGCTCTCATCTGGGGCATGTCTGCAAAACCGACCGTCATATAAGAAAAGAGATGTGCTAATGTGCACTTGGGGGGTTTTCTGCAGGCTGTTGTTCAGGAGTTACACATGGCTGTTTAATTTTATTTCTGTCTCCAAAACCATCTCTATAAATTCCTCGCTCTTCTATTTTTAGCTACAGGGGTCTTTTGTTGCAAGATGTCTTTGGTGTTCATTGGTGAGGGGAGAATCATGGTGAAATCAGGAATAAAATATATAAAGCATGCTCAGAATAAGCCCCCTTCCCATGGCATTCTGCCTTCTGTTGCTGCTCTAAGGGAACTGAAGCAACGCACAACCCTTTCATACCCCAAAACGCAGGACACTTGAGAAAATGCATTTGCACTTTTCTCCTTCTGCTACAATCCATCTGTGGAAAAAATTAGACTTTGGTTTCTATGTCATTTTACTGTCACCACTCACAGGCACTTGATCACTAACAGAAAGAAAAAAATAAATATAATAAAAGATAACAACCACAAAAGGAAAATTTACTGCCAAAAAGCAGCAGAGTAGGCAGAAGGCAAGGGCAAATGCTCACTTTGATCTCTTTGCAGTGGGGGTACAGAATTCCCTTTTCTGATGGGATCCAGTGCCTGACAGCTCAGGCAATAGGTAGAGATGAGCTTAGGTCAGGCTGTCCAGGTTCTAGGGTGCTGATGAGGATTAGGGAGCACTCACATGGCCTGCTGTGCCAGCCCTAGTCGCACAGGAGCGAGTGATGTCCCATCACACCTTGCTGTTGCAGTATCAGTCATGGCCTCAGACACAACGTGCAGTGAAAAGCAAAAGGAAAGAGTAAAAACTGGATCTGATGGGGATCAGAGCCCGGTAGCTGGACTTTCCACTATCACTCATTTGCACTGGCTTTTTTTCAGCACAAAACTGAAATAAACACCTCGTTAAGCACCAATTGTATAAAGGAGGTTGTAAGAACAGAGCCCTGACCAGCCCACCCTCACCCTGGCTGTCTACATCCCTCATTAATGATGGATGGTCACCCTGGGACTGGCCCACCATAGCATGACTTTCTGACCCTGCATTTTCTCAGACACAGCCTGTTCACAGCCCAGATCCCGCCTTAGCTGATGCACAAGTGAGTAAAGCTTTGCTGCCAAGACTGGCCTGCAGCCTCCACTATTTGGGCATTCCTACAATTTGGCCATGCCAGCTTGTAGTAAGAGCTGTTTCTGGGGCAAACAGTGCACCAAACCTGCCTGATCCCTCCTTGCTTACTGCATAGCACAGCATCTCCTACCCCCTTCTCTCCTCACCATATGGGCATTGCAGCTCAATAGCCTTGTGAACCAAACAGTGCCAAGTCTGAGCACATCGATGCCTGAGCGAGGGAGAGTGCTGTGCCACACCTTGCTGTGCATTGGCAGCAGCAGTGACCTCCCATGTGGTTCTCTTTGACAGCAGTGACTATCTGGGGCTGTGGGAGGAATTAGCTGCTGGCAGGGGCTGGTTGGTACCCCTGAGGTGAGCTCAGCCCAGCCCAGGACAGCAGGTCAGAGAGGCAGCCACATCAAGACAGAAGAGCAAGACAGAGGCAAGGGAATGGGATGCTGCATGAGGCTGGTAGGTACATTTTCTCCTTAGGATACTCTGGAAGCAGAGGGATGGGAATGTCCCTGTTTTTCCCACAAACAAGGACCCTGACACTGCTTTGTTCAGAAAGATTTTCTTTCAAGCAAGCCTTGTGTCACCCTCCCGTTCAGCCGTGGCAGTGTGTCTGCTTTGTCCTGCCAGCTCAGCCATGGAGTGTTTACAAGCCTCCCTCACCCTTCCAGGCTGTGGTTCAGCTCCATTGACACTGAAGGCAACAGACTCCTCTGTTGGCGTGTGATGAATCAATTACTTCCTCTGACACTCTATTACTATAGCCCTTACATCTCCAGATTGCAGATGAAAAGACAGGCTGAAAAGGGGGACAGGGAAGGGGAGAGGTCTCCTGAGGTCTCCTTCAATTGAGTTGCTGGACATCTGAAGAAATCCCCATCTGCCATATTTAAAGACAGAGAGATGTTTTGCTCCGGAATGGCAGAAAATCAGAGGGCTTTCACAAAAGAAAACCTAAGAAATCAAACGGGTCAAAAAACTACAACAAGATGCAGTGAGCATAGATCAATGGTGAGTCAGTCCCCTCTGCTGATGGAGATCCCAGACCTTGTTCCCACCCATGATTAACAGCCAAACATTGGTATTACCAAAGTGACTGTCATTACACTTTCCTTCTCACTGCAAAATAACAATGTGAATGAAACCTCACACCAACACTCACAGAAGAGGAAGGAAGCTGAGCACATGCCTCAAACTCTTGTGCTGCCGGTGGAGGGGGTGGGGGCGCTTCTCCTTGTTGGACATCCATCAACAACCCCAGCTCTGAGGTTTCCTTGGGGGTTTCTAACACGTGGAGCACTTCCCATGCAAACACCCTGCATGCAGCATGGCCTCAGCAGGCACGGGGCTGAGAACAGGGGCTCTCCCATCACCAGTGGATGTGTACTGCCTGTCTCAGGAAAGCAGAACTCCGCCTCAAAAGATTCCTCACACACTATCTTCTGTACTGCTGCAAGAAGGTGGAGGCAGTCACATAACACGGGCAGCCACCCTGCTAGTTTCTGTGCCATTTGTAACAGAATGAAGTCTTTGGCAGAGGATTTCTGCTGTCAGACCCCACTGCTTCAGGCTCTGCTTCTAGGAATCCGTTAAACAATAATATCTCAATGTCTGACCCGTGTTACTTTAAAACCACACCATACTGCTGTACTGTGGTTGCTCACTAAGGCTCCATGTAGATCTCAAGAATTCCTTGGGATTAGCAGTGGGGTGGGGTGAGTAACCAACAGAAAATCCCTAGGTTATTCACTCTTTCTAACGATCTACTGATCTACTTACTAAGCCAGCATATAAGGAAGGCTTTCTATGGTGTGTTTGAACTAATATATCAAAGACAGTTGCTTAAAACATCCTAGCTGTGATTAGTAGACCATGACTGCTATTAACTTATAAGGAATTCCAGGATCACCAGACTGTGGTTTGCAATATATTATTACCATGCCATTCAATGGTGGTGAGCAGCCGCTTGGTTTAAAGGAAACGGAGAACTCGCCTCAGACTAAAACCTAACCTCCCCCAATTCCTTCAAATATGTTCTATGCCGAGTTCTGGCCAAAAGCAACCACAAATTTCTCGTGTTTTTCAGTCTGCTCTTTGCAGTCTGTTCTTTTTATTTTGCATTCATATTTAATTGCAGAATTCACACCCAGCCAGAAAAGACTGAGAATAAACTGGTTGTCTGCTGCTGCACTCTGACCTACTCCTGTGTGATGCTGCTGCTCAGCAGCCTTTGGAAGGGAGTGTGCTTTGCACTGTTGCTATCTAGACTGGGTTTTATGCCTGCAGATGCCCAGGTCTTCTTTTCTTTATAACACAGGGAATTTTAAGTGATTCACCAAGGCAGGAACAATAAATCAATAGCAGGGAAGGGGAAGAACTCAAATCTCACAACTCCCAGAACTGATATTTGCTGGGGAATCAGCCAGTCCCTTGTTACAGCCTGACAATAGGGATTATATCCATTAAAAAGGCTGCCAGTAGCTAAGTCAAACAGTTGCTCATTAAAAGGCTAAACTGGCTCCTATGTAAATCAAGGTAAAATCTCACATTTCCTTTACTGAGCTTTGCATGTAGTCCTTAACAAAAAAAAGACATTTTTTTACTATCAGTCTAGAACTCCCCTTATATTCACTAAACCTTCAAACTCCTACATCATGGGTTTGTTGTCTGGTTGCAGAAGAGTATTGCTAAGCCCTCTGTACAACCCCAAAAAAGTGACCAAGACTCACATTTCCACAGACATTTATTTAGGCTTCTGAGACCTGTTTGGGATGAGGCTCTGTGAAGGGTGTCACCTGGTGTCACATTGTGGGCTGGAGCACTGTTGCAAAGATAGTCAAGGGCCTCAGGCTCTGCTGAAAGCAGGAGCACCTCAACACTGTGGTTATCAGGCATTCCAGTGGGATTGCTCTACCCCTATCCTACTGCCTCTGCGCTGAGCAGGGTCTGCAAAGATGCAAAGGATTTAGAGCTGGAGTGTACAGTGCTTGCTCAAAAAAGGCACGTTTCTGACACTATTAGCTGAATTATGAACCCACTTAATCAGGAGTCACCACAGCCAGCCCTGTGCTGGCTCCCTCTCCACATGCTGTGAGGTCATGTTCCTTCCCTTGCTGGACAGAGAGGCTGACTAAGAAGCGAGTACACCACCACGACTAGCAGTTCCTCCTCAACAGCAGGAAGGAGGGGGAGAGGTCTCTGTCTCTAATCCTATTGTTCCCAGTGTCACCAGCTGGCCCTCAATTTGTCATCATGCCAACAGGAAGCAAGGTGCAAAACAAGATTTGACTCCTCTGCACCGGATGTCAGTGAGCTGGCGGGTCATAGGAGACCCCATGAGAGTGTATTTGGGGCCACCACCTTCTGCAGAGCCTGGACTGGGCCTGTCCCTCCAGGAAAAGGCTCTGGGGCATAGAGGAGCACAGCCACAGAGCAAGCAGAGATGGGAAGCAGAGAAGAGGGATGTGAACAGCCTTGAGCTGTTAACTCATGTGGCTGGTCTCAGCATCACAGCTAACCCATTCACTGGTGTTCCATTTTGGAAAATGACCCGGGCTTGATGGGAATTATGAACCATACAGCGGATGCTGGATGGAGTTAAAAAACAGTAGAAGCTCATTTGAAGACAAGTTGAGCTGCCGTGTCATGTTACCCAGACTGAATAATTTCCTGTACCTTAGAAATGTTGCTTCTGGCTACCCATGCCACAAATGTATGAGCAAGCAAATGCCTTCCTTAACATCTCATCTTTGACTTCCCCTCACTGCAAAGTTAAAGCTCGACTCCCCCAGTACTTCAGGAGATGCAGTCACTTCCCCTTGCATCCTAGCAAAGAACCCCTCCAACCCCTGGCATTCTCTAGTGCTCCAAATGTATTTCTCTTTTCTAAGCATTTTGCCAATCACGAGATGAACTGCATTGTTTCCAAAATGTTTGCTAATAAGCTACTTATGCATACTTTTCAAAGCATTTACTAATTAGCTGTCCATGATTGCTGCCTTGTCTACTCTTAACCTTCACTGATGGAAGGATGGCTTCTCCCCCTATTACACTCTTGTTTGAAGGAGATGGCAAGAGAGGCAGGCTGAATGCGGCAGCCCCCAGCTGCCTGCCTGGCTGTGGGTACCGGCTCTGGATGCAGCTCTGCCTGCCACATCAGCTCAAAGGAATTTGAGCCAGTGTCTCTGTGGCTCTCTAGGAAGAATGCAGAGCTGTTTTGTTCCAGTGCCCAGCTTTTTGGCCGCTCAGGAGATGGCCATGCTGCCATAAGAGGCCTTCAGTGGCTGTCCAAGCTGCACGTGTCACCCTTTGTGCTGTGGCATGCTGCTGTGGGTGTCCCCTGGCAGCAGTGCTCTGCGAGATGGGCACTAAGAGCGTGCTGTCCCCCTGGCCAAACCTTGGTTCCCTCTGCCCTTCAAGCTGGGAGCAGACATGTCTCCTCCTGCCATGCCTGCCCTGTATCCAGCACATATCAGGATGATTCAACTCTCTTGGCACCATTAGGGCACCTATGAGGTCACCGTGACCACTGCATAACTTTCCTCATGATAGCGGCCCCAGTTCCTGTTTCTTGAAACCTTCTGGACTTGACAGTGGGACCCAAAGTCAGGAGGAAGAGCCTGACTGCAGCTCAATTTCCAGTTTGCTATCTCCAGCCTATTTTGGGAGTCTCTGGCCCCTGCCTCCAGGAACTTTAGCCAGCGTTTGGCATGTGCCAGCAGAGGGGGCTGCGAGCCACGGCAGCGATCCCCTAACTCCTTCCCATCCCCTAACTCCTTCCCAGGCAGGGATCCCACTGACTGCAACCCGGCTGCAGCATGTGCTGGAAATGGCTGCAGAAAAATCCACTGGCCGTGGTCTGACTACCGGTCGGGATTTTTTCAAACACTGTTCCTCTGGAGCAGATGTTATGACTCAGCTGGAAGGTCTTCTGCTGGCAGAGGAAGCACGAGCATGTCCACTGCAGCCTGGAGGGAGTGTGCCTCTGCTGCATGTGCATGGCCTAGCCTAACTCTCTGGTAGGGTCAGCTGAGTGTGGCTGGGGGTGGCAGAGTCAGTAGCCAAATGCAGGAAGGAGCTTTTAGTGGTCCAAGGAGAAGACCAGCAGCGGGAGGGTGGCACGAACAGAAAAGGTGGTTGGTCATAAACACAATGACTCATGCATAGCTGAGGTTTTGGACTTGGATTTTCCAAACAAGCAGAGCAGACAGAATAGCAAAATGGCAATTAAGGAGGAGTGGACAGCTCAGCCACATGACTGCAAAAGCTGGGGTATAGCTGTCCCTGTTGCCCGCCTATTGCAAATGGTTCAGGTCACTCCTGGGATCCCAGAAAAACCCCAGCATGCACAAGACTGCCCAGCAACCCACATATTACATTGAAGTGGAAACATTTCAGCACAGCAGCAGCCTGCTCTTTTCCACTGGATGCCACTTCCCTGTTCATTGAACAGATAGCAATGATGTGGGGTGCAGCTCCTGAGCTACAGCTCCACTCGCAGCACAGACAGGAACAAACAGCCAGGCACTGGAATGATCATTTCCGAATAGCTCGGCAGATCTTTTATCACAGCATCACACTTCCCTTTTGGCCCTGGCATTACTGCTGTAGCCCCACAGCTGCAGGACAGCACAAACAATAGGCCCAGCCCCTACTCTCTGTCACAGCATGCCCACCCTCTCTGCCAGAGGGATCCCTGCTGGTGCACAACAGCCACAACAGCAGGAGGAGGCCGATTTTCTTAACCGAGCGTGCTCCCAAAGCAAGACACTTCCTCAGAGCACAGACACAGCACTCAGAGAGAGATGTTCTGGGGCTCCAATTACACCAAATTACTCCTTTCATGATGGTGGTGATAGAGTGCAGTTACTTAACGCAGCTGGACACAGCTGAAAAATAAAAGCCCAGATGTGCCTCCAGAAAACAATAGCAACAAGCAGCACTGAGCAGCCACCTCTGTCTGCCACCTTGGGCATCCACCCCTGGCTGATGCTTCCACCCTCCAGGCTGCCAAAGCTGTTCTCTGCAGGCAGCTCTTGCCCTGGCATCTAGGCAGCACCACCTTCATAGGCCCCTTCCAGCCAGCTGCTGGCCAAGGGGAAATCACTGAACTTTCCTCGGAGGTCCCCAGGGTGCCAGGCACAGCACAAAACACAGGAGGAAATGCCTCTTGTCCCAAGGGGAAATCCAAAGCAGATACAAGGAAGGCCAGAAGGGACACAGCAAAACTAAAAAGACTTTTGGAGACATTTTTGTAGGCTTTCAAATGGGTTTTAGGAATGTAAATGTTATGCTTTATGAGGGAGAAACTTTAGCCTAATAAGGTAAAATGAAATGTTGAAAGAAGAAGCAACAGAGGAAGGGGCTATGGTGTTTACCTCTGGCAGCTGGAAGCACAGACTAGCCCCATTGTTGCTCCAATAGCTGCCAGGTAGCAACACCAGAGCAGGGGACCTTGTCTGCCCAGAGGGTGAGTGCCTCCATGGAGTCCATCTGCCTGACACCTTGATGTGAATGTGCTCTATATTAATGATGAGATGTCAAAAGGAGGGCTCTGCCCTGAGATTGTGTCTTTGATGTTGATCTCCTGTTCCTGTTAAGGTTCACACCTGCAGCTGCAAAGAGGTCTTTGCTTCTTCATAAAAAACCCTCTGACACTCAGATGAGATTTACCACTAAATGGTGACCTATTATTAATGGATTGTAATGTAATGTATTAATGGCCAAGCTTTACACAACACCCATATTTACCTCCTCCTGGTCAGTCACTTAAAATAATCTCACTCCTATCCATTTCTTTCAGGCCATGTTTATCATGCACTGTTTTCATTGTTCTGTTCTGCTTCCTAACAAGCACTGTCCATGAAGCTCTTTCAAACCCCCTCCTATTCAGTGCTGGCTTGAGGGAGCAGGCACCCTAAGTCAGCTTGGCTCTCAGCTCACAGCGGTGGCCAGCAGAAGTGCAAGTGGATAAATCGTATTTCTCTTTAAGAAAAGCTCCCTTGTGCACCTACACGCAAAAAGGGAAATTGTGAGACCACACAGCAGCCACTCAGAAGATTGCCACAGTAAAGCAAAAAGCAGCAAAGGGATAACCAACACCCCCAGAGCTCAGGCAGTCCTGAGCACACTACTGAACACACCACCTGCAGCTTGGGACCGAACAATGCTCTCTCACAGGCAGCAAAGCCTGGCAAAAGTTGCACAAGATGCTCAGAGCTAAAACTGGCACCTTCCTCTAGGTGGAGGAAAAGCCTGGTTCCCATGGGGATTTACAGCTTTCTGACCAACCCGTTTTTGCTTGCCTGAGACCTTGAAGAGGCAGAAGCTGGAGTCCCTCTGGCCCAGTTTGATCCCTGCCCTGCACACAACACTGTCCTGGCCAGTACATATGGCACACTCTTCACACTGCAAATATGGGCCTATGCAGCTTTTATTACTGTGAATTTGGGACAGCTGCATTAGCTATGATGAGGCTGTGCAGTTCAGCCTGTGCAAGCAGCAGTAAAATCTGATAGCAACTATCATTCTCACCTCCACTGCAGGCCTTGTTGTGTTCATCTATGCCCACTTTAAGCCTTTCTGTGCCTTCTCCCTTCTTTATACACAGGCCTGATCCTGCAAAGCACTAAACACCTTGCACACACAGTGACTTCAGGGAGAGTTCATGGTGTTCAAAGCCTTATTAGCCCAGACTTTATCTGTAGGGGGTGACAAGATCCCCAATGACATCAATCAGCACACCTTCATTAGAGTTAGAGGAGCTATGCTGATTTATGATAGCTGAGGATCCAGCTCTGCACTTCATAACCTTCAGTACATCATCAAACCCATGCTGAATTCTTTGTTCTCCGCAGGACTGATTCTGCAGCCCCATAAATGCTTCCCCTCTTCCTTTGTCCTTTTTTACAAACAGAATTTCCCTCTCCATATGCAACCCCCTTTTAATCAACAGGACCAGTATATCGAGCAGGACTGCTATGTCAGGCCTGTTTTAGGAGACCCCAAGCTCCTTCACACTCAGGCATCCTCCCTGAAACCGGCTGTGGATTCCAGATGAAACCCACAGGTTTCTGTGTCTGCTGAGACCATGTTATTAACTCAGCCTTTTATGGCGCCCTTTGATGCCTTTAATTATTCTTTACTAGTTGTTAATTGTTTTTCCCAGACATCTAGTTTCTGGGGCCTTTCTTAGAAGAAAAAGAGAACAAAAGGCAAAAAACTCCATCTCCCCAGTTTACCAAACATAGCAGAAAAAGCACTATGGGAAGTCAGATCCAGCCCAAAGAGCTCAGACCACCACGCCTCCAGCCTCACATGGCCTGATTCTGTGTCTCCAGCCACAGGGCACTTTGCCATACCTCTGCCTAGTTACACGGCAGGAAATTGCTCTGCTCTCCCAGCATGGTTTATAAGAAGAGTGAGGCTACTTCAACACAGAAAAACCAGTGGCCTTTTAACCTTTTAACCAGTTGGATCTTGCTTTCAGGTGTTATCAGGCCAAGTTAAGAACTACAGGTTTGTTGCAGAGTAGGCTCATCCTATGTGTCCAAAGTAGCATCTTACAACCTCACAGGCAACGCTTGCTCTGAAAAGGCAAAGAACTGCAGCACTGTGGAGGCTCAGAGTGATGCTTGATTGCACGTGGAAGGAAGTACAAGACCCATACCTTTAGGCAAAAGCAGGAAGAGGAGGTAATTATGTACTAGAGAGATAGAGAAAGGCTCTTACTTGCAGTCATGTTTTTCGATTTCGAAGTGAGGGTTGAAGTTGAGGATAATCTTCTGGTTGGATTCAGGGGTGTAGATGACCCATTCACAGTTCTGGTGGGAGGGGTAGTCATTGGGGTACCCTGGTGAGGTGATGTACCCAGCATCCTTGGAGTTGAGGCGGCCCCCGCATGGCTGAGCTGCAGAGACACGGAAGGGAACAAAGCATTGAAAGATGTTCTGGGCATCAGGTGTGCACAGCAGGTCTCCCTGGGCCACTGATAGGAGTGGTCTGATAAAGACCATTCTCCAGGCCATTCACATCCCTTTGGTACTCTAATATTGATATTAATCTCTGGGCAAGGAGAATTATTCTGCAGAACAAACATACTCCTTTCCCCTCCACCTCCTGCCACACTTACATACCACATTTCACACAGACCAGAAAAGAGAAATGAATGCTCTTGCCAAGGCAATTACAGAGCCATAAAGTAAGAGACAGATTGATATCAGATCATCTGTAGCTGCCTCATTTTATCCCTTCTTTTGCCTCCTTTGCAAGCTGTTCTGTGTCAGTCTCCCACAGCTGCCTCAGGAGACACCAGAATTTAGACACTACAAAATTCAATCCAGCTGCAGGAGGGCAGAAAGCTGTGCTGTGTCCAGGGAAGGAAACTGAGGCATGTCAGGGATGCTGGTGAGCCCAGACTCACCCACACTGTGTGGCAGAGCTAAGGACAGTACCCATCCTTCCTGGCCCCAGCCTGCAAGCCCATGAAAGCCCCTCTCCGTTTGCTGTGCTCTCCCTCCCCAACCCGCCTGCCCCAGCAAACACGTCTCAGCAGACTTGCAAGCCAACCCATCCACTGGAGCTGCAGACACAGACAATCAGCAGTGGTGGTTTTGTGGGACTAGCCCACAAATGGCTGGCAATGGTTGCGTGGTAAGCAGAGGAAGCTCTCTCAGCTTTGGGCTAGAACAGGCCCCAGAGGGTGATTTTGTAATCAAAAAAACATTTAATCTCATGAATGCTGCAAATCAAATTTATTATTGCATTACTTGCTGGGAGGAAAATCTGCATCACGGGGTCACTTGATAATGCACTACAAATCCCAAAGTCCCTTTCTCCATGGGTGCCCATTGTGTGTCCTGCTTTCCCTACTCCCCTGCCACCCCCTTGTATCAGCACCCAGGCCCACAAGCTGCAACAGCTGCCCCCAGAAGACAGTATTGCCTCTTCATACCCAGCAAAACACACAAAACCCACCAAAATGGGCAAAACCCAACAAAACCCTAAGTCCCTCCATAGAGCAGGCTGGCCTATGGATATGGGGTTACCCTGGTCCCACATCGTGGAAAGTTCTCCTCCCTGACAATAAGCAGTGGGGTACAATGTGGGATACAAACCCTCATGGGATGTTCCCACTGTCAGGTTAGCCCCACAGCCCCAGAGGACCCTGGACATGCAGGAGGGTGCAACTGGGTTTTCCCAAGACCCACGTTTGCATGCCCTGGGATGGAGGCTGCAGCACAGCCCACACCCCCAAGGGAGCCAAGGCACAGAGAAGCATCACCCTTGGTACAGGAGGGTAACCACACATCCCAGCAGCATCGTGAGCAAAGGGTGTGTTCCATGGTGTTCCTCACTGCTTTGGTCCTGAGGGATGTTGCTCTCCTTCCACGGCAGCCCCAGGACCACCCAGGAGAAGCAAAGCAGTGCAGATTGTGTGGCCTCAGCCCCTTGCTGTGGGTCTGGCTCTGTTCCTCTGCCACAGGGTTTGCCGGGTCCCAGGGGTGTCCCCTGCCAGGCTGCCACAAGTCTACCAGCTCTCGGTAGGGACATCCCAGCCTGAATTCAAACTGCCCTCTTGCCAGAGCCAAGGCGAGCAGCAGGAGTCAGGCAAGACCCTCAGCAGAAATGCTTCCTGGAAAAAAAAGCACTTTGAATAAACAACCTGCTGCCTGCACGCTGCCTGCAGAAAATGCACGTGTCCTGTGCAAAAACAAGGGCAACAGGAGGGCCCTTCAGGGGCCAGTGAGGCTTCCTTTGCAGTGAAAAAACACTCAGTTTCCCCCATGTTTTTCATGCCCTCTAACACATTCATTCTTCAAAATAACTTTCTTCGCACACACCCAAAGGCAGATCTGCAGCCTTCCCTTTTTCTTAAAATAATCCTGTAAGTATCCTGAAAAATACGAGGGGAAAAAATGCAGCACTGCCATGAAGAGCTGAGAATACCAAAAAACATCTGGTTTTGTTCCACAGGAGAGATTGCTCAACACACAAACATTTACAAACCTACATTCTTGCACAAATATCTTCTCTCAGGAAGGCATATTTGCCCACACATGTGTTTATGTGAGTTTGGAGGGAGGGAGAGAAAGACACATTCACGTGGAAAGAAGAAATTCACGGACTTGTTGACATCAATGTACAAATAGACGTGTAATTCACACTTCACTCATGTATGCACTTTCACACCTTCTCATAAAAATTCACACCTCGTTTGCACACATGTCCACCCCCTCCAGCAAAGAAAAATATTCAAGCTGCAGATTATTTTTCTTGGAAAGGGCAAAGTCTCCAAACAATGAAAATACAGTCAATCCTTCCACACCTCGTGATTCCCTGCCCGTCTCTCCAGCTTTCACACACATGCTACCCGCTAGGCTGATACCACCAACATCACCCACCACTCAGAAGCTGCTAGCCCCTTACTCATGCCAGATACCGTGAACACCCTGTGAGCCCTTGCAACTCAACCAGTTGGAGGGGAACTGTCATGTGAACAGAGATGTCAGCTCTTCCCCAACAAATGAACTCAGGAGCAGAAACACAGTTCCACTCTGACCTTGAAACTTCTCCTTGGCCCTGCGAGGCCATCGCAGTTCAGTGGGACTGAGATAAAGAAAATCCTAGTGCTGATCCTCATTTCAGGTCAGCTTGGTGCCCAAATTAGACTCCTGGTGCCAGTGAGGACAGCCTGAGTGAGAGGGACTGGAGCCCAGCTCCCTGCAGCTGAGACCTCTCCAGCAAAACAGGACAAGCAGGTGAACCTCCCAAGGAAACACGAGCACCAGCCACATCCCTCAGGTGTTCAGATATCACCAGGAAAATGTCAGCATCTTCCTGGAGCAGTGGAAGTCTCCCACCTGCAGGAAAGCATATCTATGTCTCTCAGAGAAATATATTTTTCCTCTCATTCATTCCTACCCAAGTCTACAGAAATGAAGGGGGCTACTTCAGTACAGCACTGCCTTGCCCACATGGTGGGCAATAGCATACCAGGAACTCAAGGCTTCTTAAGAGTCATCTGAAGAGGCAAAATTACTTAAATATCTATGTAATTATTCTGTTGGGCTTCTTCTCTTTTGACTCACAGGTATTTAGCAGGTACCTGCAATGAGAACAAAAAAAATCTGTCACCATGTCCACTGACGGGCATAGGGTTTGACTCAGCAGTCATGCCAACCACTGTCCTTCTGTATAAAATATGGCCTGCTTTGTATACAGTAGAGGCTCAAACTTCATGTAAATGGATTCCTACAAACTGATGCATTGCATCCGTGCAAAAAAAAAAAAAAAAAAAAAAAAAAGAAGAGGTTAGTGGTATGGCTACTGCTCAGTCTGTATGTGTGGGAAGCAAGATGTGTTCCATAGCTAATGGGCTTCAGCAGCTTTTGCCAGCTCTGAATTCACTTAATAAAATTAAAATTAAATTCTGAAGTACAAGCCAAGTCTGCCAGGTGCATGGGACATCCCGTTGCTCAGTAAGCAAAATGCAGGCATTCAAAGCAAACTGCTGGGGCCCCTGCCAGTCCACATAGTATAGGGGCCAGTGGAGTGCTGTGCCAACAACAAGGCCACAGGAGAGCAGCAGGGTTCCTCAGGGGAGGTTAGAGAGGTCAATACTCCTTGGCAGTGTTGGAGTAGACTATGGTCAGTTTGGGAAATCTGCTGACCCTTCTTTTCATTAAGGCTCACCATAACATAAATTATCCCTGCAACCTCCTCCATGCAGGGCCACATCAACAGGGGAACTACACCAGAGGATGACAACCAAGCCACAGGGATGGGAAAAGAAGACCTGGAAAAGATCATGAGATGCAAAATTCTGCAAATGCTGCATTGTACAGTGCGCAACTCCAAAGTTTCCCATGGAGATGGGTGTCAGCAGCTGAGCTCCTCTTTGTGTGCCCTGACCTGCTGGAGACACCCAGCCTGATGAAGTCTCCTCCTGCCTCCCCTAGGCCACAACAAGCCATCAACACTCAGGGGACCCAAAAATAACAGCCAGGCCCCAAGAACCTTCACCTATACTTGGGGTTTTTCAGCTCTGCAGCTCATCAGGCACATGCTGAAACCTCAGGCCGGGAGCAGGGCATTCTCCTACTTGAATTTCCTGCCAATTAAACCCCTCTGGATTTCCCTCACCCCAGGAGAGCAGGGCTCACTGTTATTGTTGGACCTTCCACACAGAAACTAAAGCCAACTCTGCCTGTAAGATAAATAATCATCACCAGAGAGGCCCGTTTCACAACAAACATACATACTACAGCCTCTCAGAGCTTGTAGTGTCCAGCACAAAACTACCATGTGTTTTGACCTGCTGAGGTCAGTTTACTTTTGGGATAGCTTTCAGGGCTGCAAACAAAAATTAGGGTGTTCTGGATGCCTTACAAGCAGCAGCAGCATCACTGACTGTGCTGCTTGAAAAGAGCAGCCTCTGAGGACAGCAAAGGAACAAGGGAGAGAGACGTGGGCGTTCCACAGCAGGCAGATGCACTGCCTAGCCTTGTCATTTCTCTTCCTGGCACAAGGCCCTCCAGCCCAACTTCACACTCTCGTTCAACCACTGCAGAACATTTCTGTGTCCCAGGATTCAGCACTGAGCAGAGATTTGCCCTGTCAACCCTCTGACAGCACAGCAAAATACAGGTTCTGGCATACATGACCCACTTCTCTCAAGAGCTGCTGAACTTGGCTCAAGCCCTTGTGCAGGAAACCCATGTTTCAGTTCTGTTCATCACACAGCTCTTCAGAGTTTTTCAAGGTCCATGCGTGTCCAAACACTTTGCCAAACCCTGGCATGGAGGAGACAAACAGGTCTCTTCTGCCAAGGACTCATTTCCATTACTGCTCATCCTGCCTCCTTTCCCAAGCTCTGACCCAGGCTGGGCACAGCTAATGTGGCAAGGGATCTCACCCCAAACCACAGAGCACAACTTTTGCAGGAGGCAGGAACACAAAATATGAACTCTCAGACTTAAATCATACAGTTTAACCATTGGCCAAGGAGAGACAAAGTGCAGAGGAAGCTAACAAGATTAGATGTTTTATCCCCAGTAGCATAGATCATTTTAGCAGAAGCGTGTTTGCTTTGGATTGCAAGATAAAGCTTCAAAGGCTTCCTGAGCAAATTAATGGACAAACACACCCAAACAACACAAGGCTCTTACATGCACATTTCATTCCGAAGCACTACCCACATCCACATCTTGAGACTACACACAATCAGGGAGAGTCCCCAGAACATTTAATTGAGGAATTTTACCAGTTTAAGCAAAATTTCACTTAAAAGTAGAGACACAGCGAAGTAGAATTTAAAGACTGCTTTTGTGATTTGAACTAGGATTGTGTTCAATTCAAAGTGTCTCAAGCCTGTCATGAGACAAGCTCATAAAACACTGTCTGGGCTTAAGCAAGAAAGGAACGGGCCAATCCATCAGTTGAGGAATGCAGCCATTTGACTGCTTCCTAAGGCAACTGGGAAGGGATGCAATATATTCAGTTTATAGCACTGGACAGCAGTGAAAGGGGAACACCAGAAAGCTCAGCAAATGGAAGATTTTAGCTCTGAGCCTTTGCAAAAAAAAGAGATAATTTCAAATTATTTTTAAATAAGAAGGGAATGTTGGAGGGAGGAAGAGAGAGAAGATTTGGAGACTTCTGATAATCCTTTTTCCCCCATGTTAATCCACAAAAGAATTAAGTAGAAACCTTGAAATAGAGACCTACTCAAGCTTCACCATGGAAAATGAGAGGGCCAAATCCTGCATGCAAATCCAGGTAATTTGCTTTGAAATCACTGGAGTTCAGCTGATTTCTACTCCTGGGGTTCTGGACAGCCGCAGTCCAGGGGGTGACATC
Organism: Haemorhous mexicanus; assembly: GCF_027477595.1. NCBI lineage: Eukaryota > Metazoa > Chordata > Aves > Passeriformes > Fringillidae > Haemorhous > Haemorhous mexicanus. Next base: position 25,326,957 of record NC_082348.1, on the reverse strand, counting down.
GCTCTGTACCACTTGAGCCAGTGACAACCTTGACCTTTAAATGTCCATCCTGTCCAACCCCTCTCTTATATATTTGATGAGATTTTATATCCTGTTTATCCACCTTCACTAACTTTATTATTTGTCATCTTATATCAGAGGCAAATGCAATTCCAACAGGGTAACCAACTTAATAGTGATAGCCTTTCTATAGAGACATGTACACACAATTCTCCCAGGTTGCCTGTGAATGTAATCTGTGGGTCTGGAACAACAACTCCTGGCTGCTCCAGAATTCATCCCCAGGAGCAGGCCAGTGTGTGTGTACACATCCAAGGGAGGCAGCTAACTGCATTTTAAACTTTGAGAAATCCTGCCTGCCTCTCTGTTAGGCTCCCAGGGGCTTGAAATCTCATGGAAACACACTGCCATCTCCCAGGAATACATGGCAGCTTTAGGAGACCCTCAAGCTGCAGGTCAGGCAGTTTCTGAGTAAAACTCCCCAGTACTGCAGGCAGGGAAACAGAAGCTTGAACCTTCCTGCATGGCAGCCTGCCACCCTACCCATAGGCTACATGAGGGAGAAATATGATGGTGAAAATTTGCTGAGCCACCCCCATTAATGCTGTCAATAACAAACTCGTTCAAGGGCCATGGAGACAAGAGACATTTCTAGTTGTACACATGGAAAAAAGATTCCCCTAGGATTCCTCTCTAAAGAGCTTCAGGCTTGATGAAAGTTGTTCCATGCATCTGAAATACTAATTAGTATTATTATTATTACAAAAATTCCAACAATAAAAAAAAGCTTATCTCATCTCTCATCTCCCCCACACCCTCCCAGCTTCCTCACACCTTTTGAACTCATCTGTCAGGATCCATTCTGAAACTGAATCCTTTTTTCCCCATCAGGCCGTGGCAGTTTACCCCTGGCTCCTTCCCACAGCAGCTGGCAGAGCCTCTCAATCTCACAACACCCCTGGCTTGGCCCTCCCTCCCAGAGGCCCTGCTGGAGCCTCAGAGCACAATGCAGTGCCTTGGCTCCAAAGAGCCCCACGGGTGGGAGAGGAGGGAAGCAGCCCTTCCTGAGCCACTCAGAGAGCCCCGCCATGGGTCCCCCCATGCACGCTGCCGAGCAGTAGCAGCTTCAGCCTTTGGTGCTGGTGGTGAGGCTCAGCAGCAGCTGGATTTGAGCATGTTGTCAAAGTTATTGCACATTCTGGTGAGTGTCTTAAACACATTGTTACCTGCTGAGCACATATTCAGCAGTCAAACAGAAGGGGAGGAAAGCTGCAGTGAGCTTGGGGTGTGCATGAGGGTGAAAGTTGTCAAGGGGCTCTGGGTTTGTGAGGGACAGTGCAGAGAAGGGATGGATGCAGAAGTGTGCCTGTGTGGCAGCAGCAAGGCTGGTGTGGCTCTGTGTGTAAGAGGAAAGGTAGAGATCTGTGTGCCTGTGAAGAGAGAGGAGGGATCAGGGAGATTATAAGTGTATGTGTATGTGTCTACATGCAGAAGGGCTTTTCCTCCTTCCTCTTTCTGCATGCATTCCTTTAAAAAAAGGGGGTTCAAAGAAGCCTTTCAATAAAATGTAAGCAGAATAAAAGGAGAGCATCCTTTTGGCTTCACCATCCTCCTAGAAGGGACATAGAAAAGGGCAAGCATTCAAGCCCTACACAGACAGCATTTCACAGCGACCGGGTGACCCACCAGAACAGCTGGGCAGATGCCTTGCCTTTGTCTCAAATGCACAGGGAAAAATGAGGGCAGGTTTCAAAGACCTGGAGCCCAGTACTTTATCTCTGGAGCCCATTTTCTTTGGCTCATCAAGTATGAAGATAGGGGAAGACACAATCAGACAGAAAGTCCTTACATCTATCCACCCCTGCAAGTTATACTTCAGGCTATTTTGCATGCCAACCTGTTGCTTGTACCCCTTTTCCCAAACTGCTTGGGAAGAGGAGACCTCACCAAGGCTGCAGCTGGAGCCCCAGCCTCCCAGCATTATTCTAGCTGTCCTCCCTGATTCATGGGCACTGCTTGCACATAGAAAGGGTTACAGATCCAAGTTGTGATTTCGAGTGCTTGGCCCCATGCCTGCTGACCTCGTGCTGACAAACCTCTCCTCCGTGTCTGAGTTTTTGTCTTTTCACTGCACAGGCATCAAGCCTGGCTCAGGATCCGGCCTTCTGAGATTGTGCTTTGGCTCAGGCAGGGAGCAGGCTGACCCTTTGATTCTGAGTGTGATTAAACCCATGCTACTGTAGCGCTAAGCCGTGTGCAACACTGTTAGCAACAGCCCTGATTTATGTTGTTGCTAGTATTGCGGTTTCCACCAGGGTGTAGACAGGGATTTCGAAAATAGCCCAGCTATCTCTTTGTTTGTGTGTGTATTATAATTAGAAATGTGTCAAAGGGCTGTTACAGAGTGAGGATGGAGCTGGAAACGTTCACACCCCACTTCTGCCCCTACCCCTATGCTGACACCATCAGCCCCAGCTTGGGTGTGTGCAGGGACATTAGCTCTCCGCACTTCCCGGATTAGACAACTGTATTCCCAAGGCTCCATGGGGGCACGGCGGTGGTGACTTCACTACACAATGGAGAACAAGTTTAACAGCTTCCAGTTTGCTCTCAGGTTGCTGCAATCTGCCCCCACCACCGTGGCTAAATGACAACTTTTTTCTATTTTGATTTCAGATAGGATCACGGGTCTCAGATGTAGACAATTTATTTTCCTAGCACAGCTGGTCTGTCAGAGGTCATATAATTTGGCAGCAATCCCAGTGCTTAAAAATTAATTTTTCCTTATTAATACAACTGGGGGTCCCACAGGATAGGATCCCAGCCTTATCTGAACCTGACAGCTTCCTAAACCCCATGAAGGATGCCTTCTCTTCTCAAGCTATCTGCAGTGCAAGGCCACCATGTCCTGGTGCCTGGCAGCACTGGAGGTTTCTGCTAGGAAACCAACGCACCCGTCTGCCGGGACGGGAAGTGCTGCCTCCTCCGGCCCAGCAAAGCGGGGCGCTTTCTCTTTTTAACCTTCTAAAGCCACACACAAGGTACCAAACACAGAGAAGATACTGGGAAGGAGGATGGGGGGGGGGGGGGGGCGGGAGGAGCAAGGCAGGGAGATGGGAAGCACCTCCACAGAGCCTTCTGGGACCAATATGCATGCCTGTCACTCCAGACACCACACACCATGATTTTCTGTAGCAGTAAATCTAGGAAAACAAAATGCAGCACCTTAACCTGGGTCAGAGCCCCCCACCGAGCTTGTATCAGTGGTTTTCAGTGAGGCTCCGACAACTATCTGATTCCTAGTCTAAAAAAGCTTTTGTTTCCAGTAAGAGCTGAGTTAACAGCACACAGGCATAAGGCACTACACTCAGTGCTTGTGTGGGTGTGTGTGTGCATGTTTGTATGTGTGGCCGTGTGCTTGCTTGGCAGCAATTTGTTTTGGTCCCCCTTCCCACCTTGCTACATCTCCTAAGTCACTACTAAAAATAATAGCTTTTAAGTAAACTATTTGGAAGGCTTCAGAGTGAGCTTTGCTCAGAGCTGCATAAACATCATCTGAACGGCTCAGTACTTGGGTCACTCAAATCTGTTACTTTCTTACTTCATTGCTTTTTACGGGAAAATGAAAAACACACAGCCATCCAACCTTCAGATTTATCTTCACGGGTCTCCCACCCACTCTCCTCCATGGTTATCTCAGGGTTTGCTTGGCTACATACAAATTGGCAGCTGCACTGTTTATCTCTTACTGTAGAAATATTGCATGAGGTTTTTTTCCGTGTGGATTATCATATTATTGTCTATTAAAAACGTCTCCCCTCTCTACTAACCTCCCTTAGGGAACCTAAAGAGGGACTTCCATAATGGGGGAAGGCTTTCAGATACACCAGACTGAAACATAAATCCATCTACCTCTGGCATGTTTCCCTTACTAGGCTGGCTAATTTACTGAAGCTGAGTGTAGCCTGATCGAGGTTTGCATCCCATTACCCCGTACCTTTGCTCACTGTGCTGGCAATAAAGTCATTTGACCGGATTTGCAGCCACACATCATCATCTCGGCAAACCACCGCTGGTGTCGGCCACAGAGAGACAACTTCCTCGCTGGTTCCAACACCATGTGATGCTCTGCTTAGCCGGGAAAACCTCGCATTCAAATAAACACTGCTTACAGCGCCTGAATGGCCTGAGAGACACGGATTGCTCAAATCTCCTCCTAGTTAACAGTCCTGATGTTGAACTCACTCCAGGATAGAAGGAGGTGAACACATGGACACAAGGCACACACTCGGGCTCAGCGGCCACCGGGATCACAACCAGACTGGCCAGTGTACCCTCAGGGGCCAGCCTCAGGTTACAGCCCAGTCTGCCACAGCACAAAACCTACTCCAGGACATCAGACACTGCAACAGGGTTCATCTGAATAGACGGTTGCACTCAGCAAGGGCCTCCCAGGACACTGCCCTTTCTCTTCATCCCATCAAGTGCCTATTCGCTTTCCTGCTTGAACAAAAGATGGGATTTTTTTTTCTTTCCTTTATAACAGTAAGGAAGGAGGTGATGCCAACCGGCAGCTGAATGTTTATCGGCAATGTCTGTGCTTCGCACTGCAAAAGAGAGGGATTTTCTCAGGCGTCAGAGACTCTATCACTCCCCCTGTTCAAGGGGAAGCTGGGTGGCCACACAGCTCCGGGGCAGGAGAAGGCAGAATGCACTCTGCCATCATCTAACGCTGCTCGGGTCAGACCGCAGCTCAGGGCCCTGAGCCATGTCCCGAGGCCCCGACTAACGGGAAGGCAAACCCACAGCTCAGCAGCTGTTGGCTTGGCACTACCGTACTGAGAAGTCAGCTCCTGAGCACAGAAGGAGCTCCGAGAAAGCACCGGACGGCAAATCCTTTTCCTCCAGAGACTATTCCAGACCCTGTTGCCCCCACTAGCGAGATTCAAACCCAGTGGCCGGGGGGATAGGGCCCAGCGTCATCCTTCCCCACTCCTGTCTCCATGCCGAAGCAACGCAAAGGCGGGTTTCATCCCTGCACCTCCTGACAGCCCAGCCTAGCCCGTCAGCGAGGAACAGAAAAACACACTCGAGTCCCAATACGTGCCACGAACCCGCCTTGTCCCGGGACAGCCCAGCGTTTGCAAAGTGCGTACAGGTCCCGCACGTACCGCGGGCAGCCTTTCCTGAGGATGCCGCCGCTAAGCTTCGTCCGCTACCAGCTCTGCACAGCCCCGGATGCCTGCTCCCGCCAGACGATTTTAATTTCTCACCTAAAGTTTCCCGAGGTTGCAACCGGTGCGGGGCCACGGACGTTGGGATGCGGGTGTTCGACATGTGGCTAGTCCCTACCACTTCTCCTCCCTTCCCCGCAGCTCCCCAAAAAACCAGCACGCAACTTTCCTGCGCGGCTCCATCCCCTCGCCCCTTCGCGCCGGGCGTTGGGAGCCGCACGGCTGCAAGCGCTGCGCTCCTTGCCGGGGGTGCGCCATCCCCGCCCCGCCACACGCATGAGCCCCTCCAAAACCCGTGCTGCGAAAGCTGCGTGGCGCGGCCGATCGCTCATGCATGCATTCCCTAAATTTATTCCCACGCAGAGCATCTATGCGTGAGACCGGGACCGCGCCCGAGAACCCGAAAGTTGGGCGGACGGAGACATCCCCCATTCCTGAGGGCGCCTTACCTGTCTCCGCTGTGCCTCCAGAGCCGGGCAAGCACAGCCCTAGAAATCCCCAGGCGAGAAGAAACGTATCCATTCTTCGGAACAAATTATAAAAAAAACCCGAAACCCACAACGCAAGACCCGAGGCTGCGGGCCGGGTTTCGCCTCCCAACCCCGGGCGCGCCGCGCCCCGTGTGGGCGCCCCACTAGCGACCAGCTCCGGCGGGGCTCAGCGAGGGGCGGCGGCGTTCCCCGCACCGGGGCTGCGGGGCGGGCGGTGCCGGCGGAGCGCCTCTCCCCTAGGGCGACCCGCGGGGCCGGCGCCTCGGCATCCCCCGGGGCGCGGCGGCGGTGGTGCGGGCTGGGGCGCCGTCTGCGCCTCCTCTCCCTCCCCGCCGGCGCCTCGCAGCCTTTTCAGGCAGGGCGGCATGTGGCTGTCAGCGCCGAGCGCCGGCACCGCCCCCCGCGCCCCCCCGCCCGCCCGCGCACCGCCCCGCGCACCGCGCCGCCCCCCGCGCCCCGCCCCGCCCGTGGGCAGCGCGGCCGCCCCGCAGCGCGGGGGCCGGGGCGGCGCGGGGCGCGGAGCGGCCCCGCAGAGCCGGGCGCGTCCCAGCCGTGCTGCCGTGCCGCGGGTGCCGGCCGGCCCCCGCCCCGGCGCTGACGGCCCCGCAGCGCGGGCAGGAGCCAAACCCGATGGCAATAACGGCAAAAGAGTCGGCTGTGCGAAGGGAGACACCCAGAAATTGTCGGATGGGGGAGCATCAGGACAAGGATTGTCCCTGCTCGTGGGCTTCCGCCGCTGCCGGCCGAGACCCAGAAGCGCCGAGCCTCGACCAGAGCCGCCTGCGAGAGCGGAGAGCGGCAGCGGGAAGCACACGCTGCCTCGCTCCTGGCACCCACGGTGCGGTGCAAAGGGTGCTACAAGGGACAAATGCAAACCCTGCCGTGGAACTGCACCACGGTTGACTTCCACGCTCCAAACCCGTTTTCTCCGAGATGCTCTTTAAAAACACAAACCGACAGCAGCGTTCACAAAGTCATCCTAGCAGTGCTCCTAAAGTTTGTTCGCCTTTGTCTTGTGAGGCTGGGGAGTCCCTCCCCGAGCTAGAACTGCTGGGACCAAGCGTTTACTTGTTGCTTATATTCACAGACCACAACAGGCTTAAAAGCTGGTATCTGGCAAACTGGGGCTAACTCACCTCCATCCTCTTTGAGACATGAAATTTCAAAGCAAGTGAAATGAGCCCTAAAACCCTGCACCAAAGAGCTGTTTAAAAACAATTCCTCTATGTTGTTGATGAGTCCCTAGATTTTAGATTCCAACTTCCAAATAAATAATAGACAAAACGATTAAAGCTATGTTATCTGTTTTGTTAAGTTGGTAATTAGTGAAAAGATACTGGCATGTGGCAGAAGTGAGATACATCATTGTGTGGGTGAGAGGGAAAGTAAGAACATTTCACTGGTATTCATTTAGGGTGATGAGACTAATTATTTTGTACTCTGCTGTCTATCAGTTACGAGTAGCATTACCAGCTCACGTCAATGAAATCACGATGCCAACCTGTTTAAGCACATTCACACAACACAAACGCTTAGAGTTCCTCTGAGGCCAGTGGAAGTTCATTGACAGCAACAGATTTGGCCTGACAGATAGATCTGATATTTCAGCCGTTACCCTGAGGGCTGTAGCATCCTTCTTCCTTCTGTGTGTTTTGATACCTGATTTTGCATCTTCTGTGGCTCAAATGTGCTCCAAAACCTGCTGAAGTCAATGCAAAGCCAGTGGCAACAGAGTCCACTGTCTAATTTAGTGTATTTTGATGTGGAATTATGCAACTACTATTTACTACTTGCTTATAGTTAGACTACTATCAAGCTAGCGAAGTGTGATTTTTTTGTATATATAAATAGCCCTTGCAAAACATAACACAGATATCAGAGTGTAATATAAACCCACAGCATGAATCATTCCTTTCTTAAGACATGCATGGAAAAAGAAGAGGTTACCAAGCCCTAATCAGAGACAGCCTCATCTCACGTACCATATGGCACAGGGGCAATTTTTCTTCCATTATGCTCTGTTTCCCCTGGTTAAGGTCAATAGAAGAGGGCAAACAAAACCTTGAACTGATAACAGCTCTGATCTGTTACTGAATGAAGAGAAGATAACCCTAGGAAAGAAAATGGTGATGGTAAATGAAGTTACCTGCTGCTCCACAGAGGTTTCTCTCAGCTGCTTTTCAATTGCTCTCCACAAATCCAGCCCTGTGTTTAGTGTTGGATCTCAAGTCTCCTCTCTCCAACATGACACTGTCAGGAAAAGAAAGGCACAGCAAAAGAACCAGGCAGCACTACTGCAGTTTCTGCCACTGCAAGTGTTCAGGACAGGATGATAATAGAGCTGGTGATACCTATTACTCCAGCTCAGGTAGAAGAATGTCAAAAATACTTATTTTGGGAGCATTCTGACCCTCTCTCAGGTTTGAAGGCACTGAGCGCAAGGTGATTGCTATGTGCCGTGAGCTTACCTCTGCCTGTTTCCTGGGGCAGCTGCTGCTGCTGCTGTGGGTATTGCTCTGTGCCCCAAGGGAGGCTGGACCTCATCAACTTTCCATGCTGGGAAGTCCTGATTCTGCCAAAGGGCTCAGGGCTCTGCTCAGTCCTCCTGCGGGTTTTTAAAACCCACAAGTAAGCACTCACCAAACCCATCGGGAACTGCAGCGTTTTTCCATGTCTGTGTGTCAGAAACATCCACAAAACCTCACTGAAAATGAGACAATATGTAATTTAATGGTGCTGTAATATTTAACGTACCATCTGCATTAAATTTGGTTCAAGGAATTCTGCAGCCCAAGCATTAGTCAGAACTGTGATGCAGTGAAATTTCCCCCATCTCGCCTCCCCTCCAGCAGAAAGCCTCCTCAGACACTGCCTAGTTCCCTGCTGCTGACCTGAGGGCCTGTGTACCAAGGGTTTTCCCTGCCACTCTGCAGCTCTGCTCTTCTCCTCCCTCTAATTGCAGCTCCTTTTAAACATTGATCATGCAGCCTCATTTATTTTCAATCACAGCTTCCTCTTTCTAAATGAGTCCTTCTCTCCCCATGAGCTGACCATCAGGAGGTATCTGTAAAGCAGGAAATCCCCAAGTTTTTCCTTAGAGCCTTTCTCAATCCTGCTTTAAAAGAAAATAAAATTCAAACCAAGGCATCATGTATTCCTGTAACCTTCTCTGGGCTCCAGAGTAGTTGGACAAACAGGGTGTCTCCCCCAGTTTTATGTCAAAACATACTATTGCCAATGCAGATCTTGACAGCCTTCCAGAGAAAACAACACGGCAGGACTGAAACAGGGTTAGGAATGAGAGAGAGGAAAAATGATACCCAGCCTAGATAAAACCATAAGTATTGTCAGTCAGCAGGAGAGCAGGGACTCAAACATTTTTGGCAGGGTATCCAAGGAGCAGGAGCGCAGGGCATGGGGGCAGACGGCATGGGTTGTCTCCCAATTCCACACAGAAATGCAGACTTCTTGTTGCACTTTTCCTCCTCCAGACAGTGCTTTGAGATCCTCAGCTAAAAAGCTCTAAGTGCATAATATAAAATGTTTTTATTAGTCTATCAGGTGCATGATTACGAGATCTCATTTTATAGCCACAAATAGCCGATAATTACCTTAGTATCCCATTAGCTGTAGCCTTCAACCAGACTGTTTGCTGGGGAATTTGTCCATACTCAAAAAAGCAGACCACTACCACAACTTGGACAAAGCAGTTCGGCACATTACATTCAAGTCCATAAACTTTCAGTCTAGAGGTGGCTTAATTAGCAAGCTGGCCTGTTAATTTTTCATGGGGAGTACCACGTCTGCTAATCTGCTAAGCAATGGCTGCAGAGCAAGCCCAGAGGCTGCCCCTTCAGCTCTTGGGTGCTGTAACAGAAAAGTTTTTGCTCATCCCATTACTGCCCTCCCACCCCGCTCCTGCCCTGATATTGCCCACTCACCCTGTTATTGCTCACCTCCTTCTAAAATGTCCCCCCATTTTTCCAGCTGCCGGTAGGGAGCTGCTTTCTCTCCCTGCCTCTCCTGCGCACAGATATTTGACACAGGGGGAGCACTGCTGGCTCCAGTTCTCCCTCTGCCCGGCTGTGGTGTGGCCTGAAGCTCGGGCAGCCGCACGGGTCATGGGCCAGCGCTGCCCTGCTGCGGTGCCAGGAACTAGCGACTGGCTCTGGGGAGAGCACGGGAGCAGCACTGACTGCTGCAGGGGAAATGAGGGGAGTGTGGAGGCAGCCTTGGAGAGGAGAAATTAGAAGAAGGAGAGGAAAAAGCAGAGGTAAAAGAAGAGTGGAGAAGGGGGGGTGGTGAAAGAAACAAAGATACAGAACAAGGGGATGGGGAGAAAATGCATAAACAGGAAACAGGGAGGAAGAAAAACAGTGGAGTTAAAATCCATCATGGGATTAGCAAGGAGAGGGAGGGCGATTCCTGCCGGCTCAGGAGGTGCTGAGCCAGGGGAGGGTGCAGAGGTGCTGCTGGGAGCCTGCTCCGCGCAGCAGACTGTGCGGGGGGGCAGTGGTACTGACACGGGGGAGGAAAGACCCTGCATCTTCAGAGGTAATAAAGAAAGCTTTCAGACCTCTGCAAGCTGACTAAATTAGGCAGAATATAAAGGTGCTGTATTATTTCTCAATACAGCAGTGGTATGAAAGGAGGCAGTGGGTTCTTTTGAAGCAGCTGCTGTGTAATCCTGGGCTTTCAGGTATACTTCAACCAAATGCTCTCCCGGTTTCAGCAGGTTAACTTCATTAAAGGCTTCATCTACCACTTTAATGTTCACTGAAATCCCACTGGGTGGGTATATTAGGCAGAAATAACCCCCACAAGATGATTGCATGCTGTTGTTTGGCAGAGTGAATGGACCCGGAGGAGAAAATGGAGGAGGGGAGGGGGGGCACAGAGTGACCCAGGCTGGAAGGACAGATCCTGAATTGCTGTAGCGTTGCAGCAGGCATGTCGCTTTGCTAAGGGCATCTGAAGCCACTGCAGCAAAACCCCAAGCCTGAAGGGAGCCATCCCTCCTGGCCCCATCTCCACACATAACCTACTTGGTTCCTCTCTGCTTTGGCATGCTCCTTCTCCACACACCCACTAGTCCCCCAGCTTCTGAGGAGGCTGGTGATTTCCCACAGCTTCTCCTCAGTTGCAAAGAGGAGACCATGGAGCTGTAAAGGCCATCTGTTCCTCTAACAGACCCCGGAAATTCTGTGGGCTTTGCTACTGTGAGCTTTGACTGGGTCTTGAGTATCTTACCCCACTGTAACTGTCTTAACTGCAGTTAAGACTCTTGAAAAATCGAGTTTCTGGTGTGAGATGACTCTACATGTTCACCTGTTAAAAGCACCCAAAATGGCCCACTAACTGTGGGTCCTACCCACAGAGCAGCACATGGGCAGCTTCATTCTGGAGAAGCTCCACTTGGACCACACCCCAGTTAGGGTCAACAGCAAATTTTCCATAGACAGCATTAGAGGGGCACATTTGTGGACCTCTACCCAGTTAGAGCCACAAACCAAGGGCCTCATTTAAAGTCTGCTGAAGCTGGTGCGAGTTCATCCATCAACTTCACGGATGGCTGGATGTGACCCAAGTGGCTGAGCCCTGCAAAGCCAGCATGATATCTTTTACTGTAAGTGCTGCCACTGCCTTCAGTGGGCTGGCTTCCATGGTGTGTCACAGTCTGTAGTAAGCACTCACAGGGCTGTGTGCTCAGTGTTAGAAAGGGCTACCCCACCAGTCTTACTAAAACACCTCCTCTAAAATACACAAGTTCTTAAACCAGCAAGCCATGTAGACCCACCCCTTTGCCTGAAACTTGGCAAAAAAAAAACCCCAAAAACTTCTTAGCACAGAAGCTATTTCTCTTTTCATATAAACAAAATGCCATTACCTTGCTTTGGCTGTTGGCTTGATAGATTCTGGCAAGAAAACACATGTGTGTATTTTAAAGGGATTTCTCTTTTTCTTATCATGGTTTAGCTTTTGACCTCACCCTTCTTCCCCCTCCCTCCCTCCCCCCCCTCCCTCCCCATCCCAGGCACATTCCGGCGTGACTTCTGTGGTGATACGTCACACAGCCCTCTCAGGAACTGGGGTTAGCAGTTAGCTCCCTCCAGCAGATAGCACATTCTTCTGGAGCACTGTCATGGGGGAAAGCCTTGAGCTGTGAAAGGCTTTCTTTCCCTTTTAATCTTTTATTTTCTTTGATGTTCATTTTAAAATAAATTATTGCGCCTTGTATTTATTATAGTACCTGGCTGTGCAAGGACCAGGACCTCTCTCCTGTCCAAACACAGACTCAGAGACAGTTCTTGCCTCAAACAGTTTACAATCTGAAGAGACAAAGCAGACAAAAACCAAGAGCCAGATACAACATGGATGACAAGCCGGTGGATTACTTTAGCATTTAGTTAAGTTGTAAACTGTTGAGGGAGAGATTGCCATTTGACCATGCCTGTGCAATATCAGAAGTAGGAACTTCTGATGCTGCTGAATTGTTGTTTGGAGATGGTTTTTAACACAGAACACTTAGGTGAGGATGTCAAGGGAACCATTGCTTTACCTCGACTTCACCTAGCATATGTCAGTGACCTCAAAAAGCAATCTCATAACAGAAAAAGCCAGGCATAATCTGATAATAAAAGACAGATCAGAACAGATCTAGAGGATCCCAGCTGATAGCTGTAAGCCATGCTGAGCTATGTTTTTACCACAGCCAAACACTCCTGTGTTTTGAGAACATTTCAAAACATGTCTGGCACAGAACTTATGTACATGCTTCCCCTCCTCCAAAGTTCTTAGCGGCACTATGGTCTTGCTGGAGACAGCTCTGCTGGATGTAACAGGCTGAAGATCATCTTCATAATCCTCCCTTTGACATAAGTGCACATTTCAAGTCAGACCTCACATTTATGCCACTTCCTAGACAAGAAATCCATAATCTTGGGTGAGCCCTACTCTGCTTCCCTTCCCTTTCTGTGAATGTTTGGTATCTGAGTCATCACTTTCCTTCTAGGGATGGGGCTGCTTCCTTATCATTGCAGAGTAGATCTTTTTTCCCAGGAGGGGTCACCCCTCTCTCCTCAGGATCCTTCACACAGACCCTATTGATTTTTTAGTGCAACTTCTTCTGGAAATCTATGGTGCTAAGACTGCTTCACAGTCAATAGGGTGGCCATGAAGCCCGTGCCTCAAATAACTGCACCAGATGATCCTCCAGGGAACTGGGACTGCAGAACAACAGTCAGGGAGCAGACAATTTTCTGGCCAGCTTCTACAGCAGGGCAGTGAAAACACTCTTGTGCTCAGCTGCCTTCACAAGACATTAGGAGCACGTGGCTCCTCTGCAAATTCAGGGTGTGCTTCTCAGAAGTTCAAACGTAAGGCTAGCAGCAAGACTGCTGAAATGAAATGGTGCACTGGAATAACTGTTATCAGGCACCCTGAAATGAGGGGTGGTTTTGTGGCCATGCAGCTTCAGATTTGGAGAACCAGTAGGGTATTTTGGTCATTCTGAGCCACACAAGGGACCCAAGAGCTACCCCAGTGTAATCTTGTGGGTAGTACCAGACCTTTACCATACCTTGTTTCCTTTCCATGTCAGCCAAATGGGACAGCTGATACCTTTTCCCTCCCACTCCTTGTCTGACTGCTTGATGTTGTACTCCTGACTGGTCTCGCCCCATGCACAGCACAGTGGATCCAGTGGTTACTGTGATACAGACAATCCTCAGGTGCAGGTTTTTCTTTTGCCTTCTCAGTGTGCTGCATTTATCAGCATCAACCATGAGCCCAGCACAGTCAGGCTTCCCCTTGCTCTCAGCACCTGAGAGCATTTGGGTTCACAAACCTTGCTATTAATAATACATTGTGCAAAGTTGGTACAGAGCTCAAAGTTTTCCATGTGTGTGCTGCAGTTTGATTTTAACTGTGGGTATCATTATCATCAAAGAGACTGAGGAATGGCAGCTTTTAGTTAAACAAATGGAAAGCTGTATTTAGTTTCTTTTGCCACATTGTGATAGGAAAGAATAAAGGCTTTTAAATATATTTTACAGCTGCTGTTTCTTAGGTTTTTCTGTCTTACTATAATCTCTGTGGTTCTGACTGGGAAGTTGTTGCAAAAGCTTTTTGTTTTTAAGGCTCCTATTGAAATGATACATATTTGTTGTCTCATTCCTGAGTTTTTTGTTGTGATGGGAATTTCAGAATAGGGGTGGTGGAGGGACGAGCTGTAAAGCATCAACAGTTGAGAGAGGATGTTGTGGATGACTAATGAGAGAGGGGGTCTAGATATCACACTGCTAGCAAAGTGTGAAGGAGAAGAGGTGTCTCCTTGGAAAGTGAAAAGACAGCTGGCAGAGGAGCCCATGGCCCTTTGTAGGGAGTAGGGCAGAGGCAGAGCTGGGAGGGGGAGCTGAAAGTGCTCAGCAAGGAAACCAAGTGAGAGCAGGGACAATGCTAGAAAAGAGCAGTATGAAACTGTAGTCTTTGATGACAAGAGCTGGACTCCTCCTACTGTGGCCACCAGAAATGAAAATCAATGAAGCAATTAGTTGTGCGAGCAATGGGGCAAATGAATGCTGCTTTCCTAGAGGTGCTTGGCATGTGGCTGGATTCATGGATGTACAATAAAGGTCAAGCTCATGTGTTTTTTGCCATGGTGGCACTAACATGGTCCCTATATCTCCCTATATGTTTTTAGAAATCTTGCTGGAGATTTGTATTTCTGATGAAATGGTTCAAAAGTTGCTGGGGCAGCAGCAGAGAAACACATGGTCATATACCATATATGTCTCTTCCTTACACACTTAACTAAATGTATATAGGTATATCCTAGCACTTGCAACTCAGTGCTATCCCTAAGGGCTACAGGTAGTTTGGGAAAGCCATAGTGATTGCAATTACCCCCATTTTACACTACACAATGCAGAAATACTAGACCCATTGCAGGCACAGCAGAGGTCCCCATGCTCCTCACCTCCACTCGCCTCTATCTAAGGTGCTCTAAGAAATATTTTGACCTTCCACCTGCTGAAAACTTGAAAGCAGTGGATTTCTCTTCCAAGTGCTCTTACACGTTTGAATCAAAGGTGCCCAGAGATGTCCATGTGAGATCCCTCCTTCTCTTGGCTCAGTCCCCCAGCACAGCCACAGGTGGCTGTCACCCAGTGGAGGCTGGTTACAGTGCTGGTACCAAACAGAAGGTGAGCAGCAGAGAAGCCCCATCTGTTAAACACATGAAAGGTGAATTGATGTGAGTTCAAGCCAAGTAGTGAAATGTAGCTGTGAATCTGAAAACTTTGTTCCAAAGAAACAAAGCCCCACTTTAAAATAAGTCCAAAAAAATCCCATCCTGCTTCTATTGAAGTCAATGGCAAAATTCCCACTGCTTTAACCAGGAACAGAATCAGGCCACTTCCAGACAGATTTACAGCCAACACATGCTGTAACACTTGCATACTGCATGTGCTTACTTCTATTTCCAGCCATGTTAAAAAATTATAGCAAATGCCTATGGATTTGTGTGTATGAGTTATTGTGCTGCTAATGAGAGGAAGAATTACCCGAACATGGTTTAGATGGTCATCCGTTGCCAGCACAGATGAAATTGCTGGGTCACCCACTGGCCTCATATTGCTGTTCATCCCATTAGCATTTCCATTAGAATTATTGCAAAATGTAACTCTTTTTTTTTCCCTTTTTTTTTTTTTTTTGCGGATGTGGGGAGTGATACAGGCTGTGTTTGCAATTAGTGCTGCTAAGGAATTAGAACTGGAGCCGAAGGCACAGTCCTGTCCCACACTGCAGCCACTAACATGACACTGCTCTGACAGGAGCATTTCTGCTTAACTGGGGCAGTAGGAGAGGCTCTAAGTATAGAAGCAGACATAAAATGACTCCTTCCAGCTGAAGGCCTCTACACATAATCCATACATGCTTGCGCACTAGAAAGCTTTACCTAATTCATTCCCACATGCTCCTTGCTTTGAATCCATCTGAATCCATCCCTCATAAATGTTAAGAAGTTTGGAAAAAAAAAAAGATCTGTGTGAAGTTTAGACTGCTAAGTGCTGCCTGCAACCAGTGGGTTTCTCAGAAGTTGCTGTTTGCCAGCCTCTTTGGTAACTAGACCCCATATTCTTTGAAGCTATCATTACAAAAAAAAAGAATAAAATCATCTCATGGCTGAAGCCTCCCTCCCCTCACTCCTCCCACTTGGACAAAAACACCATCTATTGTTTTCCTGTAATTGATCAAGCATAAACATTCAGCTCTACAGTTTTACGACTAATCACACTACTTCTAAGACACGTGTTTGCAGCTATGCAAGGCACCAGCTGCTGTCATTCCAATGGATATTAATTTATATTGTCTCCCACTCCCGTCCTCCCTGTGAGGATGCACAAAGGGAGTGGGGTGGTGGCGGGAGCTTTAGATGAAGACATCTGCTTGAAAGGCAGACAGTAGCCCTGCTGCCAAGATTGCACCTGGACTTTCACTGGAAAATCAGACACACTAGTTGCTTCCTAGCACTCCAGGCCTTGGTACTCACACAGGGTTTTGACTACAGTTATTTACTTATTTACCTGTCTCCAAGGGAAATGAAATGTCTGGACAGAGGGAGTGAGGCAGATTTCAGAAGCAAAACAAAGCTGATTGAAATAAAATATTACAGACGTGTGGTGCAGCAGCAGGGGGGGAAGGTGGGTGAGGAGCAGGGAGAGGAAAGCTGGAGCCTCTAATTCTGTCCCCTAAAAAGATTCTTTTGTGATGGTTGGCTATACTGAGTTCCTCCCTAGAGAGGCTAGCAAGTGTCCGTGCTTGTGTGCAGGATGAACTCGCCATCTGCAGCCTTGGCTGTCCTTCTGTTAGACCCCATGGAGAGAGATGGAGCTCAAAACTGGTGGCTTGGGCTGGTGACCCTGCAGCAGCAGACAAATTTTGTGTTCCCCTCACCAGCAAGTCACCTTCCAATAACCGAACTAAAAAGCCTAGCACACAAATTCACAAGCTCTCCCTCTCTGCAGTGTGATGGTCTCAGCCCTGCACACAGTGGGCACTAGGGAGGCTCCCAAGCCACCAGAGTCTGGCACAGACCTCCTTGGGACTGCTGCAGGCTGCTTCTCTTTCATCCAGCCCCGCTGGAGAAAGTCCTGTGCACAGGGACACACGGGGGGCAATGTGCCCTCACAGAATAGCCCGTCTGCTGAAGCATTCAGATGCCATCTCCCTGATAAAACAAAGCCGAGGGCTTGATTGTAGGGGATATGAAAGATTTCTTTCTCCTAAGAGCAGGGCTGTTTCCCAGTCGTGTTTGCTAATCAAATACCAATGTGACTGGGGTCACATTACACCATGGCTGTCAGCTCTAAGTGCATTCTGTATTTTTCATGTCCCATCCTGGTCTGTTGTGTTGTGTTACTGTTTCACCCCAAGAGGCAGCACTAGAAGACTTTTCCTTGCCGATTGCTTTGTGATTTTGCTTGGACGCCCTGATCGAGGCTCGGATCTGGTGCTGTCACATCCCATGCAAATGACTAAGGAAACGTTTATTAAGCAAAGTTGTTGGTTAAGCATTTAATGTGGCATTTAATTACACAAGTAAAGAACTGAGGAACAGTTATGTGCTGTTCAGATGTGAGGTGCTGTTTGCCCACGTTTTCTGCAGCAATTTTTCCAAATAGCTCTTCTCAAACTGGAGACGTATTTCACTCTTTTTAAGAAAGTTTTACTCTTGTCTTGTGTTCACAGAGATATAAAAGTTTGGCATTCTTTTTTATAATGTCTGAGCTAGCAGGGTTTCTGAGACAAATCTAAAAATCCTTTCTTGTTATTACATTACATGCCTGAATTCCCACTGCTATATACCACAAGAAGTCATTTACCCTCTGCGAGTTAGTGTAAAATACTACTTCTGGTGCAGAATTCATATCTAGGCATGTTTTATTTTTGCCCAAGGTAAATGAGAATGTGGGTGCAGGTTGGAAAGGACAACTTTCTTCCCTGGTTTTTTTCATTAACTTTAGCTGAACCTGGTGATTCTTCTGGCAATCGCCTCAGAGCTGGTAGTTATGGGAGGTTACACAAGCATCTCTTTTTGCTTTGCAAAATTTTCTTTGCTCCCTGAGGTCATAGTTTCCCTCCTCTACTCTCCCTGCAGGTTTCCAGAGATCTCTGCTTCCTCAGGGGTGCTCTGGTTGCAGGGCACCAGCCACGTGAAATATTAGTGCTCCCTTGACATATATACCCTGAAATAAGTTAAAATATTTTGGGACAGAAAAGTTATTTGTAGCATCCCTGTTCCTTTGCCACAGCCATCGCGTGGAGCACTGACCGCTGTGCCATTAGACAGTTTTAATTGACAAGTCCCACTAAGAGACATGACTCCTCAAAGATGATGCCAGGAAGTTACACATTTTAACAGACGCTCACCACCCCCTTCTTTTCTATAAACAGAGAAGACATCTCAAAGGGGCAGGCTGCAGATGGGATTGTTTGTCTCTTAGTGATACTCATATCCCGGGTTGAAGTTTCATGGGTAATTGTACCCAGGCCACTGGTAAGTCAATATCTCTGATGTGGCATCCATTTAAGGCGCTGCTTTCTAGCTGCCCTCTTAGGCAGAGACCTAAGGTCTTGTGGCAGATCAGAGAAGACTCGGATCTTGTGGTCTCATGTTCCCTAAAACTCTTCTGCTGGATTTCCCAGCCCATTACCCACACTTTCTGTCAAGGTTGTCCAGATTTCTAAGAGCTCTGAGCCAGATGATACTGGGATGATTTACTGAGGGTGTGAGATGACAAACAGACTGGCAAGCATTTCCTTGTGGCCTTGGCCACTCAGACAGCTTGAAAAGTGCTTGGGGACTGAGAGAAGCCATGAAGCATGCAGAGCACAAACTTCCAGTGCTCCAGCCTATTCCATCTATGTCTGCACAGAAATTCTCACAGAGCATACATATAGAAGGGAGAAGCAGATTTTTTTTCATATATTAAATAAACTCTTAGATATAACCTAGAATCTCAGAGCTTGCCCACACATTGAGCTATAATACTGCATCTATGCAATACAACTCTGTGTAGAAACCTGTATTTGAAACAAGTTTGTTTTTTTTTTCCTTTGCTTATCTTGCTTTTTGGAGTACCAGTGATTTTTTGTGTTCAGCCAGTGCTCCCCCCAATACAGGAGATCAGCAAGGGCCTGTCCCACTTGAAAGGGTTGTGCTGTGTTCTTAAAGATCTTGGAGAGCTACCGTCTCCAAGTGCAAAATCATCTCTTTCTTACTCTCACTTCCAAGCACTACAGTTCTGTGGGCCAAATACAAGTTACTTTTATACATACTGTCCAAGGGAAAGTAAAAGTACAGCTCAGATCTTCAAGCCCTTTTCTATACATATAGAGCCTTCCTCCTTTGGGGCTCTTCTGCTGGAGAGACTCATGTGGGTCAAGCTATTGGGGCACTAAGGCTTTGGGGCCACCTGTCTTATGGAGGCATGGAACAGCTGTAAAACATCTGCACTGAGCACTTTATCCAGCCTCCATCCAGGACCATTAGTTCATCACAGGACGTACAGTTGCTGGCACCATTAAGAACCATCCCTTTAAATGCAGAGTCCCCAGGGTCTCTTATGGCAGGATGAAAGGGGACAGCTCAACCTTCCAGGAGCCAGGAAAATCCCCAAGAGCCCACGACTATGGCCAGACCATCCAAGTATCAGTCCAGGAGAAATGGAACTGGAAAATTACCTTCTCTGCCCTTCTAACACTCTCCTGTCTTCCAGCTGCTGCATCTCAGCATCTCTCTGCTTGCACCATGGTAAAAGGCATGCCCTGAGACCAAGAAAGTGTCTTTTGCTGGTTTATCCCGGACATGTGGATGAGCAAGGAGCAGAAGTAGAGGGATTGCTGTGATGCCCGGCACTGAGAAGCTCAGAGAGGACATGGCCTTGCTGAAGCCAGGAGACATTGGGAGGCAGAATCTGTCTCAGGAGGCTCCCACATTGCTTCCGAGACAGGGGTGAAAGACTGCAGAAAAGACAAGTGGAGGGCTGGGAGAGGGCCAGGCACCGTCCTGCAGCCTGAACCTCTTCAGCCATGTTAGCTTGCATGCTTGACCCTGGCTGATCAAAGCCTCAATAGGACACTGCCCTCATCTTCCTGCCCTGCCACTGCCAGCGGGAGCACAAGTTATTTGTCTTTTGTGTGTGAGGACCTCCTCCTGGGGACCTTGTCTTCCCTCTAATCAAATAATCAGATGTGTTTATTGTTGTGGAAATCATGCCCTCCCCTGAAATGCCTGACCAGCAACAGCTTCCTGGCTTCGCCTGCAAGCCTGCTGCCTGGATCCCACCTCTCTCTTGGTGTGGCCCGGGGGCTGCATGGGGGCAGCCAGCCACTTGCTCAGCCAGTCCCGGGTGCGCTGTGTCTCTGAGCGAAGGGACCTCTGAGGAGGCCCCTGCAGACAAAAGTAAAAATGCACCCACACTAGGGTTACTTTCTCCATGACCAACCTCTGTCAGGGGGAAAATCAGCTACATCCTAAGAGGAGGTTTGTATTTGGAGCAGGTACTGTGTCACTGGGACACATGAGTAAGGGGAGAGCATGTTCGCAACCATGGAGCTTCCCCTGCCTGTGTGGAGCTAGCTGAGGAGGCTGGAGGCTCTCCTTACCAGCCCACAGCGGCCACAGGCCATAACATGCCTGTCAGTCCCCCGTGTCCCCGAGTGTGAGGGAAGTGGCCAGGAACTGTTTGCTCATGGCCATCGTGCCCGCCATGAGGGGCTGCCGTGAGGGGCTGGCCGTGAGGCGCTGCCCATGAGGGGCTGACCGTGTGGGGCTGGCCGTGAGGGGCTGGCCGTGTGGGGCTGCCCATGAGGGGCTGGCCGTGTGGGGCTGCCCATGAGGGGCTGGCCGTGAGGGGCTGGCCGTGAGGGGCTGCCTGTGAGGGGCTGCCCATGAGGGGCTGGCTGTGAGGGGCTGGCCGTGTGGGGCTGCCCATGAGGGGCTGGCTGTGAGGGGCTGGCCGTGTGGGGCTGTCCATGAGGGGCTGGCTGTGAGGGGCTGGCCGTGTGGGGCTGGCCGTGTGGGGCTGGCCGTGAGGGGCTGGCCATGAGGGGCTGCCCATGTGAGGCTGCCCGTGAGGAACTGCCTGTGTGAGGCTGCCCATGAGGGGCTGGCCGTGAGGGGCTGCCTGTGAGGGGCTGGCCATGAGGGGGCTGGCTGTGAGGGGCTGCCCGTGAGGGGCTGCCTGTGAGGCCGGCTGGCCCCGTGCCTGCGGGCAACAGCTCTGAGGGGCCATTGCCCACCCTGGCCGTGGGTGACCCTGGGGCACGCAGCCCGGCCCAGCCTCACCTCAGCCGGCCCTGAGCGGCCTCCTCGCCCTCCTGCAGCCATGGCTTCGGGGACGCTGCCGGCACCTGCTGCTGAAGTCTCTCCTCTCTCAGTCTCTCCTGCTCAGCCAACAATGGGCTTGATTTGTCTACTGACCCCCTTGCCCCCAACACACCTCTTGTAATGCATATTTTTAAACTCTGATCCCATATTCTGTCAGGAAAAGGAATGTCCTTACTGCACAGCACCAGCCTGAATTTTTGGGTGTTTTTTTTTTTCCTAGTCGAGTTGTTTTCCTGTGTTTACACTCTTACAGAGCAGAATTTATTAATTTGAGGATAAGGACAACTTAGAACATCTTGGCTTAGGGTAAAAGTAAACTGAGCCCATGCCCTGCTTAATAATCTTCCAGAGCTGACACAAAGTGCCAGGGCAGCTCCATAGGGCCTGGGACCCCAGCACACAGCCCCTGGCAACCCCCCTGCGCTCCCCTGCACAGAGAGCGTGGCAGAGCCTGCATGTTTGTCTGCCTGCTGCTGAATCACTGTCTCTGGAGCCTGCCTGCCCTGTACAGGCACCCACTCAATGTGCCTGTCTGTGCTTGGCAGCTGTTGGGCCTATTTTATATTTTATATCTGCGCCCTGACTGGTGTTCCGGCTTGTGAGCTGAGGCTCCTGCTATAGGATGTGTGGGAGAAGGGCAAGAAAGGAGCAGAGTGAACTAATTGGAAATGTGCAGTTTTTAAATAAATAAAGGATTTCTTAAAAAATAAAAAGGCTTAGCAAATTAAAGCAGACAAGCAGGTTACTTGGCAGCTAGAGGATAAACTTGAACATCCTGGGCGCACAATGCATCAAAGCATTCCCCAATGCAGAGAGCCCCAAGAGCTGCCCTCTGGGCTTGGTACCCAGACCCACTCCAGTGAGGCTTTTTGCAAATTGTGTTTTCATCCTGCTCCTGAGAGCACGCTGGCAGCAGGGTGTGCCCGGGCCAGTGCTGTCCCCAGGCTCTCTCCGCATGGGGCTGCTGATGGGGGTATTTGTTGGCACTCTACGCCTAAAGCACAAATCCAGCTGGACTCAAGCTCATTGAAGTCGGTGAGAGAACAAGTGCCTTTTGTTCAGCACAAACATCCAAGAGGAGACATGCAACAAAACAGCCAAAACAAAAGCTATACTCCTTGAAACACTGCCCCAAAAAACTACCCATGTGGGCCAAGGGTTCCTATTGTTCTCCCAGAGTTTGCAGGGCCAGGGAGGACCTGAAACTCAGCTGGCAGACGGGCTCCTCTCTCATCTCTGAGGCTCAGGGAGCATTAGTTGAATGTCACTGCTGCTGGCCAAACCCATGACTGATACAAACCATGTTACAGGGTGACTTGAATCATTTGCTGGCATCCCTGAGCAGACCCCTGCCAGCAGGATAAAAAAGGTCCTACAGAAAATCTACAGAAAATCCAGTGTGACAGAGTTGGGGCTGTGACAGTGAGCACCTTGACTATGCTTTGGGACCTGCTGGTTGCACCCTTGCTGACCCCTGTCCCCCTCTCACAGGAATCCTTGGGAGCAGTTGTCCTGAGCTGAGGAAGCCCAAGTACATGGAAACCTCAGTGTGTCCTCCATAACTGAGCCCATGACTGCCCTGCTTCCCGGGCACCCCTATCCCAGGGCATGGAGGTGAGTGATGTGTATGTTACCTCTGACCTGCAAGGGGTCCCAGGGCTCCCTGCTGCCTCCATGTGCAAGTAATCCCAGGAAGGGGAAAATCCACAACCCATGTGAAGCCTCAAGATTTCCCATCTTTTCCTAATGCTAAACACAGAAGAAAATCCACAGGAGAGAGACTAAAGAAATCAGACTTGGTGAATGCTGCCTCTGCTCTCAGGAAATTTGGCCAGAACTAAATGTGCAGAGGAATGTAACCACTGCAGAAGACGGTGCTTGACTTTTTAAATCCAAGCCCCTAATACACTGTGCTTTGGCTGTGATTTAGCATTTTTCTTTTCTTTTCTTTTCTTTTCTTTTCTTTTCTTTTCTTTTCTTTTCTTTTCTTTTCTTTTCTTTTCTTTTCTTTTCTTTTCTTTTCTTTTCTTTTCTTTTCTTTTCTTTTCTTTTCTTTTCTTTTCTTTTCTTTTCTTTTCTTTTCTTCTTTCCCTTTTCTGTTTTGTAGCAACAGCAGTCTAACCACTCTCCAACCCCTCCTGACCCCCAGCCTGGTGCCCCTCACTGCTCCATCCACTCTGTTGTGCCATCAAAGCAATCTGAAGAACTGAGTTGGGAAATGATCCATGTCAAAAACAGCCCAGCAAAGAAAAAACAAATCAGTCTTTTTTTCAATAGCAGCTCAGTTTCCATTGTCCTTCCACAGCAATGAAAATCCCTACAATTGGGGAAGGAGAAAGGACATGGGGATGGGGTGGGACCAAGTGCTAGGAGGGAGGGATGGGGCAGAAGTGCATAAAATGCACATTGGACTGAGGCCTTACTGTCCTCTTGCTATATGTAAAGAAAAATTACTGGCCTGGAGGGCTTATTTTCAATAGAGGGGAGAGAGGAACAAAGAAGGAGGGTAGGAAAGACATCCTCCATGGTGAGAAGGATGTGTGCACGTGCCTCTGTGAAGAGATAAGAAACACCCTTCTTGAACCTAACACTCCACTAACTGAATTAGTTGTGATTAATTTGGCCAAATGTGAATACAGAGTGGACGCTGAGCATGCTTAGAGTGCCTTTGATTTCCTCTGCTTGCCGAATTAACCAACACACTGTTGGGCAGCTTCAGTCTTAAGAGCAGCCCCACGACTGCTCTAACTCATGCTCTGGTTTCAGTGTCCCTGGAGGTGCCACCCGCCCTGCCCATCCTGGCTGGGTTGTGTGCAGCAGCACACCATGGCCCTGGTGCCCACCCAGGAGCCCTCACCCACTGCAGCAGCCCTGACAATCCTTTTCACACCTGGGGCAGGGGCTGCCCTGCAAACTCAGCCCACCTCTGCAAATTGTCACTTACAGGGATGCAGGCACTGGAACGACAAGCAGCATGAGGAAATGCTGCTCTGAGAGCTGCCTCCTCGTTTTGCTTGCAGGGCTCCGTGCCTCTGCACATCCAGCCACTCGTGAACCAGGTGCTCACCATTTATACTGCCTTCCTCACATACATTCCTGTAAATACTGACTCCTTCAGGGAGAGGCTAGAAATAAGCTGATAAAGTAAACTTGCTGTTAGATCAAAAGCAGCAATACCTAAGTGTGTGTACATATACATATAATATATGCATATCTATACCTAGGAGGAAGGGAGGGGAGGTTTAGTTATTTTTATTTACCTATAAACAAATCTCTTCATATTTGCTCTGTTTTTTCTTCTTTTCATTCCTAGAAGAAAAATGGCAAATGAAACCTCTCAACATCATAGCTTGCTGGTTTGAAAATCTCGGTTGCAATTTTAAAGTTTTTTTCCTTTGTACTCTGGATTGAAGGATGTGATGCATGAAAACTCCAGTTTAACAGAGCCTAGAGACTAAATCAGATTGTGTAGGTAAGGTTTTGGCTGAGAAGCAGACACTTCCTAGTCAGTACTAAGAATTCAGAGAAGAACAGGGAAGGTTTTAATGTAAGTTTACTTTCCTTGCCATGAATTTTAATGACAGTTTTCACGACTGCTTCTGCGATTCGTAAGAGAAAATTAAAAACCTACACCTTGAAACTTATATGACAAAGCTGCTAACATCTTGCAGCTTCTGGCATTATCTTTGAGAACCCTTCAGTCCTTTTTCTGTGCCACATTGTTTTCCACACAAATGTATTTTAAATATAAAACATTGAATGTTCATTGCTTCTTTATATCATTTGTATTCATTATCCACTAGAGGCAAAGGGCGCAGCTTTATATAGAAGCCTCATTGAATGTCTCATTTTGCTATTTTACTGTACTGTACATATTTCCCAATAAATTATTTCTTTCAAATGCAGATATTCTTCTGGAAAAGCGAAGCAGGGCTGTTTCCTCTGCACAGAGGTTTTCTTTTGCCATGAGCACAGCCAACTCGTCTGGCTTGGGTTAGTTTGTCAGGCATATTTTGGGAACAGTTTGAGAATTAATTCTGCTTTAAAGACTATAATCACCTTTTTGGCCCTTGAAACTGGTTCAGGATTTTTGTACCAGGCCAGCAATAAAATAGCTTTTGCACGTGTCAAAGGTTTATTCTAGACAAGCAAAAAAGCAGATGAAATCTTTATCTTTCTTACAATCTATACCCACAAACCACTGACTCAGAAATGACTTGTCCCTGTGTGTAATGAAGGCACAGTCCCATCCCATACCATGTGGGGTGGTCCTGGGGGCCACATACTTTGACTCTTCCAGTTGCCAGCAAAATTATTGGTGTTGGTTGGCTACACTTGCAGATGGCTCGTGAGGCTTCTCAGCAGTGAAGGCAGAAGTTGTATTGTAGGTCAATGTGGCTTTGGGGACATCAGAGATCAGGGGAACTGCTGGATGAAAGAGGCAGTCAAGAAAGGAGACTGTGATGTTGGTGGTACCCAGGGAGATGAAGGAAAGCGTGTGTGGAACAGGCTGTGAGATCTGGGTGCCAGCATGTGATCTAGGGAGGGAGCAGGGATGTGTGATGGGTGTCTCTCTCCCCGTACTAATTACTGATGGGTTTCCTCACAATTCCTACTTGCCCTTCTGCTTTCTTGCTCAGGCACAAGGTAGCTTTGTGCTGCTTTGTCCCTGGTCTTGACTCTGGACACAGTAGAGGGATGTCACAAGTCTGGGATACAAAACAGAAATTGAGGAGCATTATCACAGAGTTCCACCTTCCTTGTTGGTTTGTGAACTTCACACATCAAGGACAATCCCCTCTCCTTCCCACCTATTTCCTGTTCAGGTCTGACACACCCTGCCCCCTTTTCCAAACTATTTTAATTCTCATCCCCTTCCCTTTGCTCCAGTTGACTCTCCTTATTTCCCACTCTCCACTCCCTCACCTCTCCTTACCCATTTCCAGAGCAATCCTATCTCTCTGGCTGCCTGTGTCAGATCATTCCCATCCAGCTCACTGAGAAAACCATCAGCAAAGATGTCCCCCCTGGAGCAGATCCCACACTTGGGAATTAGGATCCCTTCTGTCTTGTTTCCATCCTTTCCCAAGGCATGCCTTAGCACCTCCATACCTTCTCTGTAGGGATGAGCACACCAAGAGAAGGGAGTCTGAGTACCCTCCTCAGGAGACCTCCAGAGCCTTTGAGCCAGAATCCTCTGGGACTTACTAGAAGCCCTGAATGCCTTCTGGGAGGCTGCAGGAGCCGCTCAGCTCCACTTCAATCTTGATAATGGCATTTTGCTTCCTGAGAGCCTCCAAGCAGCACAGCTGCCACGTTCCTCATGCCTGAGAGGCTGTGATGCTCTGCCCTGGGTAGAGCACATTGCAGCAGGTCACTGCACTGCTGCTGGGGCAGCGCAGCTCCGAAACCCTCCGTGCGGAAAGGCGCTGCATCCCACTCTGCTCACAGCAGGATACAGGTCTCAGGAGGGTGCAGTTCCCTTCATTACAATTAATTAACAGTCAAATGGCTCCACATACTTCCTTACACAGATAGAGCAGTCTGAAAATCAGATTTTAGCCTGAGCCCAGGTCCTGGGGAAGTGAGTGTGTTGTGGAGAAACCAGGGCAGAAGGACTACCATCTCAACCTGTGGTCACTGAGTTTCCAGCTCTCAATACACTCCTACTTTGTCCTTTGCTACTCTTTGTACATCTCCAGCAGGAGAAACTGAGGTATCCTTTGTATTTGCACAGTTTTCAGCTGTGAGTGCAGGTTATGACCTGACTGGTTCTAAAATTGGCATCTATGTGGTTTATAATTTAATACATGTAAAACTGACTGACAGTTATCCATGAGCTGTCTGGGCAGTAAACACCAAGACCTGCATTCAAAATGTTTTGGAAAGCAGTACATATATATTTTTATTGACCCATTCCTGTCATTTCTATTGCACCTTGTGTTGTAAACTTGCACCTTTCTGTCTACTTTGTTCTTTTATTCTTTCCTTTTTCTTCACAGTAACCTGTAATTTCCATCTTAGGCTTCATTATTCCTTCTCCCTGTACTAATGCCTTTTCACTGAAGTATCTATTTTGAAAATTATTCCACCTAACATAACACTCTTGCCCAGATCTCACTGCAACCCACAGCCCAATCCTACAAAGATCTATGCTTGTGCATAATGTGTGAAAATAAGAGTTCCCAGCTTCAGTTAAATGACCAACATACCTCATGTGAAGAGCCTGCACAGAACTTTCAAGGCATCCTAAATCTCTGGCAGGGGTCTCCAGCCTCTCAGCTGGTTGGACCTGGCAGCTGCTACAGGCTGCAGAACACCTCAGATGGTACCAACAGCAAGAGAAGAGCTCCACATTGAGATCAAAGTGCCTGGGGAACTTCAGCAATGAACAAACAGCTGCCTAAGCTGAAATTCTCTGAGTTGACAAGGGACTTTTTCTTGCTTCTCCTCTCAATCCTGGGGTATGGAATCAGGATTCAGGCAATATAGCTGAAGACAATGCAGATTTGAGAGAGAATCAAGTTAAGCCCTGGGATGCTTTCTTTTTCCTACAAAGTAGCATGTGGTTTTGGTTTTTTGTTAAAAAAAAACTTGATCATGTATCATTCTCTAATACCAAATCACATCCACAGCTGAGGATGACTTTGTAGACACAAAGAAGGGAAAGACTCTACATACAAGTACATAACCATATATAGTCTTAAAGCCTTTATTTTAATGCAAAATAAACCAGGTAAAATTTATATAGCCATATGTAACAAAAGATCAAAATCTTTGATGTGGTACTAGAAAAAACCTGTCAAATTACATGTTGAATTTCTCCCCCAAAACAATCACACATGATTTTTAAATCAGTTTCACTTAAACACACAGATATTGTCAAGATCACAAGTACCTCTCTCTCCCTCACAGTAATACAATAGTGTCTCACAAAGCCTTCTTTCCTAAGCAGAGATAGTGAATAGCACTTCTGATTTTGCATGTAAGGCTTAAGGACCCTGCAGGACAACTGTGGTGGGGAGCACAGGTGTGGGTTCCTTTGAAAGTGCAAAGCAGCCCCTGCTCAGAGCAGTGTCAGGATGTGGCTCTGGCAGAGCAGTCGCTAGGATTCACTCACAGCACTAACTCTGATAAACAAATCTGTGATGGCTGGGAGGAAGAGGTAGCACAATTCATCCGTAAAAAAATTAGGCAGCATGTGAAGCTATTTCTAGATCAGGAAGCTGGAGTGAATTGGAATTCAGGACTGTATGCACTTTTTCAAGGCAAGAGCCTTTTTTTTTTTCTTCTCTATGCTTAGTTTCCCCCACAAAGGGCAGTTGATGTTTCTTTATGCATTTGAGGGGTGCCTAGAGACTTCTGCATCATAATATATCACAGTGGTAATGTCGGCTCACAGGCCAAGATCACGGCTCACTAGTGGGTGGTCACTCAGAAAATCCACAGGCTCTTTTTCTATCTCTTAATCTTTCAACTGCTGGGCCTGGCTGGCGCTGTGCCAGAGCCAGAAACGCAGGCTGCACGCCACCAGCTCAGGAAATCAAAGCTTCAGCTTCACGTGAGTGCGGGCCTCTCTCCCTCGGTCTTGATGCCTGTTCACACACACACACACTTAGGGCTGCTCCCATGGCAAACCCAACTCTCCCTTCACACCCACTACGTCAGTAACTCTACTGCTGGACTGGCACATTTTGGATGAGGGAGTGCGAGGCAATTACGTGTCAAGAGCATTTCAGACTCGTAATTTTCCCAAACATATGGACATATGGGAAAAGAACAACTTGTTACTTAACGGCTCTTTTGGATTTTGCAAGTGTGTATTTTCAACCGTCAGTTGTAGCACCTCGTGAATTCTGCACGGTACATATTTTTCCACAATATGGTGCTAAAATCATACATTTTATACTGCAGAAAAGCTGACTATATATACTGTAGTTACACATTATACTTTTGAAAATACTGTACCTCTACCAGATATTAAATCAGGAAATGGCAATTTTCTCCCAGAACAATGGCACCAGAGATTGATGAGATGCTCTGTAATACTTTTTGGTCTTGCTCCCCCTGTTAGGTCACACTGTTTTTCCTCCTTAGCTCCTTATGTGTAGGATGCATCCATATATTATACTTTTTTTTTTTTTGATTGGAAGAAGCTCTCTACTGATTTCTGCTTACTGAGCAGAAGCATCATTTAATAACCTGTTGGGTAAGGCAAGATTAACAGCTCAGAAGGTGTTTGTTTGATTTGTCTGCCTCAACTGAGTGGAGCCGATGCAGTCAAGGGGAGCTCTTAAGGAAAGATTCAGGTTACGAGGAGACATTGGGCAGGTCCCTCAAAGGCTATAAATAATCTAGGAGCTGTTTCCATCCAGATTTTATTTGGCCCTGGCTCATGAAATACTGTAAATAAGTTCTGTTCACTGTGCTGTGATGCCATTTGAAGGGTTAGTTGAGAGTGATTTACAAAGGCAGTAGCTTATATTCAGAGCTGTTCTTAATTGTGGCCTGGCTTGATAAAGCCACTGTCACAAACATTAGTTTCTTTGCAGCTGGATCAAATGTATCAGGGGTTATATTTCAAGGAGGGAAAGGAAAGTATTTTAATTTGTTTTTGCTTCAATTTCAACAGGCCTTTATAACACCAGCGGCTATCCTGTGGCTGCCAAGTCCTGGCTGAGTATCCTACAGCATCTAAAGCTTTCTGAGAGAAGTACAGGGCTGTGCAGAGCACGTACATGACAGGCACAGTTTCCTTGGGGAATACGCCTTATTTATGGAGGGTACTGAGAGACATCCAGCTTTACAACCAACACTCCCTCCAGAGGTTTTTCCCTCCTACATTACTAGGGAAGAGGGCAGAAAGAAATGGAATAAGAACCAAACACCCTTGCTTCATAATCAGTTGCATTCCTCTTCCTCTCTCCCTCCCACCAATGCTTCCTCCTGACTGGATTTAGAGCTGTGCCTGCCCCTGCCCCAGGGAGTCCAGCCCTCTGTCTGAATCACGGAGGTGCTCCCCTGCCATGGAAAGCTGTCTCCTCTCTCCTGCTTCCCAGCCTGCTGGTGGGTGGAGGCTGGTGGGAATGCAAGCACTGGAGCCTGCCAGCCACTCAGGCAGCTGCAAGTGCTCCCTGTGCCTGAGGGTTCTAACCAGCACCATCAGCAGAGAAGAAAGTAGGCTGGGATTAAATGCTTCTTCTCATCAGGGCCATTACCTGCTAGCAGGACACACTCCTATCAGAACAAACCTTCCTGATGGTATTTAACACCTGAGAAGTGATCTATGTGATTTAATATGTTGCATACCAAAGGTGTCAAAATGACATCAGAGAAATCGTTATGCTTAATCCTTGGCCAGGTCACAGTCTTTTCCTGATGAGGAGAGGAGGCTGAGTGGTTTAGTGACACTTCCAAAAGGCAGAAGTTGAGGAATTAAGGACACTTGGAAATAACGTATTTCTAGGTCGCAATACTGCATGGTTTCCTCCTGACAAAATCCTTGAGACAGATCTCTAAGCGCTCAGAGCCCTCTTGGGTCAGGATACAAAGGTCCCTGTGGCTGGGGACACACATTTCTGGCTGCAGAGCAAACTCAGGCTGTTTGGGGGCAAAGGACTGAGCATGTACCCCACCACCCTGTCACCCCACCACGGCTCTGATGTGCTCCTGACACCCTCCCCATCCACACCTTCTCTCTTCCTATGCACAGCTGCAAATAACTTGCTACAAACAGCTATTCTCACATCTTCCTCCTGGGCCCCAGGGTCTTGAAGCCCTTCCTGTTACTTTCCTTGTCTTTTCCCTTGCTGTGAAAAGCGCCTTTCCCCACTGACCTCATGGCCTCTGGTTGCAGGAACTCGAGTAGTTTGGCACTTGACACGGTGGGGCCCGGTGCTGCCCAAGGCAGACACGGTGCTGGCAGGCACTTGGCTCCAACACTGCCTGGAGTGGGCCAGGAATGGGCTGCCTTGATGGAGCCAAGGCAGAGCCTGACACAGTAACTTAATATGAATTATGGAGTCCATGCCCACAGTCACCTCCCTGGTCACTTCCTTATAGGCCAGCTCCACTGAAACCCCTCAAATGACACTTCCTGACAGCAGCTGAGGATCTGGTCTCCAGGGTTTACATTTAAAGACTGTACACTGTAGAACTAACCACACTCACAAGCACGCACTCCCCCCTCTACAGACAGTTCTCAGGTGGATACCTGTTCTCTGAGAGCCTGCCCAAGCATAGGGGATAAGGCTTTTTACCCTACTCCAACTGCAGCAGGTGCAGTAAGAGAAGACTCTTGATATTCAGACTGCAAAAAATGAAGGCTACAAGATAAATGCTGCCACCACCAAAAAGACAGAGGAAGACAGAGGCCAGATCACAGATCTGAAACTGCAGCATCCTTTAAACAGAGCTGTTGGTCAGGACGTGCCTGGAATATGGCCACTATCTCTGTGGCAGTCCCTTGTCATGATCACACACTAGATACACAAGATGCCCAGCTCTGCAAGAAGTCCATACTGCATGCTGTGTTCTCACTTAAAAGGCTCTACAACAGCACTCTAAAGTAAACTCTGGTGACTCTGCTGCCCTTACACAGACAGCTATGTACTGTAAAGGTGTAACTGGATTCAGTAAATAGCCCTGAGGTGTATTAAGTGTTGTGTTTCATTCCCAGCAGCCACTTTCTATTTTTAAAAGGAATTAAAAAACACTCCACAGTCTGGTACCTCACATACTCAAAACACATCGTACCTCACGTGGCTTTAGTTCGCCTGTTAGAAAGCACCTAGGCTGAGCCCAGCTCAGTAAGAACGACTCCAGGTCTCGTGTGCCATTCTTACAGGCAGCTACGCTTAGGAACAACTCTACAAGGATGCTGTGCCCAAGTCCAGTGCACGGCTACACAGCTGCAGTCATGGGGTTCTTCTGCCTGGGATCCTGCTGCCTGTACTGGTACTGGTCTGGACTGGTCCCACGGTGTCGGAGCATTTCACTGTAGGCTGGTGCTCGGTGGGACTGCGGAGGGGAAGGCGGCACGTCCTGCCGGAGGGGTCCTTTATGCTGGTTTGCCATGGGCTGGCCTGGGTAATACTGAGGGTACCTCAGTTCTGCCACTCTTGTGTCCGGCACACGGATGTAGTTCCCCTTGGATGGGTGGATAACAGGCTGTCCTCCGTGGTAGTAGGGAAGATCTCTCTCTTTGTACGTTACTCGTGGCCCTGTTAAATATTCTAGTGGCTCTGCAGGTCCACGCCTGAGGAGGAAAAAACATAATAAAGCACATAAAAAGGCAGTCTACTAGCCCAGTGATACATTATTGTACATACAATCTATGTTTACTTTGGGAGAGGAAATGCCACCTCAAGCATGACAAGTCCTGATGAATGAAAAGAACTTCTGAAGGATAACAAGCTTCCCACCTGCGTGCTACAAAAGTGTGTAGCATCCAGGACACTTGAGGAAGGGTCCAGTACACATCACAGCCCTTTTACAATGGGGGAGCACTGGAGCCCTTCAGCTTCCAAAGATAGTCTCCTGTGATCCATTTGCCATAATGGAAACAAAGCTCCTTTAAACAATGCATATTTGACTGAATCTTATCTAGCCTGAGGATAAACAGATGAGTTGGGTCTGCAAGTCTGCAAATCCCATAAGCTTTACATGCACAAATATTCACGCTTTCCAGGCCATTTCCCACTATTCTCTCCCAATATGTCAGCCTGTAAAACTTTCCAAACACCATAGTTGGAAAAACTGGGCAAGAAACACCAGGGATGTCAGGCTACAATACCTGTGTTTAATGGGCAAGTTGCCAATGAGGTTTCAAAAAATCTGTGATCTAAAAGGCCTGATATTACAAGAGCCCTGTAACTTGTCTGCATCAGTATGGATATCACAAGCCCTAGTTCACATGAAAAGCAACACGTGAATATGTCATCCCCGAGGATGTGCCATGGAGTCCCCTCTGTAGCCTTCTGCATCTTAATTTCATGATTTTCACTAATGAAGGATTGATATTTTTTCCTATTACAACTTAACTTGTGATACTTTTGAAATGGCAAAAATAATTGTTCTCACAGACATGTCACCAGAGCATCCCCAAAAGTTCAATTTAATTAGGAGTTTTTGCCAGTCTGACTGCAAATGTCTTTGCACTTTGGACAAAACCTCTCATTGACTGCACAGGAAGCTTCTCTCCAAATGAGAGCTTAGGGAAGAAGACAGCGTTTTGACCTAAAACAGGGGCTGGAAGTTGATGAATTATATAGATCAATTACACCTGCTCTGTGTCTTTGGGACTGAACTCATCAACTGTGTAAATATTCTTTGCATAGATTATGAAAAAAGTCATCATTCGGGTACAGCAGATCAGGTGTTCAAAATTTGTCAATGACTCTCTTGTTCACACAGAGATTTTACAAGCATGCTCCTTCTTTCTTAACCTGGGCTCCCAGACTCCACTGGAACTTGTTTAACATGTAGTAAAACAAAACATGTGGTTTTCTGCTGCACTCGTTTAAGCCCATGGGGTAAATCACGGACATAGGCAATGAACAAACATTATCTGCCTTGAAATGAACCTACAATTCTCCTCCTGGAATAACTTAGTGCAAATGTTTCCTGTTTAAAATGGAAAGAGCAAAAGGAAGCATTCCAGGCCTTGGACTTTTAGGACCCTATGCTCCCCAGAGACTTTCTGCTTTAAAAACAGAACATTATAAAAGACAGGCACTCCCAGCTTCCCCCCCCACCTCCTGGTGAGACAGTCCAGACAAAGTGCTGAAGGGCCTGAAGCCACTCTCTGAGATACCAAACCACTCTTAACCGTACGTACTGAGACAATTACCGTCACTGCTCACACACCTACACCTTGCAACAAAGCCCAATTTCCAGAGCAGGCCAAAGAGCTGCTCCACTTTTTTTAACATGTGCATGAAGGCCTGTTCACTAGTCAGTCCCATCACACTCAGCTTTAATGGCTCTGTGCACAAAAACGTACTTCCAATCATAAAAGGCTCTGCAATGGTAGGAACTGCTTTGTGTCAAGCAGCACACCAAGAGGAACAAATGTCAAATCTACACCCATCACCTTTTAATGTAAGGATCATGCTCAAAATCCTGTACATTGGTTTTATAAGGTGTTCTCATCAGCAGCTATAATCAATGAAATTCTTGTGGATCACATTAAAAAAGGACTGAGCTTGGAACCTGATCCAGAATTCACTGAAAACCCAGTGGTAGCTTTTGGACAGAGCTATAACTGCAAATTGAATTACTCTAAAAAACCAAATCTGGCACCAAAATGATGGCTGACAATAGGACTGAGCCACCAGCACGACATACTGAGCCTTCAGTACACAACTCATGCCTCAACTGACACCAGAGGTCTGCGAGGTGCAGCAAAAAAGAGGGGTACTTTGCCATCCAGCCAAAAGAGCTGTTTCCAGGAAAACTCATCCAGTCCAGTTTTAGGAATAAGTGTTACACTGCTGCCACAGAAGCTGTGACTGTGCTCTCAGCTGAGGGTTGTGCACTCAGGCTGCTCTGGTCCAGGACTAAGCAGCAAAGATGGGCTTGGGCAATCAAAGCGTGCCAGACCTGGAAAATGGCCCCAAGCTGCCCGAGCTAATGCCATCAGATCCCCATTGCTGTTCCCTCTCCTGGCGAACTAAATCCACCAGTGCTTCACTGACAGCTAGCACCATCTGCGGCTGGGTAGACAAACTGCAGAACAACATCTGGGAAGAGCAAAATCTTTCCTTAAAAGATAAAACCCCAAATTGTTCACTGTCAGCACCAGTTTCCTTTCTCTGAGGGCAAAACACCCATAGGTGGTGCAATTCTTGAGTGTCTTGCCCAGAGTCACAACTTAGCAGCTGGGAGGACAGGTTGTACACAGAGACCTGACAGGAATCCACACTAACCTTTCAGGAAAGCCCCAGGAAGACAGAAGGTATGAGAGTTATTTTAGCAACCTTGGGGTTAATAGAAGCAGTGATCTAGCAACAATTAGCAGAACTTTTGCCTGAGTAAAACCTTGGGAAACAAGGGTAACTGTCCAAAAGGCTGACTCTGGGCAGCATGACTGAGGGAGATTTCACAGAAGATATCCTCATGGCTGCTCCACACTTCAGCTCACTTTCCCTAGTGATCCCAGTGGGTGTTACACTCCCAGACACACAAGCTACAATGACAACACTTTTTTCCCTTTTATGACCAGCACAGCATGTTGAAGCCAGATTATTTCCCAGGGATTCATTCTTCCTCACCTACTGCCATGCCTGGTGAAGTGCATTCTCATGGAGCTGCTCACAGTGCAACCAACCAGCCTACAGAGCCTCCATGAACCTCTGACCAGTCTTAAAACACAGTAAAAAACTGCCCTTTTCTCCTCAAGCGTGACAAATTAACTATCAGAAAGTTAATCTTTCTAAAGTAAAAGAAACAACTGCAAATACCAAGCTCTGCCTGCAGAAATGCTGTCACCATTAGCAGTAAGTCTGGGACACTGAAGGCAGTTCCCAGCAGGAAGAGGATGGCTCCTCCGAACCAGCACCCTTCTCACTTGATAGCTCACGGTGTAAAAGTACATGCTGTTGTTTATCCTTAAAGAAATTGCCAAAACAAACCAAACCAAACACTTTCTACTTGGCAGTCCCTTGTAGATGCTGTGCTTGTTTCTGCAAGAAGGAAAACAACTCCCACCTTTTCCCTCAGCAGACACTGCCACCTCTGAGGGGGTCCTAATGAAATTCTTCTCCTCTCTGCACTGTTTTTGTTGGCTTCTGATGAGTTCAGAGTTCACAGGGCCATATCACACCTCCCCAGTGACCCATGGTGTGGGGGTCAAACCAATAATCTCAAGTGGAAAATCAGTGACCCAGGGGAGTGATCAAAAATGCACAAATTGGGTCAAGCAGGTCCAGCCACTCAAAAGGACCAGGCCAGGACCGTGCCCTCTGAGAGGACATGCTGAGTAGGAGCTGCTCTGACTGTCAGCTGTTTTCCAGATTTTTGGCCATTTGTTTGACCTGGGGATACAGTGCAATTAATGGCAGGCAGAAGGCAGGGAAGCTGACACAACATCCTGGGAAGGAACTGATCTCAGAGCTCAAAACCTGGTTTTGCTGATAGTTCAGCTCTGCTGGGTCCCACTGGAAAGTGCATTATGGATGTGGGTCTAGCTAAAAGCAGAGGCTGCTGCTGCAGGAAGCAACTGAATGAAGTGAGAGAGAAGCACCATGCTCCACAAAGGAGTGCAACTGGTGGGGCAGAGTGAAAACACTCCTCAAAAATGTCATGAGCAAGGTGCCCCTTAAAATGGTGCCCCTTCTGCTTTGAGGAAGCAAAGTCTCATCTTCCTTCCCCGGCAGAGAAATTACAGATCACACACAGGCAGTTGTGAATGTGTTTCACTTCATATGCTGGTCTGCAGCTCTACCAGTTTATCTTTTAAAATGATTTACCAGTTAACAACTGTGATCCATTTTGAGCATTAAGAGCACAAAGTAGCCTTGTCCAACTAAAGCAGGTAACTTCTGACTGATATTCAATTAACATGTTGTTATTTTCTCTATGACAAGTAAAGCCTAAAGCAGGTTTGTTTTTCTATCTCTGCTTTATTTATCTTCCAAGCATTAAAAATATAGTATTTTCTGGCTTTACTGCAGAATTTTTAAGAGCTTCTGGGTTTATTTAAAACTGAACTACAGGATTTGGAACACTTAGGAAAGACTTCTTTTACCCAAAATATTATTTAGTCACAGGTATCTGAAGGTTTCAAAAGCCGTAAGTAAACACTTCTTGCTTTCTGCAGGTCCCTTTTTTTTTTTTTTAACCCCTGTTTTAGTAATTCTTCAGCTGTGGAAAATACCTGATGCTTCAAAAACCTAATCAGAAAAAAAAAAATACATTTCAGGTTTACTGCATTTCATTGATAACCTCTATTTGCAGGTCACTTCTAACATCCTTGGAGACATGTGCTTGGGCTATCTGAAAGGGGAAAAAAGCAAAATGAAGGTCTAACTGCTCGTGCTGTGCCCCATCACGTTGGGGGTTTGGATTTCATTGTGACAAAGGGTTTTTCTTCCCTCTGTTCTATAGGGAAAGTCACAGAGGTCACCCTCTTAGTACCTGGTAAAAAGCAAGGAAGGGAATGGTCTCTTCTTACATCACTATCTCCTCCTTGCTGCTGAGGGAATATTTTGCAAGGGATATAATCTCACATGAAAACCTGCCTTCTTACTTTGTTAGAGAGTACTTCTTGAAATAAACTTCAAAGACAGCCACACACTAAGTAGCAAATGGAAAACCCACATTTGGCTGCAGTCTCTTTCATGTCTAAGCAAGACATACAGAGACTCTGGGTGATGGCATCAGACAGCCCAGGCTGTGATTAAAGAACAGGAGAAAGCAACAAGATCCTATCTGTGTCCAAATTCTCAGTGAAGAGCTCCACTGTATGCAGTGTGATTGTGTGATGTTTGTTCTCAGCCAGGAGGATCTACTTTTAAAGAAGAAAAGAGAAGCTGATGTAAGAATTAAATTATGCAAACAAACAATCTTGAAGTATCAAATACATTACACTGTCTTTATAAAGCTCTTCTCAACAAACACTAAAAACAATTAACTGAAAAGATCACGTAGTGCCTATCTCTCCAGACAGAGTATTAAAGATACTGCAGTGCTGTTTGTAGTCAGTGGCTCTAAGAACTCCTGTTGCTTAATATTCAACATGCATATAACATAAATAAATTAATGAAATTTCAAATCACCGCAGATTTCAAAGAAATCACTGAGATGCATTAAGGTGGGTCTCTGTATCTTAATAGGTGAGATAATCCTATAATAAATATTCTTTGCCCTTTCAGATCAATACTTCCCACAGCCAAATAAAGGGTTTGCATTTAAAATTCACTGGGAATCAAATTTGGTATCTTAGTGCTGGGAAGAATCTACAAGCACAAGGAAGTGCTCAGTGGCTGCTGTCTGTGAGCACAAGGAAGTGCTCAGTGGCTGCTGTCTGTGAGAGAGGCTTGTACCCCACAGAAGAAGGCAGATGTCTAGCAATGTCATACTAACCTCAAACACACCATACACACTTTATTTATGGGCTGAGCTGGTGGAGGTGCTTCCTTCTCCTGTTCTTTTATCAACAATACAAGGCTGAAAAATCAGATAACATAAACGAATACAATCCCTGGCTCTCATGTAGCACATGCCATGCAGAGAGAGCTGTTTTTAGTTTGAGGACTGTGTTTGGAATTCCTTCAGTGTCAGGTTTCCAGTTACCAGACCCTCTTCCCTGGGCCAGGCACGACTGCGGTCGGACTGGATTAGCAGAACACTCTGCAATGTATATTACACAGCTTTGACTTCTGCAGGCTTTGCAGACCCATAAAAATAATGATCATTTAATGACCTGCATTTCAAGGTGGGGGCTGTGTGTGTGAGTGGTGGGTGTAAGAGTGGAAGAATCTCTCTTCCCGTTCTAAAGAATTCCTATTTGGTTTGGAGAAGGATGAGTCCAGATAAGTTTGTTTGAAATCCAAGCAATACATTCCAGATGCAATGCAGGCAGGCCTGATTCTCTTCTCTTGCATACACTTTTGCAAAGTCTAAAGTGGTGCTAACTGGTCTGAATATTAGAGCTCATATGCAGTTTCTCTCTCTATTCAATACTACAGCTTAAAATATTTAGAAACAAACAGTTAAAGCACCACAATCCCAGCAGGTAAGTTCAGAGACGTGTTTATATTTCTCTAGTTGAAGTCCAGCCTTAAAGCAGCTGGAGAACTACATCCTTTATTGTTTGCAGAGGGCCACACCACAGAGGTGTTGGGCCCCAGCTGCCCCCTGGGCCATTTTTAGCAATTGGAGACATTTAGGTGTCATACTTGCTTTTACATCTAAGACCAAGGCT
Source organism: Haemorhous mexicanus (assembly GCF_027477595.1). Lineage (NCBI taxonomy): Eukaryota > Metazoa > Chordata > Aves > Passeriformes > Fringillidae > Haemorhous > Haemorhous mexicanus. Next base: position 25,287,912 of record NC_082348.1, on the reverse strand, counting down.
ACAATTTACTCACATACCAGCTTTCCATGCAGGGGAGCAGACTGCAGAAACAACGGTAAGACAGGCAAGCAGTGTATGACAGGTTTAAAACTTTACTGTAAGATTAGGTATGACTTCCTATGACAGCATGAACAGCTTATTTTGTCTGCAAGAAAATAGATTGTTCTCAATCCCTAATGGAGCAAACTACGTCACAGACTGGTTAACATCAGAATTTAGAGTGCCATTTAATTAAACTCCCTCCCATCCGCAACCAAACCATAAGACAGTGTTGCTGCTTTGCTCCAGCATTAGTTTATTTTTCACAGCAAATCTCAGACCAGTTTCTGATAATCTCATCCTGCAGGCAAAGCTCCCCTTTCTCTCCTTCCCTAAATCCAACCTACAAATATAGGAACTGTGACAACCAGGATTAAAACCCTGGAATCAACAAAAACAAAACCCGAAATGTGCTAGCTGGTGCTCTATAAATGCCTAAAAAGCATTCACAACAACTAGTGCAATAATCCTTCCTACTCAATTCCTCACTTGTTTTGTTCATAAGCTCTCAGGCATGGTACATCTCTTCTACCAGAAGGCATAAAATAAAGTAGCACCTATTGAACAAGACATTGCTATTCTGTGATCTCCTCAAGCTTAAAGGGATCTTAAGTAGATTGGTACTTTAAGTAGCGAGTCATTACAACATGTGTCATTTCAGATGTTCCTCATTATTCAGCACAACATAATGCCGTGTGAGTCATTAACCTCTGGGCACTGGTAACCTACTCTCAATGCAAAGCAGTCATGCTTGTTGCTCAGGAACCCCCATGCTCCACTGGGGAGAGACCTGGCTGAGATTTCAAGGTCCCTTTGGTCTTTTGTTTTGCAGATCAGTGGGGACAAAAAGCTCTTCCGACAGACTAAAAGAGTTCTTGGCTTTTGGTCTTCTGAGTCACGTTTCTGAGAAGATGCTGACCAAGTTATGTTGGAGGGGAGAAAACTTCTTTTTAAAGGACATATGCCTCTTAACCAGCAAGAGAAGGACCTGTTTAGGCTTCTCAGTTGAATTTTGCATTTAAATGCAAATTCAAACTAATACAAAAAAGTACTGCCACTACTGGAGCAAGATGCTGAAGTGAAAACTGTGCTGTGGTAATACTTGCCCTATCTTACCGTGTAGCAACTCCCAACAGACAGGGGGACCCTGCTGCCCCTGCCATGAGAAGAGCCAGTTGCTTTCCCCAAGAGCAGGCAGTCTGGAGAAGGGAGTGGGATGCAGAGGTGAGACCCCAACATGGGCTTCAGTGCAGCAGCAGCACAAAAGGCAGAAATACCACCTGGATCCCTTTGCCTCATCCTAAACCCTGCTGGAGGTCTCTGCTTTTTTGAAGGCTATTAGAGTAGAAATTAAGGAGCCTGTGGTGGTTTAGGAGCTTTTAATTTGATTCAAAAGAAATTCAGTTACCATAGTCAAAACTGCTTTTCAGTAGGAATTGATCACACTCCAGAAGAGCTCCTCCCCAGCAGGGAAACCTCTGCCCTTCGCCTGCCCATTCACAGCACAACTGCTGTCCATGCTGGTTTTGTGGAGTGCTTTCAGAAATGCATAAACCCAAATTCTACCCTGTTCTCATTTTCCATTCGAAATGAATTTAAAGCATGGTGACCATTCAGCTGTATTATTCAAATGATTTTCAACTAATAACAGAAATCATTAAAAGAATCTTCCTAAGTAATAATAACCTGGGCCCAGGTCTTTACTATTCAGCCACTGGGACCTTAACACGCTGTCTGATCTTTAGTGGGCTAGTAAAAACCTGTAAGAAGTGGTTATTAATGTTATTACCAAGCTTTTAGGCTTTTTTTTTTTTCCTCTTAGAGCATTTCTCATTTAAATTAAAGCACTCCTTGCAGCGCTTTCTCCCATTGCCATGATGAAGCATGGCTGTCAATTCTGCCTCCAATGGCACAAACTGGGTAGTAAAACCATGCTTCAGTAAAAAAGGAATATGTAGCTGGTTATTTTTTCCTTCAATTTGTTTCTTTCTGGTCCAGACATTCTGTTAAACTCACTGCGACATATCATTCTTTTTTTTTTTTTTTCCCCCTTTGTAACAAAGGCAAAGCTCAAGACCCAGAGAAGAAGGATGGGTGTTTGGGGGTGGGGGGAACAAGAGGGACCTTAAAAACAAGCAGCTCTTATTTCTTTCTTCAGGCAGTATTTCAGTCCCCATTGTTTCCCTACTGCTCATGTACTGATTTTCTCCTAAACACCACAAACAGCCTGTACATCCTCCCCCCCGATATTTTCTTTTGTTGGAACCTTTCATTTCTATACAGGCATTAGATTATACATTTCCTGGCTTGCCGCACTCCATTAACACTCTGGTAACCACTCATTTTCCAGCTAGCCATTAAACACCACCTTTCATAATTGAGATTTAAAGGCTCAGGGCATGATAAACAGCTGAAGTTATAACTTTACAGCTGCCTCTATAGAAGTGTGTAAATCTCCAGATTTGGATAGGCAAATCAGTTAATTAGACTTGCATTAAGCCACAAACTTTGCGGGGGCTCTGACAGCAGATGTCCTGAAGTTGTGCTTTAAATAACAAGGGTCACACCCTCGGTCCCACGGGGCCGGGACAGACGGAAACGTCCCGCCCGGTGCCCAGGGAGCGGTAGCGCTGACTGCAGCTGCTGTGACTCGCAGCCGGCCCGAGCGCCCATTCCAGCTGTGTTTATGCTGCTCCTTCCTGCAGAGCTCCTTCAGTTACACCAACAGCAGCGCAGAGACTCCCGACTGGAGCCGCTCTACCTGCTGCCTCTGCTGGAGGCAGCCCTGGCCTTGCCACCCCACCTTTTCTGCCTGTCAGCTCACAGGCTGCTCCCAAAGCAGCACCCACGAGTTCTGGGACTCAGCACAGCTTCCCAATGCCCCTACCTGCGGCCGAGGAAACTCCTCGTGCATAACCCTGAGTCACTGCTGGCCAGTACAAGTTCAGAACTGGTGACATTCGGAGCTGCAGCCACCAGTCTCTTTAGGGGCACGGGTAGTAAGAGGTTAACCTTCGGTCGTGAGGCCCAAGGGCCTGAGCTCCACCTCTGCACGAGTTATCTCCCAGTTGCTGCATTTAAAAATACTGTATGTAATTAACTGTTATCAGGTTGTTAAGCAGCGTGCTGAAGTGTGAACTTATCATTCAATTGTTTCCTTTATTTACAAAGCCCTGCCATTCTCTTAGGCAGCAGCCTGGGACAGGCTGTTGACTTGCTCAGATGAGGAGGGTTTGGCACGCCAGATCCTGGGAGCAGAAGCAGATTCTGGAGAAGTGAGACACAGACGAGAATCTGCAAACACCCCCTCAAGATGTCCTGTAGAACAGCTGTGCTTGAAAGAGACACGCACACATGGCACCACTGCCAAACACATCACTGTGAGGTTGCTTTGAGACCTGAACCACTGAGCAGGGAGGAAACACACAATACAGCTCCCAACTGCTTTATGGGCACAGGTGGAGTTTTTACTCATGTATATGCTATTAGCTCTAATGCCTATAGAAATACACAAATATGTTCCATTCCCACATGAAAACAACATAACTGCTGACTTTCATACACATCTGAGCTCAGTTCTTCCCTATTTAATTTGCTGGACATAGTTTCCTTAAGCAAATCTGGAAGTCAGAGGTCAACATGTTAGAGCACAAGATGGAGGTGGGTGGACAGGACAACAGTACAAGATGTCACAGCCCCTGCTGTCCTCTCTGCCTCCTTCAGCAAGGCCTAGGTTTGGATTCCTAGAACCCATCATGTTTTTTACCACAATCCCCTCCTGGCCTGGCTACTGTTCTCTTCTTTGCTTTCCTTGCCAGCAGCACCAGCCCTGGCAGTGCCAGCCAGGTGTCCCAAACGACATGAGACATCACCACCTCTGTGTGATTTTCTTCCATGCATTCCTGGCCTGGGGCAGCACCATGCACCCACAGCAGGATTTACTTGCATGGTCCCTGGGCAGGCAGCATCCTTTGCTCTTGGGGAACTGGTACAACCACCAATGTCCCTGATCTACATGCATCCCCCCAACACTTCCAATAAATGAGATCTGTAGCTTCTAAACAAACTTCTGTGCCATCTGCGCACTGTGCTGCATGACAGACAACAAGATAAAATTTGCAACAGCAAAGACCTTAGAGCAAAACAACCTTTTAGAGAGAGCAAGTACAGGCTGTTGTAACAGTTCTATCAGCTTAGTCATGTATCTAGAACAGAGGACATCAGGATCCTGAAGCTGAAAGAGGAGCACACAGTTGAAGAAAGAAAAAAATGCTTTAAAGACACACCAAAACCCTCATCCTTGGTAAAGCAATGTCAATAGCTGGGAATTAGTGATACCTGAGAAAGGTGACAGCATAGCACTTGGAATATAGGGTAGGGGCAAGCCAGCATTGAGACAGAGAGAGGTTTTGGACAGCACTACCTGCTATAGACTTAAATTTATTTTGAAAGGACACATACATCATGTATCAAAGATGTGCAACAAAGTCTTACATGCAGGACTCGACGCTGGCAGGAGCTTCAGCTGACATTACAAGGAACAGCACCACAATCAAAGAGGCATCCCCACCCACCCAGGAAGGCTGCTGTGTGCCATCAGTGAAGCAACAGTGCTTCTGGATATGAACCTGGTAAGAACCTGGCCAAGATTCTAGACAGCATGTCTCAATTTGGCTGGGAGAAAAAAAAAATTAAATAAAACCACCCTCTAACTTGAAACAATCTTTTACATAATGAATCAATCAATTATCTTTGTTCTAGTATGTTCAAATCAAGGGAATCATCATTGAAAATAACAACCAATTTATATAGCTCATTTAAAGCCACAGTAAGCTAGGCTGCTGATTCACTAATGAACAATAAAGGTCACTACTATAATATCTCTCTAAGCATTTTCAGATTGTGTAGTGTGATAGACTTGAAGTGGCAAGTTCATAAAGAACCCATCAAGATACTTTGCAGGGGGAAGTAAAGATGGAAAAACATCTGTGCTTTGCCTGGATACAAGACTGAGAAGAGGGAATAGCTTAGATGCAATGAAGAACTTTGTGCCCCAGACTCATCCAGCCCCAGCCAAAGCCTCTGGATGTCAATGGAAGCATTTCAATGATCTTTGGATTGGGCTTTTGTATAGAATGGTATCTGCAAGGGGAGGAAAGGGCAGGGAGAGAATGAAACATCTGTATCCTGGAATGAAATCAGGAAGTTCAGGCTTGACAGCCTTAGACAGCAAATAAATTGTACCTCGGGTACTAAATGTAGGTTGCTGAAATGCCTCACTTCAAGTGGAAACATTCCTCTTCAGTTGTGTCTTTCAGGTATTCAGAGAAAAGCCTGAGCAGAATGCTGCTAAATTATGTTTTACTTTTTGAGTGCCCATGATCTAGAAAATGGTACATACATGCATTTACAAAGAAAGAAGACATTCTGCCAAGATGGAACAACACACCTCTGCTCTGTGGATGTTAAATCCATGATCATCAACAGTGTGGCAACTGGGGCAATGTAGCAGAGTGTGCCCTAATCTGCAGCATCACGTCTGGGACTGTTACCAGGACCAGATGTTTCAGAGGAAGCTGCAATTCGTGGACAATTTACAGTTTGCAAAGGTCTTACAGCATAAAAGAACCTCTCCCTTCCTCCTCAGATGTTAACTCAAACAAAAGCAACTGTTGGCCTAAGCTTGGGTTTGCAGGAAGGTGAAGGTTTCAGAAACACAAAACACTTGATGACATTTCTGTACTTGCTGATGTTGATACTGAAAATCCCCAAACATGATAATATTTAATCTTGACAGACCTACTATTTGAAGCCTATATGAAAAAAGCATATTGGAGTAGAGAGCCTGTGGTGAGTTGAGAAAGATGCTTTCCCAATGTTAAATCTTTAATGCTGACTTGGATTCCTCTTAAAAAAAAAAAAAAGAAAGAAGATGTGTAATTCTACTGCCAGTAAAACAGGATTTTCTTTAAAGGAACTTTGCAACATTTCAAAGGCCCCTCTTTTTAATGAACAAAAAGTAAAAGAGAGAAACATCATATTATATCAAGCAGCCACAATATAACCCATTACTCAACAACATCATTATAGGTTCTAAATCAGAAAAGCACAAAGTAGCAATACCATTTTGAGGATGCAAAATCCTCTCTGTATACTAAAGTCCCTTGAAAAACTTATAAAACCTGCGGTATAAACTAGCACAACTGAAAAAGAAATATCAAAGGAGGAAAAGACCAGGGTTAAGGGTTCTGTATTGATTTTTTTCTCCTCACATTGGGATTAAAGTGATTTCAGCTGGGACGCAGAATTACAGATGTAATTATAATTTCCATTTATATTTTTAGACTGTGTACAAAGAAGTGTAATAATGGACAGCTGAACATTTTCCATTGTCCATTAAAAATGAAATGTTTCTGATGAAATCTCTATAAGACCAAGTACCACTGCAGCAATCTCTCAGTAACAGATCTTGCTTCAGATGTTTGGTGAGGAGAGACAAGGGAGAGTTGCCACCCCCTCGTACAAAGAAATCAAACCAAAATGACATTAAGGTTGTTATTCCCCTCATATACTACAGAGATTTCACGTTTAGATTAGTAACAAGTCTTTTCAAAGAAAAAGTCAAATTATCATTAAATAACCTTTCTTGTCATTATTTACAGAGTACGTAACACAAAGCATTGCATTAAGGAGGCATTATTTAAACCACAAAAGGTGTAGGGAGTGAAAAAGAAATTTCTCCAAGTACCACTGCCTGTCTGCCATCCTTCCTTCATCCTTTACAATGTCCACTTAAGCCCAGGTTTCCTGGAGCTCTCTGATAGCAAGGCAAATAACTGCTGTTGAAAAGCAAATTGCATTCAAGGTAAAGCAGGTGCTTAAGTGCTCTGATGGATCTGGGCCTAAAAATTCAAGTTGTAAACCCCAACTCAATTTCAAATGACTAATTGAATTTGCCTTTTTTTTTTTTTTTTAATTCCCTTTAGTTTTAAACTGATCTGCTCTGTGCTTTCTGCCATGAAGCGTGGTGCAGTCAGCACTGCAGCACAGCCCGTCCCATCACGCTGCTCCCACTTGCCATTCCAGAGGGGCAAAGAGATCCATACAGAAACGCTCAAAAATGCTCAAACCCAGCACTGGTATGTTCAGGCAGCCTAAATTCAGCCTAATTCCCGAGTGGGTGAGAAACCCAGATGCCTTCAGAGACCCCTACAAAGCTAATTAGAAGACTACCAGAAGTCTACACACAGTGAAGCCACATGGGTTTTCTGAGCAGGGCTACTGGGATCCTCAAAGCTTTTAACTGATTCTGGAAATCTTTAATCGCTGAATGTACAGCTGTAAAGTGTGTTTGCTGTTTGAGCATCTCTGGAGGAAGGACTGTTAGCATCTTTTTTCCTACATGCTTTGTCCCAGCTATTGTGTTGGCTGGTTGAGTTCAGTTCAAGAGCATATCACTATTATCTCCTTAAAAAGCAAAACAAGGGGAGAAACTGTGGCCATACCATGCTTCCAAAAATACATTCTTTCTGCACTGAAGACAAGTCAGTTCTCAGTAAACAAACATGCCTTTTCTTTGAAGCATAGAATCTCATATTGAACCAAAACTCATAGCAAAAATGCTAAATGAGGGTCCAAAAACTTGGAGACACATGGGTATATATATAGCAGTGCACTAACTAGCCCCTAGATCCAAGCAAAAATCCAGTCACATGAATTTTCACTGTGAAATCATCCTGAGATTGGTTTTTCTTGCCAGATTTTGCCATGATCTATGACAGACTGGTCTCAAAGCATCTCCCTTCACCTGTAAAACAAGAGCTATTTTTCTTCTTTAAATGAAGGAAAGAGCCAGCTACTCAATATCCAAGGACCCCTGTTGGCTTGGGGTTTTGCTTGATAACCTGGGCTGGGTTTTGTTCACACATTTCCTGCCCTCTGGATGGAACTCTGACTGCCAATTTCCAAGGCACTGTCTCAGACTATCTAGTGCACAGATCCAATCTCCTTGCTGAATTACATCTGGGGTGGAACAAAAATGGCAGATAATTCACTTTCTATTACAGTTAACACTCTCCTCCACTTGCTTCCCACGTATGTTATACAGTAGATGTGTTTGCATGTTCTGCTCTATTTTTTCAGCTGTTGCAAGCACATAAGCTATCAATTACACTCTATGCAGAGAGGAGATAGTGATTTGAGGAACGGCTTCCCGTTTATATAACTCCTCACCTCATCACTGCTCAAACATTTAAATGAATGCTTTTGGGCAAGAGGCCTGAAGTAGAGAGATTCCTAAGGTGCTCTCTCCCCTGCCATTTCCCCCCTCATTGAATGGTTAATCAGAGCAGCATAATTCTTTAAAACTAATATTTATTCAAACAGCTGCAGGATCCCATCTGCTCACACAGAACAGAGGACAGAAGCAGCGGAGGCCACAGCAATACCAGGCAGAAGCCAGCAGAAGTTGTGTCAATATCTCTATATCCAGCCCAAGTTATGTTTGGCAGACAAAGATTTTGAGTACAGTAAAGACATTACCATTACCCTAAAGATGTGGTTAAGTTTTTAGCATATGCATGATGGTATTTAATATATTTTCAAAATAAAGCTTGCTGAAAGTCTGACTAGTGGCCTATGTGCTATTTAAGACCAACCACACGCCTACAAAGCTTTGCTGCCGTGTTTCTGGCATATCCATGACATGCTCAATAGCTCATGCATATTTTTCCAAATAAGCATCCACAAAAGAACAGTATCACTGTGCATCTTATGCTTTGTTTATGCCATATTTGAAAGAACTGTTCCAGCAGAAAATTTTGCACAGGTGCTAAATGACAAAATCAGTGCTAATTTACATAACTATTAAATGCTAGAACAATGCAATCTTTTCCAAGACTGGAAATGAGGGTAAAGATTCTTAAGAAAGCAGGAATTAATCTTCTCTAACAGGGTAGAATAGGAGTTTTAGCTCTATGCTTGCTCTTAACAAAGTTAATGTTCCACAACCACTAGTGATCTGAATGTTTGCAATTCTTCAAGAACCTTGAATCACATTCATTTTTGAAGGACTACTTTTATTTCACTTATATCTGTGATGAGATTGGAAGGGCTGAAGAAGAACACATAGAGCAGGAAAAGATGTCGTTCTTTTGCTAGGATATCCAAAATCTGGACAGAAACTGCTGACATTGGTGGGCAGAATTCTGGGGGAAAACAACAAGTAACCTAATCAGAGTTTGTCAAATTACTACCAGATTGACCCAGACAGCAAAGAAATCAAAAAATATGCTTCAACAGTGGTTGCATTTCAGCCTAAACTGACTGCAATCATTAGGAACACATCCACGGATCCAGTGGTTCTGGACCAGGCTCATACTAGCTTCTAGTAGTAAATTCCTGGCTGTTCTCAAGCTGGATCAACACATCCAAAGCATGGCTTTCAAAAGCATCGTACTTGAAGAGCAACAAAAAAGCCTTCGGCGAATATGAGCAAAGACATGTGGACAAAGCCCTCTAAAATTGAGCATTTTCTCCTGATATGTTTAAGACTTCTGTGAAGAGAAATTAAAGATGTCACCTACTTATGAAATGGAAGCAGTTTGGCTGCCAATTGTCTGAGCTGTGTTGAAACAGCTGCTCTAGCAACTGTTTTTACTATTAAATTCTTCAGCAACTCTCTTAATCCCAAATTAGATACCTCTTTCCTTTAATCACCAGTTTATATAAAAGCTCTTTCCTCACAAGGCAGGGTTTCAGCAAGGATAACAAACAAGGGCAGGTCTGCTCCGTGTGCTGCCCTTGTGTTTCTGCACTCCTCACATCTCCCCCACCCTGCTTCTCATTTCTCGGTGGGTGGCACACGGAGTGCTCACGACTCTGTCCCCTACATGTTTGTAAAAGAACACAGAACTAGATTTGAGGTCTTAGGATTTCACAGCTTGTCATTATCTTGCAGCATGCAATTAAGACTGTCCACATACCATTCACTTTCCTACTTCATCATAATCTTTCCCCTTTCCTAAACATGTACACAATACCTGTAACTGACTCTCTTCAAGTGGCATGCTATTAGAAGCTTGAAACTTGCCATTGTGACAACTCACTGTCATGGAGGGCTGTGATTCTGGTGTGTGTGTTTTTCTGGTTGTTCTTTTTTTATTTTATTTTTCTTTTTTCCTGAGTCTGCTATGCAAAGCAAAGATTGGATGGAGACAAAGGAATTGAGAGCTAACAGGGAGAACTAAGTGCAGTGTGCCTCTGAGCAAAGGGTGCCGCCGCAAAGCCGCCGCTTGCTCACAGGAACGGAGCTGAGCAATGACACAACGTCCAGGAGGTTCACGTGCAAAAATGAGAGCTGCAGGAAGCTTGCTCAAAAATTCCTAACCCAGCTTCCTCAAAAATAACGCATATTTACACCTGATACTGTTGGCTTCCTACATTTTTCCTTTGTTAGGTGTTTTTCCAGCATGTTTGCTGACAGCCATCTTTCAGCTGCACCTCCAGACGTGTTTATCAAGGGAAAGCCGAAGCCAAGAACTGCAGCAGAGTTGTCTTATTTCACAATGCTCTTTCTCACCTTTGCAGCCTAGAGCCCACACTTTTTGATGAGTTCTGAATTACAACCCAGCATAAGCAGCAACATTTTTATTCCAAATACCCGTACCTACAAAGCAGCCAGCTGAGCTTCTCAGTCTGCTGGTCTCCTGAGCCATTTCAATATCCATCTTAACAATGCAATGGATGTATTTGCATTTTGGAGCACACATCTTATTCCCCAGGTTTCACTCAGCACATCACTCTGTTGATGCATTCTATGGGATATATGCTTTTGGTTTTTAATTTAATCTTCTTCCTAATTTGCATTCACTTATCTTTTTTCCACAGATCCTTCATCTCAACCTAACCATTTTGTACTGACACTTTTTTTTCTTTCATTAATATTTTGTTCCCTAACATTTGTTTTGTTCTTTTACTCACTGGAGGCATAGTTAATACAGCTTTCTTTTCTGAGGCAATGTCTCCAAGACTTCATTAAATTTTATAATATTAATTCAAGCCCTTTTGTTCAAATGCAATATTTTCCTCCATCTCCCATATTTTTAAGCATAATTTGGTGCCCTTAGTTTGAGTGGGAGGTCCTTATGCCTGATTATACACAAAAATTCATACCAGATCCATGTTTTCTGTAAATGTGACACTTGAAAGTATTTTTATTTAGTCGGCATAGTATCTCCTTGCAAAAAGGCTGGCTGCTTAGTTTCAAAATATTAATTGACTTTTAAACTATTCCATATTGCATTAACTGGCTTTTTGCTATGAGGAGTTGACTGACTTATTAGGAAAATTGACAAACCCCATCCCTGTCTGCCTCCTTCTACATTTCCAAAGTATTCTTCTGAGACATCTGGCTTTTAGTAGTTTTTTTTTCCAAGCTATGTCCCAGTTGTTACAGACGTTTTCTTTAGTCAATTTTCTTTAGTTATTCCCATGGAGATTATAGAGGTGGCCTGCCAGCTGCAATCCATGATTTAATGTCACGAACCTTGACCTTTCTGACTTTCTAAAGTATACTTTTTCATTATTTAGACTTAATTTGGCTTGGATGGAGGCATCATGTTCATTTCAAGTGATATTTCTATTTTATTAGAAAGCTGGAGGTATGTTTTACAACTAAATCTCCTTCCTTTTCTATTCACCACAGAGATTTCTGAAATTGTGATCCTGTTTACAAACTTCTTTCCTCCTTTCAGTCAAGTCTTTAAAGACACAAGACTATTTTTTGAGAGGTCTGTAGTACACTGACCCTTTTCCTACTTGCTCTGCTTTTAATACCTCAGATTCTCCCTGAAGAAGGTGTACACAGGTTTTTTATGAACTCTGCACATTTTTGGACAAATGTATTTTGACATCATACATGAAATAAAGTCTTCACACTTCACATATGGCACTGAGTTGATATTGGGTACCCCGGTGCACCTGAGCAAAGGGATTGAAACTGAGGTGGAACAGAAAAAGCTGCAACAGAGCCCTTGCAGCTCTCTGCTGCATGTATGTGTCACAAATCTGCTGTCCTGCTAGAGATGTGGGCTCTGGCCTTGACGTACAGCTATTTCCCTGACACCTCCTAGAGCCTGGGTGGTTCCTACAGCTATCAGTTATAGTATCTTCCAGAGCTAGGAAAAGTTAGTTAGCTAAATCTTAAAGCTGTTTAAAATTGGATTTAAGGTAATCTTTTAATGAGCACATCAGCTTGGTTCCCAAGCTTGGGCTCTAGCATATAAAAATGATCTTTCTTCTTTGCCTGTATTTCATCTTGGCTGGTTTACTGCAACAGATCTTGGAGGTCCTTGACCAGTATTTCCATTAAAACTGATTCTAAATTCACCTGCCAGCACTTAAAATCCAACTAAAACCATACATATATTTCATTTATAATGAGATCACCACATTGGAAGATACAGACAGACAAGATTTTGCTGAATTTTCAATAAAAGCGCAGCTGTCAAGATAAAAATCATATTAAAAATATCCCTGAATTACTGATATCACTTTAAATGATTAAAACAGAAGAGAGAGTTAATAATCAAGTACGCTGCAGATACTGTTTGACTATTATTTATATTTCACATGATTAGGGTGATGAAGTTAGTTGGGCCATTCATTTTAGGTTCACCCTACTTATTTCCAATCCTGTTTAAGACACCAAATTATTAAGTCTTCTTAGTTTTGAAGTTACACCAGGGGAATATTTAAAAAACAAATTATTTATGTCAAAAATGAAAAAAGACCATTTACAATTGGTTCTCAAATATTCCTCTTGACCATCTCCTCTTATTTTAACTGACATAAGAAACAAGGGAGATACAGACTTTATTCAGCCACCTGGAACTACACAGTATTTTCCCATCAACCTGCTCTTCACTGGTTTCCCCCACTTCAGAGGAAAAATCCTGGGCATTACTAAAAATATTGGGTATTATATTACACACAGAAGTTAACAGGCTCACCCTGTAGTTGTGTACTGTATGTCCAATAGCATGTTTCACTGACAGACTAAGATGTGGGTGATTCTGGACAGGGTTGATAAATGAGTTCACTGCCATTAAAGTTTTGGCACCCCTGGCCCCCTCCAGATGCTCTTTTTAGCCAGGTGAGCAATGCTCCAATTTGAACAGTATTGCAGGGCAGCAATGGCACTTGTTCCCTGCAGTCTGCCCCAGCACTGTCCCTCTGGCTGCCATAAAGCCCCGTGTTGGGCCAATAAAACAGGGAGGAAATGGCAATTTCAGCAGAGCCACGTGATGAAGCCAACTGGTGAGAGAGCAGTGAGAAACAGAGGCAAGCTGCTTCCAAGGAGTGTCCCAGCACCAAGAAGGCGTCTGGAAGATAACTTGGCACAACAGCAGCTGTGTGATGGGACAGAGCAACAGTGTCACTGAGAACCCCTGTGCCAGCACATGGCACTTGTCAACAGCAACACCAGTGGGACGTGCCTCAGCTGATGGCCAGAACCTTGACTGCACTGCTGGGTCAACACTGGGACACAAACTGCTCTATGCCAGGCAGGAATGCAAATGAAGTATACAAAATAAGAAAGAGGACAGATTTTCAAGTGATGGAGTAGGTTAATTCAAAGGGGTTCCAAGCAAAAAAAAACCCCAAAAACCAAAAAAAACCTTGTGATTTAAACCAGTATGAAGAGAATTTTGATTTAAATAATTCATTTTAAACCTTGCTTTTTCATCTGTGGTCCTTGGCTAGTCAATTCCCAGAGGCTGGGAATGCTCTGACAAGTTGATTTACAGCTAATTATAGTCTGCACTAAAACTGTGATTTCTTTTTTGTTAACCAAGAGAATACACTATATACATATTTAAGTAATGTCAGTATATTAATTTCAGATTCTGCTAGACAATGGTGAATGATGAGTCTTATTTAATAGACAATTAACTTTTTCTCGTGATTTGTGTCAAGTCACTTTCTGATGATGTTTTCAGGATTCAATTAAATTACAGAAATCTTGCATTTTGAAATAAACTCAGTAAAATAAAGGCACGAACACTCAAGTGCAAGAAGCAGCTAATGAAACATGCTAAGTAATCCATTTCTTCTGTTGGAGGAACCTTATCTGTTGATGACACAGATATTACCAAAACTTTACTTTTGATTTGAAGGGCTCAAAATGGTTTTGGCTCAACTCTAGAGGCTACCTTCTAAATTGACTGCATGGGTACTCTGGCCCCTTGAGTCAATGCTATTTTCATGCTCTACAGTGCAAGACCTCAGTGCTCAATCTATTTAATTTATTGAAAGGGAGGTGAAAACATAACAGAAATGATCTCTGCACGGAAGTACTCAAGGGAAGGAATTCTGCAGGTTTGGCTCTTAAAATCTAGCAGAAAAAATATTTACTACAGTATCTAGAAACTGAAACTGGGTAATGTCAGACTTTGAGGGAAAAAAAGGCATAATCTCTTTAAGCAGTAAAATAATTAACCTCCAAAGAATGTAATGAATTCTCCACAACGTGACATTCTAATTCCAGGTTAGATGCTTTTGTAAATACATTTACAAAAGTAATGGGATGGATCAAAATTCAAATGTAGTTTGATGCAGAAATGTAGAGTCTTGGAGGACTCAGACAAGGTGACCAAAAATGTGTCCTTTCTGGCATCATACCTAGAAATGGAGAGTGAACTGCTTTCAGCTACTGCTTTAAGAAGTGTGTTGGAAAATCCCAGCTCTACAGAGACAGGGCAACTGAGAGGCATTTGAAAAGATTTTATTCTGTTATCAGAATAAAGGGTGAGAGATAAGAGATGTAAAACTCAACACCATTCTATCAGCAGCCAACCTATTTCCTGGTTACAATACCTTATAAATGCTTTTCAGCCTATTAGCTTTTGCCACACAATGCTGCTAATACTTCTACCACCAAACACCTATTATTTTACCCCAGGGGTCTTGCTACAGTGCATCTTTAACAGTTCTAATTCTCCAAAATATCTGGTCTTTTTGCAAGGCCATCATTTGAAACTTGTTTCTAGTTCAGTCTCTCTCTCACCAATGTCATCTCTATTCCATGGCCTTTCTAAGTCAGCACACCTTATCTCAGAGTTTGCATACAAATGTACAAGACTCTGAGAGCTTTCAGTCAGATTTTGAGAATCCTTTACAAATCCATTTCTCACATCATGCAAGTTGCATGGTCAACCTGAAGAGAAGCTTCCAGCAGAGGAAGACTACCCATTGCCACTGTATGGCAGGGCTGGTTCCTTAATCCATTTCCAAGGTTCCCAGTTTCAGGATGCATGTTACTTCTAAGACAGACTCGTGAGCAAGTTAGCAGTTTGCTCAGCAGTCTCGTCCCAGCCACAGCAATACAGCTGAACCCACCTACACAGCCTGAACTCGTTTTTCCATGCCAGCAGTTATTTTCTAATGCTCTCACAGCCTTTCTGGCTCCCCCCCTCTTCTTGACATAAATGTGTTCTTCAATAATATGAGAATTCCAGAGGAAGTCTGAAGTACTACTTTTCCATTGGAATCAGCATTTCCTATTGGAAAGATGGCTGAGCTTTCTAATCCCCACTCATCTCGTCAAGCAGCGTGCTGTCCCAGTGCCTGTCAGTCTGCTTTTGGTCACAGCCAGCTTTTCCACCACCACAGAAAAGAACGTGTCCTTCAACACGAGGCTTCTCCAAACAAGGCTGCCATTAGCAAGACTGTGATTTACATTAAGACAGACTTCCATAAATGCAAGCTCAAAAATAGAACTATGAACAAACAGAGCAGCTTCAGCTTCATGTCTGCTCCAGAGCTCGATCAGGAAAATATTCTGAATTACACCAAGAAAGTACTCATTAAAAATAGTTTAAAAGATATAAATGTTTTTCAGGCTCCCACAACCTTGCCCTGCTCTTCTTCCCAAAAGAAGAGGCTAAGATGTGTAAGAATCAAGCCATTCTCCTAAGCAGAAGGGCTTAACATTGCTTAATACTACTACTCAGCACTACTTAGCAATAGCCTCAGGGCAACACGTAAGTACTGAGTGCAAAGAACTGTATCTCTCTTGCAAAGCCTCCCATTTCTGTCTCTCCCGCTTGCTGCTTTTCTGCAGACAGAACAGCACAACGCAATGAGAGATGAAGACCTGCCACTCTGCTGCCACAGCCACTTATCATTTAATTCAGATGTTTGCCTCTGTAGACATTTCCAACGAAAGCCTACAGGCTGGCATTATTTTATGTAGAAACTTAACTGTGTAGCTCAGCTCACCACTCTTTGGACCAGTCAGACAGAAAGCCTTTCTCCAACGGCTGCTGCCTCCTGTTTCCCCTTTTAATTAAACATGTAACCTTACACAGGAACAGATCCTTCACTCAAAGGAAAAAAGGACATCACTGACTTCAGTGAGACCAGGACAGTAATTTGCTGCTGCACTTACTGAAAAGACAAGCACACTTGACAGCTGAATTCCTCAAACAGTGTTAATACAGACTTGTATCACCTGAATTTGGCCCATAATATCTAGACTTAAATTAACAGCTTCAGAGAAAAAACAGAAAAAAGAAAAAAAAAAAAACCACAAAGCCACAATGATGCTTCAAAGCTTAGAATTTTTCAAGCCAGCAGCAGGTATGTTCAGATCTGACTTCATGCAGGATGCATGCCTTTGCAAAGGAATGGGACAGTGTCTTAGGGGCATCAAACACTGATAAAGATTTTGCTAGGTGAACATTCCTCCTTCTTGTCTGGTGGAGAGGAAGACCATAGCCCTCTTACTTAATTTGTCCATGCCCACACACACTGGGGCAGGAGTCCTGGTGGCTTTCAGGTGAGCAGAACAGTTTCATGGTGTAGGTCCCAGCTACTCTTGACATAGCACAGATCCCCTCCTCCCTCCTCATCCCGTGAAACTGGCTGCAGTCCAAGCGCTTTCCTCTCCTTCCTCGTGTGTGCCACACCAGAGCAGCAGGCAAAGGTCATATCCTCCTGGACTCAACGTAATATTGCAACAGGAATTTGTTTCCCAGCATCTACAACCCTCATCTGAAGCCTCTGTAAGTATCTCTTATTAAACTGGGCTTAAATGGCTAAGTATGCAGACAGCTCCATATGGCATCCGTACCACAGTGAGGACAGCACAAAAGAAGGGGAATAAACCCAAGGGCAGGAAACTGAACTAATACTAAAATGCTTGAGAGAAAAAAGCTACTCTTTTGAGGAAATACGACCTCTTCATTTCTTTCTACATTTCTGTTTCTTTCTCTTAATTTCTTTTCCTTTTTTTTTTTTTTTTTTTTAATAATGCTGCTCATTACAGCAGTTTTCATGGATCCTCCACCGCCGAGAATTGGTTGGCAAATGGGTGGTTTTTACCTGGATTCCTCTATACTCCTGGGCAGTCAGCCATAAGAACAAAAGAAATCACTCATTTCCATTAGTGGCTGGCACTGAGACTGCATCCCCTTCATCTGGATTTAGACTTCACTGTACAATCTAGTCATTTGTGACTGCCAGGGCTTAATTACTGCAGTAACATGAAACTGCAAAACTTACAAAACTGAAGTATAAAAAGCAGCAGCTGATTTCTGAATTGTAGGCACGCCCAAGGGTGTGTGACATCCCAAAGCTCTGCTCCTGCCAGGGTGGAAACCCTCTGGAGACACAGCTTGGCTTGTGTGCAGCAGTGTAAATGTTTGGGTTGGGAAGCACAAACAGCCCTGCTGAAGTGCAGGTCTTCTCACTCTCCAGCATAATCTCCTTAGGCACAGAGAGAAAGGACACTCTCACAGTGATCTTCAAAAGCTTAGGGAATATTTGGATGACTTTCTAAATGGAGAGTTCCCACCAGTAAAATACTCAAACCTGTTCTAAGAGCTGGAGAGTTGTGTTTCCAGCAAATTAAATGGAGGTTTGGGGAACAATACTGTAAAATTCATGATCTTATTCAGATAAATCTACTTTAAAAAAACACCCAAAAAAACCAAAACAAAAATCCCAAACCCAACTAATCAAACCCCACAAAAACACAGGTTGTAGAGATGAGCAGTATATAGACCTAGGGAGTATGCTGAGGGTGCAGCAGTTTGGAAAGGAACAGGACAGAAGGGATACAGAGAATGCTTACTACATTCACAAGCAAGGGCATGTCTGCATCTGCACTGTAGTGCTCACTTCTGGTCATTTCCCTTGAAAGGAATGCTGGGGAAATCAAACCAATTCCAGCTTATGGAAGTTACTTCACTGGGAAATTTTCAGTTTACAACACTTGAAAAAATATGGTTAATTTTCTTAAAGGGAAAGTGGATAAAAGAAGACATGATATAAGACAAATATAAAAATTGCTGTAGAGAGTTACACTGAGCACCAAGTATGAATTTACTTTCCTGTAGTCCACAAGGAAGTATTCAACAAAATGAAAGTTCAAAATAAATAAAAAAGGAGTATGCAAAATTAAAGTACACCTAACTAACATGCAAAAATCACTGGTAGAAACATGATGGGGAAACATGAGTATTGGAGGACTGTAAAAAAAAGATGGCCATTTACCCACAGTCAGCCAGGAAATACACACAAGACACACTGTTGGAAAGCAGGCCTCTGTCAGAAAAGCCAGTTACTGCACAGGATGAATCTCCAAGAAAAAATGGCTGATAAATATAATTTGAAGGCAGGAAGTAAACTGCACACAGATATTTTGGTTTATTAAAAATGCCTACAGACATCCAACAGTGCCTAGTGAGACTGCCTTTATATTGTGGTTAACAAAAGTAAAATATTCTTTGTATTTTCATCTGGAATTGGACACAGCATTACATATTTATCAATCAATCTTTCAGTGTTCACCTTTGAATGTAAATAGCTGAGTAGAAAAAGAAGCAACAAAAAGAAACAATTCACTGATTTCCTAAATGCCAGCACTACTTCACAATAAAAAAAATCTCTTCTTGCTTATAGATACCTATTTTTGCTTTGCTTTTACAAATCAGCCTGCCTGTAGGTCCAAGAAGTGGATTGGACCATGTTTCCTAGGACTTGCCCAGCCCTCTAATTCCAAAGGGGGAATATTTTTCTGTTTTTGTTTTCTTCTCTCTGCTTCCCACCATCTCTTCTAGCATCCTCTCATTCCTTTTTCTGGCTTGATTTGTGTTACACTCCACTATCAGAACTCCCATAGAAATGGGGCTGAAATCCCTGAAATGCTTCCTTTTTATTATACCCCACTGGTTTCAGACTAGAATTACTCTTCATTCAGTTGATAAAGATTAAAAATTAAAAACAGCCCTCAGAGAATTCACTCACATTTCCAGAGCATTCAGTAAAAGCACAGAGATGTTCTCATGGAATAGACTGCAGTCAAACAGCCCTTGTAGCAACACTGGGACTTCAGTAGCTGTGGCTGCTGTAGTGGAAGCTTTCCACAGCAATGTTCTGTCAATGCCAGCTGGGATTATATCACTACAAACTCAGTCATTTATGCCCTGCTACAGCCTGTTATAACTCTTGCAGAGCCAGCTCCCTCTGTGTCATGTTCTCTAGCTGTGGATCATGACTCTTCCTGACATGTTCAATGAGAGGCCTGTTTTTTAAAAATTCAGAAGTCCAAATTAACAGTACAGGTATGAAATGGCAGTAAATGACAAGACAGAAGTGCAGAAGAATCTCTCATGTTAGAGCCGGACATCAGCTGTGGGCTGCCCTCCCTCCCCGTTGGAAGGAGCTTGCTGCTGTACCTGGGTAAGGATGCATACTGCCTTTCCACCCCCTCGAAGTGAAGACTGTAGGAGCTCCCATCTGGACCTTTTCCAGGCACCTGTGGAGAGGAGAGTAATTAGAGATGAAGATCAATTATGCAGCCCAGCTACTAACAATGCATCTCAAAACGATAAGCAGAGAACACATGATGCTGCAACATGCCAAAATCAACAAAAGAAAAGCAGGGGCTCAAAGAAGCTTCAAATCCCATACACAATCTTATCACTGCTAACAAGAAAGGCTTCTGTATCAAAGAAGTGTTTAGAGCAGGTACAATCTTCAGCACCTTTCCCTCATCTGCCTTCTAGCTGGGATACTCTCTCTTCTTCCCTGGCTGGCTGTTCTCCTAGAATTCAGACATCATCTAACTAAGCACATCCCTTCTGATTACAGTGGCATAACTACCTGAATCAAAGCTAACATCTTAGCACCAAGTCTGCTTTTTTTCCCTCCACTAGCTTGTTTTGCTTAAGCATAAAATATGACACAAACCGGTTTTCTTTCATTCTTAACACGGATCCAGAAACTTTCCCTGAAGCCCCTGCAAAGCTAAGCATCCAGCTGGGAGTTAAGTGCATTTATGATGCTCTGGTGCCATTTCAAAAGTGCAGCGTTAGTGCACTCAGTCAAAATGCCAGTGCTACTTGGTTTGTGTTCAAGATGGCAACGGGCATTGGCTGGGGAGCACAATTCTATCAGGAAGGCTCCAGCCGGGTACAAACGCTGAACTTCAATGCTTTTAGCACACAGGAGCTCTCCCAATTTCACTCAATGCCTGCTGATGGCCCAAAGTGTTAAGAGCCTTGTTAAAATGGAGCTATTAGTCTTTTCTTCCATAAATGGAGGAGGCTCTGACTGCCTTCAGTGTTTCCTACATTAGTATGTATTCCTATTCCGGTGCTGCTAGAATCAGCAGTTTTATAAAGCAATATACTAAGAGGCCATTTAAAATCCCCTTCCCCTTTTACAGATTAATAGCAGAAAGGAAGATTTAATGCCTTTTCAAACATTTTTAACAATTCATTAAAAAGAAAGCAATAAATCACACTAAGCTTTTGGCAAATGCCTGATTAGAAAAAAGAGAAAACAAAAATTAACATGTTTTTTGCATTCTACAGGTTAAAGTACATTTCTGTCAGTTCTGTAATTTATGCACAATACACCATTATCCCTGAACAGATGTATAAACCACTGCAATGAGAAAAGTTGTGCATTCAGGTGCTTTAAGTGTTATCTACCTTTACAAAGCATTTCTGTGTACATTACATAATCCTATGCAAAGAGAGGTAGTATCATTTGCAGCTTCTAGGCAGGCTTAGAATTATTCCAGACACATTTTGTTATGCACCTTGGCACTCAAACATCCAAGATACTTGTAAAGGAAAAAAAATTATTTAGTATAGGCCTCTTGCAAGCTTCCTTTATCTCATTCAAAACAGAAAGGCATCCTCACAGAACTGTTGGCTACCAGAAAAAAACACCTCTGATTTGAAATGACCCATGCTTTAGCAGCACCTGACTTTGGATGAGCAAAAAATAACAATAATTGCCCTACATTTCAAAAAGAGGGCAGTAGGCTAAAGGGATCATTCATTCATTTTTTCCACCAGAAAAAGTAACATGCAGAGAGACTTTATAGAGTCACTTAGGTGAAGAGTCACAGCCACTTTGGCTGTTCTTACACTGCTAATTTCATCAGGTTCATAATTTCCCTTAAGTTCCCAGGTACACTGGTAAGAGAAGACCCTCCAGATTTCTCCTGTTTTATGAAGAAGAATGAGGGGAAAAGAAACAAATGTATAATCTGGTCTCTCACCATAAAAACAAACAGTTTTTTATGGTCTACCTGTGCAGCTGTAGATAGGTTATTAATTATGTGCATGAGTCTGGTAGTGGTGTGAGTTTCCTGCACTCTCACAGCTAAAGGGAGTAACAGCAGCCAGGCAACATGAAAAAACACAAACACTCAGAATTGTGCCAGCATCCAGCAGTAATCCCAAAACTTATACCAACCACCAAAAGTAAAAAATATTTACATCACAAGGCCTTTTTTCAGCCTGAAAACACCCCTTTTTTGATGATTTCTTGCAGACCAAATAGAAGGCAATAGCCCCTGCCAGGTCTGTTTGTATATATGATTTGAGAGACAGTTACCATAGAAACACCCTGGTGGCGGATACACAATTTTGCTAATTTGGATCCATCGAGCGGCTGAGTCTCCACACCCTATATAAAACCCCCAATGCACTGGAAAAGCATGCTCTGGCTCTGCACAGCTAATTAAAGGCTCAGCCATTTCTTCTGATTTTCCTTCTCCATCTGTCCATGCGACAGTAAAAGCGTATCATCACTCAGCCTGGAGTGCCAAAATGGTGCCTGGAATAAAATACTACCCTGATGAAAAGAGAAATTGTGAAAATAGAAACACCTCCTCAGTAGAAGCTATTTATGTTTCAGAAAGAGTCAAAGCAAAGGGTTCCTTTGCTGCCTTCTACAACAAACTAAACTAAAAATCGGTGTGAAATGTACTAATTAGTAAGATCAAAATATTCCAACTTCTCCTCCTTTTCTAAAACAGGACATATGCAGCTGGCCCTCAGACCAGGTGTGGAAGTTTTGACACAGTTAATAATCACAACATATTCAGGTGAAGAAACAGTAATCTTAATAAAACAGGATTAAAACCTGGAAGTCCTGTCAAAGCCAAATGGGTTGTGACCACAAGGTGACCAGCAAGGGAGGTAACAGAAGGTGCAGTGCTCAGCTGAGTCCCTACAGATGCAGCTGTAGGAGCTTAGGAGACCAACACCCCAATCAACAGAGAACACAGCAGCAGGTGAAATACACGTTTCAGAAATGTATGATAACGCACAACAGAAAAAATGATCCAAAATATGCTCCTGTATTTTTAGGGTTTAAATTAACAACATCAACTTAAATAAGTGGCATCATTATGAACAGTTCAGCTCTTAAGAGCGGCCTCAACTAACAAGCAAAACATGAATATGCAAAAATAATGGGCAGAGATAAACACAGAAACAGCCATCATCCCATCAGTGCAATTAAAAGAGCAGCACACTTATCGAGGAAAGAAAACACTATCAAAAAACAACAGAAAACAATTCCTGAAATGTAACTGTTGCAAAGTATTGGTGTGGCCAAGGAATGTAAAATGAATAAACTGGATACAAATATGAATTAAACCAACTAACATCTGGTTAGCAGGAGACAGTAAAGTCTTTGGCAGGTGGAAGAAAGGCAAGGCCTTGGAGAGCAGAACCTCTGTACCAGCAGGTTGTTCTCCTAATTGCCCCTCTGGGAATCCCAGTCACAGCAGTGGCCACACTCAGAGACAAGATACCAGAAAAACCAGCAAGACACTGCCTCCATGTAACTCAGTGCCTTCATGGTCAGGATTTTCTGTGTGCCAGAGAGGTGTTTTTTACACATGGCCAGTGAATGTTTCTGTTGTTTAAGTCTCTCTTTTTAGACACAGTAATTTTCACTAGCTAACGAGATTTCTGTGATAGAAAGCTATCTCTTCAGAAAATATCCTGTGACACCTCTTCATCACTAATTAAACCCCTGCCAGTTGCCAGCAGAAGAACCAGGCTGGTATAAATGTAGACTGAAGGACAGCATAGATTAGATTAAACCAGAAACAAATATCTTAGAGCATTCAAACGTAATAAATTTAAAGCTATAAATAGAGTATACCTGTGAGCAGGTGTCTTGAGTAAGTCTGAAATTTGCCTACAGGAGAATTCTGGGGTTGCAGAATAACAATTCTTTAAGGGAAGAGAAAGGATTTATTTAATCCTGAACTCCTGACTATCTTGAAAACTGTACAGAAAAGGGCACGTGACTGTGTTTTTTCCCTGGGAGATCCTGCATTTCATTCCCCCTCACCTGTCTTATACTGCCTTCCTCTTGGAGCATTTGCTAAAGGCTACAATTCTAGCTGCTAGCAAAAAAGGTCCCTTGCCCCTTCCTTATGGGTTAAGGTGTTAGGGGCTGGACAGATGCTGTGGTACAAAAAATAACAACTATAGCAATCTTTTTTGAAATTTAAGCTTCATGAAACCAGAATTGACTTTTTCTTGTGCATCCACACACAGCTCAAGGTGAGAGCTTCCACACTGCAAATAGAAATCAGCAACAACTCCTTGCCCCTACCAGCAGAACTCAGCAGGACAGTGTGTTTTTGCCTGGGGCTCTACTTCTTCTCATGGATTCCCACCTGACTCCCTGCTCAATGTCCACCCTGAGTGAAGCCAGCACAGTGAAAACCCGAGACCATGGATACTGCTTTTAAGGAAAATAAATGATGCTGAGACATTTTCAGGTTGGCTGTCTCATAAAGTTGCAGTTGCTGTTCCCTCTCCTGCTGGTATTTAGACTTGCATGTAGAAAACTTCATCATCATTGCAGAGGTCAGTTGGTTAAAAAAAAAATCTTTCAAAACTTCTTAACCAGCTACTCCTCTGCTCAGAGTCAAAAGCTTCCCACTGTTAAAAAAGAGAAATATACAGTGGGTGTTCTATTCAGGAGTATTAATTCTTCACTCATATGCTAAGCATCACTGTTCTTTTACTTTTCAGCCCTTTTTTTCCCCTGGCTTCTGAACAATAAGCCTCCTCCAAACATTTCAATTTTCATTAAGATCAGAAAAAAAATTTGGACAGTGTGCTGCCCACTAAGAAAATAGCAACAATATAACTTGCTCAAGGCTGATGGGATTTTAGCTACATGTTTGTGAATCCAGAGCAAAACACTGCTGACTCCACTTGAGCCACACCTGACTGATTTAAAATTATGGGAGATCAGGAAAAGCTTATGAAGATAGGAGTCCTGGGACTCCTAACTTTCTCCCTCATTCACTCTGTATGCTCAGAAAAGTCACTGGAGCCTGTGCACTGTGGTTTTCTACCCATAAAAATGGCAGGATACTACCACTGTATTTTATATGACTGACATGCACTTTAAAACAGGACACCCCAGGAAGGCTGCAGAGTGAAGCTTCTGCTCTGCCATCAATCCAAGAGCTTTGAAAATGCCACCCAGTTCTGCTTTTTGCCTGAAAGTCTGTGTATAAACATGACACATAGAACTGCT
Source organism: Haemorhous mexicanus (assembly GCF_027477595.1). Classification (NCBI taxonomy): domain Eukaryota; kingdom Metazoa; phylum Chordata; class Aves; order Passeriformes; family Fringillidae; genus Haemorhous; species Haemorhous mexicanus. The sequence goes on along the minus strand of NC_082348.1, from coordinate 25,262,994 downwards.
GCATTGCTTAGTGCATTTTTCAATAGTCTTGTGATCATCTGCTAAAGGACTTGATTCAGATGCTGGTTTGACCTCTGTTCTCAAAGCTCTTCTTTTGTCTGTGAGCGTTTCTAATCACATGGGTTGAGATTCAGCATGCCAAAAAGAGCTGTGGTATAACGGAATTTGCCCTTTAACCTTCAGGTCTCCCCTCTGCTGAGACACAGTTGGTTTTTGTTTTCAATTAAGTGAAAACTGAAGAAAAATGGAGAGGTAAAAGTGGATTTATTCCCCACCCTGGTCTCAATGTTTCATACACAGGTGAAGCATCAAAATTAACCCACTTATTTTTTGCATTTCAACTCTTCCTGGTTCTGGGAACTGCGAGTGAAATTTAAGAGCACAATTTGACTTGCTAACACTTTCTTTAGCTGCTGATACAGAGGCAGGTGATGTAGGGCAGTGAACGGGATGGTCCATGTGAAATGGAGGAAATTGATCAATGGGGTCTTCCTAACTCCTTACTGCTGTGAAATCCTCATTACCCCACCCTTGGAGGGCTCCACCATTGCTACAGAAAGCAAGGTTTCTTCCATCCAGTTTTTTTTTTTTTTTGTTTTGCATCAAAAGGTAAAGATTAAAAATTCTACCACTGTCTACAATTCAAAAGAATTTTCCTGATGTTTTCCATACATACACAAAGAGGGATATATTTTGCTTTCCTAGTTTTGCAATGAAAGTTGAAACAGTGATTTTGCGTTATTATAACACTCATCATTTCTCCCTCTAATTTAGATGGTTTTTAATAAAGCTCCATTGATTCCTCTGAAAGAAATCCCTCCTGGCAAAAGCAGAACACACACGCTGATTGCTAAATATGCAGCAATTATCATATTCAGCGGCGCACTTTAATATCTTATTTATAGATGTATCTATCTATAATTTGCTTTAATTAAGTTGCATTGATTTTAATGGCAGAAGTAGTCCTCGAAGAGGAGTCTAATGTTCTATGAGCCCATTGGTACTGCTTTACCATTGTTTGGATATAAGACAGCACCTTTAATACTTCTTTTGGATATTCTTAGTTGTGCTTTTCTTCTTGGCTGCAAAGGCAAGCCAAGATGATCTTCCACAGGAACTCTTAAAACCACCTCCACCACTGAAGAGAAAGAGCACTTTCAACTTCCCTGTTACAAACTTGTTTGTTACAAACAAACTTATTCCCAAGAATAAGGAAGGAAGCAGTATCTTCCCAGCAGATCCTGAGACACCTTGTTTTTCTGTTCCTGCTCCATTTTACAGATGTCTCAGGACTACAATTCTCAGAGGTTCTCAAATCATGGTCCAATGTCCTCAAGTTTGTTTTGGGTAGTGTGGCAAATGAGCATTTTTATATTTGTGTCAACAGAAAACACAGGTTAAATAATTTGGAAAGGTGAATCAATGGATGGCTATAGGTGCCTGTTCATGGCCCAATCACCAAGTCATGACCTTGCAGTCTCCTAAAGTTCTGCTTTCTGGGCTCAGTCCCAGGGAACGTTGTGCTTTCTTTTTGTTAAGCACACACTCACTTTAAGCATTTTATACTAATCTGGTTTTGAGATTAGTCCAAAGAACACTTGATGGTATTAGAACCATAACTAAGTTGCTCAAAAAACATCTTGAAGAACAAAAGCAAGGTGTTGCTCATTAGGAAAGTCACATAGCCTGGGTTTCTGCTGGGTCCCACCACATACCCTGGCCATGATTCAGAAAAGCATGCTAAATACTGATGGGAGTTTTGTTTTAATTTCAACAGCATCTGATTCCTCTTGGAGGCATTCCCAAAGCTAACATACACCTGCATCTCTCGGTGCTTCTATCTCCTTTTTGAGCAAAAATACACAGGAAAAACATTTATCTCTCTGTATCCTGGACATGTCTTCACACATTTGAATACAGCATTCCAGTGATGATGATTTTGGCATCTTCATCTCTTAAGTAAATCTGTAAGATATTACTGGTCCATATCCACTGAGACTCTATCTCAGAGACTACCAAGGTAGCTTTAAAACATTACTTATGCAGATCTTGATATATCATTCCCTGTATTTTTTTTTTTTCAAGTGAAAAGTGTTGCCTTTTTAAATCACTGCCTTTTGGAATATATCAGCACTAATTTTATAAGAATTGTTCATGTTAAAATGCAAGGGCACGATCTCAAAGAAAAAGCACCAAAGTAGCTATGCAAGTACATTTTCAGTTTCTGGTCATCATTTTTCATTCACTGATTATCGCTTAAGTGTTGATTAATAGTTATGTTCATGCTGCTAGAATGCATTTCCCTTGGATGAGAAAAACACCCTTGTCCAAAGGAAAAAAGAGATAGTAATCAAACCAACCTTCCTCTTCCCCATAAGAAATACAGACACACACTCCAGAGCCACTGATGATCTTGGCTTTGCTGTTGAATAGGTTTGAAGATTTTCACTTAGAAAATCAGCTGTATGCAATCAGAACACTACTTGGTTGGTCCGATTGCAAGGCAATTAAATGCTCCCCTTCTGCCTGCCTCTCTCTGCAGATACATACATATACATACACATGCTCACACACAAATGTACATACTCAGAGTCACTTGTGCCTTCTCCCTATGCCATGAACACCAGGAACACTGAAAACAGCAGTGTTCCATGGTGGAATTAAGCAGGGCTGATTATCTCAGGATTTACTTTTCCTTCACAGTAATGCCCTACCTCTTGTTCAAGGAGGTGAAACTAATGGTTTAGATTTAGAGGGAGCAGAAAATTCTCTATAAAGGCAATAGACTGAGGGAAATACAAACACAGATGGGAACTTTAAAAGGGAAACAGGCTGTTCCCATAACAGTTTAAAAACATGGCAATTGCCTTAGTTTTGTAGAAAACAAGCTCTCAGCATTTGCTGTATCTTGCAACACAAAAGAGAGAGAAAACAGCAAAGATGGAGGTGAAGCCAGAACTGCAAAGTGTTTTTACACAGTCCCACAAAGAAAATACTCTGCTTTCTGAACCTTCGCTCCATGATCCCCCAGTCCCTGCTGCTGGAGAACTATGGTTTCCTTTGACCAAGCAAAATGAGATAATTTCCTGGCCTGTGTCTGTCTCCGTGGGTGGCTTCCTTTTCCATTAGTTGGATAATATGTTTTGGTTAATTCTATCTCTTAATTGTCTTTAATGAGCACCAGATTTGCAACACCCTCACTTGCAAACCTATTCTCAAATTAGAGGCAAACAGAAGTTTCCCTTGAGTTGAGAGAGAAACTTAAAAGCAGCAAAACAAAAAACCAAAAAACCCACAGCACCCATCAGCATTGATTCTTTCCTCCTAGAAGGAGGCATTTCAATTGCTCTTCCCCTGAACCAGGCCAAAGTAATTAATCTCTTCCCAGCCACTAAAGAGAGTAACTTAACCTGTCACGGAGATACACTTGTGATGCAATATACAGCCTACTAATCCACATGTGTGGATACATTTCTAAAGCTGGTCTCCTTTAGTTGTTCTGCAATACTGTGTGTAATTCCTCTCCCTCCATGAAACCAGTCCCCTGCTTTACCCTGTCTGAAACTAAGCTGCTTCTTGTTCCTCCCAGTCTTGCATTCTTTGCTTCTCTTCTCACTGTAATTAGTTTACAAGACTACTTATCCAGATGATTACTGCTTTTAAATGACAGTCGTCTTTTCTTTTACTCCAGTTCATTGTTGTGTATCATTTTGTCTTGCTATCTGAATACCCAGTTCTCTAAAGCATTTTCTCATTATGTTATCTCCTGATATAAGGCATTTTGAAATACTTCATGAGAGACATTGTATGAAGTGAATTGAATTGAATTTTCTCTCAAAGTCAGGCTTTCAGCATCTTTCTCTAGCTAAGTCAGCAGAGTTCTTGGCACCAGTGCCAGGGTGTAATGGCCATGCTTTGCAGCTCAGCTATGAGCTTGTGCTCTTTTTAGGGAAAATGAAATGACAGTGTCAGTACCTGGAAAGCAAACGGAGGACAGATCAATATTTCCATTTAAGATGAGGATGGCAAAATGAAAATGTTTGGTGTATTTCTGAGTGTTTTAAGGCACACATTGAGATAACGCTATTTTGCTGTGTCTACCTACATCTGGTGTTGGTGCTGAATGTGTACGCAGGGGGTAGATGCATGTGCATGTCAGAGAAGAAAAGAGGGAGGGGAGGGGGAAATAGCAGGGCATGGAACTAAATTGCAGAGCAAGTAGTGGAAATAGACAGTGAAAAGCTTCCTGCAGGCAGGCGGCTTCACAGGGGAGAGCAAGCCTTTCATTGTCTATAAAATCATGCCTTGCTGGAGGTCCTCAAGAGTAGAAGGGGTAGCACCTAGAGGCACTAAATCTCTCACTGTTGTATTATTGCATTGTATGCACTTAGCTACTGTACAAACCAGCACACTGCTTCAAGAAAAGAAAAGGAGGAAGAAGGGGGAAAATGACCAGAGGGAAGAAGAGGAAGATGGCAGTAAAATTGGAAAACAACCCCCTGCCACAGCTCTCCCCAAGAATACTTCACATCAAAGAAAAGCTGCAGAGTAAATCGTCACGGAGTTAAAAGTTAACTTCAACTCCTTCCATTGTGATTTGACACCACTATGGAACAGTACTCCTAGAATTTGAATGGTTAGTCTGTAGCACGGGGTAGTAAATCCACCTTAATCCTGTTAAACACAGATGCCAATAAAGAGAGGCGCTCTCTCAATGGCATCACGACAAAAGCTCTCCACACTGCAAATTAAATATGGTTAACAAAAAAAAAACCAAAAAAAACCAACCAAAAAAACCCCCAAAAAATCAAACCAGAACAACAACAACAACAAAAAACCAAAAAACAAACAAAAAAAAAACACCAACCAAAAAACCCACAACCCACCCCCCCAAAAAAAAACAACCACCAAAACCCAACAAACCCAAAACCCCTCCCCAAACCTGGATTAATACTGAGCAAACAACATCAGCATAAGCAGGCTTAGAGACAGGAATTGCTTTCCATATGCTATGGCATCAGGTTCCTCCGGATCTTCAGATACCAGTCTGTAAATGTTACAGACATTGTTTCTCCTGCTTGCAACTGCTGTTGGGTGGTGACCTTCTTTGCTTGCTGATACCAATTTAGCAGTTGGTACAGTTTTTCTGTGATTTGGTACTGTCTGTTGTTTGCTGGTACCAGATGGATACCAGATGGGTAACTGTGGGCAATGGTTCCTCTGTGTTCCAATCCCAAAAATCACTGCCTATAGGGTCAGTCTTGTCAGTTGACTCCAAAGTGGCACTTCAAAGCAGCATTCTGAAAAACCTCAACATCTGTTCCTTACTCCTAATGACCTTAAAAAAATGTTGCAGACATACTTTCCTTTAGCCAGAAGTTACTGTGCATCTGCAGGGAAAATACAACCTTACAGATGCTCACAGCCATCAAACTCACTCTCGCTAATGGCAGCTCCAGGAGCCACCACCTCAACTCTGAAAGTCAGCACCGAATGTGAAGTATAATCAATATATTTTTTTCCATGGTAGCTCCAAAATGTAGGAGTTCAGAGATATTTCAAGGCATTTTTCAAAAAAGTACTTTCAGCAGTGAAGTGAAAGAACAAGAAAAAAAAGTGTCTTTGAAAGGCAGCAGGGATACCTGAGGGCTAAGTTTAAATCATGGAGGGAAAGCAAGAAAAGATGAAGTGATGGAAGAGATCTGTTAAGTATTAATTTCTGATTGGTCTTTCAAAACGTTGACCTAGTTGTCAAACAACAGACAGGAGCTGAAAGGTCAGTTAATGGAGTTGAATATTGCCTATTGCAGTTACCTCCTGTGTTATTCCATACAACTGCTTTTGTTTCTAAGAACAGAAAAAAAGTTCATTTAGGACAGTACGCAAGTCTTTTGGTAAATTCTCCACAGGTGCTAGAGCAGAATGCTGTCTGCAGAAAAATATAGCTGACATCAAAGCATGTTCCCCACCCCCTGTCTTGCTTCATGGAGAAGTTATGATAAACAGGTTATGTGTTCCCTAAGGTTACCATGGAAACTCATTCTTTTCAGGCCATCATTTGCAAAGGTAAAATTTGCATTAAAATGTGATGGAATTTGATTTTGTGCATGTGTGTGTGAAACTCAAGTGGGGTCATGCTACCACGCAGCATAGCTGTTATTTCAAACCCAGGAGCATACGCTTAAGAGAGAGATCTATTAATCCCTGTAAACACCTCAGTGACCAAATTACAGTTTAATTGCTAACTTGACAAGTATCTTCCTAGCAAATTAAGAGAAATACATTAAAAATTAGCTTCAAAAGCAAATGTAGATGTTCATACTGACCCACTGGTGGGTATCACTGATAGCATTTTGCTAAATTCCCCTACAATCACTGCACAGGAAAGAGTGAATTTAGATTGCCAGGATGACTTTGTTTGGATGATGGCAGACCAGGGATGGAAGGCACAGGCAAGTATTTAAAATTATAAATTTTTATCTTATCTTGAGGAAGTTATCATCAAATTATGACCTAGAGAACATTAATTTAATATAACCATGCTTACTGCATTACAAGAAACTCTTGAATCCAAGTGAGTCCCTTCATTTTGAGTCAAACAGCAACTTCAAACTTTCACTCTAGGTATCTGCTACTCTGACTTTTCTTGGAATAGCTGATGGTGGAAAGCATAACCTGATCCAGGCTTCCCTAGGGTCCAGGTTCCTTCAGATATACTGCCATTGTTTGTTGTCACATGCAGCACTGGCATTCCTAACACAGAAGGGCATTATTGGCAATCAGAACGTTGACAATCATTATTCCAGCCTAGCGAGAAAATGGATGAATAGACTAATCTAGAAAGTTCTTATAATTGGTGACCAGATTGCATTGTAGAGGAGACACCACTCCTGCTGCTCAGTTGTATGCATTCACAACTTACATGCTAAACTTGATATACTGCTTTATGAAATCTATGCTACTCTGGGTTATTCACATATCATCTGTCCTGAGCAGCAGGACACCCTTGGAGGCACAGGGTCAGAACTCTTATTTCTACTTGCCAGGCAGACATTCCAATATCACCTGGATTACAGCAGACTCAGTAACTCCTATCATACAGGACTTACAACACATGTTCAGCTGGAATGGCACTACTTAATATTGGGCAACGTGACATTTCACACAACAGTCAGGCCATCTGATGAAGAAAAGGCAGTAAAAACACAGGCAGGAGGATGTGTTGTGCTTGCTTTCTTAGTGTTTAGCATCAAAAACACTTGTTTGACATAAAAAACTTCTTGATTAGTGTCTCAAAAACACACCAAGAAAATCAAATCAAAATCAGCCCTTCAGATCAGACTGCATAGTGCCATTCTGCATTGGGAAGTTTCTGCTTACAAATTCAATTTACTAAACCAAACAAGAATACTAAAGAAGTTTTAAAATAGATGTTTTAAAAAACCAAATGCAAACAAAGATTAAATTGATTACTAATTTTTGCAGAACTTCTCAAAACTCAGCACATTTGATAGGAGGAATATGTTCCAGTCAGATTCTGTATGGAGCAAGAAGGAAGATACTACTGCTCCCTTTTCCAGTGTTTTTTAAGAGCCAGACTTAGAGATGAACATTGAAGAGAGCTGGCCATGAGCAGAACAGTCAAAGTTATGTTCAGCACCAGCCTTACAGGGTAAACACAGTTCTCTTTTTCCATATTTTGAACTTTATTTTAATGCAGTCTTGATACTAGATTAGCATCTGCACTACAGACCTTAGACTGGGAACTAATAAAGTTATCCACCCAATCTCTCCGTGTCTGAGTCACTGACTTTCTTTTTCATTTTAAATAATTATAGCAATGTCTCCTGTTTGTTGAGAAAAATAGGGCCTTTATATATTCACAGATAATTGTGAATACCCAGTGCCAGTGATACATTCTAATTACTTTTCACACCTTGTCTGCGAAAAAATCTTGAACTTCTTAGTGCTTTTCTAACTGCAAGACTTCAATGTAGCCAGAGCACTGATACCCTGACTGCTGAAGCTGCACCTAGGATGAAATTTAAAGAGCAGTTCTGCTAATGCATTTTGCAGCGAGGAACTTCAGCAAAACTCAAGAAGACCCAAGGCCTCCACCTCAGATCTTGCACTGCAGGAATGAGAAGTGCTGCACAGTAATTCAACAGAAGAACTCAATCCAGAAAGCAAAAGTAATGAAAAGTCCATTATTTCAGTTGGCTTCTGTCACATACTTCACTATAACAAATACAAGATCTGGGCTCTCTAACAGCCTCAATGACATGGTTGTATTACTTGACCCAGCTTCTTTCAAGCTCAACCCTTGACCCCCAAGTTCTGCACACACTGGGCAATCACTGCTGTTTGCCTCACTGAGGTCATTCTGCTTTCCCTGATGTTAAATGAACAAATTTTGCAGTCCTTTCTCCAAACCATTCTCTGGTTTAGCAGGATATTATCCCTAGCAGGCAGAGCTGGACAGTGACCAGCATCTTCAGGAAAGGGGGTGCTGTCTGGGACAACAGTAGCCAGGCAACTCTTTGGATCACAGCTACGTTGTAGGGAGGAGATTGCTTTTTAACCTGCAACACTGAACATGAACATGACCCAGGGAAATTAAGTAGTAAGAATTGAAAAAGAAGTCAACCATGACAGCATCTATTTGACAAATGCACCGGATACCTGGCAGTAAAGGCCAAAGCTGGTGCCTGAAGGGGATCAGGTTTGAGGCCTGATTTCAGGCCTGATCCAATAAATAGCTAAGTGCATGCTTAGCTTCAGACATGAATTTCAGTGGCATAACAGATTTGTCTTGTGATTAAAAAATGAGTGTTGTAACTGGGGCCCCCTTGCAGAAGTTGAAGCAGGCCTCTTACTAATGGCCTGAGGAAGAGGAGGTCAGTTTTAAAAGGAAGCCAACTTTGCCCCCTCCCCTGCAGCCCGACCAGGAGCAGCTGTGTTTGATTCTCTTGGTGTATGGGGCACTGAGCTGTCACAGAGCAGGATCACTGAGCTAAGTAAGGCAGGGAAAGCTCAGGCTGCAAAGTTCTGGCTTTGGCAGCCCCACGTGAGAAGACTCAGTGCTAAAATCTCAGTCCTCTTGCAGCTTCCCCACGTGATGCTGGCCTGAGATTTGGCAGAGTGTGCTCAGGCAAAGTGGCCACACAGCCCCCTGGCTACAGAGAGACAACAAAAGGGACAGAAACTTGCTGAAAGCTACACTGGCAGGAGCTTGCCAAAACCGAAGCAAACTGCAAAGACCCAGCTACTACTGAGAACTGCAGTCAAGCCAGATTACAGCTACCTCCAAAAAGGCTATTTGTGCCCACTTTTCCTGCCCCACATAATAAAAAGCCAACAGATAAAAGCTGCAGAGCTGTGGGCTATATGCTCAAACACAGTAACTCTTCAGCATACTAAACTGCACGGATTACCTGCTCACAGACTCCCCTCATCAATAGAATTATCAGTTAGAGATTTGTTTCTTGCCTTCCCTAGCATACTGGCAAATTAGGCAAAATGTATACAATGGAAAACCTCTAGGGCCCTTCATATCATATCAAGTTGATCCGTGGCAGCTGTCATGATCTCTGCAATGCCCCACTCTAATGCTCCATTTGGGCAATATCAGAAGAACCTGTCCTAACTGCAAGGGACATGATTGCTGGCACATTTGGAATCTCTCAGTACTGTGAGCCTGCAAAGACAGCCACAGCCTGGCAGCACCGAATGTTTTCGTCTGATTTCTTTCAGCAACTTGAATGAAATAAGAGAAATGCTTAGTGTTTGTCTTCCTCAGAATCACCCCCCTGCACTGAAAAACAACAAAACCCAGCTGTATGCAGAGGCACCATGTGGAATAGATGGCACGATGAATTTCTGGAATTCACATAATATTGCAGGGTATAAACAGCACCAATGAGCTTTGATAAGATGACATATGGTACCAGAACTGTTTCCCCTGGTAAATGAGAGCATGTACAAAGTGTATGCCTGAAGACATGAGCATTTCAGACTCCCCTCTGGTTCAGATATCTGTGCCAAATCTAACCTTTGTATAAGTAGGAACGATTCCAAACAAGTTATAGAAGTCACTCTTTATTACTAGTATTAATGGAATTGAATTTGGCTTTCCTTGCGTGTGCCATTTGGAATAGTTTATTTTTCACATGAGGTTTGGCGGGGATTTCTCCCAAATAATTTCCCCCCCAAAACTACCCCCAAAAGCTGGCCTGTAAATTTTGAAATCACTCTGCTTAGTTAGAACAGCTCTGTGTAACACATCCCAATCCGAAAGCTTCATTAAGCAGAGATAATTTGGAACCATAAAAAGTTCTTGATCAGTAAGTTAATCATACATTCTAATAAAATGTTTTGAGTACTCTCTTAATTAGCATTCTAACAACAAATACTTCCGATCTGTGTTTTTCAAAGCAGCTATACTTTAAATATGTGATTGCATTTTTCTTCTTTTCTTTTTATTTAATGTTTTCTACTAATAGTCTGTGGACTTGGAAAGTCTGGAATTTGCATCAGTTTCTGCTATATGGTTTCACATAAAATTGTCAGCTTCTCCCATTGCGCTAGAAGACAGGAATGTTACTATTCTAGAAGCTGGAATTCTGGTTTCTAACCATAGTCCAACACAAATGTTTGTGTGCTTTAGGAACCTAACCTATTTGAAATGCAACATCCTGAACGTGGAATTAATTGATCATGAAAAGTACAAACAGCTCCTTATTCATCCTGAAGGAAGCGAAGACCCCTTTGACACATTATGGAAAAATAATGCAGTTATTAATGCTCCTTTCTTTGTTCTCGTTGATTTTTAGGCTTGGAATGCTGCCAGGCACACAATAAAGTACGTGGCCTTTAACACACACAGGCATGATTCTTTTTTCCTACTCTCAACTGGGAACTGACAAAACTCAGTACATTACAGCTTTATTTCAATTGAAATGTTCACAGCCAGGATCCACAGACAGGTTTTCTTGTATCTTTAGGTTATTTACAAGCTTGCAAATCCTATCTGCAAATAAGGAAATGGCTTTTAGAAACAGCTAACCCAAGGTTCTCTATGGTAAAGCTGCCGTGGTCACTAACAGGTGAAGAACTATTTGCAATGTGGCTGGTGTTACATGTAGTCCTTGAATGTACATTAAAAAGATAAAGTTTCAAGGATTTACTGCCATCCTGAAGGAAAGAATTGATGTTTTAAGTAACTGGATTTGTACAAAGGCTGTAAGACAATCCAAGTAAATCCTCAAATAGATGATTAATTCCTCATTATTTAAATGCCCTTAAATACAAGTGTAGATGCTAACTGCATGGATTTCTCTTGACAGCTCCTTAGCTATTTCTCATGATCTGCTATTAGGCTGTGACTCTAAAGCCCTGAAAAAGACTGCCTGTGAAAAACCCTTCCAGCTCCTAAAAAGACTACGTTCTTGCAGCTTATTCTTACACAGTTCTCTCAGAGTCTGACTGATACTGCAGCTATGATAAGAGTACACAAACATCTGCCGCATTTGGGAGACCTGGATTAGGTTTTTGTTTGGTATCTTCATGAGTGCCCTGAATATCTGATGTCCCACTAAGACATGAGCATGTATGCACATGCCTAAACCCTTTTTAGAGCTGATACATCCCAATATTCCCTAGCTGTCAGAAAATTTTAGGGTAATCTCATTTTACACTGACAACAAAAGGCATTCATTTTCCTAGACAATATTTATACTTTTTATCAGCCTGTCCTTTGGCTAACTAGCTGAGGTTTACTTTAAGCCTTGTGATCCACCATACAGAATTTGGTTTATCATTTATCCTGGTTATAGACCTGAAAAGAGGGGGTGGGTGACTGGGGGGGGGTGGGGTGGGGGGGGGTGGAAATAGTCCAAAGGATGAAAAACTTGACAACAAACCAAAGCACAATGGAATTGGGAAAGAATTTTAAAGGGTCTGGCTCTATAGCAGGGAGAGTGCTACCTACATTTGTCTGTTTATGGAGACACACTAAACTGAATTATTCAGTTTCTTACAGAAAGAAAAGGAATAGACTGTGGGGAGGAGAAAGCAGAATGAAGGCGCAAGAGAGCAAAAAATTCATCCAGCAACAGATGAGAAGAACAGAGGAGAATTGGAAAATGGATGCAGGGGGGAGGAATGGATGATGAGAGAATAGCGGGCCTATTTAAAATGAATTTTTGACCTTATTTTTAAAACATTTATGGATCCCAATTGCCTGTCATGAGATCATTTTCCCTTACAATGCTAGCTTTTCAGTCGGCTCTGCACTCTAACTTGATTTATCCCACTTAAAAAAAGTAGATTGTTAGAAATACCCCTTCTATTAGAAATTCTGTCCCATTACAGTGTCAGCTAAAGGCCACTTGTCAATGTCAGCTTTATCAGATAGAAATTTGCTTCATGAGTTCTCAGATCCTATTTTGGAGGACAAGACCCAGGGTCTGGTTTTGAGGCTGCTGATTTGCAATGGGATAGTGTCTTCTCAAATTATCCTCTGCTTTTCCCAACTTATCTGCATGTTTCATGAGATGGTGGGAAGTGATTACAGCAGCTGCTAGATATTAGAAAGACATCTTATAGGAAAGTTGGCTTAGGTAAAACAGTTGACTGAGAAAAGTAAGGAAAGGACTAATCAAGTCTTAAAAATACAAAGACACAGCATCTCTTTTCCAGCTGCAGCTTCCCTGGTGCCATAACCTCACATGGGAAGAAAGAAAACTTCTACCAGAAGGTTTTCCTCCTTCTCAGCTGTCTGTTGTCTCCTAAAGAAAGACCTGACATCCTGAAGATTAAAGTAAGTTTTTATTTATTTGCAATTATGCAATTAGACATCAGCATGTCTCTTCACTGATAGGAAAAGGTGGAAAAAAATCAGCTGTTGTTCAATCTGTGCTACCACAGCACTGCTGAGGGTCAGCTGCCCGAGGTGGGAATGATGGCATTGCTTAAAAGCTACCCTGAGGTAGCTTAAAAGCTGCTTTGAGGTAGCATTCTAGCATGATGCTTTGAGACATTTCTTTTTTTCTTTTTAATATTTTGATTCTATTTTTGTTCCTTCTTTTCTGTCTCTGTAGATTGCAACATAGGTATTTTAAGGGTAAAACTACACGCAGAAGCAGAATTTCCAGCCATGAGTCAAAAGACAGCAAGCTGTGGCTGCAGTATTTTCCAGACTAAAAGACAGTGCCTATGAAAGCACGGCTGGATGGATCAATGGATGATATTGTTGCAATGAAGAGACCAGAAGTCTTTGAAGTTTATAAACTACTTCAACAAGAAGAACTGTTGCAGCAACAGATTTCAGAGTACTAAAGCCCTCAAGGTAAACTCTGACTTTTGAGCAGACTGCCATTCCTCATAACAAAACTGTTTACAACTATTCTGCACTGGAAGGACAAAAAACAACAATCCTGGTGCCAACTATTACGAATCATTTAATGATTAAGGTATTTTAAGCACCGTTTCAGGTGCTTTGATTAAGGACAACACGTCTCACGGGAAAAGCAAAGCTTTGGAAATCAGTAATCTCTGGGCATTACACCTAACAGGAAAGGCTTATAGAGGATTATCTAGAAGAAACCTTTGTGAATCTTGTGAAACTACACTGGATCACAAATCTCAGCCTCATCCGAGCATTAATAAAGTTTTATCAGTTTCAGATAAGAGGTAGAAATCCTCAGGCTGCTGAAGAGGTAGCACTGACCCAGTCTGAGGCCGGTGAGGACACTTATCACAACACAGAATTTCAACAGGAAGACACATTTGATGCATATTCTTATTTTAGTTTACAAAAGCAATTCAGAAGAAGAATGGCAGGTACATTGACTCACAAATTCGGGTCACAGAATTTAAGGCAGTGGATTAAAGGCAACAGCCTTAAGGAAAGAATTTTTCTGCCGAAGATGACGCTTTTGGTAATTGAATCAGAATAATGTCTACAACAACAGTTTTGGAGTTAATTAACAAATATATATGATAATTTATGTAAAACCATCCCTTTTAACTCTGCATCTCTCTGTGATTTCAATAAAGTCTACTCTTGCATAGGATTTTTTATACTATAGCAGTCACTGCAGATTTCGCTTCAGCATTCACACCGATAGTTTGGAGACATTAAGACCAATGTTAGTTCAAACTTCAGAAGTATATAAATTCTTAAGATTTTCACACAATTCTGTCTTTTTTTAAACTAAAATTTTGAATTTAGCATAAATTGCATTTTATCAAAATTACATTTTTGAATGCTGGTTGATTATAATTACCTCTCAGGAGACAGAGTCCAAGTTCAGAACTTGCTCAGGCAGAGCTCTTGAGTACCCACAGACTATGGCTGTTGCATTTATTTAACAGTTTCAAAAATCTGGCAGCACTGTTGATTTAATCTCTGGTTTTTCTATAGCTTATAGGTTACTCTGCAGTAGTGGGGTAGATAATATGTCTCTGTAGTGTGAGGCCTAGATGTAAAACAGGGAATATACCATGCCTGTAACAGTTCCATAGTGTTCATAGAATATTTTAAGAAATGTGATGCAGGGGTGAAAACTATTACATTTTTCACTTTATGAAAGTTACAAAGGCGGTAACATGGTGAGATTGCTCTTGGTAACGCAGAGGATCACTGGATGAACAGCCAGAGTACCAAAAATCCATCTGAAAAGCCTTGATGCTACCACACGTAACAAAGTTTGGCAGTGACTCTCTGTCTTGGGCTTAATGGAGGAAATCTGGGCCCAAATCAAACACACTGAACAGATGAGTTAATTTTAGCCAAGTTCTCATTATTAACCAAAGAGACAACATTTCATTGGCACGTTGTCTCTTTGGTGGGCTGGCATTAGGGATTTCTCCATTTCTATGAAGTCCCTGAATCCACATTAAACCGACAGAGGATTTCTGGAAAACACAAACACATCAGCACCTCCTGCTAACTCTGGGTGCTGCCAGAGCACTCAGGAGCCCAGAGAGGACGTACCCAGCGCTGGTCGTAGTCGGGCAGCTGCGTCCTTCCCTCGTCCTCCTCGTAGAAGGGCAAGCCCTCCCGCCGTGCCTGCTGGTACTCCTTCCGCAGCCGCTGGATCCGGTCGGCGTTCCCGCCACCCGTGCAGCCACTGAGGGGGGAAAAAGCGAAATAAAGCTCTTATCAACACACATATCTGACACCAGGTACGCACAGAGAATTGCCAGACCCCAGACAAAGGGATTGTGCTTGATTTTCCTGATTTGCATAGTTGCCACTGGCCCGTATCAGCCTTATTTTTGCTTTCTTATATTGTCAAAGCTGCTAATTGTGAACTTGATTCCTGTTTTTAAAAAAGGCTGTCCCTGTCCAAAGAACTCAGCAATTCCAGCAGAAGACAAGAGACAACAGATGGATGCAGACAGATGGGGGAGCACAAGAAAACTTTTAACATTCCTGTGAGCAGCTATAAATGACTATCATATTTTAATAATAATGATGATGATGATAAGCTGACAAAAAATGTTTTCTTTTGCTCCCATGCTAAATGTGGAATTTCCCTAAAATTATACATGTTCTAGGTAAAGAATAAACTATTATTCACAAAGAAGCCCAGAAAAGTTTTGTCTCATAAAAAAACCGCAAACTCCCTCCCAATTATACAAAGAACTCAAACATCAACCATGAAAATCCAGGGTAGGCAAGAGAGATGGGAAAGCACATTATTAAATCTTGACACTACAGTTTTAAAGTGGTAATTAAACAGTAATTCACTTAGTAATCCACAAAGACTCGCTTGTATGCAGAACTGCATACACTGCAAACTGCTCTGGTAAACCCAGTGGAGGTGCTTAGTTTATCAAGTTAAACACATGCCTTTCTGTGGGTTTGGACCCTAGTGAGCCTTCTAAAACCTTACATCTGGGCTTGTACAACTGTGGAAGCTCAAGCTATAACCAGGAACTATTAAATAAAAACCAGAAAATGGCTAAGAAGTCAAAAAACTTTGGTCATATTTAAAATTAAAAAATTAGAAGTTTCCTACAGATATTTCCAGCCCTACTGTAGTGAGCACTGGGTGAGTACTGAGTGTATGGCTAAGTAGCATTTACTGGCATTCACAGGGAATTATTAATTATACAATTGATTCGTGGCTGCTCCTAAACTCAAACCATTGTTTTTGCAGTGCTTCACTGTATATTCTCTTAATCTATAACCTTAACTCTGCCTCATCATCAGTGGATTACAGAGATTTGCTCACATGAGCACACACTCAGTGGAGCATCTTGCTACATCACACTCCCCTTTGAGTATGCCAGAATCTAGGGAAGTGCTTTATAGGATTTGCATAGCAAACAGAATTTGCACAGCACACACAAAATATTGGACACTAACCCATCAGTTCAATAATACTTAGTTTCTAGTATGTATCAGCAATCTAGACTGGTTGGAAATTAACTACCAATTAAGAGAAATTCCACATAGGCTGCAAATGCAACTGAATATGCAGTTAGGATTGGAAATGGTTACTTGCAGCATCAGTATGTTTCCATGAAAAATCAAATTACTTCCTTTCCTGAAGCCTAAGTTATCCATCCACTCTATAAAGTCCCAGAGGTTTCAAGCTTCTCTGGCTGACTTACTGAAATCTTCCAGAGCACATGAGATTTTTCTCATGATCAGCCAAGACAGTGCAGAAAGCTTGCACAAACTCTGTGGACTACTGATGGAAAAAAAATATATATTCCCACTTCACCTTTATTCCTTCCATAGGTAAATGTCTCTGTTCCTTGCATTAATTCCTGTCAAATAGAGGAGAACCATTTCCAGTTTGCAAAACACTGAAACTGAGGTCTTGCTAATGGAAACTATCACTTAGAACAGTGAAGCTTGGTCCACAGCTCATGAGCACTTCAATACCTATGAAATCCCCTGACCTTACTTGTGAATACAGATAAAGTGTTTAATGAGGGCTGGTAACACACAGATAAGGCCCAAAGTATTGTCCCTGTTGCTTTGCCAACAAGCAGCACTAGTTAAGAGGGAAACACTGAAATACAGGCAATAGATCTAGTTTGATTCCAGCCAATCTGGTTTCCTGCAGCTCTCTACAAACTGTACAGCACCTGTCACCTACCCCACTTTCTACCACCAGGTACTTTGGCTGAAGAGACAATCTGAAAATACCACACACATCGGGTTTTCCCTCCCTTTTTAAACTAAATCTGAGATTGATATATTGCAAGACAATCAGGAGCCTGTGCTCCACTGACTGCAGGTCTCCTGTAGGTGAACTTCCTTCTGCTCAAACCCTTTGAGCCAGGGAGTGGAAGTGGTGCTGCAGAGCTCAAGCTGGTTATATGTATTATAAGACAGGGCCTGACAGATTTTGCTTTGGCAAACCTCTGCCACGCAGTATTAAACTACAAACCCTAACCATGAGAATGAGTAGGAACATTTAAATGAAAGATAGCAGCACATGGAAAGTTATCCATCTGGATTAGTGTGAAAACACAAGCATAATCTCTGTGGAAACAAGCAGCTCCGTGAAGTCTGATTTCCTGTGCCTCTCTCCTGTGGGTTCTCTCGTGTCTGATAACAGCTCACACTGCAGCATTTCTCCCCAGCCTGAGCATTCATCCGGGCCCCTCTAGCAGGCTGCTTATTTGCACCTACTGAAACTTTGTGTTCCAGTATCTCCTGAACATCAAGTCACCAGAGTTTGTTAGAAAAGTGAAGGGAACAGGTAGGAGAGGGTTGGTCAGTACATCTGCTTCATATTTTCAGGATACAGCTAAAGATCCATAATTTATTTTCTCCACCGGTTTACAGGCACAATTGTAAAAGACACTGGCTTTTGAAAGAGCTGCATTCTAGCTTACCATGGAAGTTTTACCCACTCCTGAGTAAAGTGAGATAAATATGATGCCCTGTGCAATGCTCATGAAACAGCTCTGAATTTCAACTTGGCTCCTGACAATTATGTGAATATATGAACCACATTCAAACTCACCAGATGAATTCAATCAGCACTGTGCAAATATCGCATACATAATCTATTAGTTTACCCCAAAGAAACTGAAGCATTGAATTCAAACAGAATGAAGTCATCAGTAATAAAAAAAAGAAACTGATAAGGCAATATTAAAAAAAACCCAACACAATATTCCAAGATTTGCAGAGAAGATCATACATTGACTGTAAACTCTTCTCCCATCTGCCTATAAATACATAATTAAAAAATATTGGTTTGATCAGATAGCAGTTCTCAGACAGGGAAACAGCAGATGAATACCAGTCCAAATGTTTCAGATGCATGACTATTTATACTGTAAAGGAACCTGAGCTTACAGAAGAAATGTAGAAACAATACTCCAATCAAAGTCAGCGTATATTAAGGACACTTACTGAAGCTTTTCAGCAAGCCTGGTAAGTACAGCAGGCAGATTTCTTTTACAGTAGCTTTACATTTAATGCAGGGCTCTCTCCTTGAGGAGATATAAATATTACAGTCCTCATCATATGTACAGTTTTGTGCACGCTTGCTTCCCTGACATGGCTCTGGAGCCGCGCTACACATTCTTCAGAGAGCCATGCAACCACACTTTTACCACTCCCCCCACCATCACATGTTCCCAGGATCCAAAATTTCATGTACTCACTGACTTCTCTGTGTCACAAGGCTGTGAGAGAACTGTTCGCTCAGCATTTCCCAGTTGTTTTCAGAACGATTTCCTGAAATTGTGCTACATGTAAGGAGACTGATTCACAAGCAGCTGACACTGAGAAGTTCTAAAATAATGTTTATGTGTAGGAATGAATCTCTGACAAACTTCAAAAAGAGTTGTGAAGACTCAGGTGCTGATTTCAAACAATAGTAACAAACAAGTTTGTTTATGGCTTAAGAGAAGCACAAGAGAAGTTCAACAGTTCTTCCAGCAAGCTGCACACACTGCAAGGGTTTTTTCTGCTGTTGTTGTTGTTGTGTTTGGGTTTTTTTGAAATAGAAAATAACCCAACAAACTTATGTGAACATTCAAAAGAGGAAAAAGCACATTCCTGCAGTCATTCTGTAGTTTTCTTAAACACGGTCCTTCTGGGAGAATAAGGACTTTTTCTGGCTTGGGAGAAGGAGAAAAGCAAGTCTGTGCTATCGTTTGAACCAACCTGATCATCCCAGCCCAGCTGCTGGAGCTGAAGCACCAACTGCAAAAACAATGGCCAGAACTCACCCTCACTCCCTGTGCCTGCACCTGCTGGAAGCACCACACAGAGCCCACCTTGCCCACTGCGAGTGCAAGGGCATGGGCTTCCAAACAGCCTCTCAGCCAACACAGCTGGAACAGACAGCTGAGACAAAAGGGGAACCAAAATGCAGCAGAGACTGAGCTTCCAGCTCTCTGACATTATGTAGAATATGACTGTGAAATTCTGCCCCATCACCTCTGAAGAGAGAGATGAACAGGCACCATGGCAATAATATTATATATGACAGACATATTCAATAATATTCAATAAGACAGACTAGGGTTTTTTTTCAAAGAACTGAAACACCATACTCAGTATTTAATATGTATGGCTCAGGTTTTACACAGTAAAATATCCTCTGTGTTCTTCTTCTGAGTTGCTAATCTGCATTTCCATCATTCAATCTCAAATACCATTTTTTTAAATTAGTGACTTCTTACTGCAGCTTTCCTGATAACACAAAATTAAAAACAAGTGTTGCACATACAAAATAAGATGAACCACTTAAAGCTATATATAAACATACATTTAAAGAGGCAATAAACATTTTGTTTCCAGTGGTTTTCTTAAACACATTAATATTGCACAGGGCTTTTTTGCCAGCCACTTCTTTCAAATACTGATTTCACCCAGCTGACTGTCAGTCCCCTAAGCAAACAACTGGTGCTTCCAAGTTAAAATAAACCAAAACAAGCAAACAAAAGAGAAGAAAAAAAGGAAAATTATTCTTTTAGAGAATTTTCCATTAACAAACAAATCCAAGACAAAATGTGATTCACAGACTCTAGAGAAGGGACAATCTTCCATTCACGATCTGCTAAAAAACAAAACTAATTTTACATACTAAAAGGAATACAGTGGTCTACAAAAGTACACAGTATAAGGGCATCCAACAGAGCACGTAAGAGTATCTTTCACTTAAGATAAAACTTGCATTTTGAAGTTATAACAAATAAATATTTGAGTAAGTTTCTCTTTCATTTCCAGCCCCCAGCCCCTGTATTTCTACCCTGTATGAAGATATTTTTGCAACCTCAATAGTAAGAAGGAATAAAAAGAATAGTGGGAAGTGATAAAAAGAAAATCAATGCTAAGAACATAATTCTACTGTAATTCAGCTTTCATCTTTGTGACCACCAAGAGAAAGAGATTTTAGAGAGAAATGAACATTTGCTCTTTTCATACGCACTTGAGTAAGGAAATGGTATTGCAAGGAAAGACCTGTCAGAAATGCCTTGCTGACATCACTGATGTTGCCTTGCAGATTCAGGAACCATCTCTGGCATTCAGCCAAAGCCAGCCCAGGTTTTGGCTACACACACCTCACACTGAGGATCCAACTTAGGAATGACATCTTTCTAGGAACTGGAACTGTGCATATGGCTTTATTGGTCACCACAACACCTGCTTTCCTGCTGTGGGCAGGAACATACTTGATGTATGCACAACTACTGTCTTTCTCAGTGGAGAGGGGCTTTAGGAGGACACTTGATTTGGACTCTTGTGCAAAGTGACTGGTAGGTAGACTTTGAGCCCTGTTCCGTTTAGGCAGGATTGTCTGAGAAGGTCTGCATAGATGGACTGACTGTGAGACAGCATTCGAAGGATGTGTTTCTCTCTAGGTACATAAATACATATAAAGAATCAGAAACAATCTGCAGAAAAACAAATGACACTGAAGAAGCCATTTACACTTAGTTGAACCTGTATATTAAAGTCCCTGAATCTTAATCTGTTTCACAATATTTTAAAAACTCATAACTGTGCTTCAGTGAAACAGACGCTGTCACCTTTCAATTCTTTAGGTGAACATAAAAGCAGTACAACCACTTCTGTCCAAAAGGTCAAAGCCTCCTAGGGCAGCACATGACTACCATTTGTCTGGAGGTAAATTGAGTCCTATTGACCCTGTAACATCACTACTGACCTCTTGACATTAGGAGCTTAGTGGAAAGAGAGAAGATGATATTCTCAGGTTCCTACAGACTCATTAGGAAGAAAGAAGGAAAGAGAACCTTGCATGATATGAATTAGCAATGTCATTAACCTTTTCTTTCCCCAAAGAGCTCACAATATGTTTACAGAAACCTCAAAAGAACCATTTGAAGATTGAGACCAACAGATTTGTATCACTTTCAGTTTTTCCAAACTGTTTATAAAATATCTCTCAGTGGCTTGACACAAGGCAACCTTTTATGTTTCCCTTCCTTCACATGACATACAACACCTTTTCCTGTTTGTCATGGCAGACGGCCTAGACATTCAAATGAGCATCATCTTTTCAAACCAGCCACTTCTCATCTCCACTACTCCCCTTTATAACTTATAGTTGACTACAGCTGGCCAGGAATAATGGGAGGTATAGCCTGATTTGTTGTTTTATGGAAACAAAATTGGCACACTGAGGTTTAACTTCACTGTAAGCAGATATGGTATAGGCTACTCTAACAGAAACACATTATTTGTGATCAAGTAGAAAGGAAAAAGGCAGACATTTTCTTGTTTGTAGCCACATTGCCATCTTTATTTCAAAGAAAGGTCATTTTTTTCCTTTTCTCTGCTCAATGTGTTGGGCCTCATCAAAGAAGGCAATCACCAGATCTTAACTAATAATAAAAAAAGATGCCTTTCTAGTTCGGGCTGGTTAATGGCAATGTCTGTTTCTGGCATGGGACCAGTTTACTGCTGCCTTGTTGATGTGAGATGTGCACTTGTCTCTGAAGGGCTAGGAAAGCAGGGAGATTAGGGACTCGGCTGCTGACAACAACCAAACTCTCTATAAACAACACACAATGAAAATAATGGAAAACAGATTTTCCTGGTATTTTCAGTAGCCTCTAGACAATGCAACAGTTTCTGGTTTCTCCACTAAAGATGATATCAATTATGCCTTTTATCCATCATGCAGAAGTCACGTGTGAGGCATAATTGAAGGCCTTCTCTCCAAGGTAATTTCATCTGGATTTACGCGGCAAAGTACTTAAATTGCCTTTTTTGGCACTTTGTATTACAACACAGCTTGGGAGGGGGTATTTTACTTTACTGATGTAAAGCAGCTGGCATATTTACAATAGATAGGTCACATCAACACAGAGCAGATTTTCAGCCCTCCAAACTCCATTTACAGCAGCTTTAACAATCCAACAAAGCAAATGCTGAATGCTAAGCTCCAGTGTAGAAATGTAACTCTGTTTCTTAAAGACTATCACACCTGCCTGGAACTGGCAGCTAGGGTTTTTTTCACTTACAGGCTATTGCTTTTTGCACTACAGTTTATTAAACTTATCACTAAAGCTGAAATAATAACTACTTTACAAACTTCCATGAATTAGCCATTCATGAGTCCCTCAGGAATTCTCTTTACCACACACAAAGCAAAAGCAGGAGGGAGAGAAGGTGACTATTCAGTGCAGTCTTAATTTCTGCACTCCCTTGTGAGAGAAGAATTGAGGATCTAAGAATTCCCTCACAGTAGATGCCACTGCCCCATGTTCCAAAACATACTTTGTTGAAAATTTCAAAGCCCAGAGTAACCATCTATTTTCTCTCAGAAATTACTTCTCCAAGTTTCACACTAGAGACTGCATCATCTGCTCTTCCTTACATACGTGCCCATCTATGCCACTGGCAGAGTGGCAGCAACCAATCCTCTGTGTGGTTTGCTTTTTAATACCTGGCTTAGCTAGAGAGGAGGTAGACAACTCGACCTCAACTAAAAAACAAGTTCTCTGTGTCTGTAATTCTGTGACAGATATAACTTACATTTTAAAAATGAAAAAGAATTCACATGGTGTGCAAAGCTCTCAGAGCCAAAACACATCTTTACTATAAAGTTGGATATTTTGGGGGTATTCTTAATAAATGGTCACTACAAGGATAACATTAATCCAGTGTTCGGACTTTTACAGGAAAAAAAATACAAATGTAATTTATCTTTTTAACTGTCAGCCGCATTTCTAACGCTTTCAAATCTGTAGCTTCCAGTGGCCTTTTGTCTTTCTGCCATGGCAGGAGTATCTTGGACAGCTGTAAGAGCTTTGTAAGCTATCTTTCTCAAAATCCATTAGCTAATTCAAGGAACCTAATTAGAGCTGCCATTTTGATGGAGCATATTGAATGCTCTGTATAAACTAGTAACACCATCAATGTTTATTAAAAATTGCAAGAACCAAAGCTCTCTGTTCCATATAAATATTAATGGACAGATACACAATACTTATTGAAATATAGACGGCATTATGAGCACAGAAATACACACAGGTATACTTACAACCCCGTGTGATACATTTATTCACAAAGGCTGAAGTATGGAAGCAAAACCTAGGGACAATTTTACACAAACTGTTGAAAATTGACCAGCTTCCATTTACACTGTCCTTATGTGCATTAAGGGAAGCAAAGCACACTAAAGATGATTTGTTTCTTGTGTTTTTTCTGAGTAGTGTGCTGACAATTTGGAGTGCATTTTGAGCTTACCTCAAGAATGCACTCCAGCTGGAACCATTTTATAGCTCCTCTTAAACCAGCCACTCCAATCACTGTACTTTGTAGACATTTACACATACTCCAGTACTATACTGTTTAAGGGTATCCAAAGATTCAAAGGGAATTTGCTCTGTAGAGTTAAAACTCAAATTTTGCTGTAGACAGCAACAAAGTCGGTGAAAGGAGCCAGACATCTGGAGCAGTGCTTTCCTACTTTCTGCTGTGTAAAAGCCCAACCATAATGAAAAACCAGCTCGCAGACAATGATACAACCCATGAAATACTGACCACTCTAAGAACATATCGGGACCTAATTACATTAGGCTGTACAAGCATATATCTTTGGCTGCAGAAATAAAAAGTTTTCTGGCTACTTCACAGCTTTGTTTTTAACTTGATACTTCAGAAATGGAACTGCAGAAAACCTCATATGTTACCATTTCAATCTGACGTTCACTTTCATATGCATCTAACAGTGCCTGGATTCTATTTATATGCACAACTAAATATACGTGCATAGAAAAATCATCAGATTTGCTACAGAAAGACAGCAGATGCTCTTATTAAGCCACTGGCACATGCAAGGTGAAGCGTGTAAGACTTCTACAGAAAGCATTTAATGCTCCAACTACAAGCTAAGGAAAAGCAAAGACAACAAGTGAAAATTTTTGCTAGCTGTGAGTGCAAGGCACAGCAAAGCGGAAGCACTGCTGAGTGTGCTCGAATGACTCTTTTAACACATGGGGCTCCTTGCAGAGGGGTATAATCCATACACACTCTTCAGAACATCCTAACTCCAGTGCCATGATCTGAAGTTCACTTATTCAGAATATATACTAAAATGACACATGAAACATTTAACAGATGTGCAAAAGAAAGAGGCGTAGTTATATTTTCTACACCGTAACAGTGCAAGGGGCTAAAATTGTATGACAATCTTACCATGGGGACAGCCCTGAAGGTAAATTCATTTTGTTTCTCTGATAGGGCAGTATTTCCAAACTACAACTGAGATTTGAGCAGTTTCACAGGAACACACTCAAAAATCAAAACATCAGTTACCACTGACTTCTCTCTGGAATTATACATGGCAAATTTAGCTTGTGGTTATTGCTCAACCAAAACCCTGACAGATGCTGAAGTGATAGATGGATTTTTGCAAAGTTCTGCTGCCTCCAAGGCCACCCTATCTACCCTTCCAGCAGCCTCCCTCCTTGGGCACTTCCCTCAGTGCAGCTGGGTTCTGGGACCACTGTTTAGTTCGCATTCACAGACTGGGGAGCACACATTCCTTCAACCCACTTCCATCACAAGCTCTGCATAAATAGAATTGAACTCTTTATAAGCCAAACTGCATTTTGGAGAAGTATTTCTGAACTTGGAGGCCTCAGGTTAGCAGTGCAACTTTATTGCTTTGCATTATGCAGGCAATGGAAGCTCCTGGACCTACTGACGTACATTGTCTTTCTAGCTCCTTCCTACAGCTGCAGCTCCACTGCACTTTTGATAGGAAATTACTCTTGTTTGTCTTACTTGGAGAACAGAGGTGTTTAAGACTGAAGGTGAGCCCTACTCCTTATCAGTAATTGCTTAGACAAATGCTAAATTCAAACGTAAAAAAATACATAATGGAATCTTCAAACTCTGCAGAACCATTTTTTGGCATACCTTGCCTGGGAAAGGAAGATCAAACCTATCTGTGTTTGGCTGGAAGTTCCAGAAATGCTGGAGCAAGTGTTCTGGTTCAGCCTCACCTCTGCCTCTACAGAATGATTCTCATATGCTTTCAGCTGCCATGTTTAGACACATAGCTTACCAATCCTTTCCCAGCTGTTATTGTCTTGCTGCCTCAATTCTCTGCTCTCATCCTGCTGCTTGGAAGTCTTTCCCTTCCTTATCTTTCAGCCACGGATGCCAATTTCCTCCACCCATTATTGGCTTCCCATACAAGCAAATCTCTGTCCCCCAGGCAGCTGTAGTGCAGACACACCTCCCCTGATGCACCTAGGTCAGCATGTCTCCTGCCAGCACTCCTTGAGACCCTTTCCCAGAAGCACTTCCCAAAGCAGCAGCCAGGGAGGATGGGGCTGCAGCTGGCATGGGACATCCAACAGCACCTCTTCCTTTTGGCACTGCTTCACATGAGGAGCTCGTGTCTGACACACCAACAGAGCATCAAACCTGCAGCACTGGAACACTTCTCTCTACTTTGAAGCATCCACAAATTGTCCACAACTATGGCCTGGCCCAGCACTCCCCTTTACTCTCCCCATCCTCTAGCTGCTCCAGCCTCTGCTCTGTTCCAATTCTTGTCCTATCCCCCCATGGCATTTTTTAGGGCATTCAAAGCAGCTCACTCCTTTCCTCCCTGGAAGGAGGTGGTGTTAGGGCCTGGGAACACTGATCATCACTGAACACCCAGTTGACCTCATCCTTCATTCCTGCAACAGGAGTCTATCTGGTCCCTGCAGCCAGAACCTGCTACTGGAAAAACATGTATCAGCTCTGGCAGCTCAGGACAAGTACTTTTGGGGAAGTCAGCAGCCAAGTTTCTATCATGTGTGTGGGAAGTACTCTAAATCTTGTAACTTAGTCAAATTGTCACTGTTCAAGGGGTGGCAAAAGCCACAGTCTGGTATAAGACTAGGTTGTGTTCCCTTCCAAAATGTAAAGACCCCGTTCCAGCATATGGAAAGACTATAGATTCATGTTGGAAGAATATATGCTGCTGCTTTTTACTTTTTGCACAGACAAAACAATCCCTTGTCATCTTCTCCTTCCAGCTACAGCCCCCGCCCCCCCAAAAAACCAGCTGTTATCTGATTCCATAAAACTTCAGCTTCAGCACACCTCCTACATAGTCAGTTTCAACCCAAATGGATGAAGATTGGTTATCAACATGTGGAAATACAGTTTTCCAATGGAAGTCAGGCCAGCAGCTCCCCAGGCACAAGTGGCACAGCCTGTTTCCATGGCTGTCCCCCTTCCTGCCCCACAGGACTGCATTCTCCCTGGTCCAGCAGGTTGCTCCTGGCATCTGTGGGATGAGCACTCCTTAACAACAACTGCAACACCTTGGAGGGTACAGCCTGGTACACACATAGTACTCCTGCATGTGCTCCAGATTAAGCTGTAGTCAGCTTAATGAGAGACTTAATTGATGAGTGCTACTTCCTTCACTTGTCCATTAAGATAAGTACAGCACATGGACATTTCAACCCATCAAAGAAGAGAAAATGCATTAATTTTGGTTTTCTTAGAGCTGTTAATAAATCTGACACTGTCTGGCAGTTTTCTTCATTTCCTACCATTTGACAGATACTGTGATCACAAGTTACAGAAGATGTTTTTCCTCTGAAATTATCACTCTGGTAATACAAGCCAGAAGGAAACTTTATCAAGATACCAAGAAGCTGGGTGTTGGTTTTATTTTTAACTTTATGTGGCTGGTTTGTGAATATCTCAATGTGATAAAAAAATAAATTCCATCCGGTACTATTAAAAATCACACACACACAGAGACACATTACAAAAAGCTGTATTACAGCAAATAATCACACTGTGTATTTATCAGTAAAAGCCAGTATTCCTCTCATATAATCAGCCTGGCTCTACTTAGACCCCTTTACTGTAAGAGCTCCTGCAACTGTTTTCTTCCTCTTTCTCTCTCACAAATTGACATTTGTATGGAATCAAGAAAAATCTTCCTTAATAATTTTTCCTTACTAATGGCTTTTTTTTGGTATGTGTATTTGAGAGGAGGGAAGGCAAAGGGCAGGAAAAAGGAGCTTTAAGTGCTCTGCAAATTATCCTCCTGAATCTGGGCCTCATAAATCCTATCAAATGTTATATTTCATCAATAGGCTGGAAAAGCTTTTTTCTCTGCAATGATGAAGCCTGGGTTTAAAATTTATGGTTTCATTTTAGAAATGGACTATAAAAAGAGTCTGACTTGGCTGTCCATCAACTGTAGCTGACATTAGCAAGTTAGGTGTGGACTTTCAAAGAGTGATATGTATTTTTTATTTATTATAGAGGTACATACATATACATACATACATGTATATCACTGTGGGTTTGTGCATGCATAAATACACAGCTGGATTAAAAAAAAAAATTTGTCTTAAACCCACATTTTCTTTCAATGCAGGAGGATCTGAGATATTCAGCAGATTAGATTGCAAAGTGATAAAAGTGTCCAGAACAGAGTTGGCTCAAGGACCTGCAGCAACACAAGCAAATTGCATTTTGCTGCACAAATGATCGAGATAAAGTAGTTTAATTTGTTCTCATTCATGGGGTGGCAAAATGCAATTCAGCCATGGCAGAGTAGTGTTCATAGGGAGGCAGGGAAGATTCCAACAGGCTGTGAGGAGAAAAGGGGAGGAGAGCAGGCAAGGACCAAAAGATTTTAGGCAGGGGAAGACAATTAGCAAAGGACTGATAGATTGGGGAAGAGTGGGTGCAGAGCTTCTGCACCTGCCGTGCCTGGAAAGGGTGGGAAGGGACAGCCTGCCCCATCTCCTTGCAACTCTCTACCTCTGCTGCCTTTCTCCTCTTTTTCCAAGCTCTGGAAACAATTCTGACTCCCCAAAGAGCTGCTCCTACTTGCTCTCCTGCATTGCCAGAGGTAGGAGAGCACTGAGATTATGGCTCCTATTCCTGTTGCTGCCACTACTGACAGGAGCCATGTGGGTGCCACAGCTGTCCTCTACAAGCCCAAAAGCTTCCTCTGGCAGCCACAACAGCGTTTTCCTCAGATGGAGGAAGAGGCAATCTGTGCATGCTGCCAAGACACCCACTCCTCTCTTCCCTTACCCTCAGAGCTGGGGGCCTGTGGTCAGTGATTACTACTAAGTTCCACCTATGCTGAAAGGCAGCCCTAAAGACAACACTTTTAATATAAGCATTACTGCTCCCCAAAATCCCCATACTTGTAAAATGAAACCACATTTAAAACAAAAGTCAGATAAATAAAGCGACATAACTGAAGTTGGAGAAAGTGAAGTTCCCTTCTGAATGTAGGGGAGCCCATTTCCCTCCATCTGCTACTAAAAAATGTCATTTTGTAACTCAAAGAATTAATGATGGATTATGTGAAAACAGCAAATCAGATCATGCTGTTGAGGCATTATATGAACTAAACAGAAGAGCAGTTAATCTAAATCGCATGTGGGATGGTTATTATTGTGTGCTGCCATCACTGCTGCTGAGTCTGGCTGTAATATTGGTTTTGGTGGCAACACATGGAAAAACCTGGACATCCTGTTCCTCATTATAAAATGAGGAGAAATCTCACTCTGGGGAACATGGTCAAAGCTGACAAGTGAGCACTGCAGAAAAGGCTGGGCAGGGGCTGTGCTTAATGGCAAAGGTACTCTGAGTCAACACTAAGAAAACAAACATCATATTCCACCACCTCTATTGTGTAACACCAACAAGACAAATAAACAAAAGAACCCATCATCCGTGCTCAGGACACTTGTACACGGAGGTTTCAGATCCTCCCTGCTGAGAGGACGTTTGGCAAGGCTGCTGTCAGCAGCACAGTGGGGCCAGCGGGCAGAGGCACTGCAGGGCAGGGCAGGGACAATCACTGAGCACAGGCACTGCTGGCACTGCAGGGCAGGGACAATCACTGAGCACAGGCACAGCTGGCACTGCAGGGCAGGGCAGGGACAATCACTGAGCACAGGCACTGCTGGCACTGCAGGGCAGGGACAATCACTGAGCACAAGCACTGCAGGGCAGGGCAGGGCAGGGACAATCACTGAGCACAAGCACCGCTGGCACTGCAGGGCAGGGCAGGGACAATCACTGAGTACAGGCACTGCTGGCACTGCAGGGCAGGGACAATCACTGAGCACAAGCACTGCAGGGCAGGGACAATCACTGAGCACAAGCACCGCTGGCACTGCAGGGCAGGGCAGGGATAATCACTGAGTACAGGCACTGCTGGCACTGCAGGGCAGGGACAATCACTGAGCACAAGCACTGCAGGGCAGGGACAATCACTGAGCACAAGCACTGCTGGCACTGCAGGGCAGGGACAATCACTGAGCACAAGCACTGCTGGCACTGCAGGGCAGGGCAGGGACAATCACTGAGTACAGGCACTGCTGGCACTGCAGGGCAGGGACAATCACTGAGCACAAGCACTGCTGGCACTGCAGGGCAGGGACAATCACTGAGCACAGGCACTGCTGGCACTGCAGGGCAGGGACAATCACTGAGCACAAGCACCGCTGGCACGGCAGGGCAGGGACAATCACTGAGCACAGGCACTGCTGGCACTGCAGGGCAGGGACAATCACTGAGCACAAGCACCGCTGGATAACCACTGCTGCTACCCAGCACGGAGGGCAAGGATCACCCATCCTGCTTCCAGCACTAAGTTTCCACTGGAAATACACAAAATACACTGCTCTTTCACCAATTTGTGGAGATGACAGGACATGACATTGCCTCTATTTCCAAAATAAAAGTTATTTGTGTTAGGGAAAGGTAACTTTATCAAGCCTTGATCTACAGATGGCCTGCCTCTGGAATTGCATGTTTTCTACTGAAAGGTGGTGTACAGCAGTGTCACATCACACAAGCATAAGTTACTTAGAAACAAGAAAATCTTGAACTCTTTCAGATTCATACGAGTTAAACTCATTTAACAATGCCATTCAGGACACTAAACCAATACTTACATGGTAGCATTTTAAAGCACAAATGCCCTCATCCCACCACAGATCTAGAATATTTCTAGAGTATATTATTTCCATGGTTTCCCTGCATATATCTCCTTGAAGATAATCAAGAAATTCAACTTTCCCTGAAACTCTTGAAATTTTTCCAACCCAAGTTTACTCTTCTACACAGATAAATATTTCTGCCATTCTGTAAGAGAACATCCTGTCACTGTTCAAATCTTTAATTTTTTCTCTTCTGAAATCTTTTAATCTGCTTTTTCCCTCCCCAAAAGGATGTTTTGTTTACTTTTGTTATTCCTTCTTCTTTCCTTGTCTCATCACCTCTTCCCTGAGATTCAAGGGGTTTTAAATTTTTTTAATAGATATATATTTTTTTTTCCTTGAGCTCTTGTGAAACCCTGACCTGCTTACAGAGGGCAACTCACAGAGCTGAAGGGCTAATGTTTGACCCCCTACTCACCATTGTGGATCTGGCTGCAGTCATCAGTAACTAAAATTCATCATCATCAATGGATTTTCAGTGACAGGCACTGTATTTGCTCAGATAATGGCCCCATATATTGCCTTTGAAATGAGGGTGTGACCACTACTTAGGATATTCTCAGGAGTCAGTAAATGGCATTGCTGCTGGACATGTTTGCTTCATGTTTTGAAAGCAGAGCTGCAGAAAAGCAAGCTTTGAAGTTTTGGGGTGCTTTGGATGATACAGTGCTCTCAGGACAAGCCAGTATGAACCAAAACACATCACCCTGGGACTGGAGCAGGCCAGTGGCCAGCTGGTTTGGACTGCAGGGGAAGAACCTGCAGAGGCTGCCTCTGAAACTGTCCTTGCAATAGGCTCTGAACAGATGGATAACCCATAGACAGCCCTGTGTCCACACACAGCAGAGCAATGGAATCAGTAAAAGCAGGTGGGGGAGCACAAGATAATATGGAAACAACACTGGATGCTGACAATGATACTTGATGTTTTAGGAAGGAGGCAAATGTAACATGCCCACACAGGCTGCGAAGACAAATCCAGAGTCTGTGAGCCTCAATGCTGTTTGAAGCCACTGTGGACAGAATAAACACTTCTTTATGCAGAAGAACTAACAGCCTGATAGAGCTACTGGACAATAGGACCAAGCTGCTCTGGTGTCAGGTAGCTAACTATAAAGAGTATGCACTGAACACCTGTGAGAATGCAGCCTGCAAAATTACTGCTTCTGGTGTAGGATAAGCATCCCTTCACTTCCCTAGTCCTCAACTTTATAAGCTTGCCAGCCATCACAAAGGGGGATCACAGCCTCCATTCCTGGAGCAGCAGATAGTTGGGTACGCTGAATCCAGTCCAGGTCTGTGTACCTGTCCCACCAAGAGAAGGGAAAGCAAGCTAGTCCAATGAAAGAAAGAGTGCTTCCATCTGTTGCATTTTTCTGCAATGACCAAAGTTAAAACCCCACTGATGTGCCCTATCAACTCTACTTAAGCACATTGATCATAAGATTTTTTTCCTTCCCTCATTTTTCTGCATTCAAGTATATCTTCCACTAATGCACCAAACTACCCTTTTTCCTCCCCATCTAATTCACTGCTCCCCATGGGATAGCCACTAAATTTGATTCATGAATACAGTACATTTACAGGCAAAACTGGGAACAGAGAAGCCCCCTCCCCATCACATCACTCTCCAAGAGGGAGTTTGAAACACATCGAACAAAGAAGCCTCAAGTGTTCTGGCATACAGCTTAGAAATCAGAATGTGATTTCCATTCTGTATCTCTTCCTTCATTACAGAAGATATGGTCCTTAAAACAGGCAATTTACTTTGGCCAGTGATGTTTAAGGTGCTAGCTTTCAGTTTTGTTTTTCTGAGATTCCATACCTCAGCAGGCAGCTTCCCCTCCCTCCAGTCCTGCCCCCCAAGCCCAGCTGCAGAGTGAAGATATCCAAAGGATTCAGGCAGCTGCAGAAAATGCAGGACTTGGGCCTCATCTGTGTTTCACTCCTTTCACATCCATCTGGATTTGACAGAGTCATGCTTATGAGTTAGATCAGCAGACAGTCTCCTATCTGTGTTGTGGTGCAGAATTAGGTCAGAAGAGCATTCTGCCAGCTTGTGTTTTGCTCTTTAATCCAGCATAAGTACTTGTGGAGACAGCAATAAAGGACATCTCATCACACAAACCAAATTCTTCACCCCCTAATCCTGGTCAATATTCCAACTTTGTGATGAAAATAGAACAAAAATCACACACTACTACTATTTAACTGCCTATTCCAAAAGCATAAATTTTTGAGAATGCAAGTGAGGCCAGGAGGCAAGTTTATTTTATGAAAATATATCACGTTCAAAGGCAAATGGAATGTTATAAAAATAAAGTCTGAAGAATAATAGTTCTCAAGTTTTAAGTCATCTTCTTCTGTGATGCCATAGCTGGGTCTTCCAGCCAGCCTCAGCAGATGGCCACGTTGGCCACCACCAGAATAGCAGTCTGGAAACAAGTGCCCTACAGCCTTGCCTAAGCATCTTGGCTGGAATACACTCTGAGGCAGCAGTTCTGTACTCACAACTCAGAGATATTCCCAGTGTGCTTGCTTAAGAATTCTTAAAATTTGTGAAGAGATTAAAGCCAAACTTCTGGTCCAGGACAGGTCAGGGAAAATAACAGAATGTTGGCTACTAGCATTTAAATTGTAATTGTCACTATTCACACTAAAAACAACCCCTCCCCATACCAGCACACAGCATGAAAATCTGTTCAAAAATAGTAATCATTAAGAAAAAAAAAAGGATTTTTCTCTTAAACAGTAGGTAAGTTCAGCTGCAGAGTATTTCAGCAGCTACATACAATTTTTTATTTCATGGAAGCTGTACAACCATTCCTCCTCTTACATACAACTGTGCAAACCAGTGTGTTAGTGATGCTTTTGCAAAGAGGGTTTGACAACAATAGAGAGTCCCCAGCCTGCTAAATAAGAAGTGACAACTCCATTTGAAAGCTGTCTCTGGATGTGTTTTATGTGCAGAAATTATCTGTGACAGTTCAGATCAAAATAGAGTTTTCATTTCATGTGGGAGGTAAATGGACGATAGAATAGGTTACTTTAAATGCTGCAGTCTAGTCCAATTAATGTTTCAGACTTTTCTGTATTCTGTGCTCTAAACTTTGGGGTAGAAAAACGTAAAAATCATTTGTCAATAGCATGATGTAAAGAACAGGCCAAAAGGTAATACAAGTGCTTAACAAAAACAGTCATGCAGACGTATGGCAGAAATGCTCAAATTTCAGTAACCTGGCTGTGAAAATAATAAGAATAAAACAGAAAAGAAAATATCACTTCATTCTTCCAGGGAGAACCAGGTAGGGGAGTCAATTCTGATTTCCCATCTCAATCAGCAGAGATTTTGCCATTTACTTTGATGGAAACAGGACTTGCATATCAGTTTTCTCTCTGAGCAGCAGACACAAATCCACATGCTATCATTTGCTTTTCAGATTGTGCAACATAAATTTACAATTTCTGGCTTATGTAACTATACAAATGACATAATTTGTCCTTTAAAAAATATCAAATCCAAGGTGTTCACATTTCTTACCTGTAAATCTGTGAGTTGTTCTCTGACTCATTTTAAAGAAACATGTTTTCTTAAAGGTTTGGACCTACTGCTGTGTTACTCAAGCACACCAGTGGCCATGGTGAGAACTGTGCTGATACAGTGCCTGTACCTTTCTAACTATCTTTCTCAAAGTTGGTGGGGAAAGCAGTAATTCATGCATGGCTTTTTAGATGTAAACATTAAGTACTGTTAGTAGAAAAGGTATGGACCCAAAAGTGAATGATCTCATCCCAAACAAGGGCCCACGATTCTTACACAATCTATTTTGTTTATGCCATGCTTTAAACAATGCATATTTTGATCTTTTCTGAGAAACAGCATTTTTCTTGGCATGATTTTCAATTTCCACCCACTTGGAAGAGCAGGTGTCTTTGTGTGTCATTGCTCAACCCTGGGAATAAAGAAAACGTTCTAAAAACACGTTAAAATTGTTTTCCTAAAGTCAAGGAATATTAATTTAAGGTTCCATGGGCATTAAAGAAGAACAGACCAGTCACTTTAAATGCACTGGGCTAGTAGAAACACTAACTGAGACAAAGCCTTCAAAAGATGAGAGACCTCAGTATCTAGAGGCCAAAGACTGAACACTGGTAATCTTATTCCTCAGAGGCGAGTTTTAACACAAAGAGAAATTAACATCTATCTATGCACTAGAGTCTGGAAAAGAAAAACAACAGAACAATGAAGCTGCTCAGACATCTGGTATATTTGCCACAGCTAATAGCAATGAGATAGTGGGCAGAGTGCAGATTAAAGGCAAAAAGGTATGAAAGAACACTTCTTTCAGAAGCCACACAGACACGGAAAAAATGCCAGTAGTCAGACTAATGAGTCTAAATTTTGGGAGGGATTCTCAAGCCCTATCACGTTTAGATTGATAATATATTTGTTACAGCATTCAAAGAAAGAGAATGAGACTTCTGCTTATTCACTTTTGGAGCCAGAACATGTCACTTAGAGCACAAGACTTTTCAAGCTCTGTAGTAAGAAGGTCAAAGCATCACCACCAATGCAGACAGTGGTATTTACAGAGAAAAGGAGGAAAAGATCAATCCCTTCCCCCAGTCCCCTTTACTCTCCCTTTCTGAAGCAGCTGCTGCTTAAACATTGCCATTGTATACAGAGCCACAGAATAATTGCCTCCTGGTTTGTTTTTTGGTTTCCTTTTTTTTTTTTTTTTTAATCAGGAATGGCAGAAGATGTTAAAGGAGGAAAACAACACCTTATTCAGGTGAAGGACTACGGACTGCTTGTCATTGTGTACTACCAATCAATAACAACCAGGAACAGCTTTATTGCTCTGATGCTGCTCCCCAACCCTCCTCCACAGCCTCACACCCTTTTGCCACATGATGGAAGTTTCTGCTGACATGTAAAGCAGGGACTGCAGCCAGCAGAGGCCTCCTCTGACATGACCTGAGAGCAGAGCAGAAGCAGCCCAGGTCCCCTGGTCTGCAGCACACTTCCAGCACAGAAGTGCTCAGTTAAAGCAATCCTTTCAGACAGTTATTGAGCACTGTGGTGACTCAGGCATAGAAAGCAGCTGCCCCCTCCCTGCCTCTCCACAAGACCCATCATGTTTTATTGTGCTTCCATTCCTCTGAAGATGCCTTGCTGCTTGCTTTTCAATTGCCAAGCCATGTACAACACTTGCATTAGAAACATGTTCCACGCTTAAACTTACATGCCAGTCTCAAAATAATAGTTTTATATGCATTTATGTAAATACCATAATTATAATTTACAGTTTAGTCCCATTTACAAGGTAATAACCATATGCAGGACTAAGCAGGCATCTAAGCCTAAGGGCAGAAGTGTTTGTAACAGATAAACTCCATGGCTGAAGGATATGTTCTGGCTAATACTGGTTTGAGAAGAAATGCCCCTAAGATACTATTACGCTGAAATTTTTTTTTAAGATTAAAATTAAGTGATTGGAGGCATTAAACCATAAATATGGGTCAAAGACTGAATGATAAGATGTTGCTTGAAATTTTAAAACATTAGTTGTCACATTCTTGTTCCTCCTTACTGCTACCAAGTCACTGGAGGGAGGGGGCTAACAACCTGGCAGAGTGCATGTTCAGCAGAGGACTGTGACACTGCAAACCTGTCACACTGACCTGCTGGTACACAGGCAGGAAACTGGAGAGAAACAAGGAGAGAAATAAATGAGGAGAACACTTATTGCTCTACAAGCACCTTATATTTATTGCAATTTTAGCACTTTCTAGAGGTATCTCACACTTACTCCTCTTGCATCTTTTTTATTGTGGGCTGTTTCTTTGTTTTTCTCCACTTCATTTTAGTGGAAAGCAAAAATGATGGCAGCTACCTGTTTTGCAGGCAACTGAAGAGTATAAAATCTTTCATGCAATAACCCTCCACTGCTTGCTAAAAATGGCCTCCCGACATCAAGGACAAGTTAGTGATAAAAAAGAGGTAACCAGTGTGGCTATCTGAAACAACATGGTTTTCTCATGTCTCTCTGTCCTAATGAAAGACCTCTCAGGTGCAGACCACAATGTAGCTGAAGACAAGTTGTTTCTTTCTTTTTCTATGAGAGTCTAACATGAGTCTCCACACAGCAGTCACAATTCTCTCAGACCATCCCAAGATCAATAGTGACGCCTTGATCAATGTCACCAGATGCCCTGCTGCTGCATGACCTGCCAGAGGAACAGCTCCTTAGCCACAGTCCACGTGGGCTCCAGATGGTGCCAGGTCCCCTTGTGGGAATGCAAGGGCAGTCACAGGGCTTCAGAGTATATACCAACTTAACTACATCAGAAGACTCGAGCTGATGAAACAATAAACTATTTCTTGGCTTACTATGACCCCTTGGATTACTGTCTGTGCCAGTGGATTTGTGATCATGGATTGAAAAACAGCACGTTTTAGAGTTTGTCATCGACTGTACACTCGGCACAGCTGTCAGACAATAATCACAATTATTGTCTTTTTATTCAGCATCCTGTTGCCTATTAAGTCATTTCCATCACATCTCATCATTCTTCCCAATATTTCTGCTAGCACAATATTGAGTGATTTTCAGCTTTTCTAACGACATCAGTTTTTACAGTTTTCTGCTAATCAAAAGATCTGGTTCATGCTTTTGCCTATACTTCCTGTCAACAATGCTGCCAACTAAGCTCTTGGGTAACTATTTGCCCCTGGCATCTTGACACAAACAGAGAACAAGGTCATGGATAATTTTTAGGAGCAGTTGTTTTATCCTGCAATTAGATGCTTGAAACTTCCACGAGAAGATTCCCACTGATTCATTCTGAAGTCAGATCTGTGCCCCTCTTAGACCTTTTATATCTTATTAGGCTGCAATTAATAGTAAAATCTAAAAGATCTGCTGGTGTAAAGTCCAGGTGAACTGCGACTGCAGAAAAATCAGTGTACAGTAAGAATTTCCTAAATCTTATGGATACATGGAGATGACAATGATTTCCACTGTGAGGCTTTCACCACACAGTTAAGCTGCTGAGCACTTTGCCTGGATATGAACAGCCATGCTGGAAAACCCTACCAGAGTTCCTGCTTTGTTCCTGGTGGCAGCAGAACCTGGCAATGCTGGTGGATCTGATGAGCAGCCCACGGCTCCCTGTGCTGCAGCCTTCTCACTAGGTGTAAGCAACTTTCCTGGGGATCTAGGGAAACCAATTTATTTTGAGCATGTATGAGAAATTGTGAGATGTTGCTTGAAGACTCTCAGGGCTCTCTTATGCTTCTCACTGCTTAATTAGGAGGAAGGCTGGGAATTGCTTTAACTGTAACTCAGGGGAACCTGTCAGCACAGGTCTCACTGACCTTACATAACCTCAAGCAGAAGTGAAGACACTGAAAAAATTTCTCATTACTCCAGTGAGTCCATTCTCCCTGTCACATATAAGAGTTACTTCTCCACCCTTACTGAACAGGTACCACTACCCTTACTAACTGGACCTACTCAGCATTTTGAAGCAGTCCAGTGATAACCCCTTTTTCCTTCCTCCTCCAAATGTAATCCTTTGTTCATACTTTTAGACTTGGGGGAAGTGATTCTTGTGTTCCACTAAACATTGACTACTTTTAAGAACAGTTTGATCACTCATTTATCTTAATGAATTGGAAAGTCAAGAAAGAGCCTGCTGTGAGCTCATGCCCATCACCTGGAGTGTGAACATACAGGTGCTAATACACATGAACAGACTCCTCATGGTCAAACTCCTCCACCTCCAAAATAGACACATTCATTCACAGACTTAGAAGTCTAGCATCACAAAACCCACACCCTCACCTTCAGTTTTACTAAACCAAGATTATCTCAACAATGAAAGAAAGAATCCCCCTTTCTCCCATTTAACCAGTAGCAGCTAGGGAAAAAATGTAGGAGAGGATTTCTCTGAAAGTCATGGTTTTGGATGGAGTGTGAGGTCCCTGAGGTCAGCAACCTAGATTCATCTTACAGTGGGCTACACAGCAAAACTTGCACAAGGCCAAGTCACCAGGGTTTTTCTCTGAACTTGCATAACCAGAAGCTAGGAGATCGTATGGCAAAATGAGTATGTCAAGAAGCTGGGGAGAAAACGAGAGATGGTTAATAAAAAGATTGGGAACTGGGCTGAGAGAAAGGGAAAACAAAAGAAAAACAAACAGTTTCTTGGCAAAGGACTTGCTGGAAGGATGAGCCTCACAACTGTGAGAAGCATAATGACCTTCTGCTTGTTTCTCTTCAGTCAGGGAAATGGGACTAGGCTCACACTCATCATTTAACCAGAACTGCAGTACAGAATAAACCTGACTGAAACATACTACTTTTTTTTTTTCTCCTTAGCTAGAGCAACTCTGCAAGGCTAATGATGGGGCCAAAGAGACTCATTCTGAAAGAAGACAACCTGGAGCAATGAAAAGCTGGGTATTTTGAAAACCCTGAAGTGTATGAAATGCAACTAACTACTGGAGAGTAGGAAAACGAAAGGGAAAACAGAACCACATCAGACTTAATCATGTCCCCTACACTTTAATTAAAGTAAGACTTAACAATTTTATTTAGGATTACCAAATTCTCAGAGGAAATGCATTTCTCTCTATGTACTGCTACCAGACAACTGTTAACTGGGAAGAAGAAAACACAGTACACAATGCTACATCCATCCATCCTGTGTATCCACTGAGGCAGACCTCTCTGTTCAAAGAAAATGTCTAGATACATTGCTTGTCTACTAAATGGAAATACCAAATGCTATTAGGGTTTGCACTTTCAGTATGGAAGTCACTGGCCTATAAACAAGATTTAAACAGCTTCTCTATTAAACAACTCAGTTTAATTAATCATCAGCCATTAACCATTCATTTAAAATGCCACTTAGAAAATCTTAATTTTGCACATTATCAGCTGGTTCACAAATAGCTATCTATAAGGAGAAGGGTAACGATCTTCCTCTCTCTTTCTTGAAGCCTTATAGTCAACCTTACAGCCAATTCTGGCTTCTCAATTAACCACACACACATATTAGCATTTAAAATCAAATGCTAAAATCAAAATTTTTTGTTAAAAACATTGCACAGAGAGAAGTTAATATACACATCATTCTGCTGCTGGTTAAAGAGGCAAGTATGAGGTTTTGGTCAAATTACATCCTGCATAAAACAGAATTTAGCATCTCTTGATCACACTAGGAAATACACTATGGCAGGAACACATGCAAGGCCATATGATTTCATTCCAGCTGCATGGACGATCTCACTTTGTCTTTATTTGTACATTTAAGAGGCTGACAAGACCATCTGCATTTCACTATATCCTCTGCTATGGTCTCATCTTCCCAGTAACAGACCTGGCTTTCTCTTCAGGGACCTATCTTTTGCATTTGCATCCAAACGGCTGAAAGAATGGGACACTACCAGTAAACATGCAGAATTAATGTAAAATAATTCCATAGAATAATATATCACATAAGAAAAGACAGGGCTGGAGGGAAAAACCCCAACCTAAACCTGAATGCTTAACACAGCTGCCAAAACTCAGGCTCCCCAGCATCTGCAGCAGGACACTCACAAGGGAGTTGTGGGAGCGTAGTATATAAAATTTTACACATCTGTCAATAAGTGAGGTGATCCAAATGCAAGCCCTAGCAGGCAGGATGCACGCAGGCAGATTTGTGACTGTTCCTGACAGAATTTATTTCTGCTGAAGAATGCATGGCCTCAAACAAGCATGCACACATTACACGGCAGCAGCAGCAGTTTGACAACTTCCTTCTCCTTAGACACGCTCCAAAGTGCTCAGGGTCACCTGAGTTCCATGAAATCTGGGTTCTTGTGAGAAGTGACTGATAGGGCTTGGGTGCCAAAGTTGGAAGATTTGGATGAGGAGTTCCTGGGAAAAAGCAGAGCGAACTCTAAACGTGAAGTAATTTTGTCTGAATGCTACCCAGAGATTTTAATTTTCTTTTCCCCATATAGGTGGGAAATAAACCCAAGGCTTGTTTAAACATGTCTCCTCAGGCAGTCCAGTTACCCAACATTTCCCCTGATTGGCACAGTGGGTATGCAGCACCCATGCACCCTTTCTGAGGAAGAAAACTGCCAATAGTATTAGGAGCAAAATACACAAGTCTAACTCCA
The DNA here is from genome assembly GCF_027477595.1 of Haemorhous mexicanus. Classification (NCBI taxonomy): domain Eukaryota; kingdom Metazoa; phylum Chordata; class Aves; order Passeriformes; family Fringillidae; genus Haemorhous; species Haemorhous mexicanus. The sequence continues at coordinate 25,222,355 of NC_082348.1, read as the reverse complement.
GTGGCACAGCCTACACTGGAGCTGGTGGCCAAAGGGCTTCCTGCCCTACCCTGCTTCCACGAGCAGGACAGCTCTACTGAGAGCCCCCAGAAACCACAGAACCTCTGCTGTACTGCCAGTGCCACTCTGAATTTAACTGTGGTAAGAAATTTATCAGACAGTAAGTTGCCCAACACTAAGTTTTCAGTTTTAACATTATGGGAAGCAGTGACCAGATGGCAGCCAAAGGTTCAGAAGGCCATGTGGTATGTTTCAGAAAGAATAAATTCCAGAGGAATCAGAGGAGAGTCTTGGGATGTAGAGCATTACAGGACAAAGAAAAAGCACAGATGATTTTAGGACATCAAGCAGAAGAAGCTCTATGGTAAGAGAAACTACATACCTTGCTTGTACTTGTCACACTTTATAAATCAAAATATTCCAATGCATGACCATATTTCTCTTTCCACAGCAATGCAAGGTACAGTGGCAAAGGGCACACAGATATTACATAGCCTCATTCAATTTCCACCTGGCCTCCATGATATCCATCTCAAAGGATAACCTTCCTGAGTAAAGGACCATCCATCCCTAGAGCAGTGGATTGCTTTTATGCCAGTCACTGAGGAAAGGTATAAATGGATGCACCATGAGCAATGCCCACGGAGCTCTGAACTGAGAACAAAAAACTTCAGCTTCTGGCACATGAGGCACACATGGCCAAGTGCCACACCTGGGAAACTCCAGCTCACCCTTTTTCAACAAATCCTGTTCTGTGCAGCTCAGGATTCCTATGGCTTTGGATTGAGCAGGATGGGAGTGGCCCATACCTGCCCAAAAGACAAGCATTTAGTCTTTAAGTAAAAAATGCTCATTTTGCTAAATTTTAAAACTCCGGACCCTTTTATATCCTCCTCTCAGGCGTACACATTGCTTACATTTGGCACTTGGCTCCTCAGGATATGCACAGCATTTTCCTCCTTTGATCCTTTAGAGGGAGAGACAGACTGCTCAGCATCTCTCTCCTCTCTCTTTCTGTTGACTCAGGCCAGCTCTGAGGGTGAGATGTGAGGGACACAGAGGCATGGGTTTAATTTTCCCATTTTCAACGCTGCATGTTGCTAGACTGAGAATTCTGAAAGACTGCAAGTTGCCATAAGGGAACATTCACCCTGAAACAAGGAAGATCTATTTTTCAATTAATTAATTAACGTTATAGAAACTAGGATCTTCCACAGTTGGCCCCCAAACAGCATCTCCAAAAATAAAAAAAAAGCTGGATCAGACTTTGGGGCCTTGGACTTTACTCCTATGTAATAAAAGAGTTCTGTTTTTTTATTGGCATTTTTTTAAAACTGCAACAAGATACAGCTCTGAATCTGTTCTTGTTAAACAAAGGAAAACTGTATTCGTTTTTGTCAGACCAGCACTTTGAAATTCCCCAAGATAAGTCACATAAATAAGTGAAGAATTATACTTGGCAATGAGTTTGGCATCAGACTTCAATGTTTCATAGTTCTGGGCTGAGAAAATAAGTTCAGCAAAGTCTCTAGAACCTTTCCAGAGATGTACTTGCAGTGTTTGGATATACTTGACAGCACCATCTTCACGGGAAGAAAAAAGATGAAATTGTTTATTCGAAATGCGAGAAAGGGTTTCACCGTGTGACGTGCCTGACATTTAAGTGATAATGGTGTTATGCATCTGCTCTTTTGGCTTTGGTCTGACACCTAGGCTCTGCCACGGTGCAACGTAGCACTGTCATGGCACAGCCCTGATGATTAAACTCAGAGATGTGACTTACCACCCGTTTCAGGAACATATGGGCCACAGATCACTCAGCCTCTGCCGCGGGCTCGGAAACGCACAGCGTCTCAGGCAGAGACCCTGTGAGTTCCGCAGCTGCACAAGGTGGCTGTGCAGGCTGCACCATCCTTAGGGATGCCATTTGCATTACAGAAAATTGTGGCTAATTAGAAATAAACAGAAAAATGCTTCATTTACAAAGAAATGGGTGATTTTGCCAGCTAATTTTTTTTTCCGCTCTAAGTTAACATTCACAGAATACACTGATCATGCTAATGCTTTCACTATATCCATTAATAAGGACAATTTACATTTATATAGCACCTCTCCGAGTTAAGAATTCCAAAGCTTTCAGCAAAATATACACAAAAAATTACTTCTATTTCACTGAATATAGTCATCGTTGGAATGAAAGTCAACAATTGTGAAGCAGTGCAGAAGAACATTACACAACAGTTGTAAATAAGACACAAAGCAAAGCCCCCAAAAACCCAAAGCAAAAAGCCCCTGAGATGCCAGATGCACGTGGAGGTAAATGGGACGTTAGTGCACAAAGAGCGACGTGAAGCAGATCTGTGCGTGCCCTGAGGAGCAGCGGTGGAGGCAGCACACATACTTCACCATGATTACAGCAACAGAGCCCATACATGTGCAGCCTGTTGCTTCCCTGCACACTGAGGGACATTCTCAGCTTAAACTGTGAATCTACGGTGAAGAATGAACCAGGAATATGTGATGGATTCTGGTGATGAGAAAAGGGAAAGCATGTGCAAAATGTGAACAGCTAAGTTTCATACTTTACAAATGGCCTCCCATTTTTAAAATGCATTAATTATGCTAATACATTCTTCTGCAAAAATAACATAAAATAAAAATTAACTTCTTGTTTCAAACAACGAGTTTTAATTCTCAATCATACTGATACATAACTGGAGCTCTCAGACCGAAATGAAGTAATCTATTCTCTCTGTGTTCAAATCCTCCTTCTATTCCTAACCCATCTACTTTAGTCACTGATCAAGTCTCCATGTACTATATCACAACTTGAGAGTCACATGTAGGAGAAAAAAACATCCATCCAAAGTAAAATTAATAGCAAAACTTTGAGAGAAAGCATGCATGTGCTGGCAAGAGCAAAGCATAAGTGTTTACGTGACCAATGTGTTGATAAATGTTCAGCCCACAAACAAAAATAACCGTGGCTTGGCTTATAACCATCCATTATAACCCTTTCCCATCATTCTGAGGCAGACAAGGTAGTTTTCATACTTGACCCTTGGAAGCAGATTGTTTTCTTAATTAACGTGCTATCCAGGGATTTTTCCTTCCACATCTCTTTCTCCTTTCAATACTCTCCCTCTAGCACAGAAAGATTTCCTTGCCTGAAGTTGACGCTTTATTCAACAACTGTTGGCTGAGACCTCACGACCCACTGCATAAATTCGCATAGAATTATTCATGTTTGGCACATTTCTGCTGGTGAATAACAACACCATTTTGTCTCTCAGACAAAGAAAAGAAAGATTTAAAAAAAGAACAAAGACAGCCTAATAAGAATCTCACATTTCCTATTTTTTTCCTAATCTGCTTACAAGCCTGAGAAATCCAACAGAGCAAAGTTGTGGACTGTTGGTCTTTCAGTACAGATGGAACAGCCTCTCAGTGTGACTTCTGATCATGGGCTCAGCTAATAGGTAACTTTTTCCTGCCTGCTTGATGTTTTGAGTTTAGTTTTTCTAACTGATTTATGTTGCCATGAAATTACAGTTAAATCCACACTGAAATCCAGGATCCCAATACCAAATCCAAACTTAGTTGGATCTTCAATCTCGTCCCCATAGCAAGTCAAGAGTTCACTCAGTGTAGTCAAAACCACAATACAATCAATCCACTAGAAGAAGGCATTTGGAAAGACAATCTATATATGGAAAGACAATCTATAGGCCTCACTCCAAAACTGATGATATATTTAAAATGGAAAGCTATAAAATCCTGTTCAAACTGAAATTACAAAGCAACTTTTATATCAATGTCTTAGTCCAGCTGAGTTACACACGTCTATACTCATATTTGGAGGATACAAACACCTGAATTTAGACACCTTCCACTGGGAATTCTCAGATCTTGGTTTATTGAGTTAGCACAAACTCAGTTTCTGATCCCTTTCCTACATGCAACTTTCATTTGACTTCAGTTACAACTGCCTCGAGACTTTTCTACTAAAAGCTTTTTACCACCAGCTGGTAAAAAGCTGGGATCACTACCTCTTTTTTTATGCAGTAGGGGAGGAGTTATTGATATGGAAGAAAAAAAAAAAAAAAAGCTCTGTCATTATGTTTGGAAAGAATTTTACCATCCTGTATTTAGGTGAGAAAGAGAGAGATATTTGGCCCATTCCCTGCTATGAATTTAGATTTATGTCAGAAGTGTTTTATTATATTTATAAGTATTTATAACAATGACTCAGTAGATGTTTTTAAAGTACTATGATGCCACAAACTGGAAACACTCCTACATCTGTGCTGACATATTTCTCCAAAATTAACGAGTGTGGTACTACATGGCACGGACTGAGGCTATGGGGAGACACTGCAGATTGTAACATGAATTCAGAGCATGTACAGTTCCTGAAGTCCCCCATGTCTGTCCTCTGTCTGTCGGCTCTTCCTTTCACACAGATCTGCCCACACACTTGTACTTTGGTTTGAAAAAGCCAACATTGATATCCTAATGCCACAAATGAAGTCTCATGTTCTTTTAGCCCCAAATTCCAGAAGCAACCAGTTTTAAAATTATCATAATGGTGGGGACTTATCAACTCGAAGGAATTTTTGTTTCCCCTTTAACCCAGGAAAAAACTTGACCAGCTTTCTTTAATGCTGGAAGCTTGACAGTAAGGATTAAAAATTGTTCTTTCCTTTCCACTTAGTTATTGGAAAGGCTGTGAAAGGCAATCAGTCTTGTGAAGCCACACTTCACAGTCTGCATAAAAATGCCATGATTCTCAGTCCTCTCCCCAAACTAATTGAAAGTGTGTAATATCACGCAGCTGGGAAAATCTAAACCATAAACATATACACTATATCATGCTATCACACAAAACCTGTTACTAATAGACACTTGATGATCTACAGGATTGAAAGAGATCTGAAAACTGAGATTATTTTTGCTGCAGGGTAAGAACTTTTTCCGATTGAAAGAGGAAAAAACCACTCTTTCAGCAGGGCAGGAATTGGACTGCAGTCAGTTCATTCATTCTGTTTGTGAAATATGGACTTTTCTTTAATGATTTCTGTTTGACTGTTGTCTTGCTCAGCTGCTCTGGGGTTACTGCTGCAGCAAATCTTGCTTTTGGTAAGAGGAAATTCATGGCTTTCTAGTCAGTAAATTCAGGGGTTTGGGCCATCAGAACAGTCCCATGTCTGACCCCCTGCTGAGGCCCAGGCTCCCTCCCCACCAAGCTGTCATTTTTTGTAATGCCAGGTGGCAATATTACCTGTCACCAGAAGTCTGTGGGTAGTGCTGCTTGTTTATTTTTGCATACAGTCCTTCCAAGTGCTCCCTCTCCATTGGCGCTGAGGAAGAATCCCTCAGATAAACAAAGGTTTCTCCTACTGCTGGTGAGGAGGGTCTGTAGATGCTTCCTGGATGATAAGCCTCTCGGAAGTGGTTCACTCTGGCATAGTTTGGATCCACCTCATCATCATCAATGTCAGGTCCTCCAGGACCAGCAGAAAAATCACTCAGGCCTCTCAGCTGCTTTTGCCGTAACTCCTGATGCTTTGCACCAATCCTAACAATGAAAACCAAAGAACAAATATACAATGGGATCTGCTTCAACAGTAACCATCATGCAAATTTGAAACACCAACCCTGAACCCAACCCTTTGGAGCTTTCAGTACACTGTTAAACTGGTGCCAGATAAAACAGAGTGGTGCGTGCAGCAATTCTGTTCTTTATCTCTGGCAACCACCTTTGTAACCAAGCTTGGTCACCATTCTGACAAAAAAAAATTAATGCTGAATATAGTGTGGCTTTTCACAAGTGTGGATGCATGAACACATACAGGTTTAATTCCATACCTACCTTCCACATTGCAGCTGCATATACCTAACCCAATTCTGAAACTTTTTATCTAAATTAGCCAGTAAAATTGTTACTGACCCCTGGTTACTTGACCCACCCAGATTCTCCTAAATACATTAACTTGTGAAAAGTGGATTAAATGTGAAAGTAAATGGAGAGATGGCACATTTGACTCAAATCAAAGTACCACAATTAATCTGCTGAAGATTTAATTTTAAAAAAAATTATTTTGGCTAAATAAATGTGAAAATCACGCCTTATTATATAGGGGATAGGGACAAAGTAAAACAGCAAAGAAATTAACAGAAATTTGACAGAAATTAAATATAAGTGAATTAAAGACTCTTACTGGCAGTATTCCACTGTGATAAAGCCTTAAGTGGTATTACAAAATGCTGCTGCTAATCAGGGCCATTGTGTAATCTCTTTGGAATAGTAAAACATATTCAGGTAAATTTCAAGCTAAGATGATATTCAATGATTCAACATTCCTGCTGGAGAAAAAAAAAAGTACAGCAAGACTGTGAACTCTTCTGTTAACTGCTCAGCTACTCTTCAACAGAGTGTAATTAAGTGCAGTGAGATGGATCTGGCAGAATGCTGACCATGATATGTAATAAATAGGATTTACAGAAAATAGAGAAGCATGGAAAAAGAAACAAGGAACAGAATAAAGACACAGAGATGCAATGCCTGACAGAAGTCAAATTTGCTTTTGACTGTAACTGGAAGTGCAACAGCAGTGTAGAAAGACCAGTATAATTTGTACCACAGGAGTAAAAGTGAAAAGGGTCTGGCAGACTTGGTTATCCAAGTAAGGCTTAATGGCCTCAGAACACTGCACATTGAAAAATGAAGGTGCTCTGGAGAAAGTCTTTAAAAGGCATGGAGACAAAGGTTCCCTAGAAAAACAATGAGCACACTGGGAGCTTCCATCTGACAGACAGGAACTACTAAGTGCAGAATGGGATTCATACTACTCATTTTGTTTCACTAGATTTGTATTAACAAAACACATGCTAATAGTTTGGAAATAATTTGTAGATAAAAAGCTTCACAAACAATTCTAATGAGAACAACATGCCTTTCCAGACATGTACTTGAGCAGATCAATGTGTACCATTCATGCTTTCCAGTTTCACATCTCCATTAACTGTGCTAGGACATATCAAGGGGTGATACTGGTTTTCAACACTTAAAATGTAGTTGTACTTTACAGCAGGAGGACTTTTTCCAGATGATACCATTGTCAAGGGGATGGGTACCCCCTATTCATTCTGCCTTCCCTCAGTGAAGCAGATGAGCTTTCCTCCTCTCTGGTACTCAGATCCTGTGTGCCCCACCTTGGGTAGCACGTTCCTTGGTTGAGCTTTGGGCATCTCAGCATAAAAAGGACATCCAAGTGTTGGAGTGTGTCCAGAGGAGGGAAACCAAGATAATGAAATGCCTTGAGGGCTAGACTTAGGAGTGCAGCTGAGGTCACTCAGTTTGTTTAACCCGGGAAACTGTGGAGTGTTTCACCCTCAATTAGAGGCCAAAACCCCCTAAACAGAGAATTCAGTGCAGGAATATATCAAATGAGGTACAAGTCCTATGGCACACATGGGTACACATACACACAGTACCCAGGCAGAGAAATGGGAGCACACTGCATTTCAAGGAATGGTGGTATCACATGTCAGTGCAGAAGGCACAGCACAGCCCTGAGATGAGTCACAGCAATTTCTCAGAAAATGATGAGCCCTCATGTTCCCTGGACCAGTACATCACTGGTCCCCCAGGTATTTGAGACCGCTTTGAAAGCAAGAGCAGTGCAGCCAGCAGCATCACGCTAATCTTGCTTTCCTGTCTGATAGAAAGAGTAATTTGTCCTGCTATCAATACTGGTATATTCTGCACAACAAAAGCTGGAATTAGGTCATCACAATTTTCTTTTGTTCCCATGAATAAGCCTAGCTTCTTCTGCTTCTCCTTCTGAGCACAATCTTCAATTGCTGCCAGTATTATAAGTCAAATCTTCTCAAAAACAATTATTTCCATTCTATATTGTATGGACCAGTCAATACCTGGCTATGTGAAATTCTTTATGATCAATGTTTCATCCTTTCAATACATCTATTACAATTGCATTAATATTTCTTGTTTTCTTTTTACTCTTCTGCACAAATCTATAAAATTTGCTCAGTGATCTCTTTTTCATTTCTATCCAAATGTTCAAATACAGAGAAACAAACTATCAGATGGCTAATTTTTCTTTCTTTCTATTTACCTGTCCTTTTATGCCTTCTCACATGTTTTTCACCTTTGAAATTTCTCACATTTTTGTGAAGTTTAAAATTTCCACACTGTATTTTGGCATCATGTTTTCACAGAGTTTTAAAGCAATCTTATCCATAGCACATACCAGTAGGTGCCCAGGAATTCTTTAGTGAGGGGAAAAAAAAAAAAAGGTGCTGTTCCTTCCATAGCTTTAATGCTCTGCCAACTCTACTAAGCAGGCCATTTCTCTGTATCCCACTCTAGTCATTCACCATTTCTCCACTTGCCTTTGAAATTCTCCCTATCTGAAACAGCAAAATCTTTATTCCCCATCCCAACCCCCCCACTCCCCCCCCAACCAACCTAAAAAGCCAAGACTTTCAAATTAACACAACTGTAACTGCAAACAGCTCATTGAACAGTTACTGCAAGACAGCCCTCAGCTTGCAGCACTGCATGGGTCTGGTTAAACAACTGGTGTAAATTTGTGAAGAAAGATAAAATGCCCCTCAGCACTACGATGCTGGCAGTGAAACAACAGCTGAGGAGAGGTACAGATCACCATCTCAACAATTTAGTGAGGCACTAAAGTTTCTACAAACTTCCTGAGGAGGGAAAGGGAAAAGAAAACCTCATACAGAATAAAGGTAAATTAATATATTCCTTTTGAGTATCTCATATTAATTCTGCTTGCTCTCTTTGACCACAAGAACACTGTGCTCTTCAGTTAAACCCCTGCACAACTGCACCAACTCCCCTTAGCTGTGTTTCTGTAAAAACAGAGCCTTGGCACAGAAGCAGCCAGGACAGAAGTTCCATATCAGGAACTGCCCTTTTGTTTTTTTTTCTTGTGACCCATCTTTTTCTCAAAAGCATTCAAACATGTATCCTATTCTAGACTTTCCCTATTACAAAAAGGTTGGACTCAATCTCAAAGATCTTTTCCAACCTAGTTTATTCTGTGATTCTGTGAAATAATTTCAGAAAATACACAGTTTGATAAAAATATGTATAACCTTAACAGAACTCCAGACAACTTTGTGAAAACATGTTGCATTTGTATAAGTTAAATGAAGACAGAATCCATATACATATTGTACTTCTGGAAGTGGGACACAATATTTTGAAAACCCTTCTGTACTGCTCAGTAGCACACCCCCAAAGCTATAAATCAAGGAATGCTCTCATTTATCCTTCAAACACTCTTCCCATCTGACATAGCTGCACAAATCATACACGCTCAGTTCTCTTATAGCAGCACACTATGAAAAGATGCACACACCCAGAGTGCAGCAGCCAGGAAAGGGTTACCAGCCCGAACAGCTCCTTCCAGCTGCAGCTCAGACACACGATTGGGTTACTGTGGCTTAACAAGTTATTGTGTTTCTGCTGAGCTACTGTCAATGACCACATATGTATTCACCGCCGGTGACAAACGCAATGTAAAACGCTTTAGCCTGACATGGGTGACAGAGACACTGACAGGCAAAAGCTGGATTAAAAGACTGCAGAATACACAGGGTGAAGCAGCTGCAGCAAGGGATGTGAACTACCTCAAGAAAACTCAGCAGAAGTGACTTTTGGAGAAGACCCAGAAATGCTTTTGAGAATGGAATGTGAGGGCTAGGAAAAGCTGTAAGAGATACTTCTCATCTCTTGGCCCAGCAGTTGTAAGCTGGGTGGGTGCGTTGTGAGTGGGCAACAAGAAAATGCTGAAGCTTCTAAGACTGTGAAAATCAAAATACAGGACTTAAAGTTACCAATTCAGCAGCCCAAAGAAGGCCAGGGTCATTAAAAGCTGTGGAGCCCAGAGATGGCCTTTGATGGGAAATAAACAGCAAGACACCAGCTGCAGCCCAACCAGCAGCAGCCCCAGCTCAAAATGAGCTTTGCACACTGAGGCACACAATGAGGGTCACTCTGCATCAGCTCGAGACTCGGACACTCATGTCCTCCTGACTCATGTCCTCACATCTCCCAGGCTGGAGACAGGCTGCCTGCTGCCCAACAGGAGACACCAGAAGTAACTCAGTGGCACTGACAGCCACCAGGTCTGACCAGAGTGAAAAACTGCACGTGGCAAGCTTGGCCCAGGAGAGACCATGGGCTCTCTTATCTGGAGACCTGCAAGGCTGCATTTCACATCACAAAAGCTGAATGTAGGGATAACCAACCAAAACGAGCCCACAACCAAAAGCACCACATTTTCAGAGGTGTTTGATCTCCTCCTCCATGGCACTCCCCATGAGCTCTGAGAAAATCCTGTTTCTTCTGACTTTCCAGTGAAACAGTAAAAGCAATGTAACTTCTCTTTTTTTTTTTTAAATTTACCATGCACTGACCAGGTGCGTAGTACTGAGCAGAGCACAAAGAATGACATGTTTTGAGCACCAAGGTGCATATCTAAGTAGTCAAAGGCAGGACCCAAAAAGTATTTGCTAACCAAAATAATGCATAAACAAAGGGACTTTGTTTACACTTCAGATGAATACAGCAAAGTTTATTATATGGTGGTGTAAAAGTAACAGACTCTGTGGAAGCAAGAGCAGGTACATGAATGAGCAAGACTCTGTCGAAGTCAATGAAAGATGTCCCTGGGGGAGAAGAATGAGTAAAAGCAGAGACAAAACATGTAACAGAAACCGGGCCACAGGTCTTTAGGATAATTTCTATTCCATTTGCAATAGGAGGAGCAGAATAGAAGTAGTGAATTGAGTGTGCATACCATCACTTTAAAGCATACCTCAACTTAAGAGGACCTAATCCTTAAAGTCTTTTGAGATGATTGAGATGCTAAACATTCTACTCAGTTGTTCCTTGAGAACAGCAGAATAAAAGCTACCTTATTGCTTTTTTCTTCACTCATGTGACTCTCTCTGAGATCTACATACTCTAATGATTACTCAATTTACATCTGATTTAGTATCTGCTTTTGTGTCTCATTTACCTAATTCATACATATATTGAGTAACGGGTTGTCTAGAGGCACGCAGCCTATTTCTGCAGGAGGTCACTTAGATTTCCACTGGGTTTAATGTTTTAATTCCCTTTTAGCTGCTAGCAAAATATATTTTGGTAACTAAAATATTGTTTTTTCATTCATTTACATAATAGTGAAATGAATACATCTTTTCTTTAGACATTCATAAGCCATAATCACTGATGGGAATGGGTATATTTCAATTGAGTATCAGAGGAGGTAATTTCAGTACTTTCAGTGCTTTTAATTTTTTAAAATTTCATAATCGTTTTACAGACAGGCAAGGCCTATAATGACATTAACAATCCAATTCAAACCTTCCTCTTTTATCAGGAGAGCACCCATCTTTATTTTTTCAAACAACATCATGTCACTCTTGTACTGAGGTCAGGGCAGGAACAAGCGAGAGGCAGGATTGTAGAAAAGACCTAACAAAACTCAAGAGGCAGGCAAGCCTCATACCTTAAAAAAAAAACCAAAACCACCTCTTGACAGCAAATAGAAGACATCTGATACAGACTCGAGAAGAATCAAACAATATTTAATTTAATATTATCTTTCAGGGTATTCTACTGGAGCCATATTTGTCAGAAACATCCTCCCTATAAGCTATGCAAGTCTTTCTTCATTCCAGCTCATTCTATTGTGCTGGATTTGAACATCCCCCCATAATTAGTATCTGTAATTGTAAACAAGAATAGAAACAGTCTCAGAAATAAAGAAAGACAAGCCACAAATTCAAGGGAGTTAGAGACTCAGGGTAACAAGATACAGCTCTTGTTGCACCATTAAATGCCCCAAAGACAAAAATCCACCAATCTGTAAAATGTTGCCTGTTCCAGAAAACTACCCTGTGCCTATAAAATACTGAACTGACCAAAGAAGCTGCCTTTGGAGGGTTGTAAGAAAAGAAAGGGAGAACAGAAAAACCTAAGAAGGAGATAGAGCTATGCCGACCTTAAAATTTAAGATTATGAGAAACCAAAGATGAAACATAGCCCTTTCATAGCACAAAATGAGGAATGGGAGCTATGGATAGACAAGACTGAGGTCTTAATGTTCTTCCATTTATTTCAGAGGTGACAAGGAGTGATTACCAGCTTACACAGGATCCTGCCCTCTAAAGAAAATCCTGGCTCTAATGAGGTCAGTGTTTTCTCCTGTCCTATGAACTTCAATGAGAACATGATTTTTACCCTTGCTGTTAAATCAGAGAAAGATTTTCTGCCTGTCCACATTAGTTGTACCTTGGGTATGAAATGTAGCAGATTAAGAAAGTCAACCATCAGAAAAGCCAAGTATTTTACAGTCTATAGTTTACTGCATTATATAATTTTCTTTGCTCACAACTACCCTGGAGTTATCATCTTGAAGTGACAGTAACAGTAAAATTTAGATTGTAAAGAACCCTCTGAAGGTTATCCTGCTCAATCTCCTGCTGAAAACAAGGCTGACTGCATAGATCAGATTTCTCAGTCTCCTGTCAATAGGCTGTTCCTTGTTTTGTGACAATGGGGATTAGGGAGTGGAAACATTCCAGGTTAGTCAAAATTACTTAGACATCTTTCACCTGAGATGTTCTGACACCTTTAAGAGCTCCCCCCTGCAAAATGGCCTTGAGTCTGCAGAGACTTTGCACCCCTTGGCTGCAGTTGCAAGGCCCAGCTCCCAGTGGTGATTTAAAGGAACTCTCAGCTTGCTGTCATTTGCACTTTGGTGTTAAGAAGATATGTAAGGTGCCGTGCATATCGTACCTGAGTCCCTTTTGTGAACATTAACTCATTCTGGAACAAACAGTCAGGAAAAGAGACTTAAAATAACAATACTCTTGGAAAAGAAGACTTAATTTTGTGTACACTTTAGATATTGGGAACTTAATGTCAGGAATGCACACAATACCAATTGCAGTCAAAGCCACATAATCATCCCTCCAACCTCTCCAACTGACACATCAAACAAACTGTTTCAGAGAAGTTCATCAGATAAACAGAGAACAAGTATAAAGTAACTACAGTACACCTGCAGAATAGCTAAGGGGAGACAGAGACATCCACCTATGAACTGAATTGCTGCCAGTGACTCACTTGGCTCCAGCAATTACTGCAGCAGGTATCAATCAAAACCACTGAGGACTGGTTATACTGTCTTAATAAAAATACCAGAGACATTGTAATGATCATGGGAAGGCACAACATTGATCTGACACCTCACGAAAACTCAACAGTCACAACTGCTGCAGTAAAACAACTTGGGACAGACCCAGGAAAACTGGCACCTACAGAGTCCCTGGAGCCACCTCTGTCACTAAGGGGGTACTCTTGGGGCATCTCCTGAATAGGTACTGGCAGCTCCACTTCCTAGTGACACCTCATGAGTTCACACAACCATCTCTGCAACTGCATAAACACAATTCCTTCATTTGAATGAAATCCTAGTAGTGGAAGGAACAGCCTAGCTTCATGTGATATGATACTCCATGCCCATTTCTTTATTCTACACATGACATTGAACCTAGAACCTATTGAACAGAATTTCTCAGTACAAGAACAGGAACAGCCTCCATCTGTTAGTCTGGGATTCACAGGTTGCTTCTAATTAACATTCCTTGATTTGAAAGCAAAACTCAGCTTTGCCTGAGCAGTCAAAGCTTTAAGACTTTCAGGTATCTTGGTTTAAGATCACTATGGAGATTTACACATGCAAACAGATTTCCTGCCAGTCTATCCCCACGAGCTGCATTCTCATTTTTATGCTGTAGTAGCTAAGGGAGTCTGAGAACAGGAATTCTGTGCTGTGGCACTACTTCAAAGTGCATGCCAACGATTTATGATAGACTGTCATAAATCACAAATGGAAGGGCAAGGAATGAAATGCTGCTTCCAAGTAATTCTTATTGATTCCGGAGTGGGCAAGAGCTGACCTACATTCAGTACTGCATCAAAGAAATCCCTAGGCCAGGATAGTCCATCTCCTAGAAAGCACTCTTCTAGCCTGGTTGGCTAGTACCTGGACCAGTTTCACTTCATTCGCTGGGCCTGTAAGTTTCTAGCAGCATTTCAGGTTTACAGAACCAAAACAACCATCAAGTAATAAAACTCTGATTTATACAGAAGAGAACCATGCACTGGCCCATTTAAGCCATTGCCCCTGAGCTGCTCTGACCTCTCAGGTGGACAGGTGGCACACCTTGTGAAAACCTGTCTTCAGATCACACCAGTGCCTCAATGATGAGCAAAAGAAGGATGCTAGATGGCTTGGATGAGAACTCCATGCTTCCATTCTGAGAGCACAGCTATGACATCTAGAAGAGCTATTTCCATCAGTGGAATCGTGCTGGGATAGTTAAAGAAAAAGGCTAATTCCATGTGCCACTCTGTTATCATCAGTCCTTAACCTGGACAATCTGGGACCAACTGCAGACCTAGTACTGTCTTAAAAATGTCCTCCAGCAGTAAAAAAGCCACATGAAGCAGCTCTGAAATTGCTGTCTGGCTCTAAATATTACAACAAAACCTGTGGAAGTAGGTGAGACCCATCCACTTCAGCTACTCAGAACCAAACATCAATCTCCCAGTGTTCCATGGTAGGTTTTTATTACATGTTCTGGTATGCAGAGCAGCAGCAGATCTAAAATGAGAATCATTCAGAATCAATGGGTTGGGATTAATCTGTCCTCCTGTCCAGTGCAAGTGCTGCCACAGTAATAAACAGAAATCTGATAACTTCATACTGTCAGCACAAAATGAAACTATGACCTTGACCTGTGCAACAGCATCCAGTAATTTTTTCATAACTTCAACATACCATACTATACGGCTATGATCTAATAAGAATCTAAAAGTAATTAACTGGAATTTTTGAAAACTGAAGCCTTAATCAAATATGTATTCTTATCAGGGTTGCAAGCCAGCAATAAATTGGGACATTTAAAAAACTGGGATCCAATCCAATCTGTGATCTGATCAGGGTTCAATGGTTATAATAAATTGGGAGTATTAAAACTGGGATCACATCCAACACTTTATTTTGTCTAAACCACAGGACCTAGCTGTGCTGTAAAGTCAGGAATACTCAATGAACAGACATACCATGTTGGATTAACCCTTAATAAATAATGATGCACAAGCTCAGGTGTCCCAAAAACATGTGGTTTAGCACAGAGCTTAATGGTGAGAACAGCAATTATGAACATTTTCCCAGAGATCAATATGAACTTTAAACAGCCATAATAGTGCTTTTAGACTTGGCAGGTGGAATGCACAGGAACAAAAGCTACATGGGGTCTCCAACAAAGTGCACGTTCATACACGTGCACAAAGATGCACTATGCATTTAAAAAAATCTTACTTTGATTCTTACAACAGTCTGAATTTCAACTTTTGATTCAAAGCAATTTGGCTTTTCTACCATACTGCCATATATCCATTTATTCTCATTTTCATTTTGGTTTCCAGTAACATACAAACTGTTTGTAATTAAATATAATAAAACAAATGCTGACGGAAGGGGAGTGAAGTTTCACTCCCAAGTACTCTCTCCTCTCTAAGTGGACTCTAAATGTTTTTATTTCTATAAGATGCATCCCTTCGTTTAATTTTGCAGCTGCAAAATTAAACCTCTGTTTGCCAAATATCAAAACCATATGTATTGATTTTTAAACTATGGGAACAGGCAGCAAGCATCAGGGCTGATAAGATGAGAGAAATGCTCTTCAGTTGCTGCAAGGTTTCTGAAAAGTAAAGGAAAGTCAGTCTTTAATATAAAAACTGAAACCATTTAGTTTTACCCCTATTTGAGATACAGTATAACTTAAGCATTCAGTTCATACACTGAGAAAGCAGGGGCCAGATATTCCTTCTGCTTCTCTAACACACAAACCTCAATACTATTAAAAAATTTTCCTCAATTAACTCTGACTCTAACCAAGACTGTTTTAACAAAACTACTCCCACAAAAATGTGCAGAGGATTATTTTTCACATGGAGTGCCTCCTCATTAACTAACTCTCATGCTACTTAAAAAAATCCTCCCATTTTCAACAAGGCGCTTCCTTTTGTAAATTTTATTCTAATGTCAAGTAAGCGTTTCTGTTGGAAGAGAGATTTGGGTCTCAGTAGGAAAATTGCAGAAAAATAATACTAAAGAAACAGGAAAAAATATTTTTCTTTCAATTGATAGTCACTTTATTTGCATTTAAAAGGCAAACAAATTATGATGTGTAAAACTCATGCATCTAATGTATTTATCCAGTTCATTTTACAATGAACAAATGTTAGAAAATGAAAAGAACCCTCAATAAGTGGGAAAGAAATGGAGGAAGGGATAAAATATTTTTTGAGGAAAGGAAAAGACAAGACCTCTTCCAGTATTTAATAATGTAGCAAACATCCTATCGTTAAAATGATAAATTCTGAGTAATTTACACTGAACACACTAAAAATACAGATTTGAGTCAGCTTGATCAAAATAACCCTCAGATACAGCATTTGTTTCTTCCTTTTATGGGCAGATTCTCGACCTTTGGAGCACATGCTTTATTACAGCCAAACTCTTTGAAGCATGAACAAAACGATGAGTTTATTTAAAACAAGGCCTCAGTCCAATGAAGCATGTGACTTGTGTCAGGAAGGACAAACCACCACCTCAAAGAACTGCACCCCCAGTTAAGTCAATACTCCTGAACTGTGGTGAGGCTCCTGTCTTTTCCCACTCAAAATTTACTGACATTGCATCACCTTGGCATAATGAAAACTAAAGGAGGTAGGGGGAGAAGAAGAAAATAATTTAAAGGAGGTGCTGAATTCATATTCAATTTGACACAGATAAGGTTATTACTAAGGAAGGAATGACTAACATCCAAAGTTCCTGTTCACTACTTGAAGCTTGCAGAAGTAGTAGCTGTATAATAAAGTATTGGCTTTGTAAAGAAAGGAAGCCTGGGGCTGAGGTCTGGAATCAATTCCTAGCTTGACAGGGACTTTTCAGGAACCTGGACAAGCAGTTGCACTGCCTGCATGTCACATTCCCACCAGAGGATACTTTTTTTTCCCTGTCAGATTTTCTTTCTTCCACCTCAACTGTAAGTACCTGGGGTCAGGCCCAAGCTTCCCTAACAGCAATGAACACAATGAGACCTTCATCTTGCTGGGGATTGCTAGGGAATACAAGCAGGAAAAAAAATGATATCAGCATTTCAGTGCAGGATGTGGAGCTGCTTCAGAGAACTGCAGCTACATGGCAGCACTGAGAGTTGTTCTGAAAACTGAGACTGGGACAATGTGGAATGGAAATAGAAATTACTAGGCTAGCAAAATAGTAAATTTATTTTCCCTTTCTGAGGTTCAAATCTGAAACTTGGCAGCCCATAAAAAGAGATGCCAGGCAAATTTATGCTGAGGACCAAAGTGCAAGCAAATCCAGTCCTTTTGGGAATCATCTGCATTACAGAGTGAGCACTGAATACTCTGTCTGCATACGCCCACTAGCTCTAACACATTCTGGATGTGCCAGACTTGTTGCACATGCACTGTTCAATTCCTTCTCTGTGCAAGCAGGAAATCCAACCTGTTCCAGGCATGATGGGCTTACACTCATGCAGCACACCTACATAAGAGCTGATATTTCCCATCACAACCAGAGTCACTGAGCTTGTACTGCACAGCACTGTGCACTGAACACATCTGACATTTCTGCATGTCTGAAGGTTGTCAAAATTTCTGGAAGAAGGCTACAGTCTTTACAGAAAGCCTATCCCTGGGATTTTGTGAAATCGTGTTGTGCCTATCCGATACCAATCAAAAAAACTGCAAAACTATGAGAGACAGCCTAGTCCTGTAAACTGAAAATGCACTTCCTACCAAAAAATATTTCTCAGCTGAGATCTTGGAACAGTATTCTGCTTTTTGGAGAGCTGCCAAGCATATATTGCATGCAAAACCAATATCCAAAACCAGGCGAGTTCCACAGCTGCTAAGATGCTGAAAAGCTCTTGATCATTAATCCTGTCACACCCAGCCCAAAAATCAACTACTCTAACCTCTTCCACTAGTGTCCAAAAAGGACAACATGGCCTCTGAGAAAAAACCCCAAACAGTCAGATGAAAAATCATAGTAACTTTTAGTATGGTAGGCAGTCAGCATTTAAGAAACCTGTTTAAACAAACAATCTGACTTTAAGATTGTAATAATTGAATTGAGGATCTGAACAAGAATTAGTTATACAGCTAATCTTGGAAAAGTAAAATTAGGTGTGCATTTAAGTTATTCTAGAAAGGCTAAATGTTAGAAAAGCAATTTTAGCTTGTTCAAGATATTAAATATAGGATTTGATCACAGGTATCAGGGGACAAAACTTGCTACATTTCTCTGGTATTTTCTACTATTACACCCCCATAGCTTTAGCCTAAGCTCATCTCACTCAACAAGAACAGATCTGAAAATATGAATGTGTTCTGCTAAGCTTTTATAAATACAAGACCAAGTATGCAGGATTGCAGCTAGTGAAGTCATAGGAGCAGATGATCTACGGTGTGAATGTGCCACAAGGTTTTCTTTGCCAATATGTGCATTAAAATCTTGGACTTGAATTACATTACAGAATTACTAAATCTTGGGACAGAGCTATAAAACTTGTCTTTACTGTCTTACTGAGCATCATCATTAGGTGAACAGTCAACAACTAAGCAGAAGGACTGATCTACATTCAAGTCAGGTAATGTTTCCTTAGTGATTTTAATCAATTTCCCAAACAGTTTTTACCCATATAGGAGAAACAGCTTCTTTATATAATTTTTCTCTAACAAAGATAGAGCCTCTTCTACTTTATGACCAGCTCAAAAAGGGTTCAGCAGTAAGCCTGTAGGTAGTCTTATGTGGACAAACACATAGCCATACCCTTACTTCATCCAGAAAGTTGAAGCAAATTGCTTGTTTTTATGGCACATGTTGAATTTCTTTGAGGATAACATAGGGAAAATTTCTTCACTATTTTCATGGGATTTAAAAAAAATTTTTAATCTGAATCCCCCAGAGATATAAGATATACTACCTATACAAAAGTATGATATTCCTATTCTTGTGCCTCACAGAAGAAGAATCAAATAAGTGAGTTAAAAATATCATCTTGGTTCATCCACTTCTCAACACACCTGCTGTTCTCCATTTCAGTCACAAACTCTTCCAGGTCAAAACTGAAATCATTACTAGAGAAACCAGGATGATGAAGACATTGAGCTGCCAGTTTCTAATGCAGCCTTACCAAGTTACTGTCAATCAGTGACTGTAATTAAAAAAAAAAAGCACACAACGCTAAAGAAATATTAAGAACAATTATCTTGTGTCCAATTGGAACATTAGACCTCTAGACAGAAGGGTTCATTCCTTCCAGCCTGCCAACATTTTAGTAAATGACACTGGCCCTTTAACAGATGGGATACATGCTTCTTAGCTTGCCAGGATCCTAATAAAAGACACTGGCTTCTTTAAAATGAAGGACACATACCTCTCAAATTGCCAGTATCCAAATTGGGAGTCAGCAGTTTAATATAAAGGCACTCATCAATCTGGCAAAAATCAAGGACACGGCCCAGAAATTTTAAAACAAATGGTAGAAAGTTTCTCCTGACACTACTTAACTTAGATGAACTAAATACTTAAGCACTGGCTAAGCATATCCAGTAGCAGTGCTGTAGTAACTAGATACCTTTCTAGCTTTTAAAGTAGTAAAAATTATCAGCAGACTGCAAGGGTCTGCACTGAGTTTTTTCCCCAATCAAACCCATTAGCTACCACTCACTGCATGACTCAAATGAAAGCAGAGTGCCTTTTCACTGGGCACTAACCAGTACCACAAGGGCTGCCCCATGTGGAAACACTGTCTGCACAAAAGGAACCATGGCTGCTTCCATTCCCTTTCCCAGGAGCAGGATACTCCAGTGAAGGAGAGAGACCTCTGAAAAGTTTTCTGCTTGCACTGAGAAAATGTATTACTACAACTTGTAAAGTTTTACAGCACCTGCAGACACTTCTTGAGAGCCAGAAACCATGGGCTCTTTAACTTTTCTGATAGCAGCCATCAGAGGGAAACAAAGACCTTTTTCAGCATATGAAGTACCTCTGGATGAGATGGGGAAAGTGGATTTTTCTGAACCTTGTTGACACTGACAAACTGCTCCAGTTTCTGAAGAGTAGACAGGGGGAAAAGCAGAAAACTGTAAAATCTCTTAATCTGGAAAGATAAGGAATTCACTAAGACTGGGCATAGAAAAGTGTGTTTTATGAAAAGGACAGACTTCCAGGTCTTACCTCAGAAATACAACAACTCCTAGCAGGCACTCACCCACCTTCTTGCCTTGCCCCTCCTGCCCAACCCACTGCTGGCAGACTGCTGCCTCTGCAGACTGATTTTAAGCATCTGAACCTGCTTTCTTCCAGGTGTTTCCTCAGCACAGTCAACATTTGCTGCAGATGTATTTCTGCAACACGTGGCTTACCAGCAAACACTGTGCAGAGAAGAACATACCCAAGTACAAAAACTACTGTCTGATGGCACAGCCAGCTGAAGCCAAAGAGGTCTGAAGTGCTAGGAAACAAGGGCAAAAACCATCAGGAGAGAAGGGAGGAGGTTCTTGCTGTAGAGAAGCAAAGGAGAAAATTATTAAGTCAGCTGGCCTTGGGAATGGACAGAGGTGAAACAGGTTTTGAAGGAACTGATCTTCCCCGGCTGGAATTTGAATGCAACAGTGAAGTTCACAGAAACTGCAGAACAACAAGCTCCTGCCACACAGCAGCTCTGACTCAGCCAGGACTAGCCTAATGCTCTGGCTTGCCTGGACCTGACTGCAGTGGGTGTTGGCTGGGACAGGCTGGCTGGCTGCTCCTGCAGGAAAGCCCTTGCTCTGAAGTTTTTCACTTGATGAACAAAGATGCTCCTGCCATTTACTCACCTTTCACGCTCATCTTTCATTTTCTCCAGCTCCTCCTCTCTAAGCATGCCTTGCTTTGGAGTCCCCTTCTGATCTGCCTTGCCACTTTTATCTTCTTTCTTCTTTCCAAATCTGTAAAAGATATCAAAGAAGGAATCATGAGAAAATAATTACAGAAGAAAAAACAGCACTTATCTATCACAAACCACAGAAATTTTAGGCAATCAAAACACAGAGTTTTTATCTTAGAGACTCATAAATTTCCCACATTGCAAGATATGGTATCAGTATTACCTGGGCCACATGCAAGAGGGAGGACTGGTTACTAATTGATTTGGACCCTGTACTTTTGCAAGCTATTGCTTGAAACCTAGTTGAAAAGCCCTGTCAAACCTGAAGTGCAGGGCGTTGCAGAGCTGAAATATTAACATGGCACATTTTAAAGTGGCTGAAGGCTCCTCTTGCCACCTGACAGCTCTCTGAAAGTCATCTGCAGGGGCTGTGGTGTCAGCACCCAGACTGGGCCACTGTTTTGCTCTTACCAGTAACTACTGTCTCTCATTCATGACACCCTAATTTTAGGAATTGCTCTTTGTTTAAATGAGGATGCAATCAGAAAGAATAAAATCTTTTTTTGTTCTAAGAGTACAAATCTAGACAGTTCATAAGAGCTCTTTTTTAAACTTCTGGGGTTTTCTTTCTGCCTAGTAATATAGTATCATGTAATATTTATGCTGTGGAAGTCCTCCAGAGGCCCCAGTGGGTTTGGGGCATGCACTGTTGTTTTATATGCTGTACAAATATGCATAACAAGTCTGCTTTACCCAGCCTATAAAAGGTGCCTGAACTGGGGAGCTACATTTAATTTCTGATGGAGTTAGACAGAATACTGGGGTCAAATATGCTCATGAATTATGGACCAAACAAAAAGTTTAAAAACCTCCCTCTCCTCTGCATGAATTTAAAATTCTCAGTTCCACAAGTAAATGATCAACCTGTACCTTCCACTGCAAATTAACGTGTCCTTATATGCATGATAACAAAGTAAAGAAAAGTAATTACTTCCTGATGAAATGTACAATATCACAAACTAATTACTCTGACTCAAAACCTCAAACTCTTCTGTGAAAGTCTGCAGCATTGCCCCCCTGATCTTTCTTATACCCTTTTTATTTTTCATGTCAGCCCAAACTGCCTCAAGTGGAACAGCTAAACTACTGTGACTATACTTGAGCTGTAAATCATTGACTTTGTGTTTCTCCACAGACAAAAGCAGAAATTTTGCAAATAGTCAGGCTCATAAGATAACAATCCAAACTTTTTTGTGAATTTTAATTGATATTTCTGTGCTTGTAGTCAAATGAAGTGACTGGGAACTCTGCAGCAAGTTTTCCAGACAATAAGAACTTGGTTAGAAAGGGAATGATGGATGTGAGAGACAGACACATAGCATGTGGTACTAATAAAGAGGGCAAATACTACAGGTAGTAACATGAGATGCTTTATTGTGCCTCTGTCATAGACTGTGCTGGGGAGCAGACAGCCTCCATGGCTTTCTCTTCTTTCCTGTGAGAGAGAAGGTGTCCTGCCTTCTTTGAAGGATGCTTTGCTCAAAACACACACCTTGTCTACAAACAATCTTCAGCTCTTTTTTCACGGTCCCTACTCATTTCAGCACTTCCAGAAATGCAGAATATACTTTCCACACTTTTCCTTTTACTGAGTATAGAGCTGATTTCACTGCTTCTCTCTGAGTTCCAGATGTTCCAAGAGACTGGAGTCACACACCCCTTCAGAAGGCAATGGTGGCAGTGAAGGCAGCAGTCAGGAAACACGAGAGAGACAGAGGTTGTACACAGAGTGAGGAGAAACAAAATAAGGTGGGTGCACTCCAGGTTAAAAAGAAAAGCCAAATGGAACTCTGCATATATTACTCTCTACAGAGATGCTGGGCAGCCAAACAAGAAATCACCTGGGTATGAACACCAGCAGGCTGCTCCTGAAACACCTCTGCTTTCTGGCACTTGCTCGTGCTGGGAAGGTTTCATGGCAGTTTTCTCAGGAGGCCATATTAACACTTGCATCTTGGTCATAATCCAGCTCTGGTACTTTGTTCATATTCAGGCTGCCTGCTTTTCTCTCACAGTTTCAGTTATAGGTTTGTGGAGTTTCATATTCGACTGTAGCATGTATTGATTTTGAAAACATTATTCTTGGGCATTTTGTTTTGCTGCAGGGAGCTGAAGTTGGATATGTTGCATACTCAAGAGAAATGTAAAAAAACCAAGTCTTTAACACATGTCCCTTTCAAGTCTAGATATTATTTCTTGCTTACTGGAGAAATGCATTTTAAATAAAATAAAGCAACAATTTTGATTGCAATATCTGCCAACATGACAAAGCTTACAAAAACAGAGCTGTTTGCTGGTAGAGTTGCTCTTGCCATAAATTTGGCAAGTTTCAGTGTAATTATAAAGTGGGAATAATGAGTTGGTTTTGATGAAAACAACTTTTGTTGCTGTGCTGCACCGAAGGCAGTGTGGCCAGCAGGTTGAGGGAGGTGATTTTGCCCTTACACTCCACTCTCGTGGGACCCCATCCTGAGTGCTGCATCCAGCTCTGGGGGCCTCCAACATCCAAAAGGATGTGGAGCTGTTGGAGTGAGTCCAGAGGAAGCCACAAAGATGGTCAGAGGGCTGAAGCACCTCTCCTGTCAAGAAAGGCTGAAAGAGCTGGGGTTGTTCAGCCTGGAGAAGAGAAAGTTCAATGAGGAGAGACCTTATTGCACCTTCCAGTACCTAAAGGGGGTACAGAAGAGATGGACAGGGACTTTTCCCAAGTGCAAGGAGTGACAGGACACAGGGGAATGGCTTTAAAGTGAAAAGGGATAGGTTTAGATTAGATGTTAGGAAGAAATTGCTCACTGAGCATGGTGAGGCACTGGAACACATGGTCCAGGGAAACTCTGGAGTTGCTGGAGGTGTTCAAGGCCAGGTTGGATGGGGCTTTGAGTAACCTGGGACAGTGGAAAGTGTCCCTGTCCATGGCAGGGTGGAACTGGTGATCTTTAAGGTCCCTTCCACCCAAACCATTCTATGATTCTGTGACTATTTCTTTGCAATTTTTTGCTTCAGATAGATTTGTGCAGGCTTACAATTTGGACTTGTTACACTGAGTATGCAGCACATAGCTCAAGGCTAGGGAAATATTCAGATGTAGCTTTTTTTTTTTTAGAATGTAGCTGTTCTGCACATTGCAAAACATCCATTCTCTTATTATTACTGTTTTTCATTCTGTTCTCTTACTATGTTTTTCAGCTCAACAAAAATCTTGCACAAATATCAGAAGATAAAAGCAGCACAAAATTTAACAGTGTTAAGAAAAGAAATATACACAGACAGCATTAAACCACAAAGAAAGCAGCATCATCTCTGCCTGAATTTATGCACCCTGTCCTAAAAGTTATGGTCTGCTCACTGAAGTGTTCTAATTGCCATGGGCTTCTGATGATAAAATTAACTTCCAGCCATTGTAATTTTGCATGGGTTTATGAGGTTTAATAGTCTCTGCTGCTTATTGGAACAACAAAAAAAAAGAGGTAGTAAGAGTACTTGCTGCATGATCAAATTAGGTTTGATCATATTATCGTTGATATCAGTATGAGGCCTCCACTGCTTTCAACAAGAACAGGATAAAATCTATTGTCAAATTATACTATGGAATTAATCAAGTCCATATTAAAATTCTGTGGAAACTGAATGGCTTTAGGATTTGAAAATGCCAATTCTCCAGGCAATGAATAATTGGACTGTGGTAAAATCTGCCTTCCATATTAATACTATTGTCAGCAGAATAAAAACATTAATGAAAAATTGTATGGTACACAAATTTTTAAAATGTCTGTTTTGCTATACTCTGCACAGTCAAATTTGCTTCAACTTAATACCTGATGGATTCCTTACTCTGAAAACCTTTTATAACAAATAGAGAAATAGAACTCAAGACCTGAAAACAAATGGATCAGCTGTATCTTCTCATTCTATAGCCATCTATAATCAATTTATGTCAAATGAAGCCAGTGGTCATTGCAATGACAGTAAGGAAATAAATCCATGCCTTCCCAGGCTGAGTGAATGCCCCAGTTCTTTGATTATTCACTGTAAATGCCTGGGAAGCTCTGTTAAAGATGTTACAGCCCTGTTTACCTTAGTATACTTTTCAGCTGGGAAAGTTAATAATCCAACTACTCAGAGCACAGCTCTCCTGTAAATAAAAACAAAGGATTTTTCTTTATGTGAACAGATCTTTGAGTGCTTTGTGCTTTTGGGAAAAGCCCATATGCAGCTGTTGAAAATATGCTGTGCAAGAGTGAGGCATTATCCTATTTCTATTAATTTCAAAGGGTGCCCTGCAAACAACTGAAATTGTTCCCCTCAGAAACATTAGGGAAATAAAGTCTCTGAATACCAAATGCATGTTGTCTTGCAGTATTTATTGCCATTCTATTTGCTATAGCATTAAAGCATATGTATGCTTCTTTCCAAGGGTTCTAAGGGATAAAAATGAAAACAAACCTACTACAGACCTGCTCTGTTATTACCTGGGATAAATGTCTTGCATGCAAGACCTAAAGCTGTGGTCATGGCAACACTTCGTTTCCGTGTGGAGCCGTGGGCTTCCAGATCTCAAATGTGTTGATATTTGCTTCAAGGATTAAAAAGCAGGCAGGTCTATAGTCCCAGACTTCTCAGCAGCAGAAACATCTGCTGGGTGGAACCTTGAAGCTGCTCGCTGACTAAATTCAGCAATTTGGATTTCTTAGCTAATTCAGTGGCCCAAGATCAGGAGGTTCCACCACAGCTAACAAGGTACATAATGAAAGTGCAAACATCTGTGGGAAAATAATTCAAGAGAGCCTATGACACAGGCAAGCAAGGCACAAACCCTAACACTGTCAGAAAATCCTGACATCTCCAGAAATGATTTGTAAAAAACCAGTGATTTGTAAAGTACATATAACAAAAGCTCTGACTCTAAGTCATTTCACAGCAAAATGGGGGAAAATGCTGAGATTATTAAAGCAGGTCCCTTATGAAAGGCTAGAAATAACTCTTAAAATTAAATTTAAATGTGAGTAAGAATGAATAAGTGAGAAAGAAAGATAAAGATACTAATAAGGTATGATTTTCAGGTCCACACAGGGACTATAAAAAGCTTATTAACTGCCACTACTGCGGTGTGTTTTAAGTTATTTTATCACTCAGCTTTTATGGTAGAAGAAATACTCTAGAAGCAGCGCTGTGCTTTGATTAATTGCTTTCATACATCCACTTTTACAGAGTATTAAACATTGCTGTAAAGATCCTTAGTGAATCAGACTTGATGGTGATTACAGGCCAGGCTCATTTTACATTTATGTTAATAGCAGCATTAATGAAATACATCTCTCACATTTTTAGTGGCTCTCTAAATACCTAAAAGGTTTGTTACTAAATGTTTACTTACTGGGCAGAAGTGTGCCACTGAGTATTACACCACTGGGATCAAGAGCTTTGCAACAGCTAAAAAAAAACTACAGAAAGAAAAGAACCTGTTTTGGTAAAACATGGTGAAAGGACAGCTTGGTGCTGGGGGGCTGTGGACAGGAGGGGTTAAGCATCTCCTTGCCTGGTCCTCTGCCAGCCCCTTGCTTCCAGAGAGTGGATCCCATTCCCCCTGTGTAGGATTTAGCCCCAGCAACATGGGGATGCCCCTCCCAGTGTACCACACACATTACAGCAAAACCTCCATGACAAAGCCTTGCCCAGGAGCAGGTTTTACCCAATCTCCCTGCTTTGGCAGGGTGAAAGGAAGGTGCCAATAAGATGATGAACACAGGAGAGGCTTATTTCAGCCCCTGCTGCTCTCTCCTCCCGGGTGGGGAGTGCCTCCAATTCTGGGACAGGGCTCTGTACAACACCAATACTGTTGGGTAAATGGGAAATGGAATTGGAAAATAAAGAGGAAAAAAAGGACTTTTAGTTCGATTTGGTGAGGTTTGCTTGCAGGAAAGACTTTTGCAGCTGGGCTGCTGCCTCCCTGTTCTCCCACTACTGGGGCTCACTCCCAGGGCAGCAACAAGAGGAGGGCAGCAAAAGCAGCAGCTTTCCATGGCAAACAACAGGGCAGCTTAGGCAACCAAAACCAGCTCCCCTGCAAAGGAAAAAAATGACCTAACCTCTGATTTATTACATCAGTGGAAGCATGGAACAAATTGTCCACGTGTGCTATTCCACAATTATTATTTGTGTTTCACAAACGCAGCTGAACTTCATGAATGTGAGTATCCTCATATTTAGCCATCTTCAGAGTATTTTCAGAGATACCCACATTATGCTAATGCTGTGATCAGAGTTAAAATTATTATGATCAGCAGGAAGAGAAGTTATACAGAAGTTGCAAATATAAAAAAAATCCACCTAATTATGCTCCTGTACATCAAAATTAAGCAAACAAGTGCCATTTTGGTATTTTTAAATTTATTTTTATTTACTGTATCAGACTGCTGGAGCTAGACTAAAATGACTGAACTTCTCCAACCGGTCTAATGGGAGTAAACCTTATCTTTTAAGAACTCTGATTAAACACAACCTCCCCCCACCCATTTATTTCTTTGATGCCCAAATTAGCATCTTTTCTGCAGCATGCTGAATTAATTAGTACAGTGACAAAGAATTAGTCCAGATAAGATCAAAGCTGAAACCATATTTATCTGGAATTTGAAATTAAGAGCAGAGAGTATTAACCCTCAGCACTTCAAGGAGCTTTCCACATGGCACACTTAGTAAGACTTCTGTGAGTTCATTCAAAATAAATCAACAGTGCAGTTTTTTCCCCCACTGAAGTTTTGCTAAAAGGAAAATAAATTTGCCATGAATTCTGCTACAATGCAAACCTGCCTTTAATGCAGACCCTGTACATGCTACTCATTATGTAACTTGTAGGCATCAGTAGAACAAAGCAAACAAAGCTGAGAAAAGATACTTAATCGCATTTGTATTAATGCATGCATCATCACATTGTTCACAGCTTTAGGGCTACTGAAAGAATTCCCAGCACTGAATCTGAGAAGCTGTCTGCTGTAACACCTCACAGGTAAATCACCTAAAATCTTCAGTGGAGAGGGTTACACACAGAAATGAAATGTCAAACAGAAGCCCTAAATTACACAGTGAAGTTTAAAGTTTACTCTTAGAGTATCAACCATGTGGACAGCAATAAAGGAAAATCTTCATTTCTGGTATCACTGCCTTGAATATTATCTGTGTTTCAGTACCAGATAAGACTGGATGCTGTTTTCCATGTGACATGCAGGAGGCTGATCTTTTGCCTAGAAATTGCAGAATGGAGGTAATTTAAATAGCGCCCCCCAAATCTTCTGACCCATCTTTCCAAAGCCTTTGAGCCCCCCATAACCTTATTTTTAAAACAGAGAACTTGCTATTAAAAAGACAGAGGTGAGTTACTGTAACTCATTCTGATAATTAGGTACTAGGAAATTCTTACCAGTAGAGCACTCCTGCTCATCTGTACCATATGCAAAATCTTACTTCTGCAGTATAAAAACTGACAAAGACAAAACCCAAGGGAGGGTGATGGCACCCTAAGACTTGGGCCACCCGAGCTGAAGTGTAAACCCACAAAGTCCATCTATTGAACCAATGGAACAGAATAACTCTCATCCACTACTATGTGAACCTAGACAACACAAGGCAGCTGTGAAGAGTCATCCTTTATGCTTCAAGGAGCTAATCTTTAGAAAACATGCTGAGGTAGTCTGAGTCCTGGAGGTACCATTTATGAAAGGGGTCACTACTTCTATTATCTGACCAGGAAAATCATAATGTTCAATGGCACCTATGCACCTGTTTCCATGAAATGATGTGTTAATCATCCAGTGACCACACTGCTAGTCTTTTTGGTCATGAGGACAACAATTCTTCATCCTATGTTACATATATCACAAAAGAAAAATCTGCAGTAAACAAGGACAGTTGTGATTTACCTCCTCAGAAGGAGGGGGAAAAAAAATCAATTTATGGTCTGTCCAATGCAACAAGCACTGTCCGTTTGTCCACCAGACTGTGGAATTACCCTGTACCAAAGTAAGACATTATTCCCATATATTCTTATTTGTCCCTGCTTCCATAGAGCAGCAGTTATTTTCCCCTCCTGGTTTCCCTTTACAAGCCTGTAATTTCTTCTGAAGCAAACACTAATTCTGTTCCAAACTGTGCAGAGAAGCATTGCTGTACCTCCCCTGTAAGGGGTCTGTAAATGGCAACCTGCCAGCCCAGGGGAACACAGCAATCCCATCCGTGTCTTGGGCATGGGAACTCCACATTCAAAACAAAAGGAAAGAACCAGCCCCTGACTTTGCTTTCCTAATTTCCATTTCAGAGTCTCAGGAAAGGGGAAGGAGAAAGGGAAAAGAAGCAGGCAGTGAGGCTTGCTATTAATTTTTCTGGATATTTGTTATTCTTTTCCATGCAGCAAAATATAAATGCAGTTTCTGACTAAGCCTGTTCCTCTAAGGTGCAGTCAGTAAGGCAACGTGGGAAAGGCAGAGTGGCTGTGCAGTCTGCTGAAGTTGCCAGCAGCCCCTCCAGAACCACCTGCTGACTCTGTGGTTTCCAAAATCCTGCAGTCAAGTGAGAGCCAGCACAGCTCTATTCCAGCAACTGAGAACCACTTAAAGGTGGGACAGGGGAAAGACCAACTGAAGGGAGCTAAAGGGTAGCTCTTTGGGTGCCAAACTTGACAAAAACAGGCCACTGAATTTTTTATTTTGTTTCAGGTTTTCTCCTATGCTGGGTGTCTCTCTTGCTTATTACCAGCCAGATGACCCCAGACTTCACTAAAGTATCAGCTACATCTGTATGTCTATGTATTAGGCATGTTTGTCAGAGAAGGACTTTTAATTTTTCTCATGTCATAACTCTCACAGCATTCACTGCTCTTCTTAGCATTTTAGCTGCTCATGCACTTCATGAGAATCTCCAGTTGCACTACAAAACTTTTTGCTCAGCCCTCTTGGCTATGGAAAAACAACACAGAACTGTGACTTGATCAGAACTGCAGATACAAAACTCAAGAGGCAAATGAAATACACGACATTTGCGAAACGAAACGGAAAACCTGCTACATTTGCACTCAGAGCCATGATATTTTGAGGTGTCAGACTTGCTAATCATCTCACCACTGCAGGGCTCACCTTCTCATGTGCCTTCCTCCCCTTACATGTCACAGTGGGGATTTCTGGGGGCTTATCTGACTTTCATGAAGCAAACCTGCACACATTGCAGGTTCCAAAAAGATCTCCAAGGAAAAATATCCTTGGGAATAGCAGGAATACAGGGGACTCCCCTCCCTGTTTCAGTCAGGACAACATGCCAGTCTTCATGAAGGCTCCGTTCTGTGGAATGTAGTGACTTTAAGGAGTAGTTAATGTTGAGCATATATCATCATATCCATTCCAATATGAAGAAATCGAGTCACAAAGGGTAAAAATTATGTGCTCAGCTTAAAAGGTCCTACTCTCCTTCTCTTCTGATCAGCTCAGAGCTATGATTCCACTACCACTGCACATCCACCTGCCTCACTTTCTAGCCTGTTTGCTATGATGCTTTTTCCCCTCAACTACATCCCCCATCTCCTCTAAGTTCTCTCCTCATCCATTTCCTTCTTCTCCCCAACACACTTGCTCTCCTCCTCCTTGCTCCACACTCCTTTCTATGCTCCACTGCTGCACTGCTACAGAACAGCTCTTTCTGGGGATTTCTGCTGGAGACTGCCCAAAGGGAACGTGTCTTGGGCACCAGCACTCTTGCTTCAGAGACACTGAGCAGCAATCTGCAGTGAGGACATGCAGAGATCTCTCCAGTGGCTGAGAGATCTCTCCAGAGAGATCTCTACCACTCTTTCTTAGCAAGATGCATTAGCCTTATTTGAGCTCAGGCTCAGAGTACTTGATAAACTCTGAACTAAGAGAATTCATAGTAAAGAGATGCTTTTGAAGGGAGATAGAAGAGGGAAAGAATGGCTCTTGAATAGGCAAGGGAGGTTGTAAAGGCAAAAAAACCCCCTACTTGCTTTTAGGTTTCATAATGGACTTCTAAAGACAAAGCAACACAAATTTCTCCTCTGTGCCTTTACTATAGCTGGCATTTTTACAAAGCAGTAACATTCAAAACAATGCCAAAGTAAGAGAGGAGTTATATATATACTGTATTTTGAAAGATGTGTTTTGGCATAACAAATAATAGATGTTTTTGCATTTTTAAACTGTCAAAATCAGTTCTTCTGATAAATAATACCTTCCCTCCCTGGCCTTGGCTATTGTACATCACTAATTAGACATAGTAGTTTGTGGTTAATATCCTTCCCCACAGATTTATTATTAGCTTGTATATTCTTTTCAGTAGAATTGTGCTAATGGTGAGGTCTGCTGGAGGCCAACTGCATGAAGCCACTGGGAGGAGAAATCTGTTTGCCTGTCAAAACAGTGGCTATCAATTAGAACTGTAAATGTGATTCCTTTAAGTGTCTTGGATGGTAGCAGAGACTTCCAGTGATGGATTAGGGGGCTGAATCACTTTCATATTGTACTAAAGGAAGCTTTCAAGCAAACAGCTATCTGCATGAAACAAATTCGCCTTTTTTTTTTTTTTTTTGAGCAAGTCTAGAAGAATCTGTCTGACCTGCCAAAATTCTCCTCTACTATTTTCCCAGAAATACAGCATTTAATGTGGCATACTGAAAAAACTGATGCTAGATTATTCGGTGGTTTTCTTGGGAAAACTTGGCTTAGGAGAACTACAGCAATAGGAGAAAAAACCAATGAAGCTGCTGAAAGGCACGATCCATAACAAAGAAGCAGTGAGACAATGCAATTGCACCGTTCAGTGATTGGGGATGCAGCCCTGGCACACAGATAGCAATTTCCCCTCTGACACAAGCACCCAGCTCTCATTAGCATCACTAAGAGTTGTGTGGACATACTGATGGGAATATGTTCCCCTGTATTTTGCAGGAAATTAACACCACTCGGGGACTGAAGGAGGCACTGAAGGAGTCACTCTCAGACATACCCTCTGCCAGTTAATTAAGCAAAAACCTCTGCCACAACTCTCAAGAGGAAGCTCTTCCCTATCCTCGGTACAGCAAACCTGACACAAAGCGAAATGTCAGGAGCAGGACCTAGGAAATGGGGATGTTCAGGGAAGGTGAACTTCAGCCTGCATTTGCCAAGCTCTTCTGCCACCAGGTTTTGGTGAATTTTGAAAAGAGTTAATAGGAATCAAATTGATTAGTTATGGCTGAGTTTAAGCTTTAAGAAAATATCTTCAGCTCTCATACACTGTGGCTTTTGGTCACTGGGTATTTTCAGCAGGAGTCCTACATGGCATGTATAAAAACCAGGCAGCCAGACTGCTAACCCTCCAGGCCTCCACTGTTATTTTCATGGCAAGAGGGGGTGACTAACCAATACAGGAAAACTGAAAGGACTCAAACATACTCACAAAATGTGGCTCTGGCAGCTGAAGAACAATGGTTCAGGATGGGGAAGGTTTCATCCAGTCATTAAACAACAGACTGTCTCATCAGGCTGATTAGCTAAACTGAACCTACCAAAATCCTTTCCTTGGTTCCACTTCATAAATAAAAAAAAAAATCAGAACTAAGTGACTAAAAGTTTAGTCAATTATACCAACTACACAGCTCTGTCATATCTGTTTGCAATAGTGCTGGTCATGAACTGTGAGCCAGAAAATTTCTTTGGAAGGTTTCAATGAAAACCTGGCAATCACTCCTGTTTCTTGACTCCTAATAGAAGTAATTCTGGTGCAATTAGATAAAGAAATAAATTTTTCTGGACAAAGTCAGAGAAAATTGCTAGAACAGTGTTTAAAACAATGAAGTTCCTTACTTTGCTGGCTACTAAAACCATGTACCTTGAAATTGCATGAACACCCTCAACAGCTCAGATTCCCAAAACTTTTTCCTTGCATATTTCTTGCCTTTCACACACTGACTCCCAAATGCAAATGTTCATACACTATTTTAAAAATGGTTATTTGTTATTGCTGTTTATACTGCCAGACAGGTAATTTTCATGTGACAGTGTAGGGAAAAATCTCTGCTTTCTTGTTCAGTTACAGGAATGCTTTGTTCACCCAACAAAGGCATTGACTTCTTTTCTCACTACCTCCACAGCTCCATGTCCTGAGGTTACATTCACTCATTCAACTATCTCCAATACCAAAAACCACTGGTGCTAATTTTACCAAGAGTCCAAAATGAGAACAGAGACCTTAAAAATTCTGCATGTTACCATCTTAGCTCCAAGAAGTTACTCTAAAAAAGATCTTCATTATGAGGTTAAAAAAAAGTTAAATTCAAAGTCTCTAGTGGCACAGAAGGCTGAATAACACAGATGAAATCTGTATGTCTGTCTATCTATCTCTAAAACTTCTGCCACAGGAGCTGCCAGTATCACTGCATGAATAAAAACTCAATGGTGTTGATAAAAAATTACTCCAGGCTGTGTAGTCATTCAGTGAACCTAAGTCTCTTTTGTTTCCAAACTGTGCTTGATACAATCACAGTTTCTCCTGAATGCATCAGAATGTCCAACAAATAATTCCTAGGGAAAAATTCTGGCTTACAAGTTACCCATGAATTACTGAACACAATCAGTATTCAGTACCATGAACATTCTGCTTATTCATCATGAACTGCAACTGATCACATGCACTGTTTCTATTTCTTCACTTGATAAATCGTTGTTTAAAAACTACCTTCACAAACACAGGGGAGGAGAAGCCACTCTGCACTTCCTGAAAAACATGTTTTGGCAATGGGCCCAAAAATTTACTGCATTACAAACCCCCACAACCATATGAACACAAATTGCACCACATGAGCGATCACAATTGATGAATCACATTTAGCTGAAAGTATTTAATCTGTAAAACAAGCTAGAGACCTGACTGTGAAACAACTTAAGCATCTGCATTTCCATTTCTTTGCTGTATGCTTGGTCTCCTATCATAGGACACAGTGAAAAGAGTGCCTAATTTATCAACTATATATACCACTCATCATTTGATCTCTCTATACCACTATTTATTCTGATTTATTAGTTACAACATTTAAAACAATTTTTTGTCATGATAATTGAGTTGTCTTTGTAGTCTTACTGTTCTGTATCTGGACAACTGCATTAAAGATGTAAAGAATTTCAGACAAAGTTGCATTATCGATTTAGAGTGCCATGATGATGTTATTTTGTTGTGGTCTTATAACTAAAAAGCCCAGTTGCCTGGCTTCAGTTTTTCTTCCCATGTGGGGAAAATGAAATCCTTTTACCCCCTCTCCCAGCAGTCATACATCTTCCTGCCACCTCCTGTCTCACTTGTACCACAGTCTCTTTTCCAGCTGCTGCTGAAAAGACAAGTATCACTACAAATACAGTCCAGTGATTCCTGGGGGTGGGGGGGGAAACAACAGGATACAGGAATGTAAAGAAAAAATTATCATCAAATCCAAGATCCTGAATTTTCAATTACTGGAAAAAAAAATAGCTGTACATGTGGAAAAAACCATTCCCCTCAAGTTCACTCACAAGAGCTGGAATTAACAACTGGATCTTTTGTACTGTTAGACATACTTCCTCTAGCAATTAGCTGGCATATTCTCTAAATAAGCAGAGTTGTAAAAGCCAGCTAATGCCCTAGTGCTTCTATTGGAAATCTTTAACAAAAATCACTAGTATTTAACAGATTGGTTGAAAACTGGTTTCAAATAGGGTACTTTCTTGTTACACAGAGGACAGTGAGAATTTCATCTTTAGGTACCTAATGTGGCTAGTGGTGTTTGAAACAAATGAAAAAGGAAAAGTAAAGAAATGAAGGTGCCCAAAGGTTTTTATCTTGCTCAAGACATATCCAGAAAGTGAAATGCAGAGCCTAAAAAGCAAAAAGCTGTGCACTAAATATCTTGACCTGTGGGTTGATTTTATTTTCTAAAAATGTATTTAGTTGACACCACATTCCAATTTGACTTGCCAGCACAACTAGTCAAAGCCAAATATGAACAGAGACATGAACAATACCCCACCTGGGCATTCCTTCTCTTTGTAGTAGCTGCTCCCTGAATTCGAGCCTGGCCTACGAGACAAGCTCAAGACACACTTTCCAAGTCATTGTGATTCCAATCACAGCCTATCCTAAGGAATGTTCATTTTCCTGAAGCAAGGCCAAAAGAGAAGGGTCTATTTCATTCCAGTCCATCTTTTTAATCCCCCCAGTAGATGCAGAGTTTACCATTTCACAGAACAGCAGCACAGAACAAAACTCAAGAACTGACAGTTCAAACTTCTTCATTAGCTGGATCCTCACAGCTCTGCCTTTTCTACTGCTTCTACCTGTTACCCTCATCTAGAACAAATTAAATGCAAAATCTGTGTGATCTTTCCCATCTGTTAACAAACCAGAGTTTAATCCATGTCAATTAAGTTAATGTATCAATTTCCACAACTCTCCAAAGCTGACGAAAGCCTGCAAAGCAGAAAAATTGATGTTTTCAATTGGTTTTTGCCAGTGTTGTGAAACACGTTCCTCCCACCCCTTCTTAACTTTGCTTATATAGCATGATTTCCAAGGGCCCAAAGTGTGGCCTCCCCAGAGGTGCAGAACCTGTCAATTCTATCCTCATACTGTTCCATGTGTTTTTACACCAAAGTGGGAATGATTTTTTTTTTCCTGCAGTGTCTTACAAAAGTGATTAAGGACAGATGAGTGCTTCTGAGCTGAAATAGGACCCTATGCAAACAGATTCTTTTGGTATTTGAGAAGGAGCCTCATCAGCAAATCAGCAAAAAGCCCAAAACTCAAGAACTGACAGATGAAACTTCTTTATCTAGCTGGATCCTCACAGCTCTGCCTTTCCTGTGGTTTCTGCCTGTTACCCTCATCAAGAACCAACTAAATGCAAAAAAAAGGACACAGTGCTGTTGTGCACAAGGTCAGTCAGCCAGCCTCCTGATCACCAGGAGAATGGGATATCCCACAGGCTCCAGGCAGTGACAAAGCCTAGGACTCCAGTTGGAATGCTGCAGCAAGGGCTGCCAAGGAAGCAACAGGATGCAAAGAGTCTTTCCCACAGTTTTTCTTCTGGGCAAAGGCTGGAGGCCTTGAGGTAATGCTAAGGTTGAGGTAACAACCTATATTAGCTACTCTGAGATGAACCAATTTTCAGCTATGCTGCCAGCATTCTGATCCACCATTATCCACACCCCTTACCTGAGTATTGACAGAAGCCAGTCAGTATTGGAGCAAGTGGAACTGAAATCAGAATACACAGAATTGTTTTGATCTGACATTTAACTGTAAAGCAGAACTTGTTTTGTTCAATGAGAAAATCAGGCACACCAAAGTTGAAAAAAAAGTGACTATAGTAAATTTATTCAGAACATTTTTGATTCTGATCTACTTTTACTTCAAGAGCTCCTCAGAACTTCTCATCTGAACTCTTAAAAAAAATCCCCACTCATTCAAGACCATATCTTGTACAACACCACACTGAAAAAAGATGTTGCAAGGCTGCTATCCAATTTTCTTTTTCAACACCCTTCTCCTAGGCAGAATATGTTCATAGCAAAAATGTCATCTCTCCACTTTTATTCAATGCCAGAAACGTACCTATACAAATTGAGAAGACCATAATGCTCTGTTTGATAATGCCTGTAGAGCAGGCAGACTTGATTCTATTCCCTAATCTAGCCCAGCCAGTATTTTTTCCTGTTAGCAACTCATTGATGGTGTAGATTGTTCAAGAGCTGCAGAGAATCAGCTGCTCTTGGATAGAGGGGATCAGCACCAGCCACTGCCAGGCACCTCTCTCCCAAGGCTGTCCTATGAACACATTCCTCCCAGTGAGGAATACCTCACACATCACTGTGCTTTTTCACTGCCACAGTTGCAAAAAACCCCCATCCAAATCTTTCCTATCCCTATAATCCCAGTATCTCCCCCTTTACATCTTGGATCTGCAACCAGTACCTCTTATGAGTTCTAATTATCATTATCCTCTTATTGAAGCTTGCATTAAGTACTTGACCTTCCCTTCAAAGGATTCAAACCACCACCTGCCCGCCACATCTCGAGCCATTCTGCACAGCTCCAACCATGGCTCAGCACTGCAGAAATCAGGGCTGGCACAGCAGCCCTTGCTGATGTGCAGGCAGAGGAGGGCAGGGCTGCAGCCAAGCTCATGGCAGGCTGTGGCCAGTGACTGGCACCAGTGGCTCCAGCCAACAGCAGGGCACACACAGGTACCTTCCACACCCAGCTCTGCACACACAGCCAGTGCAAAGGTGCCCCTTCTCAACTCCCTTCTGAACTAAACACAAACCAACTAGCCCAAAGCAGGCTCTGGGGAGAATACACCTCGAAAGTTGTCACTCCCAAGTGTCAGAAAGAAGCAAAATATCTATTTTTCAAAATATCATTATTATCTCTTAGGTAGTCAGTCCTGCCTAGTATCAGGTACACAGGGAAGGATGCTAGACTGGCTTAGAAATGTAAGGAGTTACTTCTAATTAAGAGACAACCAGTGATCACTGAAATGATGATCTCTCCTGATCCTCACCAATGCCAAGGTCAGGAGGTAAGAGAAGTGAGCCATGGTGCTCCTCATGGCTGGGAGCTGCCTGCTGGCTGGAGGAGCAGTAGGAAGCATCTCCCTGACCAGGGCAACAGGGTCCTCATGCAGACATGATGTAAATGTGTGCCCACTTAGCTATACACGTATTTAAACATGCACATAATCATACCCACATGTAAATATGCCACATTTTGCAGCACATACTTATTTAAATATGTACCTACTTAAATCATAGAAATCTAAGTGGGAATCTAGCTTCCTTCTTCCTCTCATCACTGTGGGCCCAGCCCAATTCCTGATGAAACAAACAAGAATTTATAAATAGTCTTTGCAGAACATTAGGCTTCAGAAGTCCCCCATTGTTCTCTCCTGTATAAATACTATGAAAATTCTTTAACAGCTTAATGTTTCCTGTGACCACATATTACAGTGATCAGTTCAGACAAGGGAATACCAGGACACAGAGGCCTTGTGAGCAGAGAGGCCTGGGAGCTTCAGGCTAGTGAGAGAGGAGAGATTTCTGCCTGTGATCCTTTCAGCACATGCTTTTTCATCAGATAAATATAAATAAGTAGTACAGCAGTTGTTTAGTGAGCAGCTTAGGGACATATTGTTCCCAGTGTCCTAATTTTCCTGACACAATTGGTAAATTTAGACATCTAATTAACAGTCTGTGCCATTTATCAGGTTACTTGTTGCTGATTTTTTTAAGGCTGTCAATTAAGCCTTCCATACCTTTGACATATTCTTCATTTCCAGACTGAGTCCTAGGCCTCTCAGGATGATTAGGAATGCTTCTAACACATCCCTATTCTATTTCTGTGGGCTTTACACAGTCCCAGGGAGATGATCCAGGGTCATCTCCACAGCTAGTTTCAAAGTAATACTGTGACACCTGCATGTGTGGGATGGAGCAGCCCAAGGAGAAAATAGGAAAGAATTTACAGTTCATCTCTAAAAAGTCAGTTGGGGTACAAGTTCATTCAGTAAGAGCCATTATAAAACACCTGCATGTTTGTTGACATTTTCATAATTACATTTGCAACTCTCACATTTTAGGCCTTGCTGCTCTACATTTAAAAATGCACATTTTTACCTTTGCTTATTTACCCTCTTTTGTCTCAGCAGCTCTTGCCTCTAGCACATAAGCTTTCCCATAGTGCAATATTTAATCCAAGTGGTGACGTTATTGGAACAGGAGGAGAAAAGGAAAGGAAGAGAAGTCAAATAAAAAGGAAGCTCTATTAGAGATTCACTGCCACATGCATACACAAAAGTAGCTCGGAATGCTGTGACAAATACTTGTTTTGTTGGCAAAGTAGAGTCTTTGACCAGATCAATGCTGTAGACCTGCCTTAACATGAATCCTCTTTACAAGCAGGGTGCTTATTGTCATTTCTTTACCAAAGAGAACCTAACAATCATGTAGCACATAAAGCAGCTCCCTCACTCGCTCTCCCCACACAGGTAAAGTAAAATGGGTCTTTAATTTTATGCTTAGCTAAGAAAATACAGCTAAATGTGCATAGGCACCCAGCCTCTGTAATGATATTCCAGTCTGAGAAAGGTAGATACAGCATGAAAAAGAAAAGACCTGAGAGAAAAAGAAGTTCTCTTCACCCCAGATTATCTTGCTCCTGGACCATCCTGATAATTGTCAGAAAACCAGTGCCAGAAGCAGGCACAGGAAGAAAAAACTCAGCAGAAGAAGTATCTGTTTGTACCTGCTCAAATGAGACGTGTTGCTTTACTCTGTCAGTAGTAACTATCCAATTAAAACCACAAGGTAAATTACCTTCTGGATCCTGTGTTGACCACATGAACCCAGTTCACAGAAATGCAGGCCACTAAAAATCAAAAATGCCTGCACTGAATGTTTAGTAGGAAAAGACAGTCCACACCATTATGCAGTGCCAAAGAAAGCTCTGCTGCACCTTTCTTTTTTGCACATGCATTAAAATGTTCAATTTTTAGGGTGGAGTTCCTGTTTGTTCTGCCAGGTTCTATGAAGCCCCCCACAGACCCCTGCAGAATTGAAAGGAAAAAACAAAATCTGACAAAGATTTGTAAGAGATTTAACACCTTGTAGTGAAAAAGCCTGTCTGACACCAACCTAACATCAGATAAAAAAGGCCTCCAACCCTGCCTCTCAGCAGATCACCTGACCTCCTGTAAGGAAGGCTGACCTTACAGCCTGCAGCCCCAGGGCAGACCAGCACTCCTGCTCCCCGGCATCCCAGACCCTTGGAAGGAGCCTTCCAGAGCAGCCCCTGAGTACTCTGCTGGGATGCTGCCCAAGGAGATGGGAGGATCCCCAACCAGCCTGCTAGCAGCATTGCTGCTACCCTGCTGGAAGAAGCCTGGGCTTCCAGGGACCTTAACTCTACACCTGATAACTTCTGAGCACTCCAGGCTCCCTAGAACACAGTCTCAGTGCCTGGGTACTCAGGGAAGCCAAACTGAGTTTTCAAAAGCATCACTAATGCTTTTCACTGCCTTCCTAAGCCCTCCTTGAAATAACTTCGGCTGGGTTCAAATTTCTGTATTGTGCCTGGAAATTAGGGCTCCTGAACATAACTCAGTAATAATAAACTGGACAGCATAGGAGTTTTAAGGCTTTCTCTTCAATTCTTTTGGTAGCTCCTTCGTGCTATGGACAGATTTCTACAGGAAAAACAGTAACCCAAGTTTGCTGGAATTGTGTCACACACATGCTGGGAATACAGTCTGGCTGATACAAAGGATTCTGTAGCATTTCCTATCAAGATATTTACATTTGAGATCAAAGAACTCCAGAAGTTAAGGTCACAGGGAATTTATTTTTCTGAAAGGGACCAAAAATTAGGACTAAAATAGAAAAAGCATCTTACAAATTTAAGCACAAGGTTGTGACCAGTGGCTAGTGAAAATCTACACAATGTCTGTGAAGAAAATAATTATTCCTGGTTGCCAAGGTGAAAGGTAGCACCTTTGACTGAAGAGTAACAACTAACTTGGGTTAGCAGAAACCTTGATTGAAACCATTCTGTTTTACTCACTCTCTGTGGTTGATCATGCCTAGGGAGACTTCCTTCATTATAAAAAGCATGTAGGAGATAAATGGAACAAAAATCTCTAGGATAGTTAGGTCAGACAACATACACCACAGTGACACATTTTCCTCTATGAAGACAGAAATTTCCAGCCCTCAGAAGTGACAGATGTGACAAGTTTACTTTTCAAGGGGAAGAAAAAGGTGCTGTTATAGTTCTGGCTAACCTCTGTAAAAACCCCTAATTCACAGAACAAGTGTGGAATCTTGTTTGGGAAAAGCTGATCTCCAGCTTCATGCCTTGAAGCTACTACATGCCTTAAGTACCCCGACAAGATTTTGAATCAGACAATAAGGATGAAACAGAGGAAGAGAGTCTGTTGGGGCACTGAGAGGGAAGGGGGGGCAGGATGACAACAGCAGATGGTAACATTTGTTACATTTCACTTTTACAGTCCAAATAAGTCTAAAATCCAAAGCAACTAAGCTACTCCAATGTAATTAAGCACTTCACTAATGTGAAAAACCTTTCTTTATGACACACATCAGAGTACAGATGAAAGTTGCCTCTGAATGGCCACTCCAAAAAAACCTCACCCTAATCAAAGCCATTTGCCAGCCTTATCAAATACAGATGCACAGAGTTAGGGGCTGGAGAACATCTCTGTTAGCAACAAAAACTGGCAGCAAGTCTTGGGTAGATTCAAGCACCTTAGAATTTAACTCTTCATCATATGGAATTCTAAACAGAATTGGAGGTTCTTCGAAGTCCAAACACACAGAATAATGTTGAACACATGTTTGTCTTCCGTGAACTTTTAACTCAACTCAAGCATTTAATCCAGACTAGCCCTCTCTAGTACATGAGGAATGAGTATGAAGTACTGAACTGAGTGGTGTGGAGGGGGAAATACAAAAGCTGCAGAGGATCCAGATGTGTTCTCCCCACAAAGAAGTGCCCAGCTTCCCCAGCTGGCTGTTAAGACCTCGAGAACATTGGGTTTGTAGAATTACAAGCACATTTCAAAAACTTACACAGCACTGCACTTACCTCCACAGTAAGAGAAACTACTCTTTTCTTTTGAAAAGAAAACAAACTCAATTTTCTAAAACACATCACAGGCAAGACTTCATTCTGTGTTATCTGTGAAGAATTAAGTACAGATACCCAGAGCACAAAATATAACTCAAAGTAATGGGCTCTGTGATAAATTAAGACATTCCTTTCATAGATTATAGTGCATTCCTGTCACATTAAGGCATTTTGAGCTAAAAAGCCAACCTAGAGATTGATTGGACTATTTTTTCAATAACTGAAGGGATTATATGCCAACATTTATATTCCAAACAGTTTCCTTAAACCTCATTGAGGATATTTTTCTGAATGTTAAAATGAAATAAAATCAGATTTATGATCAAGCACAGTGTTACAAAGTTAAACTTTGGAGCAATGCTACAAAGCATGAGGAACAGTGTAACTGACTCATACATGTGAAAAATAGTAAAAGTCCCACCACTATAAATGGTAATATTCAAACATTACCAAATATCCTCTGAATCCCTTTACCTCCCAGCAGTGTTTATTAATCTATAATCCATTTTACAAACCTATGCAGAAATTGAAATAAATAACTGGCATTTATAAATTGACATATAGATATTTTTCACTAAAATTATTACAACAGTCCATCCAGAGTAGACTAGCTAAGTCTTAGATGCAACTGAAAAAACCCACAATAAAAAACTTACTACATATCTGTTTGCTCTTCAGCCCAGTTCCTAATATCCACTAAGAAATTCAGCTGCCTGACCTCTGCTGCCCAAGTTCCCCGAACGAATACTTGGAGAGGCAAATAAACAACATAAAACAGTAAAGCTAAAGAGATTACCAATTTCTCTCTTATTTCCTGCTGATCATTGCCAGACTATGTTTCTGCCCCAAAGTGCAGGCTTCATTATTAAAGATGGACAGAATACAAGCATATTCAGCGGAGGCCGGCTGTTCAGGAAATAGCTATAATTTGGTAAATAGCATAATAAACACTTGAGCATCCTTGATGCAATGGGTAATGAGCCAGTGTAGTCCTAAGTATGTACATAATAATGTTAAGATTATACTGTATTTCACATTATATATCTACACACACATGTACATGTCCATATAATATTTCAACTACTATATTTGTTTCCCTTCTCACATACGTTTATTACTTTGAACTCAACCAGTCATTTGTAAAAGAAAGCAACATTTTACTTGCATTCTTTGCTCTTTCTCTTTCATTTCACTCCTAGTGTACCTACATCAACCACCAGAAGCTTTTGTTCATCATAGCAAGCGAATGCATTACACTCTGAAGCAGCAGAGATCCTGGAACTAAATGTAATCTCACAGCAAGTCATCAGCATGTCTATAGCCCATGCAGGGGAAGGCGATTTAAATCCCCAGTCTGTTCTCCTTGCCACCATGGAGAATAATGACAAACCATAACACATCCCATTCATCTAACAGCTGAAAGGGTAATGAATTACAGAGATAGTTCAGCCACTCATTATTAAAA
Organism: Haemorhous mexicanus; assembly: GCF_027477595.1. Lineage (NCBI taxonomy): Eukaryota > Metazoa > Chordata > Aves > Passeriformes > Fringillidae > Haemorhous > Haemorhous mexicanus. Next base: position 25,179,025 of record NC_082348.1, on the reverse strand, counting down.
GATTACAACATTAAAAATGAAGTGTTTTTTTTTTTTAAAGGCAAATGATCATGTTTTCATATAATGCAAGTGAAACTATACAGTATTATGGATTCCCAGCTATATTGTAAGAGGCAGCTTGTAACAAAGGCTTCAAATTGAATTAGATTTAAAGTTACAATTTCTCTAGCCTGAAACTCAATCCCAGTTCGTACTGTTTTACTCTAAATACTGAAAATATCACCATTTTTTAATTGTAGTCTCTAGAATTTCTTGCTATTTTTCTCTGATAGCATTACCCGTTTTCAGTGTAACTGAATGCGTACCTAGCCAATTTTGGTTAATACCATTTGTGGTCAGGATTTAAAAAAAACCCCACAAACCAAAAACCTATCAAAAAACCCCCAAACACCAACAAAAATAAAAAGAACCAATTCCCCCCCCCTTACCCCCCCCCCAAAAACAACAACCCCACCACAAAAAAAACCCTGCCCCAAACCAGTCTACATTACATGGGGACAATGATGAAAAATATAACTGGAACAAAGTCTCTACATGACACGCTGGGCTTTTAAGCTATGCAGCCCATGGTTCCAAGAGAAATATCAGTGGCTTCATTTTAGAACAAATCTGTTAAGTTTTAGCATCAAAAAAAAGTTCTTTATCAAACAAGCATCAAGCGAGCCCTTCCATCCCAGGGATCTGGTTACCCATAGACTTTGCAGGTTAATTCAGTGACAGATGAAATATGTACATAACTGAAACTGCTCAGAATGTACTATGGGTAAATGCATGTTTCCACAGGAGACTACTCAATCATTTGATGCAGGACACAGCATCATCTAATATAAAGAGACTTTTTAATACAGAACATCTGCAACCTTTCTATCAGCTCCATCTCAATGCCTACCCAGGGTCAATTAAAAATACCTCCTAAGTTTAATTCATAACTTTTTCATTTTCCCAAATACACTTCTGCTGTTTGCAGGGTAGGAACTGGGAGGTGGTGAGAGGTGGGAGGAGAGTGGAAGGTCTACAAGAAAAATTAGGCTGTCAGAAAATGTCAATAGTCACAGCAAATCTTCTGTAAATGATTTTTGAAAGTCTGTTTCACTTTATGTACAGCTGAACAATAACAAGCATAATGCCAACTTTCATTTTGGAAACAAGCTGCAAAGGGCATCTGTGTATGGACACGAACTGTAACCAGTTATGACATAGGAAAATCCTGCACTGGGACTTCTGTGGGGCAGTCTTGGAAGAAAATACAGGCACAGGCAGGGGAAACCTGGAAAGCTACTGCAGTGGGGCTTAAAGGAAGGGAATGAAAAGGAATTGTTTCACCCCTAACTGTGTTTCCTTTATTCATTCATTCCCATTACATTGGAAAAAATCTTTGCCAGGACTGGGAAAAGCTACTGGAGGGTGGATGCACTTCTCTCACTGTTCCTTACCCAGCAGAACAGGGCACTGATGGCACTGTGAACACAGAGTGGGGCTCAGGGGATCCAGAGAGAAGAGCACTGCTGAGAGAGCCCTTAAATCAGTATTCCTCTTCTCTTTAAAGAAGACACACAGGGTCAGCCTCACTTTTAACAAAATAAGAGGCATAAAGGAGGGCAATGATATGCCTTGATTTTTGCATTTAGTATTCCCACTCCATGCCTGGAGAGTTGCCATCATTCTTTAATACTCATTTTCATCTCATAACCTTTCAGCTGAATCTGCTGAGTGGCCTTCCATTGAGTAGGTCTATTAGCCCATGATGTCTGGTTTTACTTTGAGCAGGTTTCTTACTTTCCTCAGAGCACTCTGAATGCCACAGTAAATCCTACCAGACCCTCATGGGCTGCAGCTGGGTGTTGACTGGCAATCACCATCTGTTCCTCACAGCCATGAGTCAGTGCCTTATCAGAAGCTTATTATTACTATATAGACATTTTTGGAATCAGGAGTTGATTTCACATAAAAATTCTTTTTAGCTCTGTTCCATGTTCTAGAAGTGTCACAGGCCAGATTTTTAAAATTATTAGCAGCAGTGACTATACACAAGAAGTTAGATTTGTCAGTCCCATCATGCACACTATTTTATGATGTTAAAACTTGGGTACAATAATCACTCTATGGGCCTTTTCCTGAAGTACTATAAAATACCATTTCTCTTTCCCAGGATGGTACACTTTAGCAAGCAGACTGAGGAGGTTACTGGGTGTTTGGAAAGCAATTTCTCTTTTTTCTTCAGTAATGTCACAAATGGATTTTTTAAATTGTCAAGTTTTCTTGTATTTTCACAGTAAGGGATTTTAAACGAAGTGGCTCTTCACATTAATATCCATCTCAGTCCTTATTAAAAGGGTCTAGAAACAAGAAGTAAGAACAAAAAAGCATATTTTTAACTGACCCAACCCTTTTCTTTTTTCAGAATAAATCCAATAGGAATATTTGAGTTTGGAAACTGTCTGAACACAGGCAAAACATTATAGGAATATCTAAAAATTCCCAGGAACAAAAAGCCTGTTTGTCTCCTACCTAACACTGAGTGGCTACACAGTGCAAATGGATCTGCTACTTCTGGGAATTCTGCCATATTTTAAATAAACAAACCTGGTTTCTCCCATTTTTTTCCCTCATTTGAACCCTAAACCCCAGCAAAGATAATATTCAAAACCCTGCCTTTTGTTCTTTTTTCATGAATTACAAAAGCTAAATTCCATCTGTAATTATTCTTGTGAAACACAAGTAGAAACAATGGGATTGTAAAGATGCAGGTACAAGATTCATTTGGTCTCAGACACCTCTGTATGTCAGTGAGAATAAATGAGTAGTAGAAATGTCTCTAAGTTTAGACTGTGGTTTTCAGGACTATCAGTTAAAATATACTTCTGAAGGAAAAGAAATCTGATATTGAGTTATTGAAAGAAACAGAGAACTTCAATATACTGGTTAGAGGTTCCCTGCTCAGGGAAGAAGTGGACCTTACAAGTTCTCACAGTCCCAAGCTAGGATTCCCCCAGCAAGCCTGAAAAAATATTCATCACTCCTAAGTCCACACAGAACGGGGACTAGAGTTAATTCTCCTACATCCTTATAAGCCAAAGGAAAAAAGCATTAATCACAACTTTATGGTGGCTCATTTCAACCTCCCTCCTGCTCATACCCAGGAACACTCTGTAGGTCTCATCCAGTACAAGACTTCCACAAAGTTCACCAAGCTTTGACTGGAGAATTTTGCCACAAAGCCACTACATGTTTGTATTTCTGTGGCTTAAGACCAACCCATATCACTTTGGATCATCTGTTGTTATTTATTTCAGGAAGACTGACAGGCTCCAGGATGTTCTCCAGTATTTTGAAATGACTGGGGCTTTTTCAGGTTCCTCAGCCCTTCCTTCTGATCACTCTGCTCTGCTTCACTTGGTATTTCTGCTGCACTTTCTGCAATCAGGTCTGATCACTTCTGCAGCTGATCCCTATTCCTTCTGCTTTGGCCATGAAGCAGTAAACATTTCTACCCTAAATCTCACAGCTGGCTGTGCAAAACGCAGTCTGACCACCTGGACTTTTTGTGGTGTCATTTAAATGCACAAATGGTATCTCTGATAAAGTAAGAGGTTATAAAACCTCAGTGCTATTGTACTTGATTGTCTCTCTTTGTTCTCTGTTTGAGAACTGCTACTGTATATTGACTTTATTAAAGTTTTGTTTTTTCAAGAGACCAATACAATTATTACAAATCCAAGTTCCAAAATGGACAGATTCAAAACTGAAACTGCCGTATTAAAGGTCTGTAACGATCTTTCTTTGCTCTGCCAAATGGATTGTCATCTCTGTTGATTCAATGCAACTCCTCTGTGCCATTCAATACAATTGATCACAACATGCTTTTATAGAGCATTTGGTTATCCTTGAAATTTGGTACCCAGGGGTCCTGGAAAATGCCCACAGCTTGAGCTGTTTCCCAGTGAATACCTTTCTCTATAGCCAACAGTAAAATTGTTCTTTTTCTTATCTTGCTTCTAAAATTCCCCATAAGCATTCAGAGAAATTCTGTTTAAGTCTCACAGCCTCATTCTTGATAGCAACATCCACTTGGTACTTTTAATTAAATCTCATGGCTTCAATTATCTGTATACAGACACTGTATCAATTTAGGTTGCTTTCCAGCCTGGATTTTTTTTCTTCCCCCCTGATGTTTTATTTTGGTCTCACTCTTCTGTTGGTCAGCCTTTGAAAGTGGGTCCTTGAGAAAGCTACCAACCACAATTTTTAATTTTTAATTGCTTTTTAAATCTAATTTTCAGTCAATATTTACAAACAGAGTGAAAACCTCATTGTGAATTAATCACTGAGGCATGAGATTCTCATACTTCAGTGCTTAATTCACAATCTTTTCCCTTTTTCCTATAAATTAGTGCAACATTTTATGCAACTAATTTAATCTGGTATTTTTTCTCCTCTGATCAGTGCTAAATATGAAATTTCCTCTGATTTATATTACAGATTTCCATATCAACCTTGATATTGCAGACTTGGTTTAGGTCTATAAGGTGGATATTAAACACATAATTTTCCATTTACTTATGTGGACGCTTAAGGATGGAGCTGGTCTAAACATGGTTGGACAACATAAAATGTTAGTCCCTGTAGACAAGAACTTCTATCCACAGAAATAATTATCCTGGTTTCAGTCTGACCTGCATTTTCTAAATACAACACAAGATTCTTCACAAAGAAATCTGCATGAGTAAGGAGAGCCCAAATTGACCGAGGAATTTTTTGTTTTCTACCAGGAATGCTTGAACTTTCTATTGAGCTTTAATGATTGTGCAAAGCCATTACAATATTACTGCAGTAACTCTGGTATCAAAGCCAGCAGACACCAGTGCTATCTCAGGCAAACAGCCTCAGGAGAGTGACTTAACCTTTGACCAGCAAATTTGATCTGTTATAGGCAATTTGTGTCCCAAGGTATGCAGTGAATGGCTGATGTACACAAAATAAACAAAGACTGAGAAAGACAATAAACTGACAGCCAAGATCAACAAATGGTCTTGGTGTCCCATGAAGCCATTAATAACAATATTCTGTCAAACATGCTTTTTTTCCAGGGGTGGGCTGGTTCAACATCTTTGAGTGCCTATGTGACCTTGAGAAGACGAGGCAGATGTAGTGATGTGACAGGAATATTCTACTGGAAAGAAGCTCCTTTTAGCCTGTGTAGCCCCTAAGCATCTCCTTGCTCCCCTCCCCTAGAGTATTTATAGTATGCAAACATGTAAATCCATCACCTCTTCTTCTAATCTTTTGCTGTTCTTTATAATAGAGACAGAAATAGTTAGTTTGTCAAAAAAAGAAACAGCCATTTACTTGATATTCTGGAAACTAATATACAATAGCTTCAAAGATTTATGTGATAATACATGAGTTCCATAAAAACAAAGAATAAGCTAACAGGTTAATACAGCAAAGGTAGAGAATTTTGAGTTTCTCCATGTGATGAGCAATTATACTCTCACACACAATCTTTACAGACAACAAATACACTTCCCAAAAGAGTTACCTGAGTATTTTAACTTTAGCCCTCCACTGTAGCCCTTTGCTATGGTGGCAAGGTATTGTTTTAATAAAAACTAGAAAAAAGAAGCAGAAGCAGATATACACCTGTAGTTGATTGCTTTATTCTGGTGAATTGAGGCCTTAACACTGAGGTAAATCTTATCTACTCACTTATTCTGAACCTGAATCCTCATTTTTTCTCCCCCCTACTCTAGAGGAATTGGTTCCTTTTTTTTCCCCTTCTTTTTAATCTTCTCTAGTGAAAGATCATTTTGTCTATGCTCCACTTTCAATTCCATACAAGTGCATGGACAGCAGTTTACAGAATAATGTAAGTTTTCCACAGGAGATCTAGGGCCAGCAGTGATCCTTCTTCCCACTATGACAGGAACATCATCTTTCAATTTCTTTAAACTCTAGCCTAAAACAAAATTCCATTCTCTCCAATCTGAATATCCCCACAAGACAGAGGAAGCTGGTATTTAAACCAGAATAAATGTTAAGGATGAACTAAATAAATATACTTTTATTGGAATAAGTTTGTTAGCATATTTTAGACTGTCTAAAATTTGGTGGGTTTCCCATCAGACCACTAGAACATATATTTTGTATGACTGTGGCTTCCTTCCTCCCCTCCATGCATGCCAGAAACGTGTATGTCTTTGAGATACTCAAGTATCCCTAAGACACAGATTTTAAATACTATTTTCCATGCAGGAGATGCAATAACCCAGAATTTGCTTTGTTTCAGCACTGGGGACTAAAGCCAGTTCTCCACTCGGAATTAGCAAGCTCACGTTGCCAAATCACTGTTCCCTGCTCACTGAGTGCACAGACTTCACAGGCAAGTCAACAAACTGGGCAGTCTGGAGGAGCAGCACAGGATTTAGAGGTTCTCAGGGTGGCCTTAGAGACCAGGGTCAGCACTCACACCACACACAGGCAAATACAACTTAACTTGCACCCTGCAGTTACTGAAATCAGCAAACACCTGACACGTAGGGAGAGAGCAGCTTACACCACTGCTACAGGCAGAGAGGATTCCAAGCAAATCTACACCTAGAAATTTCTCTTCCATCTCAGCCATTTCAGCCCAGAGCTGCTGGAGCTCTGCCTGATCCTGCCTACAGCACCCTCCACTCCTGCAGATGACTGATGGTTTGGGAAGCTACAAATGACAACCAAGCTAAAATAGCCTAAGTAGGAATTAATTACAAAAGAGATGAGGCAGAGGTCTTCAGAGATGAAGAGGTACATTAACCTATTGCAGCACTTACAATCATGATAATCTGCTGTTTTAAAGGAAAGAAATATTTGCTAATTTATTTTTTAGTAACTAAGTCTCTGGTGTATCTATAAACAGACATAGTCACTAAAATTAATCTGCAGCTGTATTGTGAACATTTTTTCCCAGAAGCAGTGCAGTTTGGTTTTGTGAAGTCTTCATTTTGACAAAGATTTATTTAAAAACTTGTATTTTACACTGTAGCCTGTATCAAACCAAACAGACAAAAAATAAAATCAGTAATTTAAAACCATGAATTGCTAAGAAGACTAAATGAATAAAAGTGAGCTTCTTTGAGCGTCCTTCCTTGCTGTCTGTCAGGGAAGCTGAGCAATCCAAGAATGTGTGAGTGAAAACAAACACTTCCAACCACAGAAGAGGATATGGAAAGTGTATTTGCAGGGGGTGGGGGTGGACATAAAAAGGAAAGCTAACTTCTTTGAATTGTTTATTTCCTCAATCTAATTTTAATTAAAACCAGAACATAAGGATGTCTGTTATACTGAGCTACTGTAATACAGATTTCCACATTAGAGGATAAAAAGCTAAACACAGAGATGACAGAGGTAGAATGAACAGTGCCTGACTCATTACTCCCTGGGTTTCTTTGGCTAGAAGGAAAATAGCAAACAACAACAGTGGCCTTCTGTCACCAGATGATAGCTTTACAATTCTATTTACACATTACTACCTACCAACCTGATGATAATCTGGGGTTAGTGTGGGGCCAGGTATTCACTGCTTTCAAATAAGGGACAATGAATGGCACAGGCACACAGTCCATTACTTCAAACCCAATACTGGAGTTAAATGCTAAAGAGCTGATAACTTAGTGGCTCATGTATCTTGTACTAAATATACACACAGAATTTTAACACACAGAAGGGGACAGGTTTTTCCATGTCACCATTTGGCTAACATGTTATATTTACCCTAGTTACTTTTTTATTCATTCTTTACTCTTTCTTTTCCACAACAAAAACAAAATAGAGCAAAAGTGGGAAGTTGAACGAACAGAAAGGGAAAAAGGAGAAGACCCCTTCATTTTCACTCCTAAGAATTATTCCAAGACCTCTTAAAGAGCAAGATCAAATTCTCTCACATGCATCATGGCCAAGCCAAGATCCTAGAGATGCCATTTTCACTGAACAAAGGAAGCAGGCAGGGGAAGATTCTTTGAATGTAAATATTTTTGCGAGGGGAGCACTTGATAGCATAATGAAGTGGCATGGTAAATGCCAAACAGCATTGTGACCACTGAGAAATCAGAGCAGTTGCTGCTCATGATAAAGTGCAGAGTAGAAGCAACTCACACTGAGGGCAGAGGCCAAACTAAGGAACTCTGCTGGGTTTATGACTCAGGGCTCTGCATAAGCTGGGTGACAACCAGGACAAGGGAGATCCCAGGCTGCAGAGCAGCGTAGAGAGAGGAGAAAGCAACAAAGACAGAAACCTGGTGACAAACAAACATTGCTCAGGATGAAGGGTTGAAGCTGACAGGAACACCAGTTGCCTGCTAAGTTAACAGCTGGATGAGCTGGAACTGCTGGGTAAGGATCAATCCTGCACCTCTGCATTCACATCCAAGCAAATGAGGGGAGGTGGAGGAGAATGGGGCACAGCCAAATGCGGTGCAGAGCAGGAAGCTGTGAAGAGCTTTTCTCACTGCTGTTGGACAGAGATGGAAAGCAGGAGCTGGGCAGGAAGGATGTAAAGCCTTTCTTCATCCTTCATTTAGCTGTGCCAGTGCTCAGGCACATAGATGGTCTGCAGCAGAGGCAACTCTCAGGGAAGTTGAAAGCTGTGTAAAACACTTTGTGCCCAGACTCTCTGCAAATGTTGCAGTAGAAGGCAAAATGCTGCTGGGACAGGCAGGCTGTGAGTGCTTGTGGCTGCTCAGAGCAGGTGACCATGCTGGCCAGGCAACACAGACCAGAGTGGGCAGGGAACAGAGCTGGAGCTGGCATGGGTAAGGTGGGAGCACTCAGAACAGGACCCAGCAGTGTGAGCTTTAAGAGAAACTCACAATCTGCAAGCAACACAAGTCCAAGCAGAAAGGGAAGAAGTTTCTCTGTGGTCATGTCTTCAGTGTGCTGTGTAGTAAGTCAGCAAATTTCAGACAGTGCTCCACTGATTGGATTTAAGGTTCATGAAAAGATGACATCCCATACAGGACTTTTGTGAAAGGGGGAAAATGCTGCCAGTCCTTATGATGACAGAGTAAGGCCAACAAGAGGAGTAATCTGCAGAGGAAAAAATAGTTTGTGCATGGCAAATTTGAAACAATTTTTTTTTCTTTCTTTTTTTTTTTTTTTTAGCAAGACAACATAAAATCAGGGTAAAAGATAGAAAGCCAGCTTTAATTCTGAGGCATTATATTCCAAAAAGCATTTCTGAAGGTGAGAGCATCTGCAGCTAGAAGGTAGTACAGAGAGAAGGAAACCCCAGCTCGCCATCACATGCAGTAGCAGCAGCAGGAATGGGTATGGAGAGCAAAATTAGTTTCAGAAAGTCATAGGAAAGCTTACTACTTTTTCATTTTCTTAAGAATAAATTTATTTGCCTGCCACACTGTTACAGGAGTAACCAGACTGGTTTTGAAATGTATTTACAATTTTTAACAGGTTTAGCTGAACAATGATAATTTAAAGCAGGGAAATATTATTTTCATTTTTTACAAGCACAGAGGATAATTTTTATGTAAAAACTAGGGGTCAGAGCAGTGGAGTTAACCAGTGATTCTCAAAAAATCAGTAGCAGAGCAGGCATTTGAAAAAAAACCTCTCTCACAGTATCTCCTAAACCTTTTCCTATCTAACCCTAAACCTAAAATCTTTCCTATCTCCTAAACCATCTCGTCTTCATTTTCTTTCAAAAATCCCGTGTGGAAATAAAAAAGGGAAGAAAGAGACAGAGTAGTTCAAAGGGTCAGGTTTTTTCTAAAGCTAGCATACTTCATATGCTCTGAAATTGTGACTACCCCAAAAGGAGCTTTGTTCCTTTTATATGTCAGCAAAACAAAAGGTCAGCCTATTGAAATATTGGTCAGGTCTGACTTTCTTCTATTAATAACAAGTAGAGACACATTTTTTAAAGTAATAGTTAAATAAATGACCACATGTCTGCAATCATTTCGACTTAAAATGTCAACTGGATTTGAGATGCCATGTGCATTTAATCAATGACTCTGCACTATAATATAAATATTACTTTAGTTTGACTGTGTCGTGTGGCATAAATCATAATTCAGTGAAATGAGTATATTCAATTTTCTCTACAGATGGCTCTAAATGGCAATACCTATTAAACCAGCACCCAACAGCACTCTGTAGTTAAGGAATCTATCAGGAGTCCCCTTCTGTATCATTTCTCTGTTAATTGCTGCCTCTCCTCCTAACCCCTCCATTTACCATGGTCAGGTTACAAGAACTACTGATTCAGAAAATCAGCAAAAACCTGTTGTTTCTTTTGTTATTAAGGTAGAACTTATACTCAGCTTATATTCCTGAGCAAAACTTGGTATTTATTGGTTAAAATGCAGCACAGGAAGCATTAATTCAAATTTTTGTGGGCATGACTTTAAACCCTCTAGGACCTTTAACCATAATACATCTGTACTACCTTCAGAAATACCCAATCCCCACAATTTATATAGAAAACATGGAATTCAGGCTTTATCCTCAGCTAGATTTTGGGAGGATTTTAGAGCAAGGAACAGCCAGCTCTAGTGAATGATGGATGAACACAGTGCTGCAGTGTTCACTATTCCCCAAGAATACACTTGGCTTTCTAGGACTCTTCTGGCAGAGCACATTTCTTGAGAGATTAGAGACAGACACTTAGAAGAAATATGCTACCTCCAGAAAATACCTGGAGTTTACTTTTAGCAGTTGTGGCATGCACAGAGGTCAATATTAAACAGGCAAGTATCCATTAAAGTAGAATTTAAATTTAATCCTCACAGACAAAGCACGCTGCCTTTTTTTTTTCCCTTTTGCTTAGTAATGACTTGAATAATGATATTTCAACTTGAAGTGAACATGCAAGTTTTTCACAAAAAGCATGCTCCTTGCAAACAGTTTGCAATTTCGAGTCCTTTTAAATAGTCAGAGGGAACTTTCTGCTCTGATCTGTTAAGTAAATATAAATCTTGTTATCCAAGTTCAGTAATGAGAGTGAGGGGTCTATTCTTCACTGCACTTGCATACATCTAACGTTAATGAGATTTATGCATGCATATTAAGGGGAGAACAGATGCTTAATTAAACAAATCAGCCTTTAGTAGGCAGTCTGCATGATCATCTTCAGTACAAAACCCCCTTATTTTCTCTGCTTTAGTCTGACTGTGAATGCAGCCAAGGAGGAATTAATATGGTGGAGGAAAAGAAAAAGTCGTACATGTAAAATGAAACATTTGTTTGGTTTTTTAGTTTAAAATACTTGAAAAATTTGAGATAGATTGAATTGACTAGCTATATCCTCTCTCTCATGTTCTTATGCTCTTTAAAGGAAAGTGGAGTTTTATTTACCAATTTACCTAAATGAAAATTTTATTGTGCAAAGGAAATCAAGGCCTCTAAATAACTCATCTGCCTCATTAACTCATGCTGTCTTACAAACACACATCATCCATCTCAGATAATTCTGCAACTGAGAACGAAAAAATCTAAAATAACTTTAGCCTATTTAAAACATAATTTAATCTAGTTGTGGGGTTTTTTATCTATCAATGTCCATATTGATTTCCAGCATCATACACAGGTAAATACATTAAAAAGTTATATACATCACCTCTCTCCAACAAGTCACATCTTTATTTCACATCTTTATTATTTGCTCCTTCTTTATCTACTGCTACCTTTTCTTCTACAACACTCAACTTCTAAGGGCAACAGAGTAGAGAAAAAAAAAATCTCTCCATAAGTTATCATAGTGCCACACTTAATGGAAGTCAATATCTGTATATTATGCTATCTACTCTGCAATACCATTACAGGCTCAACAGTGCTGGTTGTAAAAAGTATCATTCAGAGCACAAGGCCTATAATAGTAGTAATGAAAAAAGGGTCATTTCTGTCTTCCAACTAGAATGAAAAATTAAAATCACTAAGGCACTTAGCTCAAAGGAAAATTGGCAAATTAAAGGGACAAAAAATAAAATATTCATGGCTCATATTGTGAAATGGAAGGTAAATAATTTAAGATGAACTATTATGTGGGAAATTGCACTCTTTCTGAAGAGAAAAAGGCAAATCTAACTAATACACACATATATATTCCTGCTTCCTGGGCTTGCAGTTATACGTATATGTGCACAAATATGCAAGTCATGGTTGAAGAGCAATGCTGCTGGGGGAGAGACATTTTCTCACCTATACTAACTCTTAAAATATTTAATAGTGAAACAGTCAAGTTGTCAAGCACTGCTTTATATGGAGAAGGTTGGCTGTATTTTCTTCCTGAGTCCAGCCTAGAATTGCAGACTGAATGAGAGAGTGCTCTCCTACTGCACTCCACTTCAGCACAACTCTTTACTCCGAGTCACCAATTACATACTTGCTCTTAGATTTTTATGCCACACAAAAAAATTATGACTTCAGCCTCCTGGTCTCTGCCTGGGGGAGCTACCTATTAAAATGCCATTGGTGTGGCTGCAGTCCATTAGCTATCTTACCTTCATATCCATAAAACTGAAAGGGCTGCCCAGAATTTTTACAATCACTATCTGGAAAAGGTAGAGAGAGCCATAGACTTATGTTTATTATACTCCAGCACTGTAACAACTGCTCTGGGATTCGGATACAGAACTACAGAGGTCACATTTCCCTGGTGATTTAAAGGTTCAGTCTTCTGCCAACTTAATTTGGAAACACAAAGCCTACCTTTGTCAGAAGACAGTATTTTGCTAGTCTTCCAAAGCATGGCAATACAATAAAGACAAGCCTACAAATTTAAAATCTGGAGTTCATCGCCTAGCAAACTGAGGAATATTTTTAAAATTTATTTTATTAACCTCTTGGTTAGATGAGCTTTGCATCCTTGGTCCTAAGTGACAATACATTTTGCATTAGTGTTCAGCATCAGGGATTTCAAACATCCTGCACCAATGGGTTAACTAACCCTTCCAAACAGCCTACAGGGCCCTCCTCACAGAGCTTTTGACAGTTCTGAGCAATGACACTACACAGTAGCTTTTTTCAAAGCCACAAATATGCTGTTTCACTACAGTGTTTCTCCTGAAAATACTGAACACCTTCAAAAAGAAGTACAGGGAAGCTCATTTCATGTCCAGCAGTCTTCTAAGACTCATGGTGCCTGGAAAGAATCAGTCAGCTCAATGTGAGAAAAGGAATGAGCCAAGAATTAAATGTGGCATTGTGCAATCTTGCTGCTCTTCCCTTGCACAGAACTCAGTATTATTTCTGTTCTGAAAAAGATTCAGTGTAAATGCTACACACTAGCCTGTCCCCAAGACTGAAGCATACCTTTAGTCACAATTGAAAGTGTTTAATATGATTGTTTTCTTGACACACAGTATCAGTTTACTGTTCAGTCTGCTGTCTAGTGGTGGGTTATTAGTGACCAGTGACAGCATGATGTGCCAGAAAACATCAACAAGTAAAACATGTAAAATGCCCCTTGGCCAGTGTTACACAAAACCAGTTAAGACCCAACTTCTGTTGTTCTTTGGACAGCACATATACACCTTCAGAACCAAGGCAGGCAATATATGCACCAGAACCAACCAAGGAAACAAAGCACTGTGCAGTCAGCACCACAGTGAAACAGTACTTTGGATTATAGATTGTAACCAGTGTCACCTGCATTTCAAACCTCCAGTACATTAACCTACTTTGCCCAAATGCTACTGTCATTAATATGCTGCAGCCAAGAGTTTCAGTTAATACTGAGTGAAAAAACAGGTCTTCAAAAAAAAAACAATGATTACAAAAATAAAAGCATGATTTCTTGATGGTCTCCCTGAATCACAGTCACCTAAATAAAGCTTCAATCAAGCAAAAGCTTAGCAGGAAAGCAATCATTCTTCTTTTTGTATGTGTAAAAAAAGACCAGGAACTACAAGTAAATAGCAGCTGAGCAACAGATGAGGCACTAAGTGAAATCTGTTAGCAACTGCTAACAGCTTTGCTATTTTCTGTTGTTAAATTAAAAAAAAAAAAGGCAAAATCCAATGCAGTAGCAATTGCAATATGTTCAAAAATCTCAGATGCAAAAGACTAAAGCTCAACAATTCTTGTACTACAGCTGAGTACTTGGATTTGGTTTTAATATCTTGAAATGCTTTGTTATTGATTATAAAGCAGAAGCCAGCCAATTCACATGGCCACTATCAAGGTAAAGCTTCTTACAGCTGTGTGTGTGACCCAGCAAGCATAGCACAAAAATCCCACTGAAGACAAGTAGGACATTTCCAGCAGCTGTTTTAGCCTCCCATTCTACTTTCTTTTGTCCTTTACACCTGACCCCATGTCATTCACCAGAAAATGCATGTGTCTTAATTAGCACTGAGCTTTCTGGCAAGATCTCTCTTTTTCATTGTCCTTCTGGTCCTGGAGCTTTCACCACAGATGCTCAGTTCCTACTTATCTCAAGCCAATTTTGACATGGGTTCAGCAAGTCTGTTTTTCTGTTTGGATGCATCCCACAGCACAGCAGAACCATGCAGGCACAGCTGAAATAGCTCTGAACAAAGCTGCCCAGGAACTACAAACAGCACGAACATACCAAAGTGGGGGTTCCAGCTCCCAGTAGGATTCCTCACATGGCTGCAATCACCAGACCAGTTAAAAAAAATTCATGACACTGCCTGGTCCCAGGAATATATTTCCTCTTCTCACCCCTGACACTTGCTCTCATAACTTTTTTCCCCTGGCTTTTTCTCTCCTGTCAGTCTAACAAGGGGTCTGTTCCTCCTTTTGGTGGTCTCACACATGGGGGATCACAGCACAACCACCACCCTACCTATAAAATGCACACTACAGATTTCCTTCTCCACAAGCTTTCTGCTCCACTACAGTGTTTACATTTCTAATGCCTCCTATGTGGCAGGTCCCCTTTCCAATTTAAATTCATCATGTCCAAAACTGGGCTCATCTCAGTTTCTAAATACTTCTTCCTACTTCTTTCTCTCAAGATACCAAGAATTAGTAGCCACCTTGCCTGCTGCAGAAGCTCACAACTTTTGTCATCTTAAACTTCTCTCTTTCCTTCCACAGATGTTCCACCAAAAAAACATGCCAGTTTCATTCCCACAGTGTCATAAAAAAATCTGGATGTTTCTTTCCATGCATGTTGCTAAAATACTTAGCATTCAAACCTCCTCCCCATCCTTCCTAACATTCACCCTTCACATCAGTACAAGACTCCAGTTTGAAAAAATACCTCTTGAATCTAATATTTATTTGGTATTTGATCTGCTCTAAATTCCACTATGTGTGGAATATATTCTGAACTAGGGAATCAAAACAAATGGTAACCTGCTGTTCCCAACTTTGCATATTGACCATTATCAGAATTTCTGTCACCTACAATAGCTTGTTTTGGATTCTAATGTCATCCCATGTTCTCTCTGGCTCAGATACAATACCCCTGTAAGACTTTACAATTCAAACTCAGAATCTGCTTTGTATCTTTGATACGTTAAGCAGCACTTATCCTTTTGTCAGACCTCTGTGCCACTCCCCTCGTCTTTCCTACTTATGCCAAAGAGCTAAAAAGAAGAAGGAAAAGAGATATAAAGCTTAAGACACACAAGAGAGTTTTTGAAGGCACCCTCCTAATTATTCATTTTTTGACTACCTTTCCATGTAAAGTCGTATTTTTTTAAACAATATGAACACAAATGCACATGCAATGCACAAGTGTGTGTTCACACCTCCTCTGTTCCTGAAGAGCCCATTTGAAAGCAGACTGGTATAGCCAGGCACATCTTATGAACCCTAACAACTGTTGAAATCATGCACATCTGGCACACAGGCATGCCTGTATATTTTTGACAGTGCCTACAAAGTGTTCAAAAGTTGATAGAACAATTGCTGATACATGGACAAAAGTCAGCTAAAAGCTTCTATGTAAATATAACAAGTAATTTTACTCTAGAGAACATCGTGACAGAAGTCCTATGTTCATACATTATATGTCCTAATGAAGGCCATGATCAGTGAATGATCTTGCAGCTGCATTTCTTAGATTACTATTTAAATGTATCTTTGCCTAAGCAATGATTGTGGATTTTGTATATATGAGTACTGTCTACAATACAGCACGACAAGAAACACCAACAGCATCCTCAAGCCAATGTTAAGTGCTCAGTGCTGTAAGTAACCACATGGTCCTTTGGTTTAATTTCCTCCATGTGACCAAAAATTTTTCATCACATACTCTGTATTGAATGCAAAGAGCTACTTCAACATTTAAGTACTCTACAGAGTCAACAGGTACCAGAGAGAAGGGTGTCAGCAACCAGCACCTGCAGCACCAAAGGTTCCAACAGGAGCAAGGAAACAGCCTGAAGAACTCTGATGACTCAGAGTTTACAGAGCCACAAAACAAACAGCCACAGCAGAAATCCAAACACTTGCATGCTGGGCAGGGAGGACAGTGAACTTTTGTTCACTGCAGGCAATACCTGAAGCCATGAAGCAAAGATTTTATCATTGGTAGTGGCTTTCAGCAACTGCAAATGTTAGCAGACCTTTTGCAACAGCACAAGGAATTCTGCTCTCCCTGCAGCTTGTGAAGGGAGCAGATAAGAAAGGGAAGGCAAAGGTCTAAGTGTGGGAGCAGGATTTGTATTACTCAGAAATATTCCCCACAAATCCTTCCCCACCGATACATGCCTGCTTTAAGCCTAAAACCTTGAATCTTTTCTGACATATGGGAATGCATTTCAAAGGCACAAAAAGACATTTTGTCTGCCAAATGTCTTCTGCCGCAGTTACAAGTTTGGTGTAAAAGTATAAACTGCTTTCTTTTTCAATAACATAAACATTATTTGAGTCCAAGTGCAATAATTTTTCCACTAGTTTATGAGAGCATTGGTTGTTTCCTATCTTATAATGAGAATGGGTGGCTGTTTTGCTTTGTAAAATGGCATACCTCAACATGACACCAAAGCCTTTCTTCTTTTTCTTTTCTGGATCTTCATTTTCTTCCTTCTTTTTCTTCTCTTTGATTTTAGATTTGCCCTTTTTCTTCTCTTTCTCCCTGCTTTTTTTGTCTTTTTTTGCTTTGATTTCTGCATCTTCTATTTCAGGGTTCCCTGGAGGGGCAGATTCCACATTTTGAGCTTCTTGACCACAGTGAGAGCTCTTATCAGAGCCACCATCTGCACAGAATGAAAAAGAAGCAGTGAGGATGGCTACGGGCCACTGAAATGCAAACATGTGAAATACAGCAAGAGTGTCTACAAAGAGCTCAAATGACTCACAACACTTACTCATTTAATTGAATAATTTTAAAAGCAGACTAAGCAGATCTAGTGGATTCAAACAGGTTTGTATTGCAAATTAAATGCAGAATTATTTTAATGAATTGTTTTATAATTATTGTTCCTGATATAAAAATCCTGATACAGTAAAGTACTTGTTCTCCTTGAAATCTAGCTTGTTAACCACGTGCTGGGTTTCAAACACAGAGCTTACTTCAACAAGAGATTCTGGTGACTGGCAAAGCCAATCTACGTAACAAAATGACTTCATTCACTCCCTGGAATCTTCCTATTTTAGTGGCTGAACAAGAAATGGATAAAATGCACTGTCTGGCTGGAAAAGAGCTGTGTTCTTTCTGCTGGGGGGGCTCAGGATCCAAGCACTGTTTTACACCCCTTACTAAAGGAGATGTATTTCCAGACCGGGGTCTATAAAACCCACAGTGACAGAATGAGCAGCAGGGTGCTATCAATACACTGCCTTATCTACAACATGAAACAAATTTCCTGGCTGGAAAAGGGGGAATTGTAAAACAAGAGAGATAATTTTTAATGTAATCTGAAGAAAGCAGCTGCTTCTTGAAGTTGAAAAACATAATTATTTAAGGATTGAGTTCTAAATCCTCCAACCCACTCCTGCCCCAGAGGAGATCAGTGAAAGACTTTACACTAAACCCAGTCAAGGTTGGATGGGGTACTGCAAAGACAGCTCTATTCAGTGGAAGATGTGAACAGCTTTTAAAATGTGATCAGCTTCAATGGGACTAAACCAGTGGCTCAGGGTGCTCTGTGGAGCTGGCCCTCAGCAGTGCTGAGTGAAGGTGGCTCCCTCAGTCAGTGCCATCAGCACAACATACCCTCTTCTCCATCCTCAGGTCCATCGTAAGACTTGTCAATGGCAGCTCGGAAGCTCTCATTGCATCCCCGACCCCGCACCACGTGAGGCCTGGGTCTGTGGAAAGGGAGCTCATTCTTCCTTACTTCAGCCACAGCAGTCTGAAGACTCTCGAGAGAACTGGACTTCTTTAATCCCAGAGTAGGACCAAAATCTTTGCCAGAAGAGTCTGGAAAACAAATGGTTAAGTTTTTACACCAAAAAACCCACACAGAGAAATTAAACTAGTCAGATACATTTAATTGTGTACTTTATTACTTGGGGCCTTTGAAATAGTATGCAATCAATGTAATTTGTTCTAAAAATAACATCAAGTTAAACCTAGTTCAGCAGATATCCCCATTCAGCCTTGGAGGGAATGGCACATAATTTACAGACCTGACAAAGTGAAGGGTGATAGCTGGCTTGCTCTGTGCCACTGCAAAGCCCACACCAGTGATGAGAATGGGGCTGCTTCCTCCACCTTTGCCAGTGATGGCCAACTGGACAGTGCTAACAGTCTCAAGGAGAGCATTATCTTTAGACTCACAAAAACAAACACTGCCACACAACAAGTGTTTTGCTTTTTAGAAGGAGATAGGTTGTATGAATGGTTGATATTTTGAAACACATTTCGAATGAGAGAAGATACATTATTAGTTCTAAGTTTTACCCAACCTTTTTCTTCAAGCTGAAACCAGTGCTATGATATCAACATGCACAGCAGCTTTTTCAAGAAACAAGCAAAGCACAGGTTAACATAAATGATGTTGGTGTTGCTGCCTCATTCCCTGATTACAGGATTGAGAAAGCACCTCACAGAAAATCAGAGGAAATACTGAGTGCCCCAAACCTTCTCTCTCTTTAGATGCTTGACTATATGACCTTAGAAAGGCTTTATTTTGTGGCAGCATTTGTGTTAATTAGTATTAATAAAATGATAGTGGAATAGGTAAAGAACAAAATTCAATGAATAGATGCACTCCAATCAATGAAGAAATTCACAGCTTAATTTAAAAGCCTTTGTAGCATCTGCTTAGTTTTTATATGACAGAACAGTAAATGTATCTTAGAAACACTGAGTAAGAGACTGTGCCTAGCAATATGCCTTCTGTCTTGGAGAACTCGAGTGCTTTTGCTTTCAACTTTTAAGTAGTGCTAACAAAAGCAACAGGAGAACATAAGAGAAGCCCTTCACCTCCATGTCCATACTGTAATGCCCAAAGGGATTCAAGGGTCACAGGAAAGACAGATATGTTTGTATGATTTGCTGTGATTTCAGCAATCCTAGAGTGCAAGTAATTCTGAACAGCGTGTTCAGTGAACTCTTAGAAGTAAAAAAGCCAAGAATTGGCACCAAATACAGACTTGTCAGTAGTGCCTACATAAAGCAATTTACACTTCCTTTACCTGCAGCCATATATGTAGCTCAAAGCAAGTGGGGGATTGAGGGTGTGTGTGGAAACAAACAGGTTTAAGGGAACCCTGGCTGCTCCATCACACAGTGCAACCTTCTTCTGTTCACTAATTGCCATTCTGAAGACTACCATTATTGCCAAATTAGCAAGTTCTACAGCAGAGTTAGAGGAATGACCTGCATAGAACATAAAGGTGCTGAAGATCACTAAAATCTTGTGCATCAGTAGGAGGCACTGTGGTGCCTATCACAGGCTGAGAAGGAGAAAAACCAAGGGAAAAATAACAGTGAGGAAAAAGGCCAAGTGAAAGGCACTGATCAGCAGAGAGGAAGCTCTCTCAAGTTTCAGTCACCAGCCAGCCTTGGGGGGCTCTTGGGCAGGACACAGGGCACAGCAATACACCGGCAGGGCTGCTGGCCCAGGCAGCCCAGCAGGCAGCCAGGCTGGGCTGCAAACCGAGGGGCTGGGGCTGTGGTCTGGGGTCCCTGCAGGTCCCAGCACTCTGCTCTGAGCCTCCCGGGAGGAGCAGCCCCTGGGAATGGCTCCAAGGTGACTGCAGAAGGGCTGGGCAGGGCCCATGGCTTTCGGAAGGTCCAGCAGCCAATGTTGACTCCAGACTGCTGCTACAGCTGCCTGGCTGGCCAGCAAAGTACAGAAGTGCTCACAAACACATCCCAGTGCAAGCTGTACTACCCTCAATTACTGCTCTAAGCTCCATTACCTGAAAAAAAAAAGGTCTCAAGTTAAATGCTGGTTACAGCCTGTTTATATAAAGCTGAGCCAGTTCTCAGACTGCAATGTATGAAGGCCATTCCTAAGAAAATCCAACCAACACCTGAAGTTTGGAGTGAGGCACTCATGACACATGTGAGACAGCAAGCTGTGTGCTCAGCCTCCCCACACCCACTGGGACTCAGCCCTTAGACACCTGAGCACATGGAGGTGTCCTTATTTGTTCAAAAACTTACTGAGAACCCTCACTCGAGACTGGTATTGAGCATTCAGTTGACCCATTCTAAGACTGTAATAATTTGGTATGAAATTTCACTAACAACAGTGAGAACTTTGTATTTTTTTACAATTCAGCTTTTATTCCTTCCCCCCCCCCCCTTTCATTATAGAGCTGCAGTAATCACATATTAGAGCCCAGCTAAAGATACAGGAGCTAAAAAGCTTCCCTGAGCAGGGAGACCTGGCCCCTTGCTTTCTGAGCCAGCATCTATTACTGGCTGCTCTCCAGAAAAATGCACAAAACTCCATAATGGACAAGGACTGCATCCCAAATTGGAAATTGCCTTCCCCTGCCCACACCAGTACCTTTTTCATTTCTGAAGACCTTTAGAACTGCTGTAAGCCTGAAAATGTGTTTATTTATCTCATGGGTAAAAACCCCCAAACCAACAAATAAACAACAAAAACTCTATCTTTTACAAGTTGTTACCAAGCAATTCTGGGGACACATGGTGTGTGTCTATATCTAGCCTTACCTGGATTTTTAATACAAAAACATAATTTGACAATAAGAAACTCAGCTGCTCACTGTGTTAAAATGTTTCTTTTTATGGATTTTAAATTCTTGAGCTGCTCTTTTACTGCTTCTTGTAGCACAATGATAAAAAGCCAACTGAAGCATCCACTTTATTGTTTTTATAAATGGTGAATTGCTTTATACATCTCTCCTGAATTTCTAAGAGAAAAACAACAGCTGACATCACTACCTGCCTAGACTGGCTGAAATCAAATTGCTGGTTTTTAGAGGTTATCAGTAACTGATCATCCTTTAACTGAAAGATGGTGTTACACACAGTTCAATTTTCTGCTCAATGCCAACATGGCTAACACAGATTTTTTAATTCTTAATGTACCGGTAAAAGTAAACCTGCTTTCTGTTCTTTTATTACAATTATTATTAGTCAGGTCTTTTCAATAGTATCTTTTCCCCACATCTGCACATTCTTTTCTGTTTTTTATAGCCCAGCTGAAGGAAATATGCCAAAAGCAAGATGTCAGTCATGAAAATCAAAGGGAAACAAATGACACAGCACTGTGGGCAATGCAAGCCACCCCAAAGGCAGGTACAGAGGGAATCAAAATGAAGAGAAGCCATGAATCACTGTCACTCTATATGAAATACAACTCCCAAGACACCCTAAAGAGTAAACATTTTATATATTTATCATTAACTTTATTTTCTAGATAATGTTTCTTCTTGAAAACCAAAACTAGAGGAACATGCCTAAAGGAGAATACTTAGAGGAACATATTTATGTGAGCTAGACTAACTTACTATTTACATTTTGAAAGACACAGTGAGATAAAAATAACTATAAAGGAAAAGGGAAAGCATCACTGAGACAGAGAAAATACAATAAACAAAAAGTTGTAACAAATGATAAATAATTTGATTCTGTTTTTGCCAGCTCCCTAAACACACAGAGTGCTGGTTCCTATTGCATTGCTCATAGTGGAGGTTCATGTGGACCTAGGGAAGAGAAAATAGTAAAGAACACAATGAGTCTCCTGGGATGCTGGAGAGAACATGGGACCACTTTCAGCAGGCCAAGTGTTTGAGCATGAGGCACTGATGGTGGCTTCTTCAGTGGCAGCACTCAGAGGGAGATATGCCAACAGCTTGGAAGGAAGCAGGAACAGCTCAGTGCCTGCTCTGCTTTGGACACTCACCTCCAGGAGCATTCATGGCATTCAGCTTGGGCTCACTGAACTCAGGCCTACTCCAACCTATCAGACCAACTCCTCACTCTACAAGATTGCAACATCATATGGTGACTTAAATTACTTCATGTTCCATTCTTTCTTAACCATTTGTTTAAAGCAGTTTCATTTATTTCTGATAGGAGTCACGGTATGTATAACTACAAAGGATTTTTTCCTCTCACTTATATTTTTATATTCAGATACTCCTTCAATCATCCACCAATTCAATGCAGAGAATGATTTAGGAAGGAGGAATCTGAAAGTCATTACATCTTTTAGCTTGTGATTTTCAAATGAAGAGCTTTAATATAACATTTCTGTAGAAAAGTCTTAGATCACATGGTAGCTTTTTCTTTAACACAAATTTAAACAGGTGACATAGAAAAGATTAAGGGTTTGATGAAAAGCAAGAGAAGAATCACTATCTTGCACTTACATATTAAAGACAAGATAGATAGTTTTGCTCATTTAATGCCACAATCTAAGCATTCCAGATAGTAAGCAGAAATACTGAACACAGAATAAACCTGCAACTGACAGAAAAACAAAATCTAATAAAGAGAAATCAAAGCATAGGAGAACTTAACATGTTCTCTGATTGCAAGAGACAGCTACAGTCTTCAGATTTACAGATATTTCAATCTATTTTACTACATATAATGATTGCAATTTAGCCTGCATTTGCACAAACTGCAATTTCAGCTATGAATAATGACAGATCACAATTTGGGGCCCAGAAGGTACGTTGAGCTTTAGCCAGCTGGAAAGGAAATGCTTGCAATAAGGCAGCCATTAGGCAAAAAGTGAAAATGCACTATTGTCATCTTAGAAACGTGAGGTGGTGTCGCTGGTTTCTACAGTCTGATCACTAACAAACAACAACGCTGCAATGAAAGGTGCTACTATTTCAAAAAGAGCATGGATGGCATTAAACATCTCAAAATGCTAACAAGTTTCCCAGTGCAACAATATTGAAGCCAAGAATGAGAAGCAAAAGCAGAGGTTCAAGCAAAAGTCTCAGGAAGGGGCACGTGCACTTCCCAGGGTGGTGCTGAAAGTCAGACAAAATGCAGCCAAGCCTGTCTTTGCACAGAAACCCTGTGATCTTATCTGCTGAAATAATTCTCTCTCTTCATCTGGTTACAGAAGTCCACCCTCTCACACAACCTTCCAGTTCACAGCACAGCTCTGCATCCAGGGCAGTTTTCCTAGACACCTGAATCCCTCTTTCTCCAGCAGACTGGTGCCCTCCCTCTGGTTGGTACAAACTGAGGCACCTGCCCTCCAAACAGGTCCCAGTATAAATCAAGCTGCCTCTCCTGTACAAAGCAGGAGCTTTCTCCTCAAGGATATTTATGTATAACCTGACTTGAGATATGGGTGTTACAACCTGCTAGAGGAAAACTGCAACAGGAGAAGCAATGCAGACAGGAAAAAGTCCAGTTTTTAGAAAACAGGATTCCCAGTGGTTTCAGGCACCTTGTAAATTGATCAGTCTGGAACTGAGTAGTAGCAAAAAAAATTCCAGTGCCCTGTGATTGCTTTATTTCTACCTTCACACCTGCCCTCTAAAAGGGTCAAACATTTAAATCCAGCTTTAAAAGATTGGGAAATGTGACACTTTCTGAGACTAATTGATATAAATTAAGCTTCTCAAACTAAACCAACATTTTTGTTCCCAGGCCAAAGTTTAACATGAAGTAAAGAATCCCTGCACTAATATTTAAACAAAGTCACTTCTGATGGGATGAGGCTGACATCTAGACTGTTACCTTTTGATCTGTAGGACAGAGAGAGGGAAGCTTCTTTAGTACTAGAACAGAAGAAAGCAAGCCAAAACTTACATTAAAATCATGGTTATGATCTATTTTGTTAAGCCTTAAGCCTACTTTGAAATAAACTGCTGAATTATTACTCAATCCTAGTCATCAAGCCTAAAATAATATTTTTAAAAATCACTGATTTAAATCAGAAGTAACAAATTAGAAGAATGCAAGGAGTTCATATTAAGCTTTCTGTTTACATCACTAATCTAAAGCTTTTTGAGTTCTTTACATATGAATGTAGAAAGAAATCTGAAACAATCATATTATTTATAATTCAAAGAGTAGTATGTAATTTTTATGCATCAATTTTTGGCCTGGGCACATTTTTATAAACACTTACATAAGCCCCATGTTAAAGATTGCTTTAAGTGTTGTTTGGTGATTAATTTAGGCTAATGAAACAAGGAAGCTGATTATTGTTAAAAAAAAAAAAAGCCAAGGCAGCAAAGGAAAATACATTTCAATATCAGCAATTTAACTTGCAATTAAAAAAAAATCTTCCTCATCTGTGAACATTAAGACTAAAAAAAGAAAGATTTTTAACAAAATAACCAGGAAAAGAATACCTTTTGCTAATGATGGCATTGCTTTTGTACCTGCCCACACTTTGATCAGTGAATCCTACATGCCTGAGATCTTTATGAGCTCTTTTTATTGCTAACCCCACCACCACCGAGCTGCCCAACAGCCACTCTAATTTAAGATGCTCTAAATATTGTTGCCATGGGTGACACATGAACATGGAGTAAGGCAAAGCTCTGCTAATAAAAAGGCTTTCACAGCATTTCACTCCTTGCTCATAAGTAAAGTTAAAATTTATGGCTTTTAAAATACTGGATCTGAGAGAGGTCAGGTTAAATGGCTGCTAGTAATAAAAGGAATCAATATGCCACAGCATCTGTAGGAGCCAGCAAACTAAATAAACACTTCATCCAAATCCACTTGGCCCTGAATTAAAAGAACATAAAATACTGTATTTATTTTGTTTGCCCTCCACCAGCCTCTAGTTTGCATCACTACATCCGTTAGAATTCTGCACAGAGCAAGCAACAAGCATATGTTGGCCAAATAGCAATTAAACTGTGTGTCAAGGCTAGGAGCAATTAACTGGGCATTAACCTTATCAGGGAAGCACTTCTGGATTAGCCAGCTACAAACAGGCAAACATCTCAGTCTGGGAAGATTCTGCAACATGTATTTACAAAAGCTTCAGAGGACTCAGACTCTCTGTCTCATTTCCAGTAATAACCCTTAATTCATAAGCCTTGAACAAAACCAGAATCACCTTTCCCAGTGATTAGTGTGTCCTATTAGCATAGGAATGCAAAACAATTTGTTCCTTACAGCACTTTAAAATAAAGCAAACCAAATGAAGAAGTGAATTGCACCTTTCACTCCTCATCTACGTTTGGTTTGATTTATAGATCGAATTCCAGGAGAATTTATGAAAATCTATTTTCTTCTGTTGCTCTATTTGTATTTCAAAGGAAAGTGCATAGGTTACTTCTCAGTTTAAGAAATTAATGCATGTTTTGCTTGAAGTTGCCAGCAGATAACCTATAAAGGAGGTAGACATACACCTGTAATCAATCTATCTCTATTAAAACACAAACAAAAAGGCCATTCACAAAGTCATGCATATTTTTGAAATTGCTTTGTTTATGAGTTCAATAATATTTGTCTTCAAACAGTTTTGAAAAGTTCATTTCAAAAATCCAACTCTTAAATGGGAATATGCAGAATTTTGTCAAACCTACTATTAACCAAGAGAAAGAGTTATCTGACATCTGACATGGCTGAGACTCAAAATCCCTGTAGAATCTGAAAGGATTATGGAGGTTTTCAGGAAAAATCCTCAGCAAAGGCTCCTTTATATTTCCTACTGAGATTTTAAAGATCATTTGAATGCTTATAAAGTTGATAGCAGTATTTGATTACCGATCCCTCAAAGCTGAATCCATAGTTGTACTGATACTGGGACTTCAACTAAACTTCATTTTATATGCTTCAACTTTTTGCTCTTTTTTTCCCCCTTAAACAATCCTCTGTACTGAAACTTCTCCATTTGCGCTCATTACAAAGATGAAGATTATTTTTAGAAAAACAAAAAGCCTCTTGCCACATCAGAATAACTAAAGTGGGAAAAATTCTTCCATCTGGGTAATAATTTTTCCCCCCTCTATTCACCACTGACTCAAAATGGACTGAAAGGAAACCTTTCAAGCTTTGTGTGCAAGTACACTGTGAACCAGATCCTTCACTGGAACTTCCAGGAAGGAAAGCTCACTCTTCACACCTACAGTCTGTGTTCCTCTAACATTAGCCAGATCTGAGCAAACTTGTATTTTCAAGGCTTTCTTCCACAAAATGAATCCTTAGGAAAAACAAGTCCAATTCGTGGACCTAATGGCAAGGGAGTTTTCCTCTAAAGAGCTCCAGCAAAGGATTTTGCTCAACTCTTCTGTAGGGTGAAGACACAGACTTACACCCAGTAACATCTGGCTGTCTTCTGAGCTTTTAACAGACATGAGTCACAACTGGATTACACTATTACACTCCCAGCCTTGTTTAAAAAAAAACCCCAAACCCAACAAAATACTGCTTTAGCCATAACTGGTTAACTTTAAAGGCCTAGTCTCTGCAATTTACTGCATTACACTTCATATATGTTTCAGCATCTGTAAGAGGTTTGCAGCTCCCTTGGTAGGCATGTCATGATGTGTCATTTTAATGGAAGGTTGCATTTAAAAAAGAATACTGACAAGGATAAAAGATATTCTAAATAAAGACCATTTCGTAAATCTGTGTTTTTTGGAAACTTGTTACAATCTTAGATATTTCACAAATGTACACCTATCCTTTAATATTCTCCAGGGAAAAGGGAACCTCCCCAGACCTTTAAGTTTAGTTTTTCCTGCAGCAATTCTCAGTATTCTCAAGATAACACACTATTAATTACCAAGTTATGTATTCAGGATCTTTTCAATATTCAGTTCTGCATTGGTACAATGTGTTTAAATAGCAAATTAGAAAAAAACAATAGAATTGCTGCACGGAACAACTTAGAATATGATTTAAACAGCAAATCAATACAAATTTTTCTTACCCATTTGCCTCACCTGTGTACAAATGACATTCCTCTATTCCCTTTCAGTAGCTCAATAAATGGAGAGTACATGTGAAGTGCAATGCACACAGATATGTGCCATGCACACACATAACCTGGCACCAGACTGCTGAAATATGGTGTCAAAACAGAATAAAGGGTCATTCCAATTCTTCTTGGTGATGTCCCTTATCAACCAATGCAGACATTTCTGGAGAAATTACTCAGCTTCCTATCCTAAATTATGATCAAAAATTCCAAATGTCTTCAGGATGGTCAGCAGCAGCCACAGTGATACTGCAACCAGCCCAGCTTGGTTAAGCACAGTCAAATGACATTTTAATACGACAAACCCATAGCATACCTTAGAAAAATAAAAGTCTCCTCTAAGTTGGGACTCAATACTACCAGAAAACACATCATTCTGCTCAGTGGTCCCATACAATCTTGAAGAACAAACCAGAGTCTAGCTACAAGTAGATCAGGATAATCCAGTCCTTGGATAATCAGGTGCTTAATCAACTCTGTCAGAAAACTGCTACAGGGCCATGGATCAGGTGCAAAACTCAGTGCCCAAACTCATCTCCTTCAGCTACTTGCTGGTTGGATCCTTGGACGAAATTTCATAATCTGGTATTACAAAGGCAGCTTTTCTACAGGAACAGGCAGGTTTTTCAAATAGACAGCAATCCAATCAAAATGCATCAGTACAGTGAAATATCCTAAATTAACACTGGACTCTAATCTTCATGTGGAACAGTTGACACCAACTGCAATTTGCAAGAGCCTTAATCCAAGATCGAGGCCTAACTGTGCTCAAGGACTCCAGAAGTAGGACAGACAGGTTAATTTTCAGTCTGGTTCAAGCCTGGTGACCAAATCCTCAGCTGGAGTAAATGAACACTTTTCCACTTTTGTCTGCTATCTTGTGTCAGCCTGCATCTGTCTTTTGATCACTGTACTCTGCAAGAGGCACATTTTGGCATTACATCCCTGCAACAATAACTCATTTTACCCAAGTTACAGCGTGTCAGATGTTAGTAAGTTCAGCCTGTAGTGGATTCAAAGTAGTGAACTGCAGATTAAAAAAAGCTTTTTGTTATTTTAACAATCCAAAAAGGCATCCTTGGCTACTCCCTGGTCTTGCTAAAAGAGTAAGAAGAAACAAATGGGTTCGTGTGCCTTTCAAGAGGAACATGTTCACTCTTTGAAAGCCCTGTTTTCACTTAGCTCAAGGAATCAAATGTCTGGAAAGAAGTTAATAGCTTTAGAAGTATAAAGAGCACAAAGATGCATCATCAGAGATTACCAGCAATTTTGAAACATTACTTCATCCTTTAAACACATCATCATGTGTGCATTCTGAGGCAAAAGCATCTCTGCCAACTGTAGTTCACAAGAATAGTTTGTTGCAGTATTTCCCCTGGGTTATTTATTATCTTGTATGTCCATCTGGTGAGTACAGTCCAGTCAAAAAAACCAAAAGTTAAAGTAATTTGGAAGACACTTACCCACATCACAGCAGATTTTGACTGTGTTCTTTTTCTAGCTCTACAGCATTTAAAAAAATCAAGAAATATTAACATGTTAAAAAAAAACCTCATGCTTTCCAACCAATGTGCTTTTCTTCTTTTTCTTACATTATGTAATGGTTTCTTCCTTTGCTGATGTTGTACTGGGTTTTTGATCAAGATTGATGGAATCCATCGAAATATGCTAGATAACACTAATTTCTGAAATAGGAATTTGCAAATCCTTAATCACAGCTTTGGTTTTCTTTGAGCCTGTCAGTTTACTTTAGCAGGGCCTGACCTCTAGGCAGAGCACCTTCATGGAGTCAAAGCAGTGACATTAATGTGCCAGGCAGGAGTTACTGATGATCATCACCCAACCAGGACATAAATGTGTGTTCAAGAAAATGCTGTCAGATATACAGCACAAATAAACAGAAAGAACTGGAATTTTTATTAACCTTTTCCTGTTAGCCTATTTGAGATTTAGCCAGTAAAAGGTTTTCAAATTCTAATATGATATTGCAGATGACATACTGCCATTTAATACCCTGAATCATTTGCAACAATATCTTCCTTTCTATAGTAATCTCATTTTGAATTTTATATTTTCTTTTTTTAATACTGAAGGATAGCACATTGATATCCCTTTGTCCCCAAAACACAGATATTGCCTACAGTTTACTTACAAAGGAAGGCAAATATATTTGGCTGTATAGAGTCATACAACATGAACCTATAAAACTTCATTCTTGGCAAACACATCACTTCTCCACTCCTGCTGTGGCCATCTAAAAATTAGAAACTGCTGCTTGTGTTATTAGTCCAGTAGCTTTTTAAAACTAAATAACAAATATCAGTTATATTCTTGAGATAATAACCTTTTGCTCCAGCTACAAAAAATGCCAGTTTCATAAACATCAAGAACAAACATTTTGAACAATGTCACTGATATTAAGCAGCTCTGCCAGATTTCTCAAGCATTTCCATGAGAATGCTGTGGGACACAGCATCAAAGGCCTTGCTGAAGTCCAAACAGACAATGCCCACAGCCTTTCCCATATCCACCAGGTGGGTCACCTGGTGATAAAAGAAAATCAGGTTGGTCAAACATGACCTACCCCTCCTAAACCCGTGCTGGCTGGGTCTGGTACCCTTCCTGTAAGTGCTATGTGATGACACTCAATATCAACTGCTCCATTACCTTACTGGGTACTGAGGCCAGGCTAACTGGCCTACAGTTACCAGGATCCTCCTTCCCACCCTTGTTGTGAATGGGTGCCACATGGCCAGCTTCCAGTACTCTGGAGCCTCCCCAGTGAGCCAGGACTGCTGGTAAAGGATGGAGAGCAGCTTCTCAAGCTCATCTGCCAGCTCCCTCATCACCCTGGGATGGATCCCATCTGGCCCCATAGATTTATGAACATCCATATGATTATGCTAATTTTTTCTTGTGTACCAAGAGTGAACACTCGTGTCTGTATTCTGCCCTATTTTCCATCAAATATTTTCACCTTCTTTAGTTTTTTGACTGGGGACAAGTATTTTCTCCACACTCAGAGGGAAAACTGGTTAATCTGTATAATGCATGCCATTCCATATCCTCAAAAAGATAATGCAGAACAAGCCATACTGTGGCTGAGTATACACTTATGGCAATCAATCACTCAAGTATTAACACAATTCTTAAAACTTCATGCATATTAGCACATGGTTAATCAGAGCAGTTTGACAGCCTCTTCTTCTACAGCTTCACAGTTTATCAACCCTCACATTGGAAAGGGAAACATACTATGGAATTTACTTCAGAGCAATAAGTTAAAATCAGATTTTGAAACACTGAGGCTAATGTTATTAGAATGAAAAATGTAATGGCTGCTATACCATATGCTTAATTGGCCCCCCTGTGAAAAAGCAGTCCCCCAGGAAGGAGCTGAAAGCTACTACTTGGGTTCAGATCTTGCTGAAAGAGTGAAAGAAAGAAACGGGTAATCAGTCATCATTTCTCTTCACAGCAACAACCCTGATAAACACTTATGTGAATAATTTTTTCTGTTGTTGTGGATACTAAGAGTTTACATATGCTAAAAGGGAAGTAAGAAAACTCAAGAGAAACAAGATCTGTTGAAGATTATCAGCTAAAAAGAAGCTATTCTTGCCTTCCATTTTAAGTCCCTGAATATCTGAAGGCAAGGAGAGCTCTTGGAGGACAGTAAGACAAACTTGTCATATCTCTGTATTTCTCATTAGGCATTAGCATTTGATACTATCAGAGGACAGAGGCCATGCAGACTTTTTGTCTGATCCAGTATGACTGTTAACTTCCTGGGACGTGTTACAGATGAAAGGTGTCCAGAACAACATCTCCACCACAAGAAATGATGCTGCTGCTTCCTGTTTCTATCAATTCCTCATTGCCTCCAGTATGAAAACACACATGGGCCAAAATCCCACTGCACTTGGTGTTATACCAGCTTAAAAGAGAATTAATATTTAGTTCCTCTGATAATTTCTGACCAAGACTACCCATATTCCTGCAATACTGGCTCACTTGGAGTGATAGATCTCTGCACAGAATTTCACTATATTCTCTTAAACTGTTTTTGCTATTTCTGTATTTCAAGACAGCTCTAAGAGAATGGTCCTTTCTTGTATAAGAAGCTCTTCACAGAAGGGGTAATTTTTTTCAGCAAAGATAATTAAAAATCCAACAACCCTCACAGCTATTCTAGTGCAGAAGGGTCCTGATTTGGGGTTGGTGTTTTGTGGCAGCTTTAATACAGTCTTATTGCTATGTCACTCTTCAGTGTCTGTACTCTTAACTCTAGAGAAGACTTAGATTATATTCCTGCATACTAAAGCATATTGAAAACATGCCTTCTATTTCATTCAGTTTGATCTAAACCAGCTACCCTGAGTAAGAACTAATATTGATATTGCCTGATACCACACAACTTAAATTTTAATCACTAAGTTCTTAGTCTGATTAAGCAATTAAATTGCTTAACTGAAAACTACAGGGCAATTGATTTATATGAAGGTACTAAGAAATTCTGTTTGAAGTTTAAGAACAACTCCTTACTAAAGGTTACAAACACATGAAAGCTCTAATTGCAAAAGTATATTTGTATATTTCAGTATTAGTCATTCTAGTATTGTTGGCCTTCTGATTGTTAAGAGTTGCTGTTTACTACAGGAGTCATTCTTGGCTTCCCCTTTCTAAAAATCACTACTAAAGCAAGCACTCTGTTCTGCTAATGCAAATTACAGTGCAAGTGGAAACTCTTCATGTGCTGTAAACGTCACTCATCATTAAACTTGGAGAAGAATTATTGTTTCTGCTTCTTTAGCTATAAAAACTTCCTTAAAAAGTCTAATTTTCCTTCTTTTAATTTGAATCATAAAGCATTTGCTGTAACAAGATCAAAGACAGAGGTGGAGCTTTTAATGCCCAGTTATATAAGGTCTGAAAGGAGTTATTGTTGCAGATGGATGTTGTCACTGAGGTCTGAGGAACACTGAAATCAGCAGGGCTACCTGCGAGGTGAGAAACTGCTCAAACAAACAAGGGCAGAGTTCGCTCTACATTTTGA
Organism: Haemorhous mexicanus; assembly: GCF_027477595.1. Classification (NCBI taxonomy): domain Eukaryota; kingdom Metazoa; phylum Chordata; class Aves; order Passeriformes; family Fringillidae; genus Haemorhous; species Haemorhous mexicanus. The sequence goes on along the minus strand of NC_082348.1, from coordinate 25,146,712 downwards.
TAATTTTAGCATTTTTTTTACTCTAGGTGAGAGGATTCCTCTGTCTAGAGTTGACATGAAGTATAACACACAGAGAAGAAGGCCAGAATTTCCCCAAAACTCCCCTAAAATACCCCCCAAACCACCACAAAAACAAGGTTGTGTTGATCTGCACAAGTGGTGCTAACAAGTTTTCTCCTATGATGCTGGGGTTTTCTCATCAAACAAAAGTTAAATGAACACATTACTTGGCTTGAAGAAATCATGCATATACCCACATCTCTCACCACTGATATAACATTCACTACTACATCTACTTTCTCTGTTGCTTTGGCATCTCACAGGGTGAAGGAGCAGTAAAAAGACAGGCAAGCTAATCACTGACACATGGCACTGTGCTGAGTGCCCAGGTCAGAATTTTAGAAGATTACTGGTGAGCTCTGAAAGGAGAGAAAGAAGGGTAAAAAAAGCAAAACTAAGCAAGCAGAGAACTCTGTGGGATTTTATAAAATATTAAGTACTTTCTCTAAGAAAATGAATGTTTTAAGGTTTTCGGATTCCATCTTGTGCCTCATAATTCATGACACCCCCTCCCCCCCTTTATTTATAACAGCTGAGATAATGAATCTTTTTATACTCTCACTCTGTACTGTTCCAATCCAGAGGTTTGGTCCAGCACTAGCTACTTAAACTCAAAGTGATTCTTTATAGCCTATGTGGTTTATGGACTACAGCAGGATCTTTCAGCATGGTGTTTGTTATATTAATAAACATTTTTATTTGTTTACACATACAGTAATACTGTATCTACTACATACTAAATAAAATGCATAATTTATTTGCATTTTCCCATCTGATTTTCTGAAAAGGCTCATAAAATTTTAATGAAAGTAGTTAAAGCAACAGACTATGTATTAAAATTATATACAAAAAATGACCTTAAAAGAGAACTATTAAAATTGCAAAGTAAAGCACTTAGGCTTGAAAAATGCTATAGCAGAGGTGTCCAATTTCTCCCTCTGTGTGCACATTCTAATAGACTTTCATTTTATGTCCCAAATATATCATGACTATGTTATTTACAAAACTCCACTTTCTCTCTTTCAGGAAAGGTCTAGTATTTTCTTCCACATGTAGAACCATTCCCCTCCCCCATCTGTACTGAGCACAGACTTTCATTTTTGACATCAGCAGTAAACAGTCTTCATGCCTCTTTATCAAAGCCTTGGTAGCAAGGGTTTTTCAATAAACACTAATGATGTCATTTTAAGACAAGCCTGCACAACCTGCACTGCAGTGACAAGCATCTGAAATGGGAAGATGAAGATTCAGGTCCCCAAGCCTTCAAACTTATATTCTTCTAATTAACAGAGGTTTTGTATAAATTTTTCTACATGGGGGGTGTTGGTGGGGGTTTTTTGGTTGTCACTTTTTTGGGGGGTTGTTTTGGTTTTGTGGAGTTTTGTAGTTTGGCTGGTTTTGTTTGTACCTAAAACAGCAGTTTCCTGTACTGCACAGCTGGCTGCCACCTTCTTCCTCCCCACTGTCCAAGATCAGCACAAGCTTGTCCCCCCCTCTCTCTCAGTAATGTCACCCTTTCCCACACTGCATCTTCTCACCTACTGACATGCACAATCTCCTTTTTTGCCCCATTCCCAGCACCCTTTTCTAGCTCCCCTCCACTTCCCCTAGTAGCTTCCTATCTTCCCAGCCCCTAGCTATACATTCTTACCTTTTCCTCTCCTAAACAAAAACAAATATCAGAGTTATTTTAGGAGACAGTAAAAGAACAATCTCTGTCAAAGAAAAAACAAATAAAACCCACGCTTCAATTGACACTTGAATGGAAAGTTTTACTTCAAACGGCTCCAGTTTCACAGAATCTGTAATGGGATGTGTCACGCATGACACTTAACAGGTGATAACACAGCGACTACTGCATATTACACCCATATTCTCTACACAAAAAGAGAAGAGAAAACCAAACCTGAGTAAAAGAGAGCAAAGGGCTTTTTTCTGAGACTTAATGAATTCTCCATATTTCCTACAGAATAGCAGAAAAAGAATGACTGCGATAAATTGTTTTCTCCTGTATGTGTTTTTCTTTAATGTGTTTGCTCTTTCAGTCTTAATTCAGACTGAAAATTATTCTTTGCAGCTAGTTTGTGATGTACATATTAGTCATAAGCAGTGAGTTATTCCATGCAACTGCTGGCAAAATCTAGTCCTTCATGAAATGCTCATTTTTTTAGTACCTTTAAAATTAAACTACTGTGCTATTTTTTAAAAAGGAATTTAACTCCAGAAGCTTTGATCAAACAATTTTGTCATTTTGCTTTCAGAATTAGGCATCTGAGAAGATTATAAAGCAATAAAAAAAGAGGCATCTGATTAACTACACTATATTGAATTTCTCTTTTATAACATCTGTTTGTCAACAGCAGCAATACAACTGGCAACCAAAAATACAACTCCTTTTTAGAACACAGGAATTTATGCCAACTGCAGATAGCAACAATATTTGTAATTACATCAAAGACCCAAACAAATCAATGCCAGCTTCTCTGGGCTGGTCCTTCCACATAGAAACACTTGAAAACTGCCATAGCAAGGTAATAGAGGTTTTTATTTGCAATCTTTGTATGTGCAATCACCCTTCAGTAATGGATGCAGACCTCTAGCACCAAGCACTAGTTCTGTTCCTCTGTTTGCCAGGCCCTGACCCCAGCACTAAAAGGGCCACAGTCCCTATTGAAGCTGCCAGTGCAGGGTATTGCTGCTACTATGGCTCTAAGGAAACCAGCATTTCAAAACTGGGCAAACTGTAGAACTAGAGTCTGACTCTCTCCATGGAGTTCTCTGCTTTGCCCTGAGCCCACTGCTCACACTGGATGAATGGTTCTTTCCTATCCCCTTCAGTCTGTGACCTGAGCAGCTCTAGAACAGGAGAAGGTCTACTGAAAAATGCTCTGCAGCTGCAGTTCCTGGGACTATGCCCTGCACACTCCCCCCATCCTTCAGAACCTGCAGGTGAACCTTGCAGGTCACAGATGTGCTCTCCTCACAGATATTCAGTCCAAAAAAGTTGCTTGTAGATAAGAGAACCAAGTCAAAGATGGGGGAGGGATTCACAACTGAAGGTGAATAATCAAAAAGGGCAGGAATCAGATACAGATCAGCATCAGCATAGATGTCACACTCCCTGGGGGAGGGAGGTATGGAGGGAAGGAACGGGCATTTTAATTTCTTCTAAAAATCCCAAGGAAACATAAATAAGTTTGATCTCATGTCAACAGGGATCTTCTGTCATTCACAGAGTCAAGGTACCAATCATTATGCTTATTACCTGTAGGCCAAATGAGAACCATGAGAATCTCCATCACCTGTGCAAGACTAAAAAAAAGCAAATGAAAAATTTCATCTAGGTAAACATCAGGCAGAAAAATGGGTAAACACAAGAGGAGGTAGGTTTTGAAAGGGCAGCCTGGTGCCATTGCCTGAGGCAAAGGGAAAATACCTGCTGATAGTCAATGGAATCTCAAGGAAGTGCCTTTACTCTTCTCCCATATGCTTTCCATTTGTCACTACTATGTACAGAAAAACTCTCCTGCTCTGCTCTTAGGCTTATCAGACACTTAATTAGGGATGATATTCTTGGTCCTTCTGGAGTGCTCTGTAGGTAAGTGCTAAGCAGCACTGCTGTATTGAAAGACCCACTAAAAATAATGCTATTTTATGAGATATACAAATAGCAATGTAATTCTTTTCTTCAAAGTTAATTTCTGAACCATATTGCACTGCACATCTTTTATTACACAAAAATGTGTACTAATAAATAGCACCAGCAACCCATTTTATATAATAAAGGCTTATTTCAAATGTTACAGGAGGCAAACATTGTACAAGATACTATTCTAGAAGTGAGCTAGACTAGAAATATCAATTACCTTCAAAATCCTTTTTATTGACATGGCAACATGATGGGATTTCAAAATAAAAAATGAAGGCAAAGAATCATTCAAAGTGGAGAATTGAACATGCTTCCCTATCTATACTCAAGCCTCAGAAGATAATGCAACTGGCAAATACACAGCATAACAAAATTTTAAAAAAATTTAAATAAGCAAACTAATGTCAAAACAAAAATCCTAAAAAAAAACCCCACAACAGTTAAATCTTCTTTGGGACTACATAATTTTAAACTTTTGGTCAACTAATTTGAAAAAACAAAAGTGTACCCCTTCCTCTCTTCAGCCAGGAGCTCATTTAGCTCAGTGCTCTTCTTTCTACATCTCATACTTCATGCTCCAAAATATAAGTTAGAGGGCCAGATGTATTATCTGGGAAGTTTTCCAAATTCATTAACTCCTTGGCACCAGTGACTTCAGGATACCCACTGCCAGCACTGAATATCATGCCCAGCAAAAAAAACAGCTCCTGGAGGGAAAGGATTAATAAAATGAGGCATTCGGCAGTGGCTGCTGGTCTCTTTGGTCACAACAAGCAACTGAAAGAATCACAGGAGCTGCCAGCACTGATCACAGCCAGCTTTCAGCACCTAATACTCTGAAGGTCTTTCCTGAATATCTGCAGATCCTTCACCACAAATCCTGTAAAAAGCACAGGTAATCCTTAAAGGAATATGAACCCAATAGTCAGAGGAAAGACTGACAGGAAGGCTGTGACTCCAGTTCTAACTGCAGAGGGTGGTAAATATTATGCAGGGGCGTTAAAATCACATCATCACTTTCTCCTCAATTACACAGACTGAAGGAATTTGTTTTGCTTTCTGAAAAGGATGCAGCCTGGCTGTCAACAGCTAAAGGACTGACAACTAAAGAGCCTTACAGAGCCCTAAAAAGGCAGGAGACACAATGGATTCACTTGTTGTTCTCAGCTTTCTTCTTAGGGCCATGGAAGGAGCTCCATGATGGAAATCAGCTTACTATCAGTCATGTAGGCACTTTCATGAGCCATCTGTTCAGGCACCATCACCAGAGAAGCTCTCTGCTTTAAAGATCAACATAGAGAAAGAGGCCCCTTGGATTTTAAACGTTAAACTTGCCTTGCTGGCTGCTGTGCCTTCCTTTGAATCTTCACAGTTTTAATAAAAAGCACTGATTTATTTACATTCTTCAAATTTCAAATATACTGCTGCTTAACCTTTGCCTAGGCCTAGTGCTTGTTTTCTTGGGGTTTTGCCATCCCCAGTCACTTAAAATTTAGTAACAATTCTTTCTGCATGTGATATTCCAGGACTCCGAGATACCAAGATGTTCTGTCCTAATGACAGAACATCTGGAGAACTGCAGACCTGTGACCCTGTGTGAAATTCTGCACTGACACAGTTACACTGCTTTTTCTTTCAGAGATAGCTTTATTTCTGCACTCCTCCTCTAGACATACCCACCATATTTACAAGCTCTCCTACGCTCGTATGAGTCAGAAACAACCTGGAACACAAGGCAGCAGGAAGCTCCAACTCACAGCAGAAACTTCCAGCAAAGACAAGAAATGTGGCAGGCTCAGCACAGACAGTCACAGTGGAAAATGCTGCCAGGTCTCAGGAAGAGAATGCAAGCCCCAAACAGCCCACAGCTGGTAACTCCTGCCAGCACCACATTCCTAGAGAGGCAATTTCAGTGCTCAACAGACAGAGCTCTGCAGGCACATTACTCCTCCAGCCCACTGCAGGCTGGCACACAATGGATTTACCACAGACACATGACCACCTACTTCAAATACCATCAGGCCTTATGTTGAGTGGATGCATTCATCACAACTCTTACAAGTCTATACTTTATTTAATTTCTGGGTATTTTAATGCTCTCTCGACCTGCTTCACTGAATTCTGCACAGAAACCATATTCAGCAACACTGACCTATGGGAGAAATGGCAACTATGGAATGTGAACATCAGAACCCACCTCCAAGCCTCAGTTAATACAACAATATGCCAAGAATCACTTCAGGAAATGAAAGAGGAGAAAAAACAAAAGAAAAAAGTAGAATTAGTACTAATGCATGGCTGGAAAAACCCCTGTGTGTCTGATTTTTCTTCCTAATCACTTTTCCCACTTCTGTATCATAATGGAGCTGTAACACTGAGGAACTGCTGAGCTTGAAATTTCCCAAGTCACACTAAACAAAGTTCCTATCCTTTTCTCTGCTCCTAGAGGAAAGAATATTCCCAAGGAAAAAAGGCTGTTGCAACCCCTGGATGCCAACGATTCATTCTTAGTTCCTAATTCCCATATTATTGAGATGTGATCGAAAAGAAGCAAATCTTTCACCACTATGGTTTGTTTTAGAACACTGTAGTTTGGATATCTGCCAGAACAGGCCTTCTCCTCTGGGAAAAGGCTGTCCTTTCTGTTATGTACTTCAAGTTTACTCACATTTAGAAATGAGGCATTCCTCACACACAGAATCCCTCTTCAGCATCTTGCTCTAATCAACTCATGTCACAGCTTTAGCAGGCAGTTCCCTAGCTATGCATTCACAGGAGTACTCTCTAAAGTTCCTACCTGCAGGAAATTTTAAGTTTTATTTCATGCTTGTCAAATGGAAATATCTTACTTTGGTCCCCATTCAGGGAACAAGCTTCCTTCACAGAGAGGTCCAAGTTCTTTAAGACCTTCTCAGTAGAGGTACATGCACTTTTGCTCTTGAAATGAGAATATGAAAAGGGCTTTGCTGTTGAAGCCAGGGGTTGGTTTACTACCCTTTCATAGTACAGAAAATTATCATTTTCTGGGTGAGACAGAGTGAAATAAATGCTTCAGCTTAACTTAGGCTTTTACAGTGTCATTGGTTCTCTGGCTCAGCAGCTTTCTGTGAGCAGCTGGACTGAAAGAAACCCCACCTAGGGTAGGGAACCTACTCTTTGTGGTTCTTAAGGAAAACTCTTCTTTCTGTCCAAGCTGCCTGTTCACTCCATCTGGCCCTTATGAAAGCTTCTCCCTGCTTGTCAGACCCAGATGCTTTCAAGGACTGCTCAATCTTCTCTCACTCCTTAGGACAGGGTCAGACCCAGAGCACAGCAGCCCAAACAAAACTAAGACAGTCATAGTACAGTAAGAGCAAGTAACATGCCACAGTCAAAAATACACAATAACTTTCACTGGCCATTAAGCAAACCTCTCAGAAACACACTTTCAGTTTAGTACTCAGGACAATAAAAGAGACTCTAACTTGCTCCCCCACTTTCTTTCTTTCAGCACAAAGACATCTCTGAAGATCTACAAATCTTCTTTCATCCACACTTTCTCCCTCAGATGTGTCTGCCTACCCCCTCCACCCCAGTCAACTCCTTCAGCTTAGGCTGATCCCAGGATCAAAGTGTCAGTTACAAAAATCATTCTTCTCTTCTCCTGAACTTTTTTTCTTGCTCCCTTGACTAAACCAGAAGAATACCATTCTTTTTTGTAGAATTATTTTTCTGCTAGGTTAGCTTTCCACAACAGCTCATCATGGAATTAGAGGAATAATACTGCTGGCATAGAGAGAAGGGGGGCAGAAACACATGGCTTGGCCTTTATAAATACAAGGCTATTGTGGGATAACAGGAAAATATCCAACAGTCAATATGCTATTTTGTAAAAACTCAATTAGAGAGCCTTGGATTTGCATTTGCACTGCTGTTGGTCTAAATTCAGTTTTGCTCTGGGTCCTAAATCCCACACAAGAACATGGAGGGAAAACAGGTTTCTCCTGCAAGCTTGCTATTGCTCTCAGCAGATCAGATCTATTCACTTTAATAACTGTAATTCAAAGAAAGATCAACGGGCACTGCTCTGTCATATCTTAATACAAAGCACACTAAGAGTCACAGAACACAAAGCATTCATAAAATCAAAGTGAACAACTGAATTTAGAAAAGATTCTTACATTCTAAGGATGAGACAGCAGGGATGCTCCTGTTCAGTTTGCAGAGGTTTACTGCCACTTTTTATTCCCTGGTCCCGCCACTGAGAAAGTGGTTTTATTCATGGCAAGTAAAACAGTGTTAAAAATTAAAAAAAAAAAAAATTAATGCAAGTTTGGCATTCAAATTCAATAAGGGTATCATTTGACATGGTAGATATGGTGATTTAGTGGACAGCTGCCTCACAGCTCTCCCATCCATCCACTTGCTGAGTTTCCCTTCTAATGGCATGCAAGCTTGTCTCTCAAATAGGTGGTTCAAGGAGATAATCTCAGCACTAGTCATTTTTGTCCTTCTTGTTTGAATTTTTGGCTGGTCTAGTTCTCTTAACCATCTCACCAGCTAAGCTGTGGGACTGGAATAAAGAAAGGAATAATAGAAACCATGCAGCTGCAGACAGGAGGCATGGTGGCCTAGACTGCTTTATTCAGCAGCAGCAAGCTTTTAGATCAACAGCATAACATCAAACATCACCCTCAAGTGAGGGATTTTTATCTACAGATGACTTTCTCAAGACCTAACAAAAAAGGGGTCACAACAAATCATCATCACACAGCTAATAAAGTCTTAAAAAAAAAACCAAAAAAAATAAAAAAGGAAAGAAAGCTGTCAAAGAAATAGTTACAGCTGTTGAGTTACTGGGAGTATAAATTCTTTTCAAGAGTAAAACTGAGTGGTTGCTTCCTTCCACAGAGGAGAACCATCTAACTATGTTATCTGAGAGCTGTTTATCAGCCACATAGACCAGGCAGGCATGGGGGACTGTAAAGATCCCTAGCCTGACATTCAGAAGAGATTTTGACTTAAAGACTGCTTTTCACTAAAATTCAACAGTACAGTAAGTTCTGTTAATTTAGAATAAGGATTTGAGTTACAGAACTCTAAGTGTCCAACCTTCCTTTTCCTGAGTCAGTCACAAAGCAAACTTCTCATGCAGAAATACAATTTTTGTGAAACTAGCAATGCTAATCAAGTCCCCCCATTCCCTCCCAGCTCTAACCAATGACAATAGCTACAACAACATATAAAATAACATATAACATTATTATACATGTTAAAAAATAAAGTTCATTTTAAAAGGGTAGCAAAGCCATATTTGCACTGAGTATTAAGTTAATGTATCCTCCTAATGTATCCTTCAAGTTGTGCTTGAAGAAAAGAGAAAAACAATAGCAGCAAGGGATTCAGTGAAAGCTGAGTGTTTTAATTTTTGGAGTAGAAATTGTTTTAAACCCCAACAATATAATACACTCCTTGACTTTATGTAATATCCTTGACTTTATACTTTGCCAGACATAAATAAAGGAGAAAGCATTCACTCCACAAGTGACCTGCAGGAAAAAAAGAACGTTATTTTTTGCTTCTCAGCTGCATGAACTGACAGATATTCTCAGATGAGAATTTATTTGGAACTGTAAGTTCAAAGCAACAGCTTTGGAGAATCATAACCAAAAGTTGATGATGATAATGTTGATAATAACATGAACAACAACACTACCACAAGAATATAATCATTCAGGAGAGATGCCCAACTGAATGCAACAGGGAAAGAGTGAAAAATCTTGCAAAAATATTCCCCACAAGAAACCATCAAACATAACCCAGAGCTTAATGATTCAAAGCTCACAGAGGCATGAGGTGTGGGTAATAGAGTGAACTGAAGCATCGTAGAAAGGTACTTGTGTTTTTGTGCCAGTCACATTGAAATGGCACCAAGCATCACATGGCTGAATGAAGGGGAAAAAAAATCACATTGCACAGCTTCCAGTGACACCCCAGTTTGCTTATATCCAGCATCCAAGCCAAGGCACACAGGCCAGGCTACACTGTTATTGCTGAGGTATACTGCAGACTGTGAAGAAGACAAGTCCTCTTTGCACTTGCAAGAATGATTGAAGCAGCCAAGTATTACATTCTTATTCTCAAAGAGAAGTAAAATGAACTAAAATCAACCTTTTCTCCTCTCAGAAATGCAAAGGGAAGGGTCAGATTCCATATGATCCACACTTTCAGTTAGTAGCAAGGCCCTTGTTTGGACAGGCACTTCACTGCATCTGTCAGACAGCTCAGCCATTTACATGAATCTTTTCTACTGTGGACCAAGTCACTAGATAAATCCTTATGAAGTCAGTACAAAACCCAATGCTCCCCTTAAAAAGATGAGCTTTAATGGCATCTACAGCAGCAAGAAGGTTTATTTAGTAAAATTATAAAGTCTGGCGTAAGGAGAGGAGAATAGCACTTCCCTATCCACTCCTTCAATATAATTGTGTTACCTGCAAATGAAACTTATTACAATGGCACCAGCCTCAAGCAAGCCCAGCAGCATGCACTGAGCTTTCTGTAGTCTTTCCTAAATCCACTATTATCCCCCACCAGATTCCTTGATTAAAAGGAACCCTCCTTGTGCTACAAAACTCTGCATAAACCACTGGATTTTTCTGGTGCTCCAATAGCTCACACTTAGCTTTAACAAAACCTCAGTAAAATGTCCTTAATGTAGAATACATCCTGGCATTAAAGGATGCAGAGCTACACCAAGACCTTTAACCTACATTCTTCCAAACTATCTCCACTTTCCATGTGAATTGCAGTTTAACCACAACTCAGTCACCCAGACATGAGGCAGTACAGCTGTGATGGCACTCAGGCCCCAGGACAGCTGCCCTAGCAGGATTTGGCTGCACAGCTGCCTCTCCAGGCCCTCCTTCCCAGAACACCGACCCTACTACAGGCTGAACAGCCATGTGGGAACCACACTGGCAGCAAAATTAACAGTAAGGGGCAGAGCTTGACCAGAAGCATCCTTCCAACTATCCCAAAGGGCCTTTTCCCACTCAAGTCCTAACCCTATATCTTGCCATATGTTGTGGTTTAACCACACAGCATTGACTCAAACTCAGCTGGGTAGCAGAACTACCCCCTGTCACTCAGCCTTGCTGGTACTAAGCCATAGCCCAGTCACATGCTCCTCACATAGCAGCCAGCAAGAAAATAAGACCTTACTCATCTTGTTTCTAGATTGTCTTGAAACACAGCCCCAGCCAAAAGCATGGTCTAGTGACATTAAAATAAAAATAGGAAAGCTTTTTTGACCATTTTGCTAATTAATATGTCAGAGCTCATAAAGAAAGACTCATCAGCTTTTCTCCAGCACTGCATCATCTGAAAGAGCTGTGTCAGCAGAGACCTCAGCAGACAGTCAATACATACTAAAGTGTTCTAAGCAGTAAATCAGAGCACAAAAAAGAATTTTAGAAAAAAATTAAAATAGCTGCAAAAAAATCAGTACTCAATTTCATTATTTGATATAAATCAGGTTATATTTGATATGCAATTCTTGCCCTTCTTGATAAAGGATATTCTCTTAACTGTCCTAGAACTGCTTTTACAAAAAGCTAGGAGTTTTATGAAAAACTAAGCTAAAGCTGCTGATTGTTCATCTTTGTGAATTTTCAAGGATCTTCTCTGCTTTACAACAGAGGCACCACTTGTCTGCTTCTCATTCTCATCATTGGTATTGGCATACCATTGCTGAGCACACAGGAAGGCAGGAAGGTTACAGAGGACAAACTCTTTCTTAGAGGATTCAGAGAAGTTGTCATATGCACACACATACACTCACATACAATCTGAAATCTGTTTTTTTTTCCAGAAAAGGACCAGGAGGCTGCACCAATACACCACGCCAGTGCTTTTGCTGATGGCATTTGGAAAACATTTTCAATAGTATTCTTACTATCTTCAATCCTAAGTATTTTCAGTACTAAGAACACCTGTAAGCACAGCAGGAGTCTTCCATCCAGTAGGATGAAATACAGGCCAGGTATGAGAACCAGAAACCACAAAGAGATTTCTGTAAGGGTCATATATGTATTTGGAACAAAGCTCCAGCCACCTTTCCACAGAACATGCTTACAAGCTCAGGATATGTCCAGACATACTTCTAAAAATCAAATCTACTCTTTAAGGAGGGTGGGGGGAAAGGAACTACTGCTTGTGGGTGCAATATGCAAAATGTCAGATGGGGCTAGATCCTTCTAGTGCTTCAGTCTTACAGAGAATTGTGATAACCCTTTTTGAAATTAATGCACACCTCCAACTCCTGCTGCTGCTGCTCAATAACATGTGATATGTGAGGGATAAAGTAGCTGTTCCAAAAGCTGAGACTAAATGCTTGAAGAGCCACTGCCCCAGAAGAAATAGAAAGGATATTTCCCTAGAGAGAATTACTCAGCTGTGCATTTTAGAGAACAAGTCATGTTGAAGGAGAGATAGGATAATTGCACTGATTGTTAGTAGGTGATAATTAATTCTGTAGAGAAGTACGTTTCGTTTCCTGAAGTCTAGAATAGAATGGAAACTCTCCATTCTCTAATGGGAAAACAACTGTGGTTTGCTTGCAGCACAAGAAGCTGCAGTGTGTCCCTTTAACATTCCTAAGGTACCTACAGGAAGGCAGCACAATGAATGATGTGAAAACAGAAGTTTTGTGGCGGGACTAAATACCAATTGCACACATGACATATATTTCCAGAAAGCATAGAGTAAAAAGGGGCCAGAGGAAAAGAACACCATGTTCTTGAACAGACCTTTTAATTAAATCTTTGAATGGAAAAATGTGGAAACCAAAATTGCAGCTTGATTTCCGTTTATGAAGCATTAGGAAATGGAACACAGAGAGCAGGAGAAATGTTTTTCAATGGTATTTGAACAGTATTTAAACAGAATAGGGCCAATAAAAATAATTTAAACACCAACTGTCTCAGAAGTTAGCTAAATTCTTTTATTCTTACAGAGAAAAAAAAGAAACAACTTGAGGAATCTTGGTATCTATTCCTTGGGTGATTTCTTGGCCATGGATTTTAGTTTGTGAAAAAAGATCTTAGGTATATGTAAGAGATCTGTGAGGAATAAGTAAAGCAAACAAGTCGAAGTTCAACAAACATAGGTCCACATGTTCATATAAAATTTGTAGGTGTCTTCAAACAGAAAACTTTTCAAAGTCAGTTTTCAAGAATCTGCAGAAGTGCGCAGAAGAAAGATCAAATGCTACTAAGAATGATATTATAAAGCTTAATGTACCTAAAACAATTGACTGCCAAAGAGTTCTAATCTTACCCCTCGATATTCTTTGAGAGCAGTGAATTCCATTGATCTTTGGTAAACTGCATGACGTTGCAATGTTTGTAGTAATTTTTCTGAACAGGGAAAAGCCCAAGGGCAACACCCTCAGCTTCTTCAAGTTGACAAGATCATTTCTTTGAAGCTTTCACATTCCCAAAAGAGAAAGTTGAAAGAATTTTTTTCTTCCCAGGAGTGATAATATTACAAGACATATGAACTATTCCCTGACTCAGAAAGAGAATCCAAGAACTTCACAGGCTTAGGAAAGATGCCAAAAAAATTTAAAAAGAATTTGTCTACCAAGTTCAGGAAAAGGTCTTCAGATAAGGAAAATCCACACCAGAGAACTGAAGAAGGACACCCAGCCGCACAGAGAAAGAATACCATAAACAATCAGGAATCTCATAGCTGACCTCCTTTTGCATGAATTCAGCTTCTTAGACCTCTCCATGGAGTGAGAAAGGGCACTGTACAATGTGCTACAAAGGGGCAGTCTGAAACTTCAGGATTTTCTAACATCACAAGACACTGCTGAATAACTGAAGTTTTCTAGGAAGTTTAAGCTTTCTCATGTCAGCTTACCCACAGCTCATGAAAAATGACAATCTTACGTGACAATGCCTTGGAAGGTTTCTTAATGCAACAGCTGCAAGTTGTGCAATGCCCTGGCATGGTTGGTAGAACTTATTTAGTAAGCAGGTAGAGTAAGGGCAGTACTATGGTTTAATGTTTGCTATCATTGCCTGAAAAGTTTAAGAAAAAACAAATTATTTCTCCTGCACAAGCACAACAAAAAGAAAAGCTGTAACATTTTTTTTTTTTTACTCTGTAAATTTTTTTAGCTTTGTCTTCAGTATTCCTGGTAATGGAAGTGTTACTCTGAGCAATAAGAAGAAGCAAAGAAATACTTGTATTTCTCCAAGTGTATATTGTTTAAGTCTCAACACTCCATAAGACTGCACTTCTACTTATTTAAAAGTACATTTTCTTCAATTTACAATACCTGTACTGAAAACTAAAGTTTCAGCTCTTCCTGAGAATGACTTGCCTACATACACTTCCTGGCTAAGAGCAACCCCTAATTCATCACTGTTCAGCTTGGAGTCAGTGCTTACAAAGTAATGCCTCAATTTCCAAGTGTCTGTCACCCCAGTTTGTGGAAGCTGACTTCATTTACTGCCCATACTACTTTCAAGTTGCTGACTTTTTCTCCAAAACAGGAGGACAGCTTACCCGATTTGTGTCCGGCCAACAAACCAACTTTGCTTTCATCTGCCACTGGAGAAATAAAAGAAAAGACACAAAGATCAGAAACTTATTTAAATTCACAAGCCTTTGAAACACTGTCAAATTATTTCAGACACGGTATCCTGAATCTTTAAATTATAATCATCTGAAAAAAAGCCTTTCTTTACCTAATCCACATGGGGTGCTTCAAAGTCCAAATATCTGAATCAAAGCCCTCTGAAACCAATAAAAGGACTACCAGCAGTCCTTGTGGATTACAGATCAGGACCTCAGAACTTACACACTCAAAACTGACTTGTCAGAAGAGCAATTGCACTTGTAAATAACTCATCTTGCCAGACAAATCACAGGGCATAGGAGAGTTGTAGCATTTTCAGATCAAAGACCTCAATTGTAAAAAGAATCCAGATGTGGAAACCTTCCCATCTGCAAGACGTCTCACTGACTCACAGGACCTCTGCAGATAATAAGGTCTCCCAAACCCTGATCTTTTTAAAGGCTAAGGCATTTTTTCTATGTTATCTTTTATTTTGTCTATAAATTGTAACTTTGTAGTATTTCACAACATCTTGTAAAGAAAGATGCTTGCAGTAGCAACAGTTTGCAGACAGTAGTGGAGGAGCAAATTCTGAATATAACAGAAATTGGAAGTTCTGTTCAGTAAATTCAGTTTATTGTCATATATCTCAAGAAACTAATTAAAATATTCTCCTGGAGAGCTGAGGGGAAGAACCAATCACTATTTCTTAAAATGAATTCTATGCAAAGAAACAGCAGTAAATGTAATGTTAGGGATGATAAAACAAGAACAGGAAATGAATGTTAGGGTTGAAAGCTTATCCTTCAACTCTGCCTACCCAAGCACTCCCTTATAACTCACCTTAAAACATAATCTTTTTATATGATAAAATAAATTGTCAAGTCATCCCAAAAATTCCATAAATGCAAACTTAAACAAGCTCTGTTCAGCAGTCACTAAAAAAAGTTTACATGGAGGGTTATCTGCCATAATACCAGAACCTGCTACTTTCTACCTAGGAGAGAGCAGTACAGTAGTTACTGACATTTAGGAGTTACTACTGGGAAAATAATGACAGTAAATATTTTCTTATATTGCCTCCCCACTTCACATGTAGGGAAGCTTTTACCCTCAAAAATCAACTTTAAATTCAGGACTGGGATTCACACCTGGAGTCATGAATCCACAAATGACCACTGTATCTCTTCTCTACTTCTGTGACCTAACTGCCACGTGATTATCAGCACATTGATATAGTCTATGGTTTTTATGGGATCTAGGTGCTAATAAAGGAAGACTAATTCTGCCTGCAGCATTATGTAGAGATTCTGCTAAATAAAATGGCAGTGAGACTAGTCAAAATTACAAGTGCAACCAGAACTCAAGTCCTTGATCTTTCAACTTTTTTTTTGTCCCTGGAAATGATAACTATCAAACTTGCTATGCAGTTTGATCCTATAATGCAAAATGACTGGACAAGGATTTACTCTAAGGACAGCTCAAACTCCTTTTCCTGCTCCCTCTTCCTAAATGTCTCTCTAAGCAAAACAACTGTGGAAAACTTTGGACCCAAAGGTTAGTGTTTTGACAAGTTACACTTGTGTGAAAGCAAGGGATTATAATGCAAACGGATTCACAGCCTTAATTATAGCAGTCACTAGTGGCAACCAGTATAATGTATGATAATTACTTAAAGCAGGTAATGTTACAGTACATAGGAACTTAAAAAAAAAAAAAAAAAAAAAAAGAACCCAAGGTTCACAGTATCTTTTAAAGCTATGCTGATGACTTGGTTTGCCTGAAACTAAGTTTTACATTATTAAAAGGGATAAATCTATTTAACTTAATCATACTTTACACACCAGCTTCACACAAAAAAATTAGATTTTAATACTGGAGGGAAAAAAGGAAGAATAAAATGATTAAAAAATGAAAAATAATCTTACCAAAATACAAGGTTAGCATTATGAGTTTAAGCACACACATGCACAAAACCTGGGAAATGCAAATATTAAAGTTCTATATCAAAGTTTGAGCAAAATACGTGTGCACCTCCACAGGGCAGTTTTCATTTCATGGGTTATTATGCTTAGGCAGGGCCTTTTAGGCTGGCCATCTTTCATTAGACTGAACAGAAGTAGCCCAGAAAAGTCCATTGGATAAGAACCCCATTGCTTCCCATGTTTCCCCTGGAAACAAGGAGAAGACTACAGAAAGAAACCCAACAAAAACAAAACCAGAAAAAGGCTAACAGAAGATAAATACTTTCTATGCCAAGGTTGAAAACTGTGTAACTAAAGGTTTCATTTAGTAAGCACATGGGACATGCTGTTCCACAAAATACCATTTGAAAACAGTTCTTTGCACATTGTTCAAAACTGAAACAAGCATTCAGTTATGACAAAAATAGTCTCTCTCTAGTTCTTGGCCTTTGAACAAAGGCAAGAAGTAAGAGGAAATTTCTTTCCTAAAATTCTATTAGTATTGGCCTGTCTTTGTAGAAAATCACCTGAAAGATTTTAAACAAGAAAAAAAAAATACCATTTACTCTTAAAACTCAAGTAAAAAGAATTCCAATTATTTTTATATTGCAACATCAGAAAGTAATTGCTTTGCAAATAACTGAAATATTTCAGCTCAAGAAGACCACACTTGGGAATGCACAAGTAAATATTTTTATGAAGCCACTAGAATTACTGTATATTCTTCAGCTAGAATTATTAAATACATAATATCTCAAAAAAATAGAAACCACCTAATTTGGGACTCCAAAGATAAAACTAAAACAAAATTCTGGGAAGGATTCAGACAAGAGAATAAATAGATCCACAAACAAGAAGATAGTTCTCCTTTACTTGTGAATCAAATACTTCACATTTTGAAATGTCCCTGGAACCCCAGGGATTTGTTAGTTCATGAAGTTATTAATGGTTGCCCGTGGAAATCACGCCAGCTCTTTTTAAGTTACATCTATTATTTAGGAACCACATTTTCACCACAGAAACCAGTTATGCATTCACTGTCAGTACTCAAAGTAATTGCTGAAATAAAAGACGAAAAGTTCTGCAGCTACTTAACAAAAACATGGACATTTGGGGGCCTAGCAAGACCACAGACTATGAAAGAAGGAATATTACTAAACCAAACAAATCTGCCCAGCTGATAGCAAATAATTGATACTTTTTTTTCAGCTATGCCAACAACCACTACAGAGAGTAAGAAATCCCATCTCTCCATGCCATGAGTTTTTTAGTATTTCCTACGGTAATACTCTGGAGCGCTGTTTTGTTTCAAGAAAATAGATGTTATTATTTAACAACAGTAGAGGTTCCCAACATGCCTTTGTGTCCTTCCACATAAATGTTTTGAGTGCCATTTCTGTGCCCTGCTCAAGGCAGCCATGTCATTTGAATTGCATGACTTCCAAGGGTTTAATACACAACAAACTTCTGTACTTCTCAGAGTTTGTGTCAAGTCCAGTCCAGGCTTACACACAGCCTAACAGTCTAGTTCCAAACTGTGGTTTAGAGAAGCACAAATGAATGCTGCTTTTGTCATAACCAACTGTCATAACCAATTTCCCTCCTTCTGCCCAGTTCAATTGCTGAACCATTGCATTATTTTCCCCAAACCAAAGAGTTACTAGCATTCACAAGATACAAGGCTCTGCTATTCAACTTAAGTGACTCTTTCATGAAGGATCAGTTTTGCACATTGATTAAGAGCTACTAAAAAAAAATCATCTAAACATGTCAAAGTCACATGTTTCTGCTGGACAAACTGCCACGTACCTTTGAAGACCAGCTGCAGCTCTGTGCTCAGAAAAGAAGCAAATAAGGATTAAAATTACAATTAACGAGGAGTAATAATAATATAAGACACTGAAACACCAAAGAATTTCCTAGAAAACAAATTTCCTAACAAATACCTTTGTTAGTTAATAGGAAGGCAAATGTAAATTTCTTATTGTACACTAATCAATTCACAAAGGCTGTACTCCCAAAATATACATAAAATGATGCTTCCACACTTCTCAGAATCCAGCAGTTTCTATGGTATAAACATATGATAAGAAAGCCTCAAATGCTTCACTGTTTTTTCTTGGTGAACTCCATCCTTACTCAGCCCTTTCATCATAATGAAGGCAGTGCATCATCAATTAGTTTTAGTCAGTGATCGTGCCAGGGACATAATTCTCCTGCTGGTTTTATTTTCTGGGTGAAGCATCTCCCCATCTAGGAGTGGCATAAATCACTTGGAGAAATGGTGTCAATTGTCTCACAACAGTCACTTAGAAAATGCTGCTTCCTGTTCTAGGTCTGCTCTGAAGTGCTACGTACAAAGACCACAGGTTAAAATCCACACTAGAGACAAAATGTGAGTATCAGGAAGGGTAAACTTGCACTGGCTTCAAATATTTTTGCTCAGTAATTCCCTCTCCTCACCTTTCTTCCACATAAAGGCATTTGTTCTGGGGTGACCTAGATATCCACCAGCTACTCACTCTTGAAGGTTTAGGAGTCCTTAATAGATTTCTGCTCACTTCAGTGTTGAAAAGCACAGAGATTACCAAAAAGCTTACACAAGGGCCTAGGAAAAATTACACTTATGAAGTAGGACATAAAAAAAAAAAAAAGGTATACTTTTTCCAAAATGGCATCTAAGACAATATTTGGGATGCCCTGTTCAGCACATTTAAAGACAGGAATAAATCACATCCAAACCATGATTCTGGATTCTTTTTCTCTCCTGTACAAGGTTTTCTCTAATTAGATTTTTCAGAACACTTTTGTTAGAACTGATTTAATACTTCAATTCAATTGTATTCAGAGAAGATCCCCAAGGGATATATCTTGTATGTCAGCACATGAGAATGAAAGTGCTTAAGCTTGCATTTGCTATTACTACTTCTTGTTGAAGAACCAGAAGTACAGCTGAGGCTGTCCACTGAGCACATTTAGCTTTAAATGGAAGTTTTTCTCCTGGCAGAAAAAATAACTGTTTTGCAGTTTCCCAGCCAGCAAGATACAAATTTCTTCACTTTCTTGTAGTGCCATAACTACTCATTCTTGAAGGTTACACTGTTAATTGAGGCCATTGTGGCTTCTTTTACACTTTTGTTGTCTTTTCTAATCCTCTCTCACCTCTGTTCCAGAGAAACCACATTAGGCTAAAACTCCCCCACTGCACGTCTTCCACATGTCATTAACACTTCTTCCAAATTCCTAGGGTTGAACTGCAAGTTCCTAATGTAATCTGTCATTCACTGATTGAAAACATTGATAGGGAACAGATTTAAGACAAAGTTTACACAACATATTTATACCAGTGTTCTTAAAAGTTACTTCATTATCATCTTTACTTTCTTTCTTAGAGTAGCTACAACATTAACTTAACTGTTAAACACATTAATTAACTTTCTCCCCCTAACACTTCAATAATCTAACTGCATTAACAGATCCACTCAAACTTACACTAAAGCAGCCTAAAAAAACACCACCTCAAGCATGTGTTACCACATTCTCAGCTGCTTCACCACCACAACTCATACAAATGCTCTCAGTCTGCTCCATAATAAACTTCCTTGAGTCCTAGAAGATTTCTACAAAACCAGTTCAAACAGTTGATATTCTCTTTTGCCCACTTCTGCCTTTATGCCACAGTTCACTCTCCCCTCAACTGCACTGATTTGGTGTAAAACTGAGTAACAAAATTAGCCTTGTTCAAAGCCTCACTTTTCATACAGAAAAAAATCTAATTTCAGTCTCATTTCAATTCAGTTAACAGCATCCCTATCACTTAAGAAACAATTTTGTTTCATTCCTGAATTACAGATCTTACAAACAGAAATTTGAGAGTCACTTAAACCACGAAAACAGCATTGTGTTCATTTGTAAAAATTGATTCTGCAGAGAGCCTCAGAAAACATACATCAAATCTGATCAGCACTAGAAAGCTACTCATGATGTAAGTTAGAATAATGTTAAAATCTCTTTTGGCCCTTGATACCAAAGATAATCACAGCCATAAGCCATACAGTTTTTCCTTAACCCATAACACTTTTTGTTCTTGAAAAATCTTTCTCTTCCAAAGATGATTTTTAAATTACTAAGAGAGTAACACTGAAAAGACTCTTAGAATTTTGATCTGTCTTCTCCATTTCTTCATTAATGCTCTAACAAGCCTAACTAGCTCCTAAATGCAGTTCTGATGTTGGTTTCAAGTCAAAGCAAACAAATAATTGTATTCCATACACACAACATGGTTAACAAAACAATGACTTTAAAATACCAAACTACTTTTTGTCCCACTAATACCATAACTCTCACTAGGGACCTCCCAAATGTATTCTTTTAATTGTATCTGAATCCAAACACTGCCTGAAAGACCGATCTTCATTAGCTCTGTCTGGTCCTCATTTGCTTTTGTTTTGAGATATTTATTTCAGTTTACAGAAATTACACAGAGTAAAAATAATCTGCTTCAGAGCAAACCATGAAGCAGCTAATAGCATCTTGCCTGCATTTTCCACATCCTTCTGGATATGGGATGCGAGTTTCCCTTCATTTTGAGGCATTTTAAAAGTATGAACTGTAAATGAATGCATCCATTCACTAACAAAGAAATTAGCATTTAGTTAAATATTGGCTTCCTTGCAGAATACTCCATACCTTATACCTTGCACATTTACTTGCTAATTATTCCCAAATAAGTAAGCTGCTCGATATTTTAATAAATTTGCCCCAAGGTTAAGGGATTCCAAGTATGTCTAATGATGTTTCAGCAAACAATATTTCACTCACATTTAAAATCAAGTAAAGGACATATCCATTTCTTCAGGCTATAGAGCTTAATCAGTTAAAATTTATGGGGTTTTGCCTTTGATGAGGAAAAGAAGAGGGAATTAAGCAGCACCTTGGGATAGTGGTCATGGGTTATTATACCAACATCCTCAAATATAAATCTACACAGTACTTTGCCTGAATTGATGCCCAACAGAAATGCTATATATTCATATGATTCAATTTCATGTTGCTTCAGGTTAAAACAAGCCACACTTTCATGTGTTTGCACACAATTCCCATGGCTGTAGTTTTTACAGTACATTTATGCACAGCCTAAATCACTCCTGTGCATAAAGATTTATGGAAAATAAGGGTGTTGGAGATAGATAATAAGACACCTTCTTTCCTTTAGTTTTCACAGAGCACACTGATTTACACTTTCTAATGCAACATTAAAAAACAATTTCACATTAACATTACAAAAATTACCTTTTTAATATAGTTAAAAGAACAAACTATTGAAAATGGATTCTGACAAAATATTATACAGAAATTCTTCTCTAGAGAACTGTGGTAATGCAAAAGGAAAATGTGTGTGTATAGAAGGTTGTCAGAAGCGAGGAAAAATCATCTTTCCAATGACTTATTTAGAAGCCATTGATTTCTTAATATTCAATCTGCTGTTAAGTTCCAAAAAAGTGTTCCAGTTCAGTGTGAAGGGAAAACACAACACTTATTTCCACCATTTTTGATTTTGTTTTGCTTATTTTTAACACTACACTCTAAGCACAAGTCAAAGCTTTGAATGCAGTGAAATTCTGGTCAGTACCAAGTCAGACTTTGTTTGGCTCTGCATAAATTCTTGAAGTCACAGTTATCAGTTATAAGGGGGATCTTTGCTTTGCTAACATATGGATGACCATGGCTGAAGAAAAAAAAAAAAAAAAAAAAAAAAAAAAAAAAAAAAAAAAAAAAAAAGGCAACTGAGAGGATGTGTCAAGTGCCAGGATCAGGAGAAGAAAATGGGGGCCTGTGCTCTTTTTATCACCACCAATTCAAAATAAAAGCAGGCAAGGCCAAGAAATATCTACCATAAGACACAGGATATGAACTCTGCCAGTGATCCAGAAAGCACTGTCATTATCTCAACACAGCAGCAGGGAAGAACATTAAGACTTATGGCTGACATGGAACTAATCTGTAGCCTATTACTCTGAATGAAGCTGTAAATTTTGAGAAGCATTTGATCACTGTGGAAATGATGGATGCTAAAACACAGAACCAGTCACCCTGCCCCCATACACTCTGCACAAGGACATCTGTACAGATGAGGCAAGTTCTGCTCATCTCTACAAAACCAAAAAAAAATATCATTACCACTACGTGCTTTTTTCTTTTTTAAATTTCTACAACATAACTCAATAACACATGCCACTGATTTTTATTTTATTTTTTAAAAGTAAGTTCAAGCAAAAACTAACTCATCTGGAAAGAACTGAGTTGTTGAAATACACCAACTTCAGGCAATGCTACCTTTGGGCTCATGCTATCTGTGAGTTTGGCAGTTAAGACTTGTGCCAGTCCACAGGACTCACGGTATGGCAGCCTAAACAAGCAGGTGGCAGTGGTTCATACCCTCTGCTCCTGTCCAACTGCCCAGCCAACAGTCCTGACAGGCACCAAGTGTCAATGTACTGAACTCCAGCTGCCCCACTGGCAAGTAACCTACAGCTGGATGTGCCAAGCTCCCTTCACTGCAGGCTTCACTCTGGAGAGTGACAACAACAAATTGATGCCCAGTGTTAGCAGTACTGAACACTTTTTCATCATCCATCCTTATTACCTCATATTATTCACTGAGGATATTAATTCATAGCAATTATTATTTTGTAAATAGCTATGACTGGAAAGCAGATTAAGCACTCAAAGGTGTCTGGGCTTAAATGTGTATATAACTGAAAAGAGAAACATCAACTTTAAATGAATCTCCATTGTGAACCTGTGTAATTATAAACTAATCTTTACAGATTTGCCTCTTGTATATACATCAGGCCTCATCAAAGCCAGGAAGACCCTTAGTACACAATTTCACTAGCTCTCTAATTTAATGAATGTGTTATTTTCACATAAGGTTCACAATCCATAGTAATATCTGGACTTTCTTCTGTTTAAAATGTTATCCACTTTTGATGATCCTTTAGATGGCAATGTCATTAAGCAATCCCGGCCTTTGTAATCTTGTAATTGAGCTATGGGTGCATTATACACATTTCAAGGTGAAGTAGAATGCTTCCTAAGTGAATAGCAGAACAGATTTCACATTTATGTCCTGTATTAGACAAATTCTGTTGCCTGCTGAATTTGTGATTGTCATTCTGGGTCGCTAGACCCAATCTCTGTGTGATTTCACAGATCTGTGGAGACACATGATTCAGAGACAACTTGGTTTAAAAAGAAAGAAAGTGCATCTAAATCACGTGTTCTAAGGTCTCAGAGCTCTCCTCTTGGACTCCAGTTCTATGTTTTTTTCTGTTCATCCTGTCAGATTTATTTTTGAGAGGACTGGCAGAACTTGAGAAAAAAGAAATGTAGTAAGTGGACAGTGTCCCATGACTACTGGAAAAACAGGGCCTAGAATTTCTCAGAGAAAGGACATTTCCCCTTTGTTACCAAATTTATTGGAAGATGACTTCCATATCTCATTTTTTTTTTTCAGTACTGAAATCACTATGGGTACACAGCTGCATGCTGGGGTGAGAAGTTACTATTGGTCATGACTGCAGTCAAGTAAGAAGCAAGCAAAAAACCCCTAAGAAATAACTTTGCTTTCCCAAAAACCCATCCTGGAAAGTGTATTATATGAATGCTCTATTTGGAAGCACATTTTTTTATATCAAACTATTGGGATTTTATTTGTATTTGAAGCACTTTATGTTGCAGTTACTTCTCTTGAGATGTTCGTGTTTCTGTCCTGTTTTCTTTTTCAGAGAGCAGCTTCTGCTTAAAGCCTTTCAGAAGGCAGAAGGCCAAACATGGTACTTCACTGCTTGCTAGAGAAGTAAAAGGTGCCAGCTTTCATCTTCCTCAGTTTCATTAACTGCCAAGCTATGTGCAAGGAATTTTACTTCACCTATTGTTATTTATAAAACAACATGGTGTAGATCTTTCATAGCCCCTCCAATTCCTCATACGCATGTCTCAAGTAGATTTACCTTCCCATATTCAATCAGACTGGTTAGTGCCCGTTTTACTTTTTAATTTTATAACACAGGGGACTTTCCAACAGCTCCCTTCTACAGGCAGCAATTTTTGAACACTCTAAAAGATACATTTGTGTCTAATTTTTCTTTTATTTTTTTGCATCCAATTTTATTTTCGCTTTTAGCCACCATGATTTAGTGACTCATGTATATCCTCAAAGGATTGTTCCTGGGTGTCAGGAACAGATTGTGCATTGAAGTATGAGTTACCTGGCAGTTCTGAATATGCTCTCCCACATGCTCCCATTGCCTAATTTTACACTGGTGCTCATGAGCATTCTTTCCTGGGACTTCTGTGGGAGCTGGAAGCGAACCTTCCTAAAAGAAGGCTCAGTAAAGTTGAACATTCATTTTTCTAGTAGATCTCATACAATATATGGTTTGGCTCCAGTCTGTAAACCTAATCATTTTCTGAGGAGCATTTTCATTCTTTAAAAATACCTAATCCATTACTCTCCATCAAAACACTGGAACAGAAGAGCAAATGACATGTTTTGCCTGGTCATGCAGTAGTGTTACAATTCTGCCTTAAGACCTTTCTTCAATTAATTCACATCCATTCCTTGGGATTTCATTCATTAAAAACTGCATGGCTTTCCTTACACGTTATAAGGGGAGTACACACATTTAATCTTGCATCAAAATACCCTACAAAGATGACAATAAAAATCAACAACACAAAACCTAAGACCAGTCTGGAAGCCTTAATGGAAAAAAAAAAAAAACAAACCTGCAAGTTAAGAAAAAGCTAGCTTGAAACTATATAAAATGAATCCCTTTCTTTTAATGGTGTAGCAAATCTGACCCAACATTATTATTATTAAAGATACCCTAATGGTAGTCCTCAAAGTTTCCTCATCAACACTTGAATTCAAAAAAAACCAAAACCCAAAACCAACCAACAGATAAAGAGAGTGTGGCCAAGAAGAATTAAAAGGAAAAAGAAAACCTTATTTGGTTTTCTTTGAGACTTAACAAGCCTTCTTGAACCCTCATTAAACATGGCTTGGTTTTTCAGCTGCAATCACCCTTCAATCTTCCACCTGCAAATGTTTTCCTGGTATTGAAAGAGCCTTATATTTTATACTTCACCCCCCTGCAAGATTTCCTGCACAGCACTGATGGGTAGAGAACCATAACCTTACACTCTTGAAGCATTTATAAAGATCTACTGCAGCATTTTGCCTCTGTTTGTCATTGTCAATGAAGAAATAAACAACTTGTGCTAGGAATGTTACCCTTTGTCCAGTGTAGTTTTACAATCATTTATATTCTAAAAAAGAATTTTTTTTTTCTGATTGTTGGTTTTGCTTTATATTTTAGACATACAAAACTTGTACAGCATTCTTTCAGCTCTTTTTTCCATCATTCCCCCTTTTCCTCAGCTAGGATTTCAATACTATGGGCCTTTACAAAAAAAAAAAAAAAAAAAAAAAAAAATAAAACAACCCAACCAAACAAAACCAAACAAAAAACCAACAAACTTTCTACAGCTCCAATAAAAAGTGTATTTGCAAATAGCTGCTAGAGGAGGCTGACCATTGTCCCCATCCCTGTAGCTCCTCTGCAGAACTTACTCCCTGATGTCAGTGTTAAAGAAACAAAAGCAAGAAACAGAGATGCTGCAGATGGGCTAAGGCTAAAAAGCTGACCCATGTGTCACCCCAGCCCTTCTTACCCAGATCCATGCTTTTTGAGGCTTTCAGATTAATTGATTCAGACTGCTTGGCTGGTGTCAAAGATCTGAAGTTGATGTGCTGATCTGTTAAATGCACTGCTGAATTTATGATAGGGCTGTAGGGAGAAAAAAAATGTTATGTAAAATGTTAAAGTACCAGTTCAAACCACAAGTGAACTAATTACAGAAGGCACAAATATACATGTTTCCTTCTCCAGTTGCTTACAGCACGCATTTTTCAAATCAGATATTGATCCTCAACTTCCTTTTCTGAGACTTAACACTTTCAGCCACTTCATTTCTCATCACAGACAGAAATATAAATGTAAATGATCAGCAATAACTTTCTTTTCATTCTGCTAGTTCTATCTAACCACTGCATTTCCAACTAACATGCTACAGAATGTTGGAGAAATACTGCAGTGTACCTGGATCAGTTCTACTCCATCTGCTAATATAAAATTATTTTATAGCCTTGCACCCCTTATGCAGAGGCTGGAGGTCTTATGGAGTGTGCTATGACCAATGATTGAAGAATTCCAGGATACTGTGTTTGTTTGCTTTGATTTTTATTTTGTTTTGTTTTTTTTTTTTCCATTCTTTTACCTTAAGGCAACTTTCTAAACATTTCAAAATTGCACCTGAGTGAAACTCCAAGTAACTTTCAGCTCAAAATGCAACAGCTCAACGCAATCTGAAATCCTACATGTCTCTTTTTTGATTAGAAACAGAAATTATTGTTCTTTGAAGTATTCTTAAGAAGAAAGGATTTAGAAAAACAAAAATATTTAGCCTGAAACAGCTCAAAAGGTTTCATTTTTCAGTGTCAAATACTTTCCTAAGTATTTTCCTATTCATTCTGTTGAAATGCAATTTCAGTGAAATCAGTGTGACTTGATACAGCAATTCAATTTCAAGAGAACTTTATTTCTAAATGGAAAAACAATACAACACTGGAAAACTCAGGGTGAGACAAAGGACCTGTAAATTCATCACCATTTTAATACATCATTAGCATTTAAGAGAATGTTTTTCTCTGAGCTTGCTGGAAAAAACTAGGAACAGATTCTAACAACCAACTGCAGTTGAGAATGTAATGCTGAATTGCACTGATCTGTGTAGACTGTTTGTTTATCATGTCATAGGTACCTGCCTGGGAGACCAGAAATAAAAAAAATTATTCTAGAGTAATTACTCTACGTTAGCAAAACGAAATTAGATATGAAAGTCTTGTATAAAGCATTCAAGGTATCCATAATAAAATATATCTACTCCTTGATGCAATCAATCACTTAAGGATGGTTTTTACTCACACCCCAGCACACCGGGACAGACACATGGCTACATTTCCAGCTGAATTGCATACTTCCTTAAGAGCACTGCAGTAGATGCATGACTATCAAAATTGAACACACAGCAAATGAGGAAACAATGTTCAGTGGTGCATTTCAGCATCATCATTGGGATTGGTTGCATTCCTCATCATCAGGAGAGGCTGAAATTATGCCTTTGATTTGAATCCTGAGCTGCTTGAGATAGAGAGAATGAGCCATTGTGAACTTCAACATGCTTACATTTTTTTCTGCACCTCCAAACTTCTGTATTTCCTAAGGAAATTGGAGCTTACAGCTGCTATCAAGCATGGCAGGCTTTGCACAAGTATCTGAAAAATCTGCCCAATACCTTTACAACTGGTAAAGTGTTCATTAATTTTTCTCCTACACATTTCAATGTTCAGGCTTACTGAAAATTCATTTTGTAGTCTCAAGAATATCTTCATGTGACATAAGGAGATTCAGTTTCTTACAAACTGTGTTTGCTTTGGACTTGTAAAGCTTTAAGAGACTTCACACTGCATTTACACATTGCACCCACAGTACAGTTTTAAATTAACTTTTTTTTAATTTGGGATTTTTTTGTTGTTTCACTGAACCCAAGACAGGGATCATCTATCATGTATAGCAGGCATACTGCAGCTTATGAAAAAATGAAATGAACAACACACTAAATGCTAGAATAACACACAGAGCTTATATTAAAAGACCTTCCAGGTAACAAAAGAAAGTGGTACAAATAAAAAAAAAAAAAGAGAGGTTTTATAATGAATTAGAACTATTATCAGAATCACCACTGAGCAATTAGTGCTGTAACTATTAAGAAGAGCTGCAGTCCAACCTGTGATTATAATCCTCATTCAGCAGATCCTCACTAGGATGTGGTGGGAGAGGTGGAGGTGTTTCATTTTCACCATTGCCACGATCAGAAACTGGAAACTCTGAAACAAAATTTAGAAAAGAGTTAAACAACCTGCAGAAACAACTACATTACACCAGTTCACTGACTGATGACTGGAAGGCCTCAAGCAATGCTGAAGTAAATCACAAATTATTCAAATCCCTAAACTAACTAAACTAGAATTAAAATCACACCAAGCAGAAAATACACCCCTTGGGATTTTCCTGTAGAGCTGATTTTCAGATTTGCATATATATAATTAAAGGTAAATATAGGGAAACTTTGTACTTATAGTGAAGTTGAGTGCAAGGCACAAATTGCTTTACTCCATTTTTAACTTCTCCATAGCTGCATTCAGACTGATTGTAGGTTCATGATTTCAGTCCCTTTGATGGGGAGCATTTATCACCTTTCAGGTACAGAAGAGAACCACATTCTCAGGAAAGCGATCAGAAGAAGAAAAATTTCTATTATTCTATAGCAAGAGAATAAAGTGGCATTTCTTAATTACAGTCTTCACGTTCCCACTATTACTGCTACTCCTTCTTTACCTTTACCAACTGCGTCCAGCTAACAGTAGAAAATTACTTTTTACAAAGACAAATATAAACTACTCCAACCATTTAGTGGTTTGCTAAGCAACAATACTTAAATACCTGCAATATTTAGTAAGGCTGCTGTGCTCACTGTAGGCCAGTTCATTATGTCCTGTAAATCCACTTCTCAACCCAAAGGTACCATCTAAGAAAAAGTCCCTGCATTTTTCAATGTAGGAAATGTCTCCACCCCTCCCAAACTTAATAGGAAACATGGACACTTCCTTGGGTTTCAATGGCAGGTAAGCAATCTAATAATAGTGATATGCCACACTTTAATGTGACCTGTTCTGTTGCATGGAATGTTGGCAATCTTTTTGTACAATCCTGTCTGAAAGCACTAAGCCAACCTGAGAGAAAAAGGACTGGCAAGGAGGGATCA
This sequence comes from Haemorhous mexicanus, assembly GCF_027477595.1. NCBI lineage: Eukaryota > Metazoa > Chordata > Aves > Passeriformes > Fringillidae > Haemorhous > Haemorhous mexicanus. The sequence goes on along the minus strand of NC_082348.1, from coordinate 25,117,476 downwards.
AAGGAGAAAGCAACAGATTATATTTATGTGGTAAGAGCACTTAGACAGCAAACTAAAAATATTGGGGAATAAAATTCCAACCAAAAACTCCCCCCAAAAAAAACCAAACAAAAAACAATCCCCACAAACCTACACTATTAGCTCAAGAATCCTATAAAACACCTATTTGCTGGATATCCTCCTAATAAAAAATAGCTCAAACCCTGTGTCCCAGGAAAAGTGTGAGCATCATCAAAAGAAAGTGAGGATAAGCAGATGAGGAAGATAGTTTTAATAGGATCTTAAATTATTGTCAGGTATGCTACCTTACATGCACACACACAGGCTTCTTGCACTCGTTCAGGTTTGAATACAAGAACAGGAAACAAATGAGAAGTAAAAGGCAAGTTCTCACAGGAAAAAGAACTTAGGACAAAAGAGGAACTCATTGTTCAATGTGATACCAAATGTAATTACCAAAAGGAAGGAGACCTATGAAGTTCTGCAAAAAGGCTGCAGGACATGAGTAAGAAATGCAGGTAAAATTCCCTGTCAGAGACTGGAAAGGGATGCACTCCTGAGACTTACACAAAGGCTCTTCTGGCTCTGCAACAGCACACTAGATGTGCACTGGATTGTTCTTTCAATATATGCTTGGTGAAGTCAAAGGGAGGCAGTCATTTACAAGTGCAGAACAGTCCAAACACTCCAACTGGAACTCAATAGTTAATGGTGTGCCTCATTTTTAAATAGTGCCTAAGGTTTCATTCCTCCCATCTGAAAAATGATGTGGTATAATTCAGAAGCATACTGGAAAGGCAGCAAGGATAGTGGGACACAGGTACAAACACTCCTAACAAGGAGCACAGATTAGGATTCTTTAGAGAAAGAAGCAATAAAAGGAAATACAAGAGGAGCCTATGAAACTATAGAAGCTATGCTTGAAGTGACAAGGAAGCTCTCACTGTTTCATGCACAGTAACAAGAAGGCAACCAGTTTGACTGTCAAGTAGGACACCTAGGACAAACACAAAGCAGTGTTTTCCACAGAACTCACTGCCATAAAGCTACCTGGGGGAAAAAAAAACAAAAAAAAAACCTAAGAAATGTACCAAAAGTTAGAGATGTGCCCATGGTCCAATGGTCCACACAGTACCTTTGACTTAGGAAGTCCCTAAACCACTGAGTATCCAAAGTAGGAAAGAGATGCCTGATGGAAAAAATCTAACACCTCCACCCAAAAAAAGAAAAACTAAAAAAAAAACCAAACCAGACCCACAAAAAACCCAACAAACTAAAAAAAAATAGAACTACACCATACTTCCACTGTGGTTAGCCTTTTTGAGCAGGCTCCTATAGCCATGGCAAGAGACTGGGTGTATCATGCAGTTATACTAACTTAGATTCACAGTAATTGGTACATCATTTCACCAAGGCTGTTTGATCATGGGCTACCACTGGTATTTTTCTTACAGTAACAAAAGGATACAGACAGGAAAACGTCAGGCTTCCTCAGTGAATCAGAAATGATCACAAGGGATTACAGCCCCCAGTAAAATGGGAGCAGGAGCCAGGGAATGAGAGAATTTAACCTAAGGGGCAGTCACTGGCTCCATGTTCAAGACCTCAGGAAATGACCCTAACAGATCCAGATAAATCTAAGCACTGAACAAAATGTCTTGAATTTTCAGATATTAAATAGACTAAGAGAGTAAAAAAGAGTAACTCAGGCTGAGTAAAAACTGAGTCTGTCTATAAGACATGTGCAGCATTTACCAGAAGACTCTAAATAATTAAAAATTACACTTCTTAATTTTCTATCTTGATGTTACCACATATGTATGAAAACAGAGGTGCTTGTACAACCATGAGGATTCGGCAGCTTGAGAGAAAGTTTGATTATTTTGCTACTTAACAGAGAGATGACAGCATTTTCCCTATAACTATTTATAATATAGGGTTATAAGAAATATATCAGAACCTCTAATGAAACACATTCCAGTAATCTTTCAACACCAGAAATGTAAAGCTGCTGGCACTGAAGGATCAATTCTCAAAGAGATTGTTCTAAAAAACACCGTGAAACGGCTTGGCAGCAAAAGAAGTGAGGACCTGAAGGCAGCAAGTGTTATTCATGCAAAAATAGAACAAACACTGGCATTTCAATATTGGATCACTATTCCCTCCCCCTTTATTTAAATATCCACAGGCAAGACAAAATTTAATGTTTTGGCTATAAGCACTTTTCCCCAGACATTAGTTTTTCTTGCTCATGTATAATAAAAAAGACTCTTAAAACAGACAGCAATATTAGCAGGCCAAGCTTCAGTGTATTTTTGCTGAGCTTTTATAAGAATTTTATTGGTAGGAGCAGTGAATGGAGCACTGGAAATAACTTATTAGAAAACATTAATTAAGAAAGCGACATTTTATGAAACATAATACAGCTCCTACATTCAATTCTTATATCAGATCCCATATTATGTTAAAAATCTCTTCTCTGTTTTATTATTCTTTGCAAAAATGTACCCACTGCACTTCTATGTTCAAGATGTGGATAGCACACTGTGAGCATTATAAGGATCTGTTCCTGCCTGACACAAGAAGCTCACTAGGTCTGTGGCTCATGTCCTTAAACAGACACACAACCTAAAGTTCATAGCTGAGATAAAGGTGGGCTGTGCACAGGAAAAGTGTTTCACCCTTACAGATGCCTTGAAACTCTGAGGACAAAACTTTTAAAGAAATAATGCAAAAAAAATATTTAAACCAGTGATAGAAGGAAATAGGTGACAAGCCCATATGGAAAGCAGAATGAGCATTAGCTCAATAATAATTAATACCATGATTTCAAAATAAGATAAATATTTCTGCAATGTGTGAGACTAGTGTTAAGCCCAAACTGTCTTTCACTAAAACAATTTCTTATCAGAGCTGTCCCACAGCCCTCCTGGTGCAAGTGCCTGTACAGTTTTCCATTAAGATCACTGAAATTTTACTAAAACACCAAATCTTCAACAGAAATGACAATACAATGATATCCTGAGCAAGTGGTAGCAACACCTTTGTCACTTCTTGTCCACTGACTCCAATTCCAATCACTTCCCAAGCCACGATTGTGAAGACCCAGCCATGCCAAACCCTCCCTGTGCCAGCAGCACTCCAAAGCTTCCTTTTCACATCTCACACATTCTCTTCTGAGGCCATCACTTCTTTTGCTATAATGCCTTCTTATCATAATTCTTTAATGAAAAAGATGCCTATTTAAAATAATTTTATGACTGAGCTGAAAACTAGCCATCCTGATTTCTGGATTGCACTTGTAGAATCCTTATCTGAAAGGACAACTCTTCCACACACTTTGTTTTGAATTCAAGTGCCAGGTTAGCAGTTGCCATTCATCTGCATCAATGGCCTCAGAGCATTTGCTTTTATGGTTTTTAAGGAAGCATTTAAAGCTATTTGCTGCTTTTTGATATTTCTTTGGTAATGCCCAACTCTACAGAGCAGGCTAGCTCCAAGGATTGGACCCTTTTCTCCTGAAACTACAGAATGAGTGTAAATTCCAAACAAGAAAAACATAAGGTAGATCTAAGAAACAGGATCTGATCGTTGAATATTTACAGTGCTTCAGACTATACCCAATTCTTTGCCTGGAGTCACACTGTGAAAATATTGAAGTCAACACAAATAAGTTACCCCTAAATTCTATGGGAATTTCTCTTGAATTTTACAGATAAGGGCTCTTTGGTTTTGATTAAAAGTACCCCACACAGTCATCACAGCAGCCTATGAAATTACTTTTTGCAGGCTACCGTGATTCCACAGTTGTCTAGGAAAGTAGGAAAGATCATGCATAATTCAACTACATCAAAGAAAATCTTTTTTTCCTACTGGAAAGTATTTAGCTATGTGCTTGACTTGAAGAATGAGAGCACACTTTAAAGGATAGGGGTCAAGACCATCTCAAATACTTAAACTTTTCAAATAACTAGTACCTTGCTGAGTCAGAAGCAAATTGAACAGATAGTACAGTATGCCATCAGAAATGAAAAAAGACAGGAAAAGAAGTGGCCTTAAATGCTCTTACTTGTATGCTTCCATATGCTCACACATGTAGGCTTTCTTTGCACAATTTACACAATTACCTAATTCTTTTTAATGAGTTCATTAATATAATTCCAATTTGTAAATTAAGGGAATGTTTCTAACCTTTGAACATATTTTACCTTAAAGTCTAAAATAAGCAAGTGCACTTTTCGAACATCATGTTTTAGTATAAATTAATTAAGCTTATAATAACCCAGGACATAATCTAAAAATTAAATGTAAAAATCATCGCGCTCATTAAAGATATATAGAAAATAAACATTTTGACAACATATATTTTGCACTCATCATTTGTTTTTTATCCAGCCTTACGTGTTGGGGCAGCGAGCTAGAAACTGTTACTTAAACTGGAATTTGTGCCAGGAATCTCATTCACAACTTCTGAGTCAGCTCTCCCACCCTCGCTGGATCTTCAAGCCTCAAAGTAACATAGCGTGCACTTACTCTAATTAACTGCTTTTGGTGGCTGTGGATTTCAGGAAACAAAACCACAAAGCACTCTCTGTCTCAGCACAGAGATGGATATGGAGAGGCTACCTTTTATTCCTTCCTGAGGACTGCACGTTACAAATTGCTGGAGAATGGTATCATTGCGTCGGGAAGCAGCTGCGAAGTTATGGCTCCCATCAAAGGCTGATTTTTGAAAGACTCCCTGGTCTGAGCGCTCCTAAGGGAAAAACAGAACCACACATTGCAACACAAAATTTACATATTCAACAATGCAGAAGAGCATCCATCACTGCAGACAGTGCATGGACATGGTGATATAATGTGTTTTTACTGTATATTGCCTCCTCTCAAATGAGAAACTTGAGAGAGCTCTTCAAAACTGCAGTCTGGTTTTGCTCACCATGAAATAACATCCAAGCAATAACAACCATTAAGAATGATGCACAAAAATGAAGATTTTTTTTTATGACCCACAACTGGCTTCATTCAAATTCTCCATCTGGGAGGGCAGCTTGTGACATTGTCAACACAAGAACATGGGCAATGCCAATGGTATTTTTCTGCCAGCCAGCTGGTTCCCTTCTCCCCGAGACTGAGTGCATATGTTCTGATGATCACACACTAGAACAGTTTTGCAAGTAAGGAGTTACACCAAACTCCCAAACGCAGGTCTTCTGGCTAGCAGCTAAACAAACTCCTGTCACACCTCTAGTCAGCTTTTCTTTTGAGACATTTCCTGCCCCCACCCCCATACATGCTATAGCTCCTAATTTATTCTCCTGAGCAGTTGCTCAAAGGAAAAAAGTTGGGGGAAAAAAAATAAATAAAAATCACAGTTTCTAAAGCTGGGACAGACCCAGCAAGACATTTCTGCAGTCATTATTCAGGGAAAACCAAAAACCCACGCCAAGGAAATATTATGGCTAGTTTTCAAAGCAACCTCTATATGTTCTGCAATTTTATATCTGTTTTTTTGAAGTGGGATCCAACTGGCTTCTATTTTTAAACTGCATGTTCATTATGTCAGCAAACGTTATACTAAATATACACAATTTAGAATTCCAAAGTCACATCTACAAAAGAAATGCATGTATCTAACCCATGTTATTTTTAAAATTATGCAAGAGGCTTGATGTATTGGCAAGTGATTGCCTGCAAACCAAGACATAAGGAAGGACAGCATGTTACACCTCCTTGCAACCTGTTTTTCAAGCTTAATAACAAATATAAAATAACATAACTTAAAAAAATAAAATCCTAATAAAATAGTGACAGAATGAATACAATGAAAATCAGCATAATAAAATGGAAAAATTGCACCTCAGAACAGAAATCAGTGCTGGGATGCTCATGGTGACAATATGGCTTCAAATTTAAGCTTAGTGGACAGGCAGAACATGTAACATTCTCGTTGCCTCAGTGCAGATTCAGCCACTTGAAAAGGGTATTTTTAACCTCCATACAGAAACACACACACCCCCCACACAGACACTGACAGTTGTGTTTCCTTTTGTAACTGGAGTCTTTAGTTTACATCAGCTTCCTTAGGTTGTAAAGTCCATGATTACTGCTTTTTTAAACTATCCACTGGAGACACAGCGGGACAAGGAGCCTTGAATTAACAGCAACAACAAATCTGCTTTTTCAGCTCTTTGATAAATGACACAATCAATATCCCAACAACTGATCAGTAACCAACTTAATTCGAGTATTCAGCTTATAAAACATAGCTGTCATGGAAGACCTCCATTAGTGTCCTGCCCAATAAAAACAATAATGCATTTCTAAACATACTCTCCTTCTGCCAAGCTGAGATGCAGTGCTCGGGTAGCTGTTTTGGGGAAAGGGAAGAATGGGCACCAACCCATTTCTGCTGCGGTCTCCAGACTCAAATGGAATTACAATTGAACGCAAAGACTACCCTATAAAAATTAATTCCTGTCTGAAATGAATTTGATTCAATCAAGACCTCATTATGCATTCTTCATAGGGCATGAGTCAAGACTATTTACCTCCTTCATACATCTGGATAATATTCAAAACTATACACTTAACTATAAAAAGCAGCCTCATACTTTTACTAGGTCAAGCTGATGTTGGATTGGAAGCTTTTTAAAAAGAAGTAGTTTCAGCTTTAGCAGGACTGAACTTTCTTTGAAGGTGAGCTATCTTTCTTATATCCCAAAAGTGCACAATAAATATAACATATACTTCATAATTCTTCCTTACAGCAGGATGCTGTCACATGTAAAAAGAAAGCAAAAATGCTTTTTCCTCTAATATCTTACAGAATTGCTAATGGATACTTTTCATATTTTCCTGGCACAATTTACATTATGAGGCTTTCCCAAAGTGTCCTCCCAACAAAGTAAGAGCGTAATATTTGGGAAATAATATATTTCTAAATCCATTTCTCAATCAATAAATGATGGTAGTAAATTACATAGAAAGTTATCAGAAAAACATTTAGAAGTCAATTAAATTAGAAGACACCTGCATCCTCTTCCTGCCTCTGGAATTTTACGCAAATACAGCCAGAAACATGACTGTTTTTAAAATGTTCCAGTAGTGCTCATTAAATAAGAAGCTTGAAATATCTTGGAATTCTACAATGAGATTTATGACAACCTTTTACACCCCAAATCTACTTATAGGTAGATTTTAAAGAACTCTACAGGTATTTAAAGCTTTTTAAAAATATTGCTCAAGGGTTAAAATTAAAACTGGGATGAGTAGAAAAGGCAGACAGTATACATGTATATTATCTATGTAAAGATGAGAAAAGAGTGTGCATATGGGTGTGCATGCATGAATGAAAGAAGGAGAAAGGGAGATCATGAAATCAATCTTTTCAAAATAAGAAGTGACAGGCAAACATCAATTTATATAATGTCTAGAAAACATAATAGTTAAAAATGTCTTTCTTTCCTTATTTTGTTGCCTTACTTAAACAGATTTTATCTTAATCAACTCAGAAACGCATCCTGAAGAAATCTTCATCTGACCAGGAAAAAATATTTAACACCTTGAAGGTCAAGAGGAGAAAAAAAAAAAAAAAAAGGGCAAGTGCAGAAAAACACACGCAAAAAAATACATTAAATACTAATGAAAAAGAAAAAGCAAGAGTAAAGCAAAATCCTACTCACACTACAATATTCAGGCCTCTGATTATAACAACAAATGAAATCAGAATCATTTAAATTGCCTGTATCCCAGCAAATGCCTTGAGGAGGCAGCAGGCAGTCAAAACTACATCAATATATTAATCCTAAATTAACTTTTTTTTGGAATTCTATTTTCTTTTGTTCCAATACTTGTTGAATCAAAATAAGAAGCAACTTTTAGTCTAGTCTCAACAAGCACAGCAAGACCAGGAGATATCAACCAGAAACAATTTGTGAGTTCTCTCTCCAAGGGAGAATTAATTCTGCCAGGAGAAGCTCTCCGTGACCAAGACTCGAGCCATCGTCTCTTCCGTGCAAAACCACTGGGACTGGGACAAGACTGATCTAATAAATGCCTTTACTGCCTCACCTCAGTGTGCACCTCCAGCCTGCGGAGCACGACCAGCTGGATCCTGCCCCGGATGTTGCCCTCCATGGACATGGAGCGCCTGAGGGTTTCCATGGCCTCGTGGTTGGACTTGCCCAGGAGCGACTCCCCGTTGACGGCAACCAGCTGATCGTTCACGCGCAAGCGACCGTCCTGCAAGCAAAACACAAAGGCAACTTCAAATACCCCAAGAATTATTAAGCAGAGGTGCTACACATGGGAAAGCACGATGCAGACAATCAATCAGACATTGCTCCTATAACTTAATAAATAAAAGAATGGACGGTGCCAGAAATAACTTTGTTTCCAATTGTCTCCCTCTATTCACTACACTTTTGTAAAGAGTTCACACTGCAAATATAAATATAGGTATTTATGCACAGAGTGCTGTTTTTCTTGCATTTGCAGTTCATTTATATCAGTTAAAACAATTAAATATTTAAGGAAAAACCAAAACCAAACACGCAAAACCAAAATAATACAAACCACAACAAAAAAACCCAACCCACCCACCCCATTCTCAAAAAAAGGGAAAAGAAGCTTTTTGTTAGTTTCAAGGGCCTACAATATAACTATTAGTACCCACACTGCGACCACAAAGGAGTGCTACAATGTATTTTTCATGCATTATTATCTGCTATTAAGATCTGGCAAGAAATAGCTCAAAAAATTTTGTCTTACAATCTTATAGGTGTGCATCTTGTCACAATTCTCATGCCATCACATGGGCCAGCATCCTCAGTACAGAATGGTCACTAAAACTTAAGCATCCTCACTAATTAATGCTATCCCTATTTTACAAGACCCAAAACTGCTGCCAATAACAAAATTAGGGTTGAGCCATATCAGGTAATCTATGCTTTGAAAAAGTAAGTCAGCTTCATTTGCCAAGGTGACATTTGTGGGTGTAATAAAATTGTGGACACTGCTATTTTGTGATTTAGGAGTCCTATAGCTGTTGTCATTATGATCTGTGATTTATTTCCTTTCATAAAACAGCATGCTACAGACATTTCTCTCTAACCAGAAAATAAGATCTACTTAATTGAGACAGAGGAATTTCTTTCAAAGCTTGTCAAGTTCACAATCATCAGGCTGGTATCAGACCTCAAACAAGGAGGAGAAGTAAAAAACCAAAGAAGTCTGATATAAGGTGGTGAAGAAACAATAACAGGGAAGATCCTGCACAGAAATACAGCGTTTAGTTGAGTCTGATTCAAAGGATCAGCACGAACTCTTCATAAGGCACTCATCCAAATGGTTTACATATTTCATGCATCCGAGTAATACAAAATACATATACTATCTGATTTCTATTTTTTCTGTAACTAAGATGTTCAATTCACTATTCTGCTACTGCTGCCAAGTCTAAGTTATTTTTGAGTGAGTTACAGTAGCTGTGACACACCCAGCTTTATTGTTATTTTTGTTGGAACTGCATATCATCATTACTAGAGCAGAGTACAGATAACCACAAAGCTGAAAAAAAACAGTATATAACAAAATCTAAAATTAACTGAGACAAACAAGAAGATGGAAAGAAATAATTAGGAGATGAGTTACGCAGAGAAGGAAAATTAAGAGAAATAAAACTTCTCTTGAGAGGGTGTGGGAATGGAGGATAGAAAATTGAGAGACCATTTGGAGGATATACTGAAACCCCTCCCACCTCTCTGCCGAATATTTTTATGCTAACTTAGATGTACAAACAGCCAAAGGCAGTAAGTTAACCTCACTCTTTCTCTACATACAAATGATACCATCACAAGAGCTAAAGTTTAGGGAGACAAGGGTTAAAACTGCTGAACCAAAAATTTTATTATTTGCACGTGTTGTAATTCCTCTGTGTCCAATCAAGATTTGCTGAAATGAATGGAGCTATTCAGAGGAACAGGAGTTTGAGGAAAAAGATACTTTATTTTTTGTAAATTTCTATAAAACTTCGAAAATTTTACAGGCCCTCATGTCCTCCCTCTATGGTCCTACAGTTTCTTGGATTACTGTTTTTCCTTTCTGGGAAAAAAAAAAATCATGCATTAAATATCTGTTAAAGTTTGTTTCTAAAGTCTATACAAATACAATGCCAAATGCATCTTGTCACGACTACATCAGCTAAAGTATGCAACTGTCCTGAACACAGCACATATTTCTAAAAGAATCACTGAGCCTCACGAGGTTCTGTATTGACCCAATTTTTAATTTTCCTTGTAGTAAAGTATGAGACTTTATTTATATTTTAATTACACTACTTCTTAAAAGGCTTCTTTTGATACACCCTCCCTTCTTGGCCCTCTGTTATGTGCAGCATTTAAATGAAAAATTCAACTTGAATTTGACACTTCAATTGTGATAGAAGAAAAAAAAAAGTGCACCATTCATTAATATTGATCAACCACACTTGCTAAGTCACCTGTACAAGCCAGGCTGGGAGATAGCTGAATGCTGTTTTCACACAACAGGCAGAAGTTACTTTACAGAAAAACCTTTTGCCTTTTTAGAGACCAGGAAAAAAAAAAAAACCCACGTCTAAACAGTTTCCAAACACAGATTTTCACATCCCTTGTGTTATGGCCTGGTTTGGAAGCCTGAACTGCATGAAAATCTGCTTGGCTCAAAACAAGCTAAATGTTGTTTTAACACGTTTCTTCCTTCATCTCTGAGAGGTAGGTTTCTTTGTGGCTTTTGAGCAGGAAAACAACATTTGGCATTTCAGCAGAACAGTTTTCAAATGCCATCTCTGGAACTGCGAGTGAGCTATTCTAATAGAAGCTGATGTTACTCTTCCCTCACTTATTAAAAAAACGCTGGGTTTTTTATGACAACTCACAGCAAGGGGCAGGATCCACCACCACATGGCTGCCACGTTCTTCACAGTCATTCACAACACTCCCACTATTTAAGTAGAGCAGGAAGATATAATGCCATGATCTTCAGGGACTTACCTTTTTAATCAAGGCACAATAAGCTATTTCCCTTATCACACCAATGACATTCCTGTCAGAAATGCCCTAATGGCAATTATTGGAATTATCCAATTTCCCCATCCATTGCACACAACGAGCAATGTTTATTGCAGCACTCAGGAGGACCAAGGATGTTCGAGCTACGCCACTTTCATTTGAACAAATGCACACATAGAAAATATTACATTATTTCTTGTAATGGCTCTATTTCAGCTGCAGTGGATTGCAAGTACCTGATCCTCAGGAATGCGTTGTAAGTGAAAAGCCAAGATGTCTCGAGGTGAACAAAGCTGAAATCCCCAAAGTTAGGGGGAACAATGATGCATTTAAACTCAGTCAAATAATCGTTTTCTTCACGTGAAAGGCTCTGCATAAGTAAAAATATCAAGTATTCCAGTAACCTCTATCTTAGGGAGGTTAAAAAATAGATACTTCAAAATTACAAAAGAAGTTAAGAAGGGACATAATGGTTCAATCAGCAAAAGCAACTGGTTTTATTCCTGTGAGACAGTGTTAGAGTACAAACCTGGAACTTTTAAGGCATTTTTATTTTGTTTGATTTTGTAGGCAGAGCATTAAAGAGGACTGACTCTTACTGTAGCAGGTATGATGCTACAGGCATTGACATTTTATAAAACCTTTAGCTAGGACAAAAGAAAAATCATAAAAGATAGAATTAAAAATACTTAAGTTTTTCATTGTGATTTTTAAAATGTCCCCTACTACACTTTGCAATGCCACTAACACATTAGAGCTAGATTAATGTGTTAATAAATATCAAAAAATTTAAAAATATTAGCTTCTCTTCAGACCTTAGATCAAGCCAATAACAAGAAATGGTAACCAAAAAAGATGGTCTGCATCTCACAGTCTACTCTACATTCTAAGAAACACATGGGTAAAAGAAATTTAATGTCTCAAAACCTTGATACAGCATTAGAAGGATTGAGCAATTACTTTATCAGTGAAACAAATGTGTTGAAATTGTATGTATTACATTTATTCTTCTGAGGACAAGCAGTGACTATATGGACAAGGGGATAAAGTTCATACTTCTATCAGCATGATACACCAATATAGAAAAAAATTAAATTCTAAATGCAGAAGTGATAAATAGTGAGAGAACTCTCATGTCAGTGGGATTAAGATTTCCGCCTGTGACAGTTTCCCAAGAAAACAATGTACACTGAAAAGCAAATGCACATGTCTTAATCCATAATAATCCATTTCAGAGAATACCAATGAATAGCATGGGAAAAGGCTCTGGACAACTACCAGCTGGAAAAAAAAGGCTTTTTATTTCAAAACTTGCTCCAAGAAAGGATTTAAAATAAGGACAATAGGACGAATCTTTAAATATTTATGCACAAATATGTGCGCACTTTTAAGCTTGATACAAGAAATTTTATTAATTGTTAATACCCACTGATTAGGTTATGTTCTATGTAAAGGTCATTAGACAGAAGAAAGCCAGCTGTTCTCCATGCATTACACAACAGTAGATTTTGAGTCTTAAAACACTGCCAAAATGACTGCATTCTGTGAGCACTTGCACACAGGACAGGGTCTCTGAACAGTTCTGGTTGAAGCCAGAGCCTCAGCTACTGTCTCATTTGCTCTGGAGGCTACATTCAGATCCACTACCACAACACAGGTCTAATTGCTGGAGGGGTTATAATGAGGTAGAATGGAGAACAGGTCACAGGACTACAGGCCATCACAAGACAAAATAATCTCCCAGTCATGGTGTCTGTTTACTCAGGGGTGAGCACAGAAGTCCTGCTTTAGTAGTCTGCAGACATCTCAAACCAAAATTAACTGGTATGAAATGAGGTGCTGTGGGGGAACAGAGAGTAGCAAACATACAGAGAAGAGGTTGTCTTATGGGTCTGGGATGTGACAAGTCAGGCAGCCAGCCCACTAATATGAAATATGGCTCCACAGCTTGGCTATTCAAAACAAGGAGTTTATCCATGGCAATGCATTGTCACTGCAACTGGTGTGGACACGGAGCTGGGAAAACAAAGAGGGCAGCCTCATTTCCACAGTAAAATAAGTCATACTCTGCAGGAGACATGCACATGAATTGAGTTTATCCAGCCCTAATTTGGCCAAATGTGTGTTAACTCAGTTCTGGTGTAATCCAATCAGATGAAGATCCAAGCTTTGAAATAACTGTGAGACTAGGAAAGGTAAATAACAGAAGCAAGGAACTATTAAAATGTTCTTATGAAACCTAAAACCTTGATTATTGCTATTTGCTAGCTGCTGTAAATAGATGGTCATTGAAATTTTAATGCTGTGAATTGTCTTACTCAGCAGGCTGATGTCAGTAGAGCAATTTACATAACACTGAATTAAAAGGTATTTTTACAGAAGGGAGAACTGCAAGGAATTGCTGAGATAAAAGACAAAAATTACATTATGGTTTTACAGGTGTTTAATATACTAGCTCTGAAAGATTAGGTAATTTGTTTCCAATTCAGAGAAGTTACTTTTTCCAAGTTTTATTTGGGGCAAAAAAATGCAATCAACAGATTTCCTCAAGATTAGACAGTACCTCAAATACTTTTTAATGATAAAATATACAACAGTCCTTGTACAGTGCTTAGAAGGAACAGAACAACTCATAATACTGTCATTTACCAATTTAATATTACCAATTCAATCCACCTCAGGAATAACTGATAATTCTGCACAACTGATGTCAAGCTCTGCCACGACACATTTTTAATACAGTAAAAAAAATATTCTGAATAAAAAAAGAAGAAAATTATGAGAATGTATTTATAGGCGCAGTTATAGGTATCAACTTCTCTGTCACTGAGCCAACCAAACTTTTCCTGTAGGCTGTGGGGAAGCTGGAAGGCATCCTCTACTCATACCTATCCTTATCCTTCACCATTTCCTGCAGCATCCAAATGTTCCCTAAGGTTTGCACCATTTCATTTTCACCTTGGCAGATTTTGTTGCTTCGCACACAACCTCAGAAACCACGAGACAAAATGTTATATTTGTAGTTCACCCAAAGGAATGAGTGACAAAGGTATTTACACCTAGAATGCTTCTCTAGCATTCAGCCCTCAACATAGAAATGCCAGTATTCTAACACACCCAGCTCCTGACGTGCTTCTTCCATACCTTAAAAGCAGCACCTCCGTGAATAACTGATTTGATGAAAATCCCAAGATCAGCTCCTGTCTCCCGAGATTTGTTGCCTTTCAAGCTCACACCAAGTCCAGCAGAGCCAGAATCATTCAGAGGAATCTCAAAGGTCAGCTGCTCTGTGGTTTCTGGAGAAAAAATACTGCAGTTTGGCTCTCCTTTCTGTTGGAGAAAACAAGCATGAAAATAGGGGTGATAGGTCAGCATGAGTAGCGTCCACAGAGCTGAACAATTAGAAATAGTCCTCTTTTCCAGAAAATAGCTGGAAGAAACAACTTTATAATCAACAGTGCATTTAGCTAACATTTTGTCACGAGATCTGGCTTAAAATGTTATGCCTAATGATACCTGGGAATATGCTTAAATAGAAGGTAAAATAGCTTAGTTCCACATGATATAAAACTAATGTTGGAGCAGAAAGTAGAAAAGACGTTTATACACAGCTGCATTAAAAATGTAAGCCATAAAACTCTCAACATCTTTACATGCAGCTCACAAACTATAATGACAGTTATACTGTTAAATCCCATTCCCCTTTGAAAATTGAGTTTCATCCTTAAAAAATTATCCTTCCTTTAAACCTGTCTGCAGAGCAAAGCTGGTGTAACAAAAGCAAAGGTGAAAATTGAAAGCACAGTAACTTATTCTGCACTAACTCCCTTAGTACATACTTTGATTCCATAGAGGTTTGATTGCTCCTTTTTCATTCTGGTATAGGTTAATCCCAAGATTTTCTCTAGATTAGAGAGCTGTTTACAATACTGTCAAGTCAAGCATACACAGCTACAGAATATCAGAAAGAACTTCCTTTTACTGTACACTGTGTGTGCAGTTTTGTAGGGCTGTCTGTTGCTGGGCAGAGGGGAAGGGGGTGTGGTTGTCTTTTTAAAAGCAGGTTAGAATCATAAAATTATATAAAATTAAAGTTTTGCCTGAAATATTTATATTGGCACACCTCAAAAACAAAACAAGGACAAGGAGACCGATTATGGAATGAAGTGTGAAGTGTTCATGGAAAGTGCTAGTGCAGAATGTTATGCAACACATTCAATTTCATTTCATTTTTTCTTCTCCATATAACTCTAAGACAATTAATAAGCTTTTGTTTCTTGACATTGGGACATTTTCTATTCATTGAAACAGTAGTATTAAAGAATTAATAGGAAAAAAAAACCATGAAAAGGAAGCACACAGACACAAGCTGAAAGATGACTGACTGCTGCTTCTAAAGGCGCCAAATTCTTACATTAAATTATCAAGTAGAGGCCACATGCAATCAGTGCAGTAGCTGGGCCACTTCTCTTCTTCCCCAGTGAGAGATCACCTCCAGGACTGAAGCTGCAGCACAGGCAGTACCAATGCAATTGTCAGCAAAGGTGACAGCAGTGCAGATGGTTCCTCAGCAATTGAGTACACCTGTGCATTCAGCTATCATGCTGTCTGATCAACAAAAGTATGACCCCAGAACTAAGGGCAGAAATTAATATCCTGAAGAAACAGTAACACCTAAGTATACTTGCATTTATTTCAGATACCCTTTCACTGATGAGGAGCAACCACTGGTTAGAGAGGAATCACGTCAGCCAGAAAACTGACTATCAAACTCAATCGCAATATGCACCATGTTTAAATTTTTCCTGGAATCTAACTACATGACATTAAAGTCAATACAGTTCACCTAACTGCCAAATATAAAAATGACAGAGCACCAATACTGACAACTGTCTTAATACCAGCATTCAGCTCCAGTACCAAAGTTGCACATTTGTGCCTCTGCTTTCGTTCACCAGAAGTACAAGAGTTCTCAGCTACCCACGTCTGTCACTTTTATTTCTTAGCTTTGGATATGGACATCCTGAACATAACCCCCCCAAAGCCTATAGATTTGTAAAAACTGTGAGAAATACAGAATGATAACTTGTAAACACTCCTCTTCCTTCAGAAGAACCAGTGAGAGGAAAAAAATATCTCTACTGGCCTACTAACATAACCATTTTGTGTTTAACTTTCTCAGGGTTTTAGAGAAAAGATTTTCTGCCAAATCTTTTAATCTTTTTCAACTTGCACATATTCTTGTCAATTGATTCTGAGCTCTTAGATCAGAACTCTACTCAACTGGCACATCCTGTCAAGAACTGGACAGAAGCAATTCTTCTCAGGGTCTCAGACACGTGATGACTCCTGCCTTTAGGACAGGACTTGGTATTACTGTCCTGTTCCTCCAGGCAAGCAGTTCCTGTGGGTTTCTGCTCTCCTTCCACTTCAATCTGTGACATCTGCACTAGATTTGCCTCTTCTCTATGTCAATACAGTGGTTGTGTCTTTGCCCATATCCCAAGGAAGGCAGTGAGGGGGCTGTTAGCACAGGACATAAAGCTCCCAGTGCTCCTGCCTGTCTTAACCAGAGCAGTCACAAATTGCTTTATAGCACTACCTCAGTACAAACTAGGACTTCATATGAAGCTGAATTTGGTCACCCAACAGAGCTGTTTGGTGTTCTCCATTTCCCAGCTTCCTTTAACATAATTATGCTGTGCACCAGAGCTTGTTAAGTAACCCACCATATCACTCTATGCATGCCCAGGAGCGTTCAGCAAAACTCCAGACAAGTACAGCTAACTTTTGTCAGTATTTAATTTCCTATGTTTTCCTTATTAAATTGGAATCTGTGACATTTGTCTACCATTTTCCTTGCTACAAAATTTCTATCAAATAGATCACTTAATCATATCAAAAGGTCAGTAAATTTAATGTAAGCTGCTTTTACCTATTACTGGAAAACGCGCTAATATTTTTTAAAGTCCTTCACAAGTTTCTTGTTCAACATAGTCCAATCATCCCAAACACCTCTCCTTTGCATTATTTATATTCAGCTTTATCCAAAGATCCAGCAAAAGCTGATTTTAAAATAATGTTGAGCTTTGTGGAATAGTAGTATCAAAAATTTGTTACCCATGATGGAGGTTGAAAGTCATCAATTCAAAGATTTCACAGGGATGGGTAAGAGGAGAGGAGATGCATATCTACAAGTCAGTGATTAATTCACTGTAAGGAAAGTAAACTCTGTCTTTACTTCCTTAAAATTTTCCTCACCTACTCATTGTACAGCATCTAGTAAATGCCTGGTAGTAAGTCTACAGCACAAGACTATCTGGTGCAAATACAAAATTGCAAATTTTATTTGCCGGAGAATGTGAGAAGCAGCAGAAAGGAGGAAAACCAGAGCAGAAAAAAAGGATGAACAAAACCTAGAAGATTGATTTCATCTTATACTTTCTAAATGTTTTCAAATAATTATCCTGATCATAATGCTCTTCCCAAGCAATACCTTTTCACTGATGACAAAAAGAGCTCCAGCCATCCTTAAGTTAACAGCTCATCAATTAACTGCTTCATTTAGGCAACTAATTTAATGAATGATGGCCTCTGTTCCTAGAATATGCAGGTATGAATATTAAATGCTGACAGTGGCTCACAGAGCTGGATTCCTACTGCTTCTATTTCCCTGACTTTGCTAAAACATCACCCCAAGACATTAATACTTCACAATATAGCAACCACCATCAGCTGAATTATGGTCTGGTGAAGGAAACCCTCTCCAACGCACTAAACCTTGAATTCTATTAGAAACACTTCTTACCTCAAGATCATCCTAGAATCTGAACTCACTCAAACACAGAATGAATGAAATGAGCTGCAACACAAATATGTTTCTAGCCTGGAAAAAACTTACAGCTTGATGTTATAAATTACCCAGTCAACAACCACATAATGTATTTTCCATAACAAATGTATCATACCCCAGCAGTTTAGGAATTAAACGATAGTACAGCATTGAAGCTATTCCCTACAGCAGACACAGGAAAGAGCTCAATTGTAGCAGGGTAAACAAGAAATCTTCACATAAATCGAAGTCCAGATAGCTAAGTGGTGATCCCACAGGATGGTTAGAGCTTTGAGATGGCCTGGCCTACAGACTCTGGGACTTTCACACAGTCCCAGAGTGGTAAGGTTGGAAGGGAGACCAGTGGGTCATCAGGCCCAACGCCCCTGCACCAGCAGGTTCATCCTGGAGCACAACAGCACAGGATTGAGGCTCCACAACCCTGAGCTCCCTCAGCCTTTCCTCATAATAGAGATGCTCTAGTTCCTTCATCATCTGTGTTGCCATCCTCTGGACTGGCTCCAGGAGCTCCATGTCTCTCTCGTGCTGAGTAGCCCAGAACTGGGCACAGCACTTCAGATGTGCCTCACCAGGGCTGAGCAGTGGGGCAGGATCACCTCCTGTGACCTGCTGGCAATGCTCTTCCTAATGCACCCCAGGATCCCATTGGCCTTGGCCACAGGGGCTCACTGATGGCTCAGGAACAGCTCATTGCCCACCAGGACCCCCAGGTCCTTTCCCACAGAGCTGCTCCAGCAGGCAATTCCCAGCCTGTGCTGGTGTGTGTGGCTGTTCCTCCCCAGACGTGGGACCCTGCACTCACCTTTGCTGAATTTCAGAAGGCTCCTCCCTGCCCATCTCTCCACCCTGTCAGGGTCCTTCTGAAGGGCTGCACAGAACTCAGGGGGATCAGCCACTCCTCCCAGTGAACCTGCTGAGGTGGCATCTGCCCCTTCATCCAAGTCACTGATGAATAATGGGCCCAGTACTGAACCTTGGGGGACACCAAGGCATCCAATGAGACCCTGTGTCACTGTTCAGCCAGTTTTCAATACTGTTCACTCTCTGCCCACTCACCCAGTCCACCCTTCCTGAGGCAGCCTGTGAGGATGTGGTGAGAGACAGTGCTGACAGCCTTGCTGAAGTCGAGGTAGACAATGTCCCTCATCCATCCAGGTATTTGTTTCATTGTAAAAGGCAATCAGGTTAGTCATGCATGATTTACCATTAGTGAATCCACTCTGGCTACTCCTGATTACCTTCTTGTCATCCATGTAAACAGTTTCCTGAATCCTCCTTCTTGCCCTTTCTGAAGACTGGGGTGATATTTGTTTTCTTCCAGTCCTTGAGCACCACTCCTGATGGCCACGACCTTTCAAAGATGATTGTGAACGGCCTCCACAGCTCTCTCAGCACTTGTGGATGCATCATATCAGGGTCTATGGACTTCTGGATGTCAGGTTTGCCTAGGTGTTCTCTAACCCAATCCTTTTGACTAAGGGAAATTCTTTCCACCTTTCCTTTACCCTTGTCTCCCAGGTCAGAGAATCCCAAGTGATGACCTTGTCAATGAAGACTGATGCAAAAAAGGTCTTTGGTAAATCTGCCGTCTCTGCATCCTCTGTTACCAGGCTCCCTGTTATGTTTAGTAATGCTCCCACATTATCCTTGGTTTTCCTTTTGTTATTGATGTATTTGAAGAAACCCTTCTTGTTGTCCTTGACATCCTTGGCCAGATTTAATTCCAGATGGGCTGTGGCCTTCCTTATCTTGTTTTTAGTTACTCTGACAACCCCTCAATATTCATTCCAAGTGATCTGACCCTGTTTCCATCTCCTGTGTATTTCCTGCTTAGGGTTGAGTAATGACAGGAGTTCTCTGTTCATCCATGCAGGTCTCTTGTTCCCTTTGCCCCATTTCTTGCTAATTTCTTTCCTTTAAGAGGGGTACATTGAGAGAGGAACACTCTAAAGCATTAATAAAATTTACGCAGCAGGGACACAGGTTGAAGTAAAAAACAAAACAAACACCCACAACCACAAAACTCTGACAAAAAACTAAAAAACAACCCAACACTTCAAGAGTCAGTCTCCACTGTTTATTTTGTCCTTGCTAGGCAGGTCCTTCCTTCAGCTTTGCTAAATCTTAGCTGTCAGTTTTCAATGGCTTCTACAGCTGCAACAAGCTCTGAACAGTCTCCTCCTGGTAATCCCATCTCTGCAGCCTAGTGATGTTTGTTCTCTAATATTTATAGCAGTCTGCCAGCCACAGCTCGTGCTCAAAGCTCCCTCCTGGTTGCACCATTCAGCACACTAGGCAGCTCCCCACCTCTCTCAATTGCTTGGGGAAGACAAAGATCTCCTCTCTCTTTCCTGAACCAGAAGGCAACAGACAAAAGTTGTCTAAGAGGAAATCTTTTCAACTTTCTGTCCAGATTTGGTGGTTAAACAGAACAGAGCAAACAACCAAACAGGTACTATCCCTCTCAAGGGAAATCAGGACAGGACTGTTTTAATCTACTGATATACCTTCATGCAACTTCAGTAAAATCAATTCTGACATTTACTGAATCACCAGAAACCAGACAGAAAAGTTCAGAGCAGAGTTTATATGAAAGAGAGAGAACAGAGAGTTTGCTAGATATGAAAGCAGAAAGCCCTAATAACACACTACTACATAATATTCAGCAATGCAGACTCAAAACCTGTATCTAAGGGTCTCATGATACATTAATTAATCTCCTGCCAATGCTTTTAATTTTTAGAAGCACAGCTATACCTCACATATCTGATTTCTTAATTAAAATATTATAATAAAGGATTATTAAAAATAATCTAAAATTTTACTGGTCTCAAAAATAAATCCTCAGTATTTTAAAGACCACAGAGAATATACTTTTAGCTTTCTCCTCCTCCCACAATACACAACTGCTAAGTCACCAGAGCAGTACAAGCAGAACTATAACCTTTGAGAAAAGTACTGTGAATTTTATTCTTCCACTTTCTACTAGTCCATGGTTATATCCACACAATATTGTGTCAATCCTCTGTCTACCATGGGACACCACTTTCAATTAGTCCTTTTATTTAATCTTACACTATTTGTTCTCATTGACCACAGCCCTTTTAATCTGTGGATTTGTGATAACCTAATGCTAATCTCTCACTGAAAAGGTTGCCTTATATATCCTTATTGTGTTTTTTGCCAAAAGAGAAGCTTACAAAAAAATTAGCTCTCACTCAGGCAGGAAGGAAATAGCATTTGTTTGACACAACAAGAGACCTTTCAGTACCTGTCTGGTGCCCTTGACCAGCACACTAATATGGCCTCTCAATATGCTGACTGCCCCTTGCCTGGCTGCTCATTTCTGATAAGAGATGTCAACTCCCTGGGGTGCCATTCAGAGCCAACAGCAAAAGGCAAAAGACTCAGGAGGGTTATTTTCAAAGGTTTATAAAGGAAATAAGACATTTGCATCCTTTTGCAGTGACTTTCTGATAAAAATATCTACATTGTGGCACCACATTATTATTGGCAGAAAAGCTTGAAAAGAAGATCCTCCCTATGTGCATCATGCTCCACACTCTTTCCAAGCACTTAGCCACAATTAAGAAATACTTTGCTGAGAAGTCAGTCATTCAGTCACAGACAAAATCTGCACTATATTTTGCAAGACATATTGTAACACTCTTAAAAGTAATACTCAAAGGTAATACACTGTTGCAAGCTTGTCACAATCTAGTAAATAACTGAAATCATTGCTGCATGTATTCATCCTTAGCATTTCTGACATTTATATTGGCTTCTTTAAAATTATCTGTACTTCATACTACAATAAAAACTAAATGGCCACTAATGGCACACCCTGCTAAGACAAGAAAGGCAGCAGCAAATCCATGGAGATATATGATGGCATGCTTGGATAATTTTAATGTTAACACAGTACAATACAAATTTGTGTCACGTTAGATAGAATGTGTTTGCTTTGAATTATGTAGACTCTCTGGAATTCTAGCTTCAAAACCTGACAAAACTAGACAGCTCTTCATCCAAGGCAGATACAGTGCATTTCAGGACTGGAGACTCCTCAGTTTGCTAGACTTGCCTATTGAAGAACCCACCAAAGAAACGGCTGGCCCTTGCAAAAGTTTTGTATTTGTTATTTGGTGTGCACTGCTCCTCAACGTTAAAAAAATGCAGCTTCACCTAACCTCTAAAGATATATAACTGTAGGAAAGAGAGGGAGAAAAAGTAACTAGTTCAGTCCTCAGTCAAGGTCAGCCTCACAGTGAAAACACCCATTTTCAGCCCAGGGATGGGGTAAACTGTGTGCTCATGCACCCTCCTGAGCTGGAGCCTTACGCAGTTAATACATCTTGGCACCCAGAGCCTGAAATCTTATCACACATGAAGATGGAAGGCTGTGTGGTATTTTCAGGGTGAATTTAAGGGTTCTGCTGCTGCATCATTTCAGAATTCATTCCAGGCACAGGTCACAACATGGTGACATACAAACCCAACTCTACTCATTTTAGTGCTTACTGTTTTAAAGGAATGGTAAACAAAGCAATAAGCAGGGTATAATTCTTTTATGTCTACTTCAAACACCCCATGCATATGTTTTACATTAAGTCAGCCTAGGAAAACTTTTTAATAGTTCTTTATGTATTCTAAGACAGAAAGATTTTAGAAATGTTCATATGGAATAGAACTGGTGACCCTTGTAAATGGCAAGGCACTACATTTGTTAGCAGGATTCAAAAATTGCCCAAATACTCTGCTTTTATTAAATGCAAATGCTGTAGACCTGGGTAACACATCCAAAACATATGAAGACTCAATTTCTGTTAAGACCAGATTTTATATGCCTCCATTCTGATGTATATATACTTATGATTTCATACATTAAAGTGGGCTTCCAAATAATTTAAGGCAACCTCAGAGCTAAGACTTATATTATCACATCAGCAGTTTTCATTTCCCAGTGTTCTGAGGCAGGGTTCCTAAATCTAGGAATTTTGGGCAATAATCCCATAAAACATCTTATGAATATATTATCTCATAGTGCAAGAAACATTATGCTTTTCTCTCCTTACTTGCATCCTCTCTAACTTATTCTTTCCCAGCAGGCAGAGCACCATCAGAGGGTTTTGCAGGCAATGAAGATTATGACCAGGTCTTTCAGACCATCCTTTTAAGGTTTCTCATATTTGCTGGAATGTAGGAACAGTGGGCTCTGAAAGGCAAATCATTGCTGGATCATAACACTCCTATGGGTCTGACAGAGAAAGCAACAGTAGACCAGATGCAATAAGGTCTCTGTGGCCTCAGAAAGGCTGACAACTGCTATCACATAGAAAAATCACATTTGCTCTGCTGGTACCTTTATGGGCACTTCACTGCATATGAGAGCTCAAAAAACAACCACTGTTGGATTACCAAGCAATTTATTCCCCTTTGGTTAATTAGGGACTCACACACAAACCCTGGATAAAGAGATACTTTTCAATGTGACAGGAAAAATTGTTGCATTCCTTCTTAACACTGATCTCTTGCTGACTTTTGTAAAGAACAGAACTAATCAACAAACCTCCAAGAACAGTTTCAGTACTCTAAGACATAATGAAATAGTAACCATCTTCTGAAATACATAATGAAGCTGAAAACCTCTGAGGGGCTGCAGTACACAATGCTTTGTCTTTAAAAATATACGTTTTTGTAGACTCAACCTACACTCGTTTCTCAACTATTCCAGATGAAGAGAATAAGCCCAAAATGAAACTTTGCTTTAAAACCCTCAGGATATTAAAAAATCTACATAGTTTATAAACAAAGAAAGGTGCCACGTACATTCACAATATCCTTGTCTTCATTACACAGAACACCTTCTTGTGTATGCTAATAAAATTCAATATATACTTCTTTTTTTTCCTATCCAATTCATCTCCCTTAGAACAGAGGTAACACAATAGAGAAATAGTACTTGCTGGAATCACTTTCTGACTGAAATTATTTGTTCATTTCTGGATAATTGAGCACTAGAATCATGGGTTTGAACTACAAGAACAGGTGCAAAAATGGTTAAGTCTAGGCTGTAATTTCACTTATTTCCTGCACATAAGAAGGCAAGCAACAATTAAAAGGAAGTAATAGAAATTAAGCTTTGAATATTAAAACAAATAGGCCAACTGGTTTTCCTTCAGGCATATAAGTTCAAGGCAGTAGAAGAAATTAACTGGGGGAAGACTAAAACATAAAAGTTAATCATATGGTAAGTAGAAAAAAAATGCTTAATTGAACTTGCCACTCATCCTGCTTCCTTCCATCCTGTATAATACACATGTAAAAAAAGACTTAAAGACCAATACCGAGTTTAGTGCATTGTTGCTCATTTAGCTATTGTTATAAAAATTATGGTTTGTTCCCATTCATCCCCCATTCTTCAGGCATCAGTTAACATGCCAAGAAACCACAGAAATAGCAATTACAGTTGCAACTGTAAGTCAAAGAAATTTTTTAAACAAAAAATAAAGGGTATGCAAAAAGTACAACGTATTTGCTCTAACTTAGAGAAAAATGCAAGCAAATACTTTTGGTGCTATACTATTTCTGGCTGTTACAGAACAGTCACATTCCTCTGCTGGTGTGCATCACACAGAATAAAGAATTGCAAAGGATCATAGCACAGAATGGGTTGCACCAGAGCTGTTTCATTCAAGCAATATTCCCTTTGTTACCAATGCAGAGATAAAGAAAGAGAAGGGGGAGTAAATTTTTGCACCATTATTAATAGAAATGGCACTTTCAGATCATACATTTTCCCTAGAGAAAAAACATGATGCAACAGACACACATGATTAAAACACTCTATTTCCAAAACACAATAGAATGATAGCCACAGTTTGATGTGCATTCCACTCCCTTTGAGAGGAGCTGGGAAATCTAAACTCATTCAGTTCATCCAATTCCTTTCTGTAATATTCACCATTCTCTAGAAAAGAGTGTTACACAGTTTAAAGCCCAAATGCACCTTAAAGAGCACACTAATCACTGGCCACTCCGTAGACCATGGTAATTAAGAGAATCAAGATCTTCCCCCGGAGTTTTGGAATCAGCTCCTTACTTAGCTGCTACATTGTCAACAGCTGGCATGAATTACTGGGAACATTTGGCTAACTGATAGTAAGAAGGACAGCCTGTGGTTGGTCCAAATTCTACTTCACTAATCTGTTTCAATACATATATAAAAAAAATCTCATTAGAGCCTTAATATCTTTTTTTTAAAGGAGTAACAGCCCTACAAATACTGGGTTTTCAATTCTTTTCCCTTGTTATGCACAAACACTGTAACTCTGTAATTCTCAGATGCTGCAAGAACCAGTGTAACCAAAGCCCCCATTGCCTAAAATTTAATAATACTTTTTTGCAACACTGATTCATCCTCATCTGTATCATATCTCAGCTGCTGTGACAAAGGCTTGCTACTCTGAATATAATTTTCTACTTGCTAGCAATTCATAAGCACAGATCACAGTAACAAAACACCAAACTCTGTTCCCATCTATCACACTGAAGAGAAAATATTCGTGAGACCAAGCTTTCCCCAAGCCGCAGCTTTATTACAAGGTAAAGTCAAATTATATTATTACAGACCCATGCAACAAAATGCCACCCAGTGTGACTTTATTACATTATTTGCTTTGTGCCCATGCAGTTATCAAATTCTCTCCAGCAAACCAACATAAAACCCCAGTTCTAGTGGAGCAACATGCTCAAAAGTGGTTTTGTGCATGGGTTTCTAGTGGGTCCAGCTTCCAGATGTATCTTTGCCACAGGAACCTGTGGGGAGTGGGTACATTTACAAAGTGGCCCTTCTTTTTTTATCAACAGGTAACAGGGAATCTAAAGAAAACAACTCAGATTACAGTCCCTGGAGACCTGCACAAAGCAAGAACAAGTCTGATATAAAGCAATTACCATATTATTGCCAGGCATTAGCCAAATCCCCAAGTATTCAGGTAAATTCTGCATGCATGTTACACTGTCAGGGCACTCAGTTACAGCTGTCCTTGAAAAACATTGGATTAGCCACTGTTTTTCCTTCCAAAAACAAACATTTAAAGTGCTGGCATTTTTCTCCTCTTTGATAAAACAGTACTGTAACTTTTGAGGTAGCAGAGGATTAGTCCAATGTAATATCATGGCTAAAGCTGAAACCAAACAAAAAAGCTAAACCAATTTTTTTTTTTTAAACCTTTGTTAAGACTATTCTCAGACACCTCATGAATTCTAACAAGCATTGTGTTAGCATCAACATCTGGTAGCTTAGTGGGATGGTAACTCACACTTTTGCTGTAAGCTACCAGATGTTGCCGAAGGGCTTTTTAATTTAGATGGGCTGGTTCCATAAATTTATGTAATGTATTTCAGTAATTCTCATTTTTATTATGTTGTACCTGATTGAGATAACGAGGAACACAGAGCAGTCTTAGAATTCCCACATCATCACTGTTACAGTGAGGGCCATCATTTGTGCATCATTCTATCACAGAGAAAGCAACCTAAGAGAAGGTCAAGCCAGCAGGATAAATGTGGCTACTCCCTGGATTTCAATCATGCCAGTCATAAGTAAATCACCCTTTGAAAGGTAGTTAATCCTTGCTGTAGAGACCAGAATTTATTATCACACAATTGTGGCAGGTAGAAATTATAAACAGCTTTTAGATTCTTCCAGTCTTTCATACACACACACTGCTACAGTGATTTCCAGAAGAATCTGCACTATGACAATACATAATAAGTATAATGTTGGGGGAACAGGAGAGAAAAGAGAAGAATGTACATTTTTTAAGTAATGTGCTTTATAACTTAAAAAACCCAGAAAACACTGTTAATGGCTAGCATTTTCAAAAAGTAAACTCTTATTCAGAAGAGCTGGTGGATGAAAAGAAATTCTACATAGAATAGATAATTTATTACTTTAAGACTCAAATTTCCCTCTGATCCACACAGACACTGAGTCTACAGCTCAGGGCTTACTCAGCAGAGCAATGCAATGACCAACATTGGTGCTTTGGCAACAAAATGAGTGACAACAAAAGCCCAATTACAAGGCTGAAAACTGCCATTATGCTCCTTAAAAATAACACAGTGAAAGAGAAAAATGGATATAAAAATAGTTTTGCTAAGACACTTCACAAGTGCTCACAAGAAAAAGTGGGCAGCAGCAGCACAAGAGAAAAGACTCCCATGAGAGAACCTGAAAGCCCCTCCAGCTCCCTATCCTGTCATGGGCAACCCTCTCAACAAGGATCTCAACAAGGTCCAACTGGCAACAGGGAAACAGGAGGAAAACTGTCAGCAATGTTCTGTGAGGAAACATAACTGAGCATTTCTGGAGAAGATCCTGACAACAGTCTAAAGGAAAAGCAAGAAGGCAGCATCTTAAGGAAAAGATGAAGGCGGTTTGTGTTCTTTGAAGGAGATAAAATGAGACAAAAGCAGGAAATGCTGTCCTTTCCTTATCCTGAGGACTTAATGAAAGGTCAAGTATAGCCATCAATCAAGATAAGGAAGAGGCAGCCAAAGAAATGACCTTCTCTGAGGGGAAACAAGCATGTATCAGATAGCACTTTTACTCTGATGCAGTTCTCTATGTGAGAGAAAAGAGAACAGTTTAATGCCAGCGTTAATAGAAAAGTGAAAATTAGGCACTTGAGATGGAAAAAAGACAAGCAAAAGCCTATTAAGTCAAAGGCTAGCAGCCAAGGAAAAGCTTGCTTCCAAAATTTGTGAGGAGTGCAGCAGAATTCTCTTCCTCACCACTCCTGCAGTTGGGCACCTGGCTTATGAGACATCTCCCGGGGACAACCACCCTCACTAGTTTGTCAGTGATAAGCTGCAGGCTCATTACATGCACTTTACATTTCTGGTTTAAAGCTTGCTGCTTTTCTGAAAGAGAATTACCCATTTTTAGTTATGCTTGACCTCACACTTGCAAAATTAATTTACAGTATTCCCCTGCGAGTTATGCTTATGCTGTCATTTTGGGGATGAAAAATCAGATTGTGTGGAATTGCATCCATAGTAGATAAAAATCAAACACCCTCAAAATCAAATTTAAGTATAAATACTTCTTGGAAACAAGCCTTATGTGACTACCTTTTATTGTCATTTCTCAGTTGACATAATTTCTATTTCCTGGGCTAGTATTTAACCATGGAATTGTTTCAAAGCCACTCTTTGGTAAAGAATAAGAAGTTTACCAGCTCTCGAGGTAGAAAGGCCTCCTCCTGACGAGCCACAATCAGACAGACAGTCTCGCCTTGCTTTGTGCCTCTCAGCATAGCTACAAGCTCTTCCTGGGTCCTGCCAGTGATGTCCCGTCCATTCACCTATCAGCCACAAAAGAACAGAGGATGTCTTATCTCTGACTGCCTTTTAGCAGGTTTATTAGGTTCTCCTCACCCAACACAGGTGTCATTCAGCGACTGAGAGCAAAGAAGAATCAGCAACAGCTCCCATACTGCCTCTCCCTCTGGCCCTGCACAAATTACTTAACCTTTCTCCTCCTCATTTTCACCATCTGTTAAAGCAGCGCTGTAGTACTTACTCGCCTTGCAGGGGGTTTGTGAGGCTTAATTAGTTTGTAAAGCACTTTGAAGATGAAAAGTGCAGAAACAAGACCTTAGTATTAAAACTGTTTACCTTAAGAGCTTTTTGAGGTTAGTAAGTAGAAATAACCCAAAAGATAATAAGATTGTAAGTCACAAGATATCTGAAAATTTTCAGCAGACTGATTTGAGCAAAATTGCCTTAAAATGAGCACTTTACCAGCTTGATATTAACTGGAGATTTTTGGATGTGGCTGAAGAGGCAAGACATGCTTTGGTCCTAAATCAATACATTTATCTGCTTTAAAAATCAAGATCTTATCAGGTTCCCAGTGTTCAAACACCCCACGGACCCTTGTGAAAAAGAACAATTTTTCCACCTCATGGTGTAAAGCACTTGTTGACAAACAAGCGACAGAGAAACTTGAGAGTGACTTTTTTTTTAACCCAAGGGCAAGAACTGTAGTTCCATACACCAATAATATGTATGAGAAAACAGAAGATTTATGACAAAGCTAGCAGTCAATTTTGAGCAATGCAAACACAATGGATGTTTATCCTAACCTCCAGGATTCTGTCTCCAGACTGCAAACGACCATCCTTTATTGCTGCACCTTTTGGTAAAATATTCTTCACAAAGATTGGGCCAGGACCATGTACTGAAGAGTCTCTGGTAACTACTGTGAAACCAAGGCCTTCTGGACCTAAAATGTCAGATGAAGAACACACAACATAAATTTCAACATGTAAATGATGATCATTAGAAGTAAGCAAACAATGTCAGTAAGATATCCCAGAGATTCATTCACATTAACTTGTACAAAAAAAAAAGCAAACAAAAAGCTGTAAACATAAGCCAATCTTCTGCATGGTCTAGAGAAGAAGTCTACTGATGTCCAAATACATACCCAAACCCTCTTAAGACAGCTACAGATGGAAATACTTGGGTAAGCACATAATAATAAAAAAAAAAGAGTCACTACAATATTAATCTTCACTTTAATGTCAATTATTTTTCATGAACTCAGAGCAATCGGAATTGTTTATTTATAAGCATAAATATAAATTAGCAGGTTTTACTGAAATTTGGTATGTAGGGAAAGTATCACATGATTTGAATGGAAAACTTGATGTGCTGCTAAGAAAGGACAAAGTGGTATTTCTAAGCTTCCATTAGTGAAGTTGTTTACTGCCTAGGAATAAACAACCTCAAGTGTTAACAGATATGCTATAACAAGTAATTTGGGAGTGAAATAAATATTAGCAGGTACTGCTTATAAGCCACTAAAATCACTAGGAATAGCAGAGTCCATAAAAATCTTTTTATACTGAGTGGTATTTCTACCCATGTGATAGTTTTCAAAGATATCATCATGTCAGTATCACATTACTTTTATTTCTAAAAATATAAATGTTTCAAAATCACAAGCATTAGATCTAGAATGGGGACATTATTAAGTGGGGTTTATTAACACAAAGCTGAAGAGTTCAGAAGTAAAATGAGTCATTTAAGTAAAGAAATAACAAAAATTAAGAAATGAGAGCTTGATTACATTCATAATGTCTTATGAGAATAAAGTTAGAGACAGTTTTCAAAAGGGCCACTTCTAGGACCAAATTTTACTCTCAGCCAAATCAGAGACAGAAATCACACAGAAAATACAACTGCCAATTGGAAATTTCTTAAGCATATTTTACTACATGTTCCTAAATCTATTATTCTATTCAAAGAGACACAGATGCATGGTGCAGGAATTAAAGATATACACACAAATCTGGCCTCCTGACAGCTGAATAAATATGATAGAATAAAAGAAAGGTTTGCAGAAAATAAAGGGAAAGACAGGTAAATCTGTGGTCAAGCTCTTGGAAAACATGAGGCAGCAGATTAGATTTTTAAACATATCCTTAAAAGAATATAATCACACTGTTGAGGTTAATTAGTAGGTTTAATAAAATAACAAAGGTCACCAGCAAACAGTTCAAACTTGGAATCTATACTTGTGAAAAGACTGAACCATCTCTCAAAACCACTTGTTGCTAATGAAATTGCTTCCACAGTCAGTAACAGAGATGTCCTAATCAGTGAATCTGGATAGCATACATCCAAAGTTTAAGAGAAAGCCCACTGTAGAAAACATTACTGTTTACATTGCTACACCTTTTGAAAGTTTTGGAACTTTTAAATGATAAATAACTTGATTGTGTCTTCAGTGTCACTTGTTATATTCAAAGTTAAGGTATTACTATAGAGAACATGATACCAAATTAATCATATAATGTCCGAAGACTTACCTTTTTTCAGGTCTATCTTTATTTTCTTTGCATTTCTCCTATTACCAAAGCCCATAAGTGGAGACAGTGATGGAGAAGAAGGCTTTCTACCCAGACGTGGGAGGTTGGGGCTCTTAGCTTGCTGCAGTGCTCCCTGTACTCCTGACTCCAAGATTGCTCCAGAAATATTAATTGTTTTCACAGCAGGTTTTGGATGAAGAGGAGGTGGAATTTTTGTTTTTGTAACTCCTTCTTCATTATTCAGAATACAAAGAGGAGCAATAGCAGACTTTTCATACTGTTCTCTGTTATATGGAGGAAGGACTTCCAAGATGACACTTTGAAATTTCATTGCCTGACGGAAGATGTCCTGAGCCCTTTAAAAGAAAGGTAAGAAAATTGGTATGACAAACTAGAAAACGTGGGCAAAATCTGAAGTTGTTTACAGTGAATTAGATGAAAGTTTAACTTATGTTTCCATGTACAGCGTCCCTTTTTTAGAAAAGTACACATGAAATAAGATTGCAAAACTACAGCATTTCCTTACATTTCAAGTAGAAGCAGCGTATCTGTTGGAATTCCTAAGCTGCTACAAAAACATATTGGCCAGAATAAACTGATGAGCACACTTCTTAATGCAGAGCATCAGAAAGGGAAGTTCTGATGGCAAAAGGCTGCTGAGGTTACAGCTTGCTGCTTTTCTCAAGTGCTTGTCTGTTACGTATTTTCTTGTTGGCATAGAGGCACACTGAGCACTCATCACCAATTGTTCTGGTGAATACATCTACTCCAAGCAAGCTCAACTCTCCATTTTTCCCAAATCCAGTCTAATTGCTCCTCAGATTGCTTTGTAATCCCTAATGCAACTGCTGGCTGGTTCCACAGCAATAAAATAGGATGAGGGTATGGGATACATAGATACTAGAAAAAAAACCCTGGAAAAATGGTGCAATTATTTGTGTTTCTACATAAATGGATAAATAAATAGGTCGATATTACGCACATCTTTCAAGCAGTAACCTTTTGCAAAGTGGATATGCAGATTTCACATAATGGGTGTTTTTACAGATGTGCTCAAATGCAACACCAGAAACTGTGTTAGAGCATTTAATGGAATTATTCCCCTGGATACTGACAGGGCAATGGAGAATAGTTTTAAACTAAAAAAGATTTAGGCCATTAAGAAGAAATTCCTTACTCGGAGAGTAGTGAGGTACTTGAACAAGTTGCCCAGAGAAGCTGTGGATGCCCCATCCTTGGCAATGTTCAAGGCCCTGCTGAACGGGGCCCTGAACAACTTGATCTAGGTGTGTGACATCCCTGCCTATGCCTATGGGATTGGAATGAGATGATCTTTAAGGTCCCTTCCAACCCAAACCATTCTATAATTCTTTGAACTGGTACTATGGTAATGATACCATGCTCAGATTCCCATGCACTGTAAGGCAATTAAGACAAGCTGGCCAAAAGAACTGCTCATAAAACCTTCCCTGGATTTTGAATAACCTGTAGAATTGGACAATCAAGCCATGTTACAAACCTTGGGTTCTAAGTGAGCAAAGGAGATTTCCCTCTTTCTATGCTTTACTCTCCTACCTTCTGTTGAAGTGGACAGATTTTCTGCCATACTGCAGAAGACCACTTGAGTACCAACAGAAGAAGTAGCTGAAGTGCCTTTTGAGGAATTAAAAACTGAAAACTTCTGCTCAGCTGAAGCAAGAGGAGAAGTAATGGCTACATTACATTTTAAATAAATCATGGAGTGCTTCTAAGAACATTGTACTTATCTACCCTTCTGTGGTATGTTTGTCAGTCTGAGTCACTGTATTTTGCTCAAGTCTTGGCTCTGGATTTACACTCAGTTATGTAACAGGAATCAATGTTGAAAGTACTTCCGAAATAATTTTTTTTTGCACTGACATATGAAGGAAGCCACTGCAAATATAAATGTCTTGAAAACACACCTACTGCTTTCCCAGATGAACAGAGCTGCACAGTATGTCCACCGTGCAACTGTAGGAGGTGAAAAATAGGCTGTTTTAAGAGGGTTTTCTGTAGCATGAAGACATTGAACTCAGGGGTCAGTCCCAAAGGGACTGCTATGGAAGAGAACCATCCTTGCCACACTGAGTGTACAAGCATCAAGAGTCAGAATAGCAACATTCACTGACAGGCAATGCTGCCAGAGAGAAACCTCAAACTTGGAAAAGAAAGGCAGCAGGGAGAACCTTGTAGGGCAGCATTGTTTTAGTATCATCCTCATGGTTCTGTTTCAGAGCTGTAACAGACTGGGCCCCAGTGTCTCTGCTGAGCTTACAGGTTATTCCTCCACCTATAGCCTGTCAAAGCTCTCGAGGACAGACCTTACCATCATAGTAAAATCCATGGCACACTTCCAGCATAAAGGATGTAAAATGTTAACTCTGCTTCTTTCACACCCCATCTTCATCCTTCTAAGCAGCTGCTTGGTCATATGTTACAAGGTAATTTAATAACTCAGTTTCAAAAGGTTAATATTTAAAATATATGCAAGAGAAAACATAAGATCTCCTTCAAACAAAAATTAGTGGAAATCACTCAAGGCATCCTATGGGAAAGTCTAAATGCAGTCTTCAGGGGCAAAATAACTGGCTGCACTTCAAAGGGAAAAAATAATGAATGGAGAAATTTATATTTCTTGAGACCCCAAGTGCATACTTAAAAGAAGTAAGGGAGTCAGTTAAAAGAGGTGCTAGAAACTCTGCAGCACAACAGAATCTAATTGAATAGATTAGCAGCAAATGAAAAAGTAGACCAATAGTCCCAATATATAGCTATTATAAACATGGGAATACAGAAAGTAGGCTGCTGCTGTTACAGCTGCAGAAGAAGCAATTGTCAGGAGCAATACTAGAAAGTCTCTGCTGAAATTAGAAAGAGACAGCATGTTAAAGTCTGAGTGTTTAAACAGCTTTTACAAGGGTTATGAAGAAATGTCAGTTTGAAACTAGCCAACAGATTTTTCTCTCGAAGGAGAATCTGATTGCAATTTCTGGGTCAACAGTCATTGAAACAATACTTTGTTGTAGCTCATACAATTAGTGGATTTCTGTAACTTGGACTTCTGTCAGGTTATGTCATGCAAGATGAAAACTAAAAGGCGTGCTCATGGAGATTCGTTTCAACCTGGAAAATAGTCTTTCTTTAGCCATTCTCCACAGCCAGGGAAGAGAGATGATGTAGAAAGGTATTTTGGGAAAACAATTCAGCAGAACAAGGCAAGACTTGGGAATACGTTAGAGCTGATCTAAAATGCTCTCCTCAGTCCCCAAACAGACACTGAGCCCTCAATACCCGTGTTTTTTCCTCAACTGCCACTGCAACCACACTACTTGGTTTTGCAACGTAAGGAAACTTAGCCCAACAAAATTAGGCTCTGCTCTGAGTCACCTCTAAGTCACTTTTCTCTCCCAAAAACAGAGAGAGAATCTAACAAGACTGATCTCTTTAGGCTAACTCCTATGGTAAACAGTCCTTCCAAGTCCCAAACCTTTACACAAACTTTTAGAAAGTGTCCTGCATACTGTATTTTGAAGGAAAGCCTGACATAGAGCTAGAAAAATTCCTCAAGTATTTCTAACTGCCCAAAAATCTAGTAATCTTACAGAAAAACATGCAGAGTCCTCCACTCCACAAACACCTCATGGGCTGAAAGCCTCTGGAGGTCAAGTTACACTCAGAAGAAAAAAACAGAGGAGACAACACATTGTAAAGAAAGGATCACACAGGATTTTGAAAAGAGAGGTTTTGATTCAAGCAAAACCTCATTTGCAGAATTCCATTACAAAACTGCACAGTGGGGCAATGAATGTTTTAATAAGATACTGACAATTATGTTCTGCTAAAATTGATATTTTGGAATTTGCATGGATGGAAGAGAATGGCACGTACAGAGCCATTCTGTAAAAGCAAAGTGCTTTCACCATCAAATATGCAGAAAGCTGTAACTGAAAAGCTATCAGGAGGGAAAAAAGCAGTCTCAGAAACAAGAATACCTATGCTACAGAACTACACTGGTTTCATGAAAACCTATTTTGCAAATATTTATTCCTAACTGTGAAATTAATGTACTTGATTTTAGTCTAGAAACCTCGAACATTTGGCTTACTGTTTAGAAAGTTAAGCCTCAATTCCCTTGACATCTCAATAGGTTTTTGTTATATTATAAACAATCACTCAGTTGTCTAAACATATGGATTGAGAGCAAAAACAAATTACTATTTAATTACTACAGCAAATATCTGTGAAATTTGAGAGGCTATTCTTTTGTGCAACAATGCCACATTAATCCATAGATGATCAAAACAACCTGTTAGCTAAAAAATATTTGAGATACATAATAAATGTCAACAGACTTTTAATAAAAGTCATAAGAAGTGAGACTTTCCATTTAGCTCAAGTAATCATAGTCTGACAGTAGAAGTATTTTGTAAAAAAATTAATGCTCAAAAAGCTGCAGCACAATAAAAAAAAATCTTATTTCATTTGCAAAAGAACATTAAACACCATGCTGTGATGTTGACTCGTTCTGAACATCTTATGAAAAAAAAATTACAAAGCCAATATGGTAAAAGTAATAGAAGAACTAAAAAGGGAAGATAGCAACTACAAACTTAATGCTATTAAATTAAGTAAGCACAGTAAGTTCACTAAAACTCCTCAAGTTTCACTTTATTTGGAGGTTTCAGAAAGAAAATGATGATGTTTCTGTCACTTTAATTTTATAGGCATTTTTCTGAAATAAGTTTTAATCCCTTTACAAATCACTTAAACACAGCACTTCATAAAATCCTGGCTAGTTTAAAGTATTAATAAACCAGCACTTACTGTGCAAAGGTTTTATCTGTAAGGTCCACATGGTTTATCTTCACAATGCATTCATTTTCATGGAAGAGACCATCACGCCTGGATCTGCTGTTCTCCTCAATACCACGGATGAAGAGTCCCAGCATCCTGAAAGGCAAAACATAGCTGCAAGCTGTCCTTATTGTGCTGATACATATTTAGAGAACTGAAAATAGATAGTAACCTCTAGTGTGTATGAAATGATAGAGCAGACTGCCTCTCCATCTATGAAGTGCTTAACCTAGAGGAAGGTTTCAGCTGACTTATTAACAAAAAAGGGGGATTCCAAAAAATACCATGAAAAATTGCTGCACACTAATGCTTTACTACTTGCAAGAACTTAGGGAGCTTTAAGTCCTGTAGGTCATACTTGGAGAAACAGAGGAAAAAACCTAGATCCCTCTCCAGTTAAAAATGTCAGTATAGCTTATGCAACATTTTTCTGCCACTGCTCCAAATAAAAGCACAAACAGATTAAAGGTAATTTTCTACCTTGACTACAATAAAATAAACAGGAGTTAGAATGAGACAAAAAAATAACTGACTTTTCTGCTTCTGAAAACATCTATGAAATTTTCAGTTGCCAAAGCCCTTTGCTTTGATACAAGACAGCAATACTACTCATTCATGTGGCAGGACAGCAGCACAACATCAACACCCAAGCTCTCTGTTAACAAGTTCAGTGCAAGTGAAAATGGAGGTGAAGTACAGAATAATGCAATAAGTGAGCCAGTGTGGGTGGTGCAAAATTCCAGTGTTGATAACTCTGCTGGGAGCACCAGGCTAATCCTGAGCTACCTGGAACACCACTGTGTTCAAACTATAATTCAACACAGCCATATCCAATGATACCACTACATGCTCAAAAAATCCTGACAACTGCGAGTTTGTGAAGGATTTCTATAATCAATCTTTGTCCACTAAATTTCCATGCCACTTCAGCATCAAAGATGGTCATCAAGGATGACCTTTAGAGACCATTTTCTATTGGTTATACTTCATAAAATATTAATGTGCAATTTTCAATGTGCCAGCACTCCAATCACAAAGCAGAAGTCCTGTATTTTTGTCTCAGATTCATGACTGCTCCTCATATCTAAGTCCACTCAACAGATTCACAGTATGCCATTAACTAATTCAAGTGACACTATATTCACTGAGCATCTGATTTTAGATTTACTGTCTAAGACCAATAAAAAATTTGTACTTCTGTCCTATCAATTACTAAGTGAAAAACAGGTTCCTACTGAATATTAGGTCTTTGAAGTATCTAACAGGAAAAAGTGATTTAATAGCATAAAGATTCTCTTGTAACAAGTGTTATCCTTCCCAAAGGATTAAAAAGGATGAGGGGCCACAGCCCTTTTGATGACATCCACCTGGTGGCAATCAAAAACCTTAACCCTAAGAACTAACTAAATACAACTATGCTAAAATGCAAACCAGTAAAAGTACAGAAATAAACAAAACTACAAATTAAAATTGGTTGCTCACTAATCCTGTGTGCTTGGATACCATATTCATATTTGCAAGAGGATTGCCTACTTGTCTGAAACTTGTGTGTGCTGTACTGCCTGCATGCCTTGAGTTACATAGACTGAGGCAGCTTGAATTCATTCCTCCATTACTTTCTTCCACAGCCTAAATTTTACCATTTTAATGCACTATTAAATTTTAATTTCCTGTTTTTAATGATATTTAAGTGCAAAAGAAAGGGGGGAAATTATTTCTATTACTTTTGTAGTTCCTGTATAAACTAAGACTTTGTAAATTAATATGATGTTTTAATGACCTGTGGAAAAACTTTGGCCTGCAGCAGCACCATGCTAAAGCCAGCATTACCTTATTAGAAGATAACTTTACAATTGAAATACCAGACACAGCTAGTCAAGGCCAGCGTGTCCTCATAAGTTCTATCATGTCACCAAAAGAAATAAAAGATGCTCTTCTGTACTTTCTCATGTTATGATGAGTTATGATTTATAATAGTCTCAGGCTAGATGAAAAAAGAGGGTCAAGCCATTGAAGTCAGTCCAGTGCTTTAACAAAGGTATCAGTACAGATCTGCCAAGAACTGTCTTAAAATGTAAGGACAACTACCTAAACCAGTAGCTCATCTGTCAAAGACCTCCTCTACTCCAGCAGATCCCCAAAAGCATTTTCAAGTAAGGACATCTTAACATGAATACAATGTAGACCAAGAACACTTCTTCGTGCAGGTCTTTAAAAGCTGCTCTCAACACAGAGGTACTTGAGTACAAAACTGCATTTCGGTCACAATAATTACTGATTTTAATAGCTTGCAATTTCAGCAAAATTGTTTTACTGAAAGATCTTGAAATACGGTGTAGGCACTAGAGCCTTTATGGCATGCCTGTATCAAAGAGCTCCGGTCTGTGTTTCAGAACGGGTGACAAACACAAGTGGCTTTCTCAAGACAAACAGGCAGCCCACAAAGCCAAGGACATAACTTGATCTCTGACAGTTGTCACTGAAGACCAACTTTCTTCTTGAGACAGTGGTGCCATTTTTACAGGCAGCAGATGGACATCTATTTTCCCTTTTGGTTAATAAAACAATCTGAATTGATTTGGGTCCACTTAAAAATTCAGATCTTGCCAAGAAAACAGACCTTTACAAGGTAATTCAATCCTTCACGTTCTCTGTCCTACGTGAAAGATGACAAGTAAAGAAACATTTAAGAATTAGAGAATTTTTACTTTTGCAATAATTGGCTTTGTGTAACAGGCAGCCATTTTACTACAGAGCAGTGTCATTTATGGCTCTGGCAATTTCCCATCTCTTATTCACGGCTGCCAGTGTCAAATTAACTCTCTGGCTAAGCCTCTGTATGTCAAATTTCAGCCTAGATTTTTTTTTTAACACATCCTAGTTACATAGCTTGGAAAACAGCTATAATGAAAACGCTGACACAGTCTTAACTACAGCACATCAATATGAGCACACTGCTATAATAGGCTTTTGTGATCTCGATGGACTTTGTTAAATCATTTATAATTAAAGTAATTGTATTGTGACAAAGAAAGGTTCATGGTATAGAGCACATTTTAGAAATGCTATGCAATCAAATCTGAAAGATGGCTTGAAAAGTATGAGGTACAAGGAGGCAAGCAATTTCTTTGACTCTTCTTGTCTGGTATGTCACTAAGGAAGAGACTATGCAGACATATTCAATTAGGAAAAACAAAACAAAACAACAAACAAAAACAAACAAGCCCACAACAGCACAAGAAAACCAACCCAACACCACACAAAACAGTACTGAGTCCAGTTCACCATTCAGGGAATAAAAGCAGGGACAATTAAAAGGGCATATAGGAATAAAGATGTTAGTACTGACTGAAAGCAACTGAACATGGCACTTTGTGCCAGGGTCTAGTTGACAAGATGGACATCAGTCAAAGGCTGGACTCAAGTATCTTTGAGGTCTTTTCCAATCTGAATGATTCTATGGTTGCCTTATACAGAACTTGCACTAGTAAATATTTTGGTAATTGTCACTGACCAATTTTAATTTTCCTTTAGGTAAATAGCAAGTATTTTAAGATAAGCACAACTGAAATCCTTTCATTAATATACTTCTTGACAATGCAGAAAATATCTTACCTTCCACTCAAGGATGAAAAAAAGGGCACTACATGTATTCCCAAGGGTCCACCTTCTCCAGAAATCTCTACTGTTTTTGTCATTTCACTGAAAAAGAGCACATGGAAACAAATCTCATAAGCTTATTTAGAGAATTCTCCATATTCTATGAATGTCTCTATATCTCCATATATCAATAAAACAAATTCCTGATGGATCAGATAGTAGAAAGGGTGGAAAAAATATTTGACTCAGAGCTCACTAATATATGAAAATAAAATAAAGTAAAACAGCCATGAAATTCTTTAATTGCTTTAGATTAGCATTTGTGCTTTTTAAAAGGGAAAGAAATCAAATACTAGACATTTTCCTAAGTTAACCTTTAAGTAAATTAATTAGAATATTAAAGAATAAGCTTTTAAGTGAGGAGAGACTTAATCATCAAAAAAAAAAAAAAAAAAAAGGCAGGGGGGGAAAGGTTATTTTACATGTTCTTGATTTAAGCTCCATGTGAGCTGCTTCAATTTTCCCATGTGGCCACAATATAAACACGAAGATCACGCAGAAAGGACATTGAGACTTTCAAGTCAAATCATATTTAAATATACTGATTTCTTCCCTCAGTTGCAAAAAACCTCTCTGATGAACAATGAACAAGAGAAATTGTGATCAGTAGTGCAACTCAGCTCATTTTATCAAGAAGCTTCCTTCCTCTAACACTGTTATTAAAAACCTCTATTATCTCTGCCAGACTTATGCTGTTTCATGGCATGTGCTGTTTCACTTCCTATTGATTATCTTACACTGTCAGCCTTTCAGTGACCTTAACTCTATTTTGGAAGACCATGACTGGAAAAGGAAGGTACTTGAACTGGCCAGAACCTTAAAAAATTAGCAATGTCTGTATTTCAGCAGACCCTGTTCCTTCATTCCACAACAGTGTCCATCTTGCAAAATACTCCCTGCCCTCCCATGGTACTGAACACCCCCAGCACCCAGGATCAGTGGCCAGCAGACAGCTCCTGGGCACAGCCATTCAGAACACCCCAGCTGTGAGCTGTGTGTGCCTGCCAACCCTACAGCATGCACAGAACCCGTGAAACTGAACCAAATGGCCACTTCAGATACTGCCCTGAGCTAAAGACTCAGTCTAACTGATCAAGTGCAGACTGCTAGAGAGAAAGAGACTTCTGATCTTTGCCTGTGCACCAGATCTAGAGAGCACACACTTGCTAGATAAGACAACCAAGCCAACTCTTTAGTACCACCCTGCCCTCCCCACCTCAGAGGATTTTTCCCTAGTACCACAACTTCCTCTGGCACCAGCTCACTGATCTTGCTGACCCATGGTCTTATGATCATTTGATTTAATGCAAGAATCAGTAAAAATTCATGGAAACCCATCAGGAATCTGCGACTGCCCTTGAAGTGGCAGCACAGTTACACCACATTAGGTACAGCATGAACCCACACAGCTAAGCTGGGGCACAGCTAAGCCCTCTCACAAGGAGCACAATTACTGCAAATGACCTTAAACAAAACCTGGCACTGCTTCCTAATAGCAGGAATACTTTTTTGTTGTTACGAACCTTTATCCAGGTGCACAATGACTAATGAGAAGCAATTTGTCCTAAATACAATAATTCTTAGTTGGATTGGCTAAGTATAGAATAAGACTGAAAAATAAGTTTATAAATTTTATTTTTTTAATTAGGGAACAGAGTGAGTTTTGGGGAGCTTTTTTTTTTGTAAACTGCTCTTCCAAAAGTGCTGGCACTGTAATGAATTTATGTTCTCTAGATATTAAATGGAAAGACCCTGAATAACAAGCCACCACTGACAGATTTACATGTTACTGTATTTATAAAACAGACACCATCAACAGGCATTTGTGGGTTTTTCTTTCCTGTACTCACCCGCTTCATTAATCAAATGGGGAAATCCTGACAAAATCTTCCTGTAAGATTTTTTAAATACATTTTTTTTCTGGTGAAGCTGGTTAGAAAAGCTAATCAGTGTGGTTACCAAAAACCTCAACAATGCATGCATAGGAAATTACCTCCTCTTTCAGTTCCATCTTTTACTTCCTCCAATTCTCTTAACACACAAAGAAAGATAATTAAAGGGCTACTTTTACTTCTTTTGAACTTCTACAAAATCAAAACACATAAGTAAATTAAGCAGCCAAGCCCTTTAGATTCAGAAAATAATCAGAAGTAGTGAATGGGCTTTCATTTGTACAGGGAAAATTTAAGTAAGTTACAGCTGTCCCCAAATAACCCTGTGTGCTCTAGGGAGGAGTTGTCTTCCTAAGAACTGCAAGAAAGAGGAGGAATTTTTTTGAGGGCTATCACGACAGACAGGTGAGCTGTCATATTAAATCAGTGCAGTTACAGTTACAAGTAGGCTGAAAGCCAAAGAAAACATACAAACTTATTTTTAAACTGAACATGAAATCTACACACTAAGAAAAATAGGCTTCTTTGTGAAAACAAATAGCCCTCATGCACATTATATACTACTTTAAAAATTTTTGGTACATCCTAAAACTTACAGAAGTTCTAGAGCACTAAACGTTCAGAATAAGATTAATATAATTAAATAAAAATATAATTTTAATTAAAAATCCATGACTAAATAGGCTTCTCCTTCTCAAACAAATGGGTCTCTTAGTTACATCCGAGAAGAAAACAGCGTTTCACACCAACTTTCATGGACCTTTGAGGACATGTTATTTTTATATTATACCTATGAAAGCAAGACAGTTGAAAAATTTTAAAACCACAACATCTGGGATGTGATTTGGTTTTTTTAATTTGTTTAAGAACTTCCAAGATTAGAGATTCAGACACATTTGGTATCATTCACTTGTTCTGTCCCTCTTCAGGCAGGTTTAATCTGCCCACAAGGACAGCACTGTACTATTTCATGCTGGCTTAGAGTTTATACTGTACTGGAGAAAGTATTCAGGAACAGGGCATGGCTGAGCAAGACTCTAAATAGGATGAGCTCTAAGAATACCAATAAACTCCAAAGGCACATGGGAGACACAGGTGATAGGACTCTTCAGCTCAACAGGTTAAAAAAATGAAAGAAAGATGTAGGAGAAAGCAGAATTGCTGTCTTAGAGGCTGACAGCTGTTGCAATAAAAAAACGTAATTTACAGATTTTTTTTTCAATATTCAACACATTTTAAAAACAAACACCTAAATAGGAAAATTAATTCCAGAAGTTAGTTACCTACTCGTGACCTATTGCCCTTTGAAATCTCCCCTACAGATCTTAAATGCCTTTTGCAGGAAAAGAAAACACAAGTCTGGCCCACCAAATCAGTATAAAAGATCTGGAGTAAAATCTCTAGCTGGGGATGAGAGGCTGGGAGCATCTGGGAGCGACGCACACAGGGTGCCTAAGTAAGCTGAGTATCTCCTGCTTGTTCTTCAAGGAGCAGACAGAACTCCTACCTCAGGAAATCTTGAAGAATCCAGCCTCTGTGCAATACATACAGATACATTCTTACAGGACTCAAAAAGACTGAACTTAAAAAAGCCTTTATGTTGGTGAAATTTCCTGAAGTGCAAGGTTCACCCCAACCAGAAACACAGCACTCAGGCTTCTTCCAATGCACGCTGGCACCTCCCTTCCCCTTGCTGCACTGAAGGTACCTCAGGTCTCAGGGCAGCACACCTGTCCAGCACAACCTGATCCAAGAAGCTATACTATTGATTTTTAACCTGAAGAGGCTGTCATCATTTACTATTTAAATTCTTCTTTGTTTGACATTATTGATTTTTGACAGATTCTTTACTGTCTATCACATTTGTCAACAAGGCTTGCCATGCATATTAGTAAAAATGCTGATAAGTACTGTTCAGCAAAGAGATAGAGAACATGTACACATGAGTAGTGAGCATGCACAGCATTGGCAACATGGAAAGGAAAATTTAAAAGCAGTGCTTCACATCAGTGGTCATATTAAGCTACGAATTGATCTGATCCTCAGAATTGCAGTGTCCTGGCTGTGGAATACCATAGCTCCCTCTCCTGAAACCTGTATTAAGAATCAGCAGTTTCTGAGTTACTCAATAGGAAAAGATCTATTAGCTGAAAGCTTCTCTGCAGACAACCCAAGATCACTGAAGAACCCATCCCAACACTGAGCACACAGATGCTTAAAAGGGAGCCCTCTCCAGAAAGAAACGTTACATGCTGCTGCAGCAAGACTGAGTTCACTGAGGTGCTTTGACCTTCCCCAGCTACAAATGCTTGGTAGAATTGCTCCTGGAGAATGCAGTAGGCAGAGCCTAAAGCAGATTAATTGTTTTGCAGCACAGTGAAGACAGTATCCCAGAAAAGCTGCTTACTGCATGGGTTACTGGGCAAAACTTGTCATCATGTGTATGTCACAAGAACCTTCTGCTTGA
Organism: Haemorhous mexicanus; assembly: GCF_027477595.1. NCBI lineage: Eukaryota > Metazoa > Chordata > Aves > Passeriformes > Fringillidae > Haemorhous > Haemorhous mexicanus. Next base: position 25,073,791 of record NC_082348.1, on the reverse strand, counting down.
GTAAACAAAGTATTTACCATTCCAGTGGCATTTTCCTTAGCAATTTTAGTCATATTCAACACTTTCTCAAGCGTTTTTAAGAAAAGGTACAGATTAGTAAGATGCCATATCTAAAAAAAAAAATCTTTTAGTGCAGAATGTCAATGTTTCCCTTGCAAACAGAAAAGCATGGCTGATACTCTGAACATGCTATGTGGTGTTTTTATTGACCACAGCCAAGTAAAAGGCAAATTAAATGTCAGTCAGATGTAGAGAGCTCACAGATGCAGTTATTAAGCTGTATCTCCTTGCTTGTTCTTCACTTGTACTTCCAGTTCCATGCCTCTTCCTCCAATGCTGCCATTCCAGAAGAGAGAGCATTCATCACAAAAAGGTGTTGACGTTTGGTAGAGAGCAAAGGCCTACAGGGCATGTCAAAATCCTACAGGAATTTTAAAGAGGAAGCATGCACAGGTTTATCCAAATAAAGAGCCTGATGACTCTGCCATGCACTTTTTTCACATACTAAACCAGTACAGGTACTGATGATAATAATGTATTTGTCCCCATTCATCCAGAAAAGGCTTCCAGAGTAGTCAACTAAACTAAGCCTGTCACACTTCCCACCCACCCCTTTTCCACGTTTCCTTCCCTCTTTCCAACTAGGTGCTCAAACCTTTGATTAAAATGTTGTGAAAGTCCTGAAGAAGGTGCTGGAACTCAAGATGTTATGTAGTGAGAACACACTCAAATGATGAAAATCGGAACAATATCAAATAGGCTAGAAAGCACCCTACAAGGAGGAGAAAAAGCAACTCAGTGTGCAGGCAAGGCTAAGTTTTCCAGGGAGAGTTAAGGAAACTGGTCAATCTTTTGTAAGAGACAGGAATACAGAAGCTGCTCCATTCCACACAACACTAAACAAACTATCCACAAAGTTCAAATATTTACTATGAAATAATGTTACAATCCTCCAGTTTTAGGTTTGAAGAGGAAACAAATGACCTTCTCCTAACTAAAAATGCATTAATCTAGTTATTCCAGACGTTTTTTCCACACTAACATTAGTTAGTTCTCATAAGATTAACACTGAAGTTTTAGAGAGAAATCAGACAGCCTGCAAGCACTGGAGCTTTGTCTTTTTTTCTTTAAATCAAATGGTTCCAATTCTCTTTTGTTAGACTAATGAAAGACACAGTAGGTTAAAAATAGGAAAACACAGAGAAGGAAAAATGCTTCAGCCACACTTTAATTATGTATCTACAGTGCTTAAACCAAGGAACTGACCCTGACCTCTGCTAAAAAGAAGTGGGAAGACAGCAAAAGCGAACATAATGAAAACACATAATGAATTATCTATGCATAAATTACCCTCTGCGTTCCAACTAATCCACTGCTATTAAGCTAAACATCCAAGCAGCTCTGTGTTTACTGTTCCTTAACACAGTAATTTTTACTGACAAAAGCAAGCTTTTCAAAACCAGTACTCCCATGTACAGTGTGCTAAGGAACTCAGGGCTTAAAGCTGTGACAAGTATCTACCTGATCATCTATAAAGACTCTGCTCTTACTATGAAAATCTTTCAGACCTAGTATAGAACATGAAGAAAGGCACAGAGAAATACAAAATTTTATACACTGATGACACTAGCTTGGCTTCCTTTATCCTAAACATCATCTTTACTTGAAAATCAAGAACAAAAAAAGCCACCTTCAGAATTTACAAGAGGATTGTAATTATTTAATCTATTAAAAAACATTGCAATGACCCAATGCTTTAAATCTATCTTATAGTAAAGTTCAACTCTCAAAATGTCAAATCAAAATATTCAGACTCCCAAGGGATACAGTCCTGAAAAGTTTCCCAGTACTTGTGCAGTGAAATGTTTTAAGAGAATCCAGGCAAAGGGACTTCCCATTAGCTTCTAAGAAGAGGAGCCAAACCCCCTCCATACTGACACTCCATATGCAATTGATTTTCCCTACTTAAATCAGCAAACTGTCTTTCTTCAAATCAAACAGTTTTCCAGCTTGAGTGAGGAATGCAAAACAATCCAAATCTGGATCTTAAAGTTCAACTGACTAGGCTTCTCAATCATGAAATATTAATCACAGCACTCTCTCTGCTTCCCTCTGAAATGCCCATTATTGGCTGCAGTTAGAAAGGGACCCTGACCTCAGACAGGTTGCTGCTCTGATGAGAAGGCTCAGATCATTTTCTCAGGTGACAAGCTGCTATTTTGCTCAAGCATTACAGGCCTTAAAGCTTACCAAATCCAGTGACAGGAAGGAAAGCAGGAAAGAAGCAGAGCCAGTAGTAGTTTCCTTTCTTCCATAGCCCTTTGTCCACAGCATGGAGTAACTCACAATCATGCTGAAATATTGCCTTTATTAACATCTCTTGATGTGGCTAATTTAAATGAAGGGTTAATGACCTGGTGGTCCCTCATGGCCCTAATGACTTTAAAATTCAACAAGAAAAATACCTGAACAAATCAGAGGTTCGAGTAACACCTTTTTTCAGAGAGGAGACAAATTAGATATTAAGATGCTTTTTTATGGCTTGCAAAAAAATAGGCTTAGTATTTAATATCATTTTATTAATAAAACCTTCCTTCGATCAAATAAAGATAATTGAGACAGACAGATGGTCTCTAGTGACTCATTATTTCCCTTTATAAACTTTCTACTCCTAATGAAAACACTTTTCGAAAAACAGTTTAAATAACTTGACTCACAAGAAAAGCCAAACAAAAATCAAATTATTACTATAAATTTTAAATTCTTTGACTTTTGGAATTCCTGTGAATTTCACAGAACTATGAACTAACTTTGCTTTACAAAACACTGCATTCACAACTTCTCTCATGTTCACTGAAAAAAGTAGAATATTTTACAAATACTCCAATATAATTCACCATTTTGATGAAAAAATCCTCATAGTACCCATCTCAATTCTTGCAGGTAAAACAGTGTTTGTAAAAATCTCCTCAGGACACAGCAACCACAAACAAGGCATATTCTGGTAAAATTACCCTACTGTGACTATGAAAAACTGTTCCTTTCTCTCCATTTTGTTTAGATTTTTATTTGCTTCGTTGGTTTTGGCCAATATTTTTCAGAGAATGCAATCTCAATCAAGATCAAGACAATCTCAAAAAAAAGAACAAACTATTACTAATGCAAAAAGAAAGCTTTCCCTCTTCTCCCTATCTGTTCAACATTTGATTGATATTCTGGCATCAATCAAGTGGGTCCCAATCTATATTTTTTATCACTTCTTCTTCCACGTTCCTATGTCATGACAGCTTGCAGAATTCAGCAAAAATTGTAAGAGATCTACAGAAACCTAAGCTTATTCTTGTCTGGTCTGTGACATGCCAGAGTAGACCTGGCCACTTCAGAAATCTGAATACCTCTGAAAAGTATCACAATGGGTTCTGTCATTGTCAATCTTTCCAAAAGCCACCAAATTATGAAGCAAACAAGTATCATAACCTCCTTCTGAAGAATCCCAAATGCAAGCAACGAATTGTCCAACTCGATAAACAATAACATGCTCTCAGAAAATTCCTAAGAGGACTTAGATAGCCTAAAACACCCCAGTAAAGGCATAAGGAAAACAGTAAATATGAACAGAGCGTGCACAGAGCTTGATTAATCCCCATTACAAATTAACGGATCAAGAGACAAATGAGTGCATATATTTGGTGATGCATAATAATTACCTCAGGTGAAACAAGCTGTAGAAGTCTTTAGCAACATTCCATGAACAGAAAATATGCATTAGTGACTGAACTAAGTTCTATACCTGCATGATGAACACTAATCAGCAGACGTGTAACTTCGAGGCCCGGCAGGTGCAGGGAAAGCTGGAAAAGCACTCCAGTTCCTTTTCATTAGGAGACCATTCTAAAAATATGCATCAGTATTGGCAGGCAGGAGAAGGAATTACAAAATGGCATAGGAACTGGGTGACAAGGAGGCCTTCAAGAGGGAGCAAAAAACCCAGAGATTGAGCTGAAAAACACAACTGTATCAAGGTAATAAAATTGCCCATGAAACTCCTGAAATTATGACTTAAAGAACGACTGAGAAATTAATTCCCTTAAAAAGAAAAGACAAATTTTTGTCTTGAAATGCTGTGGAAGGAAAGGTGATCCTTCTCCACAAATCCCGGCATGGCCCAGACCACCAGCAATGTTCAAGTCCCTGATCTTGCTAACTTCCCCACAGGCATGGGGTACATATTCATGCCTCTTTCACAGACCCCATGTAGGTAAAATGGGAATATTAAGACTTGTTTTTTTTCCTCAGATGTTTGCAAGGATAAATGCTCTAAGATTAAGGCATGCAGATACTGTTTATTTCATGAGTTTTATCTTATACTGTTTTGACAAACAACTATAAGGTGCAGAATTATAGCAAATGCCTATCTGCCATCATTAAAATTGAAACAGATTAATTTCACATTTTAGCTGTCATGTAGAGATTTGTCATGTAACACTTAATTTATTTATAAAATGTGCTATATATCTCAAGAGTTCTGCAACAAACATAAGATAATGGACAAAGTACTGAATTCCTCTACCTACTCAGAAAGGTGACTTTAGCACAACCTGAATCACCAGTCAAAACTGAAATTTAGGCTTATGATGAGATAGAAAACCAGCAGCATGAAAACACTCCAACACTACCGAGGATCTGACCAACTTACTCTCTGAAACTATGGCACCCTGGCTTTATAACTTGATGTAACAAATGCTATCTACAAAACCATTATTTTTTCAATTTCATTTCAGCCATTTAGAATTTTCCCTTTGATTTCAGGAGTAATAAACATTGTTACTCATTACTGAGCCTCTTGAGAAGACCTAAGTTCCTCTCCTCTTGTTTTCGCTATGCAGCTCTCAAGTTTTCACTGGTTTCCAATGGAGATTATATAGTTACCTAAGTGTTGTTCAGAATTTAGACTGCTTAAAATAAAAGTTATTTCCTAAAATGTCAATGGGACCATGACCACATTCAGATACAACAGCACAGACCAGCTCTAGTTTGTTTTAACTGCAGAGAAGAAAATTATTTACTCCACCTGGCTTCTTTAGTGAAGGAATGCACAGGGAAATATTGCAAATATTAGCAATGGTTAACACTGTGTATAAACACAGATACAAAATCTACTACAGGATATAGCAAAGTAATAACCTTACCACTCAATACTGGAGGTGGCACTTAAAACAAAGGAGATAATTTTAGGATTATACGGTTCAGTTAAATAGTTATTAATTGAGATGGATGATTACAAACATCCTGTATCTTAAGACATGAAACACTTGCAGGACTGAATAGAAACCAAAACCCAGATTTCCCCCTTACCCTTATACTACAAACAGCACAAAAAAATCCTTCATATTCCTCAACCAGGGTAAGAGATTGTCATGCTCAAAGATGTGCTCTGGTATGTGAATCAAATGAAATTTTAGGGTGGGAAAGGCAGGAGGAGGAAGAGATCATGGTGATGATAAGCACAGTGCAGAACCAGAGGTGCAGCTGCAATGAGAAGTCAGTCTTGCATCAATTGACAAACCACACTTGAGCCAGCACCAGACAGAGGTTCCTACCTGCTAGGGAGCCGGGCCCTCTGAGCCAACAGCAGTTCTGTGGGTCCAGTGAGGTTCATCTCCCCATCCTGAAAGGATGCCTGGGAAGCACCCTGTTGAGAGATTTCAAAGGGCATATTGAAACTATGTACATCATAATGCATTTAGAACAATGCTGTGTTTGTGGTTTTAAGTCTCTATTTGGAAGAGAAAGTCAGTCTTAAAATTACATTATCTCGCTGACAGTGAGGACTAGAAGACCCATTCTGAATGGATCACCTGTGACACAGCATTTGGAGAAACAGGAGGATATCTAAAGTACTGCTCCTCATGCCAGTCCCACCACCCCTCCACTGGAGAAGCTTAATGTTGTAAAGTTGTACTGCTTTACCCTCTTCTCTGCCTATCTAACCTGAATGCCATTCTCTCCCACTCTGAGCCACCTCCTTTCTCCCAAGAGATGACACAGACCTTGAGCAAACCCAACAGCTTTTTTTTTTTTTTTTTTTTTCCCACTCTATCTCTTGGCAGTGTTTATCTGGCAGAGACATTTTCAGAGTAGCTTCCCAGAAAAAGAAATTATGCAGCTATTTGGACAATTAGACACAAAAATACAGTGCATACAGAATCCAGACACCAATGCTAAAGCTCTTGAAAACTGTTATTTAACTTTCTTCTTGTGATCCTTGTGCTTAATGTTTGCATTTTTTTCACACTGGGAGAGGGAAACAGTTACCAATGAGATAAGACCACTGTCAGCAGGTGATGTATTAGCTTTAACATACTGTACTTCATCCCAACCCTTATGGAAATAATGTAAACAGAGCAAAATCCGTAACAAAGACCTTTTTTGGAGAGGTCACTTCTGTCAACTCTGCAACAGGAATAGCGCTGGAAGACATAAATCTTCAGCTGTCAACACACTAAGAGAATTCAATTCAGAGCCTGATCTTAACTAGATAAAGGCTAAAGTTAATCATTACTTTTTTGTTGTTGCTGCAGTGGTACAGTTTTCCAGTGTATACACTTGCCATATTAAGTTGTCTCAAGGCAAAAGGTAGCAATGCTATAAATTAATTTCAAAGAACAGAGCCAACTAGACAGGAAATTTAACTTTTATTGAAAGTTCTACACTGGTTATTAGAAGTTTCAGCCTCTCTCAAAATATGAGGTTCTAAAGTTTTGGTGTTTCCAGTCCCTCAAAGATTTGTAGAACTTATTTTTAGTTTACAAGTATCAAGAGAGTTGGGGGCAAGTGTGGGTTGCCTTGCACTTTAAAATCATGAGCAGCCTTGCAAGCAAACCCTTGAGATATAAACCAAACTGGACCCTTTTTGGTTCACATGGTGCTTTTGAACCCATAATACTGGTAGTGCTGCTCTTTGTGCATTAATTGGAGCAGAAGCCAATGGACTTGGCTTCAACTGCAAGACCAATATAGTTCACTCAAAGTGAACTTCTGTCACTAATAAAGAACCACTTTAAAAAGCTGTGTATTGAGTATGTGCCATCTCTTCCAATCACTTCTCACAGTGGAACCACATGTCAAGGAACAATTCTTGTTATATGAAGTATATTCCATACTAATCTCATAAACCAAGAGCTCGACCTCAAGCAGTGCACTACCAACAGAAATCAGACACACAGCCTTCCTATGTTAAAACTCCATCTTGACAAAAGCTTTAAAAAAAAGGCTTGGTAGCAGCAGATGTTGGAAGCAGACAAACCCTTTAACAATAATGCTCTCAACAAAGCTAACCTCTGTTAGCCTGCCACTGAAAACACTGGTGCTACAAAGGCTCTTCTTTATGGAAAGTTAAATATAGTCACGCCATGAGCAGATTCAGGGTTGATTAACCAGACCCTTTTCTCCCAGACACTGGCTGCAACACAGTACATGACAGAGAACATGCTACTCATGCCTCAGAACTGTTTTGCCATCTGAAACCTCCCTTGCAGTCTACACAAGCAACATAAACCATGCTACTTCTCTGTTTCTGGGCTTTTGGTTACTGCCGGTTTTGCCGTGCTGAGATTACATCCACGCTTGTCCCCTATCTCCCACTTGTTAGGAAACAGATTTCCCAGCAATGATAAACACAGAGGTTCAGAACACAATCTTGTTTCTGTTCACAGATTTTTTGACCAAAAAGAAAATTTTTTAATAACAAGTATAATCTCACACTTCAATTTGCTGTGCGGCACAGCACAACATTGCTAAGAGCACAGTTACACTCCAAGACAAGCAAGAGGTCCTTACAGAAAGATGGCAACAAACAGCTTTCCTTTCTGCTAAAGGCCAGACAGAAAGTATCTTGAAGCTTGATAAGAGGATTGTTGCAGATACTAGAGGTATCAAACCTTTGGAAGAGATCTTCAAAAACAGATTTATAAACATGTCTCATATATTTCAAGGCATGATCATTCCAGTGCCAGAAAATAATGGGGTAACCTTGTGAGGCACCTGACAGTCATACACATCCACATTTTAATTTTTCCACAAGATAAAACTTCCGTGAGGAATTACAGGATGAAATCTGGAGTCCATAACACTTACAGCTTGAATTTATTGTTTCTTTTATTTATGGGGCTTTTTTGGGTTGGTGTGTTTGTTTGTTTATTGTGGTGTGGGGGCTCTACTTGTTTAAATTTAAGGGTAACAGCTTCTAAAGGAAAGTTATCCTCTCCTAACTGGAGACAAGTGTGCTGAAGGATTTCAGAAAAAGCTCAGTGTCAGAGGCCCTGTCCTGCATACCACTGCCTGTTTAGATTTGCAGGAGTATAGTGCTCCCACATATCACAGATTATCACATGCTCAAGTCAATAAACACAAAGCCAGATATATTTGAAGGCTTAACTGATCAAGGAAACATGAATCATAACACTGACATTCTAAGTGAGCTCTCTGAGAATGACATTAGGGCTCCAGTCACGTAACAATCACTATAAATGGACAAATTCCTTTCATACATGAGCATTACATTAGAGGCACAGTAAATTTAAACAGATCATCTCCTGACAAACAAGCAGTATAATAGCAAACCAACAATGCACAATTAAAGACACTGTCAAAAGACAATGTTCCAATACACACAAAAATGCTCAATTTCTTCTTCAATTAATAAAGATTGATTGTCAGTTTCTCAATAGTAGCAGAATTAAGGACTGACTGACTAACAAACCTTGACTCAAATTCAGCTGACACTGTAACAGATTTACAGTGACAGAACTGCAGTATTCACTTAGGACATGGGAATAAAATGCAAAATGGTGTGGTAAAAACAAAAGCCAAGGAAGCATATGCATCTAAGAACAGTGGAAGTTTTTAGATTTATTTACATACAGATAATTTGAATTAAGCAATTCTTCTTAGTGCTACTAAAAGCATGTTCTTCAAATTAGGGGTAAGCAGAAGAGAGTGACTCTGTTAAATAGCCCTCTGCAAACAACTGCAACCCAAATGCTAGGAAGAGTCTTGTATTCATTTTGTGACAGCTCTCAAGTTAGGTAAACATGGACATGAAGCAGCAGGAGTGACAGAGTAGGTAGCAGCAGTGACATTTTCTACTTTGTGAACATCCACTCTTCTCATTTCAACAGTCAGCATGGGCATATGTTAGCCCCAGCAATAAACATGATGAGTCAGTTATAGTCTTATTGAGCTTAGGGAGTATGACCAAGTCTGCAGTCTTTTTCTTTCATTTTTGAAAAGGCTTGTTTCATAAAACCCACAAAATATTGGAGGAGAAAAGCAATAGTGGCACTTTTGGACAGAGACATAAAAGTAGCCATTTTTTTGCTAGAAAAAGAGACAGAGAGAGACAGAACTGACTGAAAATGGTCAAACCAATCATTTATATTAAAAAGGTTGCAGCCCTGAGCAGCCAACACAGCAGTAGCCTCGACATCCAGGCTGCCCACAAGCTGCCACTGCTCTTTTTCCTCATTGTCATGGCAACCCAAAAAGTCTGGATTTTGGTATCTCCAACTGCACTACTTTGTTACCATTTGTTACCTAAACTCTAGCTAGAGGGTAGTTTTGAATTCCATTTTAACTAAACCCAAATCTTTTGTTGAGGTTCTTCTGCAGCTGAAGTTTGCACATTCACGCAAGAACAGACTATACCACCTAGCTCAGCAAGAAAACTTCAGAAATATTCACAGGCCACCAGTGGCTATAGAAAGGCCCTAAATCACCTCAAGTCTGTCTGGTAGGCTCAGAACACAATTCATTCTTAGGACAAGTAAGTTTTTGGGTAGCATAAAATTGCCAATACATTCTTTTTAGGAAAGCTGTGTAGCAAAAACCATCCTATCTTTGAGAAAAGCTTATTATACAAGAGCCAACATGATAAAAACCCCAAAATACATAAATTTAGAGAAAAAGGACTCTAAATAAAGAACTGGAGAAAATACTGAGTGCAGGATACTCTTAAGAGTATAAAATGGTCATCAAACACTAGCAATAAACTTGAAGGAAATGAGTAAGATCTATTAATAGAAGAAATAAACACATCTGCTCAAATTAGGACTCAAACAGTCTGGTATACCCAAAGGAAAGTATCTTTATCTGAGACTTTCTTCTAATGACAAAGTTGAAAGTGAAAATGTATGTCTGAAGATCCAGTTTCCAGCACTGTATTCCCTGAGGGCATCAACTCTTTAAAACCAAGGAAAAGTATCCAAATCAAAGAGCAGAAGGTCATGGGGCAGGGTGGCAGGCTGCAGAGCTCCCTCTCCCTACCTGGCCAACAGCAAACCTTCTTCCAAGAAGGTTCAGTAAGAGTTCAGATCCCACCAACACAAACAGTGAGATGGAAGGAAACCTGGGGGTGAAAGGGACGCTTAGTTTACAAATGCAGGAAATGTCTCATCTACTGCTCTCACAACAGACAATTTTAATTACTGTATTTAAAAATTGAACATTTTTAGCAACACTTTCAGGATCATGTGAGCATTTCTGACAGCCAGAATGAGTTTTAAAAGCCATAGCACTATATTTAGCTTTAAAAATCAACACTTTCATAAATATTCCCAAACCAATTAGCCTGTGTTATAAAGTTGTTTACCTTTACCTAGAACAACAAATGCAGTACCTGACATAGCATACAGAAGGCCACATAACTCATGGGACACAGACAGAAAGGCCCTTTGTTGTTCTGGAGCAATATAATCAAGCACAGGTTAAAATATGGTAACCCTCTCTGAACCAAAGTTTGACATATCTTATCTTGCTGTAATGCCCAGCAGTAACATTCTATGCTGTTTTCAAGTTCTGGCCAACTGTACATAACTTTTTAAGTCCAAAGGGCTTCTCTGTCACTCACTTGGTCTGTTAGGACAAAATTTAAGTTGTGTGTTCTTGAAATGGCTCAGAAACTTCGTTCAACCACAATAACCACTGCCCTTCATTATGATACTTGCCAGCCTCAGTTTGCAAAAAGAAGAATGCAGCACACCACAAGCTTCCAAAATATTCCAGATTGAAAATCAGTATCTCTCCTCTTCCATTTAGCCTCAAATTCACAACAGGCCTAATTGAAGATGTGGAACTAAAACCCTTCACAGAGAAAACTTTTTTTTTTATCTTTAGAGTCAGATTATCCCTAGGCAAGGGAACAATCTGGCAAGGGAAATACATACCATAACTTCCAGTAAGTAGAAACCTGTACTATAACTGCAGCAGTAACACCTCTGTGTAGGAAAAAACTTTTGTAACTGAGGAATCTTGGTTTGGACTGGGACAGAATTAATTTTCTTCCTAGTACCTGGCACAGTACTGTGTCTGGGATTTAGTAAGAGAACGATGTCGATAAACTACTGATATTTTGGTTGTGGAGTGTGGAGGAGTGCTAGCCCTAAGTCAAGGAATTGGCAGTTTCCCATGCTCTGCCAGAGAGGGGGTGCACCAGAAGCCATGAGGGAGCACAGCTGGGACAGCTGAAGGGATGGATACTCCACAGCCTAGAACATCGTGGCCAGGATATAAACTGGGGGGAGCTGGCTGGGAGAGGCCAACCACTGCTCAGTGATCAGGCTGCACATCAGTCAGGGGGAGGTGAGCAATTGTGTGGGCATCACTTGTGGTTTTGGCTGTTGTTCACTCATTCAAGGATTGGGTATGAAGTTGGTGTCAACATCTGCATTTCATTTGCTCAGCTAATCTTTCATTACCAAGATAACAGACTAACTTCCAATCTTCCAGTCCACACAGCTTTCCATAATGCCCAAAACTGCTTTCTAAAAGGTATGCAAGAATGGTTTAGTATTGCAAAGGCATGCATAACAATGCCTCAAAAAATTCCAGATTAATTTTTTAATTTAACATAGCCTTCCCTTTTTTCCTCCTAAATAAGCATAATAAAATATAATTCACACTATATTGCTAAAATCAATACAACAAGGGTGGAAACCAATGCAAAGGAGTCTAACAAAATGCTGCTAAACTGAAGGAAAAGTATTAATGTTTGTTACTGTGTATTTCTTATTTTTACAGTGGTCTGCTTGATTGAAATCACTGTGCCATAGAACGTGGGAAGTATTTCTAAACAGCTTACAATACTTCCATTTCACTTACTGATTAAACTACATCATCCTCTCAACTATTCAGAATGAAATTAATTTGAAATGGATAATTGATGCAATTGTGCCGTATCTACAAATGCAATTAATCACTTGCTAAAGATGATTTTTAGGCAGCCAACTATTATGAAAATAAGAATCACACAGCCTCTTTCAATCTTGTCAATTGAAACGTATTCAACTGGACTGGTAAAAGATATTTTTCAACATAAGAATAGCTGTATGTCTTCAGATATTTTTAATAACATCCAAGTGGATTCATGTTTAATTAGCAGAGCACAAAGAAAAGCCATAATATAGTACGGCTTTTAGCAATTACATGACAGTTTCAGGAACCACAACAGCAATATTTTCCCCCTCAACTACCAATGGATTTCTTGCATATTGTAGTGAGTTGTGATCTTGGCATTTAAAAGGCTATTTTAAACCAAGGGTATAAATGGACACTCTCCTGAGAATCAGTCTGGAGTAAGAAATTATTCCCCCAAATTGTTTGTAACAACTCTCTGCTGAGGGTCATCATTACAGCTGGACTGCACTGGTGGATTGCACACTCTGTTCACTGCAAACACTGAGCTGCCTGAAATCCCAGTCCCCAGCATGTCCAAGTACTCTGGCTGAGCTGGCACTGCAGCAGGTTTGGAGCACCTGTATCACATGTGTAGTCCAAGGCAGTGCTCTGAATCTGTTGTAAACGTGGGACAGGAACATCATGCACACACAGACACACATTTTCAAAGTTATTGCTTCTGCTTTAGCTCAGTGGTCCACAACTTCAGTCAGAATAACAAGAGCACAACTTCTCAGTAGCACACAGGATATGCTGAGCCATGACACCAGGGAAGGTGCCAGAAATACATGGGTGGCCTTTTATTTATAAAGAATATTTAGCAGTGGTATCAACAGTGCAAGGCACCAAAGAAGCAGGTGTTTCCATGCTAAAACTTGTGATTTTTTTACTTCTGTATCATCCACTTGGAGACAAAAAAATATATTTTTAAAAAGTGAACAAACTTTGGACATCTGAGTTACTATCTAAATTATTTGTAAGCAATTATTTCCATGGCAACAAGCATCATTTAAAAGTATACTATCATTAGCTCCACAAATGAATACTAGCCCCTTATTTTGGTTGGAAACCGCCAGTGGGCAATTAATATTGCAAAACAACAGGAAAGAAATTAATGTTTCTACAAGAAAATCTACCAAATTTTCTCAGACCAAGAGAATACCAGCATGACCTCTCCTGGCTTGACTCATTGCTTGAAGCCTCCCCAGATCTTTAATTGATAAAACATTTTACAAGAGATTTGCAAACTACAAAGCTGCATTTTGACTAATTTCTTCTTCGTTTAGAGAGAATCCACTTGTATTCCTTTTTTAAAGTAAAGAAAAAAATCTCTTAACCCATTATGCATTACATCAGGATAACTTCCTCATAAAAGTAGTATTTAGAGGACATCAAAATCTTATCTAGACAGTATTGTTATGATGCCACATCCCTACTTCTCCACAGATCAAATCTGAATTTTATTCCCACCACATAAAGATACTAATTCTGAGCACTTTAAAAAAATCCCACAAACCTAATGCATAATAAAGAAAACTTTACATATGTAATTGCACTACTGAAAACTTTCCGCTTTCATTACAACAATGTGCCCTCAATATTATCTGAAAGGCTTCTAAAAAATGGGTATTACCTAAGAGTTCAATGTACAAGTGATACTTGAACCTTGCATCTCTGTTCCTTGCAATAAATTCCATAATGAGTTCACCTATTTTTCATCAAAATTAAATTACACGTCTTCACCACCACCAATGACCGTGGGGGTTTCCAAAATTTAAAAATCAAATCCATTTTCAAAGTTAAAGTGGATTTTCATTAAAGACTGCACTTGATACTTTGCTGGTATGAATGGCACGTATAATGAGATGCCTTAAACACGCTAGGTTGGTCAGCAGGAATCCATAGATCCATTAACTCTGTAACAGCAAGGATAACCACATGGTTACCAGCAGCCTACCAAGTGCTGCTCACAGCCTGCGAGAGCCAATGATAAGATTTGACTTGGATCAGACATTTGTACTCATTGCTTTGGAACAGCAACATCAGTAAGAAGCTGCAAAGGCATAAGAATGCTTTTTCTCTTACTTCAGCAGCTGCAGCAATATTCAAGCCAAGAAGGCAGTCACCTCAGTAACCAGCACGAGAGGAAACTATGAAAAACACTGCCCCATCTTCTCAGACAAGCCTTCTTGGAACATCCTACTCATTGGGGACAGCCTGGCCTAGTCCCTGTGCCAGCAATCCCTGGGTCACACCCCCAAAGACTACTACAACCCTCTTCTCCCAAAAGACAGAGCTGTGCCACGGAATGACAGGCCTGGCTGGGGCAATGCTCTGCTCCTGCTGATCTGCATTTGCCCTGTGCATTATGTATTGTTATTACAGGGTATTATGTTAAGTCTTCCTCAGTGTGCAATGTATGTTAGTAATTGCTAGTTACGTTACTTCTATTCCTCATATGGGATTATCACAGTGGAGCAACAGCACTGATTAATCAATTAGCATGGATTCATTAGAGATGAACGATAGGGCAATGTAATTGTGTTTACTGAACAATGGATGACAGTGTGCTTAAAGCCCAGGATTCTAATAATGACATATACATAACATCATGAATATTTAGAGCACCTTCACCGCAAAGCTTGAGAGACAACAATCAGGATGTGATTCTGTGTGCAAGGAAAGCTGGAGCCTGAAGATTGCATAGATGGGAGAGCCACAAGACAGATGGCACAGAGAGATGACTGTTTTTTTAGCTTTGACTAGATCTTTGTAGAACAGCTACAGCATTTCCTGTACTCCAGAATGCACAGGCACATCTGCACAATACAGTGGCCAACAGTATAATCAGTCAAAGCCCCAGGTGTCTCAGAAACATTAACCAAGCCATATTAAGCATAAAAACATGAAAAAACTGGCAGAGCCCACTCTGTGAAATAAACAGAAGCATACAAGGGTAACTTAAAACTTTTTCTCCAGATGTCAGAAGTGTACATCCCTTATTGTGGGTCCTTATCAATGGCTGAACACTAAGCTTACAACAGCCAATAAGAACATGAACACCAAACTCTCAGACACATCTCTCAATACATAGTGAGTCACTATATATTAGTGACCTTTAGGTACTAATGCAATAGTCACAGACCCTTCTTCTGTCTGATGGTGGCATACAGACTCACCAGCAATTCACATGGATACCAAGAAGTGAGACATGAGAATTATTAATTTCTTGAAAATATGGTGCAAAGAAGAGATATTGAAATATAGCTTTTGCTGCACTCTGCCTGAAAGGAAAAACACTAAAAAGAAAGGTAAAATGCTACAGGGGAAATACTTTGCTAAAAAGTTAAAGTAGAAAACATGTTCTCTATTATACTCCAGGAAATCGGAAATCTTCACCTAAGTCCAATACCTGGGTCCAATGAGAGAGTCAAACTACAGCATGACAAGGACCTGAATGCTCTCAGAGATCACTCATCCAGGATTTTCCCAAGATGCTTCCACACTGTCCCAGGGAACCACATCTGTGATTAGCATAGAGCTCCCTCAGCTGGGATCACAGCCCTTGAATACAAGGTACTAAGAATTACTTTGCCTGTTTAGATCAAAGGCACTTTCATTCCTGCAGGGAGGTAAGTATTCCTCCCTAACTCTGTGGGCTGAAATTTTATTTACTTTGCTGAAGTTTAACATATTGACTTTGCTAAAGTTTAACATATTGAGTTAATTTAAAACTTATCAGTTTCCTCCATTCTAAGGAACTTACTGAATCAGTGACTAACAGTATATTGTCCAGCAGACATCTTTATATTTAACCATTTGTTCCATATGCTTAGAGATGTTAAAGTCTCAAAAGAAACTTCTGAGTTACATACACATATAAAAATATAACTCTGTCTGTGTGTGTGTGAGTGTACATATGTGAATGATAAAGTTGCAGATGAAGTTCTTCCAAAAATCTAAACTGGTCACAAAGATAATGTGGAGGTCTCCCAGTATATCTCAGTACAGGAAGGAATAATCTTTAAAAATGCTCTCCTTGGCTCTGGGCATTCTACAAGCCAAATTACCCATCTTCATTCTCAACAAAACCTCTTCAACACTGCGGCAAGGAAAATAAATGTTGGCCTAAGGCAAATAGAACACAAATTTGTCTTGCCAGGCCTGTATTTGACAGGCAAGCCCTAGACTAGACATACTCCTAATTTCTCTGTTGCCACACTTTAAACCAAATTTTAAAAAATAATTTTTCAGAGAAAAAACAAGCCATCTACTCTGAAGACTTTTGTGAGAGAGCATGAGGACATCTTAACCTACAGAGCACCAAACAAGTAAATAAGGGTTAAAATGCTGTCTGAATCTCTTCAAAGAATTGAGTTGCTTGCATCCAAATGGGAGAAAACACGCTGTCCTACATAAACCCCTTGATCTCAATCCCAATTCTCAATGGAAATTAAAGCAACTCTGTAGCATTTTAATTTTGCTGCACTGTACACAAAACCTTGTTTTAGGATCTGAAAGTACAGGCACAGTGTTATCCTGAATTTATGAGTGAAAATTATTAATAAACCTGAGTTGACTCTAGTGAGCCAAGACATTACTATCACTGGCTTATCTTAAACCTAGCAGGCAATTTAGACTAGAGACAGATCACCTGAGAGCATATTGTTATTTCCAGTAAATCCTTACGAAGCATAGTGATATTTTCAACCTCTCCTAGGGTTTTTAAAAGTCATCATAAAAAACCTTTCATAAAATGATCTGGTTCCATGTTAATTATTAACTACATATTGAAATAACAGCACTGGCTAGTAAATAACTTGACAGCATTAAAAACTGCAGTGTAAAAAGACAAGATTTATCACACAACTGAAAGGAAGCTGGGTGAAGTAAATATCTTCAGCCAAGATATATCAGCATATTTGCTGGGAATAAAATAGAACAGCAATTATAAAACCTTACAGATTAATTAAGCTCAGGACATTTTAATGAGCACAGTTGCATCCACTAATCAGATTATGATGGAGACTCTCACAACCACATTTTTTTTTAATTATTTGAAGAGAATAAGCAAACAAAATCCCACGGGTAACTTCAATTTCACACTACAAAGTTATTATCACCAGAAAGAGCTTTTTTAAGTTTACAGGTGGACTTAATTGTACTATAGTTGTTGACTAATAGCACCATCTCCAATTGCAAGAACAAAGGTCAGAGAAGACATTTTTGTAGCTTAGGTGAGCACAACAGGTGATGTGGACAAATGAGTAACTGTACAAAAGACAGAGAGCAGCAGGAGATACCAACTGTCCTATTTCTTGCATGTGCTCCTGGACAAACACACTGTTTCAATTCAATGCCTGTTTCCTTGCTTTTGAAAAAAACACAGGGAAGGTGTACCCACAGAAGTATTAGTAATAAGAAGGCCTTGGAGTAAAATCCCCAATTTTTGTTTATTGCTATTTTAAAATTTAAAAAAAATATTTCCTAGAAACAAAATGTCACAGAGACATATTTAGAACACAAGTGTTTGCCACAAAGTAGAAGGAAATAGCTATAGCCTGTCTCCTTGCATGCCTTTGTGAAGCTCTACCATTTCCTAACCCCTCCATACAAGATGCTCAAGCTGGTTTCAGATACACAGAGAAACTACACTGAGACTTGTTCCCAGTTCCTCAGAACTTGGAAACTGGAAACTATGGCACCAAATAGCAGAATAAATCAAGTCTGGCTACCTGAGAGGGCCAAGGTCAGTTAAGACAAAGTGAGGAAGGTGACAGATGCACAAGTGACAAGGTTCAGTACATCTCAGTTCTTTAGGAGGCTTCTCAGCTAAGACACGTGAAGCCAGATTGATTTAAACATGAGTATTTCCTACACTTACAGTTCCCTTAATTTTAAGAAATGTGTTGACAGAAAATCTGAGTGGCCTGAAAAGTTAACAAAGTTTTTATACATGTGAATGATTTAAACTTTAAAACTTCAGTACAATATGCTTAGACACAAAGCACAATACAGTTTTATATACCAGCAAAATATTTCAAGTAATATTATTTATGAAGAAATTCAATGTTACTTATCCAGGTCAGATAGCAATTAAGAATACTTCACAACCAGAAACGCAGGGAGACTGGCAGCATGCTGGGTATAAGGGTGTGGGTTCTGGTTTATAGATTTTTTTATTTGTCTCACTCCTACTATCTATGCCAAGTTCATCAAAATTTACTATTTAGAAAACAAATTTAAAAGCATTTTGTACAGTCGAATTTCTTCTGCTATCACATAGAAAAGCAAAGCTTTTTTTCGGAAGATTTTATAATTGCATTATAATAACCCAAAGCACTGTAAGCTACAAGAGTTTGCTTGCATCTTTCTTATATTGATCTGCATATTTAGTGGCTCCACATCACTGTAATGCATTCTGGGTACTCAAAAGTAAAGACATTACCTTTTCTTCTAAAAAGAAAAGGTAGAAAGGAATAGCTTCAATGAGTTACTTTGTGAAGGAAAGAACAAGGTAGACTTCCTAAAGAAAAGCCTCTCATTCAGAGATGAACTTTACCAAATTCAAAAGCAACTGAAGGAAGCATTCACTGCTTTCTTCTGAAAATGAGCTTAATAGTACAGGAGCTGATACATCCTGCAGGCAAGAGCAATACATCTTAGACAAAAGTTGCCCCCAGTAGAAAAGAAGATCATGGAGGGAATGGCATTTTTTCAAGTGTCTGTGCATAATCTCATGCAGGGCTTTAGATTTCAACAAAAAAAAAAACCACTGCGAATTAGGTTTAATATTTTAATAGAAACTACTGGATACATGAAACAAAACACTGAAATAACGGGGTAATACTGATCTGTGTTGCAAAACTGATGTACTGCTGCATTTTAAGCTACTGAGAGCTTCTGCAATTTACATTCACTCCTGTACAATGGTAATGAAGTGATCAAGCCTGGAGATCACAAACACAAGGGCCTGGGGAGCTGAACTCCAGCTCAGAAACGAGTCTGCACAGTTTCCTCAAGCGTGAACTGACTACAGCACAGTGTTGTGAGCACATAAGGAGTCCAGGTTCTAAGAGGACAGAGATAAGGCTTTCTATTTCCTGTGCTCTCCCAGCAAATAACCCTTTCCTGTTTAAATGGCTACAAATTCCAATAGAGACAAGTTCAGTCACTGAATGTTCACCCCAACCAGAACACTTACAGGTATAATTACACTTGATCTGGACTAAAAATCACTTTATTTCCTTTGTGCAAGTATCCCCATGGCTGTATCCAATACCAACAGCTGCAAGTACCATCAAGTCAGGAAAACAAATGGAGGGATTGAGGGAGTTGAGAGCAAACTGAAATAAAGTTTGAACAGTACATTTTGGTTTATTTTTTTTCCTTAAGTCTGAACTGTCTTACACACTGGCAACAATCAAATAGGAACTGTTTAGCATACAAAAGAAAATATTATTTCTGTTGTTATGGCTATTTGGACATCTGATAGCCTCAGGCAACCCAAAGGGGCCCCAACAACAACAACAGCTCAGCTTAAAAGACAAAGGGCAGATACCTTTGAAGTGAGAGATGACAAAGAAACAGCAGTAGACCTTGAAGTTTGGCCTGACAGAAAGAACCTGAACAGTTCAGAGTAAATAAATTCTATTCATCCTCACAATTCTCTTGAAGGCAAAACAGGCACAATGATGCTGAATGCCAGAAAACCTAAGGGCAAAATGCTCTCCCCACAAACCCCTCCTGTATGGAAACAGGAAAGACAACCAGCATTTCAGGGGAGACTAGCAAACAGCACTGGGGAATGATTCTTGAAATTGTTAATATTTTGTGACCTAGCTTTTATTTTATTGTCTGGTAAATACGAGTGATAGGAAACCTCTGTCAAAGAAAACCTTAGCCCTGTATAGTAAGAGGATCCTTTGATTCTTTGGCATCCAGGCTGAACAGGCATAAAAGATTTTAGATAAGAGTGTGCAAAGACTACTGCTCATGACCGTGCTCAAACTAGTGGAAAAGACAAGACTCCATTTCCAGCTCTGCAAGCGGATAGACTTTTAGAGACTTACAAAACAATCCAGGACACAGGTAAGGTACAGTTTAGAATATAAATGCTGCATTCTAGAAGCAAGTAATTTCAAAGTGGAAGCTCACAGTTTTATCTCCCAGATCTGTACCTGTATCCTGCACTGGTGATGATACTGAATGGCACAGGAAAAACTAAATGGCAACTACCTGTTGTCTTAGCTAGCACGAGTTCTAACATCATTATAGTGCAAGGATTTCATATCACCAGAGCTTCATACCTCCTCAATGTTTCTCACAGGCAGCTCCTCTAAGCACTGCCTGTTCCTGGTCCTTGCAGCAGCCATCTGACTCCAGATCCCACCAATCCACTCTTTCATACCACTGTTCTTATTGGATACAGGTGGGGCCTGTTAAGATCAGGCCTGCTTCTAATCTTTAGTAATTGGTCCAGCTGCAACTCATTGGGGGATAAGATTCCCTTCTATACCACCTTCATTTACCCACACTGTATCCCCCTACAACCCTTCTGCTGGGAAAGGGGAATACAAGCCACTCCTGCAGAGGCAAGACTGTGGTGTTGGGAAGGACCTCTCCCTGACCCTTTGGAGAAACCATGCTTGTTTGGGCAATTGCTGCTTCTCACCAGTGAGGAGAGGTGCATTCATGTGGATAAAAGGCTTCCATAGGGATGTTACACATTACACCATTTCAAAGCTGGTCTAGGGACAAAGACTTGTCATTCCCCTTTAAATCAAAGATTAATAGTAACTGTGCACCCAAGACTTATAACAGTAAGTGTGTATTTGCTACTGGCATTTTTTTATTTTATTGCTGCAGACAATGACTTCAATTTGTGGTCAACAGACCTCTAAATTCCTTGGCTACTTTTAGAACATCATAAAAAGAAACTGTGAAGATCTAGCATAAGATATGTCTTCACTGGAAAGTTTTTGGGAGCCAAAAAACCAAAACCAGTGAAGTTATAAGTCATATTTCAGATTATAAATTGGTTGGCATTTCTGACATGGACAAAGACAATTACTTTTTTGAGTGGGTATTTTTAGTGAAGGAACAGAAAATTCCTGGCTTTTGTTTTGCAGAGATAAAACTGAAATGTACTAAGGACTACTGATGTTTTTTCTCCTGGATTCACTTCTGATTTATTTATAGGAGGGCTTTCTACCTTCACCTGCAAATGTCACAACTGAGCTTGTGACTTTTATATAGTTTCTTGGTTTAATAACTATGGTAGGTACAGCACATGTTCTGTCTCTGCCCCTCTCAAAAAATAAACAAAACCTAATCACATCTAAAAACTAGTTTATATCTCACTGTTCATAGGAAATAGAAAGAGTTGGGCACAGATAACCTAATTTTCACCTGTTTCTGCTTACTCCATACTCACTAACTCAATTTAGATTGATCTGCTAATGTTTGCAGACTTACTACAGTGGCACAAGGGTACTACAGCCATTCAGCTTATTCTTAAAAAAGACAAACCAAGACGAAATGTTGTTCATACTCCTTTTAAATTTTATTTTAGCTCTTTGTTTATCACTTCACTTCAAAGCGCTTCCAATATGAGGCACAGTTTCAGTATGACAACTTTGTAAAATTAAAATAGAAAAAAATGTGCCAGCATCAATCTGCTTTACATTGGAAAGCACAACAGCCTTGAGACAGAAATGACGACTTGTGAGAATAAGCTATAATGAACCCAGAAGTGCTATCTGTAGTAGGAAAAATATATTAGACTGGAGGCTGAACACTTCTGAAACAATTTGTCTTCCTCAATAGGAGTCTCCTATTCCCCACTTGCAGTGTACAGCCAAGTCTGACTCCAAAAGCAAAGAAAAATTATCAATATGAATCCCCACAATTCTGTTGGCTAACATTTCTTATTTGACTTGGAGCTACTTAAAGTCCAAATTAAAAAAAAAAAACAATACAGCCCAGAATAAAGCCGAGTCTGCAAGGGACAACCCCCACCTGTGACCTGTCAGTGGCTGGGCAGGAAGGCAGGAAACCACCCTGGCAGCAGGAACCCCACAGGGCCATCCCACCAGCCCAGGGACAGGCACCCACCTAGGGCACAGGTGTAAAAATACTGTATAAAAACTTCTCTAGCCCCTTCTGTCTCTGCTCCCCCAAACCTTCTTGGTAGGAACATAAGGACTTACAATAAAGAATTTTGCATTTTTTCCACAAGGAGCAAAACACTTCGATTCTAGGTGTTCTCACCACTATACAGCTGACCACCTCAGTCACCAACATTTTCAGGATGCCTTCTGTAGAATATTCTTCCATTAGATATGCAACATTACTGAATTCAATCTCTCAGATAAAAATCACAAAACATCCAAGGTGACTCATACTTCTCATGAAAGAAGTGCAGATACATTTATACATCAGTCACACTGATCTCATAGCTGGTATTTGTGCCACAGAATTTTCACCAATACCATTAATTAAAAATACCCACAGCTTTGCAGAAGCACACAGCAATATGTGATACCTAGGCAGCTGTGGTGATGCTACAGAGATCTGAGGAAAATGGTCCTATGTTCTTTTAAAACAAATACACAGTTAAGACTATACTCCTTGGCTGAAAAGAATACCACTAAAACTTCTGAGCAACAAACACATCTGTCTGTAAGAACTGCAATATTTCACAGCCTTGACTGATGTATTTATTTATTACCCATATTTTGGCTATGCCTTTTAAAATCAAATTGAAGGGGATATCATTCTAGCTGCTGATAAAGAGATTTTTTTTTTTTTAATTTGTGACTTCAAATCCATTTAAATCTGGTTTTGTTCCCTGGCCTCTCCTCCTTTTATCATGCTTACAATTTCTCATAGAAATATTTTATAAAATTCCCTTTGGAATATGCCTCTTCTGCCTATTCCAAAAGAATTCATTTGGGCTCTTATGGAAAGTGTCAAAAAGAGACAACAAAGACTAACTAGCCCTCGCTCAGTAATGCTGCTTGCAGAACTTACTTTACCCCAAAACAATGTGTTTCTGTCTGATTCTCATCCGGCTGCTTGAAGGACAGAAAAATGTAAGCAGATCATAAAAGAAAGGGAGGGGTGGGGCTGGAAGTGAACACCACATCTGAGGAACCTTCACCATATTCTTTGACTGACGTGAGGCCAGGTGAAAAGAAGGGGGTTCCTTTTGTTTCTGTAAAGCTGACAGACGTACTGTGAACTTGATTGTACTTGGTTATTCCAAAAGGCAGAGGAAAGAAAAAGGAGGAGGCCAATTCATCTTCCCAGGTGTTAAAACGTGTAATCATCTCGGATGTACCCAATTAGATCAACAGAGCAAGCATGCTACAAGAAACAGCAGCTCTTTCATTTCAGGTCCAAGTTCATGTCACTCTAAGACAGCTGCTACATAGACAACAGCACAAGTACCAGCCCAGAGAATAATTCTAACTCTCAGATACCGTATATGCTCTCAAAGATATCACGAGATGCTTCAGTGCAGTTCAAACACTCAAATACAGAGAAGAGGGAATTACAGCCTCCCTTGGGACTGACACAAAATGAAACTTTTTACTTGAATCTTAGAGAGGAGCTTGAAAATCCATATTGAAACCTATATTAAATCAAGGTGAATTAAAGGCAAAACTTATTGTTACCAGTACTTTAAAGCAGACAATTACAAAAGCACAAGCCGCTACTCAATTTCTTCAGGAAAAAAAATCCCAAAATAATCTTACAAGAGCAGCTGTTCCTATAAGGTCTCTCTGGGGGGCATTGTTTTTCCCCTTATGACACTCCTTGGAATGTGTACCACTTTGAACTGGCAAATATGGGTCTTAGGATCTGAAAAATGTCATAAGAACAACTGTGCCAAGTGAGACCAGAGGTATGTCCATTTTTGAATAGCAGGCTGCCTCACAAACTGCTAATTATTGTCCGTCACAGTACACACAAATAGTGGCAACAATTTGCTCTTGCATCAACACTTTTATTTTACAGTCTAATCACTTCCTCTTAGCTGAAAATTTGCATATTTGTTTTTTCATATGGTTTGTCTAAATTTTATTTATTTAAAGTTATTTCAGAGAAATTACACTGCTGACGTTAGAACAAAAGGTCACATTAGAGGCCAGAAGCAATCACTGCAATCACTGACAAAAATCAAAAGTGGGATGTTTGTTCAAAATCCTGATGCTCACTGACTCAACCCTTAGTATTTTAGTCTATATTCACACTGATCTTAGTTTATTACTACTGACTCAACATGTCAGAACACCTGCAACAGCAAAAGGACACAGTACACAGAAGCACTAAAATATTCCTCCCTTCGTTTCAGTTGTCAATGTCAGAAATTGTTTCACAGGCACGGACTAAAATCAGGACCTGCTGCCATAAAAAAATTTTGACGCAATGTGCAAGTTTCAGAGAAACCTATATTATTATTATCACAGCTCAAAAACCTGTCAATCCAGATTAGCTGAGACACTCGCTACACAGAAGAACAAATCTCCAGATTAAAGTGTCTCCAGCAAGTTGGGTAATTTAGTGGTGAAGAGGCCTCACCTAACAAAATAAAACCATGAAAAAGAAATCCTATCCTCCTTAGAGTGTGAATAACTGTCAGTCCTGTAAGAGAGACAAAAACCGCACATCTGACTTTTGGAGAAACACCAATATTGACCAAACAAGAGCAGAACTTCATACACCTGCATTCCAGTGCACTGGAAGATGACCAGTTAAAAAATCCAAAATATTTTTTTTCCTAATGTCACAGCAACATTTGTGTCTAGGTCAGTATCAAAGATCTCTACCATTATTCCTAGCTGTCCATTAGATTATTGTATTTATGGAAAAAGTTACTTAGTAGTAGGCATTTCAGAAGAAGGCTGACTGAGAACCTATTTTATTTTAGCTAAATGTTTCTAGAGCTTGACAGTAAATGATATGCATGAGCCATGTTGACTGTCATCTTCCACTTCTGACTGTCAGACATGGAAGCAACTTGCTAATGTTTCATTCCAATTTCAGCACCATGAGCCTGTTGCATACACTGCCTGCTAAAAGCTGTTCCAGATGGAATGACAGTATTTTGTAGGACCCCAAAGATGTAGCTACAGGGATGAATATGTGTCAACAGCATTGACAGCATGACCTTTTCCCCCTTTTTTTGTCTACTGTTCTTATTTTCACCCTTTAATTTTTCTACATTCCGTGTAAGACAGGCAACTTAGGAAAACAAAGTTTCGGTCTCTCAGCTGTCTTGGATCACCTACAATCTTACTGACCTGACTGCACAAGGCAGAGGACAAGGGAGGAAGGTGTATAAACAATAAGTTATCTTCAAAATTACAGCCAAGCACCAAAAATTATTTTAAAGAGGAAACAAAACCCACTCTCCTACTAACATAAGAATGATGAAGAGCTTTGATGATTTTCTTTATGAATAGTCAGTAAAATGCCAGTACTCCTCACACTGGAAACAACCTGTGAACAATGAATAACAACTTCTACTGATTACACCATTTTTACTGATAATTTATATACTATGTTAACATCACAGAACATTCATTAGCTCTTATTACAATAAATCACAAAAAATCTACTTATCCTGCTGAAATAAAAATATGTAAATTACACCCACTGCTCTTTTTAAACAATACAGGTAAAACAATACAATTTCTCTGACACACAGGCTGTGCAAGGAACAAAAAGAGCACTTCTCCACACACACACACATATGCTGCTCTGCACCCTCCAAAGAGGAAATTACCACAGGGCACTTCTGTCCTTTTTCAGATGAATAATTTAGTATTCTGACAAGCATTTAATTTACATTTTTTAGTTTTTCCTCTACAATATAAAATAATTTCTTTTTGACACAGAATGCTACAGCACACAGTACAAGAAGGGGAAAAAAAAAAGTAGTGGAGGGCTGTAAGGCAGCAGAGAGAATTGAGAAGGAATGGCTTTTGTTATTTCGACAGCCCTCAGCTCACTGCATAGTTGGATTTATAATATGCTCTTCAAGAGCAGCAGTTTTCATGGTGTAAGAGTGCCACACAGCTCTGGTTCCTGCAGTGCTCACACCAACAACTTCAAAACTAACTCACTGCAGATGTCCCTATGATCATCTAATCAGACATCAAAAGCAATACACTGACAAGCTCCTGTGCTGATTAGAAGTGTTCTATATATGTTTCACAGCATAAACAGACACACAGTAGTTGCTTTATAAATGGATTCACCCACATCAGAATTCCCTTTTAAAAAATCCCAACTGTTTGGAACTCCCCAGCTGAATGACAGAAAATCCTTTTAAATCTCCCCAGATCTTCTGCTCAGTTCCAAATTGCAGTATTTCAAGAGCAAGAGTTAAATTATTAATAGGAAAACTTTTACCAGAAAAAAGGAAATGCCTTCCAGAACTAAAAAACCTGGCTGTTCTGAATGACTGCCTAAGACCTGACCACATCAGGGAGGCAGCCTTGACTTTACCCTCCAACACACATGGTAATATCTATTTCCAAATCTACTTTGATGTATGATTATTATACATCAACAAGCATGGATTTCAAGCATTACAAGTGCACCAGCACTGCTAGTTCCTGAAAAAATACTGTGTTTCTCCCAATATCTGGTCTCCTCAGAGTCCACTTCCTGCAAGACTTAAAGAGGACCTATAAGAAAGATGGGGACAGACTTTTTAGTTGGTAGGACAAGGGGCAATGGTTTTAATCTAAAAGAGGGCATATTTAGACTAGATAAAAGAAAGCTGTTTTTACAAACAGGCTGCCCAGAGTGGTGGGAGATGCCCTGTCCCTGGAAACATTCAAGGTCAGGCAGGATGGGGCTCTGAGCAACCTGATCTAGTGGAAAACGTTCATGCTTATGGTAGGAGGGATGAAACCAGATGACCTTTAAGGGTCCCTTCCAACCCAAAGTGTTGCATGATTCTAACACATAACTATGGAGGAATTTCATATTGGAATTCTAACATGTACAAAAGGACCAGAAAATAAAACTATCTGACCTAGTCCAGTAAACATACTGGACAAAAGTTCTATCTTCTAAAGTCAGACAGACAAAACAACCCTCATGGCAGTGCAGTCTCTTAGCTCAAGTCTTAGTATAAATCTGCTGAATCAAGTTATAAACTCTGTGGAATTATTCCACCACTGTGCCAAAAACGACCTTTTCTGCCCTGCCCTACTTTAAATAGCATGACATTTCTAATATTTCTGGGTATTCTTTTTACTAAAATTCTCACACATTTTGTAAGTACTACTCATAGCCAAATTTGTAGCATATCTTTACGTTTACATATGTATGTAATACCAAATAGAAATGGAACAAATCATGAAGCTGCATCCTTACACATGTGGACATTATGCTAATTTGCAGACTCCTAATCAGGAAGGCTAATACACCACAAGCACAATTAACAACCACAAGAACCAGAGGAGGTTTTGACCCTTTTTAACAAGAGCTTGAAACATAAAAATGTTCTAATTATATATCAACCTTATTCAAAACTGCAAATTACATGTCCACAATGCATAAAATACAGACAATTTCAAGTCATATCTAGGCAAAAATTGAAACTGTATTGAGCCACTGGAGGAGCTCTTCAATTGATCCAGCATCTCATTGTATCTTTAAATATGGATAAATACAATTTAATCAGCCAGTCCTATTGATTAACTCCAAGATAACCTAAGTATTTGTCCAGGAAACATGTAACTATAAAAGAAAGTCATGCAGAAAATAGCACACCATAATAATCAGCAAGTTAACAAGAGGGGGTGAAACCTTAGTCCCAACCAGAATTAATGTGAAATTCTTATCAATTCAAATAGGATCACAATCCTCTGTCTAAAATTCATGGCAAATCAAGTCTTATGATAGTAGAGAAGGTCTGTCCCTGGGCAAAAACAGAGATAAGCTTCAGTAACAGCTCCAGAAACAAAAGTTCAGATGTTATAATTATACATTAGCAATTACTACCTGAATAAACTGAGCTGAGCAGAAGCAGCAAAATGTATTATTTTCCCTAACACCAAACCAACAGAGCCACACAATTCAGACTTTCTGCCTTGCTACATCTCATCCCTAACATGTTGGGCAGAGGGATCCATTCAGGAACTTCTGAGCTGGTGAAGAAAATCCATAACAGCAGCTCCCTCAGCAAACTGGGGACAAGTTTTGAGCAAGTGTTAAATTCCCCAAGAAAGTTGAAACCTTCCAGAAGAAACAAACAAACAATCTCAGTCCTGCTGCATGGCTTCACTCCAGAGCAGATCTCTAGCTGAGGACTACATGCCCATTGCTACACCCACTTTGTGAGGCCAGGCCATTTGCAGCCAGAAAGCAGCTGGACCAGCCCTTGGCCTGTGCCAGAGCAAAGCTATGGGCACAGAACTTTTCAGAGAAGTAGAAGCACAGAATGCCAGAATGGCTTAGGTTGGATGGGGCCATAAAGATCACCCAATCCCAACAGCCCTGATACAGGCAGGGACACCTTTCACTAGATCAGGATGCTCAGAGCCCCATCCAACCTGGCCTTGAACACATCCAAGGATGGGCATCCACAGTTTCTCTGGGCAACCTGAGCCAGTGCCTCACCACCCTCACCATAAAGAATTTCTTCCTCATATCTAACCTAAATGTCCCCTCACAGTTTGCACCCATTATTCCTTGCCCTGTCACTGCAGTTCCTGATGAAGAGTCCCTCTCCAGCTTCCTTGCAGGTCCCCTTCAGGTCCTGGAAGGTTGATGTCTCCACACAACCTTCTCTTCTCCAAGCTGAACAGCCCCAACTTTCTGAGCCTGTCTTCACAGGGGAGGTGCTCCAGGCTCCTTGCCAGCTTCATGGTCCTCCTCTGGACTCACTCCAAGGTCCACGTCTTTCCTGTACTGGGGACCCCAGAGATAGATGCAGCACTCCAGGTACAATCTCACCAGAATGGAGTAGAGAGGTGGAATCCCCTCACTCAACCTGCTGGTCATGTTTTTTTTTGCAGCCCAGGGTCCAGGTGACTCTCTGGGCTGCAAGTGCACATTGCTGGCTCATGTTGAGTTTTTCATCAGTCACCACTCCTCCAGTCCATCTCCGCAGGGCTGCTCTCAATCACTTCCCTGCCCAGCCCACAGGTGTGCATAAGTACATTAAACTAATTCTGTATCCCTGAAGTCCTCTCTGGATACCATGGGAAGGAAGTTTTCATTCTTGAAAGCCTGGCCAGGGCTCTGTGATCCTAACTAGGCAGAAAAGCTAGAGTAGCTTTAATAAAGTAATAAATTCATTAACAAATACTTTTTCTTCAATACAAACAAAGAACAAATTCTGATGTGTGTTACCCCTATTTTTCCCTGATTACTGTCTCTAAATTTTCCAGTGGCAGCTATCACAATAAGGAAAGAGAGGTTTGGATGAAAAAAGAAACTCAAATTTTGTACCATCTGTTAAATGACTTCCAGTCTGAGGGAACAGATGCTGGACTTCACTATCGGTTTTTGATTGATCTAGAAGTATTTTGTTAATTGGGGCTAAAACTACAGCTAAGATGTGTCAGAGAAAATAGGAAAGTATAACTCAAATTCTCCTCCAACTACCTGGTCACTCAGAAAAGGTTTTGTTATTTTTGTAATCATCATATGGCATTAAAAATCAGATCTTCCTTTGAATAAATGGGACAACATCTGAAAAACAGAACACATACTCTGCCATAAATACTGTGAACAGCTCAAATGGTTCATCAGGTTCTACCAGCCCACCTGAATGGGACAGCAAAGTTTTTTTCTTGTATTACTGCATGTTTGCTGTCCTATTTCATGCATTAGTCATTGTACAACTGAAGTGCACTTTCCAGAAGGTAAATCAGCATTGTCTTCACAGAATCCCCTGGTAGTTACCACACAAAAATCTGCTGAAGCACTGCTGTATTGGTGTAAGGCAGCCCATGGGTATTGCTACATAGAGCCCACTGCCAGTTCCACATGTACCAAATACCAAAATGCCAAAAGTGCCAAAAAAGCTCAACTAATTATCAAAGTCAGTTTCAATTACAAAATAATTGCTAAGATAATTGTGGCATAAATACAGAGACTTAATTTTCACTTACATGCACATGTTTAATCTAGCAACAGTTCTGGGTTTTCTAATTTGCATGTGACTAAAGGAAGCAGTTCAACATGAAAAAAACTCTGGTTTGTGGCAAAGGAAATTCAGTATTAGTTTTAAATTTTCAGCAGCAATGTACAGAACAAATGAATTTTTTTCTAAATAGTGCTTTAACACTTGAAAGACTACAGCTATTTTCAAAATGCAGTGTTCAGTTATTTCTGCCATGTTTTTTCCTTTGTCAGATATTGATTTTTCTGGATGTTTTAAAACAATCTGTACCTAATTTAACCTATGTTATTTAAGCTTTCTGTGTTTCTCAGAACATTATGCCAAAGCATATTTCAGTATGATTGACGATGAGAGTTTTAGAAATGGTACTGTTGCGAAAATAAGAGTTAGAGTAACGTATTTTGCTGTAATAAATTTTTGCTTTCACAAAAAAAAAACCAGAACAACACCAAACCACAACTTGGAACTTTCTGGGCCTTCCCCCCTCCCCTTTACACAATATATTAAAAAAAGTCCTTCTCCACCCCTGTTACAAGTGCAGCTCTGTCACTCCTGCAGCTGACAGATGAATGCTCTGTATTTTAGCACAGGGAATTCCTTTAGGCTTAGAGGACTCTTTTGTACTGATGCAAGTCAGTGAAGCATGGTGATGTTTTAACCTCCAAGTATTACTGCAATTCTCATGTAATGGCATAAAATGCACTTGTCACCACTAAAATTACACAAAAAACCCAACTCAACAAAATGCTATTTTTGCCTTTTTGATGGTCTATAAAGTGTTCAAAATACACCCTGGAATGAAACACATTTCACTTATTTTTCCACCCTTTTTTTGCGGTTATAAAATACCAAGGGTGACCATTACATACTGACATACTCACTTTATATGTTTCTCAGCTTTGCAACAGTGTAAGATCTGCACTGTTAACCAAGAATTCTTCTTTGTACTTTCATTTATCAGACCAAGTCAGTATTTCATTAATATGTAAATGCTTGCAACAAGCATCAAGAAAAACCTCTCAGCTCAAACAGGTCTGACAAATGATGCAGAACTTTGACAAAGTTCAGCCCCGTGTAACATCATAATGTACTTGGAGAGTCACTGAGACTTTTAAAATTGCATCACTTATCAAATAACACAAGCCATTGTAAAATAAGGTGCACACAAAGTATTTAGATGCACATGCATTTGATCATGCAGAGAGAAACATTGAACAGGCAACTAAAATCCTGTGTTGGCCTTCAGAATCATAATGTTAGAGTGAGACTCATAAAACATTATTTGCATGCAAGTCAGCTGACTATGTATTTACTTCCTTTATTCCCATGAATTTAACTGAAAGTTTGGTTTTAAATGCACCTTCAGCTGAAAGGTTCCCACCTCCAGCACGTGGCACTGAACCCCAGCTCTACCCCCTACTCCCTGATGTGCCAACACAGCCACTTGTGGAACCTTGCTCTAAACTAGTTGTCATCTAGTCTGCAACATCCCTCCTGCACCAAACAAAGATCCAGGGCTTCCGAGTGTTGCTTAATTTTGAAATAAACCAGCAACAGACTATTTTGCACAGCTGGGGACAGGGAATGAATTGCAACATTGCTTAGAGAATCTAAACACAAAAAGGCATAAATATTACAAGCAAATGAAAACAGCAGCATCATTTAAACCAGCATTCATGTGGTCTAAAGAAGAGCAGAACCAGATCCACCAGAGCTTTCTAGACAAACACTAAAAAATAGCTTTATTCTGCTGAAGACACTTAGGTGTCCCTGCTGACATTCAGAGATTCTAAGTTTGTAAGTGATGTAGGAACACTTTCCCCACACACAACGCTTCAGGTCTTAAAACTGCAAAGTAGAACATGTGGCCCAAGTGTGACTAAGACAGCATCACTTTAAGAAGATTAAAGATAGTCTGCAAAAACATATGAATAAGAGTTACTGCATTTTCACTAATTATGGCTTTGCAATAGAACTTAGTAAAATATTAAAAACAAATTTGTCCTCAAAACGGCAGAGTCTGGTAAAACAGAAAAGTGAGATAAAGAAGAGACCATGCAGGACAGTAGCAGGGTACCAAAGATGACAGAAATGCCATTAGAAAATGAGAGAAGTGAAAAAGGATGTGAGACCAAAGAAGCAATGGTAGCCTGGACAACATGATACTGAACAAATAAATAACTGCTGAAAGTTCAGTTCATATTCCAATGCCTTATGACACTATTGAACTTTATGCAAACCTCTTAATAATATATATATATATATATATATAACCGCTATTAATTGATTGTATCATCTAAAATAACTATTTTGTCCAGAGGAAATTCTCTACTTTACAGAAACTGAGTATGATGCATTTTGTTATAGATCCAAATACATGTAATAGCTTATCCAACTACTATGTACCAACAGGTAAGACAGGTTTTGGTCTTAAAAAGGTGAATTACATGACACCTACTGCCACAGCATGCTTGAGACCATGGTCACTGGGATGAGAAGCACTTGGGAAGTCAGGTGCACCCAAGGCTGGATCACTGCTCCTCCGTACCAGAAGTGGTGTGCCTGCAAGACAAAATAGAATTCAAAGGTTCAGGGATGCTAAATTAACAGAAGGGAAAGCTTCTGTGGTTAAAAAGACAAGTGTGCAGCACTTAAATATAAGCTTATCTGTGGTAATATCCACCTGTTAGATTACTAGATTTGATAGGGTTGTAGCATTTCAGATTTACTTAGCTATAGAAATGATAACATTTTTATGCACTGATGTAATAGACTTCCACCCATGAGATACCTAAATTAGGTAAAAACTGCTGACAAACAGGAGAAAAAGGCACCTCCTCAAAAAACCAAATGACTGGTTGCATGTATGTGTGACCACATGTACCATCAAGTGAGCAAAACTGAGATTACAGCTGTCAGTTATAATACTAATTACAGTGGCTGGGGCTGATGGCAGCTGTAATTACTAGATCTAGTAAAGAAGTTTGAACATGCAACAGTTTTCTTGTTAGATGCTAACAAAGCTGGAATGATTCTACCACATTCACTTTGAGCACAACTTTGTCAATATAGCTGGAATAAATACCTCATGTTGATGAGGGGCAACCAGAGAACCTAATGCTCTTAACTCTTCCTCCTGGTAAGTTTTTATATGCAGGTAATCCCTTCTATGCTCACTTCTGCAGGAAACCAGTAAAAAAAGCAGAAGTAAGCTTTAAAATTGCATCCTGGTACTAAGGGAATGCTTAAATATCAGAAGGTGAATATTGGTTTTTCTGCCAAGTGATTATCATCTTAGTACCAAGAGCTATGCATGTTTTTACAAGGAGGTTGGGTAGAAAGGGACTGATCACCAGATTTTGTGTGATTTTCCAAAAGTGACAGTAGGTCAAAATGAACCAAATCTCCCCACCCAAATATGCTTGTTCTTCACATAAAGCTGAGGAGAAATTTGTTTCCTCGCTAGGCATATTTGGTATGAAGGGGTACAAAAGCTAAATACAAGTCACTGCCTTCTTTAAGATAAATACCTATACCTTAAAATCAACTTCTCTGTGTATGACTGAAGTTTCGGGTGGCCTGTATCCGATTTTTTGTCTGTCTTCAATACAATAGTTTGAAAACAGATGCTGAAACATTTCTGTGTGATTCAACACAACCTGGTCTCCAACTCCTTTTGACATAAACATGAACAATACAGAGAAACTATTGAAAACCCTTTGCACTGGTACTTTTATTGGTAAAACTTGCACAACTCAATAACTCAATGAGCATACTTTTTCTTACACTCTGCAAAGCTGTCATCCCAGCCCCCTTCCTCATTTCTGTCCTCCTTTTTGCAAGGTGAGAAATCCACAGTAACTCAAAGAGGGTACAAAAAATTCCCCACAGTCAACTCAGGAGGAGAAAGATGGGAAGGGCGTGGGATGAGTGACCCAACATAAAAAGATCATTTATATCAAGCTCATCCTCCTCCCAAAGCAACACTCTGAAATTAGATTTCTCCTTTTTTCCTGAGCTGTCTTCTACAACTAATTACTCATTTCTTCCTCATTCCTCTGGCTGAGAGAAGGATGAAGGCTCCCAACCCTGTGACTGCTGGGACACAAGACCTGCTTGTTCCAGGACCTTCCAGCAGCTACAAGCCAGGTGAGGAGGTCTCCTGTACCACACCACTTCAGCACTTCTGTCTGCTCTCTGTAGTGACTGCTTCAAGATCCTCCTTACCACATTCCCCATCCTCAGTTCAAAAGATCTCCTTTCACTTGCTTTTTGTCAGTGTTTTCCAAAGAAACTGAAACAAAATTTACTGTCTAGATTTTGAAACCAAAGTCTGCAGGAGCAGCAGGATTATAGAGAATACCTTTCTCCAGTTCAGGAAGATGGCCTTGCAGCTATTTTCTTTCTTTTTATTCCTGTAAATTTTTGCTTATTGCCATGAAACAATTAAATTTATGGTGCTCATCTGGAATGCTTCCCTATTTGTAGAAAAAAACCTGGACTTTTTGGCTATTATATATAATGCTTTCTCTTTTCCCAGTATGTTATAAATTCCAGGGTCCTACAGATCATTTTTTACTTGAAGAGAAAACCAGAGTCTATGTTCTCCATTTTTTAAATGTATTTACAGACATGTAACATAATTTCTTGTACAGAAATATCACACGTCATAACATCTCTGTGAAACAAGTCAGCTGTAGTCTTTAGCTAAAATTATACACAACAGTCCCTCTGGCCCTTATTGTTTTACATGTGCACACCACAAAAACACAAAACAAACCTTTTATTAGACAAAGATAAACTGAACCAAAATGTGCTTGTTAATAGGAGAAAATCCACAGCAAAGAGGACGACTGCATGAAAGAGATGAGAAGAAGCTGTACTGCCCCTCCTTTTCAGGAGAGTCCCTTATTCCCTGTCATGAGACAGCAATTCTCAGCAGCTCCTGGAGCTAATGATCTCTGCTCCATCTCCCCTCGTCTCCTGTGTGGCTCGGCTGTTCCCTGCCATAAGAACACATTCCATGCTGCTCACTGTGCTCCAGCCTGCTCCTCTCCCACAGGCTCCTTGCTCTTTCCAGCCTTCCCCCACCTCCTCTGCACTGCACAATCAGGTCTCTTGAAAGCAAGCACGCTCTTTGCATTCCCCAAGAGAAACCTCCCCACATCTACTGCCCCAGATTCAACCTGATTCAGGAGCTGGACCACATCCACCATCTGTACATACCTTGAACTCGTTCATCCCCATCCTCCTCAGCCATGCACAAAATGTACTGAAAAACCATCAGCAATACTGCTTATTACAGATATGCATTTTCTTAAGAGATTCTGTCATCAGTTTTCTTCTGTCAGGAAATGGAATGCTGCCTTTTCCTTGCAGCTTTCCTTTAGTCAGGCTGTGTTTCCACATTATTCTACTCACGCTCTTACATTTGTGCTGAACATTTATAACAACCAATGTAAGTTCAAACACAAAATCCATCTTTCCCTGAATGATGAGAGAGAAAGGAACTCCTTCCTGCATACCAAGTTTATCACAGAAACACATTTTTTAATAAACACTACTGTTTTGTGCCAGAGTAGCGCTTGGTATTTTAAACTTAGGAACTCAGCTCTAAAAAATAGTTATCCTCATCTTGCAGCACTGCCTCAGGAATTCACAGACAACAAAAACTGAAACACATGTCCAAAAATTTCTCATAATGACAGCCTTTAACCTCCCATTCTTTAAAAATCTGCAGAGTACCTTTTGTTATGATACCATAGCACTTCTAAGCACATGTGTCAGCCTTATTCACAATACATACTCTTAGATAAAGCTGATGAGGAAAAAGTCCTGCAGTTATCCCTGCTTTAAGTCTATCACTTATTTTCAACCAATGTAGATGAACCTTTTCTTTTTGCTAGAATTACCCTCAAAAATTAGTATCTACTCAGACTCATGGTTAACAGTCTATTTTCCCTGAACTCTTTTGTTTTGGAAATATTTTTTTTAACTGCAAATATGGTTCAAACAAGCATATGGTAGAAACCACACTTAGATTTAAATTGGTTGCATTAGGGAAAGAAAAAAAAAACCAACAAACCAGAAGAGAGATTTCTGCCATTTGTGTACAATTAAAAAGTGAAAATTTTCATCAACACAATGGCAGAAGAAACATCTCCATACCAGATGTAACCCAATTGTCTTACTTTGCTTTGCTAGTCATTTAAATTTCACCAAAACAGCTGTACACAGACATTAACACATACCATGACCAGGAATGTGCTCATTTCTGGACATGAACATGGTATGGGGAACTTTGGAGCTCCAGCTGCCCCTGCTGAGATCCCCCTAAGCTCTACAGGGTTTCCAGGCTCTGAGTTTCAGCATCAGATTTCAGGCCTACATTTAGACAGTTAAGTACCACTCAAGACAACCAATATCCACAAAAAAATATTATTCCTATCCTTTCCTTCCTTAATTTCACTCATTTGCTCTAACATCTCTTTGCTCAGGAAAGCACAGCCTGCCTCCAGCATGAAATCCCTTTATTCTTTGAGATTCAGGCTGTAGGTTGCTGAAAAATGCTGAAGACACCCAGACTTTATCCCCCAGGAGAATTTTTGGCAGGCTGAGCTACCTATAATGCAGTCAAATCATGTACTACAAATTGATTTTAGCAATGCTTTGGATGCAAACACTCACAGATGACTTTTAGGAAAGCTGACAAACCAAGGAACACAGGAAACACAAGCACAGGTGTACTGTGCTACTGCATCAGTGACAACTAACGTGGTTGGTTGGTTTTTCTAGGTAACAGGGAAGGATTATTCTAGAGCCAAACTAAAGATACACTTGGACAGAATTCTGAAAGTGGGCAGAAAGAGATTTACAAGACATCACCTAGGCAGTTAAAGCCATAATTTAAAATTCTGCTCCTGAATATAAAAATGCTGACTATGATGGGAAAAGAGCTGTCCATCAAGTCTGTATCAAACTATCAGCTACTGAAGGCCATAGCAATGACAATTACTCTGCTGCCTGGTTCCCAATTAACCCTGCCTGGACAGACAGACAAACGATTTTCTTACCTGCAGATGCCTCAAAATATTTTTTTCAGAGCTCCTTCTGAGCAAATCACAACATTTCAAGCCAGTCAAAACAAAACACCTAAATACTATATGCATACACATGCAAATATGAAATTGCACCTCAGCATGGAAGTTCTTGGCTAGAAGAGCTCTGAACAGACACAAAACAAACAATAACCATTTATACTGAGAAGCCAAAATTGCTTTTAAACTGGCCTTGTCATGAAACAGGTCAGGCCCTGGGAAAAAAAGTTACAAGCAAGCTTTTAATTTATATTTAAGTGTATAAATGATTAATATATGTGCCTATTTTTCTCCTTTTTATCAGACCATGTTCACACTAACAGGCATACAGACAGTTCTTCCAATCAGCTCTTTTTGAGAGCACTAAGCAATCGCTGTGTGTAAATTTGTTCACTCTCAGATATATTGCTTACCACCACCTGAGGCATCATGGAATGGCTCTGCCATGTACTTCAAATGTAGCTGACACAGGCTTGTATGTTCTACCTTGTGATGGCACTGCACAGCTTTTCCTATTTTTTCAAATATAAAGTGCTATGGCCATGTGACTTCTATGTTTAAAGCGAACTCAAATTGCTTATAATAGCACCTATCAATACAACTTCAAATCTACAGCTGTGCTGCCCACAGTGCACTTCTTAAATTCCCATGGATTAATGAACAAAGATGGTGTAATGGTTAAGACAACTGGCTTAAATCTACAAACAGCTCAAAAAACTGCTCCAGCAAGAGCTGTCTTTTACACATCAGCCCAGCACAAAGTACTTCACTATCACTCCAAATGAGGTGTAATTTTTCCTACTAAGAAAAACAAAAGCAATGGCCTACAAGTAAAACTCAAGAATGGCTTTTAACGGGTATTGTTTTGGGTGATAGTTTTCAGTGCCATTTATTTTTTAAAAATTGTTTTCTCTGGTTACATGTGTTATAATGAATTAAGTCAGGTTTCAGTTCTGAGGCACAAGAACTGTTCTCTCAGTTTTTATGACCAGAATGAAATTTCTTTGGTGTTAAGAGGGCCTAAT
Source organism: Haemorhous mexicanus (assembly GCF_027477595.1). NCBI lineage: Eukaryota > Metazoa > Chordata > Aves > Passeriformes > Fringillidae > Haemorhous > Haemorhous mexicanus. The sequence goes on along the minus strand of NC_082348.1, from coordinate 25,035,281 downwards.
GAAACAACTGTGGAATGTTTACATTTACAGCCTTGGCAGCTTCAAAGATGGACATTTAAGAATCACCTAGACATATCATTTGAATCATATAAATCCTGCTCTCAGGATCAAAATCCACATCCTATGATAAGAAGTAAATGACTCCTCAAGGCACTAGGACATATCCATCTACAGAGACTGTACAAACAATGCTGGTACTTTCTTCCCAGTTAAATGTTTCTCAAAAGAGCTTCCAGAAGGACAGGACTCGAGTTTGGACCTTAATGAGGTATTCTTTTCTTGCACTTAAGGTCACAACACATGCCAGATACAGAGTCATTTCAGCATCTTCTCACCTCTATCAACACAGTGCTCCTACTTTCAGCTCCTCATCAGACAGACAGGAAGCACCCAGACTTACTGCAGTCCAGGGAACAACATGACTGCTCCAAAGCATCCTGGCTACAGGTACCACCCAGAAGAGACTGGGTAAAGGGGAGGGAGCTACAGCAGATTCCTGGAGCAAGGATCAATCAGCTCACAACAGGCAGTTATCATTCCCCCCCCCGACCCCACCAACTCAAACTCAAGCAAAGTGTGCAACTCCTTCCCTTTCTGGGCAGACTGGTCAGGAGTTTTGTGAAAGCACATTGGCTATTACAAAAAAGAAGCAGCACTTTCCAGTATGGGCCAGGCTTTCTCTTATTCTTGCACAAATGAAGCATCTTCATGAATCTCAGTATTTTCCACCTACTGATTGATGTACATCCTACAGTTTCCATCTTTCGACACAAGATTAAAAGTTACAGCCACTTCCAACATCCTATGTTTTTCAATTATTATTTTGATGGTAAAGATGTTGTGCTCCATGAGAATTTCCCTACACACCTATACACAGAAGTGTTTTGCTTTGGTTTTGATTGTTTGTTTGGGGGGGGTTGAGGTTTGGGGGTTTTGTTTGGGTTTTTGCTTTGGTTGGTTATTCTTTCATATCCTTCCAACAGCATCCAGATATCAAAAGAAACTGAACTGCAGATATACTTAAAACACAAGTTGTCCTAGTCATCCAACTTGCTGAACACAGCAAGAAGTATTCATCTTAATAAACACTCTGGGTTTTTAAGCAGTATATTACCTGTAGTTACTGAATTTAAATAAATCATTTTAGGGTAATATATCCTATAAGATTATCCAACTAATAGATCTTAGACTCTCGCACATTATTTTTATTCACAGACTGAAAGGTGAAAATAAGTATTTCTTCTATTTCAATTCCCAGCCCATTTCTCAACTTCAAATGAAATACTTAATGAACTGTACTAGCTGAATAAACTGACACAAAGAAAATATTCTGTGCACCTGCAAAAGAGGCCATGCTGCCAAAAGCTGGTTTAGCACTTCAGCTAACATCAGTTACAGGTGCTTATGCAGTCACTTTTCCATGGTTCAATGATTTAATTTTCTTTAAAACTTTGGCAGCTAAACTGTACAGCTTGAATATCACTTTGGCAGCATTTTATCGCAAGTAGTAGAGTTGCAAAGCAATTTTTTTTAGTATTTTAACTGTATTTTAAAGGATGATCACAAATTACAGCACTAGTACACATTCCTGTAATAATAAAATATGACTGGTGTTTTACATACCTAATTTAAATTAAGAACCTTTTCTGTTTTGATGTTTCCATAAAAGGAGATGTCTTACTCTTGAAGATATTATTTTCTATTCTGGTCACAGTAAGTTAGTTTTAGCCTTAAATTTCAATCTTGTTCCTGACAATTTTCAAAGATAAAATACTGAAACCTCCTGAACCTGAAACTTTCTGTGAGGTTGCAAGGAATAAGAACATAAGAGGAGCTATATTGGGTCTACCTCACCCAGTATCCTGAATCTAACAGTGGTCTAGCAAAGACTCAGGGACAAAGCCTAAGGAGTGCTGTATTCTACCAGGCTGCAAAAAATAACCTTTGAAATATTTCCAAATCTGTGTGGCATCTAGACAACCGTATTTCAAGACACTGATGAGCCACATCCTGTGAATTTGTCTAATCCTATTATAACTCAGCAATTTTTGGTGTTTTAAATCAAACTGTATAGTTTAGTTCACTGCTTCATAAGAAAATCAGCGTAGGGCTGTTTTGCTTTGCAACTTGTTGAACAATGGTTGTGTTTGATACTCGAGTTTTTACACAGTGAGGAAATTGAATAATAACTTCTTATTGATCTAATACCTTCAGACCTTTAGCTGAAGTCCCAATTGTTTTAACTTGAACAATTTAAAACCATCCATCTGCCAGGCATAGCAGGCTCATTTTCTACCTGAAATACCCATTTTTCCATATTGCCTCAGAGCTAATATAGCACAAGTACTGTACAGAATTATAAACAGACATACTCTCCTCTGCCTTACTCAGCACTAAAGGGTACTGACAGAGACTGAGCTGAAGTATGATATCATACTACAGCTTTCAAAACCTTCAGTGGCAAATACTTAGCTAAGTGGATTAGTCTTTTCCTTTTTAAAAGATACTACCTCTAAAACCAGCTATGCATCACATTACAAAAATACCAACAAAACCAGCAACATCACAAAATCCATAAAATGGACAAAATCTGAGTGAAAGCACTGACATCAAAGAAAGGGTGTCAAAAAGCACTGTTGACTTTTATAATGGAATTTATTCCATCATTTTAAGTCCCATTCATTACCTTCCCCAAAACCTTCCCCAAGGTAATAAAAGGCTGGAAATCAACATCCCAGCTAGAGAGCTACTGCAGAAAAGTGTCTAACTTGTGATGGAAAAATATTTTTCTCTCTAGTTAACATATTTTTATGGAGAGACCCCTCTTACTCTAAAGTAAGGCATATTAAACCAAGTCCAAAGGGAGTAGAGACAGGCAGAATAATTGATGAGGAACAATCTTTTGGGAAATCAGAGACAGAAGGGCTATTAAAAAGAGAAGAGATACTTTAGTAACAAACTATGCACATACATTTATTACCTACCCTAGCACCAAATTCCTGGGTAGAGTGAAAGGAAGTAAAGACTGGCTTGTTTTGTAAACAGGCAGCTCCAAGACAGAAAAACACATGGAAATTTTATATACATCTTTACAGAAACCATTAATGTATTATTCTGCTGCAATACAAAGATAAAGCAAAGCTCATTTTCATGAATCAAGGACAACTAAATAAGACCAAGCTTAAGTCATGAGGTCAAAATATACCAGACTCTCCCTCTGACTGAAATGAAAAGTTATCTTCAAACCTTTAGCTTGCCTAAGAACAGAAACCATTTGTTTTAGAAATGCAAGTAGACTTGAATGGATCACCACAATTCTTTTAAAGCAGATTACACAGGATGCCACAGAGGAGAAAAATCTATCAAGTACAGTGTCATCCTCACAACGCCTATGGCAAACAGCAGAGAACAATACTTGATATCATTACTAGGAGAGGAGCCATCCTGTGCCCTGAAAGGGAACACAGCCACATTTCCTTAAGGAAATCAGCAGTATTCCCTCAAATCACAGAAAACAGCATGTTCTTCCATAATGCATTTCTTTTGAAATCGACAGATTTTAAAATGTTAGCTTTTCCAGAATCTTACAGGAGAGAACTGTAACTTGAACACAGTACCCTCCATGTACTGACAAACAACAGAATGCTCAGCCAATAAACTGACGTTGCAAGATTAAGAAAAAAAGGATGGCTTTCATGCAAGAAAAAGTCTTTCCTACTTACTCTTGTATGCTGTATATAAGACATTAACATTTGGTTTATCAAATTAATAGTTTCACATTGTATGTTTTCACAAATTTTAAAAATACATAATAATGTGGTTTCTCTGTTTTTAAAAACACAGTCTGCATATCTGTAGTATCTCAACTCCAACTTGAAAGAGGACTAATCAAATACATGTTGTTTAAAATGCCCCCAAGCCTACTTACAATGCTTCCACTTCAAAGAGGATGAGAAAGAAAAGAAATTCCTTCCGAGCTCTGAAGTTATATAGAAATTGTCAACATCCGTACCCTGGAGGTAACAATTTAATCCCTGTCAGGCCTATCAGGGCAGAAACTTCCAAAAGCTCATGGAAGAAACCTTCCCTTCAATTCCCTTAGACTTCAAACTAAGACACTGCCAGTGAAAGCACCTCTGCTGACTGACTTAGCAACCCAAACACACAGGGCAAATCAAAGTGTTTTAAACAATCCCACGAAGCACAATTTAAACTAGAGAAACCCCAAAACCACAGGAATACGTTAAGCAAATTGAGTATATTCTCTGTCTGAAGCACCTTGAAGGCAATTCCATGAGAGTGCTAAGTAACCTTTCCCAAATGTCAAAAAGACATAGCCGGAACACCACCAACTGCATCAAAAATGGACAATGAAAACCTTCTAGGCTACTACTCTTATTATCCTGTACTAACCAGCCCTTCTGAGGGCTGAAACATTCCCGGACATCTCTGTCTTCAGGAGGAAAAATGTTCACTGAAGATACTAAATTAAATGTCCAGAACCAAAAGAACTGACTGCTCATAAGACAAGTGCCTGCACGTAGCTTTAACTCCAACTACCATTACCATTCGTAAGCTTACTTTAGGAGAGAGACTGTAATCAGTCATTCCAACCATTATTTTCACCTAAGTCTTGCACCTGCCTAGAACATTGATCAGATGTGCAGACATGTACATATAAAAGGAGAAAATCTCAGGGATTTGCTATAAAACAAAATTGTGCAAAATTTGAAATACTGAAGTTAGACCTTCCAATGGCAAAACCAAGACACTGCCCTATTCAACAGTGAAAGCTTGCAAAGAGAGGAGTACACTCCTGCAGTTTACAAGAATATTTTTAAACCTGCTATCAATAACTGTTACAAGGAACTATTTCCCTATTTCAACTTTAAATGAAGTTACTAGTTTACTCTAGTAAAGGTATCAATTAAGAGCATAATTTTATTATAATAACCAACAAAGTAATTTAATTGTCTCTGCTTCCAGACAGCACTCAGAAAACAGCTTCAGATTCTTCAAACCAATTCCCAAATAAAGGGAAAAAGAATAAAAAAAGCAACAGACCCCCAAAAAATCATGGAGATGCCTACTTTTATCTTACTTCTTCCAGATCTTAGTATTCAAAACCAGCAAGCATCTTTGAATGCTGCATGTCTTCTGCTGGACAAAATCCTGACTACTTAACACCAAGGAGATAAGCAAGACAAAAGCAACAACTAATTTTGTGTGTACTCAACCATAATTTACCAAATGAAGCAAACAAAACACTGAGCCAGTCATGAGGGCATTTCCAGCTCAGAGTGACTTGTCCATAAAACGGATCCTCCATAAATAAATTAGTGCTCTCTCCTTCCTGCCCATATGGACTGAAAAGGAAAAAACAAATTGACATAATGAAAATAAGCCCCCTTCCTGTTACATGACCCACCATGTGGGGAAAACCACTAGAAAACAACAGTAAACTATGAGGGGCAAAAAGGAAACAGGAGCACTACTGGCACGCTTACAGGTTCACAGAAAATTACAAGACAGTTTATGAGGGCCATAATCTCTTTCCCTGGGATGTGTGTGACCTTACACTCACCATGGGCTGAAGTCACAGAGCTACAAGTGTTCAACACACTGTGATTTCACTGCTCATTGCGGGCTTTTGTCTATACACAGTTTTATAATTCAGAAACATGGTACCAAAAAAGACTGAAGAATTTGCAATGGTATTTGGGGTTAGAGATGTTGAAGTTTATCTCCAATACATTTTTCAAATGTACATCAACTATTTCAGCATTTAGTTGCCTGTACCATCTTCTTTGAGAACTGTTGTCATGGCCACATCACTATTGTACTCTGGGAAATTCAGCTCACAAGAAACAATAATACAAGACAATGTCTTCTGCCATCTTAGCAACTGTCTCAATGCTCTCATAGCTAGAGAAATAACAAAATCAGCAGATCAATTTCTTCCCTGTTTCAAACAGCTGCCTGAACACATTAAATAGTTGTGTGCTTCTCTAAATTTTGTCATATATATTAGCAGGTGCTTTGTACCATTTGCATTGTAGCATGAAATGTTTTCCTTACCCGAGTGCAGATTCTGCCAAATTGGGATTTTCACTTTTTCACTATTAAAAGACACTGTCAGCAACAGCACTTGATAATCCAGAGATGTGTGGCAGGAAGGGAGGCACTTAAATCTGTTTGCACCTCACCTCGTGTTATGGATGCAGAAGATGCCTTGTCCACGAACACTTGAAGTCTTCCAGTATTTTTCTTAAATTAAAAAAGAACCCACAACTGCACTTGTTTGGGAACAGAGATAGCTTTAAAAGCAGAGCAGTGTTTATTTCAGGGAAAAGAAAACAAAGAGCTGAATAATTTCCTGAACTGTTTTAAGGAAAGACATACTAAGAAAGTAATTTGATATCAAGCAAATTAAAATTAATTTTTTTGCTCTAAATTTCTGCCAATATATGAAAGCAATGTAAAATATAAGGGGTTTTAGGCTTTGAGTCAAATATAAGATTGTTTTTAGTTTGGCTTACTTTCAGAGTTACAGATGATAAAAGGAAAACTAAAGGGTAACCAACTACATGATGGAAAATCCATGATTTCAGACAGTCAAGCTGATCACTTTTCTAGAATAACAAACAGGAAAACACCCTCAAAGAACTAACCATACAATAAAAATATCAAAAAGTAAAATTATTGCCATCTCTATCTAAACAGGAAGGGCTTTAAGACTTGGTATAATACACAGTTAAGCTAACTAGGTCACATATACAATTTATAAAAGACACAAATGTTTTAAGGCAGTATCTCATGTGTCTGTTCTAATCCAGTGCAATTCTCTCAAAACTGACAATAGCAGTGTTTAGTTTCATGTGCTTATTAAGCACCAAGCATTAAGTATTACACAAGCAGATCATTAGCCAGACATTGTTTTTACATAAAAAACACGGATCTGATTTCATAAAATATAAAACATCCAACAGAAATTAACCAGCAAAATCGTTCCACAATCTGACAGTTCCTATAACAATGGATTTCCCTCCTAAAAGCATTCTGGAAAAATAGTCAGAAAGGTAAGTACATCATAATCCTTGAAGCACAGCTCTACCATGGAAAGCAACACTTTTTCCCTACATATATATTCAATCACATCCTTGCTCCCAAAATAAGAATAGTTTTATAAATTAATATTATTTATTTCTGCTAGCAAGTGGGAGTCAATTCAATAATTAGACAGAAAGCCAGACTACTGTGGTTCATGCATCAATGATATTGATGCAACCAAATTGTCCTTCAATTTCTTCATTTACTTTTCAATTGGCATCTAATGGAAATAGTCACATAATTTAAGGACCAGGCACTTATACACAAAAGACAAAGGCAAAAATTAAGTCCAAAGAATTGTAAGCCGTGAAATAAAATCCAGAAGAGAAAACAATTACATTACAGAGTACAAACTAAGTTACAGGACTAACAGGTAGAAAATCTTTCACTTACCCTGTAAAATAAACCAGTCTGAAACAAAACTGAAGAGACAAACCCACTACATTTATGATCTCTTCTTTTAAGAAGCAAGCACCATTTTAACTTCAAATATATGTTAGTATTGCACTGAAAACAAAAATAGAACCCTGACTGCTCTCTCCACATTATATTTCATCTTTATGCTCTCCAGTAGGATTTCATAAACACTAGCAAATTCACTATGTGGGAGCTTACTGATGAGCTCAAGAGCTTGAGCACTTAACTGCTTTACATGAAATTGTGTGAAGCTGAAGTACTCCTCTCTCCAAACCTCAACTTATGTAACAACAGCATGCGAGACTAAACACTTTTTTTTTTCAAGTAGTGCTCAGAGGTACTTGGAGAACAATCTCTGCTTTCTGAAACATGCTAAAATGTGTAACAGCACAATTTAAAAATATGCAAAAAATTAAGTGGCAAAACTTTGAACCACTGAACCTTGAGCTACAAGCTATTCCATATCTCGTGCTTACCAAACACAAATACATACAAGTTACGTCAATAATAAGTCTTGTCTCAAGATTTTTAGTTATGAGAAATTCCTGTGTGTCATTAAACATGGAAAAAACATTTTCTGTTTTAGAACATGGAAAAAAAAGGACAATCCATTAACACAAATTTTACTCTAAAAATTCTCATGTACCTTGAATTTTAGAATTTTCTGCAGCAGGCACAAAAATGAGCAGAGACTTCTGTTAGAAGGTAAGTTACACAGCTTCATCCAGTGAGCTTCAGTTGAAATTTTATTTTAGCTCACTGCCTTTTTTAATTACCCCTTCCCCTTAAAAATGTAATTAAAATAGACAAGTGAACATTCCATTTCTCAACTAGTTATCAGACTACTCCATGAGAGTAGCACAACCAGAGATAGTACTTCTACCCTTTCCCCAGCTGCTTACACTCAGATTTTATTGCACAGCATTTGGAGACTGCCAGCAGCGCGGAGGAACAGGGGCTGAGCTGGGCAATGGGCACGGGCAGGATGCAGAGCAGGCTGTCCTGAGCAACATTCATTTGCTTTACAGGCAGACAGTCACAGCATTCACCTTCAATCTAGTTTTGAAAGCTTCTGTACCCAGTACTTAGGTGACAGCTCAGCCCACTCTCAATCCAAGAAAGTTTTCCAAACTGCTTTGTGTGCAACATTCAAGACTCCAGTTGTTTATAATTGGAAACCAGTCTGAACTCCTGGCCATCCAGGCACACTTGAACAACACAGAGCACCAGAGTTGCAGCAGTTCATGCAGTACCCTCTGATATAAGAGAGAATTAAGCAGCAGCCTTTCCTAATCACAGTCTGCTCACTTGAAAGTCAGAAGGGCAAGTAGGCCCAGTTGTGCAACTTCTTCAAAGGCAAAGAGCTGAACTGTTTGCAACCAGCATAACCTACTTCCCACCTCCCACACCCAAAACAGGGCACTAGCTAACTGGTACAAATACTTGCCCATAGCAAGTTTTACACTCATTGAACCCAGGTTCCTCAAAAAAACCCTGTTGTTTTGTTGTTTTGTTTTTTTTTCAATGACTGTGGTATTTGAAAATACTTAGCAAAGGTTTTATCTTGTGCTCTTTCAGAATACTATGATAGATTGTCAGCAACTCCTAGCCCCGCACAGGACATCCCCAAGAGTGCTAAGGAGAGTTGTTCAAATGCTTCTTGAAGTCAGGCTTGGTGCTGGGAAACGTGTTCAAGTTCCCAACCACCCTCTGGGTGAAGAACCTTTTCCTAATATCCAACTTAAACCTCTCCTGACTCAGCTTCATGTCATTCCCTTGGGTCCTGTCACTGACCACCAGAGAGATCAGTGCCAGGCCATCCATGTCCCCTCACAAGAAAGCTTTAGACCACAATGAGGTCTCCCTCAGCCTCCCCTTTTCCCAGCTGAACAGACCAAGTGACCTCAGACTCTCCCCATATGGCTTCCCCTCAATGCCCCTCATTGAACTGCAAGGCAAACAATGGGATGCAAGAAAAAAAATCTTAAAATATATAAAATCAGATTACAGACATACAGAGAAAAACAAAAATGAAAGAAAATACCACACAAGATATACATACCCAGTTTTAGGGCAGAAGGAGTCACTTCAATCTCACCAATGGGCTGAAAGGCAGCCAGCTGAGTTGCTACCTCTGTCTCAAAGGAGTCTGGGCTATTTCTGTCTGTCAAATTCCCATTGGTGCCATCAATCTTACGGGGAGCTTCTTGTTCATCATAAATGGCAATCAGCTATCAAAACAAAAGATAATGTAGTTTATATAAAGTATTTCCAAACTTCACTCTTTAAAAAAACCCCAAAAGCTTATACTTCCTTTAAAGTACAAAATTAATGATCTTATTTCAGAACAGCTAAGAACAAACACAGATTCCAGAAAGCACAGGCATTTGTGTTTAGATACATTGACTTCAATATGACTTAAGTATATGCTTCAGCACTGCCCTGTGCTGACACACATTTCTCAGAGTTAGCATGCTACCATTAGTGTGCATTTTACATTATTTCAAAACACTTAGAGACGAGCATGTTTAGAAACACAGAACAGCATTTAATTCTTGGGGGTAGAGGGTGTTATTAAATCTAAAAACTTTTAGTGCTACTGACTGACATACTGCACAAAGGTAACACAACCACAGAAGCTGCACTGAGCGAGCAGATGCATGTTTTATTTGTAAGAACATAATAACTACATTCCAAGGACAAGATCCATCCAGCACAATGACAGAGCATGAGGTCTCCCTAGCTGTCCAACCTGTGTCTCTGTAAGGATGACTTCCATGGTCTAGCACAGCACACACACACACACCCAGCACTTCTCTACCCACCACGTATCTGTCCATTCCTCCCATCCTGCCCTGCAAGCCTGCACCAGGTACAAGTTTCTGAGAACTGTCACTCACTGGCTCTTACACCACTCCAGGCACATGGGAAGGCTCCAAAGTCTGCTCTCCAAGGTCATGCCATGACTTTGTGTGGCCATGAAAATGATTAAAAACACCACAAAAATTATTTTTTGCCTCTGTTAACCTAGTCTTTAACAAAGATTATCCTTTTGGATAATCTACTAATATAAAGTGATCAGACTGTGATTATGCAGCCTCATCAAGAAGTGACACATATGTAGCTAGGTGTAAATTGTATTAAAGTTCCAGGAAAATAGTTAAGCATGTTACAGCTCTGGGAAAACAAACCAAAATACAATTAAGACAAAATAGAAGATATGATGTTCTCAGCTCTGGGATGCTTGGCACTCCAGAGTCCTCTCCAAAAGCAGAAGAGGTAAGAGTAGCAGTTCAAGTGTTTTCCCTACCCCACCACCTGAGATGCTATAGTTCTTGTGCCATTTAAATGGCAAAGACTTTGCCTAAGGTGCTCATTTATTTTACTTTTTCTGCACCCCTTCAGATTACCCTATTGTTTTCCCAGCTAATCATGAAAAATACCACAACACACACAACTGGTTAGGCAACATCAAGATATACACAGAAACAAGTTTAAAGGATTGATTTACTACTTTTCATCTCTCTCTGTGTTATTTTAAGGTATACATATGCTCTCTCTTATGAATATATTAGTACATCAAATCTCCTCTGACACTTCCAGGAAGTGTCAACAATTATATCCTATGAAAAACAGTATACTGAAACAAACGTTCAAGCAAACTCATTTGCCCAAGGGAAGAAACGAATGTATCAAGGAAAAGGAAAGAAAAATCCTGAAGTGCTTCTAAAAGGAAGAAACTGACATTTTCAGGTCTTCCACTCATTTATAATTTGGTTGCTAGAAATGTGTCAGCTCACATTTACCAAGACACATTTCAGAGACACACAAAACCCCTTAAATAATTAGGTAGAAAACTTGCTCTCTTTTTCCATATCGAGCCTGTTTCATTTCCATGGCCGTACAACTAAGTTTTTACAACACACAATTTGCTTTTTACTTTTTACTTGTCCAAAGCATATAGAAGATTCACTCCAGTAACAAGGACAACTCTCTCTGTAGTTTATTCCTGCATAACATGTAAAGTACCCAAGTGTTCACACTGCATTAGTTATGTCCCAAAATTACATATAGCCAAAAAGGCTGAGAACCAGACACGAACAGACCACAGCAATTTTCCCCAGTACCAAGAAAAAACAAATCAAACCCCCCATCTTATTGTATCTTTCATTTGTTTCTAAAATGACTATTCATGTTCCTGCTATTATGGCAGCTCATTCTGATGCACTAAGTTCCACCAACATTGTACACCAAAAGGTTTGCTTTCTCAGTCTCACTTTTGTTGTGGAAATTTAATTTCTGCAAAAGAGGCTGTTGCTAATGAAGAGGAAATGGGAGATTGTGTAGGACTGTGGCACTGAAAGCACTTTAGGTAATAGCAGGATACAAAGTTCATTTGAGCATCCACAATGTAGAATGGACTAAATGGAACCTGGCTGTGATTTGATGGGAACAACTCACATCAACCAGACCAAGATGAGTTTCCCCTTGGTTTCACACCACAGAAGTCATATTAGCTGCTATATTACTTTGGAATATTCTATACTTACTGCCCCAGGATTCTGCAGAGGTGAAAAGCAGGAATTGGTTAAAAAAAAAATAGACAAAGTCATGGAAAACACCACAGTTAAATAGATAGGTAAAAGCACTACCTCAGTCTTAGAAACATCCAAAACATGTAGTGGTATAAACCAGAAGGGCAAACCAGGACAAACTGATGCTATAATTACTCTACTTCTACGTGCTTTCTGCAAGTACTTTCCACTGGTCACAGGCAGAGACCAGGGCAGCAGCCACATACTATTGCATACTGTGGTTTCTAAGCACCACACCTTTCCTCAGTCCCCTAAACTTCAAATGAATCCTCTGCAGAAATAATATAAAATTATTTTAACAGCCAAATCAGGTCACAGACTCCTGATGCTGTGAGATATGGCAGACCCCTTACCTACCTGCCAGCCCCGAGAGGCCAACTGCATCATGGCCACAGCACGGCCATTTCCCTGCACTCCCAGCAGGGCTGCTCCAGCTCCTCACCACAGTCCCCTGTCACTTGCCCAGGGTGCATGGCCACGTCCCCACAGCTCCTTTTCAAGGGGCCCTCAGTGCAGGGACTGGGGTGGCTGGGTGCTGCCCCGGGGGCTGAGGGAGTCCTGCATTCAAAGGCCCTGCGGAGGACCCAGGTCAAAGTTTTGACTGCAATGACAATATCCTCATGTCACCGAGGGTCCCTAAAGCACCTGCCCTAGCACTGGGTGACACTGCCCAAGAGCTGAGGTTACAAGTCAAACACCTTCCTCGGCACCTGCTCAGGAATGAGCTGGCTGTGGGCAGGTCGAGGGGCAGAAATCACAGCGCCCAAGTGCGGGTACAGCCCCCGGATCTGCACCTTCCGGAGAAGGATCACAAACACGCGACTCCACGTGACTCGCCTCTGTCAGCTCTGCCCCGTGAGGTACCTGCTGCTCTGCCACTCTTGTTCACCAGACAAGAAGGTTCAGCACATGGATACATGCTGGCTCCTCTCCCCCCAGCTCCTGCAGCAGAGGCACGAGAAGAGATGACACTAGGTCCCCTCCCAGCTGTACCCACACCAGCACTCAATTTCCACACTCTGAGCACGAGCAGACAGGGCACAGCTGCAAGCCAACACCTGCAATACAGCCTGGCAAACAGCTGGAAGAAGATTCCACCTGAGCCAGACCACATAGGCCCAACACCTGCCTGAAAACAGGAAGCCTCTTACTGCTAACATTCTGTAAGTGACTTCTGAGAGAAACTCAGAGTTCCTTAGTCTACAGGCACTATTTTGACAGATAAAAAACCCCAAAAAACGATGAAAACCTATTTCTTTACAGTATGGAACACAGCAGTAATTAAGTAACACAATCTAAACTCCCATTTTTTACAGAGTGTGGGAAGGAGACGCTACAGTACTGTCTGTGGAGATAGCAAAGACATGATGCCTTTCCTCTCCAGTGAAATAAACTTTGTTTTCCAAAATGTTTATTTGGGAGAGAACTCTGCAGGACCACAGTTGCAGCAGCATCTTATCAGTAGCAATTCTAACAAATACACTGCTAATCAATCAAAGTATTATAAATATCTGCTTCAGCCTTTCAAAGGGAATTAATACAATTAAGGTTATGTAAATTAACAACTCAAAAATAACTCTCATAATTGACTTCTCATTTCCAGCATGGAAAATTCTTTAATTGGAACAGACTGCCAAAATCTTCTGATTGAAAAGAATTTCAGGATGCATTAAGAAATCCTCACAAACATATCAATAAAAGAACACCACTGCTGGCAACACTAGTTATTCTTTACCAATTCCATATTTTCAAATATTGAGAATTCAGAAGGTCAGCTGATTGGGCTTTTCTTAACACATTAAAATATTACTGTAGACATTAGTAAATTGAGCAATTTGTACAATTTTGTACACTTGCTGTAGTCAGGCATCTCCTTTTTAAAGGTTATTTAAGGAACATGAGTATTTATTGTGAAAGATATATATGTATTTCTGTATAGGTGAAATGGTTCTACAACCATAATTATTGTTATTGCAATATCTATTAATATCCTACCAGTTACACAGAAAATCAATAAATTAGCAAAGTTTAGTACTTATCCATCATTTTTGGTTATTGAACTCTCTCTGCCAATACTGACATAGTCACAACACGAGGCAGTAAAAATGAACACTTCCACTTTACTAGCATTTTTTGTGGTGTCTTCTTACAAGGCACAGTGACACAGCCAAATTTTAACTTTCTATGATGCCCTATGGTGGAGCTCTTCCAATACTTTACTGATATTTCAAGTGCAAAGCTTGCAGAGAAGTAAAACAAGATTATGTACAAATTACACTACTCTATTCCCCAACAACTCATTGGATTAAGGCCCAGCAAAGGCACACTGCAGCTGTGCCTCCTGGGCCTGAGGAGGGACACCACACACACAAGAGGCATCAAAACTCCTTCCAAATTAATACTGCAACAGTTTTGCTTCAGTCCTCACTAATTAAACCTAATTAAATATAACTTCATGGAGTTTCAGAACTCTAAAGAAAAACATCACCTTTAAACAAATAGCAGCCATTTGAGGCACTTGTTTGTTAAGTCAGAAACAGCTGACTTTGCCCTACACAGCATTTTAAATGAAAGGTTTCATAATTATTTCTCTTCAAACTACACTTTTGACAACTAGATTATTGTTAATAAGGTTAAAACCTGTATATTTTACTAGCTTTTCTGTACTGAATTAGAAAATAGACACCACTACTTCCCTTCTGACCCCAAACACCAGGCATTTACATCAAGTACTAAGGAAGAAATGGCAAAATACAAGCTTGTTTGCAATTAAATTAATCAGCTTTCAATTACTGTCAGGATAAAATCACTAAGAGAAGTTCTCCGTCATAGGCTAGCATTGGTACATGATTGAAAAGATACGATTTTCAACAGCTGAAATTACATACTCAAAAACAAAAAGCAATTAAATGTTCAGCTTCTATTAAATTTTTCATTCAAGTTGGATGGAGATATTTCCTCCAAATTTCTTTTTTTCACATTCACTTTATCTAGATTCTTCTCTCACTTAGGGACAACCAGAGGCAGGAAAATTGTGGATTTATTCCAGACATGTTTGTTCCTGTTCAGGTACTCTGTCCATGATTTCAAACACCCATATAGGAAAAAAAGATTTCTTTTAACCATATCTTTACTTCTGATGGCCAGTGCTCCTGTGAGAGTGGTTCTCAATTGCTCATAAAGTAATGTGGCTAAAAAATGCTCCCTTTTTGGGGTTCATTAGCAAAAGACTTTTCACAGAAAGTTCTGAATTTTAACAAAGAGCTGTCAGGAATGAATGAAATGCTCAGTGACTATTTCATTGAGCTTCACGGCATAAGGAGAAGTGATGGCTTCAGCTACAGCAGAAACTGATGCTTGCCACAGGACCAACAACATTACTTTGTTCTCTGGTCCCTCAGTTTGGGATCTGTAGGACTAATCTTGCATTTTTACCTCTGCACAGGTAACAAAGAGATACAAAGATACACAGTGTCTCTGCATGCGACACACTGATACCAGAACACAGCAATGTTCAAAATAACATTTAAAAATAATTTTTAAAATCAGAACTTCCATGAGTTATACTTTTAACTTATGCCCACAAGGGGACGAGAAGACTTTACATTGAGACAAGAAGACTGAGAGCAAAGTGTGCCATATGTTGAACCAAAAAAAAGAAAAAAGTATTCACAAAGACACTGTGAAAGTTGCCTCACTCCACAAACCAATTAGTGTAAAATCAGATTTTATATATTACTTATGAAAGAATCCTGTTCAAATGGTTAAAAGATGAAAGCCTGGTAACAGTACAACATAAAACTAAGGTAATTAGGGTACCTCAAAATGGATGAAAGCATTATTTAATTTTTCAATTTAAAACATTCCTGAAGCTCTACAACCTTTCATCAATATTCTTTCAAGGTAGTCTTGTGGTATATACTGATGAGTGTTTGAAATTAAACTCTTGCATAATAGCATGCCTTGGAATTCCTTAAAGTTAAAATAAAGGCTGTCAAGGAAAAATACCAATACACACACCATATGGCAAGCCTTCCTTCACACCTACATATGAAAACAAATTACAGATACATTACATAAAAGCTACAGAGATTAGATCATCTTGTTTACCTACATGCCAAAAAACCATACACCAAAGTGTCTTCCCAAAGACCACCTGACACTTTTCCTATCCTTGCTATTCAGATTTTCTTGGTACTGTCCAAAAGCAGCAAAGAACAGAATCCCACTACACTCATACAAACACTGGTAGTCTCTGCTCTGAAAAGTTTCCAAGAACACAAAAATATTAACTAGGAAGAGAAGCAGCTGCCAGGCCCAGCTACTTCAGGAAGAAGGAAAAGGAGTTTTTGAAAGGTCATTAAAAAAAAAAAAAAAAAAAACCACACTGACTGATTGATAAGCCCTTCTATAATTCTTCTTCCTGTCCAACCTATTCCTTCGTGGGCACACGTGACTGTACTTCAAACAATGCAGCTGATTGGGTACTTAACGTTGATATTTGTGGCAAAGTTTGATGAGCCCTTCAAGCATGACTGAGATGTAATTTTTTAAGCCACTTAGTAACTACTTGAGAGCTGTTATGGAGATCCATAGTACAATACAGACATTCCTTGAGGGTTGACTTTGGGTAGCTTCCCTGGCAGATATAAATGCTAGTGCTAAAATGTCAAGGATTTATAATTATGATGGCGGATGCATAAAACACATAAAACAAGCCTTATTAGGGTTGATTGAAGTAAATATACCAAAGGACATTTCTCCTTTCTTCTGTAAAAGACTCATGTTCAATGCTATTTGTAGCCTGTCACACTCATTATGCTTTCATGTGAAATAGCTTCTGAGTTTTGCTAGATAACAAATGCCCTTTGCTTTTATTCTTCCTCTATCCAAGTGAAAAAAAACCAAATTGAGGAAGGACTGGGGAATGCAAGACTGATTATTTCCTTTCTCCTTAACTTGAAACTGAGTACTTTCACCTATATGGACTTTACAGAAGATGAACTAATTTTGGAGAGTCCATTTCAAATGGCACTACAAAAATGTAGATAATTAATACTAAAGACTGCATTATTTACTAGAACCATCCTTGTCAAATGCACTTACTGGAATCAGTCATTGAAAAGGAAAAATTTACTGTGCCATGAAATAAGTGTATACTTAGAAATGAAAGTGACACCCTAGTTACTATATTGTGAATAAGCAGCAATGAATGTTCGCTCTCATAATATCAATTATAGCAACTTCATAATATGAATTTCACCTTAGAACACTGCTTCAATGCTAAATTAACTGCTTAGTTACACAGCAACACAAACTCCACCTGACAGAACAAGCATCCCTCTTGAGAGAGAAACCACGGCAACTCTGGATACTCCAAGCCACACATGGTCAATGGAGGCAGGGGGTGGAAAGCCAAATGAGGAAGCTCAAGCTGCCCCCAGCTCTGACTGAGGCACAGGCATTCCCACTCCTACTTTTAGCAGGCACCTTGCCTGGCATTCAGAAGACTTCTCCAGCACCAACCTCTTCCCACAGCTTTCCATATGGCTTTTCAAGTCCTGAGCTGGCTTCAAATGACCTTTGGATTATATAAGCATGTGAAAATCTTCAGAAATTTAAACCAAAGTAAACTGTGCTGAAGAGGCATTATACCACCTCATCAAAGACCAGAGAGCATAATTGAAATTTTTAGGAATTTGCATGGCTCTCCATACTCTAGGCAATGATTTATGATGTTAAAAACCAATTTGTATTAAACACGTCAACTTTCTTTTATTTTCTAGATTACAATTTAATGAGGGCCCACAGAACAATTTAGGTTGGAAAGATCTCTGGGAGTCACTGGTTCACTCTCACTCCTTTGAGAGGAGGCCATACTGGCACGTGGCTCAAATTTAAAGTTGTCTCTGGTTGCTCAGAGCCAAACCAATTTTTGTGCATCTGCAAGAATGAATATTTCACAAGTCTTTGGGCATCTGTCTCAGTGCTTGACTACCCTTGTAGTGCAAAAAAAGGTCTCTCATATCTGAACAGAATCTTCCTCTTGACCATTTAATGTCCATTACCTCTTCTTTTCTCACTGTGACCTTTCAAGAAGGTAGGATGTTATCCCCTCCACACTGTCTCTCATCCTATGAAGTTCACTTACCCTTTCTCCCCACGTCTCATGTTCAATCCCTGATCTTGCTGGTGATCCTGTGCTGAGCTGGTTTCAGATATGTCAGTGTCTTTGTTGCACCAAAGGAGACCAAAACTAAATACAACAGTCCAGCTGTGGCCTCACAAGTGCCCAACAGATGGAATTGCTTCCCCTGGCTACTGTCCTGAGTGTGTACTTAGCCTTCTTGGAGGCAAACCTGAGACAAACCTAGAACAAATTCTATCAAATTCGCTTTCTTATTTTCTGTCTTGTTGACCTGACAATATGCATCATGTGCAAAAATACATTTTTGATTTAGCCCCAGTGACTCAATGACAGCATATGAATTAGCTGTTTGATTGGTTTAAACAGCTTTGATCTTTTTAGAGGACATTACAGGGTGGGGCAGTAGAACTTTGGAAGTAGAAAAAAAACAGTACAAAAAACACTTGAATTGTAAAACTCATCAGAAAGTGTAAAACCATCTGTACAGCATAGCACACACAACAACTTCCATTAGTACAGACAGGCTTGATAAATCTTGGGATGTTGCCACACGTCATGCAGTTCTCACACTGTGTTTCTGTCTGTGCAGAAAAACATTTCAGTATTTACAACTGCCAAGAGTCCTATTCCTACTGATGCCTTGCTTAGTGAGACTGCATTATTTGCCCTGTCTCTTGACAGTTTATATGTCAGGCTCTAGAAAGGCAAAAGTAAGCTTACAAAACTGGTTGTCACCTTGATGAGGAAAGGTCTGTCCCTAATGATAAACTAATGCTATCAGTCTCTTCTAGTTTGTTATTAATTCTGTCAATACACAGTATTCCTAGACACTTTCTAGTGCATTATAATAAAGAATGCACAGCCCTTTGAAAAAACTAGAAAAACAAATACTTTTTGCCTTTCACATAGTGACCTCATTTGCAGAAGTAGCAAGACCCTATATGCTTCAGTACTAGAAGTCAGCTGACCTTCACCTTGAGCAATCATGTCTCTAAAGAAAGCTCCTAAACATTATGATACTCGTATGCATAAAATTTGAGACAGAGGAACGTGAGGAGAGGGGAGAGACATTCAAGAGAAATGCAATGGAAGTATCACCAAATTCCTCAGAATGTATTTAGTAACTGGCTAGCTCACATGTATTGTTTCACCACACTCATTAATAGAAGACTACAAAGTCAGTCATTGTCACTCACAGAAGAATTGTGTATTTTTTTTTAAAGATGAACCAGTTAATGAAGACTACAGAAACTGAAGAAGAAAGCTACAAAGTTATGCAGTCTCAGAAGATCAGTAACAGGCAAAATTGTGAAATATTTAGGAACTTTAGAAGCAGCGCAATGGTTCCAAACACAAATACATATTCCCAAATGAATTATCAGAACAGAAGGGCTGGAAAAAAATTATTTTGACTTGACACTGTAATGCACCATTACTGTGAAAACAATTAAACTAAAAGTAACATTTCTAGAGATAGTCACATCCCTGGCAATAACAAAAAATTCTTCAATAAGAATTACTCATTTCAGCAATCAGTTCGTAACAGACATCCTACTGCTGCCTTGCTCATTATACTCCTTAAAAGAATGATCTACATATTATAAATTTCAGTAATTTCTTTACCCTTACATGAGCTGCCCACAGCATATTTGCATAGATAAGTTTCTTAATTTCTTGGTAAACAAATTAAATGTTGACATCATGTCCAAGATCCACAGTAAAATTAACATATTCTAAAGTTTTTCTGAGCATTAAAATGTAGAATTCAACTGAGCAAAATGGTATTTGCAAACTTAGTGGCAGCTATGTATGTGCACACGTCTGTTGTGCACACCTTGGCCATGAATGTGTTTGCAAGCAGACAAGACATCACGTAAATATCCTTCTACTACCCATGGAATGATCCTTGTTATCCATATCTGAACACATCCTATTAAAACAGAATGCACAATTAAAAAATAACACTCAAAAAATTACAATAGTAGCAATGTCCTTGTCCTTCCACAACAGGATAGGATCCAAAAGGTAAAACCAAAGCCTATTTTCTGTAAGTGATATTGTAATTGCTCATTAGGTGGATTTTGACACAAAGCTCACTTTTAAGGCTGAATTTCAGTACCCTATTAAGCACACTGTTGAACGTTTATGTGATACAAAGTTTTGTGTAACATTCAGCTATAAAAATGTGGACTGCAAGTCTAACCTCTAAGCAATGATTAAAATTATCTTAACATTTCTTAAGAAGACTATTTTCTGCAAGAAAAGCCTTGAAAGAAATGGGAATCTTTTTGCTGCACTGAATACACTGCCATATACTGAGTATTGTTTCTTACCTACCCTAATTAAACTAAAAAATTTTAGTAGATAATAATAAACAGTGAAGAATACATTTAGCCAAGATGTAGAATTCAATTAACAGAGTCCTATCACTCCAAATTACTGGTTTAATGTGATCCAAAGCTTTCTTTTTTGGGAAAAAATAATCTTCATGCCTAGGGCATAGTTTAATTTTGATTACAGTAGTTTGAATATTCTGCAAAACAGTGATATGTCTTGGGAATAAATGATTTCATACCATTCAGATCATTACCCAGAAATTTCAAACATGATTTTTCAGAGAGAAGCTTGTTCATCCATTTTCCACTCCTCATTACAAATGATTAAATTATATTCATAAAGCAAAGCACTTTTATATAAAAACCCTCCAAGTGAATGATATACCAGGCTCCACTTTCAAAAGCAAGCTAAACTACTTAATAAACAAAATGGGAAAGGCATAAAATACTTTCAGCTAATAGAAAATTCTCCTGAAATTTTTCAGTTGGCCTACATCTTCCAAAATCTTGAACATCACTGAGTCATCAAAACTGAAGTCAAACAACCAGCTTGGTATTTTAAGAACCTCCAGTAAAGGGATCATGGCTATTTCCTGACCTATCCATGCTGAGGTCTCATCAGACCTTGTAACAAAGAATTCATGTTTTTGCAGGTTTACTGCTACTTGAAAGGATTCACAGGAGAAACACATTTGCCTTCCTCACTGCCACATCACTTTGGTACCCAGCATTATTCCAAAGGTCTGAAATACATGCATGTTTAAGTTGTTAGAAAAAGCTAACAATATTGATTCCATTCCTTATCAACTTTCATGGAAGATGTTTTTAACATTTTTCTTCCAGCGTGGGAAACAAAACCAATTCCATATTATCAGAATGACATTGCTGTTCCTCTGAGTCAGTTCTGGCATGCTGATGGCTTTCTGTTCTGCTGTGCCAATGCCACACTGAGCATTCAGTGCTCTCCAGGTAAGCCTCACCTTCATAACGTTAGCACACTGTTCTTTGAGGCTTCTGAGGCTTCAGAAAACCCAAGGGGGGGAAAAATCCACACAGCAAAGTTCCAGACAAGTTAACAAATTTATTAATTCTGCCTTGAATCCTTATCCTCTAGTCAAATTATTTTCTGTCCAAGAGACTAAAGGAGTTTTTTCACAGTTAGCTGAAATCAAGTCTCAGGGGTTTCTAACCAATATAAGTTAAATAGCTTTTTATTAGTAATTCACACACACACACTGCAGAACTTGACACTGGTCTTCACATAGGTCCCTGAAAGGGCCTTTACTTCTGATTTCATGATCTATGTGCCTGTAAAAAAGAAATCAATCCAAAACCATACCTACAAACATGCAAAAAAAAAAAAAAAAAGCCCAAACCAAAACACAATATGCTCCATTAGTAATGAATGGGAGCCACGGCTGGCAAACCCCAAGATGTCCACTATTCACTTCAACACAAATTGGAGAGAGATGTTTAAGACAAAAAAAGGCTGTCCTTTCTCTCCCAGGTTGTAATTTGATCTAGAAGTTAACTCAGGGTACCACACTGATGCTGCAGCCTGGTGCCCAAAGGCCAGGCTCAGTTTTGATGTTCTCAGTGGGAGCTCCATGGTCTAACACTGACACCACAGCAGAATGGCATTTCTGACAGCCTGCCCCAGAAGGTCAATGCTCAGCAGAACTGCATCTCCCATATATCCCTTGCATGGAGATTCAGAGATTTCAGAAAAGCTGTGAAACAGAAAACAACAGAAACTCATCTACTCTTCAAAGACATTACATGACAAAGTAAAATCTGCCAAATATCTACTACATGGGATAGATCAAAACAGAACTGAACACTGTGCACAGATAAAGGACTTTTTTGCCTACATTTTAACTTGGAATTAATTTAAAGTAAGTTTGGCTAACACAAGTGAAACACAAAGACATTATAAAAAATGTGACAAGGGATACATACTCTAAACAGAAGTTCTGACCATATTTGTGATAAGACTTTTTTTCTTCTTTGCATTTCCCTATACATGGTGCTTAGGTTACATGGGAATAGCACACAGTTTGGAATCAAAATGAAGCTGCAGAGTTTTGCTTCCAAGTCTGCTGCATTCTCCCTCTATCAGTAGCCTACTAATGACTCCTTAGTACTTGGCCTTCAGAGCTTTAGTACAGGGAAGAGGCAAGGAGGGCAGCTCCATCCTCTACCCTGGGCTCCAGTCCAAAGTCATCACAGTAATTACGAGGAAGCTTCATTTTGTCTCCTCTCTCATTCCATGCTTTCAGACTCTATCAGGAAACTCTGCAGCTTCTCTTGACTCATCTGAGGCATCAGTCTTTGGACATGACACCTCATTCTACCATGATTCTAACTGTATACTAATGATTTCTGATCTACACTTCAACCACAGCTTGGCAGCATGAGACAGGTAGGCTGCTGCAACATCTGCAAAGTAATGCAGATTAGACTAAAAAAAAAATAGGAGGATTCCACAGTCAATTCCTACCCTCCAATGAACTGCCCACAAGAAGCATGGTCCTGTGCAACATTTCAAGGAAATTCACAAGAGGGGAAAGCACAGGGAAAGCTCTAGTTCCATGAGGCTTTCTGAAGAGATAAAATGATGAGCCCCCGAGAGCAGAAGCTGACAATTCTTGGCAAAGAGTATATTTTAATTTCAGTTTATCTAGGCAATTCAACTCAAGAAGAAGCACATTCAATATGAAAAATCATCTGATCACTGAAAAGCAGGCAAACTTACTAGTCTTTCTTTTTTACAGCCTCTGAAAAACAACTGAATGCAAGAGCTGAGCTCCATTTACACCAAGAGCTTGAGAAATTCCTCCTGGTCTCATCTCTTCCACCAGCTGCATAGTCTATCATGCATCACCTGCAGACTGCTTCTGTTCACTATATGAGCTTCAAACTCAAAACTCTTCCCAATACACATACAGAATGTTTCCCATTTTTTATTAACTAAAACTCATTTTAGTTCTCTGCAGCTTTAATTGAACTTCAATTACTGAAACTAGCCTGACACAAGCCATGAAGAAGGAATTAATAGTCTACTAAATAAGAACTGTCACTCAGCATTTCCTAAGCTAAATGTAAAAATTAAGACTGAATAAATGTATGCTAAGTATCATTGCATAAATATGCATATAATGCATTTTCCCATTTTCCTCTTTAAAAAAAAAAGTGTTAAATTCAATGTAAAGACATTTGATTGCACATCAACATTTTAGTGGTGATCAATCACTGAAAATCAATGATTCTTTTAAATAAATGCAGAAATATATTTAATTGAAATACTATTACTTGAAATACATTTTTGTTTACTTTTCAATCACTTAAGACTGCAGGCAGTTCACTCCATGGTTAGGAAACAGGATCTCAGGACAATCTGCTAAATACTAAAGCTTTTTTCCCTTCTGCAATCCAACAGTTGTTATACTGACAGTGAAATACAACAGCAACCCAAATTTCTCATCCAAAAGTGCATCACTGAGGGTTTACCCACACCCAATCTCTTTACAGACTTTTTTATGCCATTAAAAGATTCCAATCCTATTAGAATGCAAATATAAAAGGGTAGAGAGAGCATACATAATACCATTAACATTCAAAGATTTCTTGCTCCCCATTATCAGATATTAATTCTCACATTAACTGATGTTTTGTTAAAAGAAAAAACCAACAAAAAAACTGAATCCATTAGCAGCTGCATTAAAAGCCAACAAAAGAGGCAACAACTGCTGATGTGATTATGCACCTAATCCTTTCTGAAAGTTTCCCTATCCAAGAGCACCAAACAAACGCTGCTTAAAACTTTCATTTCACACCAGGTATGTAAGTACATGTTACTGAAAAAACAGCCTTCACAGGGTTTCCTGCAAACCGGTATTTTTAGCAAACTTTGAAAAACTATCACTCATTTTTAGAAGTCCTTAGATGGTTTCCTCCAAGCTCTTTTAAAGACACAATATGGCACGTCTGGGGGGAAGGAGAAAAAAGGCTTTTTTATCATATAAGCAGTATGTTTCATTTTCAACTGCACCAAGGTGGCAGCTGCCAGCCAGAAGCCTGCCAGCAGATGGAAAAGCCCAGCTCAAGCAGGCACGTGGAACACTGTCAGCCACCAGACCTGGTGTACCCTTCCCTTTCCATGCTCCTCGCTACTGCATATGATGGCAAGTGGTGCTGTTAATGGAGCAGCCAGAGGAGCCTGACACTCATTCAGGAGAGAGATGCCAACAAATGGCTACCCTTCAGCTACAGGCATACAAACAGCACCTGGCCACCCCAGCCACTTCATGCCCAGACAAACATCAGCAAATGAAAGGGGATCCTGGGTGATACATCTTCATCAAAACTCGCATTTTCTCTTTGGAAATCCATGAGTCCAAGAGTCTCAGATCAGTACTAGGTAAATAAAATCATGTAAATTGACATCTTTATTTTAGTGACATCCCCACTCACACCTGCAGGACTCTACCATTACTCTTCCTCATCTTTGACATGTGTTGACCAACTTGATTAGTCTACAAAACTCCCCAAAACAAGGTCACCCAAAACACTAGCAGAAATGCACTAAAATGTACTGCACATCCAACCAGATCAGAGCTTCACCAACATTCATTAGTTAAGTCACTCAACTAATATTTCCTCAGGCATTATTAAAAAAGCACAAGTTAAATCATCTGAGTCACTAACAGCAAGTGACTATTGTGGGTACTTTCTTCCACATCACATGAACATGAAGCCTACCAACCCGTCACAGCCCCTCTGAAAAGGTTGGCATTTCCACTATCCCCTCACAGATGTTCACATTACCAATTAATCATCACCACAGGGAGTCTCAGCACAGAGGCTAAGTGTTGAATATACTCACTTCAATCTTACTTTACAACTCTTTCAGTAGTTTCCAAATCAACAACAAAATATAAGTGAATAAATAAGAAATTCACATCCATGCCCTAATAGATAATGCAGCACAATGAACTGCCCTACAATTTTACCTAAATGGGTTAAAATTATTTTATGGTACCACAAATCGTATCTTCAGTTCTAGCTCCACTATCATGATGCAGATTTAGATGCCTTTGACCACGTAAACTAGAATTTTTGGAAATTTAAAGCAGATACAAATACTGCTGAAGCATCCTAAAAAGGAACATGAACAAAAAGCCAGCAGCTCTGCTAATAAACAGGAATTATTTTGTGTTGCATTTGATTATTGTAAAAAAACCCAAGATGTTGAATTAATGTCCCACCAAAAGTGTAAGACAACATGAAGAACTTCCCCATATTCTCAGTGGATGATGTGTTTATGTTATTAAACATTTTCCATTTGCATGAACAAAAAAAAAATCTCAAGAGCTACATTGCAATTCCTTAATTTCAACTGAAGCACCTAATGTCCAGAAAACTGCACAGGTTTCACTAAGCTTATCCACTTTTAACAGCACACTATCTATGCATTCACGATGGAAGGTCACAAAAATCACTAAATCTCAAGAACTGCACTGTATGTACACATACATGCGTGTGCTACGTGTATGTTCCATGAAGACTCGTGAAGTACCACAGAATTATCGTTCCTACTCCACCAAGGGACAAAAATGCACAAAGAAACTGATTTATCAAAGATCATACACAACATCCATGACAAGCATGGACTTCAGCCTACTTCTTTCAAGTCCCTTGCAAGTGAAACAAAATTATCTTTTCTCCTTACTAACATTTTCTGTTAATAGCTCAAGTACTTCACGAAGTCTGGATCATACTTTTCCATACAGAAGAACTGATGTGCTACATCAAATCCCTTACCCACGACTGGCCACAAAACCAATGAAACATCTCAGAAGTGAAGGTCCCACTCCCTGCGTTATCTACAAGGCCATAACAGCCCTGCAGGTCAGTGTCAGCACTCTGACTGCAAAAGGCAGAAAGGAGTTTTAACCTCTTCTTTTTACAAGGAAAGAATTTCAAAATCATGAGCCACGGTTGCATGAAATATATTTGAAATTAGAATTCTTTAGTCAGGGTTTCAGGTGAAGCTCAAAGAACAGGCAAAACTGCCTGTTGTATGAAATAACTTGGACAGAAACCCCCACCAGCTAATGACTTGCACTTTAATAACTTGCCAAGATGCTTTATTGGGAGCACATAAAGTCTGTCTGCAGAGACATGCAAATATTGTTAAGCAGAATTCACGTGCTCTCCATAAAGCTTGTTTTCCAGCTTCGGATTTCTTTGTGTGGGAACAGAATTCCCACACCAAGAGATGGAATCTTCAGAACTGCTGATTCACTTCACAGAAACTCTTACTCCTAACATCCATATGTAATCTAAAATAAAGACTCTGAGCTGCAAGGCTCGTCTGTAGACAGTACAGCTACAAAAAAAAATCTTGTCTATGGGGTTGACAAACACATTAGTCTGAATTTTTTCATAAACCATACATTTCTCAAAATTCATCCATTTTATGACAAATCAACACTACATCCTTTCCCAAATCTCATATTTAAATGCACTCTTTCAAAGGGGGAATAGATTTGAACAGCCTCTAAAGCAGTTGGGTCTTTCACAAGCCATCATCACTGTTTCTATACAGCAGCAGAGGAGTACACAGCAGGATTTTGGAGTAGATAAAAACAAGCAGAAATCAAAGAACATGTGTAATTTAATAGGTAAATAGTATCAAACCCCAAATCCTGATATGCACTGTAGGAACATATAGTTTCAAGGTGTTCCAGAAATATGAATTTTTCTTTGTTGGGAAAGAAGGATTTCAAAACATACCAATAAAAAGCACTACCAGGTACCTGGAAAAAAAACATACTATGAAATACAGCTTCAATACAATTAAGGTCAATGCATTGCAAACCTACCTTTTAGGAGTTAGGAGAGAAGCATCTACAGCATGCTCTAGTTTTCAATAACAGACTACTGAATCTTACTGAAATTTTAAATATTCAGGGCTCAGTTAATAGGAGCATCTGCAGAGATGTATGAACAGTTTAACAGGAAGTTGAAACATTCCAAAGGAGTAACTGAAAGACCTGAATGCTCCCACTAAAAGCCAGCATATGTGAAGTGTGTCCCATGACTTGAACCAAAAAAAAACCCCAAACCAAATGCAAACCAAAACAAGAAACACCCTTGTTTTTAAAAAATGGGGAGTGGAGGGAAGAATGGAAGCAGTTTCTCAGAGTTTGATCACAAAGAAGGAATTAAATCTTAAGTGAAACCATTGTAACAAAGCAAAACAGTTAATCTTTTTTTAAGAAAAGGTAGGCAAAACCAACAAATAAAATGCATCAGAGCTTGATAAAGATCACTGCTTTAGCCTCAATGTTATCTACTGCACATCTGCCACACCACATTATCTTACTACTCAAGCATCGTTTTTGCATTCTAATGCAGTAGCTTCATCAGATTAATGCCCAAGACATTTCAGCTGTGTTTCAAGTAAATAAGTGGACATACAGGAATATTATGCATGGCCTGTACCACTGACACTAAGGAAAGAAAATGTGATTAGCACCAAATTGCATCTGACAGGGGAACCAGAAAGCTGTCAAACACAATGACATGGATTCAGTATTTAGAAAGTAAAAGGGGGAATAAAGAAGCTGGCCAGTCTGGCATCGAGACAGCAATAAAACACAACAGCTATGATAAATTAATTCATTTACTTATGAAAAATTAGAGGCTTCAACATGCAGCTCTCATTTATAATCTTGTCAATCTGGCAGAATAAATAAAAAGCCTATACAATGCACAGTGGGATGGAGGGGGGGAAACAAAAGGCGGGGGGGAAGAAAAACAGATTTTTGCATTTAGGCTAACAGAATAATTTCTTACATAAAATCACACCAGATCAAGCCTTTGATAGCAGTGACTAATGCAAGGATACATTACAGCAGGGATTACTGCATTAACAAGAGACACAGAGTGCTAAACAACAGGAAGGCTTGAGATCAAACAATCTGTAGCCACATAAAACAAAATGAATTTTTCACATGCAAGAGATGCAATGACTAATTGTCTACCAAAAGGATACCAGGAAGAGCTAAGAGGGCAAAAGTGGAAGGAAACTCAAAGGATTGGTCCTTGGGATAAGAAAAGGCACTGGAAGGAAGCAATATCCTCCCAACAGCTGCCTCGTGTGGCCATTAACACCAGCCTGCCTTGGAAATCCTTTCCAGGTAAAACAAGCTCTGCAACATCCTGCAGCTCTGTCTCTGCAGCACTTTCCAGGATCTTCTCCTGGGATCCCCAGGTAGACACAGCACCTAATACCTCAAGAGCAATATGGAGATGGTAATTTTTCCTACTGAGATGACTGTCCCAACGAGAAGATGGTCTTTCAGAGGAGACAAAGTCTGGCAACTGCCAGTAGGTGAGCTCAGACCAGAAAATGACAAATTTCCTCATAATGAAAAATATCCTATCCATACCTTAACAGAACATGATGGATCACCACCATGAAAGCAGCGGCAAGGCCAACTGTCACCACCAGCACAGAGGGTGGATTTCAATCTCCTGGCATTTCACACTTTGATCACTGCAGATTATTCAAATCTTACCTATGCTGAGCCACACGTCTGGACCACAAAGTGTTTAGGGTACAGTCTATTCATATACAACTCTGAATACTGGAGAGATTGCTGTTAGTGACTAGCTTGTCTTTTGATGCCAGCCTTTGCAGTGGGCATCAAAACTGATTTCTGGGGCTCAATGGCTGTCTGATCTCCTGGGATCCTCCTAGGCTGCTGAAGAGTAAATGTCGAGCAAGTGGTAGGGGCAGCTCTTTTCTTTGGGTTTTGGAGCAGTCTCCCTCTATTACATGTCTAGCTTACAGGGGAATGATGGACCAGGGCAGACAAGCCCTTGCTGACAAGCATACCAGAAGTCTGTGGCACCACACGTTCTTGGGGCAGAGCTGGAACTTTAGCCCATTCTCATTTAAGACTAGGACTGATGGCTCCAGAAACACCCTTCTCCCTACCAAGAGTAGTTCAATCTACTTTTATTGATATTAGCACATGTGTGGAGTGGTGGAAGAAAAGAATGAGGAAAAAAAAGTGTCACCTCTAAGTCAACAGAGAGCCACAGAGAGCCAGGTCTGTGGCACACAACAGTTCTGTCAGCCTTGTAACTAATGCTAGTGTTGCTGCCTGTCTCCTACCTCCACATTTAAAAACAATTAGTACTGATACAGAGCTATTTTGAAATCTGTGAGATACTTGAGAACAGATACTTTCTAGTTCACTTAGGAGAATCAATTTTAAAACCTCTTTTCGTAAAACTATTGGCCCTCAAGGTTTTGACTTTTTTACCTCTGCCACATACCTCTAACCACTATGATAATTTTATAAATATGCATTATTTCAATTAAAATATTTTCATTTTGGTCTACAAAGTACTTTGTATCCAATTCAATATATATAATTCAATGCACATATACATACTGTTTGACACCTTCTGTTGCAAATCCACATATTACAAGTGTTGCAAGGCCAGCTGGGGTTTACTTGTGAATTTCTGCAAGATTCTGAATTTTTTTTCCCCCATCTAAAACTTAAGTATGCAACCCTTATGTTTGAAGGACTAGCCCTCCAAATTCAGGCTTTATCTTGGTTATAAAAGAAGATTAAGAAAACAAAGATGGCCATGGCTTAAACGCCAAAGACAAAAACAGTTAAGCAGGACTAGATTGATCTCCTACCTGTTCACATTTAGAAGCCCAGTGAAAATTACATGTTATTGAAACAACCATTTATTTTCCCAGTGTTCTGCATCTCCACAATAAAACCAAACCAATCCTGTAGTATTCCTGGAGTGGAATAATTATTCCATTACCATACGGAAATGATTTTTTAAATACAAGAGTACAAAGAGTAGGGGTTTAGGATCAGCTGGTACCTCAGGTTCTCTGTCAATTTGTGGCCTGCTTTGCTTTTCCACTGCCAAATTTTACTCAACCTTTTGAGAAAGACAATCTTTATGTGCTTTATGATCCCAACACTCAAGGCCAAGAAGAGGGCACAAAGTGACCCTGAGGAAGCCACAGGTCAGGCTACCCAAGAAGATTTATTAACTGACCACTCAACCTTTCATCGGTCAAATTCACAACCATAACCTCAAATGAATTTTTAATTATTTCATATCTGATTTTTACAAAGCTTTAAGAGAGACTACTTAAAGGCTGCACTGTATGTATTACTTGCAACACAATCAGAGGAAAAAAACCCACAATTATTAAATGACCGCTACATCTAAAATTTTAACATCCAAATTCAAAATTTCAGCCAATTTCAAGCCTTAAGTAATAAAAAAAATGTACATATATAGAAGTTTACATAGCCTACATGAACTCAGGGCATAACCAGAGTAGGGAGAAAGGGGGGAAAAAAAAAACCACCACCTGATGCCTCTGCGTGACACAAGTTACAGGAAATACTTGGTGCCTGGCTCAATTCCCATACCATGTAACTGCCCTTTAAAGCATGTTAGAAGCATACTTTTCAGCATAAACACCTTTTTATTTTGACACTACCTGCTCCACTACAAAAATGTTGTATTACAGCTCAGAACCATGCCACAACAATGGCATGATGATTGGCTTATGATTAAATTTCTTGTACTGTATTCCAGAGCAGAGTTTGTGCATTAATGTTTTTAAGGTACACTGCTAAAGAAAACAAAATACCTTACTAATCAAATATGCTAAAAAAATAACTTCTCAAGACATCTATAGCTGCAACTGCAAGAAAATATAGACTAGACCTGAGAATTCGCAGTTGGTCACAGAACAAAACATCACCAGCTATAATATCTTGTTTGAACATTTGCTGCTCAATCAAGACAGATATGGAAGCATCTTTCTATTTTCTTTTCATCTGCACTATTGCAGGAGAACAATTTTAATTCATAGGGCTGAGAGAAGAAGCAGATCATAGACAATACAGCATTACTGGAATAAGCATTTGGTCTACAAATTCCAAGAGAGCCATGGATAGTAGAGCACACTTCTAAGAAGCACTGTCAAAGAAATAATACTTAAAATTGCAGTCTAAGTGACTTGTTTTCATTTCTAATCTACAAGTTCAAGTAACCTAAGCAAACATTTAAGTATTTTGAAATATTTAAATATCAAAATGGTATAAACCCACAGATTTCTATGTTAGTCCAGTAGGCACAGGCCAGACCCATGTCCTGCAGTACTTGGCCTATTCAGCTACATGTGGGGAATTTGTCCTGACCTACAGGGGCATTTAAGGAACTGTCTACATCAAAGATGGCTGGGGATTGCAGCTTCTCGGAGTGCTGCCAAAACCACTCTAGCAAATTCCCAGTGAGATTCTGTGATGTAGCACAGCACAGTCCATTGCCATACACAGCCCATCTCACACCCACCAGCCCACAGGAGGAAAAGTAAAAGCACTTGGCAGGTGACTCTCTGCAGAGGGTTAGAGACCTTTGCTGCGCACCAGGAGGCAAAGTAGAGCTGCAGGTTGGAGCTGCTCACTGATGCTGTCAGAGGGCAAGAAGAGCATCCCTATGGCACAAATGCTCATCCAAGCTCCTGTGCGCTTGAGCTGCAGCTGCAATCTGAAGGCCAGTGAGGGCAGAGAGGACTAATGGCATCACTAGGGCCCCAAACAGCTTTAACCTTAACTCAAACTAAATTTCTCTGTATTCACCCTAAGAACCACTTCTTACCCATCCTTGTCCATCACTGACTGCACCCACTGTCTTCTCTCATTTCCTCAGCACTTAAAGCCACAATGATGTTAAAGAGATGCTGCTGATGAGGACCAGGAAAGAGAAAACAAGGAGACTACAGGTGTCTCTGAGCTGTAACTCAGCATAATCCCTAGTGACTACATGGAAGATTAAACAAAACAGATGATCCCAGCTTTGGGCAACTCTGTAGGCTAATAAACACCTGGTACTCTAGAAGTTTAGGATGTAAGGTGGACTCAGTGGAGTATGAACATGGCACCATCTTTTTCTGAAGAACCCACATATTTCAACAGGCAAATTTTCCCATATTCCCCAATCATTCCAATATTAAGCATTATGGTACCAAAGGTGACCTGCACAGATTAATCCCTTTGTCCTCTATATAAATGTCTTAAAATTTTTATTCCAACCAAGAATTTAGAATTAATTTTACTGAAGAAAGGCAATGTGACAGTTCTTTTTAGAAATGCACTAATATAGATAATGACAAGGAAATTGTTTATCTTGTCTGGTTTGCAAACATTTCTTTATATCTAATACAATATTAGCTAAGAAATTACTGTGATAAAAGTATTTTTCATTGAAATCACATGTATACAAAGTGACTGATAAAATGGCAGCCAAACTAAATATTTAGCTTTAAAGGTGAAATACTAGCTGACAAAAAAAAAAAAAAAAAAAGAAAAGGAAGAAAGAATTCAAAGTTAAGGCTCTCTATCTTCACTTTTCAAGTTACACCTAAACTTCAAGCAGAAAGCAATTTGCACCAGTCTCCATTACAGTGAGCATTCCAAATACCTACAACAAAGCACAACTGTGAGCAGAGCATCAGCAGTACCTCTTCATTTATCTGCTTTTGTCAGCTTGCATCCAAAAAGCAGCACAAAATTGTTGTTAATTAGCTCTGTTTGTGCCTTCCAATCTCCTACCACTGGACAGCACCTTCCCTGAGTTTTCTTAGGAGTGAAGGAAAAAGTCCCATTTCCTGAGAAGCAGTTAATGACTGAAAATAAGTGGACCACACAGGAGTAAAAAAAAACAGCATCAGATAAAGACAGAAAAAGTCAAATATATTGTTTTAAAGTAGATTTGAATACTCCAAAAACATAATTAAAAATGTGATTATTTTTTCATAAAATAAGTTTACTGTGTCTTATAAAAAGCAAAATCTTTAACCATTTTTAACCTACTTGGATCAACTGAGCAGATACAAACATCTTAATAATGGTAATCATCCAACACATAATGCCAAGAAATTAACTTAAGAATAATTCCACTCCACAAATCTGGAATACAGAAATATTTTCCAGACACATTCAGATATTAAACATACATCCTTTAAATTGAAAAATCTGTCAAAGTCATCCTTAATACAATTATAGCTATCATAAAACTTAAATACCAACAAGAACAATTCACAAATGACCACTGGCTTGGGAATGGAACTGCAGATCAATCACTCCTGAGGACACACTGGGCACCTGCAAACTTTGGATAAGCTGGTTTTCAACACTTACTCACTGCAAATGAGTTAAAAAGTCTATATCAGAACATATATTGACCTAGCAGACAATAATGGTTATTTAAAAAAATAAGCTCTCTCTAAAAAGCTTTATTAGAATTTATCAGAAAAAAAAACTGGCAAAACTATCAGTTATTTTCAGGTTTAGATAAAGTTTAAAAGACAAGGAACCCTGCTGAGAAATCAAAGGAAGCACCTGAAATATTTAAATTGTCAAAATCAAACCCCATACTGGTACTAAGAGTCTTCTGTCAATCAGAAATTGTTGAAAAACATGCTCAACATAGTGTAATGCAGATGAATCACTTCACTATCTAAGGAAGTATTACCTATATATTTTCAGCATGTTAAGTCACTTCTCAATCAGTCAACATCTGCCCAATCCCTACTGTTTAGGTAAAGCTACACATTTCTGTTTTGTCACAGATTACTGATTTCAAGGGTTTCAGGAACTTGTTTTCTAGAACTCACTGGAAATCTGAGAAATTAGGAAGAGTTTAAAAAAATCCTGTCAACAGCTGTTTCTATAGAAACAAATACCGAACCTGCAATAACAAGATGAAAGTTATTTGCTTAGTGGACTGTGAGAACTCTATTTAAAATAGAAAGTTCATAGGGTCCTAAAAATCATCACTTCTCAAAAGAGAAACTGAAATCCAGATAGTTCATTTTGATTTTTATTGTCACTTAAAAAATAAACAAGTGCACCTTAAGATACGAATCCCAGAGCTTTTCACAATAACGAGTTTGCATACTAAATACAAGATGCATTAAGAGTTCTGATTTAAAAATAAAAAAATAAAAAAACCAAAAATCTTAAAACAAAACAAAAAAGACAACTAAACAAAAGAAGCCAACAAAATACCCCAGGCAAGCCAAGCCAAATAAACAACGTGGGATTTAGCCCTCGCACAGCCCGTGAGCCCCAGCTATGGGCACTGAGCTGGGGGAGCCAGCACAGCCCTGGATGCTGGAGCCACAGCCACAACCAGCCCAGAAAGAATTAACACAATCCAGCACGTTTTTAACCCACAGCTCCTGTAAATTTGCTCTTTAAACTCTAAGTAGTTCAATAAAGCCTAATCTCCACAGTAGCTCCCACAAAATATGGCATCTCTCCAGCATTCACCCTGGGAATTACAACATCTCAACTTGGTTTGACATCATAAATTTGCACACCAGTATAAGTTTTGGTGAGAAGGGAGATGGCAGCATGAGAACTTGGTTTGCAGAGTCAGCAGCAGATCCACAGAGAAGTTAAGCCACACTTCTATTTTTATTGTAGTACTTGGGGTCAAGCATAATTATTTGAAAGCAAACACACAAAGAAAATTCTTGGTTTAGAAGCTACCCTGACAACAAAATCTGTGACAAATCTATGGCAAGCAAGGTACACCCAGTATTTCAAGTACAGGGTACTTTACAAGTTCTTTGCACAGAATAAAAATCTGCTCTAAAACAAAGATTAATTGTACCAACTGAAGAAAAATAGACACACATAAAATGTGCATGAGATCAAGCATCAAAACTATATTTAAAATAATTTAAACATTTTTCCAGCAAATAAAAATACTTTAAATATGTTAGCTTTAAGTCATTAAACCACCAGACCAAAACTTATGACATGGGATGGTATGAAACCACCCAAAAAAAAAAAAAAAATCATTATCTGGGTGGGGAAACTGTGAGTTAATGGAGAAATTGAATTTTCTCTATTTAAAAGAGGACACAAACATTCTGCTTTGGCATCTGTTCATAGGTTCTACTGCAGCAGACAACCAGAAAACCACCAGAATTTTAGCTGTCAAAACAAATCCTCAAATTAAAGAAAGGAGGAAGAAGTAAGCACTGAACAATTACACACTTCCAGCACCACAAGTCTAGCATTTAGTCAGGAAAAAAAGTACGCAAGAAGGATGGATGCAATCTTAACACTCAGCCAAATGCTAGGAGGATGACTAAATTGGAAAGGCACTCAGACACCACACGCCCAGTTTTACAACAACGTGCTGAGATCTATGAAAAAACCTGGACTCACACTCAAGTGGTTACTTATCACTGCCAGGGCATCTAAGCACATGCTCAGCTTCAAGCACTCCAACCAAATCCCCTTGGTCTGGAGACAAGGCTCCGTGCTGAGCACCTTCTCACATGGCTCTCTGGATCAGTCAGCACAAGGCCACTCTTCTGATTTATAACACTGAAACAAGGCAGTGATGTTGAAAAATGGTTACAGCAAGATAAAGAGACACTTTCACTGCAGGAAGGTACAGACCTTCTTTAAGAAATGTTCATTATATTGCTGAATTGAAAATCCAGATTTACCACTAAACGCAATTATTTCTTCTACACAGAATTTAACATTTACATTTCTAATGGTCCATTTCAGTTTTACTTTCTGCATTATAACCGTCCCTTTATTTAAAGTGTTCAGCAAATTGCAATGTCACGACATTGATTCTTTTATTTTAAAAATAAACTTTTAAAATATTTTAAAAAGACACACTCTTAATGTAACTGCCTTCATGAACAATCCATATGTGGCTTTTAACAAGTTTCTTCAAGGGGAGAGCCTGGGAAAAAGACACTTGTGGAAAGGTCACAGCACCATAAATGAAATGGGACATCAAGTGATAGCTATCATTTAATGTCCTAGTAAATACTGAACTGGGACACAAATTGCAAATGCATCTCACTCTCCTCAAAGCTTTTGACATCACAGAACCCAAGACCATCACACTGCCTTTGAAGATGGTCACTAGAGACCAATTTGAAAAGAACCCCACTGACTACAGCTTTAAACAGATTTTTAAACTTCAACAGGTGATGTTCCTGTCATCTGAGCTGATCTGACTTCCAAAGAAGACAAGGCCACCACTGCAGTAGCTACCACTACCACTGAAGAGTTCAGAGGTTAGAGAATCTACATGCAAGCAAACAAACAACAGTTTGGAATCTGAGCCTGCAATCCAGCCTACCAAAAAAAAAAAAAAAACAAAAAAACCCAGAGAAGTAGAACCTAGATTTTCAAAATACTGTTCCAATCTTTCTTTTGATGTGTTGTAAACAATATTTAAAAAGGAAACTGTCATCAATGTAACTGAAGTGAATTCAGGACATTGGAAAAGCCCCTTCTCAAAGTTTTCTAGTTTTCAAGCAGCATGTAAGAACTGCAATTGGTATCTGAGGAATACAGCATTGAGTCACATCAATATCAGGAGCTCCATAAGGGCACATGACTAATAAGACCATCTTGAAATTAGTTTTTCCTTCTGTAGAGACTAAAGAAAGGAAACAGTTGTTGAAGGAACAGACTCTTCTACCAGGGTCTATATTTTAGAAATAAAATACTTTCTGTTCATACAAATGATTAACTTCTTTCCTATATACACACCCTTTCATACATTTGCTATGAAATTGAAAATTCAATACTGTCATGTAATAAATACCCAGCAATACCTACAATCAGCAGTTACTACTGGATGTGTAAACAGGTGCAAGGCAGTGCATATTTTTCCATATTTTATGAAATAAATTCCATGATACTAAGGCAGGTGGGTAAATCAACTGCTCTTCTTCACAAATTGAATTTGATACCAGACTGCTGGCACAAATTAGGTTGTGATCCGATCCAAAATGTTTCATATTAAAAATGGAAAATTCCCAACAGTACTTCAGTTTTCTGTATAACTGAACCATACCAAGCAGACAGGGAAGAATGCTTTTCTGTTTAACTGATCAAATTAAATAGGCAAATTTAGTCTGAAAATAATAGCCTGAAAAGTGTAACAGCCATTCCTTTTTGCTTCACCATGCAACATGTCTGCCTATAAAAAGGGGAAAATTCACAATTAAGAAGCTGCAATTCTTGACTTTGAACACAGGAAGACTAGTCATTAAAAAGAAAGCTTATTTCATTTGAAATCATGTTGCATTCACAAAGGTCTGAAATGAGTGCTGGACTCAACCATCTCTTTCTTCCCCATCTTCCATATAACCATCAAGTTGGAAAACCTCTTCCAGATTCTAGAGCTAGTTCTGCAGAACTTGTAACTTGCTGCTTCTTCCTCCCACCCCTCCTCTTCACTGTAGTCTTCTAAGAGCAAAATTTTAGTCCACATCAGTTGTTTGAGTTGTTTGCTGGTGGCACCAGGAGTAACACAGAACAGACCCCATGCAGCAGACAACAAGCCAGGTCAGAAATCATCTTTGGTGGCCCCTGCGAAGGCCCAGTTTTGGGAGCACATCTTCCAGCATACCAAACACCGAGGGCACGTCACTGGCACCAGCACTGCCCATGCAGGTGGGAGCAGGCAAAGCAGGGGATGGAGGCACAGCCAGAAGCTCTTTGTTGGGACAAGCTCAGGAATTGGGCCCGAGAATGTAAGTAATTGCATTGGGCTTTGCTTTAAAGGTGCACGTTTGTCCTTCAGCAGTGTGTTTCCAAACTAAGTGTCTGCTCCAAAAGGCTGCCAAAGATGGTGCTGGGCTCAGTATCGCCCAGAGAGCCCTGGCAGTGCAGCAGAAGCAGCTCTCACCACCCTGCCCAGAGGGCACAGCTCCTCTCCAGTAACCTGCCTGGCAGGGGGGGACATGACAGCTCTGCACCAACACCCCACCTCCTACAAGGGCTGAGCCTTGGAGCTCTCCTCATGACACACCTTAGGCAATCAAGGGGCCTGCACTAAAACAGATACAGCCAAACAATTGTTTCTGAAGTGGGGGAAACCCGATTTAAATACCTTTTTCCTTATGGAATTTCGATACAGCATTCTGCTCTCTCATTCTTGGTAATTTCCTATCAGCCATTCACTGGATGATCCAACAAAAACACTTCACTGCACTTCCTTACATCTCTTCTCAAGTTAAGTTACAGAAAAGGGATAATTCACCATGAAGTCAAATTATCCAGAGCTCAAGATTTTAATAATAGATGTAGGTATCCTTTTTATCAAAAACAAAATTGAGAGAAATGTTTGTTTTCATGTCTAATAACATTGCAATCTTTACCACACTGTTGGAATTGACTCAACATAAGTCCGACTATGAAACCAAGATTCACATCTGCCTTGGGGAAAAAGAAATGTGTGTTTCAAAAAACAATTAGAACAACTTATTTCAACCCATCTGACCATCCTCTTCAACACTGCAAAGTCAAACTACCCATAACTTGCTGTGAAACTTGGCAGGAAAACAACTTAGCTCAAAATTCTGCTGTATTTGCTGTTTTCATTATAGAGACCTTTCCCACAGCCTATGCAACATCTATGTTTACCCTGGGTGCCCATATTACTAAACATCAATACAATCTGTGTTTATATCACCTCAACACTAATCAGATCGATTACATCTGATATATTGCCCTGTCACACCATCATAATACTAATCAAACAAATGGAGCTGCAGGGAGATGAAGCTGATATATAAGTCTTTAATACTGCCTTTTTCTTCTTTTTTTTTCCATGCTCATGAGCACCACTGCCATAGGAAACAACTGTCACAGAGCTGCCAGCAAATCACAGGCACTACTTAAGTAGCAGTGCAGAGTTTTGTTAGGGGACATCCAATCAGAATATAATCCAGCACAGTACAACAAAAACAACCTTGAATGAGAAATGAGACTGCTGGTCTCACTGCAGTTCTGAGAGAATTAGAACATGCTATTTGAGAACTCCCAAGGAGTGCCTTAGGGTAACAGCAGGACACTGACTAACAGCCATTTGCCTGGTCAATCCTTAAAGAACTTTCTCAAAAGACATACAGAGATAACCTTGCAATAAAAAATGTCTTTATAAACATTACAGCTTTGCAAATTTTTATTACAGCAAGACTCTTTCACAGTTCATCACTGTCTACTGTAGTATTCCTGAACAAAGAAATTTAATTTACAGAAGTCATTATCTTTTGAATTCCCTTTCATCTCCAGAAGCAACCAACATTATTTCTAGAGCATTATTAATCTCATTTACAGCTAGCAAACCAAGATATAAACTGTATGTATCAGTGAAACATACTTGATCTATTACAGAGCTGTTAAAAGCATTCCAGTTCATTTCTAGGTCTACTGAAGCCATACTCCATCTTAACATACAGAATGAAAAACTAGCCTACAAAAATTTCTTTCCACCATCCAAAATGGACTGATAAAGATAACAGGGATGTAAATATGTAATTGTTTTTGAATGCTCTCTGATCTAGCTTTATTGCTTGCTTCTGTGTGTGGAAATACCAATTAATAATATTTTTTAAGAAATTGTTCCTTTCAAAGGTTTTTTGTGTTTGGTTTTTTCTTTCAAACACAAAGAGTTCTTTGTAATAAAATCAACATTAATACAGCCTTTTCTGTACTCTGACCTCCTGTTTCCTTGATGAGAATGGTGTGAATTCTAACCACAGGCACTCTTGGAACAGTCCAAGAGTCCAAGTCACAGAGGACTAACAACCTACCAGCCCATCATGACATAGAAATAGGTTATTCCATGCCTAAGTCAAAAAACTTTCATAACTTTCCTATCTTCCATCAAGATAGAAGGGTGTTTTTCTTAGGGAGCTGCCAACAGAGCTACTATGCAGGCAGATTGGTCTCTTCAAGCAGAGAGAATTGCTGACCAAGATGCCAGGACAGGTTGCTGTGTACTGCTGGCTCACGTTTCAGGCCTCTCTGAGCTGACAATCAGCACATCCACCACCTGACCAGAACTGACAGCCAACTCCACTGCATAAGAAGGTCATTCAGGACAG
This sequence comes from Haemorhous mexicanus, assembly GCF_027477595.1. Taxonomy (NCBI): domain Eukaryota; kingdom Metazoa; phylum Chordata; class Aves; order Passeriformes; family Fringillidae; genus Haemorhous; species Haemorhous mexicanus. Next base: position 24,994,661 of record NC_082348.1, on the reverse strand, counting down.
GGCTACAATGAACACACAGAAAAGAGAAGGGGTTGCTGGCTAGCATCTCATTCAAGTTCCAGGGAATGCAGGGAACTAACTCTACGCTGAATGACTTGGGTTCTGTGTACGTTAAAGTGGCTTCTCTAAATGAAAATGTAGCAAAAGGAGAAAAGAAAGATATTCTAAAACATGGACTAAATAAAGCCCTACTGTACCATCTATAGGCAAGAGCCATAAATATCTAACATGTTTACTGTACTGAGTACTTGACTCCATTAAAAAAAATGGGGTTTTTTTGTAAGCATACATTAGTGCTATTACAAAAGCATTATTACTAATTTCAAAGCACTTGACTTACTCCATCTTCCCAAAAAGCCCTCTAAGCAACCATAAAACCTGAAAAGATCAGTCTGGTTCTACTACTGCTTAAGCTAAATACAATATGACAATGAAAATTCAGAACATTATTCAGAAATTATAAAAGCTAACCTTGATTTCTTAAAAACACATCTACAGAAGCTTTAAATGAAAAAAACCCTAGACGATGTCCTTAACTTTTTTACATAAATGCTTGAAAATTGCTGCAGCAGTCAACAAACTGGGCAGACACTATTCATTTGGGCCAGAGGAGTAAAAAACACTCCAGAACACTCCCAGACCTCAAAAGAGCAGTAATACAGAGAAACCATTCAGATGAAGACAATATGTATGTCTGAAATCATAAATTCTTTCAGTAAAGAGCTAATGAAAGCCAACTGCACCCTATCTACATGTTTCTTAAAACAAGAAGGGACACAGGTCTGCTGTGAACACCAGAGCCAAACATGGACAAACATGCTACAAAAAAGCCTGTAAAGAAGAAGGAACCATAAAATTCAGGGCTGCTAAGCCACATGCTTCACACAAAGAATTAATAAGAAACTAATATAACTGCATGAAAATTCTGTTACTCTGGATTGCATTTTAGCAGCGTTTCTGACTCTTCCCTCTGCTTTATTTTTAATACTGATCACTCCAGCATAATGAGACATTTGCTACTCAAGAGGTGATCTACTCCTGCTGCTTATTCCTCACCTAATATCTCAGCCTACCACAGTACCATAATTAGGGCCATGGAGATGATTAGGTTCAGTCATTAGGACTAGAACAGGGCACAGCCTGACAGGCTGGGGGGAGACAGAGGGAGCACTTTCTCATGAGTTGTCTGTTTTGCTTTGCCACATACAAAGCCCTCCTCTGTCCACAACACTTCCTTTTGAAACTTGCCTCAGTTACACACCAAAACATGGATTAACACAAATTTGGTTTAAGATGATTAAACAGGGCCTGAAGTTTCAGGTTCACAGGAAAATCAAGCAAATTCCTTCTAGCTCCATTGTGCAAGTTGAACACCACTCTAATTACACTGTCAAGCTGAGGATTGTGAACTCAATACACAGAGACCTGTTTTCATGCAAATTTTGCTAGTAATAAAAGGATAGGAAGAAAAATACGTCAGCAGAATTGTTCTGGTAAGCAAAATGTTTTTCAAATGCTTTCCTGAGTTGTCAGCAGCTCTAAGTAAAAACAGTTACCAGTGTAAAGTTTTGCAGTAGCAGCTGAAAGTTTTCAGTCAAATGTTCTACTTGAGACCAGCACAGTGGGAAGCCAAAGGTAACAGCATAAACACAGCCACTGTGGCCTGTGTGCCAGACTTACACAGAAGCAACACTTACACAAGAATGGCTTTATTCCCATTAAACTGCATAGACTGGGGGTGGGGGGAGCACTTACAAACCCAATCCACTGTGCACATTCCTTCATCTGTACAGATCCCCCACACTGAACACCTCCACGTTCTGCAGGACGCAGCAGAGGGCAACACAGTTCCAAAGCCAGATCTCAACATATTCACCCAGCATTATTATTGAAGACTGGAGCTACAGCAGAGTAAGTGCATTCTTAGAAGACAAGGGCAAGATTGCCATAGAGAAGTCTCATATTTATTCCAAGTAATTCTCTCACACTACAGTGTAAGCTGAGGATGCCAAGGCATCCAAAGAATAAGCAAAATAAAACTGAAATAATTTGGTTTTCATCTCTTGCCTTCTAATATAATCTGTGGCACCTAGAACACACAGTATTGCAGAAATTAATGCAATAATAATCTAATGACAGTTTTGTTTTTATCCAGAATTCATAACAACTTACCCTAATTTAACAAAGAACTTTACAAAATATTAAGGTGCAGATCACCAAGTAAGCCTGCAAGTCTCAGGGCTCCCAGCTGCTCTAAAAAACAGCAGTGAAGAAAGCATTTACCTACTGCACAGGGGTGCAGTTGACAATTAATTAATGTTTGTAAAGTGCATTGAAGCTGAAAATTACTAGATACCATGCTAAATATTAATTACCACAACTACAACACGGAACCAGAACTGTCATAGTGCTCTCATTGTAAACTCCACTCATTAAACAAGCTGAAAAAAGTTTTCAGCAGCAAGCTGAGGTGAGCACCTTTCATTCAGACACATGAACACCTCTGCTAAGCATGCTGTGCGTGGCACCTTCCCAGCCAGGTCCCCTTCTGAGCACACTCACACAGGCCCATGTGCACAGCACACGGCCTGGCTCCTGGCTGTGGCCATGACCCGGTGACACACACAAACATCTGGCTGCGGCTCCTCATCTGGGCCTTGCTTCACGCCACTACGGAGTTACCGAGAGGCTGACAGTGGTTTTCCAGGATCACAACAGCCAGAGCAGTCACCAGAGAGCACTGACTGCTCATGATCCCCTCTGCAGAGGTGTTTTGGGAAAGAAGGTAATTTTTATAGACACAAGAGTTCTAAATCTGGTGGAAACTGTTTCAGCATAGTTTTGCAGCTTCATCATCTTCTTCCTTTCTGACATATAGCTCTTTCAAAAGGACTAGAATAAATATAACAATTTAAAAGTTAAGAAAATGGCATCTTTAAAGCATATAACAAGCAAGTGATGCACAACACATGGAAATAAGGCATCTACCAAAATATTTTGCCCTGTCACCTGTTTGGAATACTTTAAACAAAACAAGTTCAAAGGGAATACAAGAAATGCCCCCGATCTGGATTGGTAGTTGCCACATGTGCTGCATAGAGAATGCAGATGATGATACTCAACAAATCTGAAAATTCTAATCAATACCACATCCATCTCATCACAAGCTCTCTGGTCTGAAGAAAATGCTGCAACCTGTTTGTTCTCAGCCAACCACAGGCATAATCAATAACTTGCAGTGATATGAGGTCAACTCATGCAGCAGAGATACTTACAAGTAGGGTTGAAAAAAACCACTTAACCATTCTTGTTAAGTAAGTGAACAGACCACTTTGCTTCCAGCTCAGTCACTGGGTATTTTTTTTAAATAGGAAGATGATAATAAAACATTAATTGAATGTGTCAGAAGAAGGATGTCACAAGAAGCATATCAATATAGAGAGACATTGCAGCACATGTGCTTTAAAGTAATTGCAGGATGCTGGCTCGGCTCCTAAGTAATTATTACATCAGTTATCTTATTCCCTATAGAGTTATGCAAATTTATTTATTTATTTTAAAAGACAACTCGCCCATGGGAAAGTAATTGCTGTGCAGCTACACAACAGCTGTAAGTTACTGAAAAATGATGAGTTTTACCTCATTGGTTGTAAAACAAGCATTTTGCTCTCTTCCAAAAATACTCCATGTAACACTCAGGCTACTAGTCAAAGAAGACAGACAAAGAAGATCCTACTCCACTGATGTCCTACAACTACATTAAACATTTTTAAAACCTCCCCCAAGTCTTTCCCTCACAGTAAGAACAGCACTCTTCATTTATACACCATTTTTAATGTCCTGTAATAAAGCAGAACAGGAGCAATCAGAAAATTTCTCAGCTGGAAATGATAGAGAAGAGAAAAGGAAGCAGTTTGCTAAATGGAGGTAATGGCCCACACCCTTCCTTTCTACGGAGAAGAATTTCTTTCCAGATGGGATTTTCTACTCCACATAAGTGAAATGCATCCAAACAGTTACACAATCACCACATCTTTTCCTATTAAGGCAAAGAAAACACTGTTCAGTTTAACTGACTGTTGCAAGCAGACAGACTTGTCACTCCCTCTGCAAACCAAAATCCCAGCTCACATCAGTATGTGTCCAATTAAACATGCACTGTGCCTGGCCTTTGTATAGGGCTGGCAGAGATCCCCCTCCGTCTCGTCTGGTACAGGCACCAAGAAGCCCGTGACAGACACGCTCCAGAGCTCAGGCTCCTCAGCCCCACGATGCACAGCAGCCTCTAGGCAGGCTTCTCATCTTCCATCTTTTACAAATTAGTAGGGGATACTCTTCAATACAGACCCATAGATCACCAAAAGCACATTGTAATCCTATAAGGATTTCATTAATTGCAACTAATTGGCATACCTGGATACCTACCAGATGGTCTTTCTAGCCTTGTGACAAGGCAGTAATCCTTCCTTCTGCAGTGCGAGACACATCCCGCAGGGAGAAACCTGTTCCTTACCTAAAGCAACTTGGTTGACTCTTTCCCACAAATCTCTGTTCACTCACCTCTCTTAAATGCCCTTAGAAAAAATGTATTTAAGCAAGCTATGAAACCACAAAGTACTTTTTGTATGCATTTGAACAATATGCAGACTCGCTAAAAATGGGATCTAACACTAACATTCATATACCAGAAACTAGAACCTAATAATCACAAGGAACAGTGTTTGAAAATGTAAAACCTATATGTGATTGAATATTTTTAATTTCCCTTTTAGGATATTTCACCAAATATTAGAAGCTTTTTTAAATTCCCACCCAGTTCCTCCCTCTAACTGGAATCTACCATGAGAGACAGAACAGAGTCTTTTACTCAAGGAGTTGCCAGCTCCCAAAACACATTAGTGCATCTCTCACCATAATTGATCTTATCTCCAAACTGCAGCTGTGGGACACATTTTAGGAGATGAAAGTTTCAGCTTTGACTTAAAGGAAGTTTGTTACTTTTTGCAATCTGAAGAAATACTTTCAGTCGTGAGGGTACATCCCACCAACCAGCAAATTTACAAGGCAACTGAAGACACTGCTTTCTTCTTTTCATAATATCATTTGAAGGCACATCAATGTCACGGCCAAGGGAGGCATGAATTGCTGAAAACAGAAAACTTAGAGTAGGTGACAAACATTTTCTAAGGATGGAAGTTAAGACAGAGCATTTGCAGGACACAGATGTATGTGTACATTCACACATGCATTAGAAAGACATTAGCAGATTTCTTCATCTCAAAAAGAAATAAACAGCACAAATAATCACAGTAACAATGCAGCTTGACAGTAGGAGTACACAAAATAAAAGCTAACTATTAATAAAGTATCATTAACTCTTCTTCTGAGCATCTTCCCAGCTCTAGACAGCACATTATCACTACATTAATCTAGGGGTACTCATGCAGCAGTAAATCACTTTGCTGATTATCCATTTTTATCTGTTCTCTATTATTTCTCTTCCACAATGGAAACAAATAGCCGATGAACAAATTCCAATTTCCTTTTCCAGCCTTTGTATTTAAAGAAAAACAAGCTTAAGTATCTTGTTAAAATGATACAATGAATTTCCTTCATCAATAGACATTAAAAGACCCACTGCCCACTTAACACACCACCCTTTCCACAAGTCTCTACCAGCATCTCAATCTTTCGGCTTTTCAGACAATGCAAAGACCAGCTGTGCTCCTCTTAGCATCTTGGAAAGCCATCTGACATTGTACCATAAATTTTGCTCCAGTATGAAGAGAGTTTGCAAAAAACCAAGCTTCAGGATACCCAGACAGAATATACACAAATGTATAAAATGACTGAGAAAAGGAGGAACATGACGCCTGACAAGTGCCCATAAAGATATTGCTAAAGAAATAAGGAAATGCAGCTTCATTGCCTCTCTTTTTATTCTGTGGCCCAACCACACACCTGCCCAGATTCTGCTGGTAGAAAACAGAGCAGCAGCTGGGCCCTCCTTACCTCACAGAGTTGCTACAGCCCCAGAGGTGGCTTTGTGCTGTACTTTGCTCACAACCCAAGAGAAGGTGCTTAAATAGGGACTCTGGCAGTTAAGCTCAGCCACGTTCAAAGGGCTTGGCCAATCTTACTAAGGAAGATGCACTTTCCTGAGCATGTGAAAGTTAAAGACATGAGCACATGTTATACACCTCACAATATTAAAGAAAAAAAAAAGCTTTAGCTGTCTTTGTTACAAGCCTATGAGGGAATCCACATAATCTACTTTATAATATCACATTTTAAATGCTAAGGTTAAGATCACTGCCTAAAGTGACAAACCCTTCCAGCAACCCTTTTCAGTACATAATTTACTAGCCTTCTAAATAGAAAAATACTCACTCTCCCATGGAAGCAAGCACTTTTTCCCATAAGATAACACTCTAAGTACATTTTGAAGCAGACACGAACTTTAAATAACAGCAGATGGTGTCCATCCATTTCAGACATCTCAGCCTCTCCCTACAATTCAAGACAAAATATATTGACAAAACACCCTGCTGCCCTTGTTCTTATCCACATACTTGGTCAGCCAGCAGAGTACAACACACTAATTAAAAATCTCATCTGTGAAAGAAAGCTTAATTTTATTTGTTGTTTTATTTTATAGCTTTGGATCAAGCTATTCAAAACACACTTGTAGATACTGCCATGTTGAAATTTACAGAGGGGCTTCCTGAATGTCTTTTACTCACACAGGAGAAAGCTAGGGGACTAGCTGAAATTGCTCCTATACAAAAAATTACAGCAGAGCTCTGTTCCAAATGAAGCAAAAGAAACATACACTAAAGATGCTCAGTGTTGTAATATCTGCATACAGTAATGAATCCATATACAGCAATTATATATAACCTATAATACTTTAATGTTTAATACAGTGCTACAGAAGCTTGTCAAATATCTTCATAAGTTGAATCATTTTATAGTCCATTCACTACTGTAAATACTTTTTAAAAATCTAGCAGCCTAACTTCAAAGTAGAATATGAAATAGGCACAGATGAAAAGAACGGCGGTTCCATTGAAGAATGAAAACATGTAATGAATACTGTGTACATTATGACATAAACCAAGCACTACTTACAAAATTATTACAAATATCTTAATCCAAAACTAGGGAGAAAGAATTGCTTGATTAGGATCAGGATATAAAAAAGATCCCAGAGTCCTGGTGTTTATTCAGTGTCCTGTGACACAGTGTTCTACCCAACTCCTCAACAGAATTTCATGCCCGTAAAATAAGAGCAATATGTTGCCACAGCGCAGCAGTGTCAGGAAAAAAAAAACCACATTAGGAACTGTGCTCTTGTGAACACTATGCAAATGTTAAGAAATACAGGAACAAGAACAGGTAACCCAGAAAAGTAATTCCTATCTTCCAGAAAGAAACTGACAATTTCATATTCCAGATGAGCATCAACACAAAGATGCCAGTGCTGATGGTTCTCTGCCAGCAGACCTACTGCAGACTGGAGACTGAGCGCCTCATGCAAGGTGGTCACTTCAGAGGTGATGAACATCACCTGGAAAAGACATAACTGCACTACCATTCCCTGGAGTGCTGCCTGTTTTCTACAGATAGAAATGCAGCCCTTGGGCCTGTCAAGATAGCATCTCTTGCAATATTCAAACCTCATAAATTTGGAATGCAGAAAATATTTTTCTATTCCTGTGTAGTCCCTATGCCTGTCCCCGGCAAAGTCAAAATGACAGCCAGATAGAAGGAAAAATTAAAATGGATAAAATGGGAATATTTTTAAGAGTTTAAGCAGTTAATAAACTACCTAATTGATTTTAGTGGTGTTTGAAAACTTAAAAACTGTGGTGCTCACCATCATGATTATCTGCATACGTTAACAGCTAAGGACCTGAGCAATCCTGCTAGAGTATCCAACACACTAATTTATTGCAATTAACTACTTCAAAGGTGACCTTCATTGAACCATCTTACCAATACACAGGATTCTGACTTGAACAATAAACAAAAAAATTTAGCACTTCATGTTCTTTTCCTATCTATCATGCACTGGCAGCACAAAGCAACAGCAGTTGTGACAAGAGGAGAAAATAATGGGGAAAACATAAGTTAAAATACTCAGGCACTATTAAAAACTGGCTACTAGCTATCACATCTGTACACTTGTGCAGAACTCAATCCTGTAAGCTATGCCGACCCTTCTATGATCACAGGATCTTCAGCAGATTCTCCAGGTTCATCACCTTTGCGATCCTTTCCAGCATCATTGACACTTGATGCAGAGTGTCTTCATGATACCTCAGCTGACAATTTTAATAGCACCTTGATGGCCCAGAGGAGGCAGTTTCAAATGAAACTTGTGCATTTCAAGTAAGGCAACAGTTGGCTATGGCCACAGTACACCTACATAACCAGGCCTTGGTTAAACGGCGCCACTTCCCTTACCAAGCATTTATGGGTTACGTGTGCTCACTCTTTGTAACTCCAACAGACAACGGCAGCCCAAAAGCTAACACAGAAACTTGAGAACTTAGAAGAGTCCCTAGCACTGCACCTATTGACGGAAGATCTTATAGCTCCATCTAGCTCTGTACGGTGGAAATCACTGGGACACCTAAAAAATGCAACCAAAAACCCAAGGAATCTCAGTCATCACACACACACTGATGTGGGATAACACTGCCTGTTATATCCTAGTTCTTAATGGGTCCAGTAGTGACCATTCTTAAAGGTAAATGATTTAACCACTTTTATACATGTGTCTCTATTCTCCACTGTGACCAGACTCTTCTCAGCTATGTAGTTCATTTAGCCGAACCAGCTCGCTGTCAACAGATGAAACAAAAGGGCTGTGGAGTGGCAACTTTTTGACCTAAAATACCTCTCACTGCTACTGTTTCCCATGCATTACAGCTACAGGCTATCACTTGAAAAGAGGCTTCAGTTCTTCCCCAGAAATCCCAGCCATATGGAAACAAAGAGGTGCAGCAACCACCTGCAGCCAGCCTCAGGCTCTGTCCAACAGTAGACGCCTCTCCAAGCAGCTGCAGCCAGCAACAGCAGGAAGAGATTCCTACTGATCCCACAGGGGGGTCACCTGCAGAGGAGGACAGCCAATTTCTATGGGTAGCTCCTCAGTATTGTTAAACAAGAGGGTACATGCTCATTTGCATTGGGACAAAACATTAGCAAGGCAAACACCAAGTCATAATTCTCTTCCTTCTGTGAAAAAAGATAAACTTTTATAGCTGAATAATTTCACAAACTTTGTGCCTAATCTAAAGTACTATCATTTTGACTCTTTGGAGTGAAAACATGCAATACTTGAACTTGTAAATAAGAGTACTTATAAAATACACTGTCAACATTTTTCCTCAACTTATGTTGATGTCTATTTAATTAACATCATAAATTTAACTATTTGAGTTCTCACATTAGATTCTTCAACAAGTCAAAGTGTGCACTTGTATCAATTTTTCCTGCCAGAGGGAGAACAATATCCATTACAAATCCAGAACTCAAATTCAAGATCTGGATAAAATACTAATTAACTCAGATTAAAAAAAGGAATAGAACTCTGCTAATTTTCAGTAGGACACATGGCAGGTAACTGGGTATTGCCAACTACACATCAAAAAAACACAACAGCCTCAGCAATGAAACAAAATAAATCATCATCTATTGATATGTAAAATTTCAATTCAAGAAGAGCAGACTCTGCATTTCTGAGCAAATCTTTGTGAGGTTTCCTGTTTCATAACTGCAAATAAATTTTAACAAAGAAGAAGAAATGTAACTATTAGAAATAAGAATCTTTTTAAACACCTTCCACGATAATTCTTGTAATTCTTAAGGATGGCCAAAAAGAGCTCCTATAGCATCTTGTAAGTACAGTTTCTTTTAGGATTCTCCATCACTCCATCCCTATTCCAATATTTTCCCCTTCTTCCGTGTGCAGTATTTTGCTGAACAATCATGAAATAGCCTCAGACATTAAAATGTTGTTAATTTTATTTAGGAAGGTCAGTACTTCTGAAGAAAGGAAAATCTCCAGCAGTATTTTGAATTTCACACAGACTACCTTACATGTACAGCATGTTTACTCACTATCAGAGTAACATCCTTATATGTTACAATACCAAGTATCTCTACCCCAACTGCGGAAAAATTTTGATCACAGATTAAAGTGACAACAGCTGACCACTGTGCTAGAATGACACATCAAATGTTAAGAAGAATACACTTCAAATTAGTAATCCTCAGGTGAAAAAAAAAGGGGTTCAGTACTTATTTGGCTCTCTTTTCTAGCATCCTTATGATCTGGATTGTTCTCATGCTTGTCAGATGCTATGTCTACAAGAAAAACAGTTCTGCTAAGCCAAATGAAAGAAATACTAATCTTCACAAATTCCGAGAATGAGCTGACACCACTGAATTTGGCTCCACTGTAAAACCTACATCAAATTCCTGGATGAAAATTCTTCAACATCCAAGAAGACAGTGCCTTTATCAACACAGACTGAGCTAAACAACAGCAACTTGGCCAACACAAGACCCTGCCTGTAAAGAATGGCTCTAAGTGCTACAGGAAGCCACATTGAAATAACTCCCAGAGAGATTGCACGAGCACATACATGTGACCAGTTCATCTTCACCTCACATTTCAGAAAGTCTTAGCACAGATGAGAACAGCTTATTTTGCACCACCAGTCCAAGAAAAACTGAGGAAAACTAAAGACCTACTGAAAACATAATCTGCTTTTATAACCGAAACTGCTGGCTTCTAGAATTTGATACTGCTGATGGTGCTGTTCTCAGTCACAGGACAAGGAAGCAGGGAAACCTGACCTCACATTACACTTAGCTGCCTTTGGAACAAAGCCAGAACAGGAAGGAAACTGAAATCCACTATTCAAAAAATTCTCATCTCTGACCATGTACTCCTGAGCCAATTACAGAAAACTCTCCCAACAACATCTTTGTAGCCCAGTTTCACACATTCACCTGTAAAAATTTTCACAAAGTAAAGCACTCAGATTAGATTTAATTTTTCAGTCACCAATATTATAAACACAAATACAACTTCCCTTTTCATCTTCTATATTTATTTTCTGAAAGAACTGAAGCTACCTCAAGATGCTCATATGCTCCCACCATGCAGAGTGAAACAAGTCCTTCCATACTTGATCATCTCAGTTCTTAGAGTTTTTTTTCCCCCCATGAACTCTAGAAAGATACTTAGAGAGTAGCCTTTCACCCTTCTTTACTTGCAGGATTCCATATGTGTTAGCTAAGGTACTGCCTGTCACCCACCACCCAGAGCTGAAGGTACCAGGAAAAATAATGAATATGTGCTTTCTGAACTGTATGTCTTCTGCTTAGCATTAGAAGTGTTAAAACAAAATACTTTGACTAAATTGTTGATGTTTATTCCATGTCATATCTGATATTCTCAGATAGCTGGGTTTTGGTTTTTGTTCTTTATCTGTTAGCAGAGAAAAACAAACACACATCACTTGAAGTAATAACAAACAGCAGTGTGGACCTGCTCTACAGCAAAACCTAATGGGACTCGGCAGAAGACACACAGGATAAACAAGGGAAGACACACACAGAGCCATATTGTTTTCTTAAATGCCAAGGAAAGCTCTTTGAGGGATAGAGTCACTACCTAAGTGGCAGCAATCCTTTATTTGCTAAAGCCTTCTCACTCTGGGTTTACATTGTAAGAACCAACACAACACTGCAGTGAGCAAGCCGGGGCAGAACCTTCCCGTGTAGAAGGGATTCACAACTGCTAACTGCATACCTCTCAAAAACCACCCTGGTGGTTCATCTTGCTTTTCCCTAGCATCAGAAATGGGGGTAAAAAAAGATAAAATTGATACAACAACATCACTCAATAATCTATTTGCACCTTTTCCTTGTAAACTGCATTTATATTCAGGATCTAAAGTAAATTATTTTTCCCTGCTACAATTTTCCTTATTTCTGTTTCTATTCTTATGACTCTTTGCAAGTCCTATGCGCTGCAAGAGCACAAGCTAATTGCCTCAGTAAAATACATCCTTTTCTTCAACACATCCAGAGAGTTTTTGCCCAACAGCCCACAGCATCCTGCTGCACTGTTCCCTTCTCCCAGTGCTGTCTGCCAGTCCTTGCACTGCACAGTCCTCTTCACCCTGAGGCCACCTTGCCACTCTAAAAGCTAACTAGAAACCCTGCAGAGGTGGGAACACAGCCCAGATCAAGCTGTTCAAACACAGCCCAGAACAAGCAGACTTGTTGTATCTGATTTTCAAAGAAACAAAACACTATAAACCACCACAATGAACAGAATGCATATTTGCTGTAAACCTTTAATAAAGATCTCAAAATAATTTAGACAGCTTTACTTTGCTGAGGGTTTTTTTACATATGTTAAAGACAAGCACTTGACTAAAACTACTGCTGAGGTTTAATGTACATTTTACCAAAACAAGTGACTTTTACCTAGACACTGACAACACCATAAAACCTGATTCAGGTTGAGCTCTGCTAGTCTTCATATTAATCTTCTTTAAATTTCTGACTTTTAAGAACAAACAATGATCGTATTACAGGCTTAAAATAAGGTTAAGCTTGAGAAGTTCTATTAATACCCTCCCTAAGGCTACCAGAAAATTCCTTAAAGCAAGTGATTTTTTTGCTTTGCTGTGGATTATGCTCTAGGGTAAGTTTATTGAAGCTCCCATAAAATGATGAGTTTATCTCATGTCTGCATCAGCAGCCCGTCTCTTTTCAGGGCTGAGATGCTCATCAGGAGTCACAGAATAAGTTAACAGAAAAATCTGGAATCTTGCCATATTCACTCTCTATATCCTGCACATAAATTAAGTTTTAACTGACTGTCAAGCATCTGATTCATTTGTGAGAAATAACAGTTTCATCTGTCTAAACTCCAAATACTCAAGAGCTGAAGTCCTCAGAAAAAAAGTGGTGATCTGTTGTAATGGATCCATGATAAGTGTCTACACAGGGTTAATGCACTAACGCATTGCTCTAGTTTGAAAGGAGTAAAATCAGGGTCACCCTCCTTAAGCAGTACTTCTTGCATTTATTTCTCTAATGCTTCTTCTCTATCACAACCATGACATTTGGAATTTTAATCAAAAAAGTTGCTATAGATATGCAACTCAAAATAAACCAGAAAACTGAGGTACCAGCTTACTGTTAAATAAAATGAAACATACCTTTCTTTTCAATTGCTCAGATCACTGCCTAAATCTCATGGAGTTACTGAAAAACAGCTCCAAAATAATTTATTTCAGCAGGGTTATTAGCAAAGTCCTGTGCAACCAAGAGAATAATCTCAAAAGCCTGTAAATAAAACAACTGAGCAGAGCTTAACAGAGCCTGTCAGCTCAGCTGGACTGTGGAGACACCTCAGTGAGCCACACATTGCTGTTTTAAGAAGTTCAATTCTGTGTATCCACAACTAGTAATTGTGTTGCCTTGTTCTGCCATCCAGAGGGGATGTCTGTAACTATTTAAAACAAAAGAATGGCTGTTGAAGTGCGGCAAAGGAGGGAAATTGGGTGTCCACAAATAAAGCAACTTTTGCTTCTGCTAAGTGATGAATGTGAAGTGCAGCTGAGCAGCTCCCTGCCTCCAGGGATGGGAGTCAGCTTCCAGTGACATCCATAGCTCAAGAAGTTACCTGGGAAGAGAGAGGTTGGTGGTTGCTAGTTTGGGGCAGAGGGGATGCCGAGGGTGGTGGTGCTTGTTTTTTAAAGTAAACACTGCTTTTGTGACTTTCCCTGCCTAATTGGTTTGGTCCATCATATTAAAGAGTGCCTGTGATATGGCACTTTCTATAAAAAGCCTGCTAGACTAGTCATTAAAGCAATACAATCTGCATTAACATTTTCCTGTTTTTTCCCCCCAGGAATAAAATGTTGGCACATGCTAAACACTTGGCCATGATTCTTTGAAAAGCCATGGTGATATCAGAATTGTGTTCCCAACAGAATGAACTCACTGCTACAGACCACTGGCCTTAATTACTTAGTTGTGTAGACTTCCTAAGCAGTGTTCATAATTAATCCACTGAAACCCACTTCAAAAACATTTTTGCACAAGGGCTATTCATATAAACCATATACATTACAAATCTCCTCTAGCTGTACTAAAGGTATACACCAAGTTTACCCAGGACACCTAACATTTTCTGTTAGTTTATTATTTGGAAGTCTCTTTTCCAATTAGAAATCAGTAAATACAGTAAAAGAGGAAACTTTCCAAGCTGAAACAGTAGTCTAAATACTCCAATTAAGTTCTGCTCCTCCTTCTTGCCTAGTAAATGCAGTATTAACTAATGCATATATGAAACTTATTATGATTGTCCAAAAGAATTCACTGTTTGTAGATAATGTCTGGCAAAGTTATAATCCAATCAAAACCCAAAGAATCATCAAGCACTGTGTATTTTGTAATATTAACAGTGAGTCAAGAAGTATCAACACCACCAAAACCCAGACCAAACTATAGAATATAATTTACTAATACATATACATATATATTCCTGTTAAAAAGAACATACTGCTAATTGTTTTCTACTTTAAAAAAAATTATTTTTATTCAAAGTTATTGTTTTCTTCCTGGAATAGCAGCAGAGAGGCAATTTCTTTCAGTGGTAGTTATTTCATCAGTATTTCTATTTGTGATAATTTTGGAAATTCTATGCAGTTTGAGGCATGTCCAAGTAGCTGTCAATTATTCTTCATTTAACACTGCTTTTTTAAGGTACCTTCCATATTTAAGCTGTTGATTAAATAGTTTTAACCAAACTGATTAAATTCTTAATATGCCTGTTCTATTTGAAAGCAGTTACACAGGACACACTGCAAGAAAGCATGTCCAATATCCTTTTAAGCTAAATGTACATTCTACAGTTAATAACTAAAATTATTATTGCCCTTTTTCTTTCATTAAGATTACCATTATCATAAGCAGGTGTCAGAAGAACTTCAGACATCTCTGCTTAGAGTCTTTGAAAGCTTCTACACCAGAAAACCAATTTTGAGGCATGTGTAAGAGACAGGCCTCTCCCCAAAACCAGCTTTCCACAGACTCACAAGAGCAGATGTGGTAAGGGGAATACAGGCTTGAAATCACAACATCTCCCTTGGCCTCAGCTTTCACATTACTTTCCAGCCTTTTATACCTGGGCTTGTGGTACCAGAGGCTCTGACCAGCTATCGACAGCCAGACAATGATCTGGACCTTATTCAGACATGATTTTCAATACCAAAGAGCATCATTTTGTTAAATTTTGTGTAATGCTCACTGAAGCCTTGTTCAGTGACTGTTGATGCCATCTCTGGAGGAAAAGCACAGTACAGTAAGGGAACTTGCAAACACTGCAGTATTATTTTTAAAAACTATATTTTAGCACGTGAAACACTTAATCTCTTGCTTTCTCAGCATGTCCTTAATTCTGTCTTTTTAAGTAGCACTTGTGAGATTTATTTGCTTCACTTAGACTCATCCAGGATGTTCATACTACAATTAAGTTATATGCACAACTTAAGTAAGTTAGTACTTAAAAATGGAACAATTAGAACTTTTATACAATTAAGAATCAGGATCCTCTAGAGGACAATCTGTCTGCAAAACTACTACTTGTCACTGCTACATTAAGGCAGAAGCCAAAGGCAAATTGCCTTCGCCTTCTGGGAAATTCAACAATCCCCAGAAATTCTCTGCTTAGAGTTAAGTCAATTTTTGTTCATTAATTCTTTATTCCTGAAAAGAGGCTCTGCTCTAGCTTCACCTTTCTCTTCTGCTCATATCATCTACTGATGACAAATTAATTTCCAAGATTTCATTTTTTAAAACAATATGTGTAGGTCAGAGTTCTACAAAGATTTGTCAGGTTCAAACAGTTTCATATTTAAAAGGACTTTTTATGGCACTTTAGTTGCTCTCTCACAGACGTGGTGCAGTACATTCTGCAGTAAAGCTCTTGTGCTTTCACTTTTTAAGAACTGCATTCATAAAAACTGGTGACCCAGTTTTAGTGAAGCTTTGCACAATTGAATACAAATACCATACAAACTGTAGGGACAATGATGTCAACTAAAAGCAGCACTAATGTGAAAGGAGAAACCCTGCTTTAAGTTTAAAGTAGCCAGTTTGACAGCATGCAGAGCAGTCCAGCGCTTCCACAAAGCTGCAGTGCTGAGAGCTGTGGTTTCCTTCACTGCTGACAGCTTAGTATTTTCATAACCATTCCATTTTATCACTGGTTAGAAAAATTAAGAAATCTAGTTCAGGTTCATTGTCTAGTAAGCTGTGTTTCTGTCAGGCTGCCAAAAAGTATTTCAAATGTAATGGGAGGCAGAAAGCACACTGGGAATGCTTACACAGGAGCAACTGAACTGAATTTCTCAATTCATTTCAAACATAAATCTTTCTATTAAAAGTCAACCCAAATCCAAAACTGTTTCAAAACTAAGCTTAATGCTTCATTTTATGATTGCAGGTTCTACTCCAACTTTTCAAGGCAACATTAAAAAAATTACACAAATAATTTCACAATTTCTCTCTTTCACTGGCTTAATGGCACAAATAACAGTGACCCCTCTGCAACAAATCCTCTGTGGAAATGCACCCTCTCTTCATGACCCAAGATCACAAAAGTGATCTTCATCCTATCAATAACTTGTCTTTCTGACTTGCCAAGTTGAGTTTGGTGTTGGAAAATGAAATGTAGGAAGATATTTGAAAGGTGTTGAACACATCTTGTCTAACACCACAGATTTACATTTTACTGATTTAAATAAGACTGTACTTTTTAAAGTTCCTTCTGATAATTCAGTTAGCTCTGGAACGTGCTTCCCCAGCTTTGCCCTGAGTCAATCTGAATTACAAACAGGACATTTTACAAACTGCAGGGTGACGAGATCAGACTAAAAGCATAATTACAGGTTGATTAGAAAAATGGAAAGGATGCTCAAAAACTTGCCTCCACAGCAACCGAGCAGCTCAGGCCATCAGTGAGAGCTGAATGAACAGCTCTGGAGCCAAAGCACCAGGATGTACTCTGCTCTGTCCCAGGGGACCCTGTGGTGCCAGCTGTCCCTGAGCCATCCTCCTGCCTGCACTCACACTGAGGAATAGCAGGAACTGCCCCAATATCCACACACAGAGCCTCAAAGCTTAAAAGCAAAATCCCCCATGAGAATACTGCTGCCCTTTACCCATGTATACAGTCTATTGAAGCAATAATATCAGAATAAATTCTTCTCAAGATCTAGATATGCAACAGTTCTTATTACAGAATTACTATAGGAATTATTCCTATAAAAGTGTTTTAAGAAGCTTTATTAATCTTTAATTAATTTTATAAATTTTTAAAACTTTGCATTTACAATGTGAAGCATTGTTCCTTTTAGATCTACACAGATTATTACTTTTTTTAAATTTTTGCTTGTTTCAGCTAAAAAAGGAATTTCACTCTACTATCCTAAAAGTGATGCCAATGAATGCTTCAATCAGTAAAAGGTAGCTTTGAACTTCACTGCTGGAGATCCTCAATATTCTGTTATACACAGTCCAAAAGTTAGCCTGGGACAAGAGCACAGAAACAGTGAGGAGGTCGTGAAACTCCTGGTTTAATCCCTCCACACCATATCCTGCTGCATGCACATCACAAACTGCTCTCACCTTCCCATGCATTAAACAAGAACATCTACTACTGGAACGTGTCTTGAGTTCTCTTACTCTCAAGCTTCTCATGCATCTTATCACTATCTTATTTTTTTTTACATTTCCATTACTCTGGTAGGTTGTTCTTCACACAAGAACACCACAGGCTTATCCAAGGGGTTTTGTTTGTTCTGCTTTTCAGAGGGTCTAGAACTAAAAGAGCATCAAAACAAGTGGTTGATACACAGCATTGCTAAGCTACCTGGATAAATCACAGTATTATGAGGCTTTATCTTCACATGTGCAAAACAAAAAAAGGCTTTTTTCCACAGCAAGGATTTATTCATTTGGTGAACAATTATTCTCCTTCATATTAAATCATTAGTGAATTCAAAAGTACAGCCCCTACCATTGCATTCTTCACCTGATCTTGAGACCTTGATTTTGTAAGCTGGATTTTATTTTTTTCTCAAACCTTGCATCAGCCATCCATGCTACAATTTAAAATAACTTCTACAAAAGATGTCAATAAACTGAACTCTCTCAGGCATTAGAATTCAACACTGGCCACTTAAAAGAATATCTTGTTTTTAAAGAAAAAAAAGAAGAAACAACTAGATCTGCTTTTAATTCCATAACATATAAAGCAAAGATACACAAGCTTTCAGTCCTCTTCCTTCTCTGTTAATTCTATCAACATATTTAAAAATTAAGTAGCCACCCAGAGGTTCTGACTCCTGTTTTATAACTCCAGAGTCTATGCTTAACAGGCAATGAGAAAAATAAATGGTCTATTATTTACATTTCTGAATTATGATCATCATAGCATGAAATCTCTCTGCAGCCTTCACAAATTACCATAAAACTTCCTGAAGTAATAATTTCTAAGTTTCTTTTGTCTTCACAGCAAGTTATTCACATATTAAATTTCCTATGAAATTAACATGACTTCTGGAAATGCACCATCTTAAACTATATTACTTCACTTATCTATATGCTTCATTGTGCTTTATGCATTATTCCTAACAACTTCAGAATATAAGGAAGTTAATTTCTAAAATTACTGCATTTTATTATTAATGTTGCTACACTAAAATCAAAAGTATGTACGTAAGTGAAAATATTATTCTCTGTACAGTTTCCTAACTTTCTGAATGGGCTGCAGCTGATAAAATTAAATCTAAGGCTGGCTCTTTTACTTTAGCTGGCCTGGCAGCCTTTGAAAGGCAGGAGGGGACTGTCAGTCTGAAGTGAGGGGGAGTCAGGCAGGTAACTCCAAGCAAGTTGATTCCAGCAAGCAGGAGACACAGCCAAACACATTCCCTGATTCCTGCTACACAGTTAAGAGTTCACCTAAGGAAGCCTGGCCTCATATTCAAGCCATATCTTCAGAAAAGGATTTGTGTGAAGGACTAGGCTCATAAAACAAACAAACAAACCAACACCCCAACCATGAAATCCTCAAAAAAAACAATCACAAAGAATAGTATCACCCCTACTCCTCCTCCAAACTATTCACACAAGCATCATGGGAATATTCATGGGAACAGCTATGGCACCAACACCAACCATAACACCCTGTCTGGCACATACAAACTGCAGGAGCATGCTGAGGCTACTGCTGCTACTGGTAGCATCCTGCAGCTACAGCAGGACTCTTAAACTTACTGAAATTTTCCCAAGTCAAACTTCAAATGCCAACAGATCTTAAAATGATACTTATTGACAATATCTACAGTTGAGTACCAATCTTCCAAGCAGAAGCATTACAGGGCAATCTAATGAGCAAGAGCTCATTACCAGACAATGAATTCAGGCATGACACAAATTTCAGGCTCAAGTGTTCTCTCATTGAAACAGATGTGGCTTATCTCAAGCTTTACACTGTGCAAACATGTCTGCTGGAAAAAGGCCAAAGTTCAGAATTTGAGTAAGTTTTAAGAATGAGTTTTGAAGCTGCTAACAAACATGCAAGGTTTACTTAATATTACCAAATAGCACTTCGAAGTTCAGTCGTGGACTATTTATTATAATTATCTGTTCTGTAGCACAAGCATTGAGTTAATCCAAAAAATCATGTAATTGCTTCAGTAAGACGTTCAAGGCACATTCAGAAACTCAAGATTAATTTAACAGAAAATGCTTTTTGACCTTTCTTTTGAAAATGAAGCAGATACATTTTGAGATCAGGGTTTACTTCCTCTGTACCAAGCTTGACACATATGTAACAAGTCTTCACCCAATTAAGTTGGAAACTTAATATCTATATAACATATAGGTGAAAAACAGAAGAAACTATTGCAGGCAAGGAACATGAAAGGCCTAGGAGGGATCTCACCAAAATGTCCACTACTTAATTTTATTTACTCGCTTATGTAACACTAAAGGACTTACCCACCAACACTCCAAACCAATTGCCTCCTGTGCAGCCCTGCTCATCTTCAGATGTCAATTTTTATCACTCATCGTGTCTTAAACTCATGCTCTTCACTGAAGCATTTAATTCAATGCAAGTGCTAACTCTGATCTAGAGAGAATAGGGGAGTAGGGGAAGTATCACCAGTAATGCACCATGTTACTTATCAGCCGAAAAAGAAATGGAAACAGCTTGTAAGACAAGCAAGCTCACTGGTGTTCTGAAAATCTATTTCCTTGCTATTCTCTCCACACTTCAAACACAGACACACAAGGAAACTATGCCAGAACTGCTTTCTGATGCAGTGCAAAGCTCCCCTACCTAACAAAAACTGTTTTTCTTTGCTCAGGTTTTCCACCTTCGTTCCCAGGGCAATATCATTTGATATGGCATCACAGAGCATAAAATATATATATTCAAATATACTTTAAAAATATATATATTCAAATAATACTTTAATACCACAGAATGAAATGCAGGACATGTTACTTTAACTCTTTAAGAACATCTGTAAAAGGCTTTAAAAAACCAAGTCCTGCATTGCAATAGTAAATTTGTCAGTGGTGCCAAAATCTACCAATTATGGGTCCATATTGTCCTCTGACAAAAAAAGAGCTCAGACTGTGAAGTCAAGACATTGTGCTGCTGCTCTGAGTAGATAACACACTACCTGATCTTCCAGTTTGAGAACACTCTCAATAGTACTGCTTCAAGAAATTTTTATCATGGATATGAGATATACATAAAAATCAGGACCAGCATCCTGAACTAGGAAATCTAAAGACTGTTAGTATTACTTTACTGGCTTTCATATTTTGATTTTAAAAATGTGATGAATAAACACTAATACCAAAAAAAACAAACAAACAAAAAAAACCCCAAACCAATCAGCAGTGAGAACATTAGGAGCACTTGCAACCTACTCTTTTGACAGGAGCTGCTGACATAAACTCCATCACACCCTTGCTAACTCAGACATCCCACGAGACATCAACCTACCAGAATCGCTAGCTTAAACCAGTGTGCAGCAACTGGAAATAAGACACAAAAAAGCCTTCAACATTTAAAGAGTTTGATGCCTCCTCCTTTTCCCCTTTTCCTTCCTTCTCCACAGATTTTTTTAGATAAACAGTGTCCTTTTGATAGCTGCATTTGCAAACTCCTCAGTCAAAGTCTCCAGAGCCAGGAGTTCACAAGCACCTGTGAATTCTCCATATGCTCTGATCCAGCAGAGCACAAGTCAGTCCTGCTGAGGAAGAACACAGACACAGCAAGGGATGACTGACTTTACAGGAAAAACAGCACACAGGCTGAGGAGCATCAGCAAGACACTCTGCAGAGCCCTCAACAGCGAGAAACAAATACACATCAAGTTCTTACAGGCTGCCATACGTACACGTCTATAAACTGACATTCACTGATGTTACCAGGAACAGGCAAACGTGATGCAATTGTAGAAAAGAACTACAAAGGCAGTTATAAACATTAAAAAGAAAGGAATTAACACACTGAGTGTTCTTTCTATAATGCTACAACTAAAAAAAAAAAAAAAACCAGAATAGGATCCAAAGGCACCCGACAAAACAAAACATGTCTACTGTTATGAACATTCCATAAACCATGTAAAAGAAGCAGTTTATGGTATTTACTGTATTTGAATTTCTACAACATCTCCCCATGCTAAACTTCGGGAGTGACAGAATTTCATCTGATTGCCTTTCATATGTGATCCCAGAACCACAGAAGTCACTGGGCAAGGACAGCAGGTATGAGGAAATTGGCACCTCTGTTACAGATGGTTTTACTGCAGAACCCACAACCTGTTCTCATTGAGCAAGGAGAGCACAGGGACTGCTAACACACAAAAGAACACAGCTCAAAGACAGACACTTATTCTTTTAAACTGATTTTATAAACCATACCCCCATAGAAGAGCATGATATGTTCATCTAGTAAAGCAGATACCTTTATGATCTATCATAACAGATATTTGTGTTTCAACAACCATCTTGTGAGGAGCCAAAGAACAGTGCACTGGAAGTACAGGTTTGGACAGACTCCTTCAAAACGCAGTAAGGATGTATTAAACCTAATCCTCAGGGGGGAAAGCAAAGCCTATAGTGCTCTGTCATGTTAGATTTTTCTTTTAAGAGGTGAGAACATGACAGTTAAATTAACTAAACAAAAATATTTGTGAATATTCAAACATTTCAAGTGACGTTCAAGGAGTACCTTAGACATGCTGCAGAAAAAGAATATATTCAAAGACAGTATGAAGCTACAAATAAGCTTTAAAAACTAATATGTACCATTTGTCAAATTGACAGCCTAAAGTGGCTCACTTGTGAGAACTCATGCATACTGCACAAAAAGCCAGAATATTAAAAACCAGCAAAGAGTCAAACAATAAATTACAATGTATCTGTACATCATACTTTTGCCCTTCCATCAAAGCATACTATCTGTTATGCTTACTCCCCCACCCCTTACAACAATCTTTCAAAGATAACATCTGTGTATGATTAGGACTAACCAAAAGATTAAGTACCAGTGGGAAAGTTAAAAAAAAGACAAGAAACTGGTATAATGGCCTTTCATTTCCTAACCCAATAGTATTTTCCTACTCTGTGAAGATTGAGAAATTAAGCAGAGCATTATCTACACCAACTATGATATTGAACATACCATGGGTCAACAATTTATTGGTAAATTGAAAATTTTGAGCTTATATGTATCATCTATTTAATTTATAGTCTATAAATATTAATAATAAGAGGGGAAAAAAATAGAATACTTTGTATCAAGTGAAATAAAAGGAATTAATGAGGAGATAGTATGGATTTTCAATCCACAAGACAAGAACTTTACTGAATTCTTCGAAATCAAATGCCTAAAGACAGAGAGAGGAAAAGCTACAAAGTCTTAGCAGAAAGTTCCACTTACATTTGTAAGAACAGAAAATCAGAGCTTGTTTACAGGTATTGTTTAGTTCCTGTACTACTGCTTTTGCTGTGAGTTGAAGATACATGTTAAATTGGCTACAAGAAAAATGTACCACTTAATGCTGATTCTAATAAGGAGACTCAGCTATTAGAATAAACCTGGTCTTATGCTGATTACAGGCTTGTTTGGTCACCATGACAAATCTTGTAACCTTTTAAAAGAAACAATATTCTCAGCAACAATGTCAGAATCAAAGAAAAAGAAGGGGCGAGCTCCTTTTGGGGAATGATGACTTCAGAGCTAGCGATTCATGTCTTCTTATGTGCCACAGGATTTAACTTGGCTTTCACTGGAAAAAATCATGTCCCCTGTGTAGACAAGAGTCCCAAAAGGCCTGCAAGACTCAGTGCCAGGTTATAAATTTCTTAAATAGCAATAAGAATGATCCTGAACTCACTTTGTCTTCGGGAAAAACATCAGTGGACAGAAAAGCTTTATTATTTATGGATTACAACTTTCCTACAACTGCCAGTTAATGCTTACTTTAGTAGGGAAGTATGAAGATGTACAAAAGCCAGTACATGCTTCCTCTACAACTAAAGGTCTATTTAATTCTTCAAACAAAGTCTGGAACAAGGATGTGTCATGGCCTTTTGGCTGATTTGTTCTTAAAGCAATGTTTTTGCCCCTTTCCCCTTTCTTCCACCCTCCACTGTCCCCCTCCTCACCCCCCACTCCATCTTGACTATAAACTACATAGAATGAGAAGAAACTGATCAGAAGTATCAGCAAAATTTTACCTTCCCCAAACCAGTAAATCAACATCTCCTCCTTTGTAAAAATAGAAACCTTTTTCATAAGACTCCAGGTATTTATGGGACCATGCCAAAAATCCTTACCTGGGCCAGTGCTTACCAATAGTTTATTGGTAGTGGCCAGCTAAAATTACCATCTATTTGGGATGGTATCTGGGCAAACACACTGAAATCAAACACTCTCACTGGAAGACAGTAGCCATAATTTTTAATTTGTTTTCACAAACTTAGGGGGCTTAAAAGCAGAGTAGTACCTCTACCATAAATTCTTGAACTGATTAGCATAAAAAAAGAGTTAAAAATTACTTTTACAGCTATAAATACATTGGCAGGTATGAAGTGAGCATTCTCTTACAAAGATGAGAGCCTGGACTAGCTCTAAGAGACCCTGCTTTGCTATGTGAGTGGCTGTACATGGACAGACTGACAAGACAAGAGACAGCACAAAGGTGGAAAGCCACTTGTTCCATTTGCTATTAGGGGCAGAGGAGAAATCAAGGAAGCTACAATGGTAGTAAAAGAATAAGCAAAGCTTTTCTGTATTCAAGATATACTCCAAAATGCACTTCCTTCTAGTATCAGGTTTTGAAAAACATTGCATAATAATATTACAAAGGAAGACTTGCACAAGCCACAGTTACATAATGTATTTTAAACAAACTGAAGTCCTTAAAAAAGTTTACTGTTGACTTTTTCAAAACACAGCTGTAGTCAACTTTGAAATTATGTACTGGAGCACTTAAAAAGTATGTGACCAAAAAGTCTGCTGAAACAAATTGTGAAAAAAGAAAACATGGTCATTCTCAGGGGAAAAAAAAAAAAATCTAAACAACATTCTGAATCTGATTTGGTAAGCCATAGAAGTTTATGAGTCACTTGTAATCTGCCAAATCAAAGTCCTGTACAGCAAAGTTTATTTTGAACAAGTTCATTATATTCTCCAGCTAATGTACACACCCATTTTGACTGAATGGATTTCCACCATCCCTAGATGTACCTGTACACAACTGTTCGCCAAACTTTCTGCTCTGAAAAAATTCAAAGGCATACAATTACTCAGAAAAGTGAGTAGAAACATTCTTAGCCAGAGCTGTCTCCTATCCTATCCCTACTCAACAAGTAAAAAAAGTCAGTTCTGATCCATGTGACTTTATATGTAAACTCTACCTATAAACAGAAGTTTGTGGCAGTCACTTGCACAAACTCAACGTTTAGTAACCTCATTTCCTGCACAACAGTGAATACTTATTGAACTTCCCACATTCCATGTATTTATTCCAGCTACAGAGAGAAGCCTGAAAAAATTATTTTAAGACACCATTAACATCAGATTGCTTGCATTAGTTCTAGATACAGTAACTTCTGGGTAACAGTAAGCATGGATCATTGCTTCATTCACAACTTCTTTAACCTTGTGTTTCTTTCCAAGAAATAAATAACCACCTAATACAGTTACTACTAAAACTAGTGACCCAAATATACAGACAAGGAAAGCTATAACAACTGAGATTTGCACGCAAATCAATCAAATATGAAATCCATCCCTTCAATTTCATTAAAGCATCTACACACTGTCAAGACTGCTCATGTGAGGAGGGTGGTTTTTCCCATTCATCTAGCAGCTTTCCTCCTTCCAACGAACAATGCCAGCTTTCTCACCCCCACCTCAGTGCCTCTTCACTGAGGTACTACAGCTTTACTGCCTGCTACCTACTGTGCAGCTCTGAACATTTCCTGTCAACTAAACTAAGTTTCACTGAGGTGCTGGAGCGTGTCCAGAGATGGGCAATGAAGCCAGTGAAAGGTCTGGAGCACAAGTTCTTTGAAGAGGAGGTGAGGGTGCTTAGCCTGGAGGAAAGCAGGCTCAAGGGGGGCCTTATCCCTCTACAACTGCCTGAAAGGAGGGTGTAGCCAGGTGGGAGGTGGTCTTATCTCTCAAGTGAGAGGAAACAGCAGAAAAGGGTATGGCATCAAGCTGTGCCAGGGGAGGTTTAGATTGTAAATTAGCATTGGAGAACCCCAAAAGGGTTATAAAGCATAGGGTTATAAAGTCAGAACACACTGTTCAGGGAAACTGAGGTTACCATCCCTGGAAGTATTTTAAAGACATGTAGATATGGCATTTAGGGACGTGGTTCAGTGGTGAACTTGGCAGTGCTGGGTTATTGGTTGGGCCCAACAATGATGGACCTTTTCCAGCCTAAACAATTCCATCATACTATGATGGTCTATCTCCTTCCAAAAAACACTTGCCTACATAACACATCTGCACTTAATATAACACAATTTAAGCCAGAGTCTAAACAGTGGAATACTTTATTAGAAGGAATACCAAAACTGCATTAATAAACCAATATAAATTTCTGCATCTCACAACGATCATGAATTTCTCAGAGCTATGCAAACACATCAATGAACCACTTCTCTCACCTAAGAAAGTGCTGACTATTTATATAAGCTACAAACTGTAAAAGTTCAAAGAAAAATGGTCTATGGAGAAAATAGTAAATTTACCATAAATTTAAAAATAAGGAGTGAAAGAATAACTAGCTGGTGAGACACAGGCCATTTTCACATGATAGAAAACCCAATTAACAGCGTTTTTCATATATTTCCAACAGATAATTATCCCATCTACTTACACTTTCTAACCTAGTTCTACATCTGTTTAGTAATAAAACTTTCCTCCAACACAACACAGTTTTCCATAAACTGTAATTTACATGGACAGGTACTTGTGACATTGTTTTTGACAGCTATTTAAAGTGTTAGGCTTTTCTTAATAGACCATGAGCTTATTTTGTCATAAGTCCAAGAATGCTACTTAGTGAACAACACTAAGTAACAAACAAAAAAGGAAAAAAATGTCTGCACTTTCCTGAGGGAAAAAAAAATCTGGACACTACCATGGCAAAAAACTGAACATAAGAAATATATCCCAAGGAAACAGTAAAATTAAAAGAACACTACATAGACACAATATGGGCATATTGTCAACTTGAAAAAGTGATATAGTATTTCCAAACAAGATTCAAGTGAAAGACACCAGCTAATGCAAAGTTTTTTCTTATTATTTTAATGAAGGGAAAAGAAAAGCTCTCATATTTCACAGGTGAAGCCATGTCTTTAACAGCCTAACCCACTGCAGAAAATATCTGGCTGCAATTCATGGGATAAGGTCAAATCACATGTACAGCTAACCTGATATCCATCTGTCACAGCCAGCCTTTCCACCCCACACCACCCCTTCAATGGATCAGGGAATCCAGCTACCACACAGCCATGGAAGTGCAACTATTTCAAACTGCCTTCTTAGAAGGAAAGCCTAGCAGAAATCCTTTGGTGCGTGCAAGCAATCCTGGGCTTCAGTCTTAGCCCTCAAAGATGCTGTGTTGGAACACACAAGTCTCTCAAAACCTCTGCCTATGGCTTCCACCCATAGAGCAAGAAGACTATCAAAATCAAACATGCCATGTAGCAATCCCTAAAAACCAAGGATTTTTACAAAGGGAAGTCCTCATTAAAGCAGCAATCAGAAGTGGCTAACCCCTTCCCAAATCAAACTCTGCATTAACCACAGCAGTCAGAGACATGACCTTTTTTCTTCACATGACATGGCTACTTCTCACTCTGCCTGATTCAAAAGCAGCAGAGGTGCTACCCTCCAATTGTAATATCCAACCTTGACTTGATATTTATCTCCAGGGAAGAAAATAATTGGATGTCACACCTACAAACTCAATTTCATTCTGCTAATTATTCTTTAGTGAATTTTTTTTCTTTTTCTCCCTTCATCACTGCATTCTGAATAGGATTAACAAAGTCACTGGTGAAATTATTTTGATGACTATTGATCACATACACACAGTAACCACCCCCTCAATATCTCTTCAGAAAAAAAAAGTAGCATGTGAAAAACAGATCAGGTTTGATATTTATGTTGTAGTCTTCAATAAAGAAGATCTAACACACCTCACTATCTAAATTTTTACTTTAAAAATGCTTAAGACATGGTTATTATATTTTTACACCACTGCAAAAAACCCCAAAAACCCACTGTATAAATGCCAATGAGCCCACTTCAATTCAAGAAAGCCAGTCCTAGTTTCTGCACCACTCACTTCCTCACTGCAGCACAGGCTCCTCCATAAGGCCTGTTTTTATTCAGGGTGGTTCTCCAAGAAACCCAGAGTATGAGTGCCAAAATCTTCAATGTCCTTTCTATTACTCAGAAAGTATGTTCACAGAAAAATACATCTATCACTAATGTTCTATGTCAAATACATACTGGATTCAAGCTTTTAGAAGTAAGAACGTGACTATTTTGTCAGCTAGCCTGATGATCCAAAGGCTGAACTGAGAGCACAGAACATGCCTTAAAGAAAAGATAAATTGCTGTTGTTTTGTTTTGGGTTTGGTTTTTGGGGTTTTTTTGAGTAACATTTTACAGAGGGTTATAACATAAATATATCTTTGCACAATTCTAATGATGATTCAATGCCTAAATGCTGTAAAATATTTAACATACACATGCAACTCCTTTTTTACTGCTGCAACCTTCAACTCCAGAAGGGTTGAAAGGCATAAAAACCAGCAAAACAAAGACTTGGTGTTTGGACAGTATGGACCTAAGGAGGGTAAATTCAACAGTTAGAAGGTACATAAGAAATCAGTCTCCTGATCTAACACATTAGAGGTGCACACAAAACAAAACACACGCACACCACTGTAGATCCCAAGGGTTTGACAAGTCAGTAGGATAAAAGGCTCCCAGGCAGACTCCCCTGGCTGCTGCATTTCATTTTGGGCAGCCTGTAAACTCACTGAGCAGTGGTGAGCTGTGCAGAGTGCAGGAGAGGGCAGGTAGCTGACACACAGAGCCTCCACTATGGGGCATCCAGAGGCTGAGCCTTGCCAAGGAAAGCAGGGAGAACATACACACACAAACCTTGGAGGCAGCATAAAAACTTTCCTTTTGGCACTCAGGATTCCAGAGTATTTAGTGTTAACCAAGAAGCCCTTAAGGGCTGTTGAACCAAAAACAAAGCTAAGAACTGGGTGCAGCAGAGTGGGGTTTAGGGAACTGCTCCACCAGCCTTCTTCACATTCTGCTACACTCCAGGTCTATATTCATTTGTTTATATTCAATCCTTTCAAACAACTTCACTATTCCAGGTTATGTTGTAATAAAAACACAGCTTTTGAGATCCACAGTTCTGATAAACAGATTTCCCTTAAAATGCTGGCAGTGATGAAAAATACTACCTGCAAACTTTGCACAACTTCATATCCCATCTCACATTTATACATGTTCCAGTTATGAAAACATCACTATGAGAGTAAAATATCCATAAGAATTAAGTTTTTCTCCCTCAACAATTCAGGAAGGCAATCATTTCATACAAAGTATTTATGTGAAGGTACCCTGGAGACACAGCAGCTACAGGGACAGCTTTGTCAGCAGCCAGCCCTGTCTCAGTAAGTCAGTGGCATCCTGCCAGGAAAACACCTGCAGACTGAAGAACCTGCAATATAATATGAGATACAGAGAGGGAAGAACAGAAAAACAAAACAATGACAGCATTAATTACTTGAACAGCTCAATGACTCACAAGTGGGACAACATTTATGCCAAGTTAATGCAGCGTTTCTTCCCACTGGCTAGTTTCAACATTCTGATCCTGCCATCAAAACAAGTTTTATTTCTGCCCACTGCCTTCCTCCCTGTATCCCAATTACTTACAGAGAGGATAGTCTTGCCCAAATCATTTATCTGGTCCAAAGCACAATGGTTTAGGATTTATTTCTTTAAGAACAACACCACTGCTGAAACAAGTTAGTTTCTCTTTCTCTCAACTAGGACAAAATCCATCCTAACATGTCTGAGCAGCATCTTCATTTCCTGATAGGATGTTGTGGTACACTCTCCCCTGCACTCCCCAGCTCTAGCAATACAGAAACCATCATGATTATCTCCACTCTGTTCCAGCAACCTACCTCCCCACACAGGCCTGTGCTATAAGGATCATGAAACAATAATATCATCTTGGAATAGTCCTACCCCTCAGATTTGGTTTCCTTCTATACTTCAGACAACTTAAACCATTTATACTTCAGCAATTTAAACCATGAAGGACTGAGCTGGGTTCCCCCCACCACAAAAAAAAAGCACATTTATTTTTTCCAAAACACAGGCTGGTAACAACTCCATCTCACCAGCTGTACAAATACACAATTCCTATTTTCAAGCCTGCTATTCCTACAGGCCCTAATGTTGTACAACAATGTTGACATTTGACATTTCTTCTTTTCCCCTTCCATTTCAGCAGCACTTGCTCCTACCACTGTTTTGCAAACTGACACAGAATTTCTTTCAGTACCTCAATTAAATCAAGTAAATCAAGTTTAACATTAAGAAATAACATATATTAGAAATATACCAAAAGCAAAACAGAAACACTAAAGACATTTTAATTGCTGTCTCAGTAAATTTTACCCTCAAATTGTGACTCTGGCATAAAGGACATGGGCATAATGATTCTACACAAAAGCTTTGGAAAACGTGCAAGGTATCTAAGGGCTTTTTTAGTGTTGTCTAGTAACTCATGTAAGTATTCTATAATTCCTGAACTTGTGTGAACTGATAGTACTTTTATCACTATGCTACGCAAAATTAAATAACCAGAATTTTGCAATATTCATCATTTTAGAAACCAAAATTATTAGACACTCACTCTGGCCAATATTCATTAAAAATATGAACTCCATAATTTAAGCTAATAACTATGGCTGGTGAGGTTTCTATAGTTACTCGTGAAGGGGTCATAGCTCTCTGAAATACATGCAGGCTCTAATAATAAGCTCCACCACAGTATGCTAACAACCTTTAATGATTAATTAGGCAAAGACCAAGTTCCTGGTAAAGCAGAGAATTCCAATGTATTCATTACCTAGTGAAGTAGCAAACAAAACAACTTGGTATTTTCAGATAAAACTGTGACTTCAGGTTGCATCTTTGCATTCTGGCAAGAGCAAAAGCCCCATGTCCATGACCAGCCCAGTCTGCCACAGCTCACAGCAGCAGCCAGCACAGCAGAGCTCCCACCTGGGAGACACCTCCTTAATTTCCCATCTTTCCTCTCCAATGCCTCCATGGTGAGTGTGATCTTGCATTAGCCTCCCTAGAACTTTCCAGAAGAGATGACAAACAAAATAAGAATCTGTACTGCGCAGAACACTTGGGAACAAACTGCTAGAGCAGCCAAAAACTGCAGTTTATCAGCAGATCAGTATGGGACTGTATGGGACAACACCTGTCAAGAGAGCTAACAACACAATGCACTTGTACCTCTCTAAATTGCTGCTCTTATGTAGGCATTGTGATTTTCTGTTTTTCTCTTATGTTCTTCTTTATTTTGCATTTAACCGAACCACACAGAATAACACATCACAGTAACTACCATAAATCACTCCCAAGTATTATATGTTCCTACTGGCTTGGGAAGAAAATGGAAGAATATGGCAGAAAACATTTCAGTAGGTAGAAGTTTAAAAATTAAAAAATGCAGTCAGGCTATAAATCTAACAAAATAATAATACACCAAATTTGAAGTCAACAATAGTTCATTAACTAATTTCTTAAAATCTCTGGGATATGTTTGCTTTGTCTATGAATTGCTCTAAATATTAATTTTTTGCTTGTCTACTGGGACTAAATCAAACACAGTTAAAATGGTTACTGTGGTTACTGTGATAAAGAAAAAATAGAAAAAGTTACTTAACCCTCAAAATACAAATGAAAAGCCTGCAGAAAACAGCAAAGCACTACTGGCATTTACACAACAAAGAAAAATACAGATCCACACCTCATGCAATTTCAGAAAAACGAAGCTTGTCATTCCAAATCCCTGAGAGGCTGAAGTTTTTTTCTTCAATATTTATAAAATACAGAACTTTTATACTTTTTTTCCAGAACACAAGCATAAATATATTATTACATCTCTTTACCATCATTATAATGCAAAAAGAAATTGTTTATCCAACTAGTGAGGGAGGGGAATAGCAATGGCAAAATGGCTACATATTCCACTGAAAAGATAGAGGAATATATGAGGGAGGACAAGGAACAAACACACAGTAGATAGAGTTTTTACATAAACAAGATGAAGGCAAAATATTATTAGAGTTTCCAAGTGAAATTACACTGCAGCAGAATAGTCCATATGAACAGTTCTGCACAATCAAAGGCATTGCTCACACAAACAGCACTAAGGATAGCAGCACAAATCCACAGCTCTGGAGCAGGTGCTGAAAAACCAAACCCCAGCACCCTCGAAAGAGTTTCTTTACAAAGGAAGCAGCAACATTAAATGGTTCTGTAACAAACCGTAACTAACCAGTAACCCACACTTGGGAGTGGTAAGAGAACAACTCTCACACCGGGCTGGTTTCCTAGCAGCAGCACTGGCTAAATCAAAGTGAGCATGGGCAACACCGCCTGGCACAAGGGGCAGAGACACGCCAGAGCTCCTCAAGTGTAGCCAATGCAAAACAAAACCAAAACAAGGGAAGAGGGAAAAACTGAGCTCATTTGAAATAAAGAAATAAATCAATAAAACATTGTATCTATTTTAAGAGGCGTTACAGCAGTGACACATAACTTAGGCTGGATTTTCATACACGTGCAGACTAAACTCTGATACTCCTTGTGGGTTAACTACAAATACTACCTAATTTTAGTTACTTACTTGAAACTTATCTGGTTTACATAACTTAATTTTTTATCTATTGCATAGATCATTATTGTATTTCAAAATAAATGTCCTCACTAAAGTATTACAGTTCACATCTTCAGTAAAATGCAAAAAAATACAGTGCCAAAAAACTTTAAAACAGATTCTTTAATACAAAAATGTTCCTGTATTCTGTGATGCATTTTTGCTTTAATTCACATGGTTCAAGAAGGGGAAAGTCAGCATCCACTGCTTGTCATAGCAGAGTGTGCTAAAGAAATAATCACATTCTTTACACTTCCAAAAAAAGCCAGAGGACCAAGGATTTAAGAGACATACATTAAGCATTAAGTAAGCCCAAATACAAACAACCTCGCGCATATCCAAAGAATTTTCATAAAGGTTTGACATCATCTTGTATTGCATGTTGATTTCAGGGGTATTAGGGTAGCCATTCCCTGTCCCACTCTCCTGTAGAAGCAGAGAGTTTCAGCTAACACACATCTGAAGCTTGGCCAGCTTCTCAAAATAATCTTGCAGTTTCCGTGTACACGTGGAACAAGACAGTCGGCGGAAGTATAAATATTTCAGCAAACTCCGGTCTTTCTAAATTATATGTATCATCAGTTTGTCATCCAAGGCTGGAGCTGCAGACAGCTATCTGCAAACTACTTACCCTCAAATTTGAACAGAGGTTCATCCAGCTCCTACTAAAATTCTGTGTGTAATAATCCAAGAATGCTGTCAAGTATCTACATAGCCTCATGCATCACGAAGCTTAAAAAAAAAAATCTCAATCTGCTCTCAGAACTTTACCTGCCTCATTAGTCTTTACATTTTGTCTCTACAGACTAGCAGTGACAAAAATATAGATAAATTATTAAATGCATGCTATAGAGGCTGTGGAATTGCACATCAAGCCCACATTTTTTTACTGCCTGATTACATTGAGAAGACACAACTCTTAGACAGCTCTATATAGCAGTGTTTCTAACACTAACATGCTTGTTTTGAAGATGAGCCTGCCTTCTGTTTTACTATTGTCTAAAGCAAATACTGGATATTGAAATAGACTCTAATAAATTATTTCTAGAATGGAGAGAAGAACAAATCCAGAAATCTTTCACAAATAGGGAAACAATTCTGAACTCCAATAATACAATCTCTGTCCTGCTGCACAGTTATATCTAAATCATTGTCTGTTTCCATCTGCCTAGGTACCATTTCAAGTTCTTCTAAGACCTGATGTCTTCAAGTAACTTGCCAAATTCTGAGTCACTGTGACAGAACATTCTATAGGAAAGGAAAATAAGTAAATCACTTGACATAACGTGTCTTTTTGCTTCCGAGTTCATTATTTACTGCATATGCAATGATGCTTACAGCTAACACTAAAACTAAGTTGTTCCCACTGCAGCAATATCTACTATTATTAGGTACCAGTTATCATCCACAACACTCACCAGTCTGCTGGAATTCCATTAACCAACATATCTCCAAGAAGGGCAGAAGGATGTATTCATTTTAGACCAGACATTTTACAGACACTGAACTGTTTCTTTCATTATTAGTTTTTCTGCTGCCTCAGGACAACTGTCAAGAGTTCTTTCCACCTCTCACTATTTCTTCTAGGAGTAAATATAACCTTTCAGTGCTTTTATTTTCAACAGAAATGGAAGTCTATGAAAAATGGAAAAATATAAAGGAGAACATCACTGCTGTCATTTTGAAGCAGCCCAGCAGCAGAAGCAGTAGAGAAGATGAAATTAGGTGCAACATGGCTGTTTGGGCCATCACTAGGGTAAGACATTTACTGCATTACAATGGGCAAAAAAATGTCCCCTTCTCCTATTCTTCCTCTGCTAACACTGTACTTCAAAGCCCTAGCCACAAAGGAAAATTTCCTATGGAATAATAGCTATTTCATTCAATAGGCAATAGTTCCACTTGGTACAACACACAATCTTCACTTTGTTCTCTAGTTGTAGAGAAAATCCAATGTGATTTCAACACAAGTGAAGCCACAGTTATGGGTTATGCAAAAGTCCTTCCCATTACATTAATTTTTTAAATATAAATACAACATGGAACATTTGCAGGTTTTTACACAGATTTCTCAAAGATAAAGAAATCCTACCCAAAACACAAAAGTAAACAACTGCTTGTCTCAGGGAACTATTTCAATGAAAAAGGAAATACAGTAAAAAAAACTATGTGAAAGTATTGGTTACACAAGTGCTGACTCAGTCTACTTGGTCCAAAACAAGCTCCTATTGGACTTTGCTTTATGATAAATTTAATTAACTGTAAGCAACCCAAGCGAAGCAGAGAAAGTACACACATGGAGTGTACTAAAAGAAAAGCCCAGTTCACAGTCCAGCAATTTTAGACAGGTAGGACTAAAGACTATGAAAAAAATCTCCTCAGGGATAGCAAAACCACAAAAAATTTTCACCCTAAAATGCTGATTAAAGACAAGGAACAAGGCTAGCATAAGAATAATGTAATAGGAGGGCTTTTAAAACTCACTTCATTTTGTTATTTAAAATACAATCCTAGGATTAAATATTCAGACTTATAACCAGCTGCATCCAAGTTCATTTAAACAACAGTCTATCGTTTCACAAGATTTGAAATCTCTAGGTTTTCTTGTAAAAGAGGAAGATATGGAATTTGCAGTGTCTTTTGCCATTCCACAGGAATCAATTGTGCCAACTTGTAACATAATAACAACAGTTTTAAAGGTGAGTCCAATGCTCTTGTCATCCATCATTCTGCAAAGTGTTTTAAACCAATTCATCTATAAACAGAATCAGTGAAGACTGTATAAACAAAAACCCTCTCTTCTTTTTTCAAGCCAGTGTTCTTTAGACACACATATGCCTGCAGGCTGTGATAAGCTACATAACACCTTTGTGAGTAGACACAAGGAGAAAAGTGCAAACGTCTCAGTCGCTAGGACACAGGGCCACTGAGTGGTTACAATGGACAAGACCCAGAAAGCAAAGCTGTTCCCAAGCCCGCTGACTCTTCCACCAAATGGCAACACGCTGCCCTCCCTGGCAAACAATTTCCCCAAGCTATAGCTAAGACCAACACCCAATAGAAAGACCAGAGTTATGAACTACTGCAACACTAGTAATTTGGAAAGCTCAAGAAAATTAATTTGAAGGATGAAATTAATTATGGGCAACCCAAACATCAGTTAACTTCTGTAAAGAAGACATCAAAGACCTTCAATTAGTTCCCTCATTTTCCTTGATGATTTTAAGAAATCTCTCAGGCAAATAACCACTGTTCAGCATAATATAAATCAGCCTTAGTAACACACTCCAATTAAGGGCCCTAAGTTCACCCTGATGAGACTTTGAGTTTGGGCTGTGTTAAAAGCATTGAGCAGACAGAGTAACAGACTGGATCCTGCCAACAGCTTGTGATAACCCAGAGGAGAGGCAAGGAGAGATCAACTAATATTAGAGAGTCTAAGAGGAGGAAGAAGAAAAGGCTTATGTTTGACTCAAAGGAGTCTGACATACCCCTCTCTTCAGTGGCAACACTTTCTCCCTCTGATCTGCAGATGAAAGGAAAGTATATACATAGCAGGAAGGGAAATCCAGAAGGAAGAAGAAAGAACTGAATCTACACAAGCAATTGCCTTTACACTTCTTTAAGCATTGACTTGGATTAGATGATGCTTCAAGAAACTACTCCATTTTCCAGGCTTGGGAACATACAACAGCAGCTCTAAAAACAAAGGGTTCATTGTGTCATATAAGAAAGCAAAAATACAATGTCAGACTCAGAAAAAAAACAAGTCACCAGTTTCTTCAAATTCCTACCCCTGGTAGAAGGTAAATTTGACCATGTCTTCTTCAGCACAGACACAGAGCAAAACTTATTCAAGGGAAAAAAGCATAAACTTTATTTCAAAGTTATTTAGCTTACACCTTTAACTTCCTCCAAGACAAAAGAACACACAACAGTCCACTGCCTCAAAATTGAAAAAAAAAAAAAATGCAATGACCATGAGACAACTGTACACAACAGCTGACAATAAGACACCACAAAAAAAGCTTTTACTATGAAAAATGAAGTCTTTTCCACTTTCCATAGGATTTTCTCTCGCAAGCCTTCTCTTGTTTTGCTAGAAATATCTAGATACAACGGTATTTCTTTAGCTGTTCTCTCATCAGGACAGCATTACAACCATACATACTGGTTAGTTATTCTTCTAGACATGTCCACACACCTCTAGAATACTGCTATTATCCACAGTTACATATGGAAAGTGCTGTTAAGGTTCAACAAAAGCTATGCTTTCAACCCTTTACAGGTGCTGCTTCTAGATTCTCACGCCACTCATCTATAAAGAAACACAAGAGCAGGATTTTCACATTTTGTCATAAAATGCTGATTCTTGGAGGACAGAACTAGAAGAAAATGCCACACAAATGTGCCTCAGATGACAGAGTAAGGAACAGCACACAAGATTTCATACACAGGAGGGAGACAAAAGCCATTCCTAACTCATCACTTACTTCTATTTTCAACATGACCCCCACCTGACTTACTGTGAACTTGCAGAAGGGTAAAAACAGCATATTTAAGCACCATTCTCAAGGTGAAAACTCAAATGCTGAAGGCTAGGGAGCAATGCTTCTATCAGGACATACTGCATATTATGAAAATTGTAGTTCTTAAAACACGTGGCATAAAGCAGACCTTTTCCCTAAAAAGATAAAGACACCAGTACAAATCAGTCATATTTGGGCTCCATTGCCTTTTCCCTCCCTCCAACAAGCTTTGCCTTTTCATTGCACAGTAAGATACGTATTCTCCATACTTCTGTTGTCTGAAATACTGATTTTTATTATATGTGCTTAACACCACAGCCTGCTGTCAGCAGAAATCAACACAGAACAGATCAAGTTGTGCCTTCTGCAAGCCTGCTGCTTCTGAAAATAAGTTGTGACATGCCTCACGTGATTTTTTTTTCCTTCTCTAAAACTGGCTTATGCGCAAAATTAGACTGATGTTTAAACAGTGTCAGGCTGTCAGAGGGAGAAAATGACAGTGCTACTGTGACACAAAACATGACAAGGAGAAAGATTAATCACTTACTCAGAAGTGAAAAGTTGAATACAAAACGCAAAACCATGTGTCTCAAATTTGTTTTAGCAGGTGAAAGACTGAACGCTGATCCCAAGATATGCTTCATAAATTCCAGTGAACTGAAAAAATGAGTTTATTGTAACAGCAAACATACTTTGAAAATAAAGATGATGGAGTTGAAGGTAGAAGTTTCCTAGTGCAAAACCATTTGCTTCAGGGTTAAAATACATATAACATATATATACACCTGAAGTGAGTTCGCTTCCTACTCAGTACTGGAAAAGAACCTCCAAATAGGAACAGTTCCACTGAGAACAGTGGGGAGAAGAACTCAGCTGTAAATAAACTCAAAAAGAGAGTCACAGCTACAATGAAAGAATTTCAACTATTTATTCCACTATTTTACATCACCTGTGCTACAGCATAATACACACCTAAATGTGACCTCTGTTTCCATCACATTTCCATTTCTCCCTGAAATCCTGCATCCTTCTGCTGGGCACCTTTCAGAATAATTTCTCAGGTTTTGTGCATGTGGGTCATGCATTAGTTTACCAATGAGACATGTTTGAAACCTGAAGAGGTTAGTCAGCACTGCTGTTCTTGAATAGGTTGGCAAACTGCTAGGGAAACAAAAAGGGAAATAGGAAAACTAATTAAGTGTATTTGTAATGATGTGGTAAGTGATAACCACAACTTGATGATTAAGGATTTTTAATTCTTCAGGTGAGAGAATATTTTGTTCCTAACTGCAGTACAGCTGAATTACTCCACTGGAGTGAGAGGTATAAAAGCATGGAAATAGCAGATGACTTACTCAAAAACAATGCAGAAGAAACCAATACAAAAATATTTTCCCTTTGAACAAAGTTCCTGCCTCCCTGGTCCAAGCACATCTAACAGCTTCTTTTTGTGCTCTGTAGTTAAACTACTCTCTGAAAAATAGTTCCCTATCAAACCTTTTTCCCTTTCACACATTTCAACCCAATTAAAGACAAGAAAGATTAGTGTGAAAGAGACAGTTAATTTTAGAAAATTTATGCATAGACCCAAATGTGTTTAATTACTTCACTATTTCCCACATGTAGGAAAAACGCTTTTAAGTAGGCTGCAAAACAGTGTTTTAAAAAGCAAAAGCTCTGTACTGGATTGCTCCTGTCATTGACATCAAGTGGATAACAAATGAAAATGTAGCTTCTTAAACACTTGGGTTTTCATCAGATTTTTAAAGAGAATCACAAAACATAGCCCAAATTTTTCACTTTTGTCCTTATCATGAGGACTCTGTAAAACTGTAAGGAGTTTTACAATTGAATTTTCTTCTTCTGTCCCTTTCCCTTCTCCCAAGAAACAAAACACAGACACCATGGTTGAGATTAAGCAAGAAGAGCCTAGTTCACCTTGCCCCCATCCATCTCAGCCAGAGCCCAGTTCCAGAGCCCACAAGTACCCTTGGACACGAACACAACAGAGGGGCTGCAGGATGCACAGAAACATTCAGACTTTTACAAAACAGAACAAGACTGCATTTACAAAAAAGCATTCAAACACTACTTTTTTTAGTCACTTAGTTTTGCTCCAAAGTCCAAAGTACCTAACATGGCATTGAACATCCAGAAAGTCAAGCACAATAAGATTTAAAAATTGACAACTTTAGGATCATTCAATAGCACTAGTTTCTTTCCAGGAAAGGAATAAGAAGACAAAGAAGACCAAATTCAAGCTCAAAGGTAAAATCCAGGTTTGGTTCCATATGAAATCTAATGTGTGGATACATAGCCTTCAAGCCAGAGGCTTGAAGGCTATGTATCCACACATTAGATTTCATATGGAACCAAACCTGTGAATGCCAAAATTAATGATATTTGTACCTGGAGAATTCCACAAGTCTTGCCAATTTAATTACTCATTTTCCCACAATTAAAATACATGTGCCATATATTCTTGTACATGTAAGCACTCACAATCCTTTGAAGTAGCCTCAACACTGTAGGAAAGAAAGAACACCTTAACAGCTGTTAAAGACTTAAATAACAAGGCTTAAATTACTGGGAATCAGGAGCTAGAGCATCTGGAAGCCTGCTTTCCAGCCATGTATCACTAAGACAATAGAAACCCATCTTTTGTTCAAATCTGTCTTCATCTTTTGTTCCTTCACTGCCAAAAGCACTTCCAAGGGCCTTTACTAGCACAAAGTCCCTCAAGTTACAACACAGTCCTTAAATACTTGGCAAGTCCTGCTGTGCACCACGTCTTTCAAATTTCAAAAACAGTATATTTAAAATCTATGGGAAAATGAGCATGTGCTGAGGCACAATGCATAGCACAGCAACTGTCCAGAATAATCCACAGCCATTAACCAAAGCCATCACACACAAAGGACAACTGATTCCATGTTCAAACGGTATCAAATCCAGGAAGCAAAATTTCAATAAACCTTAGATTTTTCCTCCAAATGTTTCTGCATTTTTCAAAGACAAATAATCTATTCATGTGTCATCCAAAAAGCTCCCTTAGTTCAGCTTATTCAGTCCAAGCTTTAGCTGGAGCAGAGGCATTCAACTGAAATATATAGCACAAACTTAAAACAATATGTAATTACACTGCAAGTCACTGCAGACAGAACATCCTTCTCCAAACACTGAAGTTTATCTAGACAGATAAATGAAGAGATGCTGCCTTGCTATAAAATCTAGTAAAAGAACCCCAAAAGACATTATCTAAATTACAGAAAGTATGTGATCACACTGCTGAACTAGTAAGTTTATTTACATTTTGCACTGCTGATAGCCAATGCATGCAGTAACAAACAACTGAATGAAATAGAAATTGTTTAAGGAGCCCTTTGCAATTAACAGCTGGAAAGAACACATCGATATCTAATTAACAGAAGAGGCAACTCTTGTACAAGTTGAAAGACCTGTCTCTTAGATCCACTAGAAAAAACTTTGTTACAAATTTCTCAGTACTAGCCAGCTAACAAAGCACTAGCTACTAGAAATTTTAAGAAGTGCTACATGATTCCAATCTGACAGTTCCTCTTCCTTCTCCTAAAAATGTTTAATTGCTTAAAATGTCAGTGCATTCAACATGATGATTAATATTCTACTGCTTTACTGGCTTTTCAAGGCTTCTTTCACAAAATTGTCTTTTTGAATATACTACATGTACAAAACCATTTGAAAATATGATGCACCATGCCTCTGCCAGAAGTACTACATAATCACTAACACTGTTAGCTAATGAATGAAAGGAGCAAGAGTTATGATTCCACGAGCATTCAAATGCCACACACCAGGTTACAAAAGTATGGGAAGAGAACATGGGAGCAGCAATCTGCTAGAGAAAAAAGGAACAGCAGCACAAGACATCCATAAACATACAAAGCAACAGCACAAGCTCTGCCAGTCTCACCACACACTTTTCACAAAGGGACTTGACCACATAATCAGCAGCAGAGCTGATGTAGGTCAAAGACTTAAAGCGATGGAGCAACATACTCCAGCAGAATCTGCACTCTGCCCTTAGATGTACAAGATGACAGAACCTTGCCACACAATTTAGCAGCATCACTCACCACTCAGTACCACACCATTATCGAGCCCAGGTCCCACTGGGTGCTGCCCAGCCAGATGGACACCCACCCACAGTACCCTGTGCTGCTCACAGCCCAGCCAGGGAAGGACAGAATTCTTCTGCAGACAAGGTGGCAATGCAAAGAGAGACAGTGTCCATGGGGCAGGCTGGACTGGGGCAGGACTCATCCTAACCCAAACACAGTTCTGTGGTATGGATGACCCACAGCCCTGCACACTGTATTTGTGGCTGATCTTTTCCACTCACAGTACATTTTATTATTACAATGCTCTCAAAGTTATTATCTCAAATATTCTCAAAAACTCTCTGGCACTTGCAATTATTCCACTCTACACCTACAGTCTTCCATAAAGCACAGGTGACAAGGTTTAATAAATCTGTTGTTTGTGAAGAGAAAATAATAAATATATATATACACACACACACACATTTTTAAGAAGTTCCTTATGTGCTCCAGTACTTTGCCAAGTTTTAGAGGAGATTGCCAAAATAAAGCAATCTCAGCTTGGATAAGCAGTTGTTTGCCACTCTGACAGAGCCTCTCAGACTTTGTGTTAGACTTCATTAAAGAAATGGTCTTGTCTGCAATATGCTCATCCAACCAACTGTCCTCTATCTATTTTTCCTGGCAAGACAGCAGCTGGAAACAGGAGAAATAATGGGAAAAAGTTAAGAGGAATAAGGAATATGCTTTGCACATTTGGAAGTTCTCTGAAAAACACGATTTAAAGGGATTTAGCAATGGTAACAGACCAGTCAATGAGATTACAGCTTCTACAGCTACTAGTTTATACCATAAAGACCATCTAATCCTTTAGCCTTTAGCTGTATAAAAGAGGTGAATGCAGGTATCCGATGCAATGAATATCATTTATACAATTAGTAAGAGAAATACAAGTATAACACGTGCAGTTCTGAATGTCACACTAAAATGTGTAGGTGTAAGCCTATATGTAAATGCAATCAGACAGAATGAAGAAAGAAATGGAAAATGGCTGCAGGTTAGAGTGAAGTGAGTGATCTGACTTTAGCCAGATTAGCTTCTCCACAAGTTCAGAGCTGATGACATTAACACATGTTTTCTCAGACCATTTAGACAATGCTTATCAAAAATGAATCAACACTGAAAAAGTTCACACTGGGCACATCCAAACAGGAAAGTAAAGAACCCATTTTATCAAGTGACTGTAGCCAGTCCTTTGCCCAGATTAACAAACCCCTTTTACAAACCATAAATCCATTGCCTAGTAATTGCACCCTGAACAGAGCACTGGGGGTAGATGGGCAGGCAGATACTGCAAAACAAGCTCTTGGGGTTGGTTGTAAGATTATGATGCAGAGATGCAAAACACTGAAATCACTCAAGCCACTGTTCCCTAGTCCAGCTAGGCAAGTGCTGCTGCTACTACTTCCATAATGCAGTAGTGGTTTGGAGTTCTTCCTCGAGGCTTTTTGCTGTTGGCTTGGCTTTTTCTCTCACTTTTTGGAGACAAGAATCTGGGGAGACAGGACATTAAGGAAACTAACTGTATGCTATCAGTCCATATTCTGGTTGCTAGGTATAGACAACCAAAAAGGCTGATTTTTTTTCTTGGTCCATTGGTTTTGATGGGGGCTTTGTTTGGGGGGTTTTTGGTGGCTTTTTCTTTGCTTTTTTAAGAGGGTCAGGAGATGGTTTACTCTCTCCTTCACCTTCAGTGTATGATTTTTTCATCTGTTACCTCGAACGTCTTTTTGGTCAATTCTTGAAATAGACTGGCAGCTAACAGCATCCTCTTTCATTATACTGTGGCTTTCCTAGATCTGATTCTGTTGGCACTTATGTCAATCACTCTTCAGATCCCACCTTATCCCTGATGACAAAAAACTTAAGTGCCTCTGCCTAACACAAGAACTAAGAAACAAAGAAAGGATTTGCTCTAATCCCTAAATCATAAGGATATTCTGTTCACTACCCTCTCCACACAAGGCCAAGTACTGCATCTTGGTCCTAATTTCCCAGAGAAAATACACTACATTGTTAGGTCAAATGGAAAGGGTAACATCCAGTTCCAACAATTAGGGGCAGCAACCAACAGTACATAAAGACTATAGAGGGCTAAAAGATGCTTTGGTTTTTCTTGGGATATAAGCAGTCTAGGAATTATCTTTATAAATGTCTGCACTTACAGAACAATGTACTAGAAATAAGCAGTTCCTCAGTTTTAACAGATAGTTCAATTTTCTCTGCATCAGATTCAGTCAATAATGTGTCTTCCATTAACTGGATGAAACTGTTTTCTACTACTCGAAACTCTACTGCAGAAAAATTAAACAGGCAATTAAGATAGTGTTTATAATGTGTTCACAGTAGAAGTCTGGGTTTAGGTTTTTTCCCCCTAAGAGTAAAGAATATACTGGGGAAAAAGCCAAGTACTGGAAGTCCCAATAACACCCACTGTTTATAATGCAATCAAATGTTAACTCAAGATAAAAATACTTCAAACGCTGTTTGTTATTCTTCCTCAATTCTATCCTATATTACTTGAAGATATTTAAACTATGTTTATATTTTCAGCTATCCTCCACAGAGTGGCTAGTGTTACTAAGCAGACAGCCAACAGCAAAAGGAATAGTTGAAAGTATTTACTCATGTGCTTTAAGTGTTTGGGACAATTTCAAAATTTCACTTTTGAAGAAATACATAAGCCACAAGAAACCACTTCTCACCTGAATTTCCAGCAGTTATACCACGTTTTTATCTCTATTAATATAGGGACACAGGTGTACATGTATGTCTTAATGGTCTGCCATGCTTTGCCTACCAGGAAGCTAGTCATCCTCAACTTTCCTTTTCTCTGGTTACCAGCCAGGTAGGTCTCCTACAGTATTGGTGCACATTAACTTTCAATCTCAGTTCTACTACCAAAATATGGTTAATTAAAGCAGAAAAGCAGGCAGCCCACAAACACCTGATGGCCAACATTTATAATGATCCAGAGCATTCCGAACCTTTTGACATAACTTTCCCAATGCCTGATGACAGTAATGTCCAAGTTGGGATTTTTGAAACAGTTGTTGACCAATTAAGTATCACAGCACAAGAACAGCCTTTTCAGTCCACCCACAGCGTCTATTTCCAGGTCTTGTACTGCTTTTCCGACTTCCAAACTGTAGAATTATTCATATCCTCATTAGTTTTAATGAAGGAAAGTTGAAGTTCCAACTGCTGCAATTATCAGGTTTTCCTCCCCTATATGGTGACCAATCATCAAGTTTTCTAAACTTTGAAGCAGCACAGCTAATCAGCATAGCTACAAAGCCCTTTCTGCTGCAGCATAATTCTCCACATATTTTTTATTTTTGGTCCAAGGAGGTGAAAAACAGGTCTCCTGCAATGTTTTTGACTTCATGAAACACAGCTTCTTGGTTGCCAAACGACATCTGGACGAAGCAGTATACAGATTGTTTTTTTAAAACGCCCACCCACCTGCCCTAAAATCTAATTCTAAAACCTCTTTAAGAGCCAGACCTGCAGGGCAGGATGAGAGGCAATGCCAGCAGGTACCTTCTTCCAGGGAAACACACAGAACTTCCAAGCAAACTGGATACAAGACCAACAGCCAGAGCAGGAAGGTACATGAAGTGGTATAGGGCAGTTCTTACTACATATTCAATCACAATTTGTAA
Organism: Haemorhous mexicanus; assembly: GCF_027477595.1. Classification (NCBI taxonomy): domain Eukaryota; kingdom Metazoa; phylum Chordata; class Aves; order Passeriformes; family Fringillidae; genus Haemorhous; species Haemorhous mexicanus. Next base: position 24,949,662 of record NC_082348.1, on the reverse strand, counting down.
GTTATTATAAAAATCATTCACATATTCCCTACCTTCCAAGAAACAGATAGAATTTCCTTGATCAGAGGACAGTAGCAAAAATTAGACTGTGAAATGGCAACAACATTTCTGAAACCTGTGAGCTACTACAGCAAAGAAAGCCCAGCTCAACAAAGCAGCACAGTCAAAGGAGTGAAAGATGGTCCTATTTTCTCAAGGACATTTATTGTCCAATTCTAGTATATTACTGCTTCACAACACAATTTAGATCTGAAGTTCTTCCTGTAGTGTTTGCAAGCAAAGAACAGGACTCAACTCCTGATGTACCACAGCAGCATGGCCACTTCGTAAATGCTATCAGCCAACATCTTCCCCTACCCAGAACCACTGCCTCTCACCACTTCTGGCAAAAACAGAGCCCACAAAAGGAATTAATTTGGAAAGTTGCTCTGGGTAAAAACAATTAGGTTTTATGCTTGTGTCAAATTAGTTTAAATGCAGAACTGCTCCTGTACGGTTCAGAGAGCAAGAGCATCAGGACTGGGTGGGGACAGACACAACCATATATTCAAAAGCAAATGCACACTTAGGTTGGCTCAAGGCTGCCACCAAACCACAGCTAAGGCAAAACTAAGCCTAAGAAACATTCACTGTCTATGAGTGCCTCTTCTGGAAGAGGAGCCTTCAGCTACCAAATTAAAAGCCCCTTTTCCAGAGACAAAGGAAACTGAAAAGGCTAAAGAAGCACAGCTGTACACAACTGCTGCCATCCTCACTTTTGCATGAGAAGACTAGGACAGCATTCTAAAATGGTGATAGGGAAATGGGAATGTGAATCACTTACGTAAGATGTAAAGAGACCCTATATAGCTACAAGTCCCTTGCTGTATCTCAGGCTAGCTTTGTGGGGGCTGGATGGAGCAGGGAAGATTTTTGAGGAAGGGATTCTAAACACAAAAATATTTTATCTTTGTATTCTTTCATCTTCACAAAAAAAGAAAATCCTATAGACAAGAAAAAGGAACCAATCTTTGCTGAAGTGCACTTGGTATTTTATTTCTTAGATTAACTACTACTCTCTCCAAATGAATTTACTTTTTCAGGTTGTGTTTATACATGAGACTCAGTAGTATTCTAGCCGTGAAGGTGTTACTTAAATAGCCATTAAGTGAAGGCTGCTACTATTCAGAATAACAAAATAGAAGCTGTTATCCAAAAAGAGAAATTGAAATTCTTCACTCCTTTATTTAACAGTTACTATAACCAGTTTTCAGGGAAGAAGCACTGAAATAAGAACTACAGTGCTATACAAGGATTACAAATAAAGCCAGTGGGTAGTTTTAGCCTCATACAAGATCTGGTAACTTGAAAACTAAATACACCACACATGGTGATCAAAGCTCCTTATATAATACATTTCATATCTACCTTCAGCAGTTTAGCTCCAATGGCACAAAAGGACAGCAAAGTATCTTAAGACACCTAATTCCTGTTGCTGCATTGTTTGTCCATCTCACTATCATTATTCTGCACTGACCCACAGGAACTTCTTGATCATACACATTTTTTCCTTGAGGCTTTGACTGCTACAGGGAGATATTAGATATAAAGGAAAGTTTTGGAAAAACCTTCCTTAAAGGCTGAACATAAAACGATGTAAGAAACATGTCTTCTAAGAAAAACTTTCAGAAGTGTTAATATAAAATGCATTAGTACCATATGAAAGATTCTTCAGATTTTAAACACGCAAAACATTAAGATCAGGAAAATCTCAGTACTCTGAAATTCAGGTCTTTGATTTCTTATCAGTCAGTAATCTTTGTGTAGTCCCAGGAAGGCAAGCAATCATAACTTGAAAGTGCCACTGGGTCAAGCTTAACCTAGCAGCTTAAGCTTAGGACCTCAATCAATGGCAAATGAAGACATTTCTTCAGCAAAAGAAGAGCAAGTCTTCATCTTCTCTAACAGAAGTTCTTCCAAGAAAATTATTAGCAACTTGATTACATTAACTTGATTGCATGATCTACTGTGGTGAATTTTATCATCCTTGAGAATTACACCTTAAAGTTAAAAATGCATTGGAAAAGGTGCACTTTAAAAAAAACCCTAATTACTATAATTACTATAGCCTGCTAAATAATTACATAAGCATAGAACTTGAGTTCATCAAAAAGTTAGCTCTTATTTTGTTTGAAAAAGCAAAAAAGACATGAAATGGCTTTGTCAGGAAGATAATAACCAAAAGAAAACCCTCTGAACTGAAAATTATCTAGTTTTAATTAGTAAAAAAAACACAAATCACAAAGAAATGCAACTCTGCAAAAACAGTGGTATAATGCAATGTACTATTTTAATGCTGTTCTAGGAAGCACATCTGTATTTGGCTAGCTGTTCGTGCATTTTGACTACTGCTAGTGTTCAACTCAATTTTCAACAAAAAGCAACAGAAAAAGCATCCACAAATGAAGCCTTCAACCAAGGTAAAAATAAATCAGCTTCAGTTTTAGAACTACCCTTTGCCATATATTGTTTGCAATTGACATTCTAGGTCATTTTGCTAACATAAATGTATTTTAAATATATGGGAAGTAAAGGCCATATTTTATTCAGCTACAACTATCATGCAGTGCTTTATCAAATGTTATTATCCTAAGGGTTCTTCTGGTACAGGAAGCCAGGAAGAACAAGCTAAAGGTAGCCTAGATGTCCTGAATTTTTTCCTCCAGTTCCAGCATTCTGTCCTGAAAGAGTGAACAGTACATGACAACCTCTCAGAAGTCTGCATTTCTGCAGCTACTCTCTGGCCACAGGAGAAACTGTGTCACTGCTTTCTGCTGTTACCTTAGGTGGTAAAGTAACAGCAGAAAGCACTGGCACAGTTGTACTCACAGTTCTCAGCCTCATCTTCCTCCAGGAACCCAGACTTTTGACAGCCAGGAATGTCTGTCCTCCTCTGTGAACTCAGTCCACCACCTACTGTACCAGCTGTTCTGGAGATACATTGCTTCCTTCTCCACAACAGTCTCTGCCCTCAGCAAAGGCAATGGTAAGCCTACTCTAAAAACCATGTTTAATATCTTTGCTCTTCACACCGCTTCTTTCACACTTGTCCAAAATGGTCTCAAACAACAGATAAATTCCAATGATTCTTAAGATTCAGGCATCACATGTTGATTCTCAAATCTGAGTGATTTGCCAAACCTCTTCTTTTCAGATAACGTGGTAAAGCCCTGAAAGGTGGAAACCCTTCAGACATGAAGAAAACATTGTTGACTTTCCTTCCTTCCAACAGCCACTTTCAGTTATATGAATAGACAGGTATACCAGTAGTAAATTAGAGTTTGAGCATGAGCTAAACCCCAACAGAAAACAAGCTAGACAATCAAATATGTATGCAAAGAGAAAAGCATCATCCACTACTGAACAGCAAACGTGAACTTCAGGAATCACCTGGCATCCTTTGTGAATAGTTTTGCTACACAAACCTGAAGTTAGAATAGCCTTTATACACTTCAGAACACATGCTACCCAAAAACGTTAGCATGTATTCAAAATGTTTTTCTTACTTCTGCTTCTTGAGCTTGTGACTTCTGGATTACCTGGCATCTCTCATAACAGGGAAGGAATCTTCAAAAACAAGGATGCCATCAAATGTCTCAAAAGTGTCTGCACTAAAAAAACGAAGGACTGGACTACGAGCACTACAACAATGAGAGAAGCACTCTTAACAGCTTAATCCTATTTTGAAGAAAAAAAGGCTCAAAATCCCTAAAGAACAGTTACATGTGAAGTCATTTTTTCCTGTGCTGACACCTTCTACAAACCCTTTTACTGATTTTGTTCAATATTCTCATTCTAAAAAACTCAGAGTATTTTAACATTACATCTTTTTACAACTAGACTACTTACTCCCGGATATTTCTTCTAAAAATATTTTCCTGACTGCACATCTTTAAGCATTTTTTTTTATGTGTTTTTTTTTTTTTGCCAATTACCTGAACTTCAACCATGTAGTGGCAGCATTATATCTTGAACCTTAAATATGTAATTGTGAATAACTTCAAAAAAATTTTTTTACTGAAGTTCTTGAACTACTGTTCCATCTATCTTTGAAGAAAGAAAGTAAAACCAAAATCCCTCAAGACTTGAGCCTTCAAATTAATCTAACTCAATTTTACTATTAACTCCATTGTCACAGAATAAGAGAACAAGAAAGCATTAATACTGAACAGAATTATAGAATAATTTAGGTTGGAAAAGACCTTCAAGATAACAGAATCCAAGCATTAACTGAGCACTGCCAAGCCCACCACTAAACCATGTTTGTAAGTGCCACATATACACACCTTTTAAATACCTACAGGGATGGTGACCCAACCTCTTCCCTGGGCAGCCTGTTCTAATTCTTGACCACCCTTTTGGTGAAGAACTTTTTATCTAATATCCAATCTCAATTTTCCCTGGCGCAACTTGACGCTATTTCTGCTTGTCCTATCACTTACTACCTGGGAAAAGAGACTGACCCACCTTACCACAACCTCCTTTTACAAAGGTGTAGAGAGAAAAAAGGTCTCCTCTGAGCCTCCTTCCAGGTTAAACATCCTCCATAAAACTTGTAACCAGTTTATGAACACAGTCAGGGTTCTGGTGCTTTGCAGAAGATATTTCTAAACTCTCGAAGAGATAAAGGCATATTCTCTTATTTCTACACCTTCCCAGAAAATATTTACTGTACAACAGGTATATCAAAGGTCTATATGACTCTAGCCCTACAGACTGTCACACACATCAGCCTCTCAACCCTGCAAGGAAGGAACTAACTCACACTTACTTGGCACTTGCAATAAAAATCTGCTATGCTTCAGCCACAAAGCTGCCTCCTGAGCTGAAGTATGGAGCCAGTGCCCTTCTCTGCCTTTTGAAGTTAAACTAGGGTAGACTTTCTGTTAAACTTCATATTGCATACATCAAGAAGTTGGTACATGTGTGCAAGATTCTATGTGTGCATTTTCACAGACAATTTACAATGTACTGTCCTCAAATATGGCCACTATGCCCTAAATAAAATAAGGGTTGATGACTCAAACCCACACACAAGAACTGAGCTGATTTTCAGACTTGCAGGAGGTATTTGCTTTCACAATAGCAGTGGTATTAGGCATCTCCCTAGTACACCACCCCCATTACAAATGGAGAGTGCCAAAACATAAATCCCAAATTGTTTGCAACTGCTGAAATATAAGTGACATTTCTACTAGTGCTTCAAAACTTAAAACAAGCTTTAACTTTCGAAGGGAAGAGTCCCAGGACTTAGAAGAACAGAATTTGATACAGGAGTTGTGTAGTGATCTAAAAGAAGGAAACCTTACTGTACAGAAGCATTTTCCCAAAACTGTACCTGGACCAACATCAATTCATCAGGCCAGAGCACAGCCACTTCTGAAAAGGAATTAAATACCAATACAAAACTTCTCCTTCACCACTGGGAAACAAAGTCTATCACAGTGGGTGTTTAATTCCTTGTACTGAAAGAATCTTTGGAGCACCAACTGTAAAAGGGAACAAAAACCCATTCCCTCCTTCAGTCTAAACAGGACACATGTTACAGTAGTATCATAAATAGTTTCAGTTGCAAAGGACCTTTAAAGGTGCTCTAGGTCATCCCTGCTGCCACAGACAGCGACATCTTCAGCTACATCAGGTTGTCCAGAAACCCATTCAACTTGACCTTCAATGTCTCCACGGAGGGGACATCTGGCACCTCTCTGAACACCCTGCTCTAGTGTTTTACCACCATCATTGTAAAAACTCCCTTCTTTCTCATCTACTCTAAACTGGTCTTTCAAAAAATCACCTCTTGTCCTATTGTAACAGGCCTTGCTAAAAATTTTGTCCCCACCTTTCTTACAGGCCCCCTTTAAAGTAGCGAATGGTCGCAATGAATCTCCTCAAAGCCGCCTTTCCTCCAGGCTGAACAACCCAAATTCTCTCAGCTTCCAAAACACATCATAATTAAACCACTATGTGGAAGCATTTAAGAGCTCAGCTTACTTTATATAGCAAGACAATCCACCAAATTATCTTACTACCACAAGGCTACAGCATTTTACAATGCATATTACTCCCTTGGTAAGCATTAACATGTGTGTACTTAAAGGCACTTAAGCATCAACACGTGTATACATAATTCCAAATATTTGTTACATCAATGAAAGTCACTAAGAAGGAGTAACTCTTCCACCAGGTTATGCTTACACAGAGATATTAAGCTTCTTTTCATCATGAAATTTGAATGTTCATTCCGTTAATTGTGGCCAGATGCACTTAGAATGACCTCCCTCACTCCCTCCAGCCCTTTCATTGTGCAAGGAACAGAAACCAGACAGCTTCACTTGTCAGACCACCAATTAACTACAGTACTTAGTGCCCAGATGACAAACCACATCTTCAGGTCAAGAGAAAGTGTCACAGCTGTACAGCTGAATACTCCCCAAAAACTAAGAGATCCAGGTCCCAAACCTTCTGCGTTGCTTTGTGTTTTTAATACTCTCAAGAGCCAAAACACAGATCAGATAGAGGGATCAAAAGAACTCCAAACCAGAAAAGCACAAGTTTGCACGAAGATTTACATGAAGAGAATTTTAACTCCAAAACTCTCCCACTTAGCATTTAAATAGAAAATCTTATTCCAAAACTATCAGGAATTTTATTAGTGTCACAGATTTACTGTCACAGTTATTTAACTTTTTTTTTTTAAATCTGAAACAAATAATGGAATACTTATCACTTTTTGGAAAAAATCTGGTAGTTACAGATGTTCAGAGAAAGAGTTCAGAATATTCAAACACAAACATTCCACTGGAAAAAACTAAAACTGAGGAGTCCATCTGGTAGGAACCCCCATGCACACACTACTGTTGAAGTAGGTAGAGCTGAAATAACTAACCATTGCAAGATGTTATGAGATATCTATTTTAAGAAAAAATACATTATACATCACTAAGTTTGTAAAAGCTTATAAATTGTTCCAGGATAAACAGGAGGCAAATTTATGCATGCAGGCACCATGCTACAGCTCCAAGTCGATAAAACTGAATTTTCTTTAACAACCTAAGCAACATCTGACCATGTATCTGTTCTTAAAGCTATGAACTTATATTGCTAGACCTGAAGTTTATAACAAGAATGTTTCCAGTAACCAGAAGCACATGATAGTGTAATTGCACACCCCAGAATGTAATATCACACTTAAAAAATGGTTATTTCAATGATTACACTAATGAGTTCTGAACTTCCAACCCATGTGCATACAGTTTCATAATTACACAGCTTGAAATCCTCATCAGCAAATCCAAATGCTCCTGAAATCCAAATCATTTTATAATCTTGAATAATGCATGGCACCTCTGCAGCAATAAATTAAAACAAATTTCATAAAAATGCAAAGCTTCATAATCTGTATTCTAAAAGACAGCGCATTACTGAAATAAAGTGTTGCTTAGTAAGTACTAACAACGGTGATTTGTGACCCCTCCTCCTGGTATTTACAGTTCAGACCCTATGTCAGAAATAAACAGACCAACTCCTACCAAAATATCCTTTTTTATATATATTTATATGTGTATGGTGGCTCGCAGTGTATCCTACTACACAAGAGTGAAATCAGACATCTGTTTCCTAAACAAGCACTGGCTCAAAATTGCATGAAACTTTTTCCTCCTGAAAAGTGTGAAAACATGTTTTCAAAAATAAGCTGCAGCTTGACTGGTTTACATATTTTGTCAATAGCAAAAACAAAACTCCATCTTAGTTCATTGAAGGGCCAGCAAATCAAGGTCTACAGTTTCTCTGTAAGAATGACCCCAGCCCCAATGCCTTTTTTTGTTTGATTGATTTTGAACTCTTGGTAAACCCTAGACAAACTCAGTGGAAATTCTTAGCATGCATCACTGCTGTTCTTTTGAACGAGTCCAAAAGCCTTGTCAAGATGACAAGAAAAGTCATTATTATGATCAAGGAAAAATCATAGAATGGTTTTGGTTGGAAGAGAACAAAGGTCATCCAGTTCCATCCCTCTGCCATGGGCAGAGACTCCATCCACCAGATGAGGATGTGCTCAGAGCCCCATCCAGCCTAGCCTTGAACACTTCCAGGAATGGGGCATCCACAGCTTCTCTGGGCAACCTGCACCAGTGCCTCACTACCCTCACACTGAAGAATTTGCTCCTGATATCTCATCTGTCTCCTCCTTTACTTTAGAAACCTTCCTGCTTGTCCTGTCACTATCTGCCCACATAAAAAAATCTCTCTCCCCTAGAGAGCTCAATTACACTGAAGTCTGGAGTTTGAACAGCTTTTCTCTAACTTAAGCATGCATTATTTGCATGGACCATATATTTGAGAATCAAGCCATACAACAAAAAAGCTGTAAAGCACGACATTTACAGGCTCTGCTGACACACTGGGAGGTAACTTAAAACAGTATTGAGGCCTCTGCCACCTACATTCAGGGGAAGCTTTTAAAGCAGCAATGCTGTAACTCCATGTGAGGAGAAACTGCCTCAGAATACCCCAGCCCTTTATTTAAACTACTGAGACATTTCTATCCACTTGCCCCCTTCTTGCCATTTTTCATCTTGATGTAGAAATTTTCCTTATCACCTCAGTCTGCAGTCAGAGCTTCTATATTTACCTAAGTGTTACTGTAGCTCTGATTTACTTCTGTTTCATGAGGACTTTAATGGTTGAATAGAACAGAAACTGATCAAAGCTGGAATTAGCTCATTGTAACTTAAATGCACATTGCACATTAGAGTATGCCATCACTTTCACAGTCAAAATGACAACCCTCAAGGTCTACAGAGTCAAACCCAGGTCAAAAAATAACTGCTCTATAGTGCTAAACCAAGACAGCCATCACTCCCAGTGACTAAACCTGCCTGCAAACAACTGAAAAGTTCCAAATCCACTGGCAGAAAACACACCTACCAGCATATTTTTATACCTGGAAAAACATTTCTTTTGTATGATTATATCAGTCCTGAAGTTCACATCTGCTTCAATTTATTGCTTTGTTGAAAAATCTTCTCCAAACCAGCCTCACACTTGCAAAATCATCACTGAAACTAAAGCTACCTGCAAAGGCTTCTGTCTGAAGTAGGGCTTCAAAGAGTTACTTAGTATCTGTGACAAAATCTCCAGCCAGATCTTGAGCTTCTTATCAGGAGCATGCATGGGCCCAACAGCCATTTGAACAGCCAGCAGCTGATTTCCCTAGCATTAGGAGACCATCCAGGAGACATGTTTTTTCAATATTGCATTTCTGCTGTACTGAGTGGAGAGGAAAGAATTCATTGATTTTCCTATTTAATATTTCATTAAATGCTTAGCTAAAATACACTTAATTCATACCATTTACTTGATATCATCATTAGAAACACTTAAATGACAGTTGCAGTCACTACAAATCTTGATACAGTGTCACTATTTCAGCATTTCATTGACGTTGCTTTGTGTCCTTCAAAAGCTTCCACTGCTGTTAAAAAGCCCTGCTCATCTATATTTAACAAAGAAGATACCCAAGAAAAAAACTAATTTCTAAGATCATACTGGTATCCTGCTATTCCAGTGTCAGCACACTGCCCATCACAATGACTTTTTTTATTCCTTCCACTCTTAAAAAAACCACCCCACACCACAAAACACCTCCCCCACCCCCGTTAGCAGTGGAGTTGTCAACAAACAAGTCTCTGGAGAGCTTAAACCCACATCACCTCCTAGGATGACATGCCTAATCTTTTGCCATCAGCAAAAGATCAGAAAATGTACCTTTACAAAAATGTTCAGCAGCTTTGTTGGCTCAACTGGAGCTACTGCAATTCTTGCAAACACAATCTTACAAAACAACACCCAAGATATCCACAAAAACCAAAAAGTACCAAACAGATGAAAAAAACCCAACAAAACAAAATCAAAACAACCCAAAGAAAAACCCAGCACCCTGACAGCAGACCACCATCTACTTCAGAAGGGCTCTGATGAAAAAGCACACCTGTAACCATGTTTTGTTGTATTTAATCCTATCAAAATATGAACACGTACACATATACAGTTTGATAAAAAGTGTATTTTCCCTGTAGACCTCTAATTTAATTCAGAAAGCAGACCTGTTCTGATTGAGGAAGCTTGTTGTCCTACAAGCAAAGCAAGTTTTAACTTAACACAGGCTTTCATTACATCCTCTTAGCCTCCCCAGGTGTTTGCTAGTACATGAAAACATGATTCCATATAAACATCAGCAGGAAGTCTAGATGGTTACATTAAGTTTATGCATTTCAGACATGTGCCATCACAGGGCTCCACGTACACAATGCTATGAAAGGAAACATTCTGTACTCTATCTTGTACACAGTAAAGAAATTTTCTCAGAACATTTTCTTGCTGAAGAGTTCATTTCAAGTGGGAAATCTGTTAAGAACAGTATACAAAGAGGACTCTATTTATAACTTCAACATTAAAATCAGACAATTTAAATAGCATGTTCTTGTTCAAGTGACAAAATTTGTGGATTTTAATTAATTCATCATTCAGATTATCAGGACATGAACCAATTGCTGGATAATGCACTGAAAACAAGCTATTTTAAAGCTATTCTAAAAAACTATGTCAACTAGCTTTGGAAATCCAATTTAGGTCACAGATTATTGCTGAGGCAACAGCAGTAAGAGGGACTCTCAGCCAGGAGACTTTCCAAAGCATTTTCATATAACATGTTACCAACATATAATACTAATTTAGATCTGTTTTATAGGCAATTTAAAAATTCCACTCTGTCCAGCATAACTGTGCAGTTGACAGCTGCACAGTTGAACTTTGATTAATCTGGAGTTCAAGAGGAAGTCAGGAAGTTAATGTAAGCAGAGCTCAACACCACTGCCACTCCCAGTGATGGGCATTACACATTCCAGTGCCATTACTTCAGGGCTGGAACTCCATTTACTTTGTTTTTTCAGTTCCCTCTCATTTGTTCACTAACCCACCACAGCACTTGCTGCTTACCTCATGAGTAGTTTTGCCTCCTTAACAGTCTATTATTAAAGACTGTCAAAAGCTTTTGAAATTCCAAATAAATTATATCTGATAGCACTCTGTTTTGTTGTCACAGTGAAAAAATTCAATAGATTAGCAAAGACATTTTCCTCTGAAGAAACTGCTAATTTACTGCTATCAAAGTAGGATCTAGAGCAGATTATCTCTTCAAAAAGCAGCAGCGTTTCCCCTGCCACTGAAGAAGAGTTTGATGGTAAGCAGTGCCAAACACACCTCTGGTTAAAGGCACTGAGGTTAAGTGCAAGCATATTTTTATAGAGTGACTGATTTAACACAAAACTGTCACTGGCTCGGATGCACAGTAAAGGATGACAAGGACAAGGGAGCAACAAACCTGTGGTCTATTCATTTACTGCATCTACAGGTAATCATAACCAAAGACAAGCAGAGCACAGATAAATGTACCAAAAATTCCTTCATCTATTCAGGGACTTTAAACACCAAATAAGATAGCAGGCCAATCTGATCTGAGTATCTCCTCCCCTTTTTTCCAAAGCCTAAAGATCCCCTAGTAGAGAGTCTCAGTGTGAAATAATACTGGTGAAGGCTCAAAGACTAACAGGCCACAGGAAAGCTATCAAAACTATTTGTAAGCCTTTTATAGGGCTGGTTCTTTGATATCAGATCATATCAAACTTTGTAAGTAGGTAGTATGGACAGCTCCTTACACATGCTATGGCCCAATTCCACTCTCAAATGAAAGAATTCTTCAACCTCTCAGACCAGCAGATCCCTTACAACATTCTCCCTTCCTTTAATAAAAAAAAAACACCCTGATTTTTCACTGCAGCTGCTCTGTTCAGCAAGTCTCTTATCCCTGTTTCACCAAGCCACTCTGAAGAAAATAAGATGACAGTGATACATCCCCTGTAATTGAGATATCAGAGGAAGAGAAATTGAGGAGTTTGCTGTATTCCTAAACCACACCAGACCACTTCAAAGAGTAAGATTCGAGTTTCCCAGCAAGTTTTCCCTAAGGCAGCCTCAGAGCCTCACTTAGCACTGTCATAACTGAGGAAGCTTAGACCCACAGCTGTGACCTAGAAGCTTATTCAGCTACACATACTCAACCAGTGACAGCCACTGACAAGGTATAGCAAAGGCTCTGGTCACAAGTTAAAAACTACATGGCATATCAAATATTCTGCACATTAAAGTTCACATTTCCACAAGAGCTCCTCTATCAGTACTTCAGAGAAAATCCTGGGTAAATGTACTAATTTTCATTAACTAATGAGACCAGCAAAACATTCCTCTTTGATGTAATATCTCATTTTATGACATCTTATGCTTATGGCCTTATTCTTTATACACAGCTGTTCAATTTCAGAACGCAATCCTTTTTGTCTCCAAACACTCCTGAAAAAAACAAGTCTTAAGGTGTCTTAAGTATACTTTCAGTAAATCTGGACAAACGAGAAACACAAATACAATAAAAAGAATATCTAACAGAGCTCCACTCTTTTTAAAAATTCCCACACAAACCACCCTAAAATGACAATGCAGTATACCCTAAACAATTTTCTAAGATACAAAGAAGCAGCATCCAATTAATCATAAGCAAAATCTTCTGCTTTGTATTAAGTCATTGAAGAATCAACACAGCATACAAAACTAGCAATTCTGTTTGCAATATACTAAATTATTTTTTAAGTCATCAAGCATATGGCTCTTTAAATAGACAAAACAATTTGTCTAAAAGCACAGGTATTTCCCATATTTGGATCTTTGGTTTAAAGCCATTAATTTTTTTTCCTCTGATTTTATGAAGAAAATAAAGTAAGATAAAATCAGCAAAGTTTTACAAATAATACCCCTCCTCCTCTATGCTGAATAAGTCACCAATAAGTTTCCCCAAACTAATTTTTTCTGACCATTAAAAATAAAATGAAAAGAGGTTTCTCTGCAGTTACTACTACCCAAACAAGAAATGTGTCTTATTTTAATTGAAACTTAGAGACTCACAGCTTTTAAAATGAATAACCAGCCTGCTCAGACTTTCAGTAGCAAATCACAGGAGCTCCTCCCAAAATTTAACAGTTCAAGTAGCTGTTCTTGTCATCACAGGATTTGTCTATTTTGTCACACTCAACCATGATATTTGAATGATTCTCAAAAACTTAATTCCATGCAAAGGAAGATATTATAGAAAATAATTTAGATGGCATTTATTTTTAGGTGGCATAAAAAAGAAATAAATTATTGTAAAACCCACATTTTTCACCATGGTATTTGAATATAGAAATAAAAAGAAACACAGAACTGCTTGAAAAGGTTAAGCCCTAAGTGAACTGCTAGGCTTCTCTTCTCACTGCTTGGGTCATGCTTCCCACTCCCCAATTCTACTCCAGAAGGGGAGAGTTACAGCAGTTATGGGCAGATGTGTTTAAGAATATTTAACATCCATTTCATCTGCCATATATCCAAGAAATGAGAGAGCAGCATTTGTTATTTGAAAAGACACATAACGCTTTCATACAAGCTTTACCTTATCTTTGTCTTCCACAACATCTGCCAGCACATCATCTGGGTCCAGGATTCCTCCATCTGTATACTCCAGGTGGTGAATATTTACCCAGGAAGCTGGATCCTGAAAGACAGATACAAGACTTCTTAACCTACCCTTGCATGATTTCAGTGCTGTCAGACATAGCAGTTGTATCCCACTTATTTTTCACCTATTTCCCTCTAAAGTCACAAGGTAGAAGACTGAAGCCATTACTCAAAATTGAAACAGAGCAAATGAAAACTACAGACGAAAAACAAGGCAACACCTACAGAACACTACACACAAAAAAAATCTTTAAAACATACATTTTTATTTCCTTATCAATCTTTCTCCAATTTGAATAGTAAATTTAAAAAAATAAAAAAATGTTTTTTTCATTTTACAATACTTTATAGATAGAATATTTAGGTTATTATCAGCACAAACAAATAAATATATTGATCGACATGCACCCCTCCTGATAGGTTGTGGGGAGGTGTACCCATATATTTTTAGACATATAAAACACATCCATCATTTCTTTCTCTGAGGAGGCAGATAATCCTACCGTGGCAAAAAAATCCCAAATGAATAAGTAAATTCCACTTGGCTTTCACAAATACTCTCAAATTCCAATGCAACACTGTGTACCATATTAACAGGGATCAGATTAATTCTCCAAAACTAATGCTTTCTTCATACATTAGTAACTCCTTCACTTCAATAACCAGGAGTTCAGCCATCATTCTACTGACCCTGAAGCCAAAAGGCTCAGAGTGTACTGCTCAACAGCAAATTCCCCCTGACAGCAAAAAGAAAATGAGAGAGCAGACACACAGTCTGTAGCCACTCCCCCCAAACTACACCAGCTACCTGTGCACACAACTTCCAAGTGGTATTTATGGCTGTACTGCCTTACTCAAGACTTATCCTCCTAGGAGCAGTTCCTGTGGTTTAATGAGCACATGGCAGCCTGGTGAGTCACAGTGACATGTGTGAGTACTCTGAGCTATCAGCACTGATGAATGCTGCATCTGCTACAGCACAATGAAGAAAAAACATGCCTGGTTAGGATTATAAAGCACATTTGAGTCCTCCATCAAAAATTATGAAGAGTGGCCATGATATGCTAAAATTAAGAGCCAGGAAAGGAGCATGTACACATAGCTTTGAGAAATGTCTCAGAAATGGGACAAAAAAAGATGACCACTGATGACCTGCAACTGAGGGTTAAGTGTAACTAGATACAGTCCTGCTGTGTAACTTCCACACCAATTAAGCATCTAAAAGTATGCCTATTTGTAACATGTCCATTTAATCTCTAGTTTACCTCTTACTACAGTTATTTCATTTTGCAATGAAACCACCCACTTGTGAAATAGCAAATGGTTGTTCATGCTAGGTACCACATGTTCAAAATTACAAAGTTTAAGAGTATCAATTAATATGTGTTTTTTCCTCTGCAAAGTGACAACGTGTGGAAAACTATTACAGCTCAAATTTCTATCTTTAAGCCCAAGGCCTAGGTATTTTTACCATAACCATAAAATTCCAAGATGAAACGGCAGAACAGAAACATACCTTTATGCAGTAAATAAGCAGGTTAATTGAGATTACACAATTTACCTAATGCAGTTACCTTGAAAAAAGGGTATTAGTTTGACCCTAACAATAAAATTACAAAATATGATGCTCGAAAACCAGAACACATCAGGAGCTACAGATGTTCCTCCTGAACCTTTTAACTAATGCAACCACAAAGCTTTTAATAGTTAACAGCATTAAAACAGCATAATTGAAAATCACTCCTCGTAACTGGACAAACTTCTGTGGCTAACCTATTTGGCTGAAGATACATTAAAACCTGCTGCATTAAGCTGTTGAAGTGTTAAAAGCTGAAGTTAAAAAATACACAGCTGATTAGAATATTTTGCTTTCAGTGTTCACTTCTATTTGTGATTCAGTAACTGTACCAAACAGCGATGTGTCATTGAAACAGAAACAAAGAAAAAACAAGTGTAAAACCCCATTATCCAAGTAGAATGATACAAGTTGGCAGGACATAAGCTTAAGACACACAGCCACCCTAAACTACATTAAGTTTAACAAATTCTTAACGCTCTTTTACTTTGGGGCACAGCAAAAACAGTAATTTAATTATTTTTATTAGTGGCAATATCAAGAGAACATCTCAAAGAACAGAAGATGCCATTCCTCACCAATCTTTAGGAATAAGTGTAGCCAGCGTAAGATTCTTTAAAAGCAAACAATGACAATTCACACTGAAATACATGAACTAAACAGAGCAAGATTCAGTTTGTTTTGAAGAAAAATACTTAATGGCTTAGACACATACTGTGGCTCAGGCACACACAGTATGAACACACCACAGCCTTCAGATCTCAAGGACTCCCCAGTTACAATAACCAGCATAGACTAGAGCAAGACTGAATACTGCTGCCTCAGAAATAAAAATGTGAATGGCTTCTATTAGCTTACATGAACTTCATCCCTGAAAGTTAATAAGCCATGCTGGGAGCAGGAAGCTCTGCATAAACTTGTTTGATGAAGCAAACAGTAGCTACTGCTAGATAGCCCAGGTTATCATCCACAGAGGCACAAAAGTAACAATGGTTCATCTAACCAGCAAACCCACTCAGCCATTCAAAAAAAAAGATTTCAAAGTCAGAGAATACTTTCTCTTTCAGTGAACTCTAAACACTGCCATGCATTGGATACAAAGTATCCATACAAAAAACCAGGCAACAACCAAAAAGACCAAAAAACCAACAACAACTAAAATCTATATATCCTTATCTTCCCTGTTTCTTTGCTTCCACCAGGAGTCCAGACAGCTTCACTAAATAAAACATTAATATTTCAGACAACTCCTCACTTAAAACAAGCTATTAACTACCAGCAGACATAAAAGTTGAGTATCCAAAGTTCCAAACAGCACTGTATCCACATGCATATGCACAAACTCACATTTTGCACATTCTTTAGAGCTTATAGGAGTAGAACGGGTCCAAAACATAACCATGGTACATCCAAGAATCATTATCAGGGAATATGAAACTTGCTCAGGAAAAGGACTATCTTATTATAAGGTTCTTACGCTTTACTACGATAGAACAATTGAAAGGGGCATCAAGAACACTTCATGTGTCATTAAAGCTTGACATGCTTGAAAAGAAATGCTTAAGTTTTGAAAAATAAAAAAGTCTCTTGTAAAAATAAAACACTAATAGAGTCTGGCAGCTCTGGCCAGCAGATTCAGGTAATCATACCTGATTATCTGTGCTCCTAAATGCTCTCCTGTTAGAAAGTTCATCTTGAACACAACACAAACTATGGTTCCAAAAAATCCTAGCATCACAAGTAGGGAGAAGCTCTCTTACAGCACAGTACATAACCCCAGGCAGAAATTCAGCTGAGGTACAAACTTGTAGAAATCTACGTAAAGAAGACGTATGACTAAGTTACCTGGTATAATTCATAACAGCACTTGGCAAATGAATATTGAACAGTTACTCTAATGTGCATTTTACCTTAGGGTGCAAGTCATGTTTGCGTTTAACATCAAGCCACTTAAAAGCTGTTTATCATCATTTCCTTTATGTGTGGGAGAACACTTTAGGAATTACTATGCAAATATTTACCAAATGTTAAATTAAAGCCAGGTCACACGAATGCACAAGTGCAATGTAGGCAGAGAAGTGACATAAATTATAAAAAATGGGCTTGACATTCATTTTGTCACAGAAACCTGACTTAGCTGTTACCACGTAATATGACAACACCACTGTTCAAATAGTCTAAAATAGGTTCAAGAATTCTTCTACACATTTATTTTCAGTCAACACACAATTGAAAAACCAATCAATTTATAATTAAAGTACTCCCATTTATTGTTAGGTCTTTAAATAAATCAATAGATTCACGTTTTTAATGTATCAGAAAGCTGGAGTGCATTCTTGATTCTTTTTATTCCCAACTCAGATAGAAAAGTACCAGTCTCCTTTTCTGAAAGCTAGGCAACATATTTAACAAATGTTACAGTCCACACTTGTTGTCTCAGATAGCCTGTGTTCTAACATCATTGTAGTGCAAGGATTTCATACCACCACAGCTTCATACCTCCTCCACGTTTCTTGCAGGCAGTTCCTCTAAGCACTGACTGTTCCTGGTCCTTGCAGCAGCCATCTGACTCCAGAGCCCACCAATCCACTCTTTTATACCACTGTTCTTATTGGCTACAGGTGGGGCCTGTTAAGATCAGGCCTTCTAATCTTTAATAATTGGTCCAGCTGCAACTCATTGGGGGATAAGATCACCTTCTATACCACCTTCATTTACCCACACTGTATCCCCCTACACACACTGGGTATTTCTGACTGCTAATGAGCCCAAACAAATTTAAATATGTTTCAGCTGACCATCAATAAAATAAACACCACCACTTAATGATTTCACAATTAATTACTGTTTGAGGCTGTATTCTGTTCCGCTGCACAGAATGCACAAAATTAACAGCAAATTCTCTACGGGAATTTTTAATTTAATATAGTAACAATAGGATGCACTTAAAAAAAAGTCAGAAATAGGACTGACTTAAAATCATGCTTTTGTTGATATTTCTTAAGTACCTCCACATCAATGTTTCACTAGAGCAAACAGACTTCAATGAAATACAGCATTAAAATGGAAATCATGTATGCCTGTTCCACATACACAAAGGAATAAATGCTAGGACAAACTTGGGGGAAGGAGTGGCCTCTGGCTATATTATTTTCTGTCAATTGGACAGTGTAAAAGTAAAACTAAAAATCTCATAATCATAAAATATTTTCTGATAAAGTGATATTTTAGGTTAAGGTCAGTAAAAGAGGTATTCTACCCCTTACCATTTTTAGATTATAAAATGCAATGTGATGCCTTACCTCAATATATTAAGCAGTATTTAATGATTTCTATAAGCATTTTAAGGCTACACAGTGTAGCCTCATTACACACAGCCAAACAGCAGCAAGTATTTGTTGTCATCTTATTGTAAAGCTCCCGAACCTTCTCAGTGATTTCTCATGCGCAGCTCCTCACAGCACTGACTCCTCCTTCTTCACAGCACAGCCAAAAACCTCCATATTGCCTCTCAACCAGCTAGCCCACTCTCTTACAGCACTCATCCTCACTGGACACAGCTGTGACCTGTTAAGGGCAGGTGTTCCTAATCTTTGGTGATTAGTACAGCTGCAACTCCTCAGGTGTGAGGCTACCTTCTGCACTCTATTTTCTTACATTCTATCCCCCCACAAGTATTAGTTACCCTCAGACCACAGCTTGGGGAGCAGGGCACAAAAAGCTACTTGGAGAGAACCATATGGATGAGATTGGTCACAGGCTCAAAGTGCATCTCGAAATCCTTCTCAAAGTTTATCACTGAATTAGAAAAGCCTTAACCATTTTTGGTTTGCTTACCAAAGCCACTTCCAAACAAGCCTGAAGTGGTACTTTATTCAAACTTCATCTCAACTGCCACTAACAGGGGTGTCATGTAGAATTGTATTATTGCATACAATATTGTAGGTTACACACTTAACATTTTTATGGAATAAAAGGAGCCACAAGAAACTTTTGTAAAAATCAAAGATGAGGAGCTGTCTGCACAAGAGATTGAGTCTGTTCCAGACACTACTGAATGCAGCAATTCCTGGCACAGACCTGATCTGAATAAGACTCCCTATATGAAGTACATGAGTATACGTCATACACACATATATATATTTACACACACACACACACACACACACACACTTGTAACTGAGTACAAATTGGGTCTTTTCACAAACTTCCAAAATCAGAGATAAAGCACTATTTAGGTTTCACTGCTCAGGAAGCTTCCAGAGTTTAGTTTACATTACACATAACAGAGGACATTACAAGCTCATATTTCTAGGTCTCACTGTTGAAAAAATAAATTCTTACATCTAATTAATTGCATTGTCTTTATAGCATAACATTAACCAACACATTTTTAACCCTTTCCAGTTAGAAATTCAAAAGCAGCAGAAATCTTTAAGATAATACAAGGAAGAGAAACACGCTACAACACAGTGAGATAGTAAAAAAAAAAAAATTCCTTGTGTATTTCATAGTGCTATTGCTCTCCTTCACCAACACTCTGACTCTGCTTGTATTAGAAGTGAAAATGCTGCAAGATGCTAGAGAGAAGATAAAACTTCTTTATAGCCTTCTACCAGCTGGAGTGACACAGATTCTCTCAAGTTATTAATATTAAAGAAAGATCTATACTGAGTGAGCCCAAGGACAGGAATTAAACTGAGGCAAGGGCAAAGGACAAGGTAGTCTGCTCCGAGAGAAATGGCTTTTAAGCATCCAGAAATAAAGCTACAGAAAACACAGAAGGCCATACAGCAGAAATAGTCTTAGAAAGGTGACTGTAAGGGATGCTTCCTCATCTGTCCTCCAGATGAAATAAAGTACTACAAAAATAAAGCTGCACAAGAAAGGATCTTAGGAGAGGAATTCACCCTTAACTGGTGGGGTGATGGGGAACAGAAAGAAGTTCATTGCAAGCCATCAAACTTGGGAGTATATGGAAGACAAAGCTCTTCGCTTTTCACAATAAATTTAGCAGGTCTAACAAGCCTTCAAACCTCATGCCAAAACATGACCACAAGAAGTAATGCCAGTCTAAGTTGTTATAGCCATGATGCTTTTCTTCTGACCAATGCACAGATTTTGATTTTTTTTAGGTAGGTTAGGAAGTTTTCTTCACACAGTAAGATAACACAGAAGAAATTTTACTCCTAAAGGGAATAAATTAAATATTCAAGTATGAGGTGAATTAAAGATTATTTTCTTCAAAACAACACAATTTCTCCTACTGTTTAGAAGGATCTCTTTACAAGCTATAGTAGAGGAAACTATTCCCTGTAAACAAGCTATTGAAAAAATTAAATCTCATTCTATGTATTTTCATACATTCTAAATTTTTGTTCAGATTCATTAATTTTATCTATTAATACTGGTTGTGGAAAACGTATTCTTCCCTCAAGCATTTCTTTTTTCAAATCATGAGATGTGATATAGCCAAATGGTAGAAAATAGAAAAGGAGTTCTGAAAATACAGTAATTTACGTAAGACCACTTCAAATACTCAATTTTTAAAGTTTCTCTCTTTGAAGGCACTAAAAACTTGATGTCAAAAGGGGAACTAATCAGATTGGGTCAGTAGGGAAACATTCATCTTTGTCAGAAACATTGAGTTTATCTCAGTGGACTTGCAGTTTTTGCAGTCTGGTCACACTGCCTTGCTGGCCCTTGAGGATGGCAAGAGCAGACAACCAAACAATTCATGCATGAAGCTGGTGGACTACCACAGATTGCTTTTGTCACAAATCTGATACCAATCCTGTAAAAAGCAGAAAAATCTTCTCTTGCTCTTCCCAGGCACACTGAACAACCAAAAAGCAGAGCTTCTTTCTAGTCTTTGGAATGAGGCCTAACACAGCACAAGTACAGCTCACCACCAGCATTATCATTGACATGCTAAATGGTCCAAAATACCACTAGTCAATCCCTAGTCACCAGAGGGACCCAGAATATTTCTTGATCTTTAGCAATCTTCAAATTATTATGCTCTGAGAAATGAACAGGACCAAGTATTACCATGACTAGCAGTCAAAACACAACAGCAAGGACTGATGATCACTTCTTTCTGTCTTCACATGTTCTCTTCACACCACCATACACCAAACTTCATTTTGGAGGAATAAAACTCATCCTTCTTGCACTTTTTTCCTTCTGATTCATTTTCACATACAGTTAACACATTCTGTTTTCCTTGGAAAGACAAACTCAAACAGGTACTGGTTCTAAGAGCCACCTCGTTACAGCAAGATGGGCTTAGATATCAGAGAGCTCTCCAGGTGAAGATGTGAGCTACAAGGAACCCAGCACACAGGTTACATACACAGTTGCATCTGTTAAAAATGTCCCAGATCACGTTTGAAGATAAAGATCCTGGCCTGAGACCCTAGGAGATAAACCACAGAACACGAACATGGTGGAAGTTCTTCACACAGGCTTTAAACTAGGGGAGCACAGGGAAAAGAACTCTCCCACTTGAGTCACTTGACACTTGCATCCTGTAGGTCACAGCAGAAGGAAGGACAGTGAGTCTCTTCTGGCTTTCAGAGATAGTTTTGGCAAAGAGACTAGAAGATTTCTTGTCTTTTAGCCATCTTTAAATTACTATGTTTTCAGAAATTACTAGGAATATGTACTAATAATAAAGTCTTCATTTTCCACAAGGCAGGAAAGGTATTTCACTGTAATCAGAAAGGAAAAAGAAGAGAGATTTGGTTTAACCTGACAGTTGAACATGCAGGGGGGAAAAGTCCCTGTCCCCCATATTCAGTCTGAGGAAGAAAACAGAAAAAGGTGCTCCTAATCTCCCTATCGTGGAATTCTCTGTTTTTCAAAGCACAGATATATAAATCAGAAAAGACCCAGATTATTTCAACTGACACTCTAACTTGTCCTTGACTTGCAGCACGAGAACCCTTCAAAAATAAGAGCATTCTGATTTTATACTGAATCTGAATGAAAAACCACTCTCTGAATATAGCTGTCTGAATATTACCTGAATAAAGCAGGATGCAGAGAATATATCAGTAGAGGATCACATAGCCCACCTTTACATTACTCCAACTTTTAAGAAGGCCATGTATGCCTGTTTTAGTTTTACAAAGAAAGCTGGAGATACACATTTATACAGAGGTCTACACACTGCACTTGGAACAACCAGCCAAAACCTCCCCTTCAAAGCCTCAGTTAAAAGTGGAGCACACTCTATGACAGGCACTGAATCCAAGATAACCATACAAATGTAAGAATATAAGTGCAAACTGATCTTCAGTTATAAACTAAGAATATCCTTTAGCTTTTCAAGTCCATTAGATTAGACAGCTTCAACAATGCAGAAACACAAAAGATTCAACCTTGTGCAAATTAACACAAAAGTTTCAGAACAAAACACCTCTAAATAAACCTACAAGATTTTAAGGCTTCCCTTTCATATCCCAAGTCCTCCATGCCAAATATTATCTACAATATTCAGAGTAATATTGTTATGTTAATAAGCAAACTGCTTCTCAGCTCCAGGCACCTGGCAAGTAATTGATTAGCACTGAGTCTGGCTTCTTGTTTGATTACCTAAAGGTAACACTGGGGGGGCTTAAGACCACAGTCATGATTTCTTAAAATTCAACATTAAGTGGGCAGACAGAACTCTAAAGCTACTCCTTCAATGTGTCATTTTTCACATAGAAATGAGAGGGGAAAAACTTAAAGTAAGCAAGGCATATGTATAAGAGTATTGTATTTCAAAAGTGAAGTCCAGGTTAAGTGAGTGAACAATACTCTTATTTTGCCAACAAAAACTGATAATCCCTAAAATTCAAATAATTCAGTATAGCTACAGATAAAAAATGGGGCTGGCTGCACATTAACACAATTTGAGTTTGTAACAAACTCAGCACTGAAGGATACCAGATCTTCACCAAAAAATGATAAATGATTTGCATCTCCAAGGGCAGCCAGCACTTCAGCACTGCATCTAGAAACCATCTCAGATTGTTTTATTTACAACTGTTGGGCCTTTCTTTGATAAGGTGATTAATGCATTTGCAGCTGACACAGGACTGCTTATCAGAAGCAGCTGAGAGCTTCAAAGATGTGACTGAGTAACACCAGACTCTAAACAAAACTGAATACAAATGCCTGTAAGACAATGCACACCAAGCAGGCTGGAATCCTGTCAAACTTTAACATAAACTGAGCTTTAGACAAAGCTCAAGTGAGAAAAGGATTGCAGTAAACTATAGGAGCATTTCCTTAATTCCTCATAGAAAGCCACTGGTTATTTTCTGGAATTCCACAGAGAACAGCAAGACTTTTCTGCTGGAAAACCACCCTATTTCCTGCATGAGTCAATCACCAACCAGAGACTGGGGAGGAATGCCAGATTTGTAGTGTCAGTAGGACCAGTCAGGCTACCATTCCCTTCTCACAGGTCCAAAGCTGGTGCATTTCAGAAATGCCACCAATTCCCACTGGTGCCACTGCCCACAATCAACTCTCCCCATGATCCCTGAACACCTCCTAGCAGGCACAGCTCATTGCTCTCCTTAGAGAGGAGTTAAGTGTGGACCTGGGGTCTTTCTCCTCACTCAGAGAAAACACATGACCTTTGACAGTACATTCAGTGACTGTCTTCCATAAATCAAGCCACAAGGAACAATCGTAGACTCAGAGCTGTTAAGATGCTGAGACAGCCAGGGTAGTTTTAAATTATCACAGCATTAGAAGATGTAAGAAGACTCCCTGTGAGACAGAAGTAAGTTCATTACAAATGAAAACAAAAAGAGAAAAGAAAAATAAAAAGAAAAAGAAAAAAAATTAAAAGGGTGGTAGTGGAAAGTAATAGACTCAAAATTGGCTGTGCAGGGAGGGAAACTAAGGGGGTTTAACCATACAGGTGTTGGAGCAAGGTTTTCAAGTCTGTACTAGATGATGCTGTGACCTATTTCATTCTCATGTGAAACACTAAACAAACCAGATTCTCTCCCCCCTTTACTTGCCAGGAGAAAACACAATTAGGTCAATATTACTCTGAAGACACAACTAACAGTCGAGCACTGCCTAACTCCATAAAGCCTAGTCAGCTTCCGTTGTTCTGACTTTTGTTTGAAAGAAAATACTCTGGAAGCTTAAGAAGTAATACAAATATTCAGCAGCTTAATATTACACTGTGGGGATTATTACATAATCTGCCATATTTTTTGCTATATTAATAAAATTTATATCATCACAGTACAACATGGGTAAGTTTTGGTATTTGACTTCCAAGATACAGCAAATATACCTGGTGAACAGCTGAAACAACCTCTACCTTTAAATATATTGCCAAAGCCAAGTGATGGAACTGGATGAAACCCAAACAAGGCTCCTGAGAACAACTTCCACCTTCACTTGACTGAAATACAGAACATGCCAGGATAATTACATCATCAAAATTTAATGCCATATGCCTAACCTCAACGCATCAAGGGGATTTTGGCCAGATAAAAAACAGTGAAGAGAGTGAGATTATCCACTCTTTCACTGAAATTTAATACTACTAATGTGCATAAGGGTTTGCCCTGCCCTGCCTTTATTCCAAAGGGCTGCTTTCTTCTGATATTCCAAGTGTCTTCAGGAAAACAGAATCACAAAAGAGCCTGGACAAAACATCTTCACAGGTTTCAGAGGAAGAAAGAGGGCAGCACCAAAGTCACTGCAAAACAACTAACAGACAGGCAGGTCAAGTATAACATTTAGCCCAAATGGGAAAAATGACACCTGAGGCACATGTTACAGTTACTGTTTGGTAGCAACTTTCTCCAACCCACAGGTTGCAAGGGGGCTAAAACCCCCTTACACAACTTTACTCCAGCCAGTACAATCCCACAATAAAGTAAAAATGAAAACAGCTGGTAAGCAAACTTTCTTAAACGCTGTATTTGCATATATTTTGCATCAGTCCTGAGATGCCATTACAACCTTCATTTTCATTTGCAGCTTGATGCCATCTATCACTGATACAAACAAGGCCAATTTACTTTTCAGTCAGCTAGCTCATTCATTCTCTTTGGGCTCCAGAACAGTATCCACATACATTAGCTCCACATATTGTGGCATGCTCAAGCACCAAGAGAAATAAGAAATAAAATTAAACAAAGATCTACTGAAAATGCCTACAGCTAGGTGGACATAACATAGCCATTTCTCACAAGAATGCTCAACCCTAAGCATGTTATAGGAGCGTTTTAGCAGAATGCACTGCCAATAGGACTTGCAGACTACAGCTCCCTTCTCAGTAAGGGATGATGGGATCTGGTTCCCAACTCCCACACACAAAAACAGGTAGAGAGCTGGTCGCTGACAAGATCAGCCACAAGATGATGAAAGCTTTTCAGCAAAGTAATTGGATCTACTTCCACTAAGTTTTATCACCATATGCAGTGCCTGAAAAGAAAACCAGTACATGGAATGGAGCAGTAAATTCTCTTCTTTAAATGGTTACTAAGGACATTGCCAATGTCAGTTAATTAAAAAAAAAAATAACAACATCAGAATTTACTGGTCTAATGCTCATAAAGTAAGTGATTTGAACTCCTACAGAACCTGCAACAGTTTTGGCTGCATTACTAAAAAGGTATCTCTTACACTAACTATGACTTCAGGCTCTAAAACAAAAAGACACAGAAAACTCCAAGAAAAACAGCCTGAAAATCCATTAAGTGCGCTTCAGCCTACAACACTATTTAACAGTTTGATCATTAAACTGTAGCTTGTATCTTTCAATATGAACTCAAGCATCATGAAAACACATGATTCAAACTCGCCACTCAAAAGTTAAACCTAGCTTTTTTCCTCCCAGTTAGAAGAAACTCCATTCCACAAAGGCTCCTGCATCATTTTTTTTCTTGCCAGATTGCAGAATAGTATTTTTTCAGTAACAAGAACCACTACCATCAAACTTATCACACACAAGATGTTTGAAAACTGAAGCAGCAACACTTTGCAGAATGTTAATAGTCCACTACAATCTATTTCAAAACTACTTTGATCTGCACCACAGCATGTGGACCCTCACTGTCAAGTCTGCTTATGAACACCAGCATCCTGGATTTTGCTACACGATCAAGCTGGGTTTTTTAACTCTAAAATCCATATTGATAAGCCGAATAGTTAATCTCTAAACACACAATGCATAAAAGGGATCATTTCAAACCAGAAAAATGGAAGACACTTATAATCACCACAGCATTCACATTTGAATGACAGCTAAACATAAAGACACATCAAGCATTCAGCCATCTGGAAAGAAGATGGCTTTTTTTTCCATATTGTCTATTCTCAAAGCCTTAAGGCAAGAGTCAGAGGTTGACCAAGACTTCCATTCAGTGAGATGCTCATTTCCTATCTCCAGCCATTAACCAACTGCACTTTGAACAATAAGCCAGACCCCTCCACTTTCAGTGCATTCAAAGACAGTTGTGTCACACCAGGACAAACAATGTGTGCATACTGCCAGATGTACTTTATATTTGGAACAAAGAAAGTTCCAAAAAAAAAAAAATCTACCTAGTGTTTTCCTAGTGTCTTTGAATATGGCTTATTTAATAAAATTACTGTATCAATATATTTTGCTACACTAGACAAGAAAGAATATGATACATAAATAAAACAACCAAAGTATGTATTCAGACACTATTAAGAGTTAAATGGTAGTGAATATTGCTGCAGAAAAATAAACAAAGAAATCACACTGCAAGCACAGCTACCAGAGACCTGGGGTGACCAGACGAAGATGCAGTCCAGCTTTAGCATTACACTTTTAATAATACATGAAGGGCATAATAAGAAAAAAGCACTCTGAATGTACAAACACAGACCATCTACTCCTTTCACATTCTCACTTGTAGCAATTACTCCCCCACAACACACAAACTTCAATTTAAATGGAAACTACCTAAACCAGCATTTTCCAGATCCAGGGATTAGGGGGCCAACACTGGCATACTCTGGTCCATCTTGCTCCAAGTGGAAGTATGTGAAAAGAAGAAGCAATTAGAGCAATTCCATTCTGTTGACAGTTTGAAAAAGTAAGTGGATCAATACAACAGTACTCAAGGAAGAAAACACCCTTAGAAGTAATATATTTAAAATGCACAGGTCCTGAGTGCTCTTCTAAGCATTCATGAGATATGATGAGTGTCACCAACATGTTTTAGGAAAAATCCTTTCCTTAGGATTCTTCCCTCCTGAGAAGCTGAGAGGCCTCAGGAACAAACTGTAAACAATTCTTATCTGCTGCTGTGGAATGCAACAGGAGGAATCTGTGATTGGTCTCATCTGAGTGTTTGGAATTAACGCCCAATCACAGTTCACTTGTCTAGACTCAGTCTGAGACAAACCTTTGTTATTCATTCCTTTTCTATTCTTAGCTTAGCCTTCTGCTGAAATCTTCTCTCTATTCTTTTAGTATAGTTTTAATATATTTTCCATCATAAAATAATAAACCTAGCTTGCTGATACATGGAGTCTACTTTCTCGTCTCTTCCCTCATCCTGAGACCCTTGCAGACAATACTACAGATGAGTTTTTAGAGCAAAACATTAATTCTTAATTTTGCTCTTCAGGAAACCAGTGAACTGGTTTCCATAAGGGTTTCTCAGGTAAAGTTATTACCTCCCATCAGTCAGCAGCTGAATGAGAGCTATCCAAATAACTGCTCCTGAAACATTAATACAGAAGTCTTCCCTGGATTTTTACGTGCAAATTTTCTCGCCACACACAGAGTCATAATTTATCATTGACAAACCCTAACGTTAAATTATTTTTTTCCACACACATGTACTTTTTTCCTCAAAAAAAATGCATCTTCCTTTTTTATTGCAATCTAAACAACACCTGCATCACGACTACTAGTATGCAAATGCTGGTCTTTATGCACAATATTGAAATGTCAATGAACCTTCTCCTTTCTGTCACCCAAAACAACTATTTCAGGTTTCCAGCTCTTCAGGGAGTTTTCTTTTTGTATCTCATAATGCCAGGAACTCCTGAAACATTTGTTCAGGATACATTTAATACAGCCAGCAGGGGAAAATTAACTGTGAATTGGCAGCAGCTTGGTTTTTCAAATGAGCCTAATTCTGTAGAGGCTGAGCATGCTAACTCTCATCAGTCCTTGGAAAATTTTAGCAAGTCCTTCCACCCTAAAAAAACATGAGAAAATTCAAGTGAAGAGGCCTCTCCAATGTTCTATTCTTTGAGCAGACAAAGAACAGGTTGAGAGGTCCCAGTAACAGAAGATGACAGTCAAATTTCCAACATTATTTAAAAAATACATAAGGCAACTGTGAAAAACAGACCTTTGAAAAATATGCAAATTAAGCCAATTTTATATATTAGTACACTGTTGTAACCCATTCTATAGAACAGGGAGGGCAACCTGGAGAAAATACTGAATTTCTATAGAAATCTCAGTAGAGTGAGCAACCTAAGGAAAATACAATTAAAACCAGAGTCAAAGCAAAGTATGACACATTTTTGACCCACCAGAACAGACCAGATATTTCCATAAATCAACTCCCACTCAGTAGTAAATAAACTACCTTGTAAAAATAAACTAATAAATTGCTGACAACCCCCTACTGCAGCCAATTATTTTATTTTAAAAAAGAAATCATTATACCTTAAAACTCATTGTTACAGCAAATAACTTTCTAACTCAGTCTGAGCAGAAAGAATGTGATTTGGAGGCAAACAGCATTTCACAGAGCTCACAATATATAAACATTTGATTGATGTATACAATATTTGCCTCATTTTTTTTTCCTGCAAGCTTAAAAAATACTGCACTTTTTTTTTCTAAAAGCAAGTCCTCTGGAGTCTTTACTCAGCAAAAAAAATTCCTGTATGACTTCTGGTTTCCATACAGGCTTTCATGTAGACTAACCCACAGTTCAAATAAAAACCAAGATAATGAAAAAAAACTTCCTTAGAGAAATAACTTAAGCAGGGAATAGAAGACTTTGAGACTATTTATTCCAACAGCAGAAGCTTGTTTCAGTTTAAAAAATGTACAGGTGAGATGCAGCACCATCACCCAATTTACTGATGATGAAGTATGACACAAGCTAGAGGAAGTCATTTGGTTTTGCCTGGGATAGAGTGAGGCACAGTTTTCACAGCACAGCTGCAAGGCCCCTACAACCTGAGAAAGGGAAAGGGTACAATGAGCTATTCTAGACTTAAACTGCTGCAAAACAGCAACATTGCCTCAGTCAGATTTGCAGAACCCCTGAATTACTTCTATTTCTAGAAGAGCTACAGACACACTATCACAAGTAGCTTTCTTTACTGCTTACCCTACTTATGCACCATTGTATTTCTGTCCTACCCTTGTGGTGTTTAATATCCAGGAGTGACCAAAAAAGTTCTGAGATGAAACTTCTCCATCAAAATCCTTACTGAAATAGTTAAGAAAGCCTTATAGAAAAAGTTGCAGCTGGAAGAGAGAATTTTAATAGCTGTTCAACCAGGAATCCATAGGAAGGCTGTTCTGCAAGGAGCAGCAGGGTGAGATGGCACATGGAATTCTGACAAGCTCTGCAGGAAGAAGTTAGCTAAGCAGAGTTCTAGGTCACATTCCATCTCCTTTGTTCATGAAACTCATCACTTACAAAGGGTCTGTATCCCAAGCAGCCTGCAGGCAACACCACCAATAAGAGCAAAGTCTTTAGAGCTTTAAATTTATAGTCTGGTTACACTTCTGGCTTGTGCTTAGAAATAAGAATTGCCAAGCAGAGAATGTTAGTAGAAATCTTTCTAACACTCAAAATATTACCCACCAAACGAATATCACTGTGGATTGTTTAAAAAATTATCAACATCATTTTGGGCAAAGCAGGAAAACTGCACCACAATGAACTGCATTCAATAAAAAAATGCCTGACCTGCAGGAACCAAAGTGAATGGTGCCTACATTCAGCAGCAGTAAAACTCTTTAAAACATGGAAAACTAGCGGAATTATCCCCAGATCTTCACCATGAAATTCTGGTCTTACCACCATTAATGACATCCAGTATTGCAAGACTAACAAAAAGTATAAACAAAGGCTAGGAAAGACTAAATGGCCTCAAAACTTGGAGGAGAAAAATAAAAAGGGAGCTACTTTACTATGGACATCACCAAAATTTATAAAGACACACTGATGTCTGCCTGTTCCCCCGGCACACCAGCCAAAAGGACAAGCTACAGAGCAGGTATAAAAAATAATCCTTAACTGTAAAATGGCCTACAAATGGGTGCTCCAGGGTTTGGATACAGAATAAATACACCATACACCCAGGATATGTATCTAACAAATACATCATATACATAGGATTAACTCACAAGGATTTATGACTTGTGTCTCCTTCAAAGGTTCAAACAGAGACCTGCTGAATTATAACTGCTTTTGAGCTGGAACTACTCTTACTTGAACTGTACATTGTCAAGCAAAGAAACAGGAGATGATTATATGAAGGATTTTTTTTTGTCTCTTCTCAGAGAATCTATAACTTAGATGTTTAGGTTTGCCAATAAAGACCAACTCAGCTGTTGATGGATTAATGAGAATGAGATAGTATCTTCCACAAAAATGTGAAGGTCTTTTAAGGTTTTAGGAATGAGATACGAGAAGAGAAACTGATTAGTCAAAGTAAAAAAATAAAGTCACACAATTTTCAAGGACTGCTGGTCTCTGTTCTTTGGATTGCATGTAATTCTCCTTTAAGCATTCTATTTTCTTCTACTGATTGAGGAATTACTGCATTTTTGTAAAGGAAAATGAAAGGGAGGGTGTGTATTATGGTTTACCAATAGACAGGATATTATTGGTAATCTGAAAAACATTCTATTCTACCAGACAAGCTGTACTGCAAAATCATTTGGCTCCATGGAGCCTCATCTTTGAGGTCAAATCCCTAGCCAGGAAAAAGAGTGAGTCTAGTGCCAGCTGTTAGCTTCTACCCATCAGACTGCATTCTGTGATTCCAACTCTCAGTCTCTGCAGAGTACATCTTCCTCCCTATCCACCCTTCATTCCAACAGTATCCTTATTATAGGCCACAAGAAGCATGCTCATTCAAACATTCTGTAGTTTTCTTTTCCACACACACATCAGCCAACAAAGAAAAACACTGAGTTAAGAAGTCTCTTTGTGGCAACAAATGTTGCATTCTCATGAAACCAACAAGCAACTTGCCTGAACCTCCCACCTCGGGAGCATCACAAGAGCGAGCCAAGCACCTGAGCAGTGCTGTGGCACCTGCCACAAGAAAGCCAAGTCATCAGTTCTGAATGGGTGTATTTAGTGGTGACATAACAATTACAGGTTTACACTGGAAAGAAGAGACATTCTGATTACATTAAAACATTACAACAGCTCCCTTATTGGAGATGTCTCTAGCACAATGATTAGGCATAAAGAGAAAAAAACCCCAAACACTTACAAAATCAAGTCTTACATACCTTCTCTTTAAAGTGAGGAAAACAGTCCAAAAAATCTTATCCATTGCAAACAGTAATTTGTTATAACCCTAAGTTCCCTCAACAAATAAGTTATTGAAGTAATTCTGTGGAAGTAATAAAGTACTGATGAGAAGGCTTACAGAACTACCACAGCAACATATAACCTGAGGGTAACAAAAAATGCTTTTAGTAATGACAATATTACACAAATACTGCAGAGGCTTTTTTCCCAAAAGCTCTTGTAACATGGTGATTTTCTAAATTTCTCATACGAAGCAGCTTTCTCAGTTTAACAATGTATTCAGGGCACTGTCTACTCCAGTGGAATTTACAAGACAATTTCTATCAATAAGCCATTCACATGAGCCTGTCATTTCTGTTCAGTCACTTCCCTGACATAAAATGAGTATATCCTTATACATAAGATTCAATAATGGAATATAAAAATACAAAGCAGAATCTGTTTTCAATTATACTAATTGCTCAAGACCTTTGGCGTTATCATATTCATTAAGGATGAAACACAGGCATGTTTATAGGGGGTTAGAGGGAGTTTATAATAATGAAGCAATAGGTCTTCATGCCTAGGAAAGCTGCAGTTCTGGCATTAGAATCATTAGGAAAGCCTAAAGAATGTTTTGCTCAACGGGGGAGGAAATCTGCTGCTTCAGTAGCAGGATGCCAGACAGCACAGTATGTTGCAATTCAACTGACCTATCATACTGAATGAGTAAGGAGGAAAGTAAAGTCACACAACATAAAACATTATGGCCAAATGACTGTATCTTCTTAAACTAAAAACATTATGTTTTTCAGAAAATATCAGTAGATCACAACCCTCCATTTTCAGATACTTAAGCAAATAAAACCATTAAAACTGCATTTTATGCAGCAAGCAAAAGCACCTCCCAGTTCCATCCCATGCCAGAAATACCACTTGAGGTTTGAATTCCTTCTTCACAAATTCCTACAAGTCTACTCAGAGTTCATCTTCAACTTGGCAAAGAGCAACAGCAAGCAGTCACTACTTAGAACTCTGTACTGCTCTTTAGTGGCTTCCTCCTATGACTGGTTTAACATTCAGTTACTACACAAATCTTTGCTGTATCTCAATTAATAACAGCTGAATAGTGTTCAGAACTTGATAAACATGATCTGGGAGAAAAAAAACCAGACACTCAGTATTATCACATAGACAGAAGTCTGACCTGCAGTATTTCCAGGACAGGTTACTCTCATTTTGCCTACTGAATTTGCAGCAGTTTTATCCAGCTCTACCCTTTAACTGAGCTCTCCTGAAACACATTAACATCAGGTAAGTCATAATTCAGCCAAAAGCCCATTACTGGAAATAGCCAACTTCTTCTAAGGAAAAAGGGGATCAAACTTTTTTTTTTTCATGTTAGGTAAGTACATAATGTCCTAGAAGACATTTCCTATGACAAATCTTAATTCAATGACAGCTTTTCTGTAGAGATTATAAACACCTGTAAGAAAAGGAGCCTGAAAATCTACCAAAAATCTCATTACCTCAACATTAGTGGCTATGATACAAAACAGCAGCAGACACTTAACATAAAAGTGATTAAAAGGCAAGCACTTTTAACTCTTAATTTTTCTGTGTCTCTGTAAAAGTGACCCAGAAAATTTTTAAGAATCTAAAATTTTAAAACTTTTAACCCAAAGTTCTGCCACTTGAAAGATGTTCCCAATCTCAGTGAAATATCACCCCTATTGTTTTAAGTCAATAAGGAGTCTCTGAATTCATTTGTCTCCTTCCCTTTTCTTTACTTCCCCTACTCAAACAGCCTGTATTCTTATATATCAGTCAGTTACTCAAACTCATACAGTAATAATGAGAAAGCAGCATATCAAGTTTCATTCTCATTTTTTGGTACAGTATCATAGTGACAACTCCAAAGGCTGAATGCAGAAATTATAATCAAGCTGTTCATTGAAATGTATCAGT
Source organism: Haemorhous mexicanus (assembly GCF_027477595.1). NCBI lineage: Eukaryota > Metazoa > Chordata > Aves > Passeriformes > Fringillidae > Haemorhous > Haemorhous mexicanus. The sequence goes on along the minus strand of NC_082348.1, from coordinate 24,915,963 downwards.
TGCCAAAACAATGTATAAGCTCTTTAACATATTGTAGCTGATTAAGCATCCAAAATAAAATATGGGAATTAAAAGTTAAAATAATTTCCAGCAAAAAAAAAAAAAAAAAACTTGAAGACAGAGCTAAGAATTGTTTTGGTAAAACAAAAATTATGGATTCACCCCATCCCTATTAGAGAAAACTAGGACAAACTGGGATAGGGAAAAATACCAAACCTAGAGACAAGGTCCAAGACAGAAGTACACAAGAGCCACACAAATACAACTTTATTACTCTGCCTTTATAAAGGACTAAACACTTACAATTTACCCAAAACAGAAAAAAATATCATAAAAAAGTACTTCTTTTAAAACTTTTCACATATATCTTCTGAAAAAGTCTTCTGGTTTTGCAAATTTCTTTTGTAAGCATTAGAGTAAAAAAAAAAAAATTGTCATTCTCCCTATCCCAAATATAGTTAGAGAAACTACAAAAACATTTAGTGCTCCTTCTGTTTGCTGGCTGATTTACAACAGCAATACCTAATTCCAGAACACTAATTGTCATGTGGTCAGCAAGCAGGAACAGAAAGAAACTGAGAAAGTATTTTATTAGTAGAACTCACAAAATGATATATCAACAATCAACCTGCAGCATTAGCTCTCTAAATGTATCTAATTTGGGAAAGATCATCAATACAACCCAAATCACCTATTTTTTTCCCATTCTAATTAAACCCATTCTTGAATTAACCTACTATGTAACTGCTTCCTGCTCACTCTGACTGCAAATCAAAATTCTCATCACCGTTTCAGGATTAACTGGATGCCCTCTGAATGTTCTCATGAATGGCAAGCCACACTCCTGTTACAAGTGGAGATCAAGTTCCAGGAAGACAAGGCAACTAAAATTTGTCTGTCCATTCCCAAAGGAGGCTCACAAAGGCTGTTGAGAGTGAGCCAATCAAGAATTAAACTGTGCCTAAAGTGACAAATTTTAAAACCACAAATTGCAGTGGTTATTAATTTTACTACACAACTTCCATGTGCCACCCACTCAGCTGGCTTCCAAGAACAAGACTGCAGACAGCCAAAGCAGTCACTTCAATCAAGCCATGCAGGTAAGTGCCATATATGCAAACACTAGTAAATGAACACACAGATGATAACCACCACTTCCCTGTCTCTGGCTCCTCCAGAGAGATAAAGAACATCTGGAGCAGCAAGATGTTTTACACATTTTCCTCAGAAAAGTTTCACAGCAGCTTAAGGAAAAGCCACAGTGGATTTCACTTTGCTAGCCTCATTTCCCTGGGCAGACATCACTTTCTGTACCAACAACATTCAGGGCCTCAGAGACAGCAAGCAGGGATCTCCAGCTGAGCCAGGGCTCCACTGCAAAGCTGCAAATTCAACTGTTGCCTCAAATGTGGGAGAACAGCATTTCCAAGGGGAGAGATGTGAGCACAACGGAGCATCTACCTTGAGTGCATTTATCCCCACTGCATTTTAAGGAATTGCATTCAACAGGACCACGCAAATCCAAACATGACAAGAGCCCATGAAACCCTCCCATGCTGACCCAGAACTCCTCTTTTTCCTCTCATTCATATACTTGGGGGAGGGGGAAAAAAAGTCTCTGACAATTGACTGGAAAACAATCAACAGGGACCTGCATCCAAGGCTATGTCTTACAGCCACAGAGAAGCAAACACAGGATCAGGCACAGTAACTCAACTCTTTTGCAGTACATCTGTTCCCACTCAAGCAAAGAATCCTAAATGCAACAGATGACACACAACTGCTCCCAAAGGCACCAAAATATCAAGTTAGGGGTTGGGCTGATGATAAGGAATCATTAATCCTACTGTATCTACCTGTCACCAGGAAGCCTTAATGTACATTACTTAACAGCAACAAGAGCAGATCCTGGGTCACAAGAGTTCCAACAAACTTCTTTCTGCTCAAGTCACTTTTTTGAGAGGACAGTAACTTCCCTGCAAATTATTTACAATCCTCACAATGCAGCTGATTGAGAAACAATTTCTTAAACATCTATGACTATTCACATCACAAAATTCTAGACCACAGAAATCTCTTAGTTGATACTGTAATAAAAAGTTCTTAATTCCAGGCAGTTATTGTATCCAGTGACTCAGACAGGATCTGCCCTTGCAGAACTACTACAGTACCACTAAAAGCCACTAAATTCAGTAGCATCGAGAAATAATTACTGTCTGATTTCTCAACTGAAATTGCTCCAGTGTTTTGGTTCAGTTAACAAAGCAACTTCATTAACTGAGGCAACTGAGCCTTCATGACCAAACCTTGCCAACACAGTCCTGTCAAGAAACCAAATCAAATTTGCTAAGGAAACACAAGAGGCTACAATAAGCAACTGCCCACTAAGTTCTCAGCTATCTACCAAAAGTCTCACAGAAACCAGAGACTTAATCACTTACTGCAACAACTTTGCTCTCATTACAAATATAAAGAAGTGCAAAGTAGCTTAAACCAATCAAAAAAATTTTATTTGTGTACGTGTATTCAAATATTTAACAATACACATGAATTAATGGTCTAATCTTGTATCTTCCCCTGGGCCAGACATGTGACTGTAGTGTAAGAGCAAAACTAGACTTCCAGGACAACTCCCAAAATGCAGAGCCTCTCAAATATTTTTGTGGTATTTGACAGTACCATAACTAATAAAAGTTCCTTAAGTTTGTATCCCAGCTACCTTTTTCATTTTCCCTTCTACAACTATGAAAGATATTCCTTCTGTCAATTCTCCCTCCCTCTCCAAATACTTCAGGCACTTTAACAATAAAATTTTCCACTTAGCTCTTTTAAAACATTTTAACGCTTCAAAAACTTACAAAAAGAACACTTAACATGCCAAGAGAAAGAGCAGCATTCTGACACAAAGTATTCCAAACATTCTAAATATTTTGAAAAGAAAAACAAATATTCAGTTATCTTTAGCAAAAACCTACTTATGTGCACACCTCACAGCACATTTTAGCTGATTATCTTGATATAATCCCATTCCCAGTAAGATTTTACATTTCTTGACTTCCTAAGAGTTAATTTTAGAAAAAGCAAAGAGAAGGAAAGTGGCAAAACACCCAACCCATCATGTTACATCAGACAAAAAATACTCCAAAAGGTAATAAAATTAATTGTTTGAGACATCTGTATGATCTATTTAACCAACCCTAAATTTTCCCCCTGGAAAGCAATGTAATGCTGAATGATGCTTGTCAAGATAAGAAGAAATTTATCTTTTTGGCCCACTGCACTGCAAACCTTGTAGATTGGAAGCCAGCTAATCAAAGCACTACAACAGAACTGTTTACATTTCCAGGGAGCAGGGGGGAGGGAGAGAGGATGCACAAGGTATAAAACTTTTTTTAGTGACTTGAATGAAAACTTACTCTGCTTTTCAAGTCCTTTGGCTGCTCCCCCCTCTGCCTCTTTACACACCCTTGTATAAACTCTAGCTCTGAAGCTCCATTACTCAAAGTGATCAGCAATTTTTGAACAAACTGGCCCATACCCACTTTGTCCACCTATGATGCAGAATAAGGAACTCAACATTTCTATAAGGAAATAAGCCCAAAAAAAAAAAAAAATAACACCAAGCTTATTTGCAAAGGAAGAAATACAAGGTCAGACACATGAACCACAAGGTCAGAAACATGGACTCTGGCCTCTGGCTGTCCAATAAAGAAGGCTGATGATTTTGACCTCACACCTGAAGGGCATAAGAGAACATAGGAGATTATTACTAGGCATAAAAAAAAAAATCTTTACATACTAATTAATAGCAAATTGATTACAAATTCATGAGAACTGTAGTACACCTTCAGTGTCTGGCATTTATCTGAAGCCTTTTCACATTGTTGGAATTTCTATCCTGTAATTGCTTATTGAGTCTTCTAGAACAGTCAGGGCTTCACCTAGAAAAGCAGGGGCCCTTCTACTCCTTTCTAAAGGAATTTAAAAAAATAAAGAGGAGGAAAGGGATTTGAAATACTTACACAAAGGCTTTGTAGGCCACCTTTAAGCCATCATCATGAGACTAATCTCAATGTCATCACAAGCACAAATCAAAAGCTGAAATCAATTTGTAAATTTCTAAATTCAACACAGATGAAAGTAATTCTGTTTCTGATAAAGCCCATCTCTTGAAGGCACATTTTAGTACTCTCAACTATACTTCAGTGCAAAAGATCTCACTAATTGTTGACTCTAACAGCACCAAGAATTCTACAAAGATTTTGTAGCTATTACACACAGCATCATTAGGAAAAACTACTTTTAACACAAAATATTTGTCAAGCTCTATGTGTCTTAAGGCAGGTTAAAGCAGGACATTTACTCAGAAGGACCAACATGGAAACCATAGCGATCTCTACTAGATCAGTCTCAGCTGTTCATACTGTATCTATCAGTAGAAAGTTTTTCTCAAAATCTGCAAGAACAAGAATTTACTTCCAGTTTTACATCCAGGATATCAAACAGTTGACTGGGCCCATAAGAAACTAGCACATCACAAAACAGAGCCCTTATGATGTTGGCTGCACATTACTCAGACGTTTTAGGAAGATGAACACAATGCTGCAAGTCCTTAATTCAGGGTTTGTAACCTCTTTCACAAAGCACTGTTTGCAACACTAGGCCTTTAATCAACACTGAACAGTACCCCATTAGCGTTCAGCACCTGCCTCTTGGAGAAAAAAAAGAAAAATATTTTTATGCTCAATTAGCTAAGCCAAAGAAAAACTTAAGAGCTTCTTTCATGTAAAGGAAATCACCTTCCCGTGTAGATAGCACCTCACCGAGTAGCTGATGCCAGAAAAACACAAGCTTGAATGGAACTGACTTATTGTTATGCTCTTGTCTGTTTCAAGTTTGTTAGTCAACACGCACAGCAGTAACAGCCATGCTGGCTGGGCAGCTGAGCGGGACCCGCTCCCCGCCCGCCGGCATCAGCTGCTCACACAAAGTACCTGGCAGGGGCACTCAGGCAGGGCGACAGTGTCCGTGTCCCCGCGGCCGCAGGGCCCGGCAGCCCACCCGCCCCTCCGCGCCCCTCCAGCCCGGCCGCCCCGCGCCGGCCCCGGGCCTTCTCCCCGCCGCCCCTCACCCCGGGCCGGCTCCGCGCACGGCCCGGCCGCCCCTCACCTTCTCCTGGGCCTTGCGGTAGCGCTGCAGCGCCTGCTGGGTCAGGTCCCGCACGCGGAGCTGCCCGTCCTTGCAGGGCACCACGATGCCGGTCCGCCCGAAGCACACGGTCACTTTCATCTCAGCGCGCCGCCATGCCCGCCCTGCCCGCCCACGAACGGCGCCCGGCCCGGCCCGGCCGCGCCGGCAGGTGCGGCTCGGCGGCCCCACGGGGGCGGGCGGCAGGTGCTCCCGCGGGGCTGCGCCTCGGAGCGCGGGCAGCGCCGGCAGCGAGGCCCGGCCGCGGCCTCTCCTTCCGCCGTGCCCGCCCCGCCCCGCGCGGCGCTCCGGGAGGCGCGGGCCGGGCCGGGCCGGGCGGGGCGGCCGCGGGCGGCGGCGGCGGCGCTCGCCCGGGGCACGGAGCGCCGGGCCGGGCTTAAAGGGGCCGCGGGTCAGCGCCCCGGGCAGCGGCGCCCTTGCCGTGCGGCCGGAGGATGGGTGTCCCTTGCACGCCGCGCTGTGCGGAGCGGGCATCCAGGGTGCACCCACGCCGCAGAACCCAGCCCGGTCCGCGGCAGCAGCCCCCGGCGCGAAATGCTGCGGCTGGAGCGCGGGGCTCTGCCGGGCGCGGAAAGTTGTGTGCCCGGCTGGCCGAGCAGCCCTCCCTCCAGCACGGCGCTGGGCTGGACCGCGGGAGGCGCAGAGCATCCCTCGCGCTTCGAGCAGGCCTCGAGAAAGTGTGCCCAACCTGCTCGGTGGTGCAGCGACCGGGGCTGCAGCACAGACATTGCCCCAAGGAAGCTGTGAAACACCTGCACACAGCTGCCCACCCCGAACTTCAGAGACTGACACGAGACCTCACACGCAACTTGCCACACCACGCGGAGACCTTCAGGCGCCCCCAGGCACCGCATCTGCTCTTCAGGATACACAACACGTAGAGAAACCCATCACCCCGATACACTGACAGCCCGTACTCTTCAAGACGTGGTACAGCAAAGTCACACAACCTGCATAATGGGATGTGAGGCTCTGCAGCACTCCCCAAACATCTGCTATTCTGCAAAGTACACTTTTCTGTACTACTTGGTAACCAAATAGTGCTCCCTATATCTTACCTACCACTAGACCACATACAACATAGAACAAATACTCAATGCCATCACAATCATAATAGATCGATCTACCCACCAAGATCTGTATTACTGAAAATCACTGCAAAGCAAAGGCAGTATAAAAATACCTCTAAACCACAGCATGACATCACACAGCACAAGGGGACTATTACTGCAGTAAAACTGCCCCACCAGTTCACATTAGCATTCAAACAGGCAGTCCCAGCCCTGTGCTGTGTGACGTAACCAAATGACAGTACCAGAGATGTTGCCGTGGAAGTGGGCCAGAACAGCATAAGCTGAAGGTTGAAGTGAATAGAGAGGTTTTGGGATGAGATGAGGACAGAACCACATAAACTCCAGCAAGTGGAAAGTTCATCCTGGTTCCTTAGGAACAGGCAGTAGTGGTGTGTGGGACTGATGCAGGTGGTAAACAATTCCTCCTTGCCTTTTCAAACCCAGAAGTGTCTGCCACCAGCCCGCAGCATTTCAGAGCAAATCACAGGGAAATAATCTATTAAGCCATATATAGAACTTTTCCTTGGTGTGTACTAGTGTTTGCATGTGCAAGTGAACAAATGTGCATCCCATATGTTTTGAGCCATAGAAAAATTACTTTCCTTTTCCCTCCAGGAACAAAGAAGCAATACAAAGAAACAGGGATTTTCTCTTTCTCCAGAAAACACTGTGGGTAAGGTAGCACAGCTTGCAGGTCAGAAACACCTCCTGAGCAGCTAAGATGGTGCTGGGGGCACCTGGTTCCCTGGAGTCAGCCCATGTGGCCATTTCAGATACACCACTGTGTTCCTGCCAACTCAGCCCCAAGCCAGCTCACTGCTGGCTCCCAATAGCAGAGGTTTCAATGGTTTCAATGGTGTCTTGTGGATCAGCACCACTGTAAGCATTCATCATGCTAAATGGGCATTCCTGTGAACTGCTGGAAGGACCAGCAAGACAGATAGGCTACAAAAGTGTTACACATGAAAAGTAATCAAGGAGGAGAAAGAGGGAAGCTTTGGTATAACTCCTAGCCGGTTCTGTAAGCTGGGTTTTTAAGGAGGGAGAAACAGGAGTACCTGGGGTAGGGAGCAACAGCTCCTCATTTCCCTCTTTGCTCCTGAGCAATGATAAGGGGGAGAAGTCCCACACAGCATCCTCAGAGCTGAATCAGAGGGAGCAAGAGGCATGAGGAGTTCAGCTAGTTCAGCTGCTGACGTGCTGGTGGGAAGCCTGGATCCCTGATCTTGTATGGTTTTGGTTAGTTAGTTTAATAATGGACTATGAATGTAAAGGCTTCTGTCTCTCTCTCTGTCTCTCTCTCCCTTTCTCCCTCTCTGTTTATAAGCAAGTCTGACACACTGAGGAAAAACTGTGGTATGATTTTCATTTTCCTCCAATTCTGAAAAGTGCAGGTGATATGCACTGTAACTGGAGTTGGGTGGAGCTTGTTGACAGAGAAAGTATGTTGTGCTAGAGCAACTGATATGTCTGAAAAAAAATTAAAACACTTTTTCCCCCAACACCATACCTGAAGCATAAGCAGCAGGTTTCAAAGTGTCTATGATTAGTCTGTAAGGACCTATAGCTGTTCCAGAAAGAAAGGAAATAAAAGGTTGTCTTTAAATGTGTGTGCTTAGTATCTTACAGAAACTTAGATTGTATTTAATTATCACACATCAACAAGGGGGAGTGAGAAAAGGTTACACAGGAATCACTTGTGTGTTTACTGTCTGCCCGTGTTTGTTTGAAAGTTATGCATGGTATTGCTAATAAGACATTATTGTGTTCTGGGTGAATTACACATTTGTTTATGCTGAAACAGTCTGAAAGTCTTTGAAGCCATCTGGTAACAATTAACACCTACATATCAAGGTTTTACCTGTAACTATCCCTGAGACTTCAGCCTGTACAACTTTCTGAAAAGAAACCCTTTCTTCTATCAGAGAGCTGATGATTTTTTTCCTCAGGGATAGGGAACACTTTTCCAAAAGCAAGTTCCTCCAATGCAGGTAATAGAGTGACAAGGAAAGCTGTCATATTTGTACAGCTAAGAAGCCAAATATGGGAGGACCAGGAGTGTTGAACTAGAATTCAAAGAAAACACTTCTTAAGAAACTACAGCATGAGTTGCAATATGGTTAAAGAGAGAAGAGAGTAATTTTTACTTATCAGACCCCTACATCATTTGCTCCTGAATGAGATCATCAGGAATCATGACCAAAAATACTCTCCTGGAAAAAAATACCTCATGAACCTCTGTGAGCTGAAGGCTTCCAAATCCCAAAGTTCCAAACCCACTTCTTGTTGGGCACACAAAATCTCTAAGAATCAAGTCATCAGTATCTCATCTTTATGTCCAATTTAAACTTACTCAGAGTAAAATACAACAGCTTTTAAAACTGACTAATAATGTGGTCTTGTTTTTACTATGCTTTTGTGCATTTAAGAGGACCTGCCTGCTTGATTCTGTGACAGAAATCTAAACCATATTTCTTTTGAAGTAGATCATCATCCAGCTAATGCTGTAAGCAGCATAAACTGGCTTTGCCCCCCAGAGGAGGACTTCTGCTCCCTCCTGGCCCCAGCTGTGTGTTCCCGTCCATTCCCTTTCATGTGCCAGCACACACAGTTGTAGGTCTGTGCATTGAGATGCTGTGGAAATTAATTTTTTTGCCAGATTAACTTTCAGCCAAATCAGTTCTGCAGAAACCAGAAAATCAAGATAAATCAGAACTCAGTTCTGTAATGGGGTTTAAAGCCTATGCTGGCCCAAGGGAGAACATGGCACAGCATGACAGCAGCCTTTTTCTTTTGATTTATATCAGGTTACAGTAGTTTGCAGGCAGCCTGGCTATTAGCTTCAGACACAAATACATATCCATGAGTAATATTCATAACATTCAGGTATCAGTTTCATGAGAGAGGATGAAAAGATTTAGCAAGTCATTGTCACTGAGGTTTACTATTCTTGCCTTCCTCCCTTTCCCTCATCCTTTCCCACCTGATGCTTCTTGGATATCTCTGTGAGCCATTTCAGCACATAAGTCTGGTAGAAAACTAACACAGGAAAAGGGAAAACATTGTTTTCTGCTTTGTTGGCAAGCAAAGGCCATGCAGGGAAGGTTCTGACACACCCCAGAGCAGACTAGAGGGCAAGGGCAGGGCTCAACAGCTGGGAGCAGAAGGGGAGTGGACAAGACCCCCACTTTCATCAACCACAGTAAGTTCTTTGCCCGAATGATTTCCTCAGCTAATTTCTTGCGCTTTTCATGTGAGTTTGTCCTACAACTGACTGGTCTGCTGTCCCCTCTGGCTCTTCTCCACACAGGCTGTGGGCTGTCAGATCTGTACTCTCAGTTCCTGAGCTCCTGAGCGCTGAATGGGGAACTCCACAGACACCACACAAGGTGCTGAGCTGGTGTAAGCTCACTTTACAACGTCATCCCTTACGCTGGGTCAGCCCTCCACGTGAAGGCACAGGGCTCCTGTCTGGCCTGTGATGTTCCACAGGTCAGCAGGGTGCTCACAGCTCCTCAGCAGGGTGGTCACAGCTCCGTGCCTGACCCAGTCATGTTGGTAGTGCTGGCAGTTTCCTGATGGGCAAGTGCTGTGCCAGCAATACAGCCCCACTAACACCCCTGCCCTCCCTACTGACTGTTCCTTCCCTCAGTGGCATTAACACAGTGCCAGCCAGAGGAGTAGAATTTAAAACTTCTGAAATCATACTTTTCTAAGTTGTAAGAATGGCTCTTACACTTTCTCTACTATAACTGGAAATTGAAATAAAGATAATCAGCACTTTGCTTTTTTATCTGTGAGGCTTTATCTTAAGATTCCAAAGCAAGCAGCAATTGTCAGTGAAGATTTGTAATCACTGTGCCAGCAGACATGGACTGGGTTAAGCAACCTGCTTAAAAACACAAAGGAATTTTTCCTAGTTTTGCTGCTAACAAGACAACACAAGTGCCGACCTTTAGTTTTTGGCTCTGAGCAGTGTCTCCTTCCTACACCATCACCCATTAGACAATTAATATTTGACATCAGGAGCCAGGGTTGCCAAAGAAGATGCTCCTAGAGCACTACTGGCTCAGCCCTTTTTCTGCCATTAATAAACCATTGAATGCATTCAATCTAAGTTCAGGAACTTGAAAAAGCCCTAAAAGAGCCTTAAGATGTTATTACTGGAGGAATGTTTTTTTCTGGGGTTTCAGAGATTGGAATGGATTTGGAGATAAAGTTGAACCAGATAAAAAGAAAATAAAAAAAACTTTTTCATTTAAATCAATCTCATAATCCCTGGAGATCTGGTTTGTGATTTTTCAAACTTTTTTTCTGGTAACACAGTAAAATGTATTTGTTTGCTCCCTACTGAATGTTGTTACCAGTAAACCCTTCAATTACTAAAGGCAAAAAGGGTCATAATTTCTGCTGTTTATATTTTGCATTTCTCTCAGCTTGAATAATGAAAATCAATAAAACCACTTTCACTGCCAAGTCTCAGTGGTACAATGTTGGTGAATAAAGGGAAAGCAAACTAACAAATATTCTTGGAAAATGCAGTAGAATTTTTTAAAATACAATATAAAAGATCTGTTTACAATCTATATAACATCAAGTTCTCACTAAAGTTTGAATTTGAACCTAATTTAAAGTTGAAATAATAAATAAAGAAATTGTGAGACTTGCAAAGCAAGATGATTCTCAGTTTCCATTCATGATGCCACCCTTAGTTCACCCTGGATTTTCTTTCTCTTCATATAACTATATTGATTTAGCTCAAGAAAAACATTTTTTTTTTAATATCTGTACTCTATAAGGATATGAAAGAAGAGCGTGCTTGAATATCCAGTATTATACCCCCTGTAATATCAAAATAAAAGTCTGGAACCAGATGGGAGAAATCCACTTTGAATTCGTCTAGGCAGAATTTGGATGAGCAGGGATCCCTGCTCCCTGCCGGCGCTCCAGGACAATACGGGAGAGCTGGCCCAGCCCTGCCCTGAGCCGGCAGCCAGCCGGGCTGCACCAACCCCTGCTGGCATCCTCCAGAGCCTGGGCATCCTTCAGCTCCCACGGCAGCACGGGTTCGGGGCAGTGGGTGCACGCCTGCAGGAGAAAAGGCTGAGTGCAGGACAGCTGAACACTGCGGGCCCAACCCCACCCCGCAGTGTGGAAAGGAATGTTTTGCTCATCTGATAATGATTTGTTTACAGTTAATTAAGCATAAGAGCTGTTGATAACAAGCTCTGTTTATAGTGTGGGCAGGAGATGGCTCTGTCTCAATTGGTCCAAAGGATATTAACATTCTTAAAAGTTTGGCAGGTGTAGAAATTAGTCCCTAAAAAAACCAAAGGTATGTTCAGAGAAATCCAGAGGGGAAGGAAAATCTTAATAAAGCCCTAGGGGAGAATTATGTATAAAAGTTAGCTGTTTAAAGGCTTCTTCAAAATGGTCCTCAGCCACAAAGTTATGTAAACACCTTAGTGATATAATCTCTAGGACACAGAGAGAGAGAAAAGCCTTTTGAAGCTAACTTAAAAGCATAGGTGGATATAATCCTAGATTTCTTTTTTATTTGTGTTCATTTTTATTGTGTTCACATATGTCAAAATAATCTTACTCACTGTTTTCACTTTGACAACTAAATTCTGCTTCACTCCAATCTCCACCTCATTTGGCGTGAAGGGGGATTTTGTGGTTCATGACCACAAACACTAAAGTCCCATTTATTACTTCATCAGAGTTTCATTCTTGCTCTGTGGTGTATCTTGCCCAGGATCATCAAGATGTTTCTCCAGGACATCCAAGAAGGACCAGCATCCTCTTCTGCTCTACAACAGCACAGAAAGACACAGCACTATGTGGGAGACATGTTTTGTGATAGGGAATGTTATCAGGCAGTGAGATGGTAGAAAGCACACCCAGCTCTGGACTATCCCTCATTCTCCACCGTCACCTAAACTCCAAGTAGAGGTTTATGAACTCTGTGATAATATCAGCTGTGTACTATCACCTGGGATTTGGTCTGAGTCACCTCTCCATGACAATCTTGCTCCTCCTCCAGGCAGCAAAATGTACAAACAGGGTATATGGTAAGTAGAGGTTATGCAGGAGCACATAAGCTGCCCTGAAAAATCACTTAGGCTTAACTTTTTCCTCGCAGGAATTTGTGGACAAAAATCTTTCACAGTTGTACAGGAGGATTTCTCCTCTTAAGCTAGAGAAGAAAACGAAGGTTCTTTATTACAGGCTTTACTACAGCACTGATCAAGGACATTTAGGTTAAGATCCTGGGGTCTGTCAAATTAGTTGATACCAAACATCTTGTGTTTTACATGTGTTTTAGAGCCCATGTCCATGGGATGCTCTCATGTCCCATGACAGCTTTATAGTGATGATTTTCTCTTCTGACACCAACACTGTCACCCTTCCTTAGGAGAGTGCTGCTCACTTCCCAGGGTGGCTTGGAACTGCTGCACAGCAGAGCTGCCTCTGCTTACTGATCTGAGCAAGGGGGTGTTACACTGGCTCTCTGTTCTTCCCACCCTAAGGCTACTCCTGTAGCAATGCAATTTATTCATCTCTCCTTACTCAAAGCTGTGCCTAAAGGCACAATATGGCCTTTGATTATCCAAGAGAAAAAAGTGAGCTTTCAAGGGCCACCACTGGCTTCTCTTTAAGAGTATGTAATTTCTAGATTCTGTTTACTTCAAGCTTCTAACACTCATTTCTTTTCCTGTGGTTTTCAGTAGTTGTTTTTTGTTTTGTTTTCTTTTTGTTTGCAGCCATTCTTTTTGTGACTGCTAATGGCAACATCTATATGGGTCGTAATCTGGCCAGTATCTATAATTTTAATTAATATATGTGATTTTTAAATGTCTGTTTCAGCACAAAATCCATGAGAAGGCCATTTACATCACAGCTAAAGGTGCAGGCTTTTAAAAAGATTCTCATCAATCCTCAGCTCTCTGTTTTCTGTTTACTTTCTCTTGCTTTTTCCCTTTCTTCCTTTCATGCTATTTTATACTGTCCAGTCATATGAGCTACAGATGCTAGAAGTTTTTACCCATTCATTCCCCAAAGCTGAATGATTTGCTCTAAACATGGAAAATCTGTGGGCTCCCAGGCCAGATCAGCCGTGGGGGATCTCAGAGAGAGAGGAAATTTTGGTCTCTGAGATCACAAATCAATCGCTCTAGCAACAGGGCTGGGAGGAGAGAGGACTCGGTGGAAAGAGATGCTGTGCCTGTTGCCAGCTGCATTACCTTCAGCTGCGGAAAGAGGAGGGTGTGTAAGTGTCTGTTCCCGTCCCCTGATCACAAAGGATTTATTTAAAATGCATGCCAGAAGGAGGATTAGAGCAGAGCCCTCCCTCCTTTCCTTTGTTCAGGAGGAGGAAGGGAGCATAGCCCTTGGCTACTGGAGTCTGGGCTCTCCTACTCACAGCCTACTTCCCTCTGCCTTCCTCTTGGACTTTGCAGTCACTTTTGAAAAGGATTGCTTGACATGCCAAGAATGACATTGTGCTTTACAGGAGTATCCGTCTCCAGCCTGCTTCATAAATTGTGCTCTACTTATGTAGACTGTGCCTACAAAACTATCTGGGTCAGCATGCACAGCAGCCTGCCTTTCCTTTAATGTTTTACCATAGACAGTCCCTCACATGATCCTTTTTCCAGATGGCCCCTAATCCTTGAACATATCCAAAATCCTTCAGCTATGGTTTCTTGATCTCTTCAACAACAGATATTTTTCTTTTGTGTATACAGTACATAGTGTGCTTTCTGCTTCTACAGCACTTCACAGTATTTCCCAAAAGCATTTCAAAATCTTCATTCTTTGCCATTGTATTCCAGCTTTCACACCTAAGGCAACAGCTGAACACCAGTGAGCCAAGCCAATGGCATATCAGCCTGAATTATGGTAACTGATAAACACCTTTCCTTCCAAGAAGCAATTCATTTATGCAGATGTTTTCTCCAGCTGTTTTTGGAATAATCACAGATTTATTAAGGGGAAAATCCAAACAACAGCAATGTTCTCTCTCTCTCTCCCATCATAATTAGTTTGTGCTGATGAAACCTGAGCTTCCCATTCACCATTTTTCCACTCATCCCTCTGGGGTTTTTACCCCAGTGCAGCACACCTACAGTCTGAGCACTCCCAATCCCTCCATTACCAGGTATGGAAAGAGTGGCCTCCATCCATCAGCAGGGGTTTGAGCTGCCTCTGGAGTGTGTGAATCCGCTTCCTGTGGCTCCAGCTGGGCCTTGGTAACCAGCATGGACATGCCTTTGTGACTGCAGAGCACTGCTCTCCTTGGAGCTCCTGGGAACCCAGTGGAGGGTAGCAGTCTATTGACAGTAGGACGAGTAATAAAGCAAATACTACTGAGACAGCTGGTGCTCTCAGGACTGGGTTTGGATAGAGCATGGCCAGTAGACAGAAGAAAGCTTGTCCAGACATCATACTCAGTGTTTGGGATGACAGATGAATCTTCCTGTTTGAAAAAAAACAATCCTATCAATAGTTAAACTTGCTCTTATTTTCTCTAGGGTTAGGATTCAGACTTGCATATTTACAGCTACTCAGCATTCTGGCTGCAAAGTGTATTTTGTTGCTCTTTGTGTGGTATCCAATATCCTGTCTTTTTTATTCTCACCTCCTTCCCCTTTCTTTCCAAGAAGCCAAATAACATATTCTCCTAACAAGCGTATAATTATTTAGTTATTGCTCTGTTTTATGATTGCATTGTTGGTAATTGCTCAATATTGCAAGTGATTTATTAGTAATTGCAGAGTTTTTCAGATCTGTCTTCAGTAGGAGAACAAATAGCACCTTGCATCAATAGACATCAAAGTCTTCAGGAGGGATTTTTCTTTAATGATCTTTTTTTACACTATCTTTCCTACTGCAGCCCTGAGGGCCAAAGTTTCTTTCTCTCTTTACAAAATAACTCAAAGTTTCACTCCTGCCCTGCAGTGGAAAAATGCATTACATCAGTCTTTGAATAGGATTTTATTTTGTAGTCCAGCTATCACTGCCTTGTAATTTCATCTGCATCTAAAGGGTTTTACTGTGGTGATATATATTCAGACTCTGTAACTCCTCAGCCACTCAAACTTCTTCTCAGAGCTTTTCAACAATAATTAAACTGCCAGTGGTTTTCAAATATTCCTGCCATTTAGACCTTCCCTCATTGACTTCAGTTGGGATTCACAGGTGGAATAGATGAGAATTCCACTTTTCTCTCATTAATGTATGCCTTCTGGTTACAGCTTGCCAGCCTTTGTGTAAAGCCCTCCATCATTTTATCACACTCTTTCTCCTAAGGGATTTCTCAGCTTTCTACCAGCTATAGCAAGAAACTCAGGTCATCTAAACTTGTCTGTGTGGAAATCAGGAGATTTTCCCTGTCTCCTCTCAGTGTGCCAAGAGCTGTGCCCCTAGTTTTCCTCTGCCTCCCACTTACTGTTGCACCTTCTCCTGCCACTGGTGCCTGCTGGGAGCCCAGCCCTGACTGCACCCTGGGAGCACAGAAGCAGCAGGCAAGACAAACTCTCCCCTCTCCTCAACAGTCCACATGCAGACTCTCCTTGGTTCTATCCACCCTAACCCCAACTCTGCTGTCCCAAGCCTTTCAGGAGGAGCTGGCAGCTAGTACAGACTAGACTGAAGAAGCCATTCACATCAGCCTCATCCCTGAACAGCCATTCCCATGCTTTATGGAAGATATGAGGAGTGGAGGGACACCATGTAGTGTCCCATCACCAGGGGTTACACTGTGCTTAACAGGAGGGCAGTGCACGGGGCTTGACTGAAACTTGCAACCCAGACTCCTGGCAATGCCAAGAAGAATTTTGAGCTGGACAGAAGAAATGAACCCTTCACAGATGGCTGCACAGCAGTACTGTGTATTTCCTGATTGACCAGTGTGGGTGGCTACAAAAAAGCAGGTAAGCATGGGGATGGACAAAAGGTAAAGAAATAAATAGATGCAAGACATAAATACTTCTGTTGACGCTTTTCTCCCATCTCCCAGTAACAAACTTGATCTTTCCTGTGCTAGGGAAGAAAATAAATTCCTATTGAATTCACTGGCTTCAAATGGAAATCATGTTTGTCATGGACTCCTCCAAAACTTCTTTGCAGAGGATCCCAGACTGCTGACTCACCCCGTGTCTGCTGGGGACAAAGCTGCCCCAAGTCAGCCTCTGAAAGGCTTGAGGCAGCCAGCTTGGGTGCTGTAAATAACAGAGGAGCCAATGGACCAAACCCAGACACCCTGTGAAGAGAGGTACAAAAAGGAAAAGAAACCAGAACAACAGTCCTCCACAAAGCAAACCTACTGTCCATTTTACTAAATGCTACATTTGGGGCACACAAGATTTTACCTTTGCTACCATTTAATAGGATGAAAAAGAGGAACCTGAATTTTGGAAGTAAAGTGCAAGTAATGTTCTTGTTAGCTGCATGCAAAGCCAAAAGGTTTTTTCAGAAAATAAACAAAGATTGTACCTGTTGAGACAATGTCAAGTATAGTCCAAGTCCACAAAACAGAAAGACTACTCCTGTGCTACTATTCACTGCAAAGCTAATGCTGGAGGCCATAACACTGATATTTAAAGAAAGGCACACTGTTTAATGATAAGTAATATTTTTCAGCTATAATTCCTTTTCCCCAGCGTGTTTAGACACATTGCAGAGATCAATAAGGATCAAAAAAAAAATCTTATACATTAAGTAGATTCATTATATTTAAGCAGTAATTAAGGACATGGCAATTTAAGCAAATATTGTTTAGTGTTACCCATTACCATCATGCTCTTTGGTTTCTTTTCTTTAATCTCATGTGGAAGAGGTCTGATTTTCAGAAACCTCAAAGATTTGGGAAGCACAAATGCATATCTGCCACTTCCCCAAAGTGGAGGTTGGGTTTATCTGAGGCTTGAAATTTGGGGTTTACTTGAGGCTTGAAAATCTCGGTGATTTCTCCTGTGATGAGAGCATTACCCCGATAAACTCTGCAGTTAAACCCTGCACACTCCATCCTCTGTGCACATATTGACAAACACAGAGGGGAAGTTTTCATGTTGGAATTAAGAACAGCTTCTCACCCCTCCAGAACTCATATTAAATGGATGACAAAATGCTCTTTTTGCCCTCTGCTAGGCTTTGGGAATGAAATGCACCGACTAATTCCATAAGGAGAAAAGCAAACAAACAGATAAACACATGCTGATTTCTTTTCCTTGCTGTTTCAACAACTCATTCATATTTTTAGAAATAGATTATGATCTGGTCATACTAATTTTGTTTGTATTTGGGTTCACCATTAACTAACTTTGAACACTGAATAATCATTAATAATACTATGAAATAACGTTGGTGGTGGCTTTAGATTCTTTTCAATTAATGCAACAAAGCGTGGAAATTCTTAGTTTTTACTCTAACTGGCCTATGAAGTCTTTTGCTCCTTCTTGTTTTCTATAGCATGGATTTTTCATTATAATGCTAGCAGTTAGTTTTTCACTCCAATCTCCACCTCAACTGTTTCCACAGTTTCCTGCAGCAGTTACAATTTTGGCCCCAAAGTTAATTTTATGGTCACATGAAAGTCTGTTCCTGCAAAGTCTGGGTGCTCCTTGCTCAGCAGAAGGATTAGGCTTTTTACAAGGTGCTGTAGAACCTAAGGGTAATTTGGGGTGATGTTTTGATGCTGTTTTGCAGTAGCTCCAAGGGAAGGCATCCCAGCACCGGGTGCCATGTGCCAAGAGCTGCCACAGTCTTTGCAATGCACTGCAGCTACTCAGCGCCCCTGCAGCCCGGCTTTCAATCAAAGCTGCTTCTTCGGCAGCAAAACCACCTTCTTATCACTCTGCCCCTCAGCTTGTTTTCCCAGTCCATGAAGGCACAAAGTATGAGACGGGCTCCGGGACACAGGCGGGCCGGATCTGCGGCAGCGCTGCCTGCACCGCCCAGATGCGCAGCGCGCAGGCACAGCGGCTTCAGCCCAGGTGGAAGGTGGGGAACGCGCCTGGCTGCCAGCAGCCTCTGCCGCCTCCTCGGCTCAGCTGAATTCCCGCAGCCTCCCAGCTCCCAGCCTGCCTCGGCAAGGCTCCTAATTAGAAACATCTTTTAGCTTCAAAACTCAATCCTGGAGGGTGGAAACCACTGGCAGAGACAAACAGAATCAGACCCTCCGTTGCCATTTCGACAGTCAGGAACACCCTCCAGCCAAGAGCGAGCTTCTCCGGCAGCCTCCAGCCAGCTGCAGGGCTCAGGTAGTGATTTGCATTCCTGGGAGTGCAGCAAGGACAGGAGCTAAGGCGCGGAGACACGACTGAGGCTTTCTGCATTCTCCCCCACAGGACTTTAAGGAGGCTGAACTTGGTTTTGTTTGAACTTTTCCAAGCTGACAGCGAGAGATCAGCTTGGGAAAGCCCCAAAGCGTGGAAAATTCCAGCTCTGTTGTTTGCAGCTTTATTCAAGTTCAGGCTGTTTGGGAGCACTGGATTCTTTTTTCCCTAAAAATTTTGCAACTTCGGTTACAACAGCTGTTACCAGGCAACCGACATAAATGGGAACACTTTGAACCAGTGAAACAGACAGTTTATTCGAGTTGCTTGGTGCCCAAATACCATAATCATGAGAGCAGCATTAAATAGATAAATAAAACAGTACAGGAGACAGGAGAGGCAAGGAGTCAGTGTGAGGAATGGGTAAAAAAAAAAGCAAACCTGACTGCAAGGGAGATAAGAGTTAGGAACCTACAAGCTCATGTGTAACACAGCAGGAATAGGAAGGGCAGGAGACCTGGAAAATAGGAAAATACCTTGTCAAGGAATGACAAGCTGAGGAAGCTGCTAAGCCAAGCCATGTGTGGCACCCTGGTGCAAAGGTCCTTTGTCCCAGCTTTCTCAGCCTTTCCACTGATTATCTGAGACAGCAGCACCACAAATGTGTCCAGCTTTGCTGTGAGTAAAGCCATCTTGAGCATATGACACAGGCAATGAATATTAGAGCTGGAGCCTTGCCCTGCTGACACAACCCATGTGGTACATATTGCCCATTACCTGATGTTGGAGCAGCAGCAACACCGAAGAGCCTCTCTCCCAGCTGTTTTCCTCAGGACTGGGATCTCACCTTGCCTGATGGCTGTGGTGAGAATGGTGGGATGGGAGGAACGCTTGGGGCTGCAGCTGTGGGACAGACATACCAGAGCCAGGTTTAGTATTTAGTGTTAGACAATTTAGTATTTGCAGACACCGTTACTTGAGCAGTGTGTCATGCTTTGGATGCCCACACTTCGAAGTGGCTCTTGAAAACTGCAGAGGCTTTAGAGGAGAGCTCAGAAGGACTTCAGCAGTACAAAATCCATGTTGTTGTCAGAGACCATCTAAAGCCATTACACTGAAGAGGCAGGACCCCAGTGATCTAGCACTTCTGTGGCAAAGAGAGAAGAGACAGCTCTTTATTTGAGCCGGATGAAAGTATGACAGGACCCAGTGGGCAGAAGCGTCATACCACGTTACCCATGAAATGCCAATAAAATAAAATAATGATTTCTCCATTAAACTTCAGCTCTCCTAATGGAACACATTACAGCAGAGTCAGTTTTGCGTAAGAAAGCCGTAGGTGTTGTATTAGGAGGTTTCTCATGCGGTGCCTCACTGTAGGGAGTTCACTTCAGAGTCTGATGACATTATTTAATTATGCCAGTGTGTCACTGTTCTCTGAATTACCTGAACAGAGTATTAATGCTCTGCCTCCCTGCATAGGATGCTGTGCAGGGGGAATGGCACTGTTCAGAGTACAAGGGCAACTGCAAACAAATATTTTTAGCAGCGCTGTGTAGAAAAATGATGTTAATGAGCAGTGATTAAGCACACAAACCATCAGAATATAATGATTAGAGATTTAGAAGCAAACATAAAAAGAACAAAAAGAAACATTTTATATTTTGGATGCTGCAAAATGTGAACAATAACTTCTCTGTGATATTTTTTCAGGTTTTTAATGTCTGCTACAACAAGTGAAACATGCCATGGAGATGGCTTACATTTTTCTAATTTATTTGGCAGTTTAATAGGGAATTATTTTTTTTTTTTAGTCATTAATATTTTTGAGGGAATCTATAACTCCAATCAGATCATTTATGGTCCTTTGAAGTCTTTTGTTGAAATTTTGAATTTATTCAGATTGATTTTAAATAGGATATTTTGAATAATTTAAAAACATTTACTTGAATATTTTAAATCAGGTTACTCTCTTTTTAGAAATAATTTCCAGATTAACGGCTGGAAGCCTTAACAGACTTCTTAGCACTTTTCCACATAGGATGATCTGTTCTCAAGAGATCCTTGGGAAGAAGGGTTCAACCACAAAGTTGACCTGACATACATGGGTCTTTCAGAGTGTCTTTGAAAGAAAGGTGCTACTACAAATTTGGTATTTTTATTGAAGATACTACAGAAAATTGTGCCAGAAAAGTAGTGCTGGTCAGCACTATGCAATCTCAAGAGCTGTAATCTCATTGTTAAGTCTTGAAGGGAAATTTCTATTCAGATAGATCCATTTCCATAGCAGAGAGTTCAGTCCTGTAATCATCTGCCCCATCTGTGCTCCCTTTGGATCCATTATAGCATTTAGAACCATGTCTTCTTTCATTACTCCTTGCATTTCTGGCAGAGGCAAAAGCTTATGAAGCCACAGGGATAGCTTCAAAAATAAAGTATTCTTTTGTGATAGATGGTGTGTAGTGCTCCTGATCCAATGGGCATACTTGAGATATTGTCAGGTAACTTTCTTTCCATGACTTAGTCAGTTTTATGCTCCTAACCTCACAGCTAATGCAAACTTCTCCCCTGTTGGCTGATAAGCTCAACTTAAGATAAAACTGTGGAAGGACAAAACTGAATCTCATGATATTTAATACCATCCTTAGAGCCCAGCAGATGGAGGCAACTTACACATAAACATTTCAGGTTTTGTTAGAAAAACAGGAAAACAGGACCCGCATTTATTGGGGCCAGAGACTTCTTAAGTCATATGTTGTCACTGTAAAGATTCAGAATCCAAAAGAACATATTTCTCTTTTATTTTTAATTTGAATTTTAGGACATTTTCCAATTGGGATCATCTTGCTCAGTTTTAGAGGTGTAGCATTCTTTTGCTTGGCTGCGGGCTTTCTGGCTTGCTTTTATGTTTGGGGTTTTTTTTTTTTTTTTTTTTTGATTGTTTGCTTTTTAACTTCTGCATTTGTTTCAAAAGAATCATCACTTCAAGCAAGTCAAATAAAATCATGAGTTACCATAGTCAGTGGTGATGTATAAATAAACCAATCTATTTATGCATGCCTAGATGACAGCCAGGGGCTTTGCTGTGGAACAGCATAAGAGAACACCACCAGCAGCAGAGCATTTGCATCTGCCTCCTCCTCTGCCTGCAATCAACCCGTGCCAAACCTTCTCGTCCTCCTTCAGTTTTGGTCCTAGAGCAAAAGTCGCTGAAAGTCACTTCCCTTTCTCTGTAATGTAAATAAAGTTCAGTTTGTCAGAAATGAAGTAAAACCTGCCACCCCCTTCCCACCAACTCTGTTCCTGGAAGGGCTGCATCTACACAGGACATTCCTTGGGGCAAGGAAGCTTCCACCTCTGCTCCCCCGGCTGAGCTTTGCTCTCCTGCCTCTGCTTTGGGACCAATCTTCCTGCAGGCTTTGCCCTAGCCAAGTTCTCTTCAGCTGCAGCAAGGACATCAGAAACTGCTCTGCTGTTACAAAAATCAGCAGCTTTGGCTTTTGAGGCCCTTTGACTTTGAAGGTAATTCTTGCAAATCCGTTTCCCCTCCGTGGCACGCCGCAGTTCAAAGGGAAGAGAAGCAGCGTGCCTGAGAAAGCGCTGCATTACTGCCTCCCTGCTGCGGGTGGGCTCTCAGCCCGTGGCCTCGGGCAGACTGCAGCAGCCGCTGTGCCACGGCTGTGACCCCGCTGTGGCCCCGTTCCCACCTTGCAGATGAACCACATTTGCACATCTTGTTTTCCTGTGTCTTTGCATGCAAATGAGAGTAGAGCACCTAAACCTGAGCCCAGCGCAATTAGCATTTATACAAATGCAGCACGTGTCTCTGTGCTTCTGTCTGTGGGCCATGCTTCCAGGCTCTGGCAGAGCCCACCAAGGAAGTAGTGAAAAAGGTTACTCGTGTGCCCGTTTCTACAGATGTGGCAACAGCATGCACATGCCCCGAGGTCACACTGAAACTTCTGAGGAAGAGCTAGAAATGCATTCCACAGCCAGCTGACATCCACAGTTTGGCCAAAAGCAGAATTTTATTTGGTACACTGATGATTTTCTGCTTTTTGGAGAGCACCATGCAAGCACAGTGACCCTTTTCCAAATTCAGTCTTGGTTCTGCACCCTTTTCACTGTGACACACACCACTTTGAAAGGCTTGTCCTGTGTTTCCCCAAAAATTAGAATGTCACCACTTGTGGTTAAGAGCTTTGGGGACATGTTGAATTACTTTTCTGATTTTATCTTTTCATTTTTTCAAAGTTTAGCATATTCCAGACATTCATCTTCTGTGCTGTCTCGAGGCAACGTGATAGAAAATGCTTTGTCAGCTAAGGTTGTGGCAAAAATGCCAGGCATGACTTAAAAAAATAAATAAAAAGGAATCACTCCCTCTACAAGTCTTATTTCCCATATATTCTTGATGAACCTGTTAGTTCAGCCACAACACTTGCAGTCTTTACAGACATCTAGCAGAAGCCATTCATTCTTAGCAAAATAAGGCACCCATGGTAAATTTACAGAAACAGACACATGAAGCAGTTTCCAAAGAACCCTCAGTACCCAGAGGTTACATTTCATGAGCAGGGAGCACTCCAAAAGTGATGGCATCAATGGGTCCTCAATGCCTCTGAAATTCATACCCCACCCTGCTGCTGAGACCCGATTTGGGCTCCAGCAGGCACCAGTCTGCAGAGCACCCCTAAGAATAATGCCAGGCTGAGGATGGCTGGAGTGCCAGAGACCACCCCACAGAGCAAAGGCAGGAGATGAAGTGGTGTCATAATTACCTGCAGCCACCCTGCATCTCAGCTCCTGTCTGAGTGTGGAGCGGCAGCACCAGCAACAGAGGAACAGGAAACCAAAAGATTTCCCAGCTGCTGTTCCTGGACAATAGGCCCTTACAGGGGAACAGAAGGTGGGGACTTGTTAAACTACCCCAGTAAAAATGCCAGGCCTCAGCAGGAATGACCCAAATGTGCATCTTGCTCCTACTGTGTTTAGTGCTTTGTACGTCAGCATAGATATTGACAGTTCCTAAATCCTTCACATTGTGGACAGCAAACATGAGGCATATGCTCAACCAAGCAGAAAGAAGCAATCCTGAAGATTAACAGCCAAATCTGGCACTCCTTCAATGGCCATGCTCTATCAAAGCTCCTGTCAAAATCAATACCGTTTTTGAATGGGGATTCAATCATACTACTACTCAGAGTAAGGGACAGCTTATTATCAGAGTCCTGGAGCAGAGCAGAGCTGCTGTAAAAGTCCTGACTGCAGTTACTAGAGGTAGGAAGCTCCTGCATGTCAAAACCTTGTGCATGCACACTCAGCCCTCCCTCTATTAGAGTACAGCATCACAAGCCTTTGTGCTCACAGGCTTTTCCTAGGAGCAGAGTGCAGGACCCATCATCTCTTTTGACTGTCTTGGATATAAGATGCAAGACTGTTTGAAATGGTTGTGCCAGTTACCCATGCTCACAAGCAAAAATAGGATGTGTGGAAATGCTTGGGTGTAGCTTTTCCCACTATGCTGCTACCTATAGTCCAGGAAAGTGGTGATCAAGGCTGATGGGGCTCTGTGCTTCCTAGTGCATCTATGCAGAGCACCATGTGACCTTGTTGCAATGAAGGAAATGGAGGATCAAGGCCCTGTTCCATTCCCTGTGCTTCACAGGTTATTTTCCACGTTTCCTCAGGTGAGATGAATTTTTTCTGAAACTCATGTAAAAAAATGCTCTGTTCAGAGGCTGTGTTACTGCACAGTGAATGGGGGTTACCATTGCAGACATTGATTGCTACAGAAACTGTCACAAAACCAGCATTTCAGTGGGAGAAAAAGAAGGGACTGATGCAGAAAAAGCCCGGGAAGATCAGTGCAGTCAGCTCAGGAGATCCTACATGAGCAGCTGCACCTAGTGAAAAGGGGAAAGCTGCAGCTCTTTTCCAGAGATACACATCAGAATCTCACATTCCCACTCCTCTAACACCTGGGTAAGAAACTGTTAATTTAATATCTGAAGTTTTGGGTTAGAATAATATAATTCACTGGAGAATAGCTGGCTTGGGATATAATCCCTGTGATTGAAATGCAATTGCAGGGAACAATTTCCAATAAGAAAATTATTTGTGCAATTTTGCACGTGTCACATTCAAACCTGAAGTAATCCAGACAATGTCAGGTGTTAAGCCAAATTCAGGGGTGTTTTCACTTAAACTTTGACTCTGAGCACCTCCTGGAAAGAAAATATAGACAGAAAGTCAACCATCTGCTAATGTGCACAGGTAGCTTTGAAAGTGAAATCATGAGAAAAAGGTAGATGCTAAACAGAGGAAATGTCAGAGAAGTGAGCAGCACAAGCAAGAGTGACACCCACCTCCTGAGAATGCATCTGTTTCCTCTCATGTGCAGAGTGTGCATTCTTCTAGGAGGATCACACTTCCCTGCCTTTATGTGCTTTAATGTTTTAGCAACTGACTGACCCCACTGGCATCTCTGCCAACAATTACAAATCCCTCCTTCCCTGCTAGGGACTTGGCATGTCTAGGACACCTGCTAGTCCCAAGATTAAGGTGGAATCACTGGGCAAGTATCATCAGTGATCTAACTTTCCTTTCGTGTTTAATGTCCCTGAAACCACTGAGCAGGCTTTGCCTCAACAATACAGTAAAAGCATAGGCATTCAGCATGTATAATTTAGAGACTGAGGTTTTGGCCTCCAGGGCCTTGCTGAGCTGATGATAATCCACTTGACAGGGTGATTTTTTCCCTAAATGATTCAGCATATCACATCCCTTTTGTCCTGCTTATTCAAGGGGAAAATACCTAATTGCAACGAATAGCTTGTGGGGTGAGCCCAGAATGCCTGGCTTTGGTTCTCTCACAAGGAGAGGGACCTTGCAGAGTATCCAGCTCTGCAGAAAGGCTGTCTCCTTATGCTTATTTTACCTGACGTGGCTGTGCCCTGCCTTTCTTTCAGGGCTGTAACTGACCCTGTGGCCAATTACAGCATTGCCACCCTCTGCCCTGGTGAGTAAGGGTTGAGGGGTGCCCTCCCCAGCCTGTCTGCAGTGATTCTGCATGTACATGCATTGGAATGCAGCTGGAGCCTCATGGAAAAACCTAGTGGTTTTCAAGGCAGTGTGGGGGCAGCCCATGAGCAGTTGGAGTGGTTTTTATGCCCTACTGCCTGCTGTTCAGCTGTGTCCAGAGAAGAAAGAACATCAGGCTGGCTCCAGGGCAGCAGCTGAGCTGCTCACGTTGTCCAAATTCAGCCCAGGAGCCTTGGATTTGTCCGTCCTATGCTGGTGCATTTCTCACAGCAAGCCCTGCCTTACTTTACTCTGCCTTAGTGTTCACACAGATCTAGCCTTTTATAAAACTAACATTTTAAGAAAAAACCACTTTCCTCCCTTTCTGTCCTCTCCCAAAAGACCAATGCAGAATTACTGAGCAGGTTTAAGTGTAAAGATGTGTGCCTGTGAGCAGGCTCATCCAGCACTAAGCAACTCAGCCATTTTGAAGCCTGAGGCCCCTGGGAGCCCAGCTTGGCTTTCTATTTTTGCAAACACTGCTTTCTAGGCTGTGTTTAATAATTTCTGTTAGATGTATCTCCACAGATGACCCAGATTCATTTGAAAAGCCTCTTTGTCTTAGATTGTTATGCACATATTTAAAGATGGGCTTAAATGCTTTCTCAGATCAGGGCCACATCAAAGAGTTTTGTTCCTGAAGAAGTAATGTTTGCCTGCATTTGAAGCAAGGTGCAAATTCATCTAGGGATTCTCTTGGTTGCTTCTTTGCCACTTAAAACGTACATCTGACGTAACCAGTGCTTGTTTACTTTTAAAAATCCCTCTTGGAGCAAGCATGAAACTTTGAAGGCTTCAGCCTATCTCACATGATTTGTCAGATGAGGGGACCACATAGCATCCTCTTTCCATGGCAGCTTGCTCCTCAGAGCCATGGAGTTCCCAGCTTTGTCATGTTTCCTACAGTTTTAGATGACTGTGCCAGACTGAGGTGTCAACTACAAGAACTGGAGGAGGGATAGCTGTGTGCTGTTGCCTTACTATAAATGTGAAGCTGAATCTGGATATTTTACATTCAGTTTACTCTTTGAAATGGATGGCTCTTTCTCTTATATTCCTTCTGAGTATTTTTCACCTTTATACAGTGGACTTGTTACACAGTGATACTGCCATGCTCCAAATTCTTTCCCTTCATGTGATATTTCAGTCACACTTCTTACCTGGCCTTATGCCATTTCTTAACTGTTTCAAGGTGTGGCTAGGAAACTTAACACATTCCCTAAAACAGTACATGTGAAAATCTAAACAGCTAATATTCATGCCAAAATATTGCTTTACCCATTGCTCATCTTTCCAAGGCTGCATTAAGATAGCTACCAGATATGCACTGGTGTGACAATTGGCTGCAGGGTGTGTTTTGGCAAGAAGAGTGATCTGTTAGTCATGTTGGAAAAGGAGCAGCACAGTATCAGAACAGAGGGTCTCTACAACTTTGCTAATGAGTTGTAACTAGCTGAAAGTGTAGCTTCACCAAGTCAGCATAAAGAGTGCCACTAAAAATACCTGATGAGAGAAGAGGAAGAGAGAGGAAAATCAGAATGAGGAAAAGATGCAGTTTTGGTCTTCTTTTTACAAAGAGATGCAAATGATGCAGAGTACAAAATGTATTATTCTGTTCTTTGCCAGAAAAGACACCACAAATTCCACATCCCAAGGAAGGAACTGTCACTGGAGAAGATAATTTTTTGGCATAGTCCTTTTTCCAGTGATATTTTTATTATATTCAGCAGAAAAAATACTCTCTGGGGCAAGCCTCAGGCATGTGCTCTAACCAAGAGCCTATGGAATCATCCTCCACATGAAACACTTCAGCAGTCCCAAGTACAAAGTACAGCTGCAATCCCATGAGAGGGGTCTGAGTTCATGTTCCAAGTACTTATAGCCTAGTTAGAAAACCCACCTAAAAAAGGTTCCTGCTTAAAATTTAGCAGTTCTGAGAAGGATTTGAACCAGTCTCTTGACATTCAGGGAAGGATTCTTAAGCACTGAGCTACTGAACAAGAGGAGAATAACAACATCTTTGCATCCTCAAGCAGTTTTCTGAATCACAGTCTTTGTCTCCTCTTTTTACAGATTTTTTTTTAATTGAACTAATCAAAATTTTGGGGAAGAGAAAAGAAATAATTTTGTTAAGCAGGACAATAAGTCTGATCTAAACCAATTACGAAAATTGGATGCCATAATTTTTTAGAAAATCAATTATTCATGTGGCCCTAATCATGAAGACATTTTCTAAACTCATCATTTTCAACAGTTACAGTGTTCCAATAAATTTGCAGGTGCAAATTTAGCTGTCTAAATCAGCATCCTCATTCTTTGTCGTGGCTACAGAGCTGCTAAGAATGCTGTAACTTCTTTGGCAAATAGGATTAGATTTAGGGGCTATGCAAGTATCTAACTAAGTATATAACTGAAAATATTAGCTACAGGAATAAACACTGCATTTGTGTGTTCCTTTGTACATTTATTAAAAACAAAGCATTTTTTCCATGCACATCTTTTGGCTAACTCTGAATACTCCCCAGTCAGAGCCTGGGGGGTGATGTGCAGAGAGGGAGGAGTGATTGTGTTGTAGCTGTCCTTGTGAGCCGGGTTCAAAACCACAACCACTTACACTTATCCATGCCAAGAAGCTTATAAAAACCATTTCAGATTGTAACAATTCACTGCAAAATTGGAAACACATTTGACTCCACCCCACAAGATAATCAAATAAAAACTTTAAATGTGAAAGCACTGGAAAATGTGATTCAAAGCTTCTTGCTATCCACTCGACCTACCTACCCTCAAATATTTCATGCAGGCAAAATGGAGAATAACTGATTTGTGTTGTTTTATCTGTGGGAAGGTATTAAACTTAAGACTGCAAAATAAGTCTGTAAAGTTATTCCTAAATAAACTATATTGTATTGAAATGAGTTGCATATGCACAAAGCTAGATGAACTCATTGTAGAATAACACCAAATAATTCTTTAATAATTCTCTCCAAAATGTTGCTATCAGGTGGTAGTTTATACTCATCTATGGGCTTGGGATAATTTAATAACATTACTGCTATTTCTTCTTTAAAGAGGGTGCAGATAAACCAAAATGGTTTTATTTTGTAAAATCACAGTTATTTTTCTGTAATTTGCATGTATCTTCTCATTCTACAAAGGTAATTTGATTTAATAAAATTCCCAAATAATAACATATAAATCAGGACCTATTCCTGATAGAAAGACCTAACACACTAGTAAGATTTTTTGCACCTAAAGGCATTTTTTCTCAGCTTTAATAACACAAGAAGGAATGACTACATAGCTATGAAGCAAGGGAGGAAAACTTACTATACATATAAAAACAGACAAAAGATATTTTAAGGAAAAACTAGTTAAAATTAAATTCTTATACTATTTTTCCTCATTTCACAAAATATGCCTTTGGCTGGACTATGGAATAAAATAAAGATGAATCTCATTTTTATTATTAAACAAGCTTTCACCTCAGGAACTCATAAGTTCAGCAGTGACACGATATCATTGTGGCCTTGCTAAGTATTACTGTCCCCAAGAGGCAAAGGGTCACATTGAGAAGTGATCTGGAGAAAGCATCTCCCCTGTATTGAAATGGCCATGGAATGTCATCATGGAATCCCCAAATGGCTTGGGCTGGAAGGGATCTTAAGGATCATCCAGTTCCACCCCTCTGCCATGGGCACAGACACCTTTCACTAGACCAGGATGCCCAGAGCCTCAGCCAAGGTGGCCTTGAACACCTCCAGGGGTGGGGCATCCACAGCTTCTCTGGGCAGCCTGTGCCAGTGCCTCACTATCCATAGAGGGAAGAATTTCTTCCTTGTATTTAATCTAGTCTCTTTCAGTTTAAAGCCCTTGTCCTATCACTACATGCCCTGGCAAAATGTCCCTCTCTGACACCCTTCAGGCTCTAGAAGGTGCTCTAAGGTCTCCCCAGAGCCTTCTCTTCTCTGAGCTAAACAACCCCAACTCTCTCAGTGTGTCTTGATAAAAATGGTGCTCCTGCTCTCTCTTCCTCCCTGTGGCCCTCCTCTGGACCTGCTCCAACAGGTCCCTGTCCTCTTTCTGGAGGTCCCCAGAACTGGATGCAGTACTTTGGGTTAGGTTATTTTTGAAGCAGTTTTGTTTAAGCTCTTTACCATTTAACTGTAATTTATTGTTTTTCTAAGAATTTAAAGATATTGATTGATCACCTCTTTCCAGTCATCTTTAAAAACTCCAGTCCCAGTAATGGGTATGGGTGGATCCAGGGTTAGGGTAGATTCCTTTTTCCCCTATAGCCTGTGGCAGCTGCTTGCTCTCAAGCCCAGCCCCATCTGTGTGGACCTGGGGGCAGGGGAAAGAAGCTCTGCACTGTGGCACACAGCTTTAGAGGAAACCCCCCCCACAGGGAGAAACAGTGGGTGGGGAAGTGAGGCAAAACAAGGGCAAGGCTCAGGGCATGGCAAATCCTTTGTGGACACACTGTTCCAGTATTTCATGTGCCACAGGCCTCAGAGAAGGGCTGCTTTCATCAAAATCCATGAGAATTTTGCTTCAGAGACCACTAGAGAAAGTAGGAATTTACTCTAATTCACCACTCTCTTTTATTTTCAATGCTCTGAAAAGAAACTGTTGACAGCCACACACTATAAGGCCAAGGAGATGCCAACAAATACCTAACGAGATCTCCTACACAATCAAAAAATTCCTGCTGTGGGTACCCTCCCCGAGCAATACATGAACTGTGCAACTTTCATAACAAGAGCTATATAGTGCTTATTTTCTTTCAAGAGAGCCTTAAGGCAGACAGATTATGGATGTAGGCCTCAGAAACCTCTATGAGGTAGTTCTTACTTAAGAAAAAAGTAAAGAAAAAATGCCATTGGGCAGATCAGCACTTTGTCACCATTCACTATTAAATAAGGCAGGAACAAAAAATATCAAAATTGTCAAATCAGTCCTCTCCTAGTCCCAGTCAGATGCTTTATAGCTTCCTTGCACTCTGGCAGCCCTTGTATGGCTTGTTATGCTAATAGATTTTAATTGAATTCTATCAGTGGCAATGCCAGAAAAGGCTTACTGCATACAATTGAGTTACCATGCTCTGCAGGTCCTTCAGATGTGACCAGATATGGTATCTTTTCCTGTTGTTCCCATCTGTAAACTTTAGGTTATCCATCAGTGGCAAAGCAGATAGATCTTTAATGTAGTCTGTGTGGAATCAGAGGTTTCTATTTCCTACTAGCCTCCAAGTGACCCTGTGCCCAGTGGCAGGCTGGCTGCAGCCCACTCCAGAGAGCATTCCTTCATCTAATAACACCCAGCACAGAAAATCCCGGACTAAAGTGGGTATTCAGCCAACTGCTTTCTGTCACTGCAGAAACAGGTCAAGTAACATGTCCCTGGGTGTGTTAGTTCATTGCCTTTCTCTTCCCTCTGCTTGCAAACACTGTGTGGGCACAAAATGCCTGATGCAAAAGACCCTCTTCTGTCTGTGAGAGCCTTCACTGATTGACCTACACTGCCTGCACCTCTCAGGCTCACAGCTCAACCTGTGCCAGGGCCAAATTCAAACTTCTCAGGTGAGAAAATAGGGAGAGCACAAATCATGCATTACATTGGTTCAGAGCAGGGGCCCAAACTGCTTTTCCTG
This sequence comes from Haemorhous mexicanus, assembly GCF_027477595.1. NCBI lineage: Eukaryota > Metazoa > Chordata > Aves > Passeriformes > Fringillidae > Haemorhous > Haemorhous mexicanus. The sequence continues at coordinate 24,884,665 of NC_082348.1, read as the reverse complement.
TAGTTTCAGCTACGTCCAAAGGAAGGGCTGGCTGTGCTGCAGGCTGTCCAGCAGCTGAGGCTTGTTTTCCTTGTGGGCACTGACAAACTATATATGAATTATTGTGGATTCACTACTGCAGAACATGGTCTGACATCCCTCATATTTAGGTTTATGTTGCAAACATCACCACCTACATGTAATAAACCAGGAGTTAAAATGTTAAAGTACGAGGAAGTCAGTGAGGGCTATTTTCTTAAGACAAGTTCACCTTTTCCAGATTTCAGCTGCAGGCCTTTTTTAAAAAATCTTGGCTTTCATTTTTTTGAAACCTCAAAGTGTTGCAGGTCAAAACTGAAAAAAAACCCCAACAAAACCTCTAAAAATAATGAAACTAGAGATGGAGGTATGTTTTACAGCACATTGAACCATGAGCAAATAGTGCAAATAAGGAAAAAAAAAGACACTACAGAGTGCTTATACAGACAAACCAATGTTTTCATGAGATCTGAAAAAAATCTGCCTAATAATAAATGACAACTTCCATCCCACAGCAAAGCAATAATTTAAAACTAAATTCACATTGTAATTAGCATTTCAAAAATGCAAAGAACTTCAATATAGATGTCCGTTAATAATCTCACTGCTGTTGGAAAGCCTTTTCCACCCACACATGATACTTAATTAAACTCAGAGTTCCACATTCATACAAACAGACAGTTATGAAGAACAGGTGGTTCCTAATTTGAAGATAATGGATAAATGAATCTCAGTACAACTTCAGAGCCTCAGATTATCTCATTTAATGTTTTACTTGTACTTTTGAAAATTTTACTTTAAGCTCAGTTTTCTTTCTCTTACAGCCATAACATAGCATTATCTATAACAGTTGATGTTTGTCATTTAATAAAATGTCCCAGATCACTTTCAGAGCTATTAGAATTGCTTAAAATGAGCTCAGGAGTTTCTGCTCAACCTGCAACATGCTGTATTTTTGATGTGACCATAAGACTGTTATTCACTCACATATACATGGTAGATAAGTGCTTGGACATTGTGAAAGTGCTGAATGTTTCTACCTCCTTTCCAGAGGTAGAAACATTTCTTTCAAGAAACTTCTATTTCCAAAGAAAGACTTGCCAGGGTTGCCTTCTCACGCAGCAACAAGCCCAAGAAATGTCTTTGAGATGGATCTAAAGAAAAGACTTGAGGGCAGTTTCCTACCATTATGGGGCCAGTCCCACACAGACTGGTCATTTGCAAGACAAGCTCCAGGTCCATCAAAAGCCTCTGTGCCACAGATGATAAGTGCAGTGATGGCAAGGCTGGTGTACAGCAGAGGTTTCTAAGGCTGCTTGCAGCTGGAAAGTTCCCTGCTGCTCTTCAGGAGAACATATTGAGGGCATCCTCAAAAGAATCAGTAAAACTTTAGCTGGCTGGTGGGAGGGCTTTGTACTGTCAGAGGAGTAGTGAAGGCAAGAGAGAGGGGTCAGGAGAGAACAGATGTGGACAATGAACAAAGCAGTCCCTAGGCTCTGTGCTGGGTTGCCAGACCTACACTCAGCCAGCACGCTCTGTAAGGATACCCAGGTGGTGGTAAAATCCCACACAGCACACTCAGGACTGCTCCCACTGTTTTGATGGCTCACTTAAATGATGTCACAGTGTTGTGTCAAGGCAAGCAGCAATCTCAGGCCTCAGGCCATGCAAGTGCTGCTGAGCTGGCTCTGGACAGAATCACTAAGGATACCCCTTAATTAATTAATATTCAGTCTAATTAATTAACCACATGATGGGTTGTCTGTGGGTTGATAATGTTCATAGGCTTCACAATATTTATGGGGAGTTCTTTGCCTGGCAGTTTCTATCTAGAGAGAGCACTCAAACCTGGAGGAATAGGCTTGATTAAAGAGAATTTTTACTGCCACCTGCAAATTTTACAGCACTTTATGTGGGGTTTCACTATCTTCATCTGACAGTGCATGAAATGCTGGAAGAAAGCAAGGCAGGGACGAACTATGACTGAGACTTAGGTCTCCAGACACCCTAGTTATCTGATAAAAACTGCTTCACTTGAGCTGAAGCCTTTTTGTTTGTCTGAGAATTTCTGGTGCTGCAGAAAGTTAAGTTGCATCTCTTACAAAGTGGTGACAGTAATAACTCCTAAAGACTTTGTACGAGATTTGGAAGTTTCTTTGGAAGGCCATTAAATAAAGAGGAGAACAACTGATTGAGATAATTCCCAAATATCACCCAGAAAGGCATCACATTTGGCATTTCAGCTGTGCAAACTGCAATGACTAATTCAAAACAATGAAGTATTAAAGAAAGAGACTATCTATAGTAGAAACAAATGAGTCTTTTATAACCAATTCTAACAGCTATTTAAAGAGAAAATATAATCACAGTACAATCAATGGAGTGAGTAATATTTACTGGTTGATGAATGTCTCTCTCTGGAAAAAGGAATATTTTTATGTTTGACTTCTGACAGCTAAGGTAGCTGTAAGATGCAGTCTGAAATAAACAGCTCTTATTTTAAGAAAGCAAATGATTCAAATAGTGTAGGCAAAGACACAGTAACTCACACCTCCACTAACAGTTTATTCACTAGCCTACTGTTTCTCTTGGTAAATTCTTGTTCTACCTCCCACTGTTACTGACGCAACTTTTATTTTTCAGTAAAACTTTATTACAGGCTTGCTTTTGAATAGAAAGGACCAAGATGCTAAACCATAGTGCTGCTGGCTGTCAGCACACACGATGGTGGTTTGAACAGGGAGGAGCGCCCTAAGTTGCACTGCTTTGCACAGCTTGGCTGAGCCAGGATCCTTCAGCATGGGCAGGGCCATGCCTGCAGTTCAGCAACAACAGAGAAGGTGCCATTACTCAACTGTGTGAGCTCCACTAGAGTGGCTGATTTTTATGTGATGAGAGTCTTCCTTACTTGAATTTATTCCAAGGAATATGCAGATAAATAATTTGTCATATTGAGTTTAAGGATGCTCCATCAAATAACTCCATCATGATTAAGTGGAGAGCACATATACCATAGAAACCACATACACCACACATGTGTGCAATATATCTGAGTTAAATGAAAGATTGTTGGAAGTTTTAAGGCTGGTTTTTTTTTTTTGGGGGGGGGGAAGAGAGACTGTACTCAGAGGTATTTTTCTTAGTTATTCTACAAGTCCCTTGAAACATGCACCACCTATTTTACGTCAAGGATGTGGAGGCCTTTACCACCAAGAGAGTCCTGTGCCCCATCCATGGCCTACATAATACTTCCATATCATTAATCTTTTAAAAATTCAAATAATCCTCCTACTATACAGTACTTGGAAGAGAGATAAAAATTTAGCAGTTAATACTAGTACAGCAGATGTTGTATATTCAAACTCCACTATTGAACTATAAGCGTATGGTAAAGGCATCAAGAGCAGATTGTCTCCTTCACCTTGAATTAACTGTATGCCCATCAGGTGATCTCTGTTCTCTCTTCCTTTATTCCTACTCACACTGTTCTCTTCCTCCTAATAGTCATCCTCATGTTTTCCCTCATAGTTTTATTTCTCCTGTTTGTGTGGCCATACAAAACAGCTGGAAACCTCCAATTCAATTACACAGAAATAAGAAAAATCAAATGAGAGGTTTGGGTTTGCAAGATCCTTTAACCCTTTGTGATGCTTGTTGATAGAGACATGTCTCTTGCTATCACTCTCCTCTATCTAAACATACCTTTGACATTCCTCCAGAGTGCAAAATCCTCATGTTCAAGTCCATACTTTACAACAGTGGTACAAAGATTTAAGGAAGTAAAGGAGTAATTTAGGAAGTAAAGAGTTTAAAATGTGTGAGAGTGGAAAAGGTGTGGATTTGTTTTTCTTTCTGTCCAGGTCTCCAAACAATGTTACTAAAGCCTTGGAGAAAAGTTCATGTGCTTGAAAGTTCATCTGCCCCCTCCCCAGCAGCACAGTGGTTTATTTAGTGAAAGGCAGCTCCCTGCAAGCCTTCTCACTCCGATAGCCAGTTTCTCCTGAACCTCTGGCATGAAAACCCTAATCTCCCCCACACACATTTTATTACTTTGCTGACTTTGACCCTGCTGAACACAAACTATGAGACCTCTTGTTCTCCTGCTCTTACATTCCTGTAGATTCTTCCTTCTCATTGTGTCTTTATAAACATCTCTCTAAGCCCATCAGATGTCAAGCTTCATGCTTAAACACTACCCTGAACAGAAACTCTGTCTTGAGTAGGGGCCTCATTTTGGAACAGCCCCAACTTTTAGTCCAACAAGCTCTTTTCTTTCCTTCAGAACCCTCTTTCATCTAAGCACTCATTTCATAAAGCTTTCTGCAATCAATTTCCTCCTCAATGTCATCTCCAGTTCCCCCTTTGTTTAAACTATTGCCCTCTTTTCTGCTTCTGTCAGATTTAGAGTGTAAGCACTGTGACCAACTCTGCATGCCTTGATGGCACTAATAATGCATCATTATATATAATGATGTAATCAGAGAAAGTTCAAGAGGCAGTTCAAGCATGGGGAGGCTGGAACTAGCCCATCTTCAGATGTGTACAGCCGGTCATATTATTTGAGATAAAAGGAAAATATGTAAATAAACAGTTAAAACTATGTGGGGGAAAAGCTAGGGGAAAGCCATGATATTAACTTTATATTAACACCATAACTGTTGTGGGAAGAGAGAAAGAAAAGTGGATCTGAAGTTTCCAATTCCCCCAAGTAATGCTGTATCACTGAAGATTTTGTATGAGACTATTGCATAATGGGAAAAGCTCCTGCTTGCAGGACACATTCCAGCAGCAGCCAGGAAGAAAGGCACATTGTGTATCTTTCATCTTCTCTTGCCATATTCCCTGTTATTATTTTAGGAAGGCACAATTACAGGCTCAAAATTTTCATAGATTTTTTTTTTGAAAAATGCCTCATTGATTAGATTTTACAAACTGCCCAGAAAAGGAACTCCAAAATTAATGGCAGGCTGACATAGCTTATATTAGTGAGTTCACAAAACCTCTTTGTAACTGTCAGCATGTGGACCCCATGGCTGCAGGACACACTGTCAGTTTCTTAGAAAGATGGAGGAACAGTGCCAATTCATTTTTCCTTGTCAAACATTTCATTTATTATTGAGCCTGTATGCAAGTTAATGTCTCTCTCCTGTGCCAGCACTACTGCAACAATAGCCATTTTTGTATTTCTCTTGCCAGCTAAGTTTGTGCTACCCATGCTCTCATACAAAAAAAAAAGATGTTCATGGCAGTATGCACTTAATGAATGAGCATAATTAGTATGAAGATGTCTCATCAGGCTAGTGAGGTGGCAGCACACTAAATTGCTACATAACCTGTAAAATGAAATTACTCCCACACCTGGACCTGGTGATAAATATGCTTGACACAACAGAGTTGTTGGTGTCTTAACATGCCAGTTTGAGTTCACTTTGCTGTGGACTGGAAATTGGAAGAAGCCATGCAGGTGCCCTTCATCCTTCATCCCTGGACTCTGTGGGCAGAGTTGCACCCAAGCAATGGCCTTGTAAGCAAAGGAAACTGTAAGGATGTCAGTGAACCCCCAGTTCTTGATACAAGGGGCTCCCTTCCCTTGTAGTGGATTTGGGAGAGTGGAACAGACACTCTGTCTTCAGCAATTCCACCTTAGTGTTTGCCAGCTGAGAACAAATCTCCTTTTGCTGATGATCCAAGGCAAGAAGCTGCAGGCAGCAGTGGCAGCCTGGGGAGCACTTCACAGTACTAAACCTGTCACATAGAGAGTGACCTCTGGTGGGACAAATTGCTTGGGGAATAACCCAGAGGCAGGTATGCTGGAGTCCCTGTGGTGCTGATGATACTCGAAGATTAACTAAGAACAAGAAAGGTACACCTCTGCTACCATAAATCTTGCTAGCAACCTTTATTTGCATTGCAAACATTTCTGGGCTTCGATACCATGACTGTGCCTCCAGCAGCTATGACTGCAGCTTTGTTTATCTGTGCAAATCTGAGCAAGAGAAGATTGATCTAAGTGAAAAAAAAAAAAGAATAAAAAGAAAAATTAAAAGCTTGGCAGGTACTTAGTGACATGAGAACTGGCAAAACAGACACTGGGAATTCTTCATTCTAAAAGACAAAAGAGAGCTGAAATGAAACTAGAGCCTGTGTTTCAATGAAGACCTGTATTTTGCAGGCTGGGACTGCACCCCAGTCATTGCAGGTTGTTCAGCTTGCAAAGGGGTGTTCATAGAGCTTTAGTGCTCTCCAACCTGGCCAGGGTATTTTGGGTTAGAAAGTCAGTGTGAGGGAGTTCTACCAACACACCTACAAAAGAAAATAGCGTGGGGGTGGGCATGTTGGCTCACAGCCGAGTCAGAGCATTTCCCTGTGTTGCTGTGCCCCCAGCTGTGCCATGGGGGAATGAGCTGGATTGGACTTTGCATCTCGCAGACTCAATCACATCCACGCTCCTCGGTCTTTGTTACGAATGATGCTGTAATAAGCATAAAGAATGCAGCTAGCAGTTTGAGATCCCAGGATGAATTTACAGCGCTGACAGCTAGAGAAATCATCTCTTGATATATAATCAGAGGGAATTTGATACAGGAGTCACTGCGAGAGGATAAATGTGTCATTTTTAGAGTTGATTTGACTATAGCCCCACTTTAATTGCAGAAAATACAAAATAAGTGCCAAATGGAAGTATGAGAAGCAATTTTTTCTGTTCATTACTGACACAAAATAAGCCATGAGCTTATCCTTTCAGACTCTGAAAATTCAAAACACCCTCTACATTTTAAGCCCTATTTCCCCAGAATGAGAAGTAAAGCATATTTGCATATTGTTACGATTATAAAGCTATAGGAAAAAATCTTTCTTTTCTATAAGTAAGATTGATAGGCATTTTCCACAAAACTTAATTTTGAATGAGAATATAAATTAGAATTTTTATGTATGCCATGCAGTATTAATATTTTTAGTCAGTATGGACATATTTCATATTGTTCAGGGGAGACAAAAAAAAACCCACAGCCTCTAACAAGAGTTTTGCTAGATATTAGTTTTTCCAACTGTATTTTGGCAAGCAGCTATCTCTTGTAGAAATCAAGTAACCATGGTGTCTAGTCATCCTTACATCTTCTGAGATCAAATGCAGTTTAAATAACCACAGTTAAAACAACTTTCTTTGGAAAAATAGTAAAATTCAGGGAGCATGCATTTCTTTCAAGACACCTTCTTGTATTTTTATATATATATATATATATATATATATATATATATATATATATGTATATATATATATATAAAGCTGCCACCTTTGACATCTGCAAGAGAATTTAAACTACAGGAACTGTCTATTTGATAAGATACTTTCTCTTTACATAAAGTATCCTACAGAAACTTTATCTTTGGTAAGATATTAAGTTACTGGAAGATACTATTTGACTACTCAAGTTTTACACTTGTTTGGATTCAGAAAATTGGAAGTGTATGGATCAATTAAGAATGAATTAATGTAACATTCCATCATGAAAAGAGATGCTTGGAAACCAATTGCAAAATAATGAGTTTAAAATGCCACAGAAGTTTAAAATTACTCATAAAAGTACGAGTGGTGAAACTTGGCCTTCAGTGAAGTCAGAGAGATCCTCAAACCAGTTTCAGGTTAGGGTCAGGTTTGCAGCTGTAAACGTTTGGACATTTGCCCTAGCTTGCTCTCCACCATCCTTTGACCATCCTTTTCCTCCCTATTGCAGCTCATTTTTTTCAAGCTTGTTTTCAAGAAAGCTCTGACCCTGGAAAAGGACACACATTTGGCACCTTAAACCTCACAGATATGCCTTAGCTCACTAAGGCTAAACCATCAGTTAACCACACATACTCTTCCCTACTCCCATCCCACCTTTCCTCAGTTGTCTCTACACTTTCCTTCCTGACACTCTAATTGGGAGCTTTAAACTGTTAAGTATTCAGGATATAAATTATATCATTTTGCATGTTTGTACATTGCCAAGCACAAGAATAGTAACCGCTTGCCTTTGCTGGCAGTCCTATGACACGTTTGGTAAGGGGGTGGAAGCTCTGGAGGGCTAATTAAATTTCAGTGTGGGTGATCATATTCTACTTTCCTAAATTCCTTCTGCTTATCTAAATTCCTCATGTAGTTACAACCTGATACAATATTTCTCTTCACTTCCCACTCCAGCTCGCGGTGTAGCGTGACTTTGTGCTTTTCAGCAGCTGCCGCAGTCCTTCCCAGAGCTGCGTTTCATTAGTGGCTAGCACATCTTCTGGCTGTGTCGTCTGCAACGTGAAACACACAGCTCGCTGTGCCTGTGTATGTGTGTTTGAGAGAGACAGAGTATTTTATTAATATGGGTTTCTTTAAAACGCAGAAGACACTGATCCCTTAACTGTGCTCCACGGAGCACTTGCGGATGGCCCATTACGAGCTGGTATGTCACATGGTGTTCATTTGCTCCTTGTTTCCAGCTGCTAAATTGCACTGTGACTCTCTTAAATATACGTTAAATGCTTTCCTAATATTACTTAAGCAAGTAAATTGCTTCCACTGCCTGAAGGAAATTCTGCAATTGCAAGCATGGGGGGAAAGGAATGGAAAGGGTGATCAACAAGAATCTCTCTCAAAAATGTCATCCCTTAGGTTAATGTGATCCCCACAATAGTGGATTCCTGCTCTCAGACAGATAACTGCCCCTTCTCTAGCAACATTTTGTTGGGGTGGATCCCACTGGCCAGACTGTGTTTTGGGCTAGGTCTCCGAGAAGTGCTTGTTCTCTGCTTTGCTTTTTATCAGACACACAAAGCTTTCCAGGATGCTTGGCACATAATTATTAAGTCTCTTCAGGGGAGTGGATCAAGATCTTAGCTATAGACTGATGTACCTAGAATGTGACAGGTTGCCTGGAAACCTCAGGGTAGGGTGGAAGGGTCGTATAGTGACACTCTACAATGACAAAAGTCTCACCATTTTACAGTAGACTGGGGAGCCAAAGCCAGGGGCTGTGCCCCGTGCTCGGGAAGCAAAGTGTGATATTGCAGTCTCTTGTAACACAGTGCTCACGGTGTATGTCTATTTATTTAATGAATCTCAGCATTTCCAAGAACTGATGCCAGAGTCCATATGCCATTTTCTTTTTCTCTCTGTTTCTTTTTTTTCATTTTCTTTTTTAAAAGCAAACGATCAGAATATAAAATTAGAGTTGCAACGCATGCTCTGCTTATATTGCTGTGACCCTGAAGATAACAAGGAAAATGTCGACTAAAAATGTAATAAGTGAAAGCACTTTCTACACATACCTTCCTTCCCACCCCACTTATATAAGGACTAGTCAGAGGCAGAAAATAAGGGACTTCTTGCTACTAGCCAGCCTATCATCTTTGCCCCCAGGCCAACTCACAGTATCTACAGGGAATTTCTACCATTGTGAACATAAGGCTGTGCAAACAGGTTGTTTGCTACACAACTGTGCAAACACACGGACATGGAAACAGTTCAGCAGGGTCATGCCATGGCAGCCAGGCTGTGCTAGTGGGCCATGTGTGCTTGGGCAGAACACAGCAAATTTGGTTGACTTTGGCAGGCTTGTGCTGCTCTCTGCTTGCATTAGCATCAGAGTACGTAACAGGCTGTTCAGAATAGCTGTAGAAGTTGTTGATTTTAGATTTCTATTTCTAAGTGAGCAGTTGGGGTTTGTGTCCTGTTGCAGAACAAGGACCACAGATCAGTAACATGAGTATTTGAAGCTTGTACACTTCCATTCTCATTATAGTGTTTGTCACAAAGATGAATTAATGTTGTGCCATTTTCATTTCTCATTACAATCTTTGTCATGAGATGAAATATTAGACTCTTAAAGTCTCTATGAATCATAGCAGCTTGCTCTATTATGTTGACCTTTTCAATATTCTGTGTTTGGACTGGCTGGCATTTCCTCTCCTCTTCCTCTGCAATAGCCACACTAAACTTGTAGGCAGGCTGCACTGGGCTTACCAATGAAAATGCAGAATACTGATGAAGTCAACATTGCACAGGCATGTCTATATTTTGAGAATTGCAGAATTTGAATTCTATTTACCATGCAAAAGGAGGGACTATATTATATTATGAGGAAAATGGCTGCCTGCAACTGCCTCCACACCCCTGAAAGGATCTCATCCCAGCTGAGAGCAAAAAGTGAGAGATTTCTCCTTCCTGCAGGCTGCCACCATCCTTCTGGGGTACATTCAGCAAATGCAGTCTCACTCTAGGAGCCAATGCTCAAGGGATGGAATGTTTAACCTTCTTTTCCTGACCTCCATTCCCTTTTCCAATCAGGATGCAGGGCTCTGACAAGAACTCTGGAACATGTGGAAGACAGCACCAACCTCTGCCTTACCATTTAATTTCTTGGTCCAGCAGTGTCACACAGCCCTGACCCTGATGGTCTGACAGCACATATTCCCTTCAGCCAATCCTATTGTGAACTGCTGTGGTATAATAAGAGAGAACTGGAACATAAGAATCTCTTAAGCCAGCCCATCAGACCACCATAAGTCACAGCATTTACTTCTTCCACTCATGACTTGCACACTTGCAGCAGAATGCAGAAACTGAATTAAACTGCAAAGCAGCAGTAGCAAAGCAATGCCATCAGATCCCTGCACTGAAGATGGGACTACTGCTTCCAGGTGCTGGCCCAGCCAGTCCAAGAGCTTTCACTTTAGTTCTTCTTTGTAAAATAGTTACATCAATAAAACCTCTTCTATGCATAAATTCATATAATTCAGAGGTATGGGCAGTATATTCTTTTGTGGGCAGTATATTCTCATTTCTCCTTAGGGAAGTGTTCCTGTGTAACAGGTGCATCAATACACCCATATACTTGCCCAGACAGAATCCTTGTTCTACATATCTAATTCATAAGTATGGACCAGGTTTCGAGAGCAAGGACATTTTTGCTGATCTCTCAGACTGTTTCTGTCTCCCAAAGAAGTCACTCCCTGGACTTCTTAGCAGTCATTGCTATTCCCAGGACTGGGCAGAGAATTTGGGGGCACTGGTTTTGGAGGTGATCCATGGACACACATGACAAACATAAATGCCTAAATCAATACACCATTTAGGAAAGCTGTCTCATCCTCCAGCTGTTAAAGCAGGCCAAGTGCTGCTATTTGGTAGCCCGAGAGATTGGTTTACAGAAGTTCCTTTTACGGAGAAAAGGGCACTGACTTCCATACCCACCCTCAAAGATACTACAAAAGCTGAGTTCCTCCTCCACCTGTAGGACTAGCAATGGGAGCTCACACAAGGCCCCTCCAGCTCCAAAGCAATTTTTTTATTAAAATCCAAACACGCAGCTCAGTGCAGCACTAGCTGTGAAATAATTCTTTCCCCTTAAGCAAGCTCCATTAGTGTTTTCCTTGTTTAGTGGTAACAGACCTGAACATATAAACAACCTCATGGCACACTCTGGGTTAGTCAGTGCCAGTCAGTAAGAGCCCCCCTCCGAGAAGACACTACAGAAAGGAATGCTTCTAATTTAAAATCCTTCTAAGTGCTAGAGACGTTTAAAGCATTAAGCAGCAATTAATACAAATAAGAAACTCAATCTCTCACATCATTAATACTAATTATGCTTTATAGTTACTTTTTCTGAGTAAGATGACAGACAACATGCATATGGAAGAGGCTGCTTGACAGAGGTGCAGAAATGAGAGGCAACTAAATTGATGCCGAAAGCAGCGTCAGACATATTTTAAAGGTCCTTTGGCTTCCTCAAGCAGGGGAAACCATTTCTAAACAAGGTGGAATTGGGCCCACAGATTGTTCAGGAGCTCAGACAAAGTGATACTCAGTGTGGGTGTCTCACGTACTGGGCAGCCACTCTTGACATGCAGTGCTTGGTGTTTGCAGTGGGACAGCTGCTGTGGATGTGGGTGTTTGACATCCCTGGGACCAAGACCCAAGGTGTCTTCAGTTGGATACCAAGCTCCAGGGTCATTTGGGGAAAAGCTGAGTTCAGTTTTTTTGCCACAAGGAGTACGGCACTGGTGACTCTGAGGACGTAAGTGATGATGCTCAGGGCAACTGGACTGAAACTGGGCCAGTATTTTCACACCCTGCCTCTTTAGCACTGTATTTCCTGTCCTGTATGGTGAAAGTCACCAAATACCACAAGTCCCTGTAGAAAGAGCTGCTGTATTTTACTGCAAAGGTGAGAATCTTATTTCTCAGTATGTTTACATGTGAAATTACAAGTGGCACAAGGACTACTGGAAAAATCAATCTGGCATTAATGTGCTTGCTGACAAAACTATCCAGATGATGTATCCAGAGAATCAGGAGTCAATTTCTACTAAAGCAAAAAAACCCGCGTATTAAGACTGCATGCACTTAGCCTGTTTTCTCAGATTAAGACTATTGCCAAGCTCAGCATCACACCTTATTGTGACACTTGCTCTCATTTTGCACCTTGTACTTTCCATGCAGTCATTACGTACTCCTGCACTGGTCTGCTGCACCACACAGCATGCAACCAAGCAAGGACAAAAGGTCCAGGGCTTAAATCAATTACAATATGCATGAAACTTCAGCATACTAGTTAAAGGAAATCTGAACTGTGCTTATGACAAATGCTTTCTGTTTGAATTCCCTGTTGCTTCCTTTGACATGGTTCCAGCTTCTTGTCCTGTCAGGGGAAGACTTCATTCAGAAAAGTCAGCAAAAGCTGGAGAAGTCATTAGCAAGGCTCTCCCTGTCCTGCCTAGTGTTGTGCTAAATTATACTCGTGAGGCTACAGAGGTATTTGCCTTTATTTATTTTACTCCAACATGGAAGTATCCAAGACCTGGATTAGCAGTGGCAGGGCATCTTTACTATAAACTCTTAAAAGCTGGCCTTACACAAACGTATTTCAAGTTCCCATGTGGTCTCTGGACTCCCTGTGCAAAGGGAAGATACCCCTTGCATCATGAATAAGATGCAATGAATAAGAGCAGCACAAGAATTCTGTCAATCAGTAAAACATAGCTAGCCTAGATAAGGGGGAAGGAGAAAGCTCATCACTTTTCACTGTTGGCAAATACTGGCTAGTAGTGATGACTTGAAGAACATTTCTTGTGCACACAGCCCCTGCATCAGGATGTGCCTACCCCTCAGGGCTGCCAGATCAGTGAAGATCCAGTGCTGAGGTGGCCGCACAAACTCTTGCTGCATTGCCCTATGCTCAAGCCCTGCCAAAGCCATGCTCAGTGCTCCCTTGCAGGAAGTACTAGCTGTGTTCCATGGCACAGCTGCACTCTGCTTCTGGCAGCAGCCCTTCAGAAGGCTGAGCATTTCAGCCTCAGAGAAATTCTGTACATAGCTTTAGGCAATGGAAATCATGCTGGCAAGAAGTAGCAAGGCTTCTTATTCTTGGCTCCGTCACTGACCCGCTGTGTGACCTCAGGCAAATCACTTCACTTCTGTGTGCTGCTTCTACTTTCCGTCTTTCATCTGTCTTGTCTGTTTGACTGCAAGCTTTGGGAGGGGGATGAGTATGCAGCACCAACCACAGGAGATCTTTAATCTCTGTTGGGACTCTGAGTACAGTACAAAACCTACAGCTATTCTGCAGTCCATACTGTCTACATTAGCTCTTTGCATGAAAGTATTGCAGAGTGGTCAAAATGGGCCACTACTGCAATATTTGTCACATCAGCACTTCTGATATCACCTGGCACTCTGTCCACAGAGCAGGAAAGATATTCCACCTAGCAGGCCTTCTGTATTTTCATTTAGATTGTTGACTGTACATGAAAAGTGAGATTATGAATAGGGCTACTTTGCCTTGAAGGTATGCTTTGAATGTGTACTTTTTGACAATGAAACAGGCATGCTCTAAGAAAGTTGTTGCTTCTATAAATGACCATGTGAAGTGCAAGGAAATGGACTTTTCTGTCTTGAAAATGATTATTAACAAATGGATGAGTAGCAGTGTTATTACTGCTAATGTGATGAAAACACCCCATATTTAAAAGGTACAACAGAGGTGCATAGGCCAAGGAAAGGCCTGACTGGCTGATATCCTATTGGGATGGGTTTCATTGGCTGTAGAAGGTGCATACTCACCACTAGTTTAGCTCTGGCTATAAAAGAGTGAATGGATGTCTGTGTGTGTGTGTATACACAGAGATGAAACAAGAAAGAGAATAAGACTGAAGATAATGTGTCAAAGAAGTCAAGTAGTGGGATCGCAGAGGTAGAAGACTCCAATTGCTATGTAGACCTGTGCTTAGCAAATTTTTAAAATACATCATTCCTTGAAGAACCATAACCTTTTGGCATTCATTCTTCCAGTTTTCTAGGACAAAGAATATGTTATGCCTCCTGAAAATACTCCTTCATGGTCTGGAGCTGACTGAAAGATCAGGTAGCCTGAATCAGCCCCATGGCACTTATAACACTCTCCCTGAAGAAACTCTCACAAGGCATAACTTTCTTCTCTTTTATTGCATGCTTTGTAGAATCTCTATACAAGGTACCCCTGTTCCAATTGTAAAGCAGCTTTGGTAGAACCTGTAAAGAGCAGTTGTCAGCAAAGACAGTGGATCATGTTATCACACAGCACGATGCTCTGCAACATTATCATTTTGCAAGTTCTGCTGCTTCCTGTTGTCCCATTTGTAAAGGTGCTTTCTGGCTTTCTCTCCCTCTATTGTGACAGCTTTTGTCTTTGCACCACTGGTGCAAAACTAAAGAGATCTAACTGAACAAGGGAGCAGTTTTGTTCTCCTGCAATAGAGAGATATGTCAGGCTTTTTAGATGAAAAATAAAATATAGACATGTTTTTGAATCCCCTTTTGTTTTTCGAAGTTTTACAACCTTACTTATCTGTAAACAAAATCATCATCTATTTTTTTTTTTCATAGCACACTGCATAAATACAACTTCATGCATCTGGGAAGGTGACAGCTGCCCTGTGAGATAGATTGTGACAGTTTAAAATCAGGGAATCAATCACTGAGATATAGTGCCTGGATGCCATTCCCACCAGGATGTATTGCAGGATCCAGGAGCTCGCTATTTGAGATATGCCATCATAACTCTGATAGATTAAAGCACCACATCCAGGAAACAATTGTGTAAGAAAAAATGGTGTCGTAGATCTGCCAGGTTACAGCACAGATTCCAGGAGCCAACCAAGGGAGGGCAGGGCTGTATCTCTGCTCCCAGAAGCCGCCAGAGCAGCATGATGACAGTTCTGTTCTCAAACAGCCCCATTATGACCTAATTAGCATATATGAATTGCAGATTTAAAGCATTAAAGTGATGTACAAATCGTTAATTTTTTGTCAAATCCATGTCAGCCTTGTGTATGCCTTCCTATTTTAATGTTGCATGACAGTGAAAAGAAGTCTAATCCTCTGTATATAAAGAAGAGAGATCTAGTGTGGCTGATATAATGAGATCTATTTAAACACTGGATGTTTTGCAGCTTTGAGTGTATCTGCTCAGAGGAGGAAAAAAAAAAGCCACATATGTCCCATTAAGGTTAATTGTGAAAGGATGTAAATATATTCAAAGCCCCAAGGGCAGTTCTGCATGTTGTCTGTATGAAAGAAAAGATATAAAACTTGTTTTCCATCAAAACTTCTTTTTAGTTTTGCGACAAATAAAAGGAACCACCTGCTCACGCAAGATGGACCTGATTTTCAGAGGAGATGAACACTCAGAAAAATCTAGCTCTCACTTTGGAAATCAAGTTTTAGCAATAGTCTCAGGAATGGCATACAAAAAATTCAAACAGATATCAAAATCAAGTCCACATTGACTCCAATGCCTGCAGAGAATCATTGCAAAAAGGAGGACAGCAGCTTTCAAGTGCAACTTCCTAAACTTCCTATTAGAGTTTCACAGTGATGCTGGGAATGCTAGGTATCACCTGCAGGCTGTGGCTGGCTGTCTCAGCCACCACAAACTGTTTATATTTCAGGATGGATCTCCATCTGTTCTGGCCTCATGGATTTACTATTTTCCCGGCCTCATGGATTTACTACTTTCTTACTATCCCATTTCATATATCTTGTTTTCCCTCCCTGGCTTTAAAGGTGCTCTTGCATCTTATGCTCAGAACAGAGGATACAGCTCCTGTTCTGAGCTGAGAGCACTATTCAACACCTTTGGACAAACTCTTCTTCTACCTAATGAAAGTATCTTCCAGGTCCCTTTCAATGAGCCAATTATTCCTCAACAACAAGTGGCATTTCACAGGCATGACCAAACATCACACATCCATCAGACAGGCTTGCATATTAGACTGACTGAAATCCAGTTGCATGAACACAGAGGTCTTCTTTAACAGACTACTCCATCTCTCACACATCCTGGCCTGGGGATTGATTGAATTCCAGGGAGCTGCAAAGGAGGTAGGTAAGAGGAATAGTCTTGACAGTTATGTTCAAGTATTTTATGCATCAGAAGAGAAGAATATTGGTGGCATAATTACAATGAAGTACATATTCCAGATGTACAATTCCAGATGCTGGCTGAGATTTTTATTAAAGACAACATCATTAGGCACCCACTTCCAATTTGTTGTCCATGGGTACTGCAATCTTCTACTCTGCACCCCTTTGAAATCACCTGTAATCTCAAACCAGCAGATTTGGTCAAGTTGTTTGTGTGTGTCTTTGTTTTAGATCTGTGTGTTTCTGCAGTCGACAGCACTCCTGGGCAGATGATTTCTCTTACAGTTCACTAGAATGCCTTTCCCAGCAGCAAATAATCAGCAGTGTAGCTCATCTTTCCTGACAGGAGTTGAACACAGAGATGGCTCTCCTCAGGCTAGGAAAACAAGGATATAGAGCAGTGAAAGTGCCATTGAGAAACGTGTTGGACTGAGAGGCAGCCTGTGTCTGCTCCATACCTGGACAGGTGCTCAGCACTTACCTCTTGAGTGTTATTTTGGTAGCTCAGAGAGTAAGTTGATAAGGAGTCAGTCATCAGCACATGGGATCCCTACACTTTAGATGAGTTAAAGGGTACGTCTCACAGAGACAGTTGGACACTCTCTTTCTGCCCAAGCTTTGGGGTTACGGAGGAAAAGAGCAGGTGAAAAGCTGCACTAGGAACAAGGTTTGGGAGGAAAACCTATGGATTTCATTTTCCCTTCAAATCTTGCCAGAATTTGCAGAGCCACCAAATACACTACAACTCTCCTGGAATGATTCTATGATTTTATTCTATGATTTGCAGTCTTTACAGTAGTACTGTGTTTTAAAGTGAAGAGTGGGAATGAAAATTGCATGAATTTGGAGACTGCAGGCAGCGCAGACACCATCTCTGAGCAGAGGACATTCAGCAGTAGGCATACTGATTCAGCAGTAGGATGAAATCAGGGTAGGCTGAAATGAGTAGGCTCCAGGAGCTGAAATGAAAGAAGTCTCAAAGTCCTTGAGAAATTAATCCCTATGTGAAGGGCTAAGGCAACCAGTCAAATGTTTTTGCAAGAGCCTTCCTGAGGTCCTTGAGGGACTCTGGGAGCATGTAGGGCTTGTTTTGGCCTTCTTTCAAAACCTGGAGTCCAAGGGAATACAGTTGTAGGGACTTTCTCCCTGAAGACACAAGAGCTTTGAAGTGTATTGGCAGAATGCAAATGAACTTCTGAGCCATGCAGACCCAGCTTTGGCCTTGCTCCTGCTGCTAAGGACAAGCTGCTTGGCAGCCACAGAGCAGTGGTTTCATTGCTTCTTGCTGAATTCTCTACCCTGCTCATCATTTTCTTCTCTGCACTTGCACATGCAGAGCATGGTACAGGATCTAGCCAGGTAACCTGGCAGAACACCTGCAAAGCCTTTCAGGTGCTTGCATTTCAGACCTCACCTGTACCTACTCTAAAATATCAGTGCCGAAATGCCTCCTTGGCTGCAGGCTCCTGAGATCAGGCTCTTAAGGAGCTATGGGAGAACAGTCTGAGCAAAAGGTCCACTAACGAAGCAGCAAAATCAGCTGGCTCCAGGGACTTGTTTAATTTCATTAACTTGAGAGTTGATGCAATATCTCTTGCAGTAATTGGTATGTTGATCTTGTCCCTGTGCTATGAAAGAGGGAAGCATAAGATCTTCATTTCACCCCAGAGCTCAGATGAGCTAGCCCTACATTGCACTTGGTTAGTGATCTTCAAAAGGCATTATTTATTAAAGTAGCTTTCTGGGATGCTGTTCAATCCATGCCCATTATCCATGCAAATTCCTCAAGCTGTATTGGGTTAGATAGCTGCTGGTATTGCTGGAAAACCAACCAACCTGCAGAAATCTTTGCTTAGTTCTTTATTGAGCACAATGTGGTCGGGATTAGTCAGTCATGGCATTGGATTAGCATTATTGGTAGCCATGGCAATTTTCATTTGTGTGACAATCCATGTAACCTTTCCCATTAAAATTCAGCTTAAAATACCTATGAGAATCCCATAGTTCTCACTGAATCCCAGGAATATCATATGGCATCATTCAAACTAGGATAAACCCAAATACATCTGAAGTTTTATTCAAATGAGCTGAAACCTCACTAAGTTCAATTAAAGAATAAGAGCATTAAAAGCCTGAAAAAATAGGCTGTGTACATTCTAATTCTGATCTGGGTCTTGCCATGATTAATTACACTTCTAAGTCTTATGGTTCCTTTAGACAAATATGGGAATTGTTCCCTCTGATTCTTGTTCACTCAGTAGTTAAGCCTGCGAGGTCAAGCTTTCACCTGAACGGAGGTGAAAATTTCTGGTGAGGTCAACTCCATGCCTGCTAAAAATGCTGCACTCGTTTGTTGAGGTACCAAACCTTGCTGTACAAGACCACACCACTGATTCTGGCAGCCCAGCTTGCCCACACCCCATTCTGAGTTCCACATTCAATTTGGAGATATAAAGCAGGATTTTCTTCACCTCGAGCCTGTCATGTTTTTCCTTTTTTTCATACTCACGAATGAATTATTGTAACTATGCCACCAGAATTACTGCTGCAGGGGCAGAATTTAGACTCACTGAACACACTGTTTGTTAACAGCTTAAATATGGAAGTGGAACAGGAGATGCAATCCTTCTGCCCAAGCTCCAGCTCTCTGCTCCCTGCTTACCAACCTCCAGATGAAGGGCAGTAACAAGCAGCTGGAACATACTCACACCTTGCACAGCTGCAGCTGTTTGCAGCTGACCTGCATGGCTGCATCCTTTTACAGCCAGGGCCAGGTAGAGAAAAAAGTAATGAGTTCTCACTCTCGAGCTTCCCATTGGGATATATTGCCTTAACTCAGTGTGAAAGGCCTTGGTTTTTGAGCTCTGCCCAACCAAAAGATCTCTGTTTTGAAATGCATCCTGCTAAATCTCTACACTCAATCGCTTCATTAAAAGATTGAAAGGAAAATAACAGGAGTGGTTAGATCAAAGTGTGTAATAAGCAAACACAGTAACAAACATTTTTTTTCCATTATTTTGCATGTTATAATATCCCAGTTTTATACACTGGGTCTTTCTTAGGAAAGCAAGTGTTCAGCTTGGAAAATTTTTCCATGTGAAGGTGTACCCATTAAAATTTAAACTAAGGTCATACATTTGTTATCTACCCCGAGTTATATCTTAGGTCAGCAGAGGGGAAGACCTGAAAAGTGAACTTTGCACACTGTTCCCTCCTCATTCTGAAACACTTTTGTTGAGAAGATGTTGGATTATAGTGCTTAAAAATTCCGTACATCTATAATAAAATAAAAATAGAAAACCAGGCATAAAAAGATATCTGTGCACATGAAGAGTGAAATGATTTCACACCTCGGCTGAGTACTCTTTTTTCCATGTCAGGGAATCCAAAGATACTGCAAATAGTGCTGAGGCCACTCAGAGTTTTGAAAAACCACACAATTTTTTCCTAGGCACCTGAAGGCCAGATGTACTCCCAGAGTTTCAGTCTGAAGCAAGTGAGGGTGTCCTGCTTTGAAGAGCTGTAAGCACCCTGTGTCATTCCTAGAAATATGGCAGGTTTAGTCCTAGATGTGAGATCACAAATTCAGCAGGTTTTCAGGTGTCCATTTCAACACACAGCCCACTCATTTCTCATGCACAGCCTGTATCTGCCACACTGCAGTTTGTTCTTGGTTTATGCCTTGAACTTCACTTCCCTGCCACTGTGGCAATAGCCAGCCTTCACTTGTACAATCTGAACCTTTTATCATGTTGTGTGATTGCACATAAAACCCTTCCCCTTCAGATCTTGTGTGAAGATGATTTTTGTGGTTCAGTTGCTAGAAAAGTCTTATGCTCAACTATAAGCTAAATAAAACAATTTTCTTGCCATCAAATATTTAAACCCACTGTGCTGGCATGGACTCAAAGTGAGGGAGTGAAATATGCCTGAGAAAAAAATGGGAAAACTGAAACCTTTATCTTACAGATACTTCCATCAATAACTTAAATTATGCAGCTGTCCTCAAAATAGATCAGACTCACAAACAGCACAGCTTTTACATGTGGAGAATACCTGATGAATATACATTCATTTGAAAATATAATTTCTTTGAGTATTTCTAGATATTTTCCGAAGCCTAGGACTGTTTGAATCACTGTGAGAGGTTAGAGAGCTGTGAATGCTTTTCTTAGGTTGCATGTGAGTTGCTGGGGAAGTTGATATGTTATGTACTCAAATGAAAGGCTTTTTTGAAACTGAACTCAAGTGCACTGCAAATTCAAGTCAGCAGGGTGCCAGTGCCCTCTGTGTTTGCTCTCTGTGTCTTTAAGAACACAGAGTTAAAGACTTCCAGCAGAGACATAAGAACATAATCTTCTCACTGCCTTCTGCACTAGCAAGGGATGGTGCCTAGTTGTAAAACCTGTGTGTGTCTTCCCAGGATGCTGGAACCCTCTGCAGACACCTCAGCTCCATCCCTCAGCCCAGCTGATGCCCAGGGCCCTGGTGCACAGTGCTGTCAGCCCCCAGCTGCCAGAGGGGCTGCCCTAGGCTTCGCAGCTAAATGTTTTCAGGGAGCTCAGGGGCAGCTCCCACTGGTGGGGAGGACACGACGTCCTGGGTCACCTGAAGCTCTGGTCTAGAAAGAAGCTGGCCAGAAGTTATTGCTGGGCTGGCAAATTGTCCAGAGCTACAAGGAGTAGTGGGACTTATTCCCTTCATTGGACCCCATTCTGAGTATGTCTCTGCCCTTTAAGGACAGAGGGTAGGTCTGGTGGTTCCTGACTACAGAAAAATTCTGGCAGGTGATGTGCAGGGTTGGCTCAACTCTGTCTGTATGTATTAAGGCTGTGGGCACAAAAGAGACCCCACCAGGTGTTTCAATATGGTTAAATGCAGATCAATGAGGCCTGCCTGTGTCCATTCAGAAGCCACTGGGACACACTTGCTCAAGCTCTCAAGCTGTTCAGCAACTACGATGCCTCTGGGCTTTTTCTCTGCAATGTGCCAACTATGGGACAGAAAGAAAGAGAACCAAATATCACAAGTCTTCTAAAACAATCACAAAGGCTGAGAATCCAATGAGGGAATATAGATGCCACTCAAAGAGACAGAGGCGAGGGGATAAAAGAAAACTCCTGGTTTGCCTTCCAGTGTTTTGTAAGAGAAATGAATGTTGGACACACAAAATTGTGCACTGTGTCTGAGTTTAGCTTTATTATTTTGAGAGCTTTTTTAGTGATGCCATATGTATAGTCTGAAAAAGAAAGGACTGGCAGAGCTACAGGAACAGGGTTTATTTTTTGTGCTGGGGGAAGGAGGGGCATCCCTAGATACTTTTATTGAACTTGGGTAAATTATGCTATTTTATTCTGAAAATGGACAGAAGATTATATGCATTAGCTTAATCTGAAGTATCCATTGAGTCTTTTATTACAGAAAGCTTTAGTTATTTCTTCAAGGAAGAGTTACTCTATTAAAAGGACATGAGAAGATCTCACCTATTACCATTCAGAGACTAAACCTGTCCAGAGCCAGCTTCACTAGCAAACACATTTTGGCTTTTACACCCCTACTCTGGTGACATGAAGATACAAGAGTTTATGGCTGCTTTGTGTCACCATCACAGCACAAGCACCAGCACATTGGCAGTGCACAGACCGATTCTGAAATCTGACATTCAGTAGATACAAAACAACATTTGGAAAAAAAAATTTAAAAGGAAAGACTATGCGAAAGTATCCTCTTCATGGCATTATTAGTATCTGTATAGCTATCAGACTGCAAGTAAGTTTGAATCAAAAACAGCAGCACTTTATGAAAAGAGAGTGTATATATCAATGTACATTGTGTATAATTGGTGCCGTTTGAAATGATGAAGTGCTACTAACTGATCTTCATAAAATAATACTTTGCATTTATATAGTGCCTTCCTTTTGAGATCTCAGAGATCTTCTCAAACATTGCTGAATTAACTCTCTCTGAGTGCTTCAATTTAGCTTTTGCTTTCCTTAGTCTACAGATGTGGAAAGCAGAGGCAAAGAAAAGTGAACATCATATGAGGAAACCAGGACTCTAAGGGCAGGCACTTCTTGCCCTCTAAAAATCTCACAGCCTTTCTCTTTCTGAACAGAAGCTGTAAGCTTTCAGCGCCTCTGAAAATCAATCCACTTTAGTTGCACTTTTGGATGCAAATGCCTAATTTAGCGTAAATGATTCCTTCAAAATCCTCCAGGAAATGTGTAGGAGAACTGACAAAAAGGATCCAGAAATCTTGGCTCAAGGCCCTGTGTTTTGGCTCAGGGACTGTTCTCTGCATACTGCCTGACCACTGTGACCACAACTTGTGAAACCTTGCTTTGTCTTCTCATGCTTTCCCCTCTTCCCACAGTTTCCAGCAAAGAAATAAAGGCAAAAGATATCTGCAGCTTGCCAGAGAAGTGCTGGATCCACTTTGATGGCACAGGAGCCCAGGATCTATGGCAATAAGAGGAGGTTGACAGTTGCAAGCTCAGCAAACTGGTGATGGACTTCTGAAATCAGATCAAGTCAAATGGATCAATCTAGTCAAATTAATTTCTCTGGCTAAAAACTCTCTCTGAAGAAATGATCAGACTGATCTGGGATGGTCTGAAAGAACCATCTGAAAGGCCAGATACCTCCTTGGTGGTATGAGGATGGTCATGGGACAAGTAGCTGGAGAAGAGCTGGAGTGGTACCAAACCCTTAATTTGTGTAAAATGCAGCCAAGGCAGTAAATTTGGCCTCATAAATAGCCTGGGACTTTGCTTTCAGGGCTGCATTCAGACATCGATGTTCTGACTTAATGCCTCCTACTCCCTAGCGTACACTGCCTTCTCCAGATCACTGGAGTCTTTTGAGATGTGTCTCCTCTCTGATCAAACTGGGTCAAGGACATGAAGCCACCACTTCATCTCAGACACTAGAATATAGTCCTCGAGGACCTGTGGCTGGATTCTCCTCTCTTTCCATCACTGATATTGCTGTGACTGCAGAGAGCTGATTTTCCCCCACATCCTGCAAGAGAAGAGCTCTGTGATGGGAGTTTGCACTCTCTGGCCAGGACTTGAAGGCAGGCAAAGAGGCAAACAGGTGGAGGAATGCTGATTAAGCCTCCAAAGCAAAGTGCCAGATGCATCACTTGGTAAATCTCAGAACAAGCTGAGATTGTTGGAATTGGACTCAATTATCCTTAAGGATAATTGAGTCCAACTCCTGGCCCTGCACAGCAACATCCTGCATAGCACCCTGTATGGGAGCTACATGCATGGCTGTTACCATAATTTGCAGTGCTGCACTGGCACTTCAGCCTCAGCAAGGAATAATCCCCTCCTCACCAGAGTAAAGATGAATGACAAACAATCCCACTCCAGAGAGAGCATGCACTCACATAGGGAATCAAGAAATAAAAGTCAATAAAATAAAGTTAATGATAAAAAATAGTAAAATAACATAATTGGGCATGTTTCTTTCCACCCTGTATTAGGTATAGAGCCTGCCATTTTTTCATGGGACCTAATGCATTGATCTGTGTCAAGTGATTTTGGTCTGTGGCTCTATTCTAACTTGCCTCTATTCTCTATTGTCTCCTTTCTTTTTTGAAAAGGATAACAATGAAAGATAAGAATGCATTCTTTGTCTTGTTTCTCAATTTATTGTTTAAAAGAAATATTTATTAAGCAAATATGAAATGCCTCAGAATGCTTTGCAGAGCTGCCAAGAGGTCAGAGGTCCAGGATAAAAATGATGTTGAAACAATAATTAATTAGCTGACATTCTCTGAGAAAATTTGCTTTGAGAAAAGCTATAGTAAATCAAGACAACAAAGTGACAGAAAAAATGAGTAATGAGGGACAGAGGGATTAAGAAGAAAGAAAATACTTTTGGGCAGATTTATTCACTTTTGAAAATGATCTGATTTTTCTCAGCCATTGTCCTGGCCCCCAAACAAAAATCTCCAATAAATAACTTCAATCTGTTTTCAGTGACTAAGCCTCAAAATGTTCCATCCCAAATACATTCTTATTTACTGCATGCAAAACTGAGTAACATCCCTCCCATGCATTTGTAGGACTTCTGGTCTGCAGAGGCCATCTGTTTAGGGGAATTTCTGGAACAGTAGTGCCACCTCTCCAGCAGGGCTACCAAGAGGCCTGAAATCTTCACCATACTGTACACACAGCCATATAGTTGATCCTGGAGCTACTTGGGCAAAAGAGAATTTGTACAACTCACTGGGTAAATATGTCATCTCTACCTACATAGGGAACATTTTCTAAGTCTTTTATCCCAAATCACCTGTTAATTTATGTTACCAAAACCTGTCTGGCAACAGCACGTGCTAAAGCTCTGTGGGAATGTATTTGCTTTGCAGGCTGTTTTCCTTGGAAACCTGCCTCACCTTTCCTCATACTCTGTATACTCCCCCTTGGACAGAATGGCAGCTTCTTGAGATCAGTAAATATACTGGGGGGAAAAAAGAGAAAAATTGTGTTTGTCCTTTAACTACTCACTGTGTTGGGATGAATTTGCCATGAAATCCCTGCAGATAGACCAGAGGTCATACTTCTCAGGGCAGAAAAATGTCTACACCTACTAAGGTTTCTGCCCAAAGATCTCTACAGATTTGCATGGTTTGTATGGTTATCAACATAAGACATATAGGACATTATGGCATCAGAGGGAATGGAAGCAAAAGATAGGACCATCAGAGCTGATCTCAGGATACTTTAAAAGCCCCTAACTGTGTATCCTCCACAACAGCACATAATTCCTTGGCCAGTCTGAAAATGAAAAAGGAATGGGAGAAGATTACAGCATTCCTTTGATGGCAGTACCCTCTTCCACTGCTACTGCCCCAAGGCCGAACTGCAAAGCACCAACTGGGAGGCAATAGACTGGCAGCAGGAGGGTGAGTTTCCAAGTATTGGTGTGGATGCATGCTTGTTTGTGCCTAGGAAACTATTCAAGGTCAAGTTTTCCCCCTGCTGAGGAAAGCAGAGGAGTCCCATGAATAGTCTGGCTTCAGTCTATTCAAATCCCCCAGCTTTTCTTGAAAATGGAAAGCTCAGCAGCTCCTGAGGATGTCTGACCAATATGTTCAATTATTTATTTTTTTAACTTCCTCCTGCGCTTTGTGACAGCAAATAGATACAATAAATACCATTCTGTGAAAGAAAAGCAAGGAATAGATACACTTGGATGACATTCTGCATGGATATACAAAAACCTACTATGATTTTGAAGCTTAAATGTGCCTTAACATACTGCAATTATTAAGCCCCAGGTATTAGTGAAATCACATCTGCCTGTGTTGCACAGCTGAATTAGTGAAGCTGGTTTCATTATCCAATAACTAGGCAGTTTTCATGTGTTTTTTAGACTGATACATGTGTGTTGATACTTAGAAGCAAGTTGTCAAAAGCAGTTTTTTCAAAGGTGGTATTTACAGCAAATAGCAGAAAAAATAATCCAGATATTGTAGGTCTAAATGATGAGACTTACAAAGCTGTCTCGGGACTCTGTGACATCCTCTTCCTATTCAGGATGAATGTATGAATTGTAAAATGCAGCAAGGGCATGAACTTCTTTAGATTAGGGGGATGATCCCCCATCTTAGCTCAAAGAAGCTTCCTCCAGAAGACAAGTGGAGTTCTGTATGGATTAGGTGTGTGGAACCAGTCTGACAGGTTGGTTGTATACAACGGGTTTTAGGCTTTGATATCCTCCATATGGCAACTGCAGCTTTTCTGTCTCTCTCTCCATAAGGATTCCCAAAAGAAGCCTATTTACACCTGAGTAAATATTCTGCTCCTGTCCTCATTTTTATGTGAGCATTCCACTTTGTGCTGGAAACAAGCTACAGTAGCAGTACTCTGGGGATGCTGCTCTAATAGATTCACAAGGTTGACTTCTTTAAGTGGGATTTCATTGTATTACACAGAGGATTTTTTCCTAAGGATGTGATTATTCCAGGACTGATGCTACTGCTGTGATATGACCACTTTTGGCACTGTGCATGCATGGCATGGGATTAGTCTTCTGGCACGGTATAAAATGACTTAGAAGTGTTGTCTTACTTATTAGCATGTGGCATTACAGATCATTTTACAA
This sequence comes from Haemorhous mexicanus, assembly GCF_027477595.1. Classification (NCBI taxonomy): domain Eukaryota; kingdom Metazoa; phylum Chordata; class Aves; order Passeriformes; family Fringillidae; genus Haemorhous; species Haemorhous mexicanus. The sequence goes on along the minus strand of NC_082348.1, from coordinate 24,858,099 downwards.
AGGCAACAGCTGCAACTATTACTCCTACAGTTAGGTCATAATTTGGTATGTCAAACACCTCTGGATAGTGCAGGCAAGAGGAACATTTATTCGTCTCACTTGTCAATACATTTATTTCCGTCATCTTATGCTTCTCCTTTTTGCAGTAGTAAAACAATCCACTCTCCATACAGCTAGCTTTCCTAGGAGCTGATGAGAGGCTGCCAAAAGAAAGGTACTCAGGAGCCATGAAGACTAGCACATATACAGACCAGATTCATACAAAGTAACATTAGGTGCACTATTGCTCTCACTACCATGAAAAGCGCTTCATCTTTTCTGTGTTCAGCAGAATTATTGTTGTGTTTGGCAGACCACAGACATTTGGGCACTGTTACCAGTCATTTGACACTGACTTCAGCTTCAGGGAGCCAGGATCTCTGAGCATTTGACTCTGCCCAGAGGCTGGGGGAGGACTCAGCAGGGACTGGATGCTCAGTCCATAAGAGGGTAGCCCTGCTTGCTGCTCGGCTCCCCACCCAGTTGGTTCTGAACCATGGCACGTTATTCCAAGCTTCAGCATATGCAAACCTTGACTAGTCCTGGGCAGATGGCTGCTGATCAAATAGGAACAGTTTATTCAGACAATAGGGCTCTGGATTATTGTCTGCAAGACATGAGCTAGCCACTTCTGGCACTTACTGTGCCCTTAGCCTTTCTCAGAGCATGTTCTGCCCTACAGCACCAACCACCTAGACTTGCTGAGGGAAGGATAACCAGCTGATAAACAGTGCCTGAGATGATACTTTCCTTCAATCTCTCTTCAAGTAATAAAATTGCATGTAGACACAGGTTCAGTGTGGCCATCTGGGTAGGAGTCTAGCACAAGATGATCTCAAGGAATGGGAAGTGGGTATGAAGCTTTCCTCTGCCTTTCTATAAAATCAGATTTCTGCAGGAGGTTAGAGGCAATCTTGCTGGGCAAGATGATGCTGCCTTGACCCTCTGCAACAAGCTGGCTACACCTCAAACCCAGATCTTCATGGCCCACTCTCTGCTGCTGGTGAGAAGCACACAAAGCTTGGGCAGATAAGCTTTTGGTGTGAGCACACCTTTGTCTGCACTGGGAAAATGAGCTGTTTCCAGCGTAACCCATGTCAAAGCCTTCACCAAGGCAGCCAGCCCACTTCAGCCTAAGTGAGCAAGGACCATTCACAGAAGACACCCACTGGCAGATCCAAGGAGGGGGACTGTGTCAGAGCACCCATGAGAAGCAGCTGGGGTTTGGCCCAAAGTGGCTGCCACTAGAAGAGACTGTGTTTTCAAGCCATCCATCCTGGGAAGGAAGCTGCCCCAAAGTTGTGTCTAGTGGACCACTGCAAGAGACAAACACACTGTGACTTTGGAGTTGCTGTTGAGAGAACAGAGATTCTGTCTTGAGCCCTCTCACAATTTATGCTAGCCCAACATAAATCAGCACAAGCTGGCATTTTGCAGCAGTCCTGTCCTTTGACAGCCCCCTCCTCCCCATGACTTATCTCTTTGCTTTGAAAGAAGGGAGAAGGAAGGGAGGTAAGGGGAGCGGAAGGGGAGCCAGATTGCAACTTGCACCAGCTGACGTTTTTATTGTCTTTTAATTAAATAAGCCTCAGACACAAGAGCACATGCAAATTCCCCTGTGTACCCACTCCTCCTCCTCTTCCTCTTAAAAACTCATTAAGTGAGGAGACCATAATCACACCAGGAATGCAAGGTTACCTCTCCTACTTTCAGGACCTCATCTGCATTCTTTGCCTGGAAAAAAGGTCACTGCAGAACAATGCAAGATGGCTATAGCTGTTTTTTTGCCCTGTCACCAAAAGGCATCAGGAGAAATCCAGTACAAGTCTACTTTTCCTCTGCAGTCAATGTGCAAGTGTGCAAGTGGGGGGAAAGTAGCTTGTACTTTCTGACATCCTGCTTTTTTCTCCAGTTTGGTAATAGCCTAGATCCATTGGAAACCACAGCTGAATAAAAGGACTGCATTTTTTTTTTTTCAGTGTCCTCTCATGAATAGCAATGCCCAGAAGGACAGTGAGCTCAAAAGATGATGCTCACCTTCTACTCATTTTTTCTAGCCTACGTCTTGATGACAGGTGGGATTCTGGCTGTGAAAAGCACCTTACTCCATTGCTTCATGGGCTGCTGTTTTGCTTCAAGGCATTTTCTCTGTAGTTTCAAGGGCTTTGAAGTGTTTAAAGGCCTCCCCTTCCGCTATACACAAGTAAATGGGATCTCTAAGATCCAGCTCAGCAAGAAGAGAAGAGCTCCATCTGTACAGACCCTGTAGAGGTGTGTAGTTGTTAGTTATCTCCCCTTTGGAGCTAAGTTAGAGCAGTAGTTATGTTAAAATAAGGCTTGGGAGCTAAATGTAATCACTTAGCTAATTTGATGGTAAACATGCATAAATATGTGTGTGCATGCTTGTGGTGACCTTTCTATACCTTGGTTACTGTGACACCTCTGATTTTTAATCCTACCCATGCTTTTGTCTCATGGAGGTTCTTGTGGGATTGGGCAGAGACAAGAACTGCATCCAGTTCTCTCTGCTGGCAGTTCATACCAAGGCTGCTCTCTGTCAACAGGTGTTGCTCTTGCATAAGGAAAAACGTCTCCCAGGAGAAGACTGACCAGAGGTAGAATAGAAGGATGACCTCTGAGGGGGCCCAGCACAATCCTTGAAATGATCTGTCAGCATTTTTCTCTTCCCACCAAGGATCTCTGGGGAAAAGGCAGGGGGTCACTGCCTCACTGAGAGGCACTCTCCTGCCTACCCTCCGGAAACATTTGAGGGCCAGGTGAATTTATTTGGTATTGCATCATTTTTCCTTGCAGATCTGACAGCTCATAATACCTCTGGTGCCTGACAGCCCCACTCATTTCCAATTGATAAATAATCTCTTCCTGATCTGAGCAACCAAGGAACATCTTGAGCCTGTCACACTGGAGAAGATCCATCAGGCTCTCGTGCCACAAGTGAGGTGTTTGAAAAATGGTGTTTGTGCAACTATTCTGGGGTATTAATTCCTGGCATCCCACTTGTATTTTGATTGCTTCTCAAAGAACAACAACGTATTTTAACTCTTTGCAAATGAAGCAGCATTCTGTTGTTATGGTAACTCAAATTCTAAAAATAATGTAAAGAAAAGACCACCTTTAATTGATATCACAAGAAGTTGTTATGGTAACTGGAATTTTAAAAGTAACTAGGTTAAACTCCATTTCTTTTTTATCCAGAGCTTTGCATAAACAAATTCTGATTAAAATATCAGGTTTAATTTAATCAGTTAATTAATGTCACTAAATGTCATTTATCTTGTAACTCTCATTTATATTCAGTGCAAAATTACCTAACTTGCTGAGTTCTAGCTATTCAGCCGTCCATCTGGTAGTCTGGAATAGGATGACTGTACAATTTATTTTTGGTCATGGAGTGGTTAAAATGGAATGCACTGCTTTTATATCATGTGAGGGGCCTGTTTTTTTCCTCAGTAGCATGGATGTAATGCCATCAGGTAAGACTGTGATTAAAGTCAAGCACATACTAAATGAATGAAGGCTCATGCTCTTCTGAGTTCTGTATTCTCCAAAGCAAGTATCCTTCAAACCCTTCTCTACTGTCTGTCTCACTTGTCTTCCACAGTGTTCAGACTTTCTATCTCTGCACCCTCTCCCCCAAGGCTGTCTCACCTTTCTGCCCAAATTACTCTCTCTTCCCTTCTCTGTCAGAACTGGCAAATAATTTCTCACCCTAACCCCCTAAATCAGCAGTGACATTTCCTCCAGTGTGGACTCATGTTCCTCTTTCAAGAGCTGCCGGTCACTCCATTGCACAGTCTCTCCCATTTGCACCAGTAATACCTCCCTGTTCTCTTAGAATGTCCCACATTGTTCCACAAGTTCTTCCATTGAGCCCTGAGTTACTGCAGCCAAGCTCAGCTTTCTGCCCATTTTTCTGGCAGATTTCTTTGCAAATTCCTTTTACCTTTTCCAACAAATTCAATAACCCTGTTCTTGCTATCCTCAGTCTGAACTGCAGAGGACCTGGTTATCTGTCAATGGTCTGCTCATTTTTTTCACAGATTAATAGAGTGAAAGGCTAGGCAACATTCATTATGAGCTTTTAGCCTAACAGGCCACAGAATTTCATCCAGGAATTTCCATGTTGAACCTTTAACTTCAGTTTGAACAATTAGTGTGTCTTTTACAGAGGCACCTAGTCTTGATTAAAAGACTACAACTAATGGAGAACCTTCTACATCCCTAGATAGCCTGACCTAAATATTTAACCCTCCCTGTTAAAAAGAAATGCATAATATCTTTAATCTAAATGTGGCTAGCCTCAGCTGACAGCCCTTGGACCTCTCTATGGACTTTAACATCTGAACAGTTCACCTCAAGGGAAAAAATTACTGTGGGTCAGCTTCCCTGAGGTAATCACTCCTACTCATGTTCTTACCTACAGCAAACTACAGTAATGCTGAGGTTATGTGTAAGGGGAGCCTTACTCTGGAGTCTCCCAGAGTAAGAGGTGTAAAGACACACTTGCACAGAGGGGACAAACAGCTCCTGGAGAGCAACTCGTATGAGGCAATCTAGTTTTTCTGGTACTTTGTATGCCTTCTTTTCTGCTGCAGTTTATTTCCCACAAGGAAGATCAGCATCAGAAATGCTCTCACTATATTGATTCTTGAACATCTTAGTCAAATTCAAACTTCTTAACCTTCCAGTGGATAAATTAGAAAATAGTTTAAGTCTCTTATTGATAGATATAATCTATTTCAGTTGTTTCTGTAGTGCTTTTCCAGTTTTCTTTGTATTTTCTGGGTGTCTGAGCATGAGCACTAGCACTCCCTAGCCCTACTAAATCCTTTTATCTACTTGCACAAGGATTGCATCAGCCCCTGTAGCATCAGCCTCACACTGGGAATTCACATTCATTTGTTCATCCAAAACAGCCCCTTTGCTGTCTCCAGAATTTCTGCTTTCTAGTTCCCAGTCTGAAACTGAAAATATAACTCGCATTCTTGGTTTGTGTGTGTGTGACCTTCCCAGAGGCTGTGTGTATACACCAGCTTTCTAAAAAAATCCAGCTTACCTAGCAGTCCAGATCTTGCCTCAGGAATGCTCTGTGCTTATTAACATCACTTATCATGCCAGAGAAGTTTATTTAATCTGCTAAGTTTACCAGCAGTGCCGTGTTCTTCCACCTCAGTTGTAACTTCTTTTGCATTTTGCCTCCAAGCTTTCGACCTTGCTTCTTTCCCTGCTCTTACATCTCTAGCTCTCTAAATCACAACTCTGAAGCAATAATTTCCCAAAAGCAACGAGCCTGCCTCCAGAGCCATGCAAGCAAATAATAAAATTGAAGAATCCCCTTAAAAAAGAAATCTCAGAAATTACCATCTGAGGGAAGCACATGGAAAACTGTCCTGTCAGTCACAGCACATCCCAGGGTGCTGCATCCATTCTTTAATCAGTCCCTAACTATTCTCTAAACTGTTTCAGTCAGGTCACCATTTGCAAAGCTTTTGCATAGAGTTAATATTATCAGCATATTAATATAAATCATACTAACAGCAAATGCACATGCAGTATGTGGTATGTAAGCACAAGCATGCTAACAGCTATGAATCAATCTATTTGACTTTTTGATGTCCTGTAATCAATCTATAATCCACTTGTGGAAAGGACTGTGTTTTGCTCTTAAGAAATTAAAAATTCTCCAAGTACAAGTGCTTTAATATTAAATGCTTCTCTAAAAAATAAGCTTTTAATTTAATAATATGAATTTAAAATTAAAAAAATCTTTCTCCCTCACCGCTCTCAGCTAAAGAGAAACAATTTTTATTTTAAATATAAAAAATCCCACAAACAACACCAACAAAAAAGCTTCCTTGTCTTCCCTTTACATGTTTGATTGCCACTCATGACACAATTTGCTGTAACCGTCCTGCTTAGCTCCCTCATTGAAATGGACATTTCTAAATTTCTGGTGACCTCTCTATTCCTTGCTAATGTCAGTTCTGCTATTTTATTTTCCTTTCCCTGTATTTTATTTTCCATGTATGGTCTTCAATGAATACAGATGGTGTTACCTGCTTATACAAAGAGTAGAATATTTTCACTGATGAAATTCACTGGATAGCTGAGGGAAAGATGTTAACTGGAGACCTACAAATTCACACAACAAGCATTATTTTTGTTGTTGTGGAGTTCATTGAGAAACATCTCCTGTGTCACTCTTAAAAACTGACCTGAAATCTTTAGTCACTGGATTTATGGAGAGGAATTTTCTTGTGTTAATGACAGAGAAGGAGTCACCAGATATTACCGGTTAACACTAATGAGTAAAAAGTTTTCAAAAATCTCAGATCACCAGACTTTCTCAGAGGTCCAGTTAAAGTCCTCTATTTTCCACACCCACACACCCAGAGTGCCTAATTCTAGAAAATCCCTGTGAGTTTAGAAAATGCAGATGATTTTTACTATTTTACTTTTGAGGTGCATATAACAAAGCAATGTGAAATCCATTTTCTAAACAGCAATTAGGTTAACAGAACATATTCATCATTTAATATAGTCATTAGAGATGACTGAGATTAATCTTTTTCCTGTAGAAGCTTTTAAGAACTTTCCCTTTTATCTTTTTCAGAGAAGTTACAAGTTTTTAGCCAAAAAATCAACCCCTGAGTATTTGTATTCTAAACTACCTCTTGGATATTTGTGGTCTAAATATCTCCCACTCCCTTCCACTCTGCCCCTTCGGCACCATGGCTATATTCCAAGTCTCATGGTGTCTGCCACCACTTTCCATCATAATCCTGCTGTGGGGATGTGGCTCTGCTGCTGTGACAAGCACAATCTCAGCCCAGGGCAAGCTAGAGAACAACAGGTTTGGTGTGGGGCATCACAATCTGGCAATTAAGACAGTTGGGACTTCTTTTTGACAAATAACAGGAAATTTCTGAAAGCAGTCACCTTTCAGCTTTGTTTGAGTGTAATTTTCTTTCATAAAAGAATTTTCAGGGAAAATTCATGGAGGACTTTTGGCAGTCATCACATAAAAGTTTGATAAATGCTGGTAGAAAAAATGGTCTTCCTTCCTGGGCAAGCCAAGCCATGGAAGTATGAGATGAGGTACATATGAACCTGACACACAGGACTCTGGTTCCCACAGAAGCAGTGCTCTGAATGAAATCTTTGCTGACCCAGTGCTCTGAATGAAATCTTTAACTTAGAGCTATTAAATGTTTGTTCATAGCAGAGTGCAGATAGTTACTATATATTTTTCCCAGTCCACACAGGAAGAGGTTTGAAGTCCTGGCCCAGCCAGATTGTTATAGCAGAAAAATATTTGGAAGTATTGATTCAACTGAATGAAACTGCAGCCAGGCCAAGGCTGTGTAGAGCAATTGAAGTTACTAGGGGCACAACAGCTGGAGGACATGCAGGGGAAGCCAGAAACTGCTCAGCTGAATCCTCTGCAGACCATGTTTGACACATTATTTATCTTCTTCTTTTACAGGTGTCTCCTGCCAAGTAAGTGGGGGAGAGAAGTATAGCTCAAAGAGATATTTACTTTCCTGTTGAATGAACAGTGTTGAATGAGCAAGATCAGTCTACAAGGATGAAAATGTAGCCCTATGTTGCTAAAACAAATAGATAAGAAATTAGCTCTTCAAAAGTTTTTCTAACTCCAGGAGACGCAATGAAGCTTAATTCTCTCTGTCACTCACTCCCCTCTCAGGAGGGGACATTTTATCAGCCACCAGACCAAGAGCCTCCGCATCAGGCGAAGCCACTATCTGCAGAAGTGACATGCATAGATGTGTGTGACTGCAGTGTTCACAGACAACCCACAGCTTCTGAGCACCCTTCAAATTGGTTGTATAATGGCACAAAATCTCTTCCTCTCTGTGCCAGCATGCACTGTGCCTTAGCGAGCACATGGGATGAAGACCAGCCAAGGCTCTGGCCTCTTTGCCTGTAATGCATTCCCTCTGCAGGGCCACATCCACTCTGCAACCTCAATGCCTGAGGCATTGCTAAGTCTGCCTCTTGGACATGGGCACTGGGAGAAGACACAGGTAACACCGGGCATGTGACTTACACTGGGATCCCTAAAGGTATGCTGTATAAAAATAGTATGTATATATATATAGTATATCTATAAAAATAGGACATTCTATATTAGATATTGTAATACCTAATGATAATCTGTGTGAATATTTTGCAATGTTTTGCAGTGTTCTGCAGGTGTTGAGATTATTCTTTCCCAAAATATCAACGTTAAAAAATATTCAATTTTGCTGTAGTTTGGCTTCCAGATTCCCAGGGAACCAGACAGTCCTAATTGCATATTGCAGCTCTGCTCAGAACATTTTGCCCAGCAGTTATATTCTGTTGGGAAAAGGTTCACAAAGTTCAAGGCAGACACAGTGCAGCTCCTGGACATACACTGGGAGCGTATGTGCTGGCTTCCTCAAGCCCAAAGCAATCCTAGAGCAAACTTCCTGCAAAATGGACTTCAGATTCCTTCTGGATTTGGGTTAAACTAATCTATCTCTTTCTTTGCTTCACTGGCAATTTCCAGCCAGCTCCCAAACCAATTGCAAATGTCGGGAAACAACTCCTTTTGTATTTACAGGGAGCACTGTAAACAAGAGAAGCATGAAGGTACATAAAGGATTTCCACTCCTTCAGAAATGAATAATGAGCAAGATGAGCTACCCAACAGAAAGAATTGCCCTTGAATCAGTGCATTAATTTGCTCGATAGCATGAAATGAGACCATTTAAGGGAAATCAGAATTAATATAAAACATTTGTCTTAAGATATGGTTGACCAATAACACGGAAGACTAAATAGTCAATAGGATAAAGAAAGACGTTTAGATTGTAATACTGCAATACTTCTTAAAAGAAAAAGTTTGATGCCAGGTATATCTGTATCTGTATCTGTTTTTAATTTATCACAATACGCTTGCTATATAGCTAGTGATTAACTATACAACTTTCTGATAGAGGCAGACTGACAAACGTACTTACTTCTGTTTATGATTTTACCTAACCTGTTAGGAGCCTTTGTGTAGCACCCAGGAAGACAGGTCATACATAGACTGGTTTGCTATTTTGCTACACACAGACCACAAACACTGGTCTTGCCTATGGAGAGTTTACAGTGTGCTGTCTCTTCTTGCTCTCCCATGAAGTGCTACATCTGATGGGGAATGTCCACAGAACCATTTCATTTTTTCTCAGGATGTTGCTTTTAAAATCCCACTGCTGCCTTTTTCATTGTTCTGTTATGAGGGACAAAGCTCGGAGTCATAGGTCTTGTCTCCTTTCTCAAGCCACTTTTCTTTGTTCTTTGCACCTGTTCTGTCACTTGGCCAGAGGATGACACTCTCTGATGGGCCTGCATACAAAGAGTGGTGGAAATAAAGCTCCAGGGTCTCCAGTGTTGTGCAAGTTCACATTCCCACACACAGGTAGGTGACCTGAATCCATAACTAGCCCTGGCAGCAATGGCTGATGGATTGCCTTGAGTGCAATATTACCATGGTGCACAGTGCTTCTAACACTGTAAGCTGCTCTTTGGCCTCTGTGAACACGGCAGAATTGCCAGTATGACCTCCTCCTGTAGAAATTAGGTCAGGGGATAAATCACTATGGGCGGGCTTTAATGAACTGCCTACATTTTTAAAGTCCTCCTGCCTAGCCAGTGGTTGTCCCTGGGCATATTAACAGCAATATTTCTGTATGGATGGACATGCTCCCCATAAATATCATTGTTCACCGTTAAGTGGGTAAATGTTAGAAATAATAATGATAAAGAAACCTATATGAAAAGATGACTCAGCCTAATCATATTCCAGACATTTGGGACTCAACATCTCAATGAAATGATTCTATGATTGCTCACAGAGTAAGAGAGTACAAGAAAGAAAATAAACATCGTTCCTGCTGGCTGTAGCTCATATCCAGCACTTCAGCAGCGGGAGGATTCACAACCATACACTGTGCTAAGGGCTGGTTTGAAGGAGGGCTTACACCACACCCAGAGGAGCTAACACAAGTGATCCAGTGGACTGCAGCTGGACAACAGATTAACAGATCAGACCTCAAATGGGGAAGGATATCATTTATGGGTTCTATGCTGAATATCTTTTTTGAATGCAACTGCAGAGAAAATATGGGGTCGCCCTCTGCCTGCAGCCCACATCTCCTGTATTACCCATGGTGGCCTGGGAAAACTGCTCAGAAGAAAGCTGCAGGCTTGGCTCTTTCTGTTCCCCAAGTGCTCCATGACCGGCCATGAACAACGTGTTACACAACCCTTGAGAGCTGTTGGGGGGACATCCTACCTGGAAGCAGCCAGTCCTTCATAGCAGCCTGGCCGGTGACTCAGGGTGGCAGGGACTTCTTGCTCTCCTGGCCTTCTGTGTGCTGAGCACTCATGTCCTGGGGTTTACATCTCAGCTTAACACTGTGTAAAGTGGGCAAGTTTCTTCTGTGCTTACACCCCCACCCCTCTTTTGAGAGGGGTGGGGGTGTAAGCACACACCCCTCCCTCCACTGCTAAATTAAACCAGTCTCCAGCTCCATTCTAGTAAGATGGGGCTGCAGTGGAGGGATATGACCCAGGCTTGAAGAGGGTTAAGAACAACTGATCTGTGGCTGTTACTGGCTGTGCTTTGCTCTCCCAGCTGAGGGAATGCAGTCAGCAAAGAGATTTTTAAACTTCATTTTCTCTGTCTACAGGTGCCTGTCTTCCAGTATTAGTCTAGGGAACTGCACACCAATTACCTCATATATTCACTGAAAGTGCAGTACAATACAACTTATTGTTATAGAGTGTCCTTGATAGAAAGCCCCATGAAATGCTTGACAGTACTATTGGGTCCATAAAAGTGTGCGTGGTCATGAATACATGTGAAGGTTCAGTCCCTTGCTCTTGATTCCTGTTCTCTGCTGGAAATCACTCTGTTACAATTCTCTCAATTTCAGCAGTTAGACGAGGTGGAGGAAGGGAATATCACAGTTCTGTGTCACTGTCTGCAAATGCATTAGGACACAGAAGGGCCATCCTGCTAGACCTAAGATAAATGGACCTGAGGGACACATAAAGACATGCAAATACAGAGCTGGGAATGCTGACCCACAGCTGAGCACTGGTGCCTGGCCTGACCCTTGGCACCATTAGGGCTCCCAAAGTGAGGAGCTGTGTGCTCAGTGCTGCAGCAGAAGGGACCAGATTTTCCGTGGCAGTGTTTTGGCTCAGTCACAAACACTGTACACAAGGAGCTTAATCTAATCTTTGCAGCACTCAAATGAAGAGCATAATGTTGCATCATGAATCACCTGTTTTCTCCAGCACTGAGCCCACAGGAAAAAAAAAGGATTTTGCTTTCCAAAGTTCAAATTATTTGTAACCATTTGAATAAATCTGCTTCTAAAAAACACAATAAAATGTCAGCGTAGCAGTTCTATCACAAGATACCTGTATTTAAGCAGCCAACTGTGAGTTCGAAAACAAACTTACCTGTCTAATACAGCATCTCTACTGAAAAAATCCGTGATATATTCATGGTGTGCTTGGCTTTTAGGGCTGCTGGTTTTAGAGTCTCTCTGTACAGATAGTGGAGAGGGATAGGCATGAAAACTAACATGCCATTGGAGGATCCTGAGGTGCATGAAGGCCCATTCAGGAGGGACAAAATGGCCCACCCAAGGAGAGGTCACCCCACTACCAGGGACTCATCCATGCCCAGGAACACCTATGCAGGTAGGGAAAGTCAAGACAACATAGGGAAATGAGTTGCCCCTTCCCACTCAAAGACCAGCTCCCTACCTCATCCTAGACATAAACCTCAAAGTGATCCAGCAGTGACATTTTGTGGCTTCTGAGGGGCAGCTTCTTCCCTGGCTGTTTCAGAAACCGTTTCAGGTCTGAAGAAGGTCAGTCAAAGTAATTCTTTCTGTTGCAGGTTAACATGGCTGCAATAACACCCATCCCTGCTCAGACTCAGGGATTTTTCCCTTGGGTTTGGGGGAATATTTTGCAGAATGAGACTGGTGAGTAGTTAGAAAAAGTACCTAAATACTTTGATTTCTTCTTAATCGGCTGTTCTCCCGTACGGCCCTTGAGTATTCTTTGCAATAATCAAGGCACACACAGAACAAAAAAAATCCCAGACTTAATTAGGCCTGATTTTCATTAAAACCTTATAGAAATTCAAGAAAGACAGAACAAAAAAGCAAGAAAGCTAAAACCACAAAAATTTCTCCATAAATAAGCTTCCCATATTGTTATCCGCACAAGTGGACAGTCATCTCTCAAATGTTTACACAAGCACTAGTTAATGAACTGTATTGCAGAGCACTGACAAGTCTCAGGTAGAATGATTTGATGCCATTTAAAAAGAAATCACAATTCTCTATATTATGATGCCCTGGATAGTGCTGGGAGCCCCTAGTACCAGGAGATATCCAGAAAGAGGGTCTGTCTTGATGATCTTATAAGACCCGAACCCTGCAAAGGGTTGGATGTTCAGTGCTTGAGAGGTGCAGAAAGGAAGGGTCCACTGAAACTAGAGTTAAGCATTTATGTTTAGCAGTTTCAGGGGAAAAAGATGGGGTGAAAATACTTTTAGGCTGACATCAAGTACAAAAACATTGCTACACTGAAGACTGAAAGAAAGTTTGCTTTGGATTGAATAAAAATTTGTATTCAAGCAGTTTTACTGATCTGTACATTGTGTAAACAAAATCAAAATAAAATGGAGGTTCAAAAATAAAAATGTCATGCTGATAACTGAAAATCAAAATGTTTAATTAGGAATAAAATACCAAATGGAGATAATTTGAGCTTTGGGGATTTTTTTAAACACAGCTAGAAAAATCAAGATTTATTTGAAAACTACCTTGCTGCTCTGAAATCAGGCCATGTAATTCTCACTCAGGGAAATGTGTGGTCCTGTGTGACTCCAGTCTAGGGCTTACATCCCTGCAGCTGTGGGGATGGGAGACTAAGCATACCACTGTGCCTCTAGAGAGCCCTGCTTCTTCTGTATCCATCCAGTTTGGTCCTTCCCAATGCCATCACAGTGTTCTTTGAGTGGCTTGGAAATTGTTTACTTGATCATGGAACCCTCTTACTTGTCTCTATGGCTGTTGAGACTGGATTCAGCAGTTGTCAGCTGACCAACCTTTTCAACCTCAGCATGGAAAAAGCAAGGTTAGACTCTAATATCTACCCAGTGCTCTTTAATTTCACTAGTCTGGTGCTGATAACTGAAAATGAATATTATATGGGCATCAGAGGGTGGCTGCAATGTACTGGATATGATCAGCATGTCCAAGTTAGTCTTGTCTTAGTTTGATTCTGGTAGTTTTTCTGCTTAGAGCCAGCTCATTATGGGCATCTATTCAAAGGCTGGAGACTACATCCAAAATGAAAGCAGAAAAAAAGAAAAAAAAATTATCATAATGGCTTTTCACCTCCCTCTGCTTCCTTCCTTAACAAATTAACAGCAAAGACCTTTTCAACCACCTCACGTAGGCAACCTTGTTATCAAAAGTGTCCTGCTGGTGAGAATCAGGCCCTGGGCGCCGAAGCAGCGAGGTGACTCCCAGGGCCGGATCGATGGCTGGCACGGCTCCTTGCTGAAGGAGCTGACAGCGCTCTTGCAGCTGCTGCTTGGAAGGATCAGCATTCCAATTCCCTGCTGCATGCAACCAGGGCAGGCCCCGGGACCAGGGCTATGGGGCACAGCACAGCACATCCTCCCCTTCCTCTATTTCTGGAGCCCTTGTTTACATGCTGAGGTTCAACAGGAATTTCAAAATGTCGGGGAGCAGGAAAAGAAGAAGAAGGAGAGAGCATTATATCCTGCCTGTCTTTATTTTATAATGTAATTATGTGGGAATGGAGGGGGGTCCTGGGGCATCACTTTGTGTCTGGTTTGAAATGCCTTTTTTCCATAAACAGAAAGGTTTCACAAGGAGAATGCTAAGCAGAACAGAGAAATGACACATTATTTATCCAGGTTTTGTTAAATAATGAGCTAGATTCCTCAGTGATCAATCTCTCCCCTTCAATTAACAACAATAAATTCCTCATAAAATATTCTAAACAAATGCCGGACTTTCTTCTTGCTTTACATTATTTATGCTGCATGTTTGCTATTCTTATCCTTAGAGCAATTTTATATATTATGTCTTGTTTCTCAGCCAGAAAAACAACTTGCCCCTGCGGAATGATGCCGGCAGTCGGCTCTCCCTGCCCGGCTGATCCCAGCCGCGCAATGCGCACACACACACTGCCCCTTAGAGGTGACATCCACGCATGGCCACCGGCAAAAAAATCACAGCTATTGAGATGTGTTTTGATTGCAACGTGTTTGTGCAATTTTGACCAGCTGTCTGGCTTAGCAGAAAGAGCTCTTTTTTTTTCCATTTATAACGAATGTCCATACTTTGATCTCAGATAAGCGCTGAAAATCTTGCACAGCTCCTTTAACTTTCAATACTGATTTTTTTGCAATGGACATATCTGGTGTCAGGTTCCTGACCCCAGCTCCTTTTCCTGAAAACTCCGTTATGCGAAGATTGCAACTTCTGCCACCATGCCTTTCCAGATGCTGCTAGACCTGGCCATGCTTGAAATAAAAGAAACCCCATAGTGACCAGAGGCAAATTGACATGTTGCCATCCACCTTAACAAATGAGTATGGAAGTGATGAGAAAGGAAACAGCAGGCTAAGCCTTTTACTGCATCGATTTGCTACAACAGCCACCAACCTTAATTCTGCTCTGCTCTTGTCCTCATGGAAAGCACGACTGTGACATCCCAGACAGGCCTCGGCCACCTCAAGGGACACTCTCTCATGTCAAGTGCTTTGCTGTCTCCTGCCTGATAGAATAATGAAGAAAATTTGTCTCATTCTTTTCAGCAGCAGCTACCTCTGCCCTCCTGAGCCAGGCAGGGTTGCACACAGATAGAGAGAGGAGGAAAGGACGAGCAGCAAATGCTTTCTTGTGTCTGTCTGCCTGATCTGATGGTAATTTTCCAGCTAGAATTTTATACTGAGCAAAGCAATGTGTACATGTCTCCAGTGCAGGGCTGGAGGTGGTGAATGAGCAGTGAACTGTGTGGGACACAAAGCCATCATGTAAGCATGCTGGGAGACGAGGCATTTAATTTAAAATAAGCAGAACTAGGAGCTCCAGACAGGCAGGAATTGCAAGCCACTCCCCCAGAAAGAATTAGCAAAGCATCCTCCTGGGATGGACTCAACACTGAAATTTCAGCCTGCCCTTTCACACACTGGCAAGGAGAAAGCAGGCATGCAGCAGAGGGTTGGGGTCACTCTACACTGAAAGGGAAAAGATTCCACAAAAATGACTTGACCCTTTCACCTTTGCTCCTTCTTTTGACACCTGTTAATTCCAAATGCTTGCAAGCTTCATGATTTATCTGTGCTCTGCACAAATTGATTTGCATCCCAGGCAGAAGACCTTCAGGAATGAGATGACCATTTCTCTGGGCTAGGGACCTGAAGCAGGAAGATGTATGAACTGAAATGAGGACAATCTCCAGGGCTAAAGAGTGATCCATCACAGTCATGGTCCAAGAGCAGGAGGTCCTGCTGTATTTGGAGGGGGGAATAGATCTGCTGAGAGATGGGAGAAAGATTATGAACCAACCAGGAAGAAGGAAGACCTGGCCCAATCTTTGCACAGGAAGCCAGGAGGTGGGTGTGTAGGAAACTGAGGTGTAGTTTGTCCTCCTATAGCTGTCCATACTGGGATTTGGGCCACTCTGAAATGGAAAGGAAAAGTACAACCCCAAGAGGGTGCAACACAGGTCTTTTGGCAATGAAAGTCAATGTCCTTGATCTACAAATTAAAATAATGACCATTTTGCAAATTGTTATTGGAATTATTCTGCCTGGCTTCAGTGGAAAGAAGTGGGATTCATTAATTCCTGTCTGACTTTCCCTTTTTTCTGGTGACTGGGGTCAACCCACAAGGGGAACACTCAGCCAGACATTGACAAAACAGGACATGTGCATGTGTTAGTAAGGGAAGAGCAAGTTTTAAAAATTATATTTTCCTTTGGAGAGAAACTTGCTACAGGAGATTTTAATGAGTCATTTTGTTCTTGGAGACTTTCTCTCTACACAGAATTAACCCAACAATGCTAGAGATAGAGGTCAAAAAAGAAGTCCTCTCCACAGGTGCTCCCTCTCTCTCAAGGGAGTGATCATGCTGGATGGATGGTCATCCATCATGCCTATAGCTGGATCAAACTGTGGATCAGTGTGGCTGAGGATGTCCAGAGCCTGGAGTTCAGCAGACCAGACAGTGCCACAATAGGTCCCTCTGTCCTTGTAACAAAAGCCTCTACCAATCTTCCCTTATCCCATCACTGTGCTTTCCCTTGTCTTCTCCCTTTAAACACGTGGAGGTATACCCTGCAGCGACACTTCCTGCAGAGATATACTGTGGGAGAACCCTTGTCCACATACACTCAGCTTTAACAGAAGGCCCAAGGTTTCTGAGAGAGATAATGCACTGTTGCCATGCACAGCACTCAACAGACTTCCAGACTGAGGGAACTTCATCAGGCCTGACCAGAGGCAGGTATATTTCTTGGGCTGTTTTTCTGAGTGCTACCTGCATGTCCTTTCCTGAAAGCAGAACAGTAGTATGTGCACTACAGGACTACTTGAGAAGAAAGATCTCCCAACACCGATGAGAGAATGAAAGAGCCAAGTCGCTGACCTAAGCCCATGCTGGCACAGGCAACACCACCACACAGATCTCTCCACTAAATACATCAAACCATTTAAAAATGATAAAATTGTTTTCCAGTACCTCCTGTAAGGATGAAGAACGTAGTACAAATACACTAGCTGCCATCCAAACTCTCTTCCCTACAATAGCAGCTGCAAAATTTTTACTGTGTCTTGCAAAGGAGCGACTGAATGCAAAAAACCCTCAAAGCTCCCTATGAGGCTGTGCAGGTCACACCCCAATTCCCACCCTTCCTCCTTCTCCTCCTCCTGGGGAGAACAATGTGGCTTTGTCAGCACCAGGAGTAGTGAGCACTAGCAAAGCACAATGGCCTTTTTAATCCTAGCTTCAAGGCATTCGCGTCTGGAAAAAGGAATGCATTCATCCTGTGAGACCAAGGAATATCTATGTTAAAACTGGGCTTTGCCCACAATTCTATATTTGATCTCCAGGGAATAGATCTGAACAACAATCATAGTCAAAATGTTTTAGCCTACTCCTTTCTCTTTGCTTCATTTTATTAATTTTGAGAGCCAAACTTGTTCCTTTACTGGACGCTAATTGCAGTAGTGATCTACCTTCTAATGTCTTAAATGTCCTCCCCAGCTTGGGGTACTTAGTAATGTCATCAGTCAGACAGGTAGAAACACAAGCTTGCTCACTGCTCATGAACAAACCCATCTTTAATTCCTGAGGTCCACTTACGTAGGAAAGAGTTAACATCCACACCTCAGTCAACAAATTGGCCCATCCAAGAAAAAAATCCCAGAAAATTGGATGTCAGTAGATTATCCTTCTGCAGATCCATGGATTAGTGTGCTTGGAGAGGGTATCCAAGTGGAAAAGAATGTAATAGCACTGTATGTGAAGGAAGAGGCTTCACCTCCACTCCAGCTCAATTACACATTTTTCTTATCACAGATATCACATGACACCTAACCTCATGCCTTTTCTTGCTTAAGCCTATTATTGCATTTTTATAAATATTGGAAAGCCTCTAGAAATGGTGAAGTTTCTTGGTGCAATGGATCATATGCTAGCTAAATAATTTTGTTTCCTTGGTTGTCTCCCACTCTTCTCATCCAACATCCTTGTGGATGAGAAGAGTGGGAGACAACCAAGGAAACAAAATTATTCTCATCTAGCTCCTTGGCTTAAGTGATTGCAGCATCTGTCCTCCCTTCAATTTTTCCATGATACACACACTTACAAGTTTTGAAGTACAGCTTAAGGCCAAACTCATCTCAGATTCTCTCTGGCCACCCTAGAGCCACAGGCACAAATATTTGAGGACACAAATAAATGACTTTGGACTTCCTGTAGGATAAGGGCAGTTTGGAGTGGAGAGAGAAACCAGAAACCAATATAGCTGGTGCCAGCTGTGCCTTGAGTGCCTGGTGCTTTTACATAGAAGAAAGGGTGAAGTCAAAGCCAGAGTGGCAACCTCTGAAGTGACAGCTCTTTAATTTATTATAAGTATTGTGTCAATGTGACATTTCTTAGAACCCTGGCCTTGGGCTCCAAGGGCTTGTCTCACTTTGTCTTTTCTCTTTCTTCTCTGGGTTTTTGTATTTGGGGTTTTTTTCCTTTCTTGTTCCCCCCCCCCCCCTCCATTTATTATTTGTATTTATGAAAACAAGCTTTAAAATAAGAATCAAACAGATTTAGTTTGAAAGTGAGAGGGTGATTAACACAAGGAGAGGATCTCTATCAGATCGAGGGAGGAGAGCCTTCCCCTCTCCTCAGCATTGGTGAGACCACAGCTGTGCCCACTTCTGTGCTCCCCAGCACAGAGGGGTACACAGGCATAATGAAGTGAGCCCAGCAAAGGACAAAGAGATGAATTCAGGGCACCTACCATACAAGGAGTGGCTGAGAGATCTCAGATTATTTAGCTCAGGGGCATCTTATCAGTGTGTATAAACTCCAGAGGATGAGCAGTGGACTCTTCCTGGCTGTGCCCAGTGACAGAACAGGAGGCAGTGGGCACAAAATTAAATACCATAAATTTCATTTAAACAAAAGTAAATATACTGAGAACTGGCACAGACTATGCAGAGAGGCTGTGGAGTCTGCATCCTTAGAGATATTAAACAACCTGATTGGGTATGTCCTGGAGCAAGCTGCTCCAGCTGACACAGCCCTCAGCAGGAGGTGGGACTGGGGGATCTCCAGACATGCCTCGCAACCTCAGCTCTTCTGCAATGCTGTGATTCTCTCGCAGGATGCCAGAATTATGATTTTAAATGTTAATTTCTGTCTTTAAAGACATTTACAATTCTGGGAGAGGGACCTCATCTGTTCCTTTTCAGGATGTTTGTTGGCAATATTATGTTTTCCTTGAGCCCCAGTCCTCCCACTTAAGTAGGTGGAAGGTCTATGACCAGCCCTGGACATAAACTGCAGGGCATTAGACAATCAGCTAGAACTGATGTTCACACTCTCAGGTGAGATGTGAACATCCCTTTAAGCAAACATGTATGAAGCAGAAGCTCCAACACTGAGATTGCAATGCTAGGTAGTTTCCAGTGTGTCATGTAGCATTGTATTGCAATGCTAGGTAGTTTCCAGTGTGTTTCCCTGTTTAAACAATCACACATAAAAGTGAACCTAGAGATGGAAAACAAGGAAGAATGCTAGACATAAATTTGCTTGAAGTTTGTTTCAGAGATTTGCAGGAGGATTTTCATTAGCACTATTGACTTTTAAGGGTTTTGCATTTAATTTTCAAAATTAATAAGAAGCTGTAGTAGATAAAATTAATTAGTAGCTGTACTTATTCCTCTTCATTTTTTACCTGTCTGCTGCCAACTGAGATTGAAAAAACACACCTTCCTAATATAAAACAAAAATTTAAAAGCATTAATAAGCCCCATAGAACTACTGCCAAAAAAAAAAAAAGAAAATTAGACTTGCCTCTTCTTTTTGACCATCTCATATCACAAACTCTTTAAAAGAGAAAGTGGTAGAAAACATTTTGAGATGTTTAGGTTCTTTGTAGTCCAATGCAGAGAGATCAGTCTCAGAATCATAGAATCAGAGAATGGCTTGGCTTGGAAGCGACCCTAAAGATCTTCCAGTTCCATCCCCACAGGCATGAACAGGGGTGCTACTCACTAGATAAGGTTGCTCAAGGCCCCATCCAGACTGGCCTTGAACACTGACAGGAACAGGGCATCCACAATCTCTTGGGATAATCCATTCTAGTGCCTCACCACCCTCACTGTAAAGAATTTCTTCCTGATACCTAATCTAAACATTTCCTCTTCTAGTTTAGAACTGTTCCTCTTTGTCCTATAATTATCTGCCCATGTTAAAAATCACTTCCTTCATTTTTTTAGGTCCCACTTAAGTACTGGACAGCTGCAATGAGATCTCCCTGAAGCCTTCTCTTCACCAGATTGTTCAGCCTGGAGAACAGAATATTCAAAAATTGTAATGAGGCTGATCAAGTTATGAATAATTGGAGAACTTAATCCTGTATTGGGTATTTGATTCAAAAGAAGGGGACACTTTTAATTAAATTAGTGTATAAACCTACAAAATCAGAAGAGTCTCCTGAGTTGAGATTGCTCAGTTCTCTTTATACCTGTCCTGAGACACTGCAAAGGGGTCTGATTTTGAGGAAATGATGAGAATTAGTCCTCTGAAAAAATGTCTTTAAGTGATGCAATCCAAGTGCAAGGATCATCTGGAGAATACTGGCCACAGCAAAACAGGAATTGCTGGGGAATTGTCCCTTGAATACTTTATGCACTGAATTATTGCAGAAGAATATTTCTCCCTCCAGACACGTGCTGAGTAATAATTTGCTTATAGACTTGAAATTACATTTGGAAAAATTATTCTAAAAGAGGGTAAGGATGGAAAATACTTTGGCTTTAATTAGAAGTTCAATACTGAGTGGACAGCTGTGATTATTATCCTATCTTAGCAATAAATTATTACTGTACACTAGAATTGATTAAAAAAAAAGGTGAGGGCTTATGGAGCAGAAAGGAATTCAAATTTTCTTTCCTTTATTTATCCTATTTTTTTTTTTTTTGATCTCAGCCATTTTTCCTCTTTATATTTGATCTCAAGTTTGAGTAATATGATTCACCTGATCTGTCTTAAGACACTTAAAACATAAGGAATGCCTGTGTATTAGGATACATTCTAGACTTGCTACAGGCACTAAAGAAGTTTACTGTAAAATTGAGTGACGTATCTTGAAAAGAAATGACACCATCTGGTAATCCCAGCCAGATTCTCTAGAAAGAAGCTCAGGTAGGCTCAGGTATCTGGAAGTCACAAGCTTTTTGGAAAACAGGGATGTTTCTCAACATCTGCAGCATACTAACTACCCTGTTTGCTCCCAGTAAACAAATAATTTGAATAAAAAATTGAATTGTTTCTAAATATGATGTTCCACAATGCTTACAGAGATGCCATCTGCTCTGTAAGGTAGAAAGCTGGAGCCTATAAAAATTTCCATGTATGCTTAATTTTACACCCTCATGCAGCCCCAGAGTCATTCAAGCACAATAAATTGAGCAGATACGTAAACATTTGCAGAGCTCCATAACTGATAATTTTGTCAGCACTGTATTTTTCAAGGATCTGGAAAGCAGTTCAATGGCAGAAGGTGCCTTAAGAGTCAACAGAAATAAGCTGTGGACAGGTAATTTCCACTTTAATTCTAGTGCTTGGCTTAATTTGTCTCAAAACTCACCCAGTTTGCAGTGGAAGGATGGCACATTCCCAGCCCTCTGGCATCTGAGAAACATCTCACTCCTGCTTAGAGCTGGAAGTGAAAATAGAGTGTGAGGAATCCAAAAGGAAGTTGTTGAATGCGTGGCAGATGTTGTTACATTTGGCCTAGCAGTACTCCATGTGGTGGGCACACGACTTGTGATCTTCGCCAGAGAGGTTAATAGCAATGGCACTTCCATGGGAGGGTTTTCTTTCAAAGGGAGTGGAACAAATGTTGTAAGTGAACTAGTAATGGCAGGAGCAATACGAACAAAATATTAAAATAAAGGGAAGGGGAGCTCAGAAATAATGGAATATCAGCTGGGAAAATAGTACATCAACAACAAAGAAGAAACATAAATTCAAGATGATAATTTCATGGGAAAGTGGGCTGAAGAGACATCTTAAGACCACTCTGTGTACCTCCCTCCCATTTCCATAAATGTGGCTGGCACCCACATCTCCTACAAACAAATTCAGTGTGAGGAAGTGATACACACTGGTATGAAGGATTGATTTCTAGGCCATCATTCATAACAGTCACCTCTGCCTGAGCAGAGGTGCATTACTTGCATATTGAAGATGATATATGTGGCTTTTACATAGCTTTT
Source organism: Haemorhous mexicanus (assembly GCF_027477595.1). Classification (NCBI taxonomy): domain Eukaryota; kingdom Metazoa; phylum Chordata; class Aves; order Passeriformes; family Fringillidae; genus Haemorhous; species Haemorhous mexicanus. Next base: position 24,835,931 of record NC_082348.1, on the reverse strand, counting down.
GGGCTTTAATTATTCACTTGATTATCAATAAAAAATAAGCAGTGAGCAGTACAGAATGTTAACATGTCTGAAAGGGACATGCAGCTACTTGTGTGAAACAAATGTGCTCATGCATGGAGGCATTCTGTCCTGTCAGTGCCAGGTATGAGGACAAATTCACAAGCAGCATTAGCACATTTATTTTCTTTCTTTTCCTCTTCACCATCCCCTCCCCACCCTTTTAACAAACAAAACCTGCCAACCTGTTCATCAGCTCTGTGATGGCAGACAAATGTTTCAGCAAAACATGTGCCAAATACCCATGATACTGGCTGAAATTCAATATGATGAAATGAATTGATGCTGGCATCCCATTTGGTGCAATGCAATATCTGATCAATAGCAAGTAATTGGACATCATTTTGTGTAGGATAGAAAGCTGGGGCTGCTACATCACTCTGAGTTATGGATCATATTAATCACTGCCTAACTGTTTCATCAATGTAATTTCTTTTCATCAACATGCTGTGGCATTTAGAATGTTGGACATAAAACCTTGATACTGTATTAAGTAGAAATTAAAAGCTGTGCAGGCCAATGGAATGGAACATCATTACCATGGGTGTGAACAGTGTTCTCACATCATAGCATGAAATTATACAATTGGCACCTTTAACAAGCAGAGTGAAGTGACAGGGAAAGAAAATCAAATAGCAAGAACTCATCTGGACAGGGGAGCATATACACTCATATAAGCCTTACCTTCGTCCTCTTAATTGCAGTCAATGCAAGACCATCGGGGAGAGAAATGCGTGTTTCTTTTAAGCTGTTGCAGTTCACAGGTGTTTTTAAGTTGTGGGGTGCTGAGGACATATTAGCAGGGCAAGTCTGGCAGAGGATGAGGTATAGACTTTCCATCCCCCTTCCTTGCATGGAATTATGCACACAGGCATCTCTGATCACTGGGATTCCTATTGTTTAATCTGTGCTCTTTACATTTTAGCTTTCTTCAAGCCCCTCTTTGTACTCCACCAGAGGTACATTTGTGGAGGTTGGTACCATTGCCTTCTATCAGATGATTCAAAGTCACTTTTCTTTCCATTTCTATACTAGCAGGCATCCAAAGTCAGCATTTGGCAGTAAAAGAAAGCTTTTAGGCCAGTCAGTCAGAGAACTAGTGCCATTGGCTCTGCCACATCCAGAGAAGAGAGACCATGGCACAGTCCTGCTCTGAGTGACAAAAAAAGCTTTTACGTGGTACACTTCAGGCACCTGCTCAGGCTACTAACTGCAGTCTGGCACTCCAGCACTGAGCCCAAACCTCATAACATATACTGCTGTTTGCAATAAAGTCATCACAGAAAACTAAAAGCAATTATTCAGTCAGGCTCATCCTGCCCTTGTGCTCCAGGAAGACATAGTCATACATATCCTCCCATACTCTCGTTTGTGTGTGAAATAAACTGGGAAAAGTAAAAAGGTGCTCAATTCAGATCCCTCTTTCAGATCACAAACACAGAGCACTCAGTTTATGTTTTTCCCCAGAGGCTGAATGACCCTGTTTAAGCCCACAGATGAAGCTGACAGAGAACAGCCACAAGTCTCTATTATTACATGGAAAAGCAGTGGGACTGTGTTCTGAAGAGTGAACAAGGAGGCAAGTCAACAGCAGAAAAAAGCTGACAACTGGATTTTATTCTCAGAGCACCTGCATTTCCCACTGATAGCAGACCTGCGGGTGCCTGGCACTTCTTAAAACGTAACCAGCTTATTCATCCTGTCTTAGGTGAGAGCATTTTCTCTGCTCTCTGTTTGGTGTGAAGCCTGTTGGGAAAGACAAGATGAGAGCAGATGATAATAATAATAGTGTTTCAACATCTCCAGCTCACAGTTTCTTGCCATATTTGGTGATTGTTTTCTTTAAATTCCAAACTCTGGGTCTGTGGGAATCTCAGCTTTTTCTTATAAAAATGCTTTCTGTTCCTTTTGATGGGGTAAAGGAAAGCCTGAAAACCTGTCATCCAACAGAACTGGAAAATTATAAAGCTAAAAAGAAGAAGCTTCAGGGTGCATTACTCTTAAACATCTGGATTTTTAATGGTGACTTCATGACTTTTAGGAAAGTTTTGTTACTAGGTTTTAAGTGGGGGAAAAATTGACTCTCACTATGGTGTGCAGTTTGAATAAAGAGAAATACTTGTGAGTGCCACTGGTCAGAAAAAGACCTGAATTATGGAAAATGGATTTTATGTGACATTTTCTGTGCTTTGTCTTTTCTATACTTCCAGCTAGAATTAGAAACACAACAAACTTAGGTCAGGGGTGGAGGCAAAAGGGAGGCAGATATTTCTTTATCCCCAGCCCTGCTAAGGAAAATGGTTCCTCATGTGATTATATTCAAGTACGTACCCAGATCCTAGTATGACCCAACTTCATATTTCAAGTATGCCAATAAGAATGTTTTATTTATGTAGACAAAAAGAAAGTGGTGTGACTACTGCTTGCAGAGATAAATTATGCTGGATCTCTAAATAAACCCTGTAAGGAAGTATGTGAGTCCAGCTTGGTCTTGCTTTTAGCTAAAGAAGTCAGAAGCTCATGTTACTGTTGAGTTGAGACATTCATTTTCTCTGCCCTCAGTGGCAAGCCCATACAGTATTGTGTACAGTAGGAGCCAGTCTCCCGTTGGGGCTGCATCAGCCATTTCTTCACCCAATCTGCACATGAGACATTTTAAAAGTATTTCAAGATCAGACAGTGCCTGTACAGACAAGAACACAGGACTGTAAGGGAAAATAGCACAGTTTTTTTCTGTCTGTGATTCTTAGGAGGTTTAACCACCTCTGACAAAATCTTCATTTCCCCTCTCCCCATTTCTGCTGCTGACCCTAGCTGTTCCTGCCTTCAACGACATATGCCAAATATGTAAATGTGTGCCTGTGGTTTGTGTTCCATTAAAGCTTAAAGTGATCCTGGAGCTACTCTTTAGGGAGCACTCCTTCTGAGCAAAGTCCATTGTAGTCACTGTCACGGAGCAAATCATCTGTGCACACACATGCACTTACACACCTAGATATCTCTTCAATTTCCACCCACCACTGCTGCCAGTAGCACCAGTAACTCTCTACTGGTATCTGTTGATGCATTGCAACCTAGAAATCTAGATCTATTCATGACATTGGTAAAATGAGAAGATGCCTCTATAAGCCCCACAAAAAATCAACCATAATTGTTTCATAGCTCCATCTACTTGGTTCAAACTCCCCCTCACCCTCTGTCTCTGCTTCCTTTAATCTGAAACAAGAGCTACTCAGAGTGCACCAACATTTGCTCCTTGCCTGTGGAAAATAACTCCTCATAACCCTTTTGCGCTTTCATGTCACTCAGATGATCAGCCACATCCTCTCTTCAGTGACAACTCTCCAAGTGCACCTGCCTTCTGCTCCATCCTTTTACTCCTACATTTGTAAGAATGACTTATCTCAGCAACTAATTATACTAACAGCCATACAAATACAGGCCCAAAACAACATAAAACCACTTAGAGAAGGGAAGACACTGTTATCTTAGAAGGAAGGAGTCCACTACTAAATCCATTGATGTTAGCCTGCTGGGGTTACCTGCCAGAAAAGGTCAAGATTTAATTATGATGAGTGTGTTGAGTGTATTGTATCCCTAATGCATTAGAATCTGTTAGGTCTAAGTATTTTAGCAGTACCCAAGACAGATTAAAACTCTTTGAGAATATTAAAAGCAAAGTAAATGGTAAGGTCCTACCTAGGGGATGATGCTCAAATGTTCTGCAGGGAGAGCACACCCTGGAGCTCTGAAGCAAGAATCTGGTGTCTTGAGATCTCATTTCACAGTGTATTTACTCAGGAGTAGATGGGCAGCTGTGCTACTCTATGCTCAGCTCCACACATAGAGATGTCATGATTATTTCATCCTACCAAATTCTTGGAAATCTAACAGTAGATGTCACAATGTCAAATACTACTGTGGTCTTTGTGTATTACTTCCTTGTACAAAATGAGGCTTCCATACTGTAATATGGTATTTGTATAGCACTCATCACCGGGGTATTTGTGCTTCCTACAAAACCAGACATTCAACAACCTTTTTTCCCCCTACAACCAACTAAAATATTTTTGCAGGCACTCAGAGAACTTGAACACTCCTGTAATTGTTTCCACATTGTCCCTATCATTCTCTTGGTCATGATTAGGAGTACAATTCACTTCTCCCAGTACTAATGAGTAATAAATAATTCATACAGAAAATAAAAGACACCTGACAAAAGAGACATGGGCATACTTCATGTGGTGACTGCATTTTCTAGTCTGTGATGTCGATTTCTGCAGTAAAGCCCTGTAGAATCTCAGGGAAATTGATAACCTTTCCTTACATTTTGAACAACCTATAGAATAGAATATAATTAACATCTTTGTCAAATAATATAATCTGGTAGGAAGGCTCGAAAAGCCTGCAGAAGACAGGACTCTATTTCAACTCCAGAATAGAGCACTATTATACTTCTATAGACTGTTACAGGTTTCATCCCTCTTAACTTCTGCAGGACTTTTCAGAGGGTTTGCACATGAAATGAGAAGAATAATGGGAGAAAAATTACTGTAGAGAGACACAAAAATGTCTGGTCTAAATTTACAACTGAAAGCTGTCTTGGGAGGCTTAAACTATTCAGCTTCAAGATAAAGGGGTCAGGTGTGTTGGAAAGAGGATCAATGGGATAAAACCAAACAAGAGGGCAGGGCCCAGCAGATACACTATTTAAGCGCTTTACCTGCCTAATAGTGAGAGGAGGAGTACAAAGTCTCTGGCTATGACAATTGCCCCTCAGCTCAGCAGAAGCAGCAACCAGCCCTTCTGTGGAGCTGCCAGACTGAAGATTTCATAGCCTGTGAAAAGCACCCCCACCCTAGGGATTCAAAGGAAACGTTTGGTCCTTACATGAGAGACAATTGAATTATTTTGAGCATAGAAGGAATCAGTCATTTTTGTTCAGTTAGCATGTATCTATCAAATGTAGACAGGCCCTTTCAGCTATGTCCATGCCTATACTAACCAAACCCTTCCCAGTCAATTGCCTTCTCACAGCCACTCCTGTTTTGATGGTATCTTGACAGGATAGAACTTGATTTTGTGTTTTTCTGGGGCTGCTCAGCTTTATTGTTGTTTTTCATGAGAGTGGCAAAATGAAACAGAAAATACTCAGTTTTTGTTGTTAATTTTCCTATAAGCTGATGCTGTAGCAAGTTGATCATGACCTAAGCTCTAAGATGGATCCTGTGTGGTTGGGCAGGGGGGACTTCAATGCAGTTAGGCAAGAGGGGTGAAATGAAAGTTTGGTGGGCATTAGAACACAAATACTTTTTTTGCTCTGACAGACAAACACAAAAGTTAAAAACAATCCCTTGAAAAATACCAGGAAGCTAAGGCTGCAAATTTAAAAACCACACAGATATGAGATGTCAGAACAGTGCAACCTTAATTAACCCTCCTGTGTGCATGCATTATCTAATTGCATAAGCATATATTATTTCTCCCCAGAGGGCCTGTGTCTCACAATGCAAGGGACAGATTAAATCCACCGTGCAAGAAGCTGCTCAATATTTTCCTTTCCCTTTCTGTTTGTGTGGTCCCAGGTTATTTACTGAACACTATCCACTTCATGCTGAAGTTAGGATTACTCATCTTATCGTGGATATTCTTGTCACATTCCTGACTTTAGCAGCTATGGACCTCACATAAATTAACACATTTGTTTTCATTTGTGTAAAAGCAGGGCTTGGCATTATCCCCATTTAGCTGAGGAGATCACTGATAAGCAATTTCTTCGAGAAATTCAATTGCTCTTTCTAAAATGCTTAAAAAAGCTAATGAAATATGGCTTCACCATGAAGAGAGCTGCTCAGTTTTAATAATAAATTCTACCAGTTCTGCATTTTTATCCTAACCAGTGTAAGCACAGATACCCTCATTATTCTTAACAATAATTCACCGGTTTTCAGAATCTCACCAACTCCTCTGATTGAACAGCCATTGTGAGAGGAACCCAAACAACAGACTTGCCTTACTCTGCCACAGAATTATCAAGGCTTCAGCTGACCTGAAACAAAGTTCTTTCCAACACTGAGGCTGACTTTCTTAAACTTTTGGTACCAAGCTCCTTGCCACGCTAACTAGTCTTATTTGTCTTCTTCAGTCTCTCTTTCATGGCCTTACTTCAAGAGTTCTTCTATTTTGGAAATATGTGCCACAAGGGAAAAAATATTGTATTCCTTTAATTTTAAAGCCCACAGTTTTTAGAAACACCTGTCCCTGTTTCCATCTCTCCAATCAGTGAGCAGTGCGGGTGTCTCTCTCAGTGGGAGATGACAATTTGATGACACTTCATCAGTGTGGGACACCTGCTGAGAAGAAGATTGAGACAAAGGAAATGCCTCTCGGCATTGGAACAAATAAGAAATCAGATTTTCCTAAGTTATTGTTCGGTAAGTTCCATTTCTTTGATTTTATGAAGGAAGTCTGCATGTGTGTGTACTGGCATTAGCATTGGCCAATTCACTCCTGTTTCTCTCTCTCAACTACACAGGCATTAATGCCACCAGCAAAATTACATCTTCAGAAAAAAACACCATGCTGAGATTCAAGAGCAGTACTAAAATGCTGGCCTCACCAGAGATTTTCTGCAGAGCTCAGGTAAGGTTTCTTTAAGGTCTCAATTCACTGAAGAAAAGAAGCCTAGAGCAACAATGTTTTCATCAGAAAGTTTATCTTGTTTCTGGTAGTATGTGTGTTCTGATTTGTATTTTCAAGGCTGTCTGCTTTATCAGAAAGGACACATATATCTAGGAAAAAGAATAAAAGAAGGCCTTAAATTGGGGGAAAAAAAAAAAAAAAGAGTGTGTTAATACTGCAAAGCAGGGAATGTAAAATACAGGGCAAAAGATTTGGGAAGAGAGTGAAAATCCAACCGCCCAGAAATCAGTTGAAAATGGCAAATCAAAGGGAGCCTTCCCACTCAGTCTTTGGAACAGAATGCCCTATTGCCTCCTAGATTGCTCCCAGAGAAGAGAGTCACAGGCTCTCTGCAGGTTGACAGAATATTCAGTGTATGAATGGCAACAGATGCCCGAACTCAGGCCGTATTGAGAATAGCTATTTGATAGAAATAGTTAGAAATCCAACTATTTCAACCCCATCATTCAGTGTGATGGGGCTCCCTTTTCTTGCATTATGGGGCTGCGTGAAGTTGCATAGCAGAGAGATTCCAGACCATCTGCAGCCAGCATATGGAAAGTAATCAATAAGCAAGATGAGTGCTAGGGGTCGGTCATATTCATGGCGCTGCAGGGTCACAGAAAGCAAAGTATGTGTGCTCTTAGGGTGATACAAGTGCTCTTTGTACTCCTACACTCAGGGAATGAACTGGGCCTGGTTCCTCTTCCCTACTAGGACAGTTTCTGTCCCTTTGGTCAGGCATTAGGCAGCCCTCAATAACCAGGACTAAGCTGGTACAGTGTAGGGAAGAAAAGCTATTTTTCTGGGAATTTACATGCCACTGTGGCTGATGGAAGTCCAAACTGCTTAGGGACTTTTTATAAGAGCTTGCAGTGACAGGACAAGGGGAAATGGATTTAAACTACAAGAGAGTAGGTTTAGATTAGATATTAGTAAAAAATTATTTACTCTGAAGGGGGTGAGGCATTGGATCAGGTTACGCAGAGAAGTTGTGGATGCCTCATCCCCGGAAGTGTTCAAGGCCAGACTGGATGGAGCTCTGGTATAGTGAAAGATGTCCCTGCCTATGGCAGGGGGTTTGGAACTAGGTGATCTTTAAGTCCCTTCCAACCTAAACCATTCTATGATTCTATTTTAGGAAAAGCACCTACCCACTTCTAGAGAGACTGTGAGCAGCCATTCCTGAGACTTTGAAAAGCATGTTGCAGGGAGGATGCAAAAAAGTCCTCTTTTGAATGCATCTGCCTCCTCTCTTCCTCTTCTTAATTCTCCAAGGTCCAGGGACCTTCTCTCCTGGTGTCCCCACTCTTTTCAACAATCTCATGTAAAGCATTAATAGAAATGGTTTGCTTCTAGGCAGAAGCATAGTTCATGCTGCTCTTCTTCTGCAGGCAGATGAGTCTCTCAGGAGACCACGAGTGAACAGTGTAGCACTATTAGCATCACTTTTGCTGCATGGTAGAAACCTGTCCTGCACCTCCATGTTGTGATGACTTGATCCTGCTGACCCACAGCCCACACATTAGCATTTCTCTGTAGCTTTGTTGTGCTCCCTTCAGGTCCCTCAGGGATGCCAGATCTTGAACAGCCCACAATAAAAACCATAGCTCATGATGTCCAGCTGACTTTTACTGCCATAAACAGGCTGATATTTGTTTAATTTAGTGAAATAAATGCCTCTCCTAGCAGTTTGGAAAGCAAATCCCTCCTTACCCTCCAGCTGGTATTTGCTGTACTTGAGTGAGCTGGGTAAAAAGCTCAGGTTGTAATTTAATGCTGCTCTGTTTGTGCAGAACCAACAAGCCTTTCTTAAGGCCTTTTAGGGTTTTTTAAGCCAAGGAACTGCTCTTTTCCTTGACAGAGTTCTCTGGTGCCTTAACAGCATTGCACAACGCACTTCTTCAATCAGGGACAGCAAGAAAACAAAGCATTTCTTGCAGCAGCACACACTGCTGAGAATAAAAATATATTGATGTAGGACCTCAATGAACTTTCAGGAGTTCCATGTGGACCAACAGAACCCCTTTTTTATTATTATTATTTTATTATATTTTATTATTATTTTACTGTAATGGGTTTTCCCTGCCTGGATGCAAGGTGCCCACCAAAGTTGCTCTGTCATTGACCTCCTCATTTGGACAAAGGAGAAAAAATATAATGAAAAGACAGATATAGGACAGGGAAATAAGGACAAGGAGCGATTATTCACCTGTTACCCTCATGGGCAAAAAAGAATCTATTTGGGGAAATTAGTTAAATTTATTAGTGATCAAATCAGAGTAGGATAATGAGAAAATAAAAACAAATCTTAAAACATCTTTCCTACTACTACCTCCTCTTCCTAGACTCGATTTTACTCACAAATTCTCTGCCTTGTCTGCCTGAGCGGTGGAGAGTTATTCAGTCCCAGGGGCTACAGGGTACAGTCCTTCAGGAATAGACTGCTCCTGCATGGGATCCTCTCTGCACAGGGCCACAGGTCCTACCAGCCAACCTGCTTCAATGTGAGCTTCCCAAAGGGTCTCAGCCTCCTTTGAGCCTCCACCTGCTTTGGCATGGAGTCCTTCATGGTCTGCAGGTGATTATTTGCTTCACTGTAGATCTCTGTGAGCTGCAGGGGGACAGCTGCCTCGCCACAGTCTTTGACACGGGCTGCAGGGGAATCTCAGCTCTGGTGCCTGGAACACTTCTTCCTGGTTCTCTCACAGGTTCTCACTCCTCTGTCTGACTGAAAATGCATCTGTAGGCTTTCTTTCCCTTCATTAAATACGTTAACCTGATGGCATTACCACTCTCATTTGCCCAGCGATGGATCCGCCTTGGAGCCATCTGGCATTGACACTGTTGGACATAGTGGAGGCTTCTGGCAGCTTCCCAGGGAAGCCACCCTCTAGTTCCCTGGTACCAAAAGATTGCCATGTAAACCTAATCCATTTACTGACAATGAACTTCTTGTCAACCTCCTAGGATGGTGCTACTGAAGGGCAGGGGCTGTTGCTCTGTTCTTTTCTGTGGGTCTTCACTATAATCCTGAGGTGAAAAATTTGGACTTCACTGTAAGCAGGCATCAGCACACCTCTATTGATATCCCTGCTGAATGACTCCAGAGAGAATATTTATGATTCCAGTGCTTTTGAGCACAGTGATGGTCTTGCCATTCATTTCAGCTATGCCAAGTATCAAGACAAGTTGTGGAGATACAAGGTTAGTATAGGTGGCGGTTGAATGAATGGAAGCTTCCAAAGAGGATAAGACCTAAAATTCCAGATTTTTTAGTCTCTTCCCAATTAGCACTGCAAGCTCAATTTATGAAACACACACGCTTTGGAAAGTAGTATGTATTTCCTTCTTTCAAAAATTGTGTTTGTCTACTAATTTATTATTTTCCATGATGTCAAGAAGAATTCAGATCAGCACTATACTGCATTAATCATTTGCTTTCCAAGAAAAGTCTGTGTTGTGGGGCCAAGATCTATTCCTCTGCTTATAGTTTCCCTAATCCTGTGTATAGTCAGTCCCATGTGCCCTCCACTCTCTTCTTCCTGTTCTTGTCTCCCCATTTCCCCTACCCTTCAGTAGCTCTTAGGAGTTGTCTGATCATGTGCCTACATCAAAGAGATTTCATCTAAATGACTGCTTTCATTCACAGTTCTTAGTTCATGTTAGTGAAGAAATGTGAGAATAACATGAACTGTGGAGTGAAAAAATTAATTGAAAGGAAATGATCTGTAGCCACAGTCTCAAAAACATAGGTAATAGCTTTGACCAGGAACAAAGCTATTACCAAGAAACCACAGCAGTGTTTGTGGTTTCTAGGGTGCCAGCTACCTGAGAGAATTTGGAGGCAGGTGAAGTCTTCACCTAGAGTGTATAAACTGAAAGGGTACACATAAAACAGAAAATTATTATTTCCTTTTATCCTTGTACATAGAATTTTCTCTATAAACCAAGAGATGGGAGGACACAAAAAACTGTGACTTTGCTTGAGAGTGAAGAAATCACTCAGCCTTTTTAAACATTTTTCATTTAGGACTTAAGAGTGCACACATGAAACAGCCTCAACAGTTATACAAAGAATTGTGTTGTTTACATGTGAAACATTATACTCTAAATTAAAATTAGTTCATTCTTAAGAACTGTCTTTGGAAATGAGTACAGCCTGCTAGGCACCCCAGTTGTTGAATGAAAACATTCCAGAAGACCACCACAACTTTGGCCAATATTTAACAACTCACTGTGCCTCCAGGATATAATTCTGATATATATTCTAGAGAGCCCGCTTGTGCCATATCTGAGAGTAAATCATGCTTTGATTATTCTGTCTTATAGCCCACTGCAGAACAAGGAAAATGCTTTGCCAGGAGCTCTTATCAGTATTCTTGGAATTCTTGACTGAGATCATTGAAAGCTTAATATGAGAAAAAAAAGCTACAAATTATTTCCACAGTAGGTAAAAGTTAAGACAGAAAGCAGTAAAATAAAGAGAAATCTCTCTATTATATAGAGCTGTCTCAGAGTCACTTCTTCCTTTGGAAATCATGATCTACACAGTTTCATAAATTGATTAAAAAGGTTTTGACCATTAAAGTTAATTGATACTGAATTTAAAGGCATGAACTTAAATAATTTTGCTATTTTCTTTGACAATTAATTTTTGGCATTGCATTTATCTCTAACACTATGAAGCAAAAAATCACAAGTACTGAAGAAGCAAATTAACATGTACAAAAGATGAAGCACTGTGGAAGCGACATCTGGGGCAATGTAAAAGATGTTTCAAGGCGTGTAAACAGGCAGAAGTAAAAACAGAAAATAAACCCTGACTTTTAAGTAAAATTAGCAACAACTTGGATTTATATAGTGCTCCATATGTTCTGGCTGAATAACACCCAAGGCGTTTTAGAGTGAAGTAAGGTAAAAAGCATGCTTGAGGCGAGAAAGTAAGAAAATAATTAAATTTCTTGAAAATGTTTTCAGCTCTGAGTAGGTGCAATTCTTCCCTTTAGATGGCTGTGGTAATGGCGCCAAGGTGCTGTTGTTTTACATAATTGGCTTTGGATAGGAGCCATACTGCAGTGAAAGAGCAAAGACTGCTTGTAGTTGAAATGCTCATTTTATTTATTCTTATTTTTTTTAATTTAGTGCTGCAGAAGAATTCTGATTGCTTAGAAAAATCCAGCTAGAGAAAAGGAAAACATACAGCTGTTTGGAAGTGTCATTGAGCTGGTTACAAAAGAAAATAGGCCTTGGATGGGAGAGGAGAGCAGAAACTGCACAATGTGGATGGCTTTTCCCCCTGTTTTAGTGGGGTTTTACCACACCTTCTATTCACACAGGGGTAGATTAAGAAAATGCTTCTTGATGATTGTGCCTAGGTGGATTTCTCCAGCTTTGAGTATAGTGAAGATTATAGCAACATTGTTGTAATATCTACAATAACAAAAGACAGCAACAAAATAAATCTGGCACAACATAAACTGCTGTTTAACAGTCTTGAGTGTGAAACATGCACACAAGTGATAGATGTTTTGTCATTTTCCAGAAAGAAGATTTGCACAACTATGATACAAATAGGAGTCTTTGCTTTAATAGTGCTCACCAAGCACAGTCCACCACATCAGCCAAAGCTCACTGAAAGAGGTGCACACCTACCAGGTGAACCCTGAAAGATTTGCTACCCCTATCCCATTTCTTCAGAAGAAAAATGCCATGCTTGAATCTCTCTTCCACCTTCACTTACATTTTTCACAGGAGAAAAGCTCAGCAAGTCAGTAATTTGTTTGGGCCATCACTGGAAAACTGTAGGTGGGTACATATTTTGGATATGGATATTTTCTTAATCAGAAAGTCTCATTCTTTCTCTGCTATGAAATTTCCCCATGTTTTCTGGCATAAAAGTCATGATCAAACACTGGGCCACTAGTCCTCAAGGCCTGTAGGACTGGAACCTCAAACACAGGTCTCAAAATGAAATTTAGATTTGTCAGACTTTTGTGGAATTTCCAGAACAGTGAAACAGGCAACAATTTCACTTGTCGGCTACATGCCAACAGTTAAAGTTTTACAGCTTATTAAAGCAGTCATCATGATCATCACTAGAATTTATCAGCTGTATTGTCCTGAAGCCCCCAGTCAGAACTGAGGTATTTCTCAGATTTGTTTTTTTATAGACAGCCAGATGACATAGATCATATTTCAAAGAGACAAAGATTTATGCTCGAAATAAGTTATCAAATTACTTCTGTCTTGGAAAAGAGCATTGGTAGCCAGTATTCAGACTGTCCAGCTGGCTCAAGGGTCCTTCCTGATTTGGAGGAAGGAAACTTGCCAGCTTTTGAAATTAATATATTATTGTTACTGGTATCTTCTTTTTAAATCTTTCACTATAAACCAGAAGGCTGCACACATGCTGCCAAAAGTTTGTTAGAAAAAAATTCTTGGCTAAATTTTTCAAAGCTGCTTGAAAGGATTTCCTGCAGACTTCAGTCCTGTAAATCCACCCTTTGCTGCACAAAGATAAAGGAGAGGCTACTCGTCAACATTGATTTCACTTTATGGTCAACTTTCATTTTCCCTTTAAACTGGGGAACCTTAGGGCCAGAGCTTCCTTTTTAGCAATGACCCAGTCTGCTGACTGTGCCTTTATGTAAGAGTTAGAGCAAAGGCAAGAAGTTCTATCCACAGCCCATTGTATAACAGAGAGCTGCAAATTGTCACAATCCTCAAGGTTCATCTGATGAGGTGAGATGTGCACCATAGTCCAGCTCCTAATGCCAAGGAAAAATTCACCATCAGTAAGTACTCATCACATGAAATAGGCTGCAAAAGGTGACTGAACTGTGTTTTAATTTCTCATACAAAATAATACACAGAGGAAGAGTTATAATAATCCAGATTAGGCCAGTAAGGCAGTGATTTTGTGTTTATGTTTATTTAGTATGTAAAGCAGATATAAGGTCAGTGAGAGGTAAATTTTTGGTATGAACTGGAAGACTTCTAATTACCTGTTTTAGCTCTCCAAGGTATTTCTGTTGAGTCTTATATGCTAAATATTTCCATTAACATTTCTGGAAATTACTGCTAAGTTATGAGTTCTGATCAAGATGCAAATGAAGCAAAAAAAGATTGTTCCTCAGGGCCATGAAAAGTTAAGAGAAAGGCAGTCTTGGAAAAACCACCACAGATGAGCAAAGCACATAAGAAAATGGTAACTCAGATTTATGTCACAATCTTATTTGTGATTCAGTAATTATGCTAGGAAGCATATGAGAATCTTGTTCTACTCCCCATCAACTTCTCTGAGCAGCGTATCAGGCTCCTAAGGCAGTTTATGATGTTCTGCTGAAAAACAGTACTGGGCTCTCCTAATTCTGGCAAAGAACCGAAAACCAGGGCACATTAGTTACAGAGTCAACTGTGATACTAAAAAATTAGCAACCAAAATTGCCACAAAGCAGCAAAACTGCAATTTCCAATAAGCCATAGACTTCAAATCAAATGCTGCAACACCTTCCCTGGAACATAATCCCCTGCTCCTTAAGCCAGCTGGAAGAGAAGCAGAAGTATGGTGTTGCTTAGAGCCAGTAACTGTCAAAAAGGTAACTTCCATAATGCAAAAAGAACCACCATACACACCACTCTATAAAATAAACATTTTGAAAGGCACGTTTTGTCCTAAGGGCATTCAGCACTGTACATATCCCTTATACTCTCTACCTCTCTTTTTTCGCTCAGTGGCTGCAGCCTGTTTTCTCTTTGTTGTTTTCCTATGTGGTAAGCAAGGATAAAACACATCCTCCTTTACAAAAAGAAACTTTTTTCTTTCTTCTACACACACTGTGACACTGACCATCCACTTTCACCAGCAATGCATAACCCAAACCAACAGAAATATCATTCTCCTGGTCTCCACTCCCTCCATCAGTTTTTCCTATTGCAGTTACCTGAGCTGTGAGAGAAGTTACGGAAAAAGGGAAATGGTTTATGCTCCTTGGCTGCTTCTGTTCTAGCCAGCAACACACTGGCAGTAATCTTTTCACCTATGGAGATAAAGACTGATAATTAAGATAAACTAGACCGGCTGTTGTGCTCCCTGCTGGGAGGTATTAAGAAGGAAGACATGCTGGCCTCTTTCAAAAGATTTGTGAGGTACAGATCAGCTTTACCCTTTGGAGATAGAGGTTTTTGATGTATTTTACTTAGAATAATACAACAAAATTGTTTTAGTTTTTGGGGGGTTTTTGTTTCTTTGGGTTTTTTTTAAGTTTCATTCAGGGCTCAGTGATTGCACCTCAGTGATTGCTCAGTGTTGAACTAAAAGCTTTATACTTGTGAGATGAAAAAAGGGATCAGGGAAGGGCTACTTTAGTACCTAGGGAAGGAACAAAACCCATATGATATTAAGTGCATTAGGAAATGATAGGTAGTTTAAAACTTCCTTCTGCTTTCCAAACTTGCTTCTTGTGAGATGTGATGATGCAGGGTTTTAAAATATTAAACAATTTGCATTTATCTAAAAAAAGAGGGAAATAATGTACAAAGAAAAACACAAACATGTTCAGAATGCCTACCGCCAGCAACATCTTGGCATTTGCCAGTACTTAAAGGTTATGTCTGTCATGTTTAGATGTGGCATAAAGTCTTTCACCCTTTCCCAAATAATTGGACATCATACTGATAGGTAAAATTGAATGTGTTATGAACAACTCTCCTATAGACTAGCAGGGCTTATTGACAGACAGTGCTTGGAGAGAAGGCCTAATTTTATGCATGAACATGTCATGCTGGAATAATTATGCGACTGCCTGCTTTCCTTGTGCAGTACATTGTGAAACCCCATGATGGTTCCCTGGAATTCATACCTTCTTCTGGTTTTGCATAAACACAACTGCTGTAGGTAACAAGGGGAAATACATTAATAAGGTATTTAATCACGAATAAAGATCTGAATAATTTGTCTTGCTTTCAAACTGTATGAAAGTGACATCAACCTACATACCTTTTGTAAAGAGCAGCAAATGCAAAACTGGTTCTCATTGGGGAATCTATGCTCATTGATTTTCTTCTCCTACTTTGTTTCTGACTGATGTGTGAAAAAACTAAGGTAGTCTTTCACCTCTGGTAAGCCTAAGTGGTGTTTTTTGGTTATATTTTGGTTTTTGGTATTTGGCTCATGACAAATTTAATCAGTATGAAGTATCCCTTCTTAGTCTAAAATAAGAAATCCTTGTGGATCATTGCTGAAAATTATTGACAGCTGACTATAACCTTGCTCTCACACAAACACACTAACTGAAAAATTATGATTTGGGGAGGAAAATGTTGGAATAGGGAGGACATCTCTTGAGCTGAAAAATAGTCGATGCTGGGAGGGTGGTATTAGGAGGATGAATTAGTATCCTTATGCTTTCTCTGTTCCTATTCTCTTCAGGCATCTGTCACAGTTGCATCTATTCTGTTGTTTTTTTCTTAAACTGGTACACAATGCCTTTATTTCACATTTGGAAATACATATTTAAAACAGCAATAAAAAGTATCTTTGAAGAATTTATAATCTCCAAAAAAAAGACAGCACTATTACTACTGTTTTCTTTTGAAATACAAATGTGACTGCCATACTGCTGCTTCTGTTTGTGTGGTGAGAAAAGTTAATTTCTTTGTGAGTGGCATGAATGATAGTCTCCCTCTTTTGATTTCTTTATTATTTAGGATTCTTAAGCTTGCAAAACATCTTGAAGAAAGACGCCTTGAGGGCACAGCTGCCTTATGGCATTCAGTTTAGGACAGAGCTAAAATGGTTTCTGCATCATTTATAGCAGAGAGGAAGCCCTTGAGTTTCTGAGTGTGTGGGTCAAATAAGGTCTGCAACCCATTCTGCCCTGTGGCTGCTCTGGCCACCCTGCTGTTGGCCATCTCTGTCCCTCTCTGTGGAGGGCCAAGTCTCTATTGTTAATTGTTAGCTGTCATGTGTTATCAATTGCTTGCTCCAGAAATATGTAGTACAGTGAACCCCTTGGCTCTTCACTTGGGAGGAACAAATGTGTTTCCTAATCAGGATTTATCAGTGTTAAATTCCCTTCCTTCACCCTCTTCATAAGCAGATTTGTTAAATTTCGGATCATAGAGAGATTGCCTTTTCTCAGAGAGCTTGCTGCTACTTTTGACCAGGCTTTCTGCTGGGGCATTCACCCCTCCTCTCTAAGTAGCATGCTAGGCTGGCCACTTCATTCTTCCCTGCTGTTGAGGAGGCAGCATGTTCTTGTGCTTCTTCTGTGTGATAACTTTGCTGCATGTTCTGTGTCCATGATAGTTCCAGCATTTTCCTGAGTCTCTGCTCCCAGCCATGCCAAATCCAGGTCTGACTGAACTGCACTGGAAGGACCTTTGGGTTGGAACACAAAGGTTTTTCTTATGTCCCTGTGACATAGCATACATCAAAAACTGTCTAGTTCCTGTAGTGTCTTCATGCTGCATGCAGATGCTTAAAGCTCAGCTTTTCTTCTGCTGCCAGTCTGATTCAGCTGGCCTTCTTTCCTTCCCTTCTCTGGTACACTCCTTTGGATCCTCTCCAGCATGGCTGGCACCAGCAGCAGCCCTGCCAGAACAAAACTTCTTTCAGCGTACCCAGAGTGAAGCAAAACCATGAACCCTATACAGCTGCAGCTCACCCTGTAAGCACCAATTACTACTGGCAGACAAGCAGAGACAGCCATGAATGTTCATGATGGGTACCTGCCTCTAGTCATCTGCTGCTGAGCTGCTCGAGCAGCTCTGGGCTTGTAGAACTGGGATCCCCCTTGTCTCGGTATGTCCTGGTTCTGATCACATTCAACCTACCCTTAGCCTCAGCTCCCTTGTTTTCAAAGTTGGCATTTAGTCATCCTGGGCTCCAGGGGTGGGAGTAGGTCAGAGCAGCTCTAACTCCTGCTGCACAGTGCCTGGGCTCCAGTGATCTCCACCCCAGAGGGGAGCAGTTCCTTCAGGAGTCAGCCTGGAGCTGCACTTCCTAACTATGGCTGAGTGTTCAAAACCACGTAATTTCCAGTCCAGTCAGACTCAAGATGCATTGATGATGACAGGAGTGAGTCTGTTCTTGCACAGTTTCCAACCAACGAGTGGCAGGTAAGTCTTTAAACTGACCTCCTGAAATAACAAGATTGTTTGTTTAGGGTAATCGCTTGGCCCTCCTCTCAAGTATCCTGCCACATGAGGTATCCCTAGAAGTGCAAGTTAAACAGCATAATGCTTGTTCCTTCCTTTTCCCACTATTTTTGAAGCACTGTCCGCTTGTCATGCATTCATTTTTTCCATTTTCTTTTCCTATTTGCATTTACTCAGCAGTAGCCATATCAGATCAAATGGAGCATGTCCATTTTTGACATTAGTTAAAAAAATGCTGTTAGTTGATGACTATTAATCCTGCACAAATGCTTGCATAAGAAGATAAGTTTTCTCAAAGCTGTTTCCTCAGGGGTTGAGGCTGTTCTAATGGTCTGTTTATTGAACAATGATTTATCTGTTGCAATTATTTGCCCTTTAGGGCTGGTGATATTATATTAGTAGGTTTGATCTCTGCCAGCACCTGGATCCCTCCTTGCAATTAGCAAAGCGATATACTATGTCTGCCATTCTGCTGAGCACCCCCTCCTCTTTTACCATTTCCAAACAAAAGGATCAGCATAGCAAATCTCACCCTAAAAGCAGTAAAAAGAAATGATGTTACTCAGTACCTGCTTCTGGATTTAAAGGGGAGGACAGATTACTCAAAGAGAATGCAAGAACACTTTCCTTACATCAACAAATAATTCATGATGTGTATATGGGTATCCAGCAACTATATTATTGCAGTAGTCTGACAAATATTGTGAAGGGGGCAGCAAATGGGACATATCATTCTACTGTCTTGACAAAGATTATAACAGGAATGGGAAATGGGACAAATGTAACTCATCCTGGAGACAGTCCCTGTGCTGTAATCTCATTTGTTCTTCAGCATGAATTATACAGCAGTGCAGAGGATGAAAAGGTGATTTTCACCATTTGTATATTTTAATCACTTTTCTTTTCTACTAAACAAATAACTCACTGTGAAATGCTAATAGATGGGTAATATTAGTTTTTGAGCTATGCACTAAATGAGGAGAAGGCAGCTGTAATACAAGAGTTCTGCCAGTTGTATTGAAATTCAAAAAGTATCAAATTCATCTTAGGTTTGTACAAAACAAATTCCTGCAGATTTCTGAAAATCATCTGCCATGTCCCAGAGCAGAGCATCCTTGCCTTCCTAGGCTTGACATTAAGTCTTTTGGAAATCATACCATACTGGAACCCACAAAAAAAATGGGTGGCTGCTTGCTGGGAAGTTTTGAGATGGAAGCTATGGTGGAAAAAATTATGATTGCTAAGTCCCATTGGACCTAATTCTTCTGGCAAGAAGAGAAGGCAGCTTGACTGTTGTTTATGCCAACAATTGATTTGGATGCTGTTTGGTGTGGAAAGGCAACATTTGAAGCTTCCCAAGGTGCTTAATCCAAGGCTGAAATGTTTAAATAATCCATTCTGTAGCAGAGGGCAACTAGTAAGATCCCTTAGGTACCAATGGTTTTCCAGAGGTTGGCTACTGGGTAAAGGTGACTTCCATGGAAATCTGTATTAGAGAGGAAGAACTAACTATTAATTTGTGTGTAAGTTGTTTTCAGTGTAGCTTACTGTCTCTTTAAAACCCCTCTGATTATAAAAAATTCCTTAATATTCATATGCCTGTTTTTCAGTGCCAGACTGAAGAATGTGTTTTCTTTTCTTCAGCATTGAGCTTGCTGCTTGTAACTCGAAGGCACCATGCAAGGGTGAAGGGCTGACGTGACCACCCATGAATTAGGCTGCTATGACAGCCAGCAAGAGCAAAGAAACAACCTGGGCCCTGAATTTATGTAAATGGAATTTCCATGTTCCAGGTGGCTGGAGGGCTCGATGTGACAACTAATCCTTCATGAAGGTAGATGAGAATATCAGGAGTCCCCTAGTGGGCAAGCAGTCATGGTATGTGTGAGAATGCTGGAGACAAAGTTTTGATTTTGAATCTGAAGTGCGCTCTAATGACAGTGCAAGCAGTGGAGTGGTTTGTGTGCTTTACAAAGGAGTGCATGCGAGCAACGAGGAACAGTCTGAGCTGTTTCTGAATGTTGGAGGTTGGTGGGTTTAGAGACAGGAATTGCCTTTGGAAGCCTTAGGAACTGAACTCTAGTTTTGTCTGTCCTGCAAGAATGGGGACAAACCATGCCAAATATGAGTTTTACCTGTAGTTCAAATCTGATTTTAACTTTGAGGACCAGATTTTCAAAATCTGTTAAACATAATTTTATGCTATGTGCCAATGCTTCTGCTCAAATCCAGGCTTCACTGTAAATTATTTCAAACTGTCCATCCAGTTTCTAATGCCTGGCTCATCCTCCTGGCTTTAGTGGAGATGCTGTCAGGGTTAACTGGATAATGCAGTAAACCAGTTAATCCTTGCTGCCTAGCAGCAGATTCTAACATGCTTGATGGGAATTGAGGGACAAGAGAATTGTTTTGGATGAGGCCTTTAGATGAACATGCTCAAGTTCTGCTGGAGATCCCAAGTTACACTTTTATTTTATCAATTTTCCAAGAGACCTTCTGAGACTATACCAGCAAAGGAAAGATGAGGAGGAATTTTGCTCTCAAGTTGAAAGGTTTGGGGAGAAAATAGAATGTATTAAGACTGGACATCTTCTCCTATATTTTTTAAATTGTATTTTGAATTAATGAAAAGGATTTGGGCTAGGAGGAATGCTTCACTACACATAAATTTTCTGTCCAACTGTCCTTCCAGGGAAAGAGGTCATGGACAACATTCAGTGTCTGAAACACCACAGTGGTTAGCTTCACATGAGTGAATTAAGAGAGGTTATTTGTGATTCATAGCTGCTCTAGGTCAGACCAAAATTTATTAGTCTAGAATTGTAATTCCCTTGTCTCTAGGCTTCAGTAATCACAGTTTCTCAGAGGACAGATTTTAAAGCAGCATGGCTCAAATAATGAAATATTAAATTTCCCTTATTTAAAGAGAAAAACCCAAACAGAACCAAAGCCTCTTTCACTCACATGGCTGCCACAAGAAGCATTTCTCTACCCTGTGCATAACAGCTGTATTTGATGGTGTCCAACAAGCCTGCACAGCCAGAAGTCACCTCCTTAGAGAAGCAACACTTTTCCCTTCAAGCAAAAGGCACAGAATCTATTTCCAGGGCAGTCTGCCACTCAGCCATGTCTGAAAGCAGGTAAAAAAAACTGAAATAAACTCAAGACCTTCCTGATGTGGAAGGTCTGGGATAGGCTTCCATCTCTGAGCTAGCAATAAGGAATAGATCAACATACAGAAGACCACAATGCGATGAGTGGCCTGAAGCCATCTTGTGGAAGAAACAAACCCTGGCTGGGCAGTGGGAGTCATGCCAAAGAGCTGGCATGAGCCCATCATTTTCAAGAGAAAGTGTTCAGAGCTCTTGAAGCCTTTCTTTGATGAAAAAGTGACAACGTAACTTGTTTCCTGTCAAAGAGCAGAAATCATGAGAAAAGCTTCAATGAGTTTGATCACTTCAAATTTCATCTGAGTTCACAACCATTAGGCTTTCTGTATTGCCTAGTAAGTCAACTGATTCTAGGCTAGATTACTTATGTATTAGGGACAGTTTATATTGTCCTACGGTGCTTAAGTTTTTGAAACCATGAACAGGATCTGAATCTCAGTGGCTGGGGCAGTCACTAAGAACAGACTGGGATAGAAGAAGCAGCCACTGTGTTAATCCTTTACAATGGCAACAGCCTTGTGTCTTAACTCTGAAGCATTAGGGGTTTGGGTATACTGTTTGAGATAACCAGGGCTAATTTTTGGCTATCGTAGCAGAATACTACTTTTCCATTCAAAAAATGCTGATGAAAGGATGTTGTATTAGAATAATAAATCTGGCAATGGCCTGCCTGGTGTCCACATGTCCTCTGAAGACAATGGTGAAACGAGATGATAGGGTAGAAACCATATTTTGTATTTGTGTTTTTCCTTGTTTCAATTCCAAATCCTCTGATTTCACAGTCTGGCTGAAGTTTGGACTCCAAAGAACAAGAGCTCAGCATAGTGCTGGCAATGCATTCAGTTTTCTCATTCCTTCCAAAATGGGTTCCCTGTGGGTCCTGATGAAGGATCCATAGGCTCTTCACATCTCTGCTAAGCAGCCTACCAAATGCTAGCTGCTGCTCCTCCTCTGCCCCCAGGTCAAGGGTGAAAACACAGTTGAGAGAGGTCTAACATCAAGAGAGGAGCACAGTCCCAACAAGCCAGGTTTCTGCTCAGCAGCAGAGAGTGGTTTCAGCACATTGCTATGTGTTGTTTTCACTCTCTAAAGCCTCTGTGTTTGATATCAGGAGGATTTGGAGACTGGACAGATACATTAGTCCTTTCTCCCTTCCTCACTATCTGCTCCAACCTGCTTTTGGTCACTTTCATTCATCTGTCCATGGCTTGCTGCCTGGATTAATTTCTTCATTGAATACATTCCCTTGTGTGAACAACATATGTGACAAATAAGTAATGTGACTCATCAAGAGGCACGGGAATGCAATGTTCCAGCTACTGAAGGACATTTAGAATTCAGCAACTTGTCACCTTTGTGTCACTCCTAAAACACTGTACAATGTAAACAGACAGATCTAAAAGGAGATGCAGGAGTACAAACTTGCACAGAACTCCGCTTGTTTTCTTTCTCAGCTTAAATAAGTAAACTGTAATGAAATCTACTTGACACAGTTTTGGCAGTTTTGATTTACATTTTCTCTGAGGCCCAGTAATTATTTCCTTGAGATCTAATGTGGGATTAAAGATATTTCCGTGTTTCAGCCCACATCTTTGAAAATGTCAAACAATTCATCCACGGTTTGTGCAAATATAGCTGGTTTTTCCCTCTTTTATTACGAAGACCTTCTGAAAAGAGTACTCACATGTGACATTAATATCTTGTGAAGGGTGCTGAAGTATACTTTTTGAGTAAATCACCTGTCCAGCCTAAATGGTGGGTCACTCTTCCAGCTACAGATGGGAAAACCCCTGGTTTTGCAAGGTAAAGCAGGATGCCAAGTGAGCTGTGCTAATCCTGCAAGCATGGCTTTTCCCTGCCTTATACACCACAGCTCCTGCTTATCTACAGCAAATATCTTGCAAAAATTCAGTTCATCTGCAAGTTTTGAAGGTAGCTAGCCTGAATTGCTTGCTGAGACACAGGCAGCATGCCAGCTAACTTGGCCAGAATACTTCTTCAAGGAGCAAATGGGGGCTAAATGGACCCAGGGCCAATACAGAAAACTGCTTTCATCTCGCAAGGCACTAAAGCAGTGGGGAGAGGCTTCTTGTATCTGCATACACTTCATCATAGTCTGACCCTAATCTTTGTTTCTCACTACAAAATTTACCATGAAGCTCACAGATACACAAATTAACCTGAAACATCAGAAGAAATTTGTAATTTGGCTTCCCTTCCAAACCAGACACTCCAGCAAGAAAAACAACCAGTCTACTGAGACTCTCACAGATTCTTCTGGGGATTTCTGATGTCCTCTAGAGAACTTGATTCCTGAAACAGAGTTTCTTCTTTGACATGGGCTGCAGAAATGGCTTTGGGTTGAGCCAAGCTCAGCTGTTATACCCTGTGACAGACTTCCTAACTGTAACTGGGCAAGCTAAGACAGACTGTCATTTCATCATTTTTGGACAGAGATCCCCCCTTTAATGCTTAAGTATTATCCACATACTGGTATTCTGGCAAGCCTGCTTTCATGCTAATCTGTTAGGATGGTCCTGTTCCCACTCATAATGTGGCACAGCATGGGAGCTTCAAGCAAGCAAGGATGCCAGCCTCAGTTGGATTGTGAATAGCCTGCAGAAGAGGCTCCTGCTGGTGGAAGAAGTGCCAAATTAGGCCACATGCTCTCTCATTGGGATGCATTGTGCCCAAAGCTGCTTTGGTATCTGTAACACCTTTTTTCAGAAAAGAACCTGCTAACCCTTTCACTCGGTGTGCTCTGCCTCTCCTGCTCAATTTCTATCAATTATTTCTGGGATTTGCCTGTATAAAAAAATATATTCTTCCCTGACAGCTAAGGAAAAGGTCAGACATGGCTGTTCAGATTATGAACCCCAGCTGTGTTTGTTGTTGAATTTGGAGTTGTCTCTTCCTCTTAAACCATTTACTGTTAAGACAACAGCACAGGGGGCTGCACTGACAGTAGTTCCAAACGAGTTTTTGCCCCCAGTGAGTTTTCCATCTGTTCAGCACCTCCTTGCAGAAATCCAGGTGTCCTGTGTTCCTGGACATCTTGACTCCCCCCAGAGTATCCTGTGTTCCTGAACATCTTGGCTCCGCCCAGTGTGCTGTTGAGTAGGTAAGAGACATGCTCTGCTACATATATCCCTCTGACCAGCACTTTCAGGAATTGCCAGGATTCACAAGTGAAACATTATTTAGGACAGAAGAGCTTCTGCAGCTGCCTTCTTCTAATCAGGATGATTTCTACAGCTTCTGGCAGGCGACTGCATAAGTAAGAATATCTTACCTATCAAACTAAATGCTGCCTGCCAGCCTCAGCATAACATCTCATCAACAGTCTTGCATTGATGCTGAATTGTAACATTTTTCCTACAAACTCATGCTTCCTTCTGCCTTTCCAGCTATGATGCTGTTTGTCCTTTGTGTCAACACCCGCCTTTTTTGAAAGTAATATGAATGGGGAATAATATACCGCCAGCTAAAATGGCTGCCTTTCCACACTTGCTCACCACAGGAACTCTTTAATCAGCAATGTCAGCCAGGGACAGAAATCTCACAGTTGAGAGATAACAGTTATTTGCTGGCAACTTCTTGTATGATAAGCCAAACAACTGGGTGATTACACACTTTCTCAAATAACACAAGAAAATGCCATACCACATTTCCAAAAATATGTGTTGCAGCATCTGGAAGCTGCATAAGAATATTTTCAAGATATTTTCTCCTGTTTACTTTTTTGTTGCTCTGAAATCTGAATGTAATTTTTACATTCTTAAGCTATCCACCAGCTTTTCTGCAATGAAAGGCTTCATAAAGAGTATAAAGTCAACTGTACAGACAAAATATAATTGATTAATAGCAGAGGATTTCTGCCATAACTAGGCTGCTTAAGGTCATAGTTAAACAATTTTTCATAGCTGTTTCATCCACTGAGCTGCACTTGCGTGGCTGCACTGCTAGTTAAAAAGGAAATGCGTGGGGACATGCTGGTTGAGTTAATTATTAAAATACATACAATAGAGCAAT
Organism: Haemorhous mexicanus; assembly: GCF_027477595.1. Taxonomy (NCBI): domain Eukaryota; kingdom Metazoa; phylum Chordata; class Aves; order Passeriformes; family Fringillidae; genus Haemorhous; species Haemorhous mexicanus. The sequence goes on along the minus strand of NC_082348.1, from coordinate 24,810,828 downwards.
GCTTTTTCTGTGAAAACCCTGCTAAAGAAGAGACAATGCCTTTGCAACACTGAAATTAGTTTAATGTAAACAGGCCAAAAAATAACATTTCTAAAAACTGACAGAGTGTTTTTAAGGTTTAGAGGAGAGATTTGTGAAATAAAAAGGTTAATCTGAGATGTTGTGCAACAAACCAAGATGTGTTATTTCTGATATCAGTTTATAGCACAATTGACCATGTTAATGCTTCCTATGAAAGGTGAAATTGGGCACTTCTCCAGAACAGCACATAATGCAAACATAACCTGGCAACTTTTTCAATAGCTCCAACTAGACTCTGACTTTCTCCCTTTATCTCTCTGGAGAATGATCTTTAGTGATCTTCATACACAGTCTTCAGGTTTTAGTCTACAGGTAGTATAAAAGGAAAATAGGTCTGGAGGTCGCCTGTGGAGATTTGAAAGAAAACCACAATTCTTTATTCAAAAGATTTTCTTTTCGAAAGACTAAATCTGCATTTATTCATACTGGGTGAAGCAGACAGCTGGCACTTTCTGATTCCAAGACCAACAGATCCTGTGGATTTTTCTGGCTGAAAAGAAGTCAATACTCCAGAAGTGGAAATCCACATAGCTCCCAACAGTGAAATTTGTATCAGAGAAGTAAAAAGATTTTAAGACTACTGTCTGTTTGGCTCAGATTCTGAGTTCATTTAACCAACTGACATCAGGTTAGTGAGCATGTAAACAGACATTTCAGACTGGTTATCTGAGATCAAAATTTGACCTTACTGACATCTAATTAGACAAACATTTTTCCTCCTTTCCACATAAAGCTACTTGCTGTCTTATGTTATGTTATATGCTGAATGTTCATCTTCTCAATAGTAATTTTCAGAGGTTTTTACTTCAGAAGGATACTTGCCCTTAGCAATAGATTTTGAAGCAGTATATGAGTAAGAAATTCGTAAGAAAAATATGTGCTTGGCACGTATCTTGCAGTTCCCAACCATGACTTTCCTTAAAACACCCCAACCCTACAGTAACAGAAACTTTCCATTATAAAGTGACTTGTTCTTTAATAAGACTCAGAATGTGACTGAAATCTACATAACTTCTCAGTTTCTCATCTTCTCTCTCCATCTGTTAGCCTCTTGTCTCCTGAAGGACAATATCTTTGCCTTATATGAATACTGCACAAACTTCAATAACTTAGTTGGGAATTGCTAGGTACTATATAATATCAATTAAAATTATTATCATGCAGTGTTTGGCTTGATTAATGTTTATGATTCTCAGATAGAATTCCTACATAAGATCTTTCAAAATGATTCTCACCAATTTCACAGAAAATTCAATAGGTGAAACATTGCCACTCAAGCTGACATATGGGGGACTGGTGAGTTTGGAAATGAGGCGGAAGGTAGTCTGGAAATATTATTCCATTTCTATGCCACTCAATATATCACTCCTCTGAATTAACATGGTGTAACTGGTACCTTTTCTGAGGTCCACTCATAAGCAGAACTGATCTGACATTCATGGAAGCATTAAGCTGACAAATGGTTTGTATTGGGAGAGCAGTGCTTATCTTTGCCAGAGAAAACACCCAGTAGGCACAAGAAGACTCGTACTTTGCTTGGTGTGTTGTTTGGTCTCTTGAGTGGTCAGCCTCCAGAACAGCATGGGATGGCAGAAAGGGTCATGTAATTCAAAACTGTCCCATTTTTCTTGAGTGATACACGATTCAAGTACAGACAAGTCTTATGTTCAGGTGGTGCCACAGCTCCTGCAACTATGCATTAAAATATGAGTCAGTAGTATATTAGGCTTTTTAAACAGGTTATTTGAAGTACCTGAATGTCATGGTGACAGTATTGCTACTGTCATGAAAATTGAGCAGCTTTGCTATTTCCATGAAAATGGTGAAGCCAGTGAAGAGCTAGAATGTAGGTACATGGTTTGTGGTAACTGGGAGTGGGGCTGTGGCTGAGCCTTATCCCCAATGGGCTACAGCTGTGAGAAGCAGGTGAGCAGCATTGAAAGCACTGAGACCTGGAGTGCCCAGGTGCACTGACCAACCACCAAAGGGAACAGAGGGCACACAGGTGCAATGCATTAACATGAGGGTATAAAAGGCTGGGCTAAAGAGTAAGAGGGCTAGCTGCTTGAAGCCTATTGAAGTGGTATTACTCTGTATGGGCTGAAACTCTGAAGTTTTATGATGATGCTCTATGTTTTGTGGTTGTCTCAACTGTGATGTATGCTGTAACCCTCAAAAGCAAGGTACTGGCTCTTCTTCTTGCCTGTCTCTGTAGTCTGTTGCTAAATGGCTTGTGTGATTTACTCTGCTATGGCCAGCAGCCTGCAAGTTTGTCCAAAGAGGTGCAAGAGTGGTGAAGTTACTCTACTACAAGGGTTGTGTTGTGCTGTAGAGCAGTCAGAAGACAAATAACTCTGCACAAATAAATAAATCCGTGTAACAGGCAGGTGTACATCAGGAATGGCACAGGTTCTTATTTGCTAAGGAATCTAGATATGTACTTTCAGTTGCTGAACTATATATTGTAAATAGTAATCTGACCTAACTTGGGATGCTGGCAGTTCTCTACAGAAATGACCATCTTGGGCTCTGGCACGTTCCTTTTCTTCCCACCCATGTTTGCTGTGCTTCCACTGTGGCAGGATATGTCTCTTACTGCTTACAAGTCTCCAGTGGAAAAGTTATTACCTCTACCTGTTAGCAGTGCCTTCCCCCAGATGTGCCAGAAGAGTAGCACCCTTGCATGTGTGTTCTCTGACTGGTTCCAGACTAAACCATTTCAGCTGATAGGAGCAGTATGAGCACCATGGCACGTTCCGTGCAGATCAGGGAGCAGAGAACTGCACTGTCCCTGTGGCAGAGCTGTCAGTCCCTCTCCAATAAGGCTGTGGGGTGAGAGCCATCTGGGCCATTCCATTCTGCAATGAATGGTGATTACTTTGCTAGACCGTGTCAGTGTTGCAATGATCTGCAGCAGCCTCCTGTGTTGGCCATTGGGTTGTTTTGCTACACAATGATGATGGGAAGGGTGTTAGGGTTGCTGCTGAATAGTCCATTAGGTGTCAATTGCCTAAGATCAACAGTCCCTGGGCAAAGCCAAAGGAAGAAACTGAGAAACATCCTCACCTTTTCTTCTTTGCCCTCTGCCCAAATGTTTGCAGCTCTGTCTTCTACTACACATCATGGTTGCTCATGGATCTGCTGGCTCTTTCTACTTTAAACAGATTGAAACATGTAGGGAGCCCTGATCACAGGCAGGGAATTATGACCTCCTGAGGCAGGCTCTGCCCACCTTGCTGCTTCCTTACTCTAAGTCAGACAGATTCCCCTCTATCCAAGGACTTCACTGCACAGGATTTGCCCTGCAGCCCAGCCTGTGCTGGAAGAAGTGCATTTTCAATGTGACAGCCTTGTTGCATTGCCATTGCTTCTGTGCCGACATGTGTCAGACAGGAGAGCTCACTGTCTTTCAATAGCCTTTTGTGGCTCTTCCACCTCTTGTTGTGAAAAAAAAAAAAAATCTCCAAATCTATTACACTTCATCTGCCTGCAAGAAAGCATCTTGCTTTAACCCTCTCCTGGCTTTTTATCAATGTACAGTCTTCGTGCTGAGTGGCTCCTCTTCATGGAAGTGGCAGCTGTGTCCCTCCTTGTGGGTCTGTTGCTGCCCTGGTCTGTGCCTTTCTATGAAATGCTTTCAGAATCCCACTTTCCTGGCACTTATGGCTCAATTTGTGCAGAGTGGAATTACACCAAGGCCTGTGAGTGAGAGATGCAACAGCAGAAGGCAAAGCTGGGAGTAGTGGGAGCAGGTGTCTGGCACCTCATAGAGTTGGAGCTAGTTCCCTGACATTTAGAAAGGATAATGGCTGTGCTGTTCCATGCCAAGAATTGGGAGCATGGGATTTATCCAGCCTATGCCCACCTACTTTCTGCATGTGGACATTTGTTCCCCCACCCACCTAATTAGGAAAATAGAGTGTAGAAAATGAAGGGGTGGATTTGTTATTTTGTTGTGGCTGTTTGAAAGCAAAGTTTGCTTTGCAACCTCATATTACTGTCCATGGAAGGACAGTATTGTCTCCAAACCTGGCATTAGTGTTGGCTTTCCTCAGGAAGTCTAATGGGAGAAAAAGCTATGCCACAGACTGTCATTGTGGCAGGAAAAAGGATCAGAGTCACTCCAACAAGCATCCATACTGATAGTGAATGCCTGGGAGAGAACTGCTATTGGAGAAATAACCCTGGGGTAAACATGGAAAATTGACACTCTGAGTATTTCAATACACACAAAAAAAAAAAAGCCAGGGAATTTTTAATACACTATGCTACAGTCCAGTTAACATTTAAAACTCAACTTCCTTGAAAAAAGGAATTTTTTATTCTTTTAGCCATTACCCTTTTTCCAGTAGTTACTTTGTTTGCTGCTTCTGTTATGGCCCCAGATAATTTGATGTCTAATGGTAAGACAATCAGCATATTTAGAGTCCAGGGAAAACCCATTTACGTAATTTACCCTGCCAGCCATTATCCTGTTTCCTTCACCCTTAGGTAACTTATTAGGCTGCACAAGTAAGTAGTAAATAGTGGGTTTGTTTCATCCAGGACTTCTTCAGCAGTCAGGATCAAAGGATTGCAGAAAAAGAGGGCTAGAAGGGATGCTGAGAAGGCTATCTCTTGCTTTAGGGCAGGATTTGCTGTAGCTACCTCATTACTGGCAAAAGACAGTCTAATTTACTGTGCAACAGAAGGGGCTGAGAGAGTGGTACATGGTGGAAACCTCTGATACATGACAGATTACACACCAATTGATTTTTGGCCTGAGGATTTCCCCCCTTTCTTCAGTTCCCCCTCCCACAGAAATGGGCCTTGGCTAGTAGACAATGGGTTATGGAGAAGTGGGATATCTTTGGAATCTCTCCAAAGGATTTTGAATGTTTCTGGGTTCAGAGAGATCACAGCTTTCTAACCTAATGTACAAAACACTCAACATGAAGCTAGACTTTAATCGTTGCCCCCTTATTAATTAGTTTTTGAGGAATGACTGCCCAAATCTGAGCTAAGTTTGCCAACCATTTCTGATGGACTCTTACACTGGTGACAGTCTCTTCTCTCACCTTGCTGAATCTAACCTTCCATTTCTTTTGCTTTTCTCACGAATCCTTGAAAAGAAAATATCCTATTTTGGCTCTGATGGCACACTAATACAACCCAAAAGAAGGATGATGGATGTAAAAACAAAAGCTTTGGTTCCAAATAAAATATTTATACTTTTTTTTTCTGGTTCAGCTGCTGAGCTGAAAAATCACTTTTTGCAAGCCCTTGATAACCACTGGCTGTCCCACTAAATTTGTGTCAGGTGGTTGATCCTATTTCTCTTCCTACTGAAAGTCATAGAGCTGATCTTGTCACAGCAAAAATGTCTCTTTTCTCCTTGCAATCCTGCAGAGCTGTTTTGGCTTAGTCATATCAGCAAGGCAGAGAAGAGGTAACTTTATTCATCTCTGCTGATGATCTAGAGGGTTGTGATGGAGCATGCATTGTAGCCTCTGGGCTTACTCAGCTTTAGGCTATGTTTATAAAGTCAATTTTTCTTTTCTGACTGAGAGCAGTTATGTCAAGCTCTGGTAGTTTGGCTGGCAGCATCTCTTCCTCAGGAGTGGCCTTCCAAAGCTGAGCATGTGAGGTACGAGCCACCAGCATGTGGATTGAAAGATTTCTCCTTGAAATATGTAAGAGCACATGTGTCAACATGTGGGACACCAAGGTCTAAGAATTTACAGCTTTTAATATCACAAACCTCACAGAGGTACCTACATTCTTTCTGCAGTATTCACTCAGAAATAGGCATCCTAGAGAGCAACTCATGAAAGCCAGTAAGCTGGAGATAGGTATACTCCATCTTACTATACCTATACTATATCTTTCTAGAGTTGAGGTACCACATTCAGCACTGTCAGATGAGACACCTGACCACTTAGGCTTTTCGAGTCTGTCAGTTGTATTTTTTCCAGCAGCTTCTTAGTAGGAAGTCTTAATGTAAAGCCTTTGGTGAAAGAATGAGGACCCATGTTCTGCTATGTCTCAAGAAACTTCCCTGTTCTTTTGATCACATTCCTCACTGCTCATGGTAGTCCTGTAGTTTGAGCAAAAGTCTTTTCCTGGAATTAGCCTGATGGTTAAATCTGTTCCACCAGAGAGCTAAGAGCCTAATGTTTCTCAGACGAGGACTGGAGTTGAATCCAGAGTCTCCACAACTTGTGTCAGTGCTTTGAACACTGAGAAAACAATTGATTTTTCTTCCATATAAAAGGAAGGCAACTTACAGCTACATTTTCTGTGAAGCTGGCCCTGCAGTAATGCACACAAGTACTCTGGGGTGCTAGTGTGAGTGCAGTAAAATGGAGTATCAAGAGCCTGGGGGCAGTAATACAGACGGATTTCAGGTTCATAATTAGTATCTTTAGTGAGTTTGAGGGTCTAGGGAATTTTCTTTCACAGCCCACAGGAATCTACAGTTCCTGCTAACTCTCAGCTGTGGAAGCAGAGCTTTGTATTTATGCTGAAGAGAGCTTTCTTGGAGAGACAAGTTACATTAATATTAGCCTGGTTACCAAGCCTGCTTGTGGCTTGCCATAGTTTGAACTGAAGGATTTTGCAGTAGAAGGCCTTTTGTAGTATTTATCCTCCATCCATTTCTGGAATTAAATCCAGCCTGCATGAGATGAGTTGGCAGTGATTTCACACTTAGCAAAAATCAGACCATATTGGGACAAAATATTCAAAATATGTAGCAATGTGGGACTTGGGAAAATATCAGAACTAAAATCATGGTTTCCAGCAAGCTGATGGGTGTGCTGGAGCTGAATAACATGATTTTTAATGAATGAGACTCTAGCTGTACTTCTTGTTTGGCATTGGCCTGTCAAAGAGTGTGGTTTTTCTTAGCATCTTTTTGAAAGGATTCAATTGAATTTCTAGCTATCGGGTTAAAAGGGTCATTAATAAATCAGAGTACAAAAGTCTGACTGAATGTAACCAACTCCTTCTGCAAATGTGCTGAATAATGCAGATGTGCTCAGATAATTGGCAAACAGGCCACCCCTGTTGATTTTCTTGTCAGTGTTGTTGCTACCTGGAGTATGATTCTAGTCAAAGAAAAAATAAGGTTCTTTTAATTAAAACAATTTGTGCAATGTCATTTCATTTAAAATAGACCATGGCTTTTAAAAGAAGATTGAAAACTGTCTGATCAGGCCTTGATTTGGGTCTTGCAGCAGGAGAAGAGAAGCAGATTATCAAAGGGAGTTTCACAGGGCATCTGTTAAAGAGCTAAAATATAGGTGTTAACCTTGGCAGTGGAAGTTAATGAGCAGCCTGATGCTCCAGAATGGTTCCTTTTCTGCAGCTGTAATTGCATGAGTGCTCAGTGCTGTTTCTTTCTGTGAATCTGGGGTGTGTGTCTGTGTTTCCCATAAGTCTCTTGGAAATAGCAGCTGTAATCAGCAGCACCCAATTCCAGCTGATCAGGTCCTTGCTCATGTGTGCTCAGACACTTTCTGCAGCCATTGTCAAGGTAACAGTACAAACCAGGAGCTCCTGTCTAAAGGAGTGTTTGGTCTTCATGTAAATCCAACACTCTTCCCTAAATTCATAATAGAATGTAGTTTTGAACATGTTTGCAGGTAGCTTTCTGCCAAGAACAGTAATACTGTAGGTGCATATAGCATTCTCAACTCCAACACACACACAAAACTGTACCAATGTAGCTAGCCTGTGGTTACCTGACCATGCTAGCGGTTGGATTCTAGGAAAGAAATAGGAAATGCAACAAAAGACATCAGTTAAAAGTGTAGGCCATAATGAGATGAGAAATCAGGATGCAGTGATCAGCATTTCTGTCTTATAGTGTGGAACACTGCCAGCTCAAATTCAATGGTACCTCAATCGATGAGAGAATGTGAATCCTGAATATTAAATCCATGGGAGCCATTAATATATTTGTTATGTTCTCAGCCAATAGGGGAAGCAGGTGGGAATGTGCAAGCAGAATTACTCATAGCATCTAAAGTGAGTATACTTCAAATACCACTTAGCATCTAGTTTAGACAAAGACAGGCATGTTGATAATGGTCTTATCTGCTTGTGGCTAACCACAGTTGTTTAATTGTGGGTTTTCCCAGTGCACACCTATTTACAGCTTTACTGGGTTGGAAAGGTGCCTTTGTAAAGGGACTGCAGCTTCAGAAAGAAAAACTTATCAAGGAAGATAATGGTCAGTACTCATTGATATGTCTAAATAACACCCAGTCTCTGCATCAGAAGGGGAGAGGATGTTTTGTTGCTCTCACATTCTTGTGGAATGGATTTGAGAAGGCAAATGACATCATGGGAAGAGGAACTGTGTGTGATGGAGTGACATGAGAAAAACTAAAGCAGTTGAAGTGGATTATTGTGGAAGAATGGAGCCACCCAGGCAAAAGAAAGTCAGGAAGCTGGCAAACTGCAGGCACCTGAAATGCCTTACACAGAGAAAATAGAAACAAATCAAATGCTCCCTTCTGCTGCCCCTTGTAATTTTCAGAAATCTTCTGTAATTTTCCCTGGAGTTCCAAGCTGACAGCTGGCAGATGCTGAATGAGAGAGGGTCCCCAGAATGAATGATGGCAAGGTCACAGCTGGAATGCCTATGAAGATACTGACAGAGTGAATCATAAGCAGCTTTTGCTGCCACGTAGTGGCAGAGAGAAAAGCTGCCATATGACAGTTCCTCCTTTGTAGTCCCAGTCCAAGGGTGATGTCTTTATCTTTTTATTAGCCTCGTTCTCTGCTAACTCCAGGATGGCAAAATGGGGGAGAAATGGGAAGACCTCAAGGAATACAGTTCGTGCAGACTTTATGTAGTGTGCAAGTCACTCCTTACAAACCACATAGCATTCTCCTCTGTCACAGGTTTATCAACAAGTGTTGCTAAGAAGGTGCTTAAAAGCTTGTATTTCAGAGGCTGTATGAATAGTACCTCTCACTGCTGTGGTTGCTATAGTAAACCCTTGTTCTTAATTGAATACTACAGTAAATAATGCTTTAAAACTGGAGAGGAAAATAAAAAGCAAGAACTCCATTAGGAGTTCCCTGAGCTATTGAAATTACTGCTCTTTTTTGTATACTACAAGTATGGAATTCTTTGTGTAGTGGGGTTATAGAATAGCAGCACCTGCATAACTGTGATGCTTTCTTTGCACAATTTCTTATTCCTCAAAACTTTACAGGATATTATGTGGTTCAGAGCACTTCTGTCAAAAAGAAAAAAAGCAATTAGTAGGATTAAAATTAGCCATTTCCCCCTTAAAATTATATATGTTTTTTGACCAAATTTTGAAGAAAAGAGGATGCAAAAGGTTTAAATAATCCCTGAAATGATCTGTGCTGTAACTGTTGTCAGCAGAGTTACCCTGGAGATAAATTCTGTTAAGTTTTCCCTTGGTATTAAACTGTAATAATCCATAAGCATTGAAATTTGAGAGCTCATGCTGATGGCAGGTTTAGAGCCACCACAGATAATGCTGTCCAGGAGAAAAAGTATAGAGAGTCTATCACGGGGTGTGTGTGTAAAGTAACAGGATGGAAGCTGGTGAGCAGCTGAGAACTGTGGGACTTCCTTGTGTTCCTGAAGGTGAAGAGGAACAGGAAGAACTTTGAAAGTCAGATGAACTCTTTGGAGGTTAAGAGAAACATCCCGTATGTCACAATAAATAGCTGGGAGGCAGAAGACTTACAGGCCCTGAAGGGAAACAGAAGTAGCAGTGAGGTTAATAGGAGCTTATGCTATTGCAAGGTAGTAAAGCAGTGAAAGAAATTCAGTGATTCACAAAGTGCTTCAGAGTTACTAGCAGGAGACAAACAATAGATTTGTACTTAAAACACTAGAGTTCAAATAAGCTGATCTGGGCCTGTTTTATGCTTTGATCAGATTTTGTGTATGTCCTTGGTCCTCTGCTGCATATTTCTATTGTATATTTAGACTAGTGCTGCTTTCCTCTCTTACAGGGCTTTTCTCAGAGGCAAACATATCATTTGTGAGTGTTCAGATGATGTGGCAACATGAGTCATAGATATAAGATATCTTTTGTAGGCTGTTGCTTACTCAAGGAGTGGAAGACACATTTATTCCTCACCAGCTAACATGCTTCTTATGGATTGGCATCCTCATTAACAGACAACAGCTGTTTCTTCTTGTAATTAGCTCACAGTTCAATAGGTAGCTCCAGTCTCTTTTACACCTGGACTACAATCATCGTGGAAATCACAGAAGCACATGTCTCTCCCCTCCCCACTTTAAAGCAATCTGAGTTACACACATTGTTAAACACCTAATAGACAACAACTGTGTGTTAGAGCTGTCCAGCACATGTGTGAAATAAGGTTCTTTTTTTTTTTTTTCCCTTTCTTGATGAGCTTCAGTTCCAAATGTGCTAAGGCTTCTCTGGCTTCTGTATTAGCCTCAACCCACCGGTCATGGATTAGGCCATAAAGAACTGTTTCCAGCCACCTGCACAATGAAAAGGGGAAGTGCAGTGAGGGGTGCTGAGGGGGGGAGTGTGCACCAGCTGGCTCTGTTCCTGAGGCATTATAACTGGATTCTTTGGGGTAGAAGGGTGTGAGGTCTCAGGTCATTTCCTGCCAGGTTTGCTCTGAATGGGAGAGGGATATGTAATTGCGCTGTCTCCCTGTACCATTAGTGTCAAGACTCATTAGGAACCCAATCTACTCAGTGGCAGTAGGCATACAAAAGAAAGAACTAGCCAAAGTCTGCAGACTGCAGAGAGGGAGTTGGTGGAGGAAGCAATTGTAAAATTCCCGTCTGGGTAATTAGAGTCAGCAGGGAATCAGATTGGCTACGGCAGGGCTTTCATTTTTTCCCTTGCTGTTTTAACGGGATTGGCAGGTGCTGTTTTATTCCAAGGGTGAGGTGATGTGCCTGTGTCATAATTCACAATGAGAAATGATCATCAATTTGCTGCCATATTCCTGGGGTGAGCTGAGCAGGCAAACTGTGATTACTATTGTTATTATTACCTTGTTAGCATGGAGCAGGAAGATTGTTGTGCTTATTGGGCAGTTGTCTCTGGAAGGGGTGGGATCTGTGTGCACAAAGTATGTTCCTGGCAGCTTAGCTCCAACTGGAAAGTTTGGCACTGCTGGCTTTTTCATTCCCTTTACATTGGGATCTATTTATCAGTGAACAAAACCAGGTAACATCTAAAAAGGATGGAAAATTTGTTCCATGCTTAAAAATGGCAGCATATTGGCATGCTTTATCATCAGGACAGCTTAATGGCCACAAGAAAGCAAACGGACCCTTTCTTTGAATGTGTTGCATCCTATTTATTTGTTTGCTTAGTGAGAGCAGGAAAGACATTAAAAAGCTATTCTGTCAACACACAATGCAGTTAAAGGCCTGCATCAAGGTGTTGCAAAACCAACAGATTCCAAATGACTTCAGATTCTGACTCAGCTGAGGGGGTTTGCATTCTCTAATAATTGCCACAGTAGCTGAAGTACAGCAGTAAGAGGTGTGCTGAGAAGTATGACTTCTGGGTAGAAGTATTTTTTTAACACAACACTTGTTTTATGAAAGTTTCTAGAGAGAGGTTTCCATAAAAATGGCTACATTTATCAATCATAATAGAATTCTTTCAGCAGTTTTGCTTAGTTGAATTCCATATCTGAGAGTCAAACTTTCTTCTTCCTAGCTCCACCCATCAATAGTCAAATGAAAGTAAAACTTTGCAGATGAGTTTGTTGATGATGTCAGCATAAAATGCATTTCTCTTCCCTTCTCTGCAACTATGTAGTCAAGGTGCTAAATTCTTAGATTTTTATTAAAGGATGTAGGACTTAATTTCTACTATTGGCAAAAAAAATTTCACATTTCTGGTAAAACATACAGAATTGGATCCACATGGAGCATATAGGTGCAATGGAAAGCTGAACTATTTTTTAGGTGCTCTTTGGTAAATTGTTGAATGGGAAAGGATATTTTTGTCCAAAGATATAGGCCAATACTGTAAAAAAGGTTTTGCTCTCCATTAAGTAAAGCTGAGGCCTTTCAAAATTTCACCCAGGTTGGAGGTGTCCCTGTCCCTCTTGTGTTCTTGTTTTCCTCTGTTCTGAGTCTGTATTATGCTGGCCAGGCTGTTCTGAGGTGCTTCCTTGGCCTCTGGCCACAGTTCCAAAGGTGGAACTGTGTCTTTCTGGAGGCCTAATGAAGCCAGTATGTACTCATGAAATTTCAGCTTTAGTAATTCAGTATTTTCCCACTAAAGGAGAAATTTCATTTAAAATCATGGTGGAAAAGAGAAGAGATCCCTTTCAGACTGCCGCTGTGTTTTAGGAACCTATTTCAAATGCAAATAATGAAAGATGTGTGTTTCCCTTAGTGCCTTTCCTTTGAGCCTCTGTGCATCTCCTCAGCATGTTGGGTTATTTGTAAAATAAGAAACTAATAGGTGATAAATTTCTTCCCCTCATCTCCAGGTTCCTGGCTGGAATGAATCAAACTCAGAGATCTAAGATGCTTAGACCTTCCAAGCACTATAGATTAAATGATGGCAATAAATGCTCCTCTAGCTCCTGATTTTATAGCTAATTCTCTCTCAAGTCAGAGGCTGACTGTCCATACAGATACATGTATTTTTGCAGATTATTTCTTAGGTTTTGTATTTGGGTTTTGCATGGTACCTTGGAGTTTAACTGAGACTGTCCTCCCAAGGAAAAAAAAAAAGCATGCTTGCTTCTTCCTTATACTCCTCTCTCACTTAATTGACAACTATTTCTGTCAAAACTAGGCTCATGCTCTTCCCTTTTCCCCCTCACCCATCCTTGGCGGGTCCTCTGTCTAGATGGTTTTAAATCTGATTTGGGATTTGAGTGTTATTTGGATTAACTCATTAGCAGGTCTCCATTCTGGCAAGCCTGCTAATCTGTGGCAGTGGTGCATAGCACTGTGACAATATTACACTGAAAATGAGAAATCTAATGAGATTAGCATTTTATGTATTCAGACAGGGCTCGGGTGTTTGAATGGTCTGCAGACATTTGGTATGAATCACAGCAGGCCCAGAAGGAGACAAAGTAACTGGACTGCAACAGAGCACCCAAACACACAAAGGAAGATTGCAAAGATGCACAGAACCATTAGTACCTTTGTTGTGGAGAATTGAAACATCTCCATCCTCATGGGCTGACTTTGACAGCCATTTGTGCATGTGCCCAACAGATGAGTTTCTTTTCCTAGGAATGGAGGAGGGCTGGTCTTTGTCCATGGGATTGCCTTGCAAGTTAGTCCTGCCCCTTACTAGTGGTGCTGGAGAAAGGTTTTGGTGGTTACTTCCATGGGGAAGAAGGCTGCTAACTCTTGAGCTGTTTTTACACTGGGATGCAGTGCAAGATATACTTGTTAATGTTTGTGACTACCAGACTGCTTCATTCTAAAATTACACCTGCAAAATTAGCTGCTTGGACAAATTCCAGTCCCACTTTTCCCTCTCAAAGGTGGTTTTACTTCAAGTTTAAAGAGACAACAGGATGAGCCAGTATCTGCAGCCTCCTTTGGCTGCAGGGATAGGGAGAACTCTGCCTGGCTTCCTTGGTACAGCAAGTAGAACAAGGCAGTCCCTAGTTCTGGGTGTGTGGGCTTCTCCTGCTCTACCATCCAAGTAAAGCTTTTGTAGGAGACAAGGAGAGACTCTGGGAGAAGCTGAGAAGTGGTGCACCAGGGCTGGGAGTCACTCCTAAGTGCTGTCCTAGCCTGCCACCCAGTGATGGCTTCTGGCACTCAGAGCTGCTCATGTGCTCCAGTACTGCAGCTGGTACTTGGCATAGAACCTCCCATGTTCTTCCTGGTCTCTGTTGGAATATTCCTTTCTGAGTTACTGAAACAGATGCTCAGGTCCTGTTAGAAATAAGCAATATTTTGAAATGGACTGCTTTTGGAGAACCATGAAAACTTCCTCAAATCCCTTTTTTTGTATTGTGGACTCAACAAGTAGCTGGGGCCTCTTGGGTGTTGTGCACTAGGCAAGTGATGGGCTAGTGTCTGGTTTTTGTGTCCCTTAAACAAGAAAGGAAGGTAATTATCTCTAGTCTTCCCCTATCCCCCAAGACAGTTTAGAAGTTATCAGAGTTTAACAATCACTTGGAATGGTGATGAATCCAAACCAAAGACATCCCCAAAAGATGGTGAATTTGGCAATAGTGTTCAAATTTCTATCAGGGTGTCATCTGTATAAAAAACAGGTAACAGAGCGAGGAAGAGGTGATAATTCCTAAAGATACCACAAAAATACCTGAACCTAAGAAAAGTAGGGGAGGAAGAAATATTATTTTGGGAAAGCAAGAATGGTTAACAGTACTGTGAGGCTGGTCTTTTCCTGGGAGAAACTAAAATATGGTGGTGCAGAACATGGTTCATTCACACAGCTCATCATGTCCACAAAATCACTCTCCTATCACAAAGATAAAAGGGCTGTCGGGGGGGGAAAAACATTATTCTGTAAATTTCACGTAAAATCTAGAGGAATAATACAGAGAATTAAAATTTTAAGTGTTTGGTTTAAATTTCTTAAAAATTCTGTCACTTCACCATCAAATAGAAACTAGTAATTGAGTGCTGTCACCAGCAGAAAATATGTATGTACAATAGACTGCTTTAATTGAGTAAATTAGGTAAACATCTGGCACAGTCCTAGAAATTGCTGTTTGTCTGTCTTTACAAACAACTGACTATGGCTTATTATGGCATGGACTAAAGCTATCACACCAGTGTTTTATCAGCTAAAGAATTTAATAGAGCAGCAGCCCTTGTGGTGGTGGCCTGACAGTCAGTCTTGACAATACTGCCTGGATTTATCTAGGTGAGCAGATATATTGAGATTTTTCTCTGCAGTGTAGGAGGTGGCAGATGGGATGAGTGGTCATTTTTCTTTAAGTAGTGAGATAGTTTTTGCTGCCAACTGAAAAGGAAGGGGCAGAGGAGAAAGAATGTGATGAGGTAGCCTTGTTTTAAAGTGTGTGATGCACAGAGAGCTCGCAAAATATAGGAGAAGGTAAGTATAGCAGGAGAGGATGAAAAACAAAGGGATATTTACTCTGAAGGGTGCTTAAATGCTATTAATATGTATCAAAAATCTTTAAATGCTCTGTTATCCAAGCATTGTATTAAGTGGAAAGAAAAAACCCCACTGCTACTGATTTGCATTTTGTTATTAATTCAGAGTAAAAGAGGAAAAATTGTCAGCAAGGCGCCATAGTGAATCTTTGTATAATAGTAACAATTTATGTATGGGAAGCAAATACTTTAAAATGAGTAAAATGAATAGAAATGTAATTCAAAGCAGCACTAGCATTTCATCTTTATGTAATGATATGGGCAAAGCCTGAATTCCAACATTTTGCAGTGAATTATGGGACATGGTAGAGCTTGCAGGTCTGCTGAAATAATACATGGTCAGTTATAATATCCCATTAGGAAAAGGTGATGTAATCAATTCTTCTTTCATGGCCTAGCAGTGACACATCTAATTTTCTAGGTTATTTACCCCTTGGATAAAATTCATAATCACTCTCATAATATGAAAATATCTCCTTAGATACATTTGTGGGGAATCTTATTAGAAGGGTTTGCTGAATGTATTTTTCTGTCAGAGTTGAAAAGGCAGAGAGCTTCATTCACAAGGAAGCTGGACTAGGAGCCAGAAAACCTGTATTATATTCCTGATTCTGCTGCTGTATGATGCTGAGAGAGCATCCTTGGCTGCTGAGACTCTTTCCTGTGACCCTTCCAAGTCATCTGTCATCCATCAGCTGACATAGTAGAGACTCACTTATTTAAGATACTTAAGTCAACCCAGCTCATCTGTGTGAAATGTGCTGAGGTCACTTAACCTGTCTCTCAGGGAGGTAATCTTCAGTGGGAAAGGGGATGCATAGCTGTGGAGAGGCCTGACTAGTAGTAGCTTGGCTTGGGAGAGGACACATGCCCAGAGCTGTAAGGTATCAGCTCCTGGGTGCCACATGTGCAGGAAGGGGTAGGATCCCTCCCTGATTTCTGGATGCTCCAGAAAAGCTGTCACTTATGTTGTTGTTTTCTTTTTTGCTCAGAGCATAGGCTGAGCTGATATAAAGAAGACTGTTCTCTATGGGCCAAGTTTGGAGCTACTCTGCATGAGGAAATTACTCCTTGGTGGCTTGACTGACTTGCATACTGTTCTGGACTAGGGAAGCAAGAATGACCAAGATACTGTTCAACAGAGAACTGTTTCTAAAGGAAAGCTATTTTAATTTGATTTTAAGTCCTGAAAGGAGGCTTGAGAATTCTTATAAAGTTCACCTAGAAATACAGTTGGCTTGCTGGTCTAGAAAGCCACATTGCAATCACTTTGTAATTCGATGTACTATGTTGCCTATCTGTCTCTACTAACATGTATCTTCTAGCACATCTCTACAGGTCTGTAAATATCCAAGATGTAGCTTTAATCAAAAATAGTATTTTTATATAAAGAAAACAACTATTAATATGCAAATGTTACAGTGCTATCTTTTTAGTTATCTGCAGTTTTTAAAATCAAGCCATGGCCTTCAGTCCTATTTAAATGTAATAAAATTTTAAAAAAGCCTTTCTCTCCAGAGATCCAAAAAGCTGAATATATTTTCCTAGCTGATTGATGCTTTTCCATTTATTTTTAAATGTAATTTTCCCTGGGTAAGGAATCGTTCTCTTGAATGTCAAGAAGGAAATATTTCCCAAATCATAGGCTAGGATTGGCTGCCTTGAGACTAATGAGATAGCTCTGTTGAGAGGGGTAGGCTGGGGAAGCAGAGAACGGAGTGATTTGTCATACTGGTTTTCCAGCAACTGCTAAGGAGCTGCTTTGTAATGCCAGCCTGCTGAATCTCCTGGCCACAATCAAATTACTCCCTCCACATGCACACACATCCACACCCTGGTCCTTTAGATCTATCACTGACAGAATAGTTATTAAACAAAAACTCAGCCCGGGGAATTATTAATCGCTGGGCTTCATTTCTTTATCAAATGTGGTGGCCCGAAGGGAGAGCTCTTTAAGCTTTCAGAAAGACCGTAGCACATTAATCACTGAAGGGAAGCAGAGTGTAGGCTAGGCATTTGTAATACTTGTCAGATCAGAAATAGGAGACACAGAGATCAAAAGAGATGTTTATGACTTGGAGGTGAAAGGGCTTCACTTGTTCTTCTTTGTCTTTTTTTTTTTTTTACTGTTAGTTTTGGGATTTTGTTTTTGGTTTTGCTTTATTGGTCTCAGCCTAGAACTTACTCTAACTCTGTGACTGTACCATTGGTCCACACACTGTCCGGGAAGAGAAAAGCCCTGAGTTATGGATGCAGCTTGCTGTCTACCCATCAGCAAAGCAGCCACTGCTTTTGGGTGCCAGCCTGTGGTAGTGCTGTGCTTGTCCAGGCACTGAGCAGGACCCAAACTACAGTCAGCATTGGGAGGTGGGGGTACTTGTGTGCTTTTCTGTGTGAGCTACTTAAATTAAGCACTGAAGATCAGTCCTCAAAGAATGCCTGACTTCCTGAAAATTTAATACTTGATTCACTATTATGTGCAACAAATTTATATACACGTATACTTCAAAAAATTACAACAATCATATTGGCTCCAGACCATATATAGAGCAGATTAAACCAGTGTTGTAGGCTGCCTGTGGCTGGGAGCACTTAACCTGTGATTAGTTAAAGCATTAATTAACATTGACCTTGTTCACTCTGATCCTGAGACCTTTAGCCCTGGCAGTGTGTGGGGAGGCTGTTACTCCTGTCAGGGTACCCTGTGAGGAATGCAATGTAAGCTGCTGTTCAGTTGATATGTTTTTCCTCATAAAAGGATGGTGGAAGTAGCCTTTATTGTAGCTCTTCAGCAACACAGCAATTAGCATTCCTGAGTCTCTGTCACCTGAAGAGATTACTCAAACTGCTGACTTTAGGAGAAGGATTTGCTGGTACAAGTCATATCCATTTATATACACAATCTTTACTGCACGGGAAAACCCCCTGGTTTCTTACTAACACCTTGGCTTGAAATATGTAACAATCTTAGTATATATTGTAAACAAATATCCACTTCCTATGTGACCTGGAGCTTCTTTGAAATAATACATGTCTATATAAATATACCTAAAGTATAAATATTTAGAGAAAGGACTGTATAAAATCTGTGTATGAGCAGGTAAAATCAATTTAGACATGTTGTAGATAAATGTCAGCTTTCCTTATGATAAGATTGCACCTTGAGTTTTGTAGCACTAATTTCCTATTAGAGCTGTCCAGGGATTTGGCTGCAGTGAGAGCATAGCAGGTACATAGAGCTTTGCTGTCTCTCAGGAGCACTTGAGAGAGGGGGGGGGGAGGGAAATCTTTAATGCTGTTGTATATACAAGAGGCTGCAATGAGGATCCCAAGCTCATTGGAAAACGGGCTGTATGTTAACATGCATTTGTACTATGGCACACAGCCTGATTTCATACAGTCCTGCAGTTAGCTAGAGCCTCTAAGCATCACTGTAATGTAAATATTCTGGAAGAATAATAGAGCTATTTGTGGCTCTTGAGGGCAGCTAATGTATCTGGTATGCAGCATGTTTTTTGAGCCTTCATCACTTATTTTTTCAGGCATCCAGCAAGAGAGAAGAAACAAACCACATTTTCTGTGCACAGACAGGAGGAATGAAAGGAGGGATAGATCACATCAAATAGATTTTGGGAGAGCCACAAAGCACTTGTTGTATGTTGTCCTGACAATGCAATATGATATTTGCATTGTGATGTTGTATCATTGTGTGAGATGGTCTGTCTTCCTCAGAGCCTCATGTCTAGATTTTTTGTCAGTACATGTGTAAACAGCAGCCAATTCTTTGGAGTCTCCAGACCAATCTATGAAAGTTTAAGCACTGAAAAAGTTGAATGACCTACAATTCCACAGGCAAACAATTCAAATGATTAATTGCACTCTCAAGAATATCATATACTGAAAACCACGTCAGCACGCTACTGTGAGTAATTGTCAGGCAGCCTTCCTAATGAATAGCATGGCAAAAGAGAATGTATGGGCTAAGAGCAATTCTCAAGGAATCTGATTTGTCTGTCAAGAAGTGCCTGAAACCTCCATACCTTTGGATAGGCTTTGCACAGCAGGAACTGTCTCTGTTCATTGTTAATTGAATCCAGCGCTGTGTCATTAAACAGGTTATCCCCTATGTGATATCTTGGAGTTTTGACTGCTTTGTAGAAGAGGACCAAGTGTGCTGTGCTCCCATTTTTATGCCCAGTTTAGAGTTTTGTAAGAAACAGCATGCAAATGTTATAATCCCCTGACTCCTGAAATACACTTCTATGAAGTGGTTTTCTTTGATTATCAGAGTATATTGCAGCTAGTACCTGAAGAATCTTCGAATCAGGGGCATTTGAGATAGGATTCTTCAGTAAAAGAGGAATTATTAGAAGGGAAACTCTGCATAATAAGTAGCACATTATCTTTTGTTCCATCAGAGTCACCATTCTGTGAGGAGCAGTGGGTGAATTTCTTCATGATTGTCTGTAGTCAGGGTATACATGCCTCCAACAGCTCAGATAACTAATAGAACCCAGGAAGCTTTAGGATTCAAACATGTATTTGGTCATGAATGTTTTTAATTAACAATGCCTTTTCTTTCTTTAGCTCTGTCATGATTTGCTTTGTATCTGCAGAATCGAGCAACAGGTTCTTTGCACTCAGTGCTTTCCTTGCATCAGATTACCTCAGGTTAGCTGCTCTACCATGACTGTTCTCAGGCTATGTCTTGTTCCCCTATGGCTGAGCTGACGTACCTCCTCTTCTTTCAGAGCAGAGTGTGTGACCTACAGTTATGGAACAATAAGATCTCACACACAGGCTGTTCCTACTGAATAGCTGATACACAGTAGGACAAATGCAGGGCACTTGGATAAACTTAGCAGTTTCCACAAGAGCAGTAGGATCTGCCCTTTTCAGGTGAGGATGTGATATGTGCCTTCAAGGTGGAGACAGTGGGTAGATGGCTGAAGACAAAGAATTTGAGAAGCCTTGGGACTGGGCAACAATTTCCCTCTAAAACGTTTTTAAAATTTAATTTACTGAGCACTGAGACAAAGCTTTATCACATCCTGCTCCACATG
This sequence comes from Haemorhous mexicanus, assembly GCF_027477595.1. Classification (NCBI taxonomy): domain Eukaryota; kingdom Metazoa; phylum Chordata; class Aves; order Passeriformes; family Fringillidae; genus Haemorhous; species Haemorhous mexicanus. The sequence goes on along the minus strand of NC_082348.1, from coordinate 24,790,575 downwards.
TTTAATGGTAGTGGCTGATATGTCTCAATGCAGACTTAGCTGCAGCCTTGGAAGAGCTTTCCTGGGATCCCCAGCAAAACTATCTTCCTTATACTAATCAGTTCCTGGTAGAACCGGTCTTGAACTTTGGTTAAAAGCAGGGTTGTGTCTGCATTTATCTGTTTCCAGGGCTTAAGTTTCAGTGCAGGTCTCTGGCATCCAAGCAAAATTATTAATCTTAATGATAGTGATTACCAGTCATTTCACTGAGTTTATTTTTTCCTCTCAGAAGATTTGTAATCTATATTCATATATATTGAAATATTTCTATGCATATGTATTATATCTTTACTATAAATTGTAGGTATAAATGTATGCATATATTGATTCTAAAGCATGAGCCACTTCACAGTGCAGAAGATATGTAAAGCTTCTTCTACACCTAAAAATGCTACTCTGATGCAGAGGTAACATCCCACTGGGGTTTTTTTGACAGAAATATGCAATCAGGAAGAATTCTCAAGGTTAATGCCTTCTATTCCTGCCTATTAGTTGTGTTATGGTAATTCTTAGCAGACTGACTTGACATGGAAACCATGTTAGAATTAGTGCTGGAGAGACACCCAGCAAGATTGTCCACTCCCTGCAATGCAACCAGGACTTAGCAGAGGACAGAGGCAGGAAGAGATCCATTAGTATCACCAATCAGGTGGACAAGAGTCAGCACAACCTTTCCTGGGACAGTGCATGCATTTGTGGAGCTATAGACTACCACTGGGAGACACAGCTTTCTTCACACTAACCAGGAGCCATTTTTATTTCCTCCATTATTAGTTCTGTGTTGGTACTGATTTATCATCAGCATCTGCAAGACCCTGTGTAAAGGCTGGAAGCTACACAACCTCAGCTGTGCTTTGCAAAGAACTACTTAAACTACACACAAGTATGTATGCATGCACATGCAGGGATTGTTTTACTCTGCTACAACCTCTATGGGGAAAAATAAAAGTGTTAATGAAGATATCATCTCTATGTGCAGAGCTGGTAAAAGAAAACGAGTAAAAATGTCAGATTGTATGAAAGAGGGAAGAATAATGTAGAACACATTGAAGCAGGATTATATTGATTGGTTGGTTTTATAGGTCCAACTAAACTACTGCATTCATTTCTGGTGGCTTAATTTCTAAATGGCCATTGCAGAGACCAAGGCAGACAAGACCCCAACAGAATTATTGAAGACCCAGCATGAAGGAATGGAAGAGTCTATGCCAGATGAAGTTAAAAAGGACAAGGATTACTTAATTTGAAAAGTGCAAAGTAATAGAGAAGATAACAGATAAGAGATAATTAATTTCATTCTGTCCATGGCCTAAATGCAAGTAATCTCTTGATGAAATAAAAAGGTACAAATTTAATATCAAAGGAAATTTTGTTCCCAGTGCAGCATAATGGCCAGATACCTTGGCCTGACTTCTGAGTGCCTTGCACAATTCAATGCAAGACAGAAATACGGCAGTATTTCTAAGCTATTTCTGATAAGAGTACCACTGCTCTGTGTCCTGGGCCAGATCTGCTGCTGCAGGCAGCCAGGTAACTGAGTCCTTGCTGACCACTCTGCTCCAGAAGGGCTTCATTTTCCATTAGCTCCTGCTGCAGATAATCCTGCTTTGTAGTGTCACTCTGTTAGATGCCCAGTGTACTTTCCTAGTCACAGGTTTCTAGTACTCTTAAGTGTGTCTGAGCTAGTAATTGTCAACTTCAGCTGAATAGATCTTTCAAGGGGAGTGTTTTTTCATGTTGTGTTTACGTTGAGAGGTAAACAGCATTTTTCACCTTTTGTCATTGTCTGAACAATTTAAGCACAAATATTGCTGAGGATCACAATGTCTGATGTATTCTGGGAATACATAATATTTCAAAAATAAAACAGGTAGGAGGGAGAAAAAATTCTTAACAGTTGCAATTCATTTCATGACTTAGCAAAACTGCCTCCCTTTGAGATCATCTGTGGAGCTCCATGTGACCAATGTCTCCAAGAGTTTATCTTGATTCAGCAATACAGCTATTATCCAGAATATGCCAGCTGGTTTGAGAAAAGCTGAGGTCAAGGAAGTTAAACTTGATATTACACCAGTTCAAAGAAGAGGATAATGAAATCAAGAGCAATTTGGTGGACTTCCTTGAAGTTTCTCAATTTGCATTTACACTACTGTAATAATTCTGTGGTTATTTGAAGCTCCTTTTCAATCAAAAAACTCTTCCTGCCATCTTGAGAACATCTCTAAATCTGCCCAATTGGACTTTGGTTTTAATTAGGCTCAAAAAAGGATTCTCTTAATTAAAACTCCCAATTGAAGAGATCTAGGAGCGTTCCACAATAGTTGAAAGAAAGGAGGATTAGGAAGGAATTAACTCCCAAAGTTCTGGTTTTCTGGCCATCTGTGGTACTCTGCCAGCATTCAGCACTAATTGCTTCATGAACTAAACAGATAGTGTGGCACTCTCTGGCACTGGTCCTTCCTTGTGTATTTTGATGATCCCTCTGGAGAAAAGAACAGAATCTTTATTATCAGAGCATGGCTGGTTCTCTCCCCATGACCTTGTCTGTGCACAGAAGTTATTTGCTGAGTCCAGCAGTGTGAATTTGAATTGCATTAAGCAAATCTGCACCAGTGCATGCAATCAGAGGGCTGCCACCACGCAAAAGCATGTGCTCTCCCTCAGGCACTACAAGAGGAGTTGCAAAGTAGGTTGTAATTGCTAAATTCCAGTCATACATGGAATACTCCTACATAGAGCTCCATCTCCACAGACAGGAGAGGGCCCCTGCTGAAGTGTCTGTGGGGAGCTTGTGTGCCAGTAGTGAGTGGCCTGGCAAGGGGGATGCCAGACAAGTCTGTAGATGTGACAAGGCACTCTAGGAAGGAAAAAAGAATCCAAGTGCAATTGTGGAACTGGGAATAGTGGATTTCTTTACTGACAATGGTACAGGCTGTTCATGAATTTGAAGACTTTAGTGGCATGAGGAAAAAATATATTTGTGATGAAAATGTCAGGTATTTGGGGAACTCTTTACGGTCAGATGATAATACCTTCTAAGAAATTAGTAACCTGAAAGAACCTTACTTAATTGCTTATAGAGAAAAAGGTTGAACTCTGTGCTGCCAAAAACACAGGCTGAGGCCTTAAAGCTGCATTTTATAGAGGTAAAGAATTTTTGAATAAAGGAGCAGATTGTAAATGGTCATCTTTGAGGAACTTGTGACCAACCAGAGGAAAGCGTTCAAAGGAAAACCAGTTGAAGTCCAACCCCAGAGAATTAATGGATTTGTGGGTTTAATAGATACAGGGATCATTCAGGTACATATGATACAGAATAAGGTTATAAAGGGAACATGGCAATATAATAACTGAAGTTAAATAATAGAAAAATGCTAGCATCAAAATGATATTTTACATCTGTACATGGCTGGTCCAAAGGGGTGTGTTGAGTTGGTCACAAAAATATATTTGTATATTGGTTGGTAGAATGTGTTTTATAGTGGTATCATACACTTAGAACTCAAAAGTTTGGGGTAGGGATTGGACTTTGAAATCATTTTAATTGAGGTTACTAAGCTTTCAAAAGAGGCAGGCAGTGTTTTTTAGTGTGATTCAATCAGCAAATCTCTGTGCACTTAGTAACAGCCCTCTAAGTACAATTGAGTGAGGTGATTTTGCCTGGCTCACAAATCAAATTGTAGTGGCAGAACTAGGAGCAGGTTAGAAGAATTAAAACTCTCAGCACTCCTTATTCCTGCCACTAGATCAAACTCATGCTTCCACATTTCAGCACAGTACAGCCTTCATTAGGAGAAACCACTTTAAACAAACAGATGAAGTGCACATAATATTTTTACTCTTCAAAATCTGGAATACTACATGCCATTAACACTGAGTCATTGAAATTGCTCCAAAATGAAATATTATAGTGTGTTATGCCAATGCCTTGAAAGTCTTTGTGTTAAGATTTCAACAAGAGAAACAAAAACAAAATTCTAAACCTAAAATTTTCAGTCCAGGCATCACATTTCAGTCCTAATGTATGGGAAATATCAAAGTATTATGAGCCATCATGTCCACACAGAGAAGCAGATAAATGTCTAAAGCTGACAAAGATCAGACTGCAAATAGGACACACATTTAACTGAAGATAATTAACCACTGGAACAGATGGTAAAGGGATGTGGTAAATTAATCGCCTAGAGTCTTTAAATCAAGATTGGATGTCCTTCCTTCTGAAAGAAATGGCACAGTTCAGCTATAAATTGCTGGGCTTGATGGTGGTATTGCTGGGTGAAATGCTCTGGACTGTGTCATGTGCAGGAGGTCAGAGTGGATGAGCATAATAGTTCATCCCTCCAGACCTTGTATCCATGAATCCATTTTGTTAGCTTAAAAAGTTTTATATTTTAACAGAGCAGTTACAGACTGTTGGGCTCAGAGTGTGTAATTTTAGAAGTTTTTAAATACTCTTTCATTCTATATTCTAAAGGGTCTGAGTTAATATTGTTAATATTGTTTAAAAGCATGCAAGTTTAAAATATAACATGCTTTCTTTTTAACACAGTGATCCCCATATCTCACTAAAACACAAAGTGGTCTTCAGGCAACCTTGATTGTGCACTCCCCCATATGTTAATGCTCTTGGGCAGGTAGGTGGTAGAAAAAATTCTTCTCCATCTCTCTCAAGTGATATGAAGGAAGTGAAATATCCTAGAGTAAACAGGAACTCATCACTGGTATATCTCCACTTTGGATTTCTTGAAGAGTTATGTGGTAGAGGACTACTCCATCACTCATGGCTGTGAATAAGCTGTGGTCAGCTGTTCCCTCCACTGCTCTTTTTCACTGAAGTACCAGACTACCCTGTGATAGCTCTTATTTGTCTCTTCACAGTGTTAGGTGAATGAATATGCTTTTAGTATCTTTCAGGTGAGACGTGGGCTGGGATTCAGAGGTCTGAACACAGGTATCTAGTACCTTCTCAGACACCCTTGAACATTCTGTCTGAACTTCAGCAGTTGCTGTGAAGGCTGTGTCTACACCCAGAGTCTTCTGGAACAATAGCTGGAAATTAGGTAGACTAGGCAAGGCCTGATCACTCTGGAAATAATTTTGGTCATTAAAAATGCGGTGAGCTCTTGGTGAACTCTAAGAAGCTGATCTAATCAGGCTGCAGTTTGGACTATTACTTTCTGCCACTCACATTTCATCCCCACAGTTTTTATTTGTTACAGTATCTCCTGTCCTTTACTTCATGTCCTCAGCTACTGTGCTGCGGTGCTGAACACCTGTGTGTGGTTGCTGAATTTCAGAATGCGTTTATCTATGTTGATGCTTATTGACAGATACATTGTTTTGTAAAATGTTTTGGGATCAAAAGTATATTTTAGTATATTTTCAATGTTTAAGATTCCACAAGAGTCTGTGAGAGCTATATAGAGAAAATAATGGGTTTTCCTCTATTATTACAGGACAAGGTTTCTGGTTTTTAACATTCAACTTCTCACTCTTCAGACATGTTTGAAGGGTCAGTAAAAGACAGACTTTGGGAGTCCTAAGGTAAACAATCCATGGTACAAACCCCCCAAAATTAAAATTTTCTTCTTAAAAACCTTGGCCTTAGTGAATTTTCATTGTCATTCCATGCACATGTTAATACCTTTTGTGATTATGAGAAACAGCCTTGCATGTCTACAAGCCAGTTTTTAGTCAAGCACTAGGGAAATAAAATTTTTAATATCTAGTCCCCTAATGCTGCTTAAATTAAATCAGTTTCTCTCCTCTCCTTTCTCTTTTCTTAATTCTGATTGACCCTCCATACTCATTTGAATTACATTATTTTTCTGTCTTTGGCTATTCTCAAAGTTTATAGTCCCTTGGTTAGAAAACCGTAAACATCCAGCTCCTCTCATATATAACCAAGATTAAAGCTGTGAATATAAATCTGGCAGCAGAGTCATATTTTTGCCCACTCTTGAATTGCAGCTGTATTTCTTCAGTAATGACTGAACAATAATTCATCATATTCACTTTTTCAATCCTCCATAAATATGTAAACCAAAATTGCAACAAATATTTTTGCTGACAGGTGGTTACATCAATTAAACACCTGAGAAACTCAGGTTATATCTGAAAAAAAATGGGCTTATTGATTCTTTTCATGTTATTACAAGTAATTCTGTGTCACTTGCATCACAATTAGAAGTTGTACAGTAGATCACTTGGAAAGAAAGGTGATTGAGTCAACTTCCCTCCATACTATGCTATACAGTATTGGTGATATCTTGCTTAGGTATGCAGGAATCTAATCCACCCTCTACTATTTCAAGCTCATTTATTTTATGAATCCCACACATTCTCCTGTACATGTAACTGTGTTCAGCTTTATGGTGGATTCCACAGGTCTCTCTAGGCAAATCTGTGGACGTGTGAATATACATGTTGCAGGTGATATATGAATGTGCTGTAAAGGTTGCTGTGTTCAAGCTCCCTGTGCACCATTTCTAAAGCACAGCATTGCTAACTAAGGATGATAAACTTATCTCACCTGCTCATATTTTCAAGGCCATTGCTGGCTGCAACCCTTATTGCTACTTCAGGTCCTGTGGGAATGTGTGAAATCAAAGCTATGGATCCTTGCACAAGTTTTGCTGTGGGTTCTGTTTTGTTGATGGTGACCTGCAGGTTACAGCATGGCTCCTTGTGACAGCCCTGGGAGAGGGCACAAAGTCTAACACTGGTCAAACACTGCAGGCTTCAGGAGCAAAGCTCTCCGAACTTTGCTTGGAATTGTTGAAGCACTGCACCAGTACACTTTGTGGGCTATAAGTAAACAGGGATGTGACAGCTATCCAGACATCTCGTACACGTGTAAGAGAGGGTCCCATTTCTGGATGGCCCTCTTTTGAGAGTCTGCAGTAGCAGCTCTCTGTATGGCAGTCTGTTTTCTCCTACTTCATTTTCTAGAGCTGCTTTGGCTCACTCTTCCCCCATTCCCTCCTTCCAAGCTGCTCTTCCCCTCACTAAAATACCTCAGTAAGCTCTAGTCTCTAACTACTTCAGACCTTAACAAGATGCTCTTTACCTATAAAAACAAGACACTGTCACTTGTGCCACTTTTAAGTGCTTTGTGTAGCACTCTTGTTCATGCTGCACATTAACTGCCTTTTACATTCCCTGCTGCACCTGCATCTCTCTCTCTGCCCCCCCAGACAGATGGGAAGCTGTATCCATCTCTCTCTCACACACAGAAATCTGCAAGCAGAGTCTGGTCTTGCTGTCAGATCGTTCCACCCACAAAGGTCTTCACTTTAAGTTAGATTAAATGCCCAAGGGGTTTGGCAGACTCATAGCCTCTGTTTTACCGGCTCAGTCCAGTTTTTAAAATTCTGTACACCAAACACAAATAAAGAGTGATTGAAGCTAATCTCTGTTTTATCTAATTTTGGGGTACAGACTCTTAGCCTGCCGAATAAGCTTGGATGATCTATGTCCTAGAGAGAGTGCTTTCTGAACCTGAGCTTTCCCACAAATAAAAATAAATTACAGCTTCCTGCTTGCTAAAAAAGGGAAAAATTATGAATATACTGTATTTTCAAGCCTAGCTGTATGGGGAGAGGTATTGAGGTATTGTTTTGTACTGAGTCACACAATATAGGCAAGGATTTGACACAAAAGTTTTATTCTGAATGTGCAGGCAGCCTGATCTGTATTTGAGCTGAAATTTCATCTGCACTGAGTATATTCATGATACTATACTAGTCTTAGCAGGAGCTTCTTAGTGACTGGAAATTGTTACAAAGACAGAAAAATGCAGATTAGAGGGAAATGCCCTCTTAAAGGGTAGGGGGAAGACTGGGGTAGGGGTAGGGTGGAGAAAAGAAAAAAAAAAAAAAAAAAAAGAAAGTATAGGATGGAGCAGTAATTGGGCCCAAGCACAGCAGCCTGGCAAGAGGAAGCTTTTTCCTTCTTATTCAAGTCAACAGTGAGGTAAGCAACTAATAAATAATGGAATCTCTCCAAAAAGGCCAACTTTTCATCTTGTTGCAAACCTGCTGTCAACATGGGAGAAGGTCTGTAGAAAGTAAAGAGCCCTTGATTTATTCACACAGGGCCCATGATTAGAATTAAGTTTCCTGATAGAAATTTGTCTTAGGTACTCTTCCATCAATAAACTGCTTCTCAGAATCAGCTCCTGACTATTCTTTCCGTAGTTTGCAGTAGCCGGATGTTTCTCAGAGGACAGCTAGACCTGGCAAGTAGCATGATCTCTTTAGGGAAGTGATCCAGGTCAGTCCCTCAGGCAGTGCTTCAGACTCCAGATCCATATATAATACAATGTTCAGTGTGTGCAGCTTGGTTCAGACAGAGGAACTGGCTTTTGTGTGTTAAAGGATGAACCAGACAATTGAAAGACAATTCCTGAAACCTACCCTCAGGCACCACCAAGAAAAGATCAAGTCTCATCTTCTGCTGGAGAAGAAAGAGATGGATGAAGCTGGAGGCCAAGCAATCACCCAAATCTTTTAATCTTAAAAGTGTCTTGGCACTTGAGTAGTGCCTGATGCAGGTTCAGGACCTGAAGGCTACTTTGTTTTATGCTTTGGCTAAAAGAAAACGAAGGTTGAGTTCCCAAGGATGCTTAGGCCCACACATAACTCTCATTGAAGGCAAGAATTCTTCCAGGTCAAGATACACAGAATGCGTTTTTTAGGGAGATAGATACTCTCTAGTATTATAAAAAATGCACTTACCTAAATTTAAAAAAGGAAAAGAAGCAGAATTAGTTCTCTTACAATTTTTCTCTTATAAATTTCAACCTGGATGTGTGGAAAAATATTTTAAGGTTGTGAATGAGAAAACTAGCCTTCTCCTTCACCACAGTTGCTAATGACCAGGTCTGAGTTACAACCATATGGTCCAGCAAGTACTGAGCTTTGCTGCCAATCAAATTTTATTCTTAGTTTTGCCATGATTCATTGCTATGAGATCATCATACTTCATTTTCCTGTGTCTGTTTTTTTTCCTATGCTAGAACTCACAAATCTCTTATTAGATGCCTGGACCAAACTTAGAACAGGAAGTGGGAAGCTATATTGAAGTTCTTTACTTGCTATTGTCAAATGAGCAAATGCTGTTAAACAGCATTGCAGCTGCTTTTCCTGGAGTTGGGAAAAAGAGTGATGGGAACAGCATGCTTACATTTTGTTGCCAACTGGCCAGGGAAAAATAATATGTATGAAATATATTAATTGAAGGGTTATATGTGAAACATGGCCTAGTAACTAGAGACTTGGGATAGCTATGCTAATGCAGGTTTTTATGTGACTTGTGGTGAGTTGGTTAACAAGCTTTAAATTTAAGACACTTTTATTTACACACCTTATGGTGTTGTTAAGAGTGTAACTCATTAAAAGCTTAAGGCACCCAGAAGCTGGTAGCAGAAGTGTCAGCTCAATGTCTACAGCACACACATTCATGGTGAGCTGTGATAACCCTGTTCTGTGCTCATTCTTCTGAGTACAGAGTAAAACTGTGAGAGGATGTAAGGACCAGGCTCACAACTGTGGTATTTATGGGTATTCAGAACTCACCCAAGAGACTTTACATCATTCTGTTTATGGGCTGGTGTCTTTACATGTTTGCATGCGCAAGAAGGGAGAGAGCAAGGACAGCTAGCTGCTATATGAAATCTGGATCTAGGTTGTGCCCTCATTTCAAGTTGCTGCATTAAAGTGGTTTCCTTGCAAGATGGCAGTTGAAATTAGCATTTTTGTCTTCAACTTCAGATTGCTTAGGAGAGCACTTGAGCACTGTGTATGGAGTAAACAATACATATTAAACTCTTTTGCATTATTTGTATACTCCTGGGCTGAGAACCTCGTGTTTGTACGCAAATCTGTGAAAAATAAATCCAAATGTGTCTTTGTGACTTTTCCCCTTGACTTCTGGGTAATCAGGGCCCTTGTACAAAAATTTTCTTCCTTTGTAATACCCCAAGATGCAGCTCTCTTTGGGAATTCCCTAATCTGTATATCAGTGGCAATCCTATAATCCCATATAATTGTATTAGTCTCAATAGCAGATTAGCTCCAAGTGCCCCTACAGACAAGGAGATGTCAGCTCTGCTATTGTTTCCCACTTAATGTGATTCCAGACAGCAAAGAAGAAAAGCAGCTGAGAGCCCTCTGTCTCACATTACAGCCCACAGTTTCTAAACCAATTAAGAAAAAGGGATTTACAGTCAACTGGATTAAGGGCTCTGTTTATATTATCCCATATTTCTTTTTATAAAACCTTCCATTTTCTATCTAGCCTTGTAATCAACTACCCTTTTCTCTGCCTTTTGAAACACCCATCCGTGTCCTTACCTATTCATTTACCAATCCATCCCACATGTGGGATTTCAGCCATCTGTCTGGTTAACTTCACCAGCCTGCTTTAGTGCACATTTGTTTAGAGAACACATGGTGTATGAAGCATACCAAGTAATGCTGAGATTAAAACCAATGCCTGATTTCAGATCAGTTTCAAGATGACCTCACTAATGTAAGTACATTTGTGAGACAGTGTTTGGGCAAGTCTCTCCTTTCTGCTAAGTAAAACCTTCTACCACCATCCTTATCAGAGCCAAACAATGCTCCTATGTAAACAGGATCATGGTCAATCATTATTCAGCAGGAAAATGGTACCTATAAAATCCTGCAACACTTATAGAGGAAGAGGTAAAATGAAACTCCAGCAGGATAATGTTAACAAGATGAAAGATCAGTGTGGTCCTTGGTCTGGTCAACTGAGCAGCAGATCAAGGATAGAAACTGACACTTCACTCTCGCAGAGATGTCTCTTCTGCTGTGACAAGAGGTAAAGGTTGCTGGAGGATGTGGGCTAAAACACCACTTCACCTGAAAACAGCAGGAATCAAGACCCTGGGATTTAGTCACCACTATGGTTTCTGCTGCTAGAAATACATAGAAAACGTCCTACATCACCTACCAACAGTAATTGTTTTCTTTTACTTGATCAAAATAAATCAATAAAATAAATTTAGCACAATTCATATTGCCCAAATCTGTTATCCTGGAGGGATGTTACCTTGCATTCCCTTGAATTCCTAATTCAGCATGAATTTACATTAATGGGAGTTAACATGTTCAGGTGACTGTGATATTATGTGCTTTCCTAGATGGAAGTTGCCTAGTGAAAATGGTTTCTTAATGTTTTTTTCTTCTGACAAAATTAGTTTGGGGCTGTCTTTCTTCTGAAAGGAGATTCTTTTACTATTGAATACCATTTCTCAAAAATATTTTTTCCCAGTCAGCTTAATATTTAAACAGGTTTAAATTTAAATCTTACTGTACAAATCTACTTAAATTTTCAAATTACAGTAATACTTCACCAGGTTTCATTTTTAAGGCAATGTAATATGTATAATTCATTCCATGAATCTTAGATCAGGTTGATATTATGCTGCAGTGCAATTTGCTGCCTTGCAGTGAAGCTTTACAGCTGAGTTCTTCCACTTCAGGCTGTAGCTTTATTACAAAGGGCTTTAAAAGAAATAAAGATGAGAAATGAAGTGTTCCAGTAGCTGGAGAGCCCCATAACCAATGGCTCTTTTACCCCTTGTGCCTGTTTGTGGAGTGCTCATGGCAAAGTGCTCCTCCACCTCACAGTTTCCTTGGGGCAAAGAGAATCTTTCATTGAATGAGTTCCCTTCATTACACCTTTGAACCAGCTATGTTCAGAGAAAAGCTCAGGGAAAAGGATAAACAACTGAGACTGTGAAATGACTGATGATGTCCAAAAGAATAAAGCAAATACTCAGAAGTTTTTAGAAGCCATGATTACTTTTCAGAACTTCAACAGTCAGGTCCCAAATGTAATGCATTCAGAGATGGTGCTTTTTTTTTTTCCTGCTTTAGTATTTCTTGTTCCTAAAGCCACCAACCAAAACCAGTAAGAAAAACACAGAAGTGCCTGACTTCCAAATAAGCCAATGAACTCAGTGCATGCAGACACCCCAGCTATTGTAACAATGTCTGCTCCAGGCCTTCTCTGCTGCTGAAACACTGACCCCAGTGAGTACCACTACAGGGTTTGTTGAAGTTTCCCAGTATTCCAGAGCAACAACTGCTTGCAACCCCCTTTGATAACCAGTCAGCAAGGAGAATTACTCAAGACGGGCACCTAAAAGTGGATATCTCCCAAATAACAAATGAATTCTACCCTGGACCAGCTGGGTGCTGCTTGTATGACAGCAGTTGATTCAGGAGCCAGATGGCAAATGAACCTTATACTGTTACATGATGATGGGAAGTCATTCAGAATCCAGATGGAGCTGGATTGCCAGTTTGACAGTCTTAATGCAGGCTACTTAGCACCTATTTTCCAACAGTGGCACAGTTCTCTCCAATGCTCAGAAAGGCTTCTGAAGCACTAAGAGTGAACACTCTGGGCTGGCCTAAGGATGTAAGAAGGCATTAGCATTAAGGTGAACTGGTGCCAACACTTCAGCATTACTCAGGTTGTCAGGCTGTGGTTCTGGCCTGCCCTAGCAGAGCTGTTATAATCAGCACTGTAGCAAGCTACATTTTTGCTCATAAACATTCACAAGATTTATTAGGGTAGGCACAAGTTGTAAGCATAGCTTCTGAAGCTTTCAGGCAGGAGCAATCTGGAAAAATTGATGTTTACACAGAAATTCTGCTCTGTTCATAATTTGAAGATGCTGCTGCCATGGTGTATTTCTGTCAGCTTGCCCAGAATCAAATATCTCAGTGATAACCAAGGGATAGGAACATCCAATTCATCATGGCGAGGTGGAATCAACTGAATACAGAAATACTTGGTTGACAAAGAAAGGAGGTGCATTGGAAGGATTATTAAAGAGATCTTCTGTATTCATCTTCAAAGATATTTCCTCTCTCTATATACTGTTCTTTCTTTTTTTGAGGAAGACCGCTTGAAAATTTCCAGAATTTGTAGCTGTTTGGAAGATTCTGGTCTTACCTTGTTTTCCCTGTTTTTGTACAGGGGGAGAAAAGTGGAATGGTGATATTAAAACAGGCATGGCCAACATCTTAAAACCAGTGAAGGGACATTTAATACAAGTTTACAAGGGACATATGCATAATTGTTAAAATCTGCTTTGCCCTTTTGTACAATGAAAGCCTGAAAGACTGTATAGATTTTTAAGAATTTTCAGCTAATTTCAACCTGCTTTTTACATTAGGAATATCAGGACTGGCACCTCCTTTCTACTGTAGTTTTGTAGAAAGTCTTGCAAGATATTTTAACATTGCATCTGTACTTACTCTTTAGCACTAAAACTCAATGTTTTTATGGGGAAAAACAAATTGCAATGAGTTTTAAACAAGCTGAGGAGAAACCTCTTCCCTTCTGACTGTACCATTTCTGGTCTTATGGGTTTTACACCGTGATGATTTTGGTAACCAGTAACTGTGTAGTTTTCCTGGGATGAAAGTACCTGACATTTTCACATATGAAAAAGCTGTGCATTGGGGGAGGGATAACCCTTAAGGAAAGAAAACATTCTTTCAGACAATTCTACTACATCATAAGTAACAACACGAAGCCACATCATTGTGCATTTTGTTTGATACCACGAGCCTAATAACACAACAGAAAGAACTCCTTGATAAATCAATTGTGTGTTTGTCTGAGCTGCCCTCTGCACAGTATTTCTGAGACTCACCTCTTATCCATGTTCTCTTAACCAAAAAAAGGAGAATTGATGTCGCTTACATTGCAAACATCATAAAACAACAGTTTAAATATCTTTACATATAATAAATGTGTAGGAGGCCTCCCTGTACTACCTTTTTTCCCTCACAGCATCCCTGGTTGCAGCTCCTTTCTGAAGAAGTCTCCTAATTATTAAATCCTGTTGGCAAAGCAGTGGGTTAAATGCATCCAAAAGCTTTTTGAGCAAGGTAGAGTTTTTGCTGAGAAATAGTCTACTATAGTGGTAATATCTGCATAATGAATTAAGCAAGAACCTGGAATGAAAACCCAACACTTATTTTCTAGTACCCAACACTTTTTCTAGTGTGAAAAAGTCAGCCATGAGAAATATACTCTCAGTTCATCTTCTGTGTTGAGTAATGTTGCCAATACACTGATACCTACTTCATTATGTTCCCTCTTGCATCTACTGTGGGTGTTCTCCTGACTGCAAAGTTTTCCCTGGCTGCATTTAAACTTTTTGAACATACATAAATTTTATATTTTAGATCTAATAGTTACTATAAAATCTGTGGGTAATAAAAAACAGGCAACCATAAAAGCAGGTTTTTTTACTTTGATTGTGATGAAGATACAACCTGCCTTTACGATTAATCTTTTATAGGTTGTAAAGCACACAGATTATATGGCATATGAACCCACAGCAAATACCACATAGCAGCAATCTAATTCCTATCACCAGAAACAATTTAGCAGTAAGTTGTTTCCTGTTAACTAATAAATGCCACAAATATCCACCTTCTATGTAAGTCTTGCTGGATATTTCAGGCCACACTGTCAAGCTGTTTGGGGACATGGGTTGGATTTGGGAAATAAAGGAATGTGGAAGACACACAGGGTCAGGCAATTCAAATCTGAAGATGTACAGGAGATTTTAATGTGTGGCTTTAGTTATATTTTCCATTTAAATTATCCTAAAAATACTGCAATTCAGTTTGCAACACTCTGTGCTAGTGCAAAACAATGAGAAAATGCCACAGACTCTGAAGTCTTTAAAAAAGACAGTAGTGCAGAAGAAAAGCATCAGCAATGAGCAGCTTGCTGGATGCTTATGGTGCCCTACCTTTTAGCCAGCTGTTTTAAGATGCTTGGAATAGAATAGATTTTAAAAAATAGAGAGATACAAATTATGTTCTAACTACACTAAGGTAAGAAAAAGTACTCAAAAACTAAGTAACATGAATAGAAATGCTTGCAGTTTGCTCCCTTACCATGATTTTCATTCCTTTAATGCTCTTCTTGTTCCGATAATTCAAATTACAAATATGGTCAGTAGAGTTTTCTAGTAATTAGAGGAGTATATTGATTATTTAGCTAGACAGGTTTGTCTAGTAAACACAGTTTTAATTCCAATGCTTTTACACAAATCTATAGGTATTTAGAAAACCATTAGTTTTAAGGTTTTCTAACAAATTCAGTCCATGGAGATATCTGGGCATGGGTGTGAACTGGCAAAATCTGTAAATTTTCAAGTTTGCTATTGCTCTGTCTGTATCTGAGAGCTTAGTGAGGTAACAAGGGACACAGGGCCTGATTCTCCAAAGACTCATTCACTCTCAGAAGCAATGGCATATTCTCTGTGATTCAGCACCTGTTAAACTAAATTTTTCTCAGGTCTGTGCATTCAAAGAACTGTTTCAAAAATTTTTTTCCACTATTGCCTTTAGTACAATCCACCAAGTTTGCTATTTCTCTAGTACTTGGGAGCTAGTATAAGGCAATGTCTGAGGAGGAAGCAAGACAAGAGCAGACTTACCCGGCTTGCAGGCTTTTGGACAGCTTCAGCTTTATCCTTTGCCATTCCTCTGGCAATTCCTCAGAAAGATGCACCCCAGCCACCAAATGTGCAAGGAAGCAGCAGCACCTGTCCCATTTCACCTGGCTGCTCACAGCATGAGGGTGCAGAGGACAAGTTCCAGGCCTCTCACGCTGCTGGCAGGACTTCAGCATGACATCATCACTTTGTGTCAAATACTTGAAAGTCTCTCTTTCACACTCTGGCACAGCTCAGGCACCATGGCTTCTAGGATTTCACCTGCTGTGTGTCATTGTTGTCATGTAGAGAGCAGGGATGGGAGCAGACTCAAACCAGTCAGTGCGTTCACTCCCTTTTGACACCTCAACAGTGTCACTGCAGCCCAGACTGAGACTGCAAGGTCAGCCCTCACAGATGTACCTCGCACACAGAAAGTTCTGGGTGCCCTGGTCTGTGCCCACCTGTCCACCTTACTGCCTCATCTGCTCCATGGGCCTTTCCAAACCAGGGCTCTGCTCCCCTCATGTGGGGATTGGCCACCGTGACTTGCCCTCATGTGCAGCCCTGCCGCCATCCTGCTGCCTCTGTGGGCGGCAGACTTGAAAACACACTGGGGTCCCTGCCGCCATTCTGCAGCCTCTGTGGGCAGCAGAAACTTGAGGAAACACTGTGAGTCCCCACCTTTTGCTGTGCCAGCTGCACTGCTGTGCTGCCTGACCCCAGCAGCCTTTCTCCCAGGCTGCCGTGCCCGCCGCCACAGGCACACAGTTCACGTGGCAGCGGGCAGCCAAGCACCTCAGGGTCAGCGGCAGGGCCAGCACCCCGCTGATCCCCAGAGGGGCTGTTGGGAAATGCCTGGCACCGCAGAGACAGGGAGTGGGCTCCACCTGAGAAGATGAGCGCCTGCATTTTGTTGAGCAGATGGCAGCCAGTGCTATCCTGAGGAGAGGGGTGCCAGGCCCTGCTAACAGCTGTCAGCGCCTGCTGAGGGGATGAGCGCTGCCTCAGTGAGAAAATGGCTGACAGTGCCCTGCTGAGGAGATGGCCTCAGGGGCCTGCGAAGGTGACAGGTGCTGCCTTCCTGAAGAAATGGATGACAGTGACCCTCTGAGGAGACAGATGGCAATATCCTTTGAAGAAATGGTTGCCAGTGCCTGCCAAGGAGATGTGTCCTGCCTTGCTGAGGAAATGGGTGTTGATGCCCCACTGAGGAGGCTGTTGGTGACACAGCAGGAAGACACCAGGTAACTGCTGGGTGGTGTGTGGCAGCCTCAGGGGAGGTCTAAACAGCAGTCTTTTTTGGGGGATCCCTCAGGAGTAAAGCTTATCTACACAAACCCTCTATATTCACAGTACTGACAAAAATGAGGACAAGCTTGCATTTGTTGCTTTGCTGTAGATTTAAACAGTGCGTTTTAATACCACTATAAATCCTTCATAAAGCAGTGAGCAGCTGCATGGACACAGGTATTGGAGCCATTGCAGGCTACATAAACCAGAAGGCATAGGAAAGGCCATGGTGACAAGCCATGCCAAACAGAAGCCCTTATCAGGCTGAGCTGCATTCTTCAGATTGTGATTTACAGGAAGTAGTTGAGCTATTTGAAATAATTAACCTATTTAATGAATCGAGCTTCATACTCACTTTTCAAATTGTCATTGAATACTCTCTGAATTTTGTAAACATACTTGCAATTATTTCAGAAGTGGCTGATAAGGGTTGTCATCCAATACATTTCCCATTAATTGTTTGCTGCTCTATTTTGAGAGCAGACTGTCTTTCTCTATCTGTATGCTTGATGGCCCAAGTTTTTTAGCATTCCTCCAGAGCTCTCAGGCCTTTTTCAGCTTGTTTCTTGAACAGTTCTTCCACAAGTAGCCATGTAAATATGATATATCCATTTGCACACAGAGTTATAAGCCTTTGTTGAGCATTTTGAATGTTTTTTTTACAGCTATAAAGCAGCTAGTGTGGATGTTTGCAGAATAATAGGAGAGAATTTGGATGGAAGTGAGACTACCACTGAAAATAAGCCATTTTGTTCAAATGAATACGTTCGTCTTTCTCTTCCAATTTTCACTCAGGAAATACCAAGGAATTAGATACTTTGTCCTGCTCTATTGTAGAATAATTCTTACAGTGTTAAATCGATGAACTCTACCATTCAACTGTGTGATCAAAATGGTTTTCATTTATGTAAACGTAACGACTAGATGAAGAGTCTGTGGAACTCCTTGTGTCAGTACCACGAGGCTCTGGGAGTGGGGAAAGTATCCTGAGACCCCATTGCTTCTCATCCATGGGTGAATAGCATCAATCTGTATGTGACAAGCTGTATGTAAGATTATGGGGGCTGCTTTTTTCCTTATACTCTGAAAAACTTGGAGAATCTAGAGTCCTTCAGCATCACTTTTTGTGTTTATACACAAAAATTAAAAACAGACGATTCCTTTCTGGTAACTGTAGCTCCCAGATTGCAGATATATTTTTCATGCTAACTTCCTTTCCCAAACACTTTTTCTTTCAAAAATGAAAAGCATATGAATTCAAAAGTATCTCAGAGAAGCAGCCAAAAATCAGGTCATAGGCACACTCAGATGGTGAAGTCTCTATTACCACTGTTGTTTGAGTTGAGGAGATAAAAATCTCTCAGAGTGGCCTTGCAATCTCTGACTTCAAACAATGCTCTTAAAATGTAGCACAATTCTTAGGATTCCTGAGCAAAGCAAGGTTTTGTCTCCTTCTTCTGCATTAACTATTCTCTCTGAAGTCCTGGAGTCTTTGGGGTGTGGTATCTTATTTTACTGGTTGCTTTATACCAACGATAAAGTGTTTATGTTGCTGGAGTTAAATATCACTTAAGAACTTCAAAGCTGCTCCTTTGAGAGGAGGGTCTTTGACTTTACATCTGGGTGGAGGACACACATGGAAAGGGTTACCATGAGAAACAGTTTTTCCCAGCTGCTGCCTTTCTTAAATTACTGTAGCAGCAGCAGCCACAGTTACTCACTTATGCCAAACATTGTTTTTTGGCATATTTCAGCCTGATCAGTTCCTTGCAGGATTTCCCACAAGGGTAGAAGGGATATCCAGCTTGTTGAAGCCTCTTTTAAATAATTTAAGATGGCTCTGGCAGTTTCTGTAGCTTAAGTCAAGACTGGAAAATGGAATCTTCCAAAGTCAACACCCATATTAAGTATGGAAAGGAACTTGTGTAAATAGTTGTTCCCACATTTTGAGTAACTCTGCATTTTCTGAAATGAGATACCTGCCTTTTGCATCAGATGTCTATGTGGCCTAAATAATATCTAGACATTGTTCTTTTGCCTTCTACTTCTGTCTGGTTATAATTGTTTTGTCAAGAAATAATCTTAGATTTTTCTTAACTTCAGCATTGCTATTCATCACAAATTCACTGGTCAGGTAGAGTGAAGTGAAAAGACCAAGCCTAGCTGCTCATTCTAACTGCTTAGCAATGAAAATGTGTCTTAATTACATTCAGTTCCTGCACAAAAGGCTTAGTCACTCAAAGTTAATAAGATGTAATGGCTGCCCACCCCACAGAGTGCTCAACCTGCCATGCAGCTCCTGCTCTGAGGCAGCTGTGTGACAGACAGAGTTGAGAAAGGCAGCAGCAAGAGTGGCTCTGAAGATAATTGTTAGCACATCTGAGCTCCTTAGATTTCACTTGCTCATTTGAAAACAACCAGGGCCCCTTTAACAGTATTCAGGAGAATTTCTCAGAAGAGCAGACTCCTGCTGCAGACAATGATTAGCACCATACCTTCATTATGCCAGCTGTAATGACAGTTACGGCTCCTTTTGATGTGCTGGTGCACGGCCTGGCCTGGCCTGTCAGATCCAGCAGGCAGCTGGACGCCAAGGTGGGCAGCAGTCTGCTCTGTGATTCCTGTAGACTTGGCAGTCTAGTTTGGATCAAAACTCAAACAGAACAAGACATGTTCCCTCCAATCTTTTAGACTCTTCCTGTAGAAGTACTGTGCTTCTGTCTGCTCACCGAAAACCCAGCACAGCCCAGAAGAGACCTAGTCAGGGAAGAGACACAGGCAGCTAGTTGCCCATAGCAACTGTAGTCCATGTTTTTGCTGGTTTGCAGTCCCCTGCAAAGCTATGGCTCTGACTGCTGATGGCTCCCTTTTTTCCTGAGAGAAAAGCATGTGTGTGTGTGTGTGTATGTGTGTGTGTGTGTTGAGATCTCTTTAATGAGGGATGGAGAGAAATGGGAGAGCAGAATTGGCTGTATGGGCAGCAGCGTTTGTTGCCCAAGCTACTGTGCAGTCAGTGACAGTGGGAACAGCAAACCCAGATTCTCAGGCTTTTATCTCAGGCTTTACTATCCCACCTTAGCAGCCTAAGAGCAACCCAACTCCCTCTATCTGTCCTTGGGCTGGGGGGGTTCAATTTTACATTTGTTACAGGGAAGCCTTGAATTTCATCTCAACTCAAGCATTTGATGAGCTGCATCTCCTTCTAGTCCAGGAAACTGCTCTGGAATCTAGTTAAATTTAAATGTCTGACTGGTCTCTCACTTTCATCCTTAATCCTGAAAGGAAACAGGAGGAAATTGCTCTTGGAGTGTACAAGTCAGGAATTGCTGCAGGAAGTTCTTTTGGCTGGAATTCAGAGGGCCAGACTAGATAATCAGGGTAAGCCTGTTACAAATCTATGAAACATCATGATGGAGGTGCTGGAAATGGGCTAAAGTTAAATCCTCTATAAGCCTATTCCTCTTTTAATTTCAGTTTTTATTTTTTGCTAAGTAAACCCTTTCTTGATCATAGTTAATGCCTTCTTAAGGGATCAAAAGAATTATTTTAAAGGACAGTGCTTACTCACAAAATTCATTATGGTAATGCTCCATCATACTTTGCCAAGCTGCTGTCTCTTTGATCTGCTGCTGTGGCCTTTTGTCTGTTTCTGCAGTTAATCTGCATTTTGTTGGTGTCAGGTTTTTCTCATCTTTTAAATCTCTGTTTTATTCAATATTATAGTAACTCTACGGAATTCCACTATCTAGTTTTGACATTGATTTCGGTTGAAGATTTTAAAAATGCCTCCATTATGAAAAAAGTAGGAGCCCTTGATTGATTATTGATAAGAATATTTGCTATTTTTAAATTTGATAGTGTAACCTAGTAAACAGAGTTTCCTGTAATACAGGCTGCTGATCTCATAGCTGGGATTTATTTGTATATTTTAATGGATTTGCCTTATTTTGATAGGGAATTTTGTGATAATTTGTTCTTGTCAAACAGTTTGGGTTGTGTTATGTGACACATTCCATGTAAGTTAAATTTAACAAAAGCCCTTTTCTTCAAAATCTTCACATTACAGCTTTTCATTGTCACATCACTTTTGTTCTAATTTATTTTAGTGGATGTTAGTTCTTATGAATGGCAGGAAGATTGACAGCCCTAGACACTCCTGCTTACTATGAGAAGAGGACCTTGATAGCATAGACATTATTCAACAGACTTGAAATATGATGCAATGACAAAAATCAGTGAGATACTGTAATTCCTGGCTATGCAGTATACCCAAAGGACAGCTAGGTCACAGAGGTGTGAGGAGAGTCCTGTAACTTTAAAGAAAGAAATTACTCTGAATAAACGGATGACGTAAAATTTTAGTGAAATACATGTGACAGTCAGTATAGATAGAAAACTCCCACAGTCTGATTAGAGGTGGACTAACAGTTTGTCCAAACAGCTTTTTCCTCAATAAATAGATACTGCACACGTGCTGCTGAGGGGGATTTTGGAGAAATCAGCCAATGAAGCAGTAATAACAGGGGAATTGACACCAAACATACATGAACTATTTTGGGTATGACAAAAGAACAGGGGTTTAGAGCAGCAACTTCACAGGTTGTGAAGCAGTTGTTCCAAGAGGATGGATGACTCTAATTAACATGAAAGATTCCTATGGGAGTTTGTTTGAGAAGGACCATATAAGTCATTAAAAAATCCTACAATCACTTGGAGTTCAGTGTCCTTAGGGATACCAACAACTTACTAGTTAGTGTTTCATTGTAAGAAGAGAATTCCCAGAAGCAGACAGTACCAGTCAAGAAAAGGCCTTTCACATAACAAAGGATCTGGCTGAAGAGTCAAAATGACATAGAGGAGCAAAATGTGTGAAAGCAGATGAAAGTGTGTTGGCAAACACAGAACAGAAAGAACACTTGTGACTTTGCTTTTCCCTGTCACTGAAATTTCTGTCCAGGATGTGTGACCAGAAGTGAATAGAGTTCACACTGAAGCATACCATTAATTTATAGAGTGGTGTTACAAAAATATAATTGTTTTTCTACCCTCTATCTCATTCATCATTAATGTTCCTTTCCTTTCTCTCTCTCTCTCTTTTTTTTTTTTTTTTTTTTTTTTTTTTTTTTTTTTTTTTAAGAAATAACCAGATGTTTTCCACTGAGGATGTCTCAAACATACTTAGATGCTCAGGATGG
Source organism: Haemorhous mexicanus (assembly GCF_027477595.1). Classification (NCBI taxonomy): domain Eukaryota; kingdom Metazoa; phylum Chordata; class Aves; order Passeriformes; family Fringillidae; genus Haemorhous; species Haemorhous mexicanus. Next base: position 24,768,543 of record NC_082348.1, on the reverse strand, counting down.
TTTTTTTTTTTTTTTTTGCATTTCTGCAGGGGTGGGGGGGGAAGGTTTTTTTTCTAGAATAATAAGAACTGATTTAGAACCCAGCTGTCTTGTTAAACCTGCCAATGTCCTCCTGTAACAGAACAAAAGTGTGTGTGAGGTTCAAATCCTTTCTTCCCATTTCAAGCCTAGCTCATTTGAACACAGTGTTAGTGTTGGCTGACTGGAGTGCAGGGATAGAGTAGCTTGACTTTCTCATTTAAGATCATGCAAGGGGAGTCACTCCAACCTAAACACATTCATAAGTCTTAATAGTTCTTTGATTGTAGGAAGAAATCTAGATATTCTGGAAAGTTACAAGTAAAGGAATATGGGAAATAAGGAGCCTTTCTAGCTACTCAGCATCTCACCAGGATAAGCTAATATTTTTGAATTTCTTCAGTGTTCTGGTACACTAGGTTTAATTATAGACCAGACTGCCTTTTGCTGGTTTTGGAGGCATATGTATCTTTAGAAGTCTATGGACAGTTTCAGCTACAAAGAACTTGAAGTAGTGCTAGTTTGAACTTTTGTAATAAAACACAGGAATTTCATGAGGCCTCTCCCTTATTTTCACTCGTTTTTTTCCCCCCTTATGAAGTTTCAGCTGAGTTTAATGCCTGAGGGCCTCACAACATGATTACACAATAGACTTTTGCCACAGTTATTCTGTTTGGAGACATCATCCTTGACAACATTATCTAGTAACACTTTTCAGCCAGAACTTTGCTGGCCATTGGAACTTATTTCACCAGTGTGATCTATAGAAAGCTAATTTCTTATTGTAATGAACAATGGTATTCCAATGTGTAGTAAAGATATAATATTATATGAAGCAATAGACCAAACTTTTTCAAGCCTGATAAGGTTTTTTTTAAAAGATCTGTAATGTTGAGAGGAGCAACTAAATAGCATTTAAATGTGCTCTGCTCCTTAGTATGCCAATAATATCAAATATTACTACTCTGGGAACACAACTTTATGTACCTACATCACTGCCTCAATCCTGTGAGTATGTTTAAGGATGTGGTATTCACATTGTCCAGATTTCTGGAGCACAAACCTCTGCAGTGCTACATACATGATATTGTTTCATAAAACACACTGTAAATTTTTTCTTGTTCTCAGCAGGCCTGCTTATACCTGCAGGCTGCAAACAAGGATTCTGGGGAAGAAAACAATGCACCAGTCCTTCAGCAGCATTATAAAAGATTTGGAAGAGTTATGGGGGCAGGAAATCCACAGAGGAAATGCTGTGTTACTGGGTTGGGCATCTTCTGCATAAGACAAGAGGTAAATATGTATTTTAAGCCTCTACTCCCAAAGGTATAAGTGTGACATGTGCCCAGTCTTTCCCTTTGAAAGAGGGAAAGACTGGGCACATGTCACACTTTGTTTTACATCTTTAGAAGTTCTTTGTTTTACATCTTTAGAAGTTCTTAGCCACTGGACTCAGTGATTTAATGAGCTTTGAGACTGTCTGAAACTGGGCTTTCACATCTATGGTACACCCTTTTCAATCTGCACTCATGTTGTCACACAAGTTGACTGGCAACTTGTTGTTAGCTCTTTGTGGAAGATATTTTCCTGTGTAATCTACTGGTGAAGCTGCTTTTATGACTGCTGCCTATCACATTTCACTCAAAGTGAAGGGGGTTAGTGTAAGCCTGAGATTTAAGCTGTGTCAGCTCACCCGACGACTGTGGCCATACAGGGCAAACTTATCCAAGGCTCAGTTAATCTGCGTGAGCTGGAGAAGGCAGTACTGCTGCACAGAGAGAATGGTGGGGAAGCACAGGTGGGAAAGGTAAACATGGCTTCCTCAGCTGCCATCCCAAGAGGACCTTTGTGTTTGGGACTTATCCTTCACACACCTGTGCAGGTCAAATAAGAAAGCTTGGAGTAGGACAGGAAGGCATAAAATGAGGTGCTATATTCTCCCACAGACTGCATGTCTATGGCAGAGTCTCAGGGCTCATACTCTGTTTCCTGTCTGAAGCAGAAGCTGTAATTCTGAGTCTTTCCAAGCAATGAGGTGAGTTCATGCTGCATTTGGCTCCTTGGCAACCCTCTGGCTACGGTGTGCTACAGGCAGTTCTCTATCATTTTGTTCAAGGAGCAGGGGCTGAAAAATCTGCAGCTTTAGTATGCATGTCACTGTCTCTAGAATTGGGCACTGATCCTCTTAATTGTTACCAGTAAAATTAAACTGATGCAGCAGTCTTCCATGGCAGGTTTCCAGCCCTCTGCTCTTCTTGAGGCAGGGGGGGATTACCCTGTCCTTAGAGAGAAGAAGGACTGGATACTTTCCAGGAGGGAAGGAAAATCCTCCTGTGACCATTGTGATACTGTAGATGAACCTACCTGCTTCCGAAAGAAGAAATTTTCTGTAAATACAGTCAGGCAGTGCTAGGAGAAATAAATCACAGAATATAATGGGGACATCCCCTTTCCTCTCCTCAACAAAGATAGAATCTATGTTTAACCATAAAAAGCACGTATGCTTCTCTCCTGCATACTAAATAGGAACTGTCTGACTCAAGTGTTTCTTAGAGTCAGAAGACTGATCCATCCCTGCTCTTTGAATTCTAATTTTTTACTGAGCAATACAGTGGATGCATCTTTCTTGGCAGATGTGCCAAGAAAGATGCATCCAGGTGGAAAGGGGAGACTGAGGCACTTATGTTGCCCCAGGCCACAATATCACTTGGGAAAAATATTGTGTCATCAGGGTTTATCTACAGTTGTGAATAACAGAGTTGACAGCATGTCTTTTTTTTCCTGGGTGTGATGGTTGGTTTTTAAAGTAGTGGCAGATTTGGAAAGCCAGGCATCAAGTCAGGGAGTTTTTTGTTTTTCTTGCAAGATATTGCACTTAGGTACTAGGAGGCAGCTGTTCTGAACTTGCTGGGAGTAGGAATGTGTTCTCTTTAGTATATCCAGAGGAAGGCTTTACCATGAGAACCCTATCAGAAGTTCCATTCTTGACTTTATTCCAGACTTCAGGGGGACTTCAAGCAAGGACACATCTGTTTTGTTCTGTCTCTGGTTCTTTCCTCTGACTTCATGGAGGGCTAATGTCCACCATTAAGGCAATGAACATCTTGTATTAATCTCCATGTGCAAAGCACTTCAGGTTTCTTTAATCATCTGTTCCCTCATATGCTGGCTCACATGAGAGGAATCACAGTGCAGGTCTGTGGCTGAGGCTGTGCTCAGCTACATTCCAAGAGAGATGCTGAGGTACCAAAGCACAGGTAGGTAGTTCGTAGTGGAGTTCATAGTGGCACTGACCCTGGCATGTAATCTCATGTATTTTTTAATGGGTCAGGGAACAGTCTAATCCAGAGAGGAACAAGGAGCCCTAGACAGAGACTAGCTCTAGTTTGGTGGTGTAGAGTAACTCAGACACTTGCAGCTGGTGGGACTTGCCTTGGTGAAGCATATGGGTGCTGAGAAGCTCTGCTCTTGATTTCAATCCTGATGCAGCAGGGCTTTTGCTGACCTAGGTAGCCACAGCCCCTTGCTGGGACAGCATGAATTCCTGTAGGTCTACTCTAAGTCAAGGAGCAGCTAGAAATTTGCATACCAGCCAACCTCTTTCCAGAAACACTGGTCAGGAAAGCCTTTGAGCTTTTGGGTAAAGGAAACAAGCTAAAATCAGGAGGAATACAAGGCAGTATTGGGCTTTTGTTCATACTCTGTTCTGTTTTATTCCAGCACAAGCACTGTGAATTGTGAATGGTAAACTGAACACAGAGCTGATGTCATGCAGAAACATACACGTGTATATTTCTTGCCCCTCTTTTCCTTTCTGCCTGAGCAGTGGACACTTTCAGATGTGAAATGTTTGGTTTCAACATCAGCATTTTTCACCAAAGCTGACTTCTGGTCATATTTGGCCTTGATGTCTCATTTAGTACTTCCTAAAAACCAGAATGGAAGCTTCTTAAGGAGCCCTTTTGAATAATGCTATTTGGTGATTTAAGCAGCAGAGGCAAAATAGGGAGGGGGAAAAAAGGCATTTTCTTCCAGTGTTAAGCGTTGCTTCTATATTTTTATGGCTTCAGGCAGACACTGTTGCTTGGTCCCAGCTGGACACTAATTCCTGCTGGGAATGCCTCATGGCAGCTTTCAAAGTGCTCTTGAGCTGAATTTATAATTGTAACTCAGAGCATATCAATTCCCTTTCCCTTCTGCAGTGAAATTTAGGTTCTGTTACAGACATGAAAATGTCCCAATGAACTAGCAGCATTAAAACACCAGAACCTGCCAGGCACCAGAAAACGGCATTACACATGATAGTAGCTGGGGTCTGGGTAGATATGTTAAAATAAAAGAAGTGCAAATAGTAGAGCTTCAAATAGCTGAAACTCTCCTTTCTCCATCTGATTGGTCTTACGCAACAGCCACCAGGGCTTTCTTGTCCTTGGGGTTATTAAGTCAAAGTTAAGAATGATTTTAAAATATTTCTCCTTTATTTTTAACTGTGGCCTGATGCATTTTTGAAACATCCTATTCCTATACTACTTGCTCTTGCTTAGTCACATAGCCTTAGATTATTCAGGAGTGGTCATCTGTGTAGCCTCTCAGATAGTGGTGTCTTTGGCATCCTATGAGAGTAAGTTTGTCATGCACCTTACCTATCATAAATAAAACAGGTTGATTTGTCTCTTATTAAATTCGGGGTCAACTAACAAATACAGAACAATAGGTCGAAGCTGTAGGTCCACCCAGGACTCCGGAGTGTATCGTCCAAGTATTTAAAATATAAACTGAGCAGAATGAAAGTGCTACTCTATCTCTCTGCTCCATTACTGGACCCCCTCTCCTAGTACTTCAGTTCACTCTGATACTTCATCATCTTCTTTTCAAAGGCTTTTGAGCAATGGAGCAGTTAACAATGCTGCCACTGAAAGTATCCTGTTTGGAATCCAAACTGGATTGGACAGGAGCAATTCAAAGCAGGCATTTCAGGCTATATGCAGACTCAAGCAGATCTTTTAAGCAGTGATACTTAGGCTGCTTTTTCACAGTTCCCTTATCAATTGTTACACCTAGAAGTGTGCTTAAAAATGGAAAGTGTCTGGTGAGCAACTGAGACATCTGGTTGTGTGTGTCGTGTCCCATTGCCCATCCCCCACACCTCCACACCCAAAAAGAACACGTCTGCTCCTTTCGGGAATTGAAATTTTATGTTTTATGATAATTGCAACCATTTTCTGGCCTGCTCAGTCTAAGAAGTGCTTTCATATTGATTTCAAAGGAGCCATGATTTAGGCTTCTTTTATACAGAATGGATGATGTGTGCTTCCACTTCAAACTGATGACATTTGTGACTTCCGAAGCTCATATTCAATATTAAGGATTTTATTATCTGGTCAGTGCTGCATTAAAATAACTGAGGAAGCTAAACTGTGCAGCAGAATTTTTCTCAGGCAGATTCAGCTTATATTTCTCTTCCCAGTGCACAGAGCACGGTCCACTAAGCTTTTGAATATCAAAGCATGAGACACTGGTGTCTGTCATTTAAAAGCAGCTGTTCCCAGAGGAGAGCTAGGGGGTGGTGGACAGTAGTGCTGGGATCAGATGTGCTGTCATATTAATGGGTTGATTTTGCAGCATGGTGCAGTGTAACAGCCTGCAGAGATGCTCCAGCTCATAGTCCCTGGAGAGTATTTGGAGGAGAAAAGTTTGAAGGGGAAGCAGAGTGTAAACAAGCCCCATTGGATGTAAGCATAAGAGTCAAACAAAGTGGACAAGGCTTTATAGTTACAGACTATGCAAACTGTACACTGAATAATGCAAGATGTAGCATTATTCTTAGCCTGTCACTGAAAAAGTGTGTTGCACTGCAGTCATCTCCAAGCAAAATGTATCTCATTAATTTCAGTTGGATCCTTTACAGAGCAAGTTCATCTGCCGATGGATTTTTAACCCTCAAAAGCCAGACAAAAGCTAAAATTACCGAAGACTACAGTGCCCACCCCACCCTCATGTGCCCCTCCTGCCCCTCTTCCCTAATGCTTACAATGACAGTGAAATTACATTCCATTCCAGGCAGGGATCCCTTTGAAAATGTATATCCTCCTCCAAATGGTTTCGCTTTTCCTAAATGAGCCAGAAACACTGTCTCGTGATCTGCAGTAATTATCTTGACAGGTCAATTATTAAAAAAGAAATTAAAAAATTAATTTAAAAACATGATATAAGAGCTTGGCTGCTGGTTTTCCTTTTACTGCTGTTTCTCTGCAGAATGCTTTTGGTACCAACTGACATGAGAAATGCATTGCACCAGAGAGGGAAGCTGTCTTCCCCTATTTTGATGCCAGGTTAAAGATAACCTCGAGGCAGAGATTTCTCTCTACATTTGTGGATATTCAGAGCAGGAACAGCACCCATTGGCTTATGGCTGATTAGAGTTCCTGGACTATTAATCTGAATACTCATATCATTTACTTTACTGGCCTGCCAGAGAGACCTGCCTGTTTAGGAAAAGAAACTTGGCATGGTAAGAGAATGGATGGAGATAACCATTCTTGCTTTATTGAAAGGGCTTAATTCCCCTAGCTGATATCTGAACACTTTAATAATACTCACATATTAAACCTTACAAGGGTGTTTTTTAAAGAATCCTTTTGAGCCAGTAGGTTGGTACGACGTGAGTAATATGTACCTACAAGATTCACACTAACAAGTAAATTCTTTGAGGCAAGCAGTGCATCTATTACTTCATTTTTCTTGCAAAATTGACATTAACATGCATTATTGCAAGATAAATACTTCAGCACATCATATAAACAGCTATTGAAAAAGGTACCAACTGGAGCCCTTAAGCTTCTACACCACTGAAGGAATGCAACATAAGGAAGAAATTGGGTCCTCAAGGTGCCTTTCAAGGCTGATTGAGACACTAACTTGACAAAGAATCTCCTCAAATCTTGTTTTCTGCTCTGCTCCTCTCCTGGGTCCTGGGATAATTTGTAATTCAAGCTTGGAAGGAATCCTATGCTATTTCCTTCAGACTTATTCCTTCCACATGTGAAATCTAGTAATTTAAACACCTCATCTCCTTTCATAACTGAGGCAAAAAAAAAAAAAAAAAAAGAAAAGAAGAAGCCAGTGATCACTGATTGAATCCATATTTCCACAAAGTTCCAGTTATTTTGTTTGATGCTTAAGAAATAAAATTAAATGGAGGTAGTTAAAGGTATAAGTACCCCTTTTAAAGAAATACAGATGGTTGTGGCAAATGAATCAGTACTAATCTAGACTTGCAAATAAATCCCTAAAAACCTGCTGGCCCCATTCCTGGGGTGTGATATCAAGCAATGAATTTGAAACCAGAGACAGGTTTAGTAGTAAGTGCTCGTTCAGCTTCATAGGATAGGAAGCAGCTCAGAATGAGTGATGATGTATTTTGGCTTAAAGCTTTAAGAAAAGTATGGGATAAAGACTGAAAATAAGCTCCATTACCTAATTACTTGGAGCTCAACGGGAATTGAGGATGCTTAGTATCTTGGAGCAATATTTTTCAAACTTTTAAGAGTTAGCTCTTTTTCATGAAACCAATCATGGATCTCCTGTGCTGCCTCGTGGTTAAGGACCTAACCATAATCCAGATCTTCATGGTGCTATACTCCTTAACCATTCTTACATGCCAAGGACTGTGGAGGAGCTGGTGGAATTGCTGGACACCACAGTTCTAATGTGAACTGGCTTGCTTTGAAATGACATGAGAAGATCATGCATCTCAGAGTTGATGTTTCAGGCTCTCTGCAAACTCCAGCACAAGAATTAATTGCATTTTAGTTGTGTTTCCATAGTTGTTTGGTTGGTGTATTTCTCTTTTCACAAACATTAAAAAGCTACAGAAAAAAAAGAAGAATGCTGAAAGTAAAAAACAAGAGGAAGGCCTGAGCATTCTTTACATATTCCTTGAAAAATGGCAGCTGCATGCAAACTGGTTGTAAACTGAAGAACCTTCTTGCTTTTGAACTGCTTCCACTTTATACACAGAAACTTGTATCCCATTTGAAGGATGAATTTTTTGTTGCAAATGGTGTCACTAAAGTGCAGGAAACTGAGGAGAGCAAGAAGGGTTTTCCCATGAAGTTCAAATCTGTGTTTCCTAGCCTCCTATCCAGATTTTTTAAAGCAGTATCATTGTTGATCAGGGACTTTTTAAAACCAGAGGAGACCCTGGCTCATTCTGTACAGATTGTTGAAACAATGAAAACACCATAATTGCAGCCACATTGTAAAAGACAAATGGGTAACACTGGGGAGCTTAGTTTTCGCCCTCTTCCTCCACATGGCATGTTTTCTGCAGCAATTCCCAGCTGAGCCATCAGAGGAAGAACAAGATGCTTTTTCCTGCATCAGCAAAGCCATTTTACATGTGCAAACTCCCAGATTTAAAACAATCAATTTTTTAACTGTTGGCATTTGAGGTGGAAGGCACGTATTCCACCTGCCACCAGCTTTTCCCTTCCTTTCACACACTTGTAACTGTACTTTGGCTTACTTGTTCTAGCAGGAAATACAACATCAGAAGAAGTAAGTACAGTTCTGCTTCGTAAAGCACTTCTAAATTATTTCTGCCTAATCCCAAAGCAACTGCCAAACCCAGCTCTCCAGACACATTTAGTCAATGTGCAATGAGTGGTGTGGGATTAGCCTGTATTGTGTGGTAAAGCTCAATGCCTGCTCTGGGAGAGGTGGAAGGACTGGATGCTTCTGTACAGTAAGATAAGGAACCATGTAGTGCTTGGGGAAGCTGTTCACTGCTCCTTTCTGTCATAACCCTCTCCAGCAGAACAAGAAAACAGAAACGGTATGTTGGCACAACCCTGCTTTCTCAAGTCCCAAGGTAGCCCACAGAGAGGGTTTCCATGACACTGAGGCCTCACAATTATACTGAAGAGATTCTGATTTTTTCCCTAGCTGACATAAAACTGGGTGTGTGTAGCCCAAGATTTGCAGACACGTGAGTTTTGGAGGTATCCTCTATTCAAAGGGACCCCCTAAAATGCAAAGGGTCCTTTACTAAACCCCAACAAGACCACACTGTGTTGTGTGTTCTTTTTCATTAGACAGCCACCTGGCTGTTCAGTAGCATGCTGCTGGGTCACCAGGGATTCCAGGGTCCCTCTGTGGTTCCTAGCCTTAGCTCCTCTCTAAGGATCACCTCTATAAAACAGAGGGAATTTTTCCCTGTCTGCCAGAGCTGCAGGGAAGATAAGTTTCTTGTGCCTACAGAAGACCATTACTGATAAGCCTGCTAGGATTGATGTGGTGTCCCCTCATCTAAGGCTCTTATAAAGCAGGAGGGGACAAGAGTTTCCACATACTCCATCCACATAGAGAAGATATCCAGAAAACCTTGCAAGAGGCAAAACTTATTCCACTAAACTAAACCAAAGGAAAGAAATTTATGAGCAGGAATATGGATACAGCTGACACATTATTTACCATTTTAAAAACCCAGTCTGCCTGCCTGTCTTACCTTTATGAGATATTATTGCATTTTCAAACGGATGAAGACTTCTGCTATAGAATCAGAGATCTCATCTCTACTTAGGCCAATCTTTCTAATGAGCTGTTTAACTAGTACAGAGTTCAGCCTACCTGATGTATGATAAAATTGAAAGCCTATTTAAGTTTTCATTAATTAAGACAGAAGAATAGATACAGGAAATGGCCATGGCTGAGAAGACATCAAATCACAATTCACTTAAATGAAGCTTCCACTGTACCACAGGTGTGTAGCTGTACACATCTCCTCTTTTACCTGAAAAAAGAAGAAAACACATTCTAATAATAAAGAAATAAAACATCCCTTGTATTAATGCCTGACCACCCTGACCTTTCTGCAACGCATTATTGACAATTCCTTTAACATTTATTTAAACCTAATTTCCCAGAACAGAACATGACAGAAAGTAAAAAACATTCATTTCAATTGTAAAAGCTTTCACTTTAATGCATCTCTGAATTAATTGGGCACAGTCTTCATATCAAGTGAAATAAATGGGCTGATAATTGATTAGGACCTCAAGGAACAATGAGATCTGATTGGTTAGGAAAAGAAAAGTGACCTATAAAAGGTCAGGATTTTTTGAAATTGCTTTTTTAATAAAGCATGTTGATGAAGAAATTATCTGCAAGGCTTAGATGAATTATTCTGATTTGATATATAAGTTCTGTCAAAGTTAAAAAGGGGATGTGATGTAACTTAATTCTAGGAAAAATTGAGATCCCCTTTGAAGGAGATGAGTTCTCTCAGTCCCAGGGTTAGGCTTTGAAATGTTGGTAGCCCAGCATGGCTTTCCTTAGATTATATTTCCATCTTTTTTCAAGAGAAGTCTGCCAGGTCTCCCCTGTTGCTGAGGAAATGAAAGAATCCAAAATGGATTTTGCTTTATTTTCTGCCTTGCTTATTATGAACAATGTGTTTCCCTTCTAAGATGTCTTTCCCCCACCCCCAGCTGAGTCTTTAGTTGAGAAGCTGGGATGAGCAGATGGAATGTTGATGCTTGTGGTGAGGCTGATGGTCTCATCTTCATCCATGGCCAGATCACTTTTGAAGCAACCCCCTTTCCTCTTAGCTGGAGTGTTCAGCCTGTCCTCAATCCTTGCCCTTCTCTCAGTTTCCCTTTTGGACTGCTGTGCTTTCTCTTCACACTCTTGTGCTGACACAGCACCACAGCAATTTTGTGAATATGGGAGTATTACAAGTGTGTCACCAGAGGAAGGTGTGTTTCCTTTTCTTGTGCTGCTGGCTCAAATGTCTATCCCAAGATGACAGATTATTGGTTCATCTTGACCTTCCTGCAAGATTCTGCCTCCCCATGAACAAAAAAAGAGTACTCACCAAGCTTTGTGCTGCACTGGTTAAATCAATTAGAGCACACCACTCCAAGGCATCTCTTCCTTGGGCTGAATCCCAACTAATCAGTACAGCAATAATAAAATGCTGATTCCTGTGTGATGGACAGCCTCCCTCTCATCCATGAAGGGGCTGCTGGAAACACTGTGTTTCTGGGAAGCCTTCCAGTGCTGATGGCCACATACCCACAGCAAATGCTTTTTTGGCTCCTGTTTGTGTTGTAATGATGCGCATTGCACTCTTGCTGTAAAGTTTGTCAGCACTCAGGTTTATCAAGAGGAGGGGCAACAAGCCTTACACTTGATGAACACACAGTCAGCTTGGTCTGGCTCCTGAAAATAGGTAGTTTTTGCAGGAGACTTAATTATGTTGGTTTTATTGTCATCCTCACCCCAGCACAACGTGATCTTGTTGCCTGCACCAGATTTACCCTTGCCTTTTCTCAGGTATTCCTGCCTGTACCTCTGGTTTGCCTACTCATGAAACATCTTAAGAACTGATGTAAATTATAGCTCAAACTGTCAAGGAAAACCCAAGTGACTCCCAGGAGTTAGTTCCCAAGCAGAGCAGGAGTACCTGCTGTCAGAGCAGGAATCCCTGGGAGAATGACAGAGTGGACAGCTGGGAATCTCTTGACAGCTTTCCCAGAGTAAGGCATTTCCACAGACCCTCTTGTCTGTGGGATGACAAAAGTATATAATTGGCAGAAAAGGTGAAAAAAAAAATTAAATAGAAATGAGCAACATTTAGACTTTCTTCCTGTGGAAAATTTCAGATTTTTTATTACTGCTTAGGACAAAATGCTGATATGTTAACTATTGTTTTTTAAGAGAACAGAAATTATGCAGGAAACAAAACTAAAATGTTGGAACATTGCATTTTAAGTTTTAAAATGAGAAACATGGGCTTTTACTTCTGCGTATTTCATAGCCAGTCTTTTTGAAATATCTTTCATTTTGTAGCAGCTGCTTTTCTTTCTTCCCCTGCCTTTCATTCTCTTTTCCTTCTTGCTTTCCCCTTTTCCCTTTTTCAACTTCCCCTTTCTCCTCTCCTCTCCTCTCCTCTCCTCTCCTCTCCTCTCCTCTCCTCTCCTCTCCTCTCCTCTCCTCTCCTCTCCTCTCCTCTCCTCTCCTCTCCTCTCCTCTCCTCTCCTCTCCTCTCCTCTCCTCTCCTCTCCTCTCCTCTCCTCTCCTCTCCTCTCCTCTCCTCTCCTCTCCTCTCCTCTCCTCTCCTCTCCTCTCCTCTCCTCTCCTCTCCTCTCCTCTCCTCTCCTCTCCTCTCCTCTCCTCTCCTCTCCTCTCCTCTCCTCTCCTCTCCTCTCCTCTCCTCTCTCCCCTCTCCCCTCTCCCCTCTCCCCTCTCCCTCTCCCTCTCCCTCTCCCTCTCCCTCTCCCTCTCCCTCTCCCTCTCCTTGTAACCACAAGACTCTTCTGTATGAAACATGACCCATTTTGTTCGAGAGTGACCCCAAGCACCATGCTGAGAAGCCAGTTAAAAGCTTTGTTGAACACTTCCCCCAGCCCTTGGTTTTTCTTTTAAAGTCTCCTAGTCAAGTGTTAACTGAGCTTAGTCCTAGTTTTAAGATCTAAGATCACATCTTGCAATGATTTGACTCTAGGCATGAAACAAGTGTACTGATGTGTTAGCCACACTTAGAGCTCCACTCATACATCACAGGTTGAGATGTATGAGTGGAGCTCAGTGTCCTGATCCTTTCAACAGCACCTTAGAACTGCTGCTACACCAGAGCAATGTAACAAGATTCTGTGTTAGCAGGAGTATGGAAAAGGAGTTCAATTTGCTGCACAGATGGATGCATGCCCCTCTTTCAGGAGAAAAAAGGGTTAAAATGCAATATCAAAAGGGTAACTGTATTGTGCTTTTGTTATTCTAACACAGAAACAACTCTGAGCTTCATGTCTTACTGTCTAATGCATTACTGTGTAAATACAAGGAATACAAGGATTTGTTCCTGTGCAAATGGGGTGTAAATTCTTTAGTATAGTAATGCTGGCCTTCATTTTGCATTTTGCAGGCAGAAGAGTACCTATGAAAAGTATACCATGCAGAAACAAATCCTCCCAGATTACATCACAGTTTAGGAAGCAGAAGCACTAGAATATTTGTATTTTTGAACTTTGGGGTGAAGTTGATCCAAAATTGCACTATTTTTTTTTCAATATGAAGGTGTAGTCCAACTCCCTGTCCTAAGGTGTTTGCACTTAAACCCATGTTGTTCTTTGAAGATATTTTGTCTAACATTTTTAGAAACCTTTGGTGATTTGATAGCCTCCCTAGAAAATCTAGTTTTATGGTATGCTGCTGTTAGAATTTTTAATGATTAACCCGATGTTTGTGGTAATTTCAGTCTATTACAACTCATCTTGTCCACCACTAGTGGAAAAGCAAACTCATTGCTTCTTCTGAAGCTGCTCTTTTTGTATTTCAGGACTCAGCACAGCATTTCAGTTCCCCTCCTTTTATCATCACCTCACCACAGAGAAATAGTTTATGCCGTCTTTATGCTGTCTTTTCTTGTCAATCTCCTTCTGTTTCCCAGCTTGGTCTGGGTGTCTTTTGCCTAGTTATTGCTCCAGTGGAGGCCTTAATAATAGGTTGAAAGCATTATTTCATTAGATACACATATTGTGCTGTTGTTTGTACAGGAAGATATGTGCCCTTTTCCCTTTTCCTTTTTTTTCCCCATAGGGAATGCTATGGTGCTTTCAGCTCATGTTCAGTTTGTGATCTTTTTTACAGAACTGCTGCCCAGCCTTGTTCTGTAAAAATACAGTAGATTGTTGCTGGTTGATGTCTTCCTCATTTGTAGCTTTGGTGTGTGTCTTTACTAATCTGTCATCTAGGCCCAGTGAGAACATTAAATCATCCCTGTGGAACCTCACTAGGCCCATCTTTTTGTTTTGACAGTGAATGATTTTCCAACCAAGTCTGCACTGCCTGACCCTTGGAATACTTTTGTCTGGCCCACATTTCCTCATTTGCTTTTTCAAAGTAAAATGTCAGTGTCAAAAACCTTACTGAAGTCAAGATTCATGACATTTTCTCTTTTTCCCCTACAGCTATTCCCCTGTTATAGAAAGAAGTTACACTGGTTCGACATGGTGTCTTTGTGACAAATCCATGTTGGCTATTACTCTTTTTTTTTTTTTGTTTCCTTCAAGTTATATGAGTATTTTTTTTATTTTTTCCAACATCTTTCTAGGAATTGAATTTTAGCTCTATTATTTCTTCTCAAGTATTTTTTTTTTCTTCCAGATACAGGCGTTCTTGCCCTTTTGGAGTTTTCTGAAGCATCAGTTTTCTTTTTGGGGATCTTAGTGCTCAGAGACCTCTTCAGCCAATTCTTGAAATACACTGGGTTTTTCATTAAGCCCATCTGATCTGAAAATATGTGAATTATCCTACTACTCTGTACAGCAGCCTCAGCATGTGCTCAGGACAGTGACGTGCTAAGTGCTGGACACAAGTAATAAAGACAGCCCTTTCACTGAAGACCTGATTAGCTGCACATACGGATACGTGAGACAGAAGCCCCTGGCCAGGCAGAGAGGCAGCTTAAACAATGAAACATTCTTCATTAGCTTGAAAGATAAAAGTGTCCTCTTGTGCATGGTCTGGCTCTTACCAAATGTTCTGCAGGCATTTCAGCAGGGGGGGATTTAAAGCAGGAGTCAGAAGAGGACAGTGTTTTAGCAAGCCTGCCTTTTTTACACAAATCTGCCAAAGCAATGGAAGAGGCAGGGATAAAGTCTAGAAAAAGGAATGAGCGTTAGGAACAAATGGGGATGAAGAGATCACCTGGACTGCTAGGCTGGCCACTGTGCACAGAGATGGAAGCACAAGTCATGGGCTGAGGTAAAATTGTTAAAACAAGTGGGGGATAGGTCTCCTGCCATTTGGTGTCTGCCAGCAGCTGGAGTCCACGGGTGTGTTTTGATGGTGTGTCACTGGCAGGTGTTTTCACTCACCATGTCTGCCCTGGAGCCCGCTCAGAACACCTCCCATCCTGATGCTACAGCTCTGGGGAGGCGATGTGAGTGCAGCTGAGCCATGGTTTAAGTGAAACCTTATTTTGCCTTCTGTTTTCTCTCTCATTTGGCATAGGGTTAAGCTTAAAAGACAGCTTTGCATGAAGGCACTAGTGGGGTTCAGTGTGGACTGGGCAGATTTGACCTCTGATCTGTTCAGTGCTCAACAGCAACTTCAGTCAGCTCATCGACCCAGGGGCCAGGTGGATGTTTGACACTGAGAGCACACCTGTAATTTTCTGCCTGGAATGCCTGATGTTAGGACACTGGGGCAGGGGAATGGGATGCACATCCTGGTGAGAAGGATGACCAGAACAGGGAAGAAAGAGGAGGCTGTGAGAATTCATAGGCCAAAGGTGTTTTCCACTGTTTTGGAGAGCTCTGGGTCCTGGGCAGGGTCTAAAACACTCAACAGTTCAGAGGTATCATTCCTGGTTGCTGGAATAGCTGAATTCAGCTTGGCCCAAAGTGGCTACAGACTAATTACCCCAGCTTTTTTTCTTTTGACGCATCTGAGTCTGTTCTTGAAAATGACTATAGTTTAATAGTTGATTAATAAGTCGTGAGCCATAGGGGGTAATTAGTCTGCTAATCACCAGGTTCCACAACCTCACCAGCCGTTCAGATTGCTCTCAGTGGCAGCTCTTTTACCTCCATAATGCTAAACTGGCATTCAGGAGCCCTGTTAATGCTGTGATGCTCCAGTTGAGCTCAGCCTTGCCAAATAGCAATAAGCTCTACATATACTCTTTCACACATGGGGCTCTTTGCTGTAGAGATTGTTTCTGCATTGGCCAGCTTCATTAATTCAGTCATTGCCTCTCGCCATCTAATGAGAGAGAAAAGTGCACTTGCTGAAGATTTCATCCTACTACCCAGAAAGTTTAAATAAACAACATAAAAATAAAGAATAAAGCCCTCTAGCCCATGGGTTGTGCATAACCCCAGCTGAGCTGGTTGGCTGTGCTTGCCAGACTGCTGTTGAACCCTGCTGCAGGTGTTCTCTGTCACAACGACACATGTTTGAACCAGGTGCCCTGTGAAATCCAAAAAAGTGCACTTCCTCTGCTTTGTCAGCACAGCTCCCCTTTGCCTGCAAGGCTTTCAAAAGCATGAGGGAAATGACTCACCCAGCAGAATGTGGGAATTATCCTGTTTAGCTGCTCTGCTTTATCCTGTCAGAAACACACGATGAAAAACTCTAGTCACAAGAGACTGAGGGGGCTCCCATATAACTGACAGACACCAACTGTTTGAGAGCACTCAGATCCTGTTATCGAGAGGAGCCTGACCCCTGTGCTGCACCTCCATTTATCATCATTTTAATCCAATTGGAAGTCTTTTCAAAAGTCTCCATGTTCTTTCATCCTTTTCCCACTTTCTCTTACCCCAAATATTCTCTTTTTTCTCTTCTTCTTTTTTTTTTTTTTGCTGTTTACTTTTAAACTCACTGCCCTCCTAAATATTTTTTGTTCTTTACTCTTAGAAAAGTATACATTTTTAGACATGACCCCAGGCCAAAATTTCTCTGTTCAAGTGGTATAAAGAGAAGATTACTTCACCAAAATCAATGGAGTCAGTCCAGATTTAGCTGTCGAACTGGGTAGAACTCATCTGGCTAAGTGACTTTTCATTTTTTTCTTTTTCATCTTCAAAGTGATCCTGAAAGGTTCCAGATAACAACTGAAAATAGTTTATTCATACAAGCTAGGGCCCAAATTTCTCCATCCCCTGTTTGTCATTTAGGTAGTGTTACTCTGACAGGTATTTTTTATATTCAGAGCAAGAGATGGCTCTTATCCTTGAGGTCTAAGCCTTTCTTCATGAAGGGATTTAAATGCCTGAGCACTTTCAAAGTGCTCAGGGAAATTTTGTGTTTAACTTCCTATATCTGACTAAATGTATTCTGAATCAGTGTCCAAAAGACTTAGGGAAAAAAAACTGTTGCTTTTGCTATTCCAATTTTGCAGGAAGATGAATAATTCTACATTATTCTGTCCCTTGAAAATAGTATTTTGCTGTTGACATGCTGACAGAGTCCTGACTGTATTGTTTACCCACAGATGGACCTTAGTCAGGATCTGGCTGTGGTGACACTAGGATGTGGTTGTGGAATTTATTTTATTTTTGAGTCTCCATTCAGCACAGAGAAAGCCACAGGAGACTGTGGAAGTTGTGAGGGCATAATTCTCTTTTCTGCTACCTGGCTAGCAGATGATGCTTACATGGTTGTCCTGTGTCTTGGAGCCAGAAAGAACCCTAGGATGCCTCAGAATGCAGCTCTGGGAAGGTGGGGAAGAACTGCTGACACCTGCACTCAGAGTAGCAGGCTTGAGGGATAATAGCACAAGTACCTGCTAAGCAGGTACAGATAAGTCCCTGGAGTATGGAACTAAGGTACTGCCTAGTTCTATAAATAGTTTGGAATAGTTATAATGCAGCATATAGCTTGAAGAAATACAGAGGTGACTCTGGTTTTCAAATTGTTTTGTTTTTTCATTAGGGGGAAAAAAAAATCACCTGATAAAATTCCTCAGAAATTAGGAACAGAAAGAGCAAGCTTAAGCTCAGAAATTTTTTACTTTGCCTCAAATCTGGCATGAGATAGGAAAAGTCTACAAGAAATAGCTTGGTTTTCACACTTTGTCCTTGTATGTACTTTGATGCTAGCTGGACCCATCAGGGTTTCTCCAGTATTATTGTAAAGCTGCTGACAATAAAGTCATGCTTTCTGCAAACAAAACACCAAGACCAAATTGTTTTACCACGGTTTTGTGTCAAAGTATGTATTATATATTTTATCTAAATCATAACTGCTCTTGCCACCAAAAAAAAAATAAAAGAAGAGAGTAGCCAACAAAAGGTAAACTGAGGCTTAGGAAGGGCTGAGGTCTAATTCTGACTGTGCTGTAGGATCACATTTCCCCTGAAAGCACACTGAAGCTGAGTTTTTGGCTAGCTCTAATTTCTCATAAGCATTCCTGCCTCTCCCTCACCCTTTGGTGCCAATGAGGGTGTCTGCAATCAGCATCTCTGACGCCTCAGCTCTTTGCACTTGCTGGCAGCACCTTTTGCTGTGTGAGTGCATGGTGTGGTTTGAATTGTCAAGGTACAGGGCCCTTTTCTGTGAGTAAAGGTGCAGGAGAGCTGAGGCAAGTGCAGAGATCCTGGGGGACCATGTCTACCTCTGTAAAGAAAGAATTCCCTTCCCTTCCCGGTTTCTAGTGATTGTTTATCAGCCCTGGCATGAGCAATAAACAGATGTGAAGTTATTCAGATTCCCTAAAAACTTGGTTGGGAAACTTTATGTCATTCTCTCACTTCATTTTTGG
Organism: Haemorhous mexicanus; assembly: GCF_027477595.1. Classification (NCBI taxonomy): domain Eukaryota; kingdom Metazoa; phylum Chordata; class Aves; order Passeriformes; family Fringillidae; genus Haemorhous; species Haemorhous mexicanus. Next base: position 24,750,254 of record NC_082348.1, on the reverse strand, counting down.
GGAAGAAAAGATGGCAAAAATACATCTGAAACACAAAATACCAACATCAAGCATGAAATTATGTTCAGACTGCTGAAGAGAGACTGATGAGAGGAAAAGGAAGTTCACAACCACTCCCTCTCATGGGATTATGGGAAGCCTGAGGTCTCTTCTCTGATTCCCCTTGTATTTCCCTGGCTGAAACAAAGCTAATTTAAAGTTTTTTTTAATATTCGAGATATTCAAAGATCAAAAATCAAGGTGTGACCATTCATTGTGCCTGGAGCAGCAATACTGCAGGTTTTCCAAAGCCATCTGCAGGGAGAGATATATAATATCTATCACTGCTAAGCCAGAGCATCCTGCTCTCCTCCTTATGCCTCTATCTTTTACATTCAGGTTAGGGTCTACTCCTCTTTACTTATTTATTTCACAATTTACACCATACAGCTACAGTTTTCTATTGAGTCAATATGTAACACAGGTGAGAAAAACAAATTTAAAATCTATAACAAGGAACATCTCCTTTCAGCCCATTTTTTCAGGTGGAGAAAAAACACAGTGAATAAACCAATTGTACACCATAAATCAATTGTACACTGTCTTTAAAGCATTGCAAACACAGTTATGGATTTGAATGGTAAAAATTTCATCTTACAGGGACATTACAATTGTCACTTACATGAGGATATTCTTAGAATGTAATGAAAAGGGAGAGCTTGAAATATTTATTCTGGAGTTTAAATTATTTCCATGTGAACTCTTCTGAATTGATAAGACTGCCCTTTAAAGTAATGTTAATAGAAATGTATAATTTAGAAGTTCTAAACCCATACAATGCATGAAAAGTTTTTGGTGTCATTTGAAAATTTCTATTCATCTGACTCTGAAACGTGATTGGGAAAAACTGAAGTCTTGCTCTAATGATCTGGTAATTGTTTGCATTTGCTGACTTTTCTGGCAAAGATGTCTTGCATTGCTTGAGAGTCCCACTGCAACACTGGAACATCCAGGGAAGAGGATTGCCTCCAATTCCTTTCACTGTGTGACAAGAAAAATATTCTTGCTAGTTCATTGTCACTTGAGCACCTGTGCAAATCTACTTCATAAACTAAAGGCAGTACAGCTCCCTGTGCTTTACTGAGGTTATCACTGGGGCTGTAGAGCTTTTCCTGCTTTCTTGGATGCTAAAGAGAACCAAAGGGATCCAGCATGACTCTCTGATCCCGGGCTCAGTTTATAGTGCTAGTGGTTGTGAGGAGATCCATACAATAACTGCCCTATCCAAAACCTGAACAGGTCTTTTCATCCAAAATAAACCTGGAGCCCCAGTAACATTAACAAAGATTTCTACAGCTTCTCTTGCTAAGCTTTTGGAAGCCTGCTATGGAGTCAGAAAGGAATAATCCTTAATAAAGAATTCCTTTAACAATTCTCCTTTTCTTCTATTCACAAATAGTTGTGAAATTCTTACTTTGATTAGTTATTTGAAATTGTTTTCCAGTGAGTTTATGAATAAATACTAAGGTTTCAGATTGTGTTAGTTGGAAATATTAGAATTAACTCTGCCTTCACACTGTGAAGTACATTACACAGTTGAATTGCATAACTTGAGCTACACAAACAATCACATATCTAATAACATGCAAATGTTGCAGTACAGAACTTTTTTTTGGGGCAGTCTCTGTTAGTTCTGTAAATCACCTGATCAATCCTGAATCCTGGGAAATAAAGTCACAGTGGATAACCAGTTATGATTTGAATTTTAGCTGGGATGTGAGAGTTTCATAATGTTAGCACATGCTAAAAGCATAGGTGTAGCTGCCAAATATGTGCTTGTAAGAACAGTGTAGGATACTTCTGGGACTTCCTGTGTACCCTGGTGTTTCTGTTTTACTTTTTCTTTTTTAATCTAAAGCATTAGAGTTGTGCATACTGATATTTTATTGGTGATATTTTAAGGGAGAGGAAACATATTCTCAAGCCACCTCTACCTTTAACTGCATTTTTCAGCATGGAATTCATTAGACTTTGTGTACACTGGGAGTGATAAAAGGGTTTTATTTTGTGGGGTTTTTCTCATGATTGTAACTCAGAAGAATTTCAGAATGTATTTTCTGGTCTATTTAAGAAGGGCATACTTTACCTCCAGTGCTCAGGGAGTGTGTAACTTTCATGACATCTCATAAGGAGACCCCAGGAGAGTTGTAGAAGATTTGGTTTTGTTTCTTATATCAGTGTGAAAACAAATGTACCTGAGAATTTATTAAAGTTTTGAAAGTCACCTGGATAAACTGGAGAGTTTATTGCAATAAGCTATATTTATTTGCTCATGGTAACCATCTTAGCAGGTAACCAGTGTTTGCAATCTTTTAAGCTGAGCTGTCACAGTCCCAGTTTTCTCTCTAGCTATCAGGCAGGTATTTGAGCTGGAATCTTTCCCATGGTTGATGTAGACTGACAGCCAATCTCACAAAAACCGTGGGAATAAGAACTTCAATAAACCACAACTGGGATAGCCAGAGATGCTGACTATCAAGAGTGCAGTGTTGGTTTCAGGGAAATTTGCACCTGCTTACACCAGATTTGCACTTCTCTCCAGCAAAGAGGCTCTGCATGTGGCTGAGCTTCCAGCCACAGGGCTCCGTGGGATGTGGCTGTTCTGCCTGCTGGGAAGGCGCTCTGGGTAGGGCCCAATGAGCTGACCAAAACATGAACCAGACATCCCAGCTGTCTTGTAATGGCTCTGGTAATTCATGTTAAGGTAAACAACTTACTTGAAATCAGGCATGTGCTGTAACATATGTTCCTACAGATTTGCCTACAGGCTGAAGTAGTGACAATACAGTGTCAGGTCCAGGGACTCAGTGCAGGGCAAGTCCCTGTGCTTTCAGCATAACCAACTGCTCCTTTTCTCATTGTCTGGTTCACTGCTGCTGAATCGTCAATGTAGCTGATAAAACAAAAACGGGGAAGCTCATTTATCATTTTTTAGATATGTCTAGACATTCACTTCACTGCCTGAAGTAAGCCAATGGACTGGAGGAGTTCTCCACACATCCTCTTAACACATCTACTTGTGGGGGTTATTTCAGCTTGTAATATTGTTGTTGCAAACTCTCTCCACTACAGACTATCTTGAGAGCCTTGAAGTTTTCTCACAAGCCTCTGCATGTACACAGCCCAGATTTGTGTGGCAGGTAACATGGCCTCCTGTGGTCAGCATGACACAGGTGACATCACTGTCGCTGCTACTACTGTTTACACATTAAAGAGCTCTTCACTGGAGCATACCATTATCTTCACTACTTGCTTCTTTTTGTTTTGTCCAGCCTGTTCATTTTGTATAATAAGGGACAGAAACAAAGAAGTTCTTTCTAAGAGGGCTCTTCTAATACCAAGCCCACAAACTGGAAACTCTTCATTCCAGAGACAGCTTTCACAGAACCCGCCTGGGAGCAGTGTCAGACCTAAACCACTGAGCAGGTTACTCCTTTCCATGCTATCTCCCATCAGTCTCTCAGAAGGATTCCCTGTTATCCAGCTGAGATGATCTATCCTGTGCAATGTGCTTATTGCAGTAAATCGTGAAGAGGAATGAAGTGATGCGGTAGCAGAGCTGTGGGTAGTGCATTGCTTTTTGCTGATACTTGCTTTGTGGTACTTTTAGACCTGTTCTGGACTACATGAGGCATAAAATTCAGGCAAGAACTGCCCTCTAGAGGTTTGAGGATCTGTTGATGTTTGCTCCTCTGAATTCTTGTAGGTGTGGGATGCATTGCTTGCAAAGATGTAAGTCCACTACTTGGCTCCTTGGCTGACCAGAATATTTATGTTTCCTTCAGGTCTCTCTCTGTTGAAGAGAAGCCCACACAGCAGGTCATCCTCTTGATTAAGAAACCTGCTTGAGAATTAAGTGGTGGCTGTAAGACACCTAAAGAAGCTTTTCCTTGTGTCTGTGGGCAGAAGTGGCAATTCTGAGGTAAAAATAGACATGTGCTAGTACCTGAACAGGCCAAGGGAGTCTCCCAGGCTTAATGTAGAGGCTGGCATCTGGCCTTCTATACATATTGCCATTGCCTCACTTTGCAATGTGAGGCAATTTTGTAGAGTTGTCCCAGGATTGTCATGGCATCCCTCCATTCCTCCTTCATTGCAAAGGAGTGGGCACCTGGCAGATGGAGGCTCCATGGCTATCACAGAGAAAAGCAGAGCCTCTCTCATGACTGTTGTCATATGTCACATCTCAGAAACAGGAAAGTCTCTCTTACTGCTGTCTTCCTCCAGAACTGCAAGGCTGCCTTAGGTCAGATGCAGTGACATTTTGTCTGTCTCTGCTGTCTCCTTGAGCATGAATTGTTGTCTCCATCCTTTGTTGTCCCCTGCTCTGTCAACTGAAAATAAAGGAGTCTTTGTTGCTAAGTCCCACAGTCAACCCAAAGGGACCAGAAGAGGCTCTTGTGCCCCAGCCACGTCTCTGTGTGTCAACATGCTGATTTTTTGTAGGTGTGTGCCTGTCAAAAGAAATCACAGGGTGACGCCTCCTGCTTAGCTATGAAATACTCTGAAAAACATTGGTGTCCCTGTTGTATTTTTTTTTCTGACCAGCTCTGAAACACAAGATGCATAGAAGTCAGGAGAGGAATCTCATTCATGAGTGCTTTCATGTTTCCTTAGCACCTCATATGTGCCTCTCTTTTCACCTTTGGACAGAAATGGAGTGCTTCAGATCAAGGCTGAAAGTATGGTATGCTGTTATCCTGTCTGTGAAAGAGAGTTTTTTTCTGTGGGTTTGTTTTTTTTTTTTGGTTTTTTTTGGTGTTCTGGTTGTTGTTGGTGGTGGTGGTTTGTTTTTAAACCAGCATAACCAAACTTATGAGATACCTATAGAGGTTTGGCTTAAGGAGTCCAGAGTAAAAGCTGTGGTGTATGAAGGTGCATGCTAATGGTGGGTTCTGTCCAGCCTCTCAGGTTGGGGTGAGAAGTGAGAAGTGCCAGTTGGTGTTATTTAGTCTAGGTAACAGGACACAGAGGTTTTCTTATCTAATTGTCTTACATGTGTAGCATGTAAGAGATGGAGCAAAAGGAATTCATGGGTTTACCTGGTGGGAGCATGGTGCTCTCATACAGTTCCATAAAATGAACAGCTGAACAGCCTTATTGGGATATGATTTATCTCCTCCCTCGCATGTGCAGACAACAGAATGAAACTTCAGCTTTCAAAAAGAAGGTGGTTTCTAAGGACAGTGTTTTGCACATGACAAGGCAAGCTCCCCCTGCCTGATCAGAGACACCAACCTCTCTGAGAAGGTGATAAACCACACAGCTGCAGAAAAGAGTAGGAGCCCCATTTTCCCACCAGCCTCCTTTTGTGAGGTGTTGCTGGTGGCTTTTCTTGTGGCAAATGAGAGTGCAAGGTACTGTGTTGTGGTTCCTGGGCTGTTTCTCTGCTCCCTAGCTGCCACAACCTCTTAGGGCTTTTTTCTGCATTGGTCTGTCTAAAGCAATGTAATGTTATGAGACACACACTTTGTATCTGCTGATGTCAGCATGGAAAGAAGGAAATCTTCTTTTCACTTAAGGTGTTGTAAATCAGCCCAGTAAACCAGACTATACATTATGCTTTTGTTACCAAGAGTTAAATTACAAGGAAGTGAATGGTGCAGAATAATTCCCAGTGTCACTGAATTCTCCACATCTCAGTAAAATAGTCTCTCACACAAAAAGGTGTACTCTGCTCGTCCCATTGCTGGGGAGGAGGCGCGCTCTAGTGGCTTTTTGTCTGAAAAATTGCTGCTGGATGGTGGCAGGGCAGCTCAAAATAGATTCATCTAAATGTGGAGAGGTTGATTGTGAGAAGACGTTATATTCAGATAAGTCATGTTATTCTAGTCCAAGATTATATTACATTTTGTGAACTAATATAGTCACACAAATACTAAGGGCTTGTTTTATATTTTCTGAAGGCATTATTAGTTAAACTGTGAGCTTGTGTTTATCATGTTTGCAGCCTTATTCCAAAAAGGACAACGTGGTTACAAACACTTCAATTTTGAAAATAAGTGTTTATTTCAGTTCCAAATTGTGTTTGGCGATAAACACCTCTAGGGCAGTGCTTTCTTCAGCTCAGTTTGGTGGCTGATGACTGCAGAGCGAATGTGCACTGCTGGTGATCCCTAAAACTAAGCTTCAAAACAGACAAGAAGAGGTCCACCTTCACATACTTCAGGTGGTCATTTCTATGATCACCTGAAGTATGCACAAATGTGTACAGCTAGGTATAACTAATCTTTCATACCAGATTTACAAATACCTATACCTACTGTTGTCAAAAAGAATCTTAAATAAGAATCCGATCATCTGGGACTATCCCAGGAGAATGTCAGCTAAGAAAGTTGGATCCTTCATAAGTCATTCTCTCAGGCAGGAAGGGCACCCAGAAAAAGGGTTTTGTTTTCATCATTCCTACCCTCCCCACCCCTTTCATCCCCCTGTAGAACCAGGCTGCGCTCAGGCAGGGATGTGTCAGCAGGGAAAGGTGGGGCAGAGACAGGGAGGCATGCATGTCACATCTTTTCAATCTCCTAAGCTTGAGCCTAGAAGGTGTCTGAAAATTCAGGAAACCTTTTTCTGATATGGGTTCTTTGGGAAGGATGATAACAAAGAGAGACTGAGGGAAAAGTTTAACTAGAAACAAAGGCAGCTCCAAGGAAGCTCCGAGGCTCTGAGCTTTTTCCTTGTCCCTTAGAAGTCCTGTGGCAACTGCTAGCTTTAGGCAGTTAGCCTTACAAGCCTGCTGTGCCAGGACAGTTTAGTTAAGGAATGGTTTTGGGAACAAAGTCCTGCTGCAGGATGATGGTACGAAGGGTATGAGTTGGTTTGTGGTTGCTAGCAAAGATGATATTTGCTCAGCCCCTCTAAATTCAGCATGGTCACAACACTTGAAGGCTGAGAAAAGCCATGCTAGAGATACATAACTTGCAGGACAAGTCAATGAAAGTACCATCCCTTTTTAGCCTGCTTGCCTTCCTTGTCTTCATTTCCTACTAGAGACTTAAAAGTGACATTACTTCAGGGCTTTTTTGTGGAAGGTGATGTCTGCGTTCTAATTTGACTTTTGAAGCTGTGGGCTTCAGAATCTGATCTCCTAGAATGCAGTTCTTCCACCCCCACTGTCCATGCCATGCATGTATGATTCTAGCTGTATGGCCAACAAACTAATACCTTAAAAGACAACCAGTCAGGCTGAAAAGCTACCACACCTTCATCTTGGTGAAACATTTTAAGACCTTGACTCATAAGACTGATGCAGTTACTGGTTCCAAATGGTTTTTGGCCCCACTCCTGAGTGGTGCTGCTGTCTGTGGAACTGCATGTGAAACAACTCCTGCAATGCTCAGTTTTACAGCTCAGTGTTAATAACGAGATATTAACAGTGTGTTCAGGACATAAGAAATACACTGCAGCACTTCAGGTTCAGCTTCATTTCTACAGCTCAGCTGTTCCTGTCATAGGGGAGGTAGCATCCAAGGGATGTGGAAAGCAGGACTGAAGGGCTGCTACTCTTCAAATTTAATCTAGCCCTTCCATAAGTCAACACCATTCACTTTGTGTTGTCTGTCTGTTGGAGAGTCCAGCCAGTACAAGCACAGGAAAATGTAATCAGGGTACTTTGTTGTCCAAGGATCTATTGTCTATATTTTGCAAAAAGGTGAACATTCATAATGAGAGGAAATAAGAGATTCAAAGATGGCAATACATGAAGAATTGATTATTTGAGCTTCTAAGCACAGGAAGAAATGGCTCTTCATTCGTAAACCTTTTTTCCCCTCTAATAAACACTGTAAGACATAATTTTGTGTTAAAAATTAATGTATGTAGCTCCTTTTCTAAGGGTAAGAAAAGAAAGAAAGAAAGAAAGAAAGAAAGAAAGAAAGAAAGAAAGAAAGAAAGAAAGAAAGAAAGAAAGAAAAAGAAAAAGAAAATGCTTTGTTTCTCAGAGGCACCATATGTACCACATGCTGCAGTTGCTATGGTAATTATTCACATTATTGAATAGCACTGCAAGGGGTTATACAGAAATGAATCTGACTGGCCAAAGTGCTTGTTAGAATCAGTATGTCCAGTTATTTATAAAAGCCTCTACGAAGCACTTGAGGAAATAAGAATATGAGGGAGAAGCAGGGAGGGGAAGAAGATGACAGGAGAAGACTTAAAAAGTCAAGACCAACACAATGACATAACATCTCTCTTCCTCAGGGTAAAGTGAAATTCCATAGGCCTTCTTGTGGAAGAAAAAGTAGGACACTAACTTGTGTTTACTTAAGTAATTAAGTTGTTAGTCAACAAAAAGTAATTTCTTCACAAAAATACTAGTGGGGAGCCAAGTTTTGAGGCTCCAGTAGAACATAAAGGGTTAACTTTGATTTGCCAGATTTGACTGTATTTGTACTTTTACTTGTCCCTGGATGAGTCAGTCCTTGTGTGCTGTGAGAGTGACTTTTCAATGGGAGCACCCACCTCCTGAGCCAACTGAAATATGGAGAATCACCTGTGAGATAACAGTTTCCAGCATTTCAGTGTTGGTCAAAGCTGATGTGATTTGAGATTGCAGTCTAAGCATGATCTACAACTGAATGACTATACTTTGGAGTTTCTCTGAAATATAACATTGCAGTTAATTGAACTATCCATAGAAGAAATATTCCTAGGCAATGTAAATAAATTAACAGGAATTAATTTAGCTAATTAATTTGATTGCTGTAAATTGATAAAATTTTACCAAATGCATAAATCATGTCTGTTATTTTCTATAAGGAGATGATTTATGTGCCTTGATGCCAGAGGCATAGATAAAGCTCAAGACCTTGTTGTACTTAAATCTAGAGAAATGTTCACTTTCAGTGACTAGAGAAATTACGTCCTTGGACTGTGTGTAGCTAAAGGCATTTCTGTGTAGCTTGGCATTTGCAGTGACCAAATTTTGTAGACTTGGAAAGGAGGAATGCCACTTACAGATCTGAGATACTAAAGTTCTAATTAACGTTGGCAGCACATTTTTTTGGCAGTTACCACCAACTAGAACTCTGCCATGGTTTGCCAGATCTCTGGAGACTCACGAGTGCTTTGAGGGTTCACAGCAAAGGAGTACTTGTGGATACAGCAGCAGCCAAAACACTGTTTCTAGCTACCAATGCAAAGCACAGCACTGTGGTGGCTGCTCTAGGAAAATGAACTGCATCTCATCTGGATCCAGTAGTATGTCAAAGGAGTACTTTGTGGTTTCAGGGCCCAGTGTCAGAGTGCTGCAGATGGGGTGAAGCCTAGCTTGAGATTTAAAATTGTTAAACAAGGCTAGCAAGCTCTGCTGCAGTAGAATCATCTTTTAGTGCTGTGCTTGCACATCACCTACTGTAGTGGGACTGTGGGGTGTGAATAGGTGCTGGAGGGAAGGAGTCTTGAATCTCTTCAGTAAATGACACAACTTTTGTGTCTGCTAGTTAAATTTGCAGGTGGCACCAGGCACAGAGGGTCTGTGGGCACGTTGCTTAACAGGAAGAAAATTTGAAAAGATATTTCCAGTTTGGAAATGTGATCTGAAAAACAGTAGAATGCAGTTCTGTAAGAACCAGGTACAAATCTTATTAGGAATACTCTGTAGCAAAAATGCTACAGCATCAGAAAGAAGGTTGTTTTCTAACTGAACATGCATATGAATTACTTTGAATTAACCACCCTGTCAGCTTTGGGAAAGAGTCTCTTCACAGATTAAGAGAGCTGGATATAGACAGACACTATTGCCCCATGTCTGGTAGGCCAGATTTTCAGGTGAGAAGAAAGAATGTCTGAAGTGTCAGAGAACAGCACCCTAGGGTTGCTCTGCGCTCTGCAAAGCGCTCTGTGCTATGGCACGCTTGGCCTCCCTAGGCAAGGCAAGGGCTGTGAATGTCCAGGAGGAGTAGCTCTCTTTCTCTTCCCACTGCAATATTTTTATCATGAGTGTAGACCATAATCTGCCCCCATGTCTTAGCTTCATCCACATGAAGCAGTTGACCTTGGTTTGGGTGCATAGCAGTGACCAGATGTGGCACCCAACTAAGGGAGAATGGAGGTGGAGCCCCACTGTGAGGTCTTCCAGGGAGCAGATGTCATCTTGTGCCACTGAGTGCACTCCTCTTGTAATCAGGGAAATTGCTTTAATAAGCTGTCCTCAGGGATGTCTCAACACCAAGGACTCTTCTGGCTCAAGTGTTTGTTCTTGGTTGAGATTGAATTTAGAAATTGCTTTTCCCCTCTATTCTTAGCTTCCTCTTTGTGCAAGAGAGGAGATGTGTTTGGTCTGAGCATGGGATTTGGTCTGCCACCTTTAGAGAGCCATCTTCCAAGCAGATGGAAGTGAGACTCAAAAAGCAACCCCTACAGCCAGAGACAGAAGCTTTTTTTAGCTGGCAAGCAGGGAGCTTCTTTTGCCTGCAAGTCTGCGTCCATCTCCTCACCAGCTCCACTAATTATGTCAGCTTGTCTTTCACCCAACTTCCAGCCACTCCTTTTCAATGCCCACATCTGTGACTACCAATTAACAAACAGCAAGTTGGAACAGCACTACCAGGCAGCCCCCTGTAGCCATAATGGCATTAAAATACTGTTGTGACCTGAATGAATACTCTTTGTTGGACAGTTACAGCCTTATGGAGGCTATAATTACAATGGTATCCTTAGTTCTGCAGATGTAATTTAGCAGTGATGCATTGAGAACAAACAGGATTACAAGGCAGACCATATGCCCAAATACTCACCAGTTAGATCATTTAAAAATCTTTAAGAAATCATTGCAGCTGAAGCTGTAATGTACAGTGTGTGATTACATGCTCACTGTTAACAGCATAGCTTGTCACTTGCTCTGGGAAACAGGCAGCATGCAGCAGAATATAGCTTTGAGCAGCACATGACATAAATAGTAATCTTCAGGGAGTTCACCATTAAAAACACCACCAGATACTCCACTGCAATCTGAAGTATTTGGTGAAGCAATGTTTTGCAAAGAGATTGTAATTTAACACATAAAATATCTAGATAAGGCACTAAAAATGTGCTCAGCTTCCCAGAAACTCAGAGGGCACCTGACAATGCATTATTAACAGCTTTGATGTTCAGTGGTGGGAGGGTGGGAGAGTGGAATCAAGACAGAGGGAAAGCTTATGTTGGGTAAAGAGATTTTGTAGTAAGCTCTCCAAAGCCTGGGCTTGGAGGTGAGTGGAGGCAAAGAAAGCTGGTGACTTAATAGCAAAGAGTGCCCACCAGCCATCACTATAACAATGAAGAGTGCCTGGAAGACAAATTCGAGTTGCTGAGGGCAGAAATATCAGAGAAAAGGATGTCTTAGAGGAGCTGAGAGGCTCAAGGAACTGATAATTTAAATGGGAATTGAGAATGGTTTGACAACTTTTCACCTTTTTTTTGCAACCAAGTAATTATTGCTCTGAGAGGGCCAACTTGAAAGCTTAGGGTAGGCTTAGTCTCTTGCTGAATACCTGTCTCCCAAACCCAGCCCACAGTTAGCTTGCTCCCAGGGAACTCTTCCTCAGGAATAGATACTGACTACTTCCTTGCAATCTAGGAAAGACCTCAAGTGCCTGCTTTGGGCCAGAGTAGCCCACCAAGTAGCAGCACAAAGTAGCCTACTAGGTGCAAGTAGATGGGCACTAGAGCCCCGTTATGAGTCCCTAATACAGAATCCCTTCTGCAGGAGGATGGGCACAGGGGCAGGGCTGAGTCAGGATCCCTGCACTGCTGCTTCCCAGTGCACCAGTGTGTGCATGGGCAACTGCAGCTTTGGGGGCTGCCAGCCAGCAGCTCCCCTGCACACTAGATGAACTTTAAAATTTAAATCTCTGTTCTAACTTTCCAAGTCTTTCTGAATGAATTACTTTCTCTGGAAAGAATTCATGAGATTTTTTTATGGAGCTTGTGTCATTTGCTGGCTAGTGACCTGGAGACATGCAATATATTTTGGATTAAGTTAAGTTGACCTGTACAATCAGAAAGGAAAGGAAACAAAAAAAAAATCTTTGTGCTTTAAAAAGGAAATTAAAATGTTTAAAGCTTCTTTACTATGTAAACTTAACAGAACTGTAAAGCAGTAACTGTTTTTGAAAGGCTCTGTGGAAAACCTGTATATTTCACTACTGCTAAAAGACAGGGATCTTAATAGAAAGTACAGGGAGCCAGGCAGATTTTAACTTTATAGCTTTGTGCGCCAGATTTTTCAGAGACAATGCTTTGCATGTATGATATCCTGCCCTTCAGTTATTGCCACAAGTTTCCATGACAAGATCTGGAGAAGCACTTTTACAGGGAAGTGTGTAAATTTTCATATTCCTGGGAAGTGAAATATAACTCAGTGCAAATAAATCTGGGAGAAGGAAGGAATATGATGGAAAACTAATCTGAGGAAGAAGAGATGTGGAGGGCTCTTTGATTATCAAATTCTGTTTTTCAGCCATAAACATATTAATAAAATAGTTTTTCTTAAGGTTATCAGGAATAAGGCATTCTCAAATGAACAAAAAAGAAGATATTAAAGTATTTCAGCTCTGTATTCAAATGTTTCAAAGATTTTTTGAAACACCTGGAAAATTAAAACAATGACAAGTCGTATCAATTTCACACAAATTTTCTGTTTGTATGCTCAATTATCTCCCTGAGGTCACTAAATAAAATAGTGAAATAAAAGATAGGTCTGGACACATCAGCACTGGGTCCTTCCTAAAGTATTCCTCCAGCTGGAGAGAGCTCCACTAACAGTATGTATTCTTTGTCAGTGATTTTTAATCAGTCTAGTACTCATTTCACAGTGATTTCTTCAAAGCTCTGTGTCCATAGTTATTTGGAAAAGCATCAGAAACCCTCCTAGTGCATGCTGTCCCCAGATCCTGTCACTATTCTGAGTGGCTATCGATGGGACAAGATGCCATTTGTACAGATGGAGCCAAAGGATGTTTCAGTGATGAAAATGAGAAATCACGAATCTGCATGAAACCTTGACTAAAGAGGAAACATTTAGAGATGCTATGCTGAAAGTCATGTGTAAAGCCTGTGTTTAGGCTGGGTTGGATATTGAGGGGAAGTTCCCAACCAGAGACATCACTTGGACCATGGTCAGGATGAGGATAATATTCAGTGCAATTGAACGGGAGGAAGTGAGGGAGCCTTGAAGTACAGGGAGATCATAAGTCGTATTGCAGAACAGCTGGAACACATGCTTAAAATTCAATATTAGAAACACAAATTGACAAGACATTCTGACACTTTCTAAGTAGAGTAATTTCAGGCATGTATCATGAACTTAATCAGAATAGATAGCAAACAATTTCAGACAAAAAGAAAAAAATAACGAGGGAGCATTGTTTTTGAAATGCTGGTTTGTTTCTAACAAACTTTCCTCTTCTTTTTTCCATTTTTTGTACAGATGAAACTAAGTTGTCAAAGCATTCCATACAAACTCACAGTTTGGAGCCATCTGAAAAACCTCTTCTTTGGCAAATGGTCCTTTTGTTGAAATTGCTTTAACTTGATTTGACGCCATCCCTCAAATGCAAGTGGGAACTTACATGAGCATAATGATGCAGAGGAAGAGAATGAGTTGAAAACAGCAGAGGTTTAAGATGTGATATAAGAGTGGGAATGAAATTAGTAATATTACAATATTCTGTGTGGCAAGGAATTGTAAGAAGGAGAGTGTGAAGGCACATGGGATAAGTGTCTTGAGAGGCCTGATAAATAAAACAGATAACACCTTTCTCTATGTGGAGACATGTACAGAAAGGCAAGACAAGGGAGCTGTGGAAGCCATGGAAAAGATGCAGTGAGGATCCTTTCCTCCCATCTCTCTTCATTATTTTTTTAATACAATTTTTGTGCTCCACACATTCTATGAATCAGTAAAGCTTCTTTTCTTGTCCTCTTTTTGAACAATTAATTTTGCTTCTTGCAGCAAAACTGGAACCAAGTGTAATTATTATCTGGTGCCTCTGGGAAGTTACCTGCACCTTCCAGCAGGGCCCTGGGTTTTTCTCAAAGACTCTTCTGCTCTCTTTCTCTTGGTAATGTGGGTCCCTATAAGAAAATTTCCTGAGAGGCTTCTAAACTTCCCTGTAGGGTGGGTTTCTTCTTTCAGACCTCAAGGCTTTGCAACAACACACTCAACCTTGCTTTCAGAACTGCTTATGCTGGCTCTGCTCTTTTCTCTTCTCTTTGGATATTCTTTTATTCAAACAACTCCTGCAATATGTATTATTTCAATTACCCTGGAGGTTTACACAGTGCTTACAATGAACTGAGCTGCGCTTCCAACTTCTGCCCATTATATTCTGACAAAGAGGCTCAGAGGCAAGGCTATGTGACTGGTGAACAGTGTGTGAGGCAAGGTTCAAAGGGAAGAAGCTTATACAATAGCTACTCATAACTCTTCCCCTTTTCACAGTCTAGCTCTGTCTTTTAATACTGAAATTCAAGCTACAATCAGGGGCTGAGAGACTTTATCTTAGGAAGGTTTTTGCTAAAGGTAATAGGGGAAATGTAAATTGGCTGTTTGTTTATGCTTCTGGACAGTAAGAACATAGGCAATTGTTATTCCAAACACTCACCTGAATACACTGAAGAGTTCTTCTTATAGAAGATACATTTAACTGAAAATTATCCAACATGCAAGAGGCTGCTTCATGGGAACTTCTATATCTAGAGGGCTTTTGACTTGTTTCAATGTTTGCCAGCTCCTTGGCCATTGTCCCTTCCCCATCAAAGCTCCAATTGTAACAGCCCTGGAGGGCTGGAAAATTGCCCATTGTAACCAAAGGTTCCATACATTATTTAAAACCAGAGGAATAAAAATTCTTTGCTACAGGGAAACTGTTAGTGTCTCCTGTAACTGGCAGTCCCTAAAAATCAAATGCACTGCACACACGTGGAACATCTCCTGCTTTTCAAAATGAGCATTCCCCAGATGGGTGCCTTTGAAAGTAATTTAGTGTAGCCCTAGTCCTTACATTCATCAGTGTGTGCAATCTGGTAACATCTTGCAAGCACATCTGGCCAGTAGAGAGGATGGTCTTATAAATGCCTAACAAAAGAATCTCCCTTTCCCGTCTCTCCTCCTTCTGCACTTACTAAGCTAATTACTTCATTTTTATAAAGGGAGAAGTTCATCTCTCTTCATCCTTCACATGCCTACCATCTCTCTGGCTCGATCTTTGAATGCTGTGTGCTTTGACTGTGAAACGCAAGGTAAAAAAGCTCACATTCACTTTCCAGTTGGAATTTGAAGGTTAGGTATTTTTCTAACCCAGCTTTCAGCTGCTAGTCAAGGGTCAGTTCACTGTAGACAAAAGCTTTCAAACTTCAAAAGAGATAATTCACAACATTGATTGAGGTGCTGATGGAAAGGAGGTCTGACCATGTTTCCCTTTGGTTAAGGATGACAGTGCAGATAAGAACATGTTAATGGATGTAACCTTTTACCTTCTGACACCTCACTTGGTCAGGATTACCTTATTGTCACCTTGGATGATCATTCTCCTGAATATCAGGGACTTGGATAGAGGGTCTGCTTCTCTGATTACAGCTGAGCTATGTAAAAGCTTAATAGCTTTTCCTATGAAAAGGAATGGAGTCTAGGTACAGCCTAACATGGCTATTTTTGCCTTGAAACAATAATACTTTGATGGGTTTTAGATTTTTGAAGTCTTTTTTCCCCATGTGCTACTGCCTAACTCACTGATAACTGCACCCAGGGTGGGACAGACCACCACATTCCTACAAAAGGCTGCCTCTTCAAAAAGATATTTTGGGGAATAACAGCAGGAGCATTAGCAATCAGCTCAGGGATAGCAGGTGTGCCAGTGTTGCTCTGGAAATTCATTGCTGCTTCTCTACTATTGCTTGCTAGCATGTCATCTCTTGCACAGCTTGACTGGACAGGGAAGAATTAATATTTTTTTATTTAATTAAAAAGCTACTGAGGTAGCAAACAAATTCAGCAAGCAGGTTTTCCTTACCTTCAGAATGAGTTTTTATTATTGGTGATGCTGTGACAACTCAAAGCTCTGCTGAATTTAGGATCTCTCTGGAGTCCTAAGCAAAGAAAGAGATTTCATATTCATAATATTTCATATTACACATTCCTTTTGGATAGAACAGGCCAAAATCCTGACCTTTGGTGGGTTTACTTTCCAATCCAGATCCACACTTGGCTGTCTCTCCTGTGTAGGCAGAGACTGCCCTGCAGCACTTTAGGCTGTCATTAGCCATCCTAGTTCTGTGGTGGAGGATGTCTGTCTCCCATACTGACAGATAAATAGACTGTACTGCACATGCACCACCATTATTTGCCCTTGCTTTTTCCACCAATTACTTGCCAACCTTCTACCCACCATCAACCCAACCTTGCAATCAATACTTCTTATTTTTTTTTCCTTTTTTCTTGAACTGGGAGTTTTCAGTATGCAAAAACTAAAATGCAAGGAGCTGAAATTTCAATTCTTTATTTTTAAAAGTCATAGGTCCTAGTATAATCTTTTGATGTATATCCCTTTAATGGGTAAACACCAATGTAGCAATGCTACAAAAATAAATTTCCTTAGCTCCATTTTGCAGCCAGACATATATCCCTTATTTTTCCTTCTTGGCATGTTTCCCATAATGTTGATCTGCCAGACCCTCATAGACAGCATTTTCCCCCTTTGCTATACATGCTTCATCAACACAACTAGATATCTCTCCAAGCATGGTACCCTTTGCTGCTGCCTTTCTGCCCTTTCTTCCTCAGACAACATAAAACCCATCTGTCAGAAAGTAAAATTACTTGTTCTGTGAAGTGAAATCTTCAAAGCCCTTCAAATATCTAGTGTATGAAAACTCCTTTCTTCATCCCATTTAGGATTACAGCCAAAAGAAAAAAAAAAAAAAAAAAAGACAAGAAAGTTCCTTCCTTGCAGAGAAAATAGTTATTAACCTCCAGGATAAAAGCAGATAGAATTCCAATGATGGACTTTTTTTGCAAGGGAATTGTGAGGAAGGTAAGTGCTGAGGACAGCATCAAGCAAGGTGTAGAGGACCAACAGCTCCCACAAAGATTTGTCACACTTAAATAAGAGAGTAAAATAAGCATTCTAACACTGGCCTACTTTGGAGCTATCAGAAATTCTTGTTTGCAGCAGTGATTTGCAAATGTCCCTCTCCTGACACTGTGTCAAGTAAAACATTTGCAGCTCAGCAGTTGCATCTGAATGTGGTGACTTTCACCAATATCTAAAAGGTGTGATTTGAGAAGTGTTTGAAGCAGAGATTTTTGGATTATGTTTAAGTTTCAAGTCACTCAATATTCACATTTAAAAGAGCAATATATTCATATATTCATATTACTGGCTTTCATTTTTGTTATTTTTATACTCATTGAGACATGACAAGGCTGATTAGAATCAGTGGCCCAAAACCAAATGTCAGTAAGTCTCAGAGGGGAGTTGTAAAACACACATGTCTGAATACTTTGAAAATCTTTGCAGAGAAGGTTCATACTGCTTTGGAAAGGTGAACCCTTGTGTTTCAAGCTTCTTACATCTACCCCATATAAACTGTAACAGCAATTTGTAGGACATGATGAAAAGGATAAACAGGCAGAGCAGTAGGATATTTTGCCCAAAATCAGACATCTCAATGAAAGTGAAGAGAGAATATAAAGAAACACAGCTTGAACCACATATGCTGATAAGAGAGCTACAGAAAACAGAGATGCAGTGCCATGAAGCTTTGTGAGGTTTACAGAGTACAGTTTGCAATGAGCATTTAAGTCAACATAAGTTTTAAAGATCCATATCAGCATCTAGCTTGCTTTTTCTTACTATTCTTCAGATTTTTCTAAGCCCCCGAGCCATCCAGATTCTCCACATATTTTTATGCTCACAAGGATAAAACTGGTGTCAGTTTTGCAACCAGAAATGGTTTCTACCCTTGGAACTTTCCCACACTGATTTTTTTTTTTTTTTTGGCTATTTGTTCACTTCAGCACTTGCAGGTTTGGCATATAAGACAGTCATTTGGACCCTCATTCTGCTGCTTTTGCTGAAGGCACTGACAAAGCTCTTTCTGGCCTGAGGATTGATGTGATACCTTTTGGGAATAAGCAAGAGCAAGTCCACGTTCCAAGAAAAGACCAAATTATTTGGTCCGTGCCTTGTCCAGAGAGAAGAATGCAGGTGTCCCACACTGCTGACAGTTCCTACCCTTCTGATTTACCTACACACAGGAACAAAACAGCAGCAGGTAGACTCCCTTCCCAGCAGAGGAGAAATAGCTAAGTCTTAGACAAAGCTGAAAGGAGATTAAAAAAAATAATTCAAACCTCCCTAATAGGGGCTGCCTGCCCAGATCATATTACTAGTGCCAAAGTAATGTGACTGCACTGTGGCAGGTCTTGCTCTTTTCAGGGATTCATTTATTAATATTAGCCTTGGAGGTGCTCATTTTGCTGAGTCAATACTGGGTCATACAGATGCAACTACATATTTATCAGTTTTCATTATTCTGTTCATGGATTTATACACATATTTGTGATTGAATTTAACTAAGTATATCTTAAGTCCTTACTTGTAGGAGCAGGCAGAAGGGCATCCTGTGAGTTACTGCAGGAACTTCTGGGCTTTGAGCTGTGCTGATCTCATTTGATCTATGTGGCTGCTGAATGGCCTCAACTAAGCTTCTTGACAGCTTGTGTGGAATAAAAAACACTGTCAGCAGGGGCTTGTTCCCTAAACACAGTTTCCATCAGACCAAGGAATGACAAATTATTTTCTCTTTCCCAGTGATGAGAGTATCACAAAAAAACCCCTACTGCTGCACTTCTTCCTTATTTTTCAAGATGAGGTAGAGAATAAGAATAGTGAGTGTTGAAGTTAGAGATGTTTTTCTTTTCTTTCACCTGTCCTTAGGTTTCAGTCACCACCTGGGTGAAGAACATGAGCTGTCAGTTGGTTTGTGTGGCACATATACACAGTAAGGTCTGCCAGTGGTTGCTGCAGAAAATGGATGTGGTTTTTTATGGAGGAGCAGTCCCAAGGGCAGCTGCTGGCTGTTGACTGGGTTTCCAAGGCAAGCACCCCAGCTCTGAGTGCTCTAGAGGGCAGCCTGAATGTGCATCCTACCTCTGCAATTTGCATTTCAGCTGCAGTGCACTCACAGAGTTTCTTTCCAGAATGCTTATAAATATGGCATTTTCTGATTTTCAAAAGACCTTTAAAATACTATAGGATGCTCCAGACATTCAGGGAGATTTGTCATCCTAGGCATTAACCTAGCTGGGCTGTGACCCCATCTCTTTCTTATAGGGGGACAGGGAGGGAAGAAAGAGGCTAAAGCTTTGGATGTCGTAACTTCAATTTCCTAAAATGGAAAAGGCTGGTGC
Source organism: Haemorhous mexicanus (assembly GCF_027477595.1). Lineage (NCBI taxonomy): Eukaryota > Metazoa > Chordata > Aves > Passeriformes > Fringillidae > Haemorhous > Haemorhous mexicanus. Next base: position 24,730,822 of record NC_082348.1, on the reverse strand, counting down.
AATGTTGTTTATTTTAACTAAAGGTATTTCCATGGCCCTTATCACTGCAGAATCTGAACCAAGTCCAAAACTCCATTTTCCTGTCAGGTCTGCCAGGCTGGAAGCAGACAGCTGAGGGATTAGTGTCTGGTGAGTGGATGCAGCTGGACTAAACCTGTAAGGCTCACCAAAACATTCAAAAGGAGGAAGAGAAAAAGAGTGGATAGTGAGAGTGAGGTTTGGGAAGGGATTTGGTGCTGTCCTTGGATCCTGGCACATGCCTTTTTATTGAGTGTATCGTATCTCTCAGACACAGAAGGATCTTTTGCTCTGAACCAACAGAGCATGTTTGTGTGGCAAGTGTTGTTTCCCACCCATCAGCAGTTCCCTCAGTCCTTCATCTGCCCTGCAGAATATGTGGGACTGTGAGAGCTCCTTTATGCCTAGGAGGAAGCAGGGATCTAAATTGGCATGTCCTTGGTATGAGAGATAGCCTGGCCCTTCCAAGCAGAGCATGGTGAAGAATATGGTCCTCAGCATGTCCTAAGGGTCATTCAGAAGGCATTTTTTTTACCCTGCAAAAACTGTGGGGTTTGTGAGAAACTACTTAGTGTGAGCCTAGTTTAGCAAAGGAGTTTGTGTTCACTTCTCTTTGTAACAGCAAGCATCCTTCTCCCTAACTGGCAACTTACTTGAGGGCTGATTTGCTCTGACCCTCAGAGTCCCATGCAAAGATCTCAGCTTTCAAAAGTACAGTCTCTTCCTTGCAAGGTTATCAGGAAGAGCCTGGGCTATTTGGTTTCCATCTTCTCTTTTGGGAATGCTGCTGTCTTTTCTTTTCTGAGGGGTCTCTCTCTGCGTGGTTTCCTGGCCTGAACAGAGGCTGTGCTCCACGCTGCTGAAGTCAGTTTTTTTAGTGGAAAATGTTATTTTTGGGGGTAGACTTGAAATTGTTCTACAGAAATAGCTAATCTGGGCCTTGACTCTTACATGACTGCATTCTGCCAACTGCTGGCTTTATAATTACCCTTTCTTGATGCTTTCCTCCTATACCTTGTTACACTAATTAGCTGTCTTGCCTTGATTTGGACAGTGAAGTCCCTCTTAGTGTGCCTTTCCTAACTTAGTTTCTATCGCTGAGGCTCTCTGGAAGGAAAAAAAATTGTCATATATAGTGGCAGTAGATGAGAAGAAATTGGTTTTGCATTTAAAAAAAGCTATTGAGTGGCCCTCAAATGCCACTGAATAGAGATACTGCTGTGTAGTTAATAGAGATCTGGTGGTTGGGGAGGTGGAAAGCCTAGAAATATGAGTTCAGTTCCTGTGTCAGCAAGTCATGACACTTCTGTGGGCCTTAGCTTGCTTTTAAAGAACAGAGGTACAGTTTTCTTAAATTGTCAGTGCTTTGGATCAGAGACTATATGCATTTATATGCATGTAAGAGCCCCTGTTTCTGGATCTTAGTGCAAAATTACAAGAGTAATAATGTGAGAGACTGTCACAGGAGGAAAAGAGCCTTTTCACTGTGGTATTTGCAGCTCCTCTCAATGTTCCTACCACTGACCTATAGACAGGGAAGACCTGGTCTTAGGATGGTTTGGTTAAGTCTCATTTCTACAGCATCCAGTGGGCACATGAAAATGCTTAGGACTATGGCAGTCACATTGTCAAATATTAAAAAACAATGCTGTGTGACTGCAGTGATCAGTGATACCATGGAAGTGGTGAATTGTCAGCAGATTACTGAACTTGCCACAGATTTATAGGCTGAAATGGGCTTTATAAAAAACTGCTTGATGAATGGCATGGGACAAAGAGAGTATATGTATTTCTTACTAACTTTGAAAGTAAACTAAATCCACCAAAATCCGTTGCATATTACAAATCATGCAAAGACACAAAGTCTGATTTTCAAATTTAATACATGTAAGAATCTTGGCAGTGTTTCATGTTGGTTTTATCTGAAATAAAGGATTAACTGTCCACCAGTAATTCTTGCAGTGTGAGTCAGGAGCTAGTCTGAAATTAGGACTCTGGGCGAAGTTCAGAAAAGGCTCCACAATGTGTTACCCATTGCAGGACAGAATTTTTCATCATATCCATTTTTTAAAATTTCTATCTCCACGGAAAACACAAAGCTGTGTCCATAATACAAAGGGATGATTTTGAGCTGTTTTTCGTTTGGTTTTTTTTTTTTTTTTTTTTTTTTTTTTTCCAGAAAAAAAGCAGTGTCTGTTATAAACTGTTCTGCCTTTGTCTTAATTCTGAGATCTCTCTCATCTTTGGGCTCACAAAAATGGGACTTAGCAAAATTGTTCAGCCCTATGGTCTTGACTCTGAGAGACAAAAAGAAGAAATGAAAACTGAAGTGTACAGAGTAACCTTTCCCCTGGTACCTCCCTCCTGTATCTGTAATCAGGGGCTTAAGGAGAGGGTGTAGCAGGGCCTGCATCTGAGCTCCCCCTTCAGGACCCTGATTCTGCACCATTACCATCTGGTAGGCTTGTTTAATTAACAGGGGGAGGTTTGGCATTTTATTACCTACCCCATCTGCTTAATCCTTTGTATTTTCTTTGCATCTTCAGTTAAGTCTAATGACATTTTAAAATCAAAGCAAACAATTGTCTAGAAAAGTGTTTCTCCAAAACAATGGCAATTATAAAGAACATTTTGAAATGGGAAGGGTAGCAGTTCCTTCCCCCTTTACTGAAACTTATTTTTTTCCTCATGGCATTCATTTCCTTGTGGAGGGAGTCACACATATTTAATTGCTTATTTCTGTCTCTCAATTTCTTTTTTGGCTTGTCTTACCACCCTGATCAGTTCTGGATATTTCTATTTAATTTTCCAACAATATTTTTGTGTTTGATTTTTTTGGTCTGGATCTGGGAATACTTGCTCATGTACATGCCCAGCCTCAGCTTGAGGTGTAGAAAATACAAGTGCCTTCTATGAAGAGGAGCCACCCTTGCACAGGGAAGTGCAGCAGTTAGGGCAAAGGTTGTAACTACTCCTGGGAAAACATGCTCAGCATGTCTTTCATTGTGGCATGGCTGATTGTTTGGAGCTTGCTTCTCTGTAGACTTCTCCCTGTTTCTGCTTATTTTTCTTTTTCCTGGACACTCATGTTCAACACTGATATTCCAGAGACCGGTCTTTGAACAGCTGCCTGCTACTCCCCTGAGTACTGACTTGGCTTTTTTACGCTATCTGAAAAACAAATATGAAACAATTAACAGGAAGATCAAAATCACTCAGTGCTTGTGGAGTCTCTGAAATTATTCTGTCTGACCTAAGTACATGCCAAGCCTGACTCGTTTTTTTCATTTTTTCATTTTTTCTATTCTTATCCACTTCAATTTCTCTTTGTTCAACAAAAGATTTTCCTCTCTTACCCTGCAACTAAGTAATACCAAAATTTATGCCAGCTGACTAACAACTGCCAATTACATTTTTGCTATCTCTGATCAATCATTCTGCCAAGGCCCAGTGAAGATTTGGGACTGGCTGGTACCATCTTCTTTTCTGCTACTGGCCCACTGGATGATGGTGATGAAACCATTTCTCTCATTCCTCTGCAGTTTCTGACACCGCTTTATCTGTTCCAGAATCACATGAAAAAGAGAATTCTAAGGCAGAGCTTTATTGGACAGATGGTGATGGTTGTTTTATATAATCATCATGACAGAAAATCATGTTTCAAGAAAATTGTTTGGAGGGTCTGTTTGTTACCAATCGTTTGGAAAATTGTTTGGCTTGTTTTCCCTTTTTTTCTTTTTTTTCTTTTTTTCCTGTGGGATTCAGGTTCTTTTGTGGAAGAATATTCTTATTTTTCCATCAGAAATGTTATAGCCTTTTATAACAAACATCTCTTACAGCTATGTCCTTACCTTGTCACCTTTATCAAATTCTACATGAGGGAAAATTATACATTCTCTCCAGTGATTTTTTTTGGTCAATTTTAGTAAAGCTGAACTCAGATAATTTGAAACACAACCATTCCTCACTCTTTCAAGCTCAATCTTATCTGGTTTTCTTGCACTTTAAATTTTCCAGTGCATGGAAAATTTACCCTGTGAAGAAGGCAGTTGCCCATGGCTGGGCAGTTGCCCACAGCTGCTGCAAAGCTGGTAGGGTCAGGAGACATTTATGCAGGCTCAGGGCTGGAAAAACATGGGGACTGGAGACACCCAGGAAAGGTGGGGGAGGATATGCAGAGGTTTTGCCTGTCCCAGCTTTGTAGATGTGACCTAAATAGACCAGGATGAACAATAAGGGTCCCACTTTTAAGCACGCTTTTCACATAAGAGCACCTCTTACAGCACTTTACTCTCCAGTCCTTGCTTCAGCCATTCTTATTCCAGGCCTTAGGAAAGCCCTTTGCAAAAGTTTTTGCTGCAGGACATTCTGATGACACTTTGGTACTTCTGGTTTGACTGGGACTTCTCACAGACAGCAGTCAAGGTGAGCCAGAATGTAACAGCTGGGTAGCCAGAATGTACCAATGCTGGTAGCATTGTCCACTACACTTGCAGAATCCTTTGCTTAAGAAGAAAGATCTAAGTCATCAAAAACTAAGCCAAGAATTTTAGTTGTCATTCTTCTCCCTCATGCTGCTTTGTGGGCAGTGGTTTGTGCTTGGCTGGCTGTTTCAGATGTAAAGCCTGCTGAGTTTCTTCCTGGAACATCCTGATACAGTAAACAAGGGAAAGCAAAGCAAAGGCAAAGCTTTTCCTGTGCAGCAGCTGGAGGGCCTGTGCTTTCTCACTTCTTCGTGCATTCTTACCCCTGACCCCAGTGTGCTATCCAGTTCCCTCTGTCAGGTTCTCCTGAAAGCTGTGATTTCCTCTCCTGACAGGCAGCAGGAAGATCAGAAAGCTGTTGGGCAACCTTTGCTCTGGAGAGAATTGGAGGGTTATTAACAAAGCATGCCTGACAGACGGGTTTTAGGAAATAGTGATAACATCAGGAAGAGGGAGGAAAGCAAACAGCTCAGTAGCTTAGAGTGTGTTTGTCATTGTAAAATCAGCCCAGGCTAGCACCTTTATAAGCTGTTTTTTCCCATGCAGTGTCACTGTCACAGGCTTGGTGGTGCACATGAAGTCACACCATTTCCACCAGCAGCTGAGATGGGTTAATACCTCAGATGGGACTGTTCTGTACAAGTCCAAAGGTTGGAGATGTTTTGGCTTGGTTTCAGCACCACAGAGGACAGTAAAATGACTGAACTTATTTGGTCCTTGCCTGTGAGGGTGTGGCAAAAGAGAAGTCTTTCTTTCCACTGCCTCATAACCACTGAAAGGAGAAGTCACCTATTCTACAAGGAAATCATAGCCAGGAATGGAACTCATGTCACTAACATCCACTAACCTGGCTTGGTAAAAGCCAGCTAGGACATTTAATTGGGAGCTATGAAATCCCATCCTCTGGGCAGTTTGCAGCTCAGCTTTTGATATAGGCTTTTTCTAATTATCACTGACATGCAGATCGAGGGTAAGATTATACATTTGAGTTCTTGTTTTTTCCCTTCCCTCCCCTTCTTCATATCATGTGTCAGCTCTAGTTTCCAAATACATTTCCATGTCAAAGCACTAAACTTCATCTATCATGAGCACATTTGTGCAAGTCCTAACAAAATAACCCTGCTGCCATGTCTCTCTGGGAAGGTGGAGACTCCGGTCATAATGTAATATGACAATGGAGGCACCATGAGACTGGGTAGTGAGATTGTATCTTTTCCATTTGTGCAGTAACTGTTGTTTAGCATGGCTTGTCAGTCTGTCAGATAAAGGCACACAGCCATCTATAAAGAATTATTAATGAAGATTCAGACTTTTTTTGCTGGAAATGGATCACTTCACTCTTCATTTCACTGACTTTTTACATTAGAAAACTAAAAATAGCCCTGAGTTTATAAGGAAGGACCTTCAATATCTGGCAGGTTTTGGCTTTCCTGTAGTCCGTTCCCCAGAGAAAGGTTAAATACACAAACCCTTTTCCTAATGGTCTGAACTGAGCATTTCAGAGCCATAAACATGAATACAAGGTGTGTATCTTTGTTAAGCACATTCAGTCCACCAAGCCCACCACTTATCATCCAAACAAAAATACCAAAAAATCCCTCCAGCCTCTGATAATTTACACTTTTGAGGAAAAGGGAAGTTAAGAAAAAGAAGTGCTAATCACACCAGCTTGGATAAATTTGGTGTTGCCAAATGCTGTACCACTTTCACCACTTTTCCCTGCCAATGTAGCTCAGTCCCTTCGAAGCAGCCCTGCTGTCACAAAGCTGGACTGTGCTGGAGCAACATCTTCCCTTTGTTTCAGGACATGTCAGGGGATGCCAGGGGAATGAGAAGCGTGCTGGGGCTGAAAAGTGTTCCACAGGTTCCACAGGCAGCTGTCTGTTGATGATCCACATTATTGCTTTATGATTTAGTAAACTTATTTCTACACGTGACCTTGACAGGGCTTGCCTTTTGGCTTTTGAAAATAAATGGCTGAAACCTGGAAATATTATTGTCTGTAAAAGAGGGCTTTTTTCCTTGCTCTCCCCCACAACACAGAGGAACTGTTTAGATCCCCAGAACTTTGGGGTTTCAGATGGGAGAAAGTGGTACTCTCTTCCCATTCTCCATCAGGATGAGAGTGAGATACTCATCTGGTGAGGGTGAGCAGCCCTTTCCAACAGATGTATGCCAAAGACACCAGAATAGGTGTGCAACAGGATGCCACCTCCCCAAGTGGCCAGTGAAGCACTTTGTATACACAGGTACATATGCACACATGTGCACACACACATCTACTTCATGGGAGATTCACTTTTCACCATCATTGGAGGATGGGATAGAGCTCATGTCCAAATGCACAGTCCTTAGATGTGCCTTTGCTTGGCACAGGGCAAAGTTTCCGTGCAACAATGGTCAACACTGACATCCCAAGAAAAGGAAAGAAGATCAGACTCTTTTCTCACCTAAAGAATCTGAATGCTACTCCACACAATTTAATGTAACTAACTGATCCTCTCAGATATACCAGGGCTGTATTTTACCATTAGTGCTTTCCAAAACCAAATCAAGTCAACAGAGTGCTCTGCAGTGCAAAGCAAAACAAAACCACAAAAAGTTCAAGTGTAGTCACCAGAAAAAAATTTGCTAAGTACCAGCAGAAATGAGGAGTTAATGGGTCCCATATGTGGCAGCTAACCTGGGCTTTATAAGATTTTCCATGAGATTTCTGAAAAAATTTCTATAGCAGCAAACAAGAACAAAAATCAATTTTCCTGTTAAACTGGACAGCTAACATTAAGGCTGAATTTTTTTTTTTTTCCATAGTTGAGGCTATAAATACAGCCTAACAAACCTGGATAGGATTCTCACTCTGAAAGACTGGATGACAGCCTCTAGTATTCCTGAACAGGAAGACACTTAAAACTTTAATCAGCTTTTCTGCGAGACGAGATTTGAAACAGTTCAGAAAATATTTACCTCTTACCTTACTCCACACCTTGTGGAGATGTAGTGTTTTAGTCATCCTAGATATTTTTGTATTTGTATGTTGCAGTTAGATCACATGCCTTGCTTCTTGTACAGTGCACACACAACTCACATAATTTGATGAACTTGGTGATGCCTTCAACAGATGTTCCAGTGTTGCTGTAGCACTCACTGTGTTTAATCCTTACTGAGATGGAAATATATTGTCTTAGAGTGTAATAAACCTGAGGAGGCTGGGTTTGGTTTGGTTTTTTCCCCATGCATTTTAAGTGTGCTTGGAGCACCAGGGATAAGAAATATTGTTTTCATGCGCTCACATGAATTCAGTGAGAAAGGTCAAACTACTGGAATTCTGTTTACCATTGCATAAGAGGAGGATCAGTAGGTTAGGTCTGAAAACTAAAAAGCAACATGTTTCTCCCAATGATTGCCTGGAGTGCAGATGTGCTGGGGGATTTTAACTGTGTGATTTTGAGGGCTTAGGCTGGCAGAAGTAGCATTTGGGGAATTTTGAGCCAGAAGTCCTGAAAAGAATGTCTCCCAAGGCAAATTGGTAACAAAAATATTACAGCCTGAATCAACATCTTTTTTCTCTTGGTACCTCTGCAGTTGCCATGCTGGCATTCAGAAGATTGTCTTTTGATCATTTCCATGTTTTTAGCACAACCTCATATATAATTAGAAGGGCTCTTCAAACGTCCCTCACATTCCTGCAGGGAAGCTCATCAGTGTAGAAGCTAGCAATCACCCCCAAGAGCAGGAGAGAGGGTGGTTGTTCCTTTGAGACCACTTGCAGAACTTGCTTTAACATTTTTGGGGGGACCTTTAGCCTCTATAGAGGTTAGAAGTTTAAACATAATCAAAAGATGACTTGCTGCATTATCACATTCTCAGTTTCTCTTGACTCTGAGATTCTGGGTGGCTTCATTTATTTCTGTCTGTAGCCTTCTGCGGTATCTTCAGGTGGAAAGTTCTCAAAAAGTGTGAAGTGTTTCTGCTGAAGAAAAATTATCAGAGATGAAGAATGCAGCAAAGTGTGAGGGCAAACTGCAGGTGTTTATCTGGGAGATATTGTTTTGTTGAGTCACCCTATATTACACTCTGAGCTGACCTTGGAGATTTATCTGTTCCTGTATTACTTTCCCAGAAACAGGTAAAAAAGAGCTGAACAATTAAGAGTAGCCTACAGTTCTGTCAGGGTGGAGATAAATGGAAAGAGAAAAAGAGAAGTTCTGTGGGTAAGAAGAGGCCATGATGACAGGCAAATTGGAGAATCCTGCTAGACAGTCCTCAATAAAAAAATCACAAGTACAGTCAGGGAGGCCAGCATGAAATTGTGTCAGTGGGTAATATAGGAGGAAGATATGGGCATAGGTTTCCCATATCTTGCTGTCGTGTAAGGGAGGCACCAAAGAACATCTTTTTTATGCCTCCTGGCAAAGCCATGTGGTGACTTCAATGGGCAAGTGAAAGATAGCTCAGAAGCTGAGGCCAAGGAAAGCTGAATCTCACAATTAAGAGACTGCCCTATTTGGCCAGAATTAGCAGCTTCTTCAAGCCTTTTGAACTGCCCTGGGACTGTAGGTGGAGCAGGTTTCTCTGTGACAGGCAGAGGACCAGGTCACTGAAGCAGCTTAGAGCAATCAGTGCTGTAGCTCTCTGGGAAAATGATGAGACAAGACACTGAGGAGCAAACCCAGACAGGGAGCAGGCCCAAAGCCAGACACGATGGTGCAGTCTCACAGGATGCATCCTACAACACTGCAAAATGCAAATACCACAAAATGCAAATACTGCATGAGAAACCAGATGGAGCCACCAAGTGGAGTGCCTGGGCAAGATTTCCTGGTACTGCCAGCAGTGGTGGGACAATGAGCCACCACAGAGCAATGTGAGCTTGAACCCTGAGCTAGTGTCTCCAGCTGAGCCTTGGGAATGCTTCTCCTGGTGCTTTTTTGGGTTCCCCAGTTTGGGGCAGGCTTTGGTAATCCATCAAACACCCTTTGTAGAAATTGATGATTTCTTCTAGTGTGCCTGAGATGCTTTCCCTTCCTCATAAACATGGCTACTCCTCAGGAACATGGAACCTGTCTGGGCATGTCTGCTCCTTTCAGAACGGGCAGACAAGAGAGTTTGTTTCCTTTCTCTAATAAGACACTTGGCCAGCTTACCTTGGGCCAACCATTGCAATTAATCCAGGTTTCTTCTAACTGATCTATTTCTTAATTATTGAGTGACCTCAACAGACTCTGTTTCTACAGAGAGGGAAGAAAAACTATGGGAAATTGGGTTTCTATTGGGGTGTTTGTTTGTTTGTTTGTTTGTTTCATGATTGATCTGTTTGGGCTTATCTGTGGACATCAGCCAGATCTTTGTCCAAGGCTGTCTGTAAGTGATCAGGGCATCACCGAGACTAAATAACCCCCATTGTTAGCCTTCTGTCACTATCCCTTGGCACATAGGTCTAACTTGGAAACAGCAGAGGCTGCAAAGAAAACAGATGTTGAAAATTAAATTTGCAAGCTGACAAGGATATAGGAAGATCACTGTACAAAAAAAAAAAAAAATGTTTCCTGGATGATCACAGCCAGTGGACAGAAAAACCTACACACTGTAAGTGGAAGAAGATGACAGTCTTTAGCATTTCTCTATTCAGCCTTTACCATATTTGTGGTTCTGCCAAATCCTGTTACCTCTTCATTTGCAATGATTCTGGATATTTCTTTCTGAGCCTGACTGGAAAATCTTTAAAAGTAGATCTTTAAACATCTCTGGCATCTTGGTTTATCTTTGTGGATCTTCTTTTGTGTCTGATCTTTCCTAAGATATTTTCCTGCTGTTTCTGATCAGTCTTGTTCTTTTTTTGAGAGTCCTAATTGGTTCCTTCTATTGCCAAGTTCAGTGTTTTCCTCCTCCCCTACTAACTGCACTCAGTTCTGCCCCAGTGTGCCTCAGACCATCTAACATCATGGCAGACATAGTGCATCAGCTCAGCAAGTTGACAGATACAACATCTTTTTTCCAGCATAAAACTTCCTTTTTAGAAAGGTGTATATATATTACAGTTAAGTGGAAGGGTAAAGTAGATCTAGACAAGCCCTGAGCACTGCAGGAAGGTATGGAAATGGCTGTCTTTGCCTGGCTGTGGGAGGAGAATCAGTATTTCATAGGACTCTGCAGTTTCATTAGTGGTCTGGAGAGCAGGGGAGAAAGCAGCCTGAGCTGCATGTGGCCACAAGTTGTGCTGAATGTCCCACTGAATGTATTGTCAGTGCTTCTGTGTAACTGAGAACCTGTTTGGTGGAGGAGACAGAGATGACACAGGCTGGAGAAGAGAGGATCTACACAGCTCTCTGCAGAGTGGTGTGTACCCCCTACGCTGGTGGACTGACAGTGAAATACCACAGTAACGCCAGGCAAGCTCCAGATGCAGAGACCAAGGCCAGCAAGGGAGGAGGTTGCAATTTAGAGGTGTGAAGAGTCAATATGATCCACCCAGATTATGCAGATATTCTGTCTGACATCTGAAATTATGTAGCTGGGGAAAGATAAGGCTCTCTCTAGGAGGAGAGACAATAATTGTTTTTTGGTGTAACAGATCAGAGATTAGGCACTCCCGTCTGAAATCTGACATGCTGGAAACAGTAGCTTCCTGTCTTGAGGCTGAATATTTGAATTGTAACAGAGATTGTAACGGTCCACAACGTCCTCCTCCATTTATCTCTAAAGAGAAGGAATTAAATTTTCCATCCAGTTTAAGTTAATTTTGAACTTGAAAACACTGCTACTTCTTTCTTCTCTCTCTGATCATTTCCTTACTGATGAATGGAGGAGATGGAGTAAAGCAAACCAGAAGGAGCAGCAGAGGCTCTGCCAGCTGGGGACATGTAGGGGAACACTGATTTAGAAGAACTTGCTGTTGACCTCCTGGGAGAGTTTGTTGCAATGTCTGTAGTGCCCTGCTCTCTGCTGTAGACAAGGAAAAGAGAACTGAAGAAAGTGACTAGCAGGTCTCCTTTTCATCTCACACTTCGTTGCTACAGTTTTGTTTTCCCTTGAAGTGCTATTACGGAGCAGGGTGCTATATAACACTCAGCCTGCTATATAAAGCAGGAGAGCCAGGGAGCTGTAAATGAAAAGTAGTTAAAGTCTGTTTTGCTTTCTCCCCGGCCCGAGGAAGCAAGCAGAGCTTTAGTCTGTTTTTACATCTGCTTCATCAATGCACTGCACAGATCCATGCCCAGAGACATGTTACAACCTCACGTCCCTCTAACACACCGGCACGTGTACCAGCATAAATGCAAAACAAAGAATTGGGTTATTTTGTCTCTGTGAAGTGGATTTATTCCTCCCCCTTGCCATTCCCCACAAGCCTCATGACCCTTTTGCCCCCCTTTGGCAAACCCCTTACACTTGTACTCTGGAAAAACAGTAGTAGCTAACATTTTTGCCTTTGGCAATAAAACCACAGGCCTCGCAAACCCCAAATGGCAAAAAGACATTTCCATTCCAATCCCAGTTTTAAATTAAACTGTAATGAAAAATCAGCAGTGGCAGCTGGGACCAGAGACATTGATTGTCTCGAGGAACAAAAAAAAGGGGAAGGAGGAGGAGAGAGGGAGAGACTGCAAGGAAAGCTCAGCCTGGTAATAAAGCAGCTGGTAAACCTTGAAGTAAAAAGAAATTAGAAAAACAAATGTAGCCGAGAGGGAAGCAGACGCCCGCCCCTCAGCAAGGCGCGCTGGAGGAGGCCGGGCGGGAGCGGCAGTGCAGTGGGGACACCTGGAGGAGCCGGGAGCGCCGGGCTCGGCTCGTTCCCGCTGGCACGGCCGAGCGCCCGCGGCCGGAGCGCCACCCCACCGCAGGGACAGCCCCAGCGCTCCGGGAGCGGGGACATGCGGGCCGCTTGGTGCGGGCGGCCGCGCAGCACGCAGCTGGCCGGTGGTGCTGCTCCGCGACTCCTGGTGGAAAGCTAGCCATCAAAACTCTCGGGTTTGTTTTCCATGCGTCAGTTCTTCAAAAACTCAAAGTTTTCCTTGGCAAGCAGATGCGCTTTTTTTGGCCCAGTGAGAGGTTAAAATACGGAAGACAGACCAGCTTTGCAAGAGGTGTTGGTCTGCAATGCGAGATTTGTTAGAGAGTTTGAATGTTTTTTCTTAATAATGCATACAGCAATTCAGCCAAAGACCCGACTTGCATTTTCCTGGCATACTTTAAAGAGACAATTGCAAGAATATAATGCTCCACCTTGTCGTCATGGACAAAATTATAACATCCATGAACTACAAAAGAATTTATAAGCTTTTGTTTTTCTCAGTTGTTATTATGTTTTGTATTTTGTCACCCCTGCATGAGACTGAAGGATGAAAAAATGAGAAACCTTCCGCTCTAAAGAATTTGCAGTGAGAGAAAGCAGGCCCTGGCAGAGGAAGTAGAAGTGCAGGGGAGCACAGGGGTGCTCCAAAGGTCATGTAGCACATGAATAACATTTCTAAGAAAAGAACTGAGGTCTCTGGAGAATCTTTTTAGTGCCCCATGCACAGGACTACACAGGCTTTCCAGAGCCTCTGCCCCTCCTGTGGCCTAATGTAGATCTGATAGGGTGACACTGCAGGGTTTCTGGTACTTGCATGCTGTGCAGGTCGGTGCTTTACTCTTTCAGACAGATGAAAGTGTGCCTGTAAGTCAGGTGACAGCAAACAACCACAGGGTCTCACCACGCACTGGCCTGTATGGTTTGCAGTCAGCACACACAGGTACAGGGGGGTGCACATCCACATTTACTCTGCCAGACCTTCGTGTGAGTTGCAAGTTTTAGTCATGTGTCTTGTAGACCACAGAAAGAAGTGCTGATTCCAAACAAATTTATAGTTTCATTGATCTTTAATTTTGAAAAGTACTTGGAAAAACAATAAGCTGCTAGCCAAGTGTTCTCCCTATATTGTCTGTAAAATACGTGGTCAAACTGATACCTGAAATTAAGATCTCAATCTGGGTTCATCTAAAAGAGTTAGGTGGCTAAATCCTCTGGAAGTCACAGAGAAGCACCTGAAGAGCTCAACTTCCAGACTCTTGAACACCAAAAGCTTTTTCACAGAAACCATAGAAAAAACCCTTACATATTTGAAAATTAGACAAATTATATTTGCAATAAAATAAGAGCTTAGAGCTCACATTTAATTCAGAGAAACTGTTCTCCTACTTAGAAAAGTCTGAGCCTCTCTCTGCCTCAGTTCTACTAGATGATGGTAACTGCTGTGGTGTCTGCTTGTAGAACATACTGCAATCTATGTAGCAAATCAAAGGGCATGGCTCTAAATTTTTGTGATTGTTTGCAAAAAATTGTTCGGGTAATTTGTTATAGAATAAGAGAATTAGATACCCAGTTTCCACAGAACTGATCGTGCTTCATTCCTTGGCAGTCTTTTGGAGGAGGAAGAGAAAAAAATGACAGATGAGATTTCAGAATATCTCACTGCTGTATCCTATTCTCTGTTCTCCACCCTGAGATGCACACAAGCAAACCTTTCCTGGTGAGCTCTTGTTTGTGTGTGTACAATGAGTGTGGTGTGGGTGAGGGCAGTTCTGCTAAACAGTGCCTTGGCTACCACATGTCCTTCTGTTTGGGTGAAATGCTTAGGATGCAGGTGATTCATTCAGCTCTGGGGGAGCTTCTGGTGGTGCATATCATTTGGAAGTGCACACAAGAATTCAGAAGTGTGTTACCACTTGATCTCCGAGCCTTTGAACACATTGGACAGGCTTTGCTCAAAATCTCTATTCCTAATGGGATTTTCAGTCATACTGTAAAATGAAGTGTTACCTCTGCTTGCTTCTTTACTCATTGTGTTGGCCTTAATGTTACTGCTTCTGAGCTTACATTTTTGGAGGGGGAAAGAGAGACATTCAGTCAAGGCTGCAGCTATATTTGACAGCTGGGTTTATCTGTGCTGTTTGTTTGCTTTTCATACAAGCCATGTTGGTATATTTGCATGATAATGCACTTTTGAAGGTGCTCTTGGATGGGACTGAGTCCTTTTTGTTTGTACAGTGGTTTGAGGCTTTCACAGTTGTGCATTGGCCAGAGGCCAAAATGCTGCTGCCTGTTTTGTGCCAACAATTTCCACTGACTCCTAGACAATACAGAAGCCCTGGGAGCTGCCTATGGCTGTGTTTGTCTGGGGACAGAGCTTAAAACTCAATCAGTGAGTTGTTAATTCTGTGCAAAGTTGTAAGCAAAGCAATCCCAGAAATCAAAATAAACTCCTGTGAAAACTTGAGACAGATACCATCTCTGTTGTTGCTGCTTTGGTGAACTTTCACTTTTCAAGCACAGTAACTTGATTGTTGAGACCAAATCTCTCTGAGGCACCATAACTTCTTCCCTATAATTATTTTCTGATTTGGAACCTCTGTAAAAAAAATTAGTATGAGATTTCTCTGTGAAAGGTCTACAGACCCTGAACCATATCAAAGAGGTTTCCTGAGTTATTTAAATTACAGGAGGTCACATCTAACCCTGTGTTACTCAAAAGATCTAGTGGGCAAAGCTTTTTATGCTGTGGAAATGACTCTGGGCACATAGAAACATTCCTGTATCTTTTGATCTGTGGTTAGGGCTCAGAAAACAGTGCAGCTATTAGCTAGAAAGACATAGAATAGGAATAAACTTGGATCTGTTTGTAGTTCTGTCAAAGCCAGTGGCAAATGTCCCACCAGTCTTCCAGAGATCAGGTTCAAGCCTCGACAGGCTCAGTAGATAATGCTCATTCAGGGGGGTGGGTAAGCAATATCTCCCTGAAAGCAGAGTCCAGAACTGGGTTGCATGGACATTCACCATTAGAAATAGGGTTGGGATCTATTGGGACTGCTGACTTTCTGCTCCATGCCTAAACCAGAGACATGTCTCTTAAACCTTCCTCTGCAAAGGACAGTCATAGATTTATAGCACAAAGATTGAAGAAGGACAATAATGAAAAAAATTTTCTGAATTACTGGAATTGATTTTGTAGATATTTTATCTCATCCTTGTCTGAGTCAGCTTATCCTTACTCAGCCTTTCCTCACAGGATTGATTCTCCAGTTCTTTAATCAACTTTGTGGCCATTAGCTGGACTCTTCCACTATGTCCATGTCTCTCCTGAACTGGGGAGCCCAGAACTGGACACAAAACACCACACAAAAGGTGTGGCCTCACCAATGCTCATGAGAGGGGATGGATGACCTTGCATGATCTGCTGGAAGTGCTTTGTTTAATGCTGCTCTGGCTACTGCTCACCTTCTTTGCTGCAAGGGCACTGTAGGCTAATGGTCAGCCTGGGGTCCACCAGGAGCCCCAGGTTCCTTTTCTGCTGGGCTGCTCTCTAGCTGGGCAGTTCCCAGCATAAATTCTGACTCCATATGAAACTTGGTTTGTTGAGGCATTGTTCTTTGAAAGCCAAAGCCCCAATTCTCTCCCACCTCCAAGTTTGTTTGGACTGGTTTTTGGGGGTTTTTTGCTGAAAACTGACAAGGAATTCAGCTGAAATTTGCTACAGACAGTTGTCTTTTGATCGGGGAGAGAAATCAGATGTTATTTTAGAAGCTCAGAATTAGTTCATATTCTTGCAAATCCAGCAGATAACAGCTTGCTCAGTGCCATTCACACAGCTGTAGGGGAGAATATTAAAAACCTTTCAAATTCTATTTATTAAACTTCCTAGACAACTTGTCAGAGGAAAAAAAAAACATGTCTTCAGCAACTCCATTGCCTAAGCTCATGTGAGATGCCATGGTAGCAAAAGAAATGTCAGCAGCTTTACGGGAGAAAGTGAAGTGTTTGAGTGATAGAGCAGGAATTGGGACTCCTTCCTCATTCTGTCACTGCCTTGGATTCTGTCACTGCCTTGGACTATTTCTGAGCAGCTCTTACCTGGGCAGGGCCAATGCCACTGCTGCCTGCCCCATTCAAGTAGTCAAGATGACTGAAACACTGATTTGTCCAGAGTTCATCTGATAGTGATGCATGATAACAACTTCTGGCTGTTTTGCATGTAACAAGTGATTCTGGATGGTTAAACTGGTTTGAGACCTTTAGAGTAAAAAGAACTTCATAATTACAAAGAACTCGTGTTTTAGCTATCCTGCACTGGCAAATTCTTTGTAAAATACAATTTTAATTGCTTTAAAAAAAGAGATATCTTCCGTCCACCTTGAAAATAAAAAAGGTTAAAAATCTCTAGCACATTCTTCCTTATTTTTCAAGAAAATCTGGCTCCATTTTTGAAGCTGCTCTAAGTGAACAACAACAAAAATGTTCATAATTTTCACAGCCAACTTTGTAAAAACTCAAAATATAGGTCTCAGCCTTTAAGACTCTTGATCTATTTCACAAGTCATTTCAAGTTCATATCAAACTAACTGACTCGCAGGGTTTCTTCTTTTTCTTCTTTTTCTTCTTTTTTTTTTTTTTCCCCAAAGCTGTATTTAGAATGAGTCTATTTCATTCCCATTGGACTGGTGGTCATAATTTATCCATTTTCTTTATCTGAGAGGAATGGGAGGGAATAATTTGACAGAAACAGTAATCCATTTGAGAAAGCCGAAGGCTGTTTGATATTAATACAGGGAATGATTAATCAAAGAAAAAGAAGCCCTTCAGTAATAAGCAAAAAATGAGGTCATTATCTGGGCAGCAGAGACCAGGGAGCACTTAAGGATATGCACTGGGGTCAAGAGTGAATAAGGAAACTGCAGGAGTTTTCAGTCCTTTAGAACTGAAATGGCCTTACTGAGTTAGATCAAAGATCCCTCTTGCTATGTCCCTGATGCTGTCCAGTAGCAGATATTTTGGAAAACAGAAAAGTTGAGAGTATTCCTTCCTTGCTATGTAACTTTTCAAAAGTTACTGGATTAGGGACCTTGTAAGCACAAATATCATTGTGTTTAAAAACCACCACAGGTATACCTGCCATGAAAATATCCAGTCGTATCTCAAACCATCTCTACTTTTGGCCTCCACCAATTATGATGGCAATGAAAATGTCAGAGTCAGGAAGCACCTTGTGTTTCTTTAGGTCATTTCTCCAGTGTCTATTGAGGACTGAGAGTCTGTCTGCTTCCCCACAAACCTGCTTCTACAAGCTTATAGATAGCACATGTGCTCCAGTAATTGGTGAGTGCCTCAGGCCTCATTTTTGCTGTATATTGATGCTTCCAAGTCAGTGTCTGAAGGGAATTGGATGAGAATAAAGGTATAAGATGGATGCTCAAGTACAGGAATAATATCCAGAGGTATAGAGTACAGAAAGTGATTGGAAATGGAAGGACTGGATGGTATAAAGAGTGTGAACCAGAAAGCTGAAACCAGTTTTGAATGACCTGCTGAATGCCCTTGGCACAGGTACTCCTGAAAGCAATCTTGCTTTTAGTGCAGAACAAACAGGATGATAGAGTGTGGGTTGTGGACTCCAAGCCTGAGCTCTCCACCAAAGGATCAGTAGTCCAGTCAGTCTGATGGTTCTTTCTCTCGCTCTGGGAGATTTCACCACTTGTGTGGTGTGGCTTGGAGACCAGGCTGATTCCTTGTCCCACTGAGTATGCACAGACATGAGAATGAGCCCTTATTCAAAGACAGAAGAGTGCTCAGAGGATACTTTTGTCTGGACTTAGACATGCACAAACGTTTGAATCCTGCAGCAGTGTCTGCCCAGGCACTGAAATCTGTGAAACTGAGCAGATGCAGTAATTGAGCCTGCACTTGGATCCAGCCACAGGAACAGGGACCTTTCTGGGTCAGAGACAAGTTGCAGATAAATGTGCCTTCACACGCCCAGGGTTCATGTCTTGACTGTGTTACACTTGCAAGGCAACAGTTGAATGCATCCAAGTCTTCTCGAAGCCCCCCTCTCTTTCCGCTGCATATATTAAATCCAAAGCAGATTTCATCTGTAGTAATTCTTAAAAGTCAAAACAACAAGTGCATTTGTTCCATCTATTTTTAGGTTTGCCGCTTGTTTAAATCTTGGGTTCTTGACACTGCTTAGATCTGTGATAAAGGCAGACAGCAAGAACTTTATCATGCTTTGATAGGGCTGGTTTTTGTCAGCACACTCTCTCCTTTGTCGTTAGCCTTAGAAGACAAAAAACTGGAAATGATTCATTGGGAAATAACTGAAATTTGTTCTGTCAAAGGAAGAAAAGAAAGAAACACAAAGACAATAAAAAATGAAAAAAACCTTTGAAACTGTTTATGACAGTCCCCTCATGATGAGGGGTACCAAACCCTGGAAGTGACTCAGTCCTTTCCAGAATCAGGCCAAAGAACAGCTTGTCTACTTTGCACAAGAGTATAAACACCTGCCCAAATCCTGGCAGAAAAGCACAAGGCCTTGAGATGGTTGTCTGCATCTCTCCCCCAAGCCTCAGATGTATACATCAGATTCTACCTGATGGGGAGGGAGATACTGGCATCTTTTATTCACCTAAATCCCACTTCCCCTTCACTTCTGTGTGAGGACCTGAGCCATCTTCTTCTTGTCTTCCACAAAAGTCACTCACTCTTAGCTTCTGCCTTCTTGTAGTGAGCAGTGAGCCTTCCTGTAACCTCTTCCTCTCTGTTCCCCCCCAACAAACTGAGGGGGAAAGGCATCCATCCTGGTCATGCCAGGTATGTTCTGGTACCACACAGTAAGATAAAAGCAGGCTTTGCATTGGGGTCACTCTGCTGTTTGCCATGAATCCCACAACCATTTGCCCTGGTTAAGGCCTGATGGTCTCCACACAGCAAGGACTAGACCAGCAGGATCTAGCTCACACAGACTAAACAGCACCTGCAATAGATGATGGAGGAGCCTGTGGAACCCCTGCAGAGACCTGATCCATGTGCATTGCTCCAGTGATTGTGCTCTTTGTGAGATTTAGAGAGAGAAATGACATTTTTTTCTCAGCTCAAAGGGAAGATTCCTGAACAGAGGGGTAAAGGACTAGTTGCTATCTTTCTGCTTTTTTGTAGTCTGTAGAGTCCTTCCTGTGGTCACAGCACCTTTTAACCTGACAGAACCAATTTTTCTAGGTTGATGGAGTAATTCTGGCTTCTCTTGGACTCCTCCTGTGGTCTATTGTACTTTTGGGATGTCTGTTGTGCAGGCAATAAGCCTGCATTTTAAAGTGTCTGAGTTTTATTAGTAAGGAGAGAGATCTGGGCTTGGTTTGCATGTACTGAAGTAGTAGGCAGGTTTACAAATTCAACCCTGAATGGACATTAAGGAGGGAAGAGCCTTGGGTTTTACAAATGATTTGGAGCCTGTTAAGGCTTTTAATACCCTAGAAAATAGGTGGTCTGGAGGCACTGCTTTTGCAGTGGACAAAGGGTTTGCTCATTCTTTCACACCTATACTCTGAACAGCATTCATATGATGGGAAAGTTTGGATCCATAGCTCTTCATCTCAACCAACTGCTGGCAGCAACCACTCCTACAGCTCTGCAGTTGAATAGGACTTCTATAAAATGATGGTTTATTTCCCTGATACAAAAGACACTGGGCTGTGACATGTGCTCCATTCCTAGCCCTACTCATGCTTCGTGGGTACATATGAATTTTTGCATGGGCACATAGTGATAGGACAATGGGGAAGAGTTTTAAACTAAAAAAGGAGAGATTTAGATTAGGTGTTATGAAGAAATTCTTTACTCAGAGTGTGGTAAGGCACTGGAACAAGTTGCCCAGAGAAGCTGTGGCTGTCCCATCCCTGTCAGTGTTTAAAGCCAGGCTGGATGGGACCTTGAGCAACCTGAGTTAGTGGGTGCCATTCCTGCCCATGGCTGAGGAGTTGGCACTAGATGATCTTTGAGGTGCCTTTAGCCCAAGGCTTTTTATGATGATTCTCTAATTCTGTGACATGTGAAGGTCACTCAACATCTGGATTTCATTTTCTTCTCCCCAAAATTGTATATGAGAGAAATATCATAAACTCAGAGTCACACTCTTAGCTCCTACAATCAAGTTACTCAACACATTTGACTATTTCATCTTCTACATGCAAATACTTAATTTGTGCTTGCAATCACATCTCTTGTTTCTATGCAATTTGATGCACACTTTTCAGAAACCCAGACTTAAAAAAAAATAGAAAAAACCAGCTGTAGCTAACAACTGGATGAGCAAGTTATTCCATGTCTGTATGAAAAACAAAACAAAACACAACAGGGGAGGGAAGAGATAAAGCACATTCTTAAAGGGAGGCTGTGAAGCTCAATTTCTTAATATTTGATAATTATCTTTAGGTGGCAGAGAGAAAAATACATCAAGACAGATGCAGTGTTATGACTTGCACTGACTAAAAGTAGCATGTGCCAAGAACACAATGTATTAAAAATGCCTGTTACTGTTGTAATACCATGGGCTAGGATAGCTGTGAAGGATTTGTTTTTATGTCTCAGCCTTTAATTTTAATATGATTTTTAAAAATTCCCAGAGACTCTTGCAGCTGCTACAGCATTAACAGTCTTGAAATAGAAATGTTACTTAGCAAGATACAGCTGCAGAGGAGAAAAAAATTCCCCAAACAACCCCAACATTTAGATTGATTAATCTACCAAGACTGTTATTCCTATTTTAAATTAATGTTGTTTAAACCAAAATCTGTTTGCCTTCCAGCCATTTTATTTAGTTATGTTTTTCCTAAAGAGGTAACAATTTCCAAGTTCTGCATAAATAATGAACGCTGCCCAAGCAGCTCAGCAGCTCCTGCAGCTTATTGGCTCCTGCTTGTTTCAGTGTGAGAAACTGAGCCACTGAGATTGCTCCCCTGAGGGTCTTCATCCACAATGGTGTAAATAACTATTCCTCCTTACTTTGCCCTTTCTGTAATGTTTCCACCATCTTTGGCCTTTCCTAGGTACGGGGGATTTCATACCATCATTATTAGAGGTTGGGAAAATGCAAAGTATTTGCACATGTCCAGCTATGGAAGACATAAGGGAGCAATAGGAGAAGTTCAGCAGTTCCCAGATTGATTATCACCCTCTCCAGCTCTGCTGTTCGAGAGCATACTTCTGCTCTCTTTGCTTCCAGTGCCATAAAATCATTGTTATCTCATGAATTTACTAGAGTCCTTCACTGTGTAGGTCTTGCATTACAAAAGCCTGTCTGTAGCTCAGAGTTTCTTCCTGCACCTTAAACACACAAGAGAACCTCTCTAACTACTGCTATCAGAAGAAGGGGTCTTAGAGAGGGCAGACAATTCTTCTCAAGATTTGCTGAGAGGCATGAGAGACCTGTGTTGACTTGAGGACAAGGTGAGAAAGCTCCTCTGCCTGCCAGACACAGTGAGGCATGATGCTGGTCCCTGCTCAGCTGATGGCCAAGCTCAAAGTGAAGCAGTCCCTGCTGGCCCTGCACTTCCCTCAGCCAGCCCTGATTTCTCCAAGAGCCAACAGAGAGCTCCCTGTATGGCATGGCAGGGGCCACCTCTTTTCCTGCCATTCCTCTAGAGATGCCATTGAGAACAAATGACTCTGAGCAGGCCTAAAGGTGCCTGACTCAGGTACCATCCCTGCCCCGCAGCAGCACTGAACCTTCCTCAACTCCACCTCAGAGCTTGCCCTTCATGCATGAGGGTGTGGAGAGTATCTTGCTGGAGGAACCTCAGTTTGGACATTATCCATGGCTGTAACCCCACACAGCCTTTCACATATGGTACTAGTGAGATGCGGTTAGGAAAGGAAACAAAAGAATAAGAGAAAGCATCAAGAGGGGAAGAATTTTCCTTCCAACACATCCTGTGAGGACTCATTCCATAGTGCCTCCATCCAGAGGAAGATGAGAGAAACGTGACTCCTGAAAAAAATTGTGCTGCCACAGGGCTGTTCCTGGAAGCACAGCATGAGAACAGGCAGTCCCAAAAAAACAATGTTTCAGACCTCCTGACATGCTCTGATATCCAGGGGATTTCCTCCTGCAGGCCGTAATATTCATGGATTTTGGAGATCTGTTATCCCTTCTAGTCCTGTGAGACCACCTAA
Source organism: Haemorhous mexicanus (assembly GCF_027477595.1). Classification (NCBI taxonomy): domain Eukaryota; kingdom Metazoa; phylum Chordata; class Aves; order Passeriformes; family Fringillidae; genus Haemorhous; species Haemorhous mexicanus. Next base: position 24,708,343 of record NC_082348.1, on the reverse strand, counting down.
TCTATAAAAAACTGAGAAAACAGGAAATCTTTGGCATTTCCCAGCCCTCTCACATTTTTTGTGCTGATGCTGTAATTCCATTTTCATGATCCAGAGAGAAATACATCTTTTGGTCAACTGATAATCGTGTAGCATTTAATACTACTCATGTCATTGACTCCTACAGTCATGCATTATGCAGGCAATCGTGCTTTACCTCCAGTATAACACTTACAGAAGCCCAGCTGGATTAATATTTTATTCCTTATTTAAAAAGAACTGCCCAAGGTTATCTTATCCTGTCAGACCATACTTTCTCCCCTCTCTAAATAATTCCTTTGCCCTCATATTGTTTCAACTTTTTATGTAGCCACTCTACATTTCTCTTCCAGCTAATTTATTCCCTGAAGTGCCTCATCAGTTCTTTTAGTTTGTCTGTTCTTTGTTGATGACATTCATGCACCCTAGCTCAAATAGGCTACAGCAGCTTTTTCTTCTTCTCTCAGAAGTTGCCTGCAGTACTTTAATAAGTCCTATAATCTCCTTTTTTTTTTTAAGAATGCAGATTCAGTTTACCTAACCTTTCAAAATACTTCAGTGTCTGAGTCATATCTGTTGCCCTCTGGTACTTTTCCATAATATCCTTCTTTTATAAGATGCCCACAAAGGCATATAGCATCTCAACTGTGACCTCACATGTACTTACCAATGCCATAATAATTTCCTGTGACTTATAATTGATACTGCAATATTAATGTTTCCCATGATTTTGCAGAGCAGAGAGGTTACATTCCTTTTTCTTAAGGCTTCCCCCAAATGCACTCTTCCATGCTGGCCCACAGTCTTCTGCTGTTAACCATATAATTCCACTGTCTCATTATGCAAGTCTGGACAAGATGCTGGGATTCATTCTTCTCTTTACCCTTTCTGTACTGTTGGTAGGAGCTCCCCTTTTAAAAGTACAGCTGTCACTTTCCATATATCCTTCATGTTGAAGGGTTAATGTTCCAACAGTCTTTTTCATTCAGCCCTGTTCCCCATGACTTTGAATGCCTCCAGACTCCAGAGATGCCTGTGCTGTATTTGCACTGAATTAGGCATTTACTGTTCTCTGGACAGGGCATGATCTGAGTCTCCTTTTGAATCTTGTATTGGATCTGACTGATGGAGAAAAAGCACAGAGTAGCTCTAACAGCAAGGAAAGGAGTAAGTCCAGGGAAAGAATGAGAAATTACTGAGTTTCCGTAGTTGCAGAAGTTGAATAAAACATAAATCTAGGCTTGATGCCTTCTGTAAAGTGCAAGGAATTCTTGACCACTCATCACCCAGAAAACTGCAACATTCAAAGGATAAAATCTGTCTCTTTGTGCTAGAAAATATATCAGATTTTTTTCAAGTGACTCTTGGATTTTTCAAGTCTGAGAGAATGATTCTATTAAGATAAAGAGTTGAATTTATGGCATATTACTATTCACCCTCACAGGTATTAAACCAGGTATTTCTAGCCTCAACATTCTTGAAGGCAAATTTCAACATGGATAAAGGGAATCCCTTTCAGCTTTACAAAGTAATTGTGCATATTTATCTAGACACTCCAGACTGCAGACTCCAAGTGCTATTAACCTACAAGGCAGCGATTCGTGTGTGTACATAATGTGCTTTTCTGGCTTTCCTGCTTGAACAGTAAGTACACAACTATGCACCTGTACACATGGCCTCCTTTTATTCATATAATTACATCTCTGGAGTAGACATTAAAGCAGGTGTGTTTTTTGCTTTGTAAAAAACAGCCTGGCTGGCTGGCTGAAGAGCTACTGACTGAGGTTTTGTTCTTACTCAGTGCATGTGACAATGCTGCAACCAGGTCACAGGTCTACAGCACATACATAGGTGAAAATATGATTTGTTCAGAGTATGATTGCAGCTCCCAGTCTATAATCACTTCATCCTCAAGTGTACTTGTTACATAATTATCAGGAGGCCTGTGGTGACAGGGCAAAAAAGGACACTTAAGAGGTGGAAAAATGACCTGTGATCTATTCAAAGAAGTGCTTGCTAATTAATTTCACTGGAACTCGGTGCTACTCTAAGACTTTGAAGACTACTCCAAACCTAGCAGTAGCTAAGCAGGATTTCAATGAGTGGTATTTCACAGCATTGCAGAGTGGCTGAGGTTGGCAGGCATCTCTGGAGATCATGTAGTTCACCCCCTCTTCCCAAACAGAATGCTCAGGACTGCCCCATTGCACTCCTAGTGAAAAAGTTATTTCTTTGTTTAAATTAAATTTCCTATATTTAATTTGTGCCCATTGTTTTTTGTGCAGCCACTGGGTACCACTGAGAAATCCCTGTTTCTGTCTTCTTTACTTCCACCATCAGATATTTATAAAGACTTATATGATCCCTATGAGCTTTCCCTTCTTCAGGCTAAATAATTCCAGCTCTCTCAGCTTCTCCTTGTACAACAGATTACTTGATCTCTTTATTATTGTTGTGTCCCCATCTCCAGGTAGAGGATTTGTTCTGGTAGCAGCATCACATGCTTTGCTGGGCCCTTCTCAGAGCAGGTGGAGTGAGAACCTTCTGCTTCACACACAGGAACACTAAACTAGATCTTCTTAGGTTCCCTCAGTAAAAAGGAACAAACTGCAGCTCCTTAGTGCTTGTGAATTTGTGAACTACTCTTTGGGTTTGCAGAACCAGTTTGATGTTGCAAACTTTCTGTGAACTTCAGCTATGCTTTATTCAGGGATGAGTCATGTTAAAAACATGCCTGCTTTTCTAGCTACATTTCTGGGTGCTGAAGACTATCTGTAAAAACCTTGGCTGCCCCAGATGAATGTCCTTTCCCTAGACTGAGTCCTTGGCTAGCATGGATGGACATAGCTGCACTGACATGAGTGAGTGCTCAACGAGCAGGGCTGCTTTATTTTCTCCCTAACCTCCTCTCACTTTATTCCCTGATTCTCTTTTACAAGAGATGTTGGTTGCCCTCTGACTGTGCAGCACATCACTCTCCCTTTCCTTCACCCCTTCATAAGATTTTCAGCCAGATCCTTAACTATCATAATAGTTCATTGCTCCACTGAGTTTAGTTTGGCTTTGCTTGCCAGAGTTGTGCCAATTCTTAACAATGGATGATTCAGCTCCTTGATTTCGCCTCTTGTTGCATCATCTCCCTCATTCTTCTTGGAGATTCAAGTTCTATGATGCTTGCTGCGAGAAAAGCATTTTCCTTTCTCCCAGCAATTTCTTTGTGAATAATGGAAAATAAATACCCAGTGATGATGCAGACATCTTACTGGAGTTGTCTGACTTATCCCCATCTGGCCACCAGGCAGACACGGTTCAGAGTGAGTTTCCTAGTACCACAGGACACTCATGAGACAACATGTTTTGTGTAATCTTGTTTTAATTTCCTCTGTAACTACCTGTCTCCAGCTCTTTTAAATTAGATTTTTTTTTCTCATTAATTAAGTTCTGTGGCCTTTATAAGAAAATTAAAGGAATATTATCTTTTTAAACCAAATTGGTCTTTTAAAGGTTTAATAAGTAGAAGTATGAGTAGAAAATTAAACATAATATTTCATCTTTGTCTGCTGTGTTCATTAAATATTTAATTAAATTCCAGGCTGAGATGACTTGAAGGTTGAGAGGAGGGGGTTTTGAATTGCCCTTGCATCCACAGAAATCTTTTTGAAGGACTAAGGATTTTGTCAGGAGAGCAAGCCTTTAAAGCCCAACTGTATGACACCAGTGCTGTTGAAACAGTGATTTGCAACTTGTGAATTCAGTCCATCTTAACTAAACCTTGTATTCACCTTACCCCATCTCCTGGCTCTGCCTAAAGAAGTCAGGGGAAGGGGCTGACTGTAGCACATCCACCTGTGTACTCCTCTGATTTCTAGTGTCCTCCAGGCCTGGTTGACCCAATGGACAACTGCTGCTCTAGTTCAGAAGGCAGAGTGAGATTTTCTTTTGCTCAGCCCTTGGGGCCAGAACTTAGTGAATTCAGGTAATTCTTCATCATCTTTCTCATTCCTTTATTCCAGAACTCTCCCTCCCTCCCAGCTGCTGGTGTCAGTCTCGTCCACCCCTGATTCGTTAGTTTTTATCTCCTTCCTCTTGTGATGCCAGGCAAACAGAGACTCACCACAGTGCTGCCTGCCCTGGTCAGAGCTCCCCACTGCTTGGAGGCTGGGAGCAAGCACCAGATATTTAGTTTGTGGTCTCAGGAGTGCCAGGTTAGTATGAAGTAAGTCTCAGTGCTCCTGTGAGTACAGTGCCACAGCCAATACCTTTTTCATTTCAACATGCCCACCATTTGTTCATGGCCAAAGTGTGTAATTGTGAAATAAAGACCATTAACCATTTGCTAACCACCCTATACACAAATTCATAATCAGGTCAGACCCCACTTGAAGGGAATCCACAAAAGACAGGAACCCTCTTATACTGGAGAGCTGATTTTCATTTGAAGTGTATTCCTTTTGATTGAGACCTGTCTTTTCTTGTGCTGACCTTATTCTTCAATGTAAACAGTTATTCCCTGTGGGTGTAGGCCTGTAACAATGTGTCAGTGCACAGCAATCTGCTCCATAATCTTCTCCAGACCTGCTCCAGTCTGAAACTCTGCCTTGAATAGCTTTGGCCAATATTTCAAGTGAAGTCTCAGTACTTGCCTGCTGACATGAATGCTTCCTTATTTTCTCTGGAAACCTTTCACCCAGAACTTCTTTTTTTTTTTTTTTTTGCCATATCACATATTAAGAGCCATATTACATTGCTGGTGGTGATCGTATACAGCAATGATCATATACAATATACCCAGGCATTTCTCCTTCTTAATAATTTCCAGCTAATGAACCAAAGCTTGCAGTAAGGGCTCAGTTACTGGTCCTTAAGTGCATGACTTCACATTGCATAACTTTATTTCATTTCTGATTTTTGAGTTCTTCCCACTTAAGATAGTGATAGTCTTTTTTTTTTTTTTTTAACTGACAATGCCTTCTGACTTTATGCATCTGTTAATTACTTCTGCATACACTGGCTCTTCATGCCAAGGTCATCAAAACACAGAAGACACAGAATGAGATTGATTTCAATAGCAGCTGCTGAGGGCTGACCCTAAGAAACCTCCTACCAGAAATATCTTCTGCACAGAGGGCCAACTGCCTCATTCCCTTTAAGAAGCTGTCACAAGTTCTCTTAAAATGTTAAAGCTGTCCAATTTCTACACTTAAACCCATATCTTTCTATATTGTATCATATTAAATTAATTGCTGAAGCCAAATTAGTAAAAAACTGATCATTGCCTTGAAAACTAAAATTTCTTGTTGCATTTTCTTGTAACTTCATGTCAGTTGTTTGTAGTTGTAAAATAAGTTGTTTAACCTTGCAGAGCAGAAGGATCAGGTTAGCCCACTGCTCTGCTGGAAAAATGAATGTAAAATATGTACCTAGAGTGTGAAGCTGGTTGGCTATGCATTCATATTATGTATCATTTACTATCTAGATGCAATATCAGCACTTAACAAGTAAGAATGAATTCTGTGTGCTAGTGTTACGACTGAGAGAAAGTAATAGAAACAGGTAGAATAAGCTGGTATTAAATGCTAAATCATATGGCAGCTCATGAGCTCACCTTTCACCTCTGGGAAGCTGGTTTTAATAGAAATCTATTGGAGGAGAAAAAATGTGCCTTCAGCTCCTCTGCAGTTATGCAATACCCCAGGCAGTTGAGGTGTGCTGGTGGGGGACACATGCCAGAGCAAACAGGTAAAGCTCTTGCACATGCAGCAGCTTGCACAGGGCTCCTCTCTGTGAGGCCTCTGGTATCAAGGCCTGCCCAACTTCATCGGGCTCACATAAAGCAGGAGCTGCTGCAAGGAAGGAACTGTGCAATCTCATTCACTCACCTTGATTTGTCTTGCATAGATGTTGGGAAAATTCACATACAGACAGCAGTAAAGCTGATGTGTACTCCTCATACATCGCTCTTGCTGTTTCCTTCCCACCCGATCTCCTACCATCATTTGTTGTTCAGGGGTTCTGTACCAGACTGATCCTGAGAAACAGCTGGTCTCTTCCACTGTGCCCTTTCACAGCCAGCCTAGATGCTCTTGCCTGTCTCAGTCTCCCTTGGGCTATTATTTGATCACTGCTGGTTGGCCCTGTCAGTTCTCCTTTCAGGCAAGTGATCTGCCCAGTCATTTAATGTCCTTTATTTTCTGGATTACATTGTTCTCCTGAGTATGTTGCCTGACTTGCATGAAGTGCTATCTCCCTTTCTGCCTTAGTTATTCAAAGTATCAATCACTCCTCAACCACCTTTACTGCTACTAACCTTCTTCCTGTCTTCCAAATCAAAACCCATTTCACACTTCCATATGTCGACACCAGCAACAAACATCAATTAAATGTCTTTCATTTTTAAAGCACACAGCCTTGCTACCCTTGCTTATATCTTAATACTTCCCATATGCTTCTCATCAGACTCTAAATTCTTCTGTTTGCTTCCTCTGAGAAGTCATTCTTCATTATAATAAGTTGCCCCAAGTAAATTTATTCATCATCTTTTTCTATGACAGCCACGTTCTTTCACTACGGGAAATTAAACACTGTACCATATGGCCAGAGCAGCAAACTTTAGTGCTCACTTGCTCAATTGTTTTAACACTTTGCCGCCTTCGTACAACAGTCTGTTTGCCACTAGAGTGTCAGGCTTCCGCCTGACATATGCATTAGACACATTAATAGGAAGCAGGAAATTAAGTGAAGTTGACAATGTGAAGAAAGAACAGTATGATCCCATTAAGTTCCAAAAATTCACTATTTCTATTATTTTTCACTGGATTGAGGGGAAAAAAAGCCCCTTAAACTAATTCCTCAGAACATGCAATATCATTAGCCTGCTGTGCCGCCATATGACACCTTTCAAAAGCAGAACAATGAGAATTCTGAAGTCTGGGGACAGCATATACATGGCTCTGCTGTGCATCCCTTTTATGAGCCTTGTACCATCATTAGCTTTACTTTGCAAGCTGCAGTTGTTCCTCGAGCCTCACTAAGTCCTGTTAATTAATGGCACACCATGCACTGCTGCTAGAAGCTTAATTTTCTCCATGTTTGTCTCAAGAATTTGGCTCTCATGACAGAAGCTTTTTGATAAATGTAGAAAATTGCATGTAATAGTTTAGGAGGCATACAGACTTCCTTTCCTGGAGTCCTGAAGTCTTTTCTAATGTTGGTTTCTTGAAATCTTTCTTATATATTTATGGATCTCTTCTCAGGGGATAAAGACAAATTTTAAAAATTGGGGTTGAAGACATGTAAATGATACATGTATTTTATTTCCTTGCATGAAAATGTAATTATTTTGCTTTGGTCATCTACCTATGGGCCAAATCTTAGCATAGAAGGTGACACCCCTGCCCCTACAGGGAGGAGAATTACAACTGCTTATGCTAGGGCTCAGTTTGGCCCTTCTCTTCAAAATTCCTCCTGCTCATTTATTGAATTTATATTTTGGTCAGATAACTAGGGAAAAACCAGTACATTCAGCTACACTGAGTTTCTATTCCTGTTTGTGATTTACAGCTGGGAGTCATGTGAGAGCTGAGCAGCCCCCAGCTGATGGCTGTTGAGCTCCTTGGATGTGGCTCTTTGCTCCCTCACAGCAGAGGAGCTGTGACTCACTGCTGGCTGAGGCTCTGCAGGTGGGTTTCCTGGGAGTTCCTCAGAAGAGCCCAGGCTGCTGGATGGAGCCACTGGGTGAGTCTGCAGAACTTTATATTGCCCTGTGCCTGTTGCTCAAGGTCCCAGCTCTTTGATTTTGTCTCGTGATAGAGAATGGACTTTTAGTTCTACTACTTACATCCTGGTGACTTCAGCAGTTGTGTGGAGCAGGTAGGGATAGTCTCAGAAAGACAGCCACACCACTGGGCACAGAGACACATGGAAGGATTATGAAGTCAGTGTGGCATGAGACTCCTGTGGGCCACTGCTATTTGTGCTCTGTTAAATATCCAGCAGGCGTTTTTACCAAAAAAATGTTGTTCTGAAACTACAAAGTTTTGAAATTATCAAACCTTTACAAAATTTTATTGATTTTTTACTCTGCTGAGCATGAAAAAAATAATAGCTTTCCCAGCATTATTTATGCATCAGATAATACATAGTTTTGCATTTTATCAGTTCAGTGTTATCCTGTGGGAACTGAACTTGACTACACTATTATTCTTGCTCTTGTAAGTATTAAGTATTGACAATGTTCTCAACAGTTTATTTAAGAGGAAAAAAAAAAGGTAAAATAATACAGCAAAAAAGCATTTTGCGTCCAGCATGGGGCTGCAGCAGTCACTGTGAATAACCTGTGATCTTAAGGAAAAATCAATGCCAATTTCTGAAAGCCCAAGATTGGTTTTCAAGGCCGTTGCTAGGGGGAAAGATTAGCTGGTGCTCCTGGGCTTCCAGGCAGGTGTGGGCAGCTGCTCAAATGGCAGAAGTCCACAGGGTCCATTTGGGCTCTGTGTGTGTAAAATCACCTGGTTTTGCCAAGATTGCTGCAGGTTTAGAGCTCAGCTCATCTAATATAAAATAACAATATCCAAGGATCTCCATTACATTTCCTCTTTATGGATCCAGTATTCACCACTGGTGTGTAACAGCCAGTAAAATGAATACCTGAAATGAAATTAATAATAAGCAATAAAAGGAAGCCTTTCAGAAGTACTTCCTGTACTCCAAGTAGTGATGATTTCATTCAGTGCAAGATTTCCTTTATGCTGTTTTTTGTATTATTTCTAATTCAGAGTTTCTGCATTATACATGAAGATGAATTTGGGAGCACAAAGAATCATAGGATTGGAAGGGAGGTCATCTATTGTATCCCCTAGCCCAAAGAAAGGAAGGAAGTATTATACTTGTGCCATCTTGACCTCCTGGAATGGGGACTGTAAAATCTCCCTACTCTATCTATTCCAGTGCTTTATGCTCACAGAGAGGGCTCTTCCCAGTATCTTACCTAGGTCTGCCATGCAGCAATTTTCCTAAGTTTATTACTTCTCATTATATCCACCATGAGAAAACAGTTATCCCTTTCATTGTGAACCAGACTTTTATGTATTGGAAGACTGTTATCATATCCTCTCCAAGTCCCTTTTAGAATAAGCAATCCAAATTTATGTCACCTCTCCCTGTAAATCACATGTTTCTAGACATCTGATTATTCTTGATTCTTTCCTTTGGGCTCTCTTCAGCTGGTCCATGTCTTTCTAAAAGCCTTTTCCTGCCATTCCTGGAAGACTTGATGACACCTTCACTTAAAGCAGTCAGAAAAAAAATATTTTCCTTTAAGTACTCTCCATGGATAAGTGAAAAGTCTGCTAAAAGGGTTCACATAGCTGTTCTCAGATTTAAAGTATAACCCTCTCTGAATAGCACTGGTCCAGTGAAAAAAGGAAATTATGCAGCTCTGAAGTGTATTCATTCACCTGCAAAATAAGCTGCCATTATGACCAGATAAAGACATTTCTGAGTGAGTCAACATGAATACACATCCACACGAAATTAAATGAGTCCATTGCATCTGTGCCACTGAATAGTCAAATAGAAGAGGCAAAGTGAATCAGGGAGTTAATGCATTCACTGCTGGTAGAGCAGCTCTGAATAGTATTGCTTTGCCAGTCATTGTGCAAATGCACAGTACATGGCAAACACTGCTTTGAAGACCAAACAGCCTCAAGGGAAAGAGCAAGCAGTGGTAGGAGAGTTTCACAAACAAAGGAACTGAAACTTGGGAAAGGAGCTGAGTTGCACAGGACTGTTAGCAAAGAAATTTCCTGAGTTGCCCTCTTGCCACATTCATGGAGCATTTTCCCTTGGCATGAATGAATACCTGCCACATCCTTGGAGTTTGCATGGTGCTATCTTCTTGACCTTGGAGGAACCCAAGGCAGGGTTTCTCTCACAGAATCTCATGAGCACACAGGAGTCAAATTTGCCGTGAAGGAGAGCAAAAATTTTTGCACAATACCTATGTGTACAGTCTTCTTTTAATTGTCTCTGGCTTCAGAGATACTGAGTTGTCAAAGGGAAGGCTTTGACATTACATGCGAAGATGAGATCATCTTCTCTTCTGCACTCTTAGTCTACACCTGTGCCAGCAATTTGGCATGAGATCCAATTTCTCTTGACTCAAATGGATCAGCAGGGTTCCCCCTGGCTGTCATAGAGCTCTAGGAGAGAGGGAGCGCAAGTCAGAGGTTTTTGTATTTTGATTATGAATTTTCTGCTAGCAGAGATTTGATTGGCTCTTTCTAGGACTGTCAGCTGGCTTTATGAGGAGTTTCTTCATTCCAGTGGGTCTCTTTTTGTCCCTTTTCCCCTTTCTTCTTTTCCATCCAAGGGTCAACAGTTTAAGCTTTGCAGATACTAAGGAGGTTCTACCTGTAGCATCTCAGAGTTACTTGCAGCAATCTGTTTGGAGGCAGTCTTGCCCTCAGAAAGAGGAAGAGCTGAGCAGCCACAGATAATCAGGCCAGCTTCTTTGTATGTTCTCAAAGCTTGTAACTTGTGGCACAGGCAGTCAAAGGTCTCCAGAAGACACCCAACTGGTCTAGTACCATGCTGACTCCTCAGTGGGAAAAGGAAGCCAGCTCACCATAGAGCACACCAGGGATTTGTAAAGTTTGCTCTCCTGCCATGAGATCTTCATGGATATAAGCTTCCCTTTGGTTTTCTTTTCTGAATACTGTCTTCTTTTAATAAGCATGTTTATATGAAATTAAAAATATTTCACTGATTGCAGATTAGCCAACTCCTTCCAGATTTCCCCAGAAATATGCAAGGCACCCTTTTGTGGTATAGTGGGAGCACTAAGAGTAAGGGCAATTCTTCACAAAATAGAATGCATGACTAAATTGTAGGCAGAGATTGAGATGGGAAAACAGCTAAATTGAAGCTGCAAATCTCCAAATTACCCAGCATGAGCCCACTCTCTCCCTTGCTCCCCTGCCATCTTCACGTCCCCCAACCCTCACTTGTCCCCAGATCCCAGAGCTTGCACAGTGAAAGCTGAACCCCTTGGTTTTAGCAGTTGCAGTTTGAGAGAGGGACACATATTTTTGCAAGCTTTTCCAGGCTTGTGGTTTGCACTGTATTCCCTCTGAGCATAATTAACATAAGGAGGAAATGAATCTTGCAATGTAAGTCTTAGTGTGTTCCAATGCTGTTCAGTTCAGTTAGCATTACTCATGTTTTCAAAGGGTTGGGTAGCAGGAAAGATGGCATTTAGATGTGCTGTATTTCCTGGTCACTTCATCCCAACCGAGCACTGGTACTGAAGAAAAAACAACAAAACCTGAGAAGCCAGAAAATGCCCACTGTAGGGAGATTCCATGCTACACTCTTGTTCCTCTAATAAGGAACCTTTTCTTTTTAATTTTTCCTTCATTTTTTTCCCCCTCTCTAATGCCATATGTACAGCTTGAGGTTATATTGGAATGTATAAATCTCATGTGAGCCGCAAAGCATTAAGCCACCATTATCCTTTTAATTTAATTATCTCAGTTCCTACCCTAAAACATTTAAAACTAATTGAACACCCGAGGTTTTCCTGTGAAGTTTATTTCCTAAACATTATTGAAGTACTGCTGATAAAGCCAAAAGGTACAAAGTCAGCACTTCCTAAAACAGCCTGATTTATTAAAGTAGAAATGGGAGGTTATTTATAAATAGGATCCAAATGCCAAATAATTCTTATCATTTTATGTTTCCATGCCATGTATCCTAGTTGATTTCCAAGAACAACCACTTAACTTCCATGAAGTTGGGCCAGTTTTCCTTTCCCTAATAATATCACTTTAAGATGCTTGCCAGTTTGTTCTTTTTAACTATTAATTTACATTGTCTCTTGGCATTGTCTTGATTTGAACTGTTTGGCTTTCCTAGTTCTTGATGTCACAGGCTGTATCTAATACTTCATTCATGCTGCTGATGGTTCCCAAATGTTATCATGTTACAAAAGGCTTTATTTTTCAGTAGAAATGTATTTTATAGTCTTGGTGAAGCTCATAGCATAAAATATTTGTGTAGCACAGAATGATCATTATATTTCTTCCCAACATGTGAAACCAGTAAAATAGTTTCTCATGCACACTGGCTGCTTTGTCATTATAGTTAGTTCTGCCTCTACGTTTTTCTCTTTTACTTGAAGTTGGATCCAGCTGCAGAATTTGGACTAGAAGTAAAGTTTGGTGTTTTCTTTTGGCAGGTTAAAAAGGCACAAGCTGTTGGGGCCTTTTTTCCAGAATAAGAAATGGCACTCATGATTCCAGCATTAAACAGCTTTGCTTTTACATAAAGAAAAATACAGATGAGGAGAGATGGAAAGGTCAGGGATTTTCAGCTTTTGTACAGGTAGTTGCAACCTTAAGCATAATGGCAACTATCAGCCCAACAATCAATGAAGTTGTTTTACTACTGAAAATCTGATAACTAATCTGGATAATACCAACCCTCACTCCCAGTTTCAAATTTAAGTTGGTGAGCTTGTATTTAAAACTGAATGCAGACCTTTATCTGACAAAGAGCTAGCTGTGTTGTTTTCTCAATACAACTAATTGAAGTAGGGGTACAAAAGGCAGAGGTTTTAAAATTTCATCCTGCTGGGTTACCTTTCCAAGTAGTTCTGTTGAAGTCACTAAAGCTTAAGTTCAAGATCAGCAGTCAAGATCTGGCCTAATAGGTCTTTGATCTGGCCATGACAATGGTATTTGGTAGCTGGTTTACATGTTATATCAGATTTCAAGTGAAGAAAACCAAAGTAAATCAGGTAAGCAGTGAAAAAAGGACTCTTCTCTTTTTTCAAATAAATTGCCAGTCGTTACCATAGTAACTGCTAACAGTAGAGCATTTTGAGTGTCTTTATTATGAACTGCAATGTAAAATATTCCTTTTTCTTGGGAGAACTGAGGCATGTTCATCCAATACAATGGATTAGTTAATTGTTTCTTCTATATCAATTCATCTGCAAGGCATGGAAGTTCTGCAGGTGGCTCAGCTCCTCTCCAGTGGTCAGTTAAGATCTTCAAAGCCAAAGTATGATCTGTTGTCCCAGTTAGCTGGACTCCTTGAGCAGCGAGTGACATAGAAGACCTGGAGTTTGGCCTGGTTAGTCACCTCCTAAAGAGATTTCTGCTAGTGAGATATGAAATGTAGGGATTATGTGTAGGAAGGCTGAGCATGTCCCATTTCTTAGATTTCTCCATCTGAAGCCATTTCCCCAAATTAATTTGGAACTGGAAAAAGATTCAGGAAACCAGACTGAAGGCAAGGAAGCAGCAAGTCCAAACTTGCAGCAAACCCTCCGGCCACAAGTTGTGTTGGTGAGTGCTGGCACTGCAGCCTGAGGTGTGGATATAAGACATTGAGGATGGGTTAAGAGGAGGTTTATATTATCCTCCCCCCACCAAAAAAACCCAAACAACTCCCCAACCAAACATAGTCCAGGTTACTTGCCCCCTCCAGGAGCTCTTGCCATATTTTTTTCAATGAATAATCCACCACTGCTATGTTGAGGCTACTTGCAGTTTTTCAGGTCTCCCTTTTCAGGCATTTCTCCTGAAAATCACCCAGACCATCTTATTCCAGTTTCTAGGGAACAGCTAGCCATTGTCATGAAAAATACGGTCACCAGTGCAATTGTTACCAGAAGTATAGATACCCTGCAAGGATGTCAAAAGAGTGGCTAGGTACAAAGACTGAATTACTCTGCCATTCCTTAACCTGACTGCTCTCAGTCAGGTTATCTGTGGAGATATGAAAGTCAGGCATGCCAGGATCCTCCGCTGTCATAAAGAAATGGCAACATCTTGGTTTGCACATCTGAAAAACCTCAGTCTTTGTTTTTCAGTCACTTCCCATCAGAAGCTGTTGGACCATTTTGGACTATTTCGCTAGTTATTTGTAGATTGATTCTTTCTCTTTCAAGCTTTATGCCTTCTTAAAGTAAAAGGAAAGCCTTAGCAAATATAGTTAAATAGCCATTTCCGTGGTCAACTCTTGACCAAATTTTTAACCTGAGGTCTTTTAATCTCACATCATAAATCAGTCACTTCATGATTCCCTAATCACATTTGTTCCTTCTCTTTTAATTCCCTCCCATTTGCCAACACCTGCCTGGATCTGAGGTGCCCTGGAGAAATGGCAGTGTGTATTGACTTCTCACCTTGGTGCCAAAGGAGGAGGGACCACTACCACCCTGAAATCCTGCACTTTCCTGCTATTGGGCATGGAAAATAGGAATACTTACCATCCAAAAGGACAGCAGGAGAGACAAACAATATCCAGTGGAGGCATGCTGCATTGAGCTCAACTGAAATCTGAACTTTATCATTTGTTCAAGTCAGGAGAATATTTGGGACACATGGTTTGCTGTTACAGCTGATAATATCCTTTCAGGAAACTTGTCGCAGGGAAGTTACTATAAAAATGATACAATCAAAGTAGGATTGCTACTTTTTTTTTTTTTTAAGGTTGATTATGGCCTGATCCAGTTGTATACATTTACTGTCACGTATTTCTGCATGTGCAGTGGAATGCAAGTCATGATCATAGAAACAAAGAACAATCTTCATTGGAAGGGACCTTTGGAAATATTTGGTTCAATTCCCTCCCAAAGCAGGACCAGCTTTAAAATTATACTAGCTTGCTCAGGGCCTTCATTTTCACATTACAAACATTTCTGATAATCTCTGATGAGGACTTCTGAATAAGCAATCAAAGCTTTCTTCAGAACAGCTGTTGCATGTTTTCAACACTGGGACAGACCTTGGGAAGATTAATCTAATGCTTTCTGAAGGATTAACCCATAAAACTCATCTAGTGAGTGCTCCACTAATAAGAATCTGCAATTACTGTTAAGAAAATGTCCCAAAGCCAAGAAGAAAATACCAATATTGCACCAGAGAGCCATCAAATTTTGTACTTTTTAGTCTTCCAAGATCTCTTTTGCTGTAGTAATAGATAGGTGTGAGGTCACAGGTGTCTGTTGGAATGGATGTGTAACACCAGGGAGTGTGGAGGAGACCTGAGACCACTTTGTGTAATCTCAGGAGCTGGATACCACTTCTGGGCCCAAGGTGGCAAAGCCATCCCTGGGTCACTTCAGTGAAACTTGTTAACCTCTCAGTTTCTTTAAAGCTTGTCTCTTTCTTGTAATTTTGTGATCCAAAAGTTCAGTTAAGGGGAAACCCTTTGAGAATGTGATGTGACACCACACTGCCAGAGCTAATTGGGGAGCCAGACCTGTCTCTGGTTCTCTCTGGTCGAATTTTGTGAAAAAGACTTCAGAATCTTGCCAGAGAAGAAGATAAAAGCTGATATCAAAAGAAACAGTGTGTCCTCTCCAACTTTTTCTTTTGATGATGTAAATCCTGGTTGTTTAATACTGCTAGTGGTTAAGCAGGAAAGTTTTCTGCAGTTAACTCTTTGCAGTGACAGATATTAATTAGTTTTACTTCGACAGCAATTCTTCAGTAATAGCTCTTCAATGGCAATTTCCATTTGACTGATTTATGAGGGCTTTTTACCCTCTATTAAAAGACAAGTTAAACTTGAACTTAAATCTTATTACTCATAATAGGAGCTTGGGAAAAATAGTATAGACTTCAGACTTTTAAATTTTAATTATGAGTGCATTTAATAGTCATGAAAGTGAACAGCTAATTGCTATGGTTTAAACTAGACAGAATGCATGTTCTGTACAAGCTTCATCTTGTAGTTCAGCCACTGCACCTCAACCCTGAGTCCTGTTAATCCAATCTTGTGGGTTTTTTGCAACAGGACATCCAGTTTGTCAGTGTGTTTTATGAGTTACATAAAAAAAGAAGCAGAGCTAGGATCACCAAATTCTTTCTTTATCCAAAAGCAGGCTTTGAGCTTACAGCTGCAGAAGGCAACTGCTCAGGTAATAGCCCATTGTTCAGCAGCAATATTTTGGTTCTGCAGCTGAAAACTAACAGGGGTAAAATCAAGCGCTTAACCATAAAACTAGTGAATTTTATGTAATTCTTTTGAAGAAAAACTTTATTAATCCTAATAATATTTTAGTGTTGTATCCATTGTCAAATACTTTATGTCTCTTTCTGGATCAATATTCTATGAACATATGTCTGTTCTTCATATTTTTTATTTTTCCTTCTTTGGAGATTGGGTGCTCTTGGATGTGATAATACATTACAGCTTGCAGTACTCAAAATTAGTGGCCAGAGAATCGAGAAGCTTGCCATAGATGTTAATAATTCTTTTGTGTGCTTTTTTGGTTTTGTTACTTCCATCTGTTACCACAGGAAGGATGACTTGATAATAAACCCTGTCTATACCTTCACCACAAAATGAGACAGGAAATGAGATGTCAGCAAAAATGCATAGTGTGACACAATCAAGTTTACAAGAATGCACAATCAGTACTCTTAGCAGTGACTTAAAGCCTCTTACAAATGTGTTGTTGTAAATGACCATATATCTGAAGAATTTGGGACAGTTGCAATAGGCTAAGTTCATCCAGGATGCTGCTCCTCAAGAGCGATGGTGTCCACTGAGACCCAAGTCATCTCTGGTGTGTTGATTTACTCTCTAATGCAATTTGAACTTCACCTTCAGGCTGAGATAGTGGTATGCAGGATTCTACAATACTGAGAAGCTATTGTGTGCTTTACTTTGAAAAATTCTATCCAAACGGTGTATTTGTCTTAACAAGATGTCCACATTTCCATCAGTTGTTCCAAATTTCCAAGTCAGCCTTCCTGGTAGCTCTGCTGGCACAAAATTGAGATCCTGTTCTCAGTCTGCATAGGTCTGGGCTTTATTCCAGCATGTAGCAAGAGGATCGATACACTCCATAACTACCTTCTATGCACTCATACTCTGGGGATATCTGAACCCCAGCAGACATCCATATTGCCTTCTTCCATCCTACAAGCTCAGCTCAGCTGGATTGTTCTGAAACCACATGCAGGTGGCTCCTAATTTTAATATCCTCTATACAATGGCTATCATGATGTGTATGCGAGAGAAAATCCCACTCCCCTCTGATTCAATGAGCGCCTAATGGGTTTCTGAGCAGCCATGAATGTGCAGTGCTACAGAGGAAGAAGCTGAGCAGCTGCAAGTCTTCAGGTGTTTTTGCAGAAAGGAATGAGAGTCTGGGAATATGGGACATTTGGGGGAAGACTTACTTGTCCTGTAGTGGGGTTATAGGCTTTTTACCATGTTGTTAGCTAGGTGGACCCTGCCTTCAGGGCTAAAATATTCCACATTGGAGGCCTCTTCCGAAAGACTACTACAGTCTTAAACCTGATGCAAAGTAGCTTGGGGAGAATAAAGGACATTTTCATAGGTTATTGATAGGAGTTTCAAGACCACACTTTCAGTGTTTTCTGTCATTCCTCTCAGTGCTATGTAGATTCTGTACTTGTCCATGCATCTTTCCTCCCTCCAAGAAGGCCCAATTTGGAAAAAACGAAGTTTCCATTTACAGATGTGCCATCCGGCCCATGAAATTCTTTCTGCTAAATGTGGCCTTGCTGTTGCTCAGGGCTCAGAAGAGTGAAGCTAGATCCATGGAAGTCTTACATCTCACGGTACCTGAATATAAGGCCAGGTACATTGGTTTATAAAACTTTGCTGTGTCATCTGGATGTGCTGCAACATCTAAAAAGCCTTCAAATGTATTTTTAAAAACAGTGTGGAACAAAAAATAAAAAATCTTCCCATGGCATCTTCCAACAGCACTTAAAACTTCCATTAATATTATAAATTAATTCAGCACATAATCTGCTGCTGAATCAAAACTTCCAGCACTGTATTCCAACTGCATTAAAAACTGTATTTCCATTAATATGAAGAATGAATCTAGCCTATAATATATTGCTGAATCAGAATTTATGCAACAGGTTAGTTAAGAGGCTACAGTCAACTCCTATAACTCAAATACCTGAAGACTGACCTAATGCTACAGCCATTGCAACAAAAAAGCCAGCAGTAGATATGAAAAGCATGTCTATCTCTGGAGGAAAATCTATTTCTCTGAACAATGATTTGAACAGGAAGTGAAGAGGTTGGAAAAATAGGTTCTGAAAATCAAACAGTCACCTCTTTGATAAAACAGGCTACTATAGCAGCCTGTTTTCTTAGGAAGATGGCAGAGCATGTAAAAAATTCAGTATTTCTGTTTAAAATTTTAGTATCATCTTATTTTGCATCTGCAAGGAAACATAAAAGAGAAAGTACAAAAGAAGTTTTTAAAAAATGTAAGTTTTAAAGATAATACAATAATGTGTTCACATTTTTCCAAAATTGCCTTCAGAGCCCTGTTCTCTGAATGTCTGTGTCCCTTTCTCATATATTTTGTTATTTTGGGAAAACCCTGAACTTGCGAAGTTTATTTCCTAATTTGTGAAAATGTATACTCTCTTCCTGCAGGGCATTCTTCTTCTGATGGTAGGAGTAACAGATAGAGGAATCCTCAGAGATCTCAGCAGCTCTCTCCCAGTCCAAGAGACATAAGGAAGCAGCAGTTCAGGTTTTGAGAGGCAGAGATCTGGTGTAGCTAACAGGTTCCCTGGGAGAGGAGAGAGACCCTTTCAGGCTTATAGGACACAAGGGGTCCTGGCAGGCATTCCCCTTCCCTGAAACTGGGACCCACACGTGCAAATTCTGTCCCCATGCAACAGTTAGTCTCTTGGAGGGAAAGAGAAGGACCTTGAGTGTTGTGGTTTAGACTCCTCTTTCTCTTCTCTTCCTCTCTCTCAGCAAAGTGCTGCCAGTGGTGACACATACCTGTATTGTCCCTCCCATGAGATAGCAATATGTAATTCTACCTAAAGTTAGCCATTACAATTTCACTTCTGCTTCAATGAGGCTGAATTTTTCTAACAGGTTTATTACCAAGTTTGATATCTTGGGAATTAGCATTACTCCATCTCTGTCTTTATTATCAGCCCCATTATTTCAGTCCCCATCTTTAACATTCCTTGCTATTAATTTCATCTTTTTGTTATCATTCTGCACCATCATCTATATTTTTTGCATTTCCTTTCCTATTTTTACTAATGGAAAATTGCTTTATCATTCATTTAATATTAACATTCTTCTTCCATCCAGAGCTTTAATTTCAGCTAGTCTTGGTCTTCTCAAAGTGCTTAGACATTCTCAGTCAAAGGCAGCTGAGGATGTGCAGTTCCTTGCAAGCTCAGACCCAGACATGAGAGGAACTTCTGTGCTCTCGAGATGTATTAAACTAATTGCTTTGACTTTCATAGACTTATTGTGGGTTCAAAGGGCAACAACTGGGCATCCTATTTGAGAATTTCAAGGGAGATGGAGGAGCACAGGAGAGCCTGGGAGCAGGTTTCAATTATTTTATTAGACAAAGGGTTAAGAGTCATGCCTGGGAGGAGAGATGAGTGTTTCTTGACATGGGATTTGGAGTGTAGCAAGGAGGACTTGAGGGCTTTTTGATCTGGCATCTTTCTCAAGTATTATCTCACTTTTCTAAAAAAGAGAAATGAAAAAAGGGGAAAGGATAGAAATGGTCTCCTAGGCGGGAGATCTTGTAATGAATTCTGACACCAAAAAAGACCTAAAGAAACACTTTTGTGGGTACTGTTAGCAAATCCCGGGGCAAGCAAAAATCTATGCTAAAATGATAAGGAGTTTTGTTCACTGGCAACATGTCCTCTATCCTCATACTTCCAGCAATGAATTAGGAAACAAGATTCCATGTTTTGGACAGGCTTATTTATTATGAGTTATTGCCTGAAAAGGCCATTAAGAAAATAACTGCAGTAAAACTGTGAATCAATTATGGAAGAATATCTGAAATACAATTTTAGTTTATAGATGCTTTCAAGCAATAAAGCATGATGAGTTAATTCTCTTATGCATATTTCTAGATCTGCAAAGATGAGATTAGAACTTGCAGATTTCTGGCACCTTGTCTGTGCTGAGTCCACAGACAATTTAAATTCTATAGCATTTACTGTGTTAATGCATGGAACATGGTAAGTGTTTTAATATTACTGTTCCAGACTTATGTTTCCCCACTTTACATATTTTAGTCTCCCATTTTGAACCACAAATAACCACTGTAGAGGAAAAATTTACTGTGAAAAAATAGAAAAAAATACAACATATAAAGAAACAAACTCCTATAATGTATGTAAATCGCAAAATATTGAGTGTAACTGGCTATCTGTTCATTGGCATCTCATAGTGTGAGCCTGGGACAAAAAGGTTTTCTGTTTACATCTTTTTGGGCAGCTTGGATTGTTGGTAGTCATTTGAACAAAGTTGTCTGCTTAGCCTTGAAAACAGGGAGTGGAACTGTTTTAACACAAAACCTGGTACTGAATTGTAAAACACATGGAAAATAGTACAGCAACTACTATGACTTCCAGTAGTTTTTATTCAAAGTTGCTTCAGAGCAAAGGCTACAAAAGAGTCATTACAAGAAATACACCTCAATAGAGAAGAGAAAAACCTCAGAAGGGTGAGCTATATTCAAACACCAGTCTCATCCTTGTAAGGAAGAGTAAGTACAATGCAGTGTATTCTCCTAACGCTCACAATGTGAGTCAGGATGTCCATGAGTAGGTGTTAAGTAGAGTATGATAACAATTTAGCTCTGTTCCTACCGCCTACACTACAGCAGTATTTGAATACTACAGAATTGTTAGTGGATTTTGTCTCCCCGATGTTATTCCCCCTCCTCCTCCTAAGGAGGCAGGGAAATAACCCTTCTCATAGGTAAGTAGGTGTTAAGCCTGACAGAGAAAATGGAGTTGTTTGGTGGAATGGGCGATGTGCGAGCCCTCTTGTGTGGCCTGCCTGTCACTGCCAGTTCCTACAGGCCTGATTACATGACCTGCATAAGGCCACACAAAAAGTTGATCCAGAAACAAAATTTTCTGAGCCAGCACTGAATTCCTCTTGCAGAACTGGTTTTCTAAATAATGTAATTCTTTCAAACAGAACTAATTCCTTTGCCTAGTTCTATGAAGAGCACACGTAGGGTTTGGTCTCCATGCAATAAATAATATGGTCCTGAAAGAGTTTCCTTTATGGACATTAGGAAAATTGGAGCCTTGGATAGTCCAGGAAGGTTTCTTGTGAGGCTTTCCCCTGGAAAGACTTGCGTATATTGTCTTTGTATTCCTTACAGCATTAGACATGCTGTATTTTGTGATTTTTTTCTAGTGATGAAAGAAAAATTCTTTGTGAAGTTTTCTAGTGAAACCTTCATATGATGAAAACAGTGAGGACGTGACAGCTACTCCTATAAGATAGAATATGAAACATTGCCTTCTTTTTTGCTGCTATGACTGTTAAAATTGGATTAATTAATTCCTTCACTGGGTAGTGAAATTCACATTCCATAAGCGTTAAAGTGATTCAGAGTCCATGGACCACTACACATTAAATTTTGATTTTCTTTCTTTTATTTTATGCTATCAAAACAAGGAAAACTAAAAGGCTTCATTTCAAAAACATTGTAATGGGATGTTTGGACAATACCAAGAGTACCTGCCCTTTCCCCTTTGTTTGCCAAAATAAACTTAAGTCAAACTGATGCAGTTTGGTGAAGGGTATATGGCTGCAGGAGCCACATCTTCTGGCAGCAGAAGGTTCCAATAAGAGTTCAGGCAGAATTTTCCAGCGGGTTTTCTGTGTGTAGAACCTCAGGATCCCTGCAAGGTGGTGGCTTTGAGAGACTTGTACATACTCTAAACCTTTTTCAAATCAGCTTTTCAAGGCGCCCTCTTTCTATGCAGCCTCTAGATAGCTGATGAGTGATCATAGCAGTAAAAGTTATGGTTGTTACAGCTCTGCCTAAATCAGAAGAGTGGAAGGTGGTAACATGGGGATAGAGAAGTACCCTCCTGAGCCAGACCAGCGGTCTGTCATTCCATATTCTCTCTCCAGGACTAACAGTAAAAGCAGTTATTTAAGGAGACAGTGGAAGCTTGGCCTTTGTCTGCAGTCCATAGCCCTTGTATTCCCTGAGCATCAAAATCCTCCTGTGGTAGCAAATACCGGAAATCCTCTACATGTTTTGTAAAGAAGCAATTTATTTTATCTGTTTTAACTCAATCTTATATTGGTTTCATCCAGCACCCTTTTCTCAAGTTACAGGACTTGGTGAAAACTGTTCTGCCTTTACCTGAGAAAGTGCTGTGTGCAGCCAGTGGAGGTGGAGGAGGAGAGATGAGGAAAGAGCATAGAGGGGTTTCTTCTAATTCCCTGATCAGAGAGTTGTGTAAAAATATGGTTTTTAGTAGAATAAGTAAACTAAAGCTCTAGCAGAAGCCAAGTAACATCATCTTGGTAGCTATGTCCTGTCCCTGAAGGCTAGCTCATCATTTTTAAATTCCAGAATAAGGGAACCAAATTAGTGGCTCAAATGTGGTCATTCACTGCCTGCATGAGAGCATGTGGGCCCTCTGCCAAGCACAGAAACCTTGTCTGGTACTTAGCCTAAATTTTCCTTTCTTTAGAATTATTTTTGTATATGCAAGCATAAACCCATAGACCACAGTAAGTAAGTAAGTGCTTTTCTTTCTTAATTTTCTCTGTATATTTATCTTGTCTCATCCATAGCTGTCACTGTGTCATGTTATGTGCAGCACAAGGGCTTTTTTTAGCTTGTTTCTCTATTCACTAGATTCTCCCTATCCTATGGCAATTTTAGTTGTGTTTTTACTTCACTCTGATTTCCCTGAATAGGATTTGTCTCTTGGCTGTCTCATGTATGTTTTATTTCAAGAGATGTTTGGTGTCTGGTATTTCTCAGCTCTCTGACTGGTTTCTCCTAAGATCCATGAAGATTTCTAATTCCAGAGACGCCCATATTTTTTTATAGTCTCACTGCTTGAAGCGGAGGCCAAGAGACAAAACAGAAATAAAATCAAATATATGCCTGTGAACTACCATCTCCTATTAGTGACTTTATGCAACTGTCTTCTATTAGAGGCTTCATGCTGCTGTTACCAGAGAGGTTTCTGAATCGAAACCTTGGAATTAAAACTGTGGAGCCCCGGGGGGAAGGGAGTTGCTCTAGATCTGAAATCTTATGTTGGGTCCCTCCGGCTTCTCTCCCCCGGTTTCCTTTGAGGCACGTTTCGTCGGGAAATAAAACTCCTCAATGGATGCAGTGTTAGTGCCCTCTTGTGGGGGGAAAACGGAGACGAGGCACGGGAAAATACTGTCATATAGCATTGGGACAACCTTTAAGCAGATTAGAACGGATTATTTTGGCCAGAGGTGGAAATGGGGAGTTGGCTCTGCTATGCAAAAAGACTTATTTCAAGGGTTTATCGATGGGCACCAGAGCAGTGTCGGTCAGATGAGATTTGAAGAGATTGCCTGTGTCAGGTCTGCCGGCCTCCCGGCTGAGGTGTGTGACACGGCACAGTGGAGCACAGCTAAGGGGTGCTGGCACCTGTGCCACCACAGGCAGCCTTGTCCCCTGCAGAGTGCCAGGCCCCACCACAGCGGGGGTGGCTGCCTGAGCAAGGACTCACCGGGGTCCTTGGGCCTGGCTGTCAGCCTGGGCCCAGCTCAGCTCATCTGTGGCTGCAGCTTCGCAAAAGAGACTCGGAGTCCTCTGGCACGAACTTCTTTGGATCCCATTGTGTGTCACTGAGAGGCCTTGCATTTCATCATGGGTCACCTCTGGAAGGGGACTGTATATCTCTTTGTTTTATCTATGTAATCTTTGTTCATGGTGTCTTATACCTACATCTTGGTGTTCTGGCTTTTCAAGATCCCTTCTGATTATGAAGAACAGAGTCCCTAAAATGTTACAAACAGAAAGCGTGGTTCTCTCCACATTTCATCTTGGTGTATTTCCCATTCTTTTTTCCTGCTGTCAGTCATCTCTTAGTGAGTTATCTGAGATGTCTTCGGTTTCCTTCTGCATTTTAATAGTTCTGCTTTTAGCTGTTTGAAGAAAATGCCCACAAATGCTGATCAATTCCTGATACAAGAAATTGTCTGTGGTAATATGTGGAAAAGAAACAGTTGCATCTCTCTGAGGTAACAGGCTATTAGATTCACTTTCTTTAAGCAAAGAAGCCTGTAAGCCAGCAGAATCCGGCGTTAAAAGACATTAATGGAATAGAGAGAAGCTTATTAAACCAACATTAAGTAGAAAACAAGTCATAATCTTATATCTAAAGCCTTCTCCCAGGCTTGACGATTATAAGATTTCACTGGAAGCTTTTTTCTGGATTCAAGGTTTATTGAAGATTTCAAACCACAGGTTTAGTTCATTTACAGGTGAGAAATGTACTTATTTAGGCAGGTCCCAGGCTCCACATTTCAAGTTCAGATAACTGAGCGGGCTGTATTTTCAAGCAGAGTCCTCAAACCTACTACAGGCATGGCTAGATCTCAAGGTTACTTGTGATTATTCAAAAGCAATAGCTATACTGTATGACCAATCACCAGGGGAGTGGCAAGGAAATCAGCATTGTAGTTCTAAATCAGCTTTGAGTTATATCTGACACTATTTGAAGTAGAAGCTAGGGGAAAATAATATCTGCCATTCAAGTAAATAGAGGGTGTCATTTCTTCAACAGAAAGATAGAAAGAATTCTTCTTGTGGGTGGCATGGAAAGTGATGTGTGACATTTCAATAACTGCTGGCTACTTTTTTCTTAACCCTGCATTAGAGACATAGTGTGTTTAAGATGGGAACCTTCACCAGGAACTCAACGACTCCCATTGTGGAATGGAAGGAGATGGAAAGAAGGAAACAGGCAAACTGTTGTGCTGCTGTCAAATCTTCCAACTCCATCTTCTGATATTGAAGGGATTGTTTTCTCCCCAGTCCTTCTTTTTTACTTTCAGTAGCATGTTTCCTGCAGTAAAGATAGAGCAAATCAGGGCTACCCTTTCTGTCTCTGCTCTTTTCTAAGGGATGGGTTCTGCCACCAACTTTCTTCCAAAGCTGGTCACCTTTTGGCATCCAGTTTGTTCCAGCCATCTGCATCTCATTATCAATTATATACAGTCCTTCTTCAAAGCATTTCACTACAAATGTCAATGTCCTGTAGCATCCTTATCTGCTGAGTGATATGTGTCAAATCTGCCTTATCACAATCTGCCACCAGGGTTTTTACATGTGTAATTTTCATTATTGACAAGAGTGATATATACAATTCTACGACATAGCAAGCAAAAAAACCTGGTTTAAATAATGAGATTTGTGCAAATACCCTCTGTATACCACAGCAAAACTAACATAAGATAGAAACAACAATACCTATTAAAAATTAAATATGCTGTGCCAAAATGAACACTATTAAGGCTGCTTTACAAACCTGTACTTAGGTCTGTCTGTGGTCCATCTTGGCCAAGTAACAGAATATTCTATAATTTCAGGTTTAGATAATTAGATGGACAAGCCAAGAGCTGTAGCAGACAGTAGTAGCAGCTGTACTGTGTTACTTGAGATGTTACAGGATGAAACATGAAAAAAACAATTGAAGGAACTCAGGACAGGACTAAGTGAAAATTTGAACCGAAAAGTAAAATTCTGTACAGCATCCCAAAGGAAGTGAACTTGACTCAGCTTGTCACCAAACACTCCCTCAGAGTCAACATGCCACACACTACTCTGGCCACAGAAATGCTTTTATTGGCAAAGAAAGAAAATTCATGTAACAAGGCACAACTTATATTATTCATGTCCATTAAAGACAGTGGAACTATTGCATTGGCTGCTGACTAAAAGCTTCCCAATTTGTAATTGGCTTAGACTGAAACAACACAAGTGGTGTCAGTCTGGTGCCATGTATGTAGGAGTGCTTCAAGGCACAGACTGAGTTTACAGGATATGAGGCAGCAAGCAGTTGGGTATCAGAAAACAGAATTAGGACAGGAGCTCTAATCTGTATAAATATAAATTGTTTGGCTCTTTTACAGAGCTTTTTAGACAAGAATTTGCTTTCTGGGTTCAGTTCTCACAAACTTCCTGTTTCTCTCAGGCAAGTTTCAGAGCCAAATGCTGATCTTCCTTTATTCCCTTGTAAATTCCTATTTGTTCATCTGTAAAAAGGAAGAACTTTTCTCACACCTTGCATTTTGCCTGTTTGTCACAGAAACAGATGCACACCATGCACCTGTCAGTGAAATCTTAGCTGGTGACTCCATTTGCTAACACAATATAATACTGTGATCAGTACTTACAGCAGATTTGAGCAAGTTCAAACTGTGGTCCCAAATTCCAAACACTGTGACAGCAAAAGAGCCATGTAGCACAGGCACAGTCATTCAGAAATGAGGCTGACCAGAAGGAATTACCCACACAAATAAAGGTTCAGGAGTTTAACTCTGAAATTGATCAACCAGTAAAATAAATTTTCAAAAGAAGTGATGGGATTTCTCTATTTCTTGATATTTGGAAATAAGTCTGCAGTTATATTTCTGGATGTCTATGTTAATCAAACACAACTTTCTGCCTATCATGCAGAGACAGGCTAGAGAAATTCTACATTCCATCCATTTAAAGAAATCAAATTAGTTCAGTTAGTATGGTAAAACTTACAAGTCACACAGGTCTAAACAGGAGAGACAAAACATAATGGAGACTCAGAATGAAGAACGTGTGAGGAACATTCATACATGAACCTGCAAAAGACCACGAAAAATTTGCTTCAGACTAATAGCAACAGACACAATTTTAATAATAAAAGCAAAGAGAGACCAGACTTGTGCAAAGTATGCAATCTTCTTCTCAGGATCTGTGTGCTCCTAACTCTCCTTAAATATGTAACAAAGTGCATTTGCAAAGACACCTTTCATTTAGAGTTAAGTCTATAAAGAATTTAGTGATTAAAATGTATGTTTTTCTAAAAGCAAATAACCTGAATTCAACAACAAGCCTGAGTAGATTATAAACCTTTTCTTTTTTTTTTCAGTGTTGAATTTTTCACTGAAGAAAATGCCCTTGAAGTACTATCTAAAACATCTTTACTGTTCAGCTATATTTATTAGGGGGGTGAACATATATGAGTAAATTTTGGAATCATGTACCTGAAACAGATATTTTAATCTTGAAAGTCCTGCTAACTGAGAGGAAAGGTGACTACATTTCAATATCAAAACTGGGCCACTTTTGCATTGACGTGTTTTAGGATTATGAAATGTTTCTGTGAAAGAGAGAGATTCTTCTTGTAAAAAATTAGTATCTTGTTACGCACTGGAAAGCCTTAGATGTGGCAGTGATGTACACCTCTTTTTCTAAATAAATATTTCCAATCATTCAATATCTGATTTGCAGTTTTCTCCCAGCATTGAAAATCCCTATTAACATTTATTCTCTGAAAAGGAACAACTTAATGAGGACTAGGCATATCTGCTTTTTCTCTTGCTTCCAAATACTAATAATCTCACCAGAAACCCAGTGCACTGGTTGGTTTCAATTGTGATAAAGACAGAACACTGTGTCTTGGGGAAACATTATGTAGCCCCTGCATTGAAAAGCTTGATGTGAGAAGATGAGATGTAAAAGATTTTCCTGCACAGTGAGAGAACATCATACAGAATCTGGGCATGCATGAACACAAAAATTCAGATCATACGGGCGTTTTACTAGAGAACTCACATACGCTGAATTGCCCCACAGTTAGTACAAGTAGGAATGGTGCTGTTAATTTGGCCAGCAGGATCTCAGTTTGAAGGCTAGCACAATCTGATATGTAAACTAGCTTTTCTTTCTGTGAAAATCAGAAGGAGATGTAGAGCGAAATGGGTTATTATGTATTAGTGCATTCCGGAGTTCTTTGTTTAAAGTAATTTTCCCTGTGTTGTTTCTGTGAAAGACTATAATCGGTTGGCTGTTTTTTGTCAAGATCTTTACTTGTGAACAGAAAATACTAAAATGTTCTCTTTTGAAATAATTCAAGTTTGAAAAAGTCAAAGTGAATAATTTCTTCTCAAACAGTAATGCCTGTGCTCTATTTATGAATGGCTCTGTGCCCAGATGATCTGTGCTCATTTGTGGCATTTCTTATTGGTGTTAGCCAGGCAAAGATTCTTCATGCAAGGACCTCATGAGTAGCAGAAAATGATAAAGCTTTGAGGAAGCTTTTTTCCAGTACTTTCCAGAAGGTGCTTGAGAGAAGCTGAGATGAAAAGTTAGAAAATGGTAGGACGTTTCTCTCTTTCTGGAGTGAGACTTGAAGGATTGCTGAGAGCTGTTGGGATGAAAGCAGGTTCTAGGTAGCTGGAACTAGGGACTGGGATACACAGCTAAGGGGCGAGTGCTAGGATGAGAGCTTGATTTCCCTTGTTTTCCATAGCACTTGCTTTTAGGAAATGGGCTCTTCAAGGACCATCTGCTCTGTCTCACAGTCCCCTTGGGAGGCAGATGGTTTTCAGGAGTGGATGTAACTTTGTAGGTCTTTGTTCAGAAGCAATAGAATGAGGAAGATCTGCTCCATGAGCCTGGCTTCCATCTATGGGGCTGAACACAGAGCTGAACACAAAATACTTAACAAGTAGTGCATGAAGGAGCCATCAACTACATCAGGCCAAGAGAGCTGGTTTGTGCATGTATCAAGCTATGTATCAAGTCTTGTTCTGGGTGATTTGATAGTGATATTTAAGGAGATACAAGTGCAATTTCTAAATTGTGATGAGTCTCAAATTGGTAACTTGACAAAAAAATTGAAGGATAATGCTTTCTGAGGGAGAGACAGTACTGCCTACTCGCTAAAACCAGCTCTACAGAATAAGTTATCTCTACTAGGATGTCCTAGAGGCCATTGAATTTCAGCAGAAATTTCTGTGGGGCTCAGTTATACTGAACTGAATTCTGGAATCATGAAAAATATACAGAAAAAACACCGCTAAATATCTTTTGTGAGTTACTTGTCACAGTACTTCGTGGCTGTGTATTGTATCTCTTGCAGACTGCTGTTATGTAGGAGGATTTCAGATTGCTGCAAAGTACCATTCTGCCATGAGGTCACAGCAACCAAAATTACCTATTTCTGCAGCGTTTCAGAAGTGTTTTGTCGTGTTGTTTTTTCCTACCTGCAGGTAGAAGAAGATGCTGTAAGAAAACAGAAATCAAAAGAACAGTTGGTGCTGACGGGCTGAAAAAGTTTGGGCTGTTCAGCTTGGAGAAGAGAAGGTTGCATGGAGACTTCATAGGAACTTTCCAGTATCTGAAGGGGGCCTGCAGGGAAGCCAGAGAGGGACTCTTCAGGTACTGTAGTGACAGGACAAGAAATAATGGGTACAAACTGTAAGAGGGAAATCAGGTTAGATATGCAGAAGAAATGCTTTTTTGTGGGGGCAGTGAGGCACTGGCTCAGGTTGCCCAGAGAAGCTATGGATGCCCATCCTTGGATGTGCTCAAGGCCAAGCTGGATGGGGCTCTGAGCATCCTGGTCTAGTAGGAGGTGTCCCTGCTGTCCCTGCCCATGGCAGTGTCATTGGAACTAAACGATCTACAAGGTCCCTTACAACTCAAACCATTCTTTGACTCTATGACCCAAGAGAAATAGAAGGAAACAAAATGTAATACCAGAGTGTAAGGGGGTATGGGCATCGTGGCAAGGAGGTTAGTGCAGGGAATATGTTACAAAATGTGGGTATTGTGTTGTGCAAATAGATCTGTCAGGGAAGTACATTTATACCAAATTAACATGGCAAGAAAGAAATGAGAAAAAACTCCCCAGACAGTCCTGCTAATAAGTCTTATCTTTGATCTTAAAGAGCTTAAAGCAGTTTACTTTCCATGCCTGTGTAAGCCATTTGTACTAGTAAATCAGAAGTGCATGCTCCACATCCTGTTACCTTCAGATCTGCCTCAATAGCCACAAGCTGTGTAATGCCAAAAGACATGCCTCTATCTTAAAGAAGAAAAAAAGCCCTGAAGGTCCTTTTGATCTAAATTGAATCTCATTCAAATCTATACAAACCCTTATATCTGTGGCACATAATACACGCCTCATGGACTCGTTCATTGCATTCAGAACGATGTCCTGTGGTTTCCTTGTCATTTTTTGCAATCAAGTCACATGAAATAATTGCTGCCTACCTTGTTTTGATAATCTCGATACCGCATTTTCCTGTCTCACAAACATCTTTTTCAGGGTGATTTCATCTTAGTCTGAACCTGGCAGAAAGGAAACAGAATGTGAGAGGTTTTTGAACATTCTACTACACCACACTGACAGTTTGTTCAAGTGCCACATCCTAAACTTAAGTGCTGGGATCAAAGCGAGGTAAAGGAATGATGGAAGGAACTGAACCTTGTCTTCTTACAGCTCTGACACCATCAGTCTCCTTCCAAAGATGTTGGTTACTTTGGTTTTAATTGGAGTAGTACATTTATTATCCTTATGCTTCCACTTGAGAAAATTTCTAGCAATTCCAAGATGGGTGTCTTGGATCCAGACTCCCAGCCTCCGTGTTAATTTTCAGTCTGTTCTTCTCCTTGCATGGGAAGAGGGCTGGTGGCTGCCACACTTGTGCTTTATGGCTATGGGCAACAACAAAAGTGACTGGCTCAAATCCTTTGAGTCAAGAAATGGAAGTTGTTCTGGGGCACAGCTGGCAGAGGCAGCAAAGCCACAGTCAGAGGCATTTGCCTGCTGTCAGTTTGTTCCCAGTACAAAAAGGTCACCCAGCTCGGCGGGCACTATTTTTTGCTTTTCACTGTTAAAAAATGTGACCATTGGCTGCAGCTAAAAGCCAACATCCACTAGCTGACCATGACAGGGATAGGATGTGTTAAAACAGAAGCATCTCCATCATACAACTATTCTGCTACATTTCAGCAGTTTACTTCTGCAGGGAGCATTGATATCACCGAAATAGTGACTCAGTTACTGTGATTCTTGAGTTACCTGAGCTGAAACTGGCAATGTGTGTGCCAGTAAAGCCTGTTTCAAATTTAGTTGGCAGTGATCTGAGCACATTCCCCCTCCCCCCCCCTAAAACTAGATTGAAACTGCCACCTGATAAAATCAAGTTATGAGCCTTCCTGAGAAGAGAGCTTAGACCAAGACTTCCCCAGGTCTCACTTTATAGAAAGACTTAAATAAATAAATAAATAAATCCATATGAATCCAAGGCAGCACACCCACTACAGCAGATTTCCCCCTGTTTCAGCTTTCTGGGTTGAAAGGAAGATCTAGATCCTGTCCCTAAACCTTTCACTCATTTTGAGGCAGGAGCTGTCTGCTGTCAATAAGCAAAACAGCTTTCTAGAACCTGGGGGAATGGGATGAGCTGTGTCTTACATCATCTTCCTCCCTGGTGTGTCATATTGAGGGGAAGGCACGATGCTGCTCCCTAGGCAAGAGCACCCCTGCAGCTGTGTGTGGTTTGCTGGGGGCTGGACTCCAGTGAGGTCCAGCTGTGGTGCTGCTGGGAGCTTGGGTGCTGGGTGGTGTGGGAGCCTGGCCAGCAACTCACCTCACGCTTCCTTTGGTCATATTGGAGCAGAAGTTTATGTGCCCTAAACTCCAAGTGCACATGTGGATGAGAAAGTAAGTGCCAGTGAAAATAACAATGGGGAGACACAGATAGAACTGAACTAAATCTGTGAGAGCTGTGAGTAGGAGCACATTCTAGATCCAGACTGCTCTTAAGCACCCAGCTAAACTCCTTCAGATAGGAGCCCTGAAACCAGCCTGTAATCATTGCCAGTGACACTCATCGGCAGGACTTGACATCCTTTGTCACTCTTGTGGGCCCCATTTTCTGCCACTGCCTTAGAGCTACCAGGTCTTAAACATCCTTTAAAAAGTCCTTTCCAAAGAAAATGAAAATAAAAGGAAGGGGAAAAGGCAAAGCAAATGAGAAGGGAAGGGCCTTCCTTTACCAAAGGAGGCTATATGAATGTGCTGGAAATAAAAAGAACCCTGAAAAAGATTATTAACAGATGTAGGCCAGTGACATTTTCAAAGCAGATGGAATTATTAGAATGCTTGAGAACAAGGTGCCAAGTAAAAGATTACCAGGGGAGACTGTTGTCTCTTTTTGCTTTTAAGAATTAAAAATAGCCAACTGGATTCATGGACAGGATTTACATAGATGAAACTGCTGCAGCTGTAAAAAGAGTAAAGAAAATAGAGAAGAGAGAACCTGAGCAGGGTAGACTATTGTGAGACAGGTTAATTTTGCCTTGTTGGTGTTGTGTTGTTGCAATAGTAGATAGGGAGTGAAGCTTGCAAGCAATTAGCAAGAGAATTAGCTGAGGTGGGATGCTAACTTCAGCAGCTGGATGGAAGTCTCAGAGGTGTGTGATGTTTGACAGAGAGGCTTTCAGAAGACAATACAACCAATGTGAGCTTTTACTATACTCTGTGCAGCAAAACCTGTGCTGGAGTTTGCCCGTAAATTGTGAGCTCAGGTTTTACAATCCCATCAGTTACATTCTTGAAATTTTCACATTCTTGGAAAGAGGATTTAGTGGAAATAAACTATCCCTACAGCTGAAACAACACCTCTGAAGGAACTGCTTTTTAGATCTCCTGAGGGAGGTAAAAAATGGGCATAATTTATGCTACTCTGCTGTTATTCATCCCTTCAGGAATTATTGTTCCACATGAGCAAAGGTAGGACAAGTAGGCTAAGCTGCCTGAGGTGCTGTTGAGCAGTGAACAGATGGTTGGAAAAAAGATGTATAACAGTGCTCAATTTTTTTTTCCAGGGATGGTAAACTAGCCCTTATTTAAAGTAATTTTGCTGAGGGGCTGCTCATGAATTCCTCTTCACCACAGAGACTCGCAAAACATCTCTCTTGTGCATATGCATGGACATTGTAGGGATGTGGGAGACTTTCTATACCTGGGTTGTGCTGCTTACCTCTACATGGAAAGAATAAGTACTGTTTAGTGTTTATGTAGGACAATTTGCATTAAGTTCCTGTGAGTTATGCTGACACCAATAAGGGCAAATAAGGCCATTGTAACATTCCTTCTTGGTAAAGTAATGGTCAAACTAAACCCTAGGTTATCAGAAAGCCTTTGGATTTTGAATAATAATAGTTATTCATGTAGTAAAAGTTGTGAAAACCCTTCCATATGCCAGAACTACTGCACAACATGTCTGTCAGTGGGTTCCTGATTCACTGTGATGAGGGTGATATGTGTGGGACATGCATCTGACATCCTGTCTCAAAAACTCTACCCTTTCTGAGAAAGAGCTAGGCCTTGTGCCCCTTCTGCAATTGCTAAGCCTTGTGTAATGGTAGCACACTTTGAATAAGGTGGATTTCATCCTCTCAGGGAAGTGTTTGTGTCTGATACATTTAAAAAAAAAAAAAAAAGCTAAAAGAAAATGAAAAATTTATTTCCCATTATACATACATGTCCTCCTAAACCGTTTAGAAGTGGTGTCAAGACCTGGAAGACCTGGGACCCCCATTTGTGAGGAAGAAGTAGGTAAGAAAAAAGATGAGAAACTTCACATTGTTAGTAGAGGCTTATGTTAAATGTGGTTGTCATTTGCTGTGGTTTTGAAGTCAAAGTCTGAGGTAGAATTGTGTAAAAGCACATGCACTGATTGTTTCCCCCAAAAAGAATATCCCTAGAGACCAGAGGCTACAAGTAGTTGAGCTTTCTTTAAACAAGCCACAGGCTCCCTGTCAATTTCCAGCATTCAGAAATGGTCCAGGCAGTGTGCTTCAGACACGCAGAGAAACACAGAAATCGCAGAATAAGCTAGGTTAGAAAAGACCTTTGAGACTATGGAGTCCAACCTGTGACCTATCATTACTTTATCAGCTAAACACTGGGTGCCTCATCAAGTCCCTTTTTAAATACCTCCAGGGACAGTGACTCAACCACCTCCCTGGGCAGCCCATTCCAGTGCCAAACCATTCTTTCTGTGAAGAATTTTTTCTGTATCTAACCTAAGCTTTCCCTTGCACAGCTTGATGCTGTGTCCTGTCATCCTGTCACTGGTCACCTGTAAGGAGAGACCAACCCCCTTCTGGCTGCAACCTCAGAGAGTGATAAGGTCCCCCCCTCCTCTTCTCCAGGCTAAACACCCCCAGATCCCTCAGCCACCCTTCATGGGGCTTGTGTTCCAGACCCTTCACCAGCCTTGTTGCCCTCCTCTGCATGCATTCAAGCATCTCAACATCCTTCCTAAACTGAGGGGCCCAGAACTGGAACCAGTACTCAAATAATATATGCCTTGTTCAGCCAGGAAGAAAATCCCATGTTGGTGTCATTAGGAACAATCACTCTGTTTTGCAGGAGCAGGTGACAAAATGTGGGAGGGACAATCTGTTAAATTCGAAGGCCACCAATTCCCTGAAAGAAAGTGCATCACCTTCCTAAACCAGAGGTCCCTTTCTAACTCTGCCCTTCAGTGCATGGGAATTCTCAGTGTTCTCTTTGAGATGTATGACAGCCACTATATTGCTGGGGTTGAATTTGTTTGCCCATCTGATAGCTGCCTGGGGGAAGCTATAGTGCCATATTTCAGGTCTTTCAAAATATAAATCTACACTCAGTCATGCAGGGACATCCCAAGGCTATGTACTGGTAGGGCTCTAAATACTGTTTCTTCTGAAATCTTTCTTCTCCTTTGTAAGGTTTCCTTCATCACTGGTGGGATCTCTTCCTGTTGAGGAATCAGGCTCTTCTCAAAATACAAACATGTCCTTGGCAGCAATGAAGAGCCCTGTTGTGCCAATCACAAGTTTTAACTCTTGTTGTTCTGACACCATTCTAGAAACTGCTTCTTCCCAAATCATGCTGACAATGCCATACTATTCCTCCCTCTGTAAAGGACCAAGGTAATGAAGTGTTTTCATAATCTCAAAAAGCCCTGTGGCAATAGGCTTTAGAGCTTTCAAATCCCACATCCTGTGGAGGGGAGGGGGAGAGAGAGTTGCCTTTTTTCATAGCGAAGAATTTGATCAATGTGCCAAAGGTCCAGAGGCTTTATGCACACCAGATCACCCTCTCCAGTGCAGATTGCTCAAGTCTACAACTGAAATCACCCCAGGAACTGTTAAAATGGGGAACTATGAGAATACAGCTCAGCAACTTTGTTCCTGTAATGTTCTTCCAATTATTGGGAAAAAAAAGTCTCCCTGTCATCTTGTAGATCAGGATTTTAAATAATGTTTTTTTTTTACTTTTTCAGGTCTTTCACTTGAAGCATAAATCAGAAATAATTGTTTATATGTCATACAGAACAGATTGATTATAATAATTAATGTATGCATATGTATGTATATATATATATGCAAAATATTACATATATACAGAGTGTATGTATATATATATATATATACACACAGAGTATTTGTTAATATATAATATAAAATACTGATTATAAATTTTTCCCTATCATCTGTAACTCTAGCACACACGAATGGCATTTATACTGAAGTTTTCAGCCATCAGTCAACCCAGTTCTCAGAAGCCAAAACCACATACGTGTCTAAGCAGTTTGTAGAACACCAATAATGTCTACATCTAGGATGTCTGAGAGGCCACTCTGGGCCGGCTGTACCCTTCTCACTCAGGCAAAGACAAGGGTATAGCAGCAATCATAGCTATGGCTGCATGTCTGGTGTTATCCACCAGCTTTTCTCACTGAGGAAATCTTTCCTATCTGAGTGACATCTGATCTAGAGATCCACTGATGAAAACACTCTGGGAGCACATGGGAGTGCCACACATTAAAACCAAACAAAAAGGGATCTTTATCTCTTTGGGAGAAAGCCATCTCAATATTGATCTGCACAGGGTTTGGAAATTATATGATTTTACTGTGCATGGACTTTAAACAGATTACCTTTATTCCTAATTTTTATAATTATGCACCATGAGATCTCCAGTTGACATAAGAGACATAGACATGGTTACAAAACATAGATTATTGACTGTGTTACTCTAAGTTCACTTGGCACCTTCTCTTTTTATGTGAGAATATTACATGGCATAGAGTCCATAATGCCTTGCCCCCACTTTGCACTGCTCAGGTTATTACCACAAGGGTACTGGATCCTGAATGGGAGTTTCTCCCCTGTCCTTCTTCCAGGAGGGCACCTCTGCCTTGAGAGACTCCTTGCTTTCATTGTCTGTGTCCACGGAGGGAACTCACAGGTGAAAAAGCCAGGCTGCAGGATGTAAGGAAATAGCCAGAATAGGAAACCCCA
Organism: Haemorhous mexicanus; assembly: GCF_027477595.1. Taxonomy (NCBI): domain Eukaryota; kingdom Metazoa; phylum Chordata; class Aves; order Passeriformes; family Fringillidae; genus Haemorhous; species Haemorhous mexicanus. Next base: position 24,672,153 of record NC_082348.1, on the reverse strand, counting down.
TCACATACAAGCCTGAATACTATTATGGGACACCCAAATGTATCTTGGGTCCCAGAATATATTAGGGTGCTCTGAACCCACCTATCGTTGCAGGGGAAAGGGTCTCTCATAATTTCTTATGATGGGGACCTTGCCATGACAGTTGTGCTACCTCTGCTACAATGATCAGTCATATCTCAGGAGTCAGGTAACAAAGTTATCTTGTTCAGTTTTCAGCTCAGTTTGGAACTGGGGTTAGGGGTATCCATGAGTTGGAAGAGGAAAGGAGTGTCAAGCCCTTGGAGCACAGCATTTCTAGGCAGACCTTGTTACCCTCCCAGCTGTGCTGCACTAGCCAGATTCAGAGCTTGATTCCTGCTCTGCCTTCTGTTTGCTCCAGTTTCAGATATCCATAGGGGTGACTGAAGTCCTTCATCATGCAGCCTGAATTCTTGCTAAGGAATTCCTCCCCAGCAGCAGCAGTACTCTGAGTTGCCAGTATCTGAGGGGAAAGTACTGAGCTGTGAAACTGGAAAGTGGAATTTGCTGTGGCTTATTTGGGATCTTCTGAGTTGCCAAGGGAAGCTCACAGACTCTTAGCTGATGTGATATGGAAGTGACTTCTAAGTTCTGCACCGTTCCTGCACTGTCTGCATCTGAAGTAAGTGGACTCCAGTTGCCCAGATACACCCACCACAGTTTGTACTTTGTGGTAAACAGGTTTTGACACACGGCTGTTTGTAGTGAAGCCACACTTGCTGTGACTTCGCAGAAAACACAGAGGCAGCGGCTGAAGTGACATTTCCACAGCTGCTGCCTCCAAGCCAAGTGAGCATTACCCATTTATAGCTGGGCTAGCTTGGAGCAGGTGGAGCTCAGGAGATGTGTGTAGATGGGGAAGACTTTTGTGATTTTATTCTGCATATATACCAGAAGGCCTGAAAGGAGGGGTCAGGGTCTTGCTATACTTGCACAGCATAACACTCCTCAACTGAGGAAATGTCAAATTAAAGGCAGGAGACAAATCTGAAGCAACAGGAGGGAAAGAATGAAACAGAACAGAAGAGAGATCAAAATTATTTGAGAGAAGTATCATTTAGCTCCCTTGATTTTTCTTTAGGAAAAGAAAGAGATTATATACTTGTTTGGCAGTGTGATGGGCTTATAAGGAAGTGGGCATCAATTCTCTGCTCCTTAGAAACACTTATGCATATTTGATAGATTTAATTATTTGATCATCAACATCTTGATGTGCTTAGATAACATGCAACTTTCAAAAAGAGATTTAGTTTGTAGGGGTTTTGATTCCAGGAAGCTATGTGATTTATCATTCACTTAAATGCTATTTTCGTCTTGGTAATATTGAAGTTAGCATTCTCAAAATCTACCCAATCTTGATAAAAGATTCTGACTGTTGCTTTACCAAAGATAAGTGTTGCTGAAGTTGCTGATTTTGGTCCCAGGCCATCATGAAAAGCTGTCTGGGTTTGTTGAGAAGGCAGACTGCCGGTAGCAGCGTATGCTTGCTTTGAATACAATCAGGGAGAGGTACCACCTCCTAACAGATCTGCTTACTCTGTGCCTTTAGGGTTGTACATATGTAGTTTCATTATGAAAATATTTCACTTATTTCGTGTTGCTGGTAGCCCCACAGAGCAGAGGCACACTGAGAAATGCTTTTTTGGCTGGCCTCACCAGCTGAACTTCCAAACAAGGGCTTGATTGTCCACCTGTGAACTCACATTGCTATTATCTTCTGTGTTTTTTTGCAAACATCATTATCTGTGATGTTTTGCAGTGCTGCATGAATACCCTAAACATTGCCCTGTATATGTTCAGTGGACCCTCCTGGAATTACCAACGGATGTAGGTGTCAGTGGAATTGTGCTGTAAGCCCAGATCCACATATGCAAAATCACAGACCAGCTGCTTTTCATGTTCTTTGCATTGGTTCTCAACCCTTTTTGATGTAGAAGAGGCAACTATGTAAGCCTATGTTGAGAAAGGGGCTGGCATCAAGAGACTGTTTTCTGCCATTTTCAGCTGGGTTATTTACTGTGCTGAAGTCTCTTGCTGGTAGTCAGAGAAATCTGTGAAAATTTGTGGTCCTGAAAAAACTTGAAGGCTCAGGAAAAATTTGAAGGAAGCTAGTCCTATTGTCCAACACTTACACAGGACCCCAGAGAGCTGCCTGCAATGGAAATTCCCAGCGACCTCTAATGGGGGGAAGGGAGACATCAGTGGGACCTTTACTGCAGCAGCGCTGGAACTGGCCTGAAGAGTTGTTAGCAGTTACCCACAGAAACCAGAGAAAACCAGTTTGACTCTTCATTTTATTTGAGTTCATCTTACTTAAGTTACCTCTGCAAATAAAGGGACTGAATTTGGCTTAAATCTTTAGGCAAATCAGATAAAACCCAGAGAGCTTTATCAATTTTTTTACTACAATACAAGCACATCCTGAAAGTAATGTGAAATTTGCATTATTTTGATGTCAAATCAAAAGTAGCCAGATGTGGCAAAAAACTATTCAGAGTTTAGTTCTATTTTAAACAAATTTGACCTAAATCTCAACCTTTGTTAATAAGTCCAGATCATTTAACTTTTGCTTAGTTTGGGGTTTTATTAAAGTTTATCTGTACAGTTTGCACTGAAATAAAGTGGCTTTGCAAAGCATTACTTTAATATGAGTTATCAACAAGAACAAGTTTGACTCCTCCTCATCCATTTGTCCTCCTAGAATTTTCCCTTCCGCATTTCAGGGGACCCAGTTCACTTTACAGGCATTGGGCAAGCCTTTCCTGAAGTTCAGGCAAAGGATAGTCCTCATCTGGCTTGTAGAGCAGGGCTCATCTCTTCCACCCTGCTTCCTGTATGAGCAGAGTTATGTGCAAAGCCCTTTCTTGTCTTCCTTCCCTTCAGAACTGCAGCACCATGAGCAGAGGTGCCTGAAGGAGAGGAAATTAGGCATTGGTATCACAAGGTCCCAGATGGGAATGCTGTAACTCAGAGGAGTGAGGTAGCAGAAGGGAGAGAAGAGGAAGAGAACAAGACCCTCCCCTCTTCCTCATACGCATGCCTGAAACCTTACTATACCCCACTAAGTCTGGAGTCTCTTTCCTGCTTCCCTCACTCACTGAAAGCTTACTGCCAGCCTGAATTTTGCCTTTATGAAGGTCAGTAACTGGGGTAGCTCTAAAGATTCTTGGTAGTTTCCTTACAGCAGTATTAGTCTATGACACAGGAGAAACAGGAAACACTGGTGACGTGGAAGATGCCAGACAATGATGTATAAGATGGTTGCATGAAACCCTCCCAAAGTTCCAAACTTTCACAGGTGTTCCTCTGCCCTTGGCAGATATGGGGCACCATCTCTCAGCAGGCAGAGTGTAGCCAGCATCCAAATGCAAAATGCCTAATTAGGTGATTTATAATTATATCAGTAGCATGTGGCTCACCCAGTGCAGAGCATTTTGCTGAGCATACACCTGGTTATCAAATAACCCCTCCCATGAGGGGTGATTTAAATGACCTGAAACAGGCTGAAGGTTCAGTAGGGTGAAGGAGAGTATGGGAGAGAGAAACCTCTGTAGCTCACTAGTCACTGGCAGTCACCTGGGAAAGGCAAAGCCATAGTTCTGATTAAAAATCTGGTTTTGGTACTTTAACCCTGAATTCTTCACACAAAGTTCATTAGCAGTCCTTGGGATGGCACTGTGAGGGTGCAACCATTAGAGTGCAGAACATGCTCCATCCCTTCTCTAAGCCTGTGACCCACTGCAGGGGAGTCACTGTGAAGTGCTGTCCCCAGGCCCTTGGATGAGACACCACAGTACTGCAGGCAGCTGTGGCATCCTCTGCCCAAGCCAAGCAGCTGGATATTGGGTTGGAGAAGCCTGAGTGTTTCAGATCACACAGGACACCAATATCTTACTGGAGAATGAGCCATGTTCTAGGTATATGTCCTATCCATTTTTAAAAAATCCCTTTCTGACACTAAAGCCATTTATCCTGTGACAGCACTTGTGAATTGAGCTGCTGGAGTATGGCTTTAGGGACCTATCATAGGTAGGCAAAGGAATAGCACTTTTCTGCTACTAGGCTCTTAGGACAACATCTCTGAAAAACACGACGTGCCACAGACACAGGCAGGTCCTTTTTGAATTGCTCAGTTATACCTAAATGTCTGAAAATTACCATTGTTGCCCTTGCTCTAGACTCAGATTCTTTATCTGCATTTGCCATCACCACAGAAAGCAGAGAAAGTGTACCTTAAAAATTACTAAGAAAGGATTCCATGGCCATGGTGGGATGGCCACCACTTCATGATTGGATGCTTTGATGAGCCATCAAAGTGTGACTGAAAGTCTGCATTTAAAAAATCCACTGCATGTGTTTTACTCTACTACCTTAACTGTAGCAGTATTTCCCTGCTTGTTTTTTCTCTGCTCTCCTGTTTTTCTTCACAGCTCTTGTTTTTATTGGTGTCTGCTGATGGAACACTTTTTGTCACAGAAAGGGAAATGGATCACCATTACCAAAACACTGCTCAAGTCTCTGTAAGATGCTTTGCCTAGTTTTAATTACAGAAGGAGAGTTAGAATCTGTGTGCTGAAGGCATTTGGGTCACTTGGAGACTTTTGTTTAATAACTGTGCCTGGAGGTAGGATTTTTCTTAAAATATACAGAGACCTCTTTTCTCACTAAATAAAACATATGTTTTCTTCATATTGACTGAAAAGGATATTTCTCTTACTCAAATTTTCAGTGGAAATTATGAATCATGAGCCACTATTCAACATGGGTGGCTGTTTTCTTTAGTATGTCTATATTTTCCAGTAAAGAGCATACTTTTTTCTTTGATCTTGAAACAGAAATATTACCAACAGAGTTAGTAGGAAGAAAAAACAGGGTGTGATTCATCTGGGTTCAATTCCTGAGGCAGATGAAGCTACCTTTATCTTTTGAAGCTGGTGATGGTGCAGTAGGAAGTGCTTCATACCGCTTTGCCTTGACAGTGTAAAAAAGAAAGAAGGAAATGCAGAAAAGATGCTCAGCAGCATCTCTTACACTGCCTTGATGTGGCTCCTCAGCCAGGCCAGACTGCTGTGGACCACTGAGGGTGCCTGTCAGAGGCAGAGCAGTTCCTTTACAAATGGAAAACTGTGGGAACAGTATTTGGGAGGACAGTGTCTACATCAGACCCTCATACAGATGAAGCCCCAGGCCAGGGACTGTTTTGCTGAATAAATATATTGTGCTTGAAAGAGATCCTTATTCACTGGCTGCATGATTTAATCAAAAAAACCACAGTTTTTTGAGTAAACAGCAGGGCTACTTTTAGAAGCAAAATACTTTTTGCTCTGGAAGTATGCCTTAAAGATTGCTTATTGTAGCCTACAGAAGGTCTGTAGGTGATAGAAGCTGCTGTCTGGCTAAGGTTTTGTGAATCAACAGGGTGGATGTCAGGTATTTCTCTGGAAGCTGTCTCCACAGGCAATATTTGCCAATTTCTATTGTCATGGTCATGAGACATTGCAGCTCCCTAGATAGTAAATCGTTTAATTTAGATTTTCTTTCCCATGCTCCTGAAACCCACACAGCCCTCTAACACAGCCATGACAATGTCTTTCCCTTCTCTTTCATGACCACAATAAAACCAAGCAGGGCCTTCTGCCAGGCCCTTCCCCAGAGTTCCCCCTTTCTGCTCAAGTGAGCCACTGTAGAGTCCTGCTGCTGCCAGCTGATGTCCTGGATCACTATCCTGCTGCAGAAGGAGAACTCCTGCTTGAGCTTCTGAGGCATTAAGAAGAGTCAGAGTGTGGAATGAGGTAGATTTCCATGGAGCTGTGGTTGTGACTGAACAGCAGAGACACAGCCAGGAGAAGGGACAGAAATGCAATGGCTCTCAAGGATATAGGTAGCAAGAGCTACTGAGGTCTAGCTCCACTTCATGAAAGCAGCAGCACTGTCTGATTAGAGAGATCCTGTTGTTCCTCTGTCTCATGGTCCTGCTCCTGCCCAGCTGTGTGGTAGCCCCATTGAAAGGAGCATCAACACAGGCAGTTCTGCTGGCACTCAGCCAAGTGCTTAATGCAACATCCATTGTTTCACTCGGGCCCAAAAGAGCCTTAATGAACAAAATTTTTTTTTTAATTTTTTTTTTTTTTTTTTTTTTTGGCGGGGGGTTGTTCGCTTTGTTGGTTTGGGTTGGGTTGGAGCGGGGGGGCTGTTGTTTTTCAGAGGGAAAATTATTTGACTGAATAGATAACAACAAGTACCTTACACTTTGTGGAGGAAAGTGGCCAGCTGAAGGACTGAGAATTCTAGTTCTGAGCTTCTTCCTTTAGTGTTTGGCCCCAGGAGCCTGAAAAGCCAATGCAGTGCTCTCATACTCCATAGATTATGTTCAAACTGCCACCCTTGGAAGGCTATGTGCTCCCTCCTGCTCTCATCGGCTGGAGCTAACGTAATTTCCACTTTTCTCAGTGATTCAGAGATTTTTCCAGAAGAACCCTAGGGCAGCAAATGACTCTTACTACTCATCAGGTGGAAAGGGAATTCCCCCTTGCAAGTCTTTGCACGATCCAGATGTTAAATCCTGGCCTCAGTTTTGAGAGATGCAATACAATATACAAGCTGCAGTGAAACTTGCTGCTGCAGTGCATCGAGACAGGGATGAAATATCTTTGGTGATGGATTTGCCAACAGTGTGCTAAGAACTGGGAGGAGTGTTGCAGGATTTAATATGTGGAGGACATTAGATATTTCAAAGTTGTTAATGTTTGCAGTTTTTAAAAATGATTATGCTTGATGTGTGCAGCAGCTAAATCTTTCTTGTTGATAATCAGAGCTGATTTATCTCTTTTTAAAAATTGATCTCAGGCCATACAAGATCTTATTACTCCCAAGAGGAATTAAATAGCTCAAGCATACTCACTTAGATGAAGTTCACCCCCTGACCTCTTATTCATATCTCCAGTTCATACCTGTCCACTTCATTTTGCCAGAAAAGCTGTTTAATCCTTCCTATTCCTCCCTCCTCTCCAAGCCACCCCACTCACTGAATTGAACTCCTAATCACAGAACATAAATACAAACTTTCATCTCTCAAGGAAATAGGAGATTTTTATCTCAATGGGTAGACTGCCATAAGCATGATGGACTGGACAACTTGAGAGATTTGGGTATATGGAATATCTCATTGCAGTTAAAGTCAAATGAAGGCAGAGACTTAGATCCAGCTCCCCAGTAAATCTTGTATGGGCAGAAGTCCCTACTGACCACATGGATTTATTTTTAACTAAATATTTTCAAAAACCTGCTTGGTTTTGGGTTTTTTTCTGTATTTTTCTGCATGGCAACTTAGAGATTCAAATGTATAGGGAACTTCCCACATTATAAAACACTTTATAAATAATGTTGTGTGATATCTTCAGTAGCAATCCTCATTTTGATTCATTTGTTTGCTTTACTCAACTTTGGGGGCATCTTTTCCCCAGTCTTAAATAAACTCCTTATAGCCTGTAAGAAATATGATAAAATTTAGAACTATTTGACTTTGAAGTCAATGAAATACCTGTACTAAGGGAAAATGGTCCTCTTAGTGTCATTTTATTCCCTATCCTATATATTAGATATGAAACTGCAGTCTTAAAGCTAATCATTAAATTCCTAGAGCATTCATACTTAGGTTAATAATTCAGCTTGGGAAGATAAACTTGAAAAATATATATCAAGGTTTGCATTTCAAACCATCTCAAGATATGCAGGAATTCAAATGATGATATATTTATATTTATCCTTCCTCCAGAAATTGTCTTTTCCCAAAACTGAGGGTTTCCAAAGAGAGATTTTACTTTTTGAAATGATGACCTGTAAGAATATCAGGTTTTTTGTTTAGTCCTACAGTCTGTTATTTTTTATTTTCTTTTATTTTGATCCTTTCTTGTCACACAATCTATAGACTTGGTTCATGTTATTTTTACATAGCTTTTTCTTATTTTTCTCAGTTTGTCATCCTTTATCTTCTTCCAGCTCCTTTTGATTTGGAGGTATTAGAAATGGCAGAAAGAAATTGAAAAATGTCCCAAAATAATCTGGGACATTATAAGGATACTGCATCAGGGATTAAAGGAAAGGAAGAAGATATGGGACAATATAAAAAAAAAAACTTTCTTATTAAAATAATAGGAAATAAACACATGCAAACAGTGTCATTACCCCACTGCCTAGAACCAGGTCCAAATTTTTGGTTTTCAGTTTTTTAATTTTTTTTTCCTATGTCCTTTCCCTGTTATCCACTAAAATGCTATACAGGGATAAATTGCCCTGCACTCTTTCCCCATTGTGCTGTGGATTTTACTCAGATTAATTCTTTCACATGATATGCATGCATGCATGAAGGTTCTTATGGACACATATGGCATAATTAAAAATGTTTTATTAAGAATAAAAATATCTTTTTCCAAAAAGAAAGGAGTAATGGAACCTGAGACTTCCACAAGCTTTGTTATAATGAATTTAAGTCATCTATCTCTCCAGTGTAGGATGTATGTATTTTGAACTGCTTTTTCAGACTTCCATCATTTATTGTTTATTCAGCTGCATCCCAAGGCAAACACCAAATTTTTCCTTCTTTCAGAAACACTTTATTTCTTGAATTTTCTTCTCAGTCTGGTGAAAGGTTCCAGAGGATAACCCTTCACTCTTACATAGGATCTTGCATCCAGGTCTTGTCATAGGTAGAAGATGTTAGTTATTTTCACTAAAAATTTTCAAACACAGTAATGTCATCAATATTTTTTTAAAATCATGAAATAAATGTATTTATGGATGTACAGAGGCAAGCTTAGTTTGCTGGAGAGGTCAAGTAATTTGTCGAAAAATGGTGGGAGAAAATGTAATATGACCCAATACACCAGGGTTCCCCTCTCCATCTCTGCCTAGGAGCTGGTTAGCTGAGCAGGGCTGTGTAATTGGCAGTCCCTGCCTGATTTGATGTTTTACTCATTTTCAGTGTCACAGTTAGCAGTTTGCACCTTCTCTCTGCAATACTTCTGTCTATCCAGGTGTTTGTTGAGGAAAACCTTGTTCTTGATGTACCAGCTTATTTCCTCCTTGTCCCCATTTGCCCTATCAAATTTGAAACCAGCCTTCTGTGTGCCAGACAAGCAGGCTGTTTATCTCTCTCAATAGTATTCTCTGACCAGTATTTGGGCTTTTCTAATGTATTACAGAGAGGTTTAGAGTCAATGTACCACTCTGGTTCCAGCAGCCCAAAGTGTCTGGCAAGATATGCAGGCTGGATTCACAGCTGGTCATTTATGATCTGAGTTTTGATGAATTTCACATAGAGCATGAAGGATTGATCATTTCATTCATATTGAAGGCTCTGAGCAATTTGAGGCAGATCAAGTAATGCCTGAACCCTCTGGGGAAGTTGTAAAGGTTTCATGTCAAATCACAAGAGGAAGATGATTGCAATGCAGAGTCCATGAATATACTGACCATAGGGACTGTGTTGTGTTTGTGCTGCAAGACATGAAAAGGGGAGATTGTGCCTTCTAGTTTAGAGACAGATCTTGTAGGTTTGAACTGAGCTAAGGAGCAATTGCAGCCTTACAATATATCCATTTTGTAATATATTCCTCTGTTAGTGAAAGCATTCAGGATTTTGTTAAATAGGAGGAGCCCCAAGGTGTGAATGGCAAAGATGTATTGACAGCACAAATACAAATAATGCAGATGCACAAAACTGAGACAGTGTCACAGAGAAGTTTCTGCTGTACTGTCTCAGGTTTTGTTCCCCTGCTAAACTAACCCTAACAAAAGGGCATGTGCAATACATGGCAGTATGGCTGTACCACAGGGGTTGGCTTTGGAGGTAGTCTTTTTTTTTGTCTCCAGTGGAAAGTTTATCATAAAAGAGACTAGAAGATAAAAGTTCTTTCTGTAGCAGCACTACAGGAATCTTACATTTTCTTCAACTAAAAGCTGACACCTTTAACTTGTTATCATTTTGTGTCCATGAGTCAGTGGATCAGGCAGGGTTCCAGTTCACAAACAAGGCTAGAGCAAACCACAGCTCAGAACAGTACTACAGTGAGTGTCACATGACTGAGCACAGGGCCATTGTGAGAGCTCAGGGAGGCTGGGGAAGATGGGGAAATGCTAATTTCCCATTGTCCAAGTTCAAGTAGCTGGAAAACTGCTTCCAAAATTTCCACTCCGCAACCAGCTTATACCTAGAATAGAAATGGAGAATCAGTTATGTGCAGCACTCATGTCTGAATAAGTCCAAATTCTTCTTCTCTTCTGTATCCAGAAGTGCTTATGTAGTAGCTTCTGCAGGGTTTAAGTAGTTATGGAAGCTCCTCATTCTCTGCAGAATATTTGCCCTTAGCCAGTAACACTCATAAATCTAGTAAATCACTTCCCCACAGAGATTTTTGGTACCATGCATCATCTCAAGAATCTGAACAGAGCAGTTTTGCATCTCTTCCTCATGCATAAGATCATTGCTTTGCACAGATGTGAAGCAGTGGCATTTCTAGGAACCAGCCCACCGCTAAGATTCAAAAGGTTTCCAGAGATTTTGCTTTTAGTTTTGTCTTCCTGCAAGGTGGCAGCATGATCTCCCTTAACAAGCTCTTTTAACAATCCCACCCAGGCATCCAGCCACCCACCCAGAATCAGAGGCAGACACAGCAAGCAGTTCTTCCCCTCCCAGAGAAAGCCTTGCAGCAGACACAGGCAGAGGTACAGCTGGGCTTAACACAACCTCAGATTCTTGGCTTTTTAGCTGCATTCACTGCTGCCATGGGCATGTATTCACTGTTGTACTCAAGGGAGTTGGATTCACAATTCTGATTCTGCCAACAGAGAGAAAATGCCATGAATTTAATTTGTGGTCACTTACCTTTGCCACTCCTGCCTTTGTTCATTGAGTAGGGCAGTTACTCTGTTTTCAGTGGGAACATTAAGGTCAGAATGGACATGTCAAACTCACACAGAAAACTTGGAATAAAACAAACTGAAAATTAAAAACACACATTGCCCAAAACAATAGCTAATGTCCTTGGTCTTTCTTCTTTCCTAAGTAAAATCTAAGTGGTTTTGCAGCAAAACAGTGCTGGAATTGCTCCACGGATGATTGTTTCCACTTCTTAAAGAAAACTATCAGGTGAACTGCTTACGAAAAAAAGTTTGCTGACCTGGGCAGCATTTCTCCTCTTTCCTTTGGTTCAAAGCTTTTAAATCAAGAAACAATTCAGTCTAGGAAAAATTAAATCTGAGCTACTGTCATTAATTACTTGAATTCCAGGGGTAAATTAACAACTCAGTCTTTTTGTCAAAAAACACAGCACTGCTGAGTGAGTGTGTGCATGTCCCACTCTCTAAATCTCATTAAATCATGTTCCTGATCCATGACCTTTGGAAGAAGGGTTCTGCATTATCTCATATGTTTACTTACCTTGTTCTTTAAGCAACAAGCCACAACACAGCAGACACAGGAAACAGCAAAAATGATCACGCCAATAATAACCCATGGCACGAGTCCAAGTGAAAAGCAATCCTCCTTATCTGAAATGGGGAGGCAAAAAAAAAGTCATTACTGATAATTTTCATTTTTGCCTTCTACAGATAACTTTAATTCTTTTCCCTCTTCATATTAATAGATTAGCAAAAGTGAACTCTGAAGAAGGATTTTGCTGAGGTGAATTGTCACCTAGGAAAAGTGTATTCAGTAGGAAGCAGAAGATGGCATTTTTTCAGAAAGAAAGGGGAAACTGTTGGTACACAGCACTGAAAGTGTAGACTGAAAAGAAACCAAGCCTGGCTTGAGAACATTCTGAGAAGGAAAATAAAAAACCAGAAAAATCCCAACCTCCAACATGGTGTTTCAGATCTGAACAAGGTTTAAGCTTATATGCAGGAAGTACCACAGGTGATTTTAAGGGCAGCCTGGTCAAAAGAAGGGTAGACTTTGGCAACCATGTTTGGATAGGGAGGCAAGCTGAGGTACTCAAGATTGCCTTTACCCAGATCTGGGAGAAAATATGACAGGGTATGAAACATTTAGAAAAACCTTTGAACATCTGGCTATCCATACAAGTGGAAATTGACACTGCCAAATATCCAAACAAATGGACATGGTTTTGTCCAGACAAAACCAAATGTCATGGCTTGATTCTTTTTAAATACAGAGAGGATTGAGATACAACTTGACTAAAGCACATAATTTCTGTAGCATTTCAGCCCCTTTGTTTATTTCTGGTGTTGGGAGAGAGGAAAAGAAAGCAAGGGAAGGCCAACAGGCAGTACCATGCTGCAACTGAACTGTATGCAGAACCAAGAATTGGTGTGAGCAAAACCACCATTAACTCTTTCAGTTTGGTATACTAAGAGCCACTGAATGAAAGCCAGGTCAAAATTAAAACCTGGGCAGTTAGTCTTCTGGAGTTAGTCCAAGCCCTTCTCAGTAAAGGGCCAAAAATTCTCAACAGCTGTGGATCACTTCTGCTCTAAGAGGGCCCTAAAGCTGAAGGTCTTCACAGAGGTGAACACCATCTTCTTCACACCTCAATGGCATCTGAGAGTTCTATATACCACTACTAGTATGGGTATTTTACAATCGATTTTCTTTAATCCTAGGCTTTTGAAAATGGCTCTCAGAATGGATTTTTTTCCCACTGGCTAGACCAAATCTTAATACTTATACTCAGCAACTTTAAAATGGACAAGAGAAATTGCTGTTCCAGGCAAAAGAGAGACTGCAGTACTCTAGAATCTGTAATCAAGCTAACTTGGGGGCCACCACCACCACCCAAAGCTCAGCATGGCCTGCAAAACCTACACAAGAATATGAATCAATATGGAGAGAACGTGCTGAGCAGTGTGCCAATGCAGCTCCACTGTTACCAGCCCCCCCTGCTGAGTAGTTTTTAGCTGCCTGGTCATTAGCTGTGTGAACTCAGGTCACATTCTTTGCTGCAGCATAGCTCTACCCAGTGTCTGCTTATCAGTAAACTGAAGTGAGGGGAGAAGAGAACTTAACTTACCTTGGATGTACAAATAGGTTTCTCTCAGACAGCACTCTATGTAAGGAGGGGGTAAGAATATCTCCAGGCAGTATGTATAAACGTCAATATGTTTTCTCTCCAGATTTTTAAGAATGAAAATGGTGCTGCTGCTTGAATTCTGTGTCTGACAGTAGGTGACATTATTCTGGAAGATAACTCTCTCTTTGTTCAAATGGAGTGCACAGATTTGCTTCTTTTCACGCCCTTTGAAGAGGGTCATGCTGAATTCACTCACATTTTTGGGATTGGGGAATGTGAAATTGAAGCTTCCATTTTCAAATTCCACCATCACCTGGGCATCAGAGATGTGGGCCTGATCTGAAGACATGAAAACAATAAGTATAGTCACACACAGAGCAGTGAAAAGAATCCTTAAAGTGCTAAGAAACTCATTTAAACAACAACAACAAAACATTAACCATGTGATTGCAATTTAGGGCATGTATGTACTCAGAACAGCCTGGCTGTGAAAAGCAGCCCTCACAATGAGATACCACTGCATTATTCTGGTTGTGCCAGACATTACAGATAAAATATATGAGACCTGGCCTGTCATCTGCTCTAAGGGTGGAGAGATTACTCTTAGCATTAGATCAGTGAGCTTGATAATATTACTACTAAAGCTACTAAATGATGAAGTTACTAATATTACTTGCAATATCAATTACTAGATATTTTTTAATCGCCCCCCTGGACCAAACACTGTGTAGACATATAATCCCTGCCTCAGTGTCACATTGTCCTGTACATAGATAAAACAAGTGGGACAAAGATTATATGATAATAATTATCTCTGGTATATGGTTTGTAATCTGTACCCTACTGAACATACAATTATAAAATCATTTAGATTAGAAAAGACCCTTAAGATCATGAAGTCCAAGCATTAGCTCAGCATTGCCAAATCAACCACCAAACCATGTCCCTAAGTGGCACACCAACATGTCTTTTAAATTCCCCCAGGGGTGATGACTCTACCACTTCTCCAGGCAGCCTGTTTCAATTCTTGACTGCTCTTTCAGTGAAGAAATTTTTCCTAATATCCAGTATAAATCTCTCCTCATGCAACTTGAGGCCATTTCCTCTTGTCTTGTCACTTGCTACTTAGGAGAAGAGACTGAACCCTACCTTGCTGCAGCCTCCTTTCAGGTCTGTGTAGAAAATGGCAAGTTCTCCCCTGAGCCTCCTTTTTTTCAGGCTAAACAACCCCAACTCCCTCAGACACTCCTTTCATCAGCTCTGTTTCCTCCTCTGGACCCAGTCTAGGACCTCAATGTCTTTACTGCAGTGAGGGACCCAAAACTGGACACAGGATTCGAGGTGTGGCCTCACCAGTGCCAAGTACAGGGTGACAGTCTTTGGCCTGACCTTCCTGGCCACAAAGTAATTGATAGAGGCCAGGATGCCACTGACTTTCTTGGCCACCTGGGCACACACTGGCTCATGTTCAGCTGCTGCTGACTAGCACCCTCAGGACCTTTACCAGGCAACTTTCCAGACACTCTTCCCTCGCCTTGTAGGGCTGCCTGGGTTGTTGTGACCCAAATGCAGGAGTTGGCACTTGGCCTTCTTGAACCTCATACACTTGATCTCAACCCATTGATCCAGCCTGTCCAGAGCCTTCCTGTACTCCCACCTAACACTTCCACCTAACTTGGTGTTGTCTGCAAAGTTACTGAAGGTGCACCCCTCATAGAGGTCATTGATAAAGATATTAAACAGAACTGGCCCCAAAACTGAGCCCTGGGGAGTCCCACTTGTAAGCAGCCACCAGCTGGATGTAACTCTATTCACCGCCACTCTCTGGGCCCCGTGACCCAGCTAGGTTGATGATGTAGCTGGAAATTTAAAATGGGATGTGAATCCCAGGCTCCCACGTGACTGCCTTAACCACAGGACCTGACTTGTCTTTGTGGAATAGATAGTGATTTGAGACATGACATAAAGTTTCAACCTCACTGCCTAGATGGCTATGGTACCGCTATTGCTCAGATAATAAAAGGCATAGAGGAAAAATGTTACTGTGTGTGTGCACCCACATGCAATCCAGAAATCACATTTCACCCTCCCAAAATCTCTACGAAAAGCTCTCAGATGTTGTGTGACTCTCATTTTACAAATTTCTTGGAAAAGGAATGAAACTGAACTGACCAAAGATATCCTGCTACCTCACAGCTTGACATTGTAAAGTCAATAGCACAGAAAACTCCGTCAGACAGAAATATGTTAAAATGTGCAGTAAAAAAATGACAGTTTTTTTCTATAAGGGCAGTATTTTCTGATGTAGAAAGGCATTTAAAACTGTAAACCAAATTAGGCAAATGAATCTTACCTATATTTTTGCATGCACATGATGAGCAGCTGTCAACTCCTGAAAAATACAAAGTTGTTTTCTGTTTAAAATTCAAGAAGAGAGATGCAGGAACAGAGGGTTAACCTTGCAGTGTTAAGATGCTGAAGCTATTTTATCATTTTTATCATTATCCTATCTGATCCTTTCTGTACTATACTCTAAAGTCATATGATATGATAAAAGAATGAAATATAAAAATCAAAGTAGAAAGAAAATGCTCAAGATGAGAATTTATATTGATCATGCGTATAACATTCACAAATTCTTAAAACACCTTTGCAAAGTAATACATGTACTTCAGAAGTAGAACTGACATGAAAGTAAAAGTCTCACTAAGATACTGAGGAAATCTGCCTGAAATAAAAAAGCATATATTTGATTTCTCATGAGTCCTGATTTTGCAATAAGCCAACATTATACTTTTCCCAGACTAAAGTACTCATTTCCATCAATGTTTGTTCTGCTTCCCCCACTGCTTTACACAGCACCAAAACATTGTATAATTATCTGGATCACGTTCCAAAACATACATCAAGAAAACAGTCAAGCAATGCATATGGTTTTGTTCCTTTTTCAATAGCAACTTTTTGTCTTATTGTTCCTAGATGATCTTCATTACAGAACACAAACACATTTTTAATAATTGTTCTGGTTTTGTTTTTTAAACCACTGCCTGCATCACCACACACTATGGCAACACTTTGAAACGATTTTTATGTCAGTACTGGCAACATAGCAGAGTTTGGTAGTGTTTCATTTGGAATTTTCCTTTTTGCAGTGCCCTAAAATTAAATGTTCATAAAGGTAAACAAAAAAAATTCTATCTGCTATTCCTGTTTTCTGGTAGCCTGAGTAAGTTCTTCAGATGCTGGGCAGAATGAGATATATCTACATCAGGATTTTATGATGCTAAGGAAATACAGGGCAAATACTTAAGGACTCGGGTGCACTGTCCTAGTCTTGTGACAGCTGCATGGTAGTCGAGATAGATCCACACGGAGTAGACCCCCAGGTGTGCCAGGTATTGCACTGATTGCATGGTATAAATAATCTTTTTTTTCCAAGGCATCTGTTATCTTTTACATTAACCTGTAAATGCCCAGGAACATAGGACCATTCTCTTTTGAGTACCTTTGTATGATCTCAACTCTTTCAGTCTGTTAGTGTTCATGCTTTTTTCCTTTTTTGAATTCTTGCTCCTCAGTTACTGCCATTGGCAAGAGCACTGAAATGAATGATACTCATTTAAGATACCTTTAGTGTGACACAGAAGCTAATGGACTTCTGGAAGAGACTTTGCAGTACTCAGAGAGCAGTAAAAACTGTTATCCCTTCTTGACTGATTTACCATTTCCCTAGTCATCAAATTCTTCCTAGTTTACTGTGCACAGTCAGCACCCTTATCTAATTCTGTGACAGTTCTAATATCTGTACTTCACTCAGGACTATTACTTAAGTATATGATAACAGACAAGGTATTTAGCATCCTGTAGCACTGGTGTGAAGACACAGAGAAAACACACAGCTTGCCAAGCCCCAGTGAAACAGAGCTCTAGTACCACTGAAGGCACAGACAGAAAGTGCACTCTCTTAAAATTTTATATAGTCTGAAAAGATGAAGGCAAAGGTCAAATAAAGAAATAATTCTTGATGACTTATCTGTTGCATGATGAAAGAAAACAGTCACTATGAGAACAACATTTGAGATAAAGGTCATTTTAAATGCTCTGTAGATTGACATCCTGTAGTTCAGTAACACATACCTTTAAAATTTGGCCAAACACCCAAAAAATTATTTAGGGAAGGGAAGAAAAAAACAAATGTACAGCAGAAGTTAGGGAGCATGATGAATGCATAAACTTATCTGATACTTTTGAGAAGCACCTACCTGGAGTTGAAACCTCTACATTTGTAACTGGTCATCTGGGAGGAAAGGCAGATGCTGACTCTGTCAGTGCAGCTACAGAGCCAAGCGGTGCCATACTCCTTCAATGTCCCAGAGGAGCCTGGGACAACTCTATTCTGAGCACTAAAGTAAAAACTTCAGGTCTGTTTTCTCTGTTTGTCTCCGAATAGTTCAATTTCACTGTTAGCTAATGAAATTGCCCTTCCATAGCATGTGGGTTAGAATGTTTGCCAGAGATCATGGTTTTAATTCCTTTTTTTTAAATGAAAAGGGGCAGAGAGAGGTCATTGAGCATTTAGTTCATGTGACCTTGTGTCAAGCTGAAAGATTGTTTTGTATTCTCTCCAACCCAGAAGCCTAAAATGACTGTTTTCAAGGAACACTCAGTAAAGTATTTCTCTGAATGAGCATTTTGGTAAATGTGATGCAATTAGTATTCCTCTGAAACAAGTAGCCGTAGAGAAGAGTGTTCTTTGCATAGGATAAATCAGCACATTTTAGAATTTTAGATTTGCCTGAGATTAAAATACAAAACTGTCTACATGGATGACCACGATGGGTAAGAGCTGATATAAATTTCCAACTCACTAGCTATTCTGCATCAGCTCCTAATTTGAATGCCCTTGCTGAATACTAAGAAGTTGCTTATTCCCCCTCCCTGTGCCTGACTGCTGATCTTCTGTGCCCACTCATTCCTAGGTACCCATTCATTCCTAGGTAATCATATGGACCTGCAGCCCTCTGTTGTTAATGGCCAGACACATTGGGGATGTTTCTTGCCAAGCTCCAGTCAGAATGAATGTACATTCAGTAGGATGTGAGACAGGAACCAGGGGTTTAAACATCCAGTAATATTGAGAGATTCCCTGACTAAATCTCCCTAATTCTACCTCAAAAACATGTGAATAAAAGTCTACATTATGGTATTGTTGAAATTGAACAGAAGAATTTCACTGGTTCAGCAGTAAAAATGCTTAGTTTTGGCTGAAAGATTCCTTTTTGTTATTTTTCATAAAAAACGATTATTCTTTTGCATATAAAGGTTTGAGAAGAGGAAACAAATCTTTAGTTGTGCCAAGACAAATATTGTGGTTTAGATATAAATTAAAGATATTAACGTGTATGAAAGCTACATCTTGTTATGTACACCTCTGAAGGAGATCTTGCGTGTGTGTATATTTCTGTATAACTGTATTTACAGTCATGTACATTTCCACCTCAATTTCATCTTTAGTGCAGCAGGAAAACCTTTTGGAAAAAGTTTGGGAATTTCTATGGTAGTGTGCTTGGATACTGATGCCAATGGAAAGTGTGTTATTTTCATTTTAATAAGATTGCAATTTTGAGCTTTCTAGTTATTCTTTGGCAGACCCAGCACTATCTGAAAACACCACCAATCTATTATACATTTTGGTCCTAACAGAAGTTTAAAAACCACTTTCAATCACTTTTCAAGCTTGGGGTTCAGACCAGGAGAATGGAAAAATGCTACTTTGTTTTCTTGCTGTTTGTATGATCTGCCCCAGCTCTCAGAAAACTAGCTAGCTGATGAAAACAACAAGCATAATTTCACTTGAGTGCGTTTGCCTCTGAAGATGAGCAAGGAAATCACAGACCCTGCCTTTAAAACAAACACATTTGTTTTTTCATACTAAATGCATAATGAAACAGCACATAGCTTTTAAGCTGCTATAGTTTCAAACTTCCAAGGCACTCTTAAAGATGACACTGTCAATTTAGTGTCATTAGTCATGCTTAAAATTAACACGTTTCTATCTTTCAAGATCCAGGATTCAGTGAGGAAGGAGTGCTTGTGGGCAAAGCAGTAATGGCCCAATTTATTCTAGCAAGCCATCTTTAATCTGAATTATTTCTATGGTATAACTTATGATAAGAAATGCTGAAATTCATATAAAACATACCACGGAAAGAACTGCCAGTGCTGATAATATTGCAGAATCCCTTCTAAAAATTGTCATGGTTTCCTGCTGTATTGATAACAAGAAAGGGGTGAAGAGTGATAATGCTTTGCAAATGTTGGTGTGCCAAAGCTCATGTGCAGTTTCATTGCAAGGGCCTCAAGTGCTCTGGAATCCTACCTCCAGCTCTGTACTCCAAAATCCCATTGCCTGTGTTTCTCTGCGGGTAACAGAGAGGCTCCCTGCTCTTATGAACAATTTCTTTTTCACAATTGCCTTGCACATATGCAGGCATATACATCACCTCCTGTGACCTATTTACATCCAGAGGTCACAAGTTATGCTGAGAACACTGTAAGACAAAAAACATGAGAAATACCCTTTCTTCTTACATGCAGTCTCTTTCTCTTGTCATCTCCTTTGCCCAGTCTCCTGTCCAAATCCTATCCTCCACATTTGAAGGAAAGGTGAAATGCTGGTATCAGACAGAACAATTATTTGCACCCTTAAAATTATAGTTTATTTCTTCCCACAAGGAAGAACTTTCTAGATAGCTTCAGTCATGTGTAAAAGCATGCTGGTCAGGTATTCGTGCTAAATTGACTAGATGAGAAGTAACCAAACTGAAAGTATTTTTTGTTAGTAGATTTAGGAACAACTTTCCAGGGAGAACTCTCTTTAGAGATACTGATTACAATTAACCTTTCTTGTGATCTCCCCCATCTTTTCATTCTATCTGAAAACTCAGCATACTATCAATATATTAGTTAGCCTTCAAAAGTGTATCTGCATAACCTAAAGAGCTGAAAACTAGTTTTTATCTATAGGAAAGCTGAAGTTCTTCCTGACAACTCAGGAGTACCTAAATTCTATTCCTTTTCACTAGAATTTCAAAATCAAGTATTTAATACCCCTTGGCATGACCATCAAAGGATTGTATTTAGATGGTGTTTAGTAACTTTGCACACTAAATCTCAGATCCTTTATGATGCATCATACCAAATCCTTGGACAGAATACGTATGGTAAAAAAGACTCTTCTTAATCTGTCATTATCTGTATTTCCATGCTGACCCATTAATATGTGCATTTCAGAGAGGTTACAAGTAAAGCTGTGATATTTTACTTTGCACAGCTGGGATAAAACACTGAATCTTGTTAAATGCTGCATCCATGTTTAAGACTGGACTGAGATTGGTGCTGTCACTGTGCACCTTCTCAAACACAGCATAGGAATTTCATGCTTCCTTTTAAGTCTGTGTTTCTAGCCTGCACCAAAATGATCTCATCTACTATTCCATGCCATGTACATTTTTCATTGTATAAAAATTCCCTGCCCAAATGAGAGCAGGTTTAATATTGGTAACTTGGTTTCTCTTTATTATTCACCATCATGCTGCTATGAGATCTTATATCCATCAAGGGAAGCTGGCACTAAAATCTCAACAGCTAAAGTGTAACACTGAGCAGATGAACTAAAGAATATAAACTATGAAAACTTGCACTTTTTAGTTTCAGAGCAAACATTCCTATGCTGTCAGGAATTCTCTTCCCACCAACTCTAGTGATATTGAAGTAGAGAGCAGTCTTTTTGCAGCTAATACCCTCTGTTACCTTTAATCCTCTAACCCCTTGCTATCATGCCTCATCTACTATCTCCCATCATTGGCTAAGTTATATTCTATAGAGACACCTACTGCAAGGAGAATAATCCAAAATGTTACTCACCATATAGGGCTTCAAACTGAAAGCAGAGGACACAGAAAGTTACAGCAACTGCCTTCATGCTTGCCTGACACAGAGGCATCAGCCTTCTGTCTACTGTGAGGATGGGGAAGAACACATGGGTAGAAAAGGAAGTGGTTTGTGGGCTCTGGCAAAAACTGTAAGATAATCAGAATGACTTTTTAATTTAACATTTGTCCCCTGACTATGTTATAGCTATGTCAGCATTAGCTGTTCCACATACCTGGTTTAACACTTTATTTTTTTTTCCTACCTAATGGTTTGCTGTCACAGACAGGAGGATGAAAGACTTTCTGACATTGCTTTTGATGTTCACTTTGCAAAGACTGGTTTCTGGTAAAGTCTGTCACAATAGAGGCTGCAGTCATCTGAGCAGACTTCTGCAGATGGCCCATGGTCAGCAACTAGTATTAACTTACAGTACGTACATATTTGTAACTGGCAACCTGGTTTCTCTCCCCAGTTTTAATTAGTTATGTAAAACTAATGCTCTTGCTCTATGTGGAAACCACTACTTAGTGGGGTAGGAGTCTCTCATGTGTCCTGGTCCTGAAATTCATATGAAGAAGGTGGCCAAAGTGCAGAAAGATCCCTTCAGCCCTGTGACTTTGGAAAGGTTCGCTGCAGCATGACTTCCATTCTGGAGATCAGGCTTGTTTTGCCTGAAGTTTTATGAGAAGCTTCATGTGGCTCTGTGACAGGAGATCTGACTCCGTGCCCTAGAGCCTTAGGTCAAAAGATTCTCTCCTTCCCTCTTCCTTGCCTTTGTGCAGCAGACTCTGTCCTGGCCTGTTATCCATCTTTATCCTGGGAATGTTTTAGGACCCTTTGTAACATGTTCTACAATCATTTAATTCTGGCTGCTTTTTATGCCTATAATACTTAATTTAGTGCAGAAAATATGCACAAAAAACAGCTTCTAAATCATGTTTAATATATCAGATGAAGTTTGCATTTCTGAGTGGAGGAAGAGAAAACACAAAGGACTGCTAGTGGTGCCTGACAGACACTTTTGGGGTTGAGTCATTGTAATGGTCAAATAATTGGAAAATAGTAGGACTGTGTTACAGATTCACTGCTACTTTATACTGTGTAAGTAAACCCTCACATTTTGGTTTACTCTTCTTCAAAAAGTGATTTAATGTCTTTCACTATTACTGCTAAGGATCTAATCACCTGGACATTGGCAGAGTTTTACTTTCTTCAAATCTTTCCAAATCCCTGAAAATCTATGCCTTTTTAAAAATTACACTCACAAGTAAAACTGAGTCAAATCAGGCATTGATCTAAATTTTCAGCTCACGTCTCTGGCACCAAAATTAAGTAACTAAGTAGAGAAAGTTTCTGCAGTATGGTTTTAATTCTAAAGCCCAAAAGCATATAGGACTTCAAACAATGATGTACCTACAAAACATACATCTGACTCCTGAGATTTGCCTATGAAGTTATAAACTATGCTAGGATGTAGTGAGGTTCCAGGTAGGATCATCTTTTCCATCCCCTATAAAAGCTAATGGGAAGTTCTGAAAGAACAGACCAACCCCCTCCTGGGACCTCTCCTGACCTTTACTGTCCCCCAAATCAACTTAAGAGCAGTCCCTGGAAAGGCCTATAGTAAGAAGAGCTGCTGCTGCAGAGAATGAAAGGTGGAAGAGAATCATCTGTCAAGTACCCCTATGCACATCCTTGGGAGAGTGTGGTGACAGCACACACCAGAGACTGAGTCCTACAAAGCCTACCACTGACTGGGAAGGCCAATAAAGGCGTAGGGCAATGTACTCCATGTGCAAAGTTTTGGCTACTTTTTTATGAAAACATGCTTTAAAACAAATCAGTATTGTTAGGGTTCCGAAGTTTGTTGTCTTTCTTTAAAAATTTAAATATTTTGTTAGGAAAGTAATTTTGTTAGAGAGGATTTTTTTTTTTTAACCAACATATTTTATATGGAGCAACTTACTCCTTCCGTCCCTCCCTATGACATATCAGTTCCACCAAGGCTGATTAATACACATCTATTTCACTTTTAGGGGAAGAATAGATAGGAGCACAGCTTGGCTGGTATACATCTTTCTACAACAATTGAAGAAAGTCTCACTATCCAGTTTGTATATGTCAAGTCCTCTCTCTTTACTATAACTATAGCTTCAAGTCTGCAATTACACCTTCTCCTTTTCTGCTTCTTGGCACTTGGGATGGCTAGAACACACTGACCCCTTTATTTCAAAAGGGTCGAGCCCAGAGAATACTTTGCAGTACATTTGGCAGCACTCTGAAGTTTGATCTAAACAGTGATTCCAAAGTATTTGCTGATGAGCCAGCAGAGCCAAGGGCACTCCCAGCATATATTCACAAGAAAAGAGACACAAAGTCAAGCTCTGCCCTCAGTGTGAAGAGTGCTCCCCTTCTAGTCCCACACCAACAGAGACTCCTCCTCTGCCTTTCAATCCTTCCATCTTTGCCTCGCTCCCCTGTCAGCGCTTATCTACTTCACAAAGACATTGTTACTGCAATTTTGAAGTGTTTCTTCTGAATACCACAGTTGGTTACGGTTAAACACCTGGAACAAGTAGTCTGTTTCCACAGGCTTCCTACAACTGTAACTATTTTTGCTCACAAACACGTGTTTCCTTTTTCCATCCTCACTCATTTCTCTTCTTGATTTTCACTCTCCCATCCACCTATGCCTCTCAGAGCTGACTTCTTTCCTCCTCCAACCTGACTGTCCCCCCAGTCCCTGAGTACCCTGCTCCTCAAGCAGTAGTTTCCCTTCACCATGTGCTGTCTACAATGTAGCTTTTCCTTCACCCCATGCCCTATTCTTTCTTCATGTCCTACTCCTAATGCTACCCTATAGTGATAATCTCCTTTCCTTCCCATCATCTTGCTTCTGACTGTTTGAAAACTGGAAAATCCTTATGTGAATTTTTGTGCCTTTAAAAATGCATTCAGCAATACACTGAGTTCCAAAGAGAAATGGGCTTTCCCATCCCTTGGTCTATACACCAGTGTTCTCTACTACACAGTCTTCAATGCTTCTCCCTTCTAACTCCAAGTAACTTGGAAAACAACACTTCTGCAGTTTCCCCAAAGACACAGCAAAGAATTTCCCTGTGTGTATGATGTATATTTGTCTTTGCTCTGTTTAATCACATAATTACTGTTATCACTCAAAACATATGTCCGTGTTAGTGAAATGATACTGCATGGTCCACTGTGAAACCAAGGTGCAGTGAAGAATTTTATTCCATCTCACAAGCAGTTTTCCACTTCTGCTCACGCATGAGCAGTTGCCCACAGCAATATTCTCTCCATAGAATGTTTTGCAATTCTTTCTGTAGAGACTGCTACAGTCTATCCACACAAATTATATTCTGTTGTCTCCTGCTGCTTCTCACTTCTCATTCTTTGCTTCAATATCTGGCCTATATTCTCATGACTCTGGGTCATTCCCTTAGGGCTGGAGCAGAAAGCCTCTACACTCATGGTTTTTCATTTCCTGTCCTCCTAATTGAGAAGGGGAACAATGATTTTCACTGTGCTATTTTTAAAGTTCTGTGATGGCTTTAAATCCCACTTCCCATCTGCACCACTCCCCATTAGGTGTGTAAACAAGCTGCAGTCATTCAGGATGTAGAGATTTCAGCCGAAATGCAGCTCATGTGCTCCCTCATTTGTTCTGATGCCTCCTTTGCTGATATATTGGTCTGCTCGCTCCCCGGCCTGTGGGCATGCTGTAATATTTTCTCCATCAATGTGCCAGTAGAGGCAAGTGGGGCTCAGTTCAGCCAGCTCAGGGGCCAGGCAAACACCTCCCTGCAGAGGAGATCTAATGAGACAGTCCCCTTTGGGGTGAGATTGTGTGTGTCTTTGCTTCTTGATACAAGCTCAGTTACCCCAATAATCATCACATCTTTTGGGGGTTTGTTTATTTTTTCTTTCGGATGATGCTTGAGAATATTTGTCATCGAGTTTTCTAAAAGAAGGGAAACAAAAATATGTTAAGGAGTTTAGCCCAGCTCTGAGGTTTGCAAGGGCATTTACCTATAAATTCAGTAGACAGGTGCTAAGTGGCAAATTCAGTCAAGTCTAAACAGGTTGCCTAGAGAAGCAGTAGATGCCCCCTCCCTGGAAAAAACCTGACCTAGTTGGAGATGTCACTGCTTATTGCTGGACTAGATGGTGTTTAAAGATCCCTTCCTAGCCAAACTGTTCTATGATTCTAAATGCCTCTTCAGATCCTGGGACTAATGTTTTGGACTGGCTGACTAAAGGCAACTGAGAGTCACCTAGGAAAAGAAGGTCTCCATTCTATCTTAGGAACTGCTATGGCTCTGTGTATCCATCCCTGTCCCTCCTGCAACACAGTTACCTAAAAGAGGGGCTGAACACTTCTTCAGGATGTGGGGTATAGATAGAAAGGGCCCAGCGAGGCTCACATGCATGTGCTGGTGGTGCGGACTGCAGACCCACAGGGTGGCTGGGCAAGGTTTGCTGTCTTCAGCAGCAACAAAGGCAATGACCATGCTCCTGCCCTTCAAGGTGTACTAGGAAGAGGACTGTGAGCAGCAGGTACTTTTCACTGGTATATGCCGGAGTGTGCAGGAGATCTTTAGGAAAATACAAGGGTTGTAGATGGCCTATGTTCAAGGGCAGTGTTCCAGAAGGAGGAGTGAATCTTCTGAAGCCCTTGCAGTTCCCTATGGCCAACATGCAGCTGAGTGGGACTTTTTTACAGGGCCCCTTATATCTAGGTTTGGAAGGGAGGTCTTTCAGAACAGGTGGCAAACGTGTAGAACCCAAGTGAAGTGCAAACCCGAAGACCAAGACTGTTAGTGCCTGTCACTAGGGGGAGCAGTGCATGACAGATGTATGTGGATGTGCTGGGTGACCATGGAAGTTATTCTAGGTGTAACAGTGACAAATTACACACATTTTGTAAAATTTTCACACCCGAAGTCTTTCAAAGCTTGCAGTAGGGTGGGCACCCCTATTTTGTGGTTATCTGGTCAGCTGCCTTTAAGGAGTTAGGATGGAAAGGACCACATTCTGTGGCGATGCTTGGGGTTTGTGGTATGGTTTTTATCTCAGCATTGTTGTGATTACCTCTTAAAGGTAAACTCTTGCTACCAGTGCCTTGAGAGTATAACAAAGAGAAACTTTCTGCAACAGAAGCAGTCACCAAAGTTGTGATGCGTTTTTGCAGCTAACAGAAAAATGAAAAGTTATGCTGAAAATTGCAAGGACAGGAGAAGCAGCACAATGTTGTCTTGGACTTCCAGAAACACTAAAGTGGCTGGAGACACACACATGCTTTTCCCACCTGACTTAAACAGCTTTTGAAAACCTTATCTCTCAAGTGTATCCAAGCCAGATTTCACTATTGTTGTTAGTGGTTAACTGGACTTAGACAGCTCAGGCCTTCATGGATTTGGGGAGTAAAAAATGAAATCACAAAAATGTAACTAAGTCTCCTCTCTTTTGTGTCTGTCATTCAGAATTGCACAGGTTACAGCCTTCGGAACAAAGTTCTTTGTACATGCAGACCAAGGCTACAGAAGGCAGTACTCCCACCTGCAAAGGTGAGATCCCTCCCTCCGTCCAGCCGCACTCCTCCGATGGGCGCCAAAGCAAAGACAATCAAAGCCGGGTACCCTGCAGCGTCAGCCTCGGGTTCCTGCCGCAAGGGGCCGGTGCAGGATTTTTATCCCCTTCTTAGGAGAGGCTTCCAAGAGCAGCCTTTCAGGCCGAGCTCACCTGGGCGCTGTGACACGGGGGAAGCAGCACTGCCGAAAGCGCGGTAGCCCCGGGTGACCGCCCAGCCCGGCCCAGCCCGGCCCTGCAGCGGGGCCGCCGGATGGCGGCGATGCCCGTGTGCCCGGGCTCTGCGGCTCTGCGGCCGCGCGGGGGCGCTGCGGGCCGGCCGGCTGAGGCGGCGAGCGGAGGGCACCGCCCGGCACCGCCGTGCGGATGGGGCCAGGCCGTGCGGATGGGGCAGGCCACACGGATGGGGCCGTGCCGAGCAGCCGGTGCCCCACGGGGAGCTCGCCCTCAGCCTGGTCTCGGCACACCCGAACTCCTGGCTTGCAGTGCGGCCCTTTAGCGTCGCCCTGCAGGGCCCCGCGTCGGCCCTCACGAAGGTACGACTGCTCTCTGTGGTTTCCTAGAATCCCACGCCAGCCCGTGCACGTGCAGGTGGCTTTATGTTTAAAGGGGTTCAGGGTTTTTTTAATCAGAAAGAAATTCTGAAACCGCACAGCAGAGAGCAGTGCAATGTCAGGGTCAGCAATGCCTGCGCTTGGAGGGACAGAACAGGTTTCTTAGGGCTCAGGAGGTTCTGAAAACATCATAGCCGAGAAAGGGGGTTTGGTCTTTTTTGTAGGTATTTGAACACTTCATCTATTCTTGCTAATTTGATGAGGAGGAGCAAGCTGTAAAAACAATCCTTCCAGCAGGCCAGGAAAGATCAAGAGGGGTTTGAACAGAAGTCACTTCTCAGGGCATCACTACAAGTGTGTGGCAGATGCAGTCTCAGAGGTGCTAGAGTGAAGGAGGAACTCCCACAAGGCCCTACAGAACTCGGCAGAGTTTGCTGCCACTCAGAGTAACTGAGACAACCAACTTTAAACTCAGGAGTAAATTCTCTCTTGCAAGAGAGAGGATGGGAGTTAACTATAAACCCTTCTGACATGTTTTCTATTTGTCCCAGAGTACTTTTAACCCAGTGAAGCAAAGCATTAAATAAAGCCTTTGGTGTGCTTCAGGATCTCACTGTAAGGGAGGGTCTAGGCCCACTTCTTTCAGCTAGCTTGGATGCTGTCACCACACAAAAAGGAATTTGCAGTAATAACTAGAGTCACAATGAGCAAAAAATAGAAATCAGATATCTATATTCTCTAGAAAACATGTGATTGAAATGACTACTGTAAAACATGACTTTAACCACAGTGATCACACTGCAGATCACCGTAAGATATTCTGGTGATTTGGCCTTTGTCATGTGAAGACTCCAGATTTCCTCACTGAAGGTGTCATGCACCTCTCTGCCCCTGGGAGACACAGCACTGGAGCAAAAAGAATGAGCTCTGCTGCTGCCAGCCTCATGTCTTGATTAGGTGCCCTGTGTCTCTAGTGCACTCTCAATATGATTTAGGGTGGAATATCCAAACCAGCTTTAACGGGATCACAGTATCAGTCTGAATGCAGGAAGTATCTAGTTACATTCAGGCAAGCTCCCCAGTAGCTAATACACTTTTGTGCTCAGAATAATACCTCAGCAAGCTCTGCTCAGCCTAAGCTGTTCCCAGCAACTATTAAGTTGGTCTGGGCAGATGGATACACATTGTGTAGGAGCATGCAGTTCCCTTCTTGCCCACGGCTGACTGAAAAGGACACACTTTTCACACTAGGTCTCTTTGATCTCCACTCTTTGTTTGCTGGTCATTAAAAATGAATGTTTTCTTCGGGGGCTTTCGTTGTCATCACCCCAGTAATGCTTCATTTGGGGCTGTAGCTCCATGTGATCCTGAGTGAACCACAGCAAAGCTCACCCGTGCCTAGAGTAGAAGTCAAGCAGCCTGCTGGAGCCTGCTGCAGTATAGCGAGGCTGGGGAAATAGAGGTGTCCATACTGTTTCTATAGAATCCTGGATTCTCTGCCTCCTTGTCAGAATCAGACAATTGCTCAACCGGAAAATGTTTGTAGGTTATGAGAGTCTTTCAGGATAGCATTACCATATGTCTTTCCTCATGTTACATTCCTCACTATGGAATGTAGTGAGGATTGGATACTTATCTGAAATAAGATACTTGACCTCTGATTTTTTTGTAATTTTCAACTGGTACAGCCTTTACATATGTACATGGATGAATTTAGATGACTGTCAGAAAAGATGGAAGCTGGTGATTCTCTCTTCTCACTGTGTTGATACTGCTGCTAAACATTATTGTTACATTAGAATCTGGAGCTAATGGTAGTACTGTTCACAAACCTAACTTCAGAATTCCTCAGGAATCACCTTCTGCCTGGAAGCTGCCTTGCTTTGCTGCCAGGCCAGGAATGGAGCTCACTGTGACCCAGAAATCTGTAAGCACTGTTTTGTTGGTGATCATAATGTGATGGTGAAGGAACAAATGTATTATTTTTTGATGCTGGGTGTCTTGCTGCACATGCAGTCAACAAATATGGGATTCTGTTGTTACAAGACCATGTATTCATGTTATATTGATTTAGGCATGTACTTCCACTGCCATTGGTGATTCGCTTCCCTGCTAGGTAAGAAAAAATCTGTAACAAAAAAAACCCCAACCAAAAAAACCCAAAAAAAAAAAAAAGGTAAGCCAGTCACACCACTCTATTTCTCATTGGGTTGCTGTGGTTCTGTGGTTACACTCTGTTTTCTAGTGACATCAGTGAGGGCTCTGTAGTTACTGAACAACTGACTGTTTTGGTACTTCTTTTGCTTGAAGAAGAAAAATAGCTGAAGGGGAAAAATGTATTTGGCCATTTGCATCTTTCCTTCTAGTTACGTTTTCATAAGTAGGTGATTAGTGGTTACAGAGAAGAAAGTGGTGATTTTATTATTAGCTTTATATCAGACAGGTACAAATTGTTCTAGTTGATATGGAAACATAACTGGCTTTCTACAATGTAAAGAAACATTTCATTGTTTCCAGACTTTGAAAACTACCCTAGAGATCCCCTTTGGTCTATCTAGGTTTTCCCACTGATTTTCAAGGCTGTTTGTGTTGCTTTGAGTTCTTCTATTTCTTCTGTAATACAGAACAGCTGATCCTTGTTAATGTGAACTCAAAAGTCCATAGGGCTTCAAAAAGTGACAGAGTAAATTCAAGGAAGAGAAATCCCTTGAGGCTGTTGAGGACAAATTCACCACCCTTCGAAGTTCCCGAGCTGCAGGTGAAGGAGGGCTGGAACAGTATTTTAGGAAGGTTCCATGGCATGCTATCATTGATTGTATACTCTTCCCTGCCATCTACTCTTGGGCACTGCTGGGAAATGGACAGCTGCTACTGTGTCTTTTAGCATCATTCCCACCTTTTTTTTCTGTCTGCTCTGTCTGGTTGTGAATGATGCCTACAGACACTGTAGAACAGATCCTGTTTTATTTGTATTCATTTATATTGTACTCTTCCTGATTATTGCAAATAATAATCTTACCACATATGAAATAAAGAGTTACTGCTGCTGTGCTCTTCTGTTAGGCATCAATAGAACTGAGAGTCTTTTGGTATTCCCAGGAGGAATAGGATTAGGAGGCAAGGGCACAGGCTGCTGTGTAGTTCGCCAGTTTCAAAAAGATGAGCTGTGATACTTCATGATTAACTACTTACAAAAAGTACAAATAAGATGCATGACTGCAGTATGTGTGTGACTTGGGAAGGGGAAGGAAAAGCTAAACACAGTATTACCAGCACAGAAAGAACTCCAGCCAGAAACACATTCAAAATACTAATCCTTGGTAGGGTGGCAGCACCTAAATCATTGATAAGGTTTTCAGATCAGAGATCTTTCTTGCATATGAAAGAATGGTGCTTGTTGGTTTTGATCCTTAAACTACATGTTCCCTCTGTCATAAAAATCTGCTGGGTAAAGGATGTTTAAGTGTCTGAAAATTGTTGAAAGCAGTGATTCCTAGTTCTGTTGCAAGATAGATTCACAGTACTCATTACTAAGCCTGCTGCTGATCCATGCTGTAACAGGACAGTGTTGGTAATGGCATATCGTCTTTAGAAATCTCAATGGACTTTATTGCAACAAACAAAAATATTAGTACATTTGCTATTAAACTTGCAAACTTTCAAGATAAGAATTTCCCAGTCTGTATCAGTACAAAGTTGCCATCTTTCACGAATTATCAGTAAACATCAAGAAGGTATGCCAGCCTTCCAAGTTTTCCACTGAAAGGGCAGAGAGTGAGGATAGTCAGTTCTCCAGGGATGCTCCTGCCTTTGGTGTCAGATCAGATACCAAAGTGTGTGTCTAACTTCCCAGCAGTACCACAGCCCTTGGGCAAGTGGCTCTTCTCCCTCCTGTCTCTGGTGCTGAACACGAAGTGTTACTTCGACCCAAGGAAGGTTTTGGCCTGCATGGTTTAATTGCTGCATTCACACATGCACAGAGGATTTTTCAATAGGTGAGCATTCTCTGTATGAGCTTTCTGGACAATTCTAGTTAAGTGAAGGTGACTAATTGCATCAACTCACCCCTCACTGGAAAGTGTCAGCCATGTACTCACACTTACCTAAGAAGAAATCAGGCCAGGAACTAAAGAGGGCTCTGCAAAGCTTGTAAAATCTCTTTATTTGAAATTTTGCTGGGGTATTCTTTTTAAACATTTTATTACAAAAGGGCCAAGGGATCTCTAGCTATCACATATCATCAATGCATCAGTTTCATGCTGAAAAAGCTGAATGTAGCACTTTAGCAAAACATGGAAATATTTTCTAGACAGAAACTGGCAATACTGATTTTCTGATAATTTTTAGGTTTTACTTCAGAATAGTGTCAAGACAATGTATTCCTGAATAAGTGATAGGTTTTGTCAAGAGTTTTTTGTAATAAAGTGTGGGTTTAGGTAGCAAAAGAAGCCTCCAGGCATACTCAGTATAGAGTTATGCATATTTCATAAGCATTTTTTAGATTACCATATTTTATTATATATGTTTAATAGATTTCAATCCTAAATCTACTTTCCCACACTACCTGTTTCACATGCAACAAACTATTTCCAGCTTTTGTTCTTCCAGTTCTGGTACGGGGACAGCTTTTTACTGCCCCTAAATATTTCACTAAACTTTATCATATTGTTACTATTATATAACAAGTGAGATTTTGTGACTTATTCATGCGCTTAAAGCCACATGAACAACCTTTTAGTGTGAATCTGATAGTTGGCTGCACATGCCAATGCTTTTAATCCATATACTGGCTTCCATGGCAATGAAATCAAGTCAATAAAGGATTAAGTAAAAAGGAAGTTAGAAAGACCCAGATAGGTCTAACTGGCAGCATCTAAAGTTCTATTTTTCGTAACAATGGCTTGAACTTGGAATCATGCAATGGTAATTGCCCATAGCATAATCAGAGGAAAAAAGGCTGACTAGTCATTGAAAAGTAACTGGACCTTCATTAGCCACTCAGATGTCACAAATAACACAGAACACTTCTGGTTTAATTGTAAGGTGGAAAGAGCAACACAAGAGTTTTTGCTACATTTGGACTAATCTGGATTTTTTTTTATATTAAAGCTTCAATATCTTTTTTCTTTACAGGTTTAACACTCACATCCTTAATTTCTGTTCTTCTACAAAGACTAGACTTAAATTTAGTTTTATTCACTACCTAAATTGAAAATCTGAAATTTTGACAAACTAGGAAGTTGAGAAAAAATAGCTTTATGTTTGGCAAAAAGAGCTCTTTTGTTATAAGTTTGATATAGTTAAATATGAAGTTAAACACTATTTCAAAGAAGTCCAAGTATTTGATATAAAAATACCAACAAGTTTCCTTTTTTTCCACAATCTTTCGATACACAAAAATTTGCCAAAATAAATATTAGCATATTTACTGTGAGTGGAAGAGGTTATTAAATTCAAGTATGTCATGTCTCTAGATCAGAGTAAGTGCTGAGTGTTTTATGTTCTGCATGTTGAAAAGTAAACCAAGATCATCCATGCTGCTGAATCTAAACCAACTTTTTGAGGGAGAGCCATTTCAAAAGGTGCCATGTTTGGAGGTGCCATTTGTGCTGTGTGCAGACAGGCTGACTCTGGTCACTTCCTGCAGCCTCTTCCTTTTGCTGGCTGACTTCTAGGGGTGCTGTGCAGGTTGTTCCCTCTCCTGCAAGTCATCCACCCCCTGGGTAGGACACAGCCTGCATCTCCATCTAGTTCAGGGATTTGTTGGATGAGACACAAGCGATCAGGTCCTCTGGAGCATCCAGCACTGGAAAATAAACCAAGGAAACAGATGCACACACTTAGCATAGGGAATGCCCTCCTTCCAGGAAACATAAAGCAACAGCCTAAGGTGTTTTTCTGACTGGCATCTGAAGCACCCGTGAAGCTTCTCTGTCAACTCCCTGAAAGAACCACACCTTCCTTGTGACCAGTGACAGTAAAGCAATTGCTGTATTTCATGAAAGTGTGTGGAAGCCTGGCCTTTTTTAGTCAGAAAATATGAAGTAAAAACATGATAAAAAACAATGCATGTTTTTCTGAAAATTGCAGTATAAATGATGACATTAATTTGAGGAATTTTTTACACCAAATATGTCCCTGTGGCTTACATAAGAGAGAAGGAATACCATGAGTTTGTAACCTTTTGGTAAAATTATAATAATGATTCTATGTTATTGCAGAGATGAAGAGGGAAAAGAGCTCAGGAGAGGTTTTATCTTAGTGAGAGAGTACTATAAAAAGAAGACCAGAAAAATAGTCATATAATACAATATGATATAATTAATTAGTTTGGCATTATGAGAGAAAGGAAAATATTATTAATTTGTGAAGCAGACAGTCATCTTTGCTACAGAATTAAAAGTGAGAAAGCTTTTATAAATGCTACCCACACAATCTAACACCTCACCAAAGCTCAACTATGAAACCAGCTTATTCTGCTGATTAGTGCTGTTCTAGCCATCTTTCCTGCATGTAAAACATTAAGTCAGCCAGTTATGAAGCTGTCGAATGTTTCTGAAGTGTCACTTACCAGAAAGATTTGATAACTTACAGAGAAATGAACTGTTTTTCTTCCTGATCTTGATTACGTACTGCTAACATACCACGTTTTGTGCCAGTTTCAATTGTGGATTATTTTTGGTACTTGTTTCCCCACCACCAAGTATTTTTACGATTTTTATCCAGCTCATTGCACCTACGTTTTTTATCTGTATGATGCAAATAAATTGGACCACAGTACCACCAAGGCCATTTATAGCACAGGAGAAGGCCTATTTTTAATCACCTATTTGTTTGGCTTCAAACAAAGTAGAAAGATGACAACAGCAAGAACTAGCAGCTCTGTCTAGCAGGTACTAAGGCCAGCTCTGAAAGCATGCAAGATGAAAAGAAGTCTTATCAAAGCTTCTACGGAACTTCAAACACCTCAGCTTTCCCCACACAACAGCACATGGAAAGAGGTATCTGGAGTTCAGCTGAAGGCCAACAGAGACCCAACTTTTAATGTGAATTTTCACAGGGAGGAAGGATATTGAAATATTTCTTACAGCTGATGATGCTGCAAGTGCCCAGCACTAAGTAGTGTGGAAGTTAGTACGTTCCAATCCCTTCACGCTTTCCAGTTGGCAGAGGGAAAATTTTCTAGTTTGCACAAAAGTAAGCAGTACTTCTGCTGTCCCCTTTCATCACTAGTTCAAGGAAGTTACAAATTCCCAAGGAGAAACTCTACAAACAAGACTAAGGTGTAGTAAGTTAACAATAACCCATTTAATATAAAGAAAGATTCATGTATTGTCTATGTATACTGAACTGTAAGATTCTTTGGGCTCTGGCTACTGAATTTCTAGTTTGAAAAATACATGGAGTATTTGCTCAGTGTATACCTTTTTATTTCTATAAAATCAGCAATCCTATTTTTTTCATGTCAGTGGCAATCTTAGCCCACACTTTAATATTCATTTCCTATAGAAAACCTACATCCCAGGCACTGATCTGTCTGGGAAGAATAAAGCACTCTGCTGCATGTTCCAGCTCTCCACCCAAGCTGCTGCATTGCAGGCTAGAGCATGAATGTCAGTAAATCCCTCCCACAACACAGCCTAGTCCAACCACATGTTACCCAGCTTCAAGTTTTCCCTATTGTATCACCTGTGCTGTTAGAGGATGTGGTCTAAAAGTACCACCTATTGGAATCATATGAGAGAAATTCCATTTTCTCTGAAAACAAGGTCTTGCTTTTTGCTGAATGAAGCAGACCAAACTGAACATTTTCATATACTACTCTTTAGAAACAGCAGTCAGAAAAGAATGAAGAGGAAGAGCCATCAATGAAAAAACAGAACTTTTCCTTCAACTGAAACTTCATAATCACTAAAAAAGTTCAGTAAAATATAAAAACATGACTATGATTAAGGCAGCTTGCTATAAAAATAGAAATAGAAATAGAATTATGTTTGAAAAGTCGAAAAAGGAAAGAATAGTGAAATTTTGAGTAGGTAACAATCTTTTAGTTCATGGAAACATCTGCCATGTTACCTTGGCTGCAATTACTAATGATTCCCAGTGAAGTTTTGTCCCTTACCTGAACTCTTCCTTGCTTCATTCCTCTAGTAAACAACAAAAAAATTTAATCTGCCTTCAGGCACAATTTTAAAATATCCCCTTCCCACAATTTTTTTGATCTTTTATCAATAACTGATATGTGCAGGGGCCCTACTGCTTAGCTGTGATAGAAGCTACCTCAAAATAACTTTTACATATTCAAGCAAGAATGCTGTTTGCAAATGTCAACAATAAATTTGTTTTAGTAATGCATAAATTCATCTGCTATGCACCAGCCTTCTTTGGTTTGGATTTCATGTTACAGCTCTTGGATACATTATCTGATTCCTGTTTATGTCTCTCCTAGAGGTAGAGCTCTTTAGTCATGGCTCAGACTGTTCCTGTCACAGGCAAAATCATGCATTTCCTGGTTGATTTTTCAGAACTCACTCCCCAGCAATAGCTTTTACCTAGTGAAAGGAAAGTCTGTTGTATCTTACCTTCCAAGGTACTTTGCCTCCAAACCTCACCTCAGCTCCTCACACACATGCTCAAACTCTTTGGACCTGCAAAGCTCAAAATCAGTACTGAAGCCGGGAATTGTATCAGATCTGTTAGGAGTTACCAGGCCAATGCCAGCACTGGTTTTTGGAAAGTAAGAAATTAAACCCAAGGGAGTCTTGAGCAAAAGACAGGACATTAGGAAGGATAGCAATAGGTCAAAAGTGTCTGCTCTTGCATAGCCTAGGAGTCCTTTTTTAAAATTTATTAAGTATCTGTGGAAAATGGTATTAATGAACTTTCCCTACAGACATCAAGGTCTGACAGAGTAGTGAGTTCAGCTTCATATATTCCTTCAAAGAGTGGGGGATCTCTAAACCTAAAATGATAGACTACTCATTGCCTACTCACGGAGTAGCTGTGTGGGAAACCTTTGTCATAGGTTTTTCTCTATCAGATAGGACTCTTTCCTTGTCAATTGAAAATGACAAGGAGAGAAATAGTTCAAATAAAGAAGTGGATGAAAATGAAAGTAGAATAATGGTATATCCTCTTTAGGAATCTCAATGGGGGCTGGGAGTGGTGTATGCATATGCCATTGTCTTTGATGCAGACCTGTATACCTGTGAATTCTCACCCATCCAGCCAGAAACTCACACTCTCTGTTTCACAAACAGGCTGACAGATCTCCTAAAGAGGTGAAGAGCACATCAGAAGAAGGTCTTCCTGAACCTCACCAAGCAGTATGGTGTCATAATTTGGCTGTCCAGGTAAGATACTCAGCTGTGTTTTAAAACTCCCCATTCTAATGAGCAGAGTTCTGAGACCAAATCCTTTCATCTTTGCTTTGCACATTCTTCCCAGAAAGAGGCATGGTTTCCTCTGTATTGCATTTTCTGGGATGTACACTGATCTAGCATTTTCACCTTTCATTTTGGTACTGCTGTGATCTCACAGAACACTATATTTGACTCTTATATATACAATTTTTTGGAGTGCTGATAGTGAAAGATGCTTCTCCCTGCTATCAGGGAAAAGCACAGACCTCAAGGCTCTGGAGGGCATCACAGGACAATGGAAATTCCCTGAGGTCTGGGCTCTGCCCTCATCAGAGCTAGCTGCTACATGAACCATAGGAAGGTAGGTATAAATATCATTTCTGCAGGTACTTAGTCTCCACTCATATCTGTAGTGCCAGATATGAATGATGAGAATATCATTGTCAATAAAATCTGAACTGAAATCTCACTTTGGTCTTTACTGCCACATCTGCTGATTTGAGTGCACCTACTACCCTGCTAGAAAATTCAAAAGGGGAACATGGCTTAGAACAAAAAGTGATAAAGCATTATATCACGTTCAGCTCAGTGGTTGGGAAAGCCAAAGAAAATTAAGCACTTCAGAAACAAGAGAAGGTTGGAAAAAGTAACGACTAAGGATGAAGAGAAGATCAGAACAGGGAATCTGGGCAAAGTAATTTCTTATAAGATAATTAATAAACATCATAATTTTAGAGATTAATAAGATAATTAATAAGCATCAATAATTATTTAAGTGTGGGAGGCAAACACAAAATGTTTCTACTACCATATGTGAGACTGTTGTTTCTGTTCTGCTCTTCCATAATCTTCCCTATTCAGCTATTTTAGTAACCTGTTAGTTACTTATGGCAGAATTCTTCCCTGGTTGTTACAGACAGAATGTCTCAAGGAAACACAGGTGTACCAAAAGGAAATTGTCCAGGTGGATGCAGAAGGCCTAGTAATGGTCAACTTAGTGGTCAGAAATGGAAGTGAATTGGAATATGCACAGGTTCTGTGGTGACACAGATCCACAGCCAGCTGTGGCCAGATGTCATGAGGCTGTGGGTACAGATCCAAAGCATCTCTTCACCCAGGAGGGATAAGCTTGGAAAATAATGTACTTGAACTGCTTTCAGATTGCTTAAGAAAACTAAGTATAGAGGAATTGCCAAGGAAAGGAAAAAAAAGAAACAGTTGATTCCTGATTAGAGGGCAGACCCATGATTCACTATTTGCTATGGTGGGAAAATTTGCCCTGGATAATTATTCACGCTTTCTACAGCTTCTACAAGTGGATGTGTGGGTCAAGCCCATTTTTCATCATGGAGTCATGGAACACACTTGCCTGATCAGGCTGCACCTGAAAGGGCAGAAGTTTAGTCATTTTGTAGTGACAATAGATATGTGATCTTTTACCATTTTTTATCCCCCAAAACACTGGATTGTGAAAAATTAGAGGAAAATACCAGACTAATGTCAGAATACTAAAATACCTTCAAAAAAAAGGTAGGTAATCAGATGCTACTTTTACTTAAAGCAGCACTTGTATATCAACACTGAGGGAGCAGTTAGCACCTGCAAACACTGGCAAATTGACAATGTGAATGTGTCTTTGAACAGTTGGAGGTGCTGCCAGATGAATGGACAAGAGAGGGAAAGCAGGCTAAAAGAGCTATGAGATTTGGTGTTCTGGGAGCTGCTGCCAGTGCAACAACATAGAATAAAGGGCTCTGGGGTTTGGCTGTACAGCTGTGCAGCCAGGAAGATGGATTCACAGCTGTGAAACAGAGGCACATGCTGCCAGTGTTTTGGGTTGCAAGGTGAAATTTTGATAGCAAAGAATCAAACTAATAGATAGTAGCTGACAATTCTGAAATTGTTTTAAGCTCCAGCAGCTTCGTGTGTTGACTGGCATTTAGTGAGTGAGAGTGTCAGAGTGGTGCAAAGAAAACAGGATTTGAAACTAGGACAAGTGTTTTGTTTAAATATGTACAGGAGGTGCTGTCAAAGGCATAACTGCTACCTTCTGCAAGTGAGTAACTCTGATGGAAGT
Source organism: Haemorhous mexicanus (assembly GCF_027477595.1). Classification (NCBI taxonomy): domain Eukaryota; kingdom Metazoa; phylum Chordata; class Aves; order Passeriformes; family Fringillidae; genus Haemorhous; species Haemorhous mexicanus. The sequence continues at coordinate 24,633,572 of NC_082348.1, read as the reverse complement.
GAAAACTTGATTGGTAGAGTGTCTGAAGCACATCACTGCAGCTGTAACTAGCCAAATAGAACTGACAGATTGTAATGGTGGCTGGCTGGGGAGGAGAGCTGAGAACGGAAGCGTTGGCATGAGCATACAGGCTGTCTCTGAAGGGCAAAACACAGGGTCAGAGAGGAAAGGTTCATGTTGTCTTCACTGCTTTCTAACATGTAGCCACTTCCTGTTTCTCACTATTCTGAGAATGGTGAACAAGAAATGAACTCGAATTTGGGCAAAGCTTCAAGGTTTTTATTGAATGGTACATAACTAATAAACAAGATTATACACTGCCGGTATTTTCATGGAAAATAGACTTCGTTAAATACAGCAACATACTTCTGCCTTTTGGATAGATGCTAATTTAGCATTTGTAAAACACAAGGCCCCAGCAGAGCTGGAGCATTCTCCCAACACAGCCTAAGAGGGTGTCTTGGTTTGGATAAGACAGGTGCCTGCTAAAGAAGGCAGGAGCTTCCCCTGAAATGGAGAATGCAAACCCTCCCCACCCCTCCAAATTGCTATGAATTTTAAATTAAGGGGCTCTCAGGCAAAAAAATACGGGAGCAGGAAATAACAGTTCTTTAATAGGGAAGGGGGGAAAAACCATAAAATGATAAAATAAAAACAATGCAGTACACTAAAATGACAGAGTCAGAACTCAACCTGGCACCCTGTTGGTCAGGGTGCTGGCAGCAGTCCAGTTGGAAAAGTGGCTGCAGTCCTCCTGAGGTGTCAGGTGTGGTTCTGTTGGAGCAGGGGGTCCTGTAGAAAAAGGGTGATTCTTCCTCCGCAGATCCGTGGAAGAAGAAGCAGCTGCTGTTCCTCTGGTGAATCCAGTGGAGAAGCTGTGCTGGTGTGTCAGAATCTCCTGATTATATCTGGATAGCAATGTTCGGCTCCTCCCTCTGGGCGGAGCATCTCACAATGGGATGTTACAGTTCTTATCAGCCATGCAGTGACATTCAATAGCCTCTTATCACGGGATGCCCCCTGCTGAAGGAGGAGTGATTGTGATCTCTCAGGGAGAGAGATAAGGGGAAATTGCCCACTTAACACCTAGACAACTGCCATACAGATGGTAATAGAATACATCCTGCCTTGCAATCCAGAACATAATCCACCCCTTATTCTATTTCCATCTGCATCACAATGAATCCTTACACACAGTTCTCACTTAAGACTAGGTTTCCCTGTGGTACACAACGGCTTTCTCCATCTTTCTGCATTACCCACCAAGTGTAACCAGGTCCTTGAGCAAAAACAATTCCACGGATGGGTTTGTCTTTGCCTGAGGTGGGAGTAATCCAAACAGTCTTTCCTAAAATACCTTTCATGTGTACAACAGGGACTTTATCTCCATCTACAGTGTGCAGGGGTTCAGACTGGGCAGGACCAGCTCGATTGATAGACCCTCTGGTGTTGACCATCCAGGTGGCCTTTGCTAAGTTCATCTCCCAATTTCTAAAAGTCCCCCCACCAAGTGCCTTCAGGGTAGTCTTGAGTAGTCCATTGCACCGTTCAACTTTCCCGGCAGCTGGTGCATGGTAGGGGATATGGTATATCCATTCAATACCATGTTCCCTGGCCCAGGTGTTGATAAGGCCGTTCTTGAAATGGGTCCCATTGTCCGACTCAATTCTCTCAGGGGTTCCATGTCTCCACAGCACTTGCTTTTCCAGGCCCAGGATGGTGTTCCGGGCAGTGGCGTGAGGCACAGGGTGGGTCTCCAACCATCCCGTGGTGGCTTCCACCATGGTCAGCACGTAGCGCTTGCCTTGGCGTGTCTGGGGCAGTGTGATGTAGTCGATCTGCCAGGCCTCCCCATACTTGTACTTGGACCACCGCCCACCATACCACAGGGGCTTCACTCTCTTGGCGTGCTTGATGGCAGCACACGTTTCACAGTCATGGATAACCTGAGAAATACTGTCTTTGGTTAAATCTACTCCTCGGTCTCGTGCCCACCTATAGGTGGCATCTCTACCTTGATGACCTGAGGCATCGTGGGCCCATCGAGCTAGGAACAACTCCCCCTTATGTTGCCAATCTAAGTCTATCTTCGACACCTCTATTTTTGCTGCCTGATCTACCTGTTCGTTGTTTCGATGTTCCTCATTAGCCCGGCTCTTGGGGATGTGGGCATCTACGTGGCGGACTTTCACAGGTAGGTTCTCCAACCGAGCGGCAATTTCTTTCCATTCCTCAGCAGCCCAGATTGGTTTTCCCTTACGCTGCCAGTTGGCCTTTCTCCACCTTTCCAGCCAGCCCCACAGAGCATTGGCTACCATCCACGAATCAGTATAAAGATAGAGCCTTGGCCATTTCTCTCTCTCAGCAATGTCCAGGGCTAGCTGAACAGCTTTGAGTTCAGCAAGTTGACTTGATCCACCTTCTCCTTCGATAGCCTGAGCAACCTGTCGTGTGGGACTCCATACGGCTGCTTTCCACTTCCGGTTCAACCCTACGATGCGACAGGAACCGTCAGTGAAAAGAGCGTAGCGTGTTTCCTCTGCTGGGAGTTGGTTGTATGGTGGAGCTTCTTCGGCACGTGTTACTTGCTCTTGTTCCTCTTCATCAGAAAGACCAAAATCTTCACCTTCCGGCCAGTTTGTAATTATCTCTAAAATCCCAGGGCGATTCAGGTTTCCAATACGGGTGCGCTGTGTGATGAGGGCAATCCATTTACTCCATGTAGCATCAGTGGCATGGTGGGTGGTGGGAGCCTTTCCTTTGAACATCCACCCCAGCACCGGTAGTCGGGGTGCCAGGAGGAGTTGTGCTTCCGTGCCAATCACCTCTGAGGCAGCTTGAACTCCTTCGTAGGCAGCCAAGATTTCCTTTTCTGTGGGAGTGTAATTGGCTTCGGACCCTCTGAAGCTTCGACTCCAGAATCCCAGTGGTCGGCCTCGAGTCTCCCCAGGCACCTTCTGCCAAAGGCTCCAGGACAAACCATGGTTCCCGGCTGCAGAGTAGAGTACGTTCTTTACCTCTGGTCCCATCCTGACTGGGCCAAGGGCAACAGCATGAGCAATTTCTTGCTTAATCTGGGCAAAAGCTTGTTGCTGCTCAGGGCCCCAGTGGAACTCGTTCTTCTTGCGGGTGACCAGGTAAAGAGGGCTCACGATCTGACTGTACTCGGGAATGTGCATCCTCCAAAAGCCTATGGCACCCAGGAAAGCTTGTGTTTCCTTCTTGCTAGTTGGTGGAGACATCGCGGTGATCTTGTTGATGACCTCAATGGGAATCTGACGCCGTCCATCTTGCCACTTTACTCCCAGGAACTGGATCTCTCGAGCAGGTCCCTTGACTTTGTTCTTCTTGATGGCGCAACCGGCTTCTAGCAGAATCTGGATGATTTTCTTTCCTTTCTCAAATACTTCCACTGCCGTGTTCCCCCACACAATGATGTCATCGATGTATTGCAGATGTTCTGGGGCCTCACCCTTTTCCAGTGCAGTCTGGATCAGTCCATGGCAGATGGTGGGGCTGTGCTTCCACCCCTGGGGCAGTCGGTTCCAGGTGTACTGCACGCCCCTCCAGGTGAAAGCAAACTGAGGCCTGCACTCTGCTGCCAGAGGAATGGAGAAAAACGCGTTAGCAATGTCAATGGTGGCATACCACTTTGCTGCCTTGGACTCCAGCTCGTACTGGAGTTCCAGCATGTCTGGCACAGCAGCGCTCAGTGGTGGAGTCACTTCATTCAAGCCACGATAGTCCACAGTCAATCTCCATTCTTTGTTAGACTTGCGCACAGGCCAGATGGGACTGTTAAAGGGTGAGTGAGTCTTGCTGACCACCCCTTGGCTCTCCAGCTCACGGATCATTTTGTGGATGGGGATCACGGCGTCTCGATTCGTCCGATACTGCCGGCGGTGCACCGTCGAGGTGGCGATTGGCACTCGTTGCTCTTCCACATTCAAGAGTCCTACTGCGGATGGGTTTTCTGACAGTCCGGGCAAGGTGTTCAACTGCTTAATGTTCTCTGCCTCTACAGCAGCTATGCCAAAAGCCCATCTGAGTCCTTTTGGGTCTTTGTAATAGCCATTCCGGAGGAAGTCTATGCCTAGAATACATGGGGCCTCTGGGCCAGTCACAATAGGATGTTTCTTCCAGTCTTTCCCAGTCAGGCTCATCTCAGCTTCCAAAAGGGTCAATTGCTGTGATCCCCCCGTCACCCCGGCAATGGAAACAGGTTCGGCCCCCACATGTCCCGATGGTATCAGGGTACACTGTGCACCAGTATCCACTAAAGCATCGTACCTTTGTGGTTCTGATGTGCCAGGCCATCGGATCCACACCGTCCAGAAAATCCGATTTTCCCGTGCCTCTCCCTGGCTAGAGGCAGGGCCCCCCTAACCCTGGTTATTATTTCTTCCCTGGGCATACATGGTAGAGGTACCCTCAAGGGGATCTGACGGATCATACTCAGCAGCTCGGTCATGGGAGGTTGAGGCTACCTTCACTTTACTGGAGTTCTCTCGGTTAGTGTTTCCCTCCTTGAGTTGACGCACCCTTGCTGCCAGGACTGAAGTGGGTTTTCCATCCCACTTTCCCATGTCTTCCCCATGGTCCCTCAGAAAGAACCACAAGTCAGCCCGTGGGGTGTACCCTCTCTCTCTAGGTGGAAAATGTTGGGCTCTAACTCTGGGGCCTGTGACTCGCACTGGTGCAATATGGGAATTGTTCCTTCTCACCGCCTCCCTCATCTCCCTCATCTCCTCTCTGAGTTCTTGGACCACGGCAGAGACATGAGCTTGCATGGGGCCATTGATCATACTTTCATAATTTCTAAGTTTGTTTGCCACAGAACCCACTGTCTCTCGGTTGGTATCAGCATTGATCGTTGCAATGAAAGTGGTGTATTGAGATGGCCCCAGATTTGCCAGACTCCACAGCATCTGCCCTGTGCACCTGACCTGGTCGGGGTCATTATCATGCTGTCCATCTCTCCCAAAGAGTACCTCCAATACTGCCACTTCCCTCAGCTGTTGGATCCCTTCCTCAAGAGTCTTCCAGCGCATTCTGTGGTGCTGCTCCTGCATTCTTTCCCTGTGGACAAATCTCTCTCTGACACTTGTTAAAAGCCGCTCCCAGAGGGAAAGGGACCCTGGCTCCCTTACAAAAATCTGATTGATACCGGAGTCCTGAGTTAAGGGTCCCAGATTCCTTGCCTCACCACCATCCAGTTGCACACCTGTACCCATAAGGTCCCAGACCCGAAGTAGCCAGGTTGTATAAGCCTCACGTCCCCGTCGTACAATGTCTTTGTGTAGATTACGGAGACTTTCGTAAGTCAGGGACTCGGTGATGATTGCAACCTCTGGCTCCCCTGTGGGTTGTGAGGGCCCTCCCCTATCTGGGTGCTCTGCTTTTGTTTTAGATCTCCTTGTTTCTACAGGGGCAACTGCTGCTGGCTGTGACTGCCTCTGCAGTTCAGCTGGAACCTGGACAGTTGTAACATCTGTGGGTTCTGCTGCTGCACTATTAGATTCTCTCTCTTCAAAGCAGGGGGAGGGCTCTGCACCAGCTGGGGAAGTGTACTCCTTCAGGGTCTGGCCTATCTCACGCATCTCCTTCACCAGACCCCCCACCCAATCTGGGTAGTTCACATCTGGCACGGGCTGTGGGGTAGGAGTAGGCTCTGGGGCAACAGCATCCCTGGACTCTGGTGGCGTGTTAGGTTCTGATGCAGGTGTCAGGGTAGTTATCCAGGTTAGTCTCTCTCTCTCTCTAAATGCTAAATAGAACAGGCCTATCAGCAACACCAGCCACTGTATGATATCATTAATGTTTAGATTGGATCTGAACCCTTCAAAAACTGGTGGGGTGGACCCAAAGAGGTGATTAAAGGGTTGGGAGAAAATTTCCCCTGGTGTAATTTCCTTACAGCAGGTGCCATTATTAAAGTAACCCCAAAAACACATAGTTAAGGTGTGATAGCTGTGAATCCATGTGCCTGCCTTCCAGAGGAAGTTAAAAATCCATGAATTTCTCACCTTATTCACCCATAAAACAAACCGGATAATAGCCACAGTAGCCTTGGTTATAGGACCCATGTTAAGATAAGGGCCTACAAATGGGAGAAATACAGCCATGATCACGTGCCACCCAAACCAGGGTAAACTGGACCACATGGTGTCACTTGATGAGGTTTGTATAGCCACACAAAAATTAGATTACTCAAGAACTGTTATTCCCTTTTTGTTTATTTGCCCTCGTGCCCCACGTTGGGCGCCAAAAATCTGTCTTGGTTTGGATAAGACAGGTGCCTGCTAAAGAAGGCAGGAGCTTCCCCTGAAATGGAGAATGCAAACCCTCCCCACCCCTCCAAATTGCTATGAATTTTAAATTAAGGGGCTCTCAGGCAAAAAAATACGGGAGCAGGAAATAACAGTTCTTTAATAGGGAAGGGGGGAAAAACCATAAAATGATAAAATAAAAACAATGCAGTACACTAAAATGACAGAGTCAGAACTCAACCTGGCACCCTGTTGGTCAGGGTGCTGGCAGCAGTCCAGTTGGAAAAGTGGCTGCAGTCCTCCTGAGGTGTCAGGTGTGGTTCTGTTGGAGCAGGGGGTCCTGTAGAAAAAGGGTGATTCTTCCTCCGCAGATCCGTGGAAGAAGAAGCAGCTGCTGTTCCTCTGGTGAATCCAGTGGAGAAGCTGTGCTGGTGTGTCAGAATCTCCTGATTATATCTGGATAGCAATGTTCGGCTCCTCCCTCTGGGCGGAGCATCTCACAATGGGATGTTACAGTTCTTATCAGCCATGCAGTGACATTCAATAGCCTCTTATCACGGGATGCCCCCTGCTGAAGGAGGAGTGATTGTGATCTCTCAGGGAGAGAGATAAGGGGAAATTGCCCACTTAACACCTAGACAACTGCCATACAGATGGTAATAGAATACATCCTGCCTTGCAATCCAGAACAGAGGGCTTCTGCTGGTGCCTTTTCTCTAACCAAACTGTCAGCACTGGCTGAGAGACCATCAGTCAGCTCCATCACAGCACTTTGGGACACAATGCCACTCAAGAGAGTTAAGATCAGGCTTCTAGAGCAGCAGTGTCATCAGTGCCACCCTATGGGGAGGCCTCTGTGGAAGTGCAGAGCACTAATGCCAGAAATGGAACTAATAAATATCAATGCAGGGAAAAAAGTCAACATTCCTTTTTACATTAGTGTGCTCTTCTACCCCTCCCCCCAGACTTGTGGATTACCCTTGCAATGACACACAAGTCTCTGTCATAATAGTGTTTGGATTTGAGTTGATCAGTAGGCATGATGAAATTTGACAGTAAGATGCTCAACTGCAACAGCAATAGCTCTTAATGCTACACACTTATGTGTATATATATATATATATATATATATATATATATTACATATTGGTACAATACATCTCAAAAAAGTCAATGGCCTAATGTAGCCATTTTTATGTGATAAGGTTAATCTTCAAATAGGAATACATATACTATTTATTCTCCTCCAAACCATGGAAGCTACAAAGAATATTCTCTCACCTTCCTGTATGCCTTTTGTAAAAAGACAGTTAATTTATTTCTTTAACTGAAATGAACTAGCAGACACTCCATCCCAGTTAGGAAATGGTTTCTCTCCTTCCTTGTTACAGTTAACAGTGATGTGGAATGGAATCACTTTTTTGTCTAGCTTTTCAGAAGGCATTTTCACATAGACTCCGGTAGCGAGACATCGTCTTCTCTTTATCTGTAACAGATGGGAAGAAAGTAAAATAAACAGGCAATCATAGCATAATCATTGACCAGCACATTTTAGAGAAACCAATGGATGATCTTCCTTTACTGAGTAGAATGTATTCTAGACACCTTTCTCTGCCTCTTTAGAGAAGATCTGTTAAGAGCATTTGATGGAGGATCAGGATGTACAGGGGCTATTTATACAAAGAAAAAATAAAACTGTCCTGCCATTCATTTAGCTCTTTGAAGGTGCTCCTGCTTCAGAGTTCTGTGTTGGTTCAAAGCTAGGAGTGTTCACACCTGATGGCTTCATTTACCTTCTAGGGACAAAGACTGATTGAAAAATCATTGTTTGGTTTCAAGCTCAGGTTCATTTCTAACAGACTATGAGTGCTGCAGACCCCTGTGGAAAAAGGCAACCCAGGCTTATATTTTGCATATTTTTGTGCAGACATTTCTAGCTGTGAAATTCAAAATGCTTTAAGTTACACTTCCCCCATCCAAGGGGAAGGTTGTTTAAATTTGCTTTGCAGAGGTGAATGATGAGAAAAGGATAAAATTAAATTTTGGGATTTTGTGTGAATCATTTGTGAAATGAGAGTACACATGGAGACTGTTGCCTTCAACCCCAGAAGCATCCAGGACTTTACCTGGTATTTTTAAGCATCCAGCCCTAAGCCAAAGCTCAGTCCAGCTGAGGGAAGCTGATGCTTTCTAGTATGCTGGCAACACAAATGAGCCATAAATAAATATAAGTGGCAGGTCCAGCAAGTTCTCTTGTTTTGCATTATTGTAATAACATTGCACTTGCAAAGTGGAGCATCCCACTGGGTTTGTTCACAGTGTTCTTCCCTGTTCTCATTTCTTTCTCCTTGTCCTCATCACACAAAGGGATATTATTAAGGGACTTACCGCTTTGCCCACAAGAATGGCTGAGATGATGATACTGTAAAGAAAAAATCCTGAGGCAGTAGCTCCTAATACCCAGAGATATATGGCAGTGTCTGGACAAGGTTCTGGATCTAAAACATATGATATCACAAATGTCATGTCACACATGAGCTTCAGACTCTACACTGCTTTTCTCTAGCATGTGCTATCCCAGGATACCACCAGGACTGAGCTCTGAGTCGCTGCCTACTCAACCTCCAATGAAAAGAGTTTTTATCTGTAGAAGAGCTCACACCTTACTCTGTTACTTTTGCACTTCTGTATCTAACTGCCTAGACATAGGTGTGCAATGCATGGTGTTGCTTATGCTATCATTCCGTGGCTATGACTATGCTTGCTTTGGGCATCTGCAGGGAGACCTGAAAGAAGTAAGAGCTAATCAAGATTTTTAGCACTGAAACCAGTATTCACCCTGACTTCTTACAAACAGAACTCTGAAGACCTTTGAGATGTAATAGCTGCTCCCTTAACTTGGAAGTATCACAGTAGTGTAAACCTGCTTGCCTTACCAATGACATAGAGATGTGTGCCATTTCCCTTGTTCATAAAATAGGGTGGGGGGTACATCCTCTCCATCTTGCAAATGTAAAGCCCGGTGTCATTTGCTTGCAGGCCAGCCAGCGTGAGGGTCACATTGTTTTGGCCGGGGGTAACATGGCACTGAATGATCTTTTCCACAAAGAATGTTTTAAACTCCGTGGTGTATGATGAAGCACAGATTTCTATGGTCCGGTCACCAGTCTCTTTAAGCAAAGTCACTCGAATTTCCTTTGCATTCCCGATGTTCTTGTATTTACACACCAAACTGGCAACTCCTTGCCTGTTGGCCAGCACAATTGCTGGCTGAGTCACTTCCATTACTGTAAGGAAGTAAAGAGTGTGATGGTAAGTGAACAGTCAGTAAAGGATCTTGAGTCATTTACTTCAAACCTGTACAGTAGGAAGGGAGTTCTGCCACCTCCTGTTATCCATGGGCGATTCCTAGAAATGCTGTTTTCAAAGAAGGGACTCCAAGACCACAATTCACATTAGCAGTGCATTATATTCTTTAAAAAGCTCAAGAAATACTTTGATTACTAAAAATTATATTATAAACCTCAGCAATTACTTGTTGCTTAAATAGTAGGTTATTTGGCCTACTTAGTCAGGCAATGAATGGCCTGCGTGCTTCAGTTTTCCTCAACACCAATTTCTTAGTATACATAAGAAACTAAAAAAAAAAAAAAAACTAGGCTATTGATGATAAGGTTGAAATTTTAAATTTAAAATCAGACTTTTAAACCACAATTTCTGCCTAGTAGAAATATATTTACATTTAGGAACAAAAAAGTTGACATCCTGTATGGAACATGGAACAGAATGATTTAGGTAACAGTAAAACTGAATAGAAAATCTGTTTGCATACTTTTGTTTCTGATCTTTTTTCTCCTTACTTTTAACTAGCTACTCCCAAGCCACAGTATACACAGCAACAATATATACCCCAAGCTAATATAACAGCACATAACAAAGCCTGATGAAAAGACTGCAAAAAACATCTTAAGGGGAAATTACTGTACCATGTACAACCTCACTGACAGCATTTTGCAACTTCTGAATTCTGTCATGACACATGATGGGATGCACTGTCTTTTGCTTTAGTAAGCTGTGAAGAATCAGCATTGTTTTTTCAATCTCATTTTATATCAGTCCATTTTAGGGCAGGGTTTATCTTTTCAGTTCTGCAATGCAATAATTCCAGATGAAGAGTAGAATTTCTCCATACATTCAAACTCCTACACCCATGTTATCAGCTGTCACAACTTCACTTGCAGGGCCTGGTTTTTCAAGATCTTTTCTTCCTTCTTGAGCTACTCTGAATGTTGCCCAGTGTCCCTGCAGATAGTACTGCTCTAAAGTCTGTGTCTGGTTTTCCAGACACCTTGTAGTACACCAAGACCTTGCTCCCATTAGTCCTATGTCACCCTGTTGTACCAAGTCTGTCTCCTGCAAGGACATGAAACTGAAAACAAGTCAACAACCCCAGATACCTTGCTTCCTTCATCTACCCACCTTCAGCAGTGGCAGTGGCTGTGCAGAGAAAGCCCACGGTGACCAATATTGAGAGCATTCCTGTGCTGGGACAGGCTGAAGGTGCTGCTGCCTTTAGACTTTAAGACAAACTGGAACTCTCAGGACTGGAAAAGGGGTGACACCTTTCAGGATACTGAATCTTCGAAATGTTTGAACCCACGCAGAGCCAGTGTGTATATATAGCTTTGATCCCAGATGCTGTGCCTGAAAGTAGTATGAAGCTTTGTTTTGGTTTTACGAGAAAGGAAGGAGTGGGTTTGATTAGTACGTGCACAGTTAACCTCAAACAGCATGAACAAAAACAACTATTCAGCACATGGAAAATATATATTCAATCTGAAACTGCCATCCATTCTGCTTTAAGAATTGTGGGAGGAAAGCTAATCATCATTAGAGCAGTTTGGGCCCTTTGGGGGTGCCAGCTTGCAGAATCATAGCACTTAATATTTTAGCAATCATCAGGGCAATATTTTAGCAATCTACCAGGGTAACATGCAGAGAACTGTATTTCTGCCTTATGTGGCACAGTGAATCCCTGCAAACTAGATTTTTTTTATGGAGGACTTGCCTCCACCCCAAATTTCTATGCTTGCTTTAATATTAGTGCTTTTGATGTTTAAAAATTGCTACCCCTTCAAAATACTGATTACACTTGCAATTACTTCATCTTTTTGTATCAGCAATGTGACTTGAATCATAACCCAGCCTCTTTAAGCTTTCCTGTTTTCAAGAAGAAATTATCTAGGTTTATAGCTAATGACTTACACATCTATACAGAACTTTGCTACCTACAGACTTTACTGCCTAACTACCTTGACATCAACAGACGAAAAACACTGCAGGAGCTTTGATTATTGCCATCTCTGCTAGAGCACCTGTGTCATTTCAAACCTCAGTGAAACAGTTTTTGCTCATGGACCTTTTAAAAGTCATGTAAGCTCTGAAAATTGTTTTTGCTTTTTTATTTGATAAGCTGTCACATCTCTGAATCATTGCCTGAAGAATTCCATAAAAATGAGGGTTCACTTCAGCTATCCTGAAGGTCGGCATTCTTTTTTTTAACCCACACTTTGAGAAGTTCTTTTAGAAGGTGCTTCATCATTTATATATGTAGATCTAGTAGATTGAGAAGACCTGCTTTTGCTCTGTGACCTAGAAAAATTAACAGCATTAGGTATTGAACACTAGCCAGCCCAATCCAAAGATCCAGGATAAATACTTAGTCTTGAAATCACATAAATACTTAATGATATAAATAAGCTTACTGCTTCCATACTTAGGTTATGCAATATTTGTTTGTAATGACAGATTCACAGTCGTTTTAATCTTAACCAGCATTCAAAACAGAACTGATGATAAATAAAAATACTGCTATGGGAAAATGAAAAGCTGCACCCTAATAATGAGATAGGCACATACTGTATTACTGGTTAGACAAGCTTAAATCAATTTTAATATTAAATGTAAAATAAATGCTATTGCAACATCATGTACCAGAATATCAGTGAGATTTATGGCATGAAATTACCAGTTTATGCCTTTTATGACATTTTCATATCCAGAGTAGTAACTAAATTATCTGCCCTTTGCATCTTTTGGGATTGGGTTTTGCATGCAGTTAAACAAATTATGCATTTGTGTTTCTTCAGCTATGGTGTCGTCTCCTGATAATTGATTGAGACTGCAAATTGATGGTGCAATTAGCCACTAAACACTGGCAAAGGATTGCCATGTAAAACTCAGTGCTCATGCCATGCATACCCATGGGATCTTGCCCTGCTAGAGTGACAGGCAGCACTCTGGCATTCCTCTCTCTCCTGTTTGAGACTGCTCTAGAAAGCTTTGTTTGCAGCAGTACTCATCTTGTTTCCTGGCTGTTTTCTTCTCAGGGTGCATTTTCAAATCCACAACTTTTTCCTTTTTACCCTTGTTCCTCCTTAAAAGCCTTGTGTTATGATAATTACTCTTCTAAGTAAAGCACAGCATGTCTCCTTTTGGAGTCTCTTGAAGTCATCTCTGTCTTCACCACCCAAGTGAGCCCAGGCTGCCTTTGGTTATCCATTCCAATGGATGATTACCTTGCCATGGTGCCCTCTACCCTTCCTAATCAGACTTTGGCTCTTGAGTTAATGTATGCAGACAGCAGGCAGATCATGCAGTAGAAGAGATCTTGTTCCAAATAAGATCTCACTTTCACTGCTCCCATCCTTTCCAGCTCAGTTACAGCATGGAACAAGGTATTGATAACAGAATGAGTTTCCCACTAAAATAAAATCCACAAGAATCACTGGGGACACCTTTTCTATCCTCTGTGTCCCTTATCTAACTACTCTTTAGCTGTTCAAGAGTCTCTGGACTTCTGCTTGCTCTACCTTCCCTGAAATATGAAAAATATAGGCCATGCTTTGTGGGCTACAGCCACTATCCTACCTAGTTACTGCACCTACTTGTCTGTGTAGTCTGGAATCTTCCTGTCCTGACTCTTTTATCTTGGGAACTCTTCATCTTTCACCCTTTTCCGTAAATGGAACCTTACACGTGGTCTAGTGGCCAGACAAGGGAATGGCTGAAAGAAGAGCCCTAATTTTGACTTTGAGACTCAGGTCTTCAGAGTGAGGTTATTCCTCAGGCTGTTTCTAAAAGCCTGTGCTTTGTGCTTCAAAAGATCGATACGATATTCTTCTTTCTTCTAATGCACTTATTTATACTGTAGTTCTCTTTGTTCTTAGGGATGTTATTAATTCCCATGTCACAGGAAACCTTTATACTTTACATAAGCTACCATAGCAAAGTGTCAGAGCAGGGGAGAGGACTGAGGGCCTTGCAGTGCAAAGCTGCAGAGCCTTAAAAAAAAGGGTTCATCTTAGGAGTGGCTTGGGCTTCACGACCTCTTTGAACTTAGCTGAGGGAGGGACATGCAGTTTTACACTGGACTACACTACTGTGATTACTCAGATCGCTAGGGAGTTAAATAACTAGGTTTCTCATATAACTTTTTTTCTCATTTTGGGTTAGTCACTTGCATTCTAGTGATTTGCTTTTCTTCACTGAACACTTATTAGGGCAAACCTTCCTGCTGATACCCTGTCAGAATTCCCATTGCAAATAGTTTTTATTCACAAAATTATTTTCACACTTGTAAGCCGGTCTCATGATGCCAATGGGTTTTTTTTCTGTGACAGGAACTTGCTTGGTAAATTGCTTGAGATGTAATGGGGAGAAGAAATTCTTATAATTTGCATAAGTATCTGGTTTCAGGACATTTTGCTAAACTCAAAATGTGAGATCATGTCTTACTATGTTGAACAGTTCACGTTTTTACCACGTTCGTTTGCCACAAACCTATTGGGGTTTCGAAGTGCTCTGTCATTTGAAAAAAATCCAGACCTCTAAGTGGTATGGCTGAAGAAAAAATTTTTTGCACAAAACAAGAGGTAAAGAGAAAAGGAAATAACAGAGTGGCTGGAAAAATACTGTTTCATTACCATTAAAGGACTAAAACCTGGTTAGTTTAAGTAAAGGCCTAGATATAACCAAGTTTGGTGGATCAGACTTAGTTCCTGAAGGAATCACAATTCACATCACAAAACTACTGATTTTTAAGTCTCTCATAATTGTTGCCTTTTTCTCAACTTTTAACCTGGTTTTGTAAATGCTGCTCTCCAGTTCTAAGCCTGTGCCCTCAATCCAGCCTCAGAAGAGGTGAGGACAGCATTAGCTGAGGAATTCTCTTTCCACTACTTCTTAGGGCATACGGGGTTGGTGTTCTTGTGAGCTTCTACTGATGAGTATATTGTCCAAACAGATTTGAGGTGGGGGTGAATATTTGAGTGTCCTTTTTCTTTGTGATATTATCATTGGTATTTCTTGTCTGGAAGCTAGGCTTTGTTTCCCCTACAATAAAGTCAATTATATCCAAGCTTTCCTGATATGCACAGCACAGCATCCGTAATTATCTCACAGAGGTCAAATTTCTTCCCAACTTTTTAATGCTGCCACTTACCCTTACCTTGCCGGGTTTGCTACATGTTATTTGTCTTAAGCCATCTATGTCCCAGTAGCAACCAGGCCTGTGTGAATGTATTGCATAGGGATGGGGTCATCCCTATGCAGCTTAAGGTCAAAATGTAAGATCTGGGATGTATGGAAAGAGATACAAACAGAAGTAAGAGGAAATAGAGACACAGGACTGAGAAAAAACACAGTCAAAAGGTCTTCACATACTGACTTCCTTATTCTTCTCCAGTTTCCTGCAGGGAGTTGTGGCAAGGGAAAGATTTTAGGACAAATTTTAATAGAGACCATAAGTGTCTTGGCAGATGATTAACAACTTCCCTTTACTGCAAGGAGTTTATCAAAGAAGAGCTCCACATATTTGTTGTTTCTAGACCAATCACTTGGGATTGAGCATAGAATAAAGCAGGTATCTTCACCCCAGAGGAAAGACTGGAAAGCTAGTCTGTTTTCATGAATAAGCAGAGAAGAACCAGAGGAACCCCCCAAGTCTAAAATTAAGATTTAAGTGTATCCCATGACTGGAGAAATACTGGAGAAATGTTTTACTTCTACTTTCCTTTATTTCTTAAAGCATTGCAAAAAGGAAAACCAGCAAGAGGTAGACATATTTCTGAGTCACTGGCTCTGACATTGCAGCAGTTTGAATTTAATGAGGGACACAAGAATAAATTATAAAGTTTGGCTGAAAACGTGTGAGAAATGACGTTCTAATCAAAAATGAGAAGGGTAAGAAATATTTTTAAAGGGTACAGATGAGGAGCATAATTAAGGGCCTACTTCCAGTTTGCACCGGGCTAATTAAGTCCCTGATGTGTAAAAAAATCCAAAATTATGGTATTTCAATCTAATAAGATCAAAACAGGACTCCTGAAAAACATAGAATTAAACCTTTATAAAGCAAAGGACTCAGTGAAGTTTACATAAAGAAGTTAGTGCTCCAGCTCAGTAGATTGATGGAGAATCCAAATGTTTGAAAGACAGGAGACCTGGCAAAGAAAGGCATTTTCATAAGCTCACAGAGTGAAGTTCATCCAAGGAAGGGCATGGAGCAGATTCTAAAGAACTACTTTGAATTAATGATAAGTGAGTAATGCAGGTCAACTTTGTTTGCCAAAGTCTGGAGGCCATTTCGGAAGAGTGGATGTGAGCTGATAGTTAGAATGGGATGGGCTAGAAAATGAAAGTAAATTGAATTAAATTAAATTAAGGGAGAAGTCGGTAATGTAGCAGAAGGCAGAATTCACTGGATAGGCACAAAGAGAATGACAAGGTGTTCAAACTGACAGATTCACACTAACAATGGGAATACACAGCAGTGAGCCAACATTTGTCAAGGCCAGCAGAGATTGTTTCAGCAGTTGAGGTGAACAAGAATCATGAGCTAAGGCTTCTAAAGGTATTTGGTCACATTCAACCTTGTCTAGCTTTTTTCTGATTTGCCTTTGCAGGGACTAGATCTCAGAGGTAAAGCACAGTATGCATCTCTTCCCAGGGGCACAGTGAGTTTGGGAAGACAAGCCGTAAGCCTTAGACATTTTAGGGGAGCAGCTTCTATGTGGAAATCTCAGAGGGCTTGTAATGAGATGGAGGCAGGGAAATGAGAATACCAAGGGGGGGAAGGATGTTCTGGCAGAAATATGAGTGGCTGGATCAGTGAAGGGTACTTGTAGCTTTTTTTTGGTTTCAGATGTCACTGTTGGGCTGAGCAAAGTATATTCCAAGACAAAACCTGCCCAGAAGTCTCTTAAGAGTAAAAAAACATTTTAGTGAAGACCAGGTAATGTACCACCTGCATCTCTGTCAATAATGCTCTTTAAATTTTGCATGACAGAGCTAGGCAATACTAGCAATAGAAACTCAGCACTGAGGGATGGGGACCATTTCTGAATCCCTCCTTGCTATAAACCTTGCCTTGCTTTCCTGTTTCAGACACCTTCTCCTTGCCTCTTTCCTTGCAGTTTTATTTACAAAAATCATAGAATGAATAGTGGCTTTATCACAGATTGTTTATTCAGGGCTTGTATGAGAATGTAATCCTGGATATTATGTCTAAGATCTGTAGGGTTGATGCCCTGATTTAAAGAACTTTAATGTTTAATCTGTTTGCCTTTGGTCCATGCCACCACATGTTACTGAAAGTTTACAGTGATGTATGTGAGGATTATGAATTGCCATTAGAATGGTTATTTAATCATAGGCTGGTGGCTCTGGAAAACAAAGATACAGATTTTCTAGCAGAGGATTGTAAAATAAATTCCAAGAACCTTTCTGATTTTGAAGTGTAGCAGTTGCAAAAAAAATTGTCGCTCTATAAGGCAGATATCTCTGCAAATGGGATACTATAGCCAAGCAGTGGCTTTATGGCTGGCATCAGCAAACTAAAACCAGGTCCTATACCTTCCAAAATGTATCAGCTGCAGGATTTGTTGTTCAATCCACTATTCCCCACAGAACCTGATCTCATGTACAAAACCTTACTCTTGGATTAGTGATAACTCAAACTCCCTTTGTCTTCCCTAGTTTATCAAATATTTGAAACCGTATTTCTAGGACTTAGCAATTGCCCTTTCCCAAAGTGCCTACCAGGGCTAAGTACAAAAACAAATCCCTGAAATATCTGCCAGATGTGCAAGGGGAGGCTGAAGTGTTTCATTAGCCAAAGTGAAATTTGAAATATCTGACAAGCTCAGAAGCTCCTTCTTACTCTCCTTCTTTGCTGACAGGTATTAGCGCTCCCTACAAGCTTTGTCTTTCTCATATTCCTAGACAGTCACATCCTAGCAACTCTTAAGGATATTAACTGGAATGTGTGCGTGTGGCCAGCTTGCTCTCCTGGTTATTTAAGTTGAGTACTGGATAATGCCTGCTATAATGCCTCAGATTGCAGTGAGCATTCAACTTGAATGCTTCATCACAGCTCTAGCTGGCTTCTCCCACAGTCATACCTGAAAATCCAGCTAGGAAATCCTACATTTTAAAATTCAAATCCATCCTCTAAAAGAATTCTTTATGTTTTGACCACAGGGATGACACATTACAAGGTATGATAGTGATAAGTTTTGTTGGCCTGTGTACTAGGGATGAAGGGGAGAATCAAGGAAGTTTGCAAATGTATTCCTAGAGGGGAAAGAAATTATGAAAAAAGGCTGCAAAATTAGTAAGAGAGTATGGACTTGAGGGTAACACACCACTTGGGGAATTCTTCTTTTCGATATCAGTGAGATTATATCCAGTACATACAAAGAAAACAAATGTGTTGGATGGGGACCAATAAAAATCTAACTCTAAGCAAAATAGGAAGACATGTTTTGAATTTTACAATTTTGAAGAAATGTTGAAGAGGAAATTTTTTTAGAAAATGTGTGTACCTATTTTCATAAACTTTTTTTAAGTCCCCTACAATATAGTTAATTTTAAAATCATTAGCTCTTTTGCAAAAAAAAAAAAAAAAAAAGACCCATCTTATATACTGGCAAAATAGATTTTTTCTTTTTTGGGTCTAGAACCAATAATGGGTGAAAGGAGGAAAAGGTGAAGGGAACCTTTTTCAGCAAAAGCAACTATAGTTGAGCAAAGCTTTCTTGAGAATGTTTCACTTCCTAAGGTTTTTTGCTATGTTTGCTCATTTAAATGGCCATTGTATTAACCCACTTTTTGTGAGTTTCAAATGTCAGCAACTACCTGATGTAGTTTAGAAAAAGTAGAAGAAAGCAGACTGCCTGGTTCTCATCAATCTAAGCACATCAGCAAATTTGCTGCCACAGCCTTGTAATTGCTGTTCCTGCAGTACTACATGCTCCATGTATCAGCCTGTGTTGGGTCATTGCCAGGGGTCAAGATTCAGTGAAAACACTTGGTATCTCTGTACTAGAGATTTGGGCTAGAGGGGTTAAGCAGGACTCAGTCTCCTTTCATTACCATCCCTTCAGTTACTGAACTACAGCATTGCCCATTCCTCCTTGAAGGGGATTAACTACAAATGCTCTCTACTCTTACTGCTCTTTTAATACTGTGTCCTGAAACAGAGTAGTTTCATTTTCAAGCTATTTAATGGTAGATTGTGTACTAAGTCGTAATGCAGTGAGCTGGCAAATGCAGGCTCTGGAGAGGATGCAGCAATAATTTCTGTCTGTGACTTGGCAGTGACTGGTTAGTGTTTTGTTAAACTACCTGGGCCACTGAGGAGCTGGAGACACATGGAGCTGAGGGCTCTGGAGTCTTGAGACATTTGTATTTGCCTGATATACTGTCAATCCTTGGAATGGGGCTTTTGTTTTTGAAATAAACTTCTGCAGCCAAAATTTTAGGACAGGAGACAGTAATACACTTCAGGAGCTTGGCCAATACAATCATATTCTTTAATAACAAGGAAAAAATCAGAATTTCATATTAAATAATTCTCAGGTTTTTTCAAATTAAATTATTTTCTTTTTCTTCCAAAGCATAATTTTCCTTCCAAAACCCCTCTATTTTTAAATATTCAACAATATTTAAATAGTCACCATCCAAATCAGGTATTAATTGGTTTAGGATTAAATGTCTGTTTTGAAGCCTCCAAATTATGATTTGTTTTACTTTTCTATTCACAAAAAATCATTTTTTTCCTTTCGGTCTGACTGAAATGAGCCCTCTTGACTTTCCAAATTTGCCAATGAAACACAAAAAAATAATTATTCATTGAGTTCCAATGAACACCCTTCATAAAACTTCTGAATTATGCAAACTAATCTTCTTCTGGGAAATAGTTACAGGTCATTTTATGGTAGAAGCTTGAAATATGACTCAATGTCTCTCCACTTCCACACTATAACCATCCTCACTCATCTGATTATTTAGACTTTTGCCCTCTCTATGGTTTTGGGCTCATTGCCATCCTCCTTCATACCACCATCCCTTTTCTCTAGTTTTCTTTTGCTTACAAAAATTGTTCTTTATCTCTTGAGATATCAAATGCTGCCATCCTATGAGGCAGATGTAACTGAGACAGAAATGGTTACATGACTTGGTTCGTGAAGTTCCTTGTGAAACCTGTTACTACTTGGATGGTGTCAGCAGAAAGGACAAGGAGCAGCCACCTGTCCCTGGGTACCCCTGGCACCCCCAGGTAGCACCAATACAGGGATGGCAGGGAGAGCAGGGAAAGCAGGGAGAGCAGGCCTGGCCTGACAGCTGATGTTGCTCAGGATCCCCAGCAAGGCAGGAATTCTTTTTGGCAAAAGGTGGAGGGATTCTCTTCACAGAGGTCTGTCCTTGCAGATGAACCTCTAGGGAAAACAAACACCAGGAAACACACCAGAACTGAGACCCACAAGGTCAAACTGAGGGACCAGAGGCAGAGAAGGGAAATGAAGAAGCTTTGATTTCCCCTTCCTTTTGCACCCACCCCAATCTCTTCATTTCCCTCTTCTCTGTACCCGTCAACTGCAAACACTGCCACCAGTGCATGTGGTGGGAAGCAAGGGCTGCCAGCTTCCTCTTTGCTGTCAATCAACACCCTCCTGAAGTGAATCCTGAAGTCAGTCCCTCCCCAGCAGCCTCTCTGAAGGACCCTGGCCTCATTCACCCTCATGCTGCCAGGCTTTTCAGCTGACCTCAAAGAGGAACACCCCTGCTTCTTGCTTTAGTATTGCTGCTTGCAATTTGCACAAGAAATGTTCTCTTTCTTGCACTTCTCACTCATGCATAGGACCAGTGAGGCCTCGGGATGGTATCCCAGGTACACCAGCTGAGCACAGGTCCTCTCTTTGCACTAAAATGGACAGCAGCCACCTGCACACTGTTTACATGGTAATCCATTTGCTCTGCACTTTCAGGGATTAACTGCATTTTTAGTTAACCTGCATTTGCTGTTACTTGCATTCACTCAAATAAGTGCCCACAGTTTCTTCAAGGCTTTTCCTCAGTTACCCAGTTTAATAGCAAATGTCATAAAGGCCACATCTAGCCTGTACACTCCTAGCTGTTTAAATGTCTACCACAATTGTCCATGTCATTGCTGGACATTTTCTCCCCTTGATGAGTGGAAGTTTTCTACAGGAGCGTGTGCTTACAGCAACCATCATTCGTTTAGCAGGATGATAAGGGATTTTGTTGTCAAGGGCAGATTGATTCTTCAATTCCAATGCCACCAAGACCTCCAGTCCTTGAAGATCAGGCAGCAGCAGAGCTTAGCCAATGGCACCTTATCCTCTGAGTTGCATTTCAGGGACATTGTGAAGCCCAGACAATCAGAATGTCTTAGTGGCAAATCATGTTTCATGTGACTTGATTTCTGGTGAAGATCTGACAAGAAGTTTGTCCTTGTACTCTTAAAACTGCAGGCAGCTCTAATTTCCATTGGCAATTCCCAACCTTCAAGAGGAAATTCTCCTCAGGGAGAAATGCTGTTTACCAACCAACAGAGCCACTTCTGCTGTTACATTGTGGGCACACATTCAGTGCAGGCTTTGTGGTGCTGCTTTTTGAGCTGCTAAAAGATTCCTCTTGTGACAGCAACCTTACAAAAAGCAGCACTAAACTTTCCCTGCAAAGGGAGGACTTGGCCTGCAGTTGGACGTGTGCTACTGCCAGATCTCAGTTCTTATCTCTTAAGCTAAAGTAGCTATCACTCTCCCACCTCATAATTTCCCTCAGGCAAGCCCAAATCACCACCTTTTAATTGATTGAACTCATGGGATTTTACTGTATAAATTATTGTGATCCAAGAGAGAAGACACTACATAGTGCATGAATTGTCTCATCAAACAGAGAAGGAAGGCTCCCTGTCATGTAGGTGTGGTTTCACTGACAGCCTGATCCCATGGAAGAGCAACTTGTACCAGAATGGGCAGGATCATTCCCTGCCCTTCCAAATCCCCAGCTCAGTAGCCCAGTGCCTCTCTCTCCCTTGGTGCGGCATAAGCCTTTGTGCAGCTGTGTAAGATAAATCCTTTCTTTGCTCCAGTTCATGCCACTGCCAAATTAGTCCAGTGCCACCACAACAGAGTGGGGATACAGCTGGAGACCAGAGAAACAGTCTGGATGACGCTGCTGACTGAAATCAGGTAAAGCAGATCATGAAAACATGTTGTAAAATACTGCCTAGCACAAAACATCCTGACAGTCAGGATGAATCCTCAAGGCTTTCTCCTAAACCACATACATTTTGTTTGAGTTTAAATCTGAGTCTTGACTCTCCGACACACTGTATATTGTACATCTAATACACAGTGAAGATAATTAAATCCTAAACATGAAAGCTATTATATGGCTTGAGACACAAGTGTGATATGGCACACACTTGTGAGCAGTGTCACCTCAGGGAATACATGGATGGAATGAATCTTTGAAATTGAAATTTATTTCTGCACAACTGCCTGGTGTGGCACTTGAGGCCTACTCAAGCTTTGACTTCAAAGGTCCTCTAAGCAATGACTGCCATCTTAAAGTTTTCTAGCAAAATGGTAATTTTGCTCTGATTGAAAGGGCTGAAGGAGGGGCTGTGAAAAATATCAGAACTATTTAATTTTAATTTAATTCCAGAAATACACAGTTCACTACAGAAACAGACAGACTTATCAAGTGAATGTGATGGGGTTAAAGCAGGGCTGAGCTCTCTTTCCAAAGGAAAAGGCAAATCTGGGCATGTTGGGAACCTCAAGAGGGAGGTCAGGGAAAAGGAATTCTGGGTGCCCAGAATTTCACTCTAGTTGTCTTTGTTTGTAAGGCAAATCCTGTTGGATCAGCCATAGCCATAGGAATGATGGAGATGTGAGGAACTCAGCTACTTGTCTCTGTGAACAGCAGCTGCTGCTTTGGCTGTTTGCCACAAGATACTTGTTTCTGGAATGAATGGATCTGGGCTCCAGGAATAACCTGTCTGTCCCCACACCATTCTCCAGCAGCCATGCCAGAGTGTTGTAAGGTATTTAAACTCAAAGATCATGTGTTAGTTCCCAGCTGACAGTTCTGGCAGGAGGACAGCCAGCCCTTACCCCAGGGCAGCCAGCAAGTGCCTTCACCAAAGGGCTCCACGCTTGTGGAGTGAGGATGTTCCAGTACCAATCCCAGCCAGATAAGCAGTTTGGATACAGCCACCCAGCTTTGGATGCTGAGAGGTTTTCACAGGAGTGTCCTTGGGCCCGTTTGATTTACTAACAGATGCAGAGCAAGATTTAGCCCCAAGAAAAGGGTGCGAAGGGAACTTTTCTTGCAAGCTTTCTGAGCCGATGTTCCTGTAACTCTGGCGGTTGGAACACTGAGGCTTTATAAGGAACTCACAAGGCTCTCCCCTTCTAGGAAGAACATACCTTTTACCTTAAAGAGTGGGCCTCAAATCTTAAAAGCATTGTTAGCTTTTCCTCTAAAATACACCCACACCTTCAAGAAGCATTTGGACAGCCCTCTCAGGCACATGGTATGATGTGTGGGGTTGTCCAGTACAGGGCCAGGAGTTGGACTTTGATGATCCTTGTGGGTCTCTTCCAGCTCAGGATATTCTACGATTCTATGATATTTGTCCTTCACATTTATGATGTTGTCATCCTCACATTAGGACTGGGTTTGTAATCTTTTATCTGGTCCTTGTAAGTGGGGGTGCAACAAGAAACAACAACTGCTGACCACTATAACTTGACAGCCACAAAGAAAAGAGAAGATAAAAAGAGATGGGAATGAATCTAAGCCTAATTTCTCTATATTTAGCATCCCTCCAAAATATTCAAACATAGCCACTTAGGTAAAAACTCTGGTGTAAATGTGTAATAAAAAAAATAACTTAGAAGTAAAAAAATTAGTTGAGTGTGCAATAATGTCCTTATCAGGCCTGCCTGATAGATAAACAGGGCAATATATATCTTTGGCCTTTCTCCTTTGGCAAGAGTGTTATGTGTTATCATGCAGTATATTCTTAGAAAAGCCTCTGCCATACCTTCCTGAAGAATTCATTTCCCGCAAGCCTCCCCCTTTTCAGTTTGAGAGCTGTGGGTTTGTACAAAGCGTCACTGTAAAATAGGTCTACCACAGCCAAATGTCACTTGACATGCTACATTCTCAGAACCAGCAATACCGTGCCCTTGGCAGGAATGATGAAATATCGAGGGTAACTAAGAAATGCGTCTGAGCCACACAAGTCTTTCCTTTCGTATCCTCCTCAGCACCAGTGGTTTCTGCTTTAGTGCGGAATGGCTGTGTGGATGGATGCCTCTCTCAGGTGTCCTCCAGAAGGGAACGTGCTCCCTGCTTTTTTTAATCAGTGTTGCTCACAGTTGTGCTGGGCACAGAGCTGGGCACCGGAGCTGAAAGCTCAGTGCCCTTCTGCAGGTCACAGAATATTTGCAGCAGGGTCCAGTCACAGAGATTTGCATGGCCCCAGACAAAGCCCACAAGGCATATCATGGCAGGTGCTGTGTGAGACAGGGGAACAGGCACTCTCAGTGTCATGGGGGTCCAGCCCAAAGCTTGAACAAATCCAGTACGTTAAGTTCATTTCTCTGCGCAGTCACTACACCATTCCCCAGGCAGCAGGTGAGGCATGGAGAGTGTAGCATCCTGGCAGGTGTTCTGGTGGGAGCACCACACAGGAAAACAATAGTGGCTTTGTGCCTTGGCCAGTTCCATGCAGAGCCCAATTCTCCTGCCAGGGAACATTTCATTATTGCTCAGTGCTGGTGTCTTCATATTTTACGAGGCTGAAGGCTTACTGCATAAGAATGTGAGGTGAAAACCCAAAGTTTATCAATAGTTTGGGAGCTCGTGGGAAATGTAGGGAATATTTCCTGCTGTCCTAGGATGGAGTCATTCTTTGTCTTACAGAGTCTTAAACTGGGAAGCAGAAGTGTAAACCTGGAATAGCTGTCTAAATTGAGTAAAGCTTATTCCTGGGGTTTGTATTATCAGGCTTTTTCTATCAATTGAGACAAGTGAGCACTGTGGAATGAACAGAATTGTGAGAACTGTGGTGAACCTTCTGAAGCCTCCGGTTACCTCATTTGGCCTTCATATAAAGAATGAGCAAACAGACCCCTGACCTCTTTCTCTCCTCCCCACATCCTCTTATGTGGGAACTATCCAAGCCAGTCCTGGGAGACCTCTAGTACTGTGCACTGATGTCACTGCTTTCAAGAACATTTGTTACTTTTGGAAATGCATCAAATTCCTCTGGACCCTGGGGAAAGGCTGAATGGGCTCTCAGCTGAAGAGGCACCTCCCAGCTCCTTTTCCCACATGCGGTTTTCCTCAGCTCAGCTCACAAAGTGCCCGTGTTGAACAGAGGACTGCAGCTCCTTCTGTGCAACAGCCCATCAGAGTAGGTGGTTTTCTGAAAGGGACACACAGCTTTTCTTCTAGCTACCTAACTTAGCCTTCTTCTGTTTGCAACAGAGCAGTTGGATGCATGGACCAAAGCTGTGGCGAGGCACATCCCAGAATATGTGGGGTGCCGCTAGCTAGCTCCGTGTGGGCCTGTAAAGGCAGGAGAATTTCGATCTACATGGTAGAGAAACACTGCCTCTTGAGATACCAGGGACTGTCCTCTTTCCTAGCTGCCCTCCTGTCCCCAAGTGCTTGTGGCAGAAGGGCTGTGCATCAATATGAATGTGAAGAGAGCCAGAATGAGCTCTCGGCTGCGCAGGAGGGACGGTGCGTCCCGGCGACTTGCAGACCCTTGGTGCAAAACAGCAGCTCACGGCTTTCTGCAGGGGCGCCGGCGTGGCCGGAGCAGCAGGGACCTGCAGGGGCTGGGGGCGATAGGAGCGGCCGCAGCGGCGGGCGGCGGCCGCGGGGGGGCGCTGGCGGCCGGTGCCGGCGGTGGGTGCCGGCAGGCAGAGCGCGGCCCCGCCCGGCCCCGCCCGCGGCTCCCGCCCGCCCCGAGCGGCACCAGCGCTGTGCCCGGGCACACACCGGCACGGCACGGTCAGTGTGCCCCGAGAGGAGGAGTGCTCGGCCTGTGCGAGCTCTGGGGCAGCGCATTCCTCAGCCTCTTGTCACTGACTGCCGCCGCAGCTCGGGAACAGGAGATGAGTGTGAATGCAGCTTTCTGTGAATTGTGGATGCTGCTGGAGTCCACTGCTGTTCCATCAGCGCACCCACAAGCAGACCTACAGCAAATAGGAGAGTGCTTAATCCACATTTGTTTATTTAATGTCCATGACTCAAAAGCTCCTGTGCAAGTATAAAGACGACTTCCTTCTTTTTTTTTCGCCTCCTCCCCCCCGCCCGCCCCCCCCGGAACTGCAGTAATGTGCTGTACGAATGCTACAAGTTAAAAGGCAGATGGTTTACAGAATTTTTAAATATCATTTCAGTCATTTAAACTCTGCCTTGCACACTTGCACACTTGTCTCACTTACACTTAGTAAAGCAATTGAGTTTCCAAGTTTTGGGCACACAGTGATCTATTTTTTTTTTTTTTTAATTGATGCCATTTTATTCTGCAGTAAAGGCATAGGTGTACATTACATTTCAGGATCATTTTCTCATTTCGTCTTTTAGTATTAGATGCTCCTTTTAATTCCTGATTCATTTATTTCTTTCTAGGATTTTTTTATCTCCTAGCTCAAAGGCTGCCTATGTGTTCAAGGGGAAAAGCTGACATTCTATGCAGACAATTAAAAACTGAAAAAGCAAAGAGCTGTTGCTTGTGCCTTTCCCACTGTGACACATAACTACTTCAGGCAACACCTCAGGCCTGTTTGGGTGTTTGTAGATCTTAGGGGGTGGCTGGGCTTGGATGAGCAGTGTACCCCCATCCCCAAATGACCATGTTGTTGTACCACTGACATGGTTAACTGAGCAGTCATAGTACAGACACATTTTGTGAGGCCACTTGAGCTAAGTAGCTCCTTGGCAGCTGTCTGCTTCTGTCGAGCTCTGCATACTGTAAAGCCTTTTAATTCCTTTTCTCTTAGCAAGCACTCAAGCCCACAGAGTTTTTCTTCTAAATTCCTTTAACTGTGTCAAAGAATAAAGAAGTCTGCAGATGGAGGATTTCTCTTCTAATCTGAATTCTCTACACCAGCTTGAGCAGTCTTGCTTGGAGAAGCAGCAAGCAGTTTTCTACCCACCTGTGAGGGAACACCTGCTCTGCTGCAGACAGATGTCAGCAGTGATAGCTTGCTACTCCCTGCCCAGATCACTTTCCCCTGCCAGCTGATGTTCTGGACTAGGGCAATGATATTATTCTCTTAGGATTTCTGGCAGAGTACCCAGCTCAAACTGAAGATGAACCAAACAGAAGGTAGAGTGGAGCAAGAGGTAGGAAGGTGTTTTTTTCTGGGAACTGTCTGGGGCTGCTAGCCAGTGCAAATGTCTGCATTTCAGGTAGTTCTCCAGAGCCCCCTCAAATCATCAGAGAGCAATCATCTGTTTGCTGATGTCAGATGTTACATGAAATGAACCTGGTTTCCTTAGGTTCTCTCATAGACCATTAAAGAAGTCACTGTTGTGTCAAGTATAGGTCTGCATAAATTACTAAAATTAGTGAAATGCAGGTCATTTTCACATGTGGTCTGGCAACTTGCAGTCATGCCATTTTTGTGATTGAACAAAACAACCAGGAAAATGTGAAAATGTGTCTCTGTATCATCCTGAATAAAAAACAGGACCAACCTGATAGGAATGAAAGAATTGAGTTCAGAGAAGATCACAGAATCATAGAGTAGTCTGGGTAGAAAGGGACCTTTAAAGATCTCTAGACCAACCCTTGTGCAATGAGCAGGGAGATCTTCAACTAGAACAGGTCGCCCAGAGCCCTGTCCAACCTGACCTTGGATGTTTCCAGAGCTGGGACATCTCCTCTCTCTCTGGACACCCCATTCCACTGTTTCACTACTCTCATTGTCAAAAATTTATTCCTTATATCTAGTCTAAATCTGCCTTCATTCAGTTTGAAACAATTACCTCTTGTCCTGTTGCATCAGATCCTGCTAAAATATCTGTCCCCATCTTTCTTGTAGGGCCCTTTTAAAGCGTTGGCCCTGGAGCCTGCACTTCTCCAGGCTGAACAACTCCAGCTCTCTCAGCCTGTCCTCATAGGAGAGGTGTTCATCCTTCTGATCATTTTTGTGGCCCACCTCTGGATGTTCTCGGCCAGGTCTATGCCTTTCCTGTGTCAAGGACACAGGACTCCAGGTGGGACCCCATAAGAACAAAGCAGAGGTGCAGAATCCCCTCCCTCATTCTGCTGGCTTCACGGCTTTGGATGCAGCTCAGGACACAGCTGGCTTTCTGGGCTGGGACCACATGGTGCTGGCTCATGTCCAGCTTCTCATCCAGAAGCACCTCCAAGTCCTTCTCAGCAGGGCTGCTCTCAGTCTGTTTACACCCCATCCTGGATTAAAACCAGGGGTTCCCCTGACCCAGGTACAGCACCTTGCACTTGGTCTTATTAAACCTTATGAGATTCCCATGGGCCCACTTCTCAAGCTTGTCCAGGTCCCTCTGGATGCCATCCCATCCATCAGGTGTGCCAACAGGACCACTCAGCTTGGTGGTGTCTGCAAACTTACCAAGGGTGCACCTGATTCCACTGTCCATTGTATCTGATGGAGATATGAAACAGTACAGGCCCCAGCACAGACCGAGGGACACCATTTGTCATGATGACCATCTGAATACTGAGCCATTGATCTCTACCCTCTGGATACAATTGATCAACAAATTCCTCATCTATTGGTAGGTTCACCCATCAAATCCATCTCTCTCCAATTTAAAGAGAAAGGTACTGGGGGACTATGTCAAAGGCCTTAAAGAAGTTCAGATAGATGACATCTGTAGCTCTTCCCTTGTCCCCTGATGTAGTCACTTCATCACAGAAGGACAGTAGGTTGTCTGTGTTGATCTGTTCCATGATCTTCCCGTACACTAAGGTGAGTTTGACAGCTCAGTAGTACCCATGGTCCTCCTTTTTACACTTCATAAAAATGGGTGCAGTATTTCCCTTTTTGCAGTCACCTGGGACTTCACTTGGCCGCCATGTCTTTTCAAATATCCCAGAGAATGGCTTGGCAACTACATCAGCCAATTCCCTGGGGACTCTGGGATGCATCTCATCAGGTGCCCTAAATGGTCACAAATGCAATCTTCTCTTACAGTGGGAGGCACTTTGCTCCCTCAGTCTACCTGCCAGGCAGTCCACCCACTCAAGAGATGTGAGAAGAGAGCTTTCCAGTGGACGCTGAGGTAAAAGCAGAAAACTGCTTTAGGTACCTCAGCCTTCTCATCATCCATTGTTATGTTTGCCAGGGGGCATTGTGGACTTTCTTTGACATTCATGGAGATTTGACATCGAATCAGGGCTGAACTATTTCTAAGGCAAACTATTAATGAATACAAAGTGCCCAGGTGTAGAGGACAGCTATTACATTTATATTATGTGATGAAATTAGTATAATGAAATTGAGAAACAAAATAAATACATTCTCACCCATGAATTCTATGAAGTGCTCCTTCACTGAGGATCCTTTCCCTATTTTTTTTTTTTCCCACATCAAATTTTCCAAATCTTCCACCAGGGTGTTACTTTATTGTGCACCAGAGGAGGGAGATACATATCCACAAACCTTCTGAGAAATACATTTAGAGGAAATAAAAAACAAACAAGCAAGTCTTTCTGCACCACTCTGTGTGAAGAGACTGTTCAGTCTCACACCTGTTAAACAGCTTAGTTCAGGATTAAACTAGTGCTAGCTACGGAAAATGTAGTGAGCTACATAGTGATCATTGCATGGTCTTCAGGTGCTGCAATGCATGAGTGTTATCTGTGGGAATCAGAGCCCACTGAGTGCCATACACAAATGACAATCAATGCTGTTCTAAGTCCATCTTTTTGATTGCTTTGCTGGCAGATGGATTCTGCACAGTCTCATTTTCTCACTGCAGGCTGCCTTTGTTTTTTCTCACTTTCTAATCAGATAATTCAGTACGGTTTGCAGACACATCACTCTGCAGAGACATTTACACCACTAAAAAGGTCTCACAGGTTTTTTTTCTGCAGTGTTGGAGTTGCTCCGTTCTGGTGACTTAACCCTTCAAAACCTAAAACATCTCAATAGAAAAGGAAACAGGTTTTACATATGTGAGGGTTGCCATTTTGTTTTTGAGACAATGGAGTCATTTCCACTTTTCCTCCATTCTCCTTGTCTGAAAGTCATAAAAAGTTGACGGTCAGCCTCTTCATTTACATGAAAGACTCAAGCGTCAAGCTAGGATACCTTTCCAGTAAGGTCTACTAGGATACCTTTCCAGTAAGAGCATCTGAAAAGTTTTTGCAAAATTATTTGCTTTATTCATCTAGGAAAAGATGAGATGTCCTGACATTTTGACTCCTTCCAAGAGTATGGAGAAGTCAAAGGCTTTTAAAAGAACCCATGTCCTTAAAACTTAATGTATTATTTAGGTGGCATGCATAGCTCAGCCTTGTAGTGCCTACAATGGTCTCTGTACATCCAGTGGCTCAGGAGTTCCTGATTTATTTAAGCTGCTCTCAGGTACTTGACTCTGGAGAATAGAGATCTCACATTGATTTGTTGGTTTGTTCCTTCAGAGTACCAGATCTCTTGAAGAGCTTCTGTTTGTCCTTCTTTCTTTCTTGTAACAACAGAAGGTTGTTCTGATGTGCCACCTTTCTTTGTCTCGCTCTTCTTTGTCTCACAGTGAGACTTCCCCTTCTCATGATACAGGCTGTTGCCCAGTGGATGGCTAAATTTCTTCTGAGGTTTTGAAGGAATGCTTCCTCCCATGGTTGTCCCCTCTGTGCACAGAACTCACCAAGCCACATCAAGAGGGCTCTGTTTCAGTGGCAGAGACCTCCAATTTTAGGGCAAAAGAACCATTACACAGCCTCTGTGTGGTTTTGTATTAGTTCTTCAAAACAACTTACATGTTGCCATACTATTTCCCTTGGGGGTGGGATTCCTGCTATAATGTAGAGGTATCTCTTCCTCCATGTCAGCAGTGAGAGTCAGTATTTGTTAAAGAAATACCAGCCCATGCTGACGTTGCAAAGAGGGCACAGTACTTGTGGTTTCATTCAGCATCACTGTAAGCAATTTCCCTATTCTGTCAGTTGATGTTTGTGAGTGCAGCTGGAACCTGGAGGCCAGTGGGCTGGAGATGACAAAATTGTTTTGAGCCAAGGAAAGGAGGGTTCTTTTGAAATCAAAGTCAATTGTGTTGAAATCTAAATTAAAATGACCCAATTGCCAAGGCTTCCTCAGTGCAGAAGGAGGTTAATTAGGCCACCATGCTTCTCCTGAGCCGTCCTTGCTTTGAGAGAATGAGTAACAACACGAGCTGGAGTCCACACTACATAATGCCATTAGGTTTATTGCTCTGCTTTTACAGCACGCAGTAAAGAGAACTGTTGCAATTAATGAATGAAGTGTATACAATGGTGCAGTCAAGATCTGGGTGAGGCATAAAATACAGAGCCTAGTTCTGCCAGTCACTGGCAGGAGAAAGCACCACAGTTTGTCAGGAAAGGAAAATTGGATCAGCTCATCAGTGAAAAGAAATCTCTCCCTTACATGTATCTGACAGCATCCTACTAAAACTCTCCAGGAATGATAGCTGGGAGCAGAGAGGAAGTTAATGAAGGCTCAGAGGAAGAAAAGGACCATTCAACCAATTAGCCATAAACTAGAGACACTCCTCTGCAGATTGCTGGCTGCAGCAGGCAGGTTGTATGTGGTGTTATGGAAAAAAAAGTGTTTCCAGTTGGGAATTTCACGTTCTTGCACCAGTGTAAATCCCAAACTGTCACTGCTGACTGTTCACTGTTGTGTAGCAGAGAGATGTAGATTGTGTTCCTCTTCTCAAGCATTAAACTGGTGTTTGACTGAAAACGAAGCCAGCTAACCCCAAAAGGCAGTAACAATATATATTCCTCTTTTCATTCTTTTTTCACTGGTTATACACCTAATTTAAAAGCAAGCAGCTACATATGCCAATCATATTACAATTCCTTACATTTTCTTGTATTCTATTTCCCAGTCAATCAGCTGTCATCTCTTTTGTCTTTACCCTCTAAACTCTTCAGGACATGGAATTTCACTTTTCAGCTTGTACAGCATGGAAAAAATAGGTCCTTGATTATTACCATAATATAAATGTGTATTTGTGATCACAATGATTGCAATCACATAAAAGGAAAATTGTAAATATGATTTCTCAAAGTTCCTGTTAAAGGCCCTGAGATGATTGCTAGCTAATGATAAAAACACAGTGCTTTCAGGGCAAGCTCTGCCATCATAAAGGCTTAATATCTTCCACTGTAGCAGCTAGGTTTGCTGGAAACCAGACACCATTGCCAGATGGAGCACAGGTCTGTGTGTTTCTGTTCTGGTGCAAAAAGCCTTGTGAGTTCTGGGTCCCCCAGGATGAGGCAAGAGAGTTCCTATGATCTAATTTGCAAGAGAAGTGACTGATGCATTCAAAAAGCAAATTTCTTTAGGCATGTTTTTTTCCATTAGAAAAGGACACACCTTGCCAACCAGAGAGCGGGGCAGGCAGCAGTGACTGAGCAGGTGGATGGTTTGTGCAAGGAGACCTTACACTGAGCAACGCTGGGGAAATAGAAAGCCATGCTGGCATAACTCTAAAAGAAACATTATATTCTCACAGAACTGATTATCGGTGTAAATGTTTACCCCTCTCAACCATGTACAGATGTTTCTCATAGGATAAAGCATTTTTCAGTGTGTTCTAATGGTGGGAGTGGGGGTGAGGGGCAGAAGGGGTGTGAGGTGGGTCTAAAGCTCCCTTGCGCCTTTTGAAAAACACTCATTTGTCTTCTGGATTATGTACCTGTGCTTGATCTAAACTCTGTTCTTCCTCCTTGTTTTTCCCCCAGTACCGTGGTGTTGCAAATTTTTTGCGAGTCAAGCATCAGCAAAGCTCTCTCTCGGTGGAACTATTTCAGAGCAGTGCTGTGCTTGAATTCAGTGTGAGGGGATCACCTGTGGTTTCTGGGTTGTGCAGTGAGAGAGATCACTTACAGAGCTCTCTGTTGTTTTCTTGGCTTCCCTTTGATGTTGACACATGCAGCCATATAAATAAGTGATAAAGTGAAAAATAAGCGTTGGAAAAACCACCAAAGCTCTGACGGCCAGATGTGTTCCAGGTGGTAAATAAGAGATATGTCAGAAAGGAAGTGAAATGTGTGGAAGGAAGAAAATTAGAACATTTATGTATTTCTGTCCCAGCCCCCACAACTTCCCAGGATTGGTTTTATACTTTCACCTCTATTGCTCTTAGTGCTGACATTTACTGAAGAAGGGAATAAGGAGCTGATAAAACATCTTCTGAAGTTATCACTGTCATTTGTACTACAATATGAGGACCTTGACCAAGACTTGGAGTCCCAGGCACTGTACAAAGAGCTTGCAGTCACAATAAGGAAAATACATAGAAAGTGCCAATGAGAGCTCAGAGGCAGTGCTGACAACAAAGCTCACCTATCTGCTTCCCTGTGTCATCTTTACATTACACTGCTTCTGCCAAGACTTTCTGATGACCTCTCAGTACTGGTGATCTTGGCCAGCAAGTCGTTGAATTGTAGGGACAGCAGGTACCCAGAGGTACAGGGCATCTGCAGGAATAGATGAAGAAATACACACCAGTCATTATTCTTGCTGTACATGGATTTGCTTGCAATCTGTGCAAGAATAAATTGCAGACTAATTTATCCTTTGCGTGCAAAGCAAGTTCCACAGTTTGAAGAGGGAATGTATGCCAAGGATGCTTCTCAATATTCTCCCTGGCAATCTTCTTGAGGAATAAAAAATGTGAGTCAGTCTGAAGCTCCTGCTCCCAAATCAGACTCATCACCTTCACTTGCCTTCTTGCTGTATAACGTGGTGTATTCCCAATCTTTCCTGAAAAGCAGTAGGACAGATGACCTTCACAAGGGTCCAGTCAGGTGGCACAGACAAATTCTGACACAGATCTTTGACTTTCTGCTGCCTTCAATTTGCCATACTCTATTATCACAGTATACAGCCATGCTGCATTACTACTTTACTCCCACAGCAGCAGACATTCCTTTTTTCATGGAAACATGTTTTCCAATCCTGTCATCTGATAGCCAGAGGTTGTCTTTCTCTGTCCATAGTGCTAGGGGACAATTTGACTTATGGAAAGCCTATGAGAGATGGTCAACTGTGTGACCATAGGAAAACTCATTACAAAAAAATCCCAATCCCAAAACTTTACAAGTGGTGAAATTATTATCCTCTAGTTCCTGTGGAGCAGGGAGTCCCCCACAAGATGCACTTGTACCCATGGTGGGTGCAGTGGGTGGAGTTTACAAGCAGTGTGAAGAATGTCGCAGCTGTGCTTTCTGTCCTCACAACTGCTGAGCTTCATACATGTGCATAAGCACCATACCTCTGCTTCCCCCTTCAGTTCCTTTTTCCATTTCTCATCTCCTCAAAGAAGGACTGGCACATCACTCCTGTGTGTGCCACATGTATATTCCATATATGCCACAGCTCCAGCGTCTAGTCCATCCTAGTGCCAGCCCAGGTGCTTTCTAGATGACACCCTGGCAGAGATAAAACACAGATAGGCCAGGCAGGATGAGCCAGCTAGCTTCAGCTGGGAGAGGAGGGACATTAGAGTGCAAGCCATCGTCACAGGGATGATGAGTCACCCAGGTATGCACAGTAACTACAGTGGTGGCCCTTCCAACAGCCGCAACATCCTTTGCACTCTCTTGGTTTCCTGTTGCCAGCACAAAACCACTTTGCCTTTAGCAAGTAAAAGACTTTGTTTCTCTGTATTTTCCCACTGTCTTGGATCCTTTAGAATTTTACCGTGTCTCTGCAATCTATATGCATATGAGATGCTAAACTTGGAGAGATTACAGCGTGAACTCAATCCTAAGGAATCTGAGAGTGCTATTCAGCTGCTACTGCTCATGTCATTCAACAGAGGCAGCACTGAATTGATCAGTCCCTCAAATTTCACAGATTTTTGGTTCTGATATTTTTCATCTGCTCTTCTGTAGTCAAAAGTGCTAAACATTAGTTTGTTGACCCAGACTGCAACCCAGCATTTACATTAGGGAAGAAGACACTCCCACACCAAGTTGCACAGATGTGCAACTTCCTCGCACAACTAATGGTACATCAACTGGATTCCTTCCCTCAGTAAACGAACACAAGAACTTGTGGTTGGCAAGAACAAGGAGTTAATCTTTATTGACCAAGCATTCATTATGGCAGCTATCGAGAACAAGTGAGTTTAATTTTTATAACGAGCTCTGTTTAGTGGGGAAAGTGAATGTCAGATTTTGCACTTGGGGCAAGAAGGGTTATTCAAGACCTTGGTTTTCCTGGGCTGTAGCTGGGGCACAAGAAGAGTGCAACATGCACTTTTGATGATTAGAATAGCTGTAGTAGAGCCACAGGGAATCCACTTTCTGCTCTGCAGACAAAAGGCATGGTTATGAGTGTTGTCACTGGGCTTAATGATAAAAGTCTTATAACTATATATCTCAAGTCCAGGACTAGAGCAAAATACAGCAAATATGGAGGTGTAACAAAGTCTTACTTCTAAATACAGATAGTCTGAATTTATAATTTTTCTGATACTCCTTGTATTTCAGTGGCTGGTTAGTTGAGCCAGGCAAGTCAGCACACAGCCAAGTCAAACATTATTAATCTAGAGATACCTTAGACACAGTGAGCATACTGTGCTCGATGTGCAATTCAAGACATATGCTCACTGGTTTGGGGTTTTTTATTTTATAGTTACATACATACATATTAATGGAGAGGAAAGACCAAAGCTTGCATCTGTTTTTGTACAGTTGTTTACATGCCCATATGTGAAGTACCCCTCACTATCCAATGTAGGAGATGCCTTTCCTTTAAATCTCCTAACTAGTGATTTCTGTGTAATGTATGCAGCAAACAGTGTTTAACTGTGTACAGAGGTTCATTCTGTCACAGGCATAAACATGCAAGGACAGAAAAACCACAACTTCTCCATGGACCCTAACTTGTGTCATGAGCCCAGGGCTTCCAGTTCCTGCTAGCATCCATCAATAGCAGACCAAACATAATGTTATTCTGCAAACTGATTGCACAGCAGATAGCTTTTCTTGTTGCAAATCTCCATAGTTCAGCGGATTGGAGGAGGGGGGAGGCAAAATCAAACTCCATGCCCTGGGAGCCAGGCTATCTTAGTGATTTACAAATAACCCCAGTGATTGAAGTCATTCTGGGTGCTTAATATTGCTCAAGTCTCTCTGTCTCCCTCTCTCATGAGCTCTCTCTCTCAGCATAATAAAGCTAAGGAAATCCAGGGGACTAAATTCAGTGCTGCAGATTAGTGACAGGAAGGAAAGTGGATATGCATGAATTAAACAAGACCATTTGCCTTTTTGGATCTGCAGATATTTTTCTCTCAGAAATGCAACCTCTTTTTTTTGCAGGTGACACCCACACATCTCCTCTACTTACTGGTGATGATAAAAAAGGAGATAAACAACTGGAGCTTGTGCAGTTAGGCTTAATCTTTGTATGTCATCGTCACCAAGCAAAGCCACAGCAGTAGGAAAATAGAGCTGGTTTCTGCTGCTCGTTTCTAACTGACATTTCTTCACCAGGTTGCTCATGTAACCTGTGGACTCTTTGAACTCCACTTTGTACCTGCAGTCTTTTTACAGCATGTGGGTACTGCTATGCTGTGACTGGACTGAGCTGCAATCCATATATACTTCGCCTATACCCCGGTCCTCATTTTGCCTCTGCCTCAGTGGTTTGAAATCAGATTGCAGAACTACAACATAAGTACCTTAATAAAAATTAAAAATAAAAAATTTTAAAAACGGACAATGTAGGAACGCTGATTTTGAAAATTCATTCTTCAGGTTAAATGTAGGATTTGTAAATAAGTAATCATTTAGTACAGAAAAGAGAAAAGGTGAAAATAAGGGCATTTTAAAAATCTTTTTTTGCACATATATGGTTATTTTTGACTTAAATGTCCTGAAATAATCACTTCATCCTTCCAAGATCTGCTTTTACTGGAGGAAATCCACTACAGCTGCAGTTCAAACTAATGCATTTCTCGAGTTGCTGGAGGAAAACTCTGGAGTTGCTTAACTTCCCTTTTCCTGCAGACAGCCATTCATCCATCCTACCTTTCAAGACAGTTTGCTTGTCCATTGCCCTTTGGACATAATTTGTGCTTTCATCTCAAGAGTTTCTTGAGAGTCGACTGTGTACCCAAGTCCACACACAGGACCTAACCTGGCTTTCACCATCAATGCAGTGTATGTCTCAACGATGCAGAGCAGCCAAACAGTAAAAAGTACTTCTTGAGGCAAGAAGGACTAGGGAGTTTTTAAGAGTTCTTTCTAGTGTATGGCTAGAGAGAGGCAAAAATCTGAGCTTCGTAGTACATCCTGCAGCTGGTTTGTTCATTTTCATTCCCTGAGGGACTTTTCCAGAGTTTCACTGAAGAGGTTTCAGAGTGATTTCTCCTTTAACCCCTTTTGCTTCTTCCATCCTTACTGGTGAACTTTTCCCTTACAGGGCACAGTAGTGTCAACTGTGTGTATCTGCAGGAGGGACAGAGGTTATTCCCCTGCTGTCCAATTCTGTATCTTCATAATCTTACACTTTTTTGTTGTTGTTAAGATAAAACACTGGCATTACTTCAACAATCAGCTAATGAGAGAAAAAGCTACAAAGACGGGATAATGCTCCCAAAGGCGTCATTCCACCCTGGACTTCAGCCTCTGTCCCTAAGTATCAGGAGCTGATGAGCTATGCAAACTGATAAACAACTTCCTTTCTGCAGCCAGTTTTCATTTGTCTGGGGAAGATCGAGAAGCCCAGGAAGAAATGTGAGCAATCTACTTAATCATTTTCATGAGGAAAAAAAATAAATCAGCTCTCATCTTGACCGCTGGTGTTTGAAGATTAAAGTAGCCCAAGGGCTGTCACAGGCAGCGAGCATAGCAGGAAAATTAGTTCATTCTGACTCACGACAGAGTGATCTAATTTAATGGGGCACTGAGGAGGCTGTCGGGCACTAATTTAGCTATTATCTAAGCTAGCCTGATTGCCAGTTGTGCCCTGCTGCAGCCCTCCATGCGAAGGGCTCGAGCTGCTCTCGGAATCTGCCTCCCGCTGAGCGGCTGCTCTGGCCCTTCCCGGAGCCTTCCCGCAGCGCTGCGAGGGAGCGGGGCCGGCCCCGCTCGGCGTGGGCTCGGCTCAGCGGGGGGAAATGCAGCGGGCTTAAAGAGCCGCTCCGGTCTCACGAGGGGGCAGAAGGGAGGCTGGATAGGAAAGCTTCCTTCGGGCATTTCCTGCCTTTGATTTCTTAATTTCGCAACCTGATCTCTTGTCTTTTAAGGTACTTTAGTGTATAATTTCTTAAGCTTCTTTATTTTAGAGGGAAAGGATATTATAAAAATTTTGGCTATTTGATCCTCCTACCAGATTGAAACCACTACGTTAATTTCCACAGAACTGTTACTTATTGCTTGCTTGCCTCTTTGATTTTGCTGGTTAGGTAGTAATCTTTCCTATCTGAAAAACTAGATTTGTTCCAACCCATGAGAACATTTCATGCAATCCAGAATAGTTCCCTTGAAGGAATAAGAAGACAATAAGGAAAAGGAATGATGTAGCCACATAATGATGCAATGGCTATGAAAACTGTGACATTTGAAATTTCCTCATCATTTCAATGGTCAGATGAATGAAACTGAAGTGTTCCTGGTAAGTTTATGTGACCTAAAGTTATATTTAATTTTTAATAAAACAACAACAACAACAGCAGCAGCAGGAATGGCAGGAAGTAAGAACCAGTGCCTTTATTCTGAAGTTCTGGTCAGAAAAAGAAAAAAGCAAACAAACAAACAAAAAACCCACCGTGAATTTGAGATCATTCAACTTTTTGTTTCCTTGCAAATGGGTTAATATAAAATTGGCAGCCTCCTAATACTCTGTCAGCCAAATTGGCCGCATCATACTATCTGCATGCCCTTGAGGCTAGAATAGTAGCATACTGTAATGTGATGCTCTAACAAAAGCACCTAATTGGGAAGAACAGCCCATTTGCATCAAGATAGGCAGCTTGTTTCCTTCTCACAGCCACTTAAAGATACTGACTTTGGCTACAAATTACTGCTGTTTTCAGCCTTTCCCAGTCTTTACTGAACCTTAACAAAGCTGATCCTGTTCTCAACACCCTAACCTGTTTTCTGGTTAGTAGGAGTGACTAACAAAATTATGTCTTGGCCTGTGATTCATCTTGCATAATGCATTTTCCAGTCACACAGCAAAAGCCTTGCTGAAAGTGGAAAGATTTGATCTTTAGCACTGAAGCCTTTGCCTGTGTGCTCCTAAAACTCAAGCTTTTTGTACCATGTTTTTATTAGTCAAACATACCATCAGTACCCAAAGTTGCTTCTGCTGTCAGAGCGTGTCTGCAGGCATAATGAACTTGGCAATAGCCAAGAGCCTGCTATGCACAGGAAATGAAATGTACAGAAATTAAATGCACCGTGGGAAGCATGTGGTGTGTGGGATCCCCACGTGGCTGTTTGGCACAACTGAAAATCTGAAGATGATGGGAAAAATCAAAGGGATGAAAGACCCCCAAATCCTTCAAACAGAAAACATGTACCTATCCAATCACCACATGGCTTCAGTCTCCTATGGCAACTCCCTACCCCAAGCTGAGGAGGAATGTGGCATACAAGACAGTCTTTGTGAAGCAAGTAACCAGTCAGGAAGGAGTACATGTGGAAGGCTGCACAGTGGTGTTAGAGATTAACAAATAGGATAGATTCCTGAACTGCTGAGTCTGGAATAGCAACGAAAGGGAAAAGATGATGCACAAAGAAGGAAGATATGATATTGTTTGGCAGAGATGCAGGCTTCACATTTATAGCTACAGAAGAAATAAGAAGCATTTTGGAAAAAATGTTATACAGGAGGATGATATTGGAATTTGGAATATTCAAACTAGAAGGAACATCCAGGACTTTTGGCTTTAGTAAGCCTGACCACCCCAATGGGGAAGGTTCAAGACTGCAGAGATAACACAAGCTACCTCCTTGGCATTCGCCTTCTAGGGCTTTGGTTCCTGGAAGCAAAGAAGAGGCAGGCTGTTGTATTGTGCTGTGCTGGAGATGTGCAGAACAGGAATCAGCAGCAGGGGGCTGGAGCTGCACAACCCTTGGTTGACCCCTTGCAACATATGTTGATTGCTGTTCAGATGTGATGACTGCAGATCAGATATTCATTTGACACTGAGACCCAAAAGTGGGGGAAAGGAGGATGAAAAATTAAATCACTCTTTGGCAGGATTATATTTGCATTTGAATTTAAAGCTACGTGTAAGACAGAAAACCCTATTGATTTACCTCTGCCCTCCATGAGGCACAGTTTCCAAGTTCAGAGCTGCAGCAGAGGGAGGTTTCTTTTTACATCATCCCATAAACAGCATATAGACCCCAAAGGCAGAGCCAGGGAGGGACAGGACTGTCCTGGCATGTTATACATTGCCTAAAACCAGATGGAATAAATTAGGATTGCTGCTTGTCAAATATGCTGATCCACATATGCAGACTCCAGGCTTAACTGACTTGCTTCTCTTCAAACACTTTATTTTAGTCCTTTACAGTGGTGGATAAAAGGAATTTACTGGTATCCCATCTCCAACAGTCTGCAATTCATGTCCCTATAGAGTTTTAATAGAACAGCAACGTCCATTTTAACACAGTGCTGGGACTTCTCATCTCCTAATTCTCCTCATTTTTTCTCTTCAGGATATTTCCCTGTATCCCCCTTCCTTTTTGGTCAGTTGAACAAATTAATACTTGTTGCAAATGTTCCAGGTCTTACTTTCCAGTATCATGTCCTGGGAGCAACCAGTATGTTTTAAATATGGAAAGTACAAAAGTGTTAGGGGGAGGAAAGCAAATTATATCAATATTTGCTTTAGAAAGCAATAGTTTCCTCTGACTAGCCTCAGGCCTAATGCATTCATTCAAGATTTAATTTACTGTGTCTATTTAGTAGTTTTAAAAGGAGATTGCCAAAAGTATAATAAAACTCTAGGGAATATAGATGCAATGAAATGGATGCATCTATACCTAAATATGTATATATGCAGTTTATGCAAAGAACATCTATTCTGTTTCATGGGTTTGGTGCACATTTGCCACCTCACCTTATACTTGTGCTAGAAGTTGTGGTTTTCCATGTGATCATACATGTCATTGTGTCACACTGTGACAGCTTGGAAATTGGTGAGCCAGTGCCATACCCTGACAGAGAGCTGTGCTCAGCCTGCTGCTCTCTGCTGGAAGTGGCTGGGTGCCCCAGCACAGGATCATTCATATCTCCCCTCCAAGTAAGGAGGGAGGTGGCAAGGCATTAGCATCCCTCTGTCAGTGCCAGCAAGGAGGGCCAGGCTGGGAGCATGCAGCAATGCCCACGTGTCCTGCCTGGCTCCCTCCCCTCTGCTCTGTGCACGTGCTCCTAGCTGCCCCAGCTGCAGTACAAAGGTGCAGTGAGGGCTTTTCAGGAAAAGAGAGTAAAAATTGTATGTGGAAAAATGTCAGCCTTGGAGTGTTTGTGAATGTGGTGAGGGAAAAGGAGAAGAAATAAATCAGACTTTGTTTTGAAGTTCTTGGTTCAATCATAACCAAGTTTGCTGAACTGAACCAGACCAAGGCTCTCAGGGCCTGCTGAGTTCATCACTGGATTCTCATGCTGAAGGCCCAGCACTGCCTCTTGGGCTTTGCTTACCATTGCCATCAGGATGCTGCTGTCCCTGGCTGGGGCAGGGGGCAGATAAATGCTGCTCAGAGGTGGCACAGCACACTCCAGGAACATGGTTCATGGTGATATACAACTCAGAGTGGAAGGTTTGAGGCCCAGCCAGCAAACTCAAATAAAACTTCCAATTTGGAAGTGCCAAAGTTGTTTTCTTGGCTTAAGACATCAAAGTAGATTGTTGTCATGCTTCCACATCTCTACTTTTGTCCTGCCTCCTCAAAGAGAGAAAGAATATTCTTATCCTAGTTTGAAGGAAATTAAATGTTGTTTAATCCAAATTTTATTTCAAGATGGGAATGTGGTTTTTTTTTAATTGTTTATTCATCAGTCTTTATAAAATAAACATTGTCTCCTCAGTATGAAAAGGGATTTTATGCCAAGGCAACCACATTTACAATTTAGGATGTCCTGTTATTGTAAATATATTAGACTGAAAGAATGGATCATGTTTTGCTAACAACTTTGTTCTGCTCTGGCATGGAGCAGCCCTGAAGAACATCTTTAGAGAGAAAAGCAACTTCCAGATAACACAAAGTTCCTCAAAGTGCCCAGAGCAGATCCTGCAGATGTCTGAGAACTTGCATGTCCAATTTACAGTGCTGACAATGAAGAATCCTCTCACACCCCAAAAAGCAGACACTTATGAGAAAAAAATTTAAGTGGTCTTTAGTTACTCATAACTTGACCCAGATTTTCAAAAGAGCTCTGGTACAACCTGGGTGCCAGAAGATGTGCATGAATTTTCAGGAGGACTCAGGAGAATACCTTCTGAAATCTCAAATTCAAAAATAAAAGCAAAAATCTTTGCAAAATCTGAGCTCTCTGCTTCTAATGCTTCATATATGACTTTGCATTCCCTTGATGCAGAAGGCAAACAAAAAAGAAATGGGGTTGTTCATGATGAAGACATCTTTCTTCCTCTCCCACTTGTCTTGATTTCATCTTCAGGTTGCTTGCTTTTTCAGTCTGTGGAGTTGCTCGGTCATGCGTGCAAATGTCCTTATGAACATTTACAACGTGTCCAGCCTAAGGACTCACATGTTGAAGATTTGCTAGTTTTCTATTAGCTTGATTTGTCCTGGCAGATCATTTGCTCCATAGCGTAATAGCTTGGATGCCTTCTGACTGACCTTTTCCTCCTTCTTGTAAGCATGTGTTTTAAACTTCAAACTGTGTCTTTGTCTTACAGAGAAAAAAATATTATTTTTTACATTTTGCCAGGTTTAACAGTAACAATCATTAGATTACACATACAGGGAAGGAAATAAAAGGTTAAATCTAAGGTAGTAGTTATTGGAAAAGATAAGATGTTCTGCTTCTTCCAACAGCTGAGCAAAACCACAAGTCTTAGGAAGAAACCAGCTCTGACGTCTGATGC
Source organism: Haemorhous mexicanus (assembly GCF_027477595.1). Classification (NCBI taxonomy): domain Eukaryota; kingdom Metazoa; phylum Chordata; class Aves; order Passeriformes; family Fringillidae; genus Haemorhous; species Haemorhous mexicanus. The sequence continues at coordinate 24,590,622 of NC_082348.1, read as the reverse complement.
CATCTTTCCATCTTATCCACTGACAACCCTCAACACAAGTTGGGCCTCATTTTCAGCCATCATGGAGAAAAATTCTTTTTTTACTTCCCCCCTTCCCCCCCCCTTTTAATATTGGTTTGTTGGTCTGGATTTTCTTTTAGTAGATCCAAGTTTAGTTAACACTTGCTGTGGTGTAGGTGTCTGTAATCAATAGCAACAAACACAATGAGAAAATGAGAGATTGTCCTTCCATGCCCCAGAGCAAGTGTCTGCCCAGAAGCACGAGAGGCTCCCGTGGGATCAGGGCTGCCAGGACCGATAGGCGGTGTAGTCTCGCGTTGGCGCATAGGATGGGTAACCCTTGTTCTTCTGGTACGGAGGGTGCCGGGGGGTCATGTTCATGTAGTCACTCTGATGGTACATATGCTTTTTGGATTTCTGCTGTGAGAGAAGGGTGAAGACAACTGTGAAAACTCTCATGTTAACTGCTGACAGTTCTGGCCCTAGGTCCCTGTTCAAGGAGGCAGGCACCTTTGTAAGGCGGCTTCAGGTTTAAATACATTTACAAAAGAATTAGAACACATGTTCTCATCAAATAATCTATGGAATTTGCCCAACCTAAAAGTAAGTATCCAGCTTATCTGGTGGGAGATTAACAGTGTTAGTTCTTCAGGTAAAGGAATGCTACACACCAAGGATACAAACTGATGCCTCTTACCGTCATCTTGCCTCTCTCATCCGTGGAATGATTCAGCAGAAACAGAGTTTGAGCTGTGAAGGCTGTCCTCATTTATTAGGTAGTAAAGAGAAATTAGCTTAACTCAAACAGAATAAGAGCATGAAAAATCAGCCCAGACTATGGTTTTCCTACTGTTTACAGCAGTAAGACACAATGCATATGTTGTTCTGAACCTTCCTTCAAGGAGTGAAAGAATCAGAGCTGATGTTAATCTTTGATGTCTCCTAATCTGGGCCTCAAACATCTTATTTCCACTGTTGGATTCCTGCTTATAATATCCCTGTGAGACAAGGGAAGGAGCAGTTCTTTTAGAAATAAGAGTAACAGAAGACAGGTGAAATAATTTGCCTAAAACTCACAGAGGAAATATGTAGCTACAGCAGCATTTCTGTAAATGCCTCTAACTGCTGCAGGCTGTGCAAAAGCTTGGTGTTTTTTACATAGCTTTAAGGCTTTATTGATCGGGGTAAGTAAAGTGCTTCCATGCTTTTTCCTTAATAGTGATCATACCCTCTTTTGTGATCTCCTTTTTACTGAAATTTCCTTCCCATGTACAGAAATAGTTGCATATGCTGCAGGATACATGCATATGATGCTGTGGAATTGGAGGAGGTTTGCATTAGAAAATCTGATGGCTGAATTATGTTGTATGTGCAGAGTGGGGCAGTTACTCTGAAATATTTTAAGCTTTTTAGTATTAATGTTATATATATGCAAAGGGTCAAATGTAAATTACACACTGCTTAAACCATGTAATGCAGTCGATGCATGTAGAGCATTAGATACAAAGCCTTATCTCTGTGTTCATCTCCATAATACAGGATTTCTGATTCACCTAGGAGGTAGTTTTGCATGGGAGAAAGACATTTTGCTAGCATGAGTGATTGTTGGGCTGTTACAGGATAAAAGACTGCTGCTTTTGCAATGGAAAGCAGTTTTCCTTCAGGGAAGGCAGAACTGTATGAAAATAGACAAATCTTTAGCTGCTTTCAGGAACTGATCAGGCTTGCCACGTCTGTCGAGTACCACAATTAGGACCTTTTTTCACAATTCACAGTGTCTTCTAGGCAGCTGTATTTACATTCAACACTCTAAATACATCCACAATCAGAATACATATTATCTGAAGAATACTACTAGCAGTAATAACAGCAGGTAAAAAATGATGCAGCAAACAGCACACATGGCAGTGCAGCCTTGTCACCCTTGCTGGGGGCAGACGTGTTAGTGGCAAAGTGTGAAGCCATTAGGCAGCAAATGAATGTAGCGCCAAGAAAACGGTTCAGATAGTAAATGGATTTGAAACTATAGCATCTCATCTGCGGCACAGCCTCAGCAGCACAGCGCTGTAACACCAGCAGCTGCTCGAGTAATCCTCTCAGCTCTCCTCAGTCAGCCTCTACAATAGGGCACAAAGAAGAACCACTTAACTGGCCTTTTCATTTTCCTGCGGCAGTGCCTCCTTTGATTGTTTTCCATTAGAAATAGCCACAGATTGAGAAAGTGTCCTTTTGTGAAACACTTAGCAGATCTTAAGCTTCAGCTAGCAGTGACAGTGGCTTTCTGTATACATGCAACATTTAACCTGGCAGGGACTCTGGACCCTTTATACAGGCTACCTCATAATCGTTGTGTTGAAAATTGCTATTAACCAACAAAAATAGAGGGGAAAGTCAGAGTGCAAGGAATTGAGTTCTCTATGTTCAAGTCTTTCTCACATGGAGTAAGTAGTGTAAATTGGCTCTGGAGATCTCTGTCAAGATTGGATCTTGACAGTCCTAAGACTTGTCAACGAAAATGTCCTTCTGCTGCCCCTGTATCATGTCAGGAGGAGAACTGGATGTGACTTGGGCCAGTCAACTCTCCAAAGAGATTAGTAAGTAAAAATTATGAGCCATAAGGCTGTCTCAGCTTTCTTACTGTTGATGCACACACAAGGGACTACTGAGATCCAGGTGCTGCTATTCCCTTGTAGTCAAGCTGCCAGAAATAGTGGTTGCTCAAGAGAATTGCTGGATAGGCACAACACACCAGTGCAGATGGTCCTGGGCTGAGGGCTCCCTATAGATTGTTTTATTGTAGATGAGCTCCTGTCAGTATAATCTCATAAGGTTTTGCCAGAAATGCTTGTAGTGCTAGATTTCCCAGACAGGTTCAGTTGTCAGAGGTGTCCTGGTGTAGGGGGATACAGTGTGGGTAAATGAAGGTGGTATAGAAGGTAATCTTATCCCCCAATGAGTTGCAGCTGGACCAATTACTAAAGATTAGAAGCAGGCCTGATCTTAACAGGCCCCACCTGTAGCCAATAAGAGCAGTGGTATAAAAGAGTGGATTGGTGGGCTCTGGAGTCTGATGACTGCTGCAAGGACCAGGAACAGTCAGAGCTTGGAGAAGCTGCCTGTGAGAAGCATTGAGGAGGTAGGAAGCTCTGGTGATATGAAATCCTTGCACTATAATGATGTTAGAACTCATGCTATCTAAGGCAACATCCTGGTAGTGTTGGTGTGCAGGGCACTGCCAACACTGTGGCAATATTATCTGCTGTAGGATTCTACTGCAGAGGCCTGACAACCCACCTAGAAAGCATCTGGTGTTTCAGCTCTTTTGGGGTACACCATGAATGTGCATACATGGCTGTCATCCTGTACTGAAGGGGTATCAGTGAGTTAGTGGTAAGCATGGCAAGTATAGCCTGAGAAATGAACTACTAGAGCACGCAGAGCAAAGGAAAATACAAGTTTCTTACCCAATAGTTTAAAAAACCTGCAGTTATTAGCATACTGTAGAGTGCAAGAATTCCAGTCACTGTTGCCAGAATCCACAAAGGCATTGCAGACTGAGGCTCTTGTATTTGGGTGGGTGTCTCTTTAAGGAAAGAGCAAAGAAAACTTTAAGTACATGAAATTAAAAACATCAATCTCTGCTTATTTATTTCTTGCTTCAATGTGTAATTTTTGTAAATAATCATTTTAAAATCTCTTCTTCAGGAAGTCCAGAGCAGCAATGCAGTTTTGCCGGGCAATCTAACTTTTTTTTAAAGAAACAAACTGCCTCCAGTCATTATGTAGGGAATGTGTATAGGGAGGATATTGGCCTACAGTGGTTTCTCAGCTTACCTTTCACATGAATGACAGTCCCGTTGCTCTTCTCATTGTAGACATATGGGGGTGGATACATGACCTCAATTTTGCAGAAGTAGATGTCAGTTTGGTTGGCATTCATGTTCCAAAGATTGAAGATGACTTTGTCTTTATCATGATCCCCCTGGCAGTTGAATTCTTTAGTTGTATTGCTCCTAATTTTGGTTGCATTCCATGAAATAAAGCAAACTTCAACTGAACTGTCTGTTCCTTTGTGTAGAGAAGCTCGAAATTCTTTCCCTGTCCCATTGTATGTGTAGTTGCAAACTAGAGTTGCAGTTTGGTTAGCTACAATGAGCAAAGGATGCTGAGCCACTAAAATCTTGTTTTCTGGAAGGGAAGGGAGAAAGTGAGAGGAGCACTTGTTTATAAAATATAGTATGAGACTTCAGAACCCCACATCCTCCCATGCAACTCTTCTCCATATCTCCTCTCCCCTGCTGACACTCCCTACCAGGGAGTAAAAAACCACCCATCTGCAGAAGCAGTTTCTCACAGGAACTACTGCTGTAGCAATCCACCTGCATGTAAATAATATTACACAGTCTCTAGGGGAGACTGAGATCAAGAGTGTTTTTCTTCAGAGTCGGAACACTAGCAGAGACAGTGGCCTGTGATTAAGATTTAACATCAGAGCTCAGAAGCCTAGTCTGCACCTGTGTGCTTGTGTGTATACCTAAGGCCCTCTTAGTCTATCCTTTACTTAGCCAGCAGTTTCCTGGGGAACATTATTGAGTGAAAATACTATGAATTGACACTGCAGTCAGATAAGAGAATATTATTTATACATTTTATTTTTAATTCAAGGACTCCTGAAGAGTTTGCAGGTGGATTTGCTGAACCATTTCAAGGTTTTGGATCTTGGACAATGAACACTAAAAGCATGAACTGCTGTCATTTTAATGTAAAATAAGTAATTTCTTTAGCCAGCAGCTGTAGTAGATTCTTAATCTCTCAAAGGACTCAGGAGCTGACTAATCTGACACTGCATTGGCACTTAGCACTTGAAAAAAGCCTGAAAAAAGCATGTCACATGAATGTATAATTGAATTTTAATTGACCAGACTGATACATAAACAGGAAATGTTTTCTGACATGTAGACCTCCGTGCTATCATCTGCCAAACAATGAAACATAGCAAGGACTATGCAGAACGACAGCTTCTTCCAAGAAAAGTCATCCTGCACAAATGAGGCCCTTCTTTTCAAATGATAACACCTAAGTAAGAGGAGGGGAGTTGTGGCTCTTAATCTAGAGACTTGCCAAAGCTTTTATATGACTGCTTAAGTCTTTATGCAAGCTCAGCTAGTATGAGGTCTGGATAGTCTTTTACAGATCCCTGAGAACCACTATGGCTGTTAGAGTGACAGTTGTGCCTCTTGTCCTCAAAATGTGGTGCAAACATAGATTCTTTCTACTTAGTCCATGTGGCAGTCACTTCAAAAAGGCTAGTAAGAGAAATGAAGTGGGAAGGAGGCTGGAACCAGAATGCCTAGAAAATTAGTGTTTAAAACTGTTTTTAACAATATTTAGGACCAAATGATGCTTACTGTATTCATGCCTGCACAAAAAAATGAAGTATTCCAGCCTCTTGAGCAGGATACTCCTTTGGGATGAATGTGGTCCAGGGAGTAAACACAAGAGATGCATGAGATGGTAAGGACTAGTGCTAGGGTGTGGGCAGTAAAAACAACCTTTGGCTAGCAGGTTCTCCTGTTACCAGCAGAACTTGTGAAACTGCTGAAGTTGTTAATTCTCTTATTGAAAGTCTCATTTACCAGCTCTTGCTTCAAATGGGGGAAGGAGATGTGAGACAGGGAATGCTCTATTGCCTATCTTTAGCAAAGAGAGATTGTATGTAGCCTATCCTCCTTCCATCTCTTTGCTCAACATTGTTAGTGAGGGGGTGGAGGAGAGCTCATTATAGCTCTGAAATTCCATGTTCCAAGCAACCAAAATACTGTGAAACTTTGGATGAAGAAAAACATTTCCAGGCTTTCCAGCATAAAGAGACAAGGATCTTTGAATCCTAGGACAGAGTGGCTAAGTAAGAACAGAGAAGGCAAGTCTTTACTCAAGGTGGTGCTTGTGGTGACTTTTCATCAAAATGAAGACATTTCAGCAAAACAATTTGGTTTCCTTGAATCAGCATTTTCCGACAAAAACTCTCACATAGGCTTATAAGGCATTCTGGTTAGGGGTGAGGTTTGGATTCCACTGCTTTAGACAAGGTATTTGATCGTATTTTTGTTGGCCAGAAAATTGATCTTTGGCCTATGTGGCAATTTGCAAATCTGCAGTAGAATTTTCCCACCTTCAGCACAGGAGAATTTGACACCTCTCACATGAGACAGAGTTATTCTACTGCTTTGCAGTATTCGTGCACTACTACAGCCCTGATTGTCACAGGGACTGAATACATCTTCAGAGGAGACCTTTTCTGTCTCAGTTGACAACCAAAATAGGGTCCCAGAACAGACAGAAGCGTTACATGTCAAAAAATGCTTGCCTGTTTTCATTGCAAGTACTTAGAGAAAACTAATGGATATTTATTGCTCAGCCTATTGATCATATTTTCTCTGTGGCCAGAGGAAAGTCAGAGAACACTGAAAATCCCACCCCTGAGGGACTGCCTTCAGATGCTATTTAGACTCTTCTGCAGACCCCAATGACTTACCCCCCTCTCCTTTGCTGTCATCAGCTAACCTGTATTCCTGATGTTTAGACCTGTGAGTTCATGCCTTGAACTCCACTGTTTAATTACAGCTCTGGACTATTTATGTCCCTGTCATGACACAGTGCTAACTGGCAACTAGTCTCTTTTGATACACCCACCTAAAATGATAAATTTCTTCAACTTATTTTCACCTCTTGTATTTATAATCCAATCTGCTTGCCTTGTCTTGCAGGCTAGGCTTGATAACCCAGCTCCATGCTGCTGATGCTGGCATGGAGACTGAGCAATGGAAAATGCTCATTTTTGGGTCATTAAATGAAGACAGCTCCTACATGATTGAAGCTAAGCACCCAAATCTACTTTCATAAAGTGGCTTTGCTAGTTCAAATCTAAATTAAATGAGCTATTTTTGCTTTCATTATAGGAAGAACTCATTAGCACCACAGGAATTGGTTGGGCTGCAATGCCAACAGGGGCAAGGCAAGCTTACCCCACCGGCATGCTGGAGAAGCCCTGCTGTCATCCTCCTCCTCTGGACTTGGAGGTTGTTTTGAATTGAAGAGTCAGTCACACTAAAATGTGTGCTAGTTTCATGACTAGGGGATGACAAATAATGCCTAACATCCCTCACTTCCCGGGTGATCTGAATAGGATTTGACTACACTCAGTAGGGTCTAGCCCATTCTGAGCAAACATGGGCTGAGGCTGCTCTTGCCTTCACAGAGACAGTTTTTCCTTATAAGTGTCACTTTGGGTTTGTTAAATGGTGAAACTCTGAAACATTTAGTTGGTGTTTCCATTCCCCTAAGTAGGGTTATGTTTGCCACTTCAGAGCTGTGTTCAGCCATGCTGTGTAGTAATAAATATCTGTGTATTGGCCTTACCCAGCCAGGGAAATACCAGTTAGAAAAAAATCATTGTTTACAGTTTCATAAAGCAGTGACTTTAAAAATGTAAAATCATTTCAGTCAGTGTACACAGGCTGCAAGCCTTCTCATGATCTTAGGATTTATATGCAATGGTGTGTAAGATCTCTGAATGTTTGTTAAGCTTTTTATAGATTATTCCTAGTGTTGGATATTTCTTGTAATCACATGTGAGGGGGTTTTGGATCATGAAACAAAATGCCATCCATCTATAATATCTGCAAAATACTGACTCTCTGATCATTGAACCCGATGTAAGCAAAACTTCATTGAAGTTTTTCATTTTTTCTGTTTGCCAAGAAAGTGAAATAGATTTGGCAAAGTATGGAAAATAACTATTTTGAGGTTTGTTTTTTTTTCACCAGAACTCTTCATGAATCATCAGCAGCTATTGGAAAAAAATATTCTGCTAAGATATTTAGTATTCTTCTTCCTTTTTTATGCCAGCTGACTTCAAGAAGCTATTTTCCAGAGCAAGGTATCTAAAATAAGTTGGCCTTTCTGTAAGCACAGGAAAGAAATGGCCCACCTAACTCCCTGGGGGGATAGGGAAAAACCTAACTGAAAAAAATGAAAGGAATTTGTTTAAGCCACAGGCAGAAAGGCATACAGGTATGTTCTAAACAAAGCTATTTTGGTTTTGCTGCTGCTGGTTTGTTGTTCAATTATGTTTCTTCTTTCCCAGATACAAGGGTCCTTCTCATTTACTTTGGTTTGAGACCACCCAGCTGTGTGATGGGCAGCTGGGGGGATCCTCTCCTTCTGACTCTTTCCTGCTTTGCTGCAAGTACTGCAGGAGTACTCTAGAAAGCCCAGGTGACACTCTTGCTTTAATCAAACCCAGTATGAGCACAGGGGTTTTTCTTGGCAGTTTGTGATTTGTTTTTTTAAAACAGGAATTAGTTGATGTCATCGTACTCTCGGCTAACCTTGCCTCATCCATCTTTTGCATTCTGGTAATCTGGGTAGGTTAGAAGTTGATTTTAACCACCAGAGACTATAAGCCAGAAGGTTATGTGGATAGTATAAAGATGAGGTCAGTTGTGGTACACTGCAGTGGGAACCTCCTTATAGTACTTATTTCACAAAATACCAGACACTTGATGTAGCTGCCTCTCTGACAGTCCACAGCAAGGTAATTATTTAGCCAGCAAAAAGGGGAGGAGGACAAACTTTGTAAACTTTGCTTCTGCAAAAGGGAAATGACTGAACTAGTATTTTAAGTCCCTTTCTATGATTTAAACTCAACCTGCAGCAGCCACTGGTATAATCTAACAAAAGGATGAATTCTGTGGATTTTCCCAAACCAAAATACCTGAGGCTTATCGTGCACTTCATGGCTTGAGGAAGTCCTGCAGGGTTTTGAACTGCCTTAATGTTTTCCATGTACTAAGGACCAATCATCTTGAAAATTAAGAGTGAAGGATGGGGAAAGGATGAAGAAGCAAATGACCTCATGTGCTTCTCTTAAGAGGTTGAGCAATCTTGGTGAATCTGTTGGAGAAACACAAGGTCTTCATGCAAAGCAAGTGTATGTGTGTCTATAAAGCCATGGCATAACGCCTGTGTCTGAGAACCTCACGCTGTGATTTATTTTGTTGCAATTCAAAAGCACTGCTTAAAAGCCGTTCACACCTCACGGAAATGTGTTCAGAACTGTTAACCTACTGCTGATACTTATCCTCTCCTGGAATTAGTGTCTTCTTTGACAATCCAGGGGCCTGCTGTGGAAATAATTATGATATTGCAAACACAGGATTATAAACATGGGAAAGGATGAGGAAAAAAACCCCTATGATTTCTTAAAAAATGGATATCACAGTGTCATACAAACTGCAATGCCTTCACTAAGGAAAAGAACTATGGAAGAATAATGTAGAAATGAGAGAAAATAGATTCAATTGCATCTCTCATGCTAGAAAAAGTGACTTTTTCAGATATTAACTGTGTTAAAAATTTTGTACTGGAAACCAGATTTTTATTCCTATCTGTAACTTCCCTGGAAAATACAAAACACTGATATTTGGAGAAGACACAATAACAACAGTTCACAGCCAGCAGTCTGAAAAATTGTCTGTCTCGAGATTATCCTAGCAAAAGCCAGCATCCCTTGCCTTGCTTTGCATTAAACGTACCCATTGGAAAGACGTGTTAGGTCTGAACATAGGAACACTGCATCAGCAAGCCAACACCAAGATAAATACCCACAGCCACAATAACTGAAGAGTCAGGAAGATTCACTAAGACTCAGGATTTCAAAATCTCAAAAGGATTTTTTTTTTCCCTGAAGATCTTCAGAAAGAAACTAGATGTCTAGTAAGTATCGGTAAACTACTAAACAATGCAAAAATCAGAAACTTGGCAAGTCCCATCCTTCCATCTTTGAGCTCAGTAAGCAACTCTGCTTTTGAGCAGTTATTTGCTAATCCTGTGAGGATGTTGTTGCAGCCAACATCGGAGCCCATGACACCAAGCCAGGCCATGGGGAACCTAAAGCTTTAGAAGTAGATTTGGGGATGTGGAGAGTCTGCCCCAAGAGAGGTGCTGGCACCAGGTCTGCTCAGACCCGCTGCCCCCAAGAAAAGGCACTTGTGAGCAGAACTTGTAAAGCCCAGGGGGTAGGTGAAACAAACACCCCTCTACCTATGCATGCAGTTTTTAACTGGATCTAGAGAGAAGTCAAATTAAAAGAAAGCCCTTGGGTCACGTCTTGGAGGGATACTTCTGGCAGGAGAAGAATTGGCCTCTTGGTTATATCAAGTTGATCTGATTGCAGCATGCTGCCTCTCCCCTTTCCCAGACCTTCAAAGTGAGAAAAAAATAGGGGGAAGGATTGAAATCTGGGGGGTTTTTGTTACCTGTTACATCAGCAGTGGGGATGAAGAGCACCACGAGGATCCCCAGAAGCATGGTGTTAATGGTGGGCCTGCTGCCTTGTCTCCACCCCCTGCAGGCACTGCCTGTGACTCCCAGGGCCCCACAGCACCAGCCTTCTTTCCCTGTGTGGCCGGGCTGCACCTTCAGAATTGCTTACACAATCTCTCTCCTCCTCCTCTCTCTGCAGCACGTGATACACTGCCAAGTAAAACTACTGTAGCAGCGAGGCTTGAACAGGAAGTTTAATTGTTTGATTTTAGTCTTTGTAAGTTGCCTCTGCGAAGCTCGGTAATGCTTAAAAGATGCTGGAAGCCTTTGTTTCAAGATAGGGACTGTCAGCCCTGTATTGCAAAGAGTGGTTATGTTTGGGGCTCTGCAAGGTTCCTTCTGTCAGGGAGGAATGGCCTTCCCCAGGGATGCAGTGCTCTTTATTTACCAAGAGTATGTTCATGTGTATACTGGTTCCCCCATGATGGAAGATGCAAACACCAAATTCTATGTTCCTGGTGGCCAGACCTGGCCCCTCAGGAAGTTGTGTGCTCAGGGACCTTCACCTTTCCTTACTCCTAGGAGCAGAAACCTTCCTCTCTTGGCCTGCCATGTTGCTTCTGCCTGTTTTCCCAGCCCCTGGGAACACTGGCATATTTGGGCAGTTGTTTGTTCATGGTAATTTCTCTGCATCTAATTGTTACCTTGAATGCAGAGCCAATAGTGCAGGAAATAGTGATTTGGAATACCTTCACATTTTGAAAAATATCCCAATTTGTGATGAGTGCAACTGTAATCCAGTTAACATCTAGAGTAACAGCATGCAGCAAGCACATTGCTCAGTCAGTGCTTTCATGGAGGCTGCCTTTTGTAAAGTTTTTTCTTCAGCTCATCAGGTAAATGCTCTCTCTTCCTTTGCTTTGCAAGCTCAATGTCACCTTCTCCCTTGCAAGAGCAGGTTGTGAGAGCCCGGTGAGGACATTTATAACTGTGAGGAGCTCTGGTTATTAACTGTTTCTTTTGGTCCACCAAAGTAGAAATATTTAACTGTATCAATGCCTGTCCCTATCTTTGATTCATTTGAGAGAAAAGGGAAGGTATTTAGCAGGAAGACTTTCAAGAAAATTGGTCAGTTATAGAGAGAGGTGAAGGATCATGTACTATTCTTTCATATCCCTTAGTATCTGAAGCCTTTAGACCATGTTTTATCAGAAAATGCAAATGCAATTTATGAACAGCCTTAGCTGGTATATTTATGTGCAGTCTAGAAATTTAAACAATATTCTTTTATTTTGTAATCAGGGTTATTTGCCTGCAACACTCAAAGTTTTGGAATTTCCTCAAATTATTTTAAAAGTAGAAAAGAGAAAAAAATAAGATTCTCTCTTTCTTAGCCCACTTTTGTGGTATCTAGATAAATGTCCTGACACTTTTTTTTTTAGTCATATGAGTGTACCTGCAGGTACCAATGAAATAGTCTCTGCTTAACTTGTAGTGAGAATCCCTCAAAAAAGTTAGAAAATTCAGTACCTTTTTGCTGAATTGTGTCACAGAGATGAAAACACACTGCTGGCTCTGGTAATGTCTTTTGGCTCTGGTAACTCAGCTTACACAATCTGCATCTTGGCTGTCAGATCCTTTCTGTATTTGGGATTTGGACTGGAAATGCACAAGGAGTGTCTTTTACCCTCATCACAGAATTAGCAGAATATATTGCAGAGAGAGAGAGATACTGCCATTCATTTCCCTGTCATTGGCAAAGGGACACCATTCAGGTGGAAACAGATTATGGAAACAGCTGTGCAGGAAGAGATCCTGCTCTAAGAATACCATCAACAAAAGCCTGAGGGAGCAGTGTGCACTCTCTAGGTGGGGTCCCGTTTATTCCCTTCCATCCCTTATTGTTCCTCATGTGCCTCTCCCATTGTGAGGGCAGACCATGGCACTGGGTACAAACTGGGACTGGACTGGTGGAATGGAGGAGAGGAAAGAGGGGCCATTGGGCAATTATCCACTGTGGCTCTGGAGACCAAGCTGTGATGGATCATTTCTCTTGATGTTGATGAATAGGGGTACCAGTATTGACCTTTTCAGAGATTCTTTTTTTTAGTTGTGATTTTAGTTTTGCCTAATCATTTCTTCTTTGATCTCTGGAGTAAGGAAAGGTGCTTTTCTTCCCCCAAATAGCTTTTGGCTCATCTGCACTTGTTGATTTTCTAGGATTTTAAAACCCTTGTGTTCCTGAGGGTATAGCTCCTTTCCTTCTCAAAATTGCATCTCTTCCTCTAATTTAAACAGTTAGTTACCAATCACTTAGATACTTGGCTTTGCCACTTCACATGTGTGATCTATTTCTTTTGCCAAAATTATCCTTGGGGCAGGGGAAGAAGATATTTTAAGTTTCAGCAAACCATCTTGTACTTAGGACAAACCACATAAAAGTTTATGTAGGAAAAAAGAATGTGTGAAAATCTCTGTCAGTATGCCCACACTTTTAAATTTTCATTTTTCTCCCACCTCTTAAAGTATCTCTCCTTTTATATCCTGAGCACTACCCGAGGATGTTCTGCAGTAACATTAATTCAGGCAGTATTGACTTCTGTTCTTACCCCATTTTCCATTCATATTTCAGTCTGTTGAGTCTGTCTGTACACTGGCAGACAGGCTCTGCTTGCTGTCACAGCAATGGAAATCCAGACTGACACTGTAGTTTCAGTAGAACTAGAGCTGTGAGAGCACTGAAAGAGCTAAAAATGCCATTTGGCCATGTTTGGGAAAAAAAAAGTTTCCATCCCATCACAAAATGGCTGAAATTGCAGTCCAAGAGAAGTAAATTAAAGGTTTGTAAATAGTTTTCCAGGGTACACAAGAATCTAGAGTATGGGTTTGGGCTTTTTACTCATCGCTGTATGTAAATAAAAGAACAGTCTAGGTATTTGAGCCTAGCTTTTCATGCCTACTATTAAAAAACCAAGCACTGACATGAGCTATGACCTGAGTTTCAGAGAAATCCAACGGGATCCAGTATGGTTTCTGAAGGAAAATATCCTTTTAAAAGGTTTTTGAAGGATATTTCTGGATATCTTTAAGAGTACCAAGAAATCCCAAGCAGGCTGCCAGTTTGCCTTTACGATAAAGAATGAGGAGGTAATGACCCACATATCCTCAGCCGAGTGTTCAGCTGTTAAAGAGGGACATTCCAGATTTGTTATGATTAAACAAATGGATAGTTTAGAAGGTGATTTTAAAATAAATGAAGCCTTCCTTCAGACACTGGAAGTTGCATAGTACCATAATTGTTCCCAGCATATACTCTTGTTCTCAAGCAAATAAAAATGTATATGCATACTAGAAGAATGGTTGCACTGATATACTATCATTCACTTATTTCTGAAAAGTCCACTCTGAAGGGAGACAGTAGGTCTCTAAAATTCCCTTTTAACTACTATAGACAATTAACTTTAATATCCCTATACTGTCCTGCAACTACATAGTAAGATTAAATTTAACAGTTGTCTGAGACAATCTTCCTCTTGCTTCCCTACCATAAAGAATCATGAGTCAGACCTTGAGTGAGTAGTCTAGGTAGGCATTCTTTTTCTTGTTCTGCATGCTTGTATGTTGTCAGCTGCTAAAGTAAATGCTTTCTTTCTTACATCTGCATCACAACCAGCACAGCCCAGGCTCAGCTCAATATATTAGGCTTTAAGACTGTCATGTTCAAGCTCATTTTAAAAGCTTTCACTCTTTCACATCCTCATTGTTGTGTTACTTTTTGTCTTGCCCTGCATTTCACAATGATGGTAGTAGTGCTATCAGCAGAGTGCATGCATGGTGAAGCACTGCACTTTTATAATTCTTCCCATTTACACAAACTTGGAAGGAGGCATTACTCATGTTTATGAACAATTGAAACTGGAAAAGAGCACTCCACACAATGAGAGCCCCTTTGAGGAAGTGTCAAAGGGCTGCTCAGCAACCTCACTCATCCAATGGAATATATGCTTTGAGATTACTTCATTCTGAATATTCCTCACAGGAAATAATTATTTTGGTGGACACTAGCACACTAACTTGTTGGATAAGCATTTCCAAATACTCTTTTCCCTGAAGACAGTGGCTTCTTTACGCCTAGGCAAACCTAGCTGATGTCCAAATTCAACAACTTTCTGCCTGAGAAGTGTCCTATTCTTAGACTGTGATGTTGCCAACACCAACCCACAGAGTTGTTTTCTGCCAAAATACTATGAGAAACAGACTTTTCATTGTATTTCTGCTGCTTCAAAAAAAGTACTGAGTCATAGCACACTGGAAATGTTTGTGCAGGGCTGCATAGGAAAACATCATAAACACATTAGAAAGAGTTTTAAATATTTCCACATAGGAACTAAGGACCAATATTCCTGATTCTTAACTGAAAAGTGCTGAAAACAGAGAGAAATCGTTTTCAAATCACAGTAGGAAGCATCTGCTTACTCCTTTGGAGATGCATGTGAATTCTGATAAGTGCTTATTAATTTTATAATGGATTTTTTCCTTAGGAAATAAAGCCTGCATTTTTTTCAGCATGCCAGCATTCCCTTAAACTATTCCTTTAAACAGGAAATTGAAAACAATCGCTTTGCTATTTACAAAGACCTTGCTGGGTTCAGAGGGTAGGAATCCTTGCTGGTTTAAAGAGGAGGAGAAAAAAATCATATGGTGGTTTATTAGAAGTCACATCCACACAAGAAGCAGAGAAAATATCCATCCTTTATTTCAAAGGTGTCCAGTCTATCTACTGGTGCAAGCCATAGGGTTCTGCAGGGAGCCACCTGAATGTTTAGGTGTCTCCCCTAATGTCTCTTGAGCAGGAGAAGGTTGGTCTCCTGGACAT
Source organism: Haemorhous mexicanus (assembly GCF_027477595.1). Taxonomy (NCBI): domain Eukaryota; kingdom Metazoa; phylum Chordata; class Aves; order Passeriformes; family Fringillidae; genus Haemorhous; species Haemorhous mexicanus. The sequence continues at coordinate 24,575,420 of NC_082348.1, read as the reverse complement.
GCCAGTGGCACATCCCTCAGCACAGGAGCAGCAGGTACACACACAGCCCTGTAATGCAAAGTGCCACTCGCTGTCCTTGGCATGGCCACCAGGGTGGGAGCCCAGGGGATCCCACCAGACAGCACAACTTGCTCTTACAAGCTAAACCTCCCACCAGAGATCATCCCAAACTGCCTGACAACCAAGTACCATGTGCCAGAACATCCTGGGAAATCTGAACTATGAGGATTGGAAAGCTTCCACTTCACATTGCTGCTGCCCTGTATGCATATGTATTCCTCTCTAATAAAAGCAGAATAATCTCATCTCTTCCTATACACAAAGGTTGACCCTGAAGAAGTCCTGCTACATATTGCTTATTGCAGCTGTTGGATAATCTTTCAGATGATATTAAAATACTATCAAATTCTAATATTTCACTAAGCTTTGGAAGTTAATAAAAGCAATGTAAAACCTCTGGTTTTGCTGATTTCAGGACAGTCTGAGAGTTTATAAGAATTGAAGTACATTTTTGTAGCCAGCTCTATTAAGGTTTTATGGTAAAATTAGAGTTCATGATTAAATTTCTGAGTTTTTAGTTTTGTGCCTCGGAAACCTGAAGTTTTCTGCTGTAATTTTTCTATGGCTTCAGCAGATTATTGTTGATGATTCTATTAACCCTAATTCTGCATTCTATTTGCACATGCTTTTTTAAAAAGAAATATTCTCACAAGTCTCCAAAGTGTCCATGAGGTTCATAAAAAGGCAATAATAAATTCAGTCCTCCTTTCATAATTGGAAGTAATTTTGTAAATGCTTTTTTCCAAACCAAATTATTCTATATAACATTTTGCCTGTTCAGCCAAATTTCTCTTAGTTAGTATTACTTAAATTTCCATGACTAGTTGCATGTGGGTTTTGTATCATATGTAGTATCCTTGGAGGTTTTAGCAGAGCAGCTCTGTAGGATAATAGGCAAATTAGAAGTAGCAGAGCTTTTGGAAATAGAAGAAAGTAATTCATAACTCTTCTCATAATCCCATCTCACTCATGCTTTCCAGGGGTCGTGTTTCTTTAAACTGTTAGTTTAACAATGTATTTGAGAGTCCTAAGCATTTTGTAAACAATTTTTAATGCAGATTAATCTTAATAATTATTATCTGTTCAGGAACTGATATGCTTCCATCATTATTGTCCTATTTTAAAGGTTTCACATCCTCTGTCAGAAACGACGGCATGTGAATTATGCAAACAGCCACATACCCTTGGGGGCTTAAAAAGTAATTTGGGTATTTTCAGAGACATTGGTCTGCAAACAACTCATCAATTGAAATGTATTTGTGTAATCTGTTTGGTGAATATTTATGATTAGTCCTACAAACACAGGAGTCAGGATAATGTGGTGGTCAAGTCACAAGTAGGAAAAATGTACTAAATTAAACAAATCACTTATTATTATAAACAATTCATCCACCTCTGGGTCTGGGAACTAATACAGCTAGTAGAAATAGATATCTCTTTTCCTGAATGCCTAGAGGGGATTAACTGTGTGAGGATATACCTGTATAAAGAAAGTAAATATCTTTGATTGTAGCAGGGAAACTATTTGAAAGAGCCCAATCTCTATTACTGCTGTAATAATGGGAAGGAGAGTGTTTAGCTCTTTATTTGACCTGTATTGGAGTAAATGAGCCCCTTCCTTTTCAGTCTTTCCACTTGACTGTTCTGTAAAGAGGTTGAACTGACATCATCACTTTGATCTTTCTTGGCTCTTGACTTTTCCTTTCATCCCTGGGAGTAGGTTATTCTAGTTTTCCTTTGTTCATTAGCCCAAAGTAATGCATTGAGTTTAAGCTAATATCAGAGCACTAGAGCCAACACTGGCTCTGGACAGGTAGAAGCCTACAAAGGTGTGGGGAGCTAGAGCCAGCACAGGAGCTCTTGAATTCTCTCTGCAGCCTGGCTGTAAACAGTGGCAGGAAGTGCGAAGAGCACAGGACGTACACATGGCAGGCATGCACAGGCACAGGCAGGCAGATGGAGTGAGTGCACTGCTCAGCTGTAGCCAGCTGAGGTGGGGAAGCATTGTTTTGAGACTGCAGTGTAGGTTTCAAAGCAGAAGGAACAAATGCACAGTCATGACCCAGGTTGCCCCCTTGCTAGGAATGCCTGTTTGTTATGGTCCTGTCTGTTGAGGAAGAGCAGTGATCTTGGGCTGAGCAGCTGGGGGAGAGCTAATTATCTGGGGTCTGGGTACCAGTGTGTTGGAGTTCCAGAACACCCCCCTCAGCTCTTGCAAATAGCAATGGCCTCTTTTAATCTGCTCAATAGAGAGACCTCTTCTGTTCCCGAGTAGCATTTGAGTTCATTGCGTCTTGCTGAGAATAATATAATTCACATGGATCTAGGGAGTTATGGGCTTTCATAACAAAAACCACAGCTCTAAAGAGCACCCTCCTTGGCCACCATCTGCCTGCACTGCAGTGTGTTTCTTTGTCCATGCTTTCATCTACAGTGTGTATACTGGAAGAGCAGCCTTTTTTAACCACACAGCAAAGTCACCTATGTACATTTCCTTGCCCGAAAAACACTCCAGTTTGTATGAATATGAATGTATAAATGTCTAAAACAGTGTATGATATTTGCTGCTTTTTAAAAAAGGTCAGCCTTTGGACGCAATGGGACCAGAATGAAATCCTGGTGCCAGAAAAATCAATAGGATTTTTGCCATGGATTTAATTGGGTCAAGACTTGATACCCACTCATAATTTGGCCGTTTGAATTCTGTTAAACTGGTAAGCCTAGACTGCAGACCCAGTGAGAAGACTGTCTTCCCACATTATTATAATCTGTTTTCTAGAATATTCCATCATAGTCAGAAATGTTCTAAAGCTTTTATGCTTTCCCACCCTCTCCCCCACTTTGTAATAGCTAGCTAATCCTGATTCTAGTTCAGTTCTAGGACAGGACATGAAACAAGAAGAGGTGTAGGTGTTCTTCAGTTAATGTAAACGTGCAACATTTTACTTTAGATCTGCCCTCCCTAATGTTTGCAGGTACTCAGCTTTTGTGTGAGAGATATTAACTGTAGGCTGTGGTATTATTGTGTGGTTACATCACCCTTTAGGAAGTGTGCTGGAAGGATGTAGATTAGCTTGTAGATTTGTTACTTGGTTTTGGTTGTTCCGTCAGCATTTCATTGTTCAAGTAAGACATATATGGGCAGAATTTTGATGACTTCAGACATATCATCTTACATGTCACAGATATAGGCACCAGCTGAAAGGCTTGAGATCAGTTTCTAATCCAAGCAGATCAGAATTTGAAAAACATAGAGTTCCACTCTTGAAGCCATAAGGTCTAATGCCTTCTAAATGTGCCCTCTGACCACAGAGCAAATGCACAAGTCTTGTCTAAATTTTCAAAGCCATTGTTGCTATCAGGTAGCAGATGTGTTTAGATTAAATACAATTTCAGGAAGATACAGTTATGCTACCCTGTGAGCAATTGACATTGATGATTTATATACTTGGGCACATTCACTTTAAGGGATATAGCTAAAAACCCACGGAGACAATTGTATGTCTCTCAGCAAGACCGAATGTGTCTAAGAGTGACAGAGTCAGCTGTCTCTGTAGCACTTGTGAAAACTCTGATGATATGAGGCTGTTTTCTGTGATGGGGACTAGAAGCACAAGATACTTTTGCAGCTGGAGATGCTGTCATTTTTATAAACTTTCACAAAGCACTCTGCACCTTGCATCAGATACCATGCACAGATAAGAATGCATGAGAGGCATCCACACTTTAGTGCTGTCTGGCAGAAAATATCTCTACATGCTGGAGAAACAGGAGGCCTAGAGGTCTTCTTGCTATTCAGTTAAAATGCTGGCCTTGTGATCAGAATAATAAAATCACAATCAACATCTTATTTTCAGAGGAGGTAAGTGCTTCCAGCTTCCATGACCTTCTTTTGGAAATTGAAAGAGAAGGAAGAGAACAAAATGAAGAGTGTAGACCTTCAGAATGCATATTTTAAAATGTTCAGAGATTTGGTTGGGAAGCTCCTGCTCTGGACAGACGTAAAGGAGAGTCTGCTAAGAAAGAAAAGACAGGTATTAAGAAACTAGAGAATTGCTGAACATGAGTATACCAGCATGGCACTAGCATATAGGACTGAAACATAACTGAAGAGCACAAAATGAAGTAACATGAATAAATGATGTAAAGACTAAGAAGAAAAACTTCTGCAGGTACATGAAATATACAGTAAAATAAATCCCAGGGAAATGGGTCATTACTGAACAGAAAAGGGAAATGTTACTCAGAAAACCATGTGCTGTTTTTGACTCAGGGGCTTCAGGACCCAGCTGCAGGCAGATAACCAGCACAGCAGACACCACAGCAAAGCAGTATGGTCTGCACCTAGAATAAGGAGAGAAGTGGTTAAAGAACATAAAGAAGTCAAATATATTCAAATGAACTGGTCTTAATGAATTATAGCTCAGAATACTTTGAGAATTACCTGATGTAATTTCAAAACCATTTATGTTTCTCTCAAGAAAGCTGAGGTATCAAGAAGAAAAGAGGGCAAATATAATACTTATTTTTATCTCTTTTTAAAGAAAAGTCGAAGCATTAGAGAGAACTCAGCTTATTTCAGTTACTGAAAAAATACTGGAAAAATTAGTCAAGCCATTATTCATAAGTACTGAAAGGAAAAATTGTGGCTCTCTGAAGAACAAACTGCGTCAAAACATCTGATTTCATCATTGGATGAGGTAATCCTTACCATGCTGACAGGGAGAAGCAGTAAATGCCACATATCTTGATTTTCATAGGCTTCTGGCAGAGCTTTTTGTAAGCAAGAAAGAGAAACATGGTCAGATGAAAGTATCAAACTGATTGGAAACAAGGCTCAGTAGTTACAGGCAATTTGCTGTCAAAATAGAGGGACAAACTGAGCTCCTTGGTTCTTAGTTCCACGGGAGTCTGGTCTGGCCTGGCACCGTTCATTACTTTCATGAATAACTTAGATGATGAATAGAGTCTGCTTTTCAAATCTGCACACGTTGCACTGGGTGGGAGGGAACTGCAGGCATATTGGGGGATAGAATTCAAATGGTAAAACTGGACAAACTGCAGAGCTGGTCTTACACCAAACCAGTAAAGTGCAAGGTTCACCAGTCATGCAGGAGCAGTCTGCAGCACAAGTACACAGTGAGGAACAACAGGTGAGGTAACAGCTCTGTGGTGGGAAAAAATGGTCTGTGAGGATCTGAATCAGCCATGCCTTTAGCTAGAGCAGCAAATGGTGGTTGGGGCAATGTGCAGACAGAAAGCTGTGCCCAGCTGGAAGGAGATGAGAGAAGTGCAGTAAGATCAGTAAGAAGTCAGGAAAGGATTGAGGAGTGTATGTTTGCTCACCAAAGAGGGGACTGAGGGGAGAATAGCAGTCATTGAATGCACAAAAGACTGGTGCAAAGAGGAAAAAAATCGTGTGTCCTCCATGTCTGTCATAGGCAAGGCAAGAACTGATGGGATTGCACTGCAGCAAGCCAGATTTCAGCTTTAGGAAAAACTCTCTAAAGGGCAAGAGTACCCCAGCAGAGCAGCAGAGTGACCACAGGTTTCAATCTCTAGTGCTGGAGTCTTTTAACTGGTTAGTCATCCCTCCAGAGTGGTTTAGATGTTGGACAAATCCTGTTTTAGATCACAATCCCCTTATGCCCCTTTTCCTATTGACATTGAAAAGTGTGTAACACATCACAGTGAGCAGGTGTAGCCCTTGTAAAGCTTCATGAATCTTTTGTAGGTTAAGTCTGTTCATTTTACCACAAGATCATAAATGTAGGGAGAATATTTGCACACAGCATCCTTCCACACGTGGAACAAATGATCTGGTTTTCTTTGAAATACTTCATGTAAGAAGAGGTTCCTTGATTGACTCTTAAAATTAAAACAGTGCACTTCACATGTAGTTTTGAGCATTATAGCAATTGTTCACTAGCTTGTTGAACCCATTACATTTTTAGTAAGGACTGCTCTCAGTTTTGGAATTTTTAATCCAAGAACAATCTTTCTGGGGAAGAAACCCTGCTAAAATATGCAGTCAGGTAGATGGTGGCAAGTTACTACATATTGATTATGGATCTAATGGCAAGCTGTAGACATCAAAAGGGCAAGCTCACTAGCCAAACGTTGCTTGTTCACAAACACTCATGGCTCATGCATCTGGAAGTTTCTTTTATGGGAAAAATATTTATCTGAAGATTTCCAGTACTCCTGGGCTTCCGTTCCATAAAATCCAGCAAAACCACTGTTGTGGTGGTATTTTTCTGTTATTCCTGCTTGCAGCCTCAGCTGAGACTGGGATGTGTACATAATAGCACAAGAATGGGAGCACAGAGATGCAAGGCATCTGACAATGCCACATTCAGCCAATTCTCCCCAGAGAAGAGGCTGGCCAGTGGCCTCACTGTCCCTGTGTCATCACAGGGTGTTCCCTATGTTCTGAACTTTTTTCCTGGAAAGGGAGGCCCTGCTTGAAGCAATATAAGTCTTACTGTAAGTAGTGTTTATTCAGAACAGAAAATACCCATCCCAACCCAAGAGACAGTCTTAAACTCTCACATAACCTGTGATAGGAAGCTTTGAGAAAAGAAAAAAGAGCTGGACAACTCCAGCTATATATGATCTAGTGACCTAGTGATCTAGCAGGGTTCACTCTGCTTCTTTCTGCCCCCAGTGGTGTCCTAAATTTTGCCCACTCTACAGAATTAGAATCTTCAGTTTACAGCTCTGTGGTCCCTGCTTCTCTTGCAGCTGATACTATCTCTCAGGAGGACCTGCCCTTCTCCAAAATCATGGGCTTGGAAACCTTTTGAGACGTTCTCTGGAAATATGCCCATGACTGTGATCACATGATACACAAGGCAGTACAGTTCTCATCTGCATCCTGTTCTTCTTCATGCATAGGGAGCACCTCTCTCTCCAGTCTCCTCCATTCACCTCTTTGTTTTCTTATTCCCTTTGGCTTTTCTTCACGGTACAGGATTGCACACCACGGGACACTTTTTTCCAGCCACTGCCCTGCCTTGCTTGTTTTGTGGATGTTTATCTTTTTTGCCTCATACCCTTTCCTCTAGACTTTGTAGAGGTCCTTAGAAAATGGGTGCATCTCTACCAGTTTCTGTGGTTTCTTTTGCAAAGGACAGCCTGTCCCCAAGTCCAGCCAGATCTTTGCAGACATTTATTCAAACTGCCAAAATCCTTGAGGTTTGCCCATTTAGTTTCCAGCCAGTGTGCTGGAGTTGTTTGCAAAATGCCATGGTAACAGTAGAAACAGTAGAAAACACTGCTGTGTCATTTCATGGTAATGAACAGTCTGAGAGCTGAGTCTGACAGTCTCAGTGGTCTTCTTCTCTTTTTTTCATCCATTTCTCATAACCCTTTGGGTAAGGATGTGTCTGTGTCAAGAACTGGCCAGCCCAGACAAACACAATCTGTTCAGGTCAGCTAGACATGATTGCAATACAAGTAATAGGACTTGTCAAGATAATGGTAGGTAGCAGATGTGTCGTAGCAATTCTACAACTTCAGGAAGCTACATGGAAACAATATTGCCCAATGGGAAAGAACAGGAAGATTTTTCTGGCTGACCAATGAGATAGAAATGATTGTTAAATCTGCAAGGCATAAATAAAATACTATTCACTTGTTTTTATTTGCAAAGTTAATTAATCAAATGTGTTTTAAAAGAATGGGATTGTGTTACTAAAGTGAAAAACTAAAGTCCCCCAGGAAATTATCTCTGTTCTTCATGTCTTTTTGGTGCTGCACCAAACAACAGCAGTAATTTTACCTGAGGAATGAATGGTTGCCAGAGTGCAGTGGAGATCTTCAAGGTTCTATTTTCTACCAGTTTTGAATCAGATACAGCTTGACCTTTGCTCAGTACTCGATGTTACCTCTGAGTTGAAAATACTGATGTGTTCTGCTACAATGTAATCATTCTCTTGGTGCAAGTGCAGACCCATGAATCAGAAGAATCCCTTTGGTTTTTTAATCACCTTAGTGATTTGAGTCACAGCACCACAACATGCAAGAGCATACCCTCTAATGCTGTGAACACATTCTTAGTATGCCTTTAGTCTCTCTTCCTTATTGTCACTTCAGGTTTGTTTCATTGCAGCGCATTTTGAAGACACTGAATTCTGTCTGTGAGACAGAGACAAATACAGCTGTTTAGAAAATCTGCCCTGTACTGTTCTTTTCCTAATTAAAAACAAATAACATATGACAAAGCTTGTTTCAGGTTTGCATTGAGTTTTCTATAAAGGTTTAACTTCGTGTTTGTTTTATCTGGGCAGATTACTTCTCTGCAAAAATTACTGCTATCAATTTCCTGGAGCATCTCATTAGTAAATCCAGTAATTCATGTTGCCATTAGACTGCAAGGGATCCTAGCTTAGAGGTTCACCTGCTTCACCTGCTGTAATGAGCATTAAGCTTGAATGTATGAATGATTTTTAGCAGAAAAAAGGCACTATTTTCTAACCTGTGTCCCATAGGATGATCACAACTAGGGTACAGCCCTCAAATCCCAGTGTAGTCTCAGGATGGGGCTGTGGAAAATGTCAAATTTTCAGAAGGCAGTGATAAACAATATTTTAATTTTTTTTTGGCCTCTACCTGAATTTCTCTGAGTGTGCATTTTCTCTTTAATGTAAATTATCCTCAGCAGTCTGTCAGCATAGCACAGTTTAGTTATGATCTGAAAATGAATCTAAACAATCCCACAGCAAATCCCCAGAAACTCTGTTCCTGTACAACTGAAAACCCCATTGAAGCAATATAAACTCAGTAAAAATAACAAATAATGACTGCAGCTTAATGAAGGGTGGCAATTCTGCTCTGGGGAGATACATAATGGATATGGCTGCTCTGGTAGCTTGATCTTGTGCCAATTCTCTTCCCTTCATGTTTGTTCATCCCTATCTTGTTGTATAGACAAAGTCAGGAGCTGCTCCATTGTGGGGAGGAAGGCCAGCATCCAGATGCTATGCTTGGCCCAGAACTCCCATGCCAGCCTGGCCTAAGGTCTCCTTTCCTTTGGAACAAGGCAAAAAGCATGTGTGTCTTTATCCCTGAATGAAGAAATTAGTTTTTTTCTGCATATCTCGGAGCTGGAACATTGCTTTCGAAGCACTGGTGTCTTGTTTAATTTGGTGTTCCAATTATTGGGTGCAATAGGCTGCTCACTAAGTGAGCTGAGCAATTGAAAGGAATCTGTTATGTGTTTTCAAAACAGCACTGAAAAATAGTGAGGCTAGAAATCAGCACACAGAACACACATGCATTCAGGCTAATCACCGTTAAAGTCAGAGCTAGGAAACAAAACAAAACTGAAAAGAAAAGCAAGTGGTCTCTCCTTCTCCTCCTCATCTTTATTTAGGGTTACATGGGCTCACTCTAGACTAACCACTTAAGGAAGGCAAATGTTTTCTGTCTCTCCTTGCTTCTGAGACTGATGCCTGCAAACCAAGTTTACAGTAGTGGATATACAACGATCTTGGAATTCAAAGATATCTCAGTAAAGAGCACATACCACCCTCTGTGAAGGGCCTTGTTTCAGACCGAAAGTAAATAGCCAGTGTCACACAAACCTGCATAGTGATCAAACACTGGAAAACATAACTAGATGTTTTCCTTAGTCATGAAAGGTTAGACTTGTTAAAATTGCCTTCTTTGTATGATGCTTTGAGTCAGTGAATTGAACCCAGAAGAGAGATTTTAAACATTAACCAGTGAAAATACAAGCAACTCTTAATTCTAGAAATCTTTTGAGAGTAGTCTTTCCTGTTTAATACTGTTAATAATATTGTTAATAATTCACCTATAATTCAGAAGTAGATGACATTTGCTGCCATACCTCCATTCAAACATGATAATAAGCAGCAATCTTTACAGGCTTATTTGTTATTTCTTTTTTTATAATTTAATATATATTTAAAACCCTGCAGAAGCTTTTACTAGAAATAAAAAAGTTCATCTTTAGTCCTTCCTCCTCCTTGTAGCATCATCTTTATCAAAGCAAAACACTTATTTATATCTGATTGATTGTCCTTAGAAAGGTCCAGGTCAACAAACATGCACTAACTGTCTGTTCCCAACTCCGTTTCCTGAAATCCTTTCCCAGTTGGGAACAAGAATGAACTTACAGAGTCCTGCTCCATCAGCACAGCAAGGAAAAAAAAAATTTGCTATTTATGCTACACTTACTATGTGATACCTGAGATAATTATCACTTCCTGTCTGTGCATATACTATTTTAGATACATACTAACAAAGCCTAAAGCGAGCATTGCTCAGATCTTTGACTTCTTGTTGCTGTGTAGATTTCAACTTCTTGAATATTTAAGGAAAGAATGACTTGGTGGTTAAACACAAGTGTAGGAGTCAAGAGGTCTGGATTCTATTTCTGTGCTGTTCCAAGGTTTCCTGTATGCCTTTCTACCACTTACATGGCCCCTTTGTGTTTTCATACCCATTTTTATTCCCATCTACTAAATGGGGAATAGTCATTGCTTCATACATGCTGCTGCTGTGAGACTTAATTCATGTTCCTCTGAAAGAGTTTCTGGTTCTTCAGAAGCAAATAGAAATAGAAATAGAACCTCATCTCAGATTAATTATTCCTTGAGCTGTCTTTTGAATGTAAGCTTGCCCAAAGGGAATGGTATTTGTAAATGTCATCCTTAAAATGAAAAATCTGTTCTCCTTTTTCTGCACCTCCATGCCTTTTCCACTTCCCTTCTTTCTCTTCCAACAAGCTGCAGCATTGTTAAGATATCTCCTCATCCTCTGGGGCACCCAGCTGATCACCAGCTTGGGTGTGGGGTTTGTTTTACATGGAGATGTCCGTTCACTTATATTGCAGCTCTCTTTTCTCTGTCTCTGAGCAGGCAAACAGCCCTGCAGAAAGAATAGGGCATATCTGTATTTGATTTAAACAGACATTTGGAACAAGCTGGGCATTTCAGGGAAATGATTAGTTTCATTTAAAACAAAGGAATTCCCAGACATTTCTGTGGACTTGGGGCTTTTTAATCATCTCTTGAGAGTTTTTGACCATACAGAGATGAGATACTACAATGCTCTTGGACATGAATGTTTCAGTTAATGACTGATTACTGAATGATTTGTTTCTGAAACAGCATAATGCAAAATTTACAGTGTTTGCATGAGGAGAGGAGAGGGAGAGGAGAGTAGATCCTTGCATTTAATCTGCACATACACAGAGGTCAGTTCACTGAGCTGTGTGAGATAACCACCGATTTTCAAATCTGTAGAATCCTTTGCATATAACAGAATGACTACTGGGACACTCAGTGTATTTTGGGGGAGCATCATTGTTGTAAATGCTTTGTCAGAGAGATAGTGTCAAGCAGAATAAGCATTAAAAAAAGTGTGGCATAAAATTTGGCATATAAAGAAGAAAGGAAGAGCAAGTTGCTACCAGTAGGTATAAGTGCTGGTGCTAAAAAATACTTGCTGTTTGAAAGACCTGAAGAAGCCCTCAGAAATAAGAAAATAAAAACAGAGGAGTGACATTTGAAACATTGGAAGCCATGAAAACAAGGAGAAGTTGGAGCTTACTGCAAAAGGGAGAGGAAGCAGGAGACAGAGCAAGCAGGAAGCCAGGATTAAGAGAGGACACACACTGTGAGGGTGCCAGGGTGTGTCAAGTTCAAGGTCCCATATTCCCATGCATTGGGTGCCAAGTCTCACCAGCTATCAATGGTTTATGTATGGGTAGGCTGGTTATCAGATTAAGAACCTTTGCTTTCTGCTCATTTCTCCTTTTCTCTGTCAATTAGGAAGGGGAGATGTTGAGGGAGTTGCTTTATGCATGCTGTGGATATCAGCTGTCAGAGCTGCAGCACTCAAGCCATTCAGTGCTGTCAGGGAACACAGAGCTCCTTTATCAGTAACTTTAGGAAGTTGCATTGATCAGTGGGAAAATTATTAAAAGGCTAAACGGATATATTTATGGTATTTGGCCTGCCATAAATTGTCTCACAACAAATGTTTTCATTTTCCACTCAGTTTTCTCCTGAGGATTAAAGCATACAGCTCTCAAAGTGACAGACTTGGGAGAGCCTGGGAAAGCAGTGATATTGCAAAAACCATGTGCCCCTCCTACACCTTCAGTGCATTCTTCTCATTACCACAAACTGTCCTCAGGAACACTTGATCTGAATTAACTACTAGCTCTGCAATATTTTAAAGATCTCTCTAGGCTGTTTCCTGCCCTCCCCATGCTCCCTAACTTGGGCAAATATCCCAGTGAAGGGCCATGGGGGTTTTGCTCGAGACATCTGCTCAGATTTCTGTTTCTTCTTTCTTCTTTCCAGCCAATATTTTGCTCCTTTCCTTTCACTCCTTGTTGCTTAGTGCAAAGTGAGGAGAAGAAATGACTAGGTGATACCAAGTGAAGAGACAAAGAAACCTGACAGAAAGGAACAGAAAGCACTCAGAGTGATGGAAAAGACTGGAACCTGGGAAAAATTAATTTCCTAAAACCTATCAACAATGCTGGACACAGATGGTTTGGTGTATACACTTTGAGTTTGGCTATCCAATTCTTGTCCCACTAAACACATCCTCTTGGTTTGTAGATGTAATTAGCAGGTCAAAACTAGCTTAATTAAGTGTGATGAAAAAGGCAATCTGTTGAACGGGCAGCTGCCCCTTGCATTATTTCAGGTCTGGGGAGGTTTGGTCTTAAAGCAACACTAGGGAAGAATTGGATTTCTGTAAGCCTGAGCTGCCTTTTTAGTGTCCTCTCAGAGGGTGCCTATGCTTTTGTACATCATCAACTCAGCAGGTTAAACAGCCTCTCAAAAAGAAATGGCAGGCAAAATAAAAATACAGTTAATTCTTCCAGATGATTTGAACCCCTAGAGAAACTTGTTTTCCTGATCAGAAGAGACATATTGCAGACTTCAACCAGGAAGCAGGTGAAAGTCAGAGATGTAGCTATGGTTATTTCTTTTTCTGTGATGAGTTACTTGTCCCTGTATAGACACGTAGGTGGCTGTATACATTTTTTTTTCTCATTTAAACATATCTAGCAGCCACTTGGTTTTATTTTTCAAGATGGGTTTAGGTTTATTTCATTTTTCAATTCCAACATGAGAAATTCCAAACTAGCTTCTTGTCACAAATATTCTGCTTCATGTTTGTACTGCAGAGAAAGTGTTGCTTAAATATTTTAGTGATTCAATTGCTTCACTTATGAATTTCTGTCTCCATGACAACCCTTTATGCTTTGTAATACCTTTGGCAAACACAGTGGAACTGACTATTATTTATTTCAAACTATGTAATGTTTAGCAGTGAAGACACAAAGGGAAATGGAAGAAAAACCAAAATACCCAAAGGGCTAATTCACACCATTCCCTTTGAAAGTAATTTTCAAAATGACCACATCATTTACTGTATGGAAAGCTTGGTCATGTTAAAAATGCCTAATTCTTTCACAAAACCCACTTCTGTGCCTGTTCCTTTCTCTCCAATGTGTGCTGATATAGACAGGCTGCAGAATCCAGCCTTCAGTGTCATCTCTATGACCATTACTGTTCTGTGAAGGAAAGCTAACTTCCTGTTGAAAATGCTTCCCAAGCATTATATAATATTTTTTTCAGAGGCATCCAACTCAAGTGCTCCCACACTGCAAAAAAACAGGAGTCTGTTCCTGCCTGAGATGATGGATCTGCCACATCATGGAAGGTGTGGCAGGGTCACACAGTTCTTGTGAATCTCAAAAAAGATCCCATACTTCCTTAATTTGGAAATTCAGATATGCAAATAATATCCTGTGTATGGAATTTCTGTGGTATATTGCTCTGAAGGGATTCTAATAATAAAATACCACTTAAAGTAATTTGGCTAGCATTTTTTCCACTCCATTCTCAGACACACTCCTACATTTGTACCTTCCCTTTTCTTCCTGATGCTGTTCTGTATCTTCCTCAATTTTTTAGTTTATGTCTGGTTCATATAGGCTAACCAGCACACCTGCCAGATGTCAGACTTCTGACAGTTGCAAGTAGCATGAGCTCTTTGTGAATAAAGCTCTTAACAGGGGTGTATTTGAATAGTGGCTTGATTTGTGGGTGCACCTGGAGATGCATCAGAACAAGGCCTTATTTTCACATGATATTAAATTCCAGGGTCGTTATAAATTAGAGCACACAAAAGTGTTTCAAGTTGGCTACGCTGTACCCCCAGTCCCTGCTGAGGGACCTTCTGTGTAATGTCCTAGCACTCTCATGCCTCTGAAGAGCAGCAATAATGGGCAAAGACTGTTGCTGACCTGCTCATGTACCATACTGGAACTTTCTCAGAAAAATGAGGAGCCAGAAATTTCATGTGACCCAGGTATTTTGATAAGATATCCATAATAACAGTGTTGTTTGTATTAAAAATGCTATCTACCTGATAAACCTTTGCCTTCTTTTCCCCCTCTATTATGGCACATCTAGAGCTTAAAACTTCATGAGTTTATAGATTAGAAACACTGTTCATGTAGATGTTTTCTGTTGTCTAAACCACCCTCTAATTCTTAATACGTAATGGTGTTTCATAAAACCTACAACAATGGAGCCCCAGAAGTCTCCCATGTTCTCCTGATTTCTTCTCTCTTGATTTCTAAAGCCACTCATCTCTGTCTCTCTGTCTCCTCCTATTTACCAAGCACTGTAGTGCTCTGTCATGAGAGAACTACTATAATTTTGAGTTTTAATGACTCCAGGTGGTGCCACCTTAAATATAAAAGCAATCTAATTAGGCCACCTTCTGGCTGAATCTGCTTTAGTCTTTGACTCCAGAGAGACAAGGAAGACAAGTGAGCCTGTGTACATAATACTGACTCTAAAAGAGCAGACGTTGCTGAACACATTTCTCTTTTGTTTTCATTGTTCCCTTGTGCTTGAAGCATCTACAGAAAATCTTGGTGTAATATGATATAGCACTTAGGACAAGCAGGGTGATTATAAATGGCTCTTGCCTCACTTCTGCATCCAACAGATGTTACTACATGAGGTTTGGTTCTCCCTGATTCTATAATTTGATTTTAATGGCTAGATACCATTGAAGCCTGCAAGTCCTACAGACAATAGTGTCCTTTTACATTCAGAAACATCTGCTAGCTAAGTGCTCTCCTACAGCCTGAACTCTAAATCAGCAAATCTGTGTTTGAACACCAGCACTTAGACCAACCTGGCAGACAGCATTCTCAGGAGAAACAAAGTCTAATATGTCCTTTCTCATTTGGTAGAGCTTTTTTCTTTTCCCTTCCCTTCATGTTTCTCTTTTTATCATCCACTTCTTGAAGATATGAAGTTTGTGTGCCTTTTCTAAGGACTTAGTGCAGCCTGAGGACTAAATGTGTAATTCTAATAATGGTATTTTGCTATTCCCTCAAAGGACAGGATAGAACTGGTGCCACTCAGAGTAATATTTTGGGCTGTCACTATTTGATCATAGAACTTGGATCTGCCAGTGTTAATGCTTTTAGGATGGATGACTACTTTGCTTTAGAAGGCGTTTCCAGTAACCGAGGGCAACACGTTTGAAATTTCAGTATTTACAGGGTAATGAACTCTCCATGGTAGTGCATTTCAAGCCCCCTCTGGGGAAGAAACAGGTTAGAGAGCTCACTGGCACATCTCTCCTTTTCTAATTTGTGCTTCTTCCCGTTTGGTCTTGTTTCTGTGGATGCCTGTAGTTTCCCATAGCATGCAGTGTGGGGAACAAGCCTGAACCCAGCAAACAGTTTACTCATAGCCATAGGCTGTAAGTTTTAAAGGTGCCTGAGTTCTTTGGGGTTGAAACCACAGCACTGCTTTGTCAGTGGAGTTTATACCTTAAGCACTGTACAGTAAGTGTTCTTTATAAAACAGCATATCATGTGTACTGTTAATGCCTGCAGATTAAAACAGCTGCCAGGAAGTAAAACTATTGCATGCAGAAAAATCAGGCAGACACCCAAATTTGAAGCTTAAATTAGTTCTCTCTTTGGGAGCTGTGAATCTTAAGGGAACTTCAAAGAAAGGCTCTTACAGGGGATTTAGAAATTAAAATCACAGCAATTGTTCTCAACCTGTGTTTAGTGTTGAGGGCAGCACCTTTTATTCTAGACTTCCAGAAAACTTGCCTGATATTCCAATTATATTGGTCTAATTAATGTCATTACTGCTCCTTAAAAACGCTGTCTCACGGAAAGTATAGTTAGGTCATAATAAAGCCACTACCAGGTGTGCTTGGAACAGAGCCAATTAACACTTTCTTCTTTGTATCCAGAGTATCTCCCTAAGAAACAGCAACAGTTACAGCTTTCCAGGGAAGTTAGCAATTACTGGGAAGGCACATTTGCTTCCCGTACACCAGCCAGCTGCCCATGTACTTTTCAAGCAAATCACTGCAGTCAGTTACCAGATTTCAGGCCTGTTTAAAGTATTTTAAAAGAAAATAATTTGATTTACTAACTTTACAATTTGTCTATTTAACCATTAATGTAAATTGTACTAATTGAAGTTTAAGTTCTTAACAAAAGTTCAGTCGAGCTAATTCTGAAAACCATATGTAAAATTCATACAAAGATCCAACAAAGTTGACTTTCCTGCCATCATGCTTATTATGGCTGGATCATTTCTTATTATCACCTGCCCTCTGTATTGTCAAAAAAATATTGCTTCTTCATTGGGCAACAGGTAGGTACATTTGGCAAACAAAATACATAATGAGCTCTACAACATGTAAAACACAGGGGAAACAAAAGAGATTTAGATTCTCCAGAAGAACTTCTGTTTGCAAAACTTCATTTCCATTTGTTGCATTTGAATTTTAAACACAACCTTCTATGTGTTTCTACTACAAGTTGTTGTACCTCAGATTCTCACTGTCACTTAGTCCATAGACAGTTCTCAAAGTATCAATATTCAGTGTTTCTTCCTTGCTTCTCAACAGATTGAATTGATCTGCTCCCACCTGCCTTCCTAAGACAAAAGTTATTTCATCCATGGCTGACATACATTTTACAGATAACATTTTAATGTAGTCCCACTGGTCATGACTTGTAAGTAAACTTGATTTACTGTCTGGTTTATTGACCTCACTTTGCAAGGCTTTGCCTCCCTTCATAACAGCTGTGAACACATTGCCACAACAGGAGTTTGCCTTCTGTACACCAGCAATTTGCCCTTTCATGTTCTGAAATCTCCAGAGAAGTGGTGGTGGTGGTGTTAATCTTTAATTCCTGGGATCCTATCTCATATTTAAGACACTGAGCATCTTAATAAAAATGTAACAAAGGAAATAATTTAAGATAACTGAGCAATATTCACAAAACCACCAAGAATACAAATTATATTCTCCAAGCAAATTGTTTCTTGAGAGTAGTATGCTTGGTCTCCAAATGAGCTGCAATTTAAAATAGACAAGAATGTATTTGGGGATATACAGGACATGCACAATGTCACTTATAACTGGGTCCCTCAGGCCAATCTGTACCTTCATATTGTCCCATGTCAGTGGGTTTCTATTCCACATGCCCATTGGAATATAGAGGTACTGAGATCTCTGCTGAGCAGCCAGTCAAGAGCTGATTGAATCAATATACATGTATTTGAGAACTCCCACTGTATATGTGGAAATAGCAATAGGAGTCTACTGCATATGCAGGGAAATAGAGGGCTGGCAGCTGGGGAATGAAGGGAAATGGGATTTCAAGGGGCAGGAGGAAATGACTAAGAACTGTAGCAGAGGTGAGATCACACTAGTACACAGACTGAGCAATAGAAGCTCAGAAAGGTAAATTAAAGGTGCAGAGGATGTGGGAAGAGAAGGAGAAATCCGTAGGATATACAGAAGTAGAAGGCAGGGAATATTCTTTTGGCTTATATAGCTTTTTTATTGAAAAGCACTTCTGCTGGTTGAAAGTTAAGAAAGCCAAGGCAAAGATGCAAAAATAGATAGAAAAAGGGGAAAATGGACTGAAAACAGTAATTTGTAATGCCAGTAGACAGTGGGACTGAGTAGCTTCCTTATAAAAAAGAAAGATATGTGGATGTCAGGCACAAATTCCCACATCCAGTGGTATCCCTCTCAAAGTTCTTTTCTGAAGAAAGGCCATGATTTTTCCCTAGATGAACAAAATAACCAAAACAAAGAAAATTACAGGCATCAGTATTATTGATTTGGAATCCACAGGAAGGAGCTTGCAAACAAGAGTTTAGTTCCAGGCTTGGTGGGAGAGGGGTAGAGCGGTTAGGGGGAGAGCAAGGGGCAGACATGATGTAGGCAGCAGCCTCCCAAACTGCAGCTTCCTTCCTGCTCTCCCTGAGCTAAGCACTGCACTGAACAACCCCTTAGCAGAGCTTCCCAAACTTCTTTGCTGTTGCTTCTTTATCAGCACTTTGATAAGACAGCTTGTTGGTGCTGCTGAACTGAGGAGTGTTTCCATGAAGTGCCTCTTTGTGTGTTAAGAAAAGTTACAGTCTTTCTTTGCTGTGGAATTAGCATATAGACTTTCAAAGCCCATTATAAGGAATATCTTGGAAGCACCTGAGTCACTTCTTATCCCAGCCTTGCTGCTCTGTCATGTGTGCATAGCAGGACCACTCATGCAGAGTGCAATGTCTCCTACTTTGGTTTGCAGGGTAAAACATTCTAGGATGATAAATTTTGACTAGGTTGTGACAAGAGGTTTGTGGTTGAAAAAAAAAACTTCAATTATTCATATCCTGTCGGGGGAAAAAAAGCCATATGATATTGGATTATGCATATTTTATCATCAAGTTGTATAAGTGAGCTATTAAACTGCATACAATTCTTCCAAGTCTTTGTTTTATAGATTAGTTCTACAAAGCATTTTGTGTTCCTGCTGAACATAAACAGCCTCTCATATCTCCACCTACTACACCAAGTATTCTCCTGATTAATTCATGAGGTCTATAATCAAAAGGAACTAGGGAGCAGAAATTAGATTTTAAGCCCTCTCCTAGCTTTGGCAGAGCAAACTATCTGTGTTCAACTCAGGAAAGCAGATTATTTGATAATTTTCATTCAAGACAGCATGCATTGTTCTATCATTAGCACCATGTCTGGTCCTCTGTCTTTGCAAGAACACACAGTAGTTCTGCAGCTACACAGAAGCCATGGTGATGGCTCTGGGAGGTTATCATCATTAGGCTAATGCTAGAAATGGAGGAAGCATCAGGAAAAAATCAGCCTCACTTGAGCCTTTGTGCACAACCAGGTGAAACCCCAAACTTCAGCTCTTCCCAGATGGGAGGGTGCTGGCACCCCCCAGTACAGTGGCTCACAAGAGCTGGTGAGGGCATCATGCAGAGGCTCTTCTGGAGACAACTATGGCCACCCATAGCCACATCATTGCAGAGGGAAAGGACAGACACTCAGTGAGGAGGTTTAGAGGCTCCTCAAGCAGGTGGGTAGAGCACCATGGCAGACTGAGCTTCCTCAGTGCTCGTTGCTCTGATCGCCCTTGGGCTTTTGCCTCAGAGTCCCTCCACCTTGGAGCATGTTGGGTGACTGTAAGTTAATGGCCAGGTGTAGAAAATAGCTCTTGAGACTTCAAGGATGGGATGTCAGAAAGAGTAAACTTCCCCAGGAGCAAGGACAGCTGCTTCACAACCACTTTATGACCAAATATAATATCATCTCACATAGGTATTCCCTTATCCATGGATGTCTTCTAGGGCCTGGAGCAAAGGATACTCCATCTGTAGTACCTTGCTTTTACAAAACTGATTATCACAGGCTGAGCCTGGCTGGCCACAGGAGTGCAAGAAAGCCAGAACAGTAATCCCAGTATTTCTGACCAACCCACTTTAGGGAAGTGCCAGCAGAAACGAGGGGAAAGACCACTCTCTTTAGGCTTTGCAGGCTCCAAATTGTTGCCTGTCTCACAAAAGGCTGAATATTGAACTCAGCCAAACACCCCTTGGAATTTCACTGCTTGTTGGTCAGCTCCTGGAAAACCTTTGTCTGAAGAAGAAGATGGAAAATCAGTACCTCATTCTGTATGTTTTCTGCTGGGCTGTAGGTGTAATGCAGCAGCAGGACATCAGTGTAAGAGATATTGCTTTGGAAAGTGTCTGGGGAACAATGTTGTGATGTCTTTATATTGTCTGTAGTCTGGCAGGAATGAACAGGAGGCAGGGAAAGGTTGGTTCAAGGTGCTGGCTGTTGTATCCTCATCTACACATTGATTTCTGTAAGAAACTGGTGTCTGTGCTCTTGCACTGATGATAAACTGGGCTTACTTGATGTTTTAAGAGCTCAGTTCAAAGCAGATGTTCTGCTAAATTAATGAGACATTTAAAAATAAATCACATTACTATTATTGATACTGATATCCTTAGCCCCCAGAGGCTCCAGGTGCTCTTAATTCTCACTGGAGTGCTAAATACTCAACTTCAGGAAAAAAAAGGAAAAAACATAACAAAGGTTAAGTGTGTTCAGCTCATAATTTTTGGCAATGTTCCTTTAACTCTGGTGGCAGTTGGAGGGGTTCTTTTCTTGACACATTTTCTTCTGTTATTTTCTTGAAATCCCTCTAGATACCATAGCAACAGCTGGATCACATGCTCCTCGGTGTGCTCCCTGTAAGCAGATGTGAACAATGCTGGCTAACAAAGGCTCAGCAAGTGCTGGACAGGGAAAGAACTGAATTCAGCCTCTACATTTTTTAATAACTCACAGCAAAGGCTTTCCATCATTTCTTATGACACAGGTAAATCCAGATCCAAATGAAAACCAGATTCAAGTTACTTCATCACCTAATAGAAAGACCATCAAGATAGCTGGCATTTTACAGCCATTTTCTCCCCATCCTATGTAAGGAATTCATGGAAGTCTGAGGCTGAAATACATTTCCATATTCCATAATTCCATATTTACAATGCCTGGATGAATACTATGCTTTATCAATGGGTTATTTCTGGTGTTAAATTGATTACATTCTTTGGTATTTTTTGAAACTTTATTCAAAGAAGGAATCAGAACTATTCATCTGTCAATGAATGATCTAAATTCACGTGTACTCTAACATGTCAAGTAATACAGGTCTGTTTGGCCTAATAACTATGTCATAGTTTTTAAAATCACAGAATAAAGCTTCTCACATGTCAATTGAGCATTTAATAATGCCATTGCTTAAAGGAAGCGTTCATAATCCTTTTCCTTGACTAATGTGGAAAATCTGTGTACAACCTTATTTATGTTCATATTTAGGAGAGTAAAAAATGATAATTCTCTCCTTTAATCTGATTTCTGCTTCCAAGTATCTCCCATAAATTCCTCCCATGTAACACCAAACCGTATGCAGTCTCAGCTGTGTGACATTCACTAGATTCAAAACCCACTTGCAGTGCACAGAGTCTGGAGCTATGTCAGACATTGTGTAATCCATGTGTAGTTTAATTATGGGTTCTTACAAGGACAGATAAATCATACCTCCTTGCAGCGTGATGGAAAGGCTAAAATCCAAAACAGGGAAAGAGAATATTAAATTTATTCTGTTTTGCAACTAGATTGAGGGTTAGTAAGAAATCATTGCTAATACTTCTGATGAAAATCTAGACTCGATTCTGTGATTTGTAAAATATAAAGTGTCTCTGAAATTGAAGATGCCTATGGAGCTCTTAGACTAATACTTGTTTATAGTGTCTGCCTCAATTTAGATGCAAAAACTGAAGGGATCTAATTATTTTCCTTCTCTTTTACAAAGTCACTTTTCATTACATACCATTAAGTTAGAAATCCAGGGCGGAAATATTAAGCAGTAAAGTCTACTGCTGATTTTAGTTCTCTTTTCTGTATGAAGACTAATGAGAGTGTGAGTGTGTCTGTGTGTCTGTGTGTGTGTTTGCCTTATGCTTCTGCCACCCTCCTGGAGGTGATGCAGAAGATTTTTGCTGATTACTGAACGTGCTCAAGAGTAAGGTCAGAGTAAGGGAAACAGCCTTCTGTCAAGTAGAATGACAGCCCCTGCTCCAAAGCCTGAGATCATTACACAGCACACTGCCTGACAGGCACTTTTATGCATGGCTTCCATAGGTCTGGAGTGGTCTCTGAGCTGTGTAAAAAGGCACAGGGTGGGCATGAAGGGTGGAAGGAACACAGGATATTAATAGCTTCATAATGTTTACTTGGCTGGGCAGATGAAGGTTTAGATGGAATGGTGTCTGTCAATCACAGGGTCTGTGTTTGAGCCTTCCCTGCATGTCCTGGGACAACAGGACAGAACTGGAAGGGACCTTCCTGGCAGGAGAAGAGGAGACACCAAAGGCACAGAGTATCCTAAGGGCTCAGAACTGCTCAAGTGCACTGCCAGTCTCCTCCTGGGCTGCCTGCCACTGCCACTGGCTGCTGTGTAGCTCTTCACAGAAAACAGTCTGGAGGGTGACCCTGGCTGCAGGACAAATCAGCCAGGCCAGGTGGGCCAAGGGTGCTTGTCCTGCTCCTGCCCCTTGTGGGGAGACACAAGTCTCTGCTCCCTAGACTGCTGGTTCAGCATTTCTCCCAAGAACAGCAGATGAGGTTGGAATGACTTTATGAAAAACCAGAGCAGTTCAGGCTAGGGAGGTGAGCTCTTCCATACAAGCTGTAGTGGCTGTTAGCCCCCACCCTGCCACCAGGGATTGGTCTTCCTGCCAAACCATCCAGCTCCAGGGAGGACACAGGCACAGGCCTTTAAATTGATACTGCACTTAAGTGATTACAGACTCTTCACCTTCAGCCTGATTGCAGCTGACTTGAGGGAAAGCAAGTTCAGAAATCTAGTTCTCTCTGTCTAAGGGTTGCTGAATAACAGGGCTAAATTAGAAATTACCAGGCATTGCCCTGGGGATGGTCTTACAACCCTTAAGTAAAGGAAAGAGGCAAGCAATCAGCAGCAAATCCTAGGAGGATGAATCACATGCAGATAGGTTTCAACTCAGGAACAGCAATTGTGTTTATAAGTGTCAATTATTTGGTTTTTTATTTGTAGTCATTGTACACAAACATTTTTGCTCAAAACTTCTAGACAGACCATGTATGTTATGTTTGTGGAAGGACAAAATCATTCTTAAAGCATAACCATAATCACAAAGAGATTGTTTCATCTCAGATATGTTTACTGACCTTTCACCACCAGAAAATGCTTTTTTACTGCAGTCTGTGGCAAGAGAAATTCCAGAGAATTGTAATGTGTGCAATTAACAGTGGGTCAGCATTGTAGCTGGTGTAATTCTGGGTGGCTACAGCTTGCAGATATAGTTACTTACATCAACTGAGTGTCTGGCCCCAAGAATGGAAAATAAGATCTGCTGTGCAGAATGAGACCACTGTTAGAGAGGACCCCATGACTAGCCTTTTTATGTGAGAAAATGCACAGTTAATAGGATTTTGCTATTAGTGAATTTCATCTGATACTGTGTTTTATTTTATTCCAGATCAGCCTGGCAGGTATTTAGTCCCAACAAAGCCGAGACTGTGAGAGCATTTTTTTACCTATTGTGAACATTTTTCTGTGTTTCCTGTTACTCCCCAGGAAGCAGGAGCTCCAGGCACAGGAGCCTGCAAGTGGCTGGGCTGCAGGTGCTATCACAGGGTGGCCTTGGGCAGCCTCACCCCATCAAGAGTGTCCTGGACTTGAGGCTGCCAGTTCAGCTCTGGCACAATCCCAGTCCTCACAAATGTTGAAATGCAAACCAGAAAAACCAAGCTGCACCTTTTTATTTCTTGACAAGTACTTGAAATAGAAATACTCTGACCTGTTTTTTTTTTAATGCTACTCCTGTCTTGATATTTCCATGTAGAAAAAATTGTGTGTCACTCTTTGCAGCAGCCCTGTTCTCAAAGCCTTAGGGCTGGATTCAGCCCAGCAGCCCTGTACTGGGGAGTAGCCACCCAGCTGCACCAAAAGCAAGGGTTATTTGACAATGGTTCAGAGCAACCCTTTTCAAGCCTTGAAGAGCACAACTCAAATAATAGTCACTGCCTGCTATGCTCTTTTCATGCTCTCTCCTTGCTTGGCACTATAATAGTAAAAAGCCTCCTTTAGATGATAATGCACATTGTGTTTTGGTCATCCTTCCTGTAATTTATAGGAGCTAAGGACACCAGGAAAGCCCAAGAGTAACAGGCATTTCTGCTGCATTTGAAGATACCTTAGCTAAGTTTTCTGATAGATTAGAAGAAAAAATAAGCAGTTTTAATGCAGTACCTAGGCACCATCACCCACATCTGGCTTAAAATGTCAGTGAAGCCAACCTTGAAGAAGGCTTTGCCTGTACAGTGGCTGGTGCCTCTGTGCCTCAGGGCAACAGAGCAGAGGGAAACACCACAGGAGTAAATGTCTGAGGGTCGGTGCTCAGCTGGGCAAGAGCCTGGCCCAGGAGTACCCTCAATGCTGGCTGTGGGTGAGCAAACCTCTCTCCTCATGTAACAGACTGAGGACTGGGTACAGCATCCAGCAGAGCAAAGCATCTCTCATGTTTTATCAAGCCTCTGTTCTTGCTTCCCACCAGCTGCTGCATCCCCTCACACACAGTGCTCTCCTTGTTCCTCTGGAGCAAGGACAAGCTTTTCCTCCTCCTCCCAGTAATGGTGGAAAATCCATAAGCCAACATTGTAAGACTCACCATTGCAAGAGGAGCTCTTCTCCTGGCTGAACTTCTTTATACCTTTCTGAGGTGTTAGAGATGGGAGGAGAGCTGCCTTTCCCTGATACCTTGTCTGATGATGCAACAACCTGGACTATCATCACAGGGCAGATGTTTTCTGCAGCAGCTGAGGAAAAATAATTAGTACAGCAGAGGTATGAGCAATCCTGCATTGTGTGTTCCTCAGCAACAGAGGCCTTAGGCTTTGGTTGCCTGAGTAGCAACAGGAAAAGTGAGGTAGTTTGAGGGATCTATTAGACCAGCCTGAAATTATCTTGCAGCACAGTTTGATCATTCAACTGATGGAAAACACCCATCTTTGACCTCACTTGCTTCTCAGTTAATGCCTTCTGCCCCTCCTTTGTACCAGCATGAGTAAAGCAGAAGCTTTCTGGAGGGGAAAACAGAGGTCCCTAACCTGCTGTGCAGACTGTAGTAGCTGGACTTAGAGGGGCAGCCCCTTGCCAGAGTGGAATTTGTCCTGCTTTTCATGGGTTACAGCTGCTCCTGAGCAAGCTTTTCTCTCCTTCTCTTATTCACATAGCAGACTGCAAACTTTTCAGGCTACTTCAAATAGCAGTCTGGTTGAACACGAAATCCTTGCCACCAAGAGATCTGTCATTTGGCAGATGAATAGCATCATTGCTAAAGTTTTAAAAGAAATAATAAATCTTCCATCCTCTGTGTCCTACAGTTTTCCTGAGTCTGTGCAGCTCACAGCTGTTTTTCAGGAGGGAGACAGATTTATGTAGAGAACTAATGTACATATAAATCTTTTCCCCATACATGCAGCCTTCTCCTGTGTTGAATCTTGGACTTGGTCTGAACTGATAAAACACTCAGAACTTTTTAGCATTGATGGAAGCCACTGTCCACTGTGCAGCAGCTCCTCTTATGGGTCTCCCTTAATTGGGGGAGGAATAAAAACTAATTCAAAGATAGCATTGCAATCAGTAATAGATTCATACTGATCAGATTAAGAAACTTTCATATTGAAAGGCTGCAGACTGTTCTCTCTCTGCCTAACTGCTGTTACATAAATTGATAGAGGATAGGAACTTTTAATCTGTATGGGACCTTCCAAACAGAGGTCCTTATAATTCTGCCAGGTTCTTATCTCACTCATTTGAATATTGCCCCTTGTCTTGAGAAGAAGCATGCATTTCAATTTGCTGTGAAGACTTATTCTTGTCCTGTAAAGAATTTTTATTACACGTGATACAGGTGCTGCTCCATGTTTATACTTGGAGTTTCAAGATTCAGAACAGACTATAAGTGCTAAGAGAAAAAGCTTCATGATAGAACACAGGTCTAGCAAAAAAAGAATCATTGATCCACATAAGGGTATAAATGCAGAGACTACCAGGCAGACCACAGTCTGAACCTGGTGGTTACTTTTAGTCTGGACCATATCACCCTGCCCATGAGGCTTGCCATAGAGGCTGCCACTCCCTGCTTCTGTAAAAGCAGAGAGGGGAAGGACTGGATCTGTCTCCTACCTCCTGTCAGAGCCCAGCTTATCAAATCTGGGGCTGCTGGCACTGCAGCAGAGCTCATGAGTGGATGCCCAGTATGCACTGACCATGATACAGGATGCATCTGGAAGCATATGCATCTTTCTGGAACACCATGGAAGTCTTGGAATGCTCAGTGACTTCACTCTTGGGTGTTGGGGAAGGATGACAAAAGGTGAGAGCTGTAGTGCAGTGTGGCTGCAAAGTCTTTAACTCCAAGCATGCAGAGGCTGTTCATTTATAGAACAGCACCATTCTTCTCTCATGTGTGCTGATTCAGGAGATGAAATTTCCTCCAGTACAAAAGGACCTGTTGCCTACTTTTTTACTTTTTCCTTCTGTGCTGAATAAATCCATATGCAGTGCTAACTCAGACTAATACCTTGAATGTAGATTTTATTTCACTTTCAAGAAAGGGTCAAAGACTGGATCTGTTATGTTGTAAGCCATTATCATAGGCAGCCTACTTTCCAGCATCAACACATCCCAAGAATGGCAAGTACTGGCAGTTGGTTTGCCAGCCTCTAGCACTGACAGATCAGAAACTATGTCCAACTTTAAATCCCCTACAGATTACTCTGGGCCTAAGACCAAACAGTATACCCTGTCTCAAACACAAGAGAGGAGCTCCACCCTCCAAAACCAATTTAGCTTGTTATGACCTACATACTGAAAAGCATACTCTGGCACTTGCATGACGATTTAAATGAAATCAAGATGTTGATTAACTAAAATTAAGATGGATAGGGCACAGATGAGTCCTCTTCAACTTCTTGCTTCATATTGGGCCAAAAAAAAGAATGGGGAGAGATGCCTTTTGTTTTCTTTTTGTTGTTTTCTATTTTGTTATCACAGTATTACATAGAAAAAACTAATCCCTTTCATTTAGCAAATCCATTTTGTTTCTTGGAGGGTTAAATCCTGCGTGCCTCAAACAAATGAGTAATCCAATTGGCTTCAATGTGACAACTCCCAAAAGGCAAATAGGATTTGACTCCCTCCAGAAAGCAGTACATAGATTTTTGTGAATGAGCTGTTTGAAATGCTGCATACTTTGTGTGCTAGCTCTGCTGCTGCCCTATAAACCCATGACTGTCAGCCAGTTTTCCTTGTGCTAAAGGCTTAAATGGCTTCCTATGGCTCTAAATTTAAAATAGGGCCTCCAGCTACAAATCATAAATTTGACCATGTTGGTTTTGTCAGAAGGAGACAAGAGGGAGGAGAAGGGAGCAGTCTCTGAGAGCAATAATTAGGGCTAATTTATTGGATGTTTTAATTTGTTGAGAACCACATAATCTCCTAGGACTCTTGCAAAACTTTAAGCTCTCTATCTCTAACATGAGAGATCAAGACTGACTGAGCCACATTCTATAAACCTCCCCAGTTTGCTGACACCAGGGGCTTTCTCAACTCTTTACTGACTGAATTTCTATATTCTTATTAAGACCTTTCACAAGAAAGCAGACAATTGACCTTTTATTTGTCTCACATTTGCTACTGAGAATGCAGGCTGTTTCCAGAATAGCCTGAATTTCTCTTTTTTGACACCTCTGGTTACTTCACAAAAGACAACTGGACACCTCCCAGCACTCACCTGCAATACCTGCACTACAACAGAAGGGAGATCCCTTGACAAAAATATTCACCCTGGCAGAAGACCAGATCAAGAAGGTAGTTAACAGTTCGTATTCATGAAACTCATTTGAGGAAAATAACTTCAGTGATCTAACTTTGAGAGCTGAAAAAATGTGGAAAAATCACCCATTGGCTCTTTAAAAACAGTCAGATGCATAGAGGCACCGAGTCTAAATAGCAAGGAAGAAGAGAGAAAATCACAACAAATACTGTGCCAAACACATTTCATGTTGATTTAACTAAGCCAAAAGACAGACCTAGTGCCATCAGACAGAACTGCATGCCCTAAACTCCTATTTGCTTGCCCTGATTGCTACAAGTGTGGTCTCCTACAGACCCAGATCCTTTAAAAGGTAGCATGGATCAAGCAAGTTGCATTTTTAGGAGAATATTTGTACCCTCTACTTTTCTTTTTTTTTCAGAGTAAAGCTTACAGAAGGAGAGGGGGAGCAGAGAAAGTTGTTATATAAGCAGTGAGGATAGGGAGTTCTGATTAGGCTTCTACTCTGGGTTGCCAAATAAATAATCAAATAAAATGAATGCAAGAGCTAACACCAGGATTGAATATAGCTCAGGGTTTTGTTTCCTGGGCACTTCTTCCCTGATAATACAGTAGAGGGAGGGTATTACAAACTGACACAGTCATTTTCAACATGTGCTGTTCACTACTGTGTTCAAATACTGTGTTTTAAAGAAAAATGTTTGTATTCAGGATAGGCCTCAAACCAAAATGCTAGATGTGAATACTTGCTGTCTGCTGTACAAAGCTTGATTTAGGACCACTTTGGAGCAAAGGACTCTATTCCAGTGCTCTGTCCAGGCTGTGAGAGTGACAGCAACTATAGCCCTTCAGCTGGAGGAGGGCCCTGTGGCCAATCTTGTCCTGCCCTTGGCAGAATAAAATGGTGGAAATTTTGGGCAAGTTTTCAGGACATGACATTCTCTCCATAGAAATTTCACAGACAAGATCACGCAATCCATGGCCCTTTGAAGAAAACAATTGCTCACCTTCTTAAATTACTTACAAGAGCTTTGATTTCAGTAATATAATAGCTTTCACTTTGGTAAACTTGTAACAGAATCCCAAGCCTTCAAAGAGCAAATATCATTGGAAAAGAAGACAGAAGTCATCCATGAGCTAATTTGAGATGGTTCCCTGGAGTCTATTTTTTAAGGGTTTTTTTTCCTCCAGTCTAGTCAAATGTGCTAATTAATAGATCTTGGTAGAAAAAAGCCCCACAAAATTAAAAATAATCCAAATCTCATGGTAGGATCTGAAGTGCTTTCCAGTTCCACCATGAGAAATTTGCCTCCCAACACCATGTGGGAAACCCTGCAAGCCTGACTCCTGCAGGGGCAGCGTAGAGGTGGATGGACTGAGGTAAGGTGAAGCTGTAGGAAGCTTGACAAACCTCATCCATGTGAGTCTCCCAGGTTTTGGGAGGGGATGGGGGAGATTCTTTGTCACATGGAGGGCATTTTCAAGCCACATTCTGGGAAATTACTGTCTCAAATCTTGTTCATTGGAACTAAGTATTTCAAATCCACTGCTTAGCCCAACAAATCTTTAATCTTGTAAAAACTTCTAAAATCTTTGTCTTAAAGGCTGTAAAAAACAAAACAGTGCTCAGCCGCTCTCTCCTGAAATCCTGTTGAAATTGGAGTGAGATACCAGGCTGAAGGTGATTTAAAGGGAGAGGAAGAAGACAGGACATTTACAGTTACAATCATGACTGTTTAAAGGTTAAAAACTTATGCTTTGAGAATTTGCAGTATGGGAGTACAACAGGGTTGTAACCATGAACCCAGCTAGTCAGCCAAGAGGCTGCACTTACAGAAGACTCAGTCCAGTAAAAAACTACTGAATTCTTTGCTGTGAAAAAGAGGAAATTATTTCAGTAAAAACTTCCCTTTTTTTAACAAATACAAATCTAGTATGGGTTTTTTTTCCAATGTCAACTGCCAGTGAGTACTGTAAACATATATGAGAACAAATAGAGGAACAAAAAACAATTATTTTTGCTGGAAGATACCAAGAGTTCAGCTGAGATGTCTGAGCACATTTGGTGGCTAGTGGTGCTGCTGGATTCTAATCCTTTCCAGATAATTCTTGGAAGAAAGCAAGCTTAACCCCATTTGACCTATGCTTACTCAGGGTGTCTTTTCCACTCCAGCAGCTTGAGCCACATACAAAGGACCTTGTTTTTGCAATGATTTTGATAGATTTTCAGAGAAACAAATGTGTCTGATTCTGAGGGAAGGCTGATGTGGTTTGTGCCTCTGGAAGTTGACTTGCTGTTCATTAACCTTAGTTGCAGCTGTTGAAGTCTGTTGTGCCAAAATAATGAAATGCAGCCCTGATTTCCTTTCTTCTGGGTCAGGTCTTGACAGCGAGTGACGTTCTCAGCTCTGAGAGCAGCTGGGGTCACCAGCTCTCAGAGAATTAGGCTCTCTGTCTCCTATGGAAACTCTTTGGTATGTTGTGGTTGTTGCTTTGATTTTCTAGTGATATGTATTTTTATACATGTCTGTAAAAACAAACACAGTTTTCCCTACTACCACACAGATCCTTTGCAATCCCTCGTCAATACTGTCAAGCCAATGTTACACTCAAGCCCAGGAATGACTCATTTTTTACAACTGTGGTCTTCTGAGACTATTACAAAGGCTGCAGCGGAATGGTTTAATTCAGAAGTATTTCCTGCATCACCATCAGTGGCTTATTTTTCCTGGGTCTCCATTTTCTTTGCTTTTCCAATAGTTTGGGTGTTCTATATTTAGCCAGTTACTGAAGCACACGTGGGTAACTGAACTAGGTGCTTATACAAAAGCTTTTCCCCTGAATTTTTGCCTTCGTAGTAGAACCCCCTGTAATTTTACTGTCTTGAACTCCCACTCATCTCTGCTGAATACAGCTGTATAAGATTTTAGCAGTGCATATTGCATTTTTAATTTACTGTGTGCCTCTCCCTCAAACGAGAAGCAGATGACATCTGCTGCCAGGGTGACTCAGCACACGAGGAGCTGCAATCGCAACCTATCAGCCTATGTGAAATGACCTGACCCATTTATAGTTTGAAAGTCAGTCAAACCCAAATGCCTGATACCAGATTAAGGTGCGGGTGGGTGGGGATTGGAATGAGCCTAGGAGAGGTGAGGGAAGGGACAGATGGTGTCCCTGAACTACACAGGCAAGCAGCGCAATAGGGATCGATGCAGGGTGATGCCTGCACCTGGTGATGCCATCCTGGGCAGGGTTGTGCTGGTTTGTAGCCCACCCAAACAAACACACACAGCAGGCAAAGGTATTACTGCAGTTGGAGGGGGAGAGAGAGAGATATGCAGGGACAGACTAGGGGAGCCTGTATGAACCTGCCTTCTGCTGCAGGAAGTGTAAGAGAAGGTAAAATGACTGGTTTCACAGGTGGCTCAGAGAGGATGGCCTGCAGGCAGTAGAAGCTTGCAGGGAGCAGTTGCTTGCTTTATCTTCAGCAGTAATTTAGGTGGGAGAAGAGAGGGCACAATGCAGCACAGGCTTTGGCATATGAATGAAAGACATTAGGTAGTCAACAGTTAATCCAGTGAAAAGGTCTTTCTTGCCTTGGTAACAATGGGTTTTCATTTCTAAGTGGACAAGATCTTTGAAGGGATAAGAGATTTACAATCTAATGCTTCTCGGTCTACTGGATCAAGTGTAATTTTCCAGTACCGCTTATCAGTGTCCAGACTTGTTTTTCGTAGGAATGTAATGTTTTTACAAGGTCATGTTTGGCAGCTGAGCCTCAAAAGGACCTGTATGTGTGAACAAGTCATTGATTTTAGCATATCCACTGGAAGGTGCTGATTGTTTACAAGACTGTTACAGGGAAGCTGGGTTTAGTGCTGCTTTTTTTGTGTATGCCACAACATTGTCATATACTTGTCATATTTTCCTTCAGAGTAGAAAGAGCTTTCTGTGGATCTCTAAGCTACATCTCTCTCTGCAAAAAGATTTCCTTATTCAGAGATGAGAAAACTAAATCAAGAAATGATTCAATGGTTTTTGCAAGTTCACAGAAAGATCTAGAACCTACTTCATGTCTCTGGTGAAAGATGGCAGGTTTTGTGGCAGGAGTCCTTTACCCTTTCTGTGACCTAGGAGTTATATTACAGCTATGTACTTCCATGAGCCCATCTTTTTGTTTAAAGCAATCGGGATGAGTTCTAAATGTGCATTGATTTTGTTTGGAAGAATTAATGGCTGAGGTGAAATGCCCAGGAGGTCCTTCAGGAGTGAAAGCATAAAGAATTTTCAGGTTCTGTTATTCGTTCAAAAGGTTCTCTTCTCCTCTAGTAATGTGAGTCCAGTTTCAGGGGTCTCTTTTTTTAGGAGCAAAAGGTCCTAGATTACTTTCCCCTGAGATTATTTGCAGGACTCTCTGCAAGTCCTGATGGCTTTGACTGTACAGTGTTTCAATGTGTGAGTGAGAAGAGGTGGAGGCAGCTGGCATTCATTCCAGAAATACGTGGGCACTGGACTTTGCCAGGGCCACGCCTGGGAATGTCTCAGCTCTTCCACTGCAGGGATGCAAAAACAGAGGCTGTCTCTTCCTTAGAGCTAGTTAGCTCAATCTGCCAAACTCACCTAATTTTCTTCTTGGAAAATGGTTTTGTGCTTTAAAGATCCCTACCCTTCAAAGGTGTCTGAGTCTTAGCATACACTTGGTTAGAGAATGCCCTGAAAAAGGAATGCTCTTGGCCACGATGTACGTGACAAAAGACAGCCATAAAAAGGGCTTTAATTTCAAAATGCCACATCGCATGCATTACGAAATGATATAAAAAGCTACAGCTGCTCTGCTAATAATACTCTACATGCTTTAAAATTAAACACTTTATGAACTTGCTATCTTTCCTTTATCACAGTCTCAATGTAGCAGCCTCAAGCTAGCTGCATTATCATATCAATAAACAAAGTGTCCGTCTTGCTCTCTTCCACACAGATAGCCTTTATGAAACTAGCAGCCCGTCTGAAGTCAACTAAGCCACTAGTATGCATGAAAATGTTTGCAGTGAAATTTCAAGGGTCAGTCCCAGCTTTCATTTTGTTTGATTATGTTTCGTAGACACACACATTCAGCCATTTCCCAGCCCTTATCTATAAAGCACCCGCCCCTCTATTTACATGGGAAGGAATAAAGAAAAGAGCAAACTACAACATGAGGGCGCTTCAAAGGCAGGGAACGGTGCTATCTGCAGAGAAACACATACCCACAGCCTGCTGCCCATAAGGAGCAGTCTGAAAAGACTAAAGCAGCACAGAGGGAAAAAGTAACACAGAGAAGGCCAGCTGTGTCTTGTGGCATGGTTTAGGTTGTCATATCCATTGTAGTATAGAAGATACACCTTATTTTCATTAGGATGAAGCTGAGCTGCCAGGCAGTGCCTTTAGATATTGAGTGTACTCTCCAAAAACACAACATGTAATGAATGCATGAAACAGTTCTACTTGGATGGTGCAGCCATTCACAGTGTACAGTGTGATTACCCTGTGGTTTCATGGCCAGCTTTGATGCAGCTCTCACATCTGAGCCTGTGTCATTGGGGACTGGAAGGGATGTTGGCCACTTCCCAGCCCTTCCAAGCAGCATATAAGGACAACTGAGGACAAGAAGTGTGTCAGAGCTCTAAGCTGCCCATTGGATCATTGAAACTTGAAATCTTTAAATAAGAGTGAAAATACAAACTGTGTTTGTTCAGTAGTATACCACAAAAACATTGAGTGAGCTGTGTTGTAAGTAATCAATACTTAATGTCACAATGAGCCTTTCATGGTTTCAGAAATACCATCTTAAAGGTACAAAGCACTCAAAGGATTAAAAATAATCTTTGTGTGTCCTGCTAAGATAAACGGGGGATGTTTGCACTAGGCTGATCCTGTTGTGTTACACTCAGGCTGGAGCACACAAGACAGTGTTCTATTGTCTTATACTTCAAAAACCATCTCCTGCACTAAAACAGGAATAATTCTAATCTGCAGTTAAAACCTCCATCATTTTAAGGTGAATAAAAAAGGAGTCACACCACAGATTCCTTTGTCTTCAAGTAAAAACTTCCTGTATTTACCCCTGAAGTTCTCCCACATAGTTGATCTACTGGGGAATAAACTGTACATCAGCCCTGGAAAGTCAGGCATTAGGTACACATTAACTGATCACATTAATGCATAATTAGCACATAATTTTCTGGAGATCCCATATGGCTCCAATCATATCATTACCAACAGCAGCACATCATATCATCCAAAACAAGCAGGTCAAACCCTGACCTTTTCTAGGAGAGGCTAGAGGCTTTTCATTTTAGGCTAGAAATAGATTTATGCTGTAATTTATGATCCAGTTTTGTTTGGTTTTTTTTCCCTTAAGAGTGAATGTTCTCTTTGATGATCTTGGTGGTGAAGTCTGCTATCTTGCTGCTGTGGCTGACAATAACATAACAAAGCTGACTAGATCGCCAGCTCAGTCTTACAACTGAGTAAGAGTCTGGCATTTGACCAGCTCAAATAGTGCTGCACTGGCTGCAGGGCACAGGAAAAAAAAGCAAATATTTCAGCAGTGTAGACGGCTATACAAATAGAAAAGCAGACAAGGCAGCCCCATCTGGGAAGACAAAAGATGTATGTGATGACCTCCTTCCTTCAAGTTAAACAAGTAAAATCTTATCCTGGGTTATTGTCACAAGTTCCTCTCCTCTGTGAATGTGCACAAAGGGCAGTGCACTATATCTGCAACTTGGCAGCATGACAAGAGCCCAGAGAGGAAGTTCTGCAGTCAGGTCTCACTGTGCCCTATCTGTGTGCCGTCTGTGTGTGTGTGGTCAAGGTGCCAATGGCTGACTGAGGACACAAGGCAGCAGATGCCAGTTAAAGCTGTCACATTTTCTTCCATTCTGCCTCTGCTCCTCAACCAGCATCTTTGATGTTGCTATTCCTTGTTGGCATTCCATGTGTTCGCTCCGTCTCTCTGTGGTGCCCTGCTCTTACACTCTCATTTTTTCTTGAAGGAGCACTGAAGTTTGTCAGGACAAGTGGAAGCTGCCTTCTTTCTGCTGCATGTCCATTATTTTGGTCACTCTCCCTTTTTGGCAAGGTAGACATGGATGTTGGGATGTGATTGAGGTTTCTTTGCCCATTTCTGTCTATCAGGTCTGGCACAATGAGCAGTCTGAGCTGAGGTATTTTTAGCTGACAGTGTTCCAACGTGCAATGCATGGCGCAATTTACTTGGCTTTGCTTCTTCCCACAGAAATTAACAAAATCCATATGATGCTTCTTGCCTGTCAGGAAGCTATACTCTGCATTAATCTCTCATTCAGGAGACATACTATGTGACAGAGAAGAGTAATCCTAACCACAGATAACACTTCCTGTCTTTAAATAGTTTGGGTAGATAAGTAACTTCTATAATGAAACACTATCCTACAGCAGGGTTTTTGGTCTAAGCCAGGAACTTTCGAGTTTTAATTCTGGCTTTCAGACAAAATCTCTTTGTGGATAAAATTAAGTAGAAGCCTGGTTTTGCTTTTTTGTCATTTTATGACAGAGAAGGTGCATCCTCATCTTTTTTCACACTCATCAAAAGTTCCAGCTCTTTGGCACAAGTGCATCCCTGCTTCTCTTGCTACTCCTTTTCCTATAACCTAGTCTTAGAGTTTTCCCTGCAGATGTATTGAAAGAATAAATTACCCAATGTCAGAAAGATTTCTGAGGATGCAGGTCATGGCTTGAGGCAGATTCAGTCATGCAGAGTGCTCTGAGGTTGCTCTAGGGAGCCTGCATTGTTATCATGGTCCCCACTAGTACTCATTATTTACTCAGTACCCAGCAGACCTCATTCTTGAATCTGGGTCACACTGACATTCACTACTACCCATGGGTAAGATCTGGTCCAAAACCCATTAAAATCAGAAAGAGTCTTTCCTCCTGTGTTAGGTGGGTTGGATCAGGGCTTTGCAGGATGCATGAGCACCAGCCTTCCCCACTTCTGAATAGTACAGTGATGACCTAACGCACAGCTACTTTCTGAGAGGTTTTTTTACATAATTGGGGAAGTCTTGGCCTCTAGAACATAAAGGACCATACCATAGGCACTGTCCAGACAATATTTTAAAACAGGTTTCAGACTCCTGCAATATCTTGGCAGTAGCAAGCTATTTAAATAATTTTTCAAACTCTGCAGAAATTGACCCTGCATTGTAGTGATTTTCCTCAGATTCCTTCCACCAGACAAATCAGGGAGAGCAGGCTGTGATCACCAGGTCTTGGTCTTGGGGCAGAAATAAACAGAAACAGAAAATCTATGTAGGAATGCCATACTTACAAGAACACTTCAAAGTTAGGATTGGTGATGAGGTAAATTCTTTGAAAGAACTTGTATTTGTTTAAGGGACCTTTTCTATTCTAGCATGCAAAATAATGGCTACATGCTGGAAGTTTTTACTAAAGATAGTTGTGCAGATGCAGGAGTATCACTGAGACTCCAGAAACACTGTGACTGTGATTTTAACTTAAACTAGCACCAAATGACAATCTCCACATCCCTGGGGCTGTGCTTCTGCTGGGCTGTGAGCCAGCTACACAACACTGCAGAGACTTGCTTGGGTCCTACACTGCTGGTACCTACACTACATTATTAAACACAGGCCTAAGTACCAAGCAAGAATTGGTTTCTGCATCCATAAAATTGGTAGCAATGAGCAGAGCTGTGTGTGATGCTTTGATGAATGTTTGAAGCAATAACCCAATATTCTTCCTTAATGGTGAGAAAATGGACTCTGTGGTGGTGACTGCAAAGTAGTGCTGTGGCTATTAGCACTGTCTTCTAATGCCCCATGTGACAAACAGAAAGATGTAGCCAAGTTCCACCCTGTGGTATAATGATTTTTCCTGGTGCAAATGCAGGCACAAAGATCTCAATGACTGAAGGAAAGTGGTCCTTGAGCCTTTTTCAGAACTGAATGGGAAATATGAACCAGTGCCTCCATACCCTCAAGAGGAGCCAATTGCTATAGTAATGGTTAACCAAAAAAGCAGATCACCTGTTTAGACTCCCAGGCCAAGCAGTGAGAAACAAATAAGGTTTCTATTTCATGGATTAGAAGCAGGGAAACTCCTTTATCTGTGTTTGCTTTTGGCTAGGCCTTTACTGGTAAAGGGCTTGGGCAATGTGATTGAATGACTATGCCAGTTCAGTCCTGCCTGTGAGCAGCTGTTCTAGGTCATTTCCCCCATACCCTCAGCCTTCCCCCATTTGGAAGTCCAGAGAGCAGGGCTTTAGAGCACTGAGGCTCCAGGCACCAGCTCTTTGCAGAGAGCAATGGTACCCCTGCCTAGGATGGAAACCGTGCAGCCACTTTTTCTGCTTTTTTGATTCTTTCTTCTAAACCAAATGGACCAAACAGCACTTTGATAACAATTGCATTCAAATTGAATGGAAATGCTGACTGTTAGGGCTAATATCCATGACAAACATTGTTGTAGAAAGGGTTTCCAAGTAGAGTTCTCAAGCCAAGTTTCTTGGTAAGCGGCCTAGGCTACAGCTAAGGTATCTCAGTACAAGGGTAATGTTTTTGGAGGCAGTTTATCTTTTGGAATCATTTATCTTAGTTAACTGTAACCTCTAGCACTAGATCAGACAGACATCCTACTTAAAATAGGCTTTAGATACTCTGACTTTTAACTCTAGTAGTTGAATTTTAAGCTCCAAATATATAAATCCCTAAATATAAGCAGCCTGGTTTTCCAGGGTGTTAAGCATATGCAATGCCTATTGATTTCAATGAGAATGTCAACCATTTTAGAAAACCAGGCCATTGCATTTAGTCATTGAAACATAGATTCCTAACTTTAAGCAGCCAGGTTTGAAATCTTTTCTAGTTTTATGTGCTTCTGCTTCAGCTTCAGCAGAAACTCAGTTTCATGTAGTGGAACTTTGAGCATCCCTTGGCTTACCTCCTTCCAGTCCTGCCTTCCATGCTGTGGTAAGCATTCACCTAAGACTGATTTTGCAGAAGCAAACAACAACACCACATAAGTTTAAAATACTACTTGAGTGACCTTATTTTTATACAGCAATTAATACTGAGACAGAAGGGAATTTGTGCTGCAGAAGCATTCTCTTTAGTACAGATTACACATTCCAGTGAGAAAGGCAAAGTTAAATACATAGTCAAGTTGAATAGAAACACTGGGTTCCAGCTATATTTGGTCTGCATCACAAACTAATAATTCTAGAAAAATTAAAATGAACACTGATTTTCTGCTGTAGTCTAGATTTATTGTGCTAATCCCACACGACACTTGACCAAAAAGGAGCAGGAATGGATGTAGCAGGAAACTATGTGCCAGGTCTGTGCTAGATGGAATCTACCAACTGTTCAAACACAGTCCTACTGCAGGGACAACTAATGCAAAGGAAAATAAATATGCTTAACCCGTGTCACTTACACTGGCTCAGCATTTAGCCACAGTGACCAAAATACTTTCCTGCAAGGACACTCAGTTATATGTTGGAGTTATAAAGGCTGTCAAAATTTCCTTTCTCTGACTGATACTCATATAATGGCACAGGCTTTCAGTGGAATTAGCCTTAGACTTTCCACTAGACTAGAGAATTAGCAGCACGTGTTGTGTGTATACATCTCGTTGCCATCTGTGGATTCTTCAGGTTCAAAGGAAGCAGCAAATATATCAACACTTAAGGAGCCATTTGGGTCTTGAAATCCTAAAGTGGGAAGCACCTATAGAAGGTTGCAAATAGGCTGAACCTTCACAGTGGAGTCATGATGTATATTAACCTGTCCAAAAAAATGGGTCAACAGAAACAGCAAATTGATTAGACATAGCTTACAGAGGGCAAGAGTAAGATGGAGACAGAGAGGTGGGGTTAGGGATGTTGTACCAAAGGATGTGGTAGAAGGAGAATTATCTTTTTTGAAAGGAGGTTCAATACATTCACTGCTCTGCACTCAACTTTCTGAGCAGCAGTAATTCAGGCTCTGGGTACATTCTCATCTGGAAGAGAAGTTATGCTTCTTCCTTCAGTATGCCCTGGGATTCTTGCGAGTCCACTGACACACTCTTAAAGTTGGAACTGCACAGGAGCAGTCAGATGAGCAGTGAGTAGGTAACAGCAGTTCTGCTATCAGCTGCTTAACACAAGGCACTGCCAGGTTACTCAGTGAAAGGGAAGTCTAGAACAACAGTGATGTGGGCTTGGCATGCTGAGAATCTGGTTGCAATCTGACACTTGTATTTAGTGGCAGGATTTCTATTTAGCTAGCTAAAATTGTTTACGTGGTGTAGGAATAGTTCAGAACACCCATTTTTCTGACTTTTCAGACAGCCATAATGTTTTAAACACAGGTGTTGGGCTCAGTCTCATGTGTTTGACAATGTACACAACAAACCCATGACATAGTCATAGCTAGATCCTGACTAAACCTGTACAATAAATGTGCCCAAGCAAACAAAAGACAAGGAACATATGGGGTGCTGCTGGGGCTGGTTTCTGCTTGGTTGTAAAACAAAACCCAAAGTGAGCACCGCTCAAATTATTTAAAGGAGACACAGATGCAGTTTGAATCTTCACTTCCCCAGCCTGGCCCAGCTGCACAGACCCTAATCACTACTATTTTTTGTCTGTGATAGAGGAGAGTTTCTCAGGAAGCAGCCAGAGCATTAAGAACCTTGCCACATCCAGTGCATTCAGAGCCCTCCACATCCTCCTGCAGACTGAGGGGCCTGGCACCATCCCTCAATCCCCTGCTCCACAGTCCTAGCAGAGGAGACATGCAGACATGCTACAGCAGACATGCAGCCCAGCTGTGACCCCCACTGCCACCACAACATAACCTGCCTTGGGGATGGGCCTGCAGCTGCAGCCCAGATCCCATTTCTGGTGAGACTTGAGCATAGCCTGTCACCTTGAATGTTCTCCAATGCATTTGTAAATCAGCAGGGGTAAGCCCCTAAAAGGCTTCTTTTTTTTATTATGTGCCATTTATTATTGTACTGAAACAGAACTCAGGATCCTGTGCAAAAAATTAGTCCTGATGGAATAAGATGGATGGAGCTACTTGGAGCTGCTGAAGCAGCCCTGCAGGAGCTGTCACTCTGGCCAGGTAGCTCAGTAGCTGAGGGTCTCCAGGCTGGCCACTTTAGCCAGACCAGCTGCCCACTGTGTCCGAGGGCACCAGGTGTACTGCTCACACCCTGGCTGTTAGGGCAGCCAGTCTCTTGTACAGCTGATGCAGCCTGGATCTGTGGGATTTGCTGCCTGCTGCCTGAGTCAGTATTGACAGCACAAGCAGCAGTAGGGGTGTGGTAATCCAGGTCCTGCCTCTGCTCTCAGTGCTTGTTTATGCCAGATACTCACACATATGTGACAGGGGACATATGTTTTACCAAAGAGCTGAAGTGAGTTTTGACACAATGAAAAAAGTGGAAAAACATCCTGTGGAGGAAATGGGAAAGGAAGGACAAGAATAGCAAAAATAAAACCAGGCAGTTGCACACATAGATTTTGTGTGCTGCAAGCATTGGCAGATTGCTGCTCTAAGACATTTGTATTCCTACTGGTTGCTTTGGTGATGCTATCTACTTTACAGATGTCCAAATGGAGTGCACATGTACGGGACTGAGCAGTGGCCTCATAGATTGCTCCAGAGAGTTTATTTGAGAACTTATTATTCCTTCTTTGAAGGAGAAGATAGCTTATAGTTATAGGAGGGCAACTAATCAGTAGAAGTGGAAGAGATGGTTAGATTTTGATGAATTTTACAAGAATTTGAAGCTCATGTGATGAGGGTGTACTGGGCTGGGCAAATTGGTTAACATTAATAG
Source organism: Haemorhous mexicanus (assembly GCF_027477595.1). Taxonomy (NCBI): domain Eukaryota; kingdom Metazoa; phylum Chordata; class Aves; order Passeriformes; family Fringillidae; genus Haemorhous; species Haemorhous mexicanus. The sequence continues at coordinate 24,534,672 of NC_082348.1, read as the reverse complement.
ACCTCTGGGAGGATCTGGAGGCCCTGAGAGGGAGTAACAGGACAGCAGAATCATCTAGCATACAAACATACACACAGCTCAAGAAAGAGATTTGCCAGTAAGGTGCTTCCAAGGTGAGGGGAAGGACTCACTGAGGTTGGTAAGCATGAACTGGGCTGCACTAGTTAAATACAAAACCATAGAGTTGCTGGGGGACCATGGGCTCTGCCCTTTGATGTTATTTTCACACTGTGTTATCCAGTTTGTTACTAGTTGGCATATACAATAGATGTTGCAAGATTTTTCATATCTGTTCTAAGCTTAGTTGTCAGATAAATAATCTGAAAAATCATGGGGTTTTAATCTAATTTCACAAATAACTTTTTAAAATAAATGCATAGATTTTTCTGATTGAAAATCTGTCACTTCAGTGTAGGCTTATGAGCTTTCCAGCTGCATTTATAAAAAGATGTTTAATGAGAAGGCAGCATCCAGTTATGACTGTAGTGTGACTTACAGAAAACCTACCTGAGATAACATGAGTCAAAATAATCCACTGGGTCTTTTCTTTCTCTATATGTACAAATTGATACAGAACAAGTGAAAATTGAGTTTCAAGATTTAAAAGACAAGGTACCTTTCACTTAGACAGTATAATTTTGCAGGATTTATCTCATAACCTTTGAAACTTTATGCCTTTCAGTTCTTCCTCAGAAAGCTTGTCCACGCAGACTTAGAAGTAATCCCCTAATGAGCAATATAAGTGTGGTAGAGTAAGATGGAGGGGGATTTTATTTTCAGCTTTCTTAACACCATATGTTCACTTAATCCCACTCTTCATTTAGTTAAAGGTAATCCCTGAGTACTTGAGAACAAATTACAAGCAAACATACATTATGTGTATGTATGGATGATCTGTATATAAATCTGCACATGTGTCTTGGACTAAGAGAAATCCCACTGATAGCTAAGGCAGTTTAATTCTCCTACAGAGATGTTCTCAAGTCATCTATCTCAAAAGTACACATTAAGATTCAAGAAGGAAATTTTCTCTGAAGAATTACTAATGAGGATTGCTTGGATTTTTGCTCATCAAAACTTGAATAAAAAACTTCAAAGTTATTCCTAAGTGCCATTTAATTTTTCCTACCTCATCACTAAACTTAGTCAAAAAATCATGATAGCTCTCTCTGATAAATCCAGAAACATGCAAACCACGTTAAACGTGCCAAAATGTTTATTTTCCACTATACAATTCAGAATGGGAGTTTTAAAATAAATTGTAGATGTTTCAAAGTACAATGATAAAAATTATAAAAATGCTGAAATTTACTGTTCAAAAATCTACTGTCCAGTTATCTACAGCTGTTCAAAAAAAGCTTCCCGCAAGTATTTTCAGTCACTCACTGAAAGAACAACTGCACCAATTTAAACTACTTCTTTTAAAAAATGTTAACAGTCCTGCCAATATCACTTAAGTGGTCAAGACAGAAATTCCAGTAAATCCTAATGTATAATTTAAAAGATATATGTCAAATATTTCATATATGCATAAAAATGACAGGAAAACAAAATAGTTCTGCTCTGTAAACATTTGGTACAGTTAAATAACAGAACTTCTGGAGAAAGCTGTACTTTTTACCTGGTCTTGCAAATAAATTAGTGCCAGGTGTCTCCTGAAATGAAAAGTCTATTTGAGCAGGTCACTTTCCAGGATGAGATCTGAGGACAAGATGTGGCTGAAGATATTTGAGGAAGAATAGCTTATGGTGACTGGAAAAACAAACCACTGCCAGTACTGAGTATACCAGAGATGTGTCACTATCTCTGCAGCTCCAGAAACTCTGTCACATTGCTGCAGTGCATCCACACAAAGCTCCCCCTGCAATTATGGCCAGTGCACAAATGGGTTTGACTGAATTTCCCTCTGTAAAGAAAGGAAACTAAATGTAGTCTTTTGGATTTTCACAGTGATCTTTTTTGAAGATCCAAAATTCAGTTCTCTCTCAGGCAACAATGTAACTGATAACTCTATTTTATTGCACATTGATAAAATCATTTACACTTCAAGAATTATTAAATCAGATCTAGCAGGTAATTATTCTGTAATGCATGAACTCCAAAGATCTGAGAAGTGCTTTCCAGCCTGACCCAGAGAAATGCCTGATGCAGGCCCCTGGGCCATCCTGGGGCTCTTCCAGTTTTGTATCAAGCACAGCCTTTATACCTGAAGAGCCAGTATAGTCATATCAAGAAGGTCATTGCAAGAAGAACTTTTCAGGAAAAATTTGAATCGCAAAGTAGAAATAGCAAAGAGAAAAAAACTGAGTTTCTTTTTCCACATCACTCTGCCACTCAGCTCCCTCAGTATTTTAAACATATTGTGGTCTTGATTCTTTTATGTAAAGCAGTTGTTCTCAAGACTGCAAAACATCTGGTGTTCTGCTGTCATTTCACTGTGATGTTAATGACCAAATTTCTGCCATTACACTACAGGAATGGGATCTTTTAAAGTGGTAATGTTTGCCACTGCTTAAATTTCTAGTGTTGTTTGAATAAATGTATGGAAAAGAATCACTATTTGTATTTTAAGTCAGAACCTCAGCATTTTTATGAATGAATAATCTCATAGTTTTCAGAGATGGCTAAAGATTGTATTTATTTGTAGAGTTGTTTGCAAAATGGTTGCCATAGCTTTAGTTCCTTTTTTTGGTCCACACTTACCCTGTAGTGACTTTTCCAAAAACTGACCATAACAGAGACAATGTCCTCTAACATTTGTTTACATCATCCCTCTTCCTGTTGTTTACACCTCATTCCAGTTCATGCCACCTTTTCTTCCACCATTTCAAAGGCCATTTTCCAATTCATCTTCACCAGTGAAATTTCTTCCTCTTGGTTTTGAAAGTACAGTCAGATAGAAAAGTATTGGTTCTCCTGTCTCCAGGAAGATGATGAAAAACCTTACTTAACAAATAGCCAGTGCATCTGCTGTGATTGGGACCCACATTGACTTTATTTTCCCTTGTAATCATATTGAGTGAGCTGAAGGAAAAAGAAGGGCAGCAGGAGAGTATTAATAGATTCTTGTGGAGTGTGATAGATATTAAGGCCTGTAACTGTGCTGCAGAAAATCACTCATTTACTTGCCTTTCAGTAAGAATCTCTAGAAATAGAAGCATTTTACATTATTTGTTCCTAAGGATATAAAAATATATACATTCTAATTGCACTTTGGAGAAGGAAAATTAATAAAGACAACTGCGCCATTCCCCATTAGTGGAAATGCCTGCAGTTAACCTGCCTCAAGCACTTTCAATATCACTGAATCCCTTGGGTGGGATTTTCCAAAGTGCCAGCATTAGCTCAGCCCTGCTCCCATTAAAATCAATTACTGACTTCAGCCTGGGAGGAGAGTCCAGAGAGTCCCTGTGGTGCCCTGTTATGTTGGAAGATGCTAATCTCTGTGTGTGTTGTTCCTTCCCTAGTTTTATGTGCATGGCTGCACAGGTGCTTTGATACATTCACGAGGGCCAGGGTTTGCCTCAGAGGACTTAAAAAGGAACCAGAAAATTAACTGTGCAGAATAAAGAGTAATGGAGGGTAGCAGAGATCATGGAGGCAAGAGAAGCTTCACATAAGATGAAATTTCATCAAGTGTGCACTGAAGTCAGCTAATTGCAGCCTCTCTGCCCCAATTCATAGAGCAAAACCTTCCAGAACACGTTTTCAATATGATTTCACACAGTATATTTTCTGTCTATGAAATCCAGTTGTCATGGGCAGTCATCAAGGCAAAGAGTTTAGTAGAATTAAAAAAGGGATTTAAGAAGCTTTGTGAGCAAAGACAACATTTGCAGCTGTATGTACCAGATTACAACAATGCAGGGGACAAACAAGCTTCCTGCTTCAGCAGCGTAAGCTGATTGCTTTGAGGGTTGAGAAGAAATGGTTTTCTGGTGTGTGTTAGCCATGCTGATTTATTGAGATGTGTGATGGGGTGGTTTGAGTCTTCATTAAAAGGACTGATAATGATAATGAATGCTAAAGATAGATTACTTGCTAGTCTGCAATGCTGACATTTCCATTAAAAGAGTATCAATAGTAAGTCTGAAGTCCCCTCCCAAGCAAGGGACTGATTTGGCATTGATGAGAGCAGGATTCAGACCCTGGCTATGAACAGGGTTTCCTTTCTGGCTCTAAGGAAGTAGCTTATTCTCTCATCACCTGAGAAAGAGAAGGAATGCTTCTCTAGGTCTTAGAGGTGGAATGAAGGGAAAGTGCATAAAGAAAAGAAAGGTTAACAGTCCTTCTATGCTTTGGATTCAGAGCTGTCATCCCACTGTAATTCAGGAGTACTTCAACTGGAATTAGCCAAGATTTTTTTCTTATTTACACTGATTAAATGGGTCCAGAAAATGGTGGTTTCATTCCAGTGCTTGTGCTGGAGCTCCTCTGAACCTGTTCCCCCTTGCAAATAGCAGCAGTTTTCCCACCAAACAGTAGCCCTGAGGAAGCTTAGTGGCCTTAACCTAGAACATGAGGAGTTTCAACAATGGATTATGTATCATGCTGGCTGGCTTGAAACCCCAGAAGTGTTTGTCCAAGTCTGCATTCCTATTACAGGCTACTGCTGTCAGCATACCAGTTGCTGCAATGTCAGAACCCGTTCAAGACATCCTTGTTTATGAACAGTAGATAAGATCTGAGATAAGACATTTTTAATGTAAGTCTGCATGAACTGAATTATTGATGTTAATGGCTATGGGTACCATACCTGTTACTAAGAAATACTGTAATACTTTGTCAGAATTCCCATTTGGAAATGCCATTACAGCTAGGGAAGCAGCAATAGATACAGTATAGACTGAGCAAGCTATTGATGAACAGGAAAGGCTATTTAAGGATTTTGTGCTTTGAGCCCTGTAGCTGGCAAAAGAAATTCATAAAGAAGCAGGTGAAAAGAGTCAGGCTGCTCTTCTCCTTGCTAGAGCTGGCAGGAACCATAGGTGCTCGAGGTTCCATGATGGTATAGTTGCTTGGACATTTAGGTGCACCTATACATGCCCACACATATAGTTTTGATTGACAGTCTTGGTCAGACCCAAAAGGTCTTCACCAAAATATGAAATTTCTACTGCACAAGTCATTGAGTTTTCTTTGGTCCAACAGAGCAATCAAGATAAGTGGTTTTTGTTAATTTTGAACTCTCATATTTCTAGCCCTTGCCTGGTGTGTCCTTCATGGAAATTCTCCTAACTGTCTAATTATCCAGAAGCCTATGTAACCTTTGCTTATTTATGTTTTCTTGTTCAGGATTATTTAAATACAGAAAATAAAGCCTTTGAAGGATTCAAAATTAAGCTCAGCTGCCAACAGTGCTTAGCTATAAGTAAAATTGAGGTTGATAGGCAGCATTTGGGAGAAGAAAGGGTCAATAGCCATGGAATTATTGCCCTGATTTAAAAAATGATCCATTTTATCCTTTTTTATTTCAATGCAGATATACATTTAAACCAACCTTTTAACCTTCTCAAAAGGTTTCACTTATTTTTTTAATTCATTACCTGTTAATTTCATTGGCAGATGTATGACTAAATTTCCTGTACTACTTTGAAAACCTTACCCAACATCTGCTGCAGGTATGCATTCTTTCCTTGGCCTGGGGGATGATTTTACATTAGTAACTTACGTCTGTAGTTGGATAGTGGTTCTGTAGGATGCACACAGATCCAATCTGGTCCTCAAGCTTCAAATGGTCTAGCTCTGATCTCTACCCTGCATTAAATCAACTCTGCTATCTATTGTCTGCTCGGGCTCAGGGACAACTTAGCAGGTGTGATATAAGGGAATAATATTTCCACATGCCAAAAGCAGGGTTTGCAGTAGTCAGCTGCAGCCTCCTTTTCCTTTTGAGAGAATTTCACAGCTCAGGGTATGAAGCTTTGCACACATCATGGCTGTGCAGTTCCTGAGCTGCAGTGGTGCAGAATGTGAGACTTGGCAGTGCTTGTTCTCGGTCAGCTGCCATAAAGAACCTGGCCATGGCATGCCCAAGTTGCTCCTTGCATTGCCCATGCACTCCCTGTGCTTCCTCTGGCCATCTCAAGCCTGCTTCTGGGGGAGGTGTTGTCATTCTAATCCCTTCAGGGTCACAGAGGATCAGTAGGAAAGTGTGGTGGGATTAATACAACCTCCAGATGAAGTTTAACTTGCTGATAACATCAGATTCATAGGCTCTGCCAGCTCACTCTCACTGCTGATATGCAGCAAGTGCAGAACAGCCCTGAAAACTTACCACTTTTATTAAATAATGTGATCCCAGACACCTCTTAATCGTGGAACTTCACAAACCACGAGGCAATGTATCAGTAACAATCTAGAATTTGGAACAGATGGATTAAAAATATTTTATTTGCAACTCCAGACTACTGTAGATTCTTGCTGATGAATGCATGTATTTTTATTCCATATTGATAATTTATATATTTCTGCATCCTTAACTTTGATCTTAATTTGTCTGGGATGTTGGTAATTTGCAACATTTTATTATGTTGTCCAGAATTTTTAAGTGATTACATGTTAAGGTGAATTTATATAGCAAAGATTTTAGATGTTAGAATTAAATGGGTGAACTTTGTTTTTCAAATTACTTAATTGTATGTACACATGAAAATAATTTTCTCCATGTACTAGCTTGTATTTTAAACAGATCTTCATGTTGCTGTTGACCTAGCTTGTAATCTCATTGTTAAATTAGTACTTACAGCAGTAGAACAACAAGCGTCATTTTGCATAATTGTTCACATTTATGGAAAATACTGTACTTTAACTGGCTGAAGTTTTGTGCCTGTCAAATACTGACAGATAAACGCTGATGTAAAACATGCCTTGCTCTGTCACGATAGACAGCGCCTGTAGCGCAGGGGAGAAGCACGTTCCCGGCGGAAGGCAGCGTGCATCCCACCTCTCCTGCGCTGGAGCTTGGAGCCCCAAGGCAATAAACTGTATTTAAGCCAATCTCCACTCCTACAGCACTACCTGCAGTAGCAAACAATGCGTTTATCCCATTTTGTAAATAACTTTAAAAATGGTGATCTCGGCCCTGAAGCTGTGGTAGGATGAGAAACGGGAGCAAACTCTCCGCCGGGCCAGAGCGTAGCCGAGGCGGCGCGGTCCGTGGCTGGCCCAGGGTCAGCGGGACACACGACCGAGGATTTCGGTAGGATTTGGTAATTTGCTGACAACAGAAACCTTCGGCGATTGAAACAGGGAACGTCTCGCAGCTCCTTTACCTGCGGACGGAACCACAGACCCAAGCTGCCTGGAGCGCGGGCAGCTCCTGCCGAGAGCGCGCCGGCCACCGCCCGGCGCGGGCGGACCCGCTCAGCGGGCAATAGCACCGCAGGGATCGATCGGCACCGCAGGGATCGATGGACTCCGTGGGGATCGGCACCGCAGGGATCGATGGGCTCCGCGAGGATCGGCACCGGCGGATCGGCTCCGCGGGGATCGATCGGCTCCGCGCGCGCCCAACGGCCCCCGCGTGCCCAACGGCCGCTCGCGCGCCCAACCGTCCTCCGCGTGCCCAACGGCCGCTCGCGCGCCCAACCGTCCTCCGCGTGCCCAACGGCCGCTCGCGCGCCCAACGGCCCCTCCGGCGCTGCGGGTCCGTCGCCGCCCCCCGTGGCAGGCGCCGGTCCCGGCAGGGCGGGGCGAGGCGCGGCCCGCGCGCCGGAAGTGAGCGGCGGGGGGAGCCCGGAGCGGTGGCGGTGCTGGGGCGGCAGCGGTGTGTGGGGAGCGGCGTCTCCGCTGCTGGGCAGGGACGCGCCTCGGCCGCCGGGCGGAGGCGGTTCCGCGCTCGGCGGAAACAAGGACCGGGAAAGGAAGGGAGCGGCGAAAGCAACCGGTATCGGCGGCCACCATTAGTGGAGACAGGAGGAGTAGCAGCAGCAGCCGCCGCTGCCGCCGCCGCCGCTGAGGGGTTCTGCGGGCGGAGCGGACCCGGGTGCCGCCGCCGGCAGCGAGCGGGAGCGAACCCGGCGCCTCGCCCCTCTGTTCTGTGGGGCGTCGCCGCTGTCCGCCGGGGCTCCCCCGGAGCCGGGGCGAGGTGAGTGGCGGAGCCGCCTTCGTGTCGTTCTTTTCTGGGGGGCGGCGGTGGCAGAGCCGACGGGCGGCGTTTCCTGCCGCGTCCCCTCGGCCCCCGAGCCACCGCTGGGGCTGGGCGGGAGCACCGGAGCGAAGGGGTGCGGGAGGGGCGCGCGTTTACCGGCCCGCGCGTGTGCCCTGCGCCCCTCCACGCCCCAAGCACCATCGGGTGTGTTTTTCTAGAGAGGCTCTGGTGACTGGTGGAGGATTCTGGTATGTGTGTGCCCCCCGGGTTTTCCCCGAATGAGGCATGCCTCGGAAGAGGCTGGGAAGTCAGCCGGGGATGCGCGAGGGATGTAGTGTGTGGCATGCAGACAATGTCAGCTTGGGTGAGTCTCCACCCTGTGCCGCCGCAGGCAGTCGGGTCCCCGGCGCAGGCATCGCCGAGGCGCGCGCTGCCCCCCGCGGAACAAAACGCGCAAATCCTCGTTCCTGGTTCCAGAAGGAATGATGGGTTAAAAACCCAACACCTGAAATCTGTTAAGCTTTTTAGCCATACGACCTACTAAAGGCAGGCTGATTTGCAAAGAGCCTCCCAAGCAAGCTTGATGCCTGCGTTGGTTTCAATGAAACTGGGAGTGTGGTATATTATTTTTTCTGCATGGGGAAAATCACTGATGGTGGGAGGGAAAGGAGGAGTGTCTGTATACACGAGTGTCACATGACCTTGTAAAATTCATATGGCTATACTTATTTTTCTCCTGCACTAATGCTGGTTGTCTTAAGAAGCCACTGACTTAGCTTACCATTACCTTACCTTATGATTTTTGAAGATTTTGTTTCTTTTGGGGCAGAAAACAATCACTTGTGTGTTTGAACAGTGTCTCTGCATTTTATGATTTTTACTAGTAATTTATATTTTTAATGGGCTGTAGGTGTTTAGGAGGAGATGAACAGCGGTTTGTGTAGTACAATTTATTTTTTACTGGTGGATTACAGATACACTCCATTTGGCAAATGTAAACTATTTCATATGGCTAGTATCTTTACCATTCATGTGATGAGTGGATGTTTTGTGAGACTGTAGAATCACACCCATTCCATTTTGAACAAATTGTCTCTTTTTGTCTGTTCCGTCTAGTGCCCTTCAGACATGGAAACATTACCTTGTTAAATACCTTAGAGAAGAATTAATTGAATAATTCTAGATGTTTATTGAAACAATATGTCTAGAACAACAAACCTTCCAATTTTATTGTCTTTAATCGGCTTTTCTCTGCTGAGAAGTTTCCTGTTAAAATAGAGGAATGGTAAAATGACTTGATAAATCATCTTGAAGAACAAAAGTCTTGATCATAATCTAGGGAATACTTTCCACATAAGATCTATAGAGATCTAGAGATACCTATATTTAATACACTGATATCATTCTTGGTGGGTGGGGTGGATAGTGGAACGCAGAACTGGTTTTCTGCACCTAAGCTGGTATGTGATTTTTTGTGTCACTGAATGATATTGAAATTACTGTACAGAAATCAATGTTACAGAAGCTTTTTGCTTTCATACAACAGAAAGGTAAGTGGCACCAAGGAATTTATTTATTGCCCTTGTACAGTTTTCATTTTCAGGTAGCTATTTCCTTAAAATGGCTTCATTTTTATGCTGAGATAATTTGCAATGAAGCATCCTTCTACCACTGCTTCTCTGACTCAGCATGTGGTGACAGTGAGAAAAGTATTAGTAAGAGATAAACCACAGTTAAGGAAAGCAGTGCAGTGTACAGGCGATTAATTTCTTGAAAGAGTATAAAAAAGAATATGAAAGAGAGCACTGACAAATTTTATGTAATCTTCAATCTGCCTTCCTTGCGTAGTATCTTGAGACTACCGCCTTAAGGTTTGATTTTAAAATAATTTTTTTACAGTGGAGTAGTGTATTGACATAAACTGTTTTCAACTCCCTGTGTGTTGGAGTCTGTTCCTTTCTTAGCAAAGCAAGCCTGTGTACAGAGAACACTTGTTGGTTTAAAGTATTTTGTGAAACTGCTGGGATACCCTTCGTAGGTCATGGTTCTCTGGGGCTGGTTTTAAGAGCATTGTTTTTCAAAAGGATGTCTCAGAGCTCTGGCTATCAGAAATGTATGGGTATTGCCTTGTTTCCCCCAAACCACCAATCTTCTTTAGCGTTTGCTTTGTTATTTGAATTTGGTCCTTTGTCTGTTCCTTCAGCATTAAGTTTTTTGATGGAATCAACTGGCTTTTCTAGCTAGAAACAGTTTATTCTTTGTGCTTTAAATTGTAGATCTTTATCCTCATCTTTACTGGTCATACTTGCCTTCCTTCTTCAAATGTTTTTCAGCCGCCGGAGAGGGAAGTAAAAACCTATCAAACTGGGACAGAGATAAATCTGAGTGACTAAGCCAGTTAGGTAAATACTAGGAAGAATGGTACTGAAGATTTCAGCCATTAAGTAATTTACATCACCTTCTTAATAAAAGAAGAATCCAAATCCACTTGTGTTACAAATGAAGCCAAAGGCTGCAAAATAACCACACTCTGCCTTTTCTGTTATGTTAAACAATATTTTTATTATGGAATTTTCAGGTAGAACTAAAATAATGTACTTCATTAACATCTGTTCATACTGAGGATCCTGCTGATTAAATCTAGAACTTGTTACAAACAGTTACCAAAGCCAGAAATGTCCAATTTCTGTTTCTGGCCCCAACAATAAGCCATTTCGCCATCTTTCACACTCTTTCTCTGCAATTGCTGAAAGAAAATGTGTTGGTTCACAGCGGAATCAGGCAATGTCAGATAAACAAGCCTTATAAAAAAGGTGCCATCCAGATCTGTTTTATTGCTAAGAGTTAATAATACATTGACATGACACCAGACTTCTGAGTAGTCAGGTTTTACCTGTTTCTATGTGGAGTGTTAATTTTGTTTCAGAAAATGTAAATTATGAAACAAAAGTTGACATATTGAGTAAGTCCTCTTAAGAATTCAAAAAATACCTTTGATAATTGGCAGTCACAGATTTTTAGTGACCACACACATGGAATGTTTTCTACCTTTAGGAATGTCTACTAGGTTAGGTAATGCCAGTAAGGAAACTTGCATTTTTGCCCTTTATAGTTGTTCTTCAGATTAGCAAGGGATTTAAATTACTTTTGTTAATCTCCAAGTGTTATCATCACTTTAAGAAAGTGTCCATTGAAAATGGTATATTAGTTTTTATATGTTAATACTAGAAATTAGAAATAATTACCCAATTAAACAAATGAGTCCCTGTGAGAAAGAACTGAAATTCAATAATGAGAGAGGTTGCTTCTATTCCTTCATCTAGGAAAATTATATAAAGACTAAGAAGAGTATCTATAGAATATTTTTATGCAACTTGGTCCAGATATATTGACTGATATTTTCTGACATTTTAGTGAATTAAAGTCACTTCTCTGTTTTGTTCCAAGTAGGATTTTAGTTATTTTCTATGTCCAGCTTTAGCAGGAGTGTTTCGTGTAAGATGTTAAATTGATTGTTTGTTGAACTTATCTTTTAAAATCCATCTGTTAGCGAAGAGCTCTTGAAATGTCTTGGTCTGCAAGCTACTGCTGTGCCTGTATTGTACGGAGGAAGATGACGTATGTAAGGATTTGAAATTGTCCTGATGTTAAATAATAGGAAAATAATTTGTTGCCATCCTATGTCATAATTCGTTGGATTTTAGGGGGTGTTGAGGGAGGGAGGCCTTTGGGTGGGGAAGGAGTTCAAGGGATGGTACAAAAATAGTCACAGAACAGAATTTTTACCCATTACTGAATTTCTAGTCTCAAAAATCCTTCAAAATAATTTTAACAAATGTTATTAAAAAGGTGACTGGATCTTCATTGCCTCTGGTCTATTCAAAACACCAGTGTGTGGGGTGAAAGTTCTTATACAAAAATATTATAGGGAGTCTGGTGAGGGAATTACTATCCACAGTATTAAAACTTTTATATTTACTTAAGTAAATATTATAGTGTTCAAGAACTCAGGTTCTGGTAAAAATGCACTGATCTTGCATAGCATAAATGGTAAACTGCATGTAGATTGTTCTTATCTTCTGTGAAAATTACCTGAATTATCATCCCTTATTGCAATGTTAACATTGTGTTGTTCTAATTATAGTATTTGACATCTGCTAAAATGGTCATGTACGGTATGAGGGTACTGTCAAGTGTTTTGAATGCCAAGTTGTGTTCATATACAAACACTTCACTGTTTTCTACTGTTTATTACAACAGAATAGCTGATTTGTAGCAGATCAGGCTTGGAAAGAAACAGGAGCAAGAAGTGACACCACTTTCCAGTTTTGTGACTGCTAAGTTTTATTACTTGTGTCAGTATTGGACTTTCACGTAAAAAAGTCTTGGAGAAGTATAGAACCTGATCATTTTTCTCAAATGTAGGTCTGATTTGAAAAATATGCTGTCTAAAACACACATACAGAAAAGGGCTGGAGGGAAGCTCCTTGGTATCCTTCATCCTCTCTGATAACTTCACCTTTCAGAAAGCTTCAGGAGCAGTTGTAGGGGGCCTGGCAGAAACCTTCGTTCATATGATAGTGAGAGCTGAGGTCCACTGCCTTCTGCTGGCATAGGGTCCTTGGCTGCTGCCAGTGCTGTGATTGTCTCGTTGTCCTTCCCTTTTCCCAGAGACTTAGCAGTTTGCTGAGTTGGTAGGACTTGTGGTATTCCTGGTGTCTTTTTGTCCTGGTTAAAGTGAATTATAAAAGAGTGGAACTGTGCTGTGCTTACAGTCAACATGTGCAGTAAGTTACTCCTTGCACTTTAATCATTGCCGCCTTGGCTCTTCCAGTAGGAAGGAACAGTTTGCTCCCTCCCCAAAGAAAAGTTCCAAGTAGAGCTTGTTGCTCGATACATGGGTAGATTTCATCTTGATGCAGATTTGGTTGTTGTGTTTCCACTTTTCTGCTTTAAGAAGAGCCATCTGTAGCGCCGAAAAGGTAGTTTATTCTAGGTCATCATGGTTTTAGTGTGTCAACTTGGTAATAGACACCTGGTAAAATTGCTCCCCCAAACTAAAGCTGTTGTTGAGCTAGTAGTGTCTTCTTCTGCTATTGAGCAGTTGTGTATCAGTGACTTGTGAAAAATTCTGCTGATTATTTGAGGAAGTGCCATCAACTTGTCAAGGATTACTCTGTGCAAACTTATATTTCATTTTCTGAAATCCAGCTGGTCATGGTAAAAGGAAGTGTCCAAAAGACATAATTGTGAGCCTTACTTAAACTGCAACTGGCAAATGTGCATTGTCTGCTTGTAAAATTGTATTTTAAAGGCTGTGTCATTGAATAGTGTTAGAAGTGCAAATACTGAGTATGTATCAAGCATTGATGATAAAATACTCCCTTCTCAAATGGTTGAATTCTTACTCTCATATCACCTTTACAGTTAAATCATTTCAATATACGTAATTAAATTGCCTACTAAGTGCAACAGTAAATGTTGCATAAGTCATTGCATAATGTGAAAAATGCTAACTTTACAACACAGAATTCATAATATGGCTTTTTTTGTGTATGTAGAATTTTATTCTTCTTGCAATTTAAACATTATGCTAAGACAGTTTTGCCCAACTGTATTGTTTCAATCAGTGATGAAAAAAGCCTAGTGATTTTTTGGTGTCTGTGGATTTCTTTTAAATAGTTCCATTGATTGTTATGGTAAAATATTCTCTCTAAAATGCTGATTTGATTGGTTTAATCACTGGGAAAGTATATTGAAACTATGTTTGACAGATTTTTCTCTCTGTCAGAGGTCCTGTAGATTTGGAGAGGTACTGAAGTTGCTGAATCAATCCTTGTGGTACACCAGTATTGAAAAGATGTGATGTCGCTACAGGCTTGGAGTTGCTGTAGAAGACAGCATTAGCCAAACAAATGTGCGGGTTCTTTGGAAGAAGTAAAGTTCCCCGTGTGCTGTTTATATACTTGTTTGGGTCATTAATCTCTGTACAGATGCATTTGCTAAGCCAGGAATAGTCCCTGTTTGCATCTCTGACAGCTGACCCAATCTCAAATACTCTATGTTTCACTCAGTGGGCTTTTTTTTTCCTTAAAGAATTGGTATTAGTAAAAGCAGAAGAGAAGCAGTGGAGCCCAGAGAACTTTTTTCCCCCCGTTACACTTTTCTTGACAGAATTATGCTTAGGTAGCTTTAAAGATCAGTAAACTATTGTGCATTAAAAATACTCATAAAAAAAAACAGAGATGGGCAATATTAAATCCATGTAAATTCTTTGATCCAGTTAACAGCATAATCCACAGCATGCCAAAATGATAAAGTTGAGGAGGTGATGTGTTGGGAGCTGCTGAAAGAAGAGAAGCTTCATCCTTCTATACATCTTCCTAGACCCTGAATATATACTGTTTTGCAGAATTTGGGGTTCTTTTACTTCTGGGATGTAAAATAATTTTAAAAAAATAAGGAAAAACACGTTTCCAGATTGCTCTTTGCATTTTACAGATATGAAAAGGCATCTGTCCAGGCTTTCAGAATTTGTTGTAGGAAATACTTTGCCCCATGATTTTGTAAACAATTTCATTTTCATATCTAGATGACTAATGTTATCTATACTTATTTAGATGAGCTGCTTTTCAAAACTGGGATGGGTTCTAGCTCAGTATTGAAAATAGTAAGTTTTCAGCATGCTTTCAAGTGTCTTAGGAACAAGACTGATTTTTGCAGCCTAATGATGATCTTCCAGAGGTGAAATTGGCATGGGAAGCTTATTAGCTTTGCAGAAATACTCTGCTTGCATACTAATTGTCTTAATTTTAATCCCATGTGATTTTTTTGTACTTCTGTCTGAGCTCATTGCTTGCTACTCTTTTATAATTTAGAACAAGAAGTATTGAATTAGGTAAGAAGAGAAGTGCTCTAACAAATGTGAAACCATTTCATTATGACTATGACAGTGTTCCCTCAGGTTTTCTCATATTATCACTTCTATTGCCAGAGAGTACATGAAGATAAGATCTGAAATTCTTAACCTGGGTTAACTTTGAGAATCAGTGTCTACAAGAACAAGACGCCCTATGTAAAATAAATGCAATATCTACTCTAGATTCCTGCAGAAGCAAGGACAGTGTTTGCTGCCCAGGGAGATTTCTCCCAATTGTTTTGTGGGAGGTACAATGCTTGTGGATTGTGTCTGGACTTAAAGCCAGCAGTTTCTCACTTGTGTATAGTTGATTTCATCCTGACTTGCCTGGTTCATGCCTGTATAGTGATGAGGCATCTTGTATAGGATTTTTGATTCTATGCCAGAAGCCAAGCATTCCAAGCTGTCTTTATTTATAGAATCATAGAATCGTTTAGGTTGGAAAAGACCTTTAAGATCGAGTCCCACCATTAACTTTCTACTGCCAAGTCCACCACTAAACTATGCTTGAGTTGATTTTGTATGTGTAAAGATCGCTGGAGACTAGATATAAGAAAAACACACACAAAATCTGCAAACATGCTAAACACGTACTTGTCCTTACCTTACTGATTTTGCTTCTGGCTCTGCTCCTTGCTAGAAGGATCACTGTGAACTTGTTTCACCACTTAAAATTGAGTTAATCATTGTTAGAATTTATTTTAATACACCAATGCAAGTTTGGACTTCCAAGGTGTCAGTAATCATTCTCCTTCAGAGGTGACTAAAGACTTAGCACAAATGTGGTTTATATTGCATTTTAAAAAATCTCCCCATCGTGAAAAACCTCATTAGGCTGTTCAAAGCTTTTAAATAAAAATGCCTTACTAATCTCTGTTCTCAAAGGAAGTTGTCACTTGGATCTGTAATGCATGACTCAAGAGCATGACCTTTTACTTGAACCTGTGGGTCTGAGTGGCTTTGACAGAAACATGGGTGGTTGCATACTGTGTTCCTGGTGAAGCATTCTGCAAGTTATCAGTGTGCATTTCTGGTACTCTGAAGTTTAGTCAATAGTACTTGTGTCTTCTAATAGATGGTTCTTCTATCTATTAAATAGAGGCATTTTATTTAGGGGTGGAGATGGGAAGTCAGTGCTTTTCAGTCACTAGTAACTTTGCAAAGCAATAATACTGGCTGAAACTTTATCCATCTCTGAGCATGTCACAGGTCAGGAGAACAGTTCTACTGAAGCTGGGTAAGAGAAGATCACTTTTTCTTTCACCTCTACTCTGTTGTGTCTATTAATAAGTAACTTAGTGGTATAATCTGTTCTCTGGAACTGAAAAGGTGCTTGTCAGATTGTTATGACTGCCACAAGTAAATTATTGCCTATTGTAGAAGGAAAGAATTATTTTCATGAAGAAATGCTCAGTTTTGGATTAGAGACCTCTGCGATACTTTCTAAGAGGCACAGCAAAATTGAGAAGTCTCATTTTCAGCAATTACATGGAAGGAGAAGGGTCCCATAGGAAAGTGGGAGTGTTTTTTCCTTTTTGGCAGCTTGTAGAGCAGAAAATGGAAACAGGGAAATTAGTGAAGTTTTCAAGAGGAACCACATAGTCACATCACAGTTGTTAAAGTGAAACATATAGTGTCTTTGTGAAGAATGCTCTGTTAACAGCTATTCAGTTGATAGTGCAGCATTCAGCTTAACCTTTTGTGCTTCCTATCCCAGTTAGTGAAAATCAGAGATGTTCTAGTTAAAAGAGAAAGCAAACCTCCAAAAGCAGTCCTTGTAATTAGCGTGAATGAAGCTTTCTGTTTTGATAGTTTATATCTGTTCAGCTTGAATGTGCGCAAAAAACTTCAGAAAAGTTCTCAAAATCAACAAGTTAAGAAAAAAAAAGGCCTTGGGATTAGTTATTAGTACTGTATAATGAATCTTAAATTAACTTTTATCAGCTGGAATGGAATATTTCTGGAATGACTGGCCTGTATTCTGAAGTTGAAAGTCCAGCACAGAGTAAACAAAGTATTTTCAGACTATGCACTTTCAACGTCAGTGGTGTTTCATTTTTGAACTTTAATGACTTGGGTGCCTCTCTTTTTGCAAAGAGGTGTCAATCTTTCATTCTCCCGAAGGAGCAGGTAGTTAATAAATTTACAGGTATCATGTAGGAAGTTAGCTTGGTTAGACTGTGAGGCCTGAAAGCTTAGGAAGTGATTTTAATGTGTTTTTTATTTTTCTAGATAATTTAAAAGTATATTAGATTTGTGTGGCCTTTAGATTTAAAATACACATAATGTATGGAAGAAAACATTCACTTGATGCAAATTACTTTGATTTGATGTACATGCTGTTCTGCTATCCTTGTCATGGGAAGAGTTTAAATTGAACCTGTTGTTGCTTGCTTTATGGTCTAAAGACTGATCTGAGTGCACTACATTAGGCAAGTTATGGTATTATCTTTCACTTTTTAAATTATCCCTCATTATTTAGTACTTCTGATGATTAATGTTTTCCAGTAATTGTTGTGAAGTGTATACTTTCTAATTTTGAAGATGACAACGTAAATTTTGTCCTGTATAATGTAACCATGGGCCAACCTCATGTCTTTTTACACTTTAATGTAAAAGATGCATTAACCAGTAGTAAAATAGCACTTTATTTGCAAAACAGAATGTGCTTTAAAGCAATGTCTTCCTAACACTTTATCTAGTGTCTTTATTTTGTATAGGTTAATGTAACCCCTTCTGAAGTTGAATTCCACCTACATTATTTTTCTAATCCTGAAGGTACATGGTCTTCCTTTTGTTTGGAATGTACATCACCTGAAACTAGGAGACCAATTTTTTTTTTTTGGAGTGGTAATGCTCATTATTAACTTTCTGAGATAAGGTTAATCTGGCATGCTCTAGAATACAGCTCTTGATGGGCTGTGAGCATTTGAGAACAACATTTCTGTACACATGATCTGATGAAACATAACATGCTACAAGATATTGATGTGTCTTATGTAGTACATTGTTCTAGCTAAAGCTGCCTAAATACTTTTTTTTTCCTATTTTAGAGTGAGTTGAAAAGCAGGATAAAAGATCAGTTGTTCTCTTATGAAAGTGTAAAAATTACAGCTGGCCTAATGTTGTCTGCATTCTTTTTGCCGTGCAGTGTGGATTTAAATATTTGAGTTTACAACTGCGCATGCCTTCACTGTATTACAGAGTGCCAGTAGGAGTTGAGAAGGCAGAGCCTTCTGATAGATTCAGCAGCTGGTGCTTCATTCCTGAAATGACTTCTGCTGGATTGCAATGAACTCTTGGTATTTTAGCATGATTCAGGCAATATTATTGACAGGAATAGTGAACTAACATATATGCAAAAGTAGGGCTTTTCTTATTTATTCAGTAGGACTAAATATTTAGTATCTGGATACTGTGGATCATAAATCATTGCCTTTTATTATGTCTGTTTATTTCAAGACACTCATAGTGAAGTATCAAACTTTTTGGAGTATAGTAATAGCCATTGTTTGAAATGGTGGTAAGTAGAATATGAAGTTGTTTTGGTTTTTTAGTAGAATTTGGAATATGTGGATGGTTAACTATTTAAAATATTATATAATTAGTTCACTTTTTGAAAAGAAAACTTAAAATTTTGCCTGACATGACTCATTGTGGAGAGATTTAATAGTATGATGAATGGAATCATCTATTAAACTGAAGAGCACAGCTCTATGAGGTAATTGAAGGTCCAGTAAAAGACAATCTTAGTTTACTCAGTATTTCTGCCATAATTTTGAAGTTCTGCTTGCATCCATAATGTGATGGGGGAAGGTAGCAGCAGTCTGGTTCTGTGTGCATCAAGAATCGTCTCTGTAGCTATGTGGAACTAGTTTGAGGCTTGTATTTCAACAGTAGCAAATAGTGATGATCTTTCTGTCATTAGATGTGCGTGCAGAAGCCTGATATTGAATGGCATGCAGATAGTTCACTATGCAGTTTTCATTTTTTAGTGCCACTGTACTGCCAATATGTTATAGACTGTATTTAGAAAGTATGTTTGTAGCTAACTGATATATTACTTTTTAAAGGGGATCAAAATAAGCACTGAAATAATATCTACGGCTTCTCATTCTGTAAAAAATTGATTTGTGCCTTCTCTGTATTGCTAAGCTTTTATAGTGTCTTGAGGAGCAGGACATTATTTTAAAAGAGGAAGTTAGGTCTGCCACAGAGGAAGCATTATATTATGGATTAAATGCTGTCCTTGTCATCTTTGAAACACACTTTTTCTTCTCTCTTTTTACAGTCATCTTTTTTTCCTTCATGCAGTCTTCCAGTTCTTCGGTGGAGTTGCAAACAACGAGTAGTTTTAAAAATTCTGTGTAGCTTTCTTGTCCTCTTTTTGGGAATTGATCTTGGAATGTTTGCTTCTGAAATACTTCTTGATTTGAAACTGGACAGGTAGAAAAATACTTTTTTCTGTGCCCCGTTGCTTCCTGCACTTGGGTTTCTGTTTGTATGCATGCTCTTAGATGTTGTTGGCTAGAGCTGTCCCACAGGAGATATTCTGTTGACTGAGAACTGGGCAGGATATTTTTTTTGGTATTTCCCACCTCAAAATGCACACGGTGGGAGGCTGGATAGTATTTATGAGCTGTCTTAGTCCTGTGCTTTGTGCATATTCTCCTCAGCAGGGATGAGTTCTTAGATTATACAGAGGAACTGAAAAAGGGGCTGAGAACTTGGTTTCTGTGACTTGATTGAATTTGTTAAAATAGGGTTTTTTAACTGTTAGGAATAATAGAGCTAGAAAGAGGTGCTGCTAGAATTGACCTTACTACTTATCACAAAGGCTGTGAATGACTCCGCAGATGTATTGCTCTTTTACTGGTTTTCTTCTCAGAGAAGATTGTGACATCAGATGGCAAGTTGAGGCCAGGAACAAACAAGGTCTTAGGATGCATCCCATTTGATTTTTACTGGTATTGCTTCTTGAATGACTTTGTGGGGCACGCTCTGGCTTGTGGTTGAGCTGTTTCATTTCCAGAGCTCGTAAGTGGTTGCACTGAATAGAAAGAGACAGTGCCATTGAAACAGTGCTGGCAGTCAGGCATGGATTCCTGTTAGGCATTCTCACTGGTATTGCCATGGAACCACAGCCAGTCAGTTTCCTAAATAAGCATGAGAGTCCACTGGCAGCTCTGACAGAGCAAATGCTACTTATAGCATAGTAGCACCTCATGGGTGAGTCATTTGCTGCTGATTGTTCTAGCTACTGTCCATTAAATAACGAGATTTGGCTACTTGCTTGACTAAAATTGCCAAGTGCATGTTTGTTCATGGCCAGGCTTTCAAAGAGTGGTTATTGCACTAACTTTTCACTGGGCACAGTTATGGCAGGCTTCTGCTATACTGCTGTGTCATCAGACAGTATCAGAATGTGAGGTTAAGATTCTAGAATTCTGTTAAACAATAAAAAGACAGCAAAACAGCATGATCCATACCTTTAGCTTTCTGTAAATTTAGTAAAATATACTTGTTTTTAAGATTTCCTTCAATATTATGGGGAAATTGCCCAGGTAATTGCTTCCTTATCTATTCTATTTATGTGTATCATCCTTCAAAGTGTGTTGCAATATTTCTGTTAAATGCAAAAGAGCATTTTCAGTTGAGTGTCAAATCCGGCTGTGTGAAAACAGAAATTGTTTCAGCTTCACCAGTACAATAAAATCTACCTTGTGTATAAATAGTTCAGTAAAAAAAAAAAAAAGCCCAAACCAACCCTAAAATCTAACTGTGTCTTAAAGACTTTAGTGGGACTTAGATATCTGAGAAGTCTAGTAATAGAATATGTTGGTAATACTATGTGGCTCTTTACTAGAGCTGTTTATGAGCAAGTGTGCAACAAGTATATTGGTGCAAATAAAAGGGTTTTTTCTTTTCTGGCTTTCTGAGCTTTTTAATACATTTGCAGCTAGAAAATGATAGCAGTGAGTACTGGGAGTTCATTCTTGGTCCGTGCTCCAGTGTTTAGCAGTGTTTAGCATTGCAACAACAGCACTGTGTAGAAATCATTCCCAGCTTTCTTCCGCTGATTTTTGGGCATGCATTTCTTTTTCCTAAGAAAGTGGATTTAACTCACTTGCTTTCCTTTATTTACAAAGGGGTGGAGAGTCTCGTGGTTGGGGGTTTTTTTGGTGTTTGTTTGTGGTCTCTTGGCTTTTTTAAGACAAAGCTGTTGAGGTATTCCTTCCAGTCTTTGACTTGTAAAATTATTATTTTGTCTTTAGTATGTGTAAGATTGTCCAGTCCCAAGTACACTAACCTTTCTTTATTTTGTGACACTGTCTTTCTGCTGTCACTTCCTCTTGCAAAAAAAAAGACCTTACTTGCTTAAAGTTAATCAGAAGATTTATTTAGAGAATCTTGGATTTTCTGACTTTACATATACAAGTTGCTTGGATTGTCTGCCGTGCCCTATAAGTAGTTTAGTTTTAACATTTTCTTATGCAGGGAAGGTGAGGTCTTCCTGCTTCACTCAGTACTAAATTATGAGAGGAGAGTGATGATATATTCATACTTATGTGGGAGCTTTGCATCAAGAAATCTCCAGTACCATAATGAAGAGATTGGAATTAGTCACTTTTTAAACTGTTTTATTAGTATCTTCCATCTTATTTTTATACAGCATGACCTGTGAGGTGAACTTCTGGACGATTTCTGTGTTATTCATAACACTGTTAACTATTTTTTGTTTGTTTGTTTTCATTATCTGTACCCTGAAGTTCTTTTGGATACAGCATCTGAAATATTTTGCATAGCAGTGTCAAAAAAGCATAGGATTTTTTCCTAAGAAAAACCTACCTTTTTCTTTGTACTTTAATAAATGTTTGGGTTGTCCTTGATCTGATTTAAGTCTGATTTTTGTCCCACCACAGCCTGCAAAATCAATTTGGCAATTAACTTCTTGATCTTCCATTCTGCACAAATGTATATAGAGGCTACATGCACTCTGCTTTTTGAGCCCAGATACCTAACTCAGATGGTGTGGATGCTTTTATGTTTTATAAAATGGCTTTGTGAGCATGTCACCTGTTTAAAAAAACCATTGCTTTGACTTCTGTCAAATCTTTTTAGCCACTGAGTCACAAATAACGTGATTTAGTCTCTTGTTTCCTAACACACCTGTGTGCTATGAAATTCAAATGTCTTGTCTGTTTCTGGGTGTCTCTTCTCGTCATCTATTACTTTATTTTAAAGGCCCAAACATAACTTCCCTCCTTTATGCTAGACACAGCCAGCTTGTCTTCTATCGGGCTGTGGTCTGAAAAAAATCTTTTCTCATTAAAGATTTACATCTGAAGTCTAATGTGGCACAATTCCTGTCACATTACTAGAAGTCTCCCTGAAAAGCATTGAAGAAAGTGTTCTTGGATGCCAGATGTAGAATCAGAAAGCACTGATCATGTTTTACTGAAGTTAGACTACTCATTTTAAAATTAGATTTCATTATTTGTTGTCTTTACTGGTGTGTCATACCACTTGAAGAGCTGTTCTACCTTGCCCTAATTTTCCAGCTTTTTAAAAAGATCCTTTGTTCTTACAGTTTGGAACCAAAAGATTTTGTTAGTTTTAATTCTGTTTCTGCTACTGAATAGGAGGAGTGGGGAGATTAATGTCATGACACATATGGCTAAAGAGCTTCATTTCTGGCAGCTGGACCATGTTTTTTACCCATCCCTCTTCTGTGTTCTAGAGTTAGTAAAGGAACTGCTTGCTGTGGTGTAAATGAACAAGATACCCTGACCTGTATGAATGCACTGCAACATGCTTCTTGTGGAGGAAAAGGAGGAAGAGGAAGGTGATGATTTAATAGGAAGAGCAATAACCCCTCATTTTTGTGATGGAGTGCCATCTCCAGTTCTGAAGGGTGAAGATGGATGAAGGCCTTCACCGGTATTTTCCAATGTACCCCTTGTGCTGGTGGAAGCAGATGTGTGGAACTGACAAATGAAAAATTCCTTTACAGTCTGGACCTGGACCCTAGCATAAGTTACTCATAAATAAATATACACAAGGAATTCAACTATATGTTTTAGTAGTTATAAGCTACTTTTACTGCATAGATGTGTTGGGTTGAAGGGAGAATACACAGAAAACTCCCTGTGGAATGAAATGTATAAAACTCTACAAAAATTATTTTGGATTTTCTTTTTTGGCTTTTACACCTGTTCTGATTTGTAACAAGCTGGCCCTTCAGAGTATGCTAGGCTGTAGCTGCTATCAGCAAAACTTATAAATTCTTTGGAAAGGTAATAGGAAGAAGGTGCCAGCCAGACTTAGACCTGAATGAGCATTTAAAGGTCTGAAAGAAGATAGAAAAATGATAAATGCCATGCAATAATTCTTCTTTTTTAAGCTTCGTTGTAAATCCTTTCATGGTGCTGCTGCTTTGATTTGATTCAGTGTGAGATAGAGATCTAAGATTCAAGCATAAATTTTTTTCTACAAGAAATGAAACTGTAAAAATCTTCCAGTCACTTCACCTGGTACTGTTAGCAATCAGGTAAATGAAACTGTGGGCTGATGGGATGTGCAACAAACCTTTGCATCTGCATAAACTTTTCATAGTGCAATAGACAAACACAAATAGGAAATGATTTTCATTTTAAATATTGAGGTGGTACTGAATTAAGAGATTAATTGTTACATGGCTTTTTAACTAATCACTGTCACCTACATTTTGAATAGCTACTCTTGCTGCTTTGTGCCTCATTTGGACTACAGCAAATTAATGCCAGATCAGTTCTTTCTTGCCAACCCTTGTCCTTATGAAGACATGAATGTGGTCCAAATAATTAGCATTTCTAGTGTCACAAATTACATTCCTTATACAGTGTGGTCAACTCAGCTGCTTTAGCCGTAAAAATGGTCATTGTGGTACACATTCCACTTTCAGTGTTGTATTCTGTAGTTTATTCATCTGGCTCAATCCTTAGAGAGGTCTTTATACCAAAGAAGATATGTTCCAGGAAACAAAAATAATTATTCTTTTGGGATGTTCGGAAAAAAACTTTACTCAGAGGCTTGCCAAATTCTTACACAGCTGCTAAGATGATATAATGTTTTTCTTGTTTGACTAAGATTGTAAATATGAACTTCCTTCCTCCTGCATTTATAATTATTCTAGCTCTATGCAGAATTTGTGATAAATCTCTTCCAAATTTCTGTTGAGTGAGAGTATCTATGAAATGCTTACAGACTTCAACATGCAGTTTATATTTGCTTATAAAATGGGTGACCTAATTTTCTGTGAGCTAGATATAACCTCCTCCCATAGTCCTGCCAAAAGAATGTATGTCTAGAATAAGAGTTTGTCCTGGTTTTCTATAGCAGAAAACTCTTCAGCTGTGAGAATTCATGACCAGAATACCCTTAATCCTGAGAGGTGTTCACTAAGGTTAAGTTGCAGATTTGGTCAGACTTCCAGAACAGGCTCAGAGTGGACGGTAAGTTCTGTTTCATTTGTGTATGTCCGGTATTCCTGCATTTGTTGTGAGCCACGTTTCCTGCTGCTTTCCAAATTACACTGAAGGAAATGACAGCACTGGCCATCAGCCTTGTGGACACAGGCTTAAGTATTTTGGAAAGGAACTGAGCCTGGCTGCTCCAATGAAGTAAACTGAGGTTGTATTTGCCTTAGGAAGGGGCATGGCTCTTGAAGCATGATGCAAACTCAGTATGCAATATGTTATTAAGCTCATTTTTAGCCCTGGTTTTCTAACTTAATTTTAACACTTGAAAATGTGTCTAATTGTTTTCATATGAAGACATTAATTTATATGTTCTATAGAAAAAACCAAAATTGTTTTAATAATAATGTAACACATCTACAAAAAATTTGAGTTTTTTAAACAGTCTTGTAGTATCAGTGCCCGTAAAAGGTATTATGTTTTGTTAATTTTTGTTGTTTAAGCCATATCTTGGTAATACCATTACATTTCTATCAGGGAAAGATGAATAAAATGTCTGGCTAGTTAAAAAGTCATCTGTTTAGACTTCCTGCAAACTTCCCATTTTCCCATTGAGTTCAGAAAAGATTCAGTTTTAATGACATCTGATATTAAGATGTAATGGCAAAAAAAGCAGGAACATTTCTTTCTTGACAAACTGTTGTTTACTTGAAATTTTCTGAAATTTGTGTTGGATTCTGACTTGTATAACAATAATAATAAATACAGTATATATATTTTGTGATGCTCTTTAGAACCAGATGATTTTAACAGCAACAAACTGTGCAGAGTATCATGAGGAACTCTAGCCATAGCCAAGAGTACTGGTAGTTGGCTGGTAGCTTTGTTTGATTACTGAGCTCTATATACCTCTTGAAACCAAAAATTTCTAAGATACCTTATGCATTAGGAAAACTTTAAGAGTGTCCTAGAGAGATATGTCTCTGCTGGAAGAGGACAGTGGAAAGTAGTGATTCTCCCTTTTCCAGAAAGCAGAATATAAGGCTGTTTCTTCATCGTTCTGTAAGAGAAAAATAATTCCAAGCATTGAAAAACAAAACTTTGGTGTAGTTGCAATTAAAGTTCTATTAAAAAACTTAGAATTAAGGTATTAGGGAGAGTACAGCAGAGTAGCAGGGTTCTTGTGAGTATTTTTTACACCAAGGTGTAGCAGAAGATACTTTAAAAGTGTCATTCTGAAGGTATTTTGCCGTCTTGCCTCTGGCAATGTGAAAAGATTAAAAAATTATTTTTTACTTTGTGTGAGTTATTCCAGGCTTAGTTTGACACTTTTACTTTCTGGTCATTTCACTGAATTTTGTGAGCCCTTACTATTCCTTGCCTGGAATTATGAGTGATCCTAGTATTCTTATGAAAGAATTTGAATTTAGCTCTTTTTGAAAATACTGCAGTATAGCATTAACCTTTCAAGCATTAACCTTTCATGCTCTCCCCCTGCTTCCCCAGTATCCCCCAAACTAGATAGAGTTTTACTGGCATGTAGGGGGTTCAAAAGCACATGTTGTAGTCTGGAGGGCTGTGAAGAAGTATAGGAGGAAGGCTACTTTACTGCTTCTGCCTGAAGCTGGTCACCCCATTTCTCATTGCTTACTGCACTCAGAGGCGCTCACCTGGCTGCTGGTGGTGCCAGCTGATTGTGGGTTCTCATCTGAGTGAAGCCACATGCAGACATTATACAAATGTGAACTCGAGTATTATGATGTAATCATTTTTGTATGAAGGCTGCAGAATATTTCTTATGCTGCCAGGAGAAGCAGCCTCTATCAGCTGGTTAATGTGTATGGTTCAGACTACAAGGAATTGAAGTGGCTATAACTTCATGCACTTAGTAATAAACTGCACAGTTGTAGCTGCATCCAAAGGAGGTAGTCATAGAATCCCAGTTTATATGAGGTTGGAAGAGACCCAGTAAGGATCATCGAGTCGAACTCTCTGTTCCTCACAGGGCTACCTAAACCAAAACCATATGACATGACTTAAGAGCATCATCCAGATGCTCCTTGAACTCTGGCAGGCTTGTTGCTGTGACCATGCCCCTGGGCAGCCTGTTCCAGTGCCCAACCACTCTTCTCAGTGAAGGACCTTTTCTCGATGTTCAGTCTGAACTTCCCCTGGTGCAGCTTCATGCTACTTCATACCCTTTCATGTGGCAAAGGAATGTTTGCATCCGAGGGAAGGATGTCTTGTTTGTTCCTTAACTTGGAAAAACAGTGCTACAAAGACAGGCCTGGTAAACTGTAAGCCACTTCCAACTGTACTATTTAGTGGAATTTGTGTTGCAACACCTATTCAGTTGTACCTTTATGTCATCAGTTCTGTGATGTTTTTTAACAGAGCTGTGCCTTTGCTCATGCACAAACAATCAAATGTTATAAATACCTAGAGACTACTCTAGTGATTAGCTTACATTGACAGGACTTACATGTAATTTAAATATATATATTATTTATATAATATATCTATACAGACGTATTTTCAAGCAGACATGTTGCTTTTGTGTTGGTTCTGAGACAATTCCACAGATACAAGAAAGGTTCTGTGCTTGTGGAATAAGTTTTTAGTTTGCAGAAATGCCTGACCTGTGCCTGGAAGCATTAAATGAAAAAGTGCAAAAGGTAAGATGGGTTTTTTGTGTTTAGCCACTAATTTGAAAGCTAATGGCATGGGCATGCTGTGTTTTCATATCTTATGCCTCAGTGCTACAGAGTTTAAACTGGAAGTTTTCTGAGTTCAGAATTATAAATGTGTTTATGGACGGTAATGCTTTGTGGGGTTTTTTTTCTTGTCCCTACTTCTGTTTAAATGTAGTCATCTCTAGGGATTAACTTGATATCTGAAAAGTACTGAAACATTAGGTGCTTGTAATAAAAAGTGCAAGCTTCAAACATGTCTGTAGAGAAAGTAATTCATTAAGACTTGTCATTTTACTCATTTGGTAAAACTGATCCAAATTTAACAGAAATGCAAATTCAGCAAAATTATACTTTTTTTTTCAGTGTCATACATATGTGATTGCATGTGCTCTACAGCAGGTAGCATTTGAAAATTTCTCTGTATTAATTGCAAAGGTAGTCTTTTCTGTTTAGTATGAGCTTAAGAACGTAAAACAAATGCTTGAATCTTACAGTACATTCTGAGCTAGAAGTGGAGTCGCAGGTTACAGGCGAGCCTTTTACAGGTGAACTTGTTGCTTCCAAAAAGGGGAACTTCCCACTTGTTTGTTTCCCTGTCCCTTCTCCCAGCTGTCTGGTATGAACCCAAAAGAAAGTGTTGGCTCTAATATTTGTCCAGTCACAGGGCAATCTATTGCTGCTTGTGACCTCAGCAGAAAGACTGTTTGGTGTTTGGAGTGTTGAGTGGGTTTTCTGATAGTTTAGAAGGTTGACCAGGCTCAGTGATGTTCTGGAGCAACATGGTAATGGATGGAAAGAGATTTCTTCCTTTTCACAGCAGCAAGGAGGTGTTAGCCTGGCTCAAGCTTTCATGTGTAAGTTATTGTTTTAAACTGGAGGAGTGGGAGCCTAAAAAAAATTAAATATCGGGAGAGTTTGTAGAGATATTTTTCCAAAAACTCCTTTGAAAACTAGTGTAGAAAGTTTACCCTGGAATAGAGAGAAAGATAACTTCACAATTTTATTGCTTCTGAACCAGTTGTGTCAGTGTTTTCTAAATGCAAAGAAAACCTCCATCCAAAATGTGTTGTGGGTTTTTTTTGTTTTGTTTTTAATATTCTGCAGCGCTTAGATGCTGATAACAATAAGAAATATAGACTGAATTTCACAAATGCATTGCCAAAAAGTGTGTATAGATTTACTCAGCTGATAATAGTTGGTGGTATATTTGATGAATGCATTGATCCTGCAGAGCAGTGCAGGTAGGAGGTGAGCTGCCCTATTGCCATTGGCATGTTTCTGAGAATAGGGCAAATGCAAGGATTTGCTACTGGAAGTGCTGTAACATTTTGGTGCTCAGCTTCTTCATCTGAACAGATGGTATATTTATCCAAGGAGAGGACAGGAAGGAAAAAGGAGGAAGAATGTGCTGTAGCCCCTCCTTTCCTATGTGACTGAAACTCTTGGTTATGCACAGCTCAATGTGTGTTTCCAGGTGAATTTGTTTCTGGAGGGGCAAGCTCAAATGATCTGCTACCTTTGGCATGTCACAGAGCCTGCTCCTAGCTTTGCTTTTCATGGGAAACTTGAATGTGGGCCATAGAACTGATTTTGAAAGTTACTGCCCTATCTGTCTTGAGAAATAGGTAAGTTGTTTTCACCTGTGGCTTCTCAATGAGTAGCATCTTCCAAATCCAGCTTGGTGGAGGAAAGCCTCTGGCTGCCAGGATGGCAGTCAAAGAGTAGCAGCTATCAAAAGAAATAATCCTGTCTTTTGCTGCTGAGCATTCTGTGGGAGGCTGTTCTGTGCATGAAGGATCTCATTCCTGTCCCCCTGAATTTGTGTGTCTCAGCATGGAAATGAGAATAGTATATAGTATTTTTCAGTCAGTGTGACCCTTCCTTAGAAGTCCCTATGTTGAAAAAAGCTCATTCATTTTTGTTGTATTTAAAAAAAAGAAAGTTACACATAAAACAAGTTCATGTGTTACTTTAAGATGGTTTTGTATCAATCTGATCTAAGAAATGCTACTTTTTAAAACATTTTTTGTAAACTTTAAGATTATTTTAGTCAGCCTATGCTGTTCTTTTTTCTTTTCATCTAAATCTGCCCTACCTTTACCACAGCAGCAGACTTGGGTAGGAGATACCAATAATCAAATACTAAGTGACAGGATTTCCAAGTATGTTTTTAAGCAAAGCATAAAGTGAAACATAATGCACAGCATATATGTATCTGTGTGTATAATAGCTGCTCTGAGCCAGCTGTTTAGGATTATCCTTCACTGAATTAAAAATTTCGGTAGTTTAAGTGTTTGAGGAAAGATAATGTTTTTGGAAGAAGACTTGAAACTTATGATTTCAAGTGGCAGTATGGAATCTGCTGATTTACTTGATTATTTCCTCCTTCTCCCCTATACCCCCCCAAACCTTCCAGTAGCAAAACACTCTGTCTTTAGTTTTCATATGCAAGAAAAGCTTCATTCACAAAGCTACTGAGTGTGGTGGCAGCAGAGTTTACAGTAGTTGTTTATGTGACTCATTTGCTGAGCTGCTTTGACAAGGTCTCTGCAGCTTAAGATCTGAACAGCATTTCTTAGGAATGCTGGCCTAATCCCGTGAGTTTAAATACTTCTGTTGAAAGTCCTCCTTTAACAAAACCCAGCTGTCAGCCTCATCTTCCGTGATTCATTTACTGTATAGAAATTTCATGTTTGTTTCCTCAGTGGCATAACTTACACTGTATTTTTTTTCCTTTTTGCTATGGAGGGTAATTTCCTTACTTTTTCAGGAATGTGTACTTCAAAACATTGATTCTGTGTTAAATATTTACATTTGGTCTTAATCTTGAGGCAATTAAATTCTAGATAATGTCTGTTGCAATGCATCAGTTGGTGTTTACTGGCTTTTAGACTTCTCTAACCTTTGACATAGCAAAACTTTTTTATGTTGAGGCTGCTTTCTTGCTTTAAATACTTTTTTTCCAGGGAGTGGTACCCAGTTGTAGTGTTTCTCCCGGCTTCCCTCCCTCACTTTCTGGTGCCAAGATTTTTTTAGAAACTGAAGTAATGCAGCTTTTCACTATGAACCTATATCTTTACTGAGTATCTTAAGAAGACAAAATTAATTTTAAAATTTTTAATTAGTTTCAGAAGGCTTATGAGCTAGAGATTAAGGTCAGTGCTCAGTAGGCAATGTTTAGATTCCTCTTGGCAGTCTGTGACAAATTTCATAGCTCTGTACCTCTAATTGCTGATACTGGTTTGAGCTATTGTGTGGACTTCTTGCTTTAAGATCATTAAACCACCCTTGAGAGAAAGGATGTTGAGTTAACAGTAGAAGAAAAACCCCAAGAGAAGAAAGTATTAAAAAGAGAAATGTTTCGGGAGAACTATTGTCAGTTTTCTCTGGGTTTTTTGTTTGGTTTAATTTTTTGGGTGTTTTTTTTTTTTTTTTTTTCCTGGAGTTGGTTTTGGGGGAAGGGGTCAGAAGCTCTTTAAGTGATATTCTGCTAAAATGACAAATAAGTTGTATTTTCATCTTTTATCAGTGATGAGCATGTCTTTCTAAATCTGTTCAAGACTCTCCTCTTCAGGAATTTGTGCACCACTAGAGAAAAGTGGTGGTGGCATCTAGGTTTGGCATCTTGCTCAACCAGATGTCACTCCAAAACTGCTTTGTGGGTTGACTTCACTTCTGGAATGGCTTCTCTTTCACTTTTTGAGGAGAAAAACAAGAAGAATGGGGCAAATGTAGGACTTCCTTCAGGTGTTTGGTTTTCTTCTCTCACCTGGTGAAATAATCAAAATACAACTTGGATTCTTAAAATATCACCAAGGAAAATGGTAAATTGAAGTTCATGCCAGCAGGATTTTGGCTTTCTATTTCTTTACTATTGCACGTGAGTCTTAGGGGTATCTAAAATTTTGCTTAATGACCTGCAAGACACAAGGGAAGATGCTAATAAAATACTCTCTCAAAGCAGTGATTCTCCTGCAGTTTTGATGTTCACAAACTTTTTTTTCCACCTATATCCATATCATGAAGGTATGGATATGGTCTGTAGTTTCTCCTTTTCATGGCACATAGTTGCTGTCAAGTCTCATTGTGTGGCAGGGACCCTTTCAGCCTATATGCCTCACATGACTGCCTAGTGAGCAGTGCTGATTTACTGCCAAATGATCCCCTCCCCTGTCCTTTCACAGAAAGCTGCCCCGTTCCTGCTGACTTCCAGCCTTTCCTTCCAATTATGACTTCGGGGACTCATCTCTGTCCAGAGCCCCACATCACTCTTTCTTCTAGATACACAGGGCTGTCTCAAGCCCTTCTCTCTTAGCTCTGCTCCCTCAATGCAGTCCTTCCAAGCCTCCCACAAGACACAGCTCTTGCATTGAAAAAAAAACCTCTCCTTACATAGTAATTCCGTTTCTCATGGTAACCTCATGGTGCACCATGTGCTTCCTCTTTTTTCCTCTCTCATCTACCTCTCACACTTTAATAAACAAATGTCCTCCTGTGCAGAGGTTGGTGATGCAAAAGAGTGATGGGGATAGAGGTGGGTTTTATGTCTCTCCTTACAGTTTGCTATGAAGTTGGAGGATGAAAGTTGACTGCCAATTGCAGTACTTAAAGCTAGTCTTATTAGTGGCTTAAAATATAAAACTAGTTGAGCCGGGGTAGCCTGTTTAGAGGTGTTTATTTTTGGTTTATGGCAGTGTTCTTCTTCTCAGTTTGTTAGAGGTGAGTTTAAAGTGAATCAGATGTCTTCTAAATTGAATATACTTTGTCCTTCTTAAAGAAATGTTTCAGCCAAAAGAGTATTCCCCTGTTCATCCTCTAGATATTTTTCTATGTGGTGTCTCTTAATGTCATGCTGTTTTGTCACGGCTAGTTGTAAACAACAAAAGGTGGTGATTCATAAATGCTAAGAATGAAATAATTATGTTCTTTAGAGATATCAAACATTTATTTGTGGGTCTTCCGAAAAATATGCAATTGTGGTTTTGATTTTTTTTTTCACATTTTTTTCTGGAGATAGTAGTTCTGGCTATAGTGAAATGCACCTCTTCACAATGTAGTCTTAATTCTTACCAGGAAACCTAAGTTGCCTTCCAGCCTGTTCCAGCTGAGGTTAGTGTAAAAAATATATACCCTGTCATAAAAGCAACCTGTGAAGAATGTTGTTTATTTATCATAGCTAAAGCATTATTCATCTTTTTTTTTGAGCCGTGGTTCATAGGCTGTCACTAGGTCCTTGTGGAAAGGGATTTGGCAACTACTTCTGAATATAGATAGTACCTACATCATACAGATTTCCAGTGTCTGCTGTGGTATTTTAAGTGAGCATTGGCATAATGCTTTTTTTAAACCTTTGAGAGGGTCCTTTGAACAAAAATTAGTTTTTAACTGTACTAAAGCATAGAGTAGCTCAGTCTTTTGAGGAAGTGCTCTCGCCTGCATTTTAATTTGACCTATGACCTAAGTGATTTTCTTACATTTCCCTTCTCCTGGTTGGTTTCATCATTCATTCATACCATTTATAACAGTAAACACTGTTGAGATGTTCAATTTTATGGGTAGTGGACAGTTGCTTGCTTTATTTTGCTTTCTTATAGTTGAAAGACTATGTAGTGCATGTGTAAAAATTAGTTTCTTTCAATATTTATTCCTGGTGGGAAAAGACCCTTTACAGGCACAACAGACCAGTCTGTAAAAGGATTTGAATTTTTGAGTGGTTGTTTTGGCTAATGCTTCTTCTCAATTGCGGGGTGATCCTGAAAGTGCTCCTGTTAGCCTGGTGATTGTTACTACTGGGCTACAGCTACAGGAATATTTGGGTGTTCCCTGAGATCTGTGCATAAGGCCAAATATTACAACAAAATTCATAATTCATACCTATTCTTAGTCTGCTTGTTCATATTTATTACTCTTTTTTTAGGCATCATTCCAAAGGTAAAACTGAATGCAAAGAGTTGCTGCAGCAGTATGTGCGTTACAATAACCACATGATGAAGATTCCACAAAATTGGCACTAATGTAGTTTCTAAGTATTTATCTGCCTACTGAAGACAGGCTAGACACTGAAAATTCTCTAGTCTCAGCTGGTAAATCTAAAATGTTGGCTTCTGCAACTAATGAGTGTTGTTTTACAGGGTTATTTTCCTCTCTACTTGAAAAATACTTTAGCTAAGGCAAGTTATGTTTCTATGATGTAAATATTTTTTATAGTTGTCTTCAAGTTGTCTTCATAAAGACTATTCAGTGAGACATGATGCAATCTAGGATGCTCTTTTTATGGGAATTAATTTAATGTCCACTTGGGTCCTCTGGCTGGAATCTTGGTTCAGGAAATAGGATGCAATGATTGATAAAGCCCCTTCTTTTCAAGGCAGCATCTGTTTGCCTAAATGTGAGTCAGGAACTGAAATGTATTGGAGGGAATAAAGGTTTTACTGTGTGCCTTCCCAACAGCGCAAATTTCAAATGCAGTTAGATTCTTGTAGTGACATTTCTGTAATTTTGGTGCTTCCCTTATCATACAGGAAAGAAGACCTTATAAATGTATTCCAGTATACAAGGAGGCAGTATGCTTTGGGGATTAAATTAAAATTTCAGGTTGCAGTTATGGAAAGTTAGAGTCAATATAAAGTAATAATAGTGCAAAGGCAGCTTAAAACCAGAAACCAACCCTATGGGCATTCTACTAGGTGCACTTTCCATTTTACTTCTCAAAGCTTTCAGGCAAAGAAGGGGTGGATGGGTGGGTATTCTGTGGGTGGTTTTGCTGTGGCACATCAGAATGATTTCCCACTGCTAGAAATCAAGATGATGAAGTAAACATTCTGGTATCTTTGGTGTGTTTATTTCAGGAAATTGTGTGTGCTAGTGTCAACTAAAGTTGGAGTGGGAGTGTGCAAATTCTTCTTAAATACAAAGGGAGCTGCAAAGGATGTGAATATGGAAAATTGTTTTTCTATTTCTCATGCTGCTAGCCAAAAAGAGCTCAATTCTTTCATATTGTCTGTGGAGAATACTGAGTTGTCATATCTGTGTCCGCTTTGTTCTGAAGATTAGGTATTAAATCTGTGGAAGACCCGGGAGCAACTGTGATATGTTTGATTTTCCTGGTTAGAATTTCTGGGGGCAGTTGTTGAACAGTCTATTAGAATGTGAGAGGGATAAGAGTGCTGTCATGAACAGCACCAAGTTTCAGAAAACCTGTGTTGGCTGTATACAGCATTGATGTGTTTTGGGGGATTCCAGAAGCAGTGAGCAACTTGCTTTGATGTTACCATCTGGTGTCTGATGAAGATTTTTTTCTTCTTCCAGTTGCTTTTTCAAACAATTGTTTCATTAGCAGTTGTTAAAATGTAAGTTATGTGTTCACTTGTGTGCTGTAAATATTTATAAGACAAACTTATAAATAATGTAAAGAAAAAGATTTTATGAGCTTAGTGAAAAAGGTTGTTGTTTGACTGGGCTTGAAATACAAACAGCTAGAGGCAAAAGCAAGTTCTTGCACAGGCATGTGCCTGATTTTAAGAGGAGCATTAGAAATCACGCTGTGAATGTTTGAATAACTGTTACTTTCAGCAGCCTTAGTTGATCTTTTATTAAAACTGTAGCCTGTGCAGTTCAAAACATGCATTTTCAAACAGCAGATTTCTTTTCTGTGGTTTCAGAGGTACATTCTTGCATGTTGTATGGATCAGTGGGCAAAGGAGGGAGTATTGTGGGCTGTCCTGTTGTGCATCTCCCAGTTAAACCTGAAAATAAGACCATAAAGTGAGGATGCCTGGTTTTCAGACTTGCTGGAGTTCTGCAGTCTAGACCAACTGCCTGAGAAAAAGTAAAAGACTTGAAATGAAATATGCTCAAACTGTACATAGCTTTTAAACTCTTTCAGTGTATTCTGGGATTGTCTTTGTTCTCCTAGTAGCTCTGAATAAATCTTGTACATTGCATATTCTGCTATTGACTTCCTCTGTTTGAAGAATAGTAGTTTTTGCTGAAGAACAATGACCTATTTTAATTTTGAAGAACAGCTTAAAGAACCCCTCTGTGTTAGCATTTGTTTCTCTTTTTGCCAATGCTATTTCCAAATTGCTACCAATTAGTTTGTTTTAAAAAACAAGTGTGGAACTAAATAAAAGCAGTTTTCCAGAGCAGTGCTGAGTCCCTTCCTTCCTTAATAATTGGAATGTAGTTGAGTTGGACAGGCAGATAAATTGAATTGTGGCATGCAGATAATGTGTTGATGTGAAGAAAAACACCTTCATCAGCTGGGGGAGTAAGGGAAGAAAGGCAGGAAATAGATAGTAGACTTAAATCCAAGGTTGTCACAGTAATAATGAATGCTTTATGCACCTTAATTATATCTGCAGTATCTTGACATATGACTGGTTTTTGTGAAACATATATTGATGTCCAGGATTTCAAGAGGTCGCCCACAGTATTTCAGAGTATTGGTTGTGAAAGATCTCCTTGCTTTTAATGACGTGTCTGAAGTGTTACCTTTTGTCAGACATGCAGCATGTTTTCACCTTGTTATTTAGTGCCAAGTCAGGAAAACTATTGCCTGAAGCATGGTTTATAAAAAAGAAAAATTAAACTCGAAGCTGGCTAAAAATAGCATATTGAAACAGACTTTCACTTGACATAAGATTTTTTCATTTGGAATGTTCTGAATTTGAATTTTTTGGCTGACAGATTTTTATCTTAGTTTTTGAATTTGAGAGGCATTGGAATGTCTGTGCTGCAGAAGCCTTGGGAGGTATTCAGCTATTACTATGCTATTTGAAGCTTAAAGAAAACAAATGTTCTTTTGTTCAGGTTTTCATCTAGATTACTTTTAACATAAACTGGGTTATAGAATATTGGATAATGCACAAAGGGTTTTCTATAACTTTCTAATCCCCCTCCAAATATCTTTTTCAGGAGTAATTATTTTCAGAATACTTTATTAAAAAGAAACACAGAAATACTTATTAAAAAGAAACACAGAAATACTAAAGCAAGTGATCTGCACTGTCCCTGGCTTAGTGTGCTGCAGTATTAAATTTAAAGGAGGAGTGTTAGTGTCAGTTATAGCATAAGAATCTCTGGCTGAAAAGTGTGCCAGATCTGATTAGTCCCTGTCACATGGACAGAGTATTAATGTGTTACAAATGAATGTATGTGCTCAAAGGTACCTATCATTGTTTCCATGACTTTAATTATGGAAATGTCTAGAAACATGGAACAGATATGTGAGCTTTGTCAGTTTTGTGAAAGCATTTTAGTTTTTTTTTTCTGTTCAAGTAGCCTTGTTTCTTTAAGTGGTCAGGTGAATGCATATTAGAGATGAAAACCTGCTAGAATCTTATGTTTGTGTGCACTCTGTGGTTGTGGGCTCATATGGTATATTAGTGTAGTGTTCTGTCATATACAACTTTTTAACAGGAATGGGTATTGGCATAATAGCACAGGAATGATCACAAATGAAGGAACTTGCATGTCCAGGTGGGGTCTAGAGAGAGTATTTTTCCCACACCAGGGTATGCTATGTAGTTCTTGAGGCTAGATTTTAAAATGCAGAAAAAGTTATTTCTTGAGATGATGTTTCAAACATTTGTGTCTAGTCTACTGCATTCCTAAAATAGCTTTGTTACAAATTCAGTAGTTGTTTTTAGAAGGCAAATTGGTTTTTTTCAGGGCCAAGCAGAACCTTGTGCAAGCCTGTATTTAAGTAATAAGAAAGGCTGGAGGTAGAAACATCAGTTGGCTGAAAGATGGTATGTTTTCATTTTGGGGTTTTATGCTGTCAGTTGGTTTTGAACATACTTAAGCATCTCTAGTTCAAAATTCTTACTATACTGCTTCTGAAGTTATAGTGAATAAACACATTGATATTGCTAACCCTTTAGGCACATTAGTGTTTCCAGTCAGCTCAGAATTCTGTTTTTCTTTCTCTTAGTCTTTGCATCATCAGTGAATTGAGGTATGGAGAAAACCTGCAACTTAAATATTTTACAACTGCTATTTTTTTTTCAGCTCAGTGTTTTCTTTATAAGGAGAGACTCTTTCTTTTTTATATTAACTATATAATAAAATAATTTGTCTCAATCAACTTGGTTGGTTTAAGGTAGGAACTACTGTCTCAACGTGCAAGTGTGCAGGATAGGGTCTCAGTGCAAGACACTTCCCTCATGCCAGGGTCTCAGTAAAAGGTACTTAAGATACACTTTTGATAATTCTGTCCCAAAGCTGTTGATATAAAGAAAACTGTTTCTTTGTTTCAGAATTCTGTGGTGGTGTCTTTTCTTGAAAATGTTGACATAGTATATCTGAAGCATTTCTCTTGGGCTTTCCATCTTTCCTCATGTGTTTTAATATCTTATGTTTGTCCTGGCCTACTAAGAATATAAAAATCATCTTGAAAGCGTTAATCTTTCTGTTTTATTCCCCTAAAGTATTGGTGAGTTTTGTTTCTTTACACTGCAATTTAAAATAGTAGGTTATGATTAAATGTTACAACTGGTAACTTCTAAAGCCTTAATAATTTTTCATAATCTAATACTAGAATACTGTGCTTCATGCATTTAAAGGTAAAATCTAATGAACTGTTTGGGAAACTAGACCGTTGACTTGGACTGATTATGAGTCTGCCTGTTTAAACAGCATTTCAGACAGACAGAGTAGACTGTCACAGTCCATAGTGGATAATGAAATTATACATAGACCACTCTTTAGTGCAGGAAGCCTCACTTCCATATGAAAGACTACACTGTGTTGATACTGTATTTTATCCAGGTATCCCAGAATGATGCTGCTCATTTTTTTTGTGTTCTACTTCGACATACACTTTAAGAGAACACAAGGTGAGGTGTTGAAAAATAACTTGAATCCTGAAGTTACTTTGGCATGTTATCTGGATTGAGCTAGGCAGAAATAAAAACTATTTAAAATCTGCTCCCCTGGAAATGTTTTAGGAATGTGGCATCACATCAGAACCATTATCCTTTCCCCATTTTTTACATCTAACTCAATTCTAAATGACTCCTTTAAGAAAAGAACTCCAACCCAAATAAACACAACCCCTCACCCCTTATGCTGGTTTTATTTCTTGTTATAAGTAAAGATGTATCCTTAGAAAGGTGTGATAACTCCCACTTAGATCATAATGTGCTAAAGTGCAGTGCATGTTTGCTGTGCTCAACAACAGTAAGAAAGAAAATGGCTGTAAAAGGGAAAATTTGAAGTTTTTAATTGGAATGTGTACTCTTTTTTGAAGTGGTTAATGTTCTGAGTTCTTATGCCAAGAAGTTCATATACTGCTTTCTGAGCATTTTGTCTCTGCCCTCATTTATTGAATTAATTCTTTAATTAGTGTCCTTTGGGATGTCTTCCAGTTGTGGAACTTGTACTAAGATTTCCTTTTACAGAACTTGCGACTCAATATTAGCTGTTTCTGAAGCGAGACACTAACCTCTGTGTGCCTTTTGCAAGTAAATGTTGACAGGCTCATAGGAAATGCAGCTGACGTTAGGAAGCTTGGGTGGGGACTACAAGGAGCTGGCAAGTACTCCAGGGTTCAGTGCCAGACATGCTGACACAACAGTACTTCACTTGTAAAAGTTTTCTTTAGGCTGCTAATTCTGTCTTCAGAGTAACTGGAACCAAAGCAGTGCGTCTGATGCCAAGTTAAAATAGCTAAAGTAACACTTGATAGGAAATTGAGAATGCTTTCCATGGCTTAGATTCTCAGAAATATTAGTAAAAAGGGCAAGCTTCTCTCTTAATGAAAGGGTGAGTTGTGAACAGTGCCGTGTAATGAATGCACTGCAAAACAAGTCCATCTAACTAGAATGAGTGTTAGAAGGAGCTCAGAGGGAAAGGCTAGCATTGTAAAGTCTCTGTAAGTACTGTGCTCTGAGTGATTTATATCGCAGTTTCAATTTATTTGATTTGCTAGTTCATAGTCATATTTCATAAGGCATCCTTTTAATAGCTTCCTTTAGCTTTCGAATAAAAATTGTTTTCTTCAAATGTATCTAGACATTGAGAAATGCTGTTTGAGCACTTCTACAGCAGTTTGACCATGTCACCTTAAGTATAATGTGTTTTGTCTTGAGTTTATAGCACTTCTGGTCCATGTTAGAGCCCAATAAATAGTAAGGCAAAGCTTTGAAAGGGGTACAAGTGGAATACAGCTTAGGTTTGCTTTGCAGAAGTTAGGCAGAGTATGAGTTGCTGCTACCATGCTGTCTCCAGTTTTGTATGTGGGAGGACTTCATGATGCCTCAGGAGGCACCATGGATGAGGAATCTTGCTGGGGAAGGCATGCCTGGCTTACAAAATATAAAAACTGCTGCAGTCTTGGTGGAAGGATGCAGCAATATTATATAAGCATATTGGTTTTGTTTTAATTTCATCATCACTCTTAGATTTTAGGAAGTGCTTCCTTTCATTTCTTAGAGTGCAGGACTCAAAGCAAGTGGCAGAAGAAAGGAGATCTCAGATGGTGAATTTAATCTGTTCAGTGTTTTTGCAGTGCAGTGTGCCATGACATTAAAGTTAGCTTTAATGTTATTGCTTCCTTTAAGGTAGGCACATGCATTCTGCTCTCCTGCAAAAGTAAATGTTCAGGTAGTAGACTGAAGCAGCTTTGCCAAGAGCAGCTGGATGGCAGTAATGCATCCATGGGAGATGTTGGCTTCTGCTGACCTCAGAATTACAGATCACCTCTGAAATCTCCTCTGACCTATTTTATCAAGTTAAAATGAAATAAAAGCAATATATAGTAATAAGAAAATACTATATTTAAATCTTGGAGGGTTTTTTTTTTTTGCATGAAAACTGTTATATAAAAGAAAAAGTGGGTTGAGCAGTTTTTTCTCTGAGACCATCTTAATCATTTTTCGTAACATCCCTTATCAGTTTGACTGTGCAATGTTGGACATTGATGTCTTTCAGACCAAGATTTGTCTTTTCCTGAAGAGAAGCACTTAATCAATTTTTAAATGTACAAAATGTAAACTGGTGCTTTCTGAAAGCTATGTGGCAAGTAACTATGTAGCCCACAACTTGCCTAAATCAAGCTGTTCCACTCACCACTGATTTTTTGTGAAGCTCTTGCTGGGGGTCTGTTCTCATGTGTTTCTGGACATTCTGTAGCACATCTCTGAAATTTACCTTCTGTACTGCCTGATTGCTTCCAAATGATTACCTAGATTTTTTTTTCTCCCCAAGTATGTAAATTCTGTTCCTGAATTAGATCCTGTCTTTGCCAGTATGAGTGTACATAGAAAGGCATGTGTGTCTTAGCTCCATAAAAGAGGCTGGAGGACATGTTTGGAAAAGAGATTTAAACAGAAGGTTATTTTCACTGAGATGATAACAGATAATCTTTGGAGAACATTGTCTTTATCTTGGTCACAAATTTGTTGAATGAAGGAGGATCTGAGAAATGCTTTAGTGACTCTGCTTCCAGAGAGAAGTTCCTTTGTTGAATAAAAATTGTGCAGTATCACTGAAGTGATCTGGTCAGTGTCCAAGATTTGAACTGTCTCAGGGGATGTATTGCTGACA
This sequence comes from Haemorhous mexicanus, assembly GCF_027477595.1. Taxonomy (NCBI): domain Eukaryota; kingdom Metazoa; phylum Chordata; class Aves; order Passeriformes; family Fringillidae; genus Haemorhous; species Haemorhous mexicanus. The sequence goes on along the minus strand of NC_082348.1, from coordinate 24,493,962 downwards.
TTCTCTATGGCCTGTTTAAGCATTTCTGTTTATAGATCTGTGATCCATTTGCAGTGCAGAGAGGCTGCACTTCTTGTGGTTGAATGGTCTTGCTTAACTGTGGTCAACTGAATTCCTTGGACAAGAGCTGAATTTTTCTAATGCATTGTCAATAGATTTTGCCAGCAATAGCTGGCAATGAAGGCACATGCAAGGCTAGCATGAATTTCTGATGGTATATTACATATTGTGAACTCTGTTCTTAATAATTTTCTGCATCATCTGACAAAAGTGAGCTGCAAAAATGGCCTGGCCGTGGAATTATCTGTTACAACTTCCATACTAAGTCTTTACTAGTAAGCAGGAGTTTTTATGAAGTCTGTGGATGGCCATTTGCTTTGATGTATGAACAGTTTCAGAAATATGGTAGCTGGCACCAGTTTTCTTAGACACTGACATGAAAGTTTGAGTATCAAACTTTTTTCTTTTCTTTTTTTTTCCAGATGGAGCAATTGTCAGATGAAGAGCTTGACCATGGTGCAGAAGAAGATAGTGATAAGGAAGATCAGGATCTTGACAAGATGTTTGGGGCCTGGCTGGGTGAACTGGACAAACTCACACAGGTGAGGGAGGTTTCAGTCATCTCATGGAATAATTTTTTTGTTGGTATTACGTTTCTTTTCAGTTGAATACCAACTGCTTGACTCTGCCACTTGCAGCAAGGCAGACAGTAGCCTGTGACCACTTCAGTAATCTTAAAGGTTTATAAATTGGCTTGTTTACCCCATCCTGAGGTTGTTACATTCATTTTGTACAACCTGCTGGTTTGATCTATGACAAAGGGTATAAAAGTTCCTTCCGAGAATTATAGAATTGCTGTTTTGTCCTTATGTATGTAGAGCAACACAGACTTCAGCTGACAGGAGATAGGCTGTGTCTTGAAACGTGTGGATTGACATTGTCCACCTGGGACAGCATTTGTTTGTTGCACCTGAACAGCAATAAGAAAAAATTGTGAATGCTGCCACTGATAACATAATGAGATACCCTGATACAGCCTCAAAGACTCACCATTGTTCCAGAGTACCCTTCCTGCATCAGTGAAGCAGCTGATAGGACATCTTTCAGTCCTTCCTTCTTTCTAGTGCTTTTCCTTTGCTTCACAAGCAGATACTGCATTTTGCATGGTGTGCTGCACTCCTGGGGTGATCAGCCATTTCTGTGTGACTGCCTGCAGGGGGTGTTTCAGCTGTGTGAACTGGCCCTCCTGAGTAACATATTTAATCTTCTCCCTGTTTGTCATGTAGAATTCAGCAGAGGTATGATAAGTGAAGGTTCATTAAGCTAGAGAAGAGGCAGTTTGTCTCATCTTCATCTTACCTGAAGACTGAAGGAAAATTGTGCTAATCATGTAACAGGATTTCAAGTTAAGGCTCCTCTGTTAGTTACTGTCTCTGCCATCAAGTTCTAAATGTATATAGCACTATAGGGGAAAACTATTTTGTTTTGCTGAGCTCACACATGCAGGGCAATTAAGAATCCTACCTTCTGAGATGAGTGGAAGAGCATAACATGAATCTGTATATACTAATTCTTTCTGATTTTCTATTTACTTTGGAGGGTTTTTAATGGTGTGAACCATTTTGAAGGCATTGGCTTTGTAAATCGCCTTGAGTGAGGATATTCACAGAGGAGCACAATGGGTCTTAGACCCATTAAGCATTGCTTAATTTCAGATGTTCTGCAGACCTGTTGAGCTTCAGTGACAGCAAGATTCCCAATGTAACACATTCCACTCTAGGGGCAGAAGCTTCTGGCCCTATCATGTACTTCTTGGGTCAGCAGCTGGATCACAATTGCCCTACTTATAAAAATCCTTGTATTTATGCCATCATAACATTACAATTCAATGGATCTTAGATCCTTTGTTCTCTGCCCCATTTTTTTAAAGTTATGAGCAGCCTAGAAATATAAATATACTTTACTTGGGGCTTATAGCTACGCTATTAACAGGCAGACTTCAGGATGATGTCTCAGTTTGTTGTTGGTCCATGCAATTTCTTAAATCTACTAAAAAGTACTTAATGGTAGGACCCACATTATTTGTTTCTTACCTTCATATTGCTGTTCAAGACAGTCTGCAACATAGCCTGACAGTTGCCCTTCTATCTTTCACAACTACTGAGAAATTACATTTTCACCCAAAACTTTGAATGACCTCATATTGTTCTGCATAAACAAGTTAACGGAGCTGATTGTGTCTCAGATCATTTATTTGGACATCCATCAAATCTTGATGGGGCTCTTCCAGTAAGTCCCAGTAAAGGGAGGTGATTAGCATTGATGAGATCCAAAGTGCATTCTCCTGTAGTTTCAGTATTTGTTCCTATCTATCAGATGGACTTCAAGAGCACTAGGAGGAAAGGTTTTTGTCCCTGATATCCTTGATCTTTAACTTCTTTTTAGATTTCCTAAATGTTTATTTTTAGAAGATTTAAAGTAAGACCCAGATGTAACTGCTTTTTAAAAGATCTGAAATAGTTTGAATGCCCATGGGAATCATTTGAATTCACTTTCCCTCTTTAACTCTTGGTCTGACAAAAGTCACAAAATCTGCAGCCTGCGTGAGCAATATTTGGTGTTGATGAAGGGTGTCTTAACATTTATTCTGCTTAAGTTATTCTGCTATATGATGCAGTTTAAATGAAAAAAAAAATTACCATGCTTCTCATGATTATTTAGAAATAAGCTTTTGGTGTTGTTGTAGGTTTTAGTAGCTCTCCAAACTGCTGACTTAGCAGTTATGGAGAATGTGCTCCGATGGTGGTGAGGGCATATCACATGTGTGTCCAGTGATCTGCAATAACTTTACTAAAGCCAGCAAAGCATGGTTGGGGTGCTTTTAACCAGAATATATCTGCTTCACAGGAAGTGTTTTGTAGCAGCCTGTGGATTAGGTCCGAAGGAACGGAGCCTAACTTGTCTCTTCTGTCTCCAGTTTCCCTGATGTCTCTAGGGTTACAGATTTTTTTTTTTTTTTAATAAAGTTCAGGCCAAGCTGAGGAGAGAAGAGAGCTCAGGAAGAATAAACAATAGGGGAAAAAATAGTGCATTTGATCTTTTTAACAAAGGCTTGAGTAAATATGTAGAAAATGAACATAAAAAGTTTAGGTGAGAAACATGATTCTGTTGAAGCATATCTTCAGGAACTCTTTATCAGTACAAGCCTTGCCTAATTTCAGATGTTCTGCAGGCCTGTTGAGTTTCAGTGACAGCAAGAGCTGGATTCCCTATGTAACACATTCCACTCCAGGGCCAGCAGCTCCTGACCCTGTACTTCTTGGGTCAGCAGCTGGATCACAGTGCCTTACTGCTTGCTGCTTGCAAATCCTGGTATTTATTATAGTACTATACCCATATTAGCCATCATAACATAACTCTGTGTATTGGTTAGAAAGAGTTTCTTTTTTTAACCTATGCTTGTTTTCCTAAAAAAATGTGCCCTACATAAACGGGCTAGGGTTGGTTTTCATAATTTAGTGTTATTCACAGGAAAAACTATTGAAAAAAAATTCTGAATTTATTGAATTTAAATCCCTGTTAATAAAATAGGATTCTTCATTGAATGTTTTTAAGCACTTATGCCATGATAATGCTCATAAGCTAATGGTAAATATATTAGACCATATTTTAGACTCTTATCCCAGTTTGAATGTTGTGCAGTTTCATGCAGAAAGGTAGTCACAGCTAAGTCAGCTCTCTGTTTCAAAATGAACTAGTGTCTAACACCATTCAAAAAAGCGTTTAGAAAATGCTTCTATCCTTTTGATTCTGAAAAAAAGCAGAATGTGTTTAACAACTTTTTTTCACTGCATATCTGAAGTTAAATCTCTGTAGTATGAAGATGTTTGTTTTCAGTCTAAAGCCTGAAAAAGCCAGGGGTGCTTTTATATATACCAGTAACTTCTGAAAAACTTCTCTTAAAGAAAATTAATTCTCATTCATCCTAAGGAATTGGACAAGCAAATCTTTGTCAAATTTTATTTGCCCCTTTTTTGATCTTTTTCAGAGTTTGGATGCAGACAAGCCTGTGGCACCAGTGAAGAGGTCACCTCTCCGCCAGGAAACCAATCTTGCTAACTTCTCATACCGCTTCTCCATGTACAATTTGAATGGTTTGTTGAATTATTTACCACATAGTTTAAGAAAAATACTAGTTTAAGAAAAAAAACTATTCCAACTATAAATTAACATATTGTAAAATATAGGAACATTTGAATACACTTATAGCTGAGGTGGGAACATATTTGCTGAAGGCATTGCTTTTCGGTGTCCTTTTTTTCAAGTATTTGAGTCTCCTAAAGCATTATCTTTTAACAACACTTAGTGTTTGAGAACTTTAGTGTAGTACTTGTATAAAAAACTTGTTCTGGGATCCGGTCTCATGAAAGAATGACTTAATGTGTATCTGTTAACCAGGAAGAAAGAGCATCTTGCTTTACGGAACAGAATACAGGACTATAGCTACAGAATGCTTTCAGGATAAACAGAAGGAAACCTTAATTTAAAGGTTTGAGTATGTATATAGTATTTTTGGTTTGGTTTTGTTTTTTTAAAGCTGTTGCATTACTTTAGGAGAAAATGCTTACCAAAACATCTGCACTTTTTTGAAAAGTGAGGCATGATATTACGCAAATGTGTTTTTGCATTCCATTCACAGGAAAGCGGTTTAAACTTTTCAGATATAATCTGAACATTCATAGACTTCTTTTGCTGACAAATGAGTTTAACCTAAATGGTATGAAAGTTGCACTACACATGGGAAAAGAAAATGCTGCTTCCTTTGCTTCTTAACTATTAGATTTGATAACACAAAGTGAGGCATTGCAAATGAAATAACTCTGCACATACTGACTGCTCTTGTTTGTTGCAGAAGCCTTGAATCAGGGGGAGACTGTGGATCTGGATGCCCTCATGGCTGATCTCTGTTCCATAGAGCAGGAGCTCAGCAGCATCGGCTCTCATTCAGCAAACAATGCTGCAGTGAAACGCCTTGCCACAGAGCCCAAAACTCAGAAACCACCTGCTAGTCGACCTTCCACTAAGCACAGCAGTGTGAAAGGATTGTCCTCCTCTGCTAAGGTGACTAAACCATCACATGCCAACGTGTCCCTGGATGACATCACTGCACAGTTAGAGAAGGCCTCTTTGAGCATGGATGAAGCAGCCCAGCAGTCTGTTGCAGAAGACATCAAGCCAGTGGTTACTGCCCAGCACAGGAGGACAGCATCTGCTGGCACAGTGAGTGATGCTGAGGTGCGCTCCATCAGTAACTCCTCCCGTTCCAGCGTGACCTCGGCAGCTTCCAGCATGGACTCCCTGGATATTGATAAGGTGACAAGGCCTCAGGAGCTGGACTTGACATCACAAGGGCAACCAATCACCGAGGTAGGATGTCACTAATTCAAGATTTTTGTTTGGTTTGCGTCTTTCTCTTCAGACTTACACCTCATTCCCCATGCTGACACTCATAGCTAAATATCTGCAGTGCAGTGGGGTTGATTGAACTGTCCATGTTGTAGCTACTTCTTTCTCTGGTTTTGGTTCTGTCTGCAAGGAAACTTCTTGTAAAGAAGGTGTTTAGGTTTTGGTTTTTTTAGGAGTTTTCCCCATCTCTTCCTCCTCTCATGCCAATCATGCATTTTAATGTTTTTTTAGTTAATATTTTTGTTCCAAGTAAATATCACATATTGCCTTTAATTTAAATCTGAGGAGTGCATAGCTGTGGAAAAAAGAAAGCACAATTGACAAAATTCTGTTCCTCTTACAGTACAGTTAATACCTGAAACATATGGATCAATCTACAGGTGTCTATCTGGAGCTATAGTATACCAGTAATTTGCTGCTACTTAATACTCTTGTTTAGTGTATGACAGGAGGAGCTCTTTGAAGCAATACACAATACAGAAAAATAACTGGGCTGCAATACAACATTAGCAGATAGTAATTTGGGATTTTGATGCTTTGGTATTGATTAATTAGAGAGGAAACTTCAGTAAGAGCAGCCAGTTCGGTGAACATTGCAAGTGTGCTGGTGACTTGAGAGAAAATGTGGAAAATGTTCCAGTGAATTTTGAGAACTTAAAAGTTCTCTTGTAGAAATGCTCTCTGAAACACAAATTTGACCTGTTAAAAAATGTCAGTTGTACAAATATGCATGTTCTCTTTCATGAGAGAAAACTGGAACAAACTGAGTCTATTCTAATCAATAACTAAAACTAATCTGAATGAGCTGTACTGGAAGCATGATTCTACACATCTGCAACAGAAGTTCATCTGATGTAAAGTGAATGATGCAGCCTTGTCAGTCTTATGATCAACTCATTGAGGTCACACTTTGTTTTGAATCTTCATTTGAAATGGTGAGAAATTAATGACAATTTAGGTCAACTTTATTTCGTATAAAAAAATTAGCATTCAGTATGCTTTTATTGGAGATTTCCTGTTGAGTGAAGCAAAACAAGATAGAAATGTGCCCTTTGCTCTTTGGAAAGTTAAAATGCAAACCTTTGCATTATTGCTGTAGGCCTGAGTGTTCAAGCCCAGCCTATGACAGTCATTGATTATATTGTTGTTTATTTGAGAATCATTTTCTTTTTATGGCATGATAAGGCTTATATTTGGTTTGTTGGCTTTGGGTAGGTTGTTTTGGTTTGGTTTGGTTTTTTGTGGGTTTTTTTGCACCTCCAGCTCTTATTCATGATTATATGTCTGTGTTTAATGTAGAGAGGCCGTGTTGCATTTTTGTCTCTTCTCAGGCTGAAAATATGACTTTTATCAATTAGTTTCTCTAGCTTGCATAGCATAAGAAAAGAATGAATGTTGCAATTTTTTTATTTTTAATGCAAGGCATTTTCTGCAGTTGATCTTGCAGGTCTGCCTCTAGATTCTGTCTTTTACTTTGGGAGTTATATACTGGTGGCATCAGTAGAATTGCCCTTGTCTCCTAAGTTTTTTCAATCCTTTGTGTCATGAGTAATCAACAAACCACGTGCTGCCCTTAATTACCTTGATGTTGGTGAATCAAGGGACAGAGGTCAAGAAGTTGCTTTGCCTTCACAGGAAGCTAATCTGTATTGCTGCAAGTGTTGCACTTGCTGTTTCAGTTGCTTTCCAACCGCTTGGCCACTGACTGCAAGGCTCAAAATCGTCCCCAAAAGCTTTTCTCTAAGACATGTGAGGGCTGCCTTTGTACATACACAGTGATTGCTTCTCATATGAGAATGTGGCTATTGTTTCTCTGCCCAGATAAGTTGATAAGAATGATTGATTCCTTTGAAGGAGGTAACCAGAAAATGTCAGTAATTTGAGATCCAGATTCTGCTCTCCTTTTGAGAGCAGAAACCTCTGCACCCATTAACCATGCTGTTTGCTTTGGCTCTATTCTTTTTAATTTCAGTGGCCTGAGGAAGGTGTTCAGTTCTGAGAAATTGTCCCTAGGTTTACAGAATTGGTATTCAACTATTCAGTAATAAAATTGTTATGTGATGGGATGGGACTTCTTACAGAGAAGTTTCTTTTCTCATCACTGGTGAACAGGGAAAGGGAAATCACTTTTTTTTTTGAGTTTGTGACAGATTTTGTGGCAGTGTTTTTTAAATAAATTTAGCTTTTAAATTGATTCTTTGGAAGAATCATTGGGTATCAACAAAGCCGTGTATTTCCTATGTCATTCATTTGGTGCCCAAAAACTAGTTTAAGGGTTTATTAATCCTCTTGGCTAGATTGTGAACCAAAACACCTTTTACTAGTAGGGCTGAATTGTGCCCTCTCACCCACACAGTTGACTCAATGGTGCTGTTTCTAATAGAAAACATCCCTTTGAGGAAATAGCCTTTGAAGAAGTCCTAATGTCCATATAGGGAAAAATCAACAGTTTTTATGCAGAAAGTGGGAGAGGCTGTTTATTCATGGTCACAGCAGATCTGTTTTAAGATTTGTTACTCTGAAGTAGTGCTTCAAGTTAGCTCTTTTCTTTTGCCTGTTTTCATTGAGACTGCCTGTAGGTGAGCTGACCTTTAAAATTTTTCTTTACTGCTGTGGCTCTTCCAAAAGAGGTCAGTGTCTTGGCAGCTCTGCCCTTTTGACCCATACTTTGTCTTCTCCAGGCAGTATAGGTACTTTAAAAAGTCATCCTTTCTGCTGCAATTTCATGTTATGCTCTTCCTGAGTAAAATGGAAGACAGTTTTGATGGGAGGAAATGCTTGTCTGAAAAAGGAAATTAGGCTTTGCAGTTAAAAACTTCAGTATTCTATTTTAAAAAGTACTTCTGCTGTATACTTAAGAGTTCTCTGACTTGTCAGTGCAGGAAAATCCTGTAGAAGAGCAGTCATGTCCTGGCCCACTGGAGGTGTGTGTAGTCTAGTATACTCTCTGGCTGGTAATAGGGACCAATATTATGGAAAAAGGCTGCAATTCCACAGCCACCAGAAATGGGAGGATATGACTTCCCTTTCCTCTCATCTTTCCTTCCTCACAGTTCTTTCCTTACACTCTCATCTCCTTCCTTGTCCCAGCTTTGGCACTTAACTGGTAGTTAGTACCCCAGAACTGTGTGCTTCTCTTCTGGGTCTCATTCTGTGTTATTTAGGTGAACTGCAGAGCCTCAGAGGACTGATGCACATTAGGGGGGTTATACCAGGGACTGAAAGCTGGAAGGGAGAGCAGGAACTACTTGTTGGTGGTAATTTATTATTCAGAATTTCTTGCCTGAGTATTTGGACAGACATCTTAGTGTCTAGTCTTCCTCTTCCTCCTAGCAGCCTGTGCTCTAGGCAATTCCTGGGGCTGCAGATATATCAGCATGATGACAGGTAACTCTCAGTGGTCATATTGGCCAGGACCATCCTTGTACTCATTCTGAATTTGTCTTTAGATCACTTTCAGGGGAGTTGACTGGAGCTCCCTTTGTTGTCTAAAATTGTGGGATTATTAGTTGTCATCATGGTTTATTTTCTTCCTTTCCTCCTTTCCTTTCTTAGCACTATCTATTTAGACATTGTGAATGTTGATGTTTTCAAAGACAATCACTTTGTAGTCTTAAGACCTTGTCTTGGTGGTACTAAGTGTTTTCTGACTGCACTTCTGTTTTTGTCTTCAGTCTTGCCTTCAGTATTGTTGAATAAAAAGAAAAGTTGTCTCCACCCCACCCTAACCTCAAAATTTTTTGCTAAATTGAAATTTGTCTTTGACATAGTGACTTTACAGATCCTTGCTTGAACAGTATTCTTTCTGAAATTGGTATGTTGCATTTGGTTTTCTATGCTTTTAGTTGTGTAATGAGTGGCATGCACCTTAAAATGTTGTTTCTGTGGAGGGTTACTTCACTTGTATGTAGACTAAATTTGTGAAGTAATAGCATGCATGAGTTGAAGGTAGGGGAAATGATGTCTCTGTGACTAACTTGTTGCCTCCACCCACATTATCTTTTTCTTCTTCCTTTGGTCCCTCTGCCAGCAAGAAGTTGTCTCTGTTTTCAGTGAGCTATGCTAGAGTAGAAGGAGAAGAAAGCGGAGGGGAGAGAATAGAGAACTGTGTTGATGATGCTTATGTAGCTGTGTGTGTCTGGCGAGTGAAAGGCTCCATTCATGGGCAGTCATTGTTACTGTCCTGCACGCACTCAGTGAAGAGGTTGCAGATAAATTTGAAGTCTGCCATCTGGTCTGGCAGAGTTCAGCATCACCCCCCACCCCTCTTTATGTCTGTAACCCAGTTTGCACAGCTGAGAGATTGTGCTCATACAAAGATAATGCAAAATTTAGCTGCTAACACTACATGATTTAATTGCATTTTATTTTCTAGCATTTACTTAAACTCATTGTAGACTTATATTTGATGCATGAGGGGTAAAAATCATGAGAAGAAGAGAGTGGCCAGTGCAATAAAGCCACATGGTTTTTGCTTCACTGGACAGAAAAGGCAGTGTAGAGTAAACGTTAATGTTTCTTTCAGGGTAAAAAAGGGAGCTTTGGAGGCATGACAGTTAGTAGCAATTGTCATGTAAGCTCAGCGCACATAAATAAATCTGTACTGGCTAAAAGATCCTGTGGGATAAAATGACAAAGTTGAAATGGACATAAGGGAATAATAAAGTTTGTGTTTCGTAGCAATTTTGCTATAGTTCTTACGTGGACATGCTAGCATTTCATTTGCCTGTGCAGTGGTGTAACACAGAAGCTTTGGTACCCATTTACAATTATTGAGGGTCCTGTTTTATGTGGGATTGCCAAGTGTTGCTATGTATGAAAAGGCAGTTAACTGTTAATGTATGCAGACAAATAAATTGATGATATATATGGTCTTTGTTAGGCAACAGTGTCTTAAAATAGAGTTGGACCGCTGAATCTCATCTGTTATTTGTAGGTGGTTGAAAGAAGAGTTGTGGTCTGTTTTAGCTCTTGCAGGAATAGAGCATTATTGGCTTTTGTATTTTAGGAGCTTGAAGTTTGAGTACTTTTCCTTATGGTCCACGTGTTGTGTGGTTAGCAGATGTGAAGGATGTTAGACTCCAGTTTGTGAGAGTAGTCACAGATAAGCAACAGACAAGGCATGGCAGAGGTTTGGTTTGTATTTCTTCTAAAGACTTAAAAAAAGAATAATAATTTCATTTTCTGCCAGTTGTGTTATGTCCTTAGTTTAGAGCACAAAGTCTGTTCTGGAGCATTTCCAGTTCCGCTTTTCCTAAGCTGAAAATAGTCAATGGAAAGACTTAATTTGAAACACAATTAGACCATTTCTTCCTCTTTCTTTTTTTCCAATTATTAGTCACAAAGTGTTCTTTTATAAGTCAAAAGTAAGGGAAAATTGTGCTTATCTGTCGTCCTGAAACATTACTTTGGCTTCCAGTTTTGTTGGCATAAGAAGTGTGAGCCGTCCATTTTTCAAATGTTTTTGAAGTACATGTAAAATGACTCCTCATTTGCCAGATTTTTGGAAGCTTTCAAAGCATTCTCTGACATAAACATATGATTTTATAAAATATAAACAATATTTATGTATTTCAAGTAAATAATCAAATGTGTTTGGCTATGCATAATCATCATAATATAACACACTAGAACTCAATAATTGCTAATACACTCTTCCCAATGCCTGCAAACCAGCACATAAACTTTTTTTCATATTATACTTAAGGAATCTGCAAAGCAAATTATGGGAGGGGATAATTTTAATTTTTTTAAAGCATTTTCAGTTGAGATCCAACGAAGGCATTCTAAAAGTTTTGTTTACTGTACATCGTGGAATGGCAGGTTTCAAAAATTGGAGTAAATAGATTTAAAATACATGAAAAGGAAACAAGAATTTAAACACTGTCCTTGCATTAGTAAATCCTGATACTCCACTCAGTGTATCTGACTTATTTTATAGCTATGGACCTAAAATTTATCCTTTAACTTTTCCACATAGGAAATAACTAATTGAAGTGCAGAAGCCATAAAATATGTAAGAATAGTTTCTCTTCAGTCAGCTTTGCCTCACACTGATGACAAAAGCTTTAAAGTTCTCTCCTGGGAAGGAACAGGAAAATAGTGCAATGTATGTTTGAGTCTTCTTTGACACCATTGGCTAGCAAGGCTGGTGTCCTCTCAAAAATTACAGTTAGAGTGTACTTTGTTAGTGTAAATGTGAACACCAAAGGCATTGACTCTAAATGCACCTAAATACACTGTTTCTTTGGGATTTTCTGTGAGGTTGGAGTCTCCTGTGGACAAGCAACTGAATGACTCATTCTGCTATCCCAAATGCTGTGTAAATAAGCACACTTAAATATTAATCTCTTTGTTTTTAGGCCTGTTCCATAGCACTTCAGAAACATACTTGTATTTATGAAAGGTTTTTTGAGGAAAAACTGTACCATTAATACAGACAAGCCAAGAAAATGGTTGTTCAGAGGTTCTTTCTCTTACCAGATTTGTCTGCAAGAGGAAAAATACCGCAGATGAATGATGAAATAAATCTAGGCAGCACACTCTTGGAACTACCCACTAGACTTGAGTTGAGAAATCACAAGTCTTGCTTTATGATGTTACCAAATTTTGCTGAAAGTGTGCTGCAGGGGAGTTGTGTGCATTGGTTGCAGTTTCCAGTAAAGATATCACTCTACTAGTGATGGTTAATTATGGAGCTTTTAAAACAGCCGGTTTTCTTTGTGGATACACCATTCTGCTTCAAACAAATTTCTTTACTTTTTCTGCAACATTTGATTAGATTAGAGATCTGAAATACTAAAGCTATAGGAAGTTAGAAACAGATTACTTGTTTGTCCTTGTTTCAGATTGCCAAAAAAGAAATTTAGGACAGATGACAAAAATTAAGAACACAGCCACCAGTTGTGGAACATTAAACTCTTAACGGGGGAAAGAATTTATTGTTTTCCTCAGTTATCTTGCTGCTGCTTCAGTTTCTCAGAGCCTATTTTCCTGTTCTGAGATTTTAATAAGAACAAACTGTAACCCCTTTTGCAACAGTTATTTTCTAATATCTAATCTAAACTGCCTCTGGTGCAACTTGAGGCCTTTTATCTTGTCTTATCTCTTGTTACATGCAAGAAGAGACTGTCACCCACCTGTCTACACCTCCTTTTAGGTGGTTGTAGAGGGTGATAAGGCGTCCCCTGAGCCTCTTTTTTGCTAGGTTAAACAACTCCCTTTGCAAGGAAAGCAGAAAATTGATATTTTTAGTTAGATGTTTATCATATCGTGTCTATGTGAGTAAGTTCCATATGAATACATAATCATAAAGAGATTGGAAAAAAAATTTCAATGCTCCTTCTCCATCTTTGGATCAAAATTACAAAAATAATTTTAAATCTTTAATTCTTGAGTTCTCTTTCGGAAACAGTGGATTCTAATTCTTGAAGCTGGAGTCGGAAGAATTCAGTGTAGGGATGTAGTTGAAATGGAAGCTATAGTAATCTTTTCAACAAAGTTTTGCAAGCATATAGCTTTCAAGTGAACATTGTATGCTTCAGTTTCCCTGATTTTTAGCTTGTTTTTTAGGGACAGAGAAGGCATTTAAAGAAGGATTTTGTAGTGTTTGTCAACTGTGATATTAAATCCAAAATAGTGGCACAAGAGTGCCACCAGCTGGTTTAATTTAGCACGTGTATTTCTTAAACTTAGAGTTTTGCAAGAAACATGGCAAGATAATTACATGCACAAGTCCTCAGTGTGCTCTTATTGCCTTTTTTTTGGTACTAAGGTAAGTTATTCTGCTGTACAAACTTAGAGTGAATGATGTCTTTGAATGTACAGATAGTATTTAACAAGAAAGGAAGTTTTCTGTTTAATATGTTTAAGGTGTATGAACAGGAAGATAAAATACTTCAGAAGATCATTAGGTCATCTTTCTTACAATTCCCACCCCAGTTGTTGATCATTATTTGTAAACTGTCGATATAAAGAATATATGTAACACCTTTGAGACTGTGTTGTACTATTTTAAAATTCTGCATGCCTGTTTTCTTAGCCCTTACCTTGAAATCAGAGGAATTAGATGCAACTCAGTCTCTTAGTGATGTACTGAATCTTTCTAAATTGATCCCACTTTCCTGTACTAAATGGTTGTCAAACATAACAAGAAAATAGATCAGTGTTCAGATTTTGCAAAAATATGCAAGTGGAATTGAAGAAAGGAGGCCATGTATATACAGCATCTTACTTGTGAGCCAGTGGGCTGCTGCCATGGCAAGATGGGCTACATGGCATTCATGCTTCAGATCTTAGCTAGGCAGCTCAGTTTATCACTTCTTCTTAAATGCTTTTCTTAAAATCCAGCCATCAGTTCTTGTCTGTAAAAAAGAAATCTAATATACTTGGTAATTCAGTGATAGTTTAGTTTATGGAATCGGAGTTGGTTTTATATCCTAGGTGAATCTTAGGTGAGGCACTAGGGGAAAGACAACTTTGTTGCTAGAGCTTGAGTTCTCATTATTGTGGTAGGAGCAGTTGGAAGAGCAGATGCTTTTCATGGTGGAAGACTAGAAATGTCTCCCTAGGAGTAATTAATGTTTTGGTTTTCCTGGATTTGCTTGCTGTTCTTTTTAGTCTAGTGAAGTACCTGGGACAGAAAAGTAGGCCAGTTTGTTTGACATGATCAGGCATTTATATTGTCAGGGCTTTGACATGTATTTCAAGTCCTTAAGTAGAGAGGAAGAGTGGGCTGTTTAGATCCTCTCTGTGAACCATTGTGATTGTACCATCTAGAAAAAAGTAATAAAATATTTATCTTCCCCCAAATGATGGAATATTCTAGGAGCAACATCTGTTTGCCTCAAAGCTTGATGTTTGAGCTGAAGTCTTTCTTTGAAATAGACTAAATGCTTTAAAATTGGATCGTGAAATTTAATTTGTTATCTACTAGTTTGTGCATGCCAAATATTTAAACATTTGTATGTGCATGTAGTTACTGTTTAGCCAAGCTAAAATTCCTAGAAATTGGGCTTTCCTGTTGCTTTGCTGCTTCTGCTCATTCTAACTTTTGGGTCTGTGCAGTACTGCAGAATTTGTGATAGGGTAGGAAGAAGCCATGCACAAAAAATGGCTGGGAAAGAGCTGTTACCTTCCTGTTTCTGGGCATGTGAGCTCAGCAGCTCCAATTCCCATAGGTAGTTCTCATCACACTGGTGTTCCACATTTTACTGGCTAACCCCTATTCCTGTAAAATATCATTATCAAAGTTTCAAGTGGCTATTATGTTGTAAGAAGGATATGGCATTCCCATTTTGGGGGAGAATTTCCTTAGTGGAGATAATGGAGTTAAATACAAGATAGCAGCATCTGAGATGACTGAGACTGGAAGAAAGTTAATTGGCCTACCTTGACCTTCCCTGTAGGAGAAATATTCTCCAGCAAATAGTATTTCCTTTAAGGAGAATTTCAGTGTCATGTATTTATTGACACTATTGTTGACTTACAGGCTGAGACAGAAGGTGACTGACTCTTAAGGAAGAGGCTGCAAGTGTACATTGTAGTATTCCTTCTACTGCAGTGCTCCATTCACCAAGAAAGTGATCCATATTAATCAGTCCTTGATGACTGAAGAACTCTATGAAGAACCTCTTAAAAAAAAGTTTCCTTGAACATGTCACGGGATTTTTATGTATACTTTTGGGGTTTGGACTGAGCCAACCCATTTTATTCTGCAAGTTGTGTAGCAGTATGTTTTAAGGAGACTATCCTAAACTGACTCTGTGGGAAGTTAGAGCCTCTGTGTAAGAAAGGATACAATTCAGTATGACTGTGAATAATTATACCCAGTATTACAGCCCCTCAGTAGTGTGGTTTGAGCAAGGCAGCACTGCTGTGTGTCTAAAACATATGATGTAAATACAGACAGTAATTAATATGCAAGCAGAAAAATAATTTACTCTGTAACATAACCTGTGTCTGTATTGGTGGCTAAATACCCAGGTGGAGCTTTGGCTGGAGCCTGGGTTTAACTTCAAATGCTGTGTAGAGTCTTCCCTGAGGTGTAACTTTTAAAGCCTCCTTGAGATCCTTAATTGCTCATCCCAGCATGCAGCAGTCACATCAGGTAAACTCTCCCTGCTGGAATTGAATTCTCCACACTATTTGATATTGCCTTGCAGGAAGTTGTAGACATGGGCTCTTCATTTTTTTCATACTACACCTTATTGTGGCACTGAAGAAGAGGTGAGATTCTGTATTGCTAATTACTAAACAAGAGTAGAGTAGGCATGTATAGTTGTCATGCCTTGTTCTGTATAGCGTTGCAACAAATAAGGCTGAGAGTTGTGACCACATGGGACAAAACTTGGTGGTGGTACACAGGAGATTTACTTCATGCTCCTTTAAGTTGTTTAAATGCTCTTGTTAAGTGCCCCAGTACTAGTCTAATTTCTTTAGCAGACTAGACCGTGTGGTTCTGCAAATCGCTGCATGATGATGGTTTGTTGCCTGTAGCAGGTGCTGGAGAAGATAATCACTGGGATCTGTCATTAACTGATTTCTGTCTTTCTCTACTGGCTGCTTCTCCTTTACTGATTTTGCTTCCCATTTTGAAAACAGATGAAAATATATTTCCTGCTAATTTATCTTCCCAAGAGAAGCACGGGGATTTGTAATTTTATAATTTGGACTATACAAGAGAAGAGAGACTTAAGTAATTTAAAAAAAAAGGATGTGAATTTTAAGTTAGGTTGGTTTATTGTTGTGGTAATATCTTTCTTCTTTAAGAATGAAACAGCAACCCATGTAGAAAGCATAAAACTAGGATGTCTCCCAGATGACCAATTTATAGTGGCTCTATGTTTGTGCAGTGAAAATAGAATGTTTAGTTTTAGAAGACTGGACAGGATTTTGAAAAGCATTGTAAGAGTGTGTTTTCTTACTTTTGTAGTTCTAAATGTCTTTACAACTAAGTTTTCTCTTGCAGAAAGGAAATCAGTGGCAGGTAAGCAGAAGTTTTCTTAATTCTATTGCGTGACATTTTGTACAAGAGAAGATTAAAATAGTGTCTTTTATTAGTGTCTTGTGTAAAAGCACAATTGCTTTTACATCAGTGTGTCAGGCTCATAATATTTGGGAATGTTCATGTTTTTATGGGAGGGGAAAAAAGTGATGATGTAGGGTTTTTTTCTTTTAAACTCTGCTTTATCTTCTGTAATCAAGACACCATAAAATTACTATACTGACTTCCTTTGACTTATGTTCTTTCTCTTTCTTTCTGCACAAGCACTCCTATTTGGACAGGGAAACCTCCCTTCTTCTGAGAAACATTGCAGGAAAGCCTTCTCATTTGCTGACCAAGGTGATGATGCTTCTTTCTACTGTATGTGACTGTTTCTATGTAGAAAGAATGCTTTTGGTGTGTGCTATGCTTCTCCACCCCTGCCCTTTCCAGGAACTTCTGCATTTACTTACATGATTTTCCTGATTATCCAAGGTGTTTTTAAAGACTAACTTGTATTG
This sequence comes from Haemorhous mexicanus, assembly GCF_027477595.1. Classification (NCBI taxonomy): domain Eukaryota; kingdom Metazoa; phylum Chordata; class Aves; order Passeriformes; family Fringillidae; genus Haemorhous; species Haemorhous mexicanus. The sequence continues at coordinate 24,476,991 of NC_082348.1, read as the reverse complement.
TTTGTTTCTGCAGATTTATCAAAGTGTTCAAGTTCTTGACAAATACTTAATAGCCATATTAGCAGGTAAAATGCCTTAGTTGAAAAGGAAATGTAATGAGCTAGAAGTTCTTTTGTTCCTATTGCCATTCACTAGTTTAAAAAAAGAAAAGATCCTAGTGAAATATGTGAGAGTGTTTAGTCATTTTAAAAGCCATTAGTAGCCTTAAAATAAGTTCTCTTGCTGTGTTTTGAAGACAAACTAGTAAGTAATGGGATATTTTTTATAACATTTTGAACGTTGACTGAATATAAAGTGGGGAGAATGTTGTAGTAAGTCTAATGAGCCAGGTATGTACAAATCTTGATTATAAATTACTTTTCTTCACAGGAAGGAGGTCACTAATGTACTAAGAGATCACAAATTGTCATTCAATTTGCTAAAAATTGTATCTTTTATATGTATTTCCTTTTGAAACTAGAGGACAAGGGCAAGCTACAAATCGCTGGTGAAAATACAGGCTGGGATGAAGGACAAACAGCTTCATGTAGCTGTAATGTCAGATGTTGCTGATGCTAATACATACTTCAAAACCATATCTGTGTGGGTTTTTTTTAATTCACAGGCATTCTACTGGAGAAACCTCAGGCAAGCCTGAAGTAACTAAATGCAATTTGGTGATCTCTAAACAATAAGGATAATGTTCACTGGGCATAAGTAGTCTGTATTTTGCAATAAAAGTTTAGAATGGGTTCACTTCTTTTTAAAAAATATCTTAATATTCTTCTCAAGATGCTCAGCATGTATCTTGACAACAGATTTTCAGGCTGTCTTCCAGAGGAGTACAAACAGCCAAAAGCAAGTAATCTTCTGCTCTTGTGATTGTTTTGCTTAAATTTTAAGTCCATACCTCTGCCTTGACCTCAATAGCTCTTGGCCCCCCTGCATTGCCCAACAAAGCAAACAGCCACCAAAAACAGCAACTGGCTTGATTGCAAATAGATTAAAAACAGCTGTGGCACAAAGAAACCACAATTTTCTTTCATCTCCATGTGTCTGCAGATCCTCCCTTCTGGTTGTTTATGTGTGGGATGAGTGTTTGTTACCATACAGGAACTAAGTGCATTAAGTGATCCCTTTATGTCATATGACCATGGAGTAGCTCCTATCAGGTATTCTAATACACTCCAAAGTTAAATGTTTGTATTTAGAAATCTTTGTGTTAGCTAATTAGGCTTCACAGCTCTTTGATTCAGGTGCTTTTGGTGAGCCTTCTGATTTCCTGAGGATAATGTTGGTCAGCTTGTGACTGTTTCAGTACAGCTGTGCCTTCCACTGCTGACTCCTGAGCACACAGGCCTGGCATGGAACATACTGGTTCTCTTCTAACTTCCTGCAAGCAGAAATATCTTTAGCAAAATGATGAAATGGAAGTCCACTTTGCTGCTTAGATCTCTTCAGCTTGTTGTAACATTGGATAAGCCTCTCTATGAGTGAAGCAGTCCCAAGAAATGGGGCATTTCCTTGCACCAAGGTGTTAGATCTTTTGACTGTAGGATCACATTGCAGGTCTGTGATGGTGTCCCTGGTGTGTCACCTGTTTCTTACTGTCTTCACCTGTTTCTGTTTCTTCCCCTTCTCTGGTATGTCTGCATCTTGTATTGAGACTAGAACCATTTTTGTCCTCTGCTAATATAACTAATTCTAAAAGTTCTAGCTGTGGACTAGATCCCTTCTGCATCACAACCATGCACACACACTGTCTTGAAGTTTTGAGTAATTAGGTGCAAATGGAGATGTTAATATGGTGTTCTCTGGTAGCAGGAGCCTCTGTTTCAGTACAAGCTCTGCAAGAAGGAGATTCCTTGCAGAACACGTGGTTGCCTTTCTGCCCAAGGCTAGACTGTAGTTGGGAAAATAAACAGTAGATATCTGATCTTAGTCCTTCAGAAGTCAATGCTACTTGTTTATTTAGTTATCATCTTATCTGCATTCAAAGAAAAAAATCAGAGAAAAAAAGCAAATATTAAACAGAGAAGAAATTTCTTAATTTTATGCATTTTGTAGGTTGTGTATCTACCTTGCTAACTTAAAGAAAATGTGGACTTAGTTACTTACCTCTTACATTTAATTACTGGCTTTTCTAAGTACCTTTGTTAAGTGAAGCCCCCCTCCCTTTTTGTTTCCATTCCATTTGTTATCTTTGTAAAAGAGATTAGTTAATAACACTTAAAAAATGGTAAAATGAAGGAAAAAAAAAACCCCAATCTAGAAATGTGAGGCACAAAATTTTTTGAGCAAGGTCAGATCTGCCATTGCATGCATCTTGCACATCTTTACCACTAAAACATGGCTGGAATATCTTGCAACTGCATATTTAATTGGAAACTGGGGGAGGAAACAGTGTTTGTCATTATATTACAGTCATCTCAACTTTATATTTTTTTTGTATTATTCTTTCTGATCTTTCACTGTAGGCTAAAATTATTCAAAATTAGTTCTGGTATATAAATGCAAAGAAGAAAATCATTAATTTAAGACCATTGCTCTGCAGTCATATGCATTTTCCATTTTGGTTCCCAATATGTTTGAATATTTTGGATTAACAAGTTCTATACATAAGTATGTTGGCAAGTATTCTTCAAATCAGATACAATGTTTTCCAAAACCAAAAGCAATTCTAGCTCAAAGCTTTAAAATACAAGTGTAACAATAGTCCCGGAAGAGTCCTGTCAGGTGAGGAATTTGTTACAATTTGACAGTGATGCATATTGCTACAATAAGAGAATATCCTTTTCCTGCCGGCGGTGGTTATGTTTTGTGTTTTTACAAAGTAAGTGTGTGTGTGTGTGTGTGTGTGTGTGTGTATCTCCTTGGTGTGTTTCCAAGGCTTGTCTGCGCCTGTAAGGCAGTCAAAGCAGGGAGTTGGTTCTGCTTGCTGTGGGATCTTGCCTGCTGTGCCAGTTCTCCGGATCAGTCTGTGACAGAGCCGTGTGCCAGCAGCACTGTGCTCTGTGAGCTGTGCAGGGGACACAGGTGTGTGGCCATGGCAGGGACCGGCGTTGTCTGTACCCCTGCGGAGCTGGGACAGCGCAGCAGTCCTGCCCTTTACCTGCCTCTTTGTAATCCTTCAGCAACTCCATCACTGTTGCCAGTATTTGCTAGCAAAGGGGAAATAAATTCACAAGGTAGATGTGGTTGGACTGGATGTGCTGGCCTTGTTGATTGGTGGCATTGAACAGTTTAAATAGTTTGCAGTTGCAGTCAGGTATTTTTGCCATCTGTCAGCTGTCTCCCTGTGCAGTGAAAAGAGTTGTTAGCTTATTAGTACAAGCAGATGGATGGCATGTGCTTCCTCCTGGATAGAAGCAGTGTTATTTTCATGTACAGGGGGAGGAGACACCTGTGTATGTGTCTTAAGTGCTGTTCTCAGGTGACTTTGATGGACAGGGGACTGTTTTCTTGGGCCGTTAGGAGAGAAAACAATACATGGGTTTCAGTTTTGGGGAGTTAATACATAATTTTATTAAGGAATCAAAATACATAGTTCTTCATCCTTCTCCCATGAAACATTGTTTGCCACATCAGCAGTGATGCAGTAGTGGCTTGAGCTTAGTTTATTACTGCTCAAAATAGCTTAAAATCTTGGACTACTATATGCTCTGAGGCATTTTGAATTCTTGCTTTCTTTTCCTTGCTGTGTTTTCCAGATACTAAATTCAGACTTCTTTTTATAATTTTTTTGCTCATTGAAACCAGTTCTTATTTTGATAATTATAATTCTGTTTCAATTTGGGGTTTTTTAATTTAAACTGATTATGTTGAACTCTAGTAAAGTATAAGGAATCCTAATCTCTGGACCCACATTAAGTTGAGTAGGAAATTAAAAGTGATTGGTACATATTAAAATAGTAAGTCCTTAAAATCTTCTTTGGTCTACATATTTATCTATTTTCCAGAGCATTTTAGTTAATGATGGATTATAAACTTTGAGATCGCCAAAGATGTTTTAGCTGTATTGGCACAGGTATATGAGAGGTCACAGCTGCTTTTTGCTTGCCCTGATGTTGCTGCCTGTGCACTGTGGTGGGCAGGTGCTCCTGGTGCTTTGCACTGGTGTACAGTGAAATGAGCTGGAAAATTGTGCTGATTGGGTTAATGAGCAGCTTTTCAAAACCATGAATTACAGTTTCTCCAAATATATGGTAAAATGAGTCTTTTGCTTTTGCTGATTTCATGATGAACAGGTGCATAGCATCACTTTTAGGAACTGGAAAGTCTTTCACAGAATCACTGAGTAAGCTCAGTTGGAAGGGACTCACAAGGGTCATTGAGTCCAGCAGCTGGCCCTGCATAGGACATCCCCAAGAGTCACCCCATGTACCTGAGAGCGTTGTCCAAGCGCTTCTTGAGCCGTCAGGCTCGGTGCTGTGAAGCCTAATTTTTTAATAACAATATATTTCTACACATTGAAATTGTTAATGGTAAGAAATAGGAAGAATAAAAGATTCTTGTTATCATGGCATGGTTTGTTTTTCATAGAATGCTAATCTGATGTAGCCTTTCTAAGCTATAGGACAGCATTGCTGTTGCGCATAAAAAGCCGTAGTTCCCTGTAGACTCGTAAACGCAATGTTCCTGGGTAATTCAGTGCCCAGATAAGGTTTCAGGCTCACATTATTTCTGCTCGTGTCAACTTACTGCTTCATTTTAGTGAAAAGAATTATGTTTCAAGGCAGCATACTGGTCTATCCAGCTGATGGTTTTTTATGGTGCACAGGATGGTCACAGATGTGAAGGACCAAAAGCTACTAAGAGTGCAATAAATAGCAAGGGAATGTTTTTTAGCAGTTGGTATGAATATTAGTAATTTATTGAGAAGCCAAAACTTAAACTCTCTGGATTTCAGAATAGCTGAATCTTGCCTTTTACAAGAAAAGCAGTCATCTAAACACATGGTAAAGAAACTATGAATTACATCCCCAGAAGAAAGCAATAGAGAACTAAATGTTTACAGCATGCTGAATGTTGCGATGAGATGTGGTACTTTGGCTCTAGAGAAAATATTTATTCTTTTTTAAGGATACTGAATATTTTGGAAGGGGTTTGTGTGGGTTTTAATAAGCTTGTTTGTGCTAGAGATTTTAAAGTAATTGTGGTTTTAGATATTAATTACAATGAAGATCCACAGTTTAAGATTTTGAAAGTCTGAAAATTGCATATGTCATTTTCAAAACAGTGGTTGCTTTTTAGCTTCATGTTTCAAATGCAATTTCAGCAGAAATATCTATAATCTCCAGAATTTAAAAACCTTTATTGCTAGTCTTAAAAAGACACAGTTTTCTTTAGCGTCAGCAAATAGATTTAAGCTACCTGAATATTTAATGCATTTCCAATTGTAATAAAAATCTATTACATAGAAGAGCAAAAGAATGCTTATTCACCTTGTGTCTTAAAATACAACTTAGATTTAGTAAAGACAAAGTGAGTGTTCAAATCTCTTACTGCAAATGGATTTAACAGTTTAAAATCTTTCAAACCATTGCATGTAGTATGGAATCTTAGTTATAGGATTTGTTTCCCTTCTTTCTGTGTGCTGTTAAATTCGGGTACTTCTTGGCATGCTGTTTGCATTTTATGTTGATCAACCAAAAATCTATTGGCTGTACTCCATTGTATACTCTTTTTGAATATGTATTGTGCCAAGCTATGACTGTAAATATATAATATGCTAAAGTATTTGGTAGCATAAGGGTATTTACAGTACAGGAGAACAGAGAAATGTCTATACAAAATATATAACTCCAGTATGTTCCTATGGAGTTAATGGCAGTTGTATCTCTCAACATAGGAGTGCTTTTTGCCTTAAAAAGTAATAGTTTTCATCATCACTAGGGAATAGTTGGACATTTATAGGTGAGCAAATCAGCATTTCAGTTCATTTTTTTAAAGCATGGTAGCCTCAAACCTACTGAAACCTTACTAAAGTTTGTGTTAACTGGAACTGTGTGTTGTGTCCCCCTAGGAGGAACAGGCTGCTAAACTGAAAGCTGAGAAGATTAGGGTTGCATTAGAGAAGATTAAAGAAGCACAAGTGAAAAAGGTGAGTTAGTTATACCCATTTATAAGACCCTTATTTTTTTTTTTTCACCTGGAAAATGCAGGCAAACTTCATTTGTATCTATTAGCCTTAAGTTGCCCTTTATAAAATAAGAACACTGTAGTGTTGTAATCTTTAGTGGTAATGTGCTTTCCCATCTAGACTGGACCTAATCAGGAGAAGCCTAGGATATGGAATAACATGATGTTTTTCTTAAGGAATTGCTTGTTTTTCAGCTAGTGCTCATTGGGAAGATTTTACCAACTTTCCCCCAGAACTACAATGAAGGTCCAGCCTCCTGAGATTGTTCTTGTATGTTCTGCAGTCACATATTTAAAATTTGTACCTGTTTTCTTCATAGACTTTTCTTCACAAGCCTTTTCTCATTATGCATAGCAGGATTTGCCAGTGCTAAATGGAGAAGTATTCCAGACTAAAGAGAGAGATTACCAAATGGAGAAAGTCTACTGCCATTATTTGATGTACTCTCAAAGAATACAGAATGCCCTTAAAATTTAGCATTTTTATTTTATGACAGGAGCTTTTCAGTAGCTTAAAATGCTTTTTTCATTGTTTGTAGATCAAAAGCTGAAAAACTGTCTTGGCTGGAAGATGGTAATTAACAAGTCAATTGTACCAGTGTATTACAGCTAGTAGGTTTTATCTTTTCCAGCTCAACAAGATGTAAAAATGGAAAAAATAATGATTGGCAATAAGAATCTGTTGTCTTAAGTATTTTGATTGGTTTAAAAAAAGGCTGGATTTTTGTTTCTTGACAATGACCTCTTTAAAATGCCTATGAAAAACCATTGTGTTTTAAAAGCAGTTTTTTTCACACTACTGCTTCATATTCCCCAGAAAAGTAAGGTTTAGTATTGCTATATTGTTTACATAATAACCATTTTTAGAAAATACTGTAGGAAGCAGGCAGAAAGCTTAAACTGCTCATCTGAAAAATTCTGATTCTTTGTAAGCTTGTGCAGAACTCTATGTCTATGTTTGTTCCATGTAGATATTGTCTGAAAGACACTTTATTATCAGGACGCTTCAGCAGGAAGGATTTTTTTTCTTTCTTAACACACAACTGAAGAACTTTCTCATTGTGTTGGAAATACCTTTATATTTACTTTCTTGTGCTGTAGGAGAACAGTATCTTCTTAACTGTCTGTGGTAAAAATATCTAACCATCATTTATGACATCTTACATTTTCAGGGAGTGTTTTGAATTAATTTTTTGCTACTTTAAGAAAACTTTAGAAGAATAAACAAGATCTTGGAAACCTTATTTTTATTTGAAATGTGGCAGATTAATCCTTCTTTTTGTTTTCTTAATTTTCTGCTTAACAGTTGGTGATCAGAGTCCATATGTCTGATGACAGCTCAAAAACAATGATGGTGGATGAGAGACAAACAGTGAGACAAGTATTAGACAATCTAATGGACAAATCACATTGTGGCTACAGTTTAGACTGGTCATTAGTGGAAACCATCTCTGAATTGCAAATGGGTAAGTAATAATTATAATTTCTAATTCTTATTCATTGATGCAGCAGTAGCCTACATTCTCAGAATGATTTAAATACTTGTCTTCATAATGTTCATCATCCTGTTCATTAATGTAGTAAATGCTAATTCATGTAATAAAGCTCATGATTGAACTTGTTTCAGAATGATCTGAAATTTCTGCTTCAGGGTGTTTTAAAGGATCAGAAAGTTGGTCTAGTGGTTTCCCAAAGATTTCTTCTTCTTTATTTTGCAGTGAGGATTTTCAGCTATTTTCTACCGTTTCAGTAAATTTTCCTCTTTTTCTTTATGCTGTTCTCTTTTGTCTATTTTCAGTATTCTGAAGTTCTAGCACTAGTGGTAACTTTTTCAATGGAGAGTCAAAGCTCAGAGCTTGTACTGAGAACCAAAGTTCTCAGAGGCAGTTGTTGATGCATCATTTATTGAGTGACGGAGATCATAGGAAATAGACAGTGTCAGTTTTCAGACTTCTTTACAATACCTTTACTAGCTATGGGTATTCTGCATTTCAGAAGCATTTTGTTTTCCTTCTGATCATTGCCCAGTACTTTTTGATACTTTATGAGTGAGATAATCATTGGGGATGTAGAAAGAAGTTTTGTGCCAAAAGAGCTGCCCGATCCATTCCTCTGGGAATTCTGTAGACCAGAGAACACATAAATGTGATAACCTTCTTATTTGTGCTCATTAACTTTGAAATGTTATCATTTTAATCTGCAGTGTTCCTGCAGGATGGTAGGCCTTCTCAGATAAAAAAAATTAAAACATTTCATGTGTTGATGGAACTGTAAACTTGAAGATAGGAGAAGTCCATGCTGAGTGACTGGATATTAAAAAATTAAACCAGGCATGTCTGGAAGTAGACTAAGTTCTTAGCATAACTAAGAGAGACTAAGTCTCTTAGCATAAACTTCTTCCCCACTGTAGTAGATCTTAAACTCTATTTTCTCTGCATATATGCCTTGTCTCTTAGAAATGACTACAGATTACTTTCTATCACAAAATGCAACAGATCCCAATGTATCTGCTCACTTATTACTGTTGCAGAACGGATCTTTGAAGATCATGAAAATTTAGTTGAAAATCTCTTAAACTGGACAAGAGACAGTCAAAACAAGCTAATGTTCGTGGAACGTATAGAGAAATACGCACTTTTCAAGAATCCACAGGTAAGCCTGAGATTTGTGCTAAATGTGTATATGGCTGATGGCAGTTTCTTACTTTTTTGATAGCATTCATTTCCATACTTTCATTTTGGTACTTGTGTTTGTGCTAAAATGCCAGGCAACTTTACCCTTCAGCACTATGTACATCCACAGTGTTGTTGGCACAAAGTCAATCCTTAAGAGGCAACCATGAGCTGAAGCAATCTGTTTGCTAATGTGTTTGTGAGTAGCTTTAATGCATATGAAGGCAGGCAGTTTCCAGGGATTTACACCCATACTTAGTGCTGCTCAATTATGTAAACATGTGAGAAAGGTGTTGACAGATATTGCTAATAGTAATGTCTCTCCACTGTGCATTCTTGCATTGCTGGCAAGAAGGGGAAGACAGAATCTAAGAGAACAGCCACTCCATGGTCAAATGACAAGAGTCTAGAAGAGAGCGTGTGCCCCTTCCTGTGCAAGCTGGGACCTGCCTATAGTCACCTGTGTTTCCTGCTCCCTGGCTGGGAAAACAAAGGCTCCTCTTCCTCTCAAATGGCCTCAAAGACCCCTCTTCTCTCAAATGGTAGCTACAGACCTGGTATCTGGCAGCGCTGCAGTATTGTAGGGCAGTGGAGGAAGAGAAACAGAAAAGCAGGAGGTGGCTCTTGGAAGAATTTGCATTGAAAATTTACTTGATCTCTTGTCTGTAATATCACTTGATCTCTGTTTTAACTCTTACCTAATGTATTCCCTTTTGAGTTTATAAATTATTTTTATATCTGTATGGCATCTATATGCTAATGTATCGGATTTAAACTGGGTATCAGTTTTGCATGTTCATCCTATGGGACATGAGTTTACTTGATTTTATTTCTTTTCAAACAAGATCTGAAAGCCAGGTCTTATGCAAGTGCTTTGCACTGAAGCAGCAAAGCTCTACATTCTTTTTAAAAGTTTGTAGATATAGGTTTACTCTCAGTTCATATAGTAGGCACTGTTACAGGAGTGAGCTACCAGCATAAACCAAATATATCTCCTTGTTTTAAAATATTGAACTGGCAAAACTTTGTGAATATTTGAGTTTTTTCCAGTATTAGAGCTAGGGATTAGGAAGATGTTGTTCATTGTCCCAGTCTTTTCCAAACTCAATAAGAGTAAAAAACTTCTTAAATAAGATATGGTGCCTGTACATAATTAAGGTCCTTTTAAGAAGTTGACAAGTATTTTATTTAGAATTTATTATTATTTATTTAATATTTATTTATAATTCTTTGTGAAAATAAATATTTCTGTTCAGTAAAACTCAGACCAAGGTGGAAAGAAGTACATTGCTTCTATGTGTGCTTCTTTGAATGCAGAAATAACGACAGTATGTAACAGGTCTCCGGGGGTTTTTTATATTTTTATTGGGGTATTTACAAGTTCATAGTATTCTCATTTCTGGATGCATTGTAACAGAGAGCTGTTTGATCCTTAGAAAAGAAGGATGGTGGTGTTATGAGGCTGTTAGGTAGGAGTATGGACTGATTGATATTTCTGGTAAAGGTGATTATAAGTTACTTCATTGTATTATTTAGCAGTCTGACAGTTTCAATTAGTCTACAAGTTTTGTTCTTACTGCTACAGAAAACAAGAAACGCCATTTGTCTTGATTTCAGAATGCCTAAAGAAATAGTAAACTTTATTTTGTTACAGAACTATCTTCTGGGGAAGAAAGAAACCTCCGAGATGGCAGACAGAAATAAAGAGGTGCTACTAGAGGTATGAATGTCAAACCAGAAAGGACACAGTAGTCATTTTGGAGCATGAAAACAAGCTGCTAAAGGTTGTGGTGATTGAAATTGATGGACAGAGCAGAATGTAATTCTGGAAGACTGTGAATGGAATGTGTTCTGTTTGAGATAAATGGCTGTTTTAATGTAACACTGTTTCAGATGTGATCAGTTAAAAAAAGTTTCTGCACTTAGTTTAGTATCTGAAATACCATGCACAGTGATAATCAAATTGAGATTGCCTCTAGCTATAGCTAAAACCATTAAGTTCAAGTTGAGATTTGCAGAACTGTGATCTGTATTTTGTGACCTGTTTTTTTAACCTGTGGTGCTAGAGAATTTTTACTAGCACTTTCCAAATTTTCATTTCTACAAAATTCTAGAGCATGGGTCTGGAGACAGGTTTAAGTTAATATTTCAAATTTTGATAATAAGCAAAGCAGTAATTTTTTTTTAAATTACATTTTAAAATTAAAAAAGCAAATTATTGAATTTTAAGAAATGCATGACAGAAAACTAATTATTATCAAACACATTAACCACTTTACAGAAATAAGGACATAAAAGTGTGGAGCAAATAAAGCACACAGTAAATATAGCCTTCATATGCTGAAAACTAAATACTTTTGTGACATGGCTGAAGTGCCATAAGTTCCACTTGATTTCCAGAATAATGTTTATGATTTACATAGTTACCAAAGGTAATTATTTGGGGTATTTAATTTTGAGTTAAACTTAAAACAGTTTAACTTAAAAATAGCGTATGCATGTTATTAATGTATAGTTAATATGGGTTTTAATAAGTGTATGTATGTATACATACATATAAGTGTATGTATGTGTGGATGAAAAAATTGTTTGAAGCCACAATATGCAGAGAACTGTTATTCTGCTTAACTGTTTCTGTCTTCTAAGATTATTCATAAGTCTCTGCTGCATATTAATCTGGAGTGTATTTTAAGCATTTGATTTTCTCCTCTAGTTCTTTATAAATAGAATGTTAGCAGAAGTTGCAGTGTTGTGGGCAGTTAGTAGCAGCAAAGTACTCCTGGAATGAATTGCAGCTGTGTCTGATGGATGCACAGTTAGGTTTGTGTGTGCTTATACATATGAGGCTAAATAAGGTGACCTTGTGACCTTAAAGCCAGTAAAGCCATGGGGGATCTATTACTGAGAAGCAGTGGTCAGAAAATTTTTGCAGTAGCTGCTAATGATTTTTCTGTCATTGTTGCACTGAGCAAATGTTGAGACACCCTATCGTGCTTGTCTGAATTACCTTATATTGCTTCTGTGATTTATCTGTAGTTCATATCTCATGTGAAAAAAGAGCTGTCCCTGCTACAAGTGCATTCCTCGGATAAAGAATTTTAGTCATTCAAAACAAACCACTGCATGCTCTGTTCTGTCTGTTTCCCAAACTGCTCTGTTTATTGGCAGGAATGCTTCTGTGGAAGTTCTGTAACTGTGCCAGAGATTGAGGGAGTTTTGTGGCTGAAAGAGGATGGTAAGAAATCTTGGAAGAAACGTTACTTCCTTCTTCGGGCTTCTGGAATCTACTATGTCCCTAAAGGGAAGGCTAAGGTATGCTACTTAAAGCAATTGCTCTGAATTGTTTATTACTGGTAAACAGTGCACACAAGAGTTGGCTTTAAGTTTTGGCTTAGCTGTGCCTTTCCAAGTGCCATATCCCTTAATTAAAATGCTGGTTTTATCATGAAAATAGTGTGTGAATTTTTATGGCAGCACTTGATGTGAAGGGTGTAACCCCAGTTTAAAAATTAAAGAATACATGGAACTGCTTCTTGGGTTAGGTGTTCAGAAATACTTGAGAAAAAGCTTTTGGTGGAGCTAAGAAGCTGGTCTTTGCTGAAGCAGAATTTGGATGGAGGACCAAACTGCTCTGCAAATGTCGATCATGAAGTATCAGACCAACTCCACAATGTCTGCATAATTTCATTATGTTAGTTCATATAAATGGGATTTTTTTGGACCAATTGGTGCTACATTTTTTGAAACTCGTATGGGTAATTCCATTTCTTCAGGATCACTTACTGCTATTCTCTATATCAGTAATGCAAAATAAGTAGGAAGACACTACAAATGCATTACAGCTTCAAGGCTGAACTACTGTGAGTTCAAGTTATCCATGAATCCATCAGTCTTGACAGCATCAGATGATTCCCAGTACAGGAAGTCCACCTCCCACACATCTGGGAATGAAGAGGAAATCTCTATCAGCACAACAGCTCCCTTTAGAGCTGAATGCATGTCAGATGTTCTTTCCACAATCTTTTGCTTCATTAAAACAATCTGTATGCAAGTAGTCTGTTGAAATTCTTTGCCCTACACTCAATGCCAAACATCTTTAGAATTCTACTTACAGTCACACTGGAATTTGGACACCTTGATTATTACCAAGGTGAAATATAACCAGCAGCTGATAACTTCCTGATCAACCAATCATACTTACTTTCTCCTGAACCTGCTCTGAGTAAACAGTAGTAGTCCAGTGTAAAATGTTGTCAAAAGGCAAAATGCAGACAAAACACAAAAACCAGACTGAATTTGGTTAAAAATGAAGGTGTGATGAAAGAGTTTATGCATAGCTGTATCCCCTTCTTGCGTTTGTAGTTTTTGAATCAGATTGAAACTAATATTTGGCCTTAACTAGACCTCATATTAGTATTGGATCTTAGCATTAGACTGATTGTGTCAATGTGTGTGGATTTTTATAAAGATACTTTGTAAATGACTGTTTTTGTATTCACTAGGTCTCACGGGATCTTGTGTGCTTTCTCCAGCTAGACCATGTCAGTGTTTACTATGGACAGGACTATCGGAACAAATACAAGGCACCCACAGACTATTGTTTAGTGCTAAAGGTAACACTGTAGCAGTTGGCTGTACCTTGAATACAGTTTTACTTGTTCTGAACCATCAGCTGCTTTTAATCTAATTTTCCTCTAGTTCTTGTATACAGTGTGAGCACTTGTTGCCTGTTCTCTGAGCTGGTCATGACTTCATAAAAGTTTTCATATTGCCCTGAATTTTTTTATTTCCAGACTTATGAGTGCCAGTCTATTTAATTGTTCATTACACTCTAAAACATGCACTAAAGTCTTCTTTTCCATTTGGCAACTCTGTACCTTACAACTGTTTAGGTTCAAAGAGATAATACCCCTTGAAATGCTAATTGCAGGGAGTTATCGTCTCAGTGTAGTTCCAGTGTAGTGGAGGAGTTAATATTAAAGATTCAAGTCTACCCTTTATTGGCCAACCCTAGGGAAAAGGGATGTTGCAAAGGAGTATAAATGACTGAGGTATAAATGAATATAAACAACAGGTAGAAAGAACAAGTAGCAAAAACTGTTATAAAAACCAGTGACCTGATCTTAAACACATCTAATGACTGGAGTTCATAAAGTTATTTTAATTGAATGAACACATCTAGTTTCTGTTGACTCCCACATAGTGTTCAGAATGGTGTCAGTTCCTGCAAGATAGCTGGGCACCAAGCTGTTTTAAAACAAGCTTTCACACTGTGTTCCGGCAAGTAACATGTCTTCATGGATTTGAAACGGTGCAAGTAACAAGAGATGTTTTTAGTTTCACTTTTCACCTCCCTGCTCTGGAGCTCACGTAGTGTTGTACATTAGACTGGTTACTGTGCCTGGAGTGTGTGGCTGCCTGTCCACTGCCTGAAAAAGGATTTCATTTTCCAGTGGACAGGGCAATGTGTCTTTGAGCCCACTGAGGAGACAAGGAATATTAAATATGGGACATGATATTAATTAAGAAAGTACACAGCTAAAACTGGAAGTGTTTTCCATGTTCTAATAGGTCATTGAATGCAAACAAAAATGTCAGTATTTGTAGGTATATATAAATTCCTTGAAGTAAATTGATTTTTCTACTTACATGTCACTTTTGTCTATATCATTTGGACAGGTTAATAGTAAATTTTATTTTCCGACTTTTTATCGCACAAAGTAGATTTTTTTTTTTTAATTATTGCCATTCTGAGTATCAAATTTAATGGTAACGTTACTGAAGACTCAAAAATGTGAGGAATTGTCCCTAAGTAAAATAATGAGGTAGATTTAGTTGGGTAGCTTACACCAAGTGAAGCTGTATTTTCTGTGTGGAACTGATGAATCACCAAATTATTATATTAAGCAGGATTCAGTTCTGCCTTCATCAGTTCTTACAATGTTACATCAATATTTTCAATTAGTACTAATGTATGGAAACCACACAGTTTTAAAAATAGAAATAGAGCTTGGTGCCACAAAGACTCACGAAGCTAGGAAGTGTCTCCTTTGGGACAAGTAAATGGCAAATACAGACTGAAGGCCCAATTCTCTACTGATGTTCAGACTGGATTTGTCTTCATCTTTACTCCTTTGTTTATATCAAAACTTAGTGTGCTCACATCAGGTGCTGTGCTATTGTTAAGTGTAACATTTGTGTGCTAATATATAAAATTAACTCCTTGGTCCTAAATGTCAGATTTCTGAAAAATTCTTTTATTTCTATATAACCAAAGTTTTGAACAAGTCCAGAAAGAAGCTGGTCTGTTAGCAAAGTAATTGTATTTGCTTCTATGGACTCTTCTTTGTTATGCAACATGTATGTGTAGCAGGCTGGTAGTGAAAAATGAAAAAAATTATCTACTATCATAAGAAAAATTGTTGTATATATTCTCTTTAAGGACATAAACATGTTCATTTTAAAATAATTGTGTTGGAAGGCAACAGGATAGAATATTCTGAAAAACCTTAGATGTTCTTTGACATATGTTTCAGACAGTCTTCAGTAAAACTTAAATACCTACAGTCCTCTAGCAAAGCTCTGTTGTGCCACTAAGCTGTAAGCTAACAGAGGAAATAATAAGAACTGGGGTGTTCAGTTACCCCAACAGCTGAGAGACCTGTAATTTCTATAGCATGGGCAGAAAACAACTGAATAGTACATCCAGAATGATTTCCAGTGTCTGATTTTTGAAAAACATGTGTTTGTTTCTTGACTGCTGAATTGATAAATACAGTGCCTTCACATTTTTTATACATATATGTGGGAGCAGCAAGTATTATTTTAGATGAAAGCCCTGTATCAGTAAAGTGGGAACCTTGAAGGCTCTACAAGCTGAAAATAGAATTGTGCTTAACAGCATGTCGCTTGGGGAATGTCTCACTTAAGACTGCAAAAGCAGAGAAGACCAGTGTTTTTGTTTTCCTCTAGTTTGGGGGAATTTTATGTGAGAGAAAGGTGAAATATCAGTTGTCTCTGTCAAGTGGTGAGTCAGTCCATAGGTACAGGAGACTCTTGGTGGGTAGAAAGTACTACAGCCCTAGAATAGTGAAAGATTAGCCCTTTCTTAGTGTTTGAAATCAGTATGTGCTGGACACACTTCCAAATGTGTGTGTCAAGCAATCCCCATTGAAATTCACCTCCTGAAATATTCTGGAACATTTTTAAGTGGGGTTAAATACACACTACTGTTGAAGAGCTTCCAGCATTACATTTATCTGTGTAGACATCAACAAATAAATGCTTTCCTTGCATTCTTAGCTATGAAAACACTGATGAGAATGCACAATTTTTTTTGCAGCATCCTCAGATCCAGAAGAAGTCCCAGTATATCAAATATCTTTGCTGTGATGATGTAAGAACTCTACACCAGTGGATCAATGGCATCCGCATTGCTAAGGTAACCCCCAGGCAGTCTCACACTGTTGTCATGAGTAGTTGTCATCAGCTGCTTAAAACCATTTACAGTTACTTAGCAGAATACATGGTATATCTGATTTCCCTCTGTTCAACAATTCTGAACATGAACTGTAAAATCTTCTTCCATTTTTCATTCCTTAGCAAAATTATTATAGGCTTTGTTATAATAATTCAGTAATTGGGGCTTTTCTTCTTGTTTCTGCTGCACCCCTGTCACGTGGCACAGTTCTGACATACATCACAGATAGATTTTAGCCAACTCCTTTCAGATTTTAAAAAAGAAGGCTTATGGGAAAAGAGAATTTAGAACATAGAGTTGATTTTCAAGATCCTTAGCTTGTCTTAGTTTATTCATTGGGCCATTTCTTGCTTGACGCTGTCTCTTTTAGCACAAATAAATTGTTTTTCTTTCTTTCAGCAATTCACTAATACTATTAATATTACCTGAACTCCTTAACATAGAGCCTGTGTTGCTTTGGGGGGACTGGCAGGAGGAAAGAAGTAATAGAGAAGCCAGAGGTAGAGTTCAACAGTCTGAAAATAGTGTACAGCCTGTATAGAGTTGTTAAACTTGTTTGTGATTTTGCTTAGTACGGGAAGCAACTATACATGAACTATCAGGAAGCATTGAAGAGAACAGAATCAGCATATGACTGGACCTCCTTGTCTAGCTCCAGTATCAAGTCAGGCTCCAGCTCATCTAGTTTGCCAGGTAACAGTGTGATCTATCTCGTAATACAAAGATTCAATTGCCTTTGTTATCATCTGCTGTCTGGGTGCCTCAAGAGAGACTATTGCAGGAAATTGACTGTTTCTCCAAAGTGTTTTATGCTATGTATAGTCTAAACCACAGACTTTATCTATAACATTCTGTATGTGTGTATCTATATATATATATATGCATACGGGTAAAAACCTATTTTGTTGTATTACTCACAGTGATGTCTGTGTTTGAAATATGCAGCAGTTTCTTGTTCACCTCCAAAAACCAATGTTTTTCTTAAACTGAGAGGAGGAAACATCATTTCAAATTCCTGATGCCTCTATGTTCACCTATTTGAAAAATCAAATTTATATTGTAATGATGCATAGAACATATATGCATAGTTCTTAAACTGCTTTGTTAACTGAAATATTTGAAATTGGAAAATGAGAACTAGCCCCTGCCCAAAGGCAAAGATCCAAGCAATCTCTTTAGAGAAAACTTTGAAAATACTGTTTCTGTTCCCATGTCAAAATGTGCATGCCTGCATTAATGTGCTCCTATTCATCTCTCAGCAGAACTGGGGCTGGTTTCTTGTTGTGTGTAATTGATAAATAGTTTATACAGTGTAATTTCATTGTTCAGAGCTGACTGATGCTTTGGTGGATTATTCAGAACCTTCAGGGGCTATGTTCTTTATTGAAAACATGCTGTGTGAAGGTGTATTGTCTGCCACAGATACGGGTTGGGAAGTAATGCTACTGAATTGGACAGGTTCAGAAAGTAGCCTGTAAGAATGAGCTAAGCAAATGCAGCCTAACTGGGAAGGTACCTTGTTGTTTCAACTGTGTGGCATAGCAGTAAAGTCTTGGTCACTGACAATTCCTCCATCCAAGCTGGGTGTTTTTCTGATAAAGTGTAAATTCTTGTAGGGAGCTGAGCCACAGCTCACTAGCCAAGCGTGTTCTACCAAAGTTTGATTCCAGCCTGTGCCAGGACACTTTGGGATTACACAGAAAGCAGGTGCTAGGCTGAAAAAATTGGTCTGGCTGTGCCCGCTGCTGTCTTGTCAAGACACCGTGAGGTCCCAGAGCATCACTGATGTTGGCTACTTGCAGGATGCACACCAGCCCTTCTCTTGTGTTGAGGAATGGGTCATTGGGAGCAGTGTCCTGCCTTGGCTGGTGCAGTGTGCATGTCCACGGCCTGTGCCCAGGGTACATTTTTAAGGTTGTGCTGGGAGGGAGTGCTGGAGAGAGCAGGCTGCATGCACTGCATGAAATGGAGCTTTTCCAAAAGTGCAGGGATGTGGCATGGTTCAGAACCCACACAGCTGCAGTGTGATTTTACTTTACAGTTGAAATGTATCTGATATGCTCTCATCCTTGTGCAGCTTCAGGTTTGGTTGATACCAGGCATCTGTTGTAATGGCCTGGATGTGAGCTAGAGCTGACACAGTTGTTACTAGGAGCAGTGGCCTCTGGGGACATGTTTTACAAGTCACAGAGTTGCATTGTATTGGCATTACTCTTACATTCAAAAACATATGCTAACTGTTCCTTAACGTTTTTTCTGAACAGAATCTCAATCAAATCATTCTAATCAGTCTGACAGTGGAGTTTCTGACACCCAGACAGCTGGCCATATCCGTTCCCAAAGCATTGTCAGCTCCATGTTCTCTGAGGCCTGGAAACGAGGCACTCAACTGGAGGAATCCAGCAAGGTAACAAGAAGACTTTAATTTGAGAACCAACACCCAACAAAATGTATGAGACAGTGTTGTACCTCTTCCACCTCTGTCTTGAGTGGCATTTCTTCTCTGTTTTATGTGGTTAATTTACACTGCTATATAATTGTTATTTAGGATTCTCTTTTTCAGGTAATTAAGCCCTGCAACTTTCTGTTCTTTCTTTTATTTGTGTGCATAGAAGCTTTTTGTTCTTTGAAGGCATTATACAGCCCCTCTCACAGAGTCCTATTTACTAATGTTGAATGAAGACAAATAAAAAGATAAGTTGTTAACAAGTTGAATGGAATTTTTTCACTAAGATCTTTGTCCAGTTAAGTAGCCACATCTTTCCTTTGTAAAGATGTGAATAACTGGGGCCTGAAAGCAGGTATATATATTTTGAAGTACTTTGGTAGTTTTTACTCAAAAGTGTTCTGTTAGGTGGAAATGGAACCGGTAAGCTCAGATTGGGTGAAAATGAAAGTACTGACATTGTCAGCTGGTGTGGATTAAGGCAGATATGGTATCCCCTGTTGCTGGTAGAGAATTACAGAAGACTTTAACCCATTGAGGCTGGGGCTCAGGTCTGTTGTGGTTTGGTTAGTTTGCTGTTCTTCCTATGGCTAACTCTTGTAGTTCCTGGGGAAAATTTCCATGCACAGGAGAAATTCTGCTGAAGCTGTTTGTTGTTAGGTTTGAAGGAATCTCCAGGTTCCTGAAGAGCTTTGATGTCATTAACTGTAGCAGCTACATGTGGAAGTGTGCTATGAGAAGCTGTCATTGTTTCTGTCAGTTGTGAATCTTCCCCAGACCCCAGGTTCAAGCTAGAGAAGGAAGCTTTTTAAAACCAAAACCACATGCCAATATACCTGGCACTGGTGCTTCAGATAAAAAACTAAAAATAAGATATCACATCTCCTTTACAAATGAGAAAGCATATGACAGTGTGAAAGCTGACATGGCTGCATCCTTTGTGATTCATAACTTTTCTTCAATGCCTGCTGGCTTGGAAGTTGTCTGATTCTAATAGTAATGTAGTACTCAGTCCAGGAATGTAGCTTGCAAAGTTGTGGTCCAGGTTTTCCTACTGCATGAGTGCAACACATGGTGCATGTCCATCAGCAGATGGCTTCTGTGTGGGTATAGGATGCATCATTTCTGCAGGAGTGAGCTGCAGGAGACAGGGCATTTGCTAGCAGGTATCCAACAGAGCTGAAAGAATACTGCTGTGAGAAGGATAAGGTTACTGTTTCCTCAAGTTTTGGGTTCAGTGTAAATCCTGCTGCTACATATACTCACTGAGATTTTAAGCAAAAGTTTGAAGTTCACTACCTTGGGGTTAATGTTATTCTTTACCAAGTCTGTAGTGCTGCTGACAATTGCTTATTTAAACCCCAAGAATATTTATGCTACATGATTAAAGCCGTGGTAAAAATAAAATATTCAGAATGCTTCCTGCGTTGAGGAAGCTATCCCTGTATCAGTATTTCATCAATTTGAATTCCTTTCTGCAAATCCAACAAAAGGTATATTTCTTCACCTTATGCATAACACAGGTAAATGGGTTGCCCTAAAACTTCCAAAGAATTCAAATGAAATGAACTGTGCAAACTTACAGAAGCTGTGTTTAAACAATTGAGTGAATTGGTGACAAATTTACTTTCAGTGAAACTACAGTGTAAATCTGGCCTGGGGAACTTGAATAACCAGGAAATCAGACTGGCAGTGGAAAATGTTAAACTGTGTGGCAAGAAAGGCAAACAGCAGTGTTCAAGAATTGTAATTTACATGGGAAGGTGTTACTAGAGATACTGAGATGTGCTTTAGTCAGTTTAGTCTCCAGTTACCTCAGAGGCAGCTTTGCTACAGTGCCTTGGTGTCAAAGCTGGCTTAAGAAGTTCAAGTGGGCAGGTTGCTGCCAAGTGGCAGAAGTTTCCTGCATGTCCCTTCCTCTTGTGCAACAACTCTCTCCCACCTTGTCAGCCTTGGCTCCTTCCCCTGGGCAGGCAGGGTAGAACAGAGCATGCTGTGCCTCAGCAGGGAGATGGCATTGGTGCTTTTCCAGCCAGGGTGTTGTCCTAGTGCCTCAGCAAATTAATAATGGGTGAGTTCTGCCCACTTTTCCCTCATCTACCAGTAACTTCCCAATAATTTCTTGAAGTTGAAAACATACTGAGATTGGTAGAGATCTGTCATATTTGACCTAAATTTGGTAACCAGTCCAAAAGCATGGGAAAAGAGATGGCAAACAGTTCAATTGCAAAAGTTTGTTTTCTCAGGAAAAAAATAGCTAAAAAAAAAAAAAGGCACAGTTTATATAAAAAGAGATACTCTTGTTTTTATAGCATTTTTTTAGAGTTCCAGATAGTCATGAAGATGCATGTTAAAAATAGGAATTGCCAGGGTGCAATAAGCAATTTGTCAAGATACACAGAAGGGCATCATATAATTATAAGGACAAAAAAATGAGAAATTAATCTCTCTAAAGGTTCTTCTGTAAAGAAAGTATTACAGACTGTGTTTCTGGATGTTGAAATTTAATTTGATTCTGTGGAGATGGGAGGGGCTCCCCCTCCTGAGATGCCCAATAGTCTTTTCTCTGTCCTGAGTGTTTAATTTGTTCACTGTGAAGATGACTGTCTTCAATAGGATAAAGAAAATACCATCCTCTTTCAAATATATCCAAGATTAAGAAAAACTTTTCCCAAAATGCAGATAATCTATCTGCTTTGTATTTTGAAAGATTCCTCTTTGCCTAAAGAATACTTTATTAATTTGTTCCCAGTTGGGCAGTGAAGAGCTTGTTGAGACTCATTTGCTTGTTAGATTTTGAACACCTTCTTTCAAACGTTATGCTACAACAAGTACCCAAATGCATGCTCACTGTGTCTGCTTTAAGGGACAAATTCAAGATTCTCCAAGGTCTTGACATTCAGGAATAGCTTTTCTGTTATGCCTTCATCTCCCTCTCTGTCTGTTTTATGCTGCCCTTATTTTTCCTGTTGCCTTTTGCTGTCTCAGGTGTCAAAAGTGAAGCTCAGCACAACTAAGGGCAGCACACCCATGGTGCCTTATACAGGGCACAATTAAGGTCAGGTGGTGCTAACTGAAAATTCATTAACCTGGGTGATTGGGAGAGTGGTAATTTACAGACTAACACTTGCAAGAGATCAAGATTTCTGTTTTGTAATGTGAACACCTTGATTTAGTTCCAGACCTGTTAATATTTTTGCCTTCCAGACCTAATGTGACAGGCAGAGGCACACCCCGTGTTTGTTGTAAAATCACTGTTTATTGCTTCTGACTCTAATCCTTTTGATGGAGTTCTGCACATACAGACACTGCACACCTGTGTTTAGAACAAAGCAATATGCAAATGTGCTCTTCCCATGCAGATGAGCATAATTGGGCTTACCTATTGCAAAGTATCTACTAATAAGGTATAGGTACCCAGAGTGGTCAGTCACTATGGTGGTGGTGTATTTCTAATGCATGTTTCTGTGCTGTGCACTGTGAAATTCACAACCTGGCTTGTAGCCAGAACTTTGTATTAGGAGGATGTTTATAAATTTGAGTAATGCAGTTGTCATTTTATTTTTTAAGAGGAATGTAGGCTTACAGTTTTTGAGAAACAACTTGAGCACTACGCGAGTAGACTAAAATACTGCCTGCTGCTTTCCCATGGATCCTTCCATTAGTTAGCTTTACCTCGCTTTTCCTTATTTTTTCTGTTTAACATATGAGTTGCATGTGTAACTTTCCCAAGTTTTCTTTGTTTTGCAGATGTCTAAACATTTCCTTCTGTGAAAATTTTCTAGGAAAACTTGGTTCTTCTTCTTCCCTATTTTTTCCTTGCCCATTTTGGATAGTAGAGCAAGTGAAGGAAAAATGTCTCAGTACCATTCCTGTGCAGAGCTTGCTCTCAGTGTGTTTTAGAGCAGTTCAGGATTTCTGCATTTTGTAGCACTGAACAGTGTAAGGCCTGAACTAACAGATGTAAGGATTTGACACGCTCTGGGAGACCATGTGTGGTTTGATTCCAGTCATACTGAGCTGTCTACAGAGTCTCTGCCTCTGTCATGGCCTGGGGTGCTCTGGGGGCCTCTGTTTGGGTCGTTACGCTTGCCCAAAGCAGGCCAGTAATTCTCACTGGGTCCCACTGCTTGCCCCAGGGACGTAACAAGGCTGGTGTGTTTTCCCTCTGACAGCAGCTTCGCTTGGAGCAGAACTGGCTCCGCTGATTTTTGCCAGCTCCCCTCCCCATCCCCTTGCATGGTCCAGGCTTGTCAGTGTTGTGGAATTGTCTCTTGCTCCAGTGTTTTGCTCATAATTCTTGCATGCTGTGATCTGCCACTTAATTTTTAATGTTGGGCACATTTAGACCTTCACTTTGTAATCTCTTTGTCTCTTTCTCTCTCTCTCCCTCCTTCCCTCTCTCTTCTTTTTCTCCCTTTCCACTTTCACTAAAAATCCCTTCCCCGTAGGCCCGAGTGGAGCCTGCAGGTCGGCCCTTCGTGTCTGTCGCAGCTCCCGTGTCCCCGCAGACGAAAGCGGTGACGCCCTACACAGCATCGCAGCCGTCCCCGCCGCTGCCACCGCCGCCGCCCCCGCCCCCTCCGCCCCCACCGCCGCCGCCCCCTCCGCCCCCGCCCCTGCCCAGCCAGGCCGCTCCGTCCGCGGGCTCGCCCGCCACCATGTTCGTCAAGTACAGCACCATCACCCGGCTGCAGAACGCGGCCCAGCACGGCGGCCCTTTTTCCAAAGCCCCTGCCTCACAGCAGGCCCCGCCGCCGCCCCCGCCCTCGGCAAAGCCTCAGATCCTGGTGCCCCCCAACGGGGTCATGCCGCCCCCCCCGCCCCCGCCGCCGCCCCCCACACCGGGCTCGGCCATGGCACAGCTGAAGCCGGCACCTTGTGCCCCCTCTGTGCCACAGTTCACGCCACCACCGCCGCCCCCCAAGATACATCAAGTTCAACCAAATATAAGCCAGGCCGCTGTCGCCTCCTCGTTGCCACCACCGCCTCCTCCTGTGCCTGCCCCACCACCACCCCAGGCACCCCCAAAGCCTGTCATGGCAGCTCTGCCCCCTCAGCCTAGTGGCAAGGCAGCGTCACCAGGGGTCACACATGTCACTCCCCCTGTGACTGCAGCCTTGCCCCTTGCAATAAAGAAACAGCCAAGTGTCACTTCTCCCCAGGTGCCTCCTCTGCCCCCGGCCCCTCCTGGCCCCATTCCCCCTGCGACATTCCCAAAGCAGCAGAGTTTCTCAGTAAAGCCTCCTCCATCCCCTCAGTCCCCAGTGCCATCGGTGGTGAAGCAGATAGTCAGCCAGTTCCCCCCTCCTCCCACGCCACCTGCCGCTGAGCCCCAACCTCTGAAACCCCTTCCACTGAGTGTGGCTCCACAGTCACCTCCAGCAGTGAAGGCAAAGCCCAAATGGCAGCCTGCTGCTGCTCCTTCACCAGATTTCCCCCCTCCTCCACCAGAGAGCACTTTAGTGTTTCCTCCTCCACCTCCTTCCCCAGCTTCCTCTGCAGGTTCTCCCCCACCTGACAAATCAGGGTCTCCAGTAAAAAAGGCCGGCAAGACATCAAGCCCCGGAGGGAAGAAACCACCTCCGACACCTCAACGCAACTCCAGCATCAAGTCCACAAGCTCTGCTGAGTACCATGAGTCCAAGAGGCCTTCAGTGGACCGCCTTGTCAGCAAATTTGCACACTCCCCAGAGCCGTCAGGATCTCCTTCCAAGGAGTCATCGCCTCCTCCAGCGCCTCCAAAGCCAGGAAAGCTCAACCTATCTGGTGTGAGCCTGCCCATTGTCCTTCCACAAGGTGGGCTCCCAGCCAAGGCTTCTGTTCCGATTGTGTCTGGAAAGGAACCTGTGGTTGAATTCCCTTCACCACCATCCGATTCAGACTTCCCACCACCACCACCTGAAATAGATCTTCCTCCCCCTCCAGTAGAAATTCCATCTGTGTTTTCAGGCAGCACCTCCCCAAAAGTCGCTGTTGTAAATCCCCAGCCACAAGCATGGTCAAAACCATCTGTGAAAAAAGCCCCACCACCCACACGCCCCAAGCGGAATGACAGCACCCGACTGACACAGGCAGAGGTTGCAGAGCCCCCAGGGTCAGCTGGCCCACAAGTGCCCACCTCACCCAAGTCCAGCCTTAGCGTTCAGCCGGGATTCCTGGCAGACCTCAACCGGACGCTGCAGCGGAAATCCATCACCCGGCACGGCTCGCTCTCCTCCGCGCGGATGTCCAGAACGGAGCCCACGGCCACCATGGACGACATGGCCCTGCCTCCACCCCCACCAGAGCTGTTGGCTGACCAGCAGAAGACCAGCAGCTTTGGGGGCAGTCATATATCTGGCTATGCAACGTTACGGAGGGGGCCGCCCCCCGCACCCCCTAAAAGGGATCAGAACACCAAGCTGTCACGCGACTGGTAGTCAGTCCCCAGGGCCAGTGCTCTCCGTGACTTGTGGGCTGCTCTGTGATCCGCCAGCCCGTGGAGAGGATGTGGGGATGCGGATGATAGCCCCGTTAAAAGAGGTGATCTCAAACTGCAGCTATGGCTAAATGCAAAGACATGGCTAGGTTAAGAAAGATGGGGGCTTAGGGATCTTGATACGTTATTGGGAAAAGTGGGTAGAGAGGTATTGGCTTCATTCTTTCGGTTTCTTTTACCCTTCTTATGGATTGGACCAAACCCCCATTTTCTTACTTTTTCTGCATTTAGGGGAGGGGGAGGGAGAGAATTTTTTTGTAGTGTCTGTCCACGTGAGACATGTTTGTGCATGTATAATAAGTGTAGGTATATAATATATTGTGATATATTTCGTCGCAATTATAGAAGATAACCAGAATGTTTTTGTAGATCCGTATTTATTGTTTCAGTCAGTATATTATCTGGAATCGGACTCTAACTGGTCAAATCTTACCATAAAGATGGAGATGTAGGGGGCACTTTAAAGAAAGGAAATAAAAAACCTAAACCCACAAACTTCTCAGCAGTTTGTGGTGGGTAAATTCTGCAAAGCTGAGGTGTTCGGCTGGTAACTGTACGTTGTCCATTGATTGAAAAGTTCAGATGCAACATACCAAAACATTCTGGTCATAATACTACTGAAAATGAGTATGTTCAGAGGAAAGAAATAGATTTTATATATAGTGGGCTGGAGTGAAATATATTTATACTATAAAGAGCCTCCCCCTCCTTTCAAATAGTTTAAAAATATACACTGATAGAAATTATTTCAAACTTATTTGTCCATGCAGTTAAGTAGGATAAATATATATTATTCCAAACCATTATGCATTCTAACTGATAATAGGCTCAATCATTTGTTTCTGTGGCTCAAGATGAATATATTTGTGTTAACCCCTTCTGAAAGCTGCCAGGACTCCTGCAATTGGAAATCCTGCCAACCCCCAAGGCTGACCCACGCCGATCCGTGAGCTGTCCGTGTAACTCTTGCCCTGAATGAACAGGTAGGTTTCTGTAGAAAGTGCTGTGTGCTGCCACAGGCATGCACAGCATCCAGTCTCACCTGGTCTGGGCCTGGAAAGATGTAGTGTCTTCACAAAAACAAGCATCTGGAAACGTGTCAGGAAAGTACTGTTTGTAATTGATTGGAAATTGTCAGGAAACTTTCCCTTCTGGAAAGAGAGAAGGGAGCAACAATTTCAGGACAAGCAGAGTAGGAATTCTCTCTCTTTTCTTTGACCTGCCAGAGACTGTGACCAGTGCATTAACCTGTTTATTACAAAGTTGCACTTCTAGCAGTCAAGGAAGAAGACTGGAAATAAAACAACCTTAAAGAGGCAATAACATTTGCTAAGAATTTCATCTAAGGGCCCATACGAGCAGAAAACAGATTACTGGTTTGCTTGGTTTTTTGTTAGTCACCGATTTACAGTGGGTCACCACATCAAGCATGACAGTCCTTTTTCTTCAGTAGCTTCATTGTACAGTCTTACCCACATACTCAGACCTTGTGATAAGGTAGTGTAAGTGGTCTTATATATCACTGCACATTCCTTGCAGGGTGGTGGGACACAGCCTTTGTAAAACAGCTAAAATACTTGGACTGTAACTACCCCATCTTCAGCTGTTACAGCTTCCCTTCTCAGCCTGGGGATATTGTCAATACATAGTGTCAATAGGCTCATAGGGCAAATAATTTCACTGTTTGCTTACTTTTTCTCCAAAAGCAAACTTTAAATGCTTTCTTTTCCCCAAAGAATGAAACAAAGACAGCAGCCTGACCTGCAGTATCTGCAGATGTGTAAAACCAATATAAACTAATCTCTCATTAAAGTAATTCAGGATGATACATTTAAGAAATATTGTGACAGTGTCCCCCATTCCTTTTTTTTATAAAGTTTTTTTTTAAGTCCAAAAAATGAAATAAATGTCTTTGTGAATATTTTATTAATAGGAAAAAAAGTTTTGCTAATTTGAGGTGGAAAATGACACATCTATAACTATATACTTTTAAATAGGTTCATCATGAAAAGAGAAAAAATAGTGGTGCTGTCTCTGCTGAACTGTTTCATGTGATTTTTTTAAAATCTGTTTCAGCACCTCTGGAAATTGTTTTAATATTTCAGACTAGATTTTTTGAGCAATAAGAGTATATACCATTATGTGCATTTTTAAAGCACTGCTATGGAAAGGCACTTTTTTGTATCTTTCAAATTGTGCACCAAGTTTTGTTTCTACTATTTTTGTGCTTACAAAGTGTCCTTAAAAGCATTTGCATTGTTGATTTTAAGCATGCTCAGTGTAGCTGGTGACTAACTTCACAGGAGGGTTGTTAAGCTATACTGCAGTTCATGGGTGCTGTAATTTTCACCTTGCTCCTCCTGCTGCTGTGTCCTGTGCGCAGCTCCTGGGGCTCAGACACACCAGAGGGCAAAAGGTGCTCGCTACAGCTGTGGCTGCTTGGCCCTTAGCCGGGGGAGGTGGGCAACGTGTGCTCCCCAGGTGAGAGCAGTCAGGGAATTCTGCTTGTCCCACTTGCTTTCCTTTTCCCCAAGACAGCCTCACTGGTGTGTGTCAGTTCCAGCCCTTTTACTGTAGTTCATTCAGTGCAGGTACCTCTGGGCTTTGGACTCGTCACATCAGTGTTTTGAGTGCAATTTATTCAGAGGCATTTCAGCTTTGTTCTTGTTTTCCTGTGTCCACATTTATTTCCCCAGTATCTCTCCCTAGACAATTAATCCATGCTTACTACTGCAGGCTGCCCACAGCTTGCTGGGAGACAGTTGTGTAACTCCTAAGTCTGCAGCAAAAGAATGAATGCCAGCAAAGGTGGCACCCTGTATTCCTTCTAGTTAGTTTCCTTCCTAAGGCAGTAGTGATCCAGTGAGTGGCTGCTGCTTGCTTTCTCTCAGATGAGCATGGAAATTTGGCTACAGTGTGGTTCAGGCAACCTGGTTGCCTTTCCAGGTTATGAGATACCCCCCATTGTAACTTCCTTTTCCAGTATATTTACTGTTTTTGTGACAGTGAATATTTACACCTTGTTTCGCAAGTAAGTTGTTTTCCCCCATGTGCAGTCATCTTATAATTGCAACATAATATTTATTAAATCAGAAAATTAAGGGGCTGGACTTCAGACACCCAGGAAGAGGCTTCCTGCTACAAATATGGGCAGTAATACTTTTGGCAGTTTTGAAATGGGCGTGTGAAGGCTGAGTGCTTATACTCCAGACACAAAAGTGCTTTGATCCCAGAATACACAGAGTGTACGGCTCGGGTTGCATTACATGAGGCAGAGCACAGGCTGGCCACTTGTTAAGGTGGGTGTCAGGGACCCTGCAGCTGCAAGGGCACCTGAGAGGGCTCAGCTCTGTCCGTTAATCTTTTCCACATCTGGTCTTCATTTCCCCTCCCCTGATGCAGCGTAGCGTCACCTCTGAGTACCAGAGCCCTGCCCAGCCAGGTGTCTGTGCCCACAGCCCAGGTGTAGGAAGCAGGGAGTTATTCTCAGATGCTTACAGCACCATTCAGGGACTGGGGAGTTGCTTTGAAAAGGAAAACTAGGCTCTTATAGCAGCACTAAGCTTAGATGAGAAATTACTTTTAAAACTAACAGAAACCACAGGTTCTAAAGAAACCATAGGTAACATGTTTCAGGTGGCTATGCTAGGGGCCCTGTTGAGTCTTTTAACACCTGTAGCTGGGAGAGGAAGTTAGGCACACGTGTCTGAATCATTCTCTTATTTTCTATGGAAGAGGAAGTTTCCTGCTTCACACTGCACAGTGGTTTCCTCCTGTGGCAAACCACCCCTGACTGCTCGGACTCGGTGATGACCTCAAAGCCAAAGAGCTCCTCTCCTGAGCTTACTCTGCACTGAGTGACACATCAGGGAAACAAAGTGCTGGTACCTGGATTATTTGGTTTCAAGTCTGAGGGGAGAGGAAGCAGTTTTTTCAACAAGTGCATTTTAACATTTACTGTTCTGGGCTTGTACATTTAAAGGTTTTCTAATTCCTTCTTTCTGTGCCCTTAGGCAACCAGATAAATCATATCAGCTCAGAGATAAAGTGTGGTCAGTCTTCCTCTCACTTAAAATTTTTTTTTCCACAGTTTAAGGAACCAAAAGTGCCATTTCAACAGCAGAAGGGCAAAAAGAAATTTTCTGCTTTTTACAGAAAACAGCATAGAACCAAATTGTTTTGCTACAGTGGTACTACCACAGGTAAATTTGTTTCTTATTCAAAATAAGATTATAAGTGGGTTCTAATATGAGTACTATTTCAACTAGTGTCATGTTAAAATCAGTTGCACTCCAGAAAAGCAGTATGAA
This sequence comes from Haemorhous mexicanus, assembly GCF_027477595.1. Taxonomy (NCBI): domain Eukaryota; kingdom Metazoa; phylum Chordata; class Aves; order Passeriformes; family Fringillidae; genus Haemorhous; species Haemorhous mexicanus. The sequence continues at coordinate 24,447,482 of NC_082348.1, read as the reverse complement.
TTCTGGCAGAAGGTAGTGAGGATGAAGCCAGAACATGGGAGTGTGGTTGGTTGCTGAGGGTTTTTTTTCCTTATAGCATTGCTAAGGGGTAGATTATGTACTCAGTCACACAGTGCTCCTCAGCTGCAGGTGAGTCTTACTGCTTTGGGGCCCATACCTGGCACCTGGTGTTGAGCTCTGCATTCACTCCCTTGCACCACTGGGACAGACTCCAAACCAGAGAGGATTTAACACTACAAAGGTTTTTTTGCCATGTGCTGGTGGGATTTTAAGCTTTATTTTGGAATTCTGAGTTTGTCTAAGATGAGTAATTTTGCTTTCTGAATTTTCTTTCCTTCAATTAAAACATGCCCATGAAGGGGCAAAAAAAAACCCCGAAAACAACAGGGTTTTGTTGCAGGGGCAGCAGTCACTAATACTGTGACACAAGTTTGGTCTAGTTGTGAGAAGTTTAAGACACTAAACTGCAAAGGTGAAAAACACACACTAATCCAGCACCACATCAATTACTCTAATTGCTACCAACCAACCATGGGGAAAATACTGACTTGGGTAATGATCATTTGGTGCTCTAAGGCACTCGGTGAGGCAGGGACTCAGTGAGCTCTCTGCTCAGCAGATGGATCTTGGGTAAAGGGGAGTTAGAGAAGGTAGAACACTTGGAGGAACAGGAACTTGTGCTGTAGAAATTAGTGAGAAGGACCTTCAGTAACCGATTGTGGACACTACCCCCCCATTACTTAAATGCTTGAAGGACGCTTGTCTTCAAGGAAATTTTGGAACTCAACTGTTTGCTACAGTGGAAAATAATTTCCTTCCAGCTTTCCCAAGATGCCAAAGATGCATTCTGAGCTAAATTCCAGGTATGCAGATGTGTGTACACCAGTCTCTTGTTGCCAGGGGTCTCATACTGCTGATCTCTAGCGTGTCTGGTGAGAGTACAGGGTGCCACTCTTAGATGTTGTGCGTCCCTTGCCTTTAACAGACACTGGGAACTGGGAACACACTTGCAAAGGAGAGGTTAGCAAACAAAGCTGTGCCCGTGGCACCCTGCTGGCTGATTTGGTGCAGCACAATAACGCTTGTACTTCTAAAAGAAAAACTAAATGTTTTGTCCTAAGTTTTAATTGGAAATCTTAGGCCTCCTAAGAGGACGGCAGTGGACCAGAAATGAACTGGAGCAGCAGTTTGGTTTGTAGCTTACACTAATTGTTACCAGTCACTGGGAGTATTCTGTATAATACTGGAGATGCAAGTGTAAGAAGTGTCATTGCAATGATGATTCGTCTGTGCAGCAAACTTGTGCTGAGTGCTGTAAATACATTCATGTTTACTGCTTTAAAAAGAAAATTGCACATTTTATCTTTCATGGGATTGCCTCCCCTCTTCTTCCCTTTCCAAACAGAAAAAAAAAAATAAAAATCAAAGCTCTTTTAGATTGATAGTGTCAGGTTGGGGGGAGCTTTGCCATATTATAAATATATATAAATATATGTATAAATATACTTTTTTAAGCATGAGAGAGGACAAAAGAAATACTACATTATAGAGTAACCAATATAGATCATTATACAATGGAATATGCACAATTCAATAAAGATGTAGTTAAATTTAATACTCTGTTTTAATCCTCTGTCTTGCAATTTTCCTTTTTCATGAGCTCGAACCCACACTGTGTTTTCAGGTCATCAGTTCCTCTTGGTAGGGGTCAGGTAGCTGATGGTCTACAGCTGTATGCCAGTCCTGTGCTCACTCCCAAGGAACCTGCTGCTATTCCTTTGCACCGTTCTTGCTGCTGGGTCAGAGCTGGCTGTTACAGTTACAGGTCTAAAGAGGAGCCCGTGTGCAGGCTCACCTTTCCCAGAGAACAGCTGCTGCCTGGTAAGTGCTGCTGTGGCCCCGCTCTGGGGGCTGGAGGGAACATGGCTGGGAAATGCTCTCAGCCTCACCCTGCAGCCCTCAGCAGCAGAGATCTGAGAATGACATTAGCTAGTGCAGGCAAGGGGGAGTCCCACAGAGGGCAAGGAGCTGCTGAAGGCAGCAGGCCAGATGCCAAGGTTTGTACCTTTGCTCAGAGAGCCTCAGGGACAGGCTCCTGCACGCACAAGCCACCATCCCTGGCCCTGGTGCATTGAAGGGTGTAGCCAAAGACAAGAAATGTGACACGGCTGTGGCACACTCACAGAACGCATGATGTGTGCTTTGTTCTTTTTATTTAGGGCTCATTACAAGAGGGTTTAGTACACAGCAACAATTAATTCCAAGTACAATTAAAAAAATTTAAAAATTGGGTTTTGCACTCACTGGAAGGTGATTCAAATGGCACACACACTAAAACGTTACTGGCGGCATACAGCTCCCCAGAGTCCTGTGGGCTTGGTCATTTACAGTGGGCTCTGCATCCATCCACTGCATCAGCAGTGCCAAAAGCAAAAGCAGAGCGTGCTGCTCCAACTGCAAACCAAAGGGGGGGGTATATTTGCTTTCAGAAAAAAGTGCATGGACAAAATCCATGTTAGACACTGACATCTCCAGAGAATTCATAGAAACTACTTGTCCATGCAAGTTGCAAAAGACACTTTTTCAAATGTGAAAATAAGCACTTGTTCTTTACAAAAAAAATCCTGGACATGTCAGCACTTACTGAGGCTGTAATGGAAATAAATTTGTACATAGCTCTTCCTATTAGTAGTGGTAGGATTCTTCAGAAGTGTAAAGAGAAACTGGAATAAACGTACTGCACCCATTTCAGCAGGGTCCCCATGTCAGTGTTCAGCAGGGTCCTGGGTGTAGGCTTACCTCTGGACAGCAGGCGCCTGCTGCCATCACAGTCTTGTAATAGGTCTTGTAATAAGCAGAGGTGCTAATAAAGTTAGTACATTTAGTGTACCAAAAAAAACCCCAAACCTCTTCCTCCATTGGTTGGAGATTACACAAAACACATGAGTGGGTTTTTTTTTTTTTGAATGAAAGCAGCAGAACATCCTGATCTGTGAATTATTCTTTTTAACAGCAGTTGTCAAACTGTGGCTGCATCAAGCTTTCAGCATGTCCCCATGGCTGTGAGGTGGGGGTCCCACTATGCTTGAAGTTTTAACATCCGAAGTAGGTAAATAGGGCTGTTACTACACATTGACTTCAGCTACTGTGGGGGATTTCCCCCAGCACAAACCACACATTGTTCCCTTGTACTCTTCTGACCTCTGTTTTATCCACAACTGCAGCCATGCCAAATACTGGGAGATGCCAGAAACTGGGGAAGGTGAATACACCTGTAAGCACAGTAAATTCTTGTAACTGGCACCCCAGAAGCTGTAGCCCAGGATGCTGCTGGTAACTGTTTCCACCACCACCTTCCCTAGAGGTTTGTGTTGTAAATACTTGCTTTAGTGAATGCAACAGTGTTGTACCTTTTCTACTGCCACGGTTGCCAACATCAGTACTGAAGTCTCTGCATGGGGTTTGTAACACTGCCTGAAATGCTGCAGTGCCTTCACCAGTGACTCTCGATACTCTGAATGCAAGTACTGCTCCTAGTAAAGCCACAGCACCACAGTCTGTCCAACAGCATCCTCTAAGCAGCTTCCAAAAAGGACCTGCGGAGAATACAGATGGTCACCTGTTTTACAAAATGTCCTACTGCACGTCTGGGAGGAGAAGCTCTGTAAATGCTGCCAGTTAACTAAACAACATTAAGTTCCATCCTTTCCAGAAAAGAAAACATGGAAATTTTGCTGTATGCCTGGAGCCCACAGATATAAATACTAAAAAAGCAGGCTCGTTTCCAGCAGAGAGGTGCATCTACGACATCTGCCAGGAAGTGGTGGAAGTTGCTAGGAAGAGGACAGTATTAAGTCACCATCAAGCACAGGTGGGAGGCACCACAGAAGTGCAACAGTATCAGTGCAGAGTACTCTTCCACCTCTAGTCAACAATGTGCACATCCACAGCAGGCAGGCAGCCCACACTCACTGCTGGAAAAGGCTCCTCAGTCCTGTTGCTTCCTCGCTTTCTTTTCATGATCAACTGAAACACCCCAGGTAAAAGTGGCACTTTTCAGAAGCTGCATTACTGCCACTGTCAACTTTGGCTCTCACCAAGAACCCTCAGCAGCAAGAAAAGAAAATGCCCAGCAGCTGTGAAAGGAGAACAAACTGCTCTAGCAAGAACTAGCTGGGTCTAAGCCTTTCTGGCACCCACAGGTAAGCCACCAAGCCACACACCACAGGACCTGTGGTTCACACTAGCAGACATCTCCAGACACACTTATGACATCCAACTCAACTATCTGCAAGGATAAGCTGAATTCCAGGAACATGGTCAGCCCCCTGGAAACACACACCAAGCTGTCATCTACCTCAGGGCCAAGCCACACCTCTTGTCCTCCAGCGAGAGCCGTGGCTCTTCAGTGCCTCAGTGTGTGTCTGTGTCTAACCAGTCAGACCATCAAGTGATCCAGCATTGCTTCAGCTCTCTGGTGCCTACTCCAGCCACTGCACATGCCCTCAGGACATTCAGGCATAGAATTTCCTGGTCACCTCTCCTGCCCCTCTCAGCCCTCTGCTGCAACAGCTGAGGGGAAGGGGAAAAGGAGGGGAAAGAATGGGTCAGACACATGCAACCTCAGCTATTCCTCTTTGGCTGGAATGAAGGCACCAAAATGAACCTGCTTCAGCACTAGATGTGGACAGACTCGGTCAGACCTCCTCATCAGGCACATGATGGAGAGGCAGCTGTAGTTAACAGCTTTGTCCCTGGCGCCAAGAGGAAGGAAGAAACCTTTGATACACAGCAAACCAAGGCAAAATACACCGCTAGAGGATGCTGAACAATTTCTGTGCACAATGAAAACAGCTGGCTGGGCTAAGGCAGTTCTCACAAAGGGAGAAACATATACATTTTGGCCATTCAGCACTCTTTGGGCTATGCTGGAGTGTCTCCTTCCCCCACCTCTCAAGCGTACACACTCCCGCTTCAACAGCCTGTGATGCAAAACACCATGAGCTGTGGCAGCAAAACTCGGCAGTGAAGAGATGTTGTGCACCTTATTTAAAATACTGAGGTGTTTCTCCCCCAGCCCCCCATTTGCCACCCCCCTTTAAAGTAAACCTGTAAATTAAAAAGGGGTGGGGAAGAGAAGGTTTTGGACAAGGAGAAGTACAAGGGACAAAACTGGAAACACAACCCTCACTGACTTTACTAGCATGCAATCTATGTAACATTAATATACAAAGCCTGTTTACCTCGGCCTGGTCTATGACCATTACATCACATCATCCCCAAACAAGCAAGAGAATTAAAATCTGTACAAAATAAAAATATGCATAAAACTCAACAAATTTCTTTACATTAGTACTGTATAATAAAGCATAAAACCAGCAGGAGGTGACCCAGAAATTCCATCCACAGCAGTTCTTGCAGGATAAACAATTCCATGTTCTATCAGCAGGGACCAAACTAACCCCTGGCCTGTCAGACCAAAGCCAGTTCTTCAGGAGCTGTCACACAGCTGTCCTGAAAGTGGAATCACTAAGGGTTTTGTAGCCTCATCTTCTGTGCTGGGCTCTGCAAGCATTCATCTCACACTGCTCTGCTCTCACAACACAGAAAGCTTGCAAAACGAAAAACCAACTGAAGATAAAGTATCACACACAGTGGGAGTAGACACTACCCCACCCACCTGCCAGAAGTGTTCAAGCACAAGCTCTTGCTCAGACTGGATTAAGACATGTTTCACTATAGTGTGACCTGCCAGCTGCAGCTTGGGTGCACAGGCAGAGGTTCAGCTCTCACTTAAGAAATCATTAGGCTGCCCTAACAATGCATTTAAGCACTGTGGGCTCAGTTTTTGCCACAAACATTTCCAAGGCAAGAGAAGCCAGGAAAACTGATATTCCTGGAAAACACAGCCGCCCTGTAAGCACCAAAGGCTTGTGAAAGCTGCTGTTCAGTCACCTTTGCTAGAAGCACCACCTCTCTGTGCCAAAAGCTTAGACCTGCCCAATGACACTAGAAACAGTTATTCCAGTGACTGCACAACCAAGTTCTGGACTTGCTTCCACAGAAATGATGGGCTGAGGGAACTAAACATGGCTGCTTCTCTTAGTCTTGCTGCAAGAAAACTTACCAGAGAGTAAAAGGCTTAAAGGGTATCTGTTCTGGCACTCATCCTAAACAATGCTGTCAGCTTCCAGAAAGAAGACAACATGTGGATTAGCAAGGGAGAAAGCGATTTCTATCTGCACACGAGTTTTTTCAAAGTTGTCCTTCCTGCAGACTTTAACCAAGCCAGTTTTTTGTGCACTGTCACAGGAGTTCCACAAGCTCACAGCAGGTGATTACATTCTTCCATAGCCTACAAACACACCTATTTGTTTGTTCCTCTTGCCCTCTGAGCAGCTGTGGCACCTCCCTGCCCAGGCTGGCACTAAATATGCAAGGGGCTGGGTCAGCTACCTGTGCTGGTGCCAATGCCATCACCCTGCACTCCTGTGCACTGCTCTGTTTTAACACCAGCCTCTCCAGCTGCAGCACTGCCTCACCTTGGACAAGCTACTCTTGGTACCAGCTAGAACTTGGCCAGGTGACAGTCTAAAGATGCCCTTGCTCAGGAGGCTCTGAATTTGCAGGCTAACAAGACTTAACAGGAAATTTAATTAATTAATGCATGATATTTACCCACAGGTAACATTGAGAGGTTCTTAAGGGCAGATGAGTATAACCATCACTTACAGTGATCTGTAAAATCACTGAGCAGAACTGTTAACTGAGACTAGATTAGAAAGCCAAGTATCATCACAAGGGGCTACAGAGTCTTCACTTGGTATTACTCCACCCCAAGCCACCAGTACGGCTCAAAATACCTATTTTAATAAACAATGGAGAGGGCTAGGGGAAGAGCTAGGACTACTACTAGTTACTGCTTGGATTTCCATGGGAAACCAGTACACACAACAGCCCTTTTTGCTTCCACTGAAGAGATTTTGGCAACAGACATGAAGACGACAATTGCCGTTTGTCCTGCCTCTGCACAGGGCTCTCACAGTACATATGCAAATCTAGTCGTCAAGTACAAAACAGCCAATTTACAATACCTGATTGGATTTTTAAGATTATATTGTGCATAAAACTAAAGTTGGGGGCAAGTTTCTCTAGTGCAAGCAGGCATGAGTAGATTTGAACCTTAGATCACACCCCCTAGAGTAAATCCTCAGACCCCAGGAGGACCTGTAAACTTTGTTTCGCCTTCACCATCAACGGCATCTGTGAGTTCTGTTTGAACCGGCAGCAACCGTGGCAAGGAGCTCGCTGTGGAGAGGAGCACAGTTACATCAGTGCAGAACACAAAACAAATATGTGGCATTCTGAAGATGAGAAATGGGGGTGGGGATCCTCTGGGCTGCAGCCATCTGAATTGTCTAAACTGAAAGGTGAGTGAATGAAAGCCGGCTCTGTGTGCCCTGTGTCAGCCTACGTGTGCAGAGCAGCTGCAGAAGTGTTTATGCTAAAGAAGCATCCAGCTATCTGGAAGTCAGTTACAGGAACGTCTCTGTGTAGAAATCCCAGTGTTTGCTAGCACATGACTGTTCTTCCAGCTGCACAGGAGTGTAGTGTAGAAACAGGAGGGATGTCCACTGGCCAGTAACCTTCACCACAAGCATCCAGGACATTCCCAGTGCCAGGCACTGCTTCCAATGGTAGTACCATGAGGGCACACAGGACTCCTGAGACAGATCCCAGGGCCTGTCAGAAGTCAGAATTTGAGTGAAGTATGAGCTGATCAACAAGTTTGTTACATCTGAATGGGTCAGCTTAATTCAAAGTCAGATAGCTCAGGATAGCCTCTGCTGGCAGCTGAAGAGCCATTTGTTCAAACAACTCAAATCACTATTGTCTTATCATGAGGGGGAAAAGGGAAAAAAAAAAAACCAAACCAAACCCAAGAGAGTGGTTGTTACAACTATCCTTCATTCAGTTATACTGGATGGGGCCCCAGAGGCTGGTGGAGATCTGGGAGGCCCTGACAGCTCCTGCAGCAGGAGACGCAGTGTTCTGTCCTCTGGTCGGTCTTCACTCTGAGTAATGCATGATCGACTCCACGTAGTTCCCTGGGAACAGCCCCGTCACTCCATTCATGACCCCCTCATACCAGCCATCATCATTTTTCTTGATGACGTAAATGATGGCACCTTCCTGAAATGAGAGCTCATCTTCCTTGTCCTTGGTGTAGTCATAGATTGCCACCACTAGGAAAGAACAGAATGTGAGTGTTAGGAGAGGTAGGGGAGGAGGAGGAGGAGGAAAATCCAATCATCCTCCCTCACGCAGGCGCTGCCTCACCTGTGTGTGTGCCAAATGACCTGCTGAGAGAAACACCCCCTTTGTACAAGCTCACGCTTTGAAGCACATGAGCCAGGACTCCTTTAACTCTTCTGTTCTTACGATTTCCAGACTCACCAGAGGAAGTGTCCAACTGTATGATAAACTTTTGGTGTGGAACAATACAACAAGGTGGTTGTGAATCCCCATGGCTAGGACCACTCACAACTATTCCTACACGTGCTAAACCAGATCTCAGCACAGGAAAGAGCAGGAAAACATGGAAGAGGGAGTGTAGCAAGAGCTCTCTTCAGGCCACAGTACGAGTGAGCCAAGGCTGATATCCCAGACTTCCATCTACCTTAGCTACTTCCACGTTTAAATCTCTAAAGGTCATGTGCATCTCAATATCCAGCAGCCACTCCCAGGGACACAGCACCAAGGTGGGCGAATCCCTGTTAGAAGCCACAAAGAAAGAAGGTGGAAATGCACACATACTGTATCAGGACATTTTTCTAACAGCTGCAGAATATTTTAGTGATGGCACAAAAGTTGTTAGGAAAGGCAAAGAAATTGGACAAAGCACTTGGAAATATTAAATAGAACAGTCCTGAAATGGCAGAAAATAGACGTAGAATTGATACACTTTTCCAATCTTGGTGCTATCATTATGTGTTTCATAGAGCAAGTTAGCTATGCCAGACTCTGAGTACTTTACCAAATAGCATCAATCACTGCTTTGAGAACTTGGCAACGAAACACGCAGTGCTACCACTGGGGAAAAAAAAAGTACGTTGGACAGGGATCCTAAAATCTTGTGCTGAGGATAGATGGAAAGATACTCTAAACTAAAGCAAGGATTAAAAATTAACAGCATGTGTTCATAAAACCACTGTCCAAGAGTTCTATTAAACTCATCATTCTTTTCAAAAGAAAAAAGGTCATTTCCTTTTTGAGGGAGCAAAGGAATCAACACAAACCAACACTAGGGAAACCTGGATCCAGAAGAGATTATAAAATATACAGATCAATCCCAGTGGAAAATGAGTACGCAAATAATTTTTTTATCATGTGACTAGAGGATACTTTAAAAACACATATTGTTAGCTCTACAATTGTGCCAGCAGTTGTTAAGTAACTTATTCTGTACAGTTTTAGACATATAATTCTAAGCAAACAAAACACCAATGGAGAAATAAGTAAGATTTTAGCTTGAAAAACAAGTGTATGAACATGTGATGCATTCAATTTAAGTCCTTCAAAATTCCTTTCTAAGGGTTTTGAAATTTCTTCCTGGAGTCACTGTGCTATTCTTCTTCACTCCCTTGAAGACAATAATAATCATCATCATCATCCAAGGACCATGGTAACTTCCAATTCCTTTCTAACTTCTAGTCCCTTTGGATACTGAATGGATTCATTATTTCATGATCACAAGAAGGAAACTCTTCCTTAAATTTGTGAAGAAAATTTGCTCCTTGTTAAGCCTCATAAAATTTACCTGAAGCCTGGTTTTGTTTTTACGTCACCACTGCTTCCTCCAGTATGTTATTTACGTATTGGCAACAGTCCTCTCTCTAAAAGGCTGTTTAATCCTTCAGTCTGTAGTCCCACCAGATCAAGCTGTGAGCTTGTCACATGCCCCGAGTTATGAGGAGGCCAGGCCAGCATTGCAAGAAAGGCTCCAGATGAGACAGGAAGCAGCAATACTGACTCAGGAGGTGGCATCCTGCCCTGTCAGCCTAAGCCAGGGCTTCTTTTAGTTTCTGTCTGAATGTGTTTCAATGCAGTTATAAAAAACAGAATTACTCATTTAGGCTGATATTCTTCCACTCAGTGATCTTTGGTTCTTCAACAATTACAGAGTTTGGCTGAATTCTGTTATATCCAACTGACCATAAATGTAGGCTAGGCTGATTATCCAGCTGGAATCTGTGAACACACACTTAAAGAAAGTGGTGAAAGTGCAATTTTTCCTTCTGGATACCCATTTCCATTCATCTGATTTGCAGAGCCAAATCATTTTCTTATCTTTTCCTGCCACACGTCCAGACACAGAGCTCAGTGGAAAACTGCAGTGCACATCCCTGGACACTGCAGGTTGGCTGTTGCTATTACAGTCACAGTGGCTGTTACAGTGGCAGTGTCCTCAAGTTCAGCATCCCCAGTAACTATATCCTACTGAACAATTTCTCCATCTGCTCCAAATGGATCTGCTATTCACTTCCATCCTCAGCTCTTAGTGTTAAAGGTTAAATGTTAAACCTCCCACACTGCTTGACCCTCTACAGCATGGGGTCATATTGAATCCCATTCCAATATACAGCAACTCTCTTGGAATTTGACACCTCTTTGGTGTCCCAGCTTCTACTGCAAAGGTCATTTACCCTAACCCTATAAAAATGCTCTCATATGAACTTAAATAGGAGAATGGTCATATCAAAAGTACAAATCCTAAGAATGGGATTTGGAGTAGAATTTGGGAATTCTACTCATTGGGGGTAAATGTGTTGGAAGAGCTACTTACTTTCATCTATTTTGTCCACTTTGAATCATGTGGAGCAGAATACTAATTTTAGGAACTTAAGGAGTTGCCACAGGACAAATTATTTTGCTGAATAAAGCATTTTAATTCCCAGCAGTATAAGTATACAAATTCTCTGAGTATTAAAGTCCTCTTTTAGTATAAGGTTTCTCATTAATTTTAAAGCTTCAAAGCTTGCTACAAAAAACTCACAGCCAAGCACTTCTCTCCCAATTCCAGCAAAGCAGTCAAATCTCAAGACATGGGCTAAGTAGAGACATTCATGTAACTACAAGAGAATCCACATCTATGTCAATATCTCATTTTTTCTGGTATCCTAAACTACTATAGCCTAACTACTATAGTTCTTCATATGCTGAAAGCAGTTTTATTTTCTGCTACTTTTAAAAGTGTTTCTAAACACAGACAAATCTTTTCAATATTTTAGTCATCTAGTTTTAAAAATACATATCAAAACTATCGTTTTGCATGTGTCTCTACATCAAGAGAGACAGTGTTTGGCTTCTTATACTTTTGCTCCCCACAGGAAACATTTTCTGACTAAAAGCCTGACTTTCTCCAGCTTATCTTTAAAGACTCTCACATCTTCCATGTGAGATGGAACAGATCTGTGTCTATATGCACCTACATAAACTATTTTAGTTCCCAAGCTCAAGAAGTCCCACAGGAAAGCAGAACAGAACTATCATTCAAACATCATTATTTCCTCAAACAGAAAGTTGTTTCTTAAGGCAGAGGCACACACTGCCCCCCCTACCCTTGCATTACTATGAGACACTATAAACACACATCAGGGCCTCTTCTTTCTCTTTTGCTGACTAAAATGCTGTAATACCAAAGACTGGTATGAAGGAGTGTAGGCAGACTCTATGTGCAAAAGCAGGATGGCAGGAACACATACAGAGAGTTGTTACAAATACAACCCTACTATCTCTTCTAGCTCCAGACCTACCCTTTTCTAAGTATGTCCTTGGTGCCCAGGGAGGGTCCTCCTCAGCATAGGGATCGCTGTACTCCACCACAGCTGCTTCCTCCTCCTCATAATCCTCGGGAGGTGGGGGTGGAGGTGGAGACTCATCAAACACCGTCTCGTCCACAGGCGGAGGCGGGGGAGGAGTATCTGAAACTGAACACAAGTAACAGTACAACCATGAAAATGTCTCTACAACCGTGGTAGCTGCTTCAAGTCATACCCTCTATCCCAATTAATGGAAGTGGCACCAACAGTTATAACTTGTGAAAATACACTAGAGACAGGAAAATTCAGAGATGGAATGACCAGGTACCTTCAATAAGATTATTTCTTTTTCCCACCCTTCACAATTTCAGACAAACTTGGAGAGGCAGTAGAGAATGCAGAATTCTGGCTATATACAGACAAATCTTTCATCAACTCAATTCAAAAGCCATATTCAGTAATAAAACATTGCACAAGGAAGCAGCAAACTTACTGTTTTCTTGAACTCTGGCCACAAATCCCATTAGTGGTAACTGTGGAGTTACCTGTAGGATGGAGGGGGGAGGAGGAGCAAGGGATGCTGCCACAGAAATTAAAAAGAGAGAGGCATCCAGTTAGAAACACAACAAAGCAGCAAACAGGAAAGTAGACATCACCACCACTCAGACAGTGCAGCAGGCTGCCAAGAAGCCAAGATAAAAAGACTGACATTTAAAGACAAATGGATCAGGTGGTTTAAGCATATTCCTAATCCTTTCTTCAAGGATATTTCTCTATTTTTAAAATTTCCAACCCCGGTCTTTTTCATAACATTAAGAATCCATGTGGAAGCATTTTTCTGATTTGACCATGAGATTCCCTTAAGGTGAAGTTTCTTACTAGAGAATATAGCACTTTATGGGCAGACCTAACTAAAAAATGTATCAAGAGGACTCTCTGCCTATAATCCTCCCCCTTTCAAATCTAGTTGTTATTTATAGACGATGGATGCTGAGTAACAGCATCCATGAATCCCTAGTAAAGAAAATGGATATACCTCTTTTTTTTCCAAGATGTAGGCCAAAAGCCCCATTGAATGAGGCAGCTATTTCAGACAAAACAGAAAAAGATGCCTTTAGAGAACTGTGCAGATCTGAAAGATGCAACATTTCTGATCTTATTGACAGAACAGAGCACACTGTGCTGCTGCCAAACCACAGAGCCTATTCCAGATGTGCTGCCTGATTTCCTCCCCACCTGACTTCTCTGCACTGAACTCTGAACAGCCCTTTCACTGGTACCAGAAGAGCTCTCTTTGTACAATAAGAGCTGCCTTTGTACAGTATACGTGAATTCCCAGTTAAAGAAGATGCTTTCAGCCAGTTGCAAATGCTATAATGCTGAACTGTGGTTTAAGCCTGGAATGTGAGTTTCAGTTATCTAGTTAAAACATCAGCTAACTAGTTTTATGAGAGTTTAGTATCACTTTGAATAATGCAGCAAAATTCTTTAGGCAAGTTGCAAGATGATTTTTCAGACAGCACACCTTAGGAGTAGCACAAATGATAAATTTCTTGTTAGTATGTGGCATACAAAAAACATTTAATCATGTCCAAAGGGATTAAGGGGAAAAGAAGTCTATACTTCATGTACCAGTACATTTATTTAGCTACCAGACAGAACAAAATAAATTTCAGGCTAATTCCAGAGGTAGTAAGAAAACTGACAGGTATGATGTAGCATTTTTCAGAATTAATTCACATTATCATAGCAAGAGAAAAAAGTTTTCCAGCATTTACAACTTGTGTCTTAAAATTTCTTCTGTTTGCTCAGTCCAGTAACATCTTAAGTGCTTTGAATTTCTTCTGTCACTCACATTCACATTTCTTTCAGAACCACACAGCATGAATGAAAAGACTAACAGCAACCATCCTTTTTTTTTGCTAAAGTACCTCCATATAAAGTAAGTTCCATTATTTCACCATTTAACTGATCTCTCTTGAGAAAAAAATAGAAATGTATTTCTGATTACAGTTTCTTTGACTCAAATGACGTGACCTCAGAGTATTTATTCCTTCAAGTGTAACCATGATTGCTGTGAAAAGATTTGGTCTTGCACTTTTTTAAAGCATAAAAAGGGAAGTCAAATTTAAAGTCCTACTGAAAAACAGTAATATTAATCAATTCAGCATCCTTGTCCCTGCTTTTTCAATTATATATACTAGAAAAGTGTTTAATTTCAAAATGATTCCTCTATTCAACATGATATGGATTCACACAATCCATACCTATCATAGGAGAGTAGCTCCAGTTTCCTGGGTCTCTTCAGTGTACTTTGTTCATGAACAGTATATATTTCTTTGAAAGAAATAACAAAGCTTTCCATGGAGAAGAATAAATCACGCTAGACAAGTATGCCAAGCAAATACAAAAAAAATTCCCAGGTTCAGTTTGGGTTGTGTAGTTTAATCACAATGGTGATGCTAACAGCAGCTGACATCATTCCTTGAGTATCTTAACCCCTCAGTTTGTGCTTCAGTCTTTGCACTGTGCAGGTACTATCATAATACTGTGTCTATACATATATAATGACTCTAGTTTTGACCTCTAAGAGGCATTTCAATAAACATTTTATTACTATTTTTTTAAAATTCAATGCATCAGAAGAACTTTACCTCTGCTGTATAATCATCTTAAATGTTCTTTCCCATCTTCCTTCCATACTGACCACTGACAGATTTAATACACAGTTCCTGTAAATTAATTCAGAAATGCTCAAGAGCACCTTCCACTAGGCTGCCTCAGACTGGTAAGAACTCAGCTGCACAGATGGGGTGGGGTGCAAACACCATCTTAATACTTGCCCAGATTCTCCCACCCCGTTTTTAGCCTGTGCTGAGCTCTATAGTGCTTAGAAAATGATATCCAAAGTTGCAATGTTAAAGCACCTGCTAGCTGGCTTGGCTGGCAAGAGTGGCTTTGGGATAGACATATGCTGAGATCATTCAGAGTCTGCATTTCTTAATATTTTCTTCTCAGTTGTTAAAAAGGTCTCATCACAAAGCACAAAAATTTTATTACCTTGAAATAGTTTTTAACAGAACAGGGCAATGTGAGTACCTTTCATGCCCCTGTCAAGTGAATAAACAAACATGACTAGGCCACCATTTTAAAAAATGGCAATGGAAATAACAGTACTGGGTTATTGCCAAACAGCCTACAAACAACAAAAAAGCCATAGCACCCTCCTCTGCCTCCTGCAAGGTCTCTCTTACCCCTCTTGTTTTCTAACTCTCTTCAGGAATGCTGAGAAAAAATTGTGGCCTCTGTCCCATCACTACTGAATCTGCTCCTTCCAGACACAACAGTGCCTCTGTTCTTAGGGCTTTCATCAATTATGCATGCTTGAGCATCCTCTCCTTTCAAGGTGAACTCCAAAAAAACCTTGGTTTAGTGTAACTGCAAAGCTAACAAATTCCGTATTCTGATGGTATATTTAAAAAAAGTCTCCTACTACAACTGCTTATTTATTTGGTCTCAGATATGCCAGTAAAACTGAAGTATTTTGTTTGTGATTTATAGTTCAAATGACTAATCACCGTAATCATTACCTTCTGTCTGGATACACAGACAACTGTGGTTATGCAATTTATTTTAAGTCTATTTGGCATCTTCTATGATTACCTATTAACAATGCAATGGCAACTTGCAGAGAATTATCCCTTTGCTAAAGGAAAAAAACGCACAGCAGTTGTCAAAAACTCTCTGGATACACTGAAAATCGTCTTTATTGCAAAAATTGCTTTATTGTAATCCTGAAAGGTTTCTTTTGTTGCTATTACCCCTTCTTTCTTTCTTGCCTATTCCCCCCTTCAGCCTTCAGTATGCACATAATGTGCTTAAAAAATATGACCTATTTCAGGCAACTGGGCTACAATTTAGCCTTAAAACTTCCTCCACTTCCCTGTGCCCAGCAGGACCATTCATTTCCATCTCAAGCTCAGCTCACCCTGCAGGGTAGCTCACAAACAGTAACAGCCAAACCTGATCAAATCCCTTAAATGCAGATTGCAGCATTTGACCTAATTCCAAGTTCAATGCTCAATTAAAAAAAAAAACCAACCAAACCAACCAACCAAACAAACAAAAAAAACCCACCCAAACCTAAAGCAACCAAGCAACACACACACACCCCCCTTCAAATCCACCACCACAACGAAACACCAACATACATTAGTACTTGCAAGTTAACATTCAATTTTGCTGGTAATAGGGCATTTCCTGACAAAAACCTTCAGTGTGTCCCCTGCATCTTTCTGTAGCTTTGTCAAAAGAGGAACTCTCCCCTGGTCTGCTATAAAACCCTCCTGGTCCCATCAGAAGCACAGGAAGGAGGACTCCTTAGGTAAAAGGCTACTGTGTTATGCTGACACACAGGGACACTGACTCTCCTCTTGCTTTGTAAGGCAGATCACCCATAAAACAACATCATCTGTGGGCTCAGCACATGACACAGCACCCAAACACCACTGGTGTCTCCAAGGTGTCTAATGCCTACCCCGGTGTAACAAGTACAACTTCCATGGTAACTGTACATTACCCAGAAGGAAAAGGCACACAAGGTAAAGACTGATTAATGAAGAATCAGCATTCTGGTGCAAAATCAAATACCCATCCCACACCAAAGCAGGTCCATGGCACATGGTGTAGTCAAGGACTAAAGCTTATCTGATAGGGACTGTGACATCAAACGTAAATTATCTGGCAACCAAGCCAGCATTTTTTAAGATGCTGAGCACTGTGCACTTGCACTGCAGCTTTGGCACAGCTACCAGTAACATACTGAAAGTGCAAGATCTGCAACGGAGACAGAAGATAAAGTTCCAGAGAGCTGAAGGTCACCGTGTTCACCACCACTGAGTTCAGTGGAGCAGCCAAACTTTCTCACCTGGGTTCTGGTTGTAGAAGGGGCCCCCGTTGATCTGGTTCTGAAGGCTGGTCTGTGACGTGATGGAAGGCGGGCGCCGATACGGCAAAGAGCCCCCGATGGTCGGGGGCGTGTGCCGAGCTGCAGGCCTGTTCATGCTGTAGAACTGAACGGGGTGACCTAGGGTAGAGAGAAATGCATTAGCAAAGAGAAGAATGATGCCTGCCTTCTCTCTACCTGCATTCAATTTCAAAGGTTTGGAAAGGTTTCTGGTGCTTTATTTTAAGAGTCTGCATCCTAGGAGTCAGCCACTTCAGCTGCCAGACTGGCAGGACACCGAATGTCGCAAGAGCAATGCAAAACATAACTCTCCCAACTGCCTGCACTCAGCACTGCCTACAAAAGCCAGTGGGAAAATACAAGGGTGTTTAAGCTATGAATCCTCAAAATGAAAGAAAAAAATACCTGGTTATTTATGTTAAATAATGTATTACAATAACTTCTTGTGAATTCAGTTATTTCTGAACCTGCAAAAAACTCCCCAAAATGTTACACTTCTGCAATTAAGGAACATACACGTGAAAAATAACTGCAGGCCATTTCCAGGATCCAAAGCTGTTAACCCCCTCTGTAACTGAAAAACATAGTACTACCTATCTTAGTGCCACTTAGAAGATATTCAGAGAATCATCTGGGGAGATATGAATGTCAGAAACTGCTTGAAGGATGGAATAAATGAAGTCAAGAAGATCCTCTTCAAGGGAACTGTCAATTAAAACACCTCCCAAAAACTTGCTCTGCATTTTCTTTACTTTCTGTATTCAAGACATTGATCGTGAATCCCAGTAAGCAATAAATGAAGCGAGGTATCTTCTGTGCTCACATAAAATTCTCTGGATTTTATACTGCATGTAAGAGTAAGCTGGATTTGTCATTACCATATGCATTATTACACCCCACAGACTATTGTGCCTCCACCACTTGTCCTAGAAGGAAATTTGAGAGTTTGCAAGAAAACAAAGGAAGGAGGGATGGTCACTATAGTTGAGAAGTAAACCGAGAAACAGAACAAAAGAATGTACAAATTTTTAAAAACTTGTATTGTTCTTCATTATGTTTTGCTTGCTTTGCACAACTTCTTACTAGGTCAGTAAATAAAAATACAAGTTGCTTGCTCTGTTACTTGCTTGTAAGAGCAAATGCATGAACTACAGCATCATATTCCCTCTGCTTTGCACCAATAATGTGGTGTACCATATTAAAAAATCCATTTTTACAGATAAGAAACAGCTAGGAAAGCATCCATTCTAGTTATAATTGAACTTTTTTTAAATTATGAATCACTGCTGCTGAAGTAACTTTGCAAAGCCTTGGATCACGATCACATCTGGGTTCATCTGCCCAGCAGCTGGAGCAGACACTCACCTGCAGAGGGTGTGGAAGAAACAGCAGGGGGAGTTGGAGAGGTGAAGCCATCAGCAAGGGGCTGAGCTCCTGCAGCAGCAGCAGCAGCATCTGGGGCAGCAGAGGAAGGGGCAGGAGGAGCAGGAGGAGTGGGGGCAGGAGCAGAGGTAGCAGGAAGGGGAGAAGTGCCAGCTGAGCCAGCAGGGGCTGAGTGAAGAGAGGAGGAAGAGGTGGAGTTAATAAGGAGATATGTTAGCAAGGATTAGAGAAAGCCTCTGACTATTCAGTGTTAGCTATTTATTAGCTGCACAGTATTTCAGAATGCAAGAGATGAGAAAACAATGGAGCTGTTAAAGAAAGGCTCATTCCTGTGTAGATGGTAAATGAGGGTCAAGCAAATCGACTTCTTTCCAGGTCTGAAGGGAACACAACCCAAAACTTTTCAGTGAAAAGTATTACTTTTGAAAGATGTCTTTGCATTGTGCTATTTATGCTCCAATCTCTAGTTTGGCTGTCTTTAGCTTTTGTATAAATCAGAAAATATAAAGAGGAAACCAAAACATTTCCATCTCTTTGTTTCAGAAGCATCATGAACTTTGCTGTAAGTGAACTACAGGCTCTTCTTCACTGAAAAGGCTGAGCAAAGGAAAAAGAAGTACTTATAACACTTCCTACTTCTGGAAAGTCTGGGCCCATTACACTGAGCAAGTATCTCTTTGTGACAATTCAGGCTTGCATTGATGTACTCAAGATTCACTCTATGCCGGCCTCTCATTCAATCTAATTTTCTAAAAACATTCTTCTATGTATCTGCCTAAACAGCCAAGGAAAAAACATTTATTTGCTTAAAAGGACAAGGGAGAAGTGTCCCTCAGCCCACTAAAAAAGGTGCTGTGTCCTACCTTGTCACATGCAGGCAGCCAGGCAAAAAATTCTGATAAATTAATATATAAAAGGAACATTACAGCACATCAGACACTCTCAGAGAAGATACTACTTGATTCAAACTCATCAATAGCAATGAACTCTGGGATTCCCTTCAAGTTTAGGAAACTGCAAATGCTCAAGGTTAACAATGAGGCAGAAAGAGGAACAAGAAGTTTCCATTTACCTGGATAGACACTAGGAGGAGATGGTGTGGGAACAGCAATGGGAACACCTACACTTCCACTTCCACTGTTCTCTCGACTGCTGCTCCGACTACTTGGGTGGCTTCCTCCACTACTGCCACTGCTGCTGTAAGAAACCAAAGTAACCAGGGTATGAATATGATGCTGTTCATGCTGAAACACAATATCCCTCACAGAGCATCTTACAAAATCAGAGAAGTAACGGGAAACAAGAGAAAAGAAACAAGGATGATATAAGCCTATACAAAGCTGGGCCTTCCTGAAACTCTCCACTTTGACCACAACAGAAGAGGGTTTTTTTCAGTAAGTTAGCCTTGGTGAACTTGCCCAAAAACAAAACACTTCCAGAACCTTGTTCAAAGCACATAATTCCAGGATTGTAAAGCCTCTACAGAGGAAATAAAGACCTTTTTCCTATAACTTTAAAACTTATGGAGTGCTTAGACTGTGATTCGTAGGCTTTCATATGAGACTACAAGAGAGCCTAAAAGTTGTAAGATGGTAAAATTCAGATTTCTTATCTTTTTAAGTCCACTTGTTTAGCCATCCTCAAGAACTTATTATGTTTAAAAAGTAAAGATTTCAAGGAAAGTATTTAGCTCTAATCACATCATGAAACTTATTATCCTAGGAAAAAAAACTAGTCTTCTGCAGAGCCCCTGGTAATGCAGTTCAGCTTTATTCTATGTTTGAAGTTATCAATATCCCCAAAACACTATGCTACAATTTCAGCTATTCAATCTATAAACATCAAAGACTGCTCAAAAATGTCAAATACAAGCATCTAAGCAGCCCTTCAACATGTAGAAGGCAAGCTGTGTACAAAGTCTTTCCCCAGCGTGGTAATCATTTAGTAAAGCACCATCATGGTCTATCTCCTGGAAAGACTTCACAATCTTAGTAATTCATTAAGTACTCTAAGTGAGATCACTAAAACTGAGGTGAACAGGGGATTAAGTGAATAATCTTAACACGATTCCCTATTGTGGTTTGATTAGCGCTCATTCTCATCACGCCAATGAGATTGCCAGTCCACAGGGCGAAAGGGGAGGCTGCCGGCAGAGGGATGTGCGGGCGGATTCGCTGTTGAGCACAGCAGTGTCCGCCCCCAGCAGGCCAGGCCGGTACCTGTAGGTGCGGTTGCGCTGGTTGACCGAGGCCGTTCTGACGGGGCTCTGCTGGGCCGGGGCCATGGTGCGCGTCGGGCTCGGCACGTAATCGTTGGGCACCACCGGGGGCCGCACCGGCTCCAGCGTGCGGTACGGGGAGTGCCGCCTGCACGGCACAAGACACGCCACAAGCCAGTTAGGGGAACGCACACAGAACCAGACACTTCTCACTCTCTGAAACACAGCTACATACTGACCAGGAACGTGAGCTCAAAAAATGGGCTTTAGCTGTAACTTTGCAGTACTCATTTTGTAGGATAAGGGGAAAAAAAGAATTCAGGATGTTCTTCGGGTACTTCAGTCCTCAGTCTTCCTATCAGTAAACTCTGTGTTCCACATCCCATTCTTGTTTTAAGGCCATAATCTTGCATTAAAATAAAGCACCATGTGCTGTATGTATATACATTAAAACACACCAGCAAACAGCATTCATCCCACTCATAACACATTTTCCTAAGGTCAAAATCAGGTTCATAAACTTCCCACGAAATGACTTTCATCAGGCACAACACAAATAATGAACAGTGCCATGTACTCATTTTTCAGTTGTTTAGCACCACCTGCGAAAACCACAGCTAATGATATTTTACTCTACAGTATGTAATTTTAAGTGTTCTGCTCTGAGAAAAAGGTTCCTGTTGGGAAAGGCTGATGATGCCCACTGTCTTCTGACAGCAGCACACTAACGTACAAAGACATGATCAGTATAAGAGGATGCAGATATTACACCTCTTGACCTTCGTGAATGGTTAAAATAAAACCATGAAATCTCTCCCACTAAAGAAAGAATCTCCCCTCTTTTCCCTTCTGCTCACCCACTCAGTAACTGCACTTACCCAATAGTTCCTTTTCCTGACATCGGTGGACTGGGGGGCTTCTGGGTGGGCGGTGTTGTGCGAGGCAGCCCACCCATCTTCATATTCTGGGTGCTGACCTGCATGAAAGAACGGGGACAAAAACGGCCTTCACTGAGCTCAGGGTCGAGGGGAGAGACACGGAGATGCCTTTAGCAATAATTAACTCTAAGGAGGGGAAGGTTTAAACAAACAAAAAAAATTGAGAGGCCATGCGTTTTATATGCAATTTCTACTCTGCTAGAAGTCAAGAGTTGTGCTCAAAGGACTCTTTATTACATAGTTTTTAGAAATTGTACAAAAAAGCAAATTTGCCTTCAGGCTATCACATAAATGTTAACTCTCTGAGAATACAGACACTGTACCTAATTTGGCTGGACCTCCCAGTCATCTTTTGAGAAAAAGGCAGTTATTTCACATGGAACTAATGAATGGTAAATTTGCACAAATATTTTTGAATACTGTTTAAAAATACTTAGGCTTATCTAATAGGCCACAATCTAATGTGATTTATACAGATATGGAGAAGTCAAAGTAACCTATAAATATCCTCCATTAATGTTTTAATGTTTTCACAGATTATAAATATAAACTTATTTTAAAAGATATTTACTTTAAATATTAGTTACATACATAAAAACATACAGAGAAAGCTTTTTGGGAAAAATATAAAGGCATATTTTTTTTCCCCCCCATTAAATCTGTGGCAATTTCATCTCTGAGAGTTTATAAATAAATGGATAGGGAGAAAAATATTTAGCAGTGATGTGATATAACTGCGGTTGTCCACTTCCCCTCTGTCAGGTTAAAATACTAATGAAGTAAATTTTACATAAAATAATTTACTCTAACTTCTTTCAAAAACTCATTTGCATTCCTGACTGATTGATTAATCTAGGAATTGTAAACAATTGTTACCAATGTGCATTTTGCTTCCCTGTAGTCTGCAGCCAAGCAAAATTCCCTCAATGCACACATCCTTACAGGAATCAGTACACGGTCTGCTAACAAAACAGCTCGGATTTACAACTGCCTGAGCCATTGCTTAGGCACAGAGACACTCAGCAAACCTAAACAAGTGTGCTTACATCCCTCTCTCTGTTCTTCCTTTCATGCTCTATCTCACAGAATTTCTTCTGTCTAAAATGTAAGTCCTGGCTGCTGCCCCCATCTCCCAGAAAAATGAAACCGTGATGAAGGCACTCAGGAATATTTGCAAACATTGTTGAAGGCAGATTACTCCTTCAAAATTTGACTCTAACAACTCACTTAAAACCTTGGCAATGTTTAGATTTGTGAATTGATAAATATTGACAACAGAGTAAAGAGTAATACGTTCAGTATTCTAATCCACTGAAACTTGATTTTCTGTCTCTAAATAATCCCAGTGCTATCACATTTTCAATCTGCAGGGAGGAAAAGAAAACCCAAGCATTGGAAGAGGTATTTTGTCAGATTCTAAAACAGATGTTTGGATTTAGTTGTGCAAGAGTACTCTTTAATGTCAATTTAAGACAAAATTATGTTGCACAGCATTATAAAGTCCTTTAAGCCAACTCTAAGCAACAAGAAATCTAAAGTTAATTGAAGTGAGGGATGAGGTAAGCACTGAACTACAACTACTTAAAGGGAAAAGGGAAAGTGTAAAATGAAATATATTTTATTCTATACACGGAACATTTAAGAAATAGCAAAATCTGAATTTTTTTTTAAAGTTGCAGCACCCCCTGTATTTCCTCTTTCATTAAACATGACTGTTTCACTCATCTACCTATTTGAGTTTTCAAAAAAAAGAAAAAAACCTAAACCCACAAACAAACAAAATCCACCTTAATTAAATGCTCACTGAATTGTCACTTGCTGTATTTCAAACAGCCCACTCAGCCTCTGCTTTTGGATGTCTTTAGATGACAGACCAATCTGTGTGCCCCTGAATAGTCCATTTAGGGATTTTAACTGGATACACGATTATTTCTGATGAGATGACGTAACCCCTGGCTATCACTTTACAGTTAATATAAAATTACATCTATTTAATAGAAATAACGTTATTATTTTATATCTAATGACGGCAAGAACAAAAATGAACTTCTAGGCATCCCCAGGGCTATGGCTACACGAAAAGAAAGGATGGCTGAGGTGAAGGATGCTGGATCACACTGGGTACAGCCAGAAGTGGGGCTAACACTCGCCTGACCAACACAGAGCTCCAGTGACTGCTTGATATTTTCATTAACACTGCAAATACACAGATCCTTCAAAAGGATGGGATGAAAGCTTTAGAAAATGTGGCCAAACAAAAAATGACCCCTTTTTAGCCCAGGAACTTAGCAAAAAAACCCTCCTTAAAAAACCCCAACCTATAAGATGAGATTTACTGACAATAGGTTTAGTTTCAGGGTCTTGGAAATGACTTTTCAACATTGAAACTGAACTGTTCAGAGAGCAAGTAATTAGAATTTACAAGGCTGTCTTCAAATCTGACAGGACTGATGGCTTTAAGATCAGCTACTCTAAGTTAAACAACCCTGTGCAAGTAACTTCCCCTTTGACTTACTGCCAAATAATCACAAAAGAGAAGTTTAAAAAGACACAGTTATTTCAACAGTTCTGATCAAAATGGACAGATCCTTGGATATAAAAGCATGCAAGATGCTCAAAAAATCTAAAACTGCACCAACTACAATTGAGATTAAAAAAAAGCACTGTAACATATACAGCTGTCTCCTTCTATAATAATTTCTACTGGAGTGGGGGGAAGGGAGGCCATAAATGCCCCCTCTCTTCCAAACTTTATTGTATTGCCTTTTGTGTTTTGCACATATGGTTGTAAATACAGTTTCCATACACAAATTCTCACCCACACACATCCCTCTTACAAACATGTAAAATCTGAAGCAACAACCAGAACTCAAGGTCACATTTGCATTTGCTGTCAAGTTTAAAAAATCGTTTTTCTGGAGTGAGCTGGTATTTGCCAGAACTTGCACTGTTTCAGACATCATTTCCCCAGGTTCTGCACAGCTGGAACTACCCAGATGCAGCTGATTTAACGAGAGGGTGAAAGCAGAGGAATGTATCTGTCTGATGGTGGTTTGTTTCAGCCCCACAGGCTGGGGCTGATTCCTAGTTTAAATCTGGAAATCATTTCAAGAAAATGCACAGAAAAGAGAGCCTGCAACCAGAAAGATAAAGAAGTATCTGTCTGTGCCTTTGCTCACAACTGCACAGTTAACCAGCCAACCACTGTGTTTAGAACAGAAAAAAAAAAAATAGAGGCAGTAATGACTTGGGCACAAAGCTCAGGAAAAAACCACAGCTGACTGATGCAAAAGCAGGAAGACAACTCAGTAAACAGACAATAGGGCACAGGGTCTGTGCCTAATGCATGCAGGGATTTTTCAAATTATTTTTTTCCTCTTTCACAGAAAAAAAAAAAAAAACCTCCAAAATTACCAACACAAGTTGTGGAAAACCAAGAGATCTTGGTTAAGTTTTTTTTTATCTGGATACCTTGCAGAAGCTTTTTGTAGATGAATTAACAAGCACATGCACCACAGAAAAAATATCTTCTACCAAAGCCGTGACTTTGTCAACACTGGAGCTGGAATTGGAAGCTTTGCTGAGGAAGAAACTACACAAACTACCTAAAAAGCAGATCCTTGGTAAGTAAAACATCCTAGAAAATGCTCTGGGATCCAGCCCCACAGTAACAGCTATAAAATGAACTGTAAAGAAATGGATCCCTATGGACCATTCTGTTTCAAAAGGGTGCAACAGTACTTCATCCAATATTTTCTGTTATTGAGCTACAATTTTAGAGAGGTACCATCTGATGATTTCAAGACACAATATGGCACCGAGTAGAGCACTCAGAAAAACTACCCTCTTAAGTTTAATTTTTTAATAATTAAGACTTAATTGGCCAATTTCTATTTTTGGCAACTAGTTTTTCATAGATTTCAATGATCAAAACACCATCTTATGGTCCTACATACGACTGGATTTCCTTCATACTTACATTTTTATCAGCATTTAACATACTGAATTTCTTTAGCACTCCACTGTATAAAGAATTTGTACTGAAATAAATCAGCTAAAACTGATAAATTATGCCATTCATTCAGTTTAATTCTTGGGAATATTTTCAAAAAGCAAAAAAAAAAAAAATAATCAGGAAGTGCAGAAATACATAGCTGGTGAGATAGGAGAGCTGGTCAAGAGACTGCAAAACTATTTGCATTAATGTCCTGTATCTATACAGATGTGAGGCACTTACCTGCAAGAAAGCAAGCAAGCTGGGCTTTTTGTGGGGGGTTGGCTTATTCTTGGTTGGCTGTTTTTTCCCCCCAAAATCCTGAATACCAGATATTCAACACAATCAAACCTCAGGAGGAGCTACTTCTAAAGCTGGACGCAGTCACAAATTTTTAAGTGGTGCTTTAAATTCACACTGTATTTTCTAGAACTTTCAGGATGTCAAAAGAATAATTTTTTGCCCAAAACCTAGTAAGAAAAAGTGTCCCATGAGTGATGTTTCAAGGATTATATTCAGAACCTTCAGGCAGTTCCTCGACCTTCTTGAGCAATTTTGTATCCAGTTATGGGAAAAAAACACCACAAGGCTGAATGAAAACTCCCTTCCATGCCTTGCTTCATCTTCTTAACACTACAGAGATGATGAATAGATTTCTGGCCCATCATCTGCTACCTCAAAGTAAATTTATTTTCAGGCTGTGCTCAGCCACTCAAATACTTACTGTGCATGTCTAATCAAACCATTTGCTTGTCAGCTCATTAACCAGTTCATATAGAAGTGACATGTATAAATTGCAGCCCTGTTTTGGCAAATGACCACAAGTAGAAGCTTCAAGCAAGTGAGCTTACTTGTTTTTACCACATCCACCCATGCAAATTAACTGAAGAACCAAGTCTGGTGAATACAAAAAGGCTTAAACAATGTCATTTTCAATTGATTTTCCTCTGTCTTGTAACTGAAATTTTCTTCAGAATCTGTTTAAAACCTAAGTTGCTCAGATACAAATCCAATGCTACAGTCAGTCAGTTTAATACTATAGCTGTTAGGTAAGGCTAAGGGTTTTTTGCAGTCACAAAAAAGAAATGCAGACTAAACACTTCATATCCAGTCACTTTAAAGTGAAGTAAAATAACCATTCACACAGAACTGGGGTTACTAACTGCTTTTCACTCTTCTGTCAGTTTGATGCACAGAGACTACAGTGAGACAAAGAATATCTCAGGTCTACTGAGAGATGATGCATAGCATTTTGCCTTTTTTGTTTTCTCTTTTAAACTCTCATGTTTTGCCAAGGAGAAGCTGACTGACATGTTTGATTCCTCTAATCAAATTTCTGACTGGGTTCACACTAGTAAATAAAGAAATGGTGTTAAAACAAAAAATGTTTTCATTCCAAACCTATAAACAGAAAAAAATATTTGCTCTGAAAAGCTGTACAAAACTCTTATTGCCACTGCAGATAATGCACAGATATGTCAGTTCACATACAATCTATAATTACACAATTTTAAAACTTATCTTAGGATAGTCATTACTTGTTTATAAACTGCAACTGCAGAGAACAACAAAGAAAACTGAGTTTGAAAATTGGTTTTTTAAGAACACTGAGAAAAACATAATCCAATATTAAGTGTGTCCAGAATAAGACATATTCAGCATCAAAAGTACCCATCTTATGTAAACAGACAGTAGAAAACAGGGAGGAGACATATTTTGCCATTCTCAAATTAAAAGCACGTAAACACTAAGTGAGTAGAAATACTGTACACCTCACATACCTTTGTAAAAACAAATTTTAAATTACATGTGGGAATTCTCTCATCAATTACAAGTTTTCCATTGTTATGAGAGATGCTCCATATACTTAAATACCTGACTAAAAGTACCATATGCCCTATTTCACAGGGACATCATGGAGCTATCTACAGAAATACTTGGTTTTATAGGCAAATCTCAGGAAGTTGTAGGATTTTCTTTTTGCTTTTTCCAAGCATAGAAAATACTTCAAAATATTCCATGTCAACTTGGAACTTCCTTTAATTAATATACTCATTCTATATAGTGGCATTCTATGTTCTAAGACACAGTTCCCTCATTACAATGGTGGCACCTGCTACTAAAAAACTTCCAGTCCCTCTTCCCCCAAACCAGCTGCACTTCAGGAGGAGGAGGAGATCATCATATTCAATAAAGGCTATAACCTATTTATTAATTAATGTACTATGAACTCCACCATAATATCATGTAACCTGATTTAACTGCTTGTCTAATTGATTTGATGGTTTTTATTGCTGCTTCTGCAGCCACTAAGACTACTAACATTTGAAGAATTTGACATACTTCAACCTGAGTTCTTTGATGCACTATTCATTTAGTATTCAACTAAATAAATCACTTATCTTGCTGTTTAACAGCTATTAAGTATTTTACACACAATTATGAAATTTCTGGAAGTTTCCATAGATGAGTACACCTCAAGTATTTAAGCACTGTTATCAGTTTCTGAAAAAAATTAGAATACTGCAACTTTAAAAAATAATATACAGATTTGAATTTGTTACACACCTTTGGAGCCCAATATCTGAGCAATCTCACACTCAAACATGAATCCCAATCAAACCATAACTTACACCGTATATAGGATAAAAAGAATATTACACAGGGGGAGGCTCACATTCAGCTGCTATCTGGTCTGTGTATATTTTTGTCTAGCACAACATCCCTCCCTCATAAATGATCTGCTAGATATGCTGAAGGCAGCTAATATTTTACCACAAAGCTTTTAAAATTAACTGTGTTAACTTCCATTCACAAACACATCAATTTATATCACAAAATGCTTATCCACAATGAGTTACTCAACAGAAGTTCTGTGACACAGAAGGCAGAGCGGGTGTTGTTTTAAACAATCTGTAGCATTGATGTCAATCATCTCCCCGTGTGTAATAATCTCAGACGAGGAATGGAAATCCAGCCCTGGGGTTTCTTACCTTAAATCTAAGCAACCACTTAATGCATAAATGGAGCAAATAAAAGAGGTAAGGAAAAAAAGCATTGAAAGGTTAGTTGGAACTTCAGGATATGAAGAGAAAGGAAAAAGAAAGAAAAAAGTTAAGCATTCAGCATTAACAAAATAATGTATCAGTAGATCATAGAAAGAGTGGTTAAAGCAGAATGTCATGAACAAAAGATCTTCAAGCTGAAACTTTTAATATACATTGACCACAAAGCCTTTAAGTTATTACTTTAAAATTAGCATTCAAATGCTTGCACACTGTTTACTCAAGTTCTTACAGTGCTAACAGAGGCAGCTTCTTTCAAAATGTATCATGAGATCTAGGTGGATTAACTTCAGAGATTAATTTATTTGAGCTGTCAAAGCCTTATTTGAGCCTTACAACTGAGTCTGAGCTCATTTAAATTGTTTACATGCATTAGCACATTTACAAGTAGCTGAAATGGAAGCTTCTAATATATTAAGCTAATGCATGTTCTTTTATAGAGAATGCTGTTAGTTAACTTGATGCCATGAGATCTCTCTTGAACAAAGATCAAGAGCAAATCATTCCATCTTGTAAGATGTACAGCACACTTTATGGATACTGTATCACAAATCCACATTTCCTAAAGTATAAATTAAGACACTAATCAACAGTAAGATCTTACTTTAAAGCCAAAGTGCTAGCTTTTTGACACTAAGTTCTGCATCTTACTGGCACAATATCATACATCTTTCTCCACAGTAATTTCTTCTAAAATTACTTGTCTTTCCCTTTGAGTGATCTGCTTTTAGTTCAATTTATCTAACTGTATAATTTAATTTGTTACACTTTCTGCAGCACTGAACAGTAAATATTCAGTTAAATATTTAAATATTCTAATAAATAATTATTTTTATATTTGGATAAATAGTAGAGCATCCAGAGTGACTGATTTGTTCCATCAATTTAGGAGAGACCCTGTTCTACTAAAAAAAAAAAAACAATCTCATTTACTAGAAAATCTCCTGTCTTAAAGTTCTGTGGATCAATTAACCAGTGTGGTCTCTGCCTCGTACAGCTATACTGGCAAACCAGTTCCCCCTGTACTGGCCACAGAGGTCTGAGGCCTCTGCAGAGACCTCAGCAGCACTGTCTATAACTACAATACCTAAATACACACCTCTCTGAAGGGAGCACTTATTTTTTTTCCATTCTCTTGACTAAAGAACTCTTTGGCGGGAACAATAGGTTGGAAGACTTTGTAACTTGGGAAGCATTTGAAAAATATTGAAAGCAAGTCTCTTTCACACAAAAGATTCTTTAGATTTTTGCAGCATTGTAGCTTCAGGGAGCGAAGATGAGGAGGGACTGCTGGGATCATACAGAGGCACTTGACTTCTCTCACATCTATTTAGAAACCACACTATAGAGCAACCCTTCCTGACCATTGTCTCCACTATGCTTCACATTTCTGAATGGAAGGAAGAAGATGCTTAAGGGCCTGCACCACTTCTCTCAGCACGGCATACTGAATTTCTCAGCCAAGAACCCTCCCTTTTATGCCTGTATTATTCTGTCCAGCTTGCCATTTCCTCAGGGGTTGCAATGAATGTCTGCTGCATCAGCATTTTGCCTGGCCTGAAAATACGTAATTCCAGGTCCAAGTACTGGAGTAGAAGCCCTTCAGCAGAAAAAGGACAAAATGCAGACTGAAGAACCTTGATGCTAACTGAACTTCAACACTGTTTATGCAAGAACTCCTTCTGAATGTTCACATGAAGGGAAAAGTATCACAGCTCAAACAATAAAGAGCTATATATACACACATTTAAAGCTTCTACATACTTCATTTTTTTCTCTCTGTTCTAGAGCCAGAGATCTACTAAACTAATTGAGAGTTACTCAAGCAGAACAAAAACAGGTTCATAAGCACAACTGGCCACCTTTTCCCCCATCAGCAAGAAAACTGTTCCTTCTTCTGTCCTAAACACAGGATTAACCTAATTGGAACACATTTACAATCTTAAGGATAGCATGACTTCAAGTTCTCTGATTATTGTTTCACAAGTACACAATATTTCTTCACTTCCTAGATAAACACAGTACATGGTAAATATAATTTAAGTCTATCACAAACATAACAAATGGATGTAAAACACACTCAAGTCATCATCCATTTGTTGAACTATGTTGTTTTAGAAGAACATAATTCACTGCATCTTGGTATGACTGCTATATTGAGGTAAGTGGGATACCAATTATAATGATTTAGAGCCAGTGCTAAATAAGATTGTGCTGCAGAGCAATTAAAAACTATTCTTTAATGAGTTCTAAAATGATCTCCCCAAAACAAAAAGTGATGATTAAAAATTAGCGATAGCAATCCTACTGCTGTTAATATGCTCCATCCATATCCACAAGGAGATCTGCTGACCTGCATAAATTCAA
Source organism: Haemorhous mexicanus (assembly GCF_027477595.1). NCBI lineage: Eukaryota > Metazoa > Chordata > Aves > Passeriformes > Fringillidae > Haemorhous > Haemorhous mexicanus. The sequence goes on along the minus strand of NC_082348.1, from coordinate 24,416,729 downwards.
AATTGGTAGCAGATTTGAACACACAACTGGTAATGATTTCCTGGTCAAAACTGTAGTTATTAAAGTTTGGTATGTTTTTTTATTTGTCTTTTTTAAAATCTGTTCAGAGGTTGATTCTTTGGGTAAGAAATGGGAGGAAGGAGACTTTCCAATTAACAAAGAGGAAGTTGAAAAGACCTTAAGTAAAACTGCTTGGGAAAGATACTTAAATCAAACTGCTCAGAATTTGAATTTTAAAAGTTAGGTTAAACAACCTATTGCTATTCAAATGGCCATCCAAGCAGACAAAGCAAATAGGACAACAGAGATACCCAGTTACAAGTCAAGCAAAAGAAATTCTGGTGTACTTTGACTGGAAGAAGCATCTTACCTTACTGCCACTTAGCAGGTTTACAGATTTGTTAGCTTGCCTTGTAAAAATGATGTCACTTTGGGCTATTTACCTTTCATTTCCTGGAACTTTAATACTGTCAGTGGTCTCATTTCCGTACTTGTTTTCCTGACAGCACAAGTTAACAATGAGCTCACACCTGCTAAGACTGTGCTTATATTCAGGATGTGCTTTTAAAAACATATATCTAACCTCACACATGATACTACTTGCTGCTGTGTACCTTGATCTAACAAGCCACCAGTTGTCTCAGTCTGATCTCTGCCCTGAAATTCCTTCTTTTTTCCTTATCTTGAAAGGGAAAACCACCTGGCTTTAAACTTGGCAGTAAGATTCCCATCCCAAAACCCATTATAGCAGAAAAGTTGCAGAGAGGGCCCTTTTACAAAGAACATCAGTGGGTTTGTGTATAACTGACCCTGGCAGAAAGAAGAAAAGGGAGCCCATAACACTTCTCATGCAAACCCTTCCTTTACATGAGCATAAAAGTAAACCAGTGGCAATTACAGCTGGATCACACTCTGTGGTGCTAATTCAGCAGAAAAGTGATGGTCATTAGCCCTTCAGTTCCCATGTATATCCCTGGCAACTGACCCAAACAATAACAGCAGCATCACATAAGTTGATATTCAGAAGCATTTTCGAAGGTGACACTCACAGTCCCAATCAGAAATCAGATCCAGTGAGCTTGCAACATTTAGAAACAGTGAGACAAGAGAAGGGGAAGGGACAACTGGAAATTGGACAGGACTCCTCTCATGTTTATAGACACATTGTCCAGGCAAGGAGAAACTGGTATATTACCATGAAAAGCATCAGGTTATTTTGAAAATATACAAAGACAATGAATTTGCAGTTTGGCTGTTTTAACAATATCACCTACCTTCACTCCATGTCCAATATCATCTAGAATTGTATAATCAATAGGTTTCCTGATGTAGCGAACTGGTCGCTCCAAGTTAGCTGGTGCAATGATTTTGTGAGTTCTTGAGGTGTTTTTGTTTGTAGTCAAGATACCAATTTCTCTTCTAGCAACTTTCTCTTTGTGAATGTCCACCGTCTACAAAAGACGCAGTGTATTTACTAACAGTGGTATGCATTGGAATACAGAGTCAGTATCAAAAAAAATTAAATCACTTCTAATGTTTTGAAAATCTCTATACTGTACTAAACATATCACTACATATACTTGATTACAACATCTTTCTTCACCTTACTGCTGAATTTACCACCTCTAAAGCCACAGGAACAGCTGGGGTTTCTTTGGGTTTTTTGTTACCCTCGTTCTTTCAGTTTCAAAAAATTCCTTCTCCTTTCCATTCTTAGTAGCTTTCATCAATTTACTGACACTGTTTTATAAGATTCCTTCACTTATCCTTTTTTATTTTACAACTGCTCTCTAAGCTTGCCTTTGGCATAGGCTTCAACTAGATGAAGTGTAAGGATGCCTTCCCAAACCTTAATTTTAAGACCTCATAAACAAACCATGAGCAGGTTTTGTTGGACTGCAAAAGTTTGCTAAATTAGGACTGGTAGTCCTATGATAGAAAAAAATCCCACTTGCACAAATCAAGAAAGTATTTTGGTCATTACAACTCACTCATCACAAAGCAATGATTAAATTTTAGAATACATTCCATACTAATGTATCCACAATAAAGCCAGAGGTTAAGCCCACTGTCTTCCCTTTGGACACCCAGGGCCAACTTTATATACTAAAACCAGTACCACAGAAGAATCTTTGGTGTAAGACAAAGTCCTGCTGAAAATTCATTGCCTAAAAACATGTATGTGAATTTTGTTAGGTAACAAGAGTAAGAAAATGCTACCAAAAAGTCCACTTAGCTTTTCCAGGATAATATAATCTCTCAAATCATGGGCCATGGAGTTTTTTCCCTTACGTAAACAAAAAATATTTGCTTGCTCACAAAACAGCTTTCACTATAGGAAATTTGCTAAACTGTGAACAAAAGTTTTAGCTACAGGATAAAAAACAAAAGTAAAAACAGCCAGAACCACCACCACAAGGATTTCTAAATACTCAGAGATTTCTTGTTACCACTTCAGCGATCATGAACGGCACCAGAAACACTTTTCACAGTTTTAACCAGGCTTTGTAGTAACTGGGCAACAGGTACAAATGAGAACTCATTTTCATAACACACATTTCTGTCCATTTTATTTTTCTGTGGGTAGGCACTGGGGCAGTGGGGTTAGCTACACTCTTTTACTCTGCTATTTGTGCTACTGATACCAAAACAAGCTAATGGAACCTGTGCTACCTTGAACAATCATCACAACCTTTAAAATGACAAAAAAAATATTTTAGAAACCCCAACCAACCCCCAAACTACATCCATGAAGTTGTTTCTTTGCATTATTTCCATGGAAGGATTTCCACAAATACCTGGGGCATTATATGTGAGCTTACAATACTATCAGCAAGATTGCCTGGTATTTCCCAGCAACATATTTTCAAGATTTTGTAACTTTGCTAAAATTAGGAACTGACTACAGCTTTGCCATGTCCATTCTGCCACTCTAGTTCCACCTGTCTAGAACTGTAAGGTTTCCACTAAAGGTTCACTATTTCTTAAAATAACTAGGTAACTATTTCTTAAAATAAAGCTACAGAAAAACAGACTTTACGGTCAAAATGTATTGGCAAATCTCTCTTTGGAAAGCTCGAGTTGGTTGCACAATGAATTTAATAGGGGTAGTTAAACTGTCTGGGACATCCGCACAAAAACCCACCCAGATTTGACCAATATATAAATTTTGCAGTGCTACAGAAACACATATATTTCTGCAGCTACTTAATAACTAAACCACTCTCCAATGAATTTGCCAAGGTCCTTTCTGAAGCTCCCAAGATGACCAGAACTATGGACCAACCCCCAATACAGCAGTGCAGGTGAGATCTTCACATCTCTTACAGTGCTGTACTTATGGTACAAGCACAAGTGCAAACAGAGCACAACAACATTTTCCAGGCCAGAGTACCTAAAGTACACCATTCTGCATCAGGGGAAGATGTAAGATTTCATCTTCCATCTCAGGCTTTTATTCCTTCTCTGGGCTAGACCTTAGCTTTTGCAGCATAGGGAATAGGAACACACGTTCTGGAAAAGATGGTCTACAGACTTCTCATCTCACCAGTCAGAGGGCACATACTGTCTTAAGAAGCTGAAGATATGTGATGGCAACAGCTTGGGAGGACAGTCTCATGACTGATGCACCACTGATGAATTCAATCTCTACTGCAGACTTGATCTGTGGTCTAGCCATGTCACTGGAGAACTGCAGAGACATGACTTTTGTATGCTCTTTGTCTCACAGGCCCCTGATAGCATTTTGCTAGAATGTTAGAAAACTTCAGCTGCAACAGCAGCTGCACTTCAGGATGTACTGGAACATCAAAATCTTATGGGTCTGAATCTGGTCCTTCAAAACCATTATCATGCCTTGGATATTGCAGTCAGAGCCTTAATTTCAATCCAGAAATCAAAAAGAAAGCTATTAGTGCAGGATTGGCAAGATGATTTCTCACTTCCTATTTCAAGTGCTAGAACTCTGCAACTTTGAGTATGTTCTTTCAGTACTTTCTCATGTAATTATCTACTAATATAATGCAAGCACAGATATTTAGTGCTCATGTTACTGTAGCAATGGTATCCTGGCACTGTGCAAAGCTGTTTCCAAGAATGAAGAGTGGGTTTTCAATAGGAGCCACAGGTACAACCAGCTTCCTTAAGGACTATGGTGATCATGAGGCATGACTACAGTAACAAACAATGAAGTGCATAAAACCTAATTAAAACCTGAAGCTCATGTAGTGGGATTTCCCTTGCATTATGATCTCTTTTAACTTGAATAGCTACAGAATGACTAAATGTATATAAACTGCACCTAATTCTGGTCCACATACCTAAAATGGTATTGAAAAGCATTATGCTGGCAGCTTTCCAAACACTTCATTTTCTTGTTTAGTAGACTATGGAAGTCATGAGATCATAATACACCCATAAAATAGCACAAAGAACACTGCAGTATTCCATTAGTAGAGGAGGTAACAAAGATTAACCTGCTACTAAAGAAAATGAAAACATTTATCCTCAACACACTGGTAATTATTACCTCCAGTACCAACATAAATCCTTTATCAAGACAGGAGAATGCACCAAAATGTTTATTCATCAGTTTAGAAAGTTCTAATGAGAAGTTTTTGGGGTTAGAGCTGGACTAATGAAACACCTGGCTCGAAAACTCTGTTAGGAAAAGCAGATGGGATACACTCTGCCCTTCTACAACTTAGACCCCTGTTTTCTAAAAAGAAATTTTGGACACCTGACAGCATTATTATGCTTTTAAAAATTTGTTTCACATATCTCCATTAGCTTTGCCAAAAGCTTTTATGTGACAGTTTGCTAGAGGTTAGGCTCATTACTATCATCTTTTCATATGCCTTCCAAGATCCCTGCAATAGCCAAGGGAGAGCTTGAGGGGAAAAATAAGTATGAACCACCACATTTTTTTCTGTTAGGAATTTTCTGGCCATTTTGAAACATCAGGTTTTCATACTGAATTCAAAAAAGCCAGTCTCAAGCTCTGCAAATATTAAAACAAAAATCCCCATGAAATAATTTCTGGGAAACTTAACACTACTTACAAGTTCACTTGAAAGCCACAGAACTCATGAGTTTTGAGAAATAGTCTCTTCTACCAGTAAACAAAATTTCTCAAAGTATGAAGTTAGCATTTAACTAACTTAAGTTAGTTTTGGCTGGGACAGAATTCATTTTCTTCACAGTATGGGGCGGTATTTTGGATTTGTGCTGTGAACAGAGCTGATAACTCCAGGATGTTTTAGTTTCTGCTGAGCAGCGACTGCACAGAGTCCAGGCCTTTTCTGCTCCCCATCCCACCCACCCCTGGGCAGCCTGGGGTGCACAAGAAGGTGGGAGGGGACACAGCTGGGACAGCTGGCCCTGCTGACCCAGGGGACAATGCTCCACACGGCCTCATGGTCTGCAGCCCCAGGCTGGGGGAGCCTGGCTGGGCACTGCTGCCTGGGGACTGCCTGGGCAGCACTCAGCTCCTGCTGAGCAATTGCTTTCATTTGCAGCCTTTCTTCTTGGGTTTGAGTTCTCTCTTAAATATCAATTTTCTATATTATTGTTAACACCATCATAATTAAAGAGATATGTACATATCTCAACCCACAAGTTTTCTCACTTTTACCCTTCTGATTTTCTACCCATAGCCTGGTAGGGGCAACTGAGTGAGCAGCCATGTGGTGTTTAGTTGCCAGCTGAGACTAAATCACGACCACAAGCATGCTGAAAGTCTGAATTATAGTGAAATTTCAGAGAAAAGAGTCTCCAGAAGCCTTAATTTCTTCTTCTTCTCAAAAAATTCTAATTTAAATTTATAAATTAACTGTCAGTCTGGAAGTCTAAGCTTTTAAAATTCCGTTTCAAAAATCTTAGACTAAAATATTGCTTAAATGTAGTATTGCTGGACTTTTATTTTTGATTTAACTTATTAATTTGACGCAATTCAAACTAATTGCAAATTACCTTGAAAACAGGATTATTACTTTAAAATTAGCAAATGCCTAATGTGACATTATTTGTCTCAAGTTGCATGTAATTTAGACACACAAAAAAGAGATCATAATACTATAAAAATGCTGAAAAACAGGTAACAAGCCCTGTGCAAAACTGGCCTCGCATCACCATTTTTAAAGTGTTTTGCTATTCTTGTGCCTTGCAAGAATAAGACAACTGAGAAAGGTCACAAACCTTCACTGACTTCTCAGTGTAAAGTCCAAGTGAACTTCCCTGCAGAGACTGAGCAGCTCGCAGTTGTTGCTGGAGCCCAGCTAAGCAGCAGCTGCTGCCTGCAGAGAATCCAAGGCTGCTCTCAGAGCCAAGAGCATGGCAGCCAGTTCTGTAAGGGGAGGATGTAAGCACACCTCCCCACCACACAGTGCCACTGGAGAAAACTCATCACTACTACTCATCTTTGTGATAATGTGCTTGTTTATATAACTAGCAGCAGTTTTAAAAATGACCTTGCTAAACCTGAAAAAACATTTCTCATCATACAAATATTAAAACCTGAGAATCTGCCAGATTAATTTAAAGAATTTGGACGTTAGTAACATTTCACAGTGACTGCTAACTTGAAAGCTGCAAGATAATTTTTTTAACAAGTATAAATATTTGTACATATGATCAGTATTTAAGATTTAAATTCGTAGTCAAATATGAAACACTGTGTATCATTTAGTTCTGGACAAGGTTCAAGAAGGCAAATAAGAATAGACTCATCAGCTTTCAGACCAAACCAAAGTAATTCTAATTTTTAAACTAATAGAACTTAATCACTTCCATAAAAATAGTTTCAATAGTAACAATTTCCGTATTCACAACCTATACACAACTTGAAAAAGCACAAATTATTATCAGCTTCCTTTTCAGCTCTTTGATTAGGCTGGCATTTAGAAGGAAACACAGAAAGGGATATAAATTGGCATTCTACCAATGAACAGAGAATCAGTATTAGATCTTACAAAGTTAATCACACCTTTCCCAGTCTGAGCTACTTGTACAAAACAAGCACTTTGGGAAAAATTTTCATACCAAGCATCAAATGATTCTGCTCCCTTCTTTGGAGCCTATGTGGAATCCCAAATAAGAATTAAAAGCAGGATTCCATCAAGATATCACAATTTGCATATATTGTTTTCCAAATTTAAATACCAAGACCTACTGACCAAAGCATTTAATGCAAAAATTAATTTACCATCTGTAATTACCAACCTGTTTTCTGTTCTATGTTACTGACTTCATTTCAAGTCAGTCTGACTGAAATCCTGACTTGGCAGTGAGGTATTACACCACAATGCATTTTCAGTATTGTTAGAAAAAGCTCACCAAACTTTAAACCCAGCATAATTACCAAGGAAACCTTCTGCAGATTAGGCTAATTTCAGGAGAAGTAGAACCAAATTTCTTGAAAATAAATTATTTCTTTCTAGAGAAACTGTGTAAAATATATTTTTTAAGAAAAATAACCCTGGAAGTTAAGGCAGATAACACCCAATCTACAACACTGGTATTATGGGAAAAAGCCATTTCCAAACATTAACTCAATTTAGTAAAGTTCCTTGGATCAATACACTTCATGTATGAAATATCCAAAATTTAAATACTGTCTGCCCCTCTGATATTATTTCTTCCATAAAGATTTGGGGAGCATCCTACGTACAGATTCAGGCTCATAAAACCTGAAACAAACCACACAAAAAATCCCCCCAAACAAACAAGATTTTCAATTTTACAGCAGTATTTAAAAAAAAAAAATCACAGATTTTTCTTTGGTTGTTCAAGTTCAACCTATGAAATTTTGCAGATACATCTTCATTAAGTGTTGGGGTACTGCTAATTTAGTACTCTATTTTAAATAACTAGCTGTATTGAATAAAGGTCAAAGACAATCTAACCTAGCTCTTAATCTGCATAAATGTCACCTTCTCAGGAGGAAAAAATTTAAAATGCTATGATTCTTTCCACAAAAGCTACTTTACAGAAGCTGTCTGACAAACTGAATTTTCCACATTCATGAAATGCAAAATATACTGTCTTTTGCATCAGGCTCTCCAACAGCTGGAACACATGTGAGCTGGCACTAGCCTGTGAGGAAGCACATACACACACAGAGCATATAGACACAGCACACAGGCATACACAGGATAATTCATAACATTTTCAGGGGGAAAAAATGAATTTACTTGTTCACATAATGATTAACATGGAGCATCTGGCAGAAGAAGTCAAACTTCCAGTTAATTTTTGATGCAGATCCATGAGACAACTGAAGCAATCTGATAGCACAGCCCTATGAAAAGAGAAAATCCTCCCCACCTCTTTCTTTGTACTTGCCCTGGGATTCCTCTGACCCAATCAGAGGCAATTCAGCCCACTAAGCCAGCATAAAATTATTCCCTTATTTTGCTGGTTCAAATAGATCCAATTCATCCATTTATTTCCTACCTTACACAGCGCCTAGTTTCAAATACTTTTCTAAATAACACATTATTCTTTATTTTAATTTATGTTATTGCATGGAGATCAAGAAACACTAATAGCCAAAACGTATTGGTCAACTAAGACACAAAATATACAGTAAACAGACACAAAAACCAGAATTGGGTTTTGGACACAAAATCCACCATTGGCTGGTAAATCTCCATTTTTATATATCATTCATTCTCAGCCCATTTTGGCAGTCTAATTCTCTCATCAATGTGGTGATTGAAGCTGGGTTCCTGATTATAGTAGCTTAGTTTACTGCTGCTCAGAAAAACTGCAAGCAATGGCAGGAGTTTTGCAGCCATACACAAATTGAAACATTACTTTTGGCTTTTGTTCATGTCACTGCAAAGTACATTTTATTAAAAAAAGCCAGGAGCAAACTCTTTTTGTCATCTATGCCGTTGTCATTAGATGCCAGTATTACAGCAACAGAAAAAGTAAAAAGATGATGAGTACTGTTTTCCACCACCCATTTCATATTTCTTAACATAATACTCTCATTTTACCATTAGCAATTTTTCTGTCCTTTTTGCTTATGCAGAATGACCCCCTCTCCAAACAATAATCTGGCTGAGAATGCATTTAACCTGCTCTGGTATGTAAAATGCTCATACTAACACTGGTATAGAATCACATGATGAGACCCAATCCCAGACTGAGTACGAGAAGAAATGCATCCTCTGTTTTAAATTCTTCTCGCTCACAAGATGTCAGTTCAGAGTTTTACTTGCTATGAAATATCAAAGGCAAAAGAAGAAAGTCTCACTTGTGAAATGTGGTTGATTGAAGATTCCATGCGCCGGAGCTGGGATGCCTGGATATCCAGCATTTGGAGAACATTGTTGGCCAAAGTGTTGATCAGATAGGCTACGCTTGCTAAGGACTGCGTTGTGTAGGCTTTGGTTTCTTCCAGGGCTCGCTGCTTATCTGCTGACTGAAAAACACAAAGAAAAGGGTTATTTAGTATGAAGTCTTTCACACAAAGATTCTTGGAATTAAATCTTTTTGTCTCTCTTTACAGACAATGAATTATACAAGTCAAACTAATTCTAAATAAAAGTTACTATTTTTCCACAAAAGCTACTACCTTTGTATTTTAAGAGTTTCTACACTTTCTAGGAAGAATTAAGCTCCTTTTCTTCTTGAAATATACTTGGATTTTTTTTGAAAAAAGTTCAACTTCTCATTCAGTATTTTAGCAATTTACTTGAAAAGCACTCTGAGACACCTATCCTAAATTTTATACAGTTTACAACTGTTCAATTTTTCTAAACTTGGTACTTCATTTATAACTCCTAACAGCCTACAAGGAGTTGCCAAATACCATATTCCTTATCTCTCCTAATAATTTAATCCTCAATCTCCTAATCACTGTTGTTACAAACAGTCATTCACAGAAAATGAACTATAATTATTCCCATAAGATGGTAGCTGAATACAATGTGAGAGGAATCCTTTTTGAAAAGAGTAAGTCCATGTCTTCTTCTTGAACATGCCTTGTAATTTTTCACATCGTGAATACTTTCTTCTATGAAAAATTAATATGATCCATTTTTCTAGTAGTAAAGCACCTAAAAGTATTTAGGCTATCAACAGACAAGATATCCATTAGAATTTAAAAACATACATTTCAATCAGCATTAAAAACAATAAGCTAAGAATCTAATTGCTAGGGTTCTGTGTTCCTCCTTGGAAAATAGTTAATATCACTAAAAAGTAGTCCAGTACAAAGAATACAGATTAAAGCACTGGTAAAATATACAACTAAGATGCTAAGAAACTTTCCAGTTTTCAAGGCTTCAGTATACAGTGAACTTCACTTTTAGGTGATCTTTAGCCATCTTACAGGCTGATAGTGCTGTTTCTCAAGCAACGGTTGATAAATGTTCTCTACTCGCACCTGTCATTATTAGACTGTATTTCATTATTTCCTTGGCTTTTTATATTCTCCACATAGGTTGGGTATCAAGATCCAAGAAATGTGCTGTTATTAAGGAGGGAATATAAAGTCATTTCACATCTTTCAGCACAAGCTGAATCTAGCATCCATTGTAATATATGGACTTTGAGAAGCACAGAAAGTAAGCATACCTGTATTTCAGGAAAACAATTCCTAGAGCTCACTATGTTTCCCAAGACCTTGTACTAAGATTCTTAAAAGAAGATTGCTAGCTTTCATGGGGGAAAAAAATCCCATACATGTAAACACAGGCACAAGACTTCAATTAAATGCTCAGATTAAAGACACTGCATACTTTTTCTTTCCTGCCAACTTCCTGTGTCCATAAACAACACAGGTATCTTAGCTGGCCAGTTAGCTTAGCAGGCTGCACTGCTACCAGTTCCTCATCTGCTAGGAAGGAGCAGAGCAGCAGCTGCTCCTTCCAGTTCCTACAAGAGCTGCCTTGATGGGGCAGGAAGGAGGAGTGGGGCAGGAATGAGCATTCTCACCGTGCTTCTCTCCCATGCAGAAGACAAAACAAGACCAACAGAAGAAGGAATTGAAAATTTTAGGAGCCTCTCAGGGCACAGTATGAGGATATGCTCCAAAAGAGCACAAGTATAAATGCTGCCTTATATTCAACAATAAAGAAGTTAGAAAAATTATATCCTCAGATCTCCTGTAAGAACTCATGACTTTTAACCAGCTGAGTAGTATGTCTTGTACATAAAAGAGTTTGAAGCTCAGCTTAAGGACACCCAAATGAAGATACATCAAGCTCTTCACCTCTATTCTCACATTGCTGGCTTGTAAATACACTCTTCCCCCCTCCCTGCTCACAGCCCCAGCTCAGCCTGCACACTCCCCTGCAGCAGCCACGCTCCACAGCCATTCAAACAATTTCTCAATGGCAATAATAAAAATCACCAGAAGCTCGCCTGTTTGGCTCTGCAGCTGCTGCCAATCTATTTATAGAAGCAGAAAATGCTGATTTCCATTAGTACACTGTATATCCAGAAGAGCTGAGTATAATCCAGTAAACACAGTATTTTTTCATTAATAGGCTAAGTGTTTGAGAACAAAAGGAAAACTACCTGTAATTTTAAATATTATGAGCCTCTCTATGGTTTTATAAGCAGAAAAAGAAGTACAAATATGAAACCATGTTCAGAGCTAGTCCTTCCAGGAATGCAACCTACTAGCTAAATTCAAGTCACCCCCAGTTCCAACCAACAAGGAACTGACTTCTCAAATGCAAAATGCATTAAAGATCTCATAAAACAATACTATAAACTACTTTGGAACTGTTATTAGCACAAAACCCCATTTGATTGATGTGTCTAATTCATGTATTTAGCTGATCACAACTGTTTTTTGCAGAACCCGAAAATCTCTGAGGCAAACTCCGCTCACATTTGGCACAGCAAAACTGAAGTTTGAACTTTCTTCCTGTGAAGAATCTGTTCAAATTAAAATGACTATTTGAACCTACTACTGTCCATCCATTTCAAAGGAACAAAAAATAATTAGTGACAGCATTTTAAAACAATCATGTTTACCCTGAAAACTTTCAAGAGATGAAAACTTCTATGACTCACAGAAATAGTAAAAACTCTAGAATACTTACAAAAATCTTAAGTTCCCGGTGGAAATATAACAATAAATGTCAGTTAAATTTTAACTTGAAATGGTAAGTTGTGTTTAGCATGAAATCCATCTTTTAATTTGATAAGCAGATTTCCAGAGACGGTATCTTCTATGCTCCTATGTAACAAGATCCCTATTTAAACTCCACACGGACCCCAAATTACATTGCTTGCCAATGCTGCCGTGCTCACTGAGTATGTAACTATGTAAATAAAGGGATTTCTGCTAATAAGATAATGGTTTCAAGTTATCAGTAAACAAAATTCAAACATAATCCTTGGCAGTCTAAGTTCTGATACTCCTGATCTTCCTAACACCAAAATACCAGTCAGTATGCTTCACATCAGAGTGTAAGGCAGACAAAATGCAACATCCATACCTACCAAAATTCTCTAGTGAAAGAAAAAAAAAAAATCAAACTGCTAAGACTCTACAGTAATTTCAGTAACCTATGGAATACTGTTTCTGTGAAGAATATCAAATACAAGAGAAACATATTCTATGTTCATTGTAACAAAAAATCTTGTTCCAGTGGATACTTAAGTACATTAACCAGAGTCCTCAAAGCCCTTCAGTTCTCAGAAGCATTGTGTTCAGCATGATCAAGCACTGATACCAAGTGTTTTCAGTGCCCTGACCTAAGTTAAATGCCATGAAGCAGACCTTTGAGTATCTCTCCATTTCAGTTTTTAAGTACCTTTAGCATTCACACACATAAAATTATGCATGCCTATGAAAAAATACAGGCTCATAACATGTATCCACACATAACTCTTAGGAAAGCAATGCTTTCAACCATTAGATCAGTTTGATCTGTATTTTTTAAATGGATAATAAATTTAAGAAATCAAAACTATTGTTTGACAGACAAGACTTTTGAAACACTGCTTGCACAGGGATCCTCTCATTCCTAGACCTAACATACCCATTCCATAGTCTATGCACGGCCACATGGCAGACTAAGTACCTGACCTAGTTATAACTCACTTTAGAAACAAATGGTTGTTTTAAACTCCGGTCACTTCCATTATCTTCCCTGACATGCAAAATTGCAAACACTACCCCTTGTAAAACTATGTAGATGCCACAAAGAAAAGGCAGAGCAACTCAGTGAATTATGGTCTGAGCAACTGTCATGGTACTATGGAGACTCAGGATCTACTCCCATCAGCAGTACCTGTCACAGATGTCTCCAACACAAAGCGCACATTCCATCTGCTGTAGTGAATTAGACCAGGAGGCACATCCCAAATGAAAATCATCTGATCCATAAACCAAATTATAAGTTTTGCCTCATCCAAACCGCTGCATAGCCAGAGAAACACAAGGAAATATACAATCATTAATAAAGAGGGAAGAACTATCCAGAGTTGCTGAGCTTGCTAGAAAAGGAACAAGTGCTGGAACATCATTGCAGTTTTTCCAGCCCTCCACTACCTATACTTTTTCTTCACCAGAACTGTTGAGTGTCCCATATTTCCCTTAATATTTTTCCATTAACTGTGTTAAGAATGCTGCTGTGTCTCCACCTCAAACTTGTAACTTTGACTTCTCACACAGTGTTAAAATACTTGAGTATCACAGCTAGGTCATCTTCACAGCCTTAAACAGAAATATTTAGATCATGTCTTCTGTGCTCATGTTATGGAATTTCCAGGCAACAGCTTAGCATTTATTCTGTTTACCATTTTTCTCCACACAATGCACACATCAGGTGTTCATGTGAGTCACAAGGCAGCAGCCTTTTCTCCTGCTCTCAGCAGTAAGAGCACCATTTTGACTCACCACAGAGAGCTCATGTGATGCTCCTGCCAGCCACACATGGACTGGGGACAGTGTCAGCTACTGCTGGGAGCTGCTCCGCCGCCCTCCGCTGCAGCAGGAAGTGGTTCCCCTTGCACCGGGACACAGCAGCAGCCATGGCTCTGCCCAGCTCTCTCCCGGAGAATGTTTTCCCTTTGTGGGAAGCTTCCAGTACTGAAACAGTTATTTTGTCTCCACCAGAAAACAAAACAAGCATCAGCTACACGGAAATGCTTCACAGGATGAATCCAGTCCGAGAGCTGCAGCACAGACTACAGTGACTGTACAAACTGGGGCTTTTAGATAGCAGGAGATCAAAGTCACTCAAGTCAGCTACAAATGCACACACTTCACAGGCAGTCAGAAAAGCCATGTCTTACATATACAAGGCAGTAGTGTGTGCTTGCTTTCAGACACTGGAGAATTATTAACAGTTTCCACTTCCACATGCCAGTCCAACACGGACACTAAATCTAACAGCTCAGGAACGATCATAAATGTTCACCTGAAAATAAATCTCATTTTTTATCAGAATGTATAAACCAAATTGCTAGCATTAGAAATCATGTGGAATTCAACCTGCAGTAAATGTAAGTATGACTACTTTTCATGTCAGGATGCAGAGCCCAGGCATCACTTCTTCTTCCCACTCTGGAAGTTCCATTTACACTGCACAATCACACTACCAGATTTGAATAAGAAATAGCCTGGACTGCTAACTCTATAAAATATCCTTTTACTTTAGGAATTAAATGTCTCAATGTTTATTCTCCTGCCTAAGAAAACACCAACTTTAATACAATAGAAAACAGATGACAAAGAAGAAACAAATTTTGAATGGGGCAGATGAGAAAATAAAACATGCAGTAAAGTATCCAAAATGAGAAAACTATTTGGCTGTATGATTAGCAAAAGGAATTCTTACATGCATATAGAGCATAAAATGCAGGGCTAGAAAGAAACCAAGAATTTAAGGCATTGTCCCACCCAAAGAGTGATCAGCCAAATCCTAGTGATAAGGTCTGTTATGTCCCTGTTAAGAACTTGAATAATTTTGTACAGAAAAGCAGCTACTAATGGATAGAAAAATTCTACAAAGAAAAAATATGGGAAGCAATGTGAACCCCACAGTAAGATTTACAAAACATCAATCCAACTAGGTAAAACTAGATAAAAGAAAATGCTACCAAATGCTCAAAATGCTACCAAATTAGAAGAAAAGATTTCAAAGATAGCAACACATTAAAAAAGAAAAATACATTTCCTATGAACTGGAAGGAGCTCATAAAGACAGGTCTGAAAGTGGTGCATGAAAGGAAACATTAAAAGCTACTGGCATTTTAGTTGGCTCTTGTAGCTAGGTTTCTTTCCTGCTTCAATAAAAAAAAATAAATTGTTATTTATCCAGTAGTCATCATCAACTTGGAAATTCACACTTCTGCAGTTGGGCTAACAAGACTTCCACAAATTCTACTGGATAAGCCAAAAAGTCTAAACCTATGAGTTGAGAAAGAAACTGTGTTTCTTATTACAGAACACTGACACAAGTTGTTGCTTTTAATATCAATATGACTACAACAAAAAATTCTTCCAAGATTAATACTTAATGTTGAATTGAAAGGGGGCGAAAAAATAGAGCTTTTCATTCCTGAGGCTACTGTCATTCACATTTTTTAACAAACAGAGTTCTGAATGGAAAAAACCTCAATTCATACTGAAATCAATTCTTCAAGGGATTTGTGCAAGGGATTTATGCTGTAATATTTAGGCATAAAAGTGGAAGCTGAGGTTGAAGAGTGTGACACCAGACTAACTACACAAAAAAGTATATCCAGAATACACTAATCAGTTCCCCAATATATAGAACACCTCTTGCTATTGTTCAAAACAGTAGCATTTAGTGAAATTCATATATGTGATGAAAAAGTAATGGTAAAATTTTAAAAATAAGACAGAAGATTAGTTTCATTGAATGGATGTAACATTTGTTTCTTTTAATTACTGTTAACACAAACCCAAGCTGGCATTTGTCTTATGACCAGCCAGCAGAACCCCTCAGGTTTCTGCTGAGGTTGCATCAGCTTCAAGAAGCCTCAAGAACAAAAGCTGCATGCTAGAGTTCAACAAGCTTCCATTATTCAGTACAAAATGTGCCCAACTGTGATACTGACAAAGCCCACTTCAGTTTTCCTGTGAAAAATAGATTGAGCTCTTATATCATCCTTTTAATTGTTGCTGAATTCCTTGAAGTTACTGAAAGCCTCATACATAATTAAGTATTTTACACACTTTATTCAACTGCACAGATGGCATTTGCTCAGCCCATCCAAGTGCTTTCTGAGGTCCTTCCGTGAACTACAAAAAATGATTGAGAAGAAAACTGAGCATCATTAATCCAATAATTAAGTCAAAACCATGCCAAAAACTTACATAACTGTCAGTTAAAAATACAGTAGTTTTCTGTTTTAACAAACTGCCTCATTAAATACTTGCTAAAGAATATCCTTCACTCCTCTTTCAGCGCCGGAACTGCTCATTCCCAGGACAGAAAGCATGTACCCACCAATTCCTATGGAGCTGGTTTCTAACACACAGGAGAAAACAGGCACAAAGAAGCAGAAGCAATCACTGACACATTAGAACAGAAGGAAATGAGCTCTCCCAGAGTTTCAGAAAAAACAAAGGGCCATAGAGCTCGAAGGCACTTATTTCTGTGGCACCAAAAAAACCCCAAATTTCCCTTTTGGATGCAGAACAATCCATCTTTTCTATTAGTACACATGAAAGCTCAGTCTACCTATTCTTTAATAAAACCAAAATTGCACAGTACCTGGAGCTGGAAGTAGAATTTTTTTTTGTTCCTGTCAATTTTTATAGCATCCTCTCTCTACTATTCATCTCCATGTGCAAAGGTCTTGTCTCTATGTAATTGCTTATTCATGATTATATAATGAATACATATATAATTATTTCTGTTATTATTTTAGAAAGACAAAAGGCTGGCTTCATGGCTTGATTACCCTACTGAAATGCATACACCTTCTTTTTAAAATTAAGAAGAGCTCATAGTCATTGCCCATTTACACATACTCTGCACCCTAAATACTATGAATTAATCAAATGTTAGGCAACATAAGCAAACAACATTTTGGACACAAATGGGAAACACTTCTCCACACATACCCTGCCACAAACCCACTCGTAATTCTCTGACAGCTTTCGATTATTCTGCATCCAAAAGAAAACATGAGCAGCAAAGCACACTGAGACCATGAACACAGGAAGCAACAAGATCATTGAGACTGGTAATTTGGCCTACAAATTAGTAGCAATGGTAGCTCTAGAGTTTGGAGACGGAATATTTTTATTTCACAATAATTTTAGCATGACCTTACCTGAACATTAACTATAATTAAAGTAATCTGCTTGAAAACTCTTTGTCAAATCTGTGAAGAAAGGAGCAGAGCATCTCAAGTCTCCTAGTGACACAACTCTTTTTTTATTAATGAACTGCTCTCAGAAGTGACAAGACACAGTCTAAGAATCAGCACTAAAGGGAGCTTCAGTTGTGGGTGGACCATCCAGGCAAAGACAGAGGACAGTCAAGCACCCAAACCATCCCATTTGATCAGTGTCTGTAAAGCTGAAAGGTGCCTACCTTTCTCCACAACTGTATCCAAAGCTCTACTCAACACCTACATGAAAGCAACTTCCTGCTCACACAAAGTGCATTTAAAATTTAAACACCTTAAAATGTGAACATACTGAAGTAAACTCTTCTCTTTACAACTGATAATGGGATTAGGACTATTCTCATAGCACTGTGACTTCTGTATGCCCTACATTTTGGAAAACACATGATCTTTTGATCAGAGATCACACAGTAATCAACAAAGCTGTGTAAGGAACACTGGCAACACAATCATTACAGAATATACTGGGTTTAGAATTAAGAATGCATCAAAACCACCACTAGATTTTATAATTCAAACAACACTCAAAGAGCAAGTAATAAATGTGGTATTTTAAAAAGTAATTTCCAAACACAAGGTTAACTGCATTCATCTTATTATACTAATATTAATATATAAAGTTATTCCCATTTTTAACAAATAATTTATAATTACAATTCATCATTATTTATCTGCACACTAATAACAAGCATGCTAGCTGAAGAATATACTCTTACCATTCATACTCCAGTAAAGCCTTTGACATCAAGTATTTCTGTTTTCCAAACTATTAAAAAACTGTAATGATTCACTAAATGTCACTAGAATTTCTTGATTACAAGAGCAACTGCCTAACTTTTAAGCTATCCTAAACTCGATGTCAATAATCTGCTGCAGTCTCTACAAGGTCATTTGCATTAAATTGCAGTCTTTTGTTTTCACTGCCGTAAATTTATTTGATGTTTTCAGTTCTGTGCTGAGCCTCAAAATGTAGGTTTGATTAACAGCTAGAAAAGCTACCTTTCAAAGAAATACACACAGAACCTACCCTCCTAAAATGAAAAGCTGCTTTTTAAAATACATACTGCATTCAAGGCCACCAGTGAGGGTAAAACTAGCTCACTGGTTTGAGATCTGTGACAGCAATATCAGCCTACTCTACCCAAGAGAAAACCACAGCAAACGGGAGCTGTGGACAAGCACAGCTTCCCTGACATCTAATCACCTGCACCACTGTTTCCATACTGCCTGCATCACTGCAACAAATCTGTCATCTGTTTCCCTTAACCATCACCAGAATCAAACTTTGTATTTATTTCCATACATTCACAAGCACAGCAGACCAGTTTTCACACACAAATGCCCTGCTCTCATCAGACCTTGCAAGTTCCTGTTCCTTGAGAACAGAGCCAAAGTCCTGTTTATGCAAAAATAACAGGGCATGATGTATTCAAACAAACTTTCTAGACAGGGTTATAAAAAACTTTTTCAAGGCAGCAGTACCACAGTTTAAAATGATGCATCACAAATTGTATCACAAGAACGGCATGCCAGCATCCAAAGGCATTTACATCTAAAACACAGTTAATACGTGGTTATGTTACTAGTTGCTCATCACTGCTGCACAGCATTAGATTTTGCTGTTGGTCGAGAGGAAGCAGCAGTGATGGAACCTACTCCCCTGCTCATTCTGGGAAACCAGGGGAGGTTTCACCTCTCTCTGGTAGCTCTTCTGGAATAACACAGCTGAGAGAAGTGGGTCGTTTTCCAGTTCCTGCAACAACATAATTATTGTTGGAGTTCCAGAGACAAGGCAAATTTTGGCTTTAACAGCAACACGGTATCAACGCACTTGTGGCCATAAGAGGCTAGGCCAATAGAAATGCACTGAATTAAGAACCTCAGAAACAGCCAAGATCGACAGGCTTAACTCTATTATCTCATATACCGGCTGCTCTACAATTATTCACTCACCAAGGATGCTTTAGTATGCAGAGGTTTCACTGAGTTTAGGAGTCAAAATCATTGATAAACTAAAATTTAATTTTACAATTACTTAATAAAAATAAAGCAAGTGGTAGCATTTGAAAAATTACTTCATATGCAAAGTGCCTTTCACAAGTAAAAACTACGATCATGTAGTAATTCCACTCTGCTGTACAAAAAAATGCTCTTGCACAAATTGTTTTCTCCACTATCAATATCAGATGAACAGACGTTTGTCTCTTGAAATCTGACAAAATCTACCATTTTTAAGAAAGGATATCTACTTCAGCTTTACAACATATTATCTAGTCACAGGGGTTTATGTAACAACTGAGTTATTTCCCTATTTTGCCAGTTTCTTCCTTCCACTATAAATTCTCAAATAAATTCATTACATAGCAGTGATTGAGGTCAACTAATGGCTTTGATTTAGAATCACAAGCAGAGTGTGGCAGCAGAAGCAGATTCTGCTTCCAAGTGTCCACTGCCAGACATCACAAGCTCACAGCAAGGAAAGATAAGTAGGACACACAGCCACAGCCTCCACCATCACAGCTTACAACCTAACGCACCCCTCCAAACAGTCAGATAGGTGCAGGACACCTGTAATTGCCAGGGTGTAATTGCAGCATAGCCGGGGAGATACACACCCTATTCGGCCAACAGCTCCCGAGAGAGGCTGGCAGGTGTGGAGATAACACCCACACCAGTTACCACAGCAACGCGGAGCTCCGCGGCACCGTCCCACTTCCTCCGGCACTCAAAAAGACCGAGTAGCTCAAGGAAGGCAAGCTGCTGGAAAGCCTTTCCTGCCTATCCATGGCAAATGCAGTCCTGTTATCCTCAGAATTCTTCCCACATCACCACCCTAACTAATACAAGTCTTTCAACTGCTATTCACTTTCTCTACTTTCTCACATGAGCAAGCCCCAAAATTTTATCACACTAGAAGTTATACTTTAATTTAACTACCTTTGGTAACTATGGCTAAAAAAACTCGAAGAGAAGTAAAGAGGCATTGCTGTCAGGTAACATGAGTATGCCTTCCAAAGACAGCATGTAGAGGGTTTAAACTAAAAGGGGGCAGGAATTTGCATAGTCACTCTTCCTTTTCTAGGAAATAAAGACACTTGGATTACACAGATTCCTTCACAATGGTCAGTTAACCTTAAATTTGAAATTATTCTTACTTGGCACTTTTAAAAGCTGCTACCAATTCAGACATAATGAAAGAAATGAACTGTCTTCATATCCATGCCCACAATCTGACAGAACAGTAAAAAAATACTTTATTTTATATGAAATGTACAGATCAAAATAAGAAACTTTCACAACAGGTGCAATATACAATATTCCTGTAGGAGGCAAAAGAACCCCTGGCAGCATATCCCAAAACCTAGAGATTTATGCTAACTTATCAGAACCTGGGTGAGCTGCAGTGGCAGTTGATCACTCTACAGCACAGAATGAAAGAATCAGAAGAGGTTTCCCTTATTCTTCCATGAAGGTTGCCTAGTCTGTCCCTCATTCCTGCATTAAAACAAACAGGACAGCTGCCCTTGCCTACTGCAGAACCACTTAAAGGCCCAAGTCTCTGACCCCTGCAATGCCACACACGTGCCAGAGTGCCACCACTTCAAATGCACATTTGCACCCCATTACACGACCAGACACCGACATATTCCTGTCTGACTGACAAATCACAACAGCCCACACAACTCACACTTCTTCCTTGCTGCCACCGTAAACGCTTGCCAGAAAGAGAGAAGCAAGCCACAGCAGGCTGATTTTTCTTGATACCCATGTTCTTCTTAATTAAAGTTGACCTGTTGTACAACTCACCTGCTGAAGGTGGTGGCAACACTCAATGATACCCAGTCATAAGTGACCCATGATAGAGATTAACTAAACAAACCACCATCACTAAGTGAAAGAAAGTTAGTTAAAGTTCACTCTGAAATCTGAAAATCAAAACCAGTCCCTTCTTATTAAGTAGATTTGTTCCCTGTGTGTCCTGAGAGAAGCATCTGCTCATTTTTCTGGCAAAGAATGTTTTTACAACCTTTTGCTCCTGTTACCATAGCACTGGACAAAATACAATATTGGCAGAGTGAGAATGGGATTCTGGCTTCTTATGCAGAGACAGTTAGCCAAGCCCAGATCACCATTTTGCACTTACTAAAGAACATTTTGGAAATATAAAAGTCACCTCCTCAACTGAGGAGTCCCAATCTGTTTCCCAGCGGTAAACTGCTAGAAATGTCCAGAGCACTTCTTCTTCATGCTTGTAAGAGTTGTCAACAAATAAAAAAAATCTTAAGGTTACAGGAGGTTTTTAATTTCAACTAGACTCAAACTTTGCTATGCTGTTAGAATTTAAGAATCTCGGAAAATAAACAGAAAAAAACCCTTTTCTGCAAGCACTGTAAGTAGCAATTATTCTTTTTCCCAGTTTAACAAGCAGTTTTGGTCCATTTACTTCAAAATTATAAGTAAACCTTCTGTCAATTGCTATGTAGCTCAAGAACAGCAAGCTAAGTTGCTATATTCAACCTGCAGTATGTAACTTAACAGCATAGCATCAAATGTTCTGTAATTATTTCCACCAAGGCCTCTATTTTACACACACATTTTCTAAGCATGACCTACATTCACATTAAGAACAATACTTCTAACCCAAAGAGAGACTGTTTCATGCAAGTGGTAACTTAGTTTCTAAAAACAATATATGGCCATTTTACATGTATAAAAGGATGTGCATTTGATTTTCCATATTAACTATATTGCAACCGTAACACAGTAACCTCCATCCAATTTAAATACTACTTTTTTCTGCAGATTACCAAGTAAATTTTTTAAGAATTAACAATTATCACACTGATATATCAAAAGCAATATGCTTGATAAGCAAATCCAAGCTTGGCAAAGTTGGATTTGGTTATCCACATACAATAGTTCTAAGATTGCCCAGACTTGAAACAAAGCAAGGCAGGTCACTGAGCCATTTCAGAACTTTTCTCTAACAATATGGAGAGTTTTTTGTTAGGTAAAGAAAAGCCAGGACTTGAAACACAAACTACCAGGAATAAGGGTCTTATTGCTTAACTATAAAGGCCCATCATTCAGAACATAAATCAGGATGAGCTTGAAGAGACCATATTTTTTTGAAAATTCCTTCAGAACACTATCAGAATTTCATACAGTAAATGTTTAAATCTGCTGTCTTAAAACAAAGCACTGGCATTACCTAATAGCCCATGGACCCCCTGGCAGACGCTCTGTAAATTCTAGGTTGTTTTTATGCCCCCACACAAAGAAAGTAGATGATGCACCAAATACATTCTTTGAATCAAAAGCATTTAAGAAACTTTAATGAATACAACAAACCCAATGAGAATGACTGTAGTACCAAAGAAGAGCTTCTATTTCTAAAATGCTTGAGTTCCTTTGTTCTAACATTTCGATGTCAGCTGAAGACAACAAACTATAACTCATGTGAAAAACACACAAAATTACATATGAGGACATTCTGAAAAACAAAACTTCAGCAATATCCCAGTGAACATCCAGGAGAAAATCTCCATGTAGGATGTTGCAGAGGCAGCAGCTAAGGACGTAGTTCTATCAGAACACCTTCAAAAAATCAATCAAGTTATTTGGGATCCAACAGAAGACAGTTCTGTAAACCTGGAAGCAATTCTGAAATGAAAAATAAGCACCACATACCACAGTACAAGAAGTTCTACAAAGTCTGTCCTGAAAAAATGGTTACCATAAAAGCTTCAGAAAAGGACAGAGGAATGAATCAGACTAACACTATCAAAGTAGTATAGAGCATCTGCAATACTCCAAAATTCACAGCTGCCCACCTCTGCACACATATTAATAATGTTCCATACCTCAGCTTCCACTAAAGCATTTCTGTAACAAAAAAAAAAAAAAAAAAAAAAAAAAACCAAAAAACAAACAAGCAAACAAAAAAACCCCCAAAACATCTGCAGGTACTATCTTATTTTACCAAAACAGGTGAAATAACAATTTTTCTTGTCTCTGTTTATCTAATGTGAGCCAGACTGATTTTCACCAGGCCGTTTAAGGTTTGTTCATATACTGATTTCAGCACCTACTGGTGCTGTTCTGCCCAAACACCTTTATAAACATTCCTTAGACAATCCTATATCAGACAGGATGCATTTCTTTAAGAGCAATTAAACACCTTTTTTTCCCCTATATTTATATAATTATTACTATTTTCAAGATGTATAGATTGGTAAGCATTCATGTTGGACAGAGAAGACACCATCAGTCACAGACATCTCAACAGAAGATAAAAATGTACTGCAATTTTTCCCCTACAACAGCCACATCCAGAGTAGCCCAGTAAAACTTAAGACCAGGATTTTCATTAAGTAAATTAATACATTATTTTCCTCAGCTAACAAAATCACTAATAATGAATTTTTTCAAATGCAACAGTTTAAAAAGTCAATTTTCACAAACAATTTTCAAAGAAAAGCCATATACAGACTACTGTTGTCTCAAATAGAGGAAACACTTCCTTCCTGCTATACAATCTAAATTCAGTGACAAATATTTCAGGAACGAGTCATTTTAATCCCGCAGTTAAGAATTATCGTGCTGTTCCCCACATAGGCCAAACTCCATCATCTCTAACTAGAGCAGCAGCAGACAGCTTTCCACGTGCTGGGAACCCTCCCAATGGCCAGAGCTCTCAGCCCCAGAACACATCCCGAAGGCTGCACGTGCTGCATGCAGCGCTGCAGGCAGCCCAGCCCACCTGCACGGCCAGCGCACACCCACAGCACTGCACTGCACCGGAGCAGCTGCCACAGCACGCAGGGAACACAGCATCACCTGGGCAGAGCTGCACCAAACTGCAGGAATGAGAACTTCCACCATGGGAGTTGAAAGTGACACTGCAGACTGATGAAAGAACACAAGACTCCTCTCACAGCAGTTTTATGCTCCAATAGAGGGTATGAAGAATCCCCATGACTGTGTTTACTTTCACCATAATTATGACACAGGCTGAGTCTCAATCTTCACTTATTCACCAAATTTTAATGTTATTCTTCTGACAACTCTGAGCAAAAAAACAGAAATGTCAAAGAAGTGAAATGACAAAAAAAGAGAACATTTCAACTGCTGAATGCTTTTTCTATGTCATAAAAGATTCTCCTGCCTTGCATTTTTCCTTTTAATGTGAACTATTTTCAAGTTGTCTCAACAGATTGTTACAACTATATATTCAGCAAGTTCTACTACCATCTGAAAGAAGAGTTTTCTCTACACCTTCATTAATTAAAAGTGCTGCATGAATGACCTGTTCATTTGACAATACATGCCTAAATAATATCACCTCTCTAACCATCCAGCTATGGCAATAAATGAAACAATCCCGAAGAGTTTCACAACATGAATCCTAGGTTTTAAGACAAAGAGGCACAGAGAAAGCACAAATTTCAAGCTGCCTTTCAGACAAGCAATTCTCTCTTCCTTCAAGAAGGATCTACCAACTGCATAACCTCTAATCCTCCACCTTCCTAGACACAAGCAGTTGCATTTTTTTGTATCACTCATCTTCCAGTCATTTTACTGAATAGTTTGTCCCTAAAACTCAGGGAAAACCACTCATATTCCCCCTACAATTAGTCAAAGAAAACCATGCAAACAATTCTTGAAGGACTGTGTTCAGAGCCTTAAGGGCATATGGAATCCAGACCAAAATAAACTCCTTCTACTGTTTGCACACAAAAGCTGTACTGACCCTGATTTGTGAAGTACAAGATCTAGACAGGACATCACGTAAGAACTGTGCTACTTAAAACCAACAGATTTCAGTATAAGAAGCTGCCTCCTCAGGTTGGGATCTGGTGTGTGCAAAGGCACTTACCTTTTTAGCACACAGGAAAAAAAAAACAAGCTAAAAAGTAAGCTAAGAATTCAATACTCTGAGACTTCACCAGTGGCAAATAAATCGCATTCTTCTCTGTGTCCTTAACAAAATCTACAACTAAAAAAAAAGATAAGAAAATTTTAGGGAAAGTAAAATGCATGGAAAGTATTAACCTCTGCTCATCATAAGAAAACAAGGGAAAATCCCCTTCTCTTTGGAGAACTTTTAAGCACAGCCTTTACAGACAAAAGTGGATTATTGGCACTGTATTCCCCGCTTGTTCTTTAATGAAAAAATTCTTTTATATGTGTATAAATGGTTAAATAAGTTATAACTCTGCATTAATTATCCAACTGGTGATTGAATGAGATAAGTCATAAGAGCCTGTCTTGCACAAGGAATACAACTTATAAACTATACTTTAATGAAGGGTCTTAAAATAGTACAAACATCTCTAAGAAGCTCATCACCCTAACAAGCTCTGTTTCCAAGGACCTGTATTTGGTGAACAGATGAGTATACAAATGAGAACAACAAAAAGTAGAGGCCTACCCTTCCCTCTTGCTCCAGTCATCAAAATTGCATGTATTTGTAGCACATACTGAATTACTAACTCCAACAAATGTAAAGACTGCATATATAGTTAGAAAATACAAGATGTACATTTAAAGCAGATAACAAAATAGGAATTATTTACAATAGTTCCATTAACTCATTCCATCAAGTGGTTATAGAAGTGTCCTCAGTTTGGAGATGATTTAAATTAATTATTATCACCACCAGACAAATGTAATAGCAATTCAGAATCTACTGATAACTTTCTACCTTCTATTATCCAAACTTATTAATTTATACAGATGCACATATAGTCAAAGAATTACCTCTTTCTTTCAGGAATGGACTGCTTTTATAACAGTGCACTCAGAATGTGATAGAAATGCTTCAAAACCAACACCCTCACTAATTAAGACTGATTACACACTACTCTTTGATCCAGAGATTCTGCATGCTCAATCATTCTGCCCCTTCTGAGACAGAGTCACTTCATGGGCACCACACCTCTAAGGACACAAACATCAATAGGCCTAAATCTTTGAGGCTAATTTCTGAGATCACTAACAGGAATAAAGTGAGAAAATTGAGTATATCAGAAAACAGTGCAGACTGATTTTTCATAAATAACAAATAAATGTACTGTCACAGTTTCATTCTCCTCTACAACTGCTTTCACTCCCAGTTCACTAGTTATTAGTCATGGTGGAAAAAGCCCATTAATTTTACTACCACCATTTCAGCGCACACATATATATTCCATCACATAAAAACCTTTAGCTCTCTTTCCCACAAATGAAATTTATCTCGATCTTATTAAATTGACATGAGTAACTCAACACATTAATTCCCTCTCCTTGGAAGGCAAATCCAACACCAATTTGTGCAAAAAGCATTTCAAAGGATCCAGGATATATCATACTCAGGATACAGAAACTACAGTATTAAATAGAAGCAATATCCCCAATAATCCAGTGAAATGAATTAAAGTGGACACTGCAAAATACTTCATATAAGAGACAGAAAACTCCATCATGGAATAAATGCAAGGCAAAAGAATATGAAAGGAAAAGACAGAACTGCTTATATTCTCATTATTTATTTAAAATGTCTAGCCTTTCTAGAATACCATTAAATCCTAAGCCCATAGCAATAATTCCACAGATTGGGAAGTAGCATTACCTCTCAAACTTAATTTAGTATCCCTGTACTCTACACAAGAAAATGCGAAACCAGTGTACAAAGTTCATACTTTTCAAAATATTGTTTGAATAATCCTATAATTCATTACTTTTCTGTCAAAAATAACCACCCCTTTTTGAGCATCTGCTCATACTGGCATTTTTCAGTGTCTCTGAAGCCTGCAATCCACCTCAGCCTCTTCTTTTGCTGTTAGCAGTGTGAGGGATAAGAGGCTGACTTTCGCTTTTACTATTTCTCATCTCCTTTTGGCTAAATATTTTTGGGTTGTCCCTCCACAGACCCTCCATACAGATAAATGTATGTCAGCTGATTCAAAATAGCCATTTAATTTGGGATATTTAACATTTCTACATTTCCCACAAGGTGCAGCACACCTGTGGTTTTTACCCAATTAGAAGTAGGTAGACAACAAACTTTCACAACCTGCAGCAAACACTCTGCCTTACATAGAAAGCTATGAACAAACTCCACTTCTCAAGCCAACTTACAAAGTCACCATCTAGTTAAAAAAAATCAGAGTGAATTACAAATGCTGCAATGGCCAACATTGCTTAAACTTACAGTATAAAAGGACACACTTAAAGCTAGTTGAGAATCTGCACTGTATATTGAGTGAACACATACTATTTAATGATTATTATTAAAGGGAATCAAGACAAATCAGTGTGCTTTGAATTCATACGACACTACTCAGTAATAAATGGCTTTGTACATTTTGTTTGTTAGACACACTAGAAGTTTGTGCTTGAACAGAGATCAGACACAGAAATCCTATTTCAGCTAAGTTGGTATACTCCTGTCTGGCAAAAGCAGCAGTGTCAAGAAGAGACTATGTTGTATGAGACAGCCTCTACAGAAAATCAAGCACTGCCTGTGCTTTCGAAAGCCCCACATTACCCACAGGTTATGTGTACCAACCCTCTCAGGTTTAACAGGTCGCAGCCCCACTGCTCACAGTTCTCACAGGGGCCACAGAAACAACACCTCACATTTGCACTACAGACCTTCAGGCCCAAAAAGCAGCACTGCTGCTGCTGCACAAAAGTTTAAAATAACCACGTTTGATAGCTGGTATCTTGATGAACTTCTCACTTACCTTAAACTGTCCATCTAACAGCTCACTGCCTCAGTCATTCTCTCCTCCTCCCTCACTTCACACTCCCCCCCCCCATTCCTGAGCAAAGCAATGGCACTGCTCTTGTCAGCAGGAAATTCACAACAAAGTTAGAGAATATCCTAATAAAAACAATTGCATTTACTTAGAAGAGTTTTTTAAGAAAAAAAATAGTAAATTTCTGAGTTGGCACCAAGCTAGCTTTGGCTGTGTGCTATAACCAACACAGGCCACTAAAACCCCAGACCAAGTAATATTTGTTCCTCAGCCTGCGTGTCACTGAGCAGAAAACAACTTTATCATGGTAACGCTACACCAATAGTAATAAGGCAAGCACTTACTATTATTCAAAGTGAAATACCATTAAGAATGCATATTACAATGGCATCTACTGGGAAATAAGCTACAGGAAAATGGAATAGCACATATAGAGTCTATACTTCATAGTATATAAATTGAAATTTGACAGAGCAACTTAGTGACACCTGAGAAACAGAAAATTAAGACTTCTCACTAAAATAGACACAACTCACTTGCAAAAACATATTAGCTTATTCACTTCAAGAAAGAACTGCCAACCTAACTAGTGAGAGCTCTGAGAAGAAGAAATGCTCTTAAATTCAGTGTGCTGTGATGAGGTTTCATCTATTGACTTGTAATTCTGCTTCATAAAGCAGCCCAACGACTGAAGTTCCTGACAGAGATATCCAACAATATTTAGAAAACTTAGATTACTAAACAAGAGGTCAATTTCAGGTGTGCAATTAAGTGTGAAAACAGCACTTGAAACAAAATTTTAAAAAAGAAAAAGGGCCATCAGCCTCTAGACATAGGTCTACTGAATAAATCTGCTGCAAACACAGTATTTAAATCAATGTTTTTCATCAAGAAAATAATCTGCTGAACACTAGAGAGTAAGATTTTACCTGCTTAAAGCACTGACTGGAGATGCTCTTGCCTTACATAGGCACCACTTTCTGCCTCAGCACTAAGCCACAAAGATTAATAACTGTAAACCCAAGTAAAACACAAGCAATGGACAATAAATTTCAGAGAGCTGATTAACTGTAGGATGCAGAAGCTTTCTACTCTGAATTAAAATTCTTGATCAATATAATTCAATAACCACAGTCTGAAAATAAACTATAGAAGGGAACAACTAGAATGCCACTTGTAACCAACATTTAGTGTTACAACATTTATATTAGCAACTTGCATATTTACAAATTTTATTTTCATACCTACACACACAGTATTATCACCAGCAACCCCAATTACCACTAATAAAATGGCTCGTGCTGTCTTCATAACCACTCAACAGAGGATCAATCCAGCACTTCCTGAACTCCAGGTTGAACTTGAGCATTAAATTTGCTTTCCTGGCAAAACACAGCACACGTGATGAAAAAGGAAAGTAGATTGGTTGAGTGATAAATTCTTCAACAACTTTGCCAGCTTCACTGACTCACTTAAAGGAAACATGTTCTAGATTATCCTCACTGAAGTTCCCAAACCTAACAAGTCACTTTAGTGGTAGCCAGGTGGCTGCAGGAGCAGCCTCTGTGAGAGGAGATCAGGAGCTGCCCCCCCATCAGACAGAGCCAGTTCTAAGCCAGCTCCAAAAGAGCCCCACCACTGGCAAAAGCCAGTCAGCCATGCTGGTGGCACCTCTGTGCCAATGCACCTACCAAAGGGTAAAGACCACTGTGAAGCAGCTGTGAGAGGAGTGAAAAAAATGTGGAAGACACAACCCTGCAGAAAACAAGGTCAGAGAAGGAGGAAGGGGAGGAGGTGGTTCCAGGCACTGAAGTGGAGATTGCCCTGCAGCCCATAGAGAATCCCACGGCAGGGCAGGTGGATATGCTCTGAAAGAAGCTGCAGCCTGTGCAGAGCCCACAGAAGGAGCTTCTGGCAGAAGCTGCAGCCTATGGAGAGAAGTCCACGCAGGAGCAGGCTTTGGGCAGAACAGTGGCCTGTGGGGCACCCACAGGAGCAGTATGTTCCTGCAGGACTGGATGCTTTTGGGAAGAACCCATGCTGGAGCAATTCATGAAGAACTGTAGTCCATGGGAA
The DNA here is from genome assembly GCF_027477595.1 of Haemorhous mexicanus. Classification (NCBI taxonomy): domain Eukaryota; kingdom Metazoa; phylum Chordata; class Aves; order Passeriformes; family Fringillidae; genus Haemorhous; species Haemorhous mexicanus. Next base: position 24,386,547 of record NC_082348.1, on the reverse strand, counting down.
GACCTGGTATTTGTGCTCCAAAGTGTTTTGGAGCACTTTGTGAAGGACTGTACCCCACTGGAGGGAGGCCACATTGGAGCAGGAGAAAGACTGAGAGGAGGAAAGAGCAGCAGAGACAAAGTGATATGATTGAACCAGAGCATCCCCCATTCCCTGCTCCCCTGCACCAGTGGACAAGGAGGAAGTACAAGAGTTAGAAACGAAGGAGTGAAATTGAACCTAGGAAGGGAAGGCTGGGGGAAGGTGGGTTTAGTTTTGACTCTCTCTCTCACTGTCCTACTCTATTTTTAATTGGCAGTAAATTAAATTAATACTCCCCAAGCTGAGAGTGGTTTGCCCACGACAGTAATTTGTCAGCGACCTCCTTGTCCTTAACTCAGCCCATGAGCTCGGTTTGCCTTTTTTTTTCCTTACTTTCTCCTGTTGCTCAGCTGAGGACTGAGAGTAAGAGAACAGCTTGGTGGGCACCTGGCTGACTTACAAGCTTAATCCATCACTGCATATTCAAATTTAGTCACACAGTTTTCAAGAAGTCCTACCATAGGCTGATGGAAAAGACATATCCATGTAATATTCACTGAACTTAGGAGTGAGACAGTACAGCACATTGCCCTGTAGTATTCATTACTACTCTTTCATAGGTTTTTTAGAGTATCAACTTGTTATCATCTTCCTGAACTTCTAGACTAATATTCACTGGAGCTAATCAATATCCACTTTCATGCTTGCAGAACAAGTGTTCCACCAGTGCTAAGATTAATCACCCCTTCACTGAAGTTGGATTATAGAATAAACAAGCTTAGGGAACAGAAAGAGCAAAAACAACTTTCCTCTGATATTCACACTTCTGAAAACTAAATAGATTTTACAAATCTAACTCAGTCACCGCTGTTAAGGTGATGCACATCTTCAGTAAATTGAAGAGAGATCATTCTTGAACTTCTTTATAAACCATATTTCCTGCAATTCCCTGTATAATTACACAAGTTATATACTGGTACCAGTCATTACAAGCAGGTCCATGGAAATTTCCCATTACTAAAGCTGTAACCATTAAGTTGCTGTTTCTAAAGACCACCATTCCTGTAATTTAAAACTAATATGCTAAGAGATGCCTTATTCTCTTGTTCAGCCTACTGAAGATGCTTCCAAATCTACAGCCACTTAGGTTTCCTTATGAGATCTCAGTAAAATAACAGATATGTGGAAAGTAACTATGAAACTCACTGACCTATGGACTGTAGTAAAATTACCAAGAAACAAGTAGTTTTCACCTTTAAGTCTAGTTAAATAAAGCTATCTGCAGGAATGAAAGTAGGTTATTCCTAGTAACCAGCAGGATGGATTGATTCCCAAGAACAAGAACAAAAATATTCTTTCTATCCTACCCCTCACAAACACCAGAAGACTGTTTCTGTATATAAAATGCCAACAGTGATGGCAACATGAAGACTATGAAGGGAGGAAAATCAGAAGCTCCCTCTTCAGCCTCTAGAGCTGACAAGTAAAGCATAATAATATTGAATAACTAAAAAAATGGAGCCTTTTAAAAGAATCCAGCCAACACAGCTGGATCAGAGAAATCAGAGGTTCCTCCTGAAGGCTGGGCAGAGGACAGAGGCTTGGCTTTTCACTCAGTTCTGCATGCTGTGGTGGAGGGACCTCCCCCACCTCACATCTCTGCACACCAGACACTTATAGGTTGAAATGTCTCCACCTGGTAATTTTTTCTGACTCTTTCAACAAAGAGTTGCAGACAGAAGCAATCAGTTACTCTAGAAAGTGCCATGCACTGCACAAAACAAAAAGCTGATTTTTAAAATAAGCAATGATAATGAGAAACAAACAAAAGATTACTTCAGAATAGACTTATACAGGACAAGCTCAAAGAAACTTAACAGGGCAAGCCAGTGTTGGAATTTATGTCAGTAACAAGACGTGCAAGTCACATAACTGTATGGTCTTGTTACTTATACTACCATAAGTAGAAATTTTCTTTATGATACTCCTGAACAAAATTAAGCAGGAATATGAAAACTTTGTAAACACAACACACTGCCCAATATAACTATTACCTGGTTCTTATGAAAGACCAGATAAATCAATGTAGACTGCAAATACCAAATACATAAGAAATCAAATTTTATAGAATGTCTCTGTTGCACATTAAGACTGAGACTGAACTTGTAACAGGGGACACAGCACTAGTACATAAAGCATTGAACAGACCATATAAAATTTAACCTGTGATTGACATTGTGTCAGATACCACACAAACACCCTCCTAACAAAAAAGCTTCTCTTCCCCTTCTCTTTAGGAAGCAGCATGACATAAAAAACCTGTATGATTTCTCCAAGTTACTAGAAAAATAAGAAGTTTTTGACATGAAGAAACTTTTTTTCCCCAAACAGCAGTCTTTTCTTTCACTGCTGCAGGTCCACTTACTATATATTTGCTGTATTTCCTGTAATTTTCCACAAAATTGAAAGCTAATGTTCTCTGATACACTACCATATAACAGACTCAAGGGAAAGATAATATTTTATGTACCATTCCCTGTTGCTAAAGTCATCGATCAATCATAATTTGGATAAACACTGACAAAATTTTTAAGAACAGATTTTTCATTTCATAAGCAGAAGTCAAATGAGTTGCAATTGCCACAGCTCTACTACTATGAACCAGTAATTTTCTCGTGTATGAGATTACATTTTAATAATTTTGAAGCTGCAATTATGTTGCTGGGTGGGGGGGAAGAGAAAAAAACATTTGCTTTAGCACTGAATTTCAAATTCTGTTACACTGGTCAGTGCCTCCCTGGCTTTTGTAACAGTTTTTGTACAGGACAATAAAACTTCAAAGCAGCAACTGGCACAGAAAGGGAGTGGCTTGGCTACTGAAATAGATAATACAGGCCAATGAAGGGCCTTCAATGTTCCCATCACCACAGCACCTACCATCCTGCAGATAAAATTCAGGTCTCAGCCACATTCTGAGCCTCTCCTAGATCTCAAGATTATCCACAACAAATCTTCTGTCAGCTCTGAAATACTACAAGATTACAGTAGAATTAGTTCATCTTCATTACATGACTTTCTGGATGATTACTCTTCCACGCATTTCAGAGCATTTACAAACCCATCTTCCCCCAAAAATTCAAGGTTACTATTTTGAAAATAATTTGGACTTCTTTTAGACATAACAACTTTGGAATAATAAATATTATTAGAAGCAAAACCACAAATATCAAATTAGCCAACAGTTATTCCCATTAATCTTTTCCCCTCTGGTAGAGAAGAAAAAATCAGCTTTTTATAGAGATCTGGGGCAGCAGTTTATGTAGCTCTGGCACCGTGAAGGTGGGGAGAGCTCGCTGACAGATTTGTTACTAGGACACTCACACCACTAAATCCAGAATCCCCTCACACTGAACCTCTTCTCCACAACAAACCCACCCTGTCATGTTTCAGAGCATTCCAAAAGCCAGAGCCTTTTGCCTGGCCAACATCTCCATTCCCCACTTCCTGAAAAATTTAAGCTTGTTGATGCTGTGACCCATACTGCACCTCACAGTCAATGGTCACAACGCAACTTCATTCTTTAATTCTCACCTCCCCCTTAAAGCTCTGTGTTGTCATGATGCCTGGATAAATTGCTAACAGTCGGGATATTGCTGTGGTGGTCAGAACTCATCAGGCTGACCAAGAGTGCTGCATTCTTTTCCTTCATTCACCATCTGTCTGTATCCATCTCCTGTGATCCTAGACTGTCCTTATGGACTGTGCGCTGTCGGGGGCAATAACCATCTTTTTTTCCTTCTCTATTTGCACAAAACAGCATGGAGTCCTCTTCTGCAGTTTTCATTAAGACATTAAAAGTGGATCTGTTCTGTAGAGATTTGCAAACTTTGATTTATACAAAGAATTAAAAAAAAATCAAAGAAAAAACCCAACTACATGCAGTTCTTTCTATCTGGTTCTGCCTTCCAATACCTCTCTCCCATATTCCAGAAAAATCACTTCTCAACAAAGCAGAAATTTCAACACACATATGTCAGGTCATAACTGTAAGATTTCAACACATCTCTTAAAAACACCAAGTCATACTAATTCAACATCAGAAGTGTTATTACATAATAAAATACAGCTATATCATTTTACTGTAATTGACCTGTTTTGTAAATGACCCAAAATATGCAAAGTCTTCTCTTTAAAGGACAGCTAGTCATTCAGCAATTTAAAAAAAACAGTGAGAGCTTTTTTACAGGGACATTCTAAGTATTCTCTGCCTCTGGTTAAATAGTCTCTCCCATTTTCACTGACAGAACAGTCTCAGCACAGATCTCATCGCTAGCTGCTCTCTGGAAGCACGAAAGCACTCTGCCCTTCGGGGACTGAATTCACAAACAATTCTGGGACACTTCGGAATTCTCTCAATACTGACACCACAAATCCACATCATACCCACTACCTTTCTCTCCTGCACACTCAGACACGTCTTAGTGTGTCTTCTTGTGTTTGGGGGCAAAGTTTTCATTTGGCCCTATTATCACTATCAAACTAAACCGAGAGCATTTTTTCTCTCTTTCCACTAGAAAGAGAAATGAAAAAAGCAGAGTCCTAACACCAGCCTGGCTTTAGAGCTATCACCGCAAAAACCACACTATGCGGTAGCACTTGCACTTCATCTCTTTCTCCCTAATTCTGTACCAGCTCTACTACATCACGCTTCCATCCTGCACCTACCACCTGGCAGCTGCCCTTCCAACGGAATTCCACAGTCCTGCTCGAGAAGGAAAATACAAACGGACAGACATAACTCTACTAAAGCCTGAATCATTCTGCTCTAAATTAACAGGCACCAACACTGTATTTGCGGGAGTCAGCCGTGCCCTCGGTTTATCACATCACCTCGGCTGCAAAGCAGATCAGAATCTGCGGAGGGAACGAAAAGGGGGGGACAGAGACACGATCTGGAATAAACATTCACTCACAAAGTGGAAGAAATTCAATTTAGGAATCAATTACATACTTCTGCGCCTCGTCACGCCGGGGTAGTTCACGCTGGAGGTGAAGCAGCTTTCCCCCCCCCCCCAGCCCAGGCTGCAGCAGCCGGCGCTGCCCGCCCGCCGCCGCGGGCCCGGCGAGCGGGGCAGCCCCGCGGGCACGGCCGTGAGGGCGCGCCCTGCCCGGCCCCGGCCCGCGCGCACCTGGATGTAGTTGGTCTCGCAGTACTCGGCCACCCGCTCCAGGTTCGTGTAGCTGTCGAACAGGGCCCGGCGCCCCCCCGGGATCTCCTCCTCCAGCAGCATCTGCAGCTCCGCCATCTTCACATCCTCTCACCGACCGACCGACTCACCGACCGACCGTACGTCCCTCACCCCCCGCCCGCTCCGCGCACTCCCCCCGCCCCCCCGGGCTCCGCGCCCGCCGCCCGGGCCCGGCCTCGCGCCGCGCGCACGGAGCGCGCGCCAGACCCCCACCGCGGCGGGGGCGGGGCGCGGCCGCGCGCCGCCTCCTGCGCATGCGCCGCCCCGCGCGCCCCCCACCCGCGCGCGCCCACTTCCGTGCCGGCAGCGCGCAGGGGGCGTTTCCGGCGGGAGCGGGGGAGGGGCGCACGGCCCGCGGGCGGCCCCGCTCGCGCTGTCCCGGGAAACAATAAATAACTATGCATGTGCGCCTTTCGGCGAGTCTTGGCTTCCTTTTAAATCGCCTTGCCTTAACTCACTCGCTGGCGGGTTGCTGGCAGCGCGCCCTGCAGAGCGCAGGGCTGCGGCCACCTCTGCCCATAGCCCTGGGGGCTCCGAGGGCCGTGTGAGTACCAGACCCTCCTGCTCCGGGGCGGCCGCTGAGCGGCTCTCTTGATGGCCGCAGGAAGAACAAAAGCGGTCCTCTCTGTGGATCCTCTCTGAAAAGCTGCTGTTCTACAGGGGCGCGAGGGAGGGTGAACTCCCAGCTTTCCAGCCTTGACAAAAAAAGCACATAATGAAGGGTCAGCAGAAACAGAGGAAGGACAGCCTCGTGGCTGAAGCACTGCACTGAGGCCATCAGTCAGGTCCGATCGGTCAGTTCCCGGCTTCAACACTGGCGTGCTTTATATCCCAGGAAAGTCACTCTAATGCCCACCCTTCGAGGAGTGTGCAAGGCTTTCCCACTCAATTCCTCCACCTGAACCTAGAAGTAACCTTTCTCCCACAAAAAACCCCAAGCAACCAGCCCTCTCGGCAGAAGCGTCCCAGCTTTCTGCAGTGGAGCTCATTTGTCCCTTTGGAATGAGTTGCAGCTGTGATGACTCACTCAGGTTCCCGAGAGACTCCACAGAGCTCCTGCTGCCCGTGTAGTGCAGCCCAGGGCGCTGGGAGAGCGCCTGGCTCCTGTACCAGGTACCCGGGCTGGCGCTGTCCCAGCACTCACGGTACAGACACCAGGAGCTGGCCAGAGAACATCCAGCGCTGCAGGACCTGGGCATCAGTCTGCTCCTACAGGAACGGTTGTTCTATGGCTTTGATTGCTGTTGCAAAGGCATCCAGATGGATATGCCTGAATTCTAGAATTGCAGATTGCAAACACCTGGAGGGGTCAGGCAACAAACTAGTAGTCTTTGGGGCCACTCTTTGGAAATTTCTTCCCTTAAAAGAAAAATAAGATAGAAATCCCTGCCCTGAGGATCATTTCTTCTTAGCTTGCTTAGCTCTCCCATATGAAAGATGAGTCAGGCACAGTGTTCATCATACTGGTGAAAAAACTCTCATATGTAAAGCATTTTTCTCCCATTTTAAAATGTAGTCTGAAATTCACAACTTCAACTACTTTTCTACAAGCAGTTAGAGAGCCAAGGGCAATTTGTAGCTGTAATAGACTTACTCTCACAAAAAGGCTTATGAACCACAGAACACCCTGCCAGAGACACCTCACCATGATGCTTGTGGGAGGAGAGAGGTGACTGACTGCTCATGAGCACCTGTGCTGTCACTGAACACCCATGGGGTCCCTGAACACCCGAGGAGTCAGGCTGCTTGCAGTTCTCCACAACAGTCTGGCATTCTGCCCTAAACCCACATGGAGCAAAGAGGGGTCGTGCAGCCTTGTTCTTGGTGCCCTCTACCCACAGAGTTTATAAACCATGAGTTACACATCCAAAAATACTGGGTTTGGGGTAGTTAAAGAATGAATCATGGCTGTCAGCTGCCCTGCTGATTGTTAATGCATGTCTTGAGAGAGCAGTCTTTTCTGCAACAGCTCAAGGAAGGAAAGCCAGCCAAATCAACTCAAGAAGGCTGCTCTACAGTGTGGAGCTCCAAGCCTTATCCCACACCTCCAAGAATCATCCGTGGCCAGGCCTCCACCTCCCCCCAGGGTGTGCAGCTGATGGATAATGCTTTTGCAGTTTGGTAACAGGCCCCGTGCTCCCTCCTGCACTGCAGCTTCAGCCTGGATTCTGCTTGTGTCACATCTGCTGCTGCTGTTGCAGCTCCAGGGGTTGCTCATGCCCATGCTTCCAAGACTCTTTGTCTTTGTGCCAGGCTGGAGGTAGGCTGAGGCTTTCCTTCTCTCCTCATTCATTTGCTTCTCAGGTGTGAAGTCAAGCTGTCATTTGGCAGCTCCCCAGTAAACCTACATGATCTTTCTCTTGGCAAAAGGAGAGAGCTGTCAAAATGTAAAGGAGAAGGTTCTCCAAAGATGCTGTTAGGAGTTTAAACTTGGATTAGCAGCACCAGAGTGCAGGGAGGGGGAATTGTTTAATTGTGTCATCTTCTCTCTGTGCCCTTGGGTGGTACCAGGTCCTGCTTTCAGTGGAAATCTGTGAGAGCCCATCTGCTCTCAGATCTGCACTCAACATCAGCAAGCCTTCTTACAGGCAGCTCCCACCTGTGGGTCAGGCACCTCTTGACCTCTCAAGGGCTCTGCCTGTGGTTCTTAGGGTGTAAGAAAAAGCATTATCTGAAATACATGCACACAGCTGTTCACCAGAGTAGCTGGACTAACCTGCCTGCATAATCAGGTGCTTGTAATCACAGCATGTTTGCATTTTAATAGGGTACTCATTTATGGATTTAAATTTAAACATGAAGAGCCCTTCTGTCAGAATAATGACCATTCTATAATCCTCTGTATGCATACAAAAAATAATTAGAAATAGTGTTTAAATTAGATCAACTGAATCCAACTACCACTTCCCTAAATTTACATAAATTACTTCCCATCTGTCAAGTGATGTGCTAAACTAATTTTAAGTTTTCGCATTCCCTCAGCCCTAATTTATTACACTCGGTAACTTCTCCAATTTTTTTTCAATCCTATTGTGCAAGATTTTCCTTTATATCAATATCTTCAAGACTGAGGAGCAAACACATTTTTCACCTAAAGGTGCTGTTCAGACAGTCACCAAAAAGTAGAAAGGCAAGCAGTCTAGAGTCTTTAAATTGGAGATCAAGTTCCAAAAGCACAGGGAAACCACTATTCTTCCAACTTCTCTCACATGTCAGGGTTTTAGTCCTGCCAATCACCCAAGGGAGTCCCCTCCTCACAAAAATTTACACAGATGAGCCAACCCATTGGTCACATGCAATCCTGCAGCTGAGCACTCTGCATGGGCATCCGACAAACATACAGTTTGAGTCATCAATTCCTTATTAGAGAAAAGTAATAATGGGGTATCTCAAAGGCCACCTATGTTTTGCACACAGTAGGAAATCACAATCAAAGTCTCTTCCATTTTTGTTGTTTTACAGAGAACTGAACAGCACATCACATAAGGGGTGCAAGTAAAGATCTTCTTTGGACAGATGACCAGGTCCGATCTTGGACAGATCCTGCTGCAGGTTTTCAGTTCACTTCTTTATATAACTGTGCTCTAGTTTTATGAACATTTTTCCTTTTATCTTTTCAGTCTTTGTAAACAGCAGAACAAAAGCTGAAAATCCCTGTGCTGCTGCATCACATGGAGCTGAGCAGATTTGCAGCTGGATAAAGGACAAAGGACTCTGGTACCAAAGTTTTGGTCATGTGTACTGATGATATATATAGGCCCATGCCCTTTAGGAGGAAGGGTGCATTTACTGGAGGGGTGAGGGAAGGAAGGAAAATCGGGCAATTGAAGAAAAGAGTCTGTAACTGAAGTATGTACCTTCACTCCCCCAACAGAGACACAGTTTCCATGCTTGCTTCACATAGTGTTTGGGTCTGCCTCTGCCTGGATAGCCACTCTTTGCCAGCCTCATAATCCAAAGCTTCTGAAGCAAGCAGCAGTTTATTGAACTCCCATGGCTATTCCAGAATGCTGGGGTGGCTTCCCAGCCAGAATGCAGCTCTTTAATTCTGCAACAAATGGTGTCAGGATCTCGAGGCATCTTAAACACTCAACCTCCAGTGCTCACTGTAAACCAGACTGAAAAACCCACACACCCTGAAGCTGCACATTCTCCTCCTGCTTCCTCAGGCATTCAGCAATTTGCTGGGCAATCAAGATTATAACCACAGATAACCTCTCTGCTTACGAGAAACTGCTGCTGGGTAAAAGGCTGGCTGCACAAAGGTAGGAGAGTAGCTTCCATCTCATGGAAGTGTTTGCCCTAACATTGCTATTTCAGAACCATCTAGTGCACAACTGACATCTGATACCTCACAGCACCTCCAAAGAGGAGCGGGACATGCTGCAGAGATTCAGACCATCTGTTTGAGGGCACATCTTATTCCAAATCCCAAGCTTTTTTCTAGTTTTGTGCTGAACTTTCTTTCAAGAGAGCACTGTGTGAGGACAGAGCCAGTACAAGGGGAGGTACGCTCCCCAGAAGGAAGAGGTCAGGCCAAATAGGAAAAATTCTCTCTTTCTAACATTTCAGACATTAAAAGAAAACAAGCAACAAACGGTCTCAAAGAGAGGCCAGCACAAAGCATAGTTGCTCATCAGTTTCCTTCCAAGGGATCAAACGACAAGCATTCAGGGAACAGGGGAGGAAAGAACAGCTCTAATTTGTTTTTCCTGCTGGTATTCCTCCTCTAAGATGCTAACCCAGACCAACTGCCAGTCCTTTTCCACTCTGTCCTGACCCAGTGGCATCCCCCAGGTAAGGTCTGATATGGTCACTGAGCCACTGAAGGGTAGTTAATGCTCCAGTATAGCAAATACAAAAATTCATCCTCTCTGAACTACTGATTCTGGCTCACTATTACTGACCTACTGGTGCTTGTTTCATATTTTCAAGTTTGGTCTGCAGCAGTTGCAGCAGTCAGAACCATTCTTTGAGGTGTTTGTTTCTTCCTGAAATTAAAGTTCAGATTTTTAGGTACTTGCATAACTCCAGGAACTTGCCCGTGGAGCTCTTCTAATCCCGCTGTTTGTAATCCTGCTTTTACCACATAAACCATTTTAAAAATATTTGATGACCTTGCATATTCTTTGGAGCCACCAAACCCAATGTGTGATGTTTCTGTAACTAGCATAACTCCTTTGCACAGGAAGGGAATAATTAATCACACCTTTGAAGTCATCTTTCCTCCTTCTACCACACATCTGGACAAGTAATCCCCTTTCTCAAGGCTGTGAAGGCAGCTTCTCCTTGCACAGCTTCTCTTCACTATTACAGTCTGCATCTCACTCCTTCTCCCAACTGCTTTGTCCTCCTGCTTGGTGAACATACAGGAGCATTTCAGCCCTTCCTCTCAACCACAGCTAGTTTTGACAGTGTGGTAACAACACAAATCTCAGTGATGCAGTGCTGCCTAACAGGAGGTGGAGGCTGATGGCTCCCCATGGGCACAGTCATTTCACCCACCTGAGTCTGAATCCAGTTTGACAGAAATATTTATGCACAGAAGGCAGCCAGGCCTCCCCACATGTCTCCTTGGAGAGGGAGCTTAAAGGCCTTATTTATTGCAGAGGCAAAAGCATCTCTGAATCATACAAGTGAGCTTTTAGCAGGAAGGAGTTAAGAACCTAAGCTGTACCATCCTGCTGTAAACTAGTCAAAGTTACAATCTCTGCACCCTGGAGTATATGACAGCACCCAAATGATCGACTGCCACATGTCAGCATGCAAGGTTTGATCTGTCTCATACAGGTATAAGGATTTTTCTTCCATTTTCATCTATTTAGGATTGAGCTTTCCAGAAAACACAATGGAGAATTCACACCCCTGAATTCAAATGGAGCAGGGTAGTCTAACCTATTTTGCAGATGCCAGCCTTAGCTAACAAGATTCTAGTGGGTTAGGACTGAGCTGGGTGTACAGCTGGGCTGTACAGCAGATGAGGACATGGGTTTCAAGAGCCCCTCTCAGACTACTGCTTCCCCAGCTAGGAATGGGACTGCTGCAGGAGACATCCCTAGGGTGAGAGCAGAGGGGAATGGCTGCAAGGCCACAGGATGGTCACTCTTCACCTAATGGGAGTCTAGGGTATTATTGATGGATAAATAAAGCTGAGCTCTGGTAATCAAAGTAATCATACAAGTCTGTGCAGATGCCTGGGCTCACACAGAGATTTATTTGAATCAGGAACACCAAGGCAATTCATCTTCTCTTAACAGCCTCATTCTCTGCTCTGTGTGCTCACTACCCATGGGGCTCAGCTATGCAATCATTCCCCTCCTTCCCTCTCTGTGCTTTCCTGCAGCATGTAGTCACTAAATATAATCTGACAGCTTACTTTCTCTGGTCCAGAGCCTCAACATCCATGCACTGCTTCTCTGTGCCAGAAGCTCTATTTTACAAGTCAAACCATAGTCTCCCTCCCAGCTCATCTTGTATCAAAAACGAGCATATATTCACATCCTCTCTCTTTCTATATCCAGCACTGTTGGAATGGGCTCACACAGCAACTGCAGTAGCACATCCCCCAAAAATCTAGCAGCCTCAGAGCCACACAACCAAGAGTTAATTTCTGCAAATGCCAGCTAGCCCTTTGCTCTAATCAGTTCATCCACTTACACTAGTCCCAGTCTTGGCTTAATTCTAAGTCTCTTTGAAGCCACCACATGTGTATAACTTCATTAGATAGTGAAGTTCTCACATCCAAGGGGTACCTTACTACTTTTCCTCACTTTTCTGCCTCATGAAGTTCAAAAGGTGTCATATTCCTATGGCAAACTAAATCTCAAGGCCAAATCTCTTAATTTTATTAATTCCAGAAAAATCGGATCCTTGTCAGTATATGTGCCACTTAAAGTGAAAGAGCTTGTTTAGCCACTTGTTAGTTGTGCTCCTTGATTCAGAAACCCAGAGCTCATTAGAACGCTGCTGTTTAGGTATGTACATCACTAGGATAAAGGGATTATTTCAGGGCACAGACTGGCTATCATCTCTAATATGTAGGAAGAGGAGCAGAAGAGCAAACAGATACAGCTGGTGTGCTTTTGCTTCTCTGTTGCCAATCTGATATTTCAAGCTGGTTTTATACAAAGGAAAAAGCAGAATGGAGAAATCCTTATCTTAAAAAAGTGGCTGGGAGCTCAGTGAATGCAGCAGCTCTTAGGATAAAATACCCACAGTACATTCCCCCTGGCTGCCTCCTCAGGAACCAGCAGTTTTTCTCACAGCTTTCCATTAACCGCTTTTATTATCTGAACGTCTGCCCACATGAGTAATTGAGTGAGTCACATCAGCAAAAGACTTGTGGAGGTTTATGAGGAGACTGTACTGTAAAATTTTTTGAAATCATAGTTTCATTTACAGAATGAGGATTTTTAGCTCTGGTGACAATTTCAAGACCAGTGCAGCAGTAATGGGAGAAAGAAACACAAGAGGTGATAAGGATTTCCAGTTCTTGAAGGTAATTGAGAAAATGTGACTGCTCAGCTCAGTTTGCCACACTGGAACAGTACAGCTATAAAATGTATAAAGGCTAATGCATGATGTATGTTTGCAATATTTTCATCTTTACTATGTAAAAAACACCATCAAGCTTCCTCAAGCAAAAAAGACATTCACTGTGAACTACTGGGTATGTACAGCAACAGGCTCTACCTACTTACCACAGCTGGAATATGAAACCAGAGGCCAGGCATAATTCCATGCAATTTCCTTTTCCTTTGCATTATGGCAATACTAGACTTACAGAGACATCTAGGTGTTTAAATAATCAAGTAGGTGCTTGACTGTTTGGGAGTATTCAAAATCCAAACATCTAAGCAGATCCAAAAATTTGGGTTCCAACAACTGAAAGCCACAACTAGAATTTCAGTGCAGCTGTGCCAGACCAATATACTGCATGCTCAATGGTATTCAATGCAATTGTACAGCACAAATAATAGTCATGCAAAGGACTGCAGAACCAGGCCCATGGCTGAGGTTAATTTAGAGCATTCTGCTAACAAGCAATCAATCTGCTTCTTCATTTTAGAACAGTACATCAAATCCAGGTGCAGGGTTTGTCAAATTCAATATGAATTCTGCACAGCAGAAGAATGAAGTGCTCTCTCTGCTCCCAAATATCTTGCTGATCAATGAATGTGGGGTGGCTGCAACCACTGGTTTCCCATGATATGCAATGGCGTATTCTTGCAGGTGTATCCCTGTCAGCTCCTGCTGACTCACATGGCTCACTCCCCTCCTCCCAAAGCACCTACTGCTGGTAGGTTTTATCAATGAAGATGTAGGGAGGTTGACAAGTCCTCTTAGTCTCTTAGATCTGAGCCCTGCTTATTCTGTATCAGGTCTTGGCCAATATGAAACAATGGCTGCCAAGTGCCAATTTTCACACTTTTGACACCTATGAATTATGAATTCATATTATGTTTGAAGTATAAATTTTGCTTTCTTAGACACCCTATCCCTCCCCAGAAAAGATAAATGGCCAAATATGACTTACCTTTTCTCTTATTATTGCATGAAATTTCTGTTCCTTTACTGGATTCATGGTCAAGGGAAGTTTGGTCAGGAAAAAAGCTCTAATGGGTGAATTGTCCCTTCTGTTTTCTGCATGACTATTCATTCCCTCCCAGCCTCCCCTCCCCAGGGTTTCTGGATACAAAGTACTTCAGGAATCATTTAGTCTATTGCTGAAACATGGGCCCTGAGCTAGCAGGTACACAGCACTGCTGGAGTGTCTTTTTCCGTCAGTTAAATTAAAGAACTGAATCCAGTTGATGGCTGGGCTCACCAAGCTCTCTTTTAGAGAGGATACTCAGGGCCTTCTGCTGTAAAGCTCTGAAGGGGAAGATGATCACTTTATCCTTGCTGCAGTGTCTGAGTCACCACTGAATTGGAAGCAACTGTTAAAAAAAAAAAAAAAAAGCCTTTTTTGGTGAGACTTCAAAGTTGGCAGCCAAGCAGGCACAGCACTGGATGTGCCAGGCTCGTGACAGAGCTGACCTGCCTGGATGCCAGCAGGGAGGTGGGAGCAGAGCGTGCCAGTGCCCGTGAGTGGCTCTGCACTGCAGAGACTGGAGCAGAGAAGCTTCAGAGAGGTTCAGAGGTGGTCCCAGCACTGATACCCCATATCAAGAGCAAACACTTCCTGAGTAAGTGTCACTGGAGCACCACTTGTCCACTTACAGGGATGTTTCACTGTATCAAAGTAACCAAGACATTCACCAGGGACATCTTTTACCTGGTTTCTCTGCATTTCCAGTTCTGCATCCTCTCCTCTTTGGCCAAGGCAAAAGGCCCCAGCTACCTCATCACTACTACTATCACTTAACTGTATATTATTTAAAATTAAGATTTTGTGCCAAGTTACACTAGTTTTAATGTAAAATCCTGCAAGATTTGTCCTTGTGACTTTTAACTGGTCTAGCACTGATTTATTTGAACTACTTTTTCCATTAAAGAGATGATCAAGTGCTTGCACCAAAGATGTTGGAGCAGATATAGAACTATGACTGATGTTTCCTGCCTCTTGGAAGCAAGGCTTTCTTTACAGGAGCATTAAGATCACAGAACTCACACATACTTCATTTATCTTGGGAGCAGGCTCCTCTGTAAAAGAAACTGGAATGACCTGACAAGTAGGGGGAAAAATTCTTTCCACTCCAGCCCTCCCCCAAATCTTTTTGTGGGAAACACAACTGTGTTTTTGAGGCTAAAATTCACAGATTTAAAAATACTTCTTCTCAAGGAATGTTGCCATGGAAACCTTTACCATGTCTCCTACCCCACCCTCCATATGTGAAGAACACTATCTTCATCTTTTTTTTCCTGCATGTGGTAGTTCCTCTTCTCTGTCTGCTACCACCAAAACCCTGGCATTAAATTCTAAGAGATGTCAAACAGGCCTTTTGTTTAATTGAAAAGTCATTGCTAAAAACCTCTCCTGAACTGAACTACAAAGAGGTGTCAAGATGAGTTCACACTCTCAGGCTCCAAAAAAATGCCTGGAATATATTCTAGCAGTTCTTGCTTTGGACAAGTGTAAAGAAGCAACAGGAGCTGCCATGATCATTAAAACAGTTTCACTTCCTGGTAGCATAACCCACAATTGATGAAGATTTTCCTTTATGCTTTCCTGAAGGTACTGCTCTACCCAAAGCCAGAAGAAGATATGGGCACAAAAAGGAAGTCAGTAACTGACTATGGAGGTGAGAGAGAGTGCTCCTAAATTGGACTGCCAACAAGCCCAAATTCATATAACTGCACAGCTATTGGGAGAGCTGGCACAACAGCTGCCCAAGGGACTTCTAATCAGCAAACATCCACCCTGCACAATAACCAACATTTAATTTTGCAGCAAGTAGGACAGAAATTGCCAAGACCATCCTTTCCATGTTACAACTGAAAATAAAACATGCAGCTCTAAACTCGGTGGTGTGTGCCACAGCCACTGCCAGCAAGTCCTTAACTGCTGGGAACAGAAGGCTATTACTATTATTAATAGGATATTAATTTGCAATGGTGCTTCTACATGTAGCTCATGTTAACTGAAATGTAGAGATAACAGCATTCATGGACATTTTGGAGGTAATGGGAGCCTAGATCAGTAAACTGTCTCCTCTGCTCTAAGTTGTTGAAAACTGCCTCACCAGTTGCCATTAGGACAAGGGGCAAAAGAAAAATGACAGCCATAAAGAGCATTAGCAATGGCCTGCCTGCTCCTCAGGGCAGCAGGTTGCATAGGCAGAGATACACTTGGCCTCTTACCTTTCCTGAATTTGCAGCTCTCAGTAGAAACTTGTCCTACAGTAAGAGCCTAAGGAATGAAATGACAGCTTTTCTGTGTGCTTTTCAAAACCATCCTGTCAAATTTGTAAAGCAGCTTGCTGGAATAAGAAGCATAAAAAGAGAATATGAAGCAGGAATATGAAGCATAAAAAGCAACAATTCCCTATATTATAGTAACCTCCCCCTCTTGGCTTTCTTCCTAGACTAAGACTTTTTTTCCACAGGTTGCAATGCTTGCCCATATCCCCGTGTAACAAGCAGAAGGCATCTCTGGACTTTGTACAAGTCCTCAGTGTGTGGGTTGAGCAGCACTGACAAACCCCTGTGCTCTGCTGCCTGGACTCCTGAGATTGGTGACCTGCAGCAGGGCAGGTGCTGGCTCAGCTTTTCCCTGGGCTGGCAGGGACAGGGCTGTGACTGTGACCTTGTGGCACGGCTAGCACAGACTCCCTGTCTCAGTCATCTCTTCTCCTCACAAAATCTGCAGGAACACAAGAGTGCAGAGAATTCAAATCCCTGCAGCTGATTTGGCCCAAGGGCTCAGAAGTTAGTTCTTGTAAGAGAAAGGGAAAAATGGCCAGAAGTAAGTGGGAAGGGTGCACACCCTAGGAACACAAGTCTTCCTTAGGAAACCAACCAAACAAGAACCAGTGGCAGAGCATGCCAGACAAGGGGTGAGGGCAGAAATGGGAGAAAACTGATTTTTCATCTTCAAATCAAAATAGACTAAAACTTCCTAAGAAAGCTCTATTCCATGAACATTCCCATACTAAAAAAGGAGTTTGCTGCACAAGGATCCACAGCTGGGCTGATGAGTGTTGCACTAAATCGCCATAGCTGGGCTGTCTGAATTGACAGACACACACACAGAGCAAGGAATGGAAACCTACAGACTTCAGCAAACAATGTGGCTGTGACCTCAGTGTCACTCCCAGCAGTGCATTACAAATGCCTCAGAGTGCCTTACCCTCCTTTCCCTCCATGCTCAACACATTTCCTTAACTGATGAGTCAGGATGGTTTTTTTGACAGCAGTTTTGAGCAAACACAAACTGATCATTGGCTCTCTCCAGCACACTGAGCCACATTCCTCTCCTGTATCAGTCATAGGCTCCTGAAGCAGGCTTCATCACTGGCCTGGACTGAGTACAGCCTATGGGTGCAGGCTATGGGAAATTCATAACAAATTATATGGAATCACTCCCATTTTTGATTCCTGTAACTGGGGAAGGGGCTGTTGCAAGGCAGTTTGATCAGCTCCAGCAAGGCAGAAAAATTACACTTGGGAAGCTTTTCTAGTGTTTGAAAGCTTCACTCCTAAAGCAGATCTTCATCACCCAGTTATATTCCTTGTTCAGTTTCTAGCAGGGACAGTGCTATCCTACCCTATTTTCCAAAGAAGGCAATAACTTAAACTTCGTTTTGCCTCCTCTGCACATCCAGGGATGTTTTAAAATGAAAATTCTTTACTATGCTGATTTCTCCAGAAGGTTTAGGAAACATCTGCAACCTTCAAGAAAAATAGGCCTTTTTGCATAAGCAGTGAAGCAAAGCCTAACATGAATTACCATCTGGGGACATGACCAACCTTTAGTGAAGTGGAGGTCAGATTAGCAAGAGCTTTCTTGCAGTTCATTATAAAAATCAATTCAAGAGAGACAGGAAGCTGAACTGCACAAGTCTCCCCTTTCTGCCCAACATCTCTGTACCATTCTACCCCAGCAGGAGCTACACTGGGGGCCATCCGAATCTCTACAGCTCCACCAAAAGCAGAGATGACATGTTAAACCCAAGAGCAGAATTTTCTTTGTCTCGTGCCCACAGAGGATGGCATCAGCTGTTAAACCCCATAAGAACTGACAGGATTGCATTCAGGCTGGCACACCTCAGACAAGAGCAAAAACCTTTTTAAAAGAGCAGCAGATTTCCTGACCTGGAAGGTACACCTGTAGAAAAAAGAACTGCAGTTACCAGTGACATGTAGTCTGCACAAGCAGTAAAAAGTAGCTCAAATGGGAGGCCAATTCTTGGCTTGCTCTGTGGTGCACAGGCAGCTGTGTACAGCTTCAGCAGACACAGCTGCAGGCTGAGAAACCCCTCACCTATCACACAGCTGCTGGGTGGGAAAGGGACTAGGAACTGGAGCTAACAGAGAAGTCAGGCGTATGGAGAAAAGACTTAGGAGGATCAGATAAAGAGAAAGATGTAAGAGAAGGAAGTGAACAGCACAACGTGAACAGGAATGCAGATGGCAATTACTCCAATGCCATGATGGGGTAGGAGGTTCCTGCCTTGCATTCCATTCAGTGGGGCTCTGAATGGAGCTGTCCTATGATTGGCAAAAAAAGAAAGGAAGGAGCAGGAAAAAGCATGTGAATATGCAACATTTGATGCTTCTTTGGTGAGCACACATTTTGGAGGAGGAAAAGGATTCTTTGAAAGGCTTTTAAGTTATTAAGTACAACATTAATCTAGAGCCCTGTGAAATCAGCACTCTCCACTACTTGCATGACCAGTCTCATGATGACCCAGTGCTGAATGAATTGCAAGCATCTGTCAATTTCTGTTGATTGGATTAGACACTGCCCTCAGAATTTTCAGGTTGAAGACTCCCTTTCTTGGAGCTTTGTTCTGTGGTTTTATTTAATTTCATCATATTATTACTGATGCTTCTGTTTTCTCAGGAACCAAATCAATTTTATTCCTCTTGGTTTACTAGCATTTCTAAATCATCCTTTTTCTTGCAACCCCACAGCATGGCAAGATTACACAGCATGAGAACTAGTGGTGCTATTCCCACCCCAGTTTATTTCTCCCTTTCTCACACTCACACATACTTCTCACAGGATATATCTGTTCTTCCTGACAGATATAGCTCAAGGGAGGAAAAGACACTTTGAATAAAAATACCTATATATAGAGAAAGGCTTTGTCCTTGTGTCTCCAAGGTCTTATCTAGCTAGGATTCAGGAAGAAACATTCCACTGGATAAGAGGGGCACTCTTACCCAGCTCTGGCTGCTATTAGAAAGAGGCTGGGTTAACCAGCCCAGCTAGTCTTTGACTAGCTGACACCAAGTAGTTCATCCATACACCACTGCAAGGTTTTGTTGCTTCCTTTGCAAAGGTTTGGCCAGAGATCCAAAAGCAGATATGAAAAAGACATACAGATTAAATCTACTTTAATATGACTACTGGTTGAATTAGAGAGAGTACCCAATATAGGCATGAGGTTAAGAATATGGAAGGTAAAAAAAAATTTTCTGGATATAAAATTCCTTGGCTGAGTAAACGTGGTGCCAGTATGATTCTTGTTAAGACCCTTGCTCAGAACTTCACTGCTGGCACTTTTAACCCCTTGTTTTGTTTGCTCTTAGCTTCTCTTAGACACCGTTATCCAGGCTTCCTCCTTTGGTGAGGTTACCAGTTCATATTTTGCCTCCACGACTTGTCCTTTCACTGGGTGGAGATACAGTTTCCTTACCAGGACACTCAGCAGAACTGTGGCCACCATATAGGCAAACCTGAGGGAAGAATTAAGAGAAAAAAATAAAAACCTTGCTATGATGTAAATTTGCCAAAGGACAACAGCCAGCTTGTCCCAGCAGTAACACCAAGATGCTGGAAGCACCTTCTCTCCTGTCTGCCACAGAGACTCAGTAAGACCTCCTTCCCTATGCTCACCTCAACTCTGGGCACTCCTGGCTTCCAGAGAAACCCAACAAGGACAGGTTTTTCATGGCTAATTCCTCACTGAATCTGTCTGGGTCAAACCTATAAAAGATGAAACACATTAGGGTTTTCTGAGCAGGCACAGCGTCCTTTCCCCAGAAACGTGCACACACACACACAAGTGAAAAACCAGAAATTAACCAGAGAATCTCACTAATTTGTTCTCTGTGGGTCATTCCACACAAATGGATGAAGGCAATTGTGCATCCATTCCATCAATATTCCCAGCTGGTCAGCTGTGTCCCATCTTGGTCAAAATGCTGACCAACTGAGGTAGTGTGAAACAGGGCTGGAACTAATGTGCAGTACACAGCTGAACTGATGCTGTTACCTGCCCTCTATTCCTCTCCAGGGCACATGCAATCTCATTTGTCTCTCTCTCTGCCTCTCTGAGTCCCTTCCTTTTTCACTTCCAAAAATATTTCCCTTTTCTCCTTGCTCCTCACTGTTCTCTTCAAGCAGTTGGTGTGTGTATGTGTATGTGCTGGGGGAGGGAAGCCAGTGACTCACTGAGGTGTGAAAAGTGGTTTCCAGCTTTAGGATGGTAGAGGCTGTGAGAAAACTATTATCCAGGGCTGGCATGAGTTAAAACAAAGGAAACTAATAAAATAACATTCAATTTAAATATTAACCCCTCTCCAAACACAAAATTTGATGGACAGAAGATGGTTCTTTTAAACCTTTCTTCTAAATACTTCAAGGCTTCACTACTTAAACATCCAAGGTCTGCTTCTAATAAGGTAAAAGGGCATGTTGGTGTTGATCCTTAAGATAAGCAGCATCAAACTTACATTTCCCCTGAACTAAAGTGAAAATTACAGATTTTGTAATAGGAGAGAAAATGCACCTGCCTAGCAAAAAAGCAGGGAGGACAAACAATGTTTTTGTAGAGTAGGTGGGTGAAAGGATCACACAGAGCTGGTCTCCTAGTTCTGTCATGGAAATCTTCATCTACCTCAAGCTAAACCTCGACCAAAGCCTCCCTGAAACAAGCATACAATGTTCATAGCAGTCCTTAGTGTAGGTCCCATGGGGTCTCAGCAAAGCTGAACACAATTATGACCTACCTTGGGAGGCAATCCCTGCCAAGGGGCTCACAGACTGGTGCATCAATGCCTGACCCCTTTCTAAAAAGTGTAATTGCAGGAGAGGACAAGTGCTGTTCTAAAGGCTTTATTCTTTCTCCTAAATCTCAGCTGTCTGTTCTCCCTGTCTAGAATAACTGACCCACATTTTTTGCAGCCCAAGTGAAGTAAATCAGACACAGGTTAATATTTGCCACCTGGAGGTCACAAGAAGCTACAGCGATTTTTTTCTTTACCCACCACTGCCCTATATCCACTTCAGTTTTCACAGACAGACAGAAATATTGAGGCAGCATTTCCCTTCCCCCTAAAAACCCAAAACTTCAGACTGACATTTCCTCCCTTGCATCCTTGTTTCATGATGACAGTGATTCCAAAGCCATTCAAGTCACTGTTTCACAGAAAACCTTTACCAGAAGTTACCAGCATTAGCCAGGGAAGCTCTGTGTACGTGCACAAAAGTTTTTACTAAACCCCAACATATACATGCACACATACAGACTGGAGCATCGGAGGAACCTGACTTCAATTGCCCCATAACCATGCCCATGGAGACAAACAAACCCACACCTTTGTAAACTGATTTTCTGATAGACTCCCTTTCATCTCCAGAATCTGCTTAAGGCAGGCCCTGCAGCACAAAAAGCTGTGCTTCAAGATCTAATTTAACAAAGAAAAGGAATTAGTTGCAATTACAGTTGATTCTACATACTTGTATGGTGATGGCCAAGATGAACTATCCTGCAGCATCACACCAAGAGCATAAAGCACAAGTGTCTGCAAAGAGAATTACAACATGTCAGTGAGGAAGGAAATGCACAATTCAAGACACCTCTCGACAGCTCTGCTGAATGATGATTATTCTGTAGACTACTCATATTTAGGTTGATTAAAAAGGCAATTATGCAGCATTCATCTACAGATTTTCATAATCCATGCCCAGATGTTAGGATTTTAACTTCTAAGAATCACACTGCAATTGTTGGTGGTTACAGAGGGTGTGACCCCATTTCCCTATGCTTGCTGAGACGTATGTATGGACTACTTTACTCACTGGAAGGGAAGGTCATATGATGAGTGATATGATGAAGCCTGAAACAATGTTCTCT
Organism: Haemorhous mexicanus; assembly: GCF_027477595.1. Taxonomy (NCBI): domain Eukaryota; kingdom Metazoa; phylum Chordata; class Aves; order Passeriformes; family Fringillidae; genus Haemorhous; species Haemorhous mexicanus. The sequence goes on along the minus strand of NC_082348.1, from coordinate 24,364,529 downwards.
TATGCATAACTAAGTCCATAGGCCCCTTCAAAAGCTTACTCATCCAAGAAGCAAATCTGCTCAGCAAGAGAACACGAATTTGCAGAGCCTCTCCCACAGAGGAACTGCAGGCAAACTTTGAGCTAAACTGTACTTTCAGATGACAGAGCACCTACTCAGCTTCAACACTGTCGGAAGAAATGGTCTTCCTGCCTCACCCCCAGTCTGGAAGAAGAGGAAACAGCAAATTCCCCGACTAATGCTCCCAGCACTGCCCTACCTCTTTGGGGATAGTGTGTTGGTCGACTCTGCCCTCCAGCTCCTGCAGCTGTGCAGCGATGGGAGTGAGCTTTGCTGTCCTCACTGTCTCACACAGGACCTGCCGACAGTACCTGCAAGCAGTAACCCTTGGTCAGTGTGAGTCTCAGAGAGAAGCCTGTCCACATCCTTGTGGCAGCAAGCAGAGCTGCTTTACTTAGAGGCACTTCTTTTTTTTCTGGCAAGGAGTCCTAACATCTTTGTAAGAAGCATTAAATCTCATTAACAGCTTTTATAGAAGGTTTTTGGAATCCCTCTTCTTTCAGATTTTAAACCAAACTAAATCTGCTAAAATGCATAAACACATCAGCCCTTTTCCCATACCTCTCACTCATACAAGAAGAAGCAAGAAAACCACAGACTCAATATTCCCTGAAACCCTAACACTAGTCCAAATACAAAATGTACCTGGTTGCACCAACATAACAAATGCAGAAAACATAAAGGCACACTGTTTATCAGTCATCACTGCTTGCAGCCCTTTGAAAAGAAGATTGGTCCATGCTTTCTCTCTAAATATCTCTAACCATGAAAATGACTGATTACTTCTACTACTTCTGGAAAACTGGGACAGAAACCAAACAAGACAGTGAGCAAAAATTTTGGCCTGGCAGCCAGGACACTGATTCTGTGCTTTTCCTCTGCTGATGAACCTAAAGGGTTTCCTACAGACACCCTAAAGTGAGCACCTTGGTCCCTGTGTCTGGAATGACAGCAGATTCTCTCTGTGTTGCAAGTCATTCTGTGGCTTGATTACTTCCAGAAAGAGAAAAGGGAGTAAGCAGCTTTTGGATGCTTTCTCCTGGCCTAGTGCAGGCTAGGCATCAGACTCCACATGAAACACCTGTCCCCAGTACATGACCCAGCCTTTCTCTGCATTCCTTCTATAGGACCCACCTGAGCTGCTCCATTTTCTCATGTGTAATTGGTCCCTTCCCCAGAACACGGTCCATCTCCTTGCAGAGATTCTGCTGAACATCTTCTGAGGTTGTCAGGAAATAAACTGCCCAGGTGCACACTGCGGGAGGAATCAAGACAAGACTGGACCCAGAAAATTCAATCCTTTACAAATGGCATTCAGTTTTCTTACTTCCTATATTTTCAACATTACTTTTTTGGCCTAAAAAAAAGGTGGCCTCGGTTCACAGCAGGCTGTGCTGATTCTGTATTCAGTGGTAGGAACAGAGGCTGAACTCCTGTGTAACAAGAGGCCCTGCAAGCTAAAATTCTCTTTCTGATGCTATGAGGAGCTTTGCAGGACACTAAAGCACTCAGCCCCAGAGCTCTGGCAAAGGGACCCCACAGCCCAACAAACCCAGGGGAATCATGGCTATTACACCAACCATGCAAATGAAAGGCTGGTTTGTTCAAAGCTTTAGAAAATTCCCTTATTTGGGGGTCATCCCTAGCACATCTCAGGCAAGTGCTCCAGACAGCCAATGCCTGGGGCTCCTGAAGGGAGCTCTCTGCAGATGTTGGCCAGCACTTTTACCCCTACATCTATTTTTTTAGTTACTTGAGATTATCTTCAAATGCAGAGTGAGGAAAAAACCCTGCATAAGAAATAAGTGTGTAGGAGGCAGTTTCCCTAAAGCTACAAGGAAATGTTTCTAGCTCTCAAAAATGTCTATTCATGAGAACTATCTGGAATCTTGGACTTGATGATCCTTCCAACTCAGAATATTCTGTGATTCTGTGAATCCAAGTAGATTCAAGCCCCTTAAAATCACAGACTCCCTGGAGTACCTGGAGAGGATATTCTCTGGAGAGAGTATTACCATAGTTGTCTGATTTACTTCCTATTCTTTAACACCTAGATGCATCTTGGAGGTTTTCTTTGGAGTCCCAGCCCCACTGGCTGAGGTACAAGGCCAGATAATCATCCTTTTATTGTAAGATATTCTACCCAGCTTCAGTTTGTATTTTTATTTGTTTGGGTTTTTTTCATAATCTTTGCATAAATCCCAGAGTAGCTTCTTTGAAAGTCCTTCATACATGGAACACACCTATCCTCCAGAAATTCCTAGCACCCAGACAGATGTTAGCCCTCTTTCTTCCTGTGTGCCTGAACCTATTTTACAACATGATCTTTGTGACCTATTTATTTTGGTGGTTTTCTTCATCAAATTTAGCATCAGTTGTCTGGGGTTAAGAATGCAAGCAGAAAGCAATGGGGAGAAATTCTAAGTTCACCATAAGTCTGGAAAGGTTGTCAAACACAGCTTAGCTTCAGCTCACTAACTGCGAGGTCGTGTCAACGCAGCCTTACTTTCTGATGTAAAAATTAGCTTCTTCTACATGTCTGCAGCTCAGGAGAAAGAATGATTAATGCAATTTTTTCTTAGCCTAGGGTAAGTCTCATGTCATCACACACAGTTTTTGGCAGCTAAGTGCAAGGATGGGAAGCTACCTACAGTTACTGTACTTACAGTTAGCAGTGATTACACATCCTGCCAAAGAGAAAATCATTGTATCTTCCAGAATCTAGGAAAGAAAATCTACTTCAGGGAATGAAGTTCATAAGACTGTAAAGAGAAAAAAGAAGTGGCACACTCTCCACTCAAGCACATTAAATCCCTTCAGTGCAGAAAGCACGAAATATATCTAGAAGACATGAACTGAACTCTCTGTTGAACTTCCACTGAATTGCACGAGACATACTTAATATTAACATACTTCTGGTTTATAAAAATAGCTATGAAGCAGTGGCAAGGAAATCTACCAAAGTCTAATGCAATCAAACATTGCAGGAGTGGAAAAATGAAGCAGAAGCCCTGCTTTGGTAAAAAATCTAAGCTAAGAAGCAAGAACTTATATTAATCAAAGGCTACAATGTAATGAATTGCCCATCTGGCAAAATTCCATTACTGTGTAAGGAGGGAACAGCTGCACAGACCTGCTGGTCACTCAGGCTCCCCTGCAGCAAGGTGTCTATAAAGACATGCCTGTTGAATGATCTGCCTCGGCGTTCCTTTGTAACCTTCCTTAAGATGGATTCCATCTCCACCAGAGCTTCGGAAGAAATAAGAAATGTTTATTTTAAAACCTGGTCATCCTGGTGCTGCAGAGAAGCAAATTCATCTTCCCAAGCAGATTTTCAGACCAGCTGTCCCTGCTGGGCTCACTTACAGAAGCAGCCTCTGTTACATGTTACTGTCAATTTGGAAGGCAGTATCCCCAATTTAGCTGAAAATGCAGGAACCAAATAACAGAGGTTGCCTGTAAAAAAACATCCTTACAGATATAACCAAGGTGTGTACTCTGTGAGCTGAAATCACATAAGGGGAAGACAAGTAATGCTGTCAAACCATCAGAGAATGCATTTTCAACAGCCCCCACGAAAACAGGTATGAGCCACACAACTCTGGTTACAAGAGTTAGAATTACTGCAGCACCAGGACTGATGGAGCCCCTCTGGCCAGGGGTTCCACAGGCAGGGTGCAAGAGGATGGCTCTGTGCTAAAGAGTGCAGACACAGAGAGAGGAATGGGGGGAAAGGTGGGAGGGTTTTGGCACAGAGTCCACACATCTGAAGATATGTGAGTGCCTAACTGCTGGTGACTGCTGTGGGAACCAGGGGGAGTTAGGGACCTAGACACCATTGCCTGTCTCGCTTAAATGGCATACTAAGGACTATCCAAGAAACATGGAGCAGAATTTGGGTCTGAAACTCCATTTATCAAGGCCCAGTTGAGGTCCTTTGTCTCAGAATTACCTTCCTTCCTCCTCTCTGCACAGGAAGGCGAGCAACACTCAAACACCAGGGCTCACTATCTGGAGTTTGTGAAATTTTGTCCTCATGCATCATCATACTACAACTGAGTGACCATGGGAGGAACCCATTTCAATGGGGCAGAAGCTGTCCTCAGGTTCTGAAACCCAGAGAACCAGAAGAATAAAGAAGGAAACATTGGGTTTGGGGGATTTACAAGCAAAACTTCAGTTCCAGATACAATCTACTTTAGTTTAGCATCTTATCAATCAATACTGAAATGGTTTAATTATTAACAAAAAAGACAAGACAACCTAAAATTAAAATAACTTGCTATAAAATATATTAGAAACAAAAGTACTGCTGTAACAGACCTAAATCATGTTATCATGTAATAGCACATCAGAGGCTATCTGATGGTGTATTCAACAAAGCAGCACCTCAGTACTTGTGCCTTCCAGCCTGTGAGTGACTGTCTGGCAGTACAGGCCCCAGATGGTGCATCATCTGAATGCCCATATGGGCCAAATCCAGGGGCTCCATCTGTCTCCACCTAGCACAGCTGTTTGCCTCCAAGAGAGGTCAAAAATGGACACTAGGAAACAGAACAGTAAGGGAGGAAGCACACCCTGATACTTCCCCTCTATCACTCTCCAGACTGGACAGACCCTGGAACTAGACCTGGAACTAGAGTTCTAGTCCTCCAACTTCTCACATAAAGGCAGCTTGCCACTCAACTCCAAACCAATGATCTAATCTGAGAGTAAGTACAATGCATCTGGTGGCTCCTGGCATGATGAGCAACTCTGAAGAAAAGCCAAAACAACTGGGCAAATGAAGTGCCTTCACATGCTAGCTAAGTCCTAAGTATTAATCAGAGTGAGAGAAAAACCCTAATTTGGGGAGAAACCTACCATCTTCATAGTGCTTCTTCCTAGTCATGTTTTTGTCAAGAGACCCATCCAAGAAACCTTTTCCAATCTCTGACCAGATCTGGAAGGAGAGAGAGAACAGCACCATCACTTAAAACAGGCTTAGACTGCTGGGACTATTGTATTCTTCCCTAGTCAGGAAAATGAAAACACCCAATAAAATTAGGACTTCCTGTCAATATGGAACTGGTTTCTTTAGGACACCACATTCAGACACTATGTCTGTGATAGCTGGAATGAAGCTAAACAACTGTAATTACAACTGTAGGAAAAAAGCTATGGGAATATTAAATAGGAGATGGAACTGCTTCTTTCCCACCCAATCACCAGCATGTTTAACATCCCCACATGTGGATAAAGGTGAGATCTCCTCAGATTTTCCTTTCTCCACAATGTCACAGAGCCTTCAGAAGATCTTTGAAAGGGAGAAATTCCACTGCCAGTCCCAACAGAATTTAACTGACTGAGGTACCAAAGACCTCCCAACTGCCATTGGATCTGGGCTCCTGGTCCCCATGGATCCTTTAGAAACACCTCAGACTAATGACAGCAGGATCAGCAGTAGGATCTTTCTAACAGTTTCAGCTTGGAACAAGTGAGACAGACCTCTCAAGTCTCAGCAGTAGCTTGTACTAAACTGTACACAGATACAAGCTCTGTGTTTTCAGTTTGGAAAAACTGAATAGGAGATTTCCTGGCTCTTCAGGACACTTACTGCATCACGGTGCCTGCGGAATCGGATGACTTCCCGGTCATCTTCGAAGCTGCTGCCCATAGCTGTCTGCGTGACAGACTTCATGGCAAAGCCCAGCATGTGCTGGCAGAGTGGCACATGTTGTGCCTCGGGGAGAGACAGCCATTTGGCCAGCAGCTCTTCTGACAGCTTGAGAGGGAATGAACCATTAGTTAGCAGTAACACCAGCAGTCTATTTACCAAACACACCCTGGACACATTCCCACCCACTTCCTAAGGCAGACCACACTTTCATGGCTATGGAATAATGCTAAATTCTTTCCAGGTTTGTTTCCATTGTTAAACAGTAACATTTTAACCTCCAATCATCTGCTTCTTTCAAGGCTCTCCCCGAACAAGGCAATCCTCTCTTGTTCTCTCTGTCACAGAAGAAACCTTAAACCCTTTAATACAGACAGCTCCAGAATAGGAAAACAGATCATATTCTGGCTGCTGGACTAAATCAAAATCACCTCTTTGTGGCCCCAAAAGCTGGTTGCTTGCTCCATCCTCCTGTCCAGGGAAATATATCTAGAATCCAGGTGCTCCAGTATCTTTAACTGCATCTGGTATCTTGGCCTAAAAACTAAGCAAGCTCAACCCTTCCCCCAACCCACCAGAGCTAAAAGAACGCAAAGATTCACACCATGAAAGGCAGAGGCTGTTTGCTATCTCAGATGCTTACAGCCCCAGCACCAATTCAAATGCAGGTCCTTTATCCTAGTGATCATTCTCACTAAACCTTCCCCTGTGAGCAACACAGGGCTTCTCTGCTGTTCAAAGGCAGTTACCTTCTGGATGAGAGCAACGTTACTTTGCAAGGACTTGGTCACACCGTTCTCATACAGTTTTCTCCTCATGTGGCTCTCTCCTGTATCCCCATTCAGGCTGGACTGGTACCTCAAGAGGGATTTCAGCATTGTTTCAAATGGATCCACTGAAAGCAAACAGAGGAAACACCATTCAAAAGTCACACTACGCAGGGCTGATTAAAGCAGCCTCTTTAATTGGATACTCTACTTCTGGGCAGTGAGCAAGGTGTGGCTCCTTCCCCTACAACAGTCTCTCTGGGGTGTCAAGTTTCTCTTGCTCAGTGTAGGCTAGTCCCTCACAAAGTCTTTTCTCTGGGGCTGACTGCCATCCTGTGATCAGCTCCCCACGCAGAGTTTGCCTGCTGGCTCTACCAAGTAACTCTTTAGTAAAAATGCCTTCAGAGCTTGTTCCCTGTTTGCCAGTTCCCAGCTGGCTGTGCCATCGACTTGGTGACAAGAGTGAGTGTGGCATGGTCTTTTCCCCTTCTCCAGCCTGACCTGCAGGCTCTTTAGCACATTCCCCTTCACGTGTGGTGTGCCCTCCTGCCCTGAACGTGGCTATGCACTCAGGACACACCAGCTCAAGACAGACTTGGCCAGAGACTGCTCTTGGCACTCCTTCCCTTGTGTCACAGACCCAGCAAGGTCTGTTTGATATCCTACTGCTCCTGCATGATTTCTCTTTTGGGCACTGAGTTCCCTCTTGAGGAGCTCTTCCCAAACTAGCACCTACTTGTCTGCCAGGGCTGCCTCCAACACAGAAGCTCTGAAGCTCCTCCAGAAAACCATACCCCACTAAGCTACAGAATACTTTCTACTGCTAACCACCTTCTTTCTATCTCCGATCCTTCCACACAGACACATGCATCAGTGTACAAACTAGACAAAAAACCATGTCACTTCCCAATCCATTACTCATTTCAGTTAGATTTTTAACTCAATTCCACCACCAAGGATCTCTATTTAATAAATGTGCTGAAGGATATGAGGTGTCAATGCAAAACTGTGCAATACAGCATGGCATATGTTCTTCCCTTTCTGTAAACCTTTTAGTGTGTCTTGTGGAACTGACAGAGTCTTTAAGGAGCTATTTGGAAGCAGCAATCAGGGTTTTCAAGAAGGATATTGTCACTGTTTATCACAGTCTGTTATTTCTCCCAGATGGAGAGTGAAACCTCTGAAGCATCAGAAAACATCAAGGCTGGACTAGACACATATGACTTTACCAGCTGTGGATGTATCTAGGATTCCCCACAGAGACTGGGCCTCATTATGCTACCAGGCAAACTTACAAGAAGAGAAAATTCCCACCTGCAGAGGACTTACTACCTAAAGACATAAAAGCAGCTAACGAGGCCAGAGGCATGAATATGGTAATCCTTCCCAAATGTTTTTCTCTCACATCTTTTCCCTTCCAATGTTTTCAAGCTCTGCATCTCACCCTCTTTCCCACTTTGAATGACAAGGAGCACGAGCATGTGTCTTTTGGCAGAGCAGATGGTACCTGCGGCTCTCCACGTGGCGCAGGCTGTTATGTGCCTCTAGCTGCTCTTGACAATTCCTCCTCCAAGGTACTTTGTCATGGAGCTGCTATTGATGCCACAGCTCCCTGCTGACTGGCACTAGCACAGCCAGGCACAATACTGGGCAGCCAGGAAGACACATGGCAGGTGGCAAAGCCCACACAGAAAATCCAGCAAGCAGAGGCATCTAGAGAGGCTGGAGGATGCTTAGAAGCAATGCCTGCTGAAACTGCAGAGTTTTCCTGCTGCATATGAAAGGAAACTGCTGGATTAGCCATGGGCTCTGGGTTTTTTTTCTCCAAATGTCCCTAGACTAAACTGGCAATCCCCACACAGCTGTGCACAAAGGGCTGCAGAGCCCAGGCTGCCCTTTTGCTGAGGGCAGTGCCTCCTGCTGTCTGGGAAAGGGCTATTTCTGCACAGCTGTGGGAGGCTAGTGACTCCACAAGGCACAAACTGCCTCAGGAGACAGCTCTGTTCTGCCAGCACTTGCACAGACTTCATCCTTTGTCCTTGTCTTGAAACATCTCCAGGGTTACATTTTCACCCCTCCTAGTGACACATATCAAAATTTCAACTGTTCTTTTCACTTACATGGAAATCTCCCCATCCCAAAAACCTCAGAGCACTGTCCTGGACACCACTGCAAATTAAATACAGAGAAGAGATCTAACTGAGATCGAGCACAACTGAACATCAGAGATAGAAAGGACCTCTGAACCTGCACAGTTAAATGCTCATGGAACAGCAATGAAGTCCTGCTCAGAAAGGCCAGGACCCATAGCTCCATCTCCAGCTTCAGGTTCATTGCCCCAACCCAAAAAGCAGCATCAACTCAGGAGAAATTTCCAACTTGGTCTCTGAACCCCCTGCTCCTGGCAATCCTGAATTAGTTCACCCTCTTCACATCCACATTGTTTGTAGGCCTGAACTGCTTCCCCAGAGCCACTCAGGGGAATCACCAGTACCAGCTGCAAAGTTTTACTTCCTTTGAATTCCCCTTGCAAATTAATCTCAACCAGGCTTTAAGAGGCCATGAAAACATACCAATTTCAAAAATGTTTGAAGCCTAAGGAAAAAGAGTCTCCTGGCATTGGAAATGTTTATAACTATGAATCCAATTAGTCCAGCTTCAAGGCTTTGATGAGAAATGCATTATCTGCACCTCTCTCTCTCTCTCTCTCCAAGAACACACATATAAGATGAGAAGAACCTTTGTCTGGAGCCAAATCCTGTATTTCAGCCTTGGAAACCAAATGTCAGGTGTCCATGAAGATGGATGGTGGCCTCAGGCACTCCAGCTGACTGAGGAACAGTCACATGGGTTTTCAAGTGGGGCTGAAGAGTCAGGAGTTGGCTATAATGCAGGCCCCTGTGGGCTGTCTCCTGTCCCACAGCACTGGGTGCACAGCAGAGATATGGGCAAGACCACATCTCCAATAAAACTTCAACCTGCCCAGAGCCAGCTTGTGGCTGAAACCTACTACAACCCCTGTTCCCACTCACCAAGAAAGGGTACAGAAAGGGCTTTGCTACAGCTACTTGGCTCAGTTTATACCTCAATCCTTCAGGAAATATCACCTGTAAGATTCCTCACCTCTAACAAAGTTTGAGCACTTCTGGCAAGCATCAGTGCTAAAGGAAAGCAGTGATACAACTAATATTGCTGCTCTTCCAGCTCTGAGGTTGTAAGAACCCTCCTTCTCAAGCTTGTTGCCTTTATGAGGATCCCTTCAGAAGCTCTTTCTTTGTCTGGGCTGAACACAATTTCCCTTGCTTCTCCTGCACAACAGGCTTCCCACTCCTCTGAGAGCACTAGCAGCTTTTATTTGCACTTGCTTTATTCAAAATCTTGCCTGAGTGTAGAGGTCAGAGACACACACAGGACTCCAGGTCTGACTCATGCTCATTTTGTGCAAAAGCCCTCTCTTTACTGAATATCTATGACTCAATATATCCTTTTTTTTTTTTCCATGGCCATATCATCCCACAGGCAATTCATGCAGCCCACTTTTTCTCCTCCTGCTCCTGTTCCTGCTATCCCAGCCCTCAGAGATATCCATCTCACTCTGCTGCCCTGTGCCAACAAAGGGTTCCAGAATAATGCCATCAGGGTAGGGCACTAACATAAGATGGAGTATTTCATGTACCCAATACTGCATTACACTTTTCCAAGACAATCTAGCCTTGATCCCCCTTTCAAGTACCAGTCCAGTATTTATCACTATCCAAGCAAATTCTGAACTGAATCCCTGACATAAACAAAGTTGTATCACTTTACTTGTCTAAAAATCTAATTATCAAAGTACAACATGCATTTCCCATTTATCCCCATCCTTAAAAAAATATGTTTAGCCCTTGGCATAGCAGGACACTAGACTAGTCTGTAGCTGCCTAGGTCACCAAATTTCCTGCACTTAAGTCCAGGCACTGTATTTCTCTTTCTCTGATACTCACATCCTCCCAAATTCAGAACATTTATGAGAACTTGCCTGTGCAGGGGCTTGTCACCACTTCTCTGAGCTCTGAGAAAGTGACTGTCTGCTTAATTTCCCCCAAACACACTTGAGAGCATTCAGATCTTTCAGGGTGGTTTTCCACCTTCTGGAGTGTCATCGTTATCCACAGTGTCTTGCTGATCCTTGTTAACTCCCACTCCTTTCCCAGATTGTCACCATTTCTTTTTTTGATTCTGTCAGGCACCTTTACATGGAGTTTACCCCTCACGACCCCAGCACACAGTGAGCTGAGCTATCTGCCTGTGCCTAAAGACAGCCTACAGGATCAGGTCAGAGGTGTGCACCCAGCACCTCTGTCAGCCTCCTAAGGTAAAATCTGGGAAAGCAAGAGATTGAACCCAAGCACCAACTGAGTTAACTTATCAAGTGTGATAACCTTAGGAAGCAAAATGCCCACCTAAGAGGCTTAGGCCATAAATTAAAGTACTCTCCCATGACTAAGATGGCCAACTCAGCTACCAGCATCACCATCCACTTCCAAGACTGGAATATCATTAAAGGTTTTCTCTACAAAATTCTACACACCAAAAGAAACATGAAAGGTAAAGAACTTCTCCAAATAATAGTTTGAAAAACCTCCATGCTAAACTATACAAGGCAGTTATCACAAATTATCAGAGCTGTTTTTAATTTTTTTTTTAATTTAACAAAGTCTACTCTCCTAAACTGTATTTCAAACTGCTTTTAAAATGTATGCCAAGTGGCTACAGGATGCTCACCTTGCTCTACCAAGTGACTAATGAGCATGATGCTTTTCCTGAATGTTTCCCTGCAGACAGATGGTAAAAGACACAAGCATACTGATTTGGTGATGGCCACTGGACAGCAGCAACCCTTGGTCACTGATACTCAAGTCCAGTAAGCAGGACCAAAGTCATACCTGAAGCACCATGTCAGCTACAAAGTCTCATTTTCTTTCAATGTAGAATGGAACTCCAACTTCCTCTGACACCCTTCCTTTGATACCCAGGGAGGCCAGAACAAATGGACTCAAAAGACAATGTAAAAGACACTTACACAACCGGTTGGGGTTAACATGCTGTTTCAGGAGATCGATGGAGCCGAGGCTGACAACAAGACGCCTTCCAAACCAGAAGGAGACCAGTGGCCCATATTTCTCATGAAGGTTCACAAGAAACTCATGTAAACTGCTGCTGGCAATGATATCTGGCAGGTTGCCATCCCTGAGAAACACAGAGGATATCTGATCATGACTAGCATCCTCTGCCAATGCTGAACTTCATCAATGTGAGACAGAAACCACTTACTTTTCATCAGTTGGAGCCAGCCCAGGGATACCTGATGCTTGCCTAGATGCCTAGAGTAAAAGGAAATGCATCAATCTACATGAACTTCAGATTTTATACAGGTCCCACACCTTTCCAGCAGAAGAGATGAATTTTCCACACCAAGACTACTACACTACTTACAAACATGAAACAGGAGCTGGGTATGCTACATCTGCAGGCTTTAAACCTGATAAGCCGATAAACCTCAACTGTGTGCCTGGTGCCACTGGCTAAATCTGGATTATTCATCTGGTTAGATCAAAGATGTCTCCGTAAAGATTTAAAGGGTCAAGTTTGCAATGTAGGGTATTACACTCTGATTTGCCCTGGAGGCCTGCAAAAACGCAAGGCGAGCAGATGATCGCGCCTTTGGAGAGCAGGATTCACTCCCGGAGCACGTAAAGCAGGAGGAGTGCCGGGGCTGCGCTGCCCCGGGAACGCCCTGCCTTCTCCCGCAGGCCTCTGCCACGTCCCGCCCGGGCCCCGGGGTGCGGGCCGGGGGCACCGCCCGGGCTCTGGGGCCGTGCGATGGGCCCGGGGCTGCCTCGGCCCCGCGGCCGCTCGCTCTCCGCCCCCCTGCACCGGGGGCCGGGCCGGGCCGGACCGAGCGCTCCCCGCCCCACGGCCGGCAGCATTACCGGGTACAGGTAGAGCACGGCGCCCACGAGAATGAGCAGGAAAGTGACGGCGAAGATGGCGAAGTCCAGCATGGCCAGGCCGGGCCGGTGGAGCGGCGGCGGCTCGGCCACACCCCGGGGCCGCCGGCGGGGCAGGAAGGGGCGGACCGGGCTGGGCCGGGAGCACGGCTCGTCTCGCCTGGGCTCGGCTCGGCATGGGTAGCCCGCGGCGCTTGCTGCTGATCTCCAACTCCACCCTGCACGGAGGGGGGTACCTGGGCCACTGCCAGCAGCACATCCAGAGCTTCCTCGGGCAGTAAGCGCCGTGCAGGGCTGCGGGAGCGCGCCCGGCCCCCGCCTCCGCCGCGCCGACCGCTCTCTCCCCTCTCTGTTCTCCCAGGAAGGTGAAGCGGGTGCTGTTCATCCCCTACGCCCTGCACGACCGGGACGCCTACGCCCGCACGGCCAGGGAGAAGTTTGAAAGCCTGGGTAAGGCCGGCCCGGCTGCTGCGGCCACGCCGGCTGTACCCGGGGCTGCCGGGCCGGCACCGGGCCCGGGGAGCCGGCTGCGGGCACGGAGCGGCCCGGGACGGCAGCGCTGCCGGGCATACGGGCTGGGCTAGGCTGCTGCGGTGCGGGCAGCAAGGGCAGGGAGCAGCCGGAGTCAGCTGCGGACTTCTGCCTGAAAGGAGATGTTTTAGAGGCCTCCAGAAGAAATCCTGCTGCAAACACTTCTGTCCACTTCAGGGAGAAAGATTTTATCCTTAACTATTAAGTGGCATATTTTTATCCTTGTTAATCACATGAGAGAACATTTCTTCCCATGTATCTTAAACCTCTGCTCAAGCCACTGGTTTTAAGTGAAGACCATTACTTAAAGCACATCATGGAGCCAGATAGTTCCATGATGGACAGCAGCTAAACTTTGCTTGGAGCAAAGATCTCTGTAGAGCAGTCTACAGCAAGACCTCCACCTGGTATCTATCGCTGTTAAGGGTAACTTTGGAGCTGTTAGTGTAGTAATAATCAGTACTCACTTGCCTGGGCAGCACATTTTGCTCCTTGAGTTGCAGGAAGATTGCTGCTATCAAATGCCTATGTTCTTCTGCCTCTCTTGACACTTCTTGTACTCTTAACCCCAGCAAGGCAAATCTATCAAAGTCAGAGATTTTAACAGAAACAATTCTCAGATCAGGTATTAGCACAAGCAGTGCTAGAACCAACACATCCTGTCAGACTTCAGCATAGCCAAACTGAGGACTAACAGCTTTTTTCTCATTTTCTAGTTACCTGGTAATGCTCAGGAGGATATTGTGCCTCAGCCTGCACCTGCTGAATGAAATGCTCTACTCCTAGATGCTGGGTGCATATCTCCACAAAACAAACATTTCCTTTTGTACAGATGGATGCTGAAGCCCTGCACTAATATAGGATGTAGACTCTATTTTACATTGTAGAGTTCTCTGAAATTTCCCTAGTTGAGATATTTGGCTCAGGGTTGGAGGAGGTGGGCAGGGAGGGATTGAACATATCTTTCTTCCACCAAACTGACAGAGCAAAGGTAAATACTTTTTCATTTAAGGTTATGGGCTGGACAGCATTCATGAATCTTGTGATCCAGTGGAAGCTGTAAGGAAATCTGAAGCAATATTTATTGGTAAGATTTACTTCTTACTCCCCAGTGAAGGTTTATATAGGGCACTGGATTAGTCCTACTCAGAGGTGGCACTGAAGACCAACAATTAAGCTGTTAGGCCTTCTAGCTGTTAACTAGAAACTACAGAAGACAGTAACTGGGAGCCCTACGACCCTAAATTTAGTGGTGGGCTGGAAAGTAGATTTATTAATGGAACTTCATCTCCAGTAAATTTCAAATTATTATTTTGAACAGTACTACAGTGTAAAAACATGATCATAACAGCTGTATTATCACTTTAGCAAGCCCAAGAAGTTCCAGGCCTAATACCATGGTCCTGGGTATTGGAAGAGAGGTCACTGTCAGACAGTGGCAGCCTTACAAGGATGACTGAGGGCATGCCCATGGCCTGCCCAGTGACCATTCTTCTGAAGCTTCTGGTTTTACTGCTTCTCAAAGCAGGATACTGCCCTGAATAGAGCATAGAACTCATAGTGCCTGCCAAGTTTGTGAAGGCTTCAATTAAAACTGATGGTGAAAACACGCAAAATAAGCTGAACTTTCTTTCTGCAGGAGGTGGCAACACATTCCGTCTCCTGAAAGCTCTTTATGACAACTGTCTGATACATGAGATCAGGAAGAGAGTTCTTGAGGTAAAACTATAGATTCTGGCCAAGTCTGAATGGTTGGATCTCACGCATGAGCTTTTGTTCAGACAAATCCAAGCTGATTCTGCATTTTTATATCTAATATACTTCAGATGTCAAGCCATCTCAAACAGCCTGGTGAACTGAAAACCATGGCCAAATAAGACTTGAGTCATTGAAAAGACTTAAGGTCAGCAGTCTGTCTTCCTAGAGCAGTTTTCTAGATGCTGGATTGCAAGACCTTGGGATGTACAATGCTACATAGAACCCTAGAAGCAAACCCCTCAAAATACCAGTCAGAAGACCAGTGCAGGATTCAGTCTGTGTCCAGAAACCCTGTTTTTCAGCTTGAGATGTCCACTTCATATCTTGTTGATATAGATGAGTTCATGTTGTAGGTTGTCTGCAAATAAACTGGTGATAAAGTTGGATTCATATGTGCCTTTTAGACAGTGTCCTGTTGATGTTGAAAATTACATAATTCTTGTATCCCCTTGGAACTGAGAGGTGTGAGTGCCATTGAGCCCCTCTGGTCAGCAGCACCAGTCTAGCTGGTAAATCTCATAAGGCACAGGAAAGATTCACCATCTCTGGAGGAGAACAGAAGTAAGGTGTTCCCTAGCAATGTGGAACTGCAAATGACTTTATGCAGATTTATACAAGCCACAGTACAGCCAGCTGCCAAGAATAAAGGTTAGCTAGGCTTATCTTAATATATAAAAATTTAACTTCTGTTGTGGGAAGGAAAGCCAGAAAATGTCCAAATGCCAGTTAAGTCTGGATAATTACTTGGTTATATTACCACCAGTTGTCTCAAGACAGCTCTATTTTTACAAATTGTTCAGGATTACCTGTACACTTGCATATTTGTGTGGCATTCTATGCACAGCATAGTACTCAGTACTAATAGCTAAGAGTAGTGAGTACAAGGCAGGCAGCAGTTAGCTCTCTGACACAGAGAAGCTACTGCCCACCTCAGAACCTGAATTCTAGTTCTGCTTTTCACCTGTAAAGTTAGCAATGAGAGGAGCTGGAAGCACTAAGTCTGATCTGACTGATGAGTTTCTGAGAGTGATAGAAGATGGCACAGAATTGAGTTCCTAGTTGTGGTGCTGCAGACTGATCATTGCTTTTGTCTTTCAGGATGGGATTCCTTACATGGGATCCAGCGCAGGAACCAACGTTGCTACTGTCAGCATCAATACCACCAATGACATGCCAATTGTTTATCCACCTTCCCTGCAGGCTCTAGGATTAGTTCCTTTTAATATTAACCCCCACTACCTGGACCCAGACATTAAAAGAACTCACATGGGTGTAAGTAAAGCACACCAGAACACAGTAACTAGGGTGTGGAGGAGTAAAAATAGTGTGCATTTTTGAGGCCTTACAAAGCTATAGAATGTCAAACAGCTGCTCCCTAGAGAAACTGGAAATGCCAATGAGGCAGTAACCCTTCACTTCCTCCTAAAACTTAACTTTGGTTGGGAAGAGGAGTTGGCAACAGTGTTACTGAACAAAGTGTTTTTCACAAACAGAAGCTCTGCAATGTTTGAAATACTGTTGAAATGCTGGATATCTGGCATGGAATGGAGGAACTAAAAAAGAAAAGATAAACCTGAAGTGTTAAGATACAAAGCACTTTGGTTCTGGAAAGTTCTGTCTTACCTGCTGCTTGGGAAGCCCTAACTTAAACACAGATTAAGGGGCTTAAATATCTAAAGGTCTGAAGAAACAATCAGAAGAGGGAGATCTTGAGATTCAAACAGTTGTGTAAGAAAATACTTGGGCACTGGTGTCCTTGCAGGGAGCACAGCCTGTAATGTCCAGTACAGAGCAAGCACATGTACCAGCCTAGCTGAAAGAAAAACACTTCAGGCATCAAGCACAAAGATTTCCATACAGTGGGGAGGAGCTCCTTGAAACAGCATGTCAGCTAATTCCTCAGGGAACAATCTCTGTGGTGCATATTTTAACAACCTAAATACTTTCCTCCTTGTAATCAAAATTCATGGTTAGAGGAAGTACTAAGAGTTAGGTAACAATGAAGAGATGGTGGATGGGTGAAGAGATGGGTGTGCTTCTAGAATTTAGATGAAGTTGTAGGTATTCATTTAATCAGCTTGTCACTAGATTAGCAGGCAGTCTTTTCCCTATAAATAACTTCTGTTCTTTCTCTCAGAGGAGGCTGGAAGCCCTGTGCTGTACCAAGTCCCTGCTGTGTTCCTATGTTTTTATTTCTTTACTGTTGCTCAGTTCAGCAGCAAACCTCAGGAAACATGACAGCTGTTCACAGAAGGAAATTCTTCAGTGTAATACCTACTTGAAGACAAACAAGCAAATACTTAATCACTGAAAATCCATTATTCACTATTCTCTTTCACAAAGGTTGCACCTCAGGCATTTGCTTCTACCACTTTCCTGGTAGTCTTAGTACTATCTCTGCACACAGAGATAGTACTAATTTAAAAAAAACCCACGGATTAATTGAGTGGAAGTAAGTTTTGAGGCTTTTCAGGGTTGGGATTGTGTGAGTTCTGTTTGATCAACCTGCAGTAAATTGCTGCTAGTGATGAAGGGTACAACACATATCTATTAAATAGAGTCAATCCTGCCATCCCATTCTGCTCGAGGGGAAGTGCTTGCTTTGTTCAGTGTTATGAAATTGTTTGATGTCATGTTGCCTGGATAGCTCCAAGTCCTTACCTTATGGCCTGGGAAGCTAAATCTGTGCTCATTACTGCAGGAGACAAGAGAGGAAAGAATCCTCCAGTACCATGAAGAACCAAACACCCCTCCAGTTCTGGTGAGTAGTAGTTCTCCATCAGGAAGCTGTAGCATGATAAACATTTTAAATGCATTCATGCTCGCTCTCAGTGTGGGTTCCTTGCCTGTCAAGCTTTACAAAATGCTAATTGTATTCTTGCTAAGAGCTTGAGCCTTGGATATTGCTCATTGTAGAAAATGGATTAGGGCCAATGAAATGCATACTCCTCTTAGTGTTGCTCAACACTGTTTTAGGCAGCTCTGATCTTCCCAGTCACTGGCCACCAAATATTGGGTATTGGGGGTGGTGTGCATGCAGATGGTACAAAACTCCCCCTTAATCTTTTTGCAGATACTCTTAACTTTAATCTCTGTAATAGTTTCTGAATTTGCACATTCAGTAGTGTATACGTAATTTCATGATGTCAGTCTGGGGAAGTGGGACCTCTATGATTCCCATCCCTGTGTTTGATCTTGTACTATAAAGTTTGTGCACTAACAAACCCAGCTAGCTGTTGCTCAACCCAAACTGGATCTAAGAATAACTGTGTGAAAAAAACCAGTTTCCTCTCTTCCTTAATGCTTTCTCCTTTAAGAGTGAAAACAAGAAAATCAACTTCTAAAACAAGATAACTCACCTATTTTTGTCTTTACCTCTTTGTTAGGTAAATGAGGTTTAGTCTGTAGTCCTGGTGCCATTGAGACTGGCCTGTTTGTGACAAGCATTCTACCCTTTCACATAGCTTGAAAATAATTTTAAATGTTTCTACCTCCACCAGGGCTTGCGGGAAGGTACCATGCTGTTAGTGGAAGGAGATAAAGCCACGCTGCAGGGAGTGACAGGAGCACGTCTGTTTTTGAGGTAAATGCATCACTTGAATTGATATCCTCCTTCAGACAGAAAGGAAGAGAGGCTTCTATTAGACTCCTGGCACATGGTGCCTGTCCCTCCCACCAGAAGTTACTTAATCCCTTGGTCCCATTTCTCTTTGGGGAAAATGTGAGTATTGTTTAATGCTCCAAAGGAGCCAGCAGTATGACAGCACTCCAAAGGATGTCTGACTAACCCAGTGTGTGCTTTGGCACTGCATCCATTGCTGCTTATGCTTCCAAATTCTAGTTACCTTTCACAGAAAGAGCCCCAATAGTCAGCTCCTCTATTGAAAGCCAGGGAAATGCCAATTTGGCCCTAATGCACTGAATTCCAGAACAAGGGAATCCATACCTAGAATTACATGGACTTTATTAAGAAATCTAAAATTCATGTCATATGATGGAGTCAAAGCTCTGCTTGTTCAGAATAAGGGTGCCTTGATCTAACCCTCAGAACAGATAAGAGCAGAGTAGTCTCACTCACATTAGAGCTCACAGCACGGTTTCTCTTGTTTGCAGGGGTAAGAAACCAACTGAACATGAGCCTGGAACAGATTTCAGTTTCCTCCTGACTGACAGCAAGCTCCTGAATCCATAGCCTTCCACATTCTGCAGCAAAAGTTACTATATAGGGAAGACAATGAGGGAAAAGGAAAGAGATGCTTGTCCCAGAGTGGGTGAGGTACTTCAGCTTTATAAATAAAGATCAATATGCATTAGTGGACTCTTTTCCTCATTTCAGTGCATGTCTCAAAAACCTCCTTCCCAGCAAGAAGACACTTTTTGTTGCAATACTTGGAGAATCATAGCTAGTCAAAGCTTGAAGGGGCCTATACATTCACATGTCCACTTTGATTCCTTCTCCACCAAAAAAAAAAAAAAAAGTTGCCTTAACACAATTAAGACAGGACACTGAGTCAGCTGTTCCCACTGCCTACTTTTTACCTGCTACATAAAAGAATTGTTCATTCAGTGTACTCCCACACTTAGTTTAATTTTCGTGCTATTAATAAAGGGAGAAGTTATGCATTCAATTACTTTTATTTGCTTCAGACTCATGTTAAATATATACAATGCTAATTATGTACAAAAGTGTGCATGTTAAAAATTTTCAGGTTACAAACTTGCAAATCCTAGAAAAGTGCAAAATTTTAAAACATCTTCCACCATGCTGTACAGGAAAAAAATCCATCATTAGCCAATATACACACTCTTAAAACATATTGATCAAAACAAGGTAAGACATACAGTATACTCTTAAAGCACCCAGAGGGAAAAAGATATTGCACAGAAGACAGACAGCAAGTTCATTATAGTGCCTGAAGGCTCATTTCTGAACGTAGCTATTTCCAACACTCCTCAGACCTAACATTTAACTCTTTAAAAAGGCATTTTTTGGCATTTAAAGATCCATTTGTAATCACGTAATCGCACAATCTCTAAGAATTAGCAGAAGATATGGTTAACTTTGCTGTAAGGCCTTTGCTTCCACCCCCTGATTAGCTTCAGTAAAAAATCATCAGGCAAACTGAGTAGCATCACAGCTTCCATCAAAACACCGACCAAAGGGAGGTAAGTCTCACATGCAGCATTTCTCTAATCATCTCCTAAGTTGCTCCTGCAGAATCAGAATACGTATTGCAAGTTTTTCTTGAATTCCTTTTTCCACTCATGGCTTTCTTTAAGAAACAGCTCACTGCTGCATATGACTAAAGTAGTACTGTCAGGTGCAAGACTTAAGTCTATTTTAAAGCTATTTCAAGGCAAAAAATATGGCTCCCTTGAGAGGAAAATCCTGACTAGATAGGAAGCTAAATAAACAAGTGGCCTCCAAGTTCAGTTAGATCTATGATATATATGGCTGGATGTTTTATATTCCAATCTCAAAACACCTTAGCAGCTTTAAACCATAATCTATACTGACAATCACGCTTCTGGGACAAAAGATGTGTGATGAAATTATGTCTGTGCTGAGTATAAGCATAGACCTGAACTCTGGAAATACCTGCCAAATTTCTCAAGTCCACTGGACAAAACTAGGAAGAACACACACTGAAGCAACTCTATTGAAAACAAGTGAAACACCTATTTTATTTGGGCCACATAGGTAAAGACAATCCAGTCTTCTTCCACAGATGCACAGCAAAAAGGTGAGTTAAAACTGAACAAAGGCTACCCTTGACTAAACACTGCAAGCAGCTCCTCACCTATGGGGTGTTCAAGACTGCAGTTAGGGGAATGGCACTCAACCGAAATGCAGAGCATGCTATGGTGCCACTCAGGCATTTTTACATTCAGGCACCTGATATCCATAACACTGAAGAAGGGAATAATAGCATTTTATCAAATTTTAAATATATTTTTTTAATGCAGTAGCTTTTTAGAAAACGCTTCCTTCAAAAGTATGTGCTTACAAGTGCAATTTAGTAATAATAAGATTGGCTCCTTGGAATGAAAGGAAGGACATCTTCCAAACACTTCAGTTGACTCTAACATTAGCATACAATGAACTCACATGTATGATACCATGGAAACTTACTCTCCCCAAAAGGAGACTACCAACAAGTGTCATGTTTGCAGCCAAAACCAACAGAGCTTTTAAGCCAGAAAGCATAAAACAACCTAGAAAGCACTGAAGCACATGCTTGAATTCCATTCAAATAAATACAAGCCTATGTAGTGCTTTCACATAACAGTATTTATTGGATCAGGCCCTAGGCTCGCTTTAGGGTATGCATTTAATGTGCACGCTTTTTAAAATTCTTTGAAAGGGAAAAAAAATATTCACAGCACCTCAGCTCAGCATTTAACGTAGTCAGCAAGGTGCCTTTGGCAGTGGAAGACAGGAATGTTTCAGGTGACAATACAGAGCATGTGTCTACAGAGACTCAATATAGGGGAAGAAGGAGGTTGACATCTCTACACCCCTTCTAGCTCTAAAGCTCCCTACCACTCTATAATCTGTATATAGATACACATTTTTATCTAATTACACATACACAGTAAAAGCTTTGTGCAGCATTTGGTTCCTTTACTTATCTTTTCTAATGATTTTGTTCATTAAGATTGGGAAAGGTTTGCAAAGGAAACAGGGAGGAGGAAGACATAGTTTAGGGAAGTGAGGTATACAGCTCCCATTGACTAAAGCAGGAGTTACCAAATCTGTGCATTACAAAAATAAATTTATCATTCCTGCAGTGTGAATTTTTCCAGTGCGAAAAATTAGTTCTTTGCACTCATTTAAAGGACAAAGAAATACAACTTTCAATACAAAGAAATACAACTTTGGGGATCCTTGTAAGACAGCCAATTGATTTGGCCATTTAAAGCCTGTGAAGACTGATAAACTTGTTTTGTGATAATATGCATGATCTAAGGCATGCCAGAGGGAAAAAAGCTTGATTAAATCAATGTTGCAGATTAGCAAAACAATTGTAATATGGATGTGGGTGAGTCTGGGTTTTTTTGGAGGGGAAGTTGTGGGGGTTGGGGGTAGTTTTGTTGGATTTTTTTTGTGTTTTTTTTTTTTTTTTAATTCTTTTTAATATCAAACAATTATTTTCCTAAGAATCTAATTTCCACAATGTGTCTTAACCATCAGGACAAATGCAGTTACTTCAGGACTGGGATTATGATGTTGTGCTGGTAAGGTACATGGATGATAGAAGATGTGGTTTCTAGATATCCTAGGAGTGAGCAATGGATAATTACACTGGTTACAGAAAAATCTGCCTCAGTCAGATGCTAACTTGAAGAGCATTTTACTTTCTGTATGCTTGTATAGTTCAAACCCAGCAAAGACTAGATGGGATTCTCAACCAGAGCTAAAAAGACAACTAAAAATACTATCAAGAATTATAAGTAAATTGATTTAGAGAAATGTAGAAAGAAACATTTTACTTGAAATAAAGGAGATGTCTTCTAAATATCCTTTGGTACGCAAGTTCAAAACTGTGCTACAAAGAAGTTAATTCTGCTAACTACTTAATCTCATTTATATACAGGTATGAAAAGTAGGTCAGTTTTCAGTTTCTTTTAGATATATATATTTACACTCCTACTTACTCATCTTCAAAGGTAAGCATATGTTAAATTTTGATAAATATTATTAGAGTTGTTCCAAAAATTAAACATATGAAGATATGACAAAGAAGATCTTGACAAATGTAGTGCTATGAAATAAATGTCACTTAAGACTTGTTTGTTCTAAACTCCTCACTGGAATACTATAATCTCAAAACTTTACTTTTTACACTTAAACAAACCTTTGAACAAAACCAAAGGAGAATCTTATTTGACCAATAGTACCTGAAAAAAAAAAAGGGATCCTAAGCTTTACTGACTTGAGGAAATCAAAGAATTATGAAAGTCAGTTCACCAATTCACAGTGCACTGCATAACAGGCTGCAATTCAACTGACTAAACAGGTGATCAGAAGAATTATTTTCTATTTTTAAACATTATTTTCTACTTTTTATGCAAATAAATTAAACCTAAAAGAAACAACATACCAGCTAATGCTCACGCTTACAACTCATCTTTTATTTAAAGCTGGTTTTAGGCAAAGTGCAGACTATCACAGCTATGGAGGTCCTTCCAGATGGCCTCTGGCAAGGATGCCAGGCTGTGATGGTGTACACCTCCCACCCCCAAGGACCAGATCTCAGATCCAAAGGCCATGGATGTTGCCATTCTACCTGTGACATAAAGCAGCAGCTCACAGCTCACCTGCCCCCTCCTCATTCTGCTGCTGCTGTTTTGTACTGAGCACAGACCAGCCTTGAGTTTGAGAGCCCAAGAACTGCCCACATTTACACCTGTCCCAGGTATTTGTGATCATCACCCAGTGCTTGTGATGCACTGAAATTATGGTATTCAAATGTCAAAGGTCTCAATTATTGCAACATTGTATTTTACTTAAACTGACACACTACATTCATTATTCTTTAATATTGAAAAATGTTAAGTCAGCTGTTGGATAAACGTACCTAACCCACCATAGAATGTTTTAAAATGCTTATACAAACCCCTCTGTGCAAGTGACAAGAAGAAAACTGTGCTCCCACCAAACACTACGTAAGACCCGTCTCCCTTTTCCCACTTCATTCTCATAGCCTAAAATATGATAATTTCCTGCCCCCTTTCCCTCCAAATAAACACTTAGCCTTGTCTATGCATTTAAACACAACATTAATGCATACCTATAAAATCCATCAATTCAATGCCCCAACTGAGTGTTTCCAACCTCCCATAACACAGAAAGATCTCACATTCTGAGCTGAAATACTTTTAAACTAATCTACAAAAGCTCCCCTGAAATCCCTTCTTCATGAAATCATAATGGACAAACATACTTCACATTCTCATGAACAAACTTAATACTTCCACAGTATCCTTAGTATTCTTACTGGATAGGTAATTGATTAAAAATAGTATTTTTCACTTATCTATAGCTTATTTGAAAATACAGGATGTGGGTTAATTTACATTTTTTTACATGCGTGGAGTATGAACAAACCCACACCACTCTACTTTTCGAAGCTCAATCTTCTCTTGGCAAAAGACTCAGGAAAATAATTCTTATTTTCTTCTAACTTTCCAGACAATCCAGTCTGTCACAGTGATTAGGCAGAATATTGCAACTATGCATAGACCCACTTGTTCACTAATCTGATTTATTATTTCATTTACAAAAGTTAAGAAAATGCAACACAGCTTTCTTTACAAAGTACACCAATCAGCCATCAGGAGGGATTTTTTTTTTCCAGTAAAGAAAGCAAGGAGGAGAAATCAGTTTGAATGAGACTAACACAACTTGTAAAGATTATCCTTTAGCAGGGTAAGGAGATATTATTTCTATAAAGTCAATAAATATTGTGCTTAAAGTGAATGAAATGAGATTATACATTATGTTCCTCAGGTAGTTCAACAACTCCCCAGCCACAGGGAATATCTGATAACACTTATGAGAGATACAACACACATTCATGTCAATAAATAAATAAAAAATAACAAGAAAAGCGATGGTAGAGAGGGAAGAAAGGGGGACCCAAAAGAGATCATACTACCTAACAATCTCTTACACCTGCCTTGTATCTGTGGGATTTTCTTCTTTTAATACATGGGATTTTCTTCTTTTAAAACATACATATGAATATACATATATACACATATATACACATACACACACCTTTGCACGCTCATCTGGAAATTCGTGTTTTTCCCCCAGCACCCAGCTTTTCTAACTGTATAGAGTTTATCATTTCAATCAGTAACACTAGAAAAATATCAGATTGATAGGAAGATGCACACCCTTCTATCATCATGTATTGCTAAACCAAAAAAAACCAAAAAAGAGTAATGGCTTCTCCAAAACATAGTAGCAATTTGATAGAGCACACATAAGGATCTGATATTTTCTTTTACCAGGTCTTAAATGCATTTTGAAAATGGATATATCATCTGGTTTTCCCTGTTTATTTTTACAGAAAGAAAATATGGCTAAAAACTGGTTTGGTGAACACCAAGCCAAAACACAAACAGGTGCTATTTTTAATTGAATTGTGCTGCAATGTTGCATAATGATTCTGCAGTGGGAATTTATCTTTTGTTTGCAGGAGTTGCCTTCCTAATGAAGCAGATTGATATTTGACCAATTTAGATAATAGGTCTTCCTGGGTATTTCTGCAAGATGTTAAATATATAATGGGATTTCTTGGTATATGTCTTAAGTTTACTTAACAATATAAATAATTTTCAGCAGCAATATTTCCTACCTCCTTCAGCTCCTTCACCACCTCCAACTCCTTTGAAGTTATTCGTGTCTGTACTTAAAGCAATTTCTGAAAAAGTAGTGCAACACAGATGTTCCTTGCAGAACATCCTAAAAGTGGAACTACACAAAAGAAGAGAGCAATAGCCATTTACACAAACAAACTGTAATAAAGTCCATTAGGCTAACAAACGTATTGAGAAGGTCGTAACCATCATCTATTTAATTCTGAATCCAACATTCCAACTACCAGAGGTTTAATTTACCGGGAAATAACAGTGCTGTCAAAGCAAAGCCAAATATCTTGTTTGTTATCAAGGAGCATCTGGCCCTAGTCAGCTTTAAATCAAATGCTACTTATCTTAAATTCAATTAGTAATCTGGGGGTATGAAGACGTCTCGGGGGATGGTTCAGGGCTTTTTTAGCCCTCCCAAAACACAGTTTTAGCAGCTGTTGAGAGAGGGATTTTGCTGTGAACAAGTCAACACAGTTAAGGACAAATATGCAAGCAGGCTATCTTGCATGAGTACATATGCTTACTACTGTACCTCTACCATAAGTTCTTCATCAACAAGAATCAAAGGGCTTCAGATTCAAAGCCCTAATTACATATTTATACATCTAAAGTGACCAAAAGATTAAACATTTTTCTGGAATCCATGAGAGAATGTAGAAGCAGCAATCACTTGGAATCTTGAGTGTTATATTCAGTCTCTCCTGATGAAATCTGGCTGAGCCGTTTGCTTGATCCCCACAGCTTTCGGGAAAGCTGACCTGAGCGCATCTGTTTAAAAGTAATTCAGAGAAACAAAAGGAGGGGGAAGGGATAAGGTGGATAAATTAAAAAAGAATTCAGACACTGAATCTGGTGAAATGCAGACACTACAATGTACCGCATAAACAAAATATACCAACAAAAATTATTTGAAAATAAACTAAAAGTTACACTTAGGGATTATTCTTGGGACTGACAAAAAACAAGACACAAAACACTAACCACAGTCTTCTCTGAATCTGAACAGTTAAAGGGATATTACCCACTAATGTGTACTTAGCATTATGCTTAACCTACTTCAAATGGCTTAGAAAGAGCGTTAGATTGCTATTTTGATAGGAAGAGAAAAGAAGAGGTGAATGCCAAGCAGAAATGAACTAAATGAGAAGAAAGGACATTTTATTTTAGAGATTTCAAACAGAAATTGCTAGAAGTGGGAAAAAAAATAGCCAAGATGCAGGACAGTGATAGCAGAATAAAGGAAAAGGAGAAAGGTTATCTCCTGGTATCGAATTTATACAGTCTTTCAAAGATCCAGGGTGAAGTGCTCAGAGGAATGTTTAAAGCAGAAGTAATTCATAGTGAGTATTCCATAGGATGAGACTGATAACAAGCAACCAGAGGCCATATTAAATCCAGCATCTGGTAGGTGTACAATCTGACAACAGTTTGTAAGAAACTCTTCATTACCGTTACTTCATTCTCGTTACTGAAGCACAAGGCTGATGATTGGCCAATAGTGATCTGCCTGGCAGCTGATTAGGTTCTGAAAATCCTTGCAGTTCAATAAACAAGATCCATGCTTTTACAAGTCAGAGAACAGTTCCTCACAGTTGCCACTACAAATGTTCTGAGCTATATCAGTACAGCACTGGGTTAACACTAACAAGTGATAATTGCCCAGACTTCTGCAACATCCAAACCAGCTAAGTAATTGTTAAAAATACAAAAGCATTTATTATACTCCATATTAGAAACTGTCAGTGCAGAAACACTAAGGGCCAATCTCAATAGCAAGCAGCATTTCACTTTTTGCACATTAAAGCAAGTCTGTGCTAAGGATCCAATCCTCTGTCCTAAGGATCAATATCACCACTGAAAGCCAGAACTACAACACTGCCTTCTGCATACAGATAAAGTTCCAGGAATTAACACATTCCTTCCAAAATAAGTCATTCAACAAATGAACACCACACATACACACACTTTTCAAATATATTGATTGATGCCATTATAGAAAACTAGAAAATCTGGGACATAATGTTGTTGCTTATAGGTCTGTGTTTTAAAAAAAAAATCTATTTACACAGATATTAAGCTTGCATATCATCTGAACTGTAAACAGAAAATCCTGGGAAAAAAGTCACTGGAAAGCCTCTATAACCATAAAAGGAATCCAGTCTTTGAAACAACACTTTCTGCATAGTTAGAAAAATAGATGTGATTAAAAAATGAAAATAAGAAAACAAAAGCCTTCAGTCTAATGATACACACAAATTTCAGCCTACAAAAGATCTTTTCTATGGAATAGGAAGCTTAGAAATGACAGTGGCTTTAAAACTGCTGTTACAAACATATGTTTAACCACATAATAATCAGCTCTTTTTCAATTCTACAATAGAAAACTGAAAGTCAGTGGAAATCTTCCCTCCACATCCAGTGCAAGCAAAATCAGGCTCTCATTGTGTGAATATTTTTCCAATATTAAACTATATATATCCTAGCAAGGAAATTTAAAAATACTGACAAATAAAGTTGCTCTGTTTTCACATTTCAAATATAAAATATAATTGATACACACTTTTCCAGCATGTACTAAAGATCATGCAAAAGTGATCATCACATTTTCAAATAAATACATAGCAGCACAACAGAGATTGACTTACGAAGATAATAAGCAGTTTTAAGTTAACTCAAGTACTTTGAAAGTCATTACAAGAAGTAATAAAAGCAAAAACTATGGTTTTGCACAATAAAAATTTGGCATATCTATTTGAGAGATGGATGCTCTGTAATTGATATTGCATATGCAGGACCAACAAGTTTCTATTCACCATATGGAGCACAAGCATACTGGGAACCTACAGAAGTGATTCCCTGTGCATTACCATTAGAGACTCTCAACAGAAAGAAGTAATACCTTTTTCCCCAATGTCAGTCAATGCATATTAAAAGATATCTGATAGAAACCATAAAAAAAAAAAAAAGTAGCTTGCTCTCTTTCATTTCCAATTTTCTTCTGGAAAATTATTTCATCAAGAAGAGGCTGACAACACTATCCCATTCAGAAAAGGTTAGCTATTATGACTTTGCTTATTCAGATGTGAGTGATAAAGCCTGGAAGTTAGTCCAGCTGAGCTTCCCATCTGCGATCCCTATACACATCTGGTTCTTAACCAGAACTTTCAGTAGAGCAGTCTCAAAAGTTATTTGTTTCCCACTGAAAACTGAAACTTGCTCTTAAATTTACCCTGCCATAGAGGAGACCTCTTGCTCAACTGGAAAGCAGAAATAAGTGAACTTCCCACTGTTCGGTAGAAAAAGTTCTTGATGGTGGGTTTTACCTCTGCCGGCTTGCCAACACCAACGATTATCAACTTGCCGTCCTCCAAGCCAACAAGGATGTGGCTGTACTCTTTGGTGACAGAAATGCAATGGATTGGCAGCCTCATGGCTAAGGGAGAGATGCTCAGACTCAGGCTGAAAGGAACAAAAACCACAGAGAGAAAGTACTGCAAAAAATCACATGCAAGTGAAATTGCTACCCATGGGATGCACTATAAAACACAGTTTCTCAAGGATAAAATTTGCAGTTTCAATTATCTAACTGTATCCTAAGAATCTAATTTTATCCCAAATCAGAGCTTCAATAACAAGAACAGATGTGGATAGGTTAAGTCAGTAAGCTAAGACATTTTCACTGAAAAACAGTGACATTAGTGCCACAGCTGCCTAAGTGACAAACGTCCCTCCCATTCTGAGGAGCAATGGAGCTCTACAGAGCTAAGCACTAAGTGGAGCTTAAAACTTGGTGCAGAACTATGTGAGGCTTGATCCTGCAATTGCTGAGCTCCCTGTGACTAATCACAGCAGTTTGCAAACTGACAGCTCCTCCTGTCAGTTCAAGGTGTTTAATTGGGATAAATGTTTGGCAAGAAAGAGATCTGTTACAACCTCTCATTTTATTTTTCTCCACATCCTAGTCGCACCAAAACAATTTTTTTGGGGGGAACACAGAAAAAGCAACAGCTATCACCTATAGCACCAAGCAAAGTTTATTACACAGCCATTGCTCTATAAGCCTCCACATTTGTATCTCCGTAAAAATGTTGGGACATTACCTGTAGAGATCCCGTATGGAAAGAAATCCCTGCAAGCTGCCCATGACGATATATTCGCCAGTTACACAAAGATCAGACACCTCCTCCTTCAGAGTCTCAGATCCCAGATATTTCCCATTGACAGAATAGAGATGTAATGCATTCTTATCCTGAAGGGATTAAAATAAATATGTCACAGAGGACTGATAGCATGAAGAGTGTTCTACTTGTATCTTTTGCTCATTAAAAGGCACCAATTTGGCAACAACCCACAGATGATAATGCTGACAACAGTCTCCCTGTTGAACAATGCAAGAGTAGTGAGTCTATACTCAATGTGTGTGGAGGTAAGGTCCTGTATGGAAGTTTTTGAAGCTACCTCTTGATGTAACATTGTAGTCCATTCAATCAACTTTAAATTTCCTGGAAACATCCATGGATTTAATAGATAGGTCCCTATTTTATAATAACTTTTGTTAAGAAAGGAGAAAGTAAGATTGCACTCGTCTTCAGCCTTGCTACCACCCCCCTTACTCTCTTGCCGTCCCAAATCCAAAAGCAGAAGGAAACAAGCATATTTCCACAGAGCTAGATCCAGAAGCATTTTCTAGACAAGCCAATGACTTCTTGCTGGATTACAGATGCAAATAACAAAACCATCTTAAATTCTTCCAGCCTGGCATTACCTTGAATCTCTTCTCTCCCCCTCTTCCTAATGTAGTTAGTATGCTTACAGAGATTTGTTTTCCAGGAAATCTCCCATGTTTAAAGAAATCACAACACCTCTACCATTATTAAAGCAACTACACAGCTCAACACAACTTTACAGCTGCATCTCCAATCCCAAACTAAGAAACTCTGTGGACACCGAGCATCTTGCACCCAGAACTTGCTGCTCTCCTTATAAGCCTCTGTTCCTGTGCACAGTGAACTTGTTTCCCCTAGTTTTCCAGTCCAAAGTGGCTCTCCCAGGAAGACACATTAATGTATGCTTGAGCATCTTGCAGGAGTTTGGAGATTTTCATGAAACTCACAGGAGCACAATATGCCTGTCACTTACCTTTAACCAAATTTCACTTGAATTGGCCAGCAGAATTTAAAAAAATACAGAAACTGACACTGCACACTCAGAAAGCCTCATTACTACGGGAAATGAGATAAAGTTAGATACACTTGTGATTAAAATCTTCAGTGACAGAAACAGAGGTTTTCCACAAACTTAAGTACCTTGAGAGTAGTCTTTCCTTCCACGCTGGTGTGGACAACTATATGGCCGTCCCAGGACACAGCCAGATTGGGAACAGTCAGCAGGAGAGAACTCTCACAAGGGGGTCGCAGAGTCCTCACGTACTGACCTTTCCGAATAGTGCGGACAATGACAGTGCCATCCTGCAGCAACCACATCGAGGGCAGGGGATATTCAGCAGGAGAGATACCACAACACTCAGTATTTACACACACAGGACACAGGGAATACTCTGAATGCACTTCAGTCCTTAGTGGGAGATAAGGACTCCTGAGCATTAGGAACTCTGCACAAAGAAGCCTTCCCCTCAAGACCATGTACTATAGGCATATGAAAAAAAACAAATGCAAGTAGGGCAAGAGGGAGAATAGGCAGCAAATCAGCCATTTCACAGGTCCCATTTATAAGAAGGCATTACATGGAGTACAAAGCCAGAGTCCAGCAGCCTGCCTGTGCGATACAGTAAGGCATAACATGAGCAAGTGGCACAGAACCTTCAGGGTTAACACAGCAAGGAAGAAACAATCAGAACACTGTTGCTATGAGAAGCTTAAAATCTCCAAGAAAGTCCACACATACTAAAGCTCATCTGTGCAGAATAACACCACATAATAGGCGAGGCCTATGCTCTGCACAGCGGTTTGAGACAGTCTGATTTAAGCAGACAGCAAAGGGGATGGCAAATAACTTCTTGATAAGGAAGGCTTAAGAAAAAACTTGTGAAATAGTGACTTTTTTACTATTATTCTTAATCAACTTCAAACACCTTATATGGTTTGAGTTTGGTTGAGAAGAGGCAAAGAAAAGACAAGTAGGAAGGTGCTTACCCTGGATCCTGACACTGCCATGTCCAGCTCAGTGCTGATGCCAACACTTGAAACTTCATCTGTGTGCCCATAAAGGATCTGTAATGGCTTAGGTGCCAGGCCTACAGGCACTCCTCCCTGAGAGTAACAAAAAGTGCAATGACACATTCTCTTGCAGCTGAAGGACAAACAAAAAATGAACTTCTGGTATCTTCAGTGCCAGTTGTGTGAGGTGTATATTTGACAGAGGTCAAAGGCATAACTCACCACTCCAGTATCAATGTATTACCCTCTGTCTCAGCACCTCACTTACTGAAATCCCAGGAATGAATGAACATGTAGTTATTGCGTGGGTGTGAGAGACAAGGTTATTTTGCTGACACCTTCCTACCCCAGCAGGTGTCCAGGAGTGCAAGGACAACAGTGAGCAGGTCTAATAGGAGTTGTTCACACATCCCATCAACACACTTGTTCTTGATTTCTGTGACAAAGATTTGTTTGCCAATCAGGCCCTAAAAGCCTGAAGCATGCAGGAATACAGAACAAGTATCAAAATACAGACAGTGTCACTGCAGAGAAGACTGCAGAGAAGTATGGCTGAATAGAAATCCCAGTACACAGTCCACTGCCGCCACTTTGTAAAGACCAAGATAAAAGTCTCACAAGAAACATTTACTACGCATAAAGTAGCATTTATATATCTATTAATTAAAATAAAATTAAAAATCTTCAGAAAAAGCACCTCTAAATAAAGATAATTTCCAGAGTGTGAGTTAACTCACCATGAAAAGAAATTAAATCTCCAACATTTATCCCCACTTGAGACAAAAAGCTACTCCTATGAGCACTAAGGTCTTACTTTTTTTGACCATGCACCGTTACTACAATTACTTTAATTCTGTAAAGTACTTCTTTACAGAATTATAAATACTCCCACCATAAAGACAGCTTCCACAAAAGCACATGCAATTATTCATCACTATACAGCTTTAATGTGTTGACTTTAGTTCCACGATAAGCTCAAGGTGACTTGATGAAATCTACTGTCCGAAACATGACAGCTTCCCCCAGCAATTAATCCTACTTGTATATCTTAAATGCAGCAATCAGAAACCAGCATTTAAATGCATAATGATGGAAATCATGACTGAGTGTAAGTACACACGTGGATCACACAACTACTTTCACTGTGTGAAAGCATGAGACCAGTATTAAAGAATTCTCAAATGCCAGTGCAAACACAGGTAATAGACACTGCTGTCTTTGCTGTAGTTATCAACACCCACCACAGAGAAAAGGCAGTGCTAAAATGCAACTACTAAGAGTGAAGAACTGCCTAGAAATATAAAATTCTTATTTGCCTGCCCTGAAAAACATCTATGAAATCTTTAAGAGAGCCTCTAAAATAGTGCACTTCAGCTATACAGTAACTAATATGCACAGTACTTCAGAGAAGACAACAGGAATGAAATTACTAAGCTAATTGATTTTAGTGCACCATCTTCCCTACAAACCTGAAAAGAAATCAATAAAACATAATAGCAAAACAGAGGAAAAAAATACGTCTAGAAACTGCTTCTGAGTATGCCTAAATAACCCACCTGGTGAACAATTTGCCATATCATACAGGTAGTATCTCTGGAGCCTGAGATTAAATGAATTCCACAGTGGTCTACCGCCAAGCAGGTCACAATATCTAGATAAAGAAAAGAAGATAAAGTTGTCACATGGGTAATTAACACTAATTTCCCTCAGACTGACAATGTGGATACAATTTGTCACACTATCCTGATTTGCAGTCAGCATGAAATACTCTACTGTGATAAGGGCTGGTGACACTAGTAAGCAATGAAATCATCATACAGCCAAATGTACCCACTTGACACATTCAGCTTTGCTACCTAAAAATAGCAGGCAAGTCTTATTTTGAAACTACATCAAAGCACCAGTCCAATGACTGAAAAGCCATGCTCAAGTATTTATGTATAATCAGAATTCAAGCATTCTTCTGTTATATGTTGCCATTCCTTTACAACTGCTACACTTGGGGTGCCCAGGGCACGTGGCTGTATTCTGGGAACACCAAATAACACACATGACCCTTTCCATTTCCCAACACAGAGTGACTGACCCATGTGCCTGATGTGCTGTCCCATCAGTTTGCCTTTGGTAAGGGATGTCACTCGGATGCTGTTGTCCCAGTGTCCGCCACTGAAGAGCAGCTTTGCATCATGGGACACTGCAAACAGCTTGGAGGTGATCTCCAGCCCTGGGGCAAAAGGACCACTCATGCTGCGCTGTGTTCTGCAGGCAAACGACAGCAGTTAACAGCAGTATTTTGCACTTCCTCTGTCTTTAAACATCAGTAATGAATTCCATCTATAGAAGAGGCTACACCCATGGCAAAACTCTCACTGCCACCAGTGACTGGAAGCAAGGTTTCATCTTAGATTTTTTTTCAGCCTTTTACACAATTGGATAACTCATGTCCCTACTAAGTGTTGTAACATTAAAGACAAAAAAGGAATTTTCTAAAAGCAAAAAATCCAAATATGCCTCATATGCCTATGTATTACTCCAGCATAAGAACGTATGAAGACTATCTCAGATTCCACAATGAGTTTTTATGATTAAGAGAAAAAATTAGAAGTAGCTCTAAGAACTGAAGCCTGAAATACCACTTACATAACTGTACTAGAATGCTACTACAGATTAGAGGTAATATTACTGCACACCAGAAGATGCATTCTTAGGTGAAAACTCTGAAAATGAAAACAGTATTTTCACTGATTTTCAACAATTATTGCTTTTCATTACTTTAGACACATTCATCTGTACTCCTCCTCAAAATTTGCTTACTTGGGATTTGTCACCGTTGTATCTTTGATGAATGTAAAATAGTTGGAAATATTTTTGTCATAAGGCAGCCAACCATGAGTTCCAATAACGCAGTTCAGACTTGTTGTTACCTATAAAAGTTTAACAAAAAAGTTGATGAAACCCAGAGGTTTACTTTCTGCTTGCCGTGATGCTAATGCAGCTTGCATAAGGTCCAGCAGAGGCTTCTTGAAAACCAAAGGAAAAAGCACATGCACCTCCCCCCAGACAAACAAATCAATAAAAAATCCCACTCAGATAAGTTAATCCACATGTGGTACACAAAATCATATTAGAATAGTCCATGTTTTACATAGGTCAGAGAAGTTGGGGTAGGAAGGATGGGAGGTGACAAATACTAAAAATCCCAACCCCTCTCAAATATTCAATTACAAATCAGTCATTTAGTTTAAGCTGCTGCTTCTTGTCTTCTGTGAATATTAACAGTTAATAGTAAACATATTGACACAAGAAGTTTAACAAATATTGTACAACAGTTTCATTTCTGAGGAAGTAACAAAGGAACCTAAATATTCAAGGCTACTTTGATTAGATATTTATGAAAAACACAAGGAGAATTTTAGATGTGCTGAAATAACCTATGAATGTACCACAAATAAGCCAAGACAATAACTTGGACATACAAAATAGGAATATTGGAATATTCTTTCCTGAAAACAAAAGTATTATTGCACTGGGGCCAGTGTCTAGGCCATATATACAGATGCAGATACAAAACCACTGTTCTCCTTTCAATATTTGGTATCTGCCATTGTACAAGAATGTGTGTTAGTGCAAGAGTTAGTTTTAGAAACAGTGCAGGCCTTTGGAATGTGCATGCACCAGATATGATATAGCTTAACACACGGGTTGGAAAGCCATGAAAACAATGACACCATTAATAACTCAATGCTGTAATTTTAAATCTGGGCTGCACTGCATTAGCAAATTGGTTGTTGCAGGGAAGTTGATCAAGTAGCAACTTACAATATGCCTCACTATAATTTACAGTCATATCTCATCAGCTCTTAAATGTCATTCAACAAATCAGCCTGGCTTCTCCATGGAAGATAAATATTTTACTTAACTGACAGTTGCTTCAGATTAAAGGAACACATTTGAAGAGGAACAGTTAATAAATATTTCTCTACAAGCTGGATTAAAAAAAAATACACTCATTTGACTATCTGCAGTTTAAGAAGAGTATTGACACATGCAACTCACCAAGATCTCTGGGCTTCCCTGAGAAATAAAGGAGCGTGACTGATTCCTGGGGACAACAGCTTTGACAATGGGCACACCATCACTAATTCCCTAAGAGAAAGGACATGGGTTTGATCTGGTTATACCCAAAAGCTAAAGGACAAATCTAGAACCTGTAAAGAGTAAGATGCAAAGCTCTGGAATCAGTGCCAGACCTGTAGAGCACCCTAAGGCATTGGCACACACCCACTCAGTTTGTGCAGGTAAGCTTCACCACAAACACTGCAGATGAAACCCTGACCCAAATCAGGGAGTTTAACTACCAACTTCAGTGATTCCTCACACACCACCAGTGAGGCTTGCAGCTTTCTTGGTGTGGTGACTAATTTAATACTCAAACAACACCCACACAAGCAGCCAGCAGATTATGGGATTCAACCTCTGTGAAGCCAACTAAAAAGACAGAACTCATTTAATACACACTGCATTGTAAAATATTCTCTCTATATAGGAAGCAAGTTTATTTTCATCCAGGTTGTGACCTTTTGTGTCAAGTACATCAAATTTCAGGTTATACTTCAAACAATTTCAAGTAACACATCTACCTCTATGAAGAATGACTTCAGCTCAGTGAGGTGTTGGAAGAGATTCAGAGTAGAGGTATCACTTTTAGTTAGTCTTTGTACTACCTCTTCTGCTGACAGCCTTTGTGGATGGGGCTCCTAGGAGGCAACATTTGAAGGAGTAACAAATTAGACTAGTTTATCAATTTGTTCAGTGCACATGAGATACTCAGAATCTTAATGGGAAAACAGTCTTAAATACCTAATAATCCTTGAAGTAAATGAATTTATTTTGAAAATGGATTCTTGGGTAATGTGGCAAAGATTTAATGTTGCTAAAATTACAAACCATTACCTTAAAAAACATTGTTTTTTTCAGAAGTCCTTGTAATTCAGTTGTATTTAACCACAAAGGTCTGGTTGAGAGGGAGCAAAAGAGCAGTACCTTTAACAGCTGACAGGGAGTTTGCCCAAAATTGTTTATCATCCCTTCTAAAGCCTTCCTTTCTTTCTCATCTGTTAAAGCATCCAAATCCACAGCCCCTGGATCACAATCAGAACGACAAAGAGTAAGAAAAAAAAAAGAACACAACCCAAACAACTTATTAGGAACCAATATGGTCAACTTAATTTACTTGCAGCATTATGACCCTTTACCCCCAAAAAAGCCCCAGAGAATGCCTCCATTTAAAATACAATCTGAAAATTCCACTCTGCATGTGGAATTTTAGGTGCAGGCCTTTGTCTTATCCAATGAATTTCATTTACCTCATTGCAAGCAACAACTAGCACGCAAAAACCACCCAAAAGTTAGCTTTGAAATTAACAGATTAAATTTGTCTCTAATATTAGCTGCTTTCAAGCAATGTGCCCGAACTCTAAACCACAAAAAACCTCTTCCCACATATGCTTTTAAGCAAGTAAATAACTGGCAAGAAAACCCAGTAACTTTTAGAAAAAAAACAAAAGAAAATGTAACAACCCTCCTTTAAAAAAGTTACACTTTTTTTTGATGACACGTTACAAAGTTTGCTGCCATATTCCATCTACAAATCTGCTGCCTTACCATATGCTACACTCACAAATCAAGTGTCTACTGTCTAATAATGAAAACTCACAAGCCTGATGACAATGACAAGAGAACGTGCTTTGTACCTTCATAAGTACAATAATAGAACACGTTAAGTGCCTCCACTGCAGCTGGTCCCCTCTGCTTGTAGCCAAAAATCAAATCTATCCATTCATGAAGATGAGCAGAAACATACTCAGATTCCTAGAAGGAAAAAAATGCTCTTGTAAGAATAAGAGAAATACTGCTCCCTCTTAAAGTTTTTACTATTCTCTGTGGAAAAGATTCAATTCCTAAATAAAGAGAATCCACAAATTAGGTATTTAGCAATATAGAGGGCAGAAGCATAAGAATCTCGTGTGCATTGGGCAGTAACTGCCAGGTAAGAGGGAAAATCAATACAGTGACACAAAAGCTATGCACTTTTGAAATGCACCTGTGCAAGGGAAGGTAAGCTGCCAGGTCCCTAACACCAGACAGAGTCATCTTGAAATAGCAAAGGAAGCCTACTCACCTACCTCTGCATTTTATCTCCTAGGACAGCAAATGCCCAAATCATTAGTGCTCAAAATGCCCAAGAGATTAAATGGTCTTTTCAGCATTTTATCAACATGCCCAAAGCTTTTAACTGGAAGTTCTAATGGTCCTTGTAATGTCAAATGCAACCACAACTCTAGTTTGCATGCCATCCCACTTGTTTTACATTTAAGCCACAGTAACAATCTGCAGGTGCACTTCCTTTATGATTATGTTACACATACAAACAACATCTTACCAGAGCCTTCCTGTGCTTATAAATAAAGTCTTCAGGGGAGTGGGCCCACTTCGGCAGAACAACATCATTTACCACCTCTTTGGACATTTGAAGCTGGCCTAAGTTAAAACCTGGTGAATAATTCAGAAAAGTTTTAGAGTTGCTACAAAATATTTCAAGCACCTTGATTTCTCAATAAAAATTAAAAACCATTATTTTCTCAATGCAAGAGAAGGATATTGAAAAGCTATTAATGTAAATCCCTAATAACTCTACCACTAACATAGGAGGCTAAGTTCTGTTCTGCATGTTTATGATTTTAAATGATAATGGATAACAATTATCCAAAACATGTAAATTATTTTGAAGCTGAAGTCCCAACCATAGAAGTAGTATTAGTCTTTTACACATCCATCTGTAAACATATCTGCATTTGCTAGTTTGTAAACATAGCTGTATATTGCAATTTTCCAGGATTAAGAGTCCAAAACACTTCCATAAGGTTATTCATAAGAAAGGAGTTACTTAGAGGTTTAAATGGTTATAAAATCAAGGCTTTTAAGAAGTCTGAAATTTCACCAGCTATCACTGAAACAACTCTAAACACTTCAATTACTTGAAATTGGGACTTGGGAGTTCTCAATTTTTCTAATTTAGAACTCTAGTAGATTGTAGCAGCACAAACATACAAATCCATTTTCAAATTGTGCAAAGATAGAGAAACAAATCACTAAACAATAAATGTGAATTTAAAAAGGAGCCTTATGTCAGAATGCAGGATACTGTCTTTTTAATCAGCATTATGATAATTATAATTAATCTCTGAACTTTTGCTATGTGTTTAATCAGTATTAACTAACTTTTTCAAACATCCCAGTGAGCATTTCTGACACTCTCCATTGGGTAAACAACACTATTTTTAGCCATCCTTAAGCCCATAGCCCGAATTTTAAACTACGTTTAGGCTGCTGCTTAACACAACTGCTATCTTCACTAAACATTTTAAAGCCAGCATCATGATTAATGCCTACAATCACACAATAAAGTTTAAATAGTAAGTGTTCCTCAGCATTCACAAATGGCTGCAACATTTCTTTCCTGAAGAATACAGGAACAGTTTCCTGTGAGAATCTTCTCAGCAGTCAGTTTACCATTCTGATTCTCCAAGAACTCTGGAAAGTAGAAGAACTCTGGGATAAGCTCCTTGACATCATTGGGGTTGTCCATGAGCGCCTGCCAGGTAGCAGGAATGGAGTGGAACTGTCTGTCAGCACAGTCAAATCTGTGGATCAGAAAATCCAGGTTAGACTTTGACAATCCCCTCAGTAAATGACAAGGAAGAAGCAGAAGGGGGCTGCTTATTTGCCCTGCATACCTGCCACTCTGAAGCTGGATATGAAGGGTTGTGAAAGGCTCTACCCGAATGAGGTAATGCATGACACCAGCAGCGTTTGAGTAATGTGTCCCATAGTGAAATTTGTCAATCATCCCAAGAGGATCCTCAAAATTCTCGTATCTGAGAAAAGAAATCTTTATCAATACAACTGAGCATTATGGTTGATTTACACATGGATTATGCTTATTCCAGGGAAAAAAATAGAAAGAAATTACCACAGCAATCTATGAGAGAAAAATACATTGAGTGTCATCAAACATGAAGATTTCAAATCTTAGTTAGAAAGTCCCTAAGAAAAAGACTGCAGAAAGATAAAAATGTACACCAGATGAAGTCTTTACATGCCTGTTATACTCTTCCCTAGGCATTTGCTATCCGCTGTCAGAAAACAGACAAAGGGCAGACAAGACTGATGACTTCATACAAGAGACCAACACACCCCTCACCACTAAAATGAGTATTTACTAGTGAACAGACATGTGATGGTTTCCTGCAAGATTTAGGAAATGTGTTTGACTGTGCAGGATGCAGAAAAGAGATCTTGTTCACACTCATCCCCATTTCCTTTTCTACTGACAAACTCACTCTACCATGCCACCATCTGGCTGATACATTCCTCAGCCTCACAATGCTGGTAAGAGAAATTCTACTTAAACATACTTCTAGAGAACCCACTTCATTACAGTCAGGATAGAGCCTAATCATCCAAAGGAAATTCTCCATGTTCCAAGTTTTCAGAAGATTTTGGAAGACACCTGATTGCAGTCTGGTATGATAGCAAACTCACTCCCAGACTAGCAAACAAGGGAGAAATCACTACACTGCTGTGTGGGTGTAAGTACCTGTCATTGGTACCTACAGAGGACTTGCTGAAAGTCACTTGAGACCTATTTTATTTTGAAGATGATCATCTATGCTTGAAAAAAAGAGGAAGCACAGATTTAGGATCAATGCTACCTCTTAGCACAGGCAGCTCAACTCAGCAGTATGATTTCACATTCCTTATCTTGAAGAAGATATGGGACACATTATGTCTTTTCAAGCCATTAAATTGTTTCTACAATCTTTCAGTTTTTCATCTCCACAGCTGAGAAACATCTGAAAATTTACAGCAGTATGTTTTGTCCTTTCACTGCCATATAACTGAGTGCTATACAATATAGTCTGAATGCAGCAGGAACAACAAACCAACCACATTTGCAAGTGCATCTGTTATGTCATAAAACCAGCTTCAAAAATTTCACTGTCTGAAATTTATTTTTTAAATGTGTTATTAGCCTGGAGGCTCAGAAAAGACTAAGAAATATAACCAAGTGTTCAAATACATACTTTTCTTTCACAGTCTTAGCATTCTTCTCATTTACCACACCTATAGGTTTGGACAGGTCCCTAAATACTGCAGGATTATTCAGGTCCAGTTCTTCTGAGGTGTAATCTCGTAAAATCCAGGGAAACTAAAAAAAAAAAAGTAAGTCAAACATCAGACAGAGATTAAAATACATCCTTCAAACCAGAAGAAACACACACCTTTGGAAAAAATTTAAAAATTAACTTTTTCATTACCACAGGATATTGAGCAAGGTCGTTGTAAGTTCGTCCTGCCATAGTGTTTAGCTGAATAAGGTAGTCAAAGTTGGATATTTCTCTGTTCACCCATTTCTGAAATACAAAGAAAATAAAATGGAATTCACTATATCAAAGATATAATTATTGCCAATTACACATCTTGTCAGAATCTATATGCCAGAGGATGGCACTGGCAAATGAAAAGCACAAGACCACAAAAATCGTATGCAAGTCCAGATTCAATTTCTCATAACGAGGTTTATTTTCCCTTTGATTCAGTGATTGTGCTATCTATATTTCATTGAAATCAGGTCCTGCTTGGTGACAGGACTGTTTCAAATACAGAGCAGCAGACAATTAGCAACCTTGCTAAAACGGAAAAGAAAAATAGGAAGTAAGAGAAACAAAAAGAAGGCAAGTATGCAGGTACTGATAAAAGGGTGAACAGAACTTTGCAATCCCTCTGAGTGCTAAGATCAAGATTTATTTCTAAATTATTCTCCCATTGGTTAACAGTACAGGTTAACAATTTGTAAACCAAGTTGTCTGTGCATCTTTGTTTGCTCCATTATTATATTCTAAACCAAAGAACAGCCAGAGCTGTTCAGAAGGGCTCAATATTTGTCTGTAGAGTGATGGACATGTGTCATGACAGATGATATTTTCTTTGTGTAAATATACAACTCAGTTTTTATTGTCAGGAAAACAAAGAACGGTCAAAATCTTTCCAGTACTTAAACTTATTGGTAAAGCTTCCTCCCTCAGAGAAAACAATTTTGGCATAAAGAGATGGAAGTGAAAAATACATTTACTATATTTAAAAATTTATCTGTGTTTATGGTAATATGGACATTTTGACATTTTCATTTTTTACCAATATTACTAATTCCCACTTAATCTTCAGGTGAGTTTTGTTGAAAGCTCCATCATGAAAAGATAGCAGGGAAAATTATTTGCACATCCAGTGAAAGAAGTTTCAAAACAGCACTCAAGATCATAGACTAAAACCAGAAGCCAATCTGCCACTCTTTATGTTCATGTTAAAATGCCTGTCAATCACATCACCAGAGCTGACTATACCCATTTACCTGACTGTAAACACAAACCAAACCATCCCAAAAATATGCTCGTGAAAGTTCAGGGGCCAAGCTGAGGGTGGAAATTGGCAGATGCCATCTAAACACTGGGAGAGTCCTTCAAAAAGCAGAGGAATTCTTTAGACCACTGAGCTGAGGTCTTGTACCTGCATCAAACCTGACGCTTTGAAAAGTTCCTGTGGGGATCTGGTCCCAGAAATGTTTGGAGAACGCAGCGACAGTATCCGACTATACACTTTGTTTCGTACCTGTTAGAAAACAGCACTGATAAAACAACATTCTTGAGATTGAGGCTGACAATTAAGCAACTTGTCTGCTAATTAAAATATTAAATAATTAGGAACAGTTACACTTTCAAGTATTTTGACCTCTTGTTATTTAAATATTTGGACATGGATGGATGTGACATCCTTCTCATCAAAACCAAACCACACAACATTTCCTAAGAGCTGACCTACCAGTAGACTGACCTGCCAGTATGTAACTCACCCTAAATTCTGAAATTTATCATAGTCCCTCCTAAAAAGGATCACTGATATTACCCAGAGGGAGAAAAATTTCACTATTCTTTAACCATTGAATATCAATGATTTCTAATGTTGTTGTTAAAAATAAAGTCTCCTTTGATTTGCAATTAATTTGTTCAATCCTTAAAAAGACAGGCTTCAAAACATTTAGATTACTACTGATGTGATTTTAGTTAAATAATCATTCTGTTTAACAGAGAGAGAGAAAGATAAAATAAGATTCTCCTTTTTGCTATCTTTTCACAATTATTCAGTTTCTAGGTGCCAGACTGCAGTGTAGTGTTCCATGATGACTATGTAAAGCAAACCTTTTGCTATTAGTGTTACGGTATTAAGAAAGGCACCAGACTCAAATTCAATCACTGATCTTAAACTTAACCTTGTGTTTATTACATAAATCCATGACATTTAGGAAACCCATACCTCCTTATTGAAGTTGAGGAAATAGTTGGTTTGATCTGTAAGGAAGATCTCCAAAGCTGACCTCCTCAGGTTGTACCGACGCAAATGGATCTCTCGAATTTGAGAAAGGTGCCATTTGAAATCAAAACCTACCCCTAGGAGGAACACTCTGTTTACTGAGTTGGAATATATATTAAAAAACCCTTTTCATACAGACACAGTGCAGTACCAGCTTCCATCACCTCAGAGTTATTCCTAGAAAAGGAAAGTCTTAGAGCTGACGTGATTAACCATTTTGCCAGGAAAATATTAACTTCAGATATTGTTGTGCTGAAAGAAATGAAGCAAGAAATACATGATGGAACGTAGAATTCGCTTTTGCTTTCTGACTAAAGACATATTATAAAAATATTCTGTTGACAAAAAGTATGAACCAATTCCTTTTGCTTTCTTAAACAGGCTCAAACAAACTTTTATGTTTAGATTTCCCAATGGCCGAACATTTTGGTATACTGATTTGGGAAATTTTTCTATTATTTGTCCAACATTTCACTTCAGTGTTTTCATAGCCAGCTGTGTATGTTCTATTAAAGTTCCCTAAATTAATATAGATTATTGATGCATACATACTACTGCTTTTGAATCAATGCACGAGTACAATATTATTTGTTGTAGAAAGAGAACAGAGAAGAGCCATTTACAAAGCAAATTAGAGGTAGTACCTTTTTTTTAGTCAGCAGGTTTTTAAAGTTATTTTTAAGAAATACTAAGAATAGTTAATTTACCAGCTCAGAAACTACAGTTCCAGATTCTTGATTCTGAAGGGATCAGTCAGCCAGTAACCATCAAGTGCAATATTAATTTTAAGTACAGACCAACAACTTGTCTCTTTACAAGTACTCTGACACTTGTTTTCAAAACATAAACTCAGCCTACTAAAAGCAGAATGCTGAACTACACTAAAAATAAAGAGATATTGATCATGCTTACCTTCCTCTTTCTCAATGCTGCCATCAAAGAAATAGATGTGCTGGGTAGTGACCTCCAGCCTGCCTGGTATCACATCAATTACTGTAATAAGTTCACAGTCTTCAGACAATATTAGCTTTTCTTTCTGACTTTCATCATCCTTCTCATCCCTGCAAAACCAACACTAAGTGTTACAGGGATTGCAGGTAGCTTATACTGTTGTTTAGGTTCTTGGTTAGAGTACAGTTCAGAAAATAATCAAATTTTAATAGCATTAAAACTGCAACATAAACAATTCTATAAAGCCACTTTCATCAGAGTCTTGGGTGTTTCAGACTAGACCACAAACATCATTTCACAGCATCACTCTTTAGTCTTGATATTTTGGTCTCAGGCACAGTGGACTTGACTTCATGTGAAGTACAAAAACATCAGGCTGCATTTCCCTTCCTTATTTAATTTTTAGGTGCTTAAGTTCTCTGGCTCAGAGCAGATCTGAGTTCCAGCTCACGTGTTTGAAGTTTTCATCAATATAATCTACAACAAGCTATAATCTACAACAAGCACTTAATAACTTTTAAAGTACAAAATGTATCAGTACCACTCAGAGTGCCAACTCTCTACTGGACTTAACAGCACAACCATAGATGCATGCACAACATGACATGTCCAATTACTGAAGCAAAGCATTTGCTATCCTCCCTCAACTCCCCTTTCTCTGCTCTCTCTCTCTCTCCTGCCCTTTTTTATGGTTGCAGTCACAGAAGTGACATGAAGGAAGCACAGCAGGCCTTCCCTCTGGAATGCTCTTAAACACAAGGCACTCCAGCACTTAAATCCCAACCACACTTTGGATGCTATTCAACTCCCAAAGTTGTTTCTCTCTCCTTATCTCTAGCACAGAAAAAAATGACAATTGTTTATCCTGTTCTACTTACAAATTGGAACTGGCTGCTGTGTCTTCTTCTGGT
Source organism: Haemorhous mexicanus (assembly GCF_027477595.1). NCBI lineage: Eukaryota > Metazoa > Chordata > Aves > Passeriformes > Fringillidae > Haemorhous > Haemorhous mexicanus. The sequence goes on along the minus strand of NC_082348.1, from coordinate 24,319,859 downwards.
AGTTCCAGAACATCATCCTCCAAGTCACTCACTTTCACCTGCTTCACCACCTCCAGAAGCAGAGACTCACTGGAGGGCTGTGTCTGGTGCACACCTAGCATAAAGAGACATAATAGCTCACAACTTTTTCTGCTACAATACTTATGGAAATCTAACACACAAAGCTTGTCTTCTACAGCTGAATTTTGTTTTTAACCAAGGAAGAAGCAACCAGGCTTCTTATATATTTCTGTGGTTAAGCAGAACACTACAAACAGTCCTTGAGCTACACTGAAAATTATGACAACACATACACCTAATAAAAATTTAACTTGAATTCTGATGTGGACACTTACAATAAAATACTTTGCAATGTTTTCCCAGACATTGTTAAAGCCTGCAGATTTAGTAGAAATGCACTGCATTGGCTTTTTGGTTATGTGGGTTTACAAGAGTGTTTTGTGGGGTTTTTTTGCTTCAGCCTTGATATCCAATACACCAAACTTAACAGTTACACCTAACTCAGCTGTTGGGCACACTCCTGAAACAAAGCACTTCCCATCTACATATTTTAGCCACAAGTTCTAAAAGGCTTTGAACAAACACTGCTTACTGTGATCTCTTCGCTTCTTTCTTGAAGAAATAGTCTCATACAAGAAAGTTGCATGACTTCTTATTTTAAAACAAAGGAGTTGACTTTTATTTATTGCTCAACAAAACCCCACATTTCAATGAACCAGGGCAAATGAATTCTACTCAGTAGGAAAATGCTGTTTCAGATCAAAGAACCACTCTCACAATATAGATTTTACTAAAGATGAAATAAAGAAAAATGAAGATTTAAGTATATAAGCATATACTGCTTATTAAACACAAAGAGGAAAGTGGGTATCTTTCTTTGGTAAGAACTCAAGTGAGATAGCAAATACAGCTTTACCTAAATTATCTCTCAGGTCACTAGCATCCTGATGAGAGTTGAAGTTGTAATTCTGCACTAGTTTTAGTCTCATACGTGAAAAATTTTCCACATTTGAAAGTTTCCAGTGAACAGGACGCTGTTTCCTAGGAAAATGAGAATATTTATAAAAACAATCTGAATAAAAACCTACAGGAATGAACTGATTACAAAAGAGTGCATATTTGGAAAAATACTGGTCATCCACTTGTGCATTGTAAAAACCAAAAGATTAAAATGCAGTTTATTGCTTTTGTTTCACATTGCAGCTCTGACCATCATTCTTTATTTTGTAAACAGTATTTATTTTCACAGAATTAGCAAGGTTGGAAGAGATGCTCAAGAGCATCAAGTTCAACTGACAGACAAACTACCATCACCACAATCACCCCAAAATTACTTTCTAATAAGAACATTCCCTGGCATGACTTGAGGCCTTTTCCCCTTGTCCTGTCACTCAAGACTACATCTCAAGCATGGTTATTGCAGTCAGTCTGACCTGGTTTTAACCACATGTAACAGCGAGCAAATTCCTGTTAAGAATCACACCAGTTTAGGAACTCCAGTCTCACCTTTCAGCCCAAGGCCCACGCTCAGAGAACAAGTACAGCTGGGCTGCTCTCCACTGCCTCAGCGTGGCTGCGTGCTGGCTGCTGAGCTGCTTGAGCATGCTGTTGTAGCGCAGGTTCTCCTGCCGAGCCTTCCTGCTGAACGGCTCCACAAAGTGCTCCTGAAAGACCATTGCAAATAGATCCAGCTCTGAGTTAACTCTGACCTTGCAAAACAGCTTTCCAAGAATTCTCAGAAAGCATGAAAAGAAACTGAAAAGGTTTAACGATAAAACATTCTGAAATTTTAAGGTAATACTTAGCAGAGAAATTTTTAAAAGCTTAGAACTAGAAGAAATAGTGCCAGACTTTGAATTAAAGATGTAAAGAAAACATTATCAATGCTGAATCCACACTAAAGCAATTTTTCATAATCAGAAAAGCAGTCAGTATTAGAAACCTACTATAATAGGCAGGATTTTTCTTAAATTCTGGCATTCTTGAATGTGGCTTTTGCAGTATTTTTCCTTTAGCTATTTGAGTAAAATAGACCTACAGGTTTTGTTATTAAAAAAGCAAAGAGACATGTAACTTCACTATGGTATTGCCTCTAATTACCTGTTAACTCTAATGCTAAAACTCAAACTGGACCTTATATAGAAAGGTCAGTTTAGAAGCAGATTTTCCACATTAAATAAGAACCATTCACTGTTGCAAATGCTTTAATTGTATTAAAATAGGGTTAAAAAAAAACCAACAGAAAACAGCTCATAATGGAAATCAGGTTTTAATAATTCAAAACACAAATCAAAAAGGATGCAGCTTATGGATGAGCATATTTCTACCCTGTTGATGAAAAGGAAGGCCTACTGTACTGAAATAAATTTGATTGCACATAAGACTCGTAACAGACAGAGCAGAATTAGAAAGCATATCCTAGAAGTGCATATAGTTCCACTGCCCATAAAATCTTAATTAAAATCACCTGTTTACAATTACTTGAACTGGATCATCCTGAAATTCATTTTCTCCATCTTTTAGAAGGCAGCTCTCAAGAGAGCTCTATTAAGAGAACCTTGCACTCACTAAAAACCTTACCTGAAATTTAAGCTTACTTTCTCCTCTTTCCCGGTCACGCTTGTGCATGTTCACCATAAATGCTTCATAACAATCTTTCCAATAAAGTGCCATTTGCTCATTATCATGTCTGAATGAATTCTCTTCATATTGCTTCATATTTGGAATTATCTGGTTCCATCAAAACAAAATAAAAAGTACCATATGATTTCTGAATGGGTTCCTCTGCTTTCATTGCTGAAAAGAGGGAGGAAACTATACAAAAAGAATTTACTACTTACATATTTGTCAATATAAACTTGCCACTCATCAGATCTGCAGTATTCTTGAAAGTCCTCAAAGAAAGATGGGCTGCCATTGGTAGGAGGCAATGAAGGAAGGTGCAGGTTCATAAAGAGAAGTTCATAAACCTTGGATACCAATGTCCGAACAAGGGGAATCAAAAACGAGTAAGTTTCTGTCTTCTCTTCAATTGACCTACTCAAAATGCCTTCCAACTTCCCCAGGAGGTAGCATGCTTCAGGCTGGCTCTCAATTACTTTGGTCTGAAGGAGGGTGTTTAGTTTGGCTGCTGCCATAGCACAGACCTACAAAAACAAACAGCAAAAAATGAATGTGACCCTCCTTGTGCACCCATCTTTTTCCTGCCACTCCTGCCTGCATATTCCCATCCTCAAACAGAAGCCCTCTACCTCTTTCTTGTGCTCCACAGGTGCACACTGACAGGACTGTAGAGTAAACCTGCAAAAGCTAAGAACCAATAAAACATCTTCCCAACAGAAGGATGAGGGACTGCCAGGGGTCAGCTCACTGGTATGAACAGCTCTCCCAAAAAACACAACAGTTACGTCAAATGTGCCCTTAAAACTCAAGTACCACTTGCAAGAATTTGCAACAAACCTGTAAGTTGTCTTGTGCCATAAATCCAAGGAGGAGCTGGACTTGCACCTGAGAAAGCCTAATTGCTTCTAGGCCAGTAGAGTACCAGACTGACAGACTGTCCATGAGAGTCACTAGTTCTTCCAAGAGCTATTACAGAAACGGAAAATTAGCATAACATTAAAAGAAACAAAATAAAATGAAATAAAAGTAACAACTACTCTAGCCGGAGACACAATCATTTCAAAGAGCTGAAGAAGAGGCTGTGCTCACATTTGTAACTTAACTAAACCCAGAAAATCATCTGAGAACACTGCAGTTAAACCAATAATTTAAAGACATTCCTGACAACAAAAATCTAACCAGCCCAGTACATTAAGTCAAGTATTTCCCCTAAATAAAATGCATACATATATATATATGTGTGTGTGTGTGTATCTGTGTGCACAGGGAGAGAGAAAGTATATATATGCTTACTGCTTTTCCTATAAATTAACTCCAGTAAATGCCATATCCTTAGAAAATTTAAAAGGCTCCACTTGAGGAGGCACTTCTTTCTGTCAGTATTTAGACAGCAAGTGACACAAGCCATGTGAAAGGTGGGTATTCCCAAGGCAAATGGCACACTTTGCTATCCAGACGTGTTTGTTTAGAACTAATACACCTTGATATACTCTCTAACACAGCATAGGCATTACTGTGTTAATGACTCTTGACATTATACTTTTTTTTTTTAAAGGAAGTAGTCTTACAAGATATTTTTAAGGATTTCTAGAGAAATAATGATGGTTTCCATATAATCTCTCTCCTTTTTTGCTTAGAAAAACTGAAAAGCAATGACAACTCAGACTGTGAAGGAAGCATGACTAGTGCCAGAGATTCCATAAATGTTGAGATAAATGATATCTGTTCAAACTCCAATATGGGTCAAAACCCAGAAGTGACATTTCCCAACTTGCAACCAAGAGCAGAGTTTTGGCTGGTCTTTCATTCAGGATGCTCAGAGAGTCATAAATGCTGATTAACAGTGGAAAATCTGCTTAGGCTACAACTGCTGCTGTATCATTAGCTTTCACATTTTCTAAATATTTCTCCAGTCTGAAGAAACCTGAATTCTCAGTGAAGAGTACTACTTACACGCCTACTTAATTTGCAAAATTTACTGTATTCCCTGTGGTAAATATTCACTTTTTTTATTCATGAAGGGGCACTCTAATCCATTCTACTATAAATCCTTACTCTGTAATATCTGTGGTTTAATATGACTAGAAGGGTGACAGTTTCCAAACCAACAACTTTCTTGTTACCATTTCAGCCCATACACAGTACTTTCATTATGCAATTACTGTACCTTTTCTGTCCATAAATTTGAATTAATTAGTCCTTCTGCCTGCAGGAAACCTTGTACAATCAGCAAGAGCTTGAAGGCATTTTCAGCATGCGTAGGGAGAGCTTTTGAATCTCTGTTATCAGTGACTGACCATTCTAACATCTTCTCCAGCAAGCTGCATGGAAGACAAAATCCCAACGTAAGTATTACATGTTCTGAGTGTAAGTGGCTTTTAAAAAATCCAATTAAGTATTTAATTGAATCTCTTAGTCTGCAGTTACATAACTGCCATCTTCTTGATAAGCCAATGAGATAAAAGCGATTGAGAGACTCATGAAAACAGTGATAGTTTTAAAACCTTCTGGCCTCAAGACACACCTCCTAAACAGGTACAGGAATTTATTCCTGCCAGTACGTGAAGAGACAGCAGAGAAAAGTACATCTTGTTGGGAAACACCCACCCCTTCACAGCTTCACTCATGTCCCTCACTGCTGTTTATCTCAAAAGGGATGAACTGTACACTCACTTGAGCTTTATTTCATCAGAAGGCCGCAGCAACTCGTTAGACATGCCCAGTTTGGTGAGAGCAGAGAACACCTGTCCTCTCTCAATCCAAGCATCATCATCAGATTTTTCAATACCTTTCCACATTATACACAGTAGGATGTCTGTGAGTAACTGTATGAGTTCATTATCACTCCCCTACAAAAGAAGTGAAATATTTAAAGCCCTTCTAGTATAGAAAACCTTCTAAACATTTCTTATTCATCACAGCCCTTATGCTTTCATGTTTCAACATTTGAAACTCAGCAACTGGAGTCTAAAGTCTAACTGGACTCTAAAGTCCAATTGAAAAGCTCAGGAAAACACAAATATAAGAGACTGTAGCTTGCTTGTATGATGTAAAACAAGCTGTCTTTTAGCCACCCTTGACTTTTTCACAGTAAGTCTGCTCCACACCTCCTCTGGATGATAAAGGATGTTTAAATATAGAGGGAGAAGAGCTTGCAGGGATTTTTTTTGTGGTTTCTTGTGGTTGGGAGGTTGGCCTTACTTATTTGCTTTTTTGTTCTTTTTTTTTTTTTTTTAAACACCAAAGCTACCCCAAGTGGACAATCAAAAAAGAAGACATATTACAAAAGGAAGAACCCCTATTTACTATAAAAGAGCCATTTTGTTCACTTTCCTGTTGGATGATAGGAGGGACAAACAAAAGTAATAATCATTCATTAGGGAGATTGAAAGAACAAAATGAAATTTCCAGCAGTTGGAGAAACCAGTCACATAGTTACTCACTCCTTGGTTTTCAAAGAGAGAAAGCTCAGCAGGGAAGCCCACATCATTGGTGACACCCAGCTCTTTGTCAGACTGCCCAGAGAAGGGCTTTGTGCTCTCTGTGGGTGAGGGAGTGCTGGGCTGGCTGTCTGTCATCTGATTCCCAACATCAGCCAGTTCATAAGAGTCAACACTGGACAAATCCAAACTCAAATGTGAAGGATTACTGTGCCACAGTTCTCGGCCCTCTGAACTGAAAGACATCTCTGCTGTGGAGGCATCTTCCAGCGGCATAACAGAGAAATGGGCAGGGGCATCCAGGGATTTGTTATCTTCTAAACTCCACTGATCAAAGAGACCATTAACTGATGCAAAGCTGCCAGCTTTCTCTCTCTCTGTCTTATCAGCTTGATGTTTCTGAAGCTCTTCAGTAGGAGGCTTTTTATCCTCTTCCCTGGAGGAATCAGTCCTGTTCTCCTTAAGGCCAATCCGGACCTCTGAGTTTTCTTTCAGGAACAGTCTAACCAAAGTGTCCTGCCAGCCCAGCTGCTGAGAAATCTGTTGTGCTGCATCCAATTGGGAATGCAAAAGGTGCAAAATCTAAGGATAGAAGATATCCCATATCTACACATTAATTTTAGCTTGTAATTGCATCCATCCAGCTTTTCAATTAAACATTTTACAATCTTACAACTTCTTTACTTTTTTTACAACCTTATATAAAGAGCCATGATCAGCTAATAATAAGCAAACCAGCCACAAAGTAATTTTTCCTCATAAAAAATATATAGTTGAGAAAAAAGAAAAAAAAAAGTAAAAAAATTCTCAGGAGTAGGGGAGAAAAGAAGCTATCAAACCATATTAGTGATTTGCCATATTTCAGCAACTCTTCTGCAACAATTCTTCCAAAATCCCGTTATCTCAATAAATAATCCCATTTACCCATAGTCTAAAAAAATTGTCAAATAGAAAATAGGCTTGATTAGGAACTATTAAATAGATAAAATTAATAAAATTACAGTATTAAAAGCTTACTGAAGTGTGCACTATAGTTTCACTTCTTCATTTTGGGAAACCTTAATAGACTATATGGTGTCTCACAGCGACCATTCAGTACTAATTCCAGTGATAAAAGCTTTGAGAAAACTCAGTAATTCAAGGAGCCTAATATCCCAAACCCATAGAAAATACAAGGTATTTGAGAATCATGATAGAGGCTTCACTTTTTGTTTTGGCTTTTAAAAGTAAAATTCAACAGTAAGTGGTAGAGGTAAGATAACTTTTAAAATAAATCATTGCTAAAAAAAACAGTAACAGCAAATACTGCCACTGTGTTTCAAAGAAATAATTTAGTTATCACACTGTACAGTTTATAGGCTTGAAGGACAGAATTCCAGTTCTAAAGAAGACAACTAACCTTTCTACAGATAATCACTCTCATGTTTATATCTGATCTATGAGCCAGATAAACTACAGCCAGGAGATCTTTATAATTCACAGCAGGATCTGTAGGGAAGAAAGAAAAAAGCCACCATAAGCACTATCACACAAGAGAATGCAACAGATAAATATTTATAAATTGCCTTGGAAGTTATGAATGCATCCAGGGATGGTAAAAGGAACAAACTTCAGCTAAGAAAATGTCAGCTAATGGGAGACTAATGGGAAGTTTGAACAGAACAGCTCCACAAGTAACACCTCTGTCTCTCCTCAAAAAAAAACAGGGATGTTGGCCTCTGAGCAGCAGAAGAGTACTAATGGCAGACAAAGCACTTGCCAATTACCTGCATACAGCACTTGGTTAAGAAGGTTTTTAATAAGAGAAACAGTAACTGGGGATTCATTCAGAAGGAGGCCCAGCCCAGAGTACCCCACTTCTCTGAGCCTCATGCGGTGCTTGCTCCGCTCATAAACTTTGGTACATTTCAGCATCTCTTCCACGATCTGTAAGGAAAAGTAGACACAAATGCAAATTGAGCACAAAAAAGCATCCGTATCTCTCAAACTTGTGTATGGTATAACATGCTGGTTCACAGTTTTTAAAGTTTATTTGATAAACTAACTCAAACAACATGGATAGTTTTTTTAAAGATCCCAATACTTTATTTTAAGAGAACACTAATTCCTTTGTGACAATGCCATCTAGTTAAGACAAGAGAAAACAAAAAAGGAAACTTGGACGATTTGTATCTTTGTAATTACATACACTTCTGCCAGACCAATGGAAAACACAAGTTTATGTTCAACTGATTAATTTAGGAACATATAATTCAATTCATTACCTTGAACACAAGTTCTCTAAGCCTGTCAGAGTATCTTTGATGCAATAACAGAGCATAAAGAATATCAGCATTCCCTGGTTCAAAGAGCAATAAAAAAAGCTGGTCTGGGGTTGGACTGGAATGAAGCAGGCTGAAGAGAATGTCCAGAATTCCGCAGAGCTACAAAATTAAGACAACCAAATTAATACCCAGTTCATTTAGATTTCATGCTTTGTTTTAGGAAAATTTTCTTGGTTTTTAAGTTTTACCTTTGCTGGTTAATAGACATTTTGTTAGTCAGTATTAGTGCATTTAAACAATTTTTAATACATTTTTTTCTCTCTATAGAACACCTTATAACATTAAGTATGGACATAGACAAGTTCAAGTGCTGCTGATGCTACAAAATAAAAACTACATCATCACAACTCCTGGTCAGTTGAAAGTCCATTCATTTGGTTTTGCAGACTAAGATAAGTATGTGCCATTAAAAAAGTTATCTTACCTACATCTAAACAGAACCACACATCAGTTAACATTTTGCTTGAGGTCATCTTCTTCTTTGTTCACCCTTCTTTTAAGTATACAAGGCAAGATTTCTAAATGCCAAGATGCAAAAGCAAAACATGTCCAGTTTAAAATGCTAATTTATGCTGTGTTGCATACCTGCTCCTCATCACTGGTGGCAGCTATGTATCCTACAATGCTCTGAATTTCTTCATGTGTTCCACCTTTGCTCAGGAAATATTTGATGAGTCCGTACAGGGATGTCCGTATTGTCCTCAGGTCATCAGGAGCCAAATCACCATCTTTACAACCAGTCCTGCTTGCCAACAGACCAGAAAGGCAACCTAAGGAGGCTCTTCATGGCTCATTAATAACAATTTGATGGTGCAGTTTGATTAATTTTTCATTTACCCAGGCATATGCAAAAGTTTTCAATTTTTACTGTACTCAAGCAACTGAACAGTAATAATCAGATCAGACTTTGCACGTCTATCAAAGCCCTGAAAATCCAGACTTGTACTGATCTGGATACAGGTCAGGATTGCAGGTTCCCACCTCCCACAGGAAACAGCAAAGCCTCTAGCTAATCATCTTCAAACACATAATTATATTCATAAGCAGATATAAATCATCAGCACTGAAAGGTTAAATTTCTAAAGAAGTCCTACTTCAAATACTACAAGCATTTAAAAGAACTTAAAATGGTAAACTTTTTATAATGGTAATGATCTATGACTTAATTTGCATTGTTTAACAAAGTCCTACAATTTTGTGGTTTTAATTACTTTTACAAGCACGCCTGGTGTCACTGACAAACTTTACGTAATCTTAGCATAAAAATGCAAGGCAAGGCAAAGTAATAAGTCAAATGGGAAAAAAAATTAATGCAATTTTGTAAACTAAATCAAGCACCAAAATCCAACCTGCGGTTTATTTTCTCATTAGAATGATGGCAAAAAACCCACAAGGGCCACATAAAATAAATGAGGAGTCAGAAGTAGTAAAGCTCATACCCATAATAAATCCTGAGTGTGTCTAGAAGAAACTGCACACCATACTTCTTTCTGAAGAGCCTTCTACTGTCCTTGATGATTGTAGAAAGATACTGTATATGTCCTACAACATAAAGGTTTCTTTTAGAACCAAGGCAAAGATTTGTGTCATGTGAAGAGTCCTGTGCCTTCACACGTTTGCCTGAGGCCAAGAGCTCACCGATTCTGAAGGGAAAGTCACCACTGTTCCAGATGCTGAAGTCAAAAAGTAAGTGGTGATACATCTGTTGCAAAAGCTGCATGTTCTTTTCTACTGAGACTTGTTCTATCAGCAACTGTACAGCCATCAGGACATTCACATCCATTAAGATGCTTGGCACCTTGAAAAATAAAAACAGGTGTCAGCACTCAAAATATTGAATGTCCTAATAAAATTTTATTTTAAAAAGTGGAAGTTTATCTTCTATAGCAATGTCTGCTCCATTAAAGCAACATAATAAACACAAAAGTAGTCTAATCTGAAAAACCAAACAACACTATATCAAAATAGCAGAACATTAAAGAAAATGAAACACTGCATTGCACTTTGCAGATAAATACCAACTTCACACCTTTTTGCTTTCAGAAATGCAAGAAAGAAAATTCTTACTAAGGAGGCCTTTAAAGACAGTGATATTCCAGCTATGCTTCAAAATAATCAGGACCTCATCCACAAAATTCATTACTAAACCATGTTTGTCAAGTTTGCTCACCTTCTGTAACAAGGCTCCTAGGGTGGCAACTCCATGGGAGTGAATGAGATTTTCTTGATTAACATGATGTCCCTGAATAAAGTGTTTTATCATCAAGATGAAAGTTGCAACTATGTTCTTCTCCAGACGTGCTTCTGCAGAAGAGAACAACAGTAGCAAAAGTCTTATGGCTTATCATTGGATCACTGCATAAAAATAGAGGGTAAAAAGTAAAATCAAGTGTTTAAATTCCTCACTACTTCCTGAAATTCTCAACTCCTGTTCCTCAGCTGTAGCCTGTCTTTAGATTTTTTTCCTGTGCAGACTAATAGCCATTCCATGCCTCTCCAGAACAAAGTGATCCCAGTCCTGACTTCAGCTGCTTCATTCATGGCTGTAGGTTACAAACTTCTTTGTTACAATCTTTTGCAAATGCTGCAGTTATTTTCCCTCTGTAGTTGCAAACTGACACTTCCTAGCCATTGTATGCAAAAAATTAGAGACAGAGATAAGAAGATCTATTTTTTACTCTTCACCATTTCATCTTTGAAAAAAAGCAGTGCTCTGCCTTGCAAGGTCTGATTTCTCAGTGGTTTTGTTAAGGTCAAAGTTTTTAAAAAATCTATTCTTAAACCATCCTTCCAGTTTCTTTTTATTTTAATCCAAACTATGACTATGTGTGGAAGAGGTAGGAGCCTGAATATTTTATTAAGAAAATATAATTTTGGCTAAAGGCTAAACAGTGCAGTTCTGATGCTGCTGTCCCCATATGGCTGTGACCCAGCATTCAAGCTGCAGGAAAGCTTCTCCTGTTGTCATTAGTAAGTTTTACATCAAGAATAATTTCTCAAAACAATCAAAATAGAAATTAAAACAATGTTATACCTTGGCACCTGTAAGTAAATCATTAAAAGAAAAATAATGCTATTAAATATATCTATACTTGAAATATATTATTTTTTATATAGTGCTGAACTCCTGGTATTCAGTATCCACGTCAGGTATCTAGGAACGCAAAGAGCCTTTCAGCTTTACATAGATGCTCTGAAAAATTCAGCACATAAACAGACTTCCATCATCCAAAAAAGGACTTTTTTATAAAATCAAGCTTAAAAATTAGTTCACTCCAGTTTCACTTTCCTACCTGATGCCTTTGGAGATGAAAACACCACCCAGTCACCCTCTACAGGAGTTACAAGTTCTGGAGGCAGAGCTTCTCCTTCAGACTTCTCCGGCATCTGTGCACCAAGGAAGCTGATCTGCTCCAGCAATGGAAACAGCACATTCATTCCACCAATACAGTTGATCATATCCTGAATCAAGAGAAAAGGCAGGATAAACATCACCATGAATAAAATCCCTTCCACTATAGCAAAAATTTACTCTGGTTTGTGAGTACTCCTGTATGCAATCAGAATGTCTCACAGGCCACTTACACATGGGCCATCCTGCCAGCTCTTGTTCTGCAAGTACATTTTGTACATTTCCTTCCTCCTCCCCCCATATAAACACTGAAAACTGAAGGACACAGAAACTTAGGAAGAATCTTTTACTAAATATATTTAAAAACCAGGAAAAACATTTCTCTGATTTCTAAGTCACTTCCAGCAAGCAGTAAGAGAAGACTGTAAGATTATACACATCTCTGCTTTAATCATCTTCCCGCAGCCTTTCAACTTCAGGCAATTAAATAATACAATTTTTTTTTTCAATAACTCTACACATACATAGATTCCAAGCCTCTCCTTAAAATTCAAGTCTTCTAAGTCCCCTTTTTTCCCCTCCTTCTCACAAGTGGAGATAGCACAAGATAGTTCCTGGAGGTGTTTAAGGACAGACTGGATTTGGCACTTAGTGCCACAGTCTGGTTAACAAGATGGTGTTTGGTCACGGGTTGGACTTGATGACCTCAGAGGACATTTCCAATTTTAATTGATTCTGGATTCTGTTATTTAAACAATGCTTCTTGTGGAAAGGTGTAATATATTCCAACCACAAGATTTCTAGAAGTGATTCACAACCACTTCAAATCAATTCAAAATCAGGGTCTTAGCAAGCTACTCAGAGACACCCACTCATTTTCCCAGCTTGGTCCAGAAACAAACACTGTGGAGCCCATTACTGGACAAAGAGGACAAAATGAAGTATTTTAGAACTATTCATATCATAGCAAAATTAACTAACAAATGTCTGAATTTTCTTAACATTAGTCTCAGCAAGAGGTTGTAGAGATATGCACAGTGGGTATGTAGGGTGTAGCTCCAACAATATTTCCTTATTAATCAGTTTGCCAGTACAGTCAACTGTTCACAGTTCTTGGAAAAAAAGGCAGATGTTTATAGTGCACACATTTTTCTTAAGATGAAAAAATGTGGTATTCTACTGACAAGTCCCAAGTGTTAACTAAACTCTACTAATCTTCATCTAACTCAAAATTTATGACAGCAAGAAAACCATGACAGAATTCCCTAAGATGAAAAAATGCTCGATACACAACATGCATTCAACATTATTGAAGAATTGTCAGCTACCACAAAATATCTTCATGTACTGTGACAGTAAAAGCAGTGGCTCTCATAAGTTCTCAATAAATGTAATGTCAATGCAACACTACTCCAGCTATAGTGTTAGCCCACGCATTCTCAGTATAAAAACATGGTGCATCTGTTAAATATAATTTCCATTATGATAGTAACTTCCAGCACTCCAAAAGCTAGATGAACATACACAATCACTGTCATTTTTACACCAGATTCTGCCTCTTCACAACACATTTACCTTGATGTCCCAATTCACTACTTTGTTTCCAGTTAGTCTTCCGTGTAAAAGATTTGCAGACAGGTCAAGGCAAATTGGGTTTCTGCAGGCCTGTAAAACAAATAAACAAGCCATGATATCATCAAGCATCTACAGATGCTTGAACACAAGATTTTGTGCCAATGTGCTGATATTAAAGTATTTAAACAACATGAAACCCCTAGAATATAACATATGCTATTTTAGATTTGACATTCTCTATTGTAAAAGATAATTCCCTTCTTTTGCCCAACCTACTATGTCTGCACAAGACTACAGTTTAAGAAAGCTCTCACTGCTCCTTATCTTCCCATAAAAGCCACAGTGCAAACACTGAAAGCAATGCTCACTGTGTAGTCAAACAGAAATGATGTCCTGTTTCATACCTTTGGTGTATAGTGAAGCAGCACCTTACTGGGGAGGTCTGCTACTTCAGCTTCTTGAGACTTCCATGGAGTTAAACAGTTTGGACCTATTAAAAAAAGGTATATAAAATCATATAACATATTTTTAAGAGTCCAGTGGTATTAATGCTGCCCTTTACAAATGTTATACTACCAAACTGGTTGGAAGAACAAATCAGACAGTCTGAACCATATCTATTTCAGACATGCTTCGAGGCAGAGTTTCCATGACTTAAATCATTCATTTCAGAGGGTATGCTTAAAAAGGAACACATCCTACATGAAAAGCTAAACTGCACAAAGAGGTGTTTTTATACCTTCAAACAGCTCTCATGTTTGTCTGTACAAACACCTATCTCATATCTGTGACTAATCTCTGTCATCAAGCCTAAATGCCCAGAAAATGAGTAACCTTCAAGATACTTTGTATTGCCAAACAAAACTATTTCCTTTAAATGATGCAAGTGTTTTAATGCCAATCTGTTACAACCTCAAGTCATTATGCAACTTAATACCTTTCACACTTTGAACTGTACAACACAGCTTTCAGAGTATTTTCTTCAAAATGACCACTTAATTATTGATTCTTATGAAAAAATCCTCAAGCATAAATCACCATCAAGTAGCCTAACAAATAAGGGCAACACTTTTAAAGAGTCTCAACTGTAAACACATGTGGGCAAGGCGTAACAAAAATTCAGAAATTTACAAGTGAAATTATTACCTAATGTTTTAATTTTGCAGGTCTGCTCATATGATAAACAGAGGAGCTTATGCAAATATTCTAAAATCAAACTTCATAACACTTATTAAATGTTAAGCTTATTTGCTTTAAAGCTCGATGACTTAGGGCAGCTCTATAGTTCTTCTATATTGTAAGTTCTTCATTATGTGTTTGTGTACAGCAAAGCTTAGTGGGGTCTTGCTCATAACTGATTCCTTTTAGTTGGCTAAAACCAGTACAATCATCACTTACCTGCTAAATATAATGCTTTCACCTGAGAAGGTTGCAGTGCTTCATGAAAGATAATAACTGATCCAAGTTGGCCCTCCAAAGATGTTGGACACCCCCATTCACTGTCCTGAGTCCCTGCTGAGATCATTTTGGTGATGAACTCTGGTTTTCCATGCACCCCACCCCAACCTCCTGGAGCAAGAATGCCCCCAAGCGACGTCCGGTGGGGCACAACTGGGGAGGAAAAAGGTGGATCTGGTATCTGAGAGGGAGGAGGAGTTGTTGTTCTTTGACCAGCTGAACCAATGCAGCAAGAAGTAAAAGACTGGAGAGTCATACATGGAAGAAAGAAAACAAAACACATGCTTTAAATCTGAAGACTGCATCTAGCAAATCTGAGCTAAATAAAGGAAATCACAAGCAACAAGTCCTGCCAAGCCTTGAAGAGCAGCAATCCATCACAGTAGGCCAAAAACCAGAGCATATACTTCTCATAATAGGAGAGAACACCCTTTTTTCAACTAAGAGCAATTTGGTTACCTCAAGTGCTGCATGACTGCTGGAAGGAGCACAGCAGGAAGGACAGTGCTCCTGACACTCCTCTGTAAATACTCCTCTTCTGGATTACATTCCAAAATACTAGCCCAGCATATCTGTTACTGCACATTACTCATATCAGTCCATTCAAACAGATGCTCTCATGGTAAGATTACTTGCCCTACTTCTAGTCACGTTGAGACTTATAATGTTTATTCTACAGATGGGCCAGACTCCAGAGTTTTATCTTGAAATGAAAACTACACTTACTCTCATTTTTAAGTTTTATATTGGTTTTACCATTACAGCATCCAACTGAACTGTTTTCTCAACATACTTAACAAATATCAAATTAGAACTTAGAAAAGAGGGAAGAATGTTGGGTGTTATAGCCCAGTTTGATATAAATTTGTTTCCCAAAAGGATTGAACAAAGCCTACAGAGATGATTAAACATACACTCATCTTGAAGGCTAGTGTA
Source organism: Haemorhous mexicanus (assembly GCF_027477595.1). Taxonomy (NCBI): domain Eukaryota; kingdom Metazoa; phylum Chordata; class Aves; order Passeriformes; family Fringillidae; genus Haemorhous; species Haemorhous mexicanus. The sequence goes on along the minus strand of NC_082348.1, from coordinate 24,304,152 downwards.
TTGCTAAATGTGTATACATCCAAAATGGGTATTAACGTTCAAAAAAAACCCAGTAAAAATACATGAAAATAACGAGAATATTCCTCACTGAGTACTGTTACATCAATCCCACTGGTAGAGCTGCCACTTATTATGATGTCATCATAAATTATGTCAATATGCTCAAGCAATTATTTTGAGGAAAACCCCTTGATTTAATCAGTATCACCTGGTAGACTTTTTTGTTTTTAAACAGAGATGACTAAACAAGCATTACTTAATGGTTAGATACAGTCCAAAATGATATTCTGGACAGTATCCACAGCTGACCATTACTAGCAGCAGTCTGAGCACTCATTGTTGTATGAGAGCTCATCCTACCAGGCTATGGCTCAGAAGGGAACTTACTTCATTCATAGCAGGGAATCGAAGTGGGGCAGAGACCTTCTGCTGTCCATTGACATAGATATACACGAGGCTCTGACCAAAGGGCCTCTTCCCAGGCACGTGAACAATAGTTATGTTGTGCTGGTTAAGCAATAAAAAAATAATTAAGTCATTACTAAGAGCAGTGAAACTACTATATGAAACTATTGAACTTTATCTCTACTAAGCTGGTGAAGAAAGCCCTTAAGAAAATAAATCCAAAGCATCCACAAGAATATAACAAGAACACCTGCTGATTCTATTTCAAAGTAGTAAATGTAATGTTTACATATAAACAGGTTTTTGAAGAGAAAGATACTCTTTCACAGTACTGCACATCAGTTCTTAAGTATAGGAATAGAAAAAAGTAAGGCAGAAACAGCACCACAGCCATCTATGCCTGTTTTAATTTAATATAAAAACCTCTAATGCTGTAACTAATCAACAAAAATGCCTAACACACATGCATAAATTAGCTCAATCAATAACTAATTTATGTGAAAATTGCTTGCATTATATGAGATTAAAACTGCTCTTATGCAATGAATTACTGCAATATTATAAAAGACTATTTGTTAAATGATCAAAATACCATAATTTTGACTTCTGAGCTAACAATACAATCCTAAACAAAGTGTTTGTCAGTATCAAATCTTACCCAGAGAGAGTCAAAAAAACAGTGGTCAGGCAGCATCACTGTTGCATATTCCCTCTTTGTGCACACTGCAACCACCAATACCCCCGAGCACGTAATAAAGGCTTCAAACCCCATACCACTTCCTGTAAAAAAACTACAAAAGACACACAATCAAGGACTTGCTTCTCCAAAACTACCACCTAACAATACACTCATTAAGAAGAAAATCCACTCAAGTTGTTTGGTGGTGGTGCAATATTTACTGTGTGATCATTACTTCTCTAATTAAAAAAAAAAAAAAAAAAAAAAACAAAAAGACATTTTGTTTGCTTCTGTTAGTACCTAAAATGTTAAATTTTATCCAGAAGCATCCATGTCAATATGCACTATTTAAGCACCATGAAGGTGCCTTCTCACTTGTACACTTACACAAATCCAGAGTTCATTACCTTCACAACAAACTGTGTGAAAGCTTGTTCTGGTTTTGGGTGGGAGGTTGGAGGGATTGGGTTTTGGTTTTCCATGTTGTTTTGTTTAAGCCATGAACCTTCCCACAATCTGGAGTTATGGATGTTGAAACTGTAGATAACAAGACATTACAACAGAGAAACTACCCGTAAGTTCTGTAACAGAACTTGGCTGTGGTGACAGATGAAAGCTCTCCCTTTCCCAGACCAAGCATCAAGTATTGCCTTCGATGAAGATAAGCAGAAGCACCACATGTCCCGGGGTACCAAGTGCCACAGGGCACAGAGGGCCCACACCTGTGGGCTGCAGCAGTTACAGTAACTGTACCTGTAGAGCTGCTTCCTCTTGCCACTTTTGCCCGTGGAGCCGGGGTCCACCCGGTCCTGGTCCAGGCAGAGCCAGGCGTTGAAGGAGAAGGCAGAGCCCGGCCACCTGTGGATGGCGGGCAGGGCGATGCCAGCCATGCTGTGGTGCAGGTTGAAGTACTGCAGGGCGCTGGCCAGGCCCTGCTTCCGCGCCATGGCCAGCAGCGCGCGCATCACCGGCACCACGTACGGGTGGGCGCCCCGCGGCTCCTCCGGCCGCAGCAGCCGCACCAGCTGGAGCAGCTCCTCTGAGCCCATGGAGTGGCTCCCCAAGGAGCTCAGCAGGGCGATCAGGTTCTCTGCACAAGTGCAGTGGAGCACCGAGTGGGAATTGAGGGTCTCGATGATTCGGATGACCATGTTTGCATTGACGCACGTGGCACGGCTCTGTCTGTCAATACAGCAGATTCGCCTCAACCAATTGGAGATGAATATCTGCAGCTCATGAGATTCTAGCTCTGGAAGCCACTGGATCAGCAGCAATAAGGGCTGGACATTGCTAATGCCTAGTATCCCAACAGCCATGTGGTCACCTTCAACAGCCTGAAAAACAGCAGGGAACTCAGACATGAAATACTTTAAGACAGGGGCAGAAGTACTGTTGAAAGATGAAAGCAATTCTGCCTCAAAGGAAGCACAGCTCACCATATTCATGAGTTCCTCCAGCAACTCCCGAGACGGCTGACCCAGTGATTTCAGTACCTCATATATGTGTGCATACCCAATCCTCTCCTTGAAGACCTCCTGAGGATAAAAATTCCCATCTCACTAACAAGTAAAATGGACAAAAACTGCTTGTCTACTGCAGCAGGTAGACAAGCAACTTTTAATTTTAATTTAGATAGTATAATGCAATACTAGACACATAATTAGAATGTAATAATTACAGGTTAGAAATTTATTTTGATAACTTGTTCATTCTACTGTCTCTAGAATGCTGCAGATGAGAAGCATTTCACTGTAGCACACAGATAAATAAAAGTCCAAAGTTGTATTTCATTAATTACCTATAAAAGAATATTACTACTTTGGTATAATCCAAATGTTAATAATATCACAATGAATAAATAGCTTCATTTTTCATCTTTTTAGTGCAAACTATAGCTTGAAATGTTTACATTGAAACACAGAAGTATTCAAATATTAATCTTTCAGTAAAAAGACTTTCCTAGAACAGATTAAAAACCACCCATCCTAAAAACTTAAAAAAATTAGACAAGTGTTCCACAGAAGTTTGCTGAAAACTAACTGATTTTATAAGAAAAAAACAAATCAACCAGCAAAGTTCAAATGGTAGTACCCATTTATGGTTCAATTATTAAACAGCTAACACATCATATGGAATGGATACTCTTCTCCTGGCTACAGTCTGTGCTGAAATGACTTTTTAAAAAAGAATAAATCCTTCAGCAGAAGTGAGGTGATTACTTAGGTAAACATGAAAAGAAAAAATACACGTTGCAGTGGAAGTGCAATTGAAGACTCTGACTCTCTGTGAATCCCACTAGGCCCCATCTCCAACAAACAACTCTTCCCAGGCTTTCCACAGTCAGTGGAGAAATGAACACTTTCAGTAATGCTCTGGAGGAACACAACAGATCCTGTTGTCTCTCCCTTAGGCTGTACTGCAAGTAGCAAAAAAATAAATGACTCCCACTCCTCCTTTATTCTCCACTGTACAGTCACATCCCTTACCTGTGCCAAGTCCAGGGAATCATTCAGCCAAGGGTTGAGTTTAATTACCTCAGAAATCCAGGAATAAATACACTATTTTTCCACGGGCTTAGCTTCCAGTCAGAATCACAAACTAACCACAACCTATCCATTTACCAAATCACAAAAAATAACTACCAAGGAAGGGCACAGGGCAATAGCATGACCACCATCTGGACAGAAATACCACCTTGGGTTGGTTTAAAGCCATATAAAATTACAACACAAACAGCTGCCTGAAAATTCCTGTAAATACCCACTAAGTCTACCCCATATATCCATGAGACAAGTAACTATGTACTTTCTTTACAAAGGCTCCAATTGCCAGCATACTCAGATCTTCCAGTTTCGGCAGAAAGATGACTCAGTGTTCAGCCATTAGACACATATAAAGGGATAAGAAATGCTGATCAGCTATTCCTATCTGGCATGAATGTGTGAGCACAATCTGCTCATCTCCATTAGCAAGATCCACCAAGGTTTAACTGGAAATAAGATCCAGAAGCTGCAAACAGCCCTGTGCACAGACACTGTTACCTTTGCAGCTGGAGACTTGTGCATTACTGCTGTGAGGGCTTGAATGGTTGATACTGCCAAGGAGTCCAGGTGTCCCTGAAACACCTGAAAGGAGCAGGTACAGAAGTCATAAACAAACATGCAAAGACAGTTCAGCTCCAAAATCTGTGCTGTGCCCTCTTGCCAGGAGGGAAACCAGGAGTTTGGTAACATGCTTCAAAAATCATCTCCCCACCAGCCAAAATTACAAACCCCACAGCCTACAAGGAATTACATCACAGTAGACAACTAACCACAGACTTCAAGAGGAGAGAAGCATTCGCAACACAAACTGCACCTCAAATATTCTGATGGACAAACAAAGTTTTCCTCATGCGTCTAATGGACAACCTCAAGAGGGAGGGAGGAAAACAATTAGGAAATCTCTAAGTGTGTGTGAAAATCAGTATCTGCAGTTCATATAAAGTGACTTATTCTCCATCCAAGGCCCTGCAAACCAACGCAGCACAGACACACCCCCAAAATCTAAGAGATAAGACACCCAGCACAGGGTGGCTGCCTCACCCATAGCTGTATTGCATTGACTCAACACCTCTCTCTTCAATTTAAGTAACCTTTTGAAGTTTCTTTCTATAATTCTTGTTTATATTGATATTTCTATGATGGTTTTAGGAATAAAAATGTTGGAGCACTCTTCTGCATCCATCAGTAAACCTAATTAGCAACACTGTGCAAACAAACGTACTGTTTCCTCATCTCTGAAATATGATGTGCACCTCAGACATATTTTGAAAGTGAAATGCCAGGAATCAGAAGATTATTAGACATGAAGAAACATTTACATGTGGTTAGAGTGTTGTGCTATGTCCAAAAAAGCCAAAGCTATTAGTTAAAAATCACCATCCCTTGTATTCATCTTTTTTTTTACATTTTTAATCAGAAATTAGAAAATTTATATACAAAAATTGGCATTTGTAGACTTTCCACAATATTTGGAAAAAGCTAGGCAACAGGCTATTCCTACCTCCCTGATTCAGCCTGTCCATTGTTTTGTGAATATCTGTTCTTGATGACCAGCAAAGAACCAGGACACCAAACACAACCATTGAGATTCACAAACAAGGCCCCAGAATCCAAAACACCACAGTGCTGAGACAAAGAGCAAAAAAGAGGAAAAGGAGGGGAAAAAGAATCACCACCAGGTTGAGAAAATTAATTTAGATCTCATTCATGTGCTTCACCTTTTCCTTAAAAGAAGCATAACTGATGCTCATTCTATTGCCAATATCTGCAGATTGAAGCAGATGAATAAAACATAGGCTGAATTCAATCAGTTATTCAGAAAAATCATTTTCCAGAGACAGGAAATGCTGATCTCTGCAGCATCAAAAGTTCATCTTGCTGCAGAAGGCTTAAGGAGGCTGGTTAAGGTGAAGCACAGGAATCAATTTTCCTGTGATTGTGTCTTGACTTCAACTGAAGCAAAATACAGTTTAGGTAGGTACCTGGTCCTCATTCATTTCTGTCAGTAATTTGTTGGTAAGGTCTTTCTCACTCTTGTCTGCCACTTTATTGTTAGCATTTAAAAACAGCTGTTAGAAACAGAGACAAGAATAATGGAAATAATTGCATCAAACAGTTACCTGCAGCCAAATCTGTGGAGGCTGCCTTAGATTTGTATTTCACAGACAAAAACAAAAAAGGGGAAAAAAATACTGATGATTACATTGTATTTTTGCTAAAGAGTAATTACTTTTTTCTCAAAAAAAGAAAAAGAAAATATGTAATCACTGAGACCAAGAGAGATTTATCTGGAATTTGTACTCATCTCTGGCTTAGCAACTGTGATTTCATTCACAGTGTGCAACATGACAGAGCTCTAAGAAATTTACTTGTAAGAAATAAAGACAAGAGTCTGGCATTAACAAGGAAATGGATACAGCTGTTTCATTATTTCCTACTTATGTTTTGGCCTAGGTGAAAGCTGAAGATACCTAGACAGAATATGTTCATCTTCAAACAGCACAGTAGCAGAATTTCTAGGGCACACAGTCTTTGGGACAAGACGAAGGGCAAAATATCTCTGCCATCATCCTAAGAAGCAGACAGGTTGCAAACAGCTTTAAATCAAACATAGACCTATACTGCATCTTCAGCTAAGGAACTGGTCTGTGTTCAGTAGCTAAATTCCTAGTCAGTACCTGAATTTGGCAGTTTGAAACTCACCCAAATTCATAATCAATTGCAGTCAATTTGTGTGCCAAATTTAGCTGTAACGTAATCAGGACTAAGATTTACCTCCTTCTGTTTTAAGATTCTACTGAGGCATTTAAAAAAAAAAACCCGATCAAAATGTTTTAAAAGTTCCTTTAAAAAAATATAAACACTTTCCTGCAGTGGGTAAAACCTAAGCATTTCTTTTCCCACACACACACATTTTATTCCATTATCTGCTAGCTTAGTCTCCCTGAAGAGGAGCAACCTGAGAAATAGACTTCCATAAATTAGGGCAAAACAAAGGACAACACTCAAGATATTTCTTTGACTTACATAGGTGTCAAAGCACATGGTTGGAAACACTTGGAAAGGTACACCACAGTCAAAAGCACTTAACAATGCAGGGTAACTATAATCTGTCTCAGAGGACTGTAACATTAGCAAGAATAAGAACATTAAACAAAAGCAAATGGAGACAATGAAAAAATAAAGATGCCATCAAACTTTTGCTATGGTTGCTTCTTTTCTCATAAGGTATGTGAAAAGGAAAAATAGATTTCTTTTTACAATGTATATATGGTTTTAATTTTTCCATTTAAAAGCTGTTCAAAACCCACATTTTTTTCTTTTAATCAGACATACTGTTAGAGGTCATTGTGCTTTCCTCAAAGTCTGACCTCTGAGCTAGTTAAACAGATGAGAAAAGATTCAGCACTGACAAACCAGATTGTTAAATGACTCTCAGTACAGAAGAAGGACCTCCTGATACCCCTAAATTACAGTCCCTCTTTTTGGATATCACTGGCAAAAAGCGACATTCACATCATCAAAATTTAACCAAGCAGTTTTGAAAAGTTTTTGTGTAGATCTCTAACCCTAAAGCATAGTTAAGGAAAGACAGTTTGCCCATGAGCCTTAAAACCAGCAAACATGAAAGAAAAAAAAAAGGATTTACATCTTAGAAGATTGTAATACTGAAAATGACTAGGAAGTATGAGTAGAAATACAGCCTTGAACACCCCAAGTTCTTTGGGATATCTATAGCAGAAATAGTGGTATGGATTTGCTTTACCCCTCCTTTCCACACAAATTACTTGCATTTCAAGTTTGCAGAAGATCCAATAGCTTCCTGAGTTTCAGATATGTGTATGGACTCTCATGCTCTCTGCAGAGATGCAGAACAGGCTTTCCACACACAGCTTGCTTAGGAACCCAGGAGCAAAATATTCCTTATTTTCAGAAAATAAGGAATAAAATCTAGAACTAGGATCTCCACCCTGAGCTAATAAGGAGAAATCCTAATCCCAAAACTAACTCAATCTTTGCTATTTGCCTTTGAGAAAGAATGGAGACACAGTATATTTGGAAGTACAAATAAATATACTGCAAGACCTGCCCTGCCTCTATCTCTTCCACTTCTCATCTGTGGAGGCATTTTGCCTGTGAAAGGCTAAAAAAGCACACTGTGTACCAAACTGGCAGCACTGATCTCTAAACAACACAGTGATATGTGAGTCAGTACCCCTGGAAAAAACCTTAAAAGAACATATCTTGTAACATACAGACAGGCAGAATGAAAATAAAAACAGCAAGCTGCAAGAAAAAACAGATCAGTTGTTCCTGCTTTCTGAAATTCCAGCACTTGTTTATGAGCGCAGGAACACAGCTAAGAGTCTCCATGAAGAGGTAAACATCACACTGCTGATGATCTTAGAAGAAACTAAAAAATGAGTTTCTTATCAAGCACAAGGTTAGTACAAAAACAGGCCGATTCCCAAACACAGGAGAAGAATGGAAAGGGCAAACAACGTATTTTCAGCAGGAGATAATAAAGCTACAGACTATTCAAAACACTTGAAGTCAGTTGGCATTCTGCCTTTAATTATAATTACAATCAGGACATAATCCAAACACATTTATTTTTAATACATCATTGCACTGAAATACATTCTAATCCAAAATCTAAATGGATTAGAAACAAATTGCACAGTGTAGTTAGCATTAAATTATCTAACATCAGAAGAGCTCAAAACAGCTATGTCACTAACATATCACATATCACAATAACATATCACTAAAAGAGATAGTGTAGAAAGTTACATCATATCTGTGTTCTTTCATACAGAGAAAAATAAAATCAGTGCAATCAGTGGAAGTTTGCAAACTATGATCATTTGCAGCTCAGATGAAAACCGTAGATCCTATGTAGAAAAGGAAGACTTGAGAAACATTTTTAACAGCTTGAGCTCATGTTTTATGTCAGCCACACACAGCACTCAAATATTTTGAAAGACTTAAAATGGGACACCAGAAAGTTTTTTTTAAATGACAGAACATTCCTCTGAAATTAGAATTCAGGCCTCCCTCTGGCACCAGTTGTTAAGTGACTTCCTAATAACCCAGTGATACAATATCAGAGAAACAAAACAAAATAACCAAACCCCACAACAAAAAGCCAAATAAAAAGGCAGGTGGGATTGATGTTTAATAAGACATACTGTCAGATATCACTGTGCTTAGCTCAAAGTCTGACATCTGAGAGATTTTAATAGGTAGGAAAAGATTCAGCAGTGATTCAAAGATACAGCATCGTAACAGATTTTAGAGACTGAGCAGGGTCTGTAAAGGTATTTTGCTCAGGACTCAAAAGTACTCATTGCTTGAACCACAAGACATAGGAGACACCTCTACTTCATTAGCAATAATACAAGACAGGGTTTGTTAAAAATATGCTGATAAGGGAAAACTTACCTTGCAGTTCTGCAACAGTCGAATGAGATGCTCAAAGCAGTTACTGTTGAGGAAAATTGCCTGCAGAACAGGCCTATCTGTGCAGTCTAACATGGCTGTGATGGTATCTATAAAATTAAAACAACTGGCATCAAAGACAAAACACACCCCAAATCCACCAAGCAGTTTTTCCTGCACATTCCATAATACACATCAGAAAAAAAATTTTACAATTTATATTATCTGCACTTTTGATCAAGAATCATATGCATTTTAAGAACAAATCACTAGGCCTAAAGCTAAACATTTTGACACTGTAAAGACTACCACAGACTAATATTATGGAGAAATTTTGCCTAATGAATATCTTTGATTGCTTTGGGGCTCTGTTTTAAGTAACTTCCAATAATGAGTACATAAGCGGCATCACCTCTATTTTACAGCACATGAACACTTCTTTCCTCAACAAGCAATTACTCTGCATTCTACAGCAGCCTTATACTGTAAGCATTCTCCATGGCCACAGTACTATTTCTCAGTTTTCTTGGAAGTATGGGAAAAGAAACACCTTTATTTCCCATGCTGAACATCAAAATGGAAAAAACTCAAAGCCCTGAATTCTAACCCAAAAACTTTTACCCAACTCTTTCAGGCTATTACTTCTGGCCAATGTTTACAATAATGCCATTTGAAAATCAAACTATCAAAAAACAACACCACATTGCTATTTAATACAGAAACAGTCTTTTTCTGCAATTGCTAAGGTTCTGATAAGCTTCACTTCTTGCCTAGCAAAGTTTTTCTCTTTTAATGGAGACTTTCAGCCTATGAACCTTGACACTAGTTAAATGGTAGCAATCTGATATGGTTTCTTCTGGTTGTTTTATTACTAAATTGTGGAAGAGGTTTTACTGTGACTTCTGTGAGCCAGAGAGAAGTTTGATAAGAGGATCCATGTTTACCCCTGAAAGAATTTTCTACCAAAGTCATTGACATAGAAAGAGAGAAGAATAAATAAGAGAAACCTGCAACTGCCTACTCCAATAAGCACTCTGTTTGTCTTTCCTGACCAATGAGTAAAGTGTAAACTTATGAGCCTTGTAAGAATGTATAAATAGGATGCATATTATAACAAAACCTGGTTTGAAGCCTCCTGAAAATGGAGTGTTGCTTTGTATTGTGACCCTCTGAACTACGACAGTAAATGATTAAAAGAAAAACTATCTAAGAAGAAATGTTAGAAATTTTTCAGTTGCTTAGCCAAGTCAATATTTTTTGCTTCAGAGTTATTGTCAGAAATACTGAAAGGAACTGTGTACTTACTCAGCATTTGGATCTGCAGTGCTATGAATCTGCTCTCCCACTGCCTGCATCGCCTTGGATTAGGCAAGGCTGAATGGTCTGAATTAAGCAACTTGAAATAGTTCTCCAATATTGTACTTGTCTCGACCTGGCGCTGGTCAGAACTGCTGGTTAGGAGGATATGGACAACTTCTGTCAGGCACTTCAGAGTCAGCTCTGCCTTCCTGCTCACTTCCTCAGGGTTTCTGTCATCCCAGTTGTCACAGTCTGCTAAAACACGCATCAAGACTTCCATGGTGGCAGGAGATACTGCTTGAAGAGCATTCCTCTGAAACCCATTAAGGCAAAATAATGATTAAGAAAAATAAATTTAGAAGAATTTAAACCTCATCAAACCAGTTGTGCCTACTTGAGGTATCTGAACCATGCAATATGCATTATTCCATCTACTAATGCTGTGTAGTTGTTAAATAACTAAGAAATATTCTGTTTGGATTATGCAGATGGATACAGATGAAATGCATCCCATCTTGTTCACTTAAATAGGTTCTCTTTTTCAAAGGAAATGCTATTATAGAAAAGGAAACACAATTTAAATACATGTTATAGAATTCTTATAAGGCAGACTTGATAAACTGCTAATTTGAGACAAACCTTCACCTGTGTTTTCACTTTAGATTATGAAATTCATGATACTTCAGAACATGAGGTAAGACATAGTAATCAGCAAATGTCTGCCTGGACCCTGAATGCATTTTCCTCACCTTTCTTCCTGGGGGCCTGACTGCCTAGGCTCAGGGACAGGAGCCTGAGCCTGTGGTGAGCTTTAAGAAACCCTGTCAGGGATTCCTTGACCTCTTCAGGGAGCTATATGAAAGTGTTGGCTTTCAACCCTTTAATTGTTTGATCTACACTGCAGCCATGGCCATGCCTAGCCATGTCATGCCTTGAACTTAACTTGACTTGACTGCAGCTTGACCTTAGCCCTCCCTGATGGCTGTGGATGGGGCTGGCAAGCACTGGCCTCTTGACTGACTCTAGTTACCACCAGGAGAGCAAACCCTTACTCTGATGTGCTGACCAGACTTCCTGGCTTGACTTTAGGCTTTATCACTACAGCCTTATCTAGTGGGCTGGGCTGGTCCATCCTGGTTCCAACCACAGCTGCTCCCATCACTGTCTGGGTGTAGTGAGATTGCACCCTTTGCCAGTCAGGCAAACTGCTGCTGGCCAAGCTGCTCAGACTCCACTTGCCTTCCATGATGGAGCAGAGCTTGGCTTTGCAGCTTCCTGGCAACCTTTAAAAACACTCTCTTCAAGATCATCAGAAGTAGCAGCTGCTTGTGACCAGACAAAGGACTTTAGAGAAGTCAGGTGAAAAAGTGGATGTTGGCTTTGCTGCTGATGAATACCCTCATTTCCTCATGTTCTTTCAAAGACTTTAAACAGCTTCCAAGCTGTAATGCCCCATGTCTCCTACTGAAAACAGCTTACTTTCAGCACTGGGAAGTAAGATAGATCAATTTCATGCACGTGAACACAAAACTTCCATCTTTGCAGATGGAAATTCCTAATCTAGTTGTGCACATTTTTTCTTTAAAATATTACAGTAAGTTCATATGAACATGTAGTTGTTCTAAACAGCAAACTTCTATGGTTACGTGAAATTGGGAGCCAGCTTTTAGCATTTAAGTATTATTGCCCAGAATGATCCCAAGGTTGCTAAGATAAAAATAATTAATCATGGATAATAAATTCTTCTCATTTACAAGTTATGGAGTATTTAAAAATCTTAAACAAGGAACAAGCATTTGGGGGTTTCAGCAGCTGAAAAGTTTAAAGTGTCCTTACCTGACCACCAGCCACAATAGCTCCAAAGAGATGCAGCAGGCAACATTTTAGACTTTCCTTGAGATGTTCACTTTCTTGAAAGCATTCTGATTAAATAAAAAGGAGATTTTTCTCAAAAAACCCCCGCAAACAAATAGTAAAAAAAAAAACCCTCCTCTATTCCCTGTTATCATATAAATTAAAAAAAAAATCAACTGTAAAATCTACACTTTGTTTTATATAACTCAGACACAAACACACCAATTCCAGCATTATCAAAGCAACACAACATTACCACATTTATCAGGAATTCACAGGGCCACACCTTGAGCTTGCATAAACTTCCCATGCCAGCTGACAGAACTACAGACACACAACTTTTGCTCTCGATTCCTAATGTAAAAATGAGCCCACTTTGTCCACACTAATGAGAAAGAGAAGGGCATTCTAACACACAACCAGTTATCAAGCATGACAAAGTTCAGAGAAATTTTGGCATGAAAAGTCTGATGCCATATGCAGTGCAGGTAGCTCAAAAAAAAACAATCCCTGAGCTTGCTGCCTTTAGGGCAGATTGCCAGAGAATCCTGTGCAGATCTGTAACCTTTCTAGCAGTAACTTCTTTAATGACAACTATTTTGCAACTCTTCTCTTGCCATATCTGATAGAAATTAGTCCCAGACAGCCCCAGCATCTCTTCTTAGCAACAGGTATAACCTGGATATCCTTGTTACAGCAATAATGCTAGACCTAACACAGCAGCTAAAAAGGATAATTTTTGGAAATGCCACTTATTGGCAAGTAAGATTTCTGACTATATACTGAATGTCCAAGCCTGTTTTAAAAGAAGATTGCAAAGCTATTTTTCCAATCTGTTCTCCAAACAGAATAAAGTTTACTTAAGATGATCCCACTGTTAGTAAGCTAGTACCACCACTCCTTGACTTATAGCCTCTGGATCTTTGCAGAACTTCAGACAAATTGAGAAGAGCAGTACCTAGCAGATTGTGAATAAATCATTAGGCTGAGTAGATTAAAACCAACCCCCCACAAATTAGTCCTGGCATGGCAGGATACTTAAGGCACATGCTCAGCAATTTCTTACTCTGTCCTTTCTGCCAGTTGGCCAACAAGCAGATGAGTATCTGCTGGCTAATGAGCACACTTTTAGCTCGGTCACATTATAATGTATTTAAGAGACAGGAGGAACCACAGGGCAACGCACTGAATGGAGAGGAGAGAACCTACAGATGATATTCCTCAGTAGCAGCCTTAGAGTGGGTTTCCAGTGCTCTGGCATGTAGATAAGGGCATTTTACTGACAGCAACAATTGGTCTTTTTGGCAACTATCCTATTTTTGGTACACAGCAATGGAATCTCAAGGAACAGGAGCTGTGACTCAAACCTAGAAAAATCAAATTCATAACTGCTACCACTCCATGAATATAATCTCTCTTTTTTTTTTAATTTTCAATTAAAACTAAGTTAATGGATAGCTACAAAAAGGGCTGATTTCACTCCTTCACTGCCCTTCCCTCCAGCTTGTTCCTGCTGCCTCAATTCTGTAGGCACTAACACTTTGGTATGCTAATCTGGCAAACTACCTGGGCATCCCACATTCTTGAGATTTAAGTACAGAATGTGGACGTGTAAGTTTTTCTCTTCCACACAAACAATCTGTAATCAAAAGAACACCATGAATTCCAAAGTAGCCACCATGATATTTAATGACTTAACCAGAGGGAAAATTGTTTCCTAAACTCGAGGCCAAGGAGCATTTGCTAGTTGAACGGCACAGTTTCATTTTTTCTAGCTGCTAAATCATATTAAAGAGACAGAAGTGCATGAACACTCTCCTAAGATTAATTTTTCATGAGAGTTATCAGCGCAGTTACTACAGGGATTGCATGCGCAATCACTGTGTACCACAATAAAACGAAAATTCACAGAACCAACCCTACTAAACCACTTTAGGCACTGAAATAAAGTCTAGAAATAAAGAAAAAAAGCTTTCAAAGATGAGCAGGAATGTAGTGATGCTCAGAGCAAAGAAGAAGTACAAAAACCAAACAAAGTAACCCACTACATTCAGTCTCAGAAAGCAAGCAAAGGACTTGAACATTATCAGGCATGCTTAGGAGAAAGTTACTTGGGCTCACTAAGTTCATTCCTCTACAGAAAACTGTTTTTAACAGGCTGTTAAGTAATACTTACGGTAAAAAAAAGGGACAAACTCCACAGTGAGGGAAGCTGGTTTATACTTCTGTCTGCTCCTTTCAACTGTACTAAGGAAACGTCTGCAATTACATTAAAAAACATATACCAAAGAAATTAAACATTACACCTTTGTTTATTACTTATTAATTTATTACTTATAATGTGAATTATAAGAAATGTATGAATGGGACATAGTAGAAAATGCTGCCATTAATCAGGAGTTATCTTTTGCCTACAGGATGAAAAAGAAGAGTGAAGTAGTATTTCATCCTGAAGACATAAATCACAGCTAATCCCATATTCAGTCTGAACTTAAAAATACTTAACATTTTACAAAATAGCTCAGTTAAAAAAATAAAATTAAAAAACCCAGCAATCTCTTATTTAGTCCATGCTTATTGCAACTAACCCACCAGCTAGAATGCCACATTTCTTGATCAAGCCATTTTCAATAGGCAGAAAACATTATTTTGAGTTCATTAGGCTGGTGAGAACACACAATTAAATTAAAGGGCTGTAATTCTACTGCTACACTTAGAAACTTATTTTCAAAGATGTAAGTTATCTACACTGTGAACTTCAATAACTTTTTTTGCCCTAATTCAAGCAGGTCTGCCCACCACATTCCTTTTGGCTTCTTTGTTCCACTAGCTTGGAAAAATGGTCCTTTTTTGGAAGGAGAACATAATGTAAGCACTTTCATGGTGATCAGTTACAATCAATCATCTCTTGATATATCCTCAAATTTAATTTTGTTTTAACTTTAGTATTAACAGTAAATATATAATTTTTGAAAATTATTTAAATCATATCCAGTTTGAAAAAGCATAACACGTTTCTGTGGTGTGATTCTACTGATTGATGGTTAAAGCTCTCATAAACCACAGTCTTTACAATCCTGTGCTAGCCCACACATACCCTGCAATTCGCTGCCTCCAGTTTCGATATGGATCATACAGGCTTTCACAGAAAGCCAATGCATGTCTCACAAATTCTTCCATGGGGGTCTGATCCTCCACTTCTTTTTCTTTTGTTTTGCTTTTTAACTGAGAAGAAAAAGAAAGCTATGGTCAGAAAATTTCCAGAAGTTGAAAATTAATCTTGTCTCCCCCAGAACAGTTCTGAGTCTATGAATTGTTCCCCACATAACACTATTACTGAAAGAGCAGATCACATAAACAGCAGCAGGAGGTATCAGACGGCAGAAATACAGATAAGAATTATTAACCAGTACCTGTTGAATGTACAATGTAGTCATGGTGATAACATGGTTAATGTATGAACACATCCCAATCTCTTCCACATTAGCCAAATTCCTGCAAAGACAACATAAAAACCACAGATTGTACACAGTGTACCATTTGAGGTTAGTTCAAACAATGTTTGTTTTAGCATTCTGTCTACAGTCATACAAAAGGATAACAGCATTTCAAAAATAATCTCCAAAAGACTGGACATACTTAAATATTTATTTCTGTCACCAATACAGAGGTCACAAGTTTTCATGTAACAGGAAGAAAGATTCAAGTCACTCTGCTACAGGCCAATTCCATCTGGAATTTGGGGTTTCAGAGGTTAAGCAAATTCCCAGGACACCCTAAATAGAAAGCTCAGAAATGGCATCTGATAACAAAGACAATAACTCCCACTTTACTAGTGCACACACTTTCTAAAACTTCAGGAAACATAACCTAGAAGCTTTAAATTTCTCATTTTAAATTCTCTGGAGCAAAACAAACAATAAATTATTTTAGAAAATAAAGCAAAAATAATGAAGAATTTCTCAGTTTTGAAGTTATAAAGATCAGATACCAAAGCGATGACATAGGAGAACTTTTCAGCAAGTAAAGGTGACACTAGCCTGTAATTCAGAAAGACATTACCACCATCCACTCAGCTTATATCCAATATTCCAGGGTATTTAAACACTGCCAGCTCTTCAAATTGTTTCAGAGGAAAGGTGAGACAATGTATTCAAAAATGCTGCTTCAAATAGTCCTCAGTAAAGGAGATTATCTGCTATATTTTATCCCCTTCCTCTCTCTAACAGCATTTTGCAACAGCTAACTAAAGAAATAGTGAGGAATAGATCCCTAAAAACAGTTTATTCATTTGTGTCAACAGAATTACACTATCAGGCAGAAGTTTCAGAAGGAAATCAAGTGCATGAGTAGTGTAATAATAAGTTTCACAAGCTGTTTATGGAATTATAAGCATGTTAAGAATGTGATACAGTTCTTCCTGTACAATTCTCTCTAGTTATTTCACAGCTAACAGTTGTTAGAGTGCACCTTTTCTTTTAAAAGTATTTCTTATATGAGGTATATCATATCTTGAATTCACATAGATTTACCTTCTACAGCTACAAAGATTTTAGTGTTTAACCCCCTTCTATTTCCACTGCAAACATTATTGCTAAGATGATTGCATTGCTCCCCTCTCCCTCTGCCTTTATTCTGAAGATTGTGAGAAGTGTCATTTCTCTGTATCTACTGGAAGGTATCAAATCACATAGTATGTGTCATTAAAATCTATATTTATAGGCTTCATCAAGATTTCTTAACCAAAACAACAGCCTTGCTGAGGTATCAATTAGAACAAATACCTGCAAAGGATGATAAAGAATTTCACAAGTAAAAGTGACAGAGTCTGCTGCTGCTCTTCCAGGCCATCTGACATCTTCTGGACACACTGCAGCAACTGGAGCCTGAGGACCTGAAGAATGTTATCAGGAAGCAGCGATATTCCTGGAGGAATGTCGTCCACCCTAATGAAAAAAGCCAGACACAAAATTGTTAATCACACAAATGCCAAGCTGCCAATCGATTCCCATGCACTCATGCAGTGTTCCAGTGAAGTTCTGTGGGAAAGGTCACCCAACTGACACATCACAAACACTTTCTAACAAGCCACAAGGAAATGTCTGGTGGCAATACACCAGCCTGAGCTTTCTTTTCCCCAGCAATGAACTACATTAACAAACAAACAAAAAAGTGTTAAAATTCATTAAGTGACTTCCTAAATCCTCCTCCATGCCATAAGCTGCCTCAATTGACACAAAAAAATTGCATGATCTTCATCAGGTAAAAAGGTGGCCTGGGAAATCCCCAGGGACAGTCGCAGGGGAAATCAAACATAAGGACAAAACATATTTGGAAGAACATTTTCTACTTTCTACTGAAGATTAAAAGTGTCCAAATAAATGAGATGCCAATTACTGCATAGTTATTGAAGCCCAGTTGGTATGCCTCCATAGTGAACCTCACATTGCTCTTAGATAAATTTCAAAAAGCCATACAAAATTATCTTTTGCCTATTGTTTTCTGGAAACAAAAACATTTTTAGAAACACACCAGTGAGAACCAAGACATAGAGAAAAGAATGGGTTTATTTGTGGTTTAATTCTTTCTTCCAGTGATCCAAAACCAAATAAGAAAATGACCCAGGAACAACCATAAGGAAACCCATTTCAATAACAGTATAGAAACCTACAGAACTGTAAGAACATTTTTTGGGATGGAAACTGTTTATCCACTGTTGCACATGCTAAAAACAGGTAGCCTTTGGCAGCAGCCATTTAGCCTGGCACATCCTTTATGAACTCCACGCAGGAAAAGGAAGACAACAAGCAAGAGCCTTACAGCCTACAAAAGCCTCCAACACAGCCAAAGCCAGAGGAAAGTTACAACAAAAAAATTCAGCAAGCTCAAACCCTCACTAATATTACTGCTGTGAATATTGTATCTACGTGAGAAAAAACACAAAAAAGATGTGTAGGAATGCAGTGACTGACCCAATACAACATGATCTCTATTATTTGAGGAAAATGGGGAACAATCCATTGCTTAGCTTCTAATGTTGAAAAGAAAGCCTTTACAGGAGGGAAAGAAAGCCTTTACAGGAGGGAAAAATCAGAGGCCCAGTTTAGTAAAACACCTAGACAGGTATAAATGACAGAAAGCTCCCATATCCTAGAAAACAAATGTTACCTACACTTATACAGACAGCTACCTACTTCATTCCCTTGCCCCTTCACACAGTTGTGCAATTTGCTTTTCAGACTGTGGAATTCAGAATCTCAAGGGATTCAGAGTATTGTAACACAAATTTTAGAGCTGAGGCTCTAAACTGATAGCAACACTAACCACAAAACTGAGAGCAACTGCTTTTTTTTTCCAACACAAATGCCAAGAAAGAAATTTTAATTTCTGTGATAGCAACTTCACCCCTCAAGATGCTGGAAGATCCACACTCTCTAGAACTGAGAAACAAGCATAGTTTCTCATAATGTGATAATTCAGATTCTGTATTTCAGATTCTGATAACTCTCTCTTAGTATTAGGAAAACTGTAATTTTTGACAGCTGAAATCATATCTCCATAAGTTAATTCCCTAAAATGGCCAACAAGTCTTTTTCAGTAAGATCATGAAATGCTTTACAAGAGAGCAAACAGCATACCCTTCATGCCTCACATCCCAAAGAATGTTTTCTTTGCAGTAGCTGCCTGTGTTGCACAACCCATGAGAATTTAGGAGAGATGTGTGAGACCAGCATGAGAAATCCTAACTGGCATTACACAAAATTAATACACTACAGAGTATATAAATAAATGTAAATATTTATAACCAATCAAGCTTGTTTTCACCCCAGACCAAATTACTACTATACCACCAAAAAACCTCAGATTTAAACAAGGATCTAAATTTGTTGACATGTAGTAGCAATTTTCCCGACCAGAGTCATTGCTTAAAGTAAGTACTCCAAAAGGAAGGAAAAAAATTATTATAAAATACATACTCTATCTTGTTATTTGACGCTGGTACCGTACCTCAAAAACATAAGAAAGAACTTGACACAAATGGGATTATTATTATTTTATTTATAATTTCTTACATGATGTTAACATGGTTATGCAGCCATACAAACTCTGTCAGGTGTCTGGAAGGGAACTGAACCACCTCCACATCGGAGGCACCTATTCCAGCTCAAACACACTGGGAGCTCTCCTCCCCCAGTGGTAAAAACTGCTGCAGCAAACCAGGCTTTACTTTTCAACAATCACCATGCAATCACACAAACCATGTAGTCAGCATTTCTAT
Organism: Haemorhous mexicanus; assembly: GCF_027477595.1. Taxonomy (NCBI): domain Eukaryota; kingdom Metazoa; phylum Chordata; class Aves; order Passeriformes; family Fringillidae; genus Haemorhous; species Haemorhous mexicanus. The sequence goes on along the minus strand of NC_082348.1, from coordinate 24,284,651 downwards.
CAAGGTTTCTGCATCATTTTTATGTGGGTTTGAAGTCAGCAAGTTAATAAAATATGGTTTCTATGGTACTTTGCATGAGCTTCCTTTAAGCTCCTTTGCTCAAGATCATGTAAACCAAGAGCAGAAAAGAAGTATGACAAAGAAGTATGACTCCGGAGGCCTTTGTTATTTTTAAAAGTATTGAATCAAATGACAATTCCTCTCCAATGAGAAGAAAAAATCCTCATACCAGCTGGTAGAGATTTTATCCTTTTTATGGTAAGTACATATGACATGGATACACGTTTTGAGGGAAATAACAGACAGGTGTGCTGGGTTTTTTTTTGCTCAGTGATCAAACCATTAGCATAGCTATATTCTTTTCAGCAAAATCATTAATAACATCATCAATGACCATTTCATACAGAGTAGAGGCATAAAAACAGGGGAAGAACTGGAGCTGTATAAGCCTATAAGCTGCATAACTGTAGAAGCTCTACTTAGTCAAATCATAGTGGGTATACTCACACACTATATTTAGAGGTTTCCTAATTCTGTACTGCTTAGCATCTTTCACATTTCAAAAGCAGACTTCAGGAAATTAGATATTCTAATTTGCAGGAAAAATAAACCTTTTGAGTTAAATCAGCAAGTGACAGTGCGAATTAAGAGTCCTTCTTTCAGGAAGGAAAAAGCCCAAAACCAAACCTGTATAAAATCTTTACATTTCTTAACTGGTATTTTCTTGGATGCTAAAAACCCCCACATATGGTTTCTACTGACACAAAATGTCATGCCTGTCTTCCAAAAAGTTAGTTGTGTCCAGCAATCTGTACAAGCCTTCTCCCTAAACAGTTTCTCATTATTTCCTGGCATTAGCCCTTCACTACACAAGGTCTTTCAGGCATACAGCTGTAAAACACACTAAGATTTACAGAAGGAAAAAAAGAAAAAATATTGATGCAGTCAGTTTCTCATTTTAGCTAGCATCACACTTTTTTAAGACCAACAGACAGAATTAGTTGTCTAATAAGGAATCCAGTTAAAGAAAAAAAAAATAAATCAAATGAGTCCACAGGGTCCTGTGGACCCTGGAGTCACTGGAAATCAGCATTTGGCGGCTCCACACTGACCTATTTTCCTTTTCATGGCCTCAGCAACACTGTTTTCACAATGTAAAGACCTGTAATACAATCGACACAGCCCAAAAAGATGCCACTTTTCACATGCCTGAATATATAGCAAATACATGTATGGGCAGAAACTGCAATTCTTTGTTAATTCTAGTATCTGATCACCGTGGGTTTTCTTATTGTAGACATAAAAGCACAGGGAGGATCTGCCTTCATCCCTATGTTGTTTTGATGCTTTTTCTTTGCATCTGTTACACAAATGAGTCTAAATCCACATGGTTCTATTCCTCCAGACTAAATCACTAATCCTGTCATTAAGCCCAGAAAAACACACATTATTTTTACACTCACTGAAGTCACCATTTATCACAATGAAGATGCTGCTACTGCTCTGCAAAGCTTTATGTTGCTGAAAAAACCCAACATGAAAACCATGAACACATACACTCAAAATCACTTAGAGTACAAATATATTAAAAAAACTTACAAATCAAAGCACCAAGAGATTCTTAGCTTCCAGTGTTCATATTTCAATACTAAATAGTATGTTAAAGATAACCTGCATCAAAAGACAAACTTTTCTCCTTAACTAAACATAGTAAGATGCATTTTTGACACTAGAAAAAAAAATTTTAGAAAGAGCACAGAATTAACTTGAAGGTCTTGCTCACTGCTAATTGCACCACATATTTTGCACTCATATAGGCATTATGAGGAACATTTTAATACAAAGAGTTGGCAAGTCCAGGTTTTATCTGCTGAGATGCAGTTGCAGCATTCTTCATTTCCTTGTAACAGTTGAGGCTATCACTTGCACTTCAAACAGGATCTGATCCAAAGCCCATTAAAGAATTTCCATTGATTTCAACAGGGCTTGGAATGCAGCCACATGCAAGGAGCACCATTCTATGCTTTCAAACACCATTGGTGGTATCAGCTATAATACTGACACCAGTTCTCATGAAGTCTGAATCCTTTAACATTTGGTTTTTCTTAAAATCCCATGTTCATCAAAGCACCTCAAAAGCAAGAGAAAACATCCCATGCCTAAACTTTTACTCCTCATTTTCAAAGTTAGACATGAAAACACAATCATGATAACACTGCACACAAATTTAAAATACTAAATATGAAACTCTGAAATTAGGCTCCAATGGACTCTCATGATTATAAGTGGGAGCTTTTGGTCAGCAACATGAGGGAAGTCAGCAATACTCTTACCCTGAAGTCTTCATGGATGCAGAGAAATCCCTCTCAAGTCTATAACTGGTGCATATTTCAATTTTTAAATGTTTTCAGCTAAGATACCCAAATCTTTCATTGAGAATTTCATTCATCCTTAATCTTCAAGCAAAGCCTGAAATAAACTACAAATTCTTTACCTATATCTTGCTTCTCTTCTGTCACTGCTGATGCAGATAGTAAACACTACTTCATATGCAACATTTAGTGAATACTTATGCAAAAGAATTATAAGGAATACAAGGAAAAACAACTATATTTCTATGAGCAAGAACAAGAAGTACTCATGCCAATTTCCTAATACAATGCAAATACCAGTATTTGCCTAGTTTCATCATTCCCAACCCAACCTGACCTTCAAATGAATGGGAGTGCCACTTGACAACTAAAAAACTTACTTTTGTTTAAAGGCAGCACTGCCATTGAAGAGGACTGGGCTCTCAGCCAGGTCTGTTTCAGGTATCAGGGAAAGATAAACAGGTCTGTAATTCTACATACCTCGTTGGCAGCTTCTCAAAGTCCACATCCAGAAACTGTTCATAGCTAGACACAAAACTATCCAACCAGAGCTTCAGGTAATCTGGATCTTTCTGTAAAAAGAAAGAGAACATTAGGCAATATTGCACTCAAGGTCATCTACCAACAGCTCTGTAATACTGCCTCAAATAAAAAGTTTCTATTTAATGCATTTCAACTGGGAGAAAGGAAGGAATACACATTTTTTAGAACCAAAAGAAAAAACAACCTCCACCACCACCTGTGTACTTTGAAATTTTCAGCCACATTGTGCTGATGGGACATTTTTGTTCTACTCATTAGTTTATGCATCTCCTCTTCTTGGGACGAGTGTCAACCAAAGCATTTTAGCTTTTCCCCTCATAAACAATCTTAACTTCTTCTCCAGAGTCATCCATACCAGCTTTACAAACTTACTAGAATGCATTCTAGTCTTGACACCATAGATACTAGTACACAACTCTCCTTATGGCTCATAAAATTAAATAAGAACCCTAACAGCAATCCTCAACACAAAGTAATTCTCTTTTTGCTTCTCTCATAGGTCAATATGGCAGATAACAGCAGATTAGAGACAGATGGTGTTCAGAAACACAATGTAGAAACTATGACTTGCATATTAGGTAGCTATTAACAGACAGAAAGTTATATTTAAGCTTCCTAGCTGTTCCTAGCAGAGCACAAAGACTGTGTTTGTGACCAGCTGTCCCTCAGGGCTAGACACTGTCCCAGGAACTGGGACAGATTGTAGACCACTGCAAACCACACAGGGAAATGCTTTCAAAATATGCATTTGAGGAAGTCTTACTTTGGAAGTCATGCTGCCTACTTTTCAAAACAAGTTGCCAGCCCATAGCTAACATATTCCTTTGTCATGATTGCTCTTGTTCATTAACACACATGCACATAGTCCCATGTTTTACACCACAAATAATTTTCAAAACACTTTTAAAATTTTTGCCTGAACTATTTGACATTACAAATGATTTCTGAATCCACTCCATAATTTATAACATTTTGCAGAAGTTGAAAACATTTTTCTTTATCCTTTTCCCTCTTCTGTATCTCCTCCCTTTTGTTTGTTGCCTTTACATTACCACAGATGTTCCCAAACAAGATAATGTTTCCCTGTGGAGTTAAGATTGAAGAGCAAACAGTGAACATCTTAACAAGCACACTCTTCCGCAGCAATGTCAGTGTAAAAGAGTCACCAAGAAAGACTGACAGAGTCCTGTCAGTGTAAAATAGCTACCAATGGAAGAGCCCTCCACATGAGAAAGAAATCAAATTAAAAAAAGTTTTAAAAAACCACGCAAACAAATAAAATAAACACATAAATCCACAACCTCAAGTGGTGCAAAGCTTTTCCCAGAGCATCTTTCCACAGCACGTACAGGAGTTATAAAGCATGGGAACCCCCTTCTCATTCTAGACCTTTACCCTTCTGTGTCCCCAAAAACTATCCTCAGCTCAAGCAAGAAGTGTCACAAACATCCAGACACAATTTACTTCACTATCACTATTAATTATATATAAAATGTGTTCAGGTCCTATGACAACAGATGCCAAATAAAACCCTCAGCTAGATACACACCTTATCTGATTATTCGCTTTTGCTGACTTTACGGCATTTTCTTATTCACTTTTCCTAGCTGTCTTATTTCCTCTTCTTCTGCTTAATTCCTAATCTCTTCCTCTTTCATAATCTTTCTCCTCCTCCTCTCTGATTTTATTCACTTTTCAGTTATTCTTTTTCTGTTAAAAATTTGTCAAAACAGCACTATGTTCTGAAAGTGGAATGCAGCCTTGTTCTCATGTTAAATATGCACTGAACTACCAAATGGTTCACTTCTCTTAAACACACCTACCAACTGTTCTCAACATGGAATTGCAAAACAGAATGAAGGAAGCGATTGGGATAAAGAATAATTTCAAGGTTTCCAAGCTGCTGGTTTAAGCTACGGAGTTTGTTGGATTATCATAAGTAGGTGAGCATAGAATACACGTCTCAGGTTCAGACATCAAACATATTGAAAATCAACCCAAAAGTTAGACAAGAAATAAGACTTGCCTAAAAGAATGACTTAGTAGTAGAAGACACTGTCTTCAGACAGCCCAGCTTTTCAAAAGCGTTCACATGTTTAAAGCTTTAACTTTCTTGCATTTCACAGCAAGTAATTTTAGCTGCAAGCAAACTATTTCACAGGATCATAAAGACAAGAGAAATCAGGATATCATTTTAGTAATCACAATAGAGTCCAGGTTACAAAGGACAAAGCAACTAGAGGGAAGTAATGAAGAAATGTTACCATATCCATGTGTCCATGCCTCTGATGAAAACGGCCATATACACATGCAAAAACTGAACTTAAGAGACTTTTTCCCTGTTGAACAAACTGCTTCTGGCAGTTGGCATGAGAAGCTTCTCCTTGAAATCCAACAAGAAATAATAGATTGATTCTATTCATGTTCCCAAATTAAAATTGTTTGTTGACACAGCTCAGGCTCATTCCTAATTGCTAACAGTAAACTTGTGTAAAAAACCTGTTTTTCTCAGTTACCACGAAAGAAGATGTGCAAATAACAACATTATCTGACTTAAAATTGCTTTAACAAAAGTCAAGGATGAGAAAAAGGGAAGGGTAGGGCAAAAGACAAAATTATATTAAATGCCTGGTTGCTCCTTTTCAATGACAAAGAAGCTTGAAACTCTTTTAGGCTGTATCTTTGAACTCCAATACCTTTGCAAAGCTATGAGTACAGACTGGGAATAAGAGAACACTGGCAGTCAAAATTTGCAAGAAATAGCACTTATACAGATGGCAAGAGTAAACCACATGTTACAAAACAGCCAGAAGTTTTTGCCTACCTGTAGAGCACAGCCTGCTCAATTTGCTTTGCACTAGAACTCTTCCTGCCCCTGGTAAAAACCAAGAACTGCCATACTGTTTGATTATTCCCTGCAGCACACAATTCAACCCAACTCCCTTCATCTCAATCCCCTGCCAGTCAATTAATAAAGTAAGATTCCAAGTTCTGAAAATAATCAGATTTTGTATCAAAATACCAGGTAGCACTACTGGTATGTGCCAGTAGAAAACAGTTTATGCAACAGTTGACTCAGAGTCATATATAGAGATTTCCATCCAAGCAGCATCACTAACTCAAAACCACTTGGACAATTATTTTTTTAAAAAAATCATGAAGGCAAAAAAGTAAACAAGATCACTTAGCAACATGAGAAACACCAAGAAATAGATCTCCATTATACACCGGCTAACAGAGGCATGCCTCCTTTCCAGAAATGAACAAAAATGAAGACTTGGGAAGCAGAAGTTCATTCCAGGAAAAAGTGACAAAATATTCAGCAAATGGGCTACAATTAAGATATTTCATGTAAGTGATGTCAATAATGTCAGAAACAGAAGCTATAAACAGCTTTCTAAGTTCAAATCTGGCCCAGGTTTTCTTTTTTCTTTATTGGGCACCAGTCTCCCATTGAAAGCTCCAAGAAAATCTAGATTTTACTGAAGAAGTTTTAGGAAAGGAAACTGAGAATGGTAAATGTTACCCTTGGCAAAGTATATACAAATGTCCTAAAACACAGCTAAATACATACAACCTTTCTAAAGACCTGCTTATGTGAGTCAGATGCATCTTACATTCTTCCAAACCAAAGGTATCATAGTTTAGGAGAAACAGAGCCTTTTTACAGTGGTTTAATATACCAAGTTCATAATAAAACCAGGCAGTAATCACAGGTATCAGCTGTTCTGTTTACACTGTGATTTGATGTATAATGCAATTGTCCTACCCAACATCTTTACCTTGAACTGAACTTTTTCTTGAGGTCAGCTGGTCCCACTAAATCTGGAGTTTAAATGTGGTGGAATGAAAAATGAAAAAGAATGCATTTCTGTTAAGTCCTCCCCCGCACTCACCTTTTCAACAATCCTCTATTGTCCCACGACAATAAACATTATTAAGAGCAGAACTCAAATTAACCTTAATTTAACATTAGTACATTTGTGTTCTCCAATGCCAGATCAACTTTCCAAGCCAGTACATGTTGCAATATGACAAATATCTGTGTTACTAGGTGTCAGAAGAGAGCATCCCACGGGATCCATGATGCTACTGAGGGCAACAAATCACTGAACTGCAACCTCAGCTCCACCTGATTCACTGTAAATTGTGAGCTATTACATTACATTTGTGGTCCTCCTAAGGAAGCAGTAGAACACCAGAATAAAGCATCATAAATACTCAGCCACGTTGTGCAGATGCAACCAGCAGAAGCAGCAAAAACTATGAAACGTATTTCCCCTCTTTGGAAATTACCCTTTTGTTACCATTCTGCAGACAGGTAGCTGGGGGTTGTATGTCAGAAAACAGCCCCAAATTGTTTTCTGTGGTGCTGGTTGAAGATGCACTTTGAGAGCACAATTTACAAAGCAATGTATGCTTTGGTAATACACCACAAGGCTGAACTGTGATAAACCAATGTGAGGATTGGTATTCTTTTCCAGCCCCACCACACACACTCTGCAGACCTTTTAGATCAGCAAGAAATCAAGAAGGACATTTTTTAGACTGGTGCAGAAGCAGTAAAAGCAGGAAGAAGCTTCTAAGATGTAATAAAATGCCTTTCACCTGTTACAACTTTTCAATTACTACAAGATAAGAAATGCTGTTTTCTGAAACCTTAAAGCCTCCTAAGTTACAAGCCTAAGCTTTTCATTTATTTACCTGAAACCTGCCTAGCTTTTGTGCAGGCCAGATTTATGTCATTTATTTGAATAATAATTCACATATAGAAACTGCATGCCTTAAAACTTCTGGAAGATAATTTCCCCATGGCTTGAACTCCAAGAAGGTAAAATAGAACTTAAGTCAGCCATTTCCCTTCATAGTGATAAATGGAAATAACTAGAGTTTTAACAAGGCTATCTTAAAGGTGTCATTGTAACAAAAGTCTATGAAGAAAACATAAACAAAATAAAGAGCCCAGCAGCATAAAACTTCTTTTGTTAATGGCCACAAGTTTGCAGAGGCTAAGCTTAGGCTTCTGAGCTCAGCCCACTGTAATGAAGGCCTTTTAAAGTGCTATAGCAGTCACTCACCTGCATTAGTGAAAAATAAGTCCTTTGTGCCTATTAAATCAAATGTAGCTCAGAGCAGCTGAAAGTACTTCCTTGTTCCTTCCCTTCCCTAAATACCTCTGGTTTTCATTAAAAAAACAAACAAATAACTCAACCTAGCACAATGACACACCACCCTTCAGGCCTTCATTTCCCCAAGATCCTCTCAGCACAATAAGAGTTGCTACAGCCCCATACAAAAAAAAAAAAAAAAAAAAAACCAAACCACTGCCAGGCCTGAGCAGTGGAGTATTTCTAACAGGTACTGAAAATAACCTCAAAAACCACTCCAAACCATAACACACTAAACCCATCTCCCATGAAACAGCCACAGTGTTAGGTTAGTTTTTTATTCTTTTCCAACATAGCTAGTACAATGCTAGAAAAAAATATTTTCTAAATAAACCCATTGTACTGCAATACTGTGACAAAATTCTGCCAATTATCAAGATTCCCATGGAGTGTTCACACTTGCAATTTGGATGTATGAACTCTAGAAAGGCTGTTCTTACAGGTGTTCTTCACCTTCAGCACTGAACCACGCTGAGGCAAAGCCCATAGCCCAGTGGGGATCTACTCTGATGCCCTTCAGACAGGCAGGAGCTTCTCTAAGGCAATGAAGTGAAAAGAAACTACAGCCAAAATCTACACTAGCTTGGGACAGGCTCTTGTCTTTGATACACTGAATTGTCTGGAAATTACAAGAGCCTTTTCTGGTCTCTATGAAAACTGATTAAATGAATGACAAAAATGTTCTAATACACTATCATTTTTCAATCTATGCCAGAAGATCACAAGAAATGTTTGAACCAATATAACTTTTTTTTATATCCATTAAGAAGCCAGGTAGTACTAGTCTTACAGCTAGGTCTCAGTTAAATGAAAACATTTTACATAAAACTGGCACTGAAGTCCTCCCAACTGAGTCTTCATCCCGGTGCCCGTGGAATACAGATACAATTACCCAAGGTTTCACACCAACACTATTTATGTATTTATATAAAGGGTTTATTTTAGATTTAGTAGTAACTTCCATTTCTACTAAGGCTTCAGGCAAAGAACTGGAAGGGCAAAGCTCAGTAGAATTTTATAGATATGTTCAGGAAGTATTAGTTGCTAAAACAAAAGCTGGATCCACCCGAGGCCCTTGGCAGGGTCACATTCCATGCTCTAAAGGCAAAAATTCCCTGCAGGGCAGTTCAGAGTCCGGCTATCAGACAAGCCCGACTTGTTGGACAAGGCAGTTGTTTGAAGTTGTTAAATTTAACATGCAGCCATCAAACAGCCAGCCGGGTCTGACTCCTGTGCTAGCTCTCAGTCAACCTTCAAAGTGGATTTCAGCTTAGAGGCACAACCATAAAATCTCACTGGCACTGGCATTATCATAAGCAATCCCTCATCCCCAAGCACTTTATTCAAAATAAGAATAATCCTTTGGTGTCAAGGTTGAATTAGACTTACAAAATGTAACATTAGGAAACTAAACATGAAACATTGCCTTTAGATCACTGCTGAGTTTACTCATCTTTAAATTAATTGAAGTAGTCTGCATAATGCAGAATTGCAGAACATTTCTCAACACTGTTTGAAATAAACTATTCATTTGGGAATTAGAAGATCTCTGTTAAGGGACCTCTTTCCTCTTCATGTTTTCAGACATAAAAGGCTACATTTCCAGCATGAGAACTTCTAGCAGCCTTTACTCTGCAATATGACAGAGAGCCTATGCTTTTTGTGAACCTTTCACACAAAATGCCAAAACAAAATACGAAAAGCTTTGTTATAGCAGCAACCACAGTTAGAATTAGTAAAAAACTTCATGATAAACCATTGGAAACTGGCTTAACTGCCTTGAAAAATTCAATCAATCAATCAATTCTAATTGATTGGGGAATCACCTTGGGCTCAACTTCCCATTATAATCAAAATAGTGAATTTTGAATCAGTGGATCCAAAAGAAGAAAAGCTCCTGGCAAGTAACTATAAATTTCCGTTTTCAACATCCGCACAAGCATTCTGTTCCATTTCCAGAATTAAAAGCAAAAAGGGATGGAGTTGTGATGCTTTGTTTTATAAATGGAAGTTGCAGTGAATCATGATAGAAACAACTATTTTAGGACAAGTTAAAAATTCTCTTTAGCATAGGGATTTCTACCAAAATAAGCCTATAGCTGCCAATCATGATAAAATTTAGCTCAAAAACTTTAAAGTCAAGTTTAATATTTTTCTTCTCTTCTCAAAAAAAAATTTTTTTTAATCTTCTACTATTGCCTTAAAGACAATCAAAGCAATTGTGATTACCCCAAATAAAACTAAAATCAATTTCTGTATCTTTAGCTATGGATTTAACTACTTGGTTTTGCCTCCTCAGTCTCACCTGGCCTTACTTAACATACTGAAGCTGAACTATACACTGAAGGTATAATTAATGTATAGACTGAAGGGGTATCATTTAAAAACCACATAACCACTTTTCAAAATCACACTTTAAAAAAAAACCCTCAAAAACTATGGTAAAGCAGAATATGGGTTACTTGCCCAAATGTTCATAAAAATTGAACCTGCATTTCTGCTGGTTCAGTTTTTAAATGATCAGCTCAACTAACTAGAGCCAGATATCTGTAAATAACACACTTCTTTTCTATACCCTGCTTTACTCCCAAGAGCTTTACCCACTCACTATGTATTTAATATCACTTATTCCCATTGCTTATTAAAGGCAAATGTAATCCTCAATCATAAATTGGATTATGCTTTAAATATCAGAGAATGCATCAACACACACAAACATCACACCAGCACAGAGAACTCCCAGCTAATGTTTAGATTTGCAGATACGTGGAGAAGCCTGAGATACCAAACTTAAGACAGGGTTTATGAGGAGAATAACCAAATACAGTTTTCATTTCTTGGTGCTCCCTGTCGTATCTCCCTGCGTCCTCCACTGCAGCCTCTCATTTAGTAGAAGATAAATTGGAAAAGTTAGACTTGAGTAAAGTGGTGTTTTTTTTAAAGAAAAAAGGTTCTTATCTGTACTGTTGAGATGTGCATGTTTTGATGTTTGCTCCCATACTCACATATAATTCTTCCAGCAAGAAAAGCTCAGTAATTAGAGAAGCTCTTCTCTCCCCTACAGCAGCTGTTTAACCTTTCTGAAGCCTGTAAATATTTTAACAGTGTCTACTGACAACATTGGGATTCAGGCCTCAAGCTCCAATGCAGCTCAATGGGCAGCTAGCAAGCCTTTCTCTCATTTCAGTAATCAGCACAAACACACTGCATATTTGAGTTGATTCGGCAATATTCTCTTAGCAGGACACGTGCCATCCCCAGATCTGCCCAGCTGACCGAGTTAAAAGAGCTGTAACTCAGACACACACAACGATGCAGGGTTTGTTAATGTCTCTCTATATTAGAGCATCAACACATAGAACCAGAAGCCTGTGTTCACAGCTTTGTGATATATCACTCCATTTAAGAAACACTCAATTCTTTCACGTCAATAAAAGCTTGAGCTGAATTATTATTTGTTGGCATGTTCAGAACTGGATGTTTCTTACTGGTTCTGTAAAGTGCTCATCCACAAACCCATAGACAAGTGGAAATTCTAACCTTATGTTGGACTCCACTAAAACCCTGAATCTTACATCAAAAACATCAACAAACCTCAGACTATTTATCCAGCAGTAGCAGCTATAGATATGTACTGCCACATATATTACAGAATGAACAACAATAATTTCTTCATAGCTTGTAAAAACTTATGGTTTTCTTACATGTTTGCCTGTTTAGATTTATCTGCTGCCTCACTGCAACCTGAAGTCTGCATTCTCTGTGTCAGACTCTGTTCTGTGTCTGAAAAACCACCAGCACAAGGTCACCCTGGCCTTAATAATTAAGGAAGGAAACAGACACTCAAGAGACTGATGGCTCATATACTGATGTCAGCTATTTATATGAGAAGTTCTATATCTGTAAATATCAGAATTATGTTAGTTCTTGGACTAGGAGACATGTCTTTAAATAGCAGTTAATTCAGAATTAGACCAACTGTTAATTCAGAAGAAGACCAACTGTTATCTCTATCCATTCTTAGTTCAGTCTCTAGAATAGAGACAGAACAAAGATATTTTTGTCACCACATGGCCACAAGTGACTTGTGACATGTTCTTCTACAAGTTACACTCCCTAGGAATGAAGAAATTTACTTAAAACAATCTACAGAAAAGATACCTTACATAGCAATTCCTTATAAGACTTCACTCACTAGTTTCAGCAGAGGCATGAATCTACATGATGGTGAATTATGAAAAACTACTTTTACTGAGCATTTGGTTTGCTCAAATTCATCTAACTGTAAACTGAATACTTCTTTATCAAATCTAACAAAGGCAATATATAGCAATGTGATCTGCATCACTGACAAGTCAGCAACTGCACAAGAAGGAAGGCAAGGGCAAGCCAAGTCAGGATGAGATCACATTTGGGATGCAATGGCCTGTGTTTCACATGGGGCTTACAATTCCATATCAATGCTTATTATATTCTTGTTGAAACACATGCTTCTCACCACAACAAAGCATAACTTGGCTAAAGGCACATTTCTTTGAGAAACAATGTTACAATATTAAATGAGAAGATATTTATAATATGCAAGATATCCCTCACTGTGCCAGAGAGAAAACTACAGTATTTATCTCAAAACAATCAGATTTTGTAAAAACAAATGAGAGGTGCAGCTCAAGGTAAGAAAGCACATTTGAGATAACAGCTTATGCACAGGTCTGCTGCTCTTAAACAGCAAGGGATGTGACTGTCTCAGCTCTCTGCATTAGTAAAGACCAGATCTTTATGATCCACTAACACAACCAGCCCTGACCGTATCAATGACACCAAGGTTGAACATTCCCTCTTTAAATGAGAAGCACAGGCTCCAAGCTGAGTGAAGAACATTCACAGCTTTCCCTTGAAATCATTGTGTCATCTCACAGGAAAAGGCAGTATTTAAATGAAATCAGGGCTATATTGAAGACAAGAGTGTAAGAAAAAGCTCAGAACCATTGTAGTATCGTGAAAACTGATGTGAATATGGCAGTTAAGTGCTTGCATTAATGCCTTTGAAATCCCTTTTGAAGGCAACTAGGATCTCTTATTTTCACAGATTAGAAAAAAATCTCCATATAAAAGGCTATCTGAACACTTTCTGAATAAAAGCCAAAACACCAGAAATCCTGACACACTTTATGTCTAAGAGTCTGAAATACCTAACAGAACAACTGGAGATGAACTACATATACTTAAACTCTTAGAGATTGGACCGAGGTTGAATCTCTCTAATTTGAATCTGCAGCAAAAGTTACTTCAGAGGATTATGAAACAGAAATAAATTTTCTATGCTGATATATAATTAATATCTAATAAAAGGTTAATCAACTAATTTTACAATAGTAATAGCAATATTACCATAGTAATATTGCAGCCATGACAGTCTAATGTTACTAGACAAAACTGGTAGATTAGCTCTGTCACAAACCCAAGGAAGACACAGACACACATGAAAGCATGTCCTTTTCTTCCACCTCATGGAGCTCTGCTCCTGCTGTACACTTACATTAGTAAAGGACTTGCAGGTATCTGCTCCATATGCACTTATATAAGGAGTGTTCCATGCTCCTCAGTAGGTTATTGAAGGCTTTTAACTGGCAATCAACTGGAAAAAATTTTGCTATCTATTCTACACAATTAATTAATCCTAAAATGTTCATTCCAACATTTGGATGAGAAGACAGCAGTTTACAATCATATCAATATTTGAGTAAAGGCATTGTACAATAACAGTTCACTGAACAGAAAAATATCCCCCAGCCACTAAAACCATTTGAAACCGAAAATCATCAGGAAGTTACATCCTTAACAAGGCACTCTATGCAGATACTTTAACAATAACAAATTGAAAAAAAGAAAGAAAAAAACCAAAGCCAACAAAAGACTCAAGACAAAAGCAGACTTAGGCTGTGAATAATACAACATGGTGGTAACAACCCCAGTGACTCAAATCTAAATTTTACTAAATCCAATGAAGTTTTAAACTGCTTCTGTGCAACATCAGAAGCACTGTAAATCAAATGTGGCTACTACTTTCATCTGTAACAGCAGATTGCAATCTCTAGCTTTTAGGAAAACAGAAGGAGGAAAAAAATCCAAAACCAAATCCCACCCTTAGATTAGAAACTGCCAGATGAAAACAACTGAATACCAACTAAAACCAAACTCTTGCAGACACTGAAACATAATCTTAAAAAAAAAAAATTAAACATTAAAAAAAATTTTTTAAAAACCACAAACAAACAAAAAACCCCCCCACAACAACAAAAATACCCGAAAAATTAAACCACCTCATACACGGTGTCTTCCAAAGACTGCTCCTGCAAAGGTCCTGATGAATGCTGCAATCTGCCCATATCTCCAATTTCTCAACTGCACAAGAAGTAATGAAAATGGAGAAATGCCTTCCTAATGTTACTTTGCACGAAACTAAGCAACTCACACCTGATGCTGCCAGAGGTGTCAAGGGATCACAAAGAACAAAAGTCACGACCCAGGATAGATGGTAAGATGGTAACAGAGCATTATGTAGCACTTGAAAGCTGTGAAAAGCCTTGCTGCTTTAGCACAGGGCGCTGTATTTAAAAGATTATCACGAAGGACCCGATTACCAAAAGACAAGACCATTAGCAACAGTCGGAAGCATCACAAAGCAGTAGCTTGGATTTCACTGTTTTCATAGCTAACAAGGCAGCAAAAGCTAAAGCCACATATTTAGGATTTGTGGCACAATAAATAGGAATTCTTTGTGCCTTACTCAACTGTCACTCTCCAGCCATTTTCTAGTTTGAAGAATTTGCCTAGCTTTATTTCCCAGGATGTCATTCAGGGACAGTCACTGCGGTGCCACATACTACACTTCACTAGGCAGGTATAAACACTTCACTCCCAGGTATAAACAACTTCTCTAAACCACTATATCCTATCACTGGTAATTATTGCTACACCTTCCCATTCTGCTAGATGCTCTGAGAAGAAAAAAGCACAATATACAGATGTTTCCAAGTGGCTGAATAAACTTATTTACTTTAAGGCCTCCCACATTTTATATCCTATGATGGAGACATAATTTCATCTGCTCTTAACTTCACCAAGCTTAGTACTCTAATCCTGGATGCATGCCTCAAGCAGAGTAAGATATCATTTTAACCTGAACCGGTTGAGAGATAAGGGAAAAACCTGTTTTGTGCCTAACACTTCTTGAAAAAGTGAAGACTCCTTTTTTTTGAATCACTCCAGTTGCTCTCATATGTTGAAGACACCCTTCTATTTTTAAAATATATGTTTTGCTACTTAGGAACAAGCCCTTAACAAACAAACTCATTTAATCATGCCCTTAATATATGGGTCTGAAAGAATAAAAGGCCAAAAAAAGTCACTGATAGCTAATGAGGAGACTGAACATATGAAAATATTATTTATTTCAAACAGCCCATCCTCTGCCACCTGAGATTTGAGTAGACTGTGGGCATATCATTCCCATAAAGAAACTGAACATCCTCCAAGTGATCTAAACCACATATTTTAAACAGCACTCCTTCATGCAAACTTCCTGCTGTGAACAACATGGAGACAGATAGCATACAATCTGAATGAAAGGTTGCAGCAGAGTGGGAGTAGGTCTAAGACAGACAAAAGAATATTTTAAACAACAAGGGAGGAATGAGCCAAAGAACAGCCAATCAAAGAAATTCAGAACTTGGCTCCTCTCTGCGGCCTTAGTGTCTCCCAAAGCTGAGTCAAGTCTGGATTCTCTGAATGTATTCCAAGTGCATTTGTTCCTCTCACATCGATGAACTCACTGGCAAAACATCCATCTTCTCCAGTGCTACTCCACTTCCTACTGCCATTATCATTACTACACTGGTTTAAAAGGCAAAGGTTCAACCCAGCAGATCATTCACACGGGGAGCAGTAAGAACATGCTGTTATGCTTGTACTAGTTTTAACAACATGTAGAGGATTAAGGCTGTACAAAAATTAGGAAACAATACAATTAAGACAAGTACTTTGTGCACTTGTGTTAAATGGTCTGTACTTAACATCTCACATTCTCTAGAAATGAGGTGGGAAGAACAAGGGAAGGACTGTTCTACCCTTAATGTCCTACTGGATTGGAGACTTCAAGAAACCGAAATAGAGACGAAGCATGAGACTGCAAAAATGAAAAACAAAACCAGAGAATAAGGCCATCAAAAGCTACTCTTGCCACTGAGCTCCTGTATGACAGTAGATCAGTCCTTTCCTCCACCTTTACAGCTGTTTTTTGTATGCTATTTATTTTACAGCCACCTATTCCAATAATCTGCAATCCAATGGTTCTCCACATACTCAGCACACCCGGCAGCAATTAGGACATGTGCTTTAAACACACTAATTACTTTACATTATAAAATGCAAATGGAGGCAGGACAGCATTTTTGTATTATTTCTGCCAGGTGAAGGAAATTCATTGTCAATGGAGTATGTAGATATTATAGCAATAGCCAGCAAAGGCAGACTCTGGAGCTACGTAATAAATCTGCTCTTTGGAAAGGGTTTTGCTAAAAAAGTTTAAATAAAACTAAAGCTGTTCAGAAATTAGTAAGTAAAAAGCTAAATATCAGGCAGCACTGAATTAAATTAATACAATACAGCTTAATTGCTACAAAATGAAGAATTATGTAAACGTATTCACATAGTTAAAATATATAGCCACAATAACTACTTAAACTGAGCCACGAACACTGCAATTCTCAAACATAAAAAAGACCAACTTGAACAGCAAACCATGGGATGAGGCTGTAAATATTCAAGTGCAATTACATCCTTTCCGAGGCTAATCATGTCTATGCAATTTCCAAGAAAAAAGATGTTACAATTTAAATACCTGACTACCAAACAAGAGATGATAAAAGCAAACAAACACAAATATTTACCTTATTGCAGTAAAGCATCCAAAGCTCATACAGTCTCTCTCGGGATGCCATTCCTCCCCTTCCTCTTCCCGTCGATCCCAGCTACTTTTCAAGATCCTACCATGCTCAGTTCCCAGGTGCTCTCTCCAGTTTTGCTTTAGTATTAGTTATATCATAACCCGAGAAGAAGCCAAGTAACAGGGTCTCAGTCTCTCCTTTTCGAGTAAACAACGAGGTGCAATACAAGCAACTGCAGACAAGTGTCAAGCATGTCCGTTCTTCGCCAGCGCCGCTTCGGATTTAATCTCTGAAAGTGAAAACATACCCTTCAGGCCTTTGGTGGAGGGAGGAAAACAAATCCGCACTTAAAGCCCACAGACAAGCTGGGGACTCGGGAGGCGGCAGGTCGCTCCGCTTTGCTCTCTGACACTACTGCCGGTGACGGAAAAGTCCGGCGTTTAGCGTTCGTGGCGGTCGCTCGCTTTGGCAGGGGGGAAAGCCGCAGAGCTGCCGAGCGGCGCCGCCGGAGCCCCGGGTACCGCCGCTCCCGGCCCGGCAGTGACAGCACTGACACCGCCCTTCTGCCCCGGTCTCCGAGCTCCGCGGCCGCTCCGGACCCCGGCGGGCCCCGCAGGCCAGCGGCTGCCGGGCAGAGCCGCGGGGCGCGGGAAGAGCCCCGCGCTGCGCCGCCGCTCGCTCCCGGCCGGGACCGGCCGCCCCACGCCGCCACCTACCGCGCCCCGGCCTCCCCCAGCTCCCGCCGCGCTCCCGCGGCCTCTCCCGCAGCCTACCCGGGCCGCGGCGAGTGGCGGCCGGGCAGGAGGGGCCGAGCCTCGCCACATCGCCCGCCCCGCCCGCGCTCCCGCTGAGGGGCGGGGAAGCCGCGGGCGCCATCTTGGCAGTGGGCAGGGGCAGTGCGGGCCCGGGGCAGCCGGGGCGGGGGCAGAGCCGCGGCGGAGAAGGCGATCCGCAGCCTGCGGCTCCTCACCCACAGAGCCGGCGGTTCCTGCCTGGCCTTCGCCCCTCGCCGCACCAGGAGCGTCCCCGTAAAGAATCAGCATCCCTATCCTGAGCACCTCAGGAAACCTCTGCTTTGCTTCATAAGTTAATAAAGGTTACCAAGTTAATAAAGGTTACGCGTGTTTTACATATGCTCCAGAGAGGCCTACCAGCATAGCCTATGGAGCATGGATAGATCCATACATCCAACCTGCTCCCCCTATCTTATATGCAGAGCTTGTGTAGGACTAAGGACCCAAAGTTAGATTTTTGTCAAGAAAGTTAGATTCCCAAAGGAGAAATGCAAAAAGACATCCCTCAGCTTGCGAGTGGCCCTGCCCGAGCACACTGGCCTGTGCTGACCCAGCCGAGGCACCACACTCCGGTGAAGGACTTTCCTCCTGCTCCTTCAATAACAGGACCCTCTTGGCATGACTCCCCAGGGAATGGGCTTCCCTCCATGTCCTCCTGCTCCCTTGGAAACTGAGGCTGGAAGTTAGAGTTGTGTCAGACACCAAAGCAGGGAGGAGGTGGTTTAAGGAGACATGGGGCATCTCTCTAGCTTGCTGGGGGAATCACAGTCCTGCAGCTTTTGGCCACAGCCCTGGTCCTTCTGCCACTGGATCGTCTCCTCACTTGGGTTCATACAGCTTCATGCAATAAAGCATTGCCATTCATTACACAGTTGATTACTTTCAGGGGATTTTCACATCTTTGCAATGATTTAATACAAGGTTTGGAAATCATTGCAAAGGAATTGACTCTGCAATATCATTGTAGTGTCTGCTACATTAGTTTTCTAGGGATGGATAAGTATCACCAAGAGCCCAAAGACAGACTGAGATATGTTCCTGCAACAGGCCTTTGCATATTTGTCTTGTTTTTAGAATATCAGTGAAGTTTCCCTGGAGAAATTCAAGAGCTAATCTGTGCTCAATGTTGTTTCATGTGCATCACCACTGTGGGAGTGGTAGAAGTATCTTTTACTGCAATATCTAAACATAGTATCTAGCATGGATGGAGGGATACTGACAAAAATGATCCTGTAAATTTATTTTTAGTTGTGTGATACATGTGCTCTGATACTTGATGCTAGCCACAATATTCTGCTGCCTTGAGGATGTAACATAATTTTTTCCATCAAGAAAAAAATAGGAGCTTTGAGTCTAACTCTGTCCCCAGGGCAGGATCTGCTGAGCTTAAACCACCCTGGACAGCCTTCGGTGAAATGTGTCTAGGAAAAAAAGAGAGCCTGCCTCCTCCCTGAGAGACTTACCTCAGGGCTTGAGTTACTGCTGGGAGCTCCTCCCTAACAGCCAAGCTGCATCACCTTTCTAGCAATGCAAACCTTTTTTTTAGGCCCTTCTGCAGTAATTTGATAAAAGGAAGCTCTTTCTAGCAGGTCTTTTGAGTTACAAACTATTATTACATTTTTTGCAGTGTCTTCTAGACTAAACAACAGCTTATTTCAAATTTCTCTTACAACTTGCCCCCTTTGAAGAAGTCAGGCCCTAGCAAAGCCATGTAAAAATCCCAGTCCTCCCTTCAGATATTGCTCTGATTTTTTGCATTACTGACTCCTGTGAGAGCAGCTGCTCCTACACACACCAGTCCTGCAACAGCCTTCAATGAAGCAATAAAAAGCCATCCTCTGACAGAGATGGGAGACTCCTCCCTGACTAAGTGCTGCCACCCCCATAATTCGGATGCTCCCAGACTATAAAGGAGCCATTTTCCACTCTGCTGGAGTTGTAGCAATGTAGTTATTTTAGAGGGCCTAGGCAATCCGTGCTGCTTGTGTAGGCAGTTCTTGCCTTATATAGGTGCTCTAGATGGAAACTAAAGCATTTGAGATTTGCAACAGAACAGTCTGTTCCTGTGTCATTCAGGGTGAGTGGTCTCCTGATCTGACCTTCCAGAGGTTTTCCTAAGTCAGGAAGCTCCCTGTTAGGTTGTTGAGGTGGCTTTGGGGTGTCTGCATCACTGGGTGTATGTCAAGTTTAGTCTTTCCCTGTACAGACAGACATTTAGTATTTGCTATGAGTTTTTTCTTACATAGATATATGGGCAATAATGGGAGAGGTCAGTGGAAAAAGGTGGGTTACAGGTTTTTCTCTGCAGGTGGAGTATAATTCTAGGTAAATTTATATTTCAGTGTATTTACCTACACAAATACTCAGCAAACAATATGGAAAGCAAAGAATGGAGGAAGGTGTAAAGAGAAGCCTTGCCAGCTAGGCATGGGTACTTTAAAATGTGAGTGTTTATGGATTGCTTCAGCTATGAGATAATTGTTAGTCTTTTCATTGCCTGCTCTTCCATAATTATATACCAATTGTTTCATGGACCTTAAACTGTCAGGTAGGCAGTGTTCATTAGTATTTCATTGTCCCTTAGTTGCTGTGGTACAGCAACTTGTGGTAACTGTTTACAACAGTGGTTATTTCTCATACTTTATTACTTTGGGTTTTAATATCTCTCATCAGGAGCTGTAAATTAGTAACTCAGTCATTTTCCTGTGGAGTGAATCTGTTTGTCAGCAAGTTCAGCTAACAGAATGGGTAGAAAGAAGGGTGTGGATAAGGAGAAGGCATTAATTTTGTGTTGAGGAAAGATTTAACAAAGAAATGGACTACACTGGACTGTAACTTTGAGTCCAGGAACCTCTGAAGTGGCAGGAAAAGCCACATACCTTGTAAAACTGCTTTTGTAAAATTATGCTTATTTTCTGTGGATGCAAATGAAATAGGCAAAAATCTGTATTTGACTTTTTGATATTCTGAGGCCTGTTGTTTGGCCCTAAGACTTCTACTGAAACCAAGCTCCAGACCAACAGAAATCATGCTGAGATGAATGTATGGCAAAGCTTTTAGCTGAGCTTTTTTTTGATGTCTTAAAGCTAATGCTTTGTTTACCAACAATAAAGACCAGAAATAGAAATGGACGTAGAAATTAACTTAGAAAGGAACCTGCCCCTCAATTATTACACCTTTTTTTTTTTTACAAACAGGCCCTTGCACAGAAGCAAGGAGTAATCTTTACAGTGTAAAGATTGCATGTAAAATTTGTGGTTGCATGTAAAATTTCTGTTATCAAAATACCTCTTGCTGAATGTAAAGAACTAAGACTTTCTGGATGCTAGTTTCTGGACATTCAAGCCAAAACAACTTGTGATTGGATTTGGTGTGGCTATTGGAAAGAGGTAAGTTGGTCCTTGTAAAATTCCAAGGTCTCTGTGATGACGTTTTGCTGAGGGTGATTTCAATTTCTCTGGCTATGACTGCCAGATGAATTTGCAATTATTCTGTTAGTTAAGTCAGCAAACCTAATGTTTAATTTTCCTGCTGTTACTGTATTCTCTTTGTACCAGAGGTAATTCTGAGCTTGTTAGTTGTTTGTAAAATTTGAAGAGGGGAAGTAATTTGTTTGCCCATTGACATATAAACTGGTATCTAGGGATTTTAGTTACTTTCTTTCAATGTGTTGGAGGCCGGCCACAGCTAAAGCTGGGAGGTGATTGTCTGACTAATAGCATTAAGTTCCCCTGCCTGCCCTGCTTTCAGATATGCAGGGTTAAGCCATTCATCAGACTTAAATTCAGAAAGGAATTTACCCAGGGTAGCCTGGGACCCTGGTGAGTATTTTTGTCCTTGCCTGTCCTTTCTGCGTGTTTCCACAGGGGCCCTTCAGTATAATGACTCCACCATTGTCAAAGGCTCAGGCAGTGACTTGATCTCTTCTGCTCCCTTTTTTGTACTATGGGCTCCCATAAGTTTGCAGCTGTGCTAGGAATGTTCTTGTGGGGGTACCTCTTAAAGACCCTTTCAGACTAAATAGATAGTATGTGTTTATACGCTTTGATCTGCCTAGGTTCTTAAGCAAACAGCGAAAATTCAAGATGAGAGTTGACTCTCAGAACTGCCCCTCTCCTCTGCTGTCATTTAGATTAGCTATGCAAGGGCTAACATGTAGATTTGTGCTACAGCTGTCTTTCTTTTGCAGATGCTTGAAGACACCTGTTGTTAGTGCACAAGATTGCATCATAAAATTGTTCTCCTTCCTTCACCAAACTGACTTCTCACTCAAAGTAAGCCATCCTTTTCTGTACGATCTCAGTGCCAGGAATCAGTGAAGTTACCATACTTGTACTTCAAATCATTCTGCTTTAGATAAAAGGGTATTTAATTAATTATTTCACTACGTTGCAGTGCTCAGTGGTATGGATCTGCAGCATGATTCCTGAAGCAATCAGTGTGTCAGGAAAAAAACAACATAGCAGCAAACAAGACTGAAGGATGTGTAGGGGTTAGTAGTCTCTCTTGATCTGTTTGAATTAAATTCCCTCTTATCTGAGCAGGGTAAGGTTGTCTCAAGGATGTCTGCTATAACAACTTGGAGCCTAACTTCTCTTGGTTTAGGGAAGAAGGCAAATGAAGAGAAGTAACTAAGAGAAAATGGGCTTAGGAAAGCTCTAACTTTGACTAGAGGTGGGGTTATTGCAAAATATTAGTACCACAGCCTCCCAAAAGTTAGATGCTGGCTGCAAACACACTGCTTGCTTTTGAGTGAGATGTAAAACCAGAGGTGCCCTTGTGAATATTCCAGGGACTTGGCTAGCCTAACTCCTGAGCACAGAAAGGATATAGAGACCTGAATGATGGCTACTGTTTAAAACTTGAAATGAAGTTTTAAAGATTCTGCAGTGGAGTGTAAACAGTGTGCTGTTAGAGTATGTGAGAGACTTGTGGGGGCCCACTTGCACACTGAACTGGTTGTAGAAGCCTTAATATAACGGGTTTCTCTTTTGGTTCCTAACCCCTGGCCCTGGGGAAAGCAGCTACTTCTGTGCTGTGGAGGGTCAACATGAGTTCATGCCTCCAAATGGTGTGAGGTCCTGGCTAAACAAAAGAGCACAGTGTAGGCCTTGAGCTGGAAGTAGGAGCAATTCAATCCTGTGCAGAAATCTGGATTTAATGCCAAATAGTAGCAGGAACTATTGGGCACCAGGACCGTTTGTTTGTTCGGTGTTTATTAATCATAAGTGAATAAGCAACTGAAAGATTTATTTTGCTATCTGTAGCATTTTAAATAGTCCTTGCTAGAAATATTTTTTATTAACAAACTTGGTAAATACTATAAATGCTTCGCTCTGTCTTAAGCCATCCAGTATCACAGCTGGAGGCTTGGTATGCAGTATTTCCATGATGACACTGTTTGCTGTCAGCTTGCCAGTGTACTCACAGAAGAAATACTTCTGTGAAGGCCATTGCTTTTATGAGGAAACTGAAGATGAAAGGCACATCCTTTCATCAATTCAAGCATGGAGTTAGCCCATGGGTTCAATTACAGGTGGAGTTTGGGATTTTCATAATCATAAATGAAGAATTTTTTTCTCTAAGGTCTGAAAGTTTTTGTTGTTGGTGGTTTTGTTTTTTTTTTTTTTTTAACCTTGAAGCCCACATAGTGCTGGCAGTCAGGAGAGATCTCACCTTCAGGAAGTATTGATGGCCTGTGTAGTTGGGACATTGATCGATCACGCAGCAGCTGGTTTCCACTTTATGAGAAGTTGAGGAGGACATACAGGTCTGATGGGTCTGTTTGAGGAGCAGCCCTCAAAGAAAGACATCTGCAATAAAACAAAAGTATTTTCAATCACACTGCAAAGTATTTGAAAGCTGACTGGGTTTTGCCTAGGTTGTACAAAGCAATCCAAAGACTGCAAGGGTCCATAGGGACACTTCTGCTGAGCCCTAAGACTAGCAAAGCCCTTATATCCATTTTCTATAGGGTGTGAAGATCATTACTGCTGCCTTCCTTTCTCTAGTACTAGAGAATGGTGGATCTCCCTTTGGGACTCTGAAAGAGGGGAGCAACTGTTAGCATTATTTCATGCTGAAAGTATCCTATTAGCAGCCTTTAGACAAGTTTTTGGGAGCATTTGCTCTTTGATAGCTGTGTGGATGACTTTTCTTTATTATAAATTCATTCAGCTTGGTGCCCATCTCCTGCTCCCAGTCCTGGGTTCCTAGAAATCTTCTGTAATGTAGAAGACAGACAAAGAAGGAATAATTCCACTATATCTGAATCGTGCCGAAGCTTTCACATCTCTTAATGATACTGAAAGAAACAAGACTCTTCTGTCCAACCCAAGTAAGCCCACTGAGCACTTTAGGTCTGCTGGACTGCCAATCTTAGGAATAGTAAAATCAAGTTAGAAATAATAAATTAAGCAGTATTGTTTGGTGATATTCCTTACATTTGTTTGATATTTGTACTTATTTGCCCGATATCTTAAAAATCTAAGATGATATAAACTTTAGATCTCTTTCAAAAGTTGAAAATCTAAAAGGAAAATTAGCCAGACAGAAAACACCACCAAAGTATATTTTATGTGTAACTGTTTTAGTATTTGAAATCAGTCAAGTACACTATAGGCTTTCTATAGTACATCTGTTAGAGATAGATATCAAAACAACCACTTGAGGTTTCCCCTCTGCATCTTTTTTTGGTAGACCAAGTAAAGATGTTTACAAGTGTACTTGCCTACATGAAGCCATACCCATGCTAGGCTGTTTGCTCCATTCACTCAGTTGTTCTTATCTTTGCTAATTTTACTAGGGTCTAACTGTGACACATTTTCTCTCATACCTGCCTTCCATTTCTCTCCTTCCACACCCACATTTGAACTAAACTTCACAAATTTTATCCATGTGCAGTGCATTTTCATGTTTCTTGCTCATACTGCATGAAGGTATTTTGGGTCTTTTTGTTCACTGAGTTCTTTTTCAACCAAAATTCTACTTGTTTTGGGCTTTCTTGCACGTGGCTTTCACTATGAGTCTCATATGGTGATTTCATGAAACTGCAAAACTTCAAGGACATCTTTAGCTATCCTGTTTTCACACGGCTCTAGTTGTGATTCTAATGGCTGCTGTAAATGGTGTCACTGTTGTCACCTTCTCTCTTGGAGGTGCTTCCTCAGCCAGGAAGTTTTACCCTTTAACACTGAATGCAGACTGAGAGAAGAGTGTGCTTTGAATCTAGGATTTGTTTCTGAGCACCTCTATGCTTTCTTTATATCAAAAATAACTTCTTCATGGTTAATGCTAAGCAAATTGAATTCACTTACAGGAACAACTTCTATGTGCAGGCCTGTGCTTGTATTTGTCAAAGATCTTTGTCAGGCTCAGAAATGTTACACTTTATTTTTTGTTCTGTGATCATGCTTGCTTTGTGGAGCAGGTTTGTCTTTTGGATGCCACTTGGTCTTTCACAGATTATTACAGTGGCACTGGACTTGGTAATGAAGTTTGGAACTTGAGAGGCCTTGAACTCGAGTAGGGCAGGTGTATGTAAATTCCTTATTGGAACAAATGTAGAGCAGCCATCATGGCTGTTAGATGGGCCATCCAACCAAATAACTTCCAGGAGGAGGCACTGAGGGAAGGGTAGATATGAAGCAAATATATATGATATTTCATTCAAATTTCAGGACCTCGAGCTGTTTTAGCTCAAAAGGTTTTCTGAGCAGGAGGTTTCTCTTTTTAAAAACTCGCAGTGGATTTGTCTTCCATATATTCATCCAACCTCTCCTGTTCCTAGGACCCTATGCCACAGATGAACTGAGCACTGCAGGAAGGGCAGTGGGTTGATCTTAAACTCTGGAGCCAGCATATCTTGTTAGACAAACGTTATCTGTGGTCTGAGGAGTGTGGTTATTTCCATCTGTTGCAGGTGCCCTCAGCCAGTATGCTGTTATGACAGCTGCTTTTACATGGAGATTGACTGCTTTTGCACCTCAGGAAAACTTGGGCATAGGAGTAATCTGAAAATAGCAGTGTTTTGGGAGAGAAATACAGCCTGCATGCCAGCAGCTGTAGTGCCTGCTACCAACCTTAAAGCAAGCTGCAGGAGCCTGGATGACTTGCTAGTGAAAACTTGTTCTTAACTTCTCCTTGGGATTCTCTGAACATTTGCAAACAAAATCAAGTGCAGCCTCTCAGGGTCCTTAAAAATAGGAAGTGCCACCATCCCTGTCTCAGGTGGAAAACTTTGGAGAAGTTTAGCTACTCCTAAACTCTAGACCGTGGCAGAATCTAGAATCCAGACACCCTACCTATCACTCTGATCTCTGAATAGTTATTTCTGTTGGTTCTTGCCTTTTGCCAGAGGAATGCCAGCATGTAATCTACACATGACTAAGAGCCCAGGTTCTCAATTGCACTAATTGAACCAGATACTTTATTGCAGTAAGTAGGCATGTGCTAATTGCTGTCTGGGGACCTGGTCTCTTCTTTCTTTATTTTATTCCCGCTGAAGAAAAATGAAATATTTTGATTTCCTGTTCTAAGCAGACAAGCACATACTGTACCTTAACTGCTGTGTTGTTTTGCAAATCTGGGTTAGCTAAGCATGCTAACACATATATTCCTTACACTGTGCAGTTCCCATAAATGCACAATATTAGGTGTTTGTGAACAAAAGGAAACATGTTTTTTCACACCTCTGCCCTGAGAGCCAAGCTGTTCATGCTCCATTTCCCTCTGGCTGAAGCATGGTGTTTTTATTTACACCAAATATTTGCAGTAGCTGAACAGCCTACTTCATGCAGTGAAGGACAGGCAGGAGGGCAGAGGTAGTGTCCCATGTACAAAAGAAAGGATAAGAAGGGCAAAGAATAGTTCTATTTTCCTCTCCAGTGTTGTCAGGGAAAGGCTGGTGAGGATCACTAACAGGCTGTTACTGGTGGGTCATGTGAGTGTGAAATAATGGCTAAATGAGGTCTCTGACATTAGCAAGGAGAGATGTGAGTTTTAAGCAGTCTCCCCAGCTGCTGTAAAAGTTGCTTGGTTTTATTCAAGGACTCCATTATCAGAATGTGTTCTAGGCAAACCAAAACCAAAGCCTACCATTTCAAGCCAAGATGAAGTGATTTAAAATTAAACACACACTAGATAAGGTTGCAGCGTCCTAGATGTTCTGTGCTCTCTGTACTGTGTTCTCTTTCCAAAATTCTCCAGAACTTTGCTGAAAAACAGTAGTATCCCTGATAAGTATAGAGCTGGGATCTATTCCTAGACTGAAAACTTGTGAAAATAGAGAACTTAGATGAAAGAATCAGACTTTCCCTTCACTTACCAGGGTAGGGTAAGTGTACACTTACCAGCAATGTGCAGTTGGACCTTTAACACTTATGTAACTTATCATGCCTTAACTTATCATGAACCACTGGCTGATTGTGAATATATTTTAAACCTATTCCTCCTCTTCCCTGAAAATTTGAAAGAAATCAGACTTCCCTCTGGACTGCACAACTTAAATTTGTTTGCAATACTGAAGAAAGATTTGTTTGAACCAGGATTTTGAAATGCATTCACTGTTTATTTAATATGAGAGCAGTAACTCAGAGTGTGTCAGCCAGCCTGTGCAAAGAAACAATTTTTGGCATTTACTGCACTACAGTCAAGAATTCTTCTCTATTCCCTAGGTTTCAATAAATACAGTCTGCCCTGAGTTTTGGCATTTCATACAAGATCCAAGAGCTATGTCAGATATTGAGGGAGCAGATCTCAGGGAGATGCACATAGCCTGGGACAAATATCAGTAAGACCCAACATTTGACCTTGGGGCTTTTCTTTTTTATAGAGCTGAATATTGTGGGAAATAGCAAAAATACAGAAAAGACAGAAGTTTAACTGATTTTTGACATTACTAAAAAAGATGGACATAGAGGAAAGGGAGTGTTGCCAGCTTCCATGGGTATTTCTGAGAAATTGTGTTCTGTTCTGGAGATGGGATTGCAAAAAGATTCACTCTTTTGAAACAAATGGAAAAGGTTGAATTCTTACCCATAGGGAAGAGCTTAGGTGTGCCAACGAATGGGTATGACCACACATGTGATAGCATGTAAATGGAAGATGCTTTATGATTTCAAGAAATGTGATTTATAAGGACTCTGTATCAAGACAATAGGAGCAAATGTATTCATGCAATTTGTGGATGATGTGTGGCACTTATTTATGACCAGCCCTGAAAAATGTGGCCTTTTCAGAATTATGCTACTAAAAGACATTCCTGCTGCTATGGCTCATACTGAAAGGATATCTAAATAATGAGAGAAGTACCTTGGCAAGTATTAATCCTTTGCCTCACTTGAACAAACACAGCTTTTATGTTAGGAAAACTGTACCCATTGTAAATCTGATTTAACATGTTCAAGTATCATTGTATAATAACACAGTATGGTCATAAGCAAGTTGCATGTATCAGCCCACAACAGAAGTTTATATCAGCTAGCCCTGCCAGCCTTTCCCTGGGTGATGCAAAGATATTCTTTACTTAGGAACAGTCACTCCACTTTCTTTTAGTACCTTCAAGTTATGAAAAGGCCCTGGAAGTAGCTTTGATACTAAACAGATTATTTCCTTCACCTTTAGTGAAACTTTGCATTGCCTTACTGAACTTTGCCTGTCTCTAAAGTTGCTTGGAGAGACTGTGTAACTATAATCTTAAGGGATAAACTATATCCACTTTCTTAAACTGTGATGTGCTGCTAAGCAGAACTCACTTGTAGTATTACATGGCAAGACCTGATGGAATTGCAGAGACTGAACGACTTCTGGAAGACAGGATCATTCTTCCTTTTTAAAAGGTGTTCTGAG
Organism: Haemorhous mexicanus; assembly: GCF_027477595.1. Classification (NCBI taxonomy): domain Eukaryota; kingdom Metazoa; phylum Chordata; class Aves; order Passeriformes; family Fringillidae; genus Haemorhous; species Haemorhous mexicanus. The sequence goes on along the minus strand of NC_082348.1, from coordinate 24,255,978 downwards.
TAACTGGGCACTCATAAGTACTCTAGCAGCCTTTTTTGCCTTAAAGGAATTGCATTGTTTCACAGAGGGCTGCAGGTCAAGGTGGTCACTGCAACATTCACAGCAGTGGCCTAGAAGCTCTTATCTTCATAAAAAAATGATCTACAATATAAACATTTGCAAAGACTCATAGTCCACCCTGGTGTCTGTGTCAGAGCAGGGCACTGGCATACTGATGATTCCACTTCTCTTTCCTACTTCTGAAAATTTGCTGATATGAAAGTTGAGAGCTGTAAGCAGACATTGTGCTTGCTTTTATATACTCGAGTCCTAATGCCCCATCTGCAAAAAGTAACACCAAAGAGACCATTTTAAGCTGTGGGGATTTCTCATGTTTTGTCTTTACTGTAGTTATGATGTTTATTGCATTTCCCACAGGGGACTCTTATTTTTTCTGCGTTTGCTGATGCTGTGTGCAAGTTGAGCTATCAGGTAGCTGTGGGGTAGACTACACTTTGAGCTGCTGTTAACTGTTTCATGTGGTCCAGCTGACCCAATGTGAGATAGGTACAAGCACGTGTATGAGTTTATAAAAATGGTTCTTCATAGAACCTCTTTTGCCTGAAAGCTCTCAAACTCAGCTGATCTGATCAGCTTCTGGTGTAGATCTGTTCCTCTCCTTTCCCACGCTGTGCTGATTGCCACTTGCCCAAGCTTGTCCCATGGCAAACTTTCCTTTTGTGACAGCAGATAAACTTTGCTTCAATTTCAGTACATTGTCACACACTTTATCCTGGAGACAAGAAAAGTCTTCATCTCACGTGGTGTTGTTAGCCTTTGCCTATTAATCCTTTCTATTGTGTACAGATTTTAACACATGCCTGTGAGGAGGAAGTAGTGATTAAAATTCTCAGTCTCTTCCTGGTGTGTGATTATTTGCAACATCCCAGAAGATTATAAAGATTGAAATCAAGTGGTTCTTATCAGATATTTATCAGTGTATCTGAATTACTAACTAACATTGTAAATCAGTTTGGGTCACTTGGTTCAGTGTTTTCCTTTTGAACGTCTGTTTTAAAAATTCAGAGGGAGAAAACAGCATTAAACTTCAGTTGCTGTCTGTCTGGAACTCAGAAGGATTGTTGTTTAATGCTAAACCAGAGTGCTTTAATACTAAAGCACAGAAACTAGGCTAGAGAAAACTGTATTCCTCCATTCCTCCATTTTGAAACTTTTCCTCTGGTTTTTCCCTGTTTGGTGCAGGTTTGTAATAAACCTTGACTTGTCCTGTTCCAATTATCATTTTATTGCACCTAAATCTTAGACTCTGAAAAACAAACTGCTTCATGGAATATGCAAAGCTGGTTATAAAAGTGACCTGTATCACCAGTAGACGAGGCATCAGATCAAAACAAACTGCTGCACTTCAAAACTAGATTTATAATCTTATGTGTTTGGGGGAGCTCATTCAAGCATGTGAAGACCTTGTCAATATGATCCATTAGTAACTTGGCACACAGATGAACACCTTCATAGATCTAATTTACTTAAAAGAGCTCTATTTTCAACTACATAGCCTCCACCTCCAATGGAACAAAGGAGTGCTTGTGGCTGTAAGGAGGGAGGGCAGGGCACAGTTTGGGAGACTTACTGGAGCTCAGCTTTGCTTAGGTTTCAGGCCAAAGAAAAGTGCTTTCAGTGCTGTAGTAAGAAAGAAAAGAGAATGACAAGTGTCTTCTGGGGAAATGGATGGGGGAAATATGAAACCTCCACCTTCACAGCCTTCCATCACAAACCACTTCACTGATGTTTTTTTAATCCACATTAAATGAGAGGGGCTAATGTGCATTCACCATTTCCAAACAGGTTAGATACTTTCCTGTCCTCTTTAATATATTCAGCCCCTTTGTCCCAGACTGTGTTTACCTCAGACCATCTGCCTTCATCCCGTTGGATTTCCTTGTCATGATGTTTGCTTGCCTGTTGTATTTGACTGGCTGTATTGCTGCTGTTACTGCAAGTACACTGTTCAGGACTTGATACTTGTCTGCTGGTAAGTCCCCAAGAAAGACCATGAAATCTAGCCCTGGATGCCTTTGGCAACCACACCACACACTTGCTTCACTTAAATGGATGATGATTTTAGCACTGCCAGTGGAAATACCTCTGTGGAAGTACCTGGCAGATCACCTCCATAACAGCCTGTCTGGGCTAGTTTCTGTTTTGAGGACCTCTAAGCACCCTTTCAACCATGACTCCCTTTGTGAAGCCAGCATCTTTAACAGTGTTTTAGAGAGATGGAGTAAAACTGATTTTCTTGTGGCTTTGGTAATAGCTGTTTGCTGCCAGCTGCCTCTTGAAGACACATAGTTCTGTGGACTTACATTACTTTCCAACCTGACAAAACTGATGCTTTTCAGAACAGATTGGTTATATTTTTGTCCAACAGATAAACCAGTCTGGGGGAGAAAAGATATTTTGCTTTTCCATGATGGATGCTAGACAGATGTTTCCACATGATATTTGGCTAGGAAAAAGCTCTTCACCATAATGCGTGAGAATTTTCAGACTAGCTAGAGAATTAGTAGAGACTTGTCTTAAGATTACTGTAGCAGAAATGAGGGAGAAATTTGTGCTTGCTTGCATGGGCAGTGCTCTAGTAACTTTGGCTGTGGTATAAAGACTCTGACTCACAAACTTGTGTGGAACAATTTAAGAAGATAGAACCTCTGGTCCAGCAGACAATACATTTGTGCCTCAGCTGCTGTGTTGTCCAGTCAGGTGTGTTAGCTGAAACCATCTGATTTCAGTGTCATAAACTGGGCTCTGAATTGAGACAGAAGGTTACCACCATGAGTTCTACTGCTGGAGTCAGCCTCTGGGGTACAATTTTCCTCTTAAATTAGCCAGAGGAAAAGTGGATAATGCCCTGTTCAATTCCCCACTTGCCCCTTTTCCATGATTTCAGGTGCTTAGGAAGAACAGAGCCGGAATGGCCTCTTACCTTTCCCACTATGGGTAGTTTTGCAGTGCAATTGTTGGCACTAAATGTATGCATAGGGTGCACATATGATCAGAGATGTCTTCTGAGTCCTGTAGAAAAAATTAATGACTCTGTATTTTATCTGAGCTCTGTCCATTGCTTTCTGCAGAGCTGAAGAAAGACTTTTAAGTTGTTCTGACTAATTGATTTGGTCACTGAAAGACCTTTCTTTTTTCATTCTGGAGACAATATTGCTCAGGAAAGGAGGAATTTCCTGTCAAGGTAGCAGAAGGCTATGATTCACCAGTCCTGTGGTGCACACACAAGCACCTTTCAGCTCTCTAGTTCTGGCTGTCTGAACATGTGAGCAGCAAACCATATGATGAGCTGGGCATGATTTTTGTGTGCAGACAATCAGATGCCAACCAGCCAACAAGGGAGGGAGTAGCAAAAGGGCAGGTACTTGCATTCTGAAAATAAAGCACTGGGTTTATGCTTATTAGCATAAAGTAAGTAATAATATAGTAAGTACAACATACTATAATAAGATTTCTGTTGCTTTTTCCTCTTAATTTCACTAGTGTTATCCATAAAACCACAAAGTATTAACCAAAGAAAAGTGGAGACCATGGCAGTAGTCTAACAGCAAAACCAGCACTGGAAAAACAAGGCTAATCACCTATTTGTTAGTCTTACTGTTTATTTTATTACAGGTCAGTGAACAAAAAACAGTCATAAGATGTTAATCTCTCTAGCTGTTTAATCTTTACCGCCCCCTCACCATTGCTCTCTCATGGGCTCAGCAGCAATATCCCCTCCTCCCCTCTTGAAATGACCTCATTTCAAAGTATAATTTCTCTCTGTTTTGGCTTTTAGGGGGTCAGACTGATGCTGTTTGAGTTGGGATGAAATTTACTTAGGTCCTGTCATTGTCTGCTGCCTATGGTTCTCCTGAATTTGTTTCAGAGGAGACTCACCAGCTAATTTGTAATTTGTGAATATATTGAGCTGTGATTAGTGACAGCCCATCTAGGGAATGGGGAGAGTTGTTAGGCAGCACAGCAAGGACATACGAGGTTACCATTAGAGATGTAAAAATGGGGATTGGAAGATAGACTTCAGTGCTCGTTGGCATTGCAGGGAGAGGCTTTTTCTTTAGCTGAGCCCTTTACCAAAATAAGAAAGCAGGATGGTTGAAGGGGGGAGCTGAGAGGCACAGGCCACATCATCCTGCCCAATGCTGGATCATGTATGGGAGTTGCAAAGCACTGTGGAAAAGGGAAAGTGTGTATTCCCTGCCTCTGAAGTGCTGCATCTGCCTGCCATCTCTGGAAAAGCTGCATGGTGCATTGAGGAGCAGTATGGATGCACTGGGACAATGTAAGCTTCCAACATACTGGCAGGAGGAAGCAGGAGAGAAATGGCTAATGGAAGAGGAACGGATGTCTTAGATGCAAGATATGAGGGTGGACAGGAAGGAATGGCTGTGAAGATTTAAAAACAAACAAAACCCCAACTAAAACACAAGTTGCAAATGTATTACCAAAGCTAAGGTAGAAGACATCAGTTAACTCACCTACAACTAAGTGAAGTACCTGAAGTCTAGGTCTTTGTTACGTCTTCGCTTCATTCGCTTTCCTCACTTTTGAGTTTGTTCCAGGCTTCCTTGGAGAGATTCCTTGTTTTGCTTCTGTAGCTCCCTGCAGGATGCAAATGTTAATAAGCGCAAGCACAGCAGGGAGGGCTGAATCCATCAGGAGAGATGGGGACTGCAGGGCAGATCAGCCTCTCTCCTGCTGTGTGACACGAGATGCACGTTGAACTCAGGGCTGTGGGGGAGCCCCCTTACTCCAGTTCAGCAAATCCAGCACTGCTGCTGGAATGTTTTCTTAGCTCTATTGCTTAGTGGAGCATTGGTAAACAAAAGGCTTTAGCAAATCATGGACAAATAGAAAGGCAGAACCTATTTCATGGATGTGCTGGGCTAATCTGACATTACTGGGTTCTTTATGGAGTCAGGGGTTTTGTTAATTTCTTTTAAAATAGGCTTTCTTTTCTTTTAACCTAAAAGTGATGGTAGTAAATGTTTTGGGTTTTTTTCAGGGATATTAGGCAGAAGAATGCTTTCCATGTTATATTACTGGAGTTGACTTTCCAGCTCACGAGTGACACCTCCTGCCCATGTCATGCAATCAGATTTAGAATTTGACACTCCTTGGTGTTATTATGAAACATCTCATGCTAAAGAGAGCTGAGAAAGGCAGACAAGACAGGGACATTCGGTGTTGCACTGCAAAAACTGTTTTACTGGCTCATGTGAATTTTCCAGACCTACTTTCTCACCCCGTTGCTTTCATCTGGTCAGTATGTCCAGTTGCTTGCAGTCCTTCTTAGCTCTCCATGCTGAATAAGGGCCTTGCTTTTCATGTGCTCTTGATGTCTGGTACTTGATGCCTTAGGGGAGAGAGAGCCTCATATCATTTTGGGCTTAGAGTGCCACCAGGCTGGCTTCCAGACCTACTGCATGGGCCCACTTGCAATACATGGTTGAAGGTAAGAGGTTCTGGCTTCAAATTCTTTAATGCTCCTGAAGTTATTCTCATTTTTGCTGCAATTGGAAAAGAAACAGGTGAGCTGTAGGTGGCTCTCAGTGGACAGTGGCATAACTGACCTTTGCAAAACTTCTAGTATTAGTCAAAGCTTAAAAGCAAGCAATAATTTATAGACATAAAGGCTGTCAAAGGCTACTGGAAACATATAATCTTGTTTATCTTCACTTGAGGAAAATGCACCTTTTGCCATTGTCATGAATTTCAGGAGCCTGAGCTAGAAGCCATTTTTAGGCTACAATGACAAAACTCTTCTTCATCCCCCCATCCTCCCAAGAGAACAGGCACAGCCCAAGGTTTACACCATTCTTTCCCTGTGCAGCTGTTGGAGCTCAGCAGGCTGTAACTTGGTGGCTCTGCTGGGCCACGTCCTGCTGTCGGTGTTCCCCTGCCCTGGCTTTGTAGGAGTTGGGGTGAAATGTGCTCACTTTGCTTCTGAGCAGGCTCTGCAGTGTCAGGGGCAGTCAGCATGGCAGGTGGATGCAGGGAGATCTTGAAAGGTTGAATCCAGTGGTCCTGAATGGACAACAACTCATAGACTCATATACCTGCAGGAACTTGCTAAGACAATGGGCACACTCTTCTGGTCAGCAGAAGCTAAGATAAGTGCATCAGCAGTCCTGGGGGATAAATGAGCACCATTTGTAGTGTCCATCTGGACTCCCTCAAAGCTGTGACTTGAGCTCCCTAAGTATCTATATATTTTAATAAAGTTAGCACATGATTTTCAAGGAGATTTAAGCCAAGGCTTTAAAACTAATGAGGGATAACAGGAAATCTCCACCAGTTTACTTCAGTGGGAGAAAAAAATCCACAGAGACTGAATTTTCAGATGGGCTGGATTCCAGCCCTTTGAGTCTAGGACTCTTGAGGAAGCATAAGCTGAGTTCCAAGAGTTACTGTTAATTTAAAACAGTAGGTTTAACCTCTTAAATGAATTAGGACTTTGCAAAATAAAGCATCTTTAGTTTCCCAGCTCATCAAAGCATTTCCTTTCTCATAGAATGGGAATGATCTTTATTTAGCTCATGATTAAAATGAAGCAGTGTTGTTGGCTGAAACAGAAACTGAAGAGCCTGATAATATTGGCTTATCTTCTTCAGAAAGTTTTGTAACTTTGCTACCTTGTGATCATTAAGGAAGTATCTCTGAGTCCACAAGGGGCAAGATCTAAACAAGTGGAAAGCAACATGAGCTGAGCAGAAATACTACTTCTGTTCTTTCTTTTTCTCTGCTTGCATAAAATCAAAGCTAAAAAAGGCCCACCTCTCCTCCTCCCAAAGGAAAAAAAACCCACCAAAACCCAAATGCAAACTCAAACACCCCACCACAGGAAACAGCATGAATAACTAGCTGGAAACCTTTCAAGAAAACATTGCTCCTCTGCAGTGTATGGTAAGCACTCAAAACAGAGATTTCTAAAATTATCCTGGGTTGGACATTCAAGTAAAGTATTCCTGTCCATAAGAAGCAAGGCTGTAAAAATATACAGTGTAACATTCACAACAAAAGGAGGGATAGTTGATCCAACCACTTATCCCAGGAGCAGAGAGGAAGATTCCTCCTTCTAAATAACATATTCTGAAATGCCTCTACATCACAACTAGTGACATTTCTAGTTCTTGATATGAAAGAATTCAACTAAGAGAGGTTACAGCCAAGGCTATTTTGGTGCATGTAACTGTGAGCTGGAATGAGCTCTAGCACTTTCTGGACACTGGGTGTCAGTCTGTCATTAATATTACAGCTAAGCATGTCTCAGATTAAAAAAAAAAAGTGAAGTGCACCAGAAACACTGTGAATTATATGTGAATCATCTGTTATAGTCCAACTACAATTTCACATCAACTTGAAATAGTTGGTTAGGAAACATCTATAAATTATATGTTACTGAAAAACCAATTGATATATTCCAGTACAAATGCGTTTTTATTAGGGAGCTGAGCCATAGGCAATACTTTCTTGTGATTTGAGTAATGATTATAATACCCCTCCTACTTTTTAAAGAGCAATTATATGACTAAAGAGATATTGCTAGAGAAACTTGCTTTGAACAGAGGCAAGGCCCTTGTGAAGCTGGCCTCTTCAGACCTGCATAGCCTTTTTCCCCACTCCACACTAGTGGTAATTAGAGCACAGTGGAGGGAATGCTCCTCTCTAAACCATTATGGCAAAGGTGCAGGAGCTGGATTACATCTTAGTAATGTGGATGTCAGTAACTGGGCTGCCCTTTTCTTGCCTCTGCCTGGCACACTGTAAGTTAGAGGAGGTGGTGGTGAACAGTTTGGCTTTTTGTTCTGAGAAGGTTGGAACTCATTTGCTATTACTAATGGGGTAAAAGGGCTAATTACTTCAGTTTAAAATGTAGCATATTTTTTAAAAGGCACAGATATTATAGGATAACTTCACTTTTACAGATGTGCTGAAAAAACAATTCACTCACTTTTGCAGAGCTCTGCCAGTGTGTTGCTGAGGATTATGGGCGTGGGAAAAAGATGTAAGTATCCTCTAAGCTATACACTATGATTCATGTGTGACAAATTCCACAGTTTGGGGGCCTAAATTTTCCCTACTAAGTTTATTAAGAATACCGGTCTGTAAATTAAATTAACAGTTGGCTTCTTAAAACCAGAGACCCTTTCCCACACAGCTCTATTGAAACAGTGTAAATCTTTGCCAGGAGATATTGCTGATGTCATTACTCAAAATTTCAATTTCATTTATTCTGAAAGTGATTGGACAAATTTGTAGAAGTTAAAAACAAGCAAGAGCTATTAATGGCCAAGGCAACACTTTCTGCTCAAGAAGGTCCTGAATTGGAGAACAGAGAAATACAGTGACACAGCTTGACACCTGCTGGCACAGTTCCCCCATCTCTTCCACAGGCATCCACTAGTGAATGTTATTTATTTTTACCAGGGAGGAGAACTCAGCGGCCTTCCCCGCCTTGAAATGATACAGAAGCATTTCTTGCTTTGGAGGAAATGGCAGGGATGAGCTCACCCAAGGACTGGGGACCAGACTCATTTCAGGAAAGTCCCTTTCTTCATCAGGGTATCACTTTTGCCACATAACAGGAGAGGGGCTGGGTTAGCAGGACTTTGGGTCAATCCTGGCACGGCTATGTTCACTTTGTGAAGGTCACTTTTCCCTCTTGCCTGGCTGTAGCAGCAGATAAGCCCTGGGTGGGTGTAACTGGTGGAGTTATGCCTAGCAGGCAGTAGATCTGTGTTTCTCAGAGCAAACAAGCAACAGCTCTATTTTTGACATGTTTGCCATGATGCCTGCTTGGAAGATGCTCTCAGAAATCAAATCCAACTTAATTACAAGATCCTCAGCTGGAATGAAAGGTGGGGAAGTGCTAAGCTTGGCGCTCCTTTTGCCATAGAATAAGTGAGAAAGGCCAATGAAAGAACAAAGAGAAAGCACAGCACAAATTCTATTAATGCTAAGTAGATTTCTTCCTGGAGAATATCTATATCTCATGATAATACATTTCCTTGTATGTTTTCGTAGGCCATCACAAAGAGAGACAACATTATCATCATGTCTCATAAGCCCATTCCTATTTTACTAGGAAATAATTTAATACCAGAAGTACATTTCCAAGGAGGCTTTTTCATTCAGAACTACAGCCTGCAAACCTCCCTAATCTACAAAACCCCACAGCCTCGCAGTGACTTGCTAGCCATCATGATAGATTGGCTACCATCAGCAATCCCATGAAAGATGAGCCCTGCATCCATTGGAAGGACAACAGTGGTGTTTAGAACAGCATGTTGGGATTTGTTGACTGTTAAAATTTCTCCCAATACTGTAAGCAAAAACATAACATTGATAAAAGAACAAGTACCAGATCCTTGCTATATGCCACTGCAAATGGAACCCTAAATGGGCTCTGGGGAGGTATCAGTTCTAGTTTTACATTGTTCCATTTGGTAGAATTCTGGAACAGTAGTAGAAGTTGGTAGCTTCATTTACAAGTAATTAGATCCATCAGAAAACCCAGTGAATAGTCTCTGCCTCCCTTGTTAGCAAGTCTGCTAGGTTTCCAACCAACCACTCAGCAGTGAAACTCAATGCCTGGAAGTGTATTAGTATCATCTAGCTTTAAACTGATAACACAAGCTGAAGGTTTAACCTCTTCTCTGTGGTGGCTTTGATTTGCTGCTTTTTTTCCTTTTAATTTCTCCCAGCTCAGCAGCATTGTTTCTAAGCCACATGAGAAAGCAGCCGTCCTGCAAGAAGCCACAGCCTAATTTCCCTGGCATACAAACTGAGGCAGAGACAAGAAGGAGGGAATTCCTCTTCATGAATACCCCAAGTCAGAGAGGCTCCAAAGGCAGATCCTGAGGCCTATTGCAAGAGCTGACACAGGCAGAGCATGATGTCTCTTACATTTATGAGAGAGAGAATACAGGGGCAATATTCATTAACAGCTGTGTGTATCTGTGTATCATGGAACAGAGGAGTAGAGCATGCACTTTGATGTTACAATAAATTGGTGAGCCAAGTGCTGGCTTTTTTCTTTGCTGTAATTTGATCTCTTACATCCTCTCTTCTTCCCAGTCCATCTCTTCTTTCTACCACATAGATCTGATTAATAGACACACAGTAGCAAGAGGAAGCCAGTGCTAAGAAACAGGGAAGTGTCAGCGGGTCAACAGATTGCAATATATGAGAGAATATACATCACTGATGGGGATGAAAGCAAGCTGCAAACTGATGCTCAAGGTTGATGCTCATCTTAAATGGGCTCATTCTGTCTGTTTCCCATTACTAAACTCTTTACGAGTGTAAAGTACTTTCAGTACTGTGTATGTTGTTTTCTTTCTTGATTAATTTTTTCTCAACTCCTATTTTAATCCTATCTTGGAAATGGTTTTGGCTATATTTTTGTAGATGCTGAGGGCTATGGGCTACCTTTGTCTGTGGCAGAGGTATGATGTTCAGGTGTTAGAAACATAAATTACTTATCAGTAGAACTGATAAGTCTTGCTGAGGTTTAGAGCTTGAAATGTTTCAATAATCTCAGCTCCAGAAGGACGTTAACAAAGTTTGGGAGAAGGATGTACTAGTGATAGTGAAACAAAGAATGCAGAATTTACAAACCACAAGGACATTTGGCAGAACTCCCAAGAAGATAAGGAAGAAACTAACAAAACCAACTCAGTAACTGTGCTGAAGTCAGCTCCAAGTAGTTAGAAGGTAATTCTGGCAAGGGGAGGTTGCGACCACAAAACTCACCAACTCAAAAGAAGATAGACTGAGCAAGGAGACTATAACAGTAGATAGAATACTAATTAATCAGAGAATGATGTAACTTGTAGCCAATGAATATTAATGCCTTTGTTTACCAAAATGTATGAATGGCAATAATTTTTGGTAGTCCTCATGGTGACTTAGTGGATTTGACACCCAGCACTCTTTTCTGTGCGGAATTGTACAAAAATCAAATACCTCACCTCTCTGTGGGGACTGGCCTCTTGCACACCAGGTAAAAGAACCCACTCTGGGAAAGCAGACATGTTTTCAGCAGCTTTACCCCAATGGTACCTCCACTGTAAATTGATTTTCAAAACATTTGGCTGTTTTTCCTCTTTGTGTCATTTCCTTAAAATATTTAACATCATCACACCAGCACACATAATGTCAACTTCTTGAAGGCAAATTCAAGGGTGTCTGGAAAACAATGCATTAACTTGGACACAAGTGTGAACTATGTACGAATAAAAGTAATTCCTTTTAACGGTCACATTAAACTGTCTTTGTCACAGCTGAAAACTACAAACCCTAATTTTCGGGTGGCCTACGTGCTTCAGAAGAACCTTCGGCCTTTCTTGAGGCGTTCCAGCAGCGGGGTAGCTCTGTGGGGCCGGGGCCGGTAGCAGCGCCTCAGCGTTGGCCGCTTCCAGCGCGAAGGGCAGCGTGGCTGCGGCGGCCGGGAGAGCTCCTCCGGCCCCGGCGGCGGCCCGGGCGGCCGGATAAGCTCCTCCGGCCCTGGCGGAGGCCCCGGGGACCGGGAGAGCCCCGGCGGGGCTCAGGGGAAGCGCCACTCTCTGCCGCCGGCCCGCGGGGCGGAGCGAGGGGCGGGCCGCCCGCCGGCCGCGGCTTTCGAAAGTCGCTTGGCGGGCAGGGCTTCCTCTTCGCCCTCGTCCTCCTCCTCCTCCGCCGGGGGTACGCCTGGGGCCGGGCCAGGCCGCGGCGCCGTTTGTCGGGGCAAGTGCGAGCCTTGGCCGGTGAGGGCTTGCGGAAGGGAAATACGGGTGCTGACCCCGCTCGGTGTCGCTCTCTTCAGCGATGGCAGCGTGGGAGGCCGCCGAAATGTCCTTCTTCAGTCTGAGCGACGTGAGGGAGCGGATGCGGGAGAAGAAAAAGGGTGCCTTGAGGACTGCGAAGTTGAATGCCTCGCTCGCATCGAAAATCAAAACGAAGATCATCAGTGAGTATATTTTGCGGCGCGGTGTGGACAAACGCTGGCTGCTCTGTCAGCTTGTAACTGGGCCTTTGGCCGTGGCATGGGAGTGGGCAGCAGTCCCTTAGCAGAGCTCATGTGCTGCTTCTCAGCTGCTCCTCTGCCCGGGGGTTTTGAGTGAATCCAGTGCCCTGCAGATGAGTGTCAAGTGCCATGCAAGGTGCCCAGAAGTGTATGAAGTATTGTAGTGTATATGCAATCCCCTGCGGATCTAGGCCAACTGGCTTGTTTTTATGGGGTAAGTAGTGCATAGATAAGAACAGGAGATAATTTGGACTACCTTTTAAAAACTCAGAAATTTCCATTACTTTTTTTAAATTGCTTTGAAATTATGAAACAGGGGTCCAAATTTACTCAAGGGCAACTATAGAGGAAAACAGTTTTTTCTCCCATTTTTTGGATGGTGATGAGGACTTACCTTGTGGTGACTTATTCAAAGCAAGGAGCATATATTTTTAAACTCAGCACTTCAACCATGCCATCATTCATTAAGAATTGAAGCAGTAGCTTTCTGTCTCAGTGTGAGCCACTGAGGATGGAGAGGGTGTCTGAAGTGTTGTGTGTTATTATGGAAGGATGCTGCTAATTTTGTGAGGGGGCTATTGAGTTATAGAGATCTGAATCTGAGGAAGGCTGATCTAGGAAGAGAGAGAATTATGATGGTGGGAGAAGTATGGGTGAGACCTTGGACGCTGATGATGTGTGATACTGCTCTGTCTCTCACAGACAACTCCTCCACTATGAAAGTCTCCCTAAAGCAGAACAATAAAGCATTGGCTCTGGCCCTCAATGCAGAGAAAGCCAATGCACAGCGGCTCACCCAGGAGAAGACCATCCTACAGAAGGAGGTGAAGCAGTGCCACTTCCAGAACGCTGTGCTGCGGCACAGGCTCTCCTTCCTGGTATGGCACTCACTGTGGCTGGCATGGGGAGGGGTGGTAGGCAAGGTGAGCTGCCCTAGCATCTCAGCTGTGGGAGGATTGAGCTGTTGCTGTTGAATGTCTGGATTCTCAACATATCAAAAAGGTTGCCATTCATTTGCTTATTTTTGTTTTCAAGCTGTGTTCTCCCCAGAACATGCCTCTGGCTAGTAGCATCCTTGTTGGAATAGACGTTTTGATGTAATGTCTTTATGGCTTCTCTCTCTTTATTACCTCAACACAGAATAATATGTTGAAAAAAATGGAGAATCTTATGGCTGCAGTTAAGATGGCCGAGCTGTCTGAGGTAAACCATGGGAAACCTGAGCACACTGCTTCTGGGAAGGGGGCTGTCTTTTTCTGTCTTTTGCTTTGTGTTGCCTGCTCACTTCAGTGTTGGATGCTTCACCCATTTTTCTTTGCTTGCTTGAGTTGTGCTGGCTACATGCTGGCCAGTTTGGTGTTAAGGATTTCCAGGGTAACTCTTTGTGTAGGAAAACTACAGTTTTAAACTGTTTTCCTCTGGATTATTTGCTGTATTGGGCAATAGGCTTTTCTGTTCTGACAGGTTGTGACTTCTTTTCAATTTCTTTTTTAAAGTATGGCCATGGCAACTTGGGATAGGGAATAGGACACTTTCCTTGTGTCCTGTCTCATGGGTGGATAGGAAAATACTTCTGCTTCCTAGTCTCAGATTGTCTGAACTAGTTTAACTTCATCCTTCGGCTGTGGAGACACAATCTGATTCTGCTGCAGTTTATTCCATAATTTATTCCATAACGTGAGAGGGCTGCTGGCAATACTTTACATACTTTCTAGAGAAACTGAGCTTCTGCTGTTTCTGTGCAGGAAGCTGCACAAGGGATTTCAAGAACTTTAAGTCACTCTCCTATTTCTCTTCTTTCCAGTTCCATATAAATTCTTCATCCTTGTCCAGTGGCCAGAAGAGCATCATGACTGAAGATAGCTGGGCTGATGATATTGTAGATGGTCAGCTTCTGAGGTGGGCTTTAAAATGATACCACCAAGCTTGTCCTGAAATTTCTGTATGTTAAACTTCTTGTGTTTTATGTGTGTGCCTCGTTGCCAGTTTCATATGAGATAGCTTCTCTGAATCACCACTGCTTGATGCTTTCCTTTATTCTGTCTTTTTATTGCCACTCCTTGTCTTGTTTGTCCTAATGCTGAGTCTGTGCAAAACTAGTCTTTTTAGCTCCTTTCTTTGAGATTGTGTTACTTTTAGGCAGTTTTCTCTTTATAGCTGCTGAGTACAGCAAGATTTGCTTGAGCGAGTGAGTGCCATAGCTGGCTACTTTGATGTTTGGTACATAAAAATGCTTAATAGTCACCTCCTTGTATGATGTAAGCTTTCTGGAAAGATGATCTCTTAAAGTATATTTGAAGTCCTGTTTCTTCTCTGTGTAGTCTCTGAAGACAGGGCAGTCCTTGGAGCTGCCCACACGTGGCTTGTAGTCAGTCTGCTGGATTCTGGGGCCTGTCCTGTATGAGAAACGTGATCCATTCTGCTCTTCCTTCTCACCAGGGTTACACAGATACCCATGAGAGTGCCCATTTCCAAGCTGCATGATGCAGAGCAGCAAGCTGGCAGCTCCACAGCACTACAGACATCCTCAGGAGAACTTCAGAGACCTGCTTCTAATGCAGGAGAATTTCAGAGACCTGCTTCTAGTGCAGGAGAACTTCAGAGATCTGCTTCTAATGAGGCCCTGAAAATTGCGCCTGTTGCCTCCAAGGATGCTTTGCCACCACAGCACGATGAGAAGTCTCAGTTCTGCCAGGAAGAGAATGGCAAAAAGGTGACTGAAGCAATGGCAACAGAGGGGGCTTTTCATGACTCTCACATATTTGGAGGTAAATTTGCATCTCTTGCTGTTCTTCTGGTATGACTTTGTGTCTGTCTCAGAAATACGTAAATGCCATTGCTCCAGTTAGCTTTCAACCACAACTCCAATAGCTCCTAATGACTGGTATTAACTACATGCTCCACTGGGGCTGTTATTACTGGAATTATGTATGTCCCAGAATCAGAGTCTTCAGAGGGATATGTGGTGTGTTTGCAGTAGATCAAACTCACAATTCAGGCTTTTTGACTATTAGGCACTGAGCTTGCATAAGACTTTTGGAGATGTCTGAAAGTGCAGAATCTGACTAGGTTCACCACTGTTTCTTGTGGATTTGCCATATAAATTATAACTCTTATACAGATCAAAAGTGTTCCTGGTTAGGCAATCTTGATTTGGGCTGCCCTTTTGTTCAGAGAGAAGCCAGCTAAGCAAATGTGGTGCACAGTAAGTTGGGGGAATCCCTTTCTCAAAATCATGCTTTTTCTATGCTCTGGATTTGTGGCAGTGTATGGAGCAAGGTTTTTACTGGTATGGAGAAAGATGGCATTTGCCTGCTGCATTTCTCAGCCTTAAACATGAATTTTTCTTTCCAACAGAGGTCTTGTGCAGCACTGAACAAAATCCCAACAATTTGCCAGCGCTTGCCCTGGAAAGTCATACTCTTTCATATGAGGCTGATGAGATGGCAAAACATTTTTTTGATGGTCTCTCACAAGGGCACGTGACTCAGAGGAGAAAGCGTTCCACCCTGTTTGCTACAAGCACTCCATCTTCTGCTCTGGATATCTTCCCACATGTCAGTTCCACTCAGGCAGCTTGGGGTAGTACTGCACAGGACAAGAGCAGCTCCAGCAAGAACAACACACAGCAACAGCTGCGATCTCCCAGCTCCCTGGCTTCACCTGCTCAAACTGCTGTGATTTCTCATAGAAACTCTGTGGGTAAAGAGACCTTTTGTGAGCAGCCACAGACAAAAGAAATGGTGTGTGGTGTTGAAACGGACCCTAGCTATAGCCAAGTCCCTGAGTTTGTTTCTGTAAAGGTTAAAAGCAAAGGTAAGTGTAAAACTGGAGAGAAAAAGACTGTTAAAAAAGTGAGAACAGGAAAAAAGAAAACAACTGCAATTAAAAACAATGCAGAAAGTAGTCCTGACAGATCTCAAGGTGAAGAGCGTGCTCAAAATGCAAAGCTTCTTCAGCCAAAAGTTGCAACACGTTCTAGTGAGACTGAAGTCTGTGAGATGGGGCAGAAGGTGTGTGAGGGGGCTTTTGATAGGAGGAACAGAGACTGTGGTGTGGAGCACCATTCCCACTCTCCTGATGGAGTCCAAGACTTTGGAAGTACATATGAGGTGAATCCAGCACAGCTGCAGGGTCTTGAAAGTGTTGACTTAACGCAGCAGGTTAAGAAGGGACCTATCTTTGAGATGCAAAGTATGGAGAGCTTGCTAAAACCCCCAGTTCATACCTTCTCAAGTCATGAAGTTCCCTCAGGTGATTCCAGTCTACAGAATTCTACAAAATTCTCCAGTGTGAGCAGAAAGAGCATCAGACAGAAAGCCAACAGAAAAACTAGAGTAATTGGGCAAAGACATGATTCTGATGAGGAATATCTACCAAACATTGTGATAATACCAGAGTCCAAAGCTGAAGAACGGCCTAAAAGAAGCACAACAAGCAGGAAGAGTACTGCCAGGAATAGCAATTGTGATCAGAGAAAGGAAGTTAATGTATTTAGGCCCTGCATAGATGTTCAAGGAGTAGCTAATGAGAACACAAAGGATTTGCCAGGTAATCTAAAACAGCGCAGGGAAACATATATTGTCCATCCTTTGAATCTTGCAGGAAACTTGGGTTGTTTCCAGACAGGATCTAAAGGGAGTGAAAATCTACCTCCCAGGTCTGTTCCTGGGAGCAAAGTGAGCAAAATCCCCAGAGCTGTTAAGAGCAATCAAAAGAGCAATAAAAAACAGACAGGGGGCCATCAAGAAAGTGGGCAAGGGGAAGTTGACCACAACATGAATGGTTTGACAAAAGAAGCCTCTTGCAAACCCAGGCCTCAGCAGAAGAGGAGCAATCCTCAACCTCCAGAGACTGATTCCCTGGCCAGAAAAAGTGATGGTGCCAAGGTTCTCATTGGAAGTTCCACAGAACTTGCATCCAAGCAGACAATCCTGATGGAGAAGTTTTCCTGCATTAGCCATCTGCTGTCTGAGCCAGGTGATGTCCTGGAGGAGCAGCTACCTGAGATATCACTTGCAGATAGTCTTACAGACCTTTCACACAGTCTTGAATCCTCCCATGTGAGCAGTTCTGCCGTTTTGTCTGTCAGCTCCAGACTTACAGAAGTACCAGTTTCCAAGAGCTTAAGTACTGAGGGTAACAGAATGCCAGCAAAATCTCCTGTTCAGTTGAAAAACTCCCTGATATTTAAAGAAAACCCTGCAGAAGAAATACCTGGGGAAAGGAACCAAGTCCAGTCATGTTCTTGGAGCTCACCTTCACAGGAACCTGGTAGGTGGTAAGATGGGGAAGGTACCTGTGTTTGGAGATGAGGGCAAAAACTCCATGCAACGAGTACTTATATTTTCCTTCCTCTCTTCTCTTTTTTCAGAATTAAAGATCAGTTTCTAGTACACCATTTATGTTTCCACTTGTGCTGCCCTGTCATTTCTGTGGCTCCATTTGCTTCTAGTTTATCAGCATTTGTATAAGAATTTCTGTCCACTTGTCCATGTGTAGATAGTGGGACAAGACTAGCAGCATTTGCTGAGTCTTGTTTTACCACTCTTGTTATCTACAGGGCATGCCTATTTAGAAAATCAAGTATTCAAGCACTTAAAAATCTAACTTGATGCTGACCCTGCCTACTAAAGTCAGTCTGTATTATTGTGGCACAAAATAACAAGAAGGAAAATTTTTGGTCCAGAATGGTTAGTGCTGCAAGATTTCATACTTCTAAGGTGATACCTTCACTGGAAATTAACCAGGATCCAACCTAATTTATTTTGGTTGTGGGTTTATTTTTTGTTTGTTTGTTTTTAAAAGGATTTGGAGGGTGCATCCCTGGGCTGGTACTAAAATAGTTAAGCTGATCCTTTTGGGGAGTTTGCTGTTAGTGAATACTCTGTAAAGAGTAGTTCTGTGGGGTATTTCTTTCTGTAGCTGTTGACAAACAGGCCTGTTACAACTGAAGTGGGCTGTGCTTTGTAGAGAAGGAGGAAGTTTGTTCTTCTGCCCTCCTCCTTTTGGCTGACTCCACTTGGAAAGGTGCAGTGACCACTGGTCCTGTGTCTTGCTGGAAGTCAGTAGGTTGCTGGTAGGTTGGTTGTGTGCTATAAGCTTGCTGTCTTCTCCAGGCTGTAAGCTCCTGAGCATTACAGCTATCAAACAGAGTTTTTATACAATGTTTCTACTACACCAGGGCCCATGATACTATCAGTATTAGTGGTTTTTCATTGAGGGACCTAATTTGATTTATGAGCTGACTTTTCAGGAGCAGGTCTGGTATTTTTGGATTAAAATGGTCTCCTGAGTTTAAGGGTAATATGCTTAGATTCTGGATTGTGCATGTTCAGAGAAACCTGGTAATGCAACTCTTTTTCTATTTGTCAGCTGTTATTTCTTAGGATATCTGGAAATGATTTGGAATCACTTTGATCAAACCATGTGAATATCTTCCTTTGCAGATATCAGGCCACTACAGGACTTGAACAATGCCAGGGTTCTGTCTCTCTCCAGCTCAGAGGAAGCATCAGGGCGCTCATCTAGGCGGAAACGGAAGCCAACCTGCTACAAAGAGCCATCAATCAATAGGTTGGGCTTAAACTATTCATTCCAAAGACTGTTCCCATGCTGCAATCCCTGCTCTGCTCTCATATACTAACTCTCCAGGGCTGGACCCTCTGCTGCTTTGTTCAAAGTTCTTACCCTTTGTGTTCTGTGACCCTCCTCTTTTGCCACTGTGTGGTTATGCCAAAATTCTGCATCAGTACAAATGGATGTTTAAGCTTCTGGTAACAAGCTACCAAAGATGTTTTCTTACTTGTTGAAATGAGCACATCTCTTGGCAGACTGCATCTATGGTACTCCAGTGCTAATGATGCAGTAGCACGAGGATAAAATACAGGCTAAAGATAGCCTAGCAAAAGCCCTGATTTAATTTACATTCTGTCATGACTAAAATTTTAGACACCTGAGTAATACTTTCCTCCTGAGAGCATCCTGTATCTATATTCACTAGCAGATATACCTAAACAAATAGCTGCATCTTTTCCCTAGGAAACTGTATGGCTATTGCAGAGTCATGTACTCCTAAAATGACATCTTCATAGTTATATAATGTTACTGGGTGTGTTTTTCCCTGCAAAGTGTCCCAGTTTGAACTTTCTGTGAATAGCTGGTTATATTGCACCAGAAAGTACTCTGTATTGGACAGGAAACAAACTGTACCACTTAATCATCTTATGGGGAAGAACTGCACTAAAATTAGAAACTTTAGGGACTAAAATCATACATGAATTCAAGGAATACTTGATGGTTCAATGTAACCCTTTTGTTTCTGTAGGAAACTGAGGCAGGGTGACCCATTTACAGACACTGAGTTCCTCCACTCTTCTCTCAACAAAAGAAAAATACCTGTCAAAGCCAAGGGAACGACCAAGAAGATGAAAGAGAACAAAGAATGGCTTCCTGAAGAATGTCTCAGTCCCAAGGCAGGCAAGTTGGTAACAACAGAAAGGATTAGCACAGAGGTTAAAAGCAGCCCCCAGGCTCCTAGAAGCTCACGCATTTAGCCACAAGGCTACAGCTTCAAACGCAGAGGCCTGAGCAAAGATGGAGATGGCTGCCAAGGCAGCTGAACTATTCCATCTAAGGCAACCCAAGGACCAATTTGACAAATTG
Organism: Haemorhous mexicanus; assembly: GCF_027477595.1. Classification (NCBI taxonomy): domain Eukaryota; kingdom Metazoa; phylum Chordata; class Aves; order Passeriformes; family Fringillidae; genus Haemorhous; species Haemorhous mexicanus. Next base: position 24,236,243 of record NC_082348.1, on the reverse strand, counting down.
AGCTCTGTGCCATGAATTTCTTCTGTTTTCAAATCTTTAGGATTTATGGGTGGGGAAAGTGGTTGACACAAATTGATGGATGTCTGTTTTAATGATGGGCATGGCCCTTATGCGCTGTATGATTAGCTCCTAGCTATCTTCTGCTTTCTTCATGTTCTCTGCCACTGTCTGCCATGTAAAGCTCCCTGCAGCAGAAGATGAACTCTATACCAACCAACATTAAAGAGTATTGGAAACACAGGGTGCTTAGGACCAGACCTAAACATGTCTTGTCTTGAACATTCTGAGTATTGCTAGAAGAAGGGTTATCAGAGGAGAGGGTCCTGGGGACAGAGCTGTTTAAAGACATCTCCCCTTTTCCTGTCACTCCTTGCACTTGTTAAAAAGTACTTCCTTCAGCATTCTTATAGCCCCTTGAGGTACTGGAAGGTGTCATAAGGTCTCCCTAGCACCTTCTGTTTTCCAGGCTGAACAACCTCAACTCTCAGTCTGTCTTCATAGGGGAGGTATTTCAACCTTCTGGTCATCTTTGTGTTCCCCCTCTGGCTTTGCTCCAACAGGTCAATATCCCTCTTAAGCTGAGAATCACAGAGCTGGATAACAGTACTCCAGCTGGGGTCAGTTGTGTTTCAGGAAATCCTTTACTCATCCATTGCAGTACCCACTGGCTTCAAGCACTTGTTTTTTTAGGGTCTGCTGGTATAACTTTGAAGGTTATTGATTTTAAATGTTTGAGAGTGGTGGGGAAAAGAAGGGATCACACCAGTCATAAAAGGGAAGGAAATGTGCCTGTCTGGAAGGAGGAAAAGTGTTTCCTCTTTGTGGCAGAGCAGGGAGAGGGCTGCTCTTTTCTTCTGACCATACTTACTCCTTCTCCTTAGCACCTCAGCAGCATCTATCAGTTCATGAGGACAGGCTGGGTCTTGCTGTACTCTGTATTCAGAGGACTCCAGAAGATGGAAACTTCATTAGTACAGGTAAAATAGTGTCATCACCAGTCAGTAAATGCTACAACATAGCTTACATTTAAGCTGTACCCTTAAGTTATTAAAACTAGGAAACAAAAAGCCTGAGATTCAAAAATGCCCTCTTATTTATTTGTTCAGTTTTCTGGAGGTTACCAAGCTTTCTCTGGTATTCTGTAACTCTGGAAGCCAGGTAGGAGCTAGTAACACTTATAACACTTGTTATAAGTGCTGTTGTATTAGTACCTGCCTGTATTGACCCACTGATGTCAGAAGCCAGGCCAGGAACGTAGATCTCCAGGTGTTCCCAATAATTGTTTTCATTGCCTCTATGGGTCAGAAATGGGACTTTTTCCAGCTGCACTCATGTGCTTGTGCTAATAACAGAATAGTACAGAATAGTAGATTGTATTCATTGACATTGAGGTACAGAGACAGCTGCGAGCAAACACAAGGTAATAATAGCTGTGCTTCAAACACAAGGTAATAGTAGCTCCTTTAGTCTAACATCCTAATCACCACCTCTAGCAGTCAGCTGGAGGGGGAGTTTGTTCATGTGTAACCAGTTTCTGTTGTGCTGAGCAATGATGTATCAGTTTCTGTTACTCTCCAAATAAAATTTCAATGCAAGTGGTATTTTCAAATTCTTGTATACTACCTGATGCTTACCATGACACTACACATGACAGCTATGCCTAGGCTAGAACAAGTTGAAACTCTATTCTAAGAAAGGAGATACTTTTTGTTTATATCACATTCCAACAGCATGCTCCAGCCTGTACTAGACTGTGCTGAAAGCTAGTGGAGTCTCTCTCTGAGGCAGTTTCCCCATATTTGCCAATCACACAAAGGAAGGAGACACAAAGAATGTTAGTTGGCTTTTATTTTAGTTTGAATTAAAAATATTCCTTAAAAAAAAAAAAACCAACACACAACCATGGATGGAATAAGTTTTCACAGTCATGATAGGACCTGCTGTAAGACAACTAGGGTAAGTAATAGCCCAGACAGTTGGAGAAAAGTTTGCACCTTTATGAATTGTGGGGTGAGGGAAGAGGTTAACAGTTCCTATGCTTCACATCCAGTCAGAAGGAGCATAACTAAATGCATGGCCTGCATTTAGACACTGCAGCATGGCTTTGGTAGGCTCTTAGCCTATAAGGCTTGTTTCCAGCATTTACTAAGTGCTACTCAAACGCTACAGTCCTGACGGTAGCAATGGAACCCAATCCCTTGGTATCAGGACACTGTGCTCTGGTTGGCACCACAAGATAAATTCAGGAGGGCTGTGGTAGAGCTGGCATAGCCCTCTGAGCTCACTTACACTCACTGGGAAGTACTCGAGAGAGGAGGATGGTTCTCCTTCCTAAGGTCTGCTGGACAGTAGGTCACTGCTGGTTTCACCAGAGCTGTGACACAGACTGGCCTTCAGACTGAGAGGAACAGATAAACATAGATCAAAGTCACAGAGAAAAACCTCAGGTCTGCTGTGAACAAAACTAGGAATCCAGACCCATATCGAGCTTTTAAGCAAATTCATCTGCTTAGAAAAAGTAGGGCTTAGCCTAGCAGCTCAAAGGGTTTCAGAAAACATGATTTTCTAAAAGTTTAAAAAGTGTCTGTGTTCATTTTTATCTAGTGTTTGTAAAGTTACACAACAAAGCAAGACAGACCCAGTTATGCGAGCAATAACAGAAAAGCCAGGTACACGTTTTCTCAATATCCTAAAGTTCCCATTAACTGCTGTAATTTTTTATTTGATGGGGCACTTGTATCTGTTTATTCCTTTAAAGTGTCTGGAGGAACTACTGCATTGGCTGCATCTACCAAGTACCCCATATTTATTTCTTGGTCCTTGACATTTTTCAGGCTGAATTTCAATTTCTGCTTCATGTAATGCTTCCTATTATTGTTGTTGCTTTCCCACCTTTTCGTGGGAATCTCCTTCAATTAGAGTATCATCTATAAATTAGTATAGCTTCACATCTGGAGGGAGTGAGACTGTAAAAATTCAGCAAGATTGAGCAATCATGGGTGAATGTTTGTACCCTGGAGGGAGCCTATTAAAACACTAAAACTGATGAGAGAACAACTGCTAAGAAAGCAAAACAGGAAAAAAGAAAACAACTGCAATTAAAAACAATGCAGAAAGTAGTCCTGACAGATCTCAGGATGAAGAGCGTGCTCAAAATGCAAAGCTTCTTCAGCCAAAAGTTGCAACACGTTCTAGTGAGACTGAAGTCTGTGAGATAGGGCAGAAGGTGTGTGAGGGGGCTTTTGACAGGAGGAACAGAGACTGGTGTGGAGCACCATTCCCACTCTCCTGATGGAGTCCAAGACTTTGGAAGTACATATGAGGTGAATCCAGCAGAGCTGCAGGGTCTTGAAAGTGTTGACTTAACGCAGCAGGTTAAGAAGGGACCTATCTTTGAGATGCAAAGTATGGAGAGCTTGCTAAAACCCCCAGTTCATACCTTCTCAAGTCATGAAGTTCCCTCAGGTGACTCCAGTCTACAAAATTCACTTTTCTTGAAGAAAGAAACCTCCAGTGCCTGTGCTTTGCAAGAGGACTCAAGTGTGATCAGATAGAAAATCAAGAGAAAAATGATTAACTGTGCAAAGAGATGATTCTGATAGGAAATATCTGCCAGTGTGATAATACCAGATGGCCAAAGCTGAAGAACAGCCTAAAAGAAGCACAACAAATGAGACAATGCCACTTACACTCTGATGTAAGTGGGAGACACTTTCTTAGGGGAGCATGAGTGTAACCCATGCCTTAAGCTTTGGGCATAGAGGCCAGCTTCCGCTTCAAGTTTTCAGCCAGCTTGTCCATGAACTCAAAGGTGTTCAGGTAATCAGAGCGTGTGACACTGGCGGGGGAAACAAAACAAGACAGGTATTAGTTGTACAGACTCAAATAATCAATGCAGAGGAAGACTGTTCAAAGAACTCTGTGCTTTGCCTCTAAAACCAAAAGAACTCTCTCCTACTCATAAGGCTAGGGCTTTTTGCCATAAGGCTCTGGGAAGAGGTAGCCAGGGGATATTTTACAGTTATGTAGGTCTTCTTCATTTATTAGGATCTGGCCACCATAGCTAAACTGTCATACAAAACATGGAAACCTTTGCAGTTCATTCTTTACTTTTTTCTCCCATTCATTTGGTGCAATAGCAGGGAGAAAGCAATCTGGACCAAGTTGCTTGGGTCAGGGAGTGTCTAATGTTCATTTTACAGCACTGGGTACAGGAAGTCCTGTGAGACAGACTCCTGTTCTTTACCATACTAAAAATAACATTCCAGCCAATGCTGTTCAGAACCATGATGTAAAACAGCCTTTTCTAGGCATAGCTGGTTATTTCATACACTTACTTAGGCAGGCCTTTGATGCAGGCAGCAAGGTCCTTTGTCATGAAGCCAGATTCAATGGTCTCAATGCAGACTTCTTCCAGGGCAACTGCAAAGTTCCTGAGGCTAGTGTTGTTGTCCAGCTTAGCTCTGTGAGCGAGGCCTCTTGTCCATGCGAAGATGGAGGCTGAGAGAGAACACTGGGTTATTCTATCTATCCAAAACTTCCTGAAAGTTGCTCTAAATCATCATGTGGAACAGTAATTGGATTTTTTAATACCAATAAAATGGAAAGCAGACTGAAAAAAAAAAAAGATACAAAATCTGGTATGGGAAAAAACACTTATCTTCATTTAGGCATCCTTTGCCTTTTGTGGAACTCGGAAAAAAACCAACCAAAGCAGACCTCAGAAACTACTCACTGCCTCCAGTAATCTCTCTATGCATGTCATTTTATTTTCTTCCTGCCCAAGTCAGAAAGAATGACAGGTGGTAGGACTCTGTAGTTACAGAGAATATTGTGACAGAAGGGTGCAGTCCTTTTCCTAACAATATGTTATGCTCTGGTCTCTATGCAAATTCAGAGGATTCTTTCCCTCATGTCCCATTCCAAGTACCCTTACACTTCAAGTGTGTACATGGCTTGGGGTGTGGTTGGTTTTTCTGGGCCATCAGAAAGAAGAGCAAAATAAAAAACAACCAACCTAAACCTTAAGGCCTTGTGGCTATAAACCAATAATTTCTTGAAGAGTGAGTGCATAAAGGCTAAGTTAGGTCTAGCTTATTGCTCACACTCACTCCATTCCAGCCTGTTTTTTGCTTCAGGCTGTAGCTGTGTCTGTAGAGACCCAGAGAAGCTGACTTAAGTCATGAGAGGACTGTGGAGGTATATTCTCTTGCCTCCCCCTCAGGCCACACTGTGATCTGAGAAGTGCTCATTAGGCCTTGGCAAACCACACCTAAGCCCTTCTCAAGCTTATCAGAAACACAGGAACTAGAGGTGTCTAATGAGCACTTTTTATTTAAATGAACAGCCTTGGAAAGGTATTTTTCTTGCCTGAATAACAACCCAAGTTGAACAATATTTTTGTTACTGAACTTTCAAAGAAAGTTACTGACTTGAATTGCAGCCAGGATGGAAAATTATAATTAAAGCCCACTCTCTTGCAACCCCATAAACAGTGACCCAAAGTGAGACCCCTCAAGCTCTTGATTATAAGGAGCTAATGCATACTATACCCTACTCTCTAACAACCCTTTCAACAGCAGCCCAAAGTACATCTTTTGGAGGTCACAATTTCCAGAAGATACACATGGAATCACAGGATAGTCTGAGGTGCAAGGGACACAGAAAGATCATTGAATCCAACTCTTACATGAATGGATACAGGGATTGAACCACACCCTTGGTGTTATTAGCACCATGCTCTGACCAACTGAGCCCACCTCAAGAGAAGGAGCTAATGTGTCTCTCTTGAACACTGATAACTGGATGGCTGTAGAGCCAGCCATGGACTATTGGTACTGACATGCCATGGAAAAGAACAAGATTTGATTGGAAAAGAGGGGCCAGGTGGAAGCAGGAGAACACTTTTCTGTGAGAAAGCACCACAACATAGTACAGTACAAGCACAAGAATGAATGGCAGCAAGTGGGCATGGAGCATAGGGTGGGATTGAGACCAAAGATTCCCAAAGTCCTCTGACCCCTTTCCAGACAGGCCTGAAAGAATGGACTGCACCTGAGGACTAATGTACATAAAAAGGTGCCCCCCTCTCCCCCCCACCCCGGCCCTCCCAAGCCCAGGTGGTGCACCCAGGGCCCTGGACATCTCAGCAGTCAGACCAATGCAACTGGATTGCCACTTAGCAGCTGGATCAGCACTGAAACCAGAATTGGAATCCTCTCAGCTGGATCAATGCTGTAACCAGGACTAGTGATCTATTTTTCTCTCTCTTTTCTCCTCTTTTTCTTCCTTTAATTCCCTCTTTTTTTTCCTCTCTATTTCTCTTTTCCTTCCTTACTTTCTTTAATTCAACTTTCCCTCTTTAATTCCTCTCTTCACTTTCACCCTGCCCCTTTATCCAAAACCCACTGCTGTGTGCTTATATAGTAGGTATTTCCATGCCATGTGTGAAATTTACTGATCTACTTTCTGATTGTTTGCAGCCCCTCTGACTTTTGCCATTACTTTTGATCAAGGGGCATTTAAGAATCTCAGGTACTTCCTTCCCCTTACACAATCTCTGGAAGAAAAATGCATTATGACCTGCAAGTTTGACCACTAAGTGGTACAGTTGTCTACAGAAAGGGTGTGGATGTTCTTACTCTAAACTTGTTCTTTCATGTGTAGAGGTGATGAAGGGCAGTGAAAAGCAGCTCACCAATGGGGTTAGTGGAGGTTTCTTGGCCTTTCTGGTGCATGCGGTAGTGACGAGTAACTGTCCCGTGAGCAGCTTCTGCTTCTACAGTCTTGCCATCAGGGCAGATCAGCACGCTGGTCATCATCCCCAGAGAGCCATAGCCTACAAAATACAAGTTTCAAAAGTTCAGTGTCTCCTTTTGGACAGCTCCCTCAAATTCCCCTTCATCTCCCCACCTACAATCCCCCAACATCTTCCACTGATAAAAAAGTCCCTGAACAGCAGAGCTGCAGTAGTGCTTCTGCAATTAATTGGCAAGTACACATCAAAAGAGCAGCTCATCTGAACACAAAGTCCAGCTGAACCATGAGATATAGATATACAGATATTCTGCACCATTTCAAGGAAATTAGTTTTCTTACCTAATTTGCTGGACAGATTTCTACTGAAAATGTACAGTAAGAGAACAGTTAAGTGTTGGGCTGCTTGCCTTTCACATAGAGTGATAGGAAACAAAACAACTTCTTATTAAGAGCATCTGCTCTTGTGAGAGGAACCAGCCACTTCTGATATTGGACATTCACACCAGTTCTAAACCTGCAGGTTTCAGAGATGTCCATGTTTGAAAGCTGCTTTGTTTAGCAGTCCTACACACATCCTTGTTCTGTGGGAGGCAGTTTAGTGGCACTGCCTCAGAAAGAGTGTATTACATAAAGCCACACGTCTCATCATGTGGATTCTGCATCCATATTTGTTTTGGCACCAGGCACCTTGGGTATATAGGATTTTGATCAAGCATTGCAATTATGTAAAGTTAAACATATCAATCTCTCTCTTTACACCTGACAGGTAGCTTTAGGTCCTGAAAGTTTTATGACTTTTCTGCAGAGCACCTGCCATCACACTCAGCAGCAGTTAGCTCAACTCAAGCTGTCAGTGACAGAACCAGCTGTCTACATACTGTCCATGAGACTAGAAAGCCTACCAGTTATCATGTGGTAGAAACTTCTCTCCTGTAAATAAATACAACTACAGAGTCTACATTCAATAGATTTTCTTATAAAAGCAAAACCATAATTTTTTGACTGCCTGATACCTCCATGACTGGCAACAAGTTTGAAATACAAGTTTTGAGACCCAACACAACATCCTGGGCCATTCCATAAGATGTGACAGAAGGACACAAGAGACTGCCACTAAGCCTGCTTCACTGTGGCACAGGAAGCACCTCATACCTTGTGCAACAGAGTCAGACTGCACATCCCCATCATAGTTCTTGCAGGCCCAGACAAAGCCTCCTTCAGATTTCAGGGCCTGAGCAACCATGTCATCAATGAGCCTGTGCTCATACCAGATCTTTTTGGCTTCAAACTGGGACTTGTATTCTCTAGAAAACAAAAACCAAAACACCTTGTCATACAAACGGAATTGCACAGTTTGTACATTGAGAAGTGCACAGAGATAACACTAAAACAAAAAAAAAAACCCTGCCTTCTCTTTTTTTACCTTGTCTACTTTGCTATAGCAAGGCTGATTCAGAGTCACAGAGGCACCCACAGAGAATCTGTGGCTTTATTAGAAGATATGGACACCACAACCACATTTAGCAGAGCTTTCTGCACTGAGTATTCTGTCTTGCAGGACAAGGGAGACAGAGATGGCATTCCCTGTGCCCTTAAAGTGTTGCTGAATGTCTGAAAAAGCAACTCAAGTCTGGAGAGGATGTTCCTGCTGCAGGCTTATGCACTGCAGTAGGAAGTACACAACTGATTACCTGTCATAGATGTCTTGGAAGATGTCTTTGAAGCGGCCATCGTATTTCTTCAGAATGGTGTTTTTGGTGCTCATGTAGAGGGGCCAGCCTTTAGACAGTGCCATCTGGAAGGAACTGTGGGCAAAATCCTTGATAGACTGGTCAAGATTGTACATTCCCATGGCTACACCACCACAGCCTGTTAGTGGAGGAAGAACAGATAGGAATCAACTAGATTTAGTTTTGGTTTAAGAATTTTGTTCTCCCCATAGCATACTCTGGCTGGCAGGCAGACTGATGCTCTCCCCAGGTGTCTTAATCTAGTTAATCAATTTAAGGTTGGTTCTTTCAGGAGAAGATTTGTTTTGTGCTATCAGCTCAAAGCTCCAGCAGTTCTGTGACACATGGATAGGAAGGTGGTTTTGTTTTACAGGCAATTACATGGTAATAATGTGATCTAATCCCTCTAAGAAGTTTTGTTCTAATCCAGCCTAAGTACTCAAGCACACAGTGACAGAAATGAATGTACCTGAGCTCCTATGAGCCATTTAAGTAATACAGTCTTTTTCTATCAAAGCAGCAGTTTGGAGTAGGAGGTCTCAAAGTCAGAAAGGGATGTGCTCACACTTTAAATGCTTTGCCCCTTCAGAACGAACTCCAGCAGTCAAGGACTGCTTTGCCTAGCTCAGGTAAACAAGACTCCACATGAATTCCTGCATTTTTTTCAGCATATGTGTGGCCTACCCTGCCTCTTTGATCCACCCACTCAGGCTCACTTCTAGCGAGTTGTGGGAAGAATGTGCCAGTGATGTGGGTGCTCAGGCAGGTCCGGAGAAGGCTCTGAGGAACTATCAGCATTCACATGACTTAGATTGTCTAAGGCATATGTGTTAGAGGCACAAATGGAAGTGTGATGAACTTGCAGCCCAGGTCATCTAGAAGAAAGCAGCACTCAAATCATGGCAGAGGATGATTGTGGGTGAAAGCAGGGTCTAGAGCTTCACGAGAAAGCTTTGTCATTTTCAGAGCACAACTGTATTTCTAGTTAAAAGTAGACACCATGTACTTAATTTTAAGCACCTCACTACCACCATCTATCTAGTTTTTGTACAGTATCAATATTAGGGATCTTTGTTCTAGAAACACCCAGAGTTTTTAAATACCTTTCCTAATATCCATTTATCCTTACCACCTTCAGATGGTTGTTGCTATATGAATATACATGCAAAATGAAGAGGGGAAGCCAGAGCAGGTTTATCTGCTTGCCAAGAGAGCAATGTCATTTAAAGTTGATATTGGCAGAGAATGAAATTCCTGTTGTTACATGCTATCCCTGTACCTTCCCTATGGAGTCAAGGACAGTTCAGGGTGTGATCAGCTACAGAGACTGTGTCCTTTGGAACCATGATTTCATGGCTGCTGGATGACAGCTATCAAATTGGAATAAAACAGTTATTTTCATACATGTAAAAGAAAATCCTTATTGCAGTCATACAATCCTACTGCCTCCTAAAAATCTCTTGATTCAGTGTCAAGGTTGAACATATTAGTACAGCAAAAAGACAAGTTTCCCTTAATCATTTGGGAGATATGCTGGCACAACAGTTATCTGTGGGGAGGGCAGCTCCCTAAACAGCAGTAATCTGCCATCTTTGCATTTCCCTGCTTTCTGCTTGCTGATGCAATGCAAAGCAGCAAATCAGACTGGCAGCTGGATGGCCACATATCTCCAACACAGGCTCACCAGTCACCTATCAAATGAAAACAGATTGGGACTGGCCGTGGAGCAGGTGAACTCCAGAAGAAAGGCTATGCAACAAGAGATGGTAGAGATGTAGGTTCTTATGAGCAAGCATGCCAGAGAAATCAAGTATTACAAAGGAGGGTCATATGTCAATCTTGGTAGCTGTTTGCCAAACCAACTGCACACAAACAAGGATGCTGTGGTTTACATGGTTTCATTTTCTTGTAGCTAAATAGATCACTGTCAGACTTTAAATCCTGAACCCTTTGATTAATGACAGACAGGAGACATGACTTGTATGATGTTTCCCTGAATCCTGCCCCTAGAGAAAACAGCCTGAGTTCTGGCAAGATGTCTGTAACTGCTTCCATTAACAAAGCCCAGCAATGTCTGGACTCTTCCTGAGCCTTGCAATGTCTGCAACAAGCGGAGCAGTAGGGAGAAGAGTGACACCAAAACCTTTGGGACTGCATCTATTAAAACAGTTACAGCCTATACAGTCAGGAGCATCCTTGCAAAATCCTCTTTCCACCTTACAGAGTAAGTGTTAATTCTCATTTCTACTGAGCAAATAAAAAGACTGCTTCATAAAAAAGGGCAAAACCTGCAAAGGTATAGAGATCAGCAAAACAAACTAAACCCAGAAAGAATTGCACATGGATTGCTCTCAAATATACCTCCCCTTAGGTCAAGCCTAGTTTACATAATAAGTTTGCCTCTGACCAGAGAGAGAAACATATATGCTGCTACCAGTCATCATATAGGAGCATGACAGATGGCCAATCTAGAACGATTGTGTTCTTGATGGGCCTCTTTGATCCCAGGAAGATTTCAAGGTACTTTCAGTACTTGACAAATAAATGAAGAAGGCTCAGACTTTCTCCCCCACTCCACCTCAAAGTCATATTTTACTATCAAAGAGATCTGACTGATAATTCAACGTTGAATTAAATCCAAAAATATCAGTATATCAGTTTTAATCGCTAATTAGAGAAAATACCTACTTTCAAAGTTATGGACCAGATATGTGACTGGTTTGCCTCCATCTGCAGGAGTGTAGGTCATCTCTACTTTTCCAGGCCCAGGTACCACAAAATCAGTTGCTCTGTACTGTTAAAAAAAAATTGCCATAATTTATCTATCAGGAAGAGAGAACCATAAAAGACAGTTCTTATTTGGGAGGGCAGGTTACAGAAAAACAGTTGTACTAAAAACTCCATTAAGTAGACTTTTAATTCAGCCATATTGTCATTGGATTATTTTACTAAAGATTAGAAAGACGAGTCATGGAATCACTTAGGTTGGAAAAGACTCTCAAGATCATCAAGTCCAACAGTTAACCCAGCACTGCCAAGAGCACCACTAAACTGTATCCTTAAATAGTCAGAAGTCTGCCTGTTTCAGAAACCATCTTCCCCTTTAGGGGAAAAAGCTCACAGATTCTTGGGCCCCATCAATTGGCAGAGTATGTACTTTTGCAGATGTGCTGAAGTTTTAAAGTGCAGAGTATTTAGACTGTTGTGTGGTTAGTGGATAGAAAGCCACTTCTCCCTGCCTCAAAAAAGCCATTCATATTACATCTTGTAAGTATCAGGGTTCATACATCATACAAGATGACATTTGAAAGGCCAACATGTAGTAAGTCTTTGAAGTTAAAAACTTTAAGTATTTAAATGCTGTCTCATTTTCCCAATTGTCCTGAACAGTACTATTTAAGGTTACATTCCCTTGAAATTTTTTTTCATGTAGTTTCCCTCCTATGGAGGGAATCTGTTCCCTGTGCTGTTCTGAAGTTAGTGTCTCGCTCCTATGTCCTTTGTATGTTCTTATATTGCTCCTTTCACTTTAATCTCATACTTCTGCAGGGTTTCAACCCTTTCCCTTTAATCCACTGTTTCCTATTATTATTTTAACCTTCTCAATTGTTCACAACCTTTAAAGATGTTGAATCCCATTTTTTTTCCTAGTGTCAGGGTTCTGCAATTATTTTCTTTTTGAAAATGTATTATTTTACCTTCCTATAGCAGGTAATTTAATGACTTGCCCTCAGTTTGCAGGTTTAGCCACCTATTTAAGCACTTGGCTCTTCTAGAAGACTTTTCTTTTGCCATGTTTGGTAGCTTTATAGCACATATGATTGCCCACGGAGAACAGTATGACTTATTCTTATCTTCCAGGCTACCCAGAGTACACAACACTGAGAATGGTTCCAGGGCTTTCCACAGTCTTGTACTACTACCATTGTCAGGGAAGTTTTGATAAAATTCCCTACTTCTGTACCACAGCCTGATGTGCCCAGGTCAGATACCAACTCTGCAGGTGTGCTGTGCAAGTTAAAGCAGCAGATCACAGTAAAAAACAAAAACAAAACCAAAAAACCAGAACAAAACCACACCCCCATATGGAAGGCAATTTTGCCTTCTAGAACTTCTAGAACTCATTCACTTTTATCCATTTTTGCTGTGAGCAATATTTGACACTAGAAAGTCCTGCAAAGTAAGAAGGTGGGCAGTGTAAAATAATATTTTTTAAGGATGTTCTCATGTAGGAAGGAGTGTTCTAGAGGTGAAGAACAATAACCTAGCAGAGTTAAGTGTCTAAGTACAGGCCTGTGTAATCCAATCACAGGTTTCTGAATGCTGTTTATACAGTGCCACTGCTCAAGGGAGAGAGGCATGAACCAGGCTCTCCCACACTTGCTGGGTGCAGTACAAATGAAGTGCTAGCACGTGTGTGCTCCCAGGTGGAATGCAAGGGACAGAGCAAGAGCACAGGGATGTCTAAGTCTTTGGAGCTCTATACCAGTCAGGAATAAGCCTGTTAAGACAAAAAGAGGGGCAAACACTGAAGTGACTCACTTGATCCCCATAAGCATGACGGCCAATGACAATGGGTTTCACCCATCCAGACACCAGCCGGGGAATGTTCTTGCAGATAATAGCCTCTCTGAAGACAGTGCCACCTAGGATGTTTCTAATTGTGCCATTGGGAGACTTCCACATCTGCTTCAACTTGAACTCCTCCACTCTGTTCTCATCAGGAGTGATAGTTGCACACTTTATGCCAACGTTGTATTTCTTTATGGCTTCAGCAGCTTCCACAGTTACTTTATCATTTGTAGCATCACGATGCTCAATGCCCAAGTCATAGCTGTAACAAACCCACAAACATGGTCAGGACTTCCCAGGACATTTGTTTGTGTTCAACAGGAAAGAAACAAGACCCCATACGTGCATGTGAGTATAGCTGCAGCATTCTGCCACAACTGAAGTTATCCCTCTTCCAGTGCAAATGCTGCTGGACTGGAAAAAACAGACTTACACAGTGACATTTCTCCTATTAGTGGAGGCTGGTAGGAGATGGGAGAAAGGAGAACTTCAGTTTATGGCTAAGGTTTGCTGCCAGCATAGGACAGTATCTCCTCTGCCTTGCCTTTTGAGTTTCCTGCAATGGCACCTGTCAGTTGAGGGTTTTCATTGAACGGAGCAGCAAAATCCCCAGACAAACATGAGCCTTTATTTCAAACCTCTTGTGCTGAAGGCTCTGGCTTCCCTCATGTACTGAGCACACGAAGCTACACTAGACTTAAAAACTGCTTTGACAAGGGACCCACAATCTTGCTCTGGAAGCAAAACTGCCAATATTCCTCTCAAACATCAGAGGAAGGTCATTTCCATACTCACTGTTTTAATAGCTTTTGGAGAACAATGGCTGCTCAGCATGGGACAGCCCTGAAGCACAGCCAGCTGTACATCAATCTAGCCATTGTGCTGCCTCAGCCAGGGGTTTGCTTGCCCTCCTCCCACCCTCTTTGAAAAGGGATGTTCTCCAGACTGTGTGCATGTATTATGCTGCTGGGTTCCTGTCTGCCTGGTTCCCAACTCCAGAAAGCCTGATGTAGGTGGCATACAAATGGCTCCAGTGGCAGGGGAAGAGGTCAGACTTGTGGGTTTAACTAAGGCAGATACCACTGAAGGCCTCTGTCCACATGGCTAGCAGCAATGTAGCTGGATACTTCTCTAATAATTATAGCTCAGTGGCCAGAAAAGGAAAAGATTATTTGTTCTGCTTGGCCAGATGCTATAGATAGCATGTCCCTTTTGCAGTACCCAGCTGCTAATATTTGTTATTTTCCAGAAGGGAGTAGAGGAGCACAGTCTAGCTTCAGGGAGTAATTGCAACAGTTAGCTCACATTGTCAACAGCAGAGCTGAGGCCTATAGCCATCAGGGCAGAGTCTGTGCCTTGCACACACCCTTCTCTCCTCTGGGCAGATCTTCAAATGGGCATGGCAAGAAGCCATAAGCCCACCAGGGGTGCAGGATGCTATGCTTCAAGTCAGGGACTGGCTGAAACAGCCCATATTTCTTCTCACTGTTTAGGCTGCAGGTTCATGCAGACTGTCCAGGTGCTGGAAACCCCAAGACACAGGAAAACAAAATACAGGCCATGTCTCTGAGAAACTTTCTTAGAGGAACAGTACAGGCAAAACTCTAATTCACAATTCAGCATGCACTGCTTACTGCTGTGAGGAACCCTGGAGGGCATGCTTCCCGTGCTAAATGAAAATCCACCAATACCTACTGACACATGCAAACTTCAGTACATTCAGCTGAATGTCACAGAGTCATTACCTGTGCAAATCCAGATCTACATAAGGAAAAATCAGCTTTTCTTTAATCAGCTCCCAGATGACCCGTGTCATTTCATCTCCTTGCATCTCCACAACGGAGCCTCCACGGATTTTTTTAGACATCTTGAGCTGCAATAGGCATAAAAAAAGTCCAACCCAAGTTAAAAGCTACCAACACTTGTATCCTGCATTTTAACAACATAACTAGGTGAGGCAGTAACATAGCAGACAGGATATCTCCAAAAAGTCTTAAAAATAACCTCAGTTTATCCTTAGTTTCATGCTACATGGTATTTTCCTTAAAGCCCCAGCTCCTAGAGAGATCTATGTGAGGATAAAAAGAAAGGTTAATATCTTGACAATTAAGGACATGGGCTTTAATTATGATTGGATCAAAAAAATTAAAAATATTACCAAATTCTTCCCACAAATTCCACAGAAATAGATGAGCACTGTTTACTTTTAGATTTCACGAGTTCTAGTCCAGTTACCTGTTACCCCACCTTTTTCTGAAAATCAGGGGTTAATGGACATGATTACAATGACAGCTCATACTGCTGAAACTATTAAGATTAATATGTTGTAAGCTTCTTTATTAACTTTGTCCCCCAGGAAGGAAGGAAACGGGTAGAAAAATCCAAGGCCTACACATCAAGAGTATTTTCTTGTGGCAAGCTTTATTACTACAGATAAAATAAATACTGGACAGATTTGTTTGCTGTAGGGAACAGAGGTTTCCCAAGATATTTGTGAACAAAGGCTAAAAAAAAAAAAAAACCAAACTTGAACTCTGCCCTTCTATTTGCACTTTGTTCTTTGTCAAGACAGCCTCAGAAGGCACTGAACTGCTCTAAAGTGCCCTTCTTTCCAACAGCCAGAGTTTCTTGGGTCTCAGCTGCGATTACGCAAGAGCTATGACTTGGCAAGCTCCTCCTTCAGACAGTTCCGTGCTTGTGTGCAGCTGCTGGGATACTACGGTGAGATAGCAAGCCCTTGTGCCTGAGGCTGCAGTCCCAGAGACCAAGGGCCAGGATTGACTCGATCCAGAATGAAGGGTCCTACTGAACACGGGATCTGTTCATCCAGACCAAGTCATTCCAAGGCAGGAGGCTTGCAGAGCAAGGGCCTCACATTACAAGCATGCTGGGAGACTATCCCAGGGTTAATTTTTTTTTAATATTAAACTAACTTGTGCTGCATTTCCAAAATCCAATCTATTAAACAATTTTAGTCTGGGAAGAGAGTAAAATTTCTAAGCTATGTTCACAGGATCAAGCTTTCCCGAACCTTTTAAAGTGCAAAAATGAAAAAAAAACCACAAAAAACCCAACAACAGTAACAAAAAACCAAAACACCAAAAAAGACAACCCCAAACAAAAAAAAAAAAAAACCAAAAAAAAACCCGCCACCCAAAAAATAACACAAAACCCTAAAAAAAAAAAAAATTGAAAAGGTAAAATAAGGCTGTTTTACTGAGACTCAGTTTAAAAGATAACTACTTCAGGCATTTGTATCCCTAACACAGAGAGTACCTTGGCTTATATTGGGCCTCTCTAGTCCTCAAGGAGAACTTGAACTTCAAATAACCTCACTATCTGAAATCAGTTTAATTATGCAAGTATTTTGAACCCAATTTTCAATTATGACTATCTAAATAATAAGGTCTGTATCATAGTCCATGGCCTAGGCACAGAATTACTACTGTGGGAGAGTTCAGTTTTGCTTTTGGCATAATCTGAGAAACAGTCTGATTCATTTAAGTAAAAATGTAGACAAGCACAAACCCAGAAAACACTGCTTGTTTTGTGGTTTGGTTCCACTGAACTAAGACAAATCAGACTATGTCAGTCATAGCAATCAGTTTGGCTTCAGAACCATTCGATGCTGCTGCCACGCAGAGAACACAAAGGTAGAGACACACCTCCACCGATGCGTGGGAACAGCAGCCTCTTCACCAGCTCTGACAGCATCCAATACGTTTGTGCGATCACGGCCCAGGTACTGGCACTCTTCCCATCCTCAATCACCAGTGCCCCCAGTTTCTCTATGAACTGGGGCAGTACTGCAGTAGCATCCCTTGTCTGTACACCAGTCAAGGTGCCGAGAGGCTCCTCCAGAGAGCACACATTCCCCAGAGTTCAACTTTGTCACTCGTCCCCTCTGATTTTATACTGAGCTGCCAAAATCCAGCAAGGTCTTTCCCCTGCAGCAGCTCTTCTCTAAATACACTTAACCCAGGCACACAGCCAAGGCAACTTAGAAGAAATCGTCTATTTCCAAATTCCTCTTGGTCCCGCGGAAGGGCTCGGGGCCTACGGGCAATAATTAACTATTGCAACAAGTCCGTAACTCCGGTGCACGGCCGATCTCCTTGGAGGAGGCGGCTCGCAGGGGGCACGGAGCGGGTCGCTGGCACCGACCGAGTCTCGGCTGCACTCGCCTCTGACAAGGCGATCTGGTGGCACACGGGGGATTTTCTCACCGGGCCGAGGGCAGCAGCCGCCGCCGCGGCCAAGACTGAAGCCCCAGCACTGGCACGGCCGCGACTGCGGCCACTCCCCAAGCGGGAGGGGACAGCCGAGGGGCCCCGAGCCCAGCCCGCGCCAGGGCCACCACCGACTAGCGAGAGACCCGAGGACTACGAGAGGAGACAGCCTGGCCCAGGACAGGGTGGGCGATCCCGGGGTGCAGTACCCTCAGCGCCTCAGCGACAGTCACGGCGGGCGGGGCGCGGTCGCGGGGTCCCGCCCGCCCCGAGGGAAAAAAAGCCCTTGAACACAATCGCACCCTTGGGGGACCCGCTGCGGGGCGCCGCCCGCAGGAGAGAAAGGACAAAGGGTGCTGTGCGGGCGCCGAAGCTGGGGCGGTGGCGCTGCCCTTTACCTGCAGGCCCGGTGCCGGTGCGTTCTCCGTTCCGTGCGGCGGTGCGGCGGCGCTGCGGGGCCGGGCCGTGCGCGGGGCCCTTTATGTGGCCGCGCCCCCCGCCCCGCCCGGCCCGCACCCGCGGCGCCCCCTGCTGGCCGCGCCCCCTGCTGGCGGCGCGCGGCCCTGCCTCCGGCGGCGGCGCGAGGCCGCTAGGGGGCGCGAGGCTGGCGCGGGGCCAGCAGCCGGGCCCGTCCCGGTCTCGCGCGCCGGTGCCCCCGTGCGAGGGCCCCGCGGCAGCTTGGACCGTGCGGTTGCCGTTCCGGGCCGGCCGCGTTCCGCGCTCGGCCACCCCCGCGCAGTGAGTGCCCGCTGGCACAGGGAACCCGCTGGCGCCGGGGGGCTCGGGCGTGGTCCAGGGAGAGTGCTGCAGCCCAGCCCGGGGATGCGGTACACACAGCGGGCACGGGCTATTCCGCTGGCGCTGTGGCGGCCGTGTCGACACCACGGCCCTGGGGAAGCAGCGGGCACCTCTCTGGGGCTGGGGCGAGGCGGGGAGAGTGGCCGGGAAGGAACCTCGGGGCGGGAATAGAAGAGAAGGGACTATTAATGAAATAAGGTGCACTCCAAGTTCCCGGGGGACTTGGAGTACACCTCCCGCCATCAGCTCCCGAGGCAGCAGCCCGGGTGTGCCGCGCCCGGGCGGAGCAGCCGGGAAGGGCCGCGGGGCGGGGCCGGGCGCTGCCGGCGGGTGGAGTGCGCGGAGCTTCGATTGGCGATGCCTAGGCGGGAGAGGCGCGGTCGGCGGGCGGTTGGTCGGGGCTGGCGGCGCCGCCGGGCCGGGCGGTGAAGGAAGAGCGGCGGTGCCGCCCCAGCACCGGCACCGCAGCCGCGGGCAGCAGGTGAGCACCGTCCGCCGGCACCGCTCTGCGGCCCCCTTGCTCCGCTCGCCTTCTCCGGGCCTGCCCCTGGTAGCGATCGGCTGTGGCTCTCCGGGGGTCACTGCCCACCGCGTCCGCGCCGTCCCGTCACAGGTGATCTCCGGGTCTGCCATCCCAGGCGAGGGAAGGCGGCGGTGTCCCCTTCACGGAGGGGAGAGCGGAGCTGCTGTCTCCTGCGCAGAGGTTGGAGGGGAAGCGTGTCAGTCACGCAGTTATGTCCGAATTGCGGGTAGTCTTGCACCGGGGTGTGTTATCCGGGTGCCCGGGAGTCATGTGTGTGTAGGAAGAAGGGGCCGTGTCCTTCTGGCGCTGGGTGGCTGTGGGCAGGTCTGTGGGACGCGGGATGTCCCCGCGCTGCTCTGCGGGGAACAGCAGTGCGTGTGGGGAGGGAGCCTCACGGCCACCCTCCTACTCCGTGTTTTGTCGGTGGGGAATTGGTGATTGCTGAAGCTGCAGCTTCGGGTGGGTTTAGATGCATTCCCCGTGACTGTTGGTGAGGATCCTGTGAGAAATGTACTCTGGTTTTCTTCTTGTTCACCGATATGTGCACCTTGCTTTCCCCTTTCCCGTATTATACAAAGAAGTGACTGTTTCTTGGTTTCTTGTGGTGGTGTGGTGGGGGAGTATTTTCCCTTTAGTGGGACAGCTAAAGCATAAAAAGGCTGATAGATTCTGTAGTTAGTGTGTTGTACAGCACAGAAAATCTAGACGTTTCTGGAACTAATGCTAGGTATAATGCTATTATTTTTAACAGTTTTAATTAGACCAATACTGCTGTGACAGAAGCAGTTATTATGTTTTTTTCCCCCTTGAAATGCAAGTTTTTGTATAATCACACATACATATATACATATTTAATGCACATTTAGACCCTTGCTTGTAACTCTTATCTTGCCAGGCTATAGTCAGTTGCTGAAATAGGAGCATAGTTTCATAGTGGGATGTTTAACGTGGTGCTATTTGTGAAGGTACACCCTTGTTGTATGTTCAGCATTTAAAAAGCAAACTATTAGTTGCCTTAAGATTGAAGAAACAATTCCAAATTTACCTGAAGAGTGTGTTTCAAGGGAAATGTTCCATGAACTCTGGTGTTTAAGTACATTCGAGTCACCTGAATGAATAATACTGATGAAATGAACAACAAAACAACATGCCCTGATTTACAGGGTAGAGGGATGTGGAAGACTAAGACAGCCTTACATAAAGAACCTGAACAAAGTTTTTCTTGAAACTTAGTAAATGAAGCCTCTCTGCTTTCTTGTAAATGATGCCTCTCTGCTTTCTTTCCTGAGGACATGTGAATAGCAAAAGAAACTCTGAGCTGAAGGTGCTTACTGTACAGAGCAACAGGCAGAAGTCCACTGAGCAGTCACGTGAATGACTTGCAGATACATCTTTTTGGCATTCTTTGTAGGAAAAGCCAAACTTTGCCACATGAGCTGCTTGTTAGCATGTTCAGTGTCACTTGCTGTTCATGATGATTTTCTCTGGACTTCACACATTTCTTACAGTGTGGCTTCCTGGAACTTGGAAGAAAATATTCTAGTGAGCAATATATGCCTGTAAGTTCTAGGGGACAGTTGTGGGAGTCGGAAATTGTTATTTCATGAAGAAGTGGGTATCAGCTGCTAAGCAGGTAGTATGTTCATAAGGGGTTTTGATCCTTGGCACAGGTAAAAATCAGCCATCACTCATAGGCTCCATCAGCTCCCTGTGTTCCTACTCTCTCAAACATTTCACTAAATCTTTCTTAAACAAAGGTAGTAAGCACCTTAGCCTAGCAGGCTAGAAATGCAGGCTGAGTGAGGTGTTGTGAAAGAAATTGGGTGTCTGATCAGCTTAGAGAGTGTGGGTCGGGGAAAAGTATGACTCTTGGCTGTATGGCAGCTTTGGTACGCAGAAAATAGGGTTTACAAGTATGGCTTCTTCTAATACAGAAACTGGTTTGAGGGTTTTGCTTGTTTTTCCTAAGTGGAGCTGCTCCTGAAAACGAGGATGTTTGCAGATGTTAGATTTGGCAACAAATAAACCTCAGTTCAGGTTGCTTCCCTGGTA
Source organism: Haemorhous mexicanus (assembly GCF_027477595.1). Lineage (NCBI taxonomy): Eukaryota > Metazoa > Chordata > Aves > Passeriformes > Fringillidae > Haemorhous > Haemorhous mexicanus. The sequence continues at coordinate 24,215,580 of NC_082348.1, read as the reverse complement.
ACCTGCACAAGGGCCTGTATTGTAATGCAGAGGGGAGGAAAACAGTTTCCTACCAAAATTAATCTTTCAGTCTTGTTTTTGTTTGTAGTTCATTCTACTTCTCATTCTGAAGTTAACCTGGCCAAACAACAAGTCTGCCTTGTGCTTGCTCAGGCATGCCTGTTTTCAGTTCTGTTACAAGGGCTGCAGAAGTCACAACATTAGGAGAAAAGCTGTTAAAACTTCTTTGTGGTATGTCTGCAGAGTCTCCAATTGAAAACTTCAAGTTCTTATAAACCTCTGCTGCAGTGTGTCATCAGTGTAGTGGTGGTTTATACTGTTGCTCTGGATGTTTAACTAGGCACTCTGAATTACACTCTGCAGAGGTGCTGGGCAGGGGGCACGGGCTCCTCTGGCATGCTTGGCCCGTGCTAATTGCAGGTACCTGTGGTCAGTTGGGTGAATGTCTGTCCTCGGGGATCTAATGAGACATCTCCTGTTCAGAAGGCTGAGGAGGTTCTGTTTCACCATCCCTTGTGTAATGTGTGTTGCTGACCTCTTTCCAGGGCACCTGAAATGGCTGCAGATGAGAAGCGCTCTCCAACACTGGACTCCAGCAGTGACCTACCTCGTTCTCCCAGCAGCCCATCTCATCTCACTCACTTCAAACCCCTGACTCCTGACCAGGACGAGCCTCCTTTTAAATCAGCTTACAGCTCTTTTGTAAATCTCTTCCGTTTCAGCAAAGGTGGGTGCTGGGGGGATGTGTGGGCATGGCTTGTGCGTGCTGTTTGCTGCTTATAAAACACCTCAGAACATAGAAGCATAATGTCAAAGGGCTGATGTCAGCTCTTTGATGAGGGATGTTGCATCTGGCTTTTGGGTGATGTAGGAGAGCTTTATTATGAAAGATAGCCAGTGTCTTGCAGCTGGAAATCTGTAGCTGCCCACGGAAGTCAAAGACAAACCAGTTAGCAGTTGTATTGTATAGATTCTAGTTAGAATAGAAACTAGTTAGCAGGTAGTATTGTATAGATTCTTAGCCTGATATCAGAATTTCCTTTGCCTGTATGATTTTTTTTTTGAGCTAAAGTAGGAGTAACCCTCTGCCAGCCTACATGAGCAAAATGTGTGCTTGTCCTTCCAGTGCAAGTTCTTAGTTCAGACTTCATCTACCTCTCACCTTCCTGTGCATCTCATACCTGCAGCTGGGTGACAGCTGACCTGCAGTAAAGCAGGAAGTCCACATTAATTTGCATGGCTTAGGTGTTCCCCATCAAGAAGTCTGAAGTGTTGTGAAAGTTTTGTATATTAAAAAGTATTACATGATTTTGGCCTTTGTGCTGCAGGTGTCATTAAATTTGTTCTCAATGGGCAAACTGTGAAAGAATTGTGTGAGTTCCTTTTTGTTTCAATGAAAGATTCTGCAGAGAATGGTGAATGAAAGCACCTGGATTTTGTGCAAAGTTTGTGTATCCCTTTACTGGAGATGGCCCACTGGTCAGCTGCCTTTGTTTAGTCTGTTCATTATCCAGCTTTGTTAAGCATACTTCAGCAATGTTTGAGCTGAGGGAAAAGAGCCAAACAGCTTTTTGTGTAACTGATCTGTTCAGACTCTTCTTATGCAGAATGAAAAATAATTACTTGGTATGACTGCTATTAGTTTGCATACTAGAGTAGCATCTGTCATTGCTCATTTATTGAAAGTAGCATAAAATGTGGTCAATATTGGCTTCACTTGTTTTTTTCTGACAAATGTAGCTGGAGTCAGCAATGTCTTTTGTTGAGTGAATGGGAAAACAACCTTGAAACAACACATGAAATGTGCATCTTACTGGAATCAATGAGAACCTGTCTGTACTTGATCTGCTGATGGAAATTAAAGGCTGTGGTAATTTAACTGTGACCTCAGTATTGGCTTGTAAAATAACTGAAAATCTCTTTTCAAGGCAGAAGCTGATAGTCAAGTGTAGCTATGCTATGTAGCAAGAATAATTCATGTTCATATTCACAAATAATCTGCCAGGGGTTTTTTTGCCACTTTTCACATTAGGGAATTTCTGAAATAGCCTGAGCCTTGAAGACAGCCTACTGTCCAGTTTCTGTGATGTGTATAGTACTTCTAAAACAAAAAATTCATTTGTTTTGTTTAATCATGATCCAAAAGAGCTATTTGTGTGAGTTTTTTTCACCTTAGCTTTGCATGTACTACTGGTTTTCTTTATCACATCTGAAAGGTGATTTCTTGCTTTTTGCCAACTCTAGATGATGGCAGGCTTTCAACCCCAGCAGAGAGAGCAGAGGCAGGACAGAGTGATCCACAAGCATTGAGTGGTGGCTGGTCCAGTCCTCAGCATCATCCCACGAGGGCTCAGTCTCTGAGATCACCAATCCCTTACAAAAAACAACTGAGTGGTGAGCTGCAAAGAAGATCTTCTGCAACTCTGGGTAATTTCTGTCTGCTCTTTGTTCTATAAGGCAGTGTTGCACTAGCCAGGATGCTTCAGGGTGAGGTGGAAGGATGTGAACAAAGGCTCACTGAGTGTCTAGATTCATACGAGAATTTAATATGAGGCTACACTGCTTCTCTTAGTGAGGTTACACTTTAACCTCATAACTCTCCACTGTTCTTGGTGTTCCAGCAAGACACCTTGTTGGTGCTCTGCTCTTTTAATTGGAAAACAGTCTGGAACAGAAGAGGCTGCCAAAACACATCTAGTGTTTTAAAGTCACCTGAACTTTGATCCTGACCATTTCTGCTTTGTCTTGAGAGACTACAGTTTTTTAACATCTACATGCCAGCTCTAACTTTAGTACTTAGTTGGGGTGGATTTGGTGTTTGGGCCTTCAAGGGAGTTGTAAATGAAGGTTTTTGCTTGTAGTTGTTTCGAGGAGAATTGAATAGGAAGTTGTGCTTAAGATTTTTTTTCAATCCTGCCTAAACTATTGCCAGATTCTGTACTGAATCTTTTAGCTGGTATGTGAATTGATTGCAACTGTGTAATGCTTTAGGAAGATGTGAAAGAGCTAGTAAGTAGATTACAGGGGTCCCTCTTGAGATCTGACTGGTTACTGTTGGTTGTTGATGATAGCCTTGAGGAAACTGCTAAACTGGGTAACAACCTTGTGCAAGGCAGTATTTCCAGGAGTGTGGTACCTAGTGCAAACAAATCAGATCCTAAATGTTGTTAATGTGTATGGGAGTTTCAGAAAGACGTGTAGTTTTGGTAGCCTGGCAAAAGTCTAGTACAGAGAACTGGCATTTTTACCTAAGTCATTTACATGCTTAGTGAAACATGTTCTTCATCTTCCTCCTTGCCCTCTAGTACTATTTGATCTTTTTAGTTGTACTTCCAATGAACCAATTAAGGGGATTAATTAATTTAGGGGTTTTGTTTTGTTTGCTTGGGCTCTTTCTTAAAGAATGTTCTCAAAAACAGCCATATGCTCTTGCCTGATAAGCCAATTTACTTTTACTTGGTACCTCTTGTAAATCACTTGGAAATAGCCTGGGGATTAGATGTTAGAAACCTTCACGAAGTATGTTGTTTGATACTCAGAAGGCAGAAGTAATCTTGCTGTTTGACTTCCTCTGGGATTAGGCAGCCAGGGAATAAAATTTAGTTTAAGGTGTGTGGGAGGAACTGTTTCTGTATTATTCCATCTCTTTTTTAGGACCTCCATTCATACCTCTGGGTTTGGATGCAAATGTACTTAGAAAAATGTGATAATGAATTAGCCTGTAAAGAAGTAAAGTTAGGACAAGCAGGAATTGCTGCTCACTCTTTGAAGAGATTTCTGTGGTACCATGTGCTGAGCAGCCTGACTTGCTGTTGAGGATTTTCTCCCAAACAACCTTGGTGCTGTGACAAACATGAGCTCTGTGTAACACGTGTAAAAGTGTACTGAATTAGTGAGAAGGTTTGGGGGAGTGTTTCAGGCCTTTTCACTTTATTTGAAGAGGGGGAAAAATACTTGCATTTTCCTTCTCTAAAAGTCAGGCATTACGTTTTTTTGAAACATACTTTAGAAAATTATTTTTCTTTCCTTTTTTTACCTTAAATCATGCTGAATAATTAGGTCTTTGAGGATTTTCTTTGTGTAGCAGAGAATTTTATTTCTGCTAATGCAGCTGATGCTGGCCTGCACAAATAATCTTAGAAATTATTGCCATATCTAAATGGTTAAAAGCAAGAAAATAAGTGATGGGATTTACTTAAACATCCAGATGGGTAAATTGGTTCACCCACTGACTTCAGTGACAGAGAGGTGTTTAATTGAGTTAAGTTTTCTTGTAGCCCTGTGTCCACAGGCCTGTAAGTGTCTCTGGGCTTTACCATTACTTGGATAGTTAATAACATGGGCAGGTGTAGGCAGGAAAATATATAAGCACTTCACAAAGGTCTCTCTAGCCTACTTGATCTTAAATAATGTATCAAGTTAAACAAACTGAAAGGAGTAAATAAATAAAAAGTTGCTTCTGGTGCCTCTAAATAGTGATGAAATGAAATTCCTCCTGAAGATGCTGACCCTCACCTCTCATCTGTCCATTAGCTTGTAGTGTCTATGCAGCACATCTCATTGCTTGGGGCCCACGCTGTCTGACAGCTGCAAGTGCAGAACAGCATGGAGGGATGCTGGCTTTTGGAGGACACTGTCTGGCAGCAGTTGTGTAGGGTTTCAGTTCTGTGCTTCCCTTCAGGACTGCTTACACAAAACTGTTATAATAGCTTCTTACTGGCTTTTGTGAAAATAGGAGGAGCTATTGGATGCCTGGCTTATGTCAGAGATGCTCTGAGGGTTGTGTGGCTGAAGAACCAGTGCTGAGACTCTGCAGTGGCTCCTGTGGCCTCTCTCTTGCGTAGTCTGTTGCATCATCATGTGCTGGTTGTGTTGGACTGTGTGTGCTGTGCTGTCAGATGAAGGCTTTCAAGGTGCTGGATTGAACCAAAATAGTCCAACTATGAGACTATTGTCACTGAGATAATGTCACAGCTTGCAAATCCTGTTTAAGGAGAACTGGAAATGCTGACTGCTGCAGAGGGAGCATGGATAGCAAAACACTTCTAGCTTGTTACCCTGTCATGAAGGATAATGCTGTTAATGCTAGACAATTGTGGCAGACTGGCAGTAATAGGGAGTGGCAAAGGAGCTTAGCAGGAGCAAAGGAATGGCCAATGATCATATAGGGGAAGAAGGCCTGAGGAAAGCATGTGGTACTTACTGGAAATCATTGTGGAGCATGATGTACTATCCCCCATCATCTTTTCTAATCAAAAAGATTTTGGAACATGGAAATGCATGCTATAAAATGAAGCTAAGGGCAGTTTTCCTACTTTTCATCGCAGTACTTCCTATGGCAGTGATTTGAGGAAGATGTGATGTTTGAACTGTGGTAGTGAAATTGAATATGAAATTTTATGCTGTGGCAGCAAGTAATTAGAAAGCAATTTGGGTTGTTTCGTATTAGCAAAACCAGTATCTCTGGCAGGGGTATTTTTTTATTGTTGAAACTGTGTCAATCTCTACCTTTTGTGTCATTCATTATGGTCAGTTCTCTAAACTGAAACTATAGGTTGCAAAAAAGTAGTTCTTGTGGTGTTTTTGCCTTGTCATTCACTGTAAAATGAATGCTAAAATACTGTAGAATCATGAAACTCTGTGAAAACATATTTCTATACTTCAGAGTTTTCTTTTAGGTTTTACCAAGGATCAGCAACCATAAAGACATATAGGAAGGGTGATGTTTACTGTTTAAATAAGTTAACTATTGTTTTTCGCTGTAGAAGTTAATTTTTAACTTATAATAATGCAGTTTGGATCAGGGGTAAGAGTTAACCTGAGATTGATACCTGGGAATTCTTTTTGAAGGATGGTGTTTTAGACAGTGTTTCCTTTACTGCAGGAATGATCACTTCTTACTTTCTTGCTATACAGTGTTTTTCCTCAGAAAGAGAGAAATCTCATTATTGAGAAGGAAAAGAAACAGCTGAATTTTAATCTGAGTATCATTCAGCTTCTCAAGTATAAACAGGTTGGCCATGTGCTGCTACTGCAGCACAGTATGCTGATGGCATACTTTTTCTCATGTGGGTGACATCATTCTGACATTGTTTAGTGGAACAGAGAAAAGGGCATTTAACTAGCAAGAGCCAGTGTGGAGTTCCCTGTGGCATTTCCTCAGTGCTGTGTATGTTTGTTTTTGAAAGTCACTTGCCTGACAAGATTTATTGGTAGTTAGGCAGTAGATCTGATAATTCTTTGAATTGGAAGCAACATTCCTGGAAAGGAGATACTCTTGAATTGGGAGGAAGTACCAGGAAGTAAACGCAGCACAGATCTTGTGATAGAAGTAAGGAGGAGCCAGAGGTTTCTCTGGTATTATCAATGTCTTCCTGAAATATGAAGGTCCCCTTAATCACCCTAAAATTCTTAACTTTGTACTGCCCAAAAGTCTGTTTGATTTTTATAAAGAAATCAATTTGAAGTGGCGAGTTACAGAAATGGGTTTCTTTTCTTAAAAAGGAAAATGTTGTGCATTTTTTGTTGTACACAGCAGCAAAGTGTGGGCTGATTGACTAAAAATACCTCCTAAGAAGCTGAAGAAGGGGGCATGGAATCCCACAGTTTCAGTCCCATTAAGGGAGGGCTTTGGTCTGCTGCCCAGGAAGCAGTAGCGTAGCTGTTACTGCACAGCAACAGTTAACGGGCTTCAGGCAGAGCTGTCAGCGTTCCTGCTGACATCAGGGAGAGCTCAGTCAGTAAACAGTGAGCAGCCATGTCTGCTCTTCCTGCACTAGGGGCAAGCTAAATAAAACACTAGTCAGATGGAGAGCAACGAAGCTGGTAAGAAACTTTAAACTATTCAGAAAGTTATTGATCTAGGGAAGAGACTCTGAAAATGTTTAAGTGTTTAGGTAAATAGAGTACTGTGATTTCAAATCTTCCTGGAGAGAAGGAGCCTATTTGTAATTTGTTCAGCAATGCTTCAAAGTAAAAGAAATTAGCTGCATTGCATTTTTATTCAGGAAGTCTCTTTGCTATATTTAATCAAGAATGACTGTACAAATTCTCAACAACCTGTTGTTTTTGTTAGGAGAAAAAACCAACAAACCAAACAACAACCAAAAAAAAAAAAAAACCCAAACCCCTCAAAAATGTGAACTTCTGAATTACTGTTTTTAATAGGAACTGAGCAATGGAGTCCTGATTTTTTTGCTGTAGTAATTTATAAATAAGTTCAGGTCAAAGCATTGATTTATACTACTTCTAGAATGAATGTGTATATTGTAGCAATTATTTTGCAAGTATTAGTATCCTAGAGGGATTTTAAAAATGAGACCTCAGTGTTTTGTAACAGACTACTACAAGCTTCATCTAGTAGGTTGAAAATCACTTCTTTGAAAGATGTTTTCATTCTCAGAGAACTTAAATGGCTTCTTGTAAACACAGTGGGTGGTATTTAAAATGTCAGTCACAGCAAACTATCTGGCATCAAGGGCTAGGAGCCATACACATTGTAACTTTGTTACATGTATATATACGTGAATGTTCTCCCCTCTAATGGAGCTTTGTGTTGTGATGTGAGTGTTGATGTATCATGGAAGAAATGAATATTGCTCTCTCTTCCCTTCCAGACAATCGAAGGAAAGTAGAACCACCTCTTGGAGGTCATGATCCTCGAACTGCAGTTCAGTTAAGAAGCCTCAGCACTGTTTTAAAACGCCTCAAAGAAATCATGGAGGGGAAGAGCCAGGTACTTCTTTAGAAGGATTTGTAGGCCAAACCATCTAGAAAATTTACTCTTTACCATCTAGAAAATTAACTCTTTACTGGGCTTTTCTGAGCTTTTTTTTTAGATACATCATGGGGATTTTTTTTTTCGGATATTTGAAGGATGAGTGAATAAACTCTTAAAGCATGGTGTGAATGCAGGGGAAACAATTTCTTTTGATGCTGACTTTTGACTTGCCAAACATCTGTCATATTGGGGGAGTGAATCATTTGTGTTTACTTGGCTTCTTGTGCTTGGATCAGATGCTTCTTTTTAGACTCCTTCCCACTTATGTGTTACCCAGTCTAGTGAAAAAAACCCTAATAGTTTTCTCCCTAGAAGGCAAACCATGGACAGGTGAAACACATTAACTGTCACAAATACTAATGAGAATTCTTGGAGTGGTTTAAATCTGCTGCTTACTGTGCTACTGATTGTCCAGCAATATTTGCTTGAAAGGTATGCCCTGTTAATCAGTTTTGATTATAGACAAGAGTCTGGTGGTGGCTACTGACTTGCTGATTTCATCTCCATCTCCTGAGTTGGACCATACCTTTAAGAAGAGGCTCTAGTTGAGGAAAGAATCCACACCTATTTATAAGTGAGGGTATAAATAGCTTGTCTGTGGGCAAGACATGAACAGGCAAAAGTACATTTAATTAAACTGGTAGAGGAAGGGAATGGCTTTTGGCTTGATAGCTTTTATAGTTAGACTTTGAGTAAACTTAGTTAGCTTCCAGTGCTATTCTGCTTGTAAGAATAATCTTGCTTTGATAGAAAGGGCAAGATTTTTGAGAGCAAAGCAGAAGCCTTTCATTGCAGTAAGCAGGGCATTGAGTATGCCCCTTATTAATATTTCATTTTGTGGCAACTTCTGAAGGCCTTAGAGATTTTCAGATGTATTTGAGGCTACTGGAGGAGTGCTGAAACAGACAGGATACAGCAGTAAATGAATATGACCAGGTCTTCTGGAGACAGTCTTTTAGTTGTCAGCACACTGACTTCTGTAAAAAAGGTAAAGCATCACTGCTCTTGACTGCAGCCGTGTTTTGCTTGAGTCATTTCAGGGGGCACTTTGTTCCTGCTGTGGGCTTGGCTTGTCTCTACAGAAGACCTCTTTACTTTTTTAGAAAGCTTGTGTCAGATTTGAAAGGTGTTGTTCTAATGAGCCTATACTGCTAAGGCAGGCCAAACTTCTGTTTTGTCTCATGACAAGTGCAGCCTGAAAGGAGGGCAGAGAGTTGGGAGGTGTGACCAGCAGTGACTGGATTTCTGGACACAGTCACATGGAACTGGGGCACAGCACTGGTGTTTGGAACAGCCCATCTCGTGTGGTAGATCCAGAGACCTGGCTTATTATGCAGCGCTGAAAAACAACCTGTTATATGGCATCCCCTGCAGCTTTGCAGCCGTTCTTTGGCAAAGTTCTTCACTCCAACTTTCCCTGCTTGAAGCTGAGTGTTTATCTTAAAAAGTTGTAGATTCTCTAAAACACTAGACTGTCTTGAGCAGTCTTCAGCCTCTTTCTGTGTGGGTTTTCTTGGCTGAGGACAGCATGAAAGTGTTGTGTTGTTGATCATAACTGCTTTGGCCTCAAAATTGGTCTAGCAGCTATGTCAAACTTTAGTTTGTGAATATCCAAAAATAAATCCCAATTTAAAATAAAGCCCAATGGGGTTTTTTTTTCTTATGTGAAAATGAGAGCAGGGATCACCTTTCTTTTGTGTGATTACTCTCTTCTCTGATTGTTTTGAGATAATGCTTGCAGCAGTTTCTCTTCCTGAGAAAAACCCGGTGTATTCAGTCCCTCTGAAAAGGCTTTTTGCCAGAACTGAACTCTAGCAAAGAGTGTTGCACAGGCAGGGCTGTCATGTGACCATTAGCAGTTGTCTCCTTCCATGGGAGTTGCAGCTGGTGTGCTCAGAATCACAATTGAGAGTTTGTCTTGCTCTATAGCTTCTACGCCAATGGGAGATTTAACTCTGTTTTTAAGATGATGTTTTTCCTGTGGCTATACCAATGCTGTTAATTAATATATGTTGTTGTCTGCTGAATGTGAATTTCAGTTTTCTTCACATAGCAGTTAACCCGGAGTTTTGAAACAAAATCAATCTGGGATGGGCTTTTCCAGCTGTTTACTGAAATGCTGAAGAATTTGATCAAATAATAAAACTTTTTGCATGTATCTATAATCCTTTCAAAACATATCCCAATATTAGCTGTTGAAATGATCTTCCTGCAGTGACAATTTCTGATAACTTGATATACTCCTAGATAACAGCTTCAACTGATATGTGGTGGATTTTTTTTTCTTCTCATTTTAAAACTGTGCTAGTTGAGGACCTCTCATGTGCTGGGGGCAAATGAGAGGCAAGAGCAATCACTACTTCATATATTTGTTTATTTTTGACTTCTCTCTACGTCTTATGATAGTTTTATTCTGCTTTGCTCCAATCTTGGGTCAAGGAGGCAAAGTCCTACTGGATTTATTCTCTTAATTCAGAGCTCTCAGCCTTCTGACTCCCTGTAAAACCACGTGAAAAATCCTTTGTGTGGTTTTATGCAAGAGTGTGTGTACACGTGCACGGATATGTGGATATGAAATTTTCTTTTCCATAAGCATAGTCTACAAAGAGTCATGAAACTAAACATGCTTTCTTATTTACAACAGAAACAGCTTTTATCTGCTGTCTTCTCTTATAGGACAGTGACTTGAAGCAGTACTGGATGCCTGACAGCCAGTGCAAAGAATGTTATGACTGTAGCGAGAAATTCACCACTTTCCGAAGGAGGCACCACTGTCGGCTTTGTGGGCAGATCTTTTGTAGTCGATGCTGCAATCAGGAAATCCCTGGAAAATTCATGGGCTACACAGGTAGGATTTATTTACTGAGAAACTGAGCAGTCTCTGTGTGCTCAGCTCTGTTTGATTTACTGCATCTGAGATCCTGGCATCCTTCTAGAAAATGCTGTACAGGTCTGTAGTGGGCTTAAAAACAAGAAAAAAGAATCACAGGACCTAATTCTACCAGTTTCTCTATGAAAGATGGTGGATTATGTCATGCCTGCTAATTTTTACCACACTACAAAACAAATATGGCCACTATTGAATGAAAGTGTGGGTTATGCCTGAGGAAAAGCTGCTCTGAGTAACAGTAGTTTTCAAGTATGAGCCACATATTTTAATTGAGGGTCGGGGGAAAATCTTTCAAATACCAGTTACCAAATTCTAGACATCAGCTGGTGTGTCATATCTGACTGGCTGTTGTTCTGCCATCATTTCAGTGGGCACGTGTGTTCTCCCTCCCTCCCTCTTCCTCTCCTTGTCTGTCTTCACTCTCCTTTTTTACTGATCTTTTGTTAGGTATCATTTGCCTTGGAAAAATTCCCTGAGTGTGTAATTATCCAGGGTTTTGCCCCTTAAGAGAGTATGAGAATTAGACTTGCAAAGAGGTTTTGAAACAGAAAATCCTTCTGTTTGCGCCACTATTCACCTCTGATCCTGTAGGAACAGAGTTCTATTTGTTCCTGTTCGCTTACACTCTCTGGTTCCCTTTTCCATAGGGGATCTCCGAGCCTGCACTTACTGCCGGAAAATAGCCTTAAGCTACGCACACTCCACAGACAGTAACTCCATAGGAGAAGATTTAAATGCCCTGTCGGATTCTGCGTCTTCTGTGTCCGTGCTGGATCCTGGTGAGCCACGCACTCCGGTTGGGAGCCGCAAAGCCAGCCGCAACATCTTCCTGGAGGAGGATCTGACATGGCAAAGGTAAAGGCAATGGCTTCATGCTGAGCTCTGGAATCTCAACTGTTCTCAGGCTGACAGCTGCCCAGACAAAAGCTGGTGGTTTCCACCTAGTAAACTTAGATTCCAGCTTCTGTAAAAAGAATCTAATTCTGTGCTTGCTTGTAATACTCTTCAAGTTGAAATGTAGAACATTTCTAGTGAAGTTTTAATTTATTTGCAGTTCTTCCTTTAATGTACTGATTCAGTGATTCTGTACCAGTTACAGAGCAGGCTTTTGTGTTCAGAATTTAAAAGGACAGAATGTAAAGCACACCATCTAACCGCCAATGTATTGAGAGGCAAGTCAATGTAAAATTGATGCTTTACCTATCACGTTTCAGATGGGGCAAGAGAACGTAAGAAATGCTCTCTGTGTAGGTAAAAGAGAAGTGATGGAAGTAACCACCTGTTTCAGATGAGGTGGGATTGAAAGGACAATAGAGAGGACCTATAAAGATCCACCAATCTCCTTTCAAAGTATATTTATTCCCATTGGTCTCAAATGAGGGGATCTTTATTTTTGGACCATGAGTAAAAGAACACTTTACTTCTCAAGTGATATGCATGCTATTTTTGCAATACTTTGATTTAATTTAGTGTTGTGGGGAAGAAGAAATAGTCAGGTATGATATTTGTGCTCATTTCCCTAAAACAGAAGAACAGGCAGATGTGAAACTACTGAGGAGGTCTTGAGTCAGAACCTTTGTTTATCTGAGTGGTAGTTCTAGTGACATATGCCCCATAACAGCTCTTCTGATAGTATTTAAAAAGAACCTGTGAAACTATTTACTATCTTCAGAAAATGCCCTGACTCTTGCTTTGCATGTTGCTTTTCAGAATATGATGCTTCTATCTGGAAGCATTTAAATGATCAGGTTTAGGCCTAAATGAAGGAAAGTACTTCTTCTTTAACATTATGGTCGTTTAAAGTGGTAATGTAACAATGCATGGGATAAATACTACCAAATTTTGAATTGGGCAATAAGTAGATGTTCTCAGAATCTTCTCTTCAAATGTACAAAATACTGAAGGGTATTGTTAGTTTTGTCTTCAGATGTGTTGTTAGTGCCTTTATAATGACAGTTCAGCAGCTTGTAAACATGAGCATGTAAAGAAAGAAAGAATCTATATCTTTATTTGTAGCACTCAAAATGGTTCCTGTTGTTGAAAAAATCATAACTCTATAATGGAACACAGTCTTTTTGGGAGACACTGAGTAAATGTGGACCTCTTTTATGTGTGAGAGGAAGAGAGATTTGGGATTAGGTGGTTTATTGTTGCTTTAGCAGGATTAGCATTTTCGTCAGTGTTTGTTGCACTTCCCAGTGGGTTACAGTGCTTTTCTTAAATACTCTTTGCTAAGTTCCTGATTGACCTTAAGATATTTAAACACAAGATACTGAATTTAAATGGTGCCACGGTGGGAACTGATAACTCACAACTTCATAATGGAGCAGAGGTTGTGTTCTAATAGTGGCCTGCATGAGAAGTAGTTTGTTTCAAAAGAAAACCTGGCAGTTGTCTCTTTCCAAAATAATGTATCTGAGATAAGATGCTGCAAAGCAGTGAGAAAAGCATTTAGGGAGACTGATGCTGCATGTGCTTGTCAGATGTCGCTCTGCTCTTTGAACAGGTGGAACGCAGAGTTCCTGCTTTAACTCATTCGAAGGGCCATGTCCTTTAAAAGTGAAGGAGTGGTGTACTCTGGCTAAGTACAGCTACTCAGGCAAAGCTGCATTTCTTACAATTTCTCATGAAGAGCATTTATTGTGCTAGAGCACAGCAGGGCGGCTCAATCAGCTGGCCTGTAGTGGCTTAGCTCTGATACAGTTTTGCCAACAGGAATTTCTTTAGATGGTGCTTGGACATCTGCTGTCCTTCCTCCTGGGGTGGAAACAGAAGGAGGGTTAAGGTGATTGGGATCAGGTTAAACAATTACAGAAGGTTGTCAGGCTGTCTTGGCAAAAGCTGTCTAGCTGTAGCTATGGATAGCATTGCTTGGATTGCAAAGATGGTATTCTGGAGAGATCTAGAGCCAAAGCATCTACTAGCAGCCTGTAGAAAAGGAAGATGTGTAAGAAAGGGAAATAGGGGAAGCAGGTGGGAAGGCAGGATAATGCAGGAAATAGGAATAGTCTGTATTGTTCAAGAGTTGAGTTTGGAAGAAGACAGGAGCACTGTCTTCCACATACTTTTGGCCTACAGATGGGGAAAGCTCTCCCTGTTGCCTTGTTGATTTAACAGTCATGGGTGTGAGTGAGAGGTAACATGACAATTAACTGTACTTTAGAGTTGTTCTGATGTGCTGGATGTCACAGATATCTCAAATATCTCTACCATGCTCCTTTCCCTACAGTTTGATTCATCCAGACTCTTCAGCTACCACGTTGTCTGCACGCCTTGGGTCTGTCCAGGAGGATGCAGGGAAGTCACCAGCTAGAAACAGGTAAACTAATAATTTCTGAGTATTTTCTGTTCTGGGTGCACTCCTACTATACTCATTGCTGTAATGCCTGGGTTTCCAGGCTTGTTCTTACTGAGAGTGCTGTTTCATGTCTTAGATGGGACATCTCACTGTCCATATGGAGTGGTAAGGAAGAACCATTTGTGTATGTATTCATGTTAACAAATGTACTGCTGCTGAGGGCCTGTAGTTTGCTGCTGACTTGGTCAAGCAGAAGTGGTGGTGAAGAGGACAGGAGGGAATGGAAGTGGCTAAGAAAAGTACAGTTCAGAGGAAGCTGAAGAATAGGGAGTAACACATACGTGGTGATGGGAGAGAAAAAGACTAAGGTCAAGGAGGAGCAGAGGTGTAGTTTTTTTTGTTTGTGTGCAGTCCCATCTGCTTCCTTTGCTCTTCCATGAAGGATAATCTTGTTTAAATTACCAAGCTTCCTCAGGCTAAAATCCCTTCATAGATCTTCATGCAAGAGTGTTGGGATGAACTTAAAGGTGTTCATGAGAGCTTTATTGTAATTTGTGAGTACTTGAGCTTAATCCCACTAAATAGGCTAGTATTAGAAGTACAAGTAGCTCCCACTTCACAGTGCTTCTGCTATGGTGCTGGTTGCATGCTTTCCTTATGGTTAAATTAAGGAAATGAAGGTAAGGCAGAAAGGTGAGAAGCAGAACAAAGATAGTCCAGATTTCAAAACTGGAATTGGAACATTCTGTGATTTCTTTGCATTGGTGTTAGAGGAATACACAATGTTTAGCAGTTTGGAGGGATCTGGCAGGACCACTGAAGACAGGGGAACTCAGTTGAGAAGGATGCTGGGTGTGCCTTTTGGAGAATGGTCTGCTTGCAGCCTTTATCCTTCTGGGTGATGGGATTGGTTAGGAGGAGATGCATACTGACTGTACATCTGAGACCCAAAGATCTCACCTGGGGGAGTAAAATACTGGTGAATAAATGAGTACCAAAAATCAATATTGGGCAAACATGGCAAGGAGTCCAGAATTAAAAGTCCAATGCTAAATAACTGCTGTGACGTCAAGAAATGTCTGAAACCTTGAGCATGGTCTCCTGCTTCCTCTCTTTTAAAAGGCGTTTGCTGAAACATGTGGTGGTAGTAGGATGGTTCTAATCTTGATCTGGCAGGCCCAAATTGCTTATTCAAGTTAAATTTTAACTCTGGCTGTTTATGGCGTCACCAAAAGTACTTGTTTGTTTGGACACATGTAATGGTGAGGTATAATATATCTCTGTTAAAAATTCTGAACCTTTGGAAAACAAGCTGCTGGCTTTCGGTTAAGTGATGTTAGCCTTTAGATCTTCTCAAAGCAGCTGTAGCCATTTCTTTGAGAGAAGCCTGACTATTCCTCTTTCTAGAGGAAATGAAGCAGAAAATATGCAGGTTGAGTGCATTTAGAGGCAGGTAACAGAAGTTACATGTTGCTATTTGCTTTCTCTGTGGGTGGGAAATATGTTGTTTGTTGTCAGTCTTGGTTTTTATGAGGGGGGGAAACCCCAGCAGAACAGTCAAATGTTGCAAGCAGGGTTCAGACTGCTCCCTTGCAGGTCCTTCTAAAGGATAAGCATTTCTATGGCAAAATCACCCTCTCTGTTTTTAAAAAGCATATATATATATTAAAGGCCCAGATATAATGGTTGATGATAAAGGCACAGATGTGAAATCTCACTGTTCTAACTTGCTTTCACCCAAATAAAAAATCCCTGCTGCTTACAGGTATGTTGCAGTTAAGGCAGCCATTGCAAAACAACTGGGAGGAGTGCTTAGTTATGGGCTTCCATGTCAGCCTCATCTTGTGCATTAGGATGCTTTCTGTTAAGGTGCATTACTCTGCAGTATAAAAGCTGAAATAGGGTGGCATTGCTTTTTTCATGCTGGGCTGAGCCGCATCATCCATGGACAAATTTTGGGAATAATTATAGTATGTCTGTTAGCCAGTTTGATAGCTTTGGAGAGCTTGCTAAGTTTCATTCCAGAGGCTAGAGGCTGGCAACTGTTTTCATGACATTGGTGCAAGCCTCTTCACCACTCAAGTCAGTTCAGCACTGGCAGAAATGCAGAAATGTTTTCCATCCTCACTCCTCAGAGTGCTGTTAGCACTGATAGGTTACACTGCAATTGCTGCTATATGATGAGAAGTTGCACTCTGGTTATTCAGAGTCTCAGGTCTAGTTGTGGGTTAAAGGAGCAGAACGTATCTGGAACTTGTTTGCATTTGTAACTTCGCAATGATAATTGCAAAATGGTGTGTTTGTGCTGGGGTGCACAGCCAAGATTTCCTAACTGTGCTGAGATAAGAGGGGTGCTCCATGTCACAGTACAAGGGGGATTGCCCGCTGCAGTGACCTCCAGCTTCAGAAAATGGTTTAGCCACTCTGGGGAGCAAGTGCTCAAACTTCAGACTCTGCAAGCTTTCAGCCATATTTTTGAGAGCTGAGGACAAGGAATTTAAAATGGGACAAGGAGAGGAGGAAGTCTCAGTGCTCTGTTATAGGGATCTGGGTGTTGGCCACCCTTGCTGACAATTGTCTTGCCTCCAAACTGCTGGAGCTTCTAATTACCCAGCATGCCATCCCTTCCCCAGTCAATTTTAATACAGACATGTATGAATTGGTGTACCTAAACGTAGTTTCAACTGCTTCATACAAGATCTTTACAGAAGTTTATGCTTATCTTAGCAGTTCCAAAGCAAAACACTTGCTTCCTAGGGAGCCCTTCTTCTGCTTTGACAAGGGAGGAAGCATTAAGCAGTGTGTACTGACAAGAGCAAACAGTGTCCCAGGCTTGAGCTGGTTTTTAGTATGCTACAAGATAAAGGCCTGCTGTGGTGAAGCACCACAGATGAATACTTATGGTGGAATTGTTCTCTGTTCCCCTGCAGGTCAGCCAGCATCACTAACCTGTCTCTGGATCGCTCAGGCTCCCCCATGGTGCCTGCCTACGAGACCTCGGTCAGCCCCCAGGCCACTCGCACTCATATGAAGGCAGAGACCAGCGAGGATGAGCGCAAAATCCTTCTGGTACCTTTCATGCTTCTCTTTGCCTTGCTCTGTGAAGACAGTGAAGTTTGCCTTCCTTGTGCCATGCAGCAGGAGTATTTTGCTGCCTTTTAAGGCTCTTCTCTAAGCACTCTTACCTGGACCTCTCCTCCAGGGGGAGCAGAGGTGGAGAATATTGATGCTGCTTTGGGCATTACTGTCTTCCTGAAATAAATCATAGTTTCATGGGGTTTTTGCACTCAAATGTTTACAACTTTAGTCTTGCTAAGTGTGGATAGTGGCTCTTTGAGTTAAACCTGCCGTGGTTGCAGCTGTAATGCAGTGACCTGTTTTTGTATTTCTTCAAGATGAGATTTTCTCTTTCATGGGCCACATAATCAGGAGCTTTAAATGGCTGCTTTGAAATATTACACCATGATGAAAAAATTGAAGCCCTTATAGCTTACTGGGCCAAAACATAACAAGAGAGGCTTACTTGGCCCCTCTTTGTTTGCAGAATAAGTAAAAGATTTTGTAGAAGGTTGTAATGATGTAGTTTTTAAAAGAAAAGTTGATGTGCAACAGTGTTCTGTGTAATCCTATTATCCCTTCCCCCCCGGGGAAATGTTTTAGGTTGCAGTTACTGTATAAATGTCTAAACAGTAAAAAACTGTTTTGTTTCTTTGAGGGAAAGAAAGAGAAGTGTTTCCAGCAAATAAGGCAAAGAAGTTGCAGAGAAGGGAAGGCAGTGTTTTTCACACATTGAAAGATTCAAGATTGTGCCTTACTGCCACTTTAAAATGAGGCTCATTCTGTGTTACCAGGTTCTGCCTGCTGTCAGCAGTATGCATTCAAGTGTGCCTGAGGGTGTAGAAACACTAACTCCTGTTTAGTTGCAAAACTCCTTTCTTAGTTCCTGTGTAAATGGATAACCACCTGAGGGAGAAACATATTTAAGCCATGCCTTTATACCACCCTGCTTCACAGATGTATGTTAATGCAGGAAAAAGGAAATTCAAACCTCTGTGAATGCAACTTGAAGCAAGATGTTCAAGTCTCGGTGCTCTTTGGCTTCACATTGTTTGATTTTTTTTTTTTGGTCTGTTTTCTTTCTTGAGGAAGAAGAGGACTGGTACTATTTTGTTCATGTAAGAGCAGAAGACAGTGTCAATTAATGAAGGATTTTCTATGCATTCCTACCGTTTGTTTAATACTCTTACTGTGTGGAGTTGACTCTATGTCAGGTGTTAATTTAAAGCCTAACCTAGTCCATTCAGAAGATTAATGAACTTTGTTCATGAAATAAAGGTATAGAAGGTTGTATGTACACTGGGATAAGCACACACTTCAGTGAACTAGAGGTCAAAATCCTTGAGTTGGAAGGATTTGCTTTGTTCTGCCAATTTCTTCAGTTTACTGTATTCACCAGTTCAAGACAGCTGAACTGTGGAGACTCCAGTTGCATCAAATTGTGTGATCCTGTCATGTTCTGGTACTGATCCATTTGACTCCATACCTGGTATGGAAGAGGAGCTGCTGGCATTGGTTTTCAGGGAGTACCCTGAACAGCCACTGCTGGAACTGAAAGCAGAAAGCCAGTCCAGCAATAAAGTGGAGCATAACTCCTGGGCCTCAGGGCACCCTTTGGAAAATGCAATAATGTGACAGTTAACTGGACAGCTGAAACCAGTTAAAATTTAATTAAAGTTCTGTTACACAAAAATAGAACAAATTAGGCATTTGGGAAAGTGAGCTGCAGCATCTCTTCTCCACACCTTGGAGTGGTGTGCTGCTTGGTCAAAATAATTCCAGATCCCAGTTTCTGCCTGCAATAATGGCTTGTGCTGTACTAATTGAGGGTACATATGGGAAGACAAAAGTGGCTAGGGGCAGAGAAACAGCTCAGTTTGGATGGAGCTCAGCCTACAGAAGAGCTGGCACACATGTTTGGCAGGCTCCAAAAGAAGTTCTAGGTATAGGCTGAAGTGTTCCATGTGGTAAGGGGAAGAGATTCACAGATTTTAAAAATGGTTAATTGAGTTGGGAGGAATACACATGTTCTTTTCTTAGTGGCCAA
Source organism: Haemorhous mexicanus (assembly GCF_027477595.1). Taxonomy (NCBI): domain Eukaryota; kingdom Metazoa; phylum Chordata; class Aves; order Passeriformes; family Fringillidae; genus Haemorhous; species Haemorhous mexicanus. The sequence continues at coordinate 24,196,508 of NC_082348.1, read as the reverse complement.
AGCTAACAATGCCTAAAAAAGCTTCATAACCTAACAGTGCCTAAAAAAAGCTTCATAAAAGCTGGACAATACAAAACTGGATCCTCACTAATAGATAGTATCCTAGCAGTGAACATTACTCTGTTAAGTACTTGCTTTATATCTGGTCTTGATATTGGACTAATATGTTCACAATGCCTGGGTTGAGCACAGATAATATAGAAAAACCTTCTTGCCAAGGATGGTGTCCTGTGTGTTTGCTTACACCTCCTGAGTTTGAGTGGGTGCAAGGGGACAGTAGTGAGGACAGAAGTATTTTGCAGGCAGTACTAAAGGTTGCCTCATCAAAGTGCCTGTATCTCTCACTTTGGTTTTTTTATTGCTCTCAACTGGTTATGAATGGAAGGAAATAAGGAGCTGATTTTATATCTGTTTGCACCTTTGCATAGGCTGTGCTGAATGGCTTAGATTCTGTCCCTATTTATGGAGGGCTTTTGATCCAGAAGCTGATCTGAAGGCCTGGGTTGATGCCCTTGGAACCAGTGCTGAGATTAGACTGGTAATTAATTTGCATATCTCCCTGTCCAGGACTCAGTCCAGCTGAAAGATCTGTGGAAGAAAATCTGCCATCATAACAGCGGTATGGAATTTCAAGATCATCGCTACTGGCTGCGGACACATCCCAACTGCATTGTGGGAAAAGAGCTGGTCAACTGGCTCATGAGAAACGGGCACATAACCACGAGGTAACCCTCATGCTTTAGGACCACAGGTGTCCTCTGTCTGTATGAGAGGAGGTTGTGGGTTTGAGCTGATATAAGGTACCTTAGACTGCAGAGATAGGCCCCTTTGCAGGGAGATGAGAGAGAAAATTCAAATCTCCCCTTTACTGCCTGCCCCAGAGCAGGTTCCATTCTGACTCCATGTGCCCCCAAAAAACAGAGCACAGGAGGCTGTCTGGTTTGGAAACCAGTATGGGAGGTAGCTGTGGGACAAGTATCACTCAGGTGGAGAGCAGTGTGTGTCTTACAGAAACTGTCCAAAAGTGTTCACTGCTACTCCAAAGAGCAAGTCTGCCTCTGGGATCAGAGATCACTAATAGTGTTTGATAGCTAAATTTTCAGTGGAGCTGGCAGACTCTTAACCATGTAGGTGAATATAAACAATCTTGTGTATTTAATTATATGATAATGGGATAAAATTGAGATGGTTCTTAAGTGTAGAGCTACAGTCCTCCCACAGAGATGATCAGTATACATCACTCAACAATATTGGAGGAGCACAAACAACATGTCTTAATCATATGTTGGACACCTCAGCGGAGTTCAGAGTACTGGCAGTCTATTTAGCTCCATGCATGAATTAGTACACTGTGCTGCCTCACCACAGTATTGTAAATAGTGCCTTTTAAACACGGGAATGGAATATCAACAGGTCAAATACTGCATAGCAAATGACTGTTCCCTTCTGTAGTGTGCTTGTATCATAAACCATATGTGTTTAGAGCAAAACATAGAAAACCAGATCTGTTATACTTCCAGGGTCCAGGCTATTGCAATAGGACAGGCACTGGTTGATGGACGTTGGCTGGAGTGTGTCAGTCATCATGATCAGCTCTTCAGAGATGAATATGCTCTCTACAGACCGTTGCAGGTAAAAGGAGTGGGAAAGCTGAAATACACCATTCTTCTTGGATTTGGCTGTTGACTAGAATATTTTCTAAACCTGTTCTCAGTAGCTGTAGTATGTTTTCCAAATCAAGTCTCCTGTACAGACAGTAGGGGGCCAGGCCTTTTTCCTTAGTGGGTTGAAGCCTGAGGAAATTTCATTTGCCCAGAGAGCTTTGGGGCTGTTCTCTGTGGAGAATGAGATGTTACATGTGGTGCTGCCTAAAGTGAAGGAAAAGGAAAGGGTCTTCAGAGCCAGGCCTCTTATGGTGGACATCTTCCACAGAGACCTCAAGTTGTCACAGTCTGTGCCTGTGGCAGGTATGTTGTCATGTACAGAATCTAAAATTTGTGTCCACTTACTGGTGATGGAGACACAATGGTGATCTTCTGTTTTAAAATTCCTTTAAAAAAATTCTAAATGGATATTTTAGATGTATTGTATTAGTAACCTTCTGATCTCCATTGATGGAGTAATAAGGAATTCAGTACCTTAGCCGCATGATCCAAGTTTGGGATGAGGTCTTTTTCATGCCTCCCAAACAGGACTAGTTACCTGAGGGGAGTCAGGAACTAGTGACCAGAGATTCTGTCCCACTGTACTTCACTGGAATCAGACTTACTGAGGGGTAAGAGCAGTCACTGGCTTGAGAGATTGTATTGGGTTTTTTAGCTTGAACAAGATAGCTCTGTAGCCTCTCTTAACTGAAAACATTCAGTTTCAATTAAGAGCCTTTCATGTTCTTCAGCTTCTTACAATGATGAATGGCTTAGCTCTCCCATAGACTTCAGACAGAAAGCTTGAAGCCAATAACATTTGTCTTCCTCGTGCATTTCAGTCATAGGGACACAGTCACATGACTTCACTTGAGATTGCTCTGGGGTTCATCTGATACCTCAGCTAGTCAGCTGTCTCAGTGTCCTGGTAAAAACTTGCTCTTAACTCGCAAGTTCTTATGCATCCCTATTTGTAAGGTGCTTATTTATATGTTTGAAGTAAATTCTTGTTCTCATCAGCTGGAAGCACTGTCTGATCTCAATTCTTCTGGACAAGAGGCTGGAGAAATGGTGTTGAATCAGTTGCTGCACTCACTGCAGTCAAAGCCGTGATAATGATAACTTTGTTTTGAGGTACCTGAAGGCATGAGGAAGGCTGATGGAAATTACTTAGGTAGTCTCCAGGTTCTCTGGCAATCTGGCCAGTCTTTGCTTTGACACAGTAGGCCCAGCTAGCGTCCATCTTGGATTGAAACTCTTGTGGCAACATTGGTCAGTTAAAGACTTTCTCCAGTAACTTAGAATTAGTTAGCAAAAGCTGTGTGTGTTGGTTTCTGGGTGAAGGATAAGGCTGTCACCCACCTTGTCTGGAGACAGCAAGCTTTCAAAGCTGCTTCACTGGATGTGATGACAGAAAATGTGCAGTATGATAAACTTGTCCTTTAGTGCCACTTAGTCACAATTTGTTTAGAAGCAGAGCGTAGGCAGAGTCTGGGAATTGTAAACAAGTACTTGTTTCTTGTCCCAAAGAGTTCCTTCTTCGTACCAAAGGGGGTATCTCTATGACTAACTTGGCTCAGCCCACTGAGAGTATCCTCTGATTTTAAAATGCATGACCTGCATTTGTGGTAGGCTGCTTAATATTTCAGCAGAGCTGCACTTTTATAACTTTTTCCCCCTTCCTTGTCTTCTAGAGCACAGAGTTCTCAGAAACCCCATCTCCAGACAGTGACTCTGTGAACTCTGTAGAGGGCCACTCCGAGCCATCCTGGTTCAAAGACATCAAGTTTGATGACAGTGACACAGAGCAGATTGCTGATGAAGGGGAAGACAACTCAGCCAGTAAGTTTCACCTGAGCCTTGCTCTCACTGTGCCTTCTCCCCTGTTGTCCCCTGTCCTTCAGGACTTAGTAGTTCAACCATGTCTTGCTTTTTCTGTGTGTGTTCCTGTGTGTGCGCTTGGGGCCATAAGGATCTAGGAGAGCTATAGTCTGTCTAGTCTTCCACTTTCTCACAATGGATACAGCATTTTGAATTTAGTGAAACTGGTAAAATTTCATACCTCTAATAAAGGAGAAGCGTATAAATTGCTGCCTTCTGTTTCTCAGGCAGACTTCTGCTTGATTTGGGCCCTGTAGTAGTGCACTAAAGAATGTCCAGTATGTCAGCATGCCCACATGAACACAAGATTAGAGCTATGAAAATACTGTATTCCTGTATTATTGCACACTGGTCTTTATGTATTAAAGACAATTTTTCTCCTCTCTGGTACCCTCATAATACCCATTTGAACCCTTCTCCTCCCTGTATCTTCCCCCTCACCCAACACTAAAAGACTCCGCCAGCCCTAGCAAGCGCACTTCAGTCAGCAGCTTCCAGTCCACAATGGACAGTGATTCGGCCGCCTCCATCAGCCTGAACGTGGAGCTGGACAACGTGAACTTCCATATCAAGAAGCACTCCAAGTACCCACATGTGCCCCCTCACCCTGCCGACCAAAAAGGTACGAGGTAGTCACCAGCTGGAGTTGCACATGATGGAGAGCTGGCCCTAATATTACTGACTTATTTGGACACTGCTTACGTGGCTGTCTGACAGAGGGGAAAATATGATATTTAACTGGCACTTGCTTGCAGTTTTGATATGCTCACCTCTGAGGAGGCTCAATAGATCTGTTGAAATGCCTTCTCTGCAGAGTGTGTAACTTCCCCTGTGACTTTCTCTTTGCCATTGAAGCAAAGTCTCTTGCCCATGCATAATAGGCAGATCCACCTATGTGTTCTGGCTAACTGGGGTGGAAAAATAATCCACACATAAACCAGTTTGATACATGACTCTACAGTTGGAGATGGAACTTAAAACAGCAAGCAAGAAATAAAACCCCAGAGAACAAAAGAACAAGATTAACTTGGAAGAGTTCTGTGCTGACGTAAAATTGTACCTTAATAAGCTTACATTTTCCAGAAGAATCTTACTGATAAACAAGAAGGCCTAACTTAATCCAAATGCATAGTATTTCTTCAAAAGAGATCATCCACTTAAGTAGGAAGAAATCATATACTTGGTTTTGAAGGCTGCTTTTGAAAGGATTTTCCCCTAAAGAAGTACTAAATTGAAAGACTCTATAAGGAACATCTTTACGGAAGCAATAATGTGCCTGCATGTTGACAACTGCATTCTCTAAATGATTCAAGGCCTGTGTGAAACTGGGGCTTGCCACTGGCTTGGGTCTAGTGTATTTTAGTTGCTTTACATGTTGGGTAGTAGTGGCTGTCTTTGCTCTGCTTCCTTACATAAGGTTACATCAGCTTTGTGGACTTGTTTCTTTGGCTGCTTCTAAGTAGTTTCTTAATTATTGTTTCACCCCACCCTTTCAGTGTTTCTGACTTTAAAAGATGATCCAATGTTAAATAATTTGCACTCCTAATTAATTCATTCTTCTATAAAGTCTAGCAGATCTTGTGTTGCTATGAATCAGAATGGAACAGCAGCCTTTAGCTTGCATCAGTTGCTTTCTCTGAAACTGAAATGGTCTCTGAAGACAGTGAGGGAGGAGAAGCAGTCATAGCTGACTTTCCAAGTGTGCTAGACACGTGAGGCAGAATGAGACAAATTAGAGGGAACATTTATTGATGCCTACTATAGTCACCTTTTGTTATTTGCTAAAAATATGTCTAGAAGGAAGGAATTCAAATTGCTTGTTTTCTGCCAAAGAGAGAAGCAGAACAGTTTCAGAAGTTTGAGATGATGTCAGATCATCCAAAATTGGGAGTGGGTTGTCAGCACTACTGACAACAGCTCATTATTGGTTTCTTTCAATTTGTTTCCAGCTGATGCCCTAATCAAATAAAAAGCATCTACAAGGAAGAAAAGCTGAGGAGAGGGAGATATACCAAAGAATTCCTTTTAGGAAAGAGGGATGCTAGATTAAGTGAGCTTAAAACAGGCCCAGATGTGCTGCAGTATCCAATGAATTTGCAGCTATAGCGGGTTTCTTTACCAGTGTGTGATGACAGTAAAGCAGGCAATAGTCAGTTTGGCTCTGCCAAATGTTAAAAGATTTGTAGGGTGTTTGTCTGGTTTCAGACATATTTCATTCTTTATACAAGGAGCAGCACATTGTGAAGGGGAAATGTAAGAGACCCTCTTGCTCTTGGAAATTGTTGACCAAATCAAGGCTGCTCAGAGCCAGAACTCGTGAGTTCTTGTGAGAAAGCTCTTGTGAGAAAGTTTTTAATAGTGGAGAGCTCAGAGAAGATCAGTGGAAAAGGCAAGTGGTGAGGTGACTGAGAAGAGAAAGACTTCTTTGAATTGTTTATGCTGACAGCACTCTGATGTCTTTGGTGAATCTCTGCTGGTGTTTGGTATAGGTTCCTGAAACCTGTCTCTTAACCAGGTTGTTCTGTAGGAGTGTAATTGGCAGTAGAAAACTGGTAGCAATTTCTTCCAAGAGAATGGATTTCCCTTGAGGGCATAGTACCAGTAATAGGCCCAGAACTGGGATAGGGTGGAATTGTCATGGAAGTGCACTGTGGATAGTTAGGTATCCTGCAGCTGTTTGAAAAATCTGTATCTGCAAATACAGAGAAGTTAGTGAACCTTTTTTATTTTGTTTGTGTTTATAATTCCTGGCATGAGAATCTCTAGGGAAAAGACCTAACCAGGGAGCAACAAATTAAAATGAGTGACAGTATCTTGAATAGCAAGAAACACTTCTTGGCAATAGACAGACTGAAACTTTGTGGGTAGCGAGGAGGGACAAAACCCTACAGTGAATGCTGCAGTGCTTAGGGTAGTGAAATACATGACTTCTAAAACTTTGTTTTGTAAATATGAAAGTCAGAGACTTTATATAAAAAGTTAATATGAAGATTTTCACCTTGTTTTTCTGATTATCCTGGCTATATTCAAGAAAACATGCCATCTAAGATGCTAGAAGATTAGTGATTAGACAGCCAAAACTGGAGAGTTAAGCATTTGTGTAAAATGGGTGGTTATTTTAAGGACAGAGTTCTATAGTTAATCAGTGACATGAGGTGTTTACCACTGTCAGCATCAGTAACTTCCCTATGACTGTTATGGACACACTTACTTGGCTGATTGTGTTGAAGTTCTCTCTTGTCCTTAGAGTGGGTGACAGTGACTTGACTTCCTTTGAAATAATGAAGTGAAACTGAAGATCCCACCTTCTTTTGAAGCTGTAATTTAGTTTCCTTAGGACTCTGTAAATTCCAGTAATTGCATTGTGGGAGGACTGACAATAGAAAACATCAAGTGCTGGAAGTTCAGGTCAGCTTTGATCTAAGCAATTTGTGGGTTTCTCAAATTATTAAGAAAAATGCAATTTCCCAGAGTCACAGAGGTCAGCTGCTTTGAAGCAAGGGCCATGAGGTATCCACCAGCTGTGATTTAGCACAGAGTGGTTTGTATATTCTCTAATGGCAGAACTTCTTGTGGTGTTACAGCCTGACTAACGTCTGGTGTGTTTCCATGAAATTTGGGTGACTCCAAGTTAGCTGAGAATAGTGACTCATTTATAGTATCATCTGCCTAAAGACATAGTATGTATCAGAAGGGGAAACAAAGTAAGATTATTTTCTGCATTTAAATTGGGAGAAGAGATTACATGATAGATTTTGTATATGGGGTTTAGTTGCTGTTTTTGAGGAGATACAGTTAACAATATGCAAAATTCTATTTTATAAGCATCTTTCCAGATAGATATCCATGATCATGGTACCAGGTATTTTGGGTATTTTTAGTGCTTGAAAGTAGTTAGGAGGGGGGAAAGAGAAGATGATTTGAGTAACCATATGCAATTCCTTTTTAGTGTTGCTTGCCAAGGCTCAGTGTGCTGTTGCCGAGAGCCCTTTTGGTTCTTCTTTTGAGAAGGTGCTTGGGTTTTCAGGTTGTAAAATGAGCTACAGGAACATTTCCCCATCTCCCTTCCTCATTTTGTGGAGCATGATGCATGTAGGGATGATGTGAGGTAAGAAATGTGCATGTTAGCCACTCTAAACCATCTCAGACTCACACTTATGAGTGAGTTATCTCTCTGAGCTAAGAAGGGGTATGGTATCTTACCTTGTCAGGAACTTCCCCTGGGAACCAATCAGGCATGAAGTTATGGGAGCTGAAGTTGTATTGAAAAGAATAATAGAGTGGTTTGGGTGATAAGGGACCTTGAAGATCACCTAGATGAAAGAATCTAGATGATGACAAATCTAGAAGTGGCTTAGAGGTGTTGCCTGTGTATTTGTCCAGAGCATAACTAGGGTTAGGTTTCAGCTGGGGATAACTTGTGCTTTGGCTTGCCAGTCAGGGGTCTGTGCCAGACCTAATTTAATTGTGTTTACAGTAAGAACTGATGTCCTGAGCCTGTTGCAAGTGGGAGATGGATGGAGATGCTAGTTTACATGCTCTTGTGTAGGTAGAGCATGATGTGACTTTATCTAGATAGTGAGTGAATGAATGCTGAGGGTGGGCCAGCTTTTATAAAGCAGTAGTTTATTGTAATGCTGAACTCTAAAACTAAGCAAGAGAAGAAAAGAATCTCAAATACCCAGGAATTTACAAAGGAGGTTTGTAATTTCTCTTTGGTACACTTATCCTCTGTTGAGTATCTGCAAACAAACTCAGATTTTTAAAATGGTGTCATGAAAAGGGGTCTCCTGAGTGTTGCTGCTCAGAGCCTTGTGATTGTTTTTGTCCTGTCAGCTTTCTGTTGGTTTCTGTTGGTGTCTGAAAGCAGCCTGGCTTTGTGTTCTGTTTGTGATGGGTCTGGAGCATTGTCAGGAAAGATGATCAAAGCTTGGCTTTGGGCTTCAGGCAGTTGTGCCGTATAAGCAGTTGGGCTACTGCTCTTGTTTTCTCATTGTAGAATCCCTTTTTGTGTAAGTGAGGAGCCAACTCAAGGCACAAGAAGTAATGGCTTCTGGAAAAAACAAGCTTTTTGTACCCAGTCAGCATGAAAGATTAAGATCTTGCAAGCTAAATGAGGGTAGTAGGTGGACCTTCATCCTATTTCACAGATATCACAGAATGTTCTGCGTTGGAAGGGACCCATCAAATCCATATTTTTAGGTGAATGGTGCATACAGGGATTGAATTCCCAGCCTTGGCATTATTAGCAGCAGGCTCTAACTGTATTTCCAATGTGTAAAGTGATCTGTCTCTTGCTCTGCTTTGTTTCTGGGAGTCCATCTCTGTCAGCATGGATTCCTCAAAACACTTTGAACTGTTCTGGACTTGAGACTTTCAGCTCTTGAAAGGCAGGCTGTCTTCTTGTTTTTGCACTGCCTATGATAAACCTTATGGCTGATCTCTCCCTCAGTCTGAGATGGTTCAATGGAGTGCGTGACCAAAATGGTTTCTGAAGCTCCATTTTTAGACCTGAGTGAGGAGGCCGTTCCCATGGTGTCTGATCACATCTTAACACTTTTGTCTTCAGGTCTAGAAAAGGGTGGTCCCTGTCAGTTGGAAAATGCACTCTTATTTCATTCTTGGCTCATGTCTACTTTTTGTTTTGTTTCTTCACATTAATAAGCACTGTTTTCTTGTCATTGTAGAAAATTTTTGATAGAACAAGAATGAGAGGATACTCTTGTCTTAACCACTCACCAAGCTGTTGCTAAATTGGTGACTAAACACTTGGATGAGTAATGCTGCTTCTTCTGGTGTGGGCGTGTACATTGTAATTATATGGCCGCACCAGTGTAACCTGTCTTTTTTTTTTTTTTTTTTTTTGTCTCCACCTATATCCCTCTTCTCTCTTCTTTCAGAGTACTTGAATCCTGAAAACGGAGGGCAGCAGATGTTCTCTATAAGTGACGCTTTTATTAAAGGTAAGGAAAATCTTCAATTGCTGCTGTTGTGTGTTTTTTAATATCATGATGGAAATTCCTTAATACTCCTTTAATAGAGCACTGACTCTTTCAAAATATTTACTTGACAATAAATCTGAAATTATTTATGGCAAAGCTGATGTATAAACTATACTTTTTGAATGCATTTTCAAGCTTAAATTTCTTTCACTTCTCAGATTCCTGCATTCAAAAAGACTCAAAGAAAAGCTTTTACTTTTTTTAAAAAATGAGTGTAAGTGAGAAGTTTGTTCATAGTTTCTACACCAACAAATTTATGTAACTGATTTTTAACTTCCTGTGCAAGCAAATGAAGATGTGATACAATTGATTGCACTGCTTCTACAGAGTAGCTTAAAGCTTCTTCTCTTAAATCTTTCTTTGCTTCTTGTCATCACCACCATCATCACTGCTTCTGAAATGAAAGGCCATGCACTTATGAGTTTTGAAACCCACGTGCTTTCCAGTATCATGGCCAGATGCACTTGTGGGCTTTTTGTTCCTTCCCAGTTAATGCTGTTGATTTTGGTGCACTCATAAGAGGAGGAAATAAGGAAGAAACCCAAATGTCTGTTTAGCCTGAAAAATAATTCTTGGATTAAACTGGTGTTTAGTTTTTAACTGAGCTTTTGCAGAAGGAAGGGGGAAATCAATGTAGCTTCTATTAATCTTCTACACAGCTGCTTTCCTACGTGGAACATCTGAGAGAAGTTAATTTTTGTTTTTTAGGAATCCTTTTCTTCAATAGTCCTTCCTGGATGACTTTGTCTAAGGATTTTGCTTAACACTGAGGAGTTTTAAGCTTGATCTCTGAAGGCTTACATACTTGCTTGATGAACATTTATACACTACTAATATCAATGACTTATAATATAGTCAGCCATTATGTCAATGTGGAAGTTTATAATTTGCCTCTATAATATCATAATAACCGTGCAGGAAATAACCTAGTAACTCCTTCAAAGCACAGACTGTGCTGAGGTAACCTCTAATTTTGGTACTGCAAAACAGAGAACAGTTCTAAGGTGTTACGACACAATATAGTAATTGAAAGTGTCAGTCCCCCTCATACTGAGGACCATGACATCTACCTTAAACTCAGTACTTACTCAGTACTTACTAGGACTTACGTCTTAGTAAATTCTTTCCATTTTGAAGCAGCCTTTCAGAAAGACACAAGCATTCAACTGTGACCTTACATTAACAACGTTTGTTTGTCTCTTGCAGAGTCGTTATTCAACAGGAGGGTGGAGGAGAAGTCCAAAGAGCTCTTATTCACCCCCCTAGGCTGGCACCACAGCAATCTGGATCTGCTGAGAGAAGAGAATGGGGAGAAACAAGCCATGGAAAGGCTGCTGTAAGAAACATGTAGAAAAAGGAATTTGCATATCTTGAGTAACAATTTCTGAAGCTCCTCTATTCCACCACCTTTCAGTGGGACTTGAGCTAGAGTAGGCAATACAAGGAAATTATTTGCATTAAGAACACAGCATTTTTACATATATTTTGGGGTTTTTTTTAATCTTGTGATGTTTATATATAGAGTACAGAACCAAAGCTGACTGTAGAACATTCTAGGCAACTGTTCCTTTAGAGGACTTCTGCATTGTAAATGTTAAAAAATTTACTTCAGCTAATCACTGCACTGTATTTTTACATTTTTTTAATGAGAAATCTATTTATTTTGCCTTTTTTATAGGTCTGCTAATCACAACCACATGATGGCACTGCTTCAGCAGCTTCTATACAATGAGTCCCTGTCACTGTCCTGGAGGGATATTATTGTACCCGTGGTCTGCCAGGTAGTTCAGACGGTACGGCCGGATGTCAAGAAGAGAGACGATGACATGGATATCCGCCAGTTTGTCCACATCAAAAAAGTAAGTTTCAAGCAGTGGGTGTAGGAAAACAAGAGTGCAGCTGTTGGCAGTACACCTTGTTTGAAAAGAATAGTCCCCTTTCCACTGCCCCCAGCACATTCAGTACTGTAATTGTATGGCTTGGCCTTTGGATGTGGTGGGGTTCTGGAAAAAGTTGCACAGAGGGAACTTGGCATACTGTGAAAAGTGCTTTGATGTGCTGGGGCTGACCTCTTTCAGGCTGTGGGCTGCAGAAGGTAGCAAACAGTAACACCTCTGTAGTTACTTGGTTCATTTTTTGGTTTCTGCTTGTTTTGCTCTTGAGTTGGAGATGTACCAAATGCTGGATAAGTAGCTTGCAGGACATGGTGCAGCAATCTGTTGCCCTGTACCTATCCATTATGGAGTATTCAACTCCTCCCATTCTGAGTGTGATGACTTTCTTCAAGAGCAAAACTTAATTGTTATGGAATGGTGTATCCAGTTCTGCCAGATGGCCCAGTGTTGACACTATTGAACTCTAAGTCTGGAGTTCTGGCATGCAAACTTCCTTCTGAGAGTCTGATGTGAAAATAGCATCCAAGGAGTTAGTGTGACTGAGGACTGAAGATTTGGGCTTAGTTTTCTTTGGCCAAATTCATCTCAGCAGTACTCTTGTTTGAAAGCCATATGAGATTTGAGGAGAGCCTTATGATTTGGTGGTAGTTCTGTGGCATCTCTTCAGGCAGCACCACTTGTTCCTGCTTCTCCTGAAACTCCAGATCAAAGAGCAGTTGTTCAGAGGTGAAAGCTCTTCATAGCTGTCTGCTGTTTTCACGTGCTGGTAATATGAATGTCTTCTGAAGCATGTTATTCAGAAACCTGTTTCATGCTGCTTATTATGCCTGAGATTGCCTATTACTGCAGGCACACCAGTCAACTGTTTCATGTGTTCAGTTGGTAGGTAGAGGGTTTTTTGATTTTCTTTCTTTATTTTATATTTTTTCCTCCCTTTGCTTACATTTTTTTTTGTTAATATAAATGTTAATATATATGCTTTTCATGGCCTATCCAAATTAGGTTCCCTTGTCATGTGCTGAAGTATACTTGTTTAACAAATAAGCATCTCTTGGGAGGGGTGTAGAAATCCTAGAACTCAGTACTAGTTTTCATGTTGTCCTAAGTTTATCAGGTTTTAAAGAGAAAGACTTACGTGTCCAGCATGACTGTATCTGATCTTTCATCTGATGATTGAGGGTGTAGCTGAAGTTTGTACATCACCTACAATAGGTATTCTCTGTATTAGCTTTACTGGACTAGAAGATGTGGGAGTGTATGACAGTTCTTCTTTGCTTTGTTAGATCCCTGGTGGAAAGAAATTTGACTCCATGGTGGTGAATGGATTTGTTTGCACTAAGAATGTTGCACACAAAAAGGTAATGCAGCTTGAATAATCTTACTGTAATGCATGCTGTGGAAACAAGGGTGCTCTGACTTACTTTTTTTGCCAGGAAGCTTCTCTCACCACCTTGGAGATTTGTGAGCTTTCTCTGCTTTGAGCCCCCAAAAAGAATGGCTTTTAAAGTATTTCTTTTCCAAGCTGTTTTGTTTTCTGGCCCAAAGATTTTGGGGGAGAAACTCTCCTCATACATGTATAAAAAAAACCTTTCCATCCCTACCGCAGCATGAGGCATCTAATAATTATCCCAACTTTTAGGCAGAAAAAGGCATTTGTGGTTCTGACTTACAATAGTATAGTAAAATGGGTCTTTAAGGCAAGATAAAAGTGAACTGCATGAATCAAGTGTATCAAGACTTTGGGGCTCTTAGCATGGACTGGAAATCCTCTCTAGCATTCCTGCTTAGAACAGTACCTGTGAAATTCCAGCTGGGTGTAAGAACTTCAGAAGAAGGAAGAATGTGTGGTTGGTTCTGCGGGGGGGGATAGCTGAGACACTTTAAAGAGAGGTGGGGGTAGCAGGGACCAATCATGGGAAGTCTCTGTCTTATTCTTTGTACTTCTTCCTCTCTAGGTATTTGTATTATTGTTTTAACTATTTTTGTGTCTTTTTTAGATGAACTCTTGCTTAAAAAATCCCAGAATTCTTCTGCTAAAATGCTCAATTGAGTACCTCTATCGAGAAGAAACAAAGTTTACCTGCATAGAGCCCATAGTACTTCAGGTAAGTGTATGCTTTTGTTCTTGGTTAAAATAACCCCAACAAAACCATCACCAGTGCAAAATTTTTCAGTGTGTAAGGTGAAATTGAATGAGTGAGATTGCATAGAAAAGAAAGAATTTTCTTCTTCTAGTAAGCTAGGTAAGAGGGCTGCTGCAGTAAATACAGTACAAACTTGTAGCCTTGCACTGAGGGTTTTGGTCCTCAAGTTATATGCCCTGAGAACACGTGAGATTTTGATTCTCACAATGCAGCATTTTAGAAAACTTTTCTTTTTATTGAGACCTTCTGAACTGTACATTGCTTACACGGTACTAGAGCTAGATAAGGTTTAGGTGTGGGAAGAAGTATTTGACAGGTTAATGTAGGTTAGGGTTAGGTCACACCCATGTTATTTTTTGTCAGGCTTGATTGAAAAAATGGAGCAACCACCAGCCTAATGGAGTGATGAACTAGAAAATGTCACTTTGGAACAGGTGCCCTGCTCCTGTGAGTAGGGATGTGCCTTAAATATGAAAACACTGAAGTACACAGACCTTTTCTTTATGAAATGCTTATAGAATACTACTGATAAACTAGTGTTGTGCTGTGAGAGTAGGAGAATGTTCACAATGGACTAGTGATGGTGTTTTCTGGATAGCTGTTTTCCTGGTTTTATAGGAAAGGACAGTATGTAAATGAAGTGAAAAGTGACATTAAGCATTAAAGTGGGTTTATTTTCCAAATGGGTTTGCAGTAGTTCAGTGCTATACTTTGTTCCTGTCTGCAGGAAAGGGAGTTCTTGAAGAACTATGTACAGCGGATAGTTGATGTCCAGCCCAATTTGGTCCTTGTTGAGAAGACTGTGTCCAGAATTGCCCAGGACATGCTCTTAGAGCATGGTATCACTCTGGTCATCAATGTCAAGCCGGTGAGCATTTCTGATCAGAGTTAGACTTGGCCTTGTGGTAGATTTCTAATGACTCCTTGTAGCAAACTCCCTGGAGAAAGCCAAGAGCTGTCTTTTTTTCTTCTCTTTCTTCCAAGGAGGTAAGAGAGGTGAATCTGGAGAGTTACTTTTTCCTCAGGTCTTCACAGCTATTGTGCTGTGGCCTTGTTTGATGGGTCCTTGTACCCTGGTTTAGTTCTAGTTGACTTTAATATCCATTTACAGCACATCATGTGTGGGTCTTTAGCTATTGCCATAGAGCCTCTGTCCCTTTGAGGCAGGATACAGACAGCCAAACAAAGAGTAGCTGTGGGAGTTGGCTGAGCTCCTGGCAGAGCCAGCATTATACTGGCTGGACTGCACCTCCTGGAGGTATCTGGATCTAGTCAAATGAGAAGTTCTAGGCAGGGTACAATCTCACCAGAATTATTTGCCCAACTGTGTTTCTAAGACTCTTGTATATTGTGGATGTGGGTTTGTGGGACTGGGTTTAACTGAGAGTTTGCATCTCAGTGAGAGGTTTTATAGATTGCACTGGTGTTTTTCATTTGTTAAGGGCAAGATAAGGATGCCAGTGTCCTCTTTGCATTGTAGATTCTTACTGCTTTTTCCAATTTTACAGCAAGTGTTAGACCGGGTAAGTCGAATGACCCAGGGGGACTTAGTGATGTCAATGGATCAACTGTTGACCAAACCACAGCTGGGGACCTGTCATAAATTTTATATGCAAGTTTTTCAGTTGCCCAATGGTGAGTAAAACTTGATGTGCCTTAGCCTATGTGTATGAAAAGATGAATGCTTTGCTCCTTTTTAAATAGTTGTGAACTGTTGGCTTCCTTGTGTGATCATGTATCGTCCTACTCATTTTATTTCTCTTACTTCTTGGAACTACAGTGTACTGCCTGTGTAGAGAAAAGTATGATCTTACTAAGAGAAGACAGTGTATAGATTTTAATTAGACTGATTTCTTTCTTCCAAACTGTTTTTTATCTTTTGACATGCTGTAGTTTGTCTACAGGAAGGATCAATTTCAATACAACATCAGATTTCTTAGGGTTTTGTCAGCCAACTCTTGAAAATATTGTAGAGTGGAGATTTCATAGTCTGTCTGGGCACCATCCTCACTGTAAAGAATTTTTTTGCATTGAAGAGAATCATGGAACAACCTGTGTTGGAAGGGACTTCAAATGATTATCTGGTCCTACCTTAACAAATCCAATCAAAATTTTCCTTGTTGCAAGTTGTGCACACTTCCCCATGTCCAATCCTTGTGCACCTTTAAGAAAGGTTCCTTTTTCTCTGTTACTCCCCTAGGCAGTGGGAGTCTATGAAGGAAGGAAGAAATGCTGCTTGACAGGTTACCAGTGGTGCTGGCACACATAAATGCTGTGGATGCAGATCTTTGTGGAGATACAGTCTTTGCATCTCTTCATAGAATCATAGAAAGGTTTCTGTTGGAAGGGGCTTTAAAAACCATTTAGTTCTAGCTTCTCTGCCATGGCAGGAGCTAGACCTTCCCCTAGACCAAGTTGCTTCAAGTTCAGTCAGATCTGTCCTTGAACAATTTCTTTTCCACTTCCTCATTGCATTTTCCAGCCTTTAAATTGCCCTCAGAATGTCATAGGCTTTTGACTTGTAAGGGTGGGCAAATGTGCCTGGAAGGGAAGTCATTCTTTTGCCCACTGGTGCAGAGTCTACAGTGGTCTTAGAATACTCTGTTTAGGTCAGGGTATTCCGTATGGCCTTCACTTTGACTTTATGCTGGCTTGTTTTATAAAACAGGGGAAGATTTATAGCTAATGATTTTTTTTTCTTACTAAAATAAGTTATTTCAGTACAGTAATATGAATTTCTGCAGCTACCAGTGTTACTTGCTCTTAGGCTCCTTTACAATCTCTTGGGTGTGTGAGGTATCTAAAAGCAGATTAAGTGTAGTTGTCATCCTAACTCCCATATTTTGCTTCTAGATCAGACAAAACCCCTGATGTTCTTTGAAGGGTGTCCCCAGCACCTGGGTTGCACCATCAAGTTGTGTGGTGCTGCAGAGTACGAGCTGGCTCGTGTGAAGGAGATCCTGATCTTCATGGTCTGTGTGGCTTATCATTCCCAGCTGGAAATCTCATTTCTTATGGATGAGTTTGCCATGCCCCCTACTCTCACCAAAAACACTTCCTTTCATTCCCTTATTGAGGAGCCAGGAGATGAAAATGAACAGCAGAACCTCTTCAATGGTGAGGACTTCAGCACAGCAGTCAAAGACATTGAACTATCCTCTGAAAAGCTGTCTGTAATCTCTGAGTCAGTGTCCTCTGATGAGGTCAGTTTGCCTGAACCAAGAGGTGTATTTGACAGAGGTGACCAAGAGAACTGTCAGCTGGAAACGGTGTCCTCCAAGCAGCAAGAGCAGCACAAAGTGGAGTCACCATTTGCAGTGCTCAGCTCTGTACCTCTTGCAATACCTGAAACATCCCCACTGCCCCTCCATGGCATGGACCAGCACTTGGCCACTCTGGATAACCAGGCACTAGAGCCTCTTCAACAGGCAGATGACTTACAGGAATCCAGGAGTCAGATGAGAGTCTTCAGAGACCCTCTCCAGGATGATACTGGTTTATATGTCACGGAAGAGGTCACTTCATCTGAGGATCGTCTCAAAACTTACTCTGCAGCGTTTAAGCAGGAGCTGAAAGATGTCATTCTCTGCATTTCCCCAGTGCTGATGTTCCGTGAACCATTTCTTTTGACTGAAAAAGGCATGAGATGCCCTGCTCGGGAATACTTTCCCGAACAAGTTTATTGGTCTCCTCTCCTCAATAAGGAATACAAGGAGTTGGAGAGCAGAAGGAAGAAGCAATTGTTGCGGGATTTCTCTGGACTACAAGGGAGGAATGGGAGTGTCCAAGCCAAGGCTATCCAAATCTTACCTTCTCATGAGTTAGTTAATACTAGAATAGCAGAGCATCTGCGTGATAGCCAGAGCTTAGCCAGAATGCTGGCTGACTATCGGGCCAGAGGAGGGAGGATACTACAGAAAAGCACAGATCCTTTTGCCCAAAATAAGGATGTGTCTAGTGTCCCTACTGGAAAAACTGGGAGCAGAACTGAAGAGGAGGAGAAGGGGCTGGCTCAGAGTGAATCCTCATGGTCTCATAAGGTAAGATTGAGTTGTGCTGCTCAAAGCTCAAGTTACATCAGTTTTTCATGGTATACAGAAGGTGTAGGGTCTCATATTAAACCAGAGGGGATATTTTTTGTCTGTTTCTTTCTGTTTGATTATGGGTTTTTTTTGGTTTTGTTTTGGTTTTTTGTTCTTTTGACTGGGTCATGACTCCATTTTAGGTTGTGGTGCTCTGCAGTCATTCAGAACAAGAGACTGCAGAATTTCTCTGAGAAATGCACAAAGTCAGCCCAGAATTAGTTTTGCCTGTTTGACTGGGCTGTACCTAACTGATTTCTGAAAATGAGTCCGTGAAGAGGGAGCAAACCTTAAGAAGTTTCTTAAACTGAGCTTCCTTTCTCCTTGTATTTGGTTATTTGTAGAAATGTACTTTCATTTTCAGAGGGCTTTATGTCATGGAAACAGCAGAAGGCTATAATTACATTAAAGTACTTGATTGATTGTAAAAGTTTGGGTGTTCTGAAGAAAAGTGAGAATCACATAATGGAAGGAAAGGAATCTTCTTTGAAATTTCAAAGCAAGGAAGTATGTGTTTGTAATAAAAATATTTAAAGTTTTGGTAAACTGCCATGAAACTTGCAACTGAGGAAAAGGAGATCTTGGGACTTTCTTGAATTGTGAGCTGTTTAGGAAGAGTGTCTATGAACAAGAGTAGCAGAATTGATCTGTTGGAACAGTCAACATTTTGGTCCCTGAGCCAATCAGCCCTTGTGTTCATGAGCAGAAGTCACTTTTTAATTGGCACTTAAATGTAGATCTCTGTAGCTGCACAGGCCATAATCTTACAAACTATAAGAGTAGCCCTTGCTCTGGATCAGACTGGCTGATGCTGTTTTAAATTTACTCAGTGATCAAAGACAAGTATTTGGTAACATCATAGTTTTGTAGGGTGTGGAAGGGAAAACAGCTCCGTTCCAAGAGCAGTGTGGTACATCTCTTCGCAGAGAATAGAAAGATGGAAATCTTTCTATAGCCTGAATGAGTAACTGAAGTATAATATATTGGCAGAGTTTTGAATCCAAGGTGTCCTACATCATACAGTAATTTAGAGACTCTGGATATTTGTCATGGGGCTTTTGTTGTTTTTCGTTTTTCTTGGCTTCATTTCCACAGAAACACCTGCATGTTCATTGGTTTCATTGCGAGTTATGTTGTTCTAAAAATGGCACTTAGCAATTTTACATAGTGCAGGTTTACCTGAGGCTGGGAGATAATGCCAAGTTCATCTGTACAAAAGGAGAAAGCAGATACTTGTCTTTGAATAAAATTACTAGAATAGAATTTTGTCAACAGAAGTGTGTCTGAATGGAGGTGTCTGTAACCGCTGAACGAGTTGTTTTCTCTCTACTAGGTGGATTGCCTGAGTCCAGTAAACCATCAGAGGCTCTGTGTTCTCTTCAGCAGCTCTTCTGCTCAGTCCAGCAATGCTCCAAGTGCCTGTGTTAGCCCCTGGTATAAAAACTACTCCTCTACGGCTTTGATAGTTGCTATTCTTTCCTTCCCAAAGTCAGTCAGTGCCTGCCTCAAGGCAGTATTTCTTTGAGAACTCCTTGGTAGGTTGTGCTCATCCTGTAACAGGAACGTTTGGCAAAAGACTTTTGTCTTGCGTGGTCAGGTGAATCTACAGCAGTATTGCACAACCTCTGTTACACCCAAGGCATGAATGAGAAAGCCCAGCCTGAAACCAAATGCTTTAGTTGGTGTTTCACTGCAGAGTAATGTCTCTGTGTGGGGAGCACTGCATGCAGTCTTGTGGAGAAGAGTTAGTGTAGATGAACCCAGGACAATGTCCAAGCCCAAAAGTGAGCCTTGTGAGAATCTTGGTGTACTTGTAGATTGTATTATCCAACAGTGGCATTGGAATATATTGCTATCTTTTTCATACTATAGTCATCAGTATTAAGGGCTTTATTTCCAGCTTAGGGGGCTGTAATTTGCTATTTGTGTGCAACTTATGACACTTTTATCTCTACTGAACAGGACAGGTCTTGGTGTTTAATCATTAAGTGATTTTTATCATTTAACTTGGGTGAAAATAAAGAGATAGCCCTCTTACAGGGAAAGGTCTAAAGTTCCTGTAAAAGCTTAGAAATGAACCAAAGAAAATGGTCATATGCTCACTAAGCAGCAACAATGAGAGGATGTAAATTAGTGAAGTTAGGGATATCTGAATTATGACACTTAAACTGATACACAATTTAAATGGCTTGGTCTCCCCAGGTTCTGGGAAAACTAAAGTTGCTATTAATTATGCTAGAAGAATAAGGATTTCTTGAGGCTTTTTTCATGTTCTGGATGTACCCTTTTTTTGTAGCTGTTTAAACATTAGTGCTTGAAGCTTAAAGATGTTTAGACTTCTGTGCCTAGATATTTTTGAAAATATTCTTCAAAAGTTCAGTGGAATTGTACTGGACTTTTAAATGTCAAGTTTAAAGTTGTTCTAGTAGGACTTTGATATCATTATTAGCAAATCTGACAGCAGGGATCTAGGAAGGGTAGTCAAGTGGAAAAAATAATCTTTGAAGTTATACAAGGCTGTAAACAAGGCAGCAGTGGGTGTAGATCTGTGCTCCTAAAGGCCATTGCACAGCTAATGGTGATGGCATCCACTCTCTAAAGCTTTTCTTTCTCTGCTTTAGGATTGTGACCATGGAGTTCTATGGGAAAAATGACCTAACTCTAGGGATTTTTCTGGAGCGCTACTGTTTCAGGTAAGGAGGAATTGTTTCTAATTCACTCGTGCTCACTTGTTACAAGCAAATGCATCCATTGCTTTCCTGTTTTGGCCCTGTCCTTCTTTCCTTCACGAGGAAGTGAAACAGATTATGAAACAAAGTTGATAAGTTCATAAAGGCAAATGTGTTCACATAGCCCTTTCTGTAGGAATTAGGGTTTAAGGGCCAAATTAGGAGTCTGAACATGTATTCCAACTGTCTGTTTTTCAAGACAAGCAACTGTTCTGGTCAGTTTTCTGAGGTTCCTCTTTGAAAGTTCATACCAGTGTTGGCTAACACTGCTCATTTGGTGTCTCAGAGTAAGGCTTTGTCATATGTGCCAGGTGGCCAATGTAAATAGTCCAGAACACTTTGAGCCCTGGAAAAGTACTGTGTCATTTATTTCATCTCATAGAGGTGTAAGTTGTTATGTTGCTGTAATAACTGGTGCTGTCACAACCCCATGCAGAGTCTCAGCAGGCTGTGAAGCTGGATAGGAACCTGCTCAAAAGACAAGCTTACTCTCTTCTCTCCATTGGCCACTTGCAGTAGCAGAAGGCTCTCAGTGTTCAGCCTTCTGGAGGAACAAGTATTTCTCCTTGTGGTGATCAGTGAGAAGGAGCTTAGCTGCCCAATTTTAAGTTCCTGCTTCTCTCTGCTCATTAGGTAGTGTCTGCTGAAGTGAATGCTTCTCAATCTCCTTAGTTTCAGTAATTAAAATTCTTTATTTTTTCACTTGAGCAAGGAGAATCTGAGCTTTTTCAGGCTCTGTCTGGTTTTGAAGAATATCTTATCTGACTTTGGTACTTCAACAACCCAGCTTTTATTTTTCTGGTATTAGTCTTTCTTCTGTGACTTAAAAAAAACCATCCAAATAAAGATCATGGGTTTTACTGTTCAAAGATGTTCTGTGGCAGTGTGTTGCTTACCTTTTCCTTCAGGATCTGAAACATTGCCATTTTAAGGCTTTTTGTCACATCTTTGTCCTTGATAGTATTTGCTTGGGTACACTGCCAAAGCAGTCTTTTAATTTGGTGCCAAGGACTTCCACAGGTGCCGTGGTCCTTATACAGAATCTATAGGTAGAAAGTGATTCATTGTAACAAGGTGATAGAAACCAGTGTCCAGTCACTGCTTTTGGGACCTATACAGCCATTGCTGTCGATGGAACTTTACTGTGTGCTCCTTCTAAATTGCTCTGCAGATGCAGCTTTCACTACAGGCGTAGAAAACTCTTTTACAATGAAGATAAATAGTACCAGGATATTAAAAGGCACATTAGATCTGTTGAATCAGTTTTTCAGCAGTGCTGGTATGTGATCATTTATAGATGTTTCTGTTTCTCTCTGTAAGGCCTTCCTACCAATGCCCCAGCATGTTCTGTGAAACACCAATGGTGCACCACATCCGTCGCTTTGTTCATGGGCAGGGCTGTGTGCAGATCGTGTTAAAGGAGCTGGACTCCCCTGTCCCTGGGTACCAGCACACCATCCTTACTTACTCCTGGTGCAGACTGTGCAAACAGGTAAGCATGTGGACTTCAGAATCATTGCTATTCCAAATTAGTATTCTTGTTGTGACTGGCTTTGCATGGAAAGGCAGCATTTTTGAGAAAGTGCTTATGCCTGGAGCTATGGCTAAACTGGCAGAAAACCTGTTACTGGTGCATATGTTCTCATGTTACCTACAAATTCCTCTTTTAGCCCTGGGGCTGTTGAGGGTGAAAAATCTTGTGTGAGGTAGTCCTGTTAGAAAGTGTCAAAACTGACTCTGAAAGGATAGATCTAAGCAGAAAAAATGGAGTTGCTCACTTAGAGGTGAAGAGTATGGTCCCTTTCTTGCAGTGAATCTTTATGAGCGTATGGGAAAGGGCAGAGACCAAGACCTACTGGCATAGCAATTGGCTAAAGCTACTTGCTGTTCTTTGATCTGCTGTGGACTGAAGAGCCTATATTGTGTCAATGTGATGTCTGGAGTTCCTTTAGTAGTCATTAGAAAATAACATCTTCATTAGAGAAATATTAAATTGCTTTTAAAAGCCCACAAGATGGTAAGATTGTGTATTATCTGGAACTTGTTCTGTAATTTAGCTAAGAAAACATTGCTAACTGGATGCTCATGTCTAGCTAAACATGAAGAGGCTTCAAAGAGATGAGAATAAAACATAATGAAAAAAGATTCATGCAGTACCTGAAATGCAAAGCATCTGAATTACCCATATGGATGACTCAGGTCACCTACTGACGCTGCCTTAGACATGGGTGTTGGATGTACAGATGCCTGCAGGAGGCTGACACAGTTGCTGACAGCAAGCCCTGTGTTGCTGTGTATACAGCTGCTCTGTAACCTTTTATTTTTGTGTGCTCATGTAAACACTTATGTGGTTGAGGTTGTTAAGTGTGTGTAAAGTGTCTGCTCTAAGCTTGCAAGCACTTGTGAAGTTGAAATACACTGCAAAGCAGTACCAGTGCATTTGTAGCTGCAGAATCACCAGGGAGAAGTATATGATATGGCCCCTGCTGCTGGCTGGGTTGCTGGAAATTGACTCTATACAGAGAAATAGCAGCCCAGAAATAAGCTTCCATCAACTGTATGTTTGGACTCCCCCAGCTTAGCACCTTTCATCATCAGCTAGCAGTTATTTAACTGATTTATTTTAACTATGTGTTGGTCTTAGATATGCAGAAATGCTCTCTTTGTTGTTAAGTTTGTTTCAGGGTCATGGTTGCTTCTGGTACTAGAAACATTAGATTGCTGCCTGGATTATCCTCTCCTTAATCTTGTTGGAACGATGAAATTCAGACACTTGCCTTTCAATTTTTCAGGTGACACCAGTTGTTCCCCTTTCCAATGACTCTTGGTCTATGTCTTTTGCAAAATACCTTGAGCTGAGGTTCTATGGGTACCAGTACACTCGAAGGGCCAATGCAGAGCCTTGTGGGCATTCCATTCACCACGACTATCACCAGTATTTTTCCTATAATCAGATGGTGGCATCTTTCAGGTGAGTTCCACTGCTAAAAACTTCTTCTCTCTCTGATACTGTATGAAGCATGTGGCTCTAGTAAGGATTCATTAACTCTGTCCTTCACTGTGAGTATAGCATGGGATAGCATAACTGTACCATAACCAGAAGTGCAGGATTGTGTGCTGGCTTGCAGAGGGCTTTGTGGGTGGCATCACTGTCCTAGCTGTGGTGGGCAGTGTTCCAAGAGTGGATGGTTCCTGTTCATGATACAGAAGGGAAATGCTTTTCCCTATCTAATTCCACATGCTTTCAAAATTTTGGTTTTTCAGTATGATTTGTGGTTTTACTTCTTGCCTGGGAGAATGAACAGTGTTATTCCTACTAAAAGAACTAAAGCCCTGGACACATTGGCAGTGGCCTTTTTCATATAAGGGCCTCAAACCTCGGTATGGTATAGGACTGGTACTGTGTGGTGTGGGTCCTGTTACAAGCTGTTGTATTGCCTTCTCAGCTACTCCCCAATCCGGCTGCTGGAAGTGTGTGTCCCACTCCCCAAGATCTACATCAAACGACAGGCTCCATTAAAAGTTACTATTTTGCAGGATCTCAAGGATTTCTCACAAAAGTAAGCTTTGTTTTTAATGTCTTCCTAATCTTACTTGTATTTTGTATTTTTATTAGAAGAACATATAACAATTTTGCTAGTATGATGAGATTTGGGTAAATATTCATCATTTGATAGAAAAGTAATAGTTTAAAACATGTATGCATATATACTTCCAAGGGACAGTGGTATTGAAATCTTTGTTACCTTTGCTTGCTCTGTCTGTACTAATGTCTCAACTCTTTGTCTGTTGGCAAGTCAGGTTAAACATTGCCAGTAGAAACTAAGATTCTTTCCATCTCTGTCCCTGAATGTTTCACTGATGTCTGAGTCATATAGCATGATCCTCAATAATGCTGCCAAGCTATTGAAAGGTTGACCACCAGCAAGTGTCTGTCATTACCTTATGAAATGCCCAGTTAAAGTATTTTTAATTCTTCATCTAATGCTAAAAATAAAAAGATGGTCCTAGAAGGCCAACCTGGAAAACTGCAGGTTATACTTCATAGTCTTACCCTAATGTTCCTTAATAGAACCTCTGACTGAGTTTCAATTCTTCAGCCCCAAAAAACTGCGAAGACCTTGCTCAAATCTCTTGTCTGAGCAGAACTGTTGTCATTCTATTGGTCATGTGGCAACAGAACTCTGGTGTATAAAAGTCTTTGCCTTTGTTAACTATTGAATATGGTAACTGTGGGCAGACTCTACCTTCTTGTAGTCTAAGGTGAACTACCATGAGCCTGGACACTTTCTAAATGTAGGAACAAAAAGGTGGAAGACAGGCGAGATGAAAACTCTGTAAAATCCAGGCAGACTGCTGTTCTGCCTGGTCACAGCATTCTTGTATTGCTGTATGCCTCTGTGACCATCTGACTTCAAAACCTGTGGAGCTTTGTTTAGAGCTGAAATAGAGGTACTCATTTTTTTTCCAAGCCCTGCTGGTGGAGGTATAGCTTGCAGACCCAGATTCTTCCTAATCACAGATGACACAATAGTTCCCCTGTGTTAGTAATGTGTTTGAGACATTTGTATTGCTGTCTGACAACTTCCACTGCTAAGAATAAATGGTGGAGACAAATGTCAGCATATCTAACTTCTAGATTTCTCCTATTACTAATAAAGTTTCCCCAACTTCCTCTGTGAATACAGTTGGATAGCTTACTATGCAGGAAGGCTATTGTATGTTGTCTTTTGTATTCTTAAATGCTAACCTTCAACACATTCAGACTATTTAAAGAACGTTGAAGTAGCTCCAAGTAGTCACAGCTTAACTCTTTGCATTGCTGTTGGCAGGGTGTCACAAGTGTATCTTGCTGTGGATGATCGCCTTGCTTCTCTGAAAACAGATACCTTCAGCAAAACAAGGGAAGAGAAGATGGAAGACCTCTTTGCCCAAAAGGAGGTAATAGACTATTTTTGCATCAGTGGTCCATAGGCTAAGTATGGGAGGAGCTACTCAGATTTTATGTCATCTTGGTGAGATAACACTAACAATTTTCCTTTTGGCAGATGGAAGAAGGAGAGTTTCGAAACTGGACTGAGAAAATCCAAGCAAGGCTGCTTTCATCATCACTGGACACGCCTCAACAGCTGCAATCTGTTTTTGAGTCTTTGATAGCTAAAAAGCAAGGACTTTGTGAGATGCTACAAGCCTGGAATAATAGGTAAGAGGACGCATGCTGGAATCATGAGCACCACTGATACAGTGTTGGTTCTGGGAGGGAAGAGGTTCAGCTGTAGTTTCTTTCACTATAGAGCAGTTACTGTATAGAGCTTCTGCTGAATGTGTTCTACTGGTTGAGGACACACAGCTGATCAGTTGGAACAGAAAATCATTTGAGGCCACATTATGAATGCATTATGTTGTAGAGCACAACTTGCATCTGGAGGAGAAATTTTCATTTGTGTAATGATGGAAGAGATGGGAAGAGAGGAGCATGAGACATGTGGATTGGGTGAAATAGTCTCAGAGCTAAAGAAAATGTGCTGTCTTTGGCCATTTGATACATCTTTGGCATGTGTTAGCAGCAATCTGAGTTTGTTATGGAGAAACTTCAATAACTTGTGTCACTCAGAGATAACACCAGTAAC
This sequence comes from Haemorhous mexicanus, assembly GCF_027477595.1. Lineage (NCBI taxonomy): Eukaryota > Metazoa > Chordata > Aves > Passeriformes > Fringillidae > Haemorhous > Haemorhous mexicanus. The sequence continues at coordinate 24,170,502 of NC_082348.1, read as the reverse complement.
CTATCTTTTGATAAATTTTTCTTTCATGGTGGTGGTTTTGTGTGGGTAGTTTTTGTTTGTTTGTTTTATTTTTATATTTTGTTTAAGATTGCAGGATCTCTTCCAACAAGAGAAAGGGAGAAAACGTCCATCAGTACCACCCAGCCCTGGGAGACTGAGGCAGGGTGAGGAAAGCAAGGTATGGCTAACAGACTATAAATCTCTGAAACACTTTCTTTTCCTGGGGCAACACAATAGTCTTAAGACTGGCTTGAGTTCTCTTTAATAGTTATTAAACTAATTTTACTGTGTCTTGTAGTTTTCAATTGTAAAAGCTTAAACTGTGTGCTAGTATATGTATCTTTTCCTAAAAGATGTGAACTAAGAGCCATATTGTGGAGAGGAAGAGTAAGTATGAATAGGAGTTGATGATTTTCTGTGATGTTTGTGTAGTGTTGATGTGAACACTGCCATCAGAGAGCTGCAGTCATTGTCAAGTGTGTGCCTAGAAAGGAACTGGGCTGTCTCCTTCAACCCTAGGTTGTTGCCCATCAGGTGCATCCCTTGTGAAAACGAAAAGAAATAATATCAACAAATAACAGAGCAAATGACGCAGGAAGGACTGGTAATGGCTTTTCAGGATATAATGTGTCCTGTGGGACCTGACTGAAGGGATGGATTTTGGACTGCTGCCTCAAGAGCTCTGTCCAAGGATACACACACCAGCATACTGAACTTCCACCCTTTGGGGAGCTGGAGCTCTGAGGAAATGTCTGGGCTGCAAGGCAGGACAATATAAGCATGATACTGAGAGGTGGAACTCCCAATAGATCTGTGGTAGCAAGGTGCACTAAAAACTCCTAGAGACCCTGGATTTGCTCTGCTGCATGCACAAATGGCCCTTCCACTTAACACATTTGTTAGGTGCTAAAGCAAACCTTACCTTGATCTAGCAGGAAGTAGGTTCTTAGAGAGGGAGTGTAGCAGCATGCACAGGTAACAGCCATCATAAGCATCCTGTGAACTTGAGTTGCTGTTGCCTTGTCTTTTTGGTTTGGTAACAGATACAGTGACTTTCAGAGGCTGAGAAGTTGGGTGGGGGTTCTCAGTTGTAAGTGCTCCACACAGGAGGAAATAGAACTGTAAAGAGCTTGGCACCAACGTTGGTGTTTTGTTATTCTGCCTAGATCAGTAGCATGGATGCTTCCCCACGCAATGCTTCTCCAGCGCTGCAAAATGGAGAGAAAGGTCTGTTACTTATTTTTCATAATATGCTAATAGAAGCATGTTGTAGCCATTTTCCTGACATAATATGGGAGCATTTGTCAAATTTGATAAATTGGAGAAATACCAAATCCCCATCATGTCAGATTTGTTTTTTCTAGTGGTAAGATAGAAGTTGGCCATCTGCTTCTAATATGAAGCTGTATTACTAGTGATTAGTAAATTGGCCCACAAGAATTTTCCACTGAACTTTAAAAACTTACAGAAGCTTTCTAATTAGCTGAATAACTACATAGAATTTGGGAAATTCCCAAAGAGGCCTTTTACCTCTTCTGTGATCTGGTTAAGGGTGCTGAGATCCCTTACCTGTGGGGCATACTGGGAGTTTGTGGGAGCTGAAAGTAGTAGTTGTAAGAGTACACATTTTCTGGAGGTTACGTGCTATGCTGATGAGCTTGCCCAGTCCTTTGGTCTGTGTGGCCTTACCTGCTTTCTAAGTGAAAACTTTATGAAAGTAGGTGCTGGTTATAGCCTGGGCTGGGAGCAAACAGTATCACTTCTGACAGCCATGTAAAATTATCTCTACTGTCCTTAACTGTCCTTGTACTCTCAGAGGATCGTTTCCTGGCGACTTTATCAAGTCAGAGCTCCACAGGCTCCACCCATCTACAGCTGCCCACCTCTCCAGAGGTTGCATCAGAGCATATGACTGGTGCCAACACACTCTCTGAGCAGGACACGACAAGCAGCTCAGAAGGTATAGTTCAGTTGTGATCCTATATTTTTTCTCTTGCTTTTCTGGGCCAAGTCCACAAAATCCTTTTAGGAAATGACAACTGTTAACTCTGTGGTCTGTAGTCATCCTTCTGAATTTACAGCTTAAACTTTGATATTGTGATGCAGACCTGACATGTGTCTGTTCCAGATGTGTTTGATGGGCACTCACTGGGATCTACAGACAGCCAAGTGAAGGAGAAGTCTACTATGAAAGCTATTTTGGCTAACTTTTTGCCTGGAAACAGCTATAACCCCATTCCCTTTCCCTTGTAAGTACTGCATAATATATATAAAATGTTCAAAATCAGCAACCTTGTCAGATTGCAGGCAGAGCCATGCATGCTTCCTTTGCTCAGTGTTTAATAATTTAAGGCATTACTTGAGTTTGCCTGAGTAAGAAGGAGAACTTTGTCAAGGTAGGAAGTTTTCTGTGTTCTTTCTAGGTGATTCTAGGTTAACTACCTTTCTTATGAATGATCTGCCCTTGTGTAAAGCCAGTATTAGTTTCTTCTCCTAGCAGGCATGCCTCCTCAGAGCTCTTGTGGGAGAGGAAGGGGTGGGGAAGAGGGGAGAAAGGTGCCTTCTAACTTCATTGCTGCAGGGAGGGAGTGGAAATGCCCTTCTTTAGCAAAGACTTAACTAAAGCTACGTGCCTGCATCTTTTTTTTGCTTCCAGAGCTCTTCCAAGGGTTGGACTCAAATTGGCATTGTCTGGGTGTAGGTCAGGTTCAATGGCTACTGCATGTGCCCTCAAGTGTCCCTCTCATGTGAAGATGGGCAGGCTGGAAAGTCTTTCAGTTACTTGGTCTGCGTGCTTTGTAGTGTTTCTTGTTTGACATGAGCCTAACGTTTGGCAGCCTGAGTTTAATTTGGGAATCCCACCCCCAGTGTAGAGGCAGAGGCCTTGGGCTGATGAGGTAAAAGCTAAATGACTGACCCTCCAGATCAGTGAAAAAAAAATCAGATAAGAATCCAGGAGGCTTTGGGGAATTTTGTGATAAACTGCCTGTTTAGAAAAGAGTCCAGATTTGTCCCATAAGTTCAGTCTACAGGCTAAGCTGCTGGGTAGTCAAACCAAACTCAGACAGGTTTTGGTGCCATTAGAAACAGTGGCTGCTAAACAGAAATAGACTCTTATTCTAACCTAAAGCTGGGCTTCTGATCCAAGCAGCTTGCTTGAAATGCTGGTTTCCCTAACACTCTACCATTTAGAATTAACCACATAGTTATAAATGTCTCGGCTGGGAGAAGCTGATCTGGGGAGCTTTGGTTCTATGCTGAGACTTGCAGCTTGTGCCTGGGAGTGCAGTGATGATATCTGGGCTTTGACCAAAACTTCTATTCTTTACACAAATTTTTATGATCTACTAACAGTCTGTTGTTTTCATTTAGTGACCCAGATAAGCACTACTTAATGTATGAGCATGAACGTGTACCCATTGCAGTCTGTGAGAAAGAACCAAGCTCCATCATAGCCTTTGCTCTCAGGTACTGGTGTGATTTGGCTTTTCATCTGACATACTTTGTACTTTTGCAGCTTTTGTGTTTGAGGAGTATTTAAATTTTGATGATAGGGAACAAGCATGACAGAATTTCAATAGTAAGCCATGATAGTGGTTTTGCCAGACATGGGATTCTTTCCTCTTACTGCTGAGATAATTAAAGTTCAGCTGAATTTTGGACTTTTTTAGTGGAACTCTAGTTTGTAAAAATGTCTTAGTTGTGTGGTGCTTCTTTTGATGAGATATCTATCACTAGAGAAAGAAGTGCAACTAAGGTTTGTTCAGCCTCTCCAGCTGAAGGAAGTGCAACTGAGCTGCAGAACAGCTATTAGTATTGATATTGCAGTCTGTTTCTTACCTACCTTTGGTCATAGCAGCTCTTGTTACTGCTCAGCTCTTCTTACCAGCTGCTTCAATAAACCTTGGGGTTTGCATGTCACAAGGCAGCAGATTTTTGAAGAAGTGCATTCTTAAACTGTGGGAGGGCGAAAAATAAAGGGATATTTTTCCTGCAGTATTGCTTAAAGCAGCTTCTGTTCTAAGAAAAAAATGTTCTAATAATAAGAAAAAATAAAGCAGAGGTTTTTCTACTGTGGTGTTTTGTTTCCTGTGGTTGTCTCTGAACTGAATCTTTGGGCTGGTATTGCAGAGTTTCCAAGAGAACTCTTAATTATTTTGGGTATTTCCCTTTCCCTTTCTTTTCTTCTTTCTCTATCAGTTGCAAGGAGTACAGAAATGCCCTGGATGAGTTGTCCAAAGCATCTCTGAAGAGCAGTTCTGAAGAAGGACTACAACCAAACAGGTTACATGCAGGAACTACAGTACATAGAGTGAAGACGTAGTGATGGTAGTGAATAAACCAAAACTAGGATGAGGAAAAACCCTCAAAATATGCCCCTCTTAGGGTGTCTGTTTTCTGATGGAATCTGACTCATTCCATGTAACCAACACATACTTCAGTATGTGAGTTTCCATTTCACATTATGGACCACCCTGGCTCCATCACCTAATCTCTTGGCTGCGTGCATAGTAGGAATACTGGGCCTGCTTACCTTTGCTGTGGTCATGGATGGAAATTTGCTATGGACCTTGAGAGATATTTTTTAGGAAGATGGAGGACGACAACTTTGGAGAGTCCCACACTGTTACACCTTTAAATGGTGTCTTTTTCCTTTAGTGTTTGGGCAGGGGAGAGAAAGAAATGTCTAGGCATAAAGCAGTAGTGTCTTTGGTGGCAGCATTTGTTGGTTCATCACTTCTTTGTTCTTTCTCCTTTCAGCATGTCAGACAGCAAACCCAAGAGCAGCAGCCCTGTCCGCCTGCCCGAGGCTAACACGTGTCCCCTTCGCAATGCAGAGCCAGAGCAGCGTAAGTCCATTTTGCCAAAATCATCCATGGTGTGGTGCTAATCTCAGCTCAGACTTGAGTCCATTTAACCTGGATTCTAGTTCATGTGGGGAACAAAAAGCAGCATTCTGAGTTGAAATTGTGACTAGTCTTAGTGTTGACTTAATGTAACACATGAGAGGAATGGGAGTGTGTGGGCTTTTTAGTTTTATGAAGCTCTTATGACATCATTAGTTCTTATGAGAACTATTATGAGCTCAAACTGTCATTCCCTGATTTAATGTTACTGTGTAGTGAACCTAGGATTGTTCTTGAATCCAGCCTGTTCAGTGGGATGTAATGCCCTTCTTTGGCATTGCCTTCTTTAAAGAGATACTGTTAAAATATCTTGAAATGGAGACATGAAGTTATTACTGTATTAAAGGCACTTATTCTTGGTCTGTGTTTTCAAATGTCTCTGCACCCTAGGGTGCTACTCAGAACACTAATCATCCACCCTCATGGACCTTAGTTGCCTGAAGTTGCAAATGAGTTATAGTTTAATGGCATCATTGCCTCACATAGAACAATGAATGTGGAATGTTCATAGGAGCCATGCTGTTATTAAACTGCCTGTGGAAATGCCAACACCATCTTTTCTATTCCTTTTCACTGTAGCAAAGAAACCATCTGGTGTGTTGTCTTTCTTCCGTGGCACGGGAGGGAAGAGCCCAGACCTGTCTTCGCAGAAGAAAGAGACCTTACGTGGTGCTGACAGTGCTTACTACCAGGTTGGACAGATGGGAAAAGAGGGAGCAGAAAACCAAGGAGCAGAGGCACAAGGTACATGACTGAAGGGTTCATCTTCTCTCTTGGGTTGGTACTTTCCCAAACCTCATTCATCCATGTAAGGCACCAGATGCACTCCTGCTTTTACTTTTTCAGTAGTCCAAGGTTACTCAGCATGTGCTGAAAATGAATCATTTGAACATCAAATATGTTTTTTTTCCTAAGTTCATTGCCCTTCTTTGTGATAAGGCAAACAGGATCTTTCAAATCCAAGCTATAGGGACATGGAGTAGTCTGGTCATGAATGCCTTTGGATTGAGTTGTCTCTAGTTAAGCAGCCCTGTCTTTCTCACTTGCTGTTTAGTTCTCATTGTTTATCTCATGGAAAATGAATGAAGAGAGAGGCTGGATTTGTGTCCATAAACAGCAGTGCCCTTATAGCATATGTATTATATTATACAATTATAGCTATATTTTTAATTCCCTGTGTATAGTTCCCTCTGTAGTCTTGGAAAAAAAAAGCAAATATTTTTCTTGTAAAGTGAGTTTACAAGTAGTACCTAATGTGGCTTTCTCAGTAATGATAGTGAACAGCCCTGACCAAATGCCCTTTATGCCTACAGATGATGGAGATGGAGGCGATGGACAGAAGAAACAGGTGGTGAATCCCCATGTGGAACTCCGTGAGTAGTTGTAAATAACAGCTTAGTCTTAGCTGGCAAACTCATTTCTTCATGCACCTGCAGTAGAAGTCTTGAAGTTAATAGTTGTTTTTTCTTGATAATTTTCTTGGTATTCTTGGTATCATGAAGGAAAAGCAAATCAAGAAAAGAGCAGTGCAATTTTTACTTACTGCAACCAATCTCTTTTGCCAAACTACTCCATAAACTTTTTTTTAATTGTTCTTTTGTCCGAACACTTCCCCATGACATATATTATGAGCTTATCTAGAGGGAATTGGCTTTCCTGTTAATTTTCCATTTAAATCCCATTGGTTGAAACTTCTGAATTACAATAAGCATGAGAGAGATGTTTAGCACAATCATTCTCCTCTAGACACGAGTAGAATCTCAGTGTTGTCTCGGGCAGTCAGTGCATGTTGCATGCTGTTATTGAGGGAAACCATTTTCTGCAGAGTTCTCGGATGCGAATGCCAAGTTCTACTGCCGGATTTATTACGCTGGGGAGTTTCACCGCATGCGTGAAGTGATCCTGGGGAGCAGTGAAGAGGATTTCATCCGATCCCTCTCTCACTCCATGCCCTGGCAGGCACGAGGTGGCAAATCTGGAGCTGCGTTCTATGTGACTGAGGGTAAAGCAGCTTCTTCCCTCCTTGTAATTAGGGGTATTACTTCTGTATGGTGGTGGTTAGTGTGTCATTTAATCCCTGATAACCTCTGTCCAGACGGTTGCTGATTGTTAAGTGGTCACTGAGAAGGGAAAATAAGTTGGGTTGTTCTGGGGTCTTCAATATCAAATTGTTTGTCTCTTTGTATGTGCAGGAAAACAAAAAAAATGTTCTGTTTTTTAGCAGTAGCAGCTAGGAAGGCCAGTTGAAGAAGGGTTGTACTCTCAGGCAGGCTTCAGAAAACAAATACTTGAGCAGAATTCAAGGAAAACTTGTTGTTAAAGACACAGTGTTTCTTGTAATCTCATGTGTTAATCTAATTTTTTTTTTTTTAGAACTTTGGCCGTTTCTAGGCTGCTATGTAAAACAAGTATTGAATAGATTGGTCTGTAGGCTGTTTCTGTTGGCTGTAGGAAGCCCGTATAGCTGAAGTAGATCTAGTGTAGTCAGTCTCTTCTCCATGTTTTACTGGAAGGTAGAAATCCAGGGAGGCTGAAATTCAGAATATGTGAAGTAAAAAGAATCTAGAAATGAGCTTCTGAGGGTAAGGATTTAAGAGAATTGTACTGCTTTAATGTTTTGGACCATTTCAGTGATGTGACAGTCCTAAAATAATTGTAAATATACATCACTTATTGTATGTAACCCTGTTGCCTCTGTCTGATGTTAAAACAGATGATAGATTCATCTTGAAGCAAATGCCTCGTCTGGAAGTCCAGTCATTCCTTGACTTTGCTCCACACTACTTCACTTACATCACTAATGCAGTTCAACAGAAGGTATTAAAAAAAGTGCTTTTTATTTTAGGCAGTGTTCTGTATTTTAAAGAGTAGTAGAAGTTTCTATTAACCTTTTTCATTTAAACAAAAGAAAATTTTGGAGGGTGTGAGTTACATTAATAATGGGTTTTTGAGATGTAAAGTGGAAATTATGCTTGGACTTCTGAGCTGTAATACACAGTCAGACAGAACAGTCGTGCTTCTGGTATGGGATAGCTGATTGTCTCTACACAGATCTTAACCCATGTCTTGTTCTCATTAGAAGCCCACAGCACTGGCTAAAATCCTTGGGGTGTATCGAATTGGTTACAAGAACTCTCAAAACAACACTGAAAAGAAGTTGGATCTGCTTGTCATGGAAAACCTTTTCTATGGCAGGAAAATGGCTCAGGTAGGAGCAAAGTGTTCTTTTCCTTGCTGTGCAGTTGTGACTGGGAGAAAGAGCAGGGTCATTTGTAGCCATCTAGGTGACTTTTAACTTTGCATGTGCTGTTGACCTCTCTCACTGCTCAAAGGTGACAGTTTGTGCCTCTTCCTTGTTGTGTGATCCTCAGGAGCTTGATGCTTATATTGGCTAGTTCAGATAGCTGTTGTGCAGGGTTCAGTCTTCACAAGTCTTGTTTGTCCCTGTATCTCTGGTGTCTGAGAGAAAGCATTACTAACCTGGTTATGAAAATGTAAAATCTTTTTACAAAACTTTCAGAGGAGCTGTCTGGGATTACAGACTAATTTGTTTATAATGAGAGCCTCACTCAGAGAGAGTTACCCTGTAGTAGGGGGAGTTAATTATTTTTTCAACCCACTGTTCTTTCTTGGAACCACTTCAGGTGTGGGACAGTCTTGCTCTTAGTCAAGGAAAAGTCATCTTTATCTGGCACTGGAATGAAGATATTAAAATTACTAGGGGGAAATTCTCTTTAAATAGAGATTTGAAGCTGAAAAGGAAGTTCAAACAAACATCACTTTTAAACGTAGATAGTATCAGTTCTTTCTGCTTTACCTATCAATTCCTGGTCTCAAACAAGGAATGTTTGTGGGAGGAAGTGGATGGAGGGAATTCTAGATGAATGTAAAGGATGTTGTGGATTTTCTTTCTGCTTGTCTGTTGTTTAAATCATGAGGAGGGCTCAGGCTCTACAAAGAGAGACCAAACAGACTATGGACTCTATTCCATGCAAGTTGGTGAAATCTTGACTGGACAGAATTTGAACAACCTTCTCTAACAGAGAGAAGTAGGACTTTGGACTGGAGAACTCCAGAGATAATTTGCAGCCTCATGATGAGTCTGTCTTTGGCCTTGCCGGTGTTAACTGGTGCTTCATACACCACTCACCTCCCTCTTCAGTGGCTTTGCTTTTGTCAGCAATTAATTCTGTAGAAACTGGCTGGAAAACTGAGCTTACCTAAACAATTTAAAAAGTAGAGGCACCCTTTTCCTCTCAATTTAGACTAAATATTAGTGAAACAACTTACCTAAAACTTGTGAATTGAGGTGGCAGGGCTTCACGCAGGCTTACATGCTATTCTCTACAAAATATTTTTTGTTAATTGTCTTCCTCCTAAAGAGGAAGAAAGAGTTGCCCAGCTGTGCTGCCTTCTCAAGTGCTTGGTACTGAAGTCTTTAACCCAGGAAAATGAAACAAAGTAGTGCTGTTCTCCATTTGCAGGTGTTTGACCTGAAGGGCTCTCTCCGGAATAGAAATGTTAAAACAGAGACAGGCAAGGAAACCTGTGATGTGGTCCTGCTGGATGAAAACCTTCTGAAGATGGTTCGAGACAATCCTTTGTACATCCGTTCCCATTGCAAAGCTGTGCTGAAAGCCTCCATCCACAGTGATTCCCAGTTCCTCTCCAGCCATCTCATCATCGACTATTCCCTGCTGGTGGGGCGTGATGATACCAACAACGAGCTGGTCGTTGGGATCATCGGTACGTTGGCTTTTGTATTTTCTTGCTCTCAGATGATGAAATGGTTTTCTTCTGGTTTAGATGTTCATAGTGCTCCCACCAGAGAGATATGTTGTCTTCTCCCTGGTGGAATACCACCCTCACCTCTTACAGGTATTCAAAGTGGAGGCAGGAAGTCTTCTCTCCAGGTCTCTCATAGGCTCAGATTAGCATTTGCATTGCTTAGAGTATATGCAGGAGGCCTCAAAGGTAGTTTAATCTACACTTTGACTCCATTTGAGTTATTTGTATGCTTTTATGTGTTTAATCTGTAAACTTTAGTTTAGTCATGTTTACATAGGCTTTTCAATCTTGTGTGGAGGGGCTCTAAGGACAAACAGTATTGGTAGGGTTGGAAGAAAGAAGTTAAACATGATGGGATCTCATAAAATCATACAGTCTGACCTTCATAATGTGGGTGGCAATGCAGTAATTACCTTGCTGCATCCTCTGACTTGTGACTGGAAAGTAGAGACAGAAAAAGAGATGGTTTAGACAGACAAACTTCTGTAGTATAAAAGACTTAGAGATGAGGCAATTTTGCAGGATATGGAATTGACTTAGGGAAATGGTCTTGAAACCCAGCTCAGAAATGCTTCCAGATGAGATCTCAGGACAGGAGGTCTCTATTACACTTATTCTGATAAAGCTCAAAAGCCATTTCAATAACATTCTAGTTGAGCATTAAAGTCCCAGCTACAAAGAAATCTCTTGTTTGTTGCAAGTTGTTATTACTTTCTAGGTTTGTAGACTCTTGAATATTGGAATAAACAGGATGGGACTACACTGACCATGTGCTTCTCCTGTATGTGTGGCTTTTTGTTGCCTTATGTCAAGTCTTATATTTTATATGATATTTAAAGCTACCAGTTCCTTTAGCGTTTAACACAAATATGTGAAAGAACTTGGTGAACACAAATATTATCAAGAAGAGAGGACATGTCTGCTGTATCAGGCTATCAGAATGTTCTTTAGATGATACCCTGAGAACTTATAAAGTACTCAAGCTAAATTTGTGTTGGACTGGAACTAAGAAATCTTAGCTTGATCTGTGTTTCAGTCTGAGGTCAGTATCTCTACCTATTTTAGATCCCTATGTGATACAGGAAACAAGTAAGTGAGGTCTCTGAAAACTGATCTGACTGCAGCTTTAGCTTTGCAGGCCCAGATGTTCACATGCTTGTATTGACTGAGCATGCCTTCTCTGGAAGGGGCTTGGAAACAATTCAGAAGTTGTCTTCTTGCTGCCCCCTCTGCCAGTCAGGGTCACTGGTGATGCTTCCAGTCCTCCCTATCATAATGTGGCAATTCATTCCATTCTGCTATCAAACCTGCAGGTGGCTGCAGTGATGACAAATACTGGTTTAAATGGAGAGATGTCCAATCCTCAGTGCTTCTAGTGGGGCTTCTGGAATGAGGGTGAATGAAGTGACCCTTGTAAATGAGCCCTTGACACTCTAACATGGATAAAGACAGATGTGCTTGGGCAGCCTGTTCTTGTGGACACAGGAAGAGTTGATTGTGATCTTGCTGGACTTTTGAAAGACTGTATTCACCCTACCCAAACATAATCAATACTAGAGAAAATGAGGCAACTGGTAGGGAAAACACTGAAGCTCTGACTATAAAGCACTGCTGCTTTCCTGCCCTTTTTGGGGGGAAATAGATACATTTTTAAGCAGTGTTACTTGGATTAAAACAAATAAAACATATTTGTATGTGGATTTTTTTTTTATTGTAACAGACTATATTCGTACTTTTACCTGGGACAAAAAGCTTGAAATGGTGGTAAAGTCAACTGGCATCCTGGGAGGACAAGGTAAGTCCAGACTGAAAGCAAAGATTGTGATCATGTTTCGTTGTTACATGGAAGCTTTCTGCAACACTGCTGATAAAGTCACAACTTCCCCACCATGCAAATTTGTGACAGATTAGGTTGTTGAGAACAGAGGAAGGAATAATAGAATACCAGGTTGGAAGGGACCTCAAGTGTTATCTGATCCAACCTTTCTTGGCAAAAGCACAGTCTAGACAAGATGGCTCAGCACCCTGTGCAACAGAATCTTAAACCCCCTCTGTTGGGGAATCCATCCTTTCACTGGCAAGACTGTTCCAGTGGCTGGTTGTTCTCATTGAGAAAAATGTTCCCCTTGTGTATAACTGGAATCTGCCCAGGAATAACATAAATCCATTACCCCTCATCTTTTCCATGTGGCTCCTTGTAAAATGAGTCTCCATCTTCTTTTTAGCCACCCTATAAATACTGGAACGTGGTGATGTGGTCTCCTCTAAGTAGCCTTTTTCCAAGGCTGAACAAACCCAGTTTGCTCAGCATTTCCCCATATGGCAGGCTTCCCAGTCCTTGGATCATCTCTGTGACCCTTCTCTGGACCCTCTTCAGCCTGTCCACATCTTTCCCCCCACCACCCCCCCCCCCCCTTTTTTTTTTTTTTTTTTTTTTTTTTAATATGCCAGGGACCAACACTGAGTCCAGTATTCCAGGTGTGGGGCCTGGGAGTAGCACCTTCCGGCAGGTGGAAGATAATGCTGAGATACTGGTGGAATAATGACTTCTGTCCTTCAGTCTCTCTGCTGGTGATGTCCTTGTTGATGCAGCCCAGTGTCATTCCTGCTGGCTTTCTTTGCCACAGCAGCAGCAGCACTGTTCACTGCCACTGAGCTGCTTGTCCACCAGGATCCTCAGGTCCCTTTCACAGAGCTGCTCCCCAGGGAGATCCCAGCCTGTGCTGTGCTCCTGCATTGTGTTTTCCCAGGTGCAAAACCTTATGCTTGTTTGTTGTTGAACTTGATAAGGTTCTATCTTGTGGCCTTTGAGTTAATGGTGTCTGCTGGTGTAATCTCATGTGGCATCTGTCTGTTCTGCAGTATCTTCAGCCCATTTCTAACTGCTCTTGACTCTTCACATTAGGTAAGATGCCCACTGTGGTCTCTCCAGAACTGTACCGGACCAGGTTTTGTGAAGCTATGGACAAGTATTTCCTGATGGTGCCAGACCATTGGACAGGACTGGGCCTGAATTGCTGAGCTAAAGCCCATATTGGGAAAGCACAAGAGGACAATGACATTCTAGGCCACTCTCTTCCAGTGGTCTGTCCAGCAGCAAGAGGATTGCAGCTCCATGTCTACACTGACCACGTGTGTCATGTCGCAGAGTGTGAAATCTGCTTGCACTTTAATCCCCTCTTGGAGGATAATAAGCAAACCTGCCTCAGTAAGGATCTAACCTGTAAGGTACCACTGAACAGCACTGATAAGTGACATCCCTGCTGTCAGTAAGGAAGGTGATGCTAACTCCTTCTAAGTACTGGACTGAGATTCTATCCAGATCCTGTTGGTGAAGAAGGACATGATCTCTGCAAGTCTTGCACTGCCAAAATGGTGTTGAATACGTGCAGCTCATGTTTCTGTAGTGGATACTTGGTACTGAAAATGTGAAATAAACTCCCCAAATGTGGATGGGGGAGAGAAGAATGAAGTTAATTCATGAGTTCTGCTATTGTTGCAGAGGTCTGTAATTGACCTCTTTAGGATCCATTAATAACTTGTGCTGTTTATGCTCCATAGTTTTAATTCTTACTGGGTTCTGTAAACAGTATTTTTTTTAAGGCAGCTCCACATCTATAATGCCCTAGGACTCCATCTTTTAAGTTATGTTGCTGTAGTACAGCTCTGGTTCATCTGTCATTATCACATTGTAGCTGAATCCCATAAAAATGGGTTGTCAGTCATCAGTATACTGCAAAACTCAAAGCATATCCCTTCCCTCCTGAACAGTACTTTGATCTGAATGTTGCTCAAATTCCTGGAAACAGGTAACTAACATACCCTTTAATTTAACAAGACTTGATTGATTATAGTTATGAAGCACATTAACCCTTTCCTTAGTAAAGGTATTAAGTTGCTAGACAAAGTGCATACTGCAACTTTCTTCTTAATGCAACTATCATTCCTGGCAGATCACTTCAAATCCATTTCAGTTTCCCTTTACTTTCAAGCAATGCAATTACCTCATGGTGAAATTTTGCCAAGAGAATGTTTCTCCTGCATTCATGACATGATTTTTTTTGGTCACGGAGATGAATGTAGTTGTTGTTTTCTGTAAAAAGGAAAACCTGAACTAACAGGTATCTTGTATGATGCATAAGATGTACAGAGATCTGTGAGTCTCTATATTAATACAATAAGCATTTCTTTCCATTTAAAAAAACTTTGCTCATTTTTGTAGGTGGTGAGTTTACTTTTTCATTTCATTATAATACAGGCCAGTAAATAAGAGGAGTTTTAATGCGTTTGAAAGGCAAGAATACTGTCCTTTGACTTCCAGTCTCTGATGGAAAAATATCAAATGAACATGGAATCTGGGACAGGATAGCTCTTAGTGATCACTTGCTCATACTAACCAGTTGCCTCATAATGCCCTCATCACTGTAACTATGGATTGAAACGTGCATTTTGTTCAGTTCTCCTGTCTTCAGTATTTCTTTCTGCAGCAGTTGGTGGTGGCTGTTTAGGAGTGACCAGCAGTAGGCAGCACTGAGAAAGGAAAAGGCCAGGAGTGAGAATTGTGCTATTTGCTCCAAAACCAACCAGTGCAGCTCTTGTCTGAGCTGCCAGGAGGCAACAGTCATTGGTGTTGGAAGGAGCCTTCCCCACCCTATTGCAACACTGTACTAGAGGATGAGCAAAGATGCTGGCCTTGAAGCAGCAGAAAAGAAAGTGTACTGATTTCCTCAGTACAATGTGAGAATCGTTTCTGGGGGTGCAGTGTTGAAGGCTGCAGTGGTGTGTGCTGTGGAAAGAGGACACAGTACTCCTTGCTTCAGTCCAACACAGTGCATCAGGTACAGCTGATCACCTCTGGGGTGCATCTTGCCTCTTTTGTTGAAATGTTCTCCCAGTTTACCTGACTGTGTGTGGCCTTGTCTAATGAGGTCAACCAGTCCATCAGCTCAGTGCTGCTCCCACTTCTGTGGCCTCTACCTACTGTCTTGGTTCATCAGTGTGAAAGAACCTGCCATGCAGCCTATGTTCCAGTCTCAGTTGAAGTTTACATGTGTTCTCCTCCTTCCTTTCTTAAAGTTTACAGGCAAAACTTGACTGTCCTGGCCAGCTAAGGTGACTCAACACCAGCTAGTTATGTTGTCTTCCACCTTTGTCAGTATGTGGATTGGTGGATGGAGCACAAGTGTGGGCATGGCACTGCACTAGGCTGATGTGGTGTGCTAGCCCAGTCTGTCACCAGTAACCCTCACCCTTATCCTGGGATGTGTGGCTGCTCTGTGCTGCTTGTGTGCCAGAGTCCTGAGCAGATGGCTGTAAGCAGCTTCATCTGACAGTAGCTGGTACTCCTGAGTGTGACAGCACGAGGCTCTCAGCACTGCAGAAGGGACAGAGAGAATCTTCCACTGTTCTGCAGCCTGTGAGCAGAGCCAGACACATGTGAATGGTCATGGCCCAACTTCTTGGGCTGAAGTTACAGCAGTTGGGGGGATTTGTAGGAATGATCTTGAGCTGGTATCATCAGTTAATTTTTGGCCAGGATATGGCTGATAGACTGATTAGACTGGAGTACAGAGTAAACTACTGGTCATGAGTATCACAGTAGCTGCAGTATCAGCTGGAGTTGGGTCATCTTGGATGTCCTGTGATACAAAGCTGTAAGCATTTCTAGTCCAAATCCCAGCAGCTGAATAGGTCTCCTCAAATGTTCCATTTTCAGTATGATAGTTGTCCTGACATTTCAATTACTACCAAGCTTAATTTTCTCAGAAGGAGAGCAATACTTAGTGCAGAACAAATCTTTGAGAGCTGCTTGGGAGGCTGTGTTCAGTCTGTGTCCCTGTAGAATTCCTAAGGATGAACCCTTTGGTCAGAACTTACTTCTTTGTTTATAACACAGGTTTAGCATAAGTGTAAGTAAATCCCAGCTGCAAATATGAAGACTGAATTTCTTCAGAGCTACACGGACTCTTCTGTTGTTTTGATCTGAGGCCTTGGGACAAATGTCTAAATCTTGTTCAAGTCAGAAGCAATGACTGAGTCAGCATGTGGACAGCAGAATGCCTTCTAGCAGCCCAGGGATGCATTCTGTCCCCAAAAAGCACATGAGGGACTCTTGCTGGTAGAGCAGTTCTAGTGGGCTTAGGGGAGGTACCTGTGGAGTCTCCTCTGTGAGAATGACCAAAACCAAATGGATTGCTCACTAGCTGGTGGCCAGACTAGTCATTCTTCAAAGCACTTAATGTACTATAATGTATGCATTTCTATTCTAACTTGGTTCAGCTGTATTTTATAAAATTGATGTACTAAACTATTTGAGAATATTTGCCTTGACTACTTGGAGAATCAAAATGTCGTGTATATAGATCCAAATAAAGTGACTAAAGTATACTTGAGTCTGTTCCATGTGTGGAGCAGTTAGGTCTCATTGCACCCCATTTCCCTGATCAGAGGCAAGGCCACTGCTCACTGTGCAGGGATTGCTGTGCTGCAGACTGCCAGCTTTGTGTGCAGTGTAAGATGCCTCTCCTGTCTCTGTCCCTCACAGCTTGTCTCCTCTGATGGAGCAACACCTCTGGGCAGCTCCCCAGGGCAGTGGCAGTAGAATGTGCAAATAACCTTTTACACAGGTCTGTCTTCTCTGCAGGTGCTGGTCACCACAGGGCTGTGTGAGACAGGGTTCCAGTTTTGTCCAGCAGGTGGTGGTGTGCCTTTGCCTAGTTCTGCCACCATGTAGAACACATTCCGGGTATTTCCATAATATTTTTTTAAGTGGACTAGATAAAGAAAAAATCCAAGAAGATCTGAAAAGAAATGTATTCTCTTGATTGTTTCACATTAACCTGGTATATATTAACCTCTTTGCTAAGGCTTAAAATAATTTGTGATTAGTTCTGGGAAGTGGACTTGTTCATTCCTAGAGTATAAAAGCCTATCTAAAACTTGAGGATTTTACCTGTATTATGTGCAATCACCATTATTTTTGCCAGGTGATTGAGTTCTTTCATCTGCTGCAGTATGAAACTGCATCAGAACCTGTCTCCCCATGAGGGTATGAGCAAGGAAAAGACAGGATATTCAATTCAGAGGCAGTGCTGCCTTCTCTGGGTGTAAAGATGAGTGATGGGACTTGAGGAGCTTCTGGCATGAAGTTGAGAAGCACAAATGCAGCCTGAGTTCAAGAAATAATGATCTGGTGACCAAAGGTAGGATAATAAAGTAAGTGAACACAATTACCAAAGAGAGCACTGAATTACAGTAGAAAAGACAGGATGGGAATATAGTGACTTTGCTCTATTGCTTACATAGGATATTTTTCTAATATAGCTTTAGCAAACATCAGACACCTTGGGTATGAAAAAATGAAGTATCCTGGGTATGTTACTGGACTAGCTGAGATCTTGTGTCATACCTAAAATAAACTACCTGCCAGGTGAGTTACACATCTACAACAGCACAGCTGGGATTGCTTAATGTACACGTATGCACGTAATAAGAGAAAGAAAATGTTTTCTTTTTCTAATAGGATTATAAATATTATTTAAAATACATATTATAGGGAGAAAACTATTTTCTGGAAACAACTCAGGTCAGCTATATGAATTTCTAGTTGATCTGTAATTCTGACTGAATTGTATTCTTGTTAATGTGTCAGTTAAGGTAGAAAAAGAATAAGGGAACTTTATGTGACTCCATAGCAGCCTAGAACATGCAGAAATTATATCTTCTTCATGTTAATTTGAACTGCTTTATGGAAAAACAATATTCTGCTTTTTGTCTATTAAGCCCTAAAAAACAGGCTGTATTTTCCATGTCAGCTCAGTTGTACAGTAAGAATTAACCAGAACTAATGTGTTTTCACAACAACCCAACCCCTACTTAATTCAGCTCTTGAATGTTTTCTTGCAACTCCTGACACTTAAGTACAGTAATAATTTTCTTCCAGGAAGTGTTGGCTTCTGCAGAATACACACCAAATTTTAACCAATATGGCTCTTGTGGTCTTAGTCAAGAAACAGGCTGCAGAATACAGTGGTCATATACATTAATTTGGGAAACTTTCTTCTTTTTTGCTCAACTAATTGTAATTACTATCTGTTGGCAGCTAGAGAAGTCTATTAAATCCTAGAAAGTTGGCAGTAAAGGAGGAGTCTGTTCAGTGTTAGGGATAAGTACTTAGTATCATGTTGATGATTTAGCTTTAGGTGTTTATTATCAAAATTGTGGTGGCTTTACATATTTGGGGATATAAAATTAGTATTGAATTCTAGCAGAGAGGAAAGGCCAAGGTTCAAAGTATTGGGGATTGGAACATCACTGTTTTCAGACACCAAGTTTCAGTAAATGGAGTAAGTTCTTGTGCATTCTTGTTGAAAACTTTAAATAATGGAACATTTTAAGTCTTTTAATAAAAAAAACTATGAAAACATGGAAAATCTTAGAAACCTCCATCATCTAATTTGAAAGATTATTTTTCCCCACCTATACACATCCATTTGGTATCTCAGAAATTTAAAAATCTGAATACAAAGAGAATACCTTGATACAGAATTATATCTTCAAAATGAACTTTATTGATATTTAAACTAAATCCTCTTCCCCACAGCCTAAATATGTTTCAAAACTTTACCTAGACCTCATTCTCCAAGAAGAGGGTAGAAGGCAGGAACTGCAGTTACAGTGATATGCAAAAACTGACCAAACCAGTTTGTTTTAAAGTGTTAAAAATTAACTGTGATTGAATTTGAAGTTAAATTTGGATGTAGGAAGATCTACTTTATTAAAAAATAGATGCAATAGTCTCTTCATTGCTTAATATGCTGCAAAAATGAAAAATCAATAGAGGCAACCCTGAGAATAGGGGAAAAAACAGTTGAATGTCTCAGTTACTTGCATCTCTTCATTTCTTGCTGCCTTCTTCATGAAATAAGTTACTTGTCAATAACAATGTATTTACAAATTTGTAATACTCATAATACACTGACCAGTCATGCTAGGGCTAAAGACACAGAGAGCAGGGAGGAAATTCCATCTGTCAGGTGCTAGGGAGCATTTTATTGCAATCATGAAACACTTGTTTGCAGATATTTTGTCATCTTCTGTAATTTTTCTTGGCTATGGAGAAGCTCTGAAAAATATTATTCTTTAGAGCAGGAATTCTAGTAAGAAGTATGAGGAGACATTGCAATGTACAGTGTTCATTATTAAATTAAAGAAGGCACTTGCTCTCCTGCTTGCCTGAAGATTATATAAAAACAAACAAAAAAACCCCACCTAAAAATATGTCTGCAGGGAAAGGGAAAGTGGTAATGCCAAAAGAGGTTAAATATGTCGACAGAATACATTCATATTTAAAAAGACAATGATAAAAGTGATGAGCTAATGACTTAACCAGATGCTTCTATTGCATAATTTAAACTTTGAAAGTTGATACCACATTTGAATTATTTTTTCTTTCTTTCTTAAAAAAAAAGAATAAACACAATCCCAAAACCAAACCAAGCAACTAAAGAAGCTCTTCCAAGTTCTGTTCATCCAGGCAGCATCACCACTGCCACAATAGAGTAATCCAGTCGAGAGCAAGAGCAATTTAATTCAATAAACATATCCTCCTACCAGTTCTTGATTTTATTTCTCAACCATTGATTAGACAATAATGCAACCCCAAAGCAGAATAATCATCAGGTCCAAGTGTTTGTCTTTCAAACAGACAATCCGTCATTGTGTTCTGCATTGCAGAGTGCTTCGAGTGCATATTCAGCCACAGGCTGAGTGCCACATTCAAAAAGCATTTGAGAAGAGACAGAAAAAAATATAAGGAACTAGTAAATGGGTAGGCAAAAGTGATAGAGTCCACACTTCTGGTCAACTCCAGTGTTGGGCCAGGAAGAAGGTAGCTGGTATATCAGAAGAGGGACATGCAGAAACATTGCCTCCACCAAAACCAAAATGTTTTCATCTCCCCACAGTTTAACAGAACTCATACAGTTGTGTATGCCTATGAACTCAAACTTGTTTCCATGTATCTTGTCCTGTCACCAATGTAACTATCCTTATATTTTCCTTGTGGTGTCTTCTATCTTCACAGCTTCAGAATATTTTGAATTGTATCTACCTTCAGTACCAGGTTAGAGTTCATCCTAGTGACAAGAAAATAAACAATGGAGTTTTTCTGAAACTACAAACAAAATTTTTTTTTCTTATGATTTTAATGTTTTCAGTAGCAATAATTTTTCAATTGGAAAAACATTTCTTAAGCAGCTGTCTGTTAATATCTTCTTAAGTTTACCCAATCTTGCCTCTGTAATTTGCATTTAATACTATGGATAAAGAGAAATACTAACAGCGTTTTAAATAGTTATAATTTACAGCAAGTCTTTTGCAAAGGCTCCACAGTAAGTGTTCTTACCTTTTTTCTAGATTTTTTTCTTTTTTCTTTCTTTTCCATTGCTTCTAATTTTTCATTCAAAAGGTCAGCTATACCTTTTGCATCTCTGCTGTCTATGTATTCCCCAAGAGCACTTTTCTTAAAAGGAGATAAAAATAAGAGCATGGGTCATATGTTCCACAATTTTCCAACAAAATTCAAGAGAAAAGCAGGGCAGAATACAATGGCCTTGGTAGCTTGATTTATGATTCATGGATATATTTTTGTCTCGGTTTAAACCATGCTAATTTGCATTGTACTAAAAACCACTCTTAGCTGCTGGTTTTCAGAACAGCACCAATTTTGTCCTGATCATTCAAGAAACCTGAAATAGTTACAATTTGCTCGCATTTACTGAGGTGAGTGTTTAAGCTAGACAGCTATTACATGTCTGCCACTTTGTAATCTATGTGAAATCTGTCACTGTGGGTGGCTACTCTGAAGACCTAGAATGTCTTTACCCTTCACTACAGAAAATCCCATGGAATTTGGTGGGATTGTGCAATGAAAGATTTCTAGAACTTTCAATTAAAAATTCAGTTAAAAAACCAGAAAGTAAGTTAAACCAATTCTCTGTCAGAAACCATTGAATACTTTCTCTTGAGCATTAATACATTTAAAAAGTCACTAAAATATTTCTGAAAGTTATTAGTGTTACAAAAATAAAGGCAATTCCCTATAACTATCTGAATACTCTTTGTATTTTTAATTTATACTATTAATCTATTAGTAGGAAATGTTGATCTGAAAGTCCCACTGATAATTGAAACAGTTTGTTTTTGAGACAACACAACCGTATCTTTTTCATTAAATATCTGTCTTACATTATAAGTCAAAATTGGTCTTTCAATATAATAACAACATTTAATTATATTTCTCATTAGCCAAAATGAAACTGTGCCTATTTCATTTAGAGAGAGACCTACTTTTGGCTAGTTGGTGATGGTATTGGTAAAGGTTGAAAAACATTTTATCACCCAAGACCTTGGAAATTAAAACTTAGTTCTGGTTAAGCCTGCATTTTAACTACTATTAGAATTTTACTTCCATTTAGTTGTATTAATTTGCAATTTGTTATTATTGTATCACTGTCCTACTATTTTAAGTATTACTGAAACTGATTATTTGGAGACACAGTAATATACAAACAATTCACTTTAACATGTTATAGAAGTGTTCTCTTTAGTTTTAAGGTGAAATGAAACACATTTACTAACAGTATCTGCTCACCACTAACACTTTACCTTTGTTCCTTGGTAGGGGTAAAACTTAACAGTAGGATAGGCTCTGATATCAGCAGTCTGACAGGTCTGACCATATGCCTGACAGTCTACTTTCCCAGCTTTTACTTTTCCTTTAACAGCCTGAAAAGAAATGTTTATTAGAAACAAATTACAAGTGACTAAGGGTGAGTAAAAGTAAGTAAGTGGAATAACCCAGCAGTGTGGCTAAAAAAAAAAAAAAAAAAAAAAGGTTTGCTCAAATCTTTGAAATATTTCAGAGTAGTTGCTAGCTTGCTTCCCAGACTGTCAGCCTTGTGTCAGGTGTCTCTCTATGTATTCAGAGAGCACTTGTACTTGAACTCAGGGCAAAGCATAAAAGGCCATTCCATTTTTTGGAAGGCCAAAAAATGCTGAAGTTGAAAAGTTGAAATCTGTTTCAAAAGAGGGTCTCTGTGTGTCTGTCTGTGGAAGACAATGCCCACTGTCTTGTGCAACCTAGAAGTGTGCATCATTCCATGAGTAGGAGGCTCATGGAAGTATTGTGGTTTTTGGATGACTGCTAAGAAATAAAGTGCTGATGAGTAAGATTTTAACCATTACAATTATAACAAGCTGTTAACAGTACATTTAAAAACATACCCTTGCAAGCATCTCAAATTCAGGAGCAAAATTTTGGCAAGGTCCACACCAAGGAGCATAGAAATCAATGACCCAATGATCTTTCCCATTCAAAACTTTTTCTGTGAAACTCTGAGGGGTGAGATCTACAGACACCTGTGGTAAGTATCTGTGTAAAGAAGAGCAACAATCATAATACATTCAAAACTTTAAACAATATGCAAATTGCATTTAAGAAAAGCTTCTGAAATTAAGAACATGAGTAGTCTGGAAATCCCTATTTCACACTCTGTACTACAGGAGAATAACTTCTTAAATGTGGTAAACAAAATAATACAGTCTGCAGGAGATGGGGAGACAGCAAGGAGTATTTTAAAAACAGTAAGTGAAAAGATTTAGAAATTTCAACATCTTAAATTAAGCAAAACATATACACAAGTGTTTTTAGTTCTTGATTTACATAGTATTGAAATATTTATTTATCCTGTCAAGCAGCTCATGAACAAAGTTGAGTGCAGTAACTTACCCCAATGCCCAGCCTCTGAGTGAATAGGCATCTCTGTGCCATCCATTGTAGCTACTATAAAAATGTTCAAGAAAAAACAAAAAGCCAGTTGCACAGTAGTTTGAATTATTCTGGGAAAAAACCTTACAAACAACCCACTCTGAAGAATGGTGATAATCAAATAAAGAATGTAAATGCAGATGTTTTAGGATATATTTCTACCTTGCTTTCAAATCTGAACAAATGAAAGTCTCCAAGATAGAATTAAAACCTATAAAATTAAGGACTGGAAGATCAAGACAAGAAAAAGAAGAAATAAAAATTAAGATTTCTGTGTAATTTCAAATTACTGAAATGAAGTGGCAAAATAAAATCACTAGTTTGAAGTAACAAAGCCAATGGTATCCAGTACAGTAATATCCTAGCAGCCTATTTTAATAGCTGTGATAAACCTCTTGTACACAACAGCAGAGGTGTATTTGTCCTGTTTCACATCATGGCATGTTTCCCAAATGGAAGCAATGTACTTACTAATAGTGATGAGCCGTGTTTGATTTTTGAGGAAAGAGCCTGATTTCAGGATAGCCCCGAACACTTTCTTGGTGACAGAATGAGTAATATTTTTGACAATCCACACTGCCTACACTGATTAATCCATTTAACATCTGAAAAAGAAAGAAGGAAACCTACCATCAAATATATTAACCAATACTGCTACAATTTCAAAAATACTTCTTAGCTGGGGGAAAAAAATCTCAACAAAACAGACCAAGATTATCTCAAGGCTTTCCTCTTCCCTGTAAACAGATCACTGGTATCAGGGCCAGCCACCATCATGCACACATTTAGTATAAGCTGCATGCACAGGGCTCACAAGGCACCTACCTTACCTCAAAGGCACTCAGGAGTGGGATTACTGAGTGCAAAGAATGCCCTGTTCCTGTGTGCCCCATCCCAGCTCAGTAACTGTGCCAGTCCTGCTGCAGTGCAGATGTGCCAGCAGTGTCACACTGGGCCTGTCCTGAACACACTCTATTTGCTGCAAAGGCCCAAACTACCTGGCACGGGCAGGGAAGCTGATGATTACTGAATGTGTCCTACAGAGCCACTAACACTCCCCAGGCATTCCAACAGAACAGTAAATCCTGGCTATAATTCCTAGTTGAGTTCTAAATTCTCAAAGTCACAGGCTTGTTTCCAAAGCCCTTCTTTCCCCCCTCAAATTTTCTAGTACAAATTCCTGTAAACACCTCCAGGAATGGTTGTCAGTAGAATAATATTACTTTTGCAAATGAGAGAACACTGCAATGACCTTACACACTTGTAGCCAACATGAACAACTGGAATACAGTATCAGTGCATTGGAGCTTTTAAAAAATCAAATAAAATACAAAACTGTCAGGTAGGAATTGCCTGTTTTGGTGGCAGTATTAGACTCCAAATTTTCTCAGCTGACAATTTTCTTAAGAAAGCAGTTGTGTCATCTCAGCAATTTCCCAGAAGAGGAACAAAAGCAGGAAAGTGTTTGAATGGGATTTACCCTGGCCATTTTCTTCCATTCTGGCATTAAGGCCTGACAAGGTCCACACCACGGAGCATAGAAGTCCACCATCCAGATCTCCTCTCGCTTTCTTCTCTGAACCAACTCAGCAAATGTCTCTGGTGTTAGGGAGACCACCGATGGATTCCTAAGATCCTAAACAAAGACAGCTCATAGACATAAGTCATTGTTGCACAGTGTATCCCTATCTAGGGCCAGCATGTACAAACAGACTGTGCCAAATTTCAAGAATGTTCTGTGAAATTTGCTTGCTGCTCTGGTAGGGAAGACTCCACACCACTGAAAGGCATAGAAGCATCAAAAGACATTCCTTCAACCCAAAAATCTGATTTTTAAAAGCCTAAGTTGTTGAGAAAAAATATCAAAAACGTATACCCTGGCTCCAAAAGGGAGGTTTTCTGCCTTTTCTCAATAAAAGAAGGCAAAAAACAAGGAATCCAGCTTATCTGGCAGAAACAGGTGTTAACAAAACTCAGCCATGCTGTTTAAGCTGGAATGCAAAAGAATACATTTAGTGCACTATGGTCCTCTGAATGCCAACTGAAAGACCAATCTCCACCTGTTTCTATGTGTGTTCTTGAAGCTGCTTTTTCTGAGCCACCTGGAGAGAAATGTCTCTTCAAAAAGTGAAAAATAGCCTGTGGATATAGCAGTGAACCTGAATGCTGGAGCCAAGCTGGGTGCCAGAACTCTAGCATCAACAGTGATCAATACCAGTAATTTGCAGTTAAGAAAGTTCAAGGACAGCTGAAAAATGTGGACAGCAGCAATGTAATTGACAAAAATGTGAACCCCTCCTATATCAAGGTGTGAAGCATTTCCACCTTAAAAGTTGGAAGTGATGTAATATTAATTCCTTTATTCTCTCCATAAGACAGAAATAATTACCATTATTCTGCAGATTGGAAGGGATCTTTCTTTATTTGCTAATGATCT
Source organism: Haemorhous mexicanus (assembly GCF_027477595.1). Lineage (NCBI taxonomy): Eukaryota > Metazoa > Chordata > Aves > Passeriformes > Fringillidae > Haemorhous > Haemorhous mexicanus. Next base: position 24,145,541 of record NC_082348.1, on the reverse strand, counting down.
CAAATAAATTATGTGATGACAGCATAGGGAAATTAATCCATTAGTTATCAAGTCTCTGACTGACAGCTGCTAGATCACTTTTCTTGCCTGAAGTTTTTTCACCTTTTATTTTCCTTGTCCAATTAAAAAGAAAAAAATTAAAAATCTCAGAATCTTCCAACTGAAGAATGTATTTGTGTATGGACTGCATAGAACAAGACTGCAACCAACATTAGCATTTACATACCTCTATAAACTCCAAGATCTGCTCAGCTGAGTGATGTCCTTCATACTCATGAACATCAGACTGGTTGAACACAACTGTTGTTGGGTAAGCTCGAATGTTATGCTGATAAAACAGACAATAACAAATTGCACAGAATGATTAAGGCTCTTGGACTTGCCTCTAACTGTCCCTGGTATTGGTGGCTCAAGCTGCTCATCTGTTCAGTTGGTACAGTACAAGCGCTCAGGCTTACATGCAGGTGAGAATCTGACACCATAACAAATCAGTACAGAGAAAATGCCAATTGTATTCAGAGATGGCATAGTGTGTTCTCAACTTAAAAACCAGCCACTCCTCCTTTTGCCATGCTCCACAAATACAGGAATTAATCCATGGGCCTCCTAAGCCTTAGCTTTAAAACTATTCCCAGTCCTCAGATGGAATGTTTGTACTGTGTGAGTAACTATTGTTTACCACTGAACACAGTCAGTTCCCATCATTTGAATTCCTCAGTGGGTAAACACATCTAAATAAAACTTGAAAAAGTTTGTCCTTTTTTGCTCATTTTTCATGCATTTTCAGACATTAACCCCAGTCCCCAGAATTATTAAATTCTGACACTTCTGAAGTCTTCCAATAACACTACGAAATTAGAATAAAATCTGACCTGTATTCCACATTAATTAATTATCTATAGTGGTTAGATAGTTTGCTTCTTTAAAAAAAATTATGATACAAGTACCTGTTCAATTTACTGCCCTTTAGCAAAGTTATGATAAAGGACAAACATTGTCTGCCCTTATCTTCCTACCCCCAATTCAAAGACAATTATATTGTTTGAAAGGATTATATTTGTATTTCTTTATTTTTAGTTCCTTCAGCTTACCATGTTGCAAAGGCCTTCATGGACAGTACAGTCTAGTGTTCCAAATTTAAGCTGACCATAAAGATGTTTGGATGCTTTTCTCAGCTCTGGTAACAAAGCTCGACAAGGAGGACACCACTAGAAGACAAAATGCAAGGAAGTGCAATTGATTTTCCCACAGGTAGCTCTCAGGAGAATATTCGAGATTAGTAATTTACTGCTTTGACAACAGAGTGCACTAAACACAAAACCCAGTTAGGAACTAGAGCTGCCAGGGAATGAGGAATTAGAACACCCTCTCATGATGCTGAAGGGCACATTCAGCTACTCCTCAGTACCTTATTACATACTTACAGAACAGATTTTAGAAGAAGGAATATATAGAGATCAAATATTTACCGGTGCAAAGAAATCCACCAGCCACGGTTCCTTATCTTTGTCAGGAAAATTCTGAGGTCCCAGTGTGATGACATGGGAGTTCACACTTTCTTTGGCAAATGCAACAATGTCATATAAGATCTTCTTTCCTTCAAAAAACAATGTGGAAAGAAAATTCAATTTTTACCTATGAGAGGTGTAGTTAAAAAACTCTTTGAAAGCAATAGGAATCTTTCAGATCCCTTGTCTAATCTTTAAACCCAGCCTGTTTGAGTAAATTTAGCATAAAATGATGTTGCTTTTCCTTAGGACAATGTCAAACTGTCCAAACCTACACAGGCAGGACATACTGTAGTTGATAGTTGATATGTGGCTAAATATTAAACGGGACAGTTACCCAATATTAGCCAAATAAATACTTTATCCAAGACAAAACATGTTTTTGTCAAACAAAATGATGAAATTTTTTGTGACAGGATTATTGATCATTTTACCATGTCACTTGTGTTGGAATTAAAAAGTACAGTTCTAGATACACTTGACTTGGTAAAGGGATTGACAAGGTAAAAAAAATTCAAGCAAAATAAATTACACTGATAAAGCACAGCTATTTAGGTGTAACTGAAATTACTGCTCACACAGCTCCAGTGGGCAAAGATCCAGTCTCTTCATAACCTTTGTATACGTATTTGTCAGCAGAAATGAGTTTGTCTGAGAATAAGAACTTCAGGTTAATCAAATCTGAAGTCACTGCACAATGACTAACCAAGATTTATTACTGTTCTTAGATTTTCAACTGTTGAAGCCCTTCAACACAGCATATAAAAAAAAAGCCTGATTCTTCTGAGGATTATTTTCTCATGAAGACTGGAGTGAGATGGCTATTGGTGAATGTTCCACATGCCATCTATTTTCTAAATAGCAAACCAAACCATTCAGAAAAAAGCCCTGTTGTGACCTCTTCCTGCCCTCTCTGCAGCAATGTACATACAGGAAGTACATCAGGCTTTTCCTTATACACCAATCATTAGATGTATGGGATCATCTTTCCCCCTTGATAAGCCTTATCTTTTCTAAACAGTGAAAAACTTTTCACTTTTCCTGTTTATAATAGTATTGAGGTTCTGACTTAATCCTAGCAGGCTGTTTCTAATACCTCAGAGGCTGAAAAATGAGAACTTCATCTTGCATAACTGCCTTGTGCCATATTCTGGATGAAGCTACACCTGTTCCTGCAAGCTACAGTTTGGCTTTAGGCTCTCTTCTTCAACCAGCTTTACTGAATCCTTTCAGCAGTAAATAGTAACATAGTTCCAGCCTTTCCTGAAAGGAAACTGTGATGTTGGAAATGAAAGGAAGTGGTAAAAGTCTCATTATCTTTGACAGAAGCTAACAAAGCATGGAATTAGTGCAGTGCTACATGAAACCAAATGCAAGTTTGTCAAACTGGCTGCACTGTGTAACCAGGCCTCTCTGAAGGGTGTGCCTTACAACATTCTTTGGTTATCCTACCCAGAGCAGAAACTGTCCTGATCAGCTTCAGAGATTTCATTTGTATGTCATTATGCAAATGATGTTGAAACAGACTGCAAAGACAAACTACATCCCTCAGCATCTGATGACTGCTTACCCAGGAAAAGCAGAAAAAAGAAAACCAAAGGAAATTATAAATAGGTTGTGTAAGGCTACGTTATGGTCAGAGGAAAGATAGCAAATATTAAAGCTACAAAACTGTTCTTTGGGAAAAAAAATGTGGTTTGCCAAAGATTTTGTCATCTCAAAGGGATTAGGTCATGATTTAAACTTGCCAAAGTTTCCCTTACCATGATGAATTTCATAATCTCCAGTTCCTTTTCCTTTGAAGACTGCTAAACAAGGCTGATAAACATATAGTTTGTTGCAGATGGTTGGTGAGGAAAGACAGTCGAACTTCCCAACCTATATTTAACAGACACTGCCATTTTAATTAAAGCAGCCTAATTTATATCAATTAACACATTTTAAAAGGAAGTAAGAGTTAGAAAACATAGGTAAAAATATGGAAAACTGATAGTCTTTTTTATAAACAACAAAAATCTTAAGAAAAATTGATTTTCAAGAAAAACTACCAGCACAACTATATTAGGTTGCTTGCTGATTTTTAATTTAAAGGCCAAACTGGAGAACAAAAACTTGAAGAATTCTTTTTTCCCTCCCTCCAAACACAACAGCAAGGAAGCAAGAAGACACCTAAAATAAATGTAACATTAATATTCTTCTAGTCAAAGCAACAATTAAAAAAACCACATACTTTATAGACTAACACAATCTGTAGGCCTTTAGTGCAAAGTCTGAACTTGGTTTCTTTTTATGAGGAAAATAAACAACATGATCACAGGGTTTTTGGAATAATTAATATATAGTTCCACATACATAAATTTGATGTTGGAATGTTAATTTATAATTATTAACTGAATGGGATCTGCAGCAACATTTCCAATGACAGAGCAGATTTAAAAGATAATCTCTCTCTACTTTTAAATTATTAAAAACATACAGGAAATGCAAGTGATTGCTTAAATAAAAAACTTTACTGCAGATCTACTATATGACAGTATACCTCTTCCAGTACCAGAGGTGGCATGTGCTGGTACAAGCTAGTAACAATGAAAACTATGCCTTGTTCTTGGAATGTAATCAGCATTTAGCATTAGATGAGTGAGCACTCTTACCTGAATATGCTCATCTTTCAGTAAAAATTTAAGTTTCTTAAACTCCTGCACATTTGATTTCTCCCCCTCCCCAAACTGGAAGAAAAGCAGCCACCGGTGATGAGCCAGACGATCCTTTAAACCACAGGGAAAAACAAACCAACAACACCACAAAAAATTAATCCCAACCACACCAACGTGCAAAATTCTTCTGTGCTTTATAAAGGCAAATGCCCAGTTATTCATCTCCAAAAGATCTCCACTAAACAAATTCTTGCAGGCAGTCCTTCCACTAAGCTTCCTTTTATTGCATCATAATCAAGGAAGTAGAAAAAAATCTGAGAGCAAGCTGGCTACAAGCTGCACTCTAATGTTGTTGTTCCTGTGTGGATTTCCTGTAGTAAATTATGCTCCTATGTGCAACTACAAGTGTGGAAAGAGGTTTACTTTTGTTTTTCCTCCAAGACATGAGCGCCTTTTAAGACTCAATTTCAGTTCACACATCAATTATCATGGATTAACAAGTATTTTCTTCTTTTCTAAATTCCCAAACAACTTCCCAAACACACTTAAACCAAAATTCTCTACAATGTAGCTGATTCAAAAAATACTAGAAAACTGCAGTTGCAGAGGGAGTTGCAATGGCAATTTCTGTGCTTTCCTACATTCCTATGAAATACACTCCCCTTACTTTTGTTATTTTGCTAAACAACAGAAAGTAAATGTAGACAAACAGTGTTAAATAATTTTGGGTAGAGATAAAAAGAAGTAATATTCAGTTAAATGCTAAGTTGCTGTGTCAACAGGGTTTGAAAAATGTAGAAAATAACAAAAATATAAAATTATATTATTTAAAGAAATCTTAGCATATTTTTAAAAAATTACCTCTAATGATGCTGCAGAGATGATTTCAAAGTCTGGTAGATGCTTCATTACTTCCTGATATATTTCTCTGGCATCCAAGGAGTTAAGAAACTAGGATAGAAAATTAACTGTCTTTATTACAAGGAATAACAAACATCAACCTGATTAGTACTCAAAGTGTCAGGGAATTTATTCTGATTTGTTCCCTTCGATCAAATGGAGAATGCAGTTAATAATATTTTATTTGATCAACTTCTTTTTAACACATGTAATTTTACAAACATCACTCTCAGAATACTGCTTTTTAGCTCACTTACTTACAATACTCAACTCAAGAAATTGTATTTTGTCAAGACAGGGACCAAGAGTGTGAAATTCAAATTTCACACCAAACCCATCAAGTTTACAAGATTTCCAATTTAGTTTTACAGCCTTCCTTGACTGCACTGTAGAGATATTTAGGTTTCCTTAACTTGTAAAATTTTGGAAGTAATATCAATCAGTAACTGAGTTGCTAAGTTAAAAGGTTCAAAGTAGGTAGGTTGCAATTTATTTTCCTCCTTTTAAAAATATAGGTAACAGTAGTGACAATAAAGGAACAAGTCGTGCTTCAAACAGAAATGTCTCCCATCAATTAGGGAAGTTAAAACTACCACACAAATGTAGGTTGTAATTTTAGAATAGAACTGAGCAGTAAAATTTGTACTGACAGACATTGTAGGAGTACTTTTATCACACATGTCAGGGTAGCATTTCTCAAACTTGTGATACCCAGTGCATATTATTTCTGGAATAAAAAAATCAGGGTCACATCAAAGATCACAGAAGCATTTAGGGTGGTAAAGACCTTTAAGATCCTTGAGTCCAAGCTGTAACCAGCTGCCAAGTTCACTACTCTAAACCACATCCCTGAGTGCAAGGTCTACAAGTGTCTTTTAAATACCCTGGGGGTACTGACTCAACCACGTCCCTCTGGGCAGTTCCAGAGCCTCACAACCCTTAGGCTGAAGAAAGATTTGCTAATACTCAATCTAAACCTCCCTTGCTTGAGACCATTTCCTCTTGTCCTGTCAGTTTTTACTGGGAGAAGAGACTCCCAGGCTTGCCCAGGACAGCTGGGCAGCAGTGTTAGAAGCAGCTCTGGGGCCAGTCACAGAGAAGTTCCCAGCCTCAACTCCCAGAGCTGCTCAGGGAGGCTCCTGGGGAGGTGGGCAGCAGAGTCACAGGCTGCTGTTCACTCTCCCAGCAAACTGCAATCCCCTCTAGGATCACTGCCTGAGCAGACACAGGGATACAAACTCATGCAGAGCATACCAGCTTAGAAGAGAAAAGAAAAAATCATACTTTCAGTTGTGTACCATCAGTCTGGAAATGATTTATACATTCCTTTAGCACGGTTATCACTTTGTTTATCTAAATAGATAATCAAAGACAAGTCATACCAAAACACCTCCTTTCTCTTTGTTATTTATGGTGGCTCCAGGTGGAAAGTATGCAGTAGTACTAGATGAGACATCTAAATTATCACAAAGCTCACCCTGGGTGCCACAGTCCATCCAGCCCACATTAACAAGACCTTCCTGTAATTAGGAAAGAAAAAACACAAAACAAATCCAAAGAAAAGTATTTTCTAATTTCAGGTACAGAAATGCTTTTGAAAATCCCAACACAGGCAATTGTTTATGATACTTAGAAAATGAAAAGAAACAACACTGTAATTTATTATGTAATATTAATCCTTATTTTATAAAATTCTTGAAAGAAAATTGGTATTTCAAAAGCTCCTCAGGTAAAGTATTGAATTCTTCTAAAAGTTAAAAGGAGATATCTTGGTGCTACTAAACTCAGTGAGAGTTTTAGTTGCAACCTGATGCTTTCACTTCTGTTATTTTGTTTTAAATGTAACAGGTAATGCTTTCAAAGTGAAACACTGCTTACCAACATGCCAGCTAGCTTAAGGCGGGTTTGGTAACTCAAGCAATCTGCAAAACAAATTTTTTTGTATTTACAAACATTAAACTTCACCTTATTAATGCACTAAATCTACTCTTGCTTAGAATTCCCCCTTTCCTCCCAAAAAACATGACCACTTCCAATGGCCTGCTTCCTGGCTGTTCATCCAGTATTCCTGGAGTTGTCATATCTAATAGAGCAGACAATCATTAAGTGCTGATTAAGTTAAAAACCCCCACAAATAACATTCTCTTGCTTCATCAACACAGAATTCTCCTTTAAACTATTTTACTATTTTCTTCACTGTAAAGACTGACCTTAAAAATTTGTTAATCACTCTTTAAAAAAAATTAATCCAAGTATCTACCTACAGTCTTGGAATGATATTTCAACAGAATTATCCGTTTTCTGTGATACAAATAATAATTCACTATTATAAATATATTATATGGTTTAATTATCCATCCAGACTTTGAATAGCTGCCTTTGGATGCAGATTTTTTTTTAAAAAATAAGATGCATCAACTTCTCCTTAACTGAAACAAAGCTGAAAACTTAATAATGAAAGGGCTGCAACTTGAAATTGAGCTATTTACAAGTGTAAATCCAAGACTGAGGCTCTGGCTATTCAGTTCTCAGAACAAAGGTCTCTTCATAAGGCTGAGAAGTCTTTATTTGTCCAAGGTGTAGTGCATTTACTTAGCTCCACCAGCTAACCAAGGTAACTTTCTCATATATTGTACCCAGTACTGATCCCAAGAAAGCCAGGGACAAACAGCTACAAAAAACTACTCTGATGTGAAACTAGTGGTAAGAGGCAATTACTGTGTGCAAACCTAGCTTAGAACTTATTCAGCTAAATGTTAATAGTGGTGGTTTAAGGGGGAGACACAGCCTTTCTGCTGCTCAGCTATCATGAGAAGCTGGCATGTACTTCAGCAGTAGCTGCCACCTGAGCTGGAAACTGAAGGGAGAAACCTTTACTGCCACTTCCCCTCCTGATGGGTTACACTCCAGTGCTGCTTTAATGACTCACAGGACATTACAGAAGCACAATAACATAATATTTCCATTAATGTCCTTTTGCCAAACTGCTTTGAACAGAGAGCTTAAATGACCCACAGGCCAAATACTGTGGTGACCCAAGATGTTTTTTAGCAGCAAAAGGGATTACACTGCTATCAACAGCAGTCCTTTCTTTGTCACAGTATTTAAAAAGTCTTTACTATACCTACCCCCACGTTCAGCACAGAAGGTGATCAGCCAACCAACACCAGATGCAAATGAAGTTTCAATAGCATTTACAAAATTTCCTAAGAATGAAACAATTTGCATCAGTTTGCGACTCGTTAAACATGACCATGAAACAAGGTTTTATATTTGCATTAGCAAATTACATGAACTATTTTTATTCTCAAAAAGAAGACTTAGCAATACTTGACAGATTCAGACATATGCATAGTTTCTGCCCTATTTTATACAGTAAAAACAATTTCAACAACAGCCCCCCAAGCCAAACACATGAACATTACCTGCCCATAACTCAGTGACTGTGCTTGTAACATACTGCATGGCAAAGTTCTTTAAGCTCTCTTTTGACCTGTCTCCATAATATTTCACTGGTTGCTATAGAAGACAAAGAGTAAAGTGTATAAAATTAAGAAAAAAACCAAAAGGCAAATAACCCCATCCCAGAACCAGTTGTGCTCTTCTAAGAGTACTTAAACAACTGCAGGACCAACCCCCACTACCACCCTAACTGTTCTCTCCCTCCCCTATCAGAATGTCTGAAATGTAACCTTAAGTTAAATTTTGTAATGTGATTTCTTTCCAAATGCTGCAACATGAGGATAACTTAATCTTAGAAACACCAACTCCCAGTGATTTATTTCTATTTAAATAAAAATTGCTTACATCACTCCAGTTAGCATTCAACTTCTTAAAACTTATTATCAAAATGTACCCATCTATTCGAGTGCACTTTGTGCACCACCCCAGCACCACGACTTAGCAAGCAGCTGTAAAGAGTGACACACATCATGCAGGTTGCATGGAGGGAATCTTGCAGAAGGAATTTCTAAGTTTCTTTAGGCATAGGGTCATATTCTTTAAGACTCAAAACCACAGACTACGCTTTGCACTTGAAAAGTCCTTTACAACACTATAAGAGAAACTGTTCAAGGAGACTTGTTGCTTTGCTACAGCACCTCTGCTGACAGTAGCTTCCCAGTCAGAAGTGATATGTTGCACAGAAAAATTATTCAGAAAAACCATTGTAAAAATATATTAGCATTTATTTCAAATTATATATATAAAAAATATAAATTATATAGATTAATAAATACTTTTTTTTGATGTTAACTTTGTAAAATAATCTGACCAAGGTAAAGAAAAAGTTATATTTATTATTAAATGAAGTAACATACTATAAAGGAAGAGCTTTATAAAAAAATCTCTATGACTGAACAAGTACTAAAGAAGTACTTCTCCAGATTTCATTCTAACAACACTTGAAGTCTTATCACTCACCATTCCAGTTTTGAAAATGTACAGACTGGGGTAACTGTTAATGCCTTTAATGCGACAAAGCATTCTGTTATCTCCACAGTTCACAGCCCCAATGCGGATTACTCCATCCAGCTCCTTAGCAAATTCTCTCCACTAAAAAAAAAAAAAAGTCAAAAAGAGGCTATTTTCCTATAAAGATATAATGAAAAATGAGCACAGGCTTTATTTCTGGAATTTTGAATTGTTGTCTCTGGTTTCAGCTCCAGTGTAAAAACTCTACTTGATTAAGTTTTATGCTATTAAAGCCAGTGAATTTTCAGAGTTCATGTACTTGGTTTACGTACCGTAGGTGCTAAATCATGGCAGTGGGAGCATCGAGGAGAATAAAAATTCACAAACCACAGTTCTCCTGAGTTAACAGCAGCATCTAGATGGAGAGAAGAAAACTGTAAGTAAATCATGCACATGTGCAATGTAGTTCCATCTAGGATGTACATTTTTGCTATACTGAATTCCCCAAAAGCTGTAGTAATGTCAGTATTTAATGTCAGGCACAGTAACTGTAACTCAGATGAACACGCTGTTGTAGGCAGGTGCACAAAAATCCTATTTCAGAGGGCGTCAGCATCCTGACTTTCAGCACTTGTTCTATTAATTAAGAAAAAAAGTACTGTCTGTAGGTTATTTTGGCTGAAATGTGAGATAGTGTAAGTCTAGTTATAAAATACGAGTTCTAAAATATTTTTACCCACTAGAATTTTCCATTTCCTTATATTACTTTATGTATTTAGTGAGTCTCACTTGGCAGTGATTTTTATGAAGAAATCATGTCTAATGCAATTTAAAAATCCAAGTTAATATAATTACTAGAAAAGTCAAGGGAAACATAAATCATCTTGCTTATGAAAGCAAACAACAGCAACAAAATATACACAAAGAGCAGTTATCAGCTTTAATTACTTGGCTTTCAGCTTGTCCAATTTTCTTCTACTGGATTTTGTAACCTTTATTTCCCTGTATTAAAATACCCTCACAAAAAAAGACAACCAAGGAATATGCTGACCCTGCAAACAGATTGAACAAAGAAAGCCTGTAGTCTCAGGGAAAGCATCATGAGGGTCTGCTCTTAGAACAGCTTACAAGACTATTTCAGGATGTAGGTCCAATCTTGCACACAGGAAACGATATATGCAGATGAAAAATCACACAAAATCTAGTATTTTTACTCTAGCCTCTCTTAGTTACAAACAACTTAGCTGTAATTTTAAAAGAAAAGAAACCCTGGACAATAGTCACATAAAAACTGTTCTCCTCAGCTGTGTTTTTAGTATCTGGTATCACTTTCTAGTTTTGAACTACACACAACTGACTGGATTTCACAGAAAAAAATTGTATTAGAAAAGTTTTATCAAGTGCATTTTTATCCAAGAGAACCATCAACGATAAATTAGGAGTAACAAAATTTTAATTCAAATAATTTCCTTTTACAGACCTCACAAAATAGCTCTAAAGCTTAATGTAAGCTGTTTATTGATATTGATTGATTTGCTAACTAGTGTTTAACAGGAAGCATTAAGGGGTTTTTTTAATTGCTTGTTTTCTCATGTGAAGATGATTTTCCATGTGTTAGTAAAGACAGGTAAGAAAAGCCTACTAAGACACAGCTCAATATGTAAAAATTGTACTTTGGGTTGTCATGTTGTCAAACAGCCATTTATTTAAAAAACTTACCAAATTCTCCTCTATCCAATGTTATAATTTCAGGATCATCATCATAAATACCTATTAAAAAAACCCAACAATTGCTTTTTATTTTTCTACCTTTAAAACAAACAATCATCTTATGCACAACAGAAGACAGTAGATCTAAGTGGAAATACTAAGCTGGCAAAGAGGTTTTACAAAAATGCTATCCTTGTTTAGTACAATGGATCCTGAGTTCAGCCTCTTGCTAGCTCCCTCACTCCCATGCTACCACAGCCACTATCAGAACAATCTTTTGATAATTTAGCAACCAACCATGAAGCCAGCAGAGAATTTGAACTACTGCTGTTATGGCAAGAGAAATGATGTTAGAAATAACATCATCCAGCTGTCAGATTAATATTCAAGAAGCCTCAGCTCTCAGTGAGAGCTTTATGTAACGTTCAGAAGTTTCCACACTTTCTCAGCCACTGGTTACCTAAACCAGATTTAGATCACAAAGGTGTTTCCAGCCACAGGCTTTTCCACTAACAAAGTGTGTGTGTGAATGCAGTGGAATGAAGTGGGTAAGGAAGTTAAGGAAGACAAAGCTAATCAGTCCTACCTAGGGCATCACTACAGAACACTCCACTACTTCAACTACACAGGAAAGCAGTGCAGAGTACCAAAAATACTATTAAAGAGCATTATATTTTGCAGATTTTTACAGTACCTAACATGGTGAGATGTCGTTTCACCTGAAGTACACAAGGATCAAATGCAAATAAATAATGAGAGAAATTATTATCTACAAGTGGCAAGGTATTTTTGGATTACTATCCATTTATATCTCACGTAATATAGTACATATGCTCACCCATACATATAAATATAAATAAAGCTACACTTTTATATACATACACACACATATAAAATATAAAAACAGATGCTACCTAAATCACTGATCAATAAACATTTCAGGATACTGTTTCTTAATCAAGCAGTGAAACTTCAGGGAGATAAAATTTAAATCTGAAGAAGTTTTAGGCTAATCTCCATATTTTCCTGTGATACTTGTGCCACTGGTTTATTCAATTTCAATCTGCACAGACATTAATTTCTTAGAGATTGGAACATATTAAATCAAACAACACTAGAAAAAAGTTCTTTCATCCCAATCCAACTACGTTCCTCAGTTCCTGTTGTAGTTTACTCCTGTTACACCACCTCTAAGAATCATTCATTGCAGCCTTTCCCTACAACTAACTAAATTTTTTTGAGACAAACATTAAGTAACTTGTCTCAAGATCATTTTAGATTGTGTTATTTTTTTCAGTTTCTGCTACCTCTTTACTGATGTCTAATTGCAGAACTGCCTATCTAATAGGCTTGACAGTGCAAAAATTTCCCCTCAAAATCCCCCTGAAGGATACTAAACAAAGAAGTTCTTCCTGCATTAAAAAGTTAAAAAGAATCCTGATGAAATATTAACACTGACATTTAAGTGAAAAAAGTGAGATGACCTATAAAAAGGCAAGCAGCAGGAACAAAAGGCTAGGTAAATAGATTGCATCTCTGGGTAGCCATTAACAGGGTAAATAAAATACTGGGCCAGCAGAGAGAAAGTGACAGCTACAGAGCAGACAGAAATGTGGAGAGGATACACAAGAGACATGTGAAAAGCTCTGATATAGATCTGAACATGGCATTTCCTTGTGGCTGTTTTAAGCAAATCACAAACAGACATCATAACTTACCAAAATCATAGCGATAAAAGTTCCAGCTCTCGTAACGACCTCCCTGCTGCTGATCTTCGAGGCCCTTCTCCCCATATTTGTCGTATTTCTTCCGTAGATCTTCATCTTTAAGTACTTCATATGCTCTGTTTATTTTCAAAAAATTTTCATGTGCATTTGGATCATTCTATGTAAAAAAAAGGATAATTAGTAATTAATTAATAAACCATATAGTGCGTATAATGCTGAGAAAATTATCTTTGGGAATATTTTTATATCCCTGCTAAGGATGTCAGTTGTGATGGAAGCAGATGTTGCACTGTGATCTCAAACCAATCTACAGCAAAGCTTTCCTTTCCCAAAGCCAGATCTGTCCTTTTATTTCTTCCAACCTCACTAAAGTACAACTGAAATACAAAGTGAACTGGTAGGAGGCTGTAACATTCTCCAGTGAACCCTCTTTTTTCAACTTCTCTTCAGTGGAATTTAAAGAAATACTCAAGAATGAAGACATACCATTTCCTCCATAATCTTTTCCACTCCCCTAGAATCCCTACTTGATGAGCTCAAAATCTCTGCTAGAGACAGATTAAGCCCTTCTGGTCTTGACAGTGTAGACAAATGCCTCCTACTTGTATTTAAAAAGCATTTTTGTTCTAGGTAGCTTGGGAATTAGAGTGGTGAAAAATCTGCAGACATATTTTGAATCCAAGTTTGGGATCTGCACAGGTGCAGTGTAACAGTGGTGTGCAAAATGTGCCACACAGTCCTGTTCTTTTAATTTCTGCTTACACATTTTATTCAAAAGACACTTTTTGTTAAGATTTTTGTTTTAGCTAGATACACAGGAAATTAATTACCATTATGGAATTTGTCTAATGGGCTCATTTCTATACATCATTGCTAAGGTCAAAAATAACCTCTTAAAAAATCTTTAGTACTATCTGCATGCTCAGAAACATCAGAATCTGACCCCAAAGGCCATTACTTTGAAACATCAACAGAAAAAAGAAAACTTTCATTTCATAGCTACAAGTTGGCATTCCTAACTTTGCTGACATTTGTCTTTCTCGCTGAGAGGCTCCAGTGTAGCCAGTGAAGGCAGGCCCTGAGCTGATATGAAACACTGCTGTCTTTTGGGATTCCATGCAGTTGTACATACAAAGTTCTAAGCCCTTTTAGTTCCTGTGAATTTCTGCTTATTTCAAGTAATTTCAAGGAAAAACTGATGATGTTTAAAAGTGGTTTCTTTGCATTTCAGAAATACAGTAACACAGACTGAGCCATTCCCATCTTCTCTCTCCAATTAGTCCAGAGTAAGCTCCACTGTTATCCCCTGGCAGTCCCAGGATGTCTGCTTTGTCCTGCTTGATACTTGGAGACTGATATCTCACAACAGGCTGTTCTTATGTGATGTTCAGAAGAGACTTCAGGGAAAGGAAACAGCAAGTCCCCCAAAACTAAATGGAAAGAGGAAAGCTCAACAGCTTACCAACAAGGTAATACAGTATACAAGTAAGTTTTCCTCTAGTTATAAAAATATAAGTGAAAATTAAAGAATCTTGACTCTTTTTACTACTGCAATTTAACACAGCCTAAATTCAACAAAACAATGTATGACCATCACTTTTTGTAAATTTTCTCTACAGAAAATTTGAGTCGAACTATATTATCAGGTGGTTCACAATAAGAGACACGTTTTTGATAAATTAAAACTGCTTTTTGTTTAAACACTAAGATCCATTAAGTCAACGCCTTTGACTTGTTAAAAAGGTAACTTACCTGATTTTTATCAGGGTGCAACTTTAATGCCAGCTTTTTGAATGCCTGTCGTATTTCTCTACTACTTGCTTCTTTGGATACTCCAAGTAAACTATAGTAGTCCTGATCAGTGCATACAAGAACTATTACACATACTAAAACTAGCAATAAAGACCTTTTGAAATATCTAATATAATCTCCTTTGGATGCTAAAAACTCCATTATGAAGCTTTCGGAAATTTCACAGGCTCTGATTCAAACAGACTTTGGGAAGAGTCTCCAGTAAATGTGCCAACATTCAGAGATACAGCTGTATTTAGGGCAGAGCTCTCCAAAACGCTTGTTCTACTTCATGTCACGAGTCTTGCTAAAGAGACATCCTGTAAGATAACAGAAGAAAAAACAATTAAATACTACTTCTTCAATAAACACAGGTTAGTAACATACCCCAACATCAGCTTGGGCGGATTGCACGTGAGCATTTAAGTTTCTGGGCGGCTAATTATCTTCTTTCTAGAAACCACACAAGTGGCAGACCATCTCTTAACTGTTACCTTAGTCGGGGTAATCATGCCCAGCTTCGCTGAACGGCACTAAAAGCCACACACCCGTATCGCGTTAGGGAAGGCGGGTGCAGGAGGGCTCATCCCTACCTTCAGCAGCGCCGGGGCTCATTCCGCGGGAAGGGCCGGTGGCTCGGAGCCGGCCGCCGCCCCGGGGCGGGGGCTGCCCGCCAAGTAGGCAGCGGACGCCCCTCACAGACAAAGCCGGGCGGGCGAGCCCCGCGCCGGGCGCCGCTGCCGCCGGGAGCGCGCAGGTCGGAGCCCCGCGGGGCCGTGGCCGGGGCCGGGCTGCGGCGGGAGGGCTGGGGAGGCACCGGGGCGGGGCGGGGCGGCCGCCGCGCTCTGCCCTCCCCGGGTTCGGGGCTGCGGGAGCCGGCGGTGCGAGCGGGCCGGGCGCGGGGCAGGCTGGGACGGCGGCGCCTTTCCCCGGCGCCGGCGGAAGGGCGGCGGGATCTGGGATCCGGCTCTGGGCCGGAGGCGGGCGGGGCGGCTGCGGGGCTGACGTGGCCGCCGCGCCCGCCTCGGGCGGGGGGCTCGGCTCCTCCCGACCGCTCCCTCCGGGCACGCCGGCCCGGCCCCGACCCGCCCCTTCCTCGGCCGGGCCCGCCCCCGGCTGCTCGCTGCGGGCGCTGCGGGCCCGGGAGCCCCGGCGGGGCCGGAGGGGAGCGGTGCGGGCGGCGGGGCCGGGCCGGGCCGGGAGGTTGCCGCAGGCTCCTGCCCTGCCCGCGCCCTGAGCGCACAGCCCGCCCGAAGAACCTAAAGGGACTTAGAGCCAGAGGTGGCGTGTTCTGGGCGTTGCGGAGGACTTCTTTTAAAAGTTCACCTAGGGCTAAGAACCATTAAGCACTTAATAGTTTAAGCACTAAACTAGTTTTCACCGTTTGTGGAGAAAAAAAAAAGTACATTGTTTAATGAGCAGGGCCTAAAAAGCAGGTTATGAAATACATATATATTGCAAGAAGTCTTTGCAAGTATTTCCTGTTTCAAAGATAATTCAGGATTATAGTGCAATGCCTGTGATTGAGTGTTTCTTACCGTTTGCCCCTCTGTGCACTTGCTTTCTTTGAAATTATGCCAAATGTTTTGGTTCACTCCCTTGCTCTCGTTTGTGTAGGTGGAACCGATCATAAGTTCTGACTACTTTTGCTTCTGACAATATCAAAGTAACATAGAAGTGCCTGAAGCTCATTGTTGAAAGGGAATTAAATTTGTGCTTGCTCCTTAGTTTCATCTACCTGAAAAAATTTTTGTTGTGAAATATTTTTTGGGGAAAAACCTATTGAATCAACAAATACAAAGATATGCTCTAGTATAGCATACCTGAAAAATTAGTTTATAGTGTTCACATTATTACAGAAACCACAACATCCGTCAAGCTATTGATGAAAAACATATCTGCTGAAAGATTTACATTTCCTTCCCAATGACTATGTGCCAAAGTAGCTCAGTGTGTGGTGCCTTTGCTTTTAATTTTCAGTTTTCAGAATTTAGATGAGACTGCATGCCGAAGCACTGGCTCTTTGTTGCAACACTTGTTCCTTCATGTGTGTATTCAGTGACCTGAATACTCAGGGTCTTTCAGATGGGGTGGGGTTAATGTGTTGCAGTCTTTAAAAGCATCATTTAGCATATGATGATATGTAAAATCAGGCATATTAGAACCCTCGAGTATATAATATAAATATAAATCAACATAAGACATATGAAATGTGTCGGTCTGAAGTAACTGTAACTGTCAAGTGTTTCCAGGCAAGGAAAATCAGTTCTCTCTCAGAACTCACATGCAATGAACTACATATTGTGGAATAGGTAAAAGCTCTCCTGCTTAGCTGGAGGAATACAAGAATAGGCATTTCTGGATCTTCAGTTGTGATTAAAACTTTAATAAGAACAACCTTTAATTTAAAATAATATTATATATTTGCAAGCAGTGCATGTCTGTAATTATTCTCTCAAATACTTGCTTGAATTCCTAACGGTAGTGAGTTTTCTGAGTTACTCTGCTGTTCATTTTGTCAGTGTCTTTGAGCAGCTGATTTGAGCATTAAAAGAGATGATGAGCAAATGCTTTTATATTGTCTTGAGGATTCTGATCATTTTACTACCTAACTATCCTAGGTTTATTATATTGCTGTTTCTTATTTTCAAGTTGATGTTCTGATTTAATAAAATACTTCTTTTTGTTGTTGTTGTTGTTTCTTTGTTGTGTTGTTGTTGGTTTTTTGTTTGTTTGGGGTTTTTTGGGAGGTTGATTTTTTTTTTTTTTAGCTGCTGATTTTGATGCAATAATGTGTCTGCATGTCTAGATGGGTTGCTTCTCTTTGTACACTGTGCTGGCCACGCATAAAGCGCTGTGCTGTGACATAGCTGCGTTTCATTGATGAAGGAATATCTATGAATGTTTTGGTTTTCTCCCCTGCTCAGTGGTGTGGACTTGGCTCAAGAGGAGCAGGAGAGATTTGAAGTTCTCCACTTGAAGTTCTGCACCTCAGTGTGGTGAACAAGTGGCCAGGAAGAACCAGGAAAAGCTGCTGTAGCTTAAAATGTGCAGTGTGCCCTAGTGCCAGAGCCTTTGTTTTTCATGAAGGGGGTGATGACTGTGTCCCAAATGACTTCACATGACACATAAGTCAATTCATGCTTCACTCTGTGATAGGCATTTGCTTATGTAAGGGCCCTGCCGTAGTGTAAGTGAGCAGGGCCATTTGTGCAGCACTGTTACCTTTTCTCACCTCTTTGATCTACAAACCCAGAGAACAGACTGAAGTTCATTCTAGTCTAAGGCTGTCTTTGGTAGTCAGTCAAAAAACTCCCTGGCTCAGTGACTATATTGCTGTTTTGTCTGTTTCTGCCTTCTACTGTTTGTTTTGAATCAGCTCTATAAAGTCATGCCAGGAACTATACATAATAATTGTGAAACCCTCCCTTTTGCTGGAATTACTGCATCAAATTTGTACTTAATAGGGATTTTGAGAACTTTTCTCACTATGCTCAGTTTTTTCTTTTCATCCTTCCTTTTTCTGCCAACTGATTGTGGCTTTGTGGAGCTGATTTTATTTTCCCCTGCAGAAGTTGGGGACCTTTTTGTCTTTTATGAAATGCTTTTAAAGTGAGTTCATTAAACCTTCTCATTATCTCAAACCTCTCACACTCATCAGTAATCATATCTAGCTTTTACAGCAGCATGCAAACCTGTATCTAGTTAGGTGTTTGTTTTAATATTTAATTTCATAAAATAGTTCATCTTATTTATCCTGTTTTTGTAAAAGGGGATAAAAAGGAAAAATCTAACATATTGGCTTTTAAATTAGGACTATTTAAAATAAAGGAAACCAGTAGAATTATGGAAAGTTAGTATTACCATCAAGAAGAAACAGGAATGAAGTGGGCAACTAGATTTTTCACATGTATTAGAAGATAGAAGCTAGGTCAGTAAGTTGGTATTAGATATGAATATTTTAATTAATTATCTGATTAATATGGTACATATGTAAAATTACTTTGTAATTTAAATTTAGAAAGCCAGTTGGAAAGGATGCCATCAAATACCATTTTACGGAATATACGAAATGTTTAATTAAGCAGTAAAGCAATATAAACCATCTGCTTCTGTTGAAATAGCCAAATGTTAGAAAGCCATTTATTTTAATTTAAAACATCTATGCATTTTTGATTGCTTTAAAATTAGCATTCAGCTTTCATAAGGACTAGCTTATTTTTTCTCTGCAGTGAAATATGCAATAACTGTTAATGAAGAGGACTTTGAACAGAAATTCTGTTCATTTAGCACGTTTTGAACTTCATTTTAACATACCAATTTTTGTCAGTGAAGTTTCTTGTTCTTGCTAGTGGTTTAAAGATCAAAAGCTGCAGTTTGGTGCTTTCTGTACATTGTATGGTGGGTGATTTATGAGAAACTGGGTTTTATTGTATTCCATTCATCAGCTGGGCCTTTTCCTCCAAACTATTTCCTTGATGCTCAGTAGCTGAAAGTGTCATGAGATGCAGCTCTTTCAGGCCAGAGTGCTGCAGACTAGCTTGTCTTGCAGGCTGCTGAGAGTCAACATGAACTCACAGAATCACGTAACTTGTGTCTCCTGGCAGGAGAAGGGGTGTGAGCAGAAGGGATATGTCTCTTCAGTCATTCCCAGTGGCAAAATTCCTGGGGAATCCTTGCACAAATGAAAAACACCTGCCAAATCCCGACTAGAACCTAAACATTCTAAGGAGCTCACAAGGAATTCCCTATCCTTGTTAGCAGGTTTTCAAAATCTGTAAATGGAGCACGGTGAATTGAACAGGCAAAGCTGTATTTGTCTGGAACTCCGAGGTTTATTTGGAGGTTCTCTGATGCAGTTGGAAAGCTGTTTGCAGGGTGGTTTGTGCCAGTTTTGAAAAGATGAGGAGATAAAATGAGGTATAGCTGTGGGGACAGAAGTTTCCTGTAACGTATTCTTCACAGTCTAGGGGTTTTTTACAGACCTTGAACACAAAAATATGCTTTCTGTCTGACATGGTCTGCCAGTTGTTGACATTTTAATTCCTGGCTATGGTGTTATCAAGTGTTTTTTCCCTTGTACATGCCAGGGGCTTGCATCTCTCTTTGTTTCCTAATAGCTTCACAGCAATCTTTATAACTGTTTTGATGCACAGTTTTATATATACAGACACTGTTATAAGAACATAGAGTTAACACCTGTGCTTTTGTAAATCAAAATAGGACTAATAAGCCATGAGATCCAATATTTTGCAGGATTTTCAGGCATCTTAGGTGAAGAGATGTTCAGGGATGATTTCACTACAGTCAGCTAAAAGGGTAAAAATGTTGACAGATTTGATTCCAATACCCCTGTCTTCCCTTCCTCTGTAATGGTGTAAGAGCTTTTCCTAATTCAGTAATAATTTAAGGATGAGGTGACTAATTTGTATGCAAGGCATCCATAAACTAGACTGGGTCTTAAAAAGCTCCACATCTGCAGTGAGCCCTCACAGAGAGGGGCACGCAAACCGCAGCGGTGTAGCAGCTGGTGGAGCTATCTGAGTATCCTTGAAGAAGGTTTTATTAAAGAAAACAGAAATAAACCCCAAGATTACAGCTCTTCAGAAAGTCTAAATCAAAGCAGAAACCTTGAAAAATGATGATAGATGTGTCGCATTGGAAAAGAGTGGCAGTCATCTGTCAACGTACAAAAAAAAGGCAATAAAATGGAAGGTGTTCTTAATATTCACAGTATTTAGTCAATATTTTACAAGATGGGTTTTCTGCTTCTCCTTTATCATTTAAACTTCCCTTTGGGGGTTTCAGAGTTTTAGCAGTCTGCTCTAATTCTGCTGACTTACAGCCACTTTGTGTGCTGCACTGGCCCCTTTTTGGCAATTTGGAGCTGTCTGGCACTGTTTGGAAACAAAACAAAGCATTCCTATTGCACTAGAGAGATTTCCCATCTCCACAAACTGCACACTACAGCTATGGCCCATGAAGAGAAAGTCGAATTATTGACTTTCAGCTGATGATATGAGTTAGGACAAAATGAGACAAGTCTGTTTCTCCTGCTCCCTGCCTTCACTGCAAAGCTTTCTTGTTCCTTAATGTTAGGTCAGCTGGTGTGTGTGCATGTGTGGCTGGATGACTTGCTCCGGGCTGAAACCCAGATTTTCTGCTCCCAGTTGATGGGTTTATGCCTGGGTGCTGTGTTCTTTATGGAGTGCAGTTATTCCTGTAGACCCTTTAGTCCAAATCTAGCTACTTGGACTAGGAAAAGACATGTTCACAGGAAGCAGAGCCAAAAGTTAGAAAGAAATCAGTGATTGGGCAAATTTGGTTGGAGCAGGGATGTTTTGAGGCTTGGAGATAAGTCATGTTTTTGAAGACAGTGAAAGGGACTGCTTTCACTGGGTATACTGGTTTAGTTATTTAAAGATGAGCACCTTTCTGTATTAATGCCTCAGGCTGTGATCTTTTGGTCTCACTGATGAACATGTATTCACAAAAATAGGCTTGGGCATCATGAGCATCATTCTTGTAAAGTGGGTGACTTTTCAGAGCAAGCTCTGTGGTATTATTTGCACAGGGTTGGTGTACATGTCTGTCAGAATTGCATTCTGTTTGTCTTTGTGCTTCTGTATTTCCTCATGGCTGTTGCATTTCCTCTAACCTGAACCATAACACACAGCATGTAGTGGAAACCATACATCCTCAATTTATCTCTAAGTGTTCTCCTGCTCACTATGGCAGCTTGTCTGCAGACTAGAAACACAACTGTTCCATACATAGGTCATTCTTTTGGTTTTATTTAGTGTTTTACTATTGAAGAATGAATCGGGTGTTTGACTGTTCTTGTCTGGGGAGCTGATGCTGTCCCTTCCACACTGCAAACAGGTAGAGGTTTATCCATTATGGATGTGTTCTAGAATGAAACACCAAATTGCATACACTTGGATTGTGTATTAACATGACCTCTTCAACCTATATTGTAGCTGTCTTAACATACAATGGGGGTTTTGCTTTAGGTATCATGCTTAACTTGGTTCTGCAGGTGGCATTGTGAGGAAAAGCATTCACTTCCACTGGTATGTCATATACATTGCTTATACATCTGACTGTACAGGGTGCTGCAGTTAAACCCTTCGAGATAGTACAGAGAATTTAAAACTGATTTATTTGCATTGCTACTTTGTTTATATTGTATTTATTACTTCTGATGAAAAGAAAATGTTTCAACTCCCAGCGGATAAACCAAATACATTATTTTAAATTTCTTGTGATTCACATTCAGATATCTTTAATGAGCCTGAGGAATGACTGCCAACTAAACTTGCCTCATTAATTTAAAACTAATGTTAATAGCATTATTTTTATCTGTATTCCTTTAAAATTGTTCCCTCTGCTCCTGTTACATTCATGATTTATAAACAGATTCTTAATTCATGCTTTGAATCATCATATAGTTATAACTTATATGCTGAAATTGTAATAAAGCAAAGATTTCTAAGGACCAGTAGCTTTTAAAGCATCTATCAATTCAGTCAGCACTTGAGACATTTGCCATAAACATATGTGCTAAAGTCAAAACCCCACTGTTTTACTTGCCCAGTCTGGTTGCTGGGCTGGATCCTAAACTGCTTTCCTTGTGGTGTGAACTGGTGTAATTTTATTAACTCCCTGGCCCTGGGAACTATCACTATGTCTTCTTCACAACCCTGGACAGCTTGTGTTATTTCAACTTCTTTACTAAGTGGTGTCTGAATTTTAAAAAATGCTTATGTTTGATTTTGACTCTGTTCTTGATTTATGTTTAATGTGAAAAGTTGTTGTAAAATATGTTGTTTCTTATAAGCAAATTAAAAGGTTATAAGTAGCACTGTTATGAATTAAATACTGTTCAGAGTAAGAGGAAAGTGTTCTGCACACATGGTCTCAGCTCTATGAGCACTTTGCATTCATGTGCATATGAAAAAAAAGAACCAACCCAAACCATGATTACACTGAAGGGCTTATACTTCAAAAAAAAAGCAAACAAATGTGTGTTTGGATGTTGGCAGAACTTTAGTCTGTGCAATCAAGGTCATAGATTTAAATGCTACAGAAATGCCATAATGTATTCACTTGATGCAAGAATTTATCAGAACATGGTTGAAGCCAGTTACTATGATTAATTTTTTAATCTAAATTATCATTCATACATTGCAAATCAACATGCTACAATCCTGATTGTCTTTGATGTTTATTGTAGATGTGTAAGCAGTTATAAACTGCTTGGCATTTGTTCAAAAGTACCAGATTTATTAAGAGCTTTGTAGTTGTATTTAGAGTAAACAACTTTATTCTCAACATTCAAGCACTGCTGTTGTTTAAGCTGGCTGTGCTGGGGGATGGCAGGTGTGAGCTTGCCCTCCAGCAGCTCTGTCCTGCCCTGGGACCATGGCAGGGCTGAGACGTGGGCAGGAGGAGAGCAGTGCCAGTTTGTGTGGTCTTGCAGTGGGACCTTGGTCCCACATAGGCTCAGCTCCCACCTGGATTTGCTTCTGTGTTCCAGGTTGGACTGCCACTGGTGAAGTCAGGGATGTGAGAGTGCAGCCACTTGTCAGAACTGGGCTGTAGCACAGAGGAGCTGGGCTCACCCAATTGCACTGACCTCAGCAGGCTTATGAAGAGCACTGGATCAGAAAGTACCAGGCTCAGTTGAAAGGGATGTTTTTCCACTATTATTCCCTATGAAGAGAAAAAACATGGAACTCATCTCAGCTAGGATGCAGCAATTTAATGCTCAGATCCCTCTGTTTTTACTCTGTGCCTTGTAGGGGGATACAGTGTGGGTAAATGAAGGTGGTATAGAAGGTAGTCTTATCCCCCAATGAGTTGCAGCTGGACCAATTACTAAAGATTAGAAGCAGGCCTGACCTTAACAGGCCACACCTGTAGCCAATAAGAACAGTGGTATAAAAGAGTGGATTGGTGGGATCTGGAGTCAGATGGCTGCTGCAAGGACCAGGAACAGGCAGTGCCTAGAGGAGCTGCCTGTGAGAAACATCGAGGAGGTATGGAGCTCTGGTGATATGAAATATAATGCACTATAATGATGTGAGAACACAGGCTATCTAAGACAACAATGCCATGCACCTTACAAAGCAAAGCTCCCAGAAGAGCTGCCTTGGTCTGGTTTAAGAATATTGGCTTTGGCTCAGCCCCAGGCAAAACAGTCTGCTGGACTAGCTGCAGTAAGAGCTTGGAGCTGCAAAGTTACCCTGCTGAAGGCAGGATAGTGGTTTGGCTCTTGTGGCTGCTGATCTCCTAAGGAGATCAGTAGAGAAGTGGTTTAGGATCATAGAACTGTTTAAGTTGGAAAAGACATCCAAGATCAGAGTCTAACAGCAAATTTTTCCTAATATCCAGCCTAAATCTTCCATGGCATCATGTGGGGCTATTTTCTTTGGTCCTCTCATTTGTTACTTGGGAGAAGAGACTGACCCCTACCTCTCTACAGCCTCTTTTCAGGTAGTTGGAGAGTGATAAGGCTACTGAGCCTTCTTTTTGCCAGGCTGAACAACTCCAGCTTCCTCAGTCACTCCTCAGAAGACTTCTGCTCCAGATCTTTCACCATCCTCGTTGCCCTTCTCTGGACACGCAGGTCAGAATAACTACTCACTTTGTTTGTTTGATCTTATTTTGTATAGGATGTTTCCAAAAAAAAAAAATTCAATCATAGACTAAATATAAATGTGATTTTTGGTGGTGGGATGCAGTATTTTAAGGATTGGAGAGATTGTGGACTGAAGCCCTTTGACATAAAATACACAGCTACCAAAAGGGGTTCTTCCTGAACAAACTTAAATTGGTAGCTATTTATTCCTTTGATTATTTTTCAAAAATTTATCTTCCAACCACGCTAAAAAACCCTAAACACCATTATTACCCAGCCTGTGGAGACTTGTAGTACCTATGAAACATATAAGGAAGTTAATATGAATTGTAGGCTAATTGAGCTTTGTAGAAGGTTGTAAATTAGTTTTCTGTTTGAAACCTAGGTGATGTTGTATGCAATATTTGGCAATACTTTCCAACCCATAATAATGGGGGCTAGCTTGTTTTACTAATAGCTAAAACTAAAAGGAGCCTCAACTGCAGTAGTAATGAAAATCTGTGATATAATTATCCATGTAATATTGCCCTGAAGAATAAAAAAGGAAAATATGACGTAATGTATTTATTTCTATTTGGTTTGGTTCTTACTAATATAAGGTAATTAAAAAAATGAGAAACTCTATTAAAATCTAGTTCCTCTAAGTCTGTAGTTGTGTTAGCTGATTGAACTCTGGCATACACATATTAAGAGCCTAAGAGACTGCCTGATGCCATCCAACATGTTCTTTTAAGCAGTGCCACTGTTTGAGAGATTGTACAGGCCAGGATTCTGTGCTCAGCCAAAGAATTTAAGGAAGACTGAGAAAGTGAAGGTGTCAGACTCCACTCGTGGTGCCTTTTCCCTCTGTGGGCCATTCACTTGAGAGTTGGACTCAATCATCCTTGTGGGTCCCAACTCAGAGTACTCTGGGTTTCTGTGTGGTTCAGTGACTTCGCAGAAGATGACTGTGAAACCAGCCTTAGCAATGCCCTGTGGACATTGCAAGGGAAAAATGTTAGATGAAACATATTAACTGTTCTGAGGAGGACTTAATAGGCCTCTTAATCTAGTGATGTGCTAAATGCTTAGTTTTGTTTTTTAAAGTAAAATGTATTTAGATTGAGGACTGTGGAGCAAAACAAGAGTGTGGATCCTAGCATTAGGAAGTGAGGGAAGCATGAGTGGTTGTTTTTTTTTTTTAATTTACTGTCAATGACAGATTCTAATCTATGTGTTTATTTTGGTTGTATCATATATACACAGCTCTCCTAATTGTATAGATGTAATTGTCAGGTCTATAGGTAATGCTTATTTGTCCTAGAAGAGGCTGTCATATCTGAAATATATTTTCTCATGGCAAAGCTCTGTGTTCTCCAATGAGTGGAAACAAAAGAGTATAAGAACACAAGGTTGGGAAAGTGCTAGAGTTGCATAGGGATTTTATGCATTTAAAATTTGTGGGTTTTTTTTTCAGTTTTTCTTTTCTTTTAGCAGTTTATAGAAAATGAAATGAAACAATTTATTATAAAATTCTTATACGCCTTGTCAAAACTGCTGCTTGTATTATATGGAAGAAAAGGCACTAAACATTTACATGGAGCTGCTCATGGCATTGTGTCAGGGACAGTATCCTGAGATTCACAATATGGGTTCCCTTTGCTTAGGGAGGAAAAGCAATGCTAGTCTTTCCTGGTTCAGCCTGCTGGCCCATCCATGCTGCCTCAGCTTGGCTTCTCTGGTGTACTTGGTGGGGGAAAGAATGGCTTGGGCTTCTGAGTGGAAGACAAGAATGCATCTTCCATTAGTGTGGCTTTTAATTCAATTTTCACTCATTGATGGCACAAGTTGTCCATCCACCCACCCACACACTTTTTATGCCCTGCTTTAGTTATGGTGGAGATTTAATAATCTACTTGCATGTTCTCATGCTTGTATCAGTGAGGAAAACATCTACTGACCTGGATCAAGCAAGACCAAACTCCAGGTTGCTGTGAGCTCTGCTTGAATTACTGAAACAAATTTTGGGTGTTCGTGGGGAAAGAGATATTTTTACATATATGTAAGGTATTCATTCAAGTATTTAAAAGACTCTCTTTTTAAAATATACAGATAGAGGATACACTTCTAAGCTTAGTTTTGGATTTTTTAAATCTCAGAATGGATTTAATGTAACGTTTTCCTTCCTTTACACTTCAGTATGATGTTACATGTGTAATCACATAATATTTGGATCTTATGATTGTTATATGGAACACCAAAATTTACTACACTGATTTAAGAATTTGATATGTGCACATACATAAACCTATTTAACTGGTCACGTGGTTTTTGTTTTTCACGGACAGTGAACTTTTGTTTGGAAGGTAACTTAAGTAAGGTCTTGGCACTTTGAAATGACCTGTGCAATCTTTTATAATTCTAAGCTTGTGTCAGAGCTGAGACACTAGAGGGAGCCCGTATCACAGTTGTCTGCACTGCGAGAAATGGCTTCACAAAGACAAAACTATTTCTCCTAATGAGTAATTTAAAGAGAAATTTCTTATGCCTTTGTGATACAAAATAATCTATCACAGTACTATAGCACACTGACAAAATGAAAGACTGACAAAAATGCTTTCAGCTTCATCAAGGCAGTTCTCCCTTACCACTATCTGCATTTTTTTGAGTTCTATGAAAAGAGTACAATAGAGGAATCTGTTCTGATGCTTACGTAATAGAAAACAATTTATGGCTGTTCTCTTTTGAAGAACTCTCAAGACCCTGTGAGTGCAGTAACACAGAGAGAAGGCTTGAGTACATGTGTGTTGAGGCTCTCTGCTTTTTCAGGCTGCATGGAGACAGGAGATTTTTGTGATCTGCTAGAAGACAAGATTTTACATTTGTTTGTGAATGCCAGTATGTTGCATGTAACTTCCTGCCACGTGTCAGTGAGCACATAAAAGATGGTTCCTGCAGCAATAACAGCAGCGTGTGCCAGCCCCTGGGTAAAGCACCTTGTGTCATGCTACAGCAGCCCAGGGGTCATGGCTATAGGAATTATTTAACTGCAGTCTTTAACCTTTTGGTTGCAGTTTTCCCCTCACTAAATAAAGAGGCTTTAGAATTTAGCAAGGTTTTTGTCCAAGACAGTTTGCTTCAGGCTGCACCTGTGCTGCATGATGTCATTTCCATCCTGTGCCTGTGTGTCCTGCCCGTGATACTTTCGGGTGGTAGTGCCCACCCAGTCTCCTCCTGTTAGATAGTCAGAATAACACTCAAATCCACAAGATGGGAAGTATTACCAGTTTCAGTCTGGATGCTGCTGGGCTCACTCGAACTGAGAGTGCAAGTCTGGAAAAGATTTAAAAATAGTCTTTAATTTTAACTTCCCAGCCTTATGTTCACTGTGCTCTGAATACTTCAGTTCAAGGAACTGGAAGATGTAATGTTTTCAAAATTTCTATTCATAAAGGATAGCTGAGAATGTGTTATTTTGATAAAATGCAGTATTTATTAATTCTGCGGGACAACTTCCACATTTCATGTAGCAATTTACAAGGGATTCCATACTGAAGGCCTTCAATATCCTAATTGCACCTTGTTTAGTCTCTTATTTTAAAAATGTTGGAGCTAAATCTATCGAAATCTGTTTACAAAGATAGTATTGAGTATTAACTGCTTTTTACTTCCATTCAGAGCCCTTAGTCATGCTTTTAACAGCAAGCATTTTTTTCAACACTGCATTAGCAAATGATTATGTAAGCGTGTGCTGCAACTTATTCACAGGGTAGGTAGTATCAACATTGTATTTACAATTCAAATAGGAGAGAGATGTATGTAATTTATCAGGACACCCTCTCTCCATCCATCTGTTAAGTGTGCTCTTAGAATTCTCTAACAGAAAACACTAACCCAAACATCTTTCCTCGCTGTTTGTCACTATGCACTACACATGATTTGCTGTGGACTGGTTTTCCCAGACTATTGTGGTTTTGTCCTTCTAATCACAAGGAATGTTTTTTAGAGCTTTGCTGAGATTAGTAGAAAATTACTCCTAATAATTATGAATCTCAGTTGCTTGTACAATTTTTTTTTAAAATTAGCAGCACTTATGGATGTTTGTGTATGTGTTTTAATATATCAAAATATATTAATGGAAAGATTGTATACATGAAGTGCAAAGCTACTATTGTTTTCACGGTTTGAGGAGCAGTCAGTCCTTTTTCTAAAGCTCTCTGTCCATAGCAGAGAATTAACACAGAACTGGTAATTTTACCAGCCCACAGAACTGGTCTTTGTGGTGCATAGATGGATCTACAGGAAGGTTTTAAGTATCTGCCAGCTGATTTTTCCCAACACACCTTTCAAGCAAAATGATATTTCTCTTCCCATCTTGAAACTGGCAAGTATGATGTTCAGATCAATACTGCAGTAACAAGCAGCTTTATGTACACCGTTTAGGAAAAGAAAAGCAAAAACTTCTTAGCCTTCTGAAACTGAATGTGAAGTCTAGGTGCATGTCTTTCCAGCACTCCTGTTTTCCAGAAGGTCTGTGACATCAGCACTTTCTTACCCACTGGAATAAAAAGAAGCTGAGTTAGTTTAAACAGTAGGAATGTAGTTCTTCTGATGCAACTTTTCTTTGTTATTAAAACAGGCTGGGGTATATTATCATACAGAAAATAGGCAGGAGATCTGGGAGATGATTCCCATTCCAGAAGTACAGTGATAAGCAGCTAGAGACAGAAAGACTTAAAGTCTTTAGCTAACACAGTGACACCAAGAAGAGAAAATAGTCCCAGGTTTGTAGGCTACTTGCATCTTAACAAGCTGTCATGTTAGGAAATCTTTTTATGACTGCCCACTGCTTTTCCATTACCAAAACAATGTGTGTTGGCCCACAAAGGCATGTGAGTCCCAGTTTGATTTTTGTCAGTTCCCTGCCTTCTCAGTGTTCACTTACCCACCATCTTGGGGAGTTTGGCTCTAAAAGGCACCTCCTGTTCAAGCAGCTATTTCTATTGGTGCGAAACATGACAAGCTCAAATTGGGGAAGGTCTCTCACTGAAGGACTTGCTGTGGCTGTAATGTTCTAAGTGTTCTTCAGACAACAGTTGACCTGGCTGGGATTGATGTATTAAACAGTGTTCAGGTGTTGGTGAAAGGCTGTACTTGCCAGATCTCAGAAATTCAACTTGAGATCTGGGAAAATACTGACTTGTGGATCTCAGAATTTTCCCAGTATCTGGAGATGAAGATTTCTGCACAGGACAGAAATAACAACCCAAAAATAGTGAGGTACTAAGGTTAAATAGCTGTGAAAATCTTCTGAAAGCTTCATTTGGAGGAACAAAGCTATTTCCTTGTTTGAATGATTGACAATTCAATCACTAGTAATTCACAAGTTTCCATTAGACTGAATGAAGAATATGCTAGTCCTGCATCACAGTGATGCATTTAGAAAATAATTCTAGCTTTCTATAATTGTTTACATGAATGACAAGGTTGAAAGAAAATAACTGAAAATTAATTGGTGTCTCTGCTTCCAGCCATGTATGCAATTCTATTTTAAGATAAAAATTTTGAAGTTCCCTTAAACCAGGAAATTCTTACATTCTTGTATTAAAGGTGATTGCTAACCTGCAAGTAAACCATGGCAGGGTTTTTCCACTTACCACCAAGGGGTGATGGTGATGTGTTTCAAGTCCCAAACACTTGCCTGCTTGTTCCATGTACTTTCCAGTCCATCATGTAAAGAAGAAAACTAATTGTTATGGCATTTCTTTTGAATTTGTGATTACTCTGAGAAATATTTTGTTTGCATTCTCTTATCTATGTGAAATATGTGAAAGGGTGGAGCTGCAACAGTAATAAGAGATCTCTTGGTAGAACCTTAGGTTATTATAACTAGTTGTCTTGAGCTGAAGATGTGTAAAGAGCAATAACACACAAGGAAATTTGTACTTAAGGATCACTACAGGAACATGCTTGGTGGAAATAATGTCCTGTGCCCTGTGTAGTAATTGGAAAGTTTAAGGTCTTGAGTTTGTTTGGTTGGACTTTGAGGAAAGATTTTGTGTGGATTGTTTTTTTTTTCTTCTTTTGTTTTTTTTTTTCTTTACTACTGCTATGAATAAACACAACTTCTCAAGAATGGGCTGTGTTTAGAGAAGAGCAGTGTGCTGGCCAGAATGCCTGAGGTATTGGATAAACAGATGATGAGCTTTTGTCCAGTCTCTGTCTTATTCTGGATGATTCACAAACTAGAGACAAGATTTAGTGAAGGATTTTGTTTAATCCAAGTGATGAGGACACATGTTTCCACAATATAATGTCCAGGACTGCGTTTCAGAGGCTGTGTGAATATAGCTTGATGTTTTCACTGTATGTCTCTAATAAAAGATTAAATTCATAATAATATACTTATTTTAAACATTTATCTACTCTGTTTGTTATCCTTTTTGGGGAAATATTGTTTTGTTGCTGATGCCAGTATAATTGTGAAGATATCTGATCAACTAAGTTTCATTACATCTATTTTTTTAATTTTGTATTTTATTTTTTATTTTAAGTTATTATAGAGGTATAAAAAATAAATTTCAATGAAATATGGTTAATTTGGAGTTGTTTCATATTTTGTGAGGAATTAGGAAGCTAATACTTGTGATTTAGACCTGAGTAACACATTTGGTCCATCCTAAGAAGTTTATAAGGTAATTGTGCTTTCCTCTTCTCTTAATTCCTTAACAATATGTGGCCTTCATTATCTTTAGGCAGATGCTTTCTGGACGCTGTTATTCTTTACTTAACAGTAATTTATTTCTTGCTGAATAAAACCAAAATTCTATGGTCTAAGCTAAATGAAAAGGAGTAACATCACCAAAACTAAAGTTACCTTAAGCCAGAGGGATGAATCTGTAAAAGAGATGACGAAGAAGGGGTGAACATGAAGTTGGGAACTTGCAAGAATAAGTTTTGGAGGATGTCCTTGTGATTCTAACAAACTTAGAGTGCAAAGGAGACTGGCAGGAGCCTTGCCTTGACACTGCTGTTTTGGCTGGTTTGCACCATATTAGTGATGAACCAGAGTTTGCTTTCTCTACTCTGCCTTCTCCAGCTGCAATATATGGAATTGGCTTCTGTAGTTCACCCGTTTGTCTGAAAATATGAGGGTTTAGTGTGGAAGAAGAGATGATGTACTTAATTAGAAAATAAGAATTGGTAGTTTTGTTCTTATAATACATGTCCTCACTTTCAGACTTGGAATGACTTGCAGTATTTTGAAACTGGACAGTAATTTTTTTGATTGCTAAACCACATTTTGATAAGTTTTTCTTGTCTAGTATGTGTAAAATGATACATTATTCAGTTCAGAAGTCATCTGGCAGTTTTATGTTTGAATTCTCTGCTCTTCTACCTTATATTACAGAATCACTAGGTTGGGAGAGGTTTTCAAGATCACTGAGTCCAACCCATGCCCTAAGACCTCAACTAAGCCTGAGTGCCACATCCAGGTTTTTTTAAACACATCAAGGGATGATGACTCCACCATGCTGTTAAGTTATTCAACTTAGGAGTTTCTGTGACTGTTTTGAAAATGAAATTGTTTTGGTTATTGAAAATATTTACTTTGCTGTTTAAGAAACAAAGACCCACTCCTGCTAAATGATGAACAGCTTTCATTGTCCTAATGACTTGTATGTCTCAAGATGTGAGGAATACTTGAGTGAATGCTCTTTAAAGGTAATTTCAGATTTCTGTAAGCATGAGCTCCTCTCTATGCATAACAGTAAGCTTAGGCAATGTTATTAGCAAATGCTCTGAATCTCTGGCAACACCAGTATGACTAATGGGCTCAAAAAGATACTTCATTTTTATTCCCTTGTGTGGGATTTTGATTCTACTAGATCAAGTATCCTATTTACAGGATTTGACCAAAACATTTTAATGTATTCTAAACCTTAACATTAAGTAATGTGTACTATTTTGTAATCATCACCTTATGTCCCAAGTGCTAATACTGGCAGGTGAATTTTCCACTGCCACATCTAGCAAATATCCGATTGCTACCTATGCAATCAAAGGTTATATATTTTTTCCAAATATTTGTTAGCCATATGCATTTTATAGTCACTTATTTTCTTATAAATACTCAGGGAATACTGCAAAAACGGACAGATTGTCTTTAAAAATATATCTCTTTGCCTAGTTTAAACATTAATTGTTCACTTTAGAAAAATTCATGTTACATCTAAGTCCGATTTTCAAAATTCTTTCAGAATCTTGCATATACAAAGATGAGTAAGAGCTATCTCTAGCATTTCTCTTGTCAGATAATGTCATAGTTTCTCCTTTATATAACTGTAATTCCATAAGCTAATTAATAATTTTTGCAAATTTGACTGGTAGAGGGTACTGATGAATGATATTCCAGTGCTGATTAACAGCATGGTCTAGGGTTACTTGATTCAATGTGTTCTGTGCTTGTTTAGAAAGGGCAGATAGACTGTGTCACTTGCAGCATGAGCAAATTGCTAGTTAGATCATGGTTCTGTTTTTCAAATAGCAATCATGAGAGATAAAGCCTGATCTTTTCATTGTGTTGCAAGTGAGATTAATGCACATGCACAAATGGAGAAAGTGCTGTAGTCTCTAAAGGAAGCACTGTCTAGCAAGTATAAATAAATGGGATGTACGTAAGTTCAGCCTCAAACTATGGATAATTTAGCCTTGACTTGATCTCGTGGTGTTGCCATTCCAAAAATAGAGCTAATCTATTAAAGATGCTGAATGCAAGCAATCTTTATCCTTTTATTCATTGGTATAATGCATTAGAGAATCAGACTGGATATAAAAAGTAGAGTATTTAGTGATGCATATGTATACCTATCTATGTGTACATGTGGATTTACACATATATAACTGTACATGTACAGTTATACAGGTACATTGTGCATTACACATATCTAACTGTACACAACTGCATACTTGGTGTCCTCTGCTTTTTGCGCAATTGTTGATACTTTTATCCAAAGAAGATCCTATTTTTAACTGCAGTGTCCCTTGTTATATCATTTTGGATGGATAGCTGTTCCTAAGTGTTCCTTGATGCTAATAGGCTTTGCAATGCCCTGTACAGAGCTGTGACGTGATGGGTGCAGGTTTGTTTAACAAGAGTAACCACAGTAACAGGTGTGTGTTTCTGTAGATACAGGAATCACAGGCAAGTTACTGTTCACAGAGTGGTGCAGCAGAGAACAGAAGAAGAGTGCTGAAATTAGGAGGCTGGAGTGCTGCATTAGATGTTACAGGTGACAGGAATCAATATATGTGTTTAATTTGCTTCTTTTTTGTTAGTGCTGCACTGATAAAGGCTATTTGTTATTTTAGAATTTTTAAAAAAAATTTTGCCTATGAAATGCAGCTGTGTTTCTGTCATGGAGTTATGGGCATTGACATTTACTGTTTCATTCTTAATAGAATAGAATTTGTCTGTTCCACTATAGTAGACTTCTGTACACCATGTACAGTTCTCAGAAGAAAAAAGTGGGTATCACAGAACTATTCCACAAAATTTTGCCTTTTTTGATTAATACCTGTATTATATATAGTTTTGCAAAGCACTTTTAGGTGTGCCTTTTTGCCCTGGAGTCTGAATTGAGTGACTGTAATGTTGTGTATTGTGTGTTGTATAGCAATATTAGTAGAAACCTGCATTTTTTTTTTTTTTAATGGGAACTGTCTACAGTTTTAAACACCTTTGAACTGGTCTGGTGAGATTAAATTCTGGGAGAAACCAGGGCCACTTTTATTATTAACCCTTGAATGAGAATGAGTGGGACAAAGATGGGGAGAAAAGCTATATGTAGACTGGTGGGAGAAGACAGCCATGCCATTTTTTCACTGAAGGAAGAAAAACCCAATAGTTTTATAACCTGGAAAGGATATGTAGATTTAGTGCCTTTAGCTGCTAATTCTTTTGCCTACTGAGTGCCAGGTAGATGCTATAATGTTGGAGATATCACTTTATAAAAGGTGAAACTTCCAGCTGGAAGTAAATGCCATTGTCAGAGAGTGGGCTATAGCTATCCAAGAGTTTTGAACACATGCATTTCCTTGAAGGTGCTGCCTTTCACTGTCCAAGTAGGGGCATTGCAGCAGTCCTGCTTGAGTCAATGTTGTGGAGCTCAGTACTGGCTGTAAATGCCTTTTGCATCCTTTTTAAAGGCAGGCTGCTCTAAAGCCAGACACTTATACTAGTAATTCTTCCTGTTTTCTTTCATGTCTAATACTGAATATGTAAGTGAATTCCATTCAAGACAGCTGAAATATAAGAAATTCTGGGATCCAAATTCAGTGTTATGAATATCTATAATGTCAAGTATTCGAAGGATTTAATTAAATCCTTATGCATAGTTGAATACCTCCTGAATTTCATTTCAGTTGCAATCAAGCATCTGCAAATGGAGTTGGTGTAATCTCAGGTTTTGTGACATTTTATAAAGGATTTTTTTAGCAGTCTAAATCAGCTACAAGGTTTGAGAATACTTCTTCATTGCAGCTCTCCAAGTTCAGTAGAACAAGATGAGTTTTATTTCATAAGAACTCAAGCTGATAGGATGTTTTAGGAGGGGAAATTGTTTACAAAAAGAAGTTGTTAAAGGAGTAAAAGATCCTAAAGATGTCATTCAGCAATAATCAAACAAAAAGTTGAGATTTGATGTTTAAGGTTTTTGTGCTTTTCTGCAACTGCAAGGAGTCAGAGTCGCATTTCCATTTCCTTGGGGAGCTGTGGGCTCCGAAGTGCTTGTGTCTTTTCAGCAAGCCACGCATCTCCAAAAAAGGCAAAAATGTCATAGGAATGACATTTTAACATAAGCTGTGTTTTTCTGCATTAAAGTTTCTCATGGAACAGCACAAGTTCTCTTACCCGCACCCTCTTATGGTAGAAAAAGACAGTTTTGCATAACCACTTCTGCATGCTTAGTTATCATATTGGTCTTGAATGCAGATAAAAATATGACTACATAAGAAATAGAATTCAAGAAATTGGATTGTGCTCTTTGGTCAATAATGAAATTGAAAAGCTTTGCTTGCAGATATGTCCAAATGATGTGGAACTGATGCGGTTGAAATGTGGTTAGTTTCCCTGAGGAACCCTGAGCAATGATGATGCCTCAGAGAGATGATGTGAAAGAGTGGCTGTACCATGGAAATATATTGAAAAGGCAATGAAATGAAAGGATCTGCAGTTTGAATTGTTACTTTCTTTACTTTATGCATCAAGGTTTTTACGCTGATTAATTCACTCCCCAGCTATGATTCATTTAATAGCATACCCAGCCACTGCTTTCGTGTTTTGGAGCACTGACTGCAGAGCTACTATTTTGGTCTCCAGAGCAGGCTTTGTTTTGTGAAGTGTGCACCATTTATTCCAAGTTTCACCTCTAGAAAGACAAGAACAGTGTTACTTTTCACTTCAGCAAACTGATGTGCTTAAAGAAGATCACAAGAACTCTATAATCGGAGATGTTTTACTGGACCAAGTATTTCTGATGGTAATGACTAGGGAAATTGTGTTCTATTTTACAGCACATCTTAGCTGATGATAGAAGATGTGCAGTCCATGTGCACAGGATAGAAGATGTGCAGTTTCCCTTCAGAGAGTTTGACTTAGACCATGTCTCTAAATTCAGTGTTTTTAAGCCAGGCTTTTATTAAAAAGAGAGATCCTGCCTTCCCTTTCATCCTCTGCCATGCATTTTGTCCTGTCCTTGGAGCTGTTGCCAAGGGTGCACACAGTAGGCTGGATCAAGGAACTCTGCTGATTGAAAGTGAACCAGATTTTATGGTTTTCTTTTTACTTCTTAGTTCCATCCAAATGAGTTTCCTGACAAACTCACCATGCAGCTGCACAAATGCTGGCACTGAGACAAAGGAAGCAGCAGTCTGGCACTGCTTAGGGGATGGGGAAGGAGCTTGCTCCTTTGGGTAGCTGTGTGCTCCATTGAAGCACGTGCCTTGTTTCCTGGCATTAAAGAACTGAAGTGGTTGAACTTGTTGTGACTGTTATCACTTATGTCTGGGGTCCTTCAGTGGGTTGGAAGTGTCTCTCACCTTTTCTAGTGTCTCTGCTCTGCTTTCCCTGGGGGGTCCATTATACCAGGGCTCTATGGTTGATGCACAGTGAAGCAAGGCTGTTGAAAACTTCCTTTCCTGAAAGTAAAAATCTGTTGTTGCTGTGTGAGGGGAAGAGGCATCTTGTGTGCACAGGCATTTTACCTCATTCCTGCAGCAACAGTTAGCCACTCAGTGATGCTGAGGAGCTGTGAATAACAGAAAGAAAGCAAGCTGCCCTCCAGGAGAGAGAAGCTCTGCTATTAATGGTATTGCAGATACTATTTCCCATTTATTTCAGTAGTTCAATCATTGGTTGCTAATACACAGATTTCTTGTATTAGATATTTTTCTTGCCTGTTGATTATTGCTCCTTGTCATTGTCAGAAAACTTTTATTCTAAAAGTATCCAGCTCTTAAAGGAAACAATTTATTGCCTGTGTTCTAGGCATACAAATTATCTTCCACAGCCCAAGAGGCACGCTTGAGTCAGGCCACTCAGTTCATCTGCCAGTAAGGATTGTTGCTGCTGCTGCTGCTCCTCCTTTGTTCAGAAGTAGTTTATCCCCACACTTTGGTTTTCTTAGTGGGATTTTAGTTTTGTGGTGACATATCAGTAGCTTTTAGGAGTGACAAATAGACATCCAAGCAAGATCCAACAGAGCTGGAGCCTCTCTATTTTTTAAACCAGACTGGTTTCTTAGCCAATCCCAGCAGTCAAACTGATACCCTCCAACCTCCTGAACATCTCTTTATGGAGAAGTGCAGTCAGACTGACTTGTGGCCAGATGTGTGTGCTGGTATGGAGCTGGTCTGGAGTGAAGAACTGCTGCCTTCTGTAGACATGGGATGTTCCAGTGTTTCTGCTGGTCTGTGATAGTACATACTTGCAAATGCTTACCTGTTGCAGGTGCAATGCCAGGCCCAGTTGTTTACTCCTTGCTTGCTGCTGATTTTTTTGCTCCCTGATCTTTTGCAGGGAGAAGCAAAAGAAACAGAAAGGTTTGTGCTAGTCATTAAAGTCAATGGCTGTAAGAAGTTTGAGTTAACATTTTGGGGGGGGGGGGGTTTAGAGCTAATTTATGGGTTTTTGAGGTTTTTTTAATGTGCAAAAGTTAATGTTTTATGCTAATTTTATCCCTACATGACTAAATGTAGGGGAAACTGAATTCCAAGTTAAGAGCAGGTAGAAAAGAAGGAAACCCTACATAAAGGGAAATATTTACTGTCTTTGTTCAGTCAAGACATTTCTGTGGCACAAAATGTGGCTGACTATTTCAACCAGCAATTTATTGTTGTTCGCAAGCCTCTAAGACTTTCATATGCTTTTCTGAATCTCTAATTAGTTTGATTTATGTATTTATTCTTATGACATGAGCTTATCCAGGGATAAAATCATTCCTTTCTTTTTTTGAGGGTGAGAAAGACTCATGATTGTGTTTTGATAAGTGAAATAATAGGGCCTCAATTTAACCATAAGAGCAATACAAAGCAGCCTAGAAATGCTTGCATTCAGGTAGCATTTTTAATGCAGAATTCCTTGTAAATTTTAATAATTCTTTAAAGTAAGAAACCCTTAATCCATATATGCAATAACACTTTTACAAAGTATGTAATTTATCATTGTGAAATATATTGTACTCTTCAATACAGATATTGCTAGATGATGTTTCTATTATTGTCATTTTTCAAACATATGAAGGGCTAGACACAACCAAAATTGAAAAGATGCATGATGAAATGTAAATATTCTGAACTTGCTTGGCAGCAAATCTTTAGAATGTTTTCCCTCAGGATGCTTCTCTCCTATTTTTTTCCCTTTATAGTCTCTCCAACCTTAAGATATCATCAAATTTTCCAGTCTTGAGATTAATGTGAGCTTTGGATGTTTTTAAGGATCTGGGGAAGGAAGACAGACATTTAGAAGATTAAGTTCTGAATTTTGTCATTAGAATTGCAGAATTTCTGTAATAGGAACAAATAAGCAATGAAATGAGAGTACAACAAAAGAGAATGTGAGAGAGGTCTTGATGATTAAGTCTGGGTACTTGAGAGACAATCACTGCCAATGCTGAATCAGTTTATGGGATTTTATATCTTAATTAATTGGATCAAAAAAAGGGTCATTTACATGGCATCTGTTCAGAGTCACAAACCAGTCTCTGGCACGTGGATTTCAAAGTGCTGCTCAAAATGAGTCCTTCCTGCTTGTTCATACCTTTTGAAGAGATAAATTTAGACACATTTAGAAATCACTAAATAGTTCTTCATTTCTAATTTTAGTTTTAATTCTTTTATGTTTTAGAGACTGTGTGGGTGATGATATTAAAAAAATTAAATACATGGAATCTTTTGATGGATGGTAATTTAAGGTCAAATGAAGTGCACTAATGGATTATTCTACCTTCTTTGGCCATTTGTTTGATCCTTATTTATATGATTAGTAAATGTTAGAACTATTAATAGAATTAGACTCTGAGATGTTTGAGAAATTAATTGAATAGGCAGAGGATTAGCAAAAGCACTTGGTGTAGGATGTATACAATTTTTCACACCACACTATTTCCATCAGCTGCATGCTCCCAGGAGTCATATTTGCATATTTCACTGCAGGCACATGAGCACAGGCTTTTCAGTGGAAATTTTGCATGATAATCCCGAAGCTGTGGCTAATGGTTTCTATGAAGTACGTGTACTGAAGACCAAATAAAGTAAATAAAATTGAGTTATCCACTCATTGCTATTTCCTAGTTTTTAACATTAAAACTGAATACTTTTCAGGTAAACCTGATTACAAGAACTAGGATCTGGAAGCACTGCAATAACCAGTGTGTTGTGGCTTGTGGTTTTGTTTGTTTGAACTGTTTTGACTTTTCTTTCCCTGCCTAGAGATTTTGCAAACTTTCAAATGTTATCAGATTTTTTTTTTTTTCATACTGGAGCTAATGTAAGCTTTGGAAATTTCTGGAGGCTTTTTCCCCAAATGCTTTTTGACATTTTAGTGTTTCTGCTTACTCAATGTTTTCTAAATGTGAAACTGTTTTAATTAGTCTCTGGTAGAATATGGATATACATTAGGATTCCCTGATGTTATGCAACAATTTTGTTTTACACTGCCAGAATACTCTGGCCAAAAGCAGAAGCACTCTGACCCTGGGCAGAACATCTTTGTCCCATTCTTGCTTTTTGCCTTGTGTTCCTCTGGCACTGCATAGGGTTTGGCCAAACACATGATTCAGAAGAGTTTACTTTACTAAAGACATTATTCTGATTAATACTATTGTGGTGGAAGAACATCAGGTTAAGAGTCCCTGTGGGCCAGACTGCAAATCTGTTTGGAACTAGAAACCCTAAAGTCTGAGCCTCAAAGTCTAAGCCTTATAAATTGCTTTATTGCTGCAATAAAGTTTGTCAGTATGACAGAGGATAAAGTTCTCTGAAGCACAGTATTTCAAATATGTCCCATGGAGTCCAGCATTGTGCACAAATGAATTGGGGTTCATGTCCTGTATTTATGTGCTATTCCAATGATCCAGGAAGTTTGATAGTAGTTCAGAAGTGTCTGAATCCTGAGCTGTCTATTGGCCTCGGTGTTATCTTTTTCCATGTATTTTTTTCCAGTTCAGCTGTAGACAGTAAATCAGCTATATTCTGATAGTTTGCCAGTTTCTGTGCGGATATATATGTACCTCAGAGGAGTCATTTACAAATTTAATTTGGAAAAAATGAAGCTGGTTAAAGGTCTGAGCAACCTAACCTCACAGCTGACCTGGATTAGAACAGGAACAGGGACTAGGCTTTATTTTTGATCTATTTCCCCCCAGAATGGGACTGCAGGAATTCAGGTTTATGAAATTTTCTTTCCTTTTGGGTCATTCCACAGTCAAGGATATTGCAGAATACCAGAAACTGGAGTGGTCATGTGTGTGGAGTGGACC
Organism: Haemorhous mexicanus; assembly: GCF_027477595.1. Lineage (NCBI taxonomy): Eukaryota > Metazoa > Chordata > Aves > Passeriformes > Fringillidae > Haemorhous > Haemorhous mexicanus. The sequence continues at coordinate 24,105,179 of NC_082348.1, read as the reverse complement.
TGAGAAGTGATTTTTATTGTCTTTGACAATGGAAGTATTTATTTTTCTGAGTAGTGTGGTTGTCTTCCTTTGGTCCTTCATTATGGCTTTTGACATGAATAATCTTAGTTTAGAATGACAATCAGAGTTGTCTGCTGGCCTTTTCTACACTATCCTAATTGCACTTTGAGTCTGTGTAACTTTTTTAGATAAAAAAGCAATGCATGTGTTTTATGCTCATAAAGTAATCCTTAGGATCCATAAGTGGATAGTGACAACTCACCATTCATCTCTCATCCTCATCACTTCTAGGTGTAAATATTTTGGTCAGAGGCTGTACATACAGGTTGCAGATGCTTCCTGTATGTCTCCAAAGGCCAGCCTGTCAGAACTGACCTTCACTACTTCACAGTGAAAAAAAATCAAAATTTCCCCTTTGAAACTGCATGGGCCAAGATCTGGCAGCACAGACATATATAGTTTATCTTACTTGGATCAATTCTTAATAAGGATAGGCAGTTTTGTAGGCACTTGGGTCAGGAAGTTTGTGGTCACACACTGACACAGGTTACCCAGAGAGGTTATAGAAATAATACCTACGATATTCAAATAGATATTCAAATCCTGACTGCACATGATCTTGCTCAAACTGCTGTAGGTGACCTTGCTTGAGCTGGGTGATATTGATGAGTCCCAACCAACCACCCTTGATCATTCTGTGATCCTGTGAAAATTTCCTTCCAACAAGAGAACCATTGTTCCTGTATTGGATTGTTTTTATACTGTCAATAATCCTGTCAGGAATGATCTCAATGTTTTTTTCACTGTATAAATAATCCCTAAGGCATTTAATCATGGCATAATATCCTGTTATTGATGAACACTCAGAATTCCTGCTGATTCCAAGGGGAGTGGTGGCAGAATATTGCCCTGGAGAGATCAATCAATATCATACTCAAGTCTCCTAACCCCTAATTTCCTAAATGACTGATGCTCTGCACTTGTGAACTGTACTACCTGGTGATTGTTTTTAAAGGGCCATTTTGATTTTATAAACCATCCCTGAGCAGTCAGGGACTATGAAAGTAATTGCATGGTGCAACTGGGAACTCTTCTTGTATGTATAATGAAGTGTTTAGATACAATGAATTAGTGAAAAATTATAACTGAAAAAACAAGATATCAAAATTTATTCCACTTGTATGGAGAAAGGGCAACACTTTTACCTAGAAATATCTTTTAACTTTTGTAATACACTGTTGAGTCAGTTCACAACTGCAATTCAACATCAATAATTGTGGGTATTATTTTAACTTTCTGTAGTGTAGTAATGCTGTAGTTGATCTCCCACTGTATAAATAATTTATGGGCAATTACTACCAGGTAGAAACATGTGATAAAAAATAAGGTGTAAAAACATGTTACAAAATGTATAAAAACAGTCTGAAGTGGTTCATAGGGTGAGGAGGAAGAAATAATCAATGTAATATCACATTCTTTGCAAAAGGAAGGACTCTCCCCTTCCTCTTCCCCATCAACATCATCTTACCAGTGAAACCAGTGAAGATTTGGGACACTGAGGACTCGCTGTAATGTTCCTGTAGACTGAGATGACTGACCTTAGGACCCAAAGGGGCAGTGAAAAGCTGAGCATAACATCAGAGAGAAATGGGTAGGTAATAGAAAGCTTGTCTATCTCAGTTTTGACTCAGTGAAATTTGAGCTATGATGTTGATAATTCACTTTAACTGGACAAATAATTTTTTGAATAGACAGTTCAGGCTTTAATGGAACAAATGTAAATTATAGCTTTGTGCTTAAGAAGCATTCCCTCCCTGTTTTTCCTGGAAGATGTTGAGTACAATGTGAGGCAGCAGCAGGTACATACACACTCTCTCCTTCCCCATCCAGTTCCCCAGTGGTGTTAGTATGCTCACATGGTGCATTTTGGGGCAGAATGGAGGTCTCCATGAGATGCACAGCACAGAACTGAGTGGACTGTAATAGCTCATACCATATTTTTCCTTTATTTTTTCTTTAGTGATCTGTGTATGAACAAAATCTTCAGAGACAAAAGATTCTGCTTATGACTATGCATCTGCTATCTCAAAGGGCTCAAGAGAGAACATTTGGCTCTTTGTGATTGTGGTGTTTTTCTCTGGTAATTTCTCTAACATGCTAGCTGGCCTCCTACATCAGCTCCTGAATGGCGACTGACAGCACTTTTTCTTCATGAAAAGAAATTTTTAATGGGCTGCTCCATAAATAGCTGGAACTTGCAGTCCTATGTGAAAAATACAGGATATGAGTCATTAACAACAGCAGGAGACCTTAGATCCTGGGTAGCTTTACGTATCTTCTGTGGCCATATCAAGGGCTGCATTTAGTCTGAGCAGCACATGTTCATTCCAGATAGCTTTAGGAGGCAACCTGGCTCCCACTGGCTCCTTTGTAGTATCTGCTCTCTAGTAAAACATACTCCAGGCTTGAAGAAACTCTAGTTTATTTTAGAGTCACTCAGTTTCTAGTACCTTAAAGGAAAATTGAGTAATTACTGGACTGTCTTTGGGACAAGAGAGGAAGAGGCTAACTCAAGAAGTCAGACCTTAGTTCCTTCCAGAGTTTCTGATGTCCCCTGTTCTGCCAGACAGGTCACTTTTCTGAGGATTTCAATGACTCTTTAAAGATTTTAACTAGATAAACTATTCGAGTAGTCAAAGAGAAATTGTTATTCTGACAGTTTCTGCAAACCTTTATTTCTAATATTTTAAAGCATTCAGTTCAAAAAACAGTGTTAACTATTTGTCCTTCTATTCCATTTCCAGTTGTTACATATGGATTTAAAATTCTTGCATACAGTTTTGAATTGCTTTACTCTTCCATCTTTCACAGATAAAAAAGCCAAAGTACAAACATTACAATTTATTTTAAGGCAGGGCTCAATGGAAGAGGGGAAAAAAGAAAGAAATACCTTCAAGGTCTTTTGACTTGCAGGACTCTAATAAAATACCATCTTCTGGATAATTTAGCAGTAGTCTGCTAAGCGAACTCCAGTTCAGGAGAACTTCTCACTCGAGGCCAAGGTTGAATAAATAGTTTTAATTCTTCACACCTGGCAGATGAATTCCCTAATCTTTTAAGGCAAAAAGTTAACTCTGGATTGGTCAGAATATGTGCAATGCTATTTAGTGGCACAGACCAGCAAAAACTGAGAGGTTTTTTAGTTACTGTGAAAACTCCTTCTGTAGCTGAATTTTCTTAATGCCGATGCTTTTATCAGAAATTACATATGGTATTCCAGCTAAAATTGTGAACTTTATGGTGTATTAGGTCTTACTGGAATAATTGTCAAACTGTTTTCAGTGCCTATGACAAGTAATAATGTGGGGATTTTGACTTGAATTATGGAAATTTGTAACATGCTTATAGTAGAGTGTCTGTACTGTGACTGGAAGGATATACCCATCTATAGAGTGACCTCAGCTGAGGTTTAAATTCAGGCATAGAGTGGCACCTGGCAAAGCCTGATTTCTAAATGCTTTTCATTGCCAAAGAAGCTACATCTTTAACTTCCAGTGCAAGGCTGTGTCGAGTGATTACTGTTCCATTAAAGCTGCAGAATAACTCACTGTCAAGGAGGCTGCTGCAGTCACTCAGGTGGAAATCTGGAATGTTTGGACCATAAGAGTGAAAACAAAAACCTTACAGCTTTGTCTGACTTACGTAAAACAGAGCTGATGGGCCATGACTAACCTTGAACTGACAGACCCTGAAAAAATGATGGGCAACTATGAGCTTTTTATTTTTAGATGTCAGCTTGAAGCTGATTTATAGGAGCTTTCCAGTCAGAGGAAACTGCTTAGGGCTTCAGGGACTGGATTGTGTGTTATGGACTTTGTAGAATGTACACAGTGCAGAGGCTTTCAGTAGGGAGAATAGGAGGCCAAATTAAGGGATTTGAAATTCCCTGTAAATCCACATTCTCAAGTTGCTATTTCTGCTTTCTGAGATTTCTAGTTCTGTAACATGAAGTGTATAATCCCAAAATTTGGCAAGCAACACAGAACATGAGTAGCTGTTTCCTAGTCTCTGCCTTGATTTTTCCAGTTTTATTGGAACAGTTACAGATTTCTGTAAGGTTACCCATGTCTGTCTTTACTCACCAGTCTTTAATGGGCTTTTTTGTGGTAGCACATCACTTATTTATATTTAATGACTAAGAAGTTACCTGTAACATAGCAGACATGACAAAATCTTTTTCATTTCCTGGATTTTTACAGGTGTGTACAGATGTAAGCCTTGTTTAGATAAGGCCAGTCAACATTCCTGCTTGCTTGGTGGCTAAATGGAGATGGAATTTGTATTCTAAACACCTTAAATTTGTGATACACTTTAGCAGAAGGTGAAGGTGTGTATATTGCTTCTGCTTCCATCCCTGCTCTGTATGCTCCCTGTTTTGTGGCAGGAAGTGAAGCAGACTGGGAATTAGTGGCTCATGATGTTCACTAAGTGGCAGTCCCAAATTTCATATATACTTGCCTCCCATCTGCTAAGTGGATGAGTCATTTATGACTCAACTTTCTCCACTCATCTTAAGAATAATTCCTAATGACTCACATAGAATGTTTGCAGGGGCTCCTGCTGTTGGAGAGCACTTTACCTCTTCTCTTATCTTCTCATCTCTCCCATAGTGTGGACTGTGGTCTAAGTTCCACAGCAAAATCTTCTCACCTGAAACTCAGGATTGGTGCAGTTGCTGCTTTAGTGAGTCATTTCTGATTTGAGTATGACTTTTAGCTTTGTCTGTAGTACTGTCACTTAGTGAGGTGGATAGGATGAATTATTGTAGGTAAAGACCAGGTCTGGAGCCCCTGGGGGTGCTGGTGGTGCACCCAATGCTCCTGCAGGACTGGAGGGTGCAGGGGCAGGACCTGCCCTCATGGTGGCTCTGCCCATCAATGCCCATGGATGAGCAGGCTCTGGTCTAGAGCCTCAGCAGTGTGGGTGCAGGCTTGCCTTCAGGAGGACAGGCAGTAGGGAAAACCAGGCTCACAGGTTTGTTTATTCCTTCTCTTGTGCACAATAGAGAGAGCTGACCCGGACTTTATACTAGATCTGTTTTAATTCTAGGCTGATCTTTGCCTCTGTGTTTGGAGTGCAAGTGGAATATGAATCCTTGCCATCATTGGCTGTAGTCTAACTCATGCAGCAGCAACAATCTGCATGTGTGCAGAGAGCTTCAGTAACTCGTAAGAGTTGCTAGTGATGTCTACAGGTGATCAGAAGAAGCTAAAGGGGTGACAGAGAATTTTTCTTGGACTTACCTTCTCTTGTATAGTTGCACATCCTTGACATATCACAGCTAAAAACATAAGTAAGTGCACCCTTGCCATTGAGAAAAATGCAAATATTACATCCATGAGATGCAAATAGCAACTCATGTCTTACAGTTTTCCCAACCATATGGCTAGTCCTATAGATGTGCCCCTTATGTAAGAAAGGCCCTGTTCTACATTTCAGTACTGCTGACAGTTCATTGTAAAGGGAGTCTGAGAATCATTAATTGAAATAAATATCTAGTGTTTTCCATATTTGAATTTTTAATTTCCAAATCGTTCTGTTAATAAGACAAGTTTGTACACTTAGAAATGAATCTTCATACTGTAACTCCTTTTACTTATCTTTCTATTTAATTAGAACTAAATAGCTGTTGCTCTTCAGCTTATTCTTTTGTCCCTAAAGCAATTTCTTACATGTCCTCACTAATTACTGAAATCACATCTCAATGGCATTTATTCCTGATGGCTCTGTGATTGTTTCAGGGTTCATGAGAAAGAAGCACTTGCTTCACAATCTATATCTGAAATTAATACCTCATAAAAATGTAATTTTACATTTGACTTTATTCTCTGTTAGCAGATATTTTCCAATTGGAGTTTAAAGATAATGTGGCTATTGCCCCCAAACTTAAATGAATACTTAGATTCAGTTTTCAGGAAGAATGTAGGCACAAAAAAGGGTGGTTAGCAGAAACAACTACATGAAATGAGGATTTCTACATCTGAAAGGAAAACCAAAGCATTTTACTAGGCTCACCCAAAAGGAATAAAATTATTTCCTCCCCAGATACCTGATAGCAGTGGAAGGTGGATGTTTTTTATGTAATTTGATGAGTTGATGTTTAATATAACTGAACTTGAAGGAAGGGAGTGAAGCAGGCTGCAGATGCTCTTGTTATTGAAATAATAACACAAAATCATCTTAAAAACATTTTTGAAGGACAGAATAATTAAGCAATATCACTTGGGGACAAACAGCTATGGAAAACAGACACAAATGGGCCAAGGCCAAGTAACGTCTGTAAGGGTGTAGTAAGATTGTTAGATCCTACTCCCAAATGTCATTCTACAGCCTGGTCTTGGACTTTACTTTTTTTTGTGCTAAGGCTCTTAGTAAAAGCAATGTACTGATTTCAGTTTATTTGTGCCACAGAGTCAAGAGATATAAAATAGTGAGGGTGATCATAAACATATTGCATAAAAGTAATTTCATGACCTAGTGAAACTAATAGCAAATGGAAATTTAATATTGGGAAAGGTGAGGTTGTGCTTTTATGGGCCAGCCTTTCTCTTAGAAACTGGAGGCCCATCATGTGGGAGTAGTGGAAATCAAGACTGTTAGTTGACTAAAAAGCATAAGATGTAAAGTCCTGAGAAAAGCAAATGTGTTGCAAGTAGCCTGTGGGCTGAGGTCACTGCAGCAAAAGTGGGGATCCAAAATGGGTTCTGTGCTGTTGAACAAGGAACTCGTTGATCTTCAATCTCCAGCACACTGAAGCCTTGCCTGCCAGAAGAAAAAAAGTATGCAAACAGTGACTTTTCAGTTTTGCATGCTAAGCTTTGTATATGGATTACAGGCTTCCATGGCTGTCACTCAGTATCTTTGCATTCTCAGCGAGTGCACAGGTGGTTTTTAGCATCTCTTGTTGCAGATTTTATAGCTTGAATACTAAAACATTCTCTAACACTTGTTTTTCAAATAAGTACTTCAATTTTTCTACCACTAAGCAGATCTACATTTCATTACTGACTTCAATGGAATTGGGAAGGGGCCCAAGAATATCCATATTGGTGTCTAGCATTTTGCAGATGCCTTTGGAAAATCTGGTCTGCAGAACTGTTCAAGAATAGCTACTTCCCTTGTGAAGTGATCAGAGAAAAAGATCTCTGAACTAGGTCATAGTGATTTTACTTAAATTAGAAGAAAAAGTAAGATAAAACAGTTAATATCACACACTCCATATTATTCTATATTCTTAGCTTATATTTTCAATAGCACAAGCTGTCAAATAAAAATAAATATGCAAAATACATGTTTGGAGAGTGTCCAGCAACAGACTATGCCAATGGATCCTCCTGGATTCATTTTTGAACTCTAAATGAAATTAGTAGATGTTTAGACTCACTGTTGGTTTCGTTTGAAAACATTTGTTATGTGGATGTTTTTTGTTTAGCTGAAATAAATGATGTAATAGAAAAATAGGGTCAAAACTCATAATTTTTACCTTTTGACAGTGATTATTTTATCATCAATGAAATACATATAGATTCATGACTCACACAATAACTAGTATAATTAATGATATATCAAAAAGTAGTTACTGAAATATTAACATTTTGGACACCTTGGCAGTCTGTTAGTCCCACTTGCTTTAAAACAAATCTCTCTTATCATTACTTTAATAACTATGTTACAATTATACTGACATTGAGCTTTTTTGGTGGATTAAGGAAATTACCACATGGTTCCTCATGGTTTGTTGAAGTCTGACTTCAAAAATCAATGGATATTTATACTTTAGATATTTTCTAGCCCAAAAGAGTTTTTGGAGCTATTTTAAAAAGGTGGGGTTTTGTTTAGTGTTGCTTAAAGGGAAAGGCAGCTGAAATTGTTCTCCTTCCATATATCCTCCAGGAGATATTTCTCCAATGGATAGTCATTGTGAAATGAAGAGGTAATGTCAGGCTGAGCTGGAGTTTGATGAATGCTATCCAGGATCTATAACCTGAAATAATTTTTACCTTAGATAACACTTTCTATTGTAGTCATGATTACTTTTTCTCTGATGGCTGCTGTGTTTCAAATGTTACAACAGAAAACCTCCAGTAAATTGTTGCTTTCTGTGGAGGGATAGAGTGTAAGAAAATAAAGATAGTGCAGAAGGTAGCCTCACACCTGAGGAGCGGCAGCTGTACTGATCACCAAAGATTAGGAACAGGCCTGCCCTTAATAGGCCACAGCTGTGTCCAATAAGACAAGTGCTACAAAAGGGTTAGCTGGTTGGGGAGAGAGTTGGGGTTTGTTGGTTGTGCTGTGAAGAGAGTTGTTGGCTGTGAAGAAGAAGGAGTCAGTGCTGTGAGAAACTGCCCATGAGAAATCACTGAGAAGGTATGGAACTTTTGAAATATGATGACAACAGCTTTCCTCAAAGAAATCTGTTTATCAGATGAGACATTCCTATTAGAGAGCTCCAGCTCTTCAGGTAGGGACATCTGAGCTTTACATGGATATTTTGGGTGAAGTTAAAACAAATAATGCTGCAGTAATACTATAAGTAATTAAGAGCAGTGGAGAGCTGCAGTCCTCAAGGTGCTGGGGACAGAAGGCCTCTACCATGTGAGAGTTCCATGTAGTCTTGGAGATAATTATGGAAACTGTTGTTACTGATCCTATTTTTACTTTACTTGAAGAGTTACGTAGGTGCATCTGCAGTTGTCTGCACTTGATATTTTGTGCTCACCCCTGCAGGGAGGCTGGTGCTGGGATCCTTCAGGGTGTAAACCACTCAGTATTTTTAGCTGCATTAGGCCCAAAGAAACCTGTCCACATTCAATGAAGTGTCAAAACTAGTTTCTGTGTGACACTTTTATGTAATGTGTCTTAGAGCATTCAAAAATAATTTTTGTGCCTGTAAACTGTAAACATAACCCCTCTCTTCATTTTGTTTCATTCAGTTTTTTGGACTTGCATATTTAATTCTTTTTCTCAGTCATCTTTGAGGCATTACCTGTTCTCCATTTCCTTTGACAATTGGCAGTAAACTAGATGTTAGTAAGGATTTCCTTTTGGATGTAGAGGAACACTTCTCCAAGGTATTAGCACTGCCTCTGTCCTCTTTCCAGACTTATAAGCATGTACAGAAGTCAGCTGGAACAGAATATTTGGATAATTTGTAGTTCACTGGTTGGTCCTTGCTTTAAAAGCTGTGTTTGAGTGTGTTGCTCCATTGCACCAAAAAGAAAGGCTGAAGGTTTTTTCCTCCCTTTAGCAAGCCCATGGCAGCAGCAACAGCATGAGCTTGTCCACACTCCTCAGGAAAAGTACTTCACTCTTCTGCAGGAGCCATCCCCTGTGGGAGAGAACCCTTCTCTGTAGCCTTCTTAACTTTTGTGATAGCCAAAATTAAGGGCAGTTCTGATAGTTTTCCCTCCTCAAACTATGTGAAGAATTTTCTTCATCAGGAAAGTTACTAAGATTGGTTTTATATAGACCACTGCAAGCCAAATTAAAATTATTGCAGGGATGGGAACTGAGTGTTCTAAAGTAAAAATACTCAAAATTTTCATTTTACAAAATTAAAATATTTCTATATTACATTTTTCCAACTAATTATGTAAATTTTAGTAAGAATTACGTGCCCTTCATTTAAAAAACTACTAAACCAATTTACTATTTTATACTGGACTTTGCAAAAGGGAAAAGTTAGCCACTTTTCTGTTTAATTTTTTTTTTCCCCACTCTGTAATTTCTTAATTTTCTATCACAGACAGCTTGTTTCCACATCATTTTGCTGAAAGCTCTATTTTTGGTATACCTGATTAGCTGACTCTGGACAAGATGAGCTGCACAAAACTTGAGCAACATCAGCAGCTGATGGCACTGTGTTGCCTAACACCTTCAGAAGTTTCTGCTCTTGTCTGAGTTGCCATAGCAATCTCTGCCCACTGGTGGTGGACTTGCCTCAGAAGTTGCAATAAAAACTTCTGTCAGACTAACATAGAGACAGATATATTAGCCACAGCAACACCAAGAAACTGGAAATTATTTCTGTCACAAATTTAAATGAAGCTTCATTGTGCCTCAGGTTACAGGTGTGTGCCTCTTTTGGGAAGTCCAGCACTCTGCTGCTTTAGTCAATAAATGTAACCACAGAAGTGCACGAGATGGGCTGGAATATTTCAGTGTTGGACACAACATGAGGATCAATTAATTGTCTCATGAACGTTCCTCAGGGAGGACCAGTTTTAATACTGTGTTTCTGCAACACCTTTCCTTTTGCCTCTGTTACAAAACCATGCTTTGTTTCATTTCTTCCACTTGCTGAAAATATTCTTGATATCAACTCATTCTTGTTCTTCAGCAATTCAGATATTTGGAGATAATAAAGGAAAGAGAATGCTTGTGGATATGATTTAAAATTATCTTTTTTTTTTAATTTTAAAATGTCTCTGAGTTCTGAATACTTCTGAGTCCTTTACTTCTTCAGAGTCATTTACACACCTTACATGCTGAAGTTGCAAGGCTGAGATTTTTCAGGCCAGGAAAGCTAATGTAGCAACTTTAACCCAGCAATAATTATTAGCCCATATGTTTTGCTTCACTGGCCTATTGAGAAAGACAGAAAAAAGCCCAAATACCTTTTTTTTTTTTTTTTGCAGAAGATGCTGGACCCTTTATTTTGGATGCACGCTTCCAGATTTGTTTGGTTTAACTGCACAGATTGAGAACTGTTTCCCCTCTAGTATTTGGTTTATTTGTTTAGCTTTCCTGGATTAAAATTCAATTTAGTCAAATACTTGGATAAAATGATGCTTTAATTTGGTCTCCCTGACAGGGATTTTTCTTCGCTGAAGCAGCAACTGATTGTTTTTCTCAGTATGCTCTGTAACTGTTAGCATTAAGTGCAAATGGACCCATGTTGCTATCTTGAACCACAGTATTAAAATCTCCATTTAGAAAACATCACATTGTCCACTTCTACTCTGCCTTAATTGTCCAAAATTAAATGGGATCAGAGCAGGACCCTTTTAACAGACACAGCTTGGAATGTTAACTGCTTGCTGATGATGTGTTTGCTTAGCAGTTTGCAGGCTATCGTTCTGATTAATAAAAAAATTCACTGTATCTATGGAAACAAAGTGTGGAAAATAGCTTTTACATCTGAGGAATGTTCAAGGAAAATGATTAGGTGGCCTTAAAAATGATAGCAGCTGTCTTCAGAGCAAAACTCAGGGCATTGCTGGTGTAGGAAGGATGGTAGCAATGTGTGACATACAGGATCCTAACATTTTAGCTGCATTCCAATCAAATATTGTTTTAGCAAAATATATTTATGCAAATCATTGCATCTGTTTTATTTTTTCTTGATGCTTTTGTGAGTTGCCATGTCTTAATTGAGATGTCCCAAGAGATGATTTAAATAATCTAGAGGCAATCATTTAATAATTAGCATTAACTCTAAAAGAAATTAAAATTTCACCATGAGGATAATTAACAGTATTTGCACCAAATTTGCCAATGCTTTTGCTTTTTTGGAGAGCCTTTGTGTGGAATTGTCTTCTTTCTTGGCTTCTTGCTGTAGAGTTAAGGAACCATGAATGTATTCTCTCTTTCTTTCCCATTTTATTTTTCCAGCTAAAGGTGCTGGCCAACAAATGACAATTTTAGGCGTTCTCCTGGCATTAAAAATTCTAGTCTTTAAGATGTCTTTTTCTCTCACATCTTGACTCCTAGAAGTTATTTGGTGTGCTCAAAGCATTGGTAGGTCTTGTGCCTCTGTCACAGCAAACACAAGAAACTTGTGCTCTCTTTTAACAGCAAATAAGACTGGGTGGCTGAGTCTACTCCCCTCTGATCCTGAAGATGGACACAGAAGGTCATAATCTTCCTTGGCTGTCAGGCTTCCATTCACATTACAAATGTGTCTTGGAGAACATGAACTTGATCCCATTTGGGTGAAGGGAAAATAAGAGTTTCCCCAGAAACGCACACTTTACTCTTTTTTACTGCTTTCCAGCCACTAAGTTGTGGTTGATCCAAGGGACAGGGTCAGGGCTCCTCTGGAGTAAATCCCTCTGACACACATGGAAAGGAGACATCATGCCCTCAGCTCTACAGACTTACTCTTATTGCAATCCATTGTGTAATTAACTGGAGTAAAAATCCATGTTTCCCAGGAGAATAACTCTGAACAGGGCACTTTTCATGGAAAAAAAGAAAGGAGCTGAGGGAGCAAGTGGATATTCATTGTTATATTGAGAACATTCTTTAACAAGTTACTGTGAATTGTGAAAATGTCAGAATTTTCAAATTTGCTGGTAATATATTAGTATAACATTTTATAATTTGTGTCCTTTATTTTATCCTGTTTCTACTGTGGAGTTAGGCCAAAGGGCTTGCCTGGTGGTTTGATGAAAGGAAATACTTAAATTGTAAGAAAAGACTCACCTAATTATTTTACCCTGGTCTGCATTAAGCAGGATGCAGATCTGAAATTCTGTGTCCATCACAGTTTCCAAAGGTTTTGGATGAAGGCAATAGAAGGAGCTTTTCAGAATGTGCACTTCATGGCCCAGCTGTATCTGGCAGCCTTGGGTGACGTGAAATATTAAAAGGGGGGAAGGGTTTATTTAGGCTGAGGTGGGAGGGAGCCCAAAGCACAGTGGCAAGCCTTGGTAATGAGAGCAGAAGGGAACAGTTTTTCAATTGTTTTGGAGGTTTTTATTTTTTTCCAGTAAAATACTGTTCTTCAGGGGCCAGTGAAAGCATTTGAGTATGATGCAAGCTGTAATGAGGTGCAAGAGCAGTGCAGTAGCAGAACCCACCAGTGCTCCTGGTGAAATCAGCCTTTGCTGATGGCAGGAGAGGCTGCAAGAGCTCTGCTGCAACTGTGTCCCTTTTAGAGTAAAAAACCTTGGTTTTCATTTAAAACTCATACTTGCTCTGCTTCAGGGGAAAAGAAACCTCTTGAAGCAATATACCTCTTGTGAGAGTCAACCTTGGGAGCTTCTGCTTGGATCCATCTTGTAAACAGAATCTGAATGTTTCCATGGAGTTTTGTGGTCCTTAATTTGACCTGGCCTAGACCTGCTTGTAACAGCAGTGGATCAATTAGCAGGGAACAAAAAGTAGATGAAAAGCAGGAAGAAAAAGAAAATGTGATGTAACTCAGAAAACTGAAACAGGCATACAAAAAATAACACTTAAGATATGTCTCAAGGTATATTTGAGGTGGATAATATATGAAGCTATAATGCAATATAATTGCAGCATTATTTGCCAAAGTATAGATGCCTGAACCTTTAAATGTTTTGATATTTTTAGAGGCCCATGTAAGGCATAAAACTTTGGATATTTTAAAACTATTATTGCAGTGATGGACTATGAATGTTTATTTACTTGAAAAGAAACTGAGTTTAGTTAGGAATCCAAGTGTATTGCAATAGTTCTAGCTGGGTGTACACCTTTTCACTCATGTCAAAAGAGCTGTTTACACAGATTAAAATATTTGTTCAGATAAGTATTATTGTAGAATTTATGGGCAGCTGAGTTTGGAAAACATTATTGCAGAGGCAGTATGAGGTGATAGAACATCATCTGCTACAGTCTTTGTAAAGGACTACACAGTGTTTTAACTAGCCATAAGGAGCAAAGTGCTCCTTAGCAGATGGTACAGCTGAGTTTTTCTTGAGAGAGATTTGTTTTGTTTTGTTTCCTTTCACATCCAGCTATGACGAGGGTTTGCAGGAGTGTTTCCAGATCCTCCATGTGAGCTATACCGTGCGTGCAGCTTGGAAAGTCCAATGTCTGCACAAGTGTCTGGATGTTCCAGACAATGCTGGATTGGGTTTGCTGTGGGATTCTCTTGGAGGGAAACAGATTGAATTACCACGAGTGAGACAGGAACTTGGAAAATTTCGGACAATCTGAGCATAGAGAGTCTTTAGATTTCTGGCACTAGAGATTGAAAAACCCTAGAGAAACCAACAAACAAACAACCCCCTCTGCACCCCGAAAAAAATTCCCCCCACCCAAGAAACTGAAAAACAGCAACAAAATCCACTCCAGATGTTATGCATACCAGATAGCTGCAAAAATGCGTTTTCTGGTTGTTTTGGCGTCCTGATTTCCCTCTCCCTCTTTAAGAAACTTGCCAAGAAAGGAATAAAAATGTTAAATATTACACCAGCAAACCTATGATGGGACACGTGCTTTGTCTTTGTGTACTGAAGGGAAGTCTCAGGCATGGGGAAACTGAGTTAGGCAAGGCCATGCAGGCAGTGCATGACAAAAGTAAATCCTCCAGATTGTCAGGTTGGTGTGCTTAGCACCCTGAGCACACCTAATTCCACTGTGCCCATTACTAAATACATTTCTCTCAGAAAATGGTATCACTGGTAACATGTGAAAATTAAAAGATGAAGTATTTCAGAAGACTCTTAAAAAAACTCATGGTAAGTTAATTGTATTTCTGTAAAAAATGGTGTTCAGAGACCAGAGTATTACTTAGGTTCTAGGAAAAGTTACATTCTCAGCATATAAATAAAACCAACTGTACATAAAATGGTACGTTTTTCTTTTAAATCTAGCAGACGTGACTGACTTACTGAGTGTAATCTAATATAATGTTGTAATATCAATATAATCCTCTCAGAAAAATGAATCACAACAATTCCAAGTTCAGGTCTCTGTATCCTGAGTATAAAGGAAATTTTATAAAAAATAGTTGCAACATATTCTTAGGATATCACATCTATTCAGCAAATTATGTCAAACTCCTGTGTGTATGCATTTGCATCTGAATTAGAATAGTTTATAAATGTACAGTTAATGTGATACTGAGTTTTCACCTGCCAAAGCTATACCTAAAGATACTTTTCTAAAAAGAAAAGACAGTTTGTTCTTCTTAGTCCTTGCTCAGTGTTGCTCCAAGTGTAAACTCACCTTGATTAGAGCCCTTCGTATATTTCCTATATTCATGTATTCAGAACAAGCTGTATAAGATGACATGTTATATCATTAATAAATCTGTGCAGCTAATAAATCCAATTGGTGGTTTGGAAAGGAGAACACTGCAATCCTTTCATAAAGCATGTTTTTGTCAATGGAAGATAGATACAGAAATGTCAGGATGGTTAAAGGACAAGAATGGTTAAACTTGTAGTGTTATTTGCATGGCTGATGTCCATGGAGACAAAGGGCTGAAAAATCAGTTTTCTTACAAAACCACTTGAATTGAGTATTATAAAAAGTTATTAAGAATAAAGAGGGGTATTCTTTCATGTTCTGTAAAGTAGATACAGGGATGATTTTAAATTTTTGTCACAGGCTTAACATTCACACAGTTGTCCTTACACCCAGTTTCTGTGTGCCAGAGTGAATTCTTAGTGAAGTATGTGTGGCTTGTGTGGATATGTGATAGAATAGATTTTCTCATTGTATACAGTACATCACAATAAAAAATATACTTAAAAATAATGGACTTGGGCTGAACATGCTTTTGTGTACAAAGGCATTTAACAAAAACTAGAGAAATTATGTTTTTGCAGATTGCAAGTAGTTTTGGGATGACTGAGTGCAAGCAATTTCTAGCAGGGGCTTGGGGTTTGTATTTACAGAAGTCAGGAGCTGGACTTGGTCATCTTTGTGGGCCCCTTCCAGCTCAGAAACTCATAGGATTCCAAGGCTACATCGTGCACCAATTTAAATAAAGAGGTGATCATGAAGAGAACAATGCACAATTAAACCTTGAAATATTAATGCCCCATTATGTCCGTGTCCTTTTGAATGGTACATTTTGGGTTCTGTAATACAGGGAGTGCTCTGCAGCTAGCTGACAGAGAATATGGAATATACAAAGGCTTTAATACAGGACATTTATTATTTGTGCTACCTTGCTTAAGTCAAGTTTTGTTCTCTGCAACTTTTTATGATTTTAGACTTTATTTCCTTTGTCAGATTGCCTTTCTTGGACAGTATTAAAATGCTGCCAAATTACTTTTGCTGGTCAACAAAGTATCTAATGGTTTGTTAGGAAGAGTAGTTTTGCTTGATCTTAGCTTTGCTTTGCAGTTATGTTTTTATGGTAGGGACAGGGTGTTAGTTCAAGTCATGTTTCCGTGTACTACATACAAAGAAAATAACACCTGGGCAATTTCTTGTCCCTGACTGTCATTTCTTACAGAATTGTGTCATCATTGAGTGATCACTTAGCATCAGTTTGTTTCTTGGAAATTGTCAAATGAGTATTAAATGTCTCCTTTCATTAAACCTGAACAGTGTTGTTAACTGTTAGAAGTCAGAAGGACTTTACAGCTAACTAGTCAGAAGGACATTACAGCTTTAGTATGCTGGTACTGGTGTGTTTGTGCATATCCTTGGCTGGAACTGCTGTAAAGTCTTTTAGGATTTTGGTCTGCACATTCATTGAACTTCCATGCAGTCTTTAAGGGAAAAAGAAGCCTCTTGGAATTTTATCCACTGGAATTTACTTCTTTTAAAAGCTAGTTATTTTAAGACAAAATGAACAGTGTGCCAACACGTTGATTATTAAATAGTCTGCTCTGCAATAAAGTGTGAGCAAATGTTATTCCCATCTGTGGTCTTCACTGAAGACTAAATAAGGGACAACTTAGATCTGAAAACATTTTGAATATGATGCATTTGCTTTTGAAAAGGCTGAGTTTATGGGACCTTGTATTGCACTATTAGTGTTTGGGAAACATGGAGACTGAATTGAGTCATGTAAATGAGACTGCAGATAAGGAAAGCCTGACAACTCTGAGTAAAACAAACCTGAATATCAGTGTCCCATTGCTATGCTGGAATGTATTTCATTTAATAGCTTTAAATCCCAAAGGTTGTCTTTAGGACAAAGTACATTGAAACTATTCTATGCTTTACTAGAATTTTGTTCCAAGGATTCTTCTCCTGTGTTCCTTTCCATTTTTAAATTCTAGGTGACAAAAAGATGATCTATTTATTTATATATAGGAAAACAAAAAAGCAGAAGGATAGGGTCTAATTTTAATGGCTCTCAGAAGCATAAAGTATCTTCAGTGATACCTAAAATTGGTGGGATTTTATTAGTAATTCCCACAATCAAAGGTTTAGCTAAGGAGCCACATTGCTCTGACTTGTACTAACATAAAATGTTTGGTTTTTATATGGGAGTTTTAAGAAGCAGAATATATATGCTGCATTTTCCATATAACAAAATTTTAAGAAATATTTTTTTTTCTATGCCAACTTAAGAAACTCCCAAGTTAGCTTCAGGTTCTCTCTGCCTTACCTTGACCTGGGAGCACATCTATGCTTTTCATTATTTGCTTTTCTAAGCTGCAGTTTGTATTTCATGCGTTTCCAACAAGAAACATTTTCATCAGCTCATGAAAAATCTGAAATATATTTTCTCAAACTTATTCTCCTGTTTACACTTTTTGTTCAGAGAAGGGTTTCTTGGCTTGGGACCAAAAACTGGTTTTTATATAATTAAATCCTAAATGCACTTATGTAAGAAGGACAAAAATCAAATGAGTAGGAGGATAAAATGCAAAGATCTAATTTCTTTGAGGTTTCAGTCTGTAAGTTCATTATTATTCTTGATCTTGCTTTTAGAAAATGCCCAGTTTAATTAGGAACTCTTTATGTAGAGAGTACAAGTTCTTCATTGTAAAGTTCTTTTTAGACTTAAACTCTGTGGGGTTTTTTTTAATTTTGAAAACTGGATTTTTTTTTTTTAATTTTTCCTTTTCAAAGACAGTTTTTTGGGTAAAATATCTGTGTTAGTGTGATCAGAGTGATGAATATTTTGGCTTTGTCTCCTGTTGTTTGTTTTCTTTTTCATTGTCAGTTTATTTTTGCTTTGTTTCTTTTCAGTTGGAGCTTCCCAGCATCTCTGTAAATTTTTACAGCATCCTTTGGGACCCCATTGGCTTACAGTGATTTTTGGATTATGTCTACTTTTACTTTTGCTGAATTTGCAGCAAGAATTTTGGACATAAACCTTTCAGAGCTTTTTTTTTTTTTTTTTTATTCCCTTTCAGTTTTAGTGCATTACAAAAGATCTTTTTAAGGTGCTGTCTTCATCCAAGTGGCAAAAGTCTTGTACACAAAATAAAACAAAAAGCTGCTTTGGAAAATACATAGAGATTATGAGAAACTTGAGAATACTGCATACTTCTTACTTTTTTTTTTTTTTGCAAAAATATTCACTTTCATCCACCAGATACTTGCTATTAAAAGCATGTAGAGAATAGGGACAATCAGAAATTCTGGAGTAAATGGATTCCACAGAACAAAACACTATTTTTTTATAAAAGGCCACATTTGTTTGAAACTTAGAGCAGTGCCAAGCATAATTTTATTGGTATAGCCCTTGGTGCCTGGGCCTGGTGTTAGGTTATTTTATAGGGCATAGAGTGAAAGTTGGTCTTCGTTTCTTCTCTTCTGCATTATTTTGTGCCAGAAGCACGGCCCTTTTATCACATGCTGTAATCTACTACTTTTTCCTGAGCTTGACATAGACTGTGTGGTCCTAAGTATTTCACATCTGTAGAGATTCAGGCTGAATAAAAAACTTCCACCTACAGTGGGTGATACAAAAATGTGTTAGAAAAGGTTTCAAAAGGATGTAGTTATGCTAACTTCCTGTCCTGATCTGGGAGGACAGGATGCACAGAGAAGCAGTGAATGACAAATAGGCTGAGGTTATCCCTGATGGCCTTTCTTGACTTCTCCCTTTATGGGCTAGCACTGGTCCCCTGTGTGCTGCCCCTGCTTCTCCTCCTGTCAGCAAATGCTGCCCCACGAGCCTTCAGCTGCCCAGAAACCCTTCAAGGGTGGGCCCTGTCACCATTTCAAATCCCTACAACTCCAAATCCACAACTTTTAAAGGAGATTGATTGCTTTGTGTCTGACATGGCTGGGCTTTGATGTCTGAAAAAGTAATTTGGGAGAGACTTTCTGGTGTTCATTTGCATTCAGTGAAGACTATAGCCTGCTTGGTAAAACAGTTCTGACCAAGCAGATCAGGCTGGTTTTTGAAACTCAGTCTCAGTTATCACCTTCCTAAATTTCATAATTTCCTCAGGAAATCTAAAACTGTGTGTGTTTTATCTTCTTTTTATTCTCCTTCTTTTAAGAAATGTCCTTCTCCCCTCCAAAAATCCAAACAACCAAAGACAGCACCTCAACTAAAATGCAACCAACAAACCCACAGAAACCCAGGAAAACAAACCCCTATTCACATTATTAGGGCTTTTGGTAAGGGGATATGGAATAAAAAAAATGTATTAGGATTGAAGTTCTGGATTTAGGAATTGTGTGTAATGTGGGAAGAATTGCTTTTATCTGGTAGTAATTGCATAGGGCAATGCTGGGAGATGATATTGATTCTGTTAAGACAAGAAAAAAGCGTTTGCCTTCTCTGTACTCAGAGTAACTGTGTTCAATGACTTTGTTAGCACAGGCCACATTCATAGTCCACAAAGGGTTTGAATGTATCTGGTTTTGTATCTTTCAGATATTTGTATCTTTCCTTCTAAAATACCATATTGTAGTACACAGTCAGCTGTAGTGATCTTACACACAGAAATTTAATTTGAACGTATTTATTGATTGTAAAACTAAGGAAGCACATGTGAGCAGGTTTTTCACTGATGAGCTCTTTTTTCACTGATCAACTTGAAGGCTGTGGGTGCGTTGAAGAACCTGATGCTCTGAGTGAATTAGCAAAGTTTTGGGCTTTTTTGCATGGTCTCCAAGCTTCTAGTCTCTAAGGAGTAGGAAAGAATTTCCAAAAGTTCCTAGACATGGATTTTATCTTTAAAGTTTTATTTTGGGGTGTGCTTATTTTTTTAGCAATTATTCCTTTGAAGGAAGAAGTTGAGGAACTGAGAAGGGAATGCAGAAGGAGAAGGATTTTATTATTATGTGCTTGGCACTTTTGTGGCATGTTCTTGAGTGCTGTAATTAAAAAAAAAAAGAAAATAATAGAGCATGTGTATGTTTCATTGCAAGTGAAAAGTATTTACCCTTCCAAATACTTACAAGTAGATATCATAGGAGCTATACAAATGCATACTAATGAGGATTAATGAGCTGTTATCTAAGTTAGTATTTAATTGATTTGGCTAAATATCAGTAGGAAGAAATGCAATTTTTTTCATGCAAGTAATGGTTTTTGCATATGCAAATGTATGTGATTGGAGCTGTGTCAATCCCCAGCAAATTCCAGTGTGGTGTTTTGTGAGATTATAGAAGCCTCTGCCAAGTGTACTTTCAGATAATTTTTGAGTGAATTTGGAACCTAAGATTACCCAAGAAACCTTCAACTCATGCAATTTCCTGCCAATTTTGTGAAGTCAGTTACAGGGATAAGCTAAGTCCACTTTGATATCTATCATAAAAAGTAGTAGAATACTTTTGATATAATAATACTTACTTTGGAGGCAGATTTTTGGGTAAAAAGTTACTATATTGATGTGATTAAAGTGATGAATCTTCCTTTTACAGTTGTCACAAATTTTAAATGTTTCCAAATGTCATGGCAGTAGGCTTTGGCAGAGAATTTCCTCAGCTTGGATTTTCTTTCTCTGTTTCTCTGCCTTGTTTATGACGTCGTACATCTCTCTTCAGTAGTACGTACACTTTCACCTCAGCAATATATCAGCAGTCATCACATTTTGACACAAAGGAGGTGTCTATCTAAAAAAAAAAAGTAAAAAAGGCCTTTAAAAGAACTTTGAACTCTCTGCTGATACTACCTGGAAGGGCACAAACCATGCTCATAGTAAGCAACATCCAATAGAATGTTGTCCCAAGCCAATTTAAGATATATTTTGTCGATCCTTAAAGCTGTCTACAGAAACCATATTTGGTTAAGTTACTTTTTATTGTCGTCAGTAGATAAGTTCAGTCAGATGGGTCAGAATCTGCAGAAGGCATTACTTTTACTAAAGCTTCATCGAAATTAAATTTGGAGTTTGAATCAATGCCCAGGAATGATGTCAGCTATAGCAGATTAAATTTGCTAACGTCTCTTCATTTTAATTGTGTTTTTAAAACAAAGCAGATAATTCTTCCAGGCTTTTGCCTTTTAATGTTTTCAGCCTTTGTTTGGGCTGAATATTTGGGTTATTGAATATTAAATTTTAAATCTATTTTGCTGTGCCTCTGCATACAAAAACATCGATTTAGTAGACACGTTTCAACAATAATTTGTAAGTAGTAAAATATTCAATATTTTATCAGTCTTATGCATACTGTCATAGTTGTTGTTTTATATTATGGAGGAATGAGTAAAGGGAAAGGCAGAGAAATAATTACTGATGTGCAGTATTGTCTGTTACTTATCCTGAAAAATCAAATACACAAAATAGTTCTTTAAATCCTATAATATTAAAACCAGTATATAACCTGTAGGAAAATAGGTAAATAAATCATTTTTCTGTCTCTGATCGTATTGTGTATTATTTTGTATTATTGTAACAAGATAATTTTGCTTTTGGTCTATCTGGGGATGTGCTTATGGTCTGACTACAGCCTGAGAATTGATAGCCTTTTTATTTGTATCCTCTGTCACATTAATAATGGTTGGAATTATTTTTGTACTTAATCTGCTAAAAATCTTAATAGCATAATTAAATCAATTGTATCCTGCAGCAATGAATTCTGCAGGTAAATTGTATTGTCTATATCCTGCTGCTGGAAACAATGTGAACTGTTCAAATTTCAAGTAATTGGAAATGAAAAGTCCTAATTTACTGGAGTCAGCTTTCTCCACAGTGGCAATACTCTTCTCTGTGTTGGAATCCTGGAGCCCCAGTTTTAACTGCAAGGGAGCTCTGGAGGTCTTGTAGTCAGACATGATAAAGGTACTTGGGGAGGTGTCCAGCTGAGCCTTGAACACTCCTAGAATGGCAATTCCACAGTCCCAGTACTTAATTGCTCCTAATGAAAGCTCTTTTCAAAATATTGGATTTTCCAGTGGTGAATTCTTCCCCCAAATGCTGGAATTTCTCATGTTTCTCTTTGCCTATTACCTCTTGTCTTATAAATGTGCACCTTTGAGGATCACCTGCCTCCATCTCGTCTCTATCCTTTGGCTAGGTGCCTGTAGCTGTAGCTGGGAGCAGTAAGGACTCCCCTGAGCCTCCTGTACTATGGGCTCTCCTGTTCCCCAGTATTTCATAGATGGCAGAGAGGACCTCACAAGGACCTTGTCTGGCTCCTTCAGCACCTCTGGATGACTCCAATCTCACGGATTCACTTGTGTCTAAATTAGTTAAGGGATTCCTTCCCTTCATCTCTCCACAGCAAGTACTGCTTCACTGCCACAGTTTGTGTTAGGAGGCTTAGGGGCTTGGAAACCCTCAGGACAAGCCATTACATGGAAAAGTCAAGTGCTCTTTTCTATTATTTTTAAATGTCTTCCACAGAAGGTACTTGGGAATCTTTACCTCCCTTCTTTTCCACTTTTCCAGATCATATCTTCCCCTCTGTGAGCACTTTTCTTTCACCAGTGCTAGTAACCATCCCAATACTTTGTGAATTTCTTGGCTGAGGCCAGTCAGTAAGACAAGGGGAATAGGTTGCCACTCTTGCAGAAACCCTGATTGTCTAGGTTGCACCTATGTGGCTTTAGTTTCTTTTTTTTCCTGTGGGATATTGACAGGTGAGGAGTCACTGGTGTCTAATGCTGAAATAAGGAAGTACAAAGGCAGCCTTTATCTTACTGTTGCATCCTTCTCTCTCCAGACTTTCCATTATGAAGAGGTCTTTTTGTGAGCTGAGCTATTGTTTTGTAAAAAAATTAGACATAATGGTGTTTTCTGGTGTGAAAAATATCAAGCAGTATGTTGCTGATGCCAGAAAAATGCTTGTTAGGTTTCCTAGTGTAATTAATCTTTGATCTCACAAGTGGTGCATGAATACCATTTCACTCTCTTAGAAAAGCAGTAACAATGTTTGTCTGACATCTAAAGAAAAGCATAAGATGAAATCTGTCTTGTTCTGTTCTTATACTTGCACTGCTACTTTTTTGTCTTGTGTACTTGTCATAGCACTTGGATAACCTATATTTCTTCTTGCTTATCTCTTTTTCTTCTGTTTGCCTCATGGTTTAATATAACTTCCCACACCAACACAAGGTAGTTATGAAATTCACAACATCAGGTACAAAGTTCTCAGTTAACTTCTAGCTGCTTTTTTATACAAGGTGAATATATATTAGAACTGTCTTAGAAATTATGTTATCCCCTACTGCTCAATTTCTCTGGTCTTCTTTATCAAGACTTCCAAGAGACAAGAAAAGTGATATTAAAAAAAAAATATTCCTGTGTACATAAAAATTGTGTAAACCTCTGCTAATTTTAGCAACTCTCTTGAGCAATCAGCCTCTCTAGCCCCTGAAGCTCTTTTTTTCTTCAGAACTCATTAGTCATATAACTTGGTCAAGTTTTAACTGGTTTGGAAAGATGCCATAGCACAGCAAAGTTCATGGTGAGGAAATTTTACTCTGAGCACAGCATTTGCATGGCCCTTGAGCAAGATTTTAGCACTGGACATCTGCAGAAGGGATGTTTCTTTCCCTGCTCTTTTTTGTTCCCTGCTGCAGCTTACATTTTTGACCTCAGAAGTGGACTCACTTTCCCTCAGAGTGAGTTGGCACTGTAACTTTTTACTTCTGTCTGTGTGCTCTTCTGTGAGTGGAAAGCAGGGTTTGGGAGAGCTCCTTTACTGGACAGGTGAATGGGAGAAGGAATAACCCTTGACCTGAGTGGGAGGTGCTGGAAAGCATTGCTGCTCAGGGTCCTGTGTCACCAAACAGAGCCACATCAGATACCTGCCTTCTGAAATCTCCTGAGGACTCATAAACTGCTTGTAGCTGTCCCAGTGACAGTCTCACTCCAGAGATTTTAAAATACTCATACTGTTGAGAGAAAAGGATCACTGCAATTAGAGAGGTTTAGGCTTCCTTCTAAAAATCCCCATAGCCAGTAATTTTTTTCATGAAACTGCTTTGTTTAGCTTCAGTTACATTCACTAGTATACTTATCTCTTTACAGAATGCAATTCCAACTTTTTGAATATATCTAATATTTTTGCAAAATTATTTTCTCTATGAAATGTAATCTTCAATGAAAACTTTGCGGTCGAACTATAGGAAAGCATAATTTCTAAAATTCTGTAATGGTTCAGACAGGTTTTGAACTCTATAGTGGCTGATCAGTGTTTAGGAATAGACCTATTCTAATACTGCAATGATAAGCAGATTTCAGTTTAAGACAGGCCACAGGGACCAATCACTGTTTTCCAAATTTGAGGACCAGTATGTAATATGTAATTTAGGTACTGGGAAGGTTTTTGGTATGCAAAATGAAAAAAAAAAATCATGGTTCCAGTTTTATCTATCAATTTAATACTCCACTCAATGTTTAAGGTGTTTAAAAGCCAAAACATGGAAATCATCTTGCTGAAATTGAAGTTAAAATTCAGAATATGTTAAGAAGGGGCCTTTACAGCTGCCCTTATGTTTCAGATTCTGTAGCAATTCCCTGAAGTGTGGAGGTTTGAACAGAGTAATTCTGAATCAGGTGTTATTGTGAATATTCCCATATGTACAGGACTGCACCAAAAGTCCCGGCAATACCTGGGGTTATGATGTGGCTTTGTCTCAAAGAGGGTGAGACTCTGCCCTTCTGTCCTGAAAGCTAGATCTGCAGTTAAGGTTTTGAAGGAATCCTCTGTGGGGTGGGATGATTTGATTTCACCTCTTTGGGACAGCTACTAGTGGAAAGTTTCTGTACAGTAAAAATAGCTATAGTCATGGTAGCTTCCCAAGTTTATCTCTTTAGTTCAAGATGAAAATATTTTTTTTCTCTGCTGGCATCTGCTGTTATAAAATTTTATAGATATCAAGAAGCATTTTCTTGTTGCTGTGGTCCTTGTGTCAGTAGTGTTTAGCAAGAGGAAATTATTTTCTTGTTTTCTTTTGGAGTGGCTCAAAATGATTTCTTGAAAAACCTCTTTTAGACAATGATTAGCTGAAATTACTCCATGTTGTTCTATATCTACACATCTTTCCAGCATGGATTAGTTATTTTCTTTATAGTTGGTGTAGTTCAGTGGGATAAACTGGCAAATGCTTTGTCATATCTAGATTTACCATTTCCTACTGTTTGGTATTTCATATTCTTTCTTTCTCTAATTACATGCAAATACCAATAACTTGGCAGTTACAGTTTTCCACAGTTAACCACAGCTTTTGTGTTCAAATGACTTTTTTACCTTACCACTACCTCTTCTGTACATGATTATCAAAAGTATAACACCTCCTAGAGGATTAATTGAAAATATCCAAATTGTGATTAAATAGGCAATGGACTCTGATAAAAGGAGCCCAACTAGTCTGAAATATCTGTATTTATTCTACAGCTGTTTGTTCTTCACTATGGGGCCAGTCTGGCCTTTTTGACATTGTTAGGTATCAATCTCATATTATTATGAAGTACATCATCACCCTTGTGATTGTGGCAATTTCAGTCCGTCTTATTTCAATGCTGATGGCAGTTCTCCATCAGTCTCCCCTCTCTGCAAAAATTAGCACATTAGTTTTGCAGCTAAGTTGTTTCCTAAGGAGTTCTTAAAAACTCCTGTTTGTTTCATGTATGTTACTCCTCAATTTCAATTGATGCTTTTCAATACCAGCCAATTCATTCCAAATAAAGAAGTTAAAAGTCACTAAGCCTTAAAAAAAATCTGTAATCTTTATTTTCTTCAGTTGTGCTGATTGCCCTCTGACACTGTATGATCTCTGCGCAATTGCTGTTTTTAGAAAATGTGCTCCAATTTTCATGGCTCTCTGTAGTAATATTTTCTTTCCTGAAGTACTGCAATTAAACATTAAAAGTTATAAAAGAGTCGCTTTCAAAGGGAAGTAAGACTGATGAATATCTCAAACTGTTTGGTACCTACCATTCCTTGCTCATTGTACATCTGTTTTCTCCCCTGTGTGTGAAACAGTTATCTTTTAGCTCAAATTACCAGTGGATTTCTGCTGACCAGTTCAAACATACCTGGAGAAAGATGTAGATGCCTACTGAGCGTCTGTCTTACAAAGTAGGTCAGGATGTTTAATCACCCTGCCCTGAACCACTTTTGTTTCATTTCATTCACTGACATGCAGTACACTTTCTCCTGATCATTCTTCTTGATTGACTGCTGTCTGTTTTCAAACTTTGGTTCTAAAGCCTCTTTCCAGGTCCAGCTGCTCAAGACACACTCTGTTTATCTCATTCTGTTTTTTCTACTTAAGATGCAGTAGCAAATTTTCATCTGCAGTTCTTTTTTTTTCAGATTATCCATAACACATCTCTCATGTGTTACATATCTTGGCAATTACTCATTTTTTGCTATCTCTCCATCTTCTTGAATCTGTCAGATTGTTTGGTTCGCTGAATTAAGTGAATGATTCTATGACTGTAAATTGAGTGTAAAATCATATTCAAAGTAAATTTAAAGATAGATGTGCTTAACAGGGTGCCTGAACATCTAAATTCTGTAGACTGCAGCGAGGTCCAGTATGGATTTCAGACATGTCCCTTAACAAACCTGACTTTACCTGGCACTGAACTGGTCTGTGAACACCCACACTGTTGTGACAGGCTGTTGGTGCTGGTTGCTTCTAGTAAGGGCCAGTCTTGGACAATCCAATGGGATAAGGTCTCAGTGTCATAGGTAGGCCTCCAGATATATATCTAATTGTGCCCTGAGCTTTTTAGCTAATTTGCTTGCAAGCCTTCATGGGTATTTGTTTTCAGTTTTAATTGCCTAAAAGCTTTGATAAATCTGACACCATCTTCATTACCAATATGATAGGATGTGCACTAAACAAACAAATAAAAGGTTCTTTTTCTCCTTGCTAAACCTGAAGTTGATACTTGAAGGATGCATAAATGAATATACACATTTAAGTAATTATGTAAACAAGCCTGAAGTACAGTAAATCAAATGTTGCAAAAAATACTAAAGTGAAAATAAAGGGGAAAATGTTTGATCTCCTTATATAGGTCATCTAAGTAAGCACTGTTAATATATCAAACCCAGCTCTTTTGCCTACTTAATTGAGTCAGTGCCAATACACTGTGTAGACCATATGCATAACTTTATAGAGTTGTTATTCCTCAATTATGTAACTGTACTAATCTTGTTAATATATTCTGTGGGGAATCAAATAGTCCAAGATTCCTGTAACATCAGTGTTTTTCCATTGACAGATTGCTGAAGACCTATGTATTTAAATAAAGTCAATGAACTTTAATAAGACCAAATATTTCTTCTTCTGCTGTGCTTCTTGTTGAATAATAATTCAGATATTTGGACATTGCAAGCAAGTGGGAAACTCTGCTTGTGCAAAAGAGGATTGTATATCACAAATGAAAATACAATAGACAATGGGGGAGGGCAAAAGGAGAGCACTAACCAGCAAACCATTCCTTTTCTGCAAGGGTGGAATTTGAGTGATGTGATGATCTCTCTGCTATCTTAGGTTCTGTTCACAAAGCACCCTGTAGCACTCGAGCCCAGTGGCAGGCAGTTCTTCAGTGGTTTAACTGTTATTTACAGTGCTGTTGAACCCTGTTTTAGCCAGCAAATAAATGCAATGCTTTACCTGCTTAAAATTAAATGTACATTAATGCTTGGCAGAGCAGGCCCAGGACATTCAGCATGCAAATCCAATACCTGCTGTCACTAATTACAATAAATCTATCTTACCTTTTGGAGGACTTGTTTTGTTTTCATTCCCTTATGTTTTCACATTTCTTAATTGGTTCACGGCTCTCCTGCGGTTCCACCACGGGGAGGTTTGTGTTGTCACGTTTGGAAGCATTGGGTATTAGCTTGACAAGTCACCCTGCAGGTCTCTTGATACTTTCTTATTTTCCATGTGTCATGAATTAGATGTTTTGAAGATTAATTTCAAACAAAACAGTGTATTTAATTTCCCTTCAGGAGCAGAGAACATCTTTAAAATAAAGCTCTTACTCTCCTCATCAAAACCTGTGATCCCTTTCCTCTTCTTCCAGCTAATTAACTGGTGGAGCTGCAGGATTTTCCCAGTTTCAAGGTAAGTTGTTTTCATTGCAACTGTGGGATTTTAGCATAACTGTAAAGGTCTGTCAGTAGTCAATATTGAAAAGACCATCTGATTTCTTTACTGGAGCATATATTTTAAAGTTATTTCTTTGCATTGATATTACTACTGGAGTGAATTACATCTAGATGAAAGAAAAAGATCTTAGTTTAAATTTTCATTAAATGTAGCTTCTTTTCTGAGGATTGTGTCACTGGGAGAGTTTTCCTATCACTATAATTAAGGGTGAAGAAGTTAATTATTCCTGTTTTAATCTCCATATTGGCTAATAGAAGTGTGTGTTGACTTTAGAATGGAAATTTTAAGATGAAATATAAAAATAACAAAAAACTGTGGACAAAGTGCAAAAAAGATTTTTTTTTTTTTTATGAGGAAGATGGACTGTAACAGCAACTTGCTGGGACTGTAGCACAAATGATGAGTTAGGTAGGGCAAGAACAGAAAACTGGTTCAGGAATAGAAAGCGGAAAGAAGAAAACTGAAGGATTTTTCATTTCGGATACTAGCCCTCTTGACTGGCCTTGCTTTCTAAAGTAGCTGCTCACAGTTTAGTGTTCTGTATCTCTTTAGAGCTGCTCGTGCTGCAGGGACAGAGGTCAGTGTGTCTGGGCAGGCTGGAGCTGCTCTGCTGGCCCCGTTGCATCGCGTGGCGTGGCTGCTCTGTCCCTGGGCCCTGCATCACCTCGTGCAGCAGGAGCTGGGGAGGCACTGCCTTGGCCCTCTCGTTCTTAGCCCCCTGTGCCCTGCACTGAGCCAGAGGAAGGATGTAGGCTCAGCTACTTCATTCTCTGAGCCTTATTCACAGGAGCTAAAGGGAGGAAAGGTCTCTCCTTTCCCAGTGTTTCCACGAGGGCTTTTTGCTCATGTTTTCCAGATAACTTAGAAGTTGCTCTTTTGTTTTAGATGGTTTGTTTCTGTCTCCCTAGGGAACTACAGGACATGTTATGGCAAATTTCTTGGCTTTCAAATGCCTTATCTGGTTTTTTGTTTCCTGCTCATTCTTTAACTTTCAGAGATACAATTTCATCCTTTAGTGTCTTGTCTGGTGGTTTGCTCTATTGAGTCTCAGGACAAACCTTTGGAGCAAAGGCTGCTGTGTTTGTCTTTTGCTTAAGCCATGCTGGGTGCTTCTGCTGCTGGAATTTCCATTGTTGTGGTGGCAGGGTCCTTCAGGGAGCAGAGGTTTTACAATTTTCCTTTGTTGAGTCCTGGTGACGTTAGCAGGTGTGTCTCCATTTACAGGGATGCTGTTTGGGCAGTTTGCACCTTCCTTCCTGGAGCATATTGCCTTCTCATTATAGTGTTCTCCAGTAAATCCATGTATCATCAACTACTGAATTCCTTCTGGAGGAGAGAGAGCAGCTTGCAAAGACCACTTTTTTTCCACTGTAGAATTGGACAACAAGAGCTGGAAATACTTGTTGAGGCCCTTAAAATTCCACGCTGTCCCTGGAGGTTGATGTGGTTTCTATAAATACGTAATTTCTTTGCTTTTCTTCAGAAATTTGGCAGTTAAAAGGCAGGGAAGAGCCCAGATTAGTGTGAGATGTTCTTATTAATTATTCCATGGAAGGATATTTATGCTCTTTCTTACAAACTTTGGTTGGGCTCCATGCAAAACAGGAGTAGAAACTTTGGAAGGTTTTAAGTTGTTCAAAGGCACTACTGCTGCATTTGACCAAAAAAAAAGCCTTACCATTGTTGAAAATACATATTTGTGTTCCTTCACTGCTTTTCAGAAATTATTAGTAAATTTTATGGAACTGACTCTTAAATGTCTGAGTGTGGAAGAATTCGGTGAAAGTCTGGAATTTAATAGCAGTTTAAAATTGTGTATGTCTTAAATCCGTGGAAGCAAATGAAATGTACTGTTTAATTATCCACCTGAAATCAGCATGCAAAAGATGCAACTCAAACTGGTTTATAACTCTCAAAGGGTGTAATTTATCTCTATAATGTGCATAAAAGTTGCCATAGAGAAACAAAATTGGTTAGGTAATTGTGAAATGTTCAGATTATTTCAAAGCTGTGAGCCCCTTTTTTATTTTCCTGTGAGAACCTGTGTACTTAGTAGTAATACCCATTTCTGCCCATTGCATCAGACAGGAATGCTCATTATCTCACTCCATTGCAAAATGTAACTCAGATAAAGCTGTTTAGTTAAAACCATACTGGAATATTCCTCCCTCACCCTTAGGCTCCTTCCAGTCACCAACTGAGGACTCTCATCCTTACTGTTCCAGTGTGGACCCAAAGCTCCTTTTCCCAACTGGCAGTGGCACCAGTAGCTGACAAAGCTGACACATTTACTCCCTCTTGGCACATTCCTCTTGCCTGGCTTCTTGCACTGCTCTTAGTCTGATTGAAACAAACACGATCACTGAGACAAGTCTGGGTATATTTGATTATTTGGCTGCTGCTTCAGAAATGAAGATTTTTTTACTCACCAAACAAGACAGAGTGGAGAAGCACTCTGCAAACCCAAGCCTGTGACCGAGTGAGCAACAAGGAAATCCCCTCCTTTGCCCTCTCCAAGCCCTGACTTTGGCCGTACAGAGAGGTTCTCAGGTTTGCACTTGGAAGGCAGAGCAGGCAATCTGCTGCATGGCTCATGTACTGATTAGTCCTCAACCCTTTTGCTGTTTGTATGCACTTAATTGTTTTTTTGCTGGCAGACACACAGAGTTCAGCATCAGGTTTTGACACACGCATGCTGCTGTCCCGGAGGACTCTCAGGGCTGTCTTGCAGCTGCTGCATTTTCCACCAGTAAAATTGACAGTTACCTACTGTGTGGAGTTGCTAGGAGAAGGTGAACAGTCATCATTACAGCATATTCCTTCAGTAACAACCTGTAGCGCTCGCTGATTTCTCTTCTGCAGGGATTTAGACGTGTCTTTGCTACTGACTTAGCATTTGTGCAGTCATATTTTTATTGACAGGCTGGTAGATATTTATTCAATAAGAAACAACTCAGGATCAGCTAAAGAGAGGAAAGCTCTGGCATTTGAACATACACTCTTTTTGTAGGGTGATGTGGCTGATACTGGCATCTACCATCTGCTTTCCTATTGCAGCCTGTTTCTCCAACCTGCAAAGCAGAAACCAGCCTTTCTTTCCTTCTGGATTGTTAAAGCCATTCACATTTATCCTGCATGGCAATGAATTATAGTCCGTTTTAAGGACTCTTTTGTGCTTCTGTGTGTATTCCTACAGCAGAAAAAGTGCATGAGAAAGGAGCTTGAGCAGTCAGTAGTATAAGTAGCTGGCTCTCCCGTATGGATTAGACTTGTGAGGTCAGAGGAGCTGTGTGTACTTGCTCTGTGCTTGGGGGGGAAGAGTGGATTTGTCTGTCAAAGTGAATAGCGATTCAGGCAGGATCGTCCCTCAGCTGTTGTAATTCTGATGTGTTTTGCTATGACAGCAGCTACTGTCTAACATGCGTGGATCTTCTGAAATTTGTAGTGGACTAAGGACTGCTTTTACTTGCTGCTGAGCCTGACTGTAACTGTATCGCTGTAGGACAATAACGATGGGGGCTCGAGCGACAGAAACAACTCGGGAACTGGAAAGCGCCTCTGTACAGTACCAAATAGGAGGACATGCAGAGAAAATGTGGCAACGACTCAAAGGAATGTGAGTAGCTTGTCTCCTTGGCTTTTGTTCTGTTCCTTGGGAAAGATAATTTTCTTCTGTTTGTTAAAATGTCTAATTAGCAAACGGGAGAGTTATCTTGAAGCTGTGAGCAGTATTTGCTCCCATAATACAGTACATCGTTCTGGTTTACGATGGTACTTAGATTAATGTCAGACTCTCTGTTAGGTTCAGTCATCTCATTTAAAAGATGTAAAACAAGTGAGAGTTATTATCCAAATTGAAATGCAGGTAAGTCCTTTCAAGTTAGCCCTTCCATATCTCTGATATGATTTTGTGAATGTTATCTTCAGAATCAGCATTTCTGGAGCTGTTTGATCATTGTTGTCAGCATGTATGGGTAAGTATATTATTGCAATTCTACAGGAAGAACTAATACTTTGCCTTTAAGATTGAAGGTAAAGAAGTCTATATTAAAAGGTGCTTAGCTATCAGGAAGCTGCTCTGTCTGGTTTTTGTCAATATTTTGGTGTTCAATAATGCTAGAAACTATTTCAAGGAGTATTTGAGGGGACCACTGTGATCCTGCTGTGTCTAATTCACTGCTTTCAAATGCAATTTTCATTTCAGTGCAAATGATCGGTAAATAAACAGCTGCAACCTGTCAGAGAGAAACTCTATCAAACTAGTGCATTCTAAACCCCTCAAATGTCAGCATCTCCTTTTCAGTATTTGCCAGGTTTTTGACCTCATAGCTCATGTCAGAATTGTTACAAATAAATGCATGTTACACTTGTTGAAGCAAAGAAATGGCACTATTATTTTTGCTGGGAAGATTTGTAATCCTGGGTTTCTAAAGGTATTCCACAGATGCTAAATAGTGCCTCAGTTGTTGAAGGTAAACAGGTTATTTAAGTGTGGAGGATTAGATGTGTCAGCTACGGCACTGCCTGTTTCCCTTGCACTTTGGCTAGAGACTCAAACTGGCTGTGGGGAAGGGGATTTCCACCATCTGCTTTCTTTAAAGGGAAATTGGTTTGCTTGATTGGAAAGTCGCTTTTCAGGTCTGGCCAGGGATTTATCATAACTTCTCTGTGATATGCTTTTGAATATTTGCTCTGAATCCTACCATCACTCTGTTTAACATATTTTGGGAAAAATGTCCCCATAAAATCTCCAGAGTGTACACAGCAGAGCAAATATTTTGGATATTTGATGATGTCACACATTTTGCCACTGAGTTTCTGCTACCAAAGACCTCCATCAATTTGTGTAGATTTCCTTTTGTAGGGTCTTAGCTGCTGTTTTTGCTCTGTAAGTTCTCTGTTACCACTAGACTGTTGGGTTAAAGTGTTTCCTTTCTTCTGCCTCTGGAATGGTACCATTAAATTAACTAATGCAAATAACTAAACATTGGTGAGACAATACACGACCTCCGGGAAATAAGTTTAATTCTTTTTTAGGAGTAGTTAAGATGATATTTGGAATTTGTGGTGTATCAATATCAAATGGAGCTAACCTGTTTGGAAACTACACATCTTTCACAGGCAACCTCATGAATATTGTGACAAGATGATGCTAAAATACTTGTATTTTAAAAGAAAACAAGTTATATTATTAGATATGTGCTCAGCTGACTGTTCTTCAGACTTACCAATGGTTGCATTTTAATTATTCACTAGTCAATTGGAAATCACTGACTAGTCGATATTATGAGCATTGTATGGGGAAATTTCAAAGAATTGAAAATTTCAGAGTAGATATCTGGGCTCACTTTATAGCATAAGCATCAATCATGAAGGAAAAGGATTCTTTTTTTTTGTGGGCAGGTATCAAAGTAGAAGCATGTTTGTATATGGTAGGGGAGAGGGACAGATAAGTGGAACTGCCAGATAATCTGACTTGGGAAGAATTCTTTTATAAACAGTCAGGAGAATTGTTTCACCTTAGAGATGGGAGCTGTTAATCTAACTACATATGATGGCAAATTATTGGGCTTTATAAAGTAGTGTGCAGTAGTATATTTACGCTGAAGTCAGGACTTCGTGGTTTGAATTTTGAAGCTGAATCTGATCTTGCTGATAGAGCCCACAGACCTACATCATGTTCATGTGATTTCAACACAGTTTTACCGTGTTTGGCAGTCCAGACTGCTGATTATCTTCTTGCAAGCAGGTCATTATTTCAGAAAGATCATTGGATTTAACTTAGGTAGCTCTCTGAATAGTGTTCAAAAGCTGTACAATAGAACCTTATTTAAAATCAGCTTTAATTTTCTGTTAGCGTTACATCTTTTTTCATAACAGACTTTTAATTAAAAATTTGGCAGCAGAAGTCCATTTAACCTTGTATGTCTTGGAGTATTTTTGTTGTTGGCTTGTTGGTTTTTTTTCATTTATTTTTATGAAATAGAGACTATTCTAGAAGATAGGTGAGTTGAATGCACTTAAAGCTAAATGAAAATCCTTATTTGAATGCCCAATAAGAAAAGTTGTCTACTGTGGAAGCTTGAGTGAAAGGGCCTTTTTATAGGTTTCTGTTCTGTAGGCTTTCATAGATCTTGCTAACCTAAGTGTTGCAATAAAGGCTGGGATGTTTGGAATAAAATTAAAATGAAATATAACTTTTATTTGGTTTATGGTGCTTTACAGCCAAGCTCTTCCTTTCATATGGCAAGTAAAAATCCCACACTGTTTTCGTTACACTGGAATTGCAGCAGTGCTGCAACCAAGGACATTATCTGTCAAAGATATTTGAATTTGAATTTCATAACGATCCTTAGCATTGGTGCTGGTTTTATTGATGCCTGAATGTATAAAACCCAAGCTCAGTGAAACAAGATGTGTGAAAGAGTCGTGTAAATTTGTCTTGACTGTAGCTTCTGGTTTTTGAATTGAGATATTTTCAGTATGCAGACTGCAAGCTTCTAATGTTTTGTGGTTCATGGAGAAAGCAAAAAACAAATAACAAGGAGCAGCTAAATAACTCATATAATAGTGTGGCTTTTATAATTCTCTGCTATGCAGAAGGATAAAAACAAAAGCCATTTAAGCCACTGCAGGAGCTCCAGCTGCCTGACTGAAGGGGAGTGTTGGATACCTTCCACTTCAAAAAACTCCTTGTCACAGGCCCAGCCAAGGGGCTCCTTCTCAGCCTATTTAAATGCCACCAGTTACACCTTTTCTCCCACAAACATTTATTCTCTATTGGATTGAATCCTTCTTTAGACAGTAAATAAGCCTCTAGCTTAAATGTGTTATGGTGCCAATAGATCCGGATGATTTGCTGCCTAGGAGTGTTTGTCTTTTGCTGCTGGTAGAGCATGCTAGGGAGCTCAGAAAGAAAAGCTGCTTTTTAAAAGCATTTTGATTTGGAATGCAGAGAACCAGGTTTAAAGCAGAGGTCTTTATGCTCACTGGCCTTGCAGTGTTTGGTATTCTTAATCTGCACATAGACTTGACTTTGTATTGTTCCTCGCTGTGTGAAGTTGTGTGCTAAGATCTCTTTTGTCTTTTTGCCACTTCACTCAATGTCAATGCAGAACAGCCAGACATCCCCCCCACCATCTTTTTTCATTTTGCAAGTAGACATCTGAGACACCTTTGCAAGTAGCTTCTACTATCCTCATCACTGCTGGACATAGTGTTAGAGGTAGGCTCCCTTTCTGAGCTTTGAATTCATTAGTGAGTAATTAACTTGATTTTGCTAAATGTCTGTATTTGCTAGAACTCTCTAATTGGCCAGAAAAATGTCTGAATGGGAAAAGTTCCAGTCCAATGTTCCAGGAATCTGGGGACTGGAAATTCACATGTGGTTAGTATAGACTACTTTATGAAATTTTTACTGCTTTAAAATGAGAATGTGTTATTGCCATCACTGGTTAGAACTAATTTGTGCTAACTTGTATGGCAAAAGGGATTTGGAAAACAGTCATAAGCTTCTTTCCTTACCTTCTCCCCTTTCTTTTCCCCAACATTCAACATAAGAGACCCTGATTTCTGCAGGAAGGAGTCTAAACTGTTTGAGGTACTAAAAGGGACTGACATGTACACCCAGTTTCTTGGTCCTACAATGCTGCAGTGACAAATTGCATGCATACACATTTTGTTGAGACAAAAAGGGGCCTTAATCACTGATTTGGGGAAATCTGGCTTGATGTCAAAGAAAGTAGAAAAATGGCTTCCTGTGCACCTGCTGAATTATCAGAAGATAGAATTCTTTTAGAGGCACTGAATAGAATCCAGATTAGCAGCCTAGTTAAGTCTAAAACAGACTAGAATGGGTAATTTTATTTAGAGAACAGTCATTCCTTCACTAGGTCCATGGATACTGGTGGAACAGCAGCAGAACAGCTTCCAGCTATGGCAGAAGTCTTTCTTTTCCCAAGCTGCTTGTTTACAATTTATTTTATACTGTGTTTCATGTTTGCTTATTGCCCTTGTCTCTATGGTCTATTTGCCTCAACTATGGTAGTTCAGTAAAGCTTAACTGAAGAGATTATCAGAACAGAACATATTATTGTACAAAAATTTATAAATTTGTGAGTACTGAACAAATAAAAAGAGGAGAAGAGAGAGAATTACAGGTGCATACCTATGGTAAAAAGTAGCAAGACAGATTTTCACTTACTGCTAACTATACCAGGAATAAATGGATAAATAGTTCAAGTAGTTTTTACTTGTAATGTTACCTATTTTTACTTGCTTGTAATGTGAAAACTTTGCTATAAAGCCATAAGCTCTTAAAAGTAATCAAGGTGACAGGTATTTCTAAGGGAGCTTTAAGTAAAATAAAAGTTGATTTCAGAAATGCTCTGAACAGAAAATGGAAGGTATATGATGATATACCTGGTGATTGATATGCATTTCATTAGTGCTATAATCACTGTAAGAATAGTTTAATTATAAATTGTGAACAGCTTCTTTTGCTTTTGAAAGCAAAGTCTGCTTCTGCACCTGAGTAGTCAGGTAAACAATTTATAATTATAACTTTGTAGCTTATGAGCAAGTATCTAATTAAACATAATATGAAAAAATTCAAATTTTCAGTAAGTCTCGATTTTAAGTACCTAACATTGGCAATTTAGAGAACTTTTGTATCCAATCATATTATTTTACTGTTAGAAAACTTTACTGTTTCCATTAGTATCATATAGATAATAGACATAAAATTAATTTTCAGGTTCATACTGAGTGTCTTTCAATTTCTGGCATGTACCAATGCTGTTGATTGTTTAGAATAAATGCTGATCTTCCAGTTTACTGTGAGTAGGTGAACTGCTGTGCCTATAGGAAGCTGTACTAGAAATGATTGCAAATGGAAGGAGTGGTGCACAAACCATAATGTGCCTATGATACCAGTCAGAACAGCAGCAGTGTGTTTACAGGTGCCTCTGAATAATGCAATAAAATACTGAGATTCCCCATTAGAGCTTTAAATGAACATGTTTCTACATCCCTCACATATGTGTCCAATTAAAATAAAGTATTATATCTAAGAACAATGGAAAGGAGATTAAAAATAACATTTTATGAAGCTGACTACTAAACTGCAATTAAATCTATATATTCTGTGTTTTGTTTTTTTTTGGCTTAAACATCTTTCTCTATTTATGCGACATCTGAGACTTCTAAAATTTCCTAAAAGCTTCTTTCTGTGGCTATTCACTTTGTAAGTGTTCTACTCAGATCTCTGCTTAGAGAGATTGTACATAGCTGGCTACACAAATAATGACTTTCCTCTTATTTTGAGGTCCTGCCAACTCCTTGTGCAGGGGTCCTTGATTGCTGACCAGTTTTTATAAACATTTCTTTGAAAACTTCATTCTCTAATTTAGCTGTTGCCCAGTGAAGCCTGCCACAGTTTGTCAGAGCTATGGGTCAAAACCTCTGAGCTCCTCTGGCTCTCCCACATGTAACTCCCAGGTTCTGCTCCACCTCCACAACAGAGTCAAGTCAAAATATCTGGATAGGAGAAAAAAAGGCCTTTTGTCTTGCTAATTATATAGAGTTAGAAAAATGCAAATGCCTAAATACTGAAATTACATAGTTACCAGTGGAAGCTATAATAAAAATAGGCATTCACTTCATACATCTGAAAGAGAAACATAACCTCAGGTTTATCAAAATTGTGCCTGACAGAATTTTTCCTGTAAGATGTCAAAATAATCGTTTAGGAGTGAACCCTTTTAGTACTGTTCCATTTTGTTTGTGTTTTCTCTCTGATCTGGCTTATTCCTGGTATAATCTCTGGAGGAGGGCTGGAACAAAACGGTTGCAATTATTTCTGCTGCCATTTATTGGAGACTATTTGACAAAAAGGCTGCAAAAAAAGGTGTAAGACCTACTCTGGTAGCGAGTCCTCCAGTACTACTGTATTCTATCTAACATGAAAGGTTTATTTTTGTCAAAACACCCCTCCAGACATTCAAAGCCTTCCAAAAGGAGGGAAAATAACCAGCTAACCAGCCAGCTAAGGACCAAATGGGCTAAGCTTGGCCCACAGACTGCACAGTGGCAGAGTTCTTTACACCTTCTCAGGCAGCAGCAGGTATTTGGATTGCTTTGTTTCCTTTACTGCCTTCCCATACAATCTCATTACATACTCGAGGTCACCAATGCAATTTGTGGAACTTTTTTAAAACAAGGCTTCATAAAGAGGCTCTATAGAGGCAGTCAGAACTTCCTACCAAGTAAATCCTTTCATTTTACTAGGGAGATGGGGAAAACTGAGCCGTTGTGACTAAATGGAGAGAAAATTGCACTCTGCTGTGGTTAAGGGAAGCTAAACAGAAATTGAATACATCACTTACAAAGTTACAGCTGACAATGAAATGACTCAGTTTTCACAGTCCATAAAGCTTTGCAATTTGTCAGGCAGTGCTGCAGACTGAAGAAGCCAGCCTTCTCCCTGACCTCTCTTTTCTCTTACAAAACTGCTTAGACTTGTAAAGAACTGCTACATCCAGTTTCTGTCGAAGGCTGCAGCTGGTCACAGCATAGACACACATTTCCTGACACACATTCCATGTGCAAGGAATGGTGATTTTAAAGGAGTGTGACGTGCTCCTAAAAGCTTCTGTGATTCTGACTGTTGGCCAGCATATGTCATTTCATTTGTGAAGTCAAATGCTGTTAACATGATATTGCAGTATATTCCTGTGGATTCTGCTAGAAATTTGATTTCCAAAGTGGTTGGTTTTCTGAGTGGAGTTTGTCAGAAGTATTACCCCTAAAAGGTGACCATTTTCTGCAGGTACTGTGGATTAAGTTGTTTCCCACAATACATTCTTGATTCCCAACTCTTATTGCTTATTCCATGTTCTTTTTTTTTTTTTTTTTTTAGCTGTTCTAGTGGACTGGTTTTGATACCACCCAGGGGTTTCTTCTGTGGTAAAAACAGCAATAGCTTCCCTCCATATAAACCTAAATTTTATCAGTTCCTAGGCTGGATTCCCTCTGTGTTTTCATACCTAGTTTAATCCTTACAATGGAGAGAGTTGTCTGAGGCTGGGAGAAGGTAAAGGAGATGGTCTCACTTGAGCAGCTCTCTAAGAAAACAATCATTGTCTTGCATCTGTTATACCTCCTTGGTTCTATGGTATTCTAAATCCCATCCTGGGGTACCTGGTATTGTATCAAAACATGACAGAAAATGTTGATCCAATATGAACCACTTCTGAGGGTTCAGTTTTGTTCTGGTATTTTTGAAAGGCTGACTTTGAACTAGCAGGTTTCATGAAGATCAAGTCGTGCCCACGTCACTCCAGAGTTATGATGCACAGATAACATCTGTGCTTTTGTAACCTACAAATAGCTGGCCTGAAAGAAGGCCAGTGTCAACATCCGTGTTGTGTGCTTGGGCTTATTCAGGACAATTGCAACCATTTATTTGCACCTCAGCTGAATCAGTGAAATACTGCTGGGTAACCTGTAACCAGCAGTTACAGAACTGTATTCTAAACCCCCCTGAGCCTATTGTTTGCCTTGGCTAAAAGGCCCTTTGCCACTGCTGGCAGTATCTTGTGGATCTGCAAATCAAAAAAAAAGCTGAAAAGGGCTTTATTAGAATTTTTATTCCTGAAGTGAATGATCTGAGTACTCATTAGCTGCAATTGTGCTACTTATGGTGTGTACACGAAGCTGGACTGTAATGAGATTTAGGATGGTTTATTTTGAGTAAGAGAAGTGTGGTCATCTGAGTCAGTGTTGTGAAATGACAAAAAGCATTCCTAAGTTGCTTGTCTCTTTGACAATTTATGCAAATATGTCTGATTTTTGATGTTCCAGAAAAGCCAGTATACCTTGAGGTATCATGTGCTGGAAAACATTAAAATAACATGGATGTTAAAGCTTTGCTTGTTTCAGGATTAGCAGCTCTATAAATATCACTCCAATGTTAAAAAAAAGTGCTTTTTCTTGTCTTCTTCAGTGATCTCATGTTTGTAGTTATCATTTAGCATTTTTGCATTATTATATTGCTATGTATTTAGTAAGTTTTTCAGAATAGGAGACGGTTGAATTCCAGCCCTTCAACCCTCCAAGCATTTTGCAGATATTATTTGAAGCAGCGTTGTTTAACTAGGAGCAACCTCAAGGAAGATGTTTGTCTGTACAAGTGCTTCTGCTCCTTTATCTGTTGTTTGACATTGCCTGCAGTTTGTTTGACCCAACCGTTCTCCAGACTTTTGGCGCCCCAGGAAAACAAGTAGCCTCCATAAATATTATAGAGACATTTAATTGTTGTGAATTCCTCTGATAAATAGTGTTTGAAGGCAGCTACATTTGACTTGTTCACTGTTAGTGCAATTTATGCCAGAGTAAAGAACAAACTGCTGGGTAGAATTTACTTATTTCTTCAGTTCTTTTACAATATAGAACTGTTCTGCCTGGGAAATTTGAAGTTATTTTTTTTCTTTTGTGTTGTCTGCAGAATTTTTTGAAGAATTAACACCTAACATCATGCTTACCTGCTGTTTTATATTTTGTATTTTTATTTACTGTTTTGAATAGTTTATTTTTTGTTTTGTTTTTGTGGGTTTCTTTTTTACAATACCTTGGACACCTCTTAGTGTAATTCTGAAGCTTTCTTTCGCCATTTTTACTAAAGGCTTGATGAAGGTTTGAGTATTTTTCTTCTAAACTGAAGATTTTTTTATTTATATCACTATATTTCCTAATCTCAAATATATTCATTTAAGATAACTCAGATACCTGTTTGGCAGAAATGCCAAATATACCAGGCTCAGCTGGAGCTGCAAATTGTTGTCCCTTTTGACAGTTCCTTTATATCTTCAGTGTCATTTTCTGATGCACAGGCAACTGCACTGCAAAAAGCAATTGGCATTAATTTCCATTAGGGTAGGCTGGAATGCAGAATTCCTGCTCTGAAGAATACCTTGGAAATAGAAAAACCTTGGAAAAGGCCACCAAGATTA
This sequence comes from Haemorhous mexicanus, assembly GCF_027477595.1. Classification (NCBI taxonomy): domain Eukaryota; kingdom Metazoa; phylum Chordata; class Aves; order Passeriformes; family Fringillidae; genus Haemorhous; species Haemorhous mexicanus. The sequence continues at coordinate 24,063,956 of NC_082348.1, read as the reverse complement.
AAAGCTCAGAAAAATGAGTAATCTGATGTCACTGACATGTTCTATGAAAAATCCTTTACTTGGGATTTTCCCTCCTGAGAAGCTGAGAGGCCTCAAGAACAAAATGCAAACAATTCTTATCTGCTGCTGTGGAATACAACAGGTGGATCTGTGATTGGTCTCATCTGGTTGTTTCTAATTAATGGCCAATCACAGTCCACGTGTCCAGACTGTCTTGGTCAGACACAAACCTTTGTTATTCATTCTTTTTCTATTCTTAGCTAAGCCTTCTGATGAAATCCTTTCTTCTATTCTTTTAGTATAGCTTTAATATAATATATATCTTAAAATAATAAACCAAGCCTTCTGAACATAGAATCAACTTTCTTGTCTCTTCCCTCATCCTAAGACCCCTGTGAACAATGCATCTGAAAAGTCTTTAAAAATTTTAAATGAGCATCTCTTTCTGACTTTTCAACTTCCAAACCCTTAACCTGAAGTGGCAGCAACCTGATTACTTGAAAGCTGCTTGTTCTAGTCCCTGTGCTGCAAGGATGTCCTGAGCTCTGAGAAATCTAGAGAAATAGTTACCTACAGTCAGGAAATCTCTGAGATAGATATAATTTTATAAGCAAAGTAAGTTGTGCATGAAATCTGAAATTTTCCATTGAAGAAGTTGAGTTATAAAATTACTGACCAACTCTGATTTACTTGTTTTCAGCGTAACTGGAAAGACCTTGGATTTTATAGGTAATTGAAAGTGGGATGTTTCTCTCTCACAGAAAACTGCTGAAGTGTCAGAGAAGGTTCTATGTTTCAATAGCTACCAAGACATGCTCACCAGCCATAATTCAGTTTACAGGCCAGGTTTGTAGGATAAATCTGTAACAGTCAATGGCAGTGAGACAGAGAGAACCTTTTTCCTGGCATATGCTGCTGTGACAAGAAATCCCTAGTTTAGTATTGTATCTTCCTTGATACAATGAATGAAGACATTATGGGTCTTCATTCTAAATAATTGGAACAAAGATGAGACTTCAAATTACTTTACCTGTGAGTATTTGAAATTTGTCTCCATCTCTTAATGCAATGTACGTCTTTTGTGCCTTTACCACATTTTATATATATGGCACATTATTATGCTATGCTGGAAAGTGTTGAGTCCTTGTTTCTGTCCTGAAGACTCCTCAAAACTGCCAAACTATCTCGATTTATTGAGTGCAGTAGTACACTTGCCTCTTGAAGGAAAACTGCAATCATTGAATGATAGTATCAGAGTGGTGCATGTCTATGTAAAATGAGTGAAAAAAATGTATGATCTTCAAAATAAGTTCATTTCTACTGCATCTCGTTGGTGTAAATTTTGTTCTTAACTTAAAATGTGATAAATAGAAAATATGGCTTATTTTGACCTTTTGATTTTCAAGTTTCTCTCTAAGCAGACTGATTTAATACTGCTTGTTTCTCTAAAATATTAAAAAATGTTTTTCAAAGACATGTCAAAATGAAAAATGGTAATAACATGCACATGTAAATAGAAATAATTGTCAGAAAGCTTTGCCTTCAAGAGGGAAATATTTGATTCCATTTTTAGTTATTTTCTTGGGTAGTTCAGTTAGCCATTTTCTACTTTGTGTGAGCTATACTACGAAATGGGATTCCCTCTCTACTTGATTGACAGGAAATCCCTACCATTCCAGAAACATTTCAGAAGTCATGTTTAGATGTAACTAGGCATGAAAGTGTTAAAACACTTTTGTTTCCATACACCTATAAACCTATATGGGTAATTGTATTCCTGGCTTTGTAGTTAAAAATAAACAACTTGATGCACACCTAGAGACTTCTTGGTAAGAAATAAAAAATTGGCAATACGTTTCTGTGTAAGAGAAATTACATTTCCAAGAATGCCAAATGGACAACTCATGAACACTTGGGGCATGGGCCTTATGATCCTTAATTCTAGTTTAATATACCAAACCTTTCCCTTTTCCTTCACCACTGATGAAGGTGAGGAATGTGGTCCATATGCTGTATGAAAGTGAACATTATCTGGAAGAAAAATGGTTTGCCTTTATAGCAGACAGGAACAAAACATTTTGAATCTGATCTTTCAAAAGCTGCAAATCTGTTTCTAGAGCTGGATACAAGGCAAACACAGGATATGAGCATCCCAAATGATTATGGGATTTGTGAGAGTTTATAGCTCAATCCAAACTTTGAGTTGCTTCTATCACTATGACAGCCCAAACCAAACTTTGTGTTAACACAAGTAGAGCCTTTTAGGAGACTAAGTTGTGATAGATGTAATACAACTTGGTCATTATGTCTACTGATGTAAAAAGAAAAAATAAGTATGGTGCTAGAATTCTTAAAGAAAATCTTGCTTTGACTTAATGCTTTAACAAGAGCAAACATGCCATAAGATTTTAATATTAGCAATTCCTGAAAGAAATAGTTGGCTCTGGTGGGCATAAACCATATGGAGCCAGCTCTGTCATCTATTTTTCTGTCTTGACTTACAATCAGCTTTGACCAGATAAATTCTGAATACAGGAGAGAGTCAACCTTGTCTTAGAATGAGGTCATATTTAGCCTTCTAGGACTGTGCTCATCTTCTCTGTAAGGCAAAGAGCTGCATCCAAAATTCTGTGTTTGTAGTATAAAAGTATCCTTATGTTCCTGCAGAAGTTCAAAGCAAAATGTAGAGTGGAGAATGAGTTACTGAAAGTGTATAATTTCTTATGAGTTTTAGGTAAGACTATTTCATTTAAAAGTTCAGAATATTCTCATCATCAGTTCAATGATAAATCATCTTGGTTTAAGAGAGAAGGACTCAAAAGTTGCAAAATTCTTGGGTTGTGTTACTATTTGGGGAAATGGGGTTATTAACAGAATTTAATTTTTAAATGCTTTTCAATGTTTATATATCAAATGCAATCTCAAATGCATTTTTAGGTTGAATGATCAAGGAATAGCATGAAACTTTGTGCTTCAATTTCTACATCAGCTTTGAGAGAGGAAGGGGAAGAATCTCAGGAAAAGGAAGAATTCACAGTGGTTTTAGAGACTAACTGTATTATTTTCGTTCCCAGTAATGAAAAATGGTATTGCAGTTTTACATATGGTGACTGAATTGAAATAGACTCAAAAAATCCTGTGTAAAGCTCTATAATGGCAATGTAAAGTGACAACAGATGTGATTTCTCACACTAAAATGCATTCTTATCATTTGACAATGATTATCATTATGATGATACTCCTGGCATGGAACTAAAATTTTTCTACATTGTACAAGCTATATTAAATCTGTCTTTAGCTGACAACCATGCCTTTCTGAAGTTGGCAGAGTACCACGTGTATGGGATAAATTCCAGCTTTCTATATGGGTGTGATTACAAAAATCTACATATGATGCTTCGCTTCTGCAAATTAGCTGATGATTTTCACAGAAGGGCTGCTGCATAAAGTAATTCTGAATCTCAGCAAGAAGTACTTCATGGCCCAGCTATGTCTCTATTTGCTCAGTCATCTGCTTTTATTCAGTCTATTATGATCTAATAATATTTAAATGCCCTCCAGGTCCTGGCTGTATTGAGGTTTTGTGGTTCATTCTGAAAATCCTTTAGATTTACAAGACTGCAGTTCAGAGATGTAAGAAAATTTCAAGATCCAGCAATCTGTTTTTCCTTCAGGTACAATGTATGTTTTACTATAGATTTTTCTGAAATGAACAGTATGAAAAAGATTTGGGGTTTTTGAATTAATAGTAGAAAAGATATGTAGTAGTTTTTGAGGAATTAAGATAATAGTGTTGAAGTTGTGCCTGTAGACCATAGAACTTCAGCCTGTGATTTCTCAATCCAGTCAATAATCAAATAAAATTAGCTTGGTTCTGGTCTCACTTAAACCAGCATAATTGGACACTATTGAATTACAACACAATAAATGAGACCTCAAAACAGACTTACTTTATTGTGACAAAAGAGCACAGTATTTCATGGATGCAGTGGAATTTGGCTAAGGTAATTCCTTTATATGAACACTGGGCTATGTCAAGCATGTTGTAGTTTTCAGAGTTAATTCTTATTGGATATGATTCTTATTTTCTTAATTGCTGAGTGAACAAATCACCTGATAGAAGGATTCCCTGAATTACCTTCACCGCCCCCCCCCCCCCCTTTTTTTCCCTTCTCCCAAGGGAAAGAAACATGTTTACCTCCCTTTGTCTGTCACTTGGCTGCAGCTATAATAGTAACACAGAAACAGATTGCACTGAATTTGCTATTTATTGCTCTGATTTTGGATTTTTGCCACTCTCACTAATGAGCTATGTTTTTTGCAGATAGACAAATTAAGGATGGGTTCCTCAGCTCACATGCATTCAATTGTATCCCAGTTTGTCATTAAATTTAACAATAAAATCAGCAGATTGTAATTTCCATTATGATTATCACAAATAGATCTCACCACATTTAATGCAACTGTGAAGCTTTGACGGTGCAGATGAGGGGAATTAGACCTTGAAAGAAAAAACCAGTGGCACAGCATCACCTAAAATTTTGTTTTGGCAGTTTTCCTGTAGTGATTTGGGGAATGGGAACAGTGGAAAAGGGAGGGGTCAATTTTATCTAATAACATCCTGACTCAAACCAAATAATTACATTGCATTCCTTTCTATTAGCATGACAGGCACAAGATTGGACAGTATTTGGTATAGAAATAGAAGTATTTACCACATGAAGTGATAAAGTCTTAAATGTTGTACTTGCATTTTTACAGGTAGCTGAAGGATTCTCTGTATGCACTCATCACTTCTAAAAGTGTTTAATGAAAGTTAGAAGTTTTGTTTTTTCTTTGTTGAGTTGCCTCAGAAGAAAATGTCAGAAGCACAAAAGCCTTTGTTGCTTCCCTTCATGATTAAATACAGCCTTCCCTATTGAAAGAACTCTTTTATTTTGCATTATTATCCTGTTACAAAATGTCTATTCTCATCACAAATATTTCAGTTTCCCCATTCTTCCCTTCACAATTAACACTGAAAACCTAACATTGTGAGGCTAGAAGCTGCCATTTCTTCATGTGAGAAGATTTAAGCTCAGCAGTTACGTATGTAAGAGATGTGTTACTCAGTAAACTATCACATTACCAAAAGTAGACTACTGATAAGCAAATGTGTGCTACTATTTTTAATTTAAATTTCATTGTCCATAAGGCATCAAGATGTACATAGGTAATTACAACCACCCAGATGGCCTTATCTTTGTAAATGGATTATGAAACTGAAAATGAGGAAGGGTGTTATCTGGGAAACAATGTATTTCCAATTACAGTGAAGTGACTAAACAATTGTAACACTTCTATTCAGGCCTTTGTACTTCAATGGAAGGTAGCTTTTATTCTGCTCACATTAACACTTTCCTAAAAGATTAAGTAATCTTAAAGAGGTCACATTTATACTGTGGGAAAAATTAACACCAGAAATTACCCCACTCATCTGTGGCAGCTTCAGTTCATAGCTTTGAATTCAGTGACATGTGCTTGCTTCAGTAGTCAAGCTATTTTGTCCTCACTTACTTCTGCAGTCTCTTTTGGCAAGAAGAGTTACCTTTAATCCAGATTGTTTGTAGGAATCCATGAAATTTCAAGGATCTCTTATTAGCATGGTTAAATGGATAATGGATGTGGCATGGAATAGGAATGAACTCGCAGAGCTGGGGTGTTAGTATTAATTCACAGCCATAACTGGTGTACTGAGAAATGAAATCCCTAAATTGTATCACAAAGCCTTTCCCTCAGTGAAGCTGAAAAACACAAGGAAATGTTATGCCAGTGCTGTTCACGGCAGAGCCAGTGCTGAAGCCCTGTTAACAAAACCATGAGATTGCTTCCCTCCCCCAGCACAGCTGGAACAATGGAAAACACAGAATCAAAGATGCAGTGCTTTATATTTGCTTGGCACCACGCTAACTTAATCAAGAATGAACTTGCTCAAGGATTTTTTCCACAGAAATAGGACAACAAGCCGTTCTGGTACCACTCCCAGAGTGTGACTCACAAAGAGAAAGCAGCAGAGAGAGACAGAGGTTTTTTTTTTCCTTTCATGAAACCACTCACTTCCTTGCAAGGTTATGCACTTGTTTTTGTTTGTAAATGTGTTACTTTGATTCTTATCCAATTGATGCTTGAAAAATTAGTCTTAAACATAGATTATGTCAGTGTTGATGGAGCAGGTTGTCATCCCCCTCATCATCCCCCCATTTTTTATGAAAGATGGATGCTACCTTCTGTGTTTAGTCACTTCAATGCAATGTGAAATCTTGAAAAGAATGCATGTTCTTGCAGCTCCTTACCCAATTAGTTTGTTCTAGCAAACCAGGCCAAATGATACCAATAAATTTTCTCTCATCATTCATTCATTAGCATGAAGAAGAATTGTGATACTTTTGGAGTGGATGGCTCTTTGCTCCAGCCTCCAAACAAGAGTCTGGATAGTGGCCAGACTTGGAAATTGAGTCCATAGGGTTCACAAAAATAGTATTTTAGTCTGATATTTCCTGATCTGCTTACAAAGACAGTCTTTGCAGTGGGGGGGGGTGGTTTGTAGTGGTTATACGTGGGTGCACCACAACCTTCCACCCTCTGCATACTCACGTAGACTTCTATCTCATTACTGTCTAGCTATTAATTGCATGTGTCTGTGAACAATGATGGCTTCAAGCACTGAGCTGTCAATATGACTTTCCCAGCTGAACATCTGAGTAGGCGTAAATGTCATGATAAGCATGCTGCCTTCATGGATCACAGAAAGTTAAGTTATTACCTCCTTTTTGCTGATTCTTATGTAACTATCCTTTTGGCTGATGGAGTAGAATAAATAGTTTTTATTTTTCATAGTCAATTATGCTCAACATATATATATATATATATGTAAGATCTGTCAAAATTGCTCTTACTGATAGTGATATTTTTTTCCTTCCAACTACTTGTCAAATCTGATACTTTCCCATATTCTTACTTAGATTAACTTGAATGCTGTCAAGAATTTTGGTATGCAAGGGTTATATACAACCAATATCAATTCAAGTCACCAACACAAATTTGCCCTCAGAAACCACAGAAAAAGAAATGAATTGAATCGTTCAATTTACTTAAAGAAACAACCTCTATGAATAATCTTTAGAAGGTAGCATCACTGCATGCCCCGGATAAAAATGTATTTGAGGGGCTGGACTCATCCATGCTTTTGGATAAATTTATATTTATTTTTTTGGTATTTTTTTTTCCTGTGGGTTTTCCAAATTGAAATAGTGCTGGAGGTATCATAAATATAATAAATAGCAGGAAAATAATATAAAATTGTGGCATGAAATTGATACTTTAGACAAAACTGACAATGCCCTTCAAAAGTAGAGCAATGTAATTTCCACAGTCAAGACAGGTATGGAAAATAGCACAGAAAGATATTTTGTAGCAAAAAAGAACCCAAAACCCAAACCAGCATGATCAATAAGCTCCTGAAAAAGCACATATTATTAATTGCAGTACAGCATGCAAAAAGATTTAGAATTTCTAGGGCTCTGTCCTCTGGGCTGTTTAGGTTCCAGGCTGCTGGTGTAGCTGATAGGCTGCTCTGTTAGTGCTGCTTCTCCCTGTGAGTCCAAGTCTGACACATGTGATGAAATGCAGAATACTGATAATCAGAAAAGAAAACCAAACCCAGAGCTTAAATGCAAGATGTTTGAGGAATTTATATGTGAATATACAGGCTGCCAGTGCTCATTTTATTTAGCATTTATTGCTGCTCCAAGTAGACACTTAGAAAATAAATTCTTTATTGCAATTTTGTGGGGGGTTTTTGTGTCAGCATCAGGAGCTTGAAATTTCTGATTTCTTGTTAGACCAGTGCATGAAAAAAAGCAAGCAATGCTGCCTGCTACTTTTAAGCCTTTCAGAGAGCTTCTTTTCAGTGGCAGTTGCAGAACATGAATGTGAAAATGTTTAAATCAAATGTTCCCTAGGGATCTCTCAGTGTCCATGTGATCCTCAGTGCTTAAAAGCTTTCAGAAAAAGCATTGAAACAACAATATTTCTTATATATAAATCCTTTGTAAAAGGTGGCACTGATTTTGACTATTAATGCAATTCAATTAAATAGAAAATGCTCCCTTGCTTCCATTTATCTGTTCTAAATCAAAGTTTCTAAACATTCTTTTCTTGGTCTACCTCAGTGAAGAGCATAGTTGTGTGCAGGGCATAATGCTTGGGAGTGACTGATGGTTGTTGATGAAATCTCAGACAAAATAGAGAAATGAAGGTTGAATTTCTACAAGGTAATTAGGATGCTTAAGTGCCTAGACCTGAACTTTTGATGGACTTTAATGAGGCTTTTAATAAGACTTTTGATAGTCCTGCCTCAATATGTGTTGCAAATAAATTCCACCATTAAAGATTCTGTTTGGATAACGGACATAACAGTAATTATTTCACTGGAGTATCCATTTGTCACAAGAAACAAATGCAATCTGCTGTTGGCTTCTTACCCAATCCCCTCTTCTTAGGTCCATTTACATGTATCTGTGTTTCTGCAGATCTTTCATCATAACTCATAGCTTAAAACTCCTCAGAGTTCTTGTTCAGCAGTTTTTTCCTAGTGTTTTATTTCAAGTTTTCTCCCCATACCAGTGTGGAAACTTTAACAGTCTGGCAGTTTAAGCAGAGTCTCATTTTTCTGTGTGGCTGTTTTAACCCTTGGTCTGGAAAAAAATTGCTGCAGCTTTTTGGGCATGTGCCAAAATAAAAAAGGAAAAGTGCCAAGTTCTTAGTTTTAAAATAAGACCAGCAAAAGTGTATGAAATGATTCATCACTTCCTGGCAAGTGTAATTATCACTGCAGTCACCAATCTCTTGCTACTTGCATCCTTGAAAGATGTGCTAAATGTTACTGTAAGTTCCAAAAGTTATTGTTTCAAGTGAATCAACTTAAAAAAAAAATATGAAGAGCATCACAGGTGTGTGCTTTGAACAGGAAATCATGCTGATCTCTGGGAGTACCAGAGCTGCCTTCTTTAGATTGGCCTGCAAGAAATGTGGCACGTTTCACCTCGGTGTAAAGATGGAATATGCTGAGTTTACAGTAGTGGCTATACAAAGGAAAGTATTTCAACTGGTTTTAGCTATTGTTTGTCATTGCTGGAAGCTGACTGCTCAGATTTGAAAACAGTTCCACCTCTTGTCTGGGCATTTATTCATTGTCAAGACTGGGCATTGGAGATACAGTAATTATGTTTAGTATTCAGCTCATGTACTTTTTTACACAGTTGAAGCAAATCACTTGTAGCTTCACTCCTATAGATGCTCCCTGGCCATCACCTATAACTAAAGAATCTTGTTTTGACAAGGTGTAGTTGTAATTTCTCTGTATTTTGAACCTCATAAAAATGACTCAAAGCATAATTGATTCTGCCTATGAGTAAATTGGGATGTGGGATGCATTTTCACCAGTCACTGCCTAAAGTCTAAAACAAAATTCAGACTTGGTAACATATCAGTGTACTCATTTCTCACATAACATATGTTGTGAGATCTTTGGGGTAGCAATGAGCTTTTTTGTTCTGCTTGTATAGCAACTACACAGATGGTCTTTACCTACCACTGGCAAATTTGGGTAGTGTCACAGCAAACAAATGTTTAAAATACATTGTTTAGAAGTTTTACAGTGCAGGAAAAATTTTTCCTAGTTGTTAGGAATGATTTCTGTGTCAGTGAAAAGTCTTTGCCCAACAAATTAATGCTGTTATTTAGTATTTCTGCAGGGTTTTTTTGCATGTCACCTAACCTCTGCTCATAACCAGGGGATTGATGCTAAGAGCTGCCTTTCTTCTCCAGATCCTGTGGCATTCAACTCTAGCTGAGGGTCTCTCCTGTGACCTTGTGGTGTTGTATGTTAGAATCAAAGTCTTCCCAAATGTATCTCATCCTGGAATGCTGCTAAAAATGGAGGAATCCAATGGTGTGTAACAAAAGAAATATTAAAAGGAGCAGAAAGGGAGGAGGAAGTTACTTCAGTGGAAGAAGCAAGGGAGGGAAAAGACCTAAAAGTCCCCAAAAGTGATAGCTGTGGAATGGCCACAACTCACACCATCTAAATTCCTCCCATTACTTTGCCCAGCTGTTGATGAGTTATGTTGGGACAAAACAGAATTTCAAAGTTGGTTTCAGCTTTAGAATGACTGAATTTGTCTGCCCAGGAGGACTGTGTCAAAGTGTACATACTTTGCAATATTTTTACATCAGGAGAATAAATGGATATTTTGTGTATTGTGATGTTCTATTTAGAATCTTGGATTTACCTTTTAAAATTTCATGGTCTCAAAGTGCTGGAGATGAAAGTAGATTTCATTTCTAGATTTACATTAGAGTATTAAGGTAGCTGGGAAGGGTGCCAGACACCTTCTATGTATCAACATATTCTTTAGAGTCCAGGTTAGTTATCTTTTACTCCTTCAGGAAAACTGTATGAAGCTGACTTGGGAAATTCCACTCTTTCTCCTTACTCTTCCCTCAGTCAAAGATGCCAGTGAAGAGTCCTTTAAGAAGCTGAAACAGGATACTCTGCTTTAGTTCTGTGTTTGCAACTTAAGGGGAGTTATACACAGATGCATTCTTGCATTATAATGTTGTTGCACTTGAAAGATTGCATTGTGCTGATTGGAAAGGGTAAGGAGGTTTGCTGAACTTCCAGATTAGACTGAAGATGTTTTTTTCCTTAAATCTAAGATAATCTCTATGCAACAAATTACACGTATCCCTATGGTTTAGGCAGTCAGACTGGTCAAGTATAGTGGCCTTTTCCAAGGTTCTTTAGTCTTTCTCCCTGTAATTTGAAGGTTTATTTGCATTCCTGACTGACTGAGCAAGTGTCTGATATTGTCAATAGGGTTTGTCAGCAAGTTGGCAGAATGTAAGTTTTCCTTTCTTGGCACAGATAACATTAAGAAGTTTATCAGGAAATATTATGCAGACTCAAAATCTGTCAAAAATATGAATGACAGTGTGACAGAAACCACCTGCACAGCTCATGATATTCTTGGATCAAAGTACCAGCAGGAAATCACTGCAGTATTCCAAATAGTAAGTATGGTTTTGTAACAAGGCAGAAATCTTGAGAACAAGTAGATATTTACTTTTTGTCACTTTAAAGCAGTTCCTTAAAGTTTGTACAAAAGGACATACTTCAATGTGTGGCAAGTGCTACTAAGAAATAGTGAGTTACATATTCACAAATTAACAAGCTCTGTCTGAAACTAGGACACCTGCTATATAACAGGGACAAAAAAAGATACTACTAGATATGACTGCATAGGAAAGGGGTTTTGGAAGAAGCTGTTGCTAGTGAGTCACTGAAATGAAAGTTTGCTTCATATAGGAAAAGAAACAAAGGTAGAAAGAATACCTAGTGTTTGGAAATACTTTTAGTCCATAAAGTAAAACAGCTTTTGAAGGGAAGAAATTTCACCAGCTCTCCCTGCTGAACTTAGGCAGTCTGAGTTGAAAGTGACCTGTCCAAGATCATGTCCATGGACTCATGAAAAGCTCAGGGATCTTAGAACCCAACATAGAGTCTTATCTGTCAGTCCATGCTGTTTACATTTGTATAAAAAGGAAAAATAACCAGGTTCTTTTTGCCATTAATCTATTTTAAATGCCACTCACATCACTTAACAAAGGACATTCTGTTAAGTGATCAGCTTCCACCATCAGTATGGCATAAGTGTGCAAGGCTTTATATAGTATTAGCATAACAAGCTCAATTTCTGTAAGTTCAAATTGAAGCTGCCTGGTATGCATTCAGATGTCAGTTCAATGTCACAACTTTAGATTAATGTAAGAAAAATGGTGAGGATAATTTACTTACCATTTGTGATGCATGTAAGTTACCAAGGTGGCTTCATAGTTGGAAAATATCCAATCTATATTTAAATTTTAGTTGTCAACTTCACTTTGGATAGAGTCCAAGGAAGGATCATTCCTTAAAATAGTTGTCAATAGAAGGATATTTTCCTGCAAATTTGAATGTATGATTTTGATACTAGGTGGTTGAAATCAGAGTACAAGGGTGATCTGTTTGCTGTGTGGTGGCTTTGCCTTTAAGACATGGTTTTTCCACAGCTGTGGTCACTTGCTTCATCACCTCTTTTGTTCTCTGATTCCTTGAGATACATATCCATATAATTGGTTTTAGGACTCAGAGCAACTTTCCAAGAATCATACACTGGCTGTAAAGTATATTTGGCAAAGAATTATCCAAGGTTTTTTGTCAGAAAAGAAAGGTGTTTCCATGGTTCTGAAGATCTCTGACATGGGTGCATTTTTGTTCTTGGGAATAATATTAACTAATAGCAAGGCCTGTAAATACAGTGAGAGACAAATTAGAATTCAAAACTCTCCTGAAATGTGATAAAATTGTCAGCCCTTTGCCATGTTTATGTGGCAGTAATCAGTTGTACAAATATAAGATGAGGTTAAACCAGCTGCACTGCAATACCATGGAAAAGGATATGGGAGGCAATCACAAACTTGAACAATAGTAAAGTGTCCTGCTGTTACGAAAACAAGTAAAATATCATGCTGGGAGATATAATCTCTGCTGGCACTTCTGAAAACTGACACAGTCATCTGACTTGTGCAGTTCATGCATGTCTTTCCAAGCACTGATCATTGTCTTGGCTTCTATTATTGAAAAACACTATTTATGTATCCCATTTAGAGCTCTACACGTCCATCACAGTGCTGTTCTTGAAAGGTTTTGTACCCTTTTTAGTGTTTACAATGTCAACCTGAAATGCAAAGTGTTCTTTATTTGCAAATCAAACTTGTGAAGAGCAAATGCAGTATTTCAGCCATAATATTCTGAGATATTTGTCCCAGATCGTCATAGTATTTTTTTGGGTTTTTTTTTTTTTTCTTCTCAGGGAACCAGACTGCTTGTTTGTGTTAATGAGTGATTGGGTCTTCCCCGTTTTATTCTTTTCAAGAATATGTGTTTGCAGTTTTAAAATTTTCAGTTTTAGATGGAGTGCAATTTTCTTCAGTATCTGCAAGTACAGTTTCATGGTGTCATTATTTGATCTAACAGGAACATGCTGAGATGTGAAGTGTATCAGAGCCAGTTATTCTAAGAACTAAACTTACTTTCTGTTGTATTTCCTCATGGCTGGCAGCCATTGCTGGAAGAGACCAATGAAGCATTATTTAGATCTGCAATCATTCCTGGTGTTTCCAGAAAGCTGCAGGTCTCTGAGTTTTCAGTGCCTCCCTCCTTACAGTCATGTTTCTTGCTTTTCATACCCTGAGTCACTTGGAAGCCCAGTTCATCCTTATCCCAGATCATTATTCCTCCTAGGCTATGTAAGATGAGCTTCTGCATGGCACAGTCACTGTCCTGTGAATCCCTCCCTGAAGATATGGCTCCCCAAACCGGAAAAATCCAAATCACAAAACCAATGATTTCCACAGCACATATGAAAGACAGATATTATCAGAAATAGAAAGAAACATAGTTTTATATAGAGATGTTACTGGCATTTCCTTGGTCTTCCCTTTGTTTTCTTTTCTAAAAATGTTCACACCAAACAGCCTTAGCAGAATTGACCTGAGTAGCCCATGACATTTTCCTTAGGCTATATGGTTTTGTGAAATGTTTTTCTTAACCATGGTTTATGAGCTGGTCAGTATAACAACACTAAAAGAATAATTTCCTTAAGGTTAAAGACTGTCATGGAAGAATTCATATAACTAATCTGGATAAAGGGATAATTAAATTGCATTGATCCAAATGAAACAAAGTTTGTTGTTGTAATGGAGATTTTACTGACAAATGTCTTGTGCATGCAGATGCTCAGTTGTATAGAATCAGAGTAAAAGCCAAACTCATAAGTGCCTCACACTTTAAGAAAGGCTGCTAAATGGACAATTATATTTTAGCACCTGTCACACAGTCATTATTTATAACAAGCTCATTTCATTTTACATGCTATTTAAGTGCTCACCATTGTTAAATATTTTCTTGTTTATATGTATCTTTAGGGTAAAGTCTCGTCACTGAATCAAACCAGAATCATTCTATATCATTGAATTTAAAGTCTTTAATGCACTATAGTGGCCTTCCAATGAGTACTGTGGGTTACCTCCAATAAATCTGAGGAACAAGAGCAGTTGTCTCAATCTGAACACAACAATTAACTGGAAACAAGAAGTTCAAGCAATGAGCATCAAGAAATTGAAGAGCAGAATCAGTGAAAAGGGTGCAAGCTCAGTCTGCACTGTTTGCAGTGAGGTGCAGGGTGCTGGCAGGGGAGCATTGGCCACTAAAGGGTTGCTTGGACCCGTGCCTGGTTATCTCAGTCCAAGGCTTGCAGAAGATACTGTGCTAAGGGCCTTGCCAGGGCTCTTCTTCTAACATTTGGGTTTCTGAGCTGCACTAGTGCTGCCATCATGCTAAATGGAGACATGTTTAACATCATCGTGGCTGATATTGCTGTTACTTAAAAGGGTGTAATTCCTCACTTGGAAAATTGCAGTATGCTTTGATAATATATGTGGAAGAGTATCTGACAGGTAGTACCCAAATTCAGGGCACTTGGGCATGAAAAGTTTTAAAATTCAGTGGAAAGAGTGCTTTCCCATAACTTCAAGAGCTCCAAAGCCTGTTTTTTTACAGAAACAGAAATAGTTTCTTCCTAAGTCTATCTCAAAGTGCACATTTTACTTTCTATTCCAGTTGTCCTGATTAGTTAAGGCCTATCATGACTTGGTAGGTCTGTTTGTTGGGAGCATGATTTACCAGGTAAAACAAATTTAATGAATATTGCTCCATCTGCTCCTTGAGGATCACACTGACAGTGAGTTAGTGAATAGTAGTCATAGAGTAGAATGTCAGTAGCATAGTGAGTGCTACTGATATCGGTGGGACTGATGTTACAACAACTTCTAAGGTGAGTGGAAGATGGTCTGGTTTTCAAAATGTCCAAGATGAGACTTCTGCAACTCATGGTGGGAAATACTGAAGTAATTACAGTTTGTTTAACTGTGTCAATTATTCTTGATGAGTTACAATTACACCCCCAGGCAATGCTAAAGCTGGCAGTAGCAGCTGGAAAGCTGCCCAGCACAAAAGGACCTGGGGTGCTGGTTGGCAGCAGGTGAACGTGAGCCAGTGTGTGCCCAGGTGGCTGGGAAGGGCAGTGCCTTCCTGGCATGTATCAGGAATGCTGTGGTCAGTAGGACCAGGGCAGTGATTGTCCCCCTGCACCCAGCACTGGTGGCACCACACCTCGAGTTCTGAGTTCAGTTTTGGGCCCCTTGCTACAAGGAGGACGTTGAGGTTGGGAGTGAGTCCAGAGAAGGGCAACAGAGCTGGTGGAGGGCCTGGAAATGAAGTCTGGTGAAGGATGGCTGGGGGAGGTGGGGCTGATTAGCCAGGGGAAAAGGAAGGTCAGGAGAGACTTTATCACTCTCTACAATTGCTTGAAAGGAGATAGGGTGGTGAGGTGGGATTTGGTCCCTCCTCCCAAGTAGCAAGCCTAGTACTTGATCAGATGAAATGGCTTCAGGTTGTGTCAGGGATGGTTTAGATTGAATGTTAGTAAAAATTTCTTCACTGGTTATCAAGCTTTGGAATAGAGAAATGGTAGAATCACCATCTCTGGAGGAATTAAAAGACATGAAGATGCAGTATTTATTGTCATTGTTTAATGCTGGACTTGGCAGTGTTAAATTTACAGGTGGACTCAATGACCTTAAAGGTTTTTTCCCCACCTAAACTTTTCTATGATTATTCCATGGATGGATGGTGTTTTCTTCCTTAACAAGTGGTCTGCTCTGAATATTCAAAAGCACAGAGCAGTGGAAAAAAATAAGAGTCTGATAACAGCAGAGCTGCTAAATGCTTGATGTTCCCTATAGCATCCTACTCTGGGCTTCAGAGAAAACATCAGAGTGTGATACACATGGTAGTATCTGTTACACACTGTTTGACTGGATAGGATGTTGCTATCCTGGATAAAATAATTCCAGTTCTACCTCATCTTGTCAGGATAGAGGCAGATAACTTTAATCAATGTATGGATCTCCCTGCTTATTTATGAATTCTGCAACAATATAATTAAAAATCTGCTGCCTGGAGATTTATATAATTAATTTTAAATTAGTCTCATTATGCTTTACTGCATGGCAATAATTTGCATAACAAAGGAGACTTCCTGTGCACATGGCAGTGGCATTCAAAAGCTTTTGAGAATATGTGGTTTATATTAACAGGAAAATATTAAATATTTGGGGACAGCTGATTTTATTACTCATAAAAGTTAATTATTATGGTCAAAAATTTGATAGGTAGAAGAAAGTAAACAAATACTGGTGTACTTGCCAAGGAAGAAGTTAATGTCAAAATGACCACTGTATCACACAGTGAAATGGCAGCTTTTAATTTTGTCATGAGAATTTGTAAAGAGTAAATCATGGAAATGCACAATATTTCAGTGTGCTGACAGAGGAACCTTGAATCTCCTGAAACACAACAAAACAATCTTGCACCTTTACATTAATGATGTTCATCTGAATTGTGGTTCAGTGGTTTAGTTCAAATTCCCACTTGATGGTATATGGTTGTAGTCAGAAGGTACCCACATAACATAGCTCAGAATCAGAACAATAACACAACTTAGCATGTTTTTTGTTAGGTTTCAGAGAAAAAGCTGAGATGGGGTGTGAAGAAAATCAGTTTCTTTCCATTAGATAATGAGAGGAACTGAATGATAAAATTCTAAAAAGAGTTGCAAAATCAACACCTTCTGAAGGGACAAAAAATACACACAGCCTTCAGATAACATAAAACATTATACAGCAGTGATTTTTTTAAACCTACATCTTATTAAAACTTATTTTTCAGCTGTTGCCAAGATGTGATTACACACTGAAAAACCTTTTTCTTACTGAATATTGTGGTTTAGCTTGCCATTCAAGAGTAACTCACAAGAAGTTTAATAGTTCTACAAAAGACATCATTGTACAGATTATATTAAAATTTCTCTTCTTTGTTGCATTTAGTTCAATTTTGAGATTTAGCTTAAAAATTGCAACTCATTATTTGGTCTAGGTAGACCCAGACAATACATGAGGAGTTTTACAATGCCTTGGTGAGTGCCTTGTCTCTTTAGCAGAAAATCACAAGAGCTCATTCTCTGGGGCTGGGGGCATAGCCATTACCTGTACACCAAATTAATATGGGAAATAATTGCATTGGTAATGAAGTCAGCTACATTGTGCCCACATTAAAACATCTCAGAGAATTTCAGTGGCAAAATTAGTCTGCCTTAGCCTTGAGTTCAGATAGAGTATGGTATAAAATGAATGCATATTCAAGTTTTGGTTAGGCTTGTAGCTCTAATAAAGTTTTGAGATGATTTTTTCTGAAATGGGATTTTTAATGTATGAATAAAAAAGAGGTAGTTCCATGAAGAGGGGAAAGTGAAAAAAAGTCTCGGTAGACAGTAGGAAATCATGAGTCATTTCTTGTTTATAAACTGTAATGTTTGGTGTGTTTCACATTCTGTCAGGTTCTTTTTGTTTGATATTTTGACTAACTTTTGACCCTTGATGAAAAGTGTGAGCATTGAACTACTTTTAAGCACCATTTTTATTTTTAAAATTTGTTGACTAAACAAGTGATATACTGACAAATTCGCTGTAGATTATCTGACTGTCAAAATTTATATCAAGGAATCCTGAACATGAACACACTAGGGAACCCTTTCTGAGGATAATTACCAGTTCATTTGAAATAATTTGAGTTTTTCTCATGTCTAGACTACAATTAACAGGAGAGCCTTGTTTACATAATTTGGTCATCCTAAGAATTAAATTTATGGGGTGGAGAGAGAGAAAACTTTGATGTATACAATTCTACAGTTCTCCTTTTCTTGTTACTTTCCTTCTCTGGAAATGCTGTTGCCAAATTGGAGTGAGTTTTCTTCTCAGTCTCCAAAAAGTTTTGCTAGAAAAGATAAACTTCCTGCTAATCTTCTCTCATGAGTACACATAGACTTGGCATGTTTGGAGGAATGTCATCACAGTGAATAGACTTGGGAAGAAGTGTGTGGGGTGCTGGGGGGATGGTGAGCTGGGATAAGGAGGAAAATAATATAGGTAATATAGGAAAAGGAGACTAAAAGGTTGTGTGTGTCTTTCTATCTTAGGAAGATAGTACTGTGTATTGCAAAGGCCATAATAGAATCTAGATAGGAAGAAAAAAATTAGATCATTGTTGTATACATTAAATTTTGTGAATATCTTTGTAATAGAAAGATAAGAATGTTCAAGATGTTATTGTCTTAGAATAATCAATTTCTGAGTCATGCACGAGCTGTTTCTTGTCTATGGCCATGTTGGATATCTGAGGATAGAGCTGAACTCAAAATTTCATTTATCTCTATTTGTAAGACTTAAAAATGATGAATGTCAGATTTCAAGACATCTATGGGGAAACTGTTGTTTAAAAGCCATTTCCTATAATCCAAATGCAAAGAGAAACAGTTTTATAAGATGATTTGTTATCACCTGTAGTGTTTTTGCTGTGTCATCTTTTTTTGTACCTACCCAATGGCAATGTGAGCAAAGAACAATTAGCTGATAGAAGAGATACTGCAACGAGTGCCAGATACTGCTAATCCCCTAGGAAAGTGCAAGGGTTTCTACTTCCAGGCAGTTTCTGTGTCAGTCAAACTGGATGCCAGTAATCTGATGAAGAAAACCAGAAAATCTCAAAAACTGTGCATAGACCAGGGTGTTTTAACCAATTTTAATGAAGTAGGTTACAGAAAACTTTGAAATACATAATATTGGAGACCTTGATGAAAGACAGAGCAAAATATTTTCAAAACCTAAAATTAAAAAAAAATTAGGTTTTCAAACTCAGCCACCTACACAGATTTGAATGTGACTTACAAAGAAAAAACTGTGTAGTGAAGAGGTAGCTAATGATAGATTCTTGCCTCTTTGTTCCAGACATTCAGATGAGAACTGTTGCATGTTGAGAAAATTGATGCAGTCTATCATATACCTTCTAATTCCTTTTAGAATAGCCTCTTCCTATTAAGTGCCCATATATTTTCCACAAGGAATCTCAATTTAGCAGAAATTCTTTTGGTCATGATTTTGACATTGTTTAATAGCCATGCTTAACATATGGCACAATCAGTCATGTTTTCCTTTCTGGACAATCTTGGATTTCTAAACTTTCTTTTTCAATCTTTAAGTATTGTAGCAAAGAGTTATCCTGACATATATTTTAATCATTACCTTTAAAGTGTTTAGCAATTATCTTTTGTTTGATTTTATGCAGCCCATCTGTACTAAGTTCTGAGGATTTTATTACCCTTTTCCACCCTAAAGAGCAACAGTAGGCTTAGTCAGTGGTTGTTCAATTGTCAGTGTCTAGTTGCCACTATATGTATGCATTTGGAAAACACATGGCACATCAATTACAGTGTTTTCTGATATAGACTGAAATTCCATCAACTGTGGCCAATAATAATATTGCACTGGCTCAAAACCAAAGAATGCCATGTTTTGACTTGTGTATCTCAGTGCTAGTTTAGCATCATACATCCCAAAGGAATTTCTTTCTTCTCATTTCCCCTCCCTTCCTTTCCTTCTCATCCCCCTCTTTCCCTTAACTGGAGAAAGTCCTAATAGGTAGAATCCAATAAAATACAGCTGTGATACTGGTCACATTCTTCAGAAGAGTTTTATTAATCAGGAAAATTCATGTTCCCATAAGGCATTGGTATTTGTTTTTTTTTTTTTTTTTTTTTTTGCTATTTCTACTTATTTGCTTGAGTTTTACTAGGACTTTTACGATGCAGTAAAATATAAAAGCACAAGTAAAGCACTGGGAAGCTTCTTAAGCCAAGTTCCTGTGCTCCAGTCTGAGCAGGAAGGTCTTAGCAGGGAAATTAATCTCCTGCATGACGGCATTGACGTAAGTCTCTGCTCAGTTTGTGTGTGCATGTAAACAGGGAAAGTAAGAGAGAATAAGACTATTTTATTTAGAATTTCATTTACAATTCGTTTTACTTAGGGAAAGTAAAAAGGGAAAGCAGAACCTAAAGGCCTACACAACTCTTTTCACAGAGCTTTAGCACATGTACTACAATAGATCCAGTGACATCTGCAAACTCTATCTGCATTCTGAATGAGTCACAAATCTCTTTAGTTCTGTCTGGTTTCTCAAGCTTGGAGCAGTCATTAGGTGAAGTTTTAGAGTGGTTTTTGCTGACGTCAACGTGAGGAAACCAATTGAGACTGTCCTCCAGTGCTCAGAGTGCAGTAAGATTAATGCAAACCTGGTCTAACAGTTGGGTGAAAAACCACTCAGCCTGATCCTTAACAGGATGAATTGTGCCAAGGAATATGAAGAACAGGGTAACTGTAATTCAGCTCTTAAACCATTGCACACACACAGTTCTAGTAGGTAGTATTATTTATCAAGCCTGACATGCTTGTTATAAAATTACCTTTTGCATGGCAGGCAGTCACAGCATCTCCTTTAACCTGTTCCTGGGGACATCAGACACCTGGACAATTTTATTGGCTTGCTGCAGACAGATTTGGAGACCCTCCATGGAGATTGGAAGCTGGTAAAAGGCTTGTTGAGAGGGTTTTCCCTCATTATAAGGGAAGGGAAGATTCTGGAAGATATTCTGTCTTGTAAAGAGCCTTGCAAGTCCTTCTTGCTGAACTGACACTGATGGTATAGACAGATTTCATATAATCCCCTCTGGTTTCTTCTGCACCAAATTTGAATCTTTAGTCTCTACACAGCCTTTATTGAGTGAATTTATTCCAACAAGCTTAGAAATACTTGAATAAAAATCTTCTAAGGAATGGTTGAACAAGACACGTTGCCTTTTTACTCTAAGAAGGTTTCTCTTTGTGCTTTACCTAGTCATTTAATTACAAGTTTCCTAACCAGTAAACTGGTTCAAGGTATTGCACTGAAAAATAAGACAGCCTTCTTTTCACATGTTCTGCTTTAGATTTTTATGTTTCAAGCCTGTAAGAGAAACATGTAGAAATATGCTGTCTTTTTTTGAACAACTTCATTAGTGCAAAAAATGGATGTACAAAACTTAGCTCTTCACTTGTTCTCTTGTTGCTTGTAAACAATATGGGAAAACATCTGACCCCATACTTAGAGAAGCAAAACAGAAATGGTGTTTAATGGATTAAAGCTTTAAGTGTCACTTTTTTGTTGCCAGAATTAAGGGCCAAAGTTCAGAATTTGGACTAAGTGGCAAACAAGTGAAAGATTGAAAAGCCCAAGTGCTACAGCTAACTGATAAATGGTTTAATGCACACTAAAATCCAAAACTAATTAGCAGGTTCAGTTAGAAGCTGATAATAGCAGGTGGTTACCAAAGAATTTTAGAACTATGAGGTTGGATGATGTATTTAGAGATGATTTGATCTATATTCTCATCCAAGTCAAGGCTAATAATTTCTGACACATGCTTATATAGCCTTTTAAAAATCCATGCTTAGAAAGCTACTCATGTTTTTGCAAGAACAGATTCCCTTAGCAATTAATGTCCTTATTACTTTCCTTTAAAAAGTATTTTTTCACTCACTGAATCTTTATTACCACAACTTACAAGCCCATGAGCTATTTTGTTATTTCTTGACCACAGAGGTAGGGAAAATAGTCTGTTTTCATAAATTACACGGCTATATTTATGTTCTGGAATATTTTTAATTAGATTTTCTTTTCCTTTTCCTTAGGCTACATTGTGTGACCTTCTGTCTTTACTTGTGAGATGTTTTCTAAATTTCTGTTTTGTCAGGGCTCAGTCCCGTATGTGACTGCTGAACTGTGTTGCCTCAAAGCAAGAAGCAATGCTTGAGGTGAGCTAGGAACACAGAGTGGCAGGTTGTTCTTCTGGACAATACTCCTTTTTGTGTCTCCCAGAATCATGCTTGTTTTTGCCTGAGACTGTCATTGTTTGGTGCATCATTCATTGCTGCTTCCCATGCATTTTCCAAAGAAATGCTGCTGAGCCAATGGCCCCTTGTCCTGCAGATTATTCCCATGTGTATGTAGAGCTTGGTATTTTTTATATCCTCTTTTTTTTTCCTGTACATTTCTGCAGTTTGCCAAGGACATTCAGAAAGTATTACTGGCTTAATATCATTTTGGAATAAGAATAACTCCTTTCTCCATCCAAACCATTGAAGAAAATATTGAATAGTGCTGGCCTTGAGACAGCAAGCTGCTTAGATAAATTATTTTTCTACTTTGACAGAATTACTACTCTTACAGAACAGTTTGCCAGTTATTTTTCTCACTGATATTCCAGCATTTTTATAAAGGTAATTTCTTTTTCACATATGTGGTTGATCCTGCCTTTATAATTTCTTTTTCTCCCCTTTCTGTTGATTCTCCCACCTATGTGTCTTTCTACAGAAGTAGAAGAGGTCTTAACCCCAACCAGCAATGTTTACACATATCTTCATGGCCAGAAGGTGTTTTAGCTAGAAAGTAGAAAGCATCAAGTGCCTGACACATACAGGTCACTGCTTCTTAATTTTACCATCTTAATTGCCCACAGCTTTGAAATCAAAGTAGGAGAAATAATTGCATTTCCTGACTTCTGGCAAAGAGCTACAGATCAATAAGAAATATGTGGCATTAGAACAAGCACAACAGAGTGTTTTGAGTTCTACCTCGTATGTAGTCTTTAGCCCTGAGACATAATATTAAATATCAAATTACTTAAATATTGCTATAGATATTGAAGTTTGGAAAGCTCAGGTTCTGTGAGTGGTAAACTATGACAAGGTTTTGGTCCAGAAAGTCTTTGCTCACAGTAACATATGCATGGGACATGAAATAAAATAACTTGCATCACGTAGAGCAGTGGTCATTGGTTGTGGTGGGCAAACAATAACAGCAATAACTGGAAAATAAACTGAGAAAAAATAATTTAGATGTTTTCTACTTGATGTCGAATTTTGATGTTTTCCAGTGTTGTAAAATTAAATAAGGTATCTCTAGAGCATCATTTAAATAGGTTTTTACCATTCTAATTAATCCTAAAATGATTAGCTTGAAGTAAGAAATATGATGAAGCTTGTCTAAAGAGGACCTTTTAAAATTAGAATAATGCTTTCAAGGAACAGCTCATTATAATTACACTTCCTCATTATGATTGAAGTGCACCTCTTCAGTGCATTCTGTGTATCAGGCCCAGCATAGCCTACAAT
This sequence comes from Haemorhous mexicanus, assembly GCF_027477595.1. Lineage (NCBI taxonomy): Eukaryota > Metazoa > Chordata > Aves > Passeriformes > Fringillidae > Haemorhous > Haemorhous mexicanus. The sequence continues at coordinate 24,040,655 of NC_082348.1, read as the reverse complement.
TTGGAGTACTTATAGCCTACAGATTGGAGCAGTATTACTCCAATATGCTCTAATTCTGCTATCTGCAGAGGGGTGAAATTTATACATGTTATTTTTCCAGGGGGACTCAGGCTTTAGGCCTCAGTCTAGTTAATCTACCACATGTTTCTGAAATGCCCTCTGTCAAAGGGTTTGTGTGAATACTTAAACATGTCGAAATTATTTCTGAATATTATAAACAAGTCAGTGGGTAGTTGCTGTGTTAAATAAAAAAAATTGTCAAAAATGTCTCTTTGCAAGATGAAAACCAATGCCATTAAAGTTATGTTAGCATTTCCTATTGATAGTACTTTTTTTCCAAACCATTCTTGAATGAAAGTCCCATGAACAGCAATGTACATAGAAGCTGGCCCAGAAAAATTTACTTTTAAGATGTTTGCTAGTTTCAGAACCAATAAAACTGTTAGATAAAAGGTTTTGGAGTTCAGTGGGAACATATTTGGTACAGCTTTCATTGAGAATTTGGAGAACTTTTCTTTCTTTTAACTTTCTAGATTTTTACCCTGAGCTACACAAAATCTCTCTAAATAACAGAAGTATAGTAATATATGCACATAATGTGAGACAGAAAGGAAAGGGAGATTTCTTTGTGATTTTTAGCTTTATGTATTATCAGTGAGTGAGCACACTTCAAAAAGTAGCGAATTATTTTGAAATTCTGAAACCCAGGGCAAGAAGACTATATGAAGGAAACAGTAAATTTTGGCGGACAAGAATGAATGAGATGATGACTGGATGAAGGTCTTTAAAAATTTGACAACTCTCTGAACGCTGCATGTTGTTGAATAAAGATTTTCAGATCCTTCAAGGTCTTGCAGTCTGGCACAGGTAATTGTTTTCCTGGTGAAGATGTATTTCTCTCTCCTTCTCAGAGGAATAGAAATAATGGGGGAGATGAAACTGAACTACACAAAATAACTGCTGATGACAGTCTGATAATTTTCTGTTTAGATAGTTGCTCCATGGCTGTGTTAAGAAATTAGTTTTATCCAGTGTGGGGATCACTTACTGGGTCCTTTCAGGCTAACCAAACTTGACACCAGCACTCTGTTGTAAAAGCAGTGTATTTTACCTCGAGGAAGAGACTTTACTTTTCTCAATAAAACCCACCTAACTCCTAGGTTTTCCTTCAGGAAAATACATGTTAATAGAATACATGTTACCTCTCTGCTATACAGAGTTATTTAATGAACATATTGTCAATTGAATAATAGTTTCTGCATAAAGTAATGAAACCTTTCATGGTCATATACAACCTAAGACGCATCTCCCTTATCTTGCCTCAAACTTTGATATTGCCAGTGTCATGCACTTAACTGTGTAAATCTCTGCCCAACCACTAATGCCATTGCAGGATCCCAACCCTCGTGATCCTGCTTGCCCCGTGTCAGGAGCTCCACCCCGTTCACCCTGGGTGCTGTGCAGGAATGGAGAGCTGCAGTGCTGGGTGCAGGGCAGAGCCAGTGGCAGGACCGTCCCTTGCTCGGCAGGAAGGGGGCACGCGGTTCTGCGTGTGCAGCTGCACACCTGCTGCTGCCCTGCTGCTGGTTGGCCGCTCCTCTGGCTGGCTTCCATGTGTCCCATCAAGACCTGTGCCAGCCCAGGTTTGTTAGGAGCCCTCTGACGTGTGTGGGTGACTGTGTCTCACCTGAAGCCCTCATGACTTCAGTTCTCTGAGAACCACAGTCGGCCGCTTCTGCTTTATGGCTTTGTTTACAGCCTGGGCTCCCTGCGGTTGAATTCTTCCTGATTTATGTCAGCGTGATGTCAGAGCAAGATTTCCAGTTTGGATCTATGTTGAAATCTTATCTTGCAAACAGTAACAGTTTGCTACTGGCACTATCTGAACTTGGTCATTTTGTTTTCCTCACTGATGAAGCTTTGGTTTGGTTCATGTAGTTGTGGTCCTACCAGCTGCAAACACTACATTCTGCTTCAGCCAATTCTAGGTCATTAGGTTATGTATGCTAAAAATTATGAGCAGTGCTTTAATTTGCATAGTTATATCCACACATCATCCAGAGTGAATAAAAGCCAGATTGTAAAATAATTACAATCTCTTGAAGTAGAGCCAGCCTTACAGACCAGATCCATCCGTCTTCATTAATTTGTATACAGTTTTTTTTTTTTACCAGAGCAAATTTTCTGAAGGTACTCGCATGGGAATGCTGAAACAGCTGCACAACTTTTATTTTGAAGAAAAAAAAGTTGAGACTCGGAACAGCGTGTTTTAGAGAGAGAGAGAGAGAGAGTGACTCTGCATTTAAGACTTTGACCAGTAAGTGTAAGAAGTGCTCTCATGGCTGGGATAATCTAACAGATTTTTACCTGGGTAGCACTTGGCAGAGCTCCCCCCTTTCCCTGCAGAGTTGAAAGGGATCCAGTGCAGTTCTGTGCTTCGATCAACTTGACTCCAGTTGTGCTCAGCCTGCCCGGTTTGGTAGCGCACGGCTGTGCCTGGCTTCTGTGGCCTCTATGGCCCTTTTCTGCTCCACTGTCAGAAAGAGGGAGGGAGGCTTCCCCCAGCACCAAAATACCATTCTGTGTGCTCTCTGCAGCACAGTAGCTAAGAACAAATTTCCCGATTACTCCCTGGGTTTTTTTGGAGTTATTTGCTGGAAGAAGTCTTTTCCCCCACTTTAAATGGATGATTGTGTTACAATCAAGAAAAAGCATCTCCAAAGACCAATCTTTAGGTAAGTGATGCTATTATTACTTTGAACTGAAAATGTTATGAACTTTACTCTCCTGTTTGTTAACCTAAAGTTCGTATGCAAGCGCACAAAAAGTTGTTGAAGATAAAGGGTTTAATATTGTATAGCCTAGTAACATATTAGGTGATTTTGGTTCTGAGAATTTTTTTCTTCTTATACTGAGACTTTATAAAAATTATTTTCCTTCTTCTTTCTGTCCTCTGCATTCTCTAAAGTTTTGTGTGGGATTGTCTTTATTATGAAAGAGAGGCAGAGTAGCTTTTGAAAACTTTTTTTGTGTGCTCTGTTTTCCTACAGCTCCAAAGCCCCTCAGTGTATTTTGGAATTATAAAACTTTAAAAGTGGAACATGGTTCTTGGCTGGTTTTTCTGGTTTTGTCTGGATGGCAGAGTTTTAATACTTGAAATGATACACCTTTCAGAGTAAAGTAGCCTGCTTGCTGGGATGTGCAGACAAGTGCTTGAAGTCTAAATGGTCTGTAAGACACTTCTGATAGTAAGGGTTCAAGTCTAAAGAGTAAGAAGTTAGAATTTTAATGAGGTGATTCTTCAAAGCATCTTCTATATGAATTTGATCTCTGAAACATCTTTCTGATTATTTTATATTTTAAAGTAAATTGTAGAGTTCCTTTACAGATCAGGATTAGATCCAGTTTACTCGTGCTTTCTACCACAGGGGACTCCTTTCTTTCCTTCTTTCTTTGTTTCTTTTGTCAAGTCCTAGCTTCAAGCCAAATGACCTTGAGTGGGAAATAATATTTTTCTAACTGCTAGGAATAAGGCTGGAAGATTAAACAAATCTTCAATAGTTCACACTTCTGCTTATGGCTGGCGACAACTTTAAAAAAACCCCAACTCTTACTGGGTGACATCAGTAGGATACTGTAACCACAGTGTTGATATGACAAATAAATATAAGGTTATACATGGTCCCAGAGTAAATACAGGATTTTTATTTATTGGATCGCCACTACTGATGCTGTATGTGATGGGAGTGCAGTATCAGTTGGCATTGCAGCTCCAGAGTAAGTTCAGACAGATAGTCAGGCCAGGATTATGTCCTACTAACCTTAGATAAGGAGAAATCTTTCAGTGCCATTACAGTTGCATGGCAGAAGGACAATCTGGACACTAAAAGGTTACTATGGAAGTGAAATGACAAATCTGTCAACCTTAAATTTGAATCTCCTGTGTGTATGTGCTATGCAATTTATATCATAAATTAAGCATTTTGCACTTCAATAAAGAGGAGCTAAAAAGTTCTTTCACAGAAAGCTTTTGACTGACAATTGAGAGATATTTGATATTTTCCTCAAGTGATTAGTTTTTATTTAATGTTATATGGAATATGATTGTTTGAATATCAGTAACTATTTCCAAGGATCTGTGATAATTATCTTATTAGCTGTAATTAAAAAAAAATTGAAATGCGCATTCTTCACAGTCTTTTGGGGCCATTAGAGTTGTGGGTGAATAAGTGCTTATTTCCTAATGTTTGGTAGTGTGCTACAGAAATCTGCTGCAGCTGGTGTAGTACTGGATAGTTTGCAACAGCTTTCTTAATGGATGTTTCCCTAAATTGTCTTGTGGGAGTGAACTTGAGTCAATGAAATACAAGAAGTTTCAATGTTTCTTACCAAAATCCATTCCATCAAATCAGTTCTAAATACAGAACGGCAACTAAATACTGTTGGCATGCTTAATCCAGAGTGAGAAAACCCCTAATATGGAAAGCCCCCAAAGAGTCTGTGGCTCTGCAGTGACTCTTCTGGCAAAAGATCCCTGTAATACTACAGTAAATGCTTAAGAAATGTTTCCAAGGTCGAGACCAGCATAATATTTTAGGTGGCTCAAACAGAAAAACAATCTCTGTGTGTCATAAAGATTGTATCATGTACAGTAAATACAGATGCTATCCTCTATTAAAGAGCTGGGTTTTAATGCATGCTCTTTTTCCTTATGACTTTGGAAAATATTTCTCTAGTGAAAAAGTGTTCTTATGCAAGAATTGTGAAGATTTAATCTCAGTCTTTTGAATGCTGTGATTTTTTTTTGTCCATATAAGCAAAAAGGGTTTTACTGGGTACAAATCTTACATTAAGGTAACTGAATCACCTGTCTATCTGATTTTTTCCTTGAAAAGAAGAGAAAAAAAATCTGAAGTTTGATATATATTTATATTTATCAATGTTTTGATGACAGCCAACACTAATTATAGTTACTCTTTAAAAATACATCTTTCTTGGGAATTAAGTTAGAACTCAGTAAGTACCTATAAGTATCTTCCTACTTAGCAAAGTTGCATTTACAGTGGATCTATACTTGTTGTTTTTCCAGTATTGTAAAAATTAAATATTTATTCAAATTTATCCTTTCAATATTGCCAATACTGTACATAAGTGTGGGATGGGTATTATGTGTCAAAATGCAAAACTCAACAACACGAAGATATTTCTGACTTATTTACAAATTTTTTGCAAGTTCAAGAAATAAAAATAAAAAAATAGTGGGAACTGAGTGAAATGCTTGTACTTGCTACCCAGCAGTGCTTGGAAAGAACTAAATTAATTCAGAAATATAACTGTGTAAAAAAAAAAAAAAGGCAAGCTTATGAATTACATTGAACTGATTACTAAAGTACTGAAGCACATCAATTAGGGTAAAAATTTTTAATTGCAACAGAAAAGATTGGCAAATACTTACAGATTCCTGCATCCATTAATATCAAAGGAAGAATCTGCTACATGCAAAGATGTATTTCAACAGAATGTGTAGTTTGGATATTCCCTGGCTATTTTAATGCTAAGATAAATTACTGAGGACATTCCATGTTTTTATAAAGAACAGCATCTTGAGCATATTTGCTGTGACTGGATACGGTGAAATTAATTCAAACAGTAAACAAATCAGCTTTTTCAAAGAAAGCAATGGGAGCCTCATGGCTCCTGCATTTGAAATTGAACTGAATGAAGCCATATGAAATATACTTTATGAACAAATTCTTCTATGTCAACTGCATAGATTAGATAACACAATGGGTGTTCTGCTGCTCAAATTTCTATGAATTCTGTTAAAATATGAATCTGCACACTCATTAATCAAAACGTATACTGAAGCTAACATTTTTCTGCACTCTGGTTCAGTCTTTAGGGAGTGGGTTGGGTTGTATGACTTTGGCCTTCCTGGTTTGTTTGTAAATGGAAGCAAAAGGATCAGTGTGTCACAAGATAAGTTGTTCTTTGGGTGTCTTTGTCTTGGTAGGGTCCACAAAAGCCTGGAAATAGTTCAAGAAACCCGTGGGCTTTGAGATTTCCAGATCAAAGGCAGCTGGATAGTGATGAAGAATTTGTCCTTGCTGTGTAATGTCTTTGATTTAAGGCTCGTAGTGTGTTTAAGAAGAATTAATGCGTTAGCTTCAAGATTTTGTTCTGCACATTTTCTGTTTTGTTCTGCACATTTTCTGTGGTTTCATGCAATATTGGATTGAAGGTTTTCCCTTTGAGCAGGAGGAACAGGAAAATGGGGGCTGACAGTGCTGAAAGCCAGAGAGAGAATAAGGTGAAGCCCATCAGTTTTCCTGCTCCTCGGGGAGCTCTGGTGTCACCTTCTCTCTGCATGTGTCACCTTCTCTCTTGCTCTCTTGGCTGCTGTTCCAGTGCATTCACTCATTTACATTTGCAAATGCTGGGTGAACTGCAGTTAACTAGACTGGACCACTTTGGAACTTTGGGTTCTCTTTCCCTCAGAAATGCTCCAGTCCAGTCCTTTGGTCTCTGGTCCCTCAAAATATATGTAGCTGATTTGTTGTTTTATTTTACAGTAAGATTGGGTTTAAATACTAAATGCTGTTGTCAACTGTAATCAGTTGGCAGAAACTATTCCAGCACTATTTCTGCACCACCATAGAGCAAGCACATAGGTAATTATATTTGGTACAGAATATTGTTTACAGACACCTGATTTCCAGAAAATGTTTATACTGCTGTAATTTGTGGAGTAAGAACAATCCATATCAGTAATGTTTGAGTTTTAATAATAATACAGTAAATAATAATAATTTCTGCAACTTCTAGACATTCTCATTTTTGCCAGAGACTCTTTTCTTCTTGAAAAAATATACTAACATGTCATTACTAGCAAAAAATAGCCATCAGAGTAATACCCTTACTTGGCTTCTCCTTCTTTCCTTTTTAAAAAATTCTTTCCTCTCCTGAATGCTTGAAATATTCAGGAGTTTTATCAAGTACACGAGATACATCTTTATAGTGTGGTAACAGGTTTTTTTCCTATTTGTCAGTTTTGTCTTATTCTTTATACTCTGGTGTCAATCTAGTATGTGCTGAACTGACATATTTGTGTTTTGCATGGGCATAGCTGCTGTTGGCACCTTTTCAGTTTGTGTCTGTGGAAAGGTACCAAACCAGAATAAGAGATGAAGAAGAAGCAACTCAGTAAACAAGTACCTGTGGGCAGCATAGAAAGTTGTAGACTTCAGCTGCTTAGAAGTTTATAACAAAAGTACATTTTCTCCCTATATTTTTAGCAGCCTACAAGTGCTGTTTTCTGGCCCTTTCACTCTAGGTGGACCTTGCAGCCACTCCCAGATCTGCAGGTGAAAGCCAGAATTTTAAATATAGGATGTGAACATCAGAATTGAACTTGATGTTGACTGTGGTGGTAAATATGAAAATCAGTGGCTTTAGTGGCAGAGTAACACTGAGAAGTTGGGTTGGGAGTTTTTGGAATTGGGAAAGGGAGAATGATGAGAAACTTTATAGAAATAGTCTGAAGCCAAAACCAAGAATAGGTGAGAGAAAAAAGGAAAAGAGAAAAATGAAATTAAATGAAAATTAAAAGAAGAAGAGAATGAGTAACAGAATATAATAAGTAATGTGGAAATATAAAGAAAAGCAAATGGTGAGCTGACAAAGAAATTAATGAGCATTTGGTCATTTTCAGTTTTACATTCTTACTCATCCCTTAATACACCAAAACATAAATTGTGGTAATTACTCCATGTTAGCTGAGGGTAGACTACAGAGAGTGACACTGTTGAAATATATTGAATATTTAATGTTGGCCTGATGGACTGTTTGGGACACTCCTGGTGTGCTTTTTTGTAAAATTCCCGAGCAAACTTTTCTAGAGTTAATGATGAATTCAAGAGGCATTACAAGATAAGTTGCTGAGTCATTTTTCAATTGGCATGAGTGAGCTTTGTTTTATTTCTTGTTGTCAAAAATGTCTGATTTTCAAGGTACTTTAGGGGTCTGGAAAATCCATTCACTAAGTGGATTCTGGTGGGGTTGTAGGTTTTTTTTTCAGCTTGCAAAAATTAGGTAAAGCAATTTCCTGATCACCAGAAGTGATGATAGATGGCTTTCATCCAGATCTTCATCTGGTGTTTGAAACATTGCCCAACAGAGAAATTAAGCCTGAGTCTGAAATTGTGGCACTCAGGGACATGGTGCAGTGGGACTTGGCAGTGTTTTGTTTCCAATTAGACTCGGTGATCTTAAAGGTCTTTTCTAACCTAAATGATTATTTTCTTCTATGATTCTGTTCTCAAGCACTGCCATTCTGCTTGCTGGAGCTCAAAAGCTTTCATCCAATGATCAGACCTTAAGGAATGTTCCTCTTGCTGCATCATGGTGATTGTTATGGGATTTATGTGTAAATGTTTGTACTTTTGGAGAAAGTTTGATTTCCTGGCGTCACCAACTGAGAAACATTTTGTACAGAGCTCATCTTTCTTTAATTCTGAATCCCCTAACTTTAGAAAATTTACCTTTCACAACTAGAACAGGTGCTCTTAACATCTCATTTGTAAACTAGATGTGTTTTCTTGTGTCTTTGCACTAACAAAGACTGGAACTTTTGTTTCATGTAAAACAGGTAAAATGCATTGGTGTAAAACTAAGGTATTGCAGTAACCTTTTCTATTGATAATGGACAATTACAAGGAATTTTTAAAACGTTGTGAGCCAAATTGTTGACTTCCTTAATGCTGGAGAAAGTATTTCAGTGCTATAACATGCCTCATTAAAATTAAATTATTATTATACCTCAATAATTGGGGTGTTGTTTCCAAATAATTAACAGCATTTCAGTGTTGTTCTGAGCAGAAATAAATTACCAAGTTCCCATAAAAATATATGGAGATTTTAAGCTATTTTCAACATGACTGATCTAGCCAGAATGATTGTCCCTTCAGGGCCTAAATTAAAATTTACTGTTGTGTTGCCAGGTCTCCCTTTTTACATTCCATCCTACTGGAATGTGAAAAACAACTTTAATGATTCTATTAGATGATGTAAAAGTGGACTACATAAAGGTTTCCTTAGGGATCCTCAAGTCCATGTCTTGGCACAGGCTGAGCTCTGTTCTGCTCCTGACTGCTCCTACCTCCTGACTCAGCTCCCCTGCATATTCTCTGTCTGTGCACTGCAGTGTGATAGGCTGAAAAACATGCCCAGTTTGAAGTGTTTGTTTCCTCAGTGTATGGAGTGGCTTCTCATCAACTTCTTAATAAGAGCTTTTTCCGCATGTACCTCTCTGCTTTCAGTCATCTCTTTGCTTGAGAGAAAGAATCCAGTCCTTCAGTACTCTTCACTGGGGACAGGGCAGCCCTGGCTGCAGGGACAGACAGCCACGTGGGAGGCTGGAGAGCAGCACCATGGAAAGGGACCTGGGGGCCCTGATTGATGGTGAGCACGAGCCAGCAGTGCCCTGGCAGCCAGGAGGGACAAGTGTGTCCTGGGGGACATCAGCATCTCCAGCCAGGCAAGGGAGGAGATTGTCCTGCTCTGCTCTGCTCTGCACTGGGGTGGCCTCCCCTCCAGTGCTGGGAGCAATTTTGGGACCCATAATATAAAATTGGTACAAAGCTGTTAGTGTCCAAAGGAGGGCTGTGAGGATGGGGAGGGGTCCAGAGCAGAAGCTGTATGAGCAGTGGCTGAGGTCACTTGGTGTGTTCAGCCTGGAGGAGTCTGTGGGGAGACCTCACTGCAACTACAGCTTCCTTGTGAGGAGAAGAGGAGGGGCAGACCCTGATCTCTGCTCTGTGCTGACCATGACAGGACCTGAGAGAATGGCCTGAAGTTGTGTTGGGTTGGACATTAGAAGGTTTAGGCTGGATATTAGAAAAAGGTTCTTCACCCAGAGTGGTTGGACAAACAAATCATTTAGGGCATATATATTGGTAAATGGTATGTGCTGTTTATATGCACCTCTTTCTTAAATCACCCTGCTAGGACTTTAATTTTTGTGTTATCATAATTTATTACTCATGTTATCATTCTCAATATGCTTTCCAAATTATTTTCTGCATTGTTTCTGCCTCATCCATTGCCTCCATCTTCTTTCTAAAACATTTTTAATTGTCCATATTCAGTGTTGTGTTGTGTGATGAAGAGCATTACTCTAGATGAAATATTTATCTAACCTCCTAGATACTTGCAACTTTATCCATTCTGGTAGCTTCCATAATCTCTTACCACTGAGCTTTATTGCTTTATTTAAGAGACTATGCAATGGATCTGAGCTGGTTCTAATGATACCCAGCTGCTTCTTAGACAGTAAACCATTGCTATTTATTCAACCAGAGACATATCCTTATCCTAGGTAATTTCATCAAGTAATATTTCCTTTCTTTCTTCATGAGAGTGTCTCATTAGGACAGCAGGAAAGACTTTACTGAAATCAATATATTACATAAGCACTTCCTCCTTACACATTAAACCAGTTAGTTTAGCAAAGAAGAAAATAAAAGTATTTTGCCATGATTCACTTTGGGCAAATTCATTTTGGCTGTATTTTATTATGTTTTAAGCATGTATGCTCTTATAAATCGATTCATTAGCTATGAGATTTTTTTTCTTTCAGTGAATCACAGGTAAAGAGACAGATATGTTTCCCATGTACTTCTTTACCTCTCCAAAGATGTGTGCCTTTCCTCAGCCCTCTAATACACTCTCCCTATTAGTTTGTGAAGCTCTAGCTAATGACAGAGCAACACTCAGCTAATTCCTCAATTATGTCATAGTGAATTTCATCAGGCTTTGCCTGTGCGAGTCCATGTTAGTTTCATTCATTTTATGCCTTAGCTTTTCTGATTCAATTTCCCATTCTCACTCTGTTTCTTCTGCTCCTTGCTTTCTCCTTCCTTTTCCTATAACTTTAGGATCCAAGATTTCATCATTTTAAGCAGAATTTGTTTGCACTTTCCTATAATATTTTTATTATTGTGCATAAAACTGAAATAATGGCCCATCATTTCTCTCCCTCTGTAATTATCTCTACTTCTTGAAACAACTAGTTGTCTCCAACAATGTGCTATGCCACGTTATTTTATTGAAAAAAACCCTCAGAGCTCTGGTCTCATTATCTTTCTGTGCTTTTGGCATTTTCTCTACTTCCTCATCTTGGCAGTGCTTTATAAATTTACTTCATTATTTGGTCTCTGCTGTAGTGGCTCTGTGTATCTCTGTTCTCTTTGCCTGACATGAATTGGCTGCATATTTATCTATCTCTTGTGGGCCTTTAGTAGGAGATAGAATGCTTGCTGTGCTGCTGATTGCTTCATGGCTTTGAGGATTGTGTCTGGCAGTGCCAGCAGCAGGGACCAAGGGGGAGCAGCACCAAGTGAGAATGGACCACGTGCCTCAGGCAGAAGAACATTTTGACCACTGTCTTGTACTGACTCCTCCTAGCAGAAGAGTGAGGTGTGAATTTTCTCTCCAGCAGGAATCACTCCTCTTACTGGAAGGTTTGGGTGTTCTGACTTGCAGTGAGGGCTGAACACTGGCATGAGCAGGCAATCTATGCAGCTGCTGATATAACTGCAGCCTTCACTAGTTAGCTAATTTCCTCAATCCATGCTCTATATTCATCTTGATGAAGTCCATTGTTCTGGGAGATGTCCCCCTGAAATGTCCCACACCCTGCTGCTGCTCTCCTGAACTGTGGAGGGACATCCTTGGCAGACATTTCCTACACTGAGTGGCAGCTCTGGCCAGCTTTCTTTGGCAGGAACACAAGTCTGGTTGTTTACATCAGGGTGGATGTCCACAGCATCAAGATCATTTTATGGGCTAAGACTTACCAGATGCAAACTGAAGGGACAGTGGTGTTGGCACCATTTTACTTTCCACTCACTGTGGTTTGTTTCCTCTGTGGCATCTGAAGTAGCAATGGAAAGCCCTGCCTCTGTGACTATTAACCATAGGTGAATTCAGCAGGCCATCTCAGTTTGTCTCTCAGATTCATTAGATTCCCACTGCATGCCACATTACTGTGACCTGAAGACCACAGTAATGCCTAAGCATACCTTATATCACACATTATGTATGTGCTAAATCTCTCCAACCAGATGGAGAAAATAAATCAGGGCTGCAGTATGAGCTAAAAGGTAGAACCAATTCTCCAGTCAAAGGACTGGGAGGACAATATGGTGGTTACTGTGTCTTTGCTGCTAGGAATTATCTCCCAGAGGGAACCCAGTAGCAGCAGTAAGTTCTCCTTCATTACAGTGCAGTCTAATAAATTAGTTTAAATACTTGCCAAAGGAGGTTGAAATTAATGTTTGACTTGGCACTGGAAGAACTGCTCACATGGGCAATGAAGCCAGGAGTTACCACCTCTCATTTAAAGATGGAATGTGACTCCAGCTAAACTTAGTGTGGGCTAACACACTAATTGCAAATTTGCATCTATTCTGCTGGTAAATAAGCTGTGATTAAATTCAGAAATGAAAGCAAAATTAATTAACCACACTGAAGACAGTCTGGAGAAGTGTCTTATGAAATTAAGTGAAATACAAACTAGTAAAGAAACAGCAGAGATTACATACATTGCCAATTCTTCATGTTTAGGTGTTTAAAGGCACACCTGCTGTTCTACATGGGCTGGTTTAAAACAAGAGGCAGGGAGGTGTTCATACATGAAACTCTCCTTATTTTGTTTAGTGAATATTCACAGAATACTGGATTAACTGGGTTGCTATCATCACTGTACCAAGATGTTGTATAGGTCCTATAGGTCCTGGACAGATCCATTAATATATTTTGGTATTTTGTAGGCTGCAGTGCAGCTATCTGAAGCTTCCATGTGAAGTGGCCTTCAGAAATTGCCAAATAAGCTCTTATAGAAACTTGCAGATTTGTTTGGTTAAAGGGTTTCATTTCTCTATAATCATATTTTTTTCCTTCAGGGTGTTTCTTTACTTAAATAAAAATTTGATTCTGCCAACACTGTGCCCATTAGAAGTCATTATAAGTCTACTGAAATTAAGAAAACACTGTCTCTTAGGGTTGAAAACTCTTAACACAGGATTTCATGGTATTAGTTAATGCAAGGTAAATAAACATTTTGTCCAACACTCATTTGGATTGAACATGGAGTTATTTGTACTTTCATTCTCCTACCAATGAAAAAAAACCATTAACATGTCTGCAGTACATGGAATGATGATCAAATTGCATTTAAATATAAAAAAGTGTTGTCGTTTTGGTTCTACAATTTGAGGTTTCTTGGCCAATGCACTAATTGGTGTCCTATTTGTAAAGAAGTTAGAAGCAAGTTAGCTAGCAACCTGGACATATTCATAAACTATTCTCTTTAAGGGCATGTGATCAAAAGTTTGAGTAAGTGTGGTATATGCAACAGTCGTTGAATCCATTTGCAAAATAGCATTTCTTTAATGTGAATAGTTTGATTTTAAAGCTCTACCATGTAGCTCTGCAGAAGCTTTAGCCCAGATTCTGGGACAGATGCTGCATAGTTCCTGAGACTGGTGCTGCTCTGTGGGAAGACCAAATGAGAAACAGTGCACTCTTGTTAATGTTACCTTTGTCATGTACATGGTGCAGTGCTTCAATATCAGATGATACACTGCAGAAGGAATCTGAATGTTACAATTGCACAGTGTGCAGTAATTTTAAAAAATGAAGAATGACTTTAGAGATTTTTCACTGCTCCAAGAGAAAAAACTACTTCTTTCCCATCCTTTCTTACATAAAAATTTACAACTGAAGAAAAACAGGCAAATGACAATTAGGAATGTTTAAATGATTGTATTTTAATTTATTTATAAGCAAATACTTGTTTAGTTTAATTTATGCATTCATGGGTTTTACAAACAAAAGGGATAACTCTATTTACCTGTCTTGACTTCATGCTAATAGAGTATATTACTCAGAATAAATCTCTATTTCAGATCCAGTAACAATTATTAGATCGATAATATCTTCTAGGAGGGCAAAAAAAGCTAAAATTATTAGCAATAAAGATTCTACCATAATTTTTGTAAATTTTTTAAATGCTCAATTATTTCTGTTAAAAAGACAGCTCTAATATTCTTTTCTCTGATTTAAGCTTGATTCATCCACTTTTGTAACTTTGCTCGATGGAAACACTTCTCCTTTTGAGTTTTTGCCCCTTATCTAGACACTGCAGACTTCTCTATTTTATATATGTATATATGCATATATATACTTGTGTGTGTAGATATTTATAAATATCTCTCTCAAGCAATTTTACTCTAAGGCATTCAATCCCTTATATTAATGGATTTTCTCTCCTGTTGTGTAGCCAGTTTTCAAAATCTTCCTTGAATTGGAACACCTGGTTGGATGCTGGTGTTCAGTGTTGATCCCTCCAGGATCAGGTGCAGAGGGATATCACTTCTACCTCTACTTAAGATTCCCTTGTAATATGTCCAAAATAGTACTTTACTCCCTTTAAGTACAATATTCAGATGATTCATTTTTGCATGGCATCCCTCACGATACTTATGGGAGACTACATGTGGATATTTATCTGTTTATTTGAAAGCTTAAAAAAAATAGGTCTATTATATTTATTTAATTAAACAAAATGACTTTGTTCAAATGATCTGACCTGATATAACTCAGCTCACATGCTGATGTCTCAATCACTGGGTTAAATAAATATTTTCAAACCTGGCTTTGTGGTTCTTTCAGGAGTCAGCAACAGATGAGTTTGTGATTATCTCATGCCATGACAATTAAGGCACTTCCATAACGTATAAGAAACCCCTTCCATAAATCAGAGGGAAGATTTTAACAATTGCAAACTTTAATGAGCAGGTGGGGTTTAAACTGTGTTGATTGTTCTAAATAATTTATGAAATCTCCTGTAATTTTAATGATGTGAATTTTGGATCAGATTTTAGTAATTAAAATAGCTATTAAAATTAATTAATCAGTTAGAAGCAAATATGTTCTTATCAGTAAATAATTTTAATTGAATTTATTATCCAGCCTTCTAGCCCCATGTGACAGTCAAAACAGATTTGTAAGACAAAATGACATTGGGCTCCCTTCTGCAGTTCTTTGGTGTCTACCTTGATGCTTTCCAAAGGAACTAGGTTTACTGCAATACTCATCAGATTTGCAAGGCAACAGAGAGACTTTACACTTCAAACCACATGGATCCTGTCTCTCTGAAGTTCCCTGCCACAGACATGTTTAATTTCCTGCTTACAGGGAACCTGCTGTCTGGGCCTCAGCTCTTCAAGAGGGATATCTCAAAACTCCATAAGGTTTCACCACAAAGACCATGAAAGACATATTTATTCCCCCTATTGCTCAGTCTGTTACTGATCTGGTTCCCTTGGAAAAGAATTTTCAGGAGGAGGTACAGCAGATGCCAGTATATTTGTCAGCACCAGCTGAGCCAGCCATCCTTTAATCATACTCCTTTATCCCAGATGATTAAAAATCCTTCCAAAAATCTCATGAGAAAAGTTGCTTGACATCTACATGGAAGCTGTCCAGGAAAATCCTTACAATGCTGGATGCATTGCACACAGCTGTGCCTACATGGATAGCTTTACCCATTGGGGAAGAATTCTTGAACATGGAGAAACTTGGTTGGCAAGCAACAGCTTCCTTCCCAGCAATCTCCAAGAGAGCAGCTTGTCATTAGTCTGGGCCTTCATGTGAGCAGTTCTTATATTTGTCCTCTGCTGGAGTATCTGGTGGAAGAAGAAGTCTAAACAAAAGTAGTTTAAATCCCATCTGTATGCAAAAGTCCAAATGTAATTGTTCTATAAACTCCAAAACTGATTTCACAGACTAATTTCACAAGGGCCTGAGGGAGTTTTAAGTCCTTTATGAATAATGCTCAGCTTGTAAACAGAACATCACTGAAGACCCTTTGTGCTGATTCAGTAGATTGTCACATCCATTGCAACACACATCTGACATTCTTCTGCATTTGAGATAACTCTTTAAGAACTGCAGTTTTACTGAGAATAATACAAATGTTTATGATTTACTTTCAAGATTCCAAAGTGATGGCAAGGATATTGTCAGGTCTTCATCATTAGAGGGAACATGATGTCAAAAATAGTTAGGCAGGCTCTGCAGTTGTCCTTGTGTGAGAGATGCTTTGATCCACAATCATCTCATGGCCCTTTACTGGAGCAGTCTTGCTGCATGGGTGTGGAAATACCAGGTACCTTCTGAGCTCAGTCATGTGGGTACCAGTTCCTGTGCACTTTATTCCAATATGTCATTTGCCAGATATTAACTGTGTCTGGTGCAAATCCATGTGTAAAACTTCTGGCAAAATAATAAAAGACCTCCTATAAGGGAGGAGGGGGAAACAGATAGAACTGCCATTCTATCAGTTTCATATCAACTTTATGGAAATCCAGAATGTTCCCATATTACCAAACCTGAAATTTGACCAGACAGACCCAAATTGCATCAGGAAATACCATATGTGCAATATCAGGTCCAAATAGGAACATGTTTTGTTTTACTTAGTTTTTTTGCAGATATGCAAACAATGGTTTATGGTAAGTAAAACTGTCTTTGGTCCCAAACTTCTGCCTGACAGCATGAAGCAGTCCATTGCAGCTTCACAAATATTTTTTTAGCTCTAGCTAGATAAACATGCTGTCAATTGTAGAAAGAGTGATTTGTGGTGATGTTTGTTTATTTGTTTTTAATTTGTTCAATGTTCAAGATGTGAATTGAGGCTGGGCAGCATTGTGTCAGACTTTTTCTGTAAAGTGGTCCTTAAAGATGACTAGTGGCTTGCTGTTTTAGGAGCAGGATGTTTGCCTCCTTGAAATCTTATAAAAGTGGTCCATTTTCCTGTAATTTAAAATTTGTCAATGAAGTTTTGATGTATAAGACTTGCAGTTAAAAGTGTTCCTTAATTTGAGCAGAAATCAACAAAATCATAGATGTTGGAAAGTAAAGTTGCCTTTTAGGATAAAAGAAAGTTATAAATTTGCAAGACTAAATGTTAAAAGCTAAGTTAGGAATTGCTATATCAGGCTTACAAATGTGTGCTTCACTTTGTGTAAAATGCACTTCCTAACTTTTTGAAGTTCTTTCCATTTTCTGCTTTGAGAATATTTGGCTTATTTCAAACATCTGGTACTAATGTTTCTACTGAGCATACTGGAGTCATAAACTCTAGGAATACCAGAGGAAGCTGACAGGTGATTTCTGTGAGGATGTTCTGACTTGAATATATTTCACATTTCCTCCCAGAAAAAGCCCCTCAGCAGCTCCTACAAAAATTTGTGTCCCTGGCAGTAAATAAAAGCAGTAAAATAGCCTCACAAAGGAACTGTAGAGACATTTAGAACATGTTCAGAACTTGAAATTTCTATACCTATATGTATTATTGAGAATCATAGGGGATTTTTTCACTGTATTTTAATTTAAAATGTGTCAAATCATAATTAAAATATGTAATCTCTCTCTGGAGGATATGCAGACTTAGTTAGGGATGTCTTTATTCCATCTTATTAGAACTTTTTTTCTTTTGAATACCTCTCAACACAAATAAATAATGTCCTGTTTTTATTGCCCTTTTGGAGAAGAGCTTCTCAAGATACTTTTATTATTTAAGGTGGAGTCACAATATGGAAATCTTTGATAGTCTCTGACCTTAAGTAAAGTGTGGTTTCTTTTGATGTGGTGAGTGGATATATAAAAAAATAGTTTCTTACATGTAAAGCATTGTAAGTTTTTCTTTTCCTGGGAAGTATTTTGTCCTTGAGTTCTGGATACATTATAGATATATAAAAGTTGGGGTTTCTTTCCCAATATTTATGGAACCTTATGCAGAGTACAGTGCTTGCTGGCTCTTATAAACTGGTCAAAGTTGACAGAAAAACTTTGTCTCATTTCAAGTGTATGCAGTCTATTGTTTATATTCTGCTTTAGAGATTACATGCTCTATCTCCTACTAAAAATATTTCACAACAAAAAATTCAACAAACTGGAGAGCATTTGCAGAAACAAATTGCTAATGTGGATATGAATTGAAATAGCACAGGACAACTACCTGTAAGAAAATTATATTTAAAAGGAAAAGAAAAAAAATCTTAATTTGAAACAAATCTATGGCCTTTAATAGCATTTCTTAAATGGGAGGCCATGATCTGTTAACACAATGATGCCTGATCTGCATCCCTGAAAGGAGCCAAATACTCTGGCTGTGCTGTGTTCAGTGCTCCTGCAGTATTGTTAACATCTGCTGCAGTAGGAGATGGGGGGGCTGAGCATTTCTGAAAGAAAAACAACTTTGCAGGCAGACAGACCTCTGGGCAGTAATGCAATTCAAGTGGGAAATTAAGACAATAAATATATAAAACTAGTAGAAGTAATAGAAATTGCAAAATGCAGTTGGGTGAAAGTTGCCCAACACTTTGCACTTTGGTTACAACGACCTGTTTCCTTCATTTATAACCTTGCCTAACCCACTTTGAAATCCTGGGGATTTTACTTTAAAGTGGTTTTTAGATTTCTTGGTACTTGAAATGTGACAGAGAGGTCATTTTGTCATCTGTTTTGTGTCTTTTATTGGCTTCATGAAGTTTTATATCTATTTAATAGTGAAAAACTTCTACAAAGTTTTCTGTTAACAGACTGGGTTTTTAGCTTGGTAGGGTTGTTAGGCACAGTCCCCAGGGGATTCTGTCTAACTCAGGGAGAGACTCTGTCTTCACAGCTCCTCTGTGCCAACTGGGTTGGATTTGAAATTCCAAAGCAGCTATGCTAAGGGACTTTCCAAGCCAGTCACATTGTTCTCCAGAGTGCTTTTGTTAGCAATTTTGCTAAGAGATTCCTGATTCCTGCAGAACTGAAGGCTCAGGGCAAAAAAAAATCAAGGTTGTCAAAATAATAAAAATTACAACTGCTCTATAAAGCTGAGTAAGAATCTGCTCAGTAAAGCATATCAAAAGCACTTAGAGATTCTGGGGTTTATTTACATTAATGAGAAAAAAAAGTAAAAAGAAAAACATCTTAATTTTGATGCCAGCACAATATCAGCATATGTTCTGGTTGCTTTCTTCCTGACAGCTCCATGTACAATATAATGCAGTTAGACCAGAAAGCTGAAATGCTGGCCCATTTTTTGTGCCAGATTTTTCATTGTTGATACTCTCAAACTGAAGTCCTGCCATGCATGGCTTTCATAAAAGAGTAGTTACCTAATTACTTTTGCTGCATAAGAAAACATCCCCTTTCCTCCCCCTCTCCCCCCAAAAACCTTTGTAGAAATAGAACAAAGTGAAACATAAACCAGTGCTATTAAATATTTCCACGATCTGTTCTGGTATTAAAATTTTGCTCCTGAAGAGGAACAAAAAAAGAACATAAAATTTATCTATGGACTCCTACTAAACAATGAAAATGCCATGCAGTCTCAGGGAGTACACAAATCAGAAATACACCGAGAAATACTTGATTCTGCTTTCAGTATTTGTTTTAGTGATGCTTCTCTTGGTTCTGGTTCATGAAGTTCTTTCTTCTCTCTCAAGAGTTACTGCAGAGAAAGCTGAAATCTGTTTTACTATGAGAACGCAGTACCGTCATCAAGGCAACGAGAGTGCATAAACAGTGTCATGGCTTGGCAAAGTCCCTCACTGTCCTACCCCCAGCTCACTTGGTAATTTTTGGTATGATGTGACCATCTGAGTTTTCTCAGATGAGGAGGTTTATAGCATGCAGAGAGCAAAAAGCTCATGGGAAAATTCCTTTGGTAGCGTTTTCTCTGTTATTCTTCTTGACTTCTTCTTAGTTCTCTATTCTCATCTGTGTAAAATGTGTCTGCCATAGTACAACTCTTATTTATTTAGTTACTGTAAAAGTAGAGAAGAATTATTCATAAAATTAATTCAGTAATGCTTCTGTTTGATGAAAAAGGGGAACTTGAATTTCTTTTAAAAAATCTAATAGAAAACGGATACGATCGTGAGATATTTTAACCTTGTAATTTGGGACTTAATTTTTGTCTGACACAGAACAGGTGGTCAGCCTACAGTTTGTTTAGATGATCTTACTTTTTTGATATTAAAAAAATATTTAATTTTACTTCCTTCCAATAAAAGAATCTTAAACCACATTCTATAAAAAGGTTTTGACTGACTGGTGTATACTGTTCTGTTAAACTGCATATTTTAAATAGCAATCAAAAAGCTTCTGAATCCTTGGCTTGTTCCTCATCATTTTATATTGTGTTTATTTTAGCCTTTTAGGATTCTCATGTATTTTGAAAAAGGAGAGAAAGATTTTGATTTTGTGGGTTCAAAGTAGCACTTAAGAGGATTATAATTTCATTTAAAGCTGATGATTGCTCAGGTCCCATTCAAGGAAGACTCAAAAAGAAGTGATGAACTATTTTGGAGTGTGAGCTCTCTGTTAAGTCTTGCCCTGTCTGGACTAAGGTTATGACCTAAAAATTGCTTATCCTGAAAACAGGCCTGAAACTTTCTCCTTTGCTTCTTATTCTGCTTTGAACATGGATGTGTGTGCTCAGTGAGCACTGATGTCTTCGAGTGTTGATTGTATCTTCAGATATGCTTTTAGAAATAAATAAGGGCTGTCATTCACCATATTATGAATAGCATTATGATAAACAATGTAAAAAATAGATTTTCTTTGACTTAAAAGAATTTTCTGAAGAGTTTTCATGTTTTCTGGAGAGTTTCATTCTTCTACCTTTTTTCTTTTTATGCTTAAACTAATATTTGGTCATGAAGGGTGAAAGACTACAAATAGCTTCTATAACATTACCAAGTTGCCTCTATGTTATGCAACCCTCTTCAAAGAGATGTGGGCAGGGACTGTGTTTGATCATTAGTGCATGCACAGGTAAGAAAACAGTTACATGGGAAACTGTACTGAGTAATGGTTTTCTATGCTGGGCCTGTCAGCAGTTTTGAAATTTTCCCAGGATAGAGGAGAAAGGTACAAAATGGGTAAAGAAGCAGATTCACTTGTAGATTTACTAGTGCTTCAAAATACACTCACCTCATGCCACTTGGTTTGGAGAGTCCTTATACTAAAAAAACTAATGGGGAAATCTGTGCTACAGCCCACCTCTGCTGTTTCTTACTTAATTTATATAAAATTTCCAGAAGGTGTCCTTTTGATCTCTTTGATTTTAATCAGTTTAATGCTCATATTTTAAGCCCTTGTTCTGCTTAATTAAAGTGATGTTGATTCTCTCAATATCAAATTATTTTCCCTTACAGTTTATTTTTTTTACCAGCTTCTCTTTTGCCACAACTTTGTCAATCTGTCATATTTCTCAGCGTTACCTTTCTTTCCAGGCAGAATTGGCTTTGTAGCTAATCTGAGCTACAGCATACACAGAGTCAGTCCTGCACATGAACACATCTCAAGGCTCTAATGTTTAGTTAAACAGTCTTTCTACAAATATAGGTACAGAAAATAAATATTTCAAGAGCAGCACTGAAAACATTCACTGCAAGGTTTTCTTCTACTGGGATCAGAAAATTTACTTGGCTGATGCAGTGTTTTGTCATTCTGATGTTAGGTATGACCTTGTGCAAAGGCTTTTCCAAACTGTTGATTTCCTTTCAAAATACAGTTTCTGGCTGTGTCTAAACTTACTGGTGTCTCTTGTCTGAGTCCTTGTATAAAGACCACCTGAACAAAAAAACATAGTAATTTGGAGCTGTTGCTGGAAGTAAACAGAGTTCTGAGAGTTTATACAGAGTTGCTCTAATGTGTAAGGGTGATGGTGATGAGGCATCAAACTGGGTGGCCTGTGAGCCAGAAACACCTCTCAGTTTCCTAGTGTGTTGGTTTGTACTGTCATATGAATTAAGGTACATAATTCCCCAAAAGAAAACAACTGTTTGGTTGCAACAGCCATGGGACCTTCCTTGTACAACACACACTAAGGATGCCAAGTGAGCTTCTTAGCTGTGATGTGGTAAAAGGTCAGAAAAACACAGCCTGTGTGCTCTCATAGGCATAGCTTTGGTAAAGAGCAGCCTATTTTGTGTTCCACTGAGACTGGAATAACACCCTGCAGTGTCATTAAGAGTGAAGCCCTGGACTACAGCTGCTCTGCACTGAGGTGCTCTTGGCTGCATGTTTCCCTCCCCTCCCTGCCACAGCAGGATGCAGCAGTAGCCAAGGGGTGAGTCAGTGTAGGCAGGTGAGCTGCAGAGAGCCCCGTCCCTTTTTTTGTTTACTCAGATTTTGAAGGGTGCTTTCATTTCCCTCAGGCTGCTGAAGTGACTCAGCTTGTGGCCACCCCAGCGAGCCCCTTCTGGAGAAACTGAAAGTAGCACATGGATGATGGGAGAATACACCATGGTCACTGCACCAAGTGTCAGTCACTTTTACCCTCATTTGGTGGAACGTGAGGTTAGGACTGTCTGAGTGGGTGGAGAGCAGTTCTGTGTAAAATAATTGGGTAAAAGTTGGCCCTGATATACCAGATTCATCACTGCAATCAATAATTCACATAGATGCACTATATTCTTAATAGTCAAGGCCAGGAAATTATCTCAAGGATGGGTGCCTGTCAATATATTTTATCACTTCTGTGTCACTGATTTAACTTCCTTTGTATATTCAATTATGCTGAGAACTCTGAAATTCCAAGCTGCAGTGAAATTAAGGTCAGTAGTAGACCTATGACCATTTAAATCCTACTGTAGTCCCTAAACAACAGGCAAAGTTTATTTGGCCTTGTGCAGAGAGGTGTCTGTCTCTTGGATAGCAAAAGAAATCGGGACAATGGACTTCCCATCTCTTGGTCCTTCTGGGGACACGACCCTGTAATGGCTGTGTCACAGAATCATTGTTCACAGTCTAGCCTGTTCCTCTCTGGTTCCATTTCTGCATGGTTTTTTTAGCTGAAGCAAGTTTGCATAGTGTATTGGAAATATAAACAGAGCTCTAAAAGCCACAAGGCATCCTTAACTACAGAGCCATCAAACCTTCTGCTTCACAAATAAGTATCGTGTTTTCTTTGGACTTATTAGCACTTTCTCACTATTACTTTTTCCACCAGTGATACTATTTTAGTACATCAGAGTTAATTTCAACAGTTTTAAAAGGTACAGAAATCACTGTATTGCAGCAATACTCTTCCTCCTAATTGTCCTCAGAATGAAAAGCTCTTTCTTATTTAATAGCTTTTTAAAAAAGGAATATTTCTTCCTGTTATGTGATTTGTTTTCCCTGTAATCCTTTTTCATGATAGTTGCTGAACACTGCTTTAAATATTTTGCCAGTTCAGATTTGTTTCTCAAACAAACAGGAGGTTTTTATAACTCACCCTGAATCAACCACCTAATTTTGGAAAGCAAAACGTTTCCATGTTACAAAGATTAGCCAGTAAATGAATATTAACTTTTGTTTCTCTGTGACATAAATAACAGAACGACTTTGTTCTGGGCTTTTTTTTTTTTTTTTTGCATTTAGGACATAAAGGGCAATCTTTTTTCTTAGTGGTTAAAAATTAAATTAGGAAAGTATCTGCAAAGACATATTGATAAACTTGTTCAAACATTCTGAGCTGGGACAAAGTTGCGACAATCAGGATATTTAATGGCATCTTATTGCATAGCATGGTTCTTAACTCGCTGTGCCTGACTGGTTGCTGCTCTGTGGAAGTCACACCTGTGCATTCCTGTTGACATCAGCATGGTTTACATGGAAGTTAAGCCAGATCAGTAACTGACACTAAACATAAAATGTTCTGTTTGGAAAGAAAATAATGGGTGCAGGAAGGAATTAGTATCAAGATGGTTTTGGCATATTATTAAAAGGAAATACTTAATAAGAGGATGAAACTTTAGACTAAAAACGTTTTCCCATTGGCTTTATTAAAAATCTCTTTAGGTTTTAAATGAGAAAAAGACACCTATAGACCAACTGTAGTCACCATGACAACAACTTAAACCCACAAAACACATGGCAGAATTATTTGGCAGCATAGTTACTTACAAGCTAATTCATCAAATCAGCAGAACATAGGCTAACACTTCACCTAAAATAATTTATTTTTTTTTCTTTCTGTTTTAATACGGGAACAAACTGTAGAGCACAACAAACATGAACTCAGGCTCTGCCTTATTTTTGGAATGATTTTTGTGAATTTCTTTTGAATAACTAAAATATTTTCTTTCAAGCACAGTGGGGTTTTTTGTTTTGGTTTAAGGTTTTTTGTTGTGTATTTTATTTGGTTTTTTTTTATCTGTGATCATCTATGGGGGGGGTTATGTATTTCAACCAGAGATGGCAATGACCTATCAGTATCAAGTAATATATCTTTTGCCAATACAAAAATATTCCCCTACACTGATTGTTATTGTCTAGTCTAGTTTTAAAAGTTTAAAGCTATGTGGATTCCATTGTTTCCCCTGGGAGCCCAGTTTGTTTCGCTGCCAGGAAGCTTTCCTGATACTCAGCCTCAATTTTTCCATGTTTAATTTCAGGCTATTAATATGAGAGTCTTATACTGAATAACTGTTCTACTTTTTGTTATGATCTTAAAATATTTGCAGATGCTGTTAGTCCAGTCAAATGTGAACCAATCTATACTTAATTATTTTTAACTTTCCTCAACTGAGTATTTAAAGCTCCCAGTTAATGTTCTCTTTGAGCAATTTCTACTTTCCATGGATTTGCTTTGTTATAGGAAAATTTAATTCCATTTATTTTCTTATACCAAAGTAATATGAGAAATAATGCCCTCTTTCTTTTCCAAGATGTAGTTAAATATATCCAGATTACAGAATTATTTTTAATTACACGCTAGCATGAATATTGGTCTCCTGAAGTCTACCTCAGTAGTATTCATTTTCATCTCTCCCCTTGAAATGCATATTGAAATATATTCTTTCACCTTTTTTTTTGCCTCCAGTGCTATGAGATTATTTTCTTAACATTGTTTTCTGTGCATTTGCAATATCTTGAAAGTCGTCTTCGTTACCACCTCAATTGAAAACCTGAAAATTCCATTAATGTTTTTCCATGTTTGAAGAAAAAGAAAAAGGTTTTAGTCTTGGATATTACCAAAGACACAAAACCTTATCCTGATGTTACTGTGCTTATGATTTTTGTGCCAATTTGTAATTCTCAAAAATACCTCCCTTTGTGAGCCAGTTTGAATTACATTTCCAGGTATTCAAGTGTCTAAATCTTTCTGGAAAATTGGTGATATAATTTCTACTCTACTTAATCAATCTACTTGTTTTACTGTTACATCAAGAAGACACTTGAGATTACTTGGTTCAGTCCTTATAAAAAGCAGATAAATTGCTCACAATTCCATTATTCCCCAGCTAATCAGCATTTCATTCTCCTACTGTGTGCTCTGAATTACTAGGGACGTGCAAATTCAAATTACTCATTGTGACAGCCACCAATGTTACAGTTTACTTCCTTTGGCTATCACTTTGTTGCTGCTGCTAGATTTTTTCCCCCCTTTTTTTTTTTGTTAGGACTCATTGGTATGTATGAAACTCCTTCTTATGTAAACCTGTT
The DNA here is from genome assembly GCF_027477595.1 of Haemorhous mexicanus. Taxonomy (NCBI): domain Eukaryota; kingdom Metazoa; phylum Chordata; class Aves; order Passeriformes; family Fringillidae; genus Haemorhous; species Haemorhous mexicanus. Next base: position 24,015,095 of record NC_082348.1, on the reverse strand, counting down.
CATGATGATTATTGTGATTAACCAGAAAAATCTCAAGAGCTTGCTTTTAGCAAGTGCTTGTATGAGAATGACTTCAATTATCAGCATAGTTTAAAAGTAGGGGGGTGAGTTTACAGGAATATTTGGATGTAACTGTTGGTATCCTGGCAGATTCATAGCAGTCAGTTAGATAAGACCATGCCTTGCCAGCTACATTTGAGCCACCTCAATGCCTAGAAAACCTTTGCAATTCTTCCCTTTGTAAATCTTCCCTTCAGAGCACACAGAGAAGTTAGATATCTCAGTACTGGAGTAATTCAAGCAGCTGTGCTGTGGGATTTCTTCTCTACAGAGCTTTTGGACCTAGTGAGCTTAACAAATGAGCTTGGGGTTTGTGCAACTCTCTGTCTGATGTATTAGATCAGTTCTGATTTGACATAGACACCTTTAGCCCACTCCTCAGCCAGTGCTGCCTTGGATGCAGATGGAATCTGACCAGATCCTGCTTCCTCACCTGATGGAAATGGGGACATGGGGATTTCCTTAGCAGGGCCCTGGCTGGAGCAGTCACCAGAGTGCCTGTATGGACAACAAAGAAGTTTCTTCAAGAAGATGGCAGCTGCAGAAAGAATCAGGGAGCTGTTTTGGGACTAAAGGAAGTAGACAAATGAAAGGCAGACTTAAAAGAGCAACTAGATCTTTGTGGAGGAGGCTTTCCTGACCCACACAAAACACATAAAGAACTTTGTTTTTTAAGAGTATCCTAACTTACTTATAATGGAAAGGAACATAAGATTTTCTGATAGGAATCTACTTTAAAGTATAGCACAGGGAGCTTTATACTCTGAAAGCTAGGTGTTAAACCCAAGAGCAACCTTCTTAAATCTATTGCACACAGTTTTGTGTTCTGTAGACAAAACCTTTTGGTGACTTGCACAGGTGGCTGTGGGTTAAAGTGGACTAGTATTTTGCTGCTGCATATAGTGCCAACAGGGTAGTAAAATGTGAATAATAAATATGTTCAGAATAAATAGGAACAAGAAACAAAATCAACAAGAAACAAAAAGAGATCATCATGACATTTTATGAGTAAATGATAAATGGTTCTCTGCACAACATCACAATATACTGAGGGATTCCTTGACAAAGGACATTGTGGATGCCAGGAATGTTCAAGAGTGCAGAAAGAGACTGAGAACTTCATAGAAGAGTTATTTATTTCTAGACACATAGAAACCACCTCTCTATCAGGGAATCCTTTGCCCCCCCATGGCCAGAGGCTGGCAGAGTATCCAATATCACTGTATAGTATTACTTATGCTCTTTTTCTCTTTCCCTGGACATCTGCTTTTGCCATTTTCAAATGTATATGACATTTGACATTTTCAAAACTGTATATGAACATGATGGACTTTAATTGTGAGCCAGTGTAGATGTGTTTATGTTATCAGGAACAAAAATAAAAGCATAGGAGATCAGCTTTTGTTGCTAAGTTCATAAATGAATAGTATTTCATTAGAAAGGCTGAAGAAAGGAAAATGGAAAGGGAAAAGACCAATATTGCTTGAATTAGGAAGTTGCCTTTGATCTAACATGTAAAACTCATATAGACTCAAGGTATTTACCCAGCAGCACAATCAGGTAGGCAAAATTCATACATCTTTTCCTAAGTGTGCAGAAGCCAGTAAAAACCCCAGGGTGATCAAAGGAGCTCCACTGTGATTAATACCTAAAAGTTAACCCATGAGATAAGTTATGAGTAGTTATCACATCTTTAACTTCATTGAATTAAGTGGACAAATAGCTGTTTCATATTTTATTTTTCAAGCTCCCAAGCTTGCTCTAGTTATTGTAGCTTATTGTGCTGATTTTTCCTCAGTAAAGGTAACTTTACAGTGTGAGAAAGGAAAATTTAGTCACTGATTTGATAATCAGGAAGAAGGAATTTTTTCAATGGCCTTTATTAGATCATAGGAGTGTAGAAGGAACCTCCCTCACTCTGATTAGATTTTTGCAGGATATTGTTCAGCTGAGTTTGGAAGAACTGGATCTATTCTTGGAGTCCAAGGATGGAGATAATGTAATCTAGGGTTATTCTTTTCAAAAATATCTGTCAACAGCTAAAGAACTCTGGCTTTATCACTTGTTTCACAATTATACAGGTACTTCAGCTGAGGTGTTGCCATGAAACATGCTTATCAAAGAGAAGACATCATGTCTACTGAATTCTGGGCCATGAACTTCTGGGCCAAGTACTCTGGTTCTCTTTATGGAGAATAATGTAACATTGTGTTGAGAAAGCTTGGCTATTTCTTTTGTAGTAATAAAAAACACAATTGGGCAAAAGCTATTGCACCATAAAGCATAAATCAATGAAGTTTAAATTAAACTTTTTAAAATTTTTGAAATAAATCCTTCAGAAGTTTAAGTAGCACAAAAAACCCCTTGAAGAATTATAATATTTCACAATCTCATATAGCTCCCCTATTATATTCTGAATAATCCATTCTAATATTGTATAGATACAGCATGATATTTAAAGTTCAGAAAGGGGTGTAAAACAACAATCACCACTGGGTTTTTTGGGTAATTCTCAAAATCAAGATACTTGTGTCACACTATTGTGTTCTCTAAGTCCTTTTACGTGGGGGTCTCATGAGAGGACACTGAGGCACGGTTCTGATATGCAAATGAAAAGCAGACAGAGAAGTTTTTCTGTGAAGTTCTCCTGATGTGACACCAGGTACGTGTGTGCCTGTGGCCAGCAGCTGATGGGGCTCTGTGCTCTGCAGAGTCACCAAGGCATATCCCTGCTTGGAAAAAATGCTGGGCTGGGGGGGCAGGGAGCAGGCTGGAGAGGGTTGGTGATCACTGTTAACTTTGGGCAAGAGCAGCTGCAAAACCTCGTGCAAGTTGTTAGAGTAGGTGGGTTCAGCTGTGTGTTCTAACACCCAGATCTGTGAGGTTTAAACATGGAAATGGGCTGCTGACTGAAACGGGCTGGGCACGACCTTACAGCCACACATGGGCTTAAATAGCCTGCGGGTGGAAGGGCTAATTCTGGCTTTTGCTTGCTGATAGCTGCCCTGATCTACACGTCAGAAAAAGCTATGAATTTAAGTAGAACATTTGGTTATCAAGCACTTGAACTCTGTCAAGCAATATGCATCTCTGAAATAGCAGGAAAAATGTGTTTAGCATCTGGGCAGACTGGATTAGAGAGAAGAAGGCAAGAGGCATCTGCTTGAAAGTACTGTGCCTGCCCACATCCCTAGGCATGTGGGATACTTCTGATAGTTTCAGGAAACTACTTCTTCCACCAGCAGCTTCACATGCCTTTACCATTGCTTGTGGGTGCAGTTTCCCCATCTGTATAGCAGATGAGGATTTTGGACCAGCAGTCATCACAGGAGATCTTAACTGAGCTGAAAGATATCTTATTTTGGACTACAAAAAATTTTTAAGATCATAGTGAAATAAGGTATACATTTCAGTTTGGTTCTGAGGAGTTTCTCTGTAGATGGGAACAAAACCTGAGGCAAATTGTGGAGTCTTTTCAAAAGAAAAATGTAGCTAAATAATCTGAGTTTTTTCATCAGTACCTTTCAGTGGCATATAAATGCTAAAAGGAAATTAAATGTTTTCAAATATATGTCTTCAGAATGTTCCTGGGGTTAGTAGTAAATAATTTAAAATATTGTAAATATTATACATGAGAAACCATCCCTCCATTCCCTGCTGTAGAATTGTTTGTCCAGTAAACTGGCTCAGAAATGTTGTCATGTTCAATGTGCTCTCTCTCCCAGTGGCTTACAAAGCAGTTTTGTTTCTACATAACAAAATTGCTTTTTATGTTATGAAATCTTGGCATTGATACATCTCTGAATATCTACCCCAAAATATGGCAACTGGTTGAAGTACTGAATAAATAATAGGCAGTAATAGTCCCCTGGTGTTGCTGTTTTCTAAGAAGCAGTAGAACTGGCAATGGGGAATTCAATCACTGTGTATCAGAGACAAATTTAGAAAAGAAGAGACAAAATTAGGATATGTGTCATTTAATGATACTGGAGTATGTATCTCATCCTGTGGAAGAACTTTGGTAACATTACACAATTATTCTCATGTGGTTTGAGCAAAATGAAATGTTATGCATTATTGTGTTTTTGAGCATAAGACTTATAAAATGATTTGTAGATGAAGAAAACCCCATTATTCTTGCTTATTTTAAAAGGAAAAAAAAGAGTCACTTTGGTACCAAATAGCAGCACTGAGTTTCACAGCTAAAGGTCCCTTGGAAACAGGGATGTTTTCCAAATGGGCTTCCAATGAGCCCAGATTTCATGAATGTAATTTGAATTTTGCAATATTGAAGAGTTATCATTAGCTCCACAAATTTGTCAAGAACTGAAGCACAGACTCCTGATCATTTTGAACATGATGCAGCTGAAAATCAAGACTTTTTTGATCTGGCTGATTATGGGTTTTGGCACTCTAGAATCCTGTTTCTTTAATTTAAGACTTAGGTAAAATAATGAAGGTATTTTTCTTTACAGTGAGAGATTGACTTTATAGATTTATAATAGATTCTCCAATATTATGAGTATATTGAATGAAAATATACCACATTGTCTGTTTGGATTATTGCCATGTACTTTTGCTATTCTTCAAATTTCCTCATGTTGAGTATTAAATTTGCCTTACCTGGGCTACTAGTACTTCTGCACTTTGAAAAAATAATTTAAAAAAAAAAAAGAGGAAAGTCAAAATAAAAATGACAGGTTAAAAGGTTGCAAGATTTGCAAGTTGATGCACTTTTTCTGTTTATTAATCTTTGATTTAATAGGGAGAAATCTGCATTAAGCAACACCATAGAATGTAAGAGCAAACATGAAATGATTGCTTTAATCAAGTGCCTTACTGAAAACTGCAACCTTTATTTTTTTTTCATTTTTTTTCCATAACTGGTATTAGTATTGTGGTTTGTTCAACAAATCAGATAGTTACCTGCAAATGTGGATCCATTGTATTGCAGGAGTTACAGTATGACCTCATTTTGTCATTTACCTGAGCTATGCAGCGAGGAAAGAGGAGAGGTAAAACATGTGACTTTCCAAAGTAATGGAATGTTTGCATTTTAAAATTACTCAGGGCATTTCAAGTGATCTCTTTATTCCCATTTAACCATCTCAAAGATTTGGAGCAATTAACTCACCTAAAACCATTATCTATTGTTTTTAAGCTAGACAGTCTTATGACAGTGTTAAATAAAACAGAATTCAGCAGAAGGATGAATGCTAACATCAGCACTGGAACCTGCAGGAAAAGCCTTGACCTTGGTTTAAAAGCTAGGTTTGGCCAGGCAGGTACTTTCCAGTCACTGTGGTGCCTTGAGGCTGGAGATTTGGGCAGTGGAACTAATCCCTGCTGGATTTTCAGCATGCAGGAGAAACACCAGGCACAGAGTGGCAGGAATGGGCCTGAGAGCCAAGAGAGCAGTGTCCTGTTTCCCATGACCCCTGGTACCTATCTTCTCATGTTCCTCAGTATCCCTATTTGTAGAACAGAGATAAAATGTGGTGTGCAAGTCTCAGCTTGTTTATAAAATGTCACAATATCCTTGGATAGAAAGTGCTATGAAAATATAATCTATTCTGCTCAATAGAACCCCACATTACCAGGCTCTTTTGCTTTGTCTTAGCATTTTAGCCCAGCTATTTTTTTATGCAAATAAAATGTGATAGCAAAAACAAAGAAGTTAATTCACAAGATATTAAGCACATTGTCATAAATTGTCACAATGATGGAAATTCCTGTGTCTCTGACAAACAGGTTTATATGTAAGTTTACTCCTAGCTTTGGGATTGAAACACATTTAGTGGATAGATTTTCATTTTTAAATTTTCAGCAATTAAAGGAAAACAGATGAGGAAAGCCTAGATAACCTACTGGTTGCATTTATTCAGCACAGAAACTCTTAATCATGTACTCATTATAAAATATGAAGAACCACTTATTACTGCATTTATTTATATGCATTGCTGTCTTTTGCTCAAGGCTGAGTACAGAAACAAGGTAGACAGAGAAGCTTGAAATTGCAGGAAGATAACAGAACCTCCTTTACCCAAGGACAAGAAATTGGTAGGAAGCCATTAAATTTATAATAGATTATTAATGGAGTCAGCTTTTCACATTACATTGACAATAAAGCAGCCCTTTCCAAGGTGGCATATTTAGGGTGAGGACAGGGTAGAGTACACAGGTTATAAAAGAAAATCAAGTAGCTTGATTCTGTAGAGCTTTTAGCTTTTAATTCTAAGTGATGAAATGTGACAAATTACAGATTACTTCTAAATGTATTTCTTTCAAGCCATTTGATGTTTGATAGATTTCTATTTTTATGATTGTTTTCAACAAAATGGTTTCTTTTGCATAGCATATGTTTTTGGTGTGAGAACGGGCTTGCATTTTTTTTTAATCCTCCCTTTTAAGTCAAAACTTACTTTTGATTTTGGAAAATTCAAAAATGAGATTTTACATTTTCCGTAAAATTATTGACTATTTCTAAAAGTGCTAAGTAACCTAAAAAGACCATATTTTCATCTCTGTTTTTCAAATTAACATAAATACTTTCTAAATTAAAACTAAGTATAAAGCAAGTTTATGCCTTTTTCTTTGAAACTCATCAGGTCAGATTCATAGTTTTGATGTCACAACCTCTCCTTGTTCAAACTGATGAAAAATTGCAAGAGGTGAAAACAAGAAGGAGAAAAAATTTCCCTTGCACTGAATGTCCTTGCTTAGTAACTACAAAATATGAACATTAGGGTTTTTTATCTTGTTGTTCCCGATATAATTTTTTGTATTTTACCTTCCTGTTACAAAATTCTTCTTGCTGGGGAATGTCCCTGACCTGGGAGGGAATTCCTGTCAGGACTCATGAGACTTCAGCACTTCAAGGCCTTTGCAGCTGCCCTGTCCCAGCTGAATTGAACATTTTCTGGGCAGCCCAACAGGCTCAGTCACAGTAAATAAGTAAGTGCATCTTTCAGCAGGAGGTGTGCCAGAAGTGGCAGGGCAGTTAACAATTCAGTGGTGCTGGTTTCTCCTGTGTCAGGAAACAGCTGGCTGATACTTCCATCTTTTCATGTTTTTCTTAGAAAATAGGAAAAGTCATGGGAACTTTAATACATTTTTAGTACTATTATGCTCCTCTGCTGATGCACCTATTCTTTTTCTTTCTTTTTCTTCTTCTCTTTTTTTGGTACCTGTTATTATGACAAAATATCAGTAATGCCAGTAGTATCTGGATGTATGCAAAACTGTAACAACAAGAATATGCCCTGATGGGTGAGCCCTGAATGAGCCCTTTGGTCTCATTTGACTAACAAATGACTTTTTAACCTCTAGAAAGACACTCAGAGATCTATTGCTGTGGAGAACTTTTTTAGAGATCACTGAGTGGTAAGAAGGATTTGTACAGCCATTGGGAATTTGGTGAAAATGCAGAATCACCAGTGAAAAAAGAGTATCCTCTTAGCCTTTAGGTCTGCCTTTCAGCTGACATTCAGGGAGCTACAGTTCATGTGATGCACAGAGAAAGCATGTTGTTCCATGTTGAGTCTTATATTTATCCCAAACATACAACCTTTTCCAAATTCAGTTTGACTATGGGGGCTAATAGCCAAATTTAGATGAAAACATTTGCTTGGAATAACTTTGGAACCTCTTAAAATTAGTATTATAGGGCTCTTGGGTTTCTGGGAAGGTTTTATTTTAGGCTCCAGTGACGTGATGTAGTGTGCTGTGCAATTCTACAGCAAAGTAACTGGCATTATTTGAAAGGTTTGGTAGTATTTTCCATTGTTCACAAGTGAGGCTTCCTGATTTAACAAAGAGGGCTTCCTTCCTTTGCAAACCTGCAAATATTCCAATTCCAGATTTGTAACACCAAAGTGTTCTCAGAAGCACGGGCTGAACAATTTTGTCTCAGAGCTACCACGGCTGTGTTCAGGTGTCTGCTGTGCAGCTGCCCCACAGTGTGGGGCCAGGGGCTCCTCTCTTGTCTTTAGGGGGGTAAGAAATCTCAGAAAGTCACTGGGATTTTAAAAGAGTTGGAACAGTTATTGACAGGCCAGCTTTTTTTCTCAGTTTTATAGGCTCTTCATATGTTTTGATGGTTTCCTGAAAAAAAAAAGCGAGTAGTCTAATTTTAGTAGACTAGATTGTATAAAGATAGGAGGCTGTGTTTATTTATATTACTTTTATGATGACTTTTTAGGAGAACACTTCTATATGGCAATAGTTGTCCCACAGGCCAGAACCAAGTCAAATTAACTTCTAGTAGCTGGATTCTCTCTACAGCAGCCCAAGATGGCTGTATCTCACTTGTCACAGTGCTGAGTGAATAGAGTAAAAGAACAGAATTGCCACCTTCTTTGATGAGAATCTCAAAACCAGCTTTGTGGGAACATATAAAGCTGCTACATTAAACACTTGCATAGATACCACAGATGTTTTCCACAGCCTGAACACATTTGTTTTCTTGTTTGAAGTGAAATTGTGTTGACAAAGGCAGTTTTCTTTTAAAAAGGGAAGGATACTAAGACTTCATGTATCGGGATGTTGTATGCAGTGGTGCCTGCTCGTCCCTGCATAATGGTATCCATACCTGCAGAATGATTTTCAGAACATTGGGAAAGTCATAAGCATTGCTGATCATCCCTTAAAGAATGGTACTTGTACCATGGTCGTGGCAAATAGCAGGGAGAATGTTGAGGTGGCTCTAAATTCTACACATAGAAAGATCTTAGGAAAGTTACTGCAACTGGTTTAGTAAGTTCCTCTTATTGGCCTGTGGTATAAAGCATCCTACATAAATTATTGTCTGTTACTTTTTATAAATGGAACTGGAGCTAAGGAAAGCTAAGCATGTACCTTCTGTCAGATAGACTTTTCAAATCCCTGTGGTCCTAGTTAGAATAGGAATTCAGATGCACTGTCATGAAATCCAGGCAGAGTTTTGGTAATTAGCCATTTAAATGACCATTCAGTTGGTTTTTTGTCAGATGCTGATTCTTTTTCTCCAACTATGAGTGTTAGCTCAACATAAAAATATATGTCTCAAAGTCCAGTGTCTGTGGTACTTAGACAACTTGAACTCTCTAAAAATATTCTTGTTTTGCAAATTAAATGTTTTGGTCTTCACATAGACATAAAAATTGTGGTTGTTCATGATAAGCAATTTTTCCATTATTTTTTGTGTTATTTTAATATAGGTTATGTTGATAAACTATCTTTTAAAATAATCTCATTTTTTGTAGCTTTTTGTTATTAGCTCATTTCTGAAAACTGGCTTTGAGATAACCATCACATTTAAACAAGTTTGTCCTTTAGTTGCTTTTTTGTCCTCACTTGAAAGTAAACGGGTATTATTTGGAAGGATTTTAAGGTCAAATGAACTGACACCAAGAGAAAAACAGGTGAAAGGCTGAATTCCAGCTTTGTTTGTGATAAGCAGTGATGTCAGTGGTGTTGGAGGGGTCAGGTACCATCTCACACAGCTGACTGTGGAAAAAAATCTCAGCTGGTCTCTCCCCAGGGAACCACAGTGTGTGTCCTCCGTTTGGAAGGGAGAGGGAAGCAGCTGGGAAGATTTAGTACTGGGAGACAGGAAAGAGGAGGTGGGAGCTGTTACACTGGAGCACTCACATGTTCCCTGGGTAACCTGGTAGTCAGACCTAGTAACTAACAAACTGGATTACAAAATAGAGCCCGAGAAGGGAGAACAGAGATGATTTGAGAAAACGAAAACATTGCCATAGATTTTGTCTCATTGATTTGGTTCCTGTTTATCTTATGGCCAGTATGTTATTTGCCCAGCAGTGGAGATGGACTAAATCTCTGCTCCTTTAATACCATTCTGGTGGTGTAAAATGTATGTGGTGTTAAGAATGTATGTTGCTTTCCTATTCAGATTACTTAGACCTCACCCTTGACTGAGAAGTGGGGTAGTACCTGGGCACGGTAGAAATGGTGAGAAGTCCTTTGCTAAATCAGGTTATAATCAGTCCCAAAAGGTGAGGAATCATACAAAAAAGGGGGTGAGTGTGCTCCTGACATGTCAGAAGACTGCAGTATATATGTGCTTGCTCTGTCTGTGGCTTTCTCTCATTTTTCAGTTCTCCTCACGACACATGTACGAGACCAGGCTTTTTATGTCATACTGCAGCAGTAGCACCATCCCACACACTCGCTGTCTCTAAGAAATGTAACCCTTCTCTCACTTGTCTTCAAGTAGATTTCAGTGATTTCTGAACTGACTGTCTTCTGCCTGAAGGAGTGTGTCTGCTTACCTGTAAAGAGCTGACAGCCTAGGCTTGCATCAGTGGCTCAGATTCAGTATCTAGTGCCATTTGAGACACCCAAGGGTGCCTGAGACATCCACCCAGGGCTGGCAGATATGACCCAGGACCAGCAGGACACCTGCGCTCTCCTGGAGCAGCAGCTGGCGACCAGGTGAGATACTCCAGGGCATCTCCACTGCAGCAAGATGCCTGTCTTAGAGAACTGATTTGAGCCTCCTGTTTCTGGGCATGCTGTATGATTAGTATATAAAATGACTAATTAAGGTCCTGGATTTGTTTTTGTTTTGTTCTGAGGCCAAGTTGCACAGATCTGTAATTACATCGTCTTCCTCTGGCTGCTAATGGAACTGCTTGTACACGTAATTGCTGACTGCTGTGGGTAAAATGTACAGAACTGAGCTCTCCCTCTCTGAGTGCTCTGGCTAGGCAGCTGCTCCTCTTGACAGGAACTTTCATAAATGACAGACCATTCCAAATTTGTCTTGTTCATAATATTACGGAAACAAAGCCACACAAGTTTTTAAGCTGATAACTAAAAATGAGCATGTGTATTTTTGCACAGAAGGCTTTGCACTTCAGGGATTGTAAAATCTTCTGTCAATTCTGGCAGCATACAATTTGAAAGAAGCAAAAGACTAGATTATACAGCATCTCTTTCTGAGACCAGATTTATGTTTTATGTGCCAGAACTACATTAAGCAAATCCTCTTCTTCCTTCTAAAGGAGTTAGCCAGCTTGTAGCTCTCAAGAATTTTCTTTTTTCAGGGATAAACATTACTTTGAAAACTTTTCCATGCACCTGGGTGGTGACCAAAGACAACAAATAATGGAACAGGAAACCATAATTCAATTCTTTACTATATAGAAAGCCTTTCAGATGACCTAGCCAGCTTTTTAAAGAGATTGATTTGGTTTTTTGGCTGCTGGAAATGGAAAATCTGTCTTTTATTGTATTCTGTGTGTATTTAATCAGTTTGTAATCCTCTCCTTGGTTCTGTGCCTACACTGCTTTTCTTTCTAGTTCAGAGAACAAGACAGAAAACCAGCCTAGAGCATTCCCAGTGAGATGGCTTTTGAACGTACAAAAGTTGCAGACTGAACTGGTGGCATGGCTTTAGATGCTGAGGGTTTAGAGCAAAATCAGTGTAAGAGGGACATTTCTGTTATTCCTTGAGCATTTCCTGGCTTGAGAAGTGTATTGGTAGCAGTTGTTGTATATAATGGCTTTATTAGGAATGCTGCTTTCCCCCCTCCATATCTACAGTTAATTTTATATTTTGGTAATACTTTTTCAAGTCTCCTTTAAGGTTTTGGTTTAACGTACCAAGAAAACTGAAATGTGTGCCAACCCTCAAGCCTGAAGACAGACTGGATTGCCCTGTAGGTTGGCTCCTTTCCTTTGACCTCACTTGAGAAATCACACAGGCAGCAAAGTGAATTCTGGCACTGTTTGTTGGGTCATGGGAGGAAGCCAATTCCTCCAGGTATAGGCAATTCCTTGGAAGTGCATCCTGTGCAGTAATCTGTAGAAACACATCTCAAAGAAAAGGCATTAAAAGAAAATTATTGCTTTACTGTGGCAGTGGGTTTTATTATTTGTTGGTGGTTTGGTTTGGTTTTGGTTTTGCCCAGGTATTTCCACTTTTGTGACTTCTGCAGCTGGTGCCAATGGCCAGCTCTCTGTATCAATAGACAGGTAAATGTTCAAGGGACCTTTTGGCATCATGCCAGTTATCATTCTTCAAGCCATTTAACACAGTGTTTCTTCCTTTCTGATAGTTGTAGATATTTTCAGTTGATGTGTGCCTATCTGGAGAGAAGGAACTGAACTGAAATTTTCTGTCATTCTATCAAAAATGACTGAACAAAGCAGGAACAAAAATCTACACTCTGCCTTCAGGAACCATTACAATTTCCACATAGTAGAGGCATTATGGTCCAGTTCTCCAGAACCTTTACCTTTTTGAACACATCCAGTAATCCCATCTAGAATATTTGCTTTTTAAACATACATTGGCAATATAGGAAAAATATTTGCTAAATCTAATAATTAATATTTATTGTATTTCTGTGAAAGAGGTATAAAATGCAGAAATCTGAATCTGTTGGGTTGAGCAGATCTTTAGATCAGGTACTTTTTGTACAAGACAAAAGTCTCCAGCACGAGACATCTGTCCTGAGATGGCAATTTTGTGTCCTGTATAGCTGGCTCCAGAGTCAAATTCAGCACTAGATTAAACTTTGGAAGGGATAATTATTCTTTTCTCTTAGAAATAGAACTAGTTGAGGTATTATAATGCATATAAATTCTTTTGCTAATAGCTGTTTTTTTGAGGTGATCTGAGCTTAAAAAATATGGAATTTGTAATCCTTTTTTGGAGCTGAAAACATGTTCACAGTGGTTTAAAATCATGTTGATAATAATTTATTGCATAGCTGTAAGAGGAAATTTTATTTTGTTAAAAGGAACATAAATGGGAACTTTCTATGTTTGTTTATTTTCCTTGTGAATTTTTACATATATGAATTCTGTTCCTCCCTTCTCTGTCAGTGCTTTACTACCTGCTGCTCTCTGAAAAGATGAGTCAATTGCCTTAATTATGTGCATGAAGAAAGCATGGAATTGTGAATTCACATGCTTATTTTCACAACTGGTCATCCTGGCTCTTCTTCCATTCTGGTGTCCTGGTCTGAGAGCCCATGGGGCAGATTATCAGATCAGTAAGGCAGGGAACTAGGAGCAGACTGGGGGCTGTTGTTGGGCTGCTGAGAGCTTTCCTGATGAAGCAGATATTCAGGAATTGGCTGATCTGTATTACGTCAGCTGGGCAGAGGTCTAGTGTACTCAGTGATGTAGAGCAGCAGAACAGTCCTTATCAGATGGTCCTTATCAGATGGTCCATGTGAGAATCAGCTGCTGAAGGCATAAATGGTTCTTCTGTCATGCACCACTCTGAACATTCAGAAAAAAAGTAAAGTGACTGCAAAAGGCTTCCACTTTCTGTGCTCTACTGATAAGAGTTTTTTGCCAATATGCAGGTTGACTTTTCATAAGGAAATGCCAATTACTCAAACCCAGAAGCTTTTCTGAGACTGTACAATTTTCAGAGAAATTTTGCTTGAGAACAACAACCATGCTCATCCTAGCCTACTTGATGAAATCTATATTAATTTGAAATAGCTTTTTTGTTTTCTTCCAGGGATATATTGAAAGATCTGCAAACCTTTTGTGCTTTTGTTTTCTGTATTAAGTTATATGAATGCCTGTAGCCTTAATTGTAAACATAAATGTCAAATACTACAATTGTGTCAAATCTGAATGTGGAATGGAACAGGTAACTTTAGGAGTACCACTGTAACATTAGTACAAAATTAGACATTCTCATTTTCCATTTTAGAAGGATAGCAAAATCCAGTAGCTAAATAAAAGTAATCTGTTCTATGGGAGGCTGCTGTAAATGTACTTACAGATCACATAATTACATTGTGTAATCCAATAGTAGAGTAACTGCTGAGACTTCTTGTTATTGTTAGAGAAAAGGCAACACCATTAATCCATCTTACAGCAGTGTTTATATTTTTAATAGTTATGAGCAGCTAGTCAAATGTAATGACAGGTCTAATAAATAGAAAATCTGTAAGCATAATGAATAGGATTATCATGATATTTTTATCTTATCTTTTTAAAATTCAAAATGTCTAAAAGGTCTGAAAATTCTCTTAACTGACTTTTATGGAGCTCCTATAATCCTATTTATAAAAGAAAAGATTCCAAGTTCATTCACTGATGTTGGTCTGCAAAATACTGTTTAAAGATTTTTCTGTTTAAATAAGATTTAGGAGACAATATGTTTTGGAAAAGTGCCACACTTGTACAAATGTGGGATTGGGAAGTGCTGACAAGATTCAGAAAGGCAGCTCAAAACCAACCTTATTTATCACAAGAAGGCATTGCAGCAAATCTAAAGAAAAAGTGATTATCATTTCCAAAGCAGATCAAGGCCTAACATGTATTAAATTTACACTCTTATAAGGGATGCTGCTGAAAAGCACAGTGAGGCTTAAGGTAGCATTTATTCCACCACCAATGAATGGAAAATTTGATTGCTTTATGAGACACCTAAAACTGATAGTTTAAGACATATTTTTTAAACCTTCTGCTCGAAGATATCTGTTGGAGTTAAATGGTGCATGCTTTAAAAGATTACAAAATCAAATAATTATTTTGTTAAAGATTATGTGTTTTCCTCTAAGGACATTTCATGTTATTTCAAAATCATTCTGGCATGTACCAAATGTAGAACTTGGAGCTTGTAAGAGGCTCTCCAGCATTTCAAGAGAAACCAACGACCCTGATCAAATTGGTTCTTGGTGTGTAGCAAGACGGGGGTGAGGAGAGGGAAGGTTCTTCCCAATGAAGTTTACAGCTAAGTCACAAGTTCCAACAGTCTGGATGTGTAGATGTGGGTATAGTAAGAGACAGCTTGGAACTTGTGTTGTTTGAGGAATACTTGTATAATGAATCCTCCTCTGTGTGTGGGAGAGCTGTTGTGTCTTGCAAGTCCCAGAGTCCTGCCTTACTGGCACCAGTCACTTGGCTCAGCTGCTTTAGGTATTTGCAGGAGTGAAATGTTTCTGAAGAGCCCTGCAAATTAGTGCAGTGCATTTGAAGCACGAACTGTGCGTCACTGGTGACAGCAGTAAAATATCCTTCATGAACTGTTCATCCATGCATCTTTATCATATGCATGAGGTATTAATGAATTCTCTCTCTGATGACTCTTACCTGTCTTCATAACTGAAGCTGATAATGGCTTTGTAATGAAACTTTTATATAAAAAAAAGTGCAGGTACCCTTCACTTAGAAAACATTCATTTTGTTTTTTCATGCCTTTATACCAAAATGTCATAGAAAGCACGTGTGCTCTTGTGAACTAATTGAACTCCTCTGTGTTCTGTGAGATTCATGTCACCTAAAATTCTGGCCTGTGATGCCTAACAGAAAAACCTGCATCATTGCTAGAGCTGGACTCAGAAGACTGATCTGTAGCAAGCTGCCCTACCTAGTGACTTGACTGCTATATACTTTCAAGGGTGTTTTTTTCATATTGTAGATAAATATGGGAAAAAATTTGATCAAGTAGTACTAAAAAACTTCAAGTGAAGGTGTGTATTAATAAAATTCCTCACTATGGGAGCTATACAGCTATGTGTAGGATATTTTGTAGGTGAAAGGTGAATGAAAATGCCAAGTTAATGACATTACTCTTCAGTTCACCACTTTGGCATGACTATGTGAGTGCAGGGAGCTGAATGGCAGGAAAAAAGGGAATATTCAGGGAATATACTGCCCACTGCACAGGAGATGGCCAGACCCTGCCCTGCGGGTCCAAGCCAAACAAGCAGAGCAGCCACTGCCATTCGCTGACCTAGGAAAGTGTGGTGGCTGACCAAAACCATGATATCCATCTGATCCATCTTCATTTTCACATTGTCTTTCCAGAGTGAAATTGCAGAGAGGCTGTGAACACTCTCACCAGCCCTGAGCTCTTCCTTTTGAGCTGTGCTTGGCTAAGGCATAGCTGTGAGCCCACAGTGGCCAGAGCCAGGCTGTTCACTAGCATCCCCTTTCTCTGTCACCCCCCCAAGAACATCCTGCTTTGCAAATTCATGGCAGCACATAGGTGTCTGCAGGTGAAACCAATCCATTGGTAGGAGACTACTGAACAAGGCACTTTCTCATTTGCATTAATTTTAGGAAGTTGAACTGCTGTAGACTTTGCTGTACCATTTCTCTATGGTCTTTGTTCATAGACCATAGAGAAATGGCTGTGATCAATTCCTGGACTGTTTGCTGCTGTATTAAAGCTGGGCTATTCTCCTTAAAGCAGGCTTGCTTCTCTGAGTAATGGTATTTTAGATTGAAGTGAATAACTTGATTTCAAAACTGAGAACTCCAATTAAAAATATGCTGCAGTAAAGGATCTGAAAAGTAAAGGGAAATGAAACAATGTATTGTTTGAGAATATGACAGGCAAATCATAGTATGTAGTTACACTTTCTAAGAAACTGTTTTATTACCTATTTTGCCTTTATACACACAGACTTCTTCCTTAGTGAGTGTGTAAACAAACATTATAACATTGAGTCAAGAACTGACTAGTTTTCTATTTTAAAATTAAAATATAACCAGGCTCTTAACTTGAAAGGAATGGCAATGCTTTGTAGAAACTGAAAGATAGTGATTCATTCAGTGGAACTATGAAAAATGAAGCAAAATTTGGGGATGTTGTTAGTCTTGACTCAAGTGAGTTGAACCTTTCAGGTTAGATTTCACACCCCTAGAGAAGAACCTTTATGAACGTTGTGCTGTCATCACTTTGAAATATCACATTTTAACTTCTGCATCCTCCAAAGAGACAGATATTTAGGATAGAAGGTGGGTTCATTAGAAGGAAGGTTTGAAATTTTCTTATCAACAAATTCTTGCTAGACTCCCAGTGATTTTCCAGCTGAAAGCTTTTTCTGGTAAACAGAACATTTTCAAGCCATTTCACAAGTAATTAAACATAGCTGGATGTATTAGTTCTATGGTTAATTTTGAGACCAGCTTAGGACTTTTTTTAGAAAGTAATGGGGCAGTGAATCATTTAGAAGCTAAGATGGTCCATGTTGTTTCCATCATGAGTATTCTATGATCAGTTTGAGAACTAGGTTCTAAATTTTCAATTTAATCTGCTTATAATATGTGTAAAGTATATATAAACAGGCAAATTTAAGTTGTCTGTGTTTGTTAGATTTTCTCATTTTGTTTAAAAATAACACTTTTGCTGATAGATTCTGGACTACAGCTTCTGAGGGATGCTGTATTTCAAACCTGGAACATCAACAAACTGGAAACTGTGAAAATATGATCCTTATTTAGTCAATAGGTCAATAATCAGGTTGGTTTAAAAGCATGTTTTCATATCAGGAAAGACAATGTGATCAGCATGTGAGGTTAGTACATCTTGTTGAAGAAGTTACAGTGCTTTGTGGGGTGTGTATGAGCACAATCTCATCCAAGTCCTGAGCACAGTATGGAAAACAAAGGCACTTCTGGTAAGGATAGCTGCCTGTCCATTCCTGGAGTCCTCTAGATTAGAGCCATGTAGGAGAAACTCTTCTATTTTGTGTGATTTAAGGCAAAAAAAAAAATCCTGCAAGAACAAAGGAATGGGCTCTAATCCAATCTGCTTCCAGAACTACAAACCTGAACCCTTTATACCAAAGTGCCAGGCACTCTGCAGGCTGAGGAGAATGGCAGCTGTACACCAGCATTGGCTGCAAATGATATTTTGTTTGGTTTGCTTCACTTCCTGTCACAGCTGTGTCCAGAACAAAAACCCACTGTGCATGTAGACCAAATATGCTGTCCTCTTGATAATGGATTTAGTGTGATATTGTTCAGGAATTACTTTTTTGGAAATATTTTTCTCTGATGGGGTTCAGGGTCTTTTATCTGATTAAGACAACTAATCCTGAAGTATTCAAAGATGGAGCTATTCAAGAACAGTGAATTTCAGTTTCTTATCTCACCCTGATCCAAATTTAGCATCCCATGTACAAATCCTGAATCAGGGTCTCATGTGTAAATAAGAATGGCCATGTTCCATTATGACCTATTTATGACCATTCTCTACAGAATGTAGGGAAAAGGTTCACCCCTTTGATTCTTTCCTCTCTAAAACATTTATATAGCTCTCAAGTGTTTAAGCTAATCTGATGTTCTCCTTCTCATTACCAAGACCTGCTTTGAAGTAATTTATTTGGCAATTCTTCAGCAGAACATTTATTTTTAACAATTCCAAATGCCAGAAGTTAGTTTCACACATAACACAGAGTGCTGAATTCTAGCATGTCCTACTTTTCCCCTTCATTTTAATTGCAGTATTGCAGTTTTAAATAAAAACCCTATTCATATTTTTACGTTGCCATATACATTACATGTACTTTATTCTTTCTTCAGAACCACTGAGATGGTAATGACTTTACAGCAAAATTGTACTGTAATTACTACAGCTGTTGTGCTAAAGCATTTATGTCTTGCTCTGTCTTTTGAATGAAAAATTCTTTTAGTGAAAATAGATTTGTTGAAGCTGTTAATTATTCAGTAGAAAAGACATCTCAATTAAGGTGGTGGTATTTTTTCTACAATAGTTTAGGCAGACTAAGATAACTCTTAAATGATTTTATGCAATACTCTGTAATAGTTCATAATGCAAATATTTGGGATTTGTACATTTTACAATTTTATTCCAGAAATACAGATCTGTACTTGGTTCCTCAGAACCCATGATACATATTAAAAATAAAATTCAAGATAAATTGGCTCTGTCATCCCATCTGGAAGGTGTGATTATATATTAAAAGTAAAACTTTCATACTGTAGTACTTCAAGTATTTAAGTTTAATTATAAGTAGAAAAGGAGGACTTCCAAATCCACTGAAAAGTGGGAGCTTGGATCAAAGTAGGGTTATCTTGGTGGTTATGTTGATCATTAGTCCAGCTGAACCACCTGCTCTGATTCATCTGGTAGCACAGCTGTACGTGCACGGGGCTCTCATCTGGTTGTGTGGACAGACTTCAGCAGAACTGGTGTCAAGGACCCTGAAGGTAAACTGGATTGTTTTGGCAGCGTCAGGTGGAAGAGATGTTGTTACCCATACCCTTGTGCTGTCAGATATGGGAGCAGGTGGGGCAGTTTTTCCCAGAAAAAGGCGATGGAATGGATCACACAGCGATGGCTGGGGCATCACATCTGACCACGTTCCTAGACTGAGTCTGGGGGACTGCCATTTCAAAAACCTCTTCTTCTCTGCTGCATT
Organism: Haemorhous mexicanus; assembly: GCF_027477595.1. Lineage (NCBI taxonomy): Eukaryota > Metazoa > Chordata > Aves > Passeriformes > Fringillidae > Haemorhous > Haemorhous mexicanus. The sequence continues at coordinate 23,995,881 of NC_082348.1, read as the reverse complement.
TTTATAGAGGCCTTTAGGTAACCTCTGTTCACTTGATGTATTATCAGCTGTCAGCTGTGTGTGTGTTATGAGAAATGCAAGTTGGCAAGAAACAACTCCACAGGGCACTTGGTGCTGTGGTTTAGTTGGCAGTGTGGTGTTTGGCCAGAGGTTGGGCTTGATGACCTTGGAGGTCTTTTCCAGCCTTAATGATTCTGTGATTCTGTTGCATGCTAAGCAACAAAATACTTCATGCTCTGTCCAGAGAAGTCAGCAGGTCAGAAACAAACAGAAAATAATTGATAAATAGGCGCAGAGTCCCCAGATTACTTACTAGGATAAAGGTTCTGCTGTTGAAGGTTTTTGATGTCTCAAAAAATCTGTAACTATTAAGCAACAAATTTAAGAGTTACCAGAAGTGTTAGCTGTTAGGATTTAGCCACTTTTATAAAAGTTGACCTGTGGTTTTCAGCACGGATATGCTGTCCTGGCTCTAATTTCTTTTTAAGGAAAATGAAAATTTTGATTATCTACAGATTATATAGTATTTACTGTAGTTTGATTCCACATAGAAATCATAAAACAAACTGTCATTTTTTTCATGTTTCTGTATTATTTGCTCATATGGGATTTTATCAAGTAGAGGAAAGGATACTTGTGCTATCACAGTTGAAGATTCTTTGATCATGGCTGAAGATTCTTTAATCACTGGGCAATGACATTATTTTAGTGCTGAACACTTACCAATCTTGTCTCCTTAATGGCTGCAGAAGTTGCACCAAAAAGGCTTTCAAAAGCAATGTCAGCAATATATTTTCTAAGTATTACTGTACAAAATATTTTCAGTGCAAAGTTACCAGTGCAGTTTTAAATCAAAGAACTTCAGCTGGCTTTTTGTATGGTAGCTTGTTATCAATATTTTTAGAAGGGCTTTTTTACTTCTTTGCATGCCCTTTTCAAAGGATGAGTATCAACATTTATCAATGCACATTTTCTGATCCCATGGTCTGAAAGAGATAATCTGCTTTTAGCAGCTTTGATCACTGTGCTCAAAGCTGCTGTCTGCAGGAAAAATAAACCTTTTTAAAGCAGTATTGGAAATCAAGGCTTTGTGCCTTTTCTGTGTGCCTATCACATTAGCTCCAACAAGTTAAACATACCAAAGGTCAGCCATCATCTTCAAGCATGATTTTTGATAGGTGATGAGTTTACATTTGATTTCCTAACTTGCTGATAGTGAATTCAGCAAGTACATGATGAAGACATTGAGACATCTTGTAGTATTTGGCAACTTCAAGATGAAATAGCCTTGGCCAGGACTCTATATAATGTATAGAGGATTCAGGAAAACCTTGTGGATTAAATTTCAATATTCAGACAAAAAACAAATATTCAGCAAAAGCCATTAGAAGAATAATTTGCAATTTCCAAATCACTCCTGTATATTTTGATTGTCTTTGATTTCATTGACAGATTGTGAAATGGGAATGTCAAATAACAGAAATGGACATTAAGACAGTAGAAAGAGTTAATGAGTTAAAGTGTTTAGGGTAAGGAGACTGGTTGATTACTTGTTGGATCTAACGAAAGACAGAGAAAATGCCCAATTTTTTAATCATACTAAGTAATTTGAAGTTTGAAAATTTTTTACTCAGCTTCAACCCAGAAAGGATTTGAATAGCAGAACCAAATAAGTATTAAGGATTTTTCTTTAGCAGAAGTGAGAGAAAAATTTGAAAGACACTCAAAGCTTGGCTAAGTTCATTCTGTGGATTGGGTGTGCACAAAGGACGAGCAGAGAAATTCAAATATGAGAGGATTCGTGATCATGACATACAATGACTCTAATGGTGAAAGTGACTTTTGGGAGAGGATGAGTAACTTGGGGAGGCATGAGAGACAGCAGGGAAGAGCAGCAGGAGCAGGGTCCCAGACAAGCCCCCTCCTCTGGGGCGTCTCTGCAGTGTAGCCAGAGGAGATGACGGAGGGTGGTGCAAAGTTACAGCGCTGCAAATAGCAGACCTTTAGTGCCACTGGGGTCAGGGCACTGTGCCTTCTCAGGCACTTGGCATTTGTTTTATTAGGTTTGTTGAGAATTGTGCAAAAGTTAGAAAATGCTTTAGAGACCTTGAATTGGTTTATGGTTTCAGGTGGGAAACCTGTGGAGTTTCCATGGTGTTCTGTGATTGCAGCTGGGTGCTAAAGCAAATGTAGGAATTTTGACTAAATTTTTTAAACATGCTTGTTTAACATGTTACTAAATGAGACACAAAGCATAATATTTATGTACTATTAGAGTGGTAAATATTAAATTTATAGGATAAGGTAAAATGAATTGAAGCCTAATAGAGAATGCCTGTCTGAAGGAAAACCATTTCATCTTGCATAAAAGTAATATTTGAACAACCAAGGCAAATATATCACTTTGAAAAAGCAGAGTATTATCATTAGGAAAATGTAAAATTCAGTGTTGCTATATAGCTGCACAACTTCTATTTCAATTCTTCAAGATGGGATTGAAGTTTTGGTATATGAAGATGTTATCTGAATTACCAGCACGATCAATATTTATTTTCTAATGACTGAATCATAATTACAGATCAGCGTGCACCACTTAAATGCTTAAAATAATCATGAAATACATGTGATTCATGAAACCCTTAGCAACCACAAGACTTCCTGTGCATAAGCTCAGACACAGCAGTGGCTGAGAAATAAGTTCATAAGACACATTTGCAGCAGTGAAAACACTTTCTTGTGTTTCTCCACATAAGGGTTTATTGAGAGCCCCTCTAATCATAAGACATATTAGGTAATTGCATTTGGAGCTGCATTTTTTATGGTTTCAAGGAAGTGAAACACACGTTAAGGTCTGTGTCAAGAGCTGCCAGTTCTAAGCCCTGCTGCCTATTGATATGCTGGCCTTGCCTTGCTGGGCAAAACATTTCCATATCAGCTTGTTTTTCCCTGACAAAAATTAAAATACCTTGCAGTGAAGCTTAGCCATCTGGAAGTTGTGATAACTGGCCACTTTGTGACTTCAGGTAGGAGCAGGGAAACAGGAGTGGCACCCCAAATGGATCACTCCTGAATCTTTGCTACCATGTTGTGTATACTCCTTCAGCATCTCTATCTCTCATCTATTTGAATTTGTTGGATGGAATGGTGTATTTATACACAGATTTATTTTATACATGCATGTTCTTAATAGAAACATGTAGAATTCCAGTTATACCAATTCACATCAAAATAATTGGAATTTGGGCAATTCATGTAGGGATTTGGAATTGTTGGATATTGACCCTTTTTAAGAGCATTCATGTTTGAGTGAGGATGTAGCTCCTGCCTTGAAAAGCTGAGGAACTCCTAAGTGAGTGATGCTTTCTACAGGTGAAAATAATTCAACTGATTCTTACCAGACTCACTACAGACTGCAAAACTGGTTTGTGGTTTTAATTACAGATAGCTTTAAAGGAAAATACCCCTCTTCTCCAAAGTTTTGAAAAACTAGTGGTGTTAAACTGTCCATATTGCCAGGATATTGTTACCCTCCTCTTTAATTTTAATTTCACATTACATATCAACCCAGTTTTACTTTGTGATGTTCATTTAGAGGGTCAAATCACTTTTATAATGAAGTTGACAATAATCCACTTAATTTTATTGTTCAATATTAAATAGTCCAAACAGAACATGAAATGCTTTTTTACAGAAAATATTATCTTTTTTCTGTCCTTAGACTTTTTCACACATTGTCACAATTGTCACAGCTAGGCTTTTCTCAATTAATTCATGGGAAGATAATGATTTACTACTTGGAATTGATCTAAAACCACAGTTAATTGTTTTTACAGCACTGTGAACATGAATATCAATAAAAATTTCTCTTTGACAATATCATGTGTTTATTATTTTCAAAGAATTACCTATGTGTTCATTGCCCATCTTCAACAGCGACTTTCACTAATTTCAAAATGTAGAAGGAAGCAAGGTTAGTTTATAGTTTGCTTGTTACAGTTTATTTCACTTCCCCTTTAATAGGATCTGTGGCAAAAGCCAGCGTTTTTTTTTTTTTCTTTGTTCAAAGTTTCCAAAACAGTTTTAAGTGAAGTCCAGATGTGTAAGTTAGAAAGCTGTTTCTCTGCAATGCTCAGTGGTGGGAAGACTTACAAGGCAAATAAAGGCACTTTAGGGAAAGCAGGAGGAGGGTCTTTTTCTCAGGTCCAGAAGTTAACTTCAGGCTAGTTTTTCCTCTTCTGGTTCTTAAAGACTCTAAAGCTGGACCTTTAACACTGATTTATTCTCAGTGATTACTAGTGAGTTATTTTACCTTGGAAATAAAAGTGGCAGTTTAATGTGAAATTGAAATTGTCCAACTTGTCTGCCTCTCTACTTTAAAATATCCCTTCTTAAGTAATGCCATCCTTGCACCTTTCTTTGTTAGCACTTCAGCCTGTGGTTAGGACAGTTATTCAGTATCTCCAAAAATACTTCTCTCATTGGACTTTCTCCTTGGTTCCATAGAAAAGAAGACTTTCTCCTGAGGACATTGCAAAAAGTCATACTTGATCACCCCTTCCTTACCTTTTAAAATTTTTTCTTCTTTTTCCTTTTTGTAGTAACTGAAAATGTCATAGGAAGCTTTTTGAAATAACATCATAACATCACAAAAGCTATCCTCAGTTAATTCGGTATAACCCCAGAAAGTTACAGTAGATTTAACAAAACTTTAGTTCAAACATGGGAGAATTTTAATGGGGAAATTGGAAACAAGTGAGCTTGATATTGTTAATCAAGAAATGCTTCTTCATCTCCCAGTAAAATCCTTGCTTCCTCTGATTTTCCTGTGTTGCTGGCTGGGCCACAAGGATTTTTGCCCACAGCTGGACAGTGGCATCAGCTGCACAGAGAGGTCAGGAGTGGGGAAACAGGCTCCAGTAACATCACAGCCATATTATTGAAGAGAGATGGCAGCAGAGTGCATTTGGGTTGTCCACAAGAGCATTTAATCCCACAGCACTGTTAATGATGTTTACCCAAGATGACAGAAGATGGTTCTCCACCCACTCCCTTTATTAATTGCAGATGTCTCTTGCTCCCTTAAAAACTGGGGCTGCTGGTTTTATAAGGCAGTTTTCAGGTGTCCTCAGATAAATAATCTTTTTTTTCATGTTTTTTGTCTCATTAGTTCTGCATACAATTTTCTTTGCATTTTTAAACCAGCTCAAATAGTCCTTTTTTCTCTTTCACAAAATAGCTCCTGCAGTTTTTTTCTCTTTGCTGTATATTATTTCTTAGTAGCACAGTTCACAGGCTGGGTGTGAATACAATTGCTTCCAGTTTTAAGTAACACTTCAGGTTTTCAAATAGTGTTTCTAACGTTCATTTTCAATTTATGACAATTAAAAGAAAACAAACAAATAAAAACCCTCCCAATACAGCTGAAGAAATGATTATTTTTTAATTACCTTTCCATGTCCTTTTCACAAGTTTCTTTGTCTTGTGGAATGGTGGACTATGGGTGTGTCAACACTTGTTGCTTAGCCTTGTTAATTGGTGTTTATTCTTCGCTAAATTGTTAGTTTCATTATGGAAATGTCAGCTCCTAAGCTCTGTGGCTATTCACTTTAATGCAGAAGACATTGAGTGTGCTCAGACTGTTCATGTACTGCTATAACCCACTTAATTCTGCTGTGTTGGAAGTCAGTTTTTCTCCTTTCGGGGGTAGACTTCATTGGTGTCACGTGACAAGAGCCTGATCAGTGACAAAATGGAAGGATTTTATTGCTGTGTCCAGCTTCCTAGTGGGAAGTTGTACCATAGACAGAGGCAGGTTTTTCATGGAGCTGCCCAGCAAAGTTTGGGCACGCAGGTTGCCACAAAGGACAGTTAGATGTTATGAAAACACGATGCACCATGAGGCTGATTGACCATTTCAACTGGTTTTTTTCCAAGAGTTTTTGAAATCTCCATGAATTCAAAACTTGAGCAGAAATACCTGTGAGTAATTTTATCTAACTTTGAAGTTATCCCTGTCTTTGAGTTTAGCCCTGTCTTGAGCAAGAGCTTGTTCCTGGTGGAGGTCCCTTCAACCAAATTATCCCTTGATTCTGGGATAGATCTGCCCTGGGAGAGCTAGGGACTCCTGAGGGCATTTTCACAAAGAGTCATGCATGAGATGATAAGGTCACTCGTGTCCTTCTGTGAATCTGCAATATCTCCAGAATCACTTCAGATTTGCCTGAGCAGTGTTTCCAGTCTGTCACTGTGTTCTGCATTCCTCCTAGAACATGAGCTATTATACCCACAGGGCAGGTTACCTCTGTGGACTCTCACCTGTGCAGCCAGATATTGCAAGGTCGCTGTGGCTTAAAGGCTCCCCCAGGGACTCATTTCCACCTTCAAGCATAACAATAATTCCAAATAGCTGTCACCTGATCTGTTGCCTCAGATAATGAGGAACCACTGGAAATGGTAGGATTTGAAGCTGTTTTAAGCTGATATTGTTCTACCAGAGCCTGGCCCCCTGCTGTGCAGCGTAGCAAATTAATTTCTGTAGATTTGAAAACAAGTTTTCAAATTTATTTATTTATGCTCCCACTTTGGAGAGCGTGATTTGGAGATGTGCTCAGTCAAATATGGAGGGAGCAGTGGAAGTGACAGAAACACCCCACAGCTATTTGCAAGCCGTGGCACTGATGCTGCCAGACCCACCTGGGCATTTTGGCACGGGTGCCTAGGAGGGGCTGTGTGTGTGTTTGTGTGCAGGACTGAGGAGCACTCAGCCCAGGGGATGTGTGTGTTGGGTTCTGGGAGGTGTCTGTGCATAACCTTCTTCAGCCACAGGCACCTCTGCAGTGGAAGAAGTTATGTGCTGGAAATGTCTCCCATGCACGTGGTTATTTCTGGGCAGGTGATGAGCTCCCAGAGAGTTTCATCTGCCCACTTCATTTCTCAGAGAAAAATTTTTAATGCTACGTTTTCCATTCCACTGATGTGCAATGCACTGTGTAGAATACAAGTAAATATGGTTGCTAAGAGCCTTATTTATTGCATGTGCTAGGCTAATTTGAATTGAATTAAGGCTTTAGAGAACTGAGGAGGTTGGTCTTAAAACCCTGTTTGCTAAAATTATCTTTACACACTTGAACATAATTGTACTTAGGCCAAAGAAATATGTAGAAAAACACAAAAATGGTTTTATGATAGAACAGTACTTGCCAAGTTAAAGAATTTTTTTCAAATATTACTGTAATTTTGTTACTTATATATTTTAATTAGGTCCAGTGGAATGTTGCATGCACACAATGAGAATAATATATAGTATGTATAGTATATATGTGTATGAAATATATTATTAGCATAGAATCAGAGTAAGGTGAATTGGAAGGGACACACAAGGGTTACTAAGTCCAGCTCATGGCCTGCATAGGACATCCCCAAAAGTCACACCATGTGCCTAAATGTGTTGTCCAAACACTTCTTGAACTCTGCCAGGCTTGGTGCTGGGACTGTTTCCCTGGGCAGCCCATTCCAGTGCCCAAACACTCTCTGGTTTAGGACTCTTTATCTGATACCCAACCTAAACCTCCCCTGACACAACTTCAGGCAGGACCCCAGGGTCCTGTCCCTGCCAGCACAGAAGAGATCAGTGCCTGCTCCTCCTCTGTCCCTCATGAGGATGTTGTAACTGCAGTGAGGTGTTCCCTCAGTCTTCTCTTCAGGTGACATTTGCATATTTTATGTATGCTGGTGCATGTCATAAATATGATCTTTTTCTGAAAGGAGTTGTCTTAATGCTGAATCAATTTCATTGCCCTTTTTATCTAAATGCTCATTTCACTATTTTTCCTGCACATAAAGAAGATTATTTACTGGAAGTTATGTAACAATAATGATATATTCTTAGTTGCAGAAATCTTTATCTTACATGATACAAAACCACAGATTATTTCTACTCAGAGACAGAGCACAGAAAGAAGGAAAATACCTATACTTTAAGCATCCATTTAGTCACACCTCTACACTTTTACTGATAAGGTTTTAATTTCACTCCAGTGCTTTATCTCCTCTGTATGGGTAAATTGAGCAGTGTCAGAAGTGTTCTTGTCAGCAGAGTTTAGGAAAAATCGAGTATTCAAGGAGTGTATCTGTGGAAGTGTTTTGCTGCAGAGACATGAGTTGGTGCATTACAAAATCCCCTTTGGGTGTATCCATGTTTGTACTGTAAAACCAAGCCCTCAAAACTAAAAGTTTAAAGCACACTTGGGAATATTTGAATTTTTCTACTGCCATGGGCACTGTCTTTCCTCTGGTATAATGATGAATTGGTTATAAGCACAGGCAAAACAGATTTCCATATTATCTCACAGTAACAGGAATACAAATTCTGCAGCAAAAACTGGAGGCCTAAATAAAAACTAAATAAAAAAAAAGTCATTTAAGTGAAGCAAAATCAGTATACCATGGTTATAAAAATGTAATCAACCACCTAAGCATGGAAAAATTATAGTGAGACAACACACTAATTTAATTTTTTTTTTTTTTTTAATTAGAGACTGAGGCATAATAGTAATGTCACAAATGAATAGGAAATTGCTTTGCTGATGGTTAAAATGTCCTGTCTGACTTTCTGGAATGTATAAGCCATTTTTTAGTACACCCTATGAATTTAGCAAGCTATAAAAACATAAAACCAGTCAGTATTAAGTGCATCCTAAAGCCAGATTTTCTTAAACCAAGACCAGAGATGGAGTGATGGTCCTTGGCTCTACATTATTTTGTTGGTTCCAATGTTTCAATTAGAAAATGAAGTCACTGAATTTGATAGAAGTATCACACTGATGTTTTTATTTTTTTTTTTTTTTCACAGATTAAGATGCTTGGTAAAGCAGCTGGAGAAGGGTGACATTAATGTGGTGGACTTAAAAAAGAATATTGAATATGCAGCATCTGTGCTGGAGGCAGTTTATATTGATGAAACCAGGTAAGTCTGAGGGTAAAACAGAAAGAAAGAATGTTGCAAATTGTATTTCAGAAATTTGGTCTTTGCGTGCAATTGTCACTGACATAAGCTGAAGGTCTGGGCACATCAGGAGAAGCGTGTGTAGCTCTTGGGTCTTTTATGACAAAGTTAAAGCAAGTAGGATTCCAAAGGTCAGATGTAACTGTTGTCTGGAAAGAAATGCTCACAGAAATGAGTCAGGATAGCTGATCAGTAAATACACAAATGAATGAAAAGCTGTGATTTATCTTATAGCACTTGGTGCTTAGTTTCTGTTTACTGTTGGCAGTATTACTGGCAATCATGTGGGTTAATTCCAAGTAAAAAAGAAGTTCTAAGTATCTGATTTCTTGAAAGAGTTTCAAGATATGGACTGTATTGAAATTAGCTGGCTAACTTACTGGTTTTCTTTCTGCATGCTGGCCTTTCTAAGTTTTTTCTGAGCAGAATGTTCTTGCAAAGGTGTCTGTCCAAAGTGCCTCAGTACCACTGGAGTGTGCAGTGTACATCTCAGTTCTACATTTGGGAGTTATTTCATGGACCTAACACTCTGTCTGGGGCCTGTGCCTTCCCTTTGCAAATCTGCATAGCTGATGCAGAGCTTGAAGTCCTGCTTCAGAAATAAAGCACTGGTTATTCCTCCAAACACCTCCCAAACACTGGGATTAAATGGATGTAATATTCATAGCTCTGTCTAAGCAGTAGTGCCAGGACTGGGAAAATAAATTGAGATTTACTTAGTTTCTAAACTGAGGCAGCTTCTGTGGAAATGAATAGTAGTGTCACAATGAGGAATCCAATCTTTCTGGCTCGGTGTGGGAATATCAAGACAAATAGCAGGCATTTCATGCTCAGAGAAAACAGCTGCCTCTGAAAATACATAGGCTCTGGCAGCAGCGGGTGCGTTGCATTTGCTGTAAGCAAATCTTTAAATTAGCTAGTTGCCCTCATGGAACTTGAAAGCAAGATTATTGAATACCCAAAAGAAAACAAACAGGTGTAATTTTATAGTGATTGGCAAGATATTCATAGTCCTCTGGTTATTTTCTTAATTCTAGGACCACTGTGTCCCCGTATATGATGACTACTTTAAAAAATTCTACTTCAGTGTATCAATAAAGTTTTTCTCTTCTGGAGCTCACTGCACAACGATCTTTAATCTTATTTATTTATTGCATCCAGTATTTTACAGAATATTCTGATTTTTCACTCTATTAAGTCAGGATACCCTTGAGACAGGTATCTTGTTTTGCTCTTTTGAGTTGGATACTTGTGCTCACCAAAGAAACTTGAGAATTTGTGGACCTACCAAATTTTGGTAGCATTCTTTATATAGATATACATTAAGCATACATTCTATGTATATCTTTCTGTACCTATATCTGTATTTATGAAGTGTATATGTAGACATATAAATCAAATTCTGCTATAAATAATAGTTAAAAGTGATCCTATAATGAAACCTGCTTTTCTAGTTCTATTCTTTTCATTTTAGTGGTTTGTACTTCACTATTGTACCTCTATATTGTTCCTTTTGCTTTACAGTGTTTGATTTTGTTTTTGATTTCTCTTCCTTGGACTAATGCAGTCTCCATGAAATTCAGAATCAGTATGATGAGTTTTTTAACCTGGTGGGTTTTGTGTTAATTTTATCCTAGAAATGTAGACTGACCCTCCACATCTTAGTTGGACGTGGGTTATCTATGGGTCTATTTTAAATTTTGACACTTCCCCATTAAAAACAATTGTAAATGGTAATCTGTAAAATTTATAATTTACTGACAATTTTGCAAATTGTAAATTTATTGTGAGGCTGGGAAACACTGTAGTTGCCACTGGTACTTTCATAGTAGACTCTTTTCCATGGCACGCTGCTAAGATAATTATGTTTTAAATGGCCTGGCCATTATTCTGTAACCTAAGTCACTCAAAAATGTAAGCACACAAAGAGAGTCTCTTGATTCCTTAAGGAACAAAGCAGTGTGTCACTGACTCAAATGGAGTTAGCTGAGTTACCTTGTGTGGTTGCATTTGCCCTTGTTCCCACCAAAGAATACAGGTTCTTTGTCTTGTACACAGCTACTTCTGTGTGAGTCTGGAACTGAGTTAATTGCACTCATTAGTGGATTAGAAATAATAGTTTAGATCATAAGCAAAAGGGCCTGTTCCTGCTGAGCCTGAACATGCAGTTTTATACATCACAAAGTTCAAATAACTTCAGTAAGTTTCTTATCTATGAATTGCTGTTCACTCAGTGTCTGCAACTCATGTGAAAATACCCATGCTCTCTGTTTAAGACCAGTATTGATCCCTGGATTTTGTCCTGATGTATTTACTGACCCATTGCTAAATTATCCAAGCAGAGGAAGACCTCAGCTTCAACCAGCAATCTAAAATTGCATTCTATTTGTGGTGTTCTCTTCTTCCCCACTTTTTTGGGCAATGCTCATTTATCTGAGCATTTCTAAAACTCCATGGATTTGGATTAGGGCAAAAGCAGAGAAACACACCAGATTTTATTTAAGAAGCTCTGAGAGCAGTCTTCTTAGAAGCAGGGATAGGCACTAGGGATAACCTTACCAAATGAGGAAAAATTGGTTTGGGGCAGTGACTGTCAATATCTCTATAAAAGCTTCTGAGCTGATGGAAAGTTGGAAAGCCCAGACATCAGGCATCAAGTGCTGCTTTCCTATGAGCTCCATTATCTGTGGCCCCAAGTCACTCAATTAGCTTGTTTAACAAGCTCCTTTTGACTGCTGCATCTTTCAGTGCTGCACCAAGTTCTTCCTTGAAAGCGATCAAACACTCTGGTAGCTGAAGCTGAGGTCCATCATCCGCTGAAAATAACCAGGAGACTCCCACAGTTCCAGCCCCTCAGCAGATTTGCTCTGTGGAAGAAGTTCAAACTTAATAGATATTATAAATAATTCTGACAAATCTTGCCGAATTTTCTCCATTAGTACCTGCCACTTGGCTCAAGGCAATGGAAGAAGGATATTTGGAGTCAAACAGGAAATAAATACAGCCTGATAATTCAGTCATGACAGATGTTCTGTTCCTTGTAAATGCAGCTCTTCATTCATGCTAACTGAAAAGAAAATGAGTCAAATAAAATCTAGATAAGAATTACAAGATGAAAAGGAAAAAATGTATTCCAAAGCTAAAAAATAAAAATAGTGATAGTTATAATAATAAAAATCCTTATTGTGGAGACTACTTTTATGCTGTTCTGTATAAAATCAGAATAGTTTATTCCAATTATGTTTTATTTTTCTATGCCTTAGTATGTTAGAAAATATACTTGATTTCAGGAGGATATTTATCTGTGCAGTTGCAGTTCCACACAGGTTTTTTGTTTGTTTCAGACGGTATAATGCCCTTTTAATAAGGCTTTAACTAATTGAGAACTTTTGACTTGGAAGAGACTGCATTTCTGTAATGCATGAAGTAGCTCTTTTAGCATCTTTGATCCAACAAGGCATAATAACAAATGCAGGTTCATGAAGAAAAAGGTGGTGTCATTAAGGGTGACAATTTAGCAATATATATTTGCATGAGAGCTCTGGAAATAATATTTCAATGACACTGCAATGGCAGACACAGTTCTTGGTAAAAAGCTCTTATTTAAAAAAAAAAAGTACACATTGTGATTTGTATAATGTTAGCTAAAAAGGAGGTCATTTAACCTGGACTTTGTGACTGCTGTTGTAATAAACACCTTGGACTAAACTGAATTTCCAGTGTACTACACCAGCAACACTTCAAATATTTCTGTGGTTTTGGGACTTAAATAGGGACAAACACATCCTCAGATTTTGGGCAAAAAGGAAATAGTTTAAATTGCAAGATAAGGAGCTTTGTTATTTAATCTCACCAGAAGTCTGTGGTACCCTTCAAGCTCACCACAGAAATATCTGTGACAGGAGCATGCCATGTGTGTCTTTGCCACGTGAGGTCCAAGGAAGCAGAAAGGAAGAAGTGCTCAGCTGGATCCTGGTGCTCCCAGAGCTGTGTTGTGGAAGTGGGAATGGAGCTTAGCAACAACCCAACAACTAAATGAAACTCTCCTGTTTCCTGGAGATTTCTGAGATGAAGAATGGTCAGTATAGCCTGTTCTGGGGCAGCTTTCAAGCTGGAGAAGGCTGTTCCCTGGTATTTTCAAGTTTTTCAGGGCTGCAACAGAACTCAGGTCTGTGGCAGCTGCTCTGTCTTAGGCTAGGAATTAATAGCTCAAAAAATAATAAACTGGGCTGATACTTGCTTGGTAACCCTGTGCTTTCTTTCCCACTCTTCCAGCCATCAGTATATGTTTGGGAGCTTCCTGGTTTAAATGAGAGCCAAAGTCAGGGAAGGACCCAGCTTTTCTGTTTCTTATAGAATTCTCACGAGCTGTGTTTTAGTACCAGCATTGTAAGGCTCTGAGCTAGCAGGAAATTCCCAGCAGGAAACTGTTCCTTGGCATTGCAGGACCACTGGCACTCTGTTCTCACCTGTAGCACACCAGATGGAGCTGACTGTGAGTCACAGAGTTTCTCTGGCTCTAAGGCTCTGGTTATGGAAGGAATTGTGCCAATTCAGACACCAATAGCTATTCAGGGACACCAGCAGAGATGGTCACACCAGCAAAGTGTCTTTGATGGTGCAAGGTTGAGAAATGTAAATTTTCTTACATCAAAGAGATGTACATATTTTTAAAAACTTTTAAAAACCTTCATCCTATATCTCTCCATCTGAAAAGACAGATTAGTTTGCTCATTTATACATGAAGGTGAATGTTTCATTCACAGAACAGTAAGGCATTCAGTCAATGATGTAATTTATTTTGAAGGATCTAGAACATATTTCTCCTGAAAATTACCTTTTTGAGAAAAATCTATGAATATTAAAGAACATAATCTGCCTAATGCCAAGGATAGAACAGGTGGAATGGGCTGCTGTATTTGGTAATTATTTACCAGATGAAAAATATGGTCTGTGATTCCTCTCTCAGCTGCCCTAGCTGGGGAGAAATTTGAAGAGGCAATTATTGAAGCATGAAGTTAAATTTTAATCTTGAATATTCTGTCACGTTTGCTGAGTGTGTATTGCTGTCCCTCATAGCCACCCCATGGTTAAATGTACTTTGCCTGAACAACAAAATGTACCATTTGAAGTGAATCATTCAGTTTATCCACTAAGGGAATCTACAATTGATACTTTTGCAAAAGCTGCTATTGAGAAAAAGCTTATTGTGTTGAGATGAATTCAGTACATTCCACCCTTATAAAAGCTTAAAATAAGCCTTTGAAATCTTTTGTGCTAAGCTAACGTGGTTTGCTTTCGGGGTTTTTTGTGTTTTGGTTTTTTTTTTTTTTTTCTGAGAGGAAAGCTTGTAAGAGCATTCAAGTTGCATTAAAAAAATGCATTTAAAATCAATGAAAATCTATTAAATTCTGACTAAGCTTCTCAGTTCAGTTAGGGCCATTTAATAAATGGCCAACATCCCCTTTCCAAAGTTATTGAATTTTTCTGTTTCAAAGTTTTTGCTGTTAATTTATTTCAAAGTCTTGCCCTGAATTAGTACTTAGCCCTAAAGAACTCCCAGAATAGGAAAGGAAAGGCAAAGGAAAGAGAAAAGAGGAGAAAAAACACTGGCTCACATCCGTACTCTGAAAAATGATGGTTTTTAATCATGATTATCCTCAGCCAAACCTTAAGATTGTTGTTGGCCTTTGGTATATATCTCTGCATTTCTGAATAGGTAGTACATATCAACAAGTGAACATTTCAGTGGCAGTGGTCCTTTCTACATTGCTTGTCTTCTGTTGTAATTCCTGCATTTATTCCAAATTATTTTCTGTTAATTTTAGTTAATTGGTAGTTCTTCATATGTGAACAGTTCTTCTAAGAATGTGCTAATTTTATGACTACAACATGTTGGTAAAATCATCATTTCCTTTGGAAAGACCTTTATGTACTAAAAATGCCCCTCGTTCATTTTTGCAGGTTGTTTATCCTTATTGGGAGTCAAGAGAACCTTTTAGTGGATGAAGGTGGAAGTTGTAATGGACTGTAGAAGATGGAAATATTGATTGAATATGTTGATTCATACTTATTCAGGAAGATAGGGAGAAAATAGAATTAAATAATTGGTAAAAATGTGAACTGACTATTTAGACTGTAAATTCTCCTGCATTCTAGACCTAGGAGAGGACTTCAATTCACTCTTAAGGGCTTGATTAATTCAGTAATTAGAGCAAAGAGCTAGTACCACCTTCTCAACCTCTTCTCTGGAAATCTTCCACTACCTCTGTTAGGCAGCATGACTGCTCAACAAAGATGGAATTTTTTTCCCCCATAGCCATTATCTAATTTTAATTTTTTTCATTTTCTTTTCTTTCTTCTCCTCCATAGTACATCTGATATATTCCTAAGGGAAAAGAAATACACTTCTGACTAGTGCATTACTATATTTAAAATTCTGATTAAATGAAAAGAGAGCTAGAAATTATCACTACTTCAATTTTGAAAAAAATTATTCTTGGCAAGAAACACAGTGCTGCGACAAGAAGAGCAGGTTATTAGTTACTATGACTGCAGTATTAATTGATTGCTAAGCTGAAATGCCAAGGGCCATGTCTTACTTATTCCCACAACTGTCAATGAAAGTTCTACTCATGGAATGAATAGAATTAAATAACCCAAGCCTCCCCCTCTCCTTCCCACGCATCTCTCTTCCTCGTATTGCATCTACTTAACAGGCTGATGATATATGAGCAAAATAAGTGTATGTAACCCTGAAATTCTGACTGTGTGTTGAAGAAAAAAGTATTTTCTGTGGCACATTTTAGTAGAGCTCTTTTTGTTGTTTTGTTTTTTAGCATTTTAGGGTGTTCCTTTGCTTTATGGAAGAAAAATTGAAATGTGTGCCTTGGCATCTATTAGTATAATTATGTAATTCAAGTGGGATATTTGAGTTCGTGCCTCCTGGTTCAATGCAATTTATCTCAGCAGAGTTTTACTTAAAACTGATTATGGAACAACTATCTAGCTTTAAAGTGCCCACAATCTCAGATCTTCAGGTTGGTTGATTTGGAGGATGAGGCTCTGGGCCTTGTAGTCACTCCATGCCAAACACTTGCTAAGCCAAAGGCTGTAGCCCAGTGTTTGACAGCTATAGTCACATGTCCAGAAATTTTTCCATGACATTTTTGAACCTATGTGGCAGTTTATATATTTTGAAATGTCACAAAATTATATTACAGTTTACAAATTACACTTTGCAATTTATAATTACAAGTTAGATTGCAAAATCTTGCAAACACCCCTGTAATATTTCATAGGAAGTTAAGTGACTTGAATGTGTGCCTTTGTTTGGAACCTGTCATTTGATTTTATTTGATCTTCATCTTTTTTTTTTAAGGCATAGAATGCTAGAATGGGTTTGAGTGAGATGAATGATTAGTCTTTGTTTCTTCTCCTTAAATGTTGCTTCAATTAGGCACCTGAAAGAAACTAATTCTTTTTGAGAAGTTGTTAATCTTATGTGATGCGGGATCTGTAAGATTTTGTGCTTGCAGTTGCTTTTCTAGATATTTAAGTTAGAAGCAGAGACACTGAAACTCTTTCTTCCCTGGCAAGTTATTCAGCCATCTCTCATCAGAGAGCAGTGGTCTCATGAAAATTACTGATAAATGAACACTTATTTCAAATACTGCTTTCTCTGTTCCATCTTCATGAAGTAGCTCCTGCTTACTGTCATTTACAGACTGAATAGTTCTACTTTACAGATGAATGGTTAAACAGATTAGAGAGACTGCAGTGTGTCTTGCTAGTCTTAATTTGTACTCCAGTGGCTCATATCTGCAGAGCTCAGATCCCAAATTTAGATCTGCATCTCATCATAGCAAACTGATGTAGAACCCTGCTTCCTGCTGCACAGGTGATGTGGAATATCCTGGCTGCAAGCCCTGAGGTAGCCTAATGCCCATGGCCCTCTAATTGCAGGAATATTTGCATCTCATTTGAATAAAAGTTGCAATAGTAACAAAAATATGTTTTAGGGATTGAAAGGTTTTTTTCCTTGTTATGCTAAAAAGATATCAAATGTCAGATATTCCTCAGAAATATAGATGTACTGATTTCTCCAGGAATATTTAGTGATGGTGTTAGACTAGTATGGATTTAAGTGGACTGTAACATAGGTTAGGCAATAAAGCCAATTTGTAGCCTTTGACCTTTGGCCAGTCTCAGCCTTGGTTCAGTTTGGCAAGATAATTTGCCCAAGTCCTTCCTCCACACAAGTCCTCCTCTTCCAAATTAAATTTCTGATTTTTCGCTGTTGTCCCACTGTCAGAAAATTTCATAATCCCTGTTCATTCTGTTCTTCTTGTACTCCATTTTAAGGAGCCTTCCGAGTCTGATAATTCTATGCCTCTGAAAAAATAAGAATTTTTCTACTGTTCTTTCAGTAAACCAGGGAAGGATGAGGGGTGCATTTATATTTTTTAAACCCCAGTTGAAGAATCTCAGAAAATATACTGTCAACCAGATGGACTGCTGAAACTGAGCACAAATATGCAATGCTCACAGTTCTCCAATAATTAATATGATTCTTCTGACATGTTTCCTATTACTATAATCCCTCAGATAGGATTAAATTCATGTGCAGATTCTTTTGAACTACACCACACTCAGGCTTTCCTTATTCATCCATGTTTCAGAAAGGCAGCACAAGAGAAATAGACCTATGTAATCAAATAATGCCTGCAATTCTATTGGTACCACTTTCAAGAAAATATTTTGAAAAGGTGGCATGCTGTGCATATATTCTGGTCACCCTAACTCTGGGGTTTCTTGCATAACTGAATGAAAGGAAAATTGATATCAGAGAAAATAAGGGATTTGTTTCCAGGAAACCCCAGCACTCTGAGTGATAAGGGCAAATAACTGCAAGAAAAAGATTTATAGAAGTGTGGAACGGAAGTGTTGAGTCTGTTTAAAGAAAGTATTTAGTTAAAAGTTTCTTCTGAGTAAACTGATGACCTCTAATTCACTTTTGCTGAAGTGAAGTTTCTTTTAAATACTTCTTCTATTTTGCAAGGGCTATATATAACTTTTCTAGCTTTTTGAACTGCTAACTAGTGTGAAAGCTGACTTGCAATCCAATCTTGTACAATATCTTTACTGCTAAGACTTTTTTACCCTGCCTTCAATAGGGACACAGACCTCTACATAGAAGGAATTAATTCTCTTCAATAAAGGAATTAATTCTCTTTAATGCTTTTATTGGGTTGCAATAGCAGGATGAGCATGTGTACACCACATCATTGCTAGGTAGCATCACTTACTTTTGTATGTAAGTATCAAAACACTTGTACCATTTTGGGGGACAAATCAATAGACTGATGGTGCTCTCACTTATAGCAGCAACCCTGCTGACAGTTCTGTCAGTTACTGTTTTAGAGGTGGTCTTGGGATTTTACAGCTCATTGATTGCTCTTCAATCCACCACTGCTCTGACAACTTTGTAGAAAAATCTTTTCTTGTCTTCAGTTGAATAAATTACATTTTATTGTCTTTTGCCTTCTGGAACATGAGCAGTGGGAGAGAGAGATGATATCTGCTGTGCACAGCTTCCCCTTGGTGTCAGTCCATGTGCCAGAGAAGACATTTTGTGATGTGCTGAGTTGGTCCTACAGTCAACCTCAGCTCCTCTTAAATCAAGTTTTTTAGCTGTTCTCCTGTGAGTACTCCTCTTGTTAGGTCCGAGGTCTTGTTGGTTACCTTGTATTAATTTTTTTGTAGGAAGCTTTTGGACACTGAAGATGAACTCTCGGACATCCAGTCGGATTCGGTCCCGCTGGAAGTGCGGGACTGGTTAGCTTCTACATTCACGAGAGAAATGGGAATAGTGAAGAGGAGACCCGAGGAAAAGCCCAAATTCCGAAGCATTGTGCATGCTGTACAGGCTGGGATTTTTGTAGAAAGGTGAGAGCTTTGTTTTCTTGTTAAAGCAAGCACTGCATTGAACCACAGTGTCAGCCATCCTTTAAATGGTGGGATGAACCTGGAGCAAATCTTTGAGCCAGGATTTATGCTTCATTTTCTGCCACCACTCCATTTTTCTATACAGATTTCCAGATGAAACCTCTAATTTGTAAAATTTCTTAAGCCTTGGAAAATTCTGGGTATGAACTCAATGTCTTTCTAACTTCTACACTAAATTGTACCAAAGACTCTTCTAATATTAAAGAGTAATATACTTTCAAAGGGGTTTGTATCATAACTTCATAAAAGATTACATAAATCTTTGGGGTCAGACCCTTAAATAGATTCATGTTACTTCACAAACTCTGAAAGAAAAATTTAAAAGATAAAAACTGTTGCAGTATGTTTTAAGAAGAGCTATTTCTTAATATTTTATTTGGTCTTTTAGGATGTACCGGAAAACTTCAAGCATGGTTGGTTTGGCTTATCCAGCAGAAGTGATAGTCACATTTAAGGTGAGAGAAGTTTAATCATTGTGGAATTTAAATGTATTTGCACTTATGTTTAGTGACTTTTAGGATCAAATTATTATTTTAATACTGAACGTACCCTAACCATAGTTAGTACTACAGAACTGAGCACAAAGTACAGAGAAACAAATAGTTAAAAAATCAGAAATAACATATGATTCTGATTAATTCTGACTTCATTCAGATCCTATTAGAGTAATAGAATGAAATTTGTATAGAAGTTCTTATAGAAATGTGAGACAGTTTTATCAGCTCCCAGTGGTATCGTAATCAGTGTCTCAGACAGCAGCATTTGTTTCCTTTTTAGGCAAGAAAAAGGAGATAGTATTGGGATAGAGCTAACAAAAGAAGCTGAAGCTTATGGAACAAGTACAGTATTTGCTGTATATTTAAAGTATTACTCTAGTTCAGCCAAAAGATGATCTTTTATAGTAAGCTGAGTTCCTATGTCTATGAATGCAATTACAAATTGAGATTTCTTGATAATTAAGTACCTCCACTTTTCCCCTGAAAGCCAAACAATTATATTATTCTCAAATTGCTTTATGTTTAATGACATCAGGGTTAATGACATTGCATAATAGCCTATTTGAAGGGTGGTATTCAGAGTAGCTCCATGAGGTTGTATAGACAATTTGTACTGAGAAAGTTAAACTTGGAAGTTTGATTCAAAGCATGCAAATGGCCTTGGTCATGTTGCAAGTATTTTATTCATAACTGACACAATTGTTTTCATCATCAATATTATAGTAGTCATTAAAGTGTTATCTACATTAGGAATTTGAAAGAGTTGGGTAATAAAACCACCAAACTCTCCCTCTTCCCTCTAGAAACTAGCCAAATGGATGGAAATGTAATTTTTTTGTTGTTTTCCTTTTCCCTCATCTACAGGATGTTGATAAGTGGTCTTTTGACGTGTTTGCCCTTAATGAAGCAAGTGGAGAGCACAGTCTGAAATTCATGATGTATGAGCTGTTAACCCGATACGACCTTCTGAGCCGCTTCAAGGTCAGGAGCTAAACACAAATAAAAATATGGATGCAAAACTACACGTGTCAAGTTTAAAATACAAGAAAGCCAGCACTGAAATGTTTTTTAGTGTACAATGCAGTGTAGACTTTCAAAGAATATGGCAGATGAAATATTGTAAAATGCCAAAACACGCAAATTTTTCTGCAACCCAAAAAATGGAAAGCTATGTAGACCCTTGTCATGTCATTTGTGTTTCATAAATAGATCATATATACAGACTATTTATTCAGCTGCTCTGGACTGGTGTCCCACCTTTATAGACCAAAAATTACCAAAAAAGCATAAAACTGTAGTTAGTCCTAAATACTTTTTTCATGGTCTGGATCATGCTGTGTTGATCACCACTGTGCAGGGGGTTCAGCTGAACCTTCCTCTCCTGAACAACCTGGGGGGGATATATAAAGAGAAAAATTGCTTTTCCAAGCTGTTTGTGGGTTTTTTTCAATACAATTTGAAAAATTGTAGCCATCTTTGAAAGGCTGAGGTAAAAGAATGAATCAAAATGATAAATTGGTTGTTATTATATCAAATGAAAGTTTTCTTATAGTTTCAGAATCTCTTCACTGCAAAAACTCTGTGTTCCTTTTGAAGAGGATGTCTCATCCCGAAGTTTCTTGAGTATTTTAATTTTAGGCTGGCAACCCATCTTTTCCCAACAGGCTTCATTCACTTGAAGTCAGAACCACACCAGGACCACCATTATGACACAGACATTAAATACACAGTGCTGATGGCAAAGTGGGTTTAAGCCCATTCTCAGTCCCATTGTTTATGTTTCAGGGTTTTTAAATAAAAGGAAAAAATTATTAAGGGATGTGTAATTTCATTAAATGGGTGAGGTGGTTTATCCCCAGGCAGCCATGAAGCACCACAGTGCCACTCACTTGCTCACTGCTCTCCCCAGAAGGATGGGGGAAAGAGAATTGGAGGCGTAAAAGTGAGAAAACTTGTGGGTTGAGATATGTACAGTTTAATAATGATGGTGATAATAATAATATAGAAAATTAATATTTAAGAGAGAACTCAAACCCAAGAAGAAAGGCTGCAAATGAAAGCAATTGCTCAGCAGCAGCTGAGTGCTGCCCAGGCAGTCCCCAGGCAGCAGTGCCCAGCCAGGCTCCCCCAGCCTGGGGCTGCAGACCATGAGGCCGTGTGGAGCATTGTGCCCTGGGTCAGCAGGGCCAGCTGTCCCAGCTGTGTCCCCTCCCACCTTCTTGGGCACCCCAGGCTGCCCAGGGGTGGGTGGGATGGGGAGCAGAAAAGGCCTGGACTGTGTAGTTGCTGCTCAGCAGAAACTAAAACATCCTGGAGTTATCAGCTCTGTTCACAGCACAAATCCAAAACATTGGCCCATACCAGCTACTAGGAAGGAAATTAACTCTATCCCTGCCAAAACCAGCACAATGCAAAAATAAGTAGGACCAGATAGTGCCTGTAGTTCACACATTGTCTGGAGGAAGGAAAGCTGTACTGTGACATTAAAGCAAACCTTGTCTTGAGCAAGGTAGAAGTGGTGAAGAAAAGGAGATAATCCTATTGTTAGACTTCTGTCTGTCATGCCTGTGTTATATATGCAACCTCTGCATCCCTGGTGCAGACAGACATGCCTTGAAAACCATTTGGTTAATACCTCTGCAGTGTCTTGTGCATGGTGTATGAAGAGAGATACAACATCTGCAGAATTTGTGTGGAGACTCACTGGTTCATGTATGATGTCAGACCTTTACATTTTAAACTTTTATTGTCTGTCCAGTAGATCCCATGGTATATTATTGGTGATTCATCTATTGCATGCTTGACTTTGCAGCTGTTACAGGAAAAAAACCAATTATTTTAATGTTTTCTTGTCTGTAGATCCCTGTTCCAAATCTTATTTCTTTTGCTGAAGCTCTTGAAGTTGGGTACAGCAAATACAAAAATCCCTATCACAATTTGATCCATGCAGCTGATGTTACTCAAACTGTGCATTACATAATGATTCACACTGGCATCATGGTAAGAAGCATTGTGAAATTCAATTTCTTTTCTCAGACTCTGCTGTTTGGAATAAATGTGTACATGTTTCTTTTATAATGGGAAAAGCTCAGCTGAAAATTTTTGCAGAGAGAGATTCAAGAACTGCTGTTCAGGCTGTGAACTTTATTTAGTTTTAACAGTTCTTCCAGGCTGAACTTCTCTTAATGCAGAGGAAAAAAGGAGGAAAAAAATAATCCTTAAATCCTTTTTGCTTTTCATCGCCTGGATTTAAGTATTTTATATCATATTTAATGAGATAGATTTGCAGGAGTGGGCAGGTGAGAATTTTTTACTTTCACATCAGAGCATGGGAGGTGTGATCAGGCAAGGAAGCTTTAGTATCTGCAGAGGTCCTGGCTGTTGAAAAATGTACTGAATCAGTGCAGGCTTAGAATTATATCATCACCTGAATCAGTGCAGGCTTAGAATTATCATCGTGGAATGGCTTGGGTTGGGAGGGACCTTAAAGACAACTCAGTTCCAGCCACCCTGACATAGGCAAGGGCACCTTCCTCCAGACCAGGCTGCTCAAGGCCCCATCCAGCCTGGCCTTAAACTCTGAAACTGCTTTTTCTTTCAGTTTTTAACCTTCTTTAGCACTGCTCTTGCATATTCTATGTGCCTATGGTAGGCAGGCTATTATTGCATTTGACTTGAAACATCACAATATTTTAAATTATTTATTTGGGAACTGAAATGAATCTGTGCAAGCATTTTTATTTCTTAACATTTACATTAAATACCAGCAGTGGAATTCTCACTATCAGCTTGCTAGGCAAAAGTAAATACTGGCTGAAAGAAAATGGAGATTGCTGGCAATGGCTTTTTGATCATTTGTCTTCACTGTGAATGCAGTTGTTTAAAAAAAAAGCCCAGCAAACCAAAAACCATACAACAAACAAAACAGCTGGGAAGAAATATGTCTGACTTCTATTTGCAGAGCTGTGAAACAATTCCAGAAGTCTTTGGATAGAAAAAAATTTGCACTGACTCTGGGTGGCTTTGCTGCTATATATACACAATAAATGACAATCAATCACTTCTGTTAAGCCTTTTCTCACTTAAAATGCCCTTGGCTTCAGGGTGGGCAAGGAAGGGTCCCCAGGCATTGCACGTTTGAATTCTACTGCTTGAAGGAGGTATTTTGCTTGTAAGTGTTTAAAGCTATGTTTTAACTCTAATACTACTTCTTAAGTGAAGCCTGGAGTCTTCACCAGCCAAGATTCCTTTTCAGATTGAGAAGTTTTCTTGAGAAAGCACTTCCATATCAGACTGAAGCACGGGCTAGACAGCTCTTGCCAAGAGGAGTCCAAACCAAAGTTGTTGTATACAATATTCACCTATCAAAATAATATTTTTGTTAAAGAAAATTCTTAAAGATATTAGATTAATTGCAAGAGTTAAGTGATGTGAGCCATGTCTTTATTCCAGGTATATACCAGGAGGAAAATCCTTTTGTTTTATTATATTACAAAATCCTTTTATTTTATTATTTGCTTTATATATACAATGGGCCATCCATCTGGCCCATTGTATCTGCCCCTCTGCCCTTCAAAAAACCAATAAAATTCAGATTTTCCTTGATGCCAGGACAAAATTCCAACTTCCAGAACTGTCCTAGTAATTTTGGGACATTTAGCCATTGCTTAAACCACTTTGAAAGATACTTTATGTATCTCTGAAATCTGTTTCTTATTTGAATATCTGCTATTTCACTGTGTACACATGAGTGGGAGAAAGGCCTTTCCATCCTTATAAGCATCTTAACCTTCTAACTGCCCTAGATGTGATTTGGAAAATGTTTTTCAAAAAAGTTTAGACTTTACCACTGCAACATCTTATTAGTGTTGCAACACTGCTACAAATATTTCTATAAAGTTAGTCCAGGTTTAATTCACATTGTAATTGCCAAATTAAGATATTGAATTGTGATATTTCTCTGCCTGTGGCAGGGAGAATTGGAATTAGATTATCTTTAAGGTCCCTTCTAACCCTAACCATTCTATGATTCTCTGGTGCTGTGATGCTGGAAAGTTCTTGGAAAGAAATCTAACTAGGACAGCACTTAGTCAAGAGTGCCTTCAAACAGATGTACTTGCCAGGCAGAAGGAACATTTATGGAAATCAGTGTTTGAAAGAGGGCCTAGTGATTCTGCAGCTTGCAAAGTATTTCTCTCCCAAATGTCACTTGCAATTTGAGAAAGCATCAGTATCATGAAAATGTTCTATTTAACTTGCTGGATTTTTTTTCCTGTTGCCTGGTTAACCCTCCAGTGCCCTAGTCAATAACAATTTGGAGTTGGCTGCTCAAGCCAACAGTTTTCAGACATGTTCATTGTAATCCTATTTTAAAGGTCTGCTCTATTTCTAATACCCAGATTAGAGTAAATATGATGCAATCTAGATCAAATTCCTTGCGTTTTTAATTTGTTTGCTTTTTTATTTTTTTCCAGATTGGTTTGCAATTTGAGGTTTTTCTGCTTTCATTTTCTCTTAAGAGCCTGGTACTAACTCCAAATCTTGCAGAGTTGCTGTCTTCCTTGTTTATTTCTGAAACACATACCGAAGCAAATGTTTCCAAAAACTGGGATTTAGGAAATCTTTTTCGTGATTCCTGTTGTTGAGGTCATATATTTTGTACCTTTTACAGGAAGCTGGAAAACAGCCTTATTTCCACATTTGCCAAAAAAATTTGGCTAATCAGAGCTTATGCTTCTCCACAAGCCCCTAGAGAGATTCTGGTGAAGAATAAGACATATTCAGAGCTGCTGTTAAAGAAATAAAATAATCATTATATTTTTCAAAATTTCCTGTCTATCTAAAGAAAGAAGATCCAGCCACCTCAGATCAATGTGTTAGGATGTTAAGTATCACAGATGGCAGACAGTCTATTAACCTTCCCAAGAGACTAAATCCCAGATGATGCAACTGGAATGTATAAGTCAAGCTTGCATTCATGAAGTTTTCATCTTTATAAAGGTTTAAGAATCCAAGTCCCAGGGAATACATCTTGCAAAGAACTTTTGAGTCATCGATCATCTTCCCACCATCCCTCTTCTCCTCCCACGTACCTGTATTGCTCAAAGTTAAGGAAAAAATGTCTTTACTGCCAATAAGTGCATTGTGAGGCTCCATTTCTTGCTCAGTTTTTAATGCATCACTGTAAAAAAAAAAGTTTCAAACAGAACTCATAAGTTTAAATGTATCTCTTTACATATAAGCAATACATAATACTTCCATAGAAGACATAATTTGTATTATCTATGACACCCACAGGACATATTATCTTTGAGGAGAGAAGCATGTCTCAGCTCTTCTCAGTCTTGCAGACCCCCAGATACTTGTTTTTCCCTCTCCCTTTCAAAACACACTTATTAACTGTCTTTGTAAGAGTATTTTTCTACTTCCTTAGAAATCCTTTAGCTAAAGCAGTTCTCTGCTTCTCTGATTTGATTACTGATCTCAATTTTGACTGCACTAGTGTGTGTAGAATACTTGCTCTTCTCTCTTACTGTATGAAGTCTCTGTAGTCTGTAGATATCGTCTGTGAGGAATGTTCTTCTGCTTATGAATGCATTGTCTAGCAACTATTTTATTTGCTACAAAAGCTGACCTTTGAAAAGGCATCTTAAAGAAAAGTTTATGTTCAGCTTCCATTACAATTTCTGTGTTTCTGTTCTGTTTGGTATGTTGAAAACATTGTGAGAGCCAGGACTGGTCATGGCCTGGTTTCTTGTGACACACAATACGACGAAGGTCATTGTTTCCATTTTTAGAACTGCTTACAGTACATTCCCATTCCTCTGTCTGTGACCTTTCTAAACCTATACTGCTTCACCAACAGCCAGTACTTGTTCCTCAGCAGCCCTATTGTGTCACTGAATGACCTATTTAATTATTCTTACATTACTAATGAATCTTGACTCTTTCCTTTCTTCTTCTTTGAAAGAAGAACTACTCTTGGCAACTTTTACTACATCTGGCAACTTCTGCATTTCATACCCATTCATACACACACATGAACATTCATATGTGCATATTGGGGTGTGTGAAGCTGAGATCATTCTTTGATCCTTTAGTACAGAAGTTTACTTGTGCACCAAAACCATCTGAAATATGTGTGGAAATGCTTGACTAGCATTTGACTTAATCAGTCCTATGACTGTGGGGGTTAATTATCATATGATTTTTCTGCCCCCATCTTTAGATAGAGTAAGTTTTCTCCTCAAGGACTTTTTGTCATTCAAGAAATAGAACTTGGAAGAAGATAACAGAGGTTATTTTACAAACTGTGCAATACAGAACAGCCTCATTTAGCCAGAGTTCTAAAAGGGCTCAAAACTCCAGGGTCTGCATCATTTTGTGTACATGACCTACATTACCTTTTGTTCTGTGTGACTGTATACTAGCCTTCTGCACTTTATTTTTTTTTCATCAGTACAAAGCATGATAAAATTTAGAACAGAAAAATCTCTCATGGGCCTAATTTTAGTGCTATGTACACTGGTAAAATATAGATAATGCTAATTTTGTACCTTCAACTTATAATTAACTGTATATATAGTTTACTAAAAGACAAATTATAACCTAAATTTCATACAAGGCTTTTTTAGAATAATACACTGTAATTTGGCAAATGCCACATGTGAGCTAGCAGAGTAGATACTCAAAGGAGTTGCAAAGTGAACTGTGTAATTCTTTTGATAACTTATATTTTTGGCTGCCAGTATTTACTTTTCTAGTGACCATAAGGATGTTAACTTGGTCTCAGAGAAATCACAGGTACAAGGACTTATTTTATCATTTAATACTGAAGTGTTATGGACATATAGTTATCGGGAGTAAGAGGAAAGTTTATTTAAGTTGAAGATAATGCATTGAAGGTAAAACATTTTCAGTACTGTAGGGCTTAATCTGAGTCAGGTTATTATTGACAGTGTGACTCTGATTTGTTTTTCATTTACCAGCACTGGCTCACAGAACTGGAAATTTTAGCAATGATCTTTGCAGCTGCCGTCCATGACTATGAACACACTGGGACCACAAACAATTTTCATATTCAGACAAGGTAAGTGATGCAGTCTCCTAAGAGTCATATCTGGAGTCTGCAGTTCATTCAGTTCATTGCTGACCTGTTTCATAACTCTTTCTAGCAAAGCCAGGAAGCAGCCAGGTCAGTCTTGGTTTTACAAATTGCTTCATCAACTTCTGTCCAGTTCATGGGATCAGTCACATGGTCAAAAACTGTGGAAAAGTAATAAGATAGCTCCATAATGTCTGAAATAATTCCATTTTAGAGCTGATGTGCCAAGAGGAAGTTTGAAAAGGTTCAGAACATGGACTGGAAAGCCGTTCACCCCCTCTTGTTCACTAAAATTCTGATACTACTGACTCAAAAACAACTTCTACTGTGTCCCCATAAAAATGCCTTGTCACTTACAGCGATGTGCTTGCATTCTGGTTCACTTTGTGTATTAAACTTAGAGGGTCCTGGTGCAGAGGGAGAAACTTTAGAAAGCTTTAGAAAGACCTCCCATGAGCCATCTCACAGCATGTTTTGAAAGCAACAGCAGTAGCTATGAAAAAGAAATCTAGAAAGGAATCCAGTTTGAAAGTTAGGCTAGCTGTGTTCTCCTGCAGGTGCAGCATATCGTTCTAGCTGCTGTTCCTCTACAAAGCATAGAGTTCTCTCCCTTAAAATATTTTCATCTTATCACAGGAAAATCCCTGACCAAGCCATTACTGAGTGAAAAATGGTTCACCCGATACTTAACCTAGTACAAACCATCTTATTTTTCTCTTACACTGAGTTATATGTTGCTTTTAGTATCCTCAGTTGAGGACTTTGCTTTGGCTGCTCTTTAAAAAAAAAATCACCATAGCACTGGCATATTCTAGTAAAACAGCTCAGTGCTAGAAATATTATTGCTTTGGACACAAACATCCTCACACTCACTTATATGGATCAACTGTTCAATGATTACATTTAAATTAAATCTATAACATGGTTCTCTGCAAGATGTTGTTTTCAGTGATGAAAAATGCTAGATTTGCAGCTAAAATAAGGACACAATTCTTTTCCCCTTCAGCATAGTCTGGCTAAAAATAAACTTCAGTTTGTAGTTCCAAGTTTATATTAATTTTCTATTTTCGTCCTTAGTATTTTGCTATGAAGAACTGCAAGAGTGGAAAACTAATTAAGCTGATAGCTTTTGAATTTTACTCAGGCATACTTGCAAACAGGTATTTGTTATGTGATATAGCTTGTCCTTCTCTCCTTGTGTAACTTGGCCCTGATGTGGCATCCCAGAGTGTGATTCCAAGTGTCTTTTGCCTGAGGAAAATGGGTGGAATGGCTGCCAAAATCACAGCAAATCTTAGCACTGCTTAAACATAGTCATAAGTGGCTATGTTGATCAAAGTGTGCTTCATAAACATATGTGATTGACATAACACAGATTTTCCCATGATTTTAGTTTGATTATGGATGTGAACATATTGATTATTTAGGCTGGCTGTGGTTTGTTTCCTCTAAATAACCTGTTTTAATTTTTTAGATTCCTTGGTACCATACATGGCGGTATATACTGTTACTCAACAGAACAGGAAGTTTATTTAGCTTATTAATGTCAGAGTAAGCTGCACTGCTAAAGCAACACACCTTTCTTCTGGTACAGACTTGTCACTGGGCCAAATTGAAATATTCAGGAATAGTTTTATCAGAACTGGATGGCAGCAGAGAGGTGACTCCTGAGATTGATTGCCTAGCAGGTTAGATCAGGTCTCAGGGAAACAAATTCCCCAAGAATTCATGATGTTTGAAGCTAAGTATGATAAATCCACACTGCATCAAAATGTGTGAGTGTCTCAGTGTAATTTTGGAATTGTACATTAGTCTTTGACTAAGAAGGAAAGGAGTTTAAGTTTGTTAAGTTTGCTAACATTATGGTGCGAGTCTGTCTTTAGGAAGGACTTGAGTGCTTCCAAATTGCAGCTCAGCACCTCTGCCATCCCACTGTGATGAGGCTCAAGGTTTCTCTGTTTTTCTGAGAAAAGATGGTGGCTGTATGAAACATACAAAAGTGAAATTTTAATACCTTATTTTTTACAGCATCTTCTGATAATGAGTAGCGTGGGTCAAATCACATCTCTCAGAGCAGGGGGACTGACTTCCTAATACCCATGCTATGTGTGGAGCCCCACTGTTGGTGAACACGTTGCATTTTAAATGGTTGTACATATAAGTGTACTCTCATTGGCTAATTAGAGCACTTCTGATGCTCTGTGATCCTATCTGCAGTCAAGAAACTCAAAGAACTCATGAGTTTTTGCCACAGTTAGGTCATGTCAGTAAAACATCACACATTTTAAAAGATGACTTTCCCACAAACAGTGTATGCAATGGTATACTGATAATTTTTAATGCATTTAAGATGGAAAATTTATCAGTATTGGATACAGTAGGAACAAATAAACATGATTTGATATATCTATCTCTATGTATGTACATATAGTCAATATTTCTCATAGAGAACACACAGTCCTGCCTTTCCCAGTGCCATCACTGGAGCACTATCACAAAATCTGCCTCTTTTCCCCACACCAGGTCAGATGTTGCTATATTGTACAACGATCGTTCTGTTCTTGAAAATCATCATGTAAGTGCTGCTTACAGGCTCATGCAGGAAGAAGAGATGAACATCCTGGCTAATCTAAACAAAGATGACTGGAGGTAAGGCTTGCTGTGACATTCCAAAATACTCCCAGTATTTAAAAATAATAAAAACCACCAGGCCTTCCCTGAGGAGTCTATTTTAAGAGTTCAGATTACAGGAAGTTGACAGTGGAAAGAGTGATGGATGTTTAGAGGGCTGCTGTGGTGCTAAGAAGAACTGTTTGGGAGATTGTGTGTAATTTTCCAAGCGAGGTTGTGCCTTTGTGAGGCACAGTGCCTGAGTGTGTGGGCAGAGTCTCAGGTAAAAAAGCCCTTTAGGAAAACCACAATGCTGCCTGAGCTGGGTTGCCTTTGTCCAGCATAACCAGTGGGTTGGAATCACAGTGCAGAGTCACACTCTGCTGCCAGCTAGAGCACTGCTGCTCCTGGGATCTCAGCATAGTCACGTCTTGGTTAAGCATTAAAAAATGAATTGTGTGGACAGACCAAAAATAACAAAGGCCCAAAGTGCTGCAGAGCACTTTTCTTTTTCTTCCTAATTTTAGTGTA
The DNA here is from genome assembly GCF_027477595.1 of Haemorhous mexicanus. Taxonomy (NCBI): domain Eukaryota; kingdom Metazoa; phylum Chordata; class Aves; order Passeriformes; family Fringillidae; genus Haemorhous; species Haemorhous mexicanus. The sequence goes on along the minus strand of NC_082348.1, from coordinate 23,965,127 downwards.
ATTCCTAAAGAAAATTTGGCCAGCTGAAAGAATAAGTATCATAATTAATATATCACAAATAATGAGATCTGTAGGGCTGAAATTCAAGTGTTAGAGTAAGACTCTCTTCGTTATTAAAAAGGAAATGTTATCATTGTATATCATTGATGGATACATATTGTATTTAAAATATGAGTCTTCTGTGTTTCTGTAAACACAGATATTATTCAATGGCCCTAAAAATAACAAAGCTAAACTGTGCTTTTTTTGTATTTTCACAAATTATACATTTATGAAGGAATATGTGAACATCAGATCATATTTTGCTGAGGTGTGTATTTACAGATGGACTGTTCTACATTGTAGTTTTACATGTTTTTATTTTTTTACATGATGAAAAAATCCCTAAATAAAGCATTTATTGACTGTGAATCTGCTGGCCCTTCAGGGTTTCAATTTATTATTATTGATTAATTATTATTATTTATTTATTATTATTAATTATCTGTACCTGTTTTAAACAATATTTTTTAAATCGAAAAATTTTCAATTTAATACAAAGTGAGAGAGGAAGCATACAATTTTTAGTTCTCTTAAAAGAATTCTTCTCAGAGGATACTCATTTAGATTTAGTTATCAGAAGGTTTGTGTTGTCCATTTAGTTCTGGAGAAATTTCTCCAGAAGTAATTTGTAAACTTCATTGATAACTGTCTACACACCTAGATTTTCAATGCCAACAAGAGCCAGCCTTGTTCCTCTTGAAACTGTTTTGGGGCTGATAGGTCTCTGAGACCCTATTTTTGCTTGTTCTAGCTATTGAGTGTGGAGAAGATTATTGTGCCAGGGTGCAGCCATCAGAAACTCATATTCAGTCTTTGAAAGCCATAAATTTAGAGGGAAAATGATTTTCAAATCTTCACACGTTGCCTTGAGTAAGTTTTTTTGAAGTGGTGTTGTTTCATATTGCATCCTACCGGAGGATGCTTCCAAGTAGAAAGGGGCTGAAGTTCTTCAGCTGAATTTCAATCCAGGAGTGTTCCAAGAATGGCTTGAAAACACTAATGTTCATCCCTAGTCCTGGCTTCTTCATCCCTGGAGACCACCATAAATCAGCATGGTCTGGGAATCCCTGCAGCATAGAGTGGCTCCAGCTGATAGAAACCTGGCTGCCAGCTAGTGCACTTTATCCCAGACATAACTTTCTGTTATGCCACTGAGGAAAGGAGTACTCAGGTGAAACACAGATATTTGTGAGAGGAAAGGAGGACCTGTGATTTCCAGGTTGTGATGTTCGTATATACTGCTCTGCTGGACTGCAAACAGAAGAAAGGGGGGAATGTGACAGGCTCTCTTCACATTTCTGAAGCACACTCTTCTCTGCATAGATTGTTTGGGCAGGTTTTCCCACAGTTCTTTGTCCAGTTCAGTTGAAGACCATTTTGTCCAACTTTTGTTGCATTTTATTTCTCCGTGGTTCTTCAACCTGTGATAAACTGCCACATTCTTTTGGAACTTGCTCAATCACTGGCTCTGCTTGCACTTCCTTTTCAGTCTCTTCCCTCTGTAACTAGATTATGTTTTCCTAGAAGATTTTACTTTAGTTTTGCAAATTTTGTTTGTACAGAGTATACAGATTCTACTCTATGCAGCCAGTTTGAAGCTGGTGAGGTTTGGGAACCAGAGAAAATTAGAATTTAAGATCTCCTTTTGGGTATATTCAGTAAAATGTAGAAGAAATGTATGAATTGACTAATAAGCTCAAGAATCTAAACTAGGACATTCAGTTCCATATTTTGTCACTTAGCTCAGCAATTACACGCTGTTCTTTGAAGCAAGCAGTAAATCCCAAAGTGCCTGTCTGTGCCAACCTGCACAACCTGTTGCAGTGTGATACTTCAATTTAGAAGGTCAGTCATGGAAATGACAGTTTCCTGGTACTCATTTCTAATATCCAGAAATTCCTGTTACCCTGTCATTTCATTGGCCCAATGATGGATCTGGTAGCCACTTAGCAGACACAATTTTCTTCTTATTGCTGGAGTGAGTTTCTTGGATCTATACTGAAATTCATGCTGTTAAACTAACAGTTTTGAAAGGGTTGCACTGAATCAAGTTGGCAATAAATTGAAATTATAATCTGTTCAATTTTTCAATGTACTTCCTGGCACTGATTAATTTCTTTACTTCTGTCACATCTATTTTCTTTAGTTGCAGCAATTTCATTTTTCAAAAATTTAACACTGCTGACTATTTAAACTGAGGTTCTGCTAATTATTCTAGCAAAATGAAGCAAAATGACTGAAATTACTTTATAGTATTCAATTTTCTCTTCTACATGTTAACTTTAGGAAGATAAATGTGCTAATAAACTGCCAGCTTCAATTAAGTTTAAAACTTAGACTTCTAGTCTGAGCTGGGGAACACTGCCAACATTCTGAGGATGATGTCCTTTGTGGATAATGCATGTGACATTCATAGCAATTTTTCAGTCGTTTCTTGACTCTGAAAATTTGTTCCAGTCTTTGATATTGTTTTGTTTCTTTCACTTAGTGCCCTTAAATAACTAAAGAGGGATCCTTGTTTGTCCCCCTTTCTCCTTTGATTTAGCAGGTTCCCAGTGTTTCAGCACCCCATGCATAATGTCATTGTAGGTGGTGGGGCAGTATTAATGTCTCAAACCACCCCAGCCATAAGGCATACAGTGATATATTGCCTGATTATCCAAAAAAGAAAGAAATCAGTGTGTGTTATGTATAATGCAGAATGAACAGCATTCTTTCACAAAGTCCCTTGACATTTTTCTGTCCAAGGATTCCTATAACTTGAAGATGAGGCTTATGTCTTCAGTTCTCACCTTGCTTTTGCTCATCTTAGTCTGTTCCTGCATTTTTTGATTAGTTTCCAGCTGACTAGATATCTTTGTCATGGGCAAATCCAGGTAAAGCTGGTTTCTATTTCTTGGCTAACTACTTTTTCAAGAAATTCATGGGTCACTCCTTGTCTCTTTATTACAGCATTGTTAATGTAATTTTTTTCCACACAGTCTTGCACCTATGTGACATAGAGCAGATTGCCCTATGTTTTTTTACAGTATCCTATCTGTAGGACTTGTGGCTGGGGGAGGGTTGAGAAAGGATGCCAGCATAGAACATGACAATTTACCTAAGTAAAGTGGAGGTGGTAGGCTCAAACTCAGTTCTGATATTGGGCCTGAAAGATTGCCATGTGCTGTCCATGAATATTGTTACCACTTCCCTTCAAGTATGACAGCATCTATGTGTCTTTTTGGGTGGTAGCAGGTACCTGTATTAACATGAGGCTTGTAGTTGGGGACTGTCTCATGAGGTCTGGGAGAGATTTCTGTCCAGGAGTCACCTATGACACCAGCTGAGGTCTTGTGATGTGGAAGCTGAGACAGTCTTTTTTCCCTGGGAAGCATTTGGTAATGGGATCAGTTCAAGATCAACCTTGTGTGCAATGATAGCAGATGAAGCATTTGTAGCTCCAGTAGAGCTTTACCTGCCATTTCCCCAATCAATTTTCTATCCTCTGATTGTGGTGGATATGGGCACAGGCAGTTAACAACTGCAGGAATCTCTCTTTTGCTGTTAAGCAGATTTTTAGTGTCCTGAAATCTTCAGGAGTGTGTGACAGGACAGTGCTATACTGTTTGATCCTTATTCAGATGTTGTAGGTTAGAATTAGGGGTTTTTTCTTCCTGCCATCACAATATGAATAAACTGAAAGTGTGGTTTTGTTTCTGTGTGTGTCTTGCGTAGTAGGGGTGAGGTATCTTGTGAGTAAGGGTGAACTTATTTCTGATTACTCTGAAAAGTTCAGACAATTAATGTTCTTAAGAAAATCTCCCATGGAAAGGAGAAGGGATAATTATCTCAGTCTTAAAACCAACAGGGTTTAACAATGCAGAGCCCTCATTTGTCTTGTAGTGTTAGCTGGGTTTTTTGTTTTGTTTTGTTGGGGTTTTTTCATTTTGCTTTTTTTTCTTTAATGGTTTTGACTGTTTTTGAAGGGTACACTTTCAAAGCAATGTGGAGGAGGAACAGTTGGGATGCAAAATAATTAGTATCTTATTATGAGGTCAGATAAGGTAAGGCATTTTCTAAACACAAGTTGCTATGGCTGCATATTATTGAGTAGAAGGAGAGCACTGAGTCTTTATCCAGTTACATTAAAGCATGTCAGGAATATATACATAAAAATCAGCAACAAATGTCTGCCTAAATATGTGACTAATTTGGATCTAAAGAAGTCTTTATAGTCTTTATAACAAAGTATTCTAATAGCCCTAAAGAAAACTGCAAATTACCTCTTTAAAGCACAGTCCTTTAAAAAAACCTGCTTGTATTTTATTTACTAAAGTCAAACATATGAACGCCATATGAAAGATCAGTGAGAATGACTAAAGTAGGATTTTACTGTTTTATTTGATACTTGGACATCTTTAAGAATGAGGATGTATGGTACATAATGAAGGGTTTAATGTGATAAATTCCCCATAGACATGTAAGCATCACTTGTCCTCCTAGGCCATTTAAAAAGCATATAAAGAAAGACCCACTGGACTCCTACACGGTCTATATGTGATCCTTCTACATCAAGGAGACAGAATTTTCTAAGTCAATAATTATTGTTGACAAAATTAATTAAATTTCCTATTTACAATCAGAATAAAGTTTCTTACATGATTTATGTTTTATTAGCTTCCTATGGATCTAATAGAAAGCTGGACAAGCCAACATCTCTGATCATAATACCAAGGCAGAGATAAATTATTAATCCCAAACTTGTTCTGATTCATTAAATAGGTATTACAATACTTTTGGAATGAAAGGTAGTTTGTCATGATGATCTTATATTGGTGTAATGTTGATAGTATTTCAGACGTAATACCTCTTGCTCTTCTGAGTCTTTCCACAGCCTTCTTCCTAGGCTTAGTGTTATGCACACTCTTCACTCATATGAGGGCAGTAAAAATGTATCCTGTTGTGTGGTGGTAAGCCCAGAGAACAACTTGTTTTTTGAATACTCTACTGCTGGAAAAAATAAGGAATGACTTATAATTGGTGAGAGAACTGCATGTAATATTAGTTTATGCGCTAGGAAATAGGATTTACAAAATAGTGTGACTCTGAAATAATGGCTGCAGAGTACATTTTCTGAGGTACATTGCTTTCACAGAATCCCTTTAGGATACAATATTCAAGTTGTTAATAATTTATTTAAATGCTTTTTAAAACGTAATAAAACCCATGATGTTGTTTTGAAAGTTATAAATTAACAAATACCGCCTAAACAAATGTACCATACATAGAATAAATGAATTTTAATCAGTCATTTTGCTTTTAATTGTTCTTAGGGAGTTGCGTGGCTTGGTCATTGAGATGGTCTTGTCTACAGACATGTCGGGTCACTTCCAGCAAATCAAAACAATGCGGCACACTCTGCAGCAGGCACAGGGGTAGGTTGTTTTCCATTCTCTTCATTATCTCTAGCCTTTCAATGAGCTCATGTTCAAGAAAAGAATTGAAATAGTTGCTTTTGTTTTGAGATAATTGGAGCATGTCCTTGAATTGACAGGGTAGACAAAGCCAAAGCCATGTCTTTGATTCTACATGCAGCAGACATAAGCCATCCAGCAAAATCCTGGGAGCTGCACTACCGGTGGACCATGGCCCTGATGGAAGAATTTTTTCGACAGGTGCCATTTTTAAAATCCTTTAATAAATCTAGTTCAAGAAGCAATGGTTACACGATTGAATATTTTCTTAAGTCTGCCAGCAAGGTTGCTGTTGGTTGTGATTGACAGGCATAGTCAGTAGTATATGTTCTTTATTCTTCATACATACCACTGACATTGAGTCAACTTTTATGTGTGTGAATAAGACAAAATGGTTATAGTTCTCTATCTATTTCAGCTGATATCAGTATTCTGAGTGTTGTAGAGGTTTTTTTCTTTCAATTATAATATAACTTGTCAAGCTGTTTTCATTCTGTAGACAGAGATTTATATATGCTTTGAATTATAAAGAAGCACCAGAAGGGTAGGATGAGAGAAAATAGGAAGAATTCATGTTCAGCAGAGAAGGCAGAAAGTTGTCTCCATTCCACATTTCAAAAAGCCCTTCTATTATTTTTCCTTGCTAGTATTTGCCATGCATATGCCATATAGATCAGAAGGTGTTGCTTTCATAGCAGCCTGATCCAAAGCCAGAGATTAGACAGTACCATCCTGTTAATGCTGTGACCCTAAATCAAAATTGAAGACACACCATTGTAAAAGCCTTTTTATTTCTGTAAGGTACTGAATTCCAAGAGAAAAACCATGAGATATTGGTGTCACTGCTGTCATTTTTTGACTCATCTCAGCAGGTGAAGGAAAAAGCCCTTTCTCCAGAGGGAAAATACTCTCCCTGTAATCAATATTCGTGACCATGCACATTGTCAGCATAACAGTTACTGAAGTAAAATTGATAATCAAAGTCCAGTTTAGGTATGACAATTTCTAGAGTTATGCACAGATTTTAAATCAGAGAACACTCTATGCCTTGCTCAGCTTGATTATCTTAATTTTGCTCTATGTTGACATTTTCAAATCAGAAGGGTCACACTGGAAAAAGGGACCAGAGGATAAAAAAAAACGTTAAACCATGAAGTTATTAGACCCATCTGCCATATAAGGTTCCTACTCAGGTCCTGGAGATTCTTCATATGAATTCTCACTAGGGAGCATCAGGCATTCTTGACTCTAGACTTTGCACTGGGGAGGCAGACTGGAGAGCTGGTGCCTCAATATAAATGATGAATGGATTGAGGTTCATGGAAATGATGAGCAGTCATGAGTTTGTGTCTGCCTCTGTCAAGGGAAATTTGAGGATTTTGAACTTGAGAGCAAAAAGGAGGAGCAGATTGCCCAAGATAAAGGTCACAAATGACCAACTGTAATACCATTTAAGACACAGATAGGCAGACCAGGCAGGGCCCTTGGGACAGTGAGGCAATGTGTCCAGCCAAGTGGAGATAGCATTAGCAGTTAACACTGGTCACTGAATGCATAGGACCAGCTAATGCTTTAGTTATTCCTTTATCCATCCATTAGAAGAAGTAACTGGATCCCAAAGAAGCTGCTCAAGAACTCGAGAAGGCATTTAACAATAGCAAGTAAAAAGGAATGTGTGTATGCAACTCAGCAGTGTAAAATACCAAAGTCTTCCAGGATGCAGGAGAGTGTATCAGAAACAGAATTCTTTCCATGCACTGCTAAGGAAAGTGTGTGTGGAGTAGTTCCAGCACTTTTAAAGTGTGATGAAGTGTCAGCACATATATAAATGCAGTGAGCAGTGCAGACACAGTAGGACTCCTACTTCCTGCATGCACTGGCTTGTTGTGCACCCTCTGGTTGATCTGAGCCTGTGTGATAGAGATCTCTGGGACTTCCAAATCCATGACAACCAAGATGAAGTAGCCCAAATGTATATGAAACCTCTTTAATTCCTCCTCTTCTTTTCTTTAAAGATTCAACTACTTCTGTGCCTTATGGGAAAAGCAGTAGATTCTGAAAGAAGCTGAAGCAAATCCAATGCTTTCACAGGCAGCTTTCAGAGTAGTAGAGCACCAGCAAAAAGTGAACATTCACCTTGACAAAAACTTTGTTAACTACAACTATTGTTTAAAATATGAGCCAGTGTTAACTTCAGGAAAAAAAGACCAATAACACTTTAAGTTTAATAGCAACAGCTACAGAAAGTATATTGCAATCCCAGGGAAAATCTGAGTTACTTGTTAAAAATAGAGATACAGCCACCCATGTCAAATCCTTAAAAGTAAAGAAATACATAGTTCCAGTAGCTCAAAGAAGTACCACAGTGCCTATAGCACTCTACTCTCAGTCTGAGTAGATCCAGAGACATTCAAAGACAGTTAAAAAGTGAGTCCATGGCTTGGACAAAGAATTTTTTTACTGTTTGATTTGTATCTTGTTTTTAGAACTCATAAAGTTCTAACTGGTTTAAATGTCAATTCTGTGTCCATTATTACAATTTACAGTAGTCTTAGATTTAAATGACACAAGTATTAATTAATATTATGTTGATTGCAAAGTAATTCATAACTGGGGTAAAGAGCTACTTGAAAACAAAAAAAAAAATCCAATGGGGTTAGAACTAGGGGTTCATATAACTGGGGTAGTTAGAACTACCCCAGTTTATATGGTATTACAATCTGGCCCCTGGATTTACATGGAGATGCCACTCCCACTGCTCCTAGTAGCAAGTGCTCATGTGTTCTTCCATGCTCCGAGTTCAAACTATTAACACTTCAGTATAAAATTTAATGGCCTTAGTGATAAAGCTCTCCACTTTCACATGAAATGCAATCTGTGAGTTGCATCTGTTTCTGTGGCTGGATTGGTTTTACTGCTTCTATGGTTCTAAACTTTTCCCAAATATACTTCAGTGATACATAATAAAAAGACTAAGGAAGGTTAATACTGCCCCCTTCATCCACCAGTTTATGTTTTCACAGTTTTCCTTGGGAGAACGGTTTGTTCATGCAGTGCTCTCCACTGAATGATCCTCCAACAGCACTCTCCATGACAAATATTTAGGTTTATTTGACCTGCAAGGCTAGGTTTTCCTATATCTATAATGTCAGTGCTTCTGGCAGCTAGGTTTGTCCAGCAACACCAGTTAAAACCTCCTTTGAAACATGTCTCTTCAGGGTTTTTTGGTTAGGTTTTTTTTTTGTTTGTTTGTTTTTGTTTTATTTTGTGCCATAGGACTTTTCTTTTGAGGTTTTGCAAATCAGTCGGTCTACCATGCTAAAAATGGAGATACAGCCTCCTGTGTGTTAAGACTGTTGCAACAAAAAAGACTCTTCTAATCTGCTAAATGCTGAAAAAATTTCAGAGCTAGGTTGTACAAATCATCCTTGTAATGAAACCGAATTTGTATTTTTTGTGGCTTCAGCAGCAGAGAGACATGCCTGCTAGTGAGAACAAGTTCAAGTTGGTTCATACACTCGACATGAGTAAATCCATTGCAGGATTTTTACATGCTGGATGAACCAGTGTAGTAGAAGGAAACACTCAGCATTTGGCATACTATTACAAACATGTCTAAGTATCTCTAGTCCCATTACATCTGGATCAGCAGAACTAAATTGTGAATACAAGGACTTCATGCATTTTAAATGTCATTGGCAGATGCCTTGCTGAGGAGAACTTGCAGTAAGCTTCTTTGCATCAAAGTTGCCAGAAGTAAGTCAGAATACAGACACTTAATCAAAATTTGAAGATTTGTCTCTGACTTGGTTTATATAAATTAATGAAGTGATCTTGAATAAATACTAAGAATATTCAGATTCCTTTGTCTTTCTGTCCCTCCATCAAATATATGCTTATAATATTAAACATTGTTGTTTACAGGGAGACAAGGAGGCTGCTTTAGGTCTTCAGTTTTCCCCACTTTGTGACCGCAAGTCCACTTTGGTAGCTCAGTCTCAAATAGGTAATGACAAACTGTGTTTTCTTTTTTTTTGTCTGTGTAGGAGCATGTAAATTCACAAGGACTTTTCATTTACCCATTTTCAATTTTAAATGTTCAAAATTCCATCATATGGAAGGTATTTCTTTGCACCTATCTGTTCACCAAAATCCAGTGCTTTCACAGCAGAATGGTGCTGGTCTCAAAAGAACATGATGTAATTTCACCATATGTGAGGGAGGGGCAGGAGAGGGATTAACCAAGATACTGGACATAAGCCCAGCTTCTACTGTACACACTTTAGAGTCTGGCAAATCATGTCCTCAAACTGCTTATCTCTTGCTTAAGAACTCACAGCTCTCTCTCTATTATAATCTGAAAGTACCAGTTTGTAGATGCATCTCAACCTTCAGCTAATTAATAAATCAGCCCTCTGGACTGCAAGTAAGCCTGTCAGTGTCTCAGGGTCAAATGACAGAGGGTCAAGCCTCCCTGGGTCAGTCACTTTTTGTATCCTTTATTCCATTTCACTGGGAGCTTGAAGCCAATATGCTTAAGCATCATATCTACTGCAGGAGAGAAGCTGGATTCTAGACTGACTCCCTGTTGCTCATCTTCACACTGTGTTGCATGCTTAGAGCAGGAAGACATCTGGAAATCCATTGCTAGCTCATGTTTTAACATATTTTTTTCTGTAAGTGCTCAGTAGAGAATAATGCTTCATTCTCTCACTGTGTCATTCCATACCATGATGAGCACTTTAGAATGTAAAAGACATTGTTCAGAGCTGACATCTCAGAACTGTGGGATGAATGCTGTCTCCTAAGGATATTACTTGTTCTCTTCACTGATTTGACAGAACCCTCCTACACACTGTGAAATAACACTTTACCTCCACAGAATAATAAACAGCAATTTGAAATATTAACTCCTTGGCAAAAAGCTCCAAATGGTAAAAGAGGCAGCATGGCTTGTAGCACTGGCTCAACAGTAGCTTCCCTTCAATTTAATAATTAATACTCATTTCAAATGCTAGGTGTGCTCAGCAGTGCATAAAATTTACAAGAAAAAAGAATGAAAAGCTGTAATTATTAATATCTACTTATACCTATACAGCTTCAGGCATTTTTTGGTTCATTTGTGCTTTTTTCTTCAAGATTTTACTAGCAGTGTCTAGTACATTGAATTGGGACTGCAGTTAGAAAATCAGCCCAATAGCAAGTATCCATTTTTAGATTTGAGACTTGTGGAAATATAAAACCTGATTTTCTCTCTTTTTCTTCTTTAGGTTTCATTGATTTCATAGTAGAACCAACATTTTCTCTTCTTACTGATTCCATGGAGAAAATTGTTATGCCTCTTATAGAGGAAGCGACAAAATCTGAAAGTCCTGCATTTGGGACCCCCAGGTATGAGTACACTGCTTTGTTATTGAACTAACATAAGCTCACATAGTAATCATAATAATGTGATTCTTAGAGTGATCTCGGTTGTTTGAAGCTGGGGAGGTAACAAACAGCTGTGCAGTATTGCCACCCTGTGGGGCTGCGTTGTATTTGCAAGGTGCTGTTTTGCCCCATTGACTGAACAATTGTACCTATAAAAAAGGCAAAATCCCAGTAATGATCAGAATAAGCACATACAAACCATGAAATTTATTTCTACATTTTAAACATAATCTTTCCAATTGGGTATTGAAATTCCTGTACCTATAAGGCACAGTAGCTACAACAGTGTAATTTCAGTGTAATTTGAGTGGCTTCTTGCTGAAAGCGTTGTTGAATAATCAAATACTGCCTTTACAAATAGTGCCTCTGTTATCATATTTATATTTCATTTTAAAACTGTAATTTGAGCTTTCACTGAGGTTACTAAGTGATAATTCTGCAAGGCAATTTTTTATTTGATGGGCATTAGTTAGATTTCAGTAACAAAAGGGTGAACCTAGTGCTTTCCTATATTTTGCTTACTAGAAGCCAGTAGTAGTTACTAGAAGTAGGTATTTATGATGGTGTTCTTAGTGTTTTGGGGAACAGTGCTAAACTGAGGTATTAGTGATAGCAAATTTGTTTACATGCTCCTTCACAAATGAGTGATTAGCAGCTGGAAATGGTTAGCAGCTTCAGGCTTCATGTTTGGTTGATGTTCACAACTGAGTGGCAAATGAAAAAAAGGCTTATGATCCAGCAAAACTTCCTCATGTGAGATGGAGGATAAAGGGATTTTTTTCTTTGTATGGAATCAAGTGCCACACTTCTGAGGAGAGCGGAGAGCCTGCAGCATGGTACAGAAAAGTCTGAGCCAGAGAATTGCACACAGGCTACTGTCTGGACACCATGAGATGGTGCCTGGAAAGCACTAGAATTGTGACCTTTTCTTTCCATTCTATCCCATTCAACATGTCTGGAGCACATGGAAATTACAGTTAACTCTTCTTGTGAAGTTTTTGTTGGTATGTTCACTGCAACTATTTTCTGATTAATGGAAACCCATTTGTCTGTCTATTAACATCTGTCTGTGGTACCAGTGAGATAAACCATGCAGCAAAGTTGAGTAAACCAAACCTATTAAGACATGAGTACCTGCACAAGGTTGGAAATAGGTCTTATTTTTTAATTCTAAGAAAAAAAGAGCATTCATTCTTTTTTTCCCACCTTTTCCACCATACACATATATGGATAATTTCACTTCTACTTACCTGTAGATGTAGCTGCAGTCTCTATTTAGTGAATTTTAAAGCCCCTCACATCTTTCTTTGTCTATTCTTGAAGCTTTGTAACTTGAAGAGAATTGTCAGCTCAAGCAAAACTTACCTGTCATATATATCATGTCTTCCTTGTTTTTAAATGGGTCAAAAAATAATGATCAGATGTCTTTCCTGTGAGAACCAGAGATACCATTCATCATGCAAAAACACAGCTAAGAAGCTGCTCCAAAATGTCTGTGTAAACATTCTTTTAGGAATTAGATTACAAGTAATGTATTTTCAGTTGTCACTTTTTTTTCAAGAATTCCCTGAAAAAATGGTCAGCAAGACATCTTGTATCTTAGGCACACTCTGATAAAAAACTATTTTTTCAAGTTAGTTCCTAAGCAGCTTGATTGACATAAACTGTTTTGTATTATTAAAATTGCCTGACTGTGTTTGTAATTTGTTTTTTTTTTCCCCTTGTCCAGCCAAAATAGTTTGGGAGCAGTAAGCAATGCTGAAGCACAAAGACGACCTGGGTTTAAAAGCACAGGTGATGGAGGGACTCACATAGAAAATTCTCTAGCAACTGTAGACCTGAGGGGCTTCAAGGACAACTTGATGAAGATCATTCAAGCAAACAAAGAAAGATGGAAAGAATTAGCAGCAGAAGGTATGACATGTTAAGGTAGAATGTTTTTATAGGTTACTCCCTAAGGCCTCACCTACGTTCATTTTTTAATTTCTATCAACCTGTAAAAAGGCATAGTTGTGTTGTACTCATGTATTTTATGTCTTAATGTTTGTTTTAGGTGCACCTGTTTTGCTTTCCCAGGGGGTCTAAAGAGGTGTAGGTTGTGGGGGATGGGAATAAATCAGATAGCCTGTGCAATAAGACTCTGTGCTCCACAGCTTATCTTTAGAGGTCTGGTTTAGAAATGTGCATTCTTGCACTTCTAATTGTAACTGATCCTGACATCTGCTTTAAATGCCAAAATCAACAATTCAAAGTGGTGTGTGCTGCCACATTTCTTCAGAAATGTGAAAGTTGTACTTTGCTATTAGAAATGCTATTTGTTCCCCACTGTATATAACAAAATTCTGTATTGCAGGCTTCTTGGGATTATGCTGTAGGCAATTATTTCAATGACCCAGTGGATCTAAAGATTTGGGCAATCACTGCATGCATTAGGCCCAAGCAAGCCAAAAGTGACTCTTCATTTGCCAGTAGATAGTTAAAAAAGCCAAACCTGCACTGAGTAGCTCAGCTCATAAGCCATACTTGAAAATTGCCTGAAGTTACAGTTACTTGAGTGAAATGTTTTTCAATCACCTGGGTGATAATTGTTAGAAGAGTTTATAGCTTCAGTCTAGGTTAAGTGAATGCCATTTGGGAATATTGTGTCCACAGTCTCTGTTATTTCCTAGTAAGTACCTGGAATTTTTCAGCATAGCATTTCACTGCTGAGACTGGTCTTGCTGTGCATGACCTGACACTGACAGCTGGGAATGATATCCTGGAACCCAGTGCCAGCTTTGTTTTTCATCCCATCATCCAAATCAATGTCTTTTTTCCCAAAGAGGTGACAGACAAGACAGAAGAAGAGTGCTGAACAGTGATAAAAATCTAATTTAGTGCTAAATTGCAAATGAAAATTCTCATTAGGAGGTTATTAAGAGTAAGCTTCCACACATCTTTTGTGACAAAGGGTTGAAAGAGTCAGGTGGAAGGGGCATCTGAGCAGAGGATTCCACTAATATTGTCTCTTCTTCCTGAGAAGCTTTATATAACCAAATGCTTTCTTTGGTGTTGCCCAACTAATAAAGACTGGTAAAAGGAAAAAACTTCTAATTTGCAGTGGTCAGTAATAGTAAAAGACCATCAGATTGCCCAAGGCCTCTTAGCTACAGTGCAGAAATCAAGCAGCCCTCAGCTGGTGACATGAAAGGCCCTTCAGTGTGGAGTAATGGAGAACTTGTCTGGAAGTTTGCCATTTCCAGTTACACAGAACTAACCAGTTGGATTCTGGTGCATCACTGTTTGGTGTGCAGTTCTGGAGGGGTACAGTGCTGTCCAAGGGGACTGCCTCCACTTCATCCCCAGGGCTTTGTTGTGCTCTATCAATTAATGATATATTTAGCCCAGTTTGACTGGACTGTTGACAGGCATTGAAAACACAAAGCTACTTGCAGCAAGAGATTTAAAAATTACTTTGGGTAAGGTTGCAGTCTATATCAATGTGAGGCCCAGAAAAATCCAGGAAACTCTGGGCATGCTTTGTACTCTGACAACCAGAGATGTTAATGTCCAAGGCTTGATGGATTTTGTTGAGGTTGTGATTGTCCTAACCTCCTTTTCTTCCATCAGCTTGAGTAATGAAGCATGTCTAAGTACTTCCTGAACAGAATTATGGAATTGCAGTAAAACATACATTAGGGAAGCTGATGGGCAAGTGAAAATAGCTGGTGTTGGGGTCAGTGCCTGATGAACAATATTGTCTGTATGATTGGGGCTGAATCTGTTTTTTGAGCTACTCTGTGAGGAAAAGATTTATAGAAATCTGCTGCCACAAAGAGGCTGCATGCAGCAGCATCTGCAGTTGACTGGAGCATGGCATAGAGACCTTCAGGGTACCAGTTAAGCCTGTAGAGGAAACCTTGTGAATAATGCAAATGCTTTTGAGTACACACTTATATTTTGTTAGCAAACAGATAAGAAGGTGTTTTTATTAATTAACAGCTGTGGGGTGGGTTCTATAGGTTTTGTGGAAGTTCTGTTTTCCATTCATTTGGGATGGAATGTCTGCATGCACAGTCCTTACGTCAGCCCTGAGGACTGCTGTGGGAGGGTTTTTTGTTGAGTAACAATTGCTTTCTGTGGAGGACTTCCTGAGGTGGCACATAATCTTTGCCACTAAATGGAAAAGGGAGTCTTCTTCAACTGGTCCAGTATATCTGCTCTGAAGCTGTACCCTGCAAAGGCTGAAAATCCTTAATCAGGCTGTGCAAAATGAACATCTAGTAAAGAATAAAAAATATTGCAATACATCCCCCTTCCCTTTAAATTATTTTCAGATTAACCAAGTTTGACTAAGCTTGGAAGTCAATAACCTGAGCCCTTGAACTTCAGCTGATTAGTCTCATCTTGTCTAGATCTCATGCTACCTTCTCTGACTCCATGCTTGATGAAAAATCTTTAGGCTGCTTTGGGCATGGCTATGAAGTTGTGTTTTATTCATTTGTTAGTAGGAGCATGCACTGAGAGAAGAGATGTCAGAGAAAAACCACTGCCAGGTGAAAGTAGTGCTATCATTGTTCCTAGCTAGATAATTTATGACAAGTCACAAATTGCTGGATGCCCTGAGGAGAACACATGTATGAGGATCATGTTGTGGTAGTAAACAGGCTGGCTCTCAGTGCAGATCTTCAAACACACTTCCTGAGCTGACTATGACAAACAGAGCTTGTGCTGTTAAAGGAACCATCTGCATTCTTGTCAACGGGCTCTGCAAACAGCAGATATTGTTCCCAGTTTAGTTCACAGGCTCAGGAGAAGTCCCCTCTATAAAATGTAGTGGCACAGATGCCCAAGGAGTACAGAAAGGAAACTAGCAACATTCCATAGAATTTCCTGAGGATGACCTGAACTCATGCCAGCTTTTCAGGATAAGGTTACACACATAGCACTGGTGGGAGGCAGTTCAGCTGGGGCAAGAGCCAGAGGAGATGGTCTGACTCCTGTGCCAGGCAGTCCAGAGGAAAAGACTAATTCTCAGTGGCAGTGTTGTTGACAGGGAAGCTGTCCTGAAGATGCTGGCACTGCCTCTCCCTGAAAAGACAGTTGCTGTTGAGGCTTGATTCAGAGCAAGCAGCTTGTGCCAGGAGTAGTGTGCTTTTTGGAAAGGCCTCTGTTAGTAAGGGAAGTTCTTCTCTACCTAGGCAGCTGTTTGAGAGCCTCCTTTACTCAAGGCTCAGTAAATGGGATGGCTGCACTTTGCTAAAAAGGCCATGTCTTGTGTAATTGATGCAGGGGAGCTCAGTGCTCTGTAGCCTAAGGGTCTTCAACCTTTCACCACTGGAGAAATAGAGGAATGTTTCTCAGGCCTTTCAGGGAGTGCTGTTAACAGGGAATTTCCATAGTGATCAAACATCTGGGATTCTGATTTGAAAGCCTTGATGTTTAATTAATATTCCAAGCCCCAATCACCAGATGATAATCTGTCTCTGTTCAACTCAAGGCAGTGATGAAGATACTATTCCATCCTGAGCTTCTTGCAACACATTTTGTTGATGGCTGCTGCTGTTTGCAATTATTGTATTGTAGCAAATGGACAATAAATGTGCTCAGATGTATCTGAGAGGTTCTTTCATTACAGAATATGTGTTCTAAGTGGATTTTAAGGTCTGAAAGTTACTGAGAAAGCTGTAAGAAGCACAAAGCTTACCAGGAGAGATTTACCTACCATGTAATATCCTTCACAGTGGCCTTCCTAGAACATGATTGTAAAACAATTATTTAATATTTTAAACAAACAGTGTTTATTCCTTTATTCATGCTTAGTTTTTTCTATAAAAATGTTCCAAAGATTTACTAATAAAGTTGGTCTGTGCTTGGCAAGCTCAGGTACTCTTAACAGAATGTAAGGGTATGGAGTAATAATCATGCTTGTTGATTTACATGCTTTAATCTCTTCAGTAGTTATCACTGTTAATAAAGTTGCAGGGATGAAACAATATCATTAATTTCTATTTATGATGAAAAGAGGCACAGACAGCTCGGGACACTCACCTGAGGTCGTGTGACAACACAGGGGTCTGCAGAACAGCACACCAAAAGTCCAGCTGCCAACCAAATGGGCCCATCTTCAGGATAATACAGCAGCAGTTGTATTACAAACTAACTGTTTTCCTCTTATGCTTATGTAACTCTTCTAAAGAATTCAGTGTTACGGGACCCGAGTTTGCATTACCTGTGTGGAAAGACTTCAGTGACAAATGTTCTCCTCAACACTTTTGGCAGTGCACTGGGCTGCATGGCTTGAAAGTGTATGCCTGGCATGACTGACCTCATCAAGGTGGGATGAAAAATATGTGAGGCTAAATGAATCTCTCACACTGGCTTCTGCCTAATTTTGATGCTAATAATGTGACAAAATAACAACTATTGCTTTTTTTTCCCCCCATGGGCAGCAATTTTTACTAACAAATGTTTCTTCTGAAAGACCTGTGCATGGTACCTGCAGGCTCCCCTCGGGCACTCTCAGTTCTGCATACTTCCAGTCACAATAACCACAGGGCTCAGTTCCATTTTGTCTGAAAGATTTTCTCTGCAGACTCACTAACAAGAAGAGAGTAGCAGCTGCTGAAATGTGAAAATCTGAGAGTGATGATCTGATAGCATGTTAATGTGACTTAGCAGCCGCTAGGAAGGGCGGGCCGTGGGAGGATGTGTGTGACAGCCACAGAAACTGACTGACAGTTTGGCACATGAAATCTACCCTAATGGACGGTTTTATTCTGTTGGAAACTAATCAATTCAGGAGGCTAAAGGAGTCCCATCTAGTATCAGTGACAGTGATTTTAATTGCAGTGCTAAAAGGCTTAGGTCATAAACAGTTTCTGAACTAATTCAGAAACGTGTTAAGTGGGAAAAGAAGAATTTTTCAGCATGGTCTGAGTAAGTACAAGGAGTGGGTTGAGCTAAGAGTAGGAAGAAATGGGTGGTATTGGCAATACCTGGTAAATCACAGACAAAGGAATGATAACTGACCTAATAATGGAACCTGTTTTATATCTCTCTGGAGTGCACATCAGAGAGCTGGCCCGACTCTGCACATGACAGTTTGCATCACTTAAAGCATCTTTTCCCTCTAGCAGGGTCACAGCAGCTTGTCCTTTCCACTTCCTGTCCCGAAAATCCCAGCATTCAATCTCCTGTGCTGACAGCTAAACAGCAGAAGAGAAGTAGAAGGTGGAGGTAGCCATTCTAGGAAACCAAATACTCACAAATTATTTTTAACCAAGTGAAAAGTTTTGGTTTAATTAGCTAATTTAGTCTTTGCTACTTTTTCTATATGACATAATGCTATAACATTCCGTGCCACTGGATTACATGGTTTGCAGTGGTTTTATATACTCCTATAACTGTGATGAAATTTGTGTGATGAGTAGAAAAGGGAAGGCATCAGTACCTAAATAACTCTGTGCATTACTGCAATATTTTCTTGGGTTAGAAAATGGCAGGTTGGTTGGGGATAATCATGGTTGTTTGAGAACTTTTGGACGCAACTTTAAACTTACTTGGTAGTTCCAGAGACACCAGGATCAGTCTTCTCCTTCTCTGCAGAATTTTGATGCTCTGTCCTGGTCTTTTAATTTTCTCTTTAAAATGGCTGATGTGAGAACATGTCTCCTAGAAAGGTACATTTCCTTCCCATGTTGTCCTGGTTTTTGTTGTTTTGTCACTGCTTTCTGGAATTTCATTTTACAGTAAAAAAAGGAGGCAAACCTAGAAATCGAAGTTTGTTGTAGTATACACAGAGATTCCATAACATCCATCAGCATTCTTCATTGCAGAGTCCTCAAATAATTTAATTCTTAGTGAAGATTGACAGCTTTCCTCTCTGATTCAGTAGTTTCCTAGTTGCTAAAACTCTCATGTCATCATGTCTTTCCATAAGGGTTAAGAATTGCAGCTGATTTTCAACACAGCCAATAGCAGTGTGATTGAGCAGTTATTTCTTTTACTGGGATTTACAGTCACTGCCATTAGCTGGTTTGAGATGTCCTGCTTGCACATGGCTTTTGGGTATTTCCTCTCTATTCCTGTTAAATCAAGACATGCTGGAGTTGCTGTAAGCAGGAAGGTAATTTACAAGCCATGTGCTGTGCAGGTCACAGCAGTTGAATCCTCTTTTGTGTACTACAGAAAGGTGAGAAAAGAAAGTTGATGGACATACACAGAAGAGAAAGTCCCAAAATGTAGCAAAACTTCCTCACTACTTGGGCCATGTCCTGAAAGTGTTGCTGCACACATTGGCAGTAACAGACAGGGCTGGTGGAAAGCAGTGTTGTAGCTGACAGTACAGAACCTCCAGGGCATCTGGGGTGCTTTGGGGACAGCTGGGGGCTAGAGATTGGGTCTTGTGGCAGTTTTAGTGTTTCATGGACATTGCAGTCTTTCACTGGACTGATAGGGATTCAGTGCTCCCATTCACTCAAGCAAACAATAAAGAAAGAACTTAAAGAAATCAATTAAATTTTCTGACACCTGTTAAGTGAAAAACAAAACAACAGACCCTAATGACTTAATGAAAAAAAGAGTATAATCTGATTAAAAGAAGAGAGGAGAGAGGTTGCCTTCACTAGCTAACACGTTTCCTGCAAATACAAAATTACCGAGTACCAGAATTTTTCAGCTGTTCTGAAATTTGGCTATTGCCTTACAAGTTCTGCCAGTTTTCCAAACAAAATATTGTATTACAGTTATTTTGCCAACAGCCTGAACACAATGGAAGAAGGACACCCTTTCTATCATGTTTGTATCAAATGCCATTATTGCTTCCCATGAAGGAGTGTTCTGCATTTCTGTGCTCTTTCTTGCCTTAAATCACAGTCCTTCATGAGAAAGATTAATAGAATCCATTTATTTTATAGAGGAATTCACACAAATTTTGCTGAATAACACTTGGATTCTTGTAAAGAAAACAATCCCAACAGCTGAAAAATACATAAACAGACCTGGCTCCTGGCACTTTTGCCAAGTTAAAGCAGAGAGAGCAAAACCAGTAGCAGCAACAACAACACCACATACCCTGAGCTGACTGCACTGCACAATGCTCTCCTGCCTGCCTTTATCTGAATGGCTGTGACAGTCCCTGAGCTCTTCAGTGCCTAACAGACACACCCCAAAACACAAAAACTGTTCTGAAGGCCAAGATAGGTGGTTGTTTAACATTTTATATTTTATTAATCTGTTTATTAGTATTGAACATTGAGCCTGTTCAAATGCCAGATTAGCTGGTTCATTTAGCCCACTCCATTTCCATTTCTGGCTGCCCATGCTAATGTTTCCATAGGAAGGGGGAGCTTGCTTTTCCTAGAATCCCAGTGCAGGGTGAGGGGCAGCAGCCTGGCCCACTGCCCTCAGAGGCTCCTGGCATTTTGTGGCTGGCTGGAGGCAGAGACTGCCACAGTCTTTGTTACAATTCCTCCTGCACAGCACTGGGGGTCAGACATCATGCCAGCTCCATTCTCTTACACTAGGATTGATTTAGCATTGCCCTGCTTGAATTCCACTTATTTGGTCACTGTCCCAGTCTCAGCCTCATTTAGACTGCTAGATAATTCTTTTTCATCAGAGTGATATAGGACAGCAGAAGTTATAGAGAATTCCAAATATTACATGCAATATAAAGGTCCCGTGTATTACAGAGTACAATTATTGGCTGTTATAGAAAGCAGAAATCTGCATTTTCCTAGCATATTCCACAAGTGGCTGCCACACCAGAAGAACCCAGCATTTTTCATCTTTCTAGCAGTGGATTAAAGCTGAGTGGAGCAAATCAAGTCAGAACACAGACTCAGGCATCCAGCAGGTGACAGACTTAATACTAAGAAATGTCTTAATGACATTTGTGACATCATCATAGAGAATTTTGTCCTTGAGGCTTCCCAGTCACTCCCACCAGCCACTCCTGGTGGTGGTCCTGTAGTCTTATACCAGTTTAAATGCAAAAGGCTTCACTTTTATCTGGTATATTACCAAGTGTGCTTGGTGCAGAGATACTTCATTTCAAAGCTCCATCCATCAGTTAGCCCCGAGTTAGAGTTTGGCTCTGGTTTAGGTATCCTTAAACTGACAAATTTGAGATCATCTCAAGGACAGTCATAGAAATTGGAGACCATAATGACATAAACGAGGAACAAACCATCAGAGTTGTTCTAATTAAACTTTTAACCTTCATTTGACAGTTTAAGATTGCTAGGGAGTGAATAAGAACAATGTTAAGTTTGGATATTCAGCTTTATGAACAAAAAATAATAGTGGATTTTGCATGTATGAACATTCTGAACTTTCTTATATGAGAATAAAATGGTCAGCCATCCAGTTACACCAAGACACACCTGAATTCTGGCTAGAATAGTCCTAAAACAACATCCAGTGAGAAAAATACTCTCTTCTTACTGGGTTTTTGGTTAAAAAACTCACCAGCATGAGCTACATCAATATTACAGTTTTATGTGTGTTCATAGTTCAGCTTTGCTTTTTTTAACTTACTGATGCATCTGAACAGCATGTGAAATACTTTATCTTTGAATTTTCTTGGGTTTTTTTTTTATGAAGCTAAGGAAAAATGCTGTAGTTGTGCCATTTGGAGGCGATTATGGCACATAAATCATTTTCTTAGGAAAAAAGCTTTATGTAGGTAGGTTATATCATGAGTGACAGGTGCTTTAAATAATGTCTCTAGATTGAACATAACTTGCATCAAGTTCCATATACATATTTTTCAATGGCTTTAACCCAACCTCTTCTTTGTAAGAGCTCCATTGAAGTCTGTAGAAAAAACTACCTCTCTAAGTTTCAGAAGATTTGGAATCTAAACCAAGCAGGACACTAAAGTTTTGGGAAAAAATGGTTTAACAATGTAGAAATTGCTCAAATTTTAAAGTTCTTGATTTCTAAAAAAAAGTGTACTAGAAATCATAAATGACAAAAAAGGAAATTAATCGTTCCATGCTTCTGCACTTCGGGTTTGAAGATGTTCCCTTCCATCCCATTTCACAGACCAAATTGTACCTCAGGGGGAACTTTTCTCTGGATTTAGAAAAGTGAGGTGGTGCAAAATGCTGACAGCAATAAAAATGTGCTTCCAGTCTGGGTGATCTTTCAGTAGTCATGTGCAATCCCTTGTGGCCTGCATTTGGACTGGTCACTCAAAATCAGAGTTTCTGGGAGTTGCCAGTTGAACTCCATCAATATCTCAATGCTTGGTTTCCTTCCTTAGTAATTTCTAACGTCCAAATTAGAAATGTTGTGCAATATCATGCAGCTGTTTTCTGCCCATGTTGTTCAAACTGCAATGCTAACTTTTTAAATTGACTGTGTTTGGTATCTTCTATACTGGAGTACAGATTCTAAAGTCTAAATTTATGAGATGCAGATTACAATAGCAAGAAAATAGGCCCTCCATGAAGATGGTACATTTATTTTTTGTTGGACTCTTCACTTGCCATCACAATTTTTCCATTCTCTGTTTCTTTTTCATCTAGTTATTCCTGGTGCCATCTCTCTGTGCTGTTCTGTTCTTTCTCCTTTTACTCCGGGCCATTTCATTTGTACTGTTCTCTGGGTCTCTGCAATAAAGTAAGGAGTAGAGCCTTCCACAAACATTATTTGTTCCTGTTGCTGCTGTCCCCTGAAGAACAGTTTCCCCCCTATCTGTCCCTTCCCATTCCAGATGTGCCTTTAGCCAAAATGGCAGCGGTACTGGACAGCACATGCATAACCCCCAATAGCTTGCTCCAGCTTGTTCCCAACTGGATGGTTTGGACTTTTCCAGGTTGATAGGCCAATTTCCTTCAGGGCCTCCCCTCAGCTTTGCTGCCTGCCCCATCCCCAAGAGGGCATTCCCCTCCATGCCCTCTCTCTCTTGCAGAACTGATAAGCTCTGCTCTTCCTAGTCCTGTGTCAGTAAACACCACTGCAGAGGGACATGCCTGCAGGACGGGCTCCTCCTGCTCCCATCCTTCAGGTTACTGTTGTCTGATGATGCTCCTTGCTCTGGATTGTGGCCAAAAAGGAGATACATATTGACATCAAACCAGAAGGAGGACCTCTACATTCAGCTGCAGTCGTGCAATCAGGAGCAGAATCTGACCCATATTAAACACTGGGCATGGCCTCATGCAGAAACTGATGTTCACAGTGTTCCTGTGTGCAGCTCTATATGTCACTACTCTGAAATCAAAGTATTGTGGCATAGCCTTCTTATCTAATTCGCCTATTTTGTTCCCTCTTTGTAGAAGAACTTGTGAAAAATGTTGGTGAACAGGAAAAAGACCAAAGCAGAAATTCCACAGATGCAGAGTTACAGGAAGAGGCAACAAGGACACAAAATGAGAGTAGTCAGGGGAGTGGTGGTACAACCTGTCCTCCCAGATCCATCGTCCTACAAGTAGTCTGTTTGGACACTCCTCTGAGTGATGAATCCAGCTCAGAAAAATGCACTAACTCTGATCCGAACCAGAAAGAGCTCAGCGATGCCCAGCAAGAGACCCAGAATACAGCCCCACTGAATGGTAATGCTTCATCCCAGAGCACAAGCCAGTCTAATGGAGCTGTCCAGGGGGAAGCTGCAGCAGTGCCTGGTATCTCCCTGTCAAACATCAACAGCAATGTAAAATATCGAAATAAGGTGTTGGACAAACCACCAGCACACGACAGCTTCTTCAGGCCTGTGTAAAAGTGGTAATATCCTGAAGCATATAAACAAACACCAATTTCTTGATATCAGCAATTTGGGATCTACTAGAAAATTCTTTAGAGAATATACTTTAGTTGAACTTGAAGAATGGTTTTAGTATAATTTAAAGATATATATTTACAATTAGTTACTGGAGAATAAGGTAAACTTTCAGAGCAGATCTAACATTTTCTTTTTGAATAAGTAATTACACTATTAATATTTGTTCCCCTTTGTTTGGGTACCTAATACAATTGTTATTTTGTAAACCACATCCTTTATACCAACATAGTGAGAATCTAAGAGTTAAGCTTAAGTAGATGGAATTTTCCAACTGTAGTGGTCGTGGCACTGTGTCATTCACTTAATCAGGAAGATCAGTCTCTTGACTGTAGCTGCTAGACAAGTGGAGCAGCCAGAACATCACTGAAATGTCAGAATATGTTTTTAGAGTGTAAGTATTTTATCACGAGATGACCATGTCTGGTATCTGGAGATTGCCACACAGTATCAAGGGCAACATGCCCAAGCCAGGAGGAATAGAAGTTATCAAAGGAAGATGAAGACACTGTACATCTTCATTTTATTTTCTGAGTTTGCTTATAGTTAGAATAAGCTTTGAGGCGTTAGGGTAATAAGAAGAACCAAGGATATAATGACACTTCTTTTCCTCACTTTTACTTAAAATGTGAAACTCATTAATGCTTTAATGACAGTAAGCCTTGCAATATTGTGCCAGAAGTATGGCATTGTCTGAGCAGCAGCATTGAAGTGCTTATAATGCTTAGCTTAGACATGAGTATATGACTTGGCATATTTCTCAAAAAACCTTTTTATGGAGAACTCCCACCTACTCTAGATTTCCACATTCCATGGCTCCATGCTTTTATTGTTGACAGGTTTTTTTCCATCAGAAATAACAGATGGTTAATTTAGGGCCCTAAATCAAAATATTTACAGTAAAATTACTTTCACGGCATTTGACGTTGTCTAATAACTGACATTTTATCTTTTGACATGTATTTTTTACGACAGGTTTGTATTAAAGCTCAACTTAAAATTTAAGTGCCTTAGAGAAGTTCTCCATCTCCTGGATGAGGAATGCTGTGGGAAAAGCTGCATCTTTTATCTTTCAGACTTGGCAGAAGGCAGTTGTGGTGTAGCTGTACTTGTGTGTCTTCAGATGGCTGACCAAAAATGATGTTTGAGGGGTCAGATACAGCTCAGCATGCAGTTAATTCACACTGTTGCTGAACTTTACATTCCACCTTTCAATCTTTGCATTCCCCCTTTCCAGTAAGAACAGAGATTTCTTATCTTATGAAATGCTTATCTCATTTGTTTTCTAAGGCAGGAAATTTTTTGGAGAATGCATTGTACTTTGAAACTTCCAACTGAAAAAATTATTAAATGAGTAAGAAGCCATTAGGTTTTTAATGCTCTTTTTGCACCTCTGTTGATGTCCAGTGGATCCAGTCAGGACTCTTTTAACCAAGGTCAGACATTCTCAATGGAATGCTGCTTCAAGCAAGCAGAAGGTAGAAAACACCTGACCTTTCTCTGTTTCACAAATTAGACTTATTTGAGTATTCTAAGAGACACCATACATCTGTCAGGACACTCTCCATGTTTCTTCCAAGAAGAAGGCTTCTCTACTTCTGTACTTTCTGAACTGAGGATGGAGGGGGTAGAAGGCTAAGGGGATGTCCAGAGTTGCTTGCTGACTTCTGGGGTGGAGAAGTGAGCACCTGTGGGTGCTAGGGCTGGGAGGGTGAGATAGAAAGGAAAAAGAAAAGCACCATGGTTATTCAGGTTGACATTTCATATGTTAGACATTGTTCTGTCTTTTATAAAGAGCAGAAAATCCAATTAAGTTTTCTGTGATTCAGTTACAGCAGTTGGGGAACACTGGAAGATGATCTGTGTGCATTCTTGGGAGCTGTCAATGAATGTTTGGATGTGCTGTGATGTGGGGGTTCCCCATTTTAAAAAATTTAAAAGGGGCTATTTTCTGCTTTTTGTGTCACATCTCATTCTAGGTGTAGTTCTTGTAGACCATCACATTTAGCAACAGGAGTAGCTCTGCCCTGGGTCCAGGTTGGTGCAGAGGGAGGACTGGAGGGTCGCTGTTACAACCACTGCAGTAGAGACTGAATGTTGTTTTTCTCCACAACACCTTTTTTCTTTCCATCATCTCACTTTAATTGAATGGTACAAGATTAAGTGAAACTATTATAAGGTGATTTTTTTAAGTGATGATTTTCCTTTTCTCCGGAGTGATTTATTAATTAGAACATTAATTTTAAAAACTGCTTATGTTTAATTAAACGACTCCACATTTCAATGATTTATAAATGCTAATTGGCAAACTTAACTCCTCACTCGTAATGATAGCCACATTAATCCTTAATACCAAAATGCAAGGGAGATCATAAATCTGATAAAAAGGATTGCCAGTAGCTTCACTCTATGTGACAGGAGAGGACTGCCCAGTCCCACAGGGTGTGCAGCACATCCCACATCACCAGCATTCAGCCAGTGAGAGCCTCTGGAGAAGAGCCAGGTTGAACAGCAGTGGGCAGATCCATACCATCCACATGCCAGTTTGGTTTCTGGTGCTGCAGGTGGCATCCTGGGATCACCTGTGCCAGGCAAGGGCTTGGTGACCGCTCGGTGCTGCGGTGGCCCCGTGGAGCTGAGCAGGGGTGGAAGCCTCTGTGTCCCAGCAGGGAGGGAGCAGATTGCTGTGCTGCCTGCTTCCTTGGTGCTCCTTGGCTACACCAGGGTCCTGGGGCTAAGGGAAGGCATCCCTGTTCAGGCCTGGGATAAGGATGGAGGGAAGGTTAGATTAAAAAGGCAAATAATGTGTTTATCAAATAGAAAGGGTTTAGAAGAGAACAGCCATTAGCAACCTCGTTTTTTTAATCACGTAAAAAAACTTGATGCACAAACAGAAAGCTA
Source organism: Haemorhous mexicanus (assembly GCF_027477595.1). Lineage (NCBI taxonomy): Eukaryota > Metazoa > Chordata > Aves > Passeriformes > Fringillidae > Haemorhous > Haemorhous mexicanus. The sequence continues at coordinate 23,938,529 of NC_082348.1, read as the reverse complement.
TATACGCCTTAGAAGTTACTGTTTCGTTTTTTGAAATTTATACCCCAATGTAAGAAAGATATTAAGCTATTAGGGACCTTCCAGGGGAGGCCACAGGATGGGAAGGGTCTGGAATAGAAGCCATATGAGGAGCAACTGAGTCTGTTCAGCCTGGAGAAGAAGAGACAGAGGGGAGACCTCATTGCAGCTACAACTTCCTCATGAGGGGAAGAGAAGGGGCAGGCACTGATCTCCTCTGTGGTGGCAGTGACAGGACCTGAGGGAGTGGCCTGAAGTTGTGCTGGGGAGGTTTAGGTTGGGTATTAGGAAAAGGTTCTTCACCCAGAGGGTGGTTGTGCAGCAGAGCAGGCTCCCCAGGGCAGTGGTCACAGCACCAAGGCTGACAGAATTCAAGAAGCATTTGGATAAGGCTTTCAGGCACAGGGTGTGATCCTTGGAAGTGGTGATGAGCAAGACCAGGAGCCGGATGCGATGATCCTTGGGGTCCTTTGCAACTCAGCATATTCTGTAATTCCATGATTTGTTTTGTTTTAAGGCTTCCACAAAGTCAAGTGTCAAATTTAAATCTGAATATTTAGATAAATAGCTTTTGCTTTCATACTTCTTCCCACCCCCCCCCCTTTTTTTTTAACAGATAATAATGCTAATAAAGTTTTGCTAAATCCCTCCAAAAGGAGCCACAGGCTGAAAGACCTGTAGACCTCCTTGTTCTAATTAATGTTACTCCAATTTTGAGACTTTAAAAGCCTTTGAAGTATTGGTTGTCTCTATTCCACCTACATTAAATTGACTGAAAATAAGGGGTGGTGCAGGATGCTGTTTGTGGGAATATGGCCCATCTGCTTGTGTCTGTATTACAGAGTGGACAGCACACACTCTGCCACCATTCAAGGCAGTGAAACAAAGGTGAAATCAGTAGCAATTCTTATTTGTTTACAGTGAAGCCATGGCAGATTTGTAGGTATTAATTTTCTTCTTTCTTCATGCTTGCTCTCTTGAGTTTTCTTTCCTCCCTTCCTATTCTCTTTTCAAAACAGTCACCCTCTTCTTCAACTCACAGTCATCTTTTAATTTTCCTTTTAGATCATGCATCAGCTGCTTTCTCTTTCAGCTACTTCTACCTTAGTTTTCTGGCTTTCAAAAGTATCCCCCTCACTATTTTTATAACTTTTAAGCTTCTCCCAGATCATCTTTTCCACTTTTGAGACTTCTGTGCTTTTTCTTTCTGACATTTTCAATTCAGTGTTCTTACTGGTGGGATCTCTCTATCAAGTGGATAAAACTGAGAAATTATATATGTAGTTGGTAAATAACACTGTGAGTTTGCTACCTTGTACCCTGCCTACCATCTCAGTGTATAAATTCCTCAGCTGTACTCATTCAAAGCAACTGAAGGAACAGTTTAAGTAACAGTTTAATTCTATGATTGTCAATTTAAGATTCATGTTGTATCACTTAGTTTGAAAGCTGCTTGTGTTACTCTGTGTCATTTCTCCTATCTGATTGAATTTAGTTCTTAGAACCTGACACTGGCATCTCTCATTATCTGGGAGGAGCTCAGACTCTGATTTGAAAGCCTGCGGTAAAGAGGATTTAAACAGCGCTTTGCAGAGGGTGAATTTTGACTTTCAATAAGCTGGAACAAAAAAATGAACCAAACCCACTTTATTCCCACTCATGGAAAAGTCTTCATAGTTTTGTTTCATGCTGTGATCTATTGCTTTCATTCTATCTTTTGCCTTGTGGATTAACCATAATGATTATTTAATTCAAGCTGATGCTTATTCTGGTGAGAAAGCAATTAAAGGAAGCAGTGACTGAAACCTCATTTCATCCCTAAAATATCTTGAGGAACTAGGTTCTGTCTGTCTGTGGCTGTGCAGATTCTCTTGACTTGGTTAACTTCCTCGTTCAGGTTGCCAATCCCATTTGTTTATCTTCCAGGTGAGCCTAAACACTGTAAGAAGTCAGAAGATATTGTAAAAGCCACGGAGCAGACGGAAGCACTGGTACAGAACTAGATTTGCTATTTCTTATAAGCTTCTGACGTTTCAGGCAGGACAGGTAATTTGGTAGTTTCTTTCTTTTAATGGGGAGTGTTTTATACCATAAAGGCTTGCTTAGTGCTATTCTAAACCCCTTTGTTCCGTCCCAGTTGTGCTTGTATTACAAAATGTTGAAATGAGGACACAGAATACCCCACTTTCAATGTCACCTTAAAAAAATTCAGTATAAAGAAGGGAAAACCAGTACTTTTAAATCTGAATCCTTAGTGTTAAACTAAATGATTATGTGATAAAATGATCCTCAATTCAAGTATATGGAATATTGGAAGTAGTAGTATCAGAAATCTCTTGTTTATGAATTTTCATTTGACCTCTGTTGCAGGAGAAAAGAACTCTAGCTGTTCCTACCTCATGATCTCAGAGGCTGTTATCTGTCAACTTGTTCTTGGATCATCCTATTTCTGTGGAGAGTGATTGAACAAAATGTTCAAAAATGTAAAATGTAAAATCCTGAGCTGGTAACTCAAGGCACTTAAAAATTCGCAAGATTTCAGTTGTTTTTGTGTTGCTATTTCCTCTTCTATTCTGCTTTCTTAAACTAGCCAAAATAATCTTTTCAGCCAAAGTTGGACCTTGCTTTGTTGCATCACTGGTACCAGACATTTCCAGTTAATCATGAGACGTGTGAAAACATGATGTTTGTCATCTGCCTGGGATTGCTGTTACGTGTCACTGCTGCTGCTGTCCAATGCAAATGGAAAATCTAAAAGAAATGTGTTTCTAGATACTTGTTCATGCAATCATGCTGCATGCACCATAAAAGTCCTAGTTGTTAGCTTCCTTAAAATATCTGGAAATAAATGTTTATAGACTGTACAGGGAAGTTGCAAAGTTACGCTGACCAGCCTGCACGAATGAAGACTCTTCCCCACTGCAGTGGCTGCCATATGGACAGAACTGGTGTGGAACAAATTTGAAAATATTTGAAATATCTTTTAAAAATTAATTGAATAGCATCTGGCATTAAAGATTAAAACATTCTGAATCCTGTAATATTTTGAAAGACAACAGCACTGGTGTCAGCCCTTCCGTGAAGCTGGTGCTTATTGTTTTGTTGGGTGGAAGAGACAGCAACAGAAATACATGAAAATTGCTTCACTACAGCAAAATGTTGTGTTGCCTCTCAGACAGAATTGGAAGGTGACACAGAGGCCTTGTGTCATGGTTTATCTCAAATGCAAAGGTGACAACATGCATCCAGCAACATCTTTCCTAGAGTTTGTTTCTTTTCGGGGGGCAGCAAAAACAGCAGCACACAGGCAGTTACCTCTGCAAGAAGCCTCAGAATGAGCCCTCCAGCCCAAACTGTGCCCATAAAGAAACTCCATTTTCATCTCTTCTTCCCTCGAGCTGCACATGACCCCTCTTGATTTGTCTGGGTGTCTTACACAGCTGCAGCCAACCTCATTTCCCTCTGCTGGAACCTGCCAGGAAACTCTAGGCTCCCGTTCAGGCTGTAGGCACTCAGGTGGCTCCCGACGCTGCGCTCCCTGCTCTCTTTTTGGGACCCTGTGGTTATTACCTCACTGAACAAAAAGTCTTTCTAATCAGCCATGGTCTGCTCTGAAGGGGACTCGTGGGGGCAGTGCCACTCTCCTCTGTGCCAGGGACAACTGGGACCCGTGTGCTGTTCATGTGCTGCTTCAGGGATCCAACCAGAGCTCAGCAGGCATCAGGCTCCACCTCAACAAGGGCAGGCTTTGTCTGAGTGAAGAAGGAGTCATGAAACAATCCCCTTTGCTGACCCTTACATGTCCATCCCTGTTGACTGTCTCTTTTCTGACAGCAGAGCAGTCAAAGTTGAGCTGGGAACAGTGTAAGCTCTGAGCCCTGGGACAGGGCCATGCCAAAAGGTGGAATTCCTGTCATTGAATATGTAAGCCATATATGTGCTATGCATAAGTAGTATGCATAGTTTTAACTTAAGAAATGTTTGTGCATATAGGATGTAAAAAATACATTTAAATTGTTTTGTGTATCTGGTCCAAGGCTTGTATTTAGCATGGACAAATTTCTGTACAGTGCCGTTAACGAATGAAATGTTAACAGATGAAATTGTATCATAGATGTTATAACGCAATCAATATTTTTTGCTAAGAGTTAAGAATTTATATATATATTCTCTGCTGGTGTTTGAGCAAATTATTAGTAGCCTGGACCGCTCTGTGCACCTTTGCATCCTTTTTGGGAATGTTGGACTCTTTTTTTTCCTTTGTAATAAAATGTAAACCATCTTATGGCTTCTTATTGTCCTTATGACAAGAGAAGAAATTTAATGGTCATATCAGACTTTTTTTAATTGTAAGTTGCCATAGGCTGTGGCAGTGGAAAATCTTTTTGATTAAGATCTGAGAAATCAGAAACTTATTTTGGATAAGTAGATCATCTATAGTTCCCACCAAATTTGAAAAGAACAAAAGACAACTACTATCTTTAAAAACTGGGCCAGATACTTGCTGATACTTGCTACTGACTGTTTTTCAACATGATAATTTATGATTCACTGAGACTGAAAGTCTGAAGCAATCAGAATTTAATCTTTATATTGTATTTTCACTTTCAGACTTTTACCGTAGTTGAATTTAAAGGTTTTTTTCTGTGTCTCTATCCCATTGACATTTACTACTCTACAAAAATTTTCCCCTGGAAATAGAAGCAGAAAATATAACAGATTCTGCAGAGAACTTGAAGCATCCTGTGGGGCTCTCAGTGTCCTGCTGTCATAGTGAGCACCAAGATCTCCCACTGCAGAAGCTAGAAGGAGCTCCTGGTCTCACAGGAGGTGCTCACTGCCTGCAGATCTCTCTCATTAGGATAGAAGAGTGATTTTTCTATAAACAATCCTATTTGCTCATTTGTATTCAGATTTTATCACTGTGGTAGATGTTACTGAAATACAAGAAGAGTCTTTAGTTTTTTGTTAATGCCAGCTGACCCCCTTCCTTCCTTCCTTCCTTCCTTTATTCTTAGCAAGATTTTGCCTGGACATGACCCAAAGCTTGGTGTGTTGTTTGGATGAGGAGAAATTTTCTTTGATGGAAAAGACCAATAGAGCCAACACATGCTGCTTAAGGCTTTGGGCTGGGTGGAATTTGGGTTCATTTGGGAGAAAGGCTTCTTGAGAGAGCCTCTCCCAGAAGAGCAGTTTGATCTCTGGAAGCTGTGAGGCTGCGCTACCAAAACGCTGCATGGGGCCCTGAGAAATGGTGTTTGTACCTGCATCCCTCCCACAGCATCCTGGGCATGTACCCTGCATCGAGCACTCTGCCAAGCTGGAGCTATTGATGAGCCCTCAAGAGTTTTCTTTTGTACTTTTATCTTGAGATATATGGCAGATATATTATGTAATATTGTTATGGGTTATGATCTAGCCAGTATTTTTTTTTTTTAATTTAATTTTCAAGAAGGCAATCTACAACTGTGTGTTTTTATTCTGCTGTATTTGTCCATATTTCCTATGATGATATTCCCAAATAAATCTGATTTGAGGGCAAGGATTGTGAAGCTCCTGAGTGTTAGTTACAAATTTGATTTCCTGGAGCATTTTTGCTCCTTTGGGTATGACTGACTTTGAGAAGTGACAGTGCATATATATGGTCCTTTCCACCCCTTTCACCTATTTGGGACTCCACAATTTTTCCATTACTGTCCCACAAACTCACTCACATCCTCATGGCATGTTTGAAAACAATTTTTTTTGAGCCAGTTTTGCCTTCTTACCCTCCATGGCTAAAATAACCCTCACATGAAGAAAAACATAACCAATAAAATATTTTTTACACAAAAAAATTCATACTGTGGTTGAAACTGAAGGAGCCACTGGGACTGTACTTGTTAGCAACAATTCTTCAGGAAGGGTATGACTTTGAGAGATACCTCCATGGCATGGTGCAAATTTTATAATCCAATTTCAGTGCAAATGGAATTAAACAGGGCCTCTGTCTACCTGGATTGAAAATGAATGGAAAGAATCCCATAGGCTCAAACCTGTATCAAATCCTAGCTAGGTACATGATGAAAATAAATCAAGACAGCTACTTTATACCACATTCTTTGCAGTTCCTCTTTTCCAGGTGCCATCTGAGCTACATGCACAAAGGACCTTCTTCTTGTAGAGATGCCAGAAGTCAAACAAGCCACTACTGTAATGAAAATACTTTCAAATTAACAAATCAGGATCACTAGTGGTAAGTGTCTAAAATGTGTATTTTTAACAGACTATACAGTTATTGTGTGAGAAAGAGGAAAATGTAAGTATGACTAGGATTCTCCAGCAGCAGATTAGAGATTTCTGTGTACAGTAGTTTGGCAGAAAAAGGTTTGTCTGAAAGGGGAGTACATCCCTTTAAAAGCATTTTTTAAAAAATCACATCCTTGAGAAACAGTATGGAAAAATGAGTGAAATTGAATTTAATGCTATGAGTAAAAGAAATTGTCCTCTGTCAAACACTATGCAAACATTTAGGCTACTTCCCTGGAATAATTTTACTTTCCTGGTCATTTAAGTATTTCATGGGTCTCCAGAGAGATCTTTTCCATGTCCCAGGGCAAACATTCAGAAGTTTTATCAAACTGTGAATATCTAAGTTTTCCCCTGGGAACAAAGAAGAAAGTTATAACCATGGAGTTATAAATGGAAAAAATCTCTTCTAAAAAATGGGAATAAGTCTCTTATAAAACTTTTGGGATGAACTTTGCTGCAAAATACTTTCTTAGTGCCTAGGCCAGTGCTTTGCTTGTGGCCTGTGAGGGGAGAATTGTTGGGGAACTTTACATTAGCTGAACTTGGACAGATAATATCTTAACAAAATCAGCTACTCAGAGATTACAGAGTATATGACCTTTAAAGCTGTTGAGTTTTATGCATTTGCAACATCCTGTACAGGTCATTATTACAAACCAGACATACGAGGTTGTAGCAAATAAGGGGGTAAAAATCAAAATGGTAGGTGCAATCTTGACTTTAAGATGGAGCAGTGAAGCAGAACAGAAGTTTCCTCACTTTTATTTGGACTGTAGTTTTAAAGCTTTCTCATCACCACATAGGACCTCATGCTGATGCACCAGAAGCAGCACTCCTGAACCTGCAAGGAAGACTGTGGGTATCATAATGCCATGAATAAAGATCAAGTTACATGAAAGTATTGGCTAATTATTTGAATAAAGCCTGATATTATTATCTCAATCAAGATTCAATGAGCCAAAGGGTCAAATTCACCTATGATGCATTTCCATGAAAGCCAAGAGAGATGGTGTCGTTATACCAGAAATTAATTTGTTAATTGGATAGTAATGGGTTGTCTCTGGCTTTCTCTGTATTCAGCTGGCTTACAGATTTTGTTTTCTGTGGTGCAGGGTACTCTGTACAAATCATGTGTTTAACTTTAGGCCATCTTGAATTCTTTTATTGAAATTGTGCTTCCTTATCTTTGAGACTGCTCGACTTTGAGAGAGAACTGTGTTTTTCTCACTTGTCAGATATGAACGTTCAGCTTTATTGTCTGGGGTTCAGCAGAAGTTCACAACTGGAAATAATGGCAGCATATTTGGGTCAAACATTTTAATACATGATGCATCTTTATTTTAGTGTTCCCACCTGGGGAAGACTCCTAATCTGCTAGGCACAAGGTGGTTTGGGGTAGGGCAGAGCTGTGACTGCAGCCAAAGTAGCTCTGGAGGACATGTGTGTGGTTTCAAGTAAACAGCAGATACAGGACCATGACTACAGAGTTGATATTTCCAGCAAATTAGAGAATAAAAATGTCACAAGCAATTTAAATATTATTTATAGTTGACCTTCATGTCTGTTTTTAATATTCAATCTGCTGAGTGTTTAAAAAAGCAATTAAAAGTCCCATATAATGTTAAAACCCTTGATAAATGTAATAAACAAATGACATATTCAAAAGAGAGAATCTATGTCCCATTAGGAGAGAAAAAGAAAGATGAGAGCAACATATGGCAGTATAATTAGAATGATTAGGGAAGCACATCAACAGAATTTATGCTGCAGGGAAAATGTAATAAGAAACCAACACACTTTCCTCACTGCCTTGAAAACTGCAAATATCGCTCTCTGAAAAGGAGAAGATGCAGAAAGGGTCCCTGGCATTTAAAGCTGTAACTTGTGTTCTTCTGTCATTATTAAAGATGCACACAGCCATCTGCAAACCATTTATTTTTTGCAGAGTTCACATTGTCCCATTGCTTTGATTAATAAGGAGCAATATTACACCTCAGCTGCTTTTCAGAAAGATGCTATTTTGGAAACCTAATTAATACTCATTCCACAGTTAGCTTGAGGTGTTCGTTAGTGCCAGATACTGAGTTCTTATTTGTTTCTCATTATGTGGAGAGTATTGCTTCTCAATGCCAGCCTTCTTGTTTTGCATTTTGGAATAACCTTTCGACACTCCTGCTTCCCACAGCCCTCCCTTCAGAAGAGCTAATAACACCTGCCATCATTATTTTCACATGCCTGTTAATGTCTGTTGAAGACATTGTGGGCTATTTACATAGATAGACTATCCTGATGCACAGCAAATATTCCTGCTATTTTCTGAACAGTTGGGCCAAAGAGAAAAGCAAAATTTAGGAACTTGGAAATGCAATTAAAATCTCAGTTTACCACTAAGGGTCAGTATATACTAGGCAAATGAATCATTGCAAAATTGAAAGAGTATGTATGGCCTAGCAGAACACCAAATAATTTTTCCACCCGAATCCCCCCAGATAATTTAATAAAAACCACAAAAACTCTATGGCAGAATACAGACACTGAACTTGTATAAACCCCATCAGCCCACTTTGATGAAACAGCCTGAGGTTTAGCAGAGGGTGCACAAATACCTTGCTTGAGATTTGCTCCAAGTGCTGCTATCCTCACTGGAGGATAAAGGAGAGAAAGCAGCAAAGCAGACGGCATTTAGCATCCACTCAAGCTGCCAAGTCTAGTGCTGTGCATGAAAAGGTTAAATGTAATTGCACATGTCAGGAATCAACAGAACAACTGAGGCTCTTGCTGGAGCTCACTCTTGCGCTGAGCTGCTATAGAAAAAAATAATAAAAAGAATGAAAAAAGAACATCTGTGGGCCTGGGTACTAACATGGATGCAATAGGAGAGGAAGAAAGGGGAGTTTGAGGGACAGCATGTTTTAAATATGCCCTTACATTGTCCCCCCAGGGTTAGTGGACAGACAATGCCTTATTTTCTGCAGGAATAAGGTCCCTCATGAAAAAATAAAAACCAGCTTGTCTCAAGAGGAAAGAAATGAGGAGGGGAGCCCTGCACCAAGCAGGACGTTTTGTTGTACAGTGCCAGCTGTACAAAAGCAGACCTGCAGCCTGCAGGAGCCCTGCTTGGGTCCCTCCCCAACCATCACAGCCTACCCAGGCCAGCTCTGGAGAGAGCCACTCAGTGCTTCACCTTCTGGAGTGAAAGAAATGCTTTTCTTTAAAGAGTGAAAGCCACCACCAGCCTGGCCCTTGGTGTTACAGGAGGTGCAGATGAACTGGAAGTCCCTTCCTTACTGACTGCCTGGACACCATGGGGGGCCCTTGTCCAAGCACAGGCAATAGAACCTCTCCTGCAGCCCTGCCTCAGAGTCAGTGTTAGATGTGACACTTTTGGTAAAATAACGCCAACAGTGCAAGAACTAATGGTGATTTTTCAGTTTACATTACTGGGGAGAAATAATGGTGCTCTGAGAAGACAGTGGGTAAATCCTTGATGACTTTAGCAGAATTTATAGCAATCTTAAAAAAAAAGACAAGAAATCCAGTAATTAAATTGATAGCAGGATAATAGGAGCTTTCCTGTACACTCCACATCATATTTCCCAAAGGAAAGTATGTTTCAGCCAAAATCTATGGTCTTTCTCAAGCAAAACTCCTCTGACTTCAGGGGAAAGCATGCTTTAGAAAGAGTGCTTTAGAACGCTTTCGGAAGAAGTTTTAAATCTTGACTCTTAATATCTACTTAAGTATTGTCTGATTTTGCACCTGGAGAATAAACAACATACACCATTCTGAAAGTCAAATACCATTCAAACTAAATGTGGCTGGGTTTTTTTTCCCCCCTTATCATTTATAAAGTGTAATTATACTCAAGTCCAACTGTCAGCCTGAAGCAGCATGTTCAGTGGTGAATTCTCCAAGCTCCTCTCAGGTGCTTTGTGTGTTGCCCTTGAAACGCTGAGATTCCACAGTGTTCATTACCTTGTCCTGGTCCCCAGTGCTGTAAATCACGTCCATGCTTTCCTTTGCTCACAGGTCCTAGACAGTTCTCATCTGCAGCCTGTGGGTACTAATCACCAGCAAAAAGCCATTAACATCCAAAGTGCTTTGTTAGCTAGCAGCACAGAGAGATGGTGTGAGGTTAAACACCAGTGACTGATACACAGCTGAGGAGTACTGTGGCAACAAGAAATTTGGTGAAGAGCCCGGTGCTGTGTGAAAGCAAAGCCATGGCAAAGCTGGGAGCAGAGCCCAGCTCTTCTTGCTGCCATTCCAGACCTGCCCTGGGGCCATTCAAACAGCTTCTGAAGGGTCATTTCCTTCTTTTTGTTGTTTGGGACATAGAAAGCTCTCAGTCCTGTCAGTCCTGTAGAGGCTCCTGTATAATTGCAGAGTCCTTCTTGCACACCCTTGCTGAGCTGGAGTCATGGATCTTGTCTGCAGTGTTCCTACAGAAAATGGAACCAAAGAGGACAGGATACAGAGATACAGATGGAGGGGGAAAATGGCTCTTAAATATAAAGAAACGCTAGTCAACAAATCCTGCTCTCAGCAGGTCTTCGTGGACGACCTCAGATTGTGAAATCAGTGAAATCACAATGCAAGGCATAGACAAAAGGCTCTGTGTTTTCCTATATTTAATAGATTTTGTTTGTTTGTTTGTTTTGTTTGTTTGGGGTTTTTTTGCTAGCTCAACCCTTTAAAAGAGACTTGCATCAGTGGAATGTTAAAGTGAGGATAAAACTTTTGTATCAAACAGTTAATACAAAATGACAGTGAACTCATTTAAAAATCTGCCAATGATTGAAAAATCTAAATAATCTTTTAAGTGTGACTTTGAAGAAACATTTTTTTTCCTTCTCCACCTTATTCCATTTTATGCCATAGAGTTTTTGTGGTCTAAAAAATAAAAAGGAGGGTATGAAGCATGCTGACCTCAGCCAAAGCCCTGGGACTCATTCCCAAGGTGAATTTGTGCAGCTTGCAGTGCTGTCGCTCACTGGCTCAAGCACAGGGCAAGCAGAGGGCAGGAAGGCTGTGACCTGTCCTGCCTGCAGGTGACAAAGGGGGATGTGGCACTGGCCATGGCTCGGCTGGGGCTGGGACCCTGCTCCCAGGCCTTGCACACACCTGTGCTCCTCCCTCCCGCACTGTTTGCCTCCAGATAACAGTGCTCTTGTGGAGAGAGAAATCTGTGACAAGGCAGCCTCAGAGCACAGCAAGGCAAGTGTTTCAGTGTCCCCTATGCAGGGGGCACAGGGCAGAGTGTCTGTGCATCGTTTTCTGGACAGTCACCTCTGCTTGCTTCCTTACATTTTTTCTACCCACATCCCTGCAAGCAATTCTACCAACAAGGGTAAAAACTGTCCTTAGCTGAAAGGATCATTTTATCTGAACATTTCTCTGCAGCAAGACAAACCCTCTGTACAACAGACAATCTTGTCTAAATTAATGTATTATTTATTTTGCACCTTTTAAATCACTTTTATTTACAACAAGCCTTAGATACAGCTCACACGCAGTAGTTAAGCTCTGGCAGTACCGACCTCAGGGAGCGAACACGTTTGCAAATTACATTTCTAAGTCATAGAAAACAAAAGAAAAATCGACTTTAAAAGAACAGTTTTGTCTCCAGGAAGGGTGGCAGGACACGTGTGCAGTGCCTGCGGGGCAGGGCAGGGCTCGGGCGGCTCCAGCTGGCTAATGGCCCCACTCCTCCTCCCGCTCACCCAGCCCCTCTTCTTCTTCTGGAAACACTGACTCGCTCTGACTCTTCAGGTGCTTGATCCCTGAAAATACAGAAGTCCTGGTTAAGGTTGTGTTTGGCTTGCATCAGGTTTTTTTTTTTTTTTTTTTTTTTTTTTTTGTGGAGCAAAAAACAGAAAACCAAAATAAGGGCAAGTTTAATGCCCGTATTTGCTCCTTTTCCACAAACCTCTTAGTTCAAGTCAGATGATGGTGTATTTACAGCAGAGATATTCTCTTCCTTGAACAAAGGTTCTGAACAGTATTTGCTTCTTTTTTCCTTGGTAAGCCTTGGTCAGGGGTGTGTTGAAGGCCATTGCAAAGCTGTCCTGAGCCAAGGAGAGCCTGACAGAGAGGAGACTGCTGGCACCACAGCTGTGACAGCACTGGATCATTTCTTAGATGGAGAAGGTGTTCTTTGACCTCCAAATAACACGAGGGGCTGGATGAAAAGGGTAAATACCTATCACAGGATATTTGGAAGTTCAAATATCCTGGTTTTGGTTATATCAAGTTTTTTGTTTGAGGGAAGTCATGAAGAGCCTACTGCTGGCTGGTTTCAGCCAACAAGTGAAGTAGGCTTTATGGAAATGAATCAGATTACAGATATTTCCCTGCCTTGTGTTCAGCACAAGGAAGCAGACTTCAATGAATGGGCCTAATCCCATCTCCTCAGCTCTGCCTTGGTGTGATAGAATTCAAGGTGGGAAAGGAAGCAGCATCAAGACAAAAAGATGACAGTGAGACCAGAGAGGAAGTGTTATTATTTTCATAAAACCTAAAGAGCAAATGTGTAAGGTTAGTCTCAGGGTCCCCCCAGTTTATGACAAAGAAAGTGGGAACATAACTGTTGATCAAAACATAACTATTTGAACAAAACCTAAGCCTGAATGAGGCTATTTTCTGATGCCATCGCTGACATTGAATAAAAATATTTTTGATTTCGTTAAAGATCATACATAGTTCTAGTAACCGTCTCGAGCTGTTAGAAAAAATGCTTCCCTTCCTGTCTGTGATGAGGAGAAATGACACCCCAGCTGCTTTATATAATCACTGCTAGATAATCAAGCACCCCAATGTGCACCCTGCAAGTCATAGCACTTGTAGGGGCACATTTTTCACAAAGGGCTTCACCCTTGAGGGGTGAGGGCAAGATCCAGATTACTGCTAATTGTGAGTAAGAAGAGTTGATGATGGTGTAAGTCCAAGAGCTTTGGCCCCACTGCCTCTTCATCTGGAAGTTCCTACACCTCACTGTTTATGCCCACATCATTCCAAAATACAGGGCAGATTTTTTCCAAATATATAACTTGAAAAAAATCTCAGCATAAGTTATTTCAGTTCCACAAGGTAACAAATAGCTGAAAACTGTATTTTGCAATGGTTGTACAACAACCAGCTCCATTTCTAACAGGAGCCCATCACTCTGTGCTGGGCTCTGGGCTCCTCTCTGTCTTTTCTTCCACACAGATGACAGCACACAGTCTCCTGGGAAACTGTTGTTCCCACATAAACCAAGCAAATACATTAATGCTCCAAAGCCACAGCTCTTGTAAGTGTGCCCTGCAATAATCCAACCATTTCCAGTTAAGAACTGTGATACAGAAGGTGCTCAGCCACTACCAAGCTCTTTAGCAACACCCTTTAGTAAGACACACACTTTAATATGATTTCACCTAACTACAGGTTAAAGGACATTTTCTTCCAAGTTATGTTTTGTTTGTAAGGTAAATTTTTCTCCTGTTGTTTCCTCTGCACTTACAGAGCCATTTCTTGTACAATTCACACTACTCATCTAACAGCTGCTGTTCAGTGCTTCTGGCAGGAATTACTGGAGCCAGAGTGAACCATTTTTTTAGGGAGCTTTTCAAAGATGAGAAGGGAAAAGTCATGGACAGAAAAGAAGGCATGTCATACATGGTATGATGAAACCATGGAACTGTATTTTTTAGAAGTGAAGACTTCTGGCCATGTGGTTTAATTGCAATATTAAATATGAAAAGGGTAGGAAATGGAGAGAAATTACATCACTGAGCATTACCCATTGATTTTTGCATGGCAAGTAGCTATTGATCTTATTTAATGATTTTTTCATCAACTCCATTCTGCAGCCTGCCTTCCCCTCTGCCAGTCATTTCATGCTCCAGTGTCCCTTGGAAGCTTCCTCCTCTGACCAGTAAGTGCACAAGACTTCATGTAGTTATACATGAGCCTCAGGATGTTGTCACAGCATCAGGTTGTCAGAATGAACTGACCCTTGGTGTGGCATTACAGAATAAGATGCTCATCTACACAACGGAGTAAATCAGTGTGCATTGACACAGAGGGAATGAAATTCCTGTCAGTAACCTATGAGCAGGAATGATAGGAAATGCAGGTAACTGCCCTGAAAGATGCATTTCCTGCACAAAGCTGCAGACTTTTGCAGTGCAAAAGATGGCCTGGAGTAATAAAAATACTTAGTTAAATTACAGCACTCATTCTCCTGGATTAAAAGCATATCTGGCCACATGACATTGCAGCAGCCCACAGTGGGTGGTCAGAGGGCACCAGAGCTGGGCAGGTGCACACTGGCACCTGCAGCCACAGCTCAAGGGCAGGGGCTGGGACAGTGGGGCTCCAGTGGGGTTGTTCAGGCTGAGCCCCACCCTTTGTCAATATCAACCATGTGACAAGCAGGTAGTGGGGTGAAGCTCTACCCACAGAGTGCTTTGCTGGATCAGTTCAGCATCTTTGCTTAGCAATATCTATTATCTATCTTAGCAATATCTGTTGTTTGCTGAAAGGTTACATTCTTTTAGAGAATGAGTAAAAATTCATTACTCAGGTCATCTCAGCCTTTTTTACAACCACAACTGTGGCAACACTAATTTATGAGAAAGGATATTTCCTTCTCATATTTCCAATCTTTGTGCCAGTGACACAGCTCATGCCCTCAGCTTTCTCAGCTGGTAACCAAGCAGGACCAAAATGCTGTAGTTTGGGGGTTATTTCTGTTCACTGACTGAGCACAATGTAAAGATGAGATGATATACAGACTGTAAGAATTTACTTGTAGCAAAAAAGCAAAACAAAGCCAGGGTATTTCAGAAGAAATTGTTTGTATGTAAGAGCACATCCAAGTTATAAACATCAAGTTCCTGATTCCACATAAGCTGCACAAGCTCTACAGTGTCAGTAGCAAGCAGGGAGGACTGCAAGTGCTGATCCATGGAGTCACCCTGTCCCATCAATGTCCCTTTTTGCAAGCAGGGAATTTGTGGGCACTCATTTTCCTGAAGTGCTGTGCCTGCACTGTCCTGGTGCTGCTCTGTTCCTCTCCCTGGGTCCCCTGCCCTGCTCTGCCCTTCCTTGGGGATGGGGCTCTCAGGGTGCCACCCACCCACTGTCCCCATGGGTTCCCAATCCCCTCTGCACCTGCCCCAGCCCCTGCTCCACAGTATCCCACCCTGCCTGGGCTCTGCTCTTCACCTGGGATGTCTGGCAGCAAAAACCCCTTCCAGACCAAACACTGCCCCTTCAACCACTCCCTGAGAATGCTTCACACCCACAATGTCTCCACACTCATCCTGATGCTACTTCCAAGCAAGGTCTGTCTGAACACTGCTAAAGCCAGCAGGACAAGGGTTGTTTTTTCTCAAAGGGCTTGTGTTTCACTGCAGGTAATGTAATACAGTTAATGTTGATAAACAAACCCATCATTCCAAACCAGATTGAGAAGCCATGCACAAATATCATTTGAAGTGGCAATTCTTTTTAGATGAAGTCACTGTCTCAAAGAATATTTGTAGAATTCTAGATACTGATAAATTATGAATGAGAATGGGACAATTTTTTGTCATTTTTGTAGTCACATCACATCCCTGCTGCTTCATCAGCAGCTGTCTTTTAGCTTCTCTCCACCTAACCAAAGCACCAGCTTAGAAAGCTAAGTAGGGTCACAAGATTTGAAACAACGAAGTGTTCCTGAATTAAATATCTCCTGGAAAAAAAATTTAAAAATATTCAAGTAATTAAGGCAGCTCCCCATCCTATTTAACACTTCTTCCTTCACTCTGCTTCACTGCCCAAGGAAGGGTGTTGACATTTACCAAACTCAGGATTGAAGTCTGCTTGGCAGCTTGAATTCCCCAAAGTTTGAAGGGTTATTTAGTTTTACGATTTGGAGCTGATCCTCTCTCTATCAAAAACACATTTCCAGATTTGCAGAAAGCAGTGAAAGGCACAGATAAAACAGGCTCATTTGCAGCATTTCAGAACTCAAATCACTTTGAAATAATCATGCAAACAGACCTGGCCAAAGAGGATAACATCCAAATAAAAATGTCTCAGCCAGTGCTAAATTAATTGTTTTCTATTTTCCTTAGCAAAAATGAGAATATCAAAAGAAATAACATAGGCCCATACCACTAAACAGGAAAAAGGACTATTCTTTTTAGTGGCACATTCTGTTTTGCATTTGCCACTTAAATATGTTTCAATTATGTTTCTCTGCTGTGTCTTCCTCATAATGTTTTTTTCCCAATTCAAGTTTGGATTTAAAACAAACAAACAGACAGAAAACACAAAACCCAAACAAACAACAAAAACCAACCAAACAGAAAAAACCCCTCAAATGAATGCCATTAAATCCAGCATCCACCACAGGTCTTTGGCTGGGCTGGGTGCAATGGAAAGCCCTTGTGAAGAGCCAAAGGAAGCTGGCAGGTCTTCAGGGCAGCCTCCTCCCTCCATGCCTGGGGATGGCCCCTGCACTTACAGCAGATAGCAGCAGCTGCATCAGGGCAGGGCAGTTCTGGGGCACCTAGCAGCAGCCTGCCTGGACCAAGGAGAGCTACCCAGAAGATGAAGGTATCTGGCTGTGAATTGGAAGAGACTATTTTCTGGCTGGATGTAAGGAAGAAATAATTCCACAGAGTGTATTTAAGCACTGGTGTGATTTCCCAGTGAAAATGTGATTTGTCTCTTCAAGGAGATTTTCAGTACTGAACTAGACAAAGCACTGAACAACCTTGTTAAACTTGGTGCCAATTCTGCTTTATGCATCAGGTTGAACTAGGGACTTTCCCAAGGTTCCTTGCATCCTAAACGACTATATGATTTTATGAAATCAAAACTCAGTAAATGCATCTTATACATTGTTTATAACAATGTATTAACATTAACTGTGTGGGCTACATATTGATCCACCTGGGAGCTCAAATGACTCCTTTCTCTGGAAAAGTGATGAAGTATCTAAGTGCACCAGTCTGAATTATATCAGGAACAAGATTCCTCTTCACTCCTTGAAACCATGGGGCCAGACTAAATCAAATATTTCTGCTCTGATTTTGGAAAGCACACAAACTCTTAATGATGTGCTCCACTATGATTTATATATATATTTATGTGAGCTACCTATTTCTCAAAAGTAATGGGAGTAAAGTCAGTGAACCTGGAGCATCTCTTGCATGTGACAGATACACCCATGAGATCCCCAACATGTCACATAGAAATCACAGCCCAGCTGTGGCCCAGTGCTTGGAACTGCAACAGGAAAATGTAATTCCTGAGAGGGAGGCACAGAGCTGCTCCTCTGCAGGTGAGTCCTGGCCCTGCTGCTGAAATGGCTCCTGGTCCCTTGGGGGCCTCAGGGGCACATCCTTGTCTCAGTCACTGCCAGGGCGTGGTGCCTGAGGGGGCTGACTGCCAATTGAAAGAATGTGCTCAGCTTCCTGCAGATGTAACAGGTTCAAAAAGCTCACTGTGCTGATCAGCCAAGGCCTGTGCTCCCTGTTTCACAAGAAATGCCTTTCTTGCTCAGCATCTGCTCAATGGGAGTAACACGGACTCTACACTTCACAAGATGTTTTGCCAGATGTTTCCAGAAACATCTGGTGCTCCCTGGGATGAAATGTGCTCCCTTTTGGTGTCAGTGCCAGGGGGAGTGTCCAGAGCCTGTCCCTGCTGTGAGCACCCCAATCCAGCTCTGACAGGCACAGGACACAGTCTCAGCTCTGAAAAGCATCAATGCTTGCTGCTCTTCCCACCTCCAGCAGAAGCCAAGGACCATCAGAGCCTGCAGGAGCAGCTGCTGGCAGAAACCTCCTTTGACAGAAGCTGAATTATTATTAAAAACTTTTCCTCTCTGTGATGGCTCTCAGTTCAACAAAATGCAGCTTCACTGGCCTCCCTTCTTGGCACTTTATGCTTCATAGAAATTTAGAAAAATCCAGTTTCATCATCTTCAAATGTTCACTGTCAGGTACATGCCAGCTACGCTGCCCAGTTTATTCAAATGCAAGAAACACATGTCTTGTCTTCTCTCTGCCCCATCTGGAGAAGATATCAGAAACACAGCTGTCATTACTGGTCATGGAGAAAAAAAATCTTATCCATTGCACATACATCTCCTAGGCATTTTGATGTTCTTGATCAATAATTTTGTTCTTTGGCTGAAAAGAAATTAAATCCTACTATATATTTAATTTTTAATTTTTTTTAAACTGCTGAAATACAGGAGGGCGTATATAGAGCATACAAGAGCAGAACAGTAAGAAAAATGCTATAGTTTCCCAAAAACATATTTTGAGCTTTCTCTTGTTTCCTCTTTGCAAAAAGGACCTGTTATCTCTCTCCTTCATCTGTACAATCAGTTCCTGAAACCTTTAGTCCATTTTTACTTAATTGAGGGGTCTAGATAAGCTCAACCTGCATACAAGTCAGAGTTCAGTGCTTAAGCTTTCATTAGTAACTCTTAAAAACCATTAACCCTATCCTTAACCCTACCTGCCTCCCCTTCTTCTCTCTCTACCAGGCAGCTTACCAAAAATGATGCTCACTGGTTCTACCTTATCAGCCCTCTCTGCCCCCATTCCCCATTTCCTTGATCCAGTTGCCCTTGCACCCAGTCTCAGCTTTCTGACCTCTCTCACTGTCCTTTCCAGCCTGCTGATATCTTTGCCTCTGACAATTTTTGCCTTGGTTCTCCTTCCCTCTGGTTCTTCTGCTGTGGTAATCCTCTCTCCTTGCTGTTCTCTGAGAGTCATTTTCCCTTCTGCCCAAGTGAAAACTCTAGAGTGCATCTTCTGTGCAAGCTCGTGGAAGTCCAAGACAGCCCCTCAAAGTGGTCAAAATCAAGCTCTTGATCTGAAGTCCTGTCCACAACATTCATCTGCCATGAACAACACTGTCATTTTTTCCCGATTTTTAGGCTTACACATTTCTGATTTCCATTCTTCTCTAGATCCCCATATCCAATTGTCATCCGAGTCTTGCACATTTTTTCTTGCTTAATGTGTCCCATCTAGTTTTTACTATTTATTCAGACTTTGAAACTCTCCTTTTTCTGGGGTCTTCACTACTACCACATCTCCTTCTCCTAGCTTTATAAATGGACCTTTTCTCCTGCCACTAATTTCCCACTTGAGCTCCCTCCATTGATTCCCTCCAATATATTTCAGATTAATGGTGGCTATTTATGCTTTCAAGGAAAATTAAATTTCTTCATATATTATGGGCATCCTCTGCACTCATCTCAAATCAGGGAGTGATACAGCTTTGCTTCTCAGGTTGCTAGGCTTTTATATTAGCATTTTCATTCCTTCTCCTAAAGCTCAGGAGAGATACAACTATCTGCCTCCATGGCTATATCCAAATCCTCAAAATCCTCAGTTATGGACTTTCAGAAACACACTGAGAACATTTTTGTGGCCAGCCTGCTGAGACAAAGACTGTTACTTTCCTCCCTAACATTCTCTATCTGTCCCTGGGCTGGGTTGCTCCACGCTAGCTGGGAGCTCCCTGGTGCAACAACCAGCTTCTGTTAAATGTTTGAGCAAGGTTCATGTGGCATGGACTGAATTCCTGGTGTGGGCTCCTGGATGCTTCATTAACCTCAATATGATATGGCAAGAATTGTTGTGTGCAGTGATCAGTGGATGTTACTGAGTAAGAACAAAGAGCCAGACAAAGGCTGATGTGGCTATGCAAACACAAGATGCATTTTACACATCTCTCCTTGTGCTTCTTCACGCCCACCCAGTAGAATGGCTTCAGTCTGACAAGCTGGCAGCTATTCTTTCATCTGCTGGTGCTCATGCTCAATAATCAAACCAGATGACCTGTGGCAGGAGGTTAATGCTGCTTCCAAGCAGATTGGCACCAAGAGCCCAGGCTGTGTGTCCTAAGGCAGCCACTCTCTTGGGTGGTCTCTAAGCTACTGGCAGTTCAAAGAGTATCAAAAAGTTACCTATGGCACCACAGCAATAAAACACAACACAACACACAGGCCTTGGCAACTCCCATGTGTATGGGTGAGTCAACAGAAAAAACACGAGAGAGGGAAGGCAAAATAAAAATGAGGGGATGTGCAAGATTTTGCTTTAGAGATGTTGGTGACTGTGAATAGTCTGCTTGATACAGCCTTTGAAAGTTTTCTAAAATGTAGGGTGTTCTTTGTGGAGAAAGACTGAAAAATGATGCACTGTGCAACAGTCTCAAGGGATCTGAGTGGTACCCACGCCTGTGGGTTTCTGTTAAGCAAGGTTTCACAGAAGCTTGATAACCAACATGCAAAGGTGGCCCTTAGCCCTGTGGCCAGTGAGTCTGAGCATAACCAGGTCTTTTCTTTATTACACAGATCACTCCTCCAGAAATTAATGAGCTTTTCTCTTACTGTTAAAAAAAGAAGAGTCAACATACATAATTCGTGTTAAGTTCCAGTTATAAAGACAAAACCCCAGCTACTGTTTGTCTGCAATGAATTTATGTAAAATACTGTGAATTACTGTTGTATGTAGCTTTCAAGTTTGAGAGTGAGATAAACAAGTTGATACAGAAAGTAGATGCACTAGGTACTCTCTAAGTCCTGTTTAGATTAGCCTAGGAAAAGCAAAGTCAGGCTGTCACTCTGTGATTTACCATTGATGTAAATGGTAAATCAACATTCAAACACCAGCAGATATGGGGGCCTCCAACATTTAGCACGAAAAGGATCTGGAGCACCAATGTGGCAGTTTAAGCTAGGCTGACATTATAGCAATATATAAATAATAATTACAAAAACCCTCCATGTGTTGTATTATTTTATACCTCAGCTCAAAATGAGGAGAAAAAAAATTCTCATGTGTTGTGATTATGAGACCAAGACATTATTCAGCCTTGCAAGTTCATTTACTTTTTTTCCTCTCTCTAATATGCATGACTAAACCAAAACAAATGATGTGAAGCATTGGCAAATATGATGGGTTTATGCAGGTCACATATCTGATCTGGAGCAGATCAGATCATCAGCAAATTCAGCAGGTCACCATGGCCCTGTAGAGGTTTGTGAGTGATCATTCAGAAACCCAGCAACAAAGTATGACTCATTTTCTACATGTCTGCTGGTTGCTCTCTTAGCTCAAGTCATACCATCCTCAGTTGTCATGGTGAGCCTTTTAAATGACAAATGTTGAGGCTCATTTGAGGCTCCTTTCAGTCAAAAGGCTCACTGTTAAACTATCACAATGAAGACTGTATGAGAGCAGCAAAAATCATGTTGCAAATGTCTGGCTACTTTCCAGTTTGTTCTCTGAGACATTGCTTCCCACTTTCCATTTTTCCCTCTCAGGATGGCTTGAAGCAGCACTGGCTCCTTAAGAGTCATGTGAAGGAGCTTCTTGCACAGAAAGGCTTTTGTTGGCCCTCCTCAGGCTGGCCAGAACACACACTGGAGAGAGGGGCCAGCTTTGCCATGGCTGAAGGGACTGCATCTCCCACGTACAGCAGCCTAAAGAGTAAACAGAGAGGTTTTTGTTGCCCAGGCAACTTCTCCTGGTATGGAAACATCTGGTTCTGCTGGTCCCTCCTTCCCTTGCCAGCCCCCAGACTGCAGAAGGCAGCCAGTCCTCAGAGCTCACATGAAGAGCAGAGGCCCCTGCAGTCAGCCAGCACGTGACTTTACTCTTTGGAAAACCAGAAAATATTTCTTAGCTGGTTCTGTGAAGGATGGCTCTTGGACAAATACCCCAAAAACTTGATCAGGAAAACCTGCAGAGGTGGCTTCCATGGCAGTAATGAACCCAGGCAGTGCTGCAAGGCTCTCCTCCCCATGGCCCCTGTGCTGCTCTGACCAGGCAGCTGGGGCCAGCAGTCAGGAGAGGATTAGAGCTTTTCAGCTGACACTTTTCCATCCCAATTTTTCACAGCTAAAAGACAGGCTTGGAACTGCTGGTAAGTGTGCTTGAATTCAGTGCAGGCAGACCTTCAAAGGTGCTGTGCTTTGACAGGTCCTGGGGAGCTTGTTAGATGGTCAGAATCTCCTCTGAAAAAGCATTGTCTGGAGGCCAAACCTTACTGGGCAGTGTGTTCATTTGCTGGAATTGCTAAGCCCTCACTTTTGACATCAGCACCACTTTCAGTCAGGCAGCTGTCTGCCTGAGAGTAGGTCAACATCACAGGACTGGCAGAATTGCTCCCTCATGTCAAAGGATTACAGTAATTCCACCAAATAAAAGGCCACATTTTCAAACCTCTAATCAGCTGCTCTGTAATAACAGAAGTCAAAAGTTCTGTTACTGTCACAAATTATGTCTTAGAACTCACTGGCCTTAAAAGTTAGTGAGTAGCATTTTCTAAATACAGCTTCTTTAAATTAAACCATCTTACACTTTCACAGGCAACTTCTGTCATTCCTAGGATTCACCACATGCTTCTCCAGCCTATGCATCCAGTTGGAGCCACTCTGCAGCCTGACTATCTTAAAATAAGCTAGGAGGCTAAAAGTGGGAAGTTTTACAGCTAGAAAATCACATCAGCCCAGACTTGGGAAAGCTGATGCTAAAGACAGCATGAAACAATGCTCAGTATTTCAGCTACAGGAGGCAAGTCTGTTTGGAGGTAGGGACAGGCCAAATTTTAGTGATACAGACTGCTATGTACAAAATAAAACAATTCTATCATCCTACCTGCACATATCATCCTACCCTTGTTTATATAAAGGAAAGGTTAGGGAGAATTAGATAAATCTTTCATAAGAAGTCTTAACTTCTGCATTCAATATATGTCATTGTTCAACCTCAAATATGGATCAAGTGTAGCGTTAGGTTGGAGGCTGTGCTTAATGCCAGAGCTTCAATTACAAAAATAAGGGTCCTTTCCAGGCCTTGAAGTCAGTGAGCATTTACAAAAGCAGCCCTCCACTTGTCCCAGGAACAAATGCTTTGTTCACAGCTACTATTCCTTTTACAGGGGATGAAACAAGAGAGTTCTGCTCCCAATATGTCCAAAGATTAACTGGTAACTTCTGTGTGAGGAAGGGAATCAAGTGTCATGAGTTTATTTCCTCTGATCTGTTCCTGCCAATAGTGGCAACCAAGAACATTTTCCCTTTTATAATATTTTTGTTTTATTTCTTGTGTTCTTAATGGGGAATTTCTGACTGGCTCTCTGGCCATTTCTCTTACCACAGCACAGTTATGTCTGTCTGTATGCTTGTCCCAAACTCCTGCTGGTGCTGTGCAAACCAGCCTTCAAAGCAAATGCCTAAGCATTTGTCAGGGATTTGCCTTCAGCAATTAATTCTTGGGGAAAATGCTGTGTTGAAGAACCTGAGCTGAAGGAATCTGAGCTTGTTGGACCTGACGTGGGCTGACACCTGCACCTAGCTGCTCTGTGAGCTGCACTGTGACAGGAGAGCAGCATGACATCTGATCCATGCCACATGTTTTAACTTCACATTAAATTACATCCATCCCAATGGCAATCTTTGTTAAAGTTTAAAAAATACACTGGCTGGCAGAGCTCTTTTTATGGTGGAGAGAAACGAAGCTCTGTTCAAGCACCTGCAGTGGAGGCAGAGTGTGCTGCTGGGAAGGGCTGGGATGGCTGACCCAGGGCAGGGCAAGCCCACTGCACACTGCTGTTCTGGCAGCACAGCCAGCACAAGTGAAAAAGGAAAATGCTGCTTAGCTGCAAATTTCTCAGCAGTAGGAACAAAGCCTAGCATTTTTTCCTGTGATTACTTACAGTGATTTGCTCCCCCCCCCCCAAAAAAAAAAAAAAAAAAAAAAAAAAGGAATGCACTTGTCTGTGATTCCTTGTCCAGCCAGCAGAGAGACTTCCAGGGCTTGATTTTTCACTAGGCAGTCTGTAACAAGCCCGGGGTAGTTCCATGCCTGACTTGGTTTAAGCAGGATGGATTCATGCCAGAGCACTTTTAAAAATGACAGTAGCAGGCTTCAATAGCTGCAGATTTGCCCTTCCTTGAAGCCAGACAATTTTCATTCATTCATGATTAGGAGAATGCCTCTGAAATTTTGCAGTTTTAGAAAGAAAGAAAAAATCCACCCCAAAAAAATTAGCAATAGCAGAACATTTAGTTTTGCCTAGTTTGTTAAATATACAAAAATGCATACATGCCAGGGGAAAATTAATTTGATTTTTGTACACATTCAAAACACAATGGTAATTAAGGACTTTTTTTCTTTCAAAATCTAACTGAGAATGCTTGACAAAACATTTTAATCTCCCCAACTTCATCAGCCATTTCCAAGAAGCTGTATTTCAGTTTTCTTAAGGCATTCTTATCTGGCTTCAGTTTTTAGTGGACAGCATTATCCAGCTGCTCACTTTTTTCCTGGACAACTACACTGTGGCTCTACATTTTTTGGATTGACTGACATGGGAATTTTTCTGAAGTCAAGAAACCTTAATAGTTGAGAAAAAACTTATTGCCACATCCTTTGGGGAGAGAATCCTTGAAGAAGAGGAGGCTGTGATACTGAGAAGCAGAAGCCTGAGTTATGTAATGGTGAGAATGAAGTCCTGTGTGTAATCACTGAACAGCTTTTGCTGCTTCTGTTTCATCCCCAGGTCTGGCAGGACACCCCCAGCATTTTATATTTTGGATCCTTATTTTCTATTTTTGTTATTCTTTTCGTGGTTATCATTTCTTTCCATGATCTGGGGCAGATACAGAAAAAAATTTAGTTACTGTTAGATGTAAATTTCTTGCTGAATACTCTGTGCAGCCTGAGATTTTTAAGGTTAGGATGAAAATATTTCCAGCGAGTTTTCAAAATGAAGACAAGAGTGAAATCTTTGCTGGCCACCCAAAATTCCAAGGTGGTGTTTCTCTGCTATACTTCCATGTACCATGTGGCTTTCACTTTTAATTAATCCTGTCTCTTCCTTTTGTCAGACCTCTATAAGCTTCTCTGTTAGTTTGCTGATTAATTCCCTACTGAGTTAAAATTATTATCTTCATTTTGATCCTTCCTATGATGACAAAGGAGATAGGATTTTGGCATCAGAATAAACTCACATCAGTACTATTGTAAATGTTGAAATTACTTCTTCTTTTACATATTTTATAAGCAATTTCAAAACTAGAAAAACCTTTTATGATTGAACAAGTGATGGATAGGCAAGTGTTTTGCTTATTATCCCCACTACAGCTGCTTCATGGGTGGCATATAAATAAAAGGCCATTAATATTTTCTTCATGTTGCCCTAACAAGTCCTAATTTTTGCTTCTGAGAGGTTTTCCTAGCACACAGCATCACCCTTGCAAACTGACACTGCTGAGCTGTCTTACAGCAGCAGGGAATGTGCTTCCACAGAAGATGTCACCCCCTGGGCTGGAAGGTGACACTTGGCTCTGGGCAGCTGTGGGATGCTGCTTTCACTGCTGGTGTCATTTCCACGTTGTGAAGGGCTCAGTCTGTGCCAATTAGCTCTCACCCAGAACGTTCCCAGCTGGGTGTAGGCACCCTGTACTTCCCACTGGGACTCTTGGGTGGCTCTCCTGCCCTGGGAGCAGACAGGGAGCAGCATTGCTTTGCTGCAAGGAACAATTTTAACAGAGGAAGGGTACAATCCCTTGAATCCAGGGAGACAAACTGGACTGTAGCAATTGATGGTGTTTTACACAGTAATGCAGACAGGTTTTCACGCCCTTAAAACAAATGCAAACCAATTTAGTACATAATGTTTCTGCACAACCAGGGCACTTCTTTGGTAGAGAAATTCAGCAAAATCAAATTCCTAGCTTAAACTTCAGAGTTAGGTCTGGCACAACGTCTCTGAGCTTTTGGGTGAGGAGAAAAGAGAGCAGTTAAAGCTTTAGTTTGACATCTCTAGTAATATCTTAAATTTGAAATGTTTTCATTTTACCTTGTTCAGCTTATAGGCAACTGAAACCCCACCAAACTCTTATATTTAAGTATTTTTGATTGCTGGAAAATTAAACCCCAACGTTAAGAAATGCATTATTCAACATCAAATGCAGTCACCACGAATTATTTGCATTGCAGTAGATACACCCAGTCTCACCTTGCAGGTGCCAAGGGCAGCACAACATTGGGACAAAATCTTTGGTGGCTCTTCATTGTGTGAGTGACTTGAACTTGTGATAAACCTACTGGTTTGCCAAAGGCATCCAAATACCCCAGAGCCAGCAGCCAGTACAAGCAGAAGGCAATTATGCCACAGAGACACACTACCTGACACTCAGAATTGCCACAGTCTGAAAACAAGCAAAGCTCTCAGTTTTTCTGGGAAGCACAGCAAGAATATCAGTATACTCAATTTAACTGGGGAAAATATAGACAGAATACAGAAAAGGTAGGCTCTCCTCTAAAGGTTTAGACACATTCAGATCACAGCCATAGATTCTTTAAAAATTAGTTTTTACACTTCTTACTTTAGCTCTTGCTAAGAGTGAGCTGAAATAAAAGTCAGGCTCTAACCACTCATGGGATGTGGGGAATACTGCTGGAGTGCAGGTGGAATGTAGCAATGTAGTAACCTCACAGATTTTAAGTTGAAATTAGTCAGATTTAATATCGTTCCACTCCTTGCATCTTCTTTCCATGCAACAGTGGAGCTGCACTAGGAGTCACCAGAGGGAGCCTGCATGCCAAAAATCCCACTGCTTTTTTAAAAACTCTTTACTCTCAGATGGCAAGGACATCGAAAGCTGAATTTATAAAATTTACAAAATTTCTCCTCATTGCTGGGAAAAAAAAAATAAATAAAAAAAGAGAAGGCTGCTGCCTCCCTCTGCCTTGGCAGGAGACGGCAGCCCCTGGGCACTGGGTGCTGGCCAGAGGCAGCCACTCACCCTGCTGCTCTCTGGCAGTGCCTGTGCTTTCCCTGCCCTCCCTTCCAAGGGCCACTCCTTCCTCGAGGGTCGTGTCTGCAGCAGCCCCAGCTGAGCTGGAGAGGGGCCTGTGGGTGCCCTGTGTCCCTGTCACCTGGAAAGGTGCCATGGCAGGGAGCAGCCCACCAACCTGCACCACTGCCAGGGTTTACCAGGTGTGTGTGCACCTTTACTGTGTGCTGTGGGCCAGCACACACAGCAGTGGTGCCCCCCGAGCTGGGACAACCACAGCAAACACTTCAGGGCAGTGCTTTCCTTTCTGAGCAGTCACTAGACCCCACAACTCCTTTAATTGTGTTGATAGAAATAATTGTGTTGAGAGAAATTGTGTCTGTAAATTGCTCTGAGCCTGCTAATCGTCTCTCCTGGCTATAAGTGGAATAACACTGGTTCTTCTCAGGCTGTGCGAGAGCTGAAAAACCTGAAGTATCCTCCCTCCTTCCGTTTCAAGAAAAACTAGCAGCTCCATCAGATTTTCAACAACATCCTGCTGGCCTGTGCAGCTCACAGGAAAATGAATCCCTTTTCAGATCCATATGCTAGCTGCAGTATTTCCTGTGTTTTTCTGGTCACAGTCACACATAATTCATGTGAGCACTCAGTCCTAGCTGCAGGCCTGAAAGGATGTGGTTGAAATCTTCAGGCTGCTCGTGTTCTTGTCTCCATGCCAAAGCTCTGGAGGATGGTTTTGGGAACTCTGTGTTCTTGCTATACTGGGCAATGTTGCATCTCAAGGGGTGAAGGAAGAGAGAAATTATGGAGGGGAGAAGAACCACAGGGCCTTCTGTAGAAAATTTTTGGTTTTTGATAAATTCAAATAGGCATCCACTTCAAAAGGGAAAAAAAAAAAAATCATATTCTGAAAACCCAGAAAACATCCCCACCACAAGAAACCCAGCACAGATGGTCCCTAAAAATCAGAAGCATGGTTTCTGTATGTTTCTCTTGGCTTAACCACAGAAACAAGGAGCAGGTTGTTCAGGAGCAGAGATATCACAAAGCTAATGTGCTGCTGGGACCTCCCCTGGGGTCAGGGTGACACCCGAAGCACAAGAGCTAATGGTGAGCTGCTGTCCCTGGAGGAGCAGCTTGTGGCCAGGAGCCACTCTCATGGAAATCACTGCCCTGATCCCAGGAGGACTCAGAGCAGGTGGTGAGAGCTGGCTGATGCTGTGAGCCTGCACCCACTTGCAGATGCTGACAAGGAGCAGCACAGCTGATGGAGTCCTGGCTGGAAGGTGGTGGGATGGTTTGGCTGTGTCAGGCTAATGCCACTGCTCCCTGCACAGGGGTGCCCTTCATGTTGCACAAACTCACTATTAACCTTGAGCTTGCCTGTAGTCATTCTGTTTTATGAAAGCTTTGCCTTTTGGAGGTGGGGATTTTTATATTTGAAATTTGACTACTTGGAGAGGAGCCATTAATAGACAAAGAGGGGCTGTAGAAACATGCAGTTAGCTACAAATGCAGGGAAGGCTTTTCTGTTTCAGGGTAAATTCCATGAGAGCAGCCCCCCCGCTGTGGGGGCTTTTAGAAATACACTACTTGAGAGGTTCCTCTGTAAGTACACACTGCATCTACCTCCAGAACCCCCAAAGCAGCCTGAGCAGGGTCCCCCAGTGCCCCAGCAGGACCCCTGGCAGTGCTGCAGGAGGAGGGTGCCCAGAGCCAGGGGGAGCGAGGCCCTGGCTGATGCTCTTGCCCTCACTGCACAATCCTGCCCTGCCTGTCTGGGAGATGTCAAACACTGAGCAGGAGCAGCAGTGTGCAATCGAGGTCTTCATTCTGCCATCTTGCTTGGGATCAAATTCCAGATTTACAACGCTTTAGGTGAAACAGAGGGGCAATGATTATTTATTACAGTAGGGCTGGCTGCAGTCAGTGTCTGCCATGTGGCTTGGTTGTTAACCTCCAGCACAGAACATACAGCAAGGAAATAAAATTTAATGCCCTGTCAAATGGCTGACTTCCTAAGAATCTTACATGTTCTCCTATAAAAATATTATCTTTTCTTCAAAAGCTGCTTCCATTCAGAACACAACACTGCCAAAATCTTTGTAATTTCACTATAAATACATCTTGTAAAAAAAGTAACCAGAAGAACACATGCTGCCCTTCCTGGGATTTCTAATTTACATTTTAAAACATGTACTATGTCTCCCATATTTTTGTTCTATAGTATTTATGTTGTTAGCTCTTGAAAGGTTTTTAATGTTGTCTGTTACTGCTTAGAAACAGTGTGATATTTACACTGCCCTGTATTTAACACAACAGTGCTTAATAACACTATTTTCAAGTCATAAATGCTGTTTCACAGCACTTTTCCAAGATTAGCTTCTATCATAAAAATTCAGTTGTACCTTTAGAAGGGGTCCCCTTTAGCATTCATTGCACAAGATTAGAAGGAGCTCTCAGATATGTGGATTTCACACTGAGCCAGATGAGGCCAGCAGAAATACTCCCCCAGATTTTGGCCTGTGTTGGACCTCATGTGGTAATTTAGGGACTGACATTAGTGCTCAACACAAACCTCTCTTCTACACTCCAGGCAAGAGGGGCTGTGGCACAAACATCCCAGTTTTCCCATGGGACAGATGTCAAGCTCAGTCTCCACTGGACACCTTGGTCTCTCTATAGGTGCTGCAGTATTTGTTGCAGCCAAGGCCAGAACCATTTTGAAGCAGGAGCTGCCAGCTGTGTGAGATGAGATGTGTTCAAAGCTGCCAACAGTAAGAAATGAAATACAGGCTGCAGCAGTGTCTGCCAGCGTGTTGGGCAGCACTGAACAGTGGCAGCCAGCTGAGCTGGAGATGGCAGCAATCTGATTACCCTGTCACCAACTCAGTGATTCACTGATTCATTTAACTATTTTTTTTTTCCTCAATTATATCTACTGTCATCATCCTACTGTTTAAGTCTGAGGAAAGAGAGAGGAGGGTAGAGAGAAGGGGAAAGAGACCAGGCACTAGAAGGTAACATCTTGGTAAAGATAGCCAGGAAATTCATTCAAGGCCATTCTGCATCAAGTGCTGTGGTTGTATCGAGGTGCACTGACTCAGATGTGGAAAGAACAGTATCTAAATGATGAGAACAAGCAGTCTGGGAAACAAAGCTGCCCCTCTTGTCACCAAGTTAGGGACAAGGAAAAACCACAATGATACAAAACTGCAGCATGAATCTTCTATTCCCAGTTCTTCAGCAGGTCCAGACAGCTGTGGGCCTTCTGCCCAGGAAATGAAGTGTGTTGATGGCATTTTGTCCCATCTCAACAGGTGAACAAACAAGAGAGTGCACATGAAGAAGGAGGCAGAGCTCAGCCTTCTGTTCCCCAAGAAACAACTTACTGAGACACATTTTCTACTTAAAAGGAATGTGCTGAAGAGCTGGTACTCCCAGGCTAAAGAACAGATGTTTTTCCAGGGATATGGCAGCTCTACTAAGGCATTGGAGGAAGACTGCCCAGCCTCAAGAACAGCTGCAGCCACTGGACATTGCCTGGTTTTGTGCAGCAGTCCTAGCTCCCTGCCCAGCAGTTATCCCAGCCATTTAGCCTACTGGAAAAGGAAGGAGGGCCAAAATACCACTGAGGACTGAGAGGATAATTGAAAACCATCTCCATCTCCTGCTCTGGCCATGTGACTGATGTGCAGCACAATCATCTTTGAAAAAGGATCATCACTGGAGAGACTGGAAAAGTGCAAATGCCTGAGTCAAAGTGACTCACCCACATAAGAAAGGTTTGACTGGGCACCAGCTCAATTTGTGAATCCTCACAGGCCTGGCCTTGATGTTAGAAGACTGTGGAAGATGCCTGATGTTACAGCTGACATTAATTTCCTACAAATTAAATGTAAGGCCATGTATGAAGCAGAAGCACAAAAACACATGGTACTTTTCTCTCTAGAATAGTGGGATGTTTCATGCTCTTACCCTGCTGTGCTTAGTTAACACTGGAAGCTCTTTGCAGAGTTTGCCACGTAAAAAGGCAGCCTGTAAAATGATACAAGTTTCTGCAGAGACTGCTAAAGCCTTAGAAACTTCATTCTTGTGCCTCTTGAAGTAAATTTAGCCTGAGATTTTTGTTCCTCGACGATTCTCATGGGCTCCAAACTCGGTGCTTACCATACTAACAATAATCTTGGATGTCTCCAGACTCTCCCCACGTTTGTCGTTAACCTTCAGTCACAAAGTAATGAGATGCATCAGACATCGCCAGGCTGGCCTGAGGGGTTACAAATTTGGATGAGGGCCACAGACTGTACTAATTGCTTCTAATAAATTACATATTTCAGGAGGGACATCATGATTTTAATCATTTATTCTGCATGTTGTTTCCTTTGGAGAGACGAACAAGTGGGCACTAAACAAGCAGAGCATCTGAAATTCATGGCAGAAGCTAGAAAGAGCTCATTTAATATCAACCATCATTGTAAATACTAGAATTATGCATGTATCAAATCCCTGGGTCTGAGCACTTTGGGAAAAGCCAGTGAGTTCTGGTTGTTTCAATGACTGAAACCAAAATAATGTCTTTGAGTGTTCCTTAGATTTATAACAACTCTGATTTAATCCCATTTCAAATCTTGTACCTGGGGCCTAGCTCAGGAAAAGGCCTTTGTTTTTATGCAAAGAGAAATACATTAGGAGGGGAATTTAAAGCATTTATTTCCCAAAAGGCTGAGAGGGAAAACAGTAAAATGTATCTCTTACTTGCGTGGGGAATGACTTTAATTAGGATTTGATGGCTCCTCATTGCCAAGGTGGTCCAGTGAACACAGCCAGCCACAGTAACTTTCTTCAAAGCCTGCAGAAATTAGCAGGGTCTTGATTGGATCTGAACAGCCTCTTGCAGAGTGAACTAAGATGAGTGAAGTTTTCCTGGTTCCCTGCTCTCTAGCACAGCCAGGCTAGCAGACTCACTGCTAATGAAATCCTCAAATCCCTTGGGAACGTGCACTTCCTTCACAGGGGGAGACCTTGATGGTGTTTAAATAGCCACCAGTATTAATAGCAATAGCTGGGAGATAATGTGGGGGTTTGGGACCTCTAGGGAGCAATGCAGGTTTGGGAACAGCTCAGGCTGACTTCTGTTAGTCTGTGTAAACCTTGCTTCCTGCCTGCTCTTCCTTCCAAGGATGAGCTGAGCTAGGAACAAAACGTGCCTGCCTAGGTGAAAGGAGACCTGCCTGAGCACCAAGCGTGCCCTGGCATGGAGAGCTGCAGCTCTGAGACTCAAATTGCTCTTCTGATTTTCAAGTGGGAATGATGAGACACCAAGGAAGCACCTTTACCTGGGGTAAGTGCCATCCTCTTCTGCCCTGGCAGTCTAAGATGCCTTCACGTGGTCCCTCTCTGTCTAAAATGGGATGGGATGTCTCCATCTCATCCCATTTTAGACTTCTCTGGCAAGTGTGAGGGTCAAAAATGAGCCTCCAGCAAGGCTTCCCGGGGCTCCTCTAGCCCACCAAGCAGAATGGTGATGACACTTCTAAAGATGCTGTTTGTGCTCTGGTAGATGGATGGACCTCTGTGCTAAAACAGTTGGACATTTACTCTGGAAAGGGATCAAAGGATTCTTCTTGGTTTTGTCTTACAAAAGAAGAACAAGAAGCAGATTAGTAAATAGGCAAAAAAGGCCTTACACATTGAGAGCTGACTGGAAAAGATTGCCCAAGGCAAAAGTGGTGACTGTTCAAATTGCAAAACATTCCTGTGGTTGCTTTTATGGTATTTTTCACAGGGAGGTTCCAGCCAACCTTCACACTTGAAGAAGAAGACCTTAAAGGATGAGAAAATTTGAAGTTAAGGCATGAAAGCACATGAGTAATAGCAGGAAAACTGACACAAAGAGGGGAACTGGAGGTGATGAATCCTCTGTTAAGATTGCTGCTTAACATAGAAAAAAACTAAGGCAAGACAAGAGGTGAATCACAGCATGCAGAAAATAGGATGGATTCATTTGATGCAATCTTCAGATACTGACTTTTGCCAGCACTGCCTGCTACAGACCAGCATGGAATTCAACACCAGTGAGGCAGGTTAGGAAAGAAATATCTATGGCAGCAAAATGGAAAACCTCTTTGACATCCATTAGGTTTGGTAATACAATACTAAGAAGCACACCATGCCCAGCTGTTATCTGGTTGGCCAGCTGAGTCTACTACTTAAATCAATAGCTCTCCCATTGATTTTTCCAGCACACTGTATTCCAGTAAAAAGAACAGTGCTCTGAGATGAGTCAGCTATTTGCTCTGTCTGTAGGAACTCTGGTGTGTTTTTGTTTAGGAAAATAAAAGCAGGAGCCAAAGTACACACAGATATAGAGTAATAAAAACCTGCCTGTTGCACCAGGTTTGCTACAGCTTGCTGCAGCAGCTACAGCCCAGCCTTGAGCTAGAGGAAGCTTCTGTAATGATGAAACTGAAATATTTGGGGGTGGTCTTAGACAGATAATAATGCTGAATTTTAGTTTAATAAGTGCAATGGCAGAAGGAAAAAATATACCCCCACATATATCAAATAATAGAATCACAGAATCATAGAATGGTTGGGGTTGGAAAAGACATTAAAGATCATCTCATTCCAGCCCCCCTTCCATGGACAGGGACACCACCCACTAGACCAGGCTTCCCAGAGGCACAACCAGCCTGGCCTTGGACACGTCCAGGGATGCTAAGGCATGCAGTTCAGGAGAGGAGCTATGAGGACCTGGTTTACACTGCACTTCATTTGCACAGTATTTAGTTTAGGCTGGCACAGCAAAATAATACAGCAGTGATTAGATAGATATTGCTATCCATGCAAAACATTTTCCTTCTAGAAAAAATATTGATATTCAACATCATAAGATTATTTCTAATATCCAGCACACAGACTTCAGCCTATTTTGGCAAACAGAGTCTTGTGTGGCAGTTGTGATATTGAGTGATATTTTATTTGAGGACAAGTACTAGAGAACTCCAGCTACAGAATGAGATACGCAGAACTGGCTGATATGGTAGATTACCTCATGACAGCAGCAGTATTTCACACAACTAATCAGATATCCCAGGTAATAAGCTGTGTTAAACAGGCAAATGGAAATTCACATGTTCATCTTCTACCAAGAGGCACCTGGCAGGATGGCCTTTAGACTGCAGTCTGAAAATGAGCCTGCTCTGACAAGTGTCAGTCAGAAGTGCTGGTGAATCACCACAGATCTTGCTTCACTGCAATCACCATCCAGTCAAATTCTGTTCAGAGCTACAGAAGAAGCAAGGCCTAAATGCAGCTGTTCTGATCCCAGGTGATATCCCTGCTGCTTTTGTATGTATTCCTAAAAAGCATCCCTCAAAACTTTTATCAAGACTTCTCATTTTTCCTTATCTTCCCAAGAAAGTCTTCACACACCCTGTTGTCACATACCCAGACCACGGTTTTGGTTGTTCTCCTTTTCACAGCTGCCTGGAAATGAGAGGCAGAATATGGGGGAGTGGTTTCAAATAAGAAACAGAGAACTCTATGGGGCCAGCACCAAAAGAATTTACATATTCAAGAAGCTCTGTTCACAGCTTGGCATTGAATTCTCTGTTACAGCAAAGTAATCAAAGCATAAAAACTTTTTTTTTTTTTTCCCCTCAATTTGCAACTGCAGCAAGATTCAGTGCTGAGGATGGGGAGATGCCAGCCTGAGGCAGGTGGGCAGTGCCAGGGCAGAGGGAAGGCAGTGGTGGCCGGGCAGGACCCTGTGGCAGTGCCCTGGTCCTGCTGTGCCCCCGCCAGAGGAGCCCCGAGCCGGCAGGACAGGAGGTGACAGTACCTTTGAGGGCAGGAGGGGTGAAGACACTCTGCTTCCTCTGCTTGGGAGAGGCACTCTGGGACTGCAGGGGACAAACAGAGAGGGCAGTGAGACACAGACACAGACACAGACAGAGCCTTCTGCTCCTGGCAGCTCCCTGGGCACCCGTCTGAGTACCCACCAGAGAGCTGCTGGGAGAAACACACCGGGTACCACTGGTGCCAGCTCCCAGGCTGCCACAGGAAAGCTAACACACAGGAAAACTAGGACAAAAATATGTGTTTAATGGACAACCTTTATGACTCCCAGGCAAAACTGATCCAATACTACTGAACATTACCCCTCACTCTATCTAAATATTGTTAAACATAAAATTAGGATAGCCCGTGCTTTTAACAGCCTGTGTAATTGATTCTCTTAAGGCAAATAAATGTCTGTGTATATTAAAATAGTTGCAGGGTTTACATTAGCCAGCATTCCAATTACAATGTGATCAGTGATTATGTGCATGTGTAAGATAGTACTGAAGTATTAATATATACATTTTAATATAAATAAGTGGAAGATACCTCCCCCTGTACCTTTTCAATGTGTTCTATTAAACCCAAGATAATAATTTCAGCTACCAATCACTCAGACTTTAACTGAGCCTCATTGGAGTGTCATATTCAGTTAAACTTTGTGTGGCCCCAAAATCCCATCTATGCACAAAAGACAAATTATTCCAAAATAATGGCAGTAAATTGACACATAGAGTAATAACAGCATTATTATTTTATACCAATACACATGGAGTAATAATGGTATTACTACATTATATCAATGTTTAGTTAGCAAAAACTAGCTGGAGCATATTCAGAGCAGCTTTTGCAAAATGAAAGCAGCTAAATTGGTGTCAGTATTTCACCAACTTGAGTTCTGTCTACATAAAAAGGACAAGAAAGCCTCATCCAGTACACCCTCAGCTAGCTTTGGAAGACATAAGTACCATATCACACTCCTAACCAAAAGGTTAGGAAAGGGAAAACTGTGCATAACCAAGCTTTCCCCCCCCCCCCCATTTTATCAATTTCTAGTTGTAGTAATGATGTTGCCTTTACCCAAACATTTGCTAAAAATGCCTAATGTATAGACTCTGAATTTTAATCAGCTCTATTTCCTCATGGAACATTTGAGACATGTTTCACACAAGTAGGGCTAATCCTATTAACTTAGCTTATCACAGTGGATAGAATGATAACATTTATAAATAAAATATTGCCTTCTTTGGAAAGAGAAAGCTATTTATAAACACTATGGGATAGCTTGGTGAACCTCATGCCAGTAAATCTTCATGTGTTTGCATTGGAGTTCAGATTTGAGCCAATCAATACCTCCTGCTGCTATTTAAGGTGCTGCCTGCTGCTCTGAGCAGTGGGTGAAGGAGAAGGAGATCAGGGAATTGGAGGAACCATGCAAGGGCAGGTTAGAAAATGAGATCAGAGGAGCCAGCTTTCAGCTCTTGTGCTGACAACAGGACTGCACTGCCTGCTGTAGGCTTGACAGGTGATGGAGAGAGTGGAGAGGTGCTTGTGCCCAGCAGTGACCTGCAGTCCACAGCAACCCTGGGGTGGGCTGAACTGGCAGGGTCACCTTGGCTTGGCAGTGCTGTGACAGGGCAGGGCAGCAAGGCAGAGGGGAGGCTTGTCTCTCCCAGCTCCCCGCTCCAGGGGGCTGGCAGAACTCAGAACACAGCTTTACACG
The DNA here is from genome assembly GCF_027477595.1 of Haemorhous mexicanus. Classification (NCBI taxonomy): domain Eukaryota; kingdom Metazoa; phylum Chordata; class Aves; order Passeriformes; family Fringillidae; genus Haemorhous; species Haemorhous mexicanus. The sequence goes on along the minus strand of NC_082348.1, from coordinate 23,901,837 downwards.
GCCCTGCTTTGAAAATGATGGTTCTTAAAAGGCTGTGTTGCTGCAGATGGCATGACCATGTAATAAAAGTATCCATTGGGGTGAATCAGTGAGTTTCCAAGAGTTTTTGACAAGAACTATTTTAACAAAAAGTATGTTTAAAAAAAGAAATAAAATCACTTACCTCTGCCTGTGAGATGTTTGTTCTCTTCTCATCTTTTTCTAGAGAAAAACATGAAAAGAGAAAAGTTAGTACAGAAGCGTTTCTCAGGGCTAACATTTGTAACTCTGCCACGAACCTACAGCACTGCTGTAAATAAGAAATTGACCTTCTAACTTACAGCTTTTCTTTCTCATTTGTGTGTCTCAGAAAGCCAGAGGCCCTGATTAGCATTTAGACACAAGCACTGCATCTGAAGCACTTAACTCCCGTTTTTGTCCCTGAATACCAGCGAGCACTGGAGTTCCTTCAGCAGCAGGTCCTTTGTCCTGGCTGGCAGCAGGGCTCTGCAGCTGGGGCTGGCAGGGTGCAGGGCTGCTCTGCCCAGCTCTGAGCTCTCTTCTACGGTTGGCAAAGGGTGTGAGGCAAACCCACAAAGGGTTCTACTGCACTCAAGTGAAAACAAGAACCTCACCTCAGGTGAGTTATTGAGGTACCAACACTGGCACTGAAAAGCGCCTTGCAGTAATGTGTAAAATTAACAAAACAAAGCTTAACAAAGAGCCACCTTTCACCTCAAAAATCTATGACATTACCAGACTGAAACTTTTCCTGATCTTTTTACTTTACTTTTGTTTCATTTGCTTTAGACTATATGTATGGCAGAATTGGCAATACTTGGGACTTCTATTAAAAAGAAGTGCCTCTGAGAATCTGTATGGACAGCTAAGATTGCATGACACAGAGGAGGCTCAAGGCTCCTCCTAACCATGGCACATAACCAGCTTTTGTATGAGCTAAATTGTTTCACTGCTGTTGTCTTCATGTGGGTAATGGCCAGAAAGTATCTGTCTTCTGCTGATGCTTTCACACATATTTGACAAAGATCATGCAGGATAGATGATACACAGCAGTTTGGAGTCCTAAATAAAATAAAATGTCATTAAAAACACAGACATCCATCTCTCACCGTTTCAATGGGCTTCCTAAAATTTTCCACTGGCAGTTATCAGTGTGTAATCCTCACTGAGGTGGGACAGATCTGTAACCACAGGTCTGAGCAAAGAATTAGGCCTAGGCAGGATCATTTCATCTGACTTATTCTCTAGGTATTGGCCTCTTGTGGTGTGCTGTGTATGAGGGGACTAGCCAGGCCCTGCAGATGGATGGATCACATTTTCTATCACATTCTTTACCGTTGTCTCTGGGCATCTTGCAAACATTAATTGATTTACTAGATTTTTCAATAGAAGTATTTCCCATTATCCCTCTCTCTGAAAGATACTCAAATCACTCATACTCAGGGTTAAAAAGTGTAGTTGAAAACAGGGCTGATTACTAAATCAGCATGATCCCACAGATACAAAATTAGACAAGACAATCAGGAGTTTCCTGCCATTGACATTTGTGTGAACTCTGGCAAGGTCACTGATCTCCTCCTGGACTTCCCTACCTGTAAATAAGTGTAGCAATGCCTATTTCAGTGTTGAAGTGTCTATTCCAGCCCATTAAACACTTTGGGGTATAAAGTCAGGCTGGTTAAATGGGTGATAATTTAAGTGCTTGCAGCCTCTCTTATTGCTTGCACACCAGCACATCAGTTAGTCAACATCAGAGGTTTTATTTTTATTATTCAGGATACTAGATTTAGCTTAAATGCTGAAATTTAAATAAATCAGGGACTTTCAGCAAAGAACAATGAAGAGTAAGTTACGTCCCATTCCTTCCTGAAAATCTAAATTTGCCCAGATTAAAAATATATTTTGTGAGCCCAAACTGCTGCTTGCATAAGGAACAAAACCTGACATCAGTAGCTTTGTTGTGTTTCAGGTCTTGATCCTGAGAATGTGCACAACTCCAAGCTGGCTCTCACATTTAGTGTTCTGAGTGATGTGACACTAAAACTGTCAGAACTGCAACATTTACAGCCCTTCCCTTCACCCAGCAGCCTTTATATCACAGGCAGCTTTGGGATGAGGACTGGTCCTGTACGGAGTTGGAGAAACCATTCGTATCCTCAGGGCAAATAGTGCCAGTGAGAAGCATCAGACAGTGTGGGCATTTAAGAACAACCTGTAAAATCACCAAAACAAACCATTTTCCAAATCAGTAAGCAGAGATTGGCAAGTAACCTGAGGGACTGAAAGGGACAAGCTCCAGGCAGGAGCCAGGAAGTGTTTAATGTGAGTTGTGAGCTGAAGGGAAAGGTGCAGCTGGCTGGAGGTGAAGTTTGGGCAATGGTTGCATTTTGGCACGAGTTTCTTTTTGAGGGCAGAAGGAGGAGCACATGCTAATTTCTGACAGGTATTTTGATGGATAATACTCCGTCAAGAATATAGATTTTTAAGGAGAGATGACAAGGAATGGGAACAAGGGAAGCCTAAATCCCAGAATGCCATAGCCTGAGGCAGAGAGGATAAAACAAACAAACCCTCTATGTACAGAGGATGAGGAGGAGGAGAAAGGGGAGCATGGAAGGTAGATAGAAGAGCTTGTGAGTAACTGAAGTAGTAATGAGAGACAGGGACATTGTGCCAACAGCAAAAGGGGAAATTTAGGGATGACAGAGAGCAGAGCTGGAGTGCAGTGTGGGCTGGAGCTCAGTCAGCAGTTTTCTGCCTGGTCATAAACTTGGTCTAACTGAAGGATTACATTAAAAATTGTGTGAACACTTTTCCTTGGACAAAGAGGGGTTTTCCAGTGTAACTTATAATGCTTCATAAAGTTACTTTTTAAAGCAGTTTAAATGGTTAATGAAAGCATGTTTTTACAGCAGTCTTACTAGGAAAGCATGCTTGTGAGAGTAAATGAAAGCAAGAATTAGTGCTCTCCCTGCAAGAGGCCAGTACTGGCACCAAGAGATCATGTAGATCTCCGTGACAACAGATTTTATTGTGAGAATGGAAGGTACAAGGTAAGAAAAAAGATCATCAGTTACCAACTGCAAACCAGAAATCTCCACCACTGGAAGTCAAGCAAGCCATGCATCTCCCAGTCCCCTCTCAAATGTATTGACAATTATAAACTGAATTTCTTTAGTGAACTCTTAGAGCATCAAGCCATCTTGAGAAGGGTCAGGAAATAACCAGATGCTAAATCAGAAATATCAGAATGTGATATCACTGGATTCACAGGGCAGAGTGAAATCTCTGATTTGTCTGCTCTGCTGAGTACTGTGCAGGCAGGACTCAGCTCACAAAAGTATCTCAGTTACACAGAATGAGCAATTCACTTATCATGTTTATAACTCAGCAATTAGATCATGGAGAGTGTGAAGAGATCAGCTGTGTCTCTAAAATATGAAACAAACCCCTAGCTCTCAGCAGGTAACTTCTTCCTACAGATTGCTCTTTATGGGGCCAGAAGGGAAAAAAATAATATTCCACTTTCCTTCCTTACAGACCATAACATTGTTCACAGAACACAATATAGCTGTATTGTATTTCAAATCTCAACATGCAGCTTTTTTCCAGTGTAACTTATTCTAGGCTGCTCTAATTACTAACAGGACTCTAATCAGTCAAGTAATTTCTTGACAGTTTTTGTGGTTTTGTTTTTAAGAGGCATACTATAAATCATATGAAGACCTGAGAATGGGTTTGTACATACCCAAGTGGAGGTAAGTCAAACCAAGACTGGAGCCTTGTTTAGAGACTTCTTTACACCCTTGCTGAGGAAAAAGCAGTCGAGGGCTTTCCCTTGTGCTGGGTGAATAATGTTTGAGCCTAGTGTGAGCCTTACCTCACATAGGCTGGAGCATCACCTGGCAAAATAAACAGGATTTAGGGCTTTTTTTTCTGTATCCTCAGATAAATAAATATGCACTGAAGGGTTCAGCCTAAAAGGTATTCCCATCAATCCAGACCTGTGCACACACTTTCTGAAACAAAGCCTGAGTTTTTTAAGGAAAGTCACTTCTGAGAGCCCAGCTGCCTGCACAGACCTTCCAGAATCAGAGCTCTAAGCTTTGGCCTTCACCCAGAGCAAACCCTCATCCACTTGCAGGGAAACCTGCAGCACCTGGCCCTGGGTATGCTGCCAAAAGAGGTAGAGGAAGCCCCAGGGGGTTGTGTCCCAAGCAGGGCTGTCAGCAGAGCTCTGAATCCTCCCTGGCACATCCCCCAGCTGATCTGGGGGCTGACTCCCCCAAAGGTGTCCTCATCTGGAGCCAGAGGAAGGAGGATGGTTGTGGCTGGAAAGGAATCTGCTTGGTGGTGCAGATCCCTCCTTCCATGGATCTCCTCTGCTGTGCAAACACCGTGTCCCTGCTGGGGGAAGCTCTGGGGTCATTTTAGAGGGAGATCAAAGCTCCTCTGCCTTGCTTCTCCCCCTGGACAGTGTTAATGCACTCAGGGCAGCCATGCAGGCAGAGGGGTGACCTGTTTGAAAGGAGCTGGCCTCTGATGTCACCCATGGCTCTGCAGAGGTCTCATCCAGCAAAGGCTTATCTCATCCAGATAAGTACCCTGCTTGCTTCCCCCCAGCAAGAGCAAATAAAAGCCTTTTCTGAGGGGTTTCAGTCAGGCACTGCAGAAACAGAACAAGTCAGAGAGGCCAGTTTTTACACAAAAGAAACTCAGCAAGAGGCTGGTATAATTGTTGGAGAAAGCTTCTTGTAGTGAGTTTGGGATTTTCATTGGGAAAACATAGCTGAGCAGATAAAAATCACAGGGGGCTGATAGATTTGGACTCAGGCAGTTTTAGAAATATAAAACCAGAAAAGAATCCCTCATTCTCCTGCCATTTAGTGGCAGAAAAAGATGAAATTTTCTAAAAATTATTTTTTGGTCATTTCATCTTTCAATTTTTCCATCACTAAAAGAAAAGAAATATTTTTTGATCTTCCAGTTTACCTCAATGGTGTTTGACCACCACAATCTGTGTTAGTCATTGGCATTTGTAACACAAGCTCACTGAACTCTGATTTAGAAGTTGACTGACCTAATACTTGTTTTTTCTGCTATCACACCTACTTTTCCTTTCTTCTAGAAGACATAAGAAGATCAAAAAGTATTTAATGTTTTCTTTTTGCCGTAGTCCTAACGACCTATTGCCACATCAGCTAGCATCTCATCACTTTTTACTGAACCACTGAGGTAGGAAAAGGAAAAAAAATTCAGAAAAGACCATCATACAAATGCTTACATAGCTAATTGTTTGATTTTCACTTGCTGGTTTTTATTTGCCAGTGTTTATCAATGAGAACTCGACTATGGGTTTAGATGTCATTACATTTAATTACAAAGAAATATCCTGCTAAGCCCTCCTGGAGTGAGGATGTGTTCCTGAAAATATTCCCACTGCAGAGCAGCTCATTAGATGCCGAGTGCAGCTGCTGTGGCAGGCAGAGCTGGGAGCTCTGCTCCCCTCCTCACTCAAGTGCTGACAGCAGAGAGCTGCTGCTGCTGCATCCCACTCACTCATCAGCATCTGAATTACTGCCTGGCCCTTCAGGGAGCACTAATAACAAGATTTGTATAGCAAGCATTAATGAAAACATAGGGCAGAGAGGAATTTGCTATACACAGAGGCATTTGCATGCCTATCTGCCCTGTCAGGAGCCTGCAGCTCAGGTGTGTGGCTTGGGGAAGGTCCCACACTGTGCTGACAGCACTGTCACCCAGGGACCTCTTGTCCCTCTGTCCCAGAGATCACAGCTCAGCTTTTCCCAGCTAGCTCCTGTCTGTAACCAGCCCTTCCCTTTGTACTTCATCAAAATACTGCAGGCCAAATGAATCTGCTCTTTGGACATTTAAATTTCTTTTCCCAGGTAAATCAGTCTTCTGAGCTGTGTATTTCCCACCTTCAATATTCAAGTAGCCATTGCTAGTACTGAGAGTAGGGGCTGCAATCTCCTTTGTTAGACCAAATCCTTCCTCGTGGTGCTCAAAGTCAGCCACTAAATGGAAAGAACAATCATCATTTTCCTCCTGATGCACACAGCAGCATCTGATCCAAACATCTCTGATCATACTGAATCTAAGAACCCACTTTAAGCTGCACAGCCATAAGATTATGAAATAAAACATAAGCTGCACAGCCATAAGAATATGAAACAAAAGCACCTTTCACAAGATACATGGATCAAAATTTCTTTACAACTTGCATTCTGGTAAACATAATCTACTTTGGAAGAAGCTGGAGACGTTGCAAACCTCAGCTGTGAATCTGAATGTATTTGTTTACATCACATGATTCTCAGAAAGGAATTATACTGCCTGATTCACCACCTTGTTATTCCAGCTTCATGCCAGACTCATGGAAATCAGTCTCATTTCACTGGCATGAAACTGGAATACAAGAGTGATGAATAAGGTCTGCAGCCTCACCACAGAGCAATCATGAATTATTACAACAAGCACAAAAGTCATCCTTCTCCTGAGCATTTTTGTGCCAAATTTTTCATTCTCTCTCCCTAAAATACATGATCAATATTAATATAAGTCAAACTCTAAACAAGTACCATAAAACAAATATATCTTCTCAAAATATATTTTGAAAAAGAATTAAAATTTGATTATATTCTCCCTTCTTAAAAAAGGACTTACTTTTCTGCCTCTTGCCTTGGTGTTACATTTCTGCCTGACTTTGTGGCCTTCCAGTTGCTGCCAGCTCTGTAAGGTTTTATCCTGACTTTGACCAGACACAAAATGGGTTTTGTGGAAAAAGCTGTCATGAAAAGAATAGTTCCATGCAGAATCTTCTTTTTCTGGAACACAAGAGACCCTGTCCTGCTCCATGAGAGAGGGTCAGGTGAGCAAGGCACTGGGAACAGAGTTCCTGATGTGAAGTCCTGGACAGGGGGACAATTCCAGAGCTGGCAGGTCTTCCCAGGGAGATAACCAACCCAGGGAGAAACATGCATGAAATAAACATTCTGTTTGGGCAGCTAATGTAAAGATTTGCTTTAATTCCCAATATAAACAATTTCTTCTAGTTGCTTTCTAAGCAGCACAAACTCCTCTTTGGTGAAGAAAATGGAGACAACTTCCAAAGAATGACTGACTAAATAAGATTAACCAGGAGCACGTAAGTACTTCATTTTTTCTTTTGATCTCTCAGATGAGACATTTTCTGGACCAAACAAAATTCTCTGACTAAATTTCCAGGAGTGACTCTGAGCCAAACTTTTCATGCAATTTGCAGCTGACCAGTGTGGACTTCTGGCATCAGAGCTGAGAGGAGCCTCTGGCAGGACCCCAGGGTGTCACTGAGGGCAGGAGCTCTGGGTCAGGGTTTGCCTCCTTTGAAGCTCCCTAAAATTTACTCATCACAAAGAGTGATGAGTAAATTAAACTTATTTAACAGCAAAGTATTTCTTTCTGTTTCCAGCATGACAGAGTTGAGCTCAATCAGAAATCTGGGGTGTCTGCTATGCTCTGAGCCTTGGCCAAGAGGAGTTCATCAGTGCCTGGTGCTGCTGGGTGTTAAGGGGAGCTGAGGGTTGTTACAGGCAAAATGAGTCCCGTGGGAGTCCAACACATGCTCAGTGCAAATCCTGCACCAGCAAAGCCAGCTGGGCAAAGGGGAATGCTGGAGAGAAGTGAAAGACAATCATTTCATCACTGACTTTATCAGCTCATAAGCAACAGCAAGGTTTGCAATTTAAGAGTCAGTATTTTATCCTATAGATACAGCATGAACTGGTCAAAAGAAAAAAAGAGAAAGGACAAAATACTTTTCCATTTACTAAATAGTTCTAGAGTTAGTTCAACTGGGAAAGAACTTCAGCTGTACATGAATTGCCTCCTAGTCAAAACTCTTGCTCATTTTCTAGACTAAGTAATAACAGTCATCTCCATATTCACTACACCATTGAAGGGCCAGGTTAATGCATTCAAATAAGTGAAAATAAATGAGACAAACTGAAGAAAACTGCTGAGATTACTGATGGGAAATTTAAAATTCTATCAGGAAAGCTGTTGGTAAACTCAGGTCTCAAAATGAGTAAAGTAAGACTTAAAAGATATGTGATGGTCTACATATGACTCTTTTATGCACAGCTACTTAGAATGATTAAAATCTCCCATTTAGATTGAAACACACATTAGGAAAAAAAAAAAATCCTGATTCTTGCAGCAAATAAATGTAAACCAGGATGATACAGATTTTCTGGCATGAACCAGAAGGGAACTGGACAGCCATCATTTCTGGGTGCCCCAAACAGTGCTGGAGGCCAAACTAAACTACAAGGAAACCTTAGAAAATTAGACTTTCACAGACATACAGAACGAGGCAAAGGACCAAGACTGCAAGGCAGACCTAAATCACAAAATGCTGTCTCAAAGCTGCCCAGCTGTGTGAAGGAGAACTCACCTCATTGAGAGGTTACAGTGGCACAGGGGCTATTCTGACCTGACAGACATCAATAAAGACTGCAGTTGTGCTGAATGGACCAAGGGCAGCTTCCACACTCACAGCACACTCTCACCTGGCCTGAAACCTGGCAGTGAGAGACAAGACTCTCTTGAAGGAAATAGGAGAGCAGTGGAGATAAGACAGGAGAAGTTGCCAGCAAATACTCAGAGAAACAGGTTCAAGGAGCAGAAACACGAGTCTGCAATGAGTGTCCCCAAGCAAAACAAACTGCCAGACTACTACATTTCTTATTAATGATTGCTGCTGTTTAACCAAATGCACCCAACACTCAAAAAACTTCCCAAGCAACTTGCAATTATTTTTGTACATTGATGGACTCATAAAAGTGTTATTAGTTTGTGAAAAGACTTAACAGTGTCAATAAGTACTTTCAAATACTCAAGGAAGAAAAGTGCCTTGGGCAGACAGCTGTGAGTCCATCAGTAACACTGCCCAGTGTTTGTAAAGTGCTGCTTCCCATCTGCTTGCTTGCTCTAGCTTCAGTCTGTGCTCAAATGACTGAAGATCTAAACACAATACTGAGGCAAAGATCATGAAGTAAAATTCTTTATTACCAGAAATACAGTGCTAGCAAATCCCAGGATAAACTTTTAAACCATTTTCTAATAACTTCATGTGCAGGAATCAGTTGTGATGGAAAATGGCTGATAACTGACCTGCCCATCTCAGTCTTTGTATCAGTGCTACAGCTGCAAATGCCATCACTGTCAGTGGCTCCTTTCTTGGCTGGGAGCTGTAGGAATATTCTAAGCTCTAAAATAAAAACCAGCAGCAGCAGCCAAAACCAAAGAAACCCCAGGCAAACATTTCTTAGCATGCTGTAGCTCACAAAACCATTAAAAAATGCATCCTATCTGAATGTGTTTGTGCATTCTGGAAAGTGACATTTGCCATGGGAGAAGAAAACCTACAAAACAATAAAATTTTCCCTTAGCCAGTGATTATTATTGCTGTCTTAGCAATTTCCTTCCTTTTGGAATAATACCTCAAGGATTTCAGTAAGAATGCTCTGTAAAGCTAGTCCTGGCCAACTGCTTGTGGCTTGCTTGTGGTTAGAATGCACATGCAGAGAGTTCCTCACATGCATGTATCATCTTACATGGGAATCAAGTCAGCTACTAATAATAGCTCTCCTTGGGGGTTAGGACCCTTTTTTACAAGAAAAAAAAAAAAAAAAAAAGGAAATAGCAGTTTTGTAAAGCCATTGCTGGGTTTTCCAAGCTTTCAAAGAGTCAGCAAAACCAGGTTCCATAATCTCATTTTTGCCTTAAGCACAGCTAGGTGGGCTGGAACAGCCCAGGGCAATCCTTGTTAGCTCAGAATAAGTCAGCTGTAATTTCCAAAGGCATTTGTCAGAATTTCTACTAATATTCATACATACCAGGGACAGAGGGGACTGTGGCTTTGGTTTTATACATCTCCATCTGTACTGCCACAGTCAGAAACACCTTGCTGTGATTCCTTTGGAATGAGCCTCATGCTCCTAAGGGATGTGCTGCCCACATTAAAGCCTGAGTCACACACCAGAATTTCAGAGGGCTTGAGAGCCCTCCTCTGAACAGTGACATCCTGCTTGCTGTCTACTGCATCTCAAAACAGACAGTAAATACCTAATGCTGGTCAGCATCAAAAATCTTCCTGGTCACAATCCTTTAAAGGGAAAACTCTTTTTTCTCCCTACCCCCTGTTCTTCCCCCCCGTTTAGTTCATCAGTACAATTCCACTTGGAAAAGACAAGGACACAAACCAGCACTTAGTAGGACAAAGGTGTTGCTCTCAAACCAGCCTGGCTCTCAGGATGGCCCCTGATTGTGCAGCTGTCCTGCAGATCCTAACACAAAAGGGAAAAGGCAGAGCAAACACTTCAGCTGATGCCAGGGAAGCTGCTCTGTGGAGGTGGCCAAGGAAAGGGCAGGACAGGCTCAGCTAAATCTTTGCTTTCTACCTGAGAACAGCCATGGCAGGAACTCCAGCAGGGCTTGAAGGGAATGCTGTCCCTGCCTGTCCCTGAGTGTGCAGTCAGTGCAGAAATGTGCCCAGGGACCAGGATGAGCCACACTGTAGGGTGCAGTGGAGCTCACTGCTGTGTTGAACTTTCAACCTGCCTTGCTCCTGTTCATTTTCTGTGTGACTTTGCTTGTCTTACCAGAATGAAGGACACGGCCTCAGGTAAAAAACACAACCTTTACAATGCTCCTTCATCTGCTTAACACTGCTGACTCTTTTAGTGCAGTTTGGTTCCACAAGAGGAATAATACCAAGACATCAGTTCTCTGTGGGACATCTGCATGCTGGGTATCCCATGGGAAACGTGAACAAAGAAGGAGCAGGTCACTGTGCTTCATTCTGCTGCTCTGATAGTCTCTTGATCCTCCAGGAAAGACATTTGAGAAAAAAATCAGAAGTGATTTTAGATACAGACACAGGAATATGAAGCTTTGAAGGGGAGAAGGAGAAAACAGAGCTCCTTTCAATAGACACACAGCTTAAATCCACGCCAGAACTGCTTTGGTTACTGTAAAAAGAGACTCCACTGGTCCATCAGATCTTGTTTCCACCAGCTGATGACACAGGCAGCTCAGACTCACAGGAAAGCAAAGCTGAGCTCTGCAGCTCCCTGCACTCTTGCTGAGTTTCTGCAGCCTTCTGCAGCTGGCAAAGCCTTTCAGGACTGAGAGGTTCAATTTGTTCAGTCTCTGCTAGCTTTAGGTCCAGATTCATTAAATTCACACTTTTGGTGTAATTTGAAGTGCAGTTTCAACTTCAGTAATGCCACATAAAGAGTTAAAATCTGTCTCTAAGAGCTCAATAAATGGGCTACCTTGATTGATGCTTTAAGTGCAAGCCCTTCCCAATATTCTGAACATAATGAGGTTAGTGCTAAGAGCTGGCCTCTCTCTCATCTATCTGCATTATCTATTTATTCTGCACACGTCACCATGGTAAGTGAGGGCTGCATTAAGTACTAAATAGCAGAGGTCAGAAAAACCCTGTGTTGTATTCTTTTCCCCTCAGCAAGGCTGAAACATCTATTAATGGATTTTAGTTTATTGCCTGTTGTGAACTAAAAAATACATTGAAAATATCAATACTAGCACATTATTGAAGTTTGATTTAAACATAATCTCAAAAAACCTCTCTTGATATTCTTATTTCAAAAATTTTGTCTTATAATATTTAAATAGACTCAATTTCAAATATTCTCTGAATTTTTTTTACATTAAACAGCCCTCCCCCCCAAAAAAACCAGAATCTGTGCCACAGGCTAAACCAGACATATTTTGATCCAGAGCCTTTTTTTAAAATGGCATCAGCATCCCAAATTTTATGCTCATGTACAGTATTAAAGATGGCTTAATTATTTTGACTATAAGAAGTCATTACACCTAGGCACTTCATTTTTTAACTAGAAAACTCACCATCTATTCCAAATTCTCAGCAAAAGAAACTGAGGTGAGTAAGCATTTGGCAGAGTGCAAATCTGTGAGGAGCTCCTCTTTACAGAGAGCAAAATGTTTAACCTTCTGGGTGCAATGAAGTTAGGATCTGTCCAGCTGACTTCCTGAGCAGCCCAGGCAGCCCTGCCCGGGGCTGCTCCCTGCCAGGGCACGGCTCTGTCCTGCTGTTCTCACCGAGCTGATAACAAATGCAAACATTCCAAAGGCTTATCAGGCCTGACCCTGACTGATCAAGCAGCTGGGGAGCTGTAATGTGAAGCCATGTCTATTAAAAATCATTTGCAAATAATCTCCTGGGGTGGAAGGAGGCTGTTTCTATGGTGCTTTTGTATAAGGAAGGAGGAAAACAGACGAAGAGTACAAAGTTCAGCCCCTAAAAATACCACATTCACTCTCAGATAGTTCCAGGGACATTGACCCTTCCAACACAAAACCAGTGGGAGGCAGGGAGCAGGAGGAACAAGTGGAATCACTTGTGGTGCACATTAGGAGTTTAGCTGCACTGGTAAATAAAAAATTATTTCAATTCATTTCTTGGGTATTCAAGGCTGGAACAGGAGTAATGGATTAATGCAATTCCATCCATACTGGGAGTAAGTAAATCTTTTGGGGTTTTGGTTTCATGCCTTCTCAGCTGCACCACTTCTCTGATGTAGGCACGAATCTGAGTCCTGGTTGTGAATATCCAACCTCTATTTCCATCCTCCAGAGCTTTCCCGGGAGGTGTTTGCACCCTGGGCTGCCCCACCTCACAGAGGGACAGTAGGCTCTGCTGGGTGGGAGTGACTCCTTCCTGTTTTGACCTAATTTACTCACTTCAGCCAACTAGGAGAAACCAGTTTGTATGGGTCACGGAAAATGTACCTGCACAATCAATAAACACTGAAAATGAAGGAAGCATGGATAAAAACAAACATGAAAAATTCAGTAAAATAAGTGAATGTTGACCAGAACATGCAAAACAGCTTTTTGTTTTGACTGTCCCTGTGTGACTGTCAGACCCTTCACTGTTTACTGACTCTAGAGGCAGCCCAGACTCTATCTGGCCTCTATATGAAATAGCACATATTTCTTACTGTTTCACACTGTATGGTTTACACAACTGCTAAAATACTCGCAGGGAATGTTTAAATTTGTGAATTACTGTGTTCAGGACAGCAAAACCTGTGCAAACACAGCTGGCTGCTTTGGTGATAACCCTCAGTCCAGGCAGAGCACTGCTCACTGCATCCCAGCCAGCTGCTGTCCTTCCTGCACTGCAGGGAGCGTGACAACTCTGCTGACAAGGGATGGCAGTGACATATAAAACCCTCATCCTCTCATGAAAATGGAGCATCTTCATCAAATGGAACGTTTTCATGAATGCTGAAAAAAAAATCTCTTTTCAAAATTGATTGTTTCTTTCTGGAGCCTGTGAGCTGTTCCTTCTGGGCTGAATAAAGAACAGCTCATGCACAGGTTCTTGACATTTTTTTCTTTTTCTTGAATTTTTCAAGTCCTTGAGCTTGCCTTTTAGTATTTATGGAGTCTGTGTTCACACTGCATATGGGTGAGGGACTTTTGCTGTGCCTTGTCCCAGGGAATTCTGTGGGTCTGAACTGCAGAGTGAATTCAGAGTAACCCAGATGAAAAAGCAGGTGAGCAAAGTGTGTACAGGTAAGAAAGAGGGATGCTGCCTGCCACTGAACAGTTGCAGTCCCACGTCACCCTGCAAACAGCAGGCTAATTTCAAGCACAGACATTTTTATCTCTGTCCTGGAGCCCCTATCACCTGTCAGGTCTTACACAGTGTTTACTTTACATATTTCATTGTGTACCTGTGTCAGATAGTCCTACCCAGCACAGGCTGAAAGCACAGGAAGGCCCTCACTGCCCTGGCAAGACAGAGATCTCTGAACACCCTGGGGCCATTGGTAATGCACTCTGGGCTATGCCAGCCCTCTGCTGTGAGGGGACACAAATGGTTTTCATTGCTTTCTGAAGCACCTCCACACACTCCTGGGATGATATAAAAGAGACAGAATACTTAAATGGCATACACATTTAGTGTATAGAAAGACCAACTAGTTTGACCAAAAAAAAAAAAAAAATACAGCTAATGACAGTTTTTATTCATGTACTGCTTTTTTGACTGCTCTATTACCACATTAGAAGCCTGAAATTGCAATTGAAAACAGCTGCTATTTGGCTTATTCACTCTCTAGCTCTTGGACCAAAGTAAGCAGTATGTCCTACCAGAATCTCAACAGTTTGAAAAACATATCAGTTTCCATGGACTCTGAGACCAAGAGTCTTCTGCTGAGATTTTTCCCTGGGAAGGTACAGCAGACCTGCTTGGCAATGCTCAGAAACACCTGCCTCCCACTAAGCAGGTCTTTTCTTGAGCTCAGTTTATTTTGTCTTGGAAGAAAAAAAAAAAAAGTGATCATTAGATCTAAACCCAAGCACATTCATTCACCTAGAAGCATGATCCAACTAATATTAGTCACAAACCTTAATGCTGGGCAAAGTGACTCACATTAATCCCATCAAGAATGTGCTGCTGGTACAGTTTGCATCAGCAGAAAAGCACATCTGGCTGTGGTAATGAGATTTATCGTGCAGGCAAAGTCCAGGAGTGTCTAAAACCAATTTAGCACTAAAACCTCAACTGCTTTGGGTTGTCATGGCATTGACAAAGGTGTAAGGACAGATTTTCCTCCACCACTCACCTGGCTGTGTTGTTTGCTGCTGCACTAAATACTGGCACTGCCCATGAGGCATCTCAGCAGAGCTCTGGGGAGGTGACAGTGAGCTGAAAGGCAGATCCTTTCTGGATTACCAAACATCAGCTAGGAATGAGAAAGCAAAACTGCTGATGCGAGCACCTCCCTTGTTCAGAGCCAGGTACAGATTGCTTTTCTTCCAGTTATGATTTCCAGCTCTCAGTAAGCTCAGATGGGCTGTGCTATACTGGGAAGGCATGCTTTATATTGCTTTTGCAGTGATAATATGTCCTTACTGCTTTGAAATGAGGTTTGCAAAGCCCAGAAAGGCAGCTGTATTTCTAAACACAGAGTAACATTTACATTACCAGCAAGGAAGTCAAAACAGGCAGCAAAGCAGAAAGGGGAGTTGGAAACAGCAAATACATAGAAAATTTAGATGATACACAAAAGTTTATCCTGATGTTTACCCACACTCCAATGCTTCAAGAAGACTGAACACTTTGACATAAGTTGAAGAGCCTTTGCCAGCCAGACTGTTTGATGTTGTGTTGGCTCTGTGACAAAGCCAGTGTGTGCAGGAATGCTGGCACTGCTCTCTGATCAAAGCGAGCCCTAATGGCATTAAACCTGAGCTGTGGTCTGACCTGCTTTCTTCCCTCTGCCATCACTTCTTTGCTCTGCCACCAGCTTTTCCTTGAGCTGTTGCATTACAATATTCTGCTGTTTTAAAGCATGCTCAGATGCTTATTTCAGCTAATAAGAATTGATATTCCTATATTTTCTGCTATGCTGGGCATGGAGACAGGAGGTTGGGCATAAGCAGAAAAGGCTGCTTGTGATGGTGATGCTCAGTTCCTGCTGAAGTTCTCCAAGGATATTGCAAGGGGAAAAGGAGGCAGGAGAGCTTTAACAATTTTTGGATTAGACGCTTGTGTAGTGAAATAGTTAAATGTGTCTTTAAAACTAAGCATGTGCTTATGCTCCTTTTATAAAAGGCAGGTGTAGAGCAACTGTGGCTACAGCAGGATGTGAGAGGGTCACCCCAGTAGCCCATACACCACCCTCACAGGATGGGATGCTGCCCATTTGTGTAGCTCTCTCACTTTGTACTTGTCTTTGCCTTCACAGATAGTGAAAGGGTCTTATAATTTCCAATAAAAGTAACCTGCTTTGCTATTACAAAATCAAACATCAGATGCTCAGAAAATCCAGCTCCACTGCTGGCAACTGAAGCACAATAGATTAAAGTGATTTTATAACTCAAGTCTCAGTTTGCTAGTGCTAGTTTCTCTGCTCCAATGGGACACAACCCATCTAAGAGCATTTTACAGGTAGAGTTAAGGGTTTCTTCCTGGCTATGTTGTTTCACAAGGTCATCTTGTCCACTGCAATCACTGCTGCTGCTGGAGCTCAAGTCTCTCTTTTGCTGACTGTGATTGCACCTATGCATGATGCCAGCCAGAGTGGGCATGAGGGAATGTGAGAGTCAGTGATGCTACAGGCTGCACAGGAGCTCCTGTAGTCACAGTTACCACCTGCCTTTAAAACATTCAGTGTGGTCTAACACTGCCTTCTTGAAAGCAAGGAAGTCAAGCAGACTCTTCTAAGAGTTTTTGAGCAGCTGTCATTGGTTGAAATGACTTAGGCCTAGTAGATATTCCATCTTCACTTTATAGCACAATTGACCTGACCTAAATAGGTGAAGACATATCCCTACCAAAGCTGTAACAGGCAGCAAGGATGGATGAAAAGACTTAACAGAAAACAACTTTTAGATCTTTTACAGAAGAACTCAAGCTGAATTTATTATGAAGTTCTTAAATGTCCAAACACATTTTATTGCCTTCTGGTTTCCAGATGGGTGTGCATCCAGAACACCAGAACACCACAAATATGCTGCTTTTTCTTCCCCAGCTG
The DNA here is from genome assembly GCF_027477595.1 of Haemorhous mexicanus. NCBI lineage: Eukaryota > Metazoa > Chordata > Aves > Passeriformes > Fringillidae > Haemorhous > Haemorhous mexicanus. The sequence goes on along the minus strand of NC_082348.1, from coordinate 23,885,236 downwards.
CAATCAGAAGCAGCTGTAACAGAAGGCTATGGAAAAGTCTGATTCTTAGAGTATGCCTGTCTCTGGTTCTCAAAAAAAAGAGAAATTTAGATAATTTGAATAAACTTTGTAGGGGCATCCAAACATTTAGGATTGCATTAGGACATGTATTTCAAACTCTTGGAAGCATATCCTCCACTAGCTCCTTGCTCCTAATGAAGGAAGTGGAATGCTCCAGTGGGTAATTCAAGGAACAAGGCTCTCATTTAGCCCAGCTCTAATAAAATAGGGTGGCTCTGTCAGTATCACTGGAATTCTCTACTGCTCAGTTTTCCCATTGTTCTAGGGAATCACACTTCTAAAGCAATTGTTGGATTATCAGGTTAGCACCCCTACTTTTTTTTTTTTTTAAATTAACTGCATCCATTTGCAGCGATGAATTTACTATTGTAGGAGACAAATTTTATTCAGCATCCCCCTGAATTCTACTCAAAATCCAGTCACTGATCAGCATTTTGGGGTTTAATCAGCAAGGTGCCAAGAGGCCCTAGGACCAGCTGACTCTGAAAGTTGAAGGCACACAACCATCTCAGAAGCTGTACAGCACCTTGCAAGGTGAAGACCACAAGGGCTTTATTTGGTATTTGCACATCCATTTGTAATCCTATTGTCTGCCTTGCCAAGCTGGCTTTGCAGTCCTTTTACTGCACACACCCTGTCCAAAACACTTGCCCATGTGAAGGAAGTGACCCCCATGGAAATCTGCATGAGCCTCGTGGGGAAGGGCAGGAAAATGAAGCTGCTTTTAAAGTTTTAATTTTTATCTGGCTTTATGGAAAATTTTAAATCAGGACAAATTTATAATTTAGCCAAATAATAAATTCATTAATATTAGCCCCCAGTATCTAGAAAGAACAAATCATATCTAAATAAACAAATCTAAATAAGTGAAGACAAATGCTAACTCATGGGCTTATATGGAAGCTGGCTGAAACCTGCAGCAATCCTGACTCATAATAAAAATGATTTATTTAAAGACTCATTATGAACATTGCAGGAAAGGTGATAACAGACATGTACCACTTTGTTTACAGTAAAATTTCCTGTAAATTAAAGAGTTCTTATTCTTTGTTTGGTTTTGATTTGGTATTGTACCAAGTATCTGTTTATAAAAGGAAATATGACGGTACAAAGCATGCAAAGTGAATTGCAGCAGAGATTAACAGTGAAGGTGAATTTGCTTTAAATTAAGTCCTAGCAACACAGACAGTGTAGATCCCACTATTATCCTATGTAGGTAAAGAAAATCAGTTGAAAGCAGATCTTTCATGCACCATTTTTGAGAGCTGAGCTACCTGAAGTTCAGGACAGAAATCTACTCTCCAAAAGAATTTAAAAAAATATTCAGGTGACTAAGAGATATGGCAGGAAAAAATAAATGTTGCAAAGCACAACAAAGGAAAAGTCTGATATAAAGCAGGCACTGTGTTCCAAGGGATTAAGTATTGAGGATTTTGTCCCTTTTTGTGGATTTTTTTTGTTTATAACACTCCCTAAACAGCTTATGAAGGAATCTTTCTGAAGTCATGTTTATATGACGAAGTATGTCTCAACCTCAAATCATCCCATCCCACAGGGAATCTTCTGTGGGGACTCCTGGATGAAGATAATGTACTCACAGTTGGAAAGGAATCATGAAAAAACACATTACATGTTTTATCAGGAAACTAGAAGAGAATCTGCTCTGTAGAAACAGCTCCTTGGGTTGAATGCACGCTGGACCCAGCCTGGTATCTCCAGGGATCAGACTTCAGGGGTCTCCAGGCTTTCCACCCATGGAAAGAAAATACTTGTGGATGGAAGAATTTCATCTGGGTCACAGCAATTCTCCTTCTACATACAACCAAGATTGACATGGAGGATAAAACTGTGAAATCAATGACATCATCTGAAGGCCAGGAGCTACCTGTGTTCGTGGGGTTTACAAAGATCTGTGGTTTGGTATTTAGAGCTAAAAATTTAGACCTAAAAAATAAATGCTGGATTTTAAAAGTCATGTAATTAATCAAACCAGTTTGCAGCCAGTCCTGTGTATACAAGCTCAGGGGTGTAGAAGGTGTGCTAGCACTCACCTGGGGGCATGTGTTCATTCATGATGACGAGGGATGCTGGCGTGGGCCTTCTTTTCCTGATCTGTACAGGTATAAACCAAGGACAGTCATTAGGGCCCATCAGTTGCCACACACACAAAGCAAAGCAAATAATCTGTCTGGTCTCCTCCAGAGTACAGAGCAGGCAAAGTTAGAAAGGAAACTATTTAAAGAACAGCAGCACTTTACTGCTTACTGAGAGCTTGTCTGGTCTGACAGCAATCAGGGTCATGCTGCTGCTTGCTCAGGGAGACCAAAGGCATGGGGAGAGCTGGCCAAAATACCTTTGGGATTTGTAATCCTCTTGACTTCAGTTTTTTGGACATGTTTTGCTGAAAAATATCAGCCATATCTTAAAATATTGACACTTAGCTTTGCATCAGGGAGATGATTTCATAGTTTCTGAGCTTGTATGTGCAAATACCTAGTACTGCCATAGTTCTCTCAAGTAATAACTAATAATGTTTTGCAAGTGCATTTCGGAGTTTTGCAGGTGTGAACTCATGTTTCTTAACTCTTGTCAGAGGTGTTACCACAGTAACAGTTCTTTAACTAAAAATACTCCAGTATTTAAGACCTTAAAGAGAGTATTTCCAATACAACAGATTTTACATACCAATACATAGTCCTGAATTGTATACAATTCTTCAGAGTTTATCTGGGTAACTACTTTTGTTCCATTAACAGTGGCTGAACTACATGGTATTGGAATACCCTCTTGTAAAGCACATATTTGCACTGAAAGCTTTGTGTTACTTCACAAAAGCCTCCGGGCCTGAATTTCTATTGAATTTAAGACAGGGACCAGGAGCATTTAAGCTAGAAACCATTCTGACACAAAACCTCAATGTCAGTGCATTTGTTCTTTTTTATTTGCTGAGCCAACATCTGTATTTAGCTAGGTTCAAATTTTGCTTTCAGAGGTGTAAATGGAAAGTTACATCATCAGGGTTAATGGGTTTATTCTAGATTAGTGTAACTGTAGCTGACTGTAGAATTTACTATTTTAATTTCATCACACACCCACAGCGAAACTGTATAGCACTTGGAATCAAACTCACAACACACACAAAAAAAAAAAAAAACCTGCCCATAAATACCAGGCAGAAAATAGGCTACAGCATTTCAGCAGCCATGGGAATTCCAGGAAATCCTAATCCTATGATTCTCACAGATTTCAGAAAAACACCAGAACACATTCTGCTTGAATCCATTGCAGAACTGTTCTGTAAGGTATGGACAGCTTCCCAGCTCAGACGTGCCTGCAGGCAGAATGAGGACCCACAACAATTCTTTTCTGCACCCTTCTGATATTTCACATTTAATGGTCACTCCCAACTTTTCTGGAAAAAGTCTCTGCCTTTTAAGAGACACAACATCAGTGTATTCAGGAAACCAGATGACTGTCCTAAAGGTTCAAATAATTTCATAGCTCCTGGTGTGGAACTTTCAAGGTTATAATATTCCCCTGGTGTCACCTAAAATCAGATGTACCCAGACAGAAGCAAATGCTGAGGACAACTTGCACAGAGAGAAATATACTGGGTCACCTAATTAAGATTTATAGAGTTTTCTCACAAGACTGCCTGTGACCTTTTATTAGGCACATCTACACATAACTGTACACAGTAATAGGTGTCTTTTCCTCCTTAGACATCAGTACTGAGATACATATATGAATATATTTATATATATCAGTAATACATATATTATTATGTGTGTCTTTTGGGAGTGAGTTAAAACCTAAATAGCACACATATTATTCCAACAAGGACATAAGTACAGCATATTTCCACATGTATGTATTTTTCAGGCACATAAAACACTGTAAAAATGACTTAAAGACTGTAAAAAATCACGAGAAACCCAGGAAGTAACTGAAATGACGACTATTGTGCAAAACATTAATTGTATTTTCCCATGTTAAATGAAAGGTAAATAAGATGTTTTCCCAATCTTTCTGTTAGGCATCTATTATGAACTTCATGCTTTGCTTTATGTACATATAATACACTTGGATTGATTTGTTGAGAATGCATTCATTGAGCGGATTTATGTGAAATGTAAGTGTTAGGGTAGAAGTGCAGTTACAGAAAAGGCACAATATACATCAATAAACCTACCCCAGGTGAAGAAGCCTTATTCTGGCTAGAGGACATACCCTTCTCCCTCTTTATCAAACACCACTATAACCTCCAGAGTACTTAATCTAGCATAAGCTAGAATTATACAGAAGCTAGAAAAGCCTTTAGGCCACAAGTACCCCTTGTGCCCACCCCCATCCTGCCCCATTCCCACCCCATTCCCTGGAAACAGCCAAGGAAACCCATCCTCCTTACCTGCTCAGCTGCCTCAGGGTCTATCTGGCTCTGGAACAGGGGCACAGCAAACTGTATTTTTTTGGGGCTGTTGGGCTCCATGGCGATGCTGAGCTGAGGCAGGCGAGGGCAGAGCCTGGAGCTGAGGCTGGCTCCGTCCCCGGGCCGGGCTGGAGCTCCGCAGGAACAGCTGTAGCTCCCGACTTAGCCCGGGAATCTGCGCCAGCCCAGCGACTCCCGTACTCCACATCCACAGAGATGCCACTGCCTTGCCTATTTTCTTCTTTTTTTTTTTTTTTTTCCCTCTCCCCTCTCTTCAGCAGCCCTTCAGATCCTCTCAGCAGAAAGCTGAAAGGAACAATAAGCTAATTGTGCACCGGCTCACTTCCACATATGCCAAGCACTCACTCAGGAGCTAATTGAAAATGCAATACTAGCACGGCACGGCCTGGAGCCTGGGGATTTGAAAAAGAGGAGCTCTCCACTGTACATTACTGACTGGCTGCTCAGAAGTGCAATGCAAGCTCCCTCTGAGTATTGCTGATGGGCTCTTAATTATTGATGGAATCAGGAAGTTTTCAGATTTTGGGGGTGGAGGTAGCAGAAGGGGTGGATTCAAAAATTCCGTCTCTGTTACAGTGTGCCAGAACCACTCTCCTCTTTGCACATATCAAACGATCCCCTTCGCTCTTTCGGATATTTTTTTAATCCTACAGTTTTACTAAATCTTACAGGAAGATTTTTGGTAATGATGCTGCAGAGTTGTCCACAATTTCATGACATTTCTCTGGTGGGTTTGCAACTTAGGCCTGGTTTTCACATTTAGGCTGTGATTTCTTTTGGTGGGCTCCAGCCCACGTGGCTCCAGATACTGAGAACACTCCCATTTGAGCCAGCTCTCCGGGCTCCCTCGTGCTGAGCACATCAACAGGCATCTCATTCTATCAAGTAAAGCAGAATATAGTGTTTACTCAAGATTACATCTTCTCTCCATTGACTCTAGAAAAAGGAAGGATGATTCAGGCTAGTTAAACCACTTTTGGATGACTAAAATTCAGGCTAAATCCTACCTAATGGTACAAAATCTGTGCCTCATTCCAAGACCAGGAAAATAATTTGGTCAATTGTATCAATAGTACTCCTTTCTGTATAATTGTTTTTGATTTGGAATGGCATGTTAATTCAAAATAAGTGCGTGAAACAACATCCAGCAATCACTGACCTAACCTACCTCTTTGCAAAACTCAGAGGAATTTGAAAATGTTCTTTGTTCAGGCCACTGAGAGCACTAAGGATTTTCACAGTTCACCACAAGCTTATTGAGTCACTGAGTTCTTTCCCACCTGTGCCAGTGGAGGAGGCGGGGAAGGAGTGAGGATTGTGGGTGAGAGCAATGCACTGGCCATACACACAGAACAAACCAGCAAGTCAGACATGAAATACTTGTTTGGCTTTGATTTTTGCAAATTAAACCCATGGCACACTAGTGGAACACCGGGCTGCTTCTGAACAGAGGCAAGCACACAAGCTAGCTGGTTGGGCAAGGACCTGATACAGCTTAGGAAGGGAGGATAAACTTTAATCTAAGGATCCAGTTGGCTCCATGATCAAAAATAACTCTCCATGAGGGCCAAAATTCCCCTCCTCATCCAAATCAAAGCAACTGTGAACCATAGTGGATTCCAGCTGACAGCTAGTAGCTGGCAACTTTCCTGTTCAATTTCTTGTGATAGTTTAGGTGGGAATAACTTAAACTTTTGAATCACAGAAGAGTTTGATTGGTCAGGACCTTCTGGAGATACTTGATCCCACCACCTCTGCCTGAGACTAGGCTATTCTGGGACCTCTCTGTCTGAACCTGAATGTTTTTGGTGCTTAAGTGAAATGCTTAGCTTCATTTTCCACAGCAAATGAAAGAGATGCACAAAACACTGATATTCAGTGTTTCATATGCCCATTTTTAAGCCTCTACTATTCCTACAATGACAAAACATAATTTGTTTTATAGACTTCCACAGTTAGAGTGCAATTGTGAAAGTTGTGGTGGCACAATGAAGTCTAAGGCACTAAAGTAGGAGAGGCACACTCTGCTTTCAGCAGGACAATTAGAGAGTTGTTTTCAGGACAGTCTAATTATCCAATTTCACAGTTCCTTCATGCACAGAGGGGCCATTATCAAGGACACCTTCAGACATACCAGGGACATACACACACCCACATACACCTGGGGGAGGACATAAGCAGGGATCTGAAGTTGAGGCTTTCCTCTTGATCTTTGATACTTGAAAGAAAATAACGTTTGTTTTTGCTGTGAGATACGGTGAGAAAAATGTTTTCCAGATGCATTGCTACCATAAGTATTAATATATTGTATATTTTAAATATCAAGTTTCTCTAGAAAATACCTGTTTTTCATAAAATGTCTATTCTAGATGTCTATGAAACTTCATGTATTAAATTGTACAAAGGCAATTCTAATATATGTTACCGATCACAGGAGCTGTAATTATCACTGCAAAGGCTTAACATTTCTTATGTTAATGATAAAATAATTTTATAAACCATACTCAGACAGTAAAAATTTATTAAAATATTAAGTGCTCAAAGGATTATAACAGCGTGTTTCAGCTCCAGATTGCTGGACATTGCTGTCCAAAGGAATCATGTCTCAAATGCATCTTTATTAATGGTATATAAGAAACAAGCTGAGCAACCCTAAAAAAAACCCAAACCAACAAAACCACTTTTTGGCAGCTTCTGAAGGGAGACAGACAGCAGGACAGACCAAAACACAAGGACTAATTCTTAATGGGGCTGGCTAGGACTGGGAGACAGCCCCCCCAATGATGTGATGTGGAAGCATTTGCTTCCTGCAGCTTTTCTCCCTGGGCCCAACTGGAGCTGCAGCCCAGCCATCTTCACATGCACTAACACAGTAACAGTATTTTTAAAATAGTATAAGGGGCATAGTGAGGGAGCACTCAGCTATAGCATTTCAGGATGCCTACCTTGGCTCCCTCTTACACCAATTTGCAGCATTAGAAGTCTGCAGCAATCTGTGCTGGCATTTTCTATAGACTGCATCATAGTCTGGGGAGAGCAGAAACACTTAAGTACTGACACATCCTTCTAGTTCATCTTCTGTTTTTAGTGCACTCCCCACTCTTCAGTTTCAGATGCCTTCACGATTCAGCTAAAACTATGATGGAGTTAAAAATAAGAACTGTCCAAGATCTTTCCTTCCTGTGTCAGTCACTATGTTCTGGTATGAAGCACTGCCTTTTAACACACCCTGCAGTAGGGATGAGCTATGGAAGGGCTCGTGGCAAAGTTCCTGCTCGAGCTATTTCCCCTGGTGTCTAGGAAAGGTTTTTATCTCATTTCCAGCCAAAGACAAAGCTTCTGGGATGGCAATTCCAGGGTGATGGTTCTGCACTTTTTGCACAATTTTTGCTGTGTCTCTGATCTGCCTCAGCTCCTCTGGTGCAGTCAGAGACCACTGCAGCATCACTCTGGAGAGGAGAGCTGGAGTCCCTTGTAAAACAAACCTGCTCAAGGCTTTGGCTCCTAAATTCACCAGTGCAGAGAAGCACCAAGCTGCAGCACCCTGATCCAACAGGGGGCCTTTGCAGAGCAAGCTTGGACCTGGCAATTCTTCCAGCGTGTCTCAGACACAACTGCAGCCACTGATGTGTGAGTGATTTAACAAAGATATGTTGACCTGTGCTTTCCCTGGGCTCTCCAGCTGACCCTCTCCTCACAGAAACATGTCCTCAGCATGTTGCTGGGCAGCCCCAGCAGCATCAGAGGGAGAAACACTGCAGAGCACTCTGGCTTTCTGCTACAGCCAAAAGGGCTTCCATGTGCCCCTTCCTTCTGCCTTTTTCTAAAAAACTGATGAACAGCTTCTTCCCTGCCTTTGCCCAGACATGGGCACCAGTTTGCCCTTTGGGTCTCTGCACTGTGCCTCATTCATGGGTGCTTAAATCAGATAGAAGCCTTCCAAGAATAAAAAATTACATATTCAAAATGACGCTGACATTTTCCGTTCCCAACAGCATTGCAAACAGGGTGACTCCCACTGAGCTGCTGGAAACACAGTGTGCTATTTATGTATAGAAAATGCAAAGAGTCTAAAATTTGCCAGGGAGGTAAAATGCAGAGCAGATCTCATCTGCCTCATGAGTACCAAGTGCTGCCACAGCCAGGTCGAGGAGAAGAACAGAAAATCTTTCTGAGCAGTGAGAGAGTCAGTGGGACATTCAGTGAGAGCTGTTGGCCTGGAAACAGTCTAACCCAAATTTCCATTGCCAGTTCTTATCCATAGGGTATCAGGTTTGGACTTGTTTATGTACTAACTATGTATGTGGATACATAAAGCCTAGATAAGTAAAAAGATACAGCCATTTCTATTTATACAAGCTCTTTAGTTAAGATAATAAATAATTCCTCAGCAGTAGGGTTTTAATCAGAATCAGTTTAAAGTTACTTTATCTGAGCACAGAAGATCTCACACTTTCTATTCCAGTCTTCCTCTGAAATTCACAGCTCTCCACACTTTGAAGTAATGTACAAACATTTACTGCTAAATCCCATCCACCACCATCAATACAATACACACATCCAGAACACAGGAAAGGAGCTGGATTAACGGGACATGACCTGAGCAGACAGTCAAAGGATTCTTGCCTAATATGGACTATAGCTCAATAATGCAGGAAGCAAAACTCTGGTACTGATTTTAGGAGGGTATTTCAGCAGGAAAAGATGCTACAATTTGCTTCCTTACCACGAACAGGGTAAATCTAATACATCTTTCAATAAACAAAACTGTGTCGTGTACATAGGTTTTAGAATGAAATTATATTACGTTATTTCCATATTAAATCTTTAATGCAAAAGTTGCCTGACTATATCACTGAATTAAACAACTGAAATATAAAATTCAGTTGTTACTGTAAATTTTTTTTAAACAAAAGTTAAAATATAGAACACATAGAAGATAAACCAAGGAATGACCTTCCACAGTTTCAGAGTCCGAGTTAGAAAACTCCTGTGCAAACACACATTCCCAGGCAGAAAACGAAAAGTGACCAAGTACCTGTAAAAGCTCAGCATGCCAATTTCAGAACATGTTCTTAAATTTTTGAATTTGAGACTCTTCAGATGGCCCTTCATTCTTGCCTCCTCCTCCCGATCTTAGAACATGCTAGACCAAAAGATATCACAACAATCCTCAAGGTCCTGCCTGTAGCATCTGCAAGGAAGGGACAGAGATACACCTGACAGGATCTGGGTTTTGGTGACCTGGGCAAGGTGTCTGGGGCACAATTGTTTGTTACTTCCTATACAGGTGTTGGGAGTAGCAGGAATGGGGCTGCTCCATGAGTAGGGACAAGCCAGGAGCCAAGGCTCAGTGGGATACCTGGTATATATAATTATCACACTGCCTAAGCAGGACCCACCTTTCCTAAATCCATGCTGGCTGGGCTTGATCCTTTGGCTGTCCTCTATGTGTCATGAGATTGAACTCAAGTCAATCTGATCCATAACCTTCTCTGGCACTGAGGTCAGCCTGACAGGCCTCTACTTCCCAGCATTCTCCTTCCAACACTTCTTGCAGGTGAGTGTCACATTGGGCAGTCTCCAGCTGGGACTTTTCTGGTTAACCAGAACTGATGACAGATGATGGAGAGTGGCTTGGCAAGCTCTTCCACCAGCTCCCTCAGTACCCTGGAGTGAATCCCACCTGGCCCTGCAGACTTGTGGGTGTTTACATGGCACAACAGGTCACTAAATGCTTCTTCCCAGGTGCATGGGGCCTGTTCTGCTCCCTGTCTACCAGCTCAGGGGGCTGATTGCCTAGAGGATAACTGGTCTGTCTGCTAAAGACTGAGGGAAAGAAGGCATTAACTACCCCAGCCTTTTCTTCATCCTTGGTGACAATTTTACCCCCCCCGCCACATCCAATAATTGATGGAGCTTTTATTCATTCTGCCTCTTATTGCCAATGTACTTACAAAAACACTTTTTAGTGTCTTTCACAGCAGTGGCCAGATTAAGTTCTAGCTGAGCTTTTGCCTTATAATTTTTTTCTACATGACCTAATGACGCCCTTGTGCTCTTCCTGAGTTGCCTGCTCCTTATTTCAGTCTCTCTTTTGTCCTGAGTTCCAGTAAAAGCTCCCTGTTCAGCCAAGCCAGTCTTCTTCCCCACCAGCTCTTCTTTCAGCACATGGGATGGCCTGCTCCTGCATCTTTGCAATTTCCTTCTTAAAGTATATTCAGCCTTGCTGGACCCCTTGGCTATTAAGGACTGATTCCCACTGACACTCTCTGAACCAGTGTCCTGAACAGGCCAAAGTCTGCGCTCTACAATTCAAGGCAGAGGTTCTGTTGACCCCTCTCCTTAATTCACCATGTCATTTTGTGGTTCTGTGGTTGAAAGCTGTCTTGAGCAGAGCATCTCCCACCAGCCCTTCTTTGCAAACGGATCTAGTGGGGCACCACCCCTTGCAGCCTCACTTACCAATTGTGTAAGGAAGTTCTCTTCTGCACACTCCAGAACTGCCCCCTCCCCTCTGCTGGAGATATCTGGGAAGATAAAGCCTCCCACAAGAACACGGGCCAACAACCATGAAATATCAGCCAGGCACTTATCAAACAGTTCATCTGCTGCCTCATCCTGGGTGGTCTGTAACAGACTCCCACCAAGACTTTTGCCTTGCTGGCCTTCCCTCCACAGGCACTCAACCTTACCATCACTACCCTTAGCTGTGCACAGAACAAACACTCCCTAAGTACAGAGCCACCCTGCTGCCTCTGCCTCCTCGCTCGTCCCTTCCAAAGAGCTTACAGCCACCACTGCAGCCCTCCAGCCACACAAGTCATCCCAGCACATTTCTGTGAGGGACACAATGTCATGGCTGTCCTGCTGCACAATGGCTTCCAGTCCTCTTCCTGCTTGTTCCTGGCACTGTGTGCATTGGTGCAGAAGCACGTCAGCTGAGCTATCGAGTCCGCCCCAGCACTGGCACGCTGCCCCAGGCCCACCTCTACTGAGCCTGCTCTTATCTCCCCCTTCCAAGCCAGCTTAAAGCCCTCTCAAATCACCACCAGGGAACCCAACCTGTCTCCAGCAAGCCTGGTGCCACACGGACCAACCCATGACTGAAAAAGCCAAAATGCCACCAGTGGTACAAGCCTTTAAGCCACAGGATCAGGGGGGTTCTCCTGCTACTCCTACAGCCAACAGGCAATGACAAAGGTCACTGTCATAGCAAGCTTTAGAAAAGCATGCAAGATATCTCTGGCAATACAGTCTGGCTTTATTCACTGCAAATTTAGTTGACTGGTATTTATCACTAATAAAGCTGCCTGAATCTGCATTGAATCCATATCAAATTCCAGGCTGGAAGGAAAAAAGACAACACTAGTTTGCAAGGAAAGTAGCAGTTTGAATCATTAAACAAAATTAGAACTGTCCATGCTCAGAAAACCATTATGCTAAGTCACCAAGGACAGGCATGTGTTCAATAATGATGGCTTTTTCTAAGGCACTAACAATTGTCAACAGAAGTTGATACCAGCTCAACTTAACCTACTTGACAGGCCCACTAAAATAATTATTTAACAGTTTATAGGCATTCCTATATGTAAGTGTCACTCAGAAAATATTAGCTGGAAGTGTGTTTAAGAATGGCAAAAATCTGTTATCCAGACTATGGAAAAACAGGTGCTTTTGTATCCATTAGTTTTAACACAGTTTGTAGAAATGTCATTTTGAAATGTCTTTATTTTAAATTATAGCCAAACCTCAGATATATGACTTCCATCAGTTGGATGAAAATTTGGCAGTACTTTTCATCTCTCAGGATATATAAAACATTAGGATTTGCAACTGCTGAGATCAAGTGTTCTTACAGGCTACAAGATGAAGTACCTCAGATACTCAGGGACGTTACAGCAAGTGGCTTCTCTTGGTGGAGTAGCAGGAAGTCAGGCTGCTGTCTCGATGGAAGATGCTGCTGGCAGCTCCTGCTCAACTGCCACCAGCTCCTGAAGTGCTTTCCTCCAGCACTCCCTGAGAGCTGCAGCTGTCACCTTTCTTGAAAAGTGGTGACATGGAGCAGCTCAAAGGCATGGGACCTACATAAGTGGTCAAGAGTGTTAATTGACCTGGCTGGGGGACAAGGGGGGCAGGTTGAGTAGGTTTTGGGTTTCCAAAGAAGGTTGCAGACATGTGGGTCTGGCTGGCTGATCTCCTGTGGTGTTTGGGAATGGAGCTACATGCTCATGCAAGCTGCAAAGCAAGGCAGAAATTTACTGCAGCTACCACCTTGTAGGGATTGCCACGTTATCAGTGCTGCCAGAGTTTGTAGTTCAGCTTTCCAAGGTGCAGAATAAGGTTTTCAAGAAGGCCCAGCCTCTACTTACAGGGAAAAACTCTGATGAGAGGTCACCTCATCAACTTCTTGGACCAGCAACAGAAGCCAACAACTTTAAGACAGTGGTTTTAAGTACCAAAACTGCTCTCACATTGCAGGGTCCCTGAACATCTGAAAGCTTTTTGGAAAGCCAAGTCCCAAGCTTTCCTGCTGTTCCCCATTCTGTGCACTGTTTGATCAAATCTATCTTATTTTGCTTAAGAGTAAACCATGCACAATAAAAAACACTGTGACGCAAAGTATAGGCAAAATAAATATTTTATTGGTTTAATATACAGTTTTTTAAAGAAATCAGCCCTTGTGTGTCTTCCTAACACAATTTAAAATTTTATAAACTTTTTCATATAATATTGTAATATTTGAAACTATTTTTGATTAAAGACCTTGACATAGTGTGAAGAGTTTTAGTACATGGAAAAGGCAACGGAGTAAAGAGAGTTCAAGCACAGCCAAAAGGGATATTACATATCCACTAAATGTCTATCTGACCACATAAAAACTCCAATGACTTTCAATTTTCTTCATTGGAACAATCGGATATTCACCAGGCTGACTGAAAATACACTCTGCGAGGGATGGAGAAGGAAAAGAGATTTTTTTCCATTTTCCCATAATATAAGCAAGGTCATTCATGCATTCCAAGTTGCAAATCCTAATTGCTTTCAGAAGATAGTATTTTTATGGCATTTTGGTTAATATGAAGCAGAACATCTCTTGGTATGACTGCAAGTAGTCAACACCAAAAAAAAAACACCCCAGTGCTTAAATAAGGCACTTTCCTATAAAGGGATGAGCAAACAGCAAGGAAGCAAATAAAATTAGTTAAAAGTTGTCTTCTACACAAAGATAAGACTTTCAGTGTCAGAACTTTAAGTAGTTTTAAGAGTAACCTCATGTCATTCTACCACTCTGCTAATAGTAACCGCCTCGAGAATTAACAGCAATTTGTGTAACAGGGTTGTTTCCTTCTTTTGAAGTGGCACTAAGTAACAGCAGTGGAAACCATTATTGGTTATTTCAAGCTCTTAAAGTGGATCAGTTATTGCACAATAAATACCTCATAGAGGTCAGTGTTTTGGGAGGGGTTGTTGTGGGGTTTTTTCTAATTTTTTTTTAAAAAAGCTAGGCTGAATGTGTACGTGTTATTTATAAATTGGTTACACTTGGAAATCTTCAAGTTTCATGATGCATCATTAGACAAAGAAATTAGCTACATAAAAATTTACAACAGGGACATACAAATAAATACAAAAACCTTTCAGAGTGACACAATTTTGCTGATGCTTTAAGGAAAGTAATGTTAAAGTGTCTAAGTCTTTACGGATGAGCTCAAGGAAAGGTCCACATCGGAGAACCAAGCGCAAACCCACAGCAGCCCATCTCAGCAGCTTTAACACTTCCTGAAGCAAAACCAACTTGGCACTTTCACCAGTGGGTGCTGCCCAAAGCAGAATCCCACAGCATTTCCGACTACATCCAACCTTAGAGGAAAAAAAAGGAAGATGAAGACCTAAATTAGATTTTTGGAAGTCTGTTTGTTATGTTTAAGTATGTGTTTTGAAACTATTCATATCTAAGGCAGGCAGGCAAAGTGCAAAAATCCTCTTGCATGGTGCATTCACATATTCATCATAGAGCACACTGAAACTAAAAATCAAGGACCACTCTATGAAAGCTGACAGCAGAGTGGGCCCAACTACAAACCAGCTGACTTTCCAAATCTATCCAGGATTATCAGTATTCTCGGTATTTAATGAACTTCAAATTTGATCTCATATGTTTCATGGAGAAAATGCAAACAAAGCAAGGTGTAAGTTAGCAATGATATTTAACACAATTAAAATAAAAATAAAATCTGGTTCTTGCAGATCCCCAAAGATTACCTGGAGTACCAGTTTCATGGCTGTGTATCTTGTTTTGCAGTTGCAGATCTGCTTTGGGGTGATACAGCTGCTAACAATCCACTTACTATTTCTCTTCTTATTTCACCAACAATAGATTCCTTGATCTGAAAGGGATTAGCCAAAGTTTAAAGGTCAGTGATTTATATAAACAATGGATAAAACTAAATGATATTGCAGATATGTTTGACACTACCAGCATGGACCACTAAAATTCAACTTTCAAAACTGTGACTGGAAAAAACATTAGAAGAATGAAAAAATAACTCTAAGTAATTTTGAAGTTCTTGCAAATTGTATAAATGAAAACCCAACTAGTTTGATATTTCCAGATGGCAACTATATTTATGTTTTACACTTAGGATATCTGGTTTTACGCTAAGAAAAGAATACATTTCAACTATACAAAGTTCTGAAGAAAAACATTTTAGGATATATACATCAAAAGCATCCCAAATGCACTACTTTTTGACAAGATGTTATTCTCTTGAGAAGGAAGGCAGGATTGATCTCCCTCACAAATGGATTACACAGTAGAACAGGTCCAAGTCTGTGAACACAAGCTGTTGCTTCCAAATAATTGAAAAGGAGACAAATCCTAATTGCATACTTTAGCAGGAAAGACAAAGAATTTCAGCAGTTGCTCACATCATCAATGGGCCACAGGGGTTTAATCTATGCCAGTGAAGGCTATTTTTCACAGGATTGTGACAAAACATTTACTCATTAAGTTTTATATAAAACACACCCAGGAGTTTCCAGTAGCAGGCATGTGAGTGTGGCTGAGACTACAACAAAAAAGAGCAGAGCACTGATCGCTACAGTAAAGAAAACAAAGGAGAAAAGGAGGCAAAACACAGTTCTACAAGAGCATATTACACTGGAAAAGAGCAGGGGATGACAAAGAAAAACAGTATGGGCTTCTTACAAGTACAAGAAATCTTTGGCACTAACTTAGTTTTTTGGATGGTCTTCAGGAGGGACAAGCCAGATACAGTTCCAAGGACAGAGGAGGACAGCAACTGTGAGAAGGTACAGGGAGGTAAGAGCCAGAGTCTGGCCTAAGGTCACACAGAAGCACTCAGCATCCCAGTTAAGCAATACATTTTTCTTTTTCACGTTAGTCTCCCCTTTTCCTGGTGCGTCAAAAGGATTAAGCAACAACGTCAGAAGGGTGGCAGCAGCATTAGCAGCAGGTTATTTATCCCTTGTTCTCTTTGGCAGGCAATTCAATCCCTAAACCATTAGTGTGGCAAAGTTCCTCATTTCATTACTACTTTGCATCAAGCAGAAATTCAGAGACTATGATATTGGGAAACAGGTTCCAGTTGGGTTGTTTGCTGATTAACAGACAAAAGAAAAGCCATTGTGCAATAGAGCCTGTTTCACCAACAGCTGAAAGCCCAGAGGATGTCTATGCTGATGCACACATAGATGTACAAAGCTTTAGAACCACTCTAAGCATAGTAAGGGCTTTGGGATTAAGAAATGTAGGCACAGGGAAACCTGCACACAGCACCCCAACTGTCCAGCAGGCATAAGAGAGCCCCCAGCGCTGTCTCCACCTTTCTTCTTCAATATCTCATGGGGTAGGTCTGTGAGTATGCTTCAGAACAGTCATTTTGTACCCTTCTCTCAACAGACAGACAAAAATAAACCTCACTTTCCCAAAAAAAAAAAAAACTCATAAAAGCTTCCCAAATTGGCAAGTAAATGATCTAGTATGACACACAGTCTTGTAACAAAGCAGAGACTGGAAGCAAAGCAGCTCCTGTTCTATTTTCAGCTCTTCCAACAGCTTCTGGCTTGACCTTGATTATGTGAGCCCTCTGCTTCTCACCTTCCTGTCTGGATGACAACAAGGCCACCCTCCACTGCCTCTTTTCACAGCCCCTGCTTCCTCCCCCTCCAGACTCAGCAAGGTCACTCCTGTGAGGTGAGCCAGCACTGACTCCTGCAGTGACTCAGTACCGTGTGTGTGTCGTGACCAATGGCCAATATTTGCCTTTTTCATTATAAATTAGTTAGGGCAAGGTGCACCTTCAATTTGTTCTGCAGAGGGCACAGCCCCCTGCCAAGGCTTCCTCTGTACAGAAGACAGCAAAGCAGTCAATGAATGCTCCATTAATTACTTTTAGCAAGTGAATGAAAAATTGATCATTTGAAAAATGAGAGAACCACTCATTTTTGCTACATTTACTACGTTGATACCTATACTCAATATTGCATTGAAAACACAGGATCACTCTCACTTTTATAACAGTAAACCAATGACCTCTCTTCCTAGAAAAGAATTACCATTACTGCAGTATTATGTGGCTGCTAAATAAAGAACTGATTGAGAGTGAAGTGCATCACTTGTGGCAAATCTGGAGATAGGTGTTCTTCACCGACCAATGAAAAATGGAACAAGGCTCTTCACAGTGCTTATACTTCTGAAGTATATTGTCTATAATTAAAAGAATTCCTTCCTACTCTGTCTTCTTCCCATGCCACTTCTTCATGGCAGCAGCTGGTGAGATTTTATGCTCGAGATAATAAGATGAGGAACCCAGCACCTGCACACGTCAACAACCTCCAGACATTTTGAGGGATGTTGAGCTAACATGGATTTGAATGGAAAATGGAGAAGGAATGATTCTCTGCCAGACCATCTCTGTCCATTTAGACTCATTACAGCCTCTTAAACCAGATGATGACAGGAAAACCATACACTTCCTCAAAGTGTAACTACATTAAGCATCATTTATAATGAAGAACTGTTAGCAAAATCAGAATTTCCACCCTTATAAGCAGAAAATCTTTCAACTAGCACATCTTTTAAACTGGAGAAGAGCAGAGTGAGAGGGCCTGGTGGCCCTCCAAGTGACCCTGTGACTGACACAAGTCAAGCAGTAAGTACTTCATGTGATAATCCTGTGGAGGCCAGGCTGTATGTCATCAAGAGAGCTACTGTTTGCTATTTTAACACTTCAAGTTGCTGAATGTTCTTCCAAGGGAGTTAGTCCATGAATGGCAAAAGTTAACACTGTGGGTTTTTTCCACGGAGCAAAGAGTTACAGGCCAAAGTTCACATGCATTACAGCCCACCCAGGCATATCACACCCACTGCCTGGCTTCTCCCTCCCCAACACAAGGACAGCTACAGAGAACGGGAGGAATGAACCAGGATTTAATATTTCTGAGTGCATACATCAAGAATGCATCCTACCAGATTTCTTTCTTTTGACAATGAACTGGAATTCCTTTGCTAACAACAGTGCTATTTAAGCAAGGCATCATTTCAATTTATGCTCTGTTTTAATGCTTGTGAAATAATAAAGATTTTCCTGGTATGTGTTTAATAGCATGTTCTGGCTCTGCAAAATCCACCTAGTACTGTGAGCCAATGAATCTCCACTCTGACCTGCAAAACTCCTCATGCTGAGAATCTTGAGTTGATCCATAACCCACTGCCAATGAAGTTAAACTGAAGGACAATCTTTCTGTGTGCTCAAATATTCACAAAGTGAGTCAAGCTTGCTTGTTTGCTGACTACTCATCTTTGAATAGCAGCCTCTCAGTTCAGGGTGGATTCTTTCAGCATTACAATGTTCTCAGTGCCACACAACTCAAATAACAATCTCTGTGCAAAGAGTACACATCTTTATTTGCTGTCAACTAATGAAGCTAAAGAGGAACTTTCACAGAGGCTAACCTCAGAAAAAATATTGACTGAAATAATTCTGTCCTTTGACTTCAGCTCACTGTTTTTTGTCTAAGCTGCTTTTGCAGTACTTTTGAATTACAGTTCTCCTTCCTATCTCAGTTTATCCTTTAGCCAGCTTCCACCATGACACCACTGCCCTGAGATGTGGATTTTTACACACAGCCTGGATACAAAGGCCATCCTGGCTTCGCTGCAGGATCAGAAGCACAGTGCAAGGTGGGCTAAATATCTCATGTACCACTCTTCTGATGAGTGGCATGCATCTCATCCATTTCACAGACAAAGCTAAGGTAAATTATCCACAGCTTCAACACACGCAGACCTGGAAGGTGCCACGGCATTACAGCCTGGCCTGTTGTCATTTCTAAGAATAAAATCTCACCAAGTCTTCTGTGGTCTATGGCAGAGCCATACAAAAGCTTCAAGGGACAAGCTAAAGGCTAAGTGTCCAGTGACCCTTGGCTAAAGTATAAGTGGTGCTTCTCTTGTGAAGAAGAGGGAATAAAATCTACAAGTTCTCGATTCCCGTTTCTGTATTCAGAGCAAAGTTTGCTCCACTTTTTCACAGGCACTTCTTTTCAGAACAAGTAATTTCTTTGGCTTCCTTTCCCCATTTATATTACTTGCCAGAGAGCTTTTCTGTCATGCCACTAACAAAACATACAGTTTTAGTCGTGTTTCTTAACCTGGCCCACAGGAAAAATAACCAAGCACTCCTCCCTTTCATTGACTGCCAATAAAACTAGTTCAATACAACTGGTCCAAAATCACTCAAACTCTGAAATAACTTCCCACCTGCCTTCAGCTTGTTTCACTTACATTCCTATAGTCCTTAGTGGTTGGGGTAGAGGGACTAGAAAGTAAGCTTAGCATTTACTACAGCGTTGTTTCAGAAACATTATTTCACCACTCAATGAACTCCAGCTTGGCATTTTAACAAGCAAACATGACAGAAATTTTCACTTGGGAATCTGAAATACTGCTGCTTAACCAAGTAGCAGAGACAGCAAGTTCTTTCCCAGCCATACTTAGCTATTAATTTACATGCTAACCACTACCACTGAAAAAAATGTCCACTGCTTTGCACATGAACAGAGCTGTGGCTCCAACACCTAGTGACATGTTCTGAGCTTTCAGACACAGCACAGAACAGGATGGAGCCTTGGCTGGAGAGGGAAGAGAAAACCTTGGAGGACAGGAGTTACAGCCAGCCTTGTCTTTAGGTTTCAGGACACTCAGTTCAAACATCCCAGATCTCAGCCCCTCCTTCCTCACCTCCCGTATGACTTGCTGCAGCTCCTCCTGCTCCACTGCTTTGTGGATTTCATCAACTGAAGGCATGAGAGGGGTTTTTTCAAGTTTTTGCTCCACCTCTGGCTTGGAGTCTGCAAGCTCCTCAGAGCTTTCCACTGGCTGTCCAGTGCCTGCTCTCAGTGGGGGAGTTGGTGTTAAGGCAACAGAGGCTCGGTACAACTTCTTGCTTTGACTCTTGGCTTTTCTACCTGTGTGACCAGAGCACACTGAAGAGGAATCCGAGTTTCCATGGGAGAATACCGACTCTGTACCCTCTGCTGGGAGAGTTTCCAGTCCAAGCTCTCCCAGTCCTAAGCCCAGTTCAGACTTCAGAAATGACTGCTCTCGAATAAGCTCAGAGACCTAAGGATTCAGAAAAGAAACAGTCCCGAATAAGCAAACAAAAAAGTCACATACAGACATAACTATGTTTTCTGGCTATTTATTTAATCACTTACTCATTCCCTCCATGTAACAAATACAGCTATAAAATAAATATATCCTTTGCTTTTATTACTGCAACAAAGAGGATCATGAAAAGGAATGTGCCTTTTTAAAGCCAACATAAATAAAAATTGTGGCTCTTCCCCAAGCCACTGACTTTTGCAACACATATACATCTTGCCAGAGCCATTGACAGGCACACACGTAGGGGCTTGATTTTCATTCGTTTGGTCTTTTCTTTCTGCAGTTTTTGAACTACTTATTTCAGTAGCAGAAAATGTGCAGAAATAGAAAAAAATAATTTTCCCTCAAAAATTAATGAGGTAGTACCACCATTTGTATCAACTACATGAAAAAATCTCACTTCTACATATTCCTCCTAAAAGCTAACAAGACTCTACAGACACACCTACAGTTAAATCTGGTTAAGGAAAATTGCAGCTGTTTTCAACAAAGCTATTTAAGGGAGTAAAGTATTTCTAAAATTATGTGTCAAATTAATCTCCTGTAACCTATTTTAAAGTAAAGCCTTCCTGGTTCTTTTTGTAAGTAAAACACAGAGTAAACACTTACTGGTTCAATGACGTTCAATGGAGAAGGACATGACAGATTATCAGCACTTCTGCTTCCATACATACCCTGAAAAATTAAGTTATTAAGTTAATGCACTTAGGACTTTCTTAGAGCTCTCAGAAGCTAGTATATTATCATGCTGCATCTCAGACAACTTTCTGTAAAAGCAGAAAGTTGAAAACAGGAAGCAGAGCTGGTTGGAGTAAGTTAATTTCAGTCATTTTTAAAGCTGGCCCTCTTCTATAAAAGGATTTACAAATACAAAGTTATTTATACAGTTCAAAGAATGCAAGTTTGGCTTGAGATCACAGTAATACCATTTTCCTGTTCTTGGGTTTCAATTTTTTTCCCCATGACAAAATACTGAAGAGGAAGATGTGGCCTGTGCCTGTGCTGCTACTACAGAAGATCAATGGCTAAGAAAGAGAAATGAAACCCAGGAAGAACACATGACACTTTTTGTCTGTGCTTCTTTTGTTTGGCTGATGACAGGACTGCAGCACAAGAAGAGAGGAACAGTCCTACGCTGAGTGAAAAAAAAGAGAAAGTATATTGCCATGCCACCAATAAACACAGACAGATGCCTTTTATCCCCCTTCTTGCACTTTTGGGGAGTGTTTGTAGGAGCAGAGCTTCTCCCACTGTTTGTCAGGGAGTCATGTCTTCATCTGAAGTAGCTACAAAAGGCAACAGAGGAAAGAACTCATGACAATGGGATTTCCCCCCCTTTTTTTTTTGTGTGTGTGGGGGGTTTTTTTGGTGGATTTTTGTTTTGTTTTCTTTTGGGTTTTTGGGGTTTTTTTTTTGTTTGTTTGTTGTTGTTGTTTTTTTTTGTTTTTGTTTTTCTTCCCATGGATTGGCAGAGCTAGACAGAAAGCACACTGTTTCTTGGGAGAGAAACACTGTGAATGTCTCATCTCTCTGCCCTCATCTCTCAAGAAAATCAGATCAGTGGAGAACTCCAGAAAGCCCATCACCATGCTCCAAGGATTTTAGACATAAGCCCTAGCTACCAAACCTGTGAAAGTTCAGGGTCATGAAGAGGAAAAAGAAGAAAGCACTGACAGAAGAGGTCTGCCTTTCTCAGCCCTAAAACCCCACAAGGGTTTGGTGTTCATACATATTGATATGGATGAACACCAAGAAAGTCACACACCTTTTCCCCAAGGTGAAATATTGGCTGAAAATGAGAAAATATGACCCCTGATACACATGGCATCATTAGACTCCATCCCACTCTAAGAGTTGTAACAGTTATGAGTTATTATTTGTCCCTGCTCATTGCAGGAGGGTTGGACTAGATGATCTTTAAAGGTCCCTTCCAACCCAAACCATTCTATGATTCTGCGATGAACATTACATTGAGAAAAAACAGATGCTGTTGCAAAACTAATACTTACTATGTGTGCCTGAGGTCTGTAAGGTGAAGACATGTGCAGACTTCTGAGCTGGTCTTCCAAGGCAAGCAGACGTTCTTCCAACTGCATCTCCAACTCCTGGAGCTCCATGCGGACGGACTTCCTCAGGCTCTGCAGCTGGTCAGCTTCGAATCTACGGCAAGGCCATCACAAAGAGAACAAGAGCATTCACTGCACCCAGCTGCAAAGAGGTGACTGAGCAGGACAGCCCCACAAGCAAAGGACTTCATACAAGGGAATTCAAAGCAGAACACAGAAATGTTAGCTGAATGCCTACACGGCACAGAAGTCTTTTTCCATTTATGGAAAGATGTATCGGTCCATAGAAAAAACAAAACCACACAGTGTACCACAGAACATTCTCCAAATATTTTAGCTTTAAATGCAGAAGAAATCAGTATTTCTACATATATCGAATCAAATGAAATTTAAAGCTGATAAGAATTACAAGCACCACAGAGTAATGCAGTAATCACGTTACTTCTCCTGTGTGGTTATAGATTCCCCAGCTCTCACAGCTACATTTTGGCCAGGAAGCCACAGTCTAAGGCAGCCAACTGATTTCAAACATGTTTACTTTTAAAGTGATAGGCCAAGAGCTGATTCAACTAAACTAAATACAAAATCAGTTTCAAAAATTGTTCCAGATCTGCTGCTACTGCAACTCCTGGCGAGCACAACCACTCAGAGCCAGAATATGAATGCCATCTGTAGCCTGCTGAGTAGCCACTGAAAGGTGGAAAGGCATCTGAATGCTGCAGTTTTCGTTCTTTATTTACATCCACAAAGATGGGAGTGACCTAAAATCAAATCTTTCAGATTTCTTTCCCCTGTAACATGCTATGTTCAAGTATCCTATGATAACTACCCTTAAAATCTGCAGCTGTAGAATCACTTTGCAGAAAGGATGCAGAAAAAAAATTAATTGGTGAGAAATAGGGATTGGGAATAGGGAAACAAAGAGTAAAAAAATCTAGAATGAACATGTATAAAGAAAAGAGTAAATAAGATTTTGGCAAAAAACCTCATCTCCAACCCTGTTCAAATTGAAATGAATAGATTTCTTGTTGATCTCAAGAGCAGTAACACATTTTCTGATATGCCACAGTATTTTCTCTTTTTTTGTTTTTTAAAAAAGGTCATTTTACCTTTCCTCCTCTGTCATGTGCTGATAAACCGTGGTCTGTTGACGCAACATAGTCAATTCCAAATCCATCATTTGGGTTCTGAATAAATTGAGATTTCTCCTCACCACTTGTAGCTCCTGGAAAGTATTCTGGGGAAATAAAAATATAATAATGAATTACATAGGAAAATGATTAAAGTAGCCACATTTGCCCAGATGAGCCCTTTGAGTTAACAGCACCTCAGCAACTTCAGCATATGATGGAAGCTGCATGTTATACCATCACAATGAGTGAAGAAAGGAGCATTTTCAGCTGTATCATACAAGCAAACACATGAAAGTGTATTTAGATTAATTCCTTTTTAACGTTATTTGCGGGAAGCTCTCTCTTGAGAACAAAGACAAGCAACTGCCCAAAGTGAGCACAATCTGTGACACATTGAGGATGTTTCCTTGTATTTTATTTTGATGGAGTGCCACTCCATAAATAGGGTCACTTACTTCATAGAGAGGTAGAATGGATGATCTCTGAGTAGTGTAACCAGTGGCAGCTGAAAGATCCTGACCCCTCATCACTGGGTACTAGGGGGAAGAAACAAACAATTTGAAATGGGAAAGGCATCCTCTTGAATGCACAGACACACCAAAAGCAGCCCCTAAAATACAACCTTTCTGGCACTGAGATTTCTGCAATCCATGGAAATACTGTGTTGCAAATAGGCAACCTTACAAAATGTCAGCACCACTTCTTAACTGACACATGTGCAACAATTTATGCTTGAAAACTTAGTAGTATCAATTGTCTCAGCTAATGATAAAAACAACAATTCCAAAACCATACCTGAGCAAATTAAACTGTGTCCCATTTTGAAATCATGATTATAGTAAAATTTGTCATGGGATTTTCTTCAGTTCTTAGTTTGGGGAATTTTTGTTCATTTTGATTTTTAATCTCACTATGTTGCCTTCATCCAAAGACCCCAGCTTGCTAATGATCTCTCATGAAAACAAGATTGAAGAAATGCTATTTGCATGTTGCAACAACATATGGAGCAAACTGATAAAATCCAGGGGTTTGTTACATGTAGAGACACAGCACAAAAAAGAGCACTGGAAACAGCAAAAATGTTTATCTTCTCAAACATGAAAGACAGCTTGTCCTTGAAAGAATTCAAAGGACTATTGATATGCCATGGAAAATCTGAAGCATGTTCATTCATATAGAGAAGTTTTGCTCCAACATGATCACGTCAAGGGGATGGGTTTATCTTTCCTCTGCCAGCTTTCTCTGTTCCCTGTTCTATCAGCAACTTATCTAGTCCTCCTTATTTCCTCTTAAAATCAGAATCAAATATTTAAACAACTCAACTTTTTCTTTAGCCATTGAGTATGCTATGTGCCAAACTCGATCTCTACTGGAGGAAACCAATCTCTGCTGTGAGAAGGACCAAGCCCCCAAAATGAAACCAATTTAGAAAAAATATGCTTGAAGAAGTACAAGTGGGCTAAATGTTATTATCCCCTCCAATGCCCTTTTTATTTTGACTGAACCAGCTTGAGTACTGGATGTAATACAGAGATTTCTTTTTCAGCAGGTTTAGCTAGCATGGTACATGTGGTAGAAGCACTGAGCACACTGTAACCTTACACAGATCAAGGCTGCAATTGGTACACAGGAGAGAATTCTCTAGAGAAGGTTAAGTCCTGAAAACACTTTCTCCCAGGAGCACCATGAACACCACCTTGAGCAATGGTTGACTTAAAACACAGGTGACCACAGCTTCCTGCTGCAGAGCTGGCCACCAAATCTTGCTCTGAGAAGCAAGGCCAGCCGATAGAACCAAAGGAAGACTGGACTCACCTCTAACTTCTGACAAGTGGCAAAGTCAATAAAATAAGAGGCCACCACAGCCTCCCACCTGCAATATGGTACAGGCAGGTGTATGTTTGCTCTTGGGTTAAATGCACAGAAATTTTAGGTCTACAACTGCATAGTATTCACATATTCATACATAAACGAGCAGAGTCTGTAACTGCCTTGCCCACACAGCCTCCTGCAGGAGCTTGCAGGATCCTAAGTTGGATCACTACCTAAGAAAACAGCAGAACCAGGATGGCAGAGGAGGAACAGCTGCAATCAGGAGAGGAGGAGCAGAAGGTGTGGCAGAAATTGGTAAAATTTATGTGCTTGCATTCTTAAGCTTTTCCTCTCTGAGTGATGAGATGGATAAAATTTCACATGCTCTGACAAAATCAATTCTTAATAAAAGACTGATGATATCAAGAACATGTTGGCTAGCTCCAGAGTTGCAAGTGGAAAAGATTGGCATGAAACAGCACAGAAACACAGAGATCAATCACTTACATCATTATTGAAGCTTTGTGAACATAAGGAAAAAAATGCACTTTTAACAGCTGGATGAGAAGTACGTCAAAGAGAAGAGAAATCAAAGGATTGACCAGACCATTAAAGATTCTAGAAATATGCATTTTTAAATCTAAATCTAATGATTCTCATCTCAAAATAAAATAATAGCTGATAAACAGATAAACAGTATGCTGTTCCTCCCTCCCATCCAAGAATATCCATAAAAGCTAAAAAATAAAAAATATTGGAAAAAAAAAATCATTCTGGATCAACTAGAACAAGAAAACATTAAATGCAAAAAAAGTGGAGCATTGAAAAGATGATCATAGAATCACAGAATATACTGACTTAGAAGGGACCCACAAGGGTCACCAAAGTCCAACTCCTGGCCCTGCAAAGGACAGCCCCAAGAGTCATACCATGTGCCTGAGATCATTGCCCAAATGCTTCTTGAACTCCATCAGGCTTGGTGCTGTGACTTCTGTGGGGAGCCTGTTCCAGTGCCCAACCACCCTGTGGGTGGAAAACTTTTTCCTAATATCTAACCTAAAACTCCCACCTTTGAATATTCAAACATGCCTGTTTAAACAGAAGCTCCTAAAACAGCAGCAAATCAGACTTGAACAAAATATCTTTTTCTTTTCCTGATCTGTTGAACTACTCAAAGGAATATTCAGGTTATCACCTTGGTTTGGTAAGGATAAAATAAGGAGCCCCTTTGTCCAGGGGCAAAACTAGGCTTCCTCTTACCTGTGAGAGGTTCTGCAGAGAGTTTCTGATGTCATGTAGGACCCTGCGTAGCTGCATCTCCACAGTGGAGGGTGGGTTCATGGCAGGAGGACGATGAGGAACTCCATGCCTTGGAAAGAAGGGGCAGCTGAAGGGGGAAAGCATGGGACTGAAGGAAGAGCCAGAGATGCTCGGAACACTGTGGGTGCTGAGCGTCCTCATGTGCTCGCACAGCGGCCTGTCCTGCCACTCCGTGGGGAGGGAATGGAGGGAGCACGTGGACCGGGACATGGCTGCTGGGATGTGCAGGGGGCAGCTCTGTACCCTGGTGGGACTGAGCTCCTCAGACAGCCTGCTGGGCCCAGCCTGGGGCACCTCTTTCTTGGAGGACGAAGGCGCAATAAACAGTGTGGATTTGCACACAGGATGGCTGGAGGCTGCCTCCTCCTCACTTCTGTCATTCTCAGATGCTGCTTCCTTGTCCTCCTCCACTTGTGTGTACTTGTAGGTGAAAGAAGGAGGGCTGCAGAGAGTCTCTTTTCCTGGAGTTAACTGAACATTCACAGAGGACACCACTTTCACTGGATTCAGTAACGCAGTTGGGAGAGACTGAGACCGCCTTAGAGGATAGCCCGAGTCAGCAAACCAGAGTCTCTGCTTCCTCAGAAGATCTTTTGACTTAAGCAGAGTGCACCTGGCCTTGGAGTCAGGTGAGTTGATGATCCTCATCTCAGCTCTTTGCAAGGCAACCTGAACTCTATCCACAGATGATGGGGAGGAGCCATCACCTTCCAGAGACTGCATCGACTTGAGGATATGGTGTGTGTGATATTGAGGAAACTCAAACACACTGCCTTCCTCCAGCAGCTCTGATTCTTTTTGCTCACTAGAAATGTCTTCCTCTTTAGAGCTGACCTCTCCTTGGACTGTCTCCGATATATGAGATGACTTGCTTTCTTGTCCTTGATTTTGTTCAGTTTTACAGTCACTAATTTTTCTGTCTTCACTCCTTCTGCTATCAGAAGATGACCCTACCTTTCGTCTCTCTACTTGAGAGATAATATCCTCTTCATCATCGTCATAATCCTCCTCCTCATCATCTTCCTCTTCCTCCTCCTCAAACTTATCAAAACAGGGCAGTTCCTTGGCTATCGGTGTCTTCTGTTCCTCACTGTGAGATGTCACAGTTGTTTCACTGTCACAGCTGTCAGCACTGCTTCCCATGCCCTGCAAAGACTCCTGAACCTAGGAAAGATGAGACAGCAAAGGAGTCAGTCAACTGCTGCCTTCTCAATTGTCAGGCCAAGAGTCCAAGAACACCTTCACAGGACATTGGGGCGGGGAGCAGAAAGAATAATTGTGCAAGAAAATTGTGCAAGAAAAATGGTGCAGGAGAACAAAGAAACCATAGCATCAGATACATTAGGAGTGCAATGAAGCATGGCACCAAAAGGAGGTTTTTATTTTTCTAAAGAGAAAATTCTTCACACATTCCTTTGATTTGACAATAAATTCAATATTGTAAGAAGAACAGAAGTGGCAAAGGAGTAAGAGCAAGAAGAATACAACACTAGTATTTTAAGTAGTGATGACACTCAGCTGGGTCATGGTACAAAGCATTTCCCATTTATAAAGGTTCACAACAGTGAAATGAAGAGTAGCATTAGGAAATGCAGAATACCCTATCTCAATATCAAAATCTCCCTCAGAAATCTTAATTATGGAAGGCAGAGATGAAAGGCAATATGGTTCATATTTTGAGTTCTCTCCTGAGTTTCAGAGGAAGGCTATGGGTGCAAGAGTCAATAATTTAACAGTAGATGGCACTAAATTACCATACTTTTAAGAAACAATATATACTCCTCCATATCCCCTTCCTCTTTTCACAGGTTCTCTTCACTAGCTGCCAAGCTCTCATTTCCCCTAGCTGCATCATTCACCCATATTTTCTGAATTCAGCTCAGCACTTGGTCAGAATTAAGGAGTGAAGGTGGCAGAGGAGAGCCTAGCAATTCCATGGCACAAACCTCATGCAGCCTCAACAGACCTTTTCCAAACAGCATAACAGAAAAATCTGTTCCCTTTACAGCTGACACAGATCAACTCCAGCAATATTCCAGTGAAAAGGTACTTAGCTGCAACATACTTTTAGTGGGCTCTTAATCAGGTTGCAACCAACATAAAGATCAGGAGTGACAAACTCTCCTCTGAGTCACCTTCTAACATGCCTGTCAACTTCAGTGCACTCACAGCTCTGTAGAGAGCTGAAGAAGTGTCAGATGATTATGCTCTTTGCAGGAACTCAGGATCATTTTTCCCTTTATTCCTCCCTTTCTTGCTCTTGGAAAGCATTAAGCTGATGTTTAAGGGAGACAAAGACCAACACCCTCTTGGCTTTTATTTTGGTACTCAGTTGAAGAACTACTAAATCAGAAACCCCAGAATTCCAGTACCAAAATGAAAAAGCAACACTGATGGATGAAGAGGGTAAAAAACTCTTCCAAGTAACTGCCAAACAGCTTTTAAAATGCTTGGTGTGCCACACAGGAGAAACATGTGGTAGCATAAGAAACAGTTCAGCAGATACAGGCTATGGAAATGAAATTGCTGGAGATACCCAGAATCCCATTTATTCCTTTGGGCTGTGGTCTAGGTCTCAAAGCATTTCTCTGGCTGACTGACAGGCCAATCAAATCATGGCTATTACTGTGTGAATGCTTTAGGAGAACCAGGAGAACAGCTCTCCAAAATATCAGATACAATGCTGTGCAAGCATGTGTATTGAGCACACACCTAAACACCAGGCAGGAACAAAAGCTTTCCCTAAGACATGAGGTCTCTGGTCAGCATCACAGCAATTTCTGGGACTAAGATCAAAGAAACTGGAACAAGAAAGAGCATGGAAGATCAAGATCAACTAAAATTAGTCTATCTTCACAGTAAAGCTAGTGTGAAATTGTTTTCATTTTCTGTCAGTTGGTAATTAAAAAAAAAGAAAAAATGCAGGGGGTGGGGGAGAGAAGAACATGGGCAGTGGGAAGGCAAAAATGATAAAAAAAATTAAATAATCAGCAGAACAGCTTTAATCCTTCAAGACCTTAATTTCTACCCACTACTGAGAGGAACTGACAGTGTGAGAAGATACACCAGTAACAGCAAACAGAACATACTGAATTTAGACCTTATTCCAGTCCCAAATATACCCAGATTACCCTACCAGAAAGGCTTTCAAGTTTAAACACAGAGACTTGGCAGGTCCAGCTCTGAAAACTATGATTTTATAGACCTAGACTGACAGTCACAGTAGCAGTCAAACATCAACATCCCCCCTACTGTTTCTCACTAATCAGGAGAATTTCAACCACAGGATGAGAGCCTTACCTGAAGCTGACTGAATGGAGAACAGTCTGTAGAGTCCTCAGCAAAGCCACTGCTGTCAGAGTGCTGACTTGCTGTCCTTAAGAGCTGATCTGTTTCAAACAACCAAAACCCAACTGTAATTACTTTACAAATCACAGCCTTTCAAGACCAATCCCAGTCAATACAAACTTTCCTTTTACAGCAAAACATCATGAAATGGGTAATACAATTGCTTTTCAGGTTCCACTTTGAATGAAACAGAGAAACAACTAGTTTGTTTCAAGCAAAATCTCTCTCACCCAAAGCCCTACTTGTGAAACTTCAAGCAACCATTTTTTACATTTTTCCTGCCTGTGCTGAGGAAAAAAACCTCTGCAGATACTGCCACTGTTGGAGTTCTCCTGTCACAAAACTGTATCACTGATTAATTCACACACAGGCAGTGGAAGAGCTGCTTTTGTGTTGTAAAGTACAGATTTGACACTTCTCCTGATCATGGAGATCCTGAAGATAGTGGTCTCCTACCAGCCTACACCACCCCACACACCCAAAAGGACAGCAGCAGATGGGCAGAGAGAGCCATTGGAGGACTCTGCCAACTGCTGGAGAGGGTCCTCCACTGGGTTAGCAGACAAATGCAGAACATCCCTTACACATCAATGGGCAATCTGCCAAAGCACATTCCCAGGGCTCCTTTTATACACGAGAGATAAGATCCTCCTGCTTGTTCCTTTCTACTCTCATTAGGTAAGCATTAAAATAGCCTAAAGAGGCTCTAAAACCCTAAGTGCTTCCCAGGAGTGATTTCCTCGGGTGCAAGCACTGCACTCACTAAGCAGCTTTGCAGGGAGATCTCAGCAAGCCCTGCAGCACACTATTGCATGTATATTTTTTCCAGACTGGACACAGGAAGCACCCACTAAGTGCAATGTTTACCTTATGGCACCAGAAACATTTTACCCAGCCTGAAGGGAGCAACAACCTTATCTCACCTTTAGGTCTCAGCAGAAGTATAAAATCTTGGAGATGGGAAGTAACTACAGGGAAGTAACCCTGTCACCTTCTCCTCTCGAGTCTTAGGCAAGCTTGCTGCTGTCTTCTCAAACGCTCAATGCAGAATTTTGCCCCAGTTAAATGTAGTCACATAATGCATCCCAGTTCACAGCTCAATGCATTGGAATGCATTATAAAAACTGTTGGCTATTCACAAGTAATTTTTTTTAGTATTAATTTTGATAAACATTTTACTAACACAGACATAAGTAAGAGCCTGCAACAGCCTGTGAAGACCAGTAGAGGCAAACTGCCCACTAAGCTTCTGGATCAGTGACGTCACACAGCTTTTAGGGAGTGCCTTTCAAATTGTGCTGCTGCTCTGTTATCATGGTAGCCACAATATCCTGCGATGACAAACAACTTTTCTACCTCAAGACAGACATCCCCACCCAACTCCCAGTAAGGACAATGGAAATTACTTCCCTGAGAACTGGATCTTATTAACTGACCAATTCACTTAATACAGCTGAAAGAGCATGCCATGAACAGCATGCCACTACAGCTGAAGTTGGGGGGAAGCTGTTACCTTCTTCATGGTGAATAGTTATCTAATTTTGTTGCCAGACATTCAGTCTCCTCTGTCCCTTTTCTTATCTGGTGAATTTTAATAGAAGAGGGAAAAAAAAAAAAAAGAACACTAATGGTGAAAGCCTTAGCCTCTCTTAGGAAAGAGATCCCAATTAGTTCAGATAAAGCAATTCACCAGTGCATGTGCATGAACTTTATTACTGGTCAACAGAATACTGACCTGCCCTTTTGCTTCCTTCTCAGTCAGTATTTCCTTTTCAGCTACAGAAAGGAAAATTACATCTATATATTTTCTGAAATCAATTCTTGGGCTTCTCAGACACACAGTACTAAAGTTAAAATCAGTCTTTCAGATAATTTTCTATAGCATTGGTTATTTATGGACATGCTTTGACAGCCTCTCAGGACAGATACCACTAGGCAAGGCATCAGCCTAGTGCAGCCATTCACACCGGCCTCATTTATCCATGGCAAGTGACTGGCACAGTATGAACAGATTCAAACTGCCCTGGTTTAACCTAAGGAGACCCAGCCCCTTCCCACAGTTATCCCTTGCTTTCTGTGCTACAGAGCTGCTAGGATTTTTTAACATTTTAAAGCACATCAGGAAAGATGTTCTCTAAATAGTCATCTGCTACCACACCTTACCCTGCTCCTTTGCAAGTTCTTAGGGTTTTCCACAATATCACCATGATGTAAATGCAGTAAAAAATTATAAAGAGCTGGAATCTCTACTGAATCAGTAGTGAAATGACAAGGTTTGGTTCTGTACAGACTGGAAATACCAACTAGTACACTGGGATATACAGATACATAATGTATCCACCCTCTTGACAAGACTGATCCAGCTATGTAGCCTGCTCTACCGCACCTGGATATCTCAGATTCAAGCAAACAAGGGGAAAATAGGAAAACACTTTAAAAAAAGCTACAGATTTACATTTGCATCTTGACTAAAGGGCCTCCTGGCAAAGAAGACTCTTAATACAAAGAGTCTGCAGTGAGATATGGGTCCCCTCTCTTCACCTTGAGTGCAGAAAACTCAGCAGCAAAGGTTGATTTACAGGGGCCAGGCTGGGATCATCCCTTGCCCTCTGCAACCCCAGCAAGGCAACTGTACCTTCTGCAAAGGTAGGTACCACTGCACAACACTGACTCTGCCACTTAAAGCTACTGTCAACACTACACAGAGGAGATCTTCTGAACTACTGGGAGGAGGCCAGGGGCAGGATAATAACGAAAGTGTGGAAGAAGGAACCAGCTACAACAAACAAAACCAGCAGGAACAATCAAACTCCCATCCCAGTTTAACAGAGCACAAATTAAAATGCTTATTGGATTGTTGTTTTAAACTATATTTAAAAAATATCCAAGTATATCTGGGCACTGAATATATGTAAAAACAAATTGAGTATTCATAAATAAACTAAATAAACTGAAAATGTTCTAAACATAGAACACATGATGAAGAATCAAGTCTGTGGTTTACAAAACATGAGAGCAGATTCATCAGAACATCCCTGTCAGGGAAATGATTAGTTCATCTATTGTAACATAATAATGAGCCACCAGTGTCAGTCTCACTCAACTGCTCACACAGAAGAGGAGAGGAAATATGTGGAAACTGTCCATAAAGTTTTAACATTTGTTTCTTGTACCTGCACTATTGGAAAAGTTCTAATGCACTCTGTATTTTATAAGATAATCAATTAAATTAACATTCCCAACTCAACTACGAGGTATTTCATTATGGGATTAAATATCAGCTGTCCCTCCTTGCACTGATCACACCATGCACCCCAGCACTAACAAAACCAGCCCAATAGGGAGCCCTGCTGCAAAAACTCCCTGAGTCCCTGGGGATTTCCTTGCATCTGGACAGATAAGCACAGACTCCCACAAGTACTAAATCTGTTCCAGATGTTTTCTTCTCACTCCCCCATCTCCAATCTCCTGTGGAGCTGCACCCACAGAGAGCTATAAATACAATAATATATTAAGGACAGGAAGTGCTGATGATGTGCTTTCTTCCCTTTCAAGGATTAAACTTGCAAAACCAATAACCTTAATGCCTTAAAAGAAACAGGTCTGTGGCTGC
The DNA here is from genome assembly GCF_027477595.1 of Haemorhous mexicanus. NCBI lineage: Eukaryota > Metazoa > Chordata > Aves > Passeriformes > Fringillidae > Haemorhous > Haemorhous mexicanus. The sequence continues at coordinate 23,851,740 of NC_082348.1, read as the reverse complement.
TCAAAATTTCACAGAGCCAGGTTGATGCCAACAACCAGACATTCACAATTTGCGGTGTCTTGAGAATACTTTTTCTTCAAGGCATTGCATCTGTTTTTGTCTTGCTTTTGGGGCTTTTTTTTTCAGAATGCAAGGTGTTGCTGTATGGTATGTCCATAAGAATTTTGGTTTTGCACTAACAAACCTTTCTACCAGATAACTTTGCAATACACTTTTTATACTGGACATTTAGCAGGGCTGTGTGTGTGTTTGCAAACTAGCTGAAGCTTTTCATTCTTGTGCTCCTAAAACAACTGAGACAAGAAACATGCTTTAATTAGTAGTCTAAACAACAGCAGACTGTGTTGTTCAACCATAATAGTCAACAGTCAACCAGACTATTTCAGTACGAAAGAGAATGGCCTTTTTTTTTTTAATTTGAGTACTTCACTTCTTAATGAAGACCTTCTTAATATGCCTTACAAACCATTGTAAATTTCAGAGAAAGCATCCACAGCCCCCCGTGGAGATGTAAAATGACACTGCAAGGTTTCTAATAATCTGTACCAAAGAACACCAACTCTACTAATTGAAAAAGAAACACCACCACATAAAAAAAGAAGTACAGAAGTATTCCTTCAGGGGAAGTATTCATCTGGAACAAATCTTTAGTTACACTGTAGAGACAAAGCCTGAAAAAGGTGGGTTTGTATAAGGATTGTCAACTGAAATCGTACTTCAACAGAGGACCTGAGGTTGAATTTTATGCTGATCCCACCTCACGAGATTGCTAGTGAGAGTGGCATTTCACATTCAATGACCAGCATTTTTTATAAGTGACCACTAACTTTGGATGCCTTCTAACTTGGTGAACATCCACTTTCTGAGAAAGCAGGCTGAAAGGCCTCTATGCTGTCTCATGTTGGACAACTTACAAAAAAAAGTTGGCTACAGTTTTTTTACATTTTGGGTAAGTTCTCCATCAAATGTTTGTCCTCTTGGCAACTTGACTGAAATCCACATACAACAAAGTCTTAAATTTTTCACATCTCCCAGGTGAAATAAAATGCTGGTCTCAGACTGACTTTTAGCAAATGTGCAGGCATTGATACCCTTGTCAGATAAGTCACAGAACACTCCAGGCAATGCCTGCCTGACAATAAAGTGTCACCATTACTCTGTGCAAAGTGTATTCAGAAATAGGAGGGATGTAGTGCCTGGGAAACATGACCCAGCCTGCTTCTGTCAGACTGGAGTCCCATTGCCAGAACTGTTGGTAGCTTTCAGCACTAGGAGTACACACAGGACCATCTCACTTTTCTTTCTCGTGTGGCGGAAGAAGAGGGTAAAATAACTACTGGGAGAAGAAAAGATGAAAAAAATTATTTTTTCTCCTCCCTGACTGCAGCTCCTTGTTCCTTAACCTGGTTTTCTCTGAAAAGCTCTCCCTGAAGCTGGAGAGGCCAGCAAACAGGAGACCTGCCCTATAAAGACTGCACTTCTTTTCATGTGGTCATGTGGTAAAGCAGGTGGAGGAAGAAGGAAGCATGTAAGGAGGAAGTACAAGGAACAGTCAGAGATTCAGTTTCTGGCAATCCCTAGTGGCCTATGTTTGTACCAGAGGAAGCTTAGTGAGCAGCAGGCTGTGTTGTACAGAACACTGATGAACAAGCAGCACAAGCTATCACCAATAACCAGGCATCTCCAGCACTCCAGGGCACTCTCAACCATGTTCATGCAACTCAGCTGACAGGTCACACAACTGTCAATTCATTTGTGCAAATGCAAATAAGATGATCTGTGTTTCTTTAGACAGGTTTTTCTGCCTCTCTTAAGTATCTCGAGATGCTATTCATGTTTCACCAAGAAATTGCATGCATCTAAGCACCTCCCTAAGTGCAACAAGCTCTAGTTCCTCTTTAATTAAATGTATCAGCTAGAGAATGAACTTCACTTGCCCAAACCGGGCAAAGTAACAATCACAAAAAAACTTTAAAATCAGCTTTATCCCCCTCCCAAGCCATAAAACACATAAATAAGAATTTGAGATGAAAGCACAAACTAAGTGAACCACAACAGCCAGTGCACAGCATTCTCCATGTGAGGGACTACAGTTTCCACGTGGGTGTAGAGACACTAGTTTTCTGTGCAGGCACCCTGCAAACAGAGCAGTAGTGCATAGGAAAAAGCTGCATCTATCATGCAATTTAGGTTTAAAACAATGTAATTTCAGTTTAAATGGGTATCTTAAATTACAGGATCTACTAAGGAAAAAAAAAAATCCCACACAACCTGAATTAACATTTCAGGCCATCTGAACTACCATCAATTACACAAAAGTGAAAACAGCCAGTGAGGTTATAGGGCTGTTGTCTTGCCTGTAATTTGGTTGCCACCTTGTAGTAATGTTCTGTGATTTAGCTAAAAAAGAAATCTTTTTTATTTCTAGAGAGAAAACAAACTTTAGAAGCTTAAAATATCTGAATCAGCTTTTCAGAGATGGAAGGACCCTCAGCAGTCTGATGTCCTCAAAGAGGCTGTGGTCTACTCACCTTTCCTTGACTTGGTCACTGCTAGCTGATGTGTAGCTGAAACGTGAGGTAGATCCCCCTCTGTGCTCTGGATCTATCAGGAAGAGGAGATGAATATTTTGTCAGGCCAACTGGAATATATTCCTGTGCTTAGGAATGCCTAAGCTATACACATTGCACATGCAGGAGGAGTTTTGGTGGTTTTTCCCTCCAACTGAACAGCCTATACTGGTTGAAGGAGCAAACTGTGATCTCCTTGAACCACCTTTCACCAGGCATTCAGCAATGCTCCTGCAGGAGAACAGGGACCCTTGGGCAGCACCTCCCACGCAGAGCACAGACCTCCCCTCTGGTTACCCACTGCACGCAAAAGACCTGGAAATCACATCCTGTGACAACACAGAGCTCTCAGTTCCTCCTTGGCAAAACACTAAAATTACTGTGTGACAACACCTCTGAGACCACCTTTACACTACTGTCTTGTTCCAGTCAGATCTCTTGGCCCCTCATTTGAATATAAACAAGTACAATACATGTAGAAAAATGTATCAGGAGGTCAGCACACATGGACTGTCATCTGCTGCCCTACCAACTATTTTCTACAAGCCACCAGTCCTCCAGCAGAAGGACCCAGACCCAGCCAGAACCTACTCCAGACTTCACCACACCACTACTCAGGGAAAGAATAATTCTTATGTCTTCCAGCACAGAAAGGGAAGATAATGTATTCAGATCCATGCACGTTTCAAGTGGGAAATTTAAAACTACATAAAAATGAATCCTTTCACTCAGTAACTTTGTGAAACACTGATTAAGAAAGCAGTTCTCAGGCAAACGTTCAAACAATGAAAAGAATATCTAAAATCTGAAGAGGGAGGCCTTTGTTTGGTTCAAAACCTAGAATATGTTCTCTCTTTTTGCATGTGATCCCGAAAAAATCCTAATGGATCACACGCAAGTCTATATGCACAACCCCCATCCAACTATCTCCAACCCCTCCCTCTAATGGGCTACCAGCCCAGTTTCAAAAGTATCATGCAAATAATTTATCTCAATTTTTTATCAACTTAAAAGTGTAAAAATCAAGATACTGATGTTGATAAGCCAAAATTAGTATTTGACTAAAAAAGAGCCAAATACTAATTTTATATATTTGCATTGATCTCATGTGTATAGCAGCCACAAGAGCGCATTTTCTTAATTACAAAGGTTTTGAGGAGTACTTGGTATGAACTTTTCACCATTTATAAGTGAGCAGCATTAGTTTTGCACAATAACCCTAGTGGCTTCTGTTCTTTTAGGAGATGAAGGTTGTACCAAAGGGATAAATCCTTATTTTATCCAAGTGCAGGGGACCACAGAAGGTGCTCACCATTTATGACTAGGAAAAATTCAGGGGTTTTTTTGTTGTTGTTGTTTTGTTTGGTTTTTTTAACAAAGAACAACAAGTAATCTTACAGACACTTTAATAAAACTGGCCTTCAGGAAGGTGTCTTGATTCTCTCAAATCTCCCAGTTTCTGATGGCTAAATTTGCAGCTTTCCAAAAGCTAAGACTCTTCTCATTTAAACACCATCCACCTCCTGTCCTTGGCTGGGAGACAGCATTCCAACAGTGTCCGTAGCACAGTACAGCTCCTGAAGCACCCAGAAGCTGCTTCCCCATCCCTCCTGCCAATATTCATGCTGGTAAGTGACCTTCAGGACTGTCATTGGCCACCTCAGGAGTGGGTGTTTGGGGGAAATCCTGTCCTGACTCACTCCCACACTAGCTATCTTCACAGCCGCAGACTTCCGAAGGGCACGCAAACCTCCAAGGCATTTGTAAGCCTTGGAAGGAACTTCCTTGATATATCTGTCATCTTTCTTATGCATAAGAATGCACTCCAAGCCAAGCTAGGAAAACAGGGGGAGGAGTTATTGTCACTGTTTCTAATACAGTTTATTGTTCATTACACCCTGCTTAGAGACGCACAAAAATAAAATCACACTGCCAGGAATTGTTCTAAAATATCTCCAGCAAAACTGAATCCCTCCCTCCTAGGGATCTGTAGGCACTTGATAAGTATATACTATACTGCATAAACAAAAAAATCAACCACAATCCCATCCCACATCATATGTTGTCTTGCCAAAACAGCTGTGTTTATGCCTGGCATCACTGCACAAAGTGTGCAACCAAAACTTTGCCAACACATCACACTTGAGCAGAATTCAGCGAGTCTTTCCAGCCAGCTTACTCTGAAGCAAAAATCCACACCTCTTTTTAATATAAACACATGTATATACATGTGTATAAAATACATTAATTGTTTCAGTTTTGCCCAAGGGTACCAAAAATGGATTTCTCCTCTGAAATATATGGCAAAATGCATTACTGCTCAGTCCTATCCAATTGTGCCAATGCAAACATTTCTGTAGCTACACAACAAGCTGTATCAAGAAAATTATCTGGCTGAAAACTAAGCCAGGAAAAAGAAATAAATCAAAATACACTGAGTTTCTTTTTCCCCTCTTAACTGGACTAGTCCTTTGTTCTGGTTCAGTAGATGGCCACACAACATGTGGGTAGGACTCACTGGAATAAACAAGTGCTAGGGAAGCACAAGAGGCTTGATTACCTTTTTTTTGCTTAATAAGTGCCTTCAGCTAAAACATTAGTTGATCCAGAAGAGCTTTTCATGACAATATGACACCAGACACAGTATCTTCTAGATCATCACTTCATCATTCACTGTAAAATTCTGTGACTTTTCTATTCACTTGCTTTCTTCATTTCACCAATGAAATCACAATATCCTAAATTTTATGTATCTATTTCACATCGACAAAAAACTTAACTACTGAAATTTTAACAGTCACATTGAAATGTGCCCACAAAAGCATCCACTCATTTAAGAATATTGAGACAGTTCTTACAATTTGAGCAGCAAGTCTATACAAAAATTGTATTCTTGAATCTGTAGGCTGTATGTTTACTAGCCTAATAAACAAATCACTTACAGGAACCTGGGAATTAAAATTCCTTTGGGACAATTATCAATATGAAAATGGATATCTGCATATACGAAGATGTTAAAAGACACCCAGCACAGGCTTTGTAATTAAGCCTTGCCAAAAGTCATGTCACAGCGACTTTCAATGTGCCAATTTCCAGAGAACAAATAAATCAGCTTGGAGTAGATTGTAATCAAAACCGAAAGTTGCATAAGATGAGCACCTCATGCTGCATGAAAGCCCCTCCTTTGTTTCACTGCAACAAAACTCTTGCTTTATTCACAAATTTATCTTTAATAAACATCAATTAATAAACTGAATTTACTTCTAGGCAACAAAACTAATGATTTCTAGTTAACAATTTCAGTAAAGCAAAAACTAAATACACAAGGTTTTGCTGCATACAAAGCCTAACCTAGATTTACTTACACAGTGAAACCTTCCCAGGAGTTATGCCAGTGATAGCAATTACTTGAATTTGATTATAAAAAAAAAAAAGAATGAGAACTTTCCCACTGACTTTGGAACAACAGCAGCAGCAGCAGCAAGTTACCTCATTAAGAGGATCAATTAGAGCAGCCTGCAACTGCTGAGAAAGCGCAACACTCAGAGAATTTAAAGTATTCCTGGAGAAAGCACCGTCAACTGCACAGGAGGGAACATTCCTGTGCTGGCAGACAGGGAGTTATGTAAACTGTATGCACAAAGAAAGCCATGTATCTTCACCCACCTCTTCCATCTCAAAGGAGTCCTTCTGCTGCAGCATGAGGTTCACGACGGACGGGTTTGCGAGGGGAGCGCAGGGGTCTCTCCCCGGCGATGCCGTGCACAGTCTCTGGGTCAGGACACTGCTGTCGGAGGTACTGGAGCTGCTGCTGAGGCCTGGCGAGTCCAAAAGCCCGGGCTCTTCGCATGGTCTATCCTGGGCACTTGCCAAGCTGCCACCCTGCCCATCTGCTGGAGGCACAGAACCCTCCTGTGCTCCGTCAGCCGCAGCAGGGAGGTACACAGGTCTCTCTGCGCGACTGCCGGCTATCTCCTCCTTTACAGGAGCCAAAAAAGAGGGACAGTCTTTCTTTTTAGGATATTTTGGCAATTTAGAATCATTTTTAACATCATTTTCCTCACTCCCTACTTCAGCTGGACTTTTCCCTTTTTCAACAGGCGAAGGACTTGAGGAGCTGCTGCCATCAGCTTGCTGTGTGCCACACAGATTGAGTTTTGACAAGGTCTTCATTAACCGACTGGCTGTGTTGCTGCGATTCAAAGGGGGAGGGCTGGATGCCTCTTTGCTGGAAGACACTGAATTCATACTACCAATTTTTTGCAAAGGAGTCCCAGAGACTTGGGAATACAAAGAAGAAAAAGCATTGGCCACAGTAGTAAGCACTTCAATCTGACGAAAACGACCTGCACAGGAATGAAACACAAGGCATATCTGAAGAGGGAATTTTGATCATAATGTCTGCCCAACCCCACAACCCTCCTCCTACTTTTATCCAGTGCTTCTAAGGCTGAATGAACACTTCCTAGACCTGTAAGATGAAAGTCATACCCTACTATGGAAGAAAAGAATCTCTACTAAATGCAGAAGAACAGCACGCAAAGTTCTCCCAAATTAAATCCGTGGCATATGTGTGTGAATGGAAGTTTATTTACAAAATGCTAGAAAGGAAGTGTTACTCACATTGCTCTTTCCAGCTACAACTACAAAAGGACAGCTATGCCCTCATTTCAGCAGCGCTCATTACTGATCCAACAAAGCTCTTGTCCAAGCCCATAGAAAAACTGCCCCAGATTTCAACAATGACAAAAATAGGTCACTGCCACCCAGAAAAAAAATCCCACCCAGCGATAGAAGAACACCAGAAACAGAGGGATATTGCTATTTGTTTCAGTGCTCTAAAGCTGCAACAGAAGAAAAGATGGGAATGATACAAACCAGAAGGCAGCACACCTTACAGGATGCCTTTTATTTCCCTCCTCCACTACAAACCCTTCCACTCACCCCACGAAGTACCACCCTGGTGGTCACCTCTTGCCTATTTAAGACCAAGCAAGAGTTTTATTATGAATTCTGAATGGAATGTTACCTTCAGGCTGTAGCAGAGTTTTGACAGAGTATTAGATACACACCTCTTTTGGGGTTGTTTACATAGTTAATAAACTCATAAATAAACTGTACTTCAAAAACATACTTACTTGTTAAAGCAAAACTTGGATTTTCCACTTCCATACGCTGTATTTGGGCATTCAAAAACACTTTGATATCTATCCCTCTGGCAAATGATGATGAATTAAAAAATCTCGCTGGAATTTTTGAAGCAATATCTGGTTCATCTCTTCCAAACCCAAGGTTATAGAGCACTTCTTCAGGATCTTCCTCATAAAGCTCCAGTAATTCAGAAACACTAGACAAATGAAAGATGTTAACCACCCACATGTCTCCTTTTAAGATCCAGTCCCTTCTATCAAACTGCTAACTCAGCCCAGTAACCACTTTGGTTTATTGAACTTTTGACTCCTACAACTCAAGACTAGTTTTGGATATAATTGTGGAGATCTCTGCATCTCAAGTTTTCGTTCCCATTATGAGAGCCACTGGCCCAGACACATCACAGATCCAATCCCATAATTTCTAAAATCAGTCCTATTCTGCAGAGCCCAAATTTTAAAATGCCATTAAAAGTTCAGGCATTTTTAATGTTTAGGTCCATTTGTTAGCATTTACTGAAAACCAGAACAAAAGACAAACAGAAGTTTTCCAAGCAACCAAACGAAAATTCCTTTCTCAGCAAGGCACACAAAACAAGCCAAGCCCATGTAACAGAAACAGACCTTTAAAGCACAGTTTTACCTTGAAACAGTCGCGCTGCTTTTTCCAGAGCCGGTAGAGTTCATACTTCTCCCCTTCTGATGGAACTGCAGCCTCCTGTCCTTTGCCAGTACACCATTGCTGTCAACACAATCAGAGAGGACCCCTGAGACAAACCTCTTCTGTTCAGGGACTTGATTCTCTGTTTCACTGGAGAGCTAACCTGCCAGCACTGCCGAATTTCTCTTTTTCCCTTCAGTGTTCTCTGGTTTATATTATCCATGTCATTTATTGAAATGCAGAAACAAAAGCAAACCCTGGGCCACCTCAGTAAAAATGCACAGAGACAGTAAGACAGTAGGAAGGCAAATACGAGCTGGGAAAACAACCCCCGATCTGCCCTTGCTGCCCCACCCTCGCTGTTCCCACCCTCCTCCAGTAAGGAAGCCCAGCCTCGGGTGAGCTGTCCTTGCCCTGCCTTTTCCTGCCTCCCCTGGGCCGCTGCCTCCTCCAGCAGGACCACCTCTCCATGTAAGGGCACCCTCTCCACGTACCCTGCTCACCCCATGTGCCACCTGCCCGGACCTGGCTGGGGAAACTGAAGAGGCTCCCAGGGAAATGAAGCAACACAAGCTCCAGCCCACACTGCTGGCCAGTCTCTTTCCCAATCCCAAACTATTTCTTCCCTGCATCTGGAGAAGCTGCCAGAGCATTAGGTGGTATCCTGGGTTCAAACATACTTTTCCGGTTAATCTCTCTGAGGAACAAACTGTTCCTCCCCCAAACAGCCACCAAGAAACCAAAGGTGGCAGAGGATTCACCTAGGAGTGTATATTTAATTATGGAGCCCAACTCAGGAGGAATAGAGAGGATGCTTTCCACAGGGGCTGTGCAGTATTCACTGAAGTCTCAGTGGGGTTTTAGTTTCAGCACCTTTTATTTAGAAGCTCTAACCATCTCTCCTCTCTCAAAGTCTTTTTTCCCTGCTCCCAAAACACATCTGCTGTGACAGGTAAAACTAATTTTCCCTTGAAATTTCTGAAACAGTGAGCAATCAGTGAGGCAAAGAAGGTTAATCATGCAACATTGCTAAGATTTGTCATTTCTCTGTTTTCCCCCTGCTACTCCAAAATCTACGTCAGGTCTGCTGAAAGAATATAAAATCTTAACTTATTTTTTTTTTCTGCACCTCCTAACGGCTCTTTCTGTGTTATCTGTATCACTTCCTTCACTCTCATGTAAACAGATACAAGCAGAAGAGCTGTAGCTCCATGGTAGCCCCCATGACTTCCACTGCCCATTCTCCCCCCTGCCCTTCAGTATAAATATTCCTCTGAAGTAAACAAACACAAAAAAAAGATGTTTACCATGTTTCTGTTTGGGTATCACTTCGTAGTTGATTAGCTGTAGAGAAAGAAGAAGAAGTTATATTCAGACCTCTTCAGAGCTACACTTCTCACAATCAGTACAAAGAAGCAGACAGTGAGCACGCTTAAAAACAGTCCTGCAAAAACCAGATTTTACTTCTTCCATAAAAATGGGATTGTCAAGGGTTTCTAATATATGGCTGATATAAAAATGATCTGGTTTATTAAAGCTCTGTTTACAATTAAATCTCATATGGACACACGTTTACATCCTGTCATTAATCTCATTACTTAAAATTTAAATTGTGATAAGCTGGTAATTGTTATATAAACCATTTATTGCTTTGCAACTGAAGCCATGATTACCAGCTGCAGGGCTGTTCCTGGGTGGGAAGGGGAGGAGGACAAGCAGGCATGCAAAGATTGCTCCAGTTGAGAAAGCAAAGAATAAAAGAAAGGCAGAAGGCCCCACGGCCAGATGCTGAGACTATTTGTTCATCTTTTTATCAGCAAAGTGGGGCAGGGCCCTGGCTGCCTGAGCCGTGCAATACATGGACCAGAGAGCTCAGTGAAGCCCTTGGTGCTGATGGGGCCAGCAGACATTGAGGGATAGGTGATAGGGCTCAGAGTTGATAGCCTCAGGAGGAAGGCTGTTCCCAGGCACCAAACACCTGGTCACCAGGCTGACAGGGAAGTCAGCACTTTCCACAGCTGGATCACATGGGAATGTTCCAGGCAGCATTATTCTTTCAGAACTGAACTTCAGACTTAAATTATGGGTTCTCCAAAGAGGACACTCAGCATTAACAACTTGCCACAGGAGACAGGCAAGGAGCACGTGTCTGTTATAGCAGCCCTCAGAATCAGGTATGAAAAGAGTAATGTCACACACTGCCAGGAAAACCCTGCATCTCGACCTGCTGTGCCAGCAGGGCAAAGTCAGCACCTGTGAGCAGAACACGGAAACCTCTCAGCCTCTCTCTTGGTTTCAGAGACATCACAAAGAAATGTATGCAAAACACAGACCCACATCTCTTCTTTTCAATACTCTTGCCTATAATAGGAAGGTAAGCCTCTCTGTAAGGATTATCCAGTGACTAAGTTGAAAGGCTGAACCATGGGTTTTACCAGCTCAGCAGTGGGCTGGGGTTACAGGGCCCTGCCCAATGCCCTCTGTACCATTCACACAGGGCTCTGGCTTGCATCTGGACTCAGGCAGTCATGGCTGCACAAGGGCAGGCCATTCATCCCAGCCTCAAAGGGGCTGTCTGTCTGGCAGGGCATGCAGCCCTGCTCCAAGCAGCTCTGTTGTCCCCTTGTTCTTGGATGGGAAGTAAAGCCCAGCAGAAACATCCGCATCATTACACAGAAAAATCAACCAGCAGTTCTAGTGCTGGGATCTTTTCATCTGAACAAGCTAAATCATGCTAAAGACCCACAAAAACCAGCAGTCCTTGGAAATTATAAAGAGAAAAACTGAAAAGAAAAAAGTGACATGATGTACTAAAATCCACTGATTCTTGTGTTCTTGGTCATAGGCTCAGACCCTTGGATTATCATTACACAGAAACTTTTTCTATGAAATCTTTGTGCTGCAGGCAATCTAACAAATGGAAAAAGCTGTCAAAAGGAAAATTTAATCCTTTTAATCTATTGCAATAGGAGACTCATTTACTGCTTTTCCATCATCAGATCAAGATCACTACCAGATAAACTTCTTTCCCTTAGAAGTCTTAAATCTTTAAAAACTAAATCTATTTCCTTCCTCCAGGCCTTGTCCCACTACTCTGACACTACTGGCAAGACTACCATGGAAGGAAAGGGCTTTCTACTACACCAGTTCTGACACTTAGCAAAAGTTGTAATTCAAAAACATTAAAAGCTAAACTGGGAGTTGTGCCTTGTTTTTTTTAAACACTGAAAGCAGATAACATCTTATATCCTCCCTGGATATAAGGGGGAGGATACAAACCAGGACATGGTTTGTAAGACTTTTTTTTTTGCTATTTTACAAGATGCTTCTGTTAGAACAGAATCCACAGTGCTTTTGCTAGCTGGTTTATGGACACCTCTGATCTATGATCAACATCAAGGCAAGAAGTCTTTTATACAAAGTCCACGGGGAACAGTCACATCTCCTTCCCCTTAAAAAAGGGAAGAGAAAGAAAAGGCAAGCAGCTAGCAACAGAAGAGTGTGTGTTGTGGTTGATCCAAAATACTTACTCAGCTTTGGTGCTTTTCACTTTTAAAAGCACTTAGCTCTTAATGGGTTTGCCTCGTGGCTGACAGAATTTCATTCCGCCTTTCAGAAGGTTGCACATGCCACTCCCAAGGGATTCAGTGGAAGTGGGGCATGCATGGCTGCCAAGAGTAACCCATGGACAAGAAGAGCAAGTAGGAGAAATCATTTTCTCACAGCCTTGGTAAGTGCTCCAGGCTTTTCTGTCATCGTGGGTATTAAAATGAGAGGGCAGAAGCAAATTCAGGGCTGCGTCTGACCTTTGGGTCAGAGACCCAGAGTGTTTAACTCTAGCAATAGTCTAAACAACTTCAAAAAGCAAACCTCCCTGCATTTTTTTGTGTGCTTCATCCTGCTTTTCTAGCCAATGCTGTCCTTCAAAATAAAAATCAGATGACTGAGTATAATTTTCTTTGCTAGAAAAAGAGTCATAATCTGCCACACCCACCTTCGGCTCCCAGGGATAAGTCATCTTCAAAACTTCCTCCATTTCTCACCAGCATGCCTGAAAACATACAGTTAGCACTTCAACAACTACAATGCTCCAATGTTTTCTTTCCAGCTGCTTATCTAAAGATATTAGCAAGACACTTTATTTGATACAAGAAATAACTAGACTTTATTTACAATCCCTGCATTACTCATGCAGTGAAAATGCAGTAAGAAGTTACATTTCAGAACACAGCAAAATGATTTTGAAAGGGAACGACTACAACACTGCTTTGGTTTTGCACTCAGAAACACTTCCAAGTCAATGTGTGAGCAAATTAACTTCAAGTGGGAACCTGGAGGTACCACTCAGCACATCTGTGCCTTTGGCTGCTGCGTTATCTATCCTCCAGACATCTTACCAGGAGAGTCCAGAGTCTGAGCCCAGCTGGAGCATTCCCCTCTCACCTTCCTGTACCAGATTAGGAGGTGAAGTGAAGACTCCAGGCACAGCAAGTAATTCTTCTTCATCCTGTCACTACCTGCACATTCCCACTGTACTTTGAACTTTTGTATTCAGACCTGCTCAGATAGTAAAATTTTCAGGTGTGGCAACCACAGTTATTAGAGGCAGAGACTGCTTAATGCTCTCCAGTTTGGAGACAAAATCACCTCCCTGTTTTGCACATCGGGGAGTTTTTTTTTACTAAGATCTCCAGAAAGACTTATTCAAGTTCTTTTTCCCCTTCTCCAGTTGCTCAGGCACAATTGCTCCCCTGTTGCAGAGAATAACTCTGCAACACTGACCCAGCTTTGGTTTGCTACTGAAGACACCAAGTCTCACATCAATGTCCTTGAAAACATAGTTTCCAGCAAAAGAGATTTCAGTAGGTGAAGCCCTTCCTTACCCTTCAACAGAGGATTGCTTTGCTCATCCAGGGAGGCTCCCAGAGGCGTTCTGAAACCACAGAAGAGATTACCACTACTTAAAAAACTTGCTGCTTCATGTCCTTCCTTACAGCATGTAACAAGCTTGTGATAGCAGCCGTTGTCCCTCCCTCCCTCCTTCCCTCCCTCCGCCCCCAGAAAGCACAAACATCTGACGACTGGCAATAACTTCCTAAACAACCCCCAGCCCTCTAAATAAATACACCTTGCAGAGAAAAACAGCAAAATATAATAACTGCACAAAGCTCAAACACCTTCAGGAGCAGCAGCCCCTGCTGAGGAAAATCATGGACTTCTCAGCAAAACACCCAGAAAAAACAAGCATGAATTTTTGAATGGATTAATTCAATCTCATTTATGCAGCAAAAACTGTTGCCATTTTTCTACACATTTAAAACTTCTTGGAGAGAGGGGTGAAAAGTTTTATTTGATGATCAGGAAGAATCAAGACAAAACATCTTGACAGCTATGTTAGCTGTCACTTGCCAGTTCTGATGACTTACAGGCTGTTCACACTAGTTCTTTTTTGGATGATCCCTCTCACATCTGTTGCCTGAAGGGCAGGGGATTTGCCCAACCTCGTGGTGCTTGAAAGGAGCAGCAGAAGCCTCCCAAATGACAGGTCCATACCCACTCTGGGTTCACACTGTATTTGTTGACACTAGCTAGATGTTTCCACATCTTGTCTCTCAGACATGTTTAACCAAAGCCTTGTCACTCTAAGTAGGACAGCTTTAACTTTCAATGCTCAATACAAATTCAGAAATATAATACTCATAAAAAGGGGAAAAGCAGATGATTTATCCACCTACATTATGTATGTTTCATTTGGATTTTTAATTAGACAAACACATAAACTTGCCCCAAGACCTGAAAGTAAACAGTGCTCTGATACAGTATTTATTTTGGTGCCACAGCCAAATTAAGGAAGGAAAGTTTGCATCTGCTTTCTAACAGACCTTACACTTCACAACTTTATTTTTCTTTCCCCTCTGAAAAAAGCTCACTCTCTCCAGATGCAGCCTGCTGATATGGAGCAAGCTCACTTCAACACGCCTTCTGCAAAGCAAAGCAAAGCAAAGCCCCACCGTGGTGGGACTCCAAGGCAGACAGCCAGAGCATCCAGGTGCACAAGCACATTCCAGGCGACAGGACACACTCTGCCAAGGCTCAGATCTCCTGCATTTCTGGAGATCTGTCCAGTCAGAGTCTGAAAAAACTTTGGCTATATTGTCTAAACCTGTCAGGCTACAAGAAGCCTTATGTTCTGAGGTAATAGCTACGCTGGACGTTTACTCCCTGGCCCTGATGGGTGCGCTCCCAATCTTTTCCCTCTCCTTCCCTAGTGACTCCCATGCCTCTATGTTTTCAATGTAGAAACTTGCTGGCATTGACTCTGACAGCCAAGGTCAGTGCTGCATGCAGTGGCTGGCAGAAAGCAGTAAAAGCATCCATCAAAGCTGGCATTTTCCTTTCGAAATTCAGTCTGTCACCATTACAGCACATTAGCAGCTACCAGAAAAGCATCCTTTCAACCACTCCTTGCTGCCCTACCTGCATGGCTGCACACAGCTGCCATACACCCCTGCCTTTGAAAAACTTGCTCTTAAGAACTAAACAAAACATGAGTTTAAACAACGGAGAAGTACCACACACAAATCCTTTCGGACAGCAGCACAGATATCTCTGCCTTTCTGCACCAGGTTGTTTTCCAAGGCTCTGCCAAGGCCCATGGCTCTGGCTCAGAGCAGCTCTGTGCACTTGGGAGTGTTGGGCTGTGGGACCCTTCCTTCCCCTTGCTGTGCCCTCAGGATGGGATCTCCCTGCCTCACACAGCCTCAAGGCTTCCTCTCATTCCAGAACTTTGTTCAGCTACCAGTTGTGGTCAGGTGGTCTCTCAGAACAACACAAAGGTTTTGCACTGTGCTGTGGAAGTGTTCAAATCTCAGCTTTTAAAACCTTATCTGGGCAGAAGCCATGTTTATTTTAAACTTGAAGCAAAAAATCTCTTCTTTCTAAGGCATTTCAAGAACTCACTTCCTGCATATCTACAGGAGATGGCTCCTAGATACCTCCCACATCCCCTGTATTACTGGCAGAGTTTAAATATATTCAATCAAAATAATACACGTCATCATAATAGTTGACAAAAATTTATCTATCAGTATAATACTAACACTTGTGCTTTAACTTTTATGAGCTTTCTTATTACTTCAAGATGCCTTTTCAAAGTACTGGGGAGAGAGAAAAAGAGGCCTTTTTCAGAGGCATGTGATTCCCAAAATGTGAATGAAGCAGAGTTTGAGTAACAGCTGACATTTTTATGCCTCCATAATTCTAATCACAGTATGATAAATACCTGCTTTTTTGCTTTTGGAGTTTGCTGCTAGTTATTTCTTTACAAAAATCCCAAAACAACAAAATGGATATCTATTAAGGTAAATAATATGGGAAATTAGGAACCCTCCTCTCCTCTAAAGCAGATGTGAAACAGAGATGCCAAGTAATAAAAGCCCCAAACCACTAACATAAGTATCAAAGGACAGACAGTAATTCTGTTTATCCATATTAGAACACTACTGATGCCTTTAGAAACAAACAAAGGAATAAAACTTAGAAGCAGATCTATTTATGCAGTGGGTTGATATTAAGGTTTTTTTGTGCTGCTGCCAACTCAAACCAGAAAACAAGACTTTAAAAGTGCCAATTTTCTTCTGATTTCACGAACATGTACAGAAACTCAGAAAATGTGAAGGACTACTTTTAGAAAACATGTAACAGAAAAAATATTGCATTCAGTAACTGAACCTTCATTTGTAGTAATAGCTACATGGTAACTTGTTACGGAGCTAACTTGTAAGAATAAGGTTGTCTCATGAACCAGAAATAGAAGCTTGGTTTGTGTATGCTCACACTTTTTAGCAACCAAAGCTTGACAGCAAAACCAGTGTTATTAAACAAGCAAGAAATTTCAGGAAAAGCAACTTACAAATTGTAAATTTCACAATAGTTATTTTTAAACAAAACACTGTAGTACCTGCAGGGCTATTCCATTGTCCTCTGTTAATGCCGTCCTCTTTTCCCCTCTACATTGTTATCTAGGTTTCTATACATACAATCACTTGTAACACTGCAAATTGAATTATCACTTTTCTGCACATGCTAGCAACTGCTTGCACGTACATTAGGCACAAAAAATTAAACTATTCTGCAGTTTAAAACACAAGGAACTGTGCAGCCCTTCACAGGCAGCTGGGATTGCATCTTCCAGACATGAACCGCAGACACTGGCACCCTGCACGCCACAGAGCAGGGGCTAACCCCTGTCTGAATAGCATTGTTTAGCAAATCTGGTTTTAAAAGTCCTTCTGAGCAGAACACAAGACTACTCTCAAAATACTGACAACAGTAAACAGCTGTACTTTAAAAGGCTACTGTGCAAGGAGGACAACAGGTTTCAAAAACATGAATTACCTAAATTTGTGTTTCTCTATTAGCAAAAGGAAAGTTAACTTGTGCTTTGTAAAACAAGATTTAGACAGAGTGGCAGTGAAGCATTAGGAAAAATATCACCCTCAATGGCCTCTTTCCTCTCCAGTCCTTACTTTTTTTTTTGCCCTCCCCACTCAAAAAATACTTCCAAGAAAGCACTGAATTCGTAATATTGATTTAAAGAAAACTGTTTAGTAGACCAATGGGACACCAGGTCTGAGGTAAAGTCAGAAAAATCTTCTCCCATTCTAGCATTTTGGAAGAATGGGCTGTCAGGTCTGAACATTGTATTTTAGGGATTAGTATGATTTCAAGGCTGTAGCTGCCAACACCCTATCCAAGGCACAGCCTGTAAAAATCTGAAGAAAACTATATGGAGGATCCTGCAGCTAAAACACTTCAGTTACAGAGTAAGATCAGTCAGTTACTTACTGGATCAAGAGATCACAAAGGCACAACTAATCTCAGTGGTAAATTCTTGCCTTAATGTAGCTGCTCTTAAAAGGAGAAAGAAACCAGAAATATCAAATAGCAGAGGTCTTAAAATGTCATTGTCAGCTACTGGAAAGCTAGTTGTTACCTTCTCCCCATCAACTCTGCCTCCAAGGGCTGAATGGAGAAAAAGATAGGACAAAAGCAGCTGCTACTGATGTAGCACTTGTGCTTTTATAGGACTGAGAATGAAGAAAAAGTAATTCCATCAATACCTGTTCTAAACACCAAAGATTATTTGGCAACAGTAACAGAAATGCAGAATACATATACCGTGCCTCAAGTTAAGGATAGAAGAAATTGACTCAGACAAATCCAGTTAGTCTAAACTGTGGCATCACTCCTGAAGGCCCGTAAGCACAGAGCCATGCCGCGGAAGCACCGTTTCTTGAAATCTGCACCAAAAACCAGCAAGGAAACAGTGGAAGCTCAAAACTGGAGCCCCTCGGTGAGAACCATTGCAGCTTCCAAAGTAACGCTGCCTTCCTGACTCTCTGCTGAGTTCCTCCCCCGGCGGCTGAAAGCATTAATGAGACGCCAAGGAGAGAAGCGACGCCGAGCGCCAGCTCCCCTGCGGCCACGCGGGCTCGGGGCGCTGCTCGGGCGCAGCCCGGCCGGAGAAGCGGCGGTGCCCGCGCCTGTGCCCGCTCCGCTGCGCGGCCGGGGCCGCCTCCCTCCCTGCCTCCCTCCGCTGCCGCAGCGATCCGCCGGCGGGAGCACCCACCTGCAGTCCTTCAGCCATATCGCGATCTTCTCGTTGGGAACGCTGTGGCAGCCTTAGGGGCAGAGCAGGAGAGAGAAGCCGACAGTCAGTACCAGCGAGGCCGCCCCGCGGGGGTCCCGGTGGCCCGCGGGCTGCTGCCCCCGGCACTGACCTGCTCCTGCGGCCAGCGGCAGCTCGCCGCTGCCGCCGCCGCGATCCTCCTCCTCCTCCTCTTCCTCCTCTTCTTCCTCCTCCTCCTCCTCCTCGCCGCGGGCCAGCGCCGCTGCCGAGAAATCCTCCGCTTCCGACGCCTGCCAGGAGTCGCGGCTCTTGGCCCAGGCCTTCCTCTTCTGGGTCGCCCCTTGCCACTCCTCCGCCGCCGGGGGCTGCTCCATCGGGGCGGCGGCACCGGCGGGGGCTTCACGCCGGGAGGCGAGTGCCGGAGAGAGCCAGCCTGCCGGGCGAGCGGAGATGTGCCGTCCGTCCGGCTGTCCGTCCGTCCGCCCGCCCGCCCGGGAGCCGCGGGGCTGCCGGGGGGCGCGGGGCCGCCGTCCGCGCAGCTCCCGGGAGCGCGGCTGCCCCTCCCCGCGCTCACACGCCGACCCGGCCCGCCCCAGACCCGGCCACCGCCGCCCCCCGGCCGCCCCCGGACGGGCGCTCCCGGCCCCGCAGGTGCCCGCCCCGGCAGAGCTCGGGCGGCCCGGCCGCCCTCGGTACTCACATGTCGCGCCGCGGCGAGGCGGCGGCGGAGGCTGCGCCCGCCCGGGCTGCGGGCGGCGGCGGCGGCGGCGGCTCTGACTTCCTCATACCGCTGCGGGATGAGAAAACTCGGCGGCCACGTGACGGCGGCAGGGCCGGCGGCAGAGCGGGGCCTCCCGCCGGGGCCGGGCCGCCGTCTCGGGCAGGGATGCGGGGCAGGGGCGCGGGGTCGGGCCCGCTGGCGCTGCGGCAGCGCGGCCCCTCGGGCCTGGGCTGGCTCGGAAGGGCCGCCCGTGGCCTGGGCCCGTAAAGATGTTTCCAAACTAAAAAAGATGCCGAGCAGCGAAGAGGGGCTTTGCAGGGTTTTATCTGGGGGAACGGGAGTGGGGAGGGGAGAGAAGACACTAGGAAAAGTACAGGATGTGTGCTGGGTACACACAGCCTTCGGCCTCGCTTCCAGGAGTGTGAAATTAGAACAGCCTCTGCTCGGGCACAGCCTGGGGGCTGCAGGGACACCAGGAGCACCAAACCCGGCCTCTTAAAAATCTTAAATTTGAAGCCTTTGTCATCTCCTTCAGGATGTACCAGAATCAACTGATAAACCCAGCAAAAGACGAACGGGTTCCCATATACGGGAAGGAGGTGCGGACAAAAGGCGGCTTTCACTGTGGGGGCCGAGTGCCATTTCTTGAGCAGTGTCTCCTGCTTGGGGAGGAGACGGCAGGCGGACAGCAGCCCTGGCTCGGTCGGTCACTGGGGGCACGGTGGGCCGGCTGCTGCCCGCCCTGCGGGGGGAGCAGGGCACTGCCGTCCTGCCTGGGGTCAGACTTCACATCCGACACACTGCTACAGGAGCCCGGCACGGCCAGCGAGCTCACCTGCACCCGCGGAGCTGGGAGAAATAAGCTTTTGAAACAGGTCTTTTACAATGTTTTCATCAAAATATGCTGAATTAGCAAACACAAGCAGCAAAATTAACCCGTGTTTTCTGGAGTTGTAAAACCGGTGTTGACAGCCAGGCACATGACGTACTTCATGTTTAAAGGCAAATCTGCCTTTGGAAATAAAAGTTTAATGACACCCAATCAATATTCTTTCATTATCTAGTTTTATAGGTAAAACCTTTCAAGGAATTTCTGTTTCTTGTTTTTCCTAAACCCCTCTAGCCCACCCACTACTTTACGCATATACAGCCTTAGTAAGATAAATTTCCCGTCACCACAAGTCAATTTCCTAAACACACCCTAATTTTTTTAATGGTTTGTATTGAAATAAAACCAGAAGAGCAGTAGCACAAAGGACAAAGTGCGTTTGTATTTAATTTGACCCTGAAAGTACACATTCTGTCGATGTTTTGAGACGGTATTTTTGAATTTCTTTAAAAAGAGCAAACTACATTTGAATCTTTCCCGTTGATCCTCAAAATAATCAAATAATTTTCTCAGCAGGGCTTGTTGCACACAGTGCAGGATTTGCATAAGCTAATATGGAGCATGTCCTGAGCCACGGGTGTCCCAAGTGGTGAGCCAGAGGGTCAGCACAGGTCCTGTGCCCTCCACCACGGGTGCTGGGGCTTGGACCTGGGCTGAGGCTCCTACAGGTGTATTTATAGCACTAGGATCTTAAAATCTGATTTTTTTCTGGCTTTGTTGGCAAGCACCTAGCGCAGTATTTCTTCAACATAATGGCCTATTTTCCATTTTATGTGTGTGCATAAATATATGTACCCATTAATAAGTGGCCCTTTGAGGTTGAGCTGCCTGGATGAGAGCTGTAGGAGCAGCAGGGAGGGCCTAGAGAAGTTTAACCTCTGCCATTGTTTGCTGCCTAAGAGGGAGCACAATTTCTTCTTGAAAGTTACAGCTTCACTGGCACAGCCAAGGGTGAACAGTTGCAAGCTAAAAGCAGCTACTGTCTGGCCGTGCCAATACATCCTTAAGGAGTTCTTAATGCACAAATTACTGACATTATTGTCTATAATTGCTTGTCTGTTGTGACAACACTTACTCAGGGAATGTCAGAAATGTAAACAGCAGCCAATAGCTTTTTGCAGTGAAGTCCTGCCAGTACAGCACTGGGCTCCCTCTTGCACCTTCATACCATACTAACAAAATCCTTTTTGTCTCTATATGAGTAAGGATTGCACAATCAAATCCTATATTAAGCAGAACATTTTTCAAGGAAAATATGTGGCTTGTTATTTCTTTTAGTACTTGTAATCAAAAAGTCAGTTTGTTCTGTAATAAAAGTTTGTCTTGCTTCAGAATGTAATTTGTTAGATGTACTTCAAAGCATTAAATTCATTGGGAAAAAATCATGTCATCTGGTCACTTAAATTAGACCAACTTTTTTTTCCCCCAAATTATTTTGAAACCATTCAAATAAAACATTGTGTAGGCATTAATTAGATAGAGATAAATTGTGTTTTATATTGTGTTATAAATTTCTAAAGGAAGATTTATAACCACAGAACCATTAGCAGTACTACTTAGTACTACCAACTAAAAAGCACAGAGACACACACATTTTAAGAATAGTAATAATTCTCACATTTGTCATCTGGGTGCTGGCCCTGGGTATATGAATATATGTGTAAATACACACAGAGAGAAATACAATTTAGCCCAGAAATACCACTAAGTCACTGTCTTTTCTTAAAAGAACAAAAACCTTTGAAGTGGACTTGATGCAATTTTTGCCTGCAGAGAATTCTTTGAGATGCAGTATTGTGTGAAAAAATAAAGTCCTACATAACTCAAAGATATAAATGAGGTGCTTCCACCAGTTCCCATGGGCATTTGTTCCCATGTCTGAGTGCACTGCAAGGAGCATTTTCCTGCTACAGCTGGGCTAGGCTTCCCCAGGCTTTGAAGCACATCGTGTCCCTGCTAGTTCTGTACATCAGGAGAGCCTCCAGTGTTCAGGAAGGATTTCACAATTTATCTGTATCCCTCCATACAGTATGGGGAGATAGGGATAAGCCTCTGGAAACCAAAGAACTATTTCCAGGCTGCAAATCTGGGCTCTTGGTAGCATGGTCAAAGCCTATGCTTTGTCCTCTGCTGCCTTCCCAGGAACTGCAGGCATCCAGCGCTGGAGGAGGATTGGAGGAAATGGGATCAAGACATGCTGGTAAGATCTGGACTGGTCAGATTTGGAATCTGTTTCCTCTGTTTTCCAGCTCAGCTGAGGGCTAAGCCCACCCTCTCGGGATGACCATCTACAGGAGGAGCAGCCATCAAAGCCCCATTGGCAGATCTTGCCACAGAGAAGACACGGTGGCAAATGGGTAACATACAGAAGCTACGAGACTGACTAATTAGGAATAGGTTTATAGACAAAAATAGAAAAAAAAAATTAAAACCCCAACAAACCAAAACAAAAATCCCCTCCCCCAAAAAAACAAAAAGAAAAAAAGACATTAAAACCCCCCCAAAACTCTCTGTGCCTTGTGTCTTCCTTTGACAGGAGTAATGGGAGTTATTTCATAGGTGTGCATTCAGAGATGTAGTGCAATATGACAAAAACCTTCTGTGAGTCTTTCACGTGGCAGTAGAACCGGTTCTTGACAGGGGGAGAAACTCCATGCTGCTGCCTAATGTGGTTTGATCCTGGGACTTGCAGCTCCAAGTCAGCAATGTTTCATGACCACAATTGGATTTCCATATTATTGGCAGACAGAAGAGAGGAGGAGCTAACAAATAGTTCACCTTTGCAAGCATTGTTACAAAAAAATATTCCTACATAGTAACAAAACTATGATAAATACTGTGCAGTTATTTGCTTTGGCAGGGTCTGTGTTTGAGAGCTGGAGAATGCATGAAGAAACACACAACCCACTGTCATGCACATCTTTAAAGTTTCCACAGCTCCATTTTAGTAAACACGCTTTGTTAAATTAAGCAATTTCTTTCTAAGCCAAGATTATTAAAAAAAAAAAATTAAAAAAGTCTACTGAGGACTCTGCTATGCTGTAAATGAGAAAGACAGCCTGGCCAGACATGGGTAGTATCTATTCCCTGGCAAGAGAAGGGGCCCACCAGTGCCTTTTCCAATCTTCTGTTCAGATGGCCCACCACAGGGGTGGGCAGTTTTGTCTCCTGGCTTTTCCACCCTGCAGGGACAGCAAAAGGCTCGAAGTCAGTCCTTGCAGAGCTCCTCCAGGGTGTTGGTAGCCGGGAAAGTGCTGCTGCCTTTCTTCAAGTTGATATGGCAACTTCCCAGCTTCTCCATGTATATCTCACCTCCCTGGTCCTTCTAGCTAGGGGACCAACCAGTGCCTCTGGCTTCTACAGAGCATCTGTAGTCTTTTTTCTACCAGTTGAAATGCCTCTTTTTTTCTTTTTTTTTTTTTTTTTTTCTTGTTTGCCTTTTAAGCCATTGTCTATTGTTTTAGGCCTTTTGAAGGCCTTGTCTCTCTCACAGTGCTGACACCAAGCACACCCATATCATCTGCCATTCAGACCTTTGGGGATTTTCTTAACATACTTAAAAATGGGAACCTCACTTGTTTTCATACCATCCTGTCTTTCCAGAACCAAATTGAGTAACCAGAGTACTATGTTGCTAAGTCAGAACAGACTGTCTCCTTTCACCCTATAAAATATATATAACATAAGATGATAAAGAATCAAAACTGTGCCATGAAACAATAATAATATGCACACCATCTTTTTTCCTAAATGTTCATTTTTAAAATTACATATTTAGAGGGAACTGCTAAAAGTGAAAGACAATTACATCTAGAGTATCATTCAGCTATCTTTCTCTGTGAAGAAAAGAAATCATATACTTGGAACCATTACTGTTGCCAGACAGATGTTCTCTCTCAAATATGTAGAGTAGAAAGGATGGAAAGTAACCTGGCAGTTTTGTTCTAATAAATTAAAGTGTTAGGACAGTGTCTACAGTTTCTACAGCTTTGCCAGGCATTTTGTTTAAACATGAATGATATGCATGGTGTTCCTATAAGGTAAGGGAAAAAAAAAGCATTAAAGTTAATGCAAACTACATCTCTTCAGGCTCTTTTCAAACCAAATGTTGTCTGGTTTATGAAGCCACTTGTGCTTCTGGGACCTCTTGCAGGAGTAGGAAGGAGGAAAAAGCCACTTCCGCCAGGGCGTTTACAAGAGCTATAGCATAGCAAGAGGAAGTTTCTAAAGGAAGAGCCGGATATCTGTCCTGAAGGGGATTACAGCTGCACCACCAAGTCAGATGGACAGAACTGAGGCCAAGTACACAGAAATGTGTGAAAACAAGCAGCATGGGGAAGAGTGAAAGGCAGTTTTAAATCTCTCAAGAAGTAAATGCACTTCATGTCACTGAATTATATCAGTGGGTAGCTGTAATTTTTGATGTTCATATCTTTACCAAGAGATCAGGCAAAGGAAATAAATCCACAGGTTCAGGAAATTAAGGCTTTTGTTCATTTTAAACCCAATCCTGTGCATTTTCTCATTCTATGCTGCCTTTCTATAAATATAGTGACTGTGTTCATTCCCTTTCTGAGCACTGCCCATCCAAGACTATGGCACCAGGGCTATATCCATCTATGCATCTGTCTCCTCCACTGTAGGATTCTGTTCTCTGCTTTTACAGTTGAAGTACTTTAAGATGGTAATTTCAAATACTGTTACTGCTCATTTGTTTTAAATCTTATGTGTTCCAAAAGGCTGATAAAAGAACTACACATAAAAAATAAAGGTGAGAGATATCTCTCTGCACTTAAAAGATCTTTCTTTATCTTATCTTTCAAAAGCACTCAGCTGATATTTTGTCCTGTTTCTGCTCTCATTGGGATCCCTGATAAAGCTGTGTGTGTTTAGGGTAATTAAGCTTTCTAACATGCATTGAGGTAGGGAGTGGGCATTACACTGTCCATACTAACAGCAAACTGCAGGGATACAAAACAAGGGAACACAGCATATCCAGATCTGACTGACTTACTGTACATTTCCTTCCAAATCCATTTAGAAAACTCACTGAATTAATTTGGGTTTTTGCAATGAATCAGTGAAATAACATTTCATCAGCTCCAGAATGAATACAGTCATATTTTCTATGGATTTGGATTGGATATGTTTGCTTCCTGTAAGTCTTTCATCACTGGGCCATTCGTAATCTGTCTCTTCTATATATTGCCTATTGCCAGACAATGAGCAACTTCGTGGTGCAACCTTGGCATCTCAGTTCTCCAACCATCTGTATCATGAAATGTAATGAGTACTTAGCATCACTGAGTCCTCTTCCCTCTCTAGATCAGGGCTGAAATTGGCCAGTGAGATCAGGAATTATGACAGGAGGAGGAGAAGAAAAGAATCCACTTCATACCTGTTTTCCTAGCAAATGAGATGAACAAACAAATGCAGAAAGCTGGCACAAAGGCTGTCCATAAGCAAGCCCAGAGGACATGTCCCTTTCTTGGCACCTGCTCAGGGTGTGTGACTAGTTACTTTTAAAAATGTGCTGTCAGATATTTACCCAATGTGCTAATTCATTTCTGGGCTTGACTCAGCTCTAAAATTAATGCATTTCCTTTCCCTGGGCAGTACAAGGAGTTCCAGAGTGATAATAGTGTTGACTTTAAGGCGTTGACCAAGTTATCCTATAGCTGTGACAACCAGTAGAACAAAAAGCATCAGCAGAAAATTCTAAACAGAAACTAGAACTCTTACTAGTTTCTGTTTCAAGCAAAACCACAGCTAAGGCTGGCTAGACAGTCTTAAGAAATTCACATTATTTGCTATAAATCTCATTCCCTTAGTACTGAGACATCAGTTTAAATGATTGAGCTCAGAAGGGCACTGGTATCCATTTGATCCATGGCAGCAGTGGCATGGGAAGGAGGCAGGGAGGGGATCCAGGTGCCACAGCTCCTTTGAGATAACCTTTGGCCAGTAACAGACTGTCAATTAAAAACTATTGTAGCACGCAACAGAAGAAATTTGTTTCTGCATTTAAAAGGCCAGTCTATAATCCCATTAAAATGAAGCTGGAATAAAAGGAAGAAAGTAGTGGTTTTCTCTTGCAGTATGCATTAACATAGCTACTCTGAATTTGGGGTTAGTCAGAGAATTGGGTAAAGGCCAAATTTCCTGCATGAAGCTGCCTAAAGACAAAGAAGCATGTTTGACTTCACAAGCTCTTCCACACCAATCAATAAATTCTAAAGAAAGATTTATTTACACAATTCAGTAACTCCTTGATGAGACACTATGCTATTTCAACTCTTCAGACATTTAATGGTCAGATGGTATCATGCTAAAGAGGATTTTCCAGTCTAACAACTCTATTTCACTGTATGTATTTTTCAATGTTTTTAAATGGATAGTCCAGTGTTGGAAGTACAGGATATTTCTTTAGCTGACTGGTCAGAAGCTGGTCTGATCCAGTAACAACCAACAGCCTGCAATTCTTTGGTGACTTTTATGAATTCATTTGATGTGCTCAGCAGAAGTAGCTGCCACTGGGCAGGAGGCCAAGTAGTGAAAGCGTCACATTTTGCACTAATCAGGTACTTCATTGCTCTCTGCAGCTATGGCTGGCCAGCCCTTTGTGCAAGGAGCTCCATTAACTTTAAACTTAGCTCCCTAAAGGGCATAGCAAGGGCTGGTAGTGGTAAACCTGACACCAAAAATAAATGGGAGGAAAATTTGTCCTGTCTAGAGAACTTATTCTGTTACAAGAAAGTTCAAGCCTTCTGGTGTTACATTATCAGAGGGCTTTATCTGTTCAGCTCCCTTTAGAGGATTAATGAATTCAAGCTCACGTGGTTCTAGTCCCTGAATTCTGCCATCAATTGTCCATATCCATTTGATAGATTAAACTATTACCTGCAATTCCAAGTGCAGTGTATAAAACATAAATGCATCTCTTGAAAATTAGCTGTGAGACAGACACAAACCTTCCTTCCTTCCTGTGCACTGGGAAGAGGCAGTGACTGCACGTTCCCCAAGAAGCTGGTTAACCCCACAGAGCTCTTACTGCAGTTTCCCACTTCCCTGCAGTCAGGCAGCACTCCCACACTTTGGTACCTGGGCCCCTCTCCAAGTACACAGTCATTTACTGTGGGAATGGTTCAATTATCACAGGTAGAAAATTCAGGCTGGTAGAG
This sequence comes from Haemorhous mexicanus, assembly GCF_027477595.1. Taxonomy (NCBI): domain Eukaryota; kingdom Metazoa; phylum Chordata; class Aves; order Passeriformes; family Fringillidae; genus Haemorhous; species Haemorhous mexicanus. Next base: position 23,824,937 of record NC_082348.1, on the reverse strand, counting down.
ATGGAAGGGTGAGAAAAAAACCTGTCCAGCTAAAGATGAGGACTCCACCTTTTGTGTCAATAAGTTAGGAGTTAGTTTGAATAGAGGAGATGCTACAGAACACGTTAGTTGAAGGATAAGAACAGGACATACTTTTCTCAAGGCTCCCATCTGTGCTGCTATAGCAGGAGACACTGGACTGTGGTGGTGTGTTTGGTGCACATCCCTCTTTTCAACAAATCCCTAATCTCACTATGGGAAGGAATGGATCAGTGCATCTTGAACTGGGGCTTCCTGACAGGAACAAGAATTTGGTTTTAAAACACTGTTCATATATCAGTTAGGCTTCACTAGCACTGGAAAACATGCATTAAAAAGTAATTATTAATGTTGAAGATTATTTTGACCCCTCCATGAATGGAGGCATCTGTTTTTTTACCTCAAAACATGCCTTTTGTGGTCCTCCCTTCCTCTGTACCATACTCTGTAGAGACAAGAGGTGCTGTACATTAATGTCTAACCTGTAGTGAGTGTCACTGCTGCCATGCTGATGCCTGTCGATCCTGCCCCGACAATGCAGACCTTTCAGAGGTTTTGACTCATGCAGAGCTGGAGGAGGGCTGTGTTCCTTCCTGTCTTCCTACAGAAAACGTGCTCTGCCCTCCTCAAAACCCCCTGGGACACAGCAAGTGTGTGTCTGGGTGTGCCCTGAAGGGAGCACAGGAGACTAGAGCAGGGTCTTCCTCCCAGAAGAGGGAGGTGGCTCTGAGGCCTGACATGGCACTCTGGAGTTTTCAATGGACAGGAACTGCTCCCAAAGGGGTCAGATGAAGGGAAGAAAGGCTGATGGGGGATGAGAGACAATCCCTTCCTCTACCTTCCATCTTCTGAAGGAAGTTCTCCAAGGCTATCCAGGTGGTTTGGCGATGCCATGGTGCTAAGTAACACTGCAATAACTTTTTCTTTGTGGCAACAGTTTCTTGAGAAACGTCTGAATAGCATCACCAAAACATGCTTAAAGTGATCAAAGGTGCAGAAAAATGCCAGAATGCCCTGACATTTGAAGCCATATCAGTACCCTTTTAGGAACTAATATCAAAGATCTGGACATTTTCCCCTTGGTTGTTAGAATAAGCATGCTAGCAGTGCAGTGCCACAGCTGAACCCAGATGTTAAAGCTGAGACCTCCAAAACTGTATCTTGGGATCTCATGGATACAGCATTTCACAAGGTGGATTTGATCAGAGTGGCAAGGCTTACCATGTAGGAAAACTCAATTTTAATCATCATTACTGAATATATTGAAATCTACACTTCACAAAAAACAATGGCATCTCTAATGAGAATGCTCCAGCACCTCAGTTTCCCTGCTAGCTCTATAATCCATTCCTTCTTATGCATGGTTTTTTTTAGTGGCTGTGTGCCCTTGTGCACGCAGGAGAAGATCACATTCACACAGAAAGACTTATCTGTGAAGTGCTGAGGTCATTAATCTCATGAAGCCAGCAGAACACCACAGGAAACCTGTCTCCTTGCTGTAAGATGGTCTTGGTTTTGTGCCGACAAAAAAAAAGAAAGAAAGAAAAAAAAAAGATTGTCCCAGAATTTACTGATATGTAGTCCTTTGTTTTAAAGATTACATGTGAAGGAATAAGTATCCTGGCAGTGGTAAGCACACCATAGGCTAGGAGGTTTTTATTTGCTAGTTATTGTTTGTCTTATAAATGCTGAAGTGAAATGACGCAAGTGCCCTTTTTGTTGTCATACTGTTTGTTTTAGCTTTCACTGGATGCAATCCAATGGTACCTTTACGTAGGCTCCTGTATAATTAAGATAGTGTGCACATTCTCTGAAAGGAAATCATTAAGAGCCTCTCACAGAGAATGCACTGATTTCCCTGTCTGTGCCTTTTAAGTGGGTATTGCTCACACTCCATCAATTAACTTCTTGATAGTCCAGGCATACTTCAAAAATTAATCCCATGTTAAGCTTCCAAAGCAGCTTTCAGCTGAAAACATTCAAGCTACTTTGCAGGCCATAATTCACTTGCTACAAACATAAATTTCTTGTTTTTCCTAATTATAAGATGTTCTTCTCAGGGGGAAAAAAAAAAAAAACTAACTGAAACCCCAACTTTTTTTCCTCAGAAACACTTGAGAATCTGGGGGGGGTTTGAGCTTTTAGTTTGTTTGTTTTTAAAGTAACAAAACCAAAAAAGCAACTCTATAAATCCTCGGATTAATTGATAGGTGCCTCGGTTATAGATGTTACATCAAGAAATCAAGAGAAACAGGCATGATTCTTGGCAAAGGAGCCTGGGGGTTCAACAACTGAACCAAGAGGATAAAGTACAATTTCACTGAGTATTTGCTCTGCTGAAACTGCAAACACAAGGCGTAAACTTTCCTATTGCCTATAAATGACAACCTTCCATTGCTACAAGCTTTCTGTAGCCTTGTGTGTGCTCACAGTGGGTGAGGTGTGCCCTGATACCAGGCTGTCACTGCACAGAACCTGCCAGGCTGCTGTGCTGCTTCGAGCCTGCTCACCTGGGAGCTCCCCTCGGGTGCTTCTGCTCTCAAACTGCCCTCTCCCCTCTACACCTCCCAATGGGAGATATTCCTCCACTAGATCTAAGGGGAATCTCAATAAAAGCCTGTAAAACTGAACCATGCTTGTGATACTAGAGAGGGAAAACTCTGCTGCTGCTGTGCTCACCTGCCTTTATTGGGAGCTCAAGCTGAGGATTGAATTTTCTCATCTTTAAAGCCTACCCAAAAATTTAGTAGACTTCAGGGGAGATTTGACATCTAAAACTGGTTTCTTAAGTGAAAACAAATAAAACCACAATGTACAGTTACTACAGGCATATTTGTAGATGATCAGTGTGCAACAGTAAAAAATGATTATTGGCCAGGTAAATTCTGAAACGTGCAACTGGAGTCGAAACAGTGCGTGCATTAAACCAGGAACTGCTTGACTGAACATGCTGCAGCTAAAATTGTATCAAAGTAGTTACAAAACCTGATTAAACAGGGCTTCATTCCCACATGCAACTCCACCTTGCTGCCTTGGCAGAGTCATAAACTGGTAACACCCTTTTGCTGGGTTTCACAGAGCTCATTAGCAGCTAATAATAGCAGAGCAAAGGAGTTCAGTTTGTTTCCATCACACCAATGGTGTTTAGGGAATCGATGCCCTCTGACAAAGGGTGATGGTTCAAAAAACATACTTTGCATCAGCTCCTGTTTTCTGTCTCACTCCCAAGGCAGCAGTCAGTCAGCCCTGAGGATCTGTGCCGCCTGCAGTGACAGAATTCAACCACCCTGCTCATCCACTCCCACCAGGTGAAAGCTGATTTGCTTCAAAAAAAGGTCCCAGGGCACTCAGCAGTAAAGACTGATAAAGCATTCTCACTTCAGAAGTCTGTCAGAAGAGAAAATAAATGGCTCTGAATACAGATCACTATTTTTTGCAACATCCAAACTGCAGCCACTTACAAGTCTTTTGTGCATCAATGTGTATCCTAATATATCACTTCTTGAAAACCACTGCTGTGACAGCACTTACATTGTGAATATATACATCAGCTGAGCTCACTGCTTGCTGCAAAGTTAGACACTCAGCTTCCAACTGTGGGGCCTTCCAGCTCAGCTCCTATTCACCTCTAAATACAGTGTGTAAGGTCTCAAAAACTGTGATTTAGACAATTAAAATCAAGTAGTGAAAAAACTCCATCCAAACAAGCTTCATCTCTACATCAATGACATGCAAAAAAATTTAATTGCAATTGTATTTCAACCTCTCGCCCACTTTTGGAAAACAGAAAACATTTCTTCCACCCCCATTCTTTGCAAAATTTCTATGCTGCTTCTATTTAAATGAAGAAAGAAGAATGTGCAACATTTTTTCAGACCAGTCACAGTATTCCAGCCTCAGGAATTTGTCTTCATATAAAATCACCCCAGCTGCAGGGCAGTAGCCAAGTATTTTTTACCCTTTGCTAAGACATAGGAAATGGATTAGAGAAGGGAGGTGACAGCTCCTAAATATCACAAAAATAAGGGACTGTCAAATAATCCTTACAAAGTATATTAAACACTGCTAGATTCTTCACTCTCCTGCTCTTGCCTGACTGCCCCAGTTTGCTGTATAAATGGGGTTTTAAGTAGTTCAGCCTTTCCAAACTGTTTGCCCTGGAGAGAGCATTCTGTACTATTCCAAGCCCTGCAGGGACTGTCCCCTCCAGTTTCCAAGGCACATTATGCATGCTGACACTCCAGAAGGACTTTGGGAGGGAGTTCTTGTCCTTGGGCACAGCCAAACTTTACTCTTAGAAGGAGTGGGGACAAAAAGACACCTCAGAGCTCTGGGCACCCTCCTCACAGGATGATAAGGCAGCTTCAGAGAAAAAACACCAAGCTTGTTCAGATTGGGCCATTACCCAGAGCTTACAAAATCCACCACGGAGTTGTGGTATGTTTAAGAAATGAATATATAGGCACGATCTCCCAACAACCAACAGCAAAAAATTTTTACAAGTCCAAACATCTTAAAACCAGTGAACTGCTATGGGAGAGGCAGTGCTGCTCCTAACTGGAAGGGGCAAGCTGCTGTTCCCCTCTGCTTGGGGTGGTTTTAGCAGATGCAAAATGTACCTGGTAACTTGACTTCTGTTATTGCTTTCCTCTAAGAAATATGAGAATTAAAGTAATGAAAAATCAAATGTAAGTCTTTTCTTTCAGATCTGTGAAATAAATAAAGTAATAATAAATAAATGAATGGAATCAGCTGAATTTTCTCTCCAGAGAGAATGGTATGTGTGCTTGCTTCTTCTGAACTTTAAGCTATCTGATAAGCACTAACAAACCTGTCATTTATACAGATTTACAATCTGTTTTCCCACAAAGCATTAATCCAAAAGGAAGGAGGAAATAAAGCAGAGTCCCTTTAGGATTGGTGCAGCATTCACCCCCTCAGGCCCTGGATATGGGCAGAAATCTGGCAGATCTCCCCAGGCTGGTCAGAAGATCAGATCTGCTGACACTTGGGACCAGAGCTGCTGCCAGTGCCCACACAGCAGACATTGTGTGCAAATCTAGATGGGGGCACTGGCAGCAGCCCTGGTCCCAAGTGTCAGCAAATCTGGTCTTCTGACCACAAACATTCAAGGTTTTTAAAGGAAAAAGCAACTGTTTTTAAAAACCAGAAGAAAAAGAGAATGATGTTCAAAATTCACTAGTTTTTTTCCTTTTATCATAAGCCAAAACAGTGCCATAAACATGCATTATTTGAGAAAAACCATTAACTTTGTTTTGTCTGATTAGCTATTTCCCTTGATAAAAATTTTCATTGGTAAATCTTCAGTAATAAATTGCTGAAATCTGAAGTCAGATGCACACTTAGCAAATCTCATGTTAGTAAAGATAGAGAAAACAACCTCTTAATTCAAAAGTATTGCCCATGTAAGCAATGGGCTAGCTCTGGTTATGCAGTTCACAATATTAAGTAGGAATCAACTGATTATCAGTTTCCCAGTAACTCTGGAGAATCAATTTACATAATCTACTGATGCAACCATTTTCTTCCCAGGTGGAAGATGCTTTGTGACTCATGGGCTGGCAGCACAGCTGCTTTTTGTCTTGTTCTGGGACCTGCCTGGGATATCAAGTAGTTGTTGGAGCAACAGGCACAGCTGCACCACGTCTGAATGCTCCCACTGTGAACTCCAAAGCTGTCTGACAGTTATGCAGCAGAAAAAACACAGAACATGAAAATCTTTGGCTCAGGGCAAGTCCATCAGCCCACATGCCAGAGAGCAGGTTGGACACCACTCCTGACAGTGTGTGAAAGCATCTGGAAAAGGATACTCCTGAGTCTCCAACTTCTCCTGCTCTTTGGACGTTTTTGAAGTAAACCCTTTTTAGTTTGCCGTTTTTAGGCGAAGGCAAGGAGTGGATATTGTGGGGTCTTTGTGAAGATTAGCTGGTGGTCACATCCAAGAGTCACTAAATTGCAGCTCTGCCATGAGCAAACCTGTACAGCTCTACCTACAGCTGTGAGGAGAAGCTGCCCTGCCAAGTGGGAATTGCACTTATTTTCTTTCACATTCTAGGTAATGCAGTCTAAACCTTTTCTTTTGGTTTGGTGATAGGACACCAAAGACCTATCTCCATATACTGAAGAAGAACACTGGAATATTCTCCATTTTATGCATGTCCTTCTCTTCCTAGCAGAACTTTTTATGGGCAGAAAATCCCAACAAACAAGCCTGAAGTACAATCATTTTGAAAGTTCAGGTTTCTGAGTATTTACAGCTAGTTTCTGTGTTTGCACTGGTGATAGTTCCTTTATGGGCTCCATATAGGGGATGCACCATCCAGTGCTCAGGAGATCACAGCGTCCTGCCAGGCAGGCAGACAAAAACCTCATGTTTTATAACTGAGGAGGTTAAATGTCCCAAGAGCATGAAACCAGGCTGCTGAGCTTAATCTTGCTTTCATGGTTACTCTTATACCTTCAACCTCTGAAAGTCTCTCCAACATGGACAAATCCAAAAATACTTCAAGCTGAGCACAGCAGCTGCTGGGCACAAAGACAGCATCTCTGTGGCTGCCCAAACCAAGATAAAAACATCATCAAAATGTGCAGCTAGGAGAAAAGGAGCAGAGGAAATTTTCCACTGCTATTCTGCAAACAGGGTCTTAGGGCTGCCAGTGCTATTAGTGCTCCATCAATCACTGATGTCACTGTGGGCTCATTTTAGTAAAAAAAAGTCTTAGAGAACAAGTGAATCCTCCTTCCTTTTGCTAGTTTACCCAGATGAAATATTACATAGTAAAATATTAAGAATGCTGTGGTAGTAAGGACAGGAGCAAATAGTCAGGAAAATGTGATATGGTGTTAAAAGGAAACCACCCACCCTTTCTTGCATCCTGAAGGAAAGAGTGATAAAAGTGGATTTTAATTATTAACTTGGATTAGCTATCACAATACCTGAGAAATTGCCATATGGAACATACTCCAGTATAGCTTTTACTCTTAATGGCCTCGAGCCTTCCAAGAAACAAAATCCGTGTTACATAAACTGATATCAAAGTGGCCTTGCTTTTCCTTCCCCTTGAGCTACATCAGCTATGCAAGAGCCATTAGTGTGCAGTTAATGTGTCCAGTAAAAATTTTAGTGAAACACACTGTGGTTGCTTGAAATAAGTGTTTGGATGGAATAAGGTTATAGTACTGGGAGACTTGAAGCAGAAATTCCAGCTATGTTACCCTTTCACTTTTATTTGTACCCAACAAAGTTCCTGCTGTGAATATGGCTGTGCTTTAGAGGAGAGTATGATGGATGATGTGCTGTTCAGCCCTTTAATTATTCGAGTCAGCCATCCCTAAAATATTGACTAGTAATATCCACAAAAAGATGACACCTCCTTTATATTTTGGACAGATAGAAGAAGTAAGAATCAGAACCAATGAAAGGGACATGAACAACAGTGGCATTGCCTTGCAGTCTCTATGAGGCAGTATCAAGTTTCCATCACTATGTTTCAGATTAATGTTTTGTACTGGAGACACAATTTTTGGTGCTTGTAAACATATTTTTCCTTCCGCAAAGTTGTTAAAAATAATAGCACATATTTCTATAAAAGCACCAGGATTAAAATAGCACAAGCTGATTTCCTGTTTCTCCAAAAAGCAGTGTGTATGGGCAAACCAAGGCAGGGCTTCCAGAAGTGCCTGTGAAAGGTTGAAAGTCAGTGTCCTCTGATTTTGAGAGAATAGGTTTGAGGAGAAGAGAGAAAGGAGAGCTCAAGTGAAATTATTCTTCTGGTTGTGGCCTAGCTGCAGGAGAGCTGCTTTCAAACCTTCTTCCTTCCATATTCCTTCAGTAAAACAAACAAGGGCGCAGCACAGGCACGGGGAGGACAGGTATACAGTCACACATGCAATTTTGGTTAGTAGAAGGGGACAGTGGATGAAGTGGATCCAAACTCTGGCTGCTGAGCTCTGGGCTAGTGAATGTGCAGAGCCAAATGGAACAGTGTGCTTCTGTGCCTTTTCAGTCAGCCAGAGCTCAAACAAATGCAAGAGCTCACTGTTTCTTCAACCCCTTTCTGCTTACAAAAGACAACATTCCTCACTGTTTTTCTCTTCAAAGCAAGCAAAGGCATTTCAGAAAAAAAAAACCCAACTTAAATGGCTGCAGAATATGCAAATGTCATGATGAGATTGACTCTAAGAAAGGCATGTTGTATACCAAGTGCATCCTGGGTGAGGCCAATGTTTGCCTTTGAATGGTGGCATACAGTGAATTCATGGACAGGCTCAGCAGCCCACACTTCTTTCTGAATTATCACAATCTGAGAAAAAGCTAAGATAGAACACAGCAGTAATCCTCAAAGGCTCACACACCTGCACAGGTGCACCAGAAGACACAACGGGGAACAAATCTCAAACAGAATAGCCCAGCTTTTACTTTTTTCACAGAGCTCTTACCTCTTCATATCCAGACACTTCTCAGTGTTCTCTACCTCCTCCTCCTCCTAAGAAAGCATCTGAATCAGTTCAACCTAGAGTGGAAGAGGGGGTGAATAAGGGAACAAAAACCATGTAATTTTGGCATTTGAATAAATATGAACATTGTTTCTGCTGTTTCATTTCTATCAGATTTGGCTTCTCTGGTCCCTGGGTGGTTTTAACAGCTGTTTATTTGCACACAGTTGTGCAAGCTTTTATACAGCTTGTTAAGTTAGACTTGAGAGACAGCATGTGGTTCCTTTCAGGCATAACTAACTTAAAATAACAAAGCCCAAGAATTCCTTCTTAAGAAGCTCAAGGCCATTTGTTTAAAGTTTGAAAAGAATTAGGATCCTGTAATTTCAGGCTTTGTTATGAAACGGGTGAAAAGTTCCCTTTGTATTACCTGGCTGGATGCACTGTGCAGCTGTATCCCACTGCAGAACCACCAAAAAAGTCATCTTGCTCTTTGTGTGCTGGTTGCAGAGAAAATTCTGGCTACAAACACATTACAGCCACGTGTAACACACCTTAGAGGAGGGGTGACTGCATGAAAAATAGTAGCTGAAACATGATGGCTTTAAGAAAAAGACAAACCAACCAGCAAACAAGTGAACAACAGAATATTTTTCATTGCCCAGCATTCTCACAGTTTAAGAAAGTGTCAAAACTGGAAGAAAATGCAATTTTTCTTATCTTAAGCACGGTAAAGAGAGAAATGCCATGGAGGTGACAGCAATAAAAACAAGCATTTTCTCAGAAGCCCCTGAAGGGCTTTGCTGTAGCAGAAGGTTGAGTACAACTGTATACACTGTGCACAGGGGTCAGCAATGAGCTGTTACAGCAAGTGCCAGCCAGAAAAAGAAAACAACTGAGACAAGAGAGATATCTGCAGGAGTGATAAGAAGTTTTTGCTGTAACAAAGGGCAGCTTTGTTCTATGTAGCTGATAGAACAATATTGGTCTTGGAGATCCTTGGATTTAAAAACATTTCTTTGCTAGGCAGAGATAGGTTTTTTGCTACTAGTGTGGGCAGGCACTAAAAGAGGCACAGGGGTGCATTAAGTACTGCTCCCTGGCCTGGGAGAATAAGTCAGCTTGAAGACAGCAGAGTAAGAACAAGCACTTCTGAGAAGTCTGACAAGCAAAAGATCAAAAGGCTTCTGCTTCAACTTACTGTTTCCCTTTCATGGCTGCAGGCTGAACGCGTGATTCCCAATCAGTCTCTCCTGCTTTTTTACCCCCATGTATGGGCATTGCATCTCTTCTCTTCAATCCAGACCTTTGGAGATTTTCCCAGCACTGTGAAGGAAAAGGGTATATTACACTTTTTACATTTAGCTACTGTAGGTTCAAATCAAATGTGTCAAATTCTTAATAATGGATACCTTGAACCCACAAGCAAGCTGCTGAAGAATTACTTTGGTCACATAGAAAACCAGTAAACACTAATACTAATACAAAGGGCATGTTTGTGTCCACCTGTTCTGACTAACAGATTGTTGGAGGAACACAAAACATAAGAATTTAATCCTATAGCTTGGACAGAATATTAAAAACATTTGCTTTTGGAAGAGTGAACTTGTGGTTTGATAATGCAAGGAAGGGAATTTCAGCTGAGTTGTCCAGTAGCTTCTAATTGAAAGAAGAGATACAGCTTATGGACACCTCCAGTTACAATGAAGTATTGATAAAAAGGAGCTGTAATATTATTTTCAGGCACAAATTCATCTCTCAGGAGTGCCAAGTTGCAATGTTTATAAAATGCCAAGAATGCTCTTCCATTTAATAGCAGGTAACTACATTATCTTGCAAATGACATTTCCTAGGGCCTACTGTGTTACAGCCTTAACCCATCCCACAGTTTATTTGAGCATTGTGATGACAGCCCCAGTTGTACTGTGCTGAGACTTGTGGGATGGCTGCTCCATTTGATGGTACAGGAGGTGATCTGCTGCAGGAGTGGAATTTGCAAACCTGAGTGGGGTCCTCACACCCTCTGTGCAGTGAAAGGCTTTGATGCCTGTGGTCACCATGTACAGCATCCACAGGGAAGAACACCTGAAAGGCTTCTGCAGGTGTTAGCACCATCCAAATGCCAGATTATAGACCAAATCTGCTTTGAAGTGAAATGCCTATATCATTCTCCAGGGAACAAGCTTACCCCACTCAGGGCTCTAGACAGGGACTCTCAGTCTGCTCTTTTGAAAATACCTTTGCTTTCACAGCATCCACACAAAATACAGCAGCAGCTTCTGTCTGAGCAACCAGGAACAAAACCTTTATGTGCTCTAAAGGTAAATCTTTCTTATGATGAGACCACAGTACCAGGCCCTCCTGGCCCCATGCATATCTTATTGGAACACCATGGCTTCATGCTCTTCACAGAGAAGGGTGAAAGGGTCCCTTTAGCAGAAGAGCTGCAGAGTTTAATGGTTTCCTGTCTAGCAGAAATGTGAACTGCAGTTCCTTTTGTCTGCAAATGATGCTGAGCTCACTTCTCACATCCCAGCGAGGGCCTCCAGGTTGTTCAATAACAATGCTCCCTTCTGCAACCTGCTGTAATTTTCAATGACAGTAGGGCTGCAAGTTCTGTGCTTTTTGCTGACCTCCTTTTAATCACTGAATCTTACTAATCCTCACATGACATTTCACAAATCAGCCCCACAGGCAGGCTCTGCATGAGGGATCCCAGGTGGCAGAGAGGCTTATCTACAAATGCAGTGGCTGTGACCAGGCTGAGTGCAGCTCCCAGAGCCTACACAGCTTGTCTGGCAAAAAGATGGATACCCATGGATGTCTGGCTGTGTGTAACTACTGGAGCTCTTGGAGGCTCATCGTAGATGCAGGCAAATACATTTGGCCTTAAGTTGCATGTTAGCTCTCTAGACCCCCTTTTTTGAAAATCTGGCCTGACATTCTCTAACATAAACTCTGTTGAGCTAATTCTCCAGATTATCCAGGAAAAAGTTTGCTGAAAGTTCAGCCATCTTGTTCTAAGGGTAATTGCTACAGAGCACTGTACATTACAAAAAGACAGGTACTGTTCAGTCAGGAAGCCAGACCCTCCAAAAGGCATTAAGACATGGAAAGGTGAAAGCTGGCATCTTTCTCCTTGGGCAGCTTAAGCAGCAGGCTGGTAGACTGGAAGTAGGAAGGTGAGACAATTGAGATGGAAACAAACAGCTGGAAATACAAGAAGGCATGGATGACTGACAGAAGTGATGACTGCAATTTAATAAACAAATACCTCAGTTACAAAGTGGAAAATACCATAAAAAGCACACACCACATCAGAAAAGGTCATCGAGCATCTCTCATCCATTCAATGAAACATTCATAGCTCAAAGCTAATCAAAATTCTTGGCTTGTTAGTCTTATGAGTTAAAGATTCTGGATTTCCTGGCCCATTTTATGTCAGAAAAAGGGCAACAAGACATCACAATCACTGGCACCAGGAAGCAAACTCACAAAGTGTAACTACTCAGACAACATGATCAGAATTTTTCACAGTACCTGGCAGCCAGCTTGGAATGGATTTATTCTTAGTCTATTAAAACTTTCTGACAGCAACCTTCACTTAAATGTGCATCTTCCCTTCTTTTCATCATGAAAATCTAATTCCCTTCCTGAAGGTATAAAGTCATTGGCAGAACTGCAGTGTTCTCTTTAAATGTTCAACATGTTTGAACATCAGCTGTTGCCCACTGGCACTCTCTATCCATTAGTGGAGCTGAGCTCATGCCACTCCTGTCAGGGTGAGCTTGGTTACTAGAACAGCAGCTTCCCAAACCCTGCAGGAGAACAGGAGGATGCTGAGGCTGTGAGCACAACACTGCATTCTCAAAGAAAGCTGTCTGTTTCTTGGCAACTGGAAAAACAATTTCTCTCTATTCATGTAGTCTAGTCCACATCTGCTGCTAAAGCATTGGAGGGAATATTTGAGCCCTCTCAGATTATTGATAATGAAATTACACAGACAAAAGATTAGATTGTTCATTTGGAAATGGGTTTAATTAATAGCCTGGACATTTTATTTGTACCCTTTCTAAAGTTCATGATTCGCATTTCATTTCCTTCCCCTTCTGTAGCATCTCCTGCTGCAAAGTTATGAAAAAGAAAGGAGGAAAAACCTAGTTAATTTGTTTTTTTTTCCCCCAAGTAATTCAATGCAGAGTATTGGAACTTCTGTTAAAATACACCTGCTCACTTTATGGCTCAGTAAAAGTCACATGCAACAGTAGGGTTTGGAAGGTCATCTGACAGTCTTGTGTCCAAGGCTCGCTCTGACCACAGCATTGTGTTTCATCTTCAGTGGCCATATTTTTACACATCTATATTTATTCTTTTTCACATGTTCTTTGTGCTTTCTCCCTCTCACACTTGTGAAACACTGACACTTGCCAGACTCCTGCCTTACAGTTCACAGGCAGCTCTCTCCATTTTAAGGCTTAAATAAAGGTGGTGGGAGCTTTGTCTTTTAGGCAAAGTTCAAAAGTTGGCAAATATCCTTTATGAGCTTGTAAACACATTTCTGCAACTAGAAGGAGCTGTCAGACATTTCTAGCCATGAGAGGAATGCACTCCCCTCAGTCTACTTAGTGACTTTTCTATTCTAAATCTCTTTTGCCTGCTATGATTTTCATGAACTTATTCCATTTTTAAACTCTTACAGCACAGAGCAGTCACTGCTTAAGACAAAGTAAATATCATTCACAAGGTCATTACTTACCTAGAAAACAATATTAAGTAAATATCATTAAAAATATATACCTTGGGCACAGGAGCTCCAAACTTCTACAAGGAAATGAACCTTCACCAGGAGTCTCATGAAGGGGCTCCTCATAGAGCATTGCAGACATTATTACTGGTCTGCTCCATCCACAAACCTCCTGATATTTTTATTATGTCATCAAGTAAAAAAAAATAATTCCTATCTTAAAAATAACTGTTGCTTCCTACACTGCCTCTTTTGGAGTGAAACCTAGAGAAAACTTTGATTACAAAGGTGTAGGTCTTTCTGAGACACTGTTTAATGAAGCCACTTTGGTTTCCTATTGAACAGCCTTTCACACTTACATTTTGTTGAATGACAAACAATAGCCATGGGGAAATTAAACACTGAAATCTGCAGACACTCTGGAACAATATTTGTTTAACAGCTGCCGAACTCTGGAAGTAACAGCAAAGAGTATTATGTAAGAAAATCCTGTAACCCAAACAGATCATATTCTGGTTAACATCACTTGGAGGCTCTACTTGCTTCAAACACCAGTTGTTACAAGAAAACAATGTTCTGCTGAGGATCCATGGTGCAGAACTATTTGTTCAGTCCAGAAACGTAACAACCTAGAAATGTTCAATCAATCAAATTCAGGTAAATGTGTAATTGCTGTTCCTTTAAAAGGAAACAAATATATAACACAACAGACAGCTTGGTCTTGCTTCGTCTTTGAAAAAAATATTACTGGAATGATAGATTGTACACTAAATTGTTCCAGTCTTCAGAGCTAAAATTGAATCCATAAAAATAGATCTGGAACCATCAAGAGCTGTAAATGCAGGCCTGGACAAAGAGTAGACAGAAATAAATGAACTAATTGGACCTATATTTCTTAGCAGAATGTACCAGATTTCATGCCGTGATTGTTTTACGATAGTAAATGGAAAACAAACTGCTATTGTTTAAGCTTGGTAAATAAAAGATATTTTTATGAGCATTGACCCAGAAAAAAGTTGACAGTTTGCCAAATAGGTATGATTTTCCAGTGCTACCAGACATTTTTAACTAAAATCTGAAGTTAGCCAGTAAATTAACATCGTTTTAAGTGACATCATAAATTGTATGTTTGTTTGGCTGTTACCAGAGATACTTCAAAAGTAACAGTGAAGAACTGCCCTTTCAAGAGAGGCCATGCAACCTTTATCAAATTAGTAATGCTACGTATTCATTCCAGATAGATGAGATTTCAAAGAATTATCCAAACTACAAATAATTCAATTCAGTCAGTGCAACACTTCTAATCTGGTTATCAAGTTTTACTCAAATTGCTTCAGAGGGCTTTTAGACAGCCTTGTAGGAAATCAATTAGCTAGCAGAACACTTGGCAGAAGTATATAATTTTTTTTAATAAATCATCTGTGACAGTTAAAAATTCCTATTTAAAAAGTTGGGGTAGCTCCCTTATCTAGTTTTATGGAGTTTTATGGAGTTTCACCTAAGTACAACCAACTGTAAAGTTTGAATTCAAGAGGCTTGATCATAAATATGCAACTAATGAAGACAAATGCTGGAGAACTCCTTGTCTTCTGCTTAACAAGAGTACAAAATAGTACCAGTGGGGAAAACAGAGTTGATTCCATTAAACCAAGAGTCACTTTTCCATCAGCTTTGTCAGAGTTATTGCATATGACAATATCATCATCTCAGCTCACCCATTAGTTGATTTTACTGGGATTAAACATGTCAGTTTTATGCTGTTCTAGGATGGATGTTGTAAAAAGAAAATCAAAGATCTTTTCCTGTCACATGTTTCTTTTCAGCAGAAATGTAGCTAAGGATAACTTCTTATTTAAGAATTCTATGACTGTCAATATTCACCTCACTCCAGCTCCTTGAAACTTTTTGGCCACAGCAAAAATGCCAAATTTTCACCTTTGTGCTGTCCTGAGGGGACTTTTTCCATCAGGACATGGTCTACATCACATTGTCTGTGCATGGTCACAGGTACCCTGTGTTAGCCAGACATGGGGCCAGGGCAGCACAAGGTCCTGAGCCAGGCTTTGCCAGCATCACATCCCTGGCACAAGTGAACAGTGCAGGGACTCATTTGGCCAGGGGAGAGTCAGATGGGACAGGCAGAGAGAAAGGAGGCCCTTCAGCTGTTTCTTCTGCCTTGAGCACTCTTTCAGAAACACCAATGCTCTGCTCTAGACAAGATTTTTATGTACTTTTAATTTTTTTTCTGCTTAGCAACAGGTAGGTTGCCTTCAGCTGCAGACCTCAGTGCACAGGACAAGGAGAGGAAGTATAGAGCTGACCATTCATGATGGGTAAAGCCAAAGATCAAGATAAAATATGTACAGTTCCAGCTGCCAACATTGAGGCTGAGCAAGTAAGTAAAAAGCCCCTCTGAACAGAGGGATAAGGAATGTCTGTTTTACTGACCTTAAAGGTCCCTTGAGTTGTCTCTGCATTGTAGCACAGGAAATAAGGTCTGGACCGGGGCTGCTAATTTCCCATTTGCTTTTCAGCTTCAAGAATATGACAAGGCTGATGCTCACAACACCAAACCAGAAAGAAACATGAGCCAGCACTAGAGGAAAGACAGGCAAGAGGACTAACCAAAAGCATCCCCTGCACTCCTTGTTCTCTCAAAAATCTGTTAATAGAGGTGTCTTTTTAATGCATTCTCTTCCTTTGGCTGATTAGGTGTTTCTGTCCTTACAGCAACATCTCAGTAACAGAACTTGGCCAGACAACGTTTAACTGTGCTGCCCTGCCTTTTTATCAATTTTTAGCTTCTGCCATGTTGTCCTTTCAAAGGATGCTCTTCCCATAGTACCAGTAGGGTCACTAGGAAGGATCTCTGTCTATCCAGAAGCCCAGCAACACAGGACCCAGTTTTCTGCAGCCACTCCATGGAGTGTCCTGACAAATCCCACAGGAAGTCAAACACCCAGGCTCTATCTATGGCTCTGCCACTTTTGAAATGGATACCACAGATCTGATGGGCTTGTCAGACCTTTGCTTCCTTGGGAGCCCCAGGGCCCTGCTCACTCCCCACAGCTGAGGACCAGCTGCCACAAGCCATCCCAGCACAAGGGATGTGGTGCTGGGGCTGCAGGCAGCTCCTGCTGGAGGAGCTCCTGCTCCCCTCTTACCTCGAGGTTTTCCTCCTTTGTGCTTCACTGCTCAGGCACAGCTGCAAAGGGCATTAGTGGGAGAGATCCAGATGGACTTCACTTTGTTTTTGGGACACTGCAGTTTCCAGTTAAGTTTATTTAGGGTAATAGCATGGCCTCTGGTCAAGGCAACGTCTCAGTCACTGCCCCGAGAGTGCTGCAGATGCAATGAAAAGCTAACACTGACACTCAGTGTGTTATGGAAGACAATTTGAATTTCTGATGCATTCTGACACAACCACTGTGCACCAGCTATTGCTTCTACACAGACACCTTCAGACAGGGCATAATTTTACACTGCCTTTGTTTTTTATGCAGGTGGCCCACCACAATCCATGGCATAGGTGATGCAAATGATGCCAACTGGCTTGCAATTGCATTTCATGTGGCTCCTGGTTTCTGATGCACATTATCCTGCTGTCTATGCTTGGAAGCAGAGCAGAAAGACTTGCTCCCTGCCCACACAGAAGTCTGGTTAAGTTGCTTCAGAGCATATCTTGGGTGTCAACCAACATATATGCAGGGCAAATTATTCATAGGGACTTGAACCCCTTCATGAGAGAGGGAACTTGGCAAGGCAATTAAATAAATTTATGCAATTTTCTTTAATGTTTTAGCTTAGACAGCAGTTTCACAGGTAGTCCATCAAGAACAATTCAGTCCAAGAACTGATTACAATAAATATTTTAACCCTGTAACTGATTACAATAAATATTTTTTAACCCAAAGAATATTTAATATTTTTTGGTGAACGCAGATTGCCTTTCTAAACAGTGAAAAATCTTGCTAAGCTGAGACCATGACAAAAGCAGCAATAGCTCTGTAAAAAGACAGCTGTAGGTACAGTTTGCATGGCTGATTGCAACATTCAGTTTGCAACCTGGGCAGATTGACTTTATCTTGTGTATCCCCTACCTCAGTGAAATTCCTCACACAAGCCTAACTCCACTGAAATATTTTAATGAACCACATCCAGCACCAATTTATACTAGAGATGCCACCTACTTACACAGGATGAAATCCCCTCCTTTTTTAGTGTGCCACACCACAGCTGGCAGAGTCCATACACGCCTGCCTGTGTTGCCAGTGCAAATTGAAGGCCTCCCCAGCCCAGGCTGTGCACATCCCATCCCTGCTGAGTATTTTTAGCAGCATGCCAGTCCAACTTCAGGTACTGAAGTGTTTGCTTGTCACATGTTCCTCTGTTTCTTCTACTTCTTAAGATATAAAAATGAAGCACTTAAAAGTTCTTAGATAAATATTAACTCCCATGTTATTACAGGCCATTCTCCATTTCAGGCAAAACCTAGTGCTCTCTAGAATCCTAGAATGGTTTGGGCTGGAAGGGACCCTAAAGGTCATCCAGGCCAATTCTCCTGCAATGAGAGGGGCAACTTCAACTAGAGCAGGTTCCTCAGAGCCCTTCCCCACCTGACCCTCAATGTTTCCAGGGCTGGGGCATCTCCCAGCTCTCTGTTCCACTGTTTCACCACGCTCCCTGTCAAAATGTCCCACTCATATCCAGTCTAATTCTACCCTCTCTCAGTTTAAAACCATTGCCCCTATTCCTAACTCAATCCCAGCTGGAGAGAGCTAATTTATCTGTATGCCAGGGACCTGAAGGTCACATCACTCATGGCAGTGCAGGCTGGCTGTGCCAGCACAGCAGTGGCCCTGCTATTCCAGGCTCCTCTCCCAGAAACAGCACATGCAGCAGCTCCTTTCACAGCAGCTCTCAGCTAACACAGCATTTCTGTACGAGATCCATTTTTACTCCTGCATGCCCAAAAATTTCAGCAGCTGCACCAAATGAGTGCAGAGCAGCAGTGCTTTCATGCTCCAAACCTAGGGGGAGAGATTGCCTCCCTCGGGAGGGGAATGGATCCGTGTGTTCCCACCGGGCTGGGCTGATGAGGGGGATTCCAGGAGGGGAGGGCACACTCTGGGCAGCCCTTCCCCAGCCTCCTGCCCGGGCAGGGGAGGGCAGAGCTCGGGGTTCCAGCGCTCCTTGGTTACTTTCAATGGAAGGAGCTGGGCTCTGCTCAATAGCCATTGAGTACATTCCTCGGATTCTTTTCCTCTGTGCTTTGTAAATCGGGGTTGGAAGTTATTGCTGAAAGCACAGGAAGAAGTTTAAAAGCACCTTTTTCAGCCTCCTGTCACCTCAGGGTATTTTTGTGACAAACTGACCCAGGCTTGAAGGATGAAACTCCTTTTATAGCCCCAGTAACAAAACAATTTACAAAATAATGAGTTGCTGGCCTTACCAAACTCTCAGCTGGCACTTTTAGGTTGGTAAGTAGCCATGCCCATGAGCAGAAGCACAAGTTGTGCCCCTGGTAATAAGAGTCCAGCTGTCACAGGGGCCAAGGGCTCCTTTGTATCCCCTTGAAAGTGGCATTTTAAAGACCAGCATGGTACATCTTATCCACTGAAATTAAACCAAAGTTTTCCATGATTAAGAACTGCATTTTCAGTGCTCACCTCCCTACTAAGAGCAACGCTACTTAAAGCTCCCAGGGGAATTTAAAATTGAAATCTGAATGACCAGGACACAACTGTGTCCTGCAGGGATCCAGTGGGAAAATCCAGATGATCAAGGCATTGTGATCCACAAGAAAAGCATTTAAAAATATTTACCCTATATTAAACATTTAACCACAAGTGAAATGAGGAATAGATCAAGTGTTTACTATAATTCTCTTCCAGAATATTCTGTTTAGGGCCAGAAGCACAGCCTGAGGTGGAACACACTGATCACTGCTGCGATTCAATCCCTGCTCCAATGCAAAGGGTTGAGTTCCAGCAGCACCCCGGCACCATCCCAAGCCCCAGGAAAATGCCCCCTGCACTGCTTGCTGGCAGGCATCTCCTGTCTGAACAGCTTCAAACAGCAGAAGGACAGGAGCCCCTGGCAGAGCAGGTGGCCCTGAGTGCAAAGTGAGCAGAGCCAGCTCCCAAAGAGCCTCCGTGTCACAGCAGGGACTGCAGTGCCAGCCCCAGCTCCACGAGGAGTCCATGCTAAGTCAGGCCAGGAAGCAGAAATCATGATTCCTCCTGCCATCAGACATCATCCTCCCAGAGCTCTCCAAGCTGAAGTAAGTGTTTCAATTTATGGTTTGCAACATATATTTTTTTCTCCTCAATTTTTGCTTGCAACTGCATATTTTTATAGGACTTCTTCCCTTACTTATTCAAATACTGGCTTTAATTATCCCAGAAAATATTTGATTTTGATTTTCTTGTAGATACTTAGGAAGCTGAATCTGTAAAGGAGCAAAAACCCAAAAAAACTTTATTTTCACATTCATTTAAGGGTTTTCAGTTCAAAATTGGAGATAAAGGAAGAAGGTTTTATCCAAGCAAGTTTCTAACCAGAAAGCACTATAAATTATGAGAGGATTGCTAAAGGTCAGCGTGCTATAACCAAATTCCAGCTGTTAAATTACTGCTATACTTCGCTTCCAAGAAAATCTGTATTCAACATCTGTTTTCTTTACAGGAGATCATTAGGAACAGGCAGCCAGAGTCATAGTCTCACTCTGCACTTACCTCAGGTTTTGAAAGGACAGATCTGTCCCTCTCTAGACACAAGACAAGATTAAAACCTGGCCTTATTGGACTTGGCCACTACTGTGATGTTTTAGAGTTGCTTTGGAGTCGGACATTACCCAAAAATCAGTATTAATGAGGAAAACAGGAAGGGGAGCTGGAGACCAGCCAGCTCTGCTTCTCATCATCTACACTTGCTGCTGTTCAGACTAATTTTTTATCAAGTCAGAGCAGATTTGTCTTTATGACATAGCTGACGAAAAACTTCCTGAAAAAAAAAAAAAAATCTGTGGCTGATAGTCAAATTAGGAGTCAGTGTGGATCCCAACATCCTGCTGCTTCTGAAGAGGTCAGTACTCTAAAAAAACCCCAACCCAAACCCATGTACATCCCAAAGAGCTCAGCAATTAATTAAAATTATGGAAAGCAACTGTTACTGCCTAGCATGTGCTAAAACAATTGTTTCCCAGCACTGTCAATTTGTTTTCCCAAGACCAGCACATGAAGCATGGAGACATCTGGATATCCCAAGGTCAGTGTGGGTCTGGATAGAATTTCAACAGCAAAACCACATTCTGCTCTGCAAAAGGACAGGCCTCTCTGGGCACAACCTGGAGCAACCAGACCAGAAGCCTTGCACATTTCTCCCACTTCTGTTGTTTTTATTCTCTTCCCATCCATTCCTTGTTTCCTTTTTGGTTTCTCTTCCTATCTCTGATACAAACATAAAGCAAAGAGTAAAACAGAGGCTTCTGGATGTGGTGAAAATTTGGAAAATGCTCAACCTCTGTCAGTGTTGTCATTATGTAAGTATTTGATGTCACATGCAGAGAAGAGTTTTCACAAGTAGAAATACCAAGAAACAGAGAAAAAAAGCCCCCACAAATAAAACTGAAGGGCATGAATGTGACTGGAACAACAAAGTGCCTGACATTGTGGGGCTGTGCCCTTCCTGTGGCTTACTGTACCTCCAGCAGCTTTTTCACTCCAGACCTGAAGTTGCAGCATCCATCACAGGAGACTGGTCACAGGGTTGTGGGGACTTTAACTCAGATATATTAACTACCTGTTTCAAAGACTGGTCGAGCTACAGAGAACAATAGAGATAAAAACTGCAGAGGAACATCCCAACAGATTATCATGACCATCCAAGGTGACACACTGATTTTTTAATACAAGTTTTGTATAGAAATTATCACATTTCTTGTTTCCTTTATTCTTTCTACATGAACATCATGTGGCTACAATGAAACAAAATTTTAAAATGAGAGTTCAATCTGGGTCTAGGAAAAGGAGGAGTTTAGTTTACCACTGGATCTTTTTCATTGCTTGTTTTGTCTTTGAATTGTTTATGACCTTTAAAAAAGTCTATTCCTCAGTTGACTCATATGCAGCATATTTACTTACCCTCTAAATGGCCATGGACCTTATTATACCTAAGAATGTTTTTTGTAGTAAGTTTGAGCTGTGCAGGACTATTGAAATTTTGAACCCACATTTCAGATCCTCAAGTGTTTTCAAGAAGAAATGCTAAGGAACAGTTTAGGTAGAATAGAGAGTGAACAGGCAGACTATTAAAATTTGGTAGGGCTTCATTAGAGGAAGAAATAGAGTAAAACTCAGGAAAGAGTGGGGAAGAAGAACAATTCATTATACAGTGCTTTAAAGGGCAGTGATATGAAGGGGCACCCACAGCTGCACATGCCCACCAGGATGGGGCTTGGTTTGTTTTTCAGTGACAAGGATTATCTGAAATGAGCAGAGCAAAGGATCTCCTGCTACTCTAGCACAGCCCCAACTGCCCTATTTCATTAGGCAGCTGCTGAATTAGAGATTGTTCTACCCAAGGGTGGCCATGCAGTGTTCTGCTGCACTGGATGTAAAGCAGCCCTCCAAGCAGCCCCAAACTTCCTTTTAAATTTGCATTGTTTTGTACAATTCTTTGCTTTGTTTCTCCCCACGATGGAAAAGAGGGTTAAACAACCCCCTCCTTCATAAAACTAGTATTTTCAATAAGCTAAATGAAAAGGAAAAAAAAAATCCCACCAACCAAAAAACAAAAATACACCCCTTTTCTCTGCTTTTTCCAATCAAAAAGACAGGTGAGATGTTACCTGGATTTAAATAAAAGTACTGCTGTGGCTTCCCCCCCCCAGCTCATCTTTATTTAAATGGAGAGGGAGTTTGCAGTCACACATCCCAAGAGGAGCATTAAGGCAGTACATTAGCATTAGATGTTGAAAGGTGTGTCCGAGGCAGGGTGGCACAGCAGCACACACAGACAGGGACTTCCAGAGGCAAACAAGCATGAGGGCCTTGGGGACAGACAGACACTGCTCACAGCCCCTGGCAGGGCCCTGTTCAAACCCTGGGCCAGCAGTGAGTGGCTGACAGGGCACTGACCCCGCAGGCTCTCTCTGAAGGGGTGTTGGTGCCTTCCCGTGGTTTGTGGTGTCAGGAGCAAAGCTTTGATGGGCAGAAAGCTTGACCCACCCTTCACCCTGGAGAGGCAGGGCTGGAGCAGGCTGGGAAGGCAGGGTGCAGGAGCTCACTGTCAGACCTGCTGTTTGGGAGGAGGGAAGGGCGATGCCACTGAAAGGAGCTCACTTCTTTCATGCCATAGAGGAGAAGTTCGAATTCCTGACCTTTGAAGAGACATCCATCTGGAGACTTTTTATTTTCACACAGATGAAACAAGGAATAACCTTTCCTTTTATCCCTCAAGAAAATTTCAAGCTTAGTTAGCAAGTTATTTCTATGGTAACAGACAGCTATAAACACAGGATTATGATTTTCAACAAAGGATCAAGAAAAGGAAGAAATAGGACTTGAAGAGGGAAGTGTCTGGAAGACCTGAAAAAGAAGGTAGAAAGTTACTAATTTTCTTAAATTGCATGTTTATTTTCGCTCTCAACAGGACTCTTTTTGGTAGAAAATTTGAATTAAAAAAGGGAAAGTGGCACAGGTCTGTACACTGATTTTTGCTGCAGGCACGAAGGAGTCTCATAGCTGCAGTCACTGATACTTGGGACAGAGCATGACAGAGTGCCTTGCTTGGAGGGCACTTCTGCTCACCAAATTGACTTTATGCCAGAAAGAACATACTTCCATTCAGTGAATTCTGCAATTGGGATGGAATCTAAAGCACACACACGCATTGAAATTTAGAATTCTCACATACACTTCTGCACACTAAATGTAGCTGAGCAGGTAACTCTAGTGTTGTCAATCCAAAGCTGGTGTTTGAGGAAAAGCACAGATGATTCCTTCTAGAGTTTACTTTGCTGTGAGCAAAGCCACCACTCCCTTTTACCTGTGCAGCCACTGGCACCACTCCCAAATGTGACCACTAAGGACACAACAGCAGCAATTCTTGGGCTGCTTGTCCCAGCCTACAGAACTGCAAAAAGCATTGCCCAGTGCTGAACCCACTTCTGTTCAAAAAGCAGATATTCCTCTCTTGTTTCTCCCTCCTTTTCCATCAGCAGGGTCAGCCAGACCTCCTGGCAGGGGCAGCCCAGGGAGCAGCTGCCCCAAAGGGTGCCCATCTCCATCCCCCTGCCAGGGAGCACACCAGGGCTGTTTCAGGAGAGCTGACCCCCAGCTGCAGAGGCTGCCTGGCAGCCTGGGCCAAACACACAGGGCCAGGGCTCAGTTGCTACTCAGACAAATTAATTTTGTGCAGGTACACCCAAACCAGCTCAGGGTGCAGTCACTTCTTTGGGTTGCTCTGCAGCAGGCACCCCACAGGAATCTCTGCCTCCTTGGGGCCAGCTGAAGGAAGAAATGTTCCTTTGGTGGTTCGGGGTTTTTTTAAATCACCACCCTCATTTATCCTAGACTCAAAGTTCTGCATGAGGCAGGGAAAGAAGGAAGGGAAAGCCCAGCCTGCACAGCCTGGCAGTGGATCTGAGGCACAGCCTGGTTAGCAGAGGGGGCTGGGAGGAGATGGGTACCTGGGCAAGAAAAACACCAGCCAGGCCATAAAGAAAACTTTGAGCACTCCTAGCTACTCCTGGGCATGCCAAGGGAGTGAAGGTCATTCCTAGTGAGACATGAGCAATGAGGTCAGGAAACCTTTTCATTTGTAGAGCTAGGAGGGCAGAGATGTCCAGCCCTCTAAAGAACAATGCAGGAACATCTGCTGCAGGCAGAGGGCTGACCAGCCACTGGACAGCTTGTCAGAAAGCCAATAACAATGAAATAATTGAATAATGTTGCCTAGAATCAAAGTGGAAAAACCATTAAGCATCTTCTGAAGCTTGAAGTAACTATTTAAAGCCAAGAAGGGTTGAAAGGAGCACACAGTGCAGACAGGCCTAAAGGCAGGAAGGTCTCTGCATCCTTCAGCACCTTTGCCAGGAGAGATGCTGTGCCTCATTATTCACTGGTAATATCCCAGGACTTGGAGCACCTTTTTGCTTTTCAAAATCCCCAGTGAAAGTTCTCATTTTGCTATCCAGGCACAGCAAGTTGCCTTTTGAAAGTCAGGTGCAAAAGCCCTGCAATATCTTGCTCACAAGTCAGTGACAGCAAATGGAGCCAGGCAGAAGAGAATGACAGAGCCCAGAGTCATCACTAACTTAGCAACGACAATTCCCTGTGTGCCTGGAGTTGCTCTCTTCACTTCTAAAACTTTAGAAATTAATCTGTCTCTTTGCACATGAACAATTCACCCAGAGACTGATTTACTGTACAACTGTCCATGGATCCACAGTGCTCCCATGCTTTGCCTATTAACACAATTCCAGTTGCTGTGAAGGACATAAGAAAGGATGACTGTTTCCAAATTGCTTTCCAAAGAAGTGGAAGCTGTCATAATATTTAACCTTTCCTCTATTCTCCCACCGACACTCACCCCTCCCCAGCCCACCCCGCCCTGGTTCCCACACCCCAGATATGAAGGCAGATAAGGAGCCCCCCCCTCGCTGCTTCCTGATGGTGAGTCATGCTCTGAGTCAGCCTTTGTGTTCCAGGGAACCTGGAAGGCTTTGAAACCTGCTGTTGATTTTGGCAAAGCTGCCTCTTCTCGCTCTGAGGGTGAAAGGATTTACACACACATCGGTTTGGGTCTGAAAATAGCTGCTGAGATGCCATCAGCAAGAGTGTGGCCAAATATTTTCTTGTCCTTGCACTGCAGAAGCAGAACCCTCCCTGTCCTGGGTCACAGCTACACGAAAGGGAGCCACAAAAGAGCAGCTCAAATCCTGGTGGTTGGAGGAGGATGCACCCACAGCTCCTCTTTTGGGCACAGAAGGTGCCACTGTCCATGACTTGGGACACAGCCACCTCTGCAGTGACTGGGCACCTCTCAGAGATGGCCAAGAAAGGTGTTGGATCTGTCTGCTGCCCACAGTCAGGTGAGCTGAAGTCAAATAGTACCAACCCCAGTGCTGGCATTAGTAAGGCAGACTCCTTCCTCCCCTGTGTCCCCAGGTGCATCCCCCAGCAGAGTCAGGGCACTCTTCAGCAGCTCCTGAAGGGCCCTTGCTCCAGGAGATGCAGACAGAAGTGTCTTTGCATGGACAGGAGTTTGCCCCAGCTCAGGTGAGACACCAGTAATGAGGGAAATTCTGGCAAAGGCACCTCTCAAGAATCCCTGTGTGTCTCTGCCTAGCCCTTCTCTGTCTCCACAGATCAGCACTTTGTAGTTATAGTTCTCTTGTTCTTGGCAGGGAAAAGCTGCCATATTTTTATTAACATGTTTGAACATTGCATCAGCTGCTCTTCTCAAACATTCATCCACTTCTGTGCCTACTTCTGTATCTGTGTTACAAAGCCTTTAATTAAATTAATTACACTTTAACATACATATTTTAATTTCCTTTTGCAATCCTATTTCAGACATCTTTTGATCTCTCGTTGTAACTCCAAACTACATTCCTTTCCTTCATGTTTGGTAAACACCTTTGCTTGAGCCAGATTTATTAGCATTTAAATTGTTTTCTCACTCCAGGACTTGTCTGCTGTCCCTTCTTCCCACAGTATGGCTGTCAGGCCATTTCTAGGTTAAACCCTAAATTCTCTGGAAAGTCTGAAAGCACAAGTATGACTGCATAAAGAAAACAGAAGAAAAAAATTTATCTGTAAAAAGTACAATAAGTTGTTACACTTCCTTTCAGAGTGTAGCTATTGCTAAAGAAATTATTTCAAGGAAATTAGATTTAATATTCTTTAATAGGGGTTTTGCATGATAAGGCAAAGAAACTTCAAACATGCCAAAGCACATGAGTGCAGTTAAAATATCAGTTGTCACAGCAGTTTAAGTTTGCTTCAATGAGTGTTAAGAAAGGGTAATCCTTATGTGCTAAAACATAGGACAGATTTAAACCTTAATTTTTAGTTTGAGCATGACAAACAGCAGCAGTATTCTACTCCCTACACGTCTCTGTGAAATGGTTTATTGAAAAATAAACTACCAAAAAACATAGCACTACAAAGCACTTTGAACTGATTTTTAAATTCTACATGTGTTTATTCCAAAATTTGACTACTTTTAAAAAATGACTGCACACTTTAAAAACCAAAGTGAAATATTTCAGCTAACCAGAGACACCCTTTCCTCTTCCTCAAGTCTGGCCCACCAAGCTAAGCACAAAAAAACAAAAACAAGAACAAAAACACCAAAACCCTAAACAACAACAAAATAAAAATAAAACAACCAAAAAAAAAAAACCCCAAACCAACCAAAACAGTTTGCTCAGCTCTGCACATAAACAAATCCA
Organism: Haemorhous mexicanus; assembly: GCF_027477595.1. Classification (NCBI taxonomy): domain Eukaryota; kingdom Metazoa; phylum Chordata; class Aves; order Passeriformes; family Fringillidae; genus Haemorhous; species Haemorhous mexicanus. The sequence continues at coordinate 23,798,256 of NC_082348.1, read as the reverse complement.
ACAAGTTACCAGGCATCAGATCCTAAAAATCCAGGTACATTTCTTAGTTGGGACATTCAGATAAAAGTACATTTGCAATACTTTTAAGCTTTATTTTCATTGGGTAAAGGACATATTTCACCGTGATGAATTAAAAAAGGGTGTTAAAATTCCAGCTCTTCTATCAGACTGCAGAGAAAGCCCTTGGTTTTCACATCAGGTGAATTCATGAGGGATAAGGGTCAGCCCTGCTGATGGCAGCCTAAAAGCTTCACATGCTTTTACTTATCTCTGTATTTATCAAAGAAAGTCTGCATGCAGTATCCTCCTCATGGAGGGCAGAAGTAGCAGCAGTTCACACCTTCACCTGGCTAGAAACAGCTCCATTAAACCACTTCACTGCCTCTGCTGCCAAATTCACTTAGAACTCTGTGGATATTTTAGCTGAATTCATTTCCAAACCAAAGACAGGCCACTTATGGTCACATTAATCAAAATTAGCTCCCACTGGGCATTTCATAAGCAACATTAAAACACACATTGTACAACTGGCTTTCCCAGGCTGACGAGATCTTTTCTTGCTAAAGTTTTTATCTCACTAACTAGTTTCTTATCCAAGAGGACAGTATTTTAGCATGAGCCTCGCCTACATTCCTTCAGAATGCACCTGCTTTCCTCACAGCCAGTACTGTGTGAGTGCTGTGAGTGTTGCACCACCCCTGGGCTCTCTCCTGCTATCAGTGGGTATCACAGCCTGGTCCAGCTGAACCCCTGCAGGATAAACAAACAGAGCAGGATCTGCTGCTGCAGGTCTGGGCTGCAATCACTCCCAAACTTTACTGCAAGCAGAAATCCTGTTCTTCTGCACTGCTTTTCCAATTTATACCTCTAAAATCCCTCAAGTAATTCCCCATGTGACACTGATGCAGGGCAGCAAACAGCACATAAGGCAATCCTTTGAAGACTGAAATAGGATGGAAAAGCAACACAGAAGAAATACAGCATCACCTCCCACAACAAACAAGCTCCTTCCTGTTTGGCCTGCTGCATCCAATCCTATTTTCCTTATCCTCTGTGCAGGTTGCAAAAGTGTTCTGGAGACCCAGTGTATCTGATTTCACACAGGCACCTGTAAATGTAGGGCACTGATACTGGGTATCTGTTCTACTTCAGCAGTTTCAGCTAACTCCAGAAAACTCATTTGGAGCCTAACCTTTCATTATAGACACAGGAAAAAAACAAACCTAGCAGGATACTGGTGCCTCTATTTACGAAAATGAACCACCGTGGACTAGTATATGGTCCAACACATCATCATCTAAATCCAGATTTCATCTGAAAACAAAGACATGCTCTTAAATTGCTGGGCTCTTAAAGTCTAACTACAATGATTGTGATGTTAACTTTTGATACAGAAAGTGGAGAAGCAAATGGAAAAAATAATTGGAAGACTATTCAAGAATAGGAAAAAGAACCACAAATAGTGAATAAAAATTTACAGTGCAAGGGAAGAATGGCAAAACTGGAAGCTGTCACAATAGGGAATTTCCCTAATGATAATGAATGCAAGAATGAGCTAGTAAGCAAGATCAACAAAAGTCAAGGTGACTTCTGTGAGTTTTTGATTCTCACACTTCTGCCCAATGAAAGATTTTGGCCCTCAGAGCCCCAGGGCCACCTCAGAGGTTTTAGGTTTTTGAGACCAAAACTCCTACTGAGTTCTTGCACATAGCTATGGAGCAAAAAACTACCCCAAAACTGAAGGTCTTCTCAGTTACCCCTGAGGAAATGTGCCTCAGCCCTATCCCTTAAAATGCTGCACATTTTACCTAAAATATATCTAATATGAAGTGCTTCAGTGGGAACACTTAAATCCCTTGGAAAAGACAAGGAGGGCTCCCTCCACTGCAGGCAGAGAGGAGAGGTGCTATTGCAAGGGGTTCCCTTACCCCAGAATGTCTGTGACCCTCTCAGCCTGGCTGTTGGGATCCCTTCAGCACAGAGGGAAGACAACTCGTGGGTAAGTAAAAAAGGTAATAAAATAAAGCCAGATGTGGTTTTCCCAGCTCTCACTTCTCCTGCAGGAAAAAACACAAGTGGTATGGAAAGTGCCACAGTTTATACTCCTACATACCCAAAGTGATTGTGCAGACTGTGGCTGGCATTGTCTGAAGATGCTGTTTGCTGCATATTTCACAGGACTGTCACGTTAACAAGCATCTCTTCCAAGCTGAGAAAGCATCTGTGTCAGGAGAGTTCCCCAGTGCTGATAGCAGCACTTAATGTCATTGCATACTACTGATGTAACACTGGCACCCACAGGCTTCTCAAACCTTTTGCACCAAAAGATCACAAATCCTCTTTGGGGCCAGAGTCCATAAGCTCTTGGTGTCATTAAAACACAGCAATTATCACTGATAGGCTCTGGCACAGATTCTTACTTTGCTGTGGGAAGGTAAGTCCTAACAAAAAAAAACCATTATTCTGCTGTGATATGCAAGTTTCATATCTTTAAAAAAAAACAAATTTGAGCAGAAAAAAGACCTACACCCATTCTTTCATAACTTTCCCTCCATTATTTGCTGTATTCCATTGTTCAGAAACAATAGAGATGCTTACAAATATATTTTTATGCAAGCTCTTTGTGATAAAAATAACTCCTTTCACAATTCATATGGAAGGGCAGCAGGATTCTTGCTTGCCCTTCCAAACAAGCCTGCATGTATTTGAGCAGCTCTTGCTGCCCCACTGTCTTCCTCCCTCTGAGCACTGACACAGAGGGAGATAACAGAGCTGGGGCAATGAGCTCGCTGCTTTGGAGGCACACAGAGCAAAAATTAAAAGTAGGGTGAACCGAACTGATCCAGGCACTCCTTTCCAACACCATTATTTATGGCAAGCAGCACCTACTACTGACCAGTGAACATGCAATAATAATGTAATTAGCTTTCACCTGAACAATTAGCTCCTTGTCACTTCCGATCCCAGTTCAGGAGGTGGCACAGACTCGGGAGGACAAAGGGTTGCAATAACAGGCACAGCTCACTGCTGGAGCTGCATTAACCCTCTGCAGGTACACTGCTGCATGCAGCAAGCAGCCAAAGCCAGCCCACAGCAGTACCCAGAAGAAGACTACATTTCTACATTCATTAACATTTGTGAAGTTACTCATTAAACCCTGAGTCAAGTGGTGTGAACCAGTCTCACGCTCCAGCAGACAGAGGATCTGTCAGCTCCTATTCACTGGGGTCTTAACACCACACAGAAAGCAAGCCACAGGTTTTCTATTCAAGAAAGGCCTTTCCTCACCTTGCCAATTCCAGCTTTGCACTGGAGAAGGAGCCATCATCCAGACTGCTCTGATGCAAAGAGAGCACAGCCTGGGACTCCTGGGCAGCTATCTCTAACTGGCATCATGCAGCCAATTCAGCTCCAAGGCCAAAAAATCCTGCTAAGTTTTCCATTAACAATTTAATTGGCATTCTGGGTATGCTTCTCAGGGAAATGTTTTATCAGAAAGTTACTCTGCCTTGATATAGCTGGGAGGGGGGGGAAGCCACATCCTTAATTGGCAGAGCCATATCAATCACATCTCAGTGTATTCAGTCCAGATGCTATCACACTGGCTACATAGAACCTGGTTTGATCAGAGAACAGATTGAAATTGTTCTGAGAAAATAATTCCTTGAGGCTGACTCAAGAGAAGCTTTAGTAACATCCAGTAAATAAAAATCATCCTAGGCCATAGCACACCTTTTATTTACAGGCATTGTGTTATGAGGCTGAGAGAGCCAGAAAGCAACAGGTTTGGCCCTAAAGAAACTTTATGCCTTAACCACAGAAGAGAGGATAGGGAAGGCTCTTTGCAGCCCCTTGTTCAGCAGTGACAGCACTCACACAGCAAATCCAGAGTCCAAAAAGATTCTTCCAGATTCAGAAAGGATGCTGTCCCTCTCACCAGGGAGAACACATGGCAGAAAGGTACCCAAGAGCACATTCCCTCAGTCTGCATGTGTTCCCTCACAGCTGCTTTCATCCATCAGCCAGGACTCAGAGTGACTCAGGTTCCTGGGCAGGTTGCACACAAAGGTGGTTTCTAATCCCACATGGATCAGATCATCACATCCTCGCCAATTCGTTTTTTTGAAACAGCAACAAAAAAAGTCCTCCCAGCCCCTTTCCTGAATCCCTGTTTCCCCACCTATAATCACTTACTCAGAAGAGTACACTAGTGACAGCTCTTTGGCAGCTCAAAGGATGGCTGAGTTGAAGAATTACAGTTTCTAACTTCCCCCTTTTCTACTGTAGACCCAAAGTCCTCATTGTTTTAATTTAGAGGAGAGATTAATACCAACTGTGTTTTGCCTCTTATCTTTGCTAAACAAAAAGGTTATATAATGTTTCAGGAAATGAGTTCAAGTGAATACAACCATCTTTTTCACAGTACTAAATGCTTAAAAAAGAATCTGGTTTGTCCATTCTGGCAGCCTATGTTTATTCAAGACAGACAAGGCACTGGCAGTGAAAAAGCAAAAAAATCCCTGAGCTGTAGTACAAAAAGACCTGTTAAAAGTAATTTTCTGGTCTGAAATGCCTATAGCTCTGTAAAACTGCAAGAGCAGGTGTCACTTAGGCTAGTGACAATTTTTTATGGTAGTGCTAGTCTACTGGCATGTCTGAGATGTTCACAAATTCGTATTTTAGAGACAGAATTATTATTTCACAGGCATATTAAGGACCATGTTAAGAACACAAGCAACCTAAAAAGAATACTGATACACATGGCACAAATAGATCCTGCCATAGGGAAGATCTCAGGGTGTTTCAGGATGTATGACTAAGAGGAAAGATAGAAGTAAATGCAGCTAAAGGCAGCCCAATGAGAGCATTCCACACCATTGTTTTGAAATTAATGTTTATCAGTTTTCCATGAATCACCAACTGCACTTTAAATATCAGTGCTTGTGTTCTTCAAGAGACTATAAATACACCCAGTTCTATTTGCCTGTTCCAGAGAAAGCTGTGAAAAGTGTGACTTCTGTTCCTTATATATAGCAACAATTGAGAGTTGACACAGGACTGCAAGAATGGGTTTTGCTTTTTTGAGATGTGAATGACAAAATACTGCTGTATGCTGTCACATCCCTTTCTGATGGACAAGAGCCTTGTCAATCTGCTTGACAAGAAATCTCTTGATGGTTTTTTGACTAGACTTCTTTCCCTCTAATGACTCCAGTTCTACAAAAAGTCACTGGTTCTATTGGTTTGTGTTTTGTAGCACTTGGTTACCTTGGAAGTTTAAATCTGCATGACTCCATTTCAGCTGGTGGAGCTTTAAACCCTTTTGTTGGCTTTTAACAAAGCTCAGCTGTCATGTACTTGGAGCTGCCCTCAGGTGTTTCCTCCAAGTGAGCAAAGTCAGAGCTGAGCAGCTTGTGCCCAGTTACACAGCAGAACCAAGCAGTGACCAATCCTTCCCTACACAATTTCTCACAGGATGGAGAAGTGGGAAGAGTCCAACTGCTGAGAGCATAAACACTCAGAGGAGCTGCTAAACAGCAGACTTCTGTCTCAAACACCAGGACCACTCCCTGCCAGACTTCAAAGGAAACACAAAACCCTACAGTTTGGTCTTCACTAAGAAGCCTTTCCCTCTCAGTGTGGTGAACCTGGAATCCACAGAGCAACTATCTTATTCAGAGTTATCCAAGGATTTGGATGAATGTTTCTTTGTCAAACTTTTAAGCAGAAAGCAAACAATTCTGTGCACAAAAGAGCACAGTTATGGAACCTTTACATCCCAGTCCTAACAACAGGAAAAATTAAGAGCAGGGGAAATAGACACGGGGCTGCATTCCTAGTGTTATCTGAGCTCTGCTGATACATTTGTCTATTTTCTCAGCACTGTCAAGTGGCCCTTAATATGTTTCCCTAGTCAACCTGGCCCACTGTAGAGCAAATCAATAATATCACTGCTCTGCAATTGTTTGATGTAGGTCAGATCTTCAAAAACCTGGAGGATACTTTGAACAGTGGTGACAGAATACTGTGCCAGCCTGTGCTGGGGACAGGCACTGGAATCCAGGTGGAAATGAGTAAGAAATTACAAGAAAACCCTGCTGAATTGCAGATGTTTCTCTTCCATGGATCAATACAATTTCCAAGGAATCAAAGATTTTGAAGAAAAAGCAAAATACTGTATGCATACCTCTGAGAAGAATGAGGTGGTAGTTGTATAATGCACATACCTAAAAGGCTTAAAGGAAAAAAGAAATTCAAAGGAAATATTTGTGCATTTTCTTTTAGATTGCTTTATGGGGAAAATGGGTTCTTAAATATTTTACAGTTGTGTTCTGTACCAAACTCTGTTTAGAGTTATATCATGTCCATGTCTTTTGAAGACTGGTTGTATGTGTAATAAGAATGTCAACTTGACAGTATAACTGCTTTTCATGGAGACCTGTGTGCATTAGGGTGGACTTTCTGAGCACAGACCAAATGCCAGCACTTCTAGGCTGCAGCCATCCCTGTTCCAGGAGATAAAGGACACAGATACCTTTCCTTCCCACTGTGGCTGCTGGGAAGTTGTGGGGTTTCTGCATTAGTCAGCACAAGTAGAACTTGTTTTTCTCATTAATTGCACCAGCAGGGTATATAATAAACAGCTGCCTCAGAGGAAATGGGAATGAGAAGGGATCATACAAAGGGAGAGTCCAGTGTAATGAATTCAGGGGTTCTGTTCCACCATGATCATTCTCTTGCTGGCATTTGTGAACAGAAATAAAAACCTCAGTATGCTTACAGCCACTAACAGACTGGTGGGCTCCAGTATTCCCAAGGCACATTATTTAGCCCACAGATGAATCCTGAATGTGTGTTCCTGTCCCACAACTTTGCAGTCTCAGTGTAAAATCTGAGGCTATTGTCCAAGCACAGCCTTTGAGGAGGAGTTTCTAAGCTTATTCTGCCCAGAGAGATCCTTGAGTAGGGGTGTGCAGTCATGGTCCCTAAAGAGAAACACACAAATACAGACACAGGGTAGAGGGAAATACCTTCTTTCAGGGTTACCTGCTTTAACAGGAATTTGGTTTTCCCATTTCAGAAAAGAGAACATTTAGTATCTAGAACAGCTTAGTGATGATTTGAACTGGAATGCCCTCCTGCCTTTGTTGTTTGCTTTCTCCCCTTTCCTTCAGCTGCCCCACTATAAGAACTGCAGGAAATGGAAGGTTCTGCTCCATATGCATATATACCTCTATAAACAGTGGTATAAAATCCAGGCCCCTCACCCCACATGCAATAAATTTTTCCTTTATTTGAAATGAAAACTTTTAAAAGAAGTGTTAATGGGAAAAAAACTCATAACTTTCTCCTGGGAACCACAGAGTCTACTTATACATGAAAGTCAAACACTAAATGCATTTTGTTGATGGTATTAAGGTGAAAGTTTCAAAGAGAAGCATCCAAATTAATTCAAGTGCATTAGACATCCAAATTAAGCAAGCCAAGTATGCTTTAGCTGTTTCAAATAACACAGCATAAGTATACAATTTAAGACCTAAAGTGCAAACTTTGTAGCCATAAAGAAAGGGAATTTACTTGGGAAACAAAATTGGGAAGCTGTTCTCTACCTTAACATTTCTTTCCAAAATATTGGAGAGGTTTAACTTTCCTCCTTGGAAGGTTGTGGACAGTGCAAAGGCAGAAAACCATCAGGGTTGGGAGCAGCAATCTGCAGCATCACCTAAGAAAGGAGCAATGCTCTCTGGCTGTGCTTAAATAGGGCCCAGGCAGGGGGTGTGGGGTCACAGATGAGGCTGAGCAAGGTTGTTAAGCTGCAGCAAGTCGTCTGACTGACACACACACAGTTTGTGCTTGAAAAATCACATTCCATCTTTCCAGTTTTTCAGGGCATTTTCCTTGCTAAAGTAGATGAGGATGCTGCTTTCCTTGCCGTGGCAATACAAGTCACTAAGAGGGAAATTTTCAAATAGACCAGAATGTTTTAGAAGTGTGAATCTTGATACTTGTCAGTGAAGGTTATATTCTTTAATCTATCGCCTGTGTACTTTCATAAATCTCATCCAGAGGGGAAAAGTTTTCTGGAAAGGAGGAGGAGAGGAAGGAGCCTTAAGGCTGTTTCTTTTCCCAGTGAATCCCTCTGTCCTGTCTGGAGAGCTCCCAGCTCCTATGCCAGTTAAGAGCCAAGCTGAGTGCGTGTGAGCAGCCACCCGTGCATCAGCGTGGCCACGGCAGCCGGACAGAGTGCCAACGAAGTGGCAGAAGCACTGGCAGGGAGCAATTCCAGCAGGGAGGAAGAGGCCTCTCCCCCTGGGCAGTGGCACATCAGGACAGCCTCGTGCCCCTCCCTGTGGGTTCTGTCCTGCAGCTGGGCCGTGGTGGCCGTGGCTGTGCTGGGTGTGCTCGGGGCACAGCGCAGGGAGGGAGCAGGAGAGTCCCTGGGCTGCCTCTGCAGTGTGTGCCATCCCTGGCCCTAATGTCCCCTGCACTGCTCAAATGAGCTGGGCTGTCTCTTCTCAAAGCTGCCCCTCTCTCTCTGTGTCATTAAAATGATACCCATGTCCCTCCAGTCCGTGGGTCAGGGGGTGAATCTGCTGTCAATTACCAAAGTGTGAATGAAATGAAGAACAAATGGTCCAACTTCATCAGCGTTGTTTTTCTCCTCTTCCCCCAGATAATAATACCTTAAAATAGAATGCCTTATTAACCACAGACCTGAAGGTTAATAAGTACATCAACAAAACAAATGTAGTAAATTAAAACAATGCATTAACATTCATTAGTATTTCACTGTTGATTCCCAAACATGCTGCTATTGCTATTGTGCTATTATCAGGCAATAATTGTTATGTCAAAAGATAGGACCCATATGGCTCAACCAGATCCTCTGGGAGCTTCTGCTGTATGAAAGTCAATCAAAAATACAATTCTGTAAGGAAAGATGTGGACACGGGAGAGTTGCTGTCAGTATATGCAACCCATGTGAGAGGCCCAAGTGACTGTTTTAAATAAAAGTTTTTAAATCTAGGAAAAAAAGAAGTGAGAGTTAGAAAGCTAGCAGTAAAATCAGTAGGTTTGTTCAAAGTATCTAAAACTCAAATGCCAGTCTTTGCCACACTAGATCCTGTTATCCCATCAATAGAAAATACCCTCTAAGACCTCAGAAAAATTCAAACTTCATATATATTTTTCTGCACAGAATAACCAGGCTGCTTTGAACAGCACTTATCCTCTGAAATACCCACAATTTTTAGGTGAGACCTGAATAAAGAGAAGGTGGTGAACACAATGCACTGAAGATCTCAGCTGAAGTTGTCTGCCATCCAACATTAAATCCTGTCCTATGACTCAGGTCCTTGTGGTAAGCAATTATTCCACACAATTAATTTGTAACATGTCATAACATAGGAGATGGACAAATATCTGGGCTGCCTCTTCTCCTGCAGCTGCCCTCGTCCTCACATGTCTCCTGGCCATCCTGCAGGAAGGAGTCAGAAGCCAAAGGTGTTGTGCCTTGGGTTTCAGTGCCACCTGATGCCCACCTGGGACCAGCCTGTCCACAAGTGCTTCTGTGGCTTGTTCCCTGCTCAGCGCTGTGGCTCCTGGCTGTGGCAGTCCCATCCTCACAGGGGTTATTTGCCTCCTGCCCTCTGCAGCCTCACCATCTTCCTCTTCACCCTCAGCTTTGCCTCCTCACCTTTCCTTCTGCAGCTTTTCCCTGTGCTCAGGAGCAGAGCCAGGTGGGGCTGCCCTGCTCTCTCCTCCCGTGCCTCCAGCCAAGCCTCAGCCTGTGCAGCTTCCAGCAGCCCCCACTGTCACTCTGGCTGACTTGTGCTCCCACAGAGGGCTTGTTCACATCTCTGCTGGTGATTCATAGGCTTTGGGGGGCCCTGCAAATGAACAGAAGCCACAACTGCAGCGCCTTGGAGCAGCCCTCAGATTACATCACCGTGTTTGCACTTTGATGTCTCCTTCAAGAGCCCGTGATGAATTTCTGTGTGCTCCTGGGGTCAGTGTTTTAATAGCAGGGGCTGTTGTGCCCAGCTCTCTCTGGCTGTTCTGTCTGGCAGTTTGTCTTGCCCAGGCACACTCGGGCTGGGGAGGGTTGTGTAAGCTGGTTGCTATGGCAGGTTTCTATTCACCATCTGCTTGACTGAAAAAATATCTTTTACAGTTAGCACGCTGGGTCTGGTGTTTGCATCTTTTGTTTCCTTCCAGATGCAATCTCAGAAACACAGGAGGGGCTGTGAGGCTTTGGAGGGGAGGAAAGGCCTTTTGAAACAGCTCTTTTACCCAGCTAAAAAACACATTGTCCCTGCTTGGACACTGCAGGAAACTTAACGTCCTGAAAAGCCACTTTCCCTGTACCCAGCTACTTTCCATGGCACTGCTTTATCACAAAGGAGATAAACCTGCAAGCCTCTTTCTATATATACCTTCATCCTGTTGCTGGGCTGTTTTCCTAAGGAAACCAGGATCTGTGCTCACCATCACCTTTTTCTCCTCCTTCCCGAGCTGCTCTTGAGCCTCTGACTTATTTCTACCCTGTTTAGAAGAGAAGACATAAAATTAAGTTCCTTCATTTCATAGGAAAGGGGAGAGGCCTGTTAATGACCTCAACAAGAGATGTGATGTAAGAGTCCAGCCCTTGCTGGAGACTCAGGAGACCGCTCTGGAGAGGGATGTTCTGAATGACCAGTTCATGAAAAATTGTTTTAAACTGAATTTGCAGCTCAGCAGACACAAATACACACAAGTAAATCCATAGGAAACTGCTCATGGAACTGTCCTTTTCCAGAAAGTGTCTCTGGCTGAGAACACCAAGCAGAAGCAGAGACTAGACAAGCAGAACCTCCCTAGAAGGGCCAGGATGGGCAGCAGCAGCAGCAGCCCAGGTGATGCGTGGTGAGATGTGTATTTCTGGAGGGCACAAACCCAGAGTCCTCCGGGGTAAAAGCTTCTGTTTTGCACAGCAGCTTGAGGAAGGGCATGCTGGAAAATCACAGGAGACCAGCCAGAGGAGCTGAGCTCAGGCACACATCGTGTAAGTCCCTGAAGCAGCCCCAGAAGTGGGGCTCACCCAGCAGCACAGACCCTGCCCACACAGGGGAGCAGCAGAAGTGAGGGCTGCTGGCTCCACGGAGAGCTCCTGAGAGCAGCCTCCCGATGGCCAGGCTGCCTGGGACAGGGTGTGACACTGCACAGCCCCTCTCCAGCAGGGCTGGGTGTTCCCCACACACCACCTCTTCCTTCCATTCAGCCTGGGGAAGGCAGTGCCACGCACTGGTGCCTGGCAGCCTGCTGCTGGCTCAAGGGACTTGGCAGCTTTGCCAGCCCAGCTCCTGGAGGATGAAGCTAAACCGTGCTCAGACTCATTTTCTGGGACAGCTGTGGGGAGGAGAGATGGACACAATTCCCCGTGGTGGCCCAGGTGCTGGCCATATGACATCTGGTGAGATGTCACCTGGAAGGTGACCGCCAAGGTGATGCACAAAATGCTTCTGAGACCCAGGTTATGCTCTGCATGAAGGAGCCTGGGTGCCCCTCTGCCCTTTGGCTGTTCACAGGGTGCAAGGCAGCCTCAGCTGTTCTTGAGCACATCCCTCTGGCAGCTGTAATTCACTGCCAGAATTCCATAAGGACAGATCAAATTGTGTTTTCTTCTTCTGTGCTGGTCCCTCAGTCATGGCTCACTGTTATCTTGTTTTGTTACATGCTTCAAGCACAGCACAGATAAAAGACTGAAACTTTTATTTTTAAGCTAAAATAAACTAAATGTTTAGAGGAGGAAAGCCAAAGGTAGTGTTGACTCTCACAGTGAATGGTTTTAAAGCAGAGCAGGCATGCACCTCCTGCAGGATGCATAACCCAAAATTTGCTTTGAGGGTTGTAGCTTGTTTGCAAGGTTCAGCCAGAGCCCAAAGCACAGAGAAAGCATCTGGCCATGATCCCTTTGTGCACTTTACCAGCCTGCAAATGAGATCTAGCATTTATACTTATTTATAAAGCAAAAATAATCACAATAAGTTTCAAAGGAAAGTTTTATCTGAAAAGCTTCTGGCAGCTCATCAGCAGCACTCAGACTGTGCTCTGGGTCTCACAGGCTCCACTCACTGAAGCTGTAATATTGCCTACCTCAGGAAGTCAGGTTTTAGGTTATAGGTGCACAGATAAGACAAAAGGAGGTTTTTTTAAAAAGTGAAATGGGAAAAGAACAGTGCTGCAGTGAATAGAGTAGTGCTCTGCAGAGATTTCCTTCTGCCTTGGCACGGTCTGGAGGAGGCACACACTGTAATCTGAGCCATTTGTACCTCAGTCAAGGAAATTGCTTTGCTTCCAGCTCTGGTTAGGAGCATTGTATTCAAGTAAAACTGGAGTCTTGAGGAGCAGGGCATTTTAACACCACATTTCTCCTATAGGAATGGAGAATAAACTATTTAATAAACCATTCCTATATAGGAATGGTTTATTAAAATCAGGTCAGTCATTGATGTGTGCTGAGGTTGTTGACCATGGTGTGAACCATGGGGCTAGACCAAAAATTACCTTTAAGGGAAGAAACCCCAATAACAACCAGCAACATGAAAAAAAGACCTTATATCCCACAGGTATTCATTTTGCAGGAGTAAGAGGCTAGACCTTCAATCACAGTGAGGGTCTGTCAGCCAGCAGCTGCCAGAGCTGCTCCAGCAGCTGAGGGTATCTCTTACACACCCATGCAGGCACAGCACCCCTGCAGCATTTTCTTACACCTTCCATGGAAAGCTTGGAATGAAGTGGAATCTTAAAGGCAGGGCTTTGGCAGGGGGATCACAACCTGGAGAGATGTTTCTGGGCCACAGTACCCAGGTGTGCAGAAGGTCTAGAAAGGATGGTTTGGATACAGCTGTGCTTCCTGGGAGGGTCGTGCCACTGCATCCATCATCTGCCAGCCAGCAAAGCTTCCTCAGGGAGTGCTCATTTTGGCTCAGAGTGGGATTATCCAGTTCCCACTGTCTCCTTAGTACAGTCTATGTATTAGAACATCTGACATGGAAGAAGATTTAGTTCTTCCCTGTCAGTTTCTGCTGTGAGCTGGGTGCTAACACCAGCTTTTAATTCTGCGAGAAGACTTGCACCATACTAATACTGAAATTATTTGTATATAGAATATCACTGTGAGGTTCATGCTGAGGTCCTTCTCAAACTCTTTCTTGGTCATCTTTACTAAAAGCTGAGAGCATACAGTTTCTATTCAATAACTACTAAGTGGTGGTTTAAGGCAAGTTTTCCTTCATTCACAAAGGAATCATACCTTTTTATATACAGGTGTCATTCAAAATGGGTTGAATCACTTCGGTTTTGCTATCTCAAATCTTTCTTCTCTAATAAGGATATATTTTTAATATGCTTTTCACCTTCTCAAATGTAAAAGCATGCAATCTTTCCCAAAGATTATTTCCTTCCCCAGTATTTTTAATAATTAATTCAGTGATATGAGTAGCAGTACAAAACAAGGTGAACCCACAATCTGCCTGCACCCAAACCCAGGTGGAGGTGCTGGGTGTCTCCAGAGCATCCCCAACCAAGACAGAGAGCAACAGCACCAGGAAAATGCAGAAGAAGCTTGGCCATCTCAGGGCTCTTGCTGAGCAAGATCCTGGCAACATCTGCTTTTATTTGGGATAAGACAGGTATGCACAGGGTACATGGTGTACAAATAACTATTGCTTGCTTTCCTTCATGATATCTGTGCTTTGGTTTCCTCTGCAAGGCCCAGCTTGCATCCAACTCTGTGAGAGAAAAACCACCCTGGGAACAGGGAGTGTCTATATCAAATCCACTGGGAAAACTAAATAGGATAATCTTGAAAACATGAAAGAAATACATACCTGTGCCTAACAGGTATATATATATCTGTGAATAAAAATAGAAAGCAAATTAAAAAAAAAATACAAAAACAAACACTTCTTCCTGAGAAAAGTACTGGAAATAATTCTGAAAATGTACTCATAGAGAATAGTGGTCAAATCCTTCTGGAGTTTTCCCATGACATGGTAAGGGAGTTGCAGCAGGAGTAACAGGATATCCAAGTGCATCTGTAAATATGCACTGTAAATAAATGACCTACAAGTTACTGGTTACATTGTGGACAGAAATAAGAGCTCAGACAAAGTTTGATGTTGGTTTTAAAGCAGATTTAAAATAAAAAATGGGGCACAGTTCTGAAGAAGAGTTCAGCAAAACCATTTCAATATGTCAGACAGACTACATTTTACTCTCTCTGTTCCCAGAAGAGTGAGGGTTTCTCTATAATTTCCACGGGAAAATCACATAATATAATCCCTTGATAAAAAGGACAGACAACATAGTGCAAAGGAAAACAAATTTTATTCCCCAGGTAAAGATTAAACAATTTTTTTTTCTCTTAGAAAACATATCCAATCTTCAAATATTAAGTAAAATAGGGAATAACAGCTACAACAAAAATAAACCAAGAAAACAAATAAAGGTCGGAATATAATTTTCTTCTGGGGAAAAAAAAAAGTAAAATTCTGTTCAAATCATGAAGAGGATTTCCAGCCTTTTTTCTTCCCTTTTTTTTTTCTTTTGAGAGCTTGAGTATATGGTATATGGTGGTAAATGTTCCAATTTCTCCCATTCATAACTAGACAATGGCATCTCTTTGTTTTTTCCTTTTGGCACATAATTCCCTCCTTCTGCCCCAAATCCAAAGTCAGCACATACCACGAGCCTTTGTGAAGCAGCAGGCTGTGACAAGCAGCTCACTTTTACCTATCAAGACCAATTATGTGTGAAGCTCTCATGTTAAAAAGCATTAAAATGTGTCCAAAACTGACCCCATATGTTTTGAGGCTTCCACCACACAGAACCACCAAGTAAGAACATATTTTCCTGCCTAAGCAGACAATTTTTCCACATCAGCTTAGTGTCCCTGTTGTTTCAGCAGGAGCACATTCATGGTGCTCTTGTTTCTTCCATCCCTGTGTGTTCACTGCAATTTGTCAGCTACTGAATTGGTTTTTTGGAGCCTGCAACCTGAGCACTTCCCAGGAAGCCTGTAATAGCAGTCAGGCCCTAGGTCATGCTTATCATGTGTGGACCACAATTGCTTTGGGTCTTTAATACTGATTAACCAACCAAATAATAAATTAGATGGAGAGGGAAATCTTCGGGGAGGAAAGAACAGATTCAATTTAATTACAACAACATAGCTTGATTATTTCTTGTATTAATACCAAGATTCTGCACTTAAACAAGTAATCTTTGTCCGAATAATTAAGGTCATTTGTCCCTGTGGGTTATCTCCTGTCTAAAACAGAGTCTGGAGCTGTGCAAAGGTGGTGAGCTGAGCCTGTGGCAGTGGGAGCAGAGACAGCTTTTCATCACAGCCCTGCAGGAATTCACCTCCTTCCCAAGAGAAAACCCTTGCTTGGATCATGCCAGGATCACCAGCAGTGCCTTCCTTATGCCATGGACACCTGCGAGGAGTCTCGGGGGAGTGGCAGTGGGCACGCCAAGCTTCTGGGGGGTCAGGAGGAAAACCTGGAGAGTGTCAGAGCAAAGCGAGGGAGCCCTGCGGTTCCTCTGGCACCCATGGGTGGTGAGTGAAGGCAGAGTCCCAGCTGCACTGTCCCCTGGCATGTGTGACCATTTCTGTTCTCTCAGGCTGGAACACTCAAACTCCAGCTCTGCCCTCTCTGCGGCGAGGATCCCGCCTGGGCGGGTGCGTGTAAAACACATCAGAGCCCTGGAGGTGTTCCCGTAAAGCCTGCCCTGCTGCTCCAGGGACAGCTGGGCTCACCTCCAGCTGTCCTGGCTCCTTCATGAAGAGGATGGACTCCGTGATCTCTCGAGGTCCTTTTTGGAGCTTCCCCTCTGTGCTGATGCTGATAATCGCAGGACCTTGCCTGTGTTTGCACTTCACTTGAACGATGCTTATGCATTCTGAAAGGAAACTGCACCATAAATGCGGTTGTGTTGCTGCTGTTATTCCAGTTCTTATGATTCACTTAGGAACTGCTGAGAAATGGGTTGTAGCTCTTCAGGAATGTGAATAAAGTTTTTTTTTTTTTTCTGGGACCTCGACGACGGCCCAAGCAAATCGGCAAATGGAGGAGAGGAATAAACAAGTCACAGCAGAAAAATATGAACCTGTTAGCTGCAGCACCACCAAGTGTCAGCAGTGAAAACACCACATTTCGGGAAAATACCCAATTTCTACAGGAATTGCAGGGGCAAATATTTTTATCCAGCTCCTTGGCATCTAAATGAAAACAGTTTAATTTTGAAAATTTTTGAAAATCAATTTTGAAAATTGTCAGTGTCAAAGAAACCTCTAAGACTTCTTCCAAGTGCCCAGATCCATTATGTTCTGCCAAGGTAATATCAGTATTTTTAGAAAATAAAATATATTTCCAATTAACAAGGGAATCGTTTAAACAGAAATTTAGATTTAGAACTTCTCAACAATTTAAATGGGTCCGTGTTTGTTAACTGTATGCACACAAGCACTGCCCCGAGCAGTCAGCTGCTGCCTTAAGCTGCAAGGTGTGCAGGAGTCACTGCCTGCAGCCCGGGTGGGGATCTGCTTTGTGTTACAGGGACAGACACAGCACATGGCAACTGCCAGTGGAGGCTGCTTCAGAGAAAATCCTTCTCTTTCCTGAGAGTGTTATGTTATTATACATGTGTCAGGGATACAGCTTGGAGAGGTAACTCCCCTCTCTGTATGAGAGATCCTGAATGCACCTTCTAGTGGTGCATCACATCCTCTGGGCACACGCTGACGTGCCAGGGTGTTCCCTCAGGGCTCTGGGCCACAGGAGATGGAGCATGGCCAGTGGCTCCAAAGGAGAGTTAGCAGCTGTCAGGGACTGCACGTTGGTAACACCACTGCTTTTATTTTTCAGGGTATAGTAAGCAAAAAACATAACTGATGGCTTTTTTTTTGTTTGTTTCCAGCATTGTTAGATTCTCAGTGCCTTACTGCTAGCATTTATCTGAGGTGCCTTCATAGACTTCCCAAACAAACCAAAGAAGTGTCCTTCTACTCCTTTGAGCTTGTTAAATTAAAATCTTCAGCAGGAATGAAGAGACATGCTAAAACAAAGAAACTTTCACAGCCCATCTATTTCCATGGCACGTTTTGAAAGCAAAGCACAGTCTATTGTTTCATGATTTTCATTTCCTAATTTGTCTTGCCTGACTGCAGCTTCACACTGCTGTTCATGCCAGTGCCAGTACTGCACACTCCCCTGGCTGAGCATCTCTTACTTGGCAGAGTGGGAGAAGGCAGGGCATCATGTTACCACAGCCAGTGCTGGGCTGGGGGCTGCTCTACCTGCCGCAGGAGGACATCCCTGTCCTTCTGATTAATTGTCACCTGCTGAAACGGGACATAGCCTCCCAAGTCTCTTGTGCAAGTCTGAAAACATTATCGTGGCTCATGGCAATGGAAAGGAGAGCGCTGAGGGCAAACTCCCATCTCAAAATGCTGTGGCCAAGCAAGATGAGCTAGAAACCACCGTAGTCAGCACTTTTCTTGGGGTGTCCACCCCTTGGACGGCCGCAGGAGCCTGGAAATCCCCAGCACCCGCTGATCTTAGTGTGTGTGGGGGGGATTTGTTTGTGTGTGTGCTTTCTGGATGTGGATTCCCCGTCCTGCTTTTCAGAGACAGCTTCAGGCTGGATGTGTCAGCAGCTTCCAGGCTGAGAGGCAGGGGGAGAGTTCTCTCTCCTTTAACTTCTGATACTCCTTATCATGAGCATCCTGATCGTGATTTGCTTCAAACGCGACCGCATTCCCGTTCCCTCCTCCAAGAGATGCCAGTTTTCTCGGAGGTTTGCACAAGGACAAGCCCCCGCAGTCTCAGCAGTCGTGCTGCGGAGAGCCCCCGCGGAGCAGCGCGCAGCCCCGCCGCGGGGCGCGGATCACGGCGGAGTCACGGCGGAGTCGCAGCGAGCCCTGCGACTCACGGCCACTGCGGCATCCCGGCGACCAGGCACCACCTGCTGCACAAAAAATTAAAACCATCGTTAAAACCATCATTACATATCCCCAGCTGACTGCAACAGGCGTCATCTAACAGTCTGAAGTAACCTGCTAATCTTGACTTGCTTCTGCAGGATTTCAAACCTTAACACTAGCCCTTAGCAAAGCCCAGAAACGTGTGGCTACTTTGGAGTATATCACATCTATCAGTACTAGCTCTGTGTGCACTTTGAAATGCGTGGTACTGCTCTCTACTCTGTAACTAGAGCTTTTAAATAGATAAAATAAACTGCTGCTAAAATTACTCCAAAATTAAAAATATCACGTTAGCTTCTCCTAACTTCCTTACTTGGTATTTATTTGTATGGCTACCCAAAATCTTGACCCTAACTTCTAGGAGAGCTATCCAAAATTTCAGGTGAAACCTTCATTTTGTACTGCACTTTCTCCTCTCTGAAGAGACCTTGCAAGAACACACAAACCTGATCCTGCAGTCCTAGTTGTCTCATATTCCCCCAAAGCCTTCACAAAAGCAGAGTAACACCACTCCTGCCTGAAAATTAAGAATAAGGCACCAGGTTCATGAGGCCAGTCCCAAATGATCTCATGCAACTTTGCAAACACTGCAGGGGAGATCCATCTGTGAACCCTACTGCCCTAACTCCTTGTGCTACACTTACTTTTGGACTTCTAAAAAAATCAAGATCATCTACAAGTCCTACAAAATAGAAATACAACATTCAAACCCAGCCTTGAACTTGCCTCAGAGTATCCTACAGACTGGAAAGAGAAATGTGCTTGTCAGTATTTCAAGTCCCCTTAATTCTACCTGTAAGCGTAAGCCCATAGGAGGGAACACAAGACTTAGGTGGAAATTAATAATAAAGATATTCAATTATTTTCCTATGTGACTGTTTGGGGGGACATCTCAAGTCACCACAGGAAACTGCTGCTGAGATCTGATTTTCTAGAACTTGTCCTGAGCAGCTCTGTTGCTCAAGTAATTTGAATGAGACCACTACAATTTCCAGACCTACTTTCCCCTTACCTCAAGCAGCCTTACCTTACATATAACAGGTAAGATGTCTCCAAAATACATTTTCCTAAACCTAAACTGAGCGTTAACTGTCAGCCTACGGGTGCCCAAAAACTTATGGCTGCTCCGAGTTTGACAAGACATTAACACAGGGCTATATCAATCTCATGGTTTTGCAAATCCCGCAGAAATCCTGCTGCTGCTGCTGCAACACTTGTTTTCACAGATCCTAAACTGAATCTTAAGCTCAAACTCTCCTTTTGTTTTATGAAACCTCAAATTTTACGAATAAATTGCTTCTCAGGGCCAGTTTCCTGCTTAACTCCGAGGAAGCTGCTGAGGGAAAAGACCCCCCTGTCCCAAACTTGAGCTTTCCAATTCTCTCCGTGCTCAGATTTTCAGGTTAAACCCGTCCCAAAGTCAGTTTTTCGGATTTTCGGTGACGTTGTCCAGTAGCCAGGCAGTGAGCTGGCAGTCAGGGAAGGGCCGAGAGACCCGAAGGCGGAGGGGGCCGGTCGGTGGAGCCTCCCCCGGGGCGGCGAGCCCTGCCCGGGTGGGGGAGCTGCGCGTCCGCCGCTGCCCCGGCTCCGCTCCCGTTCCTGCCCCGGCTCCGCTCCCGTTCCTGCCCCGGCTCCGATCCCGTTCCTGCCCCGGCTCCGATCCCGTTCCTGCCCCGGCTCCGCTCCCGTTCCTGCCCCGGCTCCGCTCCCGTTCCTGCCCCAGCTCCGCTCCCGTTCTGCCCCGGCTCCGCTCCCGTTCCTGCCCCGGCTCCTCTCCCGTTCCTGCCCCGGCTCCTCTCCCGTTCCTGCCCCGGCTCCGCTCCCGTTCCTGCCCCGGCTCCGCTCCCCTTCTGCCCCGGCTCCTCTCCCGTTCTGCCCTGGCTCCGCTCCCGTTCCTGCCCCGGCTCCTCTCCCGTTCCTGCCCCGGCTCCTCTCCCGTTCCTGCCCCGGCTCCTCTCCCGTTCCTGCCCCGGCTCCGCTCCCGTCCCCCTCCGGGCTCAGCGCCCGTTCCTGCCCCGGCTCTTCTCCCTCTGCTGTCCCGGCTCCGCGCCCGCCGGCCCCGCACCGCTCCCGGGAGGCGGCTGCAGCAGCCAGGAGCCCCAGTCCAAACACACCGCAATTATCTAAATCCTGCTCTGGCCGCTCTGTGTCGGTTCGTGACTCTGCAGTAATTAGCTGCGGGGCACGAAGCGCTGCGGGCCCAGAGTTAGAGATCAGCAGCCTGTCCCTGTCCCTGCGCCTTCAGCCAGTGGCACAGCTGAGTGCCACCAGAAGTAAAGCAGCAGGTGAATAATACCGAAAATACAAATTTCAGTTTAGAATTACCCGAAAAATAAAGGGAAATAAAGAGAGAGAAACGGAAACCTATGCATTTTGCACACAATGATAGCAAAGATACAAACCGTGGTATTGAAATGTGAGGAAAACAACACAAATTCATCTAAAAATATGACACTGAACATTTTCAAGATGCACACTATATGAAATACAAGATGCCGAAGTGGTTTACTGAGCTCTACATTTAGGTGCAAGACCATAACTAAATACTAAAACCACAGGCAAAAATAATATTTTAAAAATCCCTAGAAAATGAAGACTCAATTTGAAACGTGTTTTTCATCGAGGCGTACATAAATTAACATATTTTAAATAAAGCCGAGAAGAAAGCTAGAAGATATCTTCCCAGAGCACAGAGAAAACCCCAAACAATAATAGGTAGCACATAAAAAATGAGTAACAGATGGACCAACTGGAGGATTGTGCTTAATGTAATTAACATTAGCACTTACTGGTAACGGTTAATGGTCCTATACCATCACACCTCCCAAAACAAAGCCTGATCAGGGACGCATCAAAAGACATGAAGTGAACCCTGAGGCGTAAGTGCCATTTAGATCGTGTTGAAGACATTTTCATCAATCTTCACCAGAAGTAACAGCTATCGGAGAGAAAGAGATTGTGAGCAAGTTTCCATCTTGTATTCTCTACGTTTTCTTAAGCAACTAGACTTTTCCCAAAAAAAATATTATATATGGCTAATTTCTTCTCATGTCTGTGCTGCTAAATCTGAAAGATTTACACCTCTTCACCTGTCATTCAGTAGTGGGAACCTATCTGAAAGCACAGTTCTGCATTTTGAGATAGGAGTATGAATTTACTGAAACTCTTGAAGAATCCAAAGAAATATTTACTATGTACCAGATAAGTGTTTAAAAGGTGGAAATGTACATGTCACTAGAAAATCCTTTGCATTTTTTATTAAAGTTTGAAAAAAGTTCCCACATTAAGGTGCTAAAGTGCCTTTTTTCAGTCACAATTATAGCTCTATTCAAAATAACTTTGAATGACCTGATTGTTCATTCAGAAAACAGGTGTTATAAATAATATTTATATGAGAAAGACCCTTTTTGCTCATAGGATCTTGTATTTGAAAGCTTATCAGTGTTGCAGGACTTAAGAGAACTACAATGTGGTCAGATGGCATTCACTAGGTACTGTGGCTGGTTTCCTTTTAGCCTCTTCTTCATCACGTTTGAGAACAAAATGAAAAAACCCAAAGCCTTAAGTCCCTCCTAAAAGCAAATACTACGGAGGAGAGAGACGTTTAGTATTATTTCGTGCTCCCAAGCACAGAGCCGGTTTGTGAATCTGAGTTTTTCGGGTCTGTCTGCAGGACAGGTTCTTCAGTGCCATCTTCTGGTGGGCACGACCGGCGGGAAGGACCGACTGTGGAGCCGAACCGCATGTAGGGCTGAGATGAAATGTCAAAATAAATATTTATTTCGGCCAACTTATTAAACAGAATGACGCAATCTAGCGGCAGATAATTTTTTGGGGGGGTATGAATGATATAATTTGTATCATGCTTTGTAATCCTCCAGTGCACACATATATACATGTCTATGAAATAAATATGCTAGATATATATATATGAAATGACTTATATGGACATAAATGGAACACACGGAACATGACTGCTACATGTCTAGAATATGGGAGAAAGATTTTGTTTTTCAAATAAATGCAAATGTGAAGATAGGGGGGTTGTTTGTTTGTATGTTTGATTGTTTGTTTGTTTTGGGGTTGTTTTTTGTTTTTTGGTGGTTTTTTTTGTTTTTTTTTGAGGGGAGTTAGCTTTCTTATTTTCATCATCTAGTATTGAGTACACAATAAAAGGATATCCCCATCTTCTCTGCCACAAACCCCAGGCAATTTTTGCAAAGGAGAAGAGGGTCACTCTCATTAAAATCACTTTATTGCTGACTTCACAGCAACCCCTCTGTGCCATTTTCAATCATATATGTGCTGAGCTGGACTGAGGACAGAGGTGGAGAAAAGCAAATTTGTGCTCTGACAGTACTGCAATTCCAGAGCAGGACAGGGCACCCACAGCCAGAATCCTGCAGCTGTGTGAGCACAGCATTGTGTCTGGAAGACAGGCAGAGGGGCCTGTTGAGGATGCAGCAGTGACTGCTGTCAGCTTCCATGGCCCCTGCAGATCAGGGAGCACAGCAGTACCTCTCTGCACATTTTCACTGTGCAAGGCATTTGGCAGCTGGTGTAAGTTGGAGATATCCTTCATCTTCTCTAATTTATTTTGGAAGTTGATTGGGAATGCAGGAGGCAAATGAGCACAGAAATGGCTCTAAGTTACCTTGTTCCACGTCCTCCCCCACTCCTCCCACTCATCTGCACAGCACTGCCCCCATGGCCATCCATCTCTCCACCACAGCAGTAATACACACAAATGAACTTCAAGCAGGTGCTCCATTTCTTCTCTGTTGCCTGCAGGAAGCAAAATAGCTGATAAATTATTTTTTTGCTTCCTTTAATATTCGAATGTCTGCATGTCACTAAAGGCTTGTTCTCAGTCTCTTGTAAACTACCTCAAGAATATTATCTCTAGTTTGCATCTCAATGCAAAGAAATGAATACATGTTCTCTCTTCTCTAACTGGAAACAAAACAAAGCAAAGCCTTGCTTAAGTTGCCTTTAGCATAAAGTCTATTTAACAATTTCAATCCTTTGTAAAAAAAACATAGAAAATACTAAATCCTTTTCTCCAATAAATATTAGCCCTAGGGTTGTTAGAAGCAACTTCTGATGGTTGATGCATGAAGTCCTGTGCCACTAGAGATGGGCACTGAATGCCTCCTTCTCTGAGTCTGATGTGGACTTTTGTCTGTTTCTTCCCAAATATTGCTGAGAATCCTTTTACAGAATTCCCTCCAACCTGGTCTTAGAGAACACAAGTATTTGGCTGGATATTTTCTTGCTAGTTTGGTTGCTGACTAAAACAATTCTATTGGCCAGATAAACAAAAGCTGCCATCTCTTCAAACTGAAAATGTAGATCTAAGCACGACTGTGTGTCTGTTCTTCAGAGTGAATGAGCACAGGTGACACACTGGGGTTAACTTGGAGTGAGAATGAAACACGTTGCAGGTGGACAATGCTCTGGGTAGGATGACAGGGGCTTAAGCCATCCAGGGAGACTTCAGCTTCACCAAAAACCTCTCAGAGATTATTTTTTTCAGAGATCCAAACTAGGATAGGCAGGACTTTCCTTCTGCCATTCCTGCAAAACTAAAAATAAGGAAAAGGACAAAATGCTGTAAATGTAATGTGATCCCATACTGGGCCAGATCAAAGGTCCATCTAGCATGGTTGTTTTCAGCAGATCCATCCCAGACAGTTTAACAAGGAGCAGAAAACAGTGCAGTGCCACCAGTCATGATGGCTCAATGCAGAACCAAACCAAACACATTACAGAAGAAAAGGTGTGGGTCTCCATCTATTCCTTTTCCCCCTCTCTCCCTGTCCTTTTTCTCTCCTGGCTGTGTGCTTCTGCTTCTTATCCTGCACGTGTGAAGGTGTTTGTCAGGTCTTCTATGAGCCAGTGTAGCCAGTTCAGTGACAAAAGAGTTTTCTAAACTGAATCTCAGGGGCACCAGATCTGTATCAGAGGATGGAGCAGATTACACCAACAAGAGCAAAGGGAAGAGAGAAATAGAAAAGTAGGCAGAGGGAGTGAGCCTTGCCCCCTGGAGCAGCATCAAGCTGTTACATTTCCCCAGCTGCACAGGTGACAAACTGCCCTGCAGGAATCTCATGGCTTTTACTGAGCCCTCAAGTGCTGCATGCACCGACACTGTGACACTCGGGGTCATTTCCTCAGTTCTTAACCCAAGGGTGGGAATGCAGCAGTGCTGCCAACCACTGGCCAGGCTGACTCCTCACTGCTGCTCCCTCCTGCTCACACCTCCCAAAGGTCTGTTCACAGCACCTACTGAATGAGCTGCCCAAAACTTTCGACAGAAAATTTGAAATCAAGGTGATCCAAGAAACTTGTAACTACTTGTGGATCTATAGTAGAAGAAATGGATTACTATTAATAAATTACTTGATTTATAGTAAATGCCTGACACCAACTGAAATTGCCAACCCTTTTCAATAATAAATCATTTTACAAGTACAGATCTATCAGAAGTAGAGATCCTTGTTGTTGGGAACCCCCCAGTTTAAAAGAAAATCAAACAAAAACAAACAACCTGATAACAGCTGCTTCTCAATTCTGGACAACTGCAAGCTTTAAATTAATTTTGGAAAAAACTATGTAGTCATTCTCTTTACTGATAGTTTTACAGAGCATCAGTCTACCTAGAGATGACATGGATACAGAAGAACAACAGATGACAGTTTGAAATAGATCTTTAAAAAAATACATCTTAATGTTCTACTCTGGATTTCTGCTTCCACTAACACTTTTTAAAAGCCAGTTTTAAAAATGCTAGATCTTATTCTCCAGTGTCTTGTCATTGGTTTTGAGGATTTTTGTGTTGCCAAAAAGATTTTGTAAATACCACAGCATGAAGTCTGAAGATAAACATACAGAAATACAAAAATCATAGATTTCTTCTCCACTGCTTCACAGGGGAAATTGTCAACTACAGACCTGCAAGACACCTGAAGAGTGACCAGGTGAGAATTCCCCACTCCTGTTGGAAGGAGAGGTTTGACAGCCCCTTCAGCAGTGACCTCACTATGCAAAGCAGTGCAGAGCAGGGTTATTTCTCTTGTTCAAGTGAACATAAACAACTGGATGTTCTAGCAAACTGACAATAGACTACTAAGAAAGGGCCAGATGCTCTTATCCATTTGCAAGGGTGAAGAGAGACAAAAAGAGTAAATATTTATATTATCATGGTGGTATGTAACTGGAGCTCAATTGTAGAGAAAACAGTGATTTACAAACGTGTTCCTCCTCTCTTGGGAATCCACATAAACCAAGCAAAGGTTTAGCACTGAGAAAAAAACTCTGACAGAAGGACTAAGCCAGATGAGAGAGCTACAGGATTTTAGGACATACTGGGCATATATCCCTGGGCTCAGATGATGATTTGCAAAGACAAATGTTTCCCTGGGCATGAGTCATCACAAATTATCAGGAAAGATCTACCTGGTACACAAGAGTGTGCATTGTGGCACACAACTTCAGCCCCAGCACCCCAGAAATAGTCCCACCCAGAGCTTCGGGCTAAAGCTCAGC
Source organism: Haemorhous mexicanus (assembly GCF_027477595.1). Taxonomy (NCBI): domain Eukaryota; kingdom Metazoa; phylum Chordata; class Aves; order Passeriformes; family Fringillidae; genus Haemorhous; species Haemorhous mexicanus. The sequence continues at coordinate 23,772,677 of NC_082348.1, read as the reverse complement.
ATTAAGGATGTCTTTCTGCAAGATTACTCCAGCCAGAACATCCTTAACTGCTGCATCACTGCCTGCCCATGCCAGAACTTCTCTACAGCCAGCCTTTTTCCAAAGGGTGCCTGACAGGCTACACTGTGGAGACCATTCCTCAGCTACTGCTTTTTTCAAGCTTGTCCACACTTCTCCCACAGTCACTTGGAGTCACAGCCATCAGTTCTCTGACACTGAGCACCTCAACAAGGCTTGCATCTTCCCTTGCAGAAAGCTAATTTTGCACAAGAACTTGCAATCAAATATGTTTGGGTTTGGACATATTTTTGATCCTCATGGATGTTTGCCTTTGAAAGTCCTTGGAACATGATTGCAGTTTATTTATGTCTAGGTTGTGCTTGGTTTCAGCCCCAGAGCCTTGATACATCCATACCTCCTGTAGATGAATTTTAAGATTTCCTCCAGACAATGAAGGGCAATAAAATCACACTCTGCAGGAAGTGATATAAGAACAAAAGTGCTTTTTTTGGATGACAAGATACCAACTTTTCTGTGAATCCTTGCAGTGAAAGAGGGCAAACAAAGCGTGCTGTCTACTGCTTATCCTGTCCTTTGTGTATTAGAGGTTGAGACACCTCCTCAAGAAACAAAGAACATCATGTCAGTGTAGTTTTGGGATAATCACACTCCTAGCTGGGATAGTTAGTGTCCCAGGAGCAGCTCTGAAAAGCAGTCACATGTGACACACACTCTCAGGTGTTTGACACAAAGTTGGGAGCTGACAGTGACAGTCATGGGGATAACAGGAATGGCAGAGGAAGGCAATCTCTTACAAAGTGGTGATGTGTATAACTCAGAATATCCTCATATATACTTGAAGTGCTTAGCAAGAGTTTCAGCAGTGGAAGTTACACTGTACTGTGATGGGAAATGATTCTCCATCGTGCCCAGCTCACTGAGGAGCACTTAAAGCACAGATCCAGGTGTGAACTCACTCCAAGAGGTAAAAACAAAGCCGCATTATGTAATAGGATTTAATGATTATTTGAATCTCTTTTTCCATCCCTGTGGATCACTGATTTAACCTTTCTTGTTTTGTTCTCAGGATATTGCTTAAACAAGTAACCATGTTCTGAGATTAATCAGAACCATTTTTGTATATAACCCTTTAAGAGTGTTTTGGATTTAACTTTCTTCAATAAAGGAACACTAACAGAAGCAAAAGCTTTGCTAGGAAGTGCAAAATGTTGGCAAAATGTTCACATTGGATGGCCATAGGGAAGAAACACATAAGCTTTTATGTGCACAGCCTGGGGTTCAACTGCTATTTTCTCTCAGAGGAAAACAAAAGCAGACCTTTTAAAGCCACCACTAAGGAGATTTCTATTTAGAGAATATGCAATAACTCATATTGAGACAAGATTTTAATCTCAGCAAAGCTTTGGATAATCTGCTGGCACCTGTGTTTGATGCTCTTCCACCCCATTGCACTGCTTAGACTGAGGCCAAAGGCCAGATCCTGCAAGTGTGTTTGTGGCAACAGTACTGCTTATGTGAGGGAGAGTTTTAGCAGAAAAGAAACAAAGACTGGCCAGGATCCGCCCTTGAAGGTATCACCTGTAAGGAAATGACACCAGTGTCATCATCTTTTATATTCCTCTGGAGCCTCATATTCTTTTTAACAAGCACTGCACCAACTGGCATTGTTTGTTGTGGCAAATATCATACCAATGCCTTGTGCTGCCTTGCTTGAGGAGGACACAGTGTGAAGTACAGACCACTCAGTCTGAGGGAACCAGGAGAAAGGCAATATCTAGGATGATTTTAGAAAGAATTGGGAAAGATTTTTCACAGGTAGATCTCAGCTGCTGGAGGCTGTGCATCAGCCTGTGTGTGATCTAGAGAGATTTTTATAGAGGTTGGGGATGGGTTTGGTGCTGTGTAGATACCATTAGAGATGCTGTGGAGTCTTGCTGCTGCTGAGGCCTCTGTATCCAACTGAGATGTGAGCTCCAGTTAACAAGTGTGATGTTTGTACAAATTCAGCCTCTGCAGCCCAAGGAAAGAGAAAGAAATGTACAAAATAAAAATAGGCTTGAGTTTAATAATTTGGGCACACAGTGAATGATGCTGTAAAAGAGGATAATGTGGCTGGGCACAGGAAAGAAAAGCAAAAAAAAATCTACATTGATGTATCTTACATAGATACACGTATCCTTCATCCCCTTAAAAATGAGCATTATTCATTTGAAAGGGTTAAAAATAACATCAGATTTCTCTCCTTCTTTGATTCTGTGATTCATGTGTCCCATTTTTAAGTCTACACCCTGTGAAGAGGAGTGCATTATCAAGGAAAGAGCCTTGCCAGGGACAGAAGGTAATTTCCCGTAGCAGGTGCATACAGCAGGTGGTACACAGTGTACCTGCAACGAAAAGGTAGATTTAGGCTAAGATTTTATTTAATATGGAAAACTTATTGCATCCTGAGCCACTACTGGGGATGTGCCAAAAATCGTGTCTGCAGCATGATTTATTACGTGAAAATACCACCGAACTAATCAGTGGAGTTACTAATTAATACAAATCTGCATTTTTGCATAAGCAATTAGTGCAAAGAGAGTGCAATGAAAGAGGAAGTTTGACTCATTTAATCTCAGTGTCTATTCAAGCGGAAAGACCCACTAGGGCAAGGCACTAGGATCTACATTTGGATTTTTTTTTCCTTTTGATTAGTTAAAGGAACTAAAAGGTCAAATTATCAATATTTAATTCAAATGGAAATGCATTTGTTCAAGAGGAAAGAAAACACTTTATTTAAACAAGGTGGGACTCTGGGGGTAAATGCCTGGATCAAAAATAATTAGGTTTTGCAGTTACAACAGCATCTAAATCCCCTCTGATAAGAATCCTTTTTCCTAATGACAGAGGTGGTTTGACACCGATAGCAGAGTGCTGACGCTATTTAAACTGTAGCTCAGGAGGTAGCCGGCCTACCAATACAATTTAGACATTTGCTTTAATAGTACGTACTTCTCTGATTTGTTTTTTTTTTTAATCAATTTGAATTATATTTTAAATCTATTGTGATTTCATAATTGTGTGCACTTGACTAAAAGAGTAATTTAAAAAGCTGATAATTAAACCTTGGTGGTGATGTATTTTCCATTAACTAAATAGAAGTTTACATTTATAGAATTAAAATAACAACAGCATTTATCTAGCAGGGAAAGGCTCAATAAAATTAATACACTGAGTTTTAAGGGAGGAAAGAGCAGAAAAGGCACCTTAATCAGCAGTACCAATTTCGGAGCCCAGATGTACACTGTATCCTAGAGAGACGCTACGAAGCGGAGCGGTCTCACGCCGCACCGAACCGGTACCGGCGCGGCTCTTCTCCCGCGGGCGTTGTTCTCCCGCGCTGATTCCCGAGCCACGGCAGCCGGGGCAGGCTGGCCGCAGCTCGGGGTGATCCGGGCGATGGGGCTGCCCTCTCCTCCCGTCCCCTCCTCTCGCCGCAGAGTTTGGAAACGAGCGAGAGGGGCAGCACCGCGGGCAGACCCGAGCCGGCCCTTCCCGAGCCCGATCCCGCGCCAACGGCGGCTCCGGCCCCGCCGTGCCGGGCGGTGGGGTGGGACAGAGGGACAGGGACAGAGGGGAGAGACGTTTTCCTTTCTCTGTTTTTTATTCAGGATAACCTTCTTGTTTTGTGTAGGCGCCTCTCAGGAGAGGGAGAACGGGAAACCTGGCAGCGAAAGGAGGGAGCCCGAGCGGCCCGGGCAGTAAATCACTCGCTCAATCATAAGCGCGGCTTCCTCTCTCCAATAGCTCCAAGCTATTTGGGGAGGCATCTTTTCCCCGCACTCTCGCAGGTGCAATATGAATCAATTATCTTAATTAAGATAATGCCGCAAACCCAAGAGATTTCATCGGGAGCGGATTTCGCGCTCCGGACAACTGTAAGGCGTTTTCACAGCGCTGCCTCCCCCGCAACAAACCCCCCCCCTCCCGCCCGGCTGGGACAGGGCTCGGCCCCAGCGGCGACCCGCGGCCGCAGCGGGCCCCCGGCGGCCCCGGGAGCGCCTCCTGCCAGGGCCGGGAGGCGGCAGCTGAGGCGGGAGAGGGGGCGGCCGAGCCGGACGGAGCTTTGTTGGGACGCGTGCGGTTCGCGTGCCGTGCCGCGGGAGGAGGGGAGGGGGGCGGGAAGCCAGCTAGGGAGGGAGGGAGGGAGGGCAGAAAGGAAAAAGAAAAGGAAAAGGGAAGGAAAAGGGAAAAAAAAAAAAAAAAAGAAAGAAAAAGAAAGGGAAAAGGAAAAGACGGAAAAGACAAAAGGAAAAAAATTGAAAATAATTTAAAAACGATAGAGAGAGAAAAGGATTCGGGAGGAAAAATAAACAGAAGCCGAATTAGAAGCCAGATGGAGAAGGAGGAGTCTGTAGGTCAGGGAGAAAAAAATAGGCACGCTTGGAGCGATAAAATCAAGCGGCTGGAGGAAGAGGAGAAACAGGGATGGTGGGAAACTGGAGCCGTTGAGCCAGGGGATGGCCCGAGTAGGGGAGGCAGAGCCGACTGCCAGCGAGACCGGGTGGAGAAGCAGTGCCGAAGCAGCGGGAAGAGCCGGAAGGATGAAGGCGGAGCGGCAGAGAGCCCCGGCGCTCCCGGAGCCCAGCGCTCGTCCCCGGCCCCGACGGGAGGCACCGGAGCAGCTCCTCGTACCTGTGGGCCCAGCTCCTCCACGGCCACCGGGTACCCTCGCCAATCACCGAATGGGACGGGACGAGCCGGGCTTGGAGGGTTTAAGCCCCTCTGTCCGACTGCCTGCTTCTTTATTTGTCCCTCTAGTTACCTGCCAATCGCCGACGTGTTGATTTTGTCTTGCTCCCAGGGAAGATGACCGTGTTCATCACACTCAGAAGCACACGAGCAACCCAAAGTTGTCACGGCTCCCCGAGATCCTGTTTTCTGCCTGTGCCCTTATCCCAATATTTTTGCCAAGTGTTTCCCCAGTGCCCCACATTCCCGGGTGTATTCCCAAACAGACCCATTCAAAGGGAAATTTTCCAGCAACCGAGACAGGGCTAGACCAGACCCATCTCTCTCCTGCGCTCTCCGAACCTGTTCGAACCTCCAAAACTCCTCCGTTCCAGCAGCGCTGCTGCCCCGGCAGCTCCCGTTTATGGGGTCGCGCTCTCTCCGGGGCTGCCGGCCCGGCGGGAGGCCCGGCCCAGCCGCCCAGGGTACGGGCACGGTCCGGACCCTGGCCGGGGGAGCCTCTGTGGCCAGAAAAGGCTCGCCAGGGCAGGGGCCACTCATCGGTGGGTCGGCGCCGGCGCTTGCCTCCCCTCTGCTCCCCAGGGAAGGGCCGCAGCCGCCAGTGGCCCGAGGGTGCCCCGCTCCAGCCCCACCCGCCGGACCTGGTGGCGCACACGGTGCTGCTGGCCCTCGATTCCCACAGAGAACCGGCCAGATTTGGCATAACAAAAAGTAGCCGGTTGCCCTCTGTATTTGATTACCGAGAAGGCGAACATCCTCGGAGTCCCCTCCTGCTGCCCCGGGCTATGTAGGTCACCAACAGCAGAGAAACATTTTAGAAATAACCCGACCTGGAAAATTATCTTCCAAATCCATCTCCTCAGGGCGGAATGATTTGTTTCGCATTTAAAACCTCAAGAGGTGAAAATAATTTTATTTTTATTGAATAAATATCCAGACAACGCGTGCCGGTAGCAGAGCTATCGTGCGAGGGGGCTATCTCCCTCTTTAAAGCTCATGCCTAAGGTTTGGCGGCGTTTGCAAACTCCACCGAGACGTTTAAAGACTCTAAAGCCGCCCCCTCGGCGTCTTTCTTCCAAACTTTCCGTTAACCGGCAGTGTTCCCACCGAAAACCCGGGAAAAGCGAGCCGGCCTTTACTCCAGGCGTTAGGACAGAGCGGCAGGTGTGTGTGTGTGAGTGTGTGTGTATGTGCCACAACAGCCCCGGGACGTCCGTTTTCCCCAGCACCGCCGAAAACCGGGGAAAGAGGAGGGGGCCTGTGGCGGCCAGAGAGCGACAAGGACTGGGACCAGGAGTCTCGGGGGGCCAGAGGCGCGCGTTAGGAGATGTAAGGGGGGGGCGGCGGGGACCCTCAGTGGCCGCACCCCAGAACAATGGGAACAATGCGGCTCCGCGGGCCGGCGGCTCGGCGGTGGCGGGCGCGGTGCTGCGCGGTGCGGTGGCAGCGGCCGGCGCTGGCGGTGGCGGAGCGGTGACAGATGGCGCGGCCCGCGGGTCAGCGCGGGCGTGGCGGCTCCGCGGGCGGGCGCGCGGCCGCATACAAATAAGGGGCGTCACGTGGGGGGGGGGGGGGGGGGGGGGGCCGCCGCGCGCCTGACGTGGGCGGCCATATGGCGCGTGCCACCGGGCGGGGCGGGGCGCGGGGCGGGGCGCAGGCGCGCGGGGCGCGGCGGCCGCGCGGTGCCCGGGTCCCGGTGCCGGCCCCCCGCCGCGCATCCTCCGTCCCGCTATATAACGGGGGGAGCCCGGCGCTGGGCAACCTCGGGAAAAAAAAACACCACACGCACACACACGCGCGGCGCCCTCGCACGGAGAGCTGTGCCGGGGTTATGAGACCGTCACCGCGCAGGAGAGGCTGAGCGACGGAGGTAACGGGAAAGCGTGTTTTACCCCCGCGGGAAAAGGGCTCGCGGCGGCTGCCCGGGTGGGAGAGGACCCTGCAACGTCGGGGCGGACGGGATATGCCTCTGCCGGGACGGCTTCAGATTTTATTGTCGCTTGCGGTCGTTCATGTTGGTGTGTGCGGGCACACCTGTATCCATCCACACACACGGTGTATACATATATATACATATATGTATGTATATATAAAAGGAAATGCGTATGTGCGTCCATGCACACATTTAAATATGTATGTGTGCGTCCGTTTGTACAGACGCGTATTACATACATTAATGGGCTTCCACCGATGCACCTCCGAACTTTCGGCTCTCTTTCCCCCGCGGAGCGCGATCGCCGCGGTCCCAGCGCAGGTTGTGCCTCGGCGGCCGTGCGGCATTGTTTCTTCCCGGTGTGCCCGACGCTACAGGGGAGCGCTCGCAACCCCACACGGGAAGCGGGGAACCGATGCTCGTTTGCAACGGAGGGGACGACGGAGACGGGAAGCCGGGGCTAGTCCCGCACCTGTTACCACAGAGGCAGGGGAAGGGGCAAGGCAGGGGCCCCGCAGCCCCGCCGCGGGCACCGAGTGACAGTCCTGCGGACGAAGGCGGCACCGGGGAGCAGGTGGTCGGCGCCCGCTGGGGCGGACAAGCCCCACGCAAGGAGGTGGCAAGGGGGAACCGCGGAGAGCGGCGGGGACAGGCGTCACAGGCGCTATCCGTCCCTGCAGGTGCCCTGTGTGTGCGTGCGTCCTCCTTCCCCTTTTCCCTATTCGGTAAAAATGTTTGAGGATTTTTTTTCGAAGCAAAACAAAACCAAACAACCCACCCTTGGTCCACTTGAGTCGTGCCGCCCGGGCTGGCTGCCGCGCGCATAATCTGCTTATATTCCCCGCTAATATCGGCGAGTTACATAATGGTATTTGAACATATGTCAACTTAATTACAAGGCAGAAACGCGGAGACAGTTAAAAGTTTGCTCTGGAACGGTGGGAAATCCAGGGTTTCCCTCGGGAGGGGGCGGCTGGACCGGGGAGAGACGCGGGGGCAACCTCTCCCCGCGGGTGGCCACGGTCGCTGCTCCTGGTGCTGACACGTCTCTTTTCTGTCTCCTCCGCCATGCAGAGGCTCACCATGACCAAGTCGTACAGCGAGAGCGGGCTGATGGGCGAGCCCCAGCCGCAGGGCCCCCCGAGCTGGACGGACGAGTGCCTCAGCTCCCAGGACGAGGAGCACGAGGTGGACAAGAAGGAGGAGGACCTGGAGGGTCTACACGCCGAGGCCGAGGAGGACTCCCTGCGGAACGGAGAGGAGGAGGACGAGGAGGACGACTTGGACGAAGAGGAGGAGGAAGAGGAGGAGGAGGAAGACGACGACCAGAAGCCCAAGAGGCGGGGCCCCAAGAAGAAGAAGATGACCAAGGCGCGCATGGAGCGGTTCAAGCTGCGGCGCATGAAGGCCAACGCCCGGGAGCGCAACCGCATGCACGGGCTGAACGCGGCCCTGGACAACCTGCGCAAGGTGGTGCCCTGCTACTCCAAGACGCAGAAGCTCTCCAAGATCGAGACCCTGCGCCTGGCCAAGAACTACATCTGGGCGCTCTCCGAGATCCTCCGCTCGGGCAAGAGCCCGGACCTGGTGTCCTTCGTGCAGACCCTCTGCAAGGGCCTGTCGCAGCCCACCACCAACTTGGTGGCCGGCTGCCTGCAGCTCAACCCGCGGACTTTCCTCCCCGAGCAGAGCCAGGAGGTGCCGCCGCACGTGGCGGCGGCGGCGGCGGCGGGCGCGCCCTTCCCGGCGCATCCCTACCCCTACCAGTCGCCGGGCCTGCCCAGCCCGCCCTACGGCACCATGGACAGCTCCCACCTCTTCCACCTCAAGCCGCCGCACGCCTACGGCGCCGCGCTGGAGCCCTTCTTCGAGAGCGGGCTGGCGGAGGGCGCCAGCCCCGCCTTCGACGGGCCGCTCAGCCCGCCCCTCAGCGTGAACGGCAACTTCTCCTTCAAGCACGAGCCGGCCGCCGACTTCGACAAGAGCTACGCCTTCTCCATGCACTACCCCGCCGCCGCCGCCGCGCTGGCCGCCGCGCCCGCCCACGCCGCCATCTTCCCGCCCGCCGCCTCCCGCTGCGAGATCCCGGTGGACGGGCTGGCGCCCTACGAGGGCCACCCGCACCACGAGCGCGTCCTCAGCGCCCAGCTCAACGCCATCTTCCACGACTGAGCCTCCCCGCGCCGCAGCGAGGGCCGGGGAGCCGCGCCCCGCCGCCCGCCACCGCCTTGTTTACAGGGGGCGGCCCGGCGGGTCCCGCCGCCGCCTCGGGGCCCCGCCGGCCCCCGCTCACCCGCTGTCTTTGCTTCCGCTCCTCGGAGCGACGCTGTAAATTGGGGTAGGGGCATTGGGATCGCGTCAATTACCTGATCGGGATAACAAAATCACAAGCAATAATTAGGATCTATGCAATTTTTAAACTAGCGATGGGCCAATTACAAAATATATATGAAATCTATATTTTTCAACCAACGTTTTACTACTTGTTACCTTTCCCATGCTGAATTATTTTGTTGTGATTTTGTACAGAATTTTTAATGACTTTTTATAACGTGAATTTCCTATTTTAAACCATGCAGCTTCATCAATTTTTATACATATTGGAAAGGTAGAATTATATCTAATTTATACAAAATGATTTAACTAATTTAAACCAGCAGAAAAGTGCTTAGAGAAGTTATGTTGCCTTAGCACTTCTTTCCTTTTCAAATAGATGAAGAAGAAAAAAAATGCACAATCCAGGCAATTTCTTTCCTATCCAAGTCTCTTTTTTCATTCTTTTTCTTTTTGCTTTATTTCTTTTTCCTTTACCCCGTTCAATAAGCACCAGATCCCCTAGGTCTTGAGAAGATATTAAGAACGATAGACTTATTTTCTATTAAAACATATCATTTCAACACATTACTTGCACAAACTTGTATATAAAGATTATAAGCAAATGCCAACACCCTTTTTAAATCGAAAGCTGCTTGACTATCACATACAATTTGCACTGTTTCTTTTTAGTCTTTGAACCCCTTGGCATTCCGTGGTTTTTGGTTTGTTGGACTTTTTTTTTTCTTTTTTAAGATAACTTGAAGATGTTAATGTTTCCAGGCGCTATAAATGCATGATTTTATACATGTTCACACAATCCGTGGTTGTCATATGCTCATCTTATAAATCTGAACCGAAATCTAATCAGGTTGTTAAAGTCGGGCTATATACCTATTGTAGTCGATTAGTACGGTAGCTTGAAACAAATTCAAACCATTTAATCCGTAATTAGAACAATAGCTATTGCATGTACAATGCAGTCCAGAATAAGTGCTGTTTGAAATGTAACGCTGGTTCAACTGGAATCAATCTGTACTGTAATTTTGTTTGTAATCCTGTATATTATGGTGTAATGCACACTGGGATTTTAGAAAAAAAAAAACATCCATCCTTTGGCAACAACATAGTATTGAACATTTGGTCGAATGTTGCATATTTCCTTAAATGTGATTTTTTTTTCTTAGTGTAAGTAATTCCTATGGGATTATTGTTTTATTCGGATAGCTCATGAAAGGTGCAACCCTTATTATTTGTAGAATAAAATTGCTCTAAAAAAAGGACACGGATTCTTTACTTACCTTGAGAAGTACTCGGGCCGGGGTGAGGGGGGCGGAGGCGTTCGTTTGTTTGCAGCGAACCCGGCTATTTGCAATGCTGATTTGTGGAATGAGGGGAACGGGGCCGAACCGCCGCTCGCCTGGAAGCTGCGGCTGCCGGCGCGGGCTGTGCCGGGCTCCCGCACCCTCCCGGGCGGCTCAACCCGGCCCTGCCGCCCGCGGCTCGCCCCGCGGGGTGGCCGCAGCCAGCTCCGGCCGGGACCCGCACCCCGGCAGCGGGCTCTTCGGCCCCGGCGCGGCGGCAGCAGGTGCGCCTTCCCTCCGCAAGGCAGACCTGGACCCGCGTTATCGATTCATCGTCCTTTCCTCTTCCCAGACGGGAAACGTATTCCTTTAATCTTCACTGATTATTCCGAGGCTTAAGAAACCCGGAGACACAACCTGCGGGAGAGCAATTCCCCTAATGACCAGGAACAATTATCAACAGGTCTTTGCCTCCGACCATAAGAAACAGGTTTAAGACGTTACCTGAAATACTTTACATGAAGCCTGTCACAAAGCGGAGGTATTTAATAAATATTTCAGCTAATCCCAGCAGAAAGTAAACAAGCTTTCCTATGGATGAGGGCATTTTTTTCCCCCATGAGAAATCAAGCTTCTGGCGTCTATTTTAAAGGTGTTTGTAGCTACGGAAATCCAACGTGTAAGCATGGCAAACCTGTCCTAGCAGGTTCAGCAGTCCCTGCTGCCAGGCTTCCCCGATAAAAACATGCTAAAATTTAATTGCAATGCCGACTGATGCATTTTGCAGCATCTCCCTGCATTTCGCCAGAGCCTGCAGCTCCATACTTGAAAACTGTTGCTGAATCTGAAATGAAAGAACGCAAAAGGCAACTTTTCAAGTACCCATTAACCTTTCCCAGTCAGTGGCAATACAGGTAGGTGTGCCTTAGATAACCCGAGGGGGCTGAATGAATGATGATTTTTCAGATAAAATTGAAAAAGCTGACCCAGGCTTGCTTGCCTTTTGGTTATGCACCTTCTTCCTAAATACAAGGATTCTTCTAGTCAGTCAAGGGGCAACTCACATGCCACCATCTTTTATTCAAAGGCAGGCACAGATGTTCCTTCTGCAGGGGAGGTTTTAATTTATGAAAATGATATTGTTTATGCATGAATGCACTCTGCATAACACACAGTACTTCCATCTGATGAGAGAAATACCACAGAACCAGTGCCAATGTCAGGAACATATTCTGCAAATTTAGTTGCTTAAATGTTTAATGAATATTTGGAAGGCATTTCCAAAGCACAAGAAACCTTTTCAATTACCTTTTCTTTTTCCACTCTTGATAACAAAATTCAACTCTTCCAGCAACCTACTTAAAAGATCTATCTAGGCTATCTCAATATTTGCTACTGTGATACTTCAGAGAAAGTAATGTTTTAATCTTATGTGCAATCTAATAAGGAAAATTAATTAGGCATTTTGGTAACTAGAGGCTCTAATTTACAAATCGCTTGCGAGTTTTCCTATTTCAATTAGTTTTGGGTGGTTTTTTCCCTATCACCACCCTTATAAAATACTGGAGACCTTCCCCCCTCCCCCACTTTGCTGATGCTTCTGATGTCTCCATGATATTTCTTTCATATTATTAACATCAAGCCAAATGTTGAAATTTCTGCTCATGACTCCCACAGGAAGGTCTATCAAGGTCTCTTTTAATGGAAAGAATTACTCACACTGTTCCTGTCCTATGAACATATCGCTAATTAACTAAGGCTGTAGTGGGATTATCCAACTTCCGCACGCACAGAAAACTGGGGTTGATTTGTACCCACACACACAGGGTCAGCCAGCACAGGCCTAAAACTCTGTTTTTAGGGCTGGTTGTGACCAATGGCCTTTCCCTTCTTCTTCATGACATACTTCTGACAGCAGAAATTGCTCTGCCACCGGTGCAGGCTTGAGGTTTAATCTGCAGGTACAGTACACAAGAAAGAGTCACGACTTGCAACTGTTCCCTTCTTGGTGTTCTGGAACAACAGAAGAGGATCTGTGGAGGTTGTGGACCCATTGTCAGCTGTGACAGACACAGCTGAGGAGTCTGAAATGGTGGAATTCCAGGTTACATCCACAAGATTCCTGGGAGACTGAACCCTCTGGTTTTACTCAGCCCACATGAAAAATGTGCCTGAACAACATCAGACCTTGGGCCAGTGCACTCAGAAGGAGTCTCCAGGTGAAGGGAAATCGATTCAAGGAGAACCGAGATTCCTGAATTCACCAGAAGAAAACAGAGAGCCTCTTTCTCCAAAAGATACTGTTACTTTTATAGGAACATATTAATAAACTGACACGGAAAAGCAACATGCAATTCCAGTGGTAATAAGGATTAATAGAAATAATTCCAAACTAAGTATTGAGGGAAAGAAAAACAATTATATCTTCCATAACAGTAAAGAAATATCACAATTATTTCAATATTGTAACTGACTAAAACTAGATCCACCATGACCTTATCAATTGCTTTTGACATATAAAAAACATGAGTCTCTTTTTTTAAAAAATACAATACTTCTGGTCAGACAACCATCCTTTCAAATAGTTATGAAAATTACAGAGTTACATTTCATTCTCTTTATATATAAAAGGTATCTTAAGATTAAAAAAATCAAACAAACCCACTCATTTCTATTGAGGAAGAACAGAAATGAAACTTGGAGTTCTGCCTGGTTCTGTATCAGGGAAAATATGTAGAAATTGGTCTTTGTTTTCATTGTCCAAGATGGGTTGTATGGTAATTATTTCAGAAATTATAAATGGTCTACACTCTTTCCTTAGCTGAAAATCCCATATTAGAAAAAATCCTTGAAAAACATAGTACATAAATACATATAGAAACACTGAGCTGAAGATCTAAAAATGCACTAATATCTACATAAGTGCTTTTTAAATAATTCATATATGTATTTAACAAACTGTCAAAAGCTATGCAATACAAAATTAAAACTGACAATGCTCTCAAAGCATTCTCTTAAGTATTTAGGTTGCCTAAAGGGTATGTAAAACATAGAATATCAGCCCTAGTTTTCAGTTCCCTAGCTTGTAGTAGTTTGCAGCATAGAGTTCACTGAATTTTGCATTAAATAAAAAAGAAACAACTAATATTTACATGTTTACCAACACTGTGACAGAGCAATAGACAATAAGATTCAGAGGGAAAAAATTACCTGAAGAAGATAGCATACCAACCTTCATGCAAAGAAAAGACAATATACTCTGATCAATACATTCTCATTTAATATTCTTCCTATTACCACATTTTTCTCTATTATTCTGATTAAGATTAATTTCAATTCATGGGAATATCAGGAATGGCTGCAACTTCAGACTGCATTTCTGCAGCTTCTTATACCTGCATAATAATTTCACTGTTCTCTGCAAACGTTTGCCCATTTCCTTGCCTACTCTTCTCTCTGTTTTTTGAGGCTTTCCTTCTTTTGAAAATTTGAAGATGTTTAGCAATAGTAATGCTCTCTTCTACAGACCAGTTATACAATTTTCCTTCAGAATAATTTATGGCTTTGCTTATGGTGCAAAAAATTTGGTGTTCTGCTTAATGCCACTTTTTGACCAACTCAACAGAGCTGAATTAATATTAAGAGTTACAAAAGGTTATTTTCTAAAGTAGAAATGTAAGAAGGGAGCATACTTAGGAGAGCTAATATCTGTGAATGAACAGCTGAAGTAGAACTGACTATACACGAAACCCGCATTACATAAACACACACTGCAGCCAGAAAAACATACAAGCCAAGGCTATGCTGCCAACTTCAAAATTCAGGTTTCTCCAGAAAGAAATCTCCATTAGCTACAGAAAACAAGTTAGCTACCAGAAATATTCAGTCAAAAGCTCTGGAATGGGGAAAAGATATTTTCCCCAGTGTCCCCTCATCGCTTCTGGTCTAAATTCCTGTCCCTTAACTTGAACACCACACTTCTTATGAATGCAAATCTGGCCTACTTACCTCAATGCATTTTCACAGACACCTTTTCTGAGGTGTGAGGACGTATTTTCCAATAGCAAGCTTCACCTGCTTGCTGTCCTTCAGTTAACACTAGCTGTACTTCCCTCACTCACTATTTCTGTCACAGGTTGTCCTACCTCTTTTTTAACTTCACAAGGTTCTTCTGGAAAAAGAGTTCTGAGGCTCTCGTTACTTCTAAGCATCTAGAGAGCAAGAGATGAGCTCCAGAAACACTGTTAGTTAAGGAGAGCTTAGTTCCTCTCCTTGTTTCCTACTACCTCTTCTCTTGGTCCATAAGATGCTTCCCTCTCCTAGGCCATCTGTGCTCAAGGCCAGCACCCTGACCTGGGACAAAACTTCCCCTGGGTCCAGACTGCTGAGAACAAACACTAAGACACCACAAGGGAGATGTCCCCTCCCTCATGCAAGATTTGTGATTTGGAAGAGGCTCTTAAGCGTGGTGTCTGCCTTCATCCCATTGCAGCCCTGTCTGTGCCATATCCAGGTCCTGACCCACAAACTCCATATTCTTGTCTGACTTTGGACCTGCCTTGATAACACAAGCTTCCCTGCTGGCTGCTAGCACTGACAATGGCTACTGTCACCTGACCTGACTCAGTGACTCAGCTTTGCAGCTTGATGCTGGACTTACCTTGATACAAGGGGTTTCTCTGGCTATCTGGGCTCTTGTTGAACTTAGCTACACACAGTTCTGTTCACCTTGGTCAGGTATATGGCATCCTACCTGACTTGTAATCACTCTAAACCCCACTTCCTTTTTGAATGCAGCCTGCTCCTACTCTTCCTCAGAATTCCTCCTCTTGTTCTTCTGGCTGCAAGGCCAATGAAGCCACCACTAAGCCTTAAAAACCCTTAGCATCCCCACCTGCAACCCCCTCACTGACCCTACACACGAGCCTGGAGCTCTATCCAAGTTCCTTCTGGGACTACAACTTTTTCAATTCCAGATGCTGTGTGATGATGGTCTGCAGCTCAGCCACAATCCAAATCTGGCTCTGAACCCTGCGGATCCAGACCTTCCTCATCATTGTAAACCTGGCTGATGATTTGGGTGTTTGATGGAGTCTAAAACCCTCCCCAGACTTCCTTGCCCTGTTGCATGCAGGCTCAGTGCTCCATGCTGCTTGAATGCCTGCTATACAATTCCTACTGATTGTCTTGCATCTTCCTTCTCTGATACGAGAACATCACAGAGGATACCACTGATACCATCACATCAATACACACAACCATTCCTTACAAGAAAGTTAAAGGGAGTTTTATGTGTGAGAGTTCCACACACAACCTAGAAAAACTGATAAAATTATATTGTTTGACTATTCCATGCATTTCTAAATTCAATGTGCAAATCTGATATTTGTGATAGCTAAAAAAAAAAGTCTGTTAGAATAGACTTGTTTGGAATCTTTCCCCCCAGGAATAAAGTGTCTGTCTCAGATTTACAAAGAATTGTGGGCATTGAGGATTTGTGAACAGCAGCAAAACACAACAAACAGACTTTTATGGGTTTTGTTACTTTGTAGAGTTCTCTCACTATTTCATGTTTTTCTCTAATACATCTAGTACCTTAACTGTTACTGATTTAATAGACTTTTCAAGTAATGCCTATAAGAAGGTGTTAGAAATTTTAATTACATCAGTCAAAGGATATTACAAGTCTCTTAGGAACTGCAGCAGTTTCCTACTGGTGATACTGAAAACACTATTATTTTAGGGTTCTAAGCCAGTTATCAATTTATCCTTTCCTCTACCTTAGTAGAAATTATCTGGTGGTAATATATAACGTATACTAGGTGGTATAGGCTAATAAATTGCCCCAGAAACAAATACAAATGACTGCAGGGAATTATAGAGGGCATATGGCCTCAAAAGATATTTGACTATATCTAGCTTCATATTATGCTTTATCTTCCAGTTAATAATTTAGCTTTCCTTTTGAATGACATCAGTGCAAACACATTAAAGATCACTGACACCAAATAACAGGCACAAATTGAATTGGTTCATCTACTGCTGTATCACAATGATAAATGTTAAGGCAAGCTTGTTTGGCTCACAGATCTTCCTGCCTTATCACTCTTTTTTTTTTTTTTTTTTTGCTTAAAGATATTTTGCACAAAACTTCTACACTCTACACATAATTTCTAATATTTATACCTTATTCTATCTGATTACTTTGCAGCTGAGATATTTATATCCCAACAAACAAGACCTAAGGGACAAAACAAAAATTGTGATAATTACTAAAAGCTTTAAGCAAACATAAACCTTCTGTGGTCATGTGATTCAGAAAGGCAAATTGGTGAGGGCTGCATTTCAGTACAAGCTGTATTAATGGCTCAATGCAAATTGAAAACAGGCTGCATATTTAACAAATATTAGGAATATACTTTAAACATGGCAGAGTAATAGATGGAAATAAGTATCAAAAAGTTGTACCATGATGACTTTTAAAGCGTGTCTTAAACCTGTCTTCTCAGCGACATAAGTAGCTTGGTACTGGTTTTTATGGAATTATGAAAGAAGGCAACATGCCTTGAGAACATGCATCATCTTGTGAGCTCATGGCTGGTTTGGCTGCAATAAACATTTCTCTTCTATAAGGCTAAACATCACAGGATACTCTAACATGGGGCTTAAACTGTATCTTATATCCACCAGCAAAGGACAATGTTTTCAATTTATTGCTTTATTTCTCAGAAGAACAATTACATTTGTATTGTTACAAACATTAAAGATAAAATTACTGAACTCCTTGTTTAAGAATATCCTAGTGAGCTGCTATGCCAGTATAAAACTTTATTATGTACAAGTTTAGCCCTTAGAGGCTCAGAAGCACCTTATAAATGGGAGTTGGCCCTGCACTCTAACGTGATTGTCATCAGTGAATCTTACAGTAGCTGTGAGTAAAACTGTTATAGTTCCAAGCAGTAAAGTCTATCATTCATAGAGCAAGAGTAAGGTGGTCTTCCTCCCTTGCATTCAAGCTTTGAGGATGAGGGATGACTACGCAACCCTTGTGAGTATTCCTTTTGCATTGGCCCACTTGATATTGGATCTGTTCTAGTACGAGTCAGTATGAGACACCGAGACACTTTTGCATTCTTATGAATGAAGGGTACAGCTAGATGATGCCATAAAGCTGGGTTTATGGCGATAATCTGTTTTGCAGCAGGAATGCCAACGTGGTATTTACATTCAAGTTATGTCAGAGTCACAACTTGTGAAAGACTCAGCCTTTTTAGTATGGAAGGGCTATTAGAACTTTACGTCGTAGTTTCCTGAAGCGAAGTAATAGCAATATTGTTAATGATAACAGAAAAGTGGAAGACGTGAGAATCTGACGAGGAAAATTAATTTCTGTAGTGGGAGCGTTCCTTCCTTGGAGCAGTAACTGAGGAGAGCACAGAGCTGAGATGCCCGAGCGCCCTCGGGCCGCGGTTCCCCGCGGGCAGCGCACCTGACGCGGGTCCGGCCGGTGCCGCCCTGCGCTCTGCCCGGCGCCGGGCGGGCCGCTCGGTCCCGGCAGCCGAGCCCCCCCGTCCCGTTGCTGCCGGCGAGGGACGGGCGCTGTCCCGATGCCGGCCGAGGACGCGGCCCCGGCTCCGGCCCGGGCCGGGCCGGGCTCCCTCCCGCCGGCCCCCGGGCGGTCCGGCCCCGCCTGCGGGGCGGGGCGGGCGCTGCTCGGCCCGGCGGGGCCGCGGGCGGTGCGGGGGCCGGAGCGGAGCGGGGGTGCTGCTGCTGCCGCCATGCCGGGCGCGGCCGCCCCGCTCCCCCGCCCGCAGGGCCGCGCCCGGGCCGCGCCCCAGGAGCGGCGGCGGAGGGTGGCCCCGCTGGCCGCGGCCCCGCCGGCCCGGGCGGGGGACGAGCCGCTCCTCAAGGGCATCTTCGAGATCGGCAAGAGGAGCTGCGACGTGGTTCTGAGCGCCCGGCGGCTCCGCTGGAGCCCCATCCTGCCCGAGAGCCCCACAGGTGGGACGGGGCAGGGCGGGTCAGGGGTGTCCGCCCCAGGCCGGGGCGTGCGGCGCGGCCCGCGGGGAGAGGCGGCCGGGGCTCTCCGGGCAGCGCGGGGCAGTCACCCTACACCGGGATTGCTGTAAAGTGCTTAAAGGCAGTGCTGTCGGGCACCTCTGTTCCCTTCGAGGTTACTTTGCTGACTAAGAAGAAAAATTGTTTATAACGCTTTGAGTGTCTTGTACCTGAACCAGCTCTCTCTGGCAAGAGTCTTGTCTTCTTGGTGGGTCATACGAAAGGGACAGAAGGTAGAGAGGATGTTTTTATGGCCTCTTTAGCCCCAGGCCGAGCAGTAAGAGGATTTGATTTTGTTTCTGCGGCATCAACTTTTCCCGGCTTATACTCTTTGGCAGGTACATAAACTAGAGCACAGAGAGGAGACCATGGTTTTGCGGGATGTACCTGAGTTTTGTGATGAGGTTTCTGTTGCAGGTCGTCGTTGCTCTATGGTGTTCACACGGCAACACGCTGAGAAAGTCTGGTTACAGGATTTGATCGAGTGAAACAAATTATATACAAAAGTTTAAGAAGAAAAGGAATGCTGCTTGAACCTATCCAAATAGATATTTTTCTCTTAGAAACTGTGGAAACATACATGTAGTTGTAAAACTGCATACACACTCTTAAACGTCCTTGTTTATTTCAGTGACCTCCCAGTGTTTACATGAAAGAGAAATCAAAGTTGTATTCAGGAATGCAGTTTCCAGGCAGCATGTTTGCCTTCCGGGATGGCATAGTTAGCTTGTCCAGGCTTAAAATACCACGTTTATTTTAGAAGTGTATTGGACAGAACTTAAAAGTTCCTGTAGGTAAGACCTCATCGCCATAGAGTCAGCATTTAGTAGTCAGATGCTCGCAGGTGAAGTCAGTATGGTTCATTTAATGTAACTGTGTTGGGATACCAGAGCAACCAAAACGGAACAAGTACACAGTCAAGCCCTGCTGCTGACTGCTCTCCTCTGCACAGTGTAACTGTGTTAATGCAGTGCTGCACTCACACTGAAATACTCGCTTTTCAGCCCGACCGCTGAGTTCTGATCGCCCCCACACCCGGTGTGGGGCACAGCCCTTCCCCTTGGGGAGCCAGTCTGGGTGCCTTAAGTAATGCTGCTAGTGCTGGAGGCTCTCTTCCTCCTCATTTGGAACTATCTACAGGTCTCTGTGTATGTGATCTGTAGTGTGATTTATTAATTATTTAGTTTTGTTTGTAGAGCTCTGAGTGTCACTTTATGTTCTGCCTCCTTTACTGTAGGTTGAATTGCCATATATCAGGAACTAGGGTCTGTAATTGTCTTGGAATTGTCATCACTGAAGGATATTAAGGTGCAGACAGGAAGAATAGATTCTGGCTTCTGGCATATATTGATTCCAGAGATGGGGAGTATATTCTGTGTTTCGGGATTTGTGTGTTTTTGGCTTTTTTTATTTTGTTTGGCTGGTTTGGTTTGTTTGTTTTCCTAGGAAAAATTCATCCCTCTCAGTTGCTACTTTCATACAGACATTAGAAACTTATCATAGCTCCTGAAAGGTAATGATGTACATATGCAGTGCCTATAGTCAGACCTATAGCAGATGGCAGGACTTCAGGAGTCCTATGGAAAGCAGCACTGACAAACTGCTGCCAGTTTTACCAGGATTTGGGCTTTTACTGCACATTTATTAAATATATGCTGAAACTTATTTCTGTGAAAACTTGGTTTTATACTATGTGGCGTTGAGCCACTGAATAGTTTAATTTTGAGAGGCTGCAGTTGCAGCAGTCAAACGCAGATTCTGGAGCTTGAATGTTTTTTCTTTCCTTCATTCTTGGCTCCCAGCAGCCCTTACCCTGGAGTGTTCTCTACTGGTGCTGGGAGGAGCCATCTGTGGTAGGGTCTCATTCGTAGATAAGTACAGCAGTGGAGTGTTCAGAGATGGCTAAAGGCTCTCTGGACAAGTCTTTCCACTGGGATTTGGCTTATGCATGTTCTCTCCAACCCAAAAGCTTCCTAATGTAGTTTGCCCAAGGCTCTAAGAGGTCAATCCAGGTCTTCATGCTTTACAAGTGCTGCTGAATGTCTCTTGCTTGGACTCATACGTAGCAATTCTTCCTATTTTAGGGAAAGGTCTTTCTTCTATGGCAATTGCTACAGTCTGTCAAAATCAGAGAACTATGAGGCAGTTGCTTTGTTCCCTTTTTCCTAATCTCCCATCCCCCATAGTTCTCCAGATGAATTCCTGTCTTGCTGAAGTTGTTGTTTGTCATCCACAGCTCTGCGCTTCCGATTGTTTGTTCTTACACGTGGTAGTTTGTGCAGCCTTGGCTCCTCCAGATTCCACCAGAGCTCAAAGCTGCAGCTCAAAGTCCCCAAGCAGGGGACCTCTGCTGTGCCTGGGCCCAGTCATGTCACAGGGATGTAGGTGTAGTTCTGCTCCACTGTGCTGTTCCCGGGGGGCTCTAGGCAGCCTGATTATCAGGACTTCCTTCTTTACTCTGTCCTGGAGTTCTGCAGCTTCCATCTCCAAGGGGTTTTTGGCTACCCATTCTTGCTGATGACTTTTGATGGCTTCCTTTGTTGTTCACTCTACAGCAAAGTTCCTACCTCTAAAATAAGCGTGGCCCATTATGAATTTTGTGTGTTATTTGTTATCACAAAGCTTATGGCAGAAGTGAGTCTTGGGCAGGCGGCTGGCTGTGGAGCCTGAGGGAGTGATTGTGTCAGGTGGGAATGTGGACAAGTGTGAGGCACAGCTCAGATGCCCCCTTGGAAAGGCTGCAGCTCCAGCCTGGCTGTGCAGCTCAGCTGAGCCTGTTCTCCCTGGAGGCAGAGCCCCTTGACCCATAGCTGGTTGCTTGCTTTTAACTGTGCACTGAGTGCCTCAATGAGACACAGAGCTCACAGGCAGTAGTTGGTAGTTTTTTTTCTCTAGCTTCTTTCTATGTGGCATTCCTATGCTATAATCATGGAAATTTAAAAAAAAGGCAAGAATTCTGTATTGATGTTCCAGCCCTGAACTGTGGAGGTTCTCATATTGACTGCTGCTTCAAAACTATAGCAGAGAAAGCTATCTTAAGTACAGATTTGAATATTATATGTGATATTTCTAAGTTCCCAGAAGATTATTTGTATCTTCTTTATGCATGTTTTTGTTGCTGTTAAATAAAGACTTTAATTCTGATATTTTTTAAAGCCTCTAGCATGTTTTTAAAGTTTGCCACAGAGTTTCCTGATTAACAATAATTACAGTTTTTCAGCAGACTTCTGACAGGTAGGCAGTTTATCAAAACTGGCAATTGTCCAGTGCTTTACCAGTATGTGAAGCCTGGAGGATTTTGATCATCCTGATAAACTTTTTAAGTGTAATTTCTTGTGTGTGTGTGTACTGTACTAAACAGAATATGAAGTTATTTTCTGACAGCTTGTGGGCTGGGCTATTTGGATAATAATAGTAATAATTTGGATAAAACTTGCTTTTTAAGTATAGGTAATTGAACATAATTTCTAAATTAATTAAGAAACAAGAAAATAAGATCTTGGAGCAATCCAGCGGTTAATGTACTGTTGAATATATATTTCACAAAGAATAAAATAAAAATAAAAAAAGATATCTTTTTATAATGTATTTAAACTAATCAATATAGTAAGTATACTATTCTTAAATATAGTATGCTACAGTTCTTGTTGCTAATAATATAAAATATAGATTTACAGATATTCTATGTGAGTGCAGCAATAAGGAAAAAGAATCACTGATGTATTTCAACAGTGAAAGAGTCAGAAATAAAGGACTTAAAATTAATTCTGAGTGCATAGTGGCCTGTTGCCAAGGCTATTTAGGAACAGATGTGGCTGAAATAGATACCAATAGTCTGTTTGGGATCTCTAAAGTAAGACATCTGTCAGTCTATCGGTCAGTCAGGAATAATGGAAATGGAAACTGGCTGTTACAAAATGTGAATTACTGAAGTTCCAAGAGGACCGAATTCAAAGCTTTTGATTCTACTTCTGACATGTAGAGAACATATTTTCTCTAAGAGTCTTATCTGTTATCCAAACAGAAAAGCTATTTTTAAGGAAGAGACATAAAAATATGAAGTGTAACTGAAAGTGAGGTGTTCATGGGCCACATTAATATATGGCTTTTTTACAAAAGATGTAAATTGAAGGAAGAAAGCATGCGGTTTTAAACAATCCCCTGGTTTCCTGGGAAAAGATTTGAGTGTCTTATAAGTTCAAGTCTGAACTTATAAGACACTCAAATCTTTTCCCAGGAAGTCTGTAAAATTAATGTCTATTAGAAAAATGCTGCATGAAGCTGTAAATAATTTACTAATCTACAATTTATTGTGGAATTTAAAAATATGTATGGAAATAGGATTCACTAATTAAAGGAATCTTTAAATTTGTTCTTTATTTCAGGGGACTTTTGAACATAGTATCTTGACTGTCCATGTAGTTTTTTTTCCTTTATCAGAAAATCAGTTCATGTGTTTGTGGCACAACTTAGGTTGTTTCATTCTTTCTGCTCTTTCTTGTATTTCACACATTTATGCACCTCTGCTTACATTGAAAAGGGCTAACATCCTCTGGAGATGTAATATATGCATTTTAATTCTCTACCTCCAAAGAGAGAGATCAGATATTTAAATCTTTGTTCCAGGAAAAAAAGTTTCTATGCTAGTTCTTGAAAATTGTATTTGTGTGTTCAGGTTTGCATACACATTAAGTTCTGCCTGTGTTAGTGAGTTGGATTCTGATGCTCTGGCAATTATGTAAAACCCAAAGAAATAGATATTGGGTAGAAAAAATCCCTTTTTGTTTGCTGTTTTGTTTTTAGGTATATCTGGCTACATTATGTACTGCCTTTAGAAGTAAGTTTTTATTCAGGACATGCAGTTCTCCAAAGGTATTTTTATCCTACTAAGACAATTTATGAAAAAGCTTAAGTGGCTGAAAATCTGAGAACATAACCTGAAGAATGGAGTAGTCTGTGTACCTTAACATTTGTGGGTTGTGGAACTAATGTTTTCCTTTTGAGGAAATCAGTGGTCCTGGTTTTTATGACTTATGTTGTAACAGTATGTGCAGACAAAAAACCATAATGTGTTGAGTATCTGATACATGTATTACCATATTGCCATCAGGAACTGCTATTATGTTAGACACCAACTGATTTCGTGATAGTGTTGGATTTCTCTCACATATGCTTATGTTTTTGTACAGATGATCCTTTAGGAACATCTGCTAGTTTTGTGGTGGTATCTGCTGTTTCCTTTCAAAATTTGACCTTTTTGTCATTTAGTGCCGTGACTGCTATAGAATTGTGTTTTACCAGGATCCTTTTCTAAATTGATTCCTGTCTCATAGACATTAGCTGTCAATTTTTTTGAGTTGTGTCTGTTTTTTTTTTTTTAACCTTTTAAACTGCTGACTAAAAATAAGTAACTAGAACGTCTTCCTTTCAATTGTTCAGGTTGTTTCAAAAATACTGGTGTCTGTGGACTAAAGGTGTGGATGGTACATCTCAAACTATTTCTCTAGGGAAGTAGTTTTGGAACTCTTGTCCTGCAATTTAGGAACCCTTCCCCCTTTAGCTGAAGAGCAGATTTGAACAGTAAAACCAGGTGTTATAAAAAAAATTGAAATTGTAAACCTGAATTTTTGTGTGAGATTTGATGGCTGGTAGCTGACCTGTAAGGGATTTGATGAAACACAATTGGCTTCTGTTTAAGATCTGCTGGAACTTCCTCCTTCCCCAGTTTCTCACTTAGTGGTGAAAGGAATATATTAAATCACTGACAACAAATTTTTTCAATGACTTGGTGTAACTCACAGGCCTCTAGTCCAGCATATGGCTATTTCTCACCTGTGTGCTGCAAGTTTAAACAAATGGTCAGTTCATTAACAGAATTCAGTCCTGAACTCTGAATTTCCTGGCTTTTGCCTGTTTGAGCAACGTCAGATGGCAGTTAGTTGGATGCTTTTCAGTACTGAATAGTTGCTGTAGTTGTCAGTTTATTTGAACTGTGACAATATATCTGTTCTGCCAGTCCATACACTCAAGTGAATATAGGAAAGTATTCTTTGTGAGGGTCTCAAAATGCAAAGCAACAGATGTTATGTACTGCACAATTATAGGTATCCTGGAAACAGATCTTTACACAGTGCAGGCAGTCTTGGAAAAACAAAATTTGACATGTGAATGATCAAGTTAAGGGTAACAGCAATAAATCCTTATGGCTAACTATAATGCTGTTTTGCACACACTGATCTGAGTTTGGGTAATTAAGTGCTTATTGTTATATCACCCTCCTGTCATTTGACAAAAGTTTAAAAATTATCTTGTAGTTATATTTTTCTGTGTTGTTTTAGTACAGCATAGTAGAAATAGAATAAATATTCTCACTTAAAAATACCATATGAAAATGGCTTTTGAAAAAAAGCCTATGAAATTCTAAGGAGTGAAAATTCTTGTAAATAAATTGCTAACAGTAAATAGGAAAAAAATCAAGATGACTTGCTGGGTTTCTGTGTGAAAACAGCACAGCTTTGCCTGGCTGATCTGTTGACTGTTCTGAAGATGGTTCAAAATGAGATTGCTCCTGTCCAAGTCCTCTCCCTGCTCTCCTGTTTGTTGCAAGGCCTTTTGGAGACTTGTCAAAATGCTCTGTCAAGAAAGGTACTGAGAGATTTTACACTTGGATGGTTTTGGGTTTCCCAAAGGCCTGCTCTGTCACATCTATGTAATTTAACTTGGAGTGAGGTGATTAGCTAGGGATCACAATTATCGTGGTGTCAGTGAATAATACACTAACAGTTAGATGGCTCTAGATGGTGGTAACTCATGTCAACATCAAACTTTGAACAGATCTGTGATTTCATTCAGTGGATTCTGCAGCTGACTTTCTCTGATAAACCTAAGTGTATAGTATGTTACCATGACTGGGAAAAGATTGTATACAGATGTCTGCTTTTAATTTTGTATTGTTTTTATTTAAGGAAAAAGAATACTCTGAGTATTTTATGTCAAATGTAATGTTTCTTGGACACTTGACTGCAACACATTCATTTAACAGGGCTAGTGGTAACTGGAGTTGGTTTGGAAAACAATGTTTAGCAGGAAAATGAGTACCTGATCAATGTTTGTTTATTTTTTAACTGTAGTACAAATTAAAAATAAATAAGAGCTTTTTTTTTTTTTTTTTTTTGGATTTGTATTTTCTGAGTAGTTAATTATTTAAAATATGATGGAAAAGAGCAGGTGATGGTTTTGAAATTTTGTCCCTAGGTCTCACTTGTTTTATGGAAATGGTTTGGGGAAGGTACACACAGACATTCAGTACTGAATTTACAATTATTTATATGTATACGAATGTTTGTCTTGCTTAAAGTAGATACTGATTTTTCATTAGCATTCAGCAATATTGATTTTAAGTGGGAGCAGAGCAATAAAGTAAGTTCTTTCCTACAGCCCAACTTCAAAGCCATGGCAGTTTTACAGATTTGACTAGGCAACAGGACAGTGAGTCCAAGAGTAGGAATAATTACACATGGTGTAATTATTAGTGTATCGATCTCTTACTTGAATGCCATCAGCTTGGAATAAAGATCAGGAGCTGTAGCTATACCATTCCTAATGTGTATGATTATAGGTTCATCATGTGGAAAATGTCATCTGTCACTTAAACAGTTGTTAGGATTATTATGGTAAGGATAATTAGAATGTAAGTAGAGGCTAAAGCAGATGTTTGTATGCTCTATAAACCAGCAGTTATTTAACCACATCTTGGATACTGCGTGCAGTTCTGGTGTCCTCTGCAAAGGCAATGTGGGACTGGAAGTGGTTCAGGGGGTGACAATGAGTAAAGGTGCAGAATGGCTTCTGGGTGAGAGTGGCAGACCAGGCTGGCACTTTTTGGTCTGAAAGGAAGGTGCTTGAGATGGGGTCTGGACCAAGTCGGTGGCAGTTTCGCAACATAAGAAATGTGGTGCTTCTAATAAGGCTGAGCAGAACCTGGCTGAAAACCAAATGAACAGATAAGAGAAATGTAAAACTTAATGTCAAAGGATTGTTAATGCTAAAAGATTTTGTGGATTCAGATGGATATGGAAGGCCTCATTTTACTGCTCTTAAATGTGTAGAAGCCACAGTCAGTTCAGGGTGTCCCAAATGAAAACAGGTGGGAAAGTACTAGTGGGAAACAGGATAAATGTTCCTTTATTCCTTCTCTTCTCTTAGCATCTGCTTATGGCTATGATTTGATATAAGATACTGGGACAGATGGACTTTTGCTCTCTCCTGGTATTGCTGCTCTTACATACCAGAAACCAGTTAAATTATATTTAAATGATATTTTGAGTAAAAGCACACACATCACTAGTCTGCAATTCCACCAGTGTCTGCAGTGCCAAGCAAGATTTAATGATAATATTTGAACTTCACTTTGCCTAGCCTTCCATTTGCAAGGTACTTCTTTTTATTGGTGGAACAATACAATTTAAAGAAAGTATGTTCTTTGCCTAACAAAATACCAAGGGGTTCATTTTATTAAATGTTGCTTAAGAATTACAGTGCAGTAGCAGACTGTCTAGGAAACCTGAATTTCTTAGCCATAATTCCCTTGAAAATATTGTTCATATGACTGCTTCTAATTATCATAGTATTGGGGTTTTTTAATATATTTATATTTGTTGTGGAGAAAGGAAGGTAAATTCCAAAGACATAGTTAGAGTTGTATAGGATAAGAGTCTGAAACAATTACAAATGTTTTAGTTTGATCAACTTCAGAATAGGGAAAAAGTGTAACTTCAATACGCTTTGATGGTATTTTTCCATAAATATATGTATGGAAAATTTTATATTTATTTTAAAATTTATTTATGGAAAATTTTTATTAATTTATCCATAAATGTATTTGAGAAGATTTCTGATGTTCACAGAAGAAGACCCTTAATATAAAACATCTATTTCTGTTTGTTATGTCAGCACTGAAAGAGGTGTGCCAAGATATCAATACTGATTATTTCTTGAACACAGGTGGTGATAATTTTCTTGCACTAATTCACTTTATGGCTAAGTCAGAGATTATTGTATGATGTGTAATATGTGGCTGGATATGTGTAAGAACTAATATTTGTTAAATTTACTTTTAAATGAGAAAAATAGGTTTAATATTGTGATAGAGGAAAACATGGATGGAATAGTTACAATAACACACTGTGCAAGTGCGTGCTGAAGAGTTTGAAGATGCATCTCTCTGTTGTTGTGCGGGTGCTCTGAATGGGAACTGCTCCCTGACTCTGCAACTATATGCAGGATTGTGATGATGTGAGTAAAATTTGTAGGATCTGCAAGTAAGATACTTACTTCAGCTTCATAGAGGTAGTCCCTGTGCATATTGGTGTAATGCTAGCATTTAAAAGTTTGGGGGAGTAAAACTTGGTATGTATTATGGGAGATTTGAAGTGCATCTTAGTCATCTGACATGTTTATTCAACAGTGAAGACTGATTAGAAACTGGCTTGTTTGTTTGTTTGTCGTTATGTGTCAATCAGTAATCTTTCTGATTGATTTTAGTGCTTAGTACCAGGATTAGGAATGGATATTTAAATGTGAAGTGCATGTGCAGGTACCATACTGGAGGTAGGAGGAGCTGGTGGTAGATGCCAAAGAACTTGCCTAAAGTACATTGGAGAGGTTTGTTGGAAGTTTTTGGTGCATGCCAGGATGGAAAGCAGACATTGTGGAGTATTTTTGGGTGGGTTTTTTTGGAGCGTTTTTTGATAAGTGGCTCTGTTTTAAAGCAGTCAGAAAATAGGTAAGTTTCTGTATATATACTTAGTATACTAATTTAGATTGATATAAAAGTGCAAGTTATCTCTATTGTTAATTTTGAATTTCATGATACTCAATGTTGACATTTTATTCATAAAGCATTTTATGAATTCTGCATGTTCTCTGGAATGGATTAACTTATCCTATTTTATGCACTGGTTGTGTCACAATTCAAAATGGAGATCTCCAGGTTTTTGAGAATCTAATGAAAATTTCAAACAATATTTTAAATGACTCATTACCATTTATTAATGTAATTTCTGAATGGTATAACAACATAAAATATTAAAACAACTCTAAGGGCTTCACCTGATAATTTTGAGTGTATTTTAATTTTCAAAATGGCATTATATATAATTTTTTATAGACTAACCAAATATTCCCTAGAATTATTTTTTCTGCTAAACATTTTGTAGACCTGTTGATAGACTTTATAGGTGTGTGATGCAATGGACCAAAATTTAAATTAGCCCAAAGTTATTTCTTATCTACAATTTTCATTTGCCACGGGTGTGTTGCAGTGTGTATGCCACAGTTCTGCTCGATGCAGTGAGCCTGCCCTGAGCTCAGTGCAGATCCACGGGCACAGGTGGGTGTCCTGGTGGCACCATGCAGGGAAACACATGGCACTACACAACATGGGGCAAAGAGCACGCAGTTGGAATTCAAAATCATTCTATGGATACCTTGGAAATTTGTGCTTGTTCGTGTATGGGTTGTCATTTCTGAAAAGGGGGTGCGTGTTGTTGTATTGAACATTTGTGAGACAGACAGCACTCTAATGTAGCTGTCCCTACTTTGTGCAGAGAGGAGCTATTGTATGAGCTTGTTTATGTCAATATTTTAATAATTTATCTTTATAACTGCTTTTGACTATATTTATAGTAACATTGGCACCCTGTGTACAGAAGATAAAATCAGTGCTGAAAGGAAACTTGCATCCATCTGGAAGCAATAAACTTTTCTAAAAGACTGCACAGTGTTACTTAATCCTGTGATTTCTCACTGTGAGTGAAATTAAGGTTTGGTTCAGTTGTGTCACATCATATTGGTATCAAATCTTTTGTGAGAGCTATGTCATAGTGTTAAGCTACAAAAAAAAATTAAAATTTATGACAGTCTGATATTGTAATTTCCTCAGTCACAGAATTATGCATCATTGCAAATGGAGTCAATTCTATATAATAAAAATAATTGTAACACCAGAAAGCTTCTGAACTGTTGCATTTTGCAAGCCTTTTTTTTATATGAAGTGCTAATTTGTATACTGCACTATTGACTAAGGATACCTTAAATTTGGTGTTGCGTTCTAAGTAATTTTTCTATTGTACATCTATCATGTATTTGAAATTATATTGTTGTTATGACAAGATATTTTAAAAAGTTAGAGAAATATGAAGTTTTCATAAGGAGAAAGGGGGAAAAAAATCTATTTTATAAAGATCATCTAATACAATTCTGGGGCATTTTGGCGCTTTTCTTTTAAGTTTGTTACAAGTGTGGTATACATGAACAAAATAGGATTCACTCACCCCTGCAGGCAAAGTGGTGTAGCCTGCATTCTTCCTGGTCCTAAGTGGCAGCTGAGAACGGGGTGAGGGAAGGGTTTTATGCTTGTCAGAGGATTCTGGTGGTGCTATTGCTGTCTCTTGCCCTTGGGCTAGTGCAGGAGATGCAGATACAATGATACAAAGGATTGCAGAGTTTCCTTCATAAATCTCTGAAAAAAAAGAAATAGACCAGGGATCAGTGAGGATAAAGCCAGACATGTAGAAATTTGTGGATGAGGTCATCTAGCAGCTGATAGCTATGCTTTGATAACTAACAGCATGACTTGCTAGGGTACATGAATTATCAACAGTTTACAGAAAGAAACTGACTTGTGTTTAGAACAGGCTGCTTGTTCTTTTTTCCTGAAGAAAATGTTTATTGAAAACCTTTTCCAGGAGAGACTAAAATTCAAATATTTGAGACATAATGAAATCCCTGAACACTGATACTCAGCAATATGAATGGTTTCTAAATCTGTATTTGAGGCTGAGGCAGATCTGGTGCAAGTAAGGCTCCAAGTAAAAGTAATTGTTGACTTGTATTAATCAAACTCAGTAATATTGTGTGGCCATAAGAGGTCATTTGTTTCTCCACTTCCCCTTATTTTCATAGATGACAGAAGTAATTGCTGTGATTGTAACATAAATTAGTAGGTACCAAACACTGTGTATGTGTGAGATATTTCTGAGGAAATGTAAAATTAGGCTCATGTTTCCTCTTTGGGAATTCTTTAATATATTTCAGCTCTACTAGCCCACTCCATTAAATCATGTAGGCTGCTAGATACCAGTCTTCTCTTTATTTCAGAAATCTCTCTCAAATTCAATTCAATTTTATGATGGATGTATGGTTGGTCTGTGTAAGACCAGTCATTTTATCTGACACATATGTTTTGCAGAGGTTTTGGGAAATGATGGAAATCAGTGACACTTTTTACCATGTTGTTACTCTGAAGTTTCTACCATAAGTCCTCTTACTTACTAAATGAAAAGCCTCAAAGTTTAAGCCACTAAACCAAAGGTTTGCAGCTACTTGTCAAATCATACGAAATTAGGCAGTATGTGGGCCATATTCTTAATATAAAATGTAGAGCTTTCTATAGTACATTTCCAGTGACCTCTTTCTTGCTCTGGTGTTAATAAGAACGTGTAATTATTAAAAGCAAAGCTTTTGCTTCTTGCACGCTCTCAAATGCTTCAGGATGGGAATCAGTCTTTGTCTGCCTTGCTTCCTTTCAGCTTACCTTGTTGTTCTAGCATTATTCCCTATAGTTCTTTATGCTATTTTTAAATTCATCATCTCCCTCAAATGCATTCATAGAATGAAGGGGAAACTTTTCCTTAAGGTGAAGCTTTTTCTCTGGAACAGTGTTAGGCCTTCTGCTA
Organism: Haemorhous mexicanus; assembly: GCF_027477595.1. Taxonomy (NCBI): domain Eukaryota; kingdom Metazoa; phylum Chordata; class Aves; order Passeriformes; family Fringillidae; genus Haemorhous; species Haemorhous mexicanus. Next base: position 23,741,580 of record NC_082348.1, on the reverse strand, counting down.
AAGCTTCAATCACACGTTTTTTTGCAGAGGTATTTATTCAATAAGCTATCTGACTTTTCAAACTGCCAGTGTCAGTATGTTTTCCTAATGAAATTCTGCCATTAGCCTGTAGTTAATAAGCAAGGCACTTGACTGCTCTGTGTGAGAGCTGAGTCAAGGCACTAATGAAAGCTAGATGGATAGATGTCTGATGAGCCTCATTACAAGAGGAAAGGCCTTTTCCATGGCCTGCTGACCAGGATGCAGTGTATGAGCATCACTCTGAGATGTGGTTGTGCTCAGAGGGGAAGTCCCCAAGCCTGGCCTTCACAAGGGCTCAGCTCCAGCAAAGCCAGCCTCTGAGCTGTACTAAACTGTGCTCTAACAGTATGGGATCCTCTTTTCTTTTGGTTCAGCCAGAACTAAGTAGTTTGGTTATGGTTGTTTGCCTATTGCTATCTATCTAAAGCAGTAGTGAAACTTAACCAAATTTTAAATGCTTGAGTCTGATCCAGCTCAAGACTTCAAGGACTACACCAAACGTTCCCTAAAGCTGCCCTTCTCTCAGTTGCTGTGGTAGGATGCTGTGCACAGGGGCTGTGTGCAACAGCCCTGTGGTTTGGTGGGGGTGTTCAGAAGCTTGAGGATTAGTTTTTAACAGATAGGGTGGAGAACAGGGACTGGAATCAGCTGGTTGTGGTGCCTTGGGGGAAAAGAACCGTTTGAAAAGTGGTGAGAGAAAAGAGGGGAAGATGAAAGGTAGGAGGTTACAGTTTTAGGTGGATTTACACATGCTATGAATATAGCAAAACTGTTTAGAAACAAGGGAGATTATTCTGTTATGTAATGTAAGTCTTTATCCCATAATTGAGATTTGCATTGGAAAATTACTTGGGTTTTTGGTAAGTATTGTGCTGAAAAATTGAAACCTGAAGTACAAATTTGTTTTGGAATTTTATTTTTTAAATATGTCCATATTCTTCATAAAAATATTCTTTTTACAGGTAGCTATCTGTGATACTAATTTAAAATAAGATGACTTTAAGCTAGAATAGTGAATAACTCCTTGTCCAGTGAAACACAACTGAATGTGTCATTATTATTTTGTAAAGTGGAATTTTATTCTAAAACTTATAATTATTCTAAAACTTATAATTAATTTTTTAAATGTATAAGATGTCACTAGAGCTCTAAAGAATTAAGAGAAGCCATTGTGCATCTTGTCCAGTTCTTACTGACTCTTGTTGATCTGTGTGATCTTTGGGGAGTTAGCTGTTGCCCATCTTCCCACAGTTAGCAATTGGAAGTGAAAATGCACAGCAGATTGGCTCAGGCCACATTGACTTCCTGCTGATGAAAGGAGACAGTCCCAGTTCTTCCTTCTTCCCTGCTGTGAATTTTCTTAGCACTTTAGCATCCCTGGTTTTATAGGACTTGTGTTGAACTGATTGTACTAAACAATGTGTCAGAAGACTAAGCCAGGGGAAAAGGAAAGTGGGCAAGCTCTGTTACTTTAGGAGTTGATTTGACTCAGCTGGGTTCTGCCCAGAGCCAGACCTCAGGAAAAGGGCTGGACTGCACAGTCATGGCAGGGGAGTCGAGGGTGGGTGTCTGTATTGAGAGAGGGATTAGCAGGAAGGTATTGCATTTGCTTGGCAAAATACATCACTTCTCCCTAAGATTCTCTAGAGAAGGAGTATGAAAATGGGTTGTATTCCTGTCAGATGTTTTTAAGCTCAGTTTTCTGCCCTGAAGGAATACAGCTGCTGCTGCAAGTGAATAGCTGCCATTAAAAGGTGAAGTGAGTAGTTGCACCCTGCTTTTTCTCTCCAGCTCTGCAGAAACTGATGCATCTCTTCAGTCCCTTGTAATACTTTCTGAGCTCCTTGCTTCTCCCAAGCAGGTCACTGCACACAGTCTGAGAAATGTATTTCTAGATTAGTGTTTTTCTTGTGTTAAACTTCTCCTGTAACACCTTTTAAAAGGGCTAGAGTAATGTAAAACTAATCTGCAAACAAAAAACAGCTCCTCCCCAACCTGGCCCTGGCTGTACCACCTTCTCCTCAGCTTACTGTTTGATACTTTTGGCAAGCAGAAACTGCAATTTTGCTTTCTCTGCTTACAGAAGACAGTAAGAGGCATAGCATCAAATTTTGCCAGAAGTGTTGCATGACCTATCTTTTTGAAATAAGAAATCATTCAAAATTAATGTGTTTTGAAATAGCTTTTCTGTCTCATGTTTAGAGTAGTTAAATAAGTGCTAAATAGCCAGAAAAGCTTTACACTTTTTTGGGCTTTTCTGGCAAGAATGATCATATCTACTTTTCTCACTGCCAGCCCTTCTTAATCAATAAGTAGCTGAAAACTCTAGAGGTTTTATGAATCAGCTGCATGCTGCTTTCTGTGCTTTGCTGATTTACAGTGAGGGAAAAATAGGCTTAGTAACTGATGGGCTAATAGGTGCTGGTTTATAGGCATTAGACATTATGTTAAATTTTCCTAAAGATAGATTCAGAGACATACTGTAAAAAATTAATTTTAAATTCAATTTATTTTATTTTTGGGTTTATATTAATATAGTTCTTTTTATTGTACGTCCTGAATGCTTATTTTGAAAGTACTATTCATACAGTATAGAATGGTCTGTGATCAATTTTATAATAAATGTTTTATAATAAAACACTTCTTTAATATGTACTGATCACTTTATCTTCTTTAGTATGGTCTTGATGATTTTTAAAAATTTCTAATTATTTCTTTTGAATTATACTGCACTCAGCTATATCAATCAACTATTAAGGAAGTAAACTTTGAGAACACAGTGGGGCAGAGAGCCTAAAATGCGTAAAAGATTTATTTATTCATTATAGTCAGGAGGGCTAGGTATCTTGCCAAAGGTCACAGGAAGCATTTGTGACTCTCTTTGCTTTGTGTCCAGTTCTTATACTTAAATTATTGTTACATTTTTTGTGTGTTTTCTGGTATTTTCCATGTACTCCAGATATTTGTTATGGAAATCAAGTCCTTAAGTACCACATCTAGATGCTGGGCTTCTGTGGTAAGGTAACAGTCCAAAAAGTGGCTCCTTGATGAAGTGTTGCTGTTTATATTTAAAAAGCACATTTTCTTTAAACTGTTCTGTTTTTTCAGTTGTACTGCTTTTTTTCTTTGTGTATATTTTCATAAATTTTGCTGTAAACATGCGGTATTTAACACTCTTAACTAATTAAAATTTGATTTACTATTTAAAATTAAACTCTGTATAAGTGTATTAGTTCCTCATCTTTTGATTTAGCTCAGTATGTTTGATTCAGATGTAATTTTTTTGTTAAATAAGAGATTTGACTTCCATAAATAGGAAAAAGGTAGGATAGTCTCATTGCTTGAAATTAGTGAGATGATAAATAGGGGCATAAAACTTCCTAGAAATTCATCTATCCAGGCAGATTTTCTTTTTTTTCATGCTGTATTTGGGGGAAAAAAAAAAAAAGTGGACATGTGCAGAAACTGTGAGTACAATTAGCGTCAAGCAGATAAATCCAACTCTAATCCTGTTTACGCTCCACATCAGACAGATGTGCTGAGATTGATTCAGACAAGCCCTTGGCTTATAGTAACTTTTTTTTTAAGTGCCATATATTCTGGTTTTGTTAGATCTTTGTTAAATGTTAAGTGCTGTTAGTTTTGCTCTTCCCTAACGCCTGTAACCTACTTTGTGCAGGTTCCCTCTCTGCTTTCATGATGACAGGCAGCCTGGTAGAAGAGATTATCTTTATTCCTTGTAATTAAATTGACTTTTTTTTTTTCAGAAGATACGACAATGGGAAGTAGGTACTGAATTAAATAAATAGCATGATATCTAATAGATGTACACTTAAATCTCTTGCAAGAACAGATGGTACCCAATATCTTTGTGAGTAATGTGAGAGGACAGTTAATGTCCTGAAACTGCCTGCAATAACCAATATGATACTAACGAGCCAGTATGGTTTTCAAAGTTTAAAAAGTGTTTACTACAATATATACTTTATTGCAAAAGTAAGCCTGGTTGTTACCTCATTCTAGAAATATTTTATAAATACAGCTCACGACTTAAATTTTCTTTATCTTTATGAGTTGTTTTATAAAATTTTACTGCATTTGAGATGATCTTATTTTCAGTAAGCAGAGAAAATGAAAATTATGGAATATGCCTGAGATTTTATGCAGATTTCTTTACAACTTAGGAAAAAATTGATTGTCCTAATCCTACTAGCTAATTTAACATTTCCTCTAGAAATTATTACTTGAGGATGATGGTTTTTTTACAATTCAGCATTCCTAGAGTTTATATCCTTTTCCAGGATGCATCTAGAAATGTATTCCTGTAAAATCAACAAAGTCACATAATGTTTTTGAAAGTCTAGTTCTGCCTAGTAAGAATGTTTGATAAATACAAGCAAGTAAGTACCTGGCTGAAATAGCCATGAGAAGAAAATGCAGACCTTACCTGGCTTAAAACTAAATGTCAGGTTATGAAAGCTAGTGGGGAATAAAAAGTGTTTTATCAGGCCTTCATTTTCTTTGACTTGTGCAGGATAAATAGACTAATGTTTGTGATATATGTGGTGCACTTCCATAACATTGGCATAGAAGAGTTCATGATATCCTCAGCAAAACTAAGAGTTAAATCCAAAATATGATTTATTTCAACGAATTTAAAAAGCAAACCCACTTAGAATATTTGCATTGGTCTGGGGAAATGAGAGTTGCAGGTCAGTTATTGCTACAGAATGGTGGTGGTTATATTTCCTTTCTCCTAAAACACTGAGGTTGTGTGCTGGCATTTTCAGTGTACTGTATGTCTGACAGTAAGACTTTGTGAAAAAACCTAAGCAGACCCCCGCAAAAATTCTGTTTTAAAAGTTAAAACTAGTCTTTAATGTAGATGTTAAACTGTAAAGTTCTAGGTAATTTGGGACATCACCAGTCAGTTTTTCATTTCGGGCCTACAAAGACTATTTACCCTTAAATGTTTTAGAAGAGCAGTACAAATTTTGACAGAAATTAACATCTTGGGTTTGGTAATGTTAGTACCAAGTTTGTTTGTACAATGTCCTCTTTGAGCTTGTGTAACATGGTAGTTCTAATGGAATCATACAGTATTTTTCCCCCTCAGTTCCCTCATTTTTAAAGGATACATTGACTGAAAATACTTTTACAGCAGTTGTTACAGTACTTCGGGATTTATGTTGGGGTTTTTAAAAAAAGTATTTAGGTGAGTTTTCTCCTGCTTATTTCTGTATACTTCTGAAAATATACACTACAGACAATTTCCTGTTTGCTGTCTCAATGCACAGTACTTTCAATTACTTGTCACAGTATTCCTGCTAAGAGTGGAATTATTTCAGTCCAGTTTTACACCTTAGTAGATGATTTATGGAAGTATTAGGATGATAGAGTGTAACAAGTTGGTAAAAATATGTGGGAAGTATAACAAGGTCATGTTTCTATTTGTCACAGGTTATTTAGTACAGAACAGGAGAATATGAGTTGGTTGAGAATTGTGAGGAGAAGTCATATTGACTTGAGCTTTAGCTGTGTTAGCATGGCTGAGGAGAAGTCATCCAGGATTCCTGGACAGAGAAATGATCACTGCATAGCCTCCTTCCAGAAATGATGTTGAAAAATCACAGTATCAAACTGTTACAAGAATTGACAAAGTCATCTTTTTCCTGCTCAGAAAAAGTATATGACTTTCTGAAACCCTCAGCTTCATGTGGTGTAATGAAGTAGGGGGTGCTGTCCATCTTTCCCTTTCTGACAATTAAAATAGGTTTTCCCAACACTCCAGTACAGCATGTATCAACTATTCATCAAACAGAATCTGCTGCAGTTTTTGCTATTGAGATACCAGAGTTGTTGCTACATTTGGCAAAGTTTTCTGCTTTTCTGCTTTCCAGCATTTCTTGCCTTGGGCTGCAAAGGGACCTTTCTTGATGTGCTGTATCAGATCTGCTGTAATTACGAAGAAAGCAGGGAAAATTTTCTTTCTGTGTCCAAAGAATCTGATACCTACAGGAAGGGTGATATTTTTGCTTCCGTTTGTGTACTTAACTTTGGTTTTGAGGAATCTGAATGCAGCTCAAGAGAGCAGAAAAAGGAGAAGCCTGCACCATAGGGCCTCAGTTGATACATCTCCAAAAGGCACTTGGAAATGAAGTGGTAGCATCTGCAGCCACAGCATCCAAGCAAATAACAGCCCCAAGATAACAAAACCTTCCCTTAGCTAACACAAATCTCCCCTGGGATGAGGATCTCAAACTGTGTGTGACAAGAACGTTTTTGAAACTGTTTTTCTTGTCTTCTAAACTGAATTCATAAATCAAAAATGAAAGCAAAGATGGGTCACAGAGTTTTGGCTTCTTTGTCTATTTTTCCTTGACTGTTTTCTGACATGTTTCTGCTGTAAACACAAAAGGTAATGGTTGTATCAATAGAAAAAATATAGTGAGCATATGGTCAGCTTGGTTCATAGCACACTTTCTGATCTATGATTTACAAGTATGACTGCTATGATTGCTGTGATTTAGGTGAACAGAATAAAGAATTTGCCTTTTGAATCCGAATACAAAAAAAGTGTTTCTTAAGAGTGTCAAATTTTATTAATTTTTTTGAACACCAGAAAGCTGAGTAAATAACCTCTTTGAAATTGTTTTGTTTGTACAGCTGGATACATGACAAAGTTGGTAAAACAAAAGACCAATAACTGAGGGAAATTATGTACTGTAAGTTTCAATGCAAGCATGAACAGATGCAAGAAGTGAACCTAGAGATGAAGCCCATAAAATACTTTTAGTTGTTACTCCCAATCACTGTAGTAATGCTTTTCTTTTTATTTTTTCCCTTTACAGGTGATTCCAGTGTGGCTCAAGAAGAGAGTATTGAAATGAAGGATGTATTTTCAGTAAAACTGAAACGTCGTCGTTTTGCAGGGCAGCAAAAAGGTGGTACTTTGTTGGGTATCACAATTTTTAAATGCTTGAATAAAGAAGAGAACAAGCTTACAGACTGTGCTATCCATTTAAATAACTTAAGTGAAGACCATTGTCAGTCATGGTTTAGACATCTGAAGGAAATTTTAAATGGTAAGCATTTAATAGAGCATTTAATTGCTGTCATTTTTATTTCTATTGGCAATACATGAGGCTGACTGAAGCTCAGAAACATCTTGCCTGTGGAAATTAAAACACAGATATGAATCTTATTTCTGACAAATTTTGCTACTGAAGTTTTACATAGTCAAGTGTAAAATCTAGGAAAGTGGCAATAATTGAGTAATGTATCTGTAAAAATGAAACAAATTGATGTTATTTTTGGAAGAGTTTTGGAAGCTACTGAAAAGAAGTGGTTTTCTTTATTCTGACTGAAGAGTCTTCAGAAATCTGCTTCTGAAAGAAATAACATATTTAGCTGATATTTTCACTTGAAATTGCATGACACCTGATGGTACTACAGTAGTTGCACTTCTGGGAACTCTTCAGGGACTTTCTGGTGATGGTTTAGGAAATCCCACTTGAGACCTCCATATTCTTTAGGAGCCTAATGGGAGAGACTTTCCTCATCTTCATAAATTCACAGGTGGCAGTGCCCTGTAGGACTCTTGTTGCTTAATTTGATACAAAATTTATGGACAATAGTGATGGGATGCAGTCCTTTACTTTAAAAATATCTTTCTGTGTTTGCCTAGGCTAATGCCAATTTCAGAATGCTTTGTTTAACCAATTGTAGGGTTGGTTGGTTGGGTTTTTTTAGTTTTATTTTATGGAAGCTCTATCAAAATTATGAAAAGTAATATTCACCATGTAGGGAAAAGAGTCCCACAAGAAATCCAAGCCTTTCACTGTAGTTTATATTTGAAAGGCATAGAATGTAGCACACTTTTGATTTAAATGACCAAAACTACATCCCTTCCCCAATACCAAACTCTGATTTAACTCCAAAAGGTGCCTCTGTTTACAGATTATAGCAAATGAGTTTGTTTATCACAGAAGAAAAGCAGTCTATCTTGTGACACACTATGAGAACTCCAGCTGAATTGTTAAGACAGAGCCAGATTATGGAATTCAAATCTTGTACATCTGTAGTGTTTGTGAGAACACTTGAATAAGAATTTATGGTGTGCTTCTACTAAAGTTTCACAAGCAGATATTAAAGAAACAACATGCATTATTAATGGTGCTGTCTCGCATTGTTTGTTTACAGTATGCTTTTGATTTTCCCAATGAAGATGTGTATTAAAAAGTGCCTTCCCTTTTCCCCTTTTGAAAGACTTTATCATGGAATATCTCAATCCCTTTTCCCCTTTTGAAAGACTTTATCCTGAAATATCTCAATCTGCACAAGTGCCAGGATTCCTGTAGATCTCCAGCTACCCATAAAGGCAAGGACATTTGCATAAGGAGCAAATGTCTGTTTTGTTCCTAGATTACTCTCCATCTATCAGGAGCAATGATACCATATGTTCACAGAAAAAAAAAGCTGCAGTATCTCTAGCTCAGGTTGCCTTGACCTCGAGGTGCAGTCTGTGTTTTATAGCTTTGTAACTGGAAGCCACCTGAACCTGGGAAAAAAGTGTTCTGTACAATGCTGTTTCAAGTTCTTGCTTCAGTCCTTCTCTAGAAGCTCAGACCTTGTACAGGTGTTTTTTAAATCTCTGATCAGTACATTTTTTTTTCTCCTTGCCTTCTACTTCAGGAATAAACAGGACTCAGAGAGATAAAAATAACCAAATGAAACCCTCATCGTTCCAGTGCCTAGTGTGCATATTCTTCTAAGTCTGAACTGAAAGTATACAATGAGCTGAGTTCTGTTGATTTCTCAGTGGCTGATATTTCTGTGGGAAACAGTAATGGATTTTCATAGTTTTTGCTGCAGCCTTTTTCTTTCTTTTTTTCTTTCTTTTTTTTTTTTTTTTTAATAGTGCTGGAGTTATTCTTGTTAATGAACTCAAATTGGCTGCTTCTGGTTTTATCCTTCTGAAGTAGTAAATATTATTTCCCTGCTCTCCCTCCTCCCCCAGTCTGTCTGATCACAAAGTAATTTTTCATTAACAGCTGCATTATTTACATGAAGGACTTTTTATTGTTTCTGGGCTGGATCAAATTAAAAGCAGGGGATTTATCAAAGCAGAACATATATATATGTATATATATATTTGGTCAATAATATTTAGACATTCTGACAAATGAGAGTACATGTTACTGACAGGTGTGTTTCCTCTGCAGATAAATTCAATTTCTACTTGTTTACCTTACTCTTTGGCAAGTTTTTAGGTTTTTATGCATATACATTAATTAGGGAACAGCAATAGCAAGTTTATTGGTGATAGAATGAGACAAAGTTTATCTGGAGGTTTCTAATGAAGATTTTATTTTTTCTGAAGTTTCATGTGCGCGGTTTCCTTTCTACAGTGTGATCTCTGTCTGGCATGACACATGTCATGTCATAAATGGTTTTTCCCTGTTCATTTTTGTTATCTTCACACTGAGTGTCCTCTGTTGCTTTGAACTTTGTGTTCAGGGTACTTCAATTTGAAGTTTAACTGAGCTGTAATTTTTTTATGAGGCCTGTTATCATGTAAATGAGCACAGACAGAAATAAGTGTTTAGAATTTAGTTACAGTGACTGCTATTATGGTTCTTCCTGTGTGTGTGTGACAGGGTAACAAAATGAATGTACCACCATCTTCCCATATTTGAGGAAGTTCTTATTTTCTGCCTGCTGTTGCTGCTGTTGCAGTGCATGCCAGCTAGACATGAAGAGCTTGCTTACTGATAGAGTGTTCCTGAAATCTGATCTGTACATCACATGTGTGTTAAACTGCTGTAAGATAACCACTGCCATCTTTATGCACCTCTGGAGCCTTGGCTCTGGGCTGGCTCCTGTAAGGCCCCGAAGGGCAGTCTAGACAGGGTCTAGTGTGCTGTTATCTTGTGTCAGCCCTGGTGCACACCCCACTCTCAGTGATTTCCATTTATACATCACATGTTTTTGTACAGGATTTACAGGCATGGCAGGTGGGGACACCCTGTGTCAGTAGAATTCACTGTTTCATCTAAAATCCTCTGCACATGCAAGTACATAATGGTTCTGAAAGGGTTGAGGCAGGCTCAAAAATGAGAGAAAATGTCCATTTGTCAATGCTCATCAATTGTTTTCAACAAGATAAGACTTACAGCTGATTTGTACTTAGGAACTCTGTAAACTAAGAAAAGACAGTCAATGTGGTTAAGAATAAATGATAAAGTAGCAAAAAGAACACAAAGTGCATTTTATTTTTATCTGCTGTTCTGTAGTATCTATCACACAGGGATTTGATATGAAAGCCTGAAACTTCATGCATGAAGTTTTAATTAAACCATTAATGTTAAACATTAACTTTGCTTAGTTAATATTAACAGTGGTGTCTCCATAGTTACGTCAACAATTCCGTCTCATATTGTTAGTTTTTCTCATGTATAATATTCCTAATGTTGTATAAAGTATTTATAAATGTAGGTGGTAATGACATGATTCCAGGCTCTTAACTTTTGTAACATAAACCCATTTTCCTGAGGCCGGGGCCTGAAAGCAGCACAGATGTATGTCTGAGCACAGCGTCTCTGCTGCCCTAGGAGCCTTTGTTTTCAGAACACCCTGATTGACCCACCACCCTTCATGGTTCACTGATTCACTTGATAGATCAAGTTTAAACTAGTGCATATTAGCACATTTGTTAGTACTAGGGGAACAGTTGGCCTTCCTGCTTTAGGCTGCTGGCTCGTTTCAAATGGAGCAGCCAGGGAAAACAATAACAGAATACCAGTTAGGGGAGCCCCAAAAGGCTGGCAGACTGGGATCAGTTGCACACAGTAGTCAATGACATTGATTCATTCATATAGATGTTGTTTAAAGACAATTAAAAGATTATTATTCAAAAACACTTTAAAGAAGCTTCACAATTATATTGTGTGAAAGTTTAATCTTTGGCTGTTACAGGATATGCTTTCATTAAACTCAGTTGTTTGGCGTGTTCTAATGTGTCCAGTGCACACCAGAAATGATAAAGTAATAAATTTTGTCATGATCATCCTTTCATGTCAGTTGGCAATTATTTGGTACAAATAAAATCACTTCAGAAGGGCAACATGTCTGCTCTAATGTTTGTGAAAAATATTTCCGTCAATGAAATATTTTATCTAAAAAAGTAAATTGATATTCAAATAGTCATAAAAAGAATATTTTAATACTTTGATGCTGTGAATTCATTTGGTTCTTGAAAATCTTGTGGGGATTTATGTATTAACTCTGATATGCTTTTCAGCAATAGCCCAATATACATTATCATAAGTACAGTTGCTGGTTTAGAATGGTTTATTAAATTATTTTTTCTTAAAAAATTAAATGTAACCATTTCCTCAAAAATCCAGGATTTTTTCTCCACCAACAGAAAAGTCTGTTTTCTTTTGCCTCCATAGGATTTCTTTTGAAACTTTATATTGCCACCTAGGGTTAAATTTTTACATCTCACATGCAAAAACATTGAAGTGAGATAGTGATATTTGCTTTTCTCCCTTCAGATTTCTCCTTATGTCTGTTTCACAGAACTGTAACTCACACTGAAGGGGTAACAGAAGTTTTGACACTTCATCTGCTTTCTCTACTTCTACAAACTGTACTTTCCTATTCTTTCCCTCTGCTTTGTCCATTGTACTCTTATATTTGTGTGTTTGGGGGTGTGGTTTTGGTTTGTTTTTTGTAACTTTAAAGGTATACTCAGATATCCATGGCTGAAGTCAGTTTTTACAGTTTTTTAGCTCGGGGTGTTGGTGGGGGTTTGAGTGTTAGAAGGACCAGCGGATCACAGTTTCTTGTAAATAAGATAAGAAACATGACAGCACATTTATGAATTTGGTTAAATCTTTTCTCTTTTGAAGCAGGAGTCCTTGTTCTTATAAGTTTTCCATTTGATTTTTAAATGGAAAACTTATACCTTTTAAAGGACTGCAACAATACCAGTTAGTAGATTTCAATAAAGACATAATGTCTTTATGATAATTATTTATACGTATTAATAGTCTTTGGGAGATTTTGTTTAGACTTCCTTGTTTGTGTTGTAATTCCTGTAAAAAGACATTCCACTGCAGTACATACCTGCAGTGCTCCTTTCTGTTTCCAGAGAATCAGGAAGATTTTATGTTGGAATGGACCTCTGGAGATGATCCATTCTGGCTTCCTGCTCAGGGCAGGTGAGCTTCTAACAAAGATCAGATTGCCAAGAGCCATGTCCAGACAAGTTTTGAAAATCTCTAAGGATGAGCATGGCTAGCTGCCCTCATTGTGAAGGGTGTTTATTTCACACTGGAATATTGCTTGTGCCACTTGTGTCCGTGGCCTCTTTGTCCCTGCACCAGCAGGAAGCCTGGCTTGGTGGCCTGTGGCTCGCACAGGAGATGCTCAAGGAAAGATTTTGGTAGATTTTGTCCTTGGGGCTGGCCAGGCCGGCTGCCGCTGCCTCCTGCCCGCGGCCTGCTCCGGCCCTTGCTGCAGGGGCAGCTCCGTGTCGGACCTGCTGCCCTTCATCTCTCCTGTGCCGGGAGGCCTCCAAGTGGGGGCGGTTCTTCAGCTTCAGGCTCAGGAGATGCTGAGAAACAAGGCTGTAGTGACATCCTTTGGACTGCCGCCTGTCCTCTTGTTCCTGCAGCCCAGCGAGCCCCTGCCCTTCCTGGGGTGCCTAGCCCTGGCACCGCTCCCTCACGCGGCTCCGCTCCCTCGGCAGCTGCCGGTGCTCCCTCCTGGAGCTTCCAGCGCTTTCTGAGGTGCTGGAGCTGCCGGTGCTCCCTCCTGGAGCTTCCTGCGCTTTCTGAGGTCCTGGAGCTGCCGGTGCTCCCTCCTGGAGCTGCCGGTGCTCTCTGAGGTGCTGGAGCTGCCGGTGCTCCCTCCTGGAGCTGCCGGTGCTCTCTGAGGTGCTGGAGCTGCCGGTGCTCCCTCCTGGAGCTGCCGGTGCTCTCTGAGGTGCTGGAGCTGCCGTGCACCCTCCTGGAGCTGCCGGTGCCCTCTGAGGTGCTGGAGCTGCCGGTGCTCCCTCCTGGAGCTGCCGGTGCTCTCTGAGGTGCTGGAGCTGCCGGTGCTCCCTCCTGGAGCTGCCGGTGCTCTCTGAGGTGCTGGAGCTGCCGGCGCTCTCTGAGGTGCTGGAGCTGCCGGCGCTCCCTCCTGGAGCTGCCGGCTCTCCCTCCTGGAGCTGCCGGTGCTCTCTGAGGTGCTGGAGCTGCCGGCTCTCCCTCCTGGAGCTGCCGGCTCTCCCTCCTGGAGCTGCCGGTGCTCCCTCCTGGAGCTGCCGGCGCTCCCTCCTGGAGCTGCCGGCGCTCCCTCCTGGAGCTGCCGGCGCTCTCTGAGGTGCCCGCTGGGCCCGGCCCCATGCCACGCTCGGAGGGTTTTGCTGGCTCAGGTGCTGGGCTTTGGGTTTGTCCTATCGAACATCGTCAGGCTTTTCTCAGATCTTTCTTGTAGCTGATCAGGGTCCTCATGACCAGCAGCCCTTCCCTAACACATGTCCGCAGTCCTCACCGAGTTCCCTATTTTCTTTTTCCTCCTTTTTGAAAGTGATGCTTTTGAACACAGGTGCTTGTTACTGCAGGCATTCAGGATTGTCCAGGATTAATTTGCTGTGAGATGACTTGGCACTCTGTGCAACTTTTTCACATAAACATGGTTATACATTTTTTTTTGTGTATGATTTTGTGGTTATAGCAGCAAACTGTTACAATAATTTCCTTCAGTATGTTTAAGAACTCTTCGTAATATTCTGACACAAACTGGGTAAAGAACTAGTTTTCCTTTCAAGATTCTTTGAGATGTTGAAATAAATGGAAAAATTATCTCTGTGACTTCTATAATTATGTTTTGATCTTAAGGAATACTTTCCTCTTTAATGTTGAAATAGCATTTAGCTGTAATTTCTTTGAGTAGCTGTTCCTGGTGAATTGTTGAGGTAGAGGAAGTGGAATGAGCTGCAGGAAGTCCCTGCTGACACTCAGAAGGTACATGTGGCTGTAAAAATTGAAGCAGTGTTCTTCATGGGGCAGGAAAATGTGCTTTCATTCTTGGCTCCCTATGTATCTCCTTTGGCTACTACTAATTTTGTTCTTGAATGCTGAAAGCAGTACACTTGCCAGATATTCTAGCTTTTATTTGGCTCAGAAAGTGATAGTCTACCCTGATACTGAAACAAAATTCAGAATTGTTCAAATCAAGTATTTTAAATGAACACCAAAAGAAGAGCAGTATTGCACACTACTGCTTGCTTCTTGTAGCAAAGAAGCCTCACTGAACCATGGCCATGGTAGGAATTCTAGAAAAGGGAATTTTAAAAGAAATGGTATTGATTTAGTATGAGTTATTTACTCTTCAACAAAATGCCATATTTCAAAAAATAAAATAAGTTCATGGGATCAATGTGCAAGACAGGGTTCAGCTTTGCATAACAGTGTTATTTCAGTGCTGTTTCCTTGGAGTTTGTTGCTCCAAAGGCCTAAATGAACAATAATTCTCAGATTTCCAAATGATACTGCCAATTTTCTAATTCTTTATATTTTTGGACCTCCTTTACAATGAGAAAATTTCCTTTGGACTGTTTGATTTGCAATCTCAGAAAAGAAAAGTGTTGGATTGTTGTGTCAGTTTTGTTGGGTGTTGCTTTCGTATACCTGCTGGGAGGGAGTCATTAAATTCCAACAAGGATGTGTTTTTATGTTTGGGTTTCTTTTCTTTTTTGGTGCCCAAACTTCACACTCACCCTGCTCCTGAATCAGGGTTTAACTAGGCTGTGACATATGCACTTTTTTTCTGGTTCCTACAGCTGTTTATTAGCTGTACACACAATATTAATCAATACTGTAATTTAAAGATAAGTAGTACACATTCAAGAAGAAATTGAGACATTTTTAGACTGTAATTTACTTATCCTGTCAAAGTATTATAATGGTTCTGATTTTAAAAAAACATTTAAGCTGTAAAGAAGTCAGGTTGTGTGTAATCTTGAATGTTTTGTTTTATTTTTAGGTTTTCAAAACAGACCTAAATCCTTGAAAGTATTTGTTAATCCAAGCAGCCACAAAAGAGAAGCCACTAACATTTATGATGAAAAAGTTGCACCTCTTTTTAAACTTGCTGACATAAAAACTGATGTCACAGGTAAGTTTCTTCAGAAGTATAACTTTATCCTTGGTGAAACTAATAGTTAAGCATGTGAGACAATTTGAATTTACTGCTTGTCCTTATTGCCTTTGGCTCCAAGTACTGCATTTGGAGCTCTAGTTAATACAACACAATATATTTTTATTTTGTCCAAAAGTGCTTTAGTAATTCTCTTATTGATTCAATACTTTTCACCTACAGCAATCAATACTAGTAATCTAGTCTTTTTTCCTATGTCTGTTGTAACTGACTTGAAAAATTATCAGTCTCAGCTTAAACCAATTATAGGAGATCTCATCTTGAAGCTGTTCCCTAAATTTCTTATGAAATGATGACTAGTTCAGGTTGCAGGCCAAAAATTATTTTGATGAAATCTGATTTAGCCATGAGAATATACTAGTGCAATAACAGTAGATGAAAATTATCTTGCTAATTTTATTCCCTGTATCCATGTATTTTTTAACTACTTAGCCCACAATTTAAAGTAAAATCAATTGAAAATTAAAGACAGATTAGAAGAAATGTGGAAAAGATGGTCTGTATTAGAATTCTGTAGCAGTAATTTCTTAACTACCCTGAACTGAGAGAGAATGCCAGCAGCTTTATATAAATTTTAATTTTCACAGACATATTTTTCTACCTGAAAGGCATGGATCATAGTGTGAATAGACTAATAATGCTGTCATGTTAGAAATTGACTTAGCCTTGTTTGGTCACAATTTAAAAAAAGAGTTTTAATACAAGTCGTGAATATAATTTGTGGAGGTTTCAAAAACATTTTTACTAGTGGAATAAAAACAGTTTTAAGTTTATTTTTTAATTATTTGTCTTTGAAATTTTAAAAGGAAGCTTCTGAGTCGAGCCAGAAAAATGTTTAATGGCCTATCTGTCAATTGAGGTTATTCTGGCAATGTTGAAATACTCCTGTGCTTATTAGCTGCCTAACACTCCTCCTACAGGCAAAATGAGAAAACTGCATTGCAGTTTTCAATGCTAGTAGAGAACAAAATAATTAAGAATCAAGTTTTTTAGAAAAAGAGGGTGGTGGTGGGTGCTGAGTAAAAGTCCTGTCCACTGGTACCCTATTCTAATAAAACCAAACACTTTATTTCAAGTAAATTGAACTGGGTTTTTTTCCTCCCATAATTGTTTGGGATTTTGTGAAGTTGGAGTGTACATCTTGCTGTTGTTTTGGAACATGGCCAATAGTTACAAAACTGGTGGTGTGCAAAGGTATTAGGTACTGAAATTGTGAAGGCTTTTGTACAATTTTTGCACTGAAGGTGGTTTACTTATTTAGACTTTTTCACATTCACATCTATAAAATTCATTGAATGCCAAGTTAAAATTTGTTGAGCACAAAAATTTTATAGCAAATTTGAACCTCTGAAGTGGCTTCTAGTACATATAAAATAAAAAAAATTTCAGGCTACTAAAACCACTTCTGAACATCAAAGATTGACAGTGGAGTGCTGAAAGACAGAGCTCTCCTCAGCCAGTCTTGGACATTGGTAGCTGTTGCTTCCTCTCTGATCAGGCTTTCCAGATCTTATTCTTCATTGTAGCTTCTCTTGGAATAAACCTTTCATGTGTTTAGAAGTTTGGGGTGGAAACATTTTCTCCTAACCAAGGACATATGGCATTCTAAAGACATGTATGTAAATAAGTGAGTGCTGAAATAACAGTTACTTTTTCTAATGATTTTAAAATTTTGTGGAGATTTTTTTTTCCCCTCCAAATGGCTTTGTGTGTAAAACTTTAATATTTTCAGTAAAAATAGCCAAAGGTATTCTGGAGTGGATGGTGTTTTGCTGGGTTTTTTGGTTATTTTTGTCACATGCAGTAAGCAAATCTCTGAAGTGCTTAGAGCTCTAGAAAGTGTGAATTAGCAAATTTAAACTGAAGCAATACTTTGAATTGTGGCTAAGGTGAAACAATGGTTAAAATCTGGCTTTTTTAAGAATTGAGCAATTTTTTGTGCTGCAGCTGGGATGTGGCTGCTAGGATAAGAACAGTGACTCTTCCAAAAATTGAATTCTACAAAAGCTCACTCCACTGTTGAGATACCTCCAAGTACTGACAAACTGTGATAATTGGAGCTAGTATTTTAGAAATACATTAGTGCCTTGCAAAATCTTACACATATTTAAAGAAAAATAAATAAAGGAAACCCTGACAGAATCCTGGCTCGTCTCACTTCTCTTCCTAGTTTTGACTTTTTTGCTTCCATTTATGCACACTTACAACCTGGACTTTTAGGCAAAAATAACAGCCTTCCCTAACTCCTATTTTTAGGGCAGAACCACAAAAGAAAGGAATGTTTGAGAGTTGGACAAATAGCACTAGTTTATGGTAAATAGCATTGGCATATGGTAAATACCAACAGATAGCTGGTGTTGATGCTGGATGAGAAAAAGCTGTTATCAGTAACAGTTAATCCCATTGATTTTAGGCTGGGGCAGGAATGCCAGTATGTTTAGGTGCCACATGGAAGCATCCCCTGTTTTGAAGTGTTGAACTAATTTTATATTGCTTTTTCTATGTGTAGAGGCCAAGGCCAAACTCCATTTTTGGAGTATGTGTGACTCTGTTCAAATGGAGTGCACCTTTGGTGTTCTTTCTTCAGGACCTTCATGCTGTTACCTGGCACTTAAGGACAAAACATTATTGAAAAAGAAAATCTTTCTAAATTATGCATTAGAAATGGTCAAAAATAATCAAATAATATTTTTCTGATAATGATTTTGACAAATATGAGATTTGGATCCTTCTCAAACAATGAAAGAAGCTTTCTTCCTATTACCAAAATCCATTGAGTAGATTTTTTTGTTGTTTGTTTTTCCCCCTGAATTGGAACAGTGCCAAATATTCAAACACTTAGCTTTTTTTCCAGCTATCAGAATGATTTATACATGCCCTTCTGGAGGTTGTCAAGCCTGCAGAAAACTTTCTAGACCTGGTCTTTTTATGTCTGTGTTGGATTTTTCTAGGTTCTTTTTCTCCTTGAATCATTCTCTATAGGTTCTCACAAAGTTTTCCCTGAAAACCCATTTTTTTCACATGAAAAAATGCCTTTTTGTCATGTGTCAAAATACATCCTCTGTCATTTTCTCATCAAATTTTAAATTTCTTGTAATTCCCCAATCTTAATCCTTGAGCAGTACTTCTATATAATTTCCAAACTTAAACTATTAGACGCGAAGAGGATGGATTTGCTCTCAATCTGGCTAACATTAGTCATTTTTACTGCCTTTATTGACTTCTCTGTAGACATGAGCCCTCTTTATTTTCATGTCCTTGTTCTTTGAGTGAATTAATTCTGTAACAGTAAGCATAACTTACATTACATTAGGAAAGCACTGAGCATGTTTTCTGGTACAAAATAAATCTTATTTACTGTTCCATTTTAATTAGACTGTACTCATAACTTTCTAAATGTCATCGTGTTCATTTAAAAAGGCATGTAACCTGGTAACCAACTCTATTTTCATGGGAAGAGTTTCTTTCACAGCTAAGCAATGGTAAGATATTTGAACCTTTCTGCATTTTTGCATGATGCACACTTTTATTGGTCACTTTTCAAACAGCCTATAGATATTGATAAAAGCATTGTTCCTGTTGGCAATGCAAGGCTGAATATGGTAGCTTATATAATGTGCTTTGATATTCCAGAGAGGCCCTGCATGAAAGTAAATTCTGTAAATAATTCCCAAAAATTATTACAGTGATAGGTGTTTCTGCAGCAAAATGATAAATCTCTGCCTTCCATGTAATGAAAGCAACTCTATTTTTTAATTAAGAATTTTCAAAACACCAAGCATTAGATCTTTGCTGGTACTGATTGGGGGATTTTGAACTTATAGGCAATATAAACAATTTTTAGTGTCAAGTGTAAAAATTGTATCACCTTTGATTTTGTTTTCCTTCTCATTTTTTAGGAGAAAAGATGTATACACTCACTATGTCCACACACATACTTGTGTGTTTGTTTAAATAGGAAGAGATAGGGGTATTTTCAATTCTTGCAAGCAGCCTTGAATGGTCTGTCGAAATACTGTTGGAACAGGTACAGCTATGGAATGATTGTTTTAGACATCAAGACTAATAATTTTAGCAGTGTTTAGGAACACTGGAGAAAAGCCTTGAACTATGTGAGCACCAGGGACAGACAAGCATGAAAGATTAATGTAATTTTGCATATAATGATGCACATTCTTACACAAAAAATCCATCTGCAAGTGTCATGTCAGTCAGCAAAAATCTTTGATGGGTGGCTGCAGCTGGGCTGTCTCTTCTGGCAAAGCTGCCCTAGAAAATGCTAAATGTAGTTATGATGCTTCGTGCCATCTGTAGTATGCCAGTTTATCCTGTCTTCACTGGCATTTACAGTACTATATAGGCTATCAGCAAACACAGAGACATCAATGTGGAGTGACAGATTCATTTCCTCCAGAGGCTATGAACTCTGGTGTATACTTGTGCCACCTTCCTCTGTGTGTTAGATGCTGTTGTCACTGGTATTTGGCTTGATTTCATACTTCTGTGTTTAACTCCTCTTATTTTTGATTTAGCAATTTGCATATCCTAACACAAAGGCAATTAACTTTGATTGATCCTGAAGTAATTCTATCTTAACTGAGGATATGCTTATTTTCCTTAAGTTTCCCAACTGTGTCAGTGCTAGAATTTGCATTTTGATGCAACAAACATCTTGAATTATCTGAATTTAACTGCATGAAATAGCCATGTATCTGATGGCAGCTGTAATTTAGTGTTTGGCCTTTCAGCTAGCATAACTGTAAAATATAACTTCTCATACTTTTAATGTATTAATGACTTAAAAAATAATCTGAATCAAATTACTCTATGTTCCTTATGTTGGATGGACAAAATAATTTTAAATTATCTAATCTGCTGCTAATTGATGTTTTCCACAGTAACTGAATATGAAGGACATGCTCTCTCAGTACTTAAAGAATGTGACCTGCAGGCATTTGATGGGTAAGTTGGTTAGTGACTATGAAGGTTAGTAAATCTCATCGTTGTTTTTTATTTGTATTCCAATAAAAATTATGTCAGTGGGTATTTATAAGTTACACTGTTTCTCATATATATGAAACCTGAGAAATTCAGTTCTCATTAAATACTTTGGTATTTATTAATTACTGGCAGTAGAAATGCATCTTGGATTCATAAATAATGATAAATAAACGTAAAGCTCTCTGAAATATGCTTCATGAGGGTTTCAGTCTCTGTATTTGTAAGCATACAAAGATAAAGAAGAAAAAGCCTGGGTTGTTTCTTCTTTCACAAATATCTTCTAAACTGATTCATATTTGAATTGTGTCTCTGATCTTTGGGTAGACACTGAGAACCTCCCCTGTAAGGCATTCTCCAGTAACCAGATCTAAGCTGGAAGAAAGGAACACTTTTGAAAGACCATAGGCGTGTGTACCTTTACCTTTTTTGCTATTCATTTATTTTAGAGACACAAAAATGTAGAAATGGCAAGACAACATGTTTTTTTAATTCACTGCAGTATGTAAACAGTATAGCAGTGCAATTTCTGAGCTTGATTTTCTCTCTAGGAGAGTTATGGTTCCTTCCATGTTAACAGCATATGAAGTAAACTGAAGTTTATGATTTGCAGTAGAAAACTGGAAGTTTACATCTCAGTGATTTCTGAAAGTGACACTCCTATATGTTAATTCTTTGTCAAAGCTGTTTGTTTGTATTTATAATTTCTCTGGTTTCCCTAGTCAACATTCTATTTTGAAAGACCACAGGCAGATGTCTTATACACTCTACATTTTTTTTTGCAATACACTGTTTTTTTAGGGACACTGAAAATTGAGGCACTTTGTAAATTTGGCTTTTTACCCCTGATTTGTGACTGAGCTTTGGTGGCAAATAGAGAGACTGCATTTGTGATGCTGCTATCTCAGCTGGGTTTTCCTATCTGAATAGAGACAGAAATAGACAATGCCCATACATACATTTCTTCCCTAGGCAGGAGCCTAAAGTGTCAAGGATATTTAGAGCACCCTGGGTTAGTCAGTCCTTAGTGAACAGTTGGTTAAGAAAGTTGCATCTGATGGTTAAATAGATGTTTATTTTTCTCAGAAAGATGTTTCTTTCTCTCTTTCTTCTTCAAGGTCTAAGTAAAATTTGTTTGCTCAAGACTTTCTACTCCTTATGCATAGCAGGCTCTCATTGATTAGTGTTGGAATCCCAGGTGCCTGCTGGTATCTCTATTTCCAGCCAAAAAGGCAACTCTTGATGATTAATGCTAAAATAGTAAAAATCAAAATCAGCAGCATTTTCATGTTATTCCTTGGACTCTATCTAGCACTCCAAAATCAGAGGAAAATATATCTGTTTTGCAAAGTTCTAATAGCTAGAAGACAATCCACACAAGTCCTTCTTGTATACAAGACGGTATACAGGTTTTCAGACTTCAAAGATTAACTGGTTTTGCTACTGTGACAGAGAATTTTAAGCCTGGGAATAAATGAAAAATGAGTCAAAAGAAAGGCAAAGACTCCCGATTGCAAGCAGGAAGAAAATGTGCTTCAAACTTTTGTATTCTATTCTTCGAGCTATATATTGTATTTTTTTATTTAATGTGGCAGTGTTTAGCCAGATAGAGGAAATATTCCTGAAAATTAGAGATTAAAAATCAGCTTGGAAAAAAATAATAGAAACTGAAAAAAATGTTAAAGGCAATGAGGTAATTGAATTTAAATATTTGATAACATTAATAATATAATGAGTGCTTTCTTATAAAGATCTGACTAGTTTTACCTGGTTGAATGATTTGGCATAGTTTCACAACTGCATTCATATGGATATTTGAAAAGAATATAATTTAGGTGAATTCTTCCCAAAGTAACTCTGATGTTTCTGTCATAAATGCTTGGAATGTATTATTACTATTCTTATCATTAAAATATGATTGCTAATTTGGAGAATCACTGCAATATGTACTTAAATAAACAAAAACAAAAAGGAAAAAAAGGTTTGTTGTAACAGAGCTTTTGAAGACAAATGCATTCCTCTCTATAGCCACAGCAGGTGGGAGTTTAATTATGTGCTCCAGAAGCATTGATTAAGTACCTTTGTGCAAAGGATTGCTGGCACTAGGATTTTATACTTTGCTAAATCCCTCAACTGCCTGCATAGTGTAGGAAAATAGCTGTTTTCAAGTGTTTTTTATTTTATTGCAATATTTGGTGAGCTGTTATTGTAAGGGCAATTAAAAGGCATTGGAATGTTTGTATGGGTCAGCATTGAAAGATGTAAAGAGCTTTTCCACTGAGGCACTTAAACATGTGTTTGGTTCTTCCATCTGATCAGTTTATGTGCATGATGTGTGGTAAGGTAAGAAAAACTTTGTAAGTTTTTAAGTTTTACTCCAACTCAGGCAGAAAGCAGAAATAAGAATGCTTAAGGAGCATTTAGGTAACACTGATCTGACAGTGAAGCTCAAGCTTTTTGTTAAAGAAAGAATGTTTTCTAGATTTTCTAGTTATCATTATGTATGTGGTGTGGGGTAGCTGCCTTCCACTTGTTTGTTCAGCTATGGAAGAGTTTGTTTTGAACTGTTTGGCATTTTTGTTTTGTAATAGGGTGGTTTGTGTTGGTGGAGATGGATCTGTCAGTGAAGTTGCTCATGGGCTACTGCTCAGAGCCCAGATAGATGCTGGGAAAGACACAGAATATGTATCAAAGCCTGTCAGAGCACCAGTTCCTCTTGGAGTAATACCAGCAGGTAAGAATGAAAGGTACTGTTACATTTTGTTGGTCATTTGTTTTTAGTGCCTCTGGCATGTTTTACAGTTTTGGCTACTAAAGGCAGTTCTTGATGCTAAAGCTTCAGTTATGTAAGGGAGCTGTTGAATAAATGTCCTAAATTGGTGATTTATATTGATTACAAATGACTTGATTTGAAATTGTAATGATAATTTATAGTAATGGCACAGATGAGATCTTTGCCTGAAGGAAGAAGCTGAGAAAAAATAAAACTAAAATAATTTTCAGCTGATCCATACAAGATCAAATTTCAGTCTTATTTCCTGACAGAAATGATACCAAATGAAAACTTTATTTTATAGATTTTCCTTATTTGCATCTCCAGTTTTCTTGGCAGAATTCTCACTTGGATTCCTGCTTAGAGTATATTTTTAAATGGTATCCCAGAAATACATTGTGTGCATTATATTAAAAAAAAAAAAAAGTGTGCAAAAAACTACTTTCTTCTTTACAGACATGAAAATCTGTCTCTGTTAAAAAGTCATTTTTCTCTTTTATTAACTTCTATCTGGTGGTGTGGTTTTGTTTGTGTTGGGGGCTTTGTGTGTCGCTTCTCCTCAGTGTTTGTATTTGCCCTCCTTGGAGTGTAGCTGTGCCCAACAGGAATGCTTTAGCAAGAGCTGGTGTGGTTTAAGCCCAGACAGCAGCCCAGCCTCACACAGCTGTTTAATCACTGCCCCACCTGTGGGATTGAGGAGAATTAGAAGGGTAAAAGCTGAAAAACTCTTGGGTTGAGATAAAGACAGTTTAATAGTTGAAAGAAAAGCTGCATAGACCAGAAATGCAAAACAAAGAATTCATTCCCTGCTTCCCATGTGTTCAGCCATCTCCAGGAGAGCAGGACCCCCGTCACATGTAACAGTGGCTTGGGAAGACAAATGCCATCACTTCAAATGTCCCACCCTTCCCCCCTTTTATGTGCTGAGCATGGTGTCAGGTGGTCTGGAATATCCCTTTGGTCACTTGGGGTCACCTGTCCAGGCTGTGCCTTCTCCCACCTTACCAGGCACCCCCAACTTCCTCACCAGCATGGCAGAGCAAAAAGAAGAAATGGCCTTGGCTCTGTGTAAGCTCTGCTCAGCAATAACAAAAACATCTTTTGTTAACATATTACCAACCCTGTGTTCAGCACAAATCCAAAACACAGCCCCATAGTAGCCACTGGGAAGAAAATTAACTACCCTAGCCAAAACCAGCAGAAATCAGTACAGTCAGGGTTGATTCTGGACTACTATATGAATCACTTCTCTTGAAAAGAAGAGAGGT
The DNA here is from genome assembly GCF_027477595.1 of Haemorhous mexicanus. Lineage (NCBI taxonomy): Eukaryota > Metazoa > Chordata > Aves > Passeriformes > Fringillidae > Haemorhous > Haemorhous mexicanus. The sequence goes on along the minus strand of NC_082348.1, from coordinate 23,717,307 downwards.
GTTTTTGCATGGACACTACTCTCTGGTGTGAATGTTTGCTAAGACTACTTGATGTAGTTTCTCAGATGTTTTTAACTGGTAAGGAAAACATTCCTACAGCCAGTAAAACAGCAAATCACTGTTTTAAGTTTTCTACAAAGTAAAAAAGGAGCATCTCACTTCGAACTGAGCAAACAGATTTTTAAATGCTTTGATTTGGTTTGCACATAGAAAAGGACCATTAGTTGCTTGTAAAGGAGCAAGGAGCAAGATTACATTAGCTTTCTCCCAGGTTAAAAAACTCTTGGTAAAAGAGGCAGCAATCTCAAAGACATGAGGTAATGAATTTGAGTACAGAAGTTGAGCCATCACTTACCAGGGCAGTTACTGTGAATATCTCGATGGTGCTGGGACAGAATCTCTGCAGCCCCTGGCTCCGTGTTGTGCGTGGGTCACTGTGCCCCTCACTGGTGCCTTCTGTCCTTAGTTTAAGACAGATATGTTGTGATCAGAGAGAACTTGTAAACCCAGAAGAATTCCGTAGGGTTTCTTACACAGAATGGCATAGATTTTGTGAAAGAGGATCAGAACAGTTTATAAAGTGATATTGTGAGAAAACCTTAATGGGTTCTTAAAAATAATCTGTTGCTTGTTTGATTTCCATATTCCTGATATTCCATGAGGTACTCAGTTAGGAAACAGGTGAGTATGATACTTGTTCTCATGAGGATGCAACTCTGGTCAGTTAACTTTCCCCCCCCACCCCACCAGAAATCCATTGTACAAAATTATTAGGATTTACCAGCCAAGTAGAATCAACAATTGAATTACAGGATAGTGTTATGTGGGTGGCTTAAAATCTGGTTTTAGCCTCTATAGTAAGTACTTAAGACAGCATTTTGAACTTTCAGTCTTCTTGATGGGAAGAAGATGCTTTTGAAACAATTTACCTCCTGAAGTGAGAGGTCCAGAGGGGAGTATGTTTTTACTGAAATACTCTACTGAGCTGCCTTATTGTGGTCCAAATCAAATGGATGAGATGTGGGGAAGCCTGCAGTTGTACTGCTGGCCATTAGCAAGAGCGTTTGTTGCTATGGGAACTACTGCTAAGAAACTGTATGGAGGGGGAAACAGAGAAAGGGGAGGGGGAACTGTGGAAGGACATTAAAAAAGCTATCCAGTTGTTACAGAACAAGAGACAATCTATATCTGATGCCTGCGAACCTTTTGATCCAAAGTGGTTCATATAAATAAATTAATGATCTCCAATTAATCCAGAAAATAAAATATTACTGAGGGACTGTTAATTTCTGTGAAATTTCAGGCAAAGAACCAAAATGTTGGTGCAGTTTTCATCAGAATTTTAGCTATGCTTGACTAGGAAGTCATTACATCACATTTATCTGTTTGGATGGGGGAGACATTAACAGCCTTATGAATATTCATGTCGTCTGGTTAATTAAGTTAATTGTACTGCAGAAGTGCTTGCACTTCCAAGGACAATTTTTTTCTCTACAATTTCTGTTTGGTACCTTCATCAGTCATGCTTTACATGACCTGCAGATACTCTGTTCTTACTGAGATGCTTTTGCACTTTTGGTGGGAAGGAGGTGATAGGAAGTTGTTTGTAATGTCAGGAAAATCAGTTGATATTTTGAACAGGATTACATTTTGGAGTAATAAAACCTTTGTTTCTTTAAAAAAATGCTAATGATAGAGATGCTGGAATTGTATGGATAAAACCTTTTCACATTAAAGTGAGTAGCTGAAGTGAGAACTAAAAAAGTGACTTGCTAATGTGCGAGCAGTGCAAGTCATGGCCATCAAAGGTTTTTAGTTCTGAAGTAATATGATAGCATTCAGGGGAACAGTTGTTACTGGTAAATAATATCTTGAGCTTGCATAGGGGAAAAGAGATTACTTGGGAGTATGAATAATGGCATTAAAACCATTATTGAATCACCATTTAAATAAGAAAGGCTTGGGTCCTTATTTTTGTATATTTTTCTACCTTGTTTACAGGCTGCATGTTTTGGGTTTGCTTGTTTGTTTTGGTTTGGATTATTTTGTCTGGCATCCTGCTTGTATAGGATTTAGTTAATAAGGCACATTATTCTGTCATTATTGGGATCAAAACTGCTCGTAGGCATGTACTAAGTGGAGTTTTTATAGAATATGGTGGTGCTTGCTCCCACAAAACTGTGCTTGGTCTAGTTCTTCAACTTGTGGAAGGGTGGATGTGGTGCTTTTGGTTTTGAGCACAGAACTTGTTTCATCTTCTCGCAGTCCTGGAAGGGTGGGATTTTGCCTTGTTTACTTCTGCAAATGTTAATGAGCTCCAAAGATTTAAGAGAGGGATGCAATTGCTTGTGCCTATCCTGTTTAGTAGGAATGAGATTTAAGTCTCATTAAAGTCAGTTTGAAGATTGGTACTGACTTCAGCTGTGGTCGTTTGGTATCTTGCTGCCATCTGCATTGATAAATTACTCTTAAATCAGGATTGCAGCTTAAACTCATACCAAGCTTGATCTTCCAAACTGTATTCCACCTTGTGCTCTTTAATTAGCTTGATCTTCAGGGAGAAGTGAAACATTTTTATTGGAATAACAACTGTCCTGTCTTGACACACAGGTTTGCCTGACTTGTAACGATCTGCTGCTTGTATGTGTGATTTCCTTTGTTTTGGAGACATACTCATAACAGTTGATAAGAGCTGTATAATACTGATTGAAGGAAATATTTGAGTTTTTTTTAATTACATCTTTAGCTACCTTCACTGCAAAGCAGAACTAGTTGGATCTGGAAGTTAAATCAAACATGAAGTCATTCAAACATGAAATATTGTCAAGTTATTCAAACATGAAATAGTGTTGAGCATATACTTGTAGTATTGTGGGAAGAATTGCTTTTTGGGTCAAATGTAGGGGATTTTGTAGGTTTTGGTTATCTGTTACCTTAAAAGATGTACCTCATTTCCTTCATATAGCAGGAGCACAGAGCTCCTCTCTTTAAAGTTATGGCAGCTTTCCATGAAGTTCTGAATTACTTTCAGAGGCTAAGGTGCTCTAAGGGCTTAACAGGTGATCTTTGAGATTGCAAGTTATACTAAAATTTTTTATGTAGAGAAATTGTTGGAAAAAATCAAAGATGTATTCCTGAATAAGAATGGCATGATGCCTTTAGAGCTTTGTAATTATGTACACCAGTCTTTGCAAATTGAGTATTTTTTCTACGCTCTGCAGGACATAAAAGCAGAATTTGGGGATAAATAAAATTTTTAAATCTGTTACATTATGCTTTTAAAGTGCTTTTTAATTATTGAGTGCCTGTTGCTTGACACATGGTGGTCTTTTCCTTTCTTCCCTTCTTTCCCCTACTTTAGAAAGACAAGTAATTCTTCCATAAAACTTAGGGCAAATTTAACATCCAGAATTGTCAATTGCTGCTGTAGCTTATTAAATAATTGAATCAAGAAAATAATTTGAAAGTCTATGTGAGCTCATTTTCATATGGGAATGTTAGGTTCTAAACTGTTCTTGTGTAATTTTTGTTCTTTCAGTTAAACTTTTATTGAATTATTCATGCCTTAATTGGTGATATGAACAAGTCAATATTCTGCCTGTTTGATGACAGGCCTTTATTTTTCCAGAGGTGAATTCTGGAAATACTGCTATGGTGCTTGGCTAAGTAATGCCAGAGATGAAAAAAATCAGTTTGAAATTTTTTTAAAACTACACCTATTTAGGAAAGACTCAACTGCTCCTTCTCCATTATTTAAAAAATAAATTTATATTAAAAAGTCAGCTGATGCGCAGTATTTTATGTCCTAGGCATTAAAGCAGAAGGGCAAAATTTACATCTATATCTCCATGTTTCTTACCCAGGTAAAGTGCCTTGACATATCAATCACCAGCAGTCATGGCCCTTCAGAACTCTGCCTCTTTCTTTTGCAAACTGGCAGCTGATTTTCCACTCTCTCTTTCAACTCTGTGCTGACATTGCTGGGTTTTGACTTTTCTTCTATTTGCCACCTGATTTATTCACTCCCTTGTTTCAAAATCTGTTTTTCTCTTCTCTCTGGTGGCTGGTAGAACGACTGGCTGCTAGTGTCCAGGCAGTGACAAATAAAAGTGAGATGGATCAGTTTTGGTGCACTGAGTGCAAGTCACCTCTTTGTCACATGTCACATTCTGCCTTCCCTGTTTTTCAGTCATTGGGTTCTTACTTGTGAAGCTGATGTGCAGTAATTCATTTTATTCACTATTCCAAGAATCTAAAATGTAGCCTGCAAGAAGCACAGCAGCTATCTTTGGCTAGATTAAATATCATTTGGCTTGAAAAATGTGCAGTTTTACACTGTCTGGGTATTATTTTACCAACCTAAAATATTCCCCAAATACATCCTATTAGATAATCTGTCTCCAGTTCCTTAGTACAGCACTTGGGTATATATAAGAGGTGATGATTCAGGAGATGGTTTAAAAAAATCCAAGCAGGCAATATTTTGAAAAGCATGTTTCTCCCACTGCTTTGTTTTTATGGCACTTATGAATGAATTTGCAGAGAAGATTTTATAGACCTCTGGAAGTTTTAAAGGTTTTAATTTAATACTATTCAGCACTTCTGCTGTTAACAAGAGAATTTATGGGCAGGCTTTATTTTTTTGAAAATACAGTAGTTAAAATTGCTGTGTATATTTGTTCTGGTTATTCTGTATATCTCATGTTTTTTTACAGCAGTTTTTTTTCACTTTTACAGGTACTACAAATATTCTGGCCCATACACTCTATGGTATTAAACATGCAGTGACAGCGACATTGCACATTGTATTGGGTAAATATTTTTACATTCACTACCAGAGTATAAATAATAAAGCAGTGTGTAGAAGTTTGTCACAACCAGTTGCTCAGTAAAGACATAGCATTTTGCTGTGTCACTGTAACCTGTATTGCAAGGTTTTAAACCCAAATTATTCTATCCTGGTTTTAGCTCCAGGTGCATTTCTTTTAAATACTAACAGTTTCTATAAGAAAGCTTTATTCATGGGAAATCTGTATAATTTGCCATTGGGTTTGCACAATAAATGGGTTTTGAATGTGAAAATGTATTTATGCTAAAAGGGAAAGGTAGATTGCTAGTGCAAACCTTATTTTTGGGTCTTAGAAATAGCAAATACTTTGTCAGAAAATGTTAATTTTACTCTCAAAGCAGTCTTTCTTTAGAAATTCTATTTTTAATTAAAAAAAGTGGAAAAAGATTAAGGTCCCTCTTGAGTATCTTGTCTCTTGGTCTTGCAGTCTGCAGTGGTAGAGCCTTTGCTCTATTTCTCAAGCCATAAAACAAAACCCTTTACAGGCAAAATCTAAACCTTTCTTTAAAAATCAGAGACACTGAATGCAGTGGAAGATGCCCAGGGTCTATTAAAAAAAGTGTGTATATCCTATCTTGAATAGAATTATATGTTTATATTTTATAACTGAAAACATGAATACATGTAAAACCTATGTTGAAGAGTTCCCACATATCCTCCAGCACAATGTGCAGTCATTACATATATTTGGTGAAACGGTTGCAGAGATTAATGCAAATATTAGCAATATTACATTTTCCTTGATTCTACTTGTTGAAAATGTGCAAAAAAATTAAGATTCAGACCTTTTGTAGCCTTATGAAGTAGCTAAATGTTTTACCATAGCTTTAACATTTTCAAGAATCTGAAATTACTACTTTGATAAAGTCTTAATTTTATCTAGATTGATTCTGGTTTTGATTAGTAAAATTCACTCCCTAGAGAGAGAGGAGTCTGGAGGGGTTTTTCCCCCAGCTAAATTAGATGAAAAAGGAATGGTGAGTTGTGTATGATTTTAAATATTGGGGTTTTTTTTCCCTTCTGTATGTCTGAAACTTTAGGACACATCCAAGCAGTAGATGTGTGTACCTTCAGCACTCCAAGCAAGCTGCTGCGCTTTGGGTTCTCGGCCATGTTTGGGTTCGGGGCGAGGACGCTGGCTTTGGCAGAGAGGCACCGCTGGATGCCCTCCAGCCAGAGGAAGGATTTTGCTTTCATCAAAACCCTGGCAGATCTCAAGTATGCCAAGAGATGTTGTTTTTTTCTAGTGTTTCTTATTTTCTTGAGGAAAGGGAAATAATAAATCTCATAAAGACAGAGAGAGCAGTAGTTTATCTTAATTGCAGACAGATCTAACTCAGATGTGATGTATCTTGCAAGTTAAAGAGGCAATAAATTCTGTACGTTCAGAATCTCCTAAAAATCATCTTAACTTTGATAAAAGTGTGTCTAACAGTCAGAATACTGGTTTACATCCTAGTAAATGTCATTACTTTTCTAGGCCAGAGGAATGTGAATTATCATTTCTCCCTCTACAAATTCCGCAGGAAGACACTCATGAGAAGGACGGGTAAGTAAAACTGACTCAAGCAATTCCAAAGTTACAGAAATGTGTCTTTGAAGAATAAAACTGTACAGATTCTTTACTTTGTTCAAATTTAAGCAACTGGTGATATAATCTTTAAAAATATTTATTTTGACAACTGCAAACTTGTACATATTGTACAGTGTTTCCCATAGACTGTTATAGATAATCTTATTACAAGGCAGTCTACCAGTCAGTATTATTGATTTTTTCAGTTCCACTAATATGCTAATTTTTTATAAATTATGTGTTGCTTAAATGTGCAAATGACTTTAATGTTGTTTTACCTACATGCTTCCACCCTTTTAGAAAAAAGAAAGAGAGAACGAAAAAAGGTGAGTTTCTGCTTTTAGGATTTTTTAAAAGTGAATCATGGCTGATTAACTGGAGTAATATAGAATTACTCTGTTATATTTAGGTAGCAAGGATCAATGGCAGAAAATTCAGGGTCACTTCCTGAATGTGAGCATTATGGCAATCCCTTGTCTGTGTTCAATGGCACCAAGAGGCTTGGCACCTAATACGAGGTCAGTATGGGTTTAGAGAATTAGTCATGTCTATAAATTCTGACATCTTACCTTAAGACCTTGGCTTTTCCGAGAATATGAGCCTATGTTTAGGTAGTCTAGTCCCTCTGGACTGGGGGAGGGAGCATAGACTGCAGCAGACTCGATAATCCCAGGAATTGTAATCAGTTTTTGGATCAGGCAAATAAGGTCAAGCAGTCTAACTAGAATTATGAGTGGATAATTGCTGTGATTAAATTAGTTGGCAAGTCTGACTTAAGTAGTAGTCATGGAGCAGTCATCTGTCATAGGATTTGGCTTTATGGGGAAACTTCATCCTTAGATTTAATTTTATATTTCAAATATAAAAGTGGCCCTTGTCTTCTGCTGTACAGCCAGCAAAAATGAAATATGAGTCTTTCTCATGTTATTAAGGACTAAAGTTCACACTTGTCTTTTTCTTATTATTATTTTTTGTTTTATTTCCCTCAGAACTTGAGAAATGAAGCTTCTACATGCAGGGTTTGGGGAAACAAAGGAGTATGTAACCTGGTTGTTGACATTGACTCATTTTGCCTTTAGCTCCTTGTTGAGCACCTGCTTTGTGCTGACTAAAGCAGTTCTTAGGTGGAAAATGTTTGTACCTGTTGTATCCAGTTGGCAATTGAGCAGAATAGCAAGTACAGACTTTGAAGTTGTATGCAAAGTACAAAGTGCTCCCTCGAAAAAAGAATGCAGAGGCTCATGTGTGTGCATGAATGTGTACCAAAGAACCCCAACACTCAGGGAAATTAATGGAATGAGTCTCTTTTCTTTCATTAGATTGTCACTAGGTCAAATTGGAGAAGAATTGATGAGGTGTTTTTCTTAAAAATTGCTGGCTTATTTAGTAGAATTTGACTTCTTGGAAACAATGTAGAACCAAATTATTTATGATTAAACTCTCAATGAGAAGTTTTCTTTGCTCCCAGGGTCCCGCTAATCTCACAGTTCTCAAGATAGTGCTCTGGTGCTGTCCCATCTTAGGAACTTTGTTCTGCATTTAGTGTTTTTATTTTCCAGTCAGTTGGAAAATTCTGATGAGAATTTTAGCTTTCCTCTCTCTTTCTATCTGTTCTTCCCCATTTCTCAGTGACAGGGAAATTTGTGACATCTCCATGCAGTTACTGCAGGTTTGATTGAGCTAGTTTCTCTCCCAGTGTAGCTGCTCAGTGGATCTCCCTATTTTTTTTTTTTTGTAAGAATACCCTTTGTTCTTTCATCTCTTTTTAAAAATAATCTTGCAGTGTGGTCAGCTAGTAGAGTAGGAAGGGTAGACTCAAACAGGAGCTTCCTTTGTCATAGTGAATAACATATTGACTGTAAATCTTTTCAGTATGGGAAACAAAAACGTGGCACTGGTTTTTAGAGACTCCAGACCCTCTATGGAAGGAACTTGTGTAGGTTTCTTCTCTGCCTCCTTTTTTCCCAAGAGGTTTCTGCCATATGGAGACATTTGAAGTGGGGTGCAAGCTTTGGCTGCTGCCTGTAACAGCACTGGTCTAAATTTGCAGAAATGTGTCCAGATATATTTAACTGTCTGTGCTTTGTGAGCCCTGTGGGATGTCTTTTTCACAGCATAGGTGTTGTGCTTCACTGCAGATGGGGCTTTTTAGAGAACTAATGAGAATTCTTAGTCATTTCTAAAGATGAAAGGCCTTAGTGCTGAATGCCCAGTAGTCTGCTGTGCCCTTTTATTGAAACAAATATGATAAGGAGGCAACTTTTTAAATGTCATCATCACTCTTTCCTGAATCAGCAAAGTACTGCTGTGCCAGGTGACTTGCTTAATGTTTATGTAACAATTACCCTCCCAGACAGTGCTGTTACCATGGTCTGAGAACATTCCTGATGCAGCTGTTCAGGGGCTATCTGAACTATCCCTTTCAGGGCTGGTAGGCTGGAAGTAATTTTTTTAAACACTCTTAAGATATTTTCCTAACATAGATGCTGAATAAATCAATAAATATATGTGTGCATATATGTGCAGAAGATAGGAAATGGGCCATTTCTCTCCAAAGGCAGTCTCAGCAGGGGTTGCCATGTTCATCAGATACTCTTGTTGAACACTGATCTGTCTCTATAACTCAGATGGGGCTTGGGCATGGTTGCATGAATATTCCAGTGGTTAGTCTGTGCCCAGGTACATTCCATTAAGGAATGGGGGAACTGACACTGGCTCACAGTCTGACCCCAGCTCTCAATGCTAAAATACCCATGGAGACTGGATACTGAGAGCCCCTGAGCATCTGCACTGTGGGGGCTCTTCTTGTTTAATCTCTAGTACGTGACTGTTTTATCTTGTACAAAACTCTTAGTCCTTAACTTTTGTTTTGTTTTGTGAAATGTATAAATAGAACTGTACTAAGAACTGCTAGGAGAGTGCGAGTTGGAGATGGCAGCCTTTGTTAGGGCAGCATGGGTGTTGGTGGAGGGGGTGGGGGAGCCCATCTGCACTGGCTCTGTGCTGGGGGGGCTTCCATGCACCATGGCACTGTTTTCTGGGTGCAGCTCTGCCTCACAGCACTTATGGTAACTGTTACTTGTTGCTGGAGAGAAAAGTAAAAAGAGAAGGTTGTGATCCCTAATGTTTAAAAACCATCTGTTAAGTAGAAAAGCAAGCTTTTCTTAGATTGTATGTATTGTATTCAAGAAATTATGGCTATTGATAAAGAACTACAAGTTATTGTTACGATGTATGTTATAAATATATTGGTGCTGAATAACTTCAGTGCATAGTTTATATTGATCTGTGGGTGGGGGTCAGCAAAAAGATTTGAAAAACTATTGAGACTATCCTATTAATTTACTCTTGTAGGCTTTAAAAATTTTTTTTTCTAATCTAGGCTATTGAAAAGCCTGCTATACTTCCAAATTAATGATGAGAGATAATTATCTTTTTTGGTCTGCTTTTCAGGTTGAACAATGGAAGCATGGCTCTTATTGTTGTACAAAATACTTCTCGAACAGAGTTTATAAAGCATCTGAAAAGATATACCACTGCAAAAAATCAGGTACTGTTAATTTTTTTCTGGTGATTATAAAAAGAACAGTTAATCGTGAAAGTAGACAAGCTGCAAGAGTTAATGTTAGCATCCTCGTAAGGAGACTTAGCTTCCTGTCAGAATACATTAGCCCCTTTTTAGCTGATTTTTTTTTTCTTTTTTTAAATCACTAGACTAATACAGATTAGCCTATTTCAGTCCATCTGTTGTGGTTTAAATAGTGTTTGTGTTGTACCATAGTTTTATGGGTGTAAAGCCCTTCCACCACAATAAGGAAATGTGTCTGAATTTTGTGTAGTACAGAGATGAAAAATGCAGAACTGTGGGGGCATCACACAACTCTGTCATAAATTGGTGAAGTTGGTAATTTCAGCAGGTCATGGCATGCTGTGCTGGTAGCAGTGGGTTGTGAGTATTGATTTTTAGGGGGTATGCATCCCATCTAGTTACAAGGCTTGCGGAACTGTATTTCAGAATTGTAGTCATAATTCTGTCATGGAAGAGAAGAATGAAGCATTCAAACACAGATCTTATTGCTGTCTAAAGCCCCACTGCATGGCCCAAGCACACTGGTACTCATTCAGGTGTTCTGGGATTATGTGAAATCACTTCAACAGGAAGGTTTGAGTTTGAATTCATCTACAGCCAGGGAGTTTGGGGGAGAGATGGGTGAAAATTCCAGGTGACAGCACTAATGGCTGCATTGAGGAAATAGCTTAAGCTTTCCAGTTATGCTTTTGGAGGAATGCCTCGCTTTTCTCTCTGCCTTTGTAGTTACAAATAAGACAAGGAGATCTGGGCTCTCCTTTAAGCTTAAGACAACCTTTACAAGAATTCTAACTAGCCTGGTTTAGGTCAAGATGACTGGTAATGATGAACAGAGCACAGGAAACAATCTGCTTGGTCTTTCACATATTCTGAAAGTATTTGGTATGTGCAAAATATACCCCTTCCCTGCAGGTTGATTGAGTCCAATACAGGAATACAAATGGAATACTATTTTTTTTTCTGAGGCACTATTTAGGATGTAAACACCACGTTATTCTGTAAGCATTAGCTGGAATATATAATGGCTCATGTGGTCAAAGCCTGAGTTAAATGTTCCTACTTAGAACAAAAAATATGCTAGCTTTTTGATTTCAAGCAACCCATTTTGTTTTAAGCTACCATTTTGTTTTAAGCTACCACCTTGTATCTTTTCATTTTCATTTGCTGTCTATCTGTGTTTGGTTTAGTTCAATTTTCCCTTTGTTGAGACCTACACAGTTCGAGAAGTAAAAGTACAACCAAGGCTTAAAAGTGGCCCTGATGCCAAGGAAAATGTGTGTCTGAGTGCAGAAGGAAGCTACCCTTGGAATATAGATGGAGACTTAATGAAGGAAGCATCGGAAGTTCATGTCCGGTAAGGTTCAGTATCCCATTTAGGGCCCACATGCCCGTAGCAGATGAGTGCTGCAGTCCCAGATGTGTTCTATCTCTGTAGGGCAAAGATGGCACCAGAGTCAGGTGTTCTAAGTGCTCCCACATAGAAGTGCTTGCACTGCAGGGTCTGCCCCTTCCACCATCCTTTGGGCCTCTGCCTTGGCTGCCTTGTGTTCATCTTTGGAAAGGTTTGTTATAACTCACGTGGCCTTTCCATCCTGGTGCTTCATCAGCTTCCACTCCAGTTCTCTTCTTTCTTCTTACTTTACTACTTCTTGTTTCTTCTTTCCTGCTACTTTACCCTTCCATTTCTTGGAGAACAGATGTATATAATGTGTCTCCATGAGGAGCTCCTTTTGGACAAGGATTCCTATTTGGAAAGCAGCATGTATAAGGTTAAGAAGAACATTGTGGAAAACTTAATGCTGCTTGAGAATAGTCTCCATATTCAGCATCTAAGAATGAGACTAGAAATACATAGGAAATGGGAGGATTATCAGTGGAATTAAGTGGGCAGCAGCTCATTTTTCTGCAATGCACACAGGATTAGTTGAAGGCACACAGCTCAGAGTTAGTCTGGTATGTGAAATAAAAGGCAGATCAGGTTGTAGGGTACATATTCTTCTAAGATGAACCTAGAAGAATTGTCAAAATGTAATTCACCCCGATTTATTTCCATAGAAAAGCTCATACATATTCATTCTCCTTGCCAGCCTCAAAAGCAGCACACCCATTGCAAGAGTTGATGACACTTGATTGATGAAGTTTGACTTCTTGCTTCACAGGGTGCATCCTCAACTTATTGATCTCTATGGAGTGAACACTGATGATCTGGAGAGTTCCCAAGTGACGTGCAGCTGCATATAGAAGGGACACACTGGAAATTCTGTAAGAAAGAATCCTCTTCTCACTCCTAGGCTTAGCTTTCCAAGGTCTGGAGTTGTCCTGATGTCAGTTGTAGCAGAAGCTTAATTGGTAAGGGTTAGGGTTTGTTCTAATTCTAGGTTTAAATTGTTATTTAATTGTATATTTTTAGCAGGTTCTATTTAGCTGTATTGAAGGTGTTAGGCTTTAAAAATAAAAAGTGAAAATTGATTGTATTGGTCTCTTACAAATTTGGGGTTTGAGAAGTGTCCATCAGAAGAGAAGACTTTTTTTTTTCATTAGTCTAATTTTTTTAGATTGAGATACTTCTAAGTCTGCTGCTGCTATTCACATTGTCAGGTAACTCAGCTCAGCACAGGGAAGAACCATACCTCTGCTCACCAGCTCTAACTGAAGAATGGTGGCAAAATAAAAATGTATGCATTTATTTTTTTAATCAATTACTTCTATTTCTAGTTATGACTTTTTAATAATGCCTTAATATATTTGTCTCAAAATGTTTCTAGTCAAATAACATGAAAGAATATATTGATGTCCTGTATGACTTTCCTTTGTTAAAATGTATTTTAAAAACCGCTCTTTGTATAAATTTAATATTTTCCTCTTTCTTAGAATTGAAACATTACTCAGCATAGTTTTTGTTGTTGCTGAGACTAAAGTTGTGATAAATAACTTAAGAGTTGACTTAAATTTTTATAATTTTCTTCTAGGCATAAACATAATTTTTGAGTGTTTTGTTTTTTTGGTAATTTACTTAATATTGAAGACAATTCCTTCAGAGGACAGCAAATTAAGACTGTATTTTTTCTGGGAACTGGCTTCCTTTGAGATGAAAAGTAGCAACCATGTTTTGCCATTTGCAGGACCATGGATAAAGAATGTTTTCCTGGTCACTGCTCCAGGAGTTGGTCAGAAGACAGTGCACAAAGAAAGCTGCATTGGGTCAGGGCAAGAGTGAGCTGGTTTTGGTGCTTTCTTCAGGAAGCAGTTGAGTGAAGTGTGAAATCCAGTCTTTGTATGATGTTACTAAATCAAGGGCTTAAACCTTTGGAAGAGATCCATAGCTACTATGATTTTAAATAGTTGTAAAAATTCTTATCTGTGATAATTACACAGGACTGAGTACTGCAGGTGAGGATTTGGCTCCTAAACCCGAGCTGTTGCCTGTTGTCCAAGTCACAGGGAGCAGTCTCCACTTAAAATTCATACTCTATCCCATCAAGTGTTTTTAACATGCTAAGGCAATTCAAACTAAACTTCTTTAAGTTGTTTAAAAAGGCATTGCAGCAACATTTAGTAGATTTAACTTATTTATTAAATGAAATTTAACAAAGGAATTGAATTTGCAGAACAAACAGCATTTATCTGTTTAACTTGATTGGGGCTTTTTTTAATAAAATGCAGTTGAGTAATACTTTATAATCTTGCCACCATCAGGACATTGTACATTCATTTTTTGTCAACCTGGTTTATAAAAGTCTCATAACTTTGCTTCATATCTTAAGAAAAGGCAGCCAACATATACATGTTAACAATCAAACCTGAATAGAAAGTGTACAATTTCCAAGGCATCATTATCACAGGTACTGACTTATGTAAACTATTTCAAACATAAATAAAATGCTTTTGTTTCACTTCCTTGCATTGTCTGTACTCAAAAGAACATGAATGCTTCTTCCAGTATTTGAGGTATATTTTTCACAGTATGCTGTAATATCAAGCTAATTTCTGTTCAAAGGTTTTTTTGGTTAAAGTGCAAAAATTCACTAAAGCCATTTGGAAGGTAAGCATTTTGGTACAGTTTTCACACAGATTTGCAAGAAAGTATTTCATACTTTATTTTGACTTTTTAAAAAAATATATGCACATTCACTTGTCCTTGCACTGTAGATATTAGAGGAAAACATACTTTGGAGTGATCACATCTTTGGCACCAAATGAAGTGAAAGCAAGATACAAAGTGGTCCCAAATACCTTTGGAATCTGTGGGCATCATGGCTTTTATGGCACCAAGCACTCTGGTAGCAGAAGTGCTTGCTGAAGGCACTTGCTGTGGGTTTGAGTTTCAGGCTAGCTCCCCCAGGCTGGGTGGTGCAGCTCTGGAGCCTTTGTACAGGTGACACTCCGTTCTCGGTGACGTCCAAGGCCCGGCCTCACGGCCGCGCTCCGTCCTGCTGCTGCTGCTGTAAATTCTGTCACTGAAGAAGCTCAACGTTCTCCAGCTGTTCTGGGCAGCAAAGGAAGCTTTTTTTCCATTGTGGCTTGTGCTGTTTCACCAAAGCTAGGTGGCAGTGCAAACTTAGCTAGCTGAAGAAACTTCCTGGAGTGCAGAGCAGTGGTTTGATCCATGTTTCTGGTGAGTCCTCTGCCTTTCTGCTGAGTGGCTGCTGAGGGTGCCTGTTTGGATGGTATTTATCTGACACCTTCCAAGAACCCAAGCTGTCTCTCCAAGTGACTTCCTTATTAAGTACTTTCAAAAGTACTCCATCTAAAGATAAAATTTGGCCCATTATGGGTAGCAGTTGGAGTCTTTTGGGTATATGTGTGTCTCTGTTTTGTCAGCTGAGGCCTGTCTTTTTTTCCAGGTTCTGGAAGAGTGCCAGCACTAAATCCTATAAGTACTATAGAAAAATCTTCAAATAAATAAAAATAAATACTTGCTTTAAAAAAACCCCACATAGAAATAATTCATTGGAGAAGTCCAAAACCTTATGGCAGCACTGTCTGAGGAAAGGATGAAGCAAGTAATTCTATCACGCTTGCAAGTACCATGTTATGGATGGCTACAAATTATAATCTCCAGCACTTTCATCTTTCTATAGCTGCATCTCCAGGCTACCCCACACAATTCCCTGCTCTGAATTCACCCTTGGCCCTCCTGGTTCTGGCTTGCCTGCGTGTCTAAGTACCTTCAGTGATGTGGCTGTGCCTGTGAAGCCAAAGCTTACGAGGTTACCTGCAGAAGCCCAGAGCTTCTGAGAGCTGTTTTCTGTGTCTGTGTGTCCTACTTACAGTCCTGTGGGTTTGAGCTAGTTTACCCTTGGTAAAATGCCAGACAAAGATGAGAGAGGATTTCTTCTTGAATGCCTGATCAAAATCTTATTGAAACTTTAAAAATAATATAGTAACTCATGCTAATGGGTTTGAGATCTTACTTTCCAGGATTGGCCAAAATTATTACTTTCTTCAAATACTTCCTTTTGGTAAGTAATTCTTCTTCTCTTTATCTTTAGTGTTCTTCTGTCTGTTTGAAACCATATATATATATACACACACACACACACACATATATATATATATATATGGCATTTCAAATATTACTGGGAGACTTCAGAACTAACTGGTTTGCCATTTTCATATTAGAACAGTACTGAAAGGTGTATCCTCCATACAGTTCAAGGAAATCAAGCATGTTTTGTAAGAGCAAGTAAGCTCAAGGCTTAGGTTTCTTGTTGCTGATGTTTCTCCTGTGAATTAATCTGAATTTTAATTTCTTCATTTTAAAATCAAATGTTTATTTGCCATCTTAGTCATTTTTGTTCCCACTTTTAAAACTCCAGCTGTCTCTTCTGTTCGCATCTTGAGGGATCTGTTTGTATTTCCTTTTGAAGAAGCCAATCTGAAATACATAATTTGGAATCTGTTGTCAGCAAATCTTTGTCATCAAATCTAAACCATAAATGATTAATTAAAATAAAAATGCCTATGTATGGCATTTATGAAGTATGGTATTTGCCAGTGCTTTGTCATACCAAGTAATCAAGTGTTCCTCATCAATGAAAAAAGTAGGTTTGCTTTTCCTTCTTCTAATTTTTGGGAGGCTAATGCTCTCCTGTATGGAGTAAAGACTTTAACAGTCCACAGAATCCAGTATTTTAAAAATATGGTAATAAAATGTTGCAGTTAAATTTGTTTCATTTCTAGTTGTCCATGTAAAAATGATGGATGGAGAAAGCCTCCATGTAGGTAAAGAAGTTAACAATCTCTTAATCACTTGTCAGAGGATCTGCATCCTTATTAGTTTTCTCTTTTACTTGGGCACAGAATTTTTTTTTGTATTTATGTTGCAGTTTGAAATCTTAAAACATTTTATACTGGTATGAAACCATGTTTTAAACTATCAGTCATCTTGTGTCAGGTGATATTAAATGTGGAGCACCATTGCACAAAAATGATCCATTTGATATCATTAAAATACATAAATCATTTGCAAACATGAGATACCATATAAAATATTGTAAAGGGATTTGTGGTGTTGAGCAACAGAAAATGTAGAACATGCAGAAGATGAAATGAAATGAAAGAATGGAGAAATTCTTTTGAAGAACCCCAAGTTACAGGAGGAATTATCTTTCTTTAGAAAGGACATAACATAATCAAATGTTATTTATTCTTTAACCCAGATCCAAAAATCCTCCAACAGTATGAATTCCTGACTTTAAGCAACTAAGGAATACTAAAAACCTACCTTCCATAATATAAATGAAAGAACCAGTAACAAGGTAACACCAACTATTAAGCCGAGGGAAATAATTAACACTGTAACATGGTATTTTGGCTTTTGGTGGTGCACTCCTTCCAAATAGACCTGAAAAACAGAAAATAAGCTTAGTGCTAACTGTTGGGGGTTTTTCCCTAATAGATACTAAAAACATCTAGGAAAATTAATTAATTTAAAAAGTTATTAACACTCATTGCTGGTGTATAGGTATGTACAGAATTGTGCAATATTAATTGCTGTTAGTTTTTCTACTTTAACATGTTCATCACAAATTCATAAGAAAATTCTTACATATGCAACTTGCTTGTCCTTATGTAGCTCAATAACTTTTGCACTTTTTTCTGGCCAGGCCGTTGCTCTTACTTCAAACTTCAATACTGATGCATCATCCTGATTAAAAAAGAATAAAAATTATATTTAAAAAAAAAATTTTAACACACTGATTCCTGCCCAGCAAAAATGGTAACACAGCTGCTGACATAACCAGAATCTCACACAAACACACAATGGTGCCTTTTCTGAGCACAAAATAAATTAGTACCAGAAGCTGGAATGAAGCCAGGTTGGATTTTACTTAAGTCCACATCCATGCTACTTTTCTTAGAAAAATACAATTATGAGTTGAAATTAAATCCCCATCCTACATAACCCAGCCAAGAATAGGCAAAGCAATGCATATCATAAATATAAAGTGACAAACTTAAATACATATTTTTGTTTTTCATACATCACCTTGTGCCTTAGCATTGGCAACATAAAATAGGTTAAAACCTAGAAGATTTAGATTTAATCATGTTTGAATCATGTTTCACTGTTAGAAAACAAATACTAATACCTTGAATTTATATAAAGGGAATACTGCAAATATGCCTTGAAATATTCCCCTCAAGTATGAAAAATTCATGTGTTACCATTTGTAGAAGTAAAGGAGTAGCCTCCAAATGCAACTGAACTGTTGCTTCTTTTCCACTTTCCATGTTTCCCAGCTTGCAATGTATTTGTAAGCAAAGGCTGTCATTTTTCATGCAGTACTGTACAAGGGAGGGAAAGAATAAAACTTAACTTTATCAACTATATAATCTTAGCATTAAAGACAAGAAGAACTGACTAAAACCAAAGGATTCATGTTTATTCTTGAAAACTCAGGGTATAACTTGAGGTTGGCCATCCATCACTGCCATTCCAGAGGTGCTAAAGGCACAGTAACAAGAGACCAACCTAATTGTTATACAAAACACGTGTCATTTTTATTAAAAATTCAGTTATTTCAAGACTAAAAAAGAACAAGTGTCATAATTCGTTTATACATTTGGGGTTTATTTTTGCACTGTTATTTGAAATTAGCTTTTATCAATAATGATGAATGACAATAACTCTGTGCTCTCCAGTGCAAACAGTGTAATTGGTTGATCCTTACATTTGTACACTGACAACGAGCACCACTTCACACAGCTTTGGAGAAGACAAAAAGCACAAGGCTGTACATGATTATGTTTGTTACATCTTTAACATTACTCTTTATTCAAGACTACCATGCTGAATACTGGCTGGATATTCTAGTGCAGGCTGTATCTCAATCACTGGCTGATATTTCCTGTAATGTAATGCTTACTTAAAAGCCCTAAATTAACAGTTTTTAAAAATAGGCAAGGTTTTTTTGTTGTTTGCATGTTTTTGTTATTTTTTTAAGATGGCAGATTAAATACTGTTGTACTTTATCAAAGACAAGGTGCAGGAAACAGATCTCTATGAGGACAAAGCCTCAGCAGTAAAATAGCAGTTGTGGTTTGGACTGTGCAGTGGAGTGCCTGATCTCCAGCAGGTCTGTGAGCAGGAACAGAGGGAGGAGCTGGAACAGGCCACACATGTATGGCACTCTCCCAGCCTCCTGCACATTTTTAATTGCTTCCCAGCCAAATATGACTTCCACATATTTTGTAATTCTTGACTTCCATTACCTTGTATAGTCTTCCTTGGAATTCAGTTATTTTTAACATTTGGGGGCTTTTTTACCTTGCTCCTGTTAGTTATGTTTGATGGCACTGTTTTGATGAGGAAAAGACAATGAATATTTGATCTGCATACTTCATGTAATTAAAATAAAGCCTGTTTTCCTCTGATGCATCACTTTCTGTTTGTTACTGAATTTCCTCTGCCATTCTGCTTGCCCACTCATTCAGTTCCATACCCCTCTGGCAGTTTTTTGTGGGTGCCTGTCATCCACCCAGACTTCAGCAATGTGTCATTAATCAACTTTCTCAGCTCAGTTCTCACCCCTTTCACTAAAGTCACTTATGACTACCCTGAACTTACCACAGGTCCCACCACACATCCTTGGAAGATGGTTCTGTAACTTCATTATATAAGATACACTCTTTACTTAAGGCTTATCCATACAGTCATTTCCCACTGATGCCAAAAGACAGACCTTACCATGTGCCTCTTAGTAGGCTTTGAAAAGAAAGTGATGACATCCTTTAATATGTTTTCATTTTTTTCTGCTGCAGTACAGTCTCTGGGATATTTATTATAGGAGCAGTGTCCAGCTGTTGTCTGAAAATAAATATAAGGTCATTATTAAAATTTGATTTCCAGAAGTCTGAAAAACATGGGGCTGAAGATGTTCCTGTTCCAGTTCACTCTGCTTCACCATGGCTAGCAAATGCAACACAGACTGAGGACCTAGCTGACTTCGTTCTGCTTCTCTTTTTCACTGAGTTCATACAGCTACTAATACATTAATTAGCCCTTGCTTACCTTGATATCCAATGGGTTGAATAACTTGAAGTCCCTGGGTGGAAAAGCATTTGGTATCATTATTTCCAAGCTGGTATTTGGAGACATGCTTGGTCCTACACTGATAACCTTGTGGGGAAGAGGGGAAGAGTTCAACAGTTAAAACTCCAAGGGCAGCTATTCAGGGAACAAAACTGCACATATATAAATACATAAAAGTGCACAGAATGGGGTGGCAGCTGCTCTGTGTGCTGTCACAAAAGTGGATTTTGTGCTAGGAGTGTTAACATCTTGTTCATTCATTCTGTGGGCTTACCGAGCCCTTCCCTCCTCCAAAGCTGATGAGTAAGTAGTGCTAATCTGTGATGAGTACCTGAGGTCATGCAGACTGCCTGCCAGGAGAGTATGCAAAAGGAACTAGGAGAGATTTGTGTCCAAACTCCTGCTTTCAATCCACTGAGGACAAGTTTCATGCTATAGGTACTCTTACAAGAAGCTCCTAACTCTTTTTTCTTACCATAATTCCTTTTAAAGTGCTCCTGAAAGGAAGAAGTGGCAACTCAGAACTGCTCTACCATTTTCAATCCTGCTTGTGTTACGGAATTTTTCTCTGATCACGCAGTGGAAGATTTGCCAGGCCAGAAAAAGTTTACTAAGCGGGATTAACAGCAACTCCCCATCACTAATGCACAAAAATTACTCATGGTGCCCTTGTACTCTTAAAAGCTTCCTTACTGACTGTCTAGACTATGATTAGATGCACTAAACATTAACCTTCAAACAAGGATGGCAGAGTTTACAAAGGAAACCTCTTACATGGAAAGTGAAGTTGATATTTTCCTTCATACATGTCACTGCTGAATCTTTCTCTTCTGCTCCATAAACAAATGAGGTTGGTGACACAAACCTACAATGGTTTAGAAATTGTTAATAAACAGAATTCCTATATATCATTAGCATAACTTTCTGCTTCATGCTACCTCCAGTAAGACTGGCTGTAAGAAAATACCCAAGTTTGCTTTTAAGTAGATTTTCTTCTGAAAAAGGCAGAAGAATCATAAAAAGTCACAAATCCTCACCAAAGCTACGCTCCATGGATGCCCCACAACAAACCCAGATCATGGCTCATGTTAAGCAAGGAATATGAGGATCTGCTCTGATTAAACACATCTTTCTGGAAAAAATATTCCACTTTTTAAAACATGTTAGTCTGTTCAGAGACAAGTTTGAAGCACCACAGATCCCAATGGTCTCACCTCACAGTAGTGGAAAAAAACTCTTACAAGTGTCTAAGTCAGAGCCCAGGACAGCTGTGCTGAGTCAGTCCCAGGAATTTTTAGCTAGATCACACTTCTGCTTAAAAACTCAGTGAATTTAGAACAGTAACAAGAGAACAGTTCTGTGATGTGCAGGCAATACCAACAGGGGACTCACCCATGAGTATTTAACTCGATCTCATATTTTAGAGGTATAGGTAAATTCAGTGTGTTATCCAGCAACATGTTCCCATCTTCATTTTTACTACAAAAATGCAAAGAGAAAAATCTGTGTTGAAGGCACCATCATAAGCTATACACTATTTCTGTAAAAAATACTAACCAGACCTTCCAGCTTATTAGAATAAATATATTTAATTGGTAACAACATGTCAGGCATTAATGCCCCCCACATTTTTTACAGGCAGAAACCTACTAATTATTTAAATATCTATCACCTATTTTTTTTGGTAGTGTCTCTTTATTTGATTTGCAGCCAATTTACTTCCTTGCAATCCTGCTTTGCTAAGCCTTTCCAGTTATCTGTTTTCCAAAGCTAGTAGTATTTTTCATTGAGCCATTTTTATGAGACTTTACCAGGTAGCATTAACGATGATGTTGAGATCCTCATCTGCTCTGGTTAACGAGCTTGCATCCAAGAGGAAACTATAATCCAGCTGTAGAACAAATAAAATTTTCCTTATATTAAATGATAGTGTAAGTTGACACAGTTTCAATGCAAATATTTTATTAAGCTCATTTAGAATTCCCTGCCCTAAAAAATTCAGAACTAAGGAAATACTTGCTTTTTGTGTCTTCTAGTCCCTTCCTATTGACCTAACCCATATGTCCATGGCATTAGTCAGCCCTCTTGTCTAGAAGCCAAGCACAATCAGTCAGTGCACAATACAAACACTGTTGGCCTTTAATGAATTATTCCAGGGAGTGTTTAAGCAATTAATTTAAAAGTAGCAGAAGAGATACAGACACCAACATGATAAGAGATGTTAGTTGGGAATGAAGACGAGATTCAGAGATTTTTTCCCCCTGTGAAAATCCTTATAACATATTTAGGGTGTTTCTAAAGCTAGGAACTCCATTTTCAGCTTACCTTTGAGTTGTGATCCACATATAAATAGCCAACACTGCACTCAAGTGTCACTGCATTAATTTCTTTATCTAATACTGCACAATGTATCTGTTTTTCTTCCTAAAATAAAGGACAAGTTATTAAAATTAAAAAGGTGGTTTTTTTCAGACACTTCAGATTACATGCACACACTAAAATTGGGTGCTTTATATTTTCCTGAACCAGGTGTTTGTTATTTCACTGATGCCAATATCCAGGACATCCATGACCACTTTCACAGAACAGATTATATTGATTATTGTATCAGTTACTTCATCTGCTTCTTGCTTTTACTGAAGCTAAGGCAAGTGCACCAGACCCAGAGCCACCCACGTTAAAAGCCAACTCACAAAGGTGGGTCTGGGGGATTCTACATGGAGAACAGTTATTTTTAAAAGGCAGAAAGAGAGCACAGTTAGATTTATGACTTTTTATAGGCTTGTGTATTTGGGAAATATTCTGTGATATCTTTGAGATCACTGAAAACATGACCATCAGCCAAAAAGCCAGCTGTAATGTCCTGAAAATATTTTAAAACTTTTTTTTATTATTTATTTTAGTTGTTACTGAATTTATGTAAATCATCTGTATTGATTAAATTGCACTTGATTTAGGTAGCTAGAAGTCTAAGAGTCTAAAAATTGATGTTTTGGCAGATTTTGATGAAGGGTCATAGGTTCAGTATCTAAAGAAACTCAACAATTCATAAACATAATTTGAAAAACACCAGGCTGAAAAAGAAAAATATCAAAGGATTACTGTTTGAGGGATTCTTTTTTTCCTTACCAATTCTAGAACTCGAATGTAATAAAGACCTTTAGGGATCTGAACATGGAGGAGAGTTTCATATGCATCATCTCCAACATTTAGCAGAGAAATGTTCAACAATAAAGTCTTCACACTTCCAACACCCAGGAACGTTTTCTTATCATGAGGCCTATAAAAATAATTGTAATGTAAATGGACAGTAATTTCAGAAACAGCCTGTAGGCAAAGCTGCTCTTTTAGGTAGTTTCAGTTGGTTCTGACAAAGCTCAGCTGGAGATGTAAGGGGAGGCTTTACTCAATTCTGTGACTAAGGAACAAGACCAGTTTTGTGATGGCCACCCCTAAAGGCTGAAGTGGTTAATGAGAGAGCAAGGGAATTGTCATCAGTCCACTTGTGCTCCTGGCCTTTACAAGAGCAGTCCTTTCCTTAACAGGCCAGAATAGCAAGTATCCCTGCTACAGTACTTCCAGACATTATTTCAACATTCACTCTTTGCACCCAAGGTGTGGGACTGAGTTAACAAGAAGAGGGGCACAGTGAACATGCCTCTCTTCTGATCTATGTAATGTTCTATATTCGTGTTACAAGTACAGACACCCTATCAGGGGCTAAAAGTAAACTTCAGCTTGACATTAAAGTTTAATTAAGACTTGCAGAAAGGGTGCCTAGAAATAGACATTTATCAGATATTCTGGCTCGAAACCAAAGCATTAGTCACTGAACACCTTTGGGAAAGAAGCTGGCACTTACAAAAGCAACAGAAGGCAAAAGCACTGCATAAGCAGATAGGTTCCAAGACAAAAGCAAATTAAAGAAAAACACAATGTTAACATTTTGGTAGCTTGTCAAGTTTAGGTTAAATTGGAACGTTGTTTTAGCACTTATATACCCACCACTCACTCCTCTTACCCACGTTAAAGCCAAGCTCATTAACAATATGCTGTCACAAAGATGCCTCCCAGCTTAACACACAAGTACACAAAAGCACCAGGTGCACATCTGGGACTACAACAAAGCTGAACTAGAGCTTTTCCCTGGTAATCATATTTCATTCTTCATTAAAAAATGCATGATGCAGACTAGAAACTTACAGAGCAGGCCAAAATCTAAGCAATTTAAACAAAACATGATAGTGTATACATGAGGACTTGCTACTCAGTAAATAAAGCATTACATTGCCATCCCTATTTGATTTCATTCTTTTAAAGCCAAAGGTGTTTGCTCTGCTCTTCAAGGATAATGAATGCATTCTGTCAAGACAAAATAAATTATCACTTCACAGCTAACTAGTTTTTAATCGAGATTCTAGGGGCACAAGGTAATTTAAGGTGATACTTCACACTTTATCAAGATATTTAGACTATTTATTTACACTGCAAATCTGCTACTGGGCCTAATGTCAAGCAGATATGTTGTAATCTGTTTTTCTTTCTTAGAGCTTGGAAGTGCTTACAAAACTGCACTTCTAATGTCACGAATGAAAATGCTGCACAGCCATTCTTTCTGAGAAGTTTATGAAAAAATAACCATCCAGCCTAAGAAAATGAAAGGTAACATGTTAAAATGGGCAGAAAGATTCTCATCTTACTCTGAAATCTATGAGGATGACAGTTTGTGCTCAGGATCACACAGGTGGGATTAATCTGCAATAGGTGACTGTCAGCATCTTTTGATGCCATTTTAGGTTGTTCAACCTAGTATTTTCATTTCAGTAGAATCAACTTTAAAAGTGATGAGTGACCCAAGAAAATCCAAGTTACATGTAAAATATCTAAATAGCTGAAATTCACAACAGCTACAATTCCTCTTTGTGCTCACCTGTAGTCCTTACTTTATAATAGTCAATAAAGAAAAATGTTGTGATGATAAAACACAACTTAAAACAATTAAGTGTCCCTTTTATATAGAATATTATACCTTCAGTTTTATACTGCTGATTGAGACTTCATCCAGTGCAAGTACACTATAGCCAGAAAGAGCAGCAGAAATAACCAACAGCTTGTCAATTTTACAATTTCAGTTATGATGGCTGCATACTGAGTATGCATTGTGCAGGGTTATCTTAGCCCAGTTATATATGAAGTGTAGAACACAAATTTATGGGGTTTTTTAAGATGTATTTTTTGACTGTAAAATCTTCTAATTATGCAATAACAGTTCTTCAATCATATAGATTTCTGTTACATTTTCTGGAAGATTTATGATTTACAAATAGTCTTCAATTAAGAAGCTTTACTTCTTCTTTCTTTCAGGGAGTCCTGAGAATTCGTAGATTACTGTAATTTCTATACAAAAGATCAAAGAATAATTTAAATAAAATCTTACTAAATCTTGTCCAAAAAAAAATGAAAGCTACATTTACTTACTTTGGAAAAACAACTCTTCCAGAAACTCTCAAGTCAGCTGAACAATTTTCTTGGGAGCAAAATCTTGCAAAAATAAACTGTAAAAGCCAAATTAAAAAAAAAAAATTTAAAAGGCACTTCAGAGTCTTATGCTTCCAACAGTAACAGTATTTCCAGAGAAAGAAACCCATCACCTAGTAACTAAGCCCCAGGAAGTGTCTAATAGCTCTTACTGCTAACATCCAATTCAATCAGGCTATGATTTTCCATTTTCCAAACACATTCTGTGCATCCAGAGTAACAGTGAAGAGGCTTTCCAGACTCAGTCTGGCACAGTGAAACCTGTGGGTGTATGTTCAGACAATTTTTACAGCAGTACACAAGCAGGGCAGAACGTTTTAGAAGATCCAGAACTGATGTCTGTGCAGTCTCTCCTATAATACAGCACACTAATTTTTGCAAGAGTTTAATTACACAAGATTACTTGTGTAATTAAACTCTTGCAAAAATTAATGTGCTGTATTACTTACTGTTAGAAAGGTGTGGTGAGAGCAGAGACACCATGAGTTGCAGGTGTCCATGTCTTGGTTATCAGTAATGTTATAGAGCCCATTTCTGTCACTGCTCATTCAACATCACCCTCTTTCTTTCTTTTTATCTCTGATGTTTCTAAAAATTTTGAATGAAAATGAGAAGCCAAGCACGTCATTTAAAAGAAGCTCTTACATAATCTTGGGAGTTCTGATGGCCAACTGTATCTCAGTTAGAGAAATCACAGAGAAAGCTGAGCTGGAAGGGACCCATCAGGATCACTGAGTCCAGCTCCTGGCCCTGCACAGGACAGCCCCAAGAGTCACAGCCTGTGCCTGAGAGCATGGTCCAAACACTTCTGGAACTCAGGCTTGGTGCTCTGACCACTCTTCTGGGGAGCTTACCATTGTGAAAAGTTAAAAATTCAGCACATTCTGACTTTCACTGAAGTCAAAGTCTCTTAATAAGCTGGGATTTTTTGGGAAAAAAGGTTAATTTCATAATTACTTAAAGGATAAAGAATATACTCTTCCTTTCCCCTCACAGCCTTGATAACCTGTAGTACCTTTACAGAACTAATATTTCAGCAATATCAACACTTCCAGATTACTACCAACATGATATTGTGTATTTAACACAGAAACAATTTTAAAGTACAATTTTATGTTGGAAAGTGACTCATACTGTGTAGTTGAATGGATATTTCAAAGAGTGAATTTCTTATATGGGTTCTGAGATGTAGAGTACTATTTATGCTGGCAAGTTCTGTGCACATACCTTCTTTATTTTTAAATCATAATACAGATGGTATACAAGTGCTGCAAAGATTTTTGTTTTAGCAAAAAATGAGGCATTTTTTTAGCATTCTGGTTTATTAATTAATATCAAGACACAATCCCTAGGTGTAGGTCTAGAAAATAAATTCTTTTGCATGCAATGAATCAGTGAAGCTTTTTTTAACTGGAGATTAAAACCTGAATATTTACTCACTGCATTGGAGAAAAAGAGAACTCATACACTAACCTTGCTTTTTATAACATCTTTTTCTTTCCTGCGTTGAAGAACAGGCTGAAGTGGTGAAAACTCTTGAACATTTCTTTTCTGTAGAACATGATGCCCCAGATGATAACTCGCTTCAACATGTACAGGAGTCAAGATATCCCTTACATCTTTCTACGAAAATTGGAAACCTAATGAGTTAATCATATAAGACAAAACATGTATGCTTATGTTTTAAAGATACAAGGTTGCCCAGAACTCACTAAAACAGCAAAACCTATTTTCCACATGTAAAATAATTCTATTTGGCTAATACACTTTCCCAGACATCTTTGTTGCTGAAGGAGGCAATCAGAAATACATAAAAGCACAATATGTTCAATGACAGCATCACTCATTTCAGAATGGATGATTTTTCCAGGATAAGAAATCTTACTGAAGAGGGAGCCTACTTCTGTCAACAATCCTGCCTCACACTCCTGTGAAAGGCTGCACTGCCCAGGCAGAAAAACAGGCAAAGCTGGCTAAAATGAAGAAAAGTAACCAGTGAGACCAGAGAAACCCAAGGGGTATTTACATACAAAATCAAAAGGAGTTCTCCCACAGTACAACTAAATCAACTTGGGACTGCATTTTATTTTTCTGCCCCTTTATTTCCCATTCTGTATTAAGATTGAGCTCCTCAATAAATGACTATTTTGCACATGAAGCCTTGCCTGTGTAGGAATGTTCAGATCAGAGCCCCACCCACCTACTTGTGAAAACTGAACAGCTTGAAGCACCAACAGTAGCAAACCTGATTAAATTACTCCCTAAGTGTAGGGGATAGACAGACACTGATTGTCCTTCCACATGGCCACTGTTTTAATTCTTATCTGCAAGCTTGTGTTGGCCAAATCACATATTATCTAATTTGTAATAATTTTCCACAAGGTCTTCTCTGCATCTGCTTTATATTACTTCCATTATACTAATTAGCTATTAATTAGCCTTTACTCAAAATACATAAAATTTATATTGTCTCTTGCAAGGACTGCATTTGACAGACATTCACACTTACTTAACTTTAGGAGCTTCATACAAGAAACCTCAGTGGGTGGAAGGAGATGCTTATAATGCTATTAATTAAGAATTGAAGAGAAAAGTGAATTCTATGGAGGAAAAAACCCCTAATGATGGACTATAGGAAGTGATGAGGCAAATCAATTCCTTCCTCCTACACAAATACCTGCTGATGCTGGTACAGCAATCTGTACAAGGTCAGCTGTCAATCACATCTCCATTAGTTTACAAAACTCTTATAAAGTAAGTGGCAATTTGCCATTGCTCCTGCAAGCAACATTCACTTAGGTGCAACTATCAGTTGAGATGCATCTGGGAAATTTTCCAGTAGGTAACATAAGCTTTCCTTTCTACCCTGAAGCTTTGTGATGAAGAATTGGCTTCTAATCATGTCACAAACAAAAAAAAAAAAAAAAAAGGGAAATCAAGGAAGAAGAAAAATACACTGAAGAATATTTCCCTGCAGGTTTTTTTTGTAGCTGCAGAAAATAAAATTTATTTTCCAGCTTTTGTGCAGGATCAACTGCATCGGTCACCTTGATAGATGTTTGTTTCAAAAGGTCACAGAATTGCTACCTTGAGGATTTCAAAGAAAATGTTAGGCAAACTAGTCCATTATTTTATTGCCCTTATTTCCCCTTACATCTACATAGTCCCTCTCTTCCCTCCTAGATAAGGTCTGACAGGAGAGAAGTCTGTTTTTTCTGAGTTTAATAAAATGTGGTTCCTTTGTGTCCACTGATTTTTATTGTTTGTTGTGGTTTAGGACTTCCAAGTTTTTCCAAAATTTTTGCTTTGGAGGACAAGCTTCTAAGATGCCTGATAGAATAAAAGTGATTAATTTTTTTCTTGTTAATTGAATGGCCTTAAAAATATTATATCCTTGTCCTGATTATAGGTTTTATTCCATTTTCAAGACAAGTCCCCCATTCATCTTTCAGAGGGATAGGTCATGCATGAGTGCTCTTCCTACCCTATTTCCACCTTCAGGCTATGGGTGAGTGAGTGCTGCATCCCTTGAAGGGGAAAAATCAAGCAAGCCCAAGCAATGCTGTTCTTCAAACCCTGCTAGCCTTTGGCTCCTTGCAGCAAATTCACCAAGCACACCACACTATAAACCTTGAACTACAGACTTTTCTAGCAATCATCTTCATTTCACTTCCTATGGATCAAGATTGGGTTCTTTCCTTTTTAGCTGAGTCTACTTTATCTACTCACAGTAAAAACAGAAGCAAAACCATACACGTGTTCTTTGGTATAGTTACAGATGACAAAACATAAAAATTACAAGCTTTAAGACTTTGCATTAAGAAGCACATAAGAAAGTTCCATCAGAAATGTTCAGCAGAATATGAATGTTCTATCTTCATGGTTGCTCCAAACCAACCTGAATCTATATATGATCTATCATGCATAAAAATGATGAAAAAATTTCAAGAATGCTCAAGGTCCAACCTAATCACTGTGGTTATTATTATTATTATACATCTCACTGATGTAAGAGATAGCAGACCTACTGACTTCCTCAGAGAAAGCTGAGAAAGCATCAGAATTAAAATATATTAACTGTGGAAGTTCTGAATACAAATATTTCACTTCCAAAATAATGTGATGCAATTATAAACAGAATATGTTCTTTTGCAGCAGGTCTGCTTTTCAAAGGAGAACAAAGGATTTACAAGACAATACATACTGAAAACTACATTACCCTCATAAATGCTGGATGATCTTTGCAGGCAGTAATATTGCTGTAAATCTTTACTTTTCCTGAGATTGTGTCATATGTTCCATTGGAGGAAAAATAAAATCTTGCTTGTGTATCCTCTTTTCTGTTCACGTCAACACTCAGATTATAAAGCAACACTACAAAATAAAACCCAGTTAAAATAAAGGTTACAAATCTTTAAGTGTTGCAATCTTAATGAGTTTATGGTAGAAACTACAATTTCTGACTCACTTCCATAAGATTATTCTGTAACATCCATTTTAAAATGCTCTGCTTAAAAACACTGACATAAATCCATACTAAGAGAAACTTCTAGTACCCTGAAAATTGCTTCATGGCTGTTCCCTAATATAAGCATTTACATCAGGGATAGTTTATCATTTTCTACCCAAATCTATTTATAGAAAACCCACTTCAGTTAGTTACAGGGCTGACAGTAACTTACAACAAACACTTAAGTCAACTAACACTGATAAATACTGTTTAACTTCACAGTTTTTTCTATTTAAGTTAGCATGAATTGCTATGGTAACAAGTTGCAAACAAGTTTCAGAGCATTACAGATCTGTTACTTCTAATTTTTTGCCAAGGGTTAGGTTATCTACAATTTCTACTAGTACTTTTTTAAAATTAAAAAGTCTTATGTACAAGTCCAGCAAGGGTGACCCAGTCAGACAGCTCATGTTTCAAAATGATTCTGTGTTTCAAAAGACCTGATAAAGATCAAAAGACACATAACTTTACAGTTCATCACTGCATGTGTTCTCTGTAACATGCTCCCTAAGGTTACTGTCTGTTCTCACCCAGAAGAGTTGAGCAATTTAATTTTATATACCATGTACTTGCAGGGCTGTTTGCAGTTTACAAATAGCACATGACAAGTAGGTTAAAAGCACTCAGGCAATACAGTCAAATTTAGACAGTAAATTATGTTCAATTAATTCACCATGAATATTCCCTCTGAAAGACACCACTTCTAGCAATACCAGTTTTTTGCCAAAAGCAAAATAGGCATTATATAAAATACAATTCAAGATTTATTTTTCAGTAATTTTGGTGGGACTCCTCCTCTTTCACAAAGTGCCCCACAATGGTATGATCAGCTGCTTGAGCTGGTTTGTGAAGGAATGTTTTCTCTCTGTTGCTGAGTGGAAGGCAGCATCCTCCAGCAGTCCCATCTGGTTTGGTCCATGCCTGAGAAGATTGCTCTTAGAGGACATCTACACATCATCCTTTTAATGCTGCTGTCTCTCCAAAGAACTCCAGCAGCTCTAGCAGGGTGTTATGTGCTGTTATTCCACATTGAACAGAAGTGTAATGGCCTGATGTTATGGGGTAATCATGATATAAAAAAGGTATCCATGACATAAAAAAGGTATCCATGTTTTCAGCTTTTCATTTTATACTGAAGTCAGATTACTGGTCTTAAAATCAATACATACAGTGGATTATTTTTCCAGTAGCTTACCAATATAACCAGGCACCTCTCGTCCTCTATAGGTAAAGCAGATCTTCAAATTCATACAGGTGGCAGGCTGCTCATTTTCCATGCAGTCTAAATTAGTTCGATTTATTGAATTAGAATGTTTCAAAGAGGCTTCAACAATTATCACTGGTTTTGTTCTAAGAATAGAAAAGAGTAACACAAATAATGTTCAGATGTAGCTTAAAGAATCTCTGCAAAAACTAACCATCCCTGACAATCTAGTTTTATATTTTAGAATTATAATTTTAAAGTTACCTGCATTTTTTACTTTTACCTCAAAAAGTCACAGAATTTCATTTTCATATTTTCAATGTGTTTACTTAAATGTTTCATTTGTAGAGGTTTATAGAGCCTAATGAGTGAACTTAAAGATACCAAGAATATAATGAGGTTAAATTAAACAATTGAGTTTTAATAAATTCCACAAAAAAAATACAGTTAAATTGTATGATCTTCAGAAGTACTGAAACGTAGCAATCTCACCTCAGCACCACAGCAGAATCAGAGAGAAATGCACCAACTGCTACATCTGCACAAAGAGAATGTATTTATAAGCATAATTTGTCAACAGGAATTACTTCTCAGGTACAAGCATGTTATAGCATATTCACCTTTTGGAGATTATTATAGCACCATTTGCCCTTTATTTACAAGAAGGGATATACTAGTATTCAAAGACAGCTCCTCAAATACTTTTGCACTGTCCTAAATGCTGCATGCTGATTTGCTGGACTTGCAGATATTGATAATGTGATGATTTGATTTCTAGTCTACATTTAAGTGGTTGATGCTGAAGGACAACTCAGCCAAGTAGGAGATACTTGCCTTCTTCTCTATAGATATTCATGCATGTGCACATCCAGATGCTGCTACACATGCACATACATACTGGGTTTAGATAAATAACTGATTTGCTTATGTCTATTTTATGTATGAAATTAGACATAGACACAGAGAGAGAGAGAGAGAGAAGTATTTCCTTTGTTCCAAAAGAACTGAAACCTATTCATGCAAGAAGAAAAGAAATACAGACAGTGCATATACCTCTCAAACGAGGTGCAAAAGTGAATTGTCAGATGACTAAATGATAAAAGGGCCTGAGGATGTGACTGCCAGATTAGTAACCAACAGCTGACCTGGGAGCAGACTACTTGTAACCTGCCCTTTAGGCCAGCATTACAAATTAACCTGGATAACATTTCTGTGGACAGAGCCAGAACACACAACATGGCAACTTTGTGCTTTTACACCCCCAAGTGCAGGACAGACATACCTGACCTGAACTAAAACTTATCTGCAAAATGTCAGAATGTTTGGATGATATGTATAAAGCAATGAATATATACTTGGCACCAAGTTAGCACTACTTTGCCATGGCCACAAGAACTCCACAATGGTCTTAGCTCAATGCCATGAGCCCTAAGTGGGGTTACAGTATTGTTCACTCAGACTGAGAGTCAAGGAGCCCATGACTCCTGTCAGAATCCAGACACTGGGAAGGCCAGCAATATATTTAGGTTGGCACACTAGACTGGACAACAAACATGCTTCCAGTGGCCAAAGCAGCTCATTGTGACATTTGTAGTTGAGATGCCTGCTTAAAAAATATAAATCACATTTCTCTTCCCCTTGTGCACTATGATTTCACTATTACATTGTTCTCAGTCCTTAAATAATAGTTAGGTGACCGTGAAAACTGACTGCCTGGCCTCAGCTTTACCTCTTCTTTTTCTTCCCAAAATATGAGATGTGACATGCCATCTCAATAACAGATTCTGCTTCTGTTAAAAGTATAAATCAGCACAGTAGGGTTGTTCCCTCTGAATTTCTATTCTTTTAAAAATTAAAAATAAACAAAATTGCTTAATTTACCTTGATAACCATTGTTATCTACATCAATGCCACTTGATATGGATTGTCCAAACATGCTTAAAGAATTACTGACTTCTTTTCCTTGTATTCTCTGAAGAGAAAAATATAAAAGAGAAAATTATTCTTGGAAAGCTAATCTCTGAGTTACAATTTCCAATGAAAAATATTAGCAGAACAATCCTGCTGCTGAACTTAAATCCCATTAACCTTTCTTAAAGCTCCCAAAACAATTTTTTTCTCTCTTACAGGTTATATTATGACTGGAAATCACAGACCACATAAAAATTTTCTGAAGTCTTTTAATATACTTCAGATGGTCAGACTGCTAAATGAAGGGAAAACCCTCTCAGAGTTAAACTTGGGGTTTTTCTGGATTGGGTATTTTGCAGTGAAAAAGCATACCTGTGAAAATGATGGTGTTATTCCATCTTTCCTGCCATTGTATATATAAATAGCCCCTTTCAGATTATCTTCTTGTGGAGCCCCAATTGCCACATCTGTGGAAAAACAATTCAGCAATGATCATGGACTAGGAAATATGACCACTGACCAGCTGAAGAAATGCAAATCTTGATGCATGCAATGCCAGACCAGATTTACTTGCCTGAATTCAAAGGCAGTGTTGAACACAGATACAAAGCAAACAGAAACAATACAAACCAGCTCAGCAATCTGATTCTACCTTCATTACTATGTGTGAAATGAAAAGCAACAATCACATACTGCCACTTTGTTAAAGACTAAGTCTATTTCTAGCAATGCCAATTTCGACCTTCAGAGGTTAAAAGGTTACCATGAAAGAAGGCAAAATCATTATGATCTTAAAAAAAAGAGGAAAAAACAAGCTTTATATTTATGGAACAGTGATGATTTTCCTGCTCTTCCCACATGGATTAAGTCAATGAAACACAAGTACTCTTACTACAGTGCCCAAAATGATCCATTTATTTTTCTATGAATTATCCATAATAGTTAATAATAAGCTTGGAAAGGCATTTAACAAGGAAATGAAGGTAGCTGGTTGGTACAAAGGGATATGTTTTATGCCTAGATGACCTAATCCCAGAGGGGTGTGGCAACTCATAACAAACTGAATGAACCAATCCACCCCCAACAGCCCTTACCAAAAACTGCCATGGTTCAAATAGCCAGAGGCTGTTAACCAAGCAGTGGAGGGAGGGATTATGTACACCATCTTGAGATTATGTACAGCATCCTGAAAGTCACTATTAATGACTGGGAACTTGCATTTACAAATAAGCAAAAACTGAACTATCTGCAAATCAGAAATACTTTATGCTGCACTGAACCAAAACCACAAAAAACCCAAAGCCTTTGACTCTTTGGTTTTACAGAGCAATTCTCTGACTGAATCCACATTGACTGAGTCCATACTGTGGTGACTAAACCACATAAAGCTCATTATACATCTCTCTGCTGGTGAGATGAAAATGGGACAGTCAAGTTGTGCCTGCTACAATTACACACACATTCTTGAGGTCAGATTCTACACCAACGCACACACCCCACGATCCTTACAGGGCTGATAGTCATGGTTAGATCATTGAAGAAGATGGTTCTGCTCTGCTTTTTAATTACTACAGAAAAATGCTTTATATTACCCAATTTCTCTTTATATTTTGTTTCCAGCCTTTTTATAAATTTTTTTCTTACAGCCACTCTCAATATTACATCCACTTTTTACTTCAGTATTTCCACAGCAGTCTCCCAATGTGAAGGCTGCTTTCAATATCCCCATGTATTTAGTACTTACTGGTGACAAAGAAGCAGATTTTGACTCCATTTTTGTTTATGATTGTTACAAACTGTTCCCCAATCTTCCTCTCATATATTTAACACAGGATTAGTGATTCCACTTGAGGTCCAGCACCAAAAACTACAGATTATGTTATTACTTTATGCTCATGCTCTTTATTAGACAGAACCTAGTCCCTTGGTATTAACCATCAATGACTGTGAAGCATCTGTTTTTTAAGTCAGAAAACACTTAGAAAAGTCCCAAACCAAAAGAATTCTTAGACTTCCATAATCATCCTGTTTATCATGACATTCCACTGATCAGAGAGAATGAAACCCAACAGGTTTTCTTTGTATTCTTACCTTCAAAGCCATCATTATCTATGTCTCCTAGATTGGCTATGGACTCTCCAAACCTTGCTGCATACGAGTCACTCCCGCTGAGCTCCACGTTCAGCTCTACCATCTTTGCTTCCTGAAGGAAAACAGAGTCAATGGCACATTAATGGACTAGTACTCAAAATGTTAAAACTGCCTTGGGTACCAATATATAACCCCACCAAACTTCCTGATGTAGAAGCAAGCATTTTCAAATACATTTTACGGTATTTAGTGTAAGAATAGCAAAGTGATTACACTTCCACTTCTGAACCTTAGAATGAATAAAAAGAAGCCTGTTCTATTGCATGATCTGTCCAGTCATGTCAATTGCAAAACTGAGGAGTGCCAGTCTCTTTCCTGACTGGTACCAGTAACTGCATACAAGTGTTTCATTCCTTGTTTGCTTCTGAAGGGCTTGGTAAGTTGCTCTTCAGATGGCAGTTCAGTGGGAAGCACAGCAGTGGAGGAGAGCTTGGAAAGGAGCTGCAGGGGCAGGCTGTCACCACCTACGGCTCCTAGGAAACGAACCCAGTGTGCCTGCAGTTCCAGCACTGGTGGGAGTAACTGTGCTACAGCTGACACTGCAGCCTTTGGGGGTGTGCTGTGCACTCCTGCTGGGGCAGTCATCACAGCCCTACTGCTGCTTTTTCCATTTCTGGAAATATGGGATAAGAAGAGAGGAGAACTCTTCCTCTTAGCCCGTTAAACCAGAACTGCTGTGTTGCCGTATGTTTTTAAGAGAAAATACTTACAGAACCTGAATTAATATAGACATAAACTCTTCCCTCTTCTCTGATGGTACTTTGCATTGGAGCACCAACCAGTAAGTCTGAGAAGCCATCTGAATTCAGGTCCACAGCACAAACTGCAGCTCCAAAGTAAGAACCAAGCTGTGTGCAGACAAGAAAACATTATTATTTTTGACTTTTGATGAAGATGCACTAGAAGTTATAAGGCAAAGAAAAGAAATAGGATAGATTTACCTTTTTACCCTTTAGTTCAAAGAGAATATTTAATTGCCTCTCCTTGCTAAAAATATATGCCTAAAAGGAAAAGAAAATACAAGCAGAATTCAGCAAACTGTAATCTGGAACACTTCCCAGTGCTTTCTCTACAGCATGTGCTAGAGAATCAGCAAAGCATTGCTCAATATCACAAAGTACAGCCATCTCCTGTTTCCTACCTGCACATTTCTACAACATCATAGTCCACAGCAATGTTATCCAGACTGCCTACCCTAATTCTTTATTCCACTTTTCCCCCATGAGAAGTTGTATCTGATGCTTGTCTTTACTATTTTAATCTAAATTGGAAGATCATGGGTGTTTTTGTGGGGTTACAGCCATTAAACCAATATTATAGACAATTCCTTACTTTACCAGTCTGCTCCTGTTGGGGAGCCCCTCCAATTATTTCTAGACTGGATGGTGTCAGAAAATGTCCAGCTCCAACAGAATATCCTGCAAATCAGAAATGCACTATTCAATACTGGAATGCTATGTAACAAAGAAAGAATGGGAGCATGCCTTATAAAAGCTGTCAACACCATAAATTATCATGAGCCTAACATTCAGACCTCATGCAAGTCAGCAATGAAAACAGAATAGAAAGTTCTTGAAGTGTAAGTAAAAGGTCACTACAGACAGTAAGTTCCATCAAACAGGAAAAAGTGTCAGAAACACTCATTTCTTCCCAAGAACTCAATTATCTGCCATGCTTCCAAACACAATAAAATAAATTGCAAACACCTTCTGTTAATGCATATTCTGCAATTGTTTAGTGAGTTTAGTATTGATACAAATACATATTATCCAAGTGCATGCACTGGAATGTGGAAATAACTGATTCAATTGTTACTCTTTGAATATTATAACCAGATTGAAGGAAAATTAAATGTAGTACTACTTTTATGTGCACATACACACACAGAGCACCATGGACTCACACATGAAAATGTTAGGAACAAATTGCAAAAGCCTCATTTATGCAGTAAGAAAATATTACATCAGCTTCAGTAAATAAATCTACCTAACAAAGCATTTCTGTATGTGGAGAGAGATCATAAACAGGACCATATTTTGGTGCAGACATCCAAACACAAAATTGCAAAACAAAGGCTAACACCTTAACCTGTAGCTGCACAAGTCATCCTTACTCTTTCCAGAGTACACTGCAGCTCAGACTACAAGACAGATAACATATTCCACTACTCTTGCATTTACTGAGTGACTGCTGATGTTCACAGCACGCAGAGGAAATGGAAAAATCATCTTGGATGGATGAGAACAAGCTTTGAATCTTTTGTCATTGTACCTAACTGCCTAGAATTCAAGTTCTCATTAAGCCACCTTTTTATTTTCCTATTTTAATCTAAAAGAGATGAACAGAGCAATTTATCACTTGAAGGTCAACACCTAGCTCTTATTTACTCAACAAAAAATTAAGGATGAACCTTAATTTACCTGCTCTGACATTTACTTTCTAATTATTTTTGTTTTGCTAAAGTGTAAATGTTACTGTAATTCTTGCATTTGGTTTTTTTTTTAAGTCCTTAAGAATTAGTAATCACACAGTTCTCATTTTTCTTTAATGGCATTAAAATGTTTGGCAGGGGAAGGGGAAATCACATAACTGACCCTTTAAAGGCATAGAGAAATGAAATTTTATTTCCAACTCCAGTTTTCTTCTTTTTACCATAACTACAGCTTTTCAGTTTTCTGAAATGTCACTTGCCCTTCTCAGATTTCTAAAAGGAACTGTCTTCTACTTTATGATTTCTTTAAGGCAGTTTAAGTGCCTAAGGTTACTTTTTCATCAGGGCCAGCTGATTAGAAAGACTGAATAACTTTGAAAATTCCTTCTATAGAAGTCATCTATCTACTACTCTCCAAGAGACTCTGAAGTAGTCAAGAAAATATTACCTCATGTTATGTATTACAAATGTCTAATTTCCTTCTTTCTTTCAGTTGTCTGGTACATGAACACCCTTGTTTCTTCCAACTTAGGGAAAATGCCACAATACTACTGCACTTCCTGCAGTCCCTAGTTTCTTAATTATTATTCTTTAACAGTTTAATAAAAAAACCCATAAATAAAGGTGCCAATGTCTTGGTCGCTACCAGTGGAAGAACAGAGTAAGTAGATAATGGTATCTACTCACATGCTTGAATTACACTCTGGTCACAATATACTTCCAGCACTTGGTAGGGATAATTTTATTCATTACTTAAGGGAGCAACAAACTTAGACTTCTAAAAAGATAATTTGGTAACAGAATTAATCCTGAACAGATTTTTGTCTTCAATAATTACAAAGATGGGACAGATGCTGAGGGAGGGAAGGAAGGTACCTTTAAAACCTTTCAACCACACCATGGGGTTTCAACCCCATTATGAGGGAAAGGAGCAGAGGTTAAAGTAGCATGACTCTGCAAAATTCCAGGTTTATCACAGCTGCTACTGTAAAGACATACAGATGAGTTAATGGTGTCCTTCTTCACTTTCCTGTAGAAGGGCAAGTTCAGAAGACATATGGCTCTGCTGAGCCAACATGCACCAGATCACTAGAGTGAAGCAAATACCAGCTGATCTCAGGTCCTGGATGGCCAAGGCAACTAAGAGAGATGAAATATGTGTGGAAAGGCCTTCCCTAACCTCTCCCCAACACAGTCCTTATGCAGGTTTTTACCCATTTGCCTGGATCTGGCTTCTGGCTGTCAAGGATTTGACTCATTCATTCCAGAAATTCTCATTCTTATACTTGTAGAAGCAGACATCTGGAATGAACTTTTTTCCCTAGAGAGGAGTAGTACTTCTTCTGCTGATTACTACTGGAAAACTGGAGCATTCCATTCTCTGAAGCTCTTCTTTTGTCCTGCGTGTCTGATCCCCCTTTATCAGCCAGTCTCTCTCCTGCCTGACTTTCCCACAGAGTCACTGCAGCCTTTGCAGGCCCAGAACTGAATTCTGAAGTCTTAGTTCACTGTGTTTCACAATGACTATTTCATAACATATGCCAACTTCCTATTGTCGGAGGAGTGGAATCAGAAACGGGAAATGTTTATCCACGTGAACCGGAACTTCGAATGGGAAAACGCAAAACCCAATGGTCACAAGCAAAAATATTCTTGCTTAGGAATTCAGGAAGGACAGATGAGCTTTTCTCAGTGTACTGAGAACTCTGAAGCTGCTGCTGTTTTTTTGGCATAAACCTTTCCAAACTGTAGCACTAAATTCAGTGAGTTACTTGGATATAGGTATGTGAGTAGAACTTCATGGCCTTGGTTACAGACATTCATAAACGAGGTCTGCCTTCTCACATATCCAGACTAAGATATGTTTGGAATAAAAAAGAAAAAAAAAAACACAACCAACACTGAAGGAAAGTTTGTTTCTAAAGGTCATGGCAAACTTCCCCTTATTGACAATACAATTAAGACTTGCCTGCAGCTTTCACTGTAAAAATGTTTTCATCTTTCTGTCATATGTGAAACCATTGTCTTTTTCTGTGAAAGCTCTCGGCAGCGTTGCAGACTTGAGCGAAATGAAAACCAGTGCTAATCAGAAGCATCCCTACCTTTTAAATCAAGAAATGGTTAAAAGTCAGTGGAGAGATGACAAGAATAGAAATCCGCTGTTCGAGAAGTTTCTTCACAAAAAGAACAGAGAGGAAGCCTTATAACTGAATAGTATTTAACAAAATCAGAAACCATCTTTAGAACTGTTGCTTCTGGGGTTAATAGTGAAAACACTCAAAATCACTGTGCACTCCCCCAAGACCAGCTATTTAGCTTATATTTTAGTAAAGTGTTAAATCCTTCCAGTACCTAGATAACTGCCAAATTTCACTTGGTTGTTTGAATCTGTGTAGTAGTGGATTGTATTTGCAGTTGTGTTGTATACAAACACAGAACCAGTCCAATAGAATGATCCAGGGGCTCCCATTATAATTAAATCCTAAAAGAAAAGTAAAACAAAGCCATGTTATTCACACTGAAATATTCATGAAAATAAGCAAAACAAGTAAAATGCTCTTCTTTAGATCTCCTGCGAATTCTGTGAAATGCTGCTGGAGATGCATCTGGCTCAGCACTGGGGTTTATTACTAAATTATAGATAATATTTTCCAGACTTTGCAAAAATACCATTATTAAAAGCTTTAAACTGTAACAACAAAATACAGCAATTCAGGATGGTCTCTTCTCAAAAGAGTTTTTTAGAAATTACCATCTTAGGGTGAAATGGAGATTAAGTAATATAGAATATAACTCTATAAAGCAAGAAGGCAAGCATTATAAATGTTACATCAAACATATTAAAGAGAATAATAAAATTTCATCCTCTGCTATATCCATGCCCTTTTTCCAGATGAAAAATAACTTTGGATTTAGTAAGGTGTAAAAGTATTCCTAGGAATAAAAATTAAAGCCTTACTTGGGAATTATCATGCAAGTCATAGGAAGATTCAATTAAAAACAAATTAAAAATGATTTTTTTCCCTCCTACAATAAAATACAGCATTGATGTTTTCATTTAGACATCCCCTTTTAGATATTATATCTAAAAGTATATAAACAAAGAGACTTTTGGTATCTTTAATACACACCTCAATGTAAAAACTAGACATTCCAGCCTGACATGACCCATGGTTTTCTCCAAACTTTCGTGCATGATCTGGGAATGGGAAAGAAATATTAAAAAGGATGAGAAGCATGTACTTCCAGAGTTTTGTCACCAGGCTTTCAACAGAAGTTGAGACAAGTTAGGAAAAAACAAACAAACAAACACCCCCCCCAAAAAGTTGGTTTGCAGTTGTGTAATAAAAGTAAAAACAGTGGTTTCTACTATATAGCCTTTAGGGGCAATATACTATTGTAACAAACTCAAAACACTATGTACCATTTGATCACACCTGCCCTTGAAATATTGTGACTTTAAAGGCTATACTTTCAAAATTGTTCCATGAACGAAATGGCCAAAAAGTTTGAGCATCACATCTGGATATTCTTCTACTCTTGACAGGCTTAGGTATCTTGATTGAACTTGCCCTGTTCTCCACTGGTGGCATGAAGGGTTTGTGTTATGGCAGTCTCAGACATCCTGCTTTCAGCCTAGCAGTCCAACACAGCATCCCAGCTGTGTTTCCCTGCAATTCTTTGCTGACTGCCTGCCATCAGGGTTCCCTTCATTCCATACATAGATTTGTACACTTAAAGTCTCCAAAGAAAAAATAACATGATTTCACCACCCCTTGTAAGAGTCTCCAAAGCCAGCAGTGGGACATTTGATGCATTACTTGGTCTGCACAGAAAGATCAAATTGTCAGCTGATCCTTGCATTGGCAAGGCACAGGGGCACGAGATCATTCTCCTGGACGAGTGGTAGATAAGAAAGGGAAAGCATGGATGGAATCAT
This sequence comes from Haemorhous mexicanus, assembly GCF_027477595.1. Lineage (NCBI taxonomy): Eukaryota > Metazoa > Chordata > Aves > Passeriformes > Fringillidae > Haemorhous > Haemorhous mexicanus. The sequence continues at coordinate 23,676,073 of NC_082348.1, read as the reverse complement.
TTGACAGATTCAGGTCTTGACCCTTATTCTCCTCCTAAAGTTCTCTGAGGAAGAACCCCTGAAGGTCTCATGCCACAGCAGCAGCCTTGGCAGAAGACAAGTAAGGGACAAGGATACATACTGCCACAGGCACTGCAGAACCTTTGTATCAAAGGCTAAGGAGCAGGTGGTAACAATCACTTGCAGGTATTTCTGCTGCTCTGCTGTGAGAATCTCCAGAGCAATGACAAGAGTAAAGGAAGGAGGGATGTCCTCTACTGGCCTGGTTTTGAGAAGCACACATCCTTCAGCAATGCAGTCTGGGAAAAAACTACTCTGATGCCCTGTTCCAATTATACTTTTTGCCCTTTGAAAGCAGGTTTTCTTTGAAGTGATAAACATATTTACATCATGAACTGGGCTTATATCATCAGCACTCAGCCTCCAAGCCTTTGGCTGCAGAATACCTACTCAGAACAATACCAGCTTTTCACAAACTCTGCATTCAACTGGGTATCTCACCCTTCCCTACAAAAGGACTCAAGGCTTTTGCTTACCTATATAGCATGGGCATATTCTTCTGCTCAGCTCAGTTCGAAAATCAGGAGGGATGGCAAAACAAATGCCATGTGGCAGTTTGTGCTCAGTTTTGACGTAAAACACATTTTTCCATCTATGTCCACAAGCCTATGGATATAAAACAAACACAGCATTTGACATGGAAGCCTAAGAAAGCCAGCTGCAGTCTGACAAACAGGCCCAGTAGTTAATACATACAACAATAGATCCGCCCTCCTTTGGCTGCCTGGACAAGCTGACACCCAGCCACTGATTATCCCGCTCTTCCAAACACGTCTTCCCACAGCGCTCACCACTGGGATGGCCTAGGAGACAAAGACCAGGGCTCTGAACAGAGGGACAAGGTGAAGAACAATGTGGTGGGTAACAGGAGAATTCAAGAATATTGGGGGGGACACTGCAGCAATTTGGGTGAGGTGGATCTGACTTCTTTCTCTGTCTTACACAGGTCATGTAGACTTTTTACTCTCTTCTTGAGCAAAGGTATGATTGTGGGTAGCCAAAGGGAACATACTGGCTCTGAATGTGACAGGCTGGCAGGATGGCTTCTCCATCCTTACTCAGATAGAAAGTGACATTACACTCAATTCTGGTGAAGGGCTGTCCCTGTAAGTGCTCTTCAGCCTAAACGTTCCTAGGAAACACAACTGCCACCTCTGCTGGGGATGGCACATCATTACCTATGCACGTCCTGCATTCTTCGTTCACTGTTGGAATCATTCACTAGCAGCTCTTAGTGTTAGTTCTTAAGCAGAGATATTTTTTTAAAACCTTGAGAGAACACACTGAAATGACTTATAGCTCGCCCCACAGCTCAAAAGGCTAAAGTATTGCCAAGTGAGCAAATATTTGCTTTCTTCTGGAAAGTAGTAGTGATCCCCACAGTAAGGAGAAGCTACACATTTATTCTAAGTTATATAAAGGAAGTTCTTAATTTTAAGATGTTTGCATGGATAAGCATTAATCAAATTGTTGAATCGGTATTATCTATGCATCAGCATGATAGTTTATGAAAAAAACTTCTTACTAAATAAGGAAACACATTAGGTCATTTGAACAAACTTTTTTGCTTAATTTTCAAAACTTTCTCAGATTGAATACAACAACAGCTGAACCCAAAATGTTTGAGGTTTAAGGGTTAGTTTAGTTACCCAGAAGAGGATGTCAGTACAGACCACAGAATACTAATGCTGATGGGACATTGCTTGCACAGAAAAAAGCCCCATAAATCACACCCCACACCTTCTCACCCCTTGCCCCACCAAAAAGCCTGCAAAAATTAACCCACCAAACAAAACACCTGTGCCGAGAGCAGAACTGGCATTTATTACTGTCCAATGCATTAGAGAGTTTAAATAAATACATAGATTTTCCTATTGGCTAATGTCAGAGATGTGAATTTCCATGTACTGAATATATACTGCTTTTCAGAAACAAGCGTGGAATTTATTTTTGGAGTTATATAATGGAAAACTTCTCACTTCTTAAGGGAGATATTTCCATGGTTTACATGAATTATGAAGCACATTAATCTGATTGAGATACCCTTAGAAAAGAAAATGCCATTACACTCCCATGTGCAAGAATTAGTCCTCCTTTAAATTGCACCAGGCACTTCCGGTAATTCCCTTCTAGCAATGAGTTCCATCCTCTTCTAACAATGTCTTACCTGGGATTTGCTTTATGTGGATTTGCAGCAAATGGAAGAAGTAGAGAAGACCAGACCAATAAATTTAGACCCCAAGAGACCGAGACTTCTTATCAGTAAATCAAATAAAACCAGACAATGATGATGTGAGAGATGAGTAAGTTCAGCCTGTTTCAGTGCTTCCTTCCCGCGCCTCTTTCAGAGGTTTGTAACAAGAAAAAGCACTACATTCTTTGACACTCACTGGATTTCATTCCCCTTTTCCTTTGCTCCAGTGTATGTTGATTCAGGATTATTTTGGCCCTCTGTTAACACGCTGCCTTATGTTTCCTTGCTTTCTCTGACTGGCAAGTATTCAACCACCTTGAAATTGCAGACTTTTGTGGGAGAGAGAAGCAAGAACTTGACATCCCAGACACCCTGATGAGTCCCTGCTCAGGGTATGACAGTATAAAAGTTTTATCAAATGAGAAAATGCAGTACTCTGCACAAGCAACAGAGCAGCACTGCATAAGCTCAAGAGGACATGGCAGCTTGGCTGCCTCAGGGAAAAGGAGCACGTGCTGTCATAAAGTCACTGAGAAATAAGTAATTGCCCATGCCTGTGTACATTACACAGCTGGAAGATACACTTCTGCTATAATCCCCTCTGAACACATTCACAGAAACAATGCAACTGCACACAAATATGGTCATAACTTATAAAGCCATTTCTGGTTTTGGCCTCAAGGATCATAATACAGATGTTTGCAATGTCATCTGAGAAACCAGTTCTATATAACTTGCTCCAGTGTTTTCCATGCCCAACAGCCTCTCATCACCCACTTTATCCTCCCATAACTCCTCTGGTCCCATTGCTAATTGATGAAAACGATGGAGTCTGCTGCAAAGGCAATAAGCCTTCTGATATCCTGCTCCTAGGTGTCAGGGCCTCAGAGTCTATTTCTACTCCCCCAGGAACTACTTTCTGTTTTCACAGATCTGATGGGTTTTATCCCTCTTATGTCCCTCAATGACTTCAACCCAAAACATTTTAAATGATACCTGTTTCCATCCCTCTGTGATAGACCTAGGTCCAGAAGATACCATGTTCCTTGGAATAGTATGGCTATTTGAAAGAGGTCACTTGCAAGGTATGAGCTGTGCAAGCAAAATAAAAAAGCCACACTACCAAAACTCAAACCTACTGAAAAAGTTGAAGAGACACAGCTCTGCCTTTGGGGAAAACTATTAACTGTTCACTTTTCCATTGTAATGATTCAGCTGGGGGAGCTAGAGGGCAATTTGTTCACAGGTTAATTGTAGCAGAGACTTGAAGGAAGGGAGCAAGACTGAAACTGCAGGCAGAGCTTTCTGGCCTTATGTTAAACAGTATGCAGAGCATTTACCGTATTCATTTGTAGCTAAAACTAATTTTTTCTTTAGACTGGATGGCAAATGGCACAAATTATTTCCTATATACTTTAGCCAGTCAATCACTGTTTCAAATCTGACAGCAATGCTATTGAAGAATTTCTATAATATTTCATATGTCCAAAATTCAATAGGTCAAAACATAAAAAAATTTCGTGTAAATTCCTCTGCAATAATCTGTGACTACCCCAAACTGATGTGGGCAAGGATTTGAAACTCAAGACTAGAAGATGGACACTTAGTGCTTGAACCTGAAGCACTGTATTTTGTACTTGTGCCTGAAGTTTGATTACAAGCCTCCGCATGTAACATAAGCCATTATTTAAAAATACTCCACATACAAATAAATCTGCAGTCTAGAACACTTGACACCATAAACAGAAGTACTAGAACTCCAAAAGAGACTTAAAACTCTCCTATTCATCAATCAGAGAGAGATTTAAAAGTGCTAATGAGGGGCTAGGAAGATGAAGCCTTGCTAGTGTATCTCATTGCTCTTTTCAGCTCTTAAACCAGCCCAGGGCCTGCAACATCTTGAAGAACATTAAAATTCTTTAAAGTAGGTCTGGATGAGTTATCCCAGATACTGTGATGACTGCAGCATAAGACTGCTTCCAGCAGCTCTTTTGCCACTGAGGAAGCAGATCGGAACTTGTGACATATAAAAATACAACAGCAGTTTTGTGTGATCAGAGGCCTCCTAATGGCTCATGAATCCTTCATTAATTAGTTATGGCAGTTTCAAGGCTACTTTAGTGAAAAGGATTTTAACATATTTATGTCTCCAAGTAATTCACATCCATTTATTACTGAAGGCCAGAATTTGGAAAGCCATTTCTATTGCCTGTTATCACCTCTACTTTTTCATGACTTATAATTAGAAATTTACCACCTCAAAGATGTTTTTAGCAGAACGAAATGCAAATTAAACTATTTAAGAGCAAGACAGAAACACTTATTTCTCATTGTGCCTGTTCAGCAGCGCAATATATTGCCACACATTTTTCTAAGGAAAGTCCCTATTCCATGAGATCAGAACCCAAACTGGAATGAGTTAGACGAGAGATAATTAAGTTCAGCTTTGTAATTGCAAGTTCCCCTGCATATTTCTCTGACCTCAGATACTATGCCACTTCATTCATATCCCATGTTCCACAGCTGCCTTTGGCTTCTTCATTGACCTCAATGACCTGTTGTACAATACAGCACTTCTTTTCAGCTTCTATTTAACTTCAGAAATACTACAGACAAACCTTAGTGATGCAAAGATGTCATCTTTGCAGAAATGAAAACCTAGTTTGCAAAAATGTGGTATAACTATTGTTTTAAAAAGTATGTTGTGTAACCTGCAGCCTTCAATCCTGGGAATAGAGGCCATGTTAAGCTGAGCCTTTGGAATGACGTAAACTTTTTCATGTATCTGTTGCCTCATTTCACTTAGAATCCCTTAAACTACTGAAGAACAACCCATCATATTATTTCTTTAGAGATTTTGTTTCTCCATTGGTTAATGAGCAAACCAAGAGGCACTGCAGACGTTTGTAATTTTCAAAGAACCTGAAACTTTCAACCCTTCCTTTTCTTCCCCCACACAGTAAAGGACTATTTTTACCACCAATCTAGGAACAGGGATTTATTGACTCTTAGTATATGTTACTTCATCACTTTAGTTGACCTCTTGGACTTTTTGCAAGCCTCCTCATAAGAATCAGGCAGTCAGAAAAAAAAGAAAAGGTCTTTGTTATATATAGCTTTTTAATAGATTTAGTATTGTGATGAAATTACTCAACAAAACCCCAAAATACTACTTGGGCTGGTATAAATTTAATTTCCACTCTTTCTAGCAGCAACTGCTTGTCTTTTTCTTATAGGACTACACATAGAACACCACTGAAATACCTCATGTTTTTGTAGCCCAGTTACAAAATGAAACTCTAATATTGATTTGTAGCAAAAAAAAAAAAAAAAAAAAGGATAGAACCTGTGAGTTTCAAGTTTTATACACAGACATGTAGAGAAATAATTGTTCTAGTATTTTTTTGGTTACAGAATGCTGTAACCAAACAGAGCTCCACCCTGACAGCCACCAGTTCATGGTGTGCTATTGCTTTCAAATATTTTGATAGCCCTTTTCCCGCGCTTCCCCTTACTGGGTGGTGTACTCGTAACGGACGGGATACTCTTGGTCGGAGGGTGGTAGAGTACAAGTTGAGGAAGATTCTCTCCATAGCATACGAATAGCGTGAACAGCACTGTATGCAAATGGGACAGGAAGAGAGCCCAAAGCAATTCACACATGCTCATGGCAACTCAGTGCAAAGCCTTCCCCTTTTTAACAAGTATCAAACTCTTGAAAGTTGAGTAAGTTCAGCCAGTTACATCTCCCAAGTATGGAGACTGTGGAGATAGAGAAAAGCGAAGTTAAATGCAGGACCCATAAAAACTGATTCAGTCAAAAATAACTTTGTTCGCCAGAAACTCCAATAAATCTGCAAGCAGGGAGAACCCATCAGCAAGACAACTGTGGCTCAGAGTTACTTTAGGGTGGCTTCTACGAAGAGAAGGCTTTGCAGGAGAAAACATGATTTAGGCACATACTTCCACCCTCTCATCCCTGAGCTTATTGCATTCACCCAGTGCCCTGAAAGTTGTACCAGCTCTCCGCAGAGCAAGCTCAGACCGAAACTCTCATGGGGCTTTTGACTCGGAGGCTGAAAGGTGCGAAACGGCTGTGGGAACATCTGTCACACCTAAGTTCCCCAAATCACGTTTTGGTGCATGTTATTTCTCTCGATGCCGCCGCTACAGTCCTCGGGCAATAGCTCTGATCTCGTCCTTTGGCGAGAGGCAGAGCACTCTGCAGTGTACGGCGGAAGGGCCCAGCACGCCCCGCAGGGCAGCGGAGCGGAGCCGCGGTGCGCGGAGGGCAGCGGGCACCCACCGGCCGTGCCCGGCCGCCGCCCCGCCGGGGTCTCCCCGCCCACGCCCCGCCGCCGACTCACCCAGCTGGAGCTGCTCGCACTCTCCGCTGGAGCTCCCCCCGATCCGGCACCGGAATACGGCCCCGGGGTTGATCACCGACTCGTTGGCGGGCCAGCTGGCCCGGGGCGCGCCCGCCACCAGCCTGCGGGGCAGAGACGGCAGCGTGAGGAGCCGCGGCCAGGACAAGGCGCGACGGGCCCCCGCGGGGGCGGCCGGGCCGGGGACTCACCATCGCTCCTGGCCGTGGCGGTGCAGGAGAACCGAGTACCCGAAGAGGGTCCCGTTGCTCCCGCGGAAGAGCAGCGCGTGCTGCGTGTCCAGGTTGTAGGGCCGCGCCGTCGGCAGGCACTGCCACAGCAGGAGCAGCGGGGCGGCCCAGCCCGCAGCGCCCCGCGCCCTCCCGCAGCTCCGCATGGCTCCGGCCGACCGGCAGCGCACCGACGCCGGCTTCCCGCCTCTCCGCTCAGCGAGAGGAGAGGGCAGGGCAGCGCCGCGCCCCGCCCTGCCCTGCCCCGCCCTGGGTCACCCTCCCCGCAGCCCGGGCTGGGGGTGTCCCCGCCAACGGGGGAGTCACACGGGCACGCCGCCGCCACCTCCTCCCGCCGGCCGCAGCCCCTCTCCCTGCCCGGGCGGCGGGGGTCGGGTTTCTCCCCGCCCCGTCCGCGCCCGCGGGGTCGCCGCGGAAGGGACGTGGCCCCCGTGTCCCCGGGCAGTGCACGGCTCCGTGGGACTCGGCCATCCCGACACCGGCGGAACAGAGAGGGCCGCGTCCCCCTCGCTTCGCCTCGACACACTTGGCCGGCCGGGCGGGCAAAGGGGGAAGGAGATGCTGGAAACTTATCCTAAAATCTCCCGCCGAGCAGCGGGCGGGCAGCTCTACCCAAGCGCAGGAGCGTGTTCTGAAAAAGGAAGTGTGGAGAAGATTGAGATTTCCTTTTAGATTTAGGAAGAAATCCTAGTACCCCTGTGTTGAAAGCCTTGCCCACCGTCGCTGTGCTTAGGGGGTCTTGTCTGCTGTCCCACGGTGGGGGCTATTTGATTCTGAAACCAGTACCGCACAAGCAGAGCACAGTGAGCCTGGCCTACTCATGTTGCGCAAGACTGAGCACTGCTGATCGCTCCTTCCTTTCACGTGTGATGTAGTCAAAACAGCACCCCATCGCTTTTTTTTTTTTTTTTATATTTTAGAGTAACTTTTTCACAATCCTGTTCAGTTCCTCAGTTGCTGACAAAGTTAGCAGCCATGCCTCCAGACAGCAAAGGAACAAAGGAAAATGAGCATTGTGCAAGAGATCTGGTATTTGGCAGACCTTGTAAGGGCTCCCTTGATCTTAGTGAGGAGCTTTTCTGTGTGTGTTTTCAGCAATCAGTTGCTGACTCTTGATTTAGCTCATACCGAGTTGTGTTCATCCTGAAATCAAGGCTTTTATTTCTATCTGCAAACCTTGCCTCACTGAAGTCCTTTGAATACCAGGGCTTCCCTGTTGCTATAATAATCCCTGTATATGGATGACCCATGTATAATGGTATTTTGAATCTGAGAAACAAGAACAAAAGAACTTGTAAATGAAAATTTTAGTTACAAAGATTACTTACTGCATCTGGAATAAAATCCAGTATGATTGCAACTATCAAATATTACACACATTAGAAATAACAGTGAGATTTCCCTAATGGAAATTTAGAACATGGCATTTTAAGCTTCTTGGAAAAATACCCCCCTTTCATTTCCATTAAGTTAGTGGAAATGTGGAAAGTTTCACACTTCTGCAAAATGCTGAGCAACTACCAGAGCGGGGAACTGAGGCAATGCAGAGTGAAACATGTCATCCTGACCACATGCAGATGTGTAGTTTCTGGAATGAGATCAGCACAGTGGAAGATCTGAGAGCCAGTCAGCAGTGTATCTTTTTTTAAGCCCTCATCTCTTGAGCCATCAGAGGGCTTCTCGGGATGACACTGATGTGGAGCAGTGGCTGTTTCGTGCAAAGGAGTCAAACAGCTTCTCAGCTGCTATTCATCTTCCTTCCAATTACCGACATCAAAGGAGTTAAAACAATCAACAGCAGCTGTGAATCTGCATTTCTACTACTCAAGAAGTTTTCACCCTCATTTTCAAAGCAGCAAAACAAGCATGATTCAAAACTGAAATGCTAAATTGTGGTTTAGTTGGTGAAAAACTGTAACATGGTTATACCACCATGATGCAGGAACCATGCTGACATGGTGGCTGGGTTCCTAGCTGACAGGAAAAGGTAGATTATAAAGTTGTGGGATTCAACTATTGGTGCATACATAGCTGCTTAAAAGCTAGGATATGAAATTGAGACCTCTACATCACCTGTCAGGAGGAAATGTGTGTGTTGTCTCCTAGGCTGTGCTAGAGTGGGTGTGGTCATGATCCACCAGGCATCAATGAAATCAGTGGAATATAAATTACTGGAGAGTCAGAAATCTATACTTTGAGAAATATTGGCAGGTTTCAGTACCATTCAGGTACCAGGTAGAGATAGAGATTAAATGCAAATGACAATAATGGAGAGAGAATTTGAGTTTTATTAGGGATTAAGAGAATTTGCAGAAAAGGTGGAACCAACACTGGAAGCCAAGTACCTGTATTTATGAATCATATATCAGTTATGTATCAGTTTATATCTAAGTTATCCTAAAATAATATAAAAAGTTCTCCCCAAAACATCTTGCTGCTATTCATTTGCCCCAGCACATCTCCCACAGTACCTCTGTGGGTTAATAACACTAGAAGCAAAATATCACAGTGACTTGCTCTTGTGCTTGAATTTGGTTCACCATCTAAGGCAATTTCAGAGGAGCCAGTGGGATGATTTGTTAATTATATTAGTCTGCAGTTTGGCAGCATTTTTTACAGCAGATGTGTGCATTTCATCTGACTGTCCTCATCTCTTGCTGCTTGTTCTTGAATCATACTGCTGCCCCTGTTACACTGATACTGTTCAGTGTCTGAGCAGTGAAACACGTCAGAGAAGTGATCTGGGTTAAAAATAACTCAGCAAAATCCCCCAAATCTAGATGAGATTTGTAGTTTTTATATTGTGTGGCTGGCCAGTTGTATTGGTTGTATTTATAGGATGGTTTAAACTGATGCTGCAGCTTTAGGAACTTTCTCAGGTAACAGCCTTAACTTTCTAGAAGTAGCAAGTCTACAAAGTTAAAACCTTCACATCTAACTTAAAATGAATCAGTTTCTTTTCCTTCTCTTCCCTTTTCTTTCCCTTCCCTTAAGAAGTGAAAGAAAATTACTGAAGGAAGAAGATCCTGATTCTGAATGTCTGTACGCTTTCTTCTTCGGAACATATAATTTTTGGTTCCCTAAGTTAGAAGGCATTTGTATTAAATTAAGTCCTGTGTATGGGCTGGTGTTGGGTAACTGATCACATGACTGTTTTTGCTGTGTTATAAATATATGAAAGCATGTGTTGCTAAAAATCTTCATGGATATGGCTGCTTTCAGCTGTCCCTGGTCTCCCGTGTGTCATGTAAGCCTACTACTGCTTATGGAAGAGTGTCTCCAAATCTACTCTGAATTAGAAATAAAAACAATCAGTGGTTTAGTTCTTGCTCCTAATTAGAAAGACATGAAAGTTTAATTTTTAAATTGTCGAAGTACGTAAATAGTGCTATTTCTAATTTGAAGTTTCTAAACATTTCTGATTTACTGAAACATGGAAAATCTAGGGTTATGGTCAGATCATAACGATGTTTTATTTTTATGTATGTTTCTCCTCCACCACCCCCCAACAATGGCAGTGGGCCACAAAGTCTATTATTCCTATGCTGTCATCTGAGAAATTATAGAAGGCAAATACACTTTTACCTCTAAGGCTGTCTTCAAGAAACTTCATCTTCCCTCTGCTGTAAGATACATGTGAGCTCTCATGAAGAGGTTGTATTGTCCACTGACAAGTATAATTAAGCACAGATGTCTGAGGCACCAAAAAGAAACAAATGTTAGCAAGGGTCTTAATTTTATCATTTTGCTTATATTCTCTTTAGAGATCTTAATTTCACCTAGAATCAGTTAAAGAGAAACAATATTTTAATTTAATCAGCTTATAATATATTTACACTCATGTGATGTCCTTTTAGGAAACTTGTTAAAGAAGTTTTTTCTTCCCTTGAATTGTGCTGCTGAAGTAAAGACTGATCTGCCAAAAGAGCTTTCCAGTATTTAAACATATAATAATGGCGTACAGACAATGACTACGGCAACCTGATTAGAAGAAGCAAACAAAAGATAATTGTAGTTAGCAACAGCTTAACTAATAACTGCATTTTGATTTCCAGATAGGTAGGACTGGGAATTAATCATTATATGTATATGTGTGATTGATGCATTGCATATCCTTTTTTATTTCTTAAAATTTTGTCAAAGATTCTTGAGTTGCAAGATCAGACATGACTAAATAACTGGTTCTGAGCAGAATTGGGCAGTAACTTCTTTTCCCATCCCAAAGGAGTTGCTGAACTTTTGAAACTTTCCCATCTGAAATTCAAACAAAGAGTGTTTTCATGCACCATTTCTGTGTCTTTCTTTGTAAAAGTCTGGTTCAGCACAGTTGCAGCATTTTTCCATTATTATCAGTTTTTAAAACAAATATTTTAGTTAGATCTAATATCATTTGAGATAAAAAGGAAATATGTATGTTCAGAGAATTTCAACATAAAAAATGTTTTTTTTTCCAAAATTAAAAATTTATTTAAATCAACACTTTCCCGTAATTAATTTTCCATAATAAATTAATGTTTCAACACATTCATCTCTACGCAGAAAAAAACATCTGACCATTTATTGATACTGTGTTTCTTTTTTTCATGTTTCTATATTTTTCATATTTCTATTTTTTCATAGCTTCCACATGTCTGCTGATGAGATAGGATGCAATGGGAATGGAACAGAGTCTGAAAAAACTTTTCCTAGATTTATTTCTTAGCTGCAAAGCAATTTTAAGTTAGACATTGGTCTGTTGAATCTGCTAAGCAAAATAAACTGGAGCACAAGGTAAAAGCACAAGCTTGGTTATTTAAACAAGTAGATATTAGATTTGCTGAAAAGAAGGATCAGTTCTGTACTCAGGTATGAATTAATTTGGCACTTACCATTAATGTTAGTTTCAATTTGCATCAGTGTTTAAGTATGTGCATATGTCAATACAATGACAGTGTTATGTTGTACAGGACTGCCTTAATTGTTTTCATTTTCCAAAGGTTTCCATATGAGAACACTTAAATGACTGAATATTTTGAGTGGAATGTAAGGTTCTTTTTTGACTCTCTCATTTATTTTAAGGGTTTTTTAAAATTAATTTCTAACAAAAAATAGGCATGGGTGCAAGTTGGGCAATTAATAGTTTAGAAACTGAGTCAAATGGTGCTGAGGCTGAAAGCCTTTGGCCCTACAGAAAAACTAAGCACTAAGAAAACAGCCCCCAAATTAGAAAGGGTGGATGTGTGTGGACCATGTTCTTCCAGCAGTGACAACAGCTAATATTTCAGATAGAAAAAGTATCTCACAAGACCTCCTTATTTCTTGAAAATAATCCACCAAAAACCAAAACTGAAACAGTTGTTGGAAGAGAACTGTTGAAAGGAAACATCTGGAGGAAATGCCATTCCAATTTCAGTCTTGTGTTCAGTACACCATAACATGCATTTTTCAAGATGTGATACTGTGCTTCATCAGACAACATCACAATGAGATCATACCTCTGAATATGGACTCCAGGTCACCTTTATGAAGGATGGTAATCATTGTGTCTGATTCTGCTTCCTGAGAGAGTATATTAAAAATATTTTTCATCTACTGGTCATTTCTTTGATGCTAGCATGAAATCCTAGATATGCCCAAAATGATTGCTGCACAAACTCCTAATCTATGTGAAGATGGAAGGAGGCTTCTCGAAAGAGGAGCCAGCCCTGAGAGTTCAAGAGAGTTGCAGAGAAAAGTCTAAGACAAACCACAGCTAAATCCAGAACAACAATATGATAAGAAGCAATTATGGTAGAGGGCAGTGAAAACTGGGTGATTTTGTATAGCCGTATGAACAACATGACACTTTTGTAATTCTTCAGAAGAGAAAATAAAAGATTTTGAAAATGAAAATAAAATGAAAATAAAAGATTTTCCTAGATTGTTATGTTTCTTATGTATATATATAAATATTGTTCTGGTACTTCTTTCATGGATACTCTTACTATGATTCCAAAACCCATTTATTCCCCATACTGTGTCTTCATGAATTTATTAACCTCTTAAAAAATTAGGGAAAACAAAAATTTTCTGGCAAGCTATCAGAGCTCTAGCTGTTAAAATGTCAACTTAAAATGCCCTTAGTACTGGCATTACATTTGTAAGTAGTCGTTTGCCAGCTGTGTATCTGTGATTTCACAGTTTTATCAGGTCCAATAAAAGTTTAGACCTTGACAATTTAAACATTAAGAATTCTTGTTGGCTTTCAGGAACAAGACCAAATTTATATCATTGTCATTGGAGGAGAATTTTTTTTCAAGTTACGCTTGCATTAAAGGAAAATGCAGTAGTATTGAGATTAGGCAGACAACAAAGTATGTAGAGGATGTACTACTAAGAATTCATCCACTTACAGGTAACCTTAGTTATTCCTGTTATTTTGCCAAAGCAGGCTGTGTCTATGTGCCTGTTTTTTTTTCTCTGTTTATATAACAGGCACTATAAACCATGTTACATGTTGTTGCTAGAAAACTTGGAATGAAATAAACCAATGAGATGCTGTTTTACTTGACAAAGTTTCTCTGAGTTGTCCTTGCTCTGTTTTTGAGTACTGCATGTAGTAGCTTTAATATTTTCTTTTTAGGTTTGATTTTGACATGTCCTAATTCTCAGTTTATTTCTGAAATGTTTTGATTGTGGCTGGATATATTTGAAATGTATGTGGCCTTTTGTGCACTTGTGAAATCTATAGACTTATTGCCCAGTATACATGTATAAACCATGCACATTTGTATTTTAGTCTCATATTCTATGGGCTATGTCTTCTGTTGCAAAATGGACCTGAGAATACATAGCATACTCATGCTTTTCCTTTCACTTTTTCTAAAAATTTACACATTCTAGATACAATGGGATCAGGTCTGAAAAATGTTATTCCCCCTTTTCAGTGAGTGCTTACTGTACCTGAGCAGGTGCACTGCAATATATCTGGTCTGAGAAGAGACCTGAGTGCATTTTTTCTTCAAAGAATATTGATATTCAGCTTTTGTGGCTAAAATGCACCACTCCCAAAGCAATCGTGTGTTACAGCAATGCAATAAATAAGATACCTTAACAAAATTCAGCAAAGGAGCCTTCCCATAAAAACAACATATTACAATTCAGAGATGCCAGTGGTTTCCTAAGGAAGGAATAGGATCTATAATTTTATTTCCTTTTAATGAAACAGTACTTCCAAAAGTCAAGGAAAGGCCATATGTGTTCTTGCACATAAGTGGTAGTTTGCATCCAACTACACTTGCTGGTCTGTGTCTTTGAGGGGAGGTCTGCACAGACACATAGAGGAGTTACTGTCTGCATACACATTTATAAAGAGCGGAAAGCACAGTGAAACTGGCTGTTTAATAACCCCAGTGAGACAATCACTGGCGTCCTGGGGGACCATGCAGGTGCGTGCTCAGCTGTAGCACGGCTCTGAATTTTGGTGAACTGAAAGTTCAGCTCATCCATGAGCTCCTGGTTAGAGACTCAGTGACAAGTTGTACCAGTTTCCATCTCTGGCTGGGAGCTGGTCCCCAGCTGGGTTTGTTTTCCCCCAGCTGCTGCGCCGGGCACCTCAGGGCTTGGCCATGTCCGCCACATGTTCCCTGTGTTCTCCCCCATCTTGTCCCAAGGCTGAATCCACGACGCCTGGCAGGGAAGGTGTTGTGCCTTGAGCCTTGAGGGATTGCTGGCAGGTTGCTTAGGACATCCCTGGCAGGCCATGGGCACCAGGCTGGCTGCAGGCGCCCTGTGGGAGATGCTGGCGGCTGCCCTGCACTGCACGCAGCCGGTTCCAGCCGGTTCCAGCCGGTTCCGGCCGGTTCCGGCTGGTTCCGGCCGGGTCCCTCAGAAGCTCCTGAGGGCTGCGCCAGGCAGCCATTTTGCGCACACGTCTGCCAGTCCCTGACAAAGGACAAAACGCTGCTCAGGTGGTGAGGTGTGACAGGAAAAGAGTGAGGGACAACCCTGCAAGCACCAGGGGTAGGGCAGGAGCGGGAAAGGTGCCACAAGTGCCAGAGCAGAGGCTCGTCTGCAGCCTGCGAAGACAAGACGCCATTAAAGGCACCCAGGCTGCAGCTCCTCCGGGACCCCATCCTGGCCCAATGGATATGGCCTGGAGGAGCTGCTGACTGTGGAGAGCCCATTCTGTAGCAAGCTTTCCTGAAAGAAGCTGTGGCCCTGGAGAGCTCACACTGGTGCAGAGCTTTCCTGACAAGAACTGTGGCCATGGACTGCCCATGCTGGAGCTGGTTCCCCTGACAGGAGCCGTGGCCCTGTAGAGCACCCATTGTAGCAAGTGACGGGCATTGCACCCATGGTGGAGCAGGCTCTCATGACAGCCACTGTGGCCCTGAGGAGGCTACACTGGAGCAGCTTCTCCTGATAAGAACTGAGCCCCATGGAGAGGAACTTCAGCCCATGGACAGGAACCTGCAGCCTGTGGACAGGATCTGCGCTGGCGCTGGGGAAAAAGGTGAGAAGGAGGGAGAGGCAGGAAGGGGCTGTCATGTACTCATAGTAACCTCACACTCCCCATCCCCTCTGCACCTCTTGGACATGGCTGGGGGATAGAGGGGACCTCAGAACGAAAGAGTGAAATTGAGTGGCTAATAGAAGTGTTGGTGTTGGGGAAGGTGGTGTTTTAATTTGGCTCCAAATCTTTTACAACTGGCATGAAATGATTTTCCCAGAACTTGATCAATCTTTTCCTGATGCAAGTGACTTGTAAGTGATTTCCCTAGCTTTACCTTGACCCCAAAGCTTTTTCAACATACTTTCTGCTCGTGTCCTCTTTGAGCAGGACAGTGAGAGAGAAGCTAAGTGGCTCTCTGGCAGCCAGACAAAGTCAGCCCAACACAAAGTTCCAGGCCTTTTCCAATTCTACAATATTGCTTCCAGTGTAAATAGACTGGAGCTGTAAATTTTGAGGTATTACCAATATTCAATATCTAGTACTGGCAGAAGAGTCAAGCTCATAACTAAACAGTAAGAAACCACACATTTTTTATTTTTACAGGCTTTAAAGTGATGTTAAGTTTCTCATACAAGGTATAAGCAAAGGTTCCAGCTCTTGGTTGTACAAATATCTCACTGGGGTTTACAGCTGTTACAATCTCAGTATTACATCTTGTGATCTCACCTCTGGTAGCCCTTTCCTATGACAATCCTTCTTGGGATTGTACAGAGGGTTACAGAATTTAAAAAGAATTGAGGATCTTGTTCTCTATGTGTGAATTTTATCAGTTTGAGATAAGGTGAGTGGAGAATCTACAGCACAGTATTTATGACATAATGCTTAGAGATATGAAAATGCACCATAATTGTAAGAACAAAAGGTTTTCTTCTTGTAGGCAGAGTACAGTTATCTTTTTATGGTCATGATTTTAGAACAAGTGAAAAGATTACTTATAAAAACCCCACACCTATATTTAAACACCATTATAAATCCTATGTGATAGCACTTTTAATTTTATATGAAAAGTTATGTTGGTATTAACCTACCACTTGACAAAACAGCAAAAATAACTAACTTAGCCTTTTTCATTCTTGTGACATATCTGAATCACAGTTCTCTCTTTATCCCCTCAGTCAGGATTATTTTGTGTACAAAACTGACCATAAATGAGCATACAGTTTGCACCACAGGCATGCCTGTGGGGTAATAAGACATAATATCTGTTTGGAAAAATGAGTGTTACTGATCTAAAAAAAAATTCTGCTTACTGAGATCACAGAAGGCAGTTTGGAGAAAAGTAAACCAGAATTTAAGTGTCATCACAGACTGATTAAAAATAAGATGTTGAATATGTATTCTGTGTAGCTAAGACAAAATTGTGTGTTTCACAGAGAAACAAACTCTGATCTAGAGCTACCACAGGCTGAAGATCTTCAGCAATGGGCCTTGTCTCTGTGACCTCCAGTAGCTGTTACAGCTGTTTGGCATTTCATTAATGAAGCAGAGATTTTTCCACACTATTCACTATTCAAGCTTAGACTGGGTTTGAAATTTTTGCTCTTTTAATAGCTAAGGGAGTTTTTCAATTTTTTTTTAACCAAGCTACAATTTGTGTATTTGTCTGGGACTGCGTGAACACTGAAGTATGATCATTAGATGAAATCAGATTAATGTGCTTTGCAGTGTGATTTTTTCAGTTGTTTTTTAGGTTTTCTGGCTAATGAAAATTGATCTTCTAATTAAAACCCTCACAAAAATTCTGGCGTATTTATTTAAAATATGATTGTGTAAATACTTGGTACAGTGTATGAAAAATGGGTTCTCTGGTTAGATGAATTTTCCCAAGATATTTGTATTTTGAAATGATTTAGTGTGCTTTAATGTCTTTATTACATAATATCAGTGTTATAAACTTTCTGTTTTGTGAAAAGATCCTACAGTTTTGTCTTCAGAAGTAGAAGGAAGTGGAATTTTGTATATCTCTTTCTGAACAAATTTTATTTCTGCTATTGCAGTTACTATGAGCACAAGTCAATAAACAGCCTTCCTCATGTCCCAGTGATTCTAAATCTTTCAAAGTTGAGTTTAAAGGTCTTTACGAACATAAAACTTATGAAAATACTGAGTTAAAAAGGCAGCCATCAGTTTAAAAATAAATCTGTTTCAGATAATTTTGACCATTTTACCACTTAGACATTTTCAAAGTTATTGCTTGTCGAGACAGTGAATAAGTGAATACATGAGCAAACCTGATAATCAACCAAACTTTTATATTTTGAAAAGCTTGAGTTGGGTATATCTCTTCATGATTACAGTAATAACCTTCTGAACCCAGCTGAGTCATGTGCATTTATCTTTCTTCTTGTCTACATCCTTTCTTTTATTTATCTTTGGTTTTCAAGGCCAGAAATGTCTACTTTTTTTGAAATTAAACTTAGATTTGTGTCATTTCAGTTTTCAGAAGCTTTTTGAATATTCATCTTGTGTTGGCTGCTTCTTCTCCTTTCATGGTTTAGCTCTTGAAAATGCTGTTAGACACAGTTTGTACAGACTGGG
The DNA here is from genome assembly GCF_027477595.1 of Haemorhous mexicanus. NCBI lineage: Eukaryota > Metazoa > Chordata > Aves > Passeriformes > Fringillidae > Haemorhous > Haemorhous mexicanus. The sequence goes on along the minus strand of NC_082348.1, from coordinate 23,658,193 downwards.
AAATCAAATAGCTCTGTTTAGTCACATGTGTCAGCCAGTAGTACAATTCTGCCCCCAAACAGATACTGGGGTCCAGTGTTCACAGTCACTCAGTTTGATGTAGCTAGAAAATATTAAATATTTTTAAAGCTTCTATAAAAAATGCTTTTTAAACCATGAGCAGCTGCAATGGCTGCTGGATTTCAGGTTTATTCTTCAGAGAAGGATAGAACAATCCTAAAAGTTAATGGTAGTAGGGGCCTGCTTTCCACAAGGGAAGAGAATTGTAGCTTTTCAAATGTCTTCATGTTTAAATGGAACAAGTTGACTGATGGAAATCTCAGTGCAAATGTTAGTGTTCCCTGAAGTTTTTTCTATTGTAATTTTCTTCTGTTAATCATGGTTCCTGTCTGCTAGCTGTTAAGTATAAGCAATAGGTAATTTTTCACAAGGGATTTTGCTTTTCCTTCCTTTGCGTATTAATTTTCACAAAGGATAAAGCAAAAAGAAAAAAGTATTGACATTAAAATTTCAGAGAAAAAAAAGTGTAATCTGGAAACAAAAATGTTTCACTTACAACCATGAATTGTTTGGAGTGTATAACTGTAATGAGTCAAAGAATCACAGAATCTTAGAATACCAGATTTGAAGGACTTCAAGAATCATCTGGTCCAACCTTTTTTGGCAAAAGCACAGTCTAGACAAAATGGCTCAGCACCCTGTGCAGCTGAATCTTAAAACTGTGCAGTGTTGGGGAATCCATCACTTCACTGGCAAGACTATTCCAATGACTGGTTGTTCTCATTGTGAAAAATTTTCTTCATGTCCAATTGGAATCTCTCCAGGATCAACTTGTAACCATTACCACTTGTTTTTTCTTTATGAGTCCTTGTGAAAGGGGAATTTTCATCTTTGTATCCATCCTTTAAATATGGGAACAAGGTGATAAGGTCTCCCCTAAACCTTTTTTCCAAGGCTGAACAAGCCCAGTTCTTGTGATACTTCCCCATATGGCAGGCTTCCCAGTCCTTGGATCATCTCTGTGGCCCTTCTCTGGATCCTCTTCAGCCTTTTCCAGTGTTTTGGGGGGTTTTTTGTGTATCAGGGACCAAAACTGAACATAGTGTTCCAAGTGTGATAAGGAAGTAGCACCTTCAGGTGGAAGATAATGCCAGGATACTGAGTGGGATAATGATTTCTTTCTCTCTGCTGGTGATGTCCGTGTTGATGCAGCTCAGTGTCATTCCTGCTGGCTTTCTTTGCCACAGCAGCAGCAGCACTGTTCATTCCCACTTGCTGCTTGTCCACCAGGATCCTCAGGTCCCTTTCACAGATCTCCCCAGGGAGATCCCAGCCTGTGCTGTGCTCCTGCATTGTGTTTTTCCAGGTTCAAGGCCTTTACAGTTATTTTTAGCCCACTCTTCCAGCCTCTTCTGGTCTTCCTGCAGTGTGGCTCTCCCTTCTGAAATGTCTACTTTCCTCATCAGTTTGGAAATTTCTTTAGGGTACACTTGATCCCATCATCGAGGTAATTTATGAAAATACTAAAGAGTAACGTGCTCAGTATTCATCCTTGGTGGCCTGCACTTTAAATACAGGAAGATGTAGAATGTAGATACAGATGTAGCTATAGCTAGAGTTGTATACACACACATACACCTATGAAAGGGAAAATAGCTATCTTTTAAAAGGATTAAAACTGGTGCCTATGCATCTTTAAAATTACATTTTAAACGTGGCAAACTGTATTTCAACAAGGGCTGTTGTGGCTGTAAAGAGAGAATGCAGCAAGCACTGTGCCACTTACAAGTAGGGAAAGTTTTGTTTAAGTCTGGGGTGATATCTGAAGCAGATTCATAAACACAAAGGAAGTGTCATGAATAGTTCTGGTATTTAGATCAGAATTGCAGCTCTGGATCCAATCAGTTGAGCACAGGGTCTGACTTCAATAGATGCATGTGTAGGAATAAGTGTTTGCCATCTAAGGCTGTAACAGCCAGCTGAGCTTACAGTGAGCCGTGACTTGTAGAGAAATACATGCTAGTAAATCATGCAGATCATATATTAAAAACTATAACATGCAGCAATACAGTTTGTTAGGCAGACTGCAGACTTTTATTCCATGTCTCAAAGCTAAATGGTGTGTGCCTGAAAGAGGGTTGGGGATGAGAGGTCACTGGAGTTAAACTGATTTACACCTGCTGAGAATCTGGTATGGTGAATTATTTTCAATCACTCCTTGAGCAGTAGGTGTTTATTTTTATCTTTCTAAAATATTTTCCTCCACTTGCCTCTGTTAGCAGTCCTTGCTGACATTAAATGTTTAGAGAGCAATTTTGCCACAAGTAGGACCAGTTTCAGTGACAGCTGAAGTTTTCCCATAAACTTGTGTGGATTATGCAATTTAAGTGGACAGAATTCTGTCTTAGCTGCCTGTCATGTTGGTCATAATCACAGTACTTTTTAAAGGGTATTTTTGTAGTCTTTGCACATATGATCTCTGCAACTCAGAGTGTTTGCATACCACACAGCATCTGCCTCGGTTTTTACAGGATCTTAACAGATGCAGTCAGGAACTATCCACAACTCCCTGATGTCTAAAAATACTCGTATTTCAGTAATCTCTTGTGCTATAATCACTGTCCCATACAAATGTAATAATAACAAAGCATTAGAAATTACTCAAAAATATCAGAGCAAGTGCCCGCAGCATGTAGCCACTGAATCTTTTCTTTAACAAAAAATAGCTATTGGCAATAGAGAATACTTAAGAAAATACTTATTTAAAGTGCTTACTTAAGGAAATATTTTGAAATCTTTGTGTCAGGACAGTTTTAACTTTAATCTTATTAGAAATACTTTGAATATCATATTGACCCCCCCATATAATAGATATAAATCTCATATTTTCTTAAACTGTTACTAGTATTTGGCCTGCACAATTTCATGTTAAGGAACCTAAAAAATTTCTTCTATTTTCTGTATATAAAAAAGAAAGAAAACTGTGTTTAGTTGCTGTCTGAAATATAGATACACTATTGTAACACAGTGGAAGGAAATCTTGGGCTCACACTTTTAGTTCTTCCACAAAAGTATCATTGACTGAAGTGAATGTTTTGCCTGAATAGAAAGTCAGAGACCAGGGTGAAATGCCAGATGAAACAGACTGCTTATAGTAACTTTAACATAAATATAATGTCCAACAACTGTGAGGAACTCCAAGTACAAATCGTGTAACTCTTTCAGATCCATGAGTTGATCTGAAGCTAAAATCCATCCTCGAGATAATTGCTGAAAAGAAGAAATAATTAGGTTCTGAAAAGAAAACATAAATAGGTACTAAAAAGTTTGCAAGCACTCATCAGTAAAATTGTGTTTGGGGATCGTTGTTGCAGAGAGAAGTATAAAGCTAACATTTGTCTAGGTTTTCTGTCTTCTGTCCAAGTTTTCATTGGCAGGAGAAGAGTATGGGTGTTGTTGGGGATTCCCAGGGTTCCGGCAGGTCTCTAGGCTACAGCCTTTGGAACTGGTGCCACAAGTAAGCCACCCACTGAACTGGCAATCACTACATGCAGGTTTTTTTATTGAGGACAGGTGTAATGAGTTCTAAAGTGAGCAAAGTAAGAACAATATTAGGTATGAACCTTCAAGGTAATACAAGGGGCAAAAGTTTCAAGCCAAGGATGAAACAGGTGTCTGAAACAGTGTGCCATTGAGGAGGGATAGAGGGAGACCAGCGTGCACATACAGGTAATCAAAGTGAGAACAGGGTCTGTGAACAGTGTATATGAATGACATCAAGTACATCTCTCCTATTACTTGAGACTTGTATGTCAAGGAAAAAGGAAATAAAAACTTGTTAGGCAGCTACTCAGAGAGAATGAGCTTTGAAATCTGATGTCTCCATATATTACCAGGAAAGAAGTCTCTAGTTAGTCAGATTATAACTCCAGCACAAAATTAAAAAAAAAAAAAACAAACCCAATCAAAAAACCAAACAAAAAACCCCCAAACAATTAAAAACCAAAACAAACCAAACCAAAACAAACCTCCAACCTCAAACCCAGGAACTGGATCTTTGTCTAATGACTTAGGGATTCTAAAGGTAAATGATTTTCAGGTATGCTCACTTTTATGGAACAGAGATCAACTAATTAACAGCTATATAACATGTGACTTGAGTGATCTATCACATATAATTATGCACAAATAATAGCCTTACATTTCAGATAATCCATAGGCAGTAATTTGTTTGGACAAGTGTCAGTGAGCAGTGATGAATAGCAAGCAAATTTAGTGAAATCAGTGTTGGTTTGTGGTTCAGTTCTAACAGGAAAATTGACATGTAGTAAATAGTGTTAATTTTGAATGTTCATTTAATTCTGCTAGAAAGGACAAGATGACAAGGTTTCAATTCTCATTTTCAGCCATTTATTTCTGTGTTGCAAATAAGTCAAGAATGTGCTCCTTACAACATGAGCAACTCTAGCTGTTTGTACAATAAAACATTCTTTGGTGACGGTGTTAATCCAAAAATGCCAGATGTATAATATTTTCATGTGTGCTTTGCTTGTGAGTTTCATGTTCCAGTTTTCTTCTCCTACAGGTTTTTGTTTTCAGGACCCAAGGTACACTGGAGAGCATTCCAAATTATCTGACATCTTTTAAGTATGAAATTCCAAAAATTTAGAATGAAAATCATAGGAACTGAGAGACTTAGGGAAGCATAAATTATTTGTTACATTCTTTAATTATTATGGTACTGAATCCAACCTTCAGCCAACAGCTAGTGATGCTATTTGTCCTTTTTTCCATATTACACAAGTTTGCTCTTTCCCCTTTTGAATCATGCTCATATACTCTACAGCCATCCTTGCTTTAAGCATGCTTGCATGACAAACCTTTGCTCAATCATTTTTATCATCTTGTATTAGAGAAATAGTGGCTGATAGGGTTACTTAGATGCTCCTTTTGTGGACCCTGTTCCCGAGTGACCATTCAAGGTTAAGTGTGCGCTGATATCCATGTAGAATCAGTTTTCTTCATAAAGGCACAGCTTTCAACACTAAAAGTGTCAACTGAAGCCCCACAGAAATAGTATTTCTCTTATCTTCTTGTGAATGAGAGCTGCCATACACTGCTGCATCTCAGTTATCAGAATAGCAGTATTAATTTGGTCAAATGAACTGAAGTTTTAAATATTCGTTATAATTTTCACAGGAGAAATAAAAAAGAAAGATGTGGTTCCCTGGATTTATGAATCCTTCCCTGGTCATGCAGCAAAGCCACAGTGGAGCCAGGGCTGCTTGAAGATGGGATTCTGATCCTGAGAGAGGCTCATCCATCCCCCTTTGCCTGGGGGACTTTGGTCACTGCAGAGCTGCTGCCTTTCAGAGTGGGAAGGCTGGAAGCCCACAGAGCTGGGTGACCTGCAGGGATGGTCAAAGGCCCGCTTAATGGAGTCACCTCATCCTTAGGCTCTGGCTCCAGAGATCCCCACCTGTCCCCTTTAATGACCATGCAAGGGGGGTTAATAAGTGGTTTAATAAGGCCTTTGGTGCCTTTTCCTGACCATCCAGCTTAGAAATCAGTAAATCAGGGAAAAATAATTTGCCTGGACACACCTCCTCAAACTCCAAGCCTGTGCAGAGCCGGAGGCTGCAGTACTACACTTTGACGTCTGGGTGGATGTGGATGTGTTTGTTGTTGGAGCATTGTACTCCCTTGGATGTAACTTGGAGTTGTGGGGCAAGCCCTTGGTAGGTGTGTGTCTGCAAAGAGCGTGATGTGTCACGGAACAAAAATCGCCATGTAGCTGCTATAGCCATTTTGCTTAGTAGGCAGATGGGAGATTTTTTGCCACTGAGTGATATGGTTCTGTTGCTGCTGCTGCTGTTTTCTTAATGCCCCATGAGAGAATGAAAAAGGCTGACACTCCTAAATTGAACTGAATGGACAGACCTTCAAATATCTTATTTTCCTGTTCAAGTTTCAAACAGTTCAACTGCAAAATATATTTATTCGGTATAAACAAGAGTACCTGTTGCTGCTTAATTTAAAGTGAGAATTAAATAATAAATCAGTAATGAAATATTAAAAAAATATAAAGTCCAGACAACCCAGGAAAGAAGGGATTGCTAACATTATGATTGCTTAGGTTCTGAGAGAAAATTTCTCAACTCTGCTAGTAATTTTCATTCTTTGGGTTTTTTTCTATAATATATGAGCAGAAACAGATGTTCTCCAATACTAACATTTGATCTGTGTGTAAAGAATTAAGGGTATTATGTACTGTCAAGGCAATGAGTGATATTTAATCATGCAGAGTCCTGTTAACCTCAGACAGAGCTACAGTGGTAAGCATCTGTATATTGTCCACAAACCTTAGAGTAACCTATTATGACAGTCAAATCTCTATAAATGATATGAAAGTATTAAAAGAAACAACAAGGTTAATTTAGATAATTCCCAACAGAGGAAGGTTTTACTTTCCAGTAGAGTTAGGGCCATGAAATAGTTTTCTTCCCATAATTCAGCAACAATTTCAGGTATCAATCACACATTTTAAAATTGAGCCCTTTTCTTAAGTATTCCAGCATGTTTAGCTACTTTTGGTTCTGCAGGCCAGCCCCAGGGTGGGCTTAAATGGCTGTTTCTGTTTAAGAGGATCACTGTCTGATATACTCTTTCTGTTGCTCCTACTCTGATTCCCTTCTTGACCCGGATCAAAGAAATTGGAAAGTTATGAAGTCAGCTTTTCACTTCAATTTTCCTTAACTACTCAGGCTGGAATGCCCAAGGGAAAAAGTGTTTAGCAATGATAGCTATGTTATTGCTGTCTCAGTACTGATCTTCTTGGCCATCAAGTTAGAATAAGTTGTGGCAGGGACAGAGGCTATGTAAATCAACCTCAGGGTTATGACAGAGCAGAGCTATGCTACAGCTCTTACCCTTCCACAAGGATGTTTTAAGTAAAGTTTCCCTGGATCTAGCATATTTAATAAATAGCAGATCTGATGCTATTACGTATAAAGTGACAGGGGCTTATTTTATATGGGCTTTGTGAAAGCTCATTTTTGCACATCCAAGTATTTGCTCCAAGTTCCCTGTAGTTTATACAGTCAATACTGGTACCGAAAAGAGGAAATTCCCCAGAGCAGCCAAGTTGCTTGAATTGAAAAGAATGCTCAAAATTACTTCTCTAATCCAGCATTTTCCAAAGTCATCACCATAAATCTGCCAAATACATTCCAAACTAGTATCTTATGACAGACTATTCCCCTTGTTATACCCAATGGAAAAGACTGTAATCCGTGCCTTCTTTGCATTAACCAAAGAGGCATACTAAAGAATGTTAATTTAGAAAAGATGAGCTTGATACAACATTTCATATTAATTTTCAGTTTGAAGAGTACTTACATAAAAAAAGAGTCCTAAAGAGCTGGATGCATCAATGAGACCACTCTTAGCAGATGCACCACTGCAAATAAGGGATTTGTTATCAAATGTTGTATGTCAATGGACAATTTGTGCTATGTCTTAATTAAAAAAGAAAATTCTGCTCTAAATATTATAGAAGAAACTCAACTATTTTATTTGTTGGAAAAGTGGAAATCATAAAATCTGAAACCTCTATAAGCCTTCAGGAAAATGTGTGCCCAGAAAAAAGAAAGGTTCTGTGAAAATTTCTCCAAATCACCTGGATTTTGACACCCTGAGCAGTCATATCATAGTCATGAATGCCTCACTGCTAGCTCCAGTCATGTAAATTGGAGTTGTGCCTAAGACAGAAATCTCAGATCCACATTTGCAAAGTGGGACAAGCTTTGCTCATGTCTTCAATAGTCTTGTGAGGCTCCTTTAACTTAAAAAGAACAGGCTGCATTCTGCTGTTTGGGGTAATACCAGAGGAATGAGATGAGCAGAACAACTATAAATAGAAATAGACAAGAATTAGAATATACATTACTATGACCTTTGCTGTTCTTAAAGTGAAATTAAGCAATACAGATGTACGGAAAATTAAAGTAGGACTTGTTGTGTGCCCTATGAAGAAATTCAGAGACCACTGAAAAATGTGAGTCTTTCAAAAAATGGGAAACACTTATTATCACTAAGGATTCCCTGGATTCTCTACCTACTCTCACCACTCATCAGATAGGGCTAGGTACATAGTCTCTGGAGAAGGAGAAGGGTAGCTGTGGACCATATAATGTACATGCATTTGTATCTGGATTTGCTATAAAGAAAATACTGCTACTTGCTTTGTCAGGGCTTGTGGCAAAGCCACCTACTAGGCACCACTCTGTGAAGAGATTTGGACAAATTCCTGTCACTGGAGCACATTATTTAAGAAAAACAATGTGGAGAACAGCTAGTGAGGTGATTTTACTTCATAAAGCTCTGTGTAATATCACCTAGATATCAACACTTAAGACAAGAAGCAGATTTAACCACTCTTTGCTGATCCATGGGGTTGTGTGGCTGTCTCTTCTTGTCTCCCTAGGGCTGGCCCCCCACACGCTCTGGAGTTAGTGCCATGCTTCTTCAATATGTCACAGAAGGAAATTAAATTAATGGCTTTCATTGTTTTTCCTGGAAGAGAGGCAAGTTTTTTTATGAGGATAAGCTATCCCTTATAAGATAGCCTTCAAGGGAAACTGGTGTGAAATCTCCTTCAGGGTGAAGCTTGGATCATTATTCTTACTCTTTTGGAGTTATTTTGGTGCTTTTTGTATAGCAAAGGACAGGCAAGACTGTAACAGTCGATTATAAATTCCTTGTCATTGAGTAAATGTAGTTTTTCCTATGTGCTAAAGATTAGTGACATCACCTCTTAATCATAGTTAATCACTCACCCTAGTATAGTTCAGCTTTGTTTGGACATTAAAGAAAAATCTGTCAGACATACTTACCATTTTTTTTTTGTGCCAAAATTCTTTTCCACATTTCATTTCCCTATGAAGTTAGCTCCAGTAATTTTGAATTCATTTAGAAGGAATGGCTTCTCTCAGTCGTCTACCCACCCACAGATGCATGCAAAAAGCAGAAAAGCTTAGTATATGATGTACTAGGAGATTGTGAGTAGCAGGCTACATTCCTCCTTGAGATGCGAGGGAACAATAGTTGTGGGTTTGTACTAACTAGGTTATTAGGAAATATCTTCCCAAGATTCCACTTTGTGTGTGTAAATATGGTTTGCAGAATAACAGCAACTCTTTCTCTCTCTTTTCTGAGTTATTTTTAGTGATAAGCCCATATTATTAATTAGCTCAATTACAAACCTGCATAAATGAGGTTGTCACGGTCAACTCGGTTTCCGTGAGACAGTTTCAAATAGAGCACAATATCATGGCAATGGCTATCGCTGCACCATCTCCATCCCCAGCTCTGGCTCTCTGACACTTCACACATGATATAACCTTAAATGGGTACTTAACTGTACCATAAGCTTCACTCTAAATTCAAGACAAACTGAGCCTGAGCCCATGAATTGGCCTGTAGCTAAGTAGAGCTGCACATAAATCCCTAAAAAACATGGTAAGTTAGAGAACTCTTGTTTATCCATTTCATGGTTTCTTTAACATTTAATGCTCCAATTAATTTTTCTCCATATTAATCCACATGTCCTTTCTGATTCCCTTGGATTATGTTTTCTGGATTTATTCTTTCTTGATTTTTTTTTTTTTTTTTGATTCATGAAGAATAAGGTCTCCTTAGTTCCACAGAATTATAACTATCACAGTTATTTCATTCCCACAAGAAAAACAGAAAAATAATTTTTTGCTATTAGACACCTACGATGCTTGCAGCATTGTTTTTCTATGGTATATTTCTTTGTTTGTTTTGTAGGGGCTTATAAAAGCAAATTTCAGCTTGCATTAAAATTTGTTGAATACCTTTAGCAGTGCACAGAAGATTACACCTAACATATGCCATCCCATGATATTTCTTTTTGTACTCTGCCTGTGGAAAAAATTGCATACTGTAAACATCAATTTATGAAATATTAGTGAATTTTAGATGTGCGATGACATATTTCTTGCTAGCTCAGGGCCAAAAGCTAGTGCCCTATTTGCAAGATATTGTTTAGCTTACCTAGTTAGTTCCTAAGCCATGATCCATTTAAGCCTAATTAATGCTATTTAAAAATGTTTTGCCATTTTTATTAAATTTTTGTTGTAAATTAAAGGATACAAAGAAAACCCACAATTTTTGGAAGCACACAAGTATAGGTGCAACAGACTTTGTGCCCTTGGAATATTTTTTTTCCGTAGGTCATATATTTACATGTTAAGAAACTAAAGGAACAATGTTTACCATGAATTCAGAAGTCCTTAACTTTTTAATTCTCTATTCATGATGTGTCTGTCTTTCCATAAGCTTTGTATTACATATAAAATGCACAGCAAAGTCTTAAAGACGTAAGATGAGCATGGAAGGATTTACCTCTAATGTAATGTAGTAGCAACCACTAATGTAGTAGCAACTTTCATAGCTTAATGTCCTTTTGTTTGTATATTTGTACTGACAGAAGCAACTTGAGAAAATTCTAGTGCATCATCAGTATTGCTTAATTCTGTGTGCAGAAATATAAGAGTAATCAAAAGATACTAGTAACCCTGCTGTTTTTCTACTTTAGCAAACTGATTTGTCGAAATACTTTTTTTTTTTTGTTTAAAAATGAGATGAGAAATTCATGTTACATGTTTTTAGTCAGCAATTAGATCTTGCAAAGCATTTTTTGATAAAATGAAATAGACAAAAATCAAGTGGCAAGAATTTACATGGGCAGCAGTTATTGAGGCAAGGATTTGTGGGAAAATAGAAAGTACTGTACAGCAAACATCCTTGCTGATCAGATAGAAAGCCTATCCATATTACTCGAATGTGTAATAAATGAAAACCCCACACATTTAACAAAACAAAGGTAAGCAGAAGGAAAATGTGTCCTAGGAGAGCATGAGAGAGCCCAGACCCAGAGGCTATTCCAGATCTGTTAGCACAACTGCCTTTAGACCTCGCCACAGAGCCAGATGTTGCTGCTAGAGTCTTCCCAAGCTTGGCATCTGGGTCCTGGCATGCCCCAGGAGCAGCCTGGGGTGCTACCCCCTCATTAGGGTAGGTGCACAAACATAAAGGCTGGGTGAATTGCTTCTTGTCTCAGCTGAAAGATCTGATTTGCTTCAGAGTGTAGATCCTCTAGACCACAAAAGGGAACTATTTGAATAAAAATGTCACAGATTAAATATTCCTCACTCTATATAAAAACATCTACATCTATTAAATTCTATTTCCCTTTTTTCTATTGGTAGGAAGCTCTTCACACACCCACCCCTCTCCCCCAGACTTCAGGCTCTGTGTAGTAGTACTTTGTCTCAATATATAGGAATTTTTAATGGCATTCCTGAGGCTGAAAAATTGTGTAAGTTTTCAGGCTGAATCTTATGAGGTTCTTGTAGCCTTTGCACAGGATGTCCATCACTGGTTGCCATATTCTGTCCTAAACAGATAGGATTTCACCCACACAATAGGGACACTGAGCAGTAACTGTAAGCCAGATCTTCAGCTGGCACAAGCTGCACTATGCTTAATCAACTTCAGTGTGAAGCTATGCCAGTTTGTACCAGCTGGGCATTTAGCCCTTTTTCTGCCCCCACATAAAAACTGTGTTTATCTGCTTTTATTGAAGCTTTACATTTTCCATGTGAGCATAAGTAACATTTTAACTTTAGAGCCAAAACTGACTTTTTATTTCATTTCCCATTTCTGCTCCATCTCCATCCATCTTGAGAATTAAATGCACACAGGGGAGGGTAAGTAAACTGCTTAGGAACATCTGGGATGCATAGTGTCTCTGTTCCAATCTCCAGGGAGAGCAACCCATTTGCACAGTAAGTCTGGTGAACATGGAGCTATTACAGGAATCAGTGGTTACTTCAAAGATTTAATGGGTTATCCAAATCTTGCAGTGCTCCTTTCCCTTCACCCACCTTCAGTGGCTCCTATCTGAGATCAAATAGGTCAGCAAAGGACAGATGTCATATGAGGGACAATGGACTTGGTCTCTGTGCCAAAATCCTGAAATAGCCATGTATTTGCAATTTTCTGGGTCTCCCTGCTTTGACTGGATGAGATTGCTACAAATTCAAGTCTGGTTGTGCAAACCTGAATACATGAGCAGTCATGTATCCACCAGTGCTATTGATTTCAACTTCAGTGTCTAAGTGCTCACCACATGAGTAAGGCTTGAACATAATAGCCTTCTGATAGTGTTCCAAGTTTGGGGGGATATATGAAGGTTAATTGAAGCTACAGACTTGGCAAGTTGCCTCAAATGGCTGTGTGCCATGGTGTTTGGGGATTTTAGCTGTTATATGTATAAGTAATTGCTCTTTACCAAATGCTTTAGGGAGAAGAAAAATCACCAAATCTAACAATTTAACATACAAAATTTTCCATGCAAAAAGCTAAAGCAAACCCAAACCTTCAATATATGTAAGGTAAGCCTTGGCATTGGGACTGCTCTCTAGCACTAAACACCATGTTTCTGCTTCTGAAGGCATTTATCAGCAAATTATTGGCTTGGTAGATTTAATCTCACTGTACAACAATGATATTTATGAGAAGAGCCAGGGTCATGTTGCATACCTGGAGACCTGGCATACAAAAAGGCAGCAGGCAGACTGAGTCTTTTTAAGCCCATACTTTTCCCATCTGTCTGTCCTTCTGCAGCACTGAGATTTAATGGCCCCATACCATATTAGCAGAACAAAATGTGTGCACCAGCCACTCTAGGAGAGGGTTTGATATCCAAAGATTCAGCAGATAAGATACACTGGGTGAAGCATTCACGAGTCAAGCTAATAAGGTGAATTTTGAATTTTGAACTGAAGGAAAATGTTCATTTTTCCCATTCCTGCTATACAGGTCTTAACCTCCAGCAAAAGAGTCATGTGGACAGTCAGAAAAATAGTGACTGCTACTAAATCAAACAGAGTAAATCTGGCAGTACCCTTAATGAGTACTGCCAAAGAGGGTAAGTTTGTGTTCACATGATAGGCTTTAGACCTTTCCTAAAGCAGTAGATCTTCTCTCAGCCAGAGCCTTGCCACTGTGGATTTCTCAGCTAGGTTATTGTTGCTAACATTTTAACAGTTTAAATACTTTCAGTCAAAGCCTGATTATCTGATAATGTATAATAAGAATATATTAAATATTCACGTTCCTGTGGTCAGAGATAAAAAAGGGAGTACTTTGAGTCAAAACCTCAGAATAAATACTAATTAACATATTCCTAGGATATTAGGAATATCCTTTGGACTCTGGCATCAGGAGAATGCTATAAAATCAACGTCTGTCTCTTTCTGAGGATGGCAGCATTAGCTCAGCTGTGCCAGTCTGACTGCAGCAGTCAGCAGAAGTTGTGTATGCAGCCATAGAACTGCAACAGAGTCTGATCATCATCCTGATGAAATTACACTGATCTAATTTGCACGCTGTGAAGACATTTGGCACTGGCTGGATCTGAGCCGTGACATCTTCATTGGAACTAAAAGTACACTAAGAAGTGACATTACATTTCATACTCTTTTGTGCCACACTGTGGCATTTCTTCCTCTTTAAAGGCATTATTTCAAGAACATTTAATTTGGCTTTGATATGTCTGCCATTTTGCTATGCAGCAATGTACTGAGCCAGAAAAGCTCAGCTGTAATAAAGTTTGGCACCATCAACCCACCATATACCTGCACCATCCTGTGCAATTTAATTGGCATTCAGTGGGTTGATAAATGGATTGGCTTAATGAGACAATATACGTGACATATGCAGGACTCTCCTGAGGAATAAGATTCATTTTTGCACTTCACACATCAACATGCTACAGATACCAACACAGTCACCTCCAGCAGCTGTGCTATAACCAATGACATGCCTTCCAGTGTGTTGACCAATATCTCTGCTAGCTCTCAAACTAGCTTTATATCATTTCCCATTTAAGCATTTTCATTACTGATTTTTTTCATTGTCTTTCTGATTGCAAAAATAAAGCAAGATACTGTAACTGCCTTTGAAAACTCCTGTATAGTATAATATCCATATATTTTTCTGGTATCAATCAAAAGCCTATCTTCATAGCTTTATGAGGATCTCAGCCTCCATGTTTAGATAAAGCTTCTAGTTGTAGTTTCAATGTAGTAGAAGTAAAAAAAAAAAAAAATCAGTAAAAAACCCATAAAAGTAAAGATCTATGTTATGCAGTTTTAAATTACTGTGAGTAAGCATGACTTATTCTCAAAGGTTCATTTGTATGGAAGAATTAGATTTATATTAGAGCCATCTCTGAATCAAATGTGAAGATGGAATCTCTGGGAAGTGGCAGAGTAGCTGACAAAGGGGAGCATTTCAGTGCTATTACAGTACAAAAAAATTTCTGATTGCTGAAAAACTTTATTCAGACTTCTTTTTCAAAACAAACCTAATTTTACCTTAGTTGGGAATGAACAAAAGAGCATCAGTAACATCAGGGATCTGCTTCAGTGTTTAAAAATCAGTAGTTTCATGGCAGATCTTTGAATTTTGCCTTTCAGATGTAACCATGAATGTAATCAACATCCTTTGATGTTTTTCTCTGTCCTGCATCTTGAGGTTATAGATCCTTTAAGAATTAGGATTTAGCAACAATCCAGAGGGCTAATCTGTCTTGCATGGACAAGAGAGATACATATCCAGTGGTCTGGGATTTTACAAAGTCTTGGAAAACAGAGACAGAAAACATTAACCCATTTACACAACACACACACAGACTTAGTTTCTTAGCTGACCTAAAAATATACCTGTACATGTCTCTTATTTTAGGGAAAAAACATTCAGTATGACCAAGTTCTCAGTCATCATTACCATCATGATAGTGAAGATAAAATGCACGCAGTTTTATTGGTCTTTCTCCTCTGGTGTAATTCTGAGGGCCAGATTCAGATGCTTTAAGTGAACCACTTGTTTATCAAGATATAGAAAGGAATCACTACCAAAGAGCTGGAAACATTTGTCAAAATCATGCAGGCATGAGGAAAACTGAGAGCCAGAGCACTGTTTTCCTGTTTTGCCCTTGAGAAACTGTGTTAGGATTTTCAAAGGAACCTTAGGGAACACGGAGCCAAACTCCTGCTGAATGTACATGCATATTAATATATTAAATTCCTTGTTTCTGTTGGGAAAAAAAGCTAGTCCACATGCTCAAGAATGTACAGTACAGGAATGGCCAATACGTCAACCTGGAAAAGGAAATTTGGCAGAGGCAGAGAGGTGAGTGAGGCTGCAGCTGGCTGTTGCTGAGCTGTGCTCTGGGCTGTCTCAGTACCTGCCACCGGCTTCTTGTCCATAAGGTGGAAGAAGCCCACGTATCACTGCCTCTGATTTCAACTGGGTGCCAGTTTGATGTTTGCAATTCTGCTCTAAGGAAAGCCTCATACATGCAAATAAGCCCAAGGAAACTAAAAAATGAAACGGTGTGTGACAGTTTCTAATTACTGCGTAAAAACAACATATGGAAACTTCATTGTCCATTTCATCCCTCAACATGTACTATCAAGTTAGATTTCTTTTGCTCAATCATTCTCTCTAGAGCATTTGGAGCTGTTTCACTTGTATTATATGAAGAAAAACAGTGCTTGATATGAGCAATGTGATGGTTCTACTTTCTCTGTCTGAACTTGTTAATCTCGTGGAGGGGTTTTTTTAAACCAACAACCTTTCTGGGTTGAATAAAAACTGTAGTGCTACAAAAAAGCAATAATTTCTAAATTCTTTTTCATAAATATTCCATCCATGGTAATGAATCATATTTGAAAACGTATAAACATTGAGAAACAGGGGAATAATATAGTATTTAAACACAGCCATGGTAAATGCTAGCAAGTAGAGAACATCACTTACTGATGTGTGTTGATGAGGTGCATTGTTTTAAATCAATGAAGGAATGGGGTGTATAACTTATTTTTTCTGTACAATTAAATAGGAGGAAATATTCTTCTAAGCTTTTAAGTGTTTTTTCCTAGATTTCAAATTGAATTCTTTGTGGAGGAGTAGGAGGCATGGAGGCATAGGAGAAAATTTGGAGGATATGGTTGGGTCAAAGGAACAAAGCATACATCGAAGTCCCATTTTCTATGAGCAAAAGTCTTGCAGCCTTCCCTATCAAGCCCTGTGGCCACAGAAGCAGTCAGTTAATGAATCAGAAAAAAGCTGGTTACCAGATGTCCTTACTTATTAACACACACATTGCATTCTGTAATGGCATTCACTAAACAATCTGTGTGGAGCACAGATCTGCTCTGTTTAAAGTCCCTTTTTCAAAAAAACACTTCTAACTTTTCTTCCTCTGTGATTGATTTCAGGTTAGCTGTTGTTTAAGATGCTGCCAGGCATTTTGTCTAATTGAAATTTCTCCCCCGTTCTGAAGGTTCCTAAGGTACCTAGCAAAACAAAACAGTTTTCAGCATTTATCCTTTTACTCTTCCTTCCAAAATGATAATGAAATAAGATAAAATAAATAAAAAAAATATTAACTTAAAAGCAAAGCAGGAGAGAAACCAATTCTCTTTGATGGGTTTCCACTGCTGCTAATTTTAATGCCACCCATTGTTCAGCTCTGCAGTCTAATTTTATGTTAATATCCTGAAAGTTGTCAAATCTTGGCAAAACCTATGCATAAATTACACAGAAAGTAGCTCACAGGAGGGGGAAAGTAATGACTGTCATGGTTAGCCAAACCCATTAATAGTCTGACAAGCAATAACCCAAGAGCTCTGGTCAACTGCTGCAGACATCTGTGAAACTTTTGCAATTAATTTTTTTTGGAGGAGGTATCAGCTGTGAAATAGCACATAAGTGACTGATTATTATCAGCTCTGCTGGTGAGGGCAGAACTGATCAACTCCAAGCATTCATCCTTCTACCACATCATTGGTTTATGAATACGAAAGTTTTAATTTTTCCTTATTTTTAGGGCACTCTAATCTCCAGAAAGGGAAAAGGAGGAGTACTTGCACATGAGCAGCACTTACACATGATCTTTCATATCAGCAGTTTCCAAAGAACTTTAGAGAGGTCATTAGCATTATCTCTGTAAAGTGAAGAAACTGAGGCAGAGTTAATATCTGTGTGCTCCTGCACATGACAGAACATGAGTGAGGCAGACCATTGGATAGAGGAGCTTTCCTGAAGTCAGATATTAAGCCAGAGATTTGTCTGTTCTATCAAGCACTGCTCTAGAAAACTGTGAGGTCATCTCTTTAAAAGCTGGAAAGAGCACGCTGTGCTGAGAACAATGTAGCTCTTTGGTAAATGATTTATCAAGTTTTTGATCAAACAAGTTTCCCTGAATTCTAGTTTATAGGCTGAAGAGTCAGCTGAGATCTGTTCCATGATTCCTCCTGAATACAAAATGCATGGGGGAAGCTGCTTTGTAATTGGGTTTGCCTAATAAAGGTCTGCTGCACCGAAGTGCAGGCCTGTTAAAATTGAAAATGCATACATTTTAGTTTCTGAATTAATACTCAACATGGCTGACATGCTCACAAGGAGCCGCTGGATCTGAAAAGAAGTGTGATGTGCCCTGTTGCATTATTTTACCTGTTTTTTCCCTCTGCTTTTGTATAAAATCTAAAACCCTGATAAGCGTTTGTCACTAGTAAGCAGCATTTTTATCTTTAGCAGGATGCCATTACTGGAAGTTTTGACTTCAGTATTAAATGTTACATACTTCCTTAAAAGCTTTTTCTTAGGCAAGGAGATCCTGTTTTTTTTTCTAAGTAGGTTGTCTGAAATGTTGTCACTACAGTACAAAATAATCCAGTAGATGCTAAAACCAAAAGCAAACCCTCTAAAAATCGTTAGGCACCATGATTTATATGGAATGCTGTACCCCTAAAGAAAATAATTGCTCTCACTAGTATTAATGAACAGATAATTGACATGATAAAATACATGGGGCATATAAAAGTGCAGCCATATCTTATTTTTTGACTACAATATTGATCTTTATGTAGTGTAATAACACAACCATTACATTTCAGATCTCTAATTTTTATACTTAACTTTTTTCATTCTGCATCTTGAACTATGCTAAAGCTTAGAGGACAACACAGAATAAGCAGGCAGTTTAGCATGTGTTCTGAAAAAAATAAAAGAAATGTTACTCAAAGAATGGGATTTTTAAAACCAAACTTATCTTGGAAAACACAAGAAAAAGGGGCATGCTAAATGTGGCACATAAACTGATGCCCACAGTCTGGAAAACAAGTTTGCTACCGCCTTGGGACACATAATTTTTAGAAATAATGGACCATTTGGCAGTTCTGCACATGTCACCAAGCATGGCTGGAAACACCATGGGCTTTGCTTTATTAATATACATGATTCGAAATAAATCCCCTCTGAAATGCTGGAGAAATCCTCAAAACAACTAATTCACGTGACCTTTCATTATTTAAGGCAGCCTTTATACTCAGGCTGTCCTGTGCTCTCAGAAAAGATAAATATTATCTAGTCTACTGTTTTTCATACCCAAACTCTGACAGAAAGCAGTTCTGCAGGATAGATTGCAGTGCACAGATGGGAAACTGTAACTGGGCATTTACTTGGGGTGCTGCCTCATTCCAGTTAGAAGACAGATAAAGGAAAAACAGAATCTTGATCTTGATTCTGTGAGCCACTTCAAACTGAATTTAGCAGACCTTCCCACTGTAAGGAATCTGTTTCTAACAGGATAGCACGCACTGCCTTTTCTAGAATGGTCCTAGAAAGGACACTGAGCAACAGCAGTGACAGTGGAGAGTTCAGGCACTTCCCACTGTGCCACAGTCATTACAGTCCTAGGAATCCTAAATCTGAACATGACCAGTACAGGCAGAAGAAGGGCTAAGGGGCCAGAAAAATCCTTCAAGTCCAGCCCTATCCATGGTGCAGTGAAGTGGGTGAGAGGGTGACCACTTCTTCCACTTTATTTCTAGGAGCTTCAGCCCTGCCGAGCCCTGTCACTCCAGCAGCACAATCTCTGCCATTGTGCTCGACCCTGCCCGAGGCCAAATGCCTGAGGTGCCCTTCTGCCCTTGTGTATCTCTGCAGACACGGACACAATTTAGCTTTTGGTTCCCCAACTGAGCCAATCCTTGTTATTCAAAGCCTCTTTTCACTTGACCATAGGTTATTTCGAGGAGAAGGATTTGAAGCCCCCTTTTTTACCCTTTGACACAGAAACTTCAATAGAATGTTTAGATTGGACAAAGGCCTGCTCAGAATTAATATAACTGCACTTTTTGTTGAGAAGCTTATTAATAAATTAAATCTATGCATTTTTAAATTGTCTTTTTCTTGATACCTAACTACAAAGAAGGCAAATAAAGAAATTAGAATAAAACCCAATAATATTATATATATATATATATATATATATAAAACAAGGGCAGATGAAACATCAGGTTTTTCTTAGCATCAAGAAGATGAGTGAAGGGGATATTCCATTTTAAAAATTATGGTTGTTTAAACTACATAATTTATTTTTTCCCCCTTCCCATTCCCTTTCATGAAGAGAGGGTCAAGATTTGACCCTCCCCTTTGCTCCTTCCCTTTCATGAAGAGAAGGTCAAGATTTTGATTTTCTTTTTTGATCTACACCGATTATTCTACACCAGTAAATTAAACTTACTTGTGAGTGCTCTCTGGCATATGGTGCAAACTGGCCCACATCCATGCTATGAAACTGTCTCACTTGTCCAAAGGGTGTTTGTGTTCATGATACCTATGGGGAAAGGTCCCTGAGAATTGTTTGGAACTGTTGTAGCTGGGAAAAGCCAGGAGTGTGTCAGGGACTCTTTTAGCAATTTAACAGTGTAGACAATCAAATTCCAGTGCTTGGAAGCATTTCCCTGGCACTTTTAAGTCTACTAGTCTGGACATAGCTACTGTGGTCGAAATCTGCTTCCCCTATTCACCTAAATAACTCCAGTGAAGTCAGCTGTGAGATTGGCTGTAAAACAAGAATTCTCTTTTGCAAATTATTTCAAGCATTTGGCCTTCATTCTACATTGGGGAAAAAGCAAATAACCCACAACCTCGAGCTTTCAAATTTTTAAGATTAAACATCATAACTGAGAACTATCCAAACAACAAATAACCAAGTGGCCAGTTTGTTCATCTAGAATGTAAGGTCTCATGTTGAAATCTCTATCTATGTGAGAAAGGCTTTTTCCTGATGAGTCATATTCCTGATGAGTTTGGGAATCCAGTATACTGGGAACTCAAAATATCAGGAATTCTGGTGCTCCAAATTGTTTTATTTTTTACATTAGCATGAAGCCTTAGCCTGAAGCTGGGGAAATTGCAATAATGAAGTACCTTTACTATGGAAAAATTGTTTTGTTAAAGATATCCTGGTAATTTACAGGATGTGATTCGAGGAATTCAAAAGCCCCCCAAAAACTGAACCCACAAAACAACCCCTACCCCAAATTAACTCAGCCTCAACTTCAGTAGTGGCTAAGACATTTGCCCAAGTAATGTCTCATCCCAGAGCTCACAGGAGTTCAGATAGGTCAGGAATTTTCCCAGACAAAAGGTTTATTTTGGAATTAAATTAATTTGTGCATAAATTGAGCGAAGTAAAAATATGCAAAATTATACCAGCTTTGACAGTAATGTTTTAGAAAAAATACTGTGAAGCATTTGATAATCTTTTCAAATATAAAATATTGAGCTTTTGTTTTGAAAATATTTTCATTCGACTTTCATCTCATAGAAGAAAATCAGAAAATAATTTTATATGTTCATATATATATATATTCACATGAAAAATATAAACAAATCAAACATTTTGGAGTTTGGGTCTGAATATTTTATTTAGATTCCTGCTTAAAAAATTGGCAATTCTATTTTGCACCTTTTATTCCCAAATGAAAAATAAAATAGATTCCAGCTTTAATAAAGATCTTTTTAATGGTAGCATAGGGTTTGCACATAAAGCTAATTTTCTGGAAAAACAATGACTAAAAAGATATTTGCTATAATTCTCTGAAAAATATTTTTAATTTTAATCATGCTAGACATGCTTTTTCATTATGGTTTTCCATATGTCAGATCAGATTCATATTTATTTACTTCAGTTGTTTTCTATAATGTCTCCATATGGAAAGAAGAGACAAATAGGCCATAACTGTAAAATTTTGCAAGTGGACAAACAGACCATACATGAACCTTCATCAGACACTTTCACACACAAGTGGTCGGCCTCGCACTAAAGCATCATAGCCACAAACCCCATACAATCCATCCACAGTCACATATTAAACTCACATTCTGTGTGATCCAACACATTAGACTTACATTTTTGGAATTTCTGGGGTTTTGCAGCATTAACCTGTGAGCACATCCCTGTGCACCTTGCATCAAGCTGTTGCTGGTGACGCTGCTACAGCAGTCAGAATGTGACCTGCACACTCTCACAGGTATGGATGCCCATGCTGTACCTGCCTTCAGCAAGGGCTTGCTGAGAGACTGTGCGTGATGAGCCAGTCTCTGCAGGCATGGAAACCCCCACCCCAGGATAAAAGTAGGCAGTAGATCTGCTGAATTTACTAATTAGTCAAAGCATGGAGGAAAAAATAAGGTGAATCCCTTGAGCAGAGAGCTCAGAAAAGGAATTTCTGTGTTTGAAGCTATTTGCTTGTGTTATTCTGAGAGCCCAGGGGAAAGGGGATCTTGCTCATTCATTGCCTGGGCAGAGAGCTGGCTGATGGCCTCTCACAAATACCCCATTAATACACAGGTCAGCTGATTTCCTACAGCCCTCCTAGACTCAGGCATTTTATTGACACCTGCCTCCAAACAGAGCCTGATGGTTGGGTATGGAAGACTTGGAGAGCAGCAATTGACCGAGGGCTGCCTACCCAACACTGAAGAGAGGATCATGCTGTTGCAGTAGCCACATGGAGGTGGTGCTGCCTCTTTGGAGTCAGCCGGGGCAGAGCCAAAACCAAATCTGAAATGAAAAATACAAAGGGGTTTTTCTGCTTGAAGTTTTTTTTTTAATATTCGTGATATTAAACTCACATCCATTGTCTGTAATACAATCCTGCTGCATTTGACATAATTCCAGGAAAAGATATGAATGAATCAGAGACAGATATCCACTGGAGCCTACAATGTTTGTCAGTGGCAACAGTGTAGACTAAGTTCATGAGTTCTGATTTTTTGTAATTGTAATGATCTCAGTTGATAAAATACACCAAGCAGATTGGTAATCCATTTACATTCTAGTACAGGACTTTCAGAATAAAAAATGCAGGTTGGATTGAAAAAATGTCAGTCATTGCAGAAGGCTTAACGGCTTATGTTTTCTTTATTATTTTGTATGAAAGTACTCAGAAATCCAAATTCTACTGTGAAATGGAAATACTTTGGAAGGAAGTATCCATGATTAAAAGCAATATAGAAAAGCTGAAATATCAAGGTTACATACAAAACAGCTAGAATGAATGTACAGTGTCTTAACACAATAGCATTCTAACCTTTTGATTTTATTTTTTTCACAAATGAATATGTATTATAACATCTGGAACCAATATATTGTTTGATTTGTTACCACCATCCATAGGAACAATTATATAAGTATCAGAACTCTTTTTACATTTTCAAAATACAGGTATCTGCATCCTCTTTTCAGGTATAGTTTAATATGTAAAATGTGTGAGATAAGGGGCTCTCAAGTATTCAGCTTCAGTCTACTGTAGTTCAGTAATGTTTGACTTAATTTACAACATGATAATTGCAAACAGAGCTAGGTTGTCTTACTGCATGGTTATATACTTTTTTCTCCAACTTATGAAAGATAAGTGAATCATGGTCTCTTCCAGATTTTATTACTTAATAGGAGCTATTTTGCTTGCTTGCTATCACATTCTAATTCTCATTTATTTCTTATATATATGTATCTTCATTAATTATAATTTAATTCATTAGATCAGAATGAATAATTTTTATCATCAAGGTCACTAAATGCATATTAAACTTTGGTGTTTGTTTTTTTGGTTCAACAGTAGGTTTTGGAATGTCTGAGAAGAATGCTGTCCTTACAAACTTGTTTATCAATAATTTTGAGGTTGATATGTTTTTAATTATTAATATTTAAAGGAGCCATTATTCAAGACATATTTTATGAGTTGTGTGTTTCCAAGTCAAATATTCTGATTTAGGGATGTGGATCTAAAGAACTTCAATCTGAAGTTAATCTTTGTAAATCAGGCTGGAGTGGATTAAAATGCAAGAAAGGGAAAAACCTTACTACAGGTTAATGAAATGGACTGAATCTAATCCAAAAGAAACTAAGTGATTTTAAATTGAAGATTACTGCAGAATAAGTCCCCTGTAATCCTTCCATAGTTGACATTGGATGTGTCACTTTCTAAAGACAGGTCTATTAGAGTTTAATGCCTTCAGTGATTTTTTTTTTTTTTGTTATTTTCCAGAACACTGAATTGTCTTATATAACTAGTTCCCTGCAGTTCTGATAGGATTGAAAAAATCCTTTTCCACTTTGTTTATAACTCATAGAGAAATCTGCACCTTGATTATTTTTAAGAAGAGGGTTGAGTATTTTTTTTGCTTATTTTTAAAAGCAAAAGAAAAAAAAAAAAAAGCTTTTCAACATCTCTCCCTACATTTCTCACCCTCAGAAAATTTAAAGTATAAGTTATTAAAATAAAATCTTTTGCATGCTTGGTTTTGATCAAAACAACCTCATACTGGGTGCGTGGGTTGCATGGGATGTAGTTGGCTGTGTGTGCAGTTAGGACACACCACTGGTCCTCTTCCACAGGCTTGTTCTCATTGCTGCTGAATGGCAGTAATTCTGGTCCTTCACTCACACAAGCTTCAGGGAAAAGAAATAGTAGATTTATTAATGTACTCTGATTAAATTTTATTGGATTAGGAGAAGACTTAAACAAGCAAGAAAAACTGGCATTCATAGAAGAAGAAGGTAGAGTAATAGAAGTATTTGTACAACAGCAGTGCAGCAGTGCCATATCTTACCAGATCAGTGCAACTTCACTGATTGTATTGAAGCTGAAGTCAGAGTGGTTAACAGCCAAAACTCTCTTTCAATGGTAATTTTGTGTCTTAAAACTTCATCTAAATTAATGTAAATTTCTGCACTAACAGTAAAGTTAGCTATATAATTGTTAGACAAAAAGTTTTATTTTTAATAATAATGCACACAGAAAGAGTGGTGATTTTAGAAAATTCTATCTGAGAAGAAACTACCATGTTAGAATTCTCCTTGCAGTGAAGATGTAGAATCAAGACAAAGCACACATGCTTGAGGTACTGATCTTGTTCTTATTTCTATAACTGCCTTAATATTCCAGGCAAGATCCCTAGCTATTTTATTCTCCAGTCTCTACAAGTATTAGTTAAGATTGGGGTACTTCATAATCTTTGCAAACAGTTTTTTATTAATCACTTCATATGTGTACATATAAAGTGTGTCATATTCATCTTTGTTACTTTTAATTTCTGTTGCAATATATGGTATTTTTGGTAAAGAGGTGTTTTCCTTATGAAGGTTAGATTTTAATCCACATAGGGCACTGCCTATGATCTGGACAGCATCTTTGTCAGCACAGCATCACTGGCAGTATGCATTAGTAGAAATGCAATGTGACCTGCACCAGCACATGACAGTCTAAATGGTTTTTCATCAACCATTCAGAGAATTTGCAAAATATATCCTCCTTCTGGATGCCCAGAAACATTATGCCCCATGCTCCAGAAATTCTGTGGCTGTTTTGCAGATGAAAGGAGGAAGAAAGACACTGTTGCAAAATTAAGTTAAATTGCTCCTTTATCTAGGTGAAGATTTTATAAGCAAGAAATGCGGAAAAATTTATAAACAAGGATTTATAAATGAGAGATGCATATTATAATAAAAAATTAATCCAGGGTCCTTTAATGTCCATGAGACTCCTAAGAGGAAATATTTCCTTGCCTAATCCAGTAAAATTTCTAAAACTGATGACTCTTTCCAGACTGCTTAGCGCAGACCAGTTCTTTGTGGCAATCAAACAGGCTTTGTATCATCAGAGGAAATATTTCTGCCTCTTGTTAAGGGGCTGGGATTAGTCTGAAGGGCAAGCAGGGAATTTAATCTCACTAGTATTCTCTACATGTACTTTCAGTGCAAAGACATAACGAACTTCCTGTACGTCAGGAGACTCACTGACACAATAAAGCAACAACACATTTAACATTTTAAATCTCTAGGGCAACAGACAGGGTGATGGATGATTCATACCCAATGAGTCATCTCTTGAGTAATCAAGGAATAAACTTTAAAGTGATAGTGGCTATATTCTTCATTAGAAGCTCTCACACCTGTGATTGACTTGATGACATCTAAGACCAAGAGTTTAAAGGTTTATTGAAGGGTTTTGGTGTATCACCTCTGATCACTGTCCCCAGTATATTTCATTGGTTATTTATGGCCAGAAACCACACCATGCTAAAGGTCTGTAAAAGCCAGCTCTGCAGCAGTTTGCTGCTTTACAGGTTTGTGTTTACAGCTCCTCTCTTAGCAGCAGTATTTCTGCGGCATCCATGGTCATCTGAAGGCACAGAACAACATTCTGTCATCTGCATGACCAAGTGTGCATGCCTATCACTGTACCTCTCATTTGGTCACAATCTGACCCCCATTACTTCTTCCAATATTTGAAAAATGTTGCTGACAAAATGTTGCTCCTTCATTTGATATAATTTATTGCAATCTCCTGTGTGCTTTTTGTGCTTTTAGTCTGCTTTCAGAGTATGAAAAAATTCTAATTGCCGCAAGTTTAAACCAACCTAACCCAAGAGAAGTCTTGTCCTTTTTTACTGATAATCCCTATTTGTTCTTTAGAAGCATGAATCCCAAGGCTGCTGCATTGGAAAGCCAGAAAAGATGATTCCCTTTGATCACATCACATACCTGATCTCTATTTAACTCAAGAACTGTCAGTCTGAAGAATTCTTTGAAATGGCTCAATCTATTTTCCACAATCCATGTTTTCATTTGTCACACCAGTAACCAGCAACCTTAACTCAGAGTAAATTCCAGAAACTGGATGTTTTTAAAAGTAAATGAAATGTATCCTTAACTTCTTGTCCTAAGTTAAAAAGGTATTTCCTGGCACGCATACAGACACACACACACACACACACACATATATGTTCATATGTTACCAACACACTGCATAGTAAAATCATAAGATAAAAATAAAATTTAAAATAAGATAGCATCCAAAGAATGGAACTGTTCTTAAGAATTATGGAACAGGTGAATGTGAAAAAAGGAATGGTTCCTTCTCCAGGATGCTTTAAAAAAATGCTGTGGATTTTATTAATTATTTGGGATGAATTTTAGACTAACTCAGAGGGTTGTAAAATGGTTGAAAGCTCTCTCTTTACCTAGCAAGGATAATCTTAAAGAAAAATAAAGTGCTTCCATTGCCTTTTTTTGCTTCACCTAACAGTATATTCAAATCCTTAATCATTTACAGAGATGTTCAGGTACTCAGGACACCAAGGGTTTTTATCGCTGTAGAATCTGTGAACACTAATTTACAGAAAGCAGAGAATCTGCCTAAAGTTTTGTATCTCAGAATAGATCATCCATAATTCAGGTTTTAAAATATAAGAAAAGTTAAGGGATATCAAGATGTAGTGTTGAACTTCTGGGATGGATCTGACTTAATTTAGGCTGCATGGTTACGAATGAAGGGACATTTTTGGCTTCCTGAACTTTCAGTTGTTTTCTCTATGAAAAAAAACCCCAAAACAAATGGAAATATAAATTAAAATGACAAGAAATTAGAGTTTTGGTCCAAGACACTGTTTAAAAAATATTCAGATACCAAATGACTGTTGAAGATACATAACCCTTTTAAAAACATGCATGAATCTACAGTTCTTGGAAGTCCAGGCTTTTTTGTTACTAACATATCATGACCTTGCCCACACAAAATTTTTACATGAAGTATCATTAATCATTAATACTATTAGAGATCCAACACAACAGAACTAAATTAATCTCAATTTACTAAAACATTAACATACCAACAGCTAACTTTGTTAAATCATAACACTATGACTGAACTACTAAATCTCAGGACCAGTATAACAAACAATGTAACTGAAGTTTAAATGTATTGCTACACATTTCCTTTTTTGGGAAAATAGAACAAGTTGTTGGCTTTACTATGGTGACATTTTATTTTGTGATTAATTTTAAAAAACCTTGTAAAAACTATAAACTCATTTTAATTTGACAAGCATTTGGTAATTAATTTTCAAACAATGCTATGGGAATCTAAGAAGCACTCTTCATTTGACATGTATTTTATAATTTATTTTAAAACAATGCTGCACAAATCTGCAAAGGCATTATTCATTTGAGAGTTCATTAATTATGCAAATGAGTTGCAATTAACAAATCTGTTCTGAGGATGGCATTTGCATAATAATGAACTTCATGTTTGTGACATTATTTAATAAGATACCTTTGTGCATTTTTAAACAAAACACCCTTGTGAATAATTCGGATAAAAATGGACACCAGTCAGTAGCATTAAAAACCAAAAAACTACCAAGAGAAACCACACTGAAATAAATCATATTGCCTAAACTCTCTGTAATAAAAAGGTATGTAAAAGCTGATTCTTTTATTAACCTCTCCCTTCATTCATGGTGTTTTCAAAATGGTGCTAAGGAATAGCATTGGGAAAGAACTGGTATTTATCAAGACAGCTGGAAATAAACAAATGAATGCAAACACCTATTTAGCATTGCTGCTCTGTGACATAGATTGAGTCTCTGCAATGATGGATCTCATTACAATCTTATATGCAGCATGTGAGCCAAAAGCCTAGAGATGATCTTTTGCTTGGTTGTATGGTTAGCAAATGGCAGCAGCACCAAAAACATAATTTGAGTTAAGTATTCTTGCAAAAGCAGAATGGCTGAGTAAAGGCCTTTTGTTTACACCACTGCAGCAGTGAGTTACAGCTCATTGCAGCCAGGGATCTGAATTCCCACACATCCTATGCAGAGCCTCAAGCAGCAAAGTTTTTAGGGCTACGTGGATCTGCATGGTAACTGAAGGCAAGATTCTCCGCGTGAAGAAAATGGACTTCAGTCAGTCCTGAAGCCTTTGTGATACCTATATTTGTGTTTAGCCCAAGATGATGTTGCTTGGCAACGCTCTGGCAGAGCCTTGGTTCTCTGATGGAGGCAGTGAATCAGTGATGCGACTGATAAATTCACAGTGGCACCTTCTAGGTGCATTGCCTGAAAGCTCAGAAGGCTGGAAATCCTTAGACAGGGCTTGGATCATTCCCTAGTGCCAGTGACTTTCCTCTGGCATCTCTTATATTTATTATTCTGCCGTCTGTCACTGATGAGGAATTATTGTTTAGCATAGCTGTGTGTGAATTCTCCAGGACTCGGTCAAGTGCTTTGAAATGCACATGACAGCAGCTTCCATCTGAGAAAGCATATGCAATAAAGGCAAGCAACACCAGCATAAAGATATATAGAAAAAAATGAAATAAATGCCTTAAAAAGTTCTCCAAAATCTGCAGTACTTGGAAAAAAAAAACTTTAATTGGCTATTTTTGGTAGAGTACTTTAAAGTAAAGAGCAAGAAGAAAAAAGGAGAGAGTATGAGAATTTTTTTTATTAAAAGATTTGACTGACATTATGTTTTCCATATTTATACTCAGGAAAGTCCAAGATAAGGATTTATTAACAGTAGCATTTACAATGGTGGCAAGGAATTTCAGTAGAGAATGATACTACTTGTGTCAGACAAGATATGGGAACTTCCCATCTGAGAGAACTTACAGTTGAATGGACAAGACAGAGAGAGGATTTGGGTAGAGGGGATAAAACAGATAAAATAGTGACATTTTGAAATGTCATATTAATACCACAACACTTTTTTTGTACCTTTATAAAGCCCAAAGAGATAGGGTTTTGCTTGGAGACAAAAAAGGCATGGAGATGGGAAGCAAGAGAAAGGTGACCTGAACAGAAAGGCAAGGCAGAAAGGCAATGGCCACTGACATGGAAATCTACATTAGAAGGCTGATGGTCTGAATACAGACCCTGTTTGGGAGCTGCTTAACTCTGCAGATTCTCAGGAACACTTCCCTTGGAAAAAGTTTGCAGAACGGGGCTGATGGAGGTTTCAGTTATACATTCTGGGTAGATCTTTCAAATATGTAAAACTCTATAGACCTGCCCAAAGGAAATAGAGGGCTGCAGTGTTAGATCTTAGAAAACAAGTGAAAGCAGTTTTATGAAGACAGCCTACATACACTATAAAAAATACAGGTGGGTATTGCACTGGTGTTCTTTAATGGGTACTCGGCTGCAGATGTGCACAGCGGTGTTGGTGTTTCCTCATTGCCCATAAAAGAGATTACTGAGAACTGTATCAGCCCTGAATTAATACAGCTGGGCATAGCCTATGCTACAACAAAAACGCCACTTTTATAAATGCCATAACATTGCTATTAGTAGCTATATCCTCTCTACTGTAATAATATCATGGGGGAGAGTGGGAATACTGAGGTTTCAAGGAAAGTGTTGTGGAAACAAAGGCAGTGCTTGCTATAAGCTGCTGAGGAGAGGGAACTGAAAGGTTAAAGCTGCAGCTCTATAATGAGTTGACCATTTTACTGTAGCCTCTGGCATATTTCTATTGTGTCTCACTCCCAGCTATTGACCTTTATGCTGTTAGATCGTGGGATTTCCAAGTCTGTCCTATCTTTAACAGCCCTGCAAAGGCCAGTCTGGAGTTTAGAAAGTACTGTGAACTGATTTTGTACATAGCTGCTTACTAGCTAGCAGTGCCCCAAATTTGAGGAAGTGACGCTTATGAAGTGTAAGATAAAAATAACTAATTTTTACCTTCTATAGAGAGATCCTTTCCACTGTTTTGTGCTAGCCTCTTATTTGTACTAAAAGGCTAGTTCCCCTAGAATAATTGAATTCTATTTTGTAGTGCTTTCCCCCTATGAACTGGCAATGCAATTTCAAAGGTTTAAAAGCAATAGATTAACTGAAATAATTGAAGAGCCTTTTTTTTCTCTTATATAATTCCTAACTCATAGCTATTTCAAATGCTTGCTGCTATAAAGTAAATGTGTAAGAGAGGATAATGAATCCTAGTGGTGTCTATGTATGTCTGTATAAGGCCCTGTCCAATTTCACTAGCTCTTTCAGTGAGATCTGGAAATCTCTTCTGCATAGTCATTTGTTTCCCATGGTGATCCCTTCAAAAATAAAACATGGGAGAAAGAGAACAACCTTGACCACATCCCATTTTTGACCTCTTTAAAATTCCTACATGCTCACTTGCTGTAGCACCAGGAGATGCTATTTTTGACCAAACTGCATATAACCATGGGCTGAATAATTGACAAGGAAAGAAACAAACACTGTGCTGTGTATTTGTGAAAGGACGTACAGACTCTGAATGCAGGAGGAGTAAGGCCAGCAGCTGCAGTGGTCCTGCTGTGTGGCCAGATCATTTTCCTGTGGTATTCTCTAAATTTCTGTAGCACCCATTCACATGTAGCCTTCAAATCAAGGAAAAATTCTCACAAACATGAATGTTCAGAGAGAGCTATTGTCTGATTTAAAGTACATCCATACTTCAATTTAATGTCCAGCTGTAATGTTCTCCAGTATTTCCATAAGTTTCTCTTGACTTACAGTTGTCTCATTTAGTTCAGTATCAGATTTTTTCTACTTACTTGACCACCACACTCTGTTTTGTTCAACACATTGAATGTAAGAGAGATTCCTCCAGATTGAGTTTGACTCTTCAGCATTTTATAAATGTTCTGCTGTGGTGTACAGTGACTATTTTCACTGGATCCTGCCAGAGCTTCTTCGTGGCACAGAGGAGGCAGCAGAAGGAAATACCCCCTTCCTTTGTACTCACAATCTGTTCTTGCCAGCACAAATCTGTAATTATATGGGCTTGATTGTGGGCCATAGCTACACAGGAAAAATAAATTCTTTGACCTTCATAGTACATGTTGGGTAATTTCAAGTATAAAAATTAGTCATCAGACCTGCTCACTTGCAGGTCTTTTTGTATTTCAGTTATCATCTTCACATCTCTTGTTGTATCAGTGTCATTGTTTTTATGACTCACATAATATTTATGGTCCTTCAATATCCCTTCTTTCCCTACTCTTCTCCATCTCTAATAATTCCTTTCTGATCCGATTATTTCCATCCTCATTCTTCTTTCAGCTTAGGACCATTACACCTGTGTAACCATTCAGAGCTGGTTTGAAACCTGTCTTTGTCCACCTGTCTAGGACAGTGCTCCTAGAGGCTATACAAATTCATGTTTTGATTGCAGTAAGTTAAGCTGACCTGTAAAATATCTTTTTCTGTTCTTCCCCTCAGTTGTGTTCTTGTTTATCTCTTTAGGTATGCAAAGCACTTGAAGACAAACAGGGCAAGGAATTTTCTAGGTCAGAATAGGTGCTTTGAGCACACCATGTGCTAAGAGCCTCTCTGTTTTTTTCTCAAAACATGAGAAAACATAGTGAGTAAGGAAAACCCTGTGTAATAGACACATGTAAGGTGATTGTATTTTGCCTTTAACTTGAATACAGTTCTATTTGGTTGGTAAGGAAAAAACAGATAAAAGATTGTTTAAGAGGCTTAACTATAAGTGAAATTAAGCACCCTTCTGCATTTTATAAATTCTACACATTGAGGCACCAGAAGGAGGAGGGCTTTTAATCTTGTTTCCATTCTTTATTAAGATGCTTTGTGTAATTAGTTGCATTTCTATTGGAATAAATGGTAATTTGGAATTCATCCAAATTGAAAACCTAAATGAAAAAGGAGCATTAGTGCTGGGTTGCATGCTAAAAGAGGCAAACTTCTCTAGGGCAGATCTGTTCATGCAACTTGGCCCTGCTTAAATAAAATCTATAGAATCCATGTGGAATTTAAGAGGGAATGTAGCATGTAGGATGGATGGGAATGCAAAAGAAAACAGGTTTTCAGCCAGAAGGGCAATTCACTTATAGTTAAATGAAAACCCCCTAAAACCAGAAAGAATTATCTATGTTATGTAGAAAGTTGGTTTTGAAATTAAAGAAAAAAAAAAAGAAAGCCTATAAATAAATGCAAAAATATTACTCTGTGTTTTACATTTTTGAATTGAGTGTGTTTCAGCAGTGACTGATATAAGTTGCCAAATGAAACTATGCTGTATTCAGGTGACAGAATTATAAAAGTACTCTGGATGCTGCTGTAGGGTATTCTGTGTCACTGCTTCCAATGATAAACTCCACTTTGCAGCTGGCTGTTTGTCTTCTCCAAAATATTTGAAAAGCATAAAATTTTCACCTATTTATTCAGGCAGTTATTAATATTTTGTCCCCTGTCTTTTTTTTATTTTTTCACAGTAAATGATTTAAAGACATTAATCTGCGAGGCACTCTTAGTGCTTTGGGGGAAAATGGCAAATTT
Source organism: Haemorhous mexicanus (assembly GCF_027477595.1). Lineage (NCBI taxonomy): Eukaryota > Metazoa > Chordata > Aves > Passeriformes > Fringillidae > Haemorhous > Haemorhous mexicanus. The sequence goes on along the minus strand of NC_082348.1, from coordinate 23,625,616 downwards.
TTGTTTAGGGAAGTTGTTACTGATGATGCACATTACCTTTCTAGGGATAAATATTTCATAAGGAATTTTAGTGCACAGACTTGTACACATGAACAACAAGCACACAGGACATGATGGACTGGAATTCCTCTGAAAGAGCTGTCATAGCCCATTGTGTCAATCTAAGAGCTGGGCTGTGCTTGAATAAACCTTAAAAATTCTTGGTGTTAGCTCTGGTGACATTTTGTTTGTGGTGTGAAGAATCCAGATAAGGAAGGCAGAGATTATGGAGTCTTGATCAGAAATAGCTTTCTGGTTGATCCTGGTTTTCATAATATGTCACATAAATCATGAAGTGTTCATTTGGCTGTCAATACTCTCCTTAAAGCCAGGGTAACTGGCTTCGAGAAAACAGCCCATGATGGTTTATATGACAGACCCAAGAGGTCCCAAGCTGCATCTGGATTTAATAGTTCAAATTTTTGTATTGCAGCTAAAGAGACAACAAGGCTCACTATTGAAAGTGACATAAATTTCTCTTTGGAGAAAACATCTTTCTCTGCTGTTAGAAACCTGAATTTCTCCCATGGAAGCCTTATTTTCCTTTCTTTATTGTTTTGAGGAAGCACTTTTCCTGTGTTTGGTAGTAGCAGTAAATATAGAGTTGCTGTGTTACAGCTGCACAGGTTTTTTCAAGATTGATTTAATAGGATTTTTCTCTGATTTAATAGGAATTTTCTACCATCAAATTCTATAGGCAGACTACAGGACCCTCTTCTACTCATGCACCAGATTTGAAAAGTTTCCTTCCTTCCATTCATACATCAGCTACAATTTACCTAGAAACTAGTCAAGTCACAAATTTACAGGATCTTCTAGCTGATGCATAAGTTGGAGGCTCACCATTCAAGTACCCCACTTAATTTCACTTCTTTGCAGACATAAGGCCTACAGTGCTCAGTGATCTATACTAATAAGTTATTTTATTTCCAGAAATAAAATGGATACTAATGCATTTTTGAGTGGCTGCAAAATGTCACTTACAAAAAATAAGACAGTGAGGCAGACAACTTTATGGTCTGCTCCTTGAGCTTTTGAGATGAGCAGCTGGGTATATTGCTATGTAGAGGCTCATTGCAATAGTCCAATCTCCTTGTGACAAAGGAGTAACACAATTTGTGACAGAGACAGTTCTCAAATAAAATCTACATTTTCTTGTAACAAAAATTCTAGCTAGCATTGGATTCTGGACCTAACTCTGCATTCTTTATCTTGTAATCAGCATTTCCTTGCTGGAAACAATAAAACCAATGAATCTTGAAGATCCTTTGACTATGAATCTTTGTAACAAAAAGATCTTGTTCCTACTATCTCCCCCTGTGCTACCAATATGCTACTTTTCTTAGGATAAATGCCTCAACTTCATTTCAAATTGAGCTGTAGTCAAGGTGTTCTCCTATAACCTTAGATTTAGGCTAAACACAAGGGAAACCCAAGGCTATGGCATTATCAGTGTCTGTAACACATCGAATGAAGTGTCACAGCTAGCTTTTATCAGTGCAAATTAAAAGACCTGCTTTGAGGGAACAAAGGTCAGAAATAAAGGCTGGGAAGTTCACAGAGGGCCCAAAAGCAGATGAACATTTACCCAACTTTTGCTGCCTACATAAAAATCAATTCTTACACTTTTCTCAGTGTGTAGCGTGACTAAGATATCACAGAATAAGTCACAGCAAAAAAATCTAAAATATTCTTGAAGAATGGTTTGTCCTGCCCAATAACAAAAGAATAGGCATAACTAATTGGATCAGTATTCTGATCACTGAACCCAAATCTCTAATTAGGGGAGACATGAGTTGCTTTGTAAGATCTTTTGCTAGCCCAAGATGATTCAGATGTTACCCAAAATATTAGCCCAAGATGATTAAACAGAAGAGACCATTGCAAAATAAGTAATGCAATCTTGATTACAAAATATTGTGCTTATTTCAACATGAAGTATCCTATGAGAAAATGTGTATGACTTGGTCTCTACCAGGAATTGGAGGAAGTGGGAAAATTCAGTTTTGAAGGATACATGAGTTGAGAGTGCATCAGATCTTTGCAGAAAAATCTGAATGCGTAAATACATGAGCATTACATTTTTGGTACTTCTGACTGTTTGCAGCTGCCAAAATTGTGCTACTGAAAATAAGTTTTTCTTGTTACACTTCAGGAGTGATTTTTCCAGGAGTATCACAATGTACAGCTGATTTTTTCCTGGTTGCCACTACCCTTTTTCACATTTCACATCTGTTCTGAGCATATGTCTAGATCAAGTTTGAGTTTTTTTTCATATACACGACATCCTCATATTCTGAAGATACTTTGAAGTTACATATTGCTATTGTCTTTTGACCAATCTTTTCAACTTGTGACATGCAGCAACTGGAGAACAAATACAAGGCAGTTGTCTACTAGTAGGGCAACTAAAATCTTGGACTATATTTAAAAATATAATTTTAAATGATCCTCTGCACTAGGTGTAAGCAATTACTTTGATCCAGCATTTCTTTAGGAACCTATTGTAGCTTAACTTTAAACAAGAATATTTTCATGTGAATAATCACCCATACAATAATTTTTTTCATAAATACTGCAATATTCAACCTTTCCATTGCATCTTTTCTGTATGGCTAAGAAACTTCTGTATGGCTTACTTACCCATGGTTTTGAGCACAAACATTTTCTACAAATATGAACTGAAATTGGAGTGCTTTCTATTCTTTTAAAATGTAGCACTGAAATGGCTTATCTAAGTCTGCTTATTTCAGAGTCTGGAAATGTTGAATTTTCATTTTGTCAAAGGCATCTGTAGAACAAAATTGGCTAAAAATATGTTTTATGTTACAGCAGAGTGAAGCCATGAATCACATGGTAACACATTAGAGTGACTAGTATCAAAGGAGCCCATAGGGAATTTAGGAAAAGGTAGTTAAGCAATTAATGAAGATATTTAAAATCCTAATATGGCAAAGACAGCTTTGAAAGCAGCAAGGGATTAATATTTATTTAATAGATCATCAGATTCTCTGCCAAAAAATGAAATATAACAGGAGCTACCCTACTCTGAATGCAAACATGCACAATTTGAAGAATATTTTGTGGCAGTAGTGGTATCAGCACATCACACTTCGTCATGATAGCTGAGAAAAATATCTTGCCTTAAAGAAAAAATTACCTTTGCTGCTTTTGAATATTTTGGCTGAAAATTACTTCAGCGATCCAAGCTCTGTCACAACACATTGACTGCAATCTTCAACGAGAAAGGAACATATTGCTACTTAACAGAGGTGACATGGGTTAGTTACATGATTGACAGCAGATAACTGTAACTGCTCTGCAGTATTTTATGGGGTTTGATGTGACTATCACCTGCAGGCAGGAATGGAACTTTCTAGTTTCCAGAATTGCTGGTTATGTTGAATGGATAAACTCCACTTAGAGCAAATCTTACTTCTCTAATGGTTTTCAGAAGTTGTGTACAACTGGCCTTGCCTGGCCTAGTCTCTGAGATGCAGTGAGTTAGGAGTGTAAAAGATTGCTGTAAAGTTCCATGTTTTCTTTTTGCAGAAAACCTGGAATTCATAAAGAGCTCATCTTCCTTAATTGTACTTAAGGTTTCCAGAACACTGATGTATTGTCCTCCTTCCCAGTTAAAGTATAATGAGGCTGCTAAGGAGAGTCATGAACAAAACTAATATAATGCATTTGTAGGGTTGCTTTATGTCCCCTTCTCCAGGGAAATATAAAATTGTGTCTAAGAGCTGGTTTGTCTTAAATCAGTTAAAACAGAAGAGAACAAAAGGTGACAACTCTTCAGTGGTCAAAGTTCAGGGAGTTGTATATGCAGAGGTACAAAGGTAGAAAAAATACAGGCACTGTTGTCAGACACCCACACAAGATGAGAGGCTTCCATGAATGCAGCAGTGCAGGGAGACTGAAACTATCCCACAGCTGACATTATTCCCTTTATTATTTTTCAATAAAAATTATACAAGTGTAATACAGAATTCATCTAAAAACATCAGGAGAGCTATTCTTTATGGTTGCTTTTGGCATCACAGAGGATTAAACTGAAATCAGTAGCAAAGAATTAGAAGCTGAGAGTCACCAGTTCTCACTGGACCATCAATCTGTGCAATAGTGATAAGGCAGATGTGGTTTTTGAAACTTCTGCTTGGTATTTAACAGTTTTTTACTCCAGTTCATGTCTCTTTTACCTTAACTCTATTATACACATTGTTTAAATCCTAAGCAACCTTTGTTTTTGATATGTTGATTTAAGAAGAATTTCTCGAGAAACATTAAATTATGACATGTTTTATAAGCAGAGTTCTACTGTGCATTGTTGACAAAGTAGCTTTACATGTATCATTCTAAGTGACAGTCTAAAATTTATTGAAAAAGATAATGCATTTATAACAAGGTGAATTTAGTAACTACCACCACATATCCTTTTAAGAATCCTATGCTAATGAAAAAAGATGCTCTAATAATTAGGGCTTAAGCCCACTGAATACAACACCTTCCAATTAGCACTCCCCAGCTTGAATACCACCATTAACATTAAACAACAAAACCAAAAATGGGTATCAATTCACATAATAGAAACTAATTGATGAAGTTAGAGGGTGTGATTATTTGTGATTACTTTACAGTCATGCACTGAATGTAGGAGAACCCCAGTTAGTAGTTAATCTCTAGCTACCTCTTTGAAGATAATGAAATTGGCTTCCTACTGATGATTATTCATTAACAATTAATTCTTTCTTGGTGATCTGCTTCATTTTCAGCTTCTCACCATAAACATGCAATGGAATAATTACAAGTGGAAATGAAAAAGCAATTAGTGGCAGATAATGCCAACATCTGATTAAAACACAGTAGAACAGATTAGCCATTCGGTAACTGCAACTTTGCTGCCTTCAGCTGGGAGATGGAAGTTACCCAGCAATATTACAGTTCAAGCTGCATTTCCTTTTTATTGCTTTCTTTACATCATGCTCTGCCACGTTAAATGCTTTCTTTTATTCTTGGGGGCATTGACTTGTTGTAAGTAATTTTTAAAGATTAAGTATTATTTCAGATGATTTGTCATCCTTCATGTTGACACCCTCTGTCAAGAAGGAAGTAAAAAAGTACTTAAGCCAAGCCATTTAGTGCACTTCCAGGCAAACATTTTTTTTTTTTAATTTGAAGGAGGATGATTGAAGATTTGCTTGAGTGAAGTGTGTGGAGACAAAGATCCTGGAATTTAGTCTCCCCTCCACTAGACAGTATTTTCTCTTAAACTAGAGAACACAAAAAAGATATTTTTTCAATTTTCTCCTTTGCTTCCAGATCTTTCCTTCATTGTTTTCTCCAGCAGGTGAAAGAATACTTTTGTTTATTTTATTCTTAGTAAAGCAATTATTTAAAAAATCTTTGTCGTATCCCCATTTTCTATATTTCATAATTATCTGTGTGAACTTTTCACATGCATCGTCTCATATTCTCCTGGGTACAGTGGTGCTAAATTATTAAAAATTTACTCAGATTTTTAAGGTACCTTTCTCATTCAAATCAGAGATATCACCCTATTACACTACTGATTTCTTATCCTACACCTTTGCTGAAGTGTGGAGAGTGGCCATCAGAAAAAACTTTCACATCACTGAGGTTTTCTTTTTACCAGTTAGCAGCCACAGCAATGCCATCCTATCAGTTACATAGACTTTCATCTGTCTGTATTAGCCATACAGAATCAGAATGTTAAATATGTGAGATGTATTAGAAAGAAGTAGCAACATTATTCACTGCAAACCAGCAGTATTTCAGTCAAGAGAAACCTTTCCCTTTGCCTTCTGCTGATGCTAATAGCAAATACTGATCCGAAAAACCCACAGTACAGCACTCTAACCAAATGTTCTAACCACATATTTGGTGGAGTATGAACTAATCAGATTAATCAGCCAAATGTCTCAGGAGAATAGCTAAGGGTGTTGCCATAGTACCATGTTTCTTTCACTTGGTAAACTTCTCCTTTTTGAGAAGATTTTCCCTTACAGCTTATGGGAGATAAACTCATTCCATATAAAATGTCAGGGGAATCCTGGTGACATTGCACTGATGTGGGAAGCTCCTTTTTAGCACAACCTCCATTCAATTATACAGCAATGTCTTGCACTAAGTTTATAAATGTTGGGAGTTTTGATAAGAAAAAAATAATTTGTTTGGACTTTTTTTTTTTTCCACGAGCTTTTTTCTCAGTTGACTTGTGTCTTGCCACAAGGTTCTGCAGCCAGTGCTTGGAGATATATGAATCACATTCAAATGCAAAATGCAAAGAGAATTAAATTAATAGTTATTTTTTTATTTTTGTGCCAACTAGTTTTGACTGGCTGAATTTGTGTTCTGTGTGCTAAAATTTTGGTTCTAACGCTAGAAAAGAACTTTCAGGCCAAAATTTGCCTCCTAAGGAACCTCTTGAATGCTTCATATTTTCACTTAAGATATCAGCTATAATATATGTACCACAGAAGTGAAGGGTTAAGTTAAAAAAAATGCAGCAGTAAAGCCATTTCATTTGCAATTGTCAATGAAATAGGAGTTCTGAAATACTGGAGAGCATTTGTTGATGCATTATCATATGTTGCATTGGGGCTTTTTTTCTGCTTTAATTTTGGAATTAGTAATTCAAACTTGTTTTAATGTAGAACATTTCCTCATCAATCCTGTAGTATTTAAGGTATTAGTTAGTTTAATGAATTAAATAAAATAATCTTTGTAGTTGGCAAGAATTCATCCACAGGGCTTTCCAAATTTTATGAGTTGAGTATGTAGTCCTGCATAGTCCCTTAACAGCAGCAGAACCATTAACATGGTGTTTGCAGTACCTATATAGTAGGTCATTTATCACATTCACAATGAGAAGGCACATTTCCCATATCAGTCAACCACCATAATTCTGTTTTTCTTTATAGAACCAACACATGTAGAGGTAATAATACACGTGTTTTCCCTGTACCACTTTGTCCCTTTTGTGACTGGACACGTCATTGGCCTGGTCATCACTATTTGAGTTTCAGGGGTTTGGCTGCTGGTCACTTGCAAGATTTATAACCTATTTTAGACCTGAAAGCCTTTACTGCAAGTATTTATCAGCCACCTTACAGGAAGTATGTTTAGACAGATGATTGTCTCCTTTCTGAATTAGCAGGCCTGTCTGACCTTTCTAATGCCTAGGGCAAGTCAAGATCTCTACCTTGCTACTGAATTGCTCTTTCCTAATAGGTTTTAGAGAGCAAGATCTATAGTTTTCTTTTTTTTTAAATTAAAATCTACTGCATGAAACTAAGGGGTAGAAAGTACATGGTGCTGACAAATCTGTGGGAGTACAGGTTTGAGTTCACGCAGATGAAACTGGGACTGCTGCTTACTTGTAGTAAGCAGTCAAAACACCATCAGCCATAAACATTAAAACAATCAGGAAAAAAAAGAGGCTTCATTTTTGTTTCATTGACAAAGGATTATCCAAAATAATTTTCTCACTATCCTCAGCCATTCAGAGATTCTGCAACAAGTAATATTGATACTTTCCATCTGCTTCTCTTGCATCATGATCAGCAGATTTCATCAAGTCTTACAGATGACATGTTCTGTGTCTAGTTCAAAGTCTGTCTCATCTGTAATTTGTATTATTAGCTTAAGCTCTTCTTGCTTTGGGACACTCACAGTGCTCCATGTTACACTCATTCTTTTTCTCCTACTGAGCATGGGGTGGTGGATTCAGAAAAGCAGGGGCCCACTGTCTGTTCCAGTAAGTGTTGGTTGCTTTCTTCAGACTTCAGTTTTCTTCAAAGACACTTCTCTGTCCGTTGCTGTCACTAAAACACAAGAAGGCATCACCTCCCAACCAGCCACTCACTTATTGTCAAAAGTCATATTTGACTCTCACCTCCTACTAATTTTTCTTCTCTTTAAATTATGACTGTAATGATTTTCCTCTCACTATGCCTACTTGAATTGTCATCTGACAATATCTGTCATCTTTTTGACTTCTCTGCTGACCTTTCCTTCCCCTTCATGTTAGGTGCAAGCTTTTCTTTTTTGACTTCTAATGCTTTAAACTTGAATCACATCTCAAATCTTCTTCGGCACACATAAGCAGAACAGGAAGAAATTTATATTATTTAGAGAGAGAGATGTTGTGGTGGAGACTGGACATAGCAGAAGAACAAAGATAAAGATTAACAGGCCACCTTAAAACCACCATGACAACTGGTAACTGCCCTATTAAGAATGTTAATCTGAAACATTAAATATTGTTAGACATTCTGGTTAAAGTAATTTGCCATTACTTTCTTGCAGCCTACTGCAACTCCATCGACCTTTTGCCTTTTCTCATAAGACTGCATTTAAATGATGAATACCTTTTCTTCTATTAAAGACTGACTATAATTTCAAGCCTGGGGATCTATTAATCAGCACCTGTAATCCTCAAATCCTTAGATTAGGTTTAGAGTGATATTTATGGTTAGTTTAACAAACTTAGATGCAAGAAAACAGACATTGTTTTAAGCCTCTGCCTGTATCTCATCTGTGAAACTTTGAAGTAATATTTATAGTCCAAGAATTTGAACTAATTCTTCATGAGAAAATAATATTTTTCTGTATCTATCAAATTGCCAATTGCAAACTGTCAAAAACCAACACAAAACCAAAATACGAAACAACCCCACCCTAAAGCAAAGACCGCAACTCTGCAGCTCGGCAGAAGGGTAGGACGTATGTACGTGTGCAAATGGGAACACACTGGAACGTAGTGTGTGCTCTACAGAACCTCTTTGCTGTCCTTCTTTTCCACTTCTCCCAGTGAAGGAGGAAGTTCTTCTTTCCACTGTGCAGACACCACATCTTCTTTTTTTACCATTGAGATTGAGGTTATGAACAGAAAAACATGTTTTCCAGTTTTCCTTTTTTTACTGAATCCCAAGCTGCGTTTTTAGGGGGAAGTTTTCACAGATGCTGAGTGGCAATAGCAATCACAGTGGATATCTCTAGTTAGCAGCAAGATAGGGATCTTAGAAAGTTCTGTGAATGGATATTCCTGCAAGAGGGAGAGAGAGGGTGTTGTATTGGGGTCCTGGAGAAACAGAGCAAGTATTTTAAAGTAGGAACAAATGGTGAAAAAAGAAAAAAAGAATTCTTTCAATCATTTTGTCCAGTGTTTTCAGGCACTGCTGGCTACATGAACAGATCTGCTGCATTTAGTTTACCAGCTAACAGCACATGAAGCAGTGCAGAGCTTAGCAGGGACAAATTTTCTAAGTCCATACTTAGTAACATGAAAATGTTCAGTCTTGAAAAGGCTTTCACAGCCTATGCTGATCCCCACATGGCTCTTAAGTCAGTGATAGGAAAAGCTTGTTTAAATGATGAGATGGCAACATCTATGTCAGACACTTTGAACTCTAGTCTCATGTGGAAATTGGTCTCACACAATCGGTGCTGTCACACAATCCTCTAGGAGCTTCGTGATCCATAGACTGTAACAAACCAAACTGAATTCCACCCAAACCCCATCTATCACTCTAATATGAATGCTTGTGCAGAAGGTAACAAACGGGATGTCTTTGATTTGTAAGCTTGTTTTGGTTAGCACCTACTTAACAAACATTGTTACAAGTAGTTGTTATTTACAGATAAGATGAAAACGGGTACTGAACTGCCTTGAAGTTAAACTGAAGGGGAAAAAGATGACACCGAGGTGTTATGTAGATTTGCTGGTACAAACAGTGAATGACAAGCATGTAACTCCTTTCAGAAAATCTGAATTCTCCCATAAAGGAATATATACCTTCTTTTATTGAAAATAAAGAGGTAGGACCACAGAGCTTTCTTTTATTTATATGGTCTGTGGTTGTTGGTATTAGGTAAGATGACTGCACTATATTTCCACTGGTATGGTGTATTCAACTTATACTGTGCAATTCTAACTTTAAAAAAATAAACACAGAATTCCCTTTGTTAAGAAAGTGCCATCTAGGGTTTTCTAAAAAACGATGTGGAATAATTCCCATGCTAGCATGTGGGTATTTTTCCCTTGCCTCTGCACAGAATCTGCAAGTCATGGTACAGTAATATGATAATGTTTTAATTTATTTATTGACTCAAAAGGTTAGGGTAAGGAGTGAAGGAGTGAAGCAAACACTTCTTACAACACAGCAAGTGAGCTCCAGATCCTCATTAGAGTATATACAATAGAGTTGTTCATACATTTGCTGTTTACCCTCCAAAGAAAATGGTCAATTTTCCCTGAGATTACAGAAGAGTCTTAGCTTCCTGACTTCCAGCCTATCTGTTCCCTTGGTATTCCGCTCCTAGATATGTTTCCAGTGGGTGGTGCTGGACTGTGAGAAGATCATCAAAAACTGAAGTCTCACACAAAGGAAACATCTCAGCAGCTGACTGAGTTTACAAAAGGATTGAAAAAAAGACAAGAGAATAACAGGAAGTAGTTCTGAACTCTAAATATTGATCTACTCAAAGCTTATCTTAATTTGCCCTACATTTACAGTAGACTATGGTCCTATTCCCCCCTTAGTTTTTATTTAAAAGAATTTTTGTAGCATACAAAAGAATCTTTGGTCATGGTAAAAAAGATTTTTTTTCCTGTTTCTACAAGGAAATGTGAGATTTCACAGCTCTTTTATCACACTACAAAAGTCCCCCCATGCTGTGCATCATGATCATGCAGACACAAGGAAATGAAGCTTACCAGGTTACCCAAGCACAGCTGAAGGAACAGGGTGTACTAAAAATACATGTACAAGGCATGAAAAAATACTCTACAGTCACATGTGTGCACACAGATATGTTGTTTTGTAAGAAGGAAAAGAAAATTCTTTCTAGCAAATGAAAACACTGAAAATGAAATGACAACAGCAGCAGATGTTAAAGCAAATCATCTAATTAAGATGATTTCATCAAGCGCTTTAAAAGACATTTAAAAAGGCAATATAATATTAAGTCACCAGAAGAAACGTTGATTATGCTTGAACATACAGGCACAATAACACTCTGACTGAAGCTGCTCTTTGAAGTGTGAAAACAAATGATACTTTCAAAACTGTTTATTTTTTTTTTTATCCAGCTGTGCTTCACATCCTGCTGAGGAAAAGTATACACATTAAAAAATTCTTAAGAACTACAACCCACAACCACGAGACTACAATTACAACTAACAGAAGTTTTGCCTGGGTCAATACTGCAGAGTGAATTCCGTGAAGCATGGAGAGTATCTTCATTCAGACAGTGGGAAGAACTGTCAAATTAATTTGCAAACATTGAGAACCTCTTTCTCACCTTTTATTCTTTGCTCGGGTGGGCCAAATTCTGTTTCAAAAAAAAAAAAAATGAATCAAAAGCCACAATGAAGACATAACCACATGAGTCTGCATTTTAAGTCTTGATGGAAAATCAAAATCAAAACTCAGAATTTTGTCCTGGTCCCTTAGAACAGTCTTAGTATAAACTACCTTCCCTTCTTCTTATGTTTGCTCTTCCTTTCAGTCATACTGTAGGGTGTACCGTTGGGTTTTTACTGTTCAGTGCCATTCTTACTGTAAAATATTTAGTGTGGGAAAGTGCGTGGGCTGCCTCCTTATCACAACATCATGTATATTCAGCTTCTCCTTTCACTGGGTTTCATAGCAAGAAACACTCTTTTCTTCATGCCACTTGATGAATTTTTATTCCCAGCTCTTACCTTCTTTATTTTAAAATGGTAGTTGGATAATATAGTACATATCAAATAAAAAATACGTCAAACATATACCTCCACTTTCTTCTTTCTATTCTCTGTGAGATCCAGATCATGCTGGACTTCATGCTGGGCAGTTTCATTTCTGAAATGTCTCTGGTTCCTCTTTTCTTCTTTGCTTATAGTAATTGCTTCTGTAGGAATGTATCATTTCATGCTTTAGAAGAAAAGAAAGAAAAATTTTATTGTGAATGTTACATTAAAGGGTAATATTTCTCAGTGCTTTTTTTTTTTTAACCATCCTCATGCCTGTTCCTTTTTGTTAGTTTTCCTTTTATTTAAATCCTCCTTCCTCAAAGCAGGGCATTACAACCTCATCCCTTTGGCAGAAATCTTTCATGAGCGTCATTCTGAGAGATTTCCAAATTAGGTTTTTCCCTCTCATCTTGGCCTCCAGTACAGAAGGTGGGGATTTTTCCTTGCAGAGTAGATAGTCACAGCATGAGCAAGTGAGCAGGCTCTTCCTAACACCCTCCACAGGCAGATGCTTACAAACAGTGCTGCAGAAGAAGAGCAGGAACAGGATAACTTAACTAGCTGGGCAATGAAAGAAGGGCAATGCCTCGTGCAATAAAGTGGCACTTCAGGAACAGAATTTCTTTTTCAAAGATGACATTCTTGACTGTAAAATTCTTGACTCTAAGCTCAGTTGAACTTCACAACAGGTTTGCCGCATGATCAGGGCTCATTTGCATGTTTTGGTATGGATGTTTTCAAGATTAAAGTAAAACCATCTTGAGAAAGTTTGTATTTATCCCTCTTCCTTCCTGAATCAGTCTGGCGGCAAATCCATTAAACAGTAGTAAACTTTGACTGGAAAGACACTAAAATGATGTTGCAACAGTGGATGTTACTTAAAACTATTACAAATACTAATTGTTTTCAGAGGTTACCTCAGCAACAATATGGAGCAAAAAAGCAGATTCTGACCACAATAGAGTCAAGTGAAATATTTCCTCTTTTACAGACAAATAGTTTATTCCCATATTCACTGACAGAAACGTTTTGAAGGACATATAGGTAATCACTAGGCTCACAAAGACTAGAAAATCTGGAAATGTTCTGTAAACTAGAAAATCTTACAGAGGAAAGTTCTCAGAGCAACGCCACCATTCTTTTGGTGAGATGACCAGATTTTTCCAGAGAAATCAAATCCTAGAGAAATTCTTATTTTCATTAACAGGGAAGTTGAACATCCAGTAAACCCTGATGGTGTTGAGAATGGCAAGGATATTATAAGTGTTACTGAATATTTGAATTGGTGTTTAGTACTGCCATTGTTCCAATCACCATGAAAAAAAAAAATAATTTGTCATTAAAAACCAATGTGTTGATGAAGGGTCAAGATATATTATTTCATTTCGTTATACATCAGAGGCAAGAAATACCTGCATATTTAAATAGTCGAAATAAATTCATTTGAAGCAGTGACATCAAAAGTATTAAATATTTGTACCATATGGAGGGAAAGAAATTGTAACTGGGGGCTTGAACAGGATAGATGTGTTGTGGCAGACTGTCACAGCTGCAAGGCAGAGCTTCTTTTCTGACTAACTGCTCCCTTGCATTTTTCAGTTGATTAATGAAAGCTAGTCTACAGTAGAAAAATGTAAGAGTCAGCCACTGTGCCAGCCATCTATTGTGAGTGGATATTTTGGTATGTTGTTACACAGCAGTGGTGGGTGGCTTCTCACAGAGGGAGAACCCTTATCAAAAATTGATTCTTGGTGGAAGATGATATCAGAGTTTCCTAGCTTGGGAGTAAAGTTAAACTCTCTCTCTACGTCCGGAAGAAAGTGTCTTTGCAAATTCTTAGCTGGAGTCAATCTCTCTTGGCAAAGAAAGATTTAGCTGCAATTACTGGGATTGAAATTTTGACAAAACATTGTTTTTCAGATAGGCAGGGTTTTTCTTTTTGCTTCTTCCTTTCAACATTCAACCAGGCCCTGGCATTTATATTAAAACTCAAATCTTCATATGAAAACCCAGTGTTTTCATCCAAAAATTATATATGTATTTCTTTAAAAAACCCAGACACCTCCTATAGAATTATTAACTAGTCCTACATCTTCATTAGATAAATGTTGTTCTTTTGATTTTCAGCTAGAGTCATTAAGCTGGAGTTTCTGTATGACACTACTCATCCTTTTTTAAATGGATTATAAGTTGACATCACAAAAAATTTAACTCAATAAAATCTTTTATTTATTAGCATATTTCTCACACAAAGTGGCCTATAAGCCTCCAGATTGCCTCATTGCCACTTGATAAAGGCCACTTTTGTACAGGTTTGAATAACCTAACGAAGCAGAAAAGTTGCAGCATAACTTTTAGTGCCATTCTGAAGGCCAAGAGGATGTAATTTATCCACTGTGCTCAGTCTTTCACAAGTGCCTTCAGAGAGCAACATTTCATAGATATTTGATTATATTTCAGTTTGATCACAGGAGAAGGTCTGCTCATGAATTTACAGCCAGACATAGGGATGTCCTCATTAATTGTGTCATCTCCCTGACTGACTTGGACAGCAGCTGGGCAGTGTCTTTGGTGGCTCCTACAGCACTTAGAGTTTATGCTCCATTGAAAACCTATAGCCAAGCACAAAATAAGTGCAAGATGTTAGAAGAAAAAAAATAGTCTCAAAAGTGGAGAAGTAATGTCTTAAACCTCCTTTTTCATTTAGTGTTGAAGGAGGTGTTTGTGGTCTGCGGTGAAAAGTGTTTTGGGGTTCTGAGCACATTTCACAATGTTTTTACTCTATATGAACATGTGTCAGTCAAAACCCTATATATTGTTGCTGAAGGGGTAGAAAGACATAAGCCCTACAATTTCCTCTCTTAAAGAGCTGGCATTTGTGTGGTTTTGTCTGATGGAGGCACTTGAATGGGATCAGTCTGCTGCTAAGGCGCTCGAGGCAGTACTGCAAAGGTCAAAAAGAGTCTGTTTTCCTTTTTGCTCACATATGTGTGAAGCTGGCTCCCATATACTGTGCTCTGAAAGTCTTTTTAACATCTTTCACCCAGAAATATGAAGCTGTGTTTCCAGTTTGCACTCTTTGTATAAGATTACAGGAAGGTAAGCTTTGCTTTCACTGTGAGCCAACCATCGATGCGCTGTGGTTAACATCGTGCCACACCTCAGCCAAGGTGCTGTTAACAGGCAGACTGTTTTGGCATGGGCTTATGATTTGCTTCCAGTTGCTTGCAATTCTGGTAGCATACACATAGTATGAAAAACTACAGCAAATAGGTGATGAAGAAAAAGTTGCAAGGGTCATCCACATCACCAGGGTAAATAAGCTGAAAGATATCTATACCATGCCCCAAGCTACGGGCAGGCTTGGGCCTTCTCACAGCCCTCAAGAGCTGCATCTTGAGTCCAACTGACTGGTAAAATCAACTACATAGCCTAGTTCCTGTGGAGTTTCTCTTAAAAGAGACAATTCTGAGACTGGAGTTGCAGAATAAGAAAACCAAGACATCCTGTATTACTCATGTAAGACAATGTATCTGAATTTAATTTGAATATTTTACATTTTTCTCACTCATTTCTCTTCCTGTCCCTTCTGGCTCAAATAAGCTGTAGAGTTTGCAAAAAACTGCATGTCAGTAGCCATCTGGCCATCCTGAGCACTCTAGGGCCTGGTGTGAGGTGACTGACATGTGAGAAGTAAGGAAGAGATGCTGACCCTTTCTGCAGTCTCTTTGGCTTTCACAGAAGCAGTGGGTACTTTAGCAGTGGAGCTTTAGAAGACTCAGGATTAGAAATGGCTGAATAAAGAGTAAAGGTTCGAAATCTTGCCTGACATCACAAGAATTAACCACATCCTTCACTTTTAAACTCTAAGATTTTTCATAACATTTACATAAATATGAGTAGAAAGTCTACTTCAGATTGGATTTCACAGCATATGATCAAGTTCTCATCTATGTAGAGCAAAAGAATTACTATTTCTTAAACTGCTCTGTTGTCAAACTGATTGAAACACCTTCATTCACCATTTTTTGGACAGGAACAACTGGACATTAGTCTTTAGCCTTAAGCTTAAATTTCCCATAAACTTTCAGTCTGATTGAGATTCAGTCTCTGCCTTTGTAGGTTGACACATTAGAACTCAAAACATTCTCACTAGAATTCTGAGATAAAAGTGGTACCTGGCAAATGTGTATATTGTGGAAGAGGTGAAGTTTAAAAAAAAAATTTCTTTAGAATTCACCTGGAAATGAAATTTTCTTCCCCAGGTATAAAACTCTAATTTCCTACTTCAAGTACTCACTTCATTTATTTTATTGTTGGTATCACAAGAAACACATAGCAACAAACCAACTTGTGCTTCTGCAATGCTCAAAGAAAAACAATTTCATCAAATAAAAACTATTTCAAAACAAGCAACTCTACAAAATATACACCTCCCCCTAGTGAGAATATGGGAGAAGAGAGTGAACTGAGAGATGTTTTGCACATAATCGAATATTTTCCTACAAGTGACTTCCAAGGTGATCACTGAAGAATCTATACAAAATAAGGATTTGGTATTCACAATGTACTGTTGGAGAGCATCTGTTTAATAGGTTTAAGTAGAGAACAAATTTGCATAAATAATATGATGAAAAGCGGCTAAAATAATCCAATAGTTGAAAAATTACTCATTTAGCAACTTGTAAATGCTGGTTACACTTAAGATTCTTGTTAAATCCTCCTAGCCTATATGGCTGCGTAGCAGCCTAATACAAAGGATACCTACTGTAAGTTAATATCATCTTTATAGTGTTAAGCACGACTTACAATTGGCTCAGAGAATTCAAGCACATGAGAAAAATATTAATCAAAACCAGTATAAATCATGCTCAGACTCAAAAGTCCAAGCCTCTTTGTTAAAATTGAAAGACTTCTTCAAATGCACACAGAACCTGGTATATCTCCCTTGAATTTAAGTGGATTTCGCTTTACCACAACTGCCCTGAAAGTGGAAGATTACAGTCTTGTTCTTTCCAGTGTCATGGTAATGTAAACTAATCCTGCCACAAGGCAGAATCAGATAAATTTATAGCACAAGGCAGACACCAAATACTGACAGTGACAGCACAGTGTTAGACACAGAAATAAAACTCTGTGTGGTCCTAAACCACTGTGAGTATCTCACACTGTTTCTTTCCCAGAAAGACATCTCATCTTTGTGTGGCTGAGAAATCCAGGTAGCTCAGCTTCACACAGCTGCTTACCAGCAGGTTTTTTGCATTAACATGAAATTCTGGACACTTTTTACACTTGTGTTTCTCATGTGCGCAAGCACATCAGGTCTGCAGAAGTTGTCCACAATCTCTTGACTCTCTAAACCCTTTTCCTGTCATTTCAACTGCCTAGCAGCTCTGATGTGATCCTCCTTGCCAGGATTTCAGGGAAGAAATAGGCAAAACCTAACCTTGATGGGCAGGGAATTTATCCCAGCCCACCAGGCCAGCCCAGTAGCTGCAGTAAATCGTGAGCTGAGGAACTGCTCCTCATGCCTCCTGTAACACGTAGTGTTTGGGTGGATATCACACTCCTTCTTATTGAGATCCTTGCTGCATGATTGCTCAGCATGTTTGGTGAAGTTGCTAGAAAGCTTATGAGTAATTTCCTTTACTGGTATTTTAAGGACATTTGTCAGTCTGAATTCTATCTCTGCTGAACAGGGTGTGCACAAAGCTGCCCTAAACCAGAAGAGCACCTATTTACATTGTACACACATCTGGTTTGAATCTCCTACATCAGCAAATTCCCACCTTGATTGAGTCACTGCTTGTATGGGACTGTTGCTAGTTCTGATGATCTGCACATTTAAAGATGTCTAGTCCTTGTTAGCATTACGCTGCACTGTCAGAAATACCTTGATTCTTAGTGGAGGTTTGAATACCTCATACTTTACCATCCAAACCAGAAACAATTTATCAAACTGACAGTGTGAAAAGGTAGGTTTAAATCTTTGCATTAATTAAGAAGCCAAAGAGCAGTGAGCTTTGCATGGTAGAAACAAAACTAATTACTGGGAATGTGGTGATGAGGCAAAAAGTTCTTGCCATATACTTTGAAAGGCCAAAAGAAAAAAACATTGGTCTTAACAGTTGTATGGTAATTCATGTATTACCAGCACATGGTAATATAGGTTTTAAAGGTTTTAAAATTTGGATATGTAGAAAAATACTGGTTTTTATTGCATGCTCTATTTTGAAAGAGACCTCTTAAAATATACTCACAGTACATTTTGTTTCCAGTGCAGTGCTAAGAAAAAAGAAAGCAAATTTTGTATCAAGACTTAACAAAAGTTGCTTAGGCTTTCATGGTCTATATTATTTAATAATCTCTGTTGCCTTTCTGAAGCAGTTTTTTAGGACAATTTAGTCTTTAAATAATTAGATTGAAAATAAAGGGAGCAGTATTTCCTAGAAGAAGGTGGCACAGAAATCAGTGCAGAGGGGTTGCCTTCTTCTGCAACTGAAACATGATAATGTCTATTTTTCTTCACTGCACCACCCAGAGTGTCTTGTATTATATCTTCATTACCAGGTACATAAACTGCCACAAAATGTAAAAGTCTATACTGCTTTAAGGCTGGATTTTGTTTGCTCACCTTGATGAGAATTTAGTCTCATAGGAATTTATCTGGAATTTAATTATTTATGGGAGGGAATATGCTAATGTGTTTTTCAAGGAGATATATTACCGACATCAACTGGCTGCCTAGAAATATTTTACAATCATTTAATCATTTTTCTTTTTTTTGGAGACAAAGTTTTCTTTATTCTTCAGCCCATAGTAGTTGCTTCATAATTTATTTTTGTAGTAGGGAAGGTGTTTAAGACCCTCCTCTGTGGATGGCAGTGATAAAATTTTTAAGTTGTGGACTCAGTGATCTTTTGCCCCATAAGATCAAATATAGCCACAAAAGAGAGATGAAAGTGATATAGTGCCCTAGGATAAGAGATGCAGATTTTGACTGGGAGGTTCTTGGGTTTACCTGGCAGCTGTGGCAGACACAAGGAAAATCCAGTAATGTGCTGCAGAGTGACTGGAGTTGCACAAGGAAAAAGAGCCTAGCAGCACCCCAGTAAAACATCATTCACCATTGAGGGGGGGTTCATTTTCCTGCAGCTCAGCTTTCACAGACATTGACAGGACTGACTGTTAGTGACCAGCAGTGATTTCCCTTCTGCTTTGGGGAAACTGAAAGCTGTGTCAGAGGACTGCCAGCCAGCTGTGTCTCAGGGAAAAGCAATGAAGAATTTAATTGTATTACATCCATGTGTGAGTGTTGAGTTCTCCCCATCCCACTGTCTTTGTCTGCCAGGCTCCCACAGGCAGGGTTCACACCTGAAGGTGATGTGTGTGTTTTCCACTCTTCAAATACCCAAACAGGAAGAAGCAACTCTTGCACAAAGTTGATGGCAAACAATATATATCTGACTTGGTTTCATAAAGATTTTAGGAGCTGTAAAATCAGATATAAACCCCAATATCCATGATATATTACAGGTTCAGAATTTATAGCTGTGGCCCTAGCAGCATTTTTTGTTAATTCTACTCCAACTTTATCAATAATTCTGTCTGAACTACATGTACAAGTGCAAGATTCTTTGAAGTCTGGAGACAGAATTCAGCCAAATTATCTCTGGGCAAATTTCTGTCAACACAAAGCCCTGTGGAACTGATTTAAAGTCAATAGGAGCTTTTAATGAACAAGAGAATTAGAGTGGCAGGGGGCACACAGGAGCAGTCTGTGCCACCCTCGTTCCTCACTACACAATACTGGGTTTATGCAGTGGGCAGGAAGGAAAAGAAACTGATTACAAAGAGCAGCCACCAAAAGGAAGATTGGCAATAAAGGAAGAGTGAGAAAACTGCTTGTCCAACCCCTGTTGTGGATAGCACCATAACACAAGAGCAGAATGCAGGGCTGCCTGTCACACTTCAGGATTAGACCTTTGTGGATGTTAAACATTCCTAAATGAGAGAGACACATGATCAAGGCAGTTTCGCCAAGGTGAAGCGAGAATAAGCAAAACAGTCCACCAATTTCACTGCTAAATATACTGAGTAGAATACTGTAAATGCTGCTGAAATATTCAGGCAGGCTGAATGGTAATTACATCTTTACTTTCTCTGAGCTTCTGTTTGTGTTCCTTTTCTACCCCAACTGAAACTGAGCTAAAAGTGCTGTTGATGACTGAGAAGATACTGTGTCTGCAATAGGAGGGACAGTGATTCAATAGCCTAGAACTCCCCAACCAAAGATGAGTGCATATCATAAGCTGGATATGGCAAAGAGACAACCTCATCTATCACACAATTACCTCTAGGGGAGAAGAGGGAGCCATTTAAAGGGACATAACACTACCCAATGACAAGGGACAAAAAGCAAAGATTATCTACAAAACTGAAATTGTGCAGGAACTGTTAGGTGTATAATGGTTTATAATCTCATTCTGCTTCCACTAAAATCAGTCTGACTATTTCAACCAAGGCAGAATTAGGGCTGCTGTTATTTCTCAGGGGAAGTTTGATTAAAGTATGACAGCTAATATCATATTGATAACAAAGAACACTGCAGTAACAGTAGGGACTCCAAGCTGTCAAGCACTTGAAATGGAAGGTTCTACCTACCAGCTGTGGTGTGAGTCCAGTATGCTGCATCACCACATCCTGCTCTGTGTCAGGTTTTTGGGAATTTGCCTACCCAAAGAATAACTAGGTCTGATCTTTCCTAGCCTCTGAAATCAATCAAGAAGGAAATTAAATGGTACTAGATTATCTATAAGACAATTGTTATAAGCATGCAAATTTGTAGAGATCTGATGTGTCTCAGGAAAAAAAAAAAAGATTATCACTTGACAGCTGGCCACTAAAAATTGCAAGTTTTAAATCTATTATTTGTTGGATGTACTTACAGAATTACCAATAAGCTCAGAGTTGCTACTGAAAATTCTGTGATGAAGCCTTGATGAAAAAGATACACTTTTCTCCAAAGGTGTTGATTCATTGAAACTAAAACTTCTGCTAGACTGGGTCATTTTCCATGGATTAGAGAGAGCATGAGTTTGTCCAGAACAATCCAAACTCAAGTCTCAAACTGAATTAGAAAATAATTTTAATTTGGTATTTTCCCACAGATAGATATGCAATCACTATTTACTTGCTACTTATAACTTGTTGAGCCAAGTAACTCTTAAGTTCTTGCATTCTAGAAATTATTTAGCATTCAGAATTGAAAACTTTTTGACATATCTGTCAACCAATTCCCCTTTTAAAATTTTTTTCTTAAAATCTTTCTGTCTTTCAAAGGCTGTAAAATATTTGAGAGTGGGATATCAGCTCATTTCCTGTGCCCTTGGATTAGCACATTGACCATTGACCAATGCTGTCACTTTGAAAGCAACCCTTTGAAAGCAAAGCAGCCCTTTTCCTATTTTCACAGCAGCCTAGGTTTTGAGTTGGGTTTTTGGATTTATTTTGGGAGGTCTTTTGGGGTTTTTTTTCCTTTTTTTTTTCCCAGTTTTTTGTGCCAAACACTTATCCAGAGCACATTTCTAATCACGTGGTACTCCTCAACTGTTAATTCCACTATATCTCTGCCTATTCACAACTCGTTATATAAGATTAGTAACCTAAATCATGTGGCAGTGCTCCTACTCTGTGACTGGATGATGGTGAGTGCCTACTGGGGCACCGATACCTTATTTGCAAATAAAATAAGTTGTCACTTAGTGAAAAGCCAAACATTTGTGTGGGCAGATGTCCATTAGCACAAATGTTCAAGGATTAATCACCAAAAGGGGTGTGAACACTTTTGAATAGAAAAGCAATTTAGAATTCATGCAAACATTTGTGAATAATTTCCCAAGCCTTTCTTTCGCTTGGAGAAGGCCTAATGTTTTGATGTGGGACACACTGATTATTTCAGTGCAAAATGGAGTATTACAACTGAGACAATAATTCAAATTTCACTGAGACATTTACAAGTAAATTTACTTCACTTTACTTTCAGGTTGTACTTTCTACTTTATTGGTTGCAAGCTGAAAGCATTTTACAAAGCAGGGCTGTTCACTGTACTACAGTGTAGTCAGTGCAGAAGTCAAGGACCATTATGGGACACCTTAAACTGATCAAATAATTTCTGTTTTCAAATATATGCTCTTTTAAATACTCTATGGTTTAGTAGTATGTTCCAATTATTATCTGCAGATGGATGGATCTTACACAGTGCTTTAGGAAGTGATGTCCCGTTTTCAGTTACACTTGAGGTACTTATCAAGCATGCATTACCTCAAAGACATCATCTGTGTCATTAAATGGAGCTTTGCAACAGAAGCTGAGTTTTCTACCTGTGATTTACAGACTACAGAAAATGTTTTTTAAACATACAGCCTCGTGGAAACAGAGGCCTTACACTTGCAAGACATACAATATTACAAGGACCCTGCACATGAAAATTGGTGAAGGATTGTTCCTTGCTGATTAGATGGCTTGTTACAGGTGGTTCTCTCCCTACTGCAGTCAGAGAATGTTAGAAAGAATTTACTGCAGAGAATTTTAACAAAAGAAGATAAGCAAAAAAAGCTGCTTGCTTGATTGTATCAGATAATGGAGCTTTGGGAAAACTTACATTTGTATTAGAGTCTGTGAATCACAGACAACTATTTACTCAGCTTCTCACACTAATATATTGAAAGGCAGTTTGTGAGTATTAAGAGCTTGATCTTTGGAATAGCAAAGATTTACTTTGAACTAAAGGTACAGAATTAGATCCCTAGCACTAGATATGTGCTTTTAAAGAAAAAATACTGCAATTATATTTTAAGTACATATCTTACTAAAATAATATATCCATTAGTTATAAACACCAGCAGTTGTTCAAGCACAGCTGTTTACAATAATATACGACTTGACCTTCGTAACAAATCCATGTAACTTAAAAAAGACCTAATGCTATGATCACAAAATACAAACTAGAAAAGGAAGCACAAGGTCTGACCAATACCAGGAACATCCCTTTTTACTACATTATTCTCTCTTTTTCTCTCTCCTCTTCCCCTATGATTCAATAACTGAAAAAAAGAGCAGGTTTTTAATACAATCTCTGGACTCTTGTTACATGCCTTTCTTTCCTTTCCTATGGGTATCATCAGCATGAACTTACTTAAATTTTCTCTACAATAAAGCAGTATCATAACCTGGCAGTAGCATTTAATAAGCTGATAATTTGTATTGCAGTGTATAAAACTGGTCTTTTTTTCTTGCAAAAAAAGGACACCTGCTAAAACAGGGCTAGGAAACCATCAGTGAGAAAAACCAACCTCCTGAAATGCTCTCCTTGGTTTGCATAGTTGAGTTGAACATCTTAGACAATGATCAGAATCTAGGGAGAGCTGTCCTGTGGAGAAAACATAGGTAACAGCTACCTGACAAAAGCCTTTGCTGATGGTGAAAACTAAGGAACAGCCTTTCATTCACCTGAAGGTGCAGTTTGTGGGTTGAAATGAATGAGTGGGAGAGTGGGACAATGCACACCAGAATTGCTATGTGAGGTGCAGCTGTGACAGCTGGCCAATAGCATATTAAAGATGAAACCAGGCTGTGGGATGTGACAGACATTCCCATCTTCCACCCTTGTGTTACTTTTGACATAATGATTTTGTGTCTTACTGGTGAAGCCCAGTTATGGTAAGATATACTCAATAACTATCGTTATCCCAGGTCCACCCCTCGGTCCCCTCACCAAATCCCACTGTCAGCAAAGAAATAACCATGAGCTTCTTCACATGTGATCTACTCCTGTGAGATCCCTATACCAGCTAGGAAAAGAACTATAGGAAGAAAACTAATGTACACTCAGAAAACAAACAAAAGAAAAGCCCTCTTAGGCTGGATGGAACAACTCTTTACTGTTACTGACAGTAATGAGAACAGGAAAAAGCTAGGTATGAAACATGGTTGTTAGATATATTTTTTTATAAAGAAAAATTTTTTTATATTTTAAAAATATAAAAATATATTTTGAATATTTTTAATGCCAGGTAAGAGCAGTGCAGCAGTGCTGTGGTGCCTGCAAGAAGTGCTGGGGGTATTTTCCCCAGCACTGAGGCTGAGGAGCAGCCTCGCTGAGCCCTGCTCTGCAAACCAACAGCTGCAGCGTATCAGGAAGGGCTGCAGCACAGTCAGTGCCCAGCTCCTGTAGGCAGTGTGCTCCTCCAAAGGTCCCCAGTGAGAGCCAGCTGGAACCAGTTTATATATTAAGATGGGAGCTTTTGCTTAGCAGTGCTGCCGGGTTTGGGCACAGACACTGAAAGAAATACAATCCGACTCTGACTGAGTCCTGAAAACACATGGGACTAGGAGTAAAATGAGCTACAGAAATATTCTGAGTGGAAAATCAGGGCAGATAAAAGCAGATAAAATGCCATAGTGTAAACTGTTGGAAAATGTGTAGGACAACCGCAGATGTTTTAAACTGTCCTGCTTGCTGAATCTGCTTGTGATGAATAGGGTCTGTGTAACTTAGTATCTGTTAAGAACAGCTTCTGTGCATTTTATTTCTTGCAATAGTTTTTAGGCCACAAGTGAGAAGGCATACAAAGACTTTTCAAGTGAGCAAGTGTCCTCATTTTGTTGCATTAATGAGTAGTATGAGAATGTAATTTTGCAAAATTTTATCACAGAAACAAAATCTAGCGCATTTCCAGGATCCCACTGTGTTGAAAAGCAGCACCTTTTACTAGATAAAGTTAAAAACCAGAATCGTTGTCTACAGGTATCTCCTTAACTCTTTCCAATTTTAAGACAATGACTTGTATTTGTTAAGTCCTATTCTAACCATGGAAGGGCAGAGAGAGACATTAGGGCTGCAGACAGCTGGGAAGAGCATCGCAACACTGTGCTCCCGTGATCCATACGTTTCTTTGTAGCCAGCTTGAGCATCTCCTTGAAAGAGTGATCTGCACAAAGAAGAAGTATGCAAAATAATTGGTTGTAAGTCTGCAGAGAGTTATATAGAACACCACAAAAATAGGTTAATCTTCCATCTGGATTCTTTCTAGAGGAAATTGTTTTAGAGACTTGTGAGTGAGCTTTTATTTTGAGACCCAAGAGACAAAATATGATCCCTTCTGTACCCATGGGAAAAGATTTCCGCCTAAAAGCTATGCAGGGAATAAAGAAAGGACTCTTTGGCATTAACTGTGAGTGATGCTGTGTGGATACTCAGACACAGCCTAGTATCTGAAAAGACAGTCTAGCCCTGGCATCCAAGCTAGCTATGCATTGCTCTTACCTATATTTTATAAACATTTGAGGTTCTGAAAAACATCTATTAATTAGTGGGTGATATTCTAGTGGTGACAATGGTTTACTGTACCATTTATCTTTTTTTAAAATTTTCTCTTAAAGAAACTATTTACAGGGTTGGTTTTTATTTACTAAACACTATAATGCTTCATAAATTCTTCCATGTGGGTCTGTAACTGTATATGAAATTAATTATTGTCTAATGCAAACAAAATTTCACAAACAGACCCTCTAGTAGAGATGGATCATTAAAATGTCCAGGGTAGCAATTTACTATTTCAGCTCTGGAACTAGGCATTAAGACTAGCATAACAGCCAAATCTTGAACCTTCAGATGCCTAATTGCTCTAATACTGTTGAGATTTAAATGTCTTACTACTTTTACAAAGCTGACAGTATAGAGTGAGCCTCGTGCTGTAGCACAGAAATTTTTAACTAAGCTAGCATTTCTCAAGTTGCATGAAAAATAGTAGCTGCTTTCCTAAAAAGATCCTATCCCTGTCAGGCTCTGAGAATGTGGAGGCAGGAAGTATGTTTAATATTTCATTCAGTGTGCTCTTCTGGGGGAAGAAAAAAAAATTTGTTCTCAGGATCTTTTGTGCAAGAAAATGGTGGTTAAGGTTACACTCCCACAGTTCATAGGAAGCTGGTGGGCGTAAATCATGCAGTTGGTTTCTGGCGTACTGCCATGGGCACACAGGTGGTTCATTGCAGCTCTAAAAGACATGAGGAAGTTGTCTTCCAGTGATAAGTATAGCTCATAGCTTTGTTAACATTCCTTTAAAAACACTTCTAGGTAGGACCTGCATAAAAATTTAAAATTTTATTTATATATGTTTTGTGTTTGAATTTCTCATGAGGAAGCTGAAGAAGCAGTTGAAGATTCTTACAATTTTATATAATATGGATGGTGAGACAATTTAACGTGTTTAGATCTTGCAAGGAAAGAAGAGTTTAATTTCACAGATAAAGTTCAGATTCCTAATGCATCATGATCTAAAATCTCTTTCTTAAATAATGGATTATCAGAGGGTTAAATGAGAGCTAGCTAAATTTTGCCTCTCCAGTATTTCTGGGATTATATTCTGCTCTGTTCATTCTTGTTTTCCCAGGGGATTTATTTGTCTTTCTGCTGCTTCAGCTAAAGATTCCCACCAAGCTGTTTTCTCACTGTGGTAATGGTAGAAGGCATGATTGTCACTGTTTCCAAAATCCGCCCTCTTGGCTGTGAATCCCCATCCTTGGGCCCTCCTGTGCAGCCCCTTCAAATGGTGTAAGAATGTCACTTCCTGGGATTTTGAAGTCACAGTAAAGTATGTGCTGGCAGCCTCTCCAATAGTCAGACAAAAATATTACCCACAGTTTGAAGTGTGTGGATTGTTCCTGCCTAGGTATCTTGTCTTTCACTTGTTCCTGCGGATCAAGTATCTGTGCTGTGTGTTTACCAAAAGGAACATGCGAGGGGAAATGAGTATGTGTGCAATTACCTGAACACCAGGCAAGCCTGCTACAATACTCATGTTTGCAGATTTATTGTTTACTGCTTAATTTGGTGAGACAGATGACATCTCTTTGGAAGAGATAAGTCTTGTTCTCTTGCACAAATTATTCTTTTGACTATAAATATAAAACTCAGTGAATACTAGGGAATACCAATGAATTTTTATCTTCCCTCTTGGGGAATCAAAAGAGAAAAAAAATTTAACAAATAACATGGTTTTCCACTAATAGCAATGATTCCAAGTGAAAAGCAAGCTAGCTATTGTTTCTGTCTCAAAATTCAACATTTGTGTTGATATTACAGTATTTAAGATCCTCAGATTTTTACCAATGTACAAATATATTCATCCACTATTTACTTTCTAAGATATGTCTTGGCTTTAGCATATGTTCTTTGACACATCAACTGATTCAAACCCTATAGTTTCATATATATGTTTGCAGATTTTACAGAGAATTAGATCAGTATGCTTCAGTTCTGACTTGCCACTGAGACCACCTCAAATAGTCATTAATTGCATAGGAATCAGAAGTTAGTATTAACCCACAATTGCTAACACTGGCTGATTGTGTGGTCTTGTCAGAATGCCTGAGCTCCTCATGTGTGGAATCTACTTCCCAGCTTTAGAGGACAGGACACATACTCCTTGTCTGTGCTTCTCTTAACAGCTCTTCAGAGTCATTGTCAGGATACTTACAATGTAAGGAAAAATATTGCTTCTCATTAAGCTTGTGATTGTTACACCTAAAACTTGAGCAATGAAAAATACCTAATAAGATGTATAGCATGAATACATAGAAGAAATGTTAATAATGAACCAGACCCTGAGTGTTTCAAACTTCTTTTTATAATTTTATTTTTCCTGAATGTGCTGGTTGTTTTTATATTCTATTTAATATTTAAATAAAGTCTCAAGTAACAACTCTTAAATTGCTAACAGTCATCTCAGCATGACATGAAAGCAGTGATACAGAGAGAGCAGGATTCTGCTCTCATTAAACCAAAGGAGAAATTCCAAGGTGCTATCTGTTGACAGTGGAGTGTCTTGCTGATACCAATGCAGGTGTTACAGTGTGAGCATTGCACATCAAAATGGGACTTCTTCAACAGCTGCAAATGTGCAAAGCAAGGTTTGCCTTTCCTTGACACATTTATAATTGAAGGAAAAGTAACTGATCAACAGAAGATGAAATAGAATCAGTGATGTCCTTTTCGTGCAAATTATCCAATGTCAGGTGAGAGGATCAGGTGGCCTTGAGAGAATTTTACCTGCTTTTTAAAAATTATTTTATTTCCCTCTTTTGCTCATTACTGCACAGACAATTGTTAAGAAAAGCTTCAAGACAGGAGTTTCTGTTTCTTCTGCCATGATCGATTGAGCAGAGTATCCACCCAGCTCTACTACACACATAGACCAGCAGAAGCAATTTTCAATTAGTCCTGAAGACAAAATAAGAAATGGTGGTGGCATTTTTGGTCTACCAGGAAATGGCACAATAGACCATAGAATTCCACCATTGTAAAGAGTAAAATAATGGTAAAATAACAGGAAAAATATTAAAAGCTTATTTGTTAATAGTAACTGTGTGAAGAAAAACAATTAGTGAATTAATCCATTTACATGAGAGATTCCATAACAATGTATGTAGAAAAAAGTATTCAGACATATTGAGAAATTATCAAGTTATTTAATACTCAGAAAGATTTCAGCACATTTTATTATAGTCAGTGGTGCTTGAGTCAGTGCTGCTTCTGGCTTACAATATTCTTAGCAAGTTAAAATCTGTCGTGTCTTCACGATATTTATGCCATGATAAAAAATCTGTGACTTGATGCAGTCTTTCTGTGGTGTTTTTCACATTCAAAAGGGAAAAGAGAAATTCCTTTCTATCAAGAGTCCATTCCCCAGAAATACAGGACCAATTGCATCTTTTATTTAATTGCTCAGAAGACGGCCAAGAAAGACTATGCCTTTCTGCTGAATGTTAAAAACATAGCAGTAGATACATTTTTAAAGAGCTCTCAACCCGAGTAAAAGGCAAAGCAGAGGGCTGGATATGGAGCTGTGGAAAGTCCAAGGGAAGAGTGGAGCTACTTGAACTGTGTGCAGAGCAGAGGTCTCAGCATTACCTGTCTCATTGTTCCAAGACCTTGGTCTTAAATTAGGAACTCCCTGCTGCTAATGGGACACATGACTCTAATTTTGAGCCACCACTTAAGCCTTTTTTTAAACCTCAGTACTATTATATTATTCACAATATGAAGAGGTAAATATTATACGAAAGGAGGGGGGAGAATTGGCTGCTTTAAATGTTCTTAAATAGAAACTATTTTTGTAGCAGGAGGGTATTAAAAATGTGAGGTGTAATAAATAAAATAATTTGCTTTGTTAAATATCAAATTAATTGCATTAAGAAGTAGAAAACTTTGTTTGCTTGCCAGTTAAAGCTGATACAGGGGTAATGATTCTTCTGTTTGACAGTGGAGATGCCCAAGAAATGCAAAACACTGCATCAGATTTTGTCAGTGTTTCACACAGCGGTCAGGAATCTTCCATTTTCCACTATATTCGATCAACACTACTAGTTATGATCCCCATCTTTGTTATTATTTTATCAAAAGCTAACAACATTTAAAAATATTATGTTAAAGAAAACAACTTGAATTATATAAAACACATTTTTTCCTATTTTTCCTACTTCTATAAGTAGTTGTCTTAAAAAAATATATAACTTGATTAAATTGCTGCATAAATAAATTTGCTACATAAATTCCGAAGGTAGTTTTTGCAATTAATTTCTTTTCTTGAGTAGATGAGTGCAAATGGGGCAAACAGGTATTTGAAATATGTTTTGGGACTTGGTTTTTTTTTTTTTTTTGTGATGTTTTAAATTTTTTATAACGGTATTACAATTCTTCTCTGGCATGAATCTTAGTAATTAAATTTCAGAATCAAAATTGCATTAATGAGTACAAAAATTAAGTGCTAGAAAAATGGGTCTTTTCTCTATTTTTCATGCTGCATACAAAAGTAGTATTGGACAACCTGAATTTATGGCTTGCCTTGAGCTTCAGAAGAAAGGCTGAAAAACTCCTGTTGAATAGCCTAAGGACCTCTGTTCTCAGAGGGATTTATTAAGACTTCCATACATGGCTTTACATTGAGTCTCTTTCACGTAAATTGAGCAATCCTCAGAGGGTCTCAATTGTATGTAGGATTTAGAAACTATACCTTCAACAATGTGAATGTTTGTATTTAAGGATCTGAGAGTGTAAACCATTTGGACAATAGTTTCCCAGAGTCTGCATATGAAGACTTACAATAGAGAATATCTTTTTCTCATTTATAAACATCTGGACAAACTGGTACGCTGTCTAGATCCCACAGCAAATTAGGGTCTGATTTTTAATTAAGTTTGGCATGCATCAGAGGAGTACATATGTTCAGCACATGTTTTTACCTTATACATCTTTTGCTCCATTACCTATGTACTGTTCAAAATGAGTTCTGCTGCTGAATACAAACTGTCCAATTTGCTTTACTTGAAAAAATTTACAAAATAAAAAAAATCCACATCTTTGACAAAATGGTGCCATGACTGTTTTGGAAAGAATATCCATGGACTAGTGACAAAAAAATCACTGAACTTGAAAAATTATTACAATTAGAATTAGATGCCAAACCACATGCACTTTCCAGATGTTGAAACTTCATTGACTGAGTTCACGAAGAAGGTGTTAATTTCTATCTAGTGCTTGTGCATGAATGCAGCTCTTCTCCAGTGAAACTGGAATAATTTTACTGTTTCTAATTAAGAATAAATAAATCATGTTTTGATATAGTTCTGATGTGAGAAGGGCTTAGAAATGAAACCATGAAGCTTGACAGATTTGAGAGTTGTGATTGCAGGTACAATTATAGTGATATATTCTGCAGGAGAACTTTTGGAAACAAGCTTTGTGATTTTGAGTTGCAGTATATTGGGCATTCATCACATGTCCTTACAAGTAGGTCTAAAGTTTCTGCTGCAAAACTCCTGGCCTGGTTCTGCTCCCTGAGCACACCTGGAGGTGCAGGACAGGACACCCCAGAGGATTGCACCAAGGCAGATGGGACACCATTTCGAGAATTGCTAAATATTTCATAGTTTCAGGAATAAATACTGCTTGAGCTATAACCACATGAGTCTCTGAAAGGCAGAACTGTACCCCAGTTATGGGATGTGTCAGCTGTCTCTGCCATTAGCACTCAGAAAAGGAAAGTGAGCTGTTGAAGATAAGCACCAACTGGCACCTTTCACTTCAAATATGTGGTCTTGCAATAGTCTCATTAGAAAAAGTGTTTAAATGGGAAAGAAAATACAAAGTAATTAATCTACTTAGGCCTCTCAGAACAATACTTCATGAGTGAAGCTGAAGCCAATTTGCCAGGGTTGCTGGGGAAATGAAGTAGTCCCAAAAGTAGGAGTATTATTTTTGCCCTCCTCAGGCCTGCTGTTCTTAACCAGGAGGCTACACTCACAGCACAACTGTTTCATAGCTGGATAAGCCTCCTTTACAGCCTCCTTTACCTTGGCCTCTTTAACTCTTGTCCATTCAAGCCCCAAAGAAAGTGAAAACAGGATTCTGTGGATTCTCAGCCCCAATCACTTCCCATAACCTGAACTGATAATTCCTTGTTTCCAGGGGAAAAAAAAAAACCCAAGGAGACACCTTATAACTTCATGTGTTTGACTGGCACTGTACAAACATAAACCCAGTCAGCACTTAAAGGTACTCATCCTGTATGCTTATGTGGTTCCAAAGTTTGTATTTTTGAAGAAAAGGATGAAGTAGCTGTGCAATTGTTTCAAAATTCGTGCATTTAATATTTTTATGGTGACAAAGACTGATTAGGATTTATTTTACCTTATGTTTCATTTATGAGGCTACTGTATGTATTTACTTTTTAGACAATGTAAGAACTACTGGTACAGAAGTGTTCCCAAGACATGTCACATTTTGAGTAAACACTCATATAGTCAGAGAAGGGGGAGTTTGCTGCCTTTTTTTTTACTTTGTAGTATTTTTGAGTTTTTAATGAATGCTGAAAATCCTTAACTCACTAGACTGTTGTGAGGATTAATTAGTGAATGTTTGTAAGATGCTTTGAAGATGAAAGGTGCGATGTAAATGCTAATTATTTATTATTACTATCTTCCTAGTCTTGGACAGATTCGGTTGATGTGGAAGTGAGTGATTGATCTTCCTAAACAGAGGCATGCACAGTGGAGAAGGGCCTTTGCAAGATTCACATTAATAATTCTCCCTATGAATCTCAGCTCTGCCTGAATCTCTCCATCTATCCTAACCCACTGCCTCCACATGGCTTTGACAGTGCCCTTCAGACTAAATTGCTACTCTACTGCCAGCTCTGGGCCTGATCCAACAACTCATGAAATCAGAGAAGATTTTCCATCACTTTCAGGGAACTGGGCAAAAGGTCAAAAATAGTCTTTTATGCAGTATTTTGGAAAATAACTAAACGACAAAAGCCTGTTTTCTGAAAACTGCCCATACTTGCTCTCTGCATGATTAGCTTGATCCATACTGTCAGGTTTTGTCAGTTGTGTCAGATCGTATTCATATCATCCAGTTTCCTTTGTGCACAATAATGTGATTCCTTGCAGGTCTGTTCAGCTGTGAATCTGTAGCTGTTTGCTGCATTAAATTATGTGCTACTTTAGCATCAGTATAGTATATCACACAGGGCAAGACATCTTGGTGCTCAGGGCATGACAGCTCTTTGGTTCCGACCCCAAGAGCACACTGAAAAGTCATCTATGCAAGATGAAGAGTATCAGCTCCCACAGCCTTCACAATTCAGCAGAAGTTGCAAGCTACAGCCAGCTATCTCTTACATGCTTATCTTTGCCAGTTGTACCTCAGAAATGTCTTTGTACTGGAAACTGCTCCCTTCACCCTTCTCATTGTGAGGATGCACTGTGGGTAGTCACACACGTAATGACCATACAATCAGAGGTTTGCTTAGAATTGAGCTCTCTTTGACTTTACGCACCATTCCAGCATAGAAAAAGGTATTAGCACCTTACATCTAATTGAAAATATAATTGCTTAAAGAGAGTCAATGGGTATATGACAACATTCATCAGATAGAGCAGAATAGCAAACTATTATGGAAGAGGAAAAGTAGCAGCTTTTTACATGCAAGTACAAGTTTACATCTGTATGTGCTGTCTGTGTGCTGCAGACAAGTGTCAAGCAGGAGGTAACAGATTCAGATAGGGAACAGTAAAACTAGAACAGATTGGACTGGAATAGAACATGTGTTGTTCTATTGTTCATCTGTGTTGCAATGGCAGTTATCCAAGGACTGTGATATATTCTTGATCTCTTGGCATTATCTCTTGGCATTTTAAAAGGCAGTTTGGATACTCTGTGCGTTCACTCAGATGAAAAAGTGAATCCCAGGCATTCCTATAGTTGATGTGAAATGAAGAGTCAGGGTCCTTTCACCATCAAAGCATCCAGGAGTGCACACAGTGAAGTGTAGTGGACTGGGTCCATTCATTACTTGTGATGTCTATCAAGCAGAGGCTACAGGAGCAGAACCCAGCTCAATAAATACCAGTCCTCATGGACTATCACAACAGGTCATGCTGCTAAAAAATAAGGTAAAAGAAATCCCTTCTGTGGCAGTTTGTGAATTGGCTCAGCTATGAACCAAAGTTGCTCTCCTCCCAGTTTGGCACCAGTTACCTAGCTCTTATGTGTAAAAGAATAGCACTATGGCCTACAAAACCAAAATAAACCAACAGAGAAACTGTTCTGCACCTACAGGTATGCCATATCACATCTATCTAGAGCAGCGCTGGTGCTCTGGGAAGCCAAGAACATTTGGATCCCGAGCAGTCCCCAAAGCAAATTTGCTTTTTGTTGGTGACTCCCAAATGCCACAGCTTGGGATGTTCTAGAGCTTGTGTTCCCAGACTGTGGAGTGTTAACTACTAAAAATCAGGCAGCAAGGGTGCTGTGTGCACTTACAGTGGGAGGTCTCACAAGAGAAATATTTTCATTTACAGGTTTTTTTGGCCTCTTTGTATATCTGTTGTGGCCTGTGGGACTTCTTCATCATCAGACCAGGAAGTAATGTAATTACTTTCAGTTAGTTTTGTGTTGCTTATTTGCTTTTGATGCTTCTGTCATTATAGATGTATAACTAGATCATATTAACCAACTGAGATGTTTTGAAATAATGTGTAATGGATATGTTAGTAATGTTGTTGCTGCTCCTAAGGAAGTTAATATACAGCCATTAAGTTTCTTGAAATCTCCCATCTATCTCAATGAAGGCCTAAGTGCTGAAATGCAGGTCGAAGGTACTTAAAGCACCTCTATGTCTCCACAGATCTGGCCCTTAATTTATAAGTACTTTGCACAGTAAAATAGGATTAGCCTCCTTAGGTGTTTCCTTTAGTCTCTTTTTGCTCTACAGTTCAGTGCCCTCAAGAACAGATACAAAAGAGCTACTCAATGGTTTCCAAATTCTCAGTGGCCATTGTCACTGCTTGGTTGCCCTTGCTGCATATTAGGTTTTAAATGCAGCATTTTTTTCATCTGATCAGAAAGAATGCTGTCTGCCATTAATAGAAATGCCAGTGATGTTGTTAGACAAAGTTGTCCTCAAACTATAAGCATTACCTGTCACAACTATATTTTCAGTTTAAAGACACGACAACTGAAGGAAACAAGACTGCAAGGGCCAAATAATTTGTCTTCAGTGCTCTTTAACCTAATTAATATATTATTCTGAAGAGCTGAGGAGCCACATGAATCTCAAAGCTTGAGCTTCTGTGAACTCAATGTTGAATTACTGCTAATCTGGAAAAGATTAATTATTGATGACAGGATAAGTATAGCATGATAGACCAAACTAGCCCTTCAGACCACAAAAACTATGCTTTTCTAATTTAGCAACAGTTCTTCAATAAAATAAAAGCATTTTCTGATGACTTAGTCAATACAATTACTGAAATAATTAGAAGTCCCAGTAAAGATATTACAAGATGCTTTAAAGGAAAGCTATAATATACCAGAAGCAATTTTGTGCTGCAGATTAAAAACCATTTTCAATCTATGCACATGGACATGCTGTGCAGGGAGAGGCTCTGTGTAGGAGTAGTGTGGAGGAATGGAAAAACAAAAGCTCAAAGGGGCACATGCAAAAAAGGACTGTTTCCAGTTTTGTATAAGAATGCAACTCAGAGGCTGAGAGCCTGCAAAACAGTCTCTAAATCTTCAGCAGAACATCTGGGCTAGAGGTGGGCGGACACAGCCACTCTGAATCAGCTCTGCATTTACTAATTTATTGCTACCTGCAACAGGTTTATTGCATATTACTTTTCCCAGAAGGTAAATTATAAAGGCAAAGTACATAGGACATGGCAACTATATGTGAAGAAGTGTCAGTATATTTTATTGCATTGCTGGAAAATCTTCTGGTGAATCCAACTTGTGTTTATTCAGGTTGTGTCGTATGTGGGTTTGGATGATGGATAGATTCTCTCACAGGGTTCTACAGAAAACAAACAAAATACTCCAGTAAGCATGGCACTGAACTTAACAGGGATTAAATGAATAAAAGGGAACAAGATGCAATTTCCCATCTTCTGATTTAATACTACAGAATGAACTCATCAAATCCGTATTTTTCTCCAGTGTCTGGCTGGCTTTATGCTGTGTACTGTAGGTGAGTACTGCAACACAGGGCAAACAAAGGTACAAAGAGATATGGGCAATGAGTTTCCATCTTTCATATCCATTAACATACACTTGGAAGAAAAATGCAAAGGTTGAGATAATAACTGGGAAAAAAATCAAAAGTCTGTAGCCCTTTAAATTGGACTGTTAACTATATTTATAAGTTATATGTTTATTCCAGCACTTATATTAATAGGCAACACTGTTCCAAAAGATACTGCCCTGTCCAACCTCCCTGGTATCCAAAATAAAAGCATTTCCTGAGGAAGGAGACAGATTCCATGAAATAATATTAATCTCATGTTTTCTTCTGACTGCTTTCTCTCATATGTTTTTACCTTTCATATCTGCTTCTATTCTGTAACCATGTGACTTATCAATGACTATTAGATTCTGTATTTTAAGATGAGAGTCAGCTATATACCACAGAGAAGTTTTCTCATACAAACAGAAGATTAAAATGAAATACAGAAAAGAGAAAATACCAGTTTGATCCAAGAACATTCCTTTAGTCAGCTCTTTCACTCTGAGTTATATTCAGAAAGGAACTCACGGCTGACAACAGCCACCCAAAAAGTTATAATTTTATTTTTGACTTCAAGCATCACGTTCCCAGAAACATTCACACGTTTTTCTTGCAGTCATCACAGAAAGGACTCCTGGGTAAGTTCCCATATAGTAAGTTATGTCCAACAATGATTTTGATGGAAGTCCCTCTGGGGGTCAGTTGAAAAAAAGGATGTTTAGTTGACTCTTTTCTCACAGGGATCTATTTTAGGAAGAAGTATAATTTAAAATTTTCTTGATTACTTTTTTCTTTACAAGATTCACTGCCTAGACTAATGTTAACATTTCTTGTTTATATATTTTGACTGAAAAAATTTAACATATCTGATTTGTTTCTGTTTCTGCTGATGGAAACAGGGAAAGTCTTGTTCATGTGAACTAAACATGGTTATGTATTGATGTTAAACATACTATTTTAATTTTGTCAAGAGTACATTATGGATTTAAGTTATGGATGAATTTAAACTGTGAGTTTGGCTACCAACTGAGTTCTGTGATTGCTTACAGTTGTGTTTAACAGAAACAGTCACTCTGTGGCTTTTGCCAAAATCTGCTTCTCTTCTCTGTGCTTTGGCAGTGCCTGCAATTGAAATTATGTATTGTGTATTTTTATATGCAAGTTATTATTTTTTCACCAAACGCCTGCTGTAAAGACAGTTTTAATGAAATTTCACATACAGCAAGAAATTTCAAGAACAATAACCATTATTTGTGTCTGCCATTAACATGACAGTATTTTTTAAGAAGTGTGAACTTATGAAAAAACATATTCAATCTGATTTTTGTGACCTGTAACCATTAAACGTAAATTTTTTATTCAGAAACATTTCCAATAAACAGAACAGTTTCTTCCCAGGCCAGAGAAGGAGAGAGCACAAAGTTCACCCCAAGTGTGCCGAGTGCCTTAAAGGGAGGTATCTGGAAATTGCATCTGCAGGTGCTTTGGGAGAAGTAAATATTCCAGCCAGTGTGTGGTATCCTTCTCATTGCTCATAAAATGATGTTAATTAAATTATGTGATTTGTAACCCCAGTTGCACAGGGGATTTTTAGTACCATATTTCTTGAAGTATTTTTCTTTATAATTTCATGGAATTTATTTCCTTATTTTCACCCTGTTAAATCCCTTTTAAATATGTCTGCCTATCCCTTTGCTGAGGTAAACCTTGTGGCAGCCAGTGTGCTTGATCAACTTGCACCAAAGTTAACTCTTCTATTTGCACTTATGAAAGGTCCTAGGACTAGGGACTTCAGAAGAGGGGCTTTTTTCCAGGCATTTGCAATGATGTTAACAATTTATAAACCTTCTGAGGTTTTGTGGCAGTCAGATCTTGCTCTGATTTTAAACACTTTTGCTGGTTTAGTTGCCATCAAAAAAAAAAGTTTTAGAAAAATCATAGGAGGCATCTCATTATAAAAAAGGGAAAAGCTGAAACAAAGACCAAGTACTGTCAAATGATAATGCAGAGAAAATGTTTCTCTCTAATTATTGTGATATAAACTTAGGCTTGGGAAAACGAAAGACAAAACCAGAAAAAACAGAAAAAATCCCAGTTTAGTTGGTATCCCTTGAAGTTACTTTATTACAAATAAATTTTAACCATCCAAACCCTGGGAAAGACCTTAGAATTTGCAGTTTGGACTCAAGCTTTCAGAAACTGCAGAGATCCACTGAAAAAAAGGGACCATCCAAACTCGCTTCATTCCATTTATTCTTTTGATAAGGCAGTTTGTGACAATCATTAATGACAATGATAATAATTATAATAGTAATAGTATTCTAACCCAAGATTCTCATTAAAAGTTCAGGGAAACTATTTCAAAGAGTCCAGCTCTATAGTTCTTGACCTGGATGAGAATAGAGTGTCTGCTCTTGGAACTTAGGTCACACCAAATAACCTGTTACAGATGACAATCTCTCTGTCCACTTAATAAAAAAAAAATCAGTCCATTTTTATGCATTGTTGTCACCTACAGTGGCACTTCAAATTGGAACAATAAACCTATAAAGAACTGGAGCATTTAATATCTGATTTTAGTAATTTTATAGGTATTTTTTATCTTCTAAAATTGTTTCCCTAATCAAGGCAATTGATATTTACTTTTAAATACATTTTTCAGTAAAGACTCTTGCCTTTAAGACTCAATATCTTACAAAGATGGTAATGATTAATGCAGGTTTTTACCTTTTACTCTTTTGTTAGTATGAGGCCAAGATACCAAGAACATCAACAGGGAACTGTTTCTTGGCATCAATAGTGAGATCTCATATTTTTCATGTAGAAATACTTCACACCTGATTTCATGATTTACCAGATGGAAGAATACACACTGAAATTTGAAATAACTCAATATAATGTTTAATAACTCTATAATTGTTTTCATGATATCACAAAGCTTCCTCAGAAATATCACCTGAGATGCAGTTCTGCTAAGGAGCAGTGTAATTCTGTATGCCACTGAACAGTGGAGGCTCATTTTCATGCTGTGTTTGAATGTTTTCCCCATGTGGCTGTGTGGGAGTCCTGTAAAAGAGGAACTCTACAGTGTGTTATAGCATATTAAAAATATGAATGATATGAAGAGGAGTTCTTAAGTTACCTCCTTTCTAAAGGCATAAGGTACCCAGTATGGCTATTGATAATATGTGCAAGCTACGAGTAAAGCAATGTAAATTCTATTCAGCTAGCACTTTTTTTTTTTAAACTTAACACTTTATTGCATTTTTTTTCATTACAATGCATATCCTTATCATACAAAGCGTTAATTAAATCCCTGTGTATTTCAAAAGTTTCCAGACTTTGTGAACAGGTCAGACTTTGGTTACATATCCTGTAATGAGTTCCTGTTCCCCTGAGTAGAGGGATCACAGCACAGTCTCCATGGTCCCATTCAACCACAGTCTCTCATGCAACAATGAACAGTGTTGCTATTTTCAGTGGATTCTCCCATTTCTCTGTAAGCTGATTGGAGATGAAGTTGGCTTATAAAATGATTACATGTTAGAGATATGAAATAATTAAATAGCAGTGCATGCTTTCTGGAAATATCCTCTTCTGATAAGTTTAAGTACATTACTTTTAGGCAGATAGCCAGAATAATTTTTAAAAGCAAATTCTATTTTAAAAATAGTCCATGACACAGAGCATTAGAGTGACCTTACAAATAATCAGTACAGTGACAGTAAAGTTGTATCTGTAATACCAGGAGGAATAAACCTTCCATATTTCTAAAAATAGGCAGGATACTTTTTAACTCATTAATTTTAACACCTTTTCATCTGCTTTCAGGCTTTCAGGCAAACAGCCAAGGGAGTCAAAAGGCAGCCTTTCATGTATCAGTTATAAATCATGGCGTATTTTCACACAAAAAGATTCATCTGAAGGTGGAATTTGAAGTCAGTTGTGTTACCTTAAATCCCAATGTGTGAATACTCTCATTCAGAATAAGTGATTTTAAACAGAGTAGAAAGGGATTCATGTGGTTTACATTGTCATGTTACTTGGGTTTTATCTTTCCAAATGTTCCTTTGTAAACATTTAGTCTTGGACTGTGTAGGGTCTGAAATAGCTTGGCACAGGCCTCAAAATGACAATGTTTGGAGAGGTGGGAGTGGTTTGGAATTGTGCCTATTTCTTGAATAGCCTTGCCGGATCTGTGTGATTTTCACTGGTTTTTAGGAGAGTTTTCACTCCCAAATTTAATTTCATCCCATACACCATCTCCCTGTAATAAAAGTGTGACTGGGCCCATGTTTGCTTTGCTTTGAAATGAAATATAAGGAATAATGTATTTCAAGATGCTAAAATATATTTCTCCCTCCTGGCTTTTAAAATTTTAATAGTAATGGGATCTTGACCAAAGTTTAGTGATTAAAAAAGGGCAGATATAAATCTCCTATCACAGCCTTTATGTAAATCACCAGGTAAATTTCAGATTATTTCTTGAGTGGAGATGCCATTTATTTATTTCTAGCAGATAAAGTGCATATGCTCCCCAACCCTGAACTTCAGAGCTGCCTCCAAGAAGAGGGCAGCTACAGTCAGTAAGCCAGCTGTCAACTGGCAAAATTGTCTTTTAAAGAGTAGTTGACTATGACATTAGACAGCAAGTAACCTCTTCAAGTTTCTGGATGTCAGATAGACAAACGGGGGGGGTATTTTGCAAGAGATAATTCTATAGTGTTCAGCTAAGTCTAAATAACTGCATTGAGAAAATAAAATCACAGCAAAGATGCATTTTCTGTATTAAGTGATAAGATATTCAAGAGTTTAGCTGTGGCTCACACAGCATCCATTTGTCCCTGATGATTATGTGATACAAGTTAAGTACAAGGGAAAATGAGGGAAACGCAGCCCCAGCACATTTATCATTCTGTAGCACTGACATTCCCTTGTTGTACTGTGAAGATTAGAAAGCAGTTCCTCAAGACTCATGTTTAAACAGCCACATAGTGATTTCTGTTTAATTTTGGGGAGGCTGCAAGGCAAATAAGCATGGAACTCTGGGAATCAGGGAGCGCCATCAATGGAAAAATGTTACCTGGCCATAGCTGGGCAACTGTGAGTGTAGAGGGAGCAATTCACTTTCTCTCAGTAACAAGAATTAGCTGCTAGAAAAAAGCATTCCTTTGAGCAATCTGGAGGGACTTTTACTTTTTGCTGTCTCAGAGTCTCCAAATCTTACATGAGTACCCCAAGAGTGATGTATGTTTCTGCTTCATGTGTGAACTTGAGCTATCCTGGTTTTCTGGGCTCAAATACTGTCAGCCCAAGCATTGTGCTCTAGTCCTCCAGCCTGAACTGTCTTTAAACCAATTTGAATTGCACTTAAACAACTTCATAATCTCTAGGAGGATACCTGTAAAAACATGTTAAGAACTGGAAAAGATGCTAACATGCTGACTCTCTACAGAATATTACTAGCATATCTCAAGCACAATTATGTCTGTGTACCCTCAGTTTGCTTTTCAAAATTAAAGGTCATTAACGGAAATTAGGCCAGAGAGCATTTGCAAGCAGAAAAACATAGTGCATATATAAACACTTCTTAAAATTAGTTTCAAGTACATTGAAGTCCTAATTAATGTCTGGTGTAAGTGCACTGTTTTCTTCTCTCAGCTAAAATGTGGTGCTTCACTGCTGTAACAAATGAAAGCAAAATTAGTGGCATTAGGAACATGGTTTTAAAAAGAAATTGATGTCCTCTTAGGTTTATTTTGCTCAATGCTGCTTTTAAGGAATACATTGCCATTCCCCAATAATTCTGTGCAGGAAAATATATGTATTTGGGGTGGGACAGAGTGGACATTTCCCCAGAAGTGTTTTAGGTGCAGTTTGTCACCTGCGTTCTGTACAGCTCCATTGCATTGGCAGGTGTGGTTGTGCCTTCCACAGGTGAAGCAGTTTGTCTTCCTTGCAGAGGAGTGCTTCCATCGTCTTCCTGAGCCCAAACTTGATTGCTGCTAACTTCAAAGCCAAAGGAACAATGAGCAATCTGACACAGATCCCACACTACTATGATACCACATCCTGGCATCAGAACAGGAACAGTACTATCTTAAGTGGATGGTAAAAGCAACTTCCAAAAGTATTCCTGTTTTAGAAAAACTAGTGATGAGCTGTCTTTTTGAAAAATTCCAT
This sequence comes from Haemorhous mexicanus, assembly GCF_027477595.1. Lineage (NCBI taxonomy): Eukaryota > Metazoa > Chordata > Aves > Passeriformes > Fringillidae > Haemorhous > Haemorhous mexicanus. The sequence goes on along the minus strand of NC_082348.1, from coordinate 23,584,005 downwards.
TCAAATTGGGAGCCAAATTTTAAATATTATTATCAGTGACCAACCTCACAGCTTCTGCAGAGATTCCCAAAATTCTTTCTTGATTTCCTAATTAAATAGAGCTAACATCACTAGGACTGAACCTTCACCACACCTGTGCTAGAAAGTGTCCTTGAAATATTGTATCAGTGATTTCATGTCACATTATATTGACTTTCAAAAAAAAAAGACTTATGTACAAAATCATTTTACACATTATTGTCCTGTGTATTGTGGCATTTTCCTTCTCATAGAAAGTCATTCACCTGCTTAAGTTCTTCAAGAGCAGAATTTGAATGCCCATGACAATGACAATACTGCAATAAATTTTACTTTTTGCAATAATTGAATTATTTGCATCTAATCAAATTATCCTTGCAGTATATGTATATGTACATACATTCACATGTACATACACATGTATGTATATATACACACATATGTACATATATAGAAATATATTTATATAAATTAAAGAATATTTGCCTTGTGCTAACAAATATTATTGGCTGCTGGTAGTTGATACAACAGGTGGCTATGACATTTTATGTCACTCTTCTATATTAATAGCCTAGAAAGTCACCATTCGTGTTGAAAATTTCACAGACTTAAAAACAATTGCTATTTCAGTCCTAGAGGAGATTCCATGAGCACCCTATGTTTAGCAGCCAGCTAATAGAATCAGTTGATGGCTATGAATAACTGAGAATGTCAGGTCATGAATTAGTGTTGATCTGGATTATTTCTGTCAAATGAAATGATCTTATGGTAACATGAAACTGCTCACTGCATAATCAAGATCTTACCTTCAAACCAAACTATTGATATTGTCATTGTTAAGATTGTCTGTAAAATACATATTTTAAAAATTCCATGAAGCATCCATGTTGCTTCAGTTCATACAGTTCAGCAGAGAATTTTTAGGTTTCTTTTTCCTCTCTCTTTCATGTGTTTACCAAACTGTTACAAAACATATGCACTATTTTTGAGGAAGAATAACACAAGCCAAGCAGACGGATCTATTCATGATCAGAATGCAATGGCCTTCATTATATTCCAGTTTGCTTATAAGTGACTGATCGAGAGTTAGCAGATGGTGTTTTCTTTCACCCCTTCGCCTTCCTCTTATTTAATTACTCCAACTTAGTTTATGTGCTGGCTCTATAGTGCCTAATAAGCATGTATATTTGTAATATCATCACTTCTGTGATCTCCAAATTCATCAATGCTTAATCCATCCTCACTGAACTTGGGTCCTGTATTTAAGCTACATATCTAGGACCAAACCAGTGGGACCTCTTACACTTTATGTAGCTCTTGGAGATGTTTCCATCAACCAACCAACCTAGCATCCACCTAGGAAACTGCAGCACCTGTGAAAAATCAGTCTGGCAAATAATGTATTGTACTTAAGTGTCCTTCCAAGCAACAACAGCTGCAGTCAGTAGTGGCACTGGGGCTTTGCAGGCTGCCTCTCTAGGCTGTCAGGGGTCTCCTGGCTCTGCCAGGGCAGTTTTCTGAGGGCTGATACATGGTCAGGCTGGCAGAAATCTTGCACATATGATGCTTTGGAGCTCTACAGAGAGAATACTGCCTCTGTTTGACATGGTAATTGGAACACATGCTTTTATTCATAAAGAACAACAATCCCATTGCTATTCAGATAACAATCCATTCTACTTCCTCTGTCTCTAATTTTACCCCAATTCCAACCATTACACATCTGATAAGATTTATGGTGGGCCCTGACTCTCACCTGATGATGTTTCCTTCCCTCCAAAGTCAGTTCTGTTTCAAACTCAAATATTTCTCACAGATAGGACCTCATCAGCAACCCCTTCTACCAGGAGTTTGGTTTTGGTGGATTTATATCAAGTTGTGACTTCTGAAAACCCTCCCTCATGCACAGCCTCATGAATCACTGCTCAATGGGCATCCCAGAGTAGAGAGATCCCATTAGCAGAAAGCCACAAAACAGCTCACTCATGGTTGAGAGGACTGAGACTGGGAAGACATGAAGGGCACAGGACAAGAGTCCCCTTCAATTTGCTTTTTCCTCAGTAAAACTTAAGAAAGGGAAACTCTTCAGACAGGAACATATACAAATCCTAGGGCGTCTCTGGGCTAGAGACACAGTCAGATTTCACTTCTCCCCTGTCTGCTGCCACCAGTGCAGTCTGGCACATCTGGGTGTGCAGCAGTTAAATGAAGAGGTTTTGTCTCCCCAGATTGCTTTAAGTTTACAATTGTGCCATTTAACAGAATTTCCGTGGGACCAGAAATTCAGCTAGAAGTTCATTTTAAAACATCAGCAAACATGATACTGACATAACTAGTTTTTCCCATTGCTAGGGAGAATTCAGAACAACTAGCACACCCACAGCACATAAATTCTGGATAAATGACATTTGTCAAGTGATCTACTAGGGAAGATCAAAGACAGAACCGGTGCCCTTGTTTTGAATCAAAATCAAGAGATTATTTTGTTTTGTCTTAGATCTGTTTTGGCACTCATGTATGTAGCACTAGTGAATTTAGCAATATAGAAACTGTGGAAAGATGTATTTGGCCAAAGTTAATACAAATGCCTGTCTATAAGTGGCATGCATTATTTATATCCACTTCAAATGTCCAGCAGATTCCAGAATATGTTTGCTTAAGGTGCCGATTCCTGAAATTAGCCAAATCACTTCAGCAGCAATATTTTAATCTATACCAGGTATTCTGAACTTCTAGAATATTTGAAACTTTATTCTTCTGATTTGCAGCTTAGAAGTTTGAGCATGACATCAGTTTATTTTCCTCTTGTGGGTGCGTCAGGCATCTGGATATTACTAGGCAGAAAAAACAGACTTTCCTTTTTTTTTTTTCCTTTCTCCTGACTTCATGCTATTTCTGAGCTAAAGAAAAGAATTATAGGGATGGTGGTTTAGAAATCACTAGTACAAGACCGAACTGCAATCACTGTGAGAATCCCAGATGCTCCAGTAAACTAGATTTCTGTATTATTTCCACCTCAACAGGGGTATCATGGACCCACATAGAACCCATGATATGGTTCATCATGGTTAAAGATGGAGTTTTAGGTTTTTGGGCTGGTTTATTCATGACACAGTCACTACAAGCCCTTTGGATAAGCATTTCACACAGTGGGTGAGAGGTTCAGCTCTAAAGACAGCGTTACACTGCATTAATCCAATGACTTTAATACCTTTACTCCTACTATCTTACAGCGATGTAGCTGAGAGTGAATCAGGCTGAAGATTTTAAGTATAGGTGATTCTGCTATTTTTATGAGGCCCTGCAGGCTCTAATTCTTTGCACCATGTGGGAGCTTTCCATGAATACAGAGTGCCATCTGTGCTTGGTTCTCATTCCTTAAAGAAACATTTAGCTTTCTATTCATCCTTTCTGCATTCCTGGGGCTGAGCAGTGTGTGAGTGTGTTAGTCCTTCCTCCCTTGTGTCACTGGAGTTTATTGATCAGCCTCAGGACTAAAAACACAGCAGAGAGCCCTGCTGTTTCCAGTAGCTGCTGCCTATCTTTTGAAGCAGAGATGAATGTTTGAACCATAATGTATTCTTTCAACACAAGAGTATTAAACTATTGTGAAAAATAAATGCAAGAGATTCTCAAACTGGGAGGCGAAAAGGCATTGGTGCATCAGAAAGCTTGCACACCGAGCCTTTTGCTTCAGCTCTTGCAGCCTGAGCCTCTTGTATCTCTGACTAATTCTCTCCCTGTTCACCACAGGAATACTAATTGCCAGATGAAGCTCTTTGTTCAGCTAATGCCCTAATTGCTGTTTAGAAGAGGAATTGTCTCTGGCAATCTCTTATTGCTAAGGAAATTTGAGAATTTATTTCTATGGCTGGTCCAGAGATCTCAGAGTTACAAAGTTACTGAAATTACAAGGCTAGAGTCACTGGGTGAAAAAAACCAACCAAACCAAACCAAAAAACCACAACCACATTCTTTCTGTAGTGGATTGTTCAAATCCAGATACAAAACATTTTACTTTACATCATAGGTGACAACATTCAGTACTTCGCACCATTCTACTGTAACACCAAAACCACAAGACATCTGGAATTGCAATATGAATGAGAATCCATGAAGTTCAGATTCGCATCACAGTCCCATTTGACTCATCAGCACTAAACCATGGGAGCTTATAAAAACTACCCGAGAAAAAGAAACATTAAAACAATCTAAATGTAGGTAAACTTTTGAAAGGAATAGCTCCTTGCCTGTGCTCTGATTTATATCCATCTAGTCTGTACTTGAACAGGAAAATTTAAGAGCTCTTTGATGGACATTTTCTGCAGCACACTAAGAACAAGAACAATAACTTAAATTTGTTTCCAGGTTTTTCTGTGATTTGATTTGTGATATTCCACATAAACACAAGAACACACAGCAGTGTAAGCACAGGCATGTGCGCATACACATACAAGCACACCTGGGCTAATAAATAAATTACATAAATAAATAAATAAATAGATTTTCCAAAAAGTACTAGTTTCTCATGTCTAAAAACCACAGCAGTATGTAGGAGAGAACAGAATAAAAGTAGCAGAGATATGTACCACTACTATCACTACTGACCTGTTTACATCAATAAACTCCTGTTGTATTATATGCAAAATAAATCCAATCCAAAAGACATATTCACATAAGTAATTAATAATTCAGAGACTCCTTTTTTACCCCAAGGTACTTTTCAGGCATCTTTCATACCTTATAGAGGTCTCTTTAGTGCCTGCTCTGCTGATTGTGATCCTATGCGTAGTAGCTACAATGTGTCATCCATTTATTAAACTAAAGTGTTCTCATGAAAAGTGGGATTTATTAAGATTGCTGGTAGCATAAAATAAAACCAGACAAGTATACACAGGTGTACACATCCTGCTAAAGTATTGGGTAGTGCATCTTAGAGCTGGTTACAGTATGTAATAAAAATCCTACAAATTTATTTACAGTAATGTTTCTTCCTCTCTGACCAACCAAACATTTGAGCATTACACTGATCTGACTTCCTTTTTCATGACTTTTCAAAGCTTGATTATACCTTTAACTACCTTTAACTTTCACATTTCTCAAGAAATCACATAACATTTGTGGTCTCATCCCAGATTTGCTGTGACTAAGTGTGTGACTAAGTTCGTGGCTGTATCACCTTTGCTTCTTAATAACCGAGTGCAAATGTTGCACATGCTTATTTCCAAACATAAAACTGCAAGCACTCAATATTCTGTGGGAATGAAGGAGGTGGCTGTGGAAGAAACCCTGTAGAGACAGCAATCATTATGTTTGTAATTGCTTGATGTCCCTGACCAAGAATGTTAGAGAATTTGTTACTTTTAATACTAATTCTGCTCTTTATGAAGTACGAATTACTGATTAATGAACACCAATCTGTTCCAGCTACATCCTACACCCCATATGGCGTATAAAAAACTCTTACAAAAAAGTTATAAAAAGAGAGCTACTAAAGCATAGTCCAGTGCATGACTAAAGTAGAGGGGTTATCTAGAATCTCATGACTTATTACATTATTCAAAATAGTTTTAGAAGTGACTAACAAGGATTCAGCTGCTTCTTTGGGAGACTGCCTTATTCCCCAAAAACTGTGTTAGCAAATTTTCACAAATATTTCAGGCAGTTATTTCTTCTTTTATAGTAGGCATTGGTATTGAGTCTAGCAAGAACAATAGGTAAGATCTGTAAAAGATGTTCTGCATAAGGCAAAAATTCCCCTTGCTGAAAATATAACAAATAAAAATAGTGTTTTCTAAAGTTGCCAATGATCATGGGACCATTTTAGATCATTGAACCATAGAATACTGGAAGGGTTTGGGTTAGAAGAGGCTTTAAAAAATTATCTAGTCCCAAACCCTGCAGCCATGGCTAGGGGATACCTTCCACTCAACCAGGTTGCTCAAAGCCCCATTCAGCCAGGCCTTGAAGATGTACTTTCTTTCAGTAATGCAGGTACGTCTCTGACAGCTAATAGAACACTTTTTCTTCCCATTTAGTGTCTTTTTTTCTCAGCAATGCCAGGAGCCATGTTATTGGGCAGTCTATGGCAAGCGATGTAGTAACAGCTGTTAACAAGAGCATTTCTAACTCGGCTATGAAGGAAAAGAAGGAAAACAAAGTAGCTGAGAGCTGTTTGAAGACCTAGAGTAGGTTACTAGGCATATGTGCAATGAGACATAGTTGTCCTGAGCTTGGGGCCATCAGTCCTTGGCTCCTGATTGTCCAGACTGGGTCTGCCACTTCCCTGTCTTCTGCTTTGAAGATCCCTGGCAAAGAGGTTGGGGCATGGTGAGAGGCAGATTAGGTGTCACAAACATCTACCAACTTTTGGATGATGGAATCCAAATGCAGCATGAACCTGTGTGTAGAAACCCAAAGCACTCCTGGTTTTGTCAATTTGGACATGACCTTGATGCTAAGCTGTTGCTATATGCTATATAGACCCTAGCCTGCATCGTTATGCTTGTGCCCTGAAATTTGTGGATGTGGGGTTTTAAAACACTCAGACAGATAAATCTAACATCAGGTATAGCAAAACCCCAGGAATTTATCCAATAGTTCAAACCCCACACAATGGTTACACTTGCTTTCAAAGAATAGGAGCAAATGTGGCTATTAGCAGAGACTAGATCAGACAGATCAGAAGATATACCTGGAGCAGATTAAACCAACATGTGAAAGTGTACAGAGTAAAAACCTTGTATACATTCACTCTTGTTCATGCCAAACTCTAATTAAAAAAACCAAAAGTTATTGGAAATTAATACCCAAAGATTATTGAATATTGTAAGCTGTGTAAAAAGTAAAGTTTTTGAGGTAATATTCACTTATCTATACGTTAGGACTTTGATTGTGGTTTATGGACTAGTTGGTGTTTGATCTAATTGTTTTTTCAAAGAATACCAGGCCACTAAACTTAAATGCTTTCCTGTCATCCACAAAGAGCCTTTAAAATCATAGATTGTTTTCCCTCTTGTCAGGATTTCTTTTATTTTAAAAATTATATATACACATATTCCACAATCATTACTTTTTCTATAAGATTTGAAAGACCTTCAGGTGCTATATAGATCATGTATGACTTAGCCTGGACAGGGGACATAAGGTACTTATCAAAATTCATCCCTACTATTGCGTCTCCTTTTATTTCTGTCCACTATAGCGAGAAGCTTTGTGTGCCCTTCCAGTAAAGGACGCAAGGCTGGCTAGCAGTCAGTGTGACAGAAGGAAAGCAGTGCAGCAGAAAATTGGATAACAGGATAAAAAACACAAGGACCACAGGAAGCCCATCAAAACTGCCTCCTCTTGTCAAAAACCAGACAAGTGACAAGTACAAATATAAAGAATTATCCACAATTCAGTATTTCTAATGATATCACAATTACAGTTCTGCTTCCTATAGGCGACCACTTAACTTTTTAGGCTTGACCTTACAATCGCAAACCAAATGTGGTGTGACAAAACAAATCTGTGGAAGAATTGTTTGCAGTCAGACATCTGACTATCCAGGCCCAAGCTAACTTTTATTTAGCTATTTTCTCCTAGAAAAAAAGTGTTTGAAGAGTACTGCTCAGTCACTGATCTAAAAAACATGTTGACTTAAGACCATGTACATATTTAGCGATTCCAGATCGTGCATCAGAGTCAGGCAATTTAAATTGTCTGCCAACAGTTCAAGACAGTGGCTAATTCATTACTCACACATCTCTAGTTGGAGTAGTAATTTAAACTCATGTGTGTCATATTAATTGTAATCTTGTTTCAAAGTGACAAGATAAATTTCTCAAGGTACATAATATATTATGGACATAGGTCAAAACAAATGAGTGTCTAAAAGAGATTAACACTAAATACATGCAATATGTCATGTTTGTAAATTAGGAAAGGATAAATTACATTAACATTTAACAGATTGTTCATTATACTTCATCTATGCTTAGGCTTAGGCGAATACTTCTCCTGTATATAAGATCTCTTTAAACAAGTCATACAGAATGTATGTGATTGCATACTTGGAATACAGAAGCATCAGTTCCCAGATCCTATAAAGAACAGAACACAGTGCTACAGGATAAACAAAACTGGCATCCTGATTGGAGTTCCCCTGATTTATTCTTATTAGTTGCAGGAGTGTTAAGGAAAAATTCAAACGTTTTTCCCCATTTTTTTATTTCCTTCCTGCTACAAAATTAAACATGTTGGAGACAAATGGTTTGATATAAAAGCAGTTTTCCTAACAAGGAAAGCTCTGAGCCACTTCATCAGTTCAAGCACCTCAACAATTCATTGTCACTGTGCTTGCAGAGCTCTGTGTCCTGCATGGACAACTGTGATGTCGCATGGGGCATCACTGCCTCACATTCGCTCCACATGCAAACCCTTGGCCAGCTTCAGAAACTCACAGCAATGGCTTTCAAAGTGCTCCTCGGTAAAACTAATGAAGGGTACAAGGAAATAAATAGAACTGCTCCTGCACCTGTAGAATTTGACCTATCAAAGAGTGCTTATTCATATTTATATTGTCAAAAACCTGTTAAAAGGAAAGGATGCATTTCTATATTCACCAATATTCACTGATTATATCACAGTAAATAGGGATTTTATACAATTTTAATTATATCTGCACTAAAATTTCTAGGGTTTTTACCACTATTTCTCACCATAGTCTACATATAGACCAGCTCTTCTACACTTTCTAAGGCAAGTATAACGCTGTTGATTCAATGAAATTTTTTAGTCCATTGGGCTACAAATAAATAAGTAGGAAGCCTTAATACAACTAATTTTAAACAATTTACTGAAAAAAAAATAAACATTTCAGGTTGAAATCACTGATCATTTTCATTTTATCAGATAAACTGTGGGGTTTTTCCCCTTGTTATGTAAGGATTCCTTTGATAGACTGAATAATAATGAAAGGATTTACTTAACTCCAGATGACATTTTAATTCATTTAATTTTAGTCACTCTGATGATAACGCTGTAACACTCCTTTCAAATAAAGAAAATCTGCTGAGAATTATGTGCTGAATGGAGGCTTTTCCATCACTCACACATGATCTCATATATCTATTTATTTCTGCAGAAAACTGCTGTAGCCTCACACTCTTTAATTACTGCCATTTAAAGGTAATAATTTAAATTTCATTGCTTTTGCCATGTAAATGTCATTCCTTGTCTAAATAAGGTCAGCCATTTAGACATACTGGTTTTGATATGTGTGTCATCTATACTTCATTTCACTGTATTTCATCTCTTCTTAAGGCATCATGATGCTTCTCACCCTGCTTTACACTCCACCCTGATATTTGTCTGTAGGATAGCTGTGTTGTTAACACAATTCCTGTATCAGTCACCAGTCACTGTCATCTCCTGTTATTTCCAACCTCCTTTCTTTAAAAATCTACCAATTTCCATTGGAAATGTACAAATGCTAATCAGAAACAGCAACAGCTCTGACTGTGGGATAAAGGAATAGGGAGCAAAAATACGTGGGATAAATCAGATTTCATTGCTAACTAATGCACATGTCAGTACACATGGGTGAACATCTTTTCCTTACTTGCAGACCTTGTTTTCAACCAGTGGTAAAAAGCAAAACTGAAGCCTTTGTTGCTGCTATACATTCAACATGGGCAACTGGCAATCAACAAGGTAGGCAATTGGCATTCAATAAAATGGGCAGTGGTAACAAAGCCAATGGAAGAGAACCTTATTCCTCTAGTCTGAAGTCCCTGGGTGACATGGCTGTGGGGATCAATCTGATTAGAAATATGTTTGCTGCATGTTTTCAGCCTAAGCAGTCTTTTGTAAGTCTATTATTGTCTACTTTATGGGGAATCTCATCTGGCTTCCACAGCTCCTCCAGTTCTTTTGGCATTATTTTTGTCATATCAAAACTTATGTATAAATTTAATCTGACAAAACAGACTAAACTGTGTCTGCAAAAAAAAAGACTAATTTATAAATTTAACTCTCAGCAGAAGTGTTCATGTGCCAGGCAGACATATATCCAATATGCTCTCAGGTTATAATCACCAAGATAAAACTCTTTTATGAACATATCCTGTGAGTTGATAACTGAAGCAAAACTGTTGAATTACCTCCAGTGGTCCATTCCAGCTTGAATTTTTTTGTGAGATCTGATACCACATTACTTTTGTGAAGTGTCCTGGATCACTGAATCTGCAAAAGGAGCAAATGTGGGTGAAAATGTAATCCAAATCTCACCCTCCAGGAAGTTTTAGTAGAAATTACAGGGAAATTCAAAACTTTGATTGTTTTAGGCAGGTTTTTTCAGATTTTTTTCCCTGTGTTCGCTGGTTAGATAGTGAGATGTGTACACACATGGATGTACAATGTTTTATTACTTAAAAACCACAAATGTTTCATGTAATAAGTGATACTTCAAGGACATAATTTGATCCCTCCTTATTGCTGTAAGGGCTCTGTAGAAATGACAACAAAAGGTCAGTGCCTTTAACAGCAGGCAAAATTTTTGCACTTTTAAAAAATAATTTCTATTTGTAATCAAAGTTTTCAGTCAAGTACTTTCTCAAACCTGCTGAAATAAATGGACAATGTATATCCTATTTAAATGGGCAGAGAGCAGGGGTCAGAGGCACTTTTTGCAGCTATAAACATGACATATGCAACTTTTTTCCCCAAAAAAATTCTTAGATCTTGATGTTTTGAAGGCAGTGAAGCCATTCATTTCTCTTGCTTGCTGGTTTTAGGAGAATTTAGAACTACACTGAGCAGATGCTAAAACAGATGGACACTGTCTTCTGGAAAAGTGGGAAAAATATCTGATTAGAAAATGTCATGCTATTGTTTCTTCTTATTTTTTCCAGCTGGATAAGCTATGAAAGGACATTTCTTTATGTCATAATTGAAAGAAAGTATAAATGCTGACACTACCTTAGCATTACATAGGCAGCTAGGTCCTGGCCCTGCTCCACTACTCCTTTTTTGAAGAATGATCTTGTGCTATGTAGCCCCAGTCTCTGTTTTTCCCTGGGGAAGAGCATTTCAGATTGAGAGTCACAGCGGACTGTAGCTGGCATCAGAGAAATGCCAAATGGGCAGGAAGCCCTATGGAGACTGCAAACCCTGCTCTGACAGGGGACAGTGGCACCAACCAGTCAGGCTGACATCTTTGCTGTATTTTATTCTTTCACCATCTGGGTTGTATATGTTTGTGGGACTCACCAGGACTGGGAAAAGGAAAAAAAAAGACATGCTACTCCTCACCTTTTGATGATGTCTTTCCTGACTACTGCTTACCCAGGGGCTGAAGATGCTGTTGCTCACCATAAAAGCTTCCCAAAAGATCCCACATGCCCTTCTTCCTGGCCCTGCATCAAACTGCTTACCATTCAGAATTGTTGCATGGAGCACCTTTGTTTCTTGCATACAGCTGTTTCAGCTGTAAATCCAATCAGCTTGAAAGCAAATTTACATTGCTCACTAGTCTAACTTGTATTGTAGCCAAGTCTCCCAGTACTGGAGCTGCAGGATGGAGATCTGCACATGATGTGAACAGAGCACAAGAGGAAAAAGTGAAGGACTTGGTCTGATCTTTTCTCTCTATAAATGACTCATCTCTTGTGCTTTGTCTGTAAATTAGATAATGGGCTCTTCCATAAGCCAGGTGGTTTCTCTCAGGCTGTCCAGTAACACTGGCTGATGTATCAGCTGATGGAGCATTCTCTGGTCTGTTTCCTTCATCACACCAACCTTCTTTCCCTTTTTGTAGCTGCTCTTTCCATTGTATTGTATTCCTCTGCAGTTAGATTTTAACATTTTCCAAATAACACAGGAAACAGTTATAAACAGTTAGAATCACAGCCCTATGAATAATTGAATAAGTTCTTGATTGTCTGAATTGGAAAAAGATTACTATTAAGACAGACTGGAATTCCTGTAAATTCAATTTTATATATAGAAAAATACTGCCCTTATGTCTAAATGGAATATTTTGTTTCATATTGACACATTTCAAAAAGCTAACCAGAGAGATCTATTTATACCTAGAAATTCAATTCCTACAATAAAAGCTGTTTTGATTGTAGAAACACTTTTCTTTAAAATTTTGCAGCAAGATGTTTCAAGATTGGGTGGTTTTGGTGTTCTGATTCCCTTTATTGAAAGAAATCAAAATGAATATGGAAAATGCAATGTTCAACTCAAATTGGTAATTTGGGGTAAAAACACTTCATCTCCTGTTTGAAAGAGGTTTCTTTGTGATGATGATTTAGAGTAAATGTGAAAAATTTGCTTTAGGCTGCGTTTTTTCCTTTGGCATGTGGGTCCACACTGTGAATGGATTCTTAGGATGATCTCTTCTGAGGCAGCCCTGAAACCCACTGGAGTGTGCTCTCTGGCAGCCTTTTTAGCTTGTATGACGTGAAGTGCATGAACCTGACTAAATGTGAACCTTTAGTCTGGCAGAAATAGCACCTACTGCAATACAGGCTGAATTTTAAACTGCGCAAAAAATTGCTGCATGACCTGTTTAACAGCTTATTAAAAAAAAGTAACAGCCTTTTTTTGCTACAGTTTGTTAAATGCGTTTAAAACAATGGTCAACTGACAATAAATAGAGCACACACACAAGAATACTCATCCAACCAAGTTATTACCTTGCAACAATATGGCCATGTTATGCCATAAGATTGTCATCTGAAGGCTGACAAGAAGTTCTAGGCCCTCTAAAACAATGAATTTTTATGCCAGTGTGCAAACAGATCAAAGAAATTAACTACCACATTAAGCATATCACACTATGCAGGAGACTACCTTAGAAGCTAGGCCTTTTCCTTCTTACATTTAATTCAGTATAGAAATATGAAATAACCATTTCTTTTCCACTGTGATGTCTACCCACATGTCCTTAATATTTTTCTTCTACTGTAAGTAATATTTTCTATGGTCTTATCCTTATATAAAAATTACATTGAAGAATTACTGCATACCTCCTAACACATTTTTTATGATGTAATAATCAAGTCTAAATTTTTACACCTCCATTAGACTAAAAATATTCTTAATATAGTTAACCTTATTCTGCTCACCTTTGCTGAGGATTTTCAGGCACATATGCTCCAGCTAAATCCTTAATTTAATTTAAGAATAATACCCATGGTCTTGTTTCACTCATTTTGTGTTCTACATAAATTAAGAAGTGTAGTAGTCTGTCAAACAGTTGTTCTGTCTTAGAAGCCACATAAATAGGGAGACGAGTAGCTAATGGATTTCACAATGCTCATCCTTATCACAGTGCATGTGTGTCATTCTGAAACCACGTACCTACCTCTCTTCTTTCTTTCCACATGAAGAGTTTCTTTCATGTGAGGGACAGAAAAAATACATAGTGAAAAACTGAGAAGAAACCAGGAATAAACCACCGTGGCTAACAATGCACTTGGAGCAGTTCTCCAAAGAAATCACAGGAGGCAGTTCAAATGGCCTCTGAGCCCCCTCAGCCCAACTCCCAGCATCTCCCACCCCCAGCACTCTTCAAACAACTGTGGGTTATTAGATGGGGCCTTGAAGGGAGCCCAAGAGCCCTTCTTAGTGTCATTTCTTATCACAGAACTCTTAACAAAGACCTGATGTTGCTGGACAAATACTTATTACCCCGCTTCTTCCTAAGCTACCAAGAGTTCTGGCTCCAATCTCTGTGCTATTGAAAAGTTTTATCTCCACCTTCTTGCAATCCCTCGAAACTAACGTACACGAATCTTTGCACGTAATTTTGGGCTCTATGGGATCTTTTAAATAAAATTAAAGAAGATAGACCAAAATTTATTTGCCTTGTAAAATTCAAGGATCTCATGAATAATTAAAAATACAAATATAAATTTTCTCAGGAAAAAAAAGCACAGCTCAAACAATTCTGAAATGGTACTGTTGAATAATTAGATACTGTTAAATTAAATGAGCAAATATCTAAATTAATTTTAAGAATCCTGAACTTTTTGCAAAGAACTAAAGTTCTGTGTTCAACAGAATAGTAGGCAAAAAAATAAAAAGGTAATGAATTTTTAAATTTTACACTAAATCAATGTGAATCCTGTAAGTCTGAAAAATTAAAAATATGAGTCTTTCATTTTTTGCATTTGTGAATGTTTAGTAGCAAAGCACATTCTCCCTGGTCAGTGCCTTCAGATATATTAAGGAAGGCTTCTGGAATTAGGCATTGGTAAAGACATATGCTCTAAGACAGCAAGGAGGGAAATAAGAGTGGAGTGAAAAGAAAACTGCTTGCCACAGAAAGCCTGCAGTGCCAAGTATTGATAAAAACAAGGAAACCTCCCAAGCTGATTCCAAACCTCATCATTTTACTCTAGCACTAAGAAGCTGTATAGAAAAAACACCCTCAACAATAACAAAAAAGAAACAAACAAACAAAACAACAACAACGAAATCAGCGCATTTTGATAGCTAGTGGTGCTGAGCTACAAGAAATTATGTAAATATTTATACATGTTAGTCATTACCAGAAAATAGATGATACTTTCAGTGAGATATATCCCCACTGGGATATAAAGAGGATGAGAAATATAAATAAAATCCTATATTTTTCATTAAAACTCAATGAAAGAGCAAAAATATATCAGTTGTATCCCAGAACAAAAGACACAGTTGTTGTTTTTTTAAGTCCCAGCATCAACTTAACCGTGAAAGTTTATCTGGATCCATACTTGAAGAAATACTAAAAAGCATATGAGTGGTACATAGCAGGATCACATTTTTGATGACGTTTTAATGAAAAGGAAGATATTTAGCTAGAAAATACAAGGATGAAAAAGAAGAGGCAAATATTCATTCTTCTTAGCAAAAGGAGGGGCTGTAATATTCATTGTAGAACCTAATCACAAGAACTATTGCTGTGTCTTTATAAAAGTAACTAAAAGTCCTCAGGTGTTTTAAAATCTGGGATTCTCACCCTGAGGAATATCAGAATGTGCACCCTATGGATAGATCTCATTACTTGGTGTAGAAATAAAAAAGAAAAAGCAGCTCTGCTATTTCATCAAACCAGGACAGGGTCTTTATGCCATTCTTTGCATCATCAGGGGAAGCTTAAGAAGCTTGGAAGTAAAATAGAGACACACAAGTCCATGAACTGATGTTTACTCATATAAACCAGCATTTAAAAGAAAGACAGTTTTACTAGGGGGTGTAGAGAGGGTGTGGGCACAAACTGCATTCTGTAAAAACTGCACTTAAAATTAGTGAGCAACTGTAAAACCTGGAATGCAGCAAGTGATGCTCAAAGGCTAAAGTACACTGAGACAGTAGGAAGCATGGTAAAATTTGTTATGGGCTAAAATGCATTTTTTGTAATCCTGCAAATACTTCCAGCTATTATCATTCATGTTTTTATTGGTATGTCACTGAAAGTGCTCACAGCTTCACAAGTTGTTTAGCTTCAAGAAATCAGACCTGTGGGGTTTGAACAGTAGGAATTAGTCTTTGTAAAATCCTGTTTTATTACATGGAACCTATTTTGCTGGAACAAACAAAGCATGTCAAATGTCATCAGCAGAAGAAGATTTTAAGCTTTGTCTGAGACAATTTTTGCCTAGCAGGAATAGCTGGCTTTAGCATTTGATTTGTGCCAGTGCAGTTAGTATCTGATCCAATTTGGATGGAAAGTGCCTTTTCCAAATGTTTAACAGATGGAAGGGTGGTGAGTAGTCACAAGAAACAGGTTATTTCTATTACAATAAATTGCTTGGAAAACTAGGTATTCCTCCTCTGCCACTGACAGATATCATTATAGCACAGAGTGTCTACTGTCAACCCAAGAGCAAGGTCTCTCACTCTGCCCAGTGCTGCTTTGTAAAAATCAGTTGCTTTCCAAACAAGTGAGCTCATTGCTCAAGGCCACAGTTAGATTCTAAGGAGCTTTCCTGGCACATTCAGCCATCCCTTCAGAGCAGAGTAAAGCTCATGGAATGGAACAGGAGACCTTGCCACTGTAAGGACTTCATGTTCAGGCCTCTCTGTATTTCACTGCTATTTTGAAAATATCTTGTATGAAGCAAATATCTCGTAGTACTTCTGCTGCTGCTTTTAGCATTAAACATAACAGGTACAAATAGGAAAATAACAGAATTAGTATCTCTTTCTTTTCCATACTGTCACTTATAATTCTCTCGGCATGAGAGCTGCCAGACACTTTGACTCACGCAGTCAGAACTAATATACCAGTGTAAAAATAAGAGATAACTGAGACAGCAGGAAGTGTTCCAGAAAAGCAGTCTGATCTTCACACAGCTTCTTTTCTGCTTTCTTCTACTTGGCATGCTGTATTTTGCAGCTCATTAGTTATCGTATGTTCATTTTGCTCTCTGATTCTCATGATAAATACCTCTGGTAAGAAAGAGCACAACTTAGAGGATCTGCCTCCCCATTTTAGGTATACTTAAGAAACTGCTTTTAACTCCATCATACCTAGTTCCAGATTGATATTGTGATTTTGGGATCCTCATCTCATACTCCATTTGCTGATGCTTACTTAAAAAAACCTCCTAAAAATTATAGCAATAATACAATCAGTTGAAGCTGATCGGGTCCCTAGTATTTATTGGATCTAGGCCATATCCCTGACATTGTTTTACCCATGCAGTGACAAATGCAGCAGAGATTATAAGTTTGGAGTAGTCACTTAACCCTGATCTGCTTCACTGTACAGTACTCAGTTTCCTGGCTGTTTGGCCCATTGAATATAGAGGAAATTCTCAAGGTTTTTTAGAAATATCAAAATAAAGTTTCTGATTTCCTCACAACTAATCAAGGAGAAGTCTTATAAGTTTTAAATTTTCATTTTCAGAAGATTTGAATATTTCCTTATGTGGTATTTGAGTAGAACTCTATATTAGCTTTATTTTTCTAATTCTAGCATGGCAATTCACAGCTGTTTGTGATGGCAGGAAGATTTTTGCCCCAGTATATATTAGCCATTTAAAGCTTTCTGATGCTGAAAGCACTGTTACCACTGTGCTTCCAACCAAATAAAACCAAGGAAGGATGAAAGCATAACTTGGAGAGCAGCACTAAAAGTGCAATGTGATTATTACAAAGTATTCCTCCTGTTTCTTTATTCAGAAAATCATCACTGGGAGACAGAAATATACCACAGGCTTAAACCACAGCAAGAACCCATGTAGAAGGCAGAATATACACTCTTGCCACTTCCCTGTCCTTTGGCTCTCTTACAGACAGATATCCTCATCTCATTAGTTTTACTTATTCTTCTAGTTTAGGTACGGAGTTTCCCGGTGTTTGGATAAAGCTACAATAGCATCCAGTGTTATCCTCCCAGGGATTCAGTATGTGGAGAGCACTTGCAGGCAGACCAGCTTGAACCCTCCAAGATTTATATTCTGATCTCAAGAAGGCACAGTATTTTTCATCTCCTGTGGGTCATCTTTTTTTATGTATGCATGTTCTTCTTAATTTGTAGTAAAAAAATATATCTGTATTTAAGTCAGTTCTTTAAATGCCATGGGAATTGGATTGAGAGCAGTTCCCACATTTCAACAGAAATGAAAAATTAGGAGCTGGGAAGAAATCCAATACTTATGAATTATGCTTCTTCACTTCCGCTGTTTTCCATTTACAAAGAGCCAGAGCTGGTAATGCCACTCTGAATATAAGAGTCTTGCACTCCAGTGGAATTATCTTCTGTCTCCTTATAACTATTATTCCTAGTTCTTCCAAAACGTGACAATAATAATGAATATGAATAATTAAACAAAATAATGTTAGCTTCAATATTACAATAGCATTTGCTTTAGCAAAAGGTACAGGAAAAGTTACAGCCCAAACTTGCAGCTGGCCAAAAACATTTTCCCCATTACAGTTGTTCTGCAGCACAATTCTCTCAAGCGTGAGAATCTCTATTCCTGCCAAATTTCTTACTATTATAATTTTTTTTTTACAGTTTTAGGTATCCATAGAAATAGCTCAACGAAAAACTTGTCCAACTCCTCATTTTTATGATATCATAAGTCAACAAGAAACATTGACCAATGCTGTCTTGTGAGAACATTCCTTAAACATTAATTGGTTTCAAGTGTTGCAGAGAACTCTCAAAGCTATCTGACCAAAAAAATTGTTAAAACATATTGAAACTTCTTTGATGATAAAATATTAACTTAATCTTTTAATTATAAGTTGAGCAGGAGATGGAGCTATCCATTTTGAATATGAAATACAAACTACATAAATGTCTAACAAGAGAATCTTTTGTCCAGTTTCAAAGGACCAAGAGTATTCAGAAATCTGGTTTGTCTCATTCTTTATAGAAACATTTTTCTGTCATTGTGATGATACTTAAAAATGACAAAATGAAAGAGAACAGACATTCTCTCTGTCTGAACAACACATCCAAACCCTAGTTGAATTGCTCTTTCGGTTGTCCTTGTGGTTCTCCAGATGCTAATGTTTAAGATTTAATATCTACCAGCACTACCTGTGTGTGAAGCTCAATGTGTTAATGGGAACACCACATCTTCTACATGATGGGTTACCACTCAATATGACTCTATGAAAGTTCCCTATAACATGGCTCATTTTAATCTGAATCCAGAATAAAAGTAATCTGCCTTTATTTTGTTAGTAAAATACTCAGCTCTTTTCCAAATGCCAAATGTTTTGAGTCTCCCCTGTTCTGTGAGCATTTTTACTTCTTATTCTAAAGCTTTGTTGGGACAAATCTCTGAAAAATGAAGGAATCTCTCGTCCAAGATATCTTCATCTGTGCTGCCCTGTGCATTTGTGACCGTGCTGAGTCGTTAACTAGCAGAGGTTCAAAGCCATTACACAGCAGATTAAGGAAGTTCTGCAAAAAAGAGAAAAGATAGAGAAATCTTGATACTCTTCTGCCACTGAAATGATTTGAGCTGGCTAGAAAATTAATTTGATTTCTCGTAATTTATTCCATGTGACAAAAAGGCCTTTTTCCTTTGGGCCCCTGTTTTTGTGAACTCCAGTGAAAAAAAGGAAAAAACCAACACCCCAAACCCCTGAAATCCACCTAACTCCCCCTCTCCCCCCCCAGAAAAGAGAACCAATAAACACAAAAAAAGCATTAGGGGGAGAGGAATGTCTTGTAGGCAGAAAGAGGAGTCTATCTGCAGATCCTGGAATCAGAAATAAACGTGTTCATAAAAAAGAGAAAACAATTTGAGAAGACAAAACTAGACTGACAACAACTACATGAAATGACTGTGCAAAGTGTCTTTTAAAGCATTTAAGGTAATCTTTGAAAAGTGTCCATAACTATAGGCTCCAAGATGGGCTTTTAAATATTTTGGAGGTTTTTAATCCCTAGTAATGAGAGTTTCCCAGAATTTACCTTGTGAAATTTTGTTTATAGTTTTAGAGGAGGATTAATTAGAAATACCCCTAAATTTAATCATTCCAGTGGCAGAATAAAAGCTCTCATACTGTGAAAGCAAATATTCCTGCTCAGGCAAAAAGATATGATAATTCAAGCTCCAAAGACTGGTCAAATATGGAATATAAACATGTTTTAGACAAGCCTCTTTGTATAAATTAAAAATTCTGCTCATGTCTCTGCCAATGCATCCTTTTCCAGGAATATGAAACTGAGATCTTCCAAATTTGGCTTTGATTGTTTTTAGCAGCTTTTTGCAACTGGACCTGCTATTCAAACTGATACCATAGCTCTGTTTTTCTTCACTGGGTTACTGCAAATTGATGACAGATTGCAAAACAGCTTTATATGGAAAGAGTTTCAAAAAGCTTCCCAAATTGTTAGCAATTTATTTATTTTTCTCCTTATTGTGGCAATGTTTTGGCTCAGTATTTCAAGGTAGCATCTTTAACTGGCATCACACAGCCAGTTTCAGGCTACTTGGTTCTACAGAGAAGCTCTAGCAGCCCTCTGAGCCAGCTCCAGAAAGGGATCCCTTGAACCTTCACAATCCTATCTTCATGGAGTCTCTGTTATGTTCTCAGTAGAATCAAGATTTAGACACTTCAAATCACTTGACAGGAGTAAGACATGAAAGAAATATATAGAAGGGCAGTATTTATGCATCTATACCCATACTCTGTCAAAACCCAGTCACTGTGCATGCTCTTGATGAACCAGAGCCCCTTCCTGCTCTGCCTGCAATGTGGCCTTCCCCCCTCTTTTCTGTTAGAATTGTTCCCATGGCACCTGACAGAGCATTGGCCCTGAGCAGCGCTGAGAGCAGTAGAGGGGAGGAGCAGCTGGGTGGGAGAGTTCCCCATCATGAGCTCCTTCACTTGACAGCCATGCAGGATGCACACTGACAACCATGCTCAGCTCCTGCCTTGGAGCAGACTGGGGACAAGGAACAGTCACTGATTCTCTTGTGACAAAGCAAGAGGCCAGCCAATATCCCCGTGCGCAGGTTGCTGTGCAAACAAAACACTGCTTCTAACCCCAACAGCAAGGCACTGTATATAAAGATATCCCAAGGGGAATTAATAACATTTTCTAGATCTTTACAGGAAAATGTGAGTGATTTTATCCTCAGTTGCTCAAAAAAGAGATTTTGAAGAAAAAACAATCAAAGAAAGGGTCATATGCACAGGTAATTTTTACCCATGGAGGTAAAACTGACCACAGGGAACAAGGCCTCAGGGACTGAGGTAATCTCAGAATTAACTCATGAGGGTGTCACATCTCTGTAAAGACAGGTGGTTCACCTCAGACCTATGCTGAGCTTTCTACTTGCAGATATAAATGCCCTCCTGGTCTTTGTGGTTAACTACTTTGGTGTATCTTAGGTTTACTTGCAACTTTTCTTTTTTCTTAGCATTATCTGTGTGTATATTTTATAGCTTAGTGGTATGCTAGTCTAATCAAGTTTTTTATTCTACCATCAATATGTTTACTTCGTTTGAAGCCAGGTCTTTGAAAAAAAGTGTTTCTCTAGAACTTGATTCTTTGATCTCTTTCTCTGGGGATCAACACATAATGCTTCCAAATATGTGAAATAATTTTTGACCTCTTCACCTTATTTAAACATCCAAATTTTGCATTTTCAAAAAAAAAAAAAAAGAAGTTTCAACACCAGATAGGCTAACTCTGGAGTGTCTTCCCAAAGAAGTGTCATCTCTAGTACAGTGATCCCATTTCATAATACCAGTCCCAGGGAGCTGCTCAAAATCTATTGGCAGGGCCTATCATGGAATCACAGAATCATTTAAGTTGGAAAAGACCCTTCAGATCATAAATGCCAGGTACGTGGCATGGTGGTGGCATTAACAAGAACATTGAACTGAGCTACCTCTGGATGAATGTTGCTGTCTGTCACAGGAAAAAATAGCTTTGCCTGGTGTCAGGAAAAGCATCCACAATTTAAAATGTAAATAAAAACATAGCATGTAACTTGTGATGGGTAAACATCTTAAAAGGTCATGCTAGAGCTGTGCAGACAGAAGGTGCACAAATGCAACTTTCTGAACCCCTTTAAAACAAGAAATAATTATAAATAACTGTCTTCACACATGCTCTTCCTTCTCTGCAACTTTTTATTTAGCCAGTCACTCATTGCATGCAGCACTCAGCTCAGTCACTGAATAATTGCCTTGCCAGGTTTTATTTGTTTGTTTGTCTGATGTGTCTCACTTCCCCTGCAAACTCTCCCCCTTGCTGCTGGGTGGCCTACTGCCTCTTTAGATCTGGGATGCACCATTGCATATTGAATTCACTGGATTTAAGGCCAGAATGTAGCAACTGACATCCACAAGAGTGTCTGTAACCCGTGTTCTGAAATTTAGGGAAATTAAAGCTGCTGGACACAAGGAAATAAATGGTAGGGGAGGAACTTAATCCTGCAGGGCATCAGTGAGGATTACTGTGTACATTTTGACAAGGCAAATGTGGTAAACAATGTAAGAAGGCGCAGACAAACCTATTCTTGCATGATGATTGCCTCTTCTTGGGTCCCTCTGGATGCATGCCCATGATTATCAGAGGCAGATGGAAGAATGTACAGACAAGCATTCATCTGCACAAAGGAGATCATCATTCAACTCAAACTTTCCTGAATGTGCTCATTCACTGCCCACAACTTGAACTCCTTTTAACCTGCACACTGGCAAACAGGTGGAGCTGAGATTAACTTCTCCTTCAGCACAGGGATCTCCCTCATCCACCTGTGGCACAAAGTGCAAATCATCACGTCCTCTGGGACATATCACACAAGGAGCTGCTGGCTCAGAGAAGACAGGCTGGGCCATCAGTCACATTCCAGCCTCAGAAAACACTGATTACACACCAGATTTGCAAGTAAACAAGACCAATGTAGCTCTCTTTCTTCAGATGAGCTGTACTTAGGTGTGGGCACATTCCCTGCTGAGTCAGATAGATTCCATCACCTGCTTGTTCATAAAAGATAGCTTCAATTGTTTCAAGTTTGGAATGATTCCAGAAAAAAAAAATTAAGTTATTTTACCATCCAACATAAATTTGTAGCTTCTTTTTCTGCATAATTCCTGAAAAATCCTGTGTGCTTTTGAAAGTTTTTCCAATGTACTGGTTCACTTAAAAGGTCTTAAAAACTTTAAGACGAATCTGCTTCTTTTCAGCAAGTCCTCAGCTTGCTCTGTTTTATCATTAGTACTGAACACTTACCTTGGAAGGTAGATATGAGAAAGACAAAAATACTTTCATGCTCCAACACTGATTTCATTGATGAAAAAATTGGAAATTAGGCAGAGTGCCAGAAGGTAGGGATAGATTCAAAAGCTAAATGCTTTCCAGTACTTTCAAACATAAATGTTAGATGAAAGCACAAGACAAGAAAAAGGAAGGACCATACGGTTTTAATGCTGTCTATGTGAAAACAATACCACTCTTAAAAATTGTCAACTGATGATCTTTCTGAATTAGATCAGACATCTGCCTGCCATTGACAGGAAGAAGACATGATACTGCATGTCACACAGCATGTTCTAGAAAAAGGAAATCCTTGCATGAAACATCTTATGTATGTAAAGAAATGATTCTACTGATTCTAACAGCCATTTTTATAGGCATTCTTGTGTTTTTATTAGTTGCTTGGGAAGAGGAAGAAATAAGATAAAAGAACTATAGGAAAAGAGAGTTATGTCCCAAAAATAGATTTCCTACAAGCTGTGTAAACATTTTATACTGAAAACAAATGAATTTTAAAAAGGTTTAAATATTAGCTTTTCAACAGAACATTTACAAGAAGCTTTTTTCCCCCTAGTTTTGGCTCTCATAGAACAAAGAGTTCACAAATCTCTGCAGCCTGTCTCTGAGTTTGACATGTTAAAAAACATAGGTTGATCTCAGATTCCTTGCCTAATGCAAATATTTCTGAATGGAAATATCAACTGAGTTGCAGAAAGGAAAGTACTGGACAAGGTTTCTGGGAAAACCTGGCAAGATTGCACTGTATTGGGACTTTCAAAATTTAGAAATTGATGGTGACCCACTTTTGGGTCACCTTTGGAACCCAAATATAATATCATTGGATCAGCTCACTTCTTCTGGAAGGAGGTAAGAAAACCTGTGCCTGATTTTCCTCTTAATTCCCTGCAACCTCGTAGTTATCCACAGGAACTGCTCAGCCAGAAGTGGTTGTGGCATTGGCTTGTCTGCAGGTACTGGAGTCACTTGAAACCACTATTTAGGGCTTGCTTTCACTCTTCTCCCTTGGGAAATCTGGTCTGCTGATAAATCACTCTGGTCTCCAAGACCCCATGTGAAACCTTTTCTCTCCACAATCCACATGACAACTTCTGGTCTTATCAAGCACATTGATTTGGTCTTCCTGAGTTTTACACTGTGAATAGGATTGGGACAGAAGTTTGGAGCTTGATTTTCCAGACACAACCAATGTGAACCAGGTGAAATCACTTGTAGATTTTTAATTTGTACTTGAGGGCAGTGCTAGGGCTCAGGCATATGGGGCTGCATGGCTGGGCAGTTTGGCTGGGCCCCTGCTGCTGCTGGGGGCTTTCAGGGCTCCTGCAGTCTCCAGTGTCATCCACAATATTTTTCCTGCAATGCTGAAAGGCAAATAAGACTGCATCCAGCAAAACTAAGCACTGAGGTTTTGCTTTCCATAGGCCTCCACCAAATTTTTGACTGAATTCAGTCATTATAAAGAAAATATACAATTCCCACATATGGTGGTCAAAAAGATTCCTCCACCCTTTTTGCTAGGAGAGTAGCAACCAACCCAACAACTAATGAAATTGAAAAATTCTCTGAAAGGCCAGAGACATCATCAGTGTCTGGGCCAGATTTCCGTGTTCAATGTTTCCTTGAGAAACTAGGTTTACATGTTATCTGTATTCTTGCTATTTACAGGACCAACTCCTAACACACACTCATGATTATAGTGGTGTGTCCAGCTATGTGCACTGCTGAGGGATAGAGGCAAAGAGGTGGAAAACACAACCCAAATCCTAGCCATTTGTTGTGTTAGGATAACATAGTAAGGCTAACAAATGAAGAGGAATATAAAAATCCTTCTCCATATTTCCATATGCAGTTTTCTGTTTATCTTATCTATTCTGTTATTTTTCATTTCTTATGGATTAGTCAGTAATCTCCCAAGGGAGGGTAAACTTCAGCAGAATCAACTTAGCTCTAGAAACTGAATTCCTAATGAGCTGAATTTTTACTTTGGTGTTTCCTTATACAAGTCACTCTTCAGTAACAGGAAGTCTCATGTTAAATAAAGAAAATGTTAACTGGAAAAATATAAACTACATTCTGTTTTAAGAAAGACCTCGAAGTTCTTGTAGAGTAGCAAAAGGATGTAGCTTCACTTTCTTCCCATAGCTGAATGTGGTAACTATAAATAGTTAGCAACAGTGAGCAAACTGAAGCACTTGAAAAAAAAAAAAGAAAAGAAAGAAAAGGTATAAAAAATAGCACATGATTAAAACATGAAAAGGGACCTTACATCCCAACACAGTCTTATCTAAGGGAGCTACCTTGATCATTGAGCAAAGACCAGAGCCAAGATGTTTAAAAGAAACAACTACATTTCTCTCATGATTATAATAACACATACTTCTTTTTCTCAGAGTTATTTTTATTTATTCCCTGAACATAAATTCATTACTTTAATATTGATCTGTGAAAAACTAATGAAAGTTTTTCATCAAGAATCTGAGGATTTCAGCTCGTAGAGTGTTTGTCAGTCTTTTATGCTGGTCCAAACAGAAAATGTCCTCTGATCAAAACAGAAATAAAGCAAGAATGAAACAAGCCCAAATAACTCGTTGGGGGTAAAAACATAAAACATATTTTCAGCCTCTATTTCTGTCTTAAAAACAGCTGCTAGGTAAGCTCAATCTGTTCTCTGTTTCACTGTGATGTGAAAAACTGAATTGTTGGATACTTTAAGAAAGCGGCATTAACTTGGACTCTGAAAAAAACTATTCTTTATCCTCTGTCTGTGCAATGTGAAAGCAATACCTCTTGAATTTCTGACATTTTTCTGTGTTTTGCTCTGAAATTAGCATCTTTTCTTTTAACCTTGTTTCAAAATGTTGTCCATTTATTAATGTTGAATTCTTAGTTCTGCTTTTTTCTCTTCCTCTCTTGTCCCTTAAGATATAAATCCAAAACTTTATACATCAGACATCTAAACCCAGAGCCTTTATTAAAGTTAATGAGGATTTAAATAATCCCAAGGCCTTGCTTTTTGTTTTAACTTTTGCTTGTCCTCTAAAGTGCACCATACTGATCATCTTTGAAATCCTAAAGGACCCATCACAAAGGAAATTCTGAATCAAAGGACAGCAGTCTTCTCCTTTTTATAGGACACTATCTGAATGAAGACAGAAAAGGGATTGATATCCATGGCCTTGTATTGAAAAGCTGGTGCAAATGCTGTCATTAAAAGAGTTAATCCTTCTTAGCAGCTGAAATTATATAGGGAAACAGCCCCTGTGGTAGTAGGATCTCTTACAGAGGTTAGTCCTCAGTGAGGAATCTGACAGGGAATTTCATTCTGCACTTCAGTGACTCTGCAGTGGAAGACCATAGTGTCTACTCCACTGTATTTCCTCCTCTTTCTTCTGCAGTGTCTGCATATTGAGTAGAAAAAAACTAGGATCATTCTGGCTAGCTCTTACTCCAAGAAGTCAGTATTTCTTGCTGATTTAAGGAGAAGCATGACAATGCCAGTGAGGAAAAGCCTCACTCATAAAGTGCAAAAATCAGTGTGATTTGAGTACATACATTTATCTGACTCCTTTGAAAACCTTGCCTAAAAATCATTGAGTGATCAGCAATGTTAGAATATATAAAAGACATTTTAAAAAGTAGAGAAATATCCAACAAAATGAAACTCTGAGAGCAAGAATGAAACTCTCCTTTGGAGGACAGTTGCGCTGACTAGTAAGTCACAGTCTGTGCAGGTCATTCCTGTCTAACAAGAATTTCTTGCTGATATGGTCACTTCTCCCCCCTTTTTTTGGTATTTGTAGGCAAAAAACAAACCACCTGAATAGGGGTTGGATTACCTCAAGATGCTGGATAAATGTTATAACATATTGGTCAATTATCAACTTTATTTTCACTCCAATGGAGCAGCAGAAAATCTACACTATTATAATAATAGCTATTTGCTCAGCAGGATTACCTAATGGAATGATCAGAATTAACAGAGAAAACTCTGCTGCCTTAGCACAGCAAGAAGTAATTCCCATGGCTTGAAAAAGAATTTGAGAGGATAAGACTGCTAAATGTGGCCATTTACCCGAGTAAATTTTCTAGAAAATCCATATAATATCAGCTGAAAGCACAATTAGTAATTAAGAATACATATAGTCAGATGCTCATAAGCTGTCTTCCAGGAGAGCACTTGTAGAGTGACACAAAACACCCCCATGATGTTGGTTTTCCTCTTCTTACAAAGTTGTCTTTTATTTCTATGAAGCTGATAGCTAAATATAGTTGCAAGTATAATTAGTAGTCAGCAGTTGAGCATATATTTACATGAGTGTAAACTTATAAATACTGTAGTACTTATTATTAAATTCACAGGGAATGCAGTGCTGTCTGTATTTCTGATTTCTTGTTGTTGAAGCAGATTAGATTTAGCATCATCATTTAATTTTGCAATAGGTCAACAATAGAAGTAACTTAATGAGAGTTTTTTTTCCTTAGGTCCCCTGTTCCCTCAGTAACCCCCATTCACAATGAAAATGTGATACTTGGTCTCTAGTAAAAGAGTTTTGTTATGTATAAAACTGTCTCTCTACAGGGGAATTTCAGAGTAGATAGTTCACAGCCTTCTTTAACTGCCTGCTGAAATGAAACTTAATTTCAGCAAATAGCATGGCCATGGTTTCTGAACCTTTTCACTGAAACTTATCACACTAGATGTAAGGCTGCGTTCTGGTATATGACAGTAAGCATTGTGCCCCAGGGAAAAATACCTACAACAGTATTATAAAAATATTAAAATTGCTTGCATATTGTTCATGCAGCTCATGGGGATACACTGAAATGTATCCCCATGAGTGTCTAGGGCAAATGATGTTAATTTTAAAGCCTGTGCATTTGAACTATACAGACCTGAAAGCCAAAGAAGATGCCAGCAGGAAGGTCCACAGCTCAAACATGGACCCAAAAGCACAAACCATCATCTAAATCACAAATCAATGCCAGGTGATGGCTGAGCTGTTGACTTCCCTCCATGGCACAATAGGGATTATTTGACCAGAGCACTTTGGTGGCTCCTGTTACAGACAGGCATGAGAAGCCTAACTGTCATCACCCAGTAAAATATCACTCCTCAGAGGAGCAGAAATTGCACATTGGAAAAGGGATGGCATTCTCCAGCTATCTATATGAATCCATGAATTTGTTTCACTGTTGCCTGCAGAACCCAATACTTTCTAATCGTTTTCACTGCGGTCTTTATACTGAACACAAATAAACTAAGTGTAGGCAGAAAGCACTTTGCAGTGTATCAGGAGAGTATCCCATAGAAACAGATTAAGAGCTGTTCTAGAAAATCAAACAGGCCTTTAAATTAAATGCAGCTTCACTTTGAAGTTGGTGTACAAAGCGTTTTTGATGCCCTTAAGATGCCTTTCTCTAAACAGAGGTTCCCGTTGTGACATTCCTACGCAGAGCAGTAACAACATGGGTTTACTCTCTGTTTGATAAAGTTGCGTGCCTTAAGTCTGACAACATTTCCCATGCCATGCTCCCTATCAGTACTTTGAACAAAGCTCTAGTTTTTCACTTGAAAACAGTGCTGATGCATTATTAATCCAGGAATCAAATTGTAGGTTATCAAACGGTATTTTAGAAGTTGCTCCCAAAACACTGAGTTTAACAACCCAAATCTGAAATTTCTTAACAGTTTCTAATTCAATATTAAACATCATTTGCACAGAGACACTGTCGTGCAGTCAGTCACAATGCAATCTAAGCAATATCTAAATGAAAATTCTATTATTTCTGCTAGGTGTAATCAATTGTTATTCTTAGTACACCCCTCCAATTTGAGGAGCAAGAATTCAGCAAGCTTCAAGGAAGCTTTACAAAATGAACATTAGCTAACAACATAAGGTCTTCTGTTTACTTCTGGAGAGTGAAAGAAAGACTGACAATGAATACAGCAATGGAATAGTCATCTGTTTAATGGTCCATTCAAAATATTTCTCAAATTATTAACAGACCTTAACTGAGTCTTCTTCTGGCAAATTTTCAGTGGCATCAAAGCTGTTATCCTTAGCTGATAAAGGACATCACATATAAACAATTACTTAAATGAGAATGTGCAAAAAGAGCAGGAAAAAATGTTGAAAAGATGCTTAGGAACCTTATTTTACATGTATTTTTTTTAATCCTGACTTCTTCATGACCTACATGAATGCAATTTGGCTGAACATTAGAGTTGCTTAGATCTGGATTAGCCAATTTACTGAAATGGCTTAATCACACTCCGGACATGTCTCTCTCATCTATTAGTTGTACAGAAGCCTTAGAGAAATGCAAAGCTTAATTCAGGCACTTCCTCTCAAATACAGATGCTGAGTGTGATTGATCTGTGCCTTCTTTTATGGTGGGGTGGTCCTTCCAGGCAAAGTCCAGCCAGATAATCACTTTGATCTAACTGTACTGCTGATTCTTGACAGCAGGCAGGCTCTGTTTCCCCTCTCAACTTCACAGAGCTCATCCCTATAGCAAAGAAAAAGAAACTACGGCAAGGTCCTCACTGGCCCCAGTGGGACCAGCAGCCAGGTTAAGTGCAGCATCCAAACAAAGACCTAGGTTTGCTTTTAGCAGCAAATACAACTTTTTTAATACCTCAAAGACTACGACATAGAGAAATAAATGCAGTTCCATGTTGGCTTCTCCAAGTCACCATTTCATGCACCTCTACAGCCCAATTCTCCTGCTAGTTGAGGCATCTCCATACCCCAGTGAATTGCTTGGTGTGGATTCAACATTTTGCTTCGGACCCACCTTGAGCCAGCCCCAGCACATACCCAGCTGCTGCCCTGGCTCCAGGATACAGTAGGGAGCTGGGGCTACGATGCACAACAGCTGTGGCAAAACCCAGTTCTTTCCCTGAGCTTGGGTTTTAATGTCCCACTGGAGCACACTTCCAGATTAAAACATTTCAATATGTTTGCTGCAGTGGCTAGTCAACCTTGTGGGAAGTCAGCATCGTCTTCTGACTTGTTGTCACCAGTAAAAGTCTCTCAGGACTGAGTAATCACTGCTCAAATCTCTGCAGACACAGTCATTAAATGTTATCTTGTACAGCCGGTTTTATTATACACTTTTTTACAGAAAATGCCAAAAATATAGAAAGCAGGTCACTTGGAATTCCAGAATATCTGGCATTCTCTGAAAGCAGTTGCCTTCCTAAATTAATGGTCTACTGCTGGTGGTTAAATGAAGACTTCGATATGTTGCTAACACCTCTACAGACTGCTTCAAGTAAACACAAGACCCTATCCTTCTCCTGAAATTTGCTGTCTATATTTTTGTTCTTGGCAAATTTGGACACTCCTATCATCTATAAAGCAAAGTTCCAGATGTGTTTGCTGACACTTAAAACCTCATAAGTAGAAAATGTTTTGCTTGTAATAATGTTTACATGATTAGGTACATTTTTAATTAAAAGTAGCAGAAGACATTAGATCATAGAAATTAAATAACCGCCTCATTGACTGATTTATTGGAAACATTTAACAAGAATATTTTACTCCAATAATGGTGATAGCAACAGGTTCCTACTTAATGTATGCTTTCAGAGATATTTAGCCCACAAATATTTCAGAATTATCTCACACACAATATCAAGTTGTTATGGAGAAACTGTATAGCAATAATCAGAAACACGAGATTTGAGTTACTAATACATCTTTTTCCCTTTTCAATTTAGGTTGGGAAAGTTTGTAGAAAAAAGGGTCCATCTTATTAAATGTTAAACATAAATTGTAAAATGCAAAGATTGATCAAATTAAATAATTTGAAGCAGTGCTCTTATAAACAAACTTAACAAACTTAATCACAGCTTTAAGAGATTATATAGGATTTAAAGTTAGCTGCAGATCCTATGCCATCATAACTTTTATGGTAAGGACATATTTGAAGTGATAAGTCACCAAATTCCAAGAAAACCTTTCAGTAAATATTGAGAATAAACCACTATTTCACTTTTTTTTTTCACGTCAGTTCTCTGCATGCATTTTAATCAGGAATATCAGTAGCAAAATATGGTAAACAAAATCAAGTTTCTCTTGTGATCAAAAGATCACCCATACGTTACTTGAGTCAATGGGTAAAGGCTTTGTCTTTGTGAAATAGCTCTTGCCAAATAAAGACAATGCTACCTTAAGCTCATGAAGGGTGAATCCAGCAATTACAGCAGATTGCCCCCAGATGCCAGGTATCCATCAGGTTTACCTTGGGTTGCTTTGTTAACCTGCCCCACACATCATCTGATCATTCGTATTTTTAAAAAAGAAGCGGAAAATGGGGAAATCCTTTTCACTGGTTTTGAATCCCATATGGCTGAAACTGGCATAAAAGGTAAAGTGTTTTGTTGCACTTCTCAGCAGTCTCTAACAGCAATGACAATGTTAATGCCAAATGGCTCTGTAACCAGCAGGAACATTGTAAAGTCAGTGAATTAAATCACTTGGGCATTACTTATGCTTGTATTACTGGAGCCTTTATCTCTTTGCAAGCATTCGTTACCACAGTGATTCAAAAATAAAACCAACTTCACAGCCTTCTTTTTAATTTAAAAGAGATTAAATAACTATCTGTTTGAGGAACATGCACTAGCTCTGTAGCTATTTGTGCATACAAAACCAATTTAAAAGCAATAGAGCAAGCTGAGAGTAGTACAACGTAATAGCTCCTCATTTTGTAATACCACCCAGAAGTCTTGCTCAAGCAAGCTAAACATTCTTCAGTGGTTTTCAGGTATCTAGGTGTACCTGAATTATGGGATATTTTGATTCAATATCTGCAGTAGAGACTACAGACAAGATGGAATAATTTGTGGGGCATAACAGCTCTATCCTGAGCCAATTCTTCTGACATTTCTACAGTTCCAGTGTGGACCTGACAAATTAATACCTGAGGCAGGTTTCAACTTTGAAGTCAAATGTGCAATTCTTCCAGTTGAAAGTAAAATGTTTTCATGACATGAACTGTCGGTGAGGCAGCAATTAATTTACTAGACTACAAGACAGAAGGTTTAACATCAGTCATGTAAATGGTATTTTGATCTTTTTCCACCCTGAACAGAAATACTTGTTGGGCCTCCTGGAAATCAGCGATATGACCATCCTCAAATGCTTTCCTTTTTTATAATTTGGATGTCTGATTCTGTTACA
The DNA here is from genome assembly GCF_027477595.1 of Haemorhous mexicanus. Classification (NCBI taxonomy): domain Eukaryota; kingdom Metazoa; phylum Chordata; class Aves; order Passeriformes; family Fringillidae; genus Haemorhous; species Haemorhous mexicanus. Next base: position 23,552,058 of record NC_082348.1, on the reverse strand, counting down.
TGATTAGGAATTCCCTAGTGACAATTTTCCCAGTGTTTATGAAGAGCACAAATTTTTTTTTAGAGGATGTGTAGGATGAATAAAATAAATGTCAGAAGTAGGAAGAGGACTGGATGTGAATGCAGTGTGAAACCAATTGAGCTCAGCTCCTGAGCTCAGAACCCCGACTGTTCTATCCTGCATGCAATGTTAAGTGTGTACAGTTACAGAAAAGCACAGAACAGCAGAACAAATCCAGACATCTCTCAGCAATTTCTCCAAAACAGAGCCAATGATTGAGACTGAGATTTTGTAGCAAGAACTTTTGATACAATTGTGAGGCTGACCCCCATTATTTTGATAACAGTAAATGTAGACTTGCATATCATTATCTATACATATACATGTGCCTGCATGCATATATATATGCATATATTGATTTATGAAACCATGAGCTGAGAGATAACCCATCCATCCATTAGAGCTGCACACACAGTATCCTAAACCAAGAAGTCTGTCATTCTTTCTGGTGAAGAACAGCCCAAACCCTTTTCTTGAAAGGAAAGGATTGGAGACAGAATTCTACTAAGTGAGATTTTTTGCTTCATTAGGAGCCAGAACTATCTTATTCTCCATTATTTTTTTCATGTCAGCATATCTAAACAGCCACTGAAATGAAAGGACAATTCTCAATAAATACAGAATTTCACTAATTGTGCTAAAAACAATGTTCAGGATATCTCAGTGAGGAACAGAATCAGATGTAAGGAATAAGGTAAAATGAAGCAAAAGCTCTTCTATTTCCTTTTGTCAACAACAAAACTGTTTTGTCAAAAAAGTTTAGTTTTACAAATAATTTTGAGAGCAATGGAATTGAATTCAAGTTATCTGAGAATCATGCAGGTAATTCTGACAAACATATATATGTGGCTTATGAATGACACCATGACCTATTTTATTTACTAACTAGCTGTTTTATTTATCACCTTGCTGTTCTATTTTTGAAGTGAGAAGGAAAGGTAACCCATTAAATTCAATTTTTGGTTCACAAATTGCACATGCATCCCAACTCCATAGACAGATTTCTTCTTCACTCAAGCAGTGTTTAGTACTGAGAACTTCCTGTGAGAATCCTGGCTGCTGGCATCAGAGCCTGCCCCAGTCTGTCAAGAAATGAGACAAGGAAACCTGCACATCAGCAACCATGTTCAACAATAATGCCAGATGTGAAGCTCTTGTTAACACTGAGTGAGATCCTGGCCCCGAGGAAATCAATGACCCCAGACAGGCCCAGCCCCCTGAGACTTCCCTCTAACACAGGGATGCTGCTAAACGTGTTAGCAGCTGAGGAACAGAAAGCCTCAGAACACACAAAGCCCCAGTATAGACAAGGCATAGACAGGCTAGTATTGTGAGGCAGTAAGCTGCATTTTAAAATATGTTTGAATCAATTGCTATCAAAAAATATGTCAGCTCATATTCTATTGCCAGTTAACAGTTATGTTAAGGCACTGTCCTGAAAATGGTTGGATACAACAAATCATAGTGGCCCTAAATTTCTACTTTATTATGTCATGATGAGTCTTACAGAACAATCTCAGGGCAATCTCTCCTTTTGCATTTAACATTATTTTTTGAGTTATGTTGTCTCTTTCATATTTTTGAAACAGAAAAAAGTAATGGAGCAGATGGTCATGGCAGAACACTGATTACAAATAGGAAAGCATGAGTCAACCTGTACAGAAATGCAGACAGAACAGATTAGCAAAGAACACTGACCCACTGATCAGGAATTCAAAACTCATGTAAAAGGGAGCCCTGTGAATGCTCATGGGTATTTCAGACAAAGTGAGAACAGGTGAAGTTGCCACCAGGAGTCCAATAGCAGCATTACCCAGAGGGAAGGAAACAGATATTTTTCTGGTGCTGGGGAGAAGCTGCAGCACCTCAATTGTCCAATTTCTATCACCCACAAGGAAGTACACACATAAGCCATGTCATTTTGTAAGAACATGTATTGCAGCATCTGAAAGGTTGAATGCAGTAAATATTTTATTCAAATTCACAAATACTTATTTTTTCCTTTCAGAACTAATCTATCAATGCAGATAAAGGCTGCAACATGAATCTAGAATAGATCTATGAGAGTTCCTTACCTTCTAAAGGTGTTTCTGTATGTGTGACAAACTAGAGAAATTCAGAATAAATGATTACAGATCACATTTCTGTTACTATTCCTTCTCTAAAGATCTTTTAGTGATGTCTGGATCTTGAAACATGCAAGAATTTTTTTGGCACCTACAAGGTTAATTATATGTTCAGGTAGTATCTGCGTACTACTGTATCACTGTATTCAACTTTGTGCATACATGGAGTTTAAAGCAGAAAGGACCATCACATACTGCTGTTTCATGACCTGCTAAACCCCTGTTAACCCACTGTTCTGACAATTACTAATGTCTGTCTTGAATTTAAGTAGAGTCTATCCTGCTGGAGATCATCAGTTCTTTATTTGAAGGAAGAGTGTGACCATAAGTACATGATCTTCAAAAGCAGCTCATTCTAGTTGTTTATTTAATAACATCTAATGTTCATCCAAGGTTGCTCTAGCATACCTTATTTAAATTTCCCTGGCTTCAGCTTCCAGGCACTTGTTCTTCTCATGGATTTTCCACTAGGTTGAAGAATCTGCAATACACATTTCTTCCTTTTTTGTAGCAGATATTTGTGCATGGTATTTTCTGCAGTAAGCAAACTGAATTCATTGCCTTTCGAATTCAAAAACTTTTTAAAAATATACATTCTTCTTGAGTGTCACTGCTTTCCAAGATTTAGTTTATTATTCTGGGCTGGGGTTTGCATTCCTAGTCCTTAGACATATTTTGCATTTAACTCTATCTGAATACACTTTGCTTCAGCTTTCCCAGCCTGATTTTTCTGGGATTCTCCCTCTGCCCATCGTTGTCTGCAAATTTTATTTACCTTGATTTTTCCAGTTCATTGATGTGAATATTTTGTACTGGGCAGGATGGCTGCAAGTCCCTGAAATGACTGCATAAAAACTTCCTGCTTTAGTCCCAAACAAAGAGTTACCACTACACCATATCAATAATCTCAGATGGTTTTATTAGACAAGTCTAAAGAAATACCTGGCAATAGGAAAAGTACGTCAACTGTCTGAGCAAATCTTGTTACATCTATGTTGTTGCAGAAGGACCTGTCAAGCTCTGCCTTTCCTGAATAATTTTTAAGTTTTCCTGCCTACTTTGAGCAATCTGGCAAGAGAGATTATTCTTGTTTCTGCCCCTTTTAACATATTTCAGCTTGCTAGCTTTTTTGCTTCTGCTATTATATTTTCATACTCCATAAATATTACTTTTAATTGCCTCTTTTTAAATATTTTTTGAATTTTTAATTCACACAGTAAAGCAAATGCTCTATTTTCATTTTCTTTGAATAAATATTTCTTTTTTTATTTTCCTCAGATGTGAAATTTTAAATACTCATGTGCGTGTAGACAAGTGTATCTCAACTCACAATATGATCATTTACTCACATATTCTTCTGAAAATTTCAGTACTAGCCTCAAATAGTAAAAGACTGATGCTAAATATATCTTTTAAAATAAACAGACAAACCTCACAAACATTAAAATTTGAATGACAATATAATAAATTCCTAAGCTGTTTAAATAAGAAAACCTTTTAAAGAGAATATTTGTTTAACAGAACTCAAGCAGCATCACCTGCTTTATAATGCATAAAAACTAAGTCAGTCACTATAAGGGTTTTTACTCTGTGTGCAATGTACAAATAAGGTAAACTCAAATTGTTCTTTACGAAGTCAAGTCAAGTATTACTCTCTCCAGCCTGAAATTTCCAAAGGTTTTTCTCCTCTGCATTAAAGTTTCAGCTTTGGAATTTCAATTTAAGAAGGAGACGAAGAGGCATTCATTTTGAGATTAGACAGGGAATGATTTTAAAAGTGAAAGCAAGTCCATGCCTCCTAACTTGGAAGGTTTCATTGTGGGCTTCACTTTTGTTGGAGTTTTGGTTTGGTTTAGGCATTTGTTTCTTTATTTTATTAATATTTCTTATTCTGAAAATTAGTATTTTAGTGTGGGTGGAGAGCAAGACCCTGTTTCTCTAGTTCCCACAGAAAAACTGCAGGGATTAAGGGACATCTGTGTAGGGAAACTGATGTCCTGTCTCCTGTGGCTCTTTTAAACTGACACCCACTTAAATTTTCCTTACGTTGCCAGAGAGCAAACAAACATTAAAACTTCTGGGTATTTTTCTCTGTAAATAAAGGAACTTTCATAGATACTTTGGTTGAAACATTGCTTATTCATTTTGTAGAGCTCTTTTATAGCCCACTGTGGATAATAATGATGTACTTACTGTTCTTTCAAGGATATATTTCCTGCATGATAAGCTAGGAATCACCTGATTAGAAAAATTTTGGACACAAATATTAAGTATACAATAGACAAGTCAGGTAAGATAGGCAATAATGGAATAGAACCTCTGTAGTTCCAAACCAAAACGTATCTGAAGGCAGTGTTTTGTGCATGTGCAAAACATGTTTGAAACCTGGGTTTCTCATTTTCTTTTCATAAGATAAAACCATAGCAGATGTTAGTTTGGGATGAAAATTGCTTTCTTGTTTTGTGCATTTATTTTTAGGTTTATTCTAGTTTCCTACTAATGTAAATCTGTCATTCCAGGTGATACATTGTGAATTCCATTTTTAATCTAACTCATTTAGAGGGATGGAAATATGTCCAGTCTATAGTAGAATAGATGACTTATTACAGTATGAGAACTTTCCCAAGAAACTAAACTCACAGAAGTATGGAAATAACTTGAATCACCTTTCAGGTCCAATGGGAGCTTAGCTTTCTCTACATTCTGTGGTCTTCAGTCAAGGATTTTATTATCATGTGATTGTAGACTGCAGCAGTCTCCAGGGCAGGAAAGTTAGAAAGTTAGAAGTTGGAAATAAAATCAGACGCTCATAGTGTGGGGAAACATTTAAGTAAAGCATTATAAGTTTCATATTTGTGGAAAATATTCAATTGGTCTGTAATAACAGGGGAACCAGGGGAATTGAAGAAAGAAGTGACCCAGAATTGGCACTGAGGTAAATGTGTTAAGGGAAGCAGAAAACCAGGCCTATACCCATCTAAAGTGGAAAGGGGTAACTCAAGTGTAGGATATTTTATTATGGTCCAGTATCTATGGCATGAAAAACCTAGCACAGGCTTGTCTGGAGAGTCTGGCAGGAGAACTGAGATTAGCCTGCTGTGAAAAGGGTGCAGGGTCCTGGGGAACGTCTCCACCCCATCAGAAGCTATGGTGCACCTGTGGCATTCCTGTGATGACAGAGCCTTATTTTGATGGTGCTGGAAGAAACAGAGAAGAAAATGTCTGGCCAAGGGCAGCTGGGGCAGGGGATCCACAGCTCCTGCCCAGGGAAGTCCCTGATATCACTGTGGTGGAATCCACAAAATGTTATTGTTGGAAAAGTTTCTTGCAAGTAAATGTGAACAGAGACAATCTGTATTTTGGGGTTACTTTACTTTCAAATTTGAAGAGTAAGCAGCATGTGTGGGAAGAGTAACCACCTGAGGTGATGTTATTTAGACATTGTTAGCAGCCCACTTTCATGAATTCTCAGGTCACTATTACACACAAGTGACCACAGTATCCAAAGCCAGCGTATGTAAACATTTGGAAGGACAGTTATTTTAATTCCAATTCCTTTTTTTGCTCCTGAACCATAATAGCAAAGATGATAATTGTATAATCCAACTATTTTTAAAAACCCTTTCACAGACATATTAATGATGTGTTTATGAGAAACTGGCATTTACACATACATTTTTGTAGATGAAAATCATACCAGCTTCAATGTCAATGAAAATATACTATCCTATATCTTGGGATTTGCCTGTGTCCTGGGAAGTACCCCTGGAACAGTTCTGCTGTAAAAACATTCTGGCCTGGATCTCAGGCTGTATTTGATGGTTATGTTTCCCATTTGTGATAGAAACAGACAGCTTTCCTACCATACACATTTGTGAGTTCATGAACTATGAGAGGAAGTTTTCATATTGTGAACATCTGTTTTTTTTCCCCATTCGGCTGCGCAACTACAGCTGGTAAAGGCATGAACTGAGCTGTTAGTCATTTCTGAAATAAAAATAGATACAGTCTATGACTTTAGATTTTAGCTATGAGCCTTTAAGGCATTTTATTCCACTACATTTTATTGTTAACTTACATAATTACAGGATTCGTATTAAGGAAAATATTTTAAAAGAATACAAGAAAAGCATAATCTTTTTTATTAACTAAAACCCCTTTTAATGGACCATCTTCCAAAGATAACTAATTTTTTGACTCTTTAATCTTTGACTAGCCCACACACCACAGACAAAACATATGGATCCAAACAGTTGAAAAACTGGCATCTGATGCTTCTTAATCTTTTTACAGGAAGCCCTGATTTCTGGAAGTCATTTCTTGTAAAGTTGCAACAGTTAGGTATGGCCTGTGCTCTCTCCCCTATATTTAGTGCTAAGCAGTATAATAACACATTAAAAAAAAAATCAAATAAATACTTATTATGAGCAATTTTATTTGAGAGCTAATTTCAACACAGGAAATAAAAGAAGTTTAGGCATTCTTATGAAGAAATAGTGTTATTGGGCAAGTTTATCCAGTGGAGACACACATGGAAAGAGTGCTTTCCAACCCATCAACCTCTGCTGCATTAATGCTTCCCTGTCTGGGAGATCTGGGGATCTCCCAAGTGAAAAGAGTATGAGCCAGGAGTGGCATCAAGGACAAGGACATCATTTTCTCTGTGATTACTTCACAGTTAATGGTTTTCCAAGGCCTATATTCCATGCTGCATTTCAGTTTCAATAGTCTTTAATTCAATCTAGTGAATAAGCAAACCAATTTCAGGAGACTGCAGGTGACCTAGGTGTTTCTTTTTTCAATATACTTCTCACCACCACCAGGAGCTCTAGTAGCATGAGTATTTTTACAAAGTTTTACAATGATCAGGGAGCTCTCCAGTTCATATCAACACCTTCAAGCAGCCTCTAAGAGAACTCATGAGGTGCCATGACAGCAAGCACTGGCAATATTCCTGTAAACACAATTAGACAAGAAGATTTCTTGTCTATACCAGTGATTACAGTCAGTCTCAGTCTTTGGAAGACCAGATAATGGAGAAAATAATGGCTTCTTGAAAACAAACCTCATGAAGAGAGGTGATGCTGGGCTGTGAAGGAAATACTCAAACACTTTTTTGCAGGCATGCTGCAGTCCTTTAATGGTACACTTGTGTGACTAAGTGGTTAATACACCATTGTAAAAATCAAGTAAGGGGCTCTGCTGTATCAGACTGGTAGAGGAATGTGTCACTCCCTGGCAGATAGTAGCTTCAGCCTGCATATGTGTCTTCTCTCACTTCATGGAAAAACACATCTGGCCATAAAACTGTCTTTAGAAAGCACTGGTAGAGAGCAGAGGAGTATGGTCCCCTAACCACTTGTCCCTCAGTAAGCCCTTGCCTGTATCTCCACCTTCTCTTCCGGTCTGTAAAACTTAGAAAGAGGTTTAAGGCTGGCAGAAAAAATCCTTAGCATAGGGCAAAAGTTCACCTATGCAGAAGGCAGAGCTTTGCTGAAATAATCTCAGACTAAAGAACAAATCTGCACAAAACAGAACAGCCACTGCAGACATTCCTGCTCTGTCACCTGTCTTTTCTCACACAGGTACAGTAGGACAGACCTGTGTTATTTAATAGGGAAAAAAATGAAGAAACTAAAAACTCACAAGGAATAATTTTACATTAAAGAAAGAATTAAAAAAAAGTTCCACCATGTGATAAATATTATGTGGCTTAGTACAGTACTTACTCTGACTTTTCTACTTAATGTGGTGGCAAGAATTTTTGTTAAAGCTTGTGTTATCTGTTTTGTGAATTCACCTCATAAGAGAAAATGGACACAGAAATATTTTTCTGATAACATTTTCCCATAAGTGTGTTAAATGCTCTTTCTATTTACAAAATGTGTGAGTGAGACACAGTGTGGGAGAAGCCATCACAGGAGTGCAATGGGAACTTGGACCAAGAGGAGAGCATGGCAATCATTTCTATCCACTGGCAAGGATCAGCTCTCCTCCCTCCTCCTGATCTTTCTTGTTCTGCTCTTCCTACCCCTCTTCCTACTCTCCTACTGTTCTCTTGTTTTGAATTCCAGCATACACATATTGTTTAACAATTCCTCCCTCTCCTGGAGATTTGAGTTAACTTAGATCACCATCCTCAAATATCTTCTCATGAAATAAATTTTTTTGCAAAATGCTTTCAAATGGGAAATCATGAGAAGCTGGATCAGCATAAGAGAGCAGAATATATCTGACAATAGATAATTTTCACAAGTTATCATTTACTGTAGATGAGAAAAGAAGAATTGATTGAGTCTTGCTCCACTAGGGAATGGTATTTTGCTGATTATTTAGTTGCCCCCTGTCTGCTTACAGGAAGATAATAATATACCAATTGTCTTCCTATGTTGAAGAAATTAATAGTCATTCATATGCACATTTCCAAACCAACTCACATCACCATTCAGAGGTTCTTGATATTGACATCTCTGCCCAGGCCTATGAAACATGAAACAAATGTCACCTATGCACTTTTGAGGAGATTTTTTTCTTTCCTCTTTTAGCAAGAGCAAGCTGCTTCTGTCCTCCTTGCTCTGGCAAACAACAAGAAGTATATGCAACATATTTCTTTACATGAGATATGAACCCAGTGCAGAAGACAGAGGAACTGCTGGTGTCCTATTTAAGGGAATAAAGATTCATTAGCAAAATTCACTTTTTGGAAAGATGTGGGTGTATTTAAATGCTGCTATTTTCTGTACAGTGCTGTCAGCTAATGAAAGGGAGAAGCTGGGTGGTGTTGATGCACTACAGGAAACAGTGGGGAAGAAAAGGGTGATGGACAGAAAACTGATGCTACTCTAGCTGTGATTAAGTGAGAAGAAAATATGCAAAACCATGTATTGGTATTTCCTCTGATACATCTGCCTCTATGGCTCCTAAGACTGGAGCATCTGCACAAGCTCTCCTGCTTTTACTATGAAGATTGCAACAGCTGCCATGAGAATTCCTTTATTTTCCTGCACTGCAAATTATTATTCAGCCCAGTATTTCTCACAAGTATTACAGAAGACTTGAATGCACACACAGATTAAACAGATAGCATTTTTCTGCATATTTATCAGCACAGTGTACAATGGCATAATGAATGTGTTGAGATTTTTGAGCAGCAACCCTGGTGTTGCAACTCACAGCCTAATAAAGGAAACTCAAGCAAACATTTCCTGAGGTTTTGGAAAAGTCCAGCTGTCTTTTCTAAAGTTGAACTGCGCCTTTCCTTTAGCCTTTACCATATGCTTGATGAAGACTGAGAACCTGGAAGTTCAGGGGTACCACTAGTACTCACTGTGGGTGAGCCCCAAGCACCCTAACTCTTCTGCACAGCACAGTTTGGACAGGATATATCACGTATCAAGTATCTGACCCAAAAGGAATCACACAGACTTTGAACATGAACCTGGCTAACTTCCCCCGTTGATGTGATCCCTTCTAGGTGCAAAATGTGTCTGTACCACCTGTGGCTTCTGTGGACCAACACCTGAAATCCTGCTAAGAATACACCTAGAGCCTTTAGTTTATGAATTTCTTTGAACCAGACAGATTTCTTGAAGGCAAAATGAACCACATCTTCTTTTCCAAACTATTCAACTTTTAGTGAATCTGGGATACACTAACAGCAGTTTTAACTAGGAAGCTAAAGGAGCCCAACAACAATGTCTAACTCAGTCAGACAGAAGGCACAATGGCAGCTTCAGGGCCACCCACAGAACTGCCTCACTACCTGTGGAGAAACCAGGTGCATCTATATACAGGAGAAATGTTTGTCACTTTTGCCCCTGAGGCTTTTCTGTGCTCAGAGAGGAATCTGCACTGGTGTGAGTACACTTGCAGCATCCCTCTGGAGTTTGCTCCAGATTTCAGAATGGAAAACCACCTATATATTGAATGTGTATAATGTTAATTCTTGTCTTTGATTTTGCTTTAATTTTGGGTGTTAAAAATTCAGATTAATCTTTTTCCACCGTATGCCGGTCAATAGATTTCTACAGCTGCCTAGTGGGAAACTGATATAAAAACAATCATTCATCTCCATTTGTTTAAATGTCACTTTCCCCCACTATCCTCTGATAACTGATGCTCTCATATGTCTATCAAGAGGTCTCAGATTATGAGGAAGGCCCATGTCCTAAGAATGTTTGACCTCCATCCCATCTTTGCAGTTTCTATTGGACAAACTTCTAGAGCTGGATGTGTAAGATTTTTATTGGCTTATCTCAACAGATGTAACATTGTCCATCAAAATATAAAACTCTCTTCCTGAAACAGACTCCCAGGAGTAGCTCAAATCTGCTACCAGTTAAAAATTCTGATATCCACCCAGCACCTCTTTTAGAAAAAAAAAAGAAAAAGTATTTTTAAATTTTACAATCTGCACCTGCACATCTTTTCAGTTTTATGTTTCTTTCATCAGCATTTTTTCAGGTTTGTTCAAAATTATTTGTCAATTTATATTAGCTCTGTAGATTAAGTACAGTGCATTGGGTGCCTAATTTAAAATTTTACAGGCATTGATTTCTTTTAACATCTGAAGAGTATCTTCCATATGACTGAAATTTGTAGCATTGGTGCTCATTTTTCATCAGTCAAAACGTATTTATGTAGAAGAATGTTCTTAGATTGTTTAAGATAATTAATTTCCCACCAAAATTCCGGAGGTTCATACAATTTTGAAAGAACATATTTCAAAAAATTTCATTTGTGAGGCTTGAAATGGTCCATTAACTAACGTAGAAAAATATTTCAATCCAGAAAGAAGTTGGTATGCTAAATTAAATTAAACTCTTTGGGAGCAAAGGAATACATTTTAATGTTTAGATAAAAGCTCCCTTGAATTTCACAAGACAGAAATGTACAAACATCCCATCTAACATTTGGCTGTACTGTATCTGATATCCTGGATTACTGCAGGATGAGAGGCTGGGAAATTATCTCAGGACATGAGGAAATGAAAATGTCTTCAGACCCATATGGGAAACATCTCTGAGTTGAGAAGTGATTTGCAGGCTGGTGTTATTTCCTGTTGTAAAAGAAAATTCTTTCTACAGGAATTGATTTTATCCTGTGTATTTCCAAAATTTGTTTCCAAAGTTTTATACAAGGCTGGGTAAGTTTTTCGGTGTCTCCTGATTCTAGGTTTGGCTTCATACTGATTATAGCATTTCTCTTAGCTAATTCTCTTTCTTCAGTGAAATTGTTTGGCTGGTTTGCATTTCTTACAAAAGTTATCTTCAAAATGTGTAATGGCTGGACTGAATGATCTCAGACGTCTTTTCCAACCCTAATGATTCTATGATTTTTTTCTTCTTCCACATGCAATCTCCTTGAAATGTTTAATCACGTAGAGTAAAACTGTTTACCTAGCTCAAATCAACAGCAGACTAGAGACTAAAGTTTATCCTAACCATGCTAGAGCTTATTTCACAAGTACATACAAACGTGTGTATGAAAACCTGCCAACACTGAGCAATTCAGAAGTGGCTGTTTAATAGCCTCACTGAGCCCAGACTGATGAGCTTATGTGTGTGGATAAGCTGGGCACCACCAACCAGCAGGAGAGGTGAGCCAGAGGCTTGATTATCTGAGCTCTCAAGAGAGGAGCATCACTTCTCTTCCCTGCAACTCAAATAGCTGTGGTGGAGCTGATAAAATCTGAGGGAAGGACTGAGGCTCCATTTACTTCAGGACAATGCCCTTTGCTCAGGAACAGCAAACACACAGGCACAGTGTTTGCTTACACTTACACGTGTATATATGTGAACTTTTTTTGTCAAATGTACAAAGGGCAACAATATCAAGTGATTTATATTTTTGTTAAAAATATCAAACTATCAACCTGGTGGCACTGAAAGTGTGTGTCAGGCTGCAGAAGTAGCATACTCAGGACAGACTTAAAATGAACGAGAGAGAAAAATTCAATAAGAATTTCCAAGGCAGGGGACCCAGCAGAATTTGCACTTCAGTCTATGAAATCATGCCAGCTGGGACTTTTCTGCTCACAGAAATGCATCCTGAGGAAAAACACCAACTATTTTGCCTCAGTTGTATCTAATCTCGATGAAGTGATGAGCTGAACTTTATTAAGCAAAGGAAAAGAAAAACAATCTGTCAGAAGGAATACTTTGTTAATTCAAAAGATTTGTGATGTTTGAGGCTTTCAACTGAAAATTGTTCATTTGGCTGCCTCACACTTATATAAATGCATGTTTCTGCAGAGGGAGTTATTCTTTCATACTTCACTACTGCCAAAATAATTTAAATTTATACCATTGAATAGATAGTGTTAAAACGCTAACTTTTAATTTCATTTCCTTTATATTGTTTAGATTTTAAAACTTGAATTCAAACAAGAATTATGTTTGTCTTTCCATTCAGCATTTTGTAAAAGAAAAAGAATCTTAGAAATATCCAGTTAACCACAAAAGCACATATCTCACTGAAATGACTGAGTACAGGAATATGCAGAACTGCTGCAAATAGCTGAATTAAAGGGCGGAAGTAAAGAGCAATATATTATGGCTGAGTTATATTTGTGACTCTTAAGTGGCAAAAACACATCCTTCTTTTGAAGGAATGCCCAATATATCTTCTATACCATGTATGTACTAAAAATGGGAAGGAACTCTTAAAATACACTGGATTTTTCTTCTTTCACTCACATCTTTATTTTGCTAAACTTCAAGCAGTTCTTACTTGCAAAGACTCTCCGGAGTGGTTGCACTGGAAGCTTAGCAATCTCCTGCATACAACTAGCTCAGCTGAAGCCCTGTGGGGTTCCCACTTGGTGTAGGAATAAAAGGCAGACTGATGCCACAGAAAGAACTTTATAGCTCTGTAATAAAACTCCTGAAGTGGTAATGGGAGCAGCCAGGACAGTTACTAATTTAGGAGAAGCGGGGACTGTTTGCAGGCAGAGGTTGTATCTTTTGTTAGACCAACCAAAAAAAGAAAGTGGGAATGCATCTGTGTTCAAGCATACAAACATGAGGTTAACTGAACCCAAAGAAGGGTTCCTATCCTGCAATTTTGCCTATTTTCTTACAGTTTAAACATTTCTTTCAAGTATTCTAATAAGATGATAAACATAAAAAAAAAAATCAATGTAAAATACAGATTTCAGTGATCTGAAAACCATTAATTGGCTGATTAAGTTCCCTTCTCAATCAGGCTCTCTTCATCTCTGCCAGCAGGCACACTAGAAAAAGGCTCTACTTTTTCAAGTTGTGGGTGAAATAGGCCTTTTGTATTCTGTAGCAGAAGAGAATTTTGCTGTTCTTGGTGTGGAATTGAAAGAGCTGTTCCTTCTTCTCACTTGCTGCTAAACATCAAGATTTTATCCTGAAGGATGATTTTTTTCTGTCTTCATGAAAGTGAAAATAGGACACACAGTGCATATCAGACAACATGTGTTCTTATTGAATTCTAACCATTATTGATTTAGTTTTGGTAATGTGGATATATAGAAACAAAGCCATACAAACTCATAAATTTCTTTTAGCCTATTTCCATGAATATAAAGAAAAGAAAATACAGAAGCAAATGTGGTTCTGTTTCTCTTTTTCTGCACTCAGCATCAAGAAGTTGCAATACAATAATGAGAGCTTCATGTGTGCTTGTGACAAACAGCTTGTGATAAGTTGTGGTCGAGGAAGTGGTTTCTGTTCTGTACAACAGCAGGTACAAGTGGTACTTGAGTGGCTGCTTGAGTCAGGCAGAGAATTTCTGTACTACTAAGAATGAGAAGTCAAAATAAGTTCAGAAGCAAGTAATGAGAGTTAAACCTTTTACTCTGCAGGGCACACTCGGCCCTTGCCAAGTGAAGAAAGGACACAAACATAACTTGCTTGTAGCAATTGCCTCCAAAAGCTGCTTTGCTCCCAGGATTTAACCATCCTTACACTGCTTGTGTCTCCCTCATCGTTGGTTTTTACCACTATCCCAAGCTGTGCAAATACAGAACTTCACAGAACTTCACACTACACGAAGAAGTTCACACACCTATTTCCCCCCACTTAGCCCCAGTGTATCAATACATACATATTAGCTTTCACCAGGACTCAGCCCTGATATTTTACTACTTCAAGATTGTCCCACTTTGGCTATGTTGTGCTTATTTGCACCTCTAGCAGGCCACAGTAAAACCATAATTTGCACCTTTCAAGGGAGAAAATTCAGAGGCAAAAAAGAGAAAGGTGTTACTGTTCAAAAGCTGTCACAACAGAAACTTAATCAGGGAAATACATATGAAAGGGAATGTGGGACAGTATGTGATGACAGCCTCTTGTTGCCATGTCTGTGCACAGCATGAGGCTTCTGCATCACACTACTTCTGAGCAGCTGAGACACACACTCTACTTTCCAGGTGTCTGAGCTTGGTAAAGCAATCTCTTCATCATCTCACTTCCTCTGTAATGTGATCGAATCCATCGTTCCTTTTGTTATCTCCCTTTGTGTTTGCTTTGCCTTGTGGTAATTTGCTAACTGCAAAGCAGGAAAGTGCTTTAAAAACATACAAGGCTACTGCAAGTTAAGTCATACTTATCAGATGTGCTGGTAATGAATCATGCTGACAGATTGGCTCTGTTTACCTTAAACAAACTGTCAGAAATTTTCAGTACACGAACCAAAGCATGGGAAAGGCTTTCAAATACACATGCAGATCAGATCATACCCCAGCATGTCATATTTGCATATTTCATAAAGGTATCACATGTACGTTTGCATGTAACAGTCTGAACACTCTGCTTACAAAGATATTTGGTATCTCTACAAGAGAAAGCAATTAAGATTCATGTAGCTTATGGGGCAGGAATGGATTTTTTCTCACTCACTCTGCCCAGTGAGGCTGTCTGGGGGCTGCAGGAGCTGCTGCAAATGCTGCTGTGGTTCTTTCAGTGCTCTGTCTCTCTGCTTTGTACCAGGCTCCCAATGGTTTTGCATCACCCTGTGCTGGGCTGGTACTCCAGAAGGACCCTGGGACCATGTGGTAATGAGGAGTACAGGAGTACATGACAGCACAGTCTGCTGGAGTGGCCAGAGCACTCATGTACCACAAAGTAATGAGCAGCATTAAAATGTGTTTGCTTTACACTGCCTGGGAATATCCCCCACCATAGGGGGCTGTACAATACAATCTTGCTTTCCTTTCTCTGCTTCAGCCTCACACTTTTGGTTCAGAGATCCATTTTCTTAGTAATTTTAGAGACATTTTTAAACTTCTTGAAGAGACACATTCTCTTGACATGGTCATATTTCCAAAGCCTTAAACAAACATGCATACAGCTATGTTCATGTACAGTTTGTTTTATTTGTTTACCTGCTTGCCATAGCCACCCTTCAGCACGTAGCTGTATATTGTGAAACCAAGGTAACATTCCCAAAAATATCCTTAGACTCCTGTGATTCCATTTCCAGTACTCTTAAAAGAAACCTTTTCTTTGTCATAAAGATCTAAAATAATGCATGTCCCCTCACTGGACTCAGAATTAAGAATAAAATGATACAAACCCCAGCTGAAATTTATGATTGCAAGTTCAATACTGTAAAGTCTGGGCAACTAAACAGTTCATAGTAAAAAATGTATCCACAGCCTTCCCAATATTAAAATTGAAGTGGCACAATCTGAGGCTAGAACAGAGGAAGCAGCAGAGGATTGTTGTTTTTCACTTCTCCTCGGTTTGTTTTTTGTTTTCTACCTGTGAAAGTAGTCAGAAAGTGTCCCCTGAGGCTGTGAGGCATCATGACTGGCTTTCCTGAGCAGGCACCATGCCCCAGATGCTCCAGATCTGCACTTACCCAAAGGGGCTGGCAAGCATTAAAAGTGTGAGCAAGGTTTCTCACTGGAAATAACTGCAGCTACATTTCAGGATGGGGAACTTCCTGATGAGAAAGGGAACGCTGGTTACAGCTTATTTATGTGTACAGGAAATAATTTATGGTTGAACCCAGCAACATTGTTGGGATAGGGTGACTTACATGAAAAAGGCTTTCCAGGGCTGTGTTCTGCTCTAAAAGCCAGCTTAGAGCTGCAGTGGCTGTTTCTAAGTCTGCCTGTTCCCCAGAAAACCATGGCTTGTTTGCATCCAGTACCACTGACCAGGGCAAATAAGGCACTCTGAAGGGTTCTGTGGTTAGAAACACAGCAAGCAGACGTGATACTAATGCCTATTTTGTGATTAGGATACAGGACAGGTTTGCAAATTTGCATCTCTCCCCACTAGAAAATAATTAAGTAAAAATTAATTGCCTCAAGCTATTTTGCTGCTGGTGAAAAATCAATTCGTTTATATAAGGAAAAAAGGATGGGTCAGTAAATTCTTGACTTTATAGAGAACTGGGTAACAGTTCTTTCCTGCTAGGTGAACAGAGCTCCTGACTTTTTACCCAATGTGTAGTGCTACAACCATCAGCATGTTTATGAAAGGGACTAAGAAGGCTGTGCTATGATTTTTTGTGCTTAACTTTCATTGTGTTAGCTTTGTTTTGATCTTAGTTTTGTGATTTCCAGCCACTCTCACCATAAGCCAATAGCTGCAGAGTGAGGGAAGAAATGGTGAGTTGTTCTAGCCAAAATACCTGCAGTACTGTGGCTGCTAGCAATCTCCTTTCCCTGCATTTATGGTATTACTAAGGGGGAGATGAGCTTCTAGAAGGCAAGAGGAAGGTCTAGAAAGATTCTTGTAGGTCATTCCTATGACCTGCAGAAATCCACCAGAAAGACAGAAATACAGGCAGAAGCAAAAGCTGCCTGAAAGATTTCTTTATATAGATATTTCTTTCACTTTCTTTTTTTTTAAGGCGTTTAGCAATAACATTTTAGTTTTGTAAATATGGCAGCCAGAAATTTTTCTATTTCTGTGCAGCTTTTCACATTCATAAATTGGGAAATAATGTGCCACTTGTCAACTCCAAATGAAAATGCAACCTTCTGTTCCCTCTTGAATGGCATTATCTGTATCTATAGTACAGGCTGCAGGAATGGAAAAAACCAAGCTAAGACATTCTCCCTGCTCTATGATACTAGAGCAAACTGCAAACACATTAAAAATATCCCCTCACAGTACTTTACATGTTATATAAATTCCTGAAAATGAATTGTCCTCAGATGGCTGATACTTTTAAAGAACAAGCTAAAACAAAAAAGTTTCCCATGGCATTCACATAGTTCTGTGAAACAGACTCTGCTCAGGCTTCAGCTTTGGGCTCAGCATTTAAGTGACTGAATCTGTCAATCACCAAAGGGCCCTGGGCTCTTTCTTGTCTCCTTGGGTTTGTTGACAGCAGCTTCTCAAGTCTGCAGCATCCAGATTCACCACCTACACAAACAGATGTACACAAAACATTTTAAGTAAAATACCTTCAACAGTGGTTCGGAAATAAGCACAGCTTTTTCTTATGAGATGAGAACAAAATTGTTGTGGAGTATTTTTAACACAGTTACGAGTATGTTTCTTTAATGGCTCCTTGTCAATTTTCTTTTTTCTTACTGAAACCATTTTTATTCAGTTCACTGATAAAACCACTGAAAACCTATCCTTGAGACAGCATAATAGGACGTCTTTTACATCACCAGGGAAGACACAAGCAGAAGAAAAAGCTTCTCAACCAAAGGGTCTAGTGTGAGACAGATATGCTAGCATCTGCTCTCCTGGATTTACTTATAATATTTAACGTCTAGCAGTTTCAGTGGAAACATTCAAAACTTGACAGTGGTGTGGGATGTCCCATGCTGCTTATAAAAATGAAAGATCCTGTTAGTTAGTAGTTTCTTTTTCCAGTAATAGACCTGGGTAAGCCCAAGGTCTGGCTCATCCCTGGTTAATCAGATTTTCTGTCTTATAAGGCACAGGAGATGAAACAATTCTGACTCTTTTTTAGATATGTTACCTAGTTTGCTGGAGTTGTTTCTGTTTCAGACAAACTTTCTGGCAAGTAGCTTCAGGCGTCTCATGGCAAATTTCTGTTCCTTTAGTCATCCTAGAACTGTCTCTTTTTGTGTGTTCTGTAAACCCCTAATTCTCCCTCTGTTTATCTCTTCCTCATTTCCCCACTACCACTTTTAAAAAGTAGCATTCTGCTTTTCTGTGTTGCTATGGCAACATTTATACTTGCCTTTTGAAGGCAAAATATGTGGCTTTCTAGCATATTTTTGTCAGCTCTTGTGTTAGAGGGACACACAGGGGAATGAAGGCAATTGCAGATAAAGCTTTAGCAGCAGACTGCAACTTCATTTATCAACAGAAAGGGCATTTAAGTGGGTCTAGTATGGATTTACCTATGTGTTCCCCTAAGACAGATTTATTTTTTTAGTCTTCTGAATCTTCTTCAGTGCAACAAAAAATTAAAGGAGAAACCGTCATGACCAGATCTGCCTCTCTCTCCTGCCTCTTCTCATGCAGGCAGAAAGAACAGCAATGACCTTCACTGTGGCCTTTGTTTCTACACCTTGTCAACTATTTACGGAGATGGAGAGCAGCTAAAAGCAACCAGAGGTTCCAAAATTGTATAAGTTACTTTTTAAATCAGAAGGCAGAGACAAAGAGAAAAAGAGCTTTCATTTACCCTCCAGTTTCTCAGAACAAGGCCTTTGAAAATGCACATTGCACTGCAAAAACATAGGAACTAATGCTTGCCCCTGATAAGAGCGACGGTTGAGTCTATGGGCAGAGAGGGTGCTGTGCTCAACAGAATCCTCACTGCCTTGTCAATGACTTTCCATATTGTGAGCAGACTGACTGAACTCTGCCTCTTCACAGGCCCTAGGAGCTTGCTGGCAGCTGATCTACAGAAGTAAAGAAGAAATCTCCTCCAAAGATGGAGATTTTGAAACAATTGGGTCTTTATTGGAAATGCCAGGAGCTAAATAAAACCTCCCTTCACAAAATGACTGTGTCTCCTCCTGCAGCCACAGGATCTTACTTAGTCAAATAAGTCTTACAGGCTTCAGCACTCTGTGTTTGGAACATAAAAACAGATGGAGACATCACATTCCCTCCAAGCAATACAGTTGGGCTGACTTAGATGATGCTTATTTCAGATCTCTTTAGAAGATATGCAGCAGATATATCTCTACATTTCTGGCACTGTTAGCAATCTGAACTGCCTCTCCTTACCGGGGTGTGGGAGCACAGTCCTTTGTTTTAACAGAACATATCTCTGAAACATATTAACATACTATCTGAAACAAAACTTGTTCTTGCTGAGCATGGGAAAATACCAAACTCTGAACACAGCCTACAAGATGCTAAGCCAGGTTAACAGACTACAGAAGTAAAACATTTGCAAACAAAATGTGTTTTATTTAAGCAGATTATTAGTATGCTCTCTAGGTCATAATGTTCTTCATTTTGTAGTGGTGCCAGCTGAGTGGGTTTAGAAAACTCACTGCAGTCACAACTGAGTCCTTATAATAAGCATGAAACTCCAATATTAACCTAGGCTGTCCGAGCATGTCATGAATTCTGGGGGAACAAGGGCCTCTCTTTCTCCAGCACCGAATCCTGGATCGTTGACTGATTTCCTATCACGCTCACACACAGAGATATCCCTCAACAGAATGCAATCTAGACAGACTTTTGAAGGCAGTTAAATAAACTGAATGTTATCAATGTAGAACAAACATGGTTTAGCATGCTCAGAGGCCAAATCAAGTTTGCACAACGCTGGTGACAGTTCCACTTTTGGCAGAAAGGCTGGATACTGGCAATGTCCCTTCAGCACCCATCTCCAACTGCAGAAAAACAACTTAGCAAAACAAGAAACAGAAGGTGACTGCAGCTGTCATGCAGAGAACCTGATGATCTCCATCCCCAAAGGCTGGAGGCCTAAGCCATAGCTCCGTTTCTCAGTTCCATTTTTATTGCCCAGTGCCTTTCTTTCAGTGACAGCAACTACTCTCTGGATTCAATTAGTGGTGTCAAAATTGTAACCACTGTCAGCTTTAATGTTTGGGGGTTTTTAATTTGAAGACGTATGTTAGAACTGAATCCTGCCACCATGAAAGACAATGATCTGAAGAACTCAGCTTTCCTACAGATTTGCAGGACCTGGGAGATACAAAGCCAGTACTGAAAGAGGCAAGTTTTGGCACACGTCATTAGCATGTACTACATTAACGATGGGAAGAGTCGTTCCTGTGTAACATGAGAACTCAAGGGAAAAGACAGTTGGAGTAGGAGCCTCTCAGTTTCCAGACCTTTAGAATTTCAGAGGGCCATTCTCTCACATGGTCATTTCTGCCCACTGGAGAGCAGAGAGCAGCTCTGGGTGGGATGTGCCATGGTGTGGTTCCGGACACACAGGCAGAGGGAAAACCCCGGTGCGCACACAGCAGCAGAGATGAGGCTCAGCACGATCCCACTGTGCCTCGGTGCTGCTCCCTCTTTTCCAATGTGTTTTTATGCCTTTGCACAGATTGACTGTGGCACATTTATATCCAGCAGTGCTACTCTACAGCAGGGAATTCATGTTGTAAATTTATGGCTGGATTATGTCCCTCTTTAAGTTACCTCATAGGACAAAGCAGCTGTAACACATGGTCCTCACAGCACTCCTGCACTGGAAGCAGGCTTCAGTAATGGGCAGTAGCCTCACTCAGCCTCAGTAAATGTGTTGTCACAACAAACCCCTCTCATGTGGTAAGAAAATTTAGACAACACCCTTTTCCCTGAGGTAAGCAGATTTAAAGCTCGTATTTCAGCTGAGCGGTTTAAGAAAAAAAGGAAATGAAGTACGCCTCTCTTCTGAAAGCATATTTTTGAAATCTAAGCTGTATATATTTTGGTTCACATGATATTCTGGTTTAAAACTCCATTTTAAAAAATCCACAAAATAAATATAAACCAGCCACTTGGGTTTTTTTCTTCCCCGAAGTCCTCAGTGATATTACTGCATGTATGCAAATAAGGCCATATTTATTAGTCCACAATGCAGTCTCTCAGCTCATTTTTTCTGTCCCAAGAGAGCAGTCAGAATTTTAAGTTTCCTAAATCAAATCATAGTGAAAAAAAACTTCAGACTAGAGACAGGTAGTATTACCAGTTCATGCTGTTCCCCATTCACAAGTGCTAGCTGCTGTACTGTCCTGTGGCGACACAACACTTGGTATATTCCCAAAGGACCAAATGATCTGTAACTGTACATCCTTACCAAGCACATATGATAAGGTATTGCTTTTGCTCTGATTGTGCAAAATATCAGTCTGGAGATACACACGTGGATGCAGAGGTTACAGTCGGTGAACACTTGACCCATTTAAGGTGTGTGGGTTGCTGTTTTGTTTTTATCAAGAAATTGGTTGCTTGATTTTGGTTTTAAAAACCAAACAACAAAACTTCACTCATCAACCATGGAAAACATTTCCATGACAAGAGCTCTCTTGATTTTCAGTCTTAACTTTCATTCCTTTAATTTCTACTTCTTAATTGGAGTTGTGTATGTCATGCTGACTACTTTCTCTCCACTATGTGTCTGCAGTCCTGCACATATTTATGCATACAATTAACTTTGTTATCACAAGGCATATGAGATAAAGGTGGTAAAGCAATGAGTGTGTTTATGTGTATAGGGATCTAAATAACCTCAAATATCTCTTCACTCAGATGGCTACAATCTCCTTAAATGCTGCATTGTCAACCTACACATTTTGCCTGTCTGAAAACAGTCTATCAACATCATTAATCATGTACTGATTTTTCCCTGTTAAATATCCTGTCTCTTCAGGTAATCAGGTATCCTACTATGTACACAGTATTCCACCTCTGATTTCTTTGCATCTGTTCATTATCATACAGCACTCATTCACACGGTTGGTCACAACCACTGATGTACATCCATGTTCAGAAAGACACAGCTCCCAACTGGAAATGCTCCTGGGGGTGAACAGCATATGTTCCTTTTTATGACACTGGAATGTGTGTTGCTCAAAAACTTTCCATGCTTTTTTTTAATAAAGTATGAAATACATTAAATAGGACAGAAAGAGTATGAAGATTTCATCAACCCAGAGCATTCTCCATTAAGACAAATCAGATAGGTCTAAAGGTGCAGTGCTATCTAAAATGCTCTGAACTTTAATTATCAATTTAATGTAATTCAGAACCTTTTTCTCAATCAAAAAGAAATAAGGAGTACTATAAGTTAAAGGGTTTTGTGGTGTTTCCACATCCAAAAAAGGCGTAAGGAAAAAGTAAATAAATATATAAATAGGAAGTACAAAAATGTTAAGCAACAGTGTGGTAATCACTTTGAACAGAGAAATATATAAATTAATCTTTATTTAACTCTCATTCTTACTCACTTCTAATGTCTTTCTCAAATACAGACGATCTGGCATTAATGTCCAGCAAAATCCAGGCTGTGCAAAATTGTCAGCTCTCCCAAATATTCAGCTGATCTTTTTATCACACGAGTAAAAAGAGAGTTGCATGGGCTCTTCCCACTACCATAGCCCCTGCAAGCAATAGCAGGTGGAAAGTCTTAGAGCAAATACACAGTGCTGTCTTTTTTAATAATGATTTTTCCACACATTATAGGACATTTAAGTGCTGTGCTTGCTCTTTAAGACGGCCTCATCTTGATAATCAATGTAGCCAGTCTAGTGAAGTGCCACTTCCCTGCTGTGAGAAAGCACAATTCCTCTTACTGCCACAGCCCCCTGCTGACATGTTTTACAACATTTAAGAAGGAAACTGTTAAACCTTACTTCTCTCTTTTCCCACAGTGCAGACAGAAATCTTCTTTCCTGCTGGTTTCTCCCTTGTACTAAGAGCCGTTAAGATGTGCCCTGACTTTTACCCTGAGCATTGCCCTAATTTTAACCTTGTGCAACGGTTATCTTAATTTTACTCAGATTTTTGGAACTGACTCACTCAATAAGACAAACTGAAAGTGTCTGGTAAAAGAATAGATTTCCTATAAGCTCGGTAAAAAGGTCACCTTACCAGGCTTTTTTCAGAGGAAGCAGGAGTCATTCTCAGTGTCCTGACATACAAACCTCATCTAGTCAGACTGGGGCATTCTTGCTGCTCTAAAGGATATAAAAGGCAAAGAGGTTGTGCTTGGAATTCTACATCTGCAACGTCAGGCGTGCGCCTTCATGCCATGAGCCCCACTTCTCACCAGCAGCATTTTTAAAGAGGGAAGGGAAAAGTGAAATATAGAAGTCGATAAGTGAAATATAGGAGTCTGTTAAGCTGAATAAGCACTGTTAATGGATGTTAAAATTATGACTGAGAAGATGATATAGGTGCAAGTTTTATGAGTGTGAAACTTTACCTTGGCATAATGAGTAAAGTTAAAGCCCGAGGTTTTTATGCCATTATGAGGGGCTCTGTCAGTGAGCACTGTAACCTAATTAGTTTTGATGCAGCAAATCAGCAAAGCCACCATTGCTTATGACCTCTGCCAAGAGCATGAGAGAGCCAGACAAATGAAGCTTAAGATGTTATTAGTTGTGCTGTTCCAAAGTTCCAGATAAAATATGACAGGATGTTGTTGCTTGACTTCGGCATCAGCTCTCCAGATGGCACTCAGCACTGGCTTGTAGCGAGGCTCGCAGGGAGGCTGCCACATTGTCTCTGTCAAAAGGAAAGTTTTCCAATTACAAAGAGATAATTTGAAGAGATGCAAACTTAATCTCCTG
Organism: Haemorhous mexicanus; assembly: GCF_027477595.1. NCBI lineage: Eukaryota > Metazoa > Chordata > Aves > Passeriformes > Fringillidae > Haemorhous > Haemorhous mexicanus. The sequence goes on along the minus strand of NC_082348.1, from coordinate 23,528,193 downwards.
AACGAAAGGTTGCAAGCTGTGTAATAGCAGTTGAGGGGAGAGATTTCTCATAGTTCACTTGCTGTAAACACTGCTGCTCAGGAAAGCTTTATTATCCTGCCTGGTGAAACAAAGTAATCAGATGCTCTTGACTCTGTGCGTTAGGACAGCTGTGGCTGGGTGGCACAACCTCTCTGGTGGAATTAGTGGGTCTGATCCATCTGCAGGGTTGTTAGTGATGATCAGAAGGAGATAAAATTGTGTAAGATGGATCTAAAAGGAAAATTAAGGACTTTTGAACTAGCTGAGACCTGTACTTGTATTTTATGGTAGACCAGGTAATTTCTGCCAGTTTGGTTGAGGGAAACAATGTGTGTTTTTTCCTCAAATTATTATGAAATCTGTAGTGGAAAAAAGAAACAGAATGTCATGCAAGTGGTGCGGAATGTTTTAAAATATCTTCATATTTATAGCACTGTACCAGGCATGTTGAAGTTATTCAGCTGCCACTGTGACAGAATGACAGGGTAATGGCCTGATAACAAGCAGAAACAGTATCTAACATGAAGATCATTTTAAGCTGCTGGGAGCATTGGGAATTGTATAAAGGATAGAAGACAGAGTAAAGAAAATAACCTCCTCTTGACCTATGTACACAAGGAACTTTTGAATGAATGTACCACATTCAATTTGGAAAGTTCTCAGTAGTAAAGCTTTTATATTTCACTCAGTATCACTGAGTGAATCACAGCCGTGCTTTTCAGGGTGTGTGTCCCTTTCCACCTGACACACTGCTGATAACTGAAAGCAACATGTTTCAGGAACACTATTTGAAATACTTGAACACGTGAAATTTCCCTTAAGCATAAGAGAAAATCTTCACCTAGTGAGGATGGTCAAACACGGGAACAGGTTCCCCATCTCTGGAAATACTCAAAGCCCAGCAGGATGGGCAGTCAGCTTGCTCTGGCTGACCCGGATTGAGCCAGTGGTGGGATTGGACCAGCTCTGGAGACCCCTTCCAGCCCCAGCTGATCTGAATATCGATGAGTCTATTCAAATTATCATCTACTAAAAATTATTATCCACAACAAACCAATTTTAAAAGAAAGTCACACTCTGTCTGCTTATAGGGAGGTACACATAGGAAAACATGCAAATGCAGGCAAATAATATAACACCATGAAGCAGCAGGATTAATTTTGATTCTCTGGTTTCAAAGATGAAACTGCTCAAGCAGCCCCACCAGCACACAAAGCAGGGGGTTTGCTGCCAGGACAAAGGCAGCCCTGCACCACTTTGGGCACTGGCAGCCTCCCAGAGGGCTGAGCACTTTGTGGGTATCCAGAGCCTAACCCAGCCTGGCTTTGGCACTTCCATCTTGGCCCTGGCCTGGGTGTTTTGTCTGCTGCCCAGTGCCTGAGGGGTGAGGGCAGCCCTGCACACCAGCGTGCTGCTGCCACGAGAGGGGTCTGGGGCAGCTGTGTCTCACTGGGGCACTGCCAGGGAAGGGGAGGGTTAAGCTGAGAGAGGGCTTTTCCCTCTTTCTGTCTTTAAAAAGGCCGAGGGACTGTGAAGCTGTGGCAGGGTGGGGGAGGAGTGGGGGGGAGCCATCAGAAGGAGACCCTACACATGACTAAGTGGAGTTACAATTTTCCCTTTGAGGAATGAGCTGTAAACAGTGATGGCAAGGGAACACGACTTGGAGGTCTACACAATCTTCTGGATTGTGTTATCCAGAAGCAAATCTCCAGAGAGATCTTCAGGAAGGGCTTTTCTGTGCTTATTTTTCAATTTAGTCCAAATAGCCAATTCAAAGTCACCAACTTCTGGCTTTAAGATGTTCTCTTTTTTTCCTGAAGTCTATATTTGCATACTAGCTATGTTGGTACATGGATTCTCTTGACAATACACTAATGTCTGTCATAATTGCCACTGTGACCCAGCCCAAATATTTAGTAGATAGGAAATACTCTGCTTTTTAAAATGAAGAGGAATGGTGACATATAGGCATATGCACAGAGTCAAAAATGGCCTCATTTTTACAGATATTACTGTCAATAGTTTCTCTTTGCATCCTTTTTCCTCTAAGGTAGGACAGGACTTTCACACAGGTGCAAACAGCCCTGAGGCTGCCATCACAGATAGAGAGAGTCAGGGAAGCAGGTCACTGAATGTCACAAGGCCTTATCTGCAAAGGGTTCTTCTGGTGGAAGCAGGATGCTTTGAGGTTTGCCATCAATGGCAGAGCTGGAGATTCTGAAATCCTGAATCTGAAGGGAAATGTGAGAGCATTTTCACCCCTTTGGAGTAACATTTGTTCAGACAGCCAAACATAGCAAATATGAGCTAGAAGACTTTATTATAATTAGAATGTTTGTCTTCTCTAGGGCCCAGAATGCAACTGTCCCAGATTTTATTCATACATATAGTTTAAAAAAGTTGCATCCTTCCCAAACAGCTGCACCCGAAAGCTAAAATAACTTATACTGGAAGTGGGAGATGCACCATGAAAAGGGGATCCTACAAAAGAGCACCAGGTGGGTAAGAGACTGCTATGAACTGTCTTATAGGCAGCAGCAAGTTGGTAAATGCTCAATGGGAGAATGAGGCATGCTGGTGGATTTCCCCAGGGGACTTCATGCACAGAGAGAGCTCAGATGTCCTGAAGCTGTTTGCTGGGGCTCTGCTCTACCAAGCAGGGAACAGATCGGAGGCTATGGCTGCAGCACAAGCCCTCATCTGATGAGTGGGATGGACATGGAAAGACTATAAGGGAAGAAAACTCTTGCATGTTTGATTTGGTAGAGATGAGGAGGGTCTTTTTCCTCAGCAAAATTTAATGTTCCCTCAAATGCACAGCAGATCAGGGCCTGACACTTCTCTTTGGTTTAATTATATTTTAACCCTTCGGCTAAAAAGAACCATGAAAAGCATCCTACTCCAAAGTGTAGCTATAAATTCAACATTAATAGAACAGAACAGAACAGAACAGAACAGAACAGAACAGAACAGAATAGAATAGAATAGAATAGAATAGAATAGAATAGAATAGACTAAGAGAAAGATATTTCTTTTCCCCACTGAAATAGCAGGGTGTATAAATCTCCAGTGCAATTGAAGGACTGAAAGGAGGACTCTATAAATGGGACTAAAGAAATAGATAAATACAAAAGGTAAAGAGAGGAAATCAGCAATTCATGCACAGAAAAATGAAAATGTCTAAAGCAGAACAACTTGGGGGAAGTGATTCTAGTTTCACATAGGTGTGGATGAGAACAAAACAGTGGTGAAGGGAAACGCCCTACAAAGTGTACATACATATTCACTGAAAAATTTCATAGGGCTATGAGGTTTATGGGTCTAATTTTGCATTGTTCACAAAATTTGCAAAACCTTTTGTCTCTAACCATCCCTGCACTATGAACTGTTCCCTGCTTTATCTTTCTGAAGAAAAGTTCTTTTTTTCCTCATTAAAGAAAAATAGGTTTGATGTAACCAAATTTTTGCAAGAACACATGATGTTCATCAATATTATCTTTCATGGAAATTATTGAAAATCCCCTCTGTGCTTTTGATCAGGTGAAGCCACTTTGTTCTGGCTGCTTGGATGCTGATGGTGGTGCCCTGGAAAGCACACATACAAATGGAGGCACCAAAAAGTTTGTCATTTTTTTCTACTCCATGACTTTTGAAATGTCAACTCCTAATTCTTTTTTGGGGTGAAAGGAAATTCTGAAATGTTAAGCCTGGTCTTTGTTCATGTGTGTGCAGCAGAAGCAGAGAGTTCAAGACTTAAAATTTTCTTTTGTTGGACATTATGTATGGACAGTATTTTAATAATAAGATCCAGTAGCATGGTTGGAAACATTCTTTCACAGCTGTTGATGTTTTAATCCAACATGGGAAAGAGAAACCAGAAAAAACATTTCAGCCACAGGGTTTATATTTTTATAAAATTAAAATACCGTTTAAAGCTGACAGCATGTTTACATCTGGATCCTGTATGATAGCAATTGATACATTTAATCTGGCATGTGGCATAAAACAGGATTAGATAAGGTTTTCTTAGCCATGCTTCTCTTGTGCAAAAAAATATTTATAACAGTGTTCCCAACAAATCACATCTCAGTGCTGGATACTGTGTTGAAATGCACTGTGCATCAGCAATATTTTCCAAAGGTTATGTCCCTGTGATTTGTGCTAATTAGCAGTGAATTGACTCTGGAGTAGATGGCACACTCAGGAGCCTGAAGGTTTGAGTTCAAAAGCCAAAACTGACCAGATCATTCCCCAAATTAGCTGGTGTGAATGCATCTGAAAAAATAGGCTGGAACAGGACCTCACATAAAATTTGATCATTTGGAGCTAGATTATTCAGAATGGAGAAAAAAATACATATTTATGTGAACATTGGGAAAGACTGTACTCGAAATTCTAGACAAGGGCCTGGGTGCTACTTTATAATTTGATGTTTCTTATCCAAATGACTTAATCTTTAAGTCCTCCCAGAGTCTGAAACTGCACCGACTTCTATTTGCACAGTCCTTGACGTGCTAATTTCTGCCTGCTTCCCTTCCCATCTCCTCAGCTCCTGCAGCACTACTCTTCCCAAAGTGAACACACAGGTCCTGACACCGAATTTTTTTGTGAGAAGCCTAACTAATTTTTAATTATGCATTCAGGGGAAACCTTCTCCCTCATATCCTGGTGCTGAGCATCTCTGTGTATGCCACTACAGTAGCTGACACTGTGTGCTGAGGGCTGGAGTGCCTGGCACTGTGGTCCCCTGACAAATAGGAAAGAAAAAGAGTGAAATGTGAACCAAGGGTAGCTGCAGTGTGTATTACTGATCACTGTCCACTGGAACTCACTATCCAATACCTTGAAGTGACGAGTGAGGAGAATGGACAATGAATATACTTTCCAACCCACAGTGAACAAGAGTGAGAAATCATGCCTCTACATGTGCTGCAGGTACACATTCAAATCCACTTTTAGGTAATAGAACAAATAAATATCATGAATATAGAAATAATGAAATAAAACAGGATTCGTATTTGAAGAGAAAGACAACTTATTTCACTGTGTGTCTTGAGTCCATTTATAAGTCAAGAAGTCTAAATGAGAGAGCTAAAGCACCAGAGACAGGTAATAAAAAAGGCCTTAGAAATGACAACTCTAGCATGTGCCTCTCCATCATGAAACAGAAGCATTCAGTAGAGAGGAAAATTGACCAGACACGGACAGGAGATAATGGACTTATCTCTTAAAGGAGTGGAGATAATGTAATGTTTAATATGACATTGCAGATAACCAATCAGGAAGATCTACCTGTGCCAGATTTCCAAGGTTATTTGTAATTGAATGTAACTGTATACCTCTAGAAAACAATGTGCCAGATTTCCAAGGTTATTTGTAATTGAATGTAACTGTATACCTCTAGAAAACAATGTGAAAGGAAAGGAAGAACCAGAGTTTTTTGACAGGAGCTGAGCACCTTCAAATCTAAAGAGAGGGTCCCCATCTTGAAGAGCTTAAAGGCCCCAGTTTAGGACTGATTTATATTTGAGCAAGCAGTTAAGCACTTGGCAGGCAAAGGGCAGCTCACTTTGCTGAGAAGGGCAGACACCTCCTCACCCTCCCTGTCTCCATGCCTCTGCTCCTGCTTACAGCTCTGCAGTCTCACCCACGCCTGTGCATGAGCTCTAGCATATATCTGACCCCACACTGAGCTGATGTAATGTGAGGCAGCTGCACAAAACTACTTCTTTTTTTCCCCTATGTTCCTTCTATGCTGGCTTAATGAGTTGGGTTGGCCTGTGATTCATTTGTCAGCTGCTAGAGGGCTGGAAATTGCAGCTCTCAGTGGGTACAGTCCTTAGTCCTCAGTGCAGGGTAGTAGCCTCTGAATGTGTGGGGCAGAGTGGGGCTGGCAGGGCTTCCTATCATGATTCAACAATGTGATGCCTACATATGTTGAATGATTGTTTTTTCATTTAGTGTAGGCTCCAATCCCCCACATCTGCAGCAGTGCAGTATCTGTGGAGTTTGGTGCAGCTGGTGTAGGGCCAAGACGAAAATTTAGATGGTGATGTTCAAATCTTCCATGGCAGACATCTGGACTATTCACTGCACATACGTGTAAAATCAAATGCTTATTTTTTCTGTTCTTACCACATTTTTTTCTCCATATTTTCATCTAAGGTGGAGTTCTTCCAGAAAAAGAACATTCATTTCTTAATGCTGAAGGCATTTAAAAAGGATGTATAGGGCAAGCAAAATGCCAGTAAGTGGCGTGTAAATATTTAGGGATGGTGACTAAACTGTGTTATTGATTTTTATTTATTTTAGTATTCAAAATAAAAATGTCTTGGTTTCTGGAGCAAAATGAAAACATATTTTGGGCACTACTACAGGGTAGCTCTGCAAAAATAACATTTTGTCTGCAACAAGTAGAGCTGTGGTGCTTCTCTTTTTCATTTACAGGTACTTTCTGTGGCCACTCAATCTTAGTCTTCCAGTCTTCCCATAATTTCTTAATTTATTAAACAAAAATTGCAATAACCCAACAGTTTCAGAATCAGCTTTATCCCTAACCCTAGGCCTTTATCCCTAACCCTATTCTCAGGCTGAATCTGAGATACCTGGCCAGGGACCAGAGGATAAGCTCATGCAGAAACCAGTCTTTGGGCAGCATGGCCTCTCCCTTGGTGGCCTCCATCCTATAGTTCTCCAACCCAGGGCCAGGCTTTGTCTAGTGGGATGAGAGCAATAAAAGCCCAGTGGGACCACAGCTATCTCAGGAGGTGGCAGGATGGAAGCCAGGATGGGGAAATCTGCATCTTCCTGTCCATGTCTTTTGTCTCACAGTTGAATGACCACCCCTTTCCCTAGGAGGAGGATGAGTAGAGCTGTCCATCTGTTAATTTGCCACCAGTCAGGTCTAGCTCCAGAATGTGTTTTTATTTTCATTGCTCCCATTGTCTTGCTCCTCTTGTTCTCAGCAAAGTTCTTTAGACTATTCCAAGCTTTTGGGCTTTATTTAGTTGGGCTTTATTTCTGCCCTTTGCATTGTGTTGGATTTTTGTAGCCACAGTGGAGGCTGAGCTGGCTCTCAGTTATGGGCTCTCTGAGGAGCACAGACTCCCATGCTGAGCAGAGCTGGCTCCTTGCCACCTGCTCCTGTGATAGAGGATGGGTGTCAGAACAAAGCTGGCGGCATGAATTGGCATGATGAGGTGAGAAAGTAGGGTGCAGTGTGCTCCAGCTGATGCTTGCCAATGTAATTGCCCTTCAGGCAATAATTCTTGCCAGTGTGGTGGCCTCCAGGGACGTGCTGCATGCCAGCCAGAGCCACTTCTGCTTCCCCATCACTCAGCCACCGTGACTGTTAACCTTATATTAATTTAAGACTGAAGCGCTACCTTCACATTAGTATTTCATAATAACAAATTAAAAGAAATCAACTCTTCTTTCAAAATGCTTAAAGTGGGTGGTAAAAAAAACATTAGTGAGGCTTGGAAGGATGGTCTTGGGAGAAAAATCTTTTGTACTGGTGCATATGCCACGAGTAACGTATACTCATCTGGTGCTTGCAGCCTGCTTGGCACTTGCTACAGTAAATTAGGTGGCCTTAAACCAGCAGAAGGAGCTCCCAAAGCCTCTATCCCAATGCAACATTAAAAATGGCTGGGAACGACAGAGTCAATTGTAGGACAATGAAAGCAGGAGCTACTGTAAATTCAAGGGTGAAAGTAACAGGGGGACAAGACCTGAAAAGAGCTAATTCAGCTCCCTCAGTTGGCTGCAATGAAAAAAATCATTAGTCTTAGATTCCAAGAGACAGTCAGGTCCTCACAGTAAAAGTCAATTCTGGCAGGTGAGAGCAGGTAGTAACCTTGTGGAATTTTAGCTTTCCTGTCTCTAGGGCTTCATGTTTCACAAGTGTGTGCATCCCAGGACACTGCCAGAGCCTCATCCACTCCCTCTGAAGAGCCGGGGCTTTAATACCAAGGAACAGCTTGTCAAATTGTTCTCAAATGGCTTTTTCATTTGATTCTAATTTTGTAGGTACACAGTTTGTGGTAATTGGGAGTGGGGCTGTGGCTGAGTCTCATCCCCAATGGGCTACAGCTGTGTAGGACAGGTGACCAACACTGAAGGTAATGAGCCATAGTGTTCAGGTACACTGACCAATCACCAAAGGGAACAGAGGGCACAGAGGTGCAATGCATGAACATGAGGGGCACCCAGGTGCAATGCATGAACCACGAGGGTATAAAAGGTTGTGCTGAAGAATAAGAAAGAGTAGGTGCTTGTAGTCTTCTGAAGTGATGTGATGGTATTCTGTATGGGCAAACGCCTGAAGCCTTCTGATATGGTATGTTGTTACTCTGTGTGGGGGAATGCTTAAAGCCTTCTGAAATTGTAGGGTGCTGCTCTGTGTGTTGTGGCCATCTCAACAGTGATATATGCTGGGGCATAGTTTTGTGAGTGTTTCTACATTTCTGCAAATGTTCCTTAGCTCTGAATGACTGCCATTATACAAAAAACTGAGTTGGGTTGTGAAATGTTCATCCTTTCTTTGTAGCTCCTCCTCTAACTAGAAATTTGAAGGTTCCCAAAGTCTAGCCAGACTTAACAGCAGGTAGAGGGTCCAATACCCCAAGGGAAGGGAGCAAGAAGGTTCCTCATGTAGTAGTAATTGTCTTATCAATGTGATGGATGGGGCAGATAGGGCATGCAGTGCCTAGGGTGGAGGTATAATGTCATGAGACCTCCCAGAGTACTGCCCAACTTCCAATCTGAATCCTGGCCTGATTGCAAAAAAGCTGGTCATTTTTAACCAGCTTTCCAAGCACTGCTGCTGACTGTCAAAACTGCCAAATTCCTAAAAAGCCCACAGCCAGGCAGTACTGCTTCCTCCCAATGCAGTCTGTGGATGTAGCAGTACTTTTGTAGGATTTCCAGCACATTTGCAGACAATACAACACATTCAAACATAAATCTCATCAATTTGCATCAAACATCCTCCTTTGCTGTTTATGGCTATGTAAATGTCTTTTATTAAAACCCTACCACAGGAAACATCTTAAGACAACTGCTATTTCACAGCTTCACTACAGGTTCCTAATGTAAGTTAATAAGGCAAACACAATACCTGACGTTTGCAATGGTAATTGCACAGGCCTCACTGTGAATGATGGCTAAATCTGATTGTGCATGACTTCCTTTGCACAGTGTCTGAATTATAGCGTAGGTTGAAGCCTGAAAAATCAATGGCTGCTATAATCACTCAATTAAAGCCTTTGAAAATCATTAGCAATTTGGTAAATTTAAAATACTTCACCATACATCATTTTTAAACAGAGAGTGCCAGACCAGCACAACTCCATTTGTTACACTGGGGAACTGCTGCCGGAGGGGTAAACAGGAACAGCATTAGGCACTATGGCTGAGTAGGCAAGGGTATCACTGGAGCTGAGAGAGACACAAGTCACCTCTGTGAGCTTTACCTGATTTACAATGCTTAGCTGAGGTTACTCTTCAAGTGGCCAAATACGTGTCAAAATCTTGGAAAAGCCTTGCTGGCCTATAGAGCAGTAGTCCCCCTACAAATGCCACAGGTTTGGATGAACTCTGAGCCCGAGGAGCAGAAGGGACTGCAAAGGAGAGAAGGAAGCAGCACCATCAGAGTCCTTTGTTACTGAGAGAAAACCAGTGGACAGCAAGGCCTGGTTTTAGAGTGGGGCATATGAATGAATGTGGCCTATAAAAAGAGAGGAAATAACTTACTGATGCCAGGAGCCTAATATTTAATTTCCTAAATAAAATAGAAAATGAACATGTTGTTTTACTCCATTTGGAGCAAATCTATCCATCTGCAAAGATTTAACTTTAAAAGATAGTTAATAGAGATAGAAAATATTTCTTCTTAACTTGTGTGTTTATTTTCTTTAACAGCCTGCTCTTTGGAAGCAGTGGCATCTAAGTGCAGCAGCACCACTTTTCTAAACATGTGGTCTGTCTGACGAGAAAGAGACACTCCGAGAGAATGAGCAAGCTGACAGGCACCGGCCAGTGCACCAACGCCTCGTGTTCCCTAGAGCTGCTGGATTTATGTAAGTGCTATTTAACTTTGTGGAGCTAAGCAGCTTAATGAATTTGAGAGAGATGGAGTACGGGTCTAGGAGCAGCCTACTTCACTGAATCTATTGCGACTTCTAATTTTTAATAATTTTGGGGTAAAACTGCATTTTAAAGTGAATTGTCTGTCCTTAGAGTGCAACGCGCGGTGGCTGCTCAGCAGAACAGTCAGCAATCCCTCCCGCAGGCATCCCTCCCCAAGGGCAGGGGGAGCCGCGGGTTCTCGCCCTCCTGTACCCAGCGTACCAGGGCGGGCTCGCAGCTTCTTCCACTGCTCCGCCGGGCGAGGAGAGCCCGGAGTGCAGCTCCTGCACAGGCCGGGACTGCGGGGCTTGCGGCAGCGTCCCGGGAGCCCCCGTGGGCTCCGGCGCACCCGCGGCTGAAGGCCCCGGCGCGGCCCCGGCGCGGGCGGCCGTAGCCGGTGCGGCAGCGCCACCTCGCGGCGCTCCACCCGCCCCTACAACTGCGTCTGGGAAAGGCGGCTCGAGGGAAAACTTCTCACGGGGTTTGACTATTTCCCTGGCTGGGTACAAGGCCAGCACCGCACTTCTTTGGTCCTAACTTTAGTTTTTCTTTATGGTTGGGTCCAGGCACTAATGCTTTTCATTTAAGAAAGGTAATTCAGGTTATTTTTACAGTAAGATATCCACTGTATCAATGAGTGAAGCTTAATTGATACCTTAATGTTTTAGTTCTTCATCAAATCCATACTAAAATAAAGCTATTTGAAAACAGCAGCATGTAATAGTGAATAGAATAAAAATGTCACTTTTCTGTGGTAACTGATCATTCCAGAGAAAGGCAGCACATTTCCTTCCTAGTTAACAGGGAAACCTAGGTAGGAACAGAATAGCATTGGGTGTATTAATATTTCTCCTCAGAAACTGACTACAATTTTTAAATTGTCTGTCACTTTAGGTCCATTGCCTATAAATTAGGATATGTAAGTACTGGTAACCTTTATTTAGCACGTGGTTAAGAGTCTCAGCTTGGTGCAAGCTTTTACAAAAGTACACACATGTAAAACACTGGGATACATAAACACAACCCTAGACTTCTGCCCTTGCACAAAGCTGTCATCCTGAGTGTAAGAAATGCCATCACACTCTGTTGTACTTCAACAGTAGCTTCATTCCCTTCCCATTTATCACTTCTGCACTTGCAGCCCCACTACTGCTGCCAGGCACTGTGAATGCATGCTAGGCTGCAGATTTCCGACCCAGCTGTATCCTTCAGACACACATCCAATGGCTGTGTTCAGAGGAATGGCCTCCCACAAGATTTGTGATTCACCCTGTCTACCTATATGATATCCAGAAAACTAATCTCCAGGATGACAGCTCATTCAGCACTCTGGAAATTTACCCATGCTGAGCTCCTCTTTAAATAATGACCTGACATTTGTTCTGTAGAGGGAGACAAAGCCCAGACTGATGAAAACAGTTGGCAGCTGCTTTCATTTGTGCCATTCAGAAGCCAGATGATAATTTGTCCTCAGGGACCCATCACTTCTTGGCAATCAGACCTGTCCACTGCACTTTGCTATTACTTTTGCTGTTACCTCCCACCCCTGGTGCATGCAGCACACATACAGAGTCAATAGTCAAAGCAGACTAAGCTAAAATTTACTGCCAAGAGTCATGAAGGATTTCATGTTTCTGAGAAGTGGGAGATAAGATCACATATTAATTTGGTGTTGATAAATATAAAGCAGAAGATGTTGGGAAAGATATTTATTAGATCTACACAAAAGGTTAAATTAGCTGTTGCTCAGAAAAGAGATCCCAGCCTCTCTGAACAGTTTAATGAAGGCTTTAACCAAGCAATAAAGGTCAGAGGCAAAGCATTCTGAACTAGTAGGCAAACAGATGAAACCAGAAAACATTGTTCCAGATGCACTTTGAGTTCATATTTTGCATGCAGTGTGGAGCTGTCACTCCTTTAAATTAGCTAGAGTGGAATTACAAAATGTACTGACAAGGGTGACCAGGACCTTCAGAGTATCTTCCATATAAGCTGAGATTAAATATATGAGGAATTTCCAGCCTGGAAACAAAGAGGTTACTAGGAGCTGATAATAATGATGATACATTAAATCATCAATGGGATCCAGGAGAACAGATGCAATTATTCATTACTGGAAGACATAAAATCAAGCGCTCACATACCAGGTTGCTTGAAATAATTACCTAACAAAGTGCTTTTTTCACACAGCCAATACATACCTGTAGCATTAACTGCCAAAGAATGTTATGGCACTCATTTAGGATGGTTACATGTGATATTTACCTTGGACCACAAAGCTAAAAAATCCTTCCCAATACTTGGAAGCGCCATATAAATAGATAGGGCCATCCACACCTCAGCTGTGGAAGAGCAATAGCAAGGAGAAGACTTTATGCATTTATATCCATGCATGTGGTCCCACCACATCTTAGATCCCTCTAGATGCAGAGCCTGTGGTCCCCATGAAGGAAGATAGATAGATATATATACACATACTGTGCCTCTTCTATCTATTCCTGACAGTTTTAATTTTAAGGATCCCCAAATTGTTGCTAGTATGTTGGATGCCATCTATTCCACCCAGCAACAGAGGAAGTCATAGCTGCCCTCCAGATACGTGCTTGTAGAGAGATGGGGAGAGACAAGCAGAAGCAGGCTTCCCTTTTAAAGGATTAAAAAAGGAAAAGCCCTGGTGTGCTGCAAGTGTTCCAGCCACTATTTTCCAAGTACATGATCTGCTCTCTCATCTAAGCTGAACACTTGAATGTGTCAGCTCTCACTGCAAGGTTAGGCAGCAGTACAGGCAGCTGTGCCCTGCTTCTCCCTTTGGAACCAGGGCTCTGTTACATAATCTCTCCTGTTGCCCTGGAACCTGTCTGCAGCCACCTTCAGTCAGGAGTGGTTAGGGAAGGAAAGGGAGTGGGGGCTCAGCCTTGGAAGTTACTGTGCAGCACAAATGCAAGTGGTGCCACCAAGCAGAAGTTGAAGGGACACTGTGCATAAAGCAGCACCAAGTTCTCAAATGCATCTGTTTCTCTGGCTGTAGCACTGGCTGCCAAAATAGAATGCTGTTTTATGGCTTAATCAAATTGCACTTTAGTCACACTACTGTCACTGTCCTCTGCAACTGCTTTAGTCTGGGATTCCTGCATAAGCCTTCCTTCTTTCACATAAATATATGTTGATGATTTTTGCTGAAGAAAATGCAGGCAAGATGGAATTCACTCTCCAGCCTGGAGTCAGGAGTTCTTCCTTTGCATATTCTGCCCACACAGATAAAACCCCAGAGGCAGAAGGCCATGAGCTCTTTGTAGAAGCTGCTGTGGTCTGCAGCTTTCCTCCCTCCACCACTGAGGGGACTCAGGCAGGGCCCTGGGGAAGCCGTGCAGCTGGCAGTTCTGCCCCGTGGCTCAGAACTTCACCCAGGCACTGCAAAGCCCTTCAGCCCTGCAGCTTTCCTCTCATGGTGCAGGCAGGTGAGAACACCCCAGAGAGGCCACAAATCTGCTTCTCACATATGAAGGTGAAGAAAGGAGGAAGTTTGGTCTCATTTTTAGCAATACCAATGACCAAAAATAAGCTGGTACAGAGCAGAAACCGCTGTACCACAAAGCCTGAAAGAGTTTCCTTTTCCCCCTAAGGGTAGGGAGGGAGCAGAGCATGAACCAGATCTGGTGCAGTTGCTTTCCTTACAAGGCTGCACAAGCCTGGCCCAGGGCTTGGGCTGCCCTGTGGTCTTGCTTTCTATGACCACCTCCCCTTCCTGGCTATAGACTTGGAATGATCACTATGCAGCATTGATCAGTGAGACTGTCTCTACATCAGGCACACCACACATCACTGAGACACCAAGAACATGTTACTGCAGAAACAACCAGGCTGATGTTTATTAGCCTCTCCATTGTATGCAGTATTTTTATTTTTTAAACACATTCACCCATCCCTTCTCATTTGTTCTGAATGTAGCTCAGCTGAAGAGGTGCTTGCCCCTCTCTATTCCTTCGGTGTGTCACAGGCTGGGACTGCTGGTTTCCACACCAGATCTCTTTATGCCAGATCATCATGGAGCCCAGTTTGGGCAGCTTCCCAACCAGATGCACACATTCCCCATTCAAATCCCAAAGATAACAGAAAAAGAAAAGCCCATCCCAAATGGAGAAGAAGAGGGCATGTGCAGTATCCTCAGCTTTACACAAAAATGTCATTTCAGTTCACTGTTTCCCAAACACAGAACCCAGGATAATTTTCTGTTCTATCTTCTTAAAACTGCAAAAGAGTATCAGTGCCATTCTTTGGTAGCATACAGTATTCACCCTAGCACAGCCAGGAAGGAAATAGTTTGAAACACCAGATCCTGTTCACAACCAGTGCTTTAAATATATTTCCAGCAGAGGTTTCTTCCCTCCCCATGAAAACAGACACACATTCTCATTTAACAACTAATTGATTTATTTAACAATACAAATTTCTTTCTACTGCATGGTTTAGCAGAGAGAACTTGAGAAACAAAATTAGCTTCTTTTCTTTTTCTTTTAAAGTTTAAATGTTTACACAAAAACAACCTTTACTTCAGTAAATATAAAATTTACACACAAAAAAAATCTACATTAAAAAAGAACAGAATCATGACAAACCAACAAAAAAAAAAAGAAAAAAAAAGAGGATGGGAATTCAGTGTAAAGGATCCAATTGCAAGGAAGGCAAGATGGGGCAACACTAACAAGGCATCCCATTTGTACACCTAGGTATCTGAAGTTGTAGGTACGATACAAACCCAAAATACATTAAAATCAGAATTAAACCTGTATTTTTATAGCAGAATATTTTATGATATAAATATCTGTAAATTCTGTAGGCAACACAGTTAGTGCATGAACTCCATAGTTTGCTCTCCACTGGAAGGTCACTGGAGTGGTGTATGAGCACCCTGTGGCCCATGAGTGCACTAATGGTCAGCAGGGAGCAGACTTTAGACGTGCAGCCCGGATGTGATAGCCCCTTGTTTCTTTGCCAATCTGTGCTATTTCTCACACATCCAATGACATGACAAGAAATTCTGGTCACCTTCAGCAGTGATTTCCAGCACTTCATCTCCTGGCATTAGTCTGTTACCTGAATCAGGCATATTCACCTGCCAGATCCTGTTTCTCATTCCCTTTTGCACTTTTTAACCTGAACTCTAAAGCTATCTTGTAGCTACCAAGAGAGATTGGCTTCTAGGTTGAGATATTTGGGATACACAGTTCTTCAAGCCACCTTCAGGCATCTGTAGAAATATTTAAAGTAGGGTGGACAATTCATGGTCAAAGGTCACGTGATACAAAAACCAGGGACCTGTTCAGTAATGGTTAATTTTAGATCTAAATCTTTAGTATTTTTTGTATTGATTTACTATTTAAACTTAACATTCAGCTTTCATATATTAAATGAGCAGAGCATCTTATTGATGGAAGTGCTATGTTATCTCCAAAAACACCAGGTAGTAAGGGAGACTGTAAAATTTAAAATTAAGTGTAATTTTAAAATCATTTAAAGGAATCAAATGTATTTTTTTTTAATAATCAATACTGTGACTGGCAAACTATAAAAGCTTAAATTATAAAACTATTAGTGACTATACCTTTTAAACTGTATGTACTATAAAGCTGTATTTTTGTACTTACAGATGTTACAAAATTTCCAAGGCAGGAAGTGAAGGGGGGAAAAGGTAGTCTAAAACACTTTTCTACAGATTTCATTTTTACTAAGAAAGGTTATTTATTTCCCCCACCACTGTTTTTATGTCATATAAATCTGATTAAATTCATTGTACTCCTCTCTTTTCTGGGTAGATGATACAGTGTTCAATCATGCTTTGGAAGACCTTTTTCAGTGGATAACTCAGTTCTCTAGGGTCAGCAAGTCCAACTTGCTTTACTCAGAAAAAAAAGCACCAGACTATCTCTAACTTGGCCATCCTCCTGCAAAAAACCTTTGTAGCAAGACTGAGGCAGCCTGTTCTGAGAGCAGGACTGGCCCTGAAGCAACCAGCTACATTAACTTCTGGAGTAAGCATATGAAATGTGATCATTTCAACTTGAGAAAGAGCTGAAAAGTATTAAATTTCAGAAAAATTTAGAAATTTCACTTGTTCTGTTAAAAACAAAACAGAGAAAACTTAATCCACAGGTGTGCATTAAACATTTAATAGCAAGCCTTTGCTTATGCATATTAATTTAAAAATTATCCACAGGGATCTGTGATACATTGGCCTTGCCTTGTTACTATAACTAAATTTATTAAAATATTAATTTAAAATAGGAAAACAAAGAAATTACTCCTTGGGGAACATGTTTATTGTGTTTGAGATGATACACTGGGTGCTCTCTGAGCTACAAAGGGAAAAAGGAAATCCTTTCATTACAAACTGACAAAGGTAAAAGTTAAAACAGTTTTCACAACAGCATGTACCACATATTGGAAATAGATCTGGGTTTAATACAAATGACATAATTCCTAGTAATCTACAGCTACCTTTAATAACTTCATACAGATAATGAATTAGGCTAAAATGCACTATAATATTTGGTTGACTTCAGGAACAGTATCCTTAGTACATCACAAAATACATTTTGATATCCCAAAGAAGCAAGACTTGCAAGTAGGCATTTTAAACATAACTAATCTACAGCTACAAACTTCTACTCTTGATAGCATTTACCTTTTTGGGGGGCAGTATCCCAGTCTTCAAAAGGATAAAAGCAGAGTAGAATCAGTATAACATATACACAGAAGTCCGTATTGTAAAGGCTATAAAGATTTGTTGCACACTGCAAAGTTGCCTTCTGCACCTTCACACTGCACAAGTAGTTTGTCATTTATGTTGCATATCTCTTGGTCCACTGTCTGGCTATCCTGTCATGTTCTGCTCTGTTGGTCAGGTATTGAGTGGCTATGCTTCCAACCAGAGGGTCAGCTGCAAAAGGCAGGAAAAAATGCATCAGAATCCATCCCACTAGTAACAAAAATCCCCAAGTAAAAACATATTTTAAAACACAGCATCCATTCCAAAATATAGTTTAGACCAGAAATATAGTGGAGCTCTCATCACATAAGACATCTCCAAGAAAGCACAAATGGACAAAGCACAAGAATCTAAAAGAAAACAGGAACCATCTATTGTGGTTATCTGCATTTGAATGAATCTTGCCTCGGGCAGGTGCTCTGCTTTCAGCCCTTTGCCTGCAGGACACATTCAGCAGTGCTGCCTGGCACCCTCCTGTCAGGGAGGTGCACAGGACTAGTGGGAGTTGGAGCATTAGGGCTGCAGGACACACCAAGGGGAGCCCTTCAGGAGCCATCAAGCCTTTGTACCTAAGAGGCTGATCCATTTCTCCCTAACTGTGACCACTTTCAGTAAATGAACGGTCCCTTAGCACTATTGCTCAACTCCTGCCCTGACCGCAGGCAATTAGCATCACTGCCTAATGACACTTGTCACACAGTTTCTGCTGAGAGTCCCTACTGATTCCAGTGGAGCTCCTCCCCTCCCCACAGGATCAAAGAAGTGTCTTTGAAATAGGGAGAGTTCTCTCTGAACATCCACTCCCTCACATTTGCAAGATGAAGCCTTTCAACTGCTGTCTTAAGAGACTTCCTGCAGCCTCTTCTGACATGCAGGATTTACAACTCAGGAGAATGTTGCTCCTTTCCTGGATTGAACACTCATTTGCTGGACCTCCTTCAATACAGACCTTCAATGACATCAGCTTATTTTCTCCATCATGTCTTGGAAAAAAAAGGACTTAGTGCTATTTACTTTCTGTTGTGTCATAGGAGTGAAAAACACCATTAAAAGAGGGACCACATCCAATACGGAGTGCTTCACCACAAATTTAAAACAAATTTTATTTAATCTGCATGCAATCAAATATACAAATTACATTTCATGGCAACTAAGTCAAATGACTGAGAGTCTCTCAGCGAACTATCAGCTCCTTACCTGGGTTGCAGTCTGTCAGAAGTGAACAAATAGACAGCAGAACCTTTGAAATAGTCAAAGCAGGGCTCCAGTTGTCTTTCAGGATATCCAGACAGATGACTCCCTGACTGTTGATGTTGCAGTGATAAATTCTGGTGCGGAAAGTAACCTGAAATCACAGCATCAGAGACAGAGAGAGTCATTCAGTGCTGCCCAGGGATGGTGCCCCTTGGCTCTGAGCAGCCTGGGGGATTCCCAGCTCTGCAGAGCTTCTGCAGACACAGCTCCTCTCTGCTTGGCTTCCAAGCCACAATTGTTTAACAGAAGAGTGACTATTTTCTGTAGCCAGGGCTGCCTTTAGGAAACCTACCATGATGAGATTAGGGGCACAAACTGCTTTCACACAGGCTCTCTGTACCATACCCACAAAAATAAGGACCTACTTTATTCTATATAGTATGGAAGCTATTTAATGAACATACCACGTCAGGAACATTCTAATCACAAATGTAACTTTACTGTAGTTTCTGAAGGTGAGGAGGAAGTACACAGAATTTGTCTGCATGTGCAGTGTTAGTTGATCTTTTTCTTTCTTTCAAAAGCCTAAATACAAACCATGAAAATTAGTCTTGTTAAATTAACAATGAAATCTTTGTTCTTACCCTTCATTAGGCAGAATATAATATACAGCCAAAACAATGCTATTACACTTAATCCATCCTTAAATTATTTCAGACTAATATTGATAGAGCATGTGAACCTTCTGCACAAATAAGAACTGAGAAATAAGTAACTGCTTTAATACACAAAGCACAAGAACATACGGAAATTTTTCTTTTTCATACTGATTGGGGGGGAAGTAGAATCCACAATGTATCCTGCAAATTTAAAAACTATCATGCTCTAAAAAAGCCTACAAGATTTGAATGAGGAATTTGTCTAAAACTGTGCATCACTTCAGTATAACATTCTAAATTCAGAACATATTAAATGCTGTGGGTTAAAGAGAGGTGTGAAATACAGAGTGTATATTCTTTATGTTGTAATCATTCTAGGAATGAAAAAAGGTATTATATTTATAGTAACATAGTTATAGCCCCCAAAGATGTAAGCTGTAGAATGTTGTGTGGTAAAAGGTATTTAGTTGTGAGAGTTTTGCAGTGTTCTTTCTGGTGACTTGGTCAACAGCTGTAATTTGACAGTAAGGGAGGGGAAAAGGGAATGACCTTTAAATTCTTTCATTTCCGCTAGTAAATTACAATTTATGAGGTGTCCATACTATTTCTGAGCAAGGAATTGACATTTTAATTTAAGATTAGTTTAATTTAATAAAAAGATATTTTGTGAAAAAACATTATCAAACAAGACTGCTGATTTTAGCAGTAGTAAATAGACATTTTAAAATAATGGAAATTCATCACAGTAACTTACTCAATTTTAAGTCACAATATAATGCTCCAGTTTTCTATGTGAACTTATTTTAGCTTTTTCTTATTTTTAAAAAAATTACTGATAATATTTAATATGGAATCCGGCTCATTACAGGAAAGACTATTATACATATATTTTAGTAGCCAGAATGAGAAGTAAGAAACATAAGAAAGTCTTGTGTGGTCTTCTACTAGAACTAAAATTTCTTGAATCTTACCTGTTGATCAGAATTACCTCATTTATCACTTGGTGAAGTTTGGAAATCAGTACTAACTGTGGTAATCAAGAAGTAAATTAGAACGGATTTTTCTGAGACTGCAGGCCAAGATTTTGGACCTTGTAGTTTTCAAGAGACCATAAACAAGCTTGATATTCAAAAAGAGATGTGCAGTAACCTGGCTGCAAGCTGTATTCTTCTCACATGGAAAAATGACAAGCACAATAAAAACCTTACCCTTACCTTTGGTGGCTTGAATGGATAGTCAGATGAAAATGTGATATCCAGGAAGAAAACGCCTCCTTCATATACAGAACCTGGAGGTCCAAGTATAGTAGACCTCCATTCATAAATGTTATCTCCTTTAGGACCGGCACTGTGTAAAGAAAAAAGAGGAGAGGGAAAGAAAGAGTCAGATGTACCTTTGAGAGAGACATTTGATGGATTTCCTTCAGCATTCATCTTATTGAATAGAAACCATTTGGTTATTTTTAACACCTGCCCAATTTCCACCTGATTTCAGTGGGCTAGATGTTTTAAACTGGCACAAAAGCTGGGTACTCTGCTGTCCCTTTGGAGAGACAGCAATGAAATAGAATGACCATGCACTACTGGTTTTTCATGGTCCAAAACATATCCCCAGATCTATTTTCTTGAGTATGTCATTGCTCTGAGCTTCTACATCACCCTTTCATCACCTTTTCTGCACCACCTTTCCATGCCATCATATTAGTACACAAAAGGAGTTTTACACCTTGACCACATTTGTCTTCTCCAAGCATTTAGCAGATCACACCTTCATAAAAAATGTGGCTTTCAAGTATATGATACACATTTATTGCCACTTGTTTCATAGGCTAGAGTGAAATGTTTCACCCTTGGGCAGCAAAACTAGGGAAGGGCTAGAGAATCAAGTAACAAGGAATTGAGCTTCTTGCAGCAGCCATTCCAAATAACTGTTTTTTCAGGATATACTGGTGTTATGCCTCTGGGCAGTTGGCAATGAGACAACGAACCAAAAATATTTAATTTTAAGAATGCATTTCTCACTAGAGAAAGGATTACTGTGTAATTAATTATTAAAGGTTTGAAAGAATGGATAATGACCCAGCATTTTCTCAACTTTTGAGCTGTCACTAATGCTATTATCACACAGTAACCATCTAACCTCCTCACAAAAAACCCTAATCAAACAATAAACCCCTCCCCCTCACCCCCAAAAGGAACAACCACCAAAAAAATCAAATCCTTAGCAAGCCTGCATAAAAATTAACCTAACCTTCCACAAAGGGTCCTGAACCCACCCAGCTGAGAGCCAAACTTACTGAACTGACTGCTATGGAGAGCAACAGCACTGAACTCGTGCAGACACAGTGGCTTGGTCACATCTATGTAGAAGAGCCAATAACACAGCACTGTAAAAGATCCTTTCAGTTTTCCCCACCTGGGCAGTTTCCCAGGCACCACCTCCATTTCCCAGACATGCTGAGGCAGCGCCATCCTGCTCCCTCCGTGAGAAGGAACAGGCCCTGAGGACTGTCACACATGAATTGCACATCAAATGAGTGACAGGGCATGGCACCACACTGGAGCCTGGGAATTTGTGGTTTCTGGAACTTTTCAATACACAGAGGAAACTCCCTACAAATAAAAGGCTCCTCCTATGCCATGTCACCCCACATATGTGTCATACATAGGTTTGCAGTCTGTAACACAACATGTTGGACACCCATCCTTACTATGTAGTTAAACATGGAGAAACTCATCAGAGACAAGGAATATGAGCAGTCTGCACTATGGATCTGCAATCCCCGCCCCGCTCCCCTGCCAAAATTTAGCTATTATTACATTAAGATCATATTTAAGAAAAAGATGCTAATTTTGATTATGAATTCACTTTCAATTCATAATTTTCCAAGATGCTTTTTATCTTGTAGATATTTCATGTACCAAATGTTGCGGGTCTTTCATAAACAGGACAAAATAATAATGGAATTTGGATGACATCCTATTTAATTGAAACAAAAAAATTATTTTATGAAGCTGCAACTATTTTTCTGTTGCCAAAATGAAAGTAAGTAACAATAGAATGCTGGCCTCCAGAGCACAGCTAGGGGAAAAAAACAAACCCTACAGGTGCTGTCAAAAATAAAGTTTGGGTCTAAAACCTTACTTTCTATTTGCAATGCATACATAGAAGTGGAAGGAAAATACTAGCTACATTTTAAGGAAAAAAAAAAAAGGAAATGTAAAAGCAAACAGGTCCATTTTTAGTAATGCAATGAACCATTTGTACTTTCAGTCACTTCAGAAGATAATTTTATTCATGCTCCCTGAAAAGCAATTAGTGTAAGAACTGAAAATATTGGGGCAATAATGACAACATTTAAAACCCACACAGGCCACTGAAATATTTCAATTAATTCTTGACATTCATCAAGCTCACAGCTAATTAGTATTGTGCTTGAAAACCAAATTTCTGTGGAGCAAATCAATTTCAGCATAAGATGTCCTAATGGCTGCTTTATAGTTTAATGCAGAGGTTAGTGCTCTTGCCCTGCATGTCAGGTACCTTTCTTTCATACCTCTCCAATGGCTGGATGCATTTCAATCAAATTAATGAAATGGATGTATCAAATCAGTGACATGTTCCAGCCCAACAAATCAGTCACGATTAAGTGCAGCACCAGCCCAGAGCCAAACTATCTGGTAATCACTTACCAAGTCAGAGATAGGGCATCCATGAGCTGGTAGCCACAAAGCACAAAATCTGGATGGAGCAACAGGTCTGAATGACAACTTCAGTGTTTTGGCTACAGTGCATACAAGTGCAGTACATTGCTAACAGCCTGCTGTCCTCCTAAATTAGCTTCAGAACATTACAAATTCAGCAAAGGCACCAATACTTCATTCTCAATAAAAAATCCCCTTGATTAATTTTTTTTACAATATGGGCTAAAAAAATCACAGACAAAATAACAAAGCAATTTAATTGAAATGACAAAATATTATTTGCAAAATTAGGGGAGTTTACTTCATACATTAAAGATGGATTGCTTTTTAAAAATAAATTAGAGTTAACTGGCTGCATCTGCTTCCTAAGTAAATATTCATTATGCCACTTCACTGAGGGATATATACCTGATTCAGATAAGACAAAGGATTTACAACCATGCTGTAGCCAAGCTAGTCCACAGAACAGATTTAATTTACAAGTGTGACTTCAGATGGTAAATCTGAAAAGACATGAGGTTAAACTTGAGGGGCCCAGGGGTTCACAGCAGGTCTGTCAAACCTAACTCTGCTGAACCCTGGCTCACAAGTTCCCCAAAGATGAAGGACAGCTTTTCCTGCAGAGTGTTAAGAGCATTCATGTAGGTGCAGCGGCATTCACACCAGCAAGAAGCCTGTTAGACTCCTGATGCAGTGGTTACAGAAATCCAAGTTCAGCTTTTGTTACAGTTTATTAAATCAAAATGCATTGAAGCTGCCCATATAGAAATAAATGCAGGACAAGAAACTAGGAAAAGAAATTTCCAATCTACAATGATGCTGGTAGCATATTTTGCTTTCTGCACTTACTAAATGCACTGCTGTCAACAGCCCTCCTCTAAAACACAAGACTAACTTTAGCGACAGAATGTTACTTCATTGTGCTGAGACTGTGCTAACTGAGAAGAAAAAGGAAGAAGGAAAATGTAATTTGGCTAAATTTGATGTTAACTCTGTGTTATGCTTTCTTATGATACAGAATATGGGTCTGCAACAGCATATAGCAAACTGGGGGCTGGTTGTGCTTCTTTTTGGAAGCTTCCAACAGTGAAGTGTGTCTGACTCTAAAAGCCTTATGAGAAATGCCATTGGTATCACAGAACTAAAGGTACTGGTCTACACCTCAAAAAAAACACCCGGGGTTGCCTACATGGCACAAGTTTAAGTGGTGGAATATTTTCTCATGTTCTCCTCTCAAAGTCTCCGCCCTCAGGTGTGATACCCAAGCAGGCAGAATCATAGAACTGTAAAGGCTGGAAAAGATCTCTACTCATTATTACAAAGGCAGCAGCTAACAAACCAAATGGGGCACCTACAGTGAGAATTACGTAAGGAAAGACCTCCGTCCATCCTTCCCAAACGTCTGTTTCAAAATGAGATTCAGTAAAACTCTTGGAAGTTCTTCACAGACTGCTCAGCCACAACTCTGTCACTATATAATTTTTACAGCAGTGTAAGTGAAGTCAGTGCTTTAAAAGAGGGATAAGATATCTCTTTTGATTTTTCTTATTTCAAGTGGAGGTACTAAGTAAAGAAAGAAAAATGCCCTCAAGCATGTTCCTCAACCTTGTGCTTGAAAAATCCACTTCATAATGCTATAGTATAGTGAAGCTCTAAGAAATCTTCAGCACAGCTTTGGAAATTGACTTTTACAAATCCTGCTGGAAGAAAGGCACTCAGGATGTTACCAGCACAAAAGGCTGTGTTTTGGACACACACACAGCTAAAGCTGCTGAATTATTTAGTTTGGTGTTACATCATGAGATACTAAAGGGGCTATGACAGATCCCACCAGCATATAGAATTCAGGTAAATATACAGACCCCATCTGTAGGGATTCTGTCTGCTCCACCATCTCAGCTTCTGAGCTTGATGAACTCATTTCCAGTGGAAGAAAAATGCCCCAGGCTCAAGTAACTCCAACTTATCACAGAGGTGGAGGTTCGTATTTACCGTGCAGGATATCTAGTGTGGAGGCTGATGTTTGTCCCTCAGGTTACCCAGACAATCAGGGTAGAGAGAAGAGTAACTGCAGCACCCAGAATATCTAAATACTCCCTCACACCAACGTGCTCCATCTCCCTCTGGTGACACCTACCTTTCACCAACAGCATGGGGAGCCTGGCTCCTAACTCAAGCCACTAAGCTCAGCACTTGAAAAAATCCTCCTCACCCCTCCATGCAATGAGAAAGTGAGTGAAAACAGAGCTAGACAACCCTATCTGGAAGAACACTACCTTTTAATCTAGCTACAGATACACACTGTCATGCTGCTGGTAAGTAAAGAACAAAAAATAATCTCACAAGCAACCAAAGGGTCTTTATCCAGTGCAAGCTGTCTGACTTGCTCAGCAAGGCCTGGAAAGAGCACACCACTTCACAGTAGTTATGTTTTAATGTTGAGCATGGGAATAGAAAATGCTCAAAATATTTTCTTGCTTTGATATTTTCAACATTTTGAAGAAAATTTGTCCATTATCCTTTTTTTTCCTGAATTCTCTTTTCCAAGTGTGGAGGCACTCTTGTGGTTTTGGTTATAGAGTGCAAGAAAGGAAATGAACATTAATTAAAAGGCATAGGTTTGTGTGTGGCTTTCAGTTCTGTGACCTGTGACAAGCATGGATAGCAATTTCTATTTTCTTTATTTTTCAGTGCCTTGTTTACAAGGCTCTCTGGAGTGCTTATTCTCAGCATTCATATTATCAGTACCAGTGCCTTAAGCACCTCTACTTAAAGAATCTGGGTACTACATCCTATAGACATAGAAAGAATTCTGTTTTCTGAACCAAAAGTTCAGCAGGAACTAACTTGTAATATGCACATGAGAAGTCCCTCTCATATGCCTACACTGGAGAAATTATCCATACTACCTAATAAAACACAGAGCAGGACAGACAGTAAAGGGAAACATTTCCTGCTACTCCACCATGTGTTCATAATAGTAAAGCTTTAATTTACAATAAAATAAAAGACCAGATCCCTTTCATCAGTGTTGAAAGACCTGTAGTGCTAATGTCAAAACACTATTTTCTTGCTGTTGATATAAAACTCAATTTGTACGAGGGCCGAATCGTTGAAGAATTTCTTTCATTGAAGAAATTTATCTAGCAGGTACACAATTCTCATTTTTCTTCCACTCAAAATTACTGATGAACCTGGGTTTAGCAAACATGGAAAATTTTGCTTTTCTTCTGTGAGAGAGGATCCTTCTCAACTCCCTAACACAAACAAAACTCATTTGGGATACACACTTATTTTGTTCTTCAGGATGTTTAGCCTCCATAGTGATTCTAGAGATTCACACTGAAAGAATGACATAGTACCTGAGAAATTGTGCAGCCTTAGTTTAAGGTGTCCACCCACAAATACATCCAGCAGATGTGTACTGTGGAGTGTGACTGCAATGCACAACTCCCAAATGCCAGACCACCACCTCACCCTCAGGAGATTACATTGTTAGTAAGACATTCAATTGTTCTGTGGCACCCACATGTTCCAGATATCAGCCACCTCCACCCTTCACTGCAAAATCTTCACATCACAAAGCTAAGTGACACTGAGAAATCCAGTTTAGGATTTCCTCCCAGTATTTTCAATAACACTTTTAATGTCAACAAAGAGAAAAACGTATTATTCCCAACGTCCCTTATGCACACCCTTCAGATGGTGGAAGAAAAAAGCTAAAACAATTTCACTAAAAGACCTAATTAAACTAAAAATACAACTGGCTTTTAAAATGTAGTAAACTTAAAAATACTCATGCCTAAGAACAAGAAATGGGCGATTTTCAACAGACTAAGCCTGTAAGTTACCTAAGCTATTCAAATGAAATCCCAGCTATCCAGCTACACCAAATACCTAATTATAAGGCAATTCCAAATGTATTAAAAATGTGACCAACGTATTAAAAAAAATCTTCTACCTCTCTGCAGATTATGTTTTGTTTTCTAAGGAAGGTACCTTCATCCAAAAATTGAAAGGAACATCTATGAATAGTGTTTTTCAAGACAGAAGCACACTGGTGAATTAGAGAATCACCACCATCCGATAGCTCAAGCCCAAAGGCAGACTCTGTGATTAAACTTGTGAACAGCGTTAATGTTGTGGAAAAATTTGATTCTAATATCATAAAGGGATAAAGTGCAATTTATAGAACATGATTTATTCAGGTACTTCATGAAGGACCAAGAAAGAGAAAGAGAGAATTGCTGAGAAGTCACCTTCACTGAAATGTGTGTGTATCCACCTGTCAAGAAGGTGAACACACAACATGCCTGGTGCTCCCACAGTGGAACCTCCTCCTCCTCCCCTCCAGGATGTCCAGGATTGGGTTTCTCTACCACTTCACAATAACAGAGCTAAAAGTTGCATTTCCTCCTCCTCTAAAAAATCAGCTTTCAACTTCAGCAAAGAAGTTCCAGCTTGCCCACACAGAAGACAAAACCAGTCAGTCAGATAACCTTGCCTCCATTACCACACATTATCACTCTGAATAAGAAGCACCTACTTGGGGATTTATGACCTCTAATACATGCATATCACTTCTGTACTTAGAGCTGTTTCACACTAACTTCCTGAAAGTTAACCTGTAGTGAGCACTGAGTATTTTCATTCAAAAGAAGTCTGTATTTTCAGCATCTAAGTCAGTTCTTGGTCCAGTCTTCCTAACCTTCTAGCACAGGCTTTCTTCAAAATGCAATTCTATTATTACCTTTAAATACTTTTTTCCTCTTGCCTCTATCCATTTCCACGTCAGACTTACAGCATAACAAACCAGAAAATGCTGTGCCATTGCTCCTTGTGTCAGATGCCTACCTTGAAGCCATAAAATTCTGATGCAAATCTCAGTAACTAGAAAAAGGCTGCATTTCTCAAAAAATAATTGTTCTTTCCCAGTTCATACACCAAGGTTTCTCCACCTTGCATGCAATACGGACACCTTCTCCAGTCCAGTTCCTTTCCAAATATGCTTGGGGTCACCACGTGGACTAGCTGAATTTTAAGTAGTTATACATTTTGACAGGACATGAATCTGATTAGGCAAAACTCAAGAACCTTGTTCAGCACAACAGTTCAATGTTCAGAAGGTTTGTCTTTAGTTATGTCTCCACAGTGGCCAACAAAATTTCCTACACTGAGGGTTGATTAAATGAGCTTTCTACTTTTTTTTTCTTTTTTCTTTTTCCACTGAAATGAACACCAGAACTCTGGTTATGAGCTTAAAACTCTGCTTAGAGCAAAATGATGACAAGCTTCACATTCTGTGCAGGAGACAAGTTTATCATTCCTGACAATTTTTACATATCTAATTTATTATTTGATATTAATTGTTTTGTGGTGCTGAGCAAGTTGAGAAGCAACCAGTGACTGCTGCCAAGACTCCTGGAAGCAGCAGCTGGCTGCAGACTGGCTTGGATGCCAGCACCAGCACAAGAACTGCTGCAGTGGGGAGGAGAGCAAAAGAAGGGGCTGCAGCAGCTCAACCCAAACTGGCTTAACACATGCTGGAATTATATTCTGCATGTGCAGCTCCAGAGCTACAGCAATGATAAAGTCAGGGCCCAGGATCCTATCTCACACTGTTCCACAATGTTCATTTAGTATGAGAGTTGTAGAGTGACCCAACATTGTGAGCATTACCTGCCCTGTAACAGTACAGGGCAGGCTCCATTTGGGTTCTGAAACATTAGCCCAACAATGTCCACTTCACTAGTTAAATACGAGTGCTTGGAGAGTCTGAAAACAAATCAGCTGAGGATAAGAATGTGCTTTGTGTAATGCAGAACTGGAGACAGATGAAGCAACACTTGGTACAGAGAATATATAAATGTAATGTGTGGATAAAAAACATTAAAACACTCTGGGAATACCAACTTTAGCTCCAAAACCAGAGCAATTCAAAGGAATAGAGAAAGCATCATGCATACAAATACACAGAAATCAATGTCTGACATGAGTTTATTTTACTCCACAAAAGTGCATTACACTAAAGAAAAACGTGAAAAAAATAATCATTTCAGGGGAAAGAAACGGTCAATAAACATCTGAGTGAAACAAGTTTCACCTAGTAAAATCTGTTTATTGAAAAGCCAGATCCAGCCCAACTATTTCTTCCTCTACCAATAGTAATTTAATATTCAAAACAAATGTTCTCTGTGGATATAGCTGTAGTGTAAGGAGCAGAGAGTGTTAGGGTTAGCCCTGGGAGCAGGGCTTTGTACCCCTCTCTAAGGGAGCTGCCACAGCTTAGGACAAGCTAGGGAATTTGCAACCACCACGGAATTCTGCTGTTGAGCTTGGACCACTGGTACCCCTGGACTAAGATATGCTGGAACTCCATTGTAAGAAAAGTCATTTTCTCTCACAGCCCAGACTTGAGGCAGCTGTTGGGAAGTGTCATTTTACTGCCTGCAGCAGGATACAGAAGCTCAACCATGGGCAAATCAAAAGCACATGGACAGCACAGACACTGGGTGCTAAATCCCTCTTTCCAATAGCTCAAGCAGCTGCACCAGTTGCACCACATTCAGGAATTAGATACTGCTACAACAGAGACATGGAATGGCTGTGATCTTAAGAAAAAAAGCCTCCCACTGTATATGGTTTTTATTTGAAGATATAAGCATGATTTATCAGTGGAGATAATATCTACCGCAGCAAAATTCATCAGGTTATATACAAATTAAGTATAATCTCTTCCAACGTGTTCCAATATTATATATTCACACATAACTCTACTTCTTTCATATTTTCAGTCAGCATAATTTAGTGAACACCATCCACTACCCATTGGCTTACATTTGCAATCTAGGAAAAATAATTTTCTTTCTGATAACAAATCTCAATAAAATTTTTTCTCTGCTGCAAATGCCTAATTTTTAAGTAGCGCACTGCTATAAAATTAGCCCAAGACAGGCTGTCTGCTCGTTGCACTTAATAGACTCAGAGCTGAAAAGATAAACATTTTTACTAGTAGTGAGTGTGCTGGGACTGCCTGCTGATGTTTAGATGATAAAATATTAGTAAAAAAAAAGAAGTAGTAAATATATCATTTTGTTTTTTAACCATTTTTACTGCAGATATCTAAGACAAGATCAATATTCTGTTTTACACAAAGAATAATAAACATAACAGAGCAATGACTTGATGAAAGTACCTGCACAGGTAAGGAGCAGAACAGGGTACAGAAATAGTCTCCCACGTCTCTGACAAGTAACCAAAGCACTAGGTCTCAGCAATTCCCACTCAGTGCTGGAAGGTTTATACAGCTGAACTTCAGAAACCCCACAAACACCCCTTATCCTTTAACCACTTGTAGATAAGTGCTTCCAAGAGACAACTTACAAAACTAACTTAAATGGCAAGTTTTCTTTCTTGCTCAAGCCTTCCTTAATGAAACAACAAAAACAACAAAGTGCTGGAAAATAACAAGAGTAGTAGTAATAATAACACCAAAAATAATAATAACAACAAAAGGATCAAGCTCTGGCCTGGCTCTAGGTCCCTTGCACCTGCACATGCTACCTTTCTTCCCTGGAGAAGGTTGCCCAGTGCCAGCTCTGACAGCAGTGCCAAGCCCCTCTGGCATTTTGGGCTGGGCAGGGGAGGAACCAGCCAGTCATGCTCCAGCAACTCCCAGCTGTGGTGCAGCTGCTGAGGAGCACAGCAAGCTGGTTGTGGGGCAGGCTGGCACATTGGCTCAGGCAGGGAATGCCAGAAAGAACTCTTTGATAGCTCGTTTCCTTTCCCCATCGTGCCAAGCAAATGCCAGAACAGAAGACAGTCCTGCAATGAAATACTGGACATCTTTTTTTGTAGGAGTTACTTTTCCAAAGTAACTCCTACAAAATCATAGAGTTTTCCATAGCCCACTGAAGATTTGTGATCAGCTGTTCAGAGTTAGGCGTCATCGCACTCCTGTTCTCTCTCCACCAAGCAGCAGCAGCTTTCACAGGGCAGGACTCCATAAGAACTGGAAGCTAATTACCAGATGCCTTGGAAATCTTTCCAATCTGCACAGCTTCATCCAGTTTGCAGTGCTTAGCATTAGCTCTTTTGGAACCTCTTCATCCTTATTTTGTGCAACAAATTTTCAACAAGGCAGGAGTTCTTTGTTCTCTCCTAATAAAACAACCTAAAATGTTAACACTTCAGTATGAAACTAATGAACTAAATGCACTTTTCTGGAGATCTGAGCAGACGTATGGGCATTTCCAGATTTATGTGAAAACATTAATTCTGGAAGAAGTCCTTTAGGCTGCGTTTTTAAAATAACTTCAGAACTACAAAAATTAATACAAACAACAGTTGTAAATTATCTGTGTTTTGCCAAGCATATGGCCACTCAAGTGCTGCACTTACTGAGAATAACTTACAATAAAATCTTATAGGAGGATGAAAAGAGAACCAAGTCAGACACTTACTTAGATGCAACAGCTCGGTCCACAACATTTTATTCTAAATAAATGCTAGTGGCAATGCAGAGATAAACTCTGCAGAGCACTGAGCATTCAAGTCTACAATTTACAAGGAGGGGAACGATTTTAAAATGTCATTTCTTGGGGGATATAGTGAAAAAGATGAAGAGTTTGTGGAGTATTTCTGCTCCTGCAGTACTGCTGACACAGGAGACTGTCAGTTTGATACAACCTATTTCAAAGGGATACTTAAAAAGTAACTGGATGGATTCAGTACAAAGTGGGAATATAGACCCCGACATAGACCCCATTCACATGAATCCTCCAGCTGGCAGGATTGGGAGGGCTTTGAAACACCACAGAGAGCAGCTGGCAGCATCTCTGTATGTGCAGCTGATTGCAAAGCAAATGTCTGACCACGCTCTCACTGTGCTATGGAAGGGGACGTAGTAGGAAACGTATCCTATGCCCAGAGCCAAGAGGAATGGGTGACAGACAGACTTTTGGTAGCTGTACAGTGGCAATGTCCTGTTCAACATCTGCATTGCTTTATTCAAACTTCTTTGGACAAAAGAGTTTTTTTCACCTTGGGCAAAATATCAAGACTGCTGAATGCCACCTGCAGAAAGACTGTCATGACTAAAATTGGAAGCAATAACTTCACTTTTATTTTGCACAAATTCTGCCCTGTGGATGTTGTTAATTACATACTATAAAAATAAGTAACTTTTATCAGCACTCAGTTTTAAATGTATTTAGATACATGCATTTTAAGTAATAAGCCTACAATACTCCTTGAGGGCTGAAGGTCATCTGTTGCAAGCATCACCTTACCTCCCTTCTCCAAAATACTAACTTGAGTACCTAAAATATGGTTCTTAGTAGACAATATTCAAAAGCATTCAGAAACATCAAGTTTATATGAACTGACACTACAGAAGTAACATCTCAATCTATGTGACACATAAATCACAATCTTAATTAGAGCTACTTTTTCAAGCAAACACTAGTATTCACAAAAAAATCTCTGTGGCTAAAAGGAAGTGGCAAACATAGAATTAGCTGTGTTCACATGTGGATGACTATACAGGAAGACTGTGGTGACATGAAGCCACCCTTTTAGCAGGCACAGTATGACATAATCTCTCT
Source organism: Haemorhous mexicanus (assembly GCF_027477595.1). Taxonomy (NCBI): domain Eukaryota; kingdom Metazoa; phylum Chordata; class Aves; order Passeriformes; family Fringillidae; genus Haemorhous; species Haemorhous mexicanus. Next base: position 23,496,113 of record NC_082348.1, on the reverse strand, counting down.
GTTGCTGGCATGGCCCAAGCAGCAAAACTTGGAAATGACATCCTCTGTGCCTTTGGGAGAAAGGAAGTAAGAAGCCTCATTCATTCAAGGCAGCGCTGCTCCTGAACAACATGGCTGTGATGAACACAAGGCCCATGTGGGCTTTCACATGGGAGTCAAAAGTGTAATGCTAAAGTAGCAACACTGTTTTTTTTCAATCAGACTAGAAGTAAAAAACTGTTTAGAATCTATTCTATGAATAGAAGTACTGCAAAATGTGGTACTATTCTCCTGCTGACAGTCAATGCTGAGCTGATCTATCAGTCATTTCTGACTTTTTCCATAAGCTTTCCTTGTCAATCTTGGCAAACCTTGGCATCTCTCAGGAGCCCATGCTAAGTTTCTGCATATTTAAAAACAAAGAAAAGATTTACACCATTTTCCTCCAGGGCACTTGGCTCCCCAAGCTATCCTGAATGCCTTAAACACTTTCATGAGTCTTTTTTTTTTTAATGTTAACAAATTTCAGTCGTTATAACAGCAATTTTACGTGTGTGGCTTTTTGAAAAGATAAATCACCTATCATGCTCTGAAGCAGTCAATCTATAACACTTTCACATGCCTCTCAAACACTTCAGAACTTGCACCTCCCTTTCAAGATGTGCCCTGGAGAGACCTCCAGCACCTGGCATGACCTCAAGAACCACTGACTCATCTGAGGCATGGAAGATGCAGCAATCCATGCCTTATACAAGGCGCTAAACCACTCAAGGTATAAAGACAGCAATTAGCAGTATGAAGTGGAACATGTCACGGTGATATATTTTTGATGATGCTTCTTTGTGTTCTTCTTCCCTTTTGAAACCTTTATATATACTCTGCAGATTGGCATTTCTGTGCTTCTTGGATCAACTAAGTGGTTATGCCAAGCCTTCCTACGAACAAGAATTACATTAGTCACTTAAAAATCAACTGCCTACACAGTCATAAACTAATCCACTCAGCTCAATTATATTGGAGCTACAGATCCTGACCAGACCTGCAGTGTGATGTGGAGCACTGAAAAGGGTGAACCTGCCAGGCTCTGGAGAGAAAGTGCCATTGGGATGCCTCTTGGAAATCCTCCCCAGGCAGCAGGAATGGAGCAGCAAGGACCCACCTTGCAAATATCCCAGCCTTCAAAATCCCTAAAGCTCTGAAGGTCAGGCTCCACCCTCAAACCCAAATAAGAGACAGGAGGCAATTTTGCTGGCACTTCCAATAAAATGCTGCCTAACAAACAGGCACAGGCTGTATTTTAGCTTCTGAATGGTCTCTGGGCACAGCTCCAAGCAGCAGATCATAGAGTCAAGGAAAAAGGTGAAGCAGGAATGGCTAAGGGTTGTATCTAAACAACATGGTACGTTTGATATGCCAAGCACAAATAATCTAAACATAGCTGTCTATCTGGCATCAGAAAGCAGCCAACAGAAAAATAAATCCCAGCTTTTAAACACTGACTTGCCTCCATCTTTATCTACTTGTTGTTTGACTAATTTTGACAAGTTTGGTCCACAAAACTAACGTACCACTTCTGCAGACTGTATGTTTCCAGCCTCCTTATAGTTCAAATTTTCTCTTTACACCTTCCCACTCTATTCACAGCCTTCTCAACCTCCTTTCAGGAAGGCAAGAAAAAAAGTATGTCTTCACTAAAAACTCAGCCAGCAGAGACTGATTGCGGTTCTCCCAGAATGTGCATACATTTTCTCTACCTCTCTTCCTCCATCTGGCTCAGCTGAATGCCTCCCATCTCTTCCAAAGAGATCTTCTGCCCTTTCCTAGAATATACCCCTAGTAATCCTTCTGTTATTCTTCTTACAATAAAGGCAATCCTCATCCCAAGAAAACAAAATCCCTTTCCTAGACAATCCCTCAGATTCGAGGAAGAAACATTAATTAGAAGTGACATAGTTACATGCTTCCTATCAGTTGAAAATACATATACCAAAGTGTCATTCACCATCACTGATTCCAACTTGCTTGAATTACTCACCTCAGACTCATATTCAAACTGGAGGAGTTTTATTTACAAAACTTTACTTCTGAGCATGCCATACAACTAACAGCAACTACTGAGAAATAGAGTGTTTTTTCTTCCTGAATTTCTAGTCAAATGACCTTCTTTTTATGTAGTTGTGTGAATCAACACACACAGCTGACTGAAGACAACCAAAAAACCACAGCTGAAATGCAAAGAGTAAATTTATTTTGCTACCTTGCTGGCTAGAGGATCCCAAAACCACATTGGGCTGCAGACACTCAAAACGAGGGTGCAGGCACCGTCAGGCTCAGCCCAGTCCCAGGCAGGGCATCAGGGCTGTTGTTTGCACCCATTCATCAAAGGGCCACACATGGGTTAACACTATGCTGTGATTTTCCTCTCTGCATTTTATGATCTCTGTTTTGATCTCTCTCCCAAGACAGGGAGCTCAAGCATGCCTGGGAGAGGCCCTCCAAGTTTCTGTAAACACCTGTGTTATCTCTACACAGAAATTCCTCAAACAAAGGATAAACAGCAGTAGGCATAATATATGGTTTCCCACACTGTTATTCTCCAGGCCTTGGCATTCCCAGCTGCAAGGTCACTTGATGGAATTTACCATCCTCCTTGCCATTCTTCCACTTTCAACCCTTCCCTCCCCACACTGGCAAAATACTTAGCTGGTTTACAATTGCTGCATAATAAGAAAATAATGATGTTTTTACTATAGATTAAGTCTAAAGAGGATGATAAGTCTAAACAGCCTCTAGCTGTTTGTATCTTAATCTCAAAACTATATCAATGCAAATCTGCCACAGTTACCTGAAATACTTTGATCTGTTAACAGTGCTTATATTCCTCCTGTCAACATTTATTTCTTCTCAAAAGTATTTCTTTAAAATCTAGAAATGTTTCAATTGTAAGGAATAAAAAAGGAAAAAGGAAACGACAAGGAAATATTAGAGGAGATGATTAAATATTCATAAGCTAGATAATGCTAAATTCAAAGTTACATGACAACTTTAAGTCTAAACTCTCCTTTAACTACCTGACTGTACACTCTGTCTTATATAGCATTTCACAATTTCAGTGACACCGCCTATTAGTAAGACAAATATTTTGTACCTATAACCTATACAGCAAACTGTCTATACCCAACTTCCTGCCAGTCAAAATACCAAAATACCAGAGAACAGCTATGGCTCACATGCCAAGCTGAGTTCACCACTAACATCCCCTGAGGGAATTACAAGGGTAACAGTTCCACTGCTAAAAGGAATTCCATGCTATAGAACCATTAACTTTGAAAAAGAAGAAAAAAATCTTGGAAAACAGCAAGGCCTTTTTACCAGGAAAGATATCAAACTAATCCCAGTGTCATAACAGAAGAATGAGGCAAATATACAAGAAATAAAATATAACAGGACGTATTAAATGCACATGAAAACAGGCAAAATCAGCATCCTCAATTTGAAAAACAAACAGAAATTTAAAGCAAGTGTACAGTACAGGACAGTAGTATGTACAATTAGCAGTAGTATGTGCAATTAGCCTGTTTGCTATAAAAATACATACATTCAGATTTGCAATTGTTTTGCACTTGGGTATTTGTAAAGTTGTCCAAGCAGCAGCAACAGCAGCAGCTGCATTCCTTCTGAGCTTAGTACTCCAAATACTTATTTTTTGTAAGAAAGCCTAAAAATGGTAAGACATAAAAAATCCTCTGATTTCTTCACAGTCAGTTCTCAGCCAAATGCTGAGAGTTTCCTTGCTTGCTCTCAGTTCCCTGACCACAACGCTTGCCCTGCGCAGGGCTGCTTCCCTGCCTCCTGCTTTCTTTCAGATACATGACACTGATGTTACTTTTCTGCAACTTGTATCTAAATCAGAGCTTGAGATGATACATGGCAATATTCAAATATTCACAAAAAGGATTGAATATTTACTCTGCAGACCCCATCTGTAAGAATGGTTTTCATCTGTAAAGACACTGTCTCAGCCACCTTCTATATCAATAAATAAAACTCTAAAGACTATTTTTAACACATAACAGAAACATTTGATTTCTTTTAATTTAGTTTTCTCAAATACTGTACTTTTACTTTAGCTGAGGACTTAGATTCAAAGCATAGCTGCATTACTGAAGAAGACAAAAAAAATGATCCCAGCAGCAGCACATCTGAACAAAACAAACTCTCCCTGAAAGACAAAAAGTTCTTCATGCCCCTGAGGCTGGATATCCCAGTCTTGCAGCTCAGACACACCCACAGAAGACACATTGGCAAAAGCACACATAGCACAGTTAAAACCTTCAGAAACATTCTAAGAGATTTCTGCACAGCTACTGAATTATGACCGAATCCTTCAAGAATGATCAGGCTCCAGCAACCATCTCCAGAAACAAGCAACCAGAGTAAGGAGGAAAGAGCAGCAAGAAAACTCTACCAGCATGTGGTGCACACAGATAATACGGAAAAATATGAAAATTGCTTCTTCCAAAACTCACCTCAGTGCCACACTCTGCTCTGGGAATATATGACACACCAGTGCTGAGGGAGGCAGAAGCAGGCCTTGTTCATGGTGACTCCATGAATGAAGACTGGAAACAAGCCAGCTCAGTGCTACATCAACCCTGCCTGGCCTAAGACAGGTGATGCTGAGAAGCTAAAGCCATCTGTACAGTATGTATTGGCCTCTGGGCTGTGCCCAGTCTGTAACTGAGAGGCATTTTCCAGGTCAAATGCCATCTCCAGACTTCAACAGGTCCCACGAGTGCTGTAACAACAATAAGCCAAAAAGACCCAATGCCTGAAAACTAAACCCTCACACTCTGTGGATGATTGGTTGTTTTTTTCTTTAAATCACAGAAACACCAAAAAAAAACTCTGCTGAGGTAGAGACTAATTCTGTATTTGATGAAGTAAACTGGACTCTCTCAGTTGACTCACTGCATTCCAAGGAGCTGTTCATCAAATGAAGCTACTCACACAGGATTTTAAAGACAGTAAAGTCTGGCTGGAAAGAGGTCAGTACTGTTCACTCAGCACCTGAGGGGCCTGTCTCTGTATGTTCTGCACCAAAAGGACAGACAAGATGCCCTATACTAGAGCTGTTACTGGTCTTAGATAGGAACACCTGCCGAAGAACAGGTCAAAGATGCCATTGCCCAGGCAGATGTACCACGCATGCAGGAACTAGCGACACCAAGTCTGAAATTTGACTCCAAGGCAACATTCAATGCCTTTTCTGTGTGCTGACACAACATAAACTTTTGAAGCCTAATTATGATCATTGAGATTTCAATAAACTTACTCCACTGTTGAACAACAAACAGAAACATGTTATCAGGCAGGATTTGTTCAGAGCTGCCAAGGAGACGCTTGGCATGTCCCACTCCTCTGTTCCTTTCAGTGGGGCTGTTCCAGGACAAACACGCTTTCAGACAAATTTAAATAGTCTGGAGCAGCTGGATGCAATCTTGATTCTTACTTAGAAGTGCAGCATACAAAAGCATGTCCAAAAATGAAACAAAAGCTGTGTGCTCAGGTCCAGACTTGTGGGGAGAATTCACACAAGCGCTGAGGAGCTGTCAGCAGAGGGTCAGTGGGAACTTGTGGAGAGGAGTGGAGTGGAGAGGACACTTTTCCCAGTGTTTATGAAAGTCAGACAGGCTCAGTTTTACTATCTGGGAAATGTAACAAATGCCAGCAGCACGAGGTCAGCTAAATAGAGCCTTAAAATGATAAATCAGATCAGCCAAATACACGGTATTACCTTCTGTTCTTAGAGAGGTAAGAGTTTACATTGTCTGGAACAATTTTAGAAACATTCCATGCAGAACACACTGCAGGAGGAGATCCTGTTGTCCCCTTTTCTGAAGATTTACTAGAGACCTTGACTAGCCTCAGGGAGCCGGGGAGATCCAGGTAGAGGAGCTGATTTCTCAGCCTGAGGCTGGACTACTCACTACCTATGTCAATGTGATGAGCAGGTTTAGCTCTTGAGCTGTTAATGGATTTTAGTGGCAAATCCAAGAAACATGCAACAGGGCAGGAGAGAGGGAGGCAACAAAGGCCAATAAAGATCCAAAACTGAGGACATTTTCCTATTTAAAGGCTTTCTGGGTAGATACTCTTCCCAAGTTTAATGGAGGAGGTTGAAAAGCTTTCAGCAAAGCTATTTTAATCTGCAGCATTTCACAGGATGCATGCAGGGTATATAATGGTATATTTAGTTGGTATGGAAATATTTTGCTGGCATAGGCTATGCAGAGAATTATTAAAATGAACATGTGTATTCAGTCCTTTTGACCAAATTCTGTTCTCAGTCTTGTCTGAGGCTCAACTAATGTCACTGATGTCAGTGGAGTTGCTTTAAACGAATACACACTTTGGACACTAGGAAATGCTAGTAAGAATTAATTTACTTGGTTCAAAATTCATTAAAAGATGGCAATTTGTGTTTTTATCTAAGGCATAAAGCATACTTAATGTATATCTAATAAATGAACAATAAGTAACATTTAATAACTAACAACTAAATTATTAACATTGGTAATGTATAACTAATAACTTAGTTTTGTCAAAGAATTAATAAACAATTTAAAAAGAGGTAATAAAACTAAAAATTAATCAGACCAGTGCTTTAGATAAAAATATATTTATAATTTCTTCAGATTTATTATTTGTTTTACAGAAAAATCTGTAAGAACCTCTACAATCTCTCCAAACAAGATACAATCTCTTGGCATAAGAAACAAAATCTCTTCAGGTTATTTCACTGTTGTTCTGAAAGGGCAAACCCCACAATCTTATTATTTACTTTCTTGGTAAACAGATTAGATCCATATTCAGCTATGGTGTTACATATGCATGTGACAACTGCTGGCATATTGCTCTGCCAGTGCTCAAGAACATTTCTTTACCAGTTAAACAATCTCTCCCAAAATAAACACATCTTTTCTGTTATCACAAGCTATAAAGCAGTTCAAGAGCCCTGAAATGATCTTTTCATTAGTCTGAGATGCTTAAGGATGTCAGTGCTGAAACATCCCCAATAAGCCTTATGAGTCAGGAAGCGAATAAATCCTGCTCTCCCATCCCCTTAATGAGAATGCCTAATAAAAATGTAAACTAATTCTCTTGACTGCCACTATCCTGTCTGTCTACTGAATGAAATCCTCCTTTTCCTTACCATATATTTCTATAACTTTAAAGCTACAATATATTTATGGCTGTTTGAGATTACTCAGCCAATGCCACAAGCTGGCTCTAGTTTCTTAACTTCCCTCATTTTTTTCCCTTGGCTGAGGCCAGACAAGATCACCCACCCTGCTATCAAATCCATCCTCTTCAAGTCGATACTGTAAAAACCTCAGCCAAGTCCATTCTCCATCAACAAAGCAATCATGAAGCCCTTAGCTTGCAATATTTCCTTGTTGAAGGTATACTTCAGTAAATTTGAATTATCTATTTGATTATGAACATTTATGGGGTTTTTAAACTCAAATGAATATTAAATATACTTAAACTGTGCTTTCCTTCCTCTCTCTGTAAATGTCCCCTTGTTCTCCTAAAGAAAACAAATACAGACAGTGCTTCTACCCACAACATTTGTCATTGTTAGCAGCCAGGAGGACACTTCTGTCCTCTGTTCTACCCACACAGAGGTCCTTGTTGAGCCCTTTTCCTACATCTCCAGGGTCTCTGCAGGGAAGTAAGAGCTCAGGCAAGCAACAATTTGCCTGTCCAGCAACAAAAAGAAGACAGTGGAGAATACGGATATTTCAGCTAATTTTTATGCCAGACCTGGAAGCCAACCAAGAATTCCAGCAGGACCTCAGGACAATTTGAGAAACTGTAAAAGGAAAAAAAAAAAAAAATCCTGAAGCCTCCAACTAAAAGCCAGGGGTTGTAGGAGAGATTCAAGAAACCCTGGGATGATGCAGAAAAGCAAGCTGTCGGGAGAATGGGTCAGTAAGAGCTGAAACAGGCGCCATTCTCACACGAGGCCAGTAACTGCAAAGCAGAGCCATGTCACCCACACCAGCCTTTTACCACTCTCTAGTCTAAAGCAGGATCACGAGATGTGTTTCAAGGCACAGTTACTGCAGTGGAAGCTGCCAGAGAGAACATGAAGACTGCTGGAGAGGTGGGCTGCCTTCCAACACAGAGTGCTGGAAGCAAAAGCAGGTTCCTTTGGTCCTGATCAGCCATTTAAATTGCTGTCAAGCCTTCTGCTAGGGAAGCGTTTCTCCAAGCTCACTCCTGAGGGCACACATCTTGCCAAGGGCCAAACAGGGAGAAGGCTGCCAATGTGCTCTTCCCCTCTGCAGCAGACTGCTGCTCCTTGCACCACATGAAAAGAAGTGCTAGGCCCTCAGCTACCCATGCACACAGTGGACACGCCTGGCAAACTGATCTTTTAGGTGTGCTTCTCAACACTTTTGCTGGGCACTCTCCTACTACCTCACATCTGCCAATACACAGGTTCAGAATGGACTGGCAGGCACCCAAGCTTGTTCCTGGCTCTCACAGGTAAAACTGCCAAAAGTACTTTCCCTGAAAACAATGATCCTCCCCCTCCTTGTCTCACACCTAGCAGGGCAAGGGTCTCTCTCCCTGGCCACAGAGAAGGCTTCCAGGCAGAGACAGCGCTTGGGAGCTCTGTGAACGTCAAGGGAATGCAGGAACTGAGCACCATTAGCTCCTTTGTGGGTTTCTACAATAGCAGTTAGACCACTTAGGAGACAGCCTCCTTATTTGTTTACTGTAAGGGGCCTAGTGCATAATTAGGCAGAGGGCTCTGCCCTTCAAAGTCACTCTTCTTTCAGCCTGTGCTCTAACCTTTAGTTGAAAACACACAGAAGAAGGGAACTGAGATGTTTTGCCCATGTAATAAAAGCAGGTCTGGTGGCATGCTGATACTTCCCTGTCTCCAAGGAGAGGATAGCAGCTGTCTTGCTGCTTCAACCTCCTGCTCCTGAGTTGATTCACACAGTGTCTGAAAAAAGATAAAGCCACAAAACAGTGGGTCTGAGATGGGAGACAGGCAGAGCATCTTATGCAAGTGTCATTACACCGTTCTGCACACAAAATGTCCTGCACCAACCTCTCTATACCTGCATGAGACCTGAGTGTTTCCTTCTGACAAGCTCCAGTTGAACCTTTTAAGTAATGTTTTGGGGTTTTTTTAATTAAAAGAAAGAAAAAAATATTTTACTTGAATATTGATGTTTTCCTGGAGCACAGGAAGATACAAGGAAAGGGAAGAGCTCCTTCTGAGAAAACACTCTCCTGGTCTTCCTGCTCCAGGATACTCCTGTTGTCTTCTCTACAGAAGTGCAGGGTGTGGAGGGAGCCCCTGTCAGGGGCACTGGCCATCCTGCCTTTGCTGTGTTAGATTCTGCTGCATTAACACAGCTCCTCGCAGGATCCAGTGACAGTTCTGTACTGAAGGGCAGCCTTCAAGATGAAGTGAGGCCAGCTGGTGTTCCCTTACAGTATTCATGCCTCTGTGGAGATCTGCCTTTTGGCACTCTGTATCAGGCCTGGCAGCTCACCTGTGCCTCGTGCTCCTTGCCTTCCTGCCAGCAGCACAGGAAGGGGAGCTCACTGCAGCTCACTGCAGTGACCCTCAACACAGCCCTGCCTGCACAAGGGCTGAGGCCTTTCTCAGCTCCCAGCTTTGGCCACTTAACATGACTTTCTTCCATGTTCACAGAACAGACTCAACAAGTCATCCAAACTGTTTGGATCTGAAAAGACAGATGGGATAAAACCACTGACAATCATAAAAGTATGCTTCAGGTGCTGAGGACAAGCCAAAGTTTTTTTTTATTCTTGCAACTGATTAAAAGACAACAGAGAAATACCCATGTCTGGTGCTGAGGTAAGACATCAGATCTGGTTTACATGATTTCCTACAATGGTGGCTTTACACAGAAAAGCTCAGCCCTGTGCTGAGGACGACAACTTCTACAGTGATGGCAGCCACGTGTAACACAGATCTTCAAGTCTGCTTCTCACAACCAGTAAAAATTACATTTGCTTCCATTTGGCATTTTTCCCACCTTCCTGGAAATGCCATGGTTAAACAGTTGGGTTTTCTTCCAAGAAGTTGTGATTTAAAATAAACACACACAGTTTCTTTAAGAAATGAGAACTTAATCCTGATTTCAGCGATCACACAACTGCTAGAGGAACAGCACTCAGCACCCAGGCCTGGCAGACACACAGAACAGTGGCAGCTGGGCAGCCACCTCCAGACACTGCCCATTCCTGCCTGGTGCCTAAAAGGGACTGATTATCTTCTGGGGTGAGACATCCTAATTCTCATCTCCTCCCACCACCATAGATATGCAGACATTTCCTATTCAAACACAGGAGCTTCCAAGGAAGGGAGTGAATGAGGAGGATCTGCAGCACCAGGGTTAAATTCTGCTCCTGTGACAGAAGAGGGCAGCTCAGAAAGAAACTCACTCCTGATCTGACTTTTTACTCCACCACCCATCCAGATTACAGCCCAAGGCATACACAGTGTACTGTGAATTTGAGCCTCCTTTGGGTCATTTCCCGTTTATGTGCACTGCTAATGAATTCAATAGCTGCAAATCAGGGAGGGGAAAAGGGGATTTGAGATCTATGAGTGCTTCATCTGGCCCACACCTGCATTTCTGGCATATGTGCAAACTGCATCCAGATCATACTCTCTTCACTGTAGGTAGGGAAAACAGGAACTGCCTGCATCCATCGTGTGGAAAGTGTACTTAATTGACTTCTACCAAGGACAAAGCTCCTCTGCAAGACACTCTGAAAGGGGTATGTGCTACCTCCCTGAGCAGGGCAGCAGCCTGTTTCCTAATTATGTCTGACCTGGAGGACATCAAGATAAGCTATCCAGATCTCTTTTTCAACCAAGCAGGATAACCTCTAGCTATTGCAGATAAACTCTTCAGTGCAAAAACTGTCCTTCTGGACATGTCTTTGTTAGGATTAGCACAACAGGGCCTCTGAGAAGTATCCCAAGTAAGAAACCAAAAGGAAGTATTTGTAGTGTAGAGGCCTGTACAAACAGACAGTGCAAATGAACAAGAGCCCATGATGCCTTTCAACCCTCTTACTTACTGGGTAGTGCTAGGGTTTGCCCATCCTTCTCCCACATGTGAGCCCAGAGCCACTCCTGCCCTGAGCATTACACCCTTCAGCACTTACTGATGACAAAAGAAGGTGCAGTATACACTTACTTTTACAGCTCCATTAAAAGGTGACCTGCAAATAAAAAAAAAATCAAGCACATTTAGTATTATGTGCTGAATGCCCCCAGATAAACAGGATTAAATGAGCATTCAGCCCTCATGTAAAATTTAGGTGAAAAGACTGGCACTGAATGTGTACTTTGATTTTATGCTCATGAAACAGTGTCCTTCCAAACAGCAATGTTCTTAGCAGTTCCTCAAAACTACGGACTCCACATTTCTGCCTCTCCTGCTTGCAGGCAGCACAGTGGGCTGGAGGTGTGGCAGAAATATTATCCCTCTGAATGGCGTCTTTCTGAAACTGCAACAAGAAAGCTGGCAAAGCAAGGGGACAGCAGGCAGGCCCTAGTTCCCCTGCTTTCTCTTTCCTTTCCCTGCTCAGGCACCAAAGCCTATGCTTTCCAAAGGCACTGACCTGGCACTGGGCTACACCCCCTGTGGAGGCACTGGGGGATCAGACGTATTTGAAGATGAGGTTTTGAGGTCTGGTACAAATTTAGCAATGCACTGCACAGCTGCAGGTAGAGCTTTTCCCTGTAAAATAATGAACACAGTAGCTATTTCCCACTTGCAGTCACCATGCTGATTTCCCCTCCTCTTTCTGTGTTTGGCCCTGCTTAACTGACTCCCCTCCCTGAGACCCAGCTCAGGAAAGTGTTTCTGCACGTGCTCAAAACCCAGTGCCTTCAATGGGAGACAAGCACGTGCTTCAGGACATTACTGGCCGGGGTGTTCAAATATATACCTTTCCCACCAGTGCTCTCTTGTACCAAATTTTGTACCTTTATTATCAATTACCAGGTATAAAGCGATGAAAAATAAGCTCATAAGTGACATGATCACTTTATAGCTCCTCACTTAATTCTGATTTAAAAACATGGATATGTAAAAGAAGATTAAGGGTTTTCCTGTCCTGGTATTCTTCCACCGCTTCCCAAGCGCACGTGAGGAGCTGTTAAACATCGTGCTGCAGTTCTCAAACAACCTTGCTCTCTCCCCAGATCTTATTTGACATTTCTCTGAAGTGAGGCTTTGCAAAGAGCTACCTTCATGTACAGAAATACACTGCACAGGTTTCCAGAAAGTTGTTCAAATAAGGTCTAGCACCTAATTTTAAATCTCTTTTATAAACAGAAGCTTTGGTTACCAACTTTCATCAAAAGCGTCTGGTATCTGGTTACCGTTTGTTGGTTTCTTTAACTTGGCTTTTTTATTCCTTATTCTTTTGCAAAATGTGATACTGCTTTATAGGTGTCCAAACCGTAAACCCTCAGCATTATCCTACAACTAAGATTCTACCATAAAACCTTTAAAAATATTGTTTTGTAAATACAAGTGTTAAAACAACCAGAGGTGTGCACACTCCCTACATCTGAATGTATAATTACAGGCAAACTAATTGACATTATCTAGAAATATTACTTAAACTAAGAAACTAGACAAGTGAGTTATACCAATTCCTTTCAACAATAATTCTTTGATTTTTAGTAGACTGATAAAGACATCTGCAATGGGTTAAGAAAGAATCTAAAAATAACTATAATGTCAAGCAGGACATCTTTTAAATTAAAAGTGCTAGTGAACTAAGAAAAGGGATGAGGTTATGCCAAATTCTCACTTACAGTTTAAAAGAGGCAGGTGATGGAGCTGAGCTGAAAGCACTGTACAAAAGCTGCTTGGTTCATCATTTCTCCTCACCATCCTCCCTGAATAAATCCATCTATCTGACATCTTTTTGCTTTCAGCTAAATACACTACTCATATGAAAGGCAGGTTTCCTCCAGCCTTGCCTGGGAAAAAGCACACCAGAGAACAGTGTGCAGGCACAGTTATGCCCCACGTGCAGGCACAGCAGTGTCACATTAGTGCTGCTGCCAGAGCATGACTGACCACTGACTAAACAGAAGAAACCAGCCAGAAAGAAAAAAATGTGGCATGGTGTCTAAACCACAAAAGAAACAACAGAATAAAAGCCCCAAACAACACTTTTGGGTTTTTTTCATGTTGTCTGTAATAACAGTGGACATCCTACTTTAGAAACACATGTCACACCAGGAGTTTTCTATAAAGTAATACTGGCAGAGTTTTTGTTGCCTGTCTGCTCTGGCATCTTCCAAGCAGTCCTTCTGCTAATATTTCAGCATACCATTAAAAGAGGCTAATTGTGTACAGAGAGAACCGTGCATGAAACAGCAGCACAAGCTCTGGCTGAGCCTCAGTCCCTCAGCACACGACTTCAAGGAGTGCTCAAGCAAGCCAAGGAAGAGCAGAACCAGCAGAAACTACACTCACTACTTGCTTAAGAGCTGCAACAGGCTGAAGTAACATTTCAGAACAACAGCCTCCCTTCAGCAACTAGAACCATGATTGAAAAGGAAAAAAATATCTAAGACATACATAGTGAAAGATTTAAATGTTTTAATTACTCTACAGATTTACATTAATTTCATATATTTTCAGACTCTCAGCTGTTAGACTACTAGGCAACGCCATCTAGTGATGCTAGCCAAAATATGTCATGCTCCATTCTTTGTGGAAAAGAATCACTCTTGAAAAGGTTCACTCTTGCAAAAATCCTTTTTGTGGAACCACAGTATCAAGAGGTGCAAATATTTCAGTACCCATAAGCATTTTCAAACCTGCAGTATTAACAAAGCAAAAAGGTCTGAGCTATTTTAGTTATCCTGAAGTAATTTCCAGAACTGACAACACAGAAAGTGAGTTGGGTTAATCACATCACAATTTAAAAATGCACACAATGTATAGTGTTGATATGAGATTGGGATACAGTGCAAAGCCCAGTAAATGACCTCCAGATTTGGAAAGACCTAAAAATAGTATTTGTATGATAAAATAATTTACCTAAATTTTGAAGATTTCTGTTTGTATGTGTAAAATACCTGCTTGAAAAATGCTATCCCAGTCTTACAATTTCAAGGAAAATGAAACCCCTGTGTGGGTTTTAAACTTTTTTGTGAGGTGGAACCAATCAGTCATCTGCTGGTGATAGCTGTGAGCTGTAATTAGCTACTGGTGGAAATTGGCAGCAGATGCAACTAAAAGTTTAAGTCAATTGGCTCTGCTTCCTCCTTACAAGAAAATTGGCATTTCAGGGCTGCATTCCAGCGTGATGGATCTTAAAAACCAGAGCTAATATGACAAGAAAGGGAAATGTCCCTTTTCCTGGTCTGCTTTAACCCTGAACATGCTGCATGTTCCTGCCAAGGATGTATCATTTTTTTCTGTTCTTTTGTTGGTTTGTTTTTTTTATTTAATCCCCAAAGAAAGTAGCTATGATTATACAAGACATATTCCACTGAAGAAAGGCCAGTGTTTAGTCCCAATTACTGAAATCACAGCTGTGGAGATGGAAGAGGAAGAGGATGGAAAAATTCAGCAATGGTGAACAAAGGCAGCATGTGAAACAGGACTTGGAACAGGAAGCACAGCAAGCTTAGGGACATGAAAAGCCAAGCAAAACCCTGAAACACCAGTACTGCAGCTGGTCCACACTCAGTCTGAACCATTGGTCTACAACAGTTTTGCACTCTGGCTGCACCACACTGCACCTTTCAACAGTTCCACAGCAAATGCAGCATGGGTATTTGCCCTCACCCCACTTCCCACCAGTTTCCTGCATTTGATTAATATTTCATGATTTCAACATTCAGGCTTGATCAGCCTCTAGTGGTGTATGGGTTACGCATTCTTGTGACCTGTCCTGATCATGGCCTTCATATCTATTGTTGAGTAGATAGTGAATGATCAGCTATGACGAGTAATTGGCATCATTGCTTTGCCAGCTTGGCTTTGTACAAGCCTTGCTGGGATTTAACTTCCTAGTATCTAACTCCCAGGGACATTTGAAGATGTCAAATAGTAGAGAATCTTCACTTCCCCAAAGCCACCGTTAGTTTGCAATGACCATATCTAACACATAAGCAGTTTTCAATGAGAGGGTGTCTATTCACTGAGTGTTGGAACTTCTCTTCAGAAACAAAAACTTCTTAACAAATCAAGTAAAAATCTACACCTCTGTGTCAACAGCACACAGGCCCACCTGCCTTATCAAACCAGGCAGCATGAAGAGAGGAAGGGTTTCTGCAGGCTGCCTTTCAGCACCCACTTCATCTGTATACTACAAAACTTAGCTGATGATGTCTTCAGACTCCAGAAAGTAAAGTGATTTGAGATACATAAGAAACTCACATGCAAAAGATGCTAAATACAGCACTTAAACAAAAGCTTAATGAAACAATGAGGAGTTCTGTCAAGCAGAAACTCAAGCAAAGTGGCCTTTTTTTGACACTGGATAGATTGGTCACATTGTAAACTACTGCAATTATGCAGATCTTGCTACAAAAAAATTATATTAGTGACTGTTTTGATGCATTTCCTGAGGAGACATGCAGTGACAGCACAGCAGAACTGCCACAACCATTCTCACTCCAGCTGCCCCATATATGTACAACTCTCTCCTAAATACCTTTGAATGCTCACTTTGTAACAGGTCAGCTTCTCAAAAAGATATGTTAAAAGGGGGTTATTTACCGCAATTTTTCTAGCAGATAAATCAGAAAAAACATACATGTACATGCTTGAATACATTATCGTCAAACAATATTGGATTTTTCATAAGGTTTAGGAGCATTCTTAATAATTTTATTTCCTTTTAAAAAAGCCCATTTTAATATCAAGCCTCTTCCAGTAAGCTAGATGGCTTTAGATAGATGGGATCCTTTCCCAATTAAGAAGAGAAAAATCCTGTAGATCTAATCCTGCCTACAGGATAACTTGTTCTTTCTCCTTTTTTTTAAGGTTATTCCTTACTACTTAATTATAAGTCTAGTGTTTTGTACAAAAATGGGATCTTTCTTAAGTGCTCTTCTGTTCAGTCTTCCTCTGAACTGCAATGCTGTTTACCAAGACTTTTATCATGTCTTTCTTGTTAAACAGTTATTCTTCCTATTAAACAAGCAATAGAACAAATCCTGATTTCCTCTTAAAGCAGTAGAAAAGCAAAGTTTCTGCCAAAAAAATCTCCACAGCCAAGATTGTTAGCTAATGTACCTTCATTGCTCTTAAGGCTAAATCATTTTGCACCACAAAGGAATCCATCTAGGAGCTGAAACTCTCAAGATAACAGCTCTTCAGGCAAAAAATGAGCAAGATACTAATATCTCTACAAAGAGAGGCAGCTAAAACTGGACTCAGCCCAAGGATTCCCTGCACACCTAAGTGCTGTGGAGTGCTTAGCCCTCCAATATCCTGGTTTCACACTGAGTGGCTCCATTCCCCAGGTGGGGTGGGGTGGGGTGGCAGGACACAGAGTCAGCCCTGCCTTCGGTGTTTCCTGATGGAAAGCAGGTGGCTGCCAAACCAAATGTACTGTGTGCAAACAGCACCTGCACCATTCTCTGCCTTTGTGAGACACCATTCATGCAAACCCCAACATCACCTTCACCCAAAGTATCCATTTGGGCAGAAATATGGCTCACAGGCTTTGCTATTCCTTTTGAGATCTCAGCTCAGCTCCTGTATGCTTGTTCTTTTCTAAAGGCAGAACAAAGAGAACATTTGCCTTTAAAAACATCTTAGAAACTACAAATGAAAAATTGCATGACAAGTGTACAGCTTTAATTACATCTCTCAAGGGGATGAGAGAGCATTTCTGCATCCCCATCTTGTCTTCTCACTGCCCTGGAAATTCGTAAGATGATCCGAGGTATAAATGTTCGTATTTGTAGGGGGGAAAATGACCTACATTACATTCCTAGCAGATCATGTAAATAACAGGATGTAAAGTCTCACAGAATTAGTTTACATTTGAAACATTTTCAAAATATTGTTTTAGCTGGGTATAATAGACCACCATAAGATGTGACACACAGCAAACACAGGGCTGCAATTAAACAGCTGGCAAACTGCCAGAAATAGATAAAGGCCCAGGCTGTCACTTGCTAGACAATATATATGGCTATTTTGGCAGCCAAAATGAATGTGATAATTGAGCCATGACACATTAAAAAGGCACACAATTTCCAAGGAAAGAGTTCCTGAGCACTAAACAGGGAGCATCTATATTGTGCTTACAGCCAAGCACAGTTTATGAGTAATAACAAGAGCGGACTGACGACAACTCCGCGGTGCCAAGCCAACCTTGCCTCATGCACTGCACCACTGTATGCACTGATTTACCAGCCACAGAAATACAACAAACCCCACAGTGGCCTTCAGAAACAAAGGGAATCTGAAGACTGTGGGCACAGACTTGAAATGTTTTTCTGAATGTTTTTTATACTAATAAGGATTTTGTACAGTAGCAGTTCTATTTCCAGAAGTCACAGTGAATTGATTTGACTTCAACATGCAGAAAAGGCCCAATTGATATAATTCAGTTTTAAAATACAAATAAACAGTAACACATGAAGAACAAGTAACTCTTCAAAATCATACTTTTGCTATAAGGAAAAATTTCTGTTTTGTTTAAGACATGAAGACCCTTAACATTGACAACAATAGATTTTTGGAAGATGAAGTTCAGGAGCTTTTCTAGTGTTTCACTGTATGTTTTATTAAATAACCTAAGGACACAGCAAACAAACAAAGGTAGAAAATGAAGACACTGTTTTCAGTTAACACCCAACAGCTATATAAAGCTTCCCATAAATGTACTCCATCAAATTAACATGCTGACACCAATTGCATTTCCTTCTTGAGTAAAGGACAATACACGGTCAGCTCCCAGCCCATTCATTCACTAACCTCTCACAAAGTGTAGGTTCTCCGAGATCTAAAATTATGCTCATATAAAAGAAGGCTAAATTTAGTCTCTGTTACAGGAAAATCCCTATGCAGAGTTTACTTCCAGATCTTAGTCTAAACTTAACCACATTAGAGGTGTATTCAAATAAAGAAATTGCTTCCCCAATCAAAAGGTGCAGTGCATCAAGAGAGCTTACAAAAAGTGTAAGAACCCACTTGTAGATCCATTCACAGCAGTGATGTCTAGAAGACAACTGCACAGCTTTCCATAGCATCAATACCAGTGAAACACAACTGACCTGAGGGATACTGGCAAAACCTTTGTAAATGATCCCCTGTTCTAAGCATCAAAGAAACAGAGGAAAAACTTTCGAGACATTAAAACAGGGTCTCTTCAATGTAAATTAATTTATTTTCTCAAACAAAGGTATCAAAGTGCTCTAAATTATTCAGATTTCCTCAGAAAAAGCTCCCTAGCTACCCCAAATAACCAACACAGATTTCCAAATCCAACAATCAAAGCAAACTAGCATTGCCATACCGGGCCAAAATAAAGAATCAGAATCAATACTTGACTTTATACTAAACCAGTACAACTACAATAATTACATAATCTACTTTTACACAATTATCTTTAATGGCTGTGATAGTAACTTCATTAAGTGTGAGTAAAGGAAATGGAAAGGCTTAAAGATGAGGTCAGAACATGCACTTTTGGCTGCTTCCTCAGGAGATGCATCAAATACGTTATTCATGTCTAAGGAAGAGCAGACTCTTGAGGGTAGCTGCAGTGCCCAAAAGAAAAATGAAATCATGACACACATTTTTCTGACCCACAAATTAGAAGGAGTATAAGGGGACAATTGCAAGAATAAATTAGTTGACCCTCATCTGAAAATTTCACACAATTGCATCCATAAATGGCATGCATTCTAATAGTGAAATATATTAAAGAAGTATACTCTTAATTTTTTTTTGTCCCCAGTACTGCAGCAGGCATATTATACACAGGCATATTATCCCACAGGCTCTGTCAAGTGATGTTTAGTAGCAGCTGAAACAAGGCCAATTCACATGCCCTTTGGAAAAGCATTTAAACACACACACAGTTTCCTTGAAAAGGTGAGAAAGGTGGGCTTCCTCTGACTCAGGGCCACAAAGCAGAAAGGCAGTAATTAAAAATGTAGACACAAAAAAGGAATGAAGAGAAATAAGTCCCAGTTATTTAACATACTTCATATACTTGCCCCTTGCCCAAATATCCTATGAAATCTCAGTAAAAAAAGGAGTTTTTCGTAACTCTCATATCCAGCCTGATTGTGAACAGAGAGTTATGGAAAGAGTTTCCATATGGAAATTTTTATGGAATTAAATTGCAATCAAAAATTAAATTTTCTTATAGGTTAGGAGAAAATAGGAGGGAAAACTGGTTTAGGACAAGAAACAAACACACTTATGGTATGCAGTATGAGAACCTTCAAGGACTGTGAACCAAGGACTGACAAAACTGTGTCAGGCAGAAAAGCCCGAGTGACTCAGAAGAGGAACACTACAAGCAGGCTGTTTATTTACACCTGCCAGGGAAGCAGAGGGTGTTTCTCGTTATGGCTATGTTAACTCAAATCAACCTTTGGCCCCTAGTAATGAGCTGAAATTGCAAAAGAAAATTTGGAAATACAAGGAATTACAGGAAAACTTTTAAATCTTCTGCTGCAGAGAGTAGTAGCTGTAAAAAGGTGTGTCCCAGTATAATGCAAAGCACTAATCCTCCCCATAAAGCAGAATGCCCTCGAGTAGATAATAGCATTCTCTGTGAAGTAAATCCTCTATTTATTTATACTTTGGCACAGTTTCCAAGTGTTTACATTTATTCAGTAAGCCAAAAAATTACTCAGACTTATTTTTTCTTTACATTTAACATATAGAAGAACAGCAAAGCTCTGAGCACCTGGACCATAATTAAATCTATAATTCATACAGCAGCATGAAGACTAATGCCTAAATTAACTCTACTTGCCAGAAGAATTAATACTATCAGGAACAACTTACTGCAGATTGCAAAAATGAGAACAGAAAGGTTTTATAGTAAAGCTTCTGTCTTTCAAACTTCCCTCAGAAAAACCTTTTTCCCCAAATTTCTATTCCAGCGGTGATCCAGACTCCACCATTAAAACTTCAGAGGCTAGAAAAAAATTCAGAGAAACTGCTGACAGACTGAGAGGCACAGTGCCTGTTAGCACAGGCACTGGAGCCACGCTACAAGCAGAACACAGCTGCACCACCAGCACTCTGGGCCCAGCACTGCTCCTCGGCAGGAGAAAGAGGTGCCCTGGCTCAGTCTGGTCCTGCAGCAGAGCCAGGGTGCCCCAGGAACATGCTCACTCCTAACAGAGGTTTCAGCCTCTTAGGAACACATGCAGCTGGTGCAATTTCATACTGCAGTTTATCCACCCACCTAAGACAGAACAGCACAATGGGGGGTTCCTGGGCCCTACTCTGCATCCAAACTGGATAAAAGCCAGGCTCTGGCTTGCACCTACCTAAGAGACTGTAGCTACACACTGCAGGAGTGCCAGGATGACTCACGGTGCTTTGCACTCAAGATGACTTTGAAGGGAACAGAGAGTTGCATATGGAAAGCAGGAGCAGATGCAGCACAGCATCTCTCAGACACTCATCAAGCATTCACTGCTCATGGCATCTACTGCAAAGCCAACCAGAACTGACCCCTTGGTCTGTGATCAGCAGCCAACTTCAGAAAAAGACCAACAGAATTACTTTCAGAAATAACATTCAGGGCACTGCATGGACTGCTCACTGCACAACTTAGTGTTGCCTTTTTTCTTTTCATTCAGGCTTCAAAAGCCAATGGCTCTGTCAAAGCTAACAAACATGGAACTCTTCTAGGCATAAATGGATCTGGACTAAGACCTTGGGCAATACAGTCTCTCATAATTACCTGTTCTTCACACACTTCCAAGAAGCAGAAAACCCAAATGATATTTCTATTGGTGCATTTTTTTTCAAACAGCACTCTTATCTTCTCACCTCCTGAAACCAGCTGCTATCACACTGTGGGCACGTGTCATCTTTACTGGAAAGCTGCCCAGCCTGCATAGATGATTTTAGCAGGGAGGTATCCAGCTTATCTCAGGTGTGGGGAGAGGTGTGTTCACAGTCATTCCTGTCTCCTTACTTGCATGTTTGAAAACAAAAAGAGTACAAGCACAGCTGAGTCTGACTCAGATAAGAGATTTTATTTTTTTTTTTTTCCAAGGTCAGAATCTGGGAGCTAAGAAAAATTAAGCACATCAGCTTGCATTTGTCGGAAAAAAACCCCAGAGTTATCAAAATCTCTCTTAGCAGTCCTGCCTGAATGAAAAGCAGGCAGTAGCCATCTACAGCAAAAATATCAAGCACGGCCTGCAGAGAAATTCAGAGGCAATGTAAACAGCATAAACAGCATCCAGAAGGATGAAAAGTCATTTCTCAGACTAGTACATCTCACACCAGTCTTTATTTTCTCCATCTCCAACCCCACCTTCTCTAATTCCTAGTAAGGCACACTGGTCATTGAACAGGAATTTTGCCAAATGCCCTTTACATCTGGGAGAACCATGTGGTGCTCAGCCTACAATAGCTGTTTTAGCATCGAGAGCTGCTACTGTTAGCTTGCCTTGTAACTGACAAGAAAATACTTTGCTTCTTCTATTCCTAAAACAAAAAACTCCAAGCAGGTTTAACAGAAAACAAAGACTTTAAATAATGCTAGTCTGCAGTATTACCATGAAAAATAAACCAAACAAAACGCTTGAAAGTAAAATGCTTTCATTGCATTTGTTTTCAGAGAACCTTGAAAGTAACCGACTTCTCCACATATGGATCTATTTAAGGCTTGCTACTCTGTATTATCAAACAAATCGCTGCTTTGTTTTGATGATGTCCCTTTCACTTCAGAAACTTGTTTCTTTCTTTAAAAAATACAAGTTGTGGTGTGTTTGCTCTGGTATAACTAAGTACACCACCTGGAATTCTGGCTTATAAAATAAAAAAGGAAGAAGCAAATCACACTCAAAATACACAGCAGCCAAGTTGCTACTGCAACTCTTCATACTACTCCAGCTATCCAAGACTCTGTGGAAGAAGGGGAAGGTGGAGCTAGGCACTACCTAGCTGTACAAAAACTTGTATGGGTATCATACAAAATTTCTACTCCAGACAAGAAACACTTTTTCAGCCATGGACTGTGCTTCAAATACTTTATCAAGTGAAGACTGCCCTCTCAGATTAAAGTTTGATCATGCTTGTAGAATTTTAGGTTCTACAGTATTTCTGCCTTTTGTGTAAGAATATATATCACTTGAGCAATGCTTAAGGTGCAGTAGGCTGTGCTGTGTAACTTAGATCACTTAGATTTGCTTCCATGTGAATATAGAGTATTCAGTGCAAGTTGATTTTAGTCTCTTTAAGACCTCTCTTTGCATTAGCTTAATAGAAATCAAACCAAAACTCATTCTTTTCCTTCCAAGTCCAAAGCTCTGAACAGAAAACCAGGTATTTGCATAAGGATGTTCGTTCTTTGGTCCCTCAGGGTGTCTGTAGAGGGAGATTTACTAAACTTGTAATGTCCAACTACAGCTTTTGGCATTGATATTAATGAGGTAGATACAGATATGCCCTAGGTATCTATGAACAAGTTAGGACAGGCACTGATGTACAATGCCAACACAGAGCTCTGTGTCAGCTAACCATCCCTGCACCACTCATTCGTCCCTCAGATCCTCCAGCCTGGATGAAGTCTTTGATGTTGGGATACCAGGGAGAAGGACAAACACCAGCTAAAGTATTAGCAAACCCCAGGCACTGGGGACACAGTAGACAGGTCCTTAGTCAGAAAAGGCTTATTTGGGGAGGAACCTGCCCAGTCTGCCACAATTGCAGCCTTCACAGCAAGAACCACCATCTTTCCTATTGCATAGCTACTGATCTATTGAAACACTTTCCACACCCTCTAAAATCCATTCTGCTCAAAGTATTTACAGCATAAATGCTTTACTGAAATTGCAAACAAAATCAGCTTTCTGCTGCTAACCTTCCCTTACAGAAAGGAGAGCACCCATTTGCACCAATTTCATTTGTCCAATGAAATTTGACCAGCTGATGCTCTACTGATTCACTCTATCACATTTTGGTGACTTCCATGTCTAGGCTTCAGAGTGAAGTAACAACCTGAGTTCAAACCTAAATCACCTCACTGCAGCTTCAAGCTCAATGAACTGAGCCAGCATTGACTGAGAACCCTTGGCTTTCTGCAGCACCTGTACTGCTAAGTCAGTCACAGGCTGGCCCGAGTGCTGGGCACAGCTACCTTTGCTCAAGCTATGTTAAACAAGCTCCCAAAAGACAGGCTGGCTTTGCACTGAATGAGAGCTTTAATTTTCTTACTGATTTCCACCTTGCCACTGAAGCTACATGAAGGGTTTCTGGCAAGGGAGGAACTCACCTCCAAGACAATTCGTTGTGAATCCCTGAGGCTGGCCTTTAGCTTTGCCGTCTGTTCTCTGACTTTGCTGGCTTCCTTCCCAGCTCCTGCACCCTTCTGCATGCCTCAGAGAGGAACTACTCAAGTTTATAGCAGCATTAACTCATCAGCTGGAAACCTGCCAGGCTGCTTACATTTTCACTACAATCGTCTGAGCTCTGATTCCAGAGGGTGCCTCGAGACAGGATCTATGGGCACAGACAGCACTACACAACTGCTTTCTGATGTGCTTGATCCATTTGGGGTGCTGGGCAAGATGCATTAGTGCTTGCATAGCTACTGCAAACTGCCTCTGTGTAAGGACAAAAATGGCCCTTGCTTTTGTTTAGCTCAGTTTTAGAGATATTCATGGGCCTGTGGAACAAACACAGAGCACCCAAGCACAGAGCATATGAAGCAGCAAAATTCAAGATCTACTGCAGATCTACTGTGCTATTTGCTTCTCACAAAGTTGACACACTTCTGGAGAACTGAGGACATGTGCCTAGTTTATTTCTAGTTAGCAGAGGGTGACAAATTTGTGCAATTAAAGTAGGATTAGGTAACAATTAAAACAAAGCCAAAACTGGGGGCAGTGGGGGGGGAGGGAAAAAGGGGAATAATAAATCAGCAGAAAAAACACAGGACATTTGCTTTTTTTGACTGACAACAGCACAAAACTTGTGCACTTCCAGTGACCTTTTAGATAATTGTTGCTGCTGCTTGGAATCATTGCACCTGTATATCTTCCAGGATGATTATACTACAAAACCCTGACTAAATTACAGTTTTTAAATGAAGTGAAAATCACTTCCCTACAAGCTTTCCTTTAGCATTATAATTTAAATCCAGTATTAATGCTAGTTTGGTCAAACTGGTCTTTAAGAGGTCACTTAGTCTATTTCCTGCTTGAAGTAGAAACAACTGTATCTAAACTGATCCTGTCAGTCCTTTGTTACTTAAAAACCTCTGGCAATGCAGACCCACCACCTTTTGCATGCTGTCTTTATGTCCAGGTACTCCTACATTGATATTAGATTTTCATTATGGCAATTGAAGCTGTTTTTCATAACTACCAACCCTGGACTAGTAACAATTGCCTTATTTCCTTTGCAGCAACTTTCTTCTGTATCTGAAGATCTTCTCCTTTCTTTCCTTCTTCCTTCAAAGCACATGATCCTCAAAGAGGCTACACCTATTGTGAAGAACTTCTCATCCAGTGTTTTTTTCCCCACAGATTTTGCAGCTGATTATGCCTACTAAAGCACTGTACCTTGCAGTTCTCATTATTAAATTACACAATATTTTTAAGGTCACTTCATACATTTGCCCCCATCACTTAGCATTCTGGTCCTGTCCTCCAACTTGCTACAACCCTTTCATCCCCACTGTTAATTCCAAAGGCAGTATTTATATGCTCTAGGCCAGTATCCTCATCAATAAGGAAAACATCAATTACTAGGGACTGTCAGATGGTCATCTACAGATTCTTCCAACATGAGAGGGACTCACTTCTAACTACAGGTCACTTTGCTGTTTCATCAAAAAAAAATCTTATCCTTCCTTTGTTTCTGAAAGTGATGCTTACAATGGTAGCTTAAACATTGTCAACTAAATTTGTATCTGAGTTCCTAAAAGGTCTGGCCAGTCTGTTTTACTGTAAGTGCTATAAAATTAACAACTGCTCCAGCCACAGTTCTGAACTAGGTAACAGTATAGTGCACTCTCTGCAGAGGGAAAATTAATCCAAATTAATGCAAGCAGGCTAGGACTCATTTATCACCAGCAGTTACTGGCTCAAAGTAAGGCATCAATGTAAAGGAACAGCACAGCTCCTGGATAGCTTAATGGTACACATGCCCCTGTCTGAGATGGCAGCTGGATATCCCAGCTCCTGCCTACCCAGCCCTGAACTCAGAAAATATGCTCAAGGTATTTTTCATGATCTGTGTATTACCTGTCTCAAAATGTTCCACATCTATGCAAACCCACGTTACACCAGCTCCAGGAAACCTCCACACATCAGTTTTATAGGGATTAGGTAATTTTACATAAAGGGTTTGATGCTGTTTAGCTGATTCTCTTGTACTTGCACTTTGTTAAATTGAATTTGAAGTAGGTCTCCCAAGTCTATAATAGTAAAGAAACTGATACACAGAGACAAGTCAGTGGGAGGGGGAAGCATTCAGTGCTAGGACCTTGCCATACATACTACTGATCACAAACTAACTATGACAGGCTGGCAGGGCTGAGCAATGCACATGAGTGTAAAAAGGAAGAACTATACATATACACAGCATATTTTAGTCAGTTTTATCACAGAGCCTGAAGGGCCTTTGTACAGTTATACAAATCCAAAAAGCAGATTTGTCCTTAACTCTAAGACCCATTACTTGGCATTTTCACAAATTTTTGCATTAATACCTAAAGAATTGTTTAAAAAACTGGTCAGGCTTTTCTATTGTTTCCAGATAAAACTTAAGACATAATGAGCATCAGTTCTTTAACACCAGTAGCTGAATGAAAAAGTGTTTGAACTCTTTCTGCAACTTTAAAGTAGGTAGACAAACATAAATTTTATTTTCTTTTCATTTTGACAGTAGTGCTACTAAAAACTAGTGAAGTATCTATATAATCTTTGGACTAAAACACAGGTTTCAAAGCAGGTAGGACAGCACTGTGGACACTGCTCACACAAGTGTCAAACCTGCAAATCTGCAGGCATGAAAACTTATTGGAATAAGTAGATATGTTGATTTGTGTTGCATAACCCTCTCTTAATTATGCCACTGAGAATACTTGCACGAGAAATTCACTGTGTGAGGGCTGATAAAAAACCTTGGTTTATAGCTTGCAGGAGGTCAATACTAGCAGAGGGGAAAAAAAACCTATAACTTGAGGCATTTTGAGTTAGTAGATTTGTTATCTACTCTCAACTGAAAAGAAAGTAATTTAAATATTCTCACAATTCAAAACGTTCAGGAGTTACACAATCTTTCACTAGTGCAGTTTTTAAATGAAAGTATATTAAATAACAGTGCAGTCTGGCTCTACTTAACACTTAAATATTTTACTGAAATGCCTTTCTAAATTTGCATCACCCCTCTTACTTAAGCAGTTTCACTCACTACCAGCAAATAAGGTAAAAGCCACTCTGTAACATAAAGGTTGCTTCATCAACTGGACAGAAATACAAAACCACCAGACTTCTGATTGCCGTGCTAAATTACATCACTCTTTTCTACTCTGACCTGGACTATAGTCTTCTGGTTAGAAAAAAGAAGGAAGAAGGAGAAGGGAAGAAAATGCTTAAGAGAAATAATTCAAGATAAATCAGATATGGGCAATACTAAGAAGTAGATTTTCAATATTCATTAGAGAGTTACTTCAAATATGTTTGTACAGGAGCCATGAACCCTCTTCACTGTGTTTTTTTAACCGTAAACTTCTGTATAGGGAAGGAAGTGTTTGGAATAATCTTGTGGGTTGTATTCTTAAAACCATTCTGCAAACTTCATCTTTCTTTTCATGCAGAATGCATTTATTGCACTCAGCGGTGACAGTGCTGGGCAGGGAGAGAATAAAAAGCATAACGTGTCACAAGATACTTTATCAAGTAGAGTTTGGGTGATTTTTATAAATTTTGCTCGTTCATCTTCAGCACAAGCATTTGGGGACATACTCTTAAACGTAACTATCTCTTACATACCTTAGTCAACTGCTCTTCTATAAGGAACCATTTAGTGCTCACAACTGGGTTTTGACTGCAGAGGTGGAAACCAGAAAAATTGACAATTTTTTTTTTCACTGGGATTCAGTATTTAGTACTATGAAGACATTTGCCCAACAAGAAATTAAAAGAATAAACACAAAACTGGGGAACTTACCCCAATCTGGAAAGTCAACAGCTTGAGTGGAAGAAAAAACTGTACATGTGAAGAAGGGCACACACTTGTGCTGCTGTATAAAGGCCTGCTATTTGACTGCATACAGTATATTCTTTCTCCTCCTGATTTCATAAAAGCAACAGAATGCCTGGCTTTGACAAAGGGAAGATGGAAACTTACTACATTTGAGAGACAAAGGAATGGATTGGCTTATTCATACCCTGATGTGTGTGGCAAAAAGCTTTGTGTGAACAATGACTACTGTGAGAGGACAGAGGAAAAACCCAGCAGAGTTCATTTGAATCACCTATTTAAACCATTTAAGGAAACTTGGATGATTTTTTTCCTTTTTTTTTCCCCCTCCCTGGGGAGCATTACAGAGTAATCACATGAATCTGCTTCACTTTCTGACTGAAGTAGTCACCTCCGTGGCAGAACTGGAGCAAACCACAGCTGTGCAGTAACATCTTCAACAGGCACAACTGTTTGCAGAGTAAACATTTGCCTATAGCCTTACTGCAGACAGAGTATGTTAACAAAAGGAATGCTTCTACAAGCTTAGCTGCAGCACCTTCCTCACAATCACAAGGCTGCATTAGCTCAAATCCAGCGCTACCTCTGCACGTGGACGAGCCTGCACCACCAGCACAATTTTTCATTGCTCCTCATTGTTTCAGACAGCTCAACTGAAAGAGCTTAAATTGCTGGTCTGAGGAATACCTTCACAATACTGCTTTAAACACAAACTGCAGTGCTCCCACACTGATGGAATAACAAGCTCAGCCCGACAGTTACAAACATCTGGATTCATGGGTCCATAACCAAAACAGTAATAGCGTTCGCCTGCCAGGGTTTTGCAGGCATTCTTCTTTGTGTCAAACTCCAGACCCTGGCATTGGCAACACTCTGCAGGGTGGAATTAGCCCAAGATGTGGCAGTAATGAAAGGGACAAATGCAGCTCTTAGGAAGCAGAAAAATCCTGTATTAAAACAAACACCTTACACATCTTCCTTCCATTTGTTCTTAGTCCACATACTTTGAAGTGTTATTTTAAAATCCATAATTTCAAAATTAACTACTCATAAACCATCAACCTATTTGCAAGTCCAGGAGAGGCTACAAACACCAAAATCATCAACTGCCACCTTTTGTAGTACTGCTCAAAAAATCACATTAGTATGTATTAGTATACAAGGCCTGAAAATAAATAGGAATCAATATTGTAATCCCTATTAAGGAAAATCTTTCCAACAGACCCATAAGGTCAGGCACTCACTGGCTAGAGGATGAGACAGAGCAGGGAGCTTTTGGGGTGATCCAAGCAGCTCTCCCTTAGCACTAAGTCCCGTTTCCCAGCAGCTACAAAGAAAGCAAGTTGTTTCTCTGACCAGTGCTCCAAGGCATGTGTTTTGCCTGGCCTTTCCACTTTACTTTTTTCTTTTTAACCATCTGCTTTCAAACATCTGATTTTCACTTTAGTAAAGAGAAGAGATTAAAGCCAATTTACAACACAGGATATAAAAGACTTACATTCCCATGCTCGCCTGGGAAAGATGCACTATTTCAACTCACCACTTTTTAAACCACATGAACTAAGCTCTGAGTGGATACACTGAATTTGGTGTTTGCATTCATTTCCTGCAAAGTTTACACTAAAGTGGATTTGTTGTAAATGGGCTGTAAACTATAAACTAAGCTGACATGAGTGTTATTAAATAGAACTTCAAAAACTTTTCCACAAAGAAGAACAATATTCAATTTAGGAATGGAAATGAGGAAGAGCGAGCAAAGAAAACTGGGAATACACATTTTTGTTACTGTAGATCAGCAGGGCAGCCAGGAACAGCTAAAGGAAGCTGCTATAAATCACAGCACCCCTGGGAACAGCCCCACTTGTGCCAGCCCTAAAATCCAGGAAATACAATGAGAGCTGGAGACAGCAGTGCCCTGCTCTGCTTGAGCTGCAGGTCTCAACAGCAGCCTCAGACAAAACCTTAACCACAGCACAGTGACCTCTGATCCAAACAGTTTTATGCTATGAGCTGAAAATAGTTATTCCAGATATGTCAAACTTATTTAAGAGCATCTCTGCAGCCCAGATTTACCATGCACTACGTGCAAAATCTTTGCAGCATTTACCTGAGAGTCTGCAACAGTGGGGTTTGGCACACTCCACACCTTGAAGTATGTATAAGTGCTTGGCCATGGTTTGAAACTGAGCTGCCTAGGAGCAATAGGGCCAAGATCTTTTTAGCTTTGCTTTATGCTATTAAAAGCACAAAAGAAATTAAATACCACACACTGCATCAAGCAGCACAACTTTGAGTTAAGATGGCAAAAGCAAGAAAAAAATGGAAGCAGATACCTGTCCTCAGTTTACCTACGTGCCCTAGTGCTACAGTGTATGTTGGACGTAATTGACTTGTTTTGGGCCTTTCTGTTGAACAGGAGAAAACATGAGTGGAAACCAGCACTTAATTTTTCTCCAACATATTTAGTGGCCAAAGACTGAACTTAATTTTATTGCTTTTGATGCTTTATCTTTCTTGAAAATAACACCAAAATCACAGGAATTTAGTACTACTGCATGTTAAGAAGTAAAGCCATCAGCATGAAGATATTAAGTTTTATAGTTGGTACCCCCCGAGATGCAGCTCGTATTCACTGCTCACAAACATGACAGCATGATACATGACAACATGATTTTTTCAACAGTTCATTGTCCAATTAACAGAATCAGAAATCAATCCTTTCTGTTGAGACAGGCAAGCAAAAAACTACTGTTTAGTTACTTTTATTGTGCCTGTCATTCTGCTATCCCAGTGCCTAAAACAGAAGTCAATGTGCAGCCCAGGCCTGCTCAGCATACCCAGGAACAGGGCTTTCTTGGGGCTCTGGCATTTTTATAAAGCAGATGTTACAGCAATAGATGTGACTGCAAGAAAAACAACTGCTGGGGAAATCTACACCTCTTTTGCATGAGAATCACAGTGCAGCCAGTCGGTGTCATTTTAAAGTAGATAAATCAGCCTCGGGTCACTCCCATGGGGTGACTCTGGGCAGTTGCACAGGCAGGTGAGAAGTGGCAGCAGATATCAGTGTTTAACATGATATGAGAGAGCTCAACATATTTGTACTTCAGTATTTGTAACTTTAACAGGATCCTGTTAAAGTAACATTTAACATTTTTTATGTGCCATTACAGCATTTAAAAAATTGCTAATTTTCATTACTTATGTAACTGAGTAAGCAGAAGGACTATCAGCATCCAAGAGCATTAGTTGCCAGTTGTATTCTTGTGAAGTTTGCAATATGTGGACTGCAAATGATAAGATTGTGCTCTAGAACTGGAAGAGAAACAACTGTGCATGAAAAACTAGTTTTGGGAGAACTTAGACACCAGGTTTTTATTTTTAAAGCGCATGTGAATATGCCCAAATTACACAGGCTTTTAAATGTTTTGGGTTTTTTTTTTAATAAATTCTTTTTCTTTCACAAGAAATGCAATAAGGAGCATTCTGCTGCTTGTTGCATGAGGAGCAGTGCAGAAGTCTCATCAGCCTGCTGTGTAGCCTAATCTGTGCTACTACACCCTATAAGAAAGCAAAAGTGCCAACTGTTTCTGCACATAACACACAGCTGCATTTACTTCGTGGTATCAGAAAGGCTCCTTCTAACAAGTCAGTTTCAATGGAACAGTAAATACTTCAGGCACTGACACTCTGTTCTGACTGTTTATCATGAAAACCCAGATCTCCTGTTACAGAAGCTTGTTACTCTTCAAGATTTTTTTTTTTATCTTGCAAAAGGTAAAAATGCACTTATCATAAAGCTTTTATTGAGTAAATCCACTAAATTCCTCTTAAAAATACCTATGGGAACAGAAGCATTGACTTCCTCAATGGCAAAGAAACCCCCACATTTTTTCCTATTCCCTGTAGGAAAGAAACTTGAATAATTTTAGACACATTGGGGGGTTTTCATCATTCTCAACATCATTCCTGGGCATCTGGCTGTACCAGCTCATAAGCAAAATGCTCTGCAATACTCTGTGCTAATATGAGAGGAACATGCTCTGCCAGGGAGCCAAGTACCAGATAGTGCTGCAGAGTGTGAAAGCTTCTCTTTCTAAAAGCTGTAACTTGCTGTACCCGAAACTGCTACAATTATCTTTTTGGCAACTGTAAGCAAAGCTTCAGGGTTCTATTTCATTTAAATACTTTCTCTTCTGCCATGCTCCTTTGATGGTCCAAATATAAAGTGCAGGACCAACACAGAACTAGATCCCAGTAATTTATTTAAAGTTATCTAAAGCACTTATTTAAAACCAAACCAAACCCATCTCCCCACAAAAAAAAAAAAAAAAACCAAAACCCAACAGAACAAATACAAAAAAAAAAAACCAACCCAAAACAAAAATGCAAACCCCAAACCCTAAACAAACAGAACCACTGACCCTGCATGCAAATACATCAGCCTGCCACAGACAATCTACAGCACAGTCCTCAGGACAAGATGCCTTCAGCACAAATTCAATAAAACACTGCTCTGGTTTAGCCCCTGCACTCATGGATTAGTGAGACGGAGGAGCAGCTCATATTTTATCATATTCACAAAACACCCACCAACTATTCAAAAGCCAAACAATCCCAACACAGAATCAGAAAGCATTTCCAGCAAATTTTAAAAACATGTACATGGCTCACTGTTACACGAGTTATTAAGATACCTTCCAGTCTTAAATCTTACAATGCCTCAAATGAAAGCAACATTATTTAAAAGCTAGCTTTACTGCAAATCTGAACACTGGATGCTCACAGCTAATGAGAATTTTTATGTATCCTTTAAAAAAAGTAAAACATGCAAAAGATTTAAAGAAATCAGCTAACTGTGATACTAACTTTCCTACAGATCAAGTGCTTCAATTCCTAACCATCACTTTAAAACTAAATCACTCAGCCTTCCATGCTTACAATTTCATTTTCTAAAACCAAACAGAAGTGCCTCCCAAGTTGGGAACTTCCTCAGAAATATTCTTTATCAAGAGACTACAACCAGCAGTCTGACCAACAGACACATAAATTTAGAGGCAATACTTCAGTTTATCTGTTAAACAACATACTAAGAGAAAGCATATAAAAATCACATACAGTTCTTTACTTCAGAATGGAAAGATCACTCTAGAAACTCAGCACTCAAAAACCCAGTTCAAACTACATGCAGACATTAATTTGAAAGCTTCAGCATATTTTGACATTCATATAAAATAATGTTTCACAAAGGCAGTGACCAGCTATGAACAACAAACTGAACAGATTTCACTGTGTACTTCAATCACTAATGACTGAATCTCCAACATGCAAACAAAATATCAAACTTCAGTTTCAAACGTTTTGCCTGCTTGTTTAATCCTCTGTATGCAATTTCTGTCTAACAGTCACCCCTCGTAAACACTAAGTTTGCCTTTTGTTATCCTGAGCACATTAATTTCCTACCACCGACCACAATTTAAGAAGCCATTACATACCTGCAGTTAGGAGGAGGATCAAGGGTTATTTCAGCTAGCTCCTTCTGGATTCTGTTGGTGAAATGAGAACAGACACAAAGCATTTGAGATAGTCTATAGAATAAATCAGGGAATTACACTGCCCTCTACCACCATGCAGTTAAATGCAAGATTGGCTTTGCCTTCAGTAATGCTAACATGGCTGCTTCCTCTTTGTTCTCAGAGGCATAACCCAAATCCCACAGCTGAGAAACTTTGCAGCTTTTTTCCTGCTCCACGCTGCATGTAAACAGAACACTTACAGCTGAGCTGGGTAGAAATTTCCCACAACTATTCAGAAAAGTAACTCTTTTTCACATCCGAGCACTTTTTACCAGGGAGATTTTCTTTTCAAGCTAATATGCAAATGAGGCGGGGGTGGGGGGGGGGAGCCTGCACAAGCAGATTTGACAATGACTTTAAACCAGAGCTACAGGACCTGTGACTGAGGCTCAAATGAACCGTGCTGGCAGCAGACACACTCTTTTCACAATATTTTACCTATTGCTTTGCAGTGTTTAAAAAGTGGATTTACAGATCTGCCGGGCTGTCTCTGCTACTGGAATAATCTCTCTGCATCAACTTTGCTTCTCTCCATACCTTCTGCTGCCTTTCCTCCTGCAACCTTATACAGTAGCTGTATTTCTGTCCTAAAAATTGATACAATAACTTGAAATAATCTGTGGATAACTTTACTCTATTACAAACATTCGCAAGGAGTTAGGATCTGAAAAATGAGTACGGAAAACTTCCTGTCAATTTAAGTTTATTCAGGTACATAGGAGGTGCAATTTCAAAATAAACATGGTTAACTCCTCTTAAAAAGTTCAAGACTTCTCTTCACAAAAGGAGCCATAAGAGCAATACTGTGAATTTCATGCAAATAGCAGGTGTTAAAAGGTGAGCTAACAGAAACTGCTCTGGATGTCCTTGCTTTTATTCCAATAAATTCAGTCAGCCTACTGAACTATCTGAGCTGGAATTAGACTTGCAACAATTAAATGAAATAAAGACAATATGGCAAAACTCAGCGTCAAAAATCTGTATCTTAGGCTGGTCAAATAAAGACAAGTAACAACAAATTACAAGTGCTACATAGTAGTTGCGAAACTTTTTTCTCTTCAGCCAGTCCTATTTCAAAGGGTTTCTTTAACAAGCTCAAAAGTCATCAAAGCCAAGCAGCCATTCTCTGCAACAATTTTAACATATTTCAAAAAGAATTTACTAAGTTTAACTCCAATACAAAATTACTTAAGTGTTCGTAAAAGTCTGAACTACAACAGTCACGCTGAATTAGCAAAATTTGAAGCTACTACAGCTATTTTACAACTTTTCTTGCTACAGGATACTTGTGAATGTTTTCAAAGAAAAGCAACTCCAGGGAAAGGACTGGAAAGTTATGTTTCATCTCCAAAGACAGCTGGAATTAAAGTATTTCGAGTATTTCACACAGCTGATCTTTGAGAAAATTACCAGAGTGTACATCTTGAGAGCCAGACTGCCAATAAATATATATGTAAATGAAAGTGCAACCAATATAACTAAACAAGGTTTCTAAAGATTCTCATATTTAAAGGTAGAGGCTACCTGTAGAACACCGCAGTTTAAATCCACAGATCCTAAGGGAGAAAACTCACCTAAGTTTCTCCCAGGAGAATGGCAGAATGAACCCATTCCTTCAAGGTGCGTAAGGCTCTCCTGTGCATCATCATGAAAAGCTCTCATAAGACCCAGAGAAGCCACTGGGGTTTTATGACTTCTTTAATTAGACAGCATTGCCTGTCATCAGTCTACCAACCATAATAAAATACTCCAGGAGGACTCCACCCTATACCAACCAGGCATGGAAACCTAACTCGGAAAAAAAACGCCAAAGCTCTCTGGCACATTTTTGCAAAAACAAAACGTACCTAGGTGCCCTGCTCCCAGTCAGCCTGTAAGTTACCAAGTTCTGTACCAACTCTTCAAAAGACATAAGACCATTCTGTATAACTGTTACCCCAACAAGACTTGAATCAATTAAAACATTGCTTAGCAGGCTCCTGTCAACTACCAAAGTTGGTAGTTCACTCCCTTCCACATAGCTTTACAAGAAGAATGCCTCTGCCCTGACAAGTGCAGTGCGAGTACTGCCACTCCAAGTACTGTGCAAAAATACTGCAGGATGTTTCACTCCCTCCTTTACCTTTTTGCACTAGTAGATAACTTAGCAGTAGTTTTGCTGGATAGTTTGGTGTTCTTCTTCTGCTGGGTGGCAGAGGGTTTTCGTTCTTCTTGCTCTTCAGGTTCAGGTGCAGGCGGATCCCTCTGATCAGCATCTGAACTACCACTGCTGGTACTTGGACTTTCATCGTCTGACCTCTGTCTATCACTGGACATCGTGGGGAACTTTTTGGGGAAAAAAAAGAGGCAGAGTTAATACACAAGGAAGGACTCTCTCTTGTCATTCCCCAAGCTCCACTGACCTCTGCCTACCACTGGACACCACGTGGAACATTTTTGGGGATGAAAAGAAGGAGAGTTCACACAACAGGCAGGACTCTCTCTTGACGTTTTCCAAGTTCCAGAAAACTTTGTATAGGTGACACGTCAGTTTCAGTGAGAAATTAATCAAAATATACTTCCTTGTCTCATAGCCGAGGACTGGAGTTTGACAGCTACAAAGCAATATTTACACTTCTGAAAATACAGATATTTCCAATTTTTAAACCCACTCGCATTTTTTTCATACTTTAAACAATATGCCAATTGTCGACTTTGTTCTAAGGCATGAGACAGATTTAGCAGGGTACTTAGGCAATGAACATTAATAACTTATGACACACTGTAAATAACAGACCTCATTGAAAATGTTTTTTAAAAAGTCACTAATAACCTGTAAATATTTACACTGGAGCAGAGCATTTTATTGGGTCCAAATGCCAGATCCCCCCTCTTCCCCTCTCTCCGAGAAAATACACTGCCAGTAACACTCGGGTTGATTTCAGATGGAAATGTACACTTGCTCTAAGCGTTTAAAGGGCTGGCACGGGGGGAACGAGGTTTGGTTTTTTTATTGGTGGTAGGGCTTTTTTTAGTAAGGGGAAAAGCCCCGCGACGCGTTTAAAGCCACTGGGGTAGCAGCAGCCCCGGTTATTTACATGGCCAGCAGCGAGAACTGCATTTGGCCACCACAGAGCTGCCGGAGGGGGAAGAAGCATAATTCAAACTGCACCTTCTGCACAGCTCTCCCCGCCGCCGCTCCCCGCGCAGCTCCGCCAGGCAGACCGACATTTTTCCGCCGATCGGGAAAGGCGGGGGGGGTGGGGGGGGGGGAAGAAGGAGGGGGCTGCCCCGGCGGCCGGGGGGGCCCGAGGAGGAGCGGCAGGAGCTGCGGCAGGGCTGGATCCAGGCGGCCGCCCGGCCGCGCTTTGTGGGGAGCGCCAGCCCGCCTCGGCTCGCCTCGGCTCGGCTCGGCGGGCGGCGGCGGCGGCTCGCCCGGCCCCGCTCCGCACCGTGCGTGTGCACCAAGTGAGGCGTGAACTCGGGCCGGCCCCGCGTCCCCGGCCGCCGCCAGGCAGCGAGCACCGAAAACAAGAACAAAGCTCCTCTACCAGCCCCCCCGCCTCCTCCCCGCCTCCCCCCACCGCGCTCGCCCAGCCGCCGCGGCGGCCGCCTCGCCCGCCGCTCCCTTACCTTCGCCGGCGTCCTGTCCCGCTGCTGGGTCGGAGGGGCGGGATGGCGGGGGGCCGGGCCGGGCCCGCGGCGCCCGAGGAGGGGACGGAGGCGGCCGGGGGGCTCTACGGCGGCGGCGGCGGCTCTGTGGCCGGGCAGTGTGGAACATTGAGAGCCGGAGCAGGGGGGGACGGGGGGAGGCGCGGTGCGGCCCCGCGGCCGGCGGGTGGCGCTGGCGGGCCCCGCTCTGCGGCGCGGGCTCCCGCGGCGGGCCGGGGGGCCGGGGCGGGGGGCGGCGGGCGCGCGCCGCGGAGCGGAGCGGAGGCGGGGAGGGGGCCCGGCCGCCCCCGGGCTCTCCCCGCCCCGCCCCGGCTCCCCCGCCCGCCCGCGGCTG
This sequence comes from Haemorhous mexicanus, assembly GCF_027477595.1. Classification (NCBI taxonomy): domain Eukaryota; kingdom Metazoa; phylum Chordata; class Aves; order Passeriformes; family Fringillidae; genus Haemorhous; species Haemorhous mexicanus. The sequence goes on along the minus strand of NC_082348.1, from coordinate 23,459,088 downwards.
CCGGCGGAGCTCCCGGCGAGCGGGGGAGGGGAGAGGGGGCGCTCGCTCCCGCCTGCCGGCCGCCGGGGTGCGCGCACGCGCGCTCCCGCCGCGGCCGGGGGCGCGCGTGCTCCGGGCCGGGCAAGGACAAAGCGGCGGCCCGGGAATGGGGGGGTGGGGATCGCCCCTCGATGGCCGTTCGACCCGGCCCGGCGTCACTCGCAGCCGGCAGCTGAGCCCGGCTCCCGAGGGGCTCCAGCCTCCGGCCGCCGCGGGACTCGCCGGGCCGGTGCCCAGCAACGGCGATGCCGGGGGGGCGTGCGGTCTCCAGAGCCCTCGGCCTCGCCTGCCTCACACCTCACACGCCTCGGCTCCTGCCTTGCGCCCCGTGTCGGGGCAGGGACCCACAGGGACGGGACCCGGCGTGGTTTCTTACCCCGCCACCACAAACGCCTGCCCTTGGCACTTTGTCACACATGGGAACTGGAAAAACACCGGCCACCCTGCAGCCTCTCCGCTCCGAATAGAAGTGTTCGGCATCAAAACCAGAGTTAGCTGTTCCGCGAGCAGCCAGCGCACCAAATCCCAAGTGTTTTAAAGAGGAAAGGGGACGATTGATAGCGATTGTGGTGCCACAGAAAGGTGCTATGATATGGAGATGTAGATTGTTTTCTGGCCCCTTCCAAATGCACGGTGGTGGTGTGCACTGAACAGCTTCTCACACTGCCCAAAGCAATCCACCAATTTAGAGAATGTAAATACTCCAATCGTAGACCCTGATCACGCTGACATTAAAATCCCTTTTCTTTATAAAGGATCTTATCCATCTGTGAAAACTAGACGATGTTGGTGTGGTGGATAACTGGCTTCTGCAGAGGAGAAATTAACAATTACTATAAATGTTTGTGAAATTGACATGAAATCTCAAGACTAACAGTTGCTGACCAGCACAAGGGCTTTTGCCTGGATTGCTTTCATCATCAACAGTCTAATGACTTAAAACTGCTGTGTTTTCTTAGCTTGTGCAAGATCAAGGGCTCAGAGAGCATATACCATGCTCTAGAGGGAATAAACAATTGGAGTGTCAAGGAATATCCTTCACTGGACTTAGCTGAAGTTAACTCAGTTGAAAAGTATGCTGAAGATTTGGCAGGAAAGTTGAATGATATGATGTGGAGGAATACTGGAGGTTGGTTTGTTAAAGTAGGCTATAGAGAATTCCCAGCTCACCACTACAGGCAATTTGCCCCTGAGGTATGCTGTAGAAAATTCCTAGCATAAACAGTATCTGGCATGATGAGCAATCTGGGCATAATTAGTAAAAGGGGAAGCACAGCAATATCAAAAATCTATCAGTCAGCACTGGGAGCCTTTTCCCTTTCCCCTCCTCCCATTCTGTTGATGATGCTCAAGATGAAGCTTGCTGGAATTTTGAAAGTCAGGATTAAGTCTTTAAAATTATTCCAGGGGAAAATTTGCAGTCATCCCCCCAAAAAGTAGTAGAAGAATGTACATCTACAGAATGAAAGTAAGTAGATTGGCCAAGAGGTGTACACCACATCAGCTACTACATGTGTGGTTTTTGTGGCTTTCCGGATACAAAGTGAAAATTAAGAAAGCCCACTTAAGGGAGACTAATAGAAAAACTATTCTAGCTTTTATTTTTTCCCAGCATTTTTTACTATATTAAAATGAATTTACTACACCAATGTGTGGACATAAAGATATTTATTTGATTGCATATTCATTCATTTGACATCAGGTCTCAGAGGATGACACTTTGTTCTTACGAGGTTGTACGTTGCTTGGCTGTGTTTGTTATTCACAGAAAGAAAGGGTTCTTTCTTTGAAGGAGAGGGGAAAATGCCAATTTTAGTAGCCATTGTTACAAATCTACATCTTTGTGACTTTTCATATCCCTCGTAATCTGACTTCAGTGTAATTTCAACTGATGTACAGAATAATAGATGTGTTTTCTCTGTCAGTTTATTGTGTGCTCAAATTGTGGAAGTGCAGCTGACATTGCAGAGCCTTCCCGAGGAAGTCCTGGGTGCTCAGGCCTACATTTTGTTCCCAATCAGTTGCCTTTGTTGTTTCTGTTTTGTTTGTTTTGTGTTCTTTGGGGTATGTTTTTTAGAAGCCCTGTTTGCAAACGGTGGTAGATTTTTAGATATTTCTTTCAGAAGTAGATGTTTATTTCAGAAGCCCTTTTTGTGTCTGTCTCCCTCCCTGTTCTATCAGAGCACAGATATGAAGTTTCTGTTAGCACACAGAGGTTGAACAGCTGCCTTGGACTGCACAGACATCTGAACATATTTTTCTAGGTTTAGGAATTTAGAGTTGAGTCTCCTCCATCTTATGAGAAGTTCTTAGATAGCAAACAATGGGACCAAAACAAAGTGAAAAACATTTTGATCTCCTAGCCCCAATAATTTAAGGGCATACAGGTGGTAATAAGGCCAGCATTCATTTTGCATGATTAAGAGCAGCTCAATGGAAAATTCTACTTAATATTTACAGTTGTGTACTTCATCTTTTTTATTACAAAGTCATAGTTTCCTGACAGTAAATTCATCACCTACAAATGCATCTTTCTGTCCTAAGGATGTTTCCATTCCAGGTTGTGTTAAAGCCCCTGTTGGACTCCTACTACAGCACCCTACCACAGTGCTACAGATAGATGGGGACAAGCTGCAGAACCAGGTAATGAACAGTTTTATTTTTTTTTAAGTGGATGGGGTAAAATTTGATTGTGTTTTTGTTTGTGGGTAATGTCACATTAGCAACTAGTGCTCCTTGTAAGGTAGCTCTTTTTCAAATATTCAGTGTGTCTTGTCCCAAGATAATTAACAGTTTTTACAGAGAGTTGTAGGAAAGCAGATTATGCAAAGATCTTGGGCCAAGAAGCGATATAGTGACTTACAGAAGGGAGTACAAGAAGCCTCACAGTAGCTGCAGCTCATCCTGTTGTGCCTTCTCCATAACTTTGATTATTCTTACATTGGGATGCTGTGGATTCTTTGGGGTTTATAAAGGAAAAACAAGCCCCTTAAGAACAATGTCCCTACTTCATTTGTGTTCTTAAGGATTTACAAGAACAGCAGAGGTAAGTTTTTTGAGAAATAAAGTCAATGTGGCAGTGGACAGGAAGCAGCCAATAGAAAGCCACCTCCTGGTGCCTTTATCAGCTAGTGTTTAACCCATCTGTTGGTTTTGTATTGCCACCTTTCAAAGTTTGGCATGGGAATATGGTGGAGGAAGGATGGGAAGGGGGCTGGGAGGAAGAGATGAAGGCAAGAGCCAGAACACTGCTGGGCTTCAGTTGTTCTTGTTTGAAGAATGACTTTTTGGAGGCTGCTGTAGCTCAGCAATAATCTCGAGACTGCTGTAATGCAGCCTGTCCTGAGGCCTGGAACTTGGGATTCTTACAGGACTTTTCAGGATATCTTTCCTTCTCTGAATCCTTGCATGCTTGAATAGAATCTGGAGGAGAATTTTGCTGACTTTTTTTAACACAGGAGTTAGCTGTTTAGCTAGGATTCTTTATAACATTGAATACTGCTGTATCTAAATCCATAGAAAAATACTTAGCATGAGCTAAAGCACTACATATATTAATTAATCTTCATCATAATCCTAAGAAGTAAACCATAAGTCCTTCTGTTCAGCATACATTGTATTTGACAGTTGTATTTTACACACTGGAAGACTAAATGGCTACTGGTTGGCTACTGGTTTTTAATGGGCAGATTAGCATTAGGTGCTTAAAAACATAACAGATAAATGCATATTTCCAAAGCACAAAGTTATGTGGGTATGTTTGCATTACAGTGTTCACATGCAGTTCTTGTGTTCTGTTTTGTAAATTCTTTCCTTGTGTGTGGATTATTGATGCAAGGAAAAAACACAGTGGCCTCTTTGGAGTTCCTGTAGTCTTTCATATGAATTCAGTGCTGTGTGTGTTAAATGAATATCGGTGCTTTAAAAAAATCCATACTTTATTTCTTGTGGAAAGCAGCTTGTATTCACTAGGTTTTAATTGCTATAGTTTCCATTTTACTCAGAAAGCTTTAGGAAAAACAAGAAAAATTAGAGAAAATTAAAGTGGAATTGTTCTTGGCTACTGGACAAAAGTAATTTGACTCTCATAAGGACATTTCCCTCAAATAAATAAGCATTATTCCATCTGTAAGTAAGAGGATTTTTTCCCTTGAAATTTTAATTGTAAATTTCTCCTTGATGTATAGATATGTGTAGTTACAGTTGCTTTAATGCATTTCATTTTTAGTGCAGTGCCTTGAATATTTGACTACAGTAGAGTAAAATGTAAATACAGACTTTACCTGTAGCAAAGTGTGAGAACAATAGGTCTATAAGTAACATTATGAATTCCATAAAATTCTTTTGTGGTGTATATTCATCAACACAGTGTGTAAATCATAACCTAGGAAGAGCATGGCACTACAGATAGAATCCTGGCAGACCAGCATTTCTGGAAAACTTTCAGTGTGAAATCTGCCCTTTTTCTGCTCACAGGGTGTAGTAAAATTGTGTTGTCATTCTTGGTGTGTGATAATCTGCTATGAAAACTGTAATAGTGAATAATGTTGAAGGCCTAGTGAAAATTACATTTACCTTTTACAGGTAGAGACATTTCACTCCTAAACTACCTCAGATTGAATTATGCGTAAGTCTACACACAAGCATGTAGGGGGATACAGTGTGGGTAAATGAAGGTGATATAGAAGGTAATCTTATCCCCCAATGAGTTGCAGCTGGACCAATTACTAAAGATTAGAAGCAGGCCTGATCTTAACAGGCCACACCTGTAGCCAATGTGAACAGTGGTGTAAAAGAGTGGATTGGTGGGCTCTGGAGTCAGATGGCTGCTGCAAGGACCAGGAACAGGCAGTTCCTGGAGGAGCTGGCTGTGAGAAACATCAAGGAGGTATGAAGCTCTGCTGGTATGAAATCCTTGCACTATAATGATGTTAGAACTCGTGCTAGCTAAGACAACACAAGCATATGTCTTAGTGCTATCTACAGACTGCTTAGACTGGAAACCTTTGGCTCCATAAAAGCTGTGGCTCCAAAAGACCAAAGTTTCAGTGAAAGCAGAAAGTGAATAGGCTGGTAGTAATTGAGCTGATATTCTCATTGATGCCAGCCAAGGGAAGGTAAGATAATTATAAAGTCAAATTCACCTAGCCAAGTTGAGGTCAGAAAGAAATGTATACATGAGGCAGACATTATTCATAAGCTGATGGATGTTTTTATTGAAAAGCAATAATTAAAAAGTACATGACTAAATTGGCCCACCTGACTGTGTTATTAAGAGAAAGGACCTGTCCAGGATCCTTACTGCCTCAGTCTGACTAACCTATTTATTTCCCTGGGGTTAGGTGAGTAAAAGATTTCCTTCATAGCCTTTAGGGCTGGTGACAATTGCACAAATTGTCAATAAGCTTTATCTGGCTTGTCAGCATTTTGGTGCTTCAGTCCCCATCAGGCTCTTCAAATTCTGACATCCCATTGAGGAAGGGACCTATCAGCATTTAAATAAAATCTTACGAATTTCCTGAGAGCCATCACACCTTCTAGTAATGAGTCCCAGTGCTTTACATTTGCCTGCCTGGACAGCCAGGGACACTTCTGAAAGCACCCTAATTATAGGGTAAGGCCTCTACATATTTCCCATTATCATGTCTGCACTGTGTAAAGACTTGCTTGGCTGATGCTGTTTTGCAATAAAGAAAAGCAATACCTTTTTTAGCTTATGAAGATTAGGATTACCAAAGACTCCTGTGGAATAACTTTGTGGCGTCTTGCTTTTTGACTAGGAACAAAAAGCTATCTGCATTTGTGCACTCTGTTCATGTACAGGAGCCCTGATCTCCCACAAAGGGACAGGAAAGTGAAGTCAGGGCCCTGTCATGATAAATCACCCCTGCAAATAACTGGGCAAGGCTGGTCTTCCATAGCCCTGACTCAAGCATGCTGGGCAGTCTCTGCAATACCAGAAGGTGCTGCAACTCCCAGCAGTTTCTTTTGTGCCCTGGTCAGTGGGACTTGTGTCCAGTGTTTCCAGTTGCAGCAGGAGTATGGCTCTCCACCCATGGTGGTGGGGAGGGCAGCCTCAGCTAAAGCATTCCCACCTATGTGATCTGCTGCCTCCTGTGCTGGAGCAGTTGCATGCAGGTGGAGAGCCTGAGTGGCGAGGTCTCAAATAATTGCAGCTAAAGTCATCTAAGATGGAAAGTCAGGCCCTGGAAAAATACTAGCAAAACTCAAGAGCAAGAAAAGATTTCATCCTCAGGGCAAGTGGAGGCCTTCTGTTTGTCATTCAGCGCATTGAAATGTTTCTCTGAAGTATTTGAGTGGTGAAGTGGTGCAAACTTAGAATTGAGTTGCTTTAATGTTAGTCATTTTTATCACCCTGTCTGTGTGATGTCAAGATGTGACTGTCTTCAAGTAGCTCATTTAGTATCACCAGCCAGAAATCGTTGCACAGGAAAGAAGTTATGATTAGCAGGTGTGAGACCAGTCTGATTTTAGTCTTGCCCCTTGGTTTCAATAACAAACTCTTCTTTGAGCTTTTGTTCCTTTTTGTAATGAGAATTTCTGGTTTAGGATTTGGAGCAGCACCCTCTTTCCGAGTGAGAACTGCACCAGGCGCTCTCTGGAGTCCTTCCCTACTGCTCATGTGGCTGGGTGCCAGCTGGTAGATGAGTGTCCTTCCTGGCCAGCCACTGTGCTGTCTGTCCTGAGCTCCCAGCAGAGAATGAGAGACCAAGGATGTTCTCTGTGCCCCTGTGGAGCACAGCTGCACTGCTGAATGAAGGTATTTCTCAATTTCTTTTTTGTCTTAAATAGTCATTGTGTCATTTCCCTACCTTTATTCACATGTATGTCCACAGACTGACTGCTGTGTGTTTTCCAGTGTAGTAATCCAAACTGCTTCTGGAGTCCTCTTTCACAATGCAGTGTGGCACTGCAGTTTGTGCTTTCACTTACAATGTTTAATAAATATGTAAATTAACCTACTTCATCTCTTTAGGTAGGAGACTTGTATGTCTGCACTTGTGTGTCACAGAATATGCTATTCATGAAGATGGCACAGTGGGGCAGGAACTTGAGATAGAATTCAAAATATTATTAGCACAATAAAAGTGTGAGTTAAAGCCTAAATTTCAAGTATTTTAATGTCTCCAGCTGGAGTTGAGCTGAAATGATGCTCTTGTGTTCTGTGCAACACTGGTGAGAAAGTATAGGAAATGCAAGCTTAATTCATGTCAGCTCTGCTTGGATCAGACTACCTGTAGTATTGCCTATTCATACTGGAATTTCTAACAGTTATCATTTGTTATGTTTTCACTAATATTTAACATGAATATTAACATTCTGTGGTTTTATGAGTGCTTTTGGGTTAAATAAAAATAGAGAGGACTGTGCTATGACAGAACAAATAAGAACATGGTGCTAACTTCAAAACAGCAGAAAAAAATATGCCAATGAAGCTGCTTCCACTCATCTAACATCAAAAGATGACTTTACTTTGTACTGTATCCATGATCTTGAAAGCCACCAAAAATCTCTCAGGGGTGTTCTTATTCCTAAGTTACCTTACGTTGTTTTAATTAATTAGCTAAATGGAGATCATTATTCCTGAGGTCTGCTTATTTTTGTCTCTCTTTCAGCCATGTGTGAGAATGAACTTCTGGCCTTTGCTGTCAGGCTGATCATGATTTTAAATAGTAATGTTCTTCCTAGTAGACTGTATTAATCCTGCTGGTGGAAATTTTAAGAAAGATTAATTTGATTGACCAGGATGTTCTAATTTAGTGTTGAAGTGGAACACAGGTTAAAGCTAAGTGTTTGAATGCCAACATATAAACAGATGGCCAGGTTGTTTTGAGAAAAGCTAGCAATTCCCATCAATGCTATACATATGATATCTCCTAATATCCAATATATAGTTATCTGGTGCATTGGTGTGGTACTTTATTCTCTCAGTATTAAATCAAGGATAAAGGAGATATAGAACCAAAATGACTCAGTTAATCAGAAGTATCAGCATATCAATTTAATAATTTTGCAAGGTGCATTTTAAGTCTCCAGCTCTGGCTGAAACACTTGTTTGATATCTCTTTCAATTAAGAAATCCCAAAACAAACAAAGCTCTTTTTAATTATGTATTATTTTTCATTGGTTTCTTGTACCAAGGAAGCAGTGAAGTCAGTCTTTACATTCACAAATTTATCTTTCACGGAATTCTACACAACAAGTAAACATGTAAATGGAAAAAGTTTTAAAAGTGCAACACAACTTCTTTTCTCTGCATTATTTCTTAGCAGTTACTATGCTGTTGATGGGGTCATTCTGAACCACTGAAAGTCACGGTTCATACAAGCAGTATCCAGCAGAATAGGAAGTGCTTTTGTGCCTGAGGCTCAGGGCTGGCAAGTGATAATCTCTGGTTCTGCCCCCTGTAAAAAAAAAAAAAAAGAGAGAGAAATGAAAATGAGTGGGAGAACTTTCAGTGAACGGGGAAGGACTGTATTGTAGGGAGACCTGAGCATACTTAGCAGAGTAGGTCAACCTTCTTTGGTGGGCAGTAACCATGCAGCAGTCATGGGACTTAATATATTTTAAAGAAATGGACAGATTTCTGGGAAAAGGCACTCCCTGGAAATGTACAAAATGCCTTCTGATTTGAGGTTATGCCTGTCCACCTTTGCTTCAGTACCTGGCAAAGGAGCTGAGAGATTGCCAGGATCATATCTGAAGAAGCAAACTTGTATTTTGTTCTGAAGTGTGCTCAAGTTAGAAACATTTCTTCATAAAACAGAGCTTCCAACTAAAAGATAAATAGCTCTTTTTTGCCAAGCAATAAAAAGGGGAGATTTCTATTCTGTCTTTGGGTGTACCTGCTCAGTAATAGTTACCCTGCTGCCTGGAATCTAAGAGGTTTGCGTCCCTCTGTAGGCTGGCCCTCCACAGAATTTGGATCAGTTTCAGAATCATTATTCAATTTAAAAGCTTTATTTTCTAGTCACTACCTGGAACAGCTTATTTTCAATGTTCTCTCCTGCCATCTACTTACATTGTGAACAGTGTTTCTCCTAAACTCAAGGGTAAGTCTCATGACAGCAGAAGACATTGAAGACTTCTGAGGCCCTTGCAGAAACAGAGAGGAATAATCACAATGCTCAAAGCCGTCAGGGAAAAGTATAACATCTTCCTTTAGCTCTGCTAGCCCCACAATGTACTCAGCTTAAAGCATCAATGAAGAAAAGAGGAAGAAGAAAAGGTCAGAATGGAGAGTGCGAAGAGAAAATAAGTCAGGTAAACCCTGTCTGGGGAAAGGAAAGAGCGAATTTAGAATTGCGGCCAGTTGTAATATTGGTTATTAATTAGTGAGAGATCAGATACTGTGGGAAGGGCAGCAGAGATTGACAGATGAGATAGATAGCATTGCTGCACTCTGACCTCAGAGTCAGAGAGCCACTCTGTGTCTGACTTCCCTCCTCTGTAAAATAAGAATAGTTCCTATTTATGTTTCAGGGTCCTTGGAACCATTAATCAGTTAATATTGTTAAAGCTTATTGAGACCATCAGTTGGAAATACAGAATAACCTGTGTCTTCTGGACTGTCTTTTGCATGGCTATGTAATCTAGCCAAAGTGATTTTAAAAACAGGTACAGAACTTAAAAATTCAAAGTTTGTTGGAAAATAATCAGTTTTAAAATTAGGAGAAGACAGGGTTGTTGTGAAACACATCTAATTTTAAGGCAGGGGAGCACTACTAATACCCTCCGTCCCCATTTCCATGAAGCACAATCAAGCCTCAGACTTGACTGCCCAGGCTCCTTGTGGGACTATATTCTGGAAATAAAATTTACTTTTTCTCTGGAAGGAAAGAGTTCATTTCTTTTCAAGAGCTGAAAGTGAGATGCCAACCTTACCTCTTCCCTCCATATCATGTATTTATCCTGCCACCAAAAGAGAGAACTGTTCAATAGTTGCTGTTACAAGGAAGGTCAAACTATGGCATTTTTTCTGGAAAAGTGCAATAGAGAAATGGAGAGATCTTAGCTCTGTAGGGGTGGGTGATGCAAATAGAGCTGCAGCCCTTGTGCTCCTCTCTTGATGTCTGCCTTTCCACAGTTGTGCAGGGTGGGACTTGCACCACTGACGTGGTTGTGAAGAGCACGGTGGCCACAGGCAGTTTGGGAGAGCATTGCTTTTACATCGTGTTCAGCACTACCCACCACAATGTTCTGAAATAGCAAGGAGACTACAAGAGCTGATGAGATGTTCTGGCCCTCATCAAACCAATGTCAGGAATGGATTAAAATAATTCAGTTGCATTTTTAGGTTTAAAATTAGCATTAAACTTACAATAAATTACTAAATAATACCAAGACCTTTTCATTGTCAGATCAGGTTAATTATAATCTTTACAATTATTCACATTTTTATAACATTTCCAAACTAGTTATAGTGTTAGTGTCTATTTATATTTACTGATTATTAGTTACTCATCATCTGTCACAGAGCTCCATAACTTGTCTCACCATGACCTCTTTCCCAAGGCAGTCCTGGAGCATGAGGCTTCTTTAATTGAAGATTATTTTCCATCATTGTTCAAATGCCTATTCTGAACAGCTTCTCATTCTTGCGGTTTCAGTGTGCAACATTCTTTCTTTTTGCCCTCTCTGCTCCATCTTGGAGAATATCAATGATATCCAGAGCCTCTGATAACTGCCATCTCTTATGTCATGTGAAATATAAAGATTTTTTTCCATTTGTAGGTTCCATTGCTTGCATCATTCCTCTGTGCTCCCACAACTTCTATTCTCCGCAGGAGAGTTCTTCAAACTGTTTGTTACAGCCCCCAACAAGCTCCCAGTGGATCACAGGAGCTGTGAATTTTTAGACTCTCATCTTGAAGAAGCAATGAACTACTTTGACTTCCTGGCAGTCTACATCTGCAGCTGTTATATAAAGCTAGTTTTCACTTCTTTGCCTTGGAAGTGCTGAGCAGATGCTGTTTCCTCAGAGACATGGAAGGACTGAGTGGATAACATCTCCTCTGAGATGCCCTCCTCTTTTTCCTCACATAATTTGCGTGAAGATGAATGAATGTTCTTGCAAATAATTTGAGATGATATCCTCCAGAGGGTCTAGTTGTTGAGTAGTGTCAATCTTTACTCCCCAAAAAGCTAGTTTTTAATCTTCATATTCTCATCCATTATATGTTTATTTATTTTTCTGTTCTCTGATTTTTTTTTCATCTTTCTTACTTTCTCTTTGTGTTTGTTTGCTTTCATATTCTTAAGTTCTCATGTCAGGTTGGCCATCCACCTCACTGCCTCATTTGACCTTTCATTCCAGCTCTTTCTATTTAAGTGCCTGCTTGTCCAGTCTTGTCACCTCTCACCAAAATAAACCAACTGCTCCTTGTTAGCTCTTCTGTCATCTGGTTTTAGGACTGGTTTCTTGAAGAATCAAAATGTCTGTGATACTGTACAAATGCATTTTAAGCCTTTGGCAAGACTTGGAAGAGGAGTTAAGGATTTAAAGAGTCTTTAAGTTTTATCAAAGAAGATAGCCACACAGAAAAAATAAATTATTTTTCATTCATCTGAAAAGAAAGAATGCAGTTTGATCTTATTTTTACTAGACAGTAAAAAATCCCTGCAGAGAACTGAGGGACTCAATGTATTAGGTATTAAGTAACACAGGCATTATAGTCTTAGTCTGTATTTCTCTCCTCTGTGGATTCTTCATAAAAAGTTTGATTTTGGGTTTTTCCACAGGTGCAGCCTTGAAATTTTTTTCTCCTGCGGGTATTCTTTGGTGTCCAATAAAAAGTGAATTTGTGGTGTATCATTAATATTATTGAGTATCAAAACCAGTTAGCCATAATGTGCACTTCTAATAGAAAGAAGACTTCATGGACTCTGGATATTCACAGAATTGTGGAGGGATTGTTTCTTAATCTACTTTATTGTTTAGGTAATAAATATTTTGGATAAGGCATCATATTTGGGGTTTTCTGATCCACTATATTGCAGTGGAATAGTAAGCAATGGTTATAGTTATAAAAAAGGCTCCCACAGTTTTTAAACATTTCTATATGTTACATAAGTTTTAGGAAGATTAAAGAAAACACATGCTTTCAGTTGCACTGCCTTTTGACAGTAGCGAGTTGAAGATTCCTTAACATATTCTTGGAATATTTCAGTCTTAACTTGGTTCTATGAAATTCTTAATAAAGGTGTTTCCCAAGAATATAGAAATCACAAGTGTGAAATCTGTTGTAAGAAATAATGAGCAAAAATCAGTAATATAGCAGTTGAAATCAAAGCAGAAAATACCTAAATCACTTGAAAAGGCATGAATTACAGTAAAGTAGCTCTGCAGTGCATAATGATTAGAAATCACTGTGGTCTGCAATAGAATGGACTTATCTTGCAGTGAAGGAGCCCAGGTCCTACACAAATGGCAGGGAATTGCTCCTGGCCAGGAATATGTGCTAGAAAATACCAGAAAAAAATGTTAAAAAAAAAAAAAAGCTGGGGCTTCATAATGATAATTTTTCACAAACATTCCTGCAGGTTTCATAATGATAATTTTTCACAAACATTCCTGCAAGACTCTTAATGCTCCTGTGTAAGTCACCCTATTTTGTTTGATGTATATAGAAGCAGTGAGTACATGTGAGATATTTTTATACACACACAGACTCTAAACTAAAACCAAGGATAAAGAAAAAATGGAAATTGTACTTAGGTGGATTTAGTGACAGTTAAATATTAATCTGAGTAAAAATGGGAACATTTTTTGCATCCTCTGCAGTCTGTTGTGCACTCTATGTTCTTGTATAATTATTCGTTTGCACCTGTGTGGAATGTTGCAATTCTTATTTCATAACATTTTGCCTTGGTTTAAGTTATACCATGGCTGCATGGGTTTGGTAGATAAATGACTTTTCTTATTTAGTTATTTTTTTTTTCCTCAGAACATATTAAATGTATTTCAGACCTGATCTGGTTCCAGATATGAATAGGTTTTCAGTAGCAGCATCATATATCTTAGTTGAAGGAGTGAAGAAAAAAAAGTGTTTTAACTCCAGTGCAGTGTTTTCATGCTTCAGCATATTTGTGTTCCCTAGGTGTCATGTAAGTGATAAATTAACACTTATGACAGCAAGCATATTTCTATATAACCTTCTTCACAGAAAGTGAGTAGTTATTAATTTTAATTGCTCTCTGGCCTCTGACTCTGCTAAAATTCTTGAACAGCATAGAATTTCATGGACAGGATTGGAGGGAAAAAGGCATAGCTAGATCATAAGAGGGGGCACCCATGTATTGTATTTTGAGTCAGTGTTAACTAAATGGTTAATATAAATCTTTTCAATTACAACCAGTTTGTTTTTACAAACCTGCCCTTGTCAGCCAACATCTTCAGTCATTAGTTTGCTTTTCCTTTGAAGATTCTTTCTCTAGGTAAAAAGCTGTGTGAAATATTCCCTGTGGAAAATTAATCCACAATATATTCCTGTTTTATGGAGCTCCTTGTAGATAACTGTGAAAGCTGAATCTGTGGGAATTTTCATTTTAGCCATGAAAAAAATGTATTGATGATACCAGTTGAGTCACCAGTTGATGATCTGGGGGCTGGAGCTCCTGTCCTTTAAAGACAAGCTGAGGGAGTTGGGGTTGTTCACCCTGGAGAAGAGAAGGCTCCAGGGAGGCCCTGGATCACCTTTCAGTACCAGAAGGAGCCTACAAGAAAGCTGGGGTGGCACTTTGTACTGGGGCATAAAGGGACAGGAGATGGGGTAATGGCTTCAGACTGATAGAGGGGAGGTTTAGTTTAGATATGAGGAAGGAATTTATCACTATGAGGGTGGTGAGGCACTAGAACATCTTTCCCAAAGAAGCTGTGGATGCCCCATTCTGGAAAGTGTTCAAGGCCAGGCTGGAGAGGGCCCTGACTTGCTTGGTCTAATGGACTCCCTAAGTGGGGTTGGACCTAGATGAACTTTAAGGTCCCTTCCAACCCAAAACATTCTATGATTCTATGAATGCAGCACTTCCTTGAGCAGAACAGAACCATGAAAAAGCCCAAAGTTGCTGTTACTGTCATCTTTCCATGCTGTTGGTAGCACTTAGACCAAATACTGTTGTCCTGGGAAAAAAAAAATTGAGGAGGCTCATTTAAAATTGGTATGAAACCTGAAAGATTGAATTTAGACCCAATTTGCACAGTTTAAATGTTTGATTTCCATGGGGTTGCAATTACACTGCAGCAGGTCTGGATCTGGATACACATTCCCTGCCAAGAGCAGTTGTACTGCCAATGGTTCTCTGTGTCAGAGTGTGTCAGTTGCCTCTCCTGCTTTGTCAGCTTTTGGTGTCACTAAATTGCCAAATTGCATCAATGCAGAAATGTAGCTGTGATTCTGGGATGTAATAGCTCCTTTATGTTTCTTAACTATATTCACAGTGTAGCATGCTGCTATCATCCCTTCGGGCTGCTGAGACAATGACTGAATTTAGACCTCCAACAACAGCAGCTTCAGTACCCTTATTAAAAATTAGATTGTCTTTGCTACAGTCTACATTCATCACATATTGATGTCTTAGATCACATCCTCTCTATCCCAGCCAAACCTATGTTACTGTTTTCTGTGGAGGGATAGAATGTAAGAAAATAAAGATAGTGCAGAAGGTAGCCTCACACCTGAGGAGCTGCAGCTGTACTGATCACCAAAGATTAGGAAAAGGCCTGCCCTTAATAGGCCACAGCTGTGTCCAACAAGACAAGTGCTGCAAAAGAGAGGGTTAGCTGGTTGGGGAGAGAGTTGGGGTTTGCTGGTTGTGCTGTGAAGAGAGTTGGAGTTGTTGGCTGTGAAGGAGTCAGTGCTGTGAGAAACTGCCCGTGAGAAATTACTGAGGAGGTATGAGACTTTTGAAACATGATGACAACAGCTTTCTTTGAGGACTGATGTGCAAACTGAACTCACTGTTTCTGATGTAAAAGGTTACTTAAGTTTGAGTCCCCTTCTGTCCCCTAAGTTTGAAGTATTTTCCAGTCCACAGGTGAACAGTGCTAGCCTGTATATTCTTCTCTACATTTCTCATTCTTTATTTTTCATAGGTATAAATCAATATCCAGAGGTGTAAAATCCAGAAAGTACAAGCTGTGCAGAAAGAATTTAGCTAATTAAATGTGGTCAACTTTTCCTGAAGAAAAGAAGTCGGATGTTTTGATAAACTACTCACTTAGCAGAAAGAAACAGAATATGTTAGTTGGTGTCTCTTCCATATGTATTTCCTCTCTGATTATGTCAGAAAGAGCTGTCTTTAGAAACCTTTAACCTTAGGAAATGTAAGATTTTTATTTACCTAAAATAGGAAATCATCATTTTTTGTCAACAAATGTTCTGAATGGAGTATTTTTTCTAGGTGTACTCTAAAGGAATCAAGGAACTTACTGAAAACTTTTCAGATGTTTGAGAACACTCTAGTCTTCATTGTCTATTAGTATGTATGTGCTTATAAGGAACTTTTTCTGTAGGCTGTGCAGTACATGTGGAAAAAAGTTTTTAAATGTATAAAGAAAAATTTGCATTTTTTCCTTCAAGACCTAATTTTTATTCTGTGCAAACAGAAAACATTCCCTACAAAATCCTCCATGAGATTGTTTATTTCTATTGTATACAATAGTGTATAATATATCCTGTGTATAACTGAAAAAGAAATCAGTAGTAGCAAATTATACTTCTTTGAAGTCTGGACTATTCCCTTCACATGAATATGTCTTTTCATCTGAATGATCTCTAGTGAAAATATAAACCACCTGCCTTGGAAGAGTAGCCCATCGAGGAGCGATGATGTCTTCTCACAAGTCACCACATCATCATCCACACATCATCTCCTGCTGAACACAGTAGTTTTTCTTCAAGAGATAAATTCAGCCTAAGTGCAGGAAGAGAGATTTATGTTTGACATCAGGAAAAACTTCCTAGCCCTAAGATTACCACACCTTCCTAAGTACAATGCAGCAATAAAGCTCATTGTCTGTGAGATTGTGAAGTCATGGAGGGTTTCTGAGAAGGTGCTGGAGGACAGCATCTATCAAAAATAGGTTAAATCTGGTCTGGAGTAGGGAGATAGATATACTCCTGTGATTCCAGTCGTGATTGTCTCCCTGTGGCCAGAAGTGCACGATTCAACATTGGCTCAAAGATTCAAAAAAATTAAAGCATTTGATATCCATGAGAAAATTAGATTTTTCTCTTTTGGCCAGAAAGGAAAATGTTAGCTGTGAAAATGACCAATTTGTCCTCAAGGCAACACTTGCAGATAACAAAAATAATGTTGTTTCTTTTTAATTATTCCATCTTGCCTATGAATCTTTTCATGGAGGAGAAGAAATCTCCACACAGGTGTGCCTTCAGACAAGGCACAGCTGTTTCACCTGGTAGCCAAGGCATGCCCCAGAGCTGATCTCTTGGTCCTGCATACAGGTCTGTAGGTGAAAACTGTTATTACTTTTGAGTGAAAACTACTTGTTGGAGGGAAAACTTCCCGTAGACGGGCCTGTGGGCTTTCTTCTTATCTCTGCTGCATTTCTGCCACAGTAAATCAGGCCCTATGTCAGCATAAGGGTTTGTACACACAAGTGGAGACATTGTTTCCCAAAATAACCCTGTGTTTTCATAGTGTTTTGTATTGCTGTGTATGCTGCCTACTTTAGTCATTCAGTCATTGCCCTCTGTAGTATGTTAATCTCTCTGCTTAGGACAGTATTGCAGGTGTTAAGGATATAACAATTTTTAATTTACTGACTTAATTTTGTATAAACTTAGAGCCTTACTTATCATTTCAATATCTGCCTTTATACCCATTTCATTGCATACTTTCTCATCTTCTGAATATACCTCTTAATGCAAGGTGTGATATTCATACACACTGATTTGTCAAGCATGACAATCCTCTCAAAAAAACTTTTCTAAAGTGTTTGCTATTAGCAACAGACTTGAAATATTTAAATGAAACCAGTGAGCAATTTAAAGGATTTTTCAAAAAGCTTTGAAAATTAGAAGTACCTGGGTAGAAAGGCTTAGAAAATTTCTTTCAACTATAACTTTTAGGTTGCTATAGCAATGTTTTAATAATGTCTTATTAATAGAAAACTACCTAAATATGCCTTTAAAACTCTCTAAAAATTTGTGCAGTATTTTTTTATGTCAGTGTTGGAAACAAGCTAATGAATCTGAAGACATTAGCCCCGTTGTTTTGGGTTGCTTCAAGCCAGGATGGAGCATCCTGATTTTATCTAATTGTTTAAAGGAAATGGTTATCTAAGTTTCATAGATAATGGAAAACCCCCAATTTTCAGTTCTTATTTGCATGCATGAACTACATACACAGCTCTTCTGCTGTGCACAATGTCTCCTGAACAGTTTTGTTGCTTTAAATGGTGCCTGGCTGTCATCCCCTTGTTATAATTTCAGCTGCAAAATGATCCTCTATGCTGTGTGCTCTTTTTCTCTTCTTTCAGATTCTTGTCCCTCCCAGTGTGCTCGTGGCTATAGAACCACCTGGAACTGAACAGAAACAAACCATCGAACACAACAATATTCCAGTAACTTTGGGTGGAGGGTTTGTTGGGAGCTGGGGCTTGTGATTACAGCACTTCCTATTCCTATTCCTAAAGATAATGAATAACAGCAGGTAAGGTGTCACACTGCATGAGCAGTTAATACATTTTTCATGCTCTTTGCAAAAACCTTTTGAATGTCTAACACTGCTTTGAGGTAATTTCCTTCAGAAAGGAAATAAGGGCTTGGGACCAGAAAAACAGTCTGTCCCAAGCCCTTAGAAAGAGTTAACTCCATAATCCACAAGGCTTTTATTCACATCAACCACTGCAATCTTGATTTTTATTGATGTGGACATTGGATTATAACATCTTGTGAGAGAGCCAGGCTACTTTTTCAAGATTTTTATTTCTCCCACTGTTTCATACTTAGTGAAAGGTGTAAGAGTATAGCAAACAAGAAAAAGTAGGGAAATGACAAGTACTGTTGATGTCATGACTCGCTGATTTACCCAAATTCATAAAGCTCTTTGGTATAGGGAAATAAATTTTTCTCTTTCTGTACTGAAAACAGGGCATCAGATTATAGTGTTGATGATAGTCATTGAATCCACTTCTTATTTTAAAAGTTAATAAGTACTGAATAAGAAGAATGTCTTTAATTTTGCCTTGCAAGATTTTACACATTAACCAGTAGATATTTAAATCTCTTCTGTAGAATAGGACACCTTTTCAGGAATGTTCTCCTGTCTCATCAGACTTCTTATAAATTTCCATACTTTTAATTTTTTACTAGAATCACTTCTCTGCTTTTCTCAAGCCTTTTTTTAAGAAATTGTCATTTAGCTTTACTTTTTCTCTTTCTGGCCAGAACATTTTCCCGTGGCTTTTGAAGGTGATAATCACACATTGCAAGAAAAAACCAGTGCTGGAATGTAGAATACTTGATTTACATATATTCATGGCTTCCAACCTAAAATTCAAAATAATCATTGTGGGTGCTGATTAAGGTTGATTGATGAGGATTGAGATCATCAAAGTGATGTATCTTTGTAACCAAGGGCTGACAGGGGGACCAAGGAAGGACTTCTGGTGGTTTTTGATCCTTACTCTTCAGATTTACCTTAAGAACTTTCTACAAATTAAGTATTCCTGGATAATTATAATAATTCAGATAAAGTTTTTCGGAGCTGTATTTTACTGCCTTGGATACTTTCATGTTTTCATGAAGTTTTTTTATTATACTGTTTTCTTTGTGAAATTAAGTAATATATCAGATATTTCTTTTTTAATATCCAAAGATTACTAATTATAGTCAATGCTATTTTTGCCTTGCTTTTGTGAAATTTTAATACTTCTATGTGACTTTCTCTGGGAAATTCTTGGAGTTATAGCTAAAAAACAGGCCTTTATTATTGACTTAGGCAACAAACACTGCAGTGCATTTACTTTCACATTTTTGTCTAGTCTTTGTATATGCAATTTCTGAATATTTACTAAAATTTAAGAAGATACAGATATTCACCTAGAAATACATATGAAAAGTGAACTTTTCTTTCCTATTTCATCTCCATTTTATATGGACATTCTCAAGACAGAATAATCTTCTGCTTCTCCCTCCCTATTAAAAGCTGACTATATGGACAGCCAAGGACAAGTAGGATGCAGAGGTATTTTTCCACCAATCTGTGAAACCCAGATTTGTGATTATATTTCCAGGCTGAATTTGCTAAGGAAAACAGAATCATGTAGCTGGCCACTTTCAAAAGTCAGTTTTCAAATGGTCTTTTTAGATAGTTTGACCTGTGACTCTTTAAAAATGCATTCTGAAATATTTTTGTAATTGAGAAACAAAACTTCAGATTTCAAGTTACTGCAGATAGGGAGCTATCTGAAAGGAACTTGAGTTTTGTAATGACCAATAAAACACCCTTATGTACTGTAAAATGATTGCATTTTTTATGCCAAAAATTAATAAGAAGTTATATATTTATTAGAATTACTGTAGTAGTACAAATATTACTTTTTAGGTT
This sequence comes from Haemorhous mexicanus, assembly GCF_027477595.1. Lineage (NCBI taxonomy): Eukaryota > Metazoa > Chordata > Aves > Passeriformes > Fringillidae > Haemorhous > Haemorhous mexicanus. Next base: position 23,439,453 of record NC_082348.1, on the reverse strand, counting down.
TCATAGAAACTATTAGCTATCTTAGTAATTTTCTGCATTAAATAAAATCTACTGTTGATAGCAGGTCTGGATAAACAAAATTAAATGAAAATCTTATAGTTAGCTCTCTTCCTCCATCTGAAGAGATCTTCTTATTGTGTGCATATGCATACATTCGTGCCTAAAAAGGATTGCCATAAATCATCATGACCTAGCAATGGGCAGAGAGAAAAATGCAACCCTAATACACAATTATTATGCAGAAGTATCTGTTTGAAACCATTGCCTATGTTCACTACATCTCAGGATCAGCTGGCAATATTCATATCAAAATCTAGAGGATAATAAGTTAAAAAATAATCAATAATAATTTATCATTTAATTTATTACTACTTCCTCAAATTCTAGAAGAGTGCTTGATATAATCAGCTGAAGATACATCATGATAATTTAATACATTAATAGTTAGAGGCTTCAATTGAAGCTCTCCTTTCAGGGCTTGATTATACATCTGTAAAATACTTCTTTCCAGCTACATTAATTGGTAATTTGGCAGAAAAAAATACAGCAAATTAACTTCTAATAATCATCTTTTACTAAATGTGTTTCCATCTTCTTGAGTATGGAAAGACAGAATATTTAAGTGCATTTTGCACAGTGGGCACTTGTGAGACTGTGCCCCTGGGCCCCTGTCTGAACCCTGGCCTTGGGAGCAAAGGCTGTGTCTGTCCCATGGTGCTGGCTCAGTCAGGAGCCTCCCAAATGCCATCTGTCTAGGCTGGCCCTGATTCTAGCCTTACACTCAGTTCCTGAGGTTCTTCTGGACTCGTCCCTGCCCATCAGTAAAGATTGGCTACTGAGTCAGGTGATGAGGCCACAGAATGAAACACTCCTTCAGGATTCAGGCACTGGCTGCAAGCATCTTTTGGTCAGTAGATGAAGTTGGGTAGGTCTGGGTTTGAGACTAGCTAGGTCTGTGGATCCTAGAGTTGGATTGAGTTCTGCTGGGTATTAATGTAGAAAGACAGCTCTGACTGATTAACCTGAAGAAAATAGTAAGCAATTAAAAAAGTTAATTACTATTATCCTTGTGTGGCAGGTGACCAGAGCAACAGTCAGTTTGCTATGGGATTGGACTGGACTTTCAAAAAGAAGTTTAGCACTACAATTCTCTATTTAAGATGTGATAGACAAATACTATTTCTTCCTCCTTAATTTATCAAATATGAAAAAAATATCCTTAAAATGGCCTGGCAATGGGTAAAGGAAGACCTGGAGGCTTGGCTCCCTCCAATAATCAAAAGTGATTCAGGACAAAAGCAATCAAAAAGCATGCTACCAGAATTTGGCAATATTCTCTGCCTTGTGAAATAGCATGCTAGTTCTGCTGGTGAGACCATCCATCAGCCCCACAGACATTAAAAATGTGAATGACTATTTCTGGAAAAAACATTTGCACTCTTTGTATTAGTTCTAGTAATAAAAACTCATGGCAGCAGAACCACTCCAATTCATACTGAAGTGATTCACACTGAAGAAATGTTTCTGTGGAAAAGATGAACAGAATAGCCAGAAAGAAATTTCTAAGAGCTACAGAGACTGTAACAAAAGCAGACATTGTGGCAGTAGAAAACAAATTGCCAGCTATTGTAAATCCTATTATTTTCTCAGTGTGCCTAAATAGCATACTACCAGGACTCCCACTGACATTACTAGCATGGAAATAGAATATTATTGTGAATGCATTTTCAAAATATTATAGAAGCCAATAGGGTCCACATAACTGTCTATAGAATATGCAATATAAGCTATCAAGCTCTCCCTCTCCTTTGGAGACAAGAAAATGTGTTTCTTACATAGAGTGAGCCTGATTCCTAGTGAGGCCTCTGTTTTGCCACAATAAATCTAAGTAAATAAAAATAGAGTATTTGCAGCTTTAAAAGATGTTTTTACCACCTGATTTCCATTTGACTCATACAGTCTGCTACAGTGTTGACATGTTTCAATTTCATCACACGACTTTTCGATACATGAGGCACCCTGTGAAGAAATGTGACATGTCCTGGCTGAACATTGTATCCGTCTCTTCATGCTCCCCCATGAACTGTTAGAGATGTTTCAGATCAGATTCTGTCTTGGATACCATACAGGTGACTCAGTACTGCAATGATGTTGAGAAAAGTTTTAAAAAAAAAATCTTTTAGAAAAATGTGTTTTGCCCAAACCTGCCCTATCTATCAAAATTCTTTCCTCCCTCCATACTGAATTGTTGGTTTATACACAGCTTTCAAAAGAAGGGAGAGGGTTTTTTTAAAATCTCATTTCTCTTTACTTCTCCATAGTTACATTGTACAAAGTTTGGTCACACTTCAAAAGACAGAGGGTTCATTTTGTTGGTGCCACGTTAAGGGAAGTGTGTTCACACACAAGCACATGTGCTTGCACATGCACATTCCACACTCTCTAGAATAAGAGAGAGTGTGGAATGCATCAATATTTTGAAAGATTTCTAAGAGATTTACAAGTTTTAATGATCAAAACAGTTTGAAGATTTAGATTCTAAAGCAAACAGCAAAAACAATTTTTACAATAAAAGCTGAAGAATTAAATCCCTGGCAAGTACAGGGAAAGACTTGGGTTCACCAAGACAATTCTTACAGCTCAATTGTTTTCACTGTCATATGACACTAATTTAGATGTCCTCATTTCCTGTGGGAATTTCAGTGTATTAAGATACAATAAGTAGTTTGCTTTGGATATGTAGCTTTTAAAAAAACAAACCCATCAAAGGGCTACGTAAGGAAAAATATGGATTATTTTAAATTCTGATTATGCATATATTTTGATACCTCTTTCTTACATGATCCTAGAGATTTTGATTTTTTCAGGTTTTTTAGCTTACCCTATAAAATCCATGGCAAAGCAGCCTCTTAAAATCATCATCTTGAATAGATGGATAACTTGATTGAGAGACATGACTTTTAAATCAGAGAATTGTCTTTAGTATTTCTCTATAATTTCCAGCGTAGAAGCTTTTCTGTCACTGTAAAACAATTTAAAAAAATAAGTTTTCTGTCTGTGGCCAGTGGTGGCTGGTTTTTATTTGGTCCATGTGCATAAAGCCTTGAATTTTCAGTTCTTGCTTTTCAATTTTAAAATGAGTAATTCACTTAAAGTTTAAAGGATTCCATGTAAGTTTGCAAGAGGGAGCTGGGGCTGCATGAAAATAGCACATATATAAAGGCTTGGGGATATTGGCAGCACTGGTTTTGAAATTATAATAGTAAAATTTTCCAGAATAGACTCAATTTATAAAACTTTCATTATGATTGTCAAGTCCATTAAAAGCTTATAACAAAAATATGCCTAAAACATTTTATGTGAAACAACATTTCCAATTTCATGCAGAATCAGGAAGATTTGAGGAAAAAAAATCTTGCCACCACTGTAGGTAGAGTTTTGGTAAAATTCTGTAGTATCTTCAAGACTTTATTGTCTGTGCCTGCATCTGTGTCTTTGTGTACTTGGCACAATTTTACTACATTGGTCCCTTTGTTTTGGTAAAATTTGATGTCCTTTTTACAATGAAAATTTCATAGTCCATATATGTTGTGAGCACCTTGTAGGAGATATAAGTGGTGCCTTCACAGGAAATCCAGTGCAAATTTCTCATTGTGCAGCTTGGATTTCTCAGCATATCCAATGTGGACCATTGAGTACAGGCCCTGCAGCACACCTGAGGGAAGTACAAATGTTCACAGTAGACAGAGAACACATCATCAGTGTCTGAGGCAGAACAGATTTTAACTTGCCTGATAAAAATTTCTCAGCTTATTCAAGAAAGAACACAAATTTAGTAGCCTAAGTTTCAGGTTGTGTGCAAAATTAATTTCAAAGCACACACAATTACACTTTTGCACCAGATCATGCACTACTTTATATTGCTGAAACATAAAGAGCCATGCTATGCACATTCCACACCGTGTTACATGTTTTCACAAAGTACATATTTTATTGCAGCTTCCAAGCTTTCATGCAGAAGGACTCTCAAATCTCCTTTGCAAACTTCAGGAGATAAGTGTGAATCTCGCTAAGCAAGACTCACTCCATGTTGCAGTATAGTTTGGACACTACAGCTGAATGAAACCTTAAATGTATGTATAGATTCAAAATAAATATGTATACTAACATTTCTGGGAATTTCAAAGCAGTACCAACAATTTTCTCATATACCAGCTGCAAAAATTAATAGGTTTTACAGTCTAGCATATCCCATACCTGCAAGTGAAGGCACACCTCTGCCCACATATGATTATTTGCTTTTTATTTAAAACAGTGAGGAAAAAAGAATCCAACAAATACAGAGTCATTATGAGAAATGTAAACAGTTCAAATGAGACACAAGTAGTGTTTGGATTAGAGAGTGGAAAGCCACTATCCTGCACTTAAATACAGTGGTTACACAGCTAATGTATCAAACAAATTCCAGCAGCTTGGAAATGCAGACACAAAAACAATGCAAATTGAACAACTGTGATGAATAATTGAAATCATACCCTCAGTGCCAGCTTCCCTGCACAATTTTGCAGCTTGACACAGATTCAAATTTTATAGTGTTTGTACATCGTGAGTTTCACAGAACACAACTGAAATTATCTCATGTGGAGAAACTCCTTCACGATGGGGCTGTGTATGGGTAAGTGCCCCAGCAGTGTGCTTTAAGCTTTGACTTTAGCTCTCTACTGATGCAATCTAGTAAATAGATTTAAGAAGTACGTGCTGGAGACAGATGTCACCTGTTCACTTCCAGTTGTTTCAAATGCATCCTGTGAATTTGTCTACTCCACCTGCAGCTTGTACAGTCTTGATAGAATACAGGTTTTGTCGAGGACATCATGAGATGCGTGTTCAACAACCATATTCATGATTTTTGTTGCACAAATAGCTTCATCTTGATGCTAATTTGCCTTCAAAACAAACTCAGAAAATAGTGAATAGGGAAAAAGAAGATAATAGCATGTTTTTATTACTGGTATCTGCTTTAACCTGTCTTATCAGTATATAATCTTGCCTCCTGACCTGGTAGCTGTTCATTCTTCCTCAGTCCTAGTAATTCTGAGGGAGCAACAACACATTCTAGAGTACATTTCCTCCTGTCAGCCAGCCAAAGGATTAGAGCTGGGGCTGCTATTCACTATCCAACCTTAGCATCAAAACAAGTTGTGTTTTTGTTTTTTTCTTTTTTTTTTTTTTAAACTACGGTTTGAATTTGCTAATGACAAAGGCAACTCCCAGTGGGTGTGACAATCATGAGATAATCAGCTTTAGAGGATTAGAGGACCCCAGGGGTGTGATTAGCTCAGGTTGGCCAAGCCCTCTGTCATGAATTAATTCAGAAATTAATATTTGCATTCTAACACTGCATCTCAGTGAAACTGATTTCTAGCCTACGATTTTTTTTTCATTAGGAAAAGCAATTCACATTGCACAAGACAATTGGCAGCTGTGGTTAATGAAATGTGAGATGATTAAGCAATAAGGATCTGAATTTTGTGTGATTTACTCCTGCCAATGATCTTTCAACACAAAGAACACATTCATTGTTATTTTTAGTCTGCCTTTTTCCTACACTTTCGTTAAATGCTTGATGGAATATTTTCAATTCATTTGATTCCATGGTTGACAATCAGATAACGTTTCCTTCCATAATTAGCAATTATCAATTGTACAGAAATACTGAATGCCATTTGGTTTGCATAATAAACAAAAACCAGAAGTGATGATAGCAAGTTTGCTGAACTGAAAATAAACCTTTTGTGCACTTGTCAGCTGTTTGGGACTTTGGAACAGTGTTCCTTACTTATGGAGACCCTGGTGAAATATCCTGTATGTCTGACAGTCACATTAAGTCCAACCAGGCAAAATTGTCACCTGACACACATTTAGCCAATGTGTTTGATAAAATAGGCCAGAGAAACATAATCTGAGAATGTAGCAGTCATTTAAATCTGTTTTATCAAATAAAGGAAAACAATTATGTGCAATAAGAATCAGAGAGAGATTGTATGGCTCCCTTTTTGCTTTAAGAGAGGTCATTATGTGTGGAGGATAACAGACAAATAGCAACTGTGAGGGTGCTTAGTATAGCTTACATGTGCACTCCCTCTCTTCTTTATGTCCATTTGCCTGCCAGTTCCACAATTTGTTCTTTGGTGTTGGCAATTTCTTGGATACATATTTTTTGTAGCCTACTTGTTCTGATCATGTATCTCAATTTCAGCATCTATAAAATGAATGTGATAGTGGTGGTGAACTCTCGAGTGCTTTGAATTTAGTTACAAAACCATTAAATACCATCAGTAAAGAAAATTAATTTTACAGTTTTCTTACCTGAACTTACTTTTTTTTCTTCTCTATGGGATAAATAAAAATCATTCTATTCCAGTATTGATTGTATTCCAATCACAAATTGCTCTTTAACTGAACAAAGATGTCTTATGGTTGTCCCTTCTGACTTTCTGCTTTATCATTCCATTCTTCTGTCATATCCAACAAATATTATATAATCCCTTTATAAAATGTTGACCTTGAATTGTGTTAGATTTTTCATTACATTCCCTGGGAGAAACTGATGATTATTTTTATGTTCAGTTGCATTGTCTGCCTAAATACTTCAAAGCACTCAGCAAAAGCTGAACTTTTATTTCTTTACCAGTAGTAGCAATAGTCATAGCTGTAGCCCTGGTGACAGAAAAACAGTAAAATTGTGTAAAAGCCAATACTTAAGCCTCTTAGCCTGAGTATTAAATTGTTCTTTGCTGTGTGGACCTGGAGAAAGGAAAGGAGTAAAGACTGTGATTGATGGGCTTCCATGGACTTTCTTGAATCATAGCACATGTTAATCCAAAACCTGAAGGTTAGCTATTACTTTGTTCTTAATATTTGCATCTGTCTTGTTCCCTCAGGACACTTCTGTTCTTAATATCCTTTATTAGCATGCTAAATGGGAATTTTAAGGGAGTTTCTATGATTCTGTATCCTTGTTGATATTCTCATCCCTTAAATCCCTTTTGCAACCTGTTTGTCTTTCTTTTCTTACTAATCTCTTCTTGAGTCCGCCCCTACCCACTGAAAATTTTAAAATTTATCCACAGGTATTATGGTTTGAAAAGTGTGTCTTAAAAGCTGAAAGTTCAAGTGGAGTGGTAAAAATCTTACCATAAACTATTAAATATAAAAATAGACTTCTTGTGAGCACTGCAGTCATTAATAGCCCGTGGCTGTGGAAAAGTTTTAGATATGATTCCAGTTTGATTTTAGTGGGCATACAAGTGCCTCCATAATTCTGGCTCCTGTGGAAAGATGAAGAAACAGTTTTTAACTGTGAATGGTCTTATCTTATGCAATGGGAAGCAATCAGTAGTGAAGGCAACTTCATTAATACCATTGCAGTTCATCCATAACCAATACAGAACACTGCCTGAATTTTATTCTCTATTCTGCCTAATAACTATACAAAGTCTATGTGCATTGTACAAGGACAGCACCTTCCTAAGGTGCACATTGCTAGTTCAGTAGGGGAAAGAAGAGGAATAACTGGGCTCCTTCCAGTATGACTTCAGCCAAAACCATCACTATTTGGGATTTTTTCCCTGTAGCCACAGTCAACAAAACCTGCAGAGTTGCTGCCTGTCAGAGGACAAGCTGCTGCTGCACACAGAGCAAATAATGCTGCCAAAGCAAGAGTGCTTTGCAGGGCTGGCCCTCTGCTCCTTCAGAGCAGCCCTCACTGAGCCTGCCCAGATCCAGGCAGAGCAATGACTCAAGAAAGAAAGGCAGTAGAAATCCTGAAATAAGAGAGTGTGAGAAAGTGCCCTGTTTCCTATCTGGGCTGTTTCTGTGCACAGGTATTGTGTTACAAACAAAGGAATAGAGGGGCCAAAACTTAAAGCTGCAGACATATGTGTCCATCATGGCATTCATGCTGACAGAAATGTGGGTTGAAAGCATATGTGGGGACTTTTGACATTCCACAATGTTCCTTTCTGTATCTACAGGTACTGCTGTGTTTCAAAACTGTGCACCTTAATGCTTCTATTTCAGGTGTTAAAGTACTTTGCAGGTTCCATTTTTTCACCATACTTGAGTACTGGTTCCCTTGATGTACAGGGAACAGAATTTTTGTTTTGTTTTGCAATACATATTGAATGATTTGCACCATATCATTTTAGCATGATATACAACTGCAGTACAGCATATATTTTGTATTTCCCTTAAAAGGGTAAAGAAATCTTTAAAAGTTTTAAAGCTGAGTTTTATCCAAAGGTAAAAGTGTTGGCTGCATCCAATCAAATAGCATGGATAATAGGTCACTGCACTGGATAGATTTTTCTCAGGCCCTTAATGCTGTGATGAGCATGGATGTGAAATTTCTGCTGCACATGTTACAGATAGTAGATTTTCAGCTGTCACTCAGAAAAATATCCTTTCAGATGTGTTGTGTTTAAAACCAAAAAAAAAGTTTTAATCTTTTATTAGAATAAAACTTATGGCAATTTTTAAAATAGGTTTATTCTGCAACCAAGTTCCTAAGCTTAACTGGAAGGGTTAGGGTAGGTCGCACCAATGCAGCAAACATGATAGAGATGGATATTTGGGTTTTCTAAAGGTGTTTTAACATTCTGCTGTTTGACAGCAAGGACCATAGAGAGGTTCATGTTTAGCACTCACTAAAATACATGAAATCTGGCTTCTGTACCAAGTGTGGTTATAAAAATATTCTGAAATTTGTATGTGGTGGTCTAAGTTTCTATTTTTGAGCAGTCACAGCCAGGGCAGTTTGCACCAGTGAGCTGCTCAAAGGCACTGAGGCACTGAGGTAATGGTTGGGACCAGCATCTGAAATGCTGGGAGTCCTTTTAGTGCTCAGCCTGTCTCCAGTCCGTGAGTATGGGCCAGGTCTTGTTACAGGATCAGCCATTGTTTCTGCTCTGGCTCTGTCTACCCTGACCCTTGTGTGGGAAAAAGTGGATTCTTGGAACTTCCCACTGGAAGAAATTACAGAGAAGGACTGAAAAGACAAGTACCTTGAGCAATATTTATAAACCATGAATTAAAGCTTCTGGTTCTCTTTTGCAGGATCCAAGGGCACAGTGGCCCAGGGGATATTTGCAGACAACCTGCAGCTTACAGGAGATGGATCTTAACTAATTTCTGTATTGAGGACTGGAATTTTCTTTCAAAAGATGGGGGTTCACTAGGTTTGCCTCCTGCAGAAGTGACTGTCAATAGGTAAGTGCCTATTTACTGGCTTTTCTTCTGAACAAGGGGTTTTCATAGAACCATGTAGAAAATGTCCTTACTTAGCAATAATAGAAAGGCCTAAATAATCCACACATTTTTGAGGTTTTAAAGTTTTTATAAAAGTTATAAAATTTGTAGAAAGGTCTTTCAAAGACACCTTTTTAACTGTAAAAAGTTGCTAACTTTAAATTTTGTGCACTGTTTCAGCACTGTTGTTCTACTCTTCCCTCACACAAAATAGGAATTGGGTAAGCATCATGTACACTTGCAATCCAACATTTGACACAGACCAAATGCAGATTAACTTGTATATTTTTTTGCATTTCTGTCTCCTGGTAAAGGAACTGCCAAAGTCAGTGTTTCACATTCCCAGAAGATTTTTCTTAGCAAAAAAATGTAAGTACAAGATAGCCTGCTAATCTGTGTGTAAACACAAAGCTGCAATTAATACATAATAATCTTCAAACCTATGGTACAGGGTCAGTTTCCAGCAAGCACCCAAAGTATCTGAAATCCGGTGTCACGGTTGTAACACAAATGTTCCCACAATGCAGTCCTCTAGACAAAAATGCAGACTTGTTTTCACTCCACAAATGTGAGCATCTCCAAGCTGAGTGTAGAAACAACTTTGCAGTGTGCAGTGCTGCAGTGTAACTATGAATCAATTTAAAAAGTCGTTGCAAGAGCTGTTTTGCTGTTGTCCCTCTCACAGTAGCAAAAGTAATTCGCTTTCTTTTTAGTAATAATTTCTAGCTGATCAGTATTCTCCTACCCTCTTCCCCTCCCTCCCTACTTCCTCCCCAAAATATAGAAGTTTTGAGTTAAGAACACAGAAATAATGATTTTTCTTGGTATTTTTGAAGCAATTTGTTCTACAAAAAGCTGTCCTTTCTGAAAAGGACGTTCAAATTGTTGCTTCAATGATAAATCAAAAAACCTTTTCATGAGAGGCACGTCGTGGGACACATACATCTTGAAACATCTTACAAGTAAACCTAAATATATGTATTGTACTTTAATTTCAAAAGACCTCCTGTCCTTTCCCAACGTAAATCTTTTAAAAAATAGAAGTCTTTGAAGGTGTATGACATAAGATAAGACATTGCTATCAGCCAACACCCACTTGAGAAAAACAGGCCGATTCACCAACTGACAGCAAGGTTAAAAATGAGATTTGATCAAAAATTTTCTCCAGAATTAATTAACTGAAGGATAAAAGCTGATTTTTCAAGGCTAGACTTTCTCAGATTGTTCTACATTTATTTCTGTGTTTTAATATTGTGATGACAGTTCTATGTCTGTCTGCTAGCAATGTCCAAATCCCTTTTGATTACTTTTAGAAGGAGCAGAGTGGCTGCTTAGCTGCAGGAAAGGAGCAGAGGCACAGAGCTTCCTGCTCTCTGCTTTGCCTTGTTTGGATTAGGAGATGATCAGCTATGGATCTCATAGCTGCCTTTTGGATTTCAAGAGTGGAAACTTTTAGTAATCTTTCATTAGAAAAAATTCTTTTTAAGTGATTTAAATTGTCTTCTTAATTGTCAGGAAGTTGTTTCTTTTCCAAAATTACACAGGTTATTGGTTGTTTTCCTAGTGCCTATAAAGAAAATGAAGGTACAGATGCAAACTTTGCAGCTTAAGCCTGTCTCTATTGAAGGAAAAATCCTTTGCAAGTGCACTTAATTCTTTGGATTAAAAGTTGAAAGGTGAAAGTAAAGCACAAAAGACTTTGTACTTCCAGTTCATAGTAATTAATAGCAATATATCTGAAAGGGAAAAAGATGCAGCTTTCTTGACAGAAATAAGAAGGTGAGGTGAGGCAAATTATGCTAAGACTCTGCATTATAATTAAAACTTCTAATTGCCAATTCTAAGGCATACCATTTTAAAAAAGGATAATTTTAAGCAAAAATAGTGCTTAAAGACAGAAGGTCATCTGGTTAGGACTCAAAAACTCCTTGATGAATTTCTGATTCTGAGCTATGTCTCTACTAGAATTGGATGATGTAATAAATTAATACAATAGCATCACAACTTAATGATTATTATTTTACTGATTTATACTACTTCCTTGAAAATAAACAGTTCTCTAAATTCTCTGGATGAAAATCAAACCTATTAATATTAATTATGATTAATTATAAATAATTATAATTAAGGTAATTTTAGATCTTGCAGTTATTAGTAAGCTGAAGCAGAAAGGTGTCTTCAGAACAAAATTTGTATCACTCTAAATAAAATACAGGGAACTGAATGAAATATCTGATATTCTGTTGAAGAGGTCTGGGTATAACTTTGGTTTCTTTTGCATCAATTTGTCAATCTTCTTAGTGACAATCCTACTATTGCAATGAAGTGTGACTGCACATGCCTAAAGTTCGTACTGGCCTTAATCCCACTGGTTAACAGAAGCAATGGAAAAGACCCTGATTAAAGCAAATAAAGTATCTTAACATTCAGAAAAAGCCATGAATTTGAATCTAGAGTGATTTTAAACAACTCCAGCATTGCAATTTGACCCCCATTCTTATAAGTTTATTGCAAGTACAGTTTTCATTTTAAATGGTAAACTTTCTAAAAACTACACTTTCTCTTCTTTTTCCCTTCTTTCATAAAATACTGGATTTTAGCTGCTATTTCCTCAGGAAACACAGACTCTGTTAGCATAAAAGTCTAATAGCAGACCGAGGTTAACCTTGTGCATGGTGTGGTTGGTATAAGATCACCAGATCACCATGATCTAACCCTGGCAGCTCTTGTTAGCTGCCAGGGTTAGCTCTTGGTGATCTGATAAACTGGACCAAGAGGAGCCCATAACATGCCCAGCAATATTACATTGACATCCTGTTCCCTGGGGAGAGGGACAGTCAAGTATGACATTGGTTTCTGACTCTTGAGTTGGTGGGCCAGAACCTTCCTGGGGAAGACAAAATATGGCAATAATCTTGTAAATTTGGAAGGGTTTACTGCTGTCATCACTAGAGAAAAGTTATTATTTCCCATCCCACCATCTAGATGGCTTCACCAGCTATCCAGTTTTCCCAGTGTTAATAATTTCCCTAAAATATGAGATAATCATGGAAACTAGTTGATGTGTGTGGCAGGGAGGTGGCAAGCTGGTATTACATCTCTCCAGTCTGTGCTGTTACATGTGAACAGGTTTCTGAAGCTGTTTCATACTTCATTTTCTCTCTTTTAGCAGAGTCATGTGTGGTCAGCAAAGGATTTTAGTTATTGGAGATGAGTTTTCACTGATGCAGGGGTGTGTGGTCACGTGTGAGATGTGTGACTCTGGATCTCAGCTAAGAAAATGAGGTATTAATTGAACTTAGAGTATCTTCAGGTTCAGTCCTGATCCTAACAAGCTAAAGCAGGCCAAAATGGTACAAAAATGAATGACTATAGAACAAAAATAAGGGGAAAATGTTCCAAATTCTTATAGTAGTGAAGCTCTGAGAGAGATTTCAACTAAGAAAAAATTGTCTTGAATTCAGAACTCTGTTTCAGTAGGCATTGATTGATAGCAGTTTTTCAATGCTGGAATACTGGCCTTGTTTTGACCAAAAGTTTCCACCTAGTGTTTCTAAGGCTGCTAACATGCAGGTATGTATGTATTTTCACTCACCTGAACTATAAATCTGGTCATAAATCAGTGGGAATGTTCATAGTTCCATTGTTAACATGATTAAAGGCTGCAAGGATCAGGGCTTTGACTTTTTATAATTTAGCAAAAGGATCTTAGAAGTTTGAACTAGTAAATATTTCCAAAAATGCAAGCAGTTTCTAAAGTCTGCTGGGGTACACACAGAAGGCTGTGGTCTCACAACAGACATCAGAAATCTTGAGGAATGGCCTTAGAGTGTTTTGGGCTTTTCTTGTTTGCTTCATCCCTCAAAAGAATGAAAGAACTTTGGTCTACCAAGTTGTGTGGCATTTCTTGAATTCTGCATTTCACTTGCATGCTTTCCACGTGACTGCTCTTACCAGGGAATAGAGTGCACCCTTAGTAAGTGTCCTTAGTAAAGTCGAATTTCACAAGGATTATTTAAAGTACATCTCCAACTATAATCACACATTACTTCATATTAATACAGGTTTTAAGTCTGAGTAGATTTTATAGTATAAAAAAGCACCTTCTTTGTCTCTATATGAGTCAAGTGAATAATTCACCATGAATAATTTATAAGATGAATTGAGGTTCCTCTTTCATGTACCACCTACGTGAAATAATTTCATTTATTTTACTTTTTTTCCCCTTTAAATTCTGAGGTAATATGCAGATCTGAAAGCAGAACTTCCTTACCTAATGGTGCTTGGTCAAATCAGATCCATGTTTCTGTGTCTTGAATGGATGAGCAGAATATAAATATGCTGTGGAAGCAGATGTTATAATTACAGATTTTAAATCTACTTTTGACAAACACTGCTAAATATGAAACCTGTTCTCAGAATTATTACCAGGAGTAACGTGAATAGGATGAGATGCTTAGATAAATCAAACACAACAGAGTAATCAGAATCATCTCTGCATTCAGGTGCAGGTGTTTTTGTGGTGGATTCTCCTTTGGAGCAGGTGGAAGGAGGTGTGCTGCCTGTCCCAGAGGTGCTGAGGTGCCCTGGGGCACAGGGCAGTGGTGGGGCAGAGAGCAGGCAGTGCACTGTGGTGTCTCCAGAGCCAGCAGCACCAGCCACAGGACAGCGTGGCTGAGGCAGCCCCAGCACTGCCTTGGCACATCAAACACTGCCTCTGTGCAGCTTAGGGCACTCTCTGACTCTTTAGTGCACACCAACAGCCAGGCCAATTCCAAAGTGCCCAAAAGAAAGTAGTAGGAGCTGACTTCCTCCTTTGTACTCTGTACCAGCTCAGGAAGAATCAGGTCAATGACACCTATTTTATAAAGAATTTCAGACTCTTAATCCTATTTAAATTTTAATGTGAAGGCTTGTTATAGTTTCTATAATTTGGGGCATTAAAAGCAGACGAAGCATCTTTGATCACAAAAGCTTCATTGCTCTAATTTATGATACCTGCCTTTTAAGCCCCACCATAAAGTGGATTGTGTTTGGGGGGATGATAGTTCTCAGTAAGCAAATGGGATCCATCAGGAAACCTGTTTACATTAAAACATTTTGACAGCACCAGTAATTAAACCTGTTTCCCAGGTGCAGAGCAATATTTTAAATGCCCCTCTGGCTACAATACCATTCAGGTTTGTCTGTCTTCCTCCCTTATCATGCATCCACTGCAATAGCAAGATAATGAGAAGATGGGAAAACATAAGGAGGACCGGACTAGCAGTTAATAATCTAAGTATACAATCACAATATTAAAATATTGTTTTAACTGATTTGTGTAAACACTGAAAAATTACTTTGTGCATTTCCATGTGCTTGAGAAACAGTAATAGGAAATCATGGCACCAGTGCTTGCTGCTGTGAAAAGTTATAGCCTAACATGATCATGTCTGACTTTGAAGTGTGAGCTGGCTCTAGAACACAGCTATGCAGAGCTTTGATGCAGACAGCATGTGATTTTTTTTCTGTGAACCTTGCTTTGAATAACAGTGCATGAAAACTGGCAAACCCTACAACCTGATGAGCTCATGAAACCATAATTTGGACAAGTACATACTTGTGCTATGAAGCCAAGGGTAAGATCTATTTAACTTAGACACAGCATAGTTCAGATGCTGCTCCCGGTCAGACCAAGTAATTCTAACATCCCTGCCCATGCTAACTGGCTTCCTATTAGCCTCCATCTTAAAAGCCCCAAACTGACATGTAACCATCCACTTATTGATATTTTTTGGGAGAAACCTGTCAGTTCTGCTCTTCTCTTCATTGGCCAATACAGCAGCTTATATGCTGTATTTCCAACCGTGCCTTGGAAGCCTTTGGAAGAAATCTTTGGAAGAAGAGTTCCAGGAATGGGTGTACTCTTGGTGCTTTAATCAACATATCATTTTGATATTCTGAAGAAGAGGCCCTGGCACATGTAGATGTTTAATTCTTTCCTGGTTTTTGCAGCACTGTCAAGGTCTCTATATCAAAAGTGGACAGGTTGGCCTGGGAAATCTGATTATGTTGGGACAATGTGGTGACTTCTGGCAGTGGGTCAAAAGCAGGAATAGCAATCCATCATGAGAAGTTTTGAGAGGGAGCAGGACATTCACAGGAGGTGTGAGAAAGAAAGCATTTAACACTACCAAATTGCACAGCCAAATATGTTCCTCTTTCCAATACAGCATTTTCTACAGCTGATGCACAGAGAATTTTCACCACTTGTAAATGTTTGAGAGCATATCTATCATGTACTTAACTGAAGTATTTATCACTTAAGAACACATTTAAAAATATCAGAAAGCTATAATTTTTGAAATATGAAATGTCATCATTATTATTGCTACACAGTTTATATGCAAATACATGCTTCCCCCTAAACTTGAATTCACAGAAAATTAATTGGTATGGCTTTTTTCCCCTTTCATGTATTTTTCCCCCATATTGTGAAATAAGACACTGTGCAAAACTGGCATGTCACTTGTACAATCTATAGTTATTACTAAACAATCTTGAATGCTAAATCAGAAACCCTGGGATACCTTTATATTCAGAGCTAATTGAATAATTTCTGTGGCTGCTCACCAGCTCTGTACTGAGTCAGGAAGCTATGTAGAAATATTAGTATCATGGGTCTAAACCTGGTGCATATGAGAACAACATCAGAATCAAAAGGATTTTTGTGTAGTTACTACTGTCTCTAAATCTATAAACATGCACAAATATCTGTTAGAAGCAGAAGCGACTCTTCACCATCCATTTTATTGATAATGGAAGTGACCTGATTTAGCACAGCTATAACAATCATGTTTTTATACATATGGTACAGAAGCTATTTGTTTAAAACCACAACACAGCAGATCACCTGAGACATTGCTCTTAAAGGAGAAAATATGATCATTATTCATAAAGCTATTCTCAGAGGGCGTAAGTGGGCTCTATGTGTCCTAATGCCTCTACATGCTGCTCAGCTGCAGTGCAGCACACTCATTTCTATCTGGGTTTCTAGGGTAAGAGGCTGCCTGGATCACCAGAGAGCTGGCAGAGTGTCTCCCAAGCAGCATAAGGAATAGGAGTTAGGAGTAGTTGTAAAAACCTGTGCTACAGGAAAGTTCATAGTTTGCAACAATGACTTGTGTTTGTTGTACAAAATGCCAGCTCTGTGCCACACTGTGTGCTGGTGCTGTATCTGCTCTGTTTATATACAAACAATCAAAGTACTCCTGTAACCACGGGACTGGGTCATGTCCTGTCTCGTTCGTTGGGGAATTAATTGTACTTGTTTTAGAGTTAGCTGTTAAGGAGATTAGGAAGGTGAAGCATAGCAGGGTGGCTGTCGTTGCATGGCAACTGGAAAGAACAGTAACATCTGGTATTCTTAATTTTCTTAGAACCTATAGGTCTTTGTGCCGTTGTATGAGTATTATTATTTCTACAACCACGCCTCATTTTTGTTATTTGTTAGCCAATAGGTAATGTCCTTGATGCTACCAGCTGACCCAGGGGCAAAGTTAGATAAAACACTGGATGCTGTGATGTTAAAGTCAGCTTCCTAATTGCCAGGCAGAGTTAGCCCCAGAGGACATTCCCCAGCAGCAGCATAAAGGAAAAGGTCTTTCCTCACAGGAAGGACCAGCTTTGAGGTCAGTCAGACAGTGCTGTTAGCTACTTCAGCATAGGGTGTGTCTCCTGAAACAATCGATCTAGTGGAAGTTTTGTTTGCTGTCCACCTGCAGGACTATTTCTTTCTTTTTAGGAGGGAAGGGAGACCAGGCCATCTCTCTCAACAATGGCTTCTATAGGGAAAACTGCATTAAGTGGATTTTAACTCCTCTTCCTTCATAATCTCCACTTGTGCCTCTGAATGCTTTATGCTTTATTTCTGACAAACAAAGGAGCCTTATTAAAGCAGTGCTTTACTTCATTCATTTTTTAAATAAAAAAATCAATAAATGATGTGGTGTCAAGTGTAGACCAGACTGATTTTGTTCATCTGCCTTTGGCATTTGACATCACTCCCCCACCACATGGCTTTCTTCAGTGGTTACTTTAAAATAAAAGGAATAACAGGGGTTTCCCACAGAGCTTCCCACTAGGGAGCTACAGACATTGGGCAGACTCAGCAAGTGCCTCGCACTTGGTGGTACAGAGTCTTGGAAAACCTCCCTGGTCTTGCCACACCAGGTACAAGGTCTATTTTAAGCTCTCCTTGCCTCTGTGTAGGCACCCAAACCAGCCCATTTCTAGGGCAAAGCTGCTGATTTCATCAAACCTGACTGACAGTCAGGAGAGCCAAAGCTCGAAGGAGGTGAACGTGCTCCCCACACCTCCCAGCACCTCTCTCCTCAGGACCCACTGATCTGCTCAATGCCAGACAGAAAAAAAATGCCAAAAGCATGCCAAAGCCCCCTTTTCAGCCTGAATCCATTGCTGGAAAGATCAAGCAGAGACCTGGAGTTTTGTGAACATCAACCAGGAAATATTTTCTTCAGTCACTCAACTTCAGTGAACCTTGTGTGTGCGTGCGTTTGTCTGGCTGCTGCAGTTGTCATTGTCTTCAAAGAAACCCTTGAGAGCATTTTGAAAAAGCTAACAAGTGTATAAATGCAGCAAATTAATTTCTTATATTTTAAAATACTGACTAGACTAGAAGATTTTATAACTGATGCATAAAAATTTCCTTTTGCATATTCTGCCTTTAAGACTTCATTTTATAAAAACACCTTTGTAAATCCTCTTTTTCTACTTCCTATTCATCCTTTTGTTCAGATCTTTTTGAGACTCAGCCCAGATTAGAATTCATCATGTCTAAAAAAAAAGAGATGATAAAGGTATTCTTTCTTCAGTGTGCATCTCCAGCCTTTCTTGACAGGCTGTCAAGAAATATGTCTCTAAAAAGCCAGGTTAGATCCTCAGAGACAACCAGTGATGCAGTTCTTAGTAATGTGCTAAAACCCAGTCAGAGTACAGCTTATTGTTGCTGTGTGCAGTGATGTGACATGTGAGTTATTTGTTTGCACTGCCATAAGATAGCATTAGGGGATATAGTGTGAACAGATCACTCATTTGTGGAAATATTTATGGTGCTGCTTTCAAGGGATCATTCAATTCGAAAGCAGATGGGAAAGCATGGATATTCATAGGCTATTTTAAAAGCTATCTTAGGTAAAATGTTTTCACACAGAGCAAGTAAAGCCTGTAACATTCTGATATTTTACAACATTTATTTCTTAATGTTTACATATATTTACAATAAATCTTCATAAATGCTACTCAAGCAAGAATTTGCTAGTTCCAGTTTTTATTACATTATATTCCATGAGCTCTTTATAGCTCAGGCCCCTGACCCTGCAAATATCTACACATGACTTAAATAATACTCAGCTGAGGGGGGCCTACTATGTTCAGCAGTGTTTCTAGCATGGCATACTCTGGGAACGTGTGATGTGTGTCAAGATTTTCAGTTATCTGGGACTTTGAAGCCTCATCTCATGACAGCTAAAAGGAGTCTAGCTCTAGAAGTGATCATCTTGTCTGCTTAGAACTGCAGAATCATTCTAAGGCGTTACTTTGAGCATCCAGAAAACAAATATTTTTTAAAGATGATTTCCAAAGGCCTTACTATTGTGAAAATACAAATTCAGGTAAATGTGAAGTAGATGTTTTGGTAATTTCATGTCATTGTTGCCCAACCACTCTAAGCCCAGCTTTCCATTTTTAATGTTTCAAAAAGGAGGTGAATAAAAGTCCACTATTCATGTTGAATTGGAAGAGTGGCCTTTTTCATAGAATAGGTGATTTAATATGTATTAAAATGCCACAAATTTTTCAGTTAATTTATTATTATTGGTGTCCCTCACCTGGCATTCCCTGGACTGCCTCTTCCTTATGCTCCTTCAGGAGTATCCACATGCTCTTTCCATACTGTGGCTTTAGAGATCAAAACATTTAACTTTGACATAAAAGGAAAAAAAAAAAATCAGAATGTACTTTGAAATGACTCCCTCAGTAAAACTTGTGACACAGCACTTTGCTTTACCCATTTCAGCTGTGCTCACTTGCAGTGCTCTTGTTCCCAGCTGTCTGACATTCAGGCTAGTCCCCATTGCATTGTGGAGCTTCAGGAGTGCCTGCCTTTGGTGGCTCCTGGCCCTGGGTTCCAGCTGGGGCTGGTTGGGCTGTTCCCCCTGCCCAGCTGTTTGTGATGAGCAAAGGAGCTGTGCCAGAGCCTGACTGGTTAGGATGGGCACAGCCTGGGGCTTTTCCCAGTGCCTGGGGGTGAGTGGGGGTTTGGTTGTAGTACAGGAGCTGCTGGGAGCACGGGGATGTCCTCGGATTTGTGTAGGCTCCTTTCCAGACAATGGGCAGGTAAGCTATTGTGGTTTTATGTCTCTGAGGGTGTCAGGTTCTGGATGATTAGTATCTTTGATAGAAAAAGTAGGGGCTGAAGTGCATTAGG
The DNA here is from genome assembly GCF_027477595.1 of Haemorhous mexicanus. Lineage (NCBI taxonomy): Eukaryota > Metazoa > Chordata > Aves > Passeriformes > Fringillidae > Haemorhous > Haemorhous mexicanus. The sequence goes on along the minus strand of NC_082348.1, from coordinate 23,419,655 downwards.
ATACCACAACTGTTTCCTAAGCAAATGTCTTTTGAAGTGCTTGGTTTTAATATTTTTTTTTTTTTTATGTGGCTGTATAGATATGGAGTTACAGTATTGGGTGTAGGTCAGAGTATTTTTGGTTGTGCTCTGTCCTGTTTCTGAAAAACTACAGGTATTGGGGTTTGACTTGCTTGAGCTTTGCTGAGTTGAATGCAGAGGTTCCTGCACTGCTGGAATATCTTCAAGTGTTAGGAAGAGATTTTTATCCTTTTTATTGTTTCCATTGGGTTTAGTCTTGTTATAGCTCTCATGGTAATAAAAATTATTGTTAGAGTATCCTGCTTCTTCTCTCTCCCTTATCCACCCCAGCCTTAGTATAGTTATTTCATGTTAAAACTGAAATAAGCCCTGTGGCTGACTGTGACCTCCTCACCCACAGTGGGCTGTGCTTGTTCTTCAGCAGTGCCTTTAGGAAGGGACCACCCTTCAGACCTCCATCCAACTCATTGCTCTATTTCCATCTTTGTTCTGCAGCCTCACAGTGCTGGTCTCTTTACTCTTTCTGCTCCTACAAATTGAACTGTCTCTCAGCTGACAGTAAATGTACTTGGTGCTATAGCAGGAGCACTGTATGCTCTGGGAAATACCTTGCCATGAGCATTCAAAGGCTGATGTAGAGTGTGTACTTATATGCATATGTATGTGGTGTTTATTAAAATGTGCTTGAGTAAGTATTAATAATGGATACAATGCTAATCTTTGTTATGGGTTTTCAACCCACTGGGGAAAGTGGAGTATAAACTGAAACTTTAAATATTTCCCTGTTGAGAAATAGGTGGATTACAACTACTGCAGTGTGCTTACTTCAAGAAAGCTATTAGTTAAATCTCATTAATGCCATAAATTGTCTGAAGGAGGTAATATGCCTCTGAAAAATGCTCTTAAGTAGGTAAGTACTTGTATACAGCCATGTTATCAACATAGGAGAGATGGAAGCTGTTCTTTCTTAAAGAACTTAAATACAGTATCTCTGTTATCTGTGCTTATAAAGACCTGGATAGAACAGACCTGGGATTTGCTGTCCTTGCTCACTTGGGCCCACTGTGGCCCTGACTTTTGTAGCAGAAGTTGGATACTTAGATTGGCAAGATGGTGTGCTATTTGTGTGTGCTATTTGGGTTAAATTATTTAAGCCTGGTTTCCACCATCATTCATGCTCTGTGGTGGTTTGTGCTATGAAAACCTGTGAAATATTACAGCAGGACTCTTTCAAATTCCTCATCTCACCTGACAAAAAGAATACTAAGGGGTAAAAGCAAAACAAACAAATGAGACTCAGCAGAACTTACTGATGCTGCACAATATTGAGACAGGCAGTCTGTGGTAGACTTTAAATGAAACAAGAACACAGGGGACTATATTTAATTTAAACACCACTCATCCTAAAATAACTTAACCTGCAGAATGATTGCTGTGCAAACACTGTAATAATATAGCAGAGCTGTCACTTCAGACAGTATTTAATAGGCTCTGGCCAATTTCATTATTAACACTTAGAACGCTTCATGGAAAGTGATGAAAGTACCGCTACATAACCTGTACTGAAATCTCCAAGATCCCACAGAACATTTTTGTAGCTACTGCCTGACACTTCTCAAGGGGGACTGCAAATGGTTGTGAACTTGAGCTGTTAGCAGCAGATGCCAAAACTCCTCTTGTTTCCAAATTGCAAACAAAGTATATGAAATTGGCTCCTCACAGTTTTGTTTCCATGTGGTCTGTGTGGAAGCCTCATAAGGGAGATGAAATGTTTCCTCCTGCTATTACAAATGATTGGGAATTACTTTTTTTCTTAATTTAAATTTATATGAAGACCATGCTGATATATTGTACTGGCTCAAAGATATGTTGAAGGACCAACCCAGTTAAAAATACCAAAAAAAAGACTGTAGCTGCAGAAAAAGTGCCTGCAGTTGTGCTGTGAATGTTTTATTTTTACTGCCCTGTGTTCCAAAAGTTATTTTCCATAACATGGGTCCTGATAATTGTAGAAAGAAGCAGACTAGCCAAATTTTTTATAATAATTTGTATTATTATGCAGTGCAAAAAATAGACCTAATGGTGTAATTATGGTGCAACTATGAGAGTACTACTAAATTCATTAGAGTTCCTGTTGGGTTTTTTTAAGGTTCCAGAAATAGACTTGCCTTATAGTGGGGGAGAGTGTGTGGGTTTCTGCTTGTGTTATCACTGGGCATGGGTGGAGGGGGTTGATATAGCTGTGGCTGGGTAGATGGCTGTTGTTAATAACAGCTGGCACAGGGCTTAGTCCAGGGCTTGATCATTTTCTGAAGGAGCCAAAATGGAATCCCGTGAGAGCCTGGGTATTTCCTTAGCTCCTGGCATCAGCTCAAGCCATAAGTCACAACCTTCCTATGTTGAATTCCAGCAGCTGGGAAGTTTGTGTATTTCCATTAGTGACAGATTGAATAGTGTGATAATTGGGCTTGGAGATCTTAACTTTAGGTGTGCCTGTGCTGGCACCTGGCCTGGAATAAACATGAGCAGGGAGCTTCTGGCCTTCCAGGCAAGAGAAAGTAGATGGAGACTCCTGCACCACTGGCCTCATCTCTCCCATGATTTACATGCAGAAAACCCCTTGGGTAGGACATTCCTTTTCTGCCTCCTTCAACTTCTCTAAGTATCTAGAAATGCCTCAGGGCATTTGACTGGTATTGAGTGGTCATCTGAGTTACTGTGTTCTGGTCTGAAGCTAATGTCATGAAATTGAGACAACATTGGGTAAAAGGATAGGAGATCACTAATAACTGAATTTTAATAATGAATTCCCAGCTGAGGTGTCTCCACTGGATGTGTTGATTTCTCTTTCTGGACAAATGCATTTCAGATAACAAAGAGGGTGAGAGGATGGCTAGATTTTCTTTTCCTTAAAAAAAATGGTAACATCTCCCCACTGTGCTTTTCTTTTGGTGTTGCTTGAATGTGACACAAACTATGGAATTTGGGAATCTCTATAATGTAATGATGCTGAATATCTGCACTCTAGAGGCTGGCTTGTTTGGGCTTTCAGCTTATGTTCTGGAAGCATTTGGACATAAGCCACACTTGATCTAAAGGAAAAAAAATAGTGCTTAGGAGTTTTTCAGACTTCATATAATGGTTTGGATGTTAAAAAAAAAACCAAAAACAAATGAGCTTGAATCAATGTGCATTTGTTGTGTGCCTATAGCAATTGGACTGCAAGAGCCCAACCTTTTCTGTGCCTCCTTGCACTCTTCTTAGTTCTCCTGAGCTGTCTGGCTCCTGTTGTAAATGAAAGCTTGGCAGGGTTGCTTGCAGCAGTAAAGGGTTATGGGATCAGCCCTGTAGTGTGCTGACAGAGAGATGTGCAGCCTGGCTCTTAGGGCTGGTGCTGGCTAAAGCAGGAGGGAGTTCTTGGTGCTCAAAAGCAGGAGAGGCAGGTTGGGTGCTGCCCCAGAGGGAAGGCAGGTGAGGGCTCTGGTGGAGGACCTGAGATGTGGTGCAGGAGGAGCCTGATGCCTGCTCTGGCCTGTGCTGGGGTGAGGTTGATGGGGATGAGGAGAGGGCAACAGGAGGCCACTGCTTAATCTTGTTCAGCTCTTAGGGATGCATCAACTAAACTGGGCTTGTTCATTTAGTAAACTATTAAAGAAGTTGTCTTCAGGGTATTTATTTCAGGCAGTTCTAGTGAAGTAATCCTTTAATTCCTCAGAGTAAATGCTGATGAGGATTTACTGCAGGCTAAGCTGTGTGGAGGTTACTGTGTGAGTGGTTGTAGGGTATGTTAGGGAGTAGTGTGGCTGCTGTCCCTGGGACTGGGCAGTGGGAGATGCAGGGTGTCCCCACAGCAGGGTGGTCCTCTGTGGCCATTGATGGCTGTGCTTGGGAATGCTTGGGTGTGAGCCTGGAGAAAGGAGTTGGTTCTGCTTCATCTTTGGCTGAAACCACTCCTCCTCTAAGTGTTCTGCTGTTTCTTCCTCTTGTGCATGCTGCCCAGCCTTCCCTCCTCTGCCTTGATCTCTCTTTTCCTGGGTTGTTCCAAATAATGAGAGAAGCCCCAGATGAAACCATGGGCTGATGTGTGTAATTCAATTTCAGCACAGTTCTGTCTATATGGATTCTTTTTCCTACGAAATCTTAATGGTTTCTCACTCTTCAGGCAGTGATTTCTTCACTCTGTCCCAAGAGTGTTCTGCACTTAGGAGGCCAGGAGAAGGCCTGTGCTCTTCCACTTAGTCAAAATGGATGTGTAGTGCTTTGATTAGCTAGGTTTGCAAGTTAGGAATTATTTATACTCATTTTGGTTTTGCTGGAGCAAGTCAAAAGAAATCTGAGGGGAGCTGCAGCCTGTGGTGAGCAAGGGAGTTGGGACTTCACTATTCAAGTCCTTTTCTCAAGGGAGCTGGTTTCCTGGGAACACCAGGGCAGTGTTGTTGAGGCTGCATGATAGGAAAGCAGAGTGAGTAAAATCTTACACCAATATTTTGGATGGGAAGCTGGTTACAAAATGTCATTTGGTATTGAAAGTGATGACCTACCTTATGAAAGGGAAATGATCACCTGCAGTGGGAGAACATGTAGGTCCATCCAGTAAGTAAGGTATTTGCTTTGGAAATTCCTTTGCTCATGGAAAATTTGTTAATGGCCAGAGCATGGCTCAGGTCTGAGCAGATACTCCTGGTCTCTCCCTGGCACTGCACTGCTCTGACTCCCTTCCCTAAAATGCTCTTCCTTGTGGCTGCAGCATTACTGGCAAAAATCTGATATTAGAAGCTTGTTCTTGGATAATAATAAATCAAAACCTAGAAGTATTGGAAAAGCAGAGTCGTGTAGAAACTTGAAACTTTTAGCAACTTTTCTGCTGTGGAAGAAAAAGGATGAACAACTTTTACCAGTTCCAAGTTATTAAATCAAAATTTAAAGTATCCTTTTCTAATAAACTGCATTTTTTCAACTTCTTCAATTTCTTATCTCAGACATGGAGCTGATTTACATGGAAACATTTTGTGTTAGAAATCGGAATGTGTTATTATGTTTTCTTTCCAAAGACAGAAAAAAGTTATATTAGAATTTTTCTTGAAATTAGTTATGTTAGAAGACACTTGAAACTTTAAATTGACTAACAGAGCACTTTAGTTTGAAATGTGCTTTTATATGTAACTAAAATATACAAATAGGGTTTGTACTATTGCTGAGTAATTGCAGTCCCTCAAAGATCCCATAGTTGAAAGAAGCTGGTTTAGTTTCATGCTAGAAGCTCAAAGATATTGAAAGCAGCTGTTCTTCAGTTTAGAAATAGTTTAATCTGGAAAATAACAATAAGTCTTATTTCAGAGGGTAAAAGGAAATATTTTGACCTAGAAAATAAAGTAAGGAGCTTCATGAGTTCCACGTACCAGTAGTCACCCTTAAAAATTAGAATATTTGTGTGACTTAATCTGACATGTTTATAAAGCTTGTGACATGGCTCAGTAAAATGTGTTGTATTTAATGTTGTCATTGACCTGTGTCATAAAATAATATTAACAATAACTATAAAAATAAATATAAGGATTTATTTTAAAATATAATTCCACATGAAATGAAATTTTCAAATATCATCCTGCTTCTGGAAATTGTTTTGAAATAAGAATGGAGATTGAGGCGGTTTGAGTGATACAGGACAATGAACATGTGCATGCCTCTGCAGCCTCCACATATCAGTGTGGTGTTGGAAGTGAGTCAAGGCTGTGGATACTTCATACTCTCAGCAAAGGCTGAAGTTTAGCCTTTTGGGAGTCATTGGCACATTCCCATTTGACTCAGTGAGGTGAGGATTTTGGCTGTGGCTCCAAAAGCAGCTTTGTCTGAACAATTCCATTGTCCTTGTGGAAGAGGGTGCACAGGAGGCCCCTTTTCTGTGGGGACCTTGGCTTGTGCTGTACTGTGGGCAGTCATGGCAAAGCCTGGAGGGGGGACAGAGGGATGTGCTGCAGGGCTGGCAAGCCCTGGTGTGACTGCCCTCTCTTCTGGCTGCAGCTCTTGTCTTAATAAACCATCTCTGTGTCTAACACTGACAGGCATGGAAACCTCAACTTGGTATGCCTAAAACAGCAATAGTGATTATATTCTGCAGCACAAATGCCATCTTTCTGAGTGTTTGAGGTCTTAATGCAGACCTTTGAAAGGGGGGACAAATTGATGTTAAGGACAGCATGTAGCGGCCTCACTCTTCATTTACCCTGTTGAGATCAAAGTATGAAGTTACTAGATCCAAGTCAGGGCTTCATTATTAGGAGGTTTCTATTCAAGCTCTCTCAAGGTATTACACTACTGCCTGCTGAACTGATTCTCCTTTTCTGGTGATTAAATCAGTAGCAGATTTTTATCTTAGAGTGGACAAGAAGAGAAAACACCAAGGGCAGTGAAATTACAGCTTAAAGTACCTGTGTATGATTTGTGTTGGAAAGGACCTTTAAAGGTCATCTAGTTCAACTCCATTTCAATGAGCAGGGATATCTTCAACCAGAGCAAGTTGCTAGGAGCCTTGTCCAGTATGACCTTGCATGTTTCCTGGGATGGGGCTTCTATCACCTCTCTGGCTAGTCTGTTTCAGTGTCTCACTGTGCTTGTAAAAATTTTTTCTCTATATGTAGTCAAAGACACTACCTTGTCCTGTGGCAAAAGGCAGCCTGCCAGCCTTCTCTTGTACTTCTTGCAGGCTCCATCTAGTACTTGATAGCCTTCAAGAGGTAGTAAATTCTGAAGAGCTCTTGTGTAGTTATCTCCATTTTTGCAGAGGAGAAACAGAGACAAATGACATGCCCAAGGTGGCAGAGGAAAACCAGGGAAAACCATGCATACTTGTGTTCTGTGATGCTTCTGCCTGCTGGCTGCTCTGCCTGGTTTTAGATGGAAAACACTGCTTGTCTTTCTCATGGCTGTTACTGGGAAGGTTTTTTTTCACCACACCTCGTGAGAGCAAACTGGATGGGGAGCTAGAGAGCATCATTACATACAGAGCTATTTTCCAATGGCCCTAACTGCTGCCATTTATCACAAGTCTTTTTGTAAAGTTTGTCATGATTGACTTTTGCTCTGTCACTGCTAGTTGTTTACCTAACAAACAGGCAGAAATAAGCACGATTATTATTGTTAGGTAGAGAAATAAATCTTCAAAGTAGAAGTTGTGATAGTTGCAGACATTATAACCATTAGGATATTTTTTAAGGTGGATAATATTGCTTATGTAACCTGTGCTGCAGATGCTATTTGTGGTCATTAGTTTGGTGTCATACACAAATCTCAGCTTTGGTCCACATTTGCCTTGCTCCTCTCACCAGTATCTTCACATCCAAATCACTTCTGTGGAGAAATCAGAACAGCTGTAGTGCTGGCCTTGTTTATTTTTTCCAGGGTCTTTTTCTCCCCCTGCATTAAGTATTTGCAGTACCAGAATCACTTAAATACAGTTCTGGGAGGAGATGCTTGCCTGTGACCTCAATGACTGCTCCAGTCTTTCCACACCTTCTTTCCTGAGGCTCAGCCTTGCTCCACTATGCGAGTGTACTTGTTTAGTCAGGACAGATGAAGGCCAAGTACAATAATGTGTTTTGGTGAACAAATAGTTCATGCATGCAGTGACATCTGAGTGTTCAGCAGTTGCATCTCTCATGTTGACGGATTACCATTCTTGTGGATGGAATATAAGAAAATAGTGCAGAAGGTAGCCTCACACCTGAGGAGCTGCAGCTGTACTGATCACCAAAGATTAGGAACAGGCCTGCCCTTAATAGGCCACAGCTGTGTCCAATAAGACAAGTGCTACAAAAGAGAGGGTTAGCTGGTTGGGGAGAGAGTTGGGGTTTGTTGGCTGTGCTGTGAAGAGAGTTGGAGTTGTTGGCTGTGAAGAAGAAGGAGTCAGTGCTGTGAGGAGCTGGTAATGAGAAATCACTGAGAAGGTATGGAACTTTTGAAATAAGAGGACAACACATTCTGTAGTTTTATATAACCAGATAAGGATTGTATCATCAAAAGATTTTTTTTTTAGCTATTTTTTAATCCACATTCAAAGTGGACAAATTAATATACCACAAGTTTGTGTATTTTTAAAAAATGCTGTATTTGGATGTTTTTTATATTTTCCTTTATAAAATGCTACAGGTGTCTTGGATACCTTCATTAGCCACTTAATAGAAGACAGGAATTTTACTCATTAGTATTATCTAGCTGCTTATCAGCCTTGCTCTTGAGTTCTGAGCATGTTGTCCTGTTATAGTAATTGGGCTTTGTTCTTATCAGGTTTGTGTAGCATTGTATTAGAGCAGGAATACAATGCTTTTCAGTAGAAATAAAAGGAACATGAATAACACTCCTGTGTTATAGAGAATTTGGGAGGATTACTCCGTGTAAATATACCTTTAACTGATAAAGCTATAACAGGGCACCACACTGAGAAACTTGATGATTCAGACCTGGCAAAATATTAGGGAAAAACAGAGACACTCTAGTGATAAAAGAAGGGAAAGTGTTCTGTGGGGATATCCCTGCCTTTATGTCAAACTATAGAATTTCCTTCTTAACTGAGATGTGTGGACAATCTGCTGCTGTCTAACTATCAGGAGAAAAAGGGAATCATAGATCAATTTGTGAGCCTGCAGTGAAGGTGACACAGTCAAGTGCAAGGTAAAAGTAGCTATTGACATAGGGCAGTGCTGTTGGAATTTGTCTGAGGAATTGGGGTGGAAAAGTCAAGCATAATAAAAAGTGAAAGCTCTGTACTTGTTCTCCCATATCTTAAATGCCCTTACATGTGAGTTAGATTTTTGGTTTCCATCACCCCAGTGGTTCCTGGTGCTGTGGGGTAGAATGACAGGTCTGTAACCTGGCTGCCTTGTATGTGGTACTGCAGCAAGGTCAGTGCAGAGGGAAATAGGAGGGACAGTTGAACATCTTTGTTATTTATGAATTTTCCTATTGGTGAAAGTGGGGAAAGGCCATGGGGAGCCAAATAAATTGGGATGTGGAAAGACCAAAGCTGAGAAAGTTTTGCTGTTTTTTTGTTGTTTTTTTTTTTTTTTTTTGAAACCACAAAATACAAAGGCTGTTTCTAATCTCTGTCTAGAAATATTATCAGTAGGGCTTAACTGCTTGCCACTGAATAGACCATCATGTTAAGAAGCAGGATCAAACTATTACTGGAGTTCTTTCTGATCAAATATGACATTAAGAGCAGTACTCAGCCCTGCCAGTATTAGCCCCAAGATTGCATGCGAGGTCCTAGGCACCTCATTTTTCTGACTGGAAAGAAATAGGAGCTTCCCAGTGGAAACTGAAAAGGTGATCATGGGGAGCTGTCATCCCAACACCTACCTTGTTTCTTAAAATTGCAGTCAAAAATAATTCTGTGCATCACCAGAAATACTCCAAAGAATTAGTGGACCCTCAGCAGTTTAGTACTTAGTCTGTATTCATTTGGATCCATGAGAGATGGTAAGTCCAAAAAAAATGCCCAGTCAACTGTACTGAAGATCTCAGTTATTATAGTGTGATTGAATAAACAGAACTGTACTAACCCAGAGTATCTGCAAAATAACTGTGCTGAGCTCTGGAGTTAGCCATGATGGCTCTCCATACTGACACTGGTACAGCAGCAAAAGCATTAATGTGCATCTGTAGTCTGGTTAAGAGTGAGAATTAATCTGTGCAGAGCCAAGAGCTGTACAGACCTTCATTTCCTCTGCATGTGCCTGAGAATGTGTGTTCTGACCAGCTCTTGGCTCTGTCCTCTCTGCAGCTCCACATATGGACCCTTGTTTCTTCAGAGGGGGATGATCATGGCAATCTGTGCTGCTCTGAGACCAAGTGTTGTATGAGACTAACAGTGCATGACACTTAATATGAAGAAAGAATATGGTCAAGACCTGCATTCATTTTAGGTGGAATAAATGCAATTTGTCTTACGGTGGACAATCTGGTTCAGCATTATGTGAAGCGAAAATTAGCTGCACTTATTTAAGTAGTTTAATCTTGTTGGGCTTGGCTAAGCAAAAACTGTTGGGTTATTTTAATTTAAAAACTGATTTTGATTCAATTGTTAAGGGATTAAGTATTTTTCTTTAATTTTTTTATTTTAAAAAGTAATCCATTGCAAGTTTGCAACCCTTCATTGAAATGATCAGTTGTTATTTGTTATTGTTCAGTATGACTGTTTCTCTATTCCAATAACTGATTTGTTTGCTTTTGAATATTAACTTCCTGTATATAAAGAAGAATTAAATCTCCTTGTTTCTGGCAGAAAAACTTCCATGTGAACATGTTGAAACAAGACCTTATAAACATTGTTTTCTATAAAACTTTGAAATGGATGTGCAAAGTGCATTAAATTTTGGCAGTTGAAGTAACTTTGCAGTTTGAATCATAGAACTTAAAGACCATCCAGTTCCACTCCCAATCCTTGTTAGGAAGAGATACTTTCCACTAGACCAGATCCCATTCAATCTGACCTTGAACACTTCCAGGAAAGGGGCATCCACCTCTTCTCTGCTGGCACCTGTTCAGTGCCTCACCACCTTCATAGTGAAGGGTTTAGTCTTATATCTAACCAGAACTTAAATTTTAATTTTAACCATTACCCCGTGTCCTATAGATTCATGCCCTTGCAAAAAATTCCGTTCCACCTCTCTTGCATGCCTGAATCATCATGGTAAGTTTTCTGGCCAAACTGAATCTGTCCAGTACTTCTTGGGAGCAAAAAGAATTTTTTCAACATCTGCTAATTTTGTCAAATTACCCCTGCTGTAAAACATTAATATGCTGTTTGTAGCACTTGGGTTTCCTTCCATTTGAAGGGTGAGTGGGATATTGCCATTTCTGTGAGGACTCATGTAGTATGTGGTTAATTTCTGCCCACTAGCTTTGTGTTTGACAGGTGCAGACTCATCTTATAAAGGATCTTTAATGCCCTGATGAGATCATGTCTCTTTCATTCAGGAAATACAGCAGTAGAGCCAGTTCTGACCTGGGCTTTACTCCCATCTGAAACCAACCAGTTTGGCTTTAAATGACGTTGGAATTTGGCCTGAGTTTTGTGTGCTTTGAAGCAGAGGAAAACAAGAAGTGATCTCATCAGATGTAAAACCTGTAAAATACACTCAGAGTTTATGAATGCAAGTTTTGAAAAAAGTCTGACTTAATCTTACCAACTTGAGACTTTATGGGCAGTGTCTGAGTACATTAATGAGTGGGCCTTTGTAAGGACCATTGTTTAATAATTTACAGGTGCACTCCAAAAGAATTTGTGGCCATTGAGATTTGTATTATGATTAGTTTGGGGATTTGCTGAAAAACTCTGCAACACTGCAGATCAGAAATAACTTTTGTCTCTTCTCAGAGAGACATCAGCCCAAGTGTGGAAAAGTGGAAAGGCCAAATGACAAATTATGCCAACTAGGCATAACTCTCTTCCTCTTTCTCAAGTACTGTAAATCACCACTTTCTATTACTGCTCTGTTCCAGGATATCGTGCCACTCAATACTCTTTCTCTAGAGTTGAGAGCCTTTTACCTTGAGCAAGCTAGAAGTTACTCACCCTTATTCCCCTGCTCAAAGAAGTACTTTTTCTTTTGTGCTTTCTTTTTTAAAATTACCTTTTTTTTTTTTTCCACTTCTGCATAACTAGATTGGGAAATGGACAAGTCAAGATATTTTCATCCTGGGAGACCAAGACAAGCTATAGTCTGACAGAGATATGCACTCATTTGTCATGATTTGTTTATCAAACTCTTAATAAATTTTAGTTCTTCTGGGTTTAGCTGGTTTTGCTTGGAGTTTTTCCCTTTCTGAATAACTTTGGTTTTTAAAACTGCAATGGTTTAGTTTGGTTTTTGATGTGCTTATGGAAACAATATAACACTGATAGCAATAGTGCCTAAATGAATCTCTAATGTCAACTACAGTATTACAGAGTTGGGATAAGCCAGCAAAGGAAGCTGTTTCAGTGCAGCTCTCAGCTGGAGCTGATGGCTGAGAAGATGGAAAGTCATTCCCCCTTTGGATCTCAGGCCAGCTAAAGAGCCCTGGCCATGTGCCAGTCCCCATTCCTTCCTCCCTTCCCTGCCAGAGGCAGGAGAGCAATAGTAAATACTGCCAGATGTGGAGACATCCTGCTGTGGGGCTGTGTCCAGGACTGGCAAGGACCCTTCTCAAACCACCAAGTGCATGGGAACTTGCCAAGCCATTGCAACCATGGTTTGAGTAATCCCACAGCCTCAGTTTAACTGCTTTGTGGAAGGTGTTTCCACCTACTAGCTTTGAGATTTTAGGTACTTTTTTGTATGTTTATTTTATACCTCAGATCTTTAGATTGGTGTAGTCTGTACTTAGCTTAGGAAAAGCATCACACACAATAACTGTCTTGAGCAGGTTTGATTGCTTCCACCCCTGATTTTTTTTTTTTTTTCTCCAACATTTTGAGTCTGTCACCATACCCAAAACTGCAAAAGCACGTTGGAGAAACTTAAGCATCTTCCTCAGAAACCACACCTTTCCCTTTTTCATCTTGTTCCTTGAATGCTGGCTGACAGAAGCAAAGGAAAAGAATCTCCAGTGGAATAGGTTTTGCAGTGGAACAGGGAAGTTTGAGGTGAGCACCCTGAGCACTCAGGGTTCCAAGTTTGAGATTTCTCCTTCAGAAAGTGTTCTCCTTGTAATTATATAATATAGTCCAGCACAGTAATCCTGACTTTGGTGATAAGTGGCACATCTTGCCTGGAGCACTCAAATTCCTGAGTTGCTGATGTATTTCTCATGTACCTTCCAGACTTTGAGGTACATGAAAGACAATTATACCACTGGCTGGTAGAAGAGTGGGAGCTTTCTTTTTTATAGTGTCTGATCTGTCTTAAAAACTTTGTTACTGAAAAGCAAAGAATAAATGTGGCTTCCATTTTCTGGCATTTTATGATCTCATTGGCACCAAAAAATGCTTGTAGATATAATAATAATGGCAATTTTTAAAGTATCCTGAAAGTATAAAAGAAGTAGCTCCTGCCAAGACCTGCCTAGTTCTAGCATCTCTGGGATATGGAGATGCAGACAGAGCCATTACTTCTGTGAAGGTAGAGTGTCCTGGGAAGCCCAATTTCTCTAGGTATAAAAGTCTCCTTTCTCATTAGAAATGTTTGGGGTTTTTTTTCTGCCATATTGGCACTGTTTCCTTGTATGTGATATCTCTGCCTCTGTTTGCCTGTGATCAGTGTGAGTAATCATTTGAATGGTGCATCACATGTACCCAGTTTGTAGAATATTGTTGCTCATTATTACATTAGAGTTCCCTTCTGCAGTTCTGTAAGTGCTCTTCAGTAATTGCTGCTTCATATCTTGGGTCCAAGTGTTCTCCTGGTCAAGGGAACAGGCATCATTAATTACACTCCCTGTGTAACTTTCCAAGGTTTCTGCTCCTGGCAAGCAGCTGGTCTGTGCAGCCTCTCTGCAGCTGGAGCTTTCAGCCTCCCAGCAAACAGCATTGAGTGTAATTGCAAGATGAGTCTGCACAAGGCAGAGCAATGCAAGTGCCAGACAGTATTGGTATGATTACCAAAAAGAGGAAAGAATATGGCAAAGCAACATGGCTTGGACAGGCAGTCATTTCTCAGAAGTGCTCTGTGGCTGAATAGAATGTTGTGGAATAGAGTTGAGCAGCTGAAGCTCATTGCCTGTTTTTATCAGCAGGTGAGGTGATAACAGTGTCCTGTGTTAGACCTGGGTGTTCAGGCTGGCCAGCAGCCTGTGAGAGGACAATGCTGGCCCAGGGCAGTTTCTATTCCAGGCAGTGTTTCATTTTCTGATACTGAAATGCATCCAGTAAGCAGTAGAGCAGCACAGCTGGCCTGCTGGCTGCAGAAGGCCAAGGAGGATCTCTGTATATGGGACAGGAGTTAGCAGGCAGCCTGCTGATGAAAAGCTGCTTTTTCATTGCCAATGTGTTGTCCAGTCCCTGAGATTGAAACTAATACTATGAAAAGATTCTCATTTTATCTGATCCATTATGGATCTTATGCTATAATAATTTGGGATAGGTGTTTTTCTTATGATTGTTATTTTTGTATTGATTATAATCTGATTTTTACAGATTTAGAATGCGCAGTGGCTGAAGCTGTAAGATGAAATAAATCTGGCTATAAACCACCAGGCTGGTTTTTGTGTTGCATACATCCTAGCTCTGCATAGACAGGCAATAGGCTTAGATATCAGCAAATCTGTTTATTTGTAAATAGTTTGCTAATTTGGGTTAAGGTTTGTAGAAGTAAGAATCATTTTCAGTAGTATTGACCTGGAGTTGAACATTTAGAGCCCTGTCTTTGCCACTTCCTCCTCAGTTTAGGTCAGGTGTTTCAGCCTCCTTTGTAGTATGAGCAAGAGATCTACATCATACAAAAATATACTTGTCTGACAGTGCTTTCTGTCTTGAGTTGTCTTTCAGTGATGCCACTAACATGTGCTTATTTATAGCTTGCTCAAGGGCAAGATTTGCTTACTCTGTTCTGAAATGCCTTTTGAAATTTCAGGCACTCTCGGCTCTTTTGCACATCTCTTCACCCTTTGTTTTTGCTATCTATTAATTGGTGGGCCATTATCTCTTCTTTGGTTAATTTTGTTTCCTGTGTTTGTTATATCACTAAATATACAGGGCCCATTCCAGAGATCTCTATGGGGACAAACTGCATGCCTTACTTGTGGTTCATCCTTTTTTGCATGAGACCTCTGAATGCTGCAGCTCAGCGGCAGTGTAGTTTATACATGTGTGCATGCTTGACTTACTGCAGAATCCCCTCTTCCCCCAGTGGTGCAGCTATGGCCAAACTCCTCCTTCCCTGCAAAGACTTTCCATGTCCCTCCCCTTACTGCCTTCCCAGTGTTTCATAGATTATCAAGTTGAATAGGATCTAGAAGTAGTTTAGCTCCTTCGCAGAGGGGTTATTAATTTGGTTTGGAGTAGGTAGCTCTGTTGCCACCTAGCATCAATCTTCAAATCCTGGTCAGATGGCAAATTCTGAATGTTACAACTTCTTTTGTTTGAACTGCTGGGGCAGTTCCTCTTAACTATGCAAAGGACATACTTTGAAAGAGAAATTTATGTGCTTTGACTTATCGGTGGACAAAAGAAATTTGTTTGGAGAGAAGTGGACAGTAAAGAGGAAATACTAATTTTTAGTGGTTCCAGAACTCTTTGAACTTACCTATAGTATCTTTCCTAAAAATTATTCTAAAACTTAGCAGCTCACTAAAACTCAATTTTTTTCTGCATGCAGAAAAACTAGTTTCTCTTCAAATTTTTTACACTGAGGTATGTATATGTAATTTTCAAGGTTTGGTTTTACTTGCCTTAATATAGGGCCTACAAAAGGAGACTTCATAATAATTTCTGTGGATTTCTGCGATGGGACTGTATTAATTTTAGGCTGACTCACTGGAAAAAAATTTAGACTAAACCTTCCATGCTGCTGTCATCTCTTCAGGGGGCAAACAGTAATGCAGCCTTGATTAAATATAACTAATCTAATGTTTAAATCTGCACAAGGGAGGAAAGGTTTGCTCAGATACTTACAGACTACAGAAGAGTGAAACACTAGCCTTAAAGCAGTGAAATTTTTGAACCATGTGCTCAAAGAAATATGTGTGGTAATTCTTATATCTTTTCTATGGGCATTCATAGCCAAGCATGGATGTAAATATGAATGGGCAACATCATTAATGTACTTTATGTACTAATTCCTGTACTTTATGTGCAGATTCATGTAACTCAAGTTGCTTAAGTTTCTAAAATGTTCAAAACTTACACCTAAACACAAAGGTAAGATGTCTCCTTCATGTTCTCAGCAGATTAAATATGAGTGTGTGGTGGAAGTGTACATTGTTCTCATTACTTTATCATCTTTATCTACATGAGTACGGATGCTTTTTGGTATGTTAAAAAAGCTGGATACCACTAAGATGATTAAATAGATGATTATTGTGTCTTTGTCCATCCTAATTTTCCACCTAAAACACCTGACAGGCTTATTATTAGGTAAATCTTGCTTTTCTCTTCAGAGTAATGAAAAGTGCTTTTTGCCCTTTGAGCCAGGGGCTTCTTTGAGTCTATTTCCTTGTCCAAACCCTCCTTCCCTCCGAGGCCCTTGGCACTCTCTCAGCCACTGTTACAATTCTTTCTGCAGCGTAAGGCAAGGATAATGGCATCACCAATCTCACCTTCTTAGCAGAGTGGGAAGAATGAGCAGTTACAGTTTGCAAGCAGCTTTTATGATGACATGCCTTATTGGCTCTAGCCTCATTCTCATTGAAGTCAATGGCCAAAATTATGTAAATAGCATAGTATTTTTCAGCATGCATGCATTCACAGCCCCTCCCAAATTAAGAAACAAAATCCCTGCAGGCATAAGGCTATCAAGGAAACAGAAGGCAAAGAAAAAAATCCCTAAATTGTAGTCAGGAGTGTATAAATTCTGGATATGTTGTACCTATAAAACTTTATTTCTATTAAAGTTTAAAAAACGGTGGCTTGCTTTTCTTCTGAGCTATATAGATGTATTGAGTGGCCTAGGAGATTGAGAAGCAATGAAGAATGAATTTAAATGAAATAATCTATAATGAACCTTTCCATATATGTTTCTGTAGCTTAGTAATTATTTGAAATATTTCATCTGGCAAATAAGCTTGCTACAAGGATAAATCTTAGAATATCCTGAAAGGCATTGTATATATTCAGATGATGTTTCTGATAACTGATCTGTAGTCCTTCAGCAATAGCCTTTATATATCATCTACAAATAATTGAGCTAGACTGTTGTTCACAAAGCTGAAGACATTGAAAGGAGGAAGGGCTGTATCATTCACTGCCTGGAATCCCATTTCAGTTGTCTACAAGAAATAAAAACGACTTTCCCGTAGCCTTGTACCGCGCTCTTGTGTACATTGCCTCGTGTAGATAAGGTTGGATGTTTGTTGTTGTTACATCTGAGCAAAAAGCAACTCTTTTTCTTGGAGCTGTATTTATACCTGGTAGGAGTGTCAGCAGGGGGCTGCTGGTCACACTGCTACACCTGGCCTCTATCCTGAGGGCTGGGAGCTTAGCTCACAGTGTCACTTCCTGCGTGGGACTGTGCACAGACTGCCTGCAGGAGTAGGACTTCAGCCTTTTAATTTCTGTTTTACTGATAAGCTATGAGACTGCTGAAACGCAGCTAGCAGATTAAATATTGCACCTTTTCCCACCAGCACAGAAAATTATTGCTCTCAGTTATTATTGAGCAAGCAAGTAAGTGAACTTTATTCTAACCTCTGACGGAGTACAGTATTGAAGGATTTTGTGATGCAAAAGAATGTTTCCTACATAGCCTAAAATAAAATTCAAGTGTATTAGTTCCAGAAAGAGGCCCCAGCTCTTAAATGGAAGGAAGTGCCTTAAACTGTTGCATGATCCAGCATATGCATAAGATCCTTTCAAACGTTTGCAGAGGCTTTATTTGCCAAGATCTTATCCTGTAGTATAGAAAACCTTCAGTCAGTTTTCAGTAGTATTTCATTTTATGATCAGACTACACAGGATTGTAATATTTACTTTGACAGGTTCTCTTTTTTTCTTAAATAACTGCTCAGAGCTGTGTTCACTTTTACATCAAGTATCATATATGTTTCAGAGTAAGAGTATATAATTACTGATCCTTGATACCATTGCAAAACAGAAGTGTATCTATTGGACTATTCCATGTACAATTTTTTGAAGGAAGTTAATGAAGGACTTGCTATGCTTGAATAAAAGGAAGGTTCTTTAGAGGCAGTGGATATCTCGAATCTGAATTTAACTTTGGGGAAACAGAAGCAGTTTCTTTGAAATCTCTTTGGTACTGGCTCATGCCTCAGAGTTCAGCACTGCTTTTATCTACTTTAGAGGCAATCCAGGTGGGACTGGATCCTGGCTGTTGTTAACAGAGCTTTATCAAAGGGAGTGTGCTGACACTACACTAGCAGAGACACTAGCCCTCAATATTTTTAGGTCTTAAGCCTATTTGCACGAGTCTCATTTCTTTTATTAACAATGCATCACTTCAAGTTTTTAAAAAAGTTTAAACAAGAGCATTGATCTTAGATCTAGCAAATAAAATTGTAGTTCCTTCAAATATTTACATATGAAAATGAGGTGTATTTGGAGAGTAAAACCAAAGGTAACCATATATATAAATGTGGTAGGGAAATGCATCATCTTAGGCTATTTTCCCTGGCTGCTGGGGGAAGGGAAGAAAGTACCATTGACATGTTAGTAAACTCTCTACTATTAGGGGTGCAAGCCTTGTGCAGGGTTGAGATAAGAAAAAGTGGAGTAGAATATTATTGCAGGGCAAACTGAACTGTTGCAAACCATTCAACCTTTCTGCTGCTGTAAGAACAGATTAATTTTCTCAATTAAAATGCCAGACTGTAATATACTCTAAAATATACTAGGAGTATAGGTCAAAAGTAGGGAATATAATGGCTGAACTGCTTCATTAGAGCTGACCTGCTGAAGTCTGTGCAATCAGTCTGGTCTCATCAAGAGTTCTATCACTATGAATGTATTTGTTCTGCATTACAGCTTCAAGTTAATTCAACAGTACCTGATCCATGTTGGATATAATGTAAGATGAAGCTTAAAGTTGCAGCTGTTCTGATTTGTCTTTGATAACCATCCTGTTTTCTGTTAGTCTCCTGACAGGAGTAGCCAAACATCCTAAACTTTATTTGGGCACAAGAAGAGAGGAAAGGCACCAAGCTAACTCTTGTTAGTAACATGACAGAAGTGGTCAGCTTTGTCTAACACTTCTCCAATGCAGTTCATGTATTTAAATCCTCTGAACTGGTGGGGTTTTCTCTGGTGTCAGCCTGAGGCATAGTGGCCATCTCACTTGCTCCAGAGAGTGTAGTTAAGTGCACTGGGACTGATTTCTAGTTTGTTGATTTGGGATACAAAAGTGGATGGGCTTTTGCTGTTCCAACTGGGAGACAGTTTTTGTTGCAAGCAGCCTTCTTCAGGAGACAGAGGCTGACATTTCTTCCTGGAAATGTGTTCCAATGATTCTTTCAGAACCTTGTGGGGATGAGATGATTTCATCTTGGGTCTCAACTTGTAGCTGATCAGTTCTTTGTATTTTTATGAGCTGGTTTTTAGAAAGTATCAGGTGAAATAATAGGTGAAAAGTGGTTAGCTTCTGCTGGGTGAAGAGAGACTGAGATGATTCTTGTGCCATAATGAAAAGTTTGGAGGGTCTTTTCCTTTCCTTTTAGAGGGTCTTTCCTTTCCTTTCACAATTGTCCATCTACTTGGTCTGCAGACTCTGAATTCTCCTGATCCCTGGTTTTTAGCCTTGCATGGAACAAGTTTATTTCTTCTGTCATTGACTAGAACAATCATAATAGTATGTTTTGCACAAATAGAGCTGAAGAGTTGAATAATGAGATTGTTTAATGAGAATTTGCTGGTAACTAAAAGCTGTTGCTTCATTTATAGAAGAAAAAGCTTTGTTCTGGAGAAGTTCAAGGGGGGCTCTGATTGGCTGGCCTCCTGCATAGGGACCTCCAGAGTTCTTTGGTTCCTTGGCTATTTCATGCTTGGGGGCTCCAAAACTCTTTTATTGATGAAAAGGTAAAGTTCTACCTTTGGAAAGAAGCTCTCTCTTCACAATTTTAGTCCTTGACACTTAAATAGTTGGGTTTTTTTAACCAAAGGGATGAACTTCTGCACTCAGGTAAACTTTAGTTGTGCTCAGACTGGAGCCAGCACAGAAACCTAGAGCTTGTTTAAACACCTCCTGACCAACCAAGGTGACACCCTACAGTCCTGGGGCTAGGTTGGCAGCTTTGTGGTTAGAAGATGACTTTTGACTTCTGCCGGTCAAAAATGACCTCCCTGTTCATAATCTGTGTGTTTTATTGTTTTGCTCTGCAGTGCCTGTTCCATAGAAGGAAGCTCAGGTGAGGATCAGTGGTCTTGTTTTGGACTCCTCCTCTTCTGTAGCCCTTCCCTCTGTCTTGGGGATAGGCTGGCAGATAAAAGAAGCTTCAAATCCAGTTGTGTGGATTATGCATTTATGGAGTTGTAACAGAATATTTTTGTAGAGGAAATATGACAGCAAAACCCTCCTCTTCTGAAAAGACTTTGCTGATTTTATTCATGGCATTTTATGTTAAGCTGCAGAAGGACAACCTTTTCATTTCTTAAAACCTTGTTAGCATGTTGCCCTCTGTATTGATCATGTTGGAAGGGTGGGAAGATCCTACTGTATTTTTAAAGTGTGCACCTTTATCACTTCTTCCACTATTTTTCTTTTGTTTTATTTTTCTAAATTGAGAAAAATAAAGATGGTGTAAATACAGTAAAGAATTAACTCAATCATAAATCATTTCTCTTGGGCTGCTTTTCCAAGCAGAACTACATCTTACACTTTAATGTATGATGCTATAAAGGTCTGGTGAATGGTTTTGTTAATTTTAATATGCAGCAAATAAGGCTGCACCTTCTGCCAGAAATGGTCCATTACGCTCCTAGATCACTGTTTTCCTTTCTGGGCAGTCATGTTATTTAAATAAGTGGCACTTGAAAGGTGTTTGTGAGAGCCTGTGGTCCAAGAGTTGATTTCTGAATCAAGAAAAAGTATATGTCTTCCAACTTAATATACAGCCTGTGTTCCAGAAAGCAGTGCAATGAGAGAAGGTGCTTTTAATTTTTTGTGTTGTAGAAAAAAATCTCTTGTGGGAAAAAAAAGTAGCACAAAGTAGTATTTTGGTGAGTAGTAGTATGTGTTATTTGCTGCTGCTTTTTGCTCTGGATCTGGTGTTATATCAATGTTTAACAGAGCCCTTTCTTGAAATGATTGCTGAACCAAGACTGCATTTTGGTTTTTTTTTTTTGAAAAGCCAGTTCACAAGAGTGTCTGTGTGTGTGTCCCTGTGTGCAGGGGGAAGCTCAGCACTTGCGGATGGGCAGGACTTGACAAAAACAGAGGAGGAAGGGAGGGGTCCCTGAGGCAGGGCCCCTGCTCTCCTGAGCCTGCCCCTGCACCCCCAGCGATGTTCTGGCTACCCACCAGCCTGCTGGGCTGGTTCTTGCCTGTTCCTGTGCTCTCTGAGCTGGGACCAGAGTGACAAATAAAGCAGGAGCTGATGCCAAGCCCACAAAAAGAGTGAGTGTGCTGTGCATGTGACAATTTTTAGCTTCTCGAGTTGCTCTGGGCCGTGCAACTCCTGGTATAAATTAGGGGGGGGGGGAAAAGCTTTGACTATTTCTCACTAAAACTGCTTATTTTTGTTTCTCACCCTTCAGCATAATTATTACTGAATTTGTATAGGATATTTTTGCCTCTGTCCCAAGGAAATACTGTCAGATTGTTCCAGTCTGAAAATACAAGCTTGGCTGACTGAAAAATTATACACTTCAAATACCGGAGGTGCTGTGAACTCATCATTTCCAGATCTCTATTGCTGGAGATGTGGGGAAAGAACAGATGAACCAGATTAATGTCACTGGTTTTCCATAACTCCCAGAGATTTTCTTGGCAAGTTTCTTTTTCCAGCAATTTTCTCATCCCTCTTCTGTTCTTTCTTAATTCTTAGCTTCTCTTTCCCAAGAACAGAAGCCCCTTTCTAGCTTTCTATGCTCCTCTGTGGAACACACCCCTACTCTGGCAGTGCAAAAATGCTGTGCCATGCCTTATTTCAGGGCTTGATCAGGCTTATGTGGGGTAGGGGCTCTTTAGTTTAGGGCTGGTGAATCAGCTGTGGGAATAGGGACTTCATCTGAATTCCACATTTCAAACTGTGAGAAGTTCAGCCTATGTTCAGCTTTAATTTGTGTGTAGATATATGTTACATAAAAAAGTAGCCTGAAGTGTGATTATTCCCTTTCTGCAAGTGCATGAGTATTCTAGATAGAACTTGTCCTTGAAATCATCTTTGTGGGTGTAGTTTTGGCAGCTTGTTCTCACTTGATCAATTTTTGGTTGTTTGGGGGAAAAAAGATGTTTTATCACAGATATGAACAATTAATCATTTTCTGTTGGCGTTACATTTTTGCTGATATCAGAATTTGAATGCTTCTTTCTCAGCCTGTGGTTGACATACCATGACTGCCCTTTACTGAAGGGTGTTGCACCAGTCCTTCCATGTGTCCTTACTTCCAGTGAGTTATGTGCACCAGTTCACTGCCAAGAGGCACCATGGGTGTCTTTTCTACATTTCATCTGCACACTTTAATAGCACTTGGCTATTAGAATTGTTTACTCTTACCATTGTGTCCTTGGAGCCTTTTTGCCTTCCAAAGTGGTGGCTGCACTTTCCAGTTCCTGGGCTGTTTCAGAAATATCAACAGAAACAAAATGCTTTTCTGACTTCAGTAATGTCTTATTTGCAAGACCTTGCATGAATTCAGCAAACAGAGAAAATGTGCTTCCCTTAGCTCATCCCACTTTGTGTGTTTTGAATATACAGCCAAGTGATAAATACAGACTGTTGGTGAAACCCTATTCAGTGGTAGAGATTTATGATTTTATCTGCTACCCAGGGGGTTCTGCAAACAGAAGCTCTTCCTTCTTGTGTCATTAAGGGCCCTAATCTCCCTCCATCTCTGACCAAATAGTTAAGAGGTCAAACCAGAAATATTTGTAACTGTCTTTCCTGCTTTTTGATAAGACACATGTGAGGAAGTTGCAGGTGCATAGATATGAAAAGGAGGAAGTTAATGTGAGTTCAAGTACATACCCACCTAGCCTTAACTCTGTGTCCTGGAACTGCCTCAGTACCCTTGCAATACATAGATTTCTCACTTAATTTCCATGCAGCAGAGTTAAAAATAATCTTCCTTCTCAGCAAGTCTTTTATCCCATCACAAGAAGGAAGGCCATGCCCACTTAATTCTGCAGTTGTTGATGTCCTTTGCATGTCCATCCCTCTCATGTTCCTTGCCACAAAATGTGATGCTTCTCTAGCTGTCATTAATTCCAGAAATCATGTCTGTCTGCCAGCTGACTACTGACAGTTCCTCTGGAAAAACCTTTCCTTAGTTGTGACAGATGTGGTCTGTATAACACTGTCCTGAAATAAGTTTCTTCTGTTTCTATGAAAGTTTTGCTTATAATCATACGTGGAGGGTTTCTCCTTCTTTGTCTTCACCCCATGAGGTTGGTGTTTCTCTGATATTTTTCCACAGCACTGCAAAGCTGCTTTATGTAATCTCCCTGCAGCTCTACACCTCCATCCCTCCCAGTGAATGCAGCTAACCTGTTTGTGGATAATACCTTTTGGCTATTGCAGCTTCAGGCCTGGCTGTGAGAGGGTTGCACTGGCCTGCTGTGTCTATCTTTGCCCTGACTTCATACTTTTGGTCTGAGTTCCTCCTCATTTGTGTCATCTGCAAGGCTGGCTTCCTAATGGTGGTTGTTTTAACCCCTTTTTGAAGCAACAATATTCAGCAGTAGGAAAGGCTGAGTAAATATTACAGAGCAGTTCTACATAGTTTGGGAAATTGTTTCAATCACATGACCTTATTAGCTGAATTGGATGTGCTAGCAGGCACTAACACTTTCAAGCCAATGCAGAGAGGAAGATTTCACAAATGAGACTTAAAAGAGGTGGTTTTGCTCTTGAAGGAGTTATTCTTTCAGTAAGAGATATACAAATTTTCTGGTTTTGCTCTATATTCTAGAGAAACTAGCCTAAACAAGAATTCTGAAGTGAAGTTAAGGTTTAGAGTCAACCTGGCAGCTCCTGGAGTATGGCTGACAGGCTGCAATAATAAGGTATATATTGCAGATGTAACACATCCATAACAACCTTGGAAAGGCTTCCCAAAGTCCCCAAAGGGGACTGAGAGAGAAGAGAATCCTATTGAAAGAAGATAGGCAAAAGAATCTAGCCTTGCTGAAAAAAAACCAAAAATTCTATTACCATCAATAACTTTGTCAATAAATGTGTCCTATAAATAAAAACAAATCATCACTTTTCCTGTGTTTCTAATAGAAAGAGATGCTGTGCAAAAGATTAACATTTATTGCCCTCTTTGAGAATGTTATTGTGGACATTCATATAGAAAGTGTAAATAGTAGATTCCTCCATTGCTGCACTCTACTTGAGCCATCTGGTTGTCTCCATGAAAAAAGTTCTACTATTATTTTTGAGTACTCTCTTCCCTCATACATCCTTAGTTATATTTCCTGGAGTTTTGTCTCACAATGGTTATTTTATAATATTGTACATTGTTTTCTTTCTTTGATATGCAAGTTTGGCAGCATGTGCTCAATAGTAAAAATCATTAGCTAGGTACAGCTGGGTAAGCAGAATTCAAGAGACAGCTTTTTAGTGTATAAGTCACTGAATCAAATTTTCTTTAAATGCCAGGAGTTGCCTGAAATGCTGTGGGTGGTTCTTCTGCTTCTGTTTTCACACAGCTAATATTTGATCATTTCCTAAACCACTGCTCTTCTCACCTTGGACTGAATCCAAACTATTTTTTACTTTGGTAAGTAAGCCTACCAAAAAGTCTGACTCAGACAGTGGTACATTAAGCCACCACAATCTTTGAATTTAATTATTGCACAGATTTAGCACTGTCCCACAATAATGCATTCAACAAGCTAAAATTTTAAAGGTTGTCGGAGGCAGAGTGAGCACAAAATAATAGAAGTTCTAGAACAATACAGATTGTGAACTCCATGAAGATAAAACCCCAGAGCTGCAATGTGCATGCAAAATGATGTAAAAACTTCATGGACCTTAAACAACAGAGTAGAGTGCAGGACTGTTGCTGTGCTGTAGTAACATGTGCTCATGATGTAAGGAAGTCTGTCCCAAAGTGTGTCACTCCTACAAGCACTCGCTGCTCAGGGTGGTGGGGTGGATTAAAACATGTCTTGCTATATAGAGCACTGTGATGTCACTGTGGCAACAGATCAGGAGAAATGCTTTGTCTGTTCTGGGTAACTTTAATTCCTCATGGTAAAGAAGCCCTGTGAAGCTAACCTGTCCAGGTGTCCCTCCTGTGAATTGCTGTAGGTGACAGGATCCCCCAGGACACCGCTGTAACTTGCTGGGCACTGCTGTCATCTGCAGGCAGTGCTGGCTCAGACTGAGCAGGCACACAGCCTGTCCAGGTTGTGACAAGCTGTTTGAGCTGTGACAACCAGCTAGAGCTGCATGGTGTAAAAATGACCTGTGCAGTCATCCTTAGAAACAGACTATGGTTTTCTTTTCTGGTAAGTGCAAAGCATGTGAGTTAAACAGAGAGACTGAAATACCCTTAAAATCCCAGAACATGATGGAATCATGGTTAGTATTTCAGAAATACATGTCTTATTAGTTCATATGAACTCAGACACTGTAATCATTCAATGTGATAGGGAAAGCTGAGGCTTTCATCTGCATTTATTAATATCAGCTACTTATGGAAGTATTCAAAAATCTGTCTCAGTGTTTAAATGTTTGAACACATAACTGAGGACAGACACCTAACAATTCATAGCTGGGTATAATCAGCCTTGCAAGTCATAAAACAGAATCCTTCCTTTTAAAGTGGTGGTTATGTCTAGATCAAAGGTAGAGAATTATGCAGTATGCTCAGCTTAAGAAAGTGCCATTCAAGAGGTTAATGTAAAACTGGAAGCACAATACTTTTAATGTTTAGTGTTATCTACTATCTTGCTGTTATGTAGAAACATTAGCGAGTGTTTACAGCCAGCCATGCCAAAATTCACTGAGCTCAGAAGAAGAAAGAATAAAGGAAGCCTTAAATTGTTGGGTTTGTATTTTAAAGGGATGACCTAGAAGTAGCATTGTGCTAACTCCATGTTTCTGATCACCGGATGTCGGTGGCTTTGCCGGCTCTCATGTAATTTTGAACAATAATGTTATGTACACCTGTCAGCCCAGCAAATCTGACCCAGGAATGAATAGGTATATACTGGGTCTTGTGGCCCTGGTGTCAAGAGTGAAAGTAGTGGCTGGGTTTGAACAAAGGCCAGCTGCTCTGCATCATCTTCAGATCTTTGCCTGTTCTGTGTTGTTCCCAAGACCACAGAATTAAAAGGTGTGTAAATGTGGTATGACTTCATGTGCTTTTAATCCACATTTATGGAGATTTTTTTAAAGTCAGAACTAACCAGCTTGAATTTCAACTTTCTTGGGGAGTCTGAAAGAGAGGTAAATAGAACTGTTATACTCTTCCTGGAACAATTTCGACTGTTGTTGAGATTTGGAGATGATGGAATGTGGCTTTGCTCTTTAAACAAAGTCACTCTTCAGAGTACAAATACATCAGCAGGAATTCCATCTTTCCAGTCCTTTGATTTTCTGTAGTTATCTGTACTTCAAGATTTATGGTGCCTTCTGTAATGAGACAAATCTTATATAATATATGCTGCCTTTGTACTTTCTGGACTAGAGCCTAATCCAGCTCTTAGTCCTTTGAAAAATACCTTCATGTCTGCCTGTCTCTTTCAGATCTTGGGCTTTTAAAGTGTAAAGACCTATATTTTTAATAGTCTTGGTCTGTGTTCTTTCCTGATGAAGGTAACCTTAAAGTTGATTGGTAACCTTAAAGTTGATTGTGAACCAGATCCAGTCAGAAGACCTGGTGGGCTGAGTGCATAAATATGTATGCACACAAACAGGCTGTTAATGATGGTATGGAAACTATCTAGGCAATCTATTGATACAGTAATAAGTGTAAGAACTGCATGAATAACAGCTTCTAAGTTTGGTATTAGGGCTGGTTAGTGCTATCTTGTGTGATGATTCCTTATTATAAAGCCTAATCATTACAAGCTACAGCAGTGTCTCAGGCAACTTGGCATAACTACCCTGTGTTTCTTCAGGAAAACAAAAAGCCTCCTTTTGTCTGGCAATTGCTGAGTAATTGCTGAACAGTTACACGTTTGTGATATGAAATAGAAATGATACTGTAGTATTTGGTCTTTTGTCTAAGTGCCTTCCCCAGTTATCTGGTTTTTGCTTTTGTTATGGTTTTGTTCTGGTTTGTTTACTTTTGAGGGTTTAAAAAATTTTGTTTGGTTTTGTTGGTTGTTTGGTTTTCCTTTTTTTTTTCATCCACTTCACACAAAAAACCCCATCTCCTCTTATTGGTGTTTTATTGGTAGAGCACATTGTGCTGATGCTGCTGAGTTAGCTGCTTTTTGTTGTTCAGCAGTTAAAACCCTAGACTGGAGAGAAAAAGCCCTGTCCCCTGGGATGTGGTGAATAGCAGTTAGCAGTGAGGTAGATTCAGAGGTGACTGAGACTTGTGCCGTGATATTCACACTCTTTTTGGGCTATGCTCACAGCACAAAATTGAAACTTCCATGAACTTTGAAAGAAATCTTTGTCACTATATGTGGTATTTAGGTGGTTCTTTTTGCTGCATATCAGATGGAGTTGTCAGTCGTGTATTTTTGGGTTTTCTGTTGGGTTTTTGGGGGAAAGAACCCATTGTTATTGTGTTATAAATTGACATTGAGAGAGTAATCCTAGCTTTTTAGGAACTTTGGAAGTAGATGAGTCCTCCTAGATCTTAGTAGCTTCTCAAATAGAATTTTCATTCCTCTTCAATCTCAGGAAAGTTGTTTTTTCCCTGAACAAAGTCCCAGTCTGTCTTCTACCTATATCTCAGTTTATAAACTTATGGGGAATAAAACACTGCTGCAGAGAAGCTGCATTTGTCATTTAACTTTTAAGCAGACCCTTCATTTTATACCTAGGTGTAGTGTATTATGTAAAGTATGGATTTATGTGTAAATTGGGTAGAAAAGCAATAGAAAGGACAAGACAATCAGTTAATGTGTGGGAGTATTTGCCTGTGGAGTGTCAGGCAGTCAAGTACATGTCCCATGGGTGGGTAATGAGAGACTGAATACAGCAGGAAAGGCCTTTGCAGGAGTTCCACTTGAACCACTGTGTCTGGTCAGATAAGTGCCTCTGAAAACATGATAGGAAGCATCTTCTCTCTCTGAGACAGATTATTGCCTAGACTTCAAGGAATTTTGTTCCACTTAACCTCTAATTTGGGAATGCCATATGGCATGCTGCTTTAAAAGCTGATGATTCCTGTTATACGCAGCAGATTTTGGAAAATGATTTTCACAAAGTGAGCAAGAGATGGAGCACTCTGTATTCCTCATACATCCAGCACTATTAAAGAAACATATTGGGGCAGACAATAAACATTGCTCAAACACTGTTTAGTGCCTCTTGCAATACCTTAATACCACCATCTGGTGAGCTGAAATCATGTTACATCTTATTTGTAGGTTCTTTTATAAAATTTAATGGGCTTGTCTGATAAGGTTTTGACCAGGGAGCTGAACCTTCTAAGACAGGATTGTGGTGTGAGTGCTGAAATACTGTGTGCTTGGCTTGCTTTGTTCCCTGATGCTGGGTGGGTGCACTAGAAGAGCACTGGGAATTCTCATCTCATGGGCAGCATTTTGGTGCCCTGCTTAGCCTGTTTCAAGCTGCTGAGCCAATAGAAGAAAAAACTGCAGCTCCTGTTGTGTTCTGAAAATACCTGTTGCTGAACGACTTGTAGCAGGCTTTTTGGATCTGACTGAGTACTCCTAGTTAGTTGTCTTGGGATGCTTATCTGATCTCAGCTTTTAGACCTTCTGAATTTCATTTCATGAATCTGAGCCTCGGATTTTTAAGGGTGTACTAAATACATCAAGTGGATCAATATTGGCATAATGTGAACTTACTTATTAATTAATAAATAACTTGTATTATTATTAATGAATTATTATTATTATTAACTACTATGATTATTAATGAATGTTCTTTGTGCTTGTTTCTAATTCCATCACGTGGTGATAAAAATCCCCTTTTTAATTGTTTCTTCATCAGTTGTTAATGAATAGGGTTCTTAAACTGTGAAACAGCTCTCCCAGACTGTCCTTCTGGTTCTGTTCCAGCTTAAACATATTTTTGGTTTGCAATAAAACATGATTATCCAACATTTTTAAAAGGAAATTGGACCTGACCTGAGCCTGGCATTAGCTGCTGTTGCTCCTGTTACTTTGAATTTCATCCAATTTGAAATGAAACTGCTGCAGAAGACACTGGCAAGTGCAGAAAAATATATCGAAACAGTTAAATGTTATGCTCAGTTTTTCTTAATTGCAATACTTTAAGATACCATAGTATGAAGTCTCAGACTAATGAATAATTGTTCATAATTAGCAAATAGCCTAGTGGAAAGAAAGAGGGTTTCTTTTTCACTGACAGAATAAAAGGAAGGAAAACAACTGTCTTGGTTCTTACCCTGTGGGGAAGATTGTCATTATTATGAATCAATTTAGACAATTTATTATTAACAAAGACAAGTTTAAGAGCAAGGACAAATGTTGATAGCCCCAGCCTGCATGTTCACACTCTATTATAGTGTAATTTCTTTGATAATAATTTCTCCTAGGAACAGGAGTGACCATGTCCTTTTAGCAAGAAATACTTTGCAGCTAAAAGAAAAAGGGAATGTATCCTCTTGTGCTGTGACCTGAGGTAAAAGATAAGATCAGTCTTAAACAACTACTCTTTAAAGGGTATTTATTCCCTTATATACCCTGGGAGAAAAGAGAAAAGTACAATAGAGGAAAGGAAAATTGCTTTTTTACTCTTGACTGAATTGTCTCTTTTCAGTGTTTGTAAAATGCAGTGTGATCATTTCATATTAAAAGGAAATTAATTTTTCTGTTAGGCATTGTGAGACACATTAACAGTGTGCTGAAATGGCATTTAGATTTGTCCAGCAAGCCTTACTTGTTAAACCTGCTTGTTCACAATTCAACCAAAATAATGATAAATAAGTTATCCCATTTATGGAACAGCTGGATATTATGGACATCTTATTCCATGGAGATAGGCTTTCCAATTTGTTTTTCTAATAATTCTAGGAGCTCTATAGGATAGAAGGACTCTAAATTAGGTTTAAGCAATGGTCCAGTGGCAATATATAATAGTGTGGATCCCTGTGTAGCTATTCTTACCATCTAAAGCATCTTTTTTCTATGACATTTTTCAAATTAATGTTCTTTGAAACTTATTTTCTTATTTTTACTAATTGGTTGAACAGAAGTTGTAATTGTCAGGATAACCACACTGGGGTTTTTTTATTTTGTGTTTTATTTATAAATGGTTTAATGTTTTACTCTTTCCTAAATAATCTAATTACTTCCAAGCATTGCTTCAAACTTCACTGCATAGTGCTTGCACCAGTTGCCTTGGTTTTCATCACTTTTTTTGTCTCACTCTTTGCAAGTGGGAATTGCTCAGCTGTCTGTTTTGTAGCACTGCAAGATGCTTTACTGAAAGAATGTTATGTGTCCTCTCAGCCTAGGGACAAAGTATTCTCTGATACTTGTTCTCCAGCGATATTGAGCAGCACTTGTGTGCTACATGTAGCCTGGGAGAAGTTACTTGACCATAGTGCAGTACCTTACACTGCCAAGAACATCGTTCCCCCATCCCCAGCCAACGCTTTTAACTGAGTGCCACTGTTGCCGTGGGAAGCAGCATCCTGTCAGGAGAATCTCCAGATTCTCCTGTCATGTTGGAGAATCTGGAGAAGTCACTCGTGCTTGCCCAGTGTCAGCTGGAAGCTGAGGGACTCCATGTGGCTAAAATGTCTTGAGAAATGATGTGAGATGTAAATTCACAAGTGTGGTTACTAGAGGAAAAAGGAGCAAGTGTATGTGGTTGAATTTAGCTTGGTCACAAGAACCAGAGAGTTCATCTCTCTTACTACGCTGCAGTGAAAGCCAGAGGTGGTGGAGGTAATTTCAGTGGTGTGTGGTACTTTGCCATTGCAGGTGGAAGTGTTTGCATGGAAAGAAAGGATCATCTCAGACCTTGGTGACACAAATACAAATATTATCACTCCTGCTCAAGTATAGTAGCATGCAGCTTAGCAAAAGGACACCATATGTGTCTGTTATTTAACCAACAAACAGAAATGTAGCAAAAGCTTTTGCTTGCATCATAAAGTTGAGTGTGCTAAAGGCAGTTTGTGTTACCAGGTTAGAAGTGCTCTGATCATGTGGTGCTGCCTGCCTGTGCTGGTGTTTGATGTGTTCTTGACATCAACAGCTAAATGGAGCCAAGAACTCCTAGGTATAGTGTAATGTGCCCTCTTGCTAAGCCATTTCCACCCAGATGTCTGTAGGACACACACCTGAAGGAGGAACTTGGCTTGGGAGCAGGCATAAACACCTCTAGGAAGAGGACCAGCACACCTTTCTCCCCACTGCTCAGCAGGATAAACCACAGCAGGAGGAGTTGTACACACCATTAGTGCCTAAGACATGGGAAGGCTGCTGGCAGCTCCTCAGCAGGGCTGGTCTGCTCAATGTGTGTGTGCCTGTGACTGCACAGGGGAAGGAAGGAGCTTTGTCTGAGGGATGGCCAATGAGCTGCCCCAATTCCCCAGGCTGGTGTGTTAAGCAGTGTAGCTTGCTCTATACTTTGTCATTTCTTCATCCTTGCAAAAATAAAGCACCTGCTGCTCCTTTCCTCCCCTTGCAGAGGCTTTCTGCTGATCATGTGGATGAAATGCTTCTTCCCCAGATGTTTTTGCTTTCCCTTGGTTGTACTGACTTGAGACAGACATTGCACTGTTGTTCCACTCATGTCCCTGCTGTGGCTTATCCAGACCTGCTATTGACATCTGCTCTTGTATAGTGGGATCAAGGATAGGGGGCTA
The DNA here is from genome assembly GCF_027477595.1 of Haemorhous mexicanus. Taxonomy (NCBI): domain Eukaryota; kingdom Metazoa; phylum Chordata; class Aves; order Passeriformes; family Fringillidae; genus Haemorhous; species Haemorhous mexicanus. The sequence continues at coordinate 23,387,890 of NC_082348.1, read as the reverse complement.
AGAAAGTGATCTTGAAGTAAATTCTACTCCTGCTTCCAGTGGAATCAAGATTTAAGACAAGATTATCTTCTTCACTGCTCCTGTGTATTTTATTTCACATATTATTGATATTGCCTTCCAATATTTATCATGTTTGGTAAAGTATTTAGGTAGTGACAGAGGGGTTTATTCAGTGCATGCTTTTGTGGTGAATTGATACCTTTATGTACAAAGCACAATTTTATAGACAAAATTAGACAATTAAGTGAACCATTATGTAGAAAATTGCAGCTGCTGGAACAAGGATTCCCTCTCCTTTTTAACTTTAAGAAAAATTTACATGGCACTTAATATCTTTTAGCATAACACAGGGGTTAAAAATATTTTTAAGGAATCTTGTGCTTGTTTGAATACTCAGAACCTGAAAGAGTACTGCTGATTACATTAACTGTGTGTTCAAATCTGAATTATATACAGCAATATCAGATAGATATATTCACTCTCATACATAAAGTTGTGCATTCAATCCATTTGACCATCACTTTGTTAATGATAAATTTCAGGTTCCTTCTATATAATGAAATGAAGTATCCTGTTTTTTAAAGTTAAAATGAACTTTATAAACAGCAGCATTCATACATATATTTTTTTCAGTCTTGACAAATCTTGTTGAAAAGTCAATAGAACAATTGTGCATTTAATTGCTAATCTGTTTTATGTTTTATTAAATCCTGAGTGTTGTTTTCCTAATTCACTTACATGGTAATGGGTAATCAAATAATGATCAGTGGCTTGTAATTTAAAAATAGTTTAATTGTATGGAACCTTGAAAGCCAAACAGGACCTGACATCTGAATTGGCAATTATGAGCACACAACTTTTTCCCCAAGAAACAGTAGCTTTTTGGTTGGTAACTGGTGTTTAACTTAACATTCCAGATGTTTTCTTTCCAGCCTGTTCTCAGCACGTCTGTAAGCTGAAAACTCTTTAGTCTGTAAACTCTTGGGCTGGAATTTTTTTTTTTTTCTCCATGATGTGTTCCCATGGGTGTAAAGCTCAGTACTGGGATATAGCCCACTTTAATCCTAAGGTGCTGTGAGGGAAAGACACCCAGGGTGTTTTTTATTGTTTGGAAAAATAAATGGTTATTTGAGCGTGAGTCTGTCAGGCGTGGCCAAGCTCTAGGCATTGTTCATGGCAGAGTATGAAATGCCATCTTGTAAGGGCCTGAAGAACTGTGGCTTGGATCTCAAACCCTGCCAGGGAGAGAGGGGAGGCTGAGAAGCCAGGGAGCAGCTGAGGTGTGCCAAAAACCAGCTGCCATGAAAGACATGAACCTGAAGGTTACTGAAGGCATGAGCCTGCAATGCTGTGCTGGTTGCAGGTGAGGTGACCCAGGTGTGTGTGCCTGTGCTGATATCCCTGGGGCAAACTCACTTGCCTGTGCTTAGGTGCCCATGTTGGTGTAACTGAATATCCAGTGATACAAAGAACAGGCTCTGCATTAGCACAGACAACTGGGGAGCTTGCAAAGGCACTTGGGAGAGAAAATTTTACACTCAAAACTTGATTTTTATCATGGACAAATTTCCTTTTAAACTCCTAACAGTAAGGCTTTAAATTAGCAGCCTACAACCCGTTAGCTCAGAAAAAGTCAAATTGGGAGTCTACTTCTGAAAACTGACACTGTCAACTGAGGTGTTATTTCATAGTTTACCAATTCCTTAGGTAGATATTTACATGAGCCAGTAAAGGAAACAATTCATGAGTGTAAGTCAAAGCACAAATTTCATTTCTGGCCAGTCTGATAGTTTTGTTTTACACAAGGTAATAGCTCATTTACATAGTGAAGCATTAGAGACTTCACCCTGTGTAGAAAAATTTCAGCTTGATTTAAGGAAAAATCTATTATTTAACAGCAGCATTGAAATTCTTCACCAACCACAAAGCCCTCAGGGACAGCTGAGCTCACTGGAGGTGTGGACTGACAACCTGCAGCAGCTTGCAAAAGCTACCCACTGGACAGTTGAGTTCAGAACTGAATTTGCTATCACTATATTTAAACAAAGAAAAAGGAGAAAATATATGGAAAAATTCTGGTTTTCTCCAGCTGTGTTTGAATCTTAGTGAAGGGCTTCAGATAATATTAAGGGAATATGAATTTTTTAAGTAGCATGGCAATAGGTGCTTCTAGAGATTGTCTTACTTTTGAAACTATTAACTTATCAGATGCTTCTGCTTTCTTCTTGGTTCACTAGGAGAAAACATGCTTATTTACTTTAAAGATCCTCCTCTGGCAAAAAGCCCCAGTGTTCTTATTGTGATAATTCAACAGGACACATAGGAAACCAGAAAATTAGTCATTAGGACAGGAATAAGCTGGAGATGTTTCCAATTTCCCTAAGTATTTGTGGCTCCAGCTTTTAAATATGAGGATTATAATGCTGATACATTACAATGTGTTTTGGGAAGAAAGTAAAACCCTTACAAATGCAGAAGAAATTGCTGCCATTCAAAATCTGAAAATCTTAAGTAGGCTACTGAATGGGGAAGGGAAGAATCAAAATATGCCAGTGGCATTAGCAATTTCTCAGAGTGATCTGTACTTCCTTCCATGGTTCAGGACCTTATTGCAGAAGATGACAAAACATATTTAACATTAATTCAATTGCAACCAGTGAAACTCAGTCCTTGTTAATCTATGACCAAGTAACAGTGTTCCCCCTAGCTAAAGTATTAAATAATGATATTTTAGTTCACAATTCAAATCACTCTTGAGAAGCAGCAGGTGCAATGAAATAGAGAAAACGGGAAAAAGGAGTTATGTAAGCTGACAGCCACTGATTTATGTATACAATATCTAGTAACATATGCAAGAAATTAGGTGGCAATGAACATTAATCAGTCTTGGTGTTGAATTGGGAGTAATCCCAAAAATGTAGATTTGATATAAATGTGTGTTTAGGATATACTGAAAATTAGAAAGATGTGCTCTAAAATTTCTAAATGAGCCAGGTTTTTTTTTAGGTTGGCTATAAACAACAGGATTTAAAAACCCATAGGGTGAATCTAAGCACCCAGAGGATTGCTTTTCTGTCAGTTAGTGCTGAGCCCAAATGCATTCTTCACTAAAATGCATTTGTTTTGTGTGCAGAAGACAGGGCTGACTTTGCCTCTCAGAAGCTGTTATTGCTGATGATCCTTTGATCCAGCAACATTTTATCTTTCTGGGCATATTTTTGACTCAAGTGTCTTGGCTTCAAAATAGTCCCAGGTAGATAGCACACCTTTATCCTGTGGGATGAGGCAGGATGTTTGGGTGAGCTGGCAAAGCATTTATAAAGGAATGAGTCATAAACCTTCTGTGCATCTCTCAGCTGGCTTGACTCTGGCTGTCCCACCAGGTGCAGGAGCATTGTGAAGGTGTAGGGCAGCTCATTTGCAGTTTTGCATGGTGCTGGAGCTGCCTGGGCATGGGTGGCTACTCAGGTGTGAGGAGGAGAGAAAATGGTTTTGCATATGATAAGTTACAAATTGTGTTTTACAGGACAGTTTCTGCTAAACAGTCACTAAACTCAGAGCATAACTTACATGGGAATTTTGGTTTTCCCTGAAGACTTGGTCTTTTATTAGTGCTCTAAATAGAAGTGGAGTGTGAGTCCTGAAAAAGTGGAGGTGATTCCATAATTGAATTATTGATTTGGGTAGGGAGGGAGAAGATGATGGGAATTGTTTAAATACCATTGTCTTAGTGCTTGTTACATGCTCACTATTCTGAGGATTCAATTCCCTGCTTTGTTGTTCTCTTGTAACTAAAATACAAATACTGTTTTGTTGTAATGCAAGTACATAATGCTGTTCAGACCCAAATGAATGACAGACAAATTCCATTATTGCTTCTACACGTCCTCTGTGGCTGGATGTTTGTTGAAGATTAGAGTCTATGAGCAAAGGAAGAATCCTGTTAGCAATATATCATGAAGGCTTTGGTTTGTTTGTGGCACCTGCAAACTGCCCTGCCCATATCTTGCTTTTAAAGATTTTGCACTCTTTATTTTAATGATGTTGCCTGTGCTTCTTTCAGTCTTGCAAGCTGTGTGAGCTTAGGGAAAAGGAAAGTAAAGTTCTGTATTTGAACTGACATTGTGGCTTAGGTTTTTGTTTTATTTTAACCTATACCTTCAAAGGTAGGAAACACCAGAAGCCTTGCAATGTAATGTGCATAGCTAAGCTTTTGATTTCCAGATTGCATTAGGAAAGAGAGGAAAATACTTTGAGGTACAAAAGAATAAGGTTAAAACAAGGTTTAATAATTCCAGCACTTTGCATCACTGGAAACAATAAATACTGCAGAGATAATTGTGCAGTGCTGTGATCAAAGATGGCAGAAAAAATGCAAATATATCCTGAACCATTAAGATGTTAAAGCAATGTTTTCAGCATCACTGAAGCTTCAATTGTATTGAACTGTGAAGTTGAGTACCACAGAAGTAAATGCCAAGTGTGACAAAATAAAATGAGCGAGAGAAATTAATGCCAAATGGTATCATCCAAAGCTATTAAGCAAGAATCAGACACAGCTACAGCATTCACTGTGTCTAATTCACTTGCATGCACTAGTTCTGAAAAGGAATTCAACTGCATTTCCTCTGTCCTGGATAGCACAAAGGGTAATGCATGAAATAATTGCAGGGATTGCCCCTGGGTTTGGAAGTTGTATGTGAAAAGCAGGAATTCCTGCCTCGTTTTTGGTGGGGTATTTTTTTGTTTGGTTGGTTTGGGTTTTTTTAACAGTGAGAATAACATCTCAACTTTTTTTTACAGATGTCTGTGACAAAATTCTTATTGATAATATTTTCACAATCCTCTGTTGAAATAGTAATGACTCAATGCCCACTAAGTGTGAGGCCCGTTGTGCTGCCAATATGGAATAAGAGACAGGTGCTGTCCTCAGAGAAATTGCCATCCAACACAGTATAAAACAGGGGCTCACTGAAGCAATTTCATTTAAGTGATATCTCTGTAGTGAGGAGTTGTGGGGCTCCAGACTCTCAGAAGGTAGAGGGAGAAAGAGAGAGCAAATTACCCCAACCCTTCACTGAAAAGCTTGGAAGTAAATGGATCAGCAGCTGAGGGTGAATTAGTGTTATCTGGCTGGGTCAGTTCTCAGCTGTGCCTGCTCTCTCTCCCTCTCAGCTACCTGGAAAACCAAATGGGAAAGCTGGCTCTGGGGTCCAGAGGCCTGTTTGGCCAAGCACAAACTTTTGTAGAGCACATTCAGGGAGTCAGTCATAAATTTAATTGTTTATGGAGCACTTGCTGAGATGGGTGTGAGAGCTGCTTTTGTTACAAGAAGCACTCCCTGTGCTGCCACAGTGTTGTGGTGACAGCTGCATGGGGTGGCCAGGGCAGGGCTGTGCTGCCAGCAGGAGGGTGGGGAGAAGCATTGCTGGAGTTACCCCTACCTGGACTTTGCCTCTGTAGCTGAAGGAGGAATGGTGTTCATGACCCAGTTTTCCCTAGCTCTTCTTTTTGGGCTGTTCCTTCCCTTTCTAGTAGCTTTTGACAGTCAGGAGCCTTCTTGCACTGCCTTGGAGCACTCAGTACATGCAGCATTGAAGGATTAGAAAAGACCTGTCACTGTGGGATGGACTGGACTAGGATTCCATAGGTTTTCTGCTTGTCTTGCAGCTGGATCCCAGAGAATGAAGGCTCGTGTGTCTCCTCTGTGTGTCATAAAACAACATTTCTGGTGACTTGAGATTGCTAAGCATAGAAGAAAAATTATAAATACTGTAAATGAAAACTGACTCTTTCTCTGTTTGATCTTTGCCAGAAGGGGAAAGATATCTTCTTTTTCACATGCTGTGCTGGAGAGCAGGCTGCAAGGCCACCCCCCAGGAGCTTTGCACCTCAAACCTGGAACAGGTTAGATGCCTGATCACTGAAATTGCAAAAAGATACATACTTTTATCCAATGCATTTTAAAAAGGGTCAAGCCTGCTGCTTAAAACATCTCCCAGCCTCTGCTTTCCATTCATTTATAAGCCCTATGCTAGTGCTTTATCTTAAAATTACGTTTGCTGCTTTCTGTTGGTGTTTAATGTGAGAAATTAGATACCTCTCTTAGGCACAAAGTTATTTTCCTGTGGCTTTATAACTTGAAATCCCAGTAGCCTGTTGTATCTGAAGCATTGTCACTTTGTGAAACAGAAGACACAGCTCATTTTGCACAAGTGACAGACCACATTCTCAGTAAGTCCTTACTCTTCATATTTGTGCTATAGTTTCATTCTAATCTAAAAGGACACTTGTTTTGAGGATTTATATTTAGTTGTAAAAAGCTGTTAAATGGTTTTAAGATCTCATTTGCTGAGCTGGCATTTTTAAACAGCATTTTGCTCTACTTGTAAGTCATGCTTTTTCTGCATCTTATGGTCCACAGCCCTTGAGGTTTTTCAGGCACTTCCAGATACTCAAGATGTGAATGGCACTCAAGTAATGAAATAATGATTTCCACGCTTCATGTTGCTCATAGGTGCATTAATACTGTCATGTTAGTAACACACAAGCTAGCAAACCTTGAAACTGTCCCACAGTATCCCACAGAGATTCTGTAAGAAACAGGGTAGTTGAACTTAACTTTGCATTTAACAGTTACTGCTGCCTTTTTCTTTAATAAATAAAAGTGAAAATCAGGCCTTAAAACTAGCTAAAGAGAAGATAATTCTTGTGGGTGGAATTTTTGTGCATTTTTTAACATGGGATTTTAGCAATCCCATGCTAAAAGGGAAAAGAATGAGCAAAATCTAATTGTACAACAAATATAGTTGCAAATTTGTAGTGTTCATATGCTTGGCCTCTCTAACCTGGCCTCTGGAGCTAAGAGATTGTCCTTATCTTGTATCATGTGGTGAGCAGTTTCTGGCAGGGGTATGACTATGGCTTGATTGTGAATGTCCTTGGGTTGTAATATTAAGAACAAGTTTACATGCCCATAAACTCAAATTATCTAAACTTGATTTTGCAGGGGGTGTCTTGTACAATAAGGCTGGATCTTGCTGTCATTGACATGAAATACTGGTTTTCTATCCTCTCAAAGTGTACTATTTGCAGTGCTAACTTACTAAGACATAAGACACTTAGTAATAGGATCCTCTCCTCACTAAATGCAGAGGACTCTTCCATTAACAGAAGAGCTCTGAATCTCATGTTGTCAATTTGGATGTTGCTTGACACCTTTACTGAAGGTGCTGCTGCCTTAGTGAAGTTGGCAGACAGCACTCCATGCTGTAGGGTATCCACTGCCAAATCCAGCATCTTTCCTGGAAGTTGTGTTCTCCAGCAATTCAAGCAGAGGGCACAACTGAGGCTCAGGCAGTAATTCTGAAACCACTGCAAATAGTTGCTGGGTCTTACCTTCTTTGACAGGATAGACAATTTGTCTCCACCAGGAAGGCTCTTGAGTATAGAAGGACTGACTTAGTGGGTTAGGTATGACCTGGGGTGTTTAGCTGAAAATGATTTTGTTATTTTGTTAGATATAATTTGAAAACTGAGTTTTTGGGGAAGGGTAACCAGGGAAGAAACCTGATTATTCATGTAATCTCTAATGGGGAGCACCTGAACAGAATTTTCTGGTTTAATATGATGTCTTTTTGACAGTTTCCATGCTCTCCTTTACTGGCTGTGAGTTTGAGACATTTAAAGTAAAAAGTTCTGATACATCCTGCTTTTATGATTCCCTTTCTGAGCTTAATTTTTCCATTCTTTCTGTGGGAGATTGACCAAGTATTCCTGTCAACTGCTGTGGTGTAACACTGGGAGCAAGGAGACTGAGGACTGAGGTGTTTATGGGTTTTTTGGCCATTCTTACCCACTAATACCCTTCTGCTGATGGGTTAAGAAGTAAAGTATGGATTCTTTAGAGCAAATATGGAGGGGAAGGTGTGTGCAAGGCTAGGCAGGGCTGAGGGAAGATCTGTTCAATCCAAAACTGAGAAGGACATTGGCACTCTGAATTTCTAATGATCTTTTTATTGGTCAAGCTCTACAACTGCTAGCAGTGCAAGCTATACAAGTGTTGGTAGCAGAAATAAAGCATTTTGTGTGGCTTTAAAGAGATTATTTTTGTCACCAAATAGTGCCTCCTACAAAATGTATTTGTTCTTTTCACTGCATCAATATAATTAGTTCAGTCTGTTAACCAGCTTATTTAATCTAATACTTTCTTCTGCACTTGCTGACAATACAGTTGCAAAAAAAATTACAAACTAACTGAAAACACTGCAAATAGATTTGTTTGCTGTTTCTTCTACAGTGGCAGTTTGCCAGAGATGACATGCTTTGCTAAATGTCACTAACTATTATGTATTTAGGACTTAATTATGCCTTTAAGGCACTGGCCCTTTCAAGGAAGAGTGGATAAAATTGCTTCCTTGAGAGCTTTCAGCCACGCTCTGCCTGAGAAAACATGACTGCTGGTCGCGTGGTGGGAAATGAAAAGGCGAGTTGATCATCTATTTGAGATGATGGAGCATATGTTCTTGCCCACACCTCTTAGCTCTGCTGATGGATGAGTTATCTCACTGCTTTGGGCATTAAATAAGCCTTGATTAAAGCTATGTCTGCACCTGTAGCCTCAAATGCTCTTCTTATCTAGAGCTTATGATGGGGAAGGAACTTTCAGGCTATGAAGTTGAAGACCCTAAATACTCCTAGATTTTTCTATGGTAAAACATAATGTGAATGGCTAATTAGAAAATAAAAAGACTCACTCTGCAGGCTTTTTGAACCAGGAGGGCTGAGGGGGGTATGAGTCTAGGCTGGGACCTTTGATCTCTAAAGAGACTGTTGGCCCAGAACACACAACTGCTGCCAACTTCTAATTCGTAACTTGAAAATATCGTATTTCATAGCATATTTATAAACTTCAGAATGTATTCAGAGGCAACTCATGGGAACACAGCTAAATCAGGATTATACTGCGCTGTGGAAATATGTAGGATGTAGCTGTTGAATAATTTAATGCTTCTTTGCTCTATCAACTTTTTAGTCAATCCATTTTCCTTAGCATTTAGTCAACTCTCAAAGGTTCCCTTTCAAAACTCAAACTATTACAAACTCTTGCAGATGTGAGTCTAAGTGCTATCAGCAGTACTGAATTTCCCAAGAGCTGTCTCTCATGTCAGGTAATTTCATTTAGCATTTTAAATCTTTAGTCAGTAACTCATTGACAAAAATAGTATCTCTGCTTCAAAATCTGCATGACCCAGTTTACAAGAGCAACTGCCAAGCTGAGCAACAGTGTCCAAACTTCTTCCAGTGCTTCCCCATTGTTCACAAATTGCTTGGTGGAGTAACAGTTTGTAGGTTCAGGAGCCTGACAAGCTGCCTCTTCTCTGCCAGAGTACCTTCCACCTCTAATGTGAGCTTCCTCCAACTCACCTCTGCTGGATGTCTTCACTCAAGCTCTTCTCCAGGGCTGAAGTGTTTGAAGAGATGGAAACAGCATCTGTCTTTGATGGCACCTGCTCCCCTGCCACCAGACACTGGTTTAACATCTTCACTGATTTCTGGAAAAGTCTTTTTGGAGTTTTTTGAGTAGTTAAGCCTGCTATTAATACGTTTATAAAAATTAGAGGGGATTGCAGCAAATCCTATAATGTGCCTACTCAAACACATCTGGGCTAAAATGTTGCAGCTTAAAAGAAAGTAACAAACGCTCTAGTCTCAAACAGGATCTTGCAAACCAAAAATAGCAGAACCTGACTTCTAATAAAGTAAAACAGAAAGAGGTGCACTTCACATGGATTGTTTGACTTTACCCTTGACTTCAGCAGAGAAAACATGCTAGAACCATTATATATTCCTTGCTGCAATATAAATAAAACACAAATGCACTCTAACATACTGTCATCAGTGATACTTGTATAAAGCACTGGGTTTACAATGGTACATAATTTATTATTGAAATTATATTTAATTGCACTGAAATATTACTCACTGCATGCCTCTTCCCATTCTATTATAAATGCATTTTAGTGTGTTCCCCGCTTGCAGCTGAAATAATAAATGAGTTCATAACTTGAGTTATTTGTGGGATACTGGAAATAGGTTTTCTGTCAGTACAGAGACATTTTATGAACTTGTTATGGTGTGGGTATTCATTGCTTCCTCTCTTCTGGGAGGATAAGTCTCTGGACAGTAGTATCTAGTACTTAAATATTTTGGAGGAGCTAATGCTGAGAAAAATATTGAGGGTAGGTGTCAAATTATAGTTTTGCCCAAGATTTTAGTATTACCGACATGTATTTAATAATACTTCACTAAATATCTTCAAATCTGTACATTGTAATTATAGCTTTGTTCTTGTGTTGTAGTTTCATTGCTCTCAGTGCTCTTAAAACAGATTTTTCTCCTTCCCTCATAAAATTTATCAGCGTGTGTTAATAATGGGAAAACAATACATGAAAAATATTGAAGTGGTGCCACTTCTCAGAAAGTATTTTCCCAGTACTTAGGTGAAACACAGGATAACATTGATGCTATAATATTTTGTTTTCTAAACAGTAGATTTGCTATGCAGTAGTCTTACAGACTACTAGCTGGTACATACTATCTTAATGACAAGGTAATATTCCTCTTCTTGAAATGCTATTAAGATTACAATGTGGAATGCACAAAACTTGAGAACTTTGAGAGTTCAACAGAGTTATGAATCCCAAACTTGGTATGTTAGTATATGGCATGATCATTCCTTTCTTTCTGTTTTCCAATTCTTTCTTTTCCTCTTCTTCTTTCTGCCTTATTCAACACTTTCTGTGAAAGGTATTTTTTCTCCATCTTTCAGTGTGTGGTCACATGTATTATTAACTACTTGCTATTCTAGCCCTGCCATTAAAAACCCCAGGCATGTTAATGTATGCCTAGACTTGTGTATGGCATGTCATCAATTGTGGTATTGTGACAAGTATTAATGAACTCATCCTTAAATTGGATCTATTATGGGAGACTGTGTGTATGAGAGAGAAAAATGTCTGTCATTAGCTGTAGATACATTTTAGACATGAAGCTATGAGATGCAAGGTTAATACTATAAACTTGTCTGACACTGAGAACTCAGTGAATTTTATTTTTGAAGTACTTGATGTTAGGAAACTTTTTAGAATCATAAGGTGAGTGCATGGGTACTTGGCACTTCTGCAAATCACTCTGCAGGTATTGGTAATTTGCTGTCTGTAGGTGTAGTTGATGCAGAGGAAACATGAAGGGCTGTAAAAGATTAAAGGACTGTCAGTGGAACTTAGAGGTGGTTCAGTGCTCAGGGATGTGTTTGTGGTGGGTTAGTGCAGGGCCTGGCTAACAAGGTGGAACCAAACAAACTTTGTTACAGAGGTAGTGCTGTCAGTTTGGTGCTGTGCACAAGCCCAGCTCTGGAGCTATAGCCTGCCTCTGCTTGGGGTGCAGGGCAGGCAGAGGTAACTGTGGGATGGTAACAATTGTCCAAGCAGTATTATCCTGTCATGACTCTGTATTAGCCAGCTGATGACTCTTGAAAAATGTGTTAGACCTGTATGCTCTTGGGTAGAGCTTTTGAAGTTGGGAACTTGTAAGGAATTTTCCATGTGAAGGAATCAGTTCTAGGGAGCAGTCAGTACCAAGGTTTGCAGTGCAGACCTGTGCAGTTTGAGCTAGTGCAGTAACTCCATGAGACTAGGGTACTGAAGGAAGATGAAATGTGCTTTTGGCTTCATGAGAAAGGAACCTCAGCTTCATTACTCCTGATTTAGTTTACAGTTGTGTAGCAGTATAGCCTTCAATAGGGTTCTGCTTCTGCCACTGTATTGTCTTCAATTATTTGCATCTGTCCCTCCAGCCCCCAGTACTTTCCTGTGCCCTTTTTCCTGTTCCCTTTGCCAACACATCTGTATTTTCCCATAGTGCCTCTTATCCTCTATAGAGCTGTTTCTTTGCCAAACTGTCCTGACATCTTGTCTCACTCATTATTTCTTGGGGTTTTTTCCTGAGCTTTACTAATGTTCTTCTCTGCCCCTCTTCTTTTTAGTTTCTGCAGTTTTCAGGTGTCAAGAAAAAAGGAGAAATATCTTGCCTCCTCTCCATTACTCCTTACTGTTTAATCAGCCAAGCTGTTTGGGCACAAACTCCAGAAGGAAAACTAATTGTGCTCAACAGACAGCAGTCAATATTTTGCGTTTTGGATGGTCAGGCAGGTAAAAGATATTAAATGCTCAAATAATTTCATTCCATAGTGGTAGACCCCACCCTTTGATCTACACACAAATAGCTCACCCTTTGATCTATAAAAAATATATTTCTAGTCTGAAATATGTCTGTAGTTAATAATCCTGTTTCTCTTATGCTTTTAGCAATTTAAAGAAGGTTTGGGGCTATATTGTTTTAGGGATCTGAGTGCACAAACTAAATCATGATTTCATACGCAGACTTTTTTTAAATTGCTGTGCTGAGGTGACTGATTAGTGCTCTGGGTGCTCTAGATGAGATCTAGGGCTAAATGTGATGCATTTTAGTGCTAATTACAATCTTACACTAGGGCCAGTAACAGACTCTGGGTGCTCTCACTGGGTGAGTCAGTTCCCTCCCTCTTCTCTCACATCACCAGACCTATCTCTGATCCTATAATTTGTACCGTTAATTACTAGTAATGGCAATGCACAGACCTCACTGAAAAAATGAGTTTTTCCTTACTGAAGTGGTGTATATTTGGATTTCTGCTGTTTGGTGTTTGTCAATTTATTACTTTGTACTTTTTTTTTTTTGAGGACTTTCCCCTCTAATTCTTAACAGTAGTAGAGATGGTCATTTCAGTTTCTCTTTGTGATCATTGTAAATTTGTTGCCATGGCATTAATCTTACTAACAACATATAGCTTACAGAAACAGTCACTAACTTTATAGGTAACATCCTAGAAAAGTGTTTTTACTGAAGTTGTCAAATGTGCCATACATTTTAGCTTACTAAACTGAAAAAAACAGCTTCAGAGTCACCATCAGGGGCAGGATTGCAGACTAAACTGTCTGAATTTGTGCTATCTGTAAAGCTGAGTTTTCAATTGGAATACAGAGATAAACTTGGCCTGTTTTGTCAGCTAGTGGAAAATAGAAGCTATTATCTTTTGTTACAAGCAATGGTGACAAGACCCGGTAGCAAAGAGCAGCTCCAGAAAAATGATTGAGAACATATAATGCCTTCAACAGGTAAATTCTAGCTTGAACTAAACTGTATCCTAATTTAATAACTGGAGGGAGTGGAGAATCTACCACAATTCACATACTACCTGACTGTTTTTATCATAAAAGAGAAAACCATAAATCATGCTGGCTAATTAGAACCACGATGAATTCATTGGTGATAAAGTGTGAGGTCTGCTACCTTTCCTGGTTCAGCTTTGCAGAATTAAATGTTCTTCTACCACATATAAACACTTGGGCAAAGTAAGTTGGTGAAGTCCCACTTTCTGATCTCATTTTGCTTGGTTAGCAGAGATTATCAGCCCTCTCCTTCCCTTGAAGGCTGAGAGGTAGAGTATTTTAATTGGAAACTGACACATTTTTGCTGATCAGAAAAAATTCCATTTTCAAGGAAGGGGACAGGATTCAGAGGTAATTATTCCAAATACTTGGTCATTACTAAAAAAACTTTGAATAAATGTATTTTTAATACCCATGAACAAGTACTGTGTTAGCAAAACCAGATCACTTATAACTGCAAATAAGGCACAAGATCTGAAGTTTATTATGTTGTAATGGTTTCCAAAGTAGTAACAAGCCTGTAGAAGGTATTGGAGGGGAAGGGTCAAGGCCAAGAGGAAATTTTGCTATGAGGGAACTTTATAGAAGAAAGAGTAGAAAAAAGGGGAGGGGAGTGCCTGATTTTTCTAATTTTTCTTTAAAATCCTGTTACACTAAGTGTTTTTCCCTTGCCTTCTTGAAGCAGAGTTTTATGCTGTAATGTATTAAGCTGGCTTTTAATTTTGAATGTCTTCTGTCATGTAACAAGTATAAAGATTTGCATTCTGAAGGAAGTGATTTGATTTTAGTGAAGCAATATTTTTGACCTGAAAAATGCTGTTCCGGAAGCTCGTGGGATAGGAAATGGTAACCCCATGTGGTAATGACACTTGGAGCTGTGCTTGACTGAGACAAAAATAGGTTTGGTGGCTGGTATATTCCTGCAGCAAGGCTGCTCTTTAATCAGGATGAAGAGGATTGTGCAGCCAGGAAGCAGGATGATGTGGTGTGAATTTTACCTAATGAATTCATGTCTGCTATCCTGAGCAGAGGAAAGCTGTACTGCTTACTGAAGGCATTCAGGAAGGATTGAAGCAGGAGGAGAGAGATTTTTCCCTTGGCAAACACAGTTCAGAACTCAGGCTGTCCCAGATACTTGTTAGATGAAGGACAAAATCAATCACTATGTTCCTATGTTCAATTCAGCCACACTCTGGTTTTCCTCTCTCTTCTTCCATGTAGCTTCCCTCCCTCTGTCTTGTACTCTGGATAACAATAATCCTTTCTTTGTCTCTTTTGTATTGTTTTTGTGCCCTCGTGTGTCCTTGCCCCACCAGTGCTCTCCTGCACAACATTTCTAAGACCTGGGCACTCATTCATAACTGTTTCACATCTCTGGTTCTTAAACCTCCCTCCTGCTGGCCACCAAGTCCTGCAGAGTTGTTCTTGATTTTACCTGTTGTCTCTTCAGCAGCTAAAACCACTTGCTGTGCTGCCAGTGCTCCCAGTTTCTGCCTCACCTTCCTTTCTCTGGCTCCTTCTCAGTATTCCAACAGTCAAACTAATTGTCTCCCTGCCTTTCATTACATGCTCATTAATGCCTTTGCCTCCTGCCTGATTGTCCTATGCCTTGACAGGCAACAGAACTGCAAAAACCAAAGGGCAACATGTAGAGTGCTTGTGGACAAAACAGAAGGAAATGAAACCCAGGACTGTGAGGAATGAGAGGGGATTAAAAGACCCTCACCACAAGGGCAGTGGGCAGGGACTGATTTGGAAATCACAGTATTAAGGACCAAGGAGAATGGAGCAGAATATCCTCTAATGGCTGGCTGAAAGGGGTCTTAGCCAATGCTGTCCTGCTGAAGAAGGGCAGTCACACTTTCATCAAAGGCTCTCCCACCCCTCTTGCTCTGTCAGCAGCTTTCCCACAGTAGGCATTGGCTTGGGTCAGTTCACTGATTCAGCTGCCAAAGAAGGGGTGGGGAAGCAATAGAGATTACCATGAAAGCATCTCTTTAGAAAGCTGCATTTAGTGTTCTGAGGAACAAAGAGGAAGAAGAGTACCTGGAGGAGAGAGTCTGTGTAGGAAAGATTGCCGATGTTTTACTGGGTCCTAATACCTCTAGAAATAGAACATGGGGGAAAAAATATATCAAAATAATTGGGGAAGAAGTAAAATACCACATCCTTCCTTCCCCCCAAAACAATTAGGAGGAAAAGGGAATGGTTGTACTGACTAACTAAATAAATCTGACAAGTCAAAATATCCAATGTAGTCGTCAACTGGAATTTTGCACATGGCTTCAATCTAAGCAGGAAATTATTTTACTGCTGGCTTGACTGCCCTTTCTTCTCCACCTCCTCTTCCCTCATTTCACCCATCTGTTGTGCCCTTTCATTCCTGAAGGTATCTTTTTTGTAAGAGTGGTGATCTCTTAGTGTGCGATTACAGAATGCTGAAGATAACAGGACCTTGATCTCTGCCTGAGGCCTCTACCTGTCTGCAGTGACATTTCCAGTGAGAGTCTCTCCAGACAAGGACATCTCTGCAACCAGAGCCCCATTTGTGAGGAATACAAAAATAAGCCATACTTACCAAGGACCTGCTTTCAGCTGAGACAAGCCCACTTCCAAATGAAAGCATTCATTTAGGCATATACTGAGTATTAGTCAAATTAACAGATGTGCCTGCCTTGAAGTAATAGGGCTTGATATAGTGGAGAAAGGAAATTTAACAGAAAATATCCTCAGGAAATTCAGTCTTCTCCTAATAACCTTTTACATATGGATACATAGACAAATTCAGACTTTATTAGGGATTTTACAGTATTTCAATCAGCAGTCATGACATTTTAGCATGAATTACAAACTGATAACTAGCACATATGTAGTAAGTAACAGGGTTTGTAAGAATAGCAAAATTCTGAAAAAGGTGATATAAAACATGTTGGAGAAAATTCTACCTACTGGTTAAGTCTGAGACAAGGCTCTCTTCTTAACTCTGAACTTTGTTTCAAGTCCAGATCCAGTTCATGTCTTTTGTAATATTGAGGTTATACAGCAATCACCTCACTATATTTCTTATTTCGTTTGAATCCTCCTTTTCCCATACTCGTAACTTTGAGTCTTTGTCCACTCTGACACTTGTAAGAGATCCTTAAGACTGTGACCAAATTTTAGTAGCAAATCTATTTGTCATGTCTGAGTAGCTTCTTAATTACTGGTGAATTGTTTGATGTCTTATCTTAATTGACACTTGAACTGTACTGTCAGCTGAGTGTGTTTTTGTAACCCAGCCAGCTTCCATGTGGAAAATCAGCTCTGGCAAAGCTGAAGCCCTTTACACCTTGCATATTTCTGGGATTTAGAAGACTTTTCAGCTGCCAACGTGTTGAACATCTCAGAGTGATTATTTGTCTTTCAGATGCCACAGATTGTCTTTTTTTGGTATGTGCTCACAGCATTTGTTGGTGCTCTGGGCAGATTTGGCCTCAATATGTCGGAATTCTTTTCTCTCCTGTGCATTTGTTTCCTCATTAATGTTTGGTGGTTTCTGTGAGTTCTAATTATCTTGGAAAAGAGCCTGCTTGCATAGTGGTGGTGGGGTTTAGCCCAGCTGACTGAGCTGCTGCAAGGCACAGCTAAACCATCACTGTTCTGGAGGGCTTTTTCCCTATTGAATGAAGTCCTGTGTGTAACACAACACTTACTCCTCTTGCTGAATAGTAAAATAGAAAAATTATTCATTGTAAATCATCACAATTAAATTTTTGTGTATTAAGTCTCTCTCGCTGTCATTTGAGAACTTTAAAATGCATTTTAATAAACATTATTTCCATAGTAATTTTATAGAGGAAATGCTTACTAAATTATGCCTGACTGTATATTCAGCTTGCAACTTCTGTGTTTTGGATTTCTGAAGGGACTAGTGCTAGAGAATTAGTCTTGCTGGTAGAAGATAGAAAAGCTCAGGTTGTGCTTCTTGCTGATGTCACCCTGGCAGATACAGGCCATCAAGCAAAAAAACCACAAAGAACAAGGAAAAAAAATTAGTTGTATATTTAAAAAAAAAAGGCAGCAAATTAAAAGAATAGAACTATGATAATTTTTTTCCAAGTAAGAGTCAAGTAGAGTTGAGTCATGAGGCTGCTCAGCATGCATTTGTTTCCCCCAGCCCTCTTTTGCATTCTTTACTCGGTAACATCTGTGATATGTTCTATAACCTCCCCATACAGCAGTATTTTAATGCTACTTGTCATCTTCTTGAAAAGATTAAGAAATATGATCAGGAGACAGAATGAGAAGCTAAACAACTGCCTTCTAAAGTGATTTTAATACAGTGAGGAATTGAGTGCCGAGGTATTTTAATAGAACTAAAAAGATTTATTGCTGCTTTGGCTTACGTATTAAGCTACGGCACTTGCAAAGCATGGTGTCCTTTGTTTTGGAATCAGGAGCTGGTGTTTCTGAGATGGTCTTGCAAAAGAAATTGCAAATAGCATTTTTCATTCTAAAAAATTAAAATTTGATGTGTCATATACTTGTTTTCTTTCCCTGTAGAGAAAACAAGACTAACAATATCCATAAGACTGCTTATGATGCAAGTTACATCCTCAGTGGAAATGCAAGTGATTGGTTCTGGTCCTACAAAAGAAATGAAATTTTAGAGCAAAAACTCTTGATCTGATTTATGTATTTCTTACCTTTAATTGACAGTTCTTAATATAACTATTAAAAAAGTTATGTAATAAAAATCACTCATTCACAATGCAAAGGATTTAGAAATTTGTTCTGTATGTCAAAAATGTGTCATCTAAAGATATTTGGGTTTATTTTTTTTTCCTAGCAGAGCCTTAAATAATATTTCTAGAAGAAAACTAGGAAGAATACCAAGTGTATTAGTTAATAGTTATCCACTGTATAAACATAAATATACCATAGGGAGAGCCCAGGTACTATGCAAGGTATCCATTTTAGAAAGCACATATCTTTCCCCTGGAAAATAGGAGCACCTAACTTTTCTCTTTTACACATAAATTTGGTGCAGTAAATTATAATTCTGTTGTGACTACCTGATGTCTGGACTAAGAAAATAAGTATTCATCTTGTCCTAATGCATTAAAGGAAGAGATTTAAATTTTACACTCCTCTCTATTTCCATTTTTAGCATCAAGTTTCACTGAGATGAAATTATTTTCTCTCTGCCTTTTGAAGAGCTTACTGCAACTTCACAAAATCTCAAGACATCAGAAAAATACTTTTTTGTGATCCCTTTTGTTTATTTATAAAAGATTACTTAATGGAATTCATTCTCTCCTACTCTCACACTTATTTAAAAGTCGAAATCCAGTTGCCAAGCAAAATAAACACAGCAGGGTAAGCTGCTGTGGAAAAACAAGACATCAATATGTAATTTTGTTGAACTGACAAAGTGAAATCATAATATTAACCTAATAATAGTGTCATAGAAAGACAATCATAGCATTATTTATATATTGTAATAGATCTGTAGCCTTATAAGATAAATTCCTCTGGTTTGCCACAGAGATGCATGTTTTCTTCTTCACTGAAAGGTGTAAGTGATTTGTAAATGAAGCAGCATGTAGTAAAGGAGGTAAGGCAACTGGCTTTGTGCTGAATATTCTGTAACAGCCTTGGCTGCCTGGTACAGGGGCAGTCTTGAAGGTCTTGCTTGGAAAGTGCTGTTCTGCAGAGGTCCCTGGCAGGTCTTGTACCTGCACAAATGCTTTTAGTGTAGCACTGTGCCTGTAGGGGCACATCAGGCTTTCCTATTGATCTCAAAAGGACTTTTTCTAGTGAAATGTCCATAGAGAGGGAGATAGTTCAGAGATACAGAACTCTGCTGATCGTTGCACTGAACCAACATAAACGTTCAAGTAGCAAAACTGTTTTGCTAGATTACAAGTATTTCCATGTTATTTGCTTTTCTTATCTGATCTATAACACCAAAAACTTATAAACTGATCTGTCAAAACCTGGCAATAAGAATTCCTGAGGGGAGACATTCATGCTACAGTGGAGAATGTTTTTCTTTTTTTTTTTTTCCTTGGGAAGCAAAGTATCAGGTTTAGTTGTTCCAGCCTGTGTTGGATTAACAATACATTGAGCAAAAATAAGCAGAAATTGAAGCCTTTTCTGTTTTGGGAAGTTTGAGGAGTACAACTTAGGTTTTGTTTTGTTTTCAGGAGTTTTTCAAGTGCCTTTCTGGAGAACCTGCGTTCAGGGTTTATAAGGTGGGATTTGCATTTTTAGGAGATAGCCTGCTTTATTTTTTACAGCTAAATCCATGTACTAAACAGCACACTGCCTCTCCCAGTGAATCTGTGTGAAAGGATTTTTGTCATCCTAAGCTGTGGCACTTTGATTATCAGGGTTCAAAAACTCTGCAGAGTCTTTGAGATGATGAGCAGTGTTTTGCATAATTGAGCCCCTTCCTGGTCACCAAATGTAAGCACTAAGTGAAAATTCACTCTTTCCTCTGAAATACCTGTCTGTGTTGGACTTCTCCAACATAAGTGCCTAGTCTTGGATTGCCTGCCAGAACTGGTGAGCCCAAATACAACACTATTGAAAGGGTTTCCTTTAGTTACAGTGTCCTTAGGTACCAGAGAGCTGTAGAATTGAGGCTGCTCTGTTTGCTGTCCTTGCCACCACAGACAGCTGGGCACCTGGTGAGCTGATGCAGTGAAAGCCAGTTCTCAGAAAAAAAATATTGTACAGAGTAAAAATATTGTTTGAGGACTTTCCACAGATGTGAAAATACATTATCTCATTAAAAAAATTAATTCAGGATTTTAAGGCATTAGGATTTAAAGGATGTGTCTGTTGCCATCAAAGCACACAGCACTGCTCTCCATGCAGTGCTCAGGAAGAACAAGCTCTTGGTCTCTTATTTCCCCTCTCTGCTTAGCTGGTTGAGGAACATGTACAGCAACTCATCTGTGAGGTTTCTGTCCTGGCAGCAGAATTGACAGAGCGTGGTGTCTCCTGTGAGTCAGGATGATCTCATGTCCTCACACATGGGCTTTTTGGGATTATCAGAGCCTTAAGCAGTGCTAGCTTCTGTCACTGTAGCCCAGCTAAAACTTGGCAGTTCACTGGGAGCTTTAACATGTGAGATGGAAGTGCTTGGGTTAAAAGAATAACCAGGAACTCTAATACTTGAGAGGTTGTGCAGGTGCTTCTCCTAATCAAAGCACTAATGCCTTTCATATTATGCAAATCCCATTGTATTACACATATATAAACTGTACAAATATTGTAATTCCCTAAGTAATGGAAATAATGTGCTTTAGGAGGGAAAGGTCTTTCTTAAAGTGATAAGGCACTGTGTATAGAGCTGAGATGAGAATAAATGAGCATATTACAAGTCTCAAGTTATTCTTCATTGTCAACATTAAGCTGCCAGCTACCCTAGAATCTAATGTTTCATGATTTTTAATTATTGCAGTGTAAAGCTGCATTCTTCTGCCTCTCTGTTGTATCTGTCACGTGCTGCTCAGTGAGAGATCTGCTGCTGTCATGTGCTCTCTGCAAAGCCTTGACAAAATAATATATGGGAGTATATATGAGCATGAGCCTCTCCTGTAGCTACTGTGTCTTAGCACATGGCAAAGAGTTGACAGCTCCAAGTTCTCAGCTGACAAATCTTTCCATTCTCCCCCTGACCAGTCTTTCCATGAATGCTCTGCCAAGTTGACACCTTGGCAAACTGCAGCACTGTTAAATACTGAGTTACACAGCTGAAAGGTACAGCAGGTGGTACCAGTCACCAAATATGAAATGCAGATTTTAAGGTAGATGTGTGTCCAGGCATGTTTTATTTCGAACTATAGAAAGGGGGTGGGACTTGATTTGGTTTTTTTGGGGGTGTTTTTTTCCCCAGCTCACCAGAGTAATCCGAAGTCCTGCTCCAGGCTGTCAAAATTCTGCTCTCATAAATTTTTGTTAAATGAATTGACTGTTCCAGAACTATATTACCTCATGACTCACATACCAGTGAAGCTCAAATGTCTGGTGCTGATTTGGTTCTCCCTTCAGATGGCACCATATTATAGATGTAGAAACAGGGATGTTGGAAATAGTTAGCATTTTACTATTTATCTATACATGACGTTTTCACTAGAGACAGAAAAATCGGTTCCTTGGGCTAAATTTGTCTCTTCTCTTTTGTAGAACTTCACAAGAAATAATCTTCCCTAATGCATGCAGGGTGAAGCAGAATACAAACAGTTTTCCTGAGGTCTTTTTGATAGAGATGGAGAAGTTATTTTACAGTGAGCACAATTTAATATTTTGTTATAGCATACCTGGAAGTAAGAGGGCCATGCTATGTAGGAAGTAGCTAATGCTTTTATCTTATTTCTTGCTTTAAAATAATGAATTGTGTGCAAGGTAAAATCACCAACTGTAATAAATTTAAACAAACCTCCAAAGAATTATCTTCCTTTAGAAGTTTTGTTGTCTTCAAATTCTCTCTTTCTCAGTTTCTAAAGGGGGCCCAAACATTTTCAAGCTAGTCACCACAAACAGTGTTGAAAACTTCCTAATATGTTTTCACCCACATTTGCAAGTCTCTTTCTTATCAATTTAGAACAGAAATTAATTTACTTTCAGCAATTTTCAATAAACTAAAGGCTGAAATTCCTCTTTTTTGTCCTGATGGCCGGAGGAGGTATGTGAAAATTCAGTTTAGTGGTGAAGTATGGAGCAATTTTGCTCTCAAAATTACCAAAAACTCCTTTCCTGCCTCCTCTTTCTGGTTGGTTTGGTTGCTTTGGTTTTTGATTTTTTTTTTCTTACTCCTTGACAGCTAATTGCCCAGTGTGAGTAAAATTAAACAACTCAGCTTTCAGTCTCTGGCAGGAAGAGGACTTTTGGCTAAAACCTCACCAAAATTTTTTGAGAGAGAGCTATGTACAATTTCAATTCAGGCAGCAGTAAACTGAAATTGTCCATTGCAAGCAAAATGCCTTTTCTGTTTAACAGCAAGTGTCACCTTGTCCTGTGCAGTATGGGAATGGATTTCTGTGGAGGGGTTAAGAGCAGCACAGGGTTTACTTCCTGACAGCTTATAGAATTAGCATTTGAGCTTTATGAGAGTAAATATGTTATGTATGTAGAGGTTAATGTATAAAAATCACATCAATGCCTATGAAATCCTTAGATATGTCTACCTGCTATTAGGAGTGTGATTAAAATTAATGCCTTATTAAGCTACTACAGATTTAGTTTATCTGAAGAAATTTGGTTTTTGACAGCCTTAGGGGTGGATTTACTTACACACACTTGTAAAAAAATTTTGGTTTCAACATGGACAAGACCCCCTTTATGCACTTAAACTGTCATATAAAATTATTCAAAGACCTTTTTAGAAAGAAAAGTTATTTTAGTTTGATTTAAATTCTATTACCCCTTTTTGTAATGGTTGTATAAAAAAACTCATTGTCTTCTATTTTCTCATAAATGACACTCAATTTCAGACCAGTGAGTGGTCAGGTGCAAACATAGCAGTTGCTTTATGTGGGCCAGAGAACTTGTGATGTATTATCTTGTCTCAAACCTGTGTGATTAATGATTACAATGTGAAATCTGGATGTGGAAGTGACTGCATTTATGTGATGAGCAAGAGATAATTTCATGTTACCAAAATTCAGACTGAAGTCTCTCTCCAGTCAATGAATTTGGAGGGTAATTCAGGACAGGACTGTCCTTGAGGGCTTTTTGTCTTCCTGTGGGGGAAACTCTCCTGTTCTGGAATAGGAGCAATCAGGAGACAAAAAGCTACAAGAAAAAAGCTAAGTGATTTATTCCTCAATGGTAAATTTCTCCAGCTCTTGACCTTTTTTCTCTAGTATATCAGAAGGTGTCTGGGGTCTGATCACATAACCCAACACTTGAGGAAAACTTGAACTGTAATACTGCATGTGAGTTCGAATGCAATTGCACTAGATTTGGGAAGAGCAATGGTAAATAGCCACTCCTGTGGTCTAATTATGCTGCAGATCATATTCTTTACCAGTATTGTCACTAGGAACCAGATTTGTCTCATCCTAAGTGTTAGTTGCCTACTGGAGCAGCAAGTCTTTGAGTGCTGAGGGAATTTATAGGTATGTGCTAGGCAATCTTTAATTAGACAAGGGAAAAATGATTTCGTAAGAATTCAAAACTGCCCTCAAAAAAAAAACCAAAACACAAAAACACAAAAAAAAACCACCAAAAAAACCTCACAAGGCCAAGCAAAACCAAATAATCGAAAAAGCTGCTGCACACAAAAAACCAAAAACCAAACAATTCAAAACTGGCTTGACTTTTTCTCAGTCATTCTGAACATACTCTTGGAGATACTGACTAAAAGCTTGGTATATCCCAGCAATCAAGTGCACTGTGTGTATGACAGAATCCATGCAAACAAGCACTTGAAGATTTTATAAAAAAACCAAAACCATAGTGGTTTACACACTTGAGCTACGCAGCTGTTTCCCTGTTTAAGTTCTTCAATAAGAGATGCCTCAGACTGTCACCAGCTAGTAAAATTCATTTCCAGTACTCTGAGAGCATGGTTGTATGAATAAGGGTATTGTTGCTGGTAAGGCTGTTAAGAAACTGTGCTGAAAATAACTGAGGAAATCACCTTGTCTGTCTCAGCCCTACCTCTCTGAAATTTGGGTGTAGTAACAGTCTGATGCATAACATCTCATTGACAGCTTTGCTTTGTGCAGAGGGTAAAATGGGAAAGAAATCTGAGTGTCCATAACAACAGTGAGACGCAGATGACAAGATTCAATTACCATTAAAAAATTGCAGTTTGCTTCCTCTTTGGACTTGTTTCATGCAGATGGGCCAAGCTGGTGTTTAGAATCAAAGCAGACATTTGTAGTGTTACCTGATTAAGCATTTCACTCTTCCAGGAGAGTGAAATTTACACTTTTTTACACTTTTCATTATTCATTCAGGGTTATTTGGTGTTCCTTGGTTTTCTTCAAAAGCTGTTTTCTCTGGTCTCCAGGTTTTGTTGGACAAGAATTGCTTGTTGCTTTAGACTTGTGACTTCTTTATCTGCTATATTTGCTTTGCAGTTTTAACACTGACTTAATTCAATATCACTATTAATTCACTAATCTTATTGTTTGGAGCTCTGCTGTGATTTCATTTGCTGATAGTTCTGTAACATTACACATCAGATCAATAGAAATGGAGAGCATTTCAAATATTTCTTGAATGTCAACATCAGCTTCATTATTGCACTTTTCTGAGAAGTTACTGAGGAAAACCATTTAAGGTGTGACCAACTGAAATTGATTCGGGTCCACTAAAAAATTCTGAACTTGTGATGCATTGCTGGAAATCTCATATCACATCTCACACAGAGCAGAAAGCAAAATCTGAAACAGGTGATTTGTGGCTCCTTTTCTCTAATCCTGAAAGTTCTAGCCAATTCTCCTCCATATATTCCATCCCCATCCTGGTTCTGAGAAGGTATGAGCTTGTCATATTACCCATTTTGCTCCCTTTGGAGGTCTTTGTTCAAATCAGACCCACTCTTAACTGAGGGGATTTAATCCAGCTAAGATTTCAATGCACTGATGGTTATTGGTATGCAAAAAAGCTTTATTCAAATAATACTAATGATCTTAAAATATATTCAGTGTTCTGTGCCAAGTAGAGACTTTGGCATTGCTGCTGGCTGCCTCCCTTGATACTGAAAAGCTAAAGGAAATGCAAGTTTGCTTTTT
Organism: Haemorhous mexicanus; assembly: GCF_027477595.1. Taxonomy (NCBI): domain Eukaryota; kingdom Metazoa; phylum Chordata; class Aves; order Passeriformes; family Fringillidae; genus Haemorhous; species Haemorhous mexicanus. The sequence continues at coordinate 23,362,881 of NC_082348.1, read as the reverse complement.
GCCCTGGGGAAAAAACTCCTAAGTTTATATTGCCATCTATTTGTGGAGTAGACAATAGAAATATTTCTAATTAGGAAAAAATTGTCAGGCAGCTCACATACCGGTGATTGCACAAACTGGGCTGGGAGGGGAAACTCCCTTTGGCACAAACACTGAGTTGAAATGAGCTGAACCTTGGCTGGTGTAACAGGGCTGGTCACTTTGGAGCTGCAGGCTGTCAGTCCTGAGCTGAGGAGCAGCTCCCCAGGACCTGCCCCAGTGCCTGGCAGGTGACAATCGGGCAGAGGGATGGGATTGTCCACCCCTCACTGGACAGTGGGCAGTTGTTAAAATGGTCACATTTTGGTGGAAATTGTGTTTTTTAACAGACAGGACACCAGGGCAGCCGTGGGAGGGTGCAGGTGCCCTGGGCTGTGTGCCTGTGCTGCAGGGCTGGTGCTGGCAGGGGACACTGCCAGCCTGGCCTCGGGCACCCTGCCTGCAGTGCTGCCACTGGGGCTCTGCTCCTCTGCTGCAGTGTTGGGGGTTCTTCACACATTCACCAAGCTGCAAGTTGTGCTGGCTGTTTCTACTTAAACTTACTGATGCATTAGAGCAACAAAAATGTCAAAGAATTAATGTCTTGTAATCGGCATCCTCAAAGTTGGCTTCCTTCAAATTCCTTAGTTCTCAGGTGTGAAAACCTGCTCTTGTGGGGATCTTACCTCTGACATTTTCTAGTCAAGAAGGGATTTCCTTTGAAATACTTCTCAGCTGCTCCAAATAGGACAGTTCTTATTCATTGCATCCCTGTAAGACAAACATTTTTTTCCTCTTCCACCTTTCCACTAGGGGAGTTTTATTTCATGTATGAAAAGATCAACTGGAGCAAGAAAAGGGAAGCATGAGACAGACAATTCCTGTAAAAGATTAGACAGTTATGTAATTTAAATTAGTCTTGCAATTAATTTGTACAGGAAATGAATTAGGGTGGTTAGCTTTTATGAAAAAGGACTTGATTGTGCTTTTTATTGTTAATTTCATTCATAGTTTTTATCTTTTTCCTCTTTTGTTTTTTTAACCTGTATAGGATTAGTTTTTAATTAATTCAAACTCTGCATAGATTGATTAGTGACTTTTAATCTTTGTCCTCTTCTCCCTCTACATCTGAGGCTTGCTAGTTCATTGTAATTTTTTAAAGAAATATGCTGCTTACCAGCTTCCTTTCTGCTACCACCAGTCATGACAGTCATGACACAGTATGAAACTGAAAGCTGCTGTAATCACTGAGTTCAGGCTTCTGGATAATGGCCTGGCCTGTATGTAGAGCAGTTTTTGAAGCTGTATTTGTGCTCAACTACTCAGTGGATTAAAGCAGAACAGAGTTCTGACAATACCACTAGTCAGGTAAACTAGAAAAAAAGGAATAAACATAATAGTATATATTGTTTTTCTTTCTAAATTCTTTCTCTTATGAATACCTTTTTAATTTCCCTGGAGAACTTCAATATATTAAAAAGAAAAAAAATTGTATTCAAACCAATGAAATTATAGAGCAGCTCTGGTAAAGAAGCAGCAAGGGTAATATTAAGAAGGCAAGGGTTAATTTTTTTCTTTGAACACATAACACATTCCTTCAAAGTTATCCTGCTCTCCCTGTGACTACAGCACCCCTATTGACATCATCTGGAGTTTAATACAAGCAGATACTGTTGAATAGACTTCAAGGGAACCTGTCTGATGATCAGGGAAGAGAATTTAACTCTTGCTTCTTAGCACTGAGAAAATAAAAATGATATATGGGAAACTCCACTTGTATTCACAGCTGGCAAGAGCAGCCTTACACACACTCTGTGGCCTGATTCTGTTTCCTGGGTAAAGAACAGATAGAACATTGATCTCCAACGATCCAATTTAAATGAGGGCTTATAATATCAAAAAGCCCCCTCAGGAAATGGCAGGAGTGCAGAGGCAGGTGTGGCTGGAGTGTAAAACATGTCATCCTATAGGAAGGGAATCTAATTACCTTTCCCAGACAGGAGGAAGCCCTGAAGTCTGCTCATCTGCACTTTTATTCTGATGCTTTAAAAGCCAGTGGGAACAATATTACCTTAATATTTTTAGTGGCCACTTTATCCCAGCAGACCTTAAACGAGATCAGACACCATTAATCTGAGTTACTCAGGCTTTTCAAAAGATTTAGCATAAAACCAGCAGAAAAGTATAAAGCCAGCAGAAATGCAGAGTGTGCCATGCCTGGCTGGGTGGAACTGTGTGTTCTGCCTGGTGCAGGTCAGCCTGGTACCTCAGCAGCACCAGCCCTGCAGTCCTTGACCTGGGAACCAGCCCTGTGCACCTCCCGCAGAGTAGAAGCAGAGAAAGCAGCATCCCTGAAATTCACACAAAGTGTTAATTTCCTGTGCAAGTCTTAGGAAAGGTGGGTGTGTGGAGGGCCCTGTGCCCAGGAGGTGATGGAGGCAGGGACTCCTTGACTGCAGACTTCATGCAAAATGAAGGGTTTTTTTAAGTTATCTTTGGAAGTTGCGTTTAAATCCCGTGTTCTGTAGCTGAGGTGGAAATGCACCTGCTCTCATGTAAGGAAATATTTTAATTATGGGTTTTGGCCCGTGCATTTTTGTACTTTGAATATATAAGCAGTGGTAATTGCCCAGCAGGTGAATAGTGGAAAATGGTGAGTGGTGTGTGTGACACATCACAAGAGCCTACAGTTGGGCTGATTAGTGCTGACAAGGGAATTCTCCTAATCCTGTGCTACCTGCAGGCTTGTGCTTCTCATGTTGGATTGACACTGAAAAGCAGGAAGACAAACCTTTAGAGGATGTCATTGTGGTGGGAAATATTTTCATCCCTTGTGTTCAGTGGGTGTCTGACCCCATGTGCTGTTACCACCCTCTGTTGGCTGTCACTGCACTAAATGGCAGTAGAGCTGTTACCTTTTTTCACACTCCAGCATGCTTTAGTAATGGACAGTAGTAGAAATTTCCTTCCAATGAAAGAAGGAAAACAAACATTGTCTTAGCTGTTGCTGGAGGTTATAGTCAAAACATTGTTTTCTTATCACTTGATAGAAACAAATCTGGCAAAATATTGATGTGCATGTTGCTTTACATCTATCTTTGTCATTATTCATAGCTACCCCCACCCATAATGCTGAATTTCCCCAAGTGCCATCTGTCACTATCGTCTGTGATTAAAAAAAATAATTAGAAATTGGTCACAAGATTATGTACAGCATCTGTGGGTGCAGGAGCTGTGATAAAACTGTCCTTGCTATTAATTTTGATTGCAAAATCCTACAGTGGGTAGAAGTAAAGGATAATCTTCCTCCCATCATAGCAGGGGATAGCTGAATAAATGAATGTAAGCTACACCTGCACATAAAATACACATCAATGTACATTGGAATTTAAGATCTGCTTTACTCTTGCAGTTTTTTATATTTCATTGGTATACAGTAAAATTCAAGAGGCCTTCATTAAGACTGCAATTCAATGGCAGATTGGCCTACTGTGGAAAAAAATTTAGGATGCCACAGCTTTTATTAGCACTTTCAAAATTGCACCAAATGAAGTTTACAATTTTTGCATTTTCTTTCTGAAAATACAAAGATGCTCATTATGATTTTTCTGCTCCCTATTTATCACTTATGTATCAACTCCTATATGATTCAGTATTTTCTTTAATATGGAAAAAAGAATAAAGACAAAAATTTTCAAGCAGAGTGAGTTCTTTTAAATGTTTGTATGATCTCTTTATGCAGAAATCCTTTGCTTGCACAAAAGGAGCTGGGATGGAAAGAGGATGGTTACAATACCATCTGTGACAATATATAACTGTAAGCATTACTGTGTTTTTAGACCAGATCCTAATGATTAACTAGTCAGTCTCATCTAGTAGATGTCTTAACTTCTAGTAGGGTAAATATAATCTATACTTTTAAAGAAAAATAGATATGTAAAGGTATCTGCTTCATTAAAAATAATAATGCTGTTTACAGAAGTATTCACGGATTTCTTGTAGAGTTTGATCTGATATGCATAGACTTGACCTTGACAAAAATGTGTGATTATCACATGACTTTGAAAAAAGAAGTTAATGATGGTGATCTGCTCTTGGTCTAAATGCTGCTTTGTCTCTTTTGTTTCTGAATAAATTCTGCTGTGGATAACAATGGGTGCTCATATGTCAAGGTGTCTAAATCCATAGTTCTTTATAATGGCTGGAACCAAATGTTTACCTGCTCTTTCTGGAATAAAGCCAGTGGTAGATTTCAGAATTAGTAGGTATAAGAATCAAGGATATGAACCTCTCACTTGATGCCCTTATTACTTCATTAAATCAAAGTACTCAGCTCTAAGCCCTTTGTAATTTCATCTATATCTTGGACTAAAGTAAATGTCATGAGAAAGGATTTTCTTTTTTTTTTTTTTTTTTCCCTCCTGTTAAATCATCTCAGGCTACTACAGGAGAGTCTCATTGTTGTGTAAGAACTGAAACTTTTATCCTTATAATATACATGTCCTCCATCAAATGAAAGGTACGCAAAGAAGATTAATTCAAAAAACCTTGGAGTGTTGCAGTGTGGGCAAATGTTTGTGTTTGAGCACTTAAAAGTGGTGTCATAGTAGACATAGGTTAACTCTATCAAATTGTGGAAGCAACTTTCACACACCAGGAAAACATGCCTAACATCTGTAAAGTAAGTGAAGTGAGCTTAGAAAAATATTGAATATTATGGTTCATTGGCTGCTTCTCTTTGTGTTGCTTAGTCATGAAGAAACAGGTGGGTTTAGTTTTAGACCTTTATTCAAGTCACTGGAGCATACATGCCAAACTGAAATGTATTTCATTAAAAAAATCAGTTCTATCTTGTCTAAGTGATCCTTTTGTTAAGAAGTAAAAGTTTATATTGGCTATAAAATGAACGCAGGTTTAGTGTTGCTCAGGTCTGTCATTTCTCACTCATTACTCCAGGAGCAGTAATCCTGTGAGGTACCTGAGACATTGCTGTAGGCACAGCAGTCTCTAACATGAAACCCAAACCAAACTCTGGGGAAATGCTACTCTTGGGTGAGAACTTGGAGTCTGCAGCAGCCTCCAGAGCCAAAGGAATTTTGGCTTCAACAGGTCAGAGGAGGGATGTGCTGGTACTTTGGATTCAAGAGACAGTTTCCCAGCTCCAGACAGGAAAGACTGAGTTTAAATGACTGACTGCTGGATATCCCCAGAGAGGAGCTTTAATGAGCCACAGAGGAGTTTGGGAATCCAGTTTGTGATGTGTAATAGGGATGGCTGAGGTTGGGCCTGGGCAGGGATGTGACTTGTGTTTGCTGCCAGGAGCCCTTACTGATGTTCAGATGTGATGGAAAGTGCTGCTGTGCTTCTTTTTTTTTTTTCTTCTTTTAATCTTCTGACTGAAGCCTCTTCACCTTTCTCCTTGCTCTTTATTAGCTCAGACTTCTGATTTGGGCTCTCCAATGCAGAAACTGTGTGGTTTTACCACTGTTGCTGCCTGAGATAGGAAGGGTGTTCCTCAGACTGTTTTCCCTTTTCTGACTGAAATGCAGACTGCTGCTGAACAGAGTCCTTTGACAGCAGGGGGTGGAGGGAGAAATCAGAAAGAAAACCTTCCTTAAGAGCTAAACTACTTTGTGGTTTTAAAACAAAATCTGTACCATTCATCTTTGTATTAGAAACCTGCACATCTTGGGGAGTGGAAATGTTTTTACAGAGTGTTTGGAACAGATATGAGCTTCTCCCAGCCCTTGCTCCAAGCTGAAAGAAGGGTTTAGGTGCATCAAGTATACCTCTGAATAAATTTTAGTGATTCAAAAAAAGAAAAAGGCTATCATGTAAATGTATGGGAGATTTTTTTGTTTTTCACCTTGACAGAAATCAGCAATAGGAACTACAGCAGCCCCTTCAGAGTGTTGGAAGGGCCAGGTGTCTGCAGAAAAAGTCCCGTCCCCTGGAGTGCTGGGCTTGTTAGAGTTTTGTCTGACTGTGCTCTGTGAGGTTTTTCTCAGTTTTTCACTTAAATCAGAGATAAAAACATAAAAATGGAACAGTCAAACACCATTTGAAGGGCTGCACATTTTGCAGAACTGAATGGATTTATACCACAGCATCACCAGAGAATTTTTTTCTGGCAGCCTTGTTCTTACTTTGTTCAGGATATGCAAAACATCCTTAAGCCCCTATGAACTCAAAGGGCCTCTGGCAGGCAGTTTTATAAAAATTGACTCACTTCTCATTAATTATTTTTGTGAGGAAATTTCTATGGCTTTGGAAATGTACATGGCAGCCAAGGCCTCTTAGTGCAAACTGTCTCATCCAAACATGTTCAGGGATGGAAGGGGAGTGTTTTGTCCTGATGCTGTCGTGGGTATCTTGCAAAGATCAAGCCTGGTTTTTTGGGTCAGCATTGGGTCAGTGAGTAACAGCTTTGGCACAGCAGGCTGTGCTTCCTGTTGATTTGCTTCTGTGCTGTAGGGACAGTTAAGTATGTAGAGGGACAGAAAACAACCCCACAGCTTGCTGGTTAGAGGACTTGCTTGTGACAGTTTAAGTCCTGAGCCCAAACTGGAGTGGAAGAGCAGGCTATCCTGGTGCTTGTGGCCTCTCCTGCAAAGGCACAAGGTCACTCCTTACTGGAAGGTGTTTCTGGTCCCTTTAGCCCAGATGACTCTGCAGTTTTTCCTCCCAAAGAAGTGTTTGCCAAAGCTGTTCACTTTGCTCTGAGACCAGCTTGGGCAGGAGCAGTGTCTTTTCTATGTCTTGAGGGCCAGAGATTGACCAATTCCTACCATGCTCTCCATCAGCTGATGCTGGCAGAGCCCTGGCAGCAAACCCACCTCCTCCTGCAGCTGGTGAGTGGCATCCAGGTCGTAGGGTGGCTTCAGTTCCAGCAATGATGGGCCTTGAAATGTCTTGCAAGATAGGCTTCCTTTAGGAAGGTAGAGGCTATAAAAAGCAGCCCCATAGCAGGGGATTCTTCTTCAAAATAAGTTGGATTTTTTTATTGGAGTTCTGTCATTGTATGTGAGCACACAGGGATCTGCTGCTTCCTGGGAGCTGAGAGTCCTAACTTTGTATGAGAGAGATTCAAAGTCTTCTCTGACTTGAATAATTCTAGCATGAAAGTAATGTAGCTGTTTTTGAAAATAGGTCAGATGAAGAGAAATGCTTTTCCCCTTTCTTCTTTCCTCCCCAGTGTGTCTCCCAAGGCAGAACAGGGAAGGGCTGGTTTGCAGCACGCAGCTGAGAATGACTGGGGCAGAAAAAGGGGCTTGGCTGGTACAAACCTTGTAGCAGTTCTGGGTAACTTGGCCAGACCCTGTAACCTCGAGTCTTTGTGGTCAGAGGTACTGTGGCCTAGGGCTCCCCTTGCACCACAAGTTTTTTTAATGCATGACAGGATTAGAGGGAGATCTCTGTATTATAAAAGGAAATGGGTTTGGTAAATCTGAAAAAAATGAAATCTGTCAATAAGATTCCAAGAACAAAAGCAGTGTTTTGTAAATGTTTCCTTTCTTAAAAAAAATACTGCTTTTACAATATAAGACTCTCTTCATAACCTTAAAACTAGCTGCAACACCTTTCAGTTATCAGTTCTTAGTGATTTTAAAATTCCATTTGACTATAATAATACTTGCTAACAATATGAAAGTACTTAATTTTAAATTAAAAATTACTGCCTCTTAAAAAGATAATTATCTTATTCTTGTTTTTAGAACTCTAACGTAATATCTTTCCAAGTTTTCTTTGATTTTTAAATACAACCAGTATGCAGATTTAATGCCAATTTATTTTTAATGCTAAGTCTGCCTATAAACTTAGAACTAAATGTAAACCAGAAATCCAGGAATATAATTGTCACGTAAAAGATTTTATAGTCAATAAACAAGAGCACAACTGTGAAATACAGGAACTATTCTAGAATGTATTTTTTTCCTTCAAGAGGAGTAGAGACTGATACAGATTGGAGAAGCAAGTGCTTCCTCAACCCCTTGAGTAACCAGTTCAGGAATAGCCCTGTTGCTCGCTTTTCAGAGTGGCCTCACAGATGTAGAGTGAGGTCTGTGGAGCTGCACTGACCCTGCTCTATCTCCCTCGAGACTGCAATCCTTGTTTGGTTTTCAGGCTGTTTGCATTTTCATATTATAGCAGCATGCATTGAAAGAGCCCTCTGTGCTTCATGTGCTGCTTTTCAGTGTCACCCTTAGACACCTGCATGGGGATGTGGAAGTGCTGGGATTGTGGCCAGTGTGGCCCAGCTAAACAGAACATTTTTCACTGCATGGGCTGGAGATGCACATTTCCCATCAGTGCCAGCTGTCAGGCTGGGCTGGGAACGAGTGTGTCAGTTCCTGAGCTTTCCTAACACTTGCTCAATCTCTGATACATTACAGAGTATGACCAAGCCAGTTAAGACACTTTACAGGACGTGGATCACACTCAGAGTGTGCAGGCTCTGAGCTCAGAGCAAGACAAGCCTCATTGCCTTTAAGGGTTCTCATCACGCAGCACGCCAGGACAATGGCTCTGTGGGGAAAATGGCTCCGTGGCTGGCAATGCACAGGATGTAAAGCAGGAGTGGGATGCATTTCAAAGAAGCTTTCTGCCTAATGTTTATTTGAAATCCACAGACTCACTTAATCAAAGAAGGAAAAGTGAATTGAATAGGTTCAGTGTACCTGGAGCAAGTAATTAACTATTGGTTTTCTGACAAGATCAAACTTGATGGCCAAAACCTTTGAATAGCAGTAGAACAGAGAAACTGACTTGATTAATTAAACCTGAGGAGGAGTGCCTTCCTCCTCACTGCTGCTGTCAGGGAGATGGGAGTCCAGGGGGGCAGGAAGAAGCAGTGGGGGTGCAGTACTGCTCCTCAGAGAGCAGGGACTTTCTTTCAGCAGAGATTGGGAATGTAATGAGGGCATTCCCACAGGGAAGCTTTAAACCTGCTAAGGCAGAAATTTGACAAACAGACCCAAACCCCACATTTTCCCATGACTGTTCTGATTCTCCATCATGTTCCATATCAAATGCTAATAATAATGCTAATAAATGATGCTTTAATCTGAAGCAGTTCAGCCACCTCGTGGTCTCAGCACTGCAGGAGCTGGGAGGTGGTGGGCTGTAGACAGAGCAGTGGCTGCTCTGAGCCCTGGGCAGAGGCTGTTTTGGGAGATATTACTGGTGCTGCTTCTGCTGCCTTCTCCCCTTACCTATGCACAACTCTCAGGACAATTTTTTCCAAAACTGTTGTTTCATCCCTTATGAAAAGGAAAAAGCTTTTAAATATAGCAATTTTGTAAGATAACTTTTCATATTTCTTATCCACTCCTCATTTGCTCTATGAATTAAGAACTTTTAAGTTTAAAATCAGTAAATTTAAAAAAAGAGTAATTTATATTCCTGATATTTACTTAATTAGACTTCTAAAAGTACAGTACCAACTTGTAATATGTTTTTTGAATAAAGTAAGTCACAATTTTCTAAAGTTAATATCTTTTTCTGAGATCCCTGCTATAATTCATTTTTTTCCCTTTGCTATTGTTTCCAAACATGCTCTGGTCTCAATAACATTTGTGCTAAAGTTCAAGCCATGGTTATCAGTCAGGCAGGACAGGAATCAGCCTGGATCTGTGTATTCTCTCCTCTGTAGCCACAACAGCACCCTGGTGGCTGCTTTCTCCACCTGCATGTTTCTCAGCATCTGCCCTGTGTGGCTCTCCAGTGGCTGAACCACCACTTTTTGTATTCCCTGTGAAGTCTGGTCCTTTAACATGCATCAGTGAAGCTGAGAGGGTTTTATTCCCTACTAGAAAAATGTTCACTGTGGCAACAATTAGGGAAACTGGAATTAGGGAACACATTTGAAGCTCCTGCTGAACTGCTGTTTCTTGGGATGTTCCCTTTCTGTTCCATGAGGGCCATATCCTGAAGCTGAGTCTGCTGTGGTGTGTATGCCAGTACACTTATTTTGCATGTCCTTTTGTACACCCTTGTATGTGTTGCCTGCAAGCCTTATTTGCTTTATATATTTTGACTTTAAACATGAGAGAAGAGAAAGCACAACAATTCTCGTGACCTTTCTTCGCTACTTGGTATGTCTAATTTCTGCAAATAAGCTGGATTACTGAAAGCAAAACTTACCATTTTGTTGTGATCAGACTAAAAGAGCTACGTTTTCTCATTGGTAAGGCCCACTTTATAGAGGCTGTACTTGAGTTTCTCTAAAATTGAAGTGCACAGACAGCAAGATCTTTTGTGTCCAGTCTGGCTGAAATGCATTGAAAAAGTTGTATTTCTGTTCTTTTCTGCTCCATTACCAATGCAATGGAAGGTTGTTGCTTACAGCATAAGTTTAACACTCAGTTTCTTCTTGGCAAATTGGTGATGAGATGAGGAAGGAGTGCTGTGACAGAGGTCTTAGAATGAGGGAAGAGGTGAGAATCTTGACTCTGTTTCAGAAGGCTTGATTTATTATTTTATTGTTTATATTATATTAAACTATACTAAAAGAATAGAAGAAAGGATTTCATCAGAAGGCTTAGCTAAGAATAGAAAAGGAATGAACAACAAACGTTTGTCTCTGACTGAGATGGTCTGGACAGCTGGACTGCGATTGGCCATTAGTTAGAAACAACCACATGAGACCAATCACAGATCCACTTGTTGCATTCCACAGCAGCAGATAAGAATTGTTTACACTTTGCTCCTGAGGCCTCTCATCTTCTCAGGAGGAAAAATCCTAAGGAAACGATTTTTCATAAAACATGGTCAGTGACAGAGTGCCCCTTCCTTTGAGCTCTTGCTGAAGCAAAGGATCAGTTGTAGACATCTTTCCTCCAGGTTTGGAGCTGCTGCAGGATGATGGGGCAGTGATATAGGGCTAAATGTGAAATCAGAATTAGTATTTAATAATTTGTACGTAACCTAGTATCGAACACATGAGCAGTGGTGAAACCACCAAAACTTGTGTACATTGTCTTCTGTATGTTCTGGTACCAGACTGTAGAAACCCTAGAGTCTGTTAAACATCAGTCAGCCCACATCACCATGTCATCTCTTCTACCCATAAAACCTGTAAGTTAATATAACACCAGGAGTTACAATGTGCAGGGCTCAAACCAGTCAGGAATCATGCAGGCAGCCAGGCCAAGAGAGCCATCCCTGCCACCTCCTGCCCCTGCAGTGGCTGCTCCTTTCCCTCCACACCTGTTTATTCTACAGTCTGTGTACCTCATGCATGGTCCACTGTCCCTTCCAGCCGGAGGTGAAAAGACACTTTTGGAGAAGTCCCATTTTTTAATTCAGGTGCACAGGGCCTGCAGCATTCCTTAGGAGTTTATCCTGGCCAGTGGATGGCAGGCTCCATGCAGCATTCCATGGGTTTTTTTGTGCCAGGCATGTTGTTTCTCAAGAAGTGACCTAGACTCCTAATTTCATCTTGTCTTACTCGTGACTCTCCCCTTGTTTCTCTGGCAGGACAGTGCAAGAGATGTGTGTTGTTTCAGACACTGATATTTCAGATGTGCCATGTAAACATAAGTACATTTACAAAGTTAACGTCGCTATAAAATCTGAATATGTTCTCATTTTTCTAATGTTTGAGCAGAAAATGTGAAATTAAATTATCTTATTTATCTTTGTACTTAAAGTGTGTGTAAAAATTAAAAGCCACTACTCTTTAGAAGCAAATATCAGTCTACTTTATCTTCCTGATGTACTGTAAACTGCACACACAGAGGAGGTTAGTAGCTGAATGGGGGATGATTATGAAGATGAATGAGTGGCCAGGAGACAGAGTCAGTTTAATGAGCTGAGCAGTAAGGAGGCTGTAATTTTTATAGATTAGCACTGAACTTGTCACTTACTGCCTGATACAACAACTTAGTTTCAGAATTACAGTATGTCAGAAATGAGCTCAACAAGCTCAAAACCAGTGGCAATCTGATTATCCTCTGTGTAATCCAAATTACAAGTTCTCCTGGATCTGTATTACCTCTTCCTAATGTTTTATCTGTCACAGGTAAGAAGCAGAGAACAGAAAAGTGCTCAATTACTTTTGTGCCAGATGATTATTTTAAAATTCCTTTTCCTTCCTGTTGCTGTAGTGGCAGAGCCTCTGAGCAGCTTCCTGTCCCCAGGCTCTCTTGTGCTCAGTCAGCTCAGAACCTCATCAGATGCCTGCCTTGAGGGAAGCAGCGATGTGGGAAACAAAATGGTGAATGCCCAGGACCACCCCTTTCCTAAAGAGATGTTGATGATACAGTGCTTTCTTTTGTTACTGTAATTTTGTGATCTTTAGTGATCTAACACTCTGTGGGTTTGTCACCGGTTGTGCTTTTTTTGGATGTTCCCAGTCCAACAGTGCCTTTCTGTGCCCTGGTTTGGAGGCAGAAGTTTGCTATGCCATAATATGTTATCAACAGCTGCTTGTGTAAGTGTCCCCAAGAGACCCCTGTCTCCTGGTGGCACTGGGTGCCACGTGCCTTAACTGACCACAGGGACTGCTCCAGGTGTGTTCTTGCCATAGTTCTGCTTGGTACGGATGAGCCGAGGATCTGGTTCCTGCTAGGAAAGTCAGGAGCAGGACAACCACCTAGGCTGATTTCTTTTTCACAAGCTGAGCAAAAGCTGTGAGCTCTCAGTCTGGCACCATTCCCAGAAGTGTTATTTTACAGGCATGATGCTTTGATAATGGCATTGCTTCTGCAATAGCATACAAGGGATAATTATTGTTCCATGAGCAGATGACAGTGTTGATTTCTCCCTCTCATAATTCACTCAGGCCACAGGCTGATTTGTTGGAAGAAGCATTTTGTTTTTAGACAGCTCTGGGGCAACAAGGGAGAAAGCCATATTTGGGGTTGTTAAGGTAACAGGCATCTGTAATTTTGGAGATTGCTCTTGTGGTCAGCTGTAGACAAGACTGTTGGGACTCTGTTTTTGGTGACCTGAATCCTCTTTGAGTCAAGTCCAGGACACAAAATGGCACTCTAGTTCTCCTTTCTGACAGTGTTTCCCTGTGCTTTACAAAAATACATACATTGGCAGTGTGGGGAGTTCATGTGCCATTGTAAGATTTTGCTACTTGTGTCTGCTCTCAAGCCCTTCGCTTGTGTGGTTTACCTTTCCAGTGAACACATAACTCTGTTCCTAAGCTTTCTCTTGACATTTACACTGTATGTGTGCAGCAAAAGCAGCAAAACCTGGTTAACCAGATCATTGGCTTTTCTTTCCTCAGCCTCTCACCTGCCATTTCACCCTAGGAACAATTTTTACTCTTTCCTTTCTACCCATTAAATGCGAGCAGTGATATCTTCCTTTCCCCAGCCTTATGAGTCTTCAACCACCACAGGATATTATGTAGGCATTATTACCACATAGTAAATCACAAGGTAAATCACTGCACTTGTAGCAAATGCACTAACTCAGCAAAGCTGTTTTTGAAATAAAGTTGTCCTGCACCATGTAAATGAGCTTCTGGACCAAGCAGTTTTCTTGGCAGTTGTCAGGAACCAAAGCAAGATGGCTCTGGCTGCCCTTAGATGGACACAAGTCCTGCTACTCTTCACCCTGTGCTTCTCCCATCCTCTCAATTTGTCTTCTGCTTCTGGATCATGCTCTCACAAGGGGCTGGCTCCTTGTGAGCAAGCAATAATGACTACATGCCTCTTGATGACTTACACCAGCAGTGCTTTTTAAAAAATAATTTTCCCATGTGCTTACTGAGCATTAGCTAAGTAACAATGTTAATCTGTAACCCGAGGACCAGAACAGATGAGTCCAATATTTTTATGTGAGTGTGTAATCATGTCTTTTAAAATGCAAGTTCCTGTGTTTAAAATGATTCATAAAAAAAAAAAAGAAAACCAACCAAAATGAAAACACAAAACCCCCTTCCACATATTGACCTTTTAAAACCACTGTATGCCAGACCTTCTTAAGAGATTTGGCACTGACATTTTTTTCATAATGGAAGATTCATTAAGGTCAGTTATAAATTTGCTGCAATAAATACAGAAGAATTAAGAGCTCATCAGCATTACCACAGTGTAATGTTCAGTGGATTGAATTATGTACTTAGAAAGATGAATCTGTGGCAATTGGCAAGCTTCAAGAGGAAAGCTGCATGTGAGCGTGGACATGTGCATGCACATGTGTGAGAGGAATGGCAGAGGAAATGAGGGGGGGAAAAAGGAATTTTCAAAAGCAAACCATTTTTTCCTAGCCCAGTAATATTTAGAGTAGACAGGATAAATAGCACAATTGTACTCTTGCTCAGTGCCTTGTAATTGATGTTTCTGGTGGTAAATGCTGTGGTGTGACTGGGTGTCTGTCCTGCTCTCCTCCCCTCGTGGCTACACGCTGTCTTTCGAGCCATATTTTGTGCAAACAACAGTGTTGGTGGTTATTGATGGAGAGTGAGAGGGTCAGCCCCTTGCCTGCCCCCGGGAGTAATTGGGCTGCAGTTAGTTAAAGGGTAAGAGAAGAGATATTAAAAATGAAGAAATGCACTAAGTGGATGTGAGCTGTGTTCCCAGCTGTTCACAACATCTATTCAGTAATACAGAGCATCAATCTAATTCTCCACACAGGGTAGGAGCATGGTAAGTCAAAAGCCTCTGATAGGCAGTCCTCACCAGCTAGATACAATGTTCAATTTAAGGAAAGACTGAAAAACATCAGTCTTCCCTTAAAACAATTTGTACAGAATAAATTTGGCACTTGCCAGCTATTCCCACAGAGAGAAACTTATAATAGGACAGAGAAAATCATGTAACATGATTTAGGATTCCCAGGATGGGATTACTCATAATAAAACAGGAGGGAGGCGGGAGATGGAAGAAGAACTGACAGCAAGCTTGACGTTAATTCAGAGTGCTCTCAAACCCCTGGAAATTCAGGGCTGAGGGTACTGGGCACCTCTCAGCATCAAGACTCAGTCTGAGTGCAGGTTCACACAGTGGTGGATACTGGCTCCAAGTGCCTCAGCTGGAGCTGCTGGGTGAAAGTTCCTTTAAAAAGCTCTCCTCTAGGGCTGGCGTATCCTACAAAATAATCCTCTGATGAAAACTGGTGTCAGGTGCTGAACTAGTGCCTCACATAGCTTGCCTTTTGACTTTCCTTCTGGCAAAATCATCTACAGGACATGTTCAGCTGAATCAATGCTGACTTCCCATATTGGTAATAAAAAAATTCTCTGAAGCTTAAAACAAGTTTCTGCAGTAGGTCACCGAGGGCAACCCTTACATACCACCTGCCCCAAACATCTCTGGGGGATCTGAGCTGTATTATGGGTAGAGGCAATGATGTTGGAAGGCATTTTACCTAGCAAAGGCAGCACTGATGCTCTGACAAGCCCTGGTACCAAAGATCTGCTGGTTAGGGTGCAGAGAAGAGGGTACCCTTGGCACTAAAGGTAATGAATCCATTTGGAAGATCTCATTGGTGTGGGCCTGTAACAAGTCCCAAAGTCCCACAGGGCCAGAAGCCAAAATTTTGTTCTCTTTCACAAATTGCATGTCATTACCAGGCCTCTCATAACCACAGAACTGAGAAAGAAAAGATGAATTTTGGTTTTCTCACTATAAAATCATTAGTGTCCACTGGATTTAAAGTCTCTGCCCCCAGATCAGCAGCTGTGCTCTGTGCAGCTGAGGAGCTGAATCCTACTGTGCCTTACAATAACAAGACTTAACCTATAGTCTTTCAGAGCTCTATTTTAACTAAAATATATTGCTCTTATTCTAATTTTAGCATGGTTTTAGTAGGTGAGACTAGAGGTTTCCAGAAACAGATTTTCTTATCAAAATAATCTTCTGCATACACTAAATGACATTTGCACATTGCTGAAAAAAAAACTAGTCTTTTTAATACCATAAAATAAATTTCCTTCCTTTAATTTTGGTCTTTAAATTCCAGTATTTTAAATAAGTTTTTTTTCTATGGCATTGTCATTTTCTCAAGGCTAACAATGACTTGGGGAAACAGAGTAGAAAGCATTCTTGGGGTGATATGTTCCTCTTAATGGTGTATTTCTGTTCTCCCACACAGTGGGCAGTGGTCATATTTTGGTTACTGTCCCTATGGAAGTCATACTGAAAAGAAAATGGGTCCTCATGAAATATGTTAGAGTTCCTGTTGTGGTTAGAGTGGAAGCTTCAGACAGTTTCCTAGAAAAGACCTGCTGTTGAGCCATAGGGTGTAACCTTCTTGCTTTCTAAACTCTTCAGAATACTGCTGGATCCAATATTAGCCCCAGGCTTGGTCACCAGTTTGTCTAGAGGATTATACAGATGTAATTGAACCTTTATATAACCCTGTTCTGCAAGATTAAGTATGGAAACACAAATAGACATATAAAAATACATGATCTATTTTGTTTGTGATAAAGACTAAAAGACTGATCAGAATTATTTACTATGTAGTATAGACAGTGCACTATATTAGCTGTTAAACCTATTTCTTTAAAGCAAGATTTAAACAGTTATATTGGTGAAATACTTATTAATTAGAAATTGAAGTTACTGGTCCTTGTCAATGACCATGGGCAAATGTCTTTCACCCAGCCTAAAGGAGTAACCTCGAAGATTGTCCCCACTTGGGAGAAATCTCCACATGCACTCCTAAAGGGGGTGTTTTAGAAGCCCCTGTCCTTAAAAAATGAGACACCCCATTCTATAAAGTGCTTGCCTGTCAGTCATATGGTTCCCTGGACTAGCTCTGTCAGCTCAGCAGCTTTAGATCAGTTGTCAGTTCTATCATTTGTTGGTTCTTTTGACAGGAACTTTGCCGCATCCTCAGTGGTGCCAGGGTCTGCCAGGAAAATCATTCTTCACATCCTCAGGAGGTTTAAGATTGGGATTGATGGGTCAGGCTGGTCTCAGCATTCTTCACCACCAACGCTGTATGACACACACCCCTTCTCTGTCTGTTGCTGATAACTTTTGGAGATAGTGTCAAGTTTGAGCTGGTTTACTCCTGCTTAGGCAGTGCACCCTGAAGAGTGTCTGTATGTGCATACCCTTTGTAATGCTGAATCCAGCACTGAACAAAATGTTCTTTACCTAGAAGAGTTCCCCTGTCCAAACTGTCCCCAGCTCCTGACAGATATGCCACCAAGGCACCCTGTCCCACAGAGTCAGTTGCTCAGTTAATCTGTAGGTGAAGCTGTGGATGGCTGTGTGGAAATGTTGGTGAAATCCTTAAGGAGGGAGCTGTGTTTGTTCAACTCTTACATGCTGACCTTTGTAATCAACTTCATTAACAAGTCATTTGTAACTCTGAGTACACACAATGCAGATCTTATTTGAGTTCAGAATCTGTAAGCTACCTGTAAAGTTTATTGGGACTAAATCTTAAGCCACCTAAAGCAAAACTGAACTTTATGCTATTTGACTTCTTTGTTATTTGTGGAAATACTAGGGGCTGGCCAGATGGGGTCCACAGAACAGAGTAGCTTCTGGTTCCTGAGCTGAAATGCCTGATGGAAATGAGGAGGAGCCAGCTCCAAATTAGCTGTGTTGTGCACCCATCAGAGCCCCTGTAACCTTCTGTTCCATGCAGCTCCTCCTGCCTTGGGTTTGGAGTTGTTGCCCCTCTCCCCAAGTGCGGTGGGAACTTCCACAAGCCTCATGCTCAGGAGCCTTTTTTCCTGGCTGAACAAAATATGGAAGGGACATCACGTGTGAAGGCCTTTGCCTTTGGATCCTATTTCATCAAAAAATAGGAGGAGGGAGATCCCTTCTTTACATTAATGCTGCTATCTAAGGCTTCCTGGAATACAAAAAATCTGCAGTCCTGAAGCTTAGATGAAGGAAAGGAGCATATGTGCTGTGATCATTTGTATTTATAGACAGACATTTCATCACTGGTACTGGAGCATTAAGTTCTGCTTCAAGGCATACTCAACCTCAAGGTGAGAACAAGAGGTCCTGTTAGAATTGATGCCTCAAACCCAGCTATGAGTAAAGAATCAGAGCCTGAAATAAGTTTGACATGTAAATTTATTTTTCACTAGCTTTAAAATCTGCCTATGTATTGATATAGAAACTTTCAATGTGGGATCCTTGGACAACCTTTCTGGAGCCTGTGAAAGAAATTAAGATGATATCTCCTGCACAATGGATACACCTTATTTATATGCTGTACATCAATCTGCAAGTGTGACAGCTTCAGTGAATGCTTAGAGGCCTTATTGATCAACAGAGCATGAAAGGAACAAAAATTAGTTCACTTCATAAAAAAATGCTAAACTTAAAGAAAATGAAAAAATGACTAACTTAAAGATCTCCTTTAGGGATCATTCCTGCTCCATAAGTAAGGCAGATTTGAATGCTTTCAGGAGAGATTTAGAAGAATATCTAATGGTCAAGTACCATTTTCTCTTTGTGCATATGTTTCACAGTGCTCTGAAATACATACTTACAATTTTATCATGCTTTTTGCTTCCTTTTGCCTGATACACAGAGATAAGAGCTAGCAAAGCAGACCCCATTTAGCTGCACTAGTCACACGTAAGGTAATCAGAAATGTCACCATAAACTTGCCTCAGTAGAGTAACTTTGCCTTTTTCCCAGCAATGCCCCTGTTGGAATAAAACCTGTAGTCAAGAGAAGGGTGATTAAGAAGGGTTAATATTATGTAATTACTGCCTTGTTCAGATTACTAAAATTATGATGATAGTAGCAACATAATTAAAGAAAAAGAATTAGTCTGAAGTAAACAAACCCAGCCCATTCTCTGCTGCCTCCCTTCTCCTAAAAAAACAGCCCTAAAATAACTAGTCCTTGGAGAGAGGTTGCTACTCCAGGCAAAGGCAGACAAGAAAAGCAAGGTGATCTCTCTTTTCATTTGCTGAGCTCTCCCTGCCTTTGCCTCCAGGCACAAAGTGCTCCATCCCCCAGGCTGCCCGGGCGGTGCTGGTGCCTCCCTTCCTGCCCTGGTGGGTGCCCCAAATGGTGTCCCCAGCAATGTGCCTGGTGGGACAGAGTGGCACCAGTGTGGGGGCTCAGCCAGTGACTGTGGGAGGCACAACAGGGTGCTGCTGCCCAGAGACAGTCTGAAGTCTGAGGCCTATGCAAAGACCTTGCCTGTTTTTAATGAATGAGGCCAGGCTTCACATCTGTGTTCAGCCAGTAATTAGCCAAAGAGTGGGTTATGAAATCTTCCCTGGCAAAATTGCCAAGGCCTACTCTGATGTCTGGGAAGGTTTTAAAGACAAGATTAATGAGCTAAGTGTGCTATAAGATCACAGAGAAGCTAAAAATTTAGGGCAGGTACTGGTTAATTACTCAGTGGAATATGGTGTGGATGACAATGATAATGGCAGTCTGAATGGGCTGACAAATCTTGCTACTAGGCAGAGAAAATGATGATAAATGTCTGCATCAAAACTTGAGTTTAAGCTCTTGCCGACTTCTCATCTAAAGTGCATTCTCCCAAAGTCCAAGAATTCAGAGGCTTCTTGCCCAGTTACTCTATGCTCAACTTGTTCTGTGTTTTTAATTTCACGTTTGAACATTTTTTGTCTTTCTGTGGCTTCTTTTGATGATGGAATGACTGTGAAGTACAGTAGTTCCTTTGTAGTGAAGAGTATTTAAGCATAAAATGTGTGAAATTTCTCATTCTATTTGTTGCAAGTATGAGATCATGGGAATAAATTTTGTAACATTTCTGTATTTTGCTTTGAGATGTGGAGGTTTATATTTCTATACTGAGGGGTTGTTAAGATCATTTTGTGCAGGGAAGCGTGTGCTGCAGCCTGAGCAGAGAACAATCCCACGCGCCAGGGAGCTCAGCAGCACAGCCACCCCTGGGACTGCTCTGCAAGCCCCAAACAGGCAGCCAAGCCAGAATCCAGGGGTCCTCACCCAAAGCCTCACTGCTGGCTGCCTTAGGTAGGGGTGTTATAGCATCCTCCTCCTCTCAGTGAACATTTTAATCAACAGACACTTTCCTGTAATATATTGATTACTGTGTAAGATAGAATTTTTTATTGAGCTTATCTAGGTCTCATGGATACTGTGGGTGTGATAAAAGACCTGAGCTTTGAAATTGGATATGACTGCACCAAGGAAAAGTTGGATGTATCCTAGGAGGATTGTGACTTAAAGGGATGAAGTTATCCTTGTTATATCCTATTCTTTGCATGACTAGAGCTGCAAAGCAGAGGACAACATTTTTTAAATGTTTAAGTGACTTGGGAGTCCATATTTGATTCTCACAAGTGACTTCAGCTCCTCTTGTCCTTATGTGCTTCAGCCTTCCAATTATGATGAAATTTAAAAGGAATAAGCAGTGGAAATAAAGCTCTGCTAAAAGCCACCACCTCAGCTAGAGTTGTTCTTATCCTTTTCAAGTCCTGGCAGTACTAATGTCAACCTAAACGTGCTAGATGTGGTAAAACAGGGAGCTGATTTCACTCCTCCTCAGGGCAGAGCATGACAATCATCCCTTTATACTTTGTGTTATGGAGTCAACCAGGTGCTTCTCTCTTCTCTCTGCGCTACAGGCCAGGTGCAGACTTGGATTTCACTGCTATGAAGCTCTTATTATTCAGAGAAACCCATAATTTGAAATGTTTATAAAAGCATTGCAGCCACTCCTTTAATTGTAGTGGGAGAAGGAGACATTGAAGAAGCCAGGAGGATGAGGGTTGCTGTTCCTTAGGGTCTAGTACAGGGAGCTCAGCTGCAGTGCTGGTGGCTGCTCCTTTCCCCACATGCTCTCCTGAATGAGAAAGGCAGGGAGAGTCCTGCCCTGGAGGCAGAGCTTTACTGAGCATTCCCAAGGCCACCCCAGGGGCTCTCTTCAGCAGTCCCGCCCACCACAGCAAGGCTGCAGTCGCTGTTTGGATTAAATGGCTTGGCAAACAAGGCCTTTTGTGTAATAAACATGATTAATTTCAAATGCTATTATCTTAGCCTCTCTCCTTCTAATCTCCTTCAGATCCTCCTGGAGAAAGATCTAGCACATTTGCTATTACCTCATGCTGTTGTTTTCTAAAGCTCCTGTTTCCCTGTGAAGATCCCTGCTTTATCATCCCTGAGATAGCAACCATTCCCTTTCCCTTACCCTCTGGTCCTCTCCATAATGTAATTTCAACTACACTGGCATTCCCAAAAGAGTGAAGCTTGAGCTTTTACTGAGATTTTAATTCAAAGCAAACACAGAGCTAAGCCATGAGCTGATGTTAAGTATGGTATAAAATGCAAAAATGTCATTTCTTTGCCTCTCCTTCCATTTAGAAGCATCAAAACACTTTTATTTCAGCCATAAATGCCATTTTAAGAATTATTGCGATTTTATATGTTATGTTTGGCAAAGAGGATTAATTATTCTTACTGCTTAGTTTCTATTCAGGCAATCAAATGACATTAAGCTAGTTTGCTCTTCACTGTTTCATTTAAAAGGAAAAAGAGGGATTTCTGTTTTTCATGTACAATGCCTAGATGATTCATGGTAATACAACTTGAAGCAATGTGAAAATAAGGCATTTCAGTAGGGATTTTTGTTCCATTAAGACCTGGTTCCTCTTTCCTTAATACCTTGCTCTTACACACCAACCTTTTTTGGTATCTCCCAGTATATTTATTTAACAAAAAGGGTCTTTCAAAAGTAGTTCTAGAGCTGTGAGCACTTTATTAGAGAGAATAACGTGGTCCCAGCTGATGGTTTGTGCTTTCAGGATGTTGGCTGATGCTGGAGCTCCAGCTGGCAAAGAGGCCAAAGGCAAAGGGAATTCCAGCTCTCTTTCTGTTTGTGAGCGTGGTCCAGGCTGAGGGGCCTTAGAAGGGCCCTCAGAATGTATTTTTATTTTGATGGTATGGTGTTGGGAGGGCCTGAGGGAAAGGGAGAGGAAAATAAAGAGACTTTAAGTTCTTTCTGCAGGGATAGAAGAACCTGTTTCATCATATGAAGGTCCGTGAGAGCTTGAAACCTTTACTCTACAGAATGTATTTTTTTGAAGTGTTTGCTGAGAAGGTTCTGTGCAGAAGGGCATCCAGTAATCTGCTTAGTTAACTCCAAGGACCTGTTAGTTAACCTGCTTAGTTAGACCCAAGCAAAATGGGTTCTCTTGTGGTTTCTTTGCCTTCCTGCTCACTGGTAGCCACAAGGGCAGCAGTGCAGTCCACTCTGGTGTCCTAGATGAAAAATGTAAAACCACATCAAAACAGAAACCCATAAAACCATATCAAAAGAGGGGAAAAACTGGTCAAGAAATCATGCAAAGAAAACAGAAAGATTGAAAGCTGTGGTAAAATCTGTAGCACTTATACCTCTTCTCCTCTTGGGGATCGCTGCAGAAACCTCTGTGCAACACCAGACCCTTGTGTGGGCAGCCAGAGGGTGCAGAGAGGATGCCTGATGCCTCCTGTTCTCAAAGGCCTGCCCTTCTCTGGTCCCACTTGCTGAAGCCACCCCTGCCAAGGCTCACCATGCCAGGAACTCCTTTCCCAGGATGGGGGCCTCAAGGAGAAACATGTCTAGGGCTCCTCCTGCAGGGTCTGTGCTCTGGGGTGTTTTCTTCTTGTTTAAACAAATGTCATTGAGGCTTAAAGAACTGTTTGGTCTCTCAGTATAGGTCAAACAGGACAGATAGAGGTTATTTTGGCTCATCCAGCTCATTTGTGCTTGTGAAATTTAGTCCCTTTAAAAGGTTCTGGTAGTTTAATCTGTTCCTTATCCCACTGATCTTCCAAATAGAAAAATGCTAACAATATATCTTACTTGAGCCTTTCAAGTCATCCTTGTGAAACACTTTCATTTGCAGTGTAATGAGAACTATCAGGTATTATTGTTAAGGGCTGCTTCAGTCCTAGCTGGATACCAATTCACCTCTCGAGCTTGAAGAATAGTGTATTTCACTCTGTATCATTTGCTCATATACGAAGAACAGACTTTGAAATAGTCTTTTTTTCATCTCCTTTTTTGTTTAGTTGGAAGGATTGACACTAGAAAAGCTCATTTCATGAAATAAGTAGTTCTTGAAGTGATGGGTAACAAAGGGATATGCTTTAAAGTGAACAGCAACACAATTCTGCAGTTATCCAGCCTGTGACATTAGGTCTATTCACAAAGTGCTGCAGTCAGACTCCCATGCAATCTCTTGGAGGCAGGCTGTGCTCACTCCAGCAAACCTGCCCAATACTTGTGAGGCATTCAGCAAAGAAAACACATGCCACTTCATCTTTTCTTCTCAGTTTCTGTCCCTTTAATTCAGTGAACTTATTTTTATCATATACACTGGTCAGAATGCATTGATGGCTGAATGGAGAGCAGCAATGTTTCCTCTCTTGTGTGTCTTAGGAAACTGTCTCAGAAATCCAGAAAGATGGTTTCTTCCAAGAGGAGGCTTTCTGGGTCAGCCAGGACAGCTCACAGGGTAGCTGATTTTGGCTTTAACATTAATTGTGATACTAATTTGAGTGAGAAAGTTGTCAAGCTCTCCTAATTGCAATTACTTCATCCTTTAGTTTTGGTTGGTTGTTTTGTTTTGTTCAATGTTTGAACAATAAGTAACATCTCTTGCATCTTTTATGCTCAACTCCTAGCAAGCAAATGTCTTTGCTGGCCCAAAGAACAACTGTAGCATCACAAGTCAACATTGCTGCCCTGTAATCCTCCTCTAGCTAACACTGCCACAAAAAACAAGTGATGAAAGCCAGGCTGGCAAAATTGTCATGGTGAAAAGGGGACAAAAACTAAGGCTGCCCTTCCCTGGCAGAATCCCAGCTGGAATGCAGCACTACAAACACCATCTGCTTTCTCCTGCAAATAAGCCCTTACAGGGTGCAGTGGGCCTGCCTGGTGGAGGAGGAGGAGGAAAATTCTGCCCCTGTTTATCACAACCACTGTGGATTTGGACTCTGCCTTTGCTTGTAAGTGCAAATTATTATTAACTCTACAGCGTGTAACTGAGTCTAGAACTCGAGCCTGGTTAGCAACCTCTCTATTTGTGACCATCCAGTGACATCAGAGAATCAGGAAATTGGAAAATACCTCTGAGGTCACCAAGTCCAACTGTTAACAAAACACAACTCTGTATCACCAAATCTTTTTCTTTTCTTTTTGCAAGCTTTTAAATTTTATTTTAAACCAATAGTCTCAGCTATTTACTGAACATTTTAAAAAACTTGAAGTAGTAAACCACAATCAAACAAAAAATCCAAACCACTCCTCCCTCAAAAAAATCCCAAAACCAAACAAACAGAAGCCCTTCCCCTTTCCCCTCAAACCCAAATATAAAAGAGCACCACCTCACAAACAAAAATCTCCCTCCAAAGTTTTATAGGAAATGTTTCTGAAATACAAGAAACTGTCCCACGACTATGGTTAGTGTTATAACTAACCAGCTTCAATGTCTCAGCTCTTCAAAACTTTTGGAAATTTCATTATGGTAATATCTTCTAAATCTTAGAATTAGGTCTGCAAGTGACCACTGGTTTTGAAAGCTTGGTGTATTCCTGTTGGTAGGAGCAAATGCTTTCAGAGGTTAAAGCAAGTTTGCATGTTACTTTAGGAAGTGTGTCTTTGAGCACTGCTAGTGTCTGCCCTTCTGCTGAATAAAGATGAGCAGCTCTCTGTAGTAGCTGCTCAGTTAAAACCAAAATTGTCAGTGTTACTGGTGCACTCCTTCCTGGAATTCATTGAAGTAGTTAATGAAATGGAACCTGTGGCATTTCACTTAAGTGTCTGAAACTGCTTGAGCAGTTTCTGCTTTGTCTTTGATGCTCACATGTAAGGCTTTGCTGTCCTGGGTCCTGCCATGCTCAGGCTCTGTCCTGGAGAGACATTAAATGTCCCTCTCTGTTTTATGGCTGGGGAATTTCTCTTTTGCCTGTCACTGAAATAACTGGGTATTTTGGTTAAGAATTCATACATTTTGTCTTCTTATCCACTCAAGCTCCCTCTCCTCCTATTTTTTCCAATTATATATTGAAGAAACATTTTTTCAAAGTAATTTAGTCAGTGACTGGAGATTCTCAAGCCTTTCTCTGATTTCCAAAAATCATATAAAGTGCTGCCACTTATGTAGGAAATGAATACATATCTCTCCTGCCTTGTATTCTTCCCAGCCTGAGAACAGGCTCTGCTCTTTTGTCCTTTCTAATCTCAGGCTATCAGGAAAGCTTCTATTACTTCAAGGCTGATATGATTTGAAGTATCTTGGTTTAATCCCATTTCCCTAAAGACTTAAGGGATTTTTCCTCTTGAATCTGAAAAATTATCATTCTTTGAAAATCATTTGCTTTTAAAGCCCAGCTAAAAATTCTGCTCTGTTTCTCCTCTATAAAGTTAACGGATAAAAAGTCTCATTTGGCAAAAAAAATACTAAGCCCCAAATTGCTGTTTCATTAAGTTCTAATTCAATTATTATGATTGCTATTAAAATTTGAGGAAGGGCAGAAGATTAATCAATATTTAAAAGAAAATCTCTATATCCAAGCTATAATATTCTGGGTGATAGAAGCAGAAATTCAAGATGTGTGAGTAAAAAAAGCTATTGACATCAACAAAAATCCAAAGGTCAAATAGGTCATGAGTAATAGATAATCATAGAATTTCATAAAATTAATTATTTTATAACACATGGATGGGGATACCAGTCACCCTAGGACAATTGGTTAGTGCTTTAGATTAATCTTGGCTAACTGCTACCCTCTTGCTATTGAAGACTGTATATTATTAGCTAAAAGTTAATTGCCATCCCTATGGAAGTAATTTACTATATACCTACATTCATATTAAATTACCCAGTTCTTGTTCCCTAAATTCAGTCTCTTTTGTAAATCAAGTTCAACCTATTCCTTATAGTGCTTTGCGACTGCTTTCTATTATTTTTTTTGGCATATGGAAATAATGTTAAAATTTCATGTATGCATTTAAATCGGGTTCTGTTATTCTTCAGGGTTCTATAATTTAAGGACATTTATTTTTTATCTGTGTTTTTAAGTGCATTTTGACATCTTATTCCTTGGTGTATTTGCCTATTTAATTCTATACAACATTTAAAAACCCCTGCATGGCGTAAACTGTCCCACGAAGGTTTTTTACGAGTTACATCTCTCTCTTTACCCGAGCTCACGTGTCCTAGATGTAGCATTTCCACTCTGAGGTTCGACAGGAACCGGCCCAATTTACCCAGGCTGCATTATCAAAAAAAAAAAAAACCCACAAACCGAGAGGCTGATTCTCCTGAAGCGCTGCAGTGTGCTTTGCAGCCAGAGTCAATGCGAGCTGAACCAAGTCTGCGCTTCCTTCGCGCCCTCGTGGCATCCCTCCTATGTTACTGCTTCAACACATGCCCGTTGTCCAAGCGGGACTTAGATGGATTTCTAAGTTACTGACTGTAATGTGATGGGGGGGGGAAAGGAACCCGCCAGTTATTGGATCTTTGTGGAGTTGTTTAAAGAATTTATTTTTTACTGCTATGTTTTCTTGGCCTCTCGTGATGGAGATTAGGAGAAAGCAGAATATAAAATAGAGGATTGAGGTTTTTAAAAAGATAATTTCCTGATTTAAAATTACCAAAAATTGGAGAAATAAAGTTAAGACAAAACTTTCGATAAGAAGGTTTATTTTGGCAGTACTCAATTTTCAAGGAAAAAGTTTTCTCTACCTCTGTGTTGCACAGAGAGAGTAATAATGGAGTTTTGATATTCCCTAGCAAAAATAGAATTATTGGTCACTAGAATTATTGTGTATGTGGTTTAGACAGTTATAATTTTACATTTACATTATCAGCTTCATCTGAAGGGTTTTTGTTTGATTTTTTACATGCCTGATAAGGACCAAAATATTTGGTCACATACTAAAACATTTTTTAAAAAAAGAATAAGATTGCTCATGCCTTCTGCTATTTACCACTTTTTAAATGATTGCTCACAATGTATGGTAACTGTATTGGTTCATCATTCTTAGGTCTTTCAATTACTACATTATATTATTTTAATGTTCTCAGGTAATTCCCTTTGGTCACAGTATATGTCTCAATTATTTTGTGAGTGCATTTTGTCTATCAAGCAGATCCTTACCATCAGCACAGTCCCCATTCCATCTAAAAGGAGTCTTCAAGAAAGCAGTCTGCACCTTGCTGGATGTCATTTGCCTGGTATTTAAGTCCTGCCAGGAAATGCTGTTTCCACTTCTCATGGTAGATGGCATCTGTTACAGATTTTTATGTAGATCTGTAGATTCCATAATGTTTGGGGGATTTGGTTTTGTGATAGTGGATTTTCAGACTGTGGTCTGAACCAGTTATCTTCTGAGAACCTGCAGGGTTTTGAGCCTAGTGTTTATGAGAATCAGGAAATTGCATTTTCTGTACATGTTCAGGTTCATCAAAACGCTGCTAAGAGCACCTTCAGCTGGTGCTGGTGGTCAAGCACAGGGCATAGCAAGGCAGCAGCCTCAGATCCACCCCACCAGCTTCCCACCAACCCACAGAGCCCCTGTTGCCACAACATTGTCTCATTCTCCATATTCAGGCATGGAAAGTTAATTTCAGTCTTCTCTTGAGCGAAAAAGGCATCTGATATCCTATTTCCATCCAGTCAGACACAGCTGGTGGCTCAGCCCCTATGGGAATGTTTCTTTCACTAGCTCCATTAGCATCCTTTCCTTGTGGCTCACTTTGTCCCTACCAGTCTTTCCAAGTATAAGCTGGCTCCAAACACAGCAAGTGCTTTACAGTTGCATAGACTTCTATCCCCCAAAAGTTCCTGGGTTTCCCAGGCACCTGCTGTAATTCAATCTGTCTTGGTGGCAACCACAACTGTCGTGAACAAAATGGTATTTGGCAGGCAAGGGCAAACAGGTGTCCTGTAGCATGAAGACACACGTGTTCCTGCTCTCTTGTAGCCCTCTGTGCCTGAATAAATCAGTGCTCCTTGAAGCAGAAGGCTGGAATCAGAGCAGTGGTGTGGAACAGCAAGGCACAGGCATTCAGACAGCATTAGCGAGGCTAGACGGTAAATTTGGGAAATAACAACAAGGAGCAATAATATCTCTTTTTTAGCTCTGACTGGGAAAGAAGGTTGTGTGTCCTCACCTGGAGTGATGGAAAAGCCACAGGGAACGTGAACAAAGCAGCAGTCATGTGTGTGGTGGGGCAGCACTGCGTGAGACAGAACTGAATCCTCCACTTGGTTACAAGGCAATGAACCTCTTTCGGTTCACACTGAGATTTTGGCTCTGGTTACTGTATTGGCAACAGAGCTGTGCACAAGCCACAGGCAGCTTCAGGGAAATAGCAGGAAGGCCCCCAAATGTATGAATTAGAGTTGTCCAGATGGGGCATTACACAGGCTGCATAAGCATCTGATGATCAAGGCAGGACATAATGATTCATATCTTGGAGCTGTTCCTGGAATTACCGTGGGAAAGCTCAATAGCATGGTCTTGTGACCCACGAGGCTCTGGAGAGGTGTTAAAACAAAGATCAGGAAATTTCATGGAAGGGAAAAGACCTCAAGCTGCTTTTGCTGCAAAGCACCTGTGAAAACAGGCAGGACTTAAAAGCAAGATTTGTCCCTGGTAATACTTCTGTTTTGTCAACATCTTAAAAGGGATATTTAGCACCTTGACTTTAAAACATGGCATGTGTGTCAGCAACAGCCAATTCTGAGATTTCAGGAACAAGACTATCCCTGTGCTACCTTGCTACACAGGATGCTAAGTCATAGAAGAATTCTGGTGCTGAGTAGAAATGGGTGTTTACAAAACAAACTGCCGTGGGGATGTGCAATGAACGTAGTTGTGAAAAAGTTAAAACAAGGCAAAGATGAACACCTTACTTATATGTGATATTCACAATCTCCAAAAATGGGAAGTGAGGGGGAAGAAAGGTTGCTGGGAAAGATGAGACTCCTGCAAGGTCATGTAGGTAATCATAGGGTCACTCCCTGGAAATTGTAGACCCTGGATGTGGTCCCATGGTGGATTTGCTGTAAGAACACAGCCCAAAAGGAGTAGTGTGCATGGAAGGAGAGGAGCGTTAAAGTCTGTGCTCCAAAATTCATCAGAGATGGGCAATTATTGGCAGACTTTTTCTCTGAGACCTACTTTATTTGTAGCAAAATGAATTTCACGATAAAACAATACTGCAATTTAGTGCTCTATACTAGACAAAATTCATTCCACTGTAATCTGCTCTAGAACTATTACAATATAGATGTTTCTACAGGTATGGAATAACTGTGGAATAATAGTTTCTGAAAAGTAAATGAATTAATAATTAGCTAGGTAACGTTGCTGTAAAATTGCCCCCAGTTGGGGTATCTTCAAGCTGTAGGCAGAAGCAGCTGGGAGGGGGTGATGCAGCGACAGTGTTACCAACTCCAGTGCTGGAACTCCCCACTAGCAGCAGGCATGGATGCAGTTGTCCCACTGATCTGGCCAATGAGACTGCTTTGGGGTGATGTTCTGTGGAGAAAGGAAGGGGTGCATGGACAGCTGCTGCTGACAGCCCAGGCACTCAAGGACTGCCTGCAGCCAGATGGCACTTCTGTCTCAAACCCGTTTCACAGGTTGCTGGTGCATGTGCTTAAGTCAAGGTTGGTGTTTCTTAGCAAAAGCCAGTATGTGATATCCTTTTTTATTTTTAAGAACCCACAATCATTGCCCAACTCTGCTGAAAATAAGACACCAAGTGAAGAATTTATACCACCTCCAGTACCATTACTCAGCTTCTCTCTGGCTGTTTTCTAGGTGCTGGCATGTGAGCAGAACCTCCTGCAGAAGCAATGCTGCTTGCTCTGCTTTGCAGGCTGGCCACAAACTTGTAACTGCTGGGCACCCATGCTGTGCTCTGTGGCAAGAGGCCAGACAGCTTGGGGGCAGGCACTGCTCTGTCCTGACAGATGGGGATTAACATCCTCAGGCTTAACATGCCCTGGCCCTGTACTCTGTGTGTGAAATATCTGGGACAAGATTCTCAGATGGGGCCATCTTAGCTCTAGTCCATAATGAGTTCCTGCTGCTCCCTTTAGAAGATTGTGCTGGCACTAATCTGGTCCCATACTATTTTCTAAAAAGTTTTTTAGAGTTTTTTTTGCATTTTCCAGAGAATCCTGACAGCCTTGTTTGTCTGTAACACAAGGCAGTAGGGCAGCACAGTGAGCAGGGAGGTCTTACAAATATTTTGGTGCCCAGGGACAGAAATCCTCCAGTCCATGGGAGAGGAGCTTCTTCCTGGAGGTCCCAGCTCCAGGGATGCTCGGGACATCCCCCTGTTTGCTGATCCCAGCTCTGAAGTGGGGATTTAGGACAAGTCACCCAGCCAATAGCAGGCCAAGTGACAGGCAGAGTCTGAGCCAGAGGTGCAGCTTTTGTAGGGAAAGGATTGATAGGTGGACACACGTTCGTTATTGTTTACTGCTGATGTAGTCTTCTGCCAGAGCAAGATCAGATGTGCTAAGACTCATCATCAAGACTGTAGAAATGTGTGCAAGGTTTATTAATTGATAAAAAATTAATACAGTCAGGAGTAGGACAAATTGGAACTAGAGTGAATCAGCTCATCTGCTAGAGTATAGTGCAAAGCATAAATGATAGCGCTAAAACACCAGTGCACATCAGATATTAGCTGACCATATGGCACTTTCTATGATTGTAGAATATTCTTGGTACATTAACTCTACTTGTTTTAGAGAAAGATTACTTTTTCAGAAGTTAGTTTGTTTGGTTTTGGCTCTGCTACTTTTCTGACCTAACATTTGCAGTTATCTTTTGACCTTTTGCCATCAAGAAACATATGGCTTAAAATATGGATCTTATGGACCCTGGGAATCCTGCTGCTGACCTCCAGTAGTAGCACATCTGGATTTCGTACAGTAAGCACTGGCAATGGAGTAACTGCTAAACTTGGCACATTCTGACTATGGAGGTCACAGAGTAGAAATGAAATTTTCTTTTGAAAGAACCTGGACTCTGGATCTTTCCTCAAGATGTGTCATCTGCCAGCAGCTTAGAAAGGTTTCATGAGAACTGAGCTATATAATACACTGTATGTCATCTTAGAAAGTTCATGGAGAGCCACTTTTGGGTTCCCACATAGAGCATGGCATTCAGAAGCTGCTCAATCTTTAAGTAAATAATAGATGGATAATGCTGCTCTGGATACACCAAAAAGCCTCAGTGTCGTGCAAAATGCACTCTGAAATCCAGGCTACCATTTTACATTTTGGCTGGTCTTCCACCCTCAGGCCCAGGGTGTCCCTTTTGCTTCTGCTATACACCTGAATGAAAAGACCAAGCAATTCTTGTAGTTTTGTACAGCTTACTCTTTATAATATTTCTGTCCCAGCAGGAAATAACAAAACCATCACTCTCTAGTAGTCTGTTCTTGGAAGACTTGTAACACAGTTTGTCACTTGAACAGCTCAGTCCTACATGAGCAAAACCAAATTTTTTTTTTTTTACAATGTTTGTGTCTGTAGTATGAGATTCTAGATCCTAAGGTGAAATTACAGCTAATGAAAATCTAATACAGACTTCTACTTATCACTACCATGTGTGTATAAGTATCAAAATCCAAAAGAGTTCAAGATTTAAATGGCTGCAGGAATTTGAAGAAATATTAGTTAGCACATCTTTTTTTCTCTTGCATAGAGAGGAGAGACACATTTCTTTGGACCTAGCTCCTCCAAGTGATTACTTGAAAGCTACCAGGAAAAGCAAAAGGTTATTACTGCCTTCTCTGCATGTGCTTAAAGTTTGATAGCATTACACCTATTCTTTTATGATGCAAAGGCAGAAATAAAATAAATTTATGTCCACCTTTGAAAACATCAAAAACAAAATTATAGTTCTGTTAAAACATCAAAAAGAAAGAAATATTCCTTCACAAACTGCAACCTTTGAAATTTTGACCCCAACCCTAGCAGGTTTCTCAAGATGCAAGCATAACACAGGATTTTTTTTTGAGAGAAATTTTGATTATCCTTGACTGCAAGTCTACATTATGTTCTTATTTTGACATAAATGGGTATTGCAGGAGTTCTTTTATGAAATAATACAGCATTTCTCTCAAGAAATGAGATGAAAATCTGGGCCAGTCTGTCAAAATAACAGTTATTTGAGCACTCAGCATGTCATAGTTATAACTTGATTTCTCAGTCAGAGCTGTTACTACAGTTCTGTTCTGAGTAGTGGAAAATATTCTTGTCTCGCAAGCTGGCTCAACAAATTATTGCTAAATGCCAGCTCTGCTGTCCCTTGATAAAGATACATGAAAATGGTCTGTGACCCATCCAGATTTCCTCCCTGCCTATGTCCCAGTCCTCTCTGGTGAGCTGGAGCTTTGGCACATCCCAGAGCTGCCCTGCCCTCCACACCCTTGTTTCCACCTGGGTTGGCCACTCTGCCCCCCTGGCTGGCAGCAGGCCATTGTCACAGCTTCCCAGCCATGGGCAGCTGGAGCCAGGTGCTGGTGATGCCTCTGATGGCCCAGGTGGGGGACATGGCAGCCAAGAGCCATGCCCTCAGCATTAGGAGTTCAGCAGAACAGTGGGGAAGGGAGCACCATCGCCATTTGCTCTCATCAAAGTATCTTGATAGGTGATGTAAGCACAGGAGGGTTCCCTGGGCTGAATGCAGGTGGGAAGGGAAGAGGGGAAGCCCTCTGGGGCTGGTCCTTTCTGCACTCCATCTGCTGCTCTAACCAGGAGTGCAGATGCTGTCAGTGCTGTGTGTGCTGATGTTTTCTGCTGTGGAGGTCACTCCAGAAGCACTTCACAATCATGTTTGGGGATCATTCACCATTTAATAGATACTCTACAAGCAGCTCTTTTCCAGCATGAATAAACAAAACTACCTCCTGCATCTGTTACACTGCACAGAGGTTCTCCAGTGCCCTTCCAGTGTGACACAGGCAAGCCCAGCAGGTGCCATGGCCACAGTGTCCAAGCTGCAGCCCCAGAACCCCTCCAGAGTCACTCACCAGTCAGGTAGCTCAGGTGCTGTGACCATAGCAGGTGAGTTGGTGAAAGGCTCTGCTCTCCTAGGAGCAGTACAGTATCCTCTGCAACTCAGAGCAGAGGAGCCATGGCAGGCAGCAAGGCTGGAGGGGCTTCTGCAGCAAGTCTGGGCAGTGCCATCTCAGTGTCTTGGTCCCCCAGGACACCACTGTCACAGCTTCTTCCATTTTTCCAGCACATGGTGTGTTGCATGACAACGTGACTTTGGAAATTGGTCTATGATCAGAAAATTTGGTCTCTCCTACCTATGTTGAGAAATAGTGGTTTTGGTGGAGAAGGAATTGTAGTATTTGCTGCAATGCTGAAGGTTAGTGCTTTGCTGGTTCAGACTTGCGGGGAGGATTTGGTACAAGTAAGCTTTAGGAAACTAAAAATTGCTGTAATTTTTACAGTACTATTAAATTTTTGAAGCTTTCTTAGCACTGAAGAATGGTTGTTATTAGCACAATTCTGGGTATGATATAAATAATGGCTATGGGAGTTGGTTTCAAACTGATGCTTGAAATTATTGTTTGAAAATTTGTTATATTATTAAAGAACAATTTTATAAATTTCTACAGTCTGTGTATTAACCCCATCAGCCTGATCAATTAAGCAAAATAGTTCCAAACTCAGAAAATTTAGATCTTAATCTCTACTAGTTATGTTTTTTCTCTTTCTTTCAAGGATATGAAATTTTATTAAACCTCACAAAATATTGAAACTGAGGTTGAAATGGAAAAAGTTAAGAAATTAACTAATTGAATTTCCAAAAGCCATGTTTTGTCATCCTTTCTTTTCTAGGGCAAACAGATTATTTAGTTAGATACTTAATAAAATATAAGATACTTTGTATGCAATTAAAAAAGGGTTATAGGAACCTTAATACTACCATTTTGTTAATTTCTTTGGTATCTAGATTTAATTTAATGTTATGGGATTTTTCATTTAATTAGTAAAGCCAAAGTTTTGCAAGAAAGTAATTCCTGAATGTGTGAGTATGCATGTGTGTTTCAGGCTGCCAAGTGTCCTTGAAACACTCCTAAACAATTTTTCTGATCCAGTAGGTTCTGCACTGTATCTGCCTAATAGGAATAAGGTCTCTCTAGGAGGAAAAAAAAATTTGTTGATTCCAGACCTGCTAATCAGAGTTTATTTCCTCTAAAACACTTGTTCAGATTTTCCTTTAAGAAAAATGTGTTGTGTGATGCTGCTGAGAGGCTTATGTGAAAACCAGGAGAGCTGGTGGGAAGGTCTCCTTTGTGTGACAGCTGAAATCCAGGAGTTAAGACTCTGTTTTAAAGGGTTGTTTTGGTCTATGTTTTTGTCAGACCCCACATCTCAAACAGTAATACCTCTATGGAGAAATGCTGAAGTATTCACACTCTTTGGAGGGTGGCTGCCACTACCACCTTCCAGGACTAAAAGATGGAAAATTAAAATGGTAGCTTTCCTTTTTAGGCCAAATGGATTGAATAGCAATGGTCAAAGTGATGATGTGGAAGTGAAACAAGGACAAGAAGGGACAAATGTTAACAGAGCAGACCTTTGGCTTGTGGGGGTAGCATCTGCAGCATGGAGCTGTGGGATAGAAATGGACATGAGGGCATTCAGAAGTTTCTATCCATTCTCATCTTAACTTCTAGAGTCAAAAATCTGTGTATTTTAAAATTTGGCTCTAATTCATGTTTTCATGAATTACTAGGGAAGAAAGGATTTTGAAAATTAACACTGGAAAAAAGTACCAGTGGGTAGAGCAGATGTCAGGATCCTTTGCTCTTCAGCAGTCTGCTTTTAGTGGCAGTCAGGACACAGCAGAGCTTCCTTCTGTGACAGATTTGGCTCCACATGAAGTATGTTGCACTTTTCTTTGTATACTGGGAGGCCAGTTGAAGTTCCCAGGATCACACTATAAATCTCAATTTCTTTTTTCAATTGCAGGAGAAGCTAATTAATACAATACTGTCCTGTGAATATTTACTGGCTCTTGAGACACAGAAGGTAGATATCAATTAACCTGGAGCAATGTGTGCTATTAGTTAAAGAGCAAATTCTACTCCGTGTTTTTTCCTGCCCAAGAGATCCAGGTCTATTTTCTTATCTGGAAATGAGGTGCCTCAAAAGACAAAGCAGAATAGACAGAAAGTCTATGAATTTCATTTATATCTTCAAAATCTGTTTTGCACGGTATCTGTCTAGTCGTGTGTATATATATATATATATAAACACATATATAACATATGTATACCAATTAATATAAATAGGAGGAGATATTTGATTTAATTTTATTTTGACCATTTTTATTATTTCTAAAATGCAGCTAAGGACAAAAGTGGCCTTGTGATCCTTAGCTGATGAAGAAAAAGTTGCTGCTGAGTATGTAAAACTGGCATTCAGAATTCAAGCTTTGCTTGATTATTTGTTTTCCTCTTTCAGGTGCATCTAGTATGTCTTAAATTGTGTCACAAGAGGTTTTTATAAAGCTGAAGATAATTAAGAGGCACACAAAACTGTGATATTGGTGTAAACCTCAGAAACCTGAAGGGTAGCAAATGGCTCATCAGCTGCATTGTCAGGAATGGCAATTTTCAGAGCACTGTGAATCAGTTCAAGACATGGATGGGTAAGATTTTTTTCTAGACAAAATTAAGGTTTAAAAGCAAACAAATTAGAAGACCTGATCTGAATGGAAATGCTTTCACTGCTGAAGGGGTTACTGCACTTGTTTTTGGTCTCAGGTTGAAACAGTCACCCAGAGTGTAAAAAGACACACAAAAAAGACCCCCGCAAAAAAAAACCTCTGAAAGCAAAGTTAAAATAGAAAAGTAAATAGTCCTGGTGTTCACTGTCCTATTTGACTGAGGCACAAGGAAGAAATGCTGCAAATACAAAAGAAAAAACTTCTTCTATTTTTCCTTGACAACATACCTTGAATATAAACTAAATCTATCTCAGTTCTTTATTTAGTATTTTCTAATGTGCTTCACTGAAGCTATAACAAATTCTACTAAATTCTAGTATAAGCTAAGGACTGCAGAGTCTACTGTAAAAAGTGCATATTTCTGTTACTAATTCCCTCCTCAGATCAGGTTGTTCCAAGCCCCAGGTCAGACAGGCTTTGAGCAATCTGATCCTGGTGACAGACACCCCAGTGTTTGGCAGGGGGGTTGGAGAAGATATTTAAAGGTTTCTTCTAACCCAGACCATTCTGTGATTCTACTTGCAATACTGCCCTATGGATTCTGCTGGAGGTATTTGAATTACTAGTCTGTAAAATTGTGAAAACCTGGATTGCAGACAGGTAGACATAAAAGATCTCTCTACCACTTTACCTAGCACAAGGTCAAATATTCCTCAGTGCCAGAATAGTGCCTGTGACAACTCCAAATTCCAGCTTTTCAAAGCCCTGGGAAATACTTTATTTCACACAACCACTAAATGAATTAATCTGTATTGTGTGTGGACATAAACACAAAATAGACTGAAATTGAGCTATTTCTTTTTATTTTTTAAGCAGCGTTCTCCCTAGCTGGTAGACAGTAGGACTTCAAAAAAACCCCTCATATCCCAATTTCCCCCGAACAATGTTGGTTTCTCCTGTGTTCTGTGCAAACCCACTGTCCTCAGACAAGAAGAGGAACAGTTTTGTCAGTCAGTCTTTCCATAACTGGGTGCACTGGTCACAGTGTTGGTGGCAGACACAGAGGGGGTGTGAATGAAGGATGTAAAAGGTCTACTCTTCCTTTCTTTCTCATGCCTTTTTTGTTTCATATATTTATGTGTGTTTCAGTATCTCTAGGTTCTGTATGTGGAAAAGCTTGTTCCTCATTTCAGTGGCTTTGGATGAAGCCTTGTGGGTTTGACTTGGTGGCAATCTTGTTGGGCTGTTGGTGCAGTAGCCTGGAGCACTGGTCACTCCTGGGAGGGACACAGTTTTTATTGTCAAAAACCCCTCTTGGCTGCATGTTCAGGAGGCAGAGCAAATTTCACTGTTCCTAAGAGTTAAACTTTATGACTGTGGCTGTCTGAATGTATAAAAGAAGACATTTGGCAATTTTACTGCAATCATAAACTATGTATATTACATTGATAACACTAATTGTTACTTGAGGGATTTATTAGCCAAAGTAGTTACTTTTCTCTAGTATCCAGGATTCAAAACTCACTGACAATTTCTTCTTGCACATAAACCTCAGGGGTTATGAAATCTTATTAATTGGGAAAGTGTAAGACACAGTTAAGCCATGAACATAACGAAGATGTTTCCAGTAATACACTCCTGGGATACAGATTTGTGCATTTCAATGAGCTGAAAACTTTCTCTAGCAATTTCTGTTCTGTAAGCAATTACTATTTAATTCATACCACTGAACTTCCTCAATCAACAAATACAAGTGTGATGAGATCATGGGACAAATGAGTATATTAAAGATCAAGAGAACATGGATAATTTTCAAATTACTCTGAATTTGAGAGAGACAGGGAAAGCTACTCCATATGTCGGGGGTTAAGACATGCATCATTTTCCAGCAGCTTAATGACTGAGCTAGCTAAGATTTCAAACATTGAAGTGAGCAGCCGATGTCAATGTGCAGGTGTGATATTCTGCTGTGATATTTGTGCAGTACAATCTGGCATTCCCAGGTACAGCAATGCTGGCAGCCTCATCAGCATTTAAATGCAAGCATGGCCTTCTTTCCACTTGTGACCAGTGGAGTCTGTCATGGTCACGGGGAGACACTGCATGTCTTGGCAGGGCTGCTGCTGGCATCCTTCACACTGGGATTATTTTAGATTGACTGCAATGAATGTGTTATTTTCCATTTGCTAACACATGGGGACTTGTAACTCTGACAACTGAGAAAAATACACTCATTTATACGATGATTACTCTTGTTTTCTCCAATGGAGTCTGAAAACACACTCTCTTATCTTTACCTCCTCTTTCTCTCCTGCATGGTCCAAAAATTGGTGACAATTGTAGTACTAATTGTATGATGCTTTCTTTGGCAGCAAGGAAAACATTTCACTAGTATTTTCTATTACAGTGAATTCCAGATGTGAAAATAAAGATAATCCATATTCTTTTAGCAACATAGGAAAAAGCAAAATTGTAGCAAAATAAACTCTTTTTTTTTTTTTTTTTTTTACTTTGAGCAGGAAAACTATTTTGCACCTGTTTCTGCCTTGAGTGGATAGGTTAATTATTGCAATGAAAACCCATTGGAAACTAAGGGTATGGTATAGTGGTATAGTACCTTGAGCTACCCTAGAGAGCTGGCACAGTGTCAGCTGATACAGGCAACCAAAAGTCTTTGTGTCCCAGTACTCAAGGTGCATGGCTAAAAATAATAAATGTCTGATAACAATTAAATTTTTATTGGAGCTCTCACAACAGAGAGGAAGCAACTAATTTAAGAAATGAAAATTAAATTATAAAAAGTGAACTGATATGTACATTAATATTGCTTTTTTTATTTCATATTCAATTTATTGAATCGTTGTGTTTCATATCCCTAAAAGCCAGTTCCTAGTGAGGTCATTGATAAAATTTTTTAATAGGTCTTTGAATTATTTCCTTGGTTAATTTTGTTAGGTGTGAATCTGTTGATTCTTGTATATGCCTTCATCCTCCTTAGGTTTGGCCCTAGGAAAAGGGGAAGTTCCCTGACCTGCATGGAGAGAGTGGCCACAGGCCAGGATTGGGGATGTGGGTGTCCACGTACCACAATAAACAAGCAATAATGGCAAAACTGAGGATTTCCATCCCAGCAGCCCTATAATTGGTTTGTTTCTAGTCTTTAGTGTGCCTTTTTGAGGGAACAGTCTGGAATTAGTGTTCTTGCAAGATGGGCTTGGACACTTGACAGCACAACTGCAGTGATGCTACTGAATAACTGGATGGAGTTGAAAGTGCCACTTTTGAGCTGCTAATCACTAAGTAGCTTGGGCTAAGATTTCACTACAAAAGCTTTCCTTTCTACACGGTAGCATAACAATTATGATCACCATAGATTTTCGAGATAGTTTCTCTGATAACAAGAGATAAAAAAGGCTTAATGTGAGTCCCATGGTAGAGTCTGCTTTATTTTCCTTTGGTCCATGAGAGCTTTAATTTGCTGGCTCTTGTCTCATTCTGAAAGAGTCCTCTTTTCTGTGGACTCTGGGGATAGGGGAGGATGACAGTTCTGTGGGAGCTGCCTGCAGGCATCATTCCTCAGAAGTTCCTGAGGTAGCAGTTTTACCTGTTGTTTCAGTGCCTAGCACCAGGAGTTAAAAGAGACCCATTCATCTTTGAAGGTGAAAGAAGTCTTGTCTCATGCTTCTTGCAGGTTTTTATTTTGCTTCTGTCTTCAATATGCAGAACAGAAGCCTCTGTGCACGCTGGAGTCCCCTGGCACAATTTCATGCCTGGTAAGGTTTTGCAGGCTTCCTGTTTGATGACTTCCACTGTAAAATCATGAGTCTCTGCAGCCCTCAGGATGGCTGCTCTGTCATGCTGGCAAGATTGTCTTCTGCTGTGGTCTCCATGGGTTTCACTGGCTCTGCTGATTGTCAGACACTTTTAAGATATGCCCTTGGTGCTTTGTCGAGAGGCATGTGCATATCAGCTGAATCAGCTTGAAGTCATTAAGCCAGAGAGAGAACACATCCTTGATCCTTCCCCAATAAGTCTCCAGCCCCCAGCACCCAGCATCTCTTTTTGACTTGTGTTGAACTTCTTGAGTTACTTACATTAGCCCCTGATCCCAGATTTTTTGGCCTGTGAAAAGTTAATTTTGTTTGTGAAAACAAAAGAAAAATATTGCTTTGTTCTGCCCCTTTTTTGCCCATG
This sequence comes from Haemorhous mexicanus, assembly GCF_027477595.1. Taxonomy (NCBI): domain Eukaryota; kingdom Metazoa; phylum Chordata; class Aves; order Passeriformes; family Fringillidae; genus Haemorhous; species Haemorhous mexicanus. Next base: position 23,323,068 of record NC_082348.1, on the reverse strand, counting down.
AATGTGCAAGGCTATGTGCAAGCCTTTGTGTGCAAGGCTTCCCAGAGAAGGTACAACTCTGGCTGTTCTCAAAAGGCTTTAGGGGCCTTTACTGGCCAGAAGAAAACTCACTCAGTTACCCTCCCCAGCTTCTCATTTCACAAGATGGAAGAGCTCTTAGCTATCTCCTATGACATCAGTCACATTTCTTCATTCTTAGCATCTGTAGAGCTTTCTTTTCTTTAAAAATTTTAGTCTTGCCTCCTCGTGGTCCCTTTCCAGGGTTTTGAATTACTCACATTCAGTATTTGTACTGGATTTCGCATTTCCAGAGTGCCTTGGAGCTAATGAGCTCACCACACAGATTTTACTGACATTTTTCACAATTGTTAGTGACAGACTTGTGAGCGTGGTGTAAGAATTCAGTCTGATATGTTGATGTTGCTCTTTAAGATAAGCACAAGCATCATAAACTACTGCATTTTGGAGGCACTGATGAAAAAAAAATGAAGCCTTTACTCTGGTTCTATTAGCAATGTTTTAAAAGCTATTTAATGCTGCCAGTCCTCTGTTGCCAGTAAGAGATTTTCAGCACTGCAATGTGTGACTTTTCCTGCATTTTCTGTGTACCAAACCCAGTTTACTTTTTGGTTTTCCCTCTATGCCTGTCCCAAACTGCTGTATTGACCAAGGGTCAGTGTCTCACACTGAACTTCATACAGTAATTTTGGGAGGTTGACTGTTTCTTTTCCTTGGTAGGACTTGGACTTCCTGGTGGTTTAAAGCAATGATTGTTGTTGTTAAGAATTCCACTCATCATTAGCTAATGTTTCTGGTGCAATCATCCCTTTGGCCAAGTCTAATCAAGCAGATATATCATATTTGGTCTTAATACATCTGGTATTAGATATTGTCATCAGATATCATCCCAGTGTGTGACTCCCTTTACCCTGACAGTGGTTTTCTCAAGGCTACCCTGAATAATTCTTCTGATTACCTCTGGAGGAACCATAAGCATCCAGACCCAATCTTTTCATTCTTGTTTGCAGTTAACTCTGATCTGTCTGTGGGCTGCCACCCTGCCCCTCTCCACTCTTCTCCTCTGGAGCTCCAACAGCTATGTTTGGTCACCATGTGGTTTTGCAGAGTTCAGGCAGTTGTCTGGGACTAATTTTTCAGCCACTGTACTATCACATTACACCATTAAGTGTCCACCACTTATTTTTTAAGCAATTTGCTGTGGGTATGATATTAGAAGAAGAGACAGGAGTCATTCCTTTCAGAAATCCTGCTAACCACCTGTGAAGGGAAAATTAACCAATGCTCATGGACTTAAGGGTAAATCTGAGACTATGTCAAGTAACACCTGCTTCTTTCCAATACATGGAGAGTCGACAGCTCAGGTAGCCCTGGCACAGAAAGTTGCTCTTTGTATGGTTGTTTTTTGGTCTTCTTTTAGACAACATAACATGATCTGTGCAAGGCAGAGTCTGAAAGCAGGCACTGCACCCATAAATAGGATCTTTGCAGCAGTGTTCAGTGGGAGGGTAATTTACACAGAAGACAGCAATCACAGCTGATGAGGTTTGTCTGCTTCATATGCCCGTGTTTCTGTGGGGCTGGAAAGCACAACTGCTTGTGCTTTGTAACTATTCATGTGCCCTCACCTTGTCATGTGAATTTGGCTTCATGCATGCCAATTTTTCTGATAAGAACTCCTGACATTTTTGCTCTTTGCCTGTTACAACTGCCACATCTTTGTCTCATTGTGCTTGGCAGCTTTCACAAACACATTTCGCCATCTGTGGTTGTAGACCAAATATATGCCTTTTCTTCACGTGTTATCGTCAACATTACTGTGACTAATCCTTAGCACTGGTTCCTGCATCAATCTAAATAAACAAATGAGAGTAGCTCTAGCTTGCAGCTATCAAAATTCTTACATGGTTTGTTTAATAAGAATTGATATATTTTACAAATTTGAAGAATGGAAAGAGTGGTACTGGAAAACCCATGTTAGATTAATGGGTTGTACAGATCTCCACTGTGATCTGTTACAAAATTAGCACACAGGCTGTTGGTAATGGCTTTCATTGCCATGGCAGAACAAGAGATACATCTTTCAAAAACTGTTTGTTGAATGATGTAGTCTAAACCTATGCTTATGTTAATCCATTGTGATCAGGGAAAATCATCCAGTTCAGTTGAAGAAATGTACTGGGTCTGAGAAAATGAAACAGATTTGGAAATTGTAGTTAAGGATGTTTCTTGATCCAGCTCAGGCATTATTGCAGACAAGTTCCTCCTAATTGTCATTCAATTAAGAAAGAGTTCTGAAAGTGTTTTAATCTGTGAGATACTTTTGGCCTTATTTCTACATGGAAAATCTTAACCTGTTTTGGAGTCTAATATATTTCTTACAGGTACACAGACCCAAATATGGGGCGGAATATATGTAATAGATGTATCAAGATAAAAAATACTATAATATTTAAGTCATTCTTTGCTTTAAAACCTCACATGACCCAAATTTATTTGTTCTCATTGAAGTGACTTCAAGTCCAAAAATTAGGAGAATGCCATGACATAGTATTTTTATTGCCTGTCAAAGAATATATGTATTCACATTTAAGAGGACCATTATAGAAAATTATTAATATTTAAATAGACTTTAAAAAAAAGCACGCTTAGAATAATCTATTTTAGGATATGCATTTTCCCCATTTATACTTCAATCAGCCAGAAATATGAATCCCTGAAATGTGCAATCCCTTACAAACAGAGCTTCCTAACAACCCTTCCTGCCCATGTAATCCACCCATGATACACTCAGTTTTAAAGTTCATTCTTTATCATAAAAATATGTTCCGTTTTTTTTTCCAAAGACAAAGTGAATACACTGATCCAGAGACAAAACACCAATATAAAGTGAGAAATAAAATCAAACCAGGACAATCAAGCCAGTGGCTTTGTATCAAGAAGGAAGAGTAACTGCATTTGCACAAAGCCCCTGACTTCCAAGGTCAGAATGACCTAGAGTGAACTACCTTTTTTAACAATTTACATCAAAAACAAGGAAAACAGCTTGAAGAGGTGATTTCTGGGGTTGTTTCATATAGCCACCATATGTCACAGTCACAGTACTGACAGGAAAAGACAGAGACATTGCTTTAGGCCACAGGAGAGATGGTGCTTTCCTGACACACACAAAAAAAAGATCATGTAAAATCTACATGTTTTGTAGTCCAAAAAGAAATAATACTGTGAAACTTTTAAAATACAGATTGCAGCCTTTTCCAACAGTGATGTAAGACCTGCAGACTCTACACAACAGTGGGTACAATTTGGTTTCCATCAAAGTGAAAAGCAGGCATGTCTAATGGCCTTACACAATGTTTGGATGTAAGAGGTGATTTCTTGGCTGTTTCTGAGTTAGGTTTGTGTGTGTTGGCTGACATTTAGGAATTGATGTCCAACAGGCTGATAGCTCTGGATCCTGCTCTCTGCATGTCAGCTGAAACAGAAGCAGAGTTTCATCCCAGTAGCCTGTACAAAAGAGGTGCTGAGTACTGCTACCTATTGTCTCATGTAAAGTGGGAAGGGTGGAGCTGTGGGCCAGGCACAGTGCCAGAGCTAACAGTGCCCACTGGGAAAGAAGCTTTTTAAGGAATCCAGTGCAAATGATTGAAGTACTTCTCCCTCTTGCATTGCCATCTGATTTTCAGAATCGAGTGGCTGCACATGCCATCAGTAGGAAAGGTTAAATGCTGACTCAGTGCTACAATGACTGTTGGATTCACGTGATTTGAATGAAACTTGGGTCTATAATGTACACCTGCACACCTGGTTCAGTATATACTGAACCAGTAGAGCACAGTCACTCTAGGTAAACTGCATTTCCAGCCATCCAGAAGCAAACTGATAAAGTTTCTCATTACACAGCCACACCAGATGCTTCATAAACCATTCTGGCCAGTTCTTAAGGTGAGAAGTTGCAAAGCACTGGCTTCACATTATGAAATCTAAAGTAACCTGAGCCTAGGAGAACTGCTCTCAGTGCAATCCCTGGGGGGGCTTTAGCCAGAGAGTTGTGAGAGCATCTTCAAACTGTGAGAGGGAATTGCAGGAATAGGATGTACCCTGAATAATTTTCTTCAAAGCTCTTAGCAACTTTGCCAGCACTCACTCAGATAATCTGGTTGTATTCAGGTGCACAATCTTTCTTTTGGACATTTTGAAGGGATATGAGGGTTTTTTTAGAGTTGGCCTCCATGGGGTGTTTAACTGCCAAAAGCTACAGGGTGTAGTTGCAGTGGATTTGTGAAGGCACATATACTTTGGAATAGATTTGGAATTTTAATTTGATGGCTTGATCATTTTAATGCTTTTTGTTGTTAATATCTGGACTAAAGTTTGCATTTTGGTTTCTAAATATAAAGAGTCTGCTTTAGAGAGCAATGCCTACTGTTTTCAGTCTTTCACGTTTACTCAGCTTCCTAAAATTTGACCTCTTTGATTCGGGAGCCTGTCACTTGGCTCTCAACTTTTCAGTGTCAGTCTGCATTTCATTACCATATTAAAAGAAAAAATCTTTTCATCAGATCTCCCCTGAGATCTAGTGCCTTTTTTACTAAAATCATAGGCAGATTTTCAGCTACTATTTTGTATTTAGACATGCTTATAGCTGCTGTCTAATTTTTATCCATTTAGAAGAAAATAAAAATCAACATTTCCAAATTTTTTCATATGGTGATAGCAGATCCTATAGAGGTTGGAAAATCATTGTGGGCTATTGATTTTCTCTCAACAGAAAAGCAGTATGTTAGCTAGCACCATTCAGCATTGCAAAATAATGCAAATGGATGCACAATAAGCTTCCTAATTCTTCTCCTTGGCACAGGCAATGCATTTTTCCAGTGTGCAAGGCCTGAGGAACAAACCTTGTTACCTGCCACCTTTCCCAAGAAAGAGGTGTAACTCCACACCATGTGCAACAGTGATTCTCCTGCTGAGGGTGGAGGTTAAACACCATTCTCTGCCTTCTTACAATGAGAATATGAAGTTCCTTTGAAAGCTCCTTGAGTGCTACAGTTTCAGCACACCAGACCTCAGTCACTGTGGGGCTCCCCTGCTAAAGTATCCTGTTGTGTTTTTATCCAGATAAAAAACATCTCCATAACCATGAGATGATGGCACTGTGAAAATTCTCCTCTTTTCTTTCCTCAGCTTTATGTTCCTTCAGACAGTCCCAATGCAGACATATTTTTCACGTCACCATTATGAAAACATTTTGCAAAATGTTGTTTTCTTTAATGAGTGAAAAAGAATTTGATTTCCCCTTCATCAAGCAATGTATGTGCTGCCTTAAATCACAGTTTGATAGATCTCTGAATGGCATGAGTAATTAACAGCCCCTTATAGGAGCTTTGTAATAACCAGTAACATCAAAGGGTAGGAATAAACCAGAAAATAAACCAATAATTAAACCAATAAATCTTTTAAGCATAAATGGATTAAAAGCTCTTTTGAAAATAAGCATGTGCACTAGCCAGCATCTAAATGATGGACTTTGTCCAAGAAACTCATATGATGCTGAACAGAAGATACAGCAAATGTCCATCACACAATAGGATTAGTCTTGGTGGTTTATGTGATAAGAAATACAAGTTCTGCCTGGCAAACATTCAGTAGCAAAATGCCCCTGTGCTTTGAAACCAGGCTGGTCAGGCTGCAGATCAGTCAGTGCAGATCAGTAAGAGCAGGTCTGCAGAGCAAAGCAGCTGCTGATGAAGACCTGACATCCTTATAATGCATTTTTCATTATTTTATTTGGACTTGTCTGGTTGGTGAGTCTCTGGTGCTGTTGGGAGTGTTGTAGGTGCATTGCTGGAGAATGCATCCTCCAGTTGTTTTATTCAGTTTGTGTGCCTGGACACTGCTATGTGAAGCAAACATGAGGCAGCAGAGTGTGCATTTAGGTCCAATTCAAACCTTCTCTCCCCATCTGAGTAAAGCAAGGACACAGAGGTGCTCTTCAGTGAGAAACAGGGACAGAAAAAGTGCCCTTAAATACTTGCTGCTCTTGGGATGTCTTACTGTGCACCACTCTTTCTCATTTTGGTGTTAGAGCAGCAGCCTTGGTTACCTGTATTGCTTGAGCCATGTGGGGGGAAGTACAAGGTTTTATTATTAGATGCTATCAGGACTGGGCTCCAGGTAAATCAAATTCTCCTGCCACATGGCTGAAATACAGGTGCTTTACCCTGGTGCAGGGTTGTGCCCTGGGCAGAGGTATGGCCAGTCACCACTGCCCTGCATAGGGGCTGGCTGAGGTGGGCTGCAGAGGTTGCATCTACAGACACACTGAATTTAAAATCATTTCCCAGGCTAGAGCTGAAGGCCTGTCAGCAAGTATCATGTATGTCTCAACATTCCATAAAAATCTGAAACAATGTGGCAGGAATTTGTTTTGATATACTTGAATCTGATAGTGCAAACTTTGTTTTTTTTAGAAAGGATATTTCAGTATTGATATTCCAAAGTTGATATTGTATCTAGAAGTAAAAATATGTGTGTTATAAAAGACTCAAATGACTGGATAAATATTGCTAAGTGCTGCCTGGAGAATGAAATGCAGAGCTGGAGTACACCCACACATAAATAAAAATGCTGTCTGCTGAGAGTTCTTTATTGTGTTTAGCACAGAGCTATAAATGCACATTTAAATAGGGACTTTTATCACTATTTTCTGCTCAGATCCTTGAACGTACAGAAATCAGAGCCTCACAAGCTCAATTCACCCTTGCATGCTTAAATGCATTCAAATAATTTTCTTAGTCTTGTTCAAAAAATGAAATTGAAAATCTTCAGCTGGCTTTTGTAGGATAGTCCCCAAAGATTATTGAGTTTTGGGTCCAGCAATGACCATAGCCATGATTTCAAAATAGAAACAGCAGTCACTTTACCAGGCTCCACACACGGAGCACAGGCAGCCAAAGGTGTCATTTTGGTATGTTTTGTTAAAAGAGATCTAGATAGTTCAGGACAAAACTTTGCCAATACATGAGCCATTCCAAGACACAGACCTGGCATGTAGCCTAGCCAGCTTGCAGTTGTGAGTCACGTATTACAGAGATACTCAAAGAGATTCTTCTGTTTCTTTGTGAGCCAAATGTTCTTTCCAATCCTTCCTGCAGCAGCTCTAGAGCTTGTAGGCTTTGAGAAGTAATTTTAGGATGGTCCCAAGGAGTCAAATTGAAGAGAAATCTGTCTTATAACAATAAATGAGATTGTTTAGTTATGTTTTCCACTGTGGTTTTTTTTCCCTCAATCAGTGAAAATTTACAGACAGTTCCCGCAGTGTGTTCTCTACAAGTCATTTTACAGTTTGGCACTTGCTTTTTCTGTTTGCTGTCTCTCTGGCTTTGATATTTCTTTTATTAAAGTCCACAGAATTTCAATATCAAGCACAACAAAGCAACTATTTAAAGTGTAGATTTTTTTCCCCTCATTGTCTTCGTTCAAAGTATGGCCAAATATCAAGATGAGTTTGCAAATCTTGTTTTTATTCCTTGAGTTCAAAGTCTAAACTTTCCTAAAATGTACATGCTTACATTGACACTTGTCTTACAAAGTTTCCTTTTGATCAGCCAGTGCTAATGTACAGACTATGACACAACAGATCATAATTTTATTCAGCAACTAGAATTGGCAGTTTAGGACAGAAAAGAGAAAGATTTATACTTTGTAAAAGTATCTATCCTGTACTATTGTATTGTGCATTTCATAGAGTAGGAATAGCTGGGAGAAAAAGAATGAAGAGAAATGTTCACAACTGCTGGAAAGACTGTAGCAGATCAAGGTGTATCCGCTCTAAAATAAAAATGCCCTAGTAAAAATCTGTTCACTTTTAGCTCTATTTGTGGTTGTGTGTGGTTTTCTGGCAGAAACCTCAATTGTTTAGCCCTGGTTTTGGTGATCCCATATATGTGGGGTCAGTGTAAGGAATAACATAGCTGATGACCAGACATCTAGGGGTACTTTGTTTTCTAACAAGTCAAAGTGCTTTTAAAAGTATGAAATAATGACTTTTGTCACAGTAAATTATTCATACTTCATTAAACTTTTCTAAGCCTTTCAGATTAAAACAAGGGTAGATTCATTCTTGATTCTTGCTTTAAACTTCCTTGAAATTCAAAAGCATATGACACAGCTGGTGGGGGGAAAAAAAAGGCAGTATCCTCTTGCTGAATTTTTCAAATTGACTATGAAAATTTATTAAACTGATTGGAAGCCATGACAGGAAAGTGGTTTGGGAACCAAATGTCCTTTCAGTCATTGTGGCAGCCCAGGAGAGGAGGCTCTGTGCTCTGATGGCATGGTGATGAGCCAAGGCTGGTTTTGGCATGCTCATAGGTGCAAGGCAGAAACTTTTACTGAGTGCTTAGAGAGGATTTTTGGCAGTGTTGGCAGGTCCTAGAAGACGTTGCAAGTGACAAGGAGTAGAAATGCTCCCTGGAAAGTCAGAGGAGGGAGGGACGTGGGGTCAGTGCCTCTGGTAAAATGAACCAAGGAAGCGAATGGGCTCTCCTGCATTTCTTATTGACTGCTCTGTGCTGGGGGAGTTTTGAGATAAGACTTCCTGGCGTCCCTCTGAGGTCAGGAGAGGTGGGATGCAGAATTCCTGTGTGTACCATTCCCAGGGACCAGCTCAGCCTCTCCCCAGCACTTCCTGGTGGGCTCCAGCCCAACTTCAGTGCATGTTGCTTTGTGCTCCATTCTCTGAGCCCTCAGAAATAAGCAGTTCAGCAACCTTGCAGATTTTTTGTTCTGGGTTATGCTAAAAGTTCTTTTGATGAACACAGACTCGTGTATGTGTGCATGTTTTCCTGCACATGAAAAACATCTGAGAACAAGCTAAACCTTCTTGGTTTGGAAAAATCTGCAATTGCCATGGTGTGAAGGGTGTTCTGTTGGCAGATATGGTCCCTGTACCTGTGGAGAGCTGGGCATCAAGAGATCAGTGGGGAGAAAGGAGCCCTCCCTGAGGGGCCTGCCAAAGTCCCTTCTGCTGAACAGATGGCTCTTGTGTTTCATCCCAGTTGGAGTTTTGCCATTCCCATGGCTCCATTTTTATACAGGAGAAACTGTAATAACAAGGCCTGGGTTTGTAAAGGCACAGATCACCATTACATGTAGAAGAGAGGGGTTTTTTCTGCTCTGCCTGTGTGTGGTTCTGCTGCATGGTGATAGTCCTGCTCTGCAGTACATCTGACTGGGAAAGGCGTGGGGTATTTGTGCACGCTGCAGGAGATGCAGGTGAATGAATGCAGCTGGGAATCAGCTCTCTCTTCTGTTCCTCTCTAATCTTTCAGGTGGTGATAGGCCTCTTTCACTAGATACAGAAACAGGGAGACCAAAAAACCACAAGATCAGGAGCAAAACTCTTTTTGCCACATCAGGGAAAGCATCTCCGTGGTATCAGCAGGGTGAAACCCACTTCAGGCTGCATTACACAGGGATATGCACTGAATACAATGAGAAACAGTCAGAATTATGTGTGGCCTTGCCAGCTGAGGTGGCTCCACAGGCTCCTGTGGGTGCCTGGCAAATGCTGAGGCCCAGCGAGGATTTTGGCTGCCTGATGTGGTGTGTGCTGTCAGCAGCAGCTGAGCAGCATCAGTCCCTGTTGGGGTACCTGGCTCTTTCCCTCCCTCAATTGGCAGCCAAAGCCTCAAGCAGAGATGCCTTTCTGGAAAGGCAATCAAGCCTGCGTGTGCACCAGGGTAATGTTCTCTCTCTGACCTTTTCAAGCTCCCAGGAGAGATGAAAGGAATTGAATCCCTGCCAGGGGAAGGGTTTAAATTGACATGACAATTCTGGGATTAAGTAGCTGTCTGCCAGTGCCTAAACTGCATCTTCTTCTATTCATTTTCCTGTCCTGGGTCCTTTAGGATTGCTGTTAAGAAAAGTTTAAATTAGCTTTGTTTTTGTCCTTTATAAAAGCTACTGTTTTTTCAATGTTTGCACTTAACTAAATGAATAAAATCAATCTTGCAGTACAGCTAGGACAACTCCAAAAGAGAGAGATGGGAAAAGAGTGATTTCTGTGTCTCCTGAGGTGTACAGACCCCAGTGTCCTTTGCTGAGACAGCCAGTGAGGAGGCACCACTCTGCTGGGGAGGAAGATCCCTGCAGAAGGGCTGGGGCAGAGCCAGGCACCTGCAAGGAAACAGTGCCTGAGCCAGAGCCATGGCTCATGGTCATGTTGTGCCTTGTCCTCCTTGTGTCTAGTGCTGATATAGCAAGGAAGAGAAGCCCACGTGAATGATGAGCACATGCTGTGTACTGCTTGCAGGTTTTACTGTGCTTGCTACAGAATTAGAAGATCTGTCTCCTTGCTGGAGTCTGATTTGCATGTTGGATTGCAGGCTCTGCTTCCTTCTTTATTTTAATAGTAGATACACCATAAAGAAGTCTGGTTTAAAATAAATTGGTTTATTTCCTTTCTTCTGCTCAAGAAATGGTAAGAATCTATGAACAAGTATGTTTTTTTCTTTTTTAATGCTTTTATGCAAATGCTTTTACTTTTTACTTATGTGTTGATTCTTTTTCAAGTTTTAAGTATGAAATGCAGTTGATCAACCTTTTCTGAATCACCTTCACATTTTCCATTGATAAACAAAAATCCCCAGAAGGAGACAGCCTGGTGTGGTAGCATGTGCAATAGCCATGTAGCAGTGCAGGTCTATCACCAGCTGCCTTAGTTTCTCCCCCTATTAAATCATGGATGACTGTAACTCTTACAAAAGTTTGAAAACCTCAAAGTGGTGGAGGCAGCAGCTGTAGTAATGGCAGATGGTATGTGGTTTGTCAACACAAGTAACTTGGATACTGAAGCCTGTGTTGCACATGTTGCCTGGGAAACCTATTTACAGCACAATGGGTTTGTAAAACCCACTATGCTGACAGTGTGTACCTCTGTATGTAAGGGTAAAAACAGATTTCCTACCAGCCCTCAGCCAACAGGGTAACTGGGACACCAGGGCACATCATGATGAGCAGAGTCACAACCCTGTGCAAGCTTGGACTGGGGATAGTCCCTTTTATTACAGGCAATCGCTTATGGGTCTCTTTTTCTTCATGAATGCTTAATGCAACACATAATTAAACATGGCAGGTGAAAGCCAGGTCTGGAATTAAGACCTGAGCTTTACTGACTTTCATTTTAATGCTTGTATTCCCAGGCACTGGGAAGGTTTGGAAGTGCTCTTGGCACAGGCAGCTGAACACCTTGGCTGGCACAGGGAGCAGCTGCCCTGCTGGGAGCCCATGTGCTGTGCTGAGCTAGGAGGCAGGGCTGGGGTAGTCACTGCCAAAAACTGGCCCCTGCCACAGCATTACCAGTCAGGGCAAGGTCTTGATGTTGTACTGCTGAAAATGAAGCTGTGATTTTAATGTTTCCTTTATTTATTTTTTTCTTTGGTCAATCAATCTGTTGCTGTAGGGGACAAATAGGAAAGAGTAGATGAGAGTGGAATGGGATTGCTCCTTGTGGGATAATGCTGATAGACTTGGTTTTCAAATCTCTGAATATGCAAAGATGTCAAAAATGCCATTAGGAAAGAAAACTCAAATAATGTTAAAAGGAGTTTGAAATATGAAGCTCTATTTTTATATGTCCATAGCTGTAAGCAGTACTCCCCCTCACCCCAGCAAAGTGAAGGCCACGGAGAGCTACCTCTCTGATTGCCCATCACAGGCTTCTGTTTCCACCTGAAAATGTTCCATGCCACTGCTCATCCATACGTAATCAAGTTTATCATGGAATAAAAGGTTGTTTCATTGTATTTAAATGCACAAACACTTTTCAAAAATGTGTTGTTTGAGAGTGGTGGGTTTTCTTGCAAATATATGAGCTGTATTGATTATCAGTCCAGATATTTTTTAAAATACACTCCTTTTTTCTTACAAACTCTTTTAGAACAACAGGGCTTTCAAAGCTTTTTTCAAAACAGTATTTCTGACTCATTTTGTTTGGCCAGTGAGCAGTAATCAGTTATTAACAGTACTTCCAGTGGGATGCATGTTTGGACGCGAGTCTTTAGCTCGTCAAAGAGAACAGAACCAGGGAAAGACATTCTAACAAATTACTATTCCCTGAAAGTGCTTTGCTATAAAAAGAAACACACCTTAAATTTAAAGCTGATTTGGAGTAGCCCATTTCAGGTCATGACAGTATATCATCAAGGTTTCAGGAGTGCTGAAGTGTATTATTAAAAAAAAATTGAAATAGTGTTACTATGTTTTGAGGAGCTCAAAATGTCTCATTCTTCTTGCAGTTCTGCTTGGAAATATTTTCTGAAAGTGGGACTTGTCACAGAAGGGAAATTTCAGATCTTGTTTATCTCTAAATTCAACTCATCCTGCATACACAGAATGACCCATAATCAGATTTATTAGCCATGTAAAATGCTGTATCTTCTAGGTGGCTCTTCTGCAGTTGCTTCCTCTAAAGGAACAGTACATTTTCATGTTGCTTTGTTACTGTGACAGTTTTGTTCTAATTATAACTGGTCAGATTCAGATACCTTAATGGCTTTGCAACTATTAAATTTAATCAGAACTGAGCACACTGAGACCATGGTTACAGACTAAGCAGCCAACCCTGCTTCTACGTGCTGTGGTCAGAGGACAAAAGGATGTTTAAATCAGGGGTAATACCCAAAGAGCAAATATGATCCTCTGTTTTCACAGACAGACACACAAACCCAGGGGGGTAAATGTAGAGGTATACATAGCTGTCTTAATTTAGCAGTCACAGTTGTTTAAAATTGTAAGTTTTCTATGGCAAACCTGAGCTGTCACTACAGCTCTTATTATTATCATTATAAGTGTTTTACCAAACCAGGCAGTATTTTAGGCTGACAAAAGCCTTCCAAGTCTTTGTTTTCTCATTGTACCTCTATGGTGCCCTCTGGACCTGCTGAGTTAAAATCCTGCTTTAAAATCTGCTGTAGTAGGAAACAAAGTCTTTGACAGAGGAGGAGAAGTGCCTTGGAGAGGATGGCAGCATGTCTTGAGATCTAAATAAACTGGCACCTGCTGAAACCTGAAGGATTCAGCAGGTGTCAGTTGGGTTAACCTTTTGTTAATCAAAACCCAACCCCAGTAGTGCAGGGTCAGCTGTGGAGAAGAGGCCTGGGCATTGTACTGGTAATCACAGCTCTGAACCCACTCTGGAATGGGAAAAGTGCAATCACAGCAGGCCAGGTCACTGCAGACTCCAAGGATGCTGCCTGTGAGGGATGTCCCTTTCCCTGGGCCCCTCTGCCTCCCACCAGAGCTGGCAGCTCTGCCCAAACCCTGTACTGAGGCTGTTCTTCTTCACTCAAGCCTAGGAACAAAGCTTTCAGCAGCTGATCAGTGATAATTTTGGCAACGTTTAAAACTGTGACCTGCAAGTGAGCTCATCACTGACATCATAGCTCCTGACCATGGAGTCCTTGATAAGATGCCCACTGGAACTCCTAATTTTAAGGCACTTAAAGAGAAGAGCTTAAAATATGTACATTGCTAGTGAAGGATTGAAGCCCTAATTAATGCTGTTATGCTGATGTTTGTCCTCCATTTCCACCCATTTGTCTCTGAACCTTGGCTTCAGAAAAACTGATTTATTCTAGTGCAAATAGACTATAGCACCATAAATCTTTGTCTAATCGGTCTCCCAATTGAGGAATTGTATTTATTTTTACAGAAATACCAGCTGATACCTTCAGTTTCAAAAGCAGTTACATGTAAGTGTGAAAATCACTCCTTCTTCCCTTCCCTGTTGACCTAAGTTCCTTTACAAAACTCTTATGTTTGGATAAAGATCTGCTCACATTTTTAAGGGTTTCCCTTCTTATAGTATGAAAGAAGAAAATAATTTAGACTTTTTGTGGTATTTAACTGCAGCAATGTTTTTATATGCAAAATATTAATACAAATTTTTTTACAAAAAAGACTCAACCTCATAATTATTGTTCAACGAAGAGAGTAGGTAAAAAGGAACAATTGAACTTAAAAGCTTTATTTTGAAGTTGAAGAAAGAATTATGTTTTATAAATTTGACTCAAATAAGAGCAATTTTATATGATTACAAAATGGTTGGTGTGAAAAAACCCAGCTGAGGAAACAGCCAATATCACTAATAAGATGTGTTGGAATAAGTTGTTGAGGTGGAGGAGCATCATTAACAGCCACTTGTGACCAATTACAGCTAAAGGAGAGGCTGCTCATCCAAAAACTTGTGCCATCCAATGAAGACTCTCTAGGATGAGCAGGATGATGAGTGGATCTGGAGGAATGCAGAGCAAAACAAAAGTTTTTACCACATTTTAAGCATATAAAACTTAAGGGGTGTTGTATTATGCCATCCTTTCTTTTTCTAATATAGAAGAAGTATCTTTTAAGAGGTATTTACTAGCCTGTCACTCTTCCCTTAAGCACATTGTAGTTAAAGAAATTTTTATAAATAAAGAATTGCAGGTATTGATTACTTTCAAATTGCAGCAGTTTTGCATAATATGATATTGGCAGCTAAGCTATGATAAAATTGCCTGCTGTATTCTAGTTGAGTTGACAGAGGCCAGACTTATCCCCAGTGCCAGCACAGCCATCAGGTACTGCTGCCACCCACAGGGAAACCTCACTTGGCTCTTCCAGCAGGTCTTTACAGACAGTGTTTGCCTTGATACCAAGCACAGCTCCTTTTAAAATTAGGTTTGAAAACATGGCCCTGATTCTCTAGGACATCCTTGTGTGGCTTGTTAAAAAGCACAGAGATAGGGCTGACTACATATGTATGAAAAAGATGCAGACTCTGGAAAATGAGAGGTAGCATTTATTCTTTTTTCCTGAAGGAGACTTCTTCCACCAACCTATTCTTCAGTAACATTCAAAATTATGTTTAGGTTGCAATTTATACCTCTGGTGGAGAGTGTCAAATAATGTTCTAAACTTGAGCACTGGTCTGACCCACAAGGTATCCTTGAAAGCATTTTTTTTCATGTAAATTAAAAAATTGCTTCTCCTTTTCCAGAGTTCTAGTGGAATTAATCCATTGCTACACAGATTCATTAGGCTGTTAATTAGCTTTTTACAAGTATTGCAATTCATTTACATTTGTCATTGTGACACTTCCTTGTGTGCCTTTTGAACTTTTGTAGTTTTCTAACATCTTGGTTAAAGTAGAACTGAGAGCCCCACCACATGTTCATTATGCATCCTAATTTTTCCTTCTCCTTATTCTGAGACACAAGCACATCAGTAATACAGGATATGTATTACAGTATATACAGAATATCTTCCTTCCAAGCATGCCAAGGGTAAACGTTCCAATAAGGAGAAGAAATGATCCAAGGGTGCTTTAATTATGCTTTACCAAAACAAAAAATCCCCAAAAACATAGGGTGCATGTGTAAGAAGAAATGTAAGCATATGCCAATGCAGACATTGCTGCACAAGGACCTCTGAAATTACAAATCTGAGAACACAATCCTGGAAACATCTCTGCTGACAGTAACAGAAAGCAAATATTAATCCTGTAAGAAATATGCCAGAGTGATTCAGTGTTTAGTTGTGACTCTTAGCACAAAGCAATTAGCTCTAAATTCTTCATGTAAACAGTTAAACTCTTGTGTATTCTCTGCTGGCAAAACTAACTTTTAAGACAAACACGAAAATGGTATTTACACTGACGTTTGAGCACAATTTTCCTATCTTCACAAACTTCCATCACAGCCTTTGCTGCTTTATTAAAAAGTTGAAGGATGGAAAGGACTGCTGTCAGCAGAGGAAAAAAAT
Organism: Haemorhous mexicanus; assembly: GCF_027477595.1. Taxonomy (NCBI): domain Eukaryota; kingdom Metazoa; phylum Chordata; class Aves; order Passeriformes; family Fringillidae; genus Haemorhous; species Haemorhous mexicanus. The sequence continues at coordinate 23,307,243 of NC_082348.1, read as the reverse complement.
GAAAAAAACCCAATAGGATACTTGAAGCAGAAACAGCCAATGCAGTGCAAGGGCCTCTATCCATCATATCCATTCAGATCTCGTGGCATATTCTGTCACCAGTGGCAATCAGGGTCTTGATTACACCATTAAAATGTCATCTGTCTTCTCTGTTAGTGAAAAGTGGGAAAAAATACTAGCTGCTATTTCTATCAAATTGGACACCCTCTGTATTTTGCACACACTTGCCTTAAATATAACTTTTAAGTAAATTCAGTTGACGTTCACTTCTAGATGCAGGACCTGTCAACTCGCATTCTTGCAGCTGTTATTTTCATGTAACTTTTAATCAAGAGACTGCATCAGATTTCCCACCACAATTTAACACCACTCCTTCTAGAAGTTTTTAAGTACTCTGCATCTTTTGAAAGGTATTCAAAGAGTTTTTTCAGAAGTTGTGTTTAGAGACAATAACTATCTAAATCATGGTTTGACTGGGTGCAGTTAGAAAAATCATTGTTGTGAATAAATACCAGTTACTGAGCTGGCATACTGTGGAGTGTTTGATGTTGTCCTGTTTTTGGCTAGGATGGAGTTAATTTTCTTCCTAGTAGCCAGTACAATGCTGTGTTTTGGATTTAGTATGAAATTAATGTTGACAACACCATGATGTTTTGGTTGTGGCTCAGTAGAACCTTTTTTTTTTTTTTGTTTCTCTTCCCCATCCCAGGAGGGAGTCAGTGAATGTCTACCTGGTGCTGAGTTGCTGGCTGGGGTTAAACATGACAGGTGTTTTTTATGTACTTGGTGTAATTTAGTGTAAAAACAGTACTTCAAAATCTACTAATAGAATATAGTTTTGTGATATTTATTAAGAAAAATAAGATAGCTGAATTTGGGGGAAAAACAAATGGGCTCATTGTGAAGTGACCCTCTTTTTAAGTGCAGTGTATTTAAGATACCAAAACAATGGCTGAACTGGTTATTGCATATTAACATCTGCACAGTAATAGGTTTTCCTTGAAAGGACTGATGCTATAGATCTGTGCCAGTGACACTCAGATAACTGTAACTGTATCAGTGCTCCATGGATTTAGTGCTAGGACTCATGAGTGCCTGTGTGCTCTCAGGGCTGCTCCCAAGCTAATTGTGATGAAGATGTACTCAGAGGCTCCTGGGGTCAGGTTGCTTGTAACAAATCTTTCAGGTTCATGTTGGGAGGAGGACATAATTCTGTAGTGATTATTGGGTTAGCATTTTGTCGTGCTAATTGAATTGCTTGTATCTTTATCTTTGGGTATGAATGAGAACATCAATGGCATTCCTTTCTACAGGTCTAGCTGTAGTATGTGAGATCAATCCAAAATTTCTTGCTGAGGTCTTATTGGTACTCTTCATGTCCTAATGGAGAGAGATTGCACCCTAGGTGGTTGTGTCACTGTCACAGATGTGCACTCTTTGCAAGGTATTATTGACCTGACCTAGGTTAGACTCTATATCACCTCCAATTGTAATTTAGGGTCTAGTGGTTTCTGATTTTAAGTCACTTTTCTGTTAGGCTGTTGCTATATATTAGGTTTTAAATAATCTTTTTAAAAATAGATTCATATTGAGCTGTCTTTACCAAACTTCCCCATCCAGTCTGTTTTACTGTGAAACACCTCTGCATTGATGCTGGTGATGGTGCTGACCTTTAGGTCTTTCAAAGATTGGTAACCATCCTTATGTTCTGTTAAGCATTTTAAATGTTTGATTAAGTGGGTGCTGATAACCAGAACAAGACAAGTGCAGCATAGTCTGCCAGTAATTCACCAAGAGCACTGGGTTATTTGAAGAAATCAATACCTCAATTTATACGACTGAAGGTTGTGAGAAAAGGGTGAGGTGCCACTGAATACTTGCACAACTGAATAGCAATAAAATACTAAAACAAAATCAAGACATAAAATTATCTGAGGAATCTTACTTAATACCATGTCGGGCTATCACAACCCAGTCTGTTGACACTGCTGTTATTGATCTATTTAGCATTATAAGACTCCTCTGAGGCAACATGCAACATGCTTGTATGTTTGCCTATTACTAGAGTAATTTGCAGTCCTTATTCAGAAGACAGGTATGTTTAAAGATGTGAAAGAAACATCAAACTGTTTTCTGAGATTTCCAATAAAATATTTTCATGAATTCAAATTCAGCATAACACCATACAGCCAGCCCTCATTTCACATCTTACACTGCCCTGCCACACACACGCACTAAAAGGCCATGATTTGCAGACCAGCTGCAACTCTTGCTGAAGTCAATGAAGGCTGTGGTGGTTTGGCACCACTCAGTTCCATAATCATTCTCAGCACTGAGAGTATAATGTTCAATGGAGAAACTGTAAATTAGAAAAAATCTACAGGTTCTCACCATCAATGGAGTTAATGATCCTTCAGTCTAAATACAGTACAGTAAATAAAGAATTGCTCTGCAACTGAGATAAGAGATGGAGCTTAAATTAATGTTACTTTGGCCAAAAGTCTGAATTCAATGTAACTATTACCCGGTGATTTGTTAAATAGAGTTTCAACTGCATTCTTTTTATGTAAAAGTCCAGTGTATGTTTTTAGCAGCATTCAAACACAGTTCTTTAGCTTTCCTCTGAGAACACCAATTCAAAGGTCTTGCAGTTCAAACTTACATTGAAAAAATAAAAGGTTCAACTCAGGCTATCATGTATAGGTTCAATCTATTTGGTCCAATTCAGTTTGCTCTGGGTGGCTATAAAGAGCAAACCAAGTCACAATAATTGCATAATGTAAAGTATCTTAATCACAGCTGTGGCTTATTTACTTTGTGGCTGCAGCTGGTGTTGTGTACCCATGTATACCAGTTAAAACCCATATGTCAATTTTTCACTTTCTAAAGAACTATTTAAATAAATAGATCTGGCCTGAAAAACACCTCAGTATTTTCAATCTTCAACTTAGGCTGCTAATGAAAGACAACTTTGTTTCTCTTTTAAATACAGAAATCGAGCTGCCTTTCATCAAACAAAGGGAAAGACAAGCTTTATCTTGGAGGATGATACCATTTACCCTCAGACTGGTGTTTAAGGAGTGAGAAGATTTCCATGTCACATTTTGCTCATTGTTCTGTTTTTTATGGTAATTCCTCCTGCTTGCAGCTGAGCCTCATGCTGTGCTGTGCTCACCACCCACCAGTGTGCCAACCCACACACCAGTGCTGTTTGTTAGGGCTCACTCCCTCCACACATCCCAAACCCTGAGCCCAGGGTCACAGTCCTGGGAAGGGAGTGTGCTTGGCCTCTGTAGGAGGCACTGTGGGCATGCAGAACATGGTCTTCTGGTCATTTGGAGCAATCACAGGTTATATATTGCACCTAAATAGATCCAAAATTCCTGCCCTAGAGAGCTCTGGGATCCAAACCAGTTCTTCAGGACAGGCTTTATTTCAGCTCTTATATTGGGAAGAAAAATGAAGGAAATAAATGTTCTGGCCTTCTTTGACTGAACAAATAATGCTGAAAATAAGAAAGGAGTTTATAAATCTAGTTATGAATATTATTACTATCATTTTATTTCCATGTGTTATTAAACAGCTGCCAGGCTTCCTGTGTTTGGCTACCCTGTGAATGGTGTCTTGCTTTTTGGAGACATGCCGTTTGCAGAGCTATGCTGTTCTCAGGTTAGAACTGAAACTCTGCCACTGACATGAGCTTCAGGATGTATTTATTATTAATACAGAGAATCCAGTAATGTTGTGTGCTTGCTGAATTAAAGGCAAAATCAAAGGCACTTTAGCTGTCAAGACCTTAGTTCAGAGCTCTCAGTTTATCCTGCAGAGGATGACAATGTGTCATTGATTTCTGAAGTGGAGCAGGCAGCTACCTTCATTACCAGTCTGGCAACTTCATAGCTGTGCTCAGTGGCAAACCTAGTGCTGGTTCTAGCCCCATCTGGTGCTTCCCATGGTAGGCATGCTGTTTTACACTGCTCCATCACTGAACACTATCCAGGAAAATATATCTATATTTTCAACCACTTCCACTTTCAATGTCCATAAGACACCACAGGGAGGTATCCTCTTCTTCAAGGGCCGAGAGATGGAGTTCCAGACCCACTAAGGAGGTGGGAGAGTCTCAAAGCTGCTGGGAACACCTAGCAAGAGTGCATCAGCAAAAGGGGCCAAGTAGTCAAGCTGGCATGTCTGTGTTAGGAAGGGCTTGTGGTAGGATTGGCACCTCAGCTGGACTCTCCCAGCCACGTGCATTAGCACCTGTCCTTCATGCCCTTGCCCTGAACTCTGCAAGGTAATCAATGTCCAACACCAGCGTGTTCTGAACACACCCAGTGTTGTGTTCAAATGGCCTGCATCCCTCCTTCAAGCATTTTCTGTCAGCTGGTTCAAGGCTTCAGAAATGCTCCAGGAAGTGCTGGGCAAAGGGATGTTTGGGTGGAACATGCTGTACCTGGTGCTGATGGAATGGTTGAACGATTATGGGTGGTGCACATCCTGTGCCAGACCTGAGTTTGAATCCAGACCTATATGTGACCTTAAATGTGACATTTTCTCCACAGTTCCCATTACTATTGTCCATCTTATTTTAGTAGCTTCAGTCAGGATTTACAAAAGGACTTTTCAGGGAAGTCTTCCTTCCAACTCTGTGTGCATAATCTTCTGCATTTTTGTTCATTTGATCTGTGCTTATGCTATATATCATCACAGAAGAATGGGTAATTAAAAACACAGATAATTTCTTGCTAATTGAATGTTTTCTGAGTAATTCACAAACCTGGATGACTACCAACAGCAGGCAAATATTTAGAACTGTTAACCAGCATCTGAAAGCATCAGAAAGAACCATCTGGATTTACAAAACTTCTGGTCCATCTGTGCAACACATTAAACATCACTGACTTCAGTCAGGAAGGGCACGAAGGCCTGCTCCTTAGGATGAAATGTTATGTGTTTAGGGGATGCTCTCTGGGCTTTCTTCTGATTACTTCTGTTGTGGGGTGGAACTCTGCTCTGAATCTGCTTTTGAGGAGCTGCATGTGGTGCTCAGCAAAGGCCCTCCCTGCACCACTGCCAGCAGGAGGCAAAGGAGAGAATGTAATAACTCTTCAGTCTTCCTCTTGAGAGGGCATCTTGGGGGCTGGGAAAAAATGAAGCAAGGTGTGGATGTTCACCATCTGGAGCTCAGACTCCAGGCTTGCAGAAGGGTTGGATTCCTTCCTTGGCTTTTTTTTTTTTTTTTTTTTTCCCCCCCCCTGGTTTGGGCATGGCTGAATCAAAGAGGAGCAACGTCAGTAGTGTGGGAAATTTGGAAATGAACTGCTGAGCTGGGAAGAAGCAAGCCAAGAGCTGTCAAAAAGTAGGGAAAGCCTGCCTGGACTGTCTCCAAAGAGATTTGAGACTAAGAGCACCAAAGCCATCTCAGTACATCACTGAAATAAACTTGCAGCATGGCAGGGTGCCCAGGTTAGAGATGGCATCAGGACTCTGTTACCATCCATCTGCAATAAATGGAATGTTTAGTCTAATGCAAGAACATGATGTGTCCTTCTCCAGAAGGAATCATTGTCCTTCACCAGAGATCTATGCTGCATTGTGGATACCATAAAAAGCTCCAGTGGGTCCAAGCAGGAGTTTCCCTTGGGGCAGTAGAGGCAAATGCCACAAGCCTGGTCCCAGTTACATCATTTCTGCAAGAAAGACACTCATAGGTGATAGCAGATGTTTTTACTTGTCTTATTCTCTCTGAAATGAAGGGAAATATTATGTCTTGTTTGGTGATTTTTGTAGTAAACATTTTCTGTTACCTCTGCATTTCATTTTGCCCACAAGGACAAGGTCTTTTTTCATCCTTTGCCAAAAGCAAGAAAGGAAGAAATGCCTGTCTGCCTCCTTAGCCTTTCTCTCATCTTGATCACTCAAACCTTAGTTATCTTGCCAGACAACTGTTACCTGCCCTAGTGCCCCTCAGTCTCACAAGCTGTAGAGGACAGCACAGCCTCCTGGGGAAGCCAGCAACTGAAGTTTTGGCTATTGTTTGTACAGAAAATCACCCACCTGTATCTTTGTGTTAGACCTTGGCAGGATACAGTCAATGGAGAAGCAGCCTATTTCAAATCCTATTTCATTTTGCTTATGGTAAACAAATGAGCCATTCAAAGAGAATGTGATATTGGGAAATTATCCTCTGCTGCATGCCAGCTTCAAATAGACCTCAAACAGCACTGATAAAATCAGGAAATCTTTTTTGCTGTTTCAAAATAAGTTACTGAATTTTATTTTATTCTCTAGATGATGTGAAATTTCAGTCATACTACGGTGCTTGGAATCTAATATTTGGCTCTTTCACATCACTCGTTACCTCACTGAATCCCAAAAGCCAGTTTTTTAAAAGGTTTGCTTTTAAGTCTTCCAAGGACAAATATGTCTTTAGCAACATGTAATGATCCAAAATATCCCAGAGAGAAAACACTTGCTGTGCTGCTGGCTCCAGTAGCTGCCCTGCTTCCCACAGGACATTAAACCCCAGCAACTTACAGTGGCTGAGATGGGGACAGGCTTTCATAAATCCCGTTTCTGTAGCTGTGACTTTGTGACTTGCTGTGTCTCTTTCCTTTTGTTCTTGTTCCTAGAGTGGCTGCAGCCTTTGTTAGCCAAGCACTTTTCAGGGATTTGGGTTTATTTTGAGATTTGGCCAGGAAGTCTGAGTAGACAGGTAGCCTTAGGGATAAATTCTAATGGCCCAGCCCCACTGGAATCCCAGACTTAGGGAGGTGAAGCCAGTGGCCTGTCAGTGGAGTATTTAAGGAAAGCCCTCAGAATCCTGGGAAGGAGAGAACCAGTGGTAGGGAGAGGAGCTGTGGACAGAGTTACAGTGCCTTTGTTCTCTCTTGCCATACAGGGGACTTACCTGCCAAGGCTGTGTGTTATTTAAATATTGGTAATGGATATATGATACAGAATGTAATGTGGAAAAACAAGTGATGGCTGAAAGAGGAGGAATAGCTGCTTAGGGTAAGAGCATCAGCTTTCTGCTCCCCATTCACAGTGGTGTGATCTTGCCAGGCTCCAGTTTTCACAAGGCATAACTAGGCTGGGGAATACAAACCCAGTTATCAGATGATCTAAGTCAGTATTTAGACATAAAAATACTTAGACGTGTCAAAAGGAGGGTTGAAGTGGGAATTTGTTGTTTTCTTTTTCAATTTTTAACTCCAATCCTAGGCAAACAACAGCACACCAAACTAAAATGCTTCTTTTTCTGTATTGATCAAAACGTTTTTCAGATGTAGGCAAGAATTGTTTGCTTTTCCTCAGTGCAGCATAATCATAACAGTGTTAGCCAAAATGACCCAGCAGGCAACAAAATACAGCACAGAACAGAGCTGGGCAGTTTCTCAGCTGAGTAGCTGGGCAAGACCTCTGAAATAGTCACAGCAAAAGAGCAAATGACATCGAAATAGCATGTTCAACAGCATTCAGTTAAAATTTAAGCTTCCAAAAGATGCATTGAAATCACCAGCTTGGAATGTGGCTCACCTAATTTTACATTCTGAGACGCTTGTCCCACACTCAGTGCTGGGAATAGGTTTGCTGCTGAGACCATCTCTGCCACTTCTCCATCCACTTTATTGGCCAGTGTTCAAATTTTATTTCTTTAGTTAAATTTTATGGTTAAACATTATGTATGGGCACACCTCATTTGATCTGTTATAGCCATGGAGTTTAGCCAATTTATGGCAAAATAGCCCACTCCTGTCACGGAAGGGATGGGACTCACTGAATTAATATAAATTCCTTCAGGCAGTAGCTACATCTGAGCAGCACTAAGGGGAACCAATCCTGTTATAGTAAGATAATTCAGAATTCTACAAGTTCTGCCCTTTTCAGCATGGTAAAATCCACATATGATGCATCTAAAGGTGAATGGAATCTCTTTCTTTGGTGGATAGATGATGGAAATTATTGATGTATCTGCCTAATGTGCTGTTCTCTTGGCAGACAGCCTAGTCTGCAGAGGATAACTGAGAGCTCTCATATGCTGTTAGTGTTCTTTGCAAGGGTTCTCAAATCCCATAGAAACCAACTCTTGCTTTGCAAGATGTATGTAGTGGCAGTGATCTCAGAGGATGGTGCTCACACCCAGCCAGGAGAGACCTGGGCCCCCATTCCTTAAACCCATTGCATGGTGAAGCAAGATCCCGTTCCAGGAGATGGAACATCCATCTCCATGGATGCAGAGTGCCAAGACTGGCTGCTCCAGAAGGTGCCTTTCTCTCTCAGACACAAAAGTTTCTGTGCCTATTCTTGAAATACAAAATAAGCATCCTTATACCCCTCTCAAATGATGAATTTCTGCTACTAAAGTTGCACCCATGTGAGGCAATGAGGGGTATGCAGACACTGTATTTTCAAAGCATTTACTACCTTTGCTCTGTGCTCTTCAGCCAAGCAAAACCTTTAGGCTCCTCACTTTGCATCTTTCTCTTTGCCAGGTTTTATGGGGATATATAAAGTGTGAGTAGCATGCCAACAGCTAGCAACTGTTTCACATAAATGTGGCAACTGAATACACTCTAGAGGAGCAAGACTATCAGAATAAACCTTTAAAGAACAAAAGCTACAGTGTGGATGGACAAACTTCCTGATATCTTTGCTGGTACTCAGATGATCAAAGGATATTCTCCCTGTCCATATGCTGAGTGCACAGGCAGCAGAGGCTGCCAGCACTTGCTGCCCAACTTCTCTTCTTCGGGTCTTGAACATGTGAAAGGCATTAAGAGTGAGTTCATTCAATAACATGATGAGTTTGCAAGTACACTCCTCTCAGTGTGTACTTGTGTTCTGGAATATTATGGGAGCCTACCTGTGTTTTGCTTTTTTTTGCCTTCCTATGTGACCAGAGTATGTAGATTATAACTGCTGACTCTTGACTGCATCAGCTCCTGTAGCCCCATTTTCATTATATCTGCATCCTGTATTTGGACTTATTTTCATTTGTAATAGTATGGACCTTTCTTCTTCCATGGTGTCTTGCAGCCTATCTCTCTCCTGACCATCCTCCTTCCATGGTGTCTTGCAGCCTATCTCTCTCCTGACCATCCCCCTTCCATGGTGTCTTGCAGCCTATCTCTCTCCTGACCATCCTCCCTCCTACTGTCTGCTGAGCTGGGGCTTGCAGTGCCTGTTGCAGTTCCTGCTTGGTGCAACACATGGTTCTGCTGTGCAAACGTGGTTTGCATCCTTCCATTTTCACATAAATTCTTTCAGCTCAGTTGTTTCCATTCAGTCAGTGGTCATATGCTCACAATTACCTGGACTAAAAGACATCCATTCTCACTGTGGCTAATGCCACTTGTGACTAGTTGAGATGGTATGTTTGGCACTTTTCTCTTGCAAACCTTATATTTCTGAAAAATTCCTCACATTATTATCCATTTCTCCTCTGTCATTAATCACAGTGTTCTTCTATTTCATGTGAGCAGCCTACAATGCATTTGGGAATCCGTGACAGAACTTTCTCTCACTTCACTTTGAGAAGTGTGATTTACGTAAACTTCATGAGTATTCCTGACATTCCTGAAAGCTCCCTTGTACAGCTGGAATTTATGGATGGGGATATGTTCATGCTTTTTTTTTTTCCTTTTACTGTGCTTGGTGTTGCTGTGGATGCCAATCTCCTTCTTGCCCTATCCATCTCCAGATGTTTCCCATGGATGTCAATGATGAAGCTCTCTTTGTGATGCCCACAGCCCCACTGGCTGTTCATATCAGCCTGACCATGTGCTGGAGGTGGAGCGCGTGCTCTGGAAAGGGCACCTTACTGCTGCTGAGTCAGGTCTGCCATGCAGGAATTGCTTCTTGTTTCTCCATTGTCTCCCTGATGCTTCTTTTCCCATCTTATTTTCCAACTATTTTCTGTGGGTTTTTTTGCTTTTAAGTTCATCTGTAATCATGGCATACTGACTGTTCATATACCAAGCCTAATATATCCTTTCAGCTTTAGCAGACATCCTTCCTTCCTGCCTGCCTTTTTTCCCCTAGCTGCAATACTCCTTGATTGAGTCACTGTCCTAGTGCTGAATCTGAGAAGACTGAAGTGGCCAGTGAGTCCTCCCTAGAAGGACAGGATTTCACTAAACACTCCAGTCTGACTAAAGTTCCTAAAAGCAATATTGGTAAGGATTTTTTACCTTTTTTTTAAGGACTCTAGAAACCAGCACAGTCCTCTCCAAAATGTATTTTCTCCCTACTTATGCAGGCTTTGAAGGCTACTGCCTTAGCTTTTACATTTTAACTTGGAAACCACAGAAAAAAATGAAATGCTCAAGGCGTTCTAGATTTAGATGAGTTCAAGTAGGCGCTTAAAAATAATTCTTGGATGCTGCTCTTCATCCCACTATCACTGGTTTTGTACTAGAAGTTCTCTTGAGGAGGGCACAAATTTTGTTTAAAGACCAAATGCAGATAAGAGAACAAGCCAGATAAGGGCTGCAGCAGGTGTTCTTGTTTGATTTGGTTTCTCCCTGGTAGAAATCAATATTTCTTTAACAGATATTTGCCTTTCAATTCTGCTTTTTTCCTCATCTTATCCCCAGCCACTTGTGTACCTGTGCCATTTTATTGAGGCTTTGATTTGGCTCACACTGCTGAGAGTAGATGTTGAGAGCATGGCCTTGGGTGCTGCCTTTTTAGTGCTGAGATTTTTGAACAATTGTTCACTGTGTCTGTAAGGAAAGAGCCAAAGCCTTCAGTGGAGGGAAAGCAAAGCAGCTGAGATGCAGCAAGCAGTTCCATGAAGGTGAAACATTGAAGGACTTTCACCTTAAACTTGGCCTTAGTTCAGTATGTTCCAGGAAAGTGGTGCTTTTAGGGTTGCTTTGACATTTTTTTGTCATCAAGTGAAAAGATGTCACATAAGCTGTTTCAGTAAAATTACACATCTTTTACTGCTGTATTGCCATTATTCTTCTATGTAGGGGGATACAGTGTGGGTAAATGAAGGTGGTATAGAAGAGAATCTTATCCCCCAGTGAGTTGCAGCTGGACCAATTACTAAAGATTAGAAGCAGGCCTGATCTTAACAGGCCCCACCTGTAGCCAATAAGAACAGTGGTATAAAAGAGTGGATTGGTGGGATCTGGAGTCAGATGGCTGCTGCAAGGACCAGGAACAGTCAGTGCCTAGAGGAGCTGCCTGCAAGAAACCTGGAGGAGGTATGGAGCTCTGGTGATATGAAATCCTTGCACTATAATGACATTAGAACTTGTGCTATCTAAGACAACACTTCTACATATAAATTGTTCTTGTCTGTTTTTTCCTGCTTATCCCATTAAAGTAAAAAAAAAAAAAGAAAATACCTTTTATGAAGTTTGTTACTGGCCTATTATTATTCTTGCTTCTGTTCTGTTTGGCCTTTCTCCTTCTTTACAGACAGCAAACCCTCTACCACAATTCCCAATAAACTGGTTCATTAACTTGGTGCAGTATTTAGTTCATTTAGTCTATATCATGTCACCTTGCATGGCAGCTAATCTCAGTCTGGAGGTTCAATCCCATGTGTGGGTTTAGTGTGAGATGCTTTGAGAGTTGTTTTAAAGTTGATTGGGGAATTCACAGCATCATTTTCTCAACAGGCTCCAGTGCCATCTCTGAGCTCAACAAGAGTACACTACACATTAAGTTCTTCATTTTCTCTGGGGAGAGGGAACTCAGAAAATCTTATTCTGCAAATTATAGTTAATATTCTAGTATAAAAGTAAAATGATAGCTAATATATCGTGTACACATTAAATTTTAAGGGATATATTCTCCATTCATTTCATGTGTGATTACTCCTCTTTGACATTAATTGGAATTCTGTGTAAAGACTGAAGAGAGACCATCAGTGGTAATGTAAATTGAAGCAAGTCTCTGATACAATACAGTGTTTAAAGAAAGAGTCATTCAAGTAACACTGCTGCAGTATTCAGCTGTTCTCTGTCACTAACAATTAAAGGATCCTCCAGACTGGTAATAATTCTCTAGTAGGATGGTCTAATCTACTGCTGCTACATCAAGGTGTTAAATAAATGTTATGAAGTGTCTTCTGTAGCAAATATTTGAAATTGGCTACATAAAATGGACTGAGCTCTGTTACAGACTCACAGCTCACCTCAGTGAACTGAGAAGGGATAGCTTCAGTGTAGTTTACAGCACCTATAAAAAGTGACTGGAAAATTGATAAGAAAGATGTTAGTTTCCTGACTTGTACATCTTAGTCAGCTGAGCTGGAGACAAATCACAAGAACAGCAAGGTCTGACTGCTTTCTTATGCAACTGGCAGGAAAAAAAATCCCTCTTTCTGCTGACAGACAGCTCGGTGCTCTGTCCCTGCAGCTCAGCTGGGAAAGGCAGCAGAGGGGATCCGGGAGCACGGCTCTGTCCTTGCCACGCCCGGCGCTCCCTGACCCCGCTGCAGCCAGCACAGCCCCAGCCTGCTCCTGCCTGCGGGGCTGCACAGCCCCGGCCCCGAATGAAGGGTCCCCCCAGAAAGGCTTTCCCACATCTACCTCTAGGGAAAAAAACATTTATATTGTATTCTATTCTCTCCATCTACTCCTTCCTTTGCCATGGTGCCTCTAGCAGTTATTGCCTTTAAGGAGTTCTCCTGAATGGGATCACTGCCCTGGTATCGTGGGCCGCACCAGAGAGAAGAGCATGGAGTTAAGGAGGGCACGGGGGATGTGTAAGTTGACATTACTGCTGACAGAAATACTCATTTGTCCCAGCTTTGATAAACTTTGCTCCTTTAAAGCATTCCTTCCAAACCCAGTTCTTCTGTAGGACCTTGAGCACTCGTGGTCCTCTGTTACAAAGTGCAAGCAGTGCAAAGCCAGCCAGAGACACCTTCAAAGAGAGAAATACAGCACCTGGCACTTCTGCTACGCTCTTTTGTTCTATTTGAGTTTAATTCTCTCAGTGACCAGTCTTCACTTTCCTTCTACCTGATGAAATGCACCCATAGAAGTTAACTCCAGTTTCTTAAGGACACACATATGCCGACCATGATTTATTTGGACTAAACAATTATTTCCTTTTTAAATGGAGTTAATTAGTAATTATCTTGACCTAATTAATAGTAGTGAATGCAAATTTGCACCCTCCCAAAAAATTTATTCCAGGAAACAAACAGTTCTTTCTAGTCTCTGCTTGTTCTAGAACCGGCCAGGATGAGGCACGGGCATTTGTATCTCAAAAGAAATGATTGCAAAGGGAGTAGATTTGCTTTTGTCAGTTTCATGTTAATTGACAACCAATTAAATAAATGTAAAAGACAACCAAAGCATCTGGCCCAGGCATGGTTTTCACTGAAAGATGAGAAGCACATTTGAAACAGAATGTTTACACATGCTGGAAAGCCTGAGTCAAAAGTCAGTGTGAGGAGGTGGTGGGACAGGAGGGAGGGTCTGTGGTGTGCTCTACTCTAAAGTGTTTACTGCAGTCACCTTGGGACTTATATTGACTATGAAAGCCAGGTTTTTTTGCTGTACAGAAGCAAGAAATTCAGTATTTCAGGGTTCATTTTAAAAAAGAATAGAAAAGCAAACCTAGCTCCACTATTAGGATATAGTGAGGTTTGAAGTTTTTACAATACAATTTAATCAGATTGCTGTAGCATTTAATACCTCAGTTCATAGTAAGGCTGTGATGAAGAGCTATGTTTTCCAGCCTAGAAACTTTGTATTTTTAGTTGTTGTAGAATAGCACTGAGGGGCAGAAGCAAAGGGAGTTAAATGTTTCTGCTGTTTTGCAGGTGAGCATAGCTAATAAACCCAGAAGTGAAGAGATTTATTTTTGTTCTCAAATTTTAATGATTCCTGAATGACCAAGTTAATTGTCTTAACTATATGAAAATGTGGGGAGGAAGAAGAAAGAGGTTCTTTGCAGCAAGACTTTGAGGTTCAGCTACAGTATTGCTGATCTGAAAATCAGAATAAATAAATCTGGGGCAAGTAAACAGACTCCCTGATAAGAAAGAGAAAAAAATTTGTATTGCTCTGTGGGCTCTGAAGATAAGTGCAAAGGAAAAGATGGGGGAATATTTTTGGGGGTTTTGTCTGAGTTGAAAGGAGAGCAGCTACATAGCTGTACACTTTTTTCCCCACTTTAAATTCTCACATTCCTTTCCTCCTCCCAAAATGTCATCTCATTTCCACTCATTTTTTTCCTCCTTAGCTATGCTTCAAAAATGTTGTAAATTTATCCCTGAATTGATTGAATTTACTACACTGATTCCACAAGAATATTTAAGTTTCTGAAGAAACATAGAAATCTTTGTGAGGGGCAATGTGTGTATGTTATGTGTTAAATTACAAACCCTCAGCACATAAACCTTAGAGTTCTGGGAAATGGTGTGTTCGAGCCCTGGAATGTCCCCTGGAGAGGCAGAGAGAGCATCACTGCCTGGGCATGTGCCAGAGCCCTCCAAAATCCAGCCCAGGCACTGCAGGCTGACAGTGAGAGCATGGTAGTGAAAGCTAGTTAAGATGCACCCACACCTATTCCAAAAGCTAGAGTTAAGGGAAGTCTTACACTGAATATAACTAAGTCTGTGGAAAAAACTGCTGGAGTTGCTGATTTTTCATCTCAAAAGCCTCAAATGGTACCAGTGCATTGCTGAAGTTGAATATGTTGACATTTGATGTGAAAGCAAATGTATATCCTCTTACACCAATGTGGTCATTTATACAGTGCTTAAAAGGCTGTAGGCTAGGGAATAGTACTTTAAATGAAGGGGGAAGCTTTACACCTGTTGGGCTAGAACTTAATTCTTTCTGAATTACGTTCCGAATTCTGTCTGAGAATGCTGGTTTTTAAAACTTATGTTTATTCTTAAAAAGCTTACACTGAAAAATAATCCTTCTGACAACCCTGTTGTTCAATATTCACTGGATAACTCCTAATATCTCTCTGAGGGTTTTTATGCTTGTGCTTTGTCTTGGAATATACTGCTGTTTTGTCAGCACCCTAATATCCATGCAGAACCCTCAGTATGTGCAGCTGCAGGAGTGCAAATTGTGTATTTTCAAGGACTTGCTGCAACTCAGGTCTTTGGCTTTGGGCTTCCTGTGGCATTATTCTCTTCTGCTTATAATTCCTGCTGGTTTTACATGCTGCCTCTGCATTTTAAGCCCAGTGAAAAGGATGTAACATTGTGCATTGTTCCTTTCTTAGCCAGTATGAAGAATTGGGCAAGTACAAAAGTACTTGCTGTATTTTGGGGGTTTTTTCTGAGTATATTTCTGGCAGATTGGGAGTGCAAGGAAGCTTGGCTTTGGCAGCCTTTTCAGGGGAAATGTAGCTTAGTCTGAATTTGGATTCCCCCAGCTTGGTAGATCATATTTTCATAAGGTGATTCAGAAATGGTACTCTGGGGTATGCATGCTCTGAGTGTGCATATTTGTCTTCCTTCACTGCTATTTGTATAGCTTCTTTCAAATTTTTGCCAGGATGACAGTGTTTGCATATGGCCTACTTTGGTTATTATTAGGTTCTTCCTGTTCCCCATAATTGACTCTTTTCTGGGATGCCATGTAAGATGCCTGAGGTCTTTCATATGTGTTATTTAAATATTTGATCTCTTCCATTAGTTTGTCTGCATGCCCTGTTCTGCTCTAGAGCAATAACCTGAAATGTTTTCAAGCCCTGTAGCATTCTGTAAATCAGCTGAAAGTCCAGTAGCACCAAGTGAGGAGCAAACTGGGAAATGTCACCTGGGCACAGCAGTGCTAAAGTCAAAAGACAGCATCTTGCAAAGGGCTAAGGCCTCCCTGCCACGGGGTAATGATGGGAGAAGATCCCACCCTGCAGCTATTCCATCAGCTGGGACAAATGATGAGGCATCAATGCTTTGAGCAGTGTTGTCAGCTGAATTTTTTCTTCTAATGTAGTTATGATCTTATTATCAGCCGAAATCTGCTATATCCTTGCCCTGTTTTAAGATCTCTTTTGAACATTGTTTTGTATTATTAAGTAAATTTCTTCCTCAGCCACCATCCAGGCCTTTGGACCCAAGTAAAATGTGGGGAATCATTTAACTTTATAGAAGTGCTTGAAGAATTGGGATGGGAATCAAACATCAGCCCTGTTTGAACATGGAGATAGTTTTGGAATTTGGGGAAAAGGTGGCTGGTGGAGAAGAGAGGAAGAATCCAGGTTATTGATTTCCTAATTATGAGCAGGTCATGTCAGACACTAAAATCAATAAGCTGTTCACTCACATTTCTGCATGACTGGAGCACACTGTGAGTTATCATGGTGTATATTTTTATTTAAACAGCTGTGTATGTGACCTTACATTAGGTCACAGCCAGTGAGCTAAAGCATGTTGGAAGTGAAATTTCAATGGGATATCTGCTAGCTAGTGAAATTATACTTTCACATGACTTTCAAGGAATTTAAGGTAAGTGTTGTAGCCAAGAATCAAAATTCTCCACACTTTAAAAATATTTGAGTTCATTCAGACATCTAACTATTTGACTGGATCATAGCCAGAAGCTAACTGAACAAACCTGTGCTTGTATGGGCTGAAAGCAAGGAAAAAGCCATTGCTAGAATGTGTTGTTCTGAGAACATATCTAATTTTACTCTTTAAATACAGATTGTTGGACTCTGTCTCTTAATTTTTTATCAAAGCATTCAACAACTGGGAGGCAAAAGCATAAAACACAACATATGTTCTGGAAAGCATTTTATGGGGGAAAAATCCTCAGACAACAAACCAAAAAGCCTCACCTCTTTAGCAAGCTCATATTCATTCACTAGTTTATGAATAACTAATGATGTCTATGAATGTTGTTCCCTTCCTTCCTCTGCTGGACATCAAATAGACATTGTATTCACAGGGAACTGAAGCTTTACAAATTCTGGTGTATCAGGTGCCAGATATTTTTGTGCTTGACAAGCCAATATTTCATTGTGGTGTGGATTTTTTCTCTTTTCTTTTTTTCTTTTTAATTGCTCATTAAAAATTCTTGCAAACAAGAACAGGAGGGGCACTAACAGTGTGCAAAATAGGAATTATCTTACTAATCTGAAAAAGTGAACACTAAAAATATCTTAGCTACCTCTTTCAAATTTACTGGAAATATCCTGCTCGGGAATGGTACAGGTGGTGTTGCATCAGTTTAATCTCAGACATTAGAATTAAAAGCTGCTTCAGTTCAGATAATGGCATTAAAATGTTGCTGTTCCTAGGCTAATAAATCCTGTGTCCTCTGGCTCCTCTGATGAGGGGTAAGACTTAAGCCTGTTCTTTTCATTAGGATTTGAATACATATCAAAATTTTCAAGGTGCTTAGGTCAGTATTCATCCCAAAACTCAAAACTTTGCTCAACAAAACTAAATGCTCTGCAATAATTCTGCAAATTTTGGTTTAAAGAGTTTTTTAGAAGAGAATTTATTTTGGGTCCTTAAGGAAGTGTGGAACAATGCAGGTGTATGTGTGTCATCTAACAGACCAGGCCTGCTCTCTCCAAGCCACGGAGCAGGACAGCCATGATTGTAGGGAGAATTCAGCTGGCTCCACAATAATTGAAGGTGACAGCCAGTGTGGAGCTGAAGAACATCTGCCTCATTCAAGGAGAACTGTTTGGGAAATTAATAATGCTGTGCCCTGTGTTTTAGGAATTAGCTCTCTGTGATAGAGAAAGCATGGCTATAAGATGACAGTTGCAAAGCAGAGAGGTTGTAGGATAAGTGGAAACAGGCTTTCCAGAGCAAATACTCTGTATTGCTGCTGTTTGCTCTTTATAGCTTGATTTGCCTCCCCTAATATTTGAGTTGTTTTGTTCACTGGCTGTATTGCTTGTGAATTTAGGAAAACAAAATTTAGTTCTTTTAGGCAGCAAGAATTTTCAGCCTTTTCCATAAATTTTTAAATGGATACAGTTATGGACATGTCAAATGTTCTTGTAATGGTTACAAATACCCTTGGCCCAGCCCAAAGGTTATTTTGTGTCTGGAAGTGACTCCTGCTGGTGTCAGGGGCCCTGGACCTGCTCTGTCCTCCTGACAAAGTGCTTAAACCAGTGCTTCAGTTCAAGCACAGAAATAGATGGCTGGCATCAGAAGGCTAACCTTGTGTGTAAATAATATCTAGGTTATCTATCAGCTCTTTACAGGAAAAGAATGAGCTTCAAATTGTGCTTAGGCTTCCATAGCTTGAGGGGCAAAAGTCACGTGAATCAATAAGACCCAGTGCATAGCAGAAATGGTGAAATGCTCAGATAAAGAAAATTTCAGTTTCAGAATACAAAACTTATTGCAACTTTGACCTTGTAAAATGCTACCAACAGAACAGATGCTGCTGGAAATATTGCAGGTGTCAAGTGTCATCATAGCCAATAAATTCAGGAAATAGTTGATGGCTTTATTTTGGTTTTGATGCAAGGGGGGGGTTTAATTCAATAACTTGCAGGGTTTTTTCTCAGCTACGTTATCGACTAGGCTGATGTGACCAAACTCAGCCATCAGAGAATAGTTTAAAATTTGTCATGACAAAGGACTGTATAGATTCTGGATTTTAGCAAGCAGCACAGAGAGAAACAGCCTTAGCAAACCCAACATAACCAGGAAGAAACCAGGCAGACAGAGTGGGGTGAGGTGTGGACTCCAGTAAATCCAACATTTGAAAGGACCGTGTCGATGCTGGGCAGCAAGTCATTGATAAAAGCTGGTTTGAAAGCTGTTGTTATCCAGTAGGGATAGGTGGGAATAGTGCAGTACAGGCAGTCATTGATAAAAGTTGGTTTGAAAGCTGTTGTTATCCAGTAGGGATAGGTTGGAATAGTGCAGTACAGGCAGTCATTGATAAAAGTTGGTTTGAAAGCTGTTGTTATCCAGTAGGGATAGGTTGGAATAGTGCAGTACAGGCAGTCATTGATAAAAGTTGGTTTGAAAGCTGTTGTTATCCAGTAGGGATAGGTTGGAATAGTGCAGTACAGGCAGCCAAGAAGATCTCTGCCCAGAAGGCCCTCAAATGAGAGGTGACAATGTTAATGGAAATGGACAGATCTGATTCTTCTTTAGGTCATCTGTGTCCTCAGCAATTCCAGTCACTTCCACTTTCCTTCACTAGGATTTAGCATCATTTTCTAGCAGCCTGCATTAGCTTTCAGTCCAGTGTTAGGAGTCTTGCAGAGCTTTAGCTGGATCTGCACAACCCCATTCTCTTCACTGTAACTCAGCAAAAAGTTTTCATTGTAATTGGTGAGTTCATACAAATGTGTTAGGTTTTTTTTTCCCAAACTAAATATCTTTTCATAATTTCAAAATTTAATATCTGTTAGATTTTAGCTGTTTGGTGTATCTGTCTTATAAACTCAAACTCAATTATAAAAAGATGGTGAATTCTTAACACAGTAAAAGTTTGCCCAGAAAAATCAATATTGAAGAATGACAGCAAAGAGAAGAGTCCTATAAGTAGTATGACTTTGCCATGTACTCAAGTATTTTTGGAGCCCAGACAGTACATTAGGAAGTGACAGATTCATGTAGTTTAGCTGGTGATTTATAAAGTTTGCTAGCTGATTTAATAGGGTGCTAGAAAGCGTTGTTGTTCAACCAAGTAAAGAGAATCATAAAATGGTAATGAATGTTATGACAGTTCATGAATATTTCATTTGGGGTCTCTTTCAGATGCCTATTAGTTTATCTCAAGATCTAGGAGTATATTGCATATAAATCTGATAGAGAGTAGAACTGCACAGTATGCCAAGAGACAGGCAGGAGAGGTTTGGTGAGAGCAGCAGCTGTTTGAACAAGTGTCTCCAAAGCACAGTGTTGCAGTTAAGTCTCTACAAAGTGGTCAGGAAATGTAAAGTATCCAGGGTATAAGGCAGGGCTCTCATATTTCCTGTTTGTGCATTTAGGAACAATCAGGTAGTGCCTTTCAAGCTCACCATCCTTACCCATGACTTCTGAGAGGACTGGTTGGCTGTAAACTCACAGGAAAGCTTTTGTTGAAAAGGCCAAAGGGATTCCCATCTCATTAAGTGTTTCTTAAAAGCAACTTACAATGTGGACAGACATCTTTAATAAGATAAATATGTAAAAAAGACCTCCAGCTTTTCACCTTTAACATCCCAAAGTCTAGAATGAAATGGTTATGCTACTTTAAGTCCTGAACAGGTCTATTTACCCTGTAGTCAATTATGTATTCCATCGTTAATTTGTAATCAGTCTTGAATGCTTTAAATCATTTGTGTGATTCAATGCCAAAGATTAAGGAAAAAAAAAGAAATTTTTTTCCAGATAAGCTGTATTTCAATGTCTTTTGATCCACACAAGCAAGATGGACCTGCCTCATCACAGCAGTGCTGTCCACCAAAAGGCAGAAATTCTCACATTTCATTTCCTTGGCTGTTCCTTAGTGATGAACCCCTTTAAAACAATGGGCTTCTGACTTCATGCATTCTGAAAGTTTGCACCAAATGAAGCAATGAAAGAACAACATGTGAGGACAGGTCAACAACAGCACTATGCCAGAAGTTCTGTTTAATGGGAATTACAAACTCAGAGGGGATCAAAACAAATATGAAGGCCTTGGAGGGGCTTACACAGGTGGTTTATAGGTTTTCTGCCAGTGTTTGCAAATAAAACCAGACTGAATCCCATCCCACAGACTGAAAGCTGTGGGATGAAGGGTTTTGATTTAGCTAATAAATCCTTTCAGTGGTAACCTGTGGCATCCAATGTTCAGCTTCAGTTTTGTGTCTGTGGGAAAGACAAATTTGTGCTGAGGAGGGAAAGGCTTTATTTACAATGACTTCAAATGAACATGTTAGGACAGATTTTCTGCCACTGAGTGTGTTGGGGCTCAGCTTTGTACCAGTTGACATCATCTGAAAGACAAGGCAGGAAGGGCATGGCATGAAAGCTGTGGGACCTTGCAGTTTGTCTGGTTAAATCATGTTTAAATCTGGTTAAATTTGTGAGGGGCCTCAATTCAGTATTAAAATTTCTATAGCATAAATCATTATTTACTTTCAGTAGAAAAAACCTAGAAGTTCATAAATAAGTTTGGTTTTACCACATGAATTTGATGCAAAACAAACAAAAATGTGTGACCTCCCTAGTTTATCCCATTTCATTACAACTAACATAGGTATATGAGGCTGCACCACAGTTGCCTAAACCCAAAGAAATATTTTTTTCTATTATTATTGCATCTTGGACAGTAAAGTATGCTGAGAAAACAATACTTACAAATTTTTCTGTGACTTCTTCAGAAGAAGTCACCAAGATGGACAAAGAAATTGGAAAACATTTATGAAAAATTGCTTATTCAGTTCTGGTTTGTGTCAAGGGCTGTTCTGCAAACTGGAAGGAGAGAAAGATATGCTGTCCTAGCAGATTTGACTTATGTTTACAGTAATTTGTTTGGCCACTGTTTATTACTTAATAATCAATCTCTATTATTACATTAATTCTAATTGGGATATGTGAAATATGCAGTGCATTGACCACATGACATCAGTTTACTTGCTGAATAATTTAAGCTGTTTCCTTCTAATGCCTTAGGCTGCAATATCATTACTTTTTGGCTGTCCTAACATTCAAGTTCTATTGATGTTATTTCACTTTTATTACCTTCTTGACATGAAATTGTTTTTCAAATATGGAAATCTTGCTCAAATACTTCTACATGACAGAATCCTGCATTAGTCTATAATGTATCATAATAACAAAAGAGTGCAACATAAAGCACTTCATTTGTTTTCTAACCTCTGCCAGCCTTCACAGTAAGGGGACAAGAGAGTCCAGAAGGAGAATTTTGGTCTGCATATTTTTATATATTCTTATCCATTTTTACAGAAGGCAGGGAATAATCTTTCTGATAATAGAGAGGCAACAAATGCACAAGCTGTAAATGGACAGGGTGATTTATCCCACTTCACACTGCTTTATAAGCAGTATGTATCACTCCTGTAAGTCATCTTCTGCTTAAAGAATTGTAAGAAATATATCTCACTATTACTTTTATTGATAAAACAGACAAACCACCTTAATTCATTCTTCATCCAGAGCCTTTTATCACAGCATGGTTGTGATTAGGATTCTGATCACCGTGTGCCACTCTGAGATTGAGAGGCTCTATCTGCTCATCTATTATTCTTCAGGAAGCAAAGCTCCAGTGTACCATCTGTTTTCTTACTGAATCTTGCATGTAGCTGCAAAGAGCTGGTCACCAGAGATTAAGTCTGGCAAGCAAGCTCTTGGTTTGCATGGGCATAGCTAAGCATTCCCTGCTATTGGCCTCTTTAAGTTTCAGATGAAATACACTACTGTTCTCTGCTGGATTTCAATTTTTATTTTATCTGGTATTTATTTATGTATGACTTTTATTTAATATTTATCTGATCATAATTGATTTTGTATTTTTCTTGGGGTTTTTTTCCCGACAAAAAAATGACTTGGAAAAAGCCCCAAGGAGCCATAAATAACCATGCTACAGAGCTTTAATTGAGGAGAGGTCTGTCTTGCATTTTATAAGATCTGGATTAACAAAGGCTGGTTTATGCTGGTGGTGCCTTTTGACACAAGGAACAGAAATGGTTCCTGGTATGAACATGCTCAGATAAAACAAAGCAGCCTGCTGGACATACCTGAATATCCTCATCCTATGATTTCTTCACCAGGCTGTACAGACACCTTTGCTTTATTTAGGAATGTAGGATTAACAGGAGGCAGCTGAATCCCCCAGTGATGCAAGTTTACATAAGGCTGTACACAGTTAAGGGACAAGGGGCTGAGCACTGTGGAGGGCTGGCATGTGGCTGTTTGCAGGGCCCCCAACATCCCTGCCCCATGTCTTCTGCTGAACAGAGGTGTAGCTCTGCCATCTCACTGCCACTGAGCTTTCTTCACCTTCCCTGAGGCTTCTTTCCTTTAAACTAAACAATTCTATTGGAGCTTCACAACCTGGACTATTTTATAATAGTCTGTGCTATTCCCCAAAGAGCAATAAAAAGTAGCTTTTGAGGCTCCTCTTTTTGATCCATTATTTAGAGCCTAATTTGTGCTGTCTGCAATCTCCACATCAGTGCCAGTGGTCCTGCAATTCTGCACATTCCCTTCAGGACTAGACTAAAATCATAAATCATTTTGTAGGAGGTATTTAGATATCATCATAGAACAATTTTTTCAATCTGCTCCTCTTACCATGGATTTGATTTTCATAGCAGAGAAGGGCTGTCTGAGGAAACAACTCTATTTCTTACAGACTCTCAGCTTCCAGATTAAATTTTTACTTGGCAACAAAACTTCCTTTCCCAAGATGATGGTTAGACTGTATTGGTCCTGGGCTCAACTCAAGCAAACATTTGTGTTTGTACAAAATCTGGCTATTTTCCTCCTATGCTCAGTAGGACACTGGGAACTGAGCCATACAGAGTCAGCAAGACCTGGGCAGGTTCTACCTCAAGCAATGCAGGTTATTAGACTATGTCAGTAGCAGCAAGTGAGTTTATTTTTGCTTTATTCTTGTAAATGACAGCTTTACTATATGTGCACACTTGAGCAATCAATCTTTTTTTTTCTTTCTTTTTTTTTTTTTTTTTTTTTTTTGTCTCCTTCTCCAGCAGGAGTAAAACCATTCTCCTCTTTAAATATCCCAAGGCCTTTTTTCACTGGGGTTTAATTCATTTTGTGATATCCAGTGTTTTGCCTGACACAGCAGGCCAGTGAAGCCACATGGCAGTGTGATACTGCCTCATGATTCATTCACAGGCTGTAGCTGCACACACCAATTGACAAAACTCATCAGTGACAGAGCCTTTAGCCCCAGCACCTCACAGCCTAAGTGCTGCTGATGCTGCATGGTGCTCATCCACAGAGACATGGGCATGCTGCTGGCAAGACTTGAGCAGAGGTTTTGCAGGCTTCATCTCTGCATCACCAAGGAATTTTGTGTGAGCTTTAAAGCAGCCTAGAAGGCAAAGTTGTGGAGTGAGAGGGTGAGGATGCATATGAGTGTCAGTTACACAAGAGGCTGCATGGCTCCCCTTCCTACTGGGTGATGGGCTCTTGCCAGGGGCTCCAAAGGCACACAGAGGTTTAATCCCTACTTCAAAGACTGCAGGCATGTCTTAGATTAAGCAGTCCTTGAAAAGTTCATCCAGAATGCTGCTCAAAGGAACACACCAATACAGATATTAGCTGTAATGCTATTACCTTGTTTCACTATATAGGTCCTTTCTGAAATAACTTTTTTTTCCTTCCCTGGCCTGGTCTTTTTTTTCCTTCATTTTTGGTTTTCATTAATTTTGATGTTGAGTAGCTCCAGGAACAGGAAGTACAAGACTCCTGAAAACACCTAGAAGAAGTTTTCTGAAAGTCTTCCAGCAGGAACTAAGAATCCCATTATGTGCATTTTATAAACAGCTGGATGGAGCAAAAACTTTCAAAGACAGCAAAGTCTGAAAACTAAAAATGGCTTGTCAGAAATTAGTCAACAAAAAAGTGAAATTTATTCATCCATTGCCCTGGGAACTATATAAATTGGTATCAGAGCTAAAAGTACAGTGTGCTGTCATGTATGACTCTTACCCATGATGCTATGAACCAGTTATCCAAGAGTGCCTAGAAATTATTCACAGTATCTGGAGGGACAGACAAGGCAATGAGGGGTCCTTTCTTCTCTGACCTATGGTCTCCAAAGCAGCAACACTCCCAGAGACATGAGCTTCTGTTCCTCCCAGTGCTGGTTGCTCTTCTTTGTGGGTGTTTTGTTTTGTCATCCCTCCAAAAGAGTTGTTAATCCTCAACACCAGCTGAAAAAACCTAGCATGATCTTATGGAACAGGCTAAAAGAATCACTAACAGGGGTGTTTTGCCACAGAAATCATCACTTACATTTTTTTACTCAGAACCTCAAGCCCTGGGCTATCATGGGATGGCAAGGCCATGTTAGAATTTTGACCAATTGAACCCATTTATGCTGCTGCAATGATGCCCATCACAGCGTGGTAGTTGAGCAAGGCTTCTCTGGGTGCACTCTGCCAGCCCTCAGGCTGGAATTGGAAGGGGCTCCATGCAAGGGAGTTTCTCACCTGAATTCCTGCAACCCTCCCCCTACCCCATTCACACCGTCTGACTTCTGTCTGCACTGTTGTTTGTTTGTCTGGGGGGTTTTTAATAACTACCCTTCATTATCAAAACTGTTGTTGCAAAATGTATTGCCTAAACTAAATCTAATGTGTGAAATAATAGGTGAAAAATTAATTAAAGGGGATACCTGCTGCTTTGGATTCTGGTATCAAAACCGTGTGTGACATAATCCCACTGGTCAGAAGCAGCAGAGTGAGCTGCTAATGGATGTGTTATCTGTGAAACACAGCTATTGCCTTCCACAGATTGCTTGGGGGAAAACTACAGAACAGTGAATTCTCACATTTCAGACTCCTTCTTGATAAAAATAAATATGTTTGATTATTCAAATATATGCTGATTGAAAAACAACATTCAAAATAGATATTAAAAATTGAAATGGCAAGATGTTTTCATGTTTAGAGCCTAGAGCGTGCAAGGTTTATATTCATGATCATTTCTGCATTAAAGACTCTCTATGGCACTGAACAGCTCTGTCAGGTCAGAGCTCAGAGTGGCCACACACCATGGCAATCAGCTTGATGGTATGGAGATCCCTAAGCAGCTCTTGAGGGTGTGGGTTTGATCCCCAGGGTCAGTTTCTTGCCTCTAAAACAGCAGAAATTTGTATTATGTTTTGAACTATGCTTTGTAGGTACCCTGGGAGCCAACACAACACTTTTGTGATGGACACCATAGATGTACAAGAACATCATGGAAATAACAATCAAATTTCTGACTTTGCTGTGCTTAACACCCAGGTCTGAAATCCATACAGAAATTGAAAAATTGATATCAAAAATTTAAAGAAAATAAAGCCATAGAAATACAGGAAGTACAGATTTTTATTTAATAAAAAGAAGAAATTGCAATTGAAAAAATGCTGTGCTGAACTTCATTCCATTTGAAGGGATTTAATTTTTGCTAAAATTATTTAAAAGCACAAACAGTAAAAATATATGGACATTATACATACAACATAGCTAACTTAAACTGCTATAAAACACTTAGTGATGGCAGCTGGAAGTTGTCTTGTCTTGTAGGGAAACAGAAGGTTAGAAAAGCAAGGTTGAAGCTTCCCTTTCTGTGTGAAAGTTAATCCATGTCTCTTAACCTATGGCTTTTATCATGAAATGGGGATGAGGGGGATGAGGGAGTTTAGGGAAGTAAGGCAGTGGGTACATACTTCATTTTGTTTATTTAATACCTTGAATTATTAAAAAGACAGGTGCTGCTTGGAAGATAGTTTTCCATTGTTGTGAACTATTCCATGAGCTATCAGGGATTGAACCATGAAGGATTAAAAAAGAATGAATTTTGTTATATTTATACCTAGAGTGAACAGAAGCCTACACGTGCCTGATAACAATATGAAAGGGCAGTAATTATATTAGCATTAATTCCTTTTTAAACACTAAATGTAGAAGATTGCAAAGTAGAGGAACTCTTTGTTAAATGACACTTAACTCCAGGGCAAACTCTCCTTCTAGGCTGGTAGCAGGCTAAAGTGTTCTTAATCCATAGGTCACTCACTTGAACCTGTCCCAAAATGCTAAAGGATTGGTGGAGGGTCTAGGATCTCTTCACTGATCTAGAGATTCATGTTCAGAAAAGGCAAGAAAATGCAAGAATAAAATGAAAGATCAAAGAAAATTTTAAAAAGAAAACAAGAGAGAGAAAAATGCAGTGATCTTCTGCACCATAGCAAGGACCAGGGACAAAATACCAAAAAAAATCTTCCTTAAGGAAATTGCCTGTCTTTGCTTCTAAGGGTAGCTTTGAAAGAAAAGTATTATATTTACTTTTCAGATACTATGTAGTATAAAAGTACATTAAAAAATAGCATTATAGTGCAGGATATGCCCCTAATTAATGAGTGAAAGACTGTGACTTTACTATCCACCTTGGACTAGGAATTTTGATTCTCATCTTTTCATCTAATGATAGTATTTTTGTACATGATATTAGAGGTTTTTTGTTGCTCTGTGATTTTTTTTTTTCCTGGGCATGGACTACTGAACTAGAACTAACTAAGATTTGATTAAGCTGCCTCTATCCTAAACTGTGTTTGGCTCAGAACAGAATCAGTTCTAGAACAATTGCTCTGTGCAGAATTCCAAGCTGAGGGAAAGCAGAACTTTATTTAGTCCAGCCTCATATTGTGCTCCACTTTCAAATACTGACTATGAGATGTCCTCTTGGGGATTTAAGTGTAATTTCTCTGCACTGCATCCTCACGTAAGTATGGGATCAGGCCTTGGAATCAGTGCAACTATTTGCAGGCTACTCTCGCAGTTCCTGTGACATCTCCCTGCTGGACAGTCACTCTTCTGCAGCCAGTGGGTTTTACATTCTTCCAACTCTCAGCAGAGAAATTAGGCCAGTCACAACTTGGTCTGCAGCCCTAGAGTAGGGGGTGCTCTGTAGGGGGATACAGTGTGGGTAAATGAAGGTGGTCTAGAAGGTAATCTTATCCCCCAATGAGTTGCAGCTGGACCAATTACTAAAGATTAGAAGCAGGCCTGACCTTAACAGGCCACACCTGTATCCAATAAGAACAGTGGTATAAAAGAGTGGATTGGTGGGATCTGGAGTCAGATGGCTGCTGCAAGGACCAGGAACAGGCAGTGCTTAGAGGAGCTGACTGTGAGAAACATCGAGGAGGTAGGAAGCTCTGGTGGTATGAAATCCTTGCACTATAATGACATTAGACATTATAGCTAAGACAACAGTGCTCCTCATTTTTTGAGATGAGAATTGTCTGAGAAAATTAATAGTGTTTTGCTTGATAATTTATTAAGTCTCTTACTAGCCCTCATTGTACCTGGAAGGCCCTTTGGTATCCATCAGGCTCCATTCAGAGCCACCTCACAGAGCCTTTACTCCTGTCACCTTTGCAGGGACATCTTGCATGGTCATGCAGAGCTGAGCTCTGATTCATCAGAGATGATTCCCCTTTCACTGCCCTGAGTGGGCCAAAGGCTGAGCTCCCACGTGGGTCCTGGCTCTGCCAAGCACACACCCGTGTGCCAGCCCTGCCTGGGACCAGGAACATCTCCCACCTGCTGAGGACCTGGGTCTGCTCTGAGTCAGTCTCCTCTTTGTGCCCCCCACTACTCAAAGGTTCTGTCTCCAGTGCTGGACTCCTTTTTTATGGTGGCACTTTTTGAGGTATCTAACAGGTCAGGTAAAGAGCAAACTTGTAACTAGAATTTCTTAAACATGTAGTCGGTACCAGGTGAAATTTTTGTAATTAATGTAGTCTGTTAATTTAGATCCTGAAAATAATTCAGGACATCATGATGTCCAAGACATCAACTTTTTTGGGTGTTTTTCACATAAGTTGAAAATACTGCTGTTCCTACTTTCCTCTTTTGCACTACCCATTTCCTACCAGAGTAAGGATACTAATTTTTGCAGTAGAAAAAGATTATATTTTAGTCTTCATGCTTCTGACTTTACTATATCCTCTTTCTCTACTTAGCTCTCTTAGTTTCTGGCAGGGCGTGACTAAGAGTCAGTGACTTTCTTTTGCTGCAGCCCAGTTTCCCAACAAGATGTTGGACCTGTTGCAGCATTCTTAGTTGCCCCTCCCTCTACTTCTGCTAAGGAACTGACCTTGTTATCCCCTGTGGCAGTGGCAGACATAAAAATAAAAACAGGCAAACTGGCAGACAGGTGCTGACTACACCACCACAATTATGCTGTTACACGTACTTCTTGAAATTGGATAACCTGTACAGGGCATTATTTTCAGGTTGTTAACAATATTTTATGACATTTTGACTCCTGAAGCATGGTAAATTCGAGTACTGTCAATAATTAAATTCACACTGTAATTCCTAACTATTTAATAAAAAGAAATTTTTCTTTAGCAAGTAAAATAACAGAATGATGACTGTGAGCAAAGATTTTCACTTAATTAGTATTTATTGATCTGCCTGTGATCCAGAACATGAATCCAGCTATATATAACACACAAAAATCATCTCTGCTTCCTTCTGCCAAAGTTTACTGCTCTCTCTGCTTCTCTGTTGCAACAGCTTAGATCTTCAATAGGAGCATGTGACCTCAGAGGTACACTGTTGATTGAGTGATCTTGACTTTCTGAAGCAGTCCTGAGTGCACAACCTTTTGTTAATTAAGCTCTGGATAGATGCTTTTATTTAGCAAAGGGTTTCAGGATGCTGGCGTGTGCAGCTTCTGGGTGATTAGATGATTATCTTTCAGGAGGGCATTGCTGGACCATTCTGCCTTATAGTTCATCAACATTATCTCTCATTAAGAGTCTAGCCCACACAGAGAACGAGGAAGGTTTTCTTATCATCATTATTTTCCAAACCACTAATTCCCTGACAAGAATATTTGTAAATCCAAGTTGTTCATTACAGTAGCTAGATGAAAATGTGACCTAGGACTATTGCTCTATAAAGCAAACTTCAAAATGACATAATGGTCATGTTTTTCATAAACTGAAAAAACACTAACTATCTTGTACTCAGAGCTTAGAAAATACCTTTTAGGTCACAGGTATTTATGTACCTAAATGTAGAAGTTACTACCACTTGAATTCAAATGTTATCTGTTATCTCTCTGTCACTTTAATCCTAAGAAATTTAGAGAACATTAAATTATAAAACTCTGTTATTAGATGAAGTAAAATGGGGGCAATCATTTGGCAAGCCTCACTCAGAAAAGAATATCAATCTATTGGAAACTCTGTACATCTTATCGGAGAAGAGATCAATTACAGGATAAAAATCTCCTTGGGCTCTATTTTTTTTTTTTTTTTTTAAATAAGTGATCTAATTTGAATGTGCTGCTTTCAGACTATCAAAAGGCTAAATAAGCCATACCCAAACTTTCATGTTGCTATTCTGGTTAATATTTATATGGACAAGTATCTGGCAGGAACAGGCATGAAATGCTTCACTCTACATAATGTAGCACCCTGGTAGTGTGTGCTTGGAAAAGGAACACCGGACATTATGCAAACAAACTCCAAATGAGTAATTCACACCTCCTCTCCGAAGCACTTACAGTAAATACAGTAAATCAGGAGGCTGTCTGGGTCTACATGTCACAACACAAATGTCCAAACCGGGACTGAAGAGGCTGATCTGCACCCTCTAGTGACCCAAACTTGTTGAAACATTGGCAGCTACAAATTACTAAATTACTTGGAACCTTTCTCCCCTAGTCAAGACCTTTATCGATCTATTACTGCTTTAGGGCAAATAATTTTAAAAAAATCAATAAACCAGGGAAAACTGGACTGCACCAGGAGGTGTAGAAGCCTGCATGGACCTTAGGTGTTATTATCTCACAGGTGCCAGCCCAGCCATGAGCAGGTGTACAAGGTGCAAAAGAGGCCCATAACGTCCCTGCTCCCAGCCACCCATCCCCAAAATCCGCAGTCCTGGCTCACACCCCGGGGGAATCTGTGAGCTGCAGGCAATCCCTGCGAGGGAAGGCTGTGCCACTCCCAGCTTCCTGCAGCCGTGCAGCAGGATTGCTGTACGGATTAGCCCGGGGCAGCCTTGAGTGCATGTTCCAAAATATAACAATATATAACATGAAGGCGGCTGTAGTAATCCGCTGTGGCGAGCGGGCGTGTGTACTGGACACACTTACTGCAAGCCTGGTGATTTAATGGGATTAAATTCTGATCAGCAGAGAGAAGATTGATCATAGTAATGAGAAGATGGGTTGAGTACCTCTGGCTCAGTGGCAAACTGGCTTGAGGAAGAAAGTGATACAGTTCAGTGTACATTATGAAGGAATCCTATTGGACCTCAGGCTTATTCGCTGTATTAAGTGAGCAATAGTGTAGGAAAATTGGATAGGCTTGCATTCTCCTTTTTAGGTAAGTATCTAATGCTTTGCTGTGATGCTTTATTTGCTTTCCAGTTCTAGGCATGAAATGAAGTGTTCAAAATAATTTGGTCAAAAAAGCAGATTTACAAAAAGAGAAGAATTCCCAGCCCAGTAGCAAATGTAGTACCATATAATGCAGTGTTGGGTGAAGATTATCACAAAGAGATTTTCATGGCTGGATTCTAAGTGTATGTTTTCAGTAGCAGTGAACCTGACAGGGAAGTCATCTGAGAAAGAATAGACTCCCAGTGTTGCCAAACTCCAAGGCAACTCTCCAAAGAGGACAGCTCGCAGCATACAGATGAAGTAAAGCAAACTGCAGGGGGTTAGACTCTGGGAAAGTGTAGTATAGGTGGTCTTTACTTGGAGGTAAAGCAAGCAGAGAAAGTTCAAGCAGTGGGCTCCAGGGAATTGCCAGGGAGAATAATTAAAAATTTGGAGGAATGCTAATATGCTGAACTAAAAAAAAAGAGAAAATGTAAAGGTTAGTGAAAAAAAGTAGGTCAAGGGAGTAGAAAAGGCAGTGAAACCTGACAACTGCAAATGTGCTTTCCTGCCCTCCTGGCATCCTCAAAATTGATAAGGAGAGATTGGCAGAAAGCAGGCAGTGCATCCAGCATATTGAAGTGCAACTGGCAGACACTTTTAATGAAAAACAGTAATTGGAAATTGTTCTCTTCAAAACTACTTTTGCCAGAGGTTTTTTTGTCAGGTTTCTTTTCCTGTTCTATTTTGTTTCTAGAACTTATTTGTTGGCTGGGCAGTTACTGTTGGTTTGGTGGAGTTTTTTTGGCAACAAGTTTTATTTTAATGTGGCCATTCTGTCACCTTTGCATTGCATCATTTCAGTTTTGATTTGCTGCTTTGAAAGTGTAATACAACTTCAGTTAAACCTGGAAGTTTATCAGACATTGAATGTGCAATTTTTAAACTTAGGAAAAGTCTTATCAAGAAATCAATACATGAGTCCAGGAAGTGTAAAAAACCACTTAACAGAAGGAAAATTAAGATTTTTTTTAAAAGTTTTTAATGGCATTTTTTTAATGCCATTATATTTTATTTTTACCGTGTTTAGTAATAAGTCTCTACAAGGGATCCAAAGGTCCATCTTTTTCTTAGTTCACATCCTGAAGCAGAAGCAGTAAATAACAACTTGCCTAATGTTCATTATCTGATTAAAGAAATTGAGGCATGTAACAGTGCAGAGGTTAAAAGACAGGGAGGATTAAAGGATGAGTGTAGCTAATTAAGGAAACAGCCCTGCAAGCAATTACATACATGGTTAACTTTAAGCACTTCAGCATTAATAGGACTACTCACATGCTTAAGTTAAGCACATGTGCTTGTGAACTGGAGCTTGAAGACCACATCCTGTGAGATGTTGAGGTCATGTTAAACATTGAGGGCAATAGGGTTGCCCTGTTCCAGCAGGAGCTGTGGATATGGAGCACTTCCTGGTTACCAGCCTTCAGGACAGGGTAGCACAGGCTAATTGGGAAGAGCGTGCTCACCTAGGTTTCATGGTAAGTCTTCCTAGGTTAATACTGGAGAGCATTTCTCTTCAGAAACAGTTTGAATCAAGCCTTCATTGATAAGCATTTCCTTTTAGCTCCCCAAGACTAATACTCAAATTAAGAATGTTTTCCACTCTATCATTCAGCAATATAGAGTAAAAAACCAAGCTGAAAGGGATCCATTCCACTGGGGCATCTTGGTGCAAAGCACGGTGCCTGCAAGAAGTGGATGATGCCAAAGTGAAGTTTTACTTCTCAAGTTCCATTCTAACAGCAGCATAGAGTGAGCTGCCTTGTTCCCTCCCTTGGGCTCTTGTCAAGGTCACAGTACAGCCCAACACAACCAAAACCTCGTGCCCAAAGCACATATAGCAAGTGAGTCTACATTTCATCCATTGTTCCCTAGATTAAAGTCAGTGCCCCTTGTCTGTCCTGAAGGGATCTTTTTTTGATTTAGAAAAGGCACAGAATTATTGATCCAGTAGGATTTTTTCAGTTTGCCAGTTGACATTTTAGAAATAGAAGTATCTGCAATTTAAGCAAAGGAATCAAATATAATTTGGTAACATTTTCTGCCCATGCTAGCTGGGAAAATATTTCTTGCATTGTGTTTGGTCTGCTCTTTCCAAGAAGAAGAAATGGATGTGGATATATTTTCTTGCATTTGGGTTTTTTTTTCTTTTCCTGGTGTGCCAAAAGGAAAGGACTTGTTTGGCATCATGCTCTGGGTTGTTCATGGTCTTTCTGTATCCTTCCCAGAGAAAGAAATAGTTGTTGACACTGATTTGGAAATGGGGATTAAACTGTCGGCATCATAACTGCCAACCAGTTGAGCAGAGAGTAAAATGATGAAAAGTGAGAACACAGCCTTATCTTAGGCAGAGTATATCTCAATGTCCTAGAGTTTCCTCAGTTGGAATCCATTAAAATGTCTGCTTTGTATTTGTTAATTTGTTTTTCAATTCAAAGGAGATGGCCTTTTTTACACTAGGCACTGTAGAAACTTCAGTACTGGTGTTTTCTCAGCTGCTGTCCTCACCATTAGTGAGACTTCATTAGTAGCTGCAATTGTGCAAATTCAAAGGCAGGGAGAGGAAGGCGTGGAGGAGAGAAGGAAATGATTGATTGGGCTATCAGGGAAAATTTCCTTTGACATTAAACTCTTCATTATTGTTGATGTGACTGTCTGAGGCAGTCCTTGAAGAGACACTCCGAGGGATGGGATTTGTAGAGATGGTCCCTTCTCTTCTCCTGGTTGTTGTTCCACTTCGGGGTGCAAATTCTGCAGCAAACAAACTGGGAGATTTTACATGCCAGCAGCAATATGTGGCTGCTTGGCATCACATTCCCACTCACTCCAAAGATCTGTCATCTCACAAGAAACACCATTCTCCTCACTATTAGCAAGATTTCCGTACCCTGCAGGAGTAAATAGCTTTGCCCTAAGAACTCCTCCCAGGAGAAGGTGAGATTGTCCTGCCTTTCTCCTCAGCTCTCATATTAACCAGACAATGCTTGCAATTATTTCTCCTCTGCCTTTTTTGAGAGAGTGTCCATTAGCAAGTCAGATTCTCCCCACTCTGTTCTGTTGGCCCACCTACATGCTCCTATGTACATTTTGAAAATTAAAAGGTTTTCTTAAAAGGTGAAAATCCCATTTAACATTTTCAGCAGTATCTTTTTTATGCACTGGTATGTCTTACACTGCTAGCTTGGATGCCTCTGTTTTTATGAGAAGGGCCAGGTGACATCCCTCTTTTCTGTAGTTCTTCTGCTAACATTTTATCAATTGCTTTTTGGCAGTTTTTGGTTACATTTGAACGCCTTCTGCCACAACTCTAGTGCCCCTGCAAACAGGAGAGATTGTTTCCATAGCCTGTGCAGAGGGCAGGCAGCTCCCCTGCCCTTCTGTGTGTCAGTACCTGCATGCCTTTCCCTCCCCACTCAGCCCTACCCTTGTCTCCAGAAGGCTGTGCCTGGCCCAGGCTGTGCACAGGGCTCGGCAGGAGTGTCTCTGAGCTGGTTTCTGTGTACCTGAGAGCCCCTGCTGGCTCCTTCACCTTGATGGTTCCCTTCATTCTGCCCCGGGAGCCGTGGTGCTGTGTGCCAGGCTCACCTGGCCAGGGCAGCCTGCCAGCAGCAGCTGTGCCTGGGGAGCAGAGAGGAGAACCTGGCCTCTGCTCTGCCCTGGAGTTACCTCTTAGAATTTCCAATGACAGTATCTTCTAAAGGCCCTAATTCTCCTTAAACCTTGTGTAATTCAACATCAAAGATGATATCCAGCTGTGTTCACTATTGCTTTTTTCTCTCTTCAGATCCAAATCTGTCGCTAACTGCATTTTCAACTTTTTCAAGTTCCTCTGTCTTTTGAAGTGTCACTGAGCCTGTGTTCCCCACAGCCTATTCCCCAACCTGCTTTGCACTGTTATCAAGGACTGAGTGATCCTTTGTCCCAAATCCTCAAAGGAATATTTCAGTTCTTTCTTTATCCATTTCTGAGACAGCTCTGTCCCTTGGCCTGTGCACTTCTTAATTTACTCTTAACATTCAATGCGTTTTTCTATGGACACTTAAAATTCACTCTTAACTTTGCTCGTTTCAATCAACATTCACACAGGGACACTTACATGTGCCTTGAATTGTCACTTTATTAAAACCCCTTGCTCCTTTACCATTTCAATTACCATTTTGTATAATATCATTTGCATTTGCATGGTACCTTCACCCATAAAAGACAAAAGTTTTTATTCTCCCTTAACAGATGGGTAAAATGGAATCACAGAGATTAGAGAGATGTCTTTGCAGCTCAGTACAACTATATGGTCTCCAGTTAGAGAGCTTAATTAAATTAGAGGAAAATACTGTAAGCACAATGGATTGACATGTAAATCAAAGTGATATAAATTACAGATCTGAATCATGGAATCTTGATTTGAATGACTGCTTTTAATCTTGGTTTGCATTCACACTTTCCCTTGTTATTCTAAAAATGTTTGTCCTTAATGGAGTGCATAATCCTTCAGAATTGCAACTGCACATAACCTTTACTCCAGGTGGAGATTTCTTACTACATACTGTCCATACATGTTTATTTAAGCAGAAAATTACACATATATTTATTCAAATTCTGTTGTAGAAACCTTAAATTACATTAGTTCACTATGTCTTCAATTTTAGTAGACAAGCTGTTTTTCAATTTGTATCAAGCTGAATGTACAATTACAGCACACAAAATGTATGAACTGAGATTTGGAAAATATGCTGTAATTAACCCCTTTATTTCCTTAAGTATCAATAGCATCATTTATTAAAATATATTTTAGCATTACATTTGTATTGACTAACTTAGTGAATGGGAAGCTTGTTTCTTGTCACTCTAAGTGACATGTTAGTAGAGGTCTAATGAGATTTTCAAGACTGCACTGACAATCAAGTTCCTGTTTCCAAAGGTGTTGATGGATACAAGGTGACTTGTAGGTAGGTTTGAAAATTCCCAGAGGCATCTGTTTGCAAATGTTCTCAAAAACCTGTGCTGGGGATCTTCAGTTTTCTGAAATTAGTTGAGTTCATCCTCACTTGCTGTGTGTCTATTCATGGATTTTGTAATACCAAAACAGGCTGTTCTTTTCAACTCAAAATTGATCTCATTACTGCGTGTGACTTGTTTGGAAAAGAAGCACATGTTCTGTCTCCTCCTGCAGAACTGCAGCACAGAGTCATTTGGCCAAAAGCTTTTCTGCCCTCCTGAAAATAGTTACACCTACAAAAGTAACCAGAAGCGATCACCTGTGCTGTTACAAAGATAAATAGAGAAGATATTAGTAGTGTATTATGTATGTTGTTTGTAAATGTGTTGAGATAAAGTAAAAGTAAAATAGTTTTCTGGTGATACTGCATATAATTGGAAAAGCAACATTCTTCAACTCATGACTTGGGTCCTTATTAATTAAACAGAATTTTGTTTAGTAGTAAATTATATAAGTTTAAGTCTTAACATTTGCTTGGATACATAATTTCACATTAATTTTTTAATAGTTTTAAAATTATTTTACTTTTTTTTTTTTTGTATGACTTCAGTGAAGAAATATTTTTGTCATTTGTCCTTCCCTTGAGCTAGCAGTGGACTCCAGGAAACTTTTCAGATTTTCTCAGCCCTAAACCTTGCTTTCTGTTCTTGGTTATCAAAACCCTCCTGAAGTCCCTGAGAGCTGCAGTCTTGCTGTGTGATTCCTCATCTCTTTTCCTATGCAGGGGGCTAAGCTATTGCTTATCCTTTAAGTGGCTTTTATTAGAAAATGATTAAGTTTTTCAGAGTATTAGATCTTTCCCCAGCTACCACAAGGAGAAGAAACAATCAGGAAAAAAAAAAAAACGAGTTATTTTTCTGTGCAATCTGCACGCACAAAGTGTGTTCCAAGAGATGTGAGAGGAGACAGAACTGGCAAAGGGATGTCTGAGAGAGATGGGATGGGTCAGCCTGGGCACAAGGGGAAGATGGAATTAGGGAATCAGACCCTTTCTGGCCTCTGTGGCTGCCCACCTGGGGGCCTCAGAGCTGCAAAATTGGTGTGTGCCTCAGACTGGCTGTGCCCCGAGTGGGGCACCCCAGGGAGTGGCTGTGCCCCGAGTGGGGCATCCCTGGGAGTGGCTGTGCCCCGAGTGGGGCATCCCTGGGTGTGGCTGTGCCCCGAGTGGGGCACCCCAGGGAGTGGCTGTGCCCCGAGTGGGGCATCCCTGGGTGTGGCTGTGCCCCGAGTGGGGCATCCCTGGGGGTGGCTGTGCCCCGAGTGGGGCATCCCTGGGTGTGGCTGTGCCCCGAGTGGGGCACCCCAGGGAGTGGCTGTGCCCCGAGTGGGGCATCCCTGGGTGTGGCTGTGCCCCGAGTGGGGCATCCCTGGGGGTGGCTGTGCCCCGGGTGGGCCATCCCTGGGAGTGGCTGTGCCCCGAGTGGGGCATCCCTGGGAGTGGCTGTGCCCTGCTTGGGGCACCCCTGGGACACTCAGCAAAGCAGGAAGAGCTGCCCCTGCACCCCCTAAACAGACAGCCATGTGCCAAAGGCTCCACCTGACCCACCCCAGCGCAGACACCACAAAACAGTCCCCACCAAAGGACATTTCTTATGATGTTATAGTTGTCATGCTGTGCACAAAGAAAAGTATGTTTCAGTTTGACATACTGAGAATTACTATTTCATTACTAACTGGTAATTTTAAATAATTCTCATTTTATTCTAAAGAATGGCATTTTAAGAGCTTTAAGAAGGAAATGTTTCATTATGTTTGGAGGTTTTTTTGTTTCTTCTTTCTTTCCTTTTCCTTGCAGCTTGCTGCAAATTTGAGCTCTCTTTACTTTTGTTTCAGGTTAATCCCATACAATTTCCATTCTGACAGATCTTTAGGCAAATCACAGTATCTGTTATTTATACAGCTCTGTCTGTTAAAGCAGTGATATTCACTGCTCACCACTTTAAGGACAAATTGAGGGCCTAATCCTGTAAAGACCTACCTATTTTTATGGGCAGAACTGCTTACTGAGCATAAAGTTAATCACATTAAGCTTGTAAAGCACTAGAGATCCTAGAATGGAAAACATTAGAGATGTGCAAAGTAGTATTTTGACTTTCAAACATTTCTCCCTTTCTCTGCATTCTCCTGCAGAAGGATGTGGGACTCATTCAATTAGACTAAAAAAAAAATTAGTGAGAATCTCAGTTTTGCATATTTTCATTCATTTTTTGCAAAGAATATATTCTTTATACTAGTTGTATGTCAGTTTAAAATAATTTGTCTGCTCAATTCAACATCAAATATTTTATTTCAATCATTAAAAATACACTATGTTCTTCATGTCTCAACATATAGCCCTGTGGAGACATGCAAACAATTATTGCTCACCTTAGTTCAGAAGGTGCTCTCAGTAAATCTTTTTACATCAGGGATAATGCCCTATTTGCTCTTCTTTCTCTCCTCCCTGCTCTCTGCAGAGCTCAGATCCCAGAGCTACTGACAAACAAAAAGACATCATGCTCTTTGCTGAACCTTCTTTGCCCTCTCTCCCACCCAGAGAGCCTGGGAGCCTGCTCAGTGTGGACTTCACTCCGTGTCACAGGTGTCACTTGTCAATGTCCTTTTCCTGTATGTGGGGGGAAAAGCCCTCCATCAGTCTGAGAATGCTTTCCATTCAAACAGTGGAGACACAATGAGGAAAAGGCTTCATCTCAGGTTTTTACCTCAATCAGAGTTTGATATGGACTTGACTCAAAACTCTCAAAATATATTCTAAAAGGGTAGGAAATGTTGATTTTGGCATCCTCCTGATTTCTTTCTTTTGCTCAAATTTTCATTCTCTTTGCTGTAATTTGGCTGCACTTTCTCATCACTCAAGCAGAGAGAGCCTCTGAGACCTCCTCACAGGGTACCTGATAGATACAGGTTGGAGACAAAAGGTATTGTTCCCATGCTGGGCAAGACAGAAAGAGGAGCACAGAGATAAAGCTTTTGCTAGGGCTGGCAAGTCTGAGAAGCACTGAAAGCTGTGAGACACACAGGTGTAAATCCACACACTGGATTTACACTGTGAAAACAGCTGGGCTTTGGCATGGGTGGCACCAGGCAGGCTCTGCTGTGCCAGAGAGTCCCTTGTGCACGGTGACATTGCAGGGAAGCTGTAACAAACCTCAGGACAAGATGCAGATTTATCCTTGGGGTGGGAGTCCAGGTTTAAATGTCCCCAGAGCTGCTGGTCCTGTTTCTCACCGGGGTTCAGAGGTTCCCTGGGGCTCTGGCAGGGCAGGTCCCCATGTGCATGGGGCTCTAGGGCTGGCCTTTACTGCCTCTGCAGCAGTGCCAGAGCAGCCAGAGTGGCTGCTAGAGCCCCAGGACACACTCGAGACAAGCTGACAGAGGGAAATGTTTGGCTGCTGGAGCTGCACCACGTTCCTGACTGACAGAAGTGAAGGCGGCGTTTTTCTGCTGACATAGCTGAACACGCAGGAGAGCTCTGCCAGTGTAGCTGAGAGAACTAGAACTGTGGACTGATTTTTTTATTTTAAAAATAAGTGTCTGTCATGATTGTTCCAGAAATCTTGAAAATATGAGACCAAAATGCCCTAGAATGATTAAAAAAAAAAGTAAATCATCTCATTAATTGCAGTAATGGGGAAGCACAGGTCATTATTTATTTTATTTTTTTTCTTGCAATGAGAAACATTGCTCTATGCTTTTTTAGAGCCCTTTCCTTGTGGCCTGAAGCCAGTGGAGTCATATGTTGACACAAGTCTCTATTACTTGGGCAGAGTCAGGGTGTAAACAGCACATAACATTTGCTCAAAGGTTCAAACTTCTTTTTTTTAATCTTCCTGGTACTTTTCAGGAAATAGGTGAGTATTGGTACCTCATTTTTTACATAGCCTAAGTACTGATTAATGAAGAAACAAAGATTTTTTTTTTCATTAAAGCTTAAATTTTCATAAAATTTATATAGCAAATAGTTAGCATGTCATTGGTTGGAAAATACAGAAAAAAAACTCTCCATGTAAATCCTCATAATGTGTTATTAGTGACAATCCTAATAAAAGTTATCTCAAGCCAGAAGATTAAGGGATTTTTAACTTGTAAATACAGATGCAAAGAAGAAATCTAGACATTCAGGTCAGGCTTCCATATGAGTAAATATATTCTTGAATTTATTAATGAAGTTCAGAATCTTTTAGAATTGTTTATTAAACAGAGCTTCAGTATCTTTTATGTCTGTAGCTGAATGCATTTTAAAGAGTTAGAAAGTCAATACATGAAAGATTAAAATCATGTGACTCACTGGTCTCTCCCAGCAGGGTGGCCAAGCCTGCTCCCATTAAAGCTGTCATTGCCATGGTACCTAAAACACCAACACTCACAGACCGAGGGAAATGTACACATGAAGGTCTTTAACATTACATGTGAATAGAAAAGTAACAATTAATAGTCTTGTACATCAATGTCCTGCTGCAAACACCCATCTTCTCATTTTGTGCACATTCCAAACTTACTGCTCCAGGATTTGGAGGAATTTTTATCAGTCAGGCTTGCCACTGACACAAATACCACGCACCTTCAAACAAATTGTCACCGTAATTGTGTTGTCTGCCCACTTCTCTTGAATCCCAAAGTTTGTCCACACAGCTTGAACAACACACTCTGTTGCTGATAAGGCACTCAGAGGTGACTCTATGTTAGAACAGATGAAATATTTTTAATGCCAGCATTGTTTTCTTAGAATAGCAACCTTTCTGGTTGAAATTTTGCTAGGCTGTTTTTCTATTTTTCTTTTGCATGTTGTGTTTTGATGATAAGCATTTCAATCATTTTAAATCAGAAAGATTGAAATGTCAAATTTTTTTTTAGAATAGATGATACAAAACATAAACAATTACAGCATTGAAGTTGAATTATACATAATTTGCACTCCAGCAGCTTAAGTTCTCCAATATAGTTTCATAACTTTGTCTTACATATTTTATAAAGAAACTGTGTAGATGGAAGACACTTTACAAGGAAAACCTTGACATGACAGTGATTCCTTTCTGGTACTTTATTTTGTGTAAAGATGTCTGTGAGGGAGGTGTCAGGTGAATACAGAGCTATTTTATAGCTTTTATCTGTTTATTCTAGTTGGTAAGTATGTGTGAGTGTGCATGCTTCTACATAATGTATCTTTACAATACATGGTGTATTTTAATATTACTGCACCTTATGGGAGTGAAGCACAGTAGATTTTGACTTTTACAACATTAGAGTAAGCTTTGAGCAAGTAAGAACAAAATGCTGTTAGCAAGTGTGTTGTAGCACAAGTGACCAAACAAGTAACAGTGGAGTTAAATGATGTGCCATGGCCATAGACACACCAGGGGAG
Source organism: Haemorhous mexicanus (assembly GCF_027477595.1). Classification (NCBI taxonomy): domain Eukaryota; kingdom Metazoa; phylum Chordata; class Aves; order Passeriformes; family Fringillidae; genus Haemorhous; species Haemorhous mexicanus. Next base: position 23,265,831 of record NC_082348.1, on the reverse strand, counting down.
GTATCTATAGCCAAACTTTTGAACAGAAGCAGCACTGTTTTTCCAATGTCTCACAGGCCACCGTGCCTCCACATCATCAATCTTTATAAGCACATGAGAGCTGTAAATTAATGAACACGTAATGTATTTAAGCAGTTTGCACATAAATTTATGAACAGGCTGAAGTTTGTGTTTTTGTACTTAGAGCGTCATCTAGTGGGAAATTGGGATTATGGAACATCCCTCCCCTGTTTTTTCAGCTCCAAGTAGACTGGTTTGTAAAAAAGGAAAATAATACAGCAGAGATAGCTAGGAAGTGACAAAGATTTCTTCATAATTAATTTTTACGTTGTTATAAAAAATAAAAGGCACACTAGACTATTGGAGTAAAATGAAATTCTTGTAGACTTCTGAAAAATTATTATCATATATCAATATCAATATGTCAGATACAGGCAAGCTTGAATATCTCATAACAAATCTTCACATATACAGTTTTAAAGTATTTTATTAATATTATAAAGCTATAAAGCTTATTATAAAGCTATAAAAAGTAAAGTAAAGTATTTAAAGTATTTTATTAATATTATAAAGCTATAGCTTATTATAAAGCTATATTATATAGCTATAAAGTGGAAGAATTGTTGCTCCTCAAATTAAAATCAAATAATTCACAAGTTAGGATGTAACAAATCTATTTTTAATATTTACAGAAAGAATATAGTTCTGCATGAGGAAATCTTCAGAAAAATAATTGGGTGAGCATCTCCTACAAAATCATGCCTGGACACTCTTTCTTCTGACACAGGGACTCAGGCAGGTCAGCTTGTTCAAAATGAGCTTTGCTTTAAACCTTAAAAATAAATAGCTTCCTCAAAGGAATAACAATCAGTTTAAGCAGTTTGAACACAGCAGAATTACAGAAATTCAGCAGCCAGTCCAGATTTCTGCTGTTTTCAGCTGTGATGCTACTTCAGACATGTTGAAGCAGAGTTCATAATATCATTAATTCATAAGGATACAGTACTGAATTGCTGAGTCTAAATAAAAATCTCTATGGAGTGCTACTTTATTATTTTTTTCATGCTGAAAATTGGAAGCCACCTGGACCACTGACTAAACTATAAAAGGATTAAAATACTTGCTTTAAAATTTGGAATGGATTGAAGTCTTGATAGAGGGGTTTTTGTGTTTTTACAAACTTAACTGGTTCTTTGAGGCGTAATTATCAAAGTGCTATAAAAAAGGCAATCTTAGAGGAAGTTTTGAGCAGATGACAAAAGCATTGGAGCTTGTGGATGTGAGATACTGATGTTTATTCAAGTTTCCATGTCATTTGCCAGTCCAAGTTCTGTGTAAACATCTTTCCTCTTTACCAAAGACCTCAAGATTTCTTAAGACTGGGGATGGACCTTTTAGTAGCAGGGCCTGTAGCAATAGACAAGGGGTAATTATTTTAGACTGAAAGAAATTAGATTTGGACAGGACATAAGGAAGAAATATTTTATGATGAGGGTGACAGAACACTGGAAGAGGCTGTCCAGAGAGGCGGCAGATTCCCCATCCCTGAAAACATTCAAGGCCAGGTTGAACAGGGCTCTAAGCAACCTCATCTACTTGAAGATGTCCTTGCCCTCAGAGGTTGGACTACAGGACCTGTAAAGGTCCCTTCCAAACCAAACCATTCTATGACTGTGATTCTGTGGTTTTCTTAATGGGCATAGGAGAAGGTGCAGTTAAATTTCAGGCTGGACTGAAAGATCCATAATTTCTTGGCACTAGAAATTGATGGTTCCTCTCTCTGGAGGACTATCTTAAAGGAAAGCTGTCTTACTGTAGAGAAGAAGAAGAGGTATAGAAAGACATCAGCAAAGGAAGAGGTAGCAAGAGAAACAGGAACACAAAGGAAAAGTCTGATAAATAGAAAATGTCATGAAAATTAATAGACAGTAGGAGAGAAAAAGGAGACTGTACAGTGGGAGAAAACAGGGACTGAGAAAAGTTCAAAGAAAATACTAGCTTAACCTCAGTAACCCATTCATACTGTAAGGGCAGAGAATCTCATTTAACATTTCTTAGGTTTCAGAATTCATTGTACACTGAAAGAATACTTGATAAATTATTTAGACAGTTTCAACTGAGATTGGAAAAATCCCAGCCTGTCAGAAGCTAGGTTAAAAAAGGTTGATGCTGTATAAATAATTTACTTCTTTGGGGAGGAAAGAAACATCCAAATGCTGTGTCTAGAGTAGAGAAGTGCTAAACCTGCTGAAGCTCAGTAGCCATGCAGCAGGTTTAAGCTAGCAGTACAAACTGAGTGCTCTTATTTAAAAGCAGAGGCTGTGCCAAAGCTAGGTTATCAAAAGAAGGTCACCATTAAAGATTCTACAGTTCAGTTCTTTCATACATGCACACTTTTAACACCATGAGAGTAGTCCAATTTTAAAAAAAAATTATAAAGCTCCTTTTTTCAGTGATTTCTTGTGGCAACTTATTTAAGTAAAGCAAACTTATCATACCATAGTTGGGTTTTTCTTAATTCATTAATTTCAATTATTATAGTTTCATTTCTATAAAACAGACACCCTCCAGCTTCACCATAACAATTCACTGTTCTTAGCAGATAATTCCTGTTCTAGTCAGAATTGCTTAACATTTCAAGGGAACCAGGTCATGGGGTTTGTTTGTTTTCACATGAAGCAATTATTACTTAATTTTTTTTATTATAGTATTTTTTAAGAGCAATCACCATGGTAACAGAGGAGAGGAATTTTTGCATTTATATTGTATTATGGTTTTCATTTTAGTAAGCAGAGGTACAGAATTTGACAGCAATGACCTTCTAGTGCAACATACCAGCACTGTGTAAAACTTTGAGTAAAGTCATTTCAGTACTATCAGAATTACAGTGAACACAGAAGCTGTCCCCACTGCCAGCTTAGCTTTGCTGGCTGTCACAAGTCAACACTTCCCAAAGACACCATTCCATAAGGAACTTCTGTCCCCTATTCCTCACTGAAGTCTACAGAATCTGAGGAGACTCAGCAGCCCAGGAGGGATAAGGTCCTAAATTCTGTCCTTACTTCTGACCACTACAATCCCCCTCAGACAAATAAAAATCAGCCTATCACTTAATTCTGTGTATGGTCAATACACTCCATGTATTGAATGATATCAATAAATGGAAATATTGTTCTGGCTGACGTGTATCAGATTGGTGGTTAGCAAAAAAAAATAAATACTGTGGATCTGGAAGGTGATTGATGGATTAAAGCTCTGCAGACAGGAGTTAGCTAGAACACAATACCTCAAAACTCTTTCATGTGTGCCCATATATAAAACTGGCATTCCACTTGTCTGCCTCCCACACAGCCCTGCCAGCTCACCAGGCTCAGCCAGGATATCTGCACGTCAAAGCTGCTGTGCAGAGTCTGCCTTGATACTTGTCAGCAGAATTATTATGTGTTCCCTGTGTGAAGGAGATGAGTTTAGATGTTCAAAGTGTTGCCTGGGAGAGCACAGCAGAGTGGCACACCCCATAATTTGGCTGACCTGTGGGGGAGGCTGGGGGAAGCAGAGTCTTTATGACTTTATCAATTCCTGAGAAACTTAAAAGCATAAGGCCCCTAGCATGACAACATCTACTGCAGGCATGGCCATGACCCAGCCATGTGCACCCTGTAACCAGAAATGTAACACACTGTCTCTTCAGTGCCCTCAGAAGGCTTCTTCAACTAATTCTTGTCATTTCCTTCTGTAACACTGATGTGAAGAAGATTCCTTTGTTTTGACCTACAAGCCTCAGTCGCCTTTCATGTCTGAGAGGCTCTAACATCATCTTATGTCTGGGGCTTTAGCCAAGGAGAGTGGCAAATCCCTGCCCTCCTCAGCCTTTGCCCAGGGACCCCTTGGATGTTTCATAGGCTTTGGGATGGGTCAGAGGCAATCATTACTATCCTGATTCTTGTCAGCTCTGAGGTCTGTGTTCAGTAAAGATACTTAACTCTTCACAATAGGATTTGCCTGTAACACTGGCTTTAATTTGGTATCTTTTTTCCATATTAAATCTTTTTCCTACAAGAGCTTAATGAAGAGATAATAAAAGAGTTGGAAGCATTCTCTTCTGCATTTACAATGGATATTTTTACACAGGTAGTTCTCAAAGCAGAGATAGACATTCCAGGTTGCCTAAAATCACTGTGGATGAAGAAAATGACCACCCTCGGGTTTAGTAGCAGAGTATTTATATATAAGTACAACAACAGTTTGTAAAGTCATATGGTCTTTGCATTAGGGAGTAGAGTGGGGAGCAAGAAAGTTTCCCTTTTAGAGTTATCTTTCAAAACCAAGTGCAAAATCTGTTGTCTGCTATGGAATTCTCCCATTTTCAAAGACTAAGCTCAGCTAGTTCAAACTTACTGCAAAATTGAGTTAATATTTTGTATTCCTGATTTTTTTTTAAAAAGCAAACTTCAGAAGAATCAAGCAATTCCTTACTATTTATCCCTTTCAAATAAGGCTTTATTCTCTGCTTGTCATAGATCAAGGGGTTTATCAAGGTTTTTATGTATTTATTTACTGTTTTTCCCAGATTTGTCAATTTGAGCATAAGAAATGGATAAAGGTAAACAGCACTAAATAATTATAATAAAACTGAACAAAAAGAAATGGAGAATTAATGCCCTTGTTAAATTTGATGCCATCCTTTGCTTCCAGAATTAGCTGCCTATTCAGTATTTATTTTCTTCACATCTATTTACATGTGCTACCAGGGAGAAAAAAATCACTAGTGGGTAAATAGGGCATGGGATTAAAAAAAGTCTGTTTCAGTGATATTTTTTTTCTTATATAGAAAGAAAAATATTTTTTTTCTTATATAGACTCTAGTCACTATATGGGAAAATACTGACAGGGCATAAGAAACAAAAGTTTTAATCCCCTCTGCCTTTTATTAATGCTAATGAAGCTGGAGAACAGGCTGCATGGGGAAAGGCTTTCAAGAGTGCAGATACCCCCAAAACATCCCACTGAACTATTGGGGTTCCTCTGTGAGAGCAACTGAGACTCAGCCACTGACTCGAGATATGTAACTTTGGGTTACATTCTCTGTAAAAAAAGTATAATGGCACACATCAGGTGGGAAGTATAATTTTTAAACTGATACAGTATATTAGAACGTGTCCTTAATTGCTTGGTTGTTGGTGTAGGAGGTAAGATGCAGGAAGGAGATGGAAAGGGATATTGTGGGGTGGGTGTGTGTGTGTTTGCAGCCTGTTCCTACAGAGTGGCTCTCACAGGGAAGGTGTCAGGAAGCATCATTTTGTCTAAAGTGATGCAGCCCATCACTAACCTGGCACAGCGCTGCCTTCCAGGCATCCCACTGGGCTCTGCTTTAGTGCCAGTGCCCGCCGATGCCCGGGACCGAAATGGAAACACGGACACCACAGCTACCACTGCGGTCATTGGAAGCATAATCGCGGGGGCTGGCTTGGGGGAGGAGTATTTAAGCTGCATTTTGTTTCTATTCTTGCATGGCTGCGTAACAATTGCCCACTTGCGGGAGCCTGTCCCGGCTGCCCGCCGGCCGTGTCGCTCCGCGGGCCGCCCGGCCGGGCCCGCCCCGCCTTTGTTCCGCGCCCGTCCCGCACGAGCGGTGCCAGCATCCCGCCGTGCCAGCATCCCGCCGTGCCAGCATCCCGCCGTGCCAGCATCCCGCCGTGCCAGCATCCCCGGGCACTGCTCCCTCCTCCCCGCCGCTCCCATTTGCATCTCAATGCCAGAACTGGGCCGAGGAGCAGGGCTCCATCTCACTCACACCAGAGCAATAATCGATTTCAGGCCTGAGTAAGTCTATTGAGCTCAGCTGAATTTCTCCCGATTTACACCGAAGTAACCAAGATCAGCTTGTGACCTCTCTGTAAGATTATTATAAAGTATTTGTCCCTTTGCATTCATGAACAGCCAAGGACACGGTGCTTTTCCCATTTCTGTTTCCATCCTACCATTACTCACTTCTGTGACAACCTCTTCTACAGATACTGGCAAATGACAAAAAAGGCAAGGAAATACAATGGGAAACATTTACACATTATACATGCATAGCTGTATAATCACTAAGAAGAAAAATTTTCTTGTCAGAGTGGAATTAAAGAAAGACCCACAAAGCTAAAGCCAGTTCTATGAAGTTCTGTCTTTCTGTTGCCTTCACTCACTTTCTTCTCATATTATTTTATTTTTTTACTTTCTCTTAGAGCATTAAGGTCAAGACAGTGAGCCCAGCTGCTGGCTGCTAGCTGAGACTGAGCCTTTGAGGTGGAGAGTGGGATCTGACATTACTGTATATTTTACTGACGACTTTTCAAGGTACAAAGTTTTTTCTGCTAGTAAATAAAAAGAGATGATTCATGCTTTTCAAGAATGGACATTTTACACCCTCCCAGAGGTTCTTACAAACTGTCTGAAGTATCATTCAGATGGCACTTGAGAAGAATTGACTTCCTAAAATCCTCACCATCCCTGCAGAGGTGCTTTGGTCCAATTTTAAACAGGTATTTAGTTCCCTGTTTTTGTTCAGCTCCAGATGCTACTCATTTTAGTGCATCTTCCTTTGCACATCCCAGAATAAAAAGAAATGTTGCAACTGCACAAGTCAAATCTGTTTGAAGAGAATGTATTGTAAAATTATCTCTGCATTCTTTTTATACTGTGGAAGTGCTGACAGCACTTTGATGTGGAAGGGATGAGATACAGTAATCTGAGGGGCTGCTATGAAAGGAAAGACATGCTTTAAGCTGGAACTGTACAGAGAAACACACAGTAATGACAGCTTCACACAACACCTAATTTGATTCTTTCTTTGTACCACAGTGAATCTTTAAACCACATCCACCTGCTAATGAGCAGGGAGGCTTCTGAGCAGAGGTCACCTTTCTCCCACTTTTGTAAAATTCACTCCACCCCACCTATAAAACCATCCATTATCACCTCCTCTTCCACAGCATTTTGTCTTTGGTGAGTTTGCTGCCACATAGAAAACAAATCAAGAAAAGGAAAAATTAGAGCCTGTTTTTGCAATTGAAATTACTTCTAATTTTTAACTAGGAATTACTTCTACAGATGGGGAAATTAGTTACAAATATTCCTAAAAAAAGGAGACTGCTTCTCCTCTGTCCTCTGCCCCAAACCCAAGTAATTTACAAATGCAAAGCTGGAATCCTGGAGTTTCCAGCAGGAGTAACATTACGTACATGCTTGCAGATCATTGCTGAACCAGCAGTGACTTGCTGTGTGGTTTCATACTTTGGTATTGCCAACTCAGGTTGGGAAAGGTTGACTAAAACTGGTGAAAGCAAGAAATTTCAAGAGCAGAATTATTTTCTGCACAGAGAAATGTCCTACTCACTCATACATCTATTGAAGGTTCAGATTTGTTTGGCTCAAAGCTAAAAAGAGCAAATTCCAGATTTAGGGCAAAATTGAATTTTGAATGCTAGAAATAAATGCCTCAAGTTATTTTTATATTTACGAATGTTAGATAGTGAAATGTTTCCTAAAGCTCAGAAATTTGTCAGATTATTAACCAGAACAAAATAAATCCACTGCATTGCAAATAATGCCCTGAATGCCTGGTGAAAGGTCATGCTGATTAGCTGTACCACAACTTCCCTGTGTTGATACTAATCACAAAACACAAGGGACTCACCCCAAAGTGTCTGCCACTGTCACAAGGCACCCAAAAACTATTTATTTCATTTTCCCAGAGGACAGTTTATTCTCCCATCCCTAAAGTACATGCTGTGATGCTAACAGACTGGAAAAACTAGACACATTTTGTCAAAGCTATGAAGATGCATTAAATGATTATTAAGAGAGTAGATCTTTATCTACATTTATTTGAGAGGCCAGTATACCCTTTAAAATATTACTACATGGATGCATTTGACAGATAAATTACAGCACATTTTTTTATTATTAATAATTAGTTCCTAATTAGTTGTAATTCTAGTATCAGGAGGAATAATTATGTTTCTAAACTCAGTGAGCTAAAGCATGGACACACTCTGTGACCTAAAAGGAGTTTATAATTTCCATGTAAAAATATTTAGTGAATATGTAATGAAGCTGTGGGAGGCTGCAGGGTCTGGGCATCTCCTATGGAGAGAACAAAGCCTCATGTCACAGCATTAAGCTTCATTCTGCTGCTCTCCCACAACCAAGAGAACACTTTTATTCTTTGGAACTTGGGAGTACCTAGGAATGCTATGATTTATTTCTTCTGTATGTGTTTTATAGTACTTCCTTTTTCTCATACTCATCTTCATTCAGGCAAATCTGTGCAACTCAGAAATAACCACATCTGACCTTACCAGCTGCCTGCTTGGTCTGAACATTATCTTGTTACTGCATTCCTGCTCTGGCACAGATCTCATCACAACACAAGGCTCTCACACTTATTTGCCAGTCTGAAAAGCTCTGCATATTGGAGAGTTCTAGGTGCTGACTTCCACCTCTAAATCTCTCAGAGACCTAGGACCTGGCTGAAAAGGGTCCATAGAGATACACCAGAGAAAATGAGATCACTCTGCCAAAGAGAGATATTAGCAGGCTTTTTTGGGGGACCATGCCTTCTATTTAAATTTCTGTTGTAGATGAAGTCCTGAGGTGTTCCTGTGACAGGTTACTGAAAGTTATTTAAAGCAAACATATGCTCATATGTGGGGGTTTTATTTCATTTATGAGTTTCAACTTCTGGCAAACCCATGCAATGAAATGGAGAGAAAGACAACAAATGACCCAAAATTCTGTTTGTAGTAGGTGTTTTTCATGGTCAGAAAAAATCTCTTGACACTTAAAAATGTTTAAAAAAATTTATCATTTCAGGTTATCATAAAAACCTGCCTCTCTGAGTTTTAGAGGGTATTTTTGACTATTTTTGCATATATTTAATGTATTTTAGCAAAATACCTAATAGACTTAGTGTTTGTATTTTTATGACTGCTGTAACTAAAGCTGTTCCTTGTTTATTCTCTCTTTGTTCTTGTTCACTTCACACTATCTTTCTTCTCTGTTTATCCACACACAAACAAACAAACAGTGCTTCCTGCTGCCTCCCAGACCACTGCCAGCTGTCCTGATGTCAACTGGCAAAGGACAAAAGCAGCCCTGCCATAAAGACCTTTGCTGAGAAGTGATCTCTGCAGCCTCCTCCCTTCCTTCAGAGTGCCAGCAAAGAAAGCACAGCTCTCCAAACTGGACCCATTAGAGGAATTCAGTCATTTGGGTAACTTTCCATGATTGGGCATAAAACAAGAAAACCAAAACAAACACTCTTTCAACTGTTTTTCAAACCAACACCTCTGGTTCCAATGCTGGGCAGAATTTTTATGTTCAGAGAATTCATATACTGATGAATGGTTGACTTAATTTTCTTAAATTGTCCCTTCCTGAAAAAAAAACTCTTGGGGGCACTGTTTCGTTACTAAAAGAAGGGAAGAAAGTTGAGAAGATTAAGATGCTTCTGTTCTCAGAATTGAATTTCCCACAATGATACACAGTGATCCTATTGAGAATAGCACATGAGTGACAGAACTGCTGTTGGTAAATTTTGGGACTATGAAAAACTCCTCAGTGTCAAAATTAATCACAGTATCAAAATAAATCAAGGTAATTCATAACTGCAGCTGAGAAGCAGTGTAATAATATTTACAAAATTTACGAAAGGATTTCCAGAACAGTTCATTAAAGCCATAGGTAGGAGGTGGGGGAAAAGTCCATATTATTGATAAGAACTCACAGGGTGGAAAACAACAAAAGCTATTGGATTTATTAAAAAATAATAAAACATTTTAATTCCTAGAGAATCTGTGTCTAAAGGAAGTAATTCTAAAAATAATTAACAAAACACTATCTTTCATAATAATTCTCATACAAGCAACTTACCTATGGTCCAAGTCTTGCAAAAAACCACAACAAAATCCCAAACCCTCTAATCCTTACTAAAATATACTGGGAGGAACACACACACACAAAGTGTTCATATCCAAAACAAACCAGATTACTTTCAAAGATTAAGATTATAGCAAATGAGATTTCTTAATTTGCTTCTATAGAGTAAACTCAGCTAAAGCTAAATCATCCAAGTAACAGTTAGGGAACGTCTTTTGTAAGTTTGTGTCACTTGATGCTTCTTGACCTGTGGTCTTTTTTAGGACTACTGAGTCTTAAATATACTGGATCAGGTGGGTATTTATGCTTCTTTTCAGCTCAGTCTATTGAGGAGGCTGCCTGTCCTTGCTTTAACCTACTTTCCCTGCTAAAGTCATTCTGCCTCATAAGCCCCATGGAGATTTGAGAGGCAAAGCCAGTTTATTCCTACAGTGGTCCCACTTTGTTCAGAAATATTGCCAAAGGCTCATTTGGAAACCCTTCTCACAGGAAACAGGAACATTTGGTACTTTGCAAAAACCGTAAGGACTCAACTCAAAATAGAAAGGTACAGTTAGCAACCGTAAGAGGAGTGTACTGCTTCCCTTCAAATATAACATCTGAGGAGAAAGCCCATTAAAAATGGACAAAAGTAATTAACATTCATCACATATTCATACATGGGGTGATCCTAAGCATTAACTGTTGGTTAACTGTTTGACATTTATTATTTATAATACAATATATTCTGTTTCTGGTGTGGAGTTTACCACACATTCTGTAGCAGAGTTAAAGAAAAACACTACTTTTGTGTGCAGTTTTCATGCTGCATTTTATGTCTTAAAATGTAGAAGTCTTTTCACCATGATGAAAAAGGATGGGACAGTCACAATTACATATTTCGGGGAAAAAAAATAACCATTAAAAAAAAAATTGTGAAAAATCCAAATATATGTTTCTATGCTGGGATACCTCCTGTGCAGCAGGACACAGAGTGACAGATGGAGGGTGCCACCTGTATCCAGACAGGGTTTTTATTGGCACTCTTCAAGATCACTTTGTACCTTCTCAAGGGAACACTGTCATTGCTTTATGTGATTCCCCCCAGTGAAGATAAAATCTCTCTTTCCAGAAGGAGATCATTTTTTTACAGTGCTCAGCTGCACTCATGGCATCCCCAGAATTTTTGTGAAGTGAATACTTCACCAGAATTAGGACAACAAAGACATATTAACACTCCAGTAACAGGATGGCTGAATTTCCTACCCTGGGTAGCTGAGAGGAACCATGCATGGCCATGGTGGTGTAGGGAGGAAACAGTGATTGGGACTAGAATTTACCCTTAAAATTAAAAAAAAAAAAAAAAAAAGAAGAAGAAATCCCATCATACAGTCTGTTTCTATTTAGACTATACAGCAAATCTGTTCTAGTATTTCTATGAATAGTTTGTTTCTTTCTTTATTTATATATTACTTATAGGAGTTCATCAAAATAATAGTGCAATCAATTTGGTTTTACTCCATTAGCTGTGCTTTGGTGTTTGAAGATCTTCTGATCTGCAGATCATAATGATAACTAAATCATCAAATAACAATAATCTTGCTCCTCAAGTTGCAGTGTCCCAGCCCTTTGGAGAAATACAGCCATATGCCATAGGAAAAATAGTGCCCATTTTTAGCACATGCAACACCAAGATACAAATCACATCACAGGCAGAGTTAATTAAGTCAGACACCTACTGTTTGCCTATAATTTGAAACAGCTATTAATTTGAAGGTCTGCTGTAGTGCTAAGATGAGATAATTAACTGATGCATTGTGTGACATGATGAACACATTCCTAAAGGGGCTTGTTACTGTGACTTTTTTGGGATAACACAGTAAAATTTTAGACAATATACCACAGCAGTTTAAAGGGGACAAAAATACTTTCAGGTCTTTCTTAGACAAAGTGAGGAAAAGGTCAAGAGCTCTTACCATTGATTATACAGTGTGCAGAACCACACAGCTGTTAAAACTATCAAAGGAGCATCAACATTCTGGCACCTATTTTTGTTAGTTTAAGTAAGTAATTTTGGTAATTGCTGTGATTTTTAAAATTATTTTTTTATTTATAGTATATAAATACACAGGTCTGCATTTTGTTTAAAATGGTATTGAATTGCATACATGGTATCACTATCACTCTAAAGGAATTTCTTTTATTTATTTAGTGTACCTATCTTATTGACTGAAGTATCTTCTTTTCTCAATTGACCCTCTACCTCTTCCATTTCACACCATTAGAAAGCTCTTCAATCCAGGAAAAAAAAAAAAAAAGACATTCTGAGTAGGCTAAAGAACAATTTCTATGATATGAAATAGGATTGAAAAGATTAAAATGAGAGACAGGAGACAGAGTGCAGGCTCTGCCAGGATTTAGACCAACAACATTCACAAATCAGGTAAGATCCTAGGTTCACTTTCACCTTGAACACAAGTTGAACACAAGTTGATCTCATATTGTGAAGAGCTTCTCTTTAATAAAATTAAAATGTATGACTTCCAAGAGAATAATAGTGGCATCAGGTTTTGTACAATACCTAAGAGTTCCTGCAACACTAGTTGGCTGTTACAGAGGAATTTTACAGAGGTATTTTATTGCAAATATGCTTCAATTTATAACTGGTTACTTTTCTTGTTACTATACTCTCTTGCTTTTATTGTTTCAAATATGCTGCTGTTCTGTATGTAGTAAAGCTCCCTGTGAAATACTTCAGGAGGTCTTGTCACTGTTGTTATTCTGTTTCAATGCTGAAAAAAATGTTTTCCACCAACTTTCTGTATTTTTAAATCTGTTGTAATTAATTCACATAGCTGGATATGCTGCAACATCCAGGAACACCTAAGGGTGCTTAATGTCCTGCCAACATCTAGATATTTTGTCATGACATCAGGACCATAAGAATCATCCAGAAACCAAACAAATCCAGAATAATTAATTTTCATGCTGGTTTTGTCCTTTCCATGCATTATGACGTATCATCTACCACCATGTGTTGGTGCTTTAATCTCACCTGAGATTCATTGGGAGCAGCCCACAGCTCTGGTCAGAGAGCACCTTTCCCTCTGCATTGAAGAGATGAAAGATGAGCACAACACCCAAATGCCAGCTCAGCAGTGAGAAGCAGCTACACTAACTTGTCCTTTTGTTCAAGGCATGAGTGGCTGCCTCTGCTCAATGACATCAACATAAAAATGCAGGAGGAAGATGACAGAAGGAATAGAACATTGTATTTTTTTTCTTTTGCCTACTGTATCATGCATTATGTGATACAATCACCAGGTCAATGCAGGAAAGCAAAGGAAAAGTGCATTCATTCATTCATTCAAGCCTGTCCTCTGGTTTCTGGGCACAAACACACCTTCAAGCACTCAGCATCATGACCCCACCACGGGGTTCTACTGTCCTAGCTCTGCAGAACAGCAGAGAGATTTTTTTTTCTTTAAAGGTCAGGAGATATAAAAACACTTCACAGAGGATAAAAAAAAATCAGCACAAAGGAGCAAAAACAAAATTGAAAGGGGTTTAGTTGCTTAAAAAGGATTTTAGTTGCTAAATAAGCTAAAGCTGCCAAATGATGACGCAGCTCAATTCATGGAATAGCCCTGAAATTTTAGGCAGATATTCTAACTTCAGGGTGCTGGCTGTAGAGTGACACCTTGGTTTGATGAAGCCTTGGAACTGTGGAAAAGAACCAACATTCTTCTGCAGTGTGTTAGGACAAAGTGAAACTGAGGACATGAAAACATCACAGCCCAGAGTGACCTGTACCTGCAGCACTATGTCTGGCTCCACTCCATACCACTCAGTAGGAAAGGCTTCAAACAAACAAACATTAATAACATTAACAAGCAAAAATTCACTGTAAAAAAATTACTTTTTTTTGCCAATCTGCATTCACTATGCTTTCCTTTTCTGAATAATTGGTTTCTCTGTATATTAATTTAACATTTGAAGATGCCTGAATGGACAAGAATTGTTTTCAGTCCCAGAAGCTGATTGGAGAAGAGCATTGCCACAAAACGGAAAGAAGGGAGATTTTAGCATACAGACTAGGAAGTGCTTTAAACAGTAGCTGGGTGGATTTTTTTACTACTATGAGAAACAGCTGAAAGATTGTCATTAAAAATAATAGCAAACATATGTGATGCATTCTCACACAGAATTGTGTGCGAGTTCCACATATGATCATCCTTGTCACTGAGCTCAGAAGCATAGCTTCACTTTGATGAGGTTTCAAAACACACTGCAGGAGTCTGCTGGTGCTTCCTTGGGAAAAACAAATTTTGTGATGGAATGTGATGAGTGTCACGCATTCGAGGTATCAAAAAGAGATATTTCTTTGTATTGTAAACCCATGATCTTCCAGCAGTTATTAAAATGTAATGGTGAGGGGACTGCAGAGCACAGATATTAGATCCCTCTGAAATAATGGTGTTTATGTGATGTAAGGGCTTTCTTCTTTCTCTCTCTCCCATATGTTGCTTCTTAGCACTCTGCATCAGAGATAAGTCCTTTGCACACAAAAGGTAGCAGTAGAGTAGGGACTGCATGTCCCTGACCCACTCTGCTACTGAACAAGTCCAGCTGTGTTGTCTCCAGCCTCCTTTGCTGGCTCACCTCACTTAGGTGACCATAAACTGAAACCACAGAGGATGAGACTTCTCACTCAGCTGATGTGCAGAATAATATCCCACAGCCAGCACATTGCAACAGCTATCTGGAAACAAATTTTGAGCCTTACACAAGATTATAATTCTACAGCATGCTAAAGGTCACACTGATTAACTTGGATGGGAATTAGCTGTGAATAAATTCCTCACTCCTAATAAAGCAGGCAGGAAAACAGTCTCCAATCCTTCATTCTGAGATTAATTAATAAAGCAATACTAACTGCAAAGTTACCAGAATAAGCTATTGGAGCAGCTATGGCTGTTTTTCCAGAAGTATGAGGTACTTTCAGTGAGCTTCTATATGCAAGCCTTTATTGTGGAAGCCAGGGAGTTGATGGAGCTACAGCTGCTTCTGCCAGGAGAGGCACCAGCCCAGGGAGTGCCATGTGGATGATTTTTAACTCACATCATTTCAAGCACAATGATAAAAACTGCCATGGGAAAACAACATGACTAAAACTATGTTTCCTGTGGCTTACTAATGAACTATTCAGGCAAAACATTAAGCTGATGAATGTGAATTTGTTGGCTGAATTACCCTTTCTCCCTTTGAGCAGGTTTAAAAGATTACAATTATGTTTGGTTTAATTACTATTAGTCTCAATTGAATTGTCAGTTCTTTCAGCATTTTCAGTGTGTAAAAATTTATGTTTAAATTTTTTTCTTATCTGAAGGCAAATTTCTCATGTTGGTTCTGTTTTGTACTAATTGGGTGTTATTGTATTTCAAGGCCTGACCATCATGCTTACTTAAGGAGAAGAATTCTTGTTGGTTATTGCTGTTCTAAACACACATAAAGCCAATCAACATGAGTTAATTCTTGTGTGGTTTTTGTCTCTGGATTTTTTTCCAGACTCCATAATCATGCTCCATTCGAACTGTAATTTATTTCAGACTGAGGAAGAGATGAGAGATCCTCACCATCTCTTACACCCACAGAGTAGCTGCATGGCTCCTGCAGGGTGATCAGGATTGCTTCAGCTGGATGCTTCGCCTGAGTCCCTTCCAGGCAATTAAGGAGTCCCACATGCTGACCAAGAAGTTGTGGAAGACACCCCAAGCAAGAGAATGTGCCTGCATCCCTCTTACTGTCTAGAAGTCAGAACCAACAATCATGGCTCTGCTTCAGACTCTGTACAGCAGATTCCAACAGGCTGATCTGGGGTACTCCACCTGCACTGCATTCTACCCCCTTAAAGCACATGGGAAGCGTGGGCTTTGTCTTTTCACTCTCACAGAAATAAAACTTGCATCTCCTAAAGCATTTTGCCAAACCACAAGACTAGACCCACTGTAAAATTGAACCATTCTCCCTTCAACCTGATGAGGAATAAAATCTAAGTGTGACCCACTGCATAAAAGGGACTCTACTTTGAGCAGAGCAGGGAAGAAATGAGCAGAAGGGAGCTTCACTGCATAATCCAGCAGTAAAAGCATTAACTTAGGAAAGGAGAAAAGGGAAATCTCACTTCACTGCTTCTATTCAGCATTAAATGCCCTTTCCTTTTTTCAGTGAATCCCATTGCCCCAGCCCCTTCTCTGCTTTCCACATCCAAGAAGAAAACTGAAGAATTGAAGTCACCACACGTTACTCAGCCACTCTTAAATCACAAACATGTTTCTCAGAGGTTATCAGTAGCCTCCTGGTGGAGGCATCTCAAGAAAGACCTTTTTATTTCCCATCTTTGTCCTCAGGCTCCCTCTGAGGGAAAGCTCAGCTGTCCATGCTCTCTCTCCCAGGGCATTTGGAGGGACAGGCTGAGGGATGGTACATGTGCCATCAGCCACAGGATGTCCCTCTCAGGAGATGCTGCTGCCACACTGATGCCATATGCCTTTTTATTTTGTGACACCTGTTTACACAGCGGGAGGCAGGAAAAAGATTACTTTCACAGCAGAATGGGAAATCATGGAGCGTTCACTGGCAGACACTGGGTTCAGGGAATATCTTGTGAAAGCACTTAACAATTCATACTGTCAGAACGTGTACAAGTGTCCAAATACATGCTGTTTCCAGTCTCCTGTGTAAGAGCCACATTTGCAAATCATTAAGCCAAAGATCTCAAATCCCGTAGCTAAAAGTTATTAGCAGAAAAATAAACCATTCACTTTTTCTGATTATTGTTTCTTAATATCTCTATGTTGGTTTTGAGCAAGGTGTGTTTTGCTTCCTTGACTATTCTGCTTAGTATTGCAACATAAATGAGAAAGTTGACTTTTATGAATTTGTAAATAAAAATAACTACTCTCTCCTGAGCGCAGAATATTTGTATCTGTGACAATATACAAGGTTACAATGGCATTGCTGGCCTTTGAAAAATTTGAGGACAGGGAAAAATTTGTTCCCATTTTGTGAAAGCTTCAAGTGCTGGGGAGCGTGAACTGGTACACTAGTTTAAACCAAAGTGCTTCGGAGTTAAAGTGATGCATAGCGTGATCTCAGTCATGGCCTGATGCTCCTTTTCTCTTACTCTTCTGAGATCATAGTGACAGAAGAGAAGATAGTTTAAATCTGGGGGATTAAGTCTTCAACTGCTGCACCACATTGATCAGATCTGTCCAATCATCAATGTCCTCTCCTCACTATGCTGTGATTTGTTTTTGACAGTGAGCATTTGAGCCTGTACTAATTGTTGCAATGAAAATAGTGCTACATGTGTGTTACATGATGTGACAAAACATTAATACTCAGTACAGAATAAATAAGTTGGTTCAACAGCCTCCAAAAATAAAGAAATGTAGCATTTTCCAGCTCTGAGAAAGTTTCACTGGCACCTTCTTGCCCTCAAGAAGCGGCATGTCCCGGTCGGTGCGGCGGCCCCGGAGCTGCGCGGGGGCAGGGCGGGCACAGCCCCGCGGCACAGCCCATCGCACCCGGCCGGCAGGGGCCGCCCGCTGCCGTGAGTTAGCGCTTCCCGACCCGCGTGTCATCTCACCTCACAAGAACTGAAAATTAACCATTGGCATTTTAAGACCTTGCCTAGCATTTTCCTTTTTTCATCCCTTCCTATGCATTTAATTACTTTCCAAAATCCAAACACGTTTGTGCCTATAATAAGCCAGAGGCTCTCTGTTAGCCTGGATCCATGGCGCTGAATTACTTCAGAGACCCCTCTAGCACCCAGGTGCTGCTCAGCACAGCGCAGGGCCTGCTGTCCCTCCTGCACACTTCTGCAGCTCCGTGTAACCCTCGGTGGAAGGGACAGAAGGGGCAGCAGCATTTAATCCCATTTCCCAGCCGCGCCCAAGGGGAGATCCCCACCCCTCAGGCAGCCCGGCTGACTGCTCCCTGCTGCTACACGTGCTTCTGACGGGAAACGTGCCCTGGGTAGCAGCGGGGTGTTTTTCCCCAAGGATGCTCAACAGAGGAGCCCAGACCGAGCAGTTTTTAGCAGCTTTTATCAGTTTTATAACAGCCCCGGCGAGCGCGCTCATTTTAAACTGAGGCGGGGGCGGTGCAGCGAAAGACCCCGCCCCCAACATGGCCGGCGAAGGGCGGGGTCCGCCGCGCGCTCACCCCGCGCCGCCGGAAGTGACGCGTTCGGGGCCGTGCGCGGCGGCGGCGGCGGCGGGAGGTGCGGGGCCGGGGCCGGGGCCGGGGCCGGGGCCGGGGCCGGGGCCGGGGCCGGGGCCGGGGCCGGGGCCGGGGCCGGGATCGCGATCGCGATCGCGGGAGGGGCTCGGCGGGGCGCCCCTTCCCGCTATCCCCGTTGGGGTCCGGGGGAGCCCCCGGGTTGGGTGGTCGCGGCCTCCCCCTCCGCGAGCGGGAGGCCCCGGGCCCGGGCCGGGAACCGTGCGGCGGGGTCGGTGGGTAGGGCCCCGGCCGCGGCCTGGCCTCTCGCTCCCGGCCGCTGCTGTGCGGCCGCTGTGTGACCGCAGGAAATCGGAACAGACCCGGGGCAGCCTTTTGGTGTAAGGACTTGTGTAGGCACAGCCGTAAAGGACAAAATAAAGGTGCGTGTTCCGGCACCGTGTGCAGGCGCGAGTTCTTGATTGTGTTCTGTGTGTTACAGGTGAAATGGTTTTCATATGCTGAACTCCAGCTTGGATTGCCTCATTGCTGCACGTTGAGAACTTTGGTAAAAGCAGGAAGTCAAGATGAAGAGCAGGGTGACACAAGTAAATGTAAGTGTTCTTAAATCTAAAGTGTAGGATTTAATCACTCCCATGTCACTGGTTATTAGGTTTGTGGTTGATATTTTGTTAAATAAAACTTCCTGAATGGAAAGGGAGTAACATCTGTGACAGACAGCAGCTGTTTACAAGATAAATACTACTTGGAGTCAGTAAATTACAGATATTTCTAGCTGCTGTTGTCCTTGCAATCAAAGTCCTGAATATTATTAGTGTAAAATGTTACAATAATTGGCCAAAACTGACTGAATGCTGATGGCTCAAGAATAAGTGTAAGCGTGTAGAGGAATAGAGAAAGATTTTGAAAAATTTAGCAACGATCTTAAAAGATATAGAGACAATAAGTAGCAGTTAATTTGACAACTGTATGTCATACTATGCATGTTAAAACTTTTCCTTTTAGTAGCTATATGTCCCATTTCTGAGTGGATGGGGGTGATTTTTTGGGAATGCAAGAAGAAGAAATTCAGAAATGCTGTGCTTGTAAAGGTACACAACATTTGTAAAGCCAGGTTTGGGACATGTTAGCAGAGCAATATTGTTATGATGCAGTACATCAAATCTGTGGTATTACTCTGCCTGTTTGTCCAGAGTTGGAACCTTCATGGGCTTCTTCACTCTTTTTGAGCCAACTTCTCTGACTTGAGTGGTTTTTAGTAGGAATGCTGAGGGGTAGTTTAATACCTTCTATTTTCCCAATCTGGTAGTCCTCCCTCATCTGTTAAAATAAGCCAGTTAGCAAAAGCACACTCTTTGGACACTTTGAGTTACTCATTTTGATGAAAATGGACAAGGAAGGAGGACTAACTTGTGTCAGAAAACCTGGTCACAGAGAGCTGAGGGTGACAATTTCTTCTACAAGCATGGCTACTTTTGCAAGGAGATGTGATAAATGGCAAACACAGAAACAGCCATAACATTGTTTTATTTCTGTGAACACTTGTCTTTTTGGTTCTGCTTGGGCAGAGACAGATGATAAAGAACCCATGAGAATGGATCATCCTGAAAAGACTCAGTGCCTTCTTCCCATCTGCTAGATAGGATTTAAATACAGGAACTATTTTGTATTATTCAAAGATTTTTATTACCACTTTTCTTGGAAGCTTAGGATACAGACTGGCATTATATTACTGTGCTGGGAAAAAAAAAAACAACTTAAGGACTTTTCTTACCCTTGAATGAATTCAGTGATCTGCTCTGTGGTGTAGTGATCATTGAAAGGGGTAGAAAACCTTGGTGAGTGTGTGAATTTCTTGTACTGTCTCTGCTGTCAAAGATACTGTGGCTTTAAAATTAAACAGGTGGACGTAACTTTTGTAGGGGTGCATGATGCCAGTGGACAATGCAATGCCCTTGTTTCCTGTCATCATCTTGATGCAGGCAACAGAATGCTGTAATTTTAGCAATTTGAAGTGCACTCTAGTAAAGGCAACATTGTAGCATATGTTATAGCGGCCTCAAAAATACAATTATTGGTTTGTGTATATACACACCCCTCTCAGTTAAGTTTTTGGAGATAACAGCTGCCATGCTTTTTATGGAAGAGGTGTCATTATATTCTGGTCACCCAGAGTTTTAACTGGTTCTTTGGTGGGTCAAGAATTGATGTGCCAGTTGGTGGAGGGGGTGCTGCTTCAATGAACAAACTGAGTGTTGCTGCAGGGAGTTCCATCAAGGTGCATAAGGGAATGCTTTTGTTGAGTTTCTGCATCAAGTGTGACGTTCCTTATTTCGCAGATAATCTCTCTGTGACATCATGAGATTGTGGTTCTGAAAAATCATAAATAATATTTTAAAGGAAGAGATGACCCTTGCAATGAAAGCACTCAGGTTACAAATGCTGCTGCTTGACTCTACCAAATTTGTTTAGGAACATCTTAATGAATGTCTTTCTGTGTTTGTTGCACATGCTGTCACATTCTGATTTTTGTATGACTCCATACTTATACATGTCATGGTTCAACCCATGGAATTTGGTGTGAGCTGTTTAAGTGTGTATCACTTACACAATCCTGCAAATCTGCCAAGGAAATCAGTACAACTCAGGTGTTTGTAATTTATGAATCTAGGAATGACTCATTAGGAAATAAATTGTGATTAGTAAAAAGGGGGAACATAAGGAAAAATAATAAAGGGAATTTTTAGGAGAGAGGAAAGACACTGTTTAAACATGAAATGGTGGAATTCTCTTTGTGATAGTGTGTGTGATACAACAAATTAAAATGGCATCTGAAAGAAGGAAGCAGGAAAGGCAGACCAGTGGTCCATCTACTGTAGTCTCCAGCAGTAATTAACAACAGATGTCTTTAAGAGTTTAGGAATAGGGCAACTATAAAAGTACTTGCCCATGTACACTCCCACTCTCCACCTGTTTGCAGCTTCCTGAGCCTGATAAAGTTTTTTGGTAACCCTTGTGGATTTTTCTTAAGTGTTTGTTCCGTGTCTTGAACCTGTGGAAGCACTTGGCATCTGCAGCATCCTGTACTGGGATGTCTGGCTGTTCAACTGCTTGTTCCTAGAGAGCCAGGAACCTTTCCTTGTCATAACTTAGTGCCATCAGCTTTATTTGGTGGCCTTTCTTGTAAAGGAGTGGGAACTGAGGCATGGCATGCTTTGATCTGAAGATAGGTGCTGACAGTCATGTTGGGGCTTGATTTTTTTTTTTCCTTTCTCTTTCCTTAAAGCACGGTTCCAGTCATGACAGGAGGGAAAACTACAGTTCCCGACATGACAGTTTGTCTCCAGAGGACAGGTAAAATGACTGATTTTTGTATCCTTCAATTCTGTTATATATACCTCACATAGTGAGTTAGAGAAGTTAAATCATCAGATGGTTTCTTTTTATATATTACCTAACTAAGTGGTAAAAAGCAAGTGTAGATTTAATAAAATACTTGAGTGTCAATATAACAGTAATTAAATGGATTTGTTACTAAAACTTAGCATTTAGTTAAATTATCATGAGACTTGAAAGTGGAAATTACATGCTAGCTTTTTTGCTTGGAGTCACATATTGCTGATACCACAGTTATCATTTTTGGGCAAGATTGCTTCATGCTGTACAGGCAAAGTAAGTAGAAACAAATTAATACGTGTGTTCGAGGAGTACAAGCTGCTGAATTTACCATTGATATTTGATGTTACTACTACTATTAAATGTTAAACATGTAATTTCAGATTCTAGGAGCTTTCTTTTACAATGCTTTGATTTTTGATAATTTTTTCCTGATGACAAATTATTGCTAAAGTAGACGCTTTTATTGGAGTGACACATATTTTAAAACTCACGTTGCAGAATTGGAACACTTCTGCATTGTTACGTTATATTGCAAGTATATATTGATACCATTGCTTTTCTCAGCCTCTTACTAAAAGTTTTTGTGTCTTGGGTTGTGAGTAGGGATATGGAGCGTGACAGGTCTCGGTCTCCATCTCCCAGGAAGAGGAGGTACTCTGATGACAGCAGATATGATGAGGAATATTCAAGACGAGAATACTATGATGACAGAACTTCAGATGGAAGGTCTGGAACCCTTTCTTAATCAGTAATGAAATACTTACTTTTAAAGAGTAAAATGTGAAAGTTTTTTACGTACACTTGTGTGTTTATTTTCCCTTTAGAAGGATGGAAAGGGGGAGAGACAGACACTATGAGAGATGGGAGGACAGAGAATATGATCGAAGGAAGCAGAGACGATACTCATCACCTGACCGCAGGAGTCCGGAGAGGTCGACAGGCCAGAGCTCACTTGCCCATGATGAGACCACCTCAAAGAAGAAGAAAGAAGAAGTGGATCCAATCCTCACTCGCACAGGTGGTGCATATATTCCACCTGCCAAGCTCAGGATGATGCAAGAGCAAATCACTGATAAAAATAGGTGAGTTCAAAGTTACATAGTAGGTTTTTTGCTGCAAGCAAAACAGTTAAGATGTTTAGAGAATGTTGGGAAAGATGGGATCCCTTAAGGGTTGTGATCATTGTTTTGAAGGTGTAGTTCTATCAGAAGAGAGATAAGAGTCAGATTAAACTGTACCTGCTTCTGCTGCAAAGTGGAAATTATAAACTAAAGCAGGATACTAAATGTAGCTAGGATTTTTTTGGAACATCTTACAAAACAACATCCTGGGTTATATCTGCAGAGAATTACACTTAGGTTTATTATGTTGGGTCAATGATTTTCTATTGCTTGAATGTATAATTGCAAACAACTCTTCACATTTATGCAGTGAATATTTTTAATTTATTTTGATGATGAAATGAAAATGTGACTGTATGCTCTATATATATATATTTTGCTCAGTGCAACTTCAAATTTAAACAGTAGTAATTTGTGATACTCTGTAACAGCTTGGCATACCAGAGGATGAGTTGGGAAGCATTGAAGAAGTCGATCAATGGTCTTGTCAATAAAGTGAACGTTTCTAATATAGAAAACATCATTCATGAGCTCCTTCAGGAGAATATTGTTCGGGGAAGGTAAGCCTTAGTATTTTAAAATAATTCTTTTGCTTTTCTGGAGCATGTACACTCTTCATGTGTACACTGTTGTGTGTGCTATTAGTAGTGTGTGGGTGTTAGTCAGATCTTAGTATTAACCTTAGGCCATATTGTCCTATTCAGAATAGCCCCTTACTTGGGAAAGGGATTGTATGCTTGGTGGAATAGAAGAGTGCAACAGATGGTGTATGTCTCCTTTTCTTAAGGTTTTCCCAATGCATTTTACTTGAATGACTTGTAATTTACAGCTGTCACTGTTTTTTTTTTTTTTTTCAGTGCTTCATTATTTTTTTCTGGGCCAAATAGTATTTTAGCCACTACTGAGCAAAAAAAGTTTTACTGCAGTTACCTGTTGGTGTTGTTTGCTGATGCATTGTAAAGAAAAGACCATTATGCTGTTGTAACTTGGTAGATCCAAAAATAATTCTGTTAGGTTTCAAACAGATAGCGACACTTCCTCTGCCATGAATTTATTTGAGGAGTGTGTTACTTTTCGTGTGTGTTATATTTGATGGGAATATCACAGTCAGGCAACTAGCATAAAAATAAGAGAATTAAGTTATTAAGTAAAATCTGGACAGTGGGCAGATAGTTCCTGAGTGTGATTTCTGTTAAAAGTAATAATGAAGTTTCACGCTTTATGTTGAGCTGCTTTTTACTTGCCTGTATTTCAGTCCCTGAAATTTAATTTTCATACTAGCAATAATATTTTATATTAAAAATGAGCTTATTGAATATTTTTAGAATGCACTTTTCTGTGGTAGTTTTTGTGTGTGGGTTATAAATGTCAAAATAATATAATGTATATGGAAAATGGCACCATTTCCCTCTGTAGTTGGTTCTGTACTTCCAAACTTGCACAAAGGTGCAATTAAAAGTAATAACATGAACTTTTACCTGGCTGTCAAGTCCTTTCCTGAGGTTTTAAGTAGATGATAAATAAGAGCTGAAACAGACCACTTTCAGTGCAAGCAAGAAGTAACTAATTTCAAAATGGAAATATTCTGGTTTTGTGCACTAGTAGGAAATGAGTTCTATTCCACTTGTCAGTGCCCCAGTAAGTAGGAATAAGGTCCCTATGCACTCTGTATTTATTACTCTGTAGGAGTTTTTTTTAGGATTTCAGTAGACCAGAGGGAAGGTAGATTTGGATATCAGTGTGTACTTTGAAAATTCCACATTTGGAGGTTTGTTTTGTTTTTATCCTCACCCACATGTAGTTGAGTAATACAGCAAAAGTCAAATTCTGTGTGCTCCTAAGCATTACAAAAACCAAAATTGAGAGGAGGGGAAGCAAGTTACAGATTCTTCTCAAACTTTCTTCATAATAAATGTTAGAGATATTTGAATAATAAAAGAACTATTGTCTCATGAATCCTTTGTTTACATTCATTTAGGCTCTAAGTAGTATTTTATAATCAGTCGAAGTTGAGATTAAAAAAGGGACAATTGAAGGATACAAGATGGCTTTCTGCATGCTTAGTGTTTTTAAATGTAGCTGTAATATGAACAATATTTAGTGAAAGATTAGGTAACAGTCTAAGGACTTTTCAGTTCAGAAAGATTTGTGCAACACATTTTGCAAAATTCCAATTGTGGCATGATAAACCATGATTTGAAAAAGATCATCTGGTTTCTTCCAGCTACTCCAACTGCACAACGCTATTTCATGTGGTAAGTTCTGAATAAAACCATTACATGCTTTATTACCAGGAAGGTCTTTAAAACTTTCCTATTTTTCCAGGGGATTGCTGTCTAGATCCATTTTGCAAGCTCAGAGCGCCTCTCCGATTTTCACTCATGTTTATGCAGCTCTTGTGGCAATCATCAATTCCAAGTTTCCAAATATTGGTGAATTGATCCTCAAGAGGCTGATACTGAATTTTCGTAAAGGGTATCGCAGAAACGACAAGGTATGTAAAATGTAAAGGAGCAACCTGCTGAAATGTGGAATTCTGCAATGTAACTGTGTCAAGTGTGTACAAAGGAGCACAGCCAAGACATGGGTCAAGACCAGTCAATGGGACATTTAGTAGCATTAGAGTGTGGTGAAAGTTTGACAACCTGTTCTGGATTGATACTGTGATAGTTTGGGGTTTTTTGATTTGGGCAGGGGTGTTTAATTCTAATTTTTTATTCTTGAGTGTACAGTCCTAATTGTGAACAGCTACCAGTACCCTCAAGTAGTTTCATGACTGTAATTTGTTTGTGAGATGCATTAATCTGTAGTATGTCTGGGCTAGGAATTTCTTCTTCTATATGCTAAAATTTCCTGGTTTATTTCTTTTGCAGCAACTCTGTCTAACATCTTCAAAGTTTGTTGCACATTTGATGAATCAGAATGTGGTATGTTTCTTTGTTTCTACTCAATCCAAACCCTTTATGGCTAATTTTTAGTTTAAGACAGCAGTACCCTAAATGAAGGTTCTCTCTCTGTTCTGAAAGTTGCTGAAAGCCTGAGTGTGGTGCCTACTTTAAGTTGTTAAGATCTCTTTATAAAAGATACTGGTAATTACTTATGCAGTTATCACCACTTATCATTGCACTTATGCTCCAGAGCTTCCCAAGATTTCTTTCATATGTGTGTTTGGGCTAGTATTCAGACATGTCTTGATGCAAAGCAAGGATCATTTGGGGCTCTGTCCCACAGATCTCAAACAGAATTTTCTTACAATATGTGTGTTAGCAGAAGTAGACTCAGTTGCATCTGAATCAAATTTATATCCAGCTCTATTCCACTTGTTTATGTGTCAGAAATCAGGATGCTCTGATTTGAATAATGTCAGGAAGCAGTGTCTCAGGAATGTGTTGGGAATGTTCAGCATTTTGGCAAAGAGGAAATTAATCTGAGATGAGTGATTTGCCTATATGCCTGGTCCTGGGAGATCTTATTTAATTATAGATACAATGCACTTAGAACTGGGTTCTGTAGTGCAAATCCTGGTTTGTTTGCTTCTTGGAAATGCATTCTGTTAATTTTTTAATGGCAAAATATTTTTCTTTGCTAGCTTGTTCACTTCAATAGCACAGTCACATTCACTAGGAAATTGGTGTAAATACTGATGGTAAAACTGGATTTGAAATTTTGACTTCCTCTTAATCAGCTTTGCCCCACTACTGCTGTCTTCTGTGTGATTAAACTGCTGTATTGTGGCATCCTCAAAGGCTGGGCAGGTCTGTCCAGTAAATGATGGTGGTGGTAGTGTAATATTGTGCATTCTAATTCTTTGCTGATACTTCTTCCACAGGCTCACGAGGTTTTATGTTTGGAAATGCTCACTTTGCTGCTTGAAAGGCCTACCGATGATAGTATTGAAGTAGCAATTGGATTTATTAAAGAGAGTGGGCTCAAATTAACAGAAGTTTCTCCTAGAGGTATTAATGGTAAGTACAGTTAGCCAAAGCCTATCTTGGCATTGGTATTAGTAAATACCTTTCATGTTTACATTTCTCTCTTTTCCAAAGCAATCTTTGATCGCCTTCGACACATTCTGCATGAATCCAAAATCGATATGCGCGTTCAGTACATGATAGAAGTCATGTTTGCTGTGCGGAAGGATGGCTTCAAGGATCATCCAATCATTCCAGAGGGATTAGATCTAGTGGAAGAGGAGGATCAGTTTACTCATATGTTGCCATTGGAAGATGACTACAACCCAGAGGATGTTCTTAGTAAGTTAGAAGTGAAAGATAATTCCTTAACTGCATTCCCCAAGAAAATAAATTCAAGATTGAATATTGATAGCTTTCTTCAATTTGTGTTTTAAATAAAGATTCTCTTTTATTCTAAAGATGTTTTCAAGATGGACCCGAACTTTATGGAAAATGAAGAGAAATACAAAATGCTGAAGAAAGGTAGGGATATTTGTGTGTATACACAAGCATTACCTACAGTATTTGCTTATTCAGCTGTTGCTGCCAACATTTTTTTAACAGTGGGTGTTATTTCTGTTCTATAAAACTCCGTTCACAGACCTTTCCTTTGTGTTCATGCTACTCAGTGTTGTTTCTCCATCAGTGTTTCCATTCAGTTGTGATATATCTGATTTTTGGCCTCTTCCACATTCTGTACCTGAGACATCCTTTCACTCTTTAGGGGTGGCATCAAGGGGGTTTTTGTAATGAAAGTACTGTGGTCTATGTTCCATTAATCTGGGACACTGCTCTTTCAGAAATTCTTGATGAAGGTGACACTGAATCTGAAGGCAATCAAGAAGCTGGAAGTAGTGAAGAAGATGAAGAAGATGATGAAGAGGAGGATGAGGATGGTAAGTGTATGACTGGTACCTTACAAGCAATTGATTGAATGTAGATAAACAGGAAAGAAAAGCTCAACTTCTTAGATGTGTGGCAAAACTGAGATGCTCAAATGTTAAGCAGTGTTTTCCTCTTAAGTTAATTTCAGATCTAACTGTTTACTAGCAAACAGTATAAAAGTCTGAAAGGAAGCATTCAGTACATGCAGAAAAGGAAAAGCAACTTTGCCACTTTATTGTTGACAATATCAGTTTGAGATACCGATGATTTTCTTAAACTTTTCTATGCTCTATCATATTTTTAAGTCACTTTCAAAATGAGGATGGATTTTCTTACCTGTATCTACATCCTCCATATCTCATTTTAGTGGAGACAAAACTTACTCATTCTCAAAGAATGTATTCAATTCCCAGGAAAAAACATTGATGGATAAGCATAACTGAAATTTTTGTGCAGGCTGCATGAGTAATGGAGAAGCCAGTCAAGTATTGTTCCTGTACAATACCAGGAATAGATTTCCTTCCAGGTTTGGTGGAATATCTATTCTATTTCACCAATTCTATTTCACAGAATAGCAGAGCTCCCAGGCTCATGAAAAGTATGAACATTCCCATAATTTCTCTTTTTTTATGCTTTTACCAAACTTTAAAAGACTGAAGGAATAGTGAGTATTTTACAAATTGAAGTGTTCAATTTTACAAATTGAAGAGTGGTTTGATTCAGAATGGATTTTTCTACACTTGCTTCAGGACTTTGCAGAATGCTGTAATGTAGATCCTACAATTAACAGGAACTAAGAATTACCTGTTAAAATCAGAAATGCTGCACAAAGCATTGTATGCCTAAGTTATGCAGAAAAGGGATTGCTAATAATGTTGACAAGACATGTTAAACCTAGAGGTTGCAGTGACTAAGAAATATGCAATGTCTTTAAAAGAATTACCTGTTTAAAACTGTCTCTAAATATTTACTTCTGTTACAGATGAAGCAAATGCTGATTTTTTTTCATTATCTATAAAAATAAACATAAAAAAATACTCAAACCTGCAAACAGTCCTAAGTACTTCTAGAAAAATAGTGTACTGCAGACTCAGTAAATGGTAAATAGAGCTGTCCTAAAAAATTACTGCATATGTCCTCCTTAATGTTTTATTCTTTACAAAGCCATGTTTTTCTGTTCCAGGTCAGAAAGTTACTGTCCATGACAAAACAGAAATTAACCTGGTCTCCTTCCGTCGTACAATTTATCTGGCTATTCAGTCAAGGTAAATACAAATTATACACCTAGGGGTGTAATTCTTTTGAAGTCACTGAACTGTAAATATTTATTTTAAAATTCTGTCTTAATGTGCAATTTAAAAGAAAAAAAAAAGTAGGGAAGTGGTCTTTAGGGAGCCTGACCTGACTGTGTAAAGCAGACTGTTTTCCAAATTCTCATTCTAAGATGAATCTTGTTTGTTTCAAAATGTTCGTGTAGTGGACTGGGACTATTGCTGAAATGAGAACTTTCTGAGTGAACAGAATCCAGTGATCTTCAAATTTAACAGCATCTTGAGAATTTATGAAAAAAAATTGAGACAGACTTAGAAATTCTGTAGTTTGTCTCCACTTCTGAGATGGAGTTCTTTTGCTGTCTGCATTGTTTGGAAAATAAGTCTGCAGTTAACAACCCTGAACTATAGTCTGCTTGTGGTCATCTTGAGAATGAACTCTGCTTGCAGTTTGTGGCACAGATATTCCAAACCTGCTGAGTGTAGCTTCTGTGTCACCAGGCTGAGAGGAAGGATTGATCCCTTGCAGCCCATAATACTCTACAGGTCTGATGCTGCATGTTGAGTGCAATGATGTAGTTGTGGTGTTGATCATTAAGCATATGAATTAATTAATACCATACTGAGGGTATCAAAGGCTCTCACATTTCTCAAAGTTACTGTTCAATACTTTCTTGCCATACTTGAACTTGTTCATCTGATGTGTGTGGGGAGGATGTACCCAGTGGTAGCTAAAGGCTTTCAGAACAGGGGTGCAAAGAGGAGGCTGTGGTATATATTGCTTTTGGAGCTGGTCTGAAGTGCTTGCATTTCAGTGTCTTTCAAAATGCACAAAACAAGCTCCCACTTTTCTGTTATGTTAAGTTTTGTAAGATGATGTGATAGTAATAATGACTTGGATTACCTTGTTTTCAGATTGCCGGCAAACATAATTACTTTGGATTAATTTTCAGATAGAAACTCATGAAATACAAAATGTTTATTAAAAAAGTCACAACAGCAATAAAGTCTTAGCAAATCAAACAGCTGACATACTTTACTATTTTTCTATTCAGCTTAGACTTTGAAGAATGTGCTCACAAACTGCTGAAGATGGATTTTCCTGAAAGTCAGACTGTAAGCCTTTAGTCTTACTTTCCTTGTTACTAACAGTATAAAGATACAGTACTGTGGTAGTATCTAACAACCTTGCTCAAGTTCCACGACCTACTTTGTATAGCAGGCAGATGAATGAGTGTCATTCCTTACAGCTGTTGTTCCTCAAAATTTATTTCACAACTTGACACAAACAGACTGACACACATTTCATAAGCAATTTGTCTTATGCATGTGCTCTTTTCTGTCAAACAACACAAATGTTTGCTCATAGCCTTTTGAAAAGATCTGTTGTTTGAACTGGTGAAAGTTCTGTCCTTTGACAGGAATACAGCTCCATGACAGGGTTCTGTCTCTGGAAGGACTCTGGGTTGAAGATAATATTTGCAGGCAGCTGTAGACTTTATCAGTGGGGCTTGAAATTTAGCACAGTGCTATGAGTGTGTTGTTTTGGTGCTCTCACAGTAAGTGAGTAAACAGCCTATTGAATTAAAGCAGTTTTGAGTTATGGCTTTGCTGTGATTTTGGAGATCTTGAGACAAGCTGTTTTGTCCTCAGACTCTGTAAGATCAATGCAACTGCTGTGTTTTCTAGTAATGGAAACTGTTCTTCATCCAGTACTTTTTTTCAATACTGGTAGAATGTAATACACATCTAATTTTCCTAGCAGCTTTTCAGACAGCTGTAAGCTGTCATCATAGGAGTTGCACTTTGGGAGGGCTTTTTAACTTCTTGTGGCTTTAATTATCAGTTGTGTTTGAAACAGTGTGTGTAATAAGTAACTTTAGTGTAATACTAACTAGTAAGGGGAGATCTGGGCTACACTTAGGTGTTCTTTGAGAACTTGTTTACCTGTAATTTTTTCAATTCTTGTACTGTTGCTTGTTTCTAAGCAATTTACGTGGAAGTAAACTAAGAATTGAGATTGTGATTTTTTTTAATCTGGTTCTCTAATTTTGTGCATGAAGTGCAGTATTAAGCATGCATAATATAATTCTCAGTGAAGTATGCATAACCTGAAGAATTCTAAAGAGAAAAAAAAATCCTGTTTCCCAGCAAATCAATTCAACTGTAAAGAACAGAGCAAGCAATCTAGAATATATGTACTAGACCATACAACAGAGTTACAAAGCATAACACTACTTGCTTGTAGTGAGAACTACTTAACTCTGAGGATTTAATACCATGGCAGTCTCTGTCAGCTCCTAACTTCTGTGGGAAAAAGCGCCTCAGAAGAAATAAGGGAAGGAAAAAGAAAAACCCAACAATTAGTATCACCCTACAATTCAGTACTAGTTGTAGGAATTACTGCAATTCAAGATTGAAAACTTTTGTCAAACATGAGGCTTCTACTTTGTACTAATTTCTTTTTTTCCTTAAGAGTCCTAACTGCTCTTCACTTCGTTTTATCAAATATATGAGACCTTTGCCTTGCTCAGTTTTGCTTCTTGTATAGAATTAAGCTCCTTTATGTGGACAGAAATCTTAAAAAAAGACACTTCCTGAACATTTTGAGAGCAGAAAGAAAATGCAGATGTAGTCAGTAAAATTATTCAGGGGTTTCTAGGACTTGATTCTGTACATGTGGATTAAAAAAACTGAATATATTCAGCAGGAAATTTGTTTAAATTAGCTGCCAGAATCTAAACCAGAAAAATCACCTTTTATTCATTCAAGCTACTGTCTTTAGACTGAAGCCTTTATTGAATTAATTCCCTCTACCTTCATTAAAAAACAAGCTATTATTGAGTTTGCAGATGACACCAAGTTGGGCAGGAGTGCTGATCTGCAGGAGAGCAGGGAGGCAGAGGGATCTGGACAGGCTGGGTCAGTGGGCTGAGGCCATTGATGTGATGTCCAATGAGGCAAAGTGCTGAGTCCTGCCCTTGAGTCACAACAGCCCCAGGCAGAGTGGCTGGAAAACTGCCCAGCATCAGGAAGGGACCTGGAGGTGCTGGTTGGCAGCAGATGAACATGATCCAGCAGTGCCCAGGTGACCAAGAAGGCCCATGGCATCCTGGCCTGGATCAGGAATAGCATGGCCAACAGGACAGGGGCAGTGACTGTCCCTCTGCACTGGGGACTGAGGCCACACCTGGAGTGCTTTGTGGGGCTGAGGGAGCTGGGCTTGTTCAGTCTGGAGAAGAGGTGGCTCAAAGGGGACCTTATCACTCTGCAGGTACCCAAAAGGAGAGTGTAGCCAGTGGGGGTTGGTCTTTTCTCACAGATAACAAGTGACAGCAGCAGAGGAAATGGCCTCGAGTTGCACCAGGTGAGGTTTAAATTAAATACCAGGAACAGTTTATTGACTGAAAGGGTGGTGAGTCTTTGAAACAGGTTGCTCAGGACAGTGGTGGAATCAGCATCCCTGAAGTGTTCAAAAGACATGTGAGTATGGTTTAGTGGTGAACACAGTGGCATTGGGTTTATGGTTGGACTTGATCTTAGAGATATTTTCAACCTTTATAATTCTCTACTGCTATTTTAGCCATAAAGCACTTCTTTCTTTTTTGGTCTGTTTTACTGAAAGCTCCAGCCATCAGTATTGCAGGATGTTGCACCTTATTTCTTCACACTTTCTGATTCAAAGCTTTAAACATTCTTGAGAAATTCCTGAAATGTTTGCTGAACTCTTGGGTGAACCTGCAAAAGTTGTTTATGCTCATTCTCTGTTCCAAATCCTACTATGAATAGCAGTCCTCATAAGAAGCAGGATCTAGAGCATTTAGCTGAAGTATTCCTTAAAAATCAGGTTTAAGATTTTCATTACAAAATTTTTATTCAAATCAAGTCTGATTTTACAGTAATGTTCTGCTTTTCTTCTGAAAGACTTCACATAATAAAGCGATATGTATTTATTTTTGTCATAAAGACTGTTTTCCACAAGCTTTGAGTATAAATTGTCAGTTAAATACAATCAAAAAACTAATCAGAATATCTGAAACCTCAAGACAGATGCAAACAACAGGTTTGAGACTAATTCAGTTCTAATGACCATCTTTCTGGGCAAGTCTTCCAGAAATCTTCATGTGTAGAAACTTTTGGTATGATTTATCAGGGTTGAGTTCACAAATACATTTGCAGTTTTTGCCAGTGCTTGGAGTATCAGATCATCGTGTCACATTAACTGCTGTGCAACACAAGTTGTTTGTGTGTTTAATACCAGTAATGGATCTATCACACAGCTCTGACTCACAGAAAGAGGATTAAGGTTCAGATGGATAATCTGTGGACTGCAACAACATAATACTGCTTTTTGGCATTGCAGTTTAGGACCAGCTGCTGAGGAGCGGTGTCAGCAGTCCTGTGACTTTTTTTTTGAGGAAAAACATTTAAAGTGTTATTTCTAAGTA
Source organism: Haemorhous mexicanus (assembly GCF_027477595.1). Classification (NCBI taxonomy): domain Eukaryota; kingdom Metazoa; phylum Chordata; class Aves; order Passeriformes; family Fringillidae; genus Haemorhous; species Haemorhous mexicanus. Next base: position 23,232,604 of record NC_082348.1, on the reverse strand, counting down.
AATTTACTAGGAGTGGGTTTCCTTTTATTCATGTTATTTAGACCCAGCTGAAGCCTGCAGATCAAAAGTGAAATAGCTTTGCTGTCTGTACTTCAGTCTGTGTGAAGCTGTTCTAAACAAGCCTTGCAATTGCTTCTTTGAGCATATGTTCAGTCTTGGCAGAGTTCACTGTTTTACTTTTTTAAAAAATACTGTTATTATCTCTGTTAAAGCTGTGTTAATCCCATGTATTACCAAAGAAGAAAATTTAAATAAATTAAAACTGTAGTTAGAGGAGTGTGGTATTACCAGTTGTTCTGACTTCTGAACGGTGGGGAAAAGCAAGCAAACGAGCCTGGCTGAAATGCAGACAACTAAAAAAAATGAAACCGACCATACCTTGCTCTTGCTCTTTAAAAATGTGCCTAAAATCGATTGGTTTTTAGGCTTTTCATCTTTCTTGGTTTGTGATAAGAACTAAACTTGTATACAGAAATGTTGCTAAATTAAATTATAGCCTCTTCTAACACTGTGCATATTCCAGATAAAGGTAATGCGTCACCAGATTTTTTTTTTTTTTTACTTGAAATGAGAAAAATTCTTGCAGGCACAGCCTTCTGGAAAGAATTATGCATGCATCTGACACATCTCCATTTTTATGGGGTGGTGTCACTTGCTCAAAGCAGTCCTAGTTGGTGGTGTGGGAGTGTCAGTGTCTCGTGTTATTTATGCCTTGAGTCTTGAAGATAACACAAGTACTTAAGTTGGCCTGACTATTTTCACTTTCAGTGAGAATATAGTTCAGGGAACTGAAGTAGAGCAGGATGGTCTAAGGCTGATAATTATGCTTTGGTCAAATTGATGATTTCTTAGATACATTAATTTATTTAATTGGAGGGCATGGCAGCTGGTAGGTTTAGCAACTGCACCATGATTAGTTCACAGTCTTGCTACTGCTGTAAAAGATAATAATCCTCAAGTAGCTTTCCTGTCTTTTGAAGTAGGAGGTTTTTGTGGGCCTGAGGTGCAGAATCATTTAAATTTCCATGATTGATCAATTTAAAAAAAAGTACATGGTATGCACATAGCATGTTGTGGTATTTGTTGATATCTACAAAGTGAAGGTACAGAATCCATGCAGAATTAGGCTGTTGTGTGATAGCAGGCATTAGCTAGAATTCTGCCTAGATTTTGGTCTCCCATGGATGTGTGTATGCATTTAATCTGAGGAGGTGGAATTGCTCAGTGAAATCACTTGAAGTTTTGCATGTGCAGCCTTCAGGTGGAAGGAAAGAGGTACTGTATTATTTCATTTTTGTGTGTGTTTTTGTGTTGCAGACTAGCAGCAGCATGATTTAAAATATATCTATCCTTATATCCAGTTAATGATTCCAGTGTGAAATATTATGTCTGATTTACACAAGATTTGTGATAATCATATTCAGCTTTAAGCATATATTGCTCTAAACAGAAAAGGAATTGAGCAAAAAAAAGGGACAAAAGTTGAGGAAGACCATTAGCAGAGCACAGGATAGACCTGGAGACTTTGTAGTAGCTGCTAAAAGCACTGCACATAGCTTGACAAGAGGCTGCCTGCTGCTGAAACACCTTCCATGGCTTTGTCAGCTTTGGCTCTAAGTGGTAACTTGACAAATTAAGAAGAGAAAGCAGAGATGCTTGGAAAAGTAGGCTGTGTGATGGTTACACCCATTAAAATATGCAGCAGTAAGGAAAGCTTTAAGGTAGTGGGAGTAAAATAGGCATCAGTGAATTAAAAGAGAAAAAAGAAGTGTGGCATCTGTAAAAGCAGTGAAAATACATAAAATGCAAGGCACTCATTTCACATAATTTCTATTTCACATTGATTTAAATGAACCTCAGGCCTGTACTAGGTTTGCTCCTGGCAAACCAATTCCTTTAGTTCCGTGAAGAAACTTCTAGAAATGAAGTGTTAACACTGAAAATGTTATATTTTAAGAATAGTTTACAGGGTTGGGAGGTTTCATGATGGCTTCAGCTTGTGTATCCAATGGATGGAGCAGAGCTGTGGGGCTGGCAGGGGAAGGGAGGTGGAAATGGCATCACTTCCAGCCATGGAGGGCAGAAGTGACCTCCACATGGAGGCAGCCTGGGGGGGCAGCTCTGAAACTGCAGTCTTGGCTGAATGCAGGTCTTACAGAAATTGCAAAAAAGGGTGAGAAGGGGCTGGGGGGAAGTACTACTTGTGAAAAGGAACCCCTGATCAGAAGGGGGTAAGTTACTTTAGCTCTTCTGCCTGCCATGAACACAGTCTTTGTGTGAAGCTGAGAGAAGATAGATTGGGCAGGGTGTGCTTGTGTTTTAAAATTGTAAAACTGGGAGAAAAAACAAAAACAAGTCTGATTTTTCTGCCTTTTCCCTTAGCATCTTTAAATGTATGATGGTACTTGACATGTTAGTTTGAGTCATAGTTCATCTAAACTGCTACTCTGTTGGGTAAGAGCAGATAGAGACTGTTTAGGGAGAACTGTGAGAAGTGCAGTGCATTTAGAAGGAGCTTTCTCCTAATCTTCTGTCTTTGCAGTTTTGGGAAGTGCTGTTGTTCTCTATACAATAATAAATTCAAGATCTTCACAAAAAGATGATTCACCATCTGTATGAGATGTCAGATATTTTGAAGTGTTTTACTTCATGAGTGGATAGCTGTATATGCTTTCTTAACCAAGCTGAGTAGTAACTTAGTGAGCATTGTATGAACACAGTTAACTCAATATAGAAATTGCCTGTAAAATTTGACAAGAAATTCTTTGTGGTCTTCAAAACAAGTGATGGACTAAATAACAGGTTCTTCATGCCATAAACATCATCTGGGAGTCCAGATATTAGTTCATTAACTTTTGAAGCTTTAAATTAAGCTAGAATTGCCATCTGGGCTTGTTGCATCTCTCGAAAAGTAATTAAATAATTGTAAAGTTTATTAATTTTAAATCTGGAGGACAGTTACTCTAGACCTAGCCTCAAATTGTTTGGATAACACCAGCAAGAATGACTTTATGGGCAAACCTATTTCGTGCATGTGGTTATTCAAGATACCCTCCTAGAAATCATTGTAATATTTAATTAAAATGTTAAAATATTTAATTACTGTAAACCACAGGGGATACCAAGGCTAGAATTGCATTTAAGATGAGGAAGAAAAGTAATTTGTTTTTCAAGTCTTCCTGACATTATTAACAGTGGCATCAGCACTTTACCCTTTTTATTGTTAAGAACTGATTAACTGCAGCATTACTGTATAATGGGATAATAAAGTTAATATGCATTTTAATACATCACATTAACACTGTGTGACAGCGTTAAAAGGAATGCCTTTAAACACATCTGTAAGTTGATTTGATACATTACTGCCTTGTTATTTGGAGGAGTGGTTTCTTTTCTTGTTCAGCATAGTTGACTTTTTATTTGTTTTGAGCTTTTATGATGGGCAGAAATGTTTCTTCTGAATACTTGCTTAGAAGAATGACACAAGTGGGAAAACATGAAATCCAGTATGAAATCATCCAGTAGGTTTTATAGGAATGTTACTAGTAGTTGAAAGAGAAGTTAAACTAATAATGAAAGATAGATGACTGACGGCCAGAAACCTATTTGGGAGTGTCATAAATTGGATTACACTGTGGAATTGGTCTTAGGAGAAAACAGTAATAAAAAAAGTGAATGGGCAAAAACTGCAGGGCTATTTTAAGCATTGTGTAACTTCCTGGCTTTTAATTTGTATAAAAACATTTGCTCACTTGCCTTAATTAATGTTGCCAAATGTACCCTAAACCAATTCACAGCTGCATTGCAAGCTGTATCTCAGGCAGAAGATCAGGGGAATAAGTTTGGGATATTTCTGATTTTGGAAATAACTGCTAAGAAATGCACATTGTGTTTCCAAATGGTTTGTCTGTAAGCCATTTTAACACTTGGAAGTTGTAAAGAATTTTTATTTTCTGTAAATGCAGGGATCGGTACTATTTCAAACAAACAAAAAGAAACCCTAAGAAGAATATCACAAAAAGAAGCAACTGACAAAAACAAAACCACAAATAAAGCCCTCAAAACCTTCACTTTGTGCATTGTGTTAACACATAAATCTTAGTTTAGGCAGAAGAGGAAATTTGAAGGGCAAAAGTTCACATTCATGTCTTAGAGAAATTCAGAAAACTGCTGATGTTGCCAGTGAAGTTTGATGTAAATACTCATTTCAAAGCTCACATCCATGTAAGGCTTCCTTCAGTTGCTTGGTGTGTACTGATGGGGTTTTTTGCTGCTACAGTGAATTTACCTGGAGAAATATTCTTTTTTTCATAACCCAGAAAGAACTCTGCAATATGATACTTGACTGCTGTGCTCAGCAAAGAACATATGAGAAATTCTTTGGGTTACTGGCTGGGGTGAGTTCTGTTTCAGATTTTATACTTTATGATAGAAAATTTCATTGTTTTCCTCTATTTTTTGTGTGTCAAACTTAAGTTTTAATGGATAAATAGAATTAATAGTTTTTTTATCATTCTGAAAATGTTTATGTTAGTTGATTGTTTTAGTGGATTGAATTAGCACTTTGATTGTAAAAAGCACAGTAAATGCAGAATGAGAGAATTCACTCTCCCTTTATGTTGTTGCTTTTTTTGCCTCCCTTTTTTCTCATTATGGTAGAAGAGTAAATCAGTGGCAAAGAAATGGTGAAAAGACATAATAGTATTATGAGTTACCAGAAAATAGTGCTGAAGAGTAATCTTGGAGACTCTTGTCATTTACCATCTTGTTCAGTAGTAGGTTTAATTTAGAGCACAAGATTGAATACTTACTGTCCTGGGCTTGGGGGTGTTTTGTTTGTTCTTCAATAAACAGCTAACTCTCTCTGGTTTTGTGTAACTAACTGCAAATTTAGCTGCAATTATTTCTTTCTTAAGATTTCCCTATTGATAATATTGACATGTCTGAAGACTTAAGATGATATACTTGTCTTCTCAAGGGAGCAAGCTGTGCTGAACTTCTCATTTGTATTTTTCATCTATTATTCCAGGAAATTCTTTTGCTGACAGTCAGTTACAAAGCACTAACCATATGAATCTGCATGTTCAGATGAATGTATATGTTGATTTCTATACTCTCTCAAATGTTTATATCCAGAATGTCTTACTTCTACTTCCTGCTGCCTCTCTAAATTGAAATAGTCGTTTAGTGATGTCCTGAAAAAACATGGGGTTGTATCAGGTGAAAATACTTGATGTACAGAAGTCAAGCAAAATGCTGGATAATTTGCTGTAGTTTAGAATTGATAATTACTGCTTTGCAATGCAAATGAGTTTCTTGTCCTGACAAATTGCTCAAGGCTATAAAATAGATCCATTTGAGTATTTGCTCTTCCTCCAAGGGTTATTTAAAAAAAGAAGTCTTGCAGTAAATATTGACCCCATTAGGTCACTTAGTTGTAGGTTACTTGCATGTTCAGTGGTTTTTTTAAAGTGGTGGTTTAAGTGGTACCGTGTTGTCTCAGCGTTTCTGCATGCTAAAGAAAGAATATATGGAGTCCTTTGAAGCCATTTTCAAGGAGCAGTACGATACCATCCATCGTCTGGAAACCAACAAACTGAGGAATGTGGCCAAGATGTTTGCTCATCTCCTGTACACCGATTCAATTCCCTGGAGTGTAAGTTAAAACCAGCAGCCATTGTCCTTGATCTCCAGCACTCCACAGTAACATCCAGTACATTCATTCTAGTAGTATTCTGCAGTTTGTAATGACTTGTGGCAAACTGGATTATCTAAAGTAACTTCTCAGACACTGTTGAAAAGCTCTGGTTTGTTCCGTCTCCTTTTTCTCCCTCTTGTGTATCATCATCCTCTCTCCCCATTTTTCAGTAGTTGATTTAAGCTATTATTTTAGGGAGTTCAGCTGGAATTGGTTGATTAAAAAGTACTTATTTTGGAAAAGAGTTTTGAGCTTCTAAATTTTGATAAATTAGAAGTTGTATTGAATTATAAGACAATTAAAAATATTGTTATTTTATTATTTAAATACCTTATAAATAAAAGCAGTCTCATGTTCTGAGATATCTTATTATATAGTAAGGTAACTTCTCATATTGTTTTGTTCTTGTTTCATAGCCTAGTCTACCTGTCATTCTTCAAGCATACATAAGTCAGTCCAAAATATTTTACCTCTCCTATATTTAAGTCCTAAATCTCTTAACTTGCCAGAAGTTCACACATCTGATTTTGTATTGTGGATTTTTCCTACATAAAAAAAAGTCCTTAAAGAATTACTAACATAAATATGATCAGCAGCTGCTCCCATGTGGTAGAAAAGAATTTTTGAGAAAGACAGTCTTGACTGGATTTTATGAACCTTGGGGAAAAAATATTAGTCTTTTTTAGCTATTTCAGGAAGACAAAAGTTTCTAAGATAAGAAAAGAATGTATGTTTAAATTTAAAGGTTTATGCTTTTCTGAATATTTTCAGGTCCTTGAATGTATAATACTGAGTGAAGAAACTACCACATCCTCCAGTAGAATTTTTGTCAAAATATTCTTTCAGGAACTCAGTGAATATATGGGACTTCCAAATTTAAATGCAAGATTAAAAGATGTGTAAGTTAAAATTTTATTTTCAAAACTGTAAATTTAATTAGGTTCTTTATGTGAAAACATACAGCTAAGAACTCTGTGTTCAGGTTCAAGTGAGACTGCCCTTCTGTAGCTGCAGTACTTCAAGAATAAATTCATGTATAGATTTAGTCATTGCAAAGAGTCACTTTTGAAGCTGAGTGCATTGCTGTCATTTTGGGTTCAAGTACGTGCATGACTCTTTTCAAGATGCATCTGTTCCCCCTCCACCCCCCAGTGACACTCAGCTACCGTAACAATTTCCAAGTGTGAGTTTATTTTTATATATTGTCAGCTGTATAACTGCATAATAAATGTTACTGGGCCTTCTTTTTCTGACAAAACTTAGGAAAAAACACACAACTCTTAGTAACAGTTTCTCTAGGATTACTTACTAATCCTTAAATGTAGTATACTTAACATTCTTTTAAATCCCTATGGGATTTAATGCATTATATTCTGACAGTGTTACTTGCAATTGCTTGAGCTGTTTCCTCTAAGTTGGGGTTTCTTCTGTGTATGATGAAGAATTTGATGAAGATGAGAAATTGATGAAGAATTTTAAATTAGCCTGTGTAATCTTAAGTTTGAAACTATGCCTAAGGCCCTTTATGAGGGGATTTCAGCATGGATCCCTAATCTTTGAACTTGTTGGTCGGTGCCTGTTATCCTTTGCTATCCCAGTCTGCTGCAGTTCCACCAGTCATTTCAGGACTCCACAAAATTGGGGTTTCTGTTGTCATTATCTGTCAGTATGTATGCAGCTCTACTGTGTGTGAAGTTTATGTTGTCATAAAAGAGCAAGTTTTTAAATAGCATTTGATTAGATGCATCACAGGTACAAGCAATGAAAGTGTTGAAAAATTCATTGAGAGAAAACTTTTGCTTTCTTGTGGAGATTCATGCAGTTTCTTTTTCAGTTTCTTTATGTCAGTGGGAGTGCTGAGCTGGCATGGTGTTTAATAGAGATGTTTGTTTTCTTCAGGACACTGCAGCCTTTCTTTGAGGGATTATTGCCTCGGGATAACCCAAGAAACACTCGCTTTGCCATCAATTTCTTCACTTCCATTGGCCTTGGAGGACTAACGTGAGAAACACTTTTCTCATTTGATAGTTACTTTCTTCACCTTCCCTCTCCCCGTGAACAAAAAAATAAAACTGAAGAACAATTTATTTTTTTTTTTGTAATTAGGGATGAATTACGGGAACATCTTAAAAATGCACCAAAGTTGATCATGACACAGAAGCAAAATATTGAGTCATCAGATTCCTCCTCATCTTCAGACTCAGACTCTTCCTCAGATTCTGATTCTGACAGCAGCAGTAGTAGCTCAGAGTCATCCAGCAGCAGTGACTCCTCATCAAGCAGCGACAGCAGCAGTGACTCAGGTATTTAAACACCAGCAGTGCAACTATTTGCTTTGCTTTGATTTCTTTCTCCAGACATGTTTATTACTCTTTCTGGGTATACTTCTTTTCAGGAAAATCTGGCTATAGACAGTGGTCATTTCTCTGTTTTAAAAACGAATCAATTTTTTTAACTTACAAGTTTTAAATATTAAATATTTATCAAGGAAATTTATTTTTGAATTTGTACTCAGAAAAACTGAGTTCCATTTTTAGAGACTTAAATATCTGAGAAGCCTTTGTTTGTAGATTACTTTTTTTGCACAATTGATATCTGTTGCACTCCACTATGACTTCAGTTTATTGGAGGGTTGAGGGATTAGAGTCATTCCCAATTATTTTCTCAGTGTTTACTGATGAACCGTAGAGACTCATTTCCACAACTCTTTTTTTCTTGGCTTAATTGAGTGAGCTTGATACTCCTTGTGTCTTTCCCTGGAAGTATGTGCTTCTTCCTTCCAGAAATCAGTTCTTCAGTTCTAGCAATGTGTTTAAATATTGTTCTCCACCTGAATCCCTATTTCTAATTCCTCTGCTTCAGGAAAAGATTGTGAAATATAGTGAAAGTTCTTGTCTGTAGAGGAATTTCCAAGGAAGAATTAACTTTTTCTTATAATTTAGTTTATATTTTTATGCATTCAGTGTCTTGTACTGTTATGCTGATGTAGAAACTTCTATTAGACATGAACTGTCGTAAACATTGCTTAATCTTTAAAGTAGTTGCTATTATGAGTTAGTGTGTGCAGTCTCCCCCAGTATGTATAGCAGGAGCAGATGATAGCACAGCATGACTTCCTGTAGCACAGAAGTTTGCTGATTCAAAGTTAATTTGATTTATTACATGCCTTTGAAATAAAAATGATGAATAAAATAAAAGCAGTGTGAACTGCTCCTGCTTTGGAAATGCAGTTCTGTTCTTGACCAGAATCTCCTGTCCAAGGCGGAGCTGTGTGTGTCATGGCTAACAGCATTAGTGAGGACAGCACGAGAGGAGGGTGCAGCCAAACAGGGTCAGAGGAGGCACTGGTTCAGCACAGAGCCAGATGGTCCTGCAGGGACAGCTGCAGCTCTGCTGAGCTGCTTGATAGGAACCAGAGGGGGCAATCCTTAGTGACAAACCAAGTCTGCAGTCTGCGAGAAGGAACAGGGTTTTTTCAAAGTTTAGGACCTTCTCTCTTACTACTTGCCTTTTCTCCATTGACGAACATTTCATTAAAATTTGCATCTTGCTGCCTTTGCAGCCTGCTTTCACTTCTCAGTTTCTTGTGTACCTTAATACAGTGGCCAAAACACTAATTGGAGATAACAGTAAGCTTTAATGGTTAACTGAGTTGAGGTTCCATTACTGGTTATACCTCTAAAGTCTTCCTGTTTGCAGCTTTTTAAATCTATAAAATTACTTGGAAGAGTTAAAAGGTATTTCTCAGAGGAATGTGTGGCAGTATTTCAGTGTTGGTCAATGTATGAAAGAAAGATAGAAAACCTGCTGATCAGAAATTGAGCTAATTTAGAGATTACTGTCATACTGCCTGTTAATGCTTGGAACTTCAGCTTGCTAGCTCAGCACTGTCCTGGGGAGGTAGTTCTAAAACAGGTCCAGCAGAGGATAAAATACATCTGCCATTAAAGCTGCTGGTTCTTTTCTGTTTGCTTTCTCAGGTCTTTTCCTGCATGCTGGTGGATGTAAAATAGTAGGGAAAACACTGCTTAAAAAATGTAATATATTAAAATGTATCTGAATTGATCCATCAGTGCATTTTAACAGAATGTCAGCAAGCCTTAGTTCAGACAGGAGCCTAGACAATTCAGATAATGCGTGGACTAGTAAATCAGTTCATGGCTGTGATATTTTCAAAAGGTGATGGGAAGCAGCTGATGTGATTCTATAGTTCATGCACTAAGGTGAATAGATGGTTATTGTAAGTGGCTGTTAGTGCCAAATACTGTCAGGTGGGATCTGAAGGCCCCTGATAAAGAGCAAACAGGAAGGTAAGACCTGTTCCACTGAGATGAGACTACTGTGTATTTAGAAATAGAGGAGTTAGTTTTAGTCTTGTTGACAAAGTATCACTGTATGTCCTGAAAAATGAACCTGAAGGCCATTGTTACAGTGCTGCAATACCATTATCTCAAGCCATTTCATCCTACCTCTCTTTCCTCATGGTATAGTGTTGGATATTTTACTTCATCTGCTGTTTTTCATCTCCATTGACTGATAAGCTTTTCCAGGAAAAGTAAATCATTTTGAGACTGGATAGTCTGGGAAAGGTCATCTTCCTAGAAAAAAAGATTATTTGTAAAAAGAGAGTGCTTTGGTGTATGACTTTACAGCCTATGCCTGGTCCTTGGGTACAAGTCAGCAAGAGGGTGATGACAGGCAGAGGTTTTAAAAAGACAGGCATCACATGCAGATAGCAAAGGGATAAAAATCAGGAGTTCATTATTTTGGACCCTTTGTCCAGATATATGTGCAGAAATGTTTTGTGGCAAAAAACACTCTCTAGAACTCTTTCTGTAGTTCAATAAATTTAATATACTAAATTAAAATGCAACCTTAGTTCCATAATTTGTTATAATTTCAGATGTTTCTAAAGCCAAAAGGAAGAGAATGCAAAAGAAAAATAGAGAATCTGATAAAGTTTCCAGGAAAAAACAAGAACGGAAAAGGAAATCACTCGAAAAGAAAATTGGAAGGAGGCAGCAAGAGGAAAGAAGTGATACTGAGAGGAAATCAGAAAGAAATCACCGACATCTAAGAGAATCACACAGGAGAGATGATGTTTCAAAGTACCACCACAGAGATGAACCCAACGGCAGAGATGGTTACCACAGCGGAAAGGATAGGAACCACGAAAGAAGTAAGGATCCAGAAAATAAACACAGTAATTCCAAACTGAAGAAAGCAGAAAGAAGAGCTTCTGTGTCTGACGATGAAAATTACAGACATTGGAGCAAAGACGATGGACATCGTAGTAGGAAAAGAGAGAGATCCAAGTCCCGCGAAAGGGAGCGCGGCCGCTGCAGCCCGCGGGAGGAGGAGCAGGAGCAGGAGGAGCGCTCCAGGAACGGCTCGGAGAGGCAGCGGGACAGGCACAGCCGGTACTCCGAACAGCACAGGGAGTCCCGCAGGACCCACGACAGGCGCCGGGAGGGGTCCCCGCGCCGCAAGGAGAGCTCCCCGCACCGGCGGGAGGCATCTCCGCACCGGCGGGAGAGCTCCCCGCGCCGCAAGGAGAGCCCCCCGCACCGGCGGGAGGCATCCCCGCACCGCAGGGAGGGCTCCCCACACCGCAGGGAGAGCCCTCCGCACCGGCGGGAGGCATCTCCGCACCGCAGGGAGAGCCCCCCGCGCCGCCGGGAGAGCCCCCCGCGCCGCCGGGAGGCATCCCCGTACCGGCGGGAGAGCCCCTCGCACCGGCGGGAGGCATCCCCTTACCGGCGGGAGGCATCCCCGCACCGCAGGGAGAGCCCCCCGCACCGGCGGGAGGGCTCCCCGCACCGGCGGGAGAGCCCCCCACACCGGCGGGAGGGCTCCCCGCACCGCAGGGAGAGCCCCTCGCACCGGCGGGAGGCATCCCCGCACCGCCGGGAGAGCTCCCCGCACCGCAGGGAGAGCCCTCCACACCGGCGGGAGGCATCCCCGCACCGCAGGGAGAGCTCCCCGCACCGCCGGGAGAGCCCTCCGCACCGCAGGGAGGCATCCCCGCACCGGCGGGAGAGCCCTCCGCACCGCAGGGAGAGTCCCCCGCGCCGGCGGGAGGCGTCCCCGCGCCGGCGGGAGGCGTCCCCGCACCGGCGGGAGAGTCCCCCGCACCGGCGGGAGGGCTCCCCGCACCGCAGGGAGAGCCCCTCGCACCGGCGGGAGAGCCCTCCGCACCGCAGGGAGAGTTCCCCGCGCCGGCGGGAGGCATCCCCGCACCGGCGGGAGAGTCCCCCGCACCGGCGGAAATGAAGCCTAGCCCCCGCGGCAATCAAGGTTCATTTCCTAGCTGGTAGAACTGTTATTTTAAAATCTATTACTGAAGTTTCTTTGAAAAGAAGATTTTTGTACAAAGTGACAGTTAGCATTTGTAAATTTTACCAGACTTTTTCAAATTTTCGGTAACACTTTTTTATAACCGTATCATTGGATTTTTCTGTTATGTTCTTTGTTTGGAAAGACAAAGCTCTTTTATTTTGTGAATAAAACAGTAAGATACCAGCACATTGGGTATTTTGTCACTTAGTTTCAAGTATTTCTAATTTTAACTTCCCAGTCTAAAAACCTGTTGGTTTTTAACTTCACTTGTTGATTGAAATCCAGATGCTGAGGTTGGGGTGGTAATGTAAGAATTTCAGACTACAATGTGAATGTTACGTGAGAAAGCGATAAAATTTTCAAAGAAGCATTCTATATCTGCATGTTCTTTCAACCTTGCAAGCATGAAAGCCTTTTGACCAAAATCTTCAGGAAATACTCAGTTGATTTTTTTTCTTCAAGACTTTAAATTTGAAAACACATTGTTGATGTTTTAAATGTGAAAGTGTGTCAGCTTGTTCTGTGGCTTTTCACAATGTTTTTTAATATTGTGACATCCTGAGCTAGTTTCACTTGTGATCTTTTTGGAAAAAGGGTTGGTTTGGTTTTTTTTTGATTTCCAAGTCTTAGTCTTCAACTCTATCCCTACACTCAGAACATTTAAGGAACCTCTTTTCCAGTACATAAAAAAACAAGAAAGCAAAACAGGAGATGTTTCAAAATCATTTTAGATGTTTTGAAGTACTCAAGTTTTTTGGAAGCAGAGTTCGGAAAAAAAGCAACCCTCAGTTAGTGCACCATTTTATGATATAAAATTGTTCTACCTGGGGTCATGGGGTACAACTCAGTCATTATTTCATGAGAAATGAATCAAAATCATCTGGTTAAGACTAATTCTCAATAGTAAGTTACAGAAAAATTTACAAAGTCTTCAGGATTGACATAGGAAATAGTGTGGGGGCATGGTCAATAGGAAAGAGGTTGTAGTTGCAGATAATGCAGTTATTGTTGCTGTATGACATTTTTTTGTTTGTGAAATGAACACAATTGCTGGACAAAAGAGAACTTGCACATTTCATATGTAAATCATATTTCCTGTATAAAGCATAAGAAATACATTTGACCTGTTTTATAACAGAAAGTAGAACCATTCCTAAGGAAATAGATCAGTTTTGCCTAAATCTTGTCACAGCATTTTTCTAAGAAAAATGTCTATTTTCTTTTCTGTATTTGACAGAATTTATTTCTGCAACCTTACATGTAAAGAAATGTTTTCAGTCAAAAACATTTTCATATAAAATAAATCTATATTGCAGGAAAAAAAAATATTTTTATCTTGTTATGGCACACAGCTAAAAATACTTTGGTGGCAACATGTGTTACATGTTTAAACTGTTGGCTTTTTGCCCTATGCACATCTCATTTTCAAAATGATGTGTGCATTTTGGCAGTGTGTTAGATCCACAAAAGTTTAATTTAAAATAATGTTTTCTAAAGAGAATTCTGCTAATTCTTATGTTCTTTTTATAGATCTGTATGCACATTATTGAAAAGAATCTATACTCCATAATGGTTTAATTGCACAAGCTTACTTAATATATCTACAGTAATACTTCCCTTAATATGTTATGGGTTAAATAGCCTATATTTTATTAACCCATAACATTTGAGATATTCTGATCTAGTTAAAAAGTTTGTTAATGACACCTTTAATAAAGGGAAATAAATTAAAACAGTACATGTGAAAACATGTAACGTTTATTCTGCAGCATCCTGGGCCAGCAGTCCAGTGTAGAGTATGTGTAAAAGCAGGATTTTTTTATAGCCTCTGCCTGATCACTTGAATTTGCTACTTTGTGTGTGTTTTCTTTGCCATCTTGTGTGTAATTTTATAGACTTAAACCTGTATATTTGTCATTTTTCTTTTCTAGAAGTTAAAATTCACCTGCAGGCTCACCTTATGCCAGTCTGCTCTATAGGCTTGTCTTCCTGCCCTTTATTTATTTTACTGTATATTTTACAAGGGAAAGAAGTCCAAATAGTCTGTAATATTGAAAATGAGGGTGTTCCAGGAGATGCACAGTGCCATAGGAGTTTTTGGGGTGGTCAGTTCTCAGTTGCTGTAGAGCTGTGTCTTCACTGGGTAATCTGGGCTTGCTTCCCTCAGCACCAACAGCTGATTGTAGATCCCACACAGTAAAGGAGTGACTTGTGCTTCTTGTCTGTAATTAATACTGGAGCTCTAGGTTGTGATTGGAACAGTTTTGACTGAAAGACTTCAAGAAGTGGAGGTCCTATGATTTTCTTCACTGTTTTGTTCAGTCCTTAATTCTTGGTACTTAAAACCAAGGTTGAAACACGTTGACCTTGGCTTGGGGGATGAGTGGTAGAGAAATCTTGCAGACTTGACTGTGCATCTGAGATTTGTGGGAAGGAGTTTTTGATGACCTGCTCTGCTATTGCATGCTTAAAATTCAGCTTTCAAATGTGGTTGTAAGATCCACGTCCATAGATACAGCGAGAGAGGCTGCATCCCTCTTCTAGGAGTGCCTGGCCAAGTTCCTGAATTTCCTCACAGTGGTGGTGTGAGGTGTTAAAGAGATGAGCTGCTGACGCACCCAGCAAATTCCTGTTGCTGGAGGAATAAATCTTGACTGAAGCATTTGTGGTATTGGTAAGAACTGTAATTCTGCTCTCTAACTATATTTGGAGCAAGGTCTCCAAGTGTGGCTGTTCATATCCTCTAAAGCGTGGTTTTTTTGAGGGGAAGAAAGAGTACCACTGTTCAGGCCACATTGTTACATAAATCATCAAAATACAACCTCACAGTATGAAAGCAGATAAATTTTGGGGGAAAGTTTAAAATACATCTAAATTACCTTTAACTGCTGATGCTTTCTAAAGCACTTTTAGTTGCTGTTTAAGTAACATTGTACTGTTCAGATAGCAGATAGTTCATCTCCAGGAAGGAGGGTAGGAATGGAGGCATGACTACAATAATGTTTTTCTGCTTGTGTTATGTTAAATTAATTTTATATCAGATCACATACTGAAATCCAACTTCAGTTTTGGAATTATACTGTAGTACTAACTAGATGCTGATGGTGCAGTATTTTAACCTAGGAGCATGGTGTTCTCTAATTTACTTGAGGCTCTAGTAGCGTAACTTAACTTAAATGTAGGGTCTGCTCTAAAATAGCTTAGTAGATGTCAGACTCCCAAAAAATACATGAGCTGGGGTGGGTGCTTTAATCTCCAATAGCAATCGAAATGCCTGCCTGCTATTACTTTGCTACAGTTTTGTGAATATAAAAGAAAACAGTAGCTTATCCTCATTCATCATTCTTAAACTACTTTGAATTGCCTGTCACTGCTGAGGAAAGCAGAAGGCTAATTGTCTCAGACAATCTAAAAGAGCAGGAGTCTGTTATTACATGAGCAGAGAATTTACTCCAATTACTCTAATAACATGTAGGGAGACCTGTCCTTCAATTTATTCTCAGTAAGATTAAGGATATTTTTAAAGGTGTTTTAAATTTGTCAAAATATTTTTTAAGAAACTGTGAAATCAAAATGCAGACTATAAGGGTTTTTTTTTATTAAAACTAGGCAAAAAAAAGAATTATAGGTTAAAAGAGGGAGGAACAAAATCCAACTTTATAAACTGGAAAAACTTCAGGTCACTTCAGAGATGTTCTGCTCTTTTTTAGGTTTTCCTCAAGTCTGTAATTTGGCTTAGACTAGTTAGGGATTTTCTTTTCTTGTCTACTCTTGAATGTCATCAAGCATTTCCCTTTAACTTCAAAAAAAGTGGGTAGAGGATGCAGCTTAAAACCTTGCTATTGTTGGCCCTTAAATGGTTTGTTAGGCCATCAAACAGACAAGTCCATTAAGAAAATTACCTGCCACCTTTGGACTGTTCAAGCAATGTCTGTTTTGAGTATTTTTTCCTACTATTTTGTGAAATAAAGGTGGCACCGAAATCTTTCCTGAGGGAGAAAGTAAGGTGCAACATTCCTTAAGATGGTGAAGGAAAGAGCAAGGATGTGTAAGAGGATGTAAAGCTCCATGAGAGAGTCTGTCTCCAGTGCTGGGGTGCCCGTGACAGGTAAGAAGTGAAGTCAGAGCTGTTCTTGCCAGGGCTGCTGGCACAGGTGTCTGGGTGCAATGCTGATTGGTTTTCACTTGGTGACTGGTATTGCTCCTTCATTACTTAACCAAAATCTTAACCAAATCACTCTCTCTTGAAAACTGGTGATCCCTTTGCTTTTTTTCAATGGCTTACCTATTGCTTTTGAGGCACTTTATGGTCTTTTCACAAATCTCTTGTGAAATTTCACATTCTGGGTTTTTTCTATCATAAAAAGCTATGTAAGAATTCCTTTGTTACTACCTTACATAGAATTTGGTATAACTTGAAGATTCCTTGTATTTTCAAGAGCCTATGAATAAGCTCATGCCAGCCTATGAAGGCAGAAACTTTTCAGCACCTTTTTTTTTTCTGCCCTGGAATAATACTTAAGGTAATTGGAGAAACAGTAATTGATTTTAAAGGGAGAGAAGTAAGATATTTTATGTAGTTACTTAGAGATGCTGCTACTGTATTGCCTGTATTTGTTTTGCTCAGTACTCTCATTAGGATTTTCTTCATTTTCTCCTGCTTTACTTGAAGCTTTTTTCATTTTTTTCCCTGTCCCTTTTGAACTTTGTTATCACATGCAGTGTTAGCCATTTAGAAAAGTATAATGTCACAAATACATTAAAAATTTACTATATATCACTTGCATAATGCATCAAAAAATAATCTTTAAAGGACAGTTTGGCTGAAGGAACAGTGTGTGTCACACCTGCAGTAAAGACCAAGCTGCTGCTTGCCTTCTCCTCACCTCAGAATAATGAGTTACAGGACAATAGCAAATTTCATGAGGTTAATCAGTCTTCCATTTGTTACCATTCCTTTCTGTTTGCCTTCTTTTTGCACTGCCTTTATTAGGAAGAAGCATCAGTAGAGTTTTACAGGTTTCTGAATTTGGATAAAGAGGTTTTGTGTCTGCCAATCTGCCCTCAGAGGAGCCACAGTGGTATTAAGTAAGAGCAGAAAAAGTAAAGAGGGATCAACAACCAGCAGAGAATTGAATCCCATAGACCTCTGTGTGCCTGTAGGGAATGCCAAGAGTTGGTATTTTAGTCTTTTGACCATAAGCACTCCTGCAGCAGTTTATGGAGAGAGCTGTGCACTGCTCAGCCTGTTCATCCATCACTTCCACCTGGGCAGGGCAGGGCTCTTCCAAGAGAGGTGCATCCTCCTGTGCCCTGCCTTTCCCAGCACTGCAGAGTGCACAGCTGCTGTGTTCTGCTGCTGGGCATTTTGCTGATTGTTGCTCTACCATCATCTCAAGTGAGATAAGCAGGAGGTCTGGGCAGCTGCTCCTGCACACTGAGGATCCACAAGGGCTGCTCGAACCCTGTGTCTCATCTGCCATGGCTGCCTAAACAGAGAACCCCTCAGTGTACAATAAACTGAAAGAGCCTCTCTTGGCTATAGAGAGAGCCCAGAGGGAATAACTTCATTACACCAAAGTTCACTTTTGCAAATGCTTTCCTCCTTTACTCCTTCATCCTCTTCCCGGTTTTCAGTTATAAGTGAATGTCTTTATGGGAAATTGTGATGTGTCCCAGTTTTTCATTTGATAAAATCAGAAGAAACTGGAAAAAGTCGTGTAGTCCAGCAGTGTTGAAGGAAGAAAGATTCCACTGACAGGTAGCTGACAGCAATCTTGTGTTCTGCTGTTCCAGTCCTAGTGAGAATGCCCTCCTCCCTCTCTCAGCACCACTCCTGACTGCTAGGAGCTTTAAGCACACTTCTTCACAGAAATGCATGCCAAGGCATCTCTTTTAAACTGTCCTCCCCTTCCCATCTCCCAGGTGTCCCTCCTAAAAGAGGAGACGGTCACGTCTTTCCATTCCCTTTTAGAAATGGCATTCCATGGCCCAATTCTAGTGTCTGTACATACACCTTGAGAAGGAGGCTTAAGTAACTGGTAGGGTTCAGATGGCCTTCTCATGGTCCTGTCTGTTTGTTAATCTGTGTTCACAGGTCTCAGGGGAGGTTTATGGTGGACAGAAAGTTCTGTTAATTTTTGGGTTGAAATAGGTGATTGAAAAGTTGGTGTATTAGATTGTATTAATCTAATACCCCCAGACTGCTGGGGGTGCAGACAGCCTTTGTGGCTTCCCATAAGGAAGGAAGACTTAAGTGATGACTACCTGGAATGGACTGCACTCTTTTAATGAATATGCTTCCTTTGTTCAGGCCCTGAGGTTGGATTTCTGTTCCATAGGCTTTGATTAGATTCACAAGGTCCATTCTGCTGTACACTTCATTATGAGTCACCAGAAATGGGACATGAAAGTGCTTAAGAAAAGATTGAAGCCAAGTGACTTGATCAGTGATTGAAATGAGAAACTGAAAATACACCTTTGGGAAAAATAAAGTCCCTTTGCAACTCTGTTCCTTCCTGTCCTTTCTTGTCTGCCCAGAAAAAAACCTTGTTAGCCCTCTTTGTAAAAGAGAGACTGTGCATCAGGCTGTTTTGATCTCTGTACTTGTTTGAACTGGGAGTTCTTTGAGATGTCATCCACAAGTGCTCTGCAGCCCATCATTTTCTGCAGATTGTGTGTATTTTGTGATAATGGCTGTGAGGAGAAACTGTGAGGATGGGCTCCTTGCTACAGCCATGCCAGGGAAGGACATGTCCTTTGAGGAAGGAACCTCAGGCTAAGTTCATCATCCCCATGCACGTGGGGTTGGTTTGTTTGTTTTATTTTGCAAAGAAATTCTTTCCTCCCACTTCATTTTTAGCTCTCTATTTCCAGGGGTGCAGATGTGCTGGAGAAGTGTATTTCAGTTCTCCTCATACGTATAAGCACACACTTGCATGCAGTCTTCTATTTTCATTCTCTTGTTACGCAAGGGTTTAAAATTAGTTGTATTTGTGAATTAATATAGTTCATTGGAATAAATGTCAGCTATTTTTACTCTGTAATGAGCTTTATCACCATGCTATCTGAATAGCTCACAAACACTATTTTTCCTCTATACCCTGTTACCAGTGTAAAATATTCATAGTCTTGATGATGTGAGATGTGGCTGGGAGAAAAAATGGTGTGTGTAAATTAACTGAGGTTCTTTGCTGATACATGGTGTAATACAGTACCACCAAAGAGGAAAAATATCTGGATTTTGATAGTACCTTGTGACAGGCACTTCAAAAGGTGGGATTAAAAAACCAGCATTGCCAGTGTTGTATTTTGGTGTCACATTCTGAGGTTTTATATGCCTTCCAGGAGTAAGTGAAGCTGAAGCTTCACTAGAGCACTGTGCATGTTGAGATGAGGCTCTGCCTCGGGATGCCAGGAAGATGGGTGGAGCATCCTGTGGTCAGTGTGCCTCTGATTACCACTGTGCTAAAAAGCAAGGCTGGATTTAGTGCACAGGATTTCTACCCAAAACTCGAGGTCTGCCTCATTTTGGTTGCACATAGAATCAAAGGCTTTCTTTGTTTCACAGTATTTATAGGAAGGCTTAATTTCCTTAATTGCAGTTTCACTGTAGTTTATAAAGAAAATACAGCATGAATAGTCATTGTTTTTATGATCTGTATATCATGCTTTAGTTGAGGGAGAGCTTCAAGGTTAGTTGCATGGCAGTTGTCATCAGTCTGTGAAACTCTCATTTTGAGTGACAGCTTTAATTTGCACTTTAACCCTACTGTTGGCTTTCACTTGGTCTTATTTTATTCCCTGTTCCTAATAAGTCCAGTCTCTTCTTTTTCATGGAAGACCATTATAGTCTCCTTTCATAATCATAATTTAAAGAGGGAATAGAGAAACTCATCTCTGGAGGGCCCCTCTTATTTTCTTAATAAGCTTTCTGCTCCCCCTGATTGTTCTGAATTACATGTGAAATACTTAGTTTCTTATCAATGAGTGTTTCAGAAGAAGATTCCACAAACCTCGTAAACTATTCTTGTGAAATTGTCAGAAAGAAAAAGGGCTGTAATATGTTTTAAATGTATTGTTTTCATTTTCATTTAATGTTTTTCCTGTTAAAAGATAGAAGTGCTCATTTTCTCTTCCATATAATATTCATTATTGCCTGTGTTCAGGGCTAAGTGCTTTTCTATTCATCTCTTCTGTAAACACTTCCTTAGCATTTCATTTCAGAAGAAAAGCCTTTACAGCCTATAATCATATTTATTGCCTCTCCTTTCTCTCTCATGCTTTTCCCTGTGATTCTAAACTGTTCTCTGGGGCCATCAAGCACAGCATTCCTGTTGATGGGACCATACCACTAATTTTCAAAATGTCATTGTATTTTTTCTGGTTTGTGATTGTTGGATTGTTTTTTTGCTTTTCCTTATACTTTGGAACAGTCTGTTCCAAATAATGTTTGCTTCTTGACAGCCACTGAGCTGTCCACAGTGGTGCTCTGGTCTTTCTTCTACAACTTGTACACCAAACTTGTATGAATAATTCACAAGATTTCTTCTAGTGTCCATTACTGTGTTCTTTTCCACAAAGACTTTCAGCTGCCAATGTTTTGTACTTTCAATTAATTCAAGCTCTTTGCTTTTTTGTTCACTTTTTCTTCAAGTAAGCTGAGTGACAGCTCGCTGCACTGCACAGTGCTAGAACATGGGTTTGGGACTGTTTCAGTGTTAGACTTCTGCCACACAGAATATGGACCATGTCTGTGTAAGCTGTCTAGCACCACGTCCCAAATCACTGATCTCTTACTGTCTGCATTTTTAATAGCTTCTTATGTGGGACTTATTACAGGCTTTTTGAAAGTCCAGACAAATCAGATTATTCCAAGTAGATTCCTGAAATTTTAATTGCATTTAAGTTAATACTTTTACTGTTGACTGAATATCTATCACATATCTAAAAATCAGGTCAATCATTTCCGTAAAGACCTTTGATATACAACTGACTACTTGAATTAAAGGATTAAATTGCCAAAGAAAAGATTAAAATCTTTCCAAGAGGATAATTCAAGGACTTTAGTTCAAATACATTTTAAAATGTATTTAAAGGAAGAGGAAATGAGTAAGATAAGGAGACTGGGTGTGAAAAATGTTGTGAGTCCAGGTGGTTGAGCAGCTTCATTTGAAATTACTTGAAGAACAGCTTGAGTTTAATTTGTTTCATGCCAAGGACCAAAAAACCCCAGTGAAATAAAATATTTTACATATTAAAAACGATCTTAATCTCTTGAACCGCTTAGTTCAATCATGAATAGACGCTACAGAGCTGCTGTGTCCCCGACTTGCTGCGGCAGGTGACAAAAGCAGGAGGAAGTGTGAAGACAGCATCACTCCCGGTGGATTTATCAGTCCGTGTGTTATCCCGGGCGCCAAGACAACAGGGAGAATGTCACAAAGGCTGGAGAGCAAGGCAGGGGACAGCCCTCTGCTGCTCCTTGGCCTGCCCCTGCCTCCTGCCCTGAGCGCTGAGCAGCCCCTCCGTGCGCGCTCCGCCCGGGGAGCGATGGCAGCGCCGGGGACCGAGCTGCAGCCGGGGGAGCCGCTGCCGGAGAAGGGCCACAAACAGCCGGAGCTGGAGCTGAGCGTCCTGCCCAGCTCCCACCTGGACAGCCAGGCTTGGCTTTGTCTCCCCGATCTGTTCTGCGGGGCCTGCACTCCCTTCTCTGCTCAGAATTGAAAGCAGTGAGTGACAAAGCTGCAGAGTTCTTGTGAGAATTTTTTTCTTGCCCGTTTGGAGTCCCTCATTTTACTGTGAATAAAGAATGAATGCAGGTTTTTAGGGAGAGCCCATGCACTACGGTAGCTGTGTTGAAGGTTTTAAGTCCAAAGGGAATGGGTGGAGTGTGTGTGGTTTTGTAGGATGATGGCTGGCGGAGGAGACAATCTTGTCATGCATCATTTCCTTTACAGAGACACAGAAACCTGTCTCTGCCATGCAGTTGCCAGATTCTCACATATTTTCAAAACAGGTGATTTCCTGTGTGCTTACTGGGGAAAAAAAAAAAAAAAAAAAGAAAATTTGTCCCTAATGAGCTAAAAATTGTGAGAGATAGGGACTTTGTGTAGGTGGAGAGCTGAGCAGTGCAACACTTTGTCTTCCTCTCATTCTGAAGCTAGAATTAATTCATTTGTTTCTGTGGTTCTTTCCAGAAGGGATTTCTTCTTATAAAAAAATGAGACTATCCATTGTCTTGATTCTTTCCTATTTGCCCATGCTGTACATGGGCATGTTCATGTACATTGTGCAACTGTAAAAAAAAAAAAAAAAATCCTACTGCTTTAATATACCTGCATAGTTTAGTATAAGGAAGGTTGGTTTTCATTTCTGCTCTGCTATAGCCATGTCTGCTGATGTCCTGATCAACTTAGTCTTTCATTTCACCTTTACAATGGAGTTGGAGGGAACAGGGAACGATTGAATGCACATGAATTGTTTGGTAAAAGATCCTCTAGGTTAATAGCTCATTACCTTAACTCATTTAAATACCACCCAATTCATGTCTCAACGTAATTACAGAGCAGACCAACTTTGATAAAACCTCCCTAATATATGAAGTGCATTTGTTGTTGTGTAGATAAATGTGCATCTGCACACTGAAGCATTCTCTTATCTGTGTGGAATGCACAGTATTCATTAGTGCTCCCCTTGGAGCTTCCATCAAACAGACGTGGTAGGAGCTCAAGGGGAACTTACTCTCCCCTTTTGGCACAGGCAGCAAATCTGCTACCAAAATCTGCCCATCCTTCCAAACCTATACTAGACCTTGAACAGTCCCCAGAGATCCCTCTGCCTTGTTGTTGTCTGTGGGACTGCTGCTGCATTTCCTTTCAGCCTGCCACTGGTACTCACCACACCCAGGGGACAAACTCATTCTGCAGCCAGCAGTGGCCTCATGAAGAAGAGACCTCCTGATGTATTTTCCACTAGTTCTGAGGAAGCACAGAGCCTGGCACTGTTATAAAGCAGTGCCTCAGGCCTGCCTGCCCTGCAGAGATTCCACCCTCGAGGGTGGCTCAGTCCCATCTCCCACAGCCTTGGGAAAGATTTCACAGAGCCACCTTCCCTCTGCTCTCTGAGGAGCTTGGTGTGGTAACAAACCCCCCAGTATAAGGCTAGGTGCAGATGGTTTTTTGCAGCTGTAGCCTAAGCAATTCTCTTCTGAGATCTTGCTGTTCTGCTCTTTCTTTTGCCAGTGCTGAAGCTACTCTTTTTCAGTACATGCTAAACCTCCTCAGAGGGAGAAGGCAGATCTCATGGTAGTGCACTTTTTACATTGCACATGAGGTTTGATGTGCTTCTCTGTGGTTACACCAGATGCAATTTTGCTTGCAGGATACTATTTTAGTGACTGTTCTTTTTCTGGGGCTGTGTAATCATATGGAGGCAGCTTTTGATCTGTTTTGTATATAATTAAGCTCTATCTATTGCTGTCTTTTTTTGAGAGAATGGAGAGTGAACTAATGAATGAAAATATGCTTGGGAAAAACACCAACTTTTTTCAGTTGAGATATAAACCCTAAGAAAAATCAGATGTAGAAATTATGTTTTGATATAATTTATATTATTCTTCTCCTAAAATCTTAATGTAGACTAACCATCCAAATAATCTAAGGAAAGAATAAATATTTTAAAACTGTTGTGTGTCTCAGTGGCAAATATGGTTATTCTAGGGCTGTAATTTTTTAAGACTGTGGAGTTGTATATTTAATAAGCAGCTATTTAATTTTACATTGTGCTGGGTATTTAAAATATATAAAATATATAAATTACAGCGCTGCATATTAAAATTAATCTTTAAAATGAGTAAGCAGTCAAGTTGGAGAACTTTTAAATTTTAAGTTAATTTACTGTGTTACCTGCCAACTACAATTTAGTAATCACAATAATACTCTTTTACCAACAGAAAAGCTCAATTTCAACACTATGCATGAAATCCCTGTGTATTTAAAAGATGGTATACCCATGTAATATATCCATCCCTCCTACTAGCTAAGCAGAAGTAACTTCCTGCAGCTCAAATGAACATGTGTATGCAGGCATAAAACTCTACTGAAAGTAAGAAATCAGAATGATCTGAGTCTTGTGTACTGTTTGTTTCTCTTCCTGTGCTGCTCCAGTGGCACAAGCCTGCTCTAGAAGGTGTCCAATTACTGTGCCTGTAGACTGATTCCTGTGACTCATCCAATGTGTCAAGAGGCATCCACCCTATTGATGCAATTTCTCACATTTCTGCTGAAATTAAGCACAGCTGCAACTTGTCCTTTGAATATTCTTACAACTGGTCTCCATTCAAGTTTTGTAGCTATTTCAGTTGATTTTCATTTTGTCCTGTGTTTTTCTGAGTTATCTTTTGACAGAAAAGGAGGAAAAAGGTTTAGTATGGAAAAAGAAATGTTTCCATATGAGAGGGAAGTTTTGATATGCTGTCTCTCCGCTGGTGGAGGGAAAAACATCAAACCTATAGACCTGTAGTCACTTATAAATTTTCATGACTAGCCCACACTTGCCCATAACACAGGTATTGCCAGTACAAGTTTTAGTGTAGAACTGATGTGTATACATTTATCCTTTCCAATAAATGCTCTTGTGCTGCCCTCCTACAGTGAAATATGCTGCAATACCAGCATAAAGAATCTAACAGAAGTGTCTGCTTTCAGGCTGGTTTCATGGAATGCTGTACCACCTCAGAGAAACAGCCAGCTCGTGTCACCTGGCTTGCCAAACTCAGCCTGTTCTTTTTAAAGACAGATCTGCAGCTGGAGCCAAATCCTATTCTTGCTGTCATTAGGGTAATTCCCCTTGGGGACTAATTACAAGGGCTATTATTTATTTTATAATTCTGGATGATGCATTGAGATTTCAGACTGAATAGCATTAATTCAAGTGCTTGCAATCAAGGACACAATGCATTTTTGTAATGCTTTGTTTGATTCTCGTTGTTCAGAGGAGGTCTTGAAGCTGTTGTAAAGTGCCTTCCACCACCACCCTTCTTATTTGTCTCCACATTAACTTTTACAAGGTAAGCTTTGGCTATGAAAAGAATAAAAGATTATAGTTATCCTTAGTACCTTTTTCAATCCACAGCCCAAGATAGAAGATGACTAGTTTCCCATGTGATCCAAACCACTAGCACTTATATTGGATTTTGTATTTCATAGTTTTCCATCAGGGGAAAAGTGCCAAAATTACGCTGCATATGCTTGGCTTCTTGTCTGTCCTTGAAGTGGCAAATCTGTGGGAGAAGAGGCTGCCCTTAGCCAAAAAAATTATCTTTTCCAATATGATTTTCTTGGAATTGTAGTTTGTTGCACCATTTTTATAAAAATATAAAATGTTTCAATATGCAATCATCCTTGCTTTTTATCCGGTGACACCAAAATAACAAATGCATTAGCTCAAATGTCTTATACTTCCCTTTCTCACAATTCCTCACCTCCTGTGCTGTGCAGGATATTTTTTATATATATAATACTGCCATGCACTATTATTTCATAAAACAGATGGGAACTCAGGAGGTGACTCTGATCTTTTACCTGTACTTTAAAGAGATACTGCATAGTTCTTATCTGGAAACCCCTGGTGATTTTTAATGGACTCAGGTTTAGAAACATTGAGGAAAGGAAATATTCTAATTGGTTTTGTTTTTCAGTTGAAGAACAGTTTGTTTCTATGTTAAATGAAGTAGTGAAAACAAATAGCATGCCATCTGGCTAGCCTACATGGGTACTTTACCAGGAGGTTTTCAGATGTTCTCTCTGCCAGTTTTCAACTTCTTAAGTCCTGTGTTACTGACGTACTTTCTTTACACAGTTGCTCTTTCCTGTTTAGGAATTATCTTGTTCCTTGAACAGAATTAGAATTTTAAAAATTGTACACTGTTTTGCAAAGATTTCCCCTGTCTGTTGTTTGAATTATTTATCCTCTAAATTGAGAAATCTCCAGTGTTTCCAGCATTCACAGTAAATTGGTTACACAGAGAAGTAGCCTCCATGTTATCTGTGAAGCTGATATTCTCAGGGGGCAGGATAGCATTGATGTACCAGTGAGCTCTCAGTCTTGGAACAGATTGTGACTGAAAGGAAGGGTTTAGCAGCTTTTCTAGTGCTTGGAAAGATGTCATATGTTTTTCTTTAGATCACTTTTTTTTCTGCTTCAGTTTCTCAAAGCAAGAATATCCTACAAAAAATAAAAACATTTACATAGCTGGGAAAGAAATGAAGTACAGACAAATGTAATTTCATAAAACAGAAATATTTATTGCTGACTGCAACTTTCAATATGTTTTTTTCTCAGTATGAAACAAACATATGTTCACAAATATCTTTGAAAATAACTGTGAGCATATAAATGACAATAAATTTGTGAAGAAGCATTCATACGTGTTTCTGGTCCATCTATTTGTTGGTTATGATAACAGTGCACACACAACTCTAATCACAACTTAGAGATGTGGTTCTCTGAGCATGACGTAGATAATAAAGAGAATTCCTTGTGCCAAACAGCTTACAATCTAAATCCAAGTAATTTTTCTCAACATGCAATCAGGAAGTAGAAATACTATCACAGGAATGAACTGATCTGTCACACAGTACAAATAGCATAGTTATGTAAGATCAAATGGTTGGCACATATTTATATGTGTATACTTTATGAACTAACTTACCAAATAATTAATTGGAATAATGCAGATAATTGATAGCCACCCTTCCCATCTGATACTGAGCATTCTAAATATAGCTATCAGGCACAAGTTTAAAAAAAGAGATAAATTTGAGCCACTAAGAAGTCAAGTGAGATAACCAAACAGACTTTAAAAACCCCAGAAAATTGGAAATATGTGGACAAAAATAAAGAGCAATAGAAGAGCAAATTTCAAAAAGCATCTCAAGTAACTCCATCAAATATAGATGCAAGTTAAAAAAAGAACAAAACCCCAAATCACTGTCCTCCTTAAAAAATAGAGTGGTTAGCAAGTAGCAGGTTGGCTAAGTAGTTGCTTTGTCTGTTTATACAGGAGAGGCAGATGGAGATCTGCTAAATCTAGGATTGTTTCCCCAGAGGCAGTAGCAGGGAAGCTGGAAAATGTACAGGCATATAAGTTATCTGGTTATAAAATGTCAGATTTCCTTAGAGGAACCAAACCTCAAGACATGCATACAGATGTGAATTTTAAATTAAGTAAGGAAATCTATAAAGTTTCTAAAGTCTTAAAAAAATACTTGATCCAGAAACAACTCCTTATTGTAAAAAAGCAAACCAAAATCCCCAAATGAACAGGTGACAAACAAGGAATTGCATACCAGTGGGGAAAAACTCAAAGTCTTTTGAAGAAAGGCTATGAGCAAATACCAAAATCTTTGTTTGGTAAGGGACTGGAACATGGATTCAGGCACAGCAGATCTTAATTCAGTAATCATTTCTTCACCATACTTTTTCCATGCATAAAAGTAAGATTTTTATAGCTGTGTTTTATTAAAATTCTGCTTATCAGGCCTTAATTTTGAAGACTATGGAAATGACTGGATCTCTTCAGGAAAAAAAGAAAAAACAACACAAAACCAAACGCCTCCCAAGTTCTTTTTTCTGATGTACATGGTGACAAGGCTATTACTGTCTTAGAATGGGCAGAGTGCTAAGCAAACACAGAGGGCTGCCCATATTCACTCAAAGCCAATCTGACTTCAGAGAATCTGGGGCAACTACTCTGGGAAAGAAGATGTGTCCAGATAATCACTTAGAAACATCTCTCACTATAAAAAGCATTGGTACTTAATGGAGGGGAAATACTGAAATTACTGTACCTGTAGTTTCTGTACCTACATCTGGTCTCCCAATTTCTGAAGTGTCTTTTACTGAAACACTTCTCAGCAAAGCTAACATTTAATAGGTTACCTCTGGAGAAACCAGTTGAAAAGAAGTCCTGGAAACGCTTGGTTTATTTCCACAGAGGGATACTTGTGTAACACACCTTAAAAGTGTTTATTTTTGTTGTTATTCCTTGCATTATTTGCCATATGGGATCACCAAAAAAGCAAATCAACATTTGGAGCATTAGAATACTATTTTCATCTTTTGCACAGACAACAAAAAAACAAACAAGAAGTCTGTAGTTATACCTCCAGCACCTGTGGTGCTTAGAGGCAGATATTTGTGAAATGGATGATAGCAAAACATTACTGAGCCTTAATTCTCAAAAAAGGTATTACAGTCAAACAAAAAGGAAGACTTCCTCAAAATAAGTAGTAGGCCTTTCATATACATAAAAAATAGCTTAGTGTGGAGAACACAGGAGTTTCCTTGTTTTCTGGGGTCAGAGAAGATTGCTGGCACTCTCTCTCACAGCGTGAGTCATGAATGTGAGGGTTGCTTGAGGCTTCCCAGGGGTGACCTCTCCTCATAAAATGATATTTAATGTCACCCAGATGTAATATTACTCTTGCCTTTTGTAGAAAATATATCCCAGCTCTTGGGGCATCCTGAATTGTTGTTGGGTTGCAGGCATCCCTAAGAGGTTTGTTTGCATGCACCATTCTGCATGCATCTACAAACAAACTTGGGTCACATTAAACCTACATTCACTGACAGATGTTTTAGAAAAGTCATCCAAGTTTGTTTTGGTAGAGCCAAATTTAAAGTTCTGATAAAACCAAAGGGATAAAATGAAATTCTAATTCATACTCAGCACGTCTTCATACTCTGCATGCTCTTACTTAGGGTAAGATACCAATTCTGTCTGGTTAAATATGTTTTTATGCAGATTTCCAGTAGAAATGCATCCAATAGCAGCCTCTCCTTCCTAATTCAGTTCCTCTGAATTTACAGACCTGTTATCTCTTTATAAGATCTCCCAGGCTAAATGGTCATCCTGTTGCTCACATCACTTTTGAAGTTGTTTTGATATTCTACAACTATTCTGTAATTTCATGACTTCTAGTGTGCTTTCAGCATTTATAGAGATGAAATGTGACAAGTTGATAGTACAGACCACAGGTCATTTAAAATTTTCCACCCTTCACACTTATACAGTCTTACAGAGCACAGGATTTGATAGGGAGCTGGAGCCAAGAATAGTGAGTTGCACAGTGGAGGACAGCTGTGAAATGCATCATAAAGATGTGTCCAATTGTGGGTTAAATTTTGCTGTTTCTGATGAGAACAGGCCTTTCAAAGACAGACCCAAGACATACTTTTCCATCAAGTGTTTGACACCATTTACAATTATCACCCCCCATTACATCTCTCTGTAGGAAGCTGATGGTTAGAAATCACTGAAATACCTTTTTTTTCTTTTTAGTCATGAGGCACTGAACAGAAATGTACTTGTTCTGAAGAATGTTACAGAAATCACAGGGGTTCTTATACATTTTCACATTAACAGCAAATACAGTGAATGGTCGTTTGCTGACCACTTTTCTATTTAAGATTGAATAACATCTCTGTGGCAACTGCAATAGCTGCTTACATAAATAAAATAATACTGCTTGGATGCAATATTCTTAGTTATTTAGAATACGACTTGAAGGTTGGATATGAAAAGAAAGTTGCTGAGTTTTTGTCCAGTCATAATTATTTTGAGATTTCTGAATATGTTTCGGAGACTGTTGTGCTAGTTTACTGCAAGTTTGTTTTGAAAAGGGCTAAAAGATAGACAAAAGAGAATAAAATATGAACATTTTGGATATTACTAATGCGCAATCATACGTGTACGTGCCTTTTCAAGATAATCAATTTGATCCATTTATCATCTGACTGATCCCAAACCCTCTCTGGGTATTTTTTTGTTGTTGTTGTTGTTTGTTGCTGAAGCAGATGTGTACATTCAAAATTCCTCTACCACTGGTCCAGCATTCCCATTTTCAGTAATGGATTTTTCCTACTGTGCCATCTATTCTGCTGCTACAGATTCAGACGAAGTCAGGACTTTTGGGGGAAAAAAAGTGTCGTATTTTCAGCTGCTCCTTCTCTCTGTAGGAGACCAGTAAATCTTTCAAAAACACTTAAGTATGCTTTAAAGTTCAGATTTCCTCTGAGCAAGAAGTTTGTGGTAGGTAAAACACCAGAAGAAGGGTTATATTCGTGTTTTTATGGGATGATTAATTCAAACTCTCAGAATTTCCTGTCCTGAGTGCTAAAAGAACTTATTGAACATAAAACTGTAAACAAGGTATGATGCAATTCTTAATAGTATTAAGTATCACTGCTCTTCTCCAAAAGCTGAAATTAAAGTTCAGCAAGAAGTTTTCCTCCAGTGTTAAATGTTCTTGTTTTCCTTCCTGCAGAAGAATAACAAATTAAAAACTCTAGGATTCCCTCTGGTTGAATCACATTCTCCAGGAGCAGTGTTTAAACTATAAAAGCGAACTCAAATTATTAAAATGCTGCAAATTTTCTTATACTGAGGCTTGCATTGATTTTGATATTTCCACCATTATCATTATTATTTTTCTCTTAGGTACTTACAAAACCTGATGGTTTCTAGTGTAGTGTTTATATTAAGGACGCAGTTTTGCATTTTACAGAACAGAGCAGGGGACTAGTGGCTATTGATTTAAAGCCCTGGCAGGCGGGCTGGCAAAGCCGGAGGGCTGAGAGGCTGGCTACAGGTTTGTGTGAATTTGGGGAACGAAGAGCAACCCCTGACGACCAGAAGCTGAAGGAGTAAGGAAAGCGGGAGCTGTTCCAGCGGGAGCTGGGTGTTTGGGGATTGCTTCTCACGGCTTTCGCCCCCGGGACGAGGCTGCGCTGCCCGTGGCCCGCCGAGTCCCAGCGGCTCCGGGCACGCTGGGCTCGCCCGGGGCTCGCAGACCCGCTGGGCCGGCGGAGAACCCCTCCAGCCCCGCTCGCCTCAGCCGAGAGGCTCCGGGGCTCCGCTCCCGGGCCCGGCCGCCCCCCTCCCCTTCCCTCCCCGCCGCTCCGCTCCGCTCCCCTCACGGGCCCGGCCGCCGCCACAGGTGCGGGCCCGCCCCGCCCCCGGCGCGCGCGCGCAGGCTCCGCCCGCGTGCCGACCCCGGCCCCCGCCCCACCTGAGCCCGCGGGCGGGGCGGGGAGCGGGCACGGACGGACGGACATACGCACAGACACAGACACACAGACAGCTAGCTATACAGCAGAACGGACGCCTCGGGAGAGCCGCGGGGCTCCGGGGCTCCGGCGGAGTTGCGCTGCGCTCGCCGCGGTCCGGCCGGAGCGGGGCTGCGGCGCCCGCCCGCCCGCCGGTGCCGCGCCGCTCCCTCCTTCCCAGCGGGCCGCTGCTGAGGTGAGCGCGGGCGGCGCGGGGGTCCCGGCGCGGACCCTGCTCAGTGTCACGGCGCGGCCAGAGCCGGGGATGCGCGGCCAGAGCCGGAGCCCCGGAGCAGCCCGCCCGCTCCGCGGCCGCCGCCGGGCAAAGTTTGGCGGCCGAAGCCGCAGGTAGCGAGGTCCGGGGAGTCTCCTGCCCGGGCGGGGTGCGCGCTGCCGGGGGCTTAGCGGCGTCTCCGCAGCATCGCTTGTTTGCGGAGAGGATAAAGCGCGGCTCTAAATAGGTCAGGGGCTTCGGCAGCGCCTGGGATTTGCGTAACGATTTTTGTTACGTGGGAAAGGTGCGGGGCTCCTGCTCCCGGGCTCCTAGGCTGGACCGAGCGCTGCTTTCCTGGCGCACGGAGTGACTTTTTAAAAAGAAGTAGCTGTATGAGCAGTGCTGGGCTTTCTTGTTTGTAATTCCCAACGACTTCGGCAAAGTTAAATTTCTTCAGCAAAGGAGGAATTAACCCACATGAAGGAGTCATCCTTGATGAGCTCATTACGCGTGGTGAGTGTAAGTGCTTTGCATCGCAAGCCCCAGGACGGTGAGGGTATGCTTAAAATGTTAAGGTTTGTGTCCTGCTGACACTGTTAAAAATATGCAGGGGAGCGTTAGGTACAAGATTGTATTTTCTGCAGCTACGGGCAGGAAATGCCCTTGTTTCAGAGGAATTGTCAGAATATTCATGCATGTGTGAAGGATTAGGTTTGTTTTCTCTTGTTTTTGACTCCTGATCAAACTTGGGAACTTTTTTTCATGGGTTTCAGAGGTCGTGAGCTTGGCATTAGATCTGTATTGTTCAACTTGAGTGGGAAATCTATAAATGGAAAAGTTAGAGAAGTGTGGCACTGTGAGCCCTCAGAAGTTTCAGTAAATCTCCAATTTAACTGCAGCTAACTACTAGTTATGGGAGGAGGGAAATGATAATTTTATTTCCATACTCTCTGCTGCTGCTTTATTGCTGCCTTGGCCAAAGTATGGAAATGAGATGCAAAAGAAGTCCTCTTGCTGTCATGAACCTCTATGTTTTCTTATCGGAAGGAAATGTAACATGAAACCCAGTGTAAAACCCTGAAGTCACTGGGATGCACCTGTGTGATTGCAGTAGGTGTGGATGAAGCACTGCTGCTGCAGGTCCAGGACGAGAGGAAATGGCAGGATACTGGTGGGATGCCCAGGCTCCTGGATTTAGCAGCTTCTTCGAAGCTTCTGCCTCTCGTGGCAGCATTGTGCTCTCCAGTGGATGCAGCCACGCTCTGCCCGGTTAGTGCAGTTCTGAAAACAAGGAAAAGGTGTCTCTTTGTGTAGTCCAGAGCTGACACTAGACTGCTGTGAGCGGGTTATGCTGCTTCTCCTCTTCCAAAGAAGTAACCTTGCTACTTCTGTCAGGTCACCAGGTTAGTAGACTGTGCAAGGGGAGAGTCAGTGTTTTTCTTCTGCTTTGTTTCTAGGATATTCCTCTATAGTTGTAAACTGTGTTCTGGTGTTTGGTCTTGCCAAATGGGTTTTTTGTACCTCAGTCCTTTTCCAGTGGATGGGAATTGATATGCTTGTGTGAAATCTGAAGGTGGAAGATAAACCAGTAGTAATGACACTGGTCACATTAATAACTTCTTTGTTTTGGTTTGGTTTTTTTTTTCCCAGTTGTTTGGCTTTCAGTTTGTTTTGTTTAGAAAGGAAACTATCCTCTTTACAGAGCATTTTCACTCAGTTGTCAAGGTTTTACTTTCTTTTTCCCCCAGTGAATTATATAGGGGATGCTTGGTTAAACCTAAAAATATTAACAAAAACCAGCAGGTGTCAAGATACTGTGCTGACTTGCCTCTTCCTGTACTAATGGGAGCTGTCCATCCCTCCTGTGCTCCCTCTGCACTGCACACTCTCTCACAAGGGATCAATACACTCACACCAGCACCTGTTTCTCTTAGCTGACTGTTCTTCACTGTCTGCATTTTTTTTTTTTTTAATCTTTTGGATTTCCTCAGCTAAGTTTTACTGGAGAGGCTGTCATCCTCCTTGAGTACAGTTGCTCAGGGATAAGTATGTATAAAAGCAGCAAAAGGCCTTGTGGAAGATAATCTTTTGGGGGAGTGTAGGCTTGTTAGTTAATTAGCTCTGGAAGTCCTAAGGTTTTGAACTGCAGTGAGGATTACTGCATAAAACATAACAGATGTTTTACAGCTCTTGCAGTTTTTTCTCTTCAGGTTATCACAAGGGATTGTGGCTTGAGAATATTTGGTCTCTGAGAATTTATGAGATGGGGCATTCCTGTTATTTTCAAAATGAGCATATGGTACAGTTATGGTAGTCTCAAATCTCAAAGCATTCACCAGGCTGTGTTGGGATGTAACAGAGTACAGAACTGGAGTGCAAGGTGCTCTCTAGTGTACTGAAACACCCTGCAAAGCTCAGGTCATCTGTAGTTAATGGCAAGAAAAGATGACTTTGCAGTCTGAATAACTTGCTTTCTGAAATTCTGCTCTTTGTAATATGCCTTAAGCCCTTTGCAATTCCTTGAATGACAACTTGCAGCAGATAAATATTTTGGTTCTGTAACTTTTGCATTGCATTCAGAAAACTGTAGTACTTAATATATGGCACCCATCAAGATACAATATTCATTATTGTATCTTATGTGATCCCAAATCACCTCTGATGCAGTGAAGGTGGAGGCAGATGTTAAATACCATAATACCCCAGTTAACAAAGGAGGCATTTCCCCCGATCCACAGAATGTACTTGAATATTTTATCCTCAGGCTAATGAATGTAAACAATTGAAGGAATTACAGAAACTTCACTCTCCTGTGTGACTGTAAAATCCCTCTGGCTGCATAGGTTACTGGATTTTCACCACATACTCTGCTTGCCTAACTACAGATGCAGCTCAAATGCTGAATGAAGGGCTATTTCCTAGCCCTTATTATTTTGCCTACACGTGAAAAAGGTGCAGGTCCTTTTCAAATGTAAAATGTGTCTTTTTACTGCAGTTTCACAGAGCATGCATATCTTACAACTGGAAGTTTATGGTTTTCATTATTTTACAAAGACAAATGTTTTATAAACAAAACATCTAAAACTTTTTGAAAACTTGTGTCCTAAGGATTTTTTAAAATTTTTTTCACAAAATTAACATATTTTCTGGCTGTATGTAATGCACAAAGCAAGCAGGGTAATTATGGCAAAAACTGTCTCTGCTCTGTGCAGTCATTTGACATCACTGTATATTGTTGGAGAAAGTGCTGCCAAAGAGTAGCTAAGTGTTCTCACACAGTCACATTTAGTGAAGACACTGAATATTATCAAGCATTGCCTAATTTATGTTATTGGTACTATGTTGGTAAAAATAACAAAATACTTAGCAATTTGTTTAGGTATAAGATATCTTAGGTGCTAGGAAGTGAGGGTCTTACTCTGTATGCCACAAATAAAGCTTTTTTTCTGATGCCCTGCAATACATCACGTTCCATGAAATTATGCTAATATTTCCCAGAGTGATTAATCATGCCCATTAACTTACACATTTTTATTTTTCCTTTCTAAGTGATTGCTGTCCTCAGATCATGTGCAATAATTCTTTTCAGTTTCTCAGATGTGAAGCTTAGAGCTTCAACACATTGTACATTTTACGTGCAACTGTGATTCTTCTTATATATTAGCTAAAGCTGACATTGCTTTCTATAAACATATTAATTGACATGTTAAAAATTCATTAGACAACCTGAGCTTCCAAGGCTTGTAAAAATAGAAGCCTTGTAAACCAACCTAACTATATCAGTGCAGCCCCAGTCTGTTGCTTATCAATATTGGTACCTTAACAGTTTGCTGCTGCTGAACTACCAGACAGCTCTTGTAATGACAGGTGATGCCAATACACAATGGGGCATGTTACAGCTGTGCTGTTTACATTATTGATGGTTGTTTGAGTATGAACAAGTTAACCTGTTAGGAAAACACTATTAAAGCTTCACTCCTCAGAAATTATTCAATAAAACTTCGTTTATTGCCAACAACTTTTTTTTTTTTTTTGTTATTAAACATTTATAATAAGGAATTTAAGAGGGAGCAGTAGCTAGACATGAGTACAAGCAGCAACTTTAGACAGTTGAAATCCTTTTTACCTCACTTTATATGTATATGGTTTTCAATTACATAGCCATATGTAACAAAAACATAAACAAAACAATAAATGTTTGACAAGTTTTAGAAGGTTGTGAGATTGCATTGAACACAGAAATGGCATTAAATAATTTTCACTTAAAAAGTAGGTGAAATGCACTTTCTTTGTGGAAGAATGCAGGCCCTGCATAGTTATGCACCTTGGTTCACAGTTTTCTACCCCTGGTAAATTTCTGTTTGACGGGATGATGTGTTGTTTGGTTGGTGAGATGCTGTGATTTGAAATAGACCAGGCAGGTTTTCATTGCTCTCTGCTTTCTGCTGGCAAACTGTTCGGTGCAAATGTTCCAGTGCTGAAAGTATGGGGCACAGCTGCAGCTCAGTCAGTCCTTTTGCACGTGAGGTGGGTTAATCTCGTCTCCTAGGGCACACTGATTCACGCTGAGAGGTGTCTCACAGGCTCCTCCTGCAAGCAAGGTTCAAAGCCAGTCTGCTCTGTTAGAGTATCCATTACTTGCACCTGTGTGGCAGGGAAAGTGATCCCTGAGACTCAGGTAAGTCTTGTGTGTAAAGGAAGACTGTGTAACTACTTACTACAGGCACTGAATAGCAGCAACTGAAATGGCAGCATTCGGGTCAAGAGAGCAAAGTAAAATTAACTTGAAGTGAAGCTTGAATCATATTATGCCTTCAAAAAGAAAGTTTTCTTTGTTTTGTTGTTTATTTTTCTGAGACATTGTATATTTATGGTTTATGAGGCTGTTGTAACACCATGGCAGTCAACCTGCTGCCATTCACATCCAGTGGTCTCATACTGTTTAGTTCCTAATTGAGATATTTAGTGGGGACTGGTGTTGTGCTGCTTCCTAGCAGGGGATGTGCTCCAATGAATCTCTAACACTTCTCAGTGTTACTGGACTTGTAAGATCTAATGAGTTTATAATACCTTCATAACCAGGTATTATAACATACCTGGTTATGAAGGTTGATCTTTCTATATGTACTTGTGCAGGTACCAGAAAGATAAACATATGGGAGCAGAGTTTGTTTAACTGATGCTGTTCTATTTTAATTTGACGCTTCTCAGTACATCCCATTTAAACATAGTAGACTATCAGGTGTCATAAGTCCTAATATAGTTTGATACCATTCCAAAGATTAATTAGGTTAAGAATCAGTGATGTGGCAGGCAACATTTGTTTGGTCTGCTTCAAAATGAAAATGAGGAACAAAGTTTAATGTGATTTTTGTGTCATGTAGTTTACACTTTACAGTGTCCAATTGTATCTGTCAAAATTTTGATTAAAAGGAAGCTTGTTTTCCTAGGGAAGGAAAAAATAATTGAGCATTAAGACTCTTTATCAAGGTGTATTCCAGAGAAGATGAATTTGGATAAGATAATAAGTAAACATCCTCAAAGTTCTTCATTTGCCCTGTGCAGCAAGACTTTCAAAGGTGATGCAAGAACCTCCTAATGGGATTTTATAATGAAAATGCTAATAAAAGCTAGCAGAGGAGTACCTAGTCTCTTTGTTTGCATGACTGCATGTAACCAAAAAAAGTAATTGCATAATCTTTCTTCCTTTGGCCACCTGCTAATAACTGGATGCTGAATCTTTGACTTGAAATTGCAAATGCCTATGCATGCCTAGGTGCATTTCATGTTTCTGTTAAAATGAGATTATTTAATATGTTACAATTAAGAAAATCTCTTATGAATCTGCA
Source organism: Haemorhous mexicanus (assembly GCF_027477595.1). Classification (NCBI taxonomy): domain Eukaryota; kingdom Metazoa; phylum Chordata; class Aves; order Passeriformes; family Fringillidae; genus Haemorhous; species Haemorhous mexicanus. Next base: position 23,195,394 of record NC_082348.1, on the reverse strand, counting down.
TCCAAAAAGATGGAAAAGATTCAGCCTTTGTCTGTTTCTGCAGTCAGTTGTCTGCAATGCAGGTGCAGTCTATGCCAGACAGATGCTTATTTGGTAGATTGTAGGGGTCTCTGCATAGTCTGTACCATGTTTGATACTTATCTTGGTCTCTTGTTAATCAGAGAATAAGAATACCAATATTGTAAACCTCAGACAGCATTATGAGAGTTTAAGACTTGCAAGGTTAAGAATGTGAAAACTGGGAAATGGAATACAACTTTAGTTGGGTTTGTTAGTGGGCATAATCAAGAGTAACTTTTGTTTTTTTCTCACCACACTTTGTGCACAGCATGAGTAATATGTGCTTCAACAATAGTAAAAGAAATTTTAAAAATCTTTGAAATGCTTCCATGATAGAAATAAAAGAGCATTCTCCTGACATAAGGGGAGACTTTGGCACAGAGAGGGATCTTCAGCCATGTTAGTGTCTGGGCTGAGTCCTGGGGTCAGGTGTGCCAGCCCTCAGAATGATGTAGGGTGTGCTCACAGCAGGACTGCTGTCTTGAGCAGCAGCAGGAGCATCCAGCTATGCTCCATTGGAGCCTGAGCTCTAATACAGCAACTCTGTAAGCTCCAGCCTGAGTTCTCCACTCAGGCTCCCAGGAAAGTCAAGTGCTAGTAGTGAGTGACTTAAGCAACTTGCCAAGCATTTCTAGCAGCTCTGTGGAGGAGCCCAGGCTGCAGATACATGCTGCAGTGCAGAATCTAAGTGCCTCAACAGTGAGAGAATCTTTTTCTCTTGCAGTCTCCTGCTTTTTTTTCACTTTCTGCAGCAAATTACTTTGTTTTTTTTTTTTTTAATGAGGTATCTGTTCTCATTACTTTGATTGTCTTGACTAATCTTCAGTCTGTGAGGAGAGGGAAAATATGATCTTGTAACTTAAAGAGCCTATTAGTTTGGTTTCTTTTAAAAATAAGCTATTCTGCCCTAAGGAATCATGGTAAATCTTGAATTTTTTCATCAGTGAGTGCTTTTCAAATTGTTAAAACTAGAGCCTGGCTCCTGGAGCTTCAGAAATGATTGAAGAAGTAAATCTTGTGCTATGTGGAGTAGCATTAGGCTTGGCGTGCTTTGTGTTTCGCTGGTACTTGCTCAGGTATTGTCAGTTTCCACTCTGGAAAACTTCACTTTCTTTTAGACAGGTGACATCAGAAACAGCAGAACCTTATTGTCAGGTTTGACAGCTAAAATGGACTAATGGCACTCCTAGTCCCATAAGTAATGTGAAAGCATTAGGCACATATGGGTAGGGATACTTAGTGCTATAGTCTTATTCTATATAGTATTAAATGCTGACAATTAATATATGTTTTCTGTAAGTATATAAAATAAAGATGGAAGTCATTCTTGTTTTAAAAACTGCTGAAGCTTTAGAGAATAAATCCTAAGGGGGCTGGCTGAGAGAGAGCTGGGATTGTTAAACCTGGAGAAGAGGAGGCTCAGGGGTGACCTTGTCACTCTTCACAACTCCCTGCAGGGAGGTTGTAGCCAGATGAGAGTCAGCCTCTTCTCCCAGGTAACAGGAGACACAGGATGGGAGGAAATGGCCTCAAGCTGCACCTGGAGAGGTTCAGGTTGGACATCAGGGAGAATTTCTTCACTGAAAGGGTAGTTAAGTACTGGAATGGGCTGCCCAGGGAGGTGGTGCAGTCACCATCCTTGGAAGTGTTCAAGAAACAGCTGGCCACGGTGTCCAGTGCTATGGTTTAATGGACACAGGGATGTTTGGTCAAAGGTTGGACTCAGTGACCCTGAAGGTCTTTTCCAACATTAATGATTGTCTGTTTCTATGACTTTTACTGAACAAGGTTTGAATAAGGCTAAGTCCACTGTACTCACGGACCCCTTCTCTACTGCAGGCAGGTGACAGATGCTCTGGAGCAACTGATATTCCTGGAAGGCTAGGCAAGAGCCCCCTGCAATGACATTTTCTTCCTCTTTTAAACAGGGTTGAGAAAACATTTCAAGGAACCTCTTCTGTCTTTCCTTGGCACGTAGGTTAGTCTAACGATCTCATGAACAAAACAAAAACAGCTTGAAATGAGACAATGGAGATTTACAAACTTCAGCATCAGTGAAATTTGCATTGATATTCAGTAATAACAAATTTTGACAGAAGTAATGTCAACATCTGATTATGCTGTCAACTTCATAATTTGGCTATATTGTCAGCTATGCTAACTTGGTAGATTTGTTGAGTCTCAACTGTCCTCATCATAATTACAATCTATTATGTAACTCAAATAGATTGGGGCAGTGAGAGGCTGACAAAACAGGTGTGGTATAATTCTTGTTTTTACCTCTTCTAGTGAATTTGCATTAGCCAGTATTTTTGCATATAACTTGGTGGTGGTGTGTTGTTGCAGTGTAAAAGATCTGGAAAAACCGTGCTATTGAAGGAACCCCATGCACCTCTCTTATGGTTTATTCAGTTCTCAGAAGCTTTTCACCTTTCTTTTCTTAACTGTAAATTAGAATATTGATCAAGTTTCTGTATCGCAGTTGTTCAAGAAAGGATGTGGCATTTTTTTCTTTATTTCAAGTTGAACATCTAGATCTTGAGCAAGAATAGGAGAACTTCCTTCTTGTTCAGAGGGGAAGCTTTGCCCTGACCTGGCTTGGCGAGTGTTTAACAGCGCAGGAAGCGCGCGCTGGCGTTAAACCCCAGACCCCCGAGGCAGACGGGCTGCAGGGAGCCTGTGGCTGACAGGGCTGTGGGCTTTGCAATCTCTGCCTGCAGCCCCACGGCTGCTTCCTGCCTCACTCGGTTATCACAGGGCTGTTTGCCGTGTGCTTCTGAAAACCACGGCAATTGTCACGGGCAGTTAGGAGCCAACATCATGTTTCATGCTGAGCATGGGGGCTTGGCAGGTTTGCTTTTGTGTGCTTCTACCGTAAATGCCATTGTAATAATCGACATGATGGAGTGGCTTTTGTTTTTACAGAGCTGGAGATCACATTTTGACACTGAATCAAAGCTTTGAATATTTCTGCTTATGTGTCGTTTTACTCTTCATATGTTCTTGAATCTGTTCCTGTCATTTATTGTTGCTACTGTTGTATGGCTTCTTCCATCTTTTGAGAACTCTCAAATTCCTTTAATGTCAATGACTTGTTGAAACAGCTGATTTATTTTAAAATTTCTAATAAGGCTGAAGTAACAGCTCTGGGCCACAGAAGTACTTTATGTTGTTTAAAAGGATCATTTCAGCTTGACTTTTCAAATGGGCTAGTTTATAAAACCCAGCACTGTTGCTTTTTATGAATTGTCAGAATCTCTCTAAAATGCTGGTTACTAGGATTTGTGTTTCATGTTTTTTGGTAAAGCCATAGGCAGAACTTAGTTCACTTATCAAAGTGCTGCCAAATGCTTTTCAGAATTTGTAGTGAATATTAAAAACTTACTTGAGATTGCTTTGGATCTTTCAGGTTGCAGAAGTGTGAGCTGTGGCTTTTGTGGGCTGACTGCAAGCAGCCCTGCCTGGTCCCTGTCACTTATGAGCATCCTCTGTACCTGCCTCTTTGCTGTCCCCTCAGGCAGCTGGAATGCCTTAGTCTTTGGTCTTTCCTTCAGCCGCTATATTTCTTGGCTCTTCTAATTTCTTGACCCCTGTGTTGGCTTATTGAACTAAGTATGTGTCCTAACTGTGTGTTTGACCCATGCCTCCCTTCCTGATTGCAACCTAATGCAGCAGATTTCAAGAGTGGCCAGCAGCTCAGAGTTTCTTGGAATATCCCAGTAAAAGAAAATCACCTTATGGATGGCACCCCAATTTTAATAAAAATTCTTTTGGGACCCTTTTCTAGTCAGTGAAGCCTGAAATAAAACTTTCATTTAATAAATTCACACACCCTCTTTTTCTTTTTTATTTAATAGAAAAGAAGAAGAATGCTCTTTAAAAATAAAACTCACTTGTCAAACTTGGGTATAATTTAGAGTGCGAAAACATTTGTTCTTCCTTTTTTAAAAGTATTAAGTGGGAAACCACAATTGGGAAAATGGAGTGTAATCTTACCATATAAGCACTTGGCTATTCCTTGCAGTTACACATTGAGACTGATGAATATGTATATTTTTTAAAGAAATGTATATTGGCAATGATTACTCTGAGAAACATTCTCTTGCATTTGATGAATTGCTTTAGTAGCTACAATTATTAGATCTCTAAAAAGAAGGTGAGGAAGGAATAGGAGTTGAACATATCTGCATATATCTGTTCAATTAAAAAATCTTTTAGAGAAAAAGCTCTTGGAATTACAGGATCGTCCTTGTGCTGTGTTTTCATCTGGCCTTGCTGTAACACGTTTCTCACCTACCAGTGGATGCTCTAGGTGTCAGAGTAATATTATGCATACTTAAAAGCCCTTTTGGATTGTGAGATATGTATTTCAGTTAGCATCTCTGCATCAGATTTACCTCTATCCCTTCAAAGACGAGTTTTTCTGACATGATTGCATTGACTGAGAAATCTGGTATCAGGAAATGGATTTTTAACTCTTTTCCCCAAATGAGTATTGCTTTATTGGTAAAGGAATTCTGCAGATAGTCCAAAGTATTTGCCCTGAAGTTTAAGGGCTAGATTTAGACACATTTCTATCTAGGGTATGTAGAGATTTCCAGGGTTGTGAATTTTTGTCTCAGAAGCATATCAGAAGTTGCTACTAATTAGAAAAGTAGTTAAGTAAGTTTAAGGACTGTATACAAGACTGCACTGCAGTACAAGGCAGAGTGATCTGTTATTAAAAAGGAAAGGAAAAGGTGAGCCTGGGTTTCATGGGGCTTCCCTGCTAGGAAATGAAATATTGATGTTTTTCAGGTAGCAGTGCTCAGCTCTTAGAGAAAATCCCTATCTGCTGGAAACATCTTTTAATATTTTACAATATATTATACAAAGTATGGCCAATTTTGGAGTTGTCTGATATGCAACAATGCAGAATTTTATGCTCAGCTGACTCTTTAATTAGCTCTCATTCTGTCTTAGATGATTTATAGCTTCATGACTCCAATGTAAAAAGGATATATGACTTAATGAAGCAGAAAGCTGCAGTGGGTTCACACCTCTAGCTGTTTAATGGTTTCCTGGAGGTAGGGGAATGGTTGTGCTGCAGAGGAAGACACTGTAAGCATCTCCTCATTTATTATGGCAGGGATGTAACTGTCCACATTGCTGTGACTTAGAGTTGTTTGCCTCCCTGTCACATTCAGAATTCATTAGAGTGAGGAGGGAATGTGGCTCTTCCATAAAGCATAAAAATAGCAGGTAAAGTAAGAAATACAGATGTAATCCTTCTTGCTCAAACTGAGTTTAGTGCAGCTGTTTGACATACTTGGAATCTAACTTTTCTTGATCCTAGAGAAATAGTGTTTCTGTGTGATAGAATTTCAGGAATGGACTGTAAAACCCTTAGTGGCCAACTGGTTTTTTTTAGCTAAAGAATTTTGGGGAGATTTTTTCCAAATGTCTACTCTAACCATACAAATAAGTTTTTAGAAGAAAGAGGTAATTTTTGCTGTATTACTCTTATACCATAAGTTTCTCTAGTTGTGCTTCTGTTAGTTTCACATATTTGTCTTTACAGCATCTTTGATATAGGGACTCTAGTTTTCTTAATTCCACTACTGTAAATTCAAATCAGTTAATTGTGGATTCTTAATAGTTCAAGTCGTCTAAGCATGGCTTCTGCAATGGAAGGGGGAAAAAATCAGGGATGTCAGAGAAATGAGCTGCCTTCAGCCTTCTTTGGATCTCCAGAAACATTTATTGTGCAGCTGCATGGTGTTAAATAATTACCACCTTCTGCCAAGAGTACAGTAACATTACAGGTATGTTTCTGGCACCTGTGTCTGATGCACACAGATATTTATTTCTGAATCTGTTGTGATCTGTATCCATTTCCTATGTATTTCAGGAGGTGACCGTTCCTTACTTAGCTTGTGGTCCTATCTCTATGGACCCACAAAGGCTAGAACCTTTTCTGGCTTGCATCTGAGGGCTGGGGTTTGCCCTTAGACTTTTGTAAGTACCTCTCCCTTTCCTCATTCCCTTCCTCTTTCTCTCTTTCTTTTCTTCTTTTTTTTTTTCCCTCTTGTGAAGTTTGGACTCGCTGCTATTAATCTGCTGGAGTGTGTGGAACCTTTTCAATTTATATATGAACTACTGAGTTTGTAGAAGAAGACAATTACCTCCTCCCATGATGGGAGATATGGCTTCTGACATAAATTCTGGGGTTCTCACAGAGAAATGTTTTGCTATTGCCAGGTGTTTATTGATTAAATAAGGATTTGTAGAATTTACAAGTACTTCCTTCAAATATCTGGTTACTTTCTCACATTCATAAAATTTCTTTCAGTGTTTCTGGACTTCAGTCTGTTCTGGAACCAGCACTCTTTGGGACAGCTGGTCCAGGAATTTTTAGGTATCTAGGGAAAAAATAACAATTCTCCCGCTCTTTCCAGTCTCCTCTAAGCACTTGCAGTGACTGTAATTGTGCATGAGGGCTGTGCAAGTCGTCGTTGCATTTGGATTTTGGACTCTCATATAGTCCATTTAAATGTCAGTAAAAGAGAAGGTGTGCTTTGCTGGTTTACAATTGCAGTTTGTGCTTACTGCATGTTTGCAGTTAAACACAAATACAGTATTCAAGGAAATATGCAACTTTATGAGAGTGGAGTATGAGAAATTAGTGAAAAACAAAGATTACTGCCCTTGGAAAGCTAGATCTGTATTTGGTAGTTTGTTAGGTTATAATTTCAGAAGTGAATTATAGAAGCTTTCCCAGCACTTTTGAAATTGTTGCAGCTTCTGGGAAATCTCAAACAAGCTGTGGTTTCTGCAGGACCTTTCAAGGAGGCTGTTTTGTAATGTGTAATGGGGATCTTGCTCAAAGTACAAGGAACATCACCAGGGCTATTTTCAGAGTAGAGTAAGGAGTATACAGGGCATTCACTGAATAATCCTGGACGCTTTTTAAAAGTTTTTGTGTCAGCATGTGACTGTTTTAAACCAGAATTGTGGTGGTGGCTCCTGATTCTCTGTGTGTGTGTGAGCTCACTCATCACTGCAGGGTAGGCTGAGGTCACCTACTGAGAGCAGCAGTGCCTGTGAAGGAGAGCACCATGAGAAAGTGAACTCTTGCTTAGTAATGGCCTAAACTAGAAAGAGTTTTACTTAATATGAAATACAAGTACCTGTGTTGAGGTATTTTAAGTAAACTCATTTATATTTGTGTAAGTTAATAGCTACAGCATCTTAATTTTTCTTTGGCAATGTTTTATCCAATTCTGTGTTGTCCTTGCTTAACTTTGAATGGGATCAGTTCTATTTTACATAGAGGTATGTTTTGTAGGGAGTCAGCAACTTTGTCAGTGAGCAATATATATGTTGGTAAATATGTGATTATAATACCTTTATGTACAAAGATGTTTGCATACTTGCTGTCACCATGAGGTTATTACTGAACTATTCAACTGTTTTTATTCCCAACTCTGGCATTTTTTTGAGGTACAGATAGATTGATGTACCTGGCTCTAGTCATGCATCTATAGTTGCATGTGTGGGTCCCTCCTTTTCTAGGGACATGGTTACTGATACACCTGTGCAGAAGCATTTGTGAGTTCAGAGCCTAAGCATATTACTGCTAAATGTAATTAGATGCTAGACTTGCCCTGGAGCACAGCTGCTTCCAAGTGTCACTCACAATTAACTGAAGAGCAGGAATGATTAAGGACACTTTACCTACTGAATACTTGGAAAACCATTCTGAGGAGGCAGACTTTTAAAGTTGATACCCAGGGACTGTGAGCCATTACTGGACATGTAATTCATTACTGAAAAAATTGTTTCAAAGTGTTCCTCTTTTAAAAAAAAATTACTTTTTCTGTGAAATAATTTGATCAAAAAGTAGTATCTATAAATTAGTATAGTGATTGTTTTGCTGCTGATTTTGCTGAGTGATGGTGTTTGCTAATAAATCTTTTTTTTTATGTTTGTATAAGAAATTTGAAATGGGAATCTAGAAGACAGGGTCAGTATGATCAAATCAAGTGTTTCCCAACTTGAATGAAATATTGTATTAAAATGGCAAATAATGGATGCCATACTGGCCCTGTTTAGGCTTGCTGTGTTTTAGGAACCTCGGGATTAGTGTTTATCTGTCCCATAAAGGACACAAATCATTTAGATTAGAAGTAATCTGATTGTATTGAAGTACAAATTATAGCACAAAGGCCATTCAAGTGGGTTAAGTGACCAGGGTTGGTAAACACCATATGACTGCTGATTGGTCGATGAAAGAGTATTAACTGAAAGATAATGATGGATTTTAATCCAAATCTCTAAAGCGCAACAGCTGTAGTTCCCAAATGAGTTCACTCACTGACAGAGTTTTAGGACACTGATTTATCCTGTTTCTCTTGCACGACAATTACTTTGAGAAATTACTTATTTTTTCTGTATAGAATATAGCTATTCCACACAGCTTTCTTAGATTTGATTTCTCTTCTGCTTTCTGTGAGTTCATTATGAATTTTGCATTTTGCGTTGGAGAAATTGCAGGGTTTTTATTTCAGTGTTCTGTAATGTGCTAGGGTAAATTGTTAGGGTGACTTGGTTTAGGAAATTCAGCTGATGTCCTTTTTATTTCATGTCTTTTATGAACGTAGTACAAAATCTGGTTGATATCAAAAAAAAAAAAAAAAGGCAAACTGGTATTCCATATGAACTTATTTCCAGATTGCTTACTGATGTTAATACCTAATGCTTATCACTGATAATAAATTATGTGAATTTGTGGAGTTTTATTTATTTCAGTGTGTCTGTATGTGATTTAAAAATGGAAAGTGCATAAAAATGACATTATGATATCCTAAGAATGAGAAGTGGCAGCTGTTTAGGACCACAATGTAACCTTGTAAAAATGTAGGTAGACTGTATTTTTTAATGACTTCAGTGTTGGGGCAATACTGCCTTTTTTGGGTTCTTGTTGCAGTAAGAACTTTGGTGGGGAAGTTTCATGGTCTTTCAAGTTTTCTCCTCAAATTTGTGCTTGCCTTGAAATGTTCATTAAAGGAATCAGATGAATGTCTTCAAAAAGAAAGTAATTTAACTTTGTGGTTTTCCTGGTCCATCTGTCTATTTGCTTTTACAAGGTCAACAAGAGACCAGATGAATTTGTACTTAATATTATTTACAGACTAAATGGTCAGAAACATGAAAAATTTTTAAAGTTCTTCAGAATGATACTGTTTCTTCTTGTCTGTCCTTGTATTTTAAAAATGTGTGTGATAAAACCATTCCTCTCTTGTTATTCAGGATTTATTCACATGATCTAGATATGCCAGGCATTAGATCAGCCTGTGTACTGTCCCTACAGGTTGTTTTGAGAGCAGGAATGGAATCATTAGTACCTAAGTCATGTTTTGTCCTTTTGCTGTAGACACGCCTCATGCTATAAATAGTGTAAGTAGGTATGGAATTTTTCCTTTGGATTCACAGTACAATTCAAAATGCAGCTAGGAAAACTGTCTGGAAAAGAAGCTAAGTCCTTTCTATCCATTCCTTTGTAAGGATATTTTGGGATATCTCTGAACTCTAGTTGCTTTCCTAGAGGAAAGCTACTGCTGTGGCAGATGAGTCTGTTTCTGCTGACAGCTGAACTGGGCTTTCTTCATTCATTTGTTAGCTAAGAACTGATAAATACTTAAAAATAATAATGTGGCATTTAACTGAAAAAGCAGAGAAAGAGAAATTAAACCAACAGCCAGGGTTGACCCAAAATCAGTGCCTGGGCTGTATTACCAAATATATGCCTGATTTTTCAGGGTTTGTTCTGGAGGAAGTACGTGAAAAGTAGAATTTAAGTTTGATTTGGTTTGGGTTTTGGTTTTTTAAGTCTTATGTTTCTTATGGTGATAAAGCATAGCAGCAGTCCAGGCCCTGATCAAGTGCATGGCTGAGAGAAGATAAATGCTCCTGCCTAAACATTGTCAGCTCTGAACATTCAAAAATCATCTCACACCTAGAAGAAAATTGAAATTGGTTTCTCTTTAATTCCCTTCTAGTTTCTGAGCCTTTAGGGTTCATGTTTTCAGTCAGCTCTGCCAGGATTAGAAGGATATTTTAAAAGCTAGAGTTCCTGGGGATTTTTATGACCCAGGCTTAAGAAAAATGCCTAATACTGCAAGATATAATTCTGAGAGCTAGCTGCCCTGAATTTGTGAGTGGAGTGTCATAAGCAGAGGTGACATCAGATTGATAACTTGGATTTTACTAAGTGACCCTTTCCAAATGTTTCATGTTCCAAAACCTCATGCTTGTGATGTCAACACAGGAGGCATATTCAACCTGCTGGGTCTTTTAAGGCAGTAAGTGTGTTTAAAATTGTCTGTAACAGAAATGGTGTTCAGTTATCAGCTATTTAGAAAAGGACAGTTTAAGCACAGATCAACTTGGTAAACCAGTGTGAGAGAGAAAGATCTTCATTAATTGGAGCATTTAATAACAATTTTTTATCACAAGGATGTTTTGTGTTACAAACTCAAATGTCTGCACATTGAAAAAATAATGGGTTTTTTTAAAATTTCTTTATTAATAAAATGTTGAGGAAATTTAAAACTACCAAATGTTTCCAGGGAATGTGACAGATCGGACAAGGGAGAGAGCTACTGAAATAAGGCATAAAAGTCAGCTTTACTGCAATCTTGAAGTTGCAGAAGGCTTTGAAAAGTGAATGACTGGAGAGAAATTTCTCCTGAGAATAAAATGGGCTTCTGAAAGATAACTTGAGCTGAAAATGCTTAAGTAAAAGCTTCTCGTTGTGCACCTCAGCATTTTCTAGTGTAAAAAATATATATTCTGCTCATGCTTTCATCTTCCTGGGGGTTATATTTATTCAGAGGAGATTAATGGCCAATTTTCTGTGTGACTGCCATCATCAGAAGTTTATCCCTTTGTAAAATGACTTTTTTTTACTTTTTAGGGGAGCAGTATGCATGAATTTCTGTGAAGACTTCAAACAGATAGTTGTAAAATGACAGGTGGAATGATGTTTATATCCCTGAGCAGGTGCCAGCCTTATATTCTATGCAGGATGGCATAGAATGACTGTGACTTGTATAATTTGATGACAGATCTTTTTGTCTTAAATAACTGGTATTGCATTTTAAATGCATTTATGGTTACCTGACCATTTAATAAAGTATGTGTTCTACAGAGAGCTGCACTGGGATGCATGGATTAGTGAACTCTGCAGTAGAGGAAGCAGTCTGGGGTGATTTAAAAGAGCTGACAGTTCTACCAACACTCATTTGAAGAAGGGTAAGCAAACATGCTTAAGGAGCTTGGATCAACTACCGTGTTGCCCCTCATTGCCTCTGGCTGCATGTCTGGTAGTTTTCCAGATGTTTGTTTTTTCCTTAGAGAGTTCCTGCTTTTTCTCAGGAGCTAAGCTGTCATTTGCAGTTGGCTGATGTATTCTGTTCCTCTGCCCTTCATGGTCTGAATGCTGGGGGAGGTGATGCACTTGTGCTGGGCTGGAGGAAACTTCCCTGAGCATTTGCTCTGGGCATCCTGGAGGACCTCTGCAGGTGCAGCCGTGGGGGCTGTAGTGCTGGGGACAGTGTAAGGCCCCTGCAGAGACTTTGCAACCCCTCTCCCTCCTTACTCAGCAGCACAGACCTTTATGATCTCTCTGCTTTGTGTCCTGTCCTAATCTTCTCATGTTAATGATTTAAAGGCACTTTGTCCATATTTTAAAATTTTACTTCTTAAGGGTTCAGCTTAAACGATGTTTTTTTTTCATCCAAGCAGACAGTGATGCAACCTTTATATTTGTGCAAGGGTTAATTCCCTGCCTGGGAAAGGTTTTCATGCACCTGGTGATTTAAAAAAGATTGGAAAAATGCTTCTGTGGATGTATTTTTCTATTTTCTCTGCTTGCTGTAGATATTTATCAGTGTACAAAAAGAAATTCAATTAGATAATTGGAAGAGAATGCATAGATTTATTTTATCTATTTTGATTTGCTAATAGTTGGTATTGGGGAAATGGCTGTATTTTCTATTAACCATCTGTAAATGTATCCGATATGACACATGAAGTGAGTTTATGCTTGTTGTGAAACATGCAGAAGACATCATACTAGTTCTGCTTTTTAATTGTCTTTACTTTCTTCTATATATATATAATATGTCAGTGCATGAGCAGGAGGATAAGACTACAGAGAGGGTAGAAGAAAAATTGGAACTGAGCAAGAATTGATGGAGGACCAGAAACCAAAATGATAACGGTATCATTTTGTAAATGATCACAAGAAAAGGAGGCAGAAAAAACATCCTGATGGCAAGAAAGAAAATTTCTAAAATTTTTTTCAGGCCAAGGAGAACTGTAAGTTGTGCAGAATTGCTTCTTGGTCTCAGGTTCCCTCTGAACTTGTGGGCCATATGTGCCTTTTGCCACTGATCACAGTGAGAACCCTTAGCTGCTCCCAGGTCGGTAGGTGGAACCAGCAGAACATTGGAACTTGTTCTTAATGTACCGTGTGTCTTCTACAGTGCAACTTACTCTTCTTTTATTGGGCAGTTAGAAAGCTATAACCTCCTGATTTGTCTGATCTAAAATAAACTTAAACTAACCTAGTAGGTCTCAACAAACCTTCTGAACTTGACAGCAGATGGCACATGCTTTTTATTTAGCCCTGCATACACTATCTTGGTGGGTGGTAACTGCCTTAGGACAAAATCAGCATCCCACCAGTCACCATCTGGGACGGCAGATGATATGTGGGACTGTCATGAATAAGCATTCTGATGTTTGTAAATGTCTGAAGGAAGACACTGCTTGTTAACGTGGCAGTTGGTATGCAGTCACCTCCGTGAGAAGCACACTTTATGCAGTAATCAGCAAAAGATGAATTGTGTGCCTTGGGTTCCTCTCTGGAATATGGGTGGGTGTAAGTTGAATCTTCCATAATTTGTTCATTTTGATGGCAAACTTGAATGGCTCTTATCTTGACAGACCTTTAGTCTTTGTCACTGCTTTTGTGCTAGAAATTGTATACTCTTTGGTACTGTGTCAGCAGTATTATTTACAGGCCTCATACTGCATCATAACCGATGCTGGTAGCGAGCACAAATGCATGGTATGAAATGTGCCCTTGCTTTGACAGTGTACTCTGAATTGATGGGGAAATTGAGGGGACAGTTTGGAGAAAAAGGTGTGAAATTGCTTGCAAAAAACATCCCATAGTTTTGTTCCAGATGCAGGAATGGAAATGCACATCTTCTGGCCCTCCTCTACTGTGGGTGATGGAGAGATGGAGGTGACTGAGCTGGATCAGAAGCCAACCTTATTGAGAATATGAAGGATAGGATTCTATTTTTGGTAACAATTTCTCATTGGTTAGATTCTTCATGACATCAGCTATCTGGTAATCATTACAAAATTTCACAACATATCTTTTGGTCGCTTCTACACCAGGGAGCAGTTTTCTGTGTCTGTCTGTCCCATGGCTTCTGTTTGATTAGGCCTGAGATATCAGACTCCTTTATCAGTTCAATTGTACCTCTGTCTCCTCTCCACGTTCTACTCCCATTTTCCCTTGTCCACCGAGCAAGATGCACATGCAGACATCTGAACCATGAGGATATCCACAGGCCACTTGCCTCATCTTCTCTGTTCCTAGCTCTATGCACTAAGCCCCTTTCCTGAACAGAAGTGCTTTGAGAAATGCTTTTTGGATCTGGTATTTTGGAGGGGCTGTTTGTAATTTATGTGACAGGTGTCTTATGTATTTTAGACAGTAAAGTTGGCCTTGTAGGAAACTCTGAATTGTATCAAGTACAAACATCTTCAAAAGAACCTGTGCATCTATCATGCAACTTGATTCTTACTGCAGTTCCAACATCCATTTGATTTGTGTTGTTGTAGTTTTACTCACACTTAGCTGGTCTGTGTACCAGCTGAAGTAGGTATCATAGAATCACAGAATGGTTTGGGTTGGAAGGGACCTTAAAGACCATCCAGCTCCAACCCCCTGCCATGGACAGGGGCACTTTCCATGAGGCAAAATTGCTCAGGGCCTCATCCAACCTGATCTTCAGCACTACCAGGGATGGGGCATCCACAGCTTCTCTGGGCAATCTGTTCCGGTGTCTCACCACCCTCATAGCAAAGAATTTCTTTCTATTATGTAATCTACACCTACCCTCTTTCAGTTTGAAGCCATTATCTCTTGTCCTGTCACTCCATATCCTTGTGAAAAGTCCCTCTCCAGCTCTCTCATAGCCTTTTCAGCTGCTGGGAGGTGCTCTAAGGTCTTCCTGGAGCCTTCTCTTCTCCAGGCTGAGCAACCCCAACTCTCTCAGCCTCTCATCATAGGAGAAGTGCTTCAGTCTTCTAATAATCTTTAGGTCCCACACAAGAGGGTCACTTCTCCAGCAGGTCCATGCCCTTCTTTTTTTGGGGTCTGCAGAGCTCTTTGAAACAACAGTTTGGGGAATGACATCTACTTTAGCAATTCAAATAGCTGACTTGACTAATATGTTTTTCAGTGCCTCCTGAATTCTTAGTGTAGAATATATACAGGAGTGCAGGGCTTAAAAAGTTTATGCAGGTGCACAGTTTGTGATAACTGGGAGTGGGGCTGTGGCTGAGTCTCATCCCCAATGGGCTACAGCTGTGTAGGACAGGTGACCAGCACTGAAGGTAATGAGCCATAGAGTGTTCAGGTGCACTGACCAATCACCAAAGGGGACAGAGGGCACACAGGTGCAATGCATGAACATGAGGGGCACCCAGGTGCAATGCATGAACCACGAGGGTATAAAAGGTTGTGCTGAAGAATAAGAAAGAGCAGATGATTGCAGTCTTCTGAAGTGACATGATGGTACTCTGTATGGGCAGATACCTGAAGCCTTCTGATGTGGTATGTTGTTACTCTGTGTGGGGGAATGCTTAAAGCCTTCTGCAATTGTAGGGTGCTGCTCTGTGTGTTGTGGCCATCTCAACAGGGACATATACCATGATAAGTTTATGTACTTCAGTGGTTCTGGAATTGCCATTGGACCTTTGGTGTGAAGGTTTTATGGTAGAGCAATGTATTGCCTTAGTGTCTTAAGGTATTTTTTACTATTAAGTATGATGTGCAAGTAGTATACTGACTTTATACAAATGAATAATAAAAAGGAAGAAGCCCAAACAATCTGCCACATGAAATCTTAATTTAGGCACTACCTTCAGCTTCAACTGTAAAAGTTAGGGTCCAAAAGTTTATAAAACCAGATTAGATTAAAGCAATAATATGGTTGCACTGGCTGGAAAGCACAGAAATGAGGAGTGTCTGCCAAATTTGTACAAGCAAATGCACTCCTCCTCATGACTCTTAGTTGAGGGGAGAACAGAGTGGATTATCTACATGGAAGCACATGTGTGTCCTGTTTCTGCATCAGGGTGTGAAATGTAGGCAAAACTATTAAAAGGCTGGCTCTACTTTTTTATGAATGGAGGTGCATTTTTTAGTGTGGGGTAAGGTATTCAGAATGGATTTTGCAAACAACAGTCTCTTAAAGCCTGAGGTGACTGGCAGCTTGAGTTTAGGAGAGGTCTGTGCGTGAGAAGGAGGAATTAGGGAGTGGCTGTATCTTCATCTTCACCAGGCGTCTCTCCAAGTTCAGTGTCGGCACAAAATACACTTAGTTGAAGTTTCTTTAAGCAGGGAAAAGGGCAAGCAAAGGGTTAGGTTCAGGTCAGTGCTAACTTTCACCTGGCCTGCCTGCAGGTGGTTTCATACTGGATGATCCAATATTCTTATGGTCTGTCACTACCAGCTGGAGAATATTCCTAAAACTTGATCATAAAACTTAAGTAATAACATAAAGTAGATGTGATGTCCCTTTATACTGTAAAGCAGCATTGGTTTTGATATTTTTTCAGTTCCAAAAGAGAATCAGTTGTTTACATAGACGATGATAGGATCTTAGGAATGATGACTAATCTGGGAGCACCTTTTTAGGAGCGCTTTAGGATTGACATTCACTGCCACTGATAATGCTTGCAGTTTTCTGTTCTTTGTGTTCTTAGTGCTTTCAATCACACTGATAGATCTCAATCTCACATTTTTTTCTGAATGTGGTGTGTTCTTTGTTCATGCCCAGCTATTATATTTTCACACAATCATCAAAGCTCTTGTGTCCAAGAGTGCTTTCACAGCATTACCAGGCTTTATCCTGAAGTAATGATTTCCAGTACAAATTATGTTCAGCTCCTAGCATTGTCAGACTTAAGAACAAGACAGCCATCTACTAGGCCTGACTTTCTGTTGTGGCTTCATTTTATGCTGACATGAATTCTTGATATTTTTTAAGAAGGTAGGAAATTATTTTTACTTCCTGAGACCAAAGATTGATTTACTCTTCAAATGTGATTATGCTCAAGGAAGATAAAGAAAAAGCCAGGTACAAATACCCTGTAGGAACCTCAGATTATGTCAGCAGGTTTTCATCTTTATTTTTGCAAGTTTATGCCACGAACAACTTTTTTTATAAATAAAATAGTTGCTTCACTAGAAGTACCTTATATCTTAAATCAGCTGTCCAAATAGTAAAAAGCCATGTGTTTTGCAGTTGGCTTTATGTTATCTTAAGCTTCTTAAATGTATAAAAATGATGTGTTCTTTTAAAAACCCATTTTCTGTGGTCTTTTTTATTGTTGAACGCAGGTTCAAACTATACCTTCTACAGGATTTTCCCTTTGTAGGTTTGTGTTCTGCTCTTCCAAGTTGTAACTGGAAGATATTTGATGGAGATATTTTAATTAGTGTTTTATTATTTGATGTTTTTCTAGAGAGAAATACAAGGAGTCCTTTGATTTAAACAGTACTTGGATCCAATACTTTGAAAGTTACAAGTAAAAATCCTAACCTAGCAACTTTGTAGAAAAGAGGTGATATTCAATTTATAAATAAAATTTGTAGTTGATAAGACAGTTCCCTGATCTCAAGAAAGCAGGTTGTGAAAATGGGCAAAATTGAAAATATACACTTTGCTAATTTCTACTTGGGAAAATTTAGCTTTTTTTAATTGAGGGTTTGCTGTTAAAATAACTTGTAATTTTCGTGTTCAATCTATTAAGCGATCCTATTTTTTTTAACTTTTTGATTTTTTTTTTCTTTTCTTTGTTCTTTTTTCTTTTTTTCCCTTATTGACATTTGGGCATGTTTAATGTTATAATCCTGCCCATATCCAGGAAAATGCTACTATGAGTCTCTCTGTTTTTGTGGTTTTTTCTTCTTCCTGGGTGTTACTTTACAAATACAGTATATTTGGGATTTAGGTCTTTAATATGAAACTAGAGTTCCTAGATGAAATAGGATGTAAATAGAATCAGATGCAGACAATCAGCGATGGCTGGTATGAAATGGACTTTTTGGGGTTTTTTTAATGAGGACATTAAAACACAGACTGGGCCATGGGGTACCTGATGGAATTTGTTGCAGACATCATACCAGGGATAGCACTGTGGATATTGGGATCATTATAAGGATTTGTTCCAAGGATGTGTTAGAGAGAAAGCTAAGGGAGCTGAGTAGCCATTTTCCTGGAAGGTCTGCTCTCTCTGGTGGTAGGGGAGGGCAAATGTCTAAAATGACATCTAAACCATGTGTTGGTCACTTTGGGCATCTAAATATTCTTCTGTAATTAGCTAAGATTGCTTAGAGTGTAAGTTAACTCAAGGTAAGCAGTGGTTTAATGACAGACTGCCGAGTAGAAGGCACCAACTTGTCAAATGGTTCATCAAGCAAAATCGTATTATGATAATTCTGTAGAACTATCTGTTTGTCTTGAAGCATCATCCAGGAGAGCTGTCTGGACTCCAAACTTGGTTAGCCTGCTTGGCAGCCGTCTGATGTGTTATGTCAGGTGAGGATATATCTCTTTGGCAAATAAACTGATGTGTGAATAGATTCATGATAATGCTAAGAATGCCAGAAATCTGTAAGTATGGAGGCTACAGAGGAAAGGATCAGCCTTGGAATTAGAGCTAACCACAGATATTGGCACAAGCAACAGCAGTCTCTGATAACCTCAGTCGAGAGTCTTTTCATTTATTCCAGTTTAGCTGAGCTCACAGTCTAGTGCAGCAGGTCAAATTTTAGGTTTCCTTTTTAACATGAAAAATTTCAAGGCAGTAAAGCAAAGCAAAACACTAGCTACTTGAATGCTTCCAGTTTTATGAATTACCTTGTGCTGCACAGCTAATGTTTGTGTTGTGAAAAAACCATCTGTTTTTATACTTTGAAGAGAATCTCCTTCAAATGTTAAATGCTCTAAAATGTGTTAGTGAAGAGGCTGTCAGCCGTTTGTTACCATTCAAAACTTTTCATGCACAATGAAAGCAAGCTGAGTTTCTATTCCTCTTTTTTATTGATAAACTAGCATCAAAATTAAAGCTAAAAAATTGCTTAGCCCAGTTTGGTCTGTGTACTGTGATCAATTGATTATTCTTTATCTGTCTTAAGAAATAAAAGTGTGTTTGCTTTTTTGAACCATCCAGTTTTTACTGTAACTTTGAATAAAAACATTCATGTGTTTTGTAAGCAGAGATGAAATACATAAGCAAGAGTTGATCAGATATGGATGGATGGGTAATAAATAGTTTGACAGGTGGAGATGTTGCAGAATATGATGCCTCCTTGAGGAATTTCAGAACAAGATGAGGATTAAACATGGCAGGTCTCTGTTTGGGCTTGTACTGAAAGAAATAGGAACATCTTTGGAAACCAAACAGGTCCCTTAAACATATGGGGGATTTTTCAAAGCTGGCTTCAAAAGAGTCTCTAGTGCTTTTTTTAACTCTGTAGGATACTGTGCACAAGGCACTATGCATATGCTGTTCACCACAGTATCCCAAAAGAACTTGTTGCCCAGATGGTGCAAACCATATGCCTCTTGATAGTTTATCTGTGTTTGGGAAATACTCTCTAAAAATACAAGAAAGGTCATAAGACTTGTAAAAAACAGCTCTAGTGAATGTCTTTTAAATAATGCTCTGGGGGTATTCAAAGCTGGTTTATGTATTTTTTGGGGTTGGGTTTTTTTCTTTTGGGAGATGTGTGTAAATGTTTTATGAAGAGATGGGGAAGCAGGGAATCATAGTTGCTCAGTGTGAGACCACAGCTCTTAAGGCATGCATGCAGGCTTCACTAGTTCAGTGCACAGGTAGTTTTTCTCCACTGGAGATGCTCAAGAGGACTGCAACACAAGGCTGGGTCCTGGGTCTCTCTCTCTCCCCCCACAATTCTCCCAACTGTCTGAAGGAACCTTTTTGGAAATGTAACAATACAGAAAGCCAGTTAATTTTGTTTTTTTCCCATGTCTTCAGCAACTCATTTGATTATTTCCAAAGGCTAAAGGAGAAAATTCTCTTTGCCCATATGTAAGTTTTTAAAATGGGTTTTCTTTTTTGCTTACCTGGCACAGATCCACAGAGGAAAGAGAGTCTAATTACATTTCCAGCACAGTGGTTCTTTGAAGTATGAACTAATTAGGAATGGGCATTGCAAAAGTTTAGACCAGCACTCAGGAAAAGAATGCATCATGTAACCATCACTAATTCATTAGGATAACCAAAGCTTATTTCCTTTGAGTAAAGATTTGCACATTCTCACCTACAGCACTGTACTATATATAATACTTCTTTGTAGCTCCTCTGAAAGCACAACTCTGTTTAAAAGTAAATTACCCAGCCAAATTGAAAGGCTAATTGCCTTGAGCTTCAAGTACAAAGGATATCCACACTTAGATTTCTCGGCCAGCTGCAAGAGGCTGAGGGAGATGTGTTTTCAGAAATCCTTACAGGGTATCTCATTACACTTCAGAATTTTCATGTGGTGTCATAAATCACTAACTTATTCTTGCTCCAGTATTGTTTGCAGAATCTATTGAGATAGATCAGTTCTGTGTACTGGGGAGGAAATGTGGTGGAGGGACAACCCTGTTTAGTTTGCTACCTAATCTTCAGGTTTGTGTCAAATACCTGGAGAGGTCTTGTACTTCACATTGCTTCCTCTTATGATTTTGATTAGAAGAAATATTAGCATATCTGTTTTGATTCATAATTTGTTTTAGCAAGAGAGAGTGATGGGGCATACAGTCCCTTTACTGACTTAACATTTCTCTGGATCATTTCAGCTGGATATATGGATGCTCTTCTGTGTTTGCTGCTTTGTTTTTCTTGTTTCCCCATTCTCACCTTTCATTTTGTAATTGAGTCTAATCCTCATTGAGTAAATACAGTGACAACCTTTGCAATGTGTATGTCCAGTGTGATTCACAGAATCATGTTCTTTTTGTATGGATCATTTTAATTTGTGGATATTATGTATCAGCTGCTGTTAAGACTTGGCTTACACTGTGCTGTGTTAAGGTTATATGGAACTGGGAACTTGCAGGATTGATGGAATGTATTTTCTCCATATGATAATTCCCAACCCTTCTGCCTTTTAATGAACTCAGATTCTTGTTCTTACTCTTAAACCAACTTCTAAATACTTCACAATCCCACCTATAACAATTACTCTAAATTATTTTTTGGTTTCAGAGAATGTAATGATTATGTAACTTCTCTGTGTTCTCAGCTCACTGACTGTAGTCTCAAGTAGCTGCTTCTGTTACATGATAATGTTATTGAGCTATGTGTAAACCTGAGGAATGAAATGGCTCTGTTTCATATCTGACTGCTGGAGGGTGAGAACAAGTACCACCCAGAACTCTTCACAATCTATCTGCAGGAATAAGCTCTTTTTAAAAGAAAAAAATACTTGTCAGATGTGTGCTTGCATAAATTTGAGTGACTAAAAAGTTTAGAGAATAAGAACAATGTGGTTGGCTTGTGGTTTTTTTTGTTTGTTTGGGTTTTTTTTCTATTGCAAATTAATGTGTATGTACATGTTTCTTTCATAAAAGTTTAAAGCATTCAGATAGCCTTTTAAAGAAAGGTTAGTTTGTGTAAGATAAACCTCATTCATGGTGAGATTCTTAACACTGACTCAGTGCAGGATTGTACTTGTGCTGGATGTTCTAGGAAGGTGTGTTTTTCCAACCTGAACTTTAAAGAAGAAAGGAAGGAGACAAAATTTTGAAAACAATGGAAACTTTCCTTGCATGTAATAACCTTTTTAGTTTTTGAACAAATACATTCACCACAAGATGTGCTAATTTGTGGTAAAATCTGTATTACTGTGTAAAAAATGGCCATATTTTAAAATCTCACTGCATGTTTGCCACCAACATTTTCTTTCTAAACACTCTAGAAGAGACTCAACAAAGCTTTTCAAACACAAGTGATTTGCATTACCAAATGTACAGGTCTCCAAATCCCAGGAGAATGAGGGCTGGGATTTCTGTGAGGAGCAGGCAGATTTCTGAGGCTTGACATGGTCTTGTCTCTGGCTGCACATACAGGTTCTCTCCGGGGTTGGACTGGTCAGAGTATGCTGCTGCAAGCCCTACTACACTCAATGTAAGCATTTTCTCAGAAGCAATTTGCATCTCCTGCTCCCATCAGTTGTTGGGAGGTCATGGCTGCTTATAATCAGACCACCTTTTAATTTAGGTGCAGAGCTTAAGGCAGCAAAGTTTGTTTTAAAAATTCAGCTTGTGGTTTTTAATTCTTAAATTAGTAGCAAGAGATTGCTTCAAGGACTCATTTGTCCGGTGTATGCAACTTTGTAGTAAAACTGAATTTATAGTCATTTTTTTGTTAAAACAAGAGTGCACCTTGGCAGTGATTTCTTTTTATTTGTTTGAAGGTTAATTTTCTTTCCATCCTGGCAGCTGGGATGCCTAAGGGTGCAGGTGCAGTGTGTGACTCCTTGCTGTGCTCAATTGTTCTTTCTAGGTGCATCCATGTTTATAAATACTTTTGGTGATGTCAGGACTGCACTTTTGAGGCAAATGTTCTTTGGCCCATAACTGAGCAGTCTCAGACTTCACCAAGGTTTTGTTCCTTTGGAGGAAAGGAAGCAGAAGCCTGCAGTCCAGGAGTGTACGTGTCTTGTGCCGCAGTGCTAATGCAGTCCCAGCCCAGAGCTTTGGGAAGGCTTTGGTGCTCTTACAGGCAGCTCCATCAGTCTTCCTTCTGCTCCATGCAGCTTCCTAATGCAGGTGTTTGCCACTGCCAATTTTAGAGGTATCCAAACCAACTGAGCTTCGTTAAGATCTTACAGGTGATTGAAATAATTGCTGCATGATATTTTTGATTATTCTCTGTCTGCAACCAAACGTACGAGATTTTTGACAGGCCAGGATTTTTAAAATGTAACATCTTTTATTATTCTATAATGGTTTGTATGTACAACTTGTAAAAGAATTTTTGTTTCAGAACATTTTACTTCAGAGAACAAAAGCCACAACAGTGATGTTGAAATAACAAATTACAGAAATAACAAATTACAGAAGCCCTAAAGGGGCTAGGGGAGGTTATTTATGGTTTAAAATACATTGAAAAATAACAAATAGTAAAGCACTAAGGAGATTAAATTTTCAGATGAAAATGTTATCTTAGCTCAGCTGAGTCAAGGATCTTGGTTGCTTGACTTGAAATATGATACTTACACTTAAATGATTTAGTGTGACAGTCTCTAGCCTAGGTTTTCAGGATCACCAGTATTTTGCTTTTAAATTAATTAGGTACCTGTGTGCTATGATTATTTTTAATAATTAGTTTTATTTTTTATGTGATTTATACCTTAATGTGTTGTTAATATTGTTTGTTTGATAACAGAACTGTCATCTATAAGAAACAAAGACATGAAGTCTATTTACCATACTTGATCAGTGAATTGTATGTGAGAAGGAATCTGTACCAATACTAAAATGTTAAGCATGGGTTAGGAATGTGATGAAATACTCTATCTTACCATATAAATGACTAACTGATTCTGAAGCTTTTCCTGTGTACACCCAGAGAAGAGAACAGAGGTTTATTACCTTTCTCTTGGTAATAAGCTTAACTGGATTATGAGAGGGGTACTCTGGTGTTACTTGTGAATGCTGCACTCTTCTGGGGAGGATTACTGCCACTTCTGGTTTTAAAGTTTGTGTCTTTCAGTGCTCCTGCCTAAGAGAGTGGTAGGTGTACACGAAGTTCTGTGCTGCTCTGGTTCCCTGGCTGGAAAAGGGACCTTGTGTTTGAAGTCTTTTGCTTTTGAAACCAGACCACAGGTGAACACTTGCCTGGAAAGAGCTGCTTTTGTGCACTGCTCTCTAAGCCAGCCTTTGGCCATCCAGAGTATTTGGGTGGTGGGGGATAAGAATAAACATCAATTTGTGTAGCTAAGAAAACAGAATTATTTTTTATATGAGTTACCCTAGACCCCCTATTTCCTCTCTGCTGGTTTAGCACCACGCCTTAAATGAAATATGGACTTTCCCCATATGTATAAAACTGTACTTTGTGCAGCTTGATGATGAGGTTTAGTTCTAATGGGCAAGTTAATATTTCAGGCTCTTGGCTTGTTGTTCAGGGACTGTCATTTACCATGATTTTGTGTAGTTTGCACAAGACTAATGTTTAGCTGACTTTCCTCTGTACAATAGTTTGAGTTGTGAAGGTATGGATGGACTAATATAGATAACATACAATCTTTATATGAAGCTGAAGATTTGGATGTATGTGAAAGTGGAAAGGCTTCATTAGTCTCATTTGAACAGTCTGCTGTCTTCCAGTGTTTCCATAACATTTCTTGTTGGCATCCTTTTTGTTGAATAATTGTATTTGTAGCAGTGGGCACTGCTATAGTAATTGGAAAGTAAAAAGCTCTGGAACCAGTGTTTAGTAAGGCAGAGGAAATGTATTTGAAGATATTCTTAACCTCTGCTACAGATGCAATAATAAATCTGCTTTAAAATAGAGAGCTTGCTTAACAAAATAATGAGTTGTTGTAAGTTGCTGTGCACAGACTGTGATACATTGCCAACTCATTATTTCTGAGCTCTATGGTGTGTCACAAATGCTTTTATTTCTACATTAAGCAATGCCTCTGCAGTTTGGAACCTTATTTGTTCGAACTGGTTGCTAGGTCATGCATTACAGCATTTTAAAGAAGAAAATGCAGCTTTAATAGTAAGGACTTGTTGCTCTCTAGTAACAATTTTGTCTCCCTTCCTTGTAGGTATGAAGCGTCCGTTAAGTCCTGACCACATCGTTGAAGATGGGATTATGAATCAACCAGCTGTGCTACGGTCCTTTGAAGAAAAAGGACTGAGGAATGACAGACAGGATTACCAATTAAGCAAAGAAAAAAAGAAGATACTGTTTTCCTTCTGTGAAGTGTGCAATATACAGCTGAACTCTGCAGCCCAAGCTCAAGTTCATTACAACGGGAAATCTCACTTGAAAAGAGTGAAGCAGCTAAATAATGGAAAGCTCCCTACAAGTACAGCTCCTGGCACTTTGCTTGCAAGTACAAGCACAGGTACATAATTAGTTTGAGATGTTGGTTTTTGGTCAAGAATTCTGAGGAAGCTTTTAAGCCCTACCTTCTCCACTCAACATAACCATTAAACTTAGTGTAGATTGATACTAGTAGTTAATAATATTTTGCCATGTTCAGAATTACTGGTGTATTTCTTTTCCTGTGAAGCCAGGTGGTATTGAGGCAATATTCCATTATGTGTTGGACCTTGAGATATGGTCTATTTGGAAGTAACTCTTGTGGATCCAAACACACATTTTGTCATCTGCTTTTGTTCCCAAAAGAAAGTTCTGGAGGGATGCTACATGTACAGGAGAAACTTTTAAATGAAATCTAGTAGTGGAATGATGGAGGAGGAGAGCTGGAATTTACAGGCCTGGCCCTTTTATTCTTTCTGCTTTCACCCCGCTGGGTTTTAACCACTCTCATCCATAGAATCAGTTTTGGTTGGAAAAGACCTCTAAGAAGTATTTCAAAGTAAGACTTTTTACTTACTAGGGAAAACAAAAGTCTTGGGCAAAATGCATCTAGCGTGCATAATGTAAAGATACAAAGCACATAATCTGCCCTTCTGGTTTTTTGGGGAGTTTGTTTCTTTTTATTTTAGTGTTAGACACCGTTCATAGCTACTTGAGAAAAATCTAACAGATCTCAAATCTTCCTACAAGGAGTTTTCTTAATTGTAGCATTTGTTTTCATTTGCTACATTAAGATACTGGGTTTGGTTTCTTTTATTTTGTATAGAAACAGTCAAACAACATTGAAAGGTTTAGCTTTTTCTTTCTTCTGATTTTGTTTCTTGTTAGCTAATTTTACTTGTTTTGAAGTCTGTGGTACTGTTTTGTTTGATTTAGAACTAAGCAGTGTGAGAGTATCACTTGTATAAGGCCTGTGATTCAAAAGATGAAATTTCTATTGAATAATATCTATATTAATTAATTGTGAGCATTCTTAAAATAACTGAAAATCTGTGAGACCTTATGATTGATTTAAGATTCCTCTGTGTGTGGACCTGCAATGCAAACATATAAAAGCATTTTCTATTTTTGTTGCTTTTTGTAATCTGAACCCCTTCATCTGATGCCTTTGGTGTCATTGCTGGGGATCACAGCTGATGCTCTGGCACCATTACTCAAAGAATGCCCTGATGCTCAGAATACAATTCTGTTTGCTGGAGCACATGCTTTGGGGTTAGTGCATAGCTTGGGAGTTAAAATTCATGTTGCTTTGTCCTTTGTTCACCAATCTCTATATTAGACTATTAGTTGTGTGCTAGTTATGCTGGTCTATCTGGTGCATGTTGAAATCAGCATTTTTTTTCATAGCTGAAGGATATTGTGTTCATAGCATTGAAAAGAAAGAAATGCCTTACAATAGGCAATTTATTATTACTGTGATTACATAAACAATTTAGTATACAGTTTAAGAACTAGTGGGAGAACAAGATTTACTGAGATGTAGTTCTCAAAGAACATTTTCCAAAAATAACTAGAAATTAATTTTCTTATAAATTGACATTAGCCAGGCTCAGTTTTAATCCATGTCCTCTGGAGTGTTATTACCTCTTGTAATAGAAGTCTTCCTTTCCCATTTCTTCAGCTAACATTGTAAACAGAACTAATTGTGCAGATGGTAAGAGAGCAATTATATTAATCTCACCTCACCAGTGAATAGACTTTATTCCGGATGCAAATAGCCCCTCTCATACTTTGCTGTTACAGCTGTACCCTTCTGTTAAAGCACCCAGTGAACAGTTCAGCACACCTTAGGAAACTTCCTGCAAAAGTTCCATCCAGTGGCAGTTTGGAGACTTGTTCTCTGTGCTCAATAGATAAAGGTGAAATCAATAATATTCCCACTGGAAAATGAGGTGACTGTAAAATATTCGTGACTGTAAATTTTCCTTGACAGTTCAGAAACCAGGATTACAGACCTGCCAGAACTGTCTTGATTCTGTGTGACAGTATTGATGGATCACTGACTCCAGCTCTCCCTGACACTTGGTGGACTTTGTTATAAACGGAGATGAGACGTATTTTCATATTCATTCTGTTTTGTGATCCTCTCTGTGACAGGTGGCCCTCAGTTGTTAGCAAATGTCCTTTTAATTTTTGACTTCTACTGTTCTTTACAACTATAAGCTCAAATTGTTGCTCTTAACTTGCTGGTAGTGGTCCTTGTACTACTATTGGAATGTTCATTAAGATTTGATACCTGGGATTCCAGGTCCTCGTAAGAATACCTTTAATTGTATAGATGAAGGACTTTAGATATCTAAAGTCTAAATATAATTTTAGAGATGAGTTTAAATTCACTTCTTTATATTTAGAGTAAGGATGAAATTGTCATAGGATTTAAAACATATTTAGCAACAAATTTTTCTAAAAAGTTTCCTCTGTTTCTAGTTAATCTTGCTGCACCAGTTATTGATATATACAAGTTCTTTTGCTCTTGTACCTCCACCTGCAATTTAAATTACTTCCTAGCAAGTAAAATGTAATAGAAAATAAAGATTTAAGAGTTGCTTTTCTTTATATGGCCACAATCAAGAAATCAATGGGTTACATTAGGTGACTTTGGTGATTTGATCCACTCATTGCACTCCTCCTTTTATTTACATTGGTGTTGAAAAGTGGAAAAAAAGAGAATTCTACTTGGAAAATACGTTGCACACGGTGAGCCTTCCCTATTGCCTATGTTAGTGCTTGTTAATTACCAGCCATGCCCACCACAACTCTTAGTGCAGCCACTCCCAGGGCCATCCCGACCCTTGTGCCAGACATACAGACAGGCTAGGACAGACAGCCTGCTGTTAGCAGGACATAAATGAACTCTCATGAAAGTCAGAAAGTGCGTGTTTGCCTTTGCAGCTGAAGTTGGAAATGATTTAATCTATTTCCTATGAAGAAAAAGGAAAAGAAAGGGTGGTTTCCTGCAGCCTTGGGGAGATGTATTTTGGAGCGAGCCTGTTTAAAGCTTTTCAGTGAGCAGGCCGTGCTGGAGCCTGCAGCAGATCCCAGCTGTCCTGGGTACCTGGAATCCACCTGCCCCCTCTGAGAGCACGGGCTGAGCTCACGGGGCCGCGGCCAGTCCTGGGCGTAGGACACGAGTGTGGCTCGGTGCTGATTGAAGTCTGCTTGCCTTCTCGGTGCTGCCGGCGAGCTGAGGGGTGAATTGCTGCGGAGCCGGGATGCTCGGGAGCCGGGATGCTCGGGAGCCGGGATGCTCGGGAGCCGGGATGCTCGGGAGCCGGGATGCTCGGGAGCCGGGATGCTCGGGAGCCGGGATGCTCGGGAGCCGGGATGCTCGGGAGCCGGGATGCTCGGGAGCCGGGATGCTCGGGAGCCGGGATGCCGGGCTCCCACGCGATGGCGCTGCAGCCCGGGCCGTGCCGAGCCGCGCGTTCAGCATCCCGGCGCTTTGGGGATAATTGCGGACTGCTCCTAGCGCCGGCCGGGGGATGCCGGGCACGGCTGCCTCGTGTTCCTCCCGCTCCTTCCTCGGAGGTGGCATCGGTTTTGCTCCGCGAATTCTCATTGCTTTTTCCATGGGCTGGTGTGTCCTGGTGAGTCTCCTGGTTCTCTCTCCTTCCCCCTACGGTAACATGGGAACAGTTGGTGTAGTTTTAAGGAAGTGCACTAGAAATTCCTATCGGAGTCCAGATTTTACAGATCTCTGGAAACACGTAGAGAAGTTTCCTTTTTATTACAGAAGGTACCCAGATTTAAAAGTGGGCAAAGGAAAACCCCTTTTTTCTGGGTCCTAGGCTGTTTTAAAGAGCACAGGTGCTTCAGGGCACTCATTAATGCCCATGTGATCGTTCTGCAGGTCTGGCTGGAGGTGTGATTGGGATGTTAGGGTGCAGTGTATCCTGGTAGCAGCTCTGCCTTCTTGGTCTTGAAATCTCTGACCTTGCGTGACAGTTTTGAAAGTGCTGTAGGACCCCATACCATGACGCTTTGTAAGGAACAGTGCTACAAGTTGTTGTGTTAACATTGCAATACTGAGGAAATAACCACAGGTTGATTTCCTGAGGTGTTATAAACACACAGTTTTGTGATCTGGTTCACAGCAATGACAGCCAGGGATTTGTTAATACAGCAAAATAAATATGTAAATTACTAGACTTCTGTTGTGTTTGCGACTTAAACAGGTCACAAAAAGGGCCTAGTAGTGGTAGTGGAAGGGAGAGGTAAAACAGCAGTTTTGGGCCTGGGAGAAGAGCAGGGGAGTTTGGACAAGACAGGGCTTCTTCCACTTTTGGCAACAGAGATTAGAGCTTCTTTGTCTCTGTGCAGTGCCATATAAACTTGTAAGTCTAGTCAACCTATCAAATTAATGGAGGCAGGGAGGCTTACAATTAAAGAACTCAGATTATTCTTGATAGGATCCATGGACTGTATAGCTAACTTGCACATTAGTTTTCAAAAAAAATAGAGATAGAAAGTGTAAATAGTATCTTCAGCCAAAAAATTTAAAAGACTATTGATAGACATTGAGAAATTATACTGAAAATATTCCAGATGCCTTAGATCAGACCAATGACGATTGGTTACAACAGAATGAATCTGCAGTGCACTGCTCTCATTTCAGTGGAGTTTTTCCTTGGTTTTTGTCAGAAGAATCTAAACCTAAATGCAGGTTTTTGTATGTTGGTTTTAGTCTTTATATGGGCCAAGACTGGCTTTCTGACAGGTACCTCAGTTGCCATCTGAGACTTTGTGCCAACATAATGGAGTGCAGAACTTTTGCTTACTTTAAGCCTCTTGATCTAGGTCCTCATTTCCTTCTCAATGTTTGTCTTTCATTAATCTACAAAAAGGCAAGGATAATCTGATTTTTATTGCAGAACATCTTTATGAATTATTCTAGCAAGTACTCAGATGAATGGAAAGCAGCAACTAAAAGAATCTTTAAGAAGTTTGTGACCTGAGTCCTATTAAATGTGTGCAGGCATAGCTATAGAATTAGTGCATAAGTCTGTAGAGAGCTCTGTGAGCTTACTCTTTTGTGTTGGGCCAAAACCTTTTTTAGACTAGTAGAAGGTGAGTATTTGTTCTGCCTTCCATGTCTGCTGCCTACAGCCCAACCTTTTAGAGAGCAGTTTCAAGAAAGCTGCTTCTGAAGGGCCACAAAGTGGAGCAACTCCTCAGGGCTTCCCCTCTCTGCCCTCTTGTGAGAGGGAGGTTGCTTTGCTGTCCTACTCTAGGTGAAATCCATTTTGCTATTTGTAAAAAATTCTACTCTCACTAAAAAGCAAAACTGTGTCCAATATAATAGAAATAATAACAGAGTTACATGCCCATAATGAAGCATGTCTTAGTGAGCTGTTGAGAAACTCTAAGTATTTCACTTCTTGCTACAGGGTATGTTGACTTTTTTCTTACTCAGTGGTCTCTTGAACAAGATGACATTTGGTAGGTGGTACCACATTCTTTGCATCACTTGAGTCTCTTCCACCATTTACTTAAGAGATAGGTAATGGTACATAACATTTTTCTTACAGAATGAAATGTATTTAGTGTAAGCAATTGCTGTTTTTTCCTTCATGGAAGTCATCATAGAAACATAGAAATTAGGCAGTTTATTGTATTCTTTTTGGGCACTTGATACTCCTCACAAAATGCTGATGGTGAGAATTAATATCAAGGCCCAGAACTGGCATTAAAGTTGGTTTTTTATTTACCAATGACTACACACTATATTCAAAATATTCTGTTCTTTGAGTAGCTGCACTCTGAAAGTACTGGTGAAATTAATAAAAAATATTAAGTTGATTATATGTGCACTCACTGGTAGTCTTCAGGAAAAACATGGGGAAATCATTATTTTATTGAGGTTGTTTTTTTTTAAAGTAATTGATAAGTTAATTAGAAAAAAACATTCAAAAATTTTCCTAATTCCCTAATGGCAAATTGAAAACCACAGGTAAGAGTTATCAGACCAATTACTCGTTTCTGGACTCCATTCTCTTGGAGATGGGGAGCACATGAATGACATTAAGCAAAAAAAATAAAGTATGTACCTATTATGGAAAAAAATAGTTTATAGGCAGTGATCCTTTGGGTGGAATGTGAAAGGATTTCAGAATAAAATTGGACAGTACATTCAGGACCCTTTGCCACTACTTTGCACAGATATATTCTTGTAGCAAGATGCCTTCCTGGATAGTTTAACCTCTCTTCAAGGGCAGTTATGCTGTGGTAAAAAGCGGCATTTAAGACATCAGAAAATCGGTTGTTTAAGAGTCTAGGACCAAAAATACAACTGCTCACCAGCCATGGTTTCGAGCTGAGAATGGCTTCAGGAGTGGTGATGATACAACTTCTGCTTCAGTTGGGAGCATATCCCTTGTCATTTAACCCCTTTGGGCATGGCCTGGAGAGTGTCTTAAATCAGCTGAGTTGATGTTGCTGCGAGAATTTCTTCACTGTCTCACTGGAGGTTGTGATCCACAGTTTAGAGGTGTAGACAGCTGAGATGAAAAGGGATCTATAAGTTCAGACATTTTTATTTGTGTGCCTTTTTAGCCATGATTTCTGTATTAAAACTACTGGAAGAAACAAAAAAATGAAGTTAGGTTTGTTTATTATTTTTACCTTGTAAAAGGAAAACTGCTGTCTTTTCTGTATAGTAATTTTTCTCATCTGGGATCAGATGCTGTCAAAATTTCTCTGGTAGTTGTCTCATGATCCAGCAGTATATTTGGATAACTGTACAGGCAATAATAAAAAACTCCTGTGTCCTTCAGTTTCTTCAAAGCCTAGTTATGGTTACATCTGTCTTATGCTGTGTACCTCTGGGTGTGAGCATGCACAGCAGCACATGCTCTCTTACCTTTCTGGGGAAAGAAAACCTGTGAAGTACCTGTAAAGATGAAAAATATGTACATTGTGAGAAGTCCATGTGGGAGTAGGAATAGCATGAATTTAATAAGCCATGGAGGTTTTTCATAGTAAGTAATTTAAAATTACTCTTGTTTTGAAAGAATGAAGGCATTGGTCATGCAATTTCATGCTTTTAATGATATTTTTATTTTGGTAAAAATATTTAATCTGCTAGACTGTGCAGGTCTTTGTTGGGTCAGCATTCTAAATGTTTTCACCCAAATATTCATTATACTTTTTAATGGATATCCTGGTTTTTAATAGACTTCATTAGTTACATGGTTAAAAAATACTTATTTCATTTGCATAATTTTGAATTAATCTTATTTAGAAACGCTGTGAGGAATCATTAATTTTTATTGCTGGATTCCCCCCCCCCCCCCCCCCAATAATGAACCTCATCACACAATACAGGCTGCTCATTCTCCTCTGTCTCCTGTTCGTTGTAGAAAAGACAGAGCTATTTTTAACATTTACACAGTCTAGATAGATGATTCCTCATTCTGTGTGGTTTGGAGCTGAAGCTGTAGAGCCTTTCATAATCATATCCTTTTATTTTTTCATGGTTTGCTTGAATTTGATCTCTGTAGCTGATTCCATGCATTGATAATGAAGGCTTGGGTTGCCTGATTCTCAGCATAAATTCAGGCAGACTTCTAGTTTGACAGGGGCTCTGTGTTTCGGTAGGCATGAAGATACAGAACTGAAATTGCTTTGCTTTCTTTACAAATGACTCAGAGTGTGCTTGTCCTTCCCTAAAATGTTGCCAGCGTGTGAAGGATTTTCAATGAGCAGTGCAATAAGCCGGCATCTGGGAAGGTTGGAGGCTGCTCTGGTGTAGCAGTGAACTGTCACACAGATGAGCAGGGCTGGAGCCAACACTCTGTAGCACCGTAGATCATATTGGTCACATACTGGAAGTTTTGTTTATGTAACTTGGTTGCTGTTTAACCTGCTTAAATAGTATTGCCATAATGTGGAGTGGGCTTCCCAGTAGAGGTGAGTCTGTTTTTTATTATTAAACTTCACTGAATTGCTTTGTGCTACGACATTGAGTGGATGCTTACATGTTTGGCATTATTGCTGTGTGCAGTGCATTTCTGTTTTAGTTATTCCAGTGGAAAGGATAATAAAAAAGGCAGGCATATAATGCATCTTTTTCTTCTCTTCTTATTTCAGTATTAAAAGTAACTAAATATGTGGCAAGCTCCCTTTCCTTGCTTGCTGTTTGCAGAGGGCATCTTTCCAGTAGGTGACTTCCTATGCATTTTAAATGTTTTTTGAATGTCAGTGATGCTGTGTTATTGTTGTAGAAAGAAGCTTATTAGCAGTGTGAATAAATATCTCTCACCAGAGCTTGCTTTCTGGCTTTTTAAATCCCAAAGTATGGTTACAATGGTGTGTGAAACACAAGAGCTGTTGGATTCTCCAGATAAACTAAAAAAGTAAAGAATGAAATAAATTGTATACTGGATTTGACATGTTAGATATGTCTGTCATTGTTAATATTAAAAGTTATGATCTGTCATGCCCAGAACAGCTTCCAGTAATTCATTTGCACTGACAGCTTTCTTTGAGAAGGGTATAAAATTACTGTCGCCTCTCCCTAACCAGTTAAATTTGAGATTTAGTGCACCAAGTTTTATTTAAGGGAACAGATAGTGTGCTAAAGGTAGCCTGTGAAGTTCTAGTAGCAAATCTTTAAGCTTGAAAGCATAATCGTAAACTAAACAGACTTTGTACTTGTGTGCTTAAAAAAGGGGGTTTTATTGAGAATTTCACCTATAGCAGAACAAAAAACAATTAGCTCAGCTGAGTTACTTATTAAGCACTGCTAGTATATGAATATTGAGCTGATGAGCTGAGACCTTGTATGAAGATATTTGTGTATGCTGATAATATTTTTTAATAAAACAAGGAAATATGTTGAAAAATATTTATTAATTTTTTTCTTGCTTGCTATAGAAATGTCTGTGCTTACTATGTAAAGACTGCTGTGGTTTTTTTTTTTTTCCTCTTCTGAGGAACTAGGACAGCTCATGCTTTTTCCTGCTAAATATATTTATGAGGCAGCTGTTTTATAGCTTTCAGCTCCAAAGTTATAGATAAGTGTGTATTTGTTTGACAGAAGATTCGAGAATTTCCATTTACTGCCAGTACATGTAAAGCTTGGCTAAGCAGACTGCATCAGGAGCACACACCATTTGTATTAGCCAATCTGTCTTTGCAAGTCCCAGGGCCACTATCTTGCTAGAAGCCACTGTGTGCTTTTGAAAGCATGAAATTAGTTTTATACTGAGCACATAGTTTCTCATTTAGCAGTTCTTTTTATGGTAATGGTCAATTTATGGTTCAGTGCCAGAATTTTGGTGTTCTGTCAAAGCTGATAGCTTCTGCTAAGGTGTTCTTTGGAGATAAAGACAAACAAAATCCAAAACAACACCCCCCCAACAAAAATGCAGTTTGTGGTGGGGATCCTAGGGAGATGCAAATAAAAGAAAGTTCTCCTGAATGACCCAACTCTCAACATTGCTGACAGCATTTTGGAATTATTTTGTTGTAGTATTTCAGCAAACATTTGTTATTCATTACATGAAATCATTAAATTAATTGTCACCTTTTTATACTTCTTAAGTTTTTTTGTTTGCGCTTTTTTTTCCCTCCGTGTGACATGTAAAATTGCTGTCTCTCAATGCTAATTTTCTTTATGTGCTTATTTAATGATTAAGGTCAAAATGCACTTGAAAAATGTACATGAAGCACCCTAAACATTCAGGATGATTTCTAGGTAGCAGCTTTAGAATACTTTACGAGCTTTTCCCTTTCTTTAGGAATCTATAGAAGTAAAAATAAGTTGTTACTAATACCCTTGTAAAACCTTTTTTAATACATATAATTCATAAATTGATGAACCAACTTTTTTTTAACCTGTGTCTCGTTCTTGGCAGGTTTTTGTTGTTTTTCTAACTATTCCAGATTTGTGACTCTTCCTCACTAGAAGCTATGCTTGATGAAAGGTTAAGGTGGTGAACATTCTGCACTTCACTTGGGTTACTCTCTCTAGCCTACATTATTCTCTCTTGTATACAGGCAATTTAAAATTGCATTGTTTTAAATCTAGGTCTTCACAATTCTGACTGGATCCTGAAATAACCATTTCTTAGAGATATGATATCTGCTTTACTCAGCTCTGTCTGCAAGGAGCAAAATTTGATGTTGCCTTTTCTTGTGCAAGATGCTGTTGGCTCTAGAGCTGGTAGTGCTTCTTCCGAGTGCTGAAGAGAGATCCTGTTCCACCTACTGTTATGCCTTCCTGGGATAAGAAAAATCTGGAAGTCATACTTCCCAGAAGTTAAGAAGTAAATGTAAGGTGGTGCATCTCTTTTTTCTTGCTCCATCATTGTGGAGGAGAGGCAGTAGAAGCTATGGAGAAGACTGCCCTTTGTCACAGGCATTTGGAAAGCACAGCAGTCCCACTGCAACAAAGCTCCCTTTTCAAAACCATTTTTGGATGCTTCTGTAGTCATGCAAGAGATGCATACTGGCAGCTTAAATATATATTGTTGGCATTTTAGGACCTTTGAGTAATTTTACTTGCTACTCTTCAGTGTGTATTTAAAGGCTACCAGGCAGAAAATTTTATGAACGTTTGGAAACAATGTGTGTGACATGTTGCTACCATGGCATATAAAAATTGTTTTATTTGTGTAAGTGCTTGAGATAGAATGCCTTTCTTTGTCCTTTTATTTTTTGGTAATTCTTTGTATCATTATGAATGTAAGCTTGCCAAATTTCAATCTGGTTGATTCTTTGTTTGAAGATGGTTTTTGCAAGGTCCTTTTATCTCTAAAGATCTTGCATCTTCTTCGAGTGTCTTTATTGCTGCATGTTTCCCCTCCTGCCATTTCATATTGGTAGTTCAAGTGAGAGGCAAGATTTGGTGTGTTTGTTGTGCTGGACAAAACTACTTCACTTCCTGGTGTGAACTTCTATTGTTTCTGTGTCCATTCTCTAGCTGTTTCTGTATCAGATTGTCACTTATTACATGGCACTGTAATTTTAATTTCTTCTCCTCTGGAAGACAGCAGTGTTAAAGTATGGTGATCTTCTGCATTTTGGGGGTTTTCAGGAGGCAGCAGCTTCTCTACTGGCAAGATTACTTTACAAGGAGATTCTGAAGAAGAGGACACAAAGTTAAAAGGAAAAGAAATTATTGGGGAAGTGGTATGTTTTGAGCAAATCCATGTTAGTCACTTGACTCTGGGATCCAAGTCTAGCTAAGCTCTCAGTGGAAATTTTGAAATTTGCTTTTTTTTTTTTTTTTTTTTGTGGAGGTCACTGATGAATCCTGCCAAAGGAGCTGAGTGCACTGAGAACTGTAGTTCACTGTAGCAGCCCTGTTGAAGCTTTACTACTGAAGCTCAAGTTTATATGTTTTTTTCTGTCTATAGGTTAAAGAGCCAGAGATGTTCTGGAGGTCTCACCCAGAATGTTCAGCCAAAAAATTCTCTTTTTTTTAATCTGCTTTCTGTTCTGTTGGATTTTGAGCAGTGCTCATAACATGACTCTGAAGGGAAAATAAACTGAGTAACTTCCCTCTTTCACATATGCTTTTTTGTTCCTGTAAGGATGTTTTTTTAAATTATTTTTAAGTTGGAAGTGAGGAAAGCTGGGTGTGTTTTGATCTCCTGAGGTGTAAGGAGAGTGCTTTTGTATTGATACCAGCAGTCAGGGCAGATGAAAGGCAAAATTCCTTAGCCTTGGGTAGGTTCAAGACCTACACTGAAGTGTTTGTGTCTCTGACTGAGCAGTGCAGATCTTGGGAGGAGATGAGGAAGCTTTTTAATACTCTGTGGATAGAGGAATAGAGCTTCCTTAAGGCTGGAGGCCTTAAGATTCATATAGTGGGCTACAGGAGCTCCTTGAGGGATGGGATATGACTGTGAAAACTCAATGAACAAAATCTTCCCTTGAAGCAACTTGTGAAACTGTCAGACTTTGGGCAAGATTGTGTGTTATGATGCATTTGATAATACCACTTGTTAGTGTTTGGGTTGTTCTGGATGGTGTAGGAGGTCTGTGTTCAGATCACCTGTGTTCAGGTGATGAAAGGATGTTTGCATGCCAAGGGACTTCTGAGGTTACTGTGGTGTATTCAATTTTGGATTTTTTTGCTTGGTTTTGCTAGCTGTTCACATTGGTACTGTTTATATTTTTA
This sequence comes from Haemorhous mexicanus, assembly GCF_027477595.1. Lineage (NCBI taxonomy): Eukaryota > Metazoa > Chordata > Aves > Passeriformes > Fringillidae > Haemorhous > Haemorhous mexicanus. The sequence goes on along the minus strand of NC_082348.1, from coordinate 23,158,778 downwards.
CTGAGCTGGAAAAATATAGAGAGTACCAATGTGAATAGCTAGAAAAAAATGAGAAAAAAATCCAAAATTGAATACACCACAGTAAGGTCTCTGGTGTGTGAGTTTCCCTTTGGCTTGTTTCAAGCATTCTGTCATGGCAGAAGTTGGAACACAGTGCCTGGATTTGGAACTTCCACCTGGGGGTCTCTGTTTTCTTCAGGATATTTCATAGTAGGGGTGGAGAGATGAAGGGGAGGTAAAAAATCCATGTAGGAAGTTCTTAAGATTGTCTGTTTTTCTCCTCAAGCTGGATTCAAATTTTTCACACATGTGCATCTCCTCTGGCTCAGCCTTGAGCGTTTGCAATGATGGCATCCTGAAATGTTTTTGGAACTGCTTTTTTTTATCAGGTGATCAAACTTAGGTGGAACATGGAGAAAATGAAGAGGTGAGGAAGATTCATAGGCTTTAGAGGGGCACATCTGGATAAAGAGTCACAGAAATCACTTCATCAAGAAAAAACAGACTAGTTGGAAAGGACAGAAGATTATTGTTAGGAATTGCAATGTTAGTGGTACCATTTGAGCCTGATGCATCTTAGTAAGGTTCTGAATAGTAAAAATTGATCTGTTCAGTAATCATTGTAGTAACCTCTTTTTTAATGAAACACAGACAGCACTTAGCTCCTGTGTCCCCAGGTTACTTCTGAAGATCAGATTTAAGCTTCTCTGTCACTTTGGCTGCTGAGTTAAGGATGAGACTTTGAGAAAAGCCAAAGCTTAAACACCAGGAGGGTATTGACTGGGGAGTAAATCTTTATGAAAACAGCCTCAGGTTTTGGGTATATTAAAAATGGTTATAAAGAATGGAAACTGGTATAGTTACAGATTTGTTCTTGGTAGCTATTGACAGAAACAAGGACAAATCTAGCAGAAACAAAAATATTGTTGTCCTTTTATTTTAACAGTTGCAAACATTTACTCATTTTAATAATTCACCCTATCTAATAAGTATTTCTCCTTCAAGGGAAAATTGTCTTCTCTTTCAGTCTTCTTCCAAACAAACAAGGCAACTTTGTTTCAGAGATTTTTAGACTGCCTTTGCAGAAAAAAAATGATATTATTCAGTTAAGTGTATATTAGACTTCTACTCTGGTTATTAGTTATCGCATAGTATGCTTAATGTGTTTATTTTTTGCCTAAATTCTTGGTAGGTGATGGAATGCCAGACACGATACTTTGCCTTAGACTAAATTCAGTTGATTTAGGGACTTTGACATTTTTGCTTCAAAAATACTTGTTATGATTATCCAGACTTGAAATCAGTGGATGAATTGGGCAGATAAAGCTATCTGTATTTTTTTAAGTATTCCTCCTTTGTGGTGCTTTCCTCATTTGGAAGCTTGGTGTTGCTTTGATAGATGGCACACTACCCTGACTGCTTCAAGTCATCCCTGTGCAAGGTTGATGCAATGCATCAAAGCTGTTTTAACTGCTCTAAAAAACCAAGATAAGAATCCTAATCTCAGGAATTGTCATTTATTAATTGAATATCTGCAGAGTGGAGAGCAGGGCTGTGCTGTTTCTGCTGGTTGCCCATTAGCAGTCTGTGAGTCTCATCCATCCCGTGCCTGGGGTGATCATTGCCAGCACTGAGAGCTGGGCACAGGGGAGCTGCTCCAGCCCTCCCAAGAAGCTTCTGCTGTGCCTGCTCAACACTGACCCCTCTGTGGCAAAAGCAGTCTGCTGGAACAACACTTGGAGTTTGGAAATACATGGGAGTCTGGATGAAAAATGGCAGTTTTTATCCTGTCTTGAGTGGTCAAGTACATGCAGCTGGAAATTACATATCCTAAAATATGTCAAAATAGCAGCTTTTAGTAGGCAGCTGAGTGATGATAAATGGCAAGAAACTGCTGTGCTGTTGCACTACCTGGCCTGAAACTGAAATCCCTTTACTCAGTATGTTATTTTCTAGGCCATGCATTGCATGAACATGTTGTTTACTGCCTACTTTTAATAGAGTTCTTGGGTCAGGAGAAATTGTTATGCAAAATCAAGGTTTCAGGAGTTGCATAGTTGGTAGAATAGCCAGTAACAATGCAGACACACAGGGGAGGAGCCTTTGAGGAACCATAATCACTTAGAAACTTTTTTTTCCCCTTTCTTCTTTTCCCTTTGATGTTGCTGAGTGTTAGTGAAACATGATGGTACTGCTGTGGTGTGGAGTAATCATCTGCCAGTGCAAAGCGAAGTCTGAAGGGACATCTACCAATTAACTAAAAATAATGAGGAAGTTATTATTGTTACACTAATCAAGTTAACTTGTTTCCAAGAAATCTGGAAGTCAACGCATTTGTAAGCTGTGTATGGTCTAGTATGACAGTTCTGGTATAAGCAAAGTCAGAATCAGTGCATCCACTGGGGCTCACAGACTCTGAGAACTGAAGGAATCACCAAGCCTTATCTATTCTACAATACTGGACAAAATAATCTCTAGCATTAATTCCTTTAGGAGAAGAAATTGCTTTCCCAAATATGCAAGTGTTTGCTGTTAAGTCCAATAAATCTGCAGATGAACTAGAACACAATATTTAGAGACACATTCAAGCTCAATTTAAGGACTTAAGGATGTGATGAATTTACTTGTTAGGCTGTGCAATTGTTTAAATAAACCTTTGCCCTTGCAGTCAAGAACTGCATCTTACTGCCAATTGAAATTTTCTGATTATGTGCTAGGAGGTCCCTTTTCCTCTCTACTAGTAAAGAACCTCCATGATTAGGTACATTCTCCTAAATAAAATGGCAAGGAATCTTGATTTCAAGTCCAGCACTGTTTATATTAAGGGTGCAATTACAAGCAGAGATTGTGTAACATTTGAAAAGGTTAATATTACTTTTTTAATAACACAGTTTTCCATCAGTGGCCTCCGTGACTCGCCGATGAATCAGAATGACAACTTTGCCTCCACAGTTGTGGACTGTTGGGTCCTGCTGTTTAAAGTCTGCATGACTTACTTGTAACTGGAAATACTCTTTCAAGCAGGAGTGAGTTCATAAAGCTCTCTTTCTTTGCATCAAGTTAGAAGCATGATACTGATACTTGTCAAGATTTTCTGGACTTCTGTTGTCTTTTCCTCTCCTCTAGTTATTTTTGACTGGCAGGATCAAGCTTTTCTCTGTGAAAAGCGAGTGAAAGGAGAGTAATTTTCCAGGTCAAATTCCTTGCTTGTGGTATGGACTGCTTGTTTTGCTCCTTTTAGAGATTGGACTCTGTTCCTAATACTGTATTTTAAATACTGAAAGGCAGCTATGTAGCAACTCTGTGCCCACTGCTCGGTACCATCTGGGATGTGCAGTGAACTTTGTCACTCAATGTTATTTTACCGAGTCAAAAAGAAAAAAAATGCATATTTTAGCTTAATATTGATGGAGGGTTTGTACTGGCATAGCTTTATCTGATTTCCTCTACGTGATGTGTGCTTATCATGTTGCCTGATTTTCTTGGTAGTAGTTTCCAAAGCTTTCATTGATCTAAAGCATACCTTCAGTGAAGACAGGTGGAGAATAGAGAATCTAATCAGCTTGTAAAGACACTGTGTATGTGATTTAACATCTAACAGATGCTTACCTAGGTTTTGGGACAAGAATGTCTGTAATCTAACCATGTAAATAATTTTGTTGAGTTTTTGTTTTTTGCATACATTATTACTGACACTAATGCTCATTAGCCATTGTCTTTTTCTCACTTCATTGTATTGTTTAGAGACAATACCATCCAGAGTTATGTTCAGACTATTATCTTTACCTCCTCTGGAGCATCTCCCCAGCAGCTACATCCATCTATCCACAATGACTTCTTTCTGTACTTTGTGGGAAGAGTGGGAACGTAGCATAAGCTTTAGTAAATATTTTTGGACAACCAGTTCTTGCCTATTTTACTTGAGGTTAAATGCTTACAGTTGGGTTGCACAAAACTGTCTTGAGAAGATGTACTGTTAGCAGGCTTGCTCCTAAGCCTGTGACTATAATACTAATACTAATACCAGCTTGCAGAGTGCCAGAAAGATTCAGTATTTTTGATTCCAGAGAGTATGCTGCCAGAATATGGGGTTTTTTTCTTGATACTAAACTTTCTCCCACAGAAGTGGGAATGAAAAGGCTCTATGGATTTAAGTATTGCTGAAATTTATTTCTGCAGTTTGCTTGAAACTTGACCTTTATCTAAGCTCTTCTCACTTCTGGGTCAGGGTATGTGTACCTGTATTCAAGATTTTGAGAGTGCTGCCCATAAATAAATCCAAAAATAACATGGCTTGAATTAAAGAACATTATTTTGTAGCATTATCTAAAATGAAAATGCTCAAACTAACACAGAAGTAGAATTCTCTTTTGCACATCACCGAATGTCTGGCAAAGTTGGTCACTCCTGAGCTGCCTGCTTTTTCTCCTGCTTTGTAAGCTTCCCTCTACTTTCCCCTTCTGAAGTCAAGGAGTTACCTCATGTTAGTTACTTTTTTTTCTGAAACATCATCTTACAGTAGCTGCTTTAGTTCAAATTTTATGTAGTCACGTGGTTGTATTTCCTCCCCTTCTCTTTGAATTTTCTTTTAGTATCAGGGTTTGTAATTGATTTGTCTCTACAGTGAAGTAAAAATGTGGTGTACTTTCTGTGGCTTACATTGCTTTAGCTGCAAAATTAACTAAAGTCTAACTTCTAAAGTTTGATTCCCCTCCCCCCCCCTTTGGTAAACAACAATTATTTTTATGGGCCTTTTTAATTGAGGTTGCTAGTTACTGCTGAGAAAAAAAGCCTTTTTTTCTGTAAATAAAGCATTTATAGAAAGATGAAAATATTTCCCTTCCAACTTTTCATGAACTTGGTGAGCTTGGATTGGTTCCTCTAAAATGACAACATGTGGAGGTGTTTTTCCTCTTTCATCTTCTCTCAGTGGCATGTACATCTGAGGCTTCTGATCTTTGGCTTAAACTACTGTTAAATTTTCATTATAAATGTGCCACCTACTGGAGCAAAAGGCCCATCAGCAAATATTTATTAATGTTATCTTGTCCCAGACACATTTGCATAGTAATTTCTTGCTAGATTCCTGTGCTTATGGTTGTCAAATCTACACTGCTTTTTGTCAGCCTCACCATAGGGTATGAAAATGGTAATAAGAATTGGAGAGGATGTGGAGCATAAAGCTTTAATAACATGCCTTGGAAAAAAAAAAAAAAGAATTGATATGCTGAATAATAATGAACAATACCGGCCTGAAACTAATGTCCACTAAGGGAATTTAAATTCATAGGTACTCTAAGTCTTGATTTCATGATGAAAAAAAAAAAAAACCAAAAAAAAAAAAACAAAAAAACTTAATTGTTCAATATAGCCTTGTAGCAAAGAAAATTTAAACAAGATTTTAGATTATGCAGTAGTTTTTTGTAGTTGTTGTTTTTTAAAAAAACAAAACCTTTGGTCTTGTCTTGGCATAGGAATAGTCATGTTCATCTTTATAAATGAGAGGCATTTTGCTTGGAGCTTGTTGTCTTTTGTGTTACCATAATGAAATGATTATTTGTATTGCATATATGTCTTAAAAGCTACAGTTCTATTTTTCTAGACTTGTACAAAATTATGGAAAAGACTTATTCCCAAAACTTTTAAATCTGCCTTTGAAACATGAGACATTTGGCCAGTAGTGCAAACTAGAAGAATAGAGAGGCCTAGGAAAAATTGCTCTCCTAAACTTAAATGATTTTCTTGATGTTTCTTATGAAAGTGAGTGCTTTTTTTGGCAACACTTGGTTCTATAGCAGTAGAAAAATGTCTAATATATGAGCAAAACAAAAAGAGGAGCTTCCTGAACATTAATCTGTTTTGCTGAGTTAAATATTAATATTAAATTTATTTGTCCTGTAGGACAGTCTTCAACTTAGGCAGGGTTGTCTTTTTTTTAATTGGGCTAGCCATGATGTGTCTGATAGGTTAACGAGACAGCTATAAAATTTGGTGGTTTTCCTTACACAAGTTGCTGTTTTCTTTCTATGCCTTGCAAGTACAGCTCAGCCATGAGGGCATTTGCTTTTGAAAAGGAAGAATGAGTCAAGGAACCACCCTCAGAAAATGAGTGTGCAGTCTAACAGGCTATGAAGGAGGAGATAGGGAGCCAGGAGCTCTCTGATCTCTTCCCATCTCAAGTTGTGGTGCATGTTGCAAACACACAGGTTTCCAGGTCCTCAATGTCAAATGCAGAAAGTCCAAATTATGCTTACTCAATCTTAAACTTCCATTATACTTCAAGAAAAAATAGAATTGACCTAAATTTGGAGTTTTTAACTCAAATTTGTAATGATCATAGTCAGTGTCCTTGTACACTGACTGCTCCTTCTCTTCATCTCTCTAATGCTGTTAGACTGTTTTGCCCTGGATGTGTTGGGATGGTGTTACATATTTATTTGGTCAATATACCATAGATAATGAAATGCAAGTGTCTGTGATAGACTGTCAAGGATGTTGGAGTGACTGCTGATAGGGCTCTGTGGCACACTGGGGTGGCACAGGAATTGGCAGGAGATAGCAGCACAATATTTTCTTCAGGACTTGAACCTATTTTTCTGTGTTCAAGGGGGAAACTGAATTTCCTGGTCATAGATATTACGTTGCCTAAACTCCCTTTTCTTTATTTGATAACTGAATGACCAGTTTAATATTTCTAGGTGAGGGAAATTTAGGTTTTATGTTGAGTAGCCCTGCTTATGAAAAATATAAATTACTTTTTTTTCCTTTGGTAAGTGATGATCAGAATGTGTTGTCTGCAGTTCTGTGCAACAGGCCAGGATGTCTGTCTGGCCTCACTCCAGGCAGTGAACTTGGAGTGTGCTGGGGCAGTGCTTCAGGAAGCATGCTGCTTGCAGGAACTCTGCTCACATTTCCACTGGCTGGACAAGTAGGAACATCAGCTGGAGTCATTAATACTGTTGTCTTTAAGGGGTGCTGTAGCTGATCTGCCTGCTTTCCCAGAATAGGACACTGAAGCCAGTAAATAAGGCAATAAAATATTTCACACCTAATAAATTTCATAAACCAAAAGCAAATAAAATCTAGGCAGTTCTAGGAAGAACACAGTTGTTCCAAATGTTAAGACATTAAGGTAGTATAGAAAAGACAAGGATAAGAAAAAGCAGTGCTGTTTTTGTAGGAGGAGGTAAAGATTGTATCTCAGGAAACTTCTGAAATGCTCTGAAATACTTCAATAATGAAAAAAACAGAAAAGGGAAGTAAATCCTAAGCAATGTCTGAGAGTAAAAACATTTAAAGTACATGGATGTTACTCAACAAAATGAGTGGCTACAAGAACATATCCCAAGGAGGTATTCAAAATAAGTAGAATAAATCGTTACAGAAAAGAAATGGTAAAAAAAAAAAAAAAAGAGTCCTGCATGCATTTTATGGGCATATGGAACTTATTCAAAGCCTGTTTCTTCATAATTGGGCTTTTAAGAATAAAGAAGTTCCTTATCTGTTTTTTACTACATTAAAATGTTGTTCAAAGCATGATTTGGGTTTTTTTTGGTCAGAAATTATCTGGTTATTAGTCTTTTATCTAATAGGTTATATCAGCTGTCTTTAATTTTATCATTTTTTACAGGGATATATATGCTTTGATATAGTACATGGATGTGTAGCATTAAAAAACTAAAATTAATTTGAGAGTACAAAACTAAGGTGGACAGAGAAGCGATGCACTAGCCATCCTAGTGTATTATAAATTATTTCAGGGAATTCCAATTGGAGTTGTGTATATTCATAAAAACAGCATAAATTATTTGGGTCTTATTTCAGTTTGTATCCTGTTATGTCCAAGCAGAGGAAGTTGGGAATTTTGTTTTGGGATATGCAAAATTCAGGATAACAGTCTGGCAGGAGTGGAAGAGACAGGCTAGTTGAAGTCACTGAGAGAAATATGCAATACCTGGTTGTCTTTCATAAAATAATGTGGCATTTTACTTTCAGCTATTTGAAATATGAAAATTTTTGTAACGTTAGCATAAACTACTAAAAAAATCCCTTTTTGAAGGAACATCTGCAAGTCTTTTGAAAGTCAAAGGCCCAAACTTTTGATTTCTCTTAATAATGATGCTTTTCTAGGGTAACCTCAAAATAAACAGATTTGCTTGTGTGCCTGTTTATGTTGTAGCCATAAATAAAACAGAATTTATTTCTCTTCCAACCAGGAAAAATTATTTGGTAACTACTTTTCAGTCATTCATATGTAAGCTAAACAGGTGCACATAAAATATTCTGTTCTAACATTATATGCTCCTTATCACTGTCAGAGCAAATGCCCTTGGAATTGCTTAGAGATATTTTGAGAATTTCTTACTTGCAGTTCTTTCCTGTGTACAGGAGGGAATTGCTAGGAAAGTTTGAGGAAGTAAAAACATCAAGGTGTATAGGATGTATTTTAGTGTGGTAGGGGGCTTTAGGTTTAACAAATTTGAGTGTGTCTGTGTCTCGTGCTTGTGGCATTGTGGTGGGGCTTTGGATGTTTGGTTTTCAGCCTCATTAATGGGGACCTTTATGGCCCTTGGCAAGCCTTAAAATTATTTCCACTTTTGTCAGCTGAGAATGACTTGGCTATTTGTCAGCATCTTGGAGGAGTTTCAGACTCACATGCCATCAGAAAAACTCCCTCCAGACAGCACTCCTTGTGGACAAAGATGGCTTCAGCTGGGGTACTGGGTATTGCTGACCATTTTTGTTGTGCCTTTTTATGATAAAGGATGACTAGGATGGTCCTCAGCTGCATTTGTGAAGCAGTGACAGCCTTCCTTGTTTAGTGTATTAGATAAAGGCTGTTGTGCATTTATTCAAGTGCAACAGATTGCAAAGCTTCTCTGCACAGGTGAAATGACCTGTGCCTAGATGATGACCCTGGTTTTCCCATGCTGCCAAAGGAATCCTGTATATCCACTCCTTTGAGCTCAATTTTTTTGTCAGAATCATTTGTTTTGAATAGGTATTTTAATGTTCTGCATGGCTCCCAAACGCAGACTGGTTTGGTTTTTTTTTCTTCTGTCTTTTCCGAATATAGCAGTTAAGCACCAAATTGCTGAAAATAGAAGCTAGGTGGGCCAATTTTTATCCATGGCAGGTGCTGCTGTCTGCTTCTCCAATGTGTTCTCTGGTGTGTCATTAAGCTTAGCTCAGCAGTGGCTGTATCAGGGTGTGCACACCACGAGCAGGCACACTGCTGTCATTGCTGGTACTTAGTCCCTCTTCAGGCAGTACCACTGCTCTGACTTTATTAAAGGGAAGCTGCTCCTGTTTGCAGAGCTCGTTTGTATTTCCAGCATTAAAAGGTTTGTGATAGGGTGGCCATCAGACAGAAATTTCCCATCCCAGGGGTGGCATAAGGCGTGATCTGCTTGTGAGGAAATCAGTTGATGCTTGTGTTTACTGGCAGAAGGGTTGACAAGGGGGTGGAGGGACTGCTTTTAAAGAGCCTTGAAAGTTCAACATCTAAACATGAGCTATGCCAGGGCTTGTCATGGTCAGATGAAGAGAGCTCTCCCACCACTCATCCATGCAGCAAGTTTTGGTGTGCTCAGAGTGCAGGCCTTCCTTCAGGCTATGCAATAGAGGGGTCATCATTGGCTGCAGGCCAAGGGAGTTAATTTCTGCACTTCTGTTTAATGAGTTAACATCAACCCTAATGGAGATTTTCATTCTGGCTTAGATGGTTGGTCATAATTATAATACCCAGATGCTGTCTTCCATTATTTGAGCATTATTTTCCCATTCTCCTCAGCAAGCTGTGCATTACCCAGGCTTGATGGGGGTGCTAGGAGCACTAAGCACAGCCTTACAGCAGTGCGGCCCCACCAGAGGCAAGAAGCAGTGCTGTAGTCAAAACCAGAACCCTGACAAACCCTGGTTTGCTTTACCCTTGTAAAGCAAACCAGAAGTTGCACTGCAACCAGGGCAAATATTTGGCTAAAAATGAGCCAGTGTGCAAGGCTGTGCTGTAGAGACTTATTAGCCATATCTGAAAAGAGCTCTGAAGGACAATCCTATTGATTTTGTTCTTATCTTGATGACCTTGTAGGTTGAGTTAATGGTTTCTAAACTCATCAATTGAGTTTGTGGGACAGTTCTGTTTGTCTCCACTCAAGGAGAAAGAGAAGTAGCATAGAGTTGAAAAATAAACTCTTGTGATTTTGTTCACTCTCTTAACCTTCAGTATGCATTTTAATTTGCATGGGTGTCAAATCAATGTAAACATAGTAACTGTATAATCTAGACAAGACTGAACCGTAGTTCATCTGCATTAAATTACTTATTTCTCAAATCTTATGACTTGGAAGTCATCTGGAAATACAACAGGCATCCTCACACTTGGCTGATCGACATTTTTAAAGAAGCAGGAGTTTGACAAGGATGGGGAAAAAAATGAATCTGCTTGTACTGATGCAAAACCCAGGCTTTTTCTCACTGTGGTACTCCTGGTGTGGCTTGTAAGGCAGAATGTTTTTGCCTCTCTGTGGATACTTGTACCTGGAGAGGAAGCACTTCTTTTGGGACAGTAGGGCTGCAGAATCATCTCAGGGAATGATCTTTTGTACCAGATCATTAACTGATTTAAGAATTGTCACAGCTTCTTTAAATCCAGACATAAAAGCAAGCATGCAGAATTTCATGTAGCTACTGCTAAGATACATCCTGATTTTCAGTTCCCACGTGGCATAGTGAACTTCACCTTCATACATAATGTTGTTAAACCTTGGATGTTTTATAGATGAAGAGGCTGTTGCTCTCTTGTAAATGTTAACTATGAGAACATTCTGCATAAGATCAAGAGGTACTAAGGGATAATGTAATTGGAATTTTTCAAACAACTGTATCTGTTTCAGAATGAAGATTCATGATAGAAAAAAAGAGACAAAGTAGATCTCACAGTTTCAGCATAATTAAGATTTTTGCCAGTGGTTATTATGGGAAAACTTTCTTAAATATTTTACCCTTACCCCTTTGAAAGTTTTGATGTTGGATGAGAAGGATTTTCATTCTGCGGCTACTTTATTAAGCTCTGATTCCTGAACTTCTAGCTAACAAAAAGGACCAGGGCTGTAATTAGCATTTACCTGGTTTTTTTCCTTTCCTGTCCTGATGGAAAGATCCTCAAGTCAATCAAGATAAGGGGAAATTTTGTTGAAGCATTAAGTGTTTTGTTCTTACTAAAAAGTTGAAGAAAAAACCCTAAGAAACTACATAAAAATATATAATTATATAAAATATATATAAAAAGTAGAATAAGGTGGGTGAATTAATTTCATTTGATATAGATTTAAATTATGGAAATAAATCTGCTCTTGGTAACTTGCACATTAGTATTTTCTTCAGCAAGGTGGCTAAAGGTGTTTAAGTTTGACCTCTGCCCAGGCAAGGAACAAAAATTTAAATAACAACAAATTTAAAGAAGATATTAAGGGGAAATAGGGCTTGCATTTTTATAGTTTTTTTCATTTCAGGTCAAGTAAAATTAATGATAATATGTAGAGGCTTCTCTATAAAAATTCTATCTACTGTGACCAGTATTAAAGCTCTGTTTTATCAATATTGACAAGTAAACCCATGACCTCTATATGTTACTGAGAAGAAATCTTTGAAATAGTCTTAGCAGCATTCACTTGATGTATTATTTGAAGATGTCTGAGCAGGAAGGTGATGTCCATTTTTTAAGGTAGATTCTTGTATTAATGAGCTGGTCTCTTGTTTCCTGGGCCAGTACAATTTAGCACCATTATTTTTTTAATGCCTGTTTCTTTCTCATTTAAGTGCTAGTGCTGCTAACTCTCCACTGCACAGAAAATGCTTTAAAGCAGGTGTAGACCTCTTGGCTGAGAATTTATTATAGTCTGTCTTTTTATCTTACGTGACAGAGAGGAAATGATGTTCTGTTGCTTTATGTTAACATGTAACAGAGCAAGTGGATGTGAGGTTTCAGGATTTCTGTGCTAGTCTTTGCCACTCTGTTTCATATATGAAAATAGAAGGTTATGTGAAGGATTGTGACAAAGCTGCTCTGGCTCTTCGTTTCTTCTCAAGTTTCAGTCTTGATCCCAACCTGGCTCTGGAAAGGAACACTTGTCTCATTAGTCAGTTTTTCTCGTCAGGAGCCAGCAGTGCTGACCCAACAAATTAACGGGAACTGTTTGGGAGGGGTAGACAGAAGAGTGCTTGTGTGCCTGACATCAGAGATCTCCAAACCAAAATACTGAGAGAAGTAATGGGAGAGAATTGATTGGCTGGAAGTTCCATTTATTTCCAAAGATGACAGAAATTTTCTGTAAGTGTCCCTTTCTAGATTCAGGAGGTACTCACATCTTTCTTGTGATCTATTTGAGAATGGCTGTCCCATGAAGGTTAACCCACTAAGGACAGAATATGCTTTGATGGTCTGTGTTCTTCTAAGCTCTTGTCTTGTAGGATTTGACATTGAGTAATTATGCAGGCTTTTCCTTTCTCTGAGTTACCTTTTATGTGAAACCTATACTCCTTTCTAAAGTAGTTAATTTCTCATGTACAACATGTATTTAATGATTTGAGATGCCAAATTAAACCATTTACATGTGTGGTGCTTTTTGTAGTGCAGTCAGTTTTACTCTTTCTCAAGTTTCTATCTCTTTTTTTAAGAAAATTCTTAAAGATCTTTTTCTGTATCTAAAAAAATATGAAATTGAGAAGAGGAAACCTAAGATCAAGTTATTCTAAGATAAACCATTTTTGTTCATCTTTTACCAAGTCTGGTTAACCAGTAAATTTTCCCCTGAAGTCAATGAAATTACAGGAGATACCTGACATGCTCAGTAGACCAATGGGCAGGAAAACCTAAAAATGTGTGCAAAATACAGAAATAGTAAGAGTATATCCTGGTTAAATAATTGTAGGTACGTTGAAAGCAAGTGAGGTTGTTTCTCATACTGCCCCTTCACAAAGTGAAGGCACTTGTTAAGGAAATTGTTTTAACCAGCAATATTGTAGAGCAGACAGCAAACCCAAGCTACACAGTTAATCTGTCCAGACAATATTTATATAAATAAAAAATATATAAATATATAAAATTTATATATTTATTTATATTAACTGATTGTTTCTGAAGGAGACATAGAAAAGATCTCACTGGAATTTTTAATGTATTGGTTGTCATTATGCTATCTTTCCCAGGTGTTTAGTATGGTTCTACAGCTGTCAAAATTAGCAGACTTCATAAACTGACTCATTTACAGAAAGTGGCCCTCTGCTCAGTTCAATTAAAACTGCCTTTCTAAGCTTTCAACTTTCTGTTTAAGAGCAAAATAATTTTGATTTTTTTAAACTGGCAAATACTGAGTGATGTCCACCACTTTTTTTGCTGAGCCCAGCAGGCCATAAGTACATATGCCAAGTGAGGGAATTATTAATGGTAATAATTTCATACATTGGTAGAGACGTTATGTGTTCATTTATCCAGAAGACTTTTTCAAGGAGAGAGTCCTTTTGTGTTTAAAATTGTCTCAATTTTCCATTGAATTTAAGTGCTGTTAGGTGCCAAAATGTTCTGTGGTAAGGGAGATAGTGGCTGTCCTGCAGAGTCCATCTCATTCAGCTGGTTCTAGTTCTCTGGTTCTGGATGTTTGTTCTTTGTGTTGCATGGTGTGCCAGTGCACAAAGCTTCCCCAGCGAGCTGGCTTGCTCAACAAAAGCTGTCTTGTAGTGTCACTTGCAAGCTGGGTGCATGTAAGCCCCATTCACTTTGGTAGGTTTTTCCTGTATTTTTGGGAGGAATCCAGCCCATCAGGGCAGCCTAAATCAGTACTGTATAAGCAGGTGTGATTGCAACTGTGGTTCTGTACCATTCATTTAAAAGGAGTCTGGGTTGTGATTTCTTTTAAGGGCACCTCAGACTTAAACTGAGGTGAAGCTGAAGAATTGCAGAAAGACAGCTGGCCTAGTTTTCCAAGGACACAGTATCTGCAGTTTCTTTTGGCTTCTCTGCAGTTTCAGAGGATCAGTGCTTTGGGAAACTGGGTTGAATGGCAGATAATAGTGAAATAGCCCTCAGGAATAATCATCATATTAGGGAAGGCTTAGTCAAGCTGCTCTACACTTTGATATTTTTATTTAGCTAATAATAATGTTGAAATAACCTAATTTGAATAGTATTTTAAAATTAAAGATGCATATGCACGTCTGTTGTATTAAAAATAATGTGATTCTTATCTGTTTTCTGTATGATGATTAGAAGCTCAGTTATGTTTTTATGGGAATAAATCTGCATCCTGTCATGCATTGCAGTATGTTGGTACTTTGCCAAAAGGGTGGCAGACTGCAGTGCTATGAATCTGTTGAATTCCAAACAAACTCGTTTCAAGAAAATCAGAGAAAATACATGCCAATCTGACTGAGCAAATCCAAATTACTTGTCTATGATTAATTAAATTATGTTGCTTCATAATTCATAGCAGGTGCCTGGAATGACCTTACTTATTGCTATCAGTGCTTTAAATGTCTCCAGAGGACTTGGGTTAGCTGACTGAGTACCCCCCTTACAGAAAGGGTGTCCTATGTGAGCATGTTGTCCTAAAGGGATAAAATGGGTCATTTCAGATGCCCTGAAGAAATTACATACCCAAATGCATGTGATGAAAGGCAGCTGAGGTATGAAGGAAGAACCTTCGAGGTTAAAATTTCAAGATTAGTATTTTATCCAGATGGAGAAAGGGAGGATGTCATGTATACACTATAATGGAATATATATGGGATGTATACAGAATGCTTATAAAATACTACAGGATTTAGAGTTAATGTTTCAGGATGAAGTAGTTGTTCTGTGATGTTGCTGTGGTTTTTGAACTATAGTAACATAACCTGCGCAATTCCTGTGATGTTTTTAGAGCTGCTAGCTTTGGGAGCTGCAGAGCAAACTGATGGAATTTTCCATTGAAATGGTATAGGTGGAGGTTTGACAGCACAGCCCCTGCTGCAGTGCTGTTTCTGGAGTTGGGGTGCGTTGTTTGTCTTCTATCCAACGCCTGGAAATTTTCAGCCGCGTTTCCATATATCTTGCACTTGTTCATACACAGCTTTGGGAGCATATGCTTGTGTTTATAGTAGATATATATACTTATGGAGTCTCAGAAATACTTGAATGACTGGGTGTATCTGTGAACCTGCAAACCTTAGAGCATGGATTTTAACAGGTGTAAATCTACTCCTAATTCTGATGTGTCTGAACACATGCCATCTCTGCAAAGCCCATGTACACAATTTGATGACTTTGTGAAATAGAAGGCTGGCAGCCAAGAAGAATTAACCCCATGTCTTTGTGCCAGTTAAGCAGTTTAAATGACTTTCACACCTAAGGCTGAAATAAAAATGAGCTACTACTTGTCACCATGCTCTGAGAGGCTGGTCTCTTTGTTGAATAACAACATCCATCTGCTTCAGAAAAAATTTACTACAGCAGACTGTGTCCTACTACACCAATCCAGCTGCCTGACCGCAGAAACAATCCTCCCAGTGCAGTGCAGAGCCCTTGGTCAGCATCTCACATGCATCTTCCATGTCCAAAATAGCCCTGGCATGGTTTTGTGCTGGGGGGTTCCATTCTGTCAGCTTTCTCCCTTCCCATGGTCTGAAATGTAGTTATGCTGATTGCATTGTGCAGTGCATGGGGGAGAGGAAAAATACCAAAACAAAAAACCCCACAAAACCAAAAAAACCCGGCTGTTAAATCAAGCATCACCAGAAAGGAAAAGGTTTTGGTATACAAGAAGAGAAAACAAAGGAAGAGAAGCCAGTATGATAGTAGTTATGAACTGTAGAGTGTGAATTTAAGTAGAGAAAGGATAGATGGCAAGAGCAAGAAAAGGAAAACTGAGAGAAAGTGACAAAGAGAGGAGGGATTGAAGGGTAGGGAGTTTGTGAAATGTGCAATTCCTCCCCAGCTCGAAGAGGCTGTGTGGGAGAAGATTGGAGCCAATATACAGTCCACAGAACAGACATCTCACTTCACATTTACAGAGTATGGGTAGAAATTAAGTTTCTTGAATTTGCCTGTTTAGCAACTCAGCCCCTGAAGGCAGGAGACTTTCCTCAGCCTGTTTTATGATTCTGGCTGAACACAAATGCTCAGTCATACTCTGTCATACCTGCACCCAGTTGAAACACCTGGCTTAGAACTAGGCTGTACATGCTTCTACCCCTGCAATTTATCAGAAGTGATTTCACCTGTAGAACTTCCTGTTGTGACCTGCCATTAAACAAGAATGTCCATTCAGGAAGGAGGTGGTAAATTAAAATCTGAACAGGAAAAGATATTGATGTTTTGGGTAAGCCTTCCAATAAGATCCCTTAATTAGTGAGCCTATGAGTCATGAAGGGTGTTTTTTAATGTGGTTTAGTTTTTTTTTTGTTTCTTCTTGCATCAGGATGCTATGCTTTTCATAACAAAAATCTCAGATGGTAATTTGGATTCAGTCTGAACTGCTAGCTCACCTTATAATATACTTGGTTGCATTGCTTATTTCTTATACCTTCACTTGCTCAGTAAAACTGTCTTGATGTTTTTTACCTATGTTCAAACTGTTTGGATCTCAGTCCTTGCAAAAAAAGAGTTTGAGTTGTTTGGGGAGTGGGTAAAGGGTTGGTTTTTTGGTTTGTTTGTTTGTTTTGTGGGATTTTTTAATAATTTCTGAGGCTATCAGTCATTCACAGGATTTGAATGTATTTTCAAGCTAAATAATCTCTCAGAAGACTGTGTTGAATTTGCTTTTTCATGTTGGTGCTAATGTCTTCCTCTTTTTTTTTTTTTGTTAATGCAACATTTTTGTGGCTGTGACCCACTCTGCTTCTATTTGATGACTTGCTAAAGCCTGTTATCCCAAAACAACAGAGGATGCCGACTAAAAAAGTTATCCATGTGGAAATTTTTATAGCACCCCTCCCATGGCCTTTATTGGGTTTTCATACTTCTGGTGCCAAAGGAGTGGATTTCAAGTTAGACAGTCTTTCAAGGCATTCACCATAGTGAAGTCAAATAATTTCCATGGAGGTCGGACAGTTGTTCTTGCTGTTATAAACATACTCCACAATATGCTTCCTTGCCCAAGCTGTAAAAAGTTCTTTCAGCAACCTGAATCTTGTGTAGCCTGCTCCCTTTTCCTTTTTCTGAAAGTGCTTATGCTTTTGCCTAAGGACAAAAGCTTCCCCAACCTGACTGTGTGCAATTCTTTGCATCACAGTTTGGGAATTTCTGGAGCATGAGTGTTGCCTCTTCCTCAGTAACAAAATGCTTTGCAAATGGCATTGGACCGGAGAGTCTTTGAGGGTTTTGTTTTTTGTTTTTTTTTTTTTTTTTTGTTTTTTTTTTAATGGTGTGTCATCATTTTCTAAAAGAAAAATATATATGTCAGGAGTAATGTCACTGGGGTCTATCTGTTGGGATGGAATAACTGCTTTTCAGCTCCAGTAAAGATGGCTGAAGTAAAATGATCAGAATAGAACATGCTTAGAAGAAGAGATTTGTCATAATGAAGCAATACATATCACTTGCTTTCTTTTTGGCTTTGGGAAAGTTACAGATGCTTTCATTCACTCTGCAGAAAAGTTGATGTATTTGTCACATGCATCTCTTTTTGTTATTGCTTCCTTGAACTATAACTTAGGTCAAGAATTCTTTCTGAACTTGTGTATGGAGTGCTGTTGGCACTGTGTAGCCTGGTGTCATTTTGACACATCTCACCATTATTGTAATACACATCTTAAAAATAATCAAGGCTCTTTTTTATTATTTAGACTAGCTTGAAGCTGCTTACCCTCTGTGATTCCATATATTCACATTATTTAGGAACTCTTTGTCATTATGACAAGTATATATACGTATATAAATATGAACTTGGGAAGCAAATGCTGGAGAAGAGATGGATATATATGACTGTTAAAATGTTGCTACTTCCAAAAGTATAGTTTTTTCAATTCTAAATTTGTATGAAGGTTGTACAGAAATGCAGTGTGGAGTTAGAGAACTGAAAGTTGAGTCTTTCAGCATCTATGTGCCCATGATAAAGAGGAAGGGTTAAAGCTGTCTCATACCCTGCATAGGAAATACCCTCTTCTCCAGTGCTTTGGAATACAAGATCCAAAGCAGAAAATAAGTTTATCATTCTCTCTTTTCCAACTGCAGTGAAGTAACTACTTACTGGGATGACTCCTAAAACATTTGCTGTCATCTAGACATTTTAATGACAAATTCTTAGATCAAAGTAGCAGATGAGGTGGGGCAATGGTGATTAATGAACAAAAATAGATTTTACTGTGCATTTATAACGGGAGTGTCATGCCTTGGATATTTGTAAGGACTTTGAAGGCTGCATACCTGTAGAACCTGTTGCAGTCTTTGAGGCTGGAGAAAGATTTAAGAATTTCTCTGTGAAGATTCCTGCTCAGGGGGAGAATTAAACTGACATTAAGTTCTTATGGCTGCACCATTCCCCATCATGACAGAGGTGCATGTATTAAACAATGTGACATCTGGTTGCTACATGTGGAAATACTTCTATGCTTCATAAAATGGGGAATATATTTTTCACCTCACCAGTGTCCTGGGAGGAGCTGTTGAAGTTAAAATGTCATCTTTGAGGATACACTGTAGGTAATTTTCTTTTTCTGAATACCATAAACTAGAACAGGAATACTGTTTTATTATTTCATCTAGCATGCAATATAATGCTAAGCTTATAGGCACTCGTGAATATGCGTGTAAGTTTGATGCATCTGGGTGAAGTAGATATTCAAACAGAATTTTCTTCATGTAAGTAAAAGTACAAGATACCAGTATGAGCTGGTAGGCTTTAATAGTCCTGTCACATATGCATTTCAAGAATATGCTTGCCATGAGGCATCTGCCTAATGCACAGTGTGGGGCAGAGTTAAATACTGCTTTTCTGAATTGTCCTGGAGCCAAACATAGTGAGGGCTGGGTGACAGGAAAAGGAAAAGCTGTAGTACATATATGACTGGATGTGCAGATGTCTTGGTGGAGGTTAAGATTTAAGAGCTCAGGAGAATACAGTCACTTGCCTCTGCTTTGAATCTGTGTCTGTTTGTACCACAATCCACTGCCATTCACTTGATGGGGGAAAGACTTAGAGAAGAATAACTGAGCATCTTTGATTGAATACTTTTCTGTTCTGAGATGTTTCTTGAAAGCCCTGATAGTTCATCATGTCTTGTGAAATTTATCTACTGTGAAAGGGATTTGACTGCTACCCACTGGACATGGTGCTTGACCATGTCTTTTGTGTATTCTGTGTGCCTGTACAGTAGGATCAGGTTGTTCTACCTCACCTCTCACTTGTATTTTCCTCCTTCAAACTGGGATGTTTCTTGGGGGTTGTATTAATTGTATTATTGCAGTGTATTAAAATACTACTCAAGCATGGGCAGCAGATTTCCTGGCGTGTTTGCCAGGGCATTGGTATTCTCCTGACAAAGTTACTGCACCTCTGCTTTGAGCCCTGCTTTGAATTTTAGAGCTAATTATGGATGATTTGGCATCACCCATGCTTAATGGAGTTGGGATTACTGATCCTTTATTCCAGTAAGAGGGGAGGGTAGTTGGTTTTTGTTGAATAAAGGTCCTTTTTTTTTACATACTAGTCATTGGTTTAAGTCAATGTCTGTGGAGGGTGCTTCTAGTTCATTAGTGAACTCTACATGTTATAAATTAATTGAAAGATAAATGAAATTCCTTCTGTCTGTGATCATAACAGTAGCATTTTTTTGCTGAAAATGAGTGGGAAAATATTATGTGAACAAAGTTGAGAATTAAGGCTCATGATGGGTAGTACAATAATAATGTCAAACCTCAGCAACTAAGTTTTGCCTTTTCCTAGCTTTTTTATTATTACCTGATATTGCCCATTTTTTTTCTTGACTGTCCTTTAGCAAACATTTCCTGTAACAATTCTGTATGTGACTAGTCTACAGTGCACTGAAGAGAAAACCTTGAGGACAGGAACAGCAAGCCTCAAGAGCTGCTTTAATATGAAAAGCAAAGGACAAAACCTAAAGGATCCAAGCATGGCTATGCAGAGAAGCCTTTTATGAATTTGACAGTAGGATGCTGTTGCTGTTTGACACTAAGCTTTACAGAGTCCAGACTGCTACGTTTTGGACTTGTTGGAAAGATGGTTTTTCTCAGGGCTTAATCTGAAAATACAGTACATCTACATAGACTGTCCATTGCTCTTGAGTCACATCCTGACAGTACAAGTCACCAAGTTTCTAATCAGCCAAAATACAAGCGTGTTGTATTCCAGTCTGCTAGGGAGAGTTGCCTCTATCAAAGCAACATGGCGGGGGGGTGGACATAGAATCTAAGTGAAAAAATATGTTTGGGGTAGATGTTTTGGATTCTGGGTCACTTTTGTTTGTTAGTAAAACTTTTTAGCTGAGATAATAAGTAACCTATTCAAAGTGCTCAAAATGTCCCTTCTCCTGCCTCCACAAAAAAAGTGAGAAAATACAGAGGGGAAGAATTTAAAGTATGAACTTTGATTTTAAAAAAAATGACACCTCCTGAGCATCTTGGCAGTTGAGCTGTTCAGTGTCAGCTTTTCTTTCTTTGACCATAGGAGCTGCTTGTGAATGACACCTGAGTGCATTTGCCCTCAGATAACCTTTTCAAGAGGCCTTTCCTTTCTTGTAGCTCTGTGGTTCTAATGTGCATACTCTTGTGGTCTCTCTCTCTTCCCCTTGCTTAGATGTGTGGGGTGGGTGTGACACTTGCAGTGAACATTGTACCACTGTGTTCTGGAAGGTCAGCACATCATAGCTTTTTGGAAACAAAAATGTTTTTTAAAAATTAATGTTGTTTTTTGCCCTTTTTGCTTTCATCCTAATGTTTTTGCTTTCTTTTAATCTCTCCTTCTGGTATAATAACATCCTTTCATTGCGTTCTTCTCGCCCATATTATGCTGTCTTTAAACCTTCCCCCAACACCTTTCTCTTCTGTATTCCACTTTCTCCTTTTTCTCTTCCAGCCACCTATCCTCACCCTTGTGACTTCTGCATCTATAATGCAGTAGCTGCATGACTGCCTCAGACTGCTGTTCCAAAAGGAATTGCTGTTGTCCTGCTTTCCTGCTCACCCACAGCACCTCTGTTGTGCTGCACAAGTGCATTGAATGCCCTCAATACCCAGAGTACATGATGATTGTTGTGGGGGGTCGTGCTGTTTTGGGTCTCTGAAGAGGCCTTCTCTGACAAAAAAAGTCAAGACATCTCCAAAATCTTGGGACAGTGGCTGTCAGTAGAGTAGATGGGAGTTAGCATTGTTTAAAGGGTGGGGAAGAGATAACTGTAGTTAAAATGGTGATGGTTTGTGGTTTTTAGATGTGAGCTGGGGGCAGGCTGACACATTAAATCTGAGATTTGTGTGTCCTAAGACCTTCCTCTGAAACCAAGGTCTGGCCTTCTGTAAGACAGGGTGTTCTATGCTGTTAGGGGGGAAATAGAATGGAGCTATGGCATGTTAAACTAGATAAATGGTTAAAACTGGCACATTTTCATGGTTTTAACAAGGAACCATCAAACACTGCCAAAAAAGCCAGACCCTGCAGTCACTGAGGGAGTGGGGGAGCTATGCCTCCCGTTTGGGAGTTCCAGTCCCTGCTGTTTTGTGTTGCTGCAATGCATAAGCCTACCACGTGCTAATGGAGTGTGTAAGACTCTGCTGCAGTTAACAGTGGAATTGAAAAAGAAAATCCTTGAATCATCACAGAAAATGCAATTATTAATATTGTTATCAGCATGAGTGAACAGATTATTTATTGAGAATACTGGTCATCTTGTGAAATCATCAGTCTATATAAAACCCATATAAAATTTCACAGAAGTTTGGTGTTATCAATTCCAAGTGTGCAATGAGAATGAGTCACATCTTCCAAGATTTGCTTAAAAATAAGAAGTTTATTTTTAATTTGGTTTGATTTTTATTTGCCTTTTTATGTCAAAGCTGATTCATTTTTTCCACTACTCCCAATGCCCACAACCCTTTTATTTTTTTTAAGAAGGGGATTTTTTTTTTGACTAGAGTACCAAATATTTTAGGACATAAAATTATGTAATTACTGCCAAGTCATATTATCAGGTAATTAGCAAAGTAATCCTGCTTCAGTAGAAGGGAGGAGTAGGAGGTTATAGAATAAAATAAGATTAAGCTGAATTTTCATAGGTGCTGTTTTGAGTAACCAACAGTCACATACTAGAGAAGAGTGTTGTCACTGGAAAAATATTTTTTATTCAGGACTGGGTACAAATTTAATCTTGTCACAGAAATTCTGTCCAGTATTTCTAGAGGCATGGAAATTTCTTCCAAGAAGTTGACTTTTTAAAGTCATCTTTTACCTCTCTTCTCATTACTTCACTTTCATAGAAAACAAATGAGAAGATTAAGTAAATCTTTATATATTTAACACAAAGCATTAAAGTCAAAGGATTGCATACAAGATCACTTCTGTAATCTTTAGTCCTCTGTGAGGAATTATCTGACATACCTGCAAACTGCATCAGGTAAAAATCTGTTCCTAATGATGTTGGATGTCCTCTCTTTCTCTCTTTTGAATTTTTTAATTATTATTTTTCATAATACTCCTTCTATCAAGAATACTTCCCAGGATATGCTTGAAAAAGTTCTTTGAGGGAGTCAGAGGTTCTGTGCAGACTCCAGCTGGGGTATACGGACACGGCACATCCGAAGGGGGGAGGTGAGGGGCTGCAGATTAGAGAGGTTCCTCTTGGTTTGAAGTTTATGATCTGAGTCCCAGATTTGAGGTTGTGTGCCTTTTCCCTCTATAATATGGAGAGGGATATTTTTTCTTTTCCTAGCAAAGGTTAATTTTAATTTTGGGCAGATAGTCTGTGGTCAGTTTTACTGGGCAGTAGGTACTTGTCATGATAGCAGCAGCATTCTGAATGTTTTTATTGCATGTCTGTTGGTCTTGTGGGTGACTTTTGAGCTAAATAAAAAGTCCCAAACCAGCTCCCTATTTGTATTTTTTTTAAAGAAGTCATTTGTATCAGAGCAGACAAATTCAGCTGTAATGAAATTAAACATTATGGAAAAATGGAACATTTACTTTTGCAAAACTTGCCTACCATGTAGATTTTCCTTGACACACTGTATTAGTTCTGTAAGGAGTTTTTCTCTTGCTGAAAGATGGACAACTAGTTTAAAACCAATAGCAGAACAGATATAATGAAATATATTAACTTCAAAAATTTTACAGCAGTTACTGCTTTCTCTTTTTTTATGGTTTTGTTACCTCAAATTAAGGTGGCACCAGCTGCTGCCTGTCTGCATCATTTGTGCATAGCCTGGAGAGGTATCATTCACCAATGGGAGCGAAGTAAAGTGCCCCAGCAGCTTTGTGGAACAAGACATATTTCTCAGCAGCACAAGTTCAAATCCTACTCAAGGCTTGCACCAGCTCAAAAAGGAGCTTGTGAGAGCATTTCTTTTGCTAGATCTATTGTGCAGAACTTTGTATTCTGCTGAACTAACTGTAGAAGAGAAACATGCTTCTGGGTAAGTAATTCCTTGTGGAGGCTGAAATCTGTCTTTCAAGCAGCTGCATAATAGAGTGCTGTATGCTTGCTCCAGCTGTATGGAAGCAGAAATGTTTGGCTGATTTATTTTTAATAGCAATCCATTAGTGAAAGCTGTACTAATTTGCTGCAGTTTAGGAACAGAGTAGTCAAATTTGGAAATCCTAGCACTGTGGGTGACTGTGATCTATTTTTTTAGAGATTTTTTATCATTGGCTAAACTGTGTCAAAGAAATACAAATGCCAAAATCAGCATTTGAACTTTTTTTGTCCGTTTAGATGGTAATCGTGACATTTTTTGGAGGAAGGCTCTAAGTGAAATTTTTTATTAATCAGTCCATTGGAAGAATGTATTTCTTAAATATGAAAATAAATATTTCTTATTTGTGAACCCACTGATGGTTCACTGTAAAAAAAATAATGCTTAATTTTTGCATATCTTTAATTCTTTTTTATCATTATGCTGCTAAAATCGGTTGACCAATATTATTTATATAATAGTTTTATAAGCACAAATATTAGCAGCATTTGAAATAGGGAATGCCTTAATGTGTATTTTAAAGAAGGACTTGAACTTATTAAGCTTCTGAATTGTTAATGTGTTGCAGATTATATAGCATTGCTTAACTGCAGTATTAAAATGTGCATGATGCATTCAAAAAGTTCCTCTTAGAATGCCTTGTTAGGTCAAAAACATAAAAGCTCTCTTCTCTCCTCAAAGTCCTGTGTATAGTTAAATGATTAGCTTGTAGAAAAAAACCTTTTTTTTTTTTTTTTTTTTTTTAAATACAGGGCAACCTTGACTAGAGGAATGTCATTGTAGGTTTTTTCAGCTGTTGAAATAAATAGTAATGGAACGCTCATTTTCTGTGATTTGAGTATTTCAATTACTTTTTGTTCTGTGTAAGCATGATCATCCTTGGTAGGGAGTAAATTACAAAATTACATTTTATAGGATTCCATTGCTTTTAAAACTACTATGTAATATTTCTCTCTCTTTTTTATACCTAAACTGATGAGTGATTATTGACCATAATTTTTTGTTACTGTCACCTTATTTAACTTTCTAAAAACAAGAAAAAGGCCTGGAGAGGTGCTTTTGTGAGGCAGAATCTCAAATGAGTGCAGAATTTAGCTTAATCTGGTTGAGTTGATGAGATATCAGCAAATTAGGTTGCATGTTTGTATGTGCTTCAGGACTGTTAACACAGCTACTTCATGAGCATTTATCCCTTGTCCTTTGTCACAGACACATGTATGAATAGAAGTTGTTTCTATGTTTTGTTTGATGATCATAATTTTATACCTTGGGTGCTAGATTCTTTGTTGTAGGGAATTGCTTTCTGGTTTTTCTGGACCTTTGCTTCTTTGTCATTTTGTATGTTCAGATTCAGTCCCAAGAGTCATTTGCTGTGTTGCACAGAAATACATGTTGCAGCAGGTTTAACAGAGAAGCCTGAGAGAAATCTGGTGATTGGGTTGTTCCTGTTGTTCATTTACTTGATTTTTGCAATCTCTATTTGGAAATGTGTTAATTCTGTCTGAAATTGGAGCAATCCACATCTTCCATTCAGCCTCAAGATGCTTTGTTAAACATCACCAGACACAGTTTCCCTGTGCTACCATTATCATGGTAATGTCTAGATTTGCATTTATCTTTGGCTTGCCAGCATGGCTTATCTGAGAGCCCACAGAAAGGGTCACTCTGCAGGGCAGTGCAGACAGCCCAAAAATCTTGGGCTGTTTCTGTCTCGTGGGAGACAAGACATAGGCAGTGGACAGTCCATGCTGCCAAGCATCATCTGCCTGCAGCTTTGGCTAGCAGCTGGCAAGCCAAAAAATGCTTTGCCAGCTGAGAGAGAAAAGTGAGAGTTCAAAAAATCATGTCAAGCCTTTGGGGACAGTTGGACTGGGATTAAAGTAAAGGAGAAAATTCTGTCTATTCAAAAAGTGGGGAAAAAAAAAAGAATAAAAAGAAAACCCCAATGAATAACAAACCCCCAAATGAACCAAACTCAACTAACCAAAAAAGTTCCAGTTTTAGCCCATCAAATCTGCTTTATGCAGAACATGCAGCTCTGTTACACTGAGAGAAAGAATCTGTTGGGAAGGGAAACCCAATAAAACTTGCAAACTTGTGCACCAAATAAGCAACAAATTTTGGCAAGAGCTGAGCAGTACAAGTGCTGGCAAGTGGGGGCAGACATCTGACCTGCAGTGGTACCAGTGACTGTCTTGACCCTGCTGTCAAGGAAGCAGGGACCAGAACTGAGTCACAGGGACAGGAGACAGCCGTGGGGTCAGGAAGGAGCGTGGAAAGGGAGGGTTTGGACAAGACTCTGAACTTGTGGGAGGTGTCCTGTGGGAGTAAAGAAGGATAATCCATACACACAGAAGTAGTCTGCTGTCACTTTCCCAATGATATCTTCTAAAGAGTAATTTAAAAAGGAAAGATGAAGCCACGTGTATAGGTAAGCAAGAATTTCAGTGATGCAGCTCTGATAGTGAACAGTGTGCAAATAAAATTTGTGTCAAAGGTTTGTGTTTAGATAGATGAATATCCCAGCTGCATATACAGATTTCTTGATTTTGCAGGAGAATAATTGGGTTTGTTCAGTACTTGAAAATTTGGCCTTTGGGGAGAAGATGCTTTTATGTGCTGTAATATTGAAATGCTTTGAGCAAAGTTTAAAATTATATTCTATGGCTGTAGAGAACATTGACATCTTTTGGATGACTTATTCAAATATTCTTATGGTTGATGGTGTATTTGTATTTGAATAAATTCAGGAAAGATTTATCCAAAGCTGTTTCAATCCAGCACTGCTGTAAAGAAACAGAAAAATCTAATCATTTCATCACTTAAAGCTGCTTAAACCTTCAGGGGAAAAAGGGTTACT
The DNA here is from genome assembly GCF_027477595.1 of Haemorhous mexicanus. Classification (NCBI taxonomy): domain Eukaryota; kingdom Metazoa; phylum Chordata; class Aves; order Passeriformes; family Fringillidae; genus Haemorhous; species Haemorhous mexicanus. The sequence continues at coordinate 23,132,244 of NC_082348.1, read as the reverse complement.
ACTTAAATTTCAGATGAAAGGAGTGTTTTGTGAATTCATCTGTGTCATGTATTCATACCTGAATTAAAATGAGCCATGATGTACTGCACTTTCTCAGGAACATTACATAAACTTCCTTGTTCTAAAACATGCACAAGTTTGAAATGTGCAAACAGAAATGAAAGAAACTTTGCAGTGGTTTCTCCACAAGCAGGAAGCCTAATATTTACACAACAATCAATAGAGTAAAGAACATGGAGACAAGCAGCACTCTCTCCTTCAAATGTTGGTTTAACTGGTAAGAGAAGGTAGGATCTGTCTGAACAACAACTCGCTTTTAGCTAGACCTGTTTGCTTGGGGAGGGGTTTGGCTTGAATTCTGCAGAACCTTGTTGGCCATGGACTGGAGTTGTGCAATTAAAACAAGTGATTGTTTTTCAGTATGTTAAATTTGGAACAGTTTTCTCTTGCTTCAATTTCTGGGATTTTGATCAGGTCCTTCAGTGGTGTTTTAGAGAGACTCTAATGAAGATTAGTTAAAGAAAAATCTGATCCTGATACAGCTTGCTGTGCAGAAAGAAAGGAGTTTCTTTATGTATGATTAACTTACATATTTCTCTAATTCTTTGCAGTCATGTTTATCTGTTTGTCCTGTGTGCCTTCAGGGACATTTTTGTCCTCACTGTGGGAGGGAAGGTAAAAGTGCAAGAATGCACTGACCTCAGTACAAACCAGAAAGGGACAAGAAAGGACAGGGGACAGTATACTTTTATTTCTTGTTATTCTGTGATCTACAAGCCTAATGTTATTATCTCACAAGAAAAGTTGGCAATTTTCAAGCAAGCCAAAAGTTGCTGAATCCAGGAACCTGTAAGAGGAAGATAAACATGTCTCTTGTTTTCATTATCCTTCCTGTGAGAACTCAGAAAAGTATTGTTCTTCCCTCAGTTCAGTGGGTAGGAACAATTGCTAGTCACATGTGCTACCTGCAGAGAATAGTTTACAGAAAAACCTGCCTGTCCTCAAACTCCTGGAAAAAAACCTGTCCATTGGAATGAGAGGAGGAAACTGGGATATTGGGGCTGAGCTAAATTTTTTGGGTTTGAGAGTGAGTGGACATTTTGCTCTCTTACCCTGGTGGTGTTTTCCTCTGCTGCACTGGTTGTAGGGACCAGGTATGTGAAGGTGCTGGCTATGGCATCAGCTTTAGATGTCACATGCTCCTTTCAAAGGCTGGTCAGAGTTTCTGGGAGGTTGCTGAAATCTCTCTAAGGCAAAGGTGAGGATAGGGGAAAGATGATTTTCAACACTTCAGAAGGTGCATCAGTAAACCAATGATTAGGTGGACAGGCTTAGCAAATTCTGTCATGTACCAAAAGTCATTGAATAGATGAGCAATTCCCTCAAAACTTTAAGATTCCATTGCAGTGGACAGCTTCAGATAATCTTAATCAGGTAGTATCTATCAGTTTTAATTTGTTCAAGCTTATATGCACTCAAGTTATGTACTCAAGTTACTTATAATAGCTGTTCTCAGAAATAACTTGAAGTTTAAAGCAATAACAAATTTAAACTAGGCAAGGAAAACTTCAGCTAATAGATTGGACATAAGTTACTGAGAAGTGTGGTCTTGCAATAAAAAGTAATGTGCAAACCTCCTAGTTAAATGTGCTGCCTGTTGTAGTAATACAAACCAGATAGTGAAGTTCAGCCTATACTATGAAACTAAATTTGATTTTGTAGTCTTTGTGGTTGAGATCTGTTTTATTAGCTCCTTTCATTAACAGTTACTAGCAAAGAGAAATGTACCTCAGTCTTCCATGTTTCAAAGTATAGTGTACCCCAAAGAACGTTTACATGCACCCTTAGGGCATAAATCCAAACCCATGTCCAGTGTTCCCTGTTAAAGCAGATTCCTTCACTTGAAGAGATAGACTGGTATGACAGTGATCAGTACAGTTATGCACAAGTGATGAAGCATCTCACCATGATTAACACAGAGTACTTCCTGTGTGTTATTTTCAAAACCCACCTGCTGGCTGTGCTGGAACTTCATGTCCATGCAGAACTTCATTTGCATTGCTTTCTTTGTTAGCACCTTCCTTGTATGGCTGTGCTTGTGTGGTAATTGTATGAAAGGAGAGAGTTTCATGTGTAGCTAAGCTACTACTTCTGAAGTGATTTTTATTTTTTTTCCTCTGTTTTAGCAAGTATTTACACAGTAACTAAAATGCCCTTGGTGATGCTGTGATTTGTGCTAAAATGAAGTTGATAAGTACAGAATCAGATTGTTCTTTGTAGATCCTTGTGGGGAACCTGAAGAAAGAGCTTTCAGAATGGAGGAAAGAAAATTGCTTTTTGAACTCTTCCCCTTTGTCACTGTACAACAATACATACACTATTAAATGTCAAGGCATCTGTCCAATGCAAAAGAAAGCCCAAGTTTATCTTCCTATACCTTGCTCCTGGTTACCAGTATTTCTTGTTCAATGAAGCACTCATGCATACCTTTCAGCACATTACACATTCATACCTTCCACCACACTACTTAACAGCTTGGAATGGTGTTCTAAGCCTGTAGAATGGCCTATTTTGATTGATTGAGAAAAGGCTGATACTAGTAAAACCCCAAAACAAAACATTGCCCCCCAGAAATGCTAAACTTGTCATACAGTTCTATAGTTGTGTTCAATTTAAAGTATTCTTTGTTGTTGTTGCAAATAAACTGAATTAGATTACATCCTTGTATAACATATATACATTTAAAAATAGGATTACAAGTATTGCAGACTCTGGAGACATAAATTACTTTTTTGTTGCTTAATATGACTTAGGAATACAGCCCTACAGGGTTATTGGGAAAGCAGTTCTTGCTGCCATGTATTGGAGACCTTCATGAAACTCAAGGGCAGAATGCAGTAGTTCCAGCAAGTGCCTGTCACATAAGTCAGGCACAGATTAGCTTCTCCTTTTGAAAGTTCTACATATTTATCAAGCAACATCCAGTGATTACTTTTTAAAAGGAATGTGGAAATATATACTTTTGTCTACGTTCCTTGGCTTTTTAGGTGGTTGTTGTTGTTGTGATGGTGGTTTTTTGGTTGTTGTTTTTTTTTTTTTCTTCAGGAAGTTGTATAGTAATTCAAAGGGTTTAAAGCTTTTGAAAAGATTGAGGAATAAGGATAGACTCAGTCCTATGGCTTAACTGAAAAAGTATTTATATGCTTGTGTGATTTTGATGGCAATGAAAGAAGAGCTGTTCAGCCAGTAAAGATGTAAGGAGGTGAGGGAGTAGGGTGTCCATCTCTCTCTCCCATTCTTTTTATAGCTTATGGCATCTGCTGAGCTATAAATCTGGATGATCAGGTTTTAGAAGGTTCACTGTGACAGTTGTCCTTTACCCTGAAATTTTTATCTTGTAATGCTGGTTTTGTTGGAAGCTTTGCTGCCTGCTGCAGTGGGATGAGGAGCTGGCCTCTGAAGGGTATGTTGTATTTCTGTCATGTTTTAAAACAAAAGGCTGGTCACCATCTCCACTGCCCATCAGTTGCTTCATGTGCTGCAGGGCACACTCTCCCAGGGCTTGTGCTTCTGCTCAAAGTGCCATGGCTGGCTTGCTCAATGTTTATTCTTTACTTCCACAATTTCTCTAAGGCTAGAGGAATTAATCTATGTGAGAGAATAGAAGTAGGATCAGCAATCCACAAAATCTGGTCTTTGTCCAGTTTAAATGGAAGATAAGTAAATTCATAAAAGGGAGGGGGGGTATTTTCATTTTAGTTTTGCATCTTGAGTGCAAAGGAGTCCATGGGGAGTGATGTACATTTCTGATTGAGTAGAATTCTAGCTGTAGAACAAAATTAATCAGTTTTTCACTGAGCATACTCAATAGTAAGGGACATACTTCAAGATGAGCAGTGTTAGAGACTACATAATTACTCTGTGGTTCTGTGTTCTTTAAATTTTAAAATTATGGTAATTATCACATTTGAAATACATTTAATAAGTTTTAATATTAAAAATACAATTGAAATATAAGTGAAACTGATATTGAAACACATGAAAATAGGCTGCCCTCACTAATTTCATTACTCTCTGATCTTCCTTTAAAAGTCCTAAGCTATTTGATTTTCCTGCCTTTCCCATGGGTCACTTTCCTTCTGCTTTATTGAATAGATTGCTTTGGATATTGGTTTTCCCAATATTTAGCTTTTGAAATACCATTCATTTCTTCCATCTCATCATTCCTAATTATAACCACAGTGTATCAAACTAAGGGACAGTCTTTGCTTACAGTATTTATGCCTCAAACATTTGTGGTCCAGCAAGGGGTTCAGATAGTAATTTCCTTTTAAATTAATCCTGGTATTAGAGGTAGGAATGCTGTTGTCTGGTTGAACTGAACAGTCTTTAAAACCTCACTAAAATATTTATTTAATAATTGTTTATTTCAAGTCAACTCACAATACTTGTTGAACGGTGCTTGCCCCACAGTGAAGTTAGTGACAGGTTGTGTCCTGGTCACCAGGATAGGATCATAAAGGTGACACTGGGAATTCTGCCATTTGGGTGTTACTGTTCTGTTTCAGGCAGCAGCCTTGGAGCTACTTGTAGTGGCATTCTCTGTGCATATGGGGTGCTTTGAAACGCATTTCATTACATGAGAGGACTTTAAGCCAAATGCTTAGTTCCAGCAGCTGTAAATGGTATCACTTGACTGTTTTAGCAGTCTGCCTGTGGGATATTAGGAGCACTATCATTTTACTTCCTGAGTCCCTGTTCAAGTTTGGCCATTAAGAAATAGTATCAAATAATGGGATGGGATGGGATCCTATTACAGCTTAATAATAATGGAACAAACAAGCAAACAAAAACAAGTAAATAACTTTCATTCTACAGGATTCCAATCAAATTAAATGTAAATACTTACTAAGCTGTGGTGTGATACTTAAGAGCTAGTGATAGTCTTAATGTTCCAAAGATATGTTACTGGGATCTGAGTAGCATTTTGAGTTAACAGGAATGAGCAGCTTTTGTGAACCAGGAAAGTGAGTTGATTACAGAAAAATGAACCACAGAACACACATTCAAACTTTCTAATACTTGGTCTGAATAGAAAAGATTCATCCAGATACATTTAACATTCTAAGTCTGCAAACCTATGGATTTATTTGCTCCTAGCTGGAGTTGTAAGATTTGGGAAATCCTTCTGTTACAGCTGCCTGAGAAGTACTTTGAGATGTAGTTATGCAGGCGTAACAAAAATTGGGATCTCCTCTCTGTCTTTGCTTTTTAAAATTAAACAAAGGAAATGCTTCTGCTTGAAAGAGAGGAATTGCTTCTTGTAAATCCAAACATCAGGGATTGAAGTCCTAGGCCCTCAGAGCAAAGAAAGTGTAAGAAATATTAAGAAGCATAATAAAGTTTCTACAGAGTTGGTATTTTGTATCCAATTGTGAGTCATTCAGTACTTAAAAGTTATGTAATACTGTCAATTATGAATACAAATCCAGGGGGAATTTGAAGGCCTTTCATCAGAATTTTAAAACCATGATACCCTAAGGATTAATTCCCTAAGGAAATATGAACATAAAAAATGATGTGTCTGCTACTGACCTCTGAGAAAATATACAAGCTCCAATTAAATTGTGTCTGGAATGTTTGTTCACACCAAAAGGATCAAAAAGATGAAAGCTGGACTTGGTAGAAGGGCAGCAAGGTTTCTTAATTTGAGCTATTGCAAGGCCATTGCATGGTGGCTGTGTCAGCTCTCCCGTGCTCTGCCCAGGCCCCTTGCTCCAGGGCAGCACTGCAGCTTCTCTCAGCCAGACTTCTTGAGGGAAAGGCTTCCCACATCTATGCCTTCACACCAAGAAATGACCTTTTCACAGACTAGTGCAGCAAGGAACTTATTAGCTGATACAGCAAGACAGGGGTTAAATCTCTGCTTTTAGTGGTTATTGCTAGAAGTTGCTGGATGGATCTGTAGGTGTGTTTGCCAGTTTCTGCATCATTCTTTAGTTTTGTGATTTGATTTGATTAACTTTAAAAACTTTATGTATTTGACCTCTGTTTACTGTTTGTCTTAAAAGCAGTTCTCCCTCTGCTCTTACGTAGTCTGAGAGCCCTACTCCTTCACCCCTGGTTTATCCAGACACTGTTCTTTATTTATGGTATTTAAAAATAGAAATATAGGAGCTGAAATACTAGGCAAACTGCTAGCACTGCAATTCAAGGGTTGATAATAATTTCAGGCGTGTGAAGGAAAGATTCATACTTTGTCTGAACAGGTTACATGTCTGTTTTTTTTCCTTAGGTTTCCTTAAATAAATTTAGCTGTGCTTCACATTGATGTTAGTGCAGTGTACCTCACAACAATTTTGTGTGAATAGCTACTAAGTTTTAAATACACCATTTCATTATGCCTCATATGTTATGGATGTATGTTAATCTTCAAATACAGCTTGTCTTTGATGTTATCGGTGTCTTACTTTGCTTCTTTTGAGTTCCATCTGGAATTTTTTTCGTTGAAAATTCTTTTCCAAAAGTCTTGCCCCTACAAAATCATCTTTCCACACATCACTTTAAACGGAAACCTTTTCTTTTCTGTCCCATTGCACATTTCTTTAAATTGTGTTTCAGCAAAGATTTTATTGCTCCCAAGGTGAGAGCAATTCCAAACATGTTTGATAAAAATACCATTGGGACAGAGCCTGAGGCTCCCACTCAACTTGTTTCCTTTTCTCTTGGAGTTTGACCTCATTTTATGGTGTGTGGACTTCTTTCCCTTCCCTTCAGCCTTGACTGTGGGGGCACAAGGATCAGAAATGTCACTGGGGTTTATTATTCTTATTTTCATCATCATGGGAGGTGGTGGACTCACCTTCCCTGGAGGTGTTTGTGAAAAGATGGCCTGTGGCACTTGGTGCCATGGTTTAGTTGACAAGGTGGTGTTTGGTCATAGGTTGGACTTAATGATATTGAAGGTCTTTTCCAACCTGGTGAATTCTGTGATTTTTATTATTATTATTATTATTAAGATCTGTCTTTTCACTTCAGCTCTCCTTTTCAGAGAGGTGTAGAACTGGACTTGGCAATCTGTCAGCAGTGATGTGCCAGACTGCATTTCTCTGTCTGTAGCTGGGGCTGTGAGGTGGCCCAGACTCAGAATCCAGCAGTTGCTGCTGTTTGGGTGGGGTGGTGCCCAGGTCAGCCTCCTGCTGCCCCTGGGGGATGCTCTTCCAGTGGGTGCACTGTGTGCTGTTGTTGGGCATCCCTGTCACAGGGGCTGCTGCTCTCCTCCATCAGAGGAGAGCACTTTCTCTTTCTGAAACGAGCTCTTCTCTTGCTGGGCATCTGCCCAGGTGATTTGCCTAAGATGTGCAATCTGTGTGATTGAGCAAGCCTAGAGCAGGACCTGCTGAGGCAAAGCTGAGGCTGGACTGAGGTAATTCCTGAGTGGGCAAGGAGCTCATTTAAAATATGATCTTGCCCTCTTTTTGATGAAATTGCTTTTATATTGCTACTCCTTCTGTTTGATGTTATGACTGTTTACATCTTTAGCCCCTAGATGAGTAATGTCTGACATGCTCAATTGTGTCTTCTCCCTCAACTGATAGAAAATTGCTTGCTCAAAAGAACAAAAAGTAGTAATTTTTAAGGATTTTTTCCACCTTTTCTGTAGAGAAGAATTTTTAAAAGTAGAGTCAATCTGTGTGTTTAATTTCAGTTTATCATTAGAATGTTCTCACTCAGCTGGAAACTCCCAAGCTGGAGGAACAGACCTCCACTGTTACAGCCTGCCTGCCCTTTCATATATTAACGTTTAATATTTTTGCTCCTGTGTGAGCTCCAAAATCAATTCAAGGCTTCTTAGTAAAAGCAGACTTTGTCCAATGTGAGCAAAAGCTCATGATTGTCAGTGTGAAGTGTTCTTTCTGAAGTGTCAACAAAATGTATTTTGGCACAGAGGCCAGGTTGTTGAAAGCTGAGGGTTCACAAGAGGCCACGGTAGAGGTGAAAGGAGCCTCAAGTGGGATGTCAGGGCTGTGGGGAGCAGAGGCAGGGGGCTGACAAAATTCAGTGACTGGGAAAGGATGTGCAGGAATCTTTCAGAAGGGAGGCCTGGTGAAGAGGAGGAAGAATCATTTGTATCTCAGTTTTCCTCCTTCTCTTCTGAGTTATCCCCTATTACTTGTCTTACTAGAATGTTCCTCCTGACTGTTGCTGGACTGTTCCTCCTGCACCCTGCTGGAACAGATAAGTCAGGGTCTGCTCACAGGCCAGGAAATGGAGGGGCTAAAGCTGCTCCTGCTGCTGGGGGAGGATCAGGCAGCAACTCCTTGGAGTAGTTGTTGTGTTCATGCTACCACTAAGGTGTTGGGAGCAGGGCAGCCGTGTCAAGTTGAGGGTGAGGTGAAGGCTCTTGAACAGGAAAATATTCTTTCAGCTGTTCCTGACAGCTGCTTGCTCTGTCTGTGGGATGGCTTTGCAGGACAAGGTTCTGATTTATTGTGTTCTGTTTGTACCAAACCAGGGATAATCTGGTATTTATAATTATCTTTAGAAATTCTCTGACTTCTCAACAACAGGATTTAAGATAGAAAAGGTAATGCTTGCTTTGATCCTATGCATTCTGTCCACTCAGGAGCTGTGGGGAGATGGAGGGATTTCAAAACCTAGGACTGGAATCTGAAAGATGCCAAGTATCCCAGGGCTGAGTGCCCTCAATTCCCATAAGCTGCAAGTTATACTGTAATATGAGTTAATGGAGCAGTGAGCAGTGGGATTCAGCTGTTAGTCTGAGCTTCTGCACACACTCTGTACAGGAAGGATCATACTGGAGAGAAAGCAGATCTGTGTGGCTAGAGGGAACAATTCAAGGAGGGAATCCCTCATTTTTTTCCTAGGTTGTGTTGTGTTTCTATGGATGAAGCAGCAGTTTGTGTGAGGTGGTGAAGCACTTTACTTGGTGAGGAAGATGAAGCATGAAGCTTCTTTGTTTCCTATCATTTTGAGACATAAGAAGAGAAAATATATATGTAAGAAGAGAGAATAAGGTAAGGGTCTTTGTGCAGTTACTGTTTTATCCTTCAGGATATGGGGCTGGAGTCATCATCTGCTGTGTTTATCTTGTGCCACAGTAGGGAGACAGTCTCCTTTTCCTCTTCAGCAGGACTACAGTGGGCAGGAGGAAACACAAGGCTCTTTTGTCTTTGCCTTTTCTGGGCTTTTTTGAGCAAGGCTCTGACTCAAAATTCAGTATTGAAAATAAATTCCATTAGAACCTGAGACTCTGTACTGGCAAGCAGCATCCTCTTACCAAAGAGTAACCATTTCTTGAGAATTAAGATTGCCATTCAGCTGTTCTTTTGTCTCTATGGCAACTTTAAGCAGTAACAACAGAGCAGTAGGTGATGTTGTCAGCCAAAAATCTGTAATGTTCAAGGGATTGTTGATAGCAACAAAATGGATGGCAGTGCAGGGTCACTTGGAGCCAGTAACTGATACTGCACCTATGGCTGAAGTGTAACAGCATGGGACACTTTGAAGCAGAAAATAAACCAGAGAAAGTAAGGCTGATGCAGTTGGCATTTTTTTTATAAATTATACATGAGATCCTGCTTTAAAATTCAAAACTGTGGTTTAGCTTCCCTGATGGAATGAATTGCATGGAAAGTGAAGAGCTCCTTGTATGTACAGGATATGGCACCTGGAGAGCAGCTCAAGCTTTCTTCTCAGTTCCTTGATGGAACAGAGAACAAGAGATACTTTAGAAAAGTAAAGTCAGGTCCTGAAGGCAATAAAAGTTCAAGTTCTCATCTAACTTCAGTGTTGATCTGAGAAGGAAGTATGCTAATAAAGAAAAGGCAATGCTTTTCTTAAAACTAATAAAATAAAAAGGGGTTGGGGTGGGATTATCATCAGTTTTTTATCTTAATCTCATGGTGTTGGATTTGGAACTTTTACTGACATGTAAAATTGAAAAAATTCAGGGGGAAAAAGCCACGAGAAAGACTGAACACTGCTGAGACTAGTGCTGGAAACCAACTATGAGAGAAAAAAATTTTAAAAGGATGATTGATGTTAAAGCAGGGAGAATAGGAATTATAGCAGTTTTTATGTGGAGACATGCTAAATAAGGAAATCCATTCTTAAAAAAGTAGTGACAGATGTGTTAATGAAAATAAAACTCTATTATTTTGACTAACTTTTGTCTGATATTTGACAAATCTATGTGAACTGCTGGTGCTGGATGTATTGTGGGAATTCTGCCTCTTAATATGTATGTATGCATGTTGTCTGTGCAGTGTGTACCAAGACACCTTTTGCAATCTTGAATTAGCTGAATTTGAGTGCCCCTTTCTCCAGTTAAAGTATTGTATTAGTGCTCTGTATTTTGTGAAAGTCTCACTGCATTTACTGGAAGTGGGGTTCCCTGTTGTTTGAACTGTTACCTGTTGTTGTCTGTTATCAAAGGCTTTTCTCCTCCATGAGAAGGATGGAGGATGGAAAGTGCAACCAGCTGTTCTCCAGAGCTTACTTGGCAGCATCAAACAAACCAGATTTTGATGCAGGCAAACAGAACAGCTTCATTCACTGACAACAGCACAGGGTACCCCCTGATGTCTCTCTTAAACTTCAGAAAACTGGACAGATACTCACGTGGTCCTTGGTTACCATGGCTCCAGTTACACCTGCTTGTGCCCCTCTTAAATGAAGATAACATTTCAATTGTTGTATTCTAATACTTTAGCCTACTTGTACTAAGAAATGCATGTAACTCTTGCTTAAAGTTTGATTTCATTATTTGTTTTCATTTGTCTCAGATGTGAAACTTTCTGAGCAGTCTTTTGGGTCTCAAAGTGTATAGATAAACCCAAAGCACGCATTTAATTCAAACCAAATAATAGAGTTCCTGAAGTTCCCAGTTATTTTGACTTAACACTCATAATGAAACTGGAATTCTAGCCTACATCATCATCAACCTTTCAAATGTCAATATGTTGTGTGACAAAACTTAAGCTGAGCTCTTACAGCATGTATTCCTTTTTTTTTGCTTACAGCTTCTTCTGCTGTGCCATTTGAGGCCAGATCCACTTAAGGGAGCAATGCAGCCACTGTTGTGGTTAACACTGGAACATTTCTAAGGAGAGCACAGTTACAAGCTATTTATTACTTGCTGTTAACAGCTCCCTAACGGTCTTGTGAAAAGTTCAGAACTGATTAGAATGAACTAATGAATTTTTGTCTTGCTTATTGTCTCGTAATTTTTTTGTTAAGTTTATACAAATACATATCCTTCAAAAGATGGACCAATTAAGCTGTCTTTGTAGTCAGCACTGATGCGCCTCTCTACAAGGGATCTCTTCCAGATCAGGGCTTGAACTTTGAGTGAAGCTGCAATGATGGAAAGTGGAATAGTTTCCAGGAAGGCTCCCAGGACAGCCGGCCACCATGGGTGGGGTGGGGACCCTCAAGGCAAGGTCTCCTGCTTTGCTGTGAGAGCAAAGCGTGGGCACATGGTGCTGAGCGGAGATGGAGATGTGGGGAAGAGTCAGGCACCCTGCAAATTCTTCCAGTTTTGCTGTCAGCACATCATTGTGATGTCAGCAACTAAGAAAACTGTTCGGGACTTTTTTTACTTTTAACCTACTCATTCATTTTTCTCATACATTTGACTATATGTAAATCAATACAAGGTGAGAGAATGGTGAGAATCTTTTTAAGAGTGGAATCAGCTTGGGGAAACGTTCTTGATGAGATTGACACAGGTCACTGCCAGTGGGGGTCTACCGTTGCCAGGGCACTTAATGAGATGAACTTTTTTTTTAATGAGCTATAGGACAGCAGTAGCTTGTGAGACTGACAGGCTCCTTTTAGCAAAGGTTGTATTGCAGGTACTGGAGATTTTTCTGTAACTGTTTGCTCTCCTGAGAAGGGCAGTTGTGTATGTAAAGGTGCCAAATGTAGGTCTGTCATAGGAACTGAAGGCCACCAGGTAACTCCAGGCTGGCCTCCAACTGAGCACTGCCTGCTTTAGTCAGTATCCACTCAGGCTCGATTCCGTATGTCAAATCTGCTGACTCGATCAGTGACATTTTGTTTCCCATTTTAGTTCTCTTCCCATTTCTTGACTCCTTTGAGGAGCATTTCCCTTTTGGCGTATTGTTCCTGTTAAATCTCACCAATTCTGTAAGTTGTTCAATCTGTAAGCAAAGCTCTGATTGTACTAAATTCCAGCCTTATAAATGCTTCTGAAAACTGAAAGTTGCATCTAATTTTTTTTTTCCTGTGATTTATCATCAGTGACAATTTTCTTCGCAAGTTCAATGCATATTTATACTTTTGTAATTCTGGCTTTTCCAGCAGAAGCAAAGAATGGAGCAGTGGGATTCTAGACCTTTAGGGGAAAGTAGTTGATATATCTATTTTGTTTTTACCTTTATTAACAGAACAGTTTTTTTCTTGCTATTGAAGGATGATCCTTGAAATGCCTAAGCAGTTGTTATAATTCCATCAATTATTCTGCATCATTAACCGCTATAATCCTTCTAATTCTTTTTCTTTTTTTTAAAGTAATTTAAGTTCCAGACTATTAGCAAGATCTTGACACTTATCATTGTTTTCTATCTATTCTGCAAATATCACATAATCTTTCCCACCATTCCTTTAACTGTGACATGTAATAGGGATTTTTGTAGCTTCTCATCAATAGATCTGTTAAAAGATTTTTTTTTTTTTTTTTTGAGATACTCATGTGTATGGAGAATACACAAAATTCCATGGAGCTGGTCTTTTTTTTCCCTTCTTCTCTGCCAGATTTTCACTTACCTGTTCCTCTGTTCCCACCGTTTTGAGTGGTATTTATAGTAAAGAGATTTTCAAATAATGGGGTATTTGACTGCCATTGTAGATTTAAGGTAGAATTCTTGTTTTATTTCATGTAGATGGATTGGATGACTTGAGATTCCATGATTCGACGATCAGATTTTGATCAAAATGCTTTGATGCACTTAGGAATAACGGCTGAAACTTGGTATCACTCTAGAAAGAGCAAATTAAAGTTCTTGGAGAGATACCTTCCTGTGTTGCCACTTGCACAAATCCTAATGTCCCGGAATGAAAGCTCCTTCTGCTTTTTGCTGATTCAGCTCCCAGTTCTTTGCGTGCAAGCTGATTGCTACAGTAGATGTAAGGGACATGCCAGCTAGCAGCTGTGCTCAGGGTGTTTCATCATGGACTTAGCTAGGAATGCATTATGAAACATTAGCATTTAAAATGAGATACAACTGATATTTAGGAATAAAATTTGTAAATCTTGTATTTACTGTGAAGATAAGCAATGCTGCTTTTGACTATGACGCACGCTTGTCCTTAATATGAAAACAAAAGTGTTTCATGAACAAAAGCTCCCAGTTCCATTACAGCTGTGGAACTTTCCATTTCATGTGCAGTGGTAGCATGACTCTGTACAAATTCCTTTGACAAAAATAGTATTTATATGAAGTGGAAAATTCCACTTGCAGAGTGAGAGGGAATCTTAGCAACCTTCTTTTCTCAGAATTTGCAACTACTCCTGTATTGAGAACTACTAAATTGTTCAGTTGTCAACAACCAGATTTGACAGAACTGTTAAAAGTTGTTCTGCTTTACTTCTCCACAGGAATAGGTACATAATTCCAGAATTAAAATAAGCACTGTTAGTGTTTATATTGTCTTCTGCACTTCAAGTGGAAAAGACTGCAAGTACCATCAGAAAATAAAAATGCAAATTTGAAACAGAAATAAGTTTTCTTGTTTCCTAAGCTAGAGCATTTTACTCTGTATAGAGATACAGGGAAATAGAGAGCTATTTCTATCTATTTTTATATTATAATGTTAAGCTTTTGACAACTCTGTGGACGAAGAACTCATTTTCTGTAAAATGGACCCAATAAAATACATTGCATTGGGGTTCTCATTGGTGTTAGCTGGCAACATATGCTTGTGGTTTTATTTGCTTCTGTGAAATTTTGTTTTATTGATCTCTTGATCAAAACTCATGATAAAGCATGAAAGATATGGCATCCTTGAAATGAAGCAAGGCCATGCTTGTACTTCATACGATGAATGACTATGAATACCTTATTGCAAATTGTTTTTAACAAGTGCAATCATGGTACTCGTTGCTGGTCATCTAATCCTCTCCTTGCCAGTGCAGAATTGCTTCTCTTGTACATGCAGCACTGTTTTATTCAGTCTTGATACAAATGCATGTGCTGTTGAGAATCTCAAAATCTCTTAGGAGATTATTTCCGCACTTTGGTTCAGCTAAAAAAGGCTGCCACTGTGAACATTAAATATCTCTCAGAATAATCTTGGTGTCAAGACGCTTTCCATGATGTTCAGACCTGTTTTTCTCACATCTCTTTATTTCAATTCTCCCTGTTCTCCAAAACCTTTCAGAATTCTTCACCTCAGAAGTCTTTTAAACCCCTGTAGCCCCTCTAGTCCCTTTATCTATCATGTATTGTTCCAAGGGTGTCCATATACAACTTTTTGTGTTTTCTATGTTTTTTGTGTTTTCTAACTCAGCCCCTTTTCAATTTGTAAATCCTTTCCCAGTTAAAAGGTACCTGCTGCTCATCACAATAAGCTTTATCAGAGAGGGACTTATGAGTCCTTCCTTCGTGTAAAGGACACATGGATAGTTTGAGCTTTGTCCTTCATCCAGGTTATTAGGCTTCTCTTAGGCTTTTTCCTCCTTCACCTTAATTGCTACTCTGGCAGGTCAATCCCTTGCTCTTTCAACTCAAATATTATTTGTAAGTACATCAAGCATTTTTACTATTTATACCTTTTTCATGTATTTCTCACTGCATGATCAAGGGCACTAAATTGTTCAGACAAAATGTCCAGATTTTTTTTTTCTGTATTTTTTTTTGGTCTAAGTCTTTTTAACTCTGCACCACTGCCTGATAGAGTGATTTTTCAATCTATACCTAGCTCAACACATGAAGACTGGGTGGTTTTAGACTGAATTACAGATTTTCTCTGCTGTTATATTTGAGCATATGTGTACAGAAATAGAAATACTGGGCAATGCTCATCATGTTCAAACCTCTGTTCTTATAGGCACCAAAGCTTGAAATCTCAAAGTCAGCTGCAGTTTTCTGATGCTTGCCACACGGGAATCCAGTTGCTCTTATGATTTCTTCTTATTCCCATTTTAAGTTAATTTTTCCTATCTTTCACAATGGATCCCAAGAATTGAATAATTTGCTGCAGGTGAGAACTCATGTCACAGGATGAATGTTTCTCAGTTTGTGTTGGAGGCATATTCACTCTTCTTTTTTTCATGTTAAATGATTGCTCTTCTGAAATCCTTTGTTGCAAACAATGCTGTTAAATCTGGGGGGAAAAAAGAATATGTTTATGGCTCTTTTGTATTCTGGCTCCAGTGTTGTCCAAGGACAAACTGTTCGTTTTTTCCTTTTCTTTGCTTTTCTTTATTTTTTTTAATTCCAATTGATGCATTGGTCACAGTAATCAATTCACATGTATTACATAATTCTAATGTGTTCCATAAAGCATTTAAAATATGTGACGTACATTTCTGCTCTTTTATAATAGATAACATATTTGAGCATTAAATTTCACTTTGCAGGTCTTTTTTTTTTTGTGCAACATTGAAAAGTGTTTAATAGAAGATGTTTGAATTTCATGTCCAAAAAGGTAGTGTACAAGCCTGAAACTCTGTTGGCAGAAAACTGTAAAATTAAAAACTGTCTTTGCAAAGATGGTGAAATGGACCTTAAATTTAAAAAAAACAAAGAAAAAACCCGCAAACCACCAAAACTTGATACATATTGCATCTTTGAGGCAAATTTAGAATAATTTTCTCATCAATCTAAGCATTTTCCTATTGGCAAATGAACTTATTCTTCTATTTCCTCCAGTATGACTATACTTTTTCAAGTGCCTAAGAATCTTTTCTTTGGAACCAGCTAAGGTCATCATGCATTTTCCTGATCGAAATCATGAAAGCAAGTTAATCCTAAATTCGATTATCTGATCTTCCTCTGCTGACAGACATATACTGTAGTAGTGGAGAAATTTCTCCCAGACTCAAGTCAAGTAGTTCCACAGAACTGTTTCGAAAATTCTGGAAAAAGGACACAGAAATTACAAGGGTGTAGGTACCTCCAGTGGAGGTGGAGGGAGTTTAGTCTCCTGGAGGTGATTGTGTAAAAAATATGGGATCCTTCTTCAGGTGATTGAACTGCAACTGCAGAATGCAAGTTCAGAGCTGCCTACTTCATCACCTGCTTAAGGAACTCCAGCTCCTGAATTAGGGACTTTGGTTAGAATCCTTAGGTTACATGGCACTGAGTGTATTCTGGGGTATGGTTTCACTCTCAAAGGCTGTATCTGCTGGGGAGATACATGGCATGCATGATGAACTGTGAAACGACGTCTGGTGCATGCACAGAAACATACCAGCCTTGACCTTAACTAAGGAGGCAGTGTTTGATCATTCCCTTGCAGATTTAGCTGCTACTGCAGCAGATATTTATGTAAGGTGTTATAATTCAGGCATCTGCACAGAGATGGAGGGAGAGTCCAAGAGAAGTGGTAATGGAGAGAGGAGTGGGTGGGTTGTGGTGCCCTCCCTGCACTCCAAGTCACTCTGCATGACTCCCTTGCTGGGTTCCTCCTACAAGTGCTGCCCTGTGGAACGTCAGTTGTTCACCTCTTTGCAGTCAGTGCTGGCATCTTTCATGTCCTCAGTGGGCTCCTCTGTGCAGCACTTTGAGAACTCTTAGTCAGCAAAGAGCATGTGGCAGTTTCTGTGGATGTAGATCAAACTGAGGACGTGAAACTGGTAACAAATACTTTGGTACCTTGTCTTGCCATTGCTTTGCACTGGGGAAGGTTTACTCTAGTGTCTGACCTGGCAGCTGCTGCTTCTACACAGAGCTCCTCCAGCTGAAGTTATTCAGCCAAATTTCACACTTGTACTGCTGTTAATCCTGGTGATTCTCTGGACTTAAAAGGAATGATGACAGATTTGCACTAGGGTAAGAGATCCATGTTTGAATTATTTGCCAGAGTTCATCACAGCCCCAGATCTCAAGTTTATAAAAGCAAGCTTGCTTCTCTTGGTTTTGTAAATATGGGCAATTAAAAGATAAAAGCAATTATATTATAAAGTATTTTAAAGATTTCTTTGCTCATCAAATGCCTCCAACTGTGACTTCCAAATCTCATATGAATAATTCTTTCTCCAAGAATCTCGGTAGCATTTCAGTGATTTTGCTTTCCCTTTTGCTGGAAGTGGCATTATAGCTACTAGAAAAATCACTGGGGGTGGAGGCCACGCCTTTGCAATAGCAGTATTTTTCCTCCTTTGTGCTTTTTGCCTTTTTTTTTCACTTCACAAAACCAAAACACCCCTTCTTTGAATTTTATAGTTTTAACTCTCATTGTTAAGTTTTGAATATTTTAGAAATACAAACTCATATTTCAAACCATATGCTTTCTGTTAAGTGTGCATTGCCTTTCAGTCAGAAAATCCTCTCTTCACTCTTGCCAATCACAAACTATGAAGTGAGGTTAGAGATGTGTGGTACTCTTGAGAATTAATAAGAATGTTTGAATGTGAATTTAAAGCCCAGTGATTGAGAATTTCAGCACATTCTTAAATCAGGCATCAGAACAGGGAGGGGGAAAAAAAAGTGAAGGGTTCATTACTTCTTCCTCACTTCTCAGAATTACAGGCTCAATTATTTACCACAGCATATAACCAGGGATTTAGAAGTGAAAGGGAAATACGAAATTCCTGTTCCAGGAGGCAAGCTGGAGTCTTTCTGATGCTTAGATTCATCTTTAAACTAGCATTTAGGATACTGAATATGAAGTATTGATTATTGCTTTTAAAAGTAAAGTGAAATATTACACTTTATTTAAGATAGGGAAAAGCATTATTTATTAGAACTGAGGGAGAGCTGCTTTTTAGTAGAAGAAAAAATGACAGAATAGCCATCTTGCCTGGTTTTTAATTATGCAGCAAAATGTTGCAACATGATAACACCCCAAACAACCAGTAGTGAAAGCAGTTCTGAAAAGAGGATTGAGCTTTTTTTCTGTAAGATATCCTTATCAGGATATTTATTTTATCAAGTATGCTGTAAGGGTTTGAAAGTTCTTCTAAAGAAACCCTAAAAAGAATGCAGCTGCAAACTGTCTCATGGCAGAGGCAAGTCAGGAAATGTGGCAAGAATAATTTGGCTAAACTATAAAATTCCTACAGACTCAAGCATGAGAGCTGTATGTAGGGGTAGGAAATGGAAAAGGGTTTAAATTGCTAAGAATGGTGAAGAAAGAGCAACATGAATGTGTAGAAAATAAAATGAGACTGAAAGAAGCATCAAACATAAAGAAATCTTTCTCTAAGTGCACTTGCAATACTTACGGAAGACCAAATTAAAATTTGGATTGTTATTGTGAGAGTCAGATAAAACCAAAAGTTTGGGTTGCATGGAACCAGTTTGTAATTAATTTTTGTTAGAAAGATCAGTTATGTTCATGTGACAGCTGCCAATATAAACAAAAAAAGCCTGCAAGAGCAGGTCAGAATGTATCGATGGATGAAAATACAGGTCTGTGGTACTTGTAAAAGAGGTTCCAGATCAGTGAGAGAGCTGATGGGGTCACAGTGATTTTAAAAGAGAAGAAAAAACTGACTAACTTTAAGAACTAAGAGGTTATCTTCCTTTTGAAGAAAAGGAAGAATGAATTATGCCAAAGCATGTAAAGGAAATCAGGAGCTGAGTAATAACCAATGCAGCACAGGAGCAGGAATCCCTTCTCTGGGAATGCAGGACTGGATTGCTGTGTTCATAAGGTGAGCTTGAGTTAACACTGCCGTGTTGTCAGCTTAAACAGACACCATCCTGAGAGAAATAACCAGAAACACAAAGTGGCAGGCATGAAATCTGACTGTTACACTGCACGGAAGGTGACAGCAAGTTCAGATGAGTCTGGATGACAATAAGATACACTGGTGCTCAACAAAATTTTTCTTTTCTGCTGCCACAACTTGGTACTCTCTGTTTCCCAACCATGACTTCAGCTCAACCAGCTCACTGGGCTGCTTGAAGGCAAATTTCTCTTTTGTTGGTTTGTGTTTGTTTACAGCTGGTCTGATTCCCTGTGCTGGATCAAGGGGAGTGCTAGGAGAAGAGGAGCAGTGAGGTTGCCCAGCCTGCTCCTGGTGTCATCATGGAAAGGAGATGCAGGCTGCACAGCACATTTTCAAAAAAATGCTTTCAACTTCTCTGTGTCTTTATTTTGAGCATAGTGTTTGATTAACTACATTTAGTTAATGAAAAAAATCATATGAAATTGATATTAATTAGTCTCTGGGAAACTAGAAGAAAAAAGAAGCCTTTTTTTGAAAGGCTTATATCAGTTGAAGCACTGTTCAGTCAGTTCAAATGTGTGGGTAAAAAATTCCTATTTGGTCCAATCTCAATTTAACAGAAACATTCTGTTACCTGCTTCTTTTCTTTTTCTTTTTTTTTCTTCTTTTCCTTCTCTTTTTCTGAAGGTAAGCTGAGGGTAGAGTTGTCAAAAGTTCATGTCATACATTCTTCGAAAACATAACAGCATCAAAAGTCTTTATGTCCCAGCCTTGGCAGGGCTGGAGCACTGCCACACCCCAAGGCAAAACAAGAATTTTAGTCAGGTACTGGTGTTTAATTAATGTTCATTAACATCACAAATGCGGCTGTCTGGGCTAGCAGATCTGTTTATTTGAAATCTATTGTATTCCTTCTCCCTTTATAAAGAGAGGGCAGATAGCATATATTTTAGTTTTATAAATTTTCAAGTTCTTACTTATTCATCAATGCTGACTTTGAGAATAAGTAAAGCAGTGCACCTTAATTCAAGAGAGACAGGACTGTGGACTTTGATCTTCTGAATGCCATGACCCCATGCTGTCTGTAACCCTGTGCTCCAAGGTCCCCTTTTATGAACTCTTCAAAAAATTCAGATACCATTTCTTTTCATGTTTTGTTTCTTTCTTTCCCCAGAAGTTATTTTAAATGCTGCTCTGTAGCAGATAGCTAGCTAGTAACCCTTTCAAGTTTAATTCTAAGAAGAATAGCAGTGAAAAAGCCAGTGAAATTCAGTTTATCAGTCTTTTTAGGTTATATTTTCATGTCAAATAGCAGTCTGCCCTCCTTCCAGGGTCAAGTTGCAAAAAACTCACACATTATTTTGAGTAGGAAGGGACCTACAGGCATCGTCAAAGTCCAGCTCCGGCTCCTGCACAGGACAGCCCCAAGAATCAGGGGGCACATTTCAGACACACAGTGTGCTCTTCTCACTGATCATCAAAGCTAAACACACAATTACAACAGCCCAGGTTTGTTCAGCCTTGATAGCTGCTCAGTATTTCACAGTACCCATAGTCAAAAAAGCACCATGGTGAAATGAAATTATTATTTACCTCTGAGTCTTAAGCTGTTTGTTGATATGTGTACATGTATATGCTGAAGTGCTGCAGAGGTGGTGGATTATACCCTTAGTGACTGAAGTAAGCACCATGGCACTGATTAATAGTGGTTAGCCTTTACAGGACTCCATGGTCTGTGTTTTATTATGTCTTTTGGCTTGCTAAAATCATTCATAATTGTGGGGTCACAGCAAAAACATAGGAAGCTTCTGAATATTGTAAGGCACTGGTAAATTTGTAGTACTCGCCTTCCTTTGTTGAATGACCTACAGAACTCTTGTGCTCTTTGCACAGGCAGGTTCAAGAACCTTTCTTTGTGTTGTTAGGGGAGAGAAGTGCTAAGCCTGGCTCCTACTCTAATCTGTGGGGTGAGGTCTCTGCACTGTTTGTTTCCAGGTGGTGCTGCAGGATGCACTGGGAACTTGTAAAGCTTGAGCTCTGCCTTGTCCCCTGCTGAAGATGTTCAAGAGTGTGGGCTCTGAAAAGCAGTCGATGTAGTATGTCATCTGATTAGGAGGAAGCTGAAATCCTCCAGGAAATCTGAAGAAGATGTTCTTTTTGCTTTAGTTAAGGGCAACAGCTAGAAAAAACCTGTATGTGTTTGATCTCCTTTGGACAGGTGCTTGTGTGCTGCATGGCCTGTGCTGTGGCAGAGCAATTAAATTCAATGTGGAACATGTCTAGACTACATGGACAACGTCATAAAGGTTTTTAAATCTGCCTTTCTTCCCTGTATCATTGTTTTTTATTTCTAAACAGAAAGATAGAGGTTCTTTTAAAAGCATGTGCTCTTTTAAAAGCATATGGAAATGATGGCAAGTAAGGGGAAGATTGTGACTGGTGTTGTGATGGTTTGGATAGAAAAGGGGTGGACTGAATGTACAAACTTCTTTTGAAATTTCTGAAAGTTTGAAAATTGTAATTGGAAGGAAAATAGATTTCATTTGGTGGAGACCTGGGTTTCCTTTGCCAATATATTTAAGAGACCTCTTTGAATAACCTAAATTAGTTCTTACAGCAATCTTTTATCTGAAGGATTATTTAAAGGGCAATATCAATAGAAAAACTTAAAAAATAAGAAGCCATTTATAGGAGATGTATAGGAGATGGTGTATTAAGCAGGAAAAGCAAAATGAAGCATGAAATTCTCTGAGCTGTGATGACGTTCAAGAGCATTGGAAATTGTCTAATGTGGTTAAGGGATCAGACACATCTGTGAGGATGTATGTGCCTAGACCCCTCTTACCTTTGTGCACAGCTCTACTGAGCTGGTGGGTTGGCATTTTGAAGGGGAATAAGGAGCAAGAAACCAGAGGCAAACATAAATCTGTTTGTCCAACAAACAACAAAGGATTCCCTCAGCAGCATTGCTGGTGACAGACTCGTTTGGTTTCTGTGGGTAGCAGCTCAGTACCTCCCAAAAGAAAGCCTGTGCTGAGGCTCACTGAGGGTTGGATGGTGGCCTCAGTGGTGCCCGAATCATGGGTAGGAGCTGGATTTTGAGAAAAATTGGGTTATATGAGAGTTGAGGGGATAACAGACTCTAAAAAACTAACTGCAATTAAGTGCTTTCCTCCAAATTATGAAACTTTCAAGGTTATATATATTTGGCTGTTGTGCTCTTGTTCTTTATGAGGGAAGCTCCAGTTTCTAAGAAAACTCCTGTTTCCTGAACCAGAAGGGAAGAGAGTGCAGTGCTTAATCCTGGGACGATCACAGGCTTGGTGCCCAGCACCAAAGAACATGCCCTGAGGAAAACAATGGAGACTGTTACAGGAGTTGCACCATGCTCTGGACAAGAGTGTGCCTTCAGTAGTTGTTACCTGATGTGTTTTCAGTCAAGGGTGACAGCAGCAAAGCAAACACCTTCTTTCACTGCATTTGTGTTGGGACAGTACAAAAGGCAACGGTGGGGGCTGGTTTAAATTAATCAAGTAAAAGGATCCTAAGGATTTCACAAAGATCTCCATTAGTCCAGGAGAACAGAGAGCTGAAAAAGATGCAGCTGTTTTTTCTTTTCTACTTGGAAAACTTCAAAGTGAAAACAAGTCCAAAGCAATGTTTCCTAGAAGCAGATAAGAACAGAGGAGGGGGTAATGCTGCTCACTCAGTTTGTGGAGACCAGGGGAAAAGCTTGACCCATCCAGAGGATTCTGAGAAAAACAAATAGGGATAGACTGCAGAACTTCAGCTGACCTTAATGTAGGCCAGAGCACTGCATTTGTTAATAGTTGTTACTGGTTTATTAGAAAAAACCCAGCTTACTGAGCTTGATCATGTTAAGCCTTGACATGGCTCTCTATTTTTTCAGTCAAACAAACAGTCTGGGTTGCTTTAGAAGTCTAGAGAATTATCTCTGTTAAGAAACTAATGGCAAATATTTCCATAGTATCTACAGATAATAACAAATTGCAATTGTACTTCAGCCAGCATGTTTCTTCTAAATATAGTAAAGGATGTTTTGTAAATGATTTAATTGCTTAGACTTGACAAGGAGCCAGTGCTAACCAACTTGCTTTGATAGCAGTGTAGTGCTGGTGGCGTTGCTTGGCTTGGGAATGGAACTGCTGAGAAGAAATGTGAGAAATGAACAGTGAAGCACAACTGCTGTAAGCTCTGCTGCTCAGCGTGCAGGTGTGTGGGTCCTGAGCCACGGGAGGGACAGGAGGGACAGCTGCAGGAGGAGGGGACAGCAGCGTGAGTCACACGTCCTGCAAGTACAGGAAGGACAGGGCTCTTCCTGCAGTTATGGGCAGGGAGTTGTAATGCAGTTGTTTAGGGAAGATGCAAGATAATCTGTTCCACTTCTAATTACTGGACTTCACTTCCTACTCCATCTGTTCTGGTATCTTCCATAAAAACCTTTGGGGATTCCAGTTGTTATTGAAAACTATTAGAAAGGCTGCAAGAAGAGTAAGATTTTTCAGCTTTCAACTGCAAGAAGAATAAGATTTTTTTAAATTAATTTTCTAACATATTTGTCTCTAAAATACTGAAATTCCAGTTTCCCATTGTTTTGTCTCAGTCTTCTCCCTCTGCATCCCCCTCTCCCCAGTAGACATCATTTGTCCATATATGTGCTTTTGATATACTAAATGCAGAGATTAAGGCAATAAGTATCAACACTTTTTTTTAATACTCATATTATTATAAGAGAAATATTAAATATCAGTTTTTTCATTATCCTCCTATAAAGTATGTGCATAATATTTATGATCTATAATTTTATTTTTAATGACCATCTTTCTATCGTAAGGCTCTGGAAATGGAAAATAATTAGCTAGACAAAGGAATATTAACAATTAATCAAATTCAAAGTAATTCTAAATAATCAACTAATATCTCAATGATCTGATCCAATGAAGATACGCTTACTTGTAAAGTTTTTTCTACTTTTAGAATTCTTACATGAAATTACATGCAATATATAGCTATAGCTATACAATTTTCTAGATGAGTTATATATAATTATAAGTATTAGGTAAGTGATGGTTGACTTTCTGGATTGACTAAAAGCCATTCATTTCAGCAGCACCAGATTTCAATTTATTTTTAGTGTTGACCTAGTTGGTGGAAGCCTACATGCATTTGAAATATAGAAATACCCCAGTTCCAGGTATCCCATATTATAGAAAAGGAGAATATGGAATTCTGATACTATACCCTCATAGACCATTTCTGTATGGATAATAATGGAAATATGAGCTTTATGCTCAAGCATACTCAAAATCATGTTTTAATTTTTAGGGAGAGAATTATTTTTATAATCTGACATGTTTTAGGTTAGTAATTTTTGAGCATGAAGACCTTACACTACAATATTTAAATAATTTATATGTTGTAGTGAAGTTGCATCAAAAGCCTCTGGGTTTCCTGAAACATCTACTGAAAAAATAAACCCCAAATGCAGTGCAGAATATTTGGCATATCACTTTTTATCCATATGTTGCTGTGGAAGGCTGGACCTGGACCAATGCTTTCTTAACACTTGCCTTATGAATGTTCCATGCAGGGGTTCTTCTTTCATTGAGTAGCCATGATTTTTACACCAGTTGTTGCATTTCCTTGTGGCTCCTGAGAAAACAAAGCAGCATATCTTTTGAGGATTTGTCTGGTTTTATTTGCCAGGTACTGATAGGTGTGTATAGTTTGGTTTTTAAATTCATCAGTAAGCCAAAGACTATTCTATTGATATCTGAATAACATTTAGGAGACATGAATACAGTACACTCTCCAGGTTTTAAAATATGTGTATCACTAGCTCTGATGCTAATCATGCCAATTCCCAAAGGAGCTGCATCCTCATTCATGAGTGTTTTAGTTGGTGTGGTGCCCAGAGGGCAGAAAACTTGTTAGCATTTTTCCTGTTGTCAGCTAGGGGCTGTGCCATGGCACACATATTCTGGGCTTCTGCTTCATATTACTTGTAAAAATAAGTTGCCAGGATAGTGAGTTGTCTCTTAACATCATATTAGTTTGGGAAAATGTGTTGAAGCAATGGTCTTATCTCTCACGACTTCTTGTGACAGGTTGGAATCCACATGGGTGTCATGGGTCTCATTTCTCATAATACCATATTATAAGGAAAAAATATTTGGTCTGCTGAGTGAAATGTGAAAACAGTTCATTAATTCTGTATTTACTAACCTTTTTTTCTATAAGGGGAGTGCATGTGTTAATAGTCACCTTCAGGGGCATTATTAATGGGATACTTCTAGAATAGATTTTTCCTTAAGTGTTTTGACATCAACACCTGCTGTTCAGAAACTCTGAATTATTTCACTTGCACTTAACTTGTTTTTATGGGTTTATCTTGGGCATAAACAGAAACAGATGACATCCTCTAATACCCTTGTATAGCTGTAAGTAAACAAACGAAATTAGAAAGTTTCTAAATCCTCTAAATTGATCATAGTGGAATGGAAAAATGACTGATATTAAGCATTGTGAAAAATCTCAAAGGCTAGTGTCCTGTAAATGCCCAAAGAACAAAATGTAGTGACTTGCAAGGGATTGATTTTTACCTGTCAGGTAGGGGCTAAAAACTGTAGGGGAAGCAGAACTGAGGCATGATGCAATGGGGCCATCAGATAAAAGGGAAGAAAACTGAATCTTTCATCACGTAGTTAGGTGGAGGGATTGTTGTAAACTTTATTTTTTCTGCATATCGTTCCCAACAGTTGCATATAAGCAAGTGTAGGAAAGTCTGGTGTAAGTTGGGCTATTTTAGCAGTGGTTGGGGGTTTTTGGACTGTTTTTGTGAGTCACAGGCAATAGAGCTGGAGAGATTTTTATTCTGTATGAAAGCCCTAGGTACCACCTCTGGCTGTAACCTGTTTATAAAGCTGGATTTCTTAGCCACATACAGAAGTAAATATTTCTGAAAATGTTGAAAACTTCCACTGACAAAACAATAAACTGTGCTGACACTGTAGGGTCCCAGAAAAAGCTCTTAGGTGAACACATGCAGAATCCTTCCAGGGAATTGCTTCCACCTTCTGGAGCTCAGAAGCAAAGTGCTGTAACCGGAGATGACAGTGTGAGGTCTAGAGACAGGGTGGCTGTGCACACTCTGGCTGCAGTCCTAACTAATTCAGGAGCAATTTGTCATCCACCCTCAAAGGGTACTGTTGGCTCTAGCAGTGTCTCAAAACCACAGTTCTGCAAAGGTGAAGGGAGGAGAAAGCCCAGAGCTGATCCATCATACCAGTGACACTGCTACTGTTCTGGGGCAGATAAGATTAGTCAACATTACTGTAGAAAGTAAAGGTTGCTCTCAGCTGGAACTGGTCAGGGATGAAAAAGGCAGCACAGTGTGTCCATAACTGAAAACTGAAACCCACATAAGTAGGTGTGGGTGTGAATATCTCAATGTCCCTTTGGAATTTTCCCAAATACTGTCATTGGCACAAGTTAAAACAAATGCAACAATGTGCAATCTGAGGTGGATGTAGATTGTCCAATGCATAGAAATTTGTCACTCAAATACTTTTATTCAGTCCTGAGAGTGATTATTCTTCCACTCTCTTGCTCTGAGTGTGGATTGCTTCCTTTGATGGGAGAATTAAAATATCATGGTAACATCTTTAGGTAACAGGAAAGCAGGAGAGACTTGAGTATGGCTTCAGATTTCTCTATAGCTGCCTTTAATGAAGATGTTGGAAGAGAATGCTTTTAAGTCTGAAACATGATTCATTTATTTAAGTAAGCTGAAATAATTCATGAATGTGTTTTATATGAGCATGTTCTGTGATTGAATTGGAGGTTTTTTTGTATAATGGTCTAATAATGACCCAAATCTGAGGAATTAATGAGCAGGCATTACACTTTTCTGTGTTTTTCAGTGACAAAGAAAAGCACTTGGTGAGAAAATCACAGAAGTAATAGTGTCACAAATAGTTTTCAAGAGGCACAGAGGGTAAAGTTGTGTGCTTAGATTTGACTGAACTCGGCATCACTTTTACTTGAAGAAGAGGACCAGTGACTGTTTACCATGGCCAAGGTTAACTGTGATTCCCTCTGCCAAAACTGCACTCTTGCTGGTCTGGAATTCTGGTTTTTTTTTCTGTGAAGCTGGAAAAGTAGGGGTGTTGGTAGAGATTCTTCAAGCCCCTGTGTAGCCTGTCCCCTTGTTGGCAGCTGAAGCTTGTTGGCAAGGCTGAAGCTTGCTTCATTGGCCCTGGGAACATGTCTTGCCACAGGAGTGACAGATAAAACACCTTCTAATTGCTCCCCAAAAATATCACTTGCACTGCTTAATCCATTGCACCTTACTTGTTTAGAGGCAGATTAAATGTGGGTAAAGATTACAACCTTTCCTAACTTCTGTAGAAACATCAGTGTCCCAGTGCATTGCAGTGTATGCAAAGCCATGTGTACATAGCTAAAGAGGAGCAGCACACAAGGACTTGTTTGTGCAGATAAATGTGTGTAGGAAGAAAAACTTGTAATAAAATGAGACATTTTGGGTCAGCTGAAAACTATTTTCCTCCTCTTTGACAAAAGTAAAAGGGACCAGTGAGGATCAGTGCCTGTTGCAAAGTCTGTCCACAGCTTGCATTCCCAGTACTTAGATAACTCCTGCTGTGGGAGTCAAAATTGAAGTTATAAAACACTGTTTAACAAGTATGAAGATGAACTAAGCAAATGCCTTTGGAATAAATATAACTGCTCTTTCTTGTAAAGATTTACAGGTAGTTTAAAACAATCTGTGCTTGACATGGTAAGTTCTCTTTATCCTTAAAATGCTAATGAAATTATAAACATCTCTTAAATTAATGAAGATAATGAAGCTTGTCAGCGACAACTTTTTTGTGCCAATATTCCTGCTCAGTTCAGGTCTTGATAAAGATTTGGTGGAGTAGTGGTGAGAATCTATTTGACCATTGGGAGCAATGCCAGGGTAAAACTGCCCGAATGCATTTGATTTGATGATTTTTTCATGAAGTGCTTCTACTTGTAATTTAGGTCACCTTGACCTGATAATTCCTTCAGAGGCTTCCAGAGGTGAGTCTGAAAGCCAGACTTCAGTCCAGGAGGGTTATCGATATTTGACTGGCAATTGCTGAAGTAGTAAATTGGCAAACAAAACTAACACATTTTTTATGATTAATGCCTTCACTAATCAGTCTGGTAGGTGTATATATTTTCTTTTCTGTGTGGGCTCCAAATGTATTTTAGTCTCCTGGTTATAAATTACTCTGGCAGCAGAAAAAACATGGACTGCAAAACTAGAGAGAGATTTCGGATGTCTTTTTCACATGAAAGATTCTGTGCTCAACCAAGGAGTGCAAAGAAGGTTGCATTTTTTTCAGCAGGATGCCTTAAAGATTTTATGCCACATGCTTTCTATACATTGAATAAGGACAGCATCAAAAAAGTAACTTTGATTTCAAATGTCAGTCACAATTTAAGTCTATTCTGTTTTTTTTTTTTTCTGTGAAATTGAGTTAGAATATGTAACCATAGCTTCAATGAAGTACATTTATGTAAAGAGAGGATAGGTCTTCTTTAACTTTACAGATCTTTAATTGCTTATGAACTTCAAAGAGAAACTTGCAGAAGTTAGATTGATGATGGCCCTTTAGGTAATTGAATACAACATAGTTCCTGTTTGAATGCAACTCTGAAATCCAAATTATGTAAATCTACTGTTTCAGAACCAGCTTGTAGAAATAATCACCATTTTTGCAGTTGAAGATACTTTCTTTGGATAAATTGTCTGACACACTGCTTTCTTATTGATTCATCTTTTCCATTATGGATATGAATAAGAAACTATAGGCATGTTAGCCTTTAGCTTTTTGACGTTTGTAACTCCACTTGAATAAGCTTTGACGTACAGTTAATTAGGCACAACTGTCAATTAGTCTCATGGGCTTATGCAGGAACAAACTTGGCATTTATGAAAGTATTGGGATAGAAGAAGGGAGAAAATATTCTGGGAAAGTTTCTCAAGCATATTTTTCCTTTCAGGTTGTGCAGCTCTGTTGGGATGGTATGAAACATTCTCTTTGCATGACTGTCATTGACCCATCTTTGTGCAGTCATGATGCTTTTCCTATAGAAGAAACAGAGAATAGATTACAGACTGCTATTCACGTGCTAGACCATAATATGATGTTTACTATGTTGCAGCTGAGATTAAAATGACTGTCTTTCCAGCATCAACAAAATTGGAGCTCAGGGCTAGTTATAACTGTTTGTTCATCCAAAACATCCATGCAGCCCCATCTGGCTTCTGAACTTAGCTTTCCTCTTGGATACCATAAGACAGGCTTGAAATAGTGACTGTGGAGAGGGGACAGTGAAAAGGAGGAAAATCTCTCCTTTGCCTTCAGTTTTGTGTGTCCTTAACAGGCAGAAAGAGAGATCCCTTAATAGAAGACTGGTGCTCACACAGCCCTTATGGATTGCCTGGCGTTTTGCAAATGGACACAAATGATTTGATTTTATGGGAGAAGAGAAGGAAAATTGCTTGTTTACTTCTCTAACCCCCTCCTTTTAGCTCCCTCTCAGTTCCCCTCTCCTTCCCTCCTGCCCATCCCCTTCCTGGCTGGGTTAGAAAAGCTCAGATGTCTTCTATGAGAAAAAGCTCAGGTATTGTGTAAGCTGTGCTTGAGACAAGGGAAGCTCCTAAGAGGCCTGTTATGTTCCCAGCTGCTGGCCACTGATGAGTGGGAGGAGGAGGCAATTATGGAGAAATTGTGACAGAGGTAGGAGAGACAGAGTGACTCACTCTCCTTTAGAGGTGTGGGACACTTATGTTCCACTGCCTGCTGCTGTCGGTGTTGAATTATTTATTCAATCCAGGAAGGAGACACTGAGGGGTTTTTTGGTTTGTGGTTTTGGTTCTGGTTGTTTTTTTTTTTTTTTCCCCACTTTGTATTTCAATGAGGGAAATTTTATTTGAAATCTATTTTGTATGGTTTCAGGGGAAAAATATACTCCCACAGGCATAGCTAGGAGCTGTGTGCTAGGCACACTTCTTGTGTGAGTAGGGTAGATAGCTAGTTTAAAATGAATATTTGGACATCTGTGCCTGCCCATTCCTTTGGGATCTTGTTGGGCAATGATTTTTAAGTGTATACAGAAAAAAATTCAGCATATAGATTTCTAGAAAACTTTTGTTTGGAGAGTTCCACTTTATAAAATAGTTAGCATTGCATGTAAAGAATTGTGTTCATCTGTATGCATGCTGATTATTTAATTGTTGGCTGTTTTCTAATTGGCCTTGTACTGTAAAAAAGGCAGATTTTTACATGTTCAATGAAATGTTGTTTGTGTAGCACCTGATAGTCAGTCAGAAGAGGGGGAAAAAATAACATGCAGGTCACTGTTTGGAAACAAACTTCTGGATTTCAGCATACATGTATTGTCTGTGCTGGCTGATCTAGTAGGCAACCATGAATTGCAAAAGCATCTGACTTTCATGGGCACCCATCCTGGCCTTTTTGGCACAAGCAGAATTTTGCAGCTGTAGAAAGGATTTATTCTACCTGCCAGTGTGATTTATGTACCATATGTCTTCTCTTCAGCTTCTGAGTATCCATGGCCATAGGGAAGTGCTCTGCCTCGTCCATACTGTGTGTAAATAGGTTCCTTTTAATGATATTAACTCCTACAGAGCCTTTTCATCATCCTCTGTATAATTTTTTCTTGGCAGTTGTGTCAGCTGTACTGTGTGTGTTGCAGAAAGGAGAATACCATGAATTCCTGGTTTTGTTTGCTCTTGGCAGGCACTACTACACTTCCCACCCTTGTGCGCACACCTACCTTGATGATGCAGCCTTCCCTGGATATCAAACCCTTTATGTCCTTCCCTGTGGACAGCAGCTCTGCTGTTGGATTCTTCCCAAATTTTAACACAGTAAGTAAAGGTGTTTCCACATTTAGTTTCAGTGTTTGCTTTCCAATCTGGTTCTAATACCCAGTACTGAAGCTGCCTTAAAACAGGGCATTGCTTACACAGTTCTAAGGAGCCCTTTTATTCTGTGCCATGGTGGTGGCTTTTCCCCCTGTATGAAAGGCTTGGAGTGGTGTCCAGCCTTCTCACTGTGAATGGGGCTGATTGATTTTTAACTTGGTCTCTTGAGGTGGTGTTTGCACATTTGAAAAAACCCAACCCTATGCTATGCTAAACATTTGAGAAGTGATAGAATGATTTGGAGCATTTCTCTGGACATGTGTATTTCTATATGCTGTAAAAAAGGAAGAAATAAAAGCTAATGGCCAGACAGGTCTGACAGGTAAGACCTAAATCCTGCACTGCTGTGAATCAAGCTAAGTCTAATATGACCAGGAAAGCAACTGGAGGATATTGTTAATTCTGTATAATTTCAACACTAAAGTGTAAAACTACACAGCCAGCCAGTGTGAAAAAATTGAGCCTGTTATTTTTACTTTATGATAAAGCATCTTGTGTTTTTTTTAAAAAAGTGCTGAAATAATACTTCTGTGGTTCTTCATGTTTATCAGAGCAGCAATTAAAAAAATACTCTCTTCCATACTTCTCACTTCTTTATCAGCTCATAAAAAGGCAATGACTGTTATCAAAATGCTTGTTTGCCATCACATTTTAGCTTAAATGTTTAAGCTAATGGCAAAAGGAAGGAAGCTGTTGTGAGTCATTTCTGCCCAGTCAGCAGGTACGGTGTGTTTGTAGGTGACCTGACCGTCACCTGAACTGCTGCACACGGGGCGGAAAGGGGAGTGTCACCACCACCAGGCAGTCACCAGCTGAACCACTGCCAAGGGTTTCCTTTCACAAACTGACTGTCTGTCTGAAATTAAAACAGCCACAGCATTACTTCTCCTCATGCCTTGCAAATCCACCTCGCTGCCAGGCCTGGTGCTGCAGCCCGTGGGGATGTGGGGTGACACGTGAACCAGCTTCTCCCACGTGCCAGCAGCCCTGTGTGTGAACAGCAGCAAACATTACTGATTCATTGCAGAACATGTATGTGAGAAATGTGCCTTTATCTGGGTGATGTGGGGATGTGCATTTGCACAAAGATGTAAAAGGTTAGAAAAGAACTAGGTATGTTAAAGGAGCAGGCTCAAAACTCAATGCCATATTAAGGAAGCAGTGTGTCATTACCATATATAGACATGATGCAATTCATATTAATCTTCCAGCCTCTTCCTAATACTCTCAGGAATTTTTTTTGTTACTGATTTGTTTGCTCTGCATTTGCACAGGTTTTCTAGGTGACCTTTTTCACAGAACAGTTCATTATGACTCAGAGAAACTTTTCTTCAGAGATGTAGTTTTAGAGTCAACCAACCATTATTTGCTTTCTGGTGATATTACTGAATATCAGAGTTGCAGCAGCCTCTAGAGACAGATTTTTTTTTTTTAATTTACACTGGTTTTGCCTAGTTTATATTTATCTGGGTTACCTTTCATTTGCCTAATTCCTGATGTTTATCATTCACAACTGTCATTTCTTTCCAAACTTCTGTAGGATTGATTGGAAATTAGACCTGGGGTAATTGGCAAACATTGCCAACTTCGTGTCTACTTCTTCCCTTGGAATTTTGATAATTATCTAAAATTATGCTGCTATACACCACAGACGTTGCTTATTTAAACTCTTTATTTTAAGAAACAGCAGTTCAGTACTTTTCTATTTCTAATTTGCAGACTTTGCCATTTATCTTGCAAGTATTGATTTTCCTTAAGAGTCTTTCACAATAGCCTTCAAAGCTCATTGGAAAACTAAATCATTCATGATTATCTACTGACAGGCACATTGAATGCCAGCTGTCATGCACTTCCTTTATCTCTAACTTAGCACAACCTTTGCACATGTAGATTTCTAGGTTTTTGTATATGTAGTCTTTTTTTTTTTTTCCTTCTTCATTCCAAAGTGGTGGCAATAGTATTTTAAGTGTTTCAAACCATTTTCCCAGAAGATGATCTTGAGTTATAGAAGTGAAATCCAGTTGATCCATAACATATGCATCACCCAAAGAGCCACGATCTTTTATCTGATGCAGGAAGTGAATATTAAAAGAGCCAAAACAGTAATCCTTTGCTTTATGGCTCAATCAGGAAATCTATGCACTTCATTCATAGGAGGACTTGTCAAGGACTGCAGGCAGGGAAACCTCCAGTGTGCTTCCCTTCATCTCTTTGCCTTCCAAAGGACTGAGGGGACCCTTCTGGGGTGCTGGGTGTGCTTGCATGTGCTCACTGAAGGTGGCAGAAAGAAACAGTCCAAGACAAAACTTCTTTGGATCCTCCTGCATTTTCAATGGCTGTCAGAGACAGAAACATTTTTCCAAACTTTGCCAGGAGGTGGTTTCTAACTTAACATCAGTGGCCTTAAAAAAGGAAAGTTTTTGCATGGGAGCTTAATACAGTAACTACCAAGGCAGAAAAACAAGGTAAAATGTATTAACTATAAACATCTTCAAAGGAACACTCCCTACAGTTTTTTCCCAGAAGAACCTCTCTTATTTATGGTAACTTATTTAAAATCTGGGGTAAACCCTTTCTTATTTAGTTAACTTTGACAGTTTTCCGTTCTGAAAACATCTGTGATTCTCCAGATAAAACATTAGTGTTCCCATTTTGTTTGTGGAAGTGTTTTGATCCCTAGCTTCTCTCCACAAGGGGTACTTTCAGCTGAAGCAGTGAGCAGACCCTGATTTTGTAAAAGAAATGCCTACCCCAGTCATATATTATTTTCTTGATGGAATTGTGTGATTTAGCTTAAGCTGTCTCCCGTTTTATTCTCTTTAAATCATTAATAGTTCTAATTATGCTGTGAATGTATGTATAGTAGTTGCCAATTCATGCCCCAATTAAATTTGTCTTTGTTCATTAGGACTTATTATAAAGGAAAAATTATTTGGGGAATGATTGCATGAACTCATTGGATGCCCATCTATATTCCTCAGTAAGGGGAATAAAACTCTTCTGTTTCAACAGATCAGCCAGCAGGGGATCTTGTAAGGGCAGGATGAAGGATTCCAAGCAAAGAGGTATTGCAGAACAGGTGCTGTCTTCCCTGGTCTTTTCATATCAGTAGCAAGTAGTTTTGTCAGAACAGTAGAGGCATGATCAGACTGTCAGAGTCTGAGCCTGAGCTGCTGCATGGAAGGACAAACCCTCTGTCAGAAATGCTGCAGCAGTGGATCCAAAGATCCAAAGATCTCATTTGTCCTGGCATCAGGTTCCAAATGGAATACCCCTGTTTCAATACCCTATCTGAAATGCAGAGCTTGAGTCAAATGATCAGCTATTATTACTTAAAAGGTTCTTGTTTATAAAAAATTAGGAACCATCATTATAGGAACTTCCCAAATTGGTACTTCCAGTTTGAGATGGATGTGGATGAGAAGGTATTGTTTAGGCAGGGTTCTTTTTCAGCATACTAAAATGACTCTAAAGATGCCTTAACAGGTTAAAAACTTGCATATTGATTAGAATATGCAAGTTAAAACTTGCATATTGATTACATTCAAAAATACGTACCCTACGTATATAGCCAGTGAAATCAAAGCTAAGTTTACTGGGTCCCTATTGTGTGTTTATTTTAACATAATCTTGAATTTTACACTTGCTGGCTTCCACCACACAGCTTTACCTATCTGTACCATTCTTTCTCTAAACCTCCCTGATTCTTTATCTCCTGTCATCCATCCATTTTGTGGACTGAATGATGAAAGGATACTTTGTGGTCACATCATGGTGCCTGTGCTAAAGTAGCTGAAAGCCAGGATTTATCTTGCAGTGTCAAGATCACTGATCACGGTCTCCATCTCCTGATACAAGGGTTGTGTACTCCCCAAAAAGAGAAATCTCAAAACTCCAGTATATTCTGCCTTGTCCTGAAATGAGAGCAGTACTACATGACTCACATTTAGTTGAAGTAGTACAGCCAGGGACCTGTCAATCTGCACAAAAACATTATCAGCAGCTTCTCAGATTCTATCATCATAGAAAATAATCAGCAATTCATATGCTTCTTTCTGAGTTTGTTATGGCCTCAGGGGTAATCAAAGACTAGAGCATCTCTTGTAGCTTTCACATTAGTGAAACATTTTGCATCTAACTAGCCCATGATTGGTTTCTAAATGCTAGTTCATACCCTTCATGTTTTAGAGGACACATGGGTTAATGTGGCCTAGTTATTGCTTCAGTGTCTTATTTCTCTTCAAGTAGCTTTATGCTGATTCTTTATATTAGAGAACTCTAATAGAACTCAGTCCCCTTGCAAAGTGGACCAGAGATATTTTACATCTGCCAGTGAAGGTGAGCCAGCTGGAATGTGCTACAGGAAGGGAAGAGGAGCTGACTAGTAACTCAGTCAGAAATTTCTGACTCTTCTCCAACATTAGCCCTGCCTGGACTAAGTATCCCTGGCCCACCCCCAAGACAACTACGGGGAGGAACTAATTTTCTCTTTCCTCTTCTGCATTTTCAATTACTACTCACATTTTTATTTGCTGCCTATCTCTTTCTCATTGGAAGGGCGCAGTAATCACCCAGGCAGAAGCTGAGTTCAGCAGATAAGAGCACAGGGCACCCGTATCACCAGCTTCACTCGCCCCTCTGTGCCAAGTGCCTCTTCTGCCTTTCTGGCAGGACACTGTGGCTTGGGAGCTTTCTCTTTCCTTAGCAGGGTCTGAATCCAGCCACTTAACACCCTGCTGCAGTGCCAAAGTACGCTTTGCAGCAAAGGATTGTATATGGCAGGAACAGATTACAAATGCAGCCAGCTGGATGTTGCCAACCCGTTATCTACCATCCTTTTTATCCAAGTACCCTGTCCCTGTGCTCTGCATTCCCCTTTTCTGGAGTGCTGGAGGGAGGTGACCTTTTCTGATCCTCTCCATCTGACTCCAGAGAGGAGGGGAAATTTTTTAAGAGCCCTACTTTATATTCATTAACGGCACAGAAAGGAAATTTAAGCAATTGACTTAGGACTGGTGTTTTGCAGGGTAGCTGGCTGTTTTTCTTGAGGATTTTTGTTGGTTAGGGTTTTTTTTAATTAAGAAATGGTAATGTTTTTCTTACAAACCTCTTATACCCTTTATATTAATGCAGGCACACAAGGACTTCAGATTTGCCTTTGATTCCTCTTTTGAAAACTTAAGAATATTCCTATTTCACTTTCAGTTGTTACAGATATAAAAGTTCACGTTTTTCAAGTCATAGCCAAAATCATCCAATTCACAACATGAGGAGACATCTTATTGCCATTTATTAAGGGGGGAAAAAAGTAATAGGTATTTTCTGAGATACAGGTGAGGAAAGCTGAAGTTCAGGGACCACATAATCAAGCCCAGATTCTGTCAGCACAGACCTCTATTCTGTTCTTTGCTGTCTCTTGTCCATGTACCTAGCTACAGAGGCCCTTTATACATTCTTTAGCCATTTTATACATTCATATTCAAGTCTCTATAAACACATAAATTCTATCCTCCTATTAAGGTTTTTTTTGAGTATGTGAAAAGTAATGATGTTAATTCATTTCAGAAGACTAGATTTCTTGTGTCTTTATTCTCTCCTGTTCACAGAATTAATCAAAAGCTTTGAGTTTGTCCTTAACCTCTCAGCATAATTCAGAACTGTAGTAGAAATTCAAGTGTACCTAATGCAATATCATTCATCTTTGTGTTTTGGTGTTCTGGAGCAGCCTGGGAGCAGGAAAACTCATCAAAACTTAGAGCAGACTTTTAAGTAGAAAAGGGTCACAGCTAAGGACTCTCTCAAAGATGAAAGGAAAAATCAGGAATCTTGTTTGCCCCATGTGCCATCTAAGCTCCTTTTCTGAGTACAGAAAATTCTTGTACAGATTCAGTTCTTAGGCTTGAATCTTTTGGCAGGATTTTGCTGGAAGGTACTTTTTCATGTTATTTGCCTATTTATGTTATTTTACTGCCAGTTAGTAATAGGTATTGTAGCAAGAATAGTTTTGCTCTCAGAGTATGTTATTGGTTTGCTTTTTCAAACTACAGTATGTTTTTATTTTTTGCTGGATCAGAAGGCAAGACAGTGGATTTTTTTGTTTAGCTGAACACAGCTGAGTGCTCTGAAAAACAGCAGTTTTAATAATAAATAGTAGTTATATAACACCTATCAGAGGATTTTAACATGTTATTTGGACCTTTCAGCTTTTTTTGTGGGGTTGCAAATATTTTTATCCCCATTTTACAAATGAGTGATATAAGACTCAGATGAAATTACTCATGTACAGTTAAACCTATGAGTCAGCACAGCCACAGAGGGAAAGAAAACTGTCTTATTCCTTGAGCTTTACCACTGGATTTGGACTTTACTCTTTTCTCAGGTTTGGTCTGTTGTGGTCCCAGCAGTTCATTTTACAAATACAAAGGAACTATTGCACAATGGTAGAGTAGTAATCTGGATGGATTGAAAAAGAAGCTGCCCAATACATAAAGCTAGTTCAGTTTCATGTAACAAAAAGCACTGAGCCTCAGATACTTCCTTTTTTTAGTTATTCTCTATTTGTTTGGTGAGGAAGTCTCTTTTATCCTAAAATATTCTCAGCAGCTTTCTGTTTCTTTATTTCATCCATAAAAATGTCTCTCATCTAGTCTGGAGCAGAAAATTGGACAATTTTTACCATAAAGATTAAATCTATTTTTGGACTTCTCATAACAAACTCAATCCTTTAATGTATTTATATCCTTGCTTGAGAATAAGCCTTAGAAGAAGCAGAGACCAGATTTAGAGGTTTTTTGGGTTTTTTTTGTGGTGACTCATCAATTTTTTTCTTTGGGTCAAACAGTTCTATAGGAATCAAATGTTACATTTTCATAATGTTTTATACAAAGATTTCTAAAACAGCAACCACAGTGGTATTTAATTTTCAGAAAATTCTGAAAATTTCAGACTATCCTGATTATGATTTTCCATCTCAGAAATTGTCTTTAACATGCAATAAATATACAAGCATGGAGGAAAGGAAGGGCAGAGGAAATATTCACAGCACTGAAAAAAAAAAGGTAAAAAATAGTTTACAAGTGCTTTCTCAGTTACCTTTTGACCTTTGTGCTTAATCATATCAAATCATATCACATTACATGGAAAGAAGAGAGAGGCAGGAAGATCTGAGAGTTTATTTATCTTTGATTTTGATTTTTAATATCAGTTACTTGATTTAGGTTAGAGTAGTGTAAAGACAGAGGAGGCCAGAAAAGCAGAAGGTTGGAAAATCCTTGGGTTTGTTTCAGTTGTTCCTTTTGCTTGTGTTGGTCTAACCCATGACTTCAGAACTGGGTTAGGAGAAAGACTGGGGTTCACCAGTAGCCTCCTGATCTTGGTCTGACAAGGGTTTGCAAATTCCTACGTGCAAACCTTACTGAAAGCAGTCACTGCTTCAACATAAGGCTCTCAGTGTGCTGCTGTTTTAGCCCTCCCCGAGGCTGGGTCAGAGAACATCCTAAGAGAGGGAGGGATGTGTGATGGTGAAATTGCTTGTGCTAGCACACAGGAGGGATAAATGTGCATGTCAGTAAAGATTTAGGGCTCTGCTTCCCAAGTCCATGCTGAGGAAAGATGATTAATGCATTTCTTGTTAAAACAGAAAGGATGTAATTAGGTAGCTAAAGAGAAAGTATATTTGAGCATGGGTTCTGACTTCTAGTGACTGGGCTTCATTGGAGTACTGAAAATCTGCAAAGGTGTTGGAGAAAGGCTAGCAAATGACCAAGGTTTTTGTTGTGAGCAGCTTAAGGAGTTTGGTTTATCAGAGAGAAGGTTGAGAGCTGGCATGGTTGCAGAGTATGAGTGCCTGCACTATTCAGAAGGTATTTGAGTGACCTTTGACAGAGGAGCACAGCTAGACTGAGGGGCTTACAGTAACTCAGCAAGTATTGCTTCCACTGTCATGTAAATTAACTTGTTTGGAAACTTTTAAATCAAGCTGTCGAGATGGGATTTTTCCCTAAAAGTTAGGCTCTGATTGACCACAAATTATTGGACTTTGTAATAGGAACGGCTGAACCTTTTCAGTGAATGAAATTATGTCATAAATTTTTCAGGAAATCAGCTGTAATGGTTCCCTCTGGCCTAACCCAAATCCGTAAATCACTTCAGAAATCCCTTTCAGTATTCTGTGTGATTGTGAATACAGGCACACAAAGAGAATCAGCCTCTTTCTCATTTTTCCAGGCAAACTTTACTTTAAATGGGGAACATGCGAGAGGGTAGCACACCCAGAGGCTCTGCATTATACCATAAGACTGACTAGAAAAATGCAGGGAGGGAAATTTAGCTACTAGGAGGTGGAGATGGAAAATTGGTCTCTGAAGTCCAGGGATATAGCCCTGCAACTTGGGTAACAGAAGTAATGTGGAATTTGAAAAAAAAAAATTAGTTGAGCCTTAATCTAAAAGGAGAATGAGGAAGCTGAATTTATTAGTATTTCTAATACTTCTTTTAAGATATAAAAGTTGTTTCTGGCTCTGGGTTTCCTTTTAGTTGTCTCATACTAAAAATGAAGTAGAAGTGTAAACACCAAAGGTGTCTTTCCTTTTGTATTTTCAGTACTCACTCTTATTTCAGCAACTCTTCATGGATAGCTGTAGTATCTGATGTTAACAAGTGAATTACAGCAAGACTTTTGGGTTTTTTAAAGATGCTTCCTGCTGATTACACTGACTAGTAGTAGTGTGTGGATGTCCTAGCTAGCACAGCCACTGTTTTCCTCAGGGAAGTTGGAGCTTGCTGCCAAACTGAGGGGACAGACAAACACAGTGAGAAGTTGCATTCAGAGATATTTGCCTTCAGAGTACAATGTTGTTGTTGTATTTTAGGAATCATGTGTAAGGGAAGAGAGAGGCTAGTCCCTGTGGTCTGAATTCTTTCTTAGTGGATGCTTATTTTACTGCACTTGGGGAGATGTCTACTCAGCATTTTGAAGAGAAAAATTAAAGTCATGGACTCTCTGTAACGTGAGTATGGTTGGGTTTGATTTCCCTGAGATCCAGATTTCATGCTCTGTGCAAATATGCTATGTGTAAGTACATTGAGAGCCTCCTTAAAAAAAAAAACAAAAGGCGACTCAACCCTTAGCTAGCCCACAGGACTGCAGTAAAAAACCCTCAATAATGTTGTAAGTTAATTATTCTTTTTGTTCAATGAATTATTTGCACAAGTCTCCAAATCAGCTGCTGAGAATCTGAGTCACCCCTGGTTTGGTTACTGGCTATTTACATCTGCCTGTTTTTTAAGAACCCCCAAAATGTTGTGAAGAGCTTAGAGACAGAGATGTAGGGAGGTAGTGTTTGGAGAGCTGCAGGCTCACACTGCAGAAATACATCTCTGGAGACACGGTGTGCTACTCAAGGAGAGCTGATGCAAAGGGAATATTGATGGCTTTCCTGCAAGAAAAGAAAGTTGTTCACATCACAGAGTGATTTATGTTGGAAAAGACCCTGAAGATCATTGTGTTCAGCCATTAAGGCAGCACTGCCAAATTCACAAGTGAGCCATATCCCTCAGTGCCACATGTACACGTCTTCTGAATATCTCCAGGGATGGAGACTCCACCATTTCCCTGGGCAATGTTGCAAGGCTTGATAACCCTGTCAGTAATACATTTCTCCTAATATCCAGGCTAAGCCTCCTTTTGTACAACTTGAGGATATTTCCTCTTGTCCTGTGACTTGTTACCTGGGAAAAGATAGTGACACAACCTCCTTGCAGGTAGAGCTCCATCAGTAGAGCTGGCACAAGTGTTCCTGAAGCAAAATAAACAATGAAATGTATGACAGAATTGCAGTGACTTGAACACTAAATTATGCCTAGAATTAGTCAAATGAGAAATATGTTCCCTGTTGGAACAAAAGCAGCACAAACGTGCAGAGAACAGATTTTTGCTGGTTTGTGTTGGCCAAGCATGCCAAGCATTACATCACAATGTTAATGTTTCTGATTTTAATGCTAGGCATTTAAAGTATGTGCTTTGCTGAGTATGTGTATTCACTTCTGCCACTCTTTCAGTCATGGAAATATGTACAGTTATGGTGGGGGGCTGTGTATATCTGGCAGAATTTGTGATGAGCTTCAGTGTATGATCATTCTCCACAAAGGCAGTGTACTTGGCTTTCATAACAACTGGAGCTCAAACACACAGGGAGTTACAGAACTTAATTTAGATGTTGAACTGGTAATTTGTGTATGCCAGTGGCTTTTTTTTCTGGAGGGAAATACTGGATTGTATTATCAGTTTGTTCCACATGTGGTTTAAAACTTTTATTTAGCAAACCAACATAGTATGCTGAAGGCCACTCTCTGTGTTTTTCAGAATCTTATTATATCTGCTGGTTAAGTGATACTGAGTTACATCTCTTATCCCCACTATCAATATTATGTTTCCAAAAGCTTGTCTAACAATTAACTCTGTATTTGATCCAAGAGTTACATCATGAGAAGAGGTAACAGGACATCCATTGACAATCACAATTTTAAACCTTTCTCAGGTTTAAGGTGATGCTCCTGTTACTTACCTCCCCTCAGGATCATTGCAGTTTATTTCTGAGGGTCACAAACTGGTGTTTGTACAGTCTGCTGTATTTAAAGAGATCTTTCAAAATAACCAGAACTTTGGTTTCACCCAGCAATTTGTCCCAGCACTTTTATTTTTTTTCCCCACTTCTTCCTGTGCCTACTTTCATGTCTCTTTGTAGTCTGGTTCCTTTCCCAGGAGGCACCAGAAGAATCTGTGGTACCATGACACACAGCAGGGCAGGGAGAGTTTCTGGTAGCAAGAATGGTAAGAATTAAAGGATGAAATTCTTGAATTGCTGATGATAAGGTGTAACAGCTCATCTAAAACTGGCTTTGTACCTGAGGACTAAGAGGTCACAAATATGATGCAAGTTTTTAAAACCCATTCCACAGAAAATGAAAGGGGGGAGGCTTTTTACCAGGCAAATGAACAGGCACCTCAGTGAGAACATTGTTGTACCTCATCCTGTAAACTGCTTGTAAAGTGTCAGCATAATTCCTTTCTAAAGGTAAATCCTTCTTTACAAGCCCATTTATAGGGGTGAACAAATATGTGAATAAGGATGTTTAAATCTACATGGTCTGAATTACTGAAAAACAAGGTTTTTCCCAAAACCCCTTGGCAAAGATTTTTTTAAGAAAACTAAATGGTCATTAGAAGACTCTTGCATGACAAAAAGATGCTTGGGAGGTTAGTGAGCTGAGGAATTTTGCTGTTGGCCGAGTTCTCCAAGGTAGTGAGGACTAAGGACAACAAAAACAGGGAAAGAGCTTGATGAGACTGACAAGCCAGACAATAGTGGTTGGTAAAGTTACATCTAGATATTTCTAAAGTGAGGCACAAGGAAGTCAAAGTCACAAAACTTGACGTAGAAAGTAGTGTACTGTACTAGGAACTGGCCCTCAAGGCTTGGGAGTGAGAGCTCAGGTTTATAATAGTGGTTCCTTGAAAACATCAGCTCAGAGTTCAGAACTGATCTACCCAGAGTATTTTATATGGTTCCTGTCCATATCTTCAATATATTTAATTGAATTCATTGATTTTTTTGGTAGAATTGAGGTGGGCAACAAGAATGTAGAAAGGAATGCAATGATTTCCATACACAGAATGACTGAGTGGCACAAAGATAACTTGGGATGTGGGATAGATCTTATAAAATTGAATTTTATGAAAGTATACTTAAACAAAAATAATTTCTTGGCACTGAGGACTATAGGCATTGGAAGTACATGCAAGGAGTGTAAACTGCTTTGCATCAGGTTCAGGGGTAACTATGCAAGAGAAAGTCACTGGAATTTATCAAATACAGAAAACACCTGAGTCTGGAAAATTTTTGGTGGGAAAATATGAAAAAAGCAGTAGGAAATACAATGTCTGTGCTGCCCCTGTTCTGTCCTGTCTGTTGCTACACTTGTATTTTCTAGGTGCCTTTAAAGTTCTTGCTGCAAATCTCAGTAGGTATAGAATATTTCTGTCTGAATTCTCTTAATCCTTGCTCGCTTCAATAGTTTGGATGGTTTTAACGAGAGTCATTGCAAAAAAGAGGCTGTCTTCAACTTTCTTGGAAAGACATTTTTAAATTTAACTTTTTATTGAACCAATTAAAAAGGAGAACAATATTAACAGGTTGTTAAACCTAGTTATGTTTACCAGAGCACTATTAATTGCTTTGTTAAATTCCCCTGTAGCATAAACAGCGTAGTGCAGATTTTTATTTGCATTTGTGGTAGCTGTTAGCTTCTGTTATTATTTTGTTTTATAGATCTGGTTCTTAAATACTGGTGCTCCCCACTGGGCAAACTGTGCTGTGTCATTTCCTAATAAATGCCTCAACAAATAATTCTCTCCTTCTATCCTCCTCCTCCCTCCCTGCAGTGAAGAGGATAATTTTGTGTAAACTAAGATCAGTTTACCCTGCAGCATTAATCTTCTATCAGAGAGATACTATTTTATTTTTCCAGCGTGCTGTAATCCACCCCAGTTTCTGACATATTCAAAGTGTATTAATTGTTAATGTTGCACTTCTTGAATTCTAATCATGACCAGCTTGCATGCAGGGCTCCGGTTTGGGAGGGATCATTACCCACTCCCCTGGGGATCACAAGTGGTACTTTCTGGAGGCAGCATGAGCTGTATTATTGTTGTGGATTTTTGTTCTTGTGCTGCTGCATCTGTTTGAAGCTGGGAGGTTGTGCACAGGCTGCATTGTGTGGTTGTGAAGTGCCTCGCCTCGCGCTAGCGCTGTGGATTGTTACTTGGAGTGCACAGAGGAGTCATTGATCACTGCTTCTTCCCTTTGTACCTTGTTTTAAACGGGACTGCAGACACTTGTGGGTATTCTTGCTATTTCTTTTCACCGGTCTCAGACACTCCAAATGGTTGAGGTACTTCTGAACATTACTCTTTTCTTCTAGATTAACTGATTAACACCTAGTATTTAAGTTGAAACGTAAAAAATAGCTTCCATTTAAGAAAAAAACCCTGCCAACTCTTCCCTGATAATACATGAATATTTTAACATGTATAATAAATGTAATAATATATATTGATTGCCATATCTATTATAACGTGGATGCTCAAATAGCTTTTAATCTGCATGTATAATTTTGATGTACTATGTAGGGTGATGCCATAAATGGTACAAGTCAGAAAAAAAGGAGTTTTTTTGTTGTGTTTTAAGCTTTTAGACTTTGAACTCTCACTGTGTCCTAGAAAGAGAAGAAACAGGTAACAAGGGCATTTATTTCAAGGTTTTTTTTCAATTTTGTCACAATTCATTGTAACAACAATGCATCATTAAATAATTTAGTAGATCATTCCAGATGAAGTGGTTCTACTTTTGTACTGTCATGTGGTACCTCTGTGGCAATGAACTACAGTATTTAGTGGCAGAAGCTAAGTATTAAATTACCTCTCTGGAAAATTTATCACTAATGCCGTTTACAAAATCATGCATTTGGTTTAAAATGAATGCAGCAAGAAACATATGTAGCCGTTGTCCAAAAAAAAAAAAAAGGTGTTTAATGTTAGGTAATACATTTTGGGACTATCTTCTTAGGCAGACACAATGCAGTATGCTTTTCTT
The DNA here is from genome assembly GCF_027477595.1 of Haemorhous mexicanus. Taxonomy (NCBI): domain Eukaryota; kingdom Metazoa; phylum Chordata; class Aves; order Passeriformes; family Fringillidae; genus Haemorhous; species Haemorhous mexicanus. The sequence goes on along the minus strand of NC_082348.1, from coordinate 23,087,681 downwards.
GAATTTGTTTTTTTGTGTGTGCACATATACGTGCAGAAAATCCTCAATAGTGCAGGCTTCTCTGGAAGCTTAAAATCTGTACTAAGGGAAAATTAATGTCTTTATCTTTAGAAAGATGTTTAGAAAGTCTAGAAGCGGGTAATTTCCTCTTCTAATTCTTCAGTGGATCAGTTATTTCAGCTCTTCTCTTGTCCTTTTGCAAGTTGGCTTAGTACCAAGTGTGTCTTGTGTATCACCTGGGATTAAGCAGCCAGGTGTGGTTTCTTCCAGTAGTACTGTAAAGGAAGAAAAATATCACTGTGGTTGCAAAGCAAGCTTCAGAAAAATCTAACTTTATAAAAAATAAAATTATTTTCTTCTGAACTGGTTTAGAAACAAAAAGGGGAAATAAGCACTTATCTTTTGTTGTAAACTTCCATTTTTTTTCCTAATCTTCTTCAGAATCTATTGTTTATCTTAGATAAGGATGAGGGACCACACATACACAGATGCTAATAGGATCGTTTGGGTTGAAAGGGGTCTCAGACATCATCTGGTTTGACATCGTACTGAGAGCAGAATCAGTTGTGAGACCAAACCAAATATTCTGCTTTTTCTTTAATTAGCAAATTTGGTTCGAGTATTTTTGCACCAGGAAATGAATTTTCATCTGTATTCATGTCACATCAGGAAGAATGACATGTTATGGCTGAGGCTTTGGCACAAGTAGCAGTTCTAAACTCTGTTTTTTGAGCACCCCGTGTCAGAGCACCCAGAGTGCTCTGGGATTCTTTGCACAGTCCTGACCAACAGCAGTCCTGATATTTAGCACAGATGTAATCAGTTCTGAGTTCCTGGAAAGGTTCAGGCAAATTTGGGAGTAATATATTCAGATTTTTCCCTTCTCTCCCATTTCTTACAGCGTTAAAATGTTTTCTGAAGCGTGCTGACTTTCCGGGTGGAAACACTCCCTTCATGTTCCTTCAAACCTCAGCCTTCCCATGGGCTCTGTCACTCATCAGTTGGGCATGGAAATGCCTGGGGATTGCAACCTCTTTTCCCAGCAAGTGGTGCTTGTAACAGAGCCTGGAAAGGACCTCCCTTCACAAAGAGATCTCCAGGAGAGAATATTTTTCAAATAAGTGCTAATATTTATCACTCCAAGGAAAGCATGTAGAAATAAATGACAGTAACTCGTCAGGGTGCAAGAGTGGGTGCTGTCTGTTGGGGCAGTGGGTGGTAGGGGAGGGCTGTCATTTGTAATTCAGGTGTGGTAGGGGGGCCCTGCAGCCCAGAAGATGTGCAGGGTTGGGGAAAGAACTGTTTAGTAACCTGGGGATGACAGTGACAATGAAGCTGCCTTTTCCTCATCAGCTTTGGCATGCTACCAATTCCCTAACCTATGTTAAATCTAATTATTGTGAGGGCTGGAATCTTATTTCTCCTGTTTATCTGAAAAAAAGAAAATAGCTTTCTGCTGGAAGTGTTTTTTGGTTTTTTTAAATTTATCTTTTGTTTATTGCCCTGAAAAGTTGTAAATTGGCTATTGTTTGTTCTCCAGATGGATCCTGTGCAAAAAGCAGTAATAAACCATACATTTGGAGTGTCCATTCCCCCAAAGAAGAAGCAAGTAATTTCCTGTAATGTCTGCCAGCTTCGTTTTAACTCTGATGTGAGTATTGCCAATTTTTTTCCTTTTTTTTTTTTTTTAAATTTGGTGCATTAGGTATAATTAATATAATCTCTTTTTCCCAAATAACTCATTCCAGTTCTACTTGCATTCTGCTCAGCCTGGTGGGTTTTTTGTCCACTCAGAGGCAGAAGTCCATAGAGCATGAACTCTGTATTTTCTTGGATGGCTCTGATATGATATCCAATGCCACGTCCATAGGTGATATCCCATTTGATGGTACAATAACCTTCAACAGGTATTGCAAAAAGAAATGTTTGCCTGAGGTTTTTTTCCTTAAAAAAAAAAGGAGGTGAAGCAGAAAAGCTTCCCAGTGAGTTCTCCAGGTCATATTTGATTTTCTTCCAGAAGAAATAGCTTTTTCTTGTTCTTTGTATGTCCTTGCTGATATGTCTTTCCATTTCTCAATGAAGTCACTCTTCCAAAAACTTTCATTTATAATAAATATAAACACTTATTTCTAGCTGTCATTTTGAGTATGAGAAATTCAAAGAAACTGGTTTCTGGAGGTTAATTCAAAAAAATCATTACAAAAGAGTACACTGGTGTTTTTAAAATATATAACCATTTAACGTTGCTTCTTAATTAGATTGAAAATTAAAGAAATTCAAGGAAACTATATCTAAGAAGTTTATAACCTTTGATAATTAAGGAGTGTGTATTTGTTCTTGGAGACAATTACTAATGTCATTGAGTTAATGAAAATAAACTCAAATTCACCGATTTTTTTTTTTTTTTTAATCTCAAGGGTAAGAATAAATCCTGAAGTGATGTGTTAATATTATATTTTTTCTCTCGTAATTTTTGTCTCAGAAACAGTTTGCAGGCACCTCCTCCAAAGCCTTTGAATATTTTGTGCTCCTAGAGGTTTGCAGTAAAGCACCCATACACATTACCCTGCTTTTCTCTGCCTCCAACATTACACTTTGAAAAGTGTCTTGTGAAGTGTTTTCCCCAGTTTGCCTTTCTTGTCTAGGCTGGTAAGGATTTTGAAGCAGTGCTATCTCAGCTTCAAATTGATTTATAAATCTGTCATCATTTGACAAGCTTATTAAACTTCCTTTGAAGTGGCAATATCTGCTTAGTTAACTGATCTCAGAAGTCATTATTTTAAATTTAGTTTGCTTGTCTTTCTACTTTAAGGTTAAGATTTAAGGGGAAAAAAATCTTTTCTGTTCTGATACTTGGTCCAGGTATGTCCTTTCAGTGATTAAATCAAGGAACCAATAATATTTTTTAAAATTTCTTTGTCTTCATGGATCTTGCTTCCAAGTGACATGGCTCAGGCTGCCCTCACTCTTCCCTCTCCTCCTGAGGTCAGGGTCCCCTTGATGATGGGTCCTGTCCCCAGAGGGGTCACTCACTTTGTCTGTGCTGACATTCAGGTGCACAAAAAGCACTTCAGGCAGATAAACTGAATCACAACTGAGTGGCTTGAAACAAACAAACAAAAAAAGAGCTGATATGTTACATCATTTTGTACTTCTGTCAACCAAGCAATTTCTCCTGTCTGGACTTAGAAAGTAAAACAAAAAGTGCATATCCTATTCTGCTTTAAATAGTGGCACCACAGAAGTATGGCATCTTATAACTACACTACTTCTTCTGGGCCAGGTGTATTCAATAGGGTGGTGTGATCTTTCTTCCTAAATTTGATAAATACATTCAGTTGTAGTTACTAGAAGATATCATCATCCTTTGGAAATGAATGGTTGTAAGAAAGGATGAAGCACTGTGACTGTGATACTTTACATGCTGAAGTGCAGCACCTTACTTTCTACAGCAGTTTAGTTTACCAGGACATCCACAAACAACACAAATTTGATTTTGGAAAGTGCTAAGGTTATAACAGTGTTATGAATACCAGAAGATACTTAGATATCAGTCTAATTGCACATTGTTTCATATCCTCAGCATCCAGGAATATATGGAGAATGAGCCTTCATAGTGTAGCACTTCTATTTCAAAAGCTCTCTAGCCTTTCATTGCATTATTTAGCTTCTCCTGAGAAATAAAGAGTCTAAATTTTTCTTCAGGTTCAGTCATTTAATCTAATGCTCATCTAATCAAATTTAGATGAGCATCTTTTTTTCCTGAGAGCGAGATCCATTCTTATTTGGATGTTATTCTCACCAATCCAGATAGACACCTCCACCCCCCCATAATCAGCACTGTTATCATTTCACTGAGGTAAATTTCACTGTATGGGATCATTTCACTGGTAGTGGGGTTTCAGCCAAGCTCTGCAGACTCACAGTTCAGTCTTAGCTTGTTGAAACTCATGCAAAGAAATAAAAAATCTGGACTCTGCAGGTATTTTTTCTTTTTGGTCCCTTTGGACCAAAAATAATGTGAAATTATGCTCAGGGCATGGAATAATGTTTACAATCTCTCCTTTGTTTGCTGACTGGGGAAGAAGGGAGTCGTATAGGTGTGTACCTTGGAACTGCTGAATCTTTTAGGAAATCAGTTCCACCCTGTGACATGCTTTTGAGTAGCATCCAGCTCTGCTAATCTGCATTAAAACTTCAGTGTAGCACATTGCAGAATGAGATTTATAGTACAGTCACTCCACACTTGCAGTTTCTTGTGGCTCTACAAGGCTGACATACAAAAAAAAAATCAGACTAATCAGTTTGTAGTTGTCAAACCTCCCACTAAATTAATACAGTGAATTGCAAAGGTTTTGGGTTTCTTTTGCTTATGTGTCTGCACATTTAGCTCTGGTCAGTGTTCTGGCATCAGATTCAGAGGCAGGGTTCTGCAGCTACCTGTAGGAAAAGAAAGGTCAGAGATGAGAGGAAATTTTAAAATTTAAATATTTAAAAATACATTGTCTTGAATGTGGGATTGTGTGTGTTCAAGTGATGGTTTCTTTATTTTGAAAAATAAAGTTTGTAGAATGATTTTTCCTCTGCCATATAATTTGAATAGTATTTTCTAACTGAATTCATCAGGATCTCCCAGTCTTCAATTTTTAAAAGCCCAACATGAAGAAAACCTCTGTGTACAAATTCTTAATTTTATCTAGTCTTAACTTGATATGTCTGTCCTCTTCTGAAAAAATAAATGATAGTATTTGATTCATACTTACAGACATTCACCATCATACTCTGCCTGTCCTTTTTTTTAATATTTTCAGCTGTATTTTGGTTAAATTGGAGGTTGTCTATTTCCTCAGGTGGTGTGTGGCAATAAGTCTCCAGCAGCTGTGGAGTTTGGCCCCAAGGTGCCCATTCTGTTATGGTATCTGACACTAGCTTGGAGCCATAAGGGAAAACTGAGTTGTAGTTGGAAGGATGTTTGGTTTCTGCAGAATTGCTCTTTTCTCCTGATCTGAATCATTACCTTGTGTTCAAGTAGTTTCTCTGCTCTTCTCCCTCATTATTTTATTTTATTGTTTAGTCTTGAGGTTGTTAGGGTTGTTTAGCCTGGAGAAAAGGAGGCTCAGGGGTTACCTTGTCACTTTCTATGCCTACCTGAAAGGTAGTCAGTCTCTTTTTCCAGGAAACAAGTGAGAGGATGAGAAAAAAACTGCTTCAAGTTGGTCCAGGGAAGGCTGAGATTGGATATTAGGAGAAATTTCTTCACCAAAAGGGAGTTGTCAAACATTGGAACAGACTGTCCAGGGAAGTGGTGGAGTCAACATCCCACGGAGGTATTTAAGGGATGTGTAGGGACATGTTTTAGTGGTGAACATGGCAGTGCTGAGTTAACATTTGAACTTGCTCCCAAAGGCCCTTTCCAACCCAAAGGATTCTGTGGTAGTCCACAGAGTTTTAGGAGCTTAGGTACTATACAATAATGCCAGTACTAATCTAATCCCCTTTTCCAGCAATCAGGCTTCTCTGTATCCAAACTTGCAAATGCATGATGCCAGGCAGTCCGTGCGTTACTGTTCTGATTTTTGTTTGGAGGTGTCCTTTTTGTAAACAGATTTTGGCATCTGTTGATCATGCCTAAAATAAGCAAAACTGTCTGCTTCCCTCTGCTCACTTTGTTTCTTATAGAAATGGGTTTGGCTGTGGTACAGCCTGGTAGGCACTGTCTGGTTCGTAGGGTATAATTGGGTTGAAAATAAACTTGAGCTTGCACAGTGTGTTGCTGTGTGGATAATGACTGCAAGTCAGCCCTGATTTTTGGTGTCATCTCAAAAATCAAGAGATGACTCAAAAATCAGGAGGAAACACCTTGAGGCAAATTAGAAAAGCAGATGTGATAATTTGGCATTAAGAGACAATGAAGGTCATCTTATTGTTGAATGCGTTTAAAGCTAATAAAGATGATGTGATGAGAGTGTTCATCTTTCTAAAAAGCTAGAAGGCAAATTTTTTAAGTTTAGGCAAGTATTAGCAAAAGTTGACTTTACAGATTTAAATAAATCATTCATGCTCTCAAAAGGATAATAAACAAAATAATCAATAGCATCACATAAAAATGTACAGAACTGTCATTGTCTTCTGTCAAACATTTTACATTTTTCTTATTTATAAGGCTATATTGATTCTTTGGGTATGGAGGGTAGTGAAGCAGATAGGAGGTAATTAAAAGCATAAATCTCAGGAACTTGTGAAGGTAATTTTCTGTTTTGTAGACAGAACTGACAAAATGATGAAAGTTGTTAGCTCCAACATGACAGAAATACCGCACGATTATAGGGTACAGGGTTATAACATGATGGAGGTTCTGTTCAAATAACAGCTACTTAATGGAGCTTTTAACTAAGTTTGGTAAGGTATTTTAAATTTGAGTTGACTTCTTACGACATGGCTGATATTCACAGCTCCTTGGTTTTTCTGTGTTCTTTTCAATAATAATCTACCTTACTATTTTGAGAAATTAGGTTTTGGAAATCTCTAAGGATAGAACTGATAGACTAATGCATAGTTGGGTGTAAAAAATGTATGAACATGTCAGGTTTGCAGATTTCTTCAATTACATCTATTATTAATAACAAATGAGATACAACTATATTTTTCAACACTACCTTCTAATTTATTATGTAATTTTTATTAGAGTTATGATTCTAGTCTAAATTCTTCATAATTTATTTACTCAAATAAATGTGCATACTCTTACAGAATGGTTCTAACAGCTAAACTAAGTGATCAAACATTTTGTAGACATCTTACCATTAAGAGAGCTTTCTAGTTTAGGATCTGCTGTGAATTAAAATAACAATATTTTACAAACATAAATATCTCTCTGCTCCTGTCTTGCACAGTTAGCTTCCTTCTCTACCAGGATCGCTGCCATTGTAATCAACTTGATGTATAAAAGTGGGCAGGAACACAGGTGTTGAGGTGTTCTTTCTGCAATACAAATTATGACTATATTTAGGACATATTTGGTTTTTTTAGCTTGAATATATGTAAAATTTTTTGTGCTATATGGGGAAAAATTAATCTTTATAAATACTCCTTTACAGAATGGAATTCTGGACTATTATATATCTGTTATATATATAACAGATATCTGTTATCTATATATTTTTATATATCTGTTCAGTCTTTCAGCTGTTTCATTTTCCATGGTTGAACTGTTACTGGCAGAGGCTTCTGTGGTATTTTCAACAAAATATTTTTCATGAGAGATTACCAATTGTATCAACACCAAACGAACAGAGGATTTGAGACAGAATCATTGACAAAAGACCTCTCAAATAATCCAGTCCAGCCACCACCATGTTCACCACTAACCCCATCCCCAAGTGCCACACCCAGGTGATTTTTATACAGTTTCAGGGAGAGTGACTGCACCACTTCACTGGGCAGCCCGTTAGAGATAGAATTGCTGTTGAGAGCATTTCCCATCCAGGGTGGAATTCCTGCTTTAAGAAGGTGCAGTAGCAAGTGAGAAGAAATAGGTGTGAGCCACCTTTTTCAGTTCCATTTAGTTGTGGCACTCAACTAATATTGTGTTCAAGGTGTGAACCAGCATTTCCCATGTGGATGCTTCAGAGTCTCTTTATTTCTGCATTTCTCCTCCTTTCTGTCCATGCAGATCTACATATATTTAATTGTATATGTTAATAGCCAGACTGGGTGATGTGGTGGCAGATTGAAGCATTCAGCTAAAGAGTTGATGGTACAATTGTCTTATTTCCATATAGACCTAATGAAGGGCTACTTGAGCTGCTCTTGAATAAGCCTGTAAAAAATCCTGATCTCACACACATATGCACTGAACCTTTAGACTTACTCAAGCCTTTCATCAGGTTAATGTTTCATTGTGTAGCAATAAATTCAGTTAATTAGTCATTCACATCTCAGGTAAATTCTAAAACTCAGTCACTTGTGAACTGTCAAAATGAATCCTGTGGATTTCAAATACACTGTCAGTCATTGCTCCTGAGGGGAAATATTCTGTTGGCTTTTGTGCTACAGTCTTGCCTGCAGTTCAGAGTTTTCTTAAAGGTAATGCTGCTGTCAATGAATCCATGTGATCTACCTGTTTCCTGGTTATCTAGATATTTTCAATATATACAGATTTATAAACATTTCTAACTTTCTACAAAGTAAAGCTAGTGAAGTTGCTTTAAGCACTACAATAGGCAAATATAATTCGCATTTATTTTCAAAAGCATGTTTACATGTAGAAGAAAATTTAAATTCTTAATGATTTATTAAATGCAGTCTAGTGTATAAGGCTATTGTGTATGTATTGTATGTAGTCATACAGTTGAACATCCTGCTTGGATTTCACACTTAACCATTTGTAGTTACAAATAGCAATTTTAAGTAAAATATTGCATTTGTATCATTTTTAAGAGCAGAAAAAGCTATCCTTTCTTACAGCCAAGTTATTAATCCTTATGACATAGAGACTTTCTTAAAAATTAAAACATTCATAAAGTTTGATTGGTTAGGGTTTTTTAATTGGTACTAAAAGACTGTGGATAGAACTAAGGTGTATAAATTTTAAGGTGTATAGGTTAGAAAAATTATGGAGCAAAATTACATGGTTATTTGTCAATTATATTCCTAATTATTTGCAACAATTTAAAATACAGCTATTCACTATGCCATGGTCTTAAAAATATGTAGATTTTTTTTTAGTGTTATAAAATATGCATCCCTTTGATCAAAAAATACTGCCAGACAAATGCATAAACACTTTTTTGGAATTTGGCCTGTCAGTACAAAGGTCTGTTTTACATTCTGATTCATAATGTCACATTTATGGCAGCTTAAAGCTTTTCTTCTCATTAAACCTTACTAGCCAGTACTTGATGACCTTCTGTGCTGTCTAATAAGCAGGCAGGTTCTTTTTTAAAATTTTGCAATGCATATATATCAAGCTGGTAGATCACAGTCAGTTTTAGTTTTAATTCAAAATTAAACTTTCTGTTCAGTTAAGGAGATCTTTCATAGAAATATTTTCTTATTCCACTTTCTCAAAAAGTGTCCTTCTAAGCTATTATACATTTATTTTCAAAATTTTAATAATGATAATTCAGTGGTGAGGTTTAATACCAACTATGTAAGCAATAGATGTAACTTAATATTTTTTAAATGAAAAATAAATATTTAAATAATGTTGAATTGTGGCACAGATAAATTATTTTACTGTTGAATGAATTAATCTCTACAGTAAATGCAGCTGTTTACACTGGAATAAAGTATTTTGCAAATAAAATCATTATAGTACAGGAGTATAGAAAGATATTTTGAGTTAACAGATTTTCATTTTGGTTTTTCCTAATTTTTTTTTTATTTTCTTAAATATTGTTTTGCTGTCACACAATTTGCATGAATAGTATTACCTAATGATGACCAAAAAGTACCTTCAGTATCCATTTAAAATATTGTATCCCAAAGATATTTACTCTTAAGTTAACTTTGTATTTTAGTGAGGGTTTATATTAAAATTGGTAAAGTGTCTTTTATGCACATGAATTTTGAACCCTATCTGTACACAACTTCCTATGGATTACCAAAGCAAATGCAAACAAATTTTCAGCTTCTTGCCTTAAGTAAAAAATGAAAATTGTAAACATCAATGCTTATTTCAAAGATAAATCTAGTATTTCAGTGATATATAAAGGTCATAGCTTCTGCTCTAATGCTTTATTTGTGTCATAAGCAAGTTTTAAGTGAGACTTGGAACAAATGCATTTGCCTTAAATATAGTGCTTTTGCAAATATTTTATAAAATTAGAGTTATTAATGATCAGGAAATTAATAATCACAGTAATTGGTATCAGTAATAATCAGAACTTGAGTTCCAATTTCAGATTGCCTCAGCTGCCCTTTTGTTCTTTTGCTGCTGTGACTCCAGAAAACTCCAAAGGTTTTCGTTACATGGCAATAGAGCATTTCTGTTACCAAAAGGCAGCTGAATCAAATGATTTATCCCACGGTGCATAAAAGGCAAACTCTGAACTTGGAGTGTATCTGAAAGGACTAGAAAATAGTGCTTATGTGGTTAGGAAAGATTGCTTCCATACTTTAAGGAATGCTCCTCTAACTTCATGCTTGGAAAGAGTATCTATGTTTCTATTCACAGAACAGAGATGAGTTGAGAAAGTCTAAAAACCAAAGGTTTAACAATATCCAGGCCCTGAAACTGAAACTTGACAAATGCAATGTAGAAACAAATAGTTATCTACTCAGCTGACAAAGTGAGGCACTGAAACAATTTTTAAAGGTAGATTTTACATCCCCTAACTACTTTAAAATGCAACCTGGAGAATCCCACCTGCCCCTAAAGGAGTATTGTCTAGTTTGAACAGTGTTGAAGAAGGATGGCATTTCCAAACCCCTGCTTAGATGGTCACAGCAATACTTTTTACCCTTATAACATACAGCTGTGAATTTGATAGATTATGATAATTAGGAAGCTTAAAAATTAGTCCATTCACCATGTTTCCATGAAGCTTTGCTTGTTGTTATGGAAATCTTAATTTTAATTCTGCCTGGGCTTGTTTGTTCTCAACAGGTCTCATGTACACTAAATGAGGATTGAATGAAGGGAATCAGAAACTGTAGTAGGTTATTACTGATATTGCAGGCATTATTATTGCAAATATCAGCAGAAAGGCTTATTATCAAGCAATTGACTTACTAAGTCTTTCTCTTGAGTGCATTTATGTCTCTTATGTCATAGCTTTGGCCTCAGGCAGCATATGATCCTATCAACAGCACACATATGCGCGGAGCAGAGTTCAAATATTTAAAGGGACATCATCAACTTGAGGATGCTTGAGTGGACAATCTTGTACTTGCTGTTCTTAAAAGTTAAAAGTATTGGAATGGAAAGGGTATATATTCACCCCAATTTTTAGCTCCATTTTCTGTACACAGCAATGTGTGAATAGTTTATTGAATCCTGTTGGTGGAAAACACCCTTCTGGTGCATCATGTCACAACTGCAAAGCTTAAGAGAAATGGATAAAACCCAGCAAAGGGGGAGAGAGACAGGATGGGACTCCTGTGCCTCATAAGGCACATTGGCACAGCAGGGCAAAACCAGGGCTGTGCTCCTCTGCCTGCTTTCAGAACTGGACAGATCCAACCAGAAGTTGACAAGTGTCCCTTTAAGTAGTGCACATAGTACTAGTGGTATAGCTGGTTAGTTGTTTCTTTATAATCCTTAAACTGTGTTTGTACGCGCGTTGATATCTCAAAGGTTTTAAAATCAAGAAATATTTTAATAGCATTTGGTGAGTAAACTCTTTGCTGTTTTTATAATAAAGTTTTTAAAAGACATCTCACTTTCAGAGGAATTCAAAATAAAACTAATTTAGCAGCCTTTCTTACTTGAATGCTTGCTTACTAAAATCTCCTGTGAAAGGAAAGATGCACCCAGAACAACATACACTGTCCTTCTGAGATGGAAAGCACTGTTTCGTGGGCTGTAAAATCACTTAAGAAGTTCTGCTGTGTAAGAACTTCACTCCTCTATTTTAGCAACAATTCTCCATCAGTTTAATGGTGCCAATTACTTGTGTGAGGACTCCAGCGTGCTGTCTGTTCTCTTGCCCACTCCAGCTGTTTCTACTCTTCACTTCTACTCTACCATGTGATAAAGCTGTTATTACATGCTGTCCCAAGGTGACTGTATTGTAATATCCATTTCTGCTGGTCTTAAAACAATTTTCCTCATTATGACAGCACTCTTTATGGAGTTCAGGCACCTTAGATATTATAGTTGCTCTTTATAAAAAGCATGTGACTTGTTTTGTGGCTCGCTTCATTTAACACAGTGAACTAAATAAAGTAGTAGATAATTGATTGACAAAAGAGAATGAATGTGGTTTTGCATGAACACAGTGAAAGTTTACTTGCACTGATGTTTTTATATGCCAGGTGCCAAGATGTGCTTAGAAGAAGCATGCTTTCTCTGAGTGTTTTAATTTGAAGTAAACAACAATATTAACTTCTTTGGTTAATATGTAACCTTCAATAGAGGCACCTAGTGGTATGCCTGAAATAATGTTTTAAATTTGTGTCTGGAAATATTAATAATGCAAAGCTATTGCTGACAAGTACAATGTAATAGAAACAGACTTGTTTGGAGAGAACTTTTTTCCTTGCCCATTATTTGGAAAATTTATTTATTAAGAAGTCAAGAAAAACACTTAAATTGATTAACTGAAATTTCCAAGCTTTGGAGTTTGTATTATGTAGGTAGTTTCTTAGTTTTGGTTCTAACAAAGTGGCCTGATTTGTCAAGGCATCTGATTATATAGAGTCAGGAACAATGAAAATGACTCAATATCACTGAAAAAAATGGGCAGATATTTATGTGTCTAGCTTTATCTGTGCAACTTCAAGAACACTGACCTAGTTTCTGAAGATAGTTTTAAGGCAAAGGTGAAGTAAACATTTCAGTACATATTTATACTGTTCTGTTTGGGCAGATAAGGACAAAATAAATAATAATAATTTTTAAAAGCTCCTCCCAGTCCTACAGATTCCAGTTTTCTTAGTATTTAAAAACTAATAATCAAGGCAATTTATAAAGCAATCAAGACTGGCAAGTATTTAGTTTTCTATGTTGTATTTGGGTCTACTGAAATTTACAGGTATGGTGTTTCCTCATTTTAACCCTTATTTTTTGATCTAATAGTGAATTTATATTTTTTCAATTGTCTCAGTTACTGTTAGTATGAAGGTGAAAGTATTTTATGACATCTGTATTAGATCAAACTGAAGGAAAAATGGATCATTTAATCATGTTTTGTCACAGTACATCTTTCTAACTGCAAGTAATAAAGACTAGGGAACACCACATGAAAATTGAGTAGCATCTTTCTGAATTGGATGTGTTTACATTTGTATAGTCCTTTAAATCTTTAAGCACCACAGAAGTAAAGAATTACATCAGGAGTGACAGAGCTTTATGTAATCTTGAAGCCTCTATTTCCAAGTTACTGAAAACATGCAATATTCATTAAAATCCTGTCATTTTAATATATAAGAACTTACAGCCATGAAAAGTGTTAGTATAAAGCTATTAAAATTTTTTAGGTGGAATAATATGGTGCCTACTATTGAAAGTGTCATTTTTCTGCCTTGTCATCCATTGTATTATATACAAGTGCAAAAAAAAGTGAGCCTGATTTGTTCTCCTTTGTAGAGCCAGGCCGAGGCCCACTACAAAGGAAGTAAACATGCCAAGAAGGTCAAAGCACTAGAGGCAACGAAAAACAAGCCCAAAGCTGGTTCTTCCAAGGACAGCGCAAAGGGTAACACGGGCTGCTCCACCACGCCAGTCACAGCCAGCATCTCTGACAAATCAGGTCAATGGAAACCTTCTGTTCTATACATCCTTTCCTGTCTCCTTTTTTTGGGTTTGTATGAGAGAGTTTGGTTGCATGATAGTGATCCATAACTTGTGTTTTCTAAACGATTTTCTCTGCTTGTACGGAATAGTTTTGTTTTGATACTCTCAAATTGCTGTTTCTCGTCTGTGGAACAACTGGCGTCCCTGAATGCTACAGTGTATTTTTTTAAAACCTATGAAATTTACTAGTAAGAAGTATGGATGTTCTTATGGCAGTAGTGGATGCATGTGGGTGGAGCATCAATTCTGAGGTTATATATTTAGCTGAAGCACAAGAAACCTTTGTAAGAAATTTTTCCTTTCTGAATAAGACAATCTTGCTCTAATAGGAAAACACACCTACAGAAATGTGAAGCCTTGTGGCCTGGGTATTTCCTGACACTCACAGCTCATTAGTGCTTCAACATCACTTTTTTTTTTTTTTTTTTCACTCTCCACATGAAGAATCTGAGGAAACTCAGCAAAACTAATAGCAGTGGAATTGCTTGAGCTTCTGCTCTGTCAGTGTTGTATTTCTGAATGGAATGGATGGAATGGAGACTTTCATGAACTCACTGACAGTGTTATTCAAGAGAAGGGCCCCTTACCCAACTTCAGTCCAGTAGACTACTGCTGATAGATTTGCTTCTGCCTAGGCAGTCATTTATTATCCTCTTCACCAGAGCTGATCTTGACTCAGGTGCCATGAGGTGAATAACAGTTTTTTGACATGTGCATAAAAAATGACAAAAAAATCCAGCTCAAAAAAAGGATCAGTGACTAATTGTCATCCTGCTGTTTTTAAAGCAGCTTCAAAACTATCTGTGGGTCCTTAACAATAACAGTGGGTACCAAATTTTGAGTTGATTTTCCTAGCAAATCACATTTTAGTTTTGAGAGAGATGAGTTCAAGTAGCATCTTCAGATAAACAAGACATGCTACTATAAAACAGTAGCAAATTGCCATTAATCTAAATATCAGGTAGGCTATTGGACAGAAAGAGATTTAAAATATTTAGTAAATATTTTGCTATCTGTAATATTGAAAATAGCTTTGTTTAAGATAGGTTACTGCTCCAGGTGAGAACTCTGACAACAGCCAAAGAACTGCTACGTGGTGAGATCTCAGACCACAGCCAAAGTAAAATATCCTATAATACTGTAGAGGACTTAACATGTTAATTCATCTATAGTAACATAATTTTATAATGTCCTCCCTCTCCAATGCCAAACATTGAGGTCCAGATAGCAAAAGTTTCATCATCTTTTTCAAACTCCATCTTTTTCTTCCAGAAACCATCTGGAGCTGTTTCTAGTTTCCTTTGCCAGACTGTGAGGTCTGAATTAATTCATTCTTTTCTTTCCTCTGCAATGTATCTAAAATCTACCTTCAGTTTTTGATAAAATAATACAACCAGTCAAAAGGGAAACCTGCTCTTGATATTTTTTTATTGCCCTGTTTTGACAGTGTGTTGTTATGCTATTAATTACTCTGTACAAATTAGACAGATTACCATCTGTGTCTGTTGGATTACACCACTGCAACTGTTTCTATAGTAAAAATAAATCCCAGTGGCAATTGAGTTGAACACTTTCTTCCCATCAGGAGAACAGTGGGATTCTCTGTGGGGAGAGTAGGCTCCTCAGAGCCTCTTACTGCTGTACAGGAGACTGAGGATGGGATGTTTGGGAGGAAAAAACCTGAACTTGAAGCAAATTTTTGGTATTAGTATGGAAAGCTCATCACAGAGATGGGTAACAACTTGAAGAGCAGGGGTTTTATCAGACTTGGAACAAACCACAGTTTTGTTCAGCTACAGTTTCCCTTACGATTCCTTGCTGTTCAGGAAACATTTATTGATACTTGTAAATACCACCACCCTGCCTCATTCACCCTGCAGGCAGGAAAAAGTCACCACAGATTGTGTGGCTAAGTTGTTGCTCTCCTGCTATAGCTGGGCCATCTCTGCTTGTCCTGACTGGGATTTGCAGAGTGGAGGTGGCCATAGGGGCTGTATCCATAACCTGTCTCCCACACAGTTTCTCAAGCTGTAATGGCTGTACCACAGTTTTATATGCTAGAAAATCACTGCTATGAACCTGCAAGCTTTTTCATGGCTGCTTTGGCATGTGGTTACAGAACAGCTGTGTTAATGGCACTGGGAGCTGCTCTTGCTGGGGTGGGTTGATCCTGGCTGGATTCCAGGTGCCCACCAAAACCACTCTACCACTCCCACCCTCAGCTGAGCAGGGGAGAGAAAATATAGCAAAAAGCTCATGAGTCAAGTTCTGTCAAAGTTAAGGGAAACTTGTGACAGCTTCTCACAGAAGCCACCTCTGTAGCCCTCCCACTACCATGCAAAGTCAGTGCAGTGGCAAAGATTCCCTTCCCTCCCAGTGTTTCCAAGATGGATCAACAGAGTGATACATGTAGGTATGGCATTGCTTTAGGAAAGGGCAAGGGTAATAACCAGCACGTAACATAGTTTAGAATATTTGAAGTGTGGTTTAAATATAGCTCTAAGAATGCAATAGAAGATAGTGTCTGTGACCTCAGGTCAGCATAGTCTAGATGCATACAGTGATGAATCCTTCAGGAATGCATAGGATAATTACTGGATTGAAATGTCACTGTTTACTTATCAAGCAAAGAGGAATTCTTTGATCCTACTTCTAAATCAAAATAAATAGTTCAAAATGAAGCATACAAATGATGTGGTATCAACTTCTTTGCATTTTGCTTTGATATGAAAATTGCAAAGTAAATGCAACTGTTTTAAACTGCTCAAGAGTCAAAATCATATTTCAGATTATAAAAGATAATAATTTTTGTCCTTTGATCATTCTCTGTATGCTCTATTGGCCTCATGCCCATTTGTGCAATGGTAGGTATGGGTATTTCAGTTCAATCTTCATTGCAGAAGAGCAGAAGACTCTGTTACTTGGGAATTAGTAGGTAGAGATAAACGCTTTGGATGCTCTATGAAACCCCACTTTGTTCAGCTGGCAGGAATATGGTGATTAGTTGTCCCATTAGACAGGATTGGCAACTCCAAGCTATATCAGTCTTAGAAAAGTTGACCTTGTGGTCTTGTCTGTGGGTTTTAGTTCATCAAGGGCTCTCTGTTTAATGCTTTCACAACAAAATTGACTGCTTTTTTTCCTGAAGTAGTGTGCAACATGTTGAATTACATTTACTCAGGAAGCTTATGGTGGGTTGGATTTCTCCAGTGTCCCCATTGCCAGTGCTGTGTATTCATCAACTACCAGAGAGGTGAAATGTCCCAGTGGAGGGCTCAGTTTGTATTTCACAAGTCCACCATCAAGACCCTCCCTTACTCACCTTGCTCTCATTGCATATTTTAAAAATCTTTCTGCCAGTGCTCAAATTCTAAACCTTTACATATGCAGCTCTTTACTTGGACTAATGTAAAAAATTATGCCAGATCTCTTAGCAAAATCCCATTTCACCTTAACATTTGTTTCCATTTATCCCCTTGTTTTGCACACATTTTAAAGGAATGGCTTCTTTACATAGCTCAGATAAAGTGTTTCTTACATGATCCTTTAGAAGTAGCTGGGAGCTGGAGACATAAAACCTCCCCAGCTGAACTGTGGTGTTTCTGTCCTGGGAAATTCAAGATTATTTGTCACACAGATACCATTATAAGAGTTCCAAAGCCACAATATTTCTAATTATTCTTATAATTTTGTGTAATGTACCAAAGTCCTCTAGACCTCTAAACAGGTTGTGATTAAGTTGAATTTTGAGGGTGGGGCAGGGACAGGGAGAGGCTCTAAGAGAGGAACAGGACAGGGATGTGTTTGGCTTGGTGTCCTCCAGAGTGTATTTAGAGTTTCTGCCTTATGCCCTTCAAAGATGCTGGTGCTTATGTCTGGCCTCCTTCAAAAGCTACTGATGAGCTTCATCAGTTCTTCACATTTATGCTGACATAAGGAGTTCTGCTGGAGCTATACTCCATAAAATAACCATGCATCTATGTTTCTGTGGATTCAGATAGTGCCTGCTAAGCACAGGCATATTCCTGTTAGATGAAGGTATTCATTTATGTTCAGCTAAGTAGTAAATTCAGTCTGATTCAGCCACCAAGGAGAAGCATTTCAAGGGCATTCTTCCACTACACCCTCTGAGGTAAGCTTTGTTCCTTCTTGGTTCAGCCTTTTGATTCAGCCATGTGAAGATCCTTCTGTATTGCTGTCTGTTGAAACTCTACCCCCAAAACAGAGGTAAGAGCACAGTATAGAATTTTCTGCTTGACCACAGTGCTTTTACAATTGATAATATAAAATATTATTAATAAATGCTCATAAATTCATCCCAGTTACACTGTTGCAAGTACCATACGTGTACTTACATCCATGGCACATGCAATGCCTGTATTTCATTTAATAGTAAATAGTTTCTGGGCCTTTTCTGGCAGGTAGTTTCAGCAGCTCTTTCAGGAAGTTGCAGTTTGCTTTATGCTCTTAGGATGAAAGGTGAGCCAAAAGAAAAATTAGCAAGTCAAAGTCTGTGAACAGGAAATCATTATAATAGGTTGGGATCTTTAAACACTTTTTTCTCTGCCAGCCTTACTGTTCATACTTTTCAAAAGTGGATATTCAAACCTCATCTTTCTATGTGTGTCTAAATCTGAATGGAAAACCAGTCATACTGTGTATTTTGCTGTTGATAAGCTCCTGGGAAATCTTTGGTCTGTCTATAATGCTAGCACATTTCAAATTCTGCACCTCAACTGAAAACTGATTATAGGTGCCATTAACTGAGAAACAAGCTCTGCAGCTGACACATGTACATTGATGAGCTGCTGCAATTCCTGTTCAAACTGGAAAAGGCTAAAATTTTCTCCCTTCAGTTATTGTAGCAATCAGAAATATATGCAACCAGGATTTTCCTTGGAAGGAATGATAAGGTTTTCCTTTTCCTGCAGTAAAATAAGCATAAGCTTTGGATCAAAAATATATTGTAAGATGAAATAAGACTCTTTTGGATGTTCTGCTCTATGGCTGAGCACTCATGTCCTGTATCATTAAAACTAAATACCTCTAGTAATTCTACTTACTCAAGTTCTAAAAACATGATTTTCAAAGCAGTTTTTTAACCAACATTCTTAAAATAACACAAAGGTTTTCTTTCTTCGAGAAGTAGTGATAGGAATTTGGCCCAACAAAATTGCCCCTACTAGTGTTGCTGGACAATGGGAGCAGGGCCAGGGATGCTTCAGCTACTGGGATTTTTTTAGCTAGATGTATGTGGTCATTTAAAGAATCCTTTCATATACATGGAATCTTTGACCACCTCTTTCATACTGTGAAATCAGGCATCTGTTTTTCTTGTTTCTTCTGTTAATGATTAAATATAGAATTGCCTATTGAGTATCCCAAGAGGATGTTTTTAAAAGGATGATGGTGATAAGGGATTGATAGTAAGGTGAGTATGAAATAACAATATAACTTGCTAAAAAGATACCTACTTCTTCTGTTGTGTTTTTTAACAACCCTGGGAGAAATAATTTCAATTTTATTTACGACTTTCACAACATTTATTGAAGAAACATATTCCTAAGGAGACAAGGCATTTCTTCTGATATCAGATGTATATTTTTCACTGGTACCAGAGAATAAATAACAGGATTCTGGTGATTATTCATACAATTGGTAGTTGAATAAAGTTTTCTCTATGTTCAGTTTTGTGAAGTTAACGGCCGTGTTGAAGCTGCAAAATTTAAGTTTTGTCCTTTTCTCTGAGCCCTTGAATTAATTTAGTGTCCAAATAGAAAAGAATGGGTCAGAAAAAATGCTTCTTGAGCAGTGAAATCTACTTCATTCCCTATAGTAGAAAAATTATTTATGCAAACATTAGGCTACTCATTATTTCCTTATTTCTTGCTTCCAAGGAGAGTGAAAATATTTTAGTGTTGGTTAGACAAGTTATATCTGAAATGCAATTTATTTGTCAAATCTTGAGGGCATGACTGAATGCTCACAGTCCTCAGGCAAACCTGCTGCAGAAGTGGGTGAGAATGTACAATCACAGATGTCATTTAACTGAAATGAAGACGAGTGTTTCATAGCTGACTTTAACTGCAGTTCTGCCTGGGCAAGTACTGAGTGAGCAGTTCAGACACAGGCCCATGAGAATGCACTTGCAGAGTGTGTCAGTTCTCCTTCATTCTTTTATTTAGATGCCCATAAATTTCATATTAAGTTCTAAAGCACCTCAGCATCCAAGCATAGAGTTTTAAGATTTTTGTTTTGCACAAGCAGCAAGTGAAATATGTTTCTAGTAATATATTTCAGATTCATAAATGGTGGAGCCAATGTTATTTTTTACAGCTGAGATGATGAACTGAGACTAAGCAGAAGTGAAGGCTCTCTGGGTAAAATACTGTGTATTTTTAATAATATTTGAAAGTTATTTTTCTAAGCATTCCTGCATTATTGAAAAGTTTAAAAACAGTGCAGTACTATAAGTTTGCATTCCAAGATATCTGAAATAGATGTAGGAGAATTTGGAGTGGGAGTGTAAAATATTTGCAAAATAATAGATGTCTGGTGTCAGAAAAAGATAAGTTTATAGCTAGCAAAAACATTTGTTTTCACCCATATATTTTGTAATAGCGAATCTTATACTGTATTTCAAGCTTTACTCCCACTATATTAAAATTTTCCAACTCACAAATTTTCCTATTCCAGCCCAAACAGACTGGCATAGCTCAGAAAGGATGAAAGTAAATATGCCTGGACCCAGGAAGACTGAGCTTCTGGATGATCTCAGTTTATGGATACTCTTTAAATTGGCATTCACACTTGCTAGCTGTGTTTTGGATCCACCTTGTTTTCAGTTGCCAGCACTGTAGTGCTATTGATATTTCTGAGTTTTATGAACAAACTTCTGGTGATAGCTTTCCCAACCTGTCAACATGTCACTGAGAAATACATAGGTATTGGCATTGTACTCTAGGAAATTGCTCTGTGTGTGGTGTTTGTAGACAAGTTGATTTTCTCCAGAAGTAACAGGTCTAAAAAATAGAGGAGGAGGAACCTGGGAATAGTGATAGTCTTTTTTCAAATTAGGAACAGAGAAGTCTGATACAATGTGCATTCTGTAAAATATCATTAAGATCAGCAGGTGACATAGAGGCACAATGCAAATGGCCTTCAGTGAGTGTTCAAAGTTTTTTTCTCCAGAAGTATTGCACACACACCTGCATTTTGACTAGCAGTACAAAATCAACCCTTCTTATTCCTTTAGATTTTGCACTGAGAAATTGCATTGTGTTGAAGTATGAAATAAGGGGCTTTTGAAATGCCCTTTGTTGATACAGAACAATTTTGCAGTTATTTTACTCTATGTTTTGTATGTATGTGCCAATGTATCTTTTTTTTCCTTCCCCTGCTGGTGAGTGCATACAGATTTTTCTTGATCTTGTCTTGTAAAACAGACACTAGCCAGCCAACGTAAACCAATTCCCTGAGAATCTCCAAATGTGTAAATAATTGATTAAAAATCATAGGCAATACAGCAGGATCACCACTGACAACCCAGTAATTAAAGCAGCAGGAACTTTCAGTTCAGGAAGGTGTACAAATGGATACAGGAATAGATTTTGTAGGGCAAGGTTTTACACTTGCAGAGCTACATGTACTTCTGAATATTTTCTAATTCTCATCAGTCCACTTTCATAAAAATTAAACCCATCCAAAATTGCAGGAGCAAACCTTTTTCAACTTTACATCTTTATTCAGATCAGCACAAATATTTTCACACTGAAGAAAATGCAGGTTCCCTTGTAAGAGCCTTTGGTATGCCAAATCAGAGCTAAAATATCTAAGAAATTGTCAGCATCACTGCTGTAACATAACCATGCAAGTGATACTTCTGAAGTAAAAAAAGAAATTTGGGTTCAGCCTGTTGGAGAGTAGTGATGCAGTTAATCAAATAATCATTCTGGCTACCAAGTTCACCTAATATTGCACAGCCATCCAGACATTTCCTGAGGTAGCTTCAGTGTCTTGAGAAAATATGTTGCAGCTTATTTGAGGGCATATTTGTGTTTGAGGGGAAAAAGCTTTATAAATATAACTTCCATTTTTTTCTCATCTTTGTATAGAGAGAAAATTTGTTCTCTTCAGCATGTGTCAGACTGATTTATTTCATTATGTAAAACTTAGCTCTTTTTCATACATGCCTGAAGTACAAGACAACGCATTTTACAAAAATGAAAAGCGACCAAAGGGTTAATAGATACGTTGTGCTGTCTGATTTGCATGTAGGTTTGCAGTGGAATTTTTCTAGAACAGAGCCCTACGGGTTTTTCAGCCTCATTTCTCAGTAGACTGCACAACTGGTGAGAAAGTAGGTATTTTGTCTAACAGCCATTAGTGTCTCATTATTCAGCAAATGTGCAGATAGAACAAAACTTACTTTGAAATACCTTATCCAGGTTTGCTAACTCCATCTTAATGAGTGTGAAGAAATAATCTAATGCTCTTTGTTGTTTGTTTTGTTGGGGGGTGTGGTGAGTGGTGCTGAGATGCAAGACCAGAGTACTTATAAATCTGTAAAGGTTGTGACCACTAGTAACCTAATTGCTGCCCTGCTGTTGTCTTTCCAGCATATATTACTCAAAGTGTTCATCTTTTCCATCATAAGAACAACAGTTAATTGTGTGTGTACTTTAATCCTCTACAGCACTGTGAACCAGAAGAAAATGCTTTCTGTGAAGAACAGTGTTTTGAAACCTGCTTTTCTTACTGGAGCTATTGTCTGACTTTCTATTCAATAACTTTTCTGCTAATACACTGAAAAAGGCCCTTCTTTTCATCCTGGTAATTCAGTCACTGATGATCTCCTCCCTTCAAATCCTATTTCAGGCTAAGGAGATGTACAGTAGTTCTTGTTTCTAATATATTTATGGGTGTTCTTGTTCTATTCCCAGGACTCTGTTCCAGGGTTGATCCTAATGTTTGGTTAGGCAGTCCTACAAGTACAGTGTGACTAAATCAGTTTTCCCCACCTTGATTTTATTTTGTTGTAGTTTCTTAACATCTCCCTTAATTACATTCAGCCAGGCTTGTTATCTCTTTGACTGTGATCTCTCTGCTTTAATGGCTTTTGGTTTAAATGCTGCAAATTTTGTTACAATATTTCTGAGGTATTGATTTTTCTCTCTACAGATTTATGTCCTTCGCTTTCAAAGCTCTCCATACCTTTGTATGTCTTTTGTAATACACTTTCAAATGTTGTCTTGCACCTGTCTATCACACACAGGCATTGAAACCAGCTTCTGATAGAGCTTCCTGCTTTGCCTGGACCTATTTGTGAAGAGTTCCCTGCAATCAGCTGCTGAACTTACTTCTTTCATTCTCAGCTTTAAAAATTTCTCTTTTGCTGGGATGGACTGAAAAACAAGAAATCACTTGTGAGAAGTTTGCCTGCCGCAATGGTGCCTGTGTCAGTGACTGGTTGTCGTGTCTCTCTGTGGTTTTTTACCTTTTCTATGCAGCTGTTCAGGGCAAGAATGTTTAATCCATGACAATGTCATGGATTTCCTTTTCCCATTCTGTAATCACTGTATGCTTCAGAAGTTGTTCAATGCAGCCCAATATTCACAGGCATATATGGAGCTGTTGAAATTACAGGGAGAACCTGATAATCTATTTTGCTCAGTACAGCTTTATCAGTATGGGAGATATGTTTGCTTTCCCTCAAACTTTCTCTTAGTCTCCAAAATCAACACTTCAAACTAATAGCAGCTCCCTGTAGCACAACTGATGCGAACTCAAGATTATCACAAGCCAATGCTTTCAGTATCCCAAAAATAAAATATTAACATTTACTTTCAGAAATCACTCTTGATTTTAGTTACCATAGGAAGTCACATAGTTAGAAATCAGTTGAAGATGTACAGGATCACCAAGCAGTCCTTTTTTTAAAAAGGTTTTTCTTTCAGGAGAGATATGGTATTGTAAGGCACCACCATAAACAAGACAGATTGAACCAAAGGCTCTGCCCCTAACTGTGCATCAGTTGTGCTCACTGGTTGTGTGGCCCTGATAACCATGCAGTGACTGAGTTACACAGGAAAAAATTATGTGGCTGGTTTAGACTGGAAATTGCACTGAATATTGTGTGGCTCTTTCCTTCATGTTTTTCAAGAAGAAAATAAGCATATGTTTTTACTATTTTCTTACCTTTACAATGGAGAGTAATAAACATTTTACTGCCAAAAGTAATTTTTCCATTATGATCTCTTCTAACTTGGCAATGTGCACTATTGTGCAAGCAGGTAAAAGAAATATAAAATCAGATTTCTATACCTAGGAGTGAGCCTCACAAAAGAGCTCCAGTGCAGGGTTGTAGAGCAGCAGTGGCCACTTCTCAGTGTCTGTGCTGCCCTTTTGCTGTCAGCACTTTGTGCACAGCTGCTGTTCAGTGCCCGGAGCTGGAGGATGCAGAAGGGCAGGGCACAAGGGAAGGTGTGAAGCTGAGGCTGGGCAGTGGGTGGCTGTAAGCACAGTGTGGTCTCTTCCCAGTGGAGAGCCACCTGCATCACAGGTGGCTGTGCTGGGCTGTGTTCTCAGCCCCAGGATCTTTCCCTCTCTGTGTGCCCAGCCTTCAGCACAGGCTGTGTGCAGTAGTCCCAGTTTCTGGTGGAGAAGAGAAGCAGGCAGGTGCAGAGTTATACTTTCTTATTACATGAAGACACACACAAAATACGTATTTTCAGTAATTGGAACATTTTTTTGTTATTGTTACAGCAAGAGCAAACTTGTTTATTTCTTACATACAGTTTGAAACGTGACAGTTTTGTAAGGGTTGTTAGGATTGTAGCAGAATTTCATAACTGAAAGCTTTCAGCATATGTATTGGAAAAGGTTCTTGCAAGCATATCACATACCATCAGTACCTTGGATATTTTAATTCTAACTGCTATTTGAACAATCTGTTGTGGAACAGAACTTTATTGTAGAGGTGTTTTATGTATCATCAGTGATAAAAACTGGGCAGACAGGCATATTGAGGGGTGTAAGTAGCAATGGCTATTCTGATACTTAAAAACTTGATCGGATTTCTAAATCTATGTGTGAGTTTTAAATTCATGTTGTTTTTATTTTTAGCCAGAATGCAAATTCTGAATTAAGGGTCTGAATATTAAGCTACTCTTTCTTTTATTGTTGAAAATAGCATGTATGATTTCATCATGAAGTCCAAATAAAACTTCTTTCTAATGTGCACCAAAGCATCACTGACTCAAAAAAAAAAAAATGCCATTAATGGGTAGGACCTATTCTCTACACCACAGCAACTGCAGTGAGAGTGGCATGACCTGCTAAGGTCAGTGAGTCACTTCAGCTGTAGAAGTGAAGCAGTAGAACCTGTAGGTTTGAACCTGTGAGGTGTTGCCCTGCAGGGTCCTGACTTTGGTTCCCAAAATGAGGCAGTACTGATCAGATAAATGAGTCTTGAATTTTAACATGGCGCTGACACAAGCATGAGTCAAACAAGCAGAAATATGTGAAAACAACTTCAAAGCAGAATTAAAACAATGTAATGGATGAGAAAAGCATTTATATTACTGAGCCCAAAGCAATACTTAATTAGCTGGCTTTAGTTATTTTCCCTGGGCTCTACTTCAAAATAAATCCAGGCTTCAGTGAGAACCTGAATCATCAATTTACTTTTCTGGAATTTAAGACAAATTAAATACGGCTTTTGTCCGTGGAAAAGGAACATAGGTAAATAGTACAAATTAGTTTTTAAATTAACTTCTTGCACTTGAGTTTTGGTGTGAGTGTTTCAACCTGAGCCTGGTGCAGATTGAATCACAGCTAGTGCCTTCAGGCAGTAGGCTGGTACTGCCCTGGTCTCATGCTTCCAGCTGTGCTCTGCTAAGATGTGCAGCAGAAACTGGTGTGCCCATGGTCCAGGCAGGATGGACTCACTCCTGCCCTTATTTGGGCTCTGCCTGGCTCTATTGGTCTTGAGCCAGGCAGAGTTTAGAGCAAAGCTGAGCCTATTCTCAATAAAACCTTCAGAAATAGCAAGAGGACTGTAGTCCTACAGCTGCATCTCCCAAGTCACATCTGTTTTATAAGCTGGTGATAGTTGGGAAGTATGACTATGCAGGCAGCATTAACAGTTCCATTTTTTGATTTCTGCATGCAGATACTGTTAGCTCTGTGCTATAAGTGCAAATAAAAGAGTAATTGTCTTTGTGCTTTGTATAGACATGCAATTTGCATTTCCTGTGCTTTGCACTGTTGAATAGTTGACATTTCTGTCTCAAACATAAAACTGTAAGTAATGGTGTTTTGAATTATGTGGATTGAAACAGTAAGCTGTTATCAAAAGCCCATTTGGAGAAGTGCAATTTTCTGATTTTAGAAGCCAGGAAAATGCAGCTCTGGGCCCACTGCAGTGACAAATACACACTTAGCTCTGTGTCCTTTCTGTGGGAGTTCAACTGTATAATAACCTTCCAATGATGATCTTTGAAGATGTTCTGCATTAAACATTTAGAATGGTGGAAGGAAACATTAATTCATAGAGGGGAGTGTGTCTCTCCTTATCCACCCCCATCGATGAAGAGCTTATTTGTGTCAGGAAGCTTTCCAAATGATGGAATTATTATGTGAACTGAGGTTCTTTCCAAAAGCTGCAATACTGGCAGAATTGAGCCCAGCTGCATGCTGGTAACTTCTCTCTGGTTTTGTAGAAGTTGTCTTGTTAGTGTGTATACTCTAGAATTGTTGGAATATGAATAGTGAAAACACTGTAAATCTGGGGAGTATTATAAAAATCAACATACTACATCAGCTGTTGGCTAGCTAAGTAAGGAGAAGTGGGAAATGAAATCTGTCATTTTTTCAATCATCTGGTAAATTCAGTGCTGGAAAACCATCACTCTGTGATGGTAATTGGTGGCCCATGTGAAATGGATCTTCTTCCTTATCTTGGGATCTTACTCCACAGACACTTGGCTAAACAAATAAAGTCTGCTCCCTCTTGTTGAGATCAGTGCAGGCAGGGGCTGTGGGCAGGGGGGTAAGCACTGTGCTTGTTGCACAGGGGTGATGATTTCTATCTCCAGGAGGGCTTCCAAAAACACTAGATTTTTATCCTTACATTTAAAAAAATACCTTGGGAACAACATAAAAAAAACCCCAAAGCCAAACTGGAAGTGTAGTTGGTATATGTTAACATACAGCCTGCAGTTATGTAGGTGTCCTTTCCTTTAAGGCCTGAAATGCAAAATACTGTGGAATTCCTTTATTCCATTTTGGTTTACATATATCCTGGTGTTATGCTTTTTGCAGTTTGGCATAATATTGCATAAAACAAAAACAACAATTCTATTTTTCAATCATGTAAATTTGCAAATGACAGGTGCTCTTTGTGTTTCATTTCTAGATGTTAGTACCTCTGAGAATTTTCCATATTGAAAACTCTTTAATTTAGAATGTTGGCAAATGCTATTTATTGAAACTGTATTTTATGAAGACTCATAATTCATATAAAGTATTCTAGATTTTTGCAGATGTAACTTATTACTATGGAGACGAAAGTTGAGTAGCCTATTAAGTACAATTTAACATCAATTTCTTTTGTCATATTTTGTCAATCAAAATACCTTCAGAATCTGGTTTCAACATTAATTTGGTCATAATAGTAGTCTATGTACTTGACTATTTTCAGTGTTTAATATAGTTCATATTGTGTAATTCCAAAGTATTTTTATTGTTATTTTAGAAAATAATAGTCTTTTATTAGAATTTTCTTTCTCCTGGCTTATAACAATCTAAAATTGATGTACTGCAATGCACTTCTGGGAAATATGCCAACAACTGTGGGGTTTAATTCGAGGATGGCTATTCATAGTTCATGTGCACTCTCAAGTGCTTGCTTGAGTGGATACAATCCTGTTTTCAGAGTTCTTGGTAGCACAGTCTTGGCCTGATACACAAAGGCATGTTAAGACAGAGTCTGGTAGCTGTAAAGTGCAAGGGTCCATGTTAAAAAAATAAATGTTCTAATAGAGCCTAGTTCTTCGAGTCAGTTCAACTCTATTTCAGTCTAAGCCGTGGGTTTCAAATGGGGAGGCTGCTCTCATGTAGATGTTGTACTTGCTTAGATGATGGAATTTGATTCCAGCTGTTCAGAGTGACATTTATTCAGTCATTTCTCGTGTCTGTTTTGTCGGGGTTGCTCATACCAGCACCCCTGCACTGTCCCCCTCCCATCTCATGTTTGTTTTGGACAGAGCTTGTTTTACTGCTGGCAGCTAATATGGCTTGTGGTCACAGGGCCTGCAGCTGAGCAGCTTCAAATGCAATGAGCCCTTGAGGGGCAGCATGTAAGCAGGGAGCATTCAAACACTGGCTCTGGCACAAAGTTCCTCTCTAGCACAGCTGGCACATTTTATCTCTCGCTTTTTGGTTGCCATCTGCAAAGTGAAGTAATACCTGCCTACCTGCCTCGTAGGAGCACAGATGATTGACTCATGCTTGTGAAGTGACAAAGGAATGCACTGAGTGCACACAGAAGCCACCTGATCCACAAATATATGGGGAGTCATTCATGGAAAAAGCTAAAATATTAGCAACTGTGTTCCTGTGTAGTACCATAACTCCTGGAACTGAAACTAGGGATGTATGTCAGGATGATGGCGGAGCCTTTCAGCATCCTCCCAGTGACTTTGAGAAACCTGAGCCCTTCCAAAGGCAAATGTATTGCTTTTGAGAAATATTTTTTAATCCACAATGCAAAGCCTTGCTTGTTTCTGAGTGCTGTCCAGTCCTTAGGCCTGGCTTCCTTTGGTATTGCTTGGGCTCCTTTCGACTGGCCATGCCTTCAGCACAACAGCAATAACAGCTGGCATGAGTTTGGTGAGGTTTTTGGTGCTCACTGGTAACTTTGAAAAGAGGAAAATCACCCCTTTGTGTCAAATTACATTCCACGGCAAAACTTTTAACAAGATTTCAAGGATGCTGCTCTCTTTTATAAAATGAGATAAATTAGCTCCCCTGTTGTGTTATGTTTACTAAACCCACAGGACTGTTACTGTATGGTTTTAATATGTGTGGCATAAAACAACAACATGTGTATTTTGTTTCTTTTAGAAGATAAAGGGAATGAAAAACCCAACAGTGGGAGCCAGCAGTCCAATACAGAAGTGGATCCTTTTCTTCCCAAACCTGGAGTGGCGCCTGCAGCACCTGCCTCATCTTCCAAGAGCACCAACGGAGCTGCTAATGCAGTTACTGAGTCAGAAGAGGAAAAAGCCAAAAAACTACTTTACTGTTCATTATGCAAAGTGGCTGTGAATTCCCTTTCACAACTAGAAGCCCACAATACAGGTGAGTATCCATATGTGTTAGCTGTGTGTTAACATTTTTGAAATTCAGTGTTCCAAGGTGGTAGCCACACTTCACCGAAGCATCTTTTAGTTAAAACTTACAATAGCAAGTTAAACCACTGGTCTTGGTAATGGCAGTTTCCTGTGTGGTTTTTGACATTCTATTAAAGCACTCTCTAATTTTTTTTAAACTGTTCTTCATGTACTCTCTAAGTTTTTAGTTGACAAAATCCCTACAGTTCATGTTAACTAATCAGATCCCTCAATACCTTCACACTGAGCATCACAGTAAGATCATAATGGTTTCTACAACACTTAAGGTTTCTAAAATGCCAGTGTTCTCTCTCTTTCATATTTTATCTTATTATCATTAGTATCTGTTATTTTGCTGGTAAAATTTAGAGTAAATAATTTTTTATTTAATTTTTTTGATAAATTTAGGTTGGGCTCCTTAAGTTTCCTAGATGTCATAAAATCTGATTACTGAAGATTAGTTACATGTATTTTTTGGGCCACAAGCAGCAATCCCTAGTGTGCCCTGTCTCTCTGTGGTGTGCTGGTGATGTAAAGCTTGTTAACAAGCCATTGAAGCTGGTTTTACAGCTGTAATCCATTCTTGAAATGGGCAAAGCAGCCGTTTCTTCCGAATCAGAGGATATTTATTGAAGTATTAGAGTTCCTAGGCAGGTTTTGAGGGATTGCTGTGGTTCCTGTCCCAGTGTTGGCTAATACCATTTTCTGCTATTCACTGGCTCTGTGGAATTTGGCAAAAGAATAAGCAGCAAACACTTTGGCCATCCAGTCACACACTGCCCCAGACAGTGTGGTCCAGCATGCCTGCTGCTCCCTTTTCTGCACAAAGCCTTCTGGCTTGCCTTTAGATCAAGGACTCAACAGCTACACTGCCTGAAACAAGAGTGATCATTAGTCCCAGTCTGTGGTGACTTTAACCATTCTGTCTTGAAGATAAATGTTACAGAGTCCCAGGGCTGAGGGAGTGTTTTGTGCTGCTGATCATGAGCTCACCTGCATCCCCTTGCCCATTAGGCTCCAAGCACAAGACCATGGTTGAAGCTCGGAATGGTGCTGGTCCCATCAAGTCCTACCCTAGGCCTGGATCCCGAATGAAGGTGCAGAATGGCAGCAAAGGCTCAGGACTGCAGAACAAGACGTTCCATTGTGAAATCTGTGATGTCCATGTTAATTCAGAAATTCAGCTTAAACAGGTAACTTGCATGTATCTGGAGCTCTTTGTTGGTTGAAGTTACATTGCAGTGTTGTAGGTGCAGTGTAGGGCTGTGTGAGGATGTATTGGTGAATATTAAATGAACTTAGTATTTCTTATCTGTCTTCCCACAACTATTTCTAAATATTTCATCATAGGTCAAGTTCACCTTATTATTTTAGTTGGGAAAAATGGGATTGATAGTTGTAAAAGCAGAGGTGTCAGTATCAATGAATGATATAGCAAATCTCATTTAAAAGTTTTCTGTGGTTCAAGATAGGGATTTGAATCTTGTTCTCCTAACTATAAGAAATTCTGGGTTGAGGTTCCCTGAATGCATCTTTCGGTGCTGTTTTCAGTCTGCTGTAATAATGTTTAATGCTATGTGAGAAGGAAAACATGTCTCAAATCTATTGATTTGGGACAATCAGCAGTAGTACAATACTGTGGATATGTCTGAATTATGTAGAACAACATTATCATTAGCAGTGTGGCTGTTGTGTGCCCGTGGAGCTGTTCTCTGTCTGAGCCAATTAGCCCTGGGTTCAGAGCTGTGCCCATACAAATGCAGTGATTCTGGTACCCAAATGGGAATCTCTGATTGGATGGTGCTGTGCTGTGTGAATGTGTCCTCTCATTCCCTGTTTTCTAGTTAGCTCTAAGATAATTTCAAATGCATGTGTAGACATATCCCCAGGTACTGGTTCTTCCTTCAGCTAATATTGAATTGTTTACACAACTGAACAGTATCAGCAAGATGGAAATTTACCTCTTACTTTTGAATATCCCAATGACCTAGTGATTACAGCTCTGCCTGGTTTAAAGCTCCTCAAGTGGAAAAAGGAAATACTAACCAAAATATCAATAATTTGCAGACCCTGTCTTCAATCACAAAATATGCTGTATTTAATTAGTTTCTGATTCTCTATTTGATATGCTCCAAATTGTTATGTTTCATTCAGCAAAACTCATCCTTGCTCTCTATAAAGAGCCTACTTTATCTTACAAACAGGAGCTTAGGCATATCCTGCTGATAAATCAGTTTCAAACTCAAAACCGAGAAATGTTTAAAGAGCTAATTAAATGTGAGGATATTTATTTCAGCACATTTCCAGCCGAAGGCATAAGGACAGAGTTGCAGGAAAGCCTATGAAACCTAAATACAGTCCTTACAACAAACTGCAGCGCAACCCAAGTATTTTAGCAGTAAGTATTTTTATTTCTCATCACTGTCTGTGTGAATTTGTGACCTTGGGGACTCCCACTGCACAGAGACAGGAACATGACAGACCTGATGCTTCTGCAGCCTCTCTTCCCCTGCAGGCTGAGTCTGCATAGGAATCAAATTTGAAGATGGTTATGTGTTCTGTCTGCTCAGTCCAAGGCATGCAGACAGCCCTGCAAGTGTTATTTACTGCTAGAAAGAAAGGAATAGTCAGTGGAATGGGAAATGAACCATGTGCCCTATGGAAAGGTATCAGCTGTACTGGCCAAGGGCTCTTCTCTTGGAAGGCAGCAGTGGGTATACTCTGTCTTTTTGCACACCTGAGAGAGCTATAAGTTAATGATGGATGCAGTCAGGGAAAAGGACATAGGACGTTAAGATAAAAAATACTAATGCTCATTCTCTGCATACAACAAACCAGGATGCTGTGTGGATGTGTGAGTTGGTGCAAAAGAACCATCAGGTTTTCAGGAGAATTGACTGCCTGTATTTCAGGCCATGTCTGTCACTGATATCAAACACCTCTCCTGTCTCTGTGCCACTGGCCAATGCCTGTCACACACACCTGCATTTCCAGGAATCCCCCAAGCTGGTCCTGCTGATCGTCTGCAGCCAGAGTTCAGGCTGGCTCTAGCATAGCACAGTTTGTATGTTTATTTGCTCATGACACAGCAAGTGTTTACTGGAGAAAAGTGCTTGCCACCTATGGCACAAAAAACAGTGTACAGGCTGAAAAGAAACAGATGCAAATGTGTGTAGGTAAGAGAAAGCATGTGGAAAGCCTGTAAATGCTAAAATATTGATGTGTCTTTGTGATTGTTTAGAGATAAATGAAAATGCTGTAGGCCTCCTCTAAGTCTCCCCACTTGATAGGTTCTAGCCATGCTAATATTCTTCACTTGTAAAATACATCATTTTATCATCTATTGCATAAGGAGAGACCACCAATTATAAAGGAAGAACACGAGTATTTTTGCTTCCACAACTGAATGATTGTAGTGCAAAGCATTTTTAGTGATATAGATTTGAGTGTATATATTTCTGATTAGCTGTTTCACCACAAGCACCACCAATGCTTGTAGATCCTATGTAGAGTCATACATATACATATATTTCAGAAAAAAGTTCTTTTGGGCATCAATCTTAAATAATATTTCTACTTTGAAAAGAGCTGGTCTGCATTGGAAGGCGCTAATCTGACTGGTGTGATACCACCTTCCCATCTTGTCCAATCTTCTTTTCTACAATTCATTTTTGGAAGTGGAAAATTGGACTTTTTATATTGAAATCTTAATCATGAGGGTGTTTTTAATATTTCATGCACACAGTTATAATTTATATAAAGTTACTCACTTGCAAATTATGCTTCTTTCTAAACATCAGTGAGATGGTCCCTAGACTCAAGAGATTTATTTATATTTAAATATAGGATTTGGTTGCTTTAATTGCCCTGGGAGCAAGAGGACAGTGCAGGTAACATTTCTGAGCAGCTGGTAAGAGGTTTCTGTGGAAAGCCACAGTGTCCCCTATGCCAGGGTTCACTTTTTCCCTCGTGCAAAAGTGGGCGTTGGGAGAACTGTATTGACAGTGCTTTTGTGTGTGTGTGTTTCATTCCAGGCAAAACTTGCATTCCAGAAGGACATGATTAAGCCACTGGCACCTGCTTTCCTCTCCTCTCCTCTCGCTGCAGCTGCAGCTGTGTCATCAGCTCTGTCCCTCCCTCCCCGGCCCTCGGCATCCCTGTTCCAGGCACCAGCAATCCCGCCAGCCCTGCTCCGGCCAGCCCACGGGCCCATCCGGGCAACGCCGGCCTCCATACTCTTTGCACCATACTGATTTATTGGTGTGGGAAAGAGATAGCTATGGCCAGTACCAAGGGCAAAGGAAGGCAGGAAAGGGGTTGAGGTTTTAAAATGTTTCTCTTTTGCAATGCCATCCAGCATGACACCTCATCCAACCACATCATAAAATCCATCGTTGGCGGCACTGCGTTTTGGAGTCTAGACAACTCTGTCTTCTCTCTGTCTCTATTTTTTTAATCAAAATGGCGTGATTTGCTTAAAAATTAAATTGCTCATAAATTTTGTACCATTAAAGATTCATGCATCTATTCATTTTTTTCTTTCTTTTTTTTTTTGTTTTGTTTTTGTTTTGTTTTGTTTTTCAATTTGTATGATGCACCTTGGAATCAAGGAACATAAAATATTTTCCTGACAGACTTGAAAACTAGGGTCTTCCTCACTCACACCTATGTAAATACTTCTCTGAAAAGGAACGGGGTATAATCTAATGTGGAAAAAAGGAAAAGGCAAATGAACCAAATGCTTGATTGCAGATAACATCTCAAGAAAGAATTGCATCCATTATTTTCATGTGCTCTTGTTGACAGGGATTGTGTGCTGTCCTAGACCCCAGTACTGGTGTATCTTGTGTAGTACTACAGATGTACCATGTCTGATTTTAATATTTTTAATTTCTGTGCAAATGTTTGAAAGCAATGCAATGCTGAAGCTTTTATTATTTCTTTTGTGTCATACTTTATTTAGAGAAATCAAGAATAGAAAGCCATATAACATAGAGTTAAGATTACTGCTTGTTTGCTACTTTCATTTAACTTATTTTTGTTGTTTCTTCACTGGTGTTGCTAAGCAATGTTTAAAGAGAAAAAAAGCTTTTCAATTGCACATTGCCACAGCTCACATGCGTTGTTCCAGAAGACAATGGATCCATGTGTTTGTACGTAAATATCCTGTTTTCTCAATTTCTAACTAGTTTCCTTTGTAACGATGCTGCATAACATTGTGGCTCCCTAATGCAATAATGTACAGAACATAAAATATTTATAATTGACCATATTCTCTGTTTACTGAATATATTGCAGTAATGTCCCACCTATCTTCTTACCTCCCCAACCCTTTTATAAAGGTGAATCAATATGCAGTGCTCAGACTGGAGTTGTTATATGATAATGGGGACTACAGGTGGAAGAAAGAGGAAAAAAAAAAAAAGAGAATTAACTTTTAGAGTGTCTTTATCAGCAATCCATAATAGTAAGATGTCTGTGTATTTTTTTAAATGTACCTTTTCAATAAAATAATAAGAAAATTATTTGTGCTTACTGTGTTTTAATTGGAACAGGAAAAAAAAAGCCTGAAACAAATTTAGCTAAAGGAGTCTTCCAGGAGCAGACAAAGCATCAGAGTTGCAATAAAGTATAATTACAGAACCTGTGTTTGTTTCCCTTGTGTTTTAATGTCTTTCCCTCACTGCAGCCTGTAACAGCTTTTACTGAAGCTTTTTTGCAGCAAGACTGTAAACATTCCCATCGGAGTTTTGGAGGAAGACACGGCGGAGACAGGTGTGTGATTATGTGAGTGTTTTACTGTACCACCAAAATGCTGCACCATGGTTGTGCCATTGCTAATGGAGATTAAGGATTAACTTTAAAACCAGCCTGGGCAGACTTGAGACTGTAGAAGCAGGTGGCTTGGGAGCCAGGACTTGCTCTGAAGTATGGGCAAAGCATGCAGTTGCTTGAGCCAGCAGCAAGCTTTTGAAGGGAGGTATGTGGGGAAGCCTTGAACTTATCTTTTTTTACTGCTTAAAAGCTTAATCTATTCTTTAAAAGCCTGCTCTTTGTTAATAAAAAGTGGAAAGTAAGGAGTACAAGAGTAAAAAAACTCAACTGTAAGGCTGTTAATGTTAATACAAAGCCAACAGGGCCATTACAAATCCACAAAGGCCAAGGAAGAAAAAACTTCAGAAACTTTATAGTGCAGATTCACAGACCAAGACAAACCTCATAGTAACAACATTATTAGAGACCATTTTCTGTATAATTCTCCCCAATTACCCTGTTCTGTGGAGCTGTCAGTTGTCTTGTGAGAGGATAATTCACTGGAGAATCACCTACCAAAGGGGTAGGGAAGGGAATCCAAGCTTTTAGCATCCTCTGGGAGAGCAGTTGACTTTGTATTAATCTTGTGGACTCTGAGACTCACAGGGTTACAGGTAGATACCCTGCCATGTGCATCTCTTTGTGCCTGGTTTTGCAGGGAGTTAATCCTATCAGGAGCCTGTTGCTGTCCAACCTGAGCTAGGTTTACAGATCTCTGTATTTTAACTGGTTCCTCAGGAAACAAGAGTTGTCTGTGTATTAAACTGCTGTTCTTTTCATTTTGTATTCTACTGTTGATGATAAGAAATTTAAAGTCATTACAGTTTCTGCAATTGAAAATGTTCCTATATGAAATAGAAAAAAGGAGAGGGGACTGGAATAAGTGTGTGTATACTTCTTGGACAGCTGATTATTTTAAAGAGCATCTTAAATGGAGAAACATTTGGGTCATGAAGGGTGTAGCAATGTGTTATGTCATTCAGCAATGAAAGGAATTAATCTGTGAAATATAAGGAGCTAAAAAATGTGATTGCGAACCCAGGAAGATTCTTAATCAAAACTCTGTGTTAACTTGCATTTTGTGTGTTGAAACTCTGCTTGCCACCAAAGTTTTGTCTGCAACATGCAGGACCAAGCATTTGAGATGATAATTACAGGGAAAATGGTAAATCCTCCCATTATGCCTGCTGGGATCTCTCCTTTTAAAAGTGAGCTTTACAAGAGAAAGAAAAGTTGTATCATACTCAGGCAAACACAATCAGCAGCTTTTTTGTGGTGTTAGGATACCTTCTCCTGAAGTGTTACATCATGACACTTGGCTAGCAATGAAATTCATGCATTTGTTGTTAGAGATAACAAGTATTGAAATTTAATATTGGCAGTGCAGTTAGCTTTTTGAGTAAGATATCAAATGTGGAAACCACTAAGGTAATCAGGTTACATTAATGGGATCATATCCTCTGGCCCATCTGTTATTCTAGATTTGGTGACTGCACTCTGAGCTGCAGGTTGTTCCTGTATGAAAAGTCAAAAGTTACAAGGGCACTCTGTGGGTCAGGGATTATCACCATCTTTCTGTAGCAGAAAAAGAAGATACAGACACATCAGCAGGAACTTTCTGCTGCTAATTATGACTGGATCATGGTCTCTGTATCATGAAAGATTTTCACAAAGGTAAATTGTGATGTGGTCCGCTAGTGTGTACAGACTGAAGATTTATATGGACTGCTTTTTTAAAAAGAAAAATAATGGTGATAGGATCTTCCATAGCTGCTGCAGATCACTAGTGTGTGCATGTCTCATTTCTTCAGGTCAAAATAAGAATAAAATCTTTCCAGTTCTGGTCAGACAGCAAGAGAAGACAGGAGCTAGCATGGGCATTGCCCAGTTGATCTCACCTCTTTTACTCTGATGATAGTGTTACACTGGGCCCATCTACTGATAAAGTAAAAGGCAGGTCCTTTAAGAAAGAGACTTTTCATTTAAAATAAGTTGCCTTGTTTTACAACCTTGCAATCTGATCTTGAGCTTTGAATTTTATAGTGAGAAAGTTTTGCAAAAGATTTTGTCACATTTTTCTGGGGGAAAAAAAGAGCATGGTGGTTTTAAACTCTGCAGGAAGTGTTCCGCTCTCTTTATGGATCTGGCAATAACCCAGTGAGCTTTACTGCATAACTTTTGAACATGTCACCTTGAATAAGTGAGGTACTTCACTATTTATTCATGCCTGGTTGGACATTAAATCTCCACAGCCATCATCTGCTCACAGTGGTCACAATAAATTTCTTACTGTGGCTTCTATATTTTTTAAAACTATTTTTTGCTTAATGCTTTTGTTTCAAGTGACAGCTGAAACATCCTCAAGTATTTCTTGGAATGACTAGGGTTTCAGGTAAAACTAATTTTTTGAGTGCCTAGAATTCTTCTATATTACAACGTTTTATTATTAAATTAACTCTGTTTTAGAAATGTTTATATTTGGCTTTGTGTCATATTCATATTTATTTGTATTGATAGGGTGCTGTGCTGGATGCCAAGAGCCAGGGCCTGCTGAGAACCTGAAGTGGAGGAGGCCAATCTGAGACTGCTGCTTTTGAGAGGCTGCAGCTGAGGGAGGTCTCCTGGGACTGTGAAAAGGACAACTTTATGTGTGTCTTCAAAAGTGTCAAGAGTGAGGATCTGGGCACGTGGAAGCAGGTAGGTGGTTGGGATTTGCCAGTGTGGGTTGGCAGAGAACAAAAGCACATCCAGAAGGCAGAGTGCTGCCTGGCTGCTGTGGCAGACCTGTCTGCACAGCCAAGGGGAGCCAGGTGCTCTGAGGCTGGCTTTGGTCAGGCTCCAACAGCAGCTCTCCCAGAATCCCAGCAGCAAAGGCAGGGATTTGTACAGTGAGTGTAGGACAGCCTGGGCCACCAAGCTCCAGGAGCTGGACAGCTGCTGGCAGCCTGTGACAGCCTCTTCTTGCTCATAAAAGATGTCATTTTTGGTTAAGGCTTCTCCCCAGAGCCATCCACTCAAGTTACTTCTCCATTAAGACACTTTTCTCTCCTCCAACCGTGAGAGGGGGAACATATTCCCACTGTTCAAGGATTGACTTCTGCCATCCAATCTCTTGTCATCCCATGTCTGAACCTATTGCTGTATTATCCTGCCTCACCCCCTGATTATATCAGCTGACTCTCCTTCCTTGACCACACCAAGCCATGCCTTTGTTTTCCCAGCCCTCTATCAGGCTCCTAGGTATGAGTTTCTCATAGCTTGTCAAGATGTCAGCTCCCTTCTCCATCCCCTGAGTGAACTCTGTTTTCATTTTCCAGTAGGTGCTGGTAAGTTTTTTCCATTCTGCCCTTGAATTTAAAAGTTCAACTCCCTAAACTATAAAGTCACCAAAAGTCCACCTTCCATTTACTTCCTGAAGCTCAGTTATGGCAGCAAAAATCCAAACCCACCTCCTACCCCTCCTCTGAAATGAACCACTGCCACTGCAGGAGAGTAAAACTGTCATGAGATTCTTTGATGTCAGATTTTAGCAAATAAGAAAGCCTAAGAATAGGGGACAGCATAACAGTGACTCTTCTTATTTTATCTGTCTAAACTCTGTCAACCTTGACTGTACTAAGCACATTTCCTGGCAGATATGATGCTTGCCTTAGAGAGTCAGTGATGCCTGCAAACTCCTGCTTTTCAGGATATATTATCTCTTCAGGAAGGGAGGTGGCAGCTTGATTCAAAACTATTTTTCATGTTGAACTATGCCAAGTCAGGTTTACGTATGCAATTTGAATTTTGAAACCTTCTCTAACGTTTTGTGCAAAGGCTGAATGAAAAATGGATCTTGGTTGCTTGACTTCACTGGAGCTGCTCAGGGGCTCTCACAGTTGAATAGTGTGAGTCTACCCCTTGCCCAGCAGGGCCAAGGAAATCGTGGGGGTTTGTTGTATGTGAGAACAAATGCACTGGCTCACCTCTGCTCTTTCTTGCTGGTATAACTCCAGTGGGAGTTACGCTCCTCTTTGGAACACAGTCCAGCCACCCTGGAGAACAGCACTGCTTGCAGCTATGGAAAAGTTAATTCTCCAGAGTCTCTCAAGTCCTCCTTTCCAGCGGTTTTTCCTGCATCTTGTCTTCCTGCCTCTGATTGCAGAGGCAATCAGAGTTCATGTAGAAAACCCCATCCAGGATGAGGTTTACCTGTGGCTTTCCCAGGTGCGTGTTTGCTGCTGAATTATTCATTCCCCAAGGAAAGGGAGATGGGAACAGGAACACCATGCCTGACACCAGGCTGAACTTCATTAGCAAGTACTTTTAACCTGTGATGGAAAAAAACATAAATCCCAGACTCCAGTTCCTTGCTAAACAGACTTCAGTTTTGCTCTCCCCCTTCTCCCCTACCCACTTTTGACAAATACTTGAGGGCAGGAGACC
The DNA here is from genome assembly GCF_027477595.1 of Haemorhous mexicanus. Lineage (NCBI taxonomy): Eukaryota > Metazoa > Chordata > Aves > Passeriformes > Fringillidae > Haemorhous > Haemorhous mexicanus. The sequence goes on along the minus strand of NC_082348.1, from coordinate 23,048,588 downwards.
ATGCAAACACAGAGACTTTCTACCATGTGTGCCCTTGTGATGCCAGTCAAGGCACCTGGCTCATAAATCAGCTTCAGGGATTGCTTTCTGTAAATTGTTTAGTGTGGGAGATCCTGATTAGTGGTAGCAAAGGCACCAGAATTGTTCAAATGTAGAGAGTGATAAGAATTACATCCACATTTTCAAATGAAAAAGTTCATTTTAAAATAATGACTTGCTGTTCCCTCCCTGGGACTGAATGCTGGGAATGCTCTGGTGCCTCCTAAATCATCAGAGCTGGCCTGCTCTGCAGTCTTCTGTCATGGGAAAAAAAGCATTAAATAGTTTTAGTCTCCTGAAAATACTCACCTCCTTAAATATGTCACCTGCCATTGCTCTTATGTATTTTTCAAAGGAATTCAAGGGAAATTTGAGAGCCTTTAAATCTGCATTGCAGCTGCTTGCTGTGTGCTAGGATGGTGCTCCAGCAGTTTGGGGAGGAGGCAGCAGGATGAGAGTGGGCAAGGAGGCTGCAAGAGAAGAGGGAGCTCTCCCTGCACTGCAGTGAGGTGTGAGAGGTGCAGTGAGGTGTGAGAGGTGCAGTGCATTATTCATTTGAGGGGAATACATTTACAAACACAACTGTCAGGCTTTGCTTACATTGTCAGTGAGCAAAAAGTTAGTTGTGATTTGAAATGCACTTCAGTTGTCACTTTAAGACAACTTTCAAGTGAAGACTTATACTAAGGAGCAGTTTTACAGATGCTTGATAGATCTAATGAAGTGGACCATTCCTCAGTGCCAGGAACTTCTCTACTCCAACCCATTCTACTGGCATTTCTTTTTCTGTGTCTCAAAATATATTTGCATGCTAAAACACTCCATTTCTTTCCTCTTTTTCTTTTGCTAGGGCTACAATATTAACTGCCAAATCTTAGCCTGTGACTTGAAAAAGCTCTGATGGGCAGTAAGCTCAGAAACCCTACTCATTATCCACAAGGCACATTTACATTTGCTATCAACATCTCCCGAGTTGGCAAATGTTCCAAGTCAAGGAATTACCAGAAAGCAATGACAAAACTGGGATAGTGATGGTTGTTTCTTTCTATTCACATGCATGTGTTTATTCTAAAGTAGACATTCAGTTCCCTACTTCTGTAACATAGAACATTGATATTGAAGATAGAACCTTAATAGAACTTGAACTTGGTATTGACATGGCCAGACATCCTTTAAAACATGCCACATTGAAAATTTATTTCTTGTTTGACCACATCTTAAATTATCTGATTCTTCCAAATTATACTTGGATATTTCCAGAGAGTAAGGTCAAAAGAAATGGACTACAGATAGCAAATAAAGTTTCTAAGAAGGTAGGAACAGAAAAATTGCCATCATCTTTCATTTTAGGAATATATTTTACCACATTGTCAAAGGAATTATCTTATGACAGAGAACATGAAAATCATCAAACTTTTTTTGGTTGGTATTTGGAAAGTTGATAGTGGTGATTGTTCCCACCTTCTCTCAGCTCTTGGCTGCATGCTTTCAACAAGCAGTTCACACAATGATGTGTTCCAACACATCAGCTACTTGCTCTCTAGTTTGATTTAAAATAAGAAAATTTTGATTCTGTGAGTGTCTCTTTCACATGCAGTGGAGACAAAGGGAGTTTTTTTATATTGTGTGCTCTTGAAAAGAAACACCAGGACCTTAAAAGCAGCTAGTGATTTTTGGAAAAAAAGGAAGACAGGGGCAGCTCTAGCAGGACTGAGTCAAAGCAGTGTGTGAAACAGACTGCCAGGGCCCTGTGCTGAGGGGCAGTCAGCCTCTTGTCCATTATCTGTTATTAAAGGGAATGGCTGAGAAAGTAAATTGGAGATCACATCACAGTTCTCTTCTTTGTCTTAGCAAAGATGAACAGTGATGCCATTCTCCTCAAGCAGCTGAGTTCCTGGCCACAGCTTTTGGAAATCTTGAACGCTTGGCTTCTCTGATCTTTGGCATTTATCCTGCAGCTCATGACTGTGGTGCAGTCAGCCCTCAGTGTGGCACACAACCTGGAGCCATGCATTAGCTGATCTCTTTGAAGTATGGACAGCGATTATAAAGAGAAAAAATCAAATTGTAACAGCAGAGCAGTTTGATTTTCTTATTTCTGTCTACTGTTAAGAGGGCATGATGCTTGTTCTGCATATACTGCTGATAGAGGGATTTTCCCCCTGTTTCCTGGGATGAATCTTCTTATTTCTAGCAGCATTGAAACAAGTAAACAAACAAAATGTTCCTGCTGTGTTGAAACTCAATTTTCAGAGTTAAACCTTGGAATAACAAGACTGACTATAGTCCCTTTAGAGGATAAAGAAGCCAAAAAATTAACACCACCACTTCCCAGGAGAAATGAATTTCTTCTTGGCACTGATTGAAAGTATAGAGGGTAAATGTGAAGCTCCAAAGAAATCTCTTTGTAGGCATTTTAAGGGGTTGAGAGCTGCTGCCAAGCATTTCAGCAGTTCCCACAGAGACTTCATACCAGGAGGACAACAACAGACCAAAGACAAGCTCGGTAGAGCTTGTCACACCTGGAACAGCTGGATGTAGGTTTATAATAGAAATATTCAGTCTGCTAAGAAACTTTCAGATTGATTAAAAAAAAATAAGCAAAAGGAAGATAAAATATGATTTACTGTTGCATGCAGATTTCACACTGAGCACCCTTCTTTGGTTTCCTCTTTTTAGGCGTATTCTTATGTACTGAAAATAATTTTTAATATTCTCAAGATATGGCTAAATTAGAAGAATTCTTTGAGCTTTTTAATTAGGTGGAATCTGATTTTGTAGTTAATTTTTCAAAGAGTATTTTCAAAGAGTCCTCCCATACTGTTATCAATCTGCCCAGTGCCTTCTCCTGGAGATCCAGCCTTGGCTGCAACAAGGAGCCTTGAAACTGAAGTACACAGCTCAGCCCCATGTTCTGACATGGCCTTTGCTCATCTCCTGAGGAAGGAAACATACAGTGCACAAAAATGTCATAGAACTTCTGCATAAAGGAATTTCATCTAGGGAATTTCCTTTCCTTCACTAATCCAGGAAGGAAGGAAACAGGAAAGAGGGGGATTGGAAAGAACTGCACCCCTAAAATCTGTAGGTCTCGGGTGAGAAGAATCCTTGCAACCTCACTGCAGCTGTCTCACCAGCTATGCTCCTCCCATAGTCATGCCCATTGAAAAGAAAATCAAGAATCTGTATGTTAGAAATTCTGACTTGATGTGCAGATAAAGACTAACCATCTGTGATTCCTTCTAAAGTTCCATGCTACCTTGAAATGCAAAACTAGGATAAAAGTGTAACTCTGTCTAGTTGCACTAGGGATATTTGATTTATTCTGCATCTCAGAGCAAAGGAAGTAATGCAGAGAGATGGATTTTCTTGTGGCCAGCTGATGTTATTTTAAGATGAGTGCAGTTAAACTTGCATGTAGCTCTTCCCCCTTTAGCACTACAGCTCTAAGTTGCAGAAGTTCTGCATGTCTGTAAAACTGAGTCTGCTAAGGCTATGTTTTAAATATACTGCATGTGCAAGAATTATTTAATTAGGAGAACCAACATTGCTTCCCTAAAAACACACCAATGAGAAATATGTCATTAAAAGAAAAAGATACTTTTCTAAATCACTTGGCTGATTACTATCCTAAAGTAATTAATTACTTCAGAGTTTACTGTTATAAGTCAATAAAATTGTTTTCCACAGAACTTAATGAGATATTTAAAAGTATAGTATATGATAAAATCTTACTTGTGAAAAGACATATTAAAAACTTAACCTGACCTGATATTTATCATAATGTAACAAAAACACCAGTGATTCTTTTGTATAGGCAAATACTTTTATACTTAATTAGAGCCCATGAGCTAAATTGGAAAGAAAAAGCCCAAAAGCCAAATGCAAAGCCTTAAATCTGGAATTATTTATTTAATCTGGAGCCAAGTTACACTGGGCTAAGATCTGTGAACAGTGGAGATGAATATACCATGATGCAGTTAGAAGTAGTATAAAATTCTGTTGAAAATGTTCTGCTGAATGAAATTATGGCAGTTTGAAAAAAACAGGTGGAAACCCAAAGCACCTTGAGCTGGAGAGAAAATTAGATGTAAGATCCAAGAACCTCTCAAGCTGGATTATGATTGATTTTCTACAGAAATTCCAAACATAACTCAGCATTGACAATGGAAGTCTAAAGTCTAAAGCAAGTTGGATTCACCCTGGGCTGGGACTAGGACTTCCCTAGAGCCCTAGGAAGGTGCAGAATGGTGCAAATGGATTGCAAAGGACAGTCACCCACAGCAGATCCACCCACATCTGGCACAGCAGTTCCTGCATATCAGCAGAAATACCCTTGGGAAGCCACCTGTGATGCCCCTGCCAAGTCCTGGCCTGCTCATGCAGGAAGCAGGTTGGTACTTGTCTGCCTCAGCTGTGGCATTTTGAACCATCCAAAACCCCTGGTGGCAATTCCTGCCCCTTGTCATTTTGTCCAACTAAGAAGTGAGTCAAAGAGGGTGTAAATGGATATACAGCTCTCAATATGTGTGCTGTGTGCCAGTTTAGGCTCATTAGCCAGTGTGTAATTATGCCTGATTTCACATCACTCCTGAACTTGATCCATTAAGGAAACTTTTATTCTCTGAGACAGCAATAACTTGACCTTAAATGAACTGAATGTAAAATTGCCTAGTGATTGATTTTTCCATTCAATTATTTTTCCTTCAGAAGTTAAATTTAAATGTGGCACTTTACAGTCGACAGAATCTAGGTCAGATAGATGGGATATTAATAATAACCCATCCTGTGTGAAATCTAGGGGTTATACTTAGCAGTAAATTCAGTTTATGGAATTCTCTGAAGACTGGATTTTATGTAAGCTGCCATCTCATGCCAGGCAAAGGCACAGGCCAGAGTTTCCCAGACTCTTCAGTGCTGACCTGGGACCCCTTCCTGCCTGGTGTGCTTCCTTCCTCACTGGGCATCAGGGGTGTGGGAAGTAGAGGGTTTCTGGATCAAGACCCTTCTTTGCCTTGTTTAATCAGTTTTCTCTCTCTCTCCTCATAGAGATTGACTGAAGAAGACGCTGCTGTTCGCCCTGCATAAGAATAACTGCAAATGAAGACATAGGGAAATCCCAGAGGGAAGCAGGATCTTGTGCTGGCCCAGTCAGAAGCCAGCTGAGTTAAAAGGTGTTGGACAGAATCCAGTCCAGCTAAAGCACCTCAAATGGGAAAAATCCAAAACTAGACCTATCAGGAATGATAAATCAATTAAAATGTTGTATGAGGTGAAACAAAATAACAAAAATTTGGAAAAATGTAATTTGTTTGTGCCTTGGACCTGGTTTGCTTGTCTGAAAGATACCAAAGACTTCAGTGGTGCTGGTCTTTCCTTACTGTGATGTTCTTTCTCTAGATTGCCAGTAGATGATATCCAAGAAATCAGTGGCTGTGGCACCTTGGCACCCTGCTGGCTGGGCAAGCTTTGCTCCCATGCAGATAGCAAGGGGGATAGCAAGATCCCACAGGGCCTGGCTGCCTGGGAGAAGTGAGGGCAAGCTTCTTCCTTTGTACCAGGTGTCTAATTAACAGCCCTGGGGAACACTAATTCATTCAAGCTTCTGGTTCAGATGAAAAGAAGGAAATGCCCTATGCAATAAATTTATGTAGAAATGGAGAACTGGCCAAGGGACAGCCTACAGAAATGGGTAGTTTGACTGTGACAGGTAGAAACAGTGTTGAAAATTTTTGTTGAAAAGAAATGAAAATTTGGAGAGGGGGAGACAGAGAACAAAGATGAAGAACTACATTTGTTTGGGAAAAAGTTACTTCACAGTCTACCAGGAAGAGAGGAAGGAAGTAAGAACTTTTAAAATGAAACCCTGGAATGAATGTGTCCTATCTGATGCCTTTCCAATTTGTTTTTTATCCTGTAGATCTCGTGGGAGTTCCAGTGGCTGGTTGAAAACCCTTTAAGGCCAGACACAAGAAGAATGACTTCTTCCAGGCTTGCTAATGAGGACTGTAAATCCAGGCAGACTTTGGGATAACTCCTAGCAAAACCAAAGGTAGGCTGGTGTCACCCACCACGGTGCAAACGTCTGCAGCCTGTGGTTTGCGTTCTGTTGCTGCCATGCAAAGTCCAGCTAAACAAAGAAAGCCATGGGGAAATCAGAAGTGTGGTCCCCTTACAGTGACAGTTTATTGGCAGCTAATGACACCCCCCCATACACCTCCCCTCGCACACCCCCGAGTTCCCAAATCCTTCAGGAAGCGCGAGCCCCGGTGCTGGTGAGCATTCGGATGACACCTGGTGGCAAAATTAGAAAAACACACCAGAAATGGAATCACAAATGGGTGATAGCCATGTTCCTGAAACTAAAGGGAAATTAAATCCCCGGGGAACTAATGTGCACTAGAGGCTGGTAGTTAAAAGTGGAAAATAATATGCTAGGAATGAAATGGAGAAGCCTAATAACATTGCTTTAAGAGGCAAACCCAGCTCTGATAAATGCATTACAAATCTGTCTAGAGCAGTCCTTAAGGAGGAGCCATAACCAGCTCTGCAGGATCAGTTACTGCCTGCTCAAAAAGAACTGTGAACAGCAGCAAGAGAGGATTAATTCCTTCAGTTCAGTGAAGTTTTCTCCTTGGATACCATTTAAGTGACTTCCACCATTGTTCATGTGAAGTAACCAGGAACATGAGCATCAGGGCAATAAATACCTGAGTTCCAGATAAGCATTTTTCATGTGAATTTGATGTGGAGCAATCTCTTTTCATTTTGGGTTTGTCTCTAATCACCTTGTAGCAGGTGGGGAGAAGGGGCCTGCACAGGGCAGCCTTCCCCAGCATTGTCTGGAACCTGCCAAAGTGGCCAGGGAAGGAGCCACAGGCCCCCTCCATGAGCTGTGGGCAGGCTGAGGATGTTACATTTATGTCCTTTATTACCAAGCTGGATCTGTGAGGCTATTAAAGTGAAACACCAGTTACAAGCCTCGAGAAAGCCCTTTCATTGATGAAAGGGTTTAGTGTTTTACCTTTGTTTCATTTCTCAAACATGCTCCTTCTGCACCTTGCTGATGATTTACTGAGAGCAGACTGTCACTGCTGTCACAGTTCTTCAAAATACTCCAGATGTCTACCCTGTCTCATACAACTATCCCATTCACCCTAAAGGTTTCCATTACGTGGCTTTTAGCTCTTCTGCATTGTGCATTTACGTGCTGTCTTCCCTTGGCTTTATGGAAACAGCCCTGAAATCACCAGAGGAGCTTCAGTTTAGCTTCTGATTGCCACGTGATATCTGCAGATACATGGTGTGGACTGGGAGATGTGGGCACAGCACGGGAGGCTGTGAGGACCCTGCTGTTCATATTCTCCTGCTCCTCTCCTGCTGTGCCACGCAGTGAAAGCACTGGGGCTGCATTCAGCCTGCCACAGCTACTGCTGAGGGCACAACCAAATTACCAGTTTGGGATGGCTCAGTGAACTGAACACTCATTTAACAAATGTAGTAACTCACACTTCACAGCGAAGCAGCGAAATTAAATTGTTGGGTTTCTCTTTGTTTTAATTCTCTGAAAATTTCCTGGCTGGTCAATTATCTGAGGGCACCAGGCTTAATGATTTGTACATGATGACACGTGCTGCTATCAGAATGTCCTCATTTTCACTCTGTAATATCACAGTTAAAGGTCAGCAACTATTTCAGTCTCAGGACTATAAGCTAGAAAAGAAAGCAAGCAGGGAACTTCCAAAAGCTTCCTTCCTCCCACAACCTCTCAGTAATTTCTTTCCTGATGGGACAATATCCTAAAATTTAAAATCTTGGTTTGGGACTTTTAATCTCATTTTAATATTTTCCCATGGTGAATAACATATCAGTCCTGCTTATGTGGAGTTTTTTATAATTATACTATTTAAACAGGTCAAACAAAAAGAAAGTGAAGAAATAAAATATTAATATCTTCACAATTTGTAAGAGAAGTCTGTGTCCAAGCTCTAGCTATAAGCAAGAGTTATTTTTTCCTGACAAGTAAGGAGAGGTAAATGAGAGCCCTTGTCTTGGCTTAGATAGCAGGGATGGATATGCAGAGATCTGTTTGCCCTTAGGGCTGAACTGGATCTTTACACCCCCTGAGCTGCTGCAGCCCCCCATTCAACCCTGCTGGAGCTGCAAGAGCAGTGATGTGCCCAGGATGGGTAAGGGAAAGGTGCAGCACTCCTCAGCCCCCGTGCAATATCTGCTCTATGCCAATGCTCCAGCAGAAAATAATAAAACAACCTGTTCTTTGTGCTAACTGAGGTTACCACAAGAGGCAATGAGCTTAAATTCCAGGAAGATTTAAATAAGATGTTAGGAAAAAATTCTCATGGTTTGAGTGACTAAGCATTGGCATAGGTTGTCAAGGCTTTGTTCTTAAAACCTACAACAGAGGAGATTTCACAATCCCTAGGCAAACTTTTGCCAAAAAATGACTCACTGCAGCGGAATGTGTTGATTGACACCTTGAGATCCCTCACCACTCTCGATTTTAATAATCTGTATAAACACAGTTCATTGATTTGCTGCTTTGTTCAATCATTTGACATCTAAGCCCCAGTAATTACATCAAACATCCTGTATCAGCTGCTCGATGGCTGCATTGCACAGTGCTCGGATGCATTTTTACTAATTGGCTGCTTCTCTTTCATTATTTAATGTGTATTAACTTTTAGCCTGACTCATAGAGAACACTTCAAGTACAAGAGCCAAGCAATAATTAGAGCTGTTAAAAATACATTACAGCAAAAAGTAGAAACCAAGAATGATGAGTGGCATATTTGCTGGTTTTTTTTCCCAGAAGCCCCCAGTGTGAAAGATTATATGGTATCAACCTCTCAAATAACAATGGGGGCATGTGGCCTTCCTATTTAATAAATGTATTTCCATCAAGAATTCACTCTATTTTGTATGGAAAATACCAGTAATTCAAGAGTTAATAGTAACTGTGAAGAGCTTTCCCCAGACTAGTAGTCTGGCAGGACCAGCAACTTCTTAGAGCCTTTCTGCTCCTTTTCCTGCCAGATACCTGGTAGCCCAGAAATGATATCTACTGACAGTGACCATCTAGGACAGCTCTTGACTTAGAGGGACAGCTTCTTAACTGAAAATTTGTATAAAGCTGAAGTTGCACTGATATGAAAAGTCATCTTTATTTTGTGTACAGGAAAGATGAAAATAGTTGTCTGGCTCATGTTGTGAAATGTGTCAGGAAAGCTGCTGGGGCACAATTTAAAGAAACTCAGTCTCACTTTCCTGCTACCTCTAAATTAATAAAGACCCCAAGATGTCCCCATTGCTCATTTTGCAGCTGCTGGAAGGACATATCACAAATACATTTTTCAGCATCAGTCCCATGTCTGTCTGATGGATAGGGAAACACAATTTGGGAAATAAATATTTATGATGCATAGTCACTTGGAATTTTTTATTTATACATTGCTCAGTATAGATGCCCATTAAACAGTAAAACCAAAACTGTGCTAGGTTTCAGCATTTATGATTCATTCACTATGGAAGACTTAAATCATCAGCCCATTACATGGAATGGTTCTGAACTAAATCATGAAGTCTCTTTAAGTGTCAGTCGCTCAAAGAAAAGAAGTTTGTTGCATTTTTGCCATTGAGCAAAAAGGTTGTCTTGAACACAGGATTTACTAACTATCCTTCAAATACCAACAGCAAAACCGAGAATACCTGACACTGGAAGAGCAGCTACTGCAGTTGACATGTTTCTAAGTGACCCATGGGTTTCAGCAGTGATTTCTACCCAGCTGTGTGCCAAAGGGTTTCCAAAAGTCACAAGCTCTTTGCAAAAAGCAGTGTCTGTCACACATACTGTGAAAATTGTTGTGCTGGGCATGAGGAGTTGATTGAAAAACATCTTCTGCCGGGCACTTTACTATTTTGAAACCCCAGGTGCATATTTTTCATGCCATTTAACTTTTAAGAGAAATAGTCACATCTGGCCACCAGAAACTAATGTTGTTAATCTGTATCTCTGTGCCTCTCCTCTGAAGGGAAATGATTGCAGGTAAGATACCTTCAGGTAGGAAGATGACTCTGTGTGCCTGAAGCAAAGCATTTCAGCCTCTCCTCCAAGGTCAAAAGATACTCCTTCAAATCTACTGACAGGAGCCAACCTTCGTAGACAAGGAGTTTGTCTTACATTAAATACAAAGAACATAGGAAATTTTAGTAAATGGTTTAGACAACCTGTCATGCTTTCTTTCTTTTAATGTACAGTGTTGGGAAAGCAAAAGTTCTGTGTGAGGCTGAAGCATCAGCTTTTCTGTGATAGGCTGAATTACTCCTCAATGTCCCCCCAAGAGCATTTCTTACCAGTTCTTTTATTTCAAGTGGTCTGACTCAGCACTCAGGCCTTCACTGTCCTCATTACTGCTTACACACAGAAAAGATGATCTTGTCCCAGAAAACCTACAGTTTAGGCATATGACAAATAAATTGATTTAAGGAATTACTCTGGGCCCTCTGGAGGGAAATGAACTGGACAGAAGAATAGGGGATAATAGGTAATAATAGAAATGGCATTCCATATAACTACTCTATCATGATCTCATCTTTCTTCCAGAAAGACTTGCCTGGTTTTGCCTATCCAGCTTTTGGGATTATCATTCTAAACTAGGAAAGTTTAACAGTCTGTTGTAACCTTCTCTAAATTAAAGGTTTGGAGTGAGGCATGGAGATGTGCAGAAGAGATAATGAACTCTCTTTAAAGAGCAGGAGGAAAACCAGCTGCAGGTAGTCTTGGCTTTAAACATGACTGGCAGAAAACCAGCCCAGAACTCAAACCATTCTCTGTGCTTCAGTAGCCCAGGGAAAGTACCTGTTTCCCCCTAGGTTTCTCATGCTTTATTTACCTGCTTATATGGAGGTCTATTTCTGTTTTCTTGGAATTAAATACAGCTGAGTTTCAGGTCTTTCAGGATTAATCCAGCTGCAAGTAACAAAAGGGAAATAAAAAATTCTGAGAAAAAAGGTTGCATGATTATGTTGGAAAGGTAGCAAGTGCATGATTTAAACAAAGATGCAATCATAAGAAAGTTTTCTCAAGCGGCTAGAGGTTTGTGGGACTGACAAGATCACTGAAAGTCAATCTGTTAGCTGCTGGTGCCTCTTGTCAAGGACTGGACCTGCCCTGTTCAGTCTGACAGCAAGACTTTCATGTTTGCCATTGCTGTAGAGAACATGCAAGGCAGCCTTTCACACCTGCACTACCCCAGTGACAATTCTTGCAGTGTTCAAAGGCTGAATGAAGAGATGGCTATGCATTGATATTCCTCATTTGAACCTCTTAAAATGCTCATGTTTTCATCGAAGCTTCTGCAGTCCTGTTCCACTGCTCTGCTCACTGTAACCCACAGGTTTCCATCTCCTTGAAACTTTTGTGGCATTCCTTGCCCTCCAGGACAAACTGGGGAGGAAACTACCACTTGTAAAGCCCAAAGGTAATGAGAGCTTCTTTTGGCAGCAACAGGCTGGGCTAAGAGCAGCAGGCAGAAATGGATGCTGGGTGCTTGTTAGCTCCAGCCTCTTAGGAGAGGTGCTAATTCTTATTCTGCCAAGTGCAAATGAACACACACTCCCTTTAAAATGCTTGATGCTTAACTGAAATTTAAGACCCAGAGAAGCCCAGCACACAATCCTCTTTTGACCTCATTTTTCTCTTTGATACTTGAAAAAGACCCTTTAATTTCTCTCTTGCATTTGACAAGAAAAAACTTGTTTTATGAAAATGTAGAACATGATAGTGGCAGACCTGCACCACATTAAACACTGTGGACTTTTGTTTCAAAGTTTTGAAAAAAATTAAGTTCATGGAGAGTTTTGAGGGATGTTTTACCCTGAGCTGGTTTTACCTGTGAACAAATTTGACAGCAAAGTCCAGGAAGTATGTGGGATTTATTGGCAAAAGAGTATTTCAGTGGCAAACAAGAGATGAAATAGTATTTTTTTCAATTTGATGCATTTGGTTCTACAGAAAACTATTAAGGAGTTGTAAATGCCAGCACTTTTGCTAAAATGTAACATAGGAAATAATATAATAATTAAGTACAGAAACCAATTTTGGTCTCTGATATCTTATACTTAAGACTCTCCTGGCACTGGAAGGTGATATATATATATATATAATATGGCCTCCTGATGAAACACTGCTCACCTATAAAGAAAACTGCAGTGCTGCATTTTTCAAATTACCATAAACAAAATTACCTCCTGCTAAGGATCTGAGTGATAATTCATAGCATCATTACTATCAGTAAAGACTGTAATTTCTTTCAAAATGTGATTAATTCCTTCCTAAATTATAAAAGTCAAGCCAAAAATTTGTTAGATTGGCAAACATATAGAAATTTTATTAAGTTTGTTCCATGCCAGAATGCACATGAAACCTTCACCTTTTAAAGTAAATCAAAGAAAACCTTAAATCCTGCCTGAATGGCAGGGAGCTATGAAGAAGAAGAGGGATCCAGTCAGGCAAGAAGGGGATGATGTGTTTGTCCACATGAGCAGATTTTAATGGTGTGCATAAAACTCATTGGCCAGCAGAGGTGTCTGTGCTTCTTTCTGCAGCAGCCAAGTTTCCAATCCTCCAGAAAGCCCCTGAATGTTTGTGGCTGCTCTTTCCCAACAGAGGGAGTAGAATTTCACTCCTTGTAAATTAGTCCTGTTGAGGTTGCTTTCTCAGTGACAGGGATGGTGCTTACCTCCAAAAGCTTTTGGCCAACATACCATTCTTCATTTTGTTGTGTCTTTCTGGCCCAAATATGAAACAGAGAAGAGGTTATAGTCATCAGATTCTAGATAACACATCTTCAAATCTAAGTTAGACTGAGCTTTGATTTTAAATAGTTAAGCTGATTTAACAATGTTCAACAGTTGGTGGTGCATGCAGCAAAGACAGCCCTGTGTATTTATGCACAGTGAATGTCAATATGGTATTTGCCTTCTTTTTATTCAGCTCAATTTGCTTCTAATTTTCCTCTTCCTTTACATAATTTCTTTTTTTAATCCTCACTGGTTGCTAAGTAACTGTAGCAGTATTGCTGCAGATGTGCAATAGGCATATCTGATTACTGTGGTGGTCTTTCTTTTTAGGGGAAAAAGTGTCTTTCAGCAAAATAAGAACAATAATGAAAGTAATGATAGCAATGATGGCCTGATAAAAGATAAAAGTTTTTTCTTATCCCAAATTTTTGCAGCTATTCATACATCGTGTCAGCCAATGGTAGAAAGTATTTGGGAGGAGTGAGTTATTCTCAAATGGATCAATCCCCAGAGGACTACCTCTCCTAGAGATTTATACCACGTTGAATATGACACAAGGCAGTCTTGTCACAGGCTGCACCTGTGGTGGGACTTTCTTCATAGCACACTCATGCCACAACAGGGTAGGCCAGAAGCTGCAAGATCATGGACCCTCATTTTTGTCAGCTTCTGTAAAGATTTCTGTGCAGATTGTGAGTCTTATCACTGACCAAGTTCTAATACTGCTGCCCATGGAGGCTGGCAGTTTCTCTTGGCTTTTGTCACTGCAGCACTCCAGAGCTTTAGTCAAAATTTTATGGGGATGTAACGCAGGTGGCTCTCAGAGCAAAATGAAATCTCTCAGCTCATTTTCGTGGCTCTTCACAGTTACTGTGTATGTTATTCAGGTGTCTCGGGTGTCCTTTCTGAATTCATCTCCCTGAGCACTGCCGCCCCCCTCGGGCTCTCGGTAGCCAGGAATCTGCACAGCAAGCCAGCCCTTGCCTGTTCCCGGTCCCCTTTTGGCAGGCAGGGTGCCGGGCTCTTGTTTACTATCTCTGCCCTAGCTGCTCCTCTGTGTAAGAGAACTGTGTGTGAAGTGTGAGAGTTAAACTCCTGTTGATCATTGGTTTGGGAGGAAAATAGCAGAATGCCTATGTGACAGTGAATGATCACTCTACTGACAGATTTCATTTTAGCATTTACTGATTTGGGTGTGTTTGACATTGCATCTGCAGCAGGATGTTAGTGTAGATTTTTAGCAGCAATTATATATGGATATATTCTCCTCTTAATGTAGGAAAAACAGAAGAATTGTAATTGTTGGCATTATTCAAAATTAATAAAAGATATGGATATTGTATTAATTCTTAAGTTTTTGTAGCTAGGTTAGGCTGGTTCCATTTCTTTTCTCTTTTTGTATTCAGTTTAATCAAATGTGTCCACTAAATGTAGGATGTGGCATTTGAATTCTTTTAGGGAATGCTTGCAGGAGATTGATTTTTGCCTGTGTTTGCAGAGAGTGAAGGAGTTTGCTCATGTAATCTCCAAAAAGGTCAAATCTTGACTTAATAAATGTATGATTCAGGAACATAAAGCTCATTCTTTAGGACACCACATTAATATTTATTGGGGTCTGAATACTACAAAGACCTGCTAATTAGCTACAGAATCTTTTGTGTGTTGGTTAAACTGGCTCAAGAGGGATTAAAACTGCTTCCATTATGATAAATCTGCTAGGCAGTGGACTCATATTCCCATTAATTCCTACGGTTCAGACTGGTGTGTAGGTACATCTTTCTGCCCTGACTAATGGTGGTTATGACATTTTTAATAAATTCAGTGAAGAATATTTCGAAGAGGAGTCATTTGCTATTGCTGATGGTAGAGTAAGAAGCAGGCAGCAGCCAGGAAGCCCAGCAGGAACTACCCAGCTGCATCTGGGAGACACTGACTGTCCCAGTGCATGGAGAGCAGGAAAGGAGCAAAGACCAGAAACCTGGGCTAGGAGCTGCTTAGGGGAAATGACCTAGACCTGCCAACAGAACCCTAACAGTCAGGCCAAATTTTAAAAGTATGGAAAAATAAAGATGGCCACTGTGTTGAGAGAGTGAGACAAAAGCAACTCTGAAAGTGAAGCAGGGAGAAGAGGGCACTGTCCAAGGAAAGGGCTGCTGTGCACAGCTATAGCTGCAACACTGCCGAGGTGAGGCAGAATATGTCTGTATATTGTGGAAGGCAAAATGGTACAAACATCACCAGGCTGAGCTGAGCCTGTTCCTCCACAAGGCTCAGTCTGGATCTGGCCCAGAATAAGTACAGCTATGTTTGCATAGTGCCAGCCCTAATCAAGTATGCCTTGCTTCTGGTCTCTGTTCAGCTCCTTTTCAAATACCATTGATTACAAAGTTGTGGGTCGGAAAAGATAAGATTAGATAAAGCAACTAGTGATTTCAGGATTTTTCCAAAGTGGGAAAGAGAATGTGTGCAGTGTAACAGTTGAAAAAATCTTGGTGCCCTGCTAAAAAATTCCTGGAATGAGTGGGCTTAAGAAACACTTGCAAGTAAAGGCTCATGCCTTATGTTAAGGGAAGAATCCACAGAGTCAAAACTGAACTGAAAAAAAAGTGGGCAGGAAGACCTAAAAAATAATCATATAGCTCAGAAGACACTCAGCAGAATCACAAAAATCACTTTTTCCCTCTAAGAAATGTGGCAGCTGCTGTTCACAGCATGCAGAGCCTTGTGGGGATAAGAGTATGCTCTGTCAGCCAAGGATCCTACAGCTGAAACTGCATCCTAACATCACAAGTGGTGATGCAGCCCAAGGTGGGAGGATACTGAGGAGGCAGGCTTATGTCTCATGGAGAGGCTGAAGTGGAGAAAGGGAAGTAAGCACTATATATGTTTGAGGAAATTTAAGAGAATGCTCTCAAATGTACCTGTGGTTGACCAGTTTAAACCCTGAAGGCACTTTCTGGACAAGCCAGTAAGAGATAAATATTGATGGAACTTGTCTGACCTTGAATCAACAAAAACTTTGTCTTCACAGAGCACATGGCATCTGGTAACAGAGTGATTCAGCCAAAGAACTTTGCATCTCTGTGCAGCATCATCAACATTGTGTTAACTCTGGAGGAATAATGACATTTTAAAAAAATACTTGGATGCAGCTGTGGGAATTTTAACTCCTGTAATTTTTTTTGTTTGTTTTTTCCTTCTGACAGATTTTATTCTAAAGCAGAAAAATATCACTTCATAAAACTTCATTTAAGTCCCATGCTCCAAACCTTCATGACTCTCATTTTTCACAGGAAGAGAGAATAATGGGAAGGGAGCTAGCCCATCTGCATAAACTATTTTCCCAGAACTCCTGATGGGGTAAAACCACAGAGAAGTGCTCTCTGCTCTTTGTTATTGGCACACAGAGAAAGTCAGCCCTCAGAAAGCTTCAACTGCATCAACTTTCAGCTCAGCACTTCCCTACTGATGCTTCTGAGCCATCATAACAGGAAGAACCAGAAGGACTCCAAACAGAGTGAAGGTTCTTCCAGAAGCTGAGGAGCATGAGAGGAATTCTGGATTAGCTCCAAGAGAGCCTCTTTTGTCACAGAGCTAAACAGAGCTGAAGCAGTCATCATTGGCTGAGCTGAAGGATTGGGTTGGGCAGTGTTCCCAAGAGGCTGAAGCCTCTCTGCAAGCCCTCTTGGATGGTGCCACATGATGAAAGCCATGCACCAAGCAGAGAGGTGGTAGCTAAAAGCATGCATGCTTCCTGCAGGCTCTTTTTGGTGAGTGGGGAGTCAAAATAATGGATTCTTTCTAACACTAGCTTAAGGGAATATGCTATGTACCATCCTAAGCTGGGAGCAGGGCTGGGTTGGAGCTGTGTTTGAATATTAATGGTAATCTTTCTTCCCTGCCCCAAGAATTCAGTGCTTGGAAGTGGGGAACAATTTAAGAAGGCTCTCAGGGTTCAGTGGTTCCACAAATCCTGGGAGGGGGCATGAATTAATGGTGTGTGAGGACCCTGAAGGGAGTTGAACTGGGTTTTTTTTCTGATTATTCAAATCAACTAGGAGAGAGCCTGTACAATTTGAAACTTTTATTTCTTGCTAACACATGTTCACACATACAATGTCATTCTGTTGAATTGTTTCCAGAAGATTAATTATTCTTTAGAAAGATTTTGGCTTTCTCTGAGGACAGTTGCTACTTTTCTACATTAGAGAAATCTTTTGTCTTTGTCTAGCAAATAGGTGCAGTGGGGAAATACTTGCCTGGGAAAACACTGGAGGGAATAAGATGTACAAAGATCTTGATGCTGCAGTCCAAGATAAACAGGACATTGTAATACACTTAGCAAATGAAAATGCAAATCACAGAAAAGTAAAGGAGGGAAAAATGCATTCCCTTGCCTGCACATTCAGGGAAAGGGAGGGGGGAAGGTGTTTGACAAGCACATTATTTTCAGTCTCCTGCTAATTTCGTGTTATCAGAATTGCTTGTGGCTGTCCTTCCATGAGCAAATATATTTGCAGAAATGCCACTCATTTCAGACAGAGGATGCACTAATCAGAAAGAAAATGCGAGTACTGTGAGGAGACTTCAAGCAAAAGATAGCTGGTAGAAGAGGTGTCCAGGAAGACTTCTTGTGCTTATCAGGGGTCTGTTCTTAAAACCTAATCAGTGTGGTGTTAAATTATTAGTTACAGCTAAAGAATCTAATTGGAGTTTCTTTGTATTTGTGAGTTTGACTTATCAGTGTGCTTGGCTTCTCTACAAGCTAACAGTGAATTACCATCTAAGCAATGAGATACAGTTAAGGCAAATGCAGAGACAGAGCTGGCAAAGAGGGAATTATTTTTAAATTATTATGGCTCAAGAAGTAGCCATACAATTCTTTGAAACTTAAGAAGCACAAAAAAAAAGTGGAAAAAAAGGGATAAAACCCACAAGTTAAGGGAAGACGAAATGTGGAAACAATGAAAGAAGAAATTTGAGAAAATATATAGAAAGAAAGAGGAACAGAAGTGAAGAGAAGAAAGATTGTGGGAAAGTTTGGAACACAGATGGACAGAAATAGCTTTGCAGAGGACAAACAGAGAATGGTATGAAGAAAGAGACTAAAATAAGAGAAAATGGGAAAATGATACAATAAAAACCACCACTAGAATTATGGAATGCATAAGCCCCCTACCTATCCCTGCAGACACTGAGTTTCACACTAAGGATTGTCTAAGGATTTCTGCTGTAACTCTGCTATCAAAACCCATGGAGCCTTGGTGTGCCATTGATGCACAGTGGTGTGTATCTTTGCAGGGTGAGGCTGCACGTAACCACACTGAAAAGTGACTTGCCTACAAGCAGATAAGTTTCCATGGCATTCAAAGCAACCTTTAGGTCCCCCCCCAAAGAAAATCCTTCTTTCATCTGTTTTGGGCTACGAAATTACAGATTTGTGATAAATATATGAGTCTGAAGGATTCTTGCAAAATACCTACATCTCTGTAATTCATATTTTTGTTTAGCAGATACAGTTTAACAAGTGTTCTGGCACATATGATTTTACTCCTGTAGGAGTAAAAAGCTATGTGAAAATCTTATGTATATTTTTAATTCTTTTAATGACATCAACATTTATAATCATGTTAATTTTCAAGTAAAGTTTTCCTTCCAGTTTTATGGAGCTGGAGCAGTCCAAATTATTGCACCCAACAAATTCCCTTTCAAATTTCTACTGTGTGGATACCAAGTAGGTGCTTAGAAAAGCAAACCTCCAAATATTCTGATTTTTCCAGAGCTGGATTTGCATTAAGGGATCCCTCTGCTAGCAATACCACTGTCAGCCCTATGGTATGCTGTATAGATTGTGATGCTTTTGCCATGGATTATTGATTGGGCACTGCAGTCAGCAGAGCTTTAGTGATTCTGCTCCTGCCCTTGCTTACAGCTGCCTGCAGACATTTGGGTATTTGCTCCAGCCATCCCAGGGCAACTGAGCTTTCTAAAGCATTAATCACTGCAGAAGAGCAAGGAGAATAATTGAAGTCCTGTGGGCATTTAGAATAGTTCAGCCCCACTCTATGCTGTGAAGGCAGTCAAGCTTTATGTGTTATGAGACAAATAGAAAATGTTTGGATAGAGTGTGTGGGGAGAGAAAAGTAGATTAAAAGCCACTCACAGCTCATAGCACCTTTTCCAGAGTGCTGACAGGCAGTTTGTGTTTAGACAGTAATTTGGGGCTGAGAGGATACTTTAGATCTGCTCCAACATAGCTCTGAGGAGTGTGGGGAGGAGGATTTCCTTACTGACTCCATTGAAGGCTCTCCTGATTTCCAGCAGTGCTAATTTCATAGGGACCTTCAGAGACACGTGGATACCAAGCTTAAGATAACAGAGGTCTGGGCTTATTTTTCCTTGAAATATAGCTCCATTAATTTCCATGCTCCTACAAATGGGGGTCATTTTAGGTCTGTTGCCTCACCCTTGAAGACCACAGCAAGTACTGCTAGTTTGTTTGGAAAATGCCTTCTAACATAGGCATTTGTTAAAAAAGATAAATTAAATAATTAAAAGATAAATAATGTAAGAACCTCACCTGAAACTACTACGTGCACCTGCCATACTCAAAAGAGGGGCTTATCTTTCAGTGGAGATTTTGTGTCTAAAATGAGGCACCAGAAGTGATTGGCAAATTGAGATCCATTTGTGTGAGCAGGCTACATTCCTCCCCTCTACTTTCCTCTGGGGTCGGGAATGCAATTGGTAAAGCTGCTTGTAATGCACCTTCCTCATTCTAAGTGTGGGTGCTTGGCAGGATATTCTTCACAGGGATCTCTGATGGCTTTGAGATGCTCTCTTGCTATTGCTCTGAGATGTTCTGGAGTTATTAATTTTGAGCCATAAGGCTTGGCTCATTTGTTCTGACTTTCCTTTAAAGAGGGGAAGGAATCATGAACTGTAGTCTTTTCTGTGAACCCTGGATACTAGCTGTTGTTTGTGGGAGAAATTAAATAGATTTAATTTTCATTTTGGCAATCTGAAATAACTGATAGGACATGGTAGTTACAGTCCTTACACTATGCTAAATTTCACAAAATAGAAGAAAGAAATCTGCAGTTTAACAGAACTAACTAGTTCAGGTATGATTTTTAAAAGATACTACACCTACTATTGACATAACTTATTTTTATTTTTCATTTAAATATGTATGACTTGCTGCATTAGTAATGCCTGAAAATATACCTTGTTCTTTCTTAGAAAGGTAAGTGTTAAGTGTTAAAAAATCCACTCCTATCTGTAGTCTCTGCCTACTGTATGCTTCAGCCCCAACATATAAACCTCATGTTGTTGTTTTTCAGTGATCATCCAGATATCAATTTGCAAATTGTATTTCTGTAGGCCTCTGCCATGTACTAATCTTTCAGTGGAAATGCTTGTCTGTTATTTAGCTCACCATACTTTTCTAGACACTTTCCAATGTTGAAGCTTCTAAGTGATCAACTGTTACTTCCAGTGATACAAAAATAGCATGTCATTACCATTTAGCAGCAACTGCAAGGATTTAATTTTAAACCATTTCTCCTTTCCCTGACTGAAGAAATGCCTCTGCAATAATTTTTAACCTTTCATCAGCATAATTGCTAAATAATTAACAATGGTTAAATTATGAGAACCTGAGAGATTTGAAAATTATTACTGAAGTATGTATTTCACCAAAGCAATGACCTATATGCATCTGCTTCAAAATAAAAGCAAACTATAATTACTAGCAGCAGCAGCAGCATTGTCCTTTTTATGTGCTTATTCCCAAGTCAGCTGCCTTTGGCCCTGTGTTAGGGCATAAAGATCCATCTCACTGCAAAGGAGTACTTGTGTGCTGAGGCTGAGCTCTCCTTCCCCAAGGTTATCTCATAGTGCTTTGCAATGCCTTCATTTCATTAATACAAATTAGTTATTCCACAGAATAATCCATGGAAAACAATGGAAAGGCTCTACAATACCTTTCTATTTTTATGGCAGATATTATTTCCTTTCTTCTGTTAGCTGAGCTGGTTTGCATTTGCATGCTGAGCTTTTCTTCAGTTTCTCCAGTCTTCTCAGTGAGCACCATGTGCTGGTTTTGGATCTGTCTTTTATATACCATTTAGGAGCTGACAGTCCTCAGTCCCTCCATCCCGTCCCAGCTCCGTGAGTCATTGGGATTTACTCACTCTCCTTTGTCTCCTAACTTGGGTTGAAAACTGCGCAGTCTGCTGCCATCCTGATGAACCCCTAATCTGGCTTCCAACAACGTGCTGACCCTTATGTCCTCTCCTGCCCTTTGTTCCAGACATTTCCATTCATTCTCCACTCACCACAACCTTAACATTTCTCCTGCAGCTCTGTGTAACAAGGGGAAGAACAGGAGGTATTTGCTGGTGGAGGTGGGAGAAACCAAGAGAGCATCAATGTGCAGCATAAATCTGTCAGAAGCCTGGCTGATCCCTAAATGATTTGTTTTTTCAGGTCCTTCTCAAATTCATCCTTTGGGTAAACGTTTGTCTTCCAGGCAGTTTTTGGTAAAATCATGGAAAGTTCACAGTGACTTTCACTCACCATTTTGAGAGTGTGGATATACCTTTTATCTAATCACATACCTGCAGCTCCCCTGTCCACAATATTCTTGCCACCTTGGTAGTGCTTCTGGTGGTGAATGTGACTTGACAGCTAGAACTGCCCTTTGAATTGCAATTCCCAATTTCAGTTTCATCCAGCATCTCACTAGCCACTTCTTTCTTTCTGCATTCTTTCAAATATGATAGTGCCATTCATATTCACTCACTTTCTTTTATTCCTGAGGTTTCAGGGGAAGTAGTGGCAGAGAGCTTGTTTTGTTTTGTTTTTTTCTGTTAGAGGTTCCAAGTACACAGTCTGCTGAACTGTCAGGAGTGTCTATACAATTCTAATGACCCTTCACTCCTGTCACTTTATTTATGCCTTTGAGCTGTTTAAATCAGAGGCACCTGGATGGAAACAAAGTGAAGTGGCTGCCTGAGCGTTTTTACAAATAAAAGTAATGTGTCTGGTGCTTCAACTAAATCCTCACCACTTCCTCCCAGAGTATTTAGCACAAGGGTGTTCAGGAGGCTTTGGCTTTGTTGAACACCTGCTCAGAAAATCTGCTGACTACCAGAGGCCCCAGGAGCACAGCAGCCCCTTCATACTTGCTTTTGAAAATGTTGGTCTAACACCAGCACAGCACTGTGATCCTCTCCGACAAAGTCCTCTAAATGCAAATTTCAATCAATGCCATTTCCTCATGAATCAGTCCCTCTAGCTTTGTAATTATCAGCACCAGCTCTGAATTGTCATTACACTTCTCATATTGATGGTCAGATTGAAAGTGATATCTTCCTCTGCTGCACAGGAAAGGATTAGCACTTGGCTGCTCTATCAGGGATCTGAGAATAGGATATGAAGCTGGTTAGCACACCTTCCTCTCTCCTGTGCACAGGCTTCTACCACTGCAGTTTTCCTGCTGTAAAGCTATTTATTTTTTATTTCACATTTGAAACAACCCAAATAAACAAAATCTTCAGTACACTTGTGCAGTACTTTCATTTACAGCTATTTTAATGGAACTTGAACCAACACCAGCCTTATTTTATTGTGCAGTTCACAAATAATGTGGCCATAATTGCTGTTTCCCTTTCCTCCTGTGCTAACATTTTTGCAGCCTCCTACTTTTCCTCAGCAACTGAAAACCTCTAGATCAATAAAAAGAAAGTGATTTTTTTGCTGGAATGACATACAGATGTCTAAGCTTTCAAAAGCACTATGAAATAATTCCCCTCTAGAGCAAAAAAGATGTGAAATTTGTTGGCAAGAAAGTGCATGTACTGTTTTGTAGCTAGAGTTAAAAAATGTATGATTTTTACATTATAATTATTTGGAATATAACTATGCACATCCTGTTTTCATTACCAATAAACAGAGCTGCTTTATTGATTTAATTATGTCAAAATAAAATGCTTCTATTAGGTTGTTTAGTTTCCTTATGATTGGATGTAACTTGGTTATAACTATTATATATATATATATTTTTTTTTGGTGGTGTTTATTGTTAATATAATAATGAAAATGAGAATATGATCTTATTAAAAAGTGCAATCCTTTTACTACAACAAACGGTAAATATTTTGCATATTTTATGAAATTTATTTCCAATTCTTTTAACGGAGAGTCTTAAATAGATTTTTGTGAAGTGGTGAGAAAAATCTATCCTTTCGTATTTAAACCTGAAATTAGAAATGGAGATTATATTTTTAAAAGATTGTATAGTGAGTCAGCACTCAGGATACTGTAGTTTATTAACAATTTTGGGAGCCATGCTCTGCCAGGAAAGCCTAAAAAAGTAATTGAAAAAATGCATGGTGGCCACTGATAAAAATAAAGGTATCAGTTAATATGCAGAAGAGAAAAATTTTACATTTATTCAAGGGGGGAAATTTTAAGGCATAATCTGGATTAAACTCAAATACAATGTTTTATTTACCAAGTACAACACAAAAATGCTTGGGGTTTTATTTGTTTACTGTTTTGCTTTGCTGCAGATTAACTGCAGCGAGTGTTCCAAACTGCATATCCGTGTCCTGCTCCCTGTGAGAGGCAGAGAAATGCCACACATTTTCTGTTGTCATCTGAGAGGGATCCTACACACTGGCTCTGGGAAGTAAACTGCCTTTGGTTAGAACAGCTTGGGTCTGGACTCAAATGGACACTTCACAGAACAGAGGTATCCCAAGACAGGTTTGTTGGTTTGCCTCATCTTTCATTCAGCTCATTGTGCTGTTCCAAAAGACTGCTGATAAATGGAAATCTGCTTTTAAGTCTCATATCATTTGCATACTTATATGGTTTATAGGTGAGCTAAAGTTCAAAACTGCCAGTGGAGCTACAGAAATATTTGAGATGAACAGGGCTCCTTGTCACCGGAGGCAACCTATACAAGATTTGCACTCTGGTGCAAAAAGTATGTCTGTTTCTGCAGATATTTTACTGAAAAAAGCAACTTCATATACATGAGCAGTCAACTTGAAACACGAGCACTAATTGTACTGATGAGGCTCAGCAGGACTGAAACAGGAATTATGAAAAGACTTTTCTTCCTGTTCTAGCAAAAATGGTCTAATTTCTTACAGTGGGTTGAAAATTAAAAAGAATGCTGGAAGGAGTTGTGCATAACTTCCAGGTAATGTTTGTGCAACTGAAAAATTCTCCTTGGTGTCAAACATTTCTGTGTTACTAAAGCAAATCACAGCATAGGTGTAACCTGCCACATTCTGACAGAGGCTGGCATGTTCAAAAACTGGAATGTTGGAGGACCCCTGAACTTTGCTGTCACATCAGGGTGAAGCCATTTGAGGAATGGCACAGCAGCAGATTAGAAAACCTTGGTTAATCAAATTTGCCAGACAGCAGGAAAATGTTTGAAGAGAAGGATTGATACCAGGAAAGGCACAATGGACCAATTGAGTACTGTGAGGGAAGGGCATTTATGACTTAACAGGAGGGATTTACTTGTTAACTCAGGCTAGATTTTGATGAATATTTCCTTTGATGGAAGTGCTGGATAAATCAACTTTGTAAGGAGGAAAAGAAGCTGGTTTTGATTTTATTTATTTCTCCAGCCTAGCTCACTATGTGGCAGCACAAATGAAAATGCATAACAAAAGGCCGTGGTAAGAAGGGCAGGTGAAAGTGAAGTTAGGGCTCATCAAAGTCTGTCTGAGCTGGCCCCCCATGGAGGAGAGCCTGTTTGGAGAGACATGGACCAGCAGAGGCACGGGTAGGCAGAATGGGTGCATGGAGAGCCCTTTGAGTAAACCCAGAGTGTGCTTGGTAGGAGGAAACCTAAACAGAGAAATGGGTAATGAAGTTTCTGCTGTTAGCAGGAGGCAAAGCTGAGCAGGCTGCTTGCTTCCCTCGTGGCACAACACTGCAGGGAAGACTCCAGGCACTAAGCAGGCCAGCAAGTCTGAGTCCAAAAAAGGTCTCCAGCTAGAGAGGGTGCTGAGGAAGTTTTATGGAAGAGAGGGCACTAGCACTGGTGACAGCAACCAGCAGGCGTAGGGACCTCCTCCTGTGCTGTGAGGGCTCGTGGGTGGCCAGCCAGTGAAAACATCTGGGGCCTGCTTATCCTAAAGAAGGCTTCAGAACATACTGGTTTGGACTGCATAAGCTTAGCATGCTCGTGAATTTTAAGAAGGAAGGTTCATCAGGACAATTTGCTGCTATGTCAGGATAAAGAAAACTGAGAGTTTCATTCATAGTACATTGAGTTTTCAATCTGCTTGCTGGTACATGGGAAGAATATGAGGGATTTTAACTATCTTTTCTTTAGAAAGGATCATTTGCTGAAATAAAATTTGCTATGAATCTCTAGGGGAAAGGTTTTTTTTTTTTTTTACATATAGAAATGTAAATTTCCACATTTTGCAAAATTTTATGCGGAGTAACTCAGTATATGATAATATTCTTTAACAATATTTGTTTTTATCAAAGGTTTTCAGTATTACCTTATTAAGTAAAAGTTGTTGCATGATTTTACTAATCTCTGCCCTATTTTTTTCTCTCTCAGTATGAGCTGTTCTGAAATTATGCTCATGCACTAGAAGACAAAGTGCCAAGTACCTAATTTAGTACTCAGCAGTTACATCCAAATTTCAGTTATTGTATAACACCAAATACTCTAAAGATGACATGCTCAAGAAATACTTGCCTCAGACTGGAAAATTATCAGCACTTTGGATTAGACAGTATTACTCAAATTCCATTTAAATTGAACTTCATTCTCAAGGTGGCCTGAATGACTTTAACAACCTGTCTGTAATGTGTGACACCTCCATGACTAAGGTAACTATTGCAGCCTGATTGCCCACAATTGTGCAGAAAACAGAGATACAGGAAGAATTTTACAAACTGCTTGTGAACTATGCAAGAAAACAACAAAACAAGGATCAATCAGTGGGATTTCAAAACACTTATGTGGATTAGAAACATGTCAGAACTGTGCTAAGACTTAGAATCACACAATAATGCACACAAAAATTGTAAAGCTGCCTTTGTCTTCCCCTTTTCTAAGACCACACAAAGTAACAGCTACAGTACAGGACACCCAATTCTCAATCCCTGGCCAACATTGCCATCTAACCTCTTTTACGCTGTGAACATTTTGCTAGTAGTTAATTTTGAAGCTGGAAATGAAATGTAAATCTAATGTAAACAAAAATGGTGGTGGTACTGAGTGTGGCTGTCTCTGCAGTGCTAATACACTCCATGGCTGAAGAGCAAGGCAGCTGCAGGGTCATCGAGTCTCATTAGAAAAATCCCTGTTCTTTCCTTTTTTGTGGTGCAAGCAGAAGAAAGCATCATGGAGCTAGATTTTGATTAATATTTCCTTTGATGGAAGCGCTGGATAAATCAACTTTGTAGCATCATGGAGCTACAAATGGAGCAAATATGGTTCCAGGGGAATATTAGATGCTTTGTAGAGGAGTCATTGACTATCAGCTCTCTCTCTGTTTTACTTCTACAGTTAGTATTTCAGAGTCATGTCTTCTCACATCTGCTATGCCTCACATGATAACTAGTATGCTCACATGATAACTAGTACAGCTCTTCTTCAGCAAGCACCAGCAGTAATCCCTGACCAGATTGAGCCTTAGGAGGCAGAGTATGCTGCAGACATCCCACCAAACCTGCTCAGTGGTATGGCACAAGCACCTGAGACCTGCCCATCTCCATTCTGCTGCTGTGCACCTTCTGACTGGAGCTACAGGATCGAGATCCCTGCCCTTGTATCCCAGGTCATGTCTGTGGCCACAGGGGAGGGACGTGAGAAGCAACTTTCTTGTTCTCTTAGGTGCTGTGCAGAAAGGAAGGCATTCCCCCTTGTATCAAAAATGCTCAGGGTCTACTGCCAGCCATAAACCATTTTCCCTTAGCAAGATGAAATAAATTTGTAAGGAAAATATGTAAATTTCATATTTAAGAAATACTAAGCACAGATAGCCTTGCTTCCTTTTAAATATTTCTCAGGAAATGCAGCCTTCAGGCTTCTATTTTATTTTATACAAGATCAAGTTATGAAGACTGTATTTCACAGAAAATAAAAAGTAACTAAAGAAAGTAACAAAGTCACTGCTGAGTTTGCTGCAGGAAGCACAATCCAACAGCCTCTAGTACTTGGAAGGACATGATGAGATCGGGGGATGCTTTATTGTTTTTACCTGAGCATTAAGAAGCACATGAAAAAAAACCCACAAAACACTCCAGATTCTTCAGAATCTTGCAAAGTTGCATGCTGCCGTATCTCACTACAGGCATGTCATTCATCCCTTTATAAAATGAAGGGTTTATCTTTTTTATATATAATTGAACCGTGAAGGGTTTATCTTTTTTATATATAATTGAACCGAAGAACTTCAAAATCATGATGAAGCTTTTAAAATATTGTTTTACACGCCCTCTGATAAGAACAATAAAACACAGATCCTTCTGCTAGTGCTGCCTACACAGAGTGCCAGGCTTTCAGCCTGTGTTAGTCAGTAAACAAGATCCCATGGGTTTGGGTTATTTGGGACTCGAGTTTCAAATTCTATTAAGAGCACAATTTAAGGCTTTGTTGTAATTGTTTCAGAAGAAACAATCACTCCTCAGTTCGGGATTAAAACCTAGTTTTTGTGTTTAAAGGGGCGTTTCAAATCTCAATGCTAATAGGTGAACGTGGCTTACCTTCAGGAATGGTAGCTCCGGTACTGAATTCCGCAGATCTTTTGTTTTGTTTGTTTCTTTGTGATGTTTTGAGCGTGCACTGAATGCTCGTATTTTTCTGTCACTTTCACTTTCCAAACCTCCTGATACTGTTTATCCTCATAGAAGGGGCTTTTCCCACTGTTTTTCCAACATGAATCTGGCTGTATGACAAATACATAAGGTTTTAAAGTAGTACGTGCCCGTCCTTACCTGTGAGTATGATGATACCATCTTGTCACGATCAAAAAGCTCCATATGGAAAACATTCCACAGCTTTTATTTACAATTCTTTGCTGCCAGCCTATACCTACCCCACTGCATATAGTTCTCTGCTTATTTTCAGTATATACCTTTTATGAACTGGTCTGCTCTGTAAGTTACATCTCTTGCCAATACACTCGATACTGCTGGCTGACATTAACTTAACTGCTCACATTCATTTTTGTGCTATAAGTAAAATTATTGCCTATCTCTTGCAGGGAGACGTGGAAGCAAATAGCAAGCAAGGTAAATCACTCCAGGTGGAGGATTTCCATCCCACCAGGTGCAAAGCTGTGCTTTGCAGCACCTCCCTTGCCCGGGGGCAAGTGGAGCAAGAGGAAAGGTGCATTACAGGCCTGTGGGGTGCTGCACAGGATGGCCAGTGTCACATTTGTGTGACCAGGGCCACCATGAGTTGGTGTCCAGTAGAAGTGTATGGGGCTTTTGTTTGTTTTTCTTTGAAGGCTGATTTTTCTAGAAGTGCAACGATTGAAGCTGGAAGCAGTAACTGTTGTGAGAGCACTGCTCTGCCTTGTAACAAAGGCTCTGTTGTGCTGGCATGCAGCACAGTGCCCAAAGCTCAGGATGTTTTCAGCCCATTTGCTTTCATTTGTATTTGAGTTAATCTGGCACAGCTGCTGGAGAATAACACCATATATTAAGGGTCATTTTAATCAAATGGATCCTTGATACTCTGATTTCTTCCTACTGGCAGTTTGCATGGAAAAGGCAATTAACTACAACTCTAAACTGATGGCATGACCTTAAAAAATTAATTATGTCAGATTCTGTACTGGCAACTCATTCAGAAGAGTATGCATGGAAAACAACAGTCAGAAAACTGTTGCAATACCTTTATATCTGAACTAGCATATCTCCAACCAGAGTACAAATGAGTGACTTTTGGGTATTTCTCTCTTATGGAAGGCACTGCAAGAATTCTGTCTCTCCTCTGCAGGAGAAGCCTTGTTCTGTCCTTGAGAAAAGACTCCAGTTAGCACCAGAAAAATGGAGAAATAGGGTTTATGTCCTTTTGGCCTGAATTCCTTTCCCTCTCCCTCCTCTTCTCTCTCTTCCACTCTTCTCGTCTCCCAAAAGTAACCACAAGAAAGTTTATTAGTATTAATGAGTTCATGTGTATTGAAAATTTGAGATCTACAAGGCAAAGCAAAACCACCCAATTTATAGTATAGGCTATGTGATAGGAATGTCAAAGTGTAATACCTGCATACAGATAATATTACAGAGTGTAATAACTGCACTGTGGAGGATCTTAGATATGTGAAATAAGAAAGAGAAATTAATGTGTGACAATCAGCTGTAGTTTTTCCTTTGTTGATGTTTGTCTTGTTCTTTTTAAAGATGTATGTCAGCCATTCCCACTGAGCTTTCACATGTGTTGGGTCACTTCCCTAGTGTTCTGAATCACTACTTGTCCTTCAGTCAGAGATTACAAAGATACAACCTGAGGGATCTCAAGTAAATATTGAAGAATAGTGAAAGCTTCTATTACCTTAACTTTTGCCCTCAAGTATGCAATAAGCATAAATGTAGAAGAGTGATCTAGAAGTTCTATCTGGCACATTCTTAAATCATTAATGAACACACTTAAAATATTGCTAAAGTTTTCCTCTTTTAATAAAGCAAAAATAATTTATTTGTTTCTGTACAGCAATTACTTTTGTTGGGAAGCTGATGAAGATAATTTATCTCTGCTTATCTCTACAGGTTGTGAAGGAAGTAATTTTGCCCTTCCTCTTTCTTTGCTGCCTCTGTTTTAAGTATTCTTCCAGAAAAGAAAGGCCCAACAGAGAAGGTATGTTCTCAAGGCTGGCAGGCCTTGGCTGACAGGCCTCATCTGAAAATCTGAATGACACTCTCTTTAGTTTGTACATGTCCAGTGGATGGTGTTGCTTAGAGAGGGACAGCTTTGTGGGCCAGGGATGAGCTCAGAACCACAGGCGTGCCCCGATGGTGATGGTGAGGACGATGGCTGCAGCAGATGTTGACTGGACAGCAACCAGAAAAGGTGGTGAACAAAAGTGGTTCTGCAAACTCTTGTTTTGAGGGAAGAAACAAAGCAGTTGCAGCTTCTGTGAGCCAGCTTTCATACTCTGAATGAGATTCAGTAAATTATATTCAACTGCTCTGGAAAAACCAGGAGCAAAATTATGGTTAAAGTAGAGTTTGCAGAAGCCAATTTTTCAAAGAGCCATTAGGTCACCTAATGATGTATTCAGCTAGGAGATTCAAGACTCCAATCTGTCCTAGAGTGGTTAGGAATGTAAAGCAAGTGTCCCAGCCAGCTTTCTTCACGAATTTCTCGCTGCATTTTTGCTTCTACTATTTTAATCTTGGCATGACAGAGTTTTAGGGTGTTTATCCAGGAGTGAAGACAGACAATGGGTTATCTGCCATCGGAAAACAAAATACATGTCAGTGCTGAATTGGACTAAGTGATCTTCGTAGGTCTCTTCCCACTCAGGGTATTCTATGATATACTCAGGATATTCTGCGATACTGTAGGTGCTGAAACGTTGGTGTTGAACGGCCCTGGGTGCAGCCGACACCTGCCTGAGGCACTCGCAGCGTTCACCTGGGAGCCTCTGGGCTCGCATTCAGCACGCACGGCGCGTCTCTGCACAGAGCAGAGCGACAGCACTGTTATCTTAGCGCGGCTGCCAGCGCCGCAAACTCCGCAGTCGGACAGACTGCCGCTTGTCCCACGCTGGGTATTTTTCACGGCCGTCCGTAGCTGCGGGGGCCCGTGTCGGGCGGGGCCGCGGCCTGCGGGCGCAGCGCTGGGCACGGCCGCATTGTGTCCCGGCGGGCCGGGCCGGGGCGGGGCGGCTCGGGGCGAGCGGCCGCGGCGGCTCCGCGCCGGGCGGGCGGGCGGTACCGCGGCTCCGCGCCCGGGGGCGGCGCCGAGCGAGGGCAGCGGAGCGGGGCGGGCCCGCCAGCGCCCGGCGCTCGCCGTCTCCTTGCCGACGGAGGAGGGGTCGGAGCCGCCCCCGTCCCCAGGGGCTGCCGGCGGGCTAGCGAGGCGGTGCGAGGCGGCCGAGGTTGGCCACGGCAGCCCGGCCGGAGCGGGCGGGTCCCGGCTCCGCCCCGCGTCCTCCCAGCCCGGGCACCCGCAGCGCCGCATCGGGTGAGTACCCGCGCTCCGGAGCGGCTCGGCCCCGGCCCCGCGGAGGGCGGCGCAGGCCCTGCGGCCTGGCCGCGCTTTGTTCCCGGGCGGCGGCGGCGGCGGTGCCGGCCCCGCGGGGCGCTCCGCTCCGCTCCGCCGTGCGGCCGCGGCTCCGGCTCTCCCGGGCGGCGGCGGCGGGGCCGTGCTGCAGAGCAGCCCCGGCTGCGAGCTCGTCCCGCTCGCTGCCCCGCGGTGCGAGCCGGAGCACGGCGGGTCGGTGCGGCCCGGGGGAACCCGTGCAACAGGTTCGGGCATTGTTCGTGCCGCCGCGGTGGCGGCGGGGGGGCTTCCCAGGGGGGCTCCCGAGTGGCCGCCGCCGACGGAATTTTTGCCTTTGTGCGGGCGCCGCCGCGGGTGTCGCGGCAGGCCCCGCAAGGAAGGAGAGGGGTTGGGGCGGGAGTTGGCTCCCGGCGGGGATTTCGGCGGTGCGTGGCCGCCGGTCCGGCCGGCGGGCTGGGGACGAGTCACGGCCGTGTCACTGCCGCGGCGTCGGGCGCTCCTGGGTTTCTGGAAGTGCTGCCTGGTCGGGAAGCTGATTCACTGCTGAAGACGTGGTTGCTCATAGCTGTGGTTACCCATTCTTTGATTTTTCACACGTCTATTGTCCAGCAGTTTTGTCCTCTCCCCCATAATTGCAGTGTCCTTTGCTACTCTCTGACAGAGCTTTTTAGCCAGGCAGTTGTACGAAGGCAATGCACTAAGGCGACTGTTTTTGCTAAAGAATTTGAACGAGTGTATGGAAGCAAGAGTGGAAACAATTAGGGGAGAGTGGTTCTTTATTTTTTTGACTTTTTGGAAGTTGTATAATGAGCACAATTGATGAGGTTTCTGTGGATATGTATTAATAGATGCTTTTGTCTGTTGCTCTCTCATCTTTCTGCATCCCAAAGGAAATATTGGTCCTCTCCATTTTTAGTATTGCAGTGTCTGCAGTGTCCTCACAATTGGATCTTGATTTTGTTCCTGCATTAAAATTCACTGTGATGAGGATGTACTGGGCTTTTCCTCCTTTTCTCCCTTCCGTGACATCGCCTGCTAAGATTCGGTGTTTAGTAAATAATGAATACTGTTACTACATTCTAGGATTACTGATAGTTATTAATTACTGTGCTAATAAGGATTCTCCTTTATTTGAGTGTGAGTATTTATAGTCCTAATGCCATTGTCGGTACCAAGCAGGAACTGAAGAGAGAAAAGGGGGACTACAGAATAGAGCTGAAGAGAGGCCTGCAGCTTGCTGAGGTGCTGGTCGTGTCTTGCTCTTTCAGGAGAAAAGCAGCAAGGTAGAGCACTGGAGCAGGCTTCTCAGGGAGATTGTGGAGTCTCCCTCTCTGGAGACATCAAACCCCCTGCCTAGGCTGGGTCACCACCAACGGGTACACAGGAATGTGTCCAAGTAGGGTTCCATTAGAACCATTCAAATAGATGATCTCCAGAGGTCCCTTCCAACTTAATAATCCTTTGATTCCGTGAAAATCTTCCACCAAAACTAAGAGTAATTGCAACGTGGTATTAGGGGTGGATTTTCGGATTTTGCACAATTCTTTATGACATTGATTGCTGCTTGAGGAGTGCTGTAAAATCGTCTCAGCTGACTGTTTTTCCTGGAGTAGTTTACTAATAGATGATATTTTGTTTGAAGTTTAATTGATCAGTAACATCAGTTTTACTAGAAGTACAATTTAAATAATCAAATGTATGTATTTTTAATTTTGTAGGCTGTAATTTTAAATTGGCTATGGATTCAAATTTCTCAGTTAAGCTTATGTAAACAAGAGAAATTCACGTAGTTCAGTCATTATCTGTCAACAAAATAAAGGAGTCAGGTGAATTTAGCTCAGTTTCAGTTGGCTGTTGCTTGAGAGTGGTAGTAGGAAGGGAAACCAGAGGAATTTCTGTAGGGACTTTATTACAGTGCTACCTAACTGTCAAGAATCTTTAGGAATAAAGAGGAACATCTTTATTCCCCAGTGATAATCGGTGGGGAAATACAGAACACCTTCAATAGGCAGCTTCTGATCAAGTAGGCAGAGCCTACCCTGGAAATGATGGTGTAGGATTTCCAGTGTGAATGTACTTAAGCAGTCTCTGTTTGTATTTTTGTTCCCAATCTATAGGTGTGTCCTCTTGCCTTCTCTTCCATCTTTTTGAGGCTGACTAGAAAATTTCCATTAATAGGAGGGCATTTTTAATTTAAAATTTACTGTGAGTTAGATTATTGTAATAACTGATGTATCAGAATTACTGTGAAACCAATGAAGTGTGTTTGTCATCTTGACTTTGCCTTTTACACAGAATGCAATAATTTGAGCTTCTGTTTTTTTGTTGTTGGGTTTCATTTCATGGGTGGAATTTGATCAAGTTACAAGGTTTTGTGCAAGTCTTATAACATTTGCAAAGGTCTAATGTTTGCTGGTTATATGTTAATTCCACATCTTCTAATACAAAGAGAGACTATTTATATTTTCTTACTCAAGTTATACTTTGCCTTTGAAAATTTTATAGCAGTGAGTACCTTTGTAGAAGTACCTTCTTCCTCTTTACAAGACATCTACTAACACTGTTTTATTTTCAGTTTAGCCTAAAACTTTGTGTAGGTTCCCTCTGATTGAAAGCATGCTACAGGGATTCTGGTTCTTGTTACTTTCCCACTGCTTCCGGTGCTGCCTCAGGAGCATTGCCTGCTAACTATAAACAATGTTGATGTCTACCATATGTTTTGGTAGAAAGTGCAGGATTCCTGCTGTCCCACTAAACTGAAATGCCTTGCTTACTAGTGTTTGCGAATATACAACAGAAATGTTGACTCCCCTATCATATAGCTCTTTAAGAAACTCTTGTTTTCAATCTCCAAGGAAATAAAGTTTTAGATTGAGTAGCAAAATCAAAAAATATGGTCAAACACTTTTTTATTTAAATTTGCAGAACCCGGGATCTGGAGCTCAAACTTGTAACCCTAGCAGTTTTGCATTCCAGTACCAATGGTAAGTAAGATAGGTCTCTTCCAAAAATAAATCTTTATAGTTTTCATGCATTACATTTGGTTCTTATGAAGCTTTGATACTGACGAATATACTGCCTAGAGCAGCATCTTTGCAGTTGGTTTTGTAGAAACTTACTTAGGCTTTAACTTCATGCCTTCTTTAACTTACCTGCTTTACTTTGTTTTCATTTTGTGACTCCTAAAAAGTCTTTAAAAGGTGCTCTAACATAAACTGATATTAAAGTTAAATTACGTTGTTTGGCCGTGCAGCTCACAGTGCAGCTTGTGTTCCTGTGTCTCACAAAGAGAGGAGTGGATCAGATGTGTTAGAGGGGGTTTAAGCTTAAGACTGGAGATAAGGGAATTCTACTTTTAAGAGGGTTCTGTGGTAGTGGGTGAGAGTAAGGAAAGAAGTTTTCATAGCATCAAGGTAATTGCTGCTCTGATGGTGTTGATAAGCTTGTGCTGGAAGATAAATGAGAGACTTGGGAGCCTTGATTGAGCAAGTAGAAAAATGTGTTGGCAAAGCTTTTTGCTCTTCAGACTAAATAAGAGTGAGAGATTTTTGAAGTGAGGATAACCTTACAGCAGATGCTAAACTCAACAAGGAAGCAAGTGAAAATCAATCTGGAGTGTTGTTTTCCTGTTTCCAGGTGAGAAGATGAACTGCTGCATTTTGGACAAGCTGAAGTTTGGAATGCTGGGACATAAAGAACCCATTAAGAAGGAAATTACAATAGTTAAGAGGAGATGAAGGTATGACTTAGGGCTTTGCAGAAACAATAATTCAAGGGAGATAGATGTAGTAAGTACATGAGAATTCAGAGCCAAGATCACTTCCTATGATGCTGGCAGAGCTGTATTTGAGATGTGCTCTTAGTGAGGTATCATGAAGGATAAGTGTTGACCAGACCAAATAAGGCCAAAGCAAAAATGTGTTCCAAGAATAAGATAAATGGGTTTGATGTTAGCTTGATGTTTTGGTCACTGAATGATATCTATGGCTGAACCTGAGACCTCAGTGCAGGTTGGCTGTTTTCTTTCTGCTGGTGTTCTGTTTGCTAATTCTTTCATTTTGCATTCTCACTTATAAGAGTATCATTCATGTATGAGTGTTGCATCTATGCAGGATGTTCCAGGCAGCAGCTTAGAGAGCTTGATTTTATTTTCTCTGTAGCATGTGACCATTTATGTATTGGTTTATTGATTTATTTGTTGGTAGTGGAAGGGTGCATGTTTTATTTTGAGGGGGTAGGAGAGAGGGAGAGGTCTTGTGATTACTGCAGGTGGTTGCTGTGGCTGATTTAATTTGTGATTTGCAGTTGAAATGTTCAGAATTTTTAATCTGAGTACAAAACCTGAAGGCATCCATGAAAGTTAAGATTTATTTCTCCTGTACCTACTAATTTAAGGACATCTTAGATAATTATTTTTGCTTTGTAGAGCAGTGATATAATGGATTTCTGAAATAAGTAAATAAAGTATTTATTTACCAGATCTGGAATATTCCAGTCTCTTGTACTTTCAGGTTTGATTAACATTAGCAAAATTTTCAAGTTATTTATTTCTTATTGAAGGGATTTTTATTATTACTCTTACCATGGATACTTTGTGTATTGAGCAGTGAGGACACAACAGTAATTTTTTAATTTTTATTTTTTTAAGGCAGAGGAAATTGTTCAGGGTGTTTCAAGATCTGCA
Source organism: Haemorhous mexicanus (assembly GCF_027477595.1). Classification (NCBI taxonomy): domain Eukaryota; kingdom Metazoa; phylum Chordata; class Aves; order Passeriformes; family Fringillidae; genus Haemorhous; species Haemorhous mexicanus. Next base: position 23,012,817 of record NC_082348.1, on the reverse strand, counting down.
CAAAATCATACTCGAGCTGGTAACTTTTTGGTCAGGTGGCAAACCCAGAGCTTTAGGGATTTGTAAACGGACTTTTTATTAGCCCCTTCTTCCTTATTATCTTGTTTTGGTCAGTTTCCTCCACTCCAAAACAATGACTGCTTTTGTGTCTGCTGCACAAGATGTCTTTCAGTGTAGGGGAGCATTTCTTTTTGCTTCCACTCCGTGGAGTGTCACTGTGCTGAGCTGGGAATTGAGTCCTGGGGCCCTGAGCCACATGCAATTGTAACCAAGCCAAATATGTGTATTGTTATGAAGTGGTAGATTGTTTTCTTATATAAGTGTTGCAAAAAGAACAAGAAGTTCTAATCTTGCACCCCAGAGGAAAGTGTTTTTTATTTGTCCCAGGCTGCCAGCAGTTGCACTCATCAGTACAGCTGTTTGTCTTTTGGCTTGGCTGCCCATGGCCTGGATTGTCCAGTCTCATTCCACCCATTGTCCTAGTTCATTTTATGAGCTACTGAAGGCATAGGAGCTTTCTGATCTCTCATCACAAACTGGTTTTGGACAGTTCCTTAAAGAACTGGTCATAAGGTATTTGTTTGTATGTTGGTTTTGTTTTGTTTGTTGGGGTGGGGTTTGTGTTTGTCTGGGTTTTTTTAAGAAGAGGGAGCTAGGAGAGGACTATGTAGTTTTATTTTACTGTCTGTGGGTTATTTTTCTTCCCCCTAACCTCATGAAGTATTTCTGTGGTAGAAATTGCAATCCATGTGATTCTGTACAATTCCCATGTGACTTCTGACTATGGAAAATTTTAAAACCTAAAAATTAGAATTTCATTTTAATGAGTTTTAGCACAGTGTAACGAGGGAGAGAAAATGTCTTGGCTATGCTTTGAACATAGCATTTCAATTGATATATTGATATGTAGAAAGTGGTGGAAGAAGCAGCCTCTCAACTTGAATCATTTTTTGTATTCTGTGGTTACTTGATAGTGTTAAGTGAGATGAGACTGTAGAGATGATGATGCAGCTTCTGCTGGTTTGCCTGCCTGTTGTAAGGGAAGGAGGGTGTGAGGTAGATTGGTCTTCTGATGCTGGTGGGCAAGCTGTAGGGTTCTTCAGGAAGGTAAACGGTGTCTCTCACAGTATGTGAGAGTGCAAAGATGTGGCAGGAATGTTGCACGAAAGGGAATATAGAGATGCATCCAAAACCTGTGGCTTATTTTCTCTGGTATTCTAGGTTAAAGAGGCCTGAAAACTGCTATAACTCAGCACAGACCTTGTGTGTGGCTTGGACTGAGGCTGGAAAGGGTTGAAAACTCCAGCAAGCTGACACCTTTGATGTCCCGTGTTGCAGCATCGTTTTGCATGTGTGCATGTGTTCCCTTGGGTTGGGCAGGTTTGCTCTCTGAACGTGGCCAGTGAGTCCAAGGAGGGCTGTTCTCTGAGAGCAGAAGTGCTCCTTGCTGCACAGGACCCTGTGGCTGACCCTGTTCTGTGGAAAGAATGAGGTGTTGGTATTGTCTCACAGCTGTACATGCAGGTGTTATTGTGCATCCTGAGTTGCATTGTTTCTGTGCTTGGTACTCTTCCTTTTTTCCCCCTCTGGCACTTGCTTGAAGTCTGAGGAAAAGCTCTGCCTTTGTGTGAAATGAATAGCTGACTGTGATCAAAGTTAGAAGTCAGACACACAATGACTTCTTCTTCTCAGATGGCATAACCTCTTACTCACCTGTTCTCCATTGGCTGGTTTGCTATTCATTATATTGCTCATCGCTTCCTTTTGTTGCTTGTCTTTTTATTTCACTTTTCACAGAATGTTGAGGGATTGAAAAAGGGTGGGAAATGAATATGGAAGATGGGTTAAATAGAGGAAGTAGTGAACAGACAGTTCTTTTGAATTCTATTATTAACTTTAGTTAGAAGACAAGTTAAGATTTGAACCATCAGATGAAAATGGAGTGGAATTGGAATTTTTCCAAGCTTAAATTTGTTGTGGCTGTGACAATGTGCTTTTGAATCATGGTCTAGCATGCTGTTTACCTCAGTTTTAACCCAAGTCAGAGCACATTTTCGGTGTGTTCTTTGAACTGCCATGGCAAGTTGCTGAGTTAGGGTGCTAACAGTACATGTGCAATGGAAATGGCACTGAGTGGTTGCATGTTGCTTTAAAGCAGCTTACATGCAAATCACTCTGTGGTTTTTATTTTCTGGCTTCTTTAGTGTGAATTAGAAGGTTAAAGAAGATCAGGAATATTTTTTTTTGTGTACAGCTTCAGACACAGTATAAAACTTCTGTGACTTTTTCTGGATAATTTTTACTGATAATAAAAAAGTGAAAAATGCAGAAGTGGTTGAAAAAAGCAAAAAATTTGATATTCCTTAAATATCTGAAGTTACCTTTTCTCATGAGGGTTCTAATGTTAAATATTTATTAGTGTGCTCATAATATCTTAAGGAGTAAAAACCAAACACTGCATTTGCATATGTGAGCTGATGTTCCTCTGTCAGGTTTTATTGTTATTTTGCAACTGTCCAGCTGAATAGCTGAGTTCCAGGTGCTTTTAATTGAAGACAGCATTAACTAATAAATATTCACAGCCTTTTTCTATTTTTGGGGCAGGTTTATGCTTCTCAAATTACCCTGGGGCATCAGCCCTGGAGACACCTTCGTTTGTAGTCTCTCTTTGTACAGCTTTGCTGTGGGAGAGATGACATCCTTTAATGTAGCTTTAAAGGAAGGTGAAATAATAATCTGCATAGATAATTGTGATACTCAGCTTTCTCCCTGTCTTTTACATGTGAATTTTATTTCTGTGTGGAACAGATGAACTACTTTTAAGCTGATTCAGGGAAAGAGAGGGTAATGGTTTGTGGGTTGAAGTCACCATCCAAAAAAGCCTGCGTGCTGGCTACAGAGAATGAAGATGTTGATTTTGAAGGTCTGCAATTCAAAAGTTGATCTAAAAGAAAAAGTGTTTTCATTCTACATGATTTGAGGCTTTTTTTCCTTTGGTACTTCAGAATGTCTATTGTTATTTGTGCTATTGTTTGTGCCTGGACTTGCAAGCTGCTACAGTTTTGAACCTAGCTGCCCATCTGCTCCTTGGTTATTTATAGGCAGATTTGTGGAGCTCCTTCTAATCCCTCAAGTCTTCAAAAACATTAATGAATTAAACATCACAATACTCTTGTAAAAAGAGAATTAAATGGAGAAACTGAATGGAGGCTAAAAGAGGATAAATGACTTGCTGAAAGCCATATGTATATTTCATAGCAGAACAGAGAATGGAAACCAGATTCTTTTTTTCTTACTTGTAGTCCTGTGCTTAACAGACCAGCTTCATGCTCCTGTGAGATACATGCTAAAGGAGTGAAGAGAGAACAGGTTCTTTGAATCTTGCAACAGATGCTCATGTGCAGAGTAACCCATCTCAAGACCTTGCACCATATATTGAGAGTATTTAAGATTTCAGGTCTAACAGACATGAATAAACATGTTCATATTAATTCTCATGAAGCCTGAATTTGTTCTGATTGTTAATGTTTTGGAGCAGTGGTTTCTGCCAGGTTGCTTAGAAAGAAAACACCTGTTACTTGCAGGAGAACTTCTCTCTGACATCTTAGTTCTGCTTGTCCAGTCAACCTGTCCCTCTTCCCTTGTCCTTAATAGAGTTTTACAATGGCTTTAAACAGTGTCTGGACACTGGTTCTCCTTTAATTTTTTAATTCAGTGGCAGTGAAGATGGATAGCACAAAACGCAGGCAAAACTTTGCTTTCATCAGAAATTTGGCACTTTGGTGAATTACACATACTATTTATTGTGTGTGAGTTCTTTTGATTTTTGGCTGGGGTTTTTTTTTTTTGGTTGTGGGGGTTTTTTTGTATTTTTGTTTGTTGTGGGGCATTGTTTGTTTTTGTTTAGTTTTTGTTGTTGGAAGAACTTCCAAAATTTTAGATGTGTGGAGTAAAACATTGTAATTAGCAGTCATTCCCAAGTCTAGAAATGATGGAGGATGCAGCCTACTAAATTGTGATTTGATTTCACATTGGAGTGCCACCTGAAATATTGTTTTGCAACTTTTACCTGTTCTGTAATTTTTTTGAACTCTTTGTTTACTATTTCCCAGTCTGTCCTTAATGTATACATGTTTGTATGCAAGATAATTTTCTCCACAAATAGTATTAGTTTCTGTTTGTTAAAGGGATTGGAAGAGTTTTCTATTTCTCTGGAATGCCTTTCAAAGATTTAGGTTTTAAATACAAATATTATGCGAATTTAGTGTTGCCCCCTTCTTGAGGAAATCTTCAAAAGAAGGAATACATTGTTGGAGACTGACATTACTATGTTGATTTAATAACCTGGAAGCCTGTGTCATTTTAAACAAGTTCAGTGAAGTTCATTCAATTCAAAGTGTATTGAATGTGTCCAGGAAACATGTTAAATAAAAGAACTACAAGTTCTGCAGTTTGACACATGGTATTTTATGGTATGATGGCAAAGTAGGTTCTAGGTGGGCACACAGCACTCTATATTGTTTCTGAAATTCAGCAAACAAAATAACCTCTTTATTTGTTTAATATTTGTAAAATTTCAGCATATGAAAGTTCTGTCTTTTGATTTGGAAGTGATAAAATGCAGCTTCCTGAAGTACTTTACTTACCACTTGTGAAATCTGTTCTCTTCAGTGCTTTTGTTTTTCTTCAGTAGCTTTTCTGTGTTTAATGAAACCAAATGGGTTTTTTATTGATTAATAGACACTGAATCTGTTTCTTTCACCTAAGTAATGGTAAAATATTGAGCAATAAGTCGCTCTTTCCTCATGCTATGTTGAGAGCTTGATGAAAAATTTTAAGAGCCTGTCATTTTGTCTTCCTCCATCAAATTGAAGACTTTGCATATATTTTGTAGGTCTAAATACATTGCAAAGGTGCAAAGCAGTGTACCTTTTCAAAACACCTTTAGTAGCTCCTGTTGAAAAGTAGATGCCAGCTTTCTTGAAATGGTTTCACTTTCCAATATTAAAAAAAGACATTTTGTTTAATTCATCTGGAGACTCTTTCGACATCAAAAATAGAGAAGGATGCCAAGCCTCTTTTTTAAACTGAAGATTTTCTTTTTTTTTCTGGTATGTTCTGATAACCTGCTCTGGTGAGAGTTTTCTTCCAGATGAAACCTATCAAAGCTCTCACAGAAGAGAGGTAATTGTACACTTCAGGAGTTTATGGAACAAAGGCTAGGTGTTTGGAATTACCAGCAGTTGTTCTAACTGCTCTGACTCACCTCCCTCCACTCTGAACAGAATGCTTCCTTTGGTTCCAGGAAACACTGAATAAAAGAACTATTTTGATCCATGGACAGTGCCACTGCTGTGGCAGAAAGCCAAGCGATGCTTTCATGTTAAATAAATAGGTCTTTTCAGAGCAGCAGAGAAACACGTTCCCTGGAGTCAGTAAGCTGCTGCAGACTTTTGTTCCTGTGTGAAAGTACCAAGATTATGAAGTGTGTGGAGGTTTGAACTTCCTTCATTGATTATAATAAAGAGGCATGTGTAATAATTTGGAAATGTAACCTGGGGAGGAGGGGGAAAAATCATTCAGGTATATGTTCCATGTCTTGAAAAAAGGAAAATAAAGAGAAGTGCTGAAGTTAAAAAGCTTCCACAGAGTTGTTTGAGAGATAAAAATGACTGCCTGTATAATTCTTGAATTTTGTGGTTTATGCAACAAATAACTGCAAATCTTTGTCCAAAGCATACAGGAAGCTTTAATAGGGTGCCTTTTGGAGCAGTTGTTCAAAGTGCAGGCTGTCAGGGGACTCAGTTTCCTGAGAGAACTAAAAGTTGTTTGTTTCCTTCTGTAATACCTGAAGTGTGAATTCCATAGAATTGGCAAAAATTGCCCTTCAATATGAAGACTTTGGAATAAGAGGTGAGAATGAACATTGTCACACATTGCACGTTGGAAGAGGAAGAGGCAGTAAAAAGCTGTTGAAAGGTTTTTTATTTTTTATAATAATATGATAGTTCTTTTTTTGTTTGTTATGAAGCTCATTGTTTTAACATGAAAAGGAATAACTGTTTTACCTCAGGCTATTTGGATTTCTCTGGATTTTTTGTGTTTTCTTTTTTTTTTTTCCTAAACAGTTTATAGTTTTTATTCAGTTAATTTCCCCCATGCTAGGAAAAAAAGTTCACTTTGTGTGCATTCTGAAATATCCAGAGGGAGAATTCCAGGTTGCAGCCTGAAGCCCTGGGCCTGGAATGAAAAAAAAAAATCGATTTTGATCTGGTTTTATTTTGACTGATATTGGCACATATCTTGAATTGAGTATTTCTGAGCAGAATTAGATTTTTTAATTACATGGATTGATCTGTGGAAGCAGGACCTCAGAAAGTTACAAGCAGAGGCCAGTTCCTACTTTGTGTTGGCTGGAAGAGGAGGTTGCAGTTCAGGCATCCTGTGGATTTGTCAGGGAGGCAAAAAAGCTTCATCATGGTGAATTGCAGTTCACAGGGCAATAAAAATTGCATGAGGGGAAGAGGAGGCAAGAGAAGCAGGAGCATTTCTGGGCATGGATTATAGGTAGGAGGTAGTTATTCAGGCTGTTGGATGTTTTTTTTTCCACTGAAGCCCTGCTAATGGCAGGGTAATGGCAGTGTCCTGACAGAAATGTAGCAGAACAAATTTAGGTAATTATTATGTTCTTGGTAATACCAGACAGACTGTGCAAAAACACAGTCTTATTTGCACTTCTTTTACATCTGAATGAGCAAACAGATGACCTACCTGAAAATTGATTGTAGTGTATTAGGGTTGGGAAACGGGATTTATGTAAGTTATATCATAATTTATATAAATAAATAATTTTATATAAATTATCTTGTTGTCCTTGGTTGAGATTCTGCTTTGGTTTTTTTGGGCTGTTTGTCCCCCCCAGTGAGGGAAAAGAAATCTTTAATTAAATGTTTGTATGAATAATGCCTACAATGATGTTTTTTCTTAAGTTTTTACAGTATTTTAGATTTTGGTTACAGTGTTCTGTTCTTCCTTCAGAAGAATCCTGAAGTGTAACACTGTGAAACACTGTAACTGATTTCCCATGCCTGACAACTTCAACTTCTTGTGTTTCAGAGCTGAGAAAAGTATCTGAAGTAGAATGGAAGCGTCAGTAATATTACCCATTCTGAAGAAAAAATTGGCATTTCTTTCAGGTACACTTTCAGTTTTCCTCATCTGATTCCCCCCTGCATAATTTGGATGGGATATTTAAGTTGGTTATTTGTATTTGCTGGATGTATTTAACAAAAATGTGTTGTTGGTTAGTGCTTTGTCATATTCCAAAAGAATCTCTGGAACCCTTTATCTAGTAGCCAAGCTGTTGGTGTTGGTGTTTAGGACTTGGTTTTGCTGTAGCCTGTAGCTCAACCTGCAAAATTTTCAAGAAGTTTCAGACTATATGTAAGAGGCTGGTGATTTAATATGCATCCAAAAATAATCCTTGATGCTTTGGCTTTTTGTTTTTTTGGTTTTGGAAAAACAGAGTGAATATTTTCAGGATTTTCTGTAGAAAATTTTTCTTTTCACCTGTCTTGTCTCTAGCATAGAAACACATGGGAGCAGAGTTAGCCATGCATTGCAACAGTTTGATTGTTGCCAATTAATTCAGGGAAAGCTGTAATTATCCCAGTATTTATTAAAATTTCCTGAATCTTATCTTGAAGATAACTTTTTCTCCTCCCTCTGCCAGAAAAAAATTAAAAAAAAAAAAAAAAAAGGAAATGCTTCAAATGGTGAATGACAATCCCTTGCTGGTTTCACTGCTGTTTAGCTGTGTTAGTTCTTGGTGTTTGTCTGATCTAGTGTCAGTAGGTAGCTTACAGAACACTTGTCAACTTGAAAAACTGACAAGTGTTGCCGTAAATATTCTTCTGGCTTAGTCTATTTTAGTTTATGTTTTTAGCCAGTCTAGTTTAGCCTGAGAAGTGAAACTTGCTCTTTGAGTTAATGGAATTTATTTTGCTTTAAATTTGCCCACTGTCTCCAGCAATTGCAAATCTAACAATTCCTTTTTAAAAACAAACAACCAAATCCCTAAACCTCAGCTCACATTAAAGCCTGGGACAGTTCTTCCACAGTAACAGCAGATGTGTAGAAGTTGTTCAGCATTATATTGCAAGGGGATATTCTCATTAACTAGAGTGCATTTTCAAATTGCTATTCAAGCTGCCTGATCTGTTTGGAAATGCAGACATTTTTAGTGGAAAGTAATTTATTGAGTGGCATTTTAAATGCTAGGAACCATTTTGGGCCTATCTATGTCTAAGTAGGTTTGATCATTTTGGAATTGGTTAGTATTAATGGGTGCTTTAATTTAATGAATGGTGAAGCTTGATGCAGAAGGATTTTTTAGCATTCTCCAGTTTAAGTAAAGTAACTTGACAGATACAGATCAGTTCATCATGTCTCTTTACATCAATTTTACTCTGTATAGTTTCATAGTAGTTTCATTAATGACTAAAAACATATATTCAGAAAAATAGTATTTTAGCAAAGTCCTGCAGTGTTTATGTGCTGAAGTCTGTTGTCATTTTTGAGTTAAATTGGTATAAATAATGTTGATCCTGCCTTTTTCTGGAAGCAAAACAGTGGTTTCTAATGGAAATCCATGGCTTGGTGTAGTTTTCATGCTGATAAGTCATTACACATAGCACAGAAGAAAAGGCAAGCTCCTAAGTCAACAAAAAGCCTTGAACAACCACTTTGGTGCAAAATGAACTAAAAAAAATTCTTTTTTTTTAATGCTCTCAATTGCTTTCCTTAGCAGTGTTTACAAGCTGGAGGAAAAACCTGTCAGTTGTTACACAAGATGACTTGTCATGAAATAATAATTTAGATAATTATTCTGGTCTTTTTGTGAAATGTCAAGAGATTATATTTCTGGGATTTGGGTTGTGCTTTGTTCAGTCAGTTCAGCAAATGCTTTTTAAATCCAAGCATTTTTACTTTTTCTCTGCTTCCTCACTCCAGTTTTCAGGCTTTTTGCCATTCAGAAACAGAAGGGTGGACAGTCTGTAAATAACTGTTGCTGTAGATTGTTTCTGCTGGAAACATCTGTCCATTTGTCCTTTCTCCTACAGCACCACTCTTCAGTTCTTCAGTTTAGAAATACAGTTATTAGAAAGTGTGTTGCTGCTTTCCTGCAACAATTCTCTCACAAAAGAGAGGAAGGGGTGGGAACACAGCTACTGCAGGGGACCACTGAAAGCAGTAGGTTCTTCATGAAAATGTGGGAAATATCTGTGTATCAGTGGATCTTTAAAACTCCAAATTTGGAGTGTTTGCACAGCTTTGGAAACAAGGAAAAAAGGCCTGTTGCAATTAAGATTCTAACATATGTTGTGTAAACAGTGTTAGTTCATTATCTTGCATCCACCTCCTGCATGGGGAGAATTCTTATCAAATTGTGTCAACATATGTATATGAGTCTGCAAGCATGGCTGTGCTTGTGCCTTTTCTTGTTTCTGCACGGCTGGTACTATTCTGTAAAAAGTTGTTCTTACTCATTAGATGGAACTTCAGTTCTACTGAAGAACTTTATGAAGCAAAAGCATAATTTAATTGCTTTAGCCATGTGAAAAACAGTTTGAGAATAAAAATATTCTTTCTCAGATAATGGGAATCGACTTTGCTTGATTTTTTACCCAAATAAACCTGTGATTATAGATGTCTTTGTGCAGTTTTTTTAGATTGTTTAGTAATTGACTCCTACATATGCTTAAGTATGTTGTGGTTTTTCCTTAATAAAATAGATAATATATCAAAATTTACTGTTTCTAATATTGTTTGTATAAGTTTTTCCAGAAAGGTTTGAAAATGCAGATGAAGATTAAGGCAAGCGGTTGGAAATACATATCTTAATGGCAAGGTGACTGTTAGCTGTTTATAAATAGGTCTAGAAATAGGTAGTGCCAGTTTAGGGCATGTGCCATGGGCAGCCTGTGTGGTACAAGATCCTCCTGTAGTGGTCAGTTGGAGCAGGAAAGTTCTCCTTTTCCAGGAGCTCCAGTTGGAGCTGCTGGGGACACGCTCAGCTTGGGAGTGAACTACATTTCTGATAGGCTGGTGGTGTAGAAGGACCAGGAGATGCATTTTAATACTATTATGTAAAAATGAAAAAAAAAATGCTTCTGGAACACTTGTGTTGTTTATATTGAAAGTATTAGATGAAAAATTGTGACAGCTCTGGATGTGGGCTATGCTCTGATGCCCTGGTGATGTTTTAAATATCCGTGTGGTGAAGGAACCTTCACAACTGAGAGGTGAAATACCAGTGGAGGTTTTCACAGCAGCTTTAAAGATTGCTTTTGTGATGAAGTTTGAGACCACTTAACTGCAAAGTATTTCTTCTGCTTGGACCTCATCACATGAACTTTGTAATTACTTTGTAATTACTTTTTCTTTCTGAAACAGGAGGGAAGGACAGAAGAAGTGGCCTCATTCTGACAATTCCATTATGCCTTGAACAGACGAGCATGGATGAGCTGAGTGTCACACTAGACTATCTTCTAAGTATACCAAGGTGATTTAGAAGGCATTCTGTTCAGAGCTGGGGTTTTTTTATTTCCAATTTTAGAAGGGATCTCTCTATTGTTTTTAATTCTATCTGCTCTTCTTTACCAAATTAATTTTATGTAAATGTTTGTTTAGAATGTGATGCTGTCTGAGTTAGAAACACACATCCCAATAAGCTAAGGGATATGTACTAAGGCTTTTCTGTGTCTTTCTCTGTCCTTGTGTTCTCCTTTCTTGGGATGGCTCTATTCATAATTTCTTTTTAATGACAATGCACTTAAATTGCTAAGTAAATTAATGAGCCATTCAAACCAAACTCCCAAGCTTGCAAGGGCAGCATTGCCCATTGCCCTTTCTGTGCTACATGCCTTAAGCTTTGTAGCTTATAGGGCTTCAGTTTAAAAGTTAAAAATAAACAGTCTGACTGAAGTTAGTGAGCAGCTTGTGGTACTGCTTAAATATGCTGCCTAACAACTTGAGTATCCTGTCATCCATAGCTTGTGTAAAATCATTGTTGTTCAAATTCTGTGCATGTGCTACTGGCAGCTTATAGTGACAGTTTTTGATCCTGGCTTAGTTACCTGTATTTCTGTTTTCTTAAGATCCAGGGATTGATCTTTATCATAATTTTTTTCTGTCATGTACCACTGCTTTATAAATAAAAGGAGCCTCTCAGATGAATGTCTGTTTTTATATCTTTTCAAATCTCTCTTCTGGAAACAGAGCAACAGTGGCATAACTAAAGATATCCAGTGTACTTTGCACGTTTTAATCTATAAATGTTTATAAAACACAGTTAAGGGATGCAATGTTGGGGTTTTTTTGGTAGATTAGACTTTTAAAAATCCTGATTGGTGAGAGAGAAGCAAAGAATAACAGGTTATTTAAAAGTAAAACATCAGGAAGTATATGAATATACTGCAAAACATTTTAGTTGTGTAAGTTTTAGGGTTTTTTGAACAGCTTGTTGTCTTTTGTAAAGTGGTGAAACACCAAATGGTCATCCACACAAGTCATGCCATTGACTTAAGGACTTGGCTGTATTTGTGAAACAGATGCAGGCATTCTTGTTCTAGTAAGCATTAATTATTCCACAGTCTCATCCTGATGTATGTCTTTACATACATTAGTGCAACAATAACTGTCTAAAAGCTGAACCAAAGTGCTCTTTGTACTCAGTAGAAACTGGGAAATCTGTTTGAAAGTGAAGTCAGTGTTCCCATATTTAATGCTCTGTGTCAGTTGTGGAAAAAATGACCTCTCTCCTATGGTGGCAGTATGGAAAAATCATTGTCCTTTTGGTTCACATGTTGTTTTTCAGTGGGAAATGCAAACTTTGGCCTAAGCACTTCTCTTTTTTTGTTCTGGAAAGACTTGCTGAACAGTGTTTGGGGAAAATAGGGCTGAGGGAAGGGATACTGGGATATTGTCCCAAACCCAGATAGCTGTCCAAGCAACATTAAATCTACTTTTTTCCCCAAGTTCTATGTGTAAGGTAACCTAATATGTTTGACTTTTAATTCAGTTGTGCGTGGTATATGATGTAACTACAACTGGTGTGAGATCTGCAGTCTAGAGTGGATTGCTGCCTGTATCCAAAATGTGAGAGGCATAACTGCTTAAAGTGTCTTGGGTAGAATTCCTTTGGAATGTGTGTGTAAAGCCATTCTAAAATTTCAGACAATTTATTCCTAGTTTTCAAGTATACTGTTATGCCTTTCTTTGATGGTATTTAAAACTCTCAGATTCTTAAGAGGTCTGTTCAGAACAGAAGAATAAAAGTGGCAACATTATGATGATGTCTGTTCATACTAAAGTTTGCTTCCTTTGTTGTATTCTCTCTATTGTGTCTCAAATCACCAAGCTTTTTACTTTTTATTTTAACTTACAAACATTTGCATTGGCTAACCTTTCTAGAAGTGGTAGGTCACTTCTGAATTTGATTGGTTGTGTATTTTGTTGGGTTTGGCAGGGTTGTAGTAGAGGAGCAGATGCTGATACTGCTCGAGTCCAGTGAGCCTAAGGAAGTCATGTCCCAAGATGCTGCAGTAACACTCTTCACCTTATTCTTCAAAGCAGTAGCATTGTGCCTTTTGAGTTGGTTTTGACTGGAAATTGCACTAGTGAAGCCTGAATGTTCAGACTGCTTCCAGAAAAATCATGTTAAGAGGTTCCTTAAAACCAAAAGCTGTCATAGGCTGTTTAAATAGCCAGGTTGAATTATTTTTTCCTAAATAGGCTGTAAAGTTTCCTTTTTCCCCTTTTTTTTTAAACTTCAGGGTGAATTTGTCTGCCACCCATACCTGGTGAAGCTCAACATGAAATGAATAACAGTTAATTTCTTGTTGGGAAACATAATGCTTACTGTTGCATGCCCTGTTTTTTGTAAGCTAAGGAGATCACAGAAGTAGCTTTGTTTTGTAATTGCAGATTTAGGAAAGATTACATAATGCTTTCCTACCGCTCCTAAATGTCATGGATTTTATTTGCTTATAACTTTGCCAACACAAGAATTTCAACCTGGGACATGATATCTAGTGTGGTAACTAATGTTAAACCATGGGCTCACTTGCAAGCTCTCTTCTGGATGCTCCCTGTAAAAACTGACATCCTTTTGTCTTCCTTATGACACTGTAAATTGATCTCTTTTCTGAGGATTTTGTCAAGTTAATGGTTATGAGACCTTTTCAGAGTTGCTACAGTTTAAAGAAATACTTGTATTATGAGATACACTTCAGTCTACAGAAAAATTGTAATTTGTAATATCTGATACTATGCTGGAGCATTAAAATTGGAAGTCATTTTATAAATGAGTAAACTTTAAGTTTATAAGACAGTGTTTCTATAAGGAAAAAAGAGATGTAGTTGTATTTTACAGGAGGCTTGTTAAATCTGAAGTTGGCATGGCATGACACTTGTTGTTATGTTTTTCTAAGTGCTTTTTTTTTTTTCTTTTAGTGAGAAGTGTAAAGCTCGAGGATTCACTGTGATAGTGGATGGCAGAAAATCTCAGTGGAACGTGGTAAAGACAGTTGTGTTAATGCTGCAGGTAAATAAATATTTATACATTCATAGTTGACTGATGAGTTTTATGGACGTGAACCCATTGGCTGTGGTGTTGTAGAGACAGTAATTTCCTTGAAATGTGGTTCTGTGACGAGTTCTGTGCAGCAGGAAGAAATTCTGAAAAGCAGATGCTACAGCTCACTCAAGTGAGAGACAAATTCTTTATATACTGAGAACACACAATTGCAGGCCTTCCTCTGAAATGGAGGTTTAGTTAAAAAAGTACACAGATATGCTCCTGGCATCACCAGCTACAAGCAGTAGGAATGTGTGCAGGGCTGCAGTCCCACAGATATTGCAGCTGAGCAGGTTTTGGTGCAATATCTGTTGCACTGCCTGGGTTCCTTTGCAATAGGGTATAGTTGACTTAGTTGTGGATCATAGTTCCAATCACAAATTATGTTCTGTGTGCTTCAAAAAGTAGGAGAAGAAGAAAAGTGACAATTTCCAATAAAAAAATAATCGAAAAAATATTATTTTAACTCTTCAGAACCGTGGGCTTACAAGTAGAGTCTTATTTCTGGTGGACAGTATAGATTATGGTCAAAGAAAATGTGAGATACAGCATTTCTAACACATCAGAACACTCAGACTACTGCCTGTTTTCCTGCACAGATGGTTCCTCTTTATCAGAGTAGTTTTCCTCTCAGATTTAGATGAAGTCTCAGAAAGTGTGTCAAATAGGAATAATTTCTTTTTTTTTTTTTTTTTTTTGTCCTGCTGGGTCATTGTTGCTTCTGGGTTTTGAAGTCTGTGTCAAGGTGTCTTTCACCTATTCTTGACTAAAATGGTTTTCCTATTAATAGAATTAGAGTCTTTGAATCCCTTGTGTTCAGATTATGATCTTGACTGGGTTTTGCTTCAGCCACTGTGTGGTTGTGAGGTTCAGTGGGAGCTGCAGCTAGTGGGGAAGGCCAGCTCTTTGCCCACACCCTTGTTTCCCTGGCAGCCCTCATCCTGCCTCTGCAAAGCTTGCAGAAACATGGGTTGCACATCTGTGTCTTGAGTTTGAGAAGGAAGCAATAAAGAAGATTTTCCTATGTGAATTGATCACTTGTGCAGGTCATATGAGATTTCTGTCTGCTTCATCATTTGTAGTTCTCAAAAACACTTATGTGTTCAAAATATTGAATACTTGTAAATCGTTTTTGCATATTCGTTAAAGAATGAATTGGGGGTTTTGTTTTGGTGCAAGAATGAATTGAGGTTTTTTATTGCTGATTTATTTAACTTCTTCTGAATTAATTTTTATTAATAAAATCAGGTATTTAAATAGAAATCCCCTGGGTTATGTCACCTTTATATCACTCCTCTGATTGACTTTTACTTATTGCTATAGCTGATGAGTTTAGAGTAATCAACAGTCTTTGTTCCTTGATGTACATTCGGTGTGACATCATAAAATCAACTCAGTAGATGAAATTACTGATTTAACCTGAGAAATGTTTTCCTGGTAGTATTTCAATGAATTAATATGTTGAAATGTCAATATTCAACCTTTTCATTTTAGTCTAAGTAATATGTACTGGGGAAGTATAGGATATAATCTTGACATGTAATCTGATAACAAATATACAATTTTTCCCAGCTTTATGATTACTCTTTCCTTCTACATAGAAGGTAACATTGGTGGAAAACTCTGGTTTTAACATTTTTTTATCATTTTAATGAACTACCATAAAGTAAGTCTAGCCAGTAGTTCATTTTTCTGTACTAACACATAGCATAGACTAATGGTGTGTCCTTAGGACTAGGAATAAAGAGGTTGTGTTTTCTTTTCAGTTTTGACACCGTTTGCTGTGAAATCCTGTGCAGTGTTATGAACCAGGATGGACCAAACGTGATGTAGATGAAGCAGACTTCCATTTCTGTCTGCAATTTTTGCATTCTTGTGTAGATGATGAAATCTAAGTGGAATTCACTTCTGTGGTAAATGAAGGTTTAATCTTGAATGTTTTTCTTATTTTTTCATTTGTTTTGCAGAATGTTGTTCCAGCTGAGGTGTCACTTGTTTGTGTAGTAAAGCCAGATGAATTTTGGGATAAGAAGGTTACACATTTCTGCTTTTGGAAAGAGAAAGATAGACTTGGCTTTGAGGTATGTTGAGATTCTGTCAACTTCAGTCAAAAATACTGTTTCTAAAATACTGATATGATTGGATGACCACTCAAGTGTCTTTAAAATAGCTGTATTCCTGATGCTTTCTGGATAACCTTAACAAACCACTGTGGCTTTTTAACTTTTTCAATTTTTAATGAGACTTTCTTCAATGAGTATTTTTAACTTAAAACTGTGTGGTATTTAATTCTTTGCTTAGCAAGAAAATGCATATTGTAGGTGTTTTGAGTCAGAAACAGTTGTACAGGATTTAGTGTGAAATTTTTCATGACTTCTCTATTAGGCTGTAGAGATATATGGTCTGTGGTGTCACTCTGTCAGCTGTGACCATTCTGACAAATATCTTGTTGGTATTGCATGCATCTTCTCTCATTTTGTGAGTTCTTTGACATCAGGAGCAGGTTATAGATCCCTTGCCAAATACAAGCTGACACTGTTCTGAGTTGTGAGGCAGAGTGTGTGCGAGAGGCTACAAGTTAATGTTAGCACTTCCCTTGTTATCTCTGTCTGGGAGGTTAATGGAAACCTCCATTTTCCCTGTCTTTTTAGAAAATATCTGTGTCATCAAACTTTCCACTCATTTTTTCAGCTAATCTTGTTTGAACTACAACAGGCATGTAGCATGCAGCCCAGTCACGGTGTCTTTTAATCAAAAACATGAGTGTGGTGGTGCCCACTTTTATAAACTAGCATATTGTTTGGAGCCACATCCAAGATGACAATTTAAAAAGCCTCTGAACTGACTATCTGTACTCAAAAATATGATTTAAGAGCTGCTGGTTAGAAAGTGACTGAAGTTTGCAATATTCAGTTTCACACAGATCTTTCAAAACACAAGGTAAATGTCAGAGTCCAGAGAGCAGCATTAATAAAGGCAAAGCCCCTCTTTAGAAAATGCTACTGTGTGATTTAAGCTCTCTTTCCCAGCTAAACTCCTGTAAATCAAGTTCTTGGGCAAGTTCAGGAAGTCTTTGAAGTTGTGGTATGAAAGTATGTGACATAGTAGCAGTTAGTGTAGGTATGATGGGGTTGCTAGGTTGGAAGTTAGTCCTTCCAGAAGATTCTTCCTGGGTTTTTCTTTAACATGACTCAGCTAGAATGCATTTTTAGACAAATAAGCAGAAAGCTTACAGAAAATATATCAACAAAGCAGGGATAATTTTACATGACTGTGATAATAAAAGGATTTTTTGTTTTACTCTTAGGTTTGGCTAACTGTCATTAAATGATAATCCTTTAATTTAGTAATCTTAGTAATTTTATAAAGCATGTTCTGTGCTAATAATCACGTTGGCATTGTTGGCATAGTCCACTGGAATTATGTAACCAAACCTTTTGGTTTCTGTTATTTGGTTGTAGTCAGGAAAACTGTTTCAGTAAAAATCACCCACCTTCTCTGGTCTCCAAATATTTGTGTCACAGACAGGAGTGTATCTTTCCTCTGTTCCAAAGACCAGTGCAGAGCCCTGATAAGGCTCTGGAAGGCTCCAACTCAGGCACAAATCTACAGCTGCACAATTTTGCATTGCTGGCAGTAAAAACAAACAACACCCAACTCATGTTTTGGATCACGGGTTAGAGCTGTGTAACTACTAGGAAAATTCAGGATTGGTTTTGTGCCAGTGAAATAATTATGAACTAAAATTGTAATTAAAATATGAAATCTTTTTATTCACTTGGGTGTAATCTCATTTTATTTGAAGCAAATGCTGTGTAACTGTGATTTCTAATGGGGCATCACATCTACCTCCTATTTCCTACTACCTGATCTGTTCTTAATACCTAGCTTTTAATATTCCCATATGAAGCCAATAATCTCAGTGTCTTCCTTTCTGTTCAAAGGAAGAGATCCTCTGCTTCAGAGTTAGATGTGGTGATGATGAGTTGCAAAACACTGAAAGTAAATGTGGGAACTGAGATCAAACAGTACTGGGTGGATAAGTACAAAGAGGTGGGCTGATTCAGCTGAGAAAAAGTTCATGTCTTTATTTCTGGTTAGTATTAGTGTTGGTTTTGGACCTGCCTCAGGACAATTCCCATTTGTCCTCCAGCAGAACTTTCTTCTGTAACTTCATTCCTCCCTTATTAGCAATCAGTTCATGTGTTAATTGAAGCAGTTTTATCTGGTCCTGTGCCATGCTTCATAAGAGGAGAGTTGTCTTAATTGTCATAAAACTGTCTTTCAGCTGAAATGTTGCATATATGACACTGTAATGCTTAATACTGTTAATGCTTTAAAAGATTGAAGAACAGGATTTGACTGTAAAAATGCTGTGGTTTAGAGAGTTGGGAGGTGGTACTTTTTGCTTTTTTATTAATACACTCTACATAGCAATGTGAAACAAATCACTCTTTTAGAAGATGTTGTGTGTTGTATTTGAGCGTGAGCTTCTCTTACAAGAACAACAAGCATAACTGGAAGAAAAAATTTACCAAAAAATAGAAGAAATGTAGAAATTTATACACAAAAATACCTATAGATCGGTGGGGTTATTTCACACATGTCAGTCACTTTAGGAACTTAGAGGAAAAATAATTTCTGAGCCTGATTTAGATACTAGATCAGTACTTTGAAAATCAGTTTGTCAGGAGCAGGAAAGAAGAGGATGTGCTTGATGTTCTTGTGGAAATCAGGGAGCAAAATTTTAAAAGTTTCAAAGTTCACTGAGGAGTTGGAGAATAGAAATTAAGTGCATAAAATAAAAGGAATAAAGAAAGGATAAATTGGGTGGTGAACTACTATGAATTAGTTGAAAAAATTAGAGTGTGTAGCATAAGGATCTTTATAATCCTGAAGTCCAAAGTCTGAGTAGTTCTAAATGCTTCACACTTTTACTGTAGCAGCTGACAGCTCTAACTCTCTAGTAAAGAGTGTCAGAAATTTCTCATGATAATTTATCTGCAGCATCTGCTCTGAAAAGTCTCAAGTCTCTAATTTACCTTTTAAGAATTATGCTAATGAGCAGAGTATTGCTCCACACAATAAAGAATGAATAACACTTTGTGGGAAATATCTAATTTTTGTCCATTTTCAGTTCAGTGTTTTAAGGCCAGAATTGATAGCTTTCGTGGACTTTCCCAAAAAGGCATATAGGAGGTCCAGTCAAAATTGTTTATTTAATTGCATCTCTTTTCATCTGTATGCATCTCTGTTGCTATTTTAATATGGGAGGCAATGGGTTCTTGGGCAAATTAGGCAATTGTGTGGGGCTGGGGCATGTAAGCCTGCATTTATGTCACATCCTGAATTCTGTCCAAAGAAAGCGTGTTGAAAAGTCAGGAATCTTCGCCTGTATTCTCTTCTCTGGGATGTAAAAATGAGAGTGTGCTAATTACTGTGAGCTCTGGAGGGTAAGGTGAGGGAGTGGGTAAAACCACAAGTGAAGGAGGCAGTTCCTGGGAGTGGAGTTCATCTTGTGTTTATCGAGGTTCTGCCAACTGCTCTTGTGATTCTAGTGTGACAGATTTCTATGGCACTGGCCAGACAAATATTTACCTAGTGTTTCTTGGTGTAATGTGAAAGAAAATGATCTTTGTTTAGATTAGTGTTCCATATTAAACAAATAATACCCTATGCTACTCAGCGTTTAATCAAATAGTATTTCAAAAAATGGATTGAAATAGTATTTGGCATCAAAAAATAGGATTATTCTCCTCAGGAAGAGATAGTCTTTGCTTTACAGTTCTGTGGCAATGAAGATCATATTTAGATTGCACTTGTTTAAATTTTATATTCTCGAGGGACATGTGTATTGTTCTCTTTCGGAATGTAACTACTCCTTTTCAGATTCAGTAGTGTGGCTGCTCTGGTATTACACACTTCAGGAAAAAGCTCCTTGTTACTGAAATTTTACAGCCTCCTGTTCTCAAGTAGCTCCTGGGTTTGACTCTGTAACATTTGTATTAAAGAGCTTTTTCATTTCTTCCCTTAAGAGAGAAAGTAAGTTCAGATGAATGTATTTAACATTTTGGGGACACTTTTACATGTCCTCTTGAATATCTAGAATTCCTCTCTCATCTTGACTTCTGCCTCTGTCTCCTTGTAGATGATCAATGACAATTGCAGAAAACAGCAAATGACATAGAGAGGTCAGCTTACTGCAAACAGTATTTAAAGCTTTTTTATTACAAAAGATACATCTTGCATGAGTCAAAATCATGTCTTTTCACTGCTGAGAAATAGAATTTTGCACTTAAGGCACAAGACTTTGCAGTCCATGTTTTTAGCTTTGTCTTCTTTTGCTTGACAGCTGTTACAAAGGTTGTTTTGATTTTGTTAAAAAATGCAGCACTTCTGCTTTTCCCAAAGCACTGTTCTGAGTTATTCCTTTAAAGGCTTTCACAAGGATTTAGCAGGACAATACTGTAAGCAGAGCAAGGATGAGAGCTGCTGCCAGGTTTTAAAAAGAGCTGAGTGCAGGTGATGATTCCAGGGCTCTGGTCAGTAGCAAGCAGGACACGTTTGAAACCTGCTGCCACTGTGAGCTTATTAGCTGTCCTTGTTGTCAGAAGTGGGTGGATCAAGTGGGAAGGGAAGCAAAGATTAAAGGATTCAATAATTTATACTTTTTTTTCCTGTTTTACCATCTGTCCAGACCTACTTGTTTCTCCCTTGGGAAATTTAAGCTCTTCATTTTAACATCCAGCTATAATCTGCTGTCCAAAAGCTTTTACTTTGGATTATGAAAGCTGCATTTTCCCCCCTGTTTCTGGAATCAACATGGTTTGATTTGGGAAAAAAAGGAAAACAAAAAATCATTTCAGTGCAAGCAAACAGGGTTATTTCTGCTTTTACAGCTGTAAATTACCTTATCTTTACCTGTAATATGTTAAAGGGTGAAATTCAAAAGCTAGGGTGAAACACTAATTCATAAGGGACAACTTTTTCTAGGATGTGGTATTTTGACATCTATTTTCACAAAAGGTCAAATTTAATTACTCTGTTTGGATTGTGAAACATTTTGAAAACCTGACAGCAGAAGTTTGCTGAGCTTGAAGTAGAATTCAGGCCTGTAAAAGTGAAGTGTCTTCTCACTGTCCTCATGGCATTTTTCAACATTTTTTTCTTCTTTGGCTCTTGGTCTGTGTACTTATGGGCTATTAATCTATGGTAGCTGATTTACTAATTTAAAGCATATAGAGGATGTCAGGTTAGCACTGCCACTAGCTCAGGTTTAGAGCAAGAGCTAAATTCTGTTCAGGAGCCTTCATTTCTGCCACAACCTAGTCAAAATTTCAAATGCTTTCTTATATTATGAAACAGAGGATTTTAGCAGCTAGCCCAGTGAACAGTCAATAAACAGTTTAAGAAAGAAGTTTTTTTTAAATGAGAAACCTAGAGAATGAAAGGGTTTGGAAATAATGCTTGAAGTTACAACAAGGTTTATTAATGAGGGGGAAGTTCTGTTTTTCAGAGTTTTTCTAATAAGATGTAGAAAATTTGGGTTTTGACCAAATCTCTTTTCTGGGTGTTTATTTATTGTCAGAAGATTATTTTTTCATATGGCTAAAATATTTTTTGTGCAGGCTTTGCTCTTTCAGAATTTTTTTATTTTAAATAAACATCTCCCTAGTGGAAGTTTGAGGGCTATCCTCAAACTCTCCTTCCTGAAGGATCTCAATTTAAAAAAAAATCTGAAATAAGTGGTCTCAATGCAATCCATCTATTTTGTCAGGCTATTTGGGTCTTTTCAGAACTTATATTTCAGTAATGAGAACCAGCTGCCCTGTTTGCTTTAGTTCCCCTACCAGAATGTCCATCCCAAAATTCATTTTCTTTTTTTAATGAACTCATAGAGATGAATGTCAAAAATTACCTAAACTATTAAATGTGCCAAAAGAAGGAAGAACAAAGGCTTTTTTTCCTCTTCTTTCTTGGATGTAGAATCCTCTGGGGTTTGGGCTGGTTACTGGCATTACCTAAAGAAACTCCTAGCCAGTTCCATTTACAGCAGCCATGTACCATTAAGAGTACAGGACAATGGTGGATATTTGGATGTTGCTGAAAGGGTTTCCTCTGCAATAATAGACCATTTGTTTGGAGCTACTCTGAATTCTGTAGTTTCAGTATCTGCAGGGAAGTGGAACTGGAATAGAAGTCTCTCTCTAGTTAGCTCTTTCTTCATATGCTTGTGCCCTGCAAGAGTATGTGGATGATTTGATGGGTTATAGAAATTTTCTTGTCTTTTTTTCTTTTGTTTCTGGCTGTATATTGCCAATATGCCTGCTTCAATAGAGAGGTTGTTTTTGGTTGTTTTTCCACAGGAGTTATTCCAGGCTTAGCATATTATTCATCAAAGCAAGCTGTGCTGCCAACTTTTGGTTTAGGCTTATATGAATAAGGCCCATACAGGAGCCTCTAGAATGCAGAAATGAAGGCAAGAATTTAGTTTTCCACCCAGCAGGACCTGTGTTTTCCTGTATGCCCTGTAGCTGGTGAGCTAGATTTGTGTCCTGGGTGAACGACTCCGGCTTTTAAGCTCACTAAAATTTGAATTTTTGACTACTCATAGAAAGAGTATGATTGATCCAGCTTTTGCTGAATATATTTGCACAGTAAATGCAGGCACTTACCTTTTATGGCCCAAGCTCACCCCTGGGACTGAAAGTATTGCCAGAGAGTGGTAAAAATCCCGAGTGCTTTGCAGCATGGTAGCCTGCTGCTATATTCCCTAGAAATGGATGGTGTGGATATGACTCAATCACAAAGCATCAGCCCCCACCAGGATAACAGATATCCAGGGAACACATTGCTTTTTCCCACTGTAAATAGACAAGGTGGTACAGATGATGCACTTACAGGATTATGCATGAGGCATACACTGCATGTCAGAATTACCTGTCTGGTTGAGGCCCGCATTAATTGCAGCCATATTTCATTCAGACATTTAGCAGTAAAATCTGAATCACAGAATGATCTGCTCAGTATCTCTAGGCACACTTCTCAGATACTTAAGGGAAGTATGAGCATTACCTACAAGTGACCTCTTTTATTGTTGCAGGTTATTTTAGTATCTGCTAACAAGCTGACACGATATATAGAGCCATGCCAACTAACAGAAGATTTTGGAGGAACTCTCACCTATGATCACATGGATTGGCTGAATAAGAGGCTGGTTAGTTATCTGTGTTTTGGGGTTTGGGGTTTTTTAATGTCTCCTTCTTGAGCCCTGAAATTTTTATTTGTGTGGGAACTGCAAAGCGTGTAGGAAATGGTCACACGTGTAGTTGTGCAGTTCACTTACACTTACATAGTCTTGTGGTAAGTAACACTGCCTTTACTCAAGGTGTGATAATGCTACTGTCATCAATTTGTTGAACAACCAGTTCCTTAATGAAGCTCTTCTAGTAACACTAACTCTAGAAGAGCCTGAGTCTATGGTATAGTTGCTATAAAGGCAAATTGGGTGCTGTAGGAGAAGATCAAAACAAGGAGAAAATACCTGGACTCTGCAGTTGCTCCTGGGTTATCTCTTAGGTCGTGGTTCCTGTGGTTTTAAGCTGTCCTACACCAAAACCTCTGTCAATGCAGTTTCCCCAGCAGACCAAGAAGCAGTAAATGTCCAGGAGCAACTACACCCTTTAATTATTAATCAGCACAAATATTTTAAGCAACTGTTGGCGTGCATAGATCTCCAGCATGTTCTTAATCTTTCCCTCATTGATACTTGCTTTTCAGTTAATTAAATAGAATTTTCAAAACAATCTTCAGTGACACAGCATGTTCCCTTCCTGTGTAATCTGTTCTAAAAATGTGTGTCTCCATCTAGGATCTCCAGGTGGGATCTCCAGGTGTGTTGCAATGGCACCTGCTTTCCTCTGAAATTTTAAGTAGTCCTAGATAAGTTAAGGAAAGTTCATTGGCAAGCTGTTGATTAATAATTTAATAACACCAAAAATACCTGCAAGTTACTGTGCATGCCATGTAAGACACCCAGTTGTGCTCAGCTCTGTTAAACAGCAAAACCAGCCCTCAGAAGTCAGGTACAGAGGAATTGTCTGAACACTGCACAGTGTCTTGACTGTACAGGTGTTATCTGAGATCAGAAACCCCTGAGTTCAATGAAACTGATGAGGGTATCTTATTCTATATAATCTTTCTATATAATATAATACAATAAATTTTTCTTTTATTTTAGTTATTCATTACAATATGGTCAATTTTAATAGTGAGTAGAAGCTGGAATCTTTATAAAATTATTATAATCCTTCCAAGTAAGCTGGCCAGTAGTTGTGTAACATGCCTTGATTCTCTAGCATTGTTAAAGGCTTAAATGAAGAATAAATATGTCCCTAAGATCTTACAGGTTTTGCAGATATCTCGATTTTTTTCAGTATTCATTATATTCAGTGTAGTATTTACTATCTCCCTAAGGAATCTTAGTGCTTTTAAGTGTTCTGTGAACAAACCTTTGTTTTCTGTTTCCTCCCTACCATCTGAATGCTGGGAAATAATTACACTGTGTAGAGACTGAAGTATACTAATGGAACTACTGAATGAATTTGCACCAATGCCTTCAGTAAAGCTACCTGAAACGGTCTCTTAAATCAAAACCTTCCTCTTCTTTAGGTATTTGAAAAGTTCACTAAAGAATCAACATCTTTACTGGATGAGCTTGCTCTAATTAACAACGGAAGTGATAAAGGAACTCAACAAGAAAGAGAGAGGTATGTGATTCACTTTTTGAAGTGAATGCTTTTGGATTATAAAATTTCATTTGAATTCCAGAAAAATACGGAAAAAATTATGTACCTTAAATACCTTGAAATGTGTAAAGAAATTCTAAACCTTTATAGTGTAGACTACAAAGTACATGAGGGTATGTGTAGATGGATGCTCATTCAACTGATTACATACATGCACCTCCACTTGTGTTTTGATTTAAGGAGTTAAAAAAGTGAGGACTTCACTAACTGAGAAAAAACCCTAGTCTTTTCAGACCCTCAGGTAGTTCCAGCCTTAGCTGAAGTTTTTAGTGCTACTGTAATACAAATTTTAATAATGTGTTTATTTGTTTTTTTTTTTCCCAAAGATCAATAGATTTGAACTTCCTTCCATCAGTTGATCCTGAGACGGTATTGCAGACAGGTATAGTAAGTCAGAAAATTAGAATGTTGGTCAGTAAAGTGACATGATTCATTTTAGGCCCCACCTGGAAGCACAGAGGGCACAGTTGTTATCTTAGCCATCTTCACAATGTATTGAGCTTACTGGCTACTGTAATCTTTGGGTTAAAAAAAGTGATGCTAAGAAATGGAAGAACTCCAAACATGTCTTTTTAAATACTTTTCTTATAATCCCACGAGCATCTTTACAATATTACCATAACTATTATGTTTAATTTTGGGAATGCTTTGTTTCCAGCTGATGTCAATATATTTGCCTTATGGAATGGATCCATCTCAGTAGCCACCACATGGTTACAATGCAGAAAGCATTTTCCTGCACAGTTCTGACAATTTGCATCAGTCTGATTCTGGGCTGATCATCTGTCAGAAAAGTGAAGCATACTTCGCTTCTAGGACTCTCATGCAGCATTAAATGATTTGGGATTCTTTAACAAGTTGGGTTTAGGGTGAATTTCCTATTTGCAATAAAGTATAATAGTCTATTGATTTGGACTGGAATTTTTTTTTTTAAATTTGTGTCTTTGTAGAGTAAGTAATGCATAGTGTTAGGTGGTGATCAGAGTCTGAGTGCCTGGAATTTTTACCTCATAGCCTCCTATAAACTAATGTGTGGATCACATGAAATACTTATCACAGTGGCTTTATGTGCCCTCTGTGTAAAAATTCAGCTCATCTAGATGTGGGATAATAGTGGTTGAGTTAAAATGTGAAACAATAATTTCTGACTCTAGTCTTTGAAGTTTTGAAAACATGAAGTGTCTGTAGACAGTGTCACTAGATTTCAGCCTTAATTGAGTATTCTTGTCTAATAGTAAAGATCTTTGGACAAAACAGCAGTTCAGTTTTGTGTAAGCAGATGGCTCCTTAGCCCATTAGTTTATATGCATTCTCTGTTTTCCTAATTCTGGTAATGAGGTTTTTTGGTGGTATGAAGTTTCCTAACTTCCATGGGACTGGATGATCCTTATGGCTGCTTTCCAGCTCAGCATATTCTGTGGCTAAATCATGGGAGTTTTAAGAGGCACCCTTTCTCTGTTAGAGTCACTGTACTGAAAGGCTGAGAAAAAGAGAGATAAAACTCTCCCCAATTAAACTCTTATCTCCTAAGGACAGTTGTGAACAGAGGGCTTAGATAAAAGGCTTCTGTCTTCCATAACTACAGGTACTGTTCTTTTCTCAAGCTCCAAATCCACATATATGGATCTATGGTTCATAGAATTTGATAAGAATTAGTTTGAAAAGATGGTTTTACCTGGAAAAATCGTGATTCTTTGCTGCTGAAAATATACAATAAAATTACCCCAGTAGAACAAACTTGTAAAAGGCTAAGTCTGTTTGCTCTGCAGCTATCTGTGGAGTGTTATAAAAGATGAAATCCAAGATGCTTGTGCTGTAGTACAGAAAAATGTATTTGAATTCTTGAGACATTTCCATTTCATAGTAATATATGCTGAGTAATTTAAAGTTGTTTGCTGCGATTTTCAAAGCCCTTGGCATTTTGAATGTCTCAATAATAGCAGTTGAACTTAGTCTTTTGTTTCTACCTTTTCCTTGAGGTATTACTATTACTCAAGTAGTAGGTTTTTGCTTTTAGTGAACTGTCATGTTACCATTTTAAGACCTGCAGAGCTAATGATCTCCAACTGGCACATTTTCACTTTCACACTAACATATCTTCAGTGACCAAACACGGTTTTATTTTAACTGTTTCACTGAGCTTTTGAGGAACAAATCAATGATCTGGATTAACTTGTAGTGTTCTGTTTACATTCTGAGAACTTCAACACAACAATAATATTCTTCAAACATTTTAAGCAAAAGATTAAATAGTCAAAACATACTATTTTTGTGTATATGAAAGTTACTGTACTCTAGAGAGTCTGTACCTTGATATGATGCTTCAGAGCACAAAGAAAAGGTCAAGATAGGTGAGAACAGAATACTGAAGAAATAGTTATTATTCAGCTTCACACTCTCTGTGAAGGAGTTGTACTTGCTATAGAAATCCTGAAAGACAACAGAGAAATTATACAGTCAGATTTTTAGTGCCTCCAGAGCATTCATTCAATATAAGAACATGAGTTTTTTGAGAGAAGTACTTTGGATGTTACTTACCATTTTGAAGTAAATCAGAGTACTTGAGAGTTGTTTCGGACTCAGGATTGTGCTTTCAATTTTCCTTACATGAGTCAATTTGAGTGATAGTCACAGTATCTCTTTTATATATCTGAAATACACCACATTTCTTTTCTTCTGTTTTATGACTGATTGATCCAGCCCCACAAACTGCAACCACATCTCTGCATGAAATTGTATCATTAAATGTGCCCAACGTATGAAAGATCATTAGCTGCAAAAATGCCCTGCTGATGGTTTAAAATCAGACAATCTCCCTGCTAACTTTTGTGGGTTTTTTGAGAATCTAGACTAACCACAACATTCTGTGTGTCCCTGAAGGCCACGAGTTGCTCTCTGAGCTGCAGCAGCGCCGGTTCAATGGGTCTGACGGAGGGGTCTCCTGGTCTCCCATGGACGATGAGCTGCTGGCTCAGCCCCAGGTGATGAAGCTCTTGGACTCCCTCAGGGAGCAGTACACCCGCTACCAGGAGGTTTGCAGGCAGCGAAGCAAGCGCACACAGCTGGAGGAGATTCAGCAGAAGGTCATGCAGGTAAGCTTGCAACTCTCCTTGGGTGCAGTGAGGTGGTTTTGAGCTCAAGTCCCAGACTGTGATTGCTGCAAGAGTTGGAGGGGAGACCTTCATGCCTCCCGTCACTTCAGAAATGTCAGTGTGCTGGTTTCACACAGTGCTTTACACTGTGGCGGCCACAGTGACTTTCCAAAGGCTATTCTGATATGTGGAGGTTGCTATAAATGTGCTCTCTTGCCTTGGGGCTGTCCCTTTGCTGGGCACTGTGGCAGTGCATGGCTGCATTGTTGGAGGTGCAAATGCCTGCCCTGCTGGCAAAGAGAGGAAAGCCTTTGAGCATCAGTCAAATGCTTTGCTTCCCCTGCCCACATCATTTAAAGTTCCTTTTGCTGAAGATAAGCCATTATTTATTCCTTTATTTGTCTGTGCTTGGTGGTTTAACCTAAGCTGAAGTGCTTAAACTGTCTGTGTTTCAGAAACACCCTGACAAGAATGAATATAAACTTCTAATCAATTGCATGTTAAAGGTCATGATGAACTGGCTTGGTCCTTTGGAAACAGCCATGTAATTAGCACTTCCAGCATTTTCACAGCAGAGTCTCAGTAGAGAAAATCAAGGAAATGGAATTAATTTATTCATCTTGTGTTTATCACTTGAAATTAGATATGTATATTTTTAAGATTCTGTATAGATTGAATATGCAGAAAATTGAATGGATAATTGCTTTTAACCTTTCAACATTGGCATTTCTAATGCATGTGGGGAGTGCAGGTCGAGTACTTGCACTTTACAGCATTGTAGATATGGGTAAAAATAAAAACTAATCAATTTTGTGATGTCTAGCATTGAAAATAGAAGTCTTCTGAGGAGATAATTTTAATTTCTACAGTAATTTTATTACTGTAAAAAATCTAAAAAGCAGATGTCATTTGTTGATATATTGAACTGGAAGTATTAAAAATATATGAGAGACTAATATAATCCTATATAGAGCATATTAGCACAGCTGTGAGTGTAATCAGGTGAAGTTTTTTTCCTATGTTTAAGTTCTAGTGGTTGATAGGATGTGATTTTATTGTCCCTTGGCAAACTGACATTGTTAATGCATTTAAGTAGAATAGTTTACCATTACTGAGCCTCATTTTGCAATATTTGTAGTAGAAATAGTTACTTGTTTGCTGTGTGTACACTACAGATGTTACCTGGCAAGTGAACAGCAAGATTGTGTTTTGCTCTTTTGCCAAATGAATCAGCTTTTTTTAAATAGTGTTTAAAAGCTTTCTAAATGGCATACAAATATTTGAGGAAAAACTTACTAAATCTAGGAAATTATTTCTTTTCTTTTGGTTTTACAGCAAAAAATTAGGCTAATAAAAAGAGTTAAAGACAAAAAGTAGGAACCTAATGATGTACAGAAGGAAGCCAATAGAGGCAAAGTGCCTTGGAATTTATTTTGACAGAATAAACAGAAGTTGCCTTATAACAATACTTGAAGTACTTTAGTTGGAGTGGGTGTTTTTCCCTTGTGTGGCTGGGTTGGTTTTTCTTGTGTGTATTTTGATCTTCTGCTAGATTTCTTTACAGTTGCATCCTTATTTCATTATTTGTGTGCCATCTTATATTGCTCACCACTCCTGCATTGCTTTTGTGTTCCTGTTTCAATTTCATTATTTGCTGCCTCTCCTCACTGTGGCATGCTTAGTTCTTATTCCTATCTCAAAGCCCTCTAAATCTAAACTTGATTCTCTCCCTTATGCCTTCAATACCCTACCCTCTCTTTTGAATTACCCCTTTTGCTTCTGCTCCATGGTTTCGTTTCCCTCTCTTTTGTCTTTCATTTTGTAATGTAAAGGCTGCAGTGATTGTCAGCTGGTTTGTAACAAACAGTTTTTCTAAATGCTGCTTATTGTTGTAACTCTGTAGGCTAGGATAAACTCTGGCTTTGTCCCTCCCTAGGCAGAGGTGATAATTACTGTGTTTCTAATCTTAATTCACAAAAATAACTGTGACCTCTTGCGGTAGTCTTCTCATTAATGATTTTAAAATGTATTTTATGAAAATTACATCACATTTTTCTACGTGTCCCTTAGTAACTCATCCCTCCTCAGTTTAGGCATCTGTGACAAGAACAGCCATGTGCTGGTCTAATCAGTTTCAGAGTCAATGCAGTAGTTGCTTGAAACTTTTAATGGGGAGGTGATCTTGGCCAGATAGGGCAGCTGCTAAGCAGTAGCCTTGTCCAGTGTTTCAGACTTGCATGAGAACTGTCATTTCCATGTGTAAGTTTTCCAGGCCACTCTGACCTTAGAGAGGGACATCTGGGTCCCTTCACTTCTAGGTCACTTCCATATTTAAGCAGTAACAGCTGTGCAGAGGTGCTGAGCACAACAGGAAATTTCTCTTTAAACAACAAGAACCTGCAACTGTAGAGTCTTAATTTGTCCTAGAAATGATAAAAGCAGGGAAGACTGAGAATGCTTTTGGAGCAATGAATACATGCTCTGAAAGAGTGCTTTGGCATGGGGCAGAGAAGGACAGTGGGAAGGCAGGTAGGTAATGACTCAGAGATGGAGTGAATTGAGGAGCCTTCTGTCATGGAGATTGTTCTTGATTGCTGTTGCAGGGCACTCCAGCAGCACTAGGAAAATGGCCCAATTAGTCCCTGTTTCATTTGTCTTCGTGGTTGTGGGGTTACATTGTGTATTGTATCACGTTTCCTGAAAATCTGTGTGGAGCTGTTTTGTGATTGATGTTTAAACAAAACTAACATTAAAGGCAGGAAGCTGGCTTCCTATGCTGTTTTATTCAGGTTCAGAATCTAGAGGTATTCCTGCATTTCCTTGCTTCAGGACTCCAGTACTAAGAGACTTCTACGCCCGGTTTCATAGCAGCAATCTCTGTTTACCAGATATTTAAAAATTTATCAGGGAATTTTTCCATAGATATCATCTGTTAATTCAGATTTGTGTAAAGAAACCAAAATTTGAGGCCATCTGCTTTGCTTTGACTAATATTTACATCAAAAAATAGTTTCAAAATTATAATAAAAGAAATCCAATACTGTAGTCCAAAGTTGTGACCCTGCAAAGACACATTCCATGAAATGTGGCCACAAAAACTCATTAACAGGTTTCTGTTATTTGAATAGAGCAAGTTGGTGTGTCAGTTTAATTTTAAAACAAGTATGTATCCTATACCTGAGTGTGAGTTTATTCAGCAAAAAAAGGAGAAAGCTCTCAGGTGTGAGGCTGAATACAACTGTGCATTGTAATCACTTGGGCAAAAAAAGATTCTGGTTTGAACACAAGATGTCCATTATCATTGTGTTTGAGCTCTTTTATTGACAAGAGATATGAAATTACAATTGTCTATTTGAAAAATGTTGTCATAGCTGCCACCTGTTTTCATGGAGCTGACAGGCTAAGGATAATGAAAAGCAGTTTCTACTTAAAACTTTGAAGGATGTGAATGGATTCAACAACAAGATTTTTACAGAGCTAAAAAGATCTGTTTTTTTTCATAAACATGCTTTTTAAAATTTCTGCTTGTGTTACAAAATTCTGCTTGTACCAGTCTTTGTATAATTGATTTGCTATTTTGTTTTTATCATCTTTATCTTTCTGACAGGTTGTCAATTGGCTTGAAGGACCTGGATCAGAGCAGCTAAGAACCCAGTGGGGAATAGGAGATTCCATTAGAGCTTCACAAGCTTTGCAACAGAAGCATGAAGAGATTGAGAGTCAGCACAGTGTGAGATTTCCCATACCCTTTTCAAGTATCAAAATAATTCTAAATACATGTAGTTATGAGCAATGTATTTTGGTTATGAGCATCAAGGAATTTTGCACAGTGCATGATGTTCTGAGTTACACAAATACCTGAGCAGTTATAGAACTAATATGGTCATGTTATATATATTTGCATATTATTTTTTTCCATTGTAGAAAAATGAAGATTTCTATCTGTGATTTTTCTTGGGTTTAGTATGTTACAGCAGTTCTTAAATTTTCATGTAGAGTAGAAGGAATAAATTTACTTTCTCCTCTCTGTCAAAATGTCTGACAAGTCCTGCACTTCTCAGGGGAATAACTTAATGTTTTTGTCTCTATTTTCTACACTTAGCAGTAGCTGAAACTGGCTTAAGACTTTCATTGATCAAGACTTTAGATATACTTTATGTTCATAATGAAATCATGAGGATGCTGTTTTGTAACTACACTGCCTTCATGCCTTTGCTTCTAATTTTGAATACTTCCTAAGCTTCAGTAGAATTTTTTCTTTCCATCAGATGATTAACTGTAATTAGGTTATGAATATTCAGTGCTCCCAAAGGGAGTTTGGCTCAAGTGCTGTTCACCTTTTCTGACTTTCCTTGATGTAGACACTGGCAATTCTGCCCACTTTTCCTAAGTTCTGTTTGCAGTAATGGCAATAAAAATAATCACTAATTAATAGTTTTTCAGATATAATTTAAGTGGAAAAAAAAAAAACAACAAACCTTTAGTGTGAGAAGCACAGCACCCTAGACAACACTAGTTCTACTGACTCCACCTTCAGTGAGGATGGTTTCCTTGCTGGATGCAGCAGTGTAGGTGTCTGTGTTAGGCTAAGTAAATCCCATCTCTGTCTTGTCATTGCTTCAAGCTCTTCAAGCATTGTGGAAATCCATACCTTCTGAAGGGTAAAACATCCTGCAGTTGAAATCCTAATTGGAAAGGAAAAAAACAAAACCACAAACACCCTGGACTACCTACTTCTTTGACAAAAATGAGTTTTAGTGTCTTTTAGTTATATTGGTATTTCAAACTGAAAAGAGAAAACAAGACTGAACATTTTGTTTTCACTTGGATATCTGTAACAGAGAGCTGTGATTTAGCTGGGGCTAAATGCAGTCCTGGAAGTCACTGAAATCCCACTGAAGTTTGCAGGCTGCCCTACAGTGTGCAGAAGCACTGGCAGCACGGAACACAGCTTGGTTCTTAGGTGCTGGCAGGAGTTTGCAGAAATAGCAGTCAGAAAAAAATATTTTATATCAAAAGAAGTAATTAGAAGACCACTGTCCTACCTTGCATTTAGATGCCTGTTCAGAGATTAAAACCATTTTTTGTCAAAAATGTGCTTTGCCTTTTCCTTTGATTTTTAGTGTATACTTCCTCTTTCATTGTTTCCCTCATATTTCTCTCCTAATACTTGAATTGACAGTTTGTATGCTTGCTTTCTTTCATCACCTTCTCTTTAATGTTGATTATAGTATTTTGAAGAGACTTGCAAAAATGTTTGATTTGTTTTGAAGCTACTTTTTTTACTTCAATTTACTCTGAAGTGACAAAAATAATTTCCACAGGGTGCATTTTTGTTTGTTTTTCTGTGGGGAGAGGGTGGTTGGATTTTGGGGCAGCTTTAATTTTCTGCTAGTTTTATTCATGAGCAATACACTGGAACTGTTGTTATTGAGCAGGTCTTTGCTCCATGGGTTTGAGCTGTCACATACAACTGTGCCTAAATTCTCCCACGAAAAAGATGAGAAACACACTTTTTATACCTGGTTTGCTGGTATCTTCATTTTAATGATAGCTTGATCAAAATAAATTACTGCAACTCTTACTTACTTTAATGCTAAAAATAAAAACTGAAAAAAAAAAGAAACAAAACCCAAAATCCCTAAACATATTAAAGTTTTTTTTTTATTCCTCATATTATAGTTTATATGTCACATTTAGCTGGATTTGTATGTTCAGTGTCTAAGAGCTGGTTTTGGAACTGATTGTGCTGAATCTGTGTATCCATAGTACTCATGTCACAATGGATGATGTTTTCACATTATGTCATCATAGTTGCCCCTTTTGGGACAGATGAGAAATTGATTCTGCTCTTGAATTTTTGACTGATTGCTAATTTAACTTTCTCATTGCTTTCTCTTTGTTCCCCTCCTTGCTCTTTTCATACTCTTTTTTTTCTGTGAGCAGATGGTAGAGGCAGCTCTGCGAAAAAAAGAAAAAAAAATCAGAAAATGGATATTTATACTCCGTTTTGCATGATTTGTAAATAAATGATGCAAAAGCTGAAGACATAATTTACAAAATACTAAACATCCCAATAGGAGTGAGACAAGAATACAAATTAAATCAAATATTGTAGGCCAATAGATGGTGCTGTTCCATAGAAATGCACAGGACACTTCAAGGTCAAAATTAGAGCTGTTGAGCAAACACATTTTGCTCTACAGGCATCTCAGTCATGCAAGATGTGAATGTGATCTGGATGTATCAAGCTGTTTTTAAATCTCACCAAATTGTTAAATATTTGAGCTATTTTCCTCTGCAAATACACCAACAGGACAACATAACTAAATCTTATGTATGCATTCAGTAATCAAGCCATGTGAAAAACAAATCTGCACATTTTGAATTAAGTAGGATAAAGCTTTC
The DNA here is from genome assembly GCF_027477595.1 of Haemorhous mexicanus. Classification (NCBI taxonomy): domain Eukaryota; kingdom Metazoa; phylum Chordata; class Aves; order Passeriformes; family Fringillidae; genus Haemorhous; species Haemorhous mexicanus. The sequence continues at coordinate 22,978,870 of NC_082348.1, read as the reverse complement.
CTTAAATAAGTAACAGGGATCATTTTGAAGTTTCTGTGCCTGGACTCTCTTTTGTTGAAGACAGAGATTACTTCCACTTTGTCAACAGCAGTATTTTTCCTAAATAATGTAAGGAAATTATTGCTAGTTTCAGTCATGTCACTGAAAGTAACACCTGGGTAGGGGTGTGAACAACTTTTTATAATAGCTGATCACTTGGTAAAAATGAACTTTTGTTTCAGTACATCAGTACAGACATTTAAGCACTAGGAGTTTGTTTTAAAATGGTGAAATTCCTCTTTTGGTGGAAGTTTGTGCTGGGACCAGGAGCCATGCATTGAACCCTTCCCATCTTTCTGCACTAAGTTTTTTTTGCTACAATGTCTGTATTAACATCTACTAAGCACTTTATTGAGAGTTGATTTGAAATCAGGAATATTTTTTCCTTCTCTGTGAGATAGTGCAGTCTGTAATAACCTCCTTTTTCAATCTGATTACTTATTAGCCTGCAGTTGGATGTATACCATTTAAGAGAAATAAAATTATATTTGGCATTTTTAATTCTTCATCTTCTTGTGTTTCTAGGAGTGGTTTGCTGTTTATGTTGAGCTTAATCAGCAGATAGCAGCTCTTCTAAATGCAGGGGATGAGGAGGACCTTGTGGAATTGAAAGCATTGCAGCAACAGCTGAGTGATGTGTGTTACAGGCAGGCCAGTCAGCTGGAATTCAGGCAGAACCTATTACAAGCAGCACTTGAATTCCACAGTGTTGCCCAGGATGTAAGTGTTTCTTCTTAATTTTTTTTAAGGCACTGTCAATAAATTAGTGCCTTAGTATTGTAAATGTTGAATTGGAAAAATATTCAGGGAGATGAGGGGAAATATAATGTCACTTGGAAAATGCTGTAAGTCATCATTTACTGTAATTGAAACACTGAGAAAATTGGCTCCCCCTTGTTTTAGGAGGGAAGCACTTTGTAATATGTCTTACATTTCAGAAGTATTTGAAATAAAAAGGTTACTAGTTAAAAAGTTACTTTTCCACCCCTCTTTTTTTTTTATTTAGAGGCATATGCGTTAATTGAACTGGAATTTGTTGTACTTTTCATAGTTTCTTTTTATAAAATGGCGTGTTTGTGTCCTATATTTTTCTTAAAAAACAAGTAGAATCTTGGCTTCTACTCTCCCACCATCTAGGGATGTGTGCTCTTGGATTTCTACAAGGCAGATGGGTCATTTACCTTGACTTTCATTTCCTCTAGCTGCAAAGAGAAATTTGAAAATGAAAAATTTCCAAACATTTATAAAATCCTAGACCCAACCATCTGAAGCTCAAACTTCATTTTAAGTATCAGCTTTTATGTTCTTACATTTTAGTTGTCTCAGCAATTGGATGGTTTACTGGGAATGTTGTGTGTGGATGTAGCACCAGCAGATGGAGCATCAATTCAACAAACATTGAAACTACTGGAAGAGAAATTAAAAAGTGTTGGTAAGCAAGATATTTCTGCATTTCAGACACACACACATTCTAATAAGTGCATTCCAGGGGGAAGAAAGAGTAATCCCTTTAAAAAAATCACCAAAAAAGCAGGGGGGAAAGATCTTATGCCTTCTCATTCCTCACTATGTAATGTTCCACTGAGCTGCTTTGGGTTGGCTTATGCCATCTGCTGTGGGGTAGTTTTCTCTGGGGATGTGAAGTGGAAATCTTTTAAATGTTTTACATCTATTATATATATTTGTTATATGCCATTATCATGCATTTTATCTATAAACAAACTTCTTTCCCCCATTAATCTTCTTTAGTGACTTGGGGTTTATAGTGCTTAAATGATCTTTTTGTCTGCAGAATTGACACCTCGATGATTAGGGTTTTATCCACTCACTTCTAGAATGCTTGTACTGGGTGTTTTGCAGTAACTTTGAATGTGTATGTTAATAAATGGCACATTGAAGGTTCTTACACTGTCAAGCATATGGAATTATTTCAGTTGGAGGGAGTCTACAGTGATCAGCTTGTTCATTAAGTTGTGGGAGAAAGCTGCAAAGAAAAATAATTTATAGTAGAAGTAGATATAATTGGAATATAACAGTTTGATGCATAAATGAGATATTCTTTCAGGAAAAACAGTAAAGCTGCCAAATAAGAGATGTAACAGCAGATCCCAAGGGTTGACAAATTCCTGTGTAGAAAATTGTATCAGCCATATCAGATGTATTATAAAGTAGTAACTTCTGCCAGCAGTGGAAGAACACTTAGGCTACAACTGCTTAGCAGTGGTAAATATTTTAGGAATTATGTAACTGTGTGAATGAAAGACACTGATTAGCTATGTACGTGCTGAAAAGCTGACACGCTGTCAGCTTCTATTCCTTTTCTTGTTATCTGCTGGGTCATAAAATAGCAGAGCCTTAATTCTTTGTTAATATAGACAAATGCTCACTCAAACCTGAGTTGGAAAGGGTGGTGAAGGACACAGTCATGTCCTTGTCATTTTCCAGGTTGCAGCCTTCATCCATGTGTGATTCTGTTGCGTTTTCTCTCTCCATTGAGGAGAAAACCCACTGAAATTCTCAGTGATCACTGACCTTTCTTTTCTCATTCTCTTATTAGACTTGGGCTTGCAAGGCTTGCGTGAGAAAGGTCAAAGTCTTCTTGATCAGATATCTAACCAGGCATCATGGGCCTATGGGAAGGATGTGACCATTGAAAACAAAGAAAATGTGGACCATATCCAAGGAGTGATGGAAGATATGCAGCTAAGAAAACAAAGGTAAGAACAACCATTCGAGTCATTAAGATTTTTGTGTGTTAACAAGTCACTTTCTATACAATTTAGTTTGTTGTAAAGAGCCCATTTTGTTTTATGTTCAGTTAAGGGATGCATTACAACTGTTATTTATATTTCTAATATATTTGAATGGGACAGAAACTTCCCTGACTAATCTGTTGTATTGTATTCCTAAAAACAGGCACCTTCTATATTTTGGTACTGGATGTACTGAGTACTTGAATGCTTTCCTGTGCTTGTAAAGGCTCAGAAATCATACATTCCTTTTATATGGAGTTATGAAAATATGCAAGAGGTGTCTTTTATATGTTAGCAGTTTGAGATGGGAGCATAATGTAATTACTGTAGTGGTGATGGGTGTCAAATTACATATTAAACAGCCTTGTTTATCCTCTTTATCACAAGCTCTGTCCTTTGCATATGGTATTTTCATTCCTGAAGATAGGAAGACAAATGAAGGTGGTGTTGGAGGGGACAGGGTGCAAAATGGAGGCACAGATTTCAGATTTCAGAAGAGCAGATGATGGGATACAGGACCATAGAGTCACCCCAGCACATGGGGTTTGAGTTTTGGAAAATGATATAGAGTGGGGGATGAGGTTGGGAAAAATGCTGGAGGGAGTTGAATTTATAAGAAGGATGGATTTTGCCATCGTCCTCTTCCTCCAAAATTTGATTATTTGTAATTAAAGATGTGGTAGTACTGGATTTTTTGTAGTACTGATTCTTTTTTTTCCTACTCAGCAGTGTGAAAGAATTAGATGCTATTGCCAGTAATACTGCTGGAAGCCCTGAGACAATGTAATAGTGTCCATAGAAAGGGCCTGGTGTTCAGGGGCACTGGCTGAGCAAAGAGATGCCTCTGGGCAACAGCAAGGTCTACTGAGCATCAAATTGCCCGTTTTACAAATTAATTCCACTATGCTTAAATTGCTTTCTTAGGGAGCTTAGTGTAAGGAGCTATGTGTTTTGGTAGTGCTTAGAGAAAATACTGTTTTAAGTCTGTCCTCTGAATCCTATTAATTTAAGCAATGCTTGTGTTTAGAGGGCCAGCTGCAAAAAGCTACAGAGGATGTGTCACCATGCAGTGAAATGGCAGCTGGAATTCCATACTGAGCAAAGAGATGGGCATGGGAGAAGGGAAGACTTTGTGTACACAGTAATGGATTCTGAATCAGCTGTGAACTCAAAGATAAACATTGGAAAACTCGCAGAAATTGCTTCAGTGTTCAAACACACAGGGAAAAGCAAGTAGAATGCCAAGAATTATTAGGAAAGGAATAAAAAACTGAAAGAATGTCATTGTGTCACTGTATAGATTGGTAGTCGATTCCTGTTTGTGTTAGACACTTCTGGTCTGTATTCTCAGAAGGGTCATAGAATTGTGGGAAATCAGTTAGAGGACTAAAACATCAGTGATATTTCCAGACAAAGGTATGAAGCAGCTTTCAGATTGTGAATGATGAAACAAGGTTATTTAGCCTGGAAGAGAGACAAAAAAGTAAAAGGACTAAGTATCTCTCAGTAGCATGTAATAGTGTTTTTGCTGTTTAATTTTTTTTTCCAAGTTCTGTTGAATGTTTCTTGTTTACATACACACGTTATCATGTTTATTTTTAGGGGCATTTTGCTGCTTTATTTATGATTTTGGAACCTATAAACTGTTTTCCTGCATTATTAAAGCAGATGATGTCCTTTCTGCATTGCAGGACATGTAACAAAACGCAGCATGCTAACAAACTGTTCTTTGGAAGAGCTTGTGTTTGTAACCAGTTTGGAAAGGATCATGCACACAGTCTTTTGCATTTGCTTATAAAGCCAACTGTTGTTGACATTAGTAATTCCATTTGCACTGAACAGGAGCGTGAGTCTTGCTGTCTGCTTTGTAGGCTCTGAAATTGAAGTGGAAAGCATTCTGCTGGATGTTAGCTTAGGTCTCATTGTGGAAAGAGAAGGACTTTCAACACTTTAATTGGAATTCTGGAGAAAGAACTGCAAACTGTGCTCAACTCAGAACAAGATAATTAGGGTCGGTTTTTATATCAATTAGATTTTGAAATGCTTCCTGACAAGTAAAGCAAAGGACATCATCATATAAGGGTTCAGATATTACCATCTGTAGTCAGCTGAAAAAAAAAAAATCAGCCTCATTGTATTCATTAAGGAACATTGCCCCCAACAAACAATACAGTTCAGAATTAGGCCAGGTTGAAGCCCATTTTCATCTGAATTTTAGTAGGATAAAGTCTGTCTTAGCCTCTATTTTGCAGAGCTTACCAGTGCAGTAAGGTAAGGAACCTGGGATGCTGCTGCAAGACCTTGTAGCTGTCTCTGCTGTTACTGCCTTGAGCTTAGCCATATCAGGAATCTTGAGGATCATGATTTTGGTGACTTGGAGTGCTCAATGTATTGCAAGTTTCTTATTGTTGTCTGTGGCATGAGGTATTTTTGCCAAGCTAAGCAGCTTTGATGACCTTTTCATGAATGCTTGTATCTTAATGTTTCTCACTTGAAAACATTGTTGTCGATGTCAGAGTGTTTTGTGTCTGCTTGTTTTGTTGCTTGCATGCTTTGTGTGCATGTGTTGATGAATCTTTCTGTGCTGCTGTTTAAGGTGTGAGGATATGGTGGATGTGCGGCGACTGAAGATGCTTCAGATGGTGCAGTTATTTAAATGTGAAGAGGATGCTGCTCAAGTATGGAAATACCTCTAGAATTTCATCATTCTGATTTTTGTAGTCCACTGGGTTGATTTACGGGGGCTGGTGGCTTTACAGTACTTTTTTTGCAACTTTCAAATGTGGTTTTATTTAGGGAATATGTACAGTGAAAATAAAGGCTACAGCAATGTCTGCAAATAGGATATTTAGGGATTGCATGCATGATCTACCAGCTTGTGACAGCTCATTCAACTTTTTTTCTGTATCAAAAGTATATGCTAGTACTGAAGTAATGCCACTCTTCTGGTTTAATTTCTTTTTAATGTATTAGTTTTTATTCTTTTGGCTTGTTTTTAAGGCAGTAGAATGGTTAAGTGAACTGTTGGATGCTCTGCTGAAGACACACATCCGACTGGGAGATGATGCTCAAGAAACAAAAGTTTTACTGGAGAAACATCGAAAATTTGTTGATGTTGCGCAGGTGAAATGTGTTGGGTTTTTTTCTTTTAGCAATATGGGCTTTGTGCAGTTTCACATCCTCTCCTAAACAGAATCAATATCTGTATGGACAGTCATTGAACAGCTGTCACTGGTTCTTCTGGTTTCCCCCAGTGCCTGGGTGAAGAAATTGATTGCTGAAGTTGGCAATGGGCCTAATGAGATGTTGCAGTTCCATCAAGAGCAGCAGTGCTGCAGGTCACGACCTTAGTTAACCTTCAAATAGGCAATGCAAACAACCAAACAAAGATCATTGCCTTTTGTGAAAGATATATCTCAAATAGTCTTTAAAATTACTTTTGACGAGCTGCACCAAAGCACCTGGTCAGATGTTTTGTCAGTCGTTTACTGCTTTTGGGAGTGTCTAAACTGGACTGTAATTAACAGATGGGATATTTTCTAATTCCACCTGTTGCACTGGAATTTCCTCTTTTGATGAATAAGAGTTGATGGTGACAGGAGGGTCATTTGCTGTTACAGTGATGTGCCTCAGGGCACCTGGATGCTGGCTGACCATAGACATGGTGCTGGTGGAGTCAAAGAGACAGTCCTCTCAGCAGTGGATATCAAGTATCCCTTGGAAGATCCAAACAGCTATTCAGAATTCTTGGGAAGCACTCTTCTTTTGCCAGTGTGAACACTAGGCAGCAGCAGATATTGGATTTTATTTTTTTAGGAGTGAAAGCACTGTTTTGTCATTACAGTTTTATTCTTACTTTATCAGCATTTTCCTGTAGACCAGATTAGTTCAATGTACTTTGTGAACCTAAATTTTAGAGTTTCCATAAACTTGCCTGCTGTTGTTGCTTTAAGATTCTATTTCATTGCCAGGTAAAGTGCAGCGTTTTTACATGCACTTACTCTCCCTTCCCCTCCAATTTTTAGAGTACTTATGATTATGGGAGACAACTACTGCAGGCAACAGTGGTCCTGTGCCAGTCCTTGAGATGTACTTCAAGGTCCTCTGGGGACACACTTCCCAGACTGAACAGAGTGTGGAAACAGTTTACAGTGACTTCTGAAGAAAGAGTGCACCGGTTGGAAACAGCTGTTGCATTTCATTCCACTGCTGAAAAGGTGAGTGTTGTGTTTTATTAAGAAAAATTTCATAACTGAGTTCAGGCAAACAAAATGTAAGAAATATGAAGTTGCCAGTGTGTACATTTACCCTTTTTTAAATATTTTTTTTTTAATGACAAGAAGAAAAATTTACGTATATTTTTCCAACCATTAACTTCAGCACTTAATGTAATAATTTTTCATATACCCATGTTGGTATTGTGCCCCCTTAACAAAAAGGAGAACAGCACTCTTCAAATGGGAACTCTGATATTGATGATAAAGCATTCCTTTATGTCTTTGAGACTATAATTCTTAAAAGCCAGGAAAACTTCTTTGTGCAAGGTATGATGCAAAGCTGTCAGATCTTTTAAGTTCTTAGGGGAGTTAAAGCTGTACTGCCCTTTAAGCTGTATGGATTTTGGATGGGATAACCTTCTCACAAACTGTAAATGAGAGCAGCTCTTGCCACTTGATTTTTCACACATGCTGTCTTGTTCCATCTTGCATTTTGCACCTGGAGGGCTTTGAATGTGCTTTCTTCAGAGTCCTATAACCAAATATCTCACTGCTGCACCCAGTCAAGTGAAGCACCCTGGAGGATGAGCAGTCAGCAACAATGTGATGAGGATTGATAGTTGCTGAAAGGGGAAAATATTGAGAGCTTTCAAATGCTTGAACTTGAGACAATGTCCTTTAATGTAGGTCATGAGGGGTAGGGCCTTTTTGTCCACAACTGCTTTTTTTTGTGGTGTGTTTTAAAAAATCAGTTTAGAGTGTGTTATCTCAAATATTGATAATAAAATTGCATGTAACTGAAAAAAACCCAAATCTTGCACATGGTAAAATTATTTCATTTTGTCATTAAAAGAGAGTGTGTATTCAGAGTTGATTAATTTGCTCCTTTGTTTTATTTGTTTCTTATTTGTATTAGTGGAAGATACTTGGAATTTGCAGGCATTGGGAGTTGGTGGAGGCTCACAAAAGCAGAAATAGATCATCTGTGCTTCCAGACATCTATCTGATACCAAATTAAATTTCAGTGCTTCATAAACTCCTAGAAGAGTAGAATCTCTCAATCCATATTATGAGCACTCTTTCATTATTGCAGTAGTTAATTGCTGGTTTTAGGCAAGCTTAAGTTTAAAGAAAAGTAAATTAATGTCTGACAAAACAACGCTCTTGTTCAAAAACCTAATTCTCCTTTTACTATTGGACATATCTTAATGAGTCTGTGTGGAGAATAGACTGTTAATATCCATGCTGCTTGGGAAAAAAGTAAGAGGTGGCAAAGTGAGAAGTGGAAGAAAATAGAGTACTGACTGCTGGTATTGGGTTACAATCCCATCTGGAAAGACTTGTGTTCGGATCTTTTTGGTCCTACCTGTTGTGTGCCAGATGTGGTTTTTAGTTTTGAAACCTTTTGTAAGCAGTCTTATTGACCATGGTGTTTCCACTTTACATTACTGCCTTGTATGTTTAATGATGTCAGTCACTATTTTTATGCATTTCATATTTGTTGCAGGAATATTGTCTAGGAAGACTACTTTTTATTCCCTCTCAGAAGTAACATAAAACATTCTAATACAAAACACTGGTAGCCCTGAACAGTCTTCTTAATGAACCTTAATCAGTATTTTCTGTTCTTGAATTATGTGTGTCAGTTGATCTCAAGTAAATGTGGCAGTGGAAATGCCAAAAGAACGTCCACTCTGCCAGTTAAAAAACTACATGCTATCCCTTGTGTACTTTATTCTGTATTTTCTTACTTCTATTAAACAGATTTTGCAGGAATGTCCAGACCAGCCAGAAGCTTTTAATGAAATGGATCAATTTGATGAAATTGAAGCAGTTGGGAAATCACTGTTGGACAGACTAACAGTGCCTGTAGTTTATCCCGATGGGTATGTGGAATGGTTTCTAATGCTAATTTCTAATTCTATTTGGAATCATGCTCTTGGTAAAGTTGTATAATAGTCTCATATGCAGAATAATCCTGAAGGCTTATTGCTGAAATAGAAAAGTGAGCACATTGTTTTTATAAAATTTGAAATAGGACCTGCCTGCTTTCTATGAAAAAATGGGAAAGAATTTTTAATGAGTAATAATGCACTGCCTTTTTAAAGTAGTGACTTTTTCACACCGATTGATTCTTAGATTTTTGCACCAGCCCAGTATGCAGAAGTAACAGAAGAATGACCAGTCCCAGTCTCTTTTCCCTGAAAAAAGATACCAGATGAGAATTACAGGATTTCTATTTATTTATTTGCAATTCTATCTATCTAAGCCATTATATTGAAGATAAATTTATATTTGAATTATTCAGTAAACAAAACAGTACTTCCCTTGAGAATTATTCATATTAACTTTAAATTGGTAGTTCTCTTGAGCTACAAATCAAATTTAATTTGGATTTTCTGCCATAATAAAACTCAGTTCTCTGTGTTTAATGATGTCTGTTGTTATGCTGAGCTTGTAGTTAATTTCTACGTGAGTTACAGCCAAGCTATGGGGCAAGTCTCTGGTGTGTAGGATGCCACACCATAATGAAAAAGGTCTGAAATAAGTATATTGAATTAGAGGTTGAAGCCTTATGAGATAACATCAGGCAACTGCATTAAACGTTACCTGAAGTCTACCTGAAAAACACAGTTGCAGGAAGCTGGTCATGAAAATTTATTGTCATCTTATTTCCAAAATGCCATATGCCTTCTGCAGGGTAGATCCTTCAATACAGAGAGCTAATCATGAAGATGGGCCCAGGCCTGAATTAGTAGTGATTTTCACTGTTCTTTCAATGGTGTGTTTGAAAATAGTGGAGGATTTTCTAGCTGTAGAAAAAAAAACCAAAACAAACAAAAAAACTGACCCAAAACCAGATCAAGAAGTGTTTGTTGAAGTATTTTTGTGTAACTTCTGTATAGCAGATTCTACTGACCTGGTAAAAGTAACAACTGTTCAATCCTGGACATTATTTTTGACTCCTCTGGAATTTCAGTAGAGTTTTGCATATCACCCTTCACAAAGATGGTATTGTAGTTGTCCTGTATATCAGGACCCCCTGCTCATCATCCTGGCATTCTAGTTTTGAGGTTTATGGCAAATAGTTTGCTAAGGGTTTACTGATTATTAGAAATAGTTTGAGATTTACGAACATACAAAATGTCATAAATGGTTGGGGGTATTTTCATCAGCCTGTTCACCTCTTCATATTTTTGCCAGTATCTTTTTGGAAACTCGGGTCACTGTTCCCTGTCCTGCTCGTGGCTTCTGCTCTGTATGAGGAAATGCTGTGATCCATGTGCAGTTGTGCAGGCTGACCAGTTGCCTCCTCAAATGAGTCCATTCCTGCACAGAATAACTTTTCTGTCCAGTTTTGCCTGTCTGAAAGTCCTTTGTCCTACTGCCATTTCCAAAGTGTACAGCTTCTCTGCTTTGTAATTGGATTTAATACCTGTTCTTCTGAAACACATATTCTGTTCAAACCCTCCCTTTGCTGACAGCTTGGTTAGTGGTTTCCCTAACATTTCAGGTGTTCTTTTTTGTGTTTGAATTACACAGCCATGTGTTCCTTTCACTTTGAGAGGTAGATGGCATAATTTGACAGCATGTGGTTGACTTAACATGTGAACAGTCCTTTAATAATGCAGCAATTTTATAAACTCAGAATTCGTGTGTAGACAGGTATCATAGATTGTCACACTATGCAAAATTGTCAGATGGACTTGGGGGAGAGCCAAAGAAGGGTGGTAAGAAAGAGAGCTGGGAAGCATTCAGTTGTGCTTCTAGAATAGTGCCTTGCTGCTCAAATCACTGAATGGTTTGGGTTGGAAGGGACATTTAAAATAATCCAGTTCCAAGGCCCCTGCCAAGGGCAGTGATACCTTTCACTAGACCAGCAGTGTCTCACCACCCTAAAACTTCTGTTGAGAGTGTGTTTTGGATATGACAGGCTCACTGAGTATTTGTAACAATTTCACAAAAGTTTGCTGTTGAGTCTTCATCACTAAGTCTCCAAAGCTTTTTAAAGGTGGCTTTTAAAGACAAGAAGAAAAAGTGGCTATTTTTCTTATCTGTTTTGTGTTTTCTACTACAATTAACAGGTGTATTCATGTACTGATTTACTACTGATAATTTATTGTGGTTTGGGTGTTTTCTAGGTCTGAGCAGTACTTTGGGAGCCCAAGTGATATGGCTTCTGCAGCAGAACACATCAGGGAGAAGATGAAGTTAGTCAGCCTGAAAAAGCAGCAGCTGAGACAACCAGAAGCCACTACCCCAGAGAGCTAATACTGACCTTGTCTATGAATTCATAACAGGACTTCAGTTTGTAATCCAGCATGTTGTTTGCATATTACAGAATTTGGTATAATATATTAAAATGCATTTCACAGCTGTTATGAGTCTCATGTTTTTTTCAAAGTAAATGTTCTCAGCATCTTAATACTGTACATCTATCAAGCCATAATTATTTAACATGCTATGAAACCATAGACTCCAAGTATCTTATGAAAAGGAACTGTAAACTTTGCACTGAAATTTGCTGTAAAGCTTTACCTGACCTGTCAGCTGCTTCTTAGTTCGACAGCTGATGCAAGCTTTGAGTGGTGCTAATTAAAGTGTTAGAAGTTCCATATTATGAAACTCTAGTTCTTTGCTTCCCCCATGCCCAGGTGATGTAGTAATTTTAGACTGTGAGGAAAGTACCTGCAGTGTAGACTGTGGTAACCCTGTAATTTTAATTTGAAATACTTAAAAAAAAAAAATCATTTTTATTGTGCCAGTATGCAACCTGCCCATCAGATCTTTGATATATCAAATTCATTAAACAGATGTTTTCCTATTTGTATTGATAATGTATTAAAAGCTGTTTGTGCTTAATAAAAATCATCTTTTTAAAATCTAAGATAAATTTGTTCTGGTCTGTATTTTCAAATATTAATTATGTTACATTTTTATGAGAAATGGAAGTAAAAATAATTACTCCCCCAATATGTTTAGAAAATCTGTATAATTTTTGTTATGAAATACATTGTAGCTATAAGGGAGCTGCTTTTGAACTATTACTGATGGATGCAAAAGTCCTGGCTATTTTATTCTTTCTTCCTGGTAGCTGTACTTGCACAAAAGTAAGATGGCATTTGCATAAGTCAGTGTTGTATTAATGATAGTTTTGTTCCCTTCTGAGTCTGGTACATGTCTGCTGTGCTTTATTTCTAAGTTCTTTGTTTCCCTTTGAATGGAGAATCCTGAATAATGTGAACATCCCTGTTGGTACCTTTGTGGTTAAAGGTTTTCGTGTAATGAAAGAGAAATTAACATGAGGTTCATAACTTCAAACCATGAGATTAGTAATTAAATGAAATTTATTCAGAGAAGGGAATTGGATTGAAACCAAATCAGCTGTGTGCATGGCTTGGTTAACTTCTTAATCTTCAGGATGCAATCTGGATACATCAGTTATTATATTTTTGGAAGATGGTGTGGGATCTGACCATTTTAGAGTACTCTGTGTGGAACAAACAACTGTAAGTCTGAGAACTGTTACCTCACTTTGCTCACAGTAAAGATAATTCTCTCTTTCTACAGGCATTGCTATTCCTCTGCAGATTTTCCTTATGGATGTGTCTTCAAATATTATATTTATGTATTTTTCTTAGTTTTAAGCACTTTCTCCAGAGGAAAGGGGTGTTTCAAATGAAGTTGTTTATTAAGAAACAGTAATCCCAAATTAATGCCTTTCCTGAAAATTCAGTGATAAAGGTATTTTTCCTCTTAAGGAGTTTTGGAAAAGGAAATATAATTTTTTCTCATGCGCTTAATGCAGTATTAAAATATTGCATTAATATTGGTTTAAAACTAACTGAAGTTTTACAGACCTTATTTATAAAGAGATTTTTTTTATATAATCTTTACAAATTTAATGTAGTTGTTTAATTGCATTTGAGAAAGCTGATGTTATTACAGCTAATATTTGGAGGATATAAATTCATTAAGAAAGAACTGAAACATGAAAAGTATGCATGTATTTAATATAAAGTGCAAACACATAAGTAAATTAACATAGTTATAAATAAGCACCGTGTCTCCAGTTCTGCAGCATTTGTAAATTGAATCTGCTTACAGTAAATTATGGTCTGCAGTATAAAATCTCATTTAAATGGTAGACTAAGCAAGTATTACAAACACTTTAAATTATTTTCTGGTTTTTATTTTATTTTGGGTTTTTTAAAATTTTATTTTAACATTTTACTATATTTAGGGGCTCAATACTGTATGCAAGCCCAGGGCAGTATCAGAAGCTCTTCACTCATTCCTGTGACAGCTGCATGCACAACTTGGAACTGATGACTGCTCACCCCAGTAACCCTGATGTTAATTTTGGCTCAGTGTGTGTAGTCCAATCTTGACACTGCTCTTATCTGTCCTTTGACATTCCTAGGGGCCACTGGATCCTGACTTTGACCCCGTTGACTCTAATTGAGTCTCCAATACAGCGTCTTGGGCTGTGCCAGCTTTTGCCCTGCCTTTCTGCTCTCTTCCTCTGGAATTCCTTGTCTTTAGGCAAATCAAGTGTCTGGCAAAGAGCTGTTTCCCAGCACTTTGCCATTTGCCCATTTTCTGTGTATCAGGAATGAGGGCAAGTAGTTTCCTAAGTCATGTTGCACAAGAGTCTGCCAGATATTTCAAATCCTGTGAACTCTGAGACTTCCTAGCTTACTGAAACAATGGAATAAATGTTTTCTGTTAATACTGCTTTTGAATGCAACTGATTGAGAGAGGGATTTTTGTGCTGGTCTGTACTCTTACTCCATCCTCTGTGGTTGTACTTGGAACTAAACTTTTAATAGCCCAAAAAGTCAATGGGATACAGACTTATTCAAAAGTGAAAAACCCTCTGCTCGAGTAATCCATTGTTACTTGTCTCTGCATTTACTACTGTGAAAAGAAAGGTGGCTCTACTTGTAGCTCTTCCTCTGCCTTTTTTGGTTGCAAAAATAATTCAAACAATGGAGTTCCAAAAGATTCAAATATGATCCCGATTTTTTAAGCAGAGGTCACATGCAGTGGAGGGTACAGTGCTGCAAGGTGTGAGATGGGGAGATACCCACAGAAAGAGAAGGATTGATTGTGAGGATTGTAATTGTTACACCCCTTAGGACACTACAGCTGATGTCTTGGAAGTGATGGAGTCAATCCTGTTCATGGTAATGAAATGAGCACTGAGATTTTCTGTGTTCCTTTTAGCCAAATTTGGTTGGATTTGAAATGTTTCAAAACATGATAACTATTTTGTTACCCCAGCTGGTAGCATAATCCTGAGTGTGCTTTTTGTGGCAGTGAATGGAAAGGTGATCAACTTGGCAAGTGCCATCCCTTTTTCCTAGGGCATAAATTGCAGACTGACACCCATAGAAAATGCTTATACCTACAAGGTCTTTAATTGCAAGATGTGTGTGGACTGCTGTATTAGTGTCCATAAAAATGTTTGGTGCTGTTCACCACTTAACTTTATATTGTGTTTAATAGGATTTATGGATTTATCACGTTTTTCTTGGAAAAGAAATAGATTTGGACTGTGGACTTCTGTAGCTTTGTGTGAGTGACTGATTGAGCATTCAAATGAAGCCACTCTGGGGGTGCAGAGGTGGGTGGAGAAGGGCTGTGTGCAGAGCAGGATCGTGTAGCACTTCTTGTTCCATCGTGCTGGCCAAGGATACCAGTGCCAGCTGACAAAAAGATGGGGGGAAGATTTTTTTTCTGTCACAGTAAAAAAATAAAAGTGTCAGTAGGTCATGATCACAAAGCGAGGTGGTCACAGGCTTTTTGCAACAGGAATGACATGTGATGGTGTTAAAACAGCTTCTAGTTTCCTGAATTCTTTCTACAGGATAATTTTAATTTGTTTAAGGAGATTGTTAAGAAGGAGGAAAAAGGAAAGCTTTCGGAGCTACAGATGAAATTCTCTAATAGCTCTGAAGCTAAAATGCTGAGAAATGGATGAAAGCAAAGATTTGGTGATACCTAACTTCTGAAGGATTGACTTAGTATCTCTACAGATTTTTGTATTGGTAACAAGGGAGTTAGGACTGTAAAAATGCTAGGTTGTTAGATTTCTGTTCTAGTTTTATAAAAAGATCTAGTTTAAAATAAAAAAAAGATTGAAACATATAGAATAAAAATCCCTACATATGTAATAGCTGCAAAAGTACCTGAATGTGAGCTGCATAGCCACGAACTGTTTGAGTATCTGGAATTTGCATAATATGGTTCCAACTAATAGATTAATTCATTATCTCTTTGGAGAGCTATTGTCTTTTCCAGGTTTGTGGAGAGCTGGTACACTCTGAAATAAGACAAAAAGACAAATAGTCAAGCAGTTACTCTATTTGTGGCTCCTTGCACAGTCACTGTGAGTCTCGGTGGATTGAGTTTTCTGGAATGTGCCATTTCCACAATTTCCTGGTGTGTAACAGTGCAGGCAATTGCAGAGTTCCTTCTGCAGAATCAAAATCAGATGTTAGGAAAATATTATGTGATATCATTTTTAAATTATTGATTTCCACAGGCATCCCACTTTTGTTTCCTTCAGTTAAATAGTGACTGATGCCTGTCAAGACTGCATCTTCATTGAAAATTCTATTAAAAATCTAATTGCATGTCTTCTGCAATGCTGTGGACTCAAGGAGTACTTCAAGACATTTTTTATCTAGGTTTGCCATGTGAAAATACAGGTAAGACTAAATAACACAGAAAAAGGAGATTGATTTCACTCTTCTGTTGGGTCCCTTTATACAGATCTCCCAAACACGTGGTATTTTAGGACCATTTTTCTGTGATTCTGTGGAATTGGAGGACAGCATTTCACATACCAAAGATATTCATCAAAATAGATGCTTGTGTGACTGTAAAACTTTAGTTCTGTTGATACAAGAATGAATAGAAACAGGATATATTAAAAGGCTTTTAGTATATTTAAAGCACTAATGAAACACTTGAGCTCAAAATAGCAAGGAAAATTAATGTAACAGCTTTCTCTTTTCCTGTCTGTTGACTTTAGTTTACATGGGTCTCTATTACAGCAAAAATTATGGGAATATAACACAGAGACAAGAGGAAGGCTGAGTCAGGAGATAAATACCTCCTGTAAAAAAAATGCTTTCTTAAACTTTCATATGTGCTGAGGAAATATATTGGAAAACGCTACAAAGGAAATTGAAAATCCCAATTTTAATTTAAGTTCAATGAGAAAAGTTCAGCTAATTTTCCAGATACTAGTGATATTTACAGTTTATAGGGCAAAGAGCAGGGCTAACATTTCTGACTTTTGAATCACGAAGAAAAGCAAAGGAAACTTAATAAATAATGGTATCATTTGGGGATACATTGAAAGAAGGTTGTTAAGTGCAAACAACTGGTTGTGTTAGCAAAAGTTGTGAAGATAATTTACATTCTTTTTAGTGCAGATAAACCACGTTTTTTTTAAACAATAATGCAATTTCATTGGCAGTTTAATGGCAACATTGAAACATCAAATGTGCTGTGATTACTGAATGCCAAGGAGAAACCACGTTTTTGTGCACAGGTAACTAACAGGCAAAATGTGCTTCCAAGTGATTGTGCTTAAAAGCTTAATTTAAAATTATTATGCATTTTAATCATTCTACAGTGTTAAACAGATATTTTTTACATATTAGGAAGCCTTTTAGCTTTTCCACCAGCTGCTAGCTGATAATTGCTATCAGACACCACTGATGCAAGATCCTGTTGGGAAACCTGTTAATGCACATTGGATTTGTATTGTAAAGGGGGAATGCTGCAAGCTATGTGAAATACCCTATTGATTTACCAAGCTCATACATCTGTGCTTAAAATGTTTGAGTGGACCTAATGTGGCCACCCCTACTTTCTAATACTCAGAATGTAAAACTCTGTGTTTGAGAAGGCAGACTTAGCCCCAGGCTGTGTGTGTCAAACTCCTGTAGCAAACCATGCCACTGACTGTCCATGGCCCAGTGACTGCCTCCTCTGCACATCCTGCTAAACCTGGTGTCTCCTGGTAAATACACTTGGCTCTTCTGGGGATGCCAGTGGTACAAATCCCAGGCTTGTGCTGTCTGCTCTGCTACAGGGCTGTCGCTGTCAGAAGGCAACATGCATTACATGGATTAGAAAATAGTGAAAATAGGTTTCATGGTAGCTGTAGGGCCCAGAACACACACAGCAAAATGCTTGGGCAGCTGTGTAGGTGTGTATTGTCCTTGGAATAAGGATGTGACAGGTCTTGGTAGAACAGCCCTGAGACAACTCCAGTGAAGTCCTGAGAATTGCTATCTCCATTTGAATGGATATAAATGTTTATAGGTTGGGCCTTAAAAACTTAGAGCCTTTTCCTAGACTTTAAACTAAATTTTAATTCTAATAATCTATAAATTATGAAAATAAAGTGGAGAGGGAAACTCAGCTTTAAGAACAGACTTTTGGAGGAACTGAAAGAAGCCTTGTAACTTGAGACATTCTATATCAGAATGAAGAATGAACAAATACCTATCAAAACCCTGATTTTCATTTGTTAGTGTTCTCATTTTGGCAGGAACAGTCAATGTGTTACTTTCAGAGGTGCAATTTTCAGGCATGGTTATGCTTGGTTTGCAGTGAATGAGTTGCCATCTCAATTTTGGGTTTTCTGTTTCCCATGTTCATTTTCCTAACGTGAGTTGCAGATGCTGGGTGACAACATATTCCACTGCCATTGCTGAATTTCCAGGCCTGCCAGGATTGCTCATGATTCCTGTGCCTCACAGGATAAGAGGCTGCAGAGTTCCAGTGGGCTGTGGAGCTCCAGTAGAATGTTTCTCTCAAATACTGTGCCAGGTTTTCTGTGTGATAAGTGTCTTTTAACATTCCATTCTCCCCTTAAGGTTTTTAGACTGCTAGGAAAGAGAGCAGCTTTCATGGTGCCCCAGCCATTTTTACAGGCAAGCCTTACAGCATGGTTACTTGATATTTAATATGATTGTGTGATACGAGTCTGACTTCCAGAGACTTGGGAACGAGCCATATCTAAACTGGTACCAAGAGCAGCCTGTTCTTTTTCTCAACCTCTGTATGCAGCTCTGTGTGCCTCTGTTGGATGGTGCATAACTGCAGGCTGGGCTCAGCAGGGTGAGGGCTGTGCAATGTTCTCAACACATTGGAGTGCCACTCCACATATCGGCGGTGATGATGTGAGCACGATGCCCCACTGTCTGCTTTGTATCACTCAGTGCCTCTCAGAGCATGGCCTTCCTCCTCTCCTCCTCCCCAGGACTAATGTATCCAAAGGAACACAGTAATTTGTGACATGTAAGCCAGGGTTAATCTTAGTGCTTTGCTTGAAATGGCATCAAAAGGCTGCAGTGAGCCACGAGTTCAATGAGCCTTGCTGGGTTTTATTTCCCCTCATCACATGTGGCCAATTTGTTAGGTAGCTGCTGTTTGCAGGCATCATTTCATGGTGCATTGCCTCTGCAGAACCAGCCACACATGAAGAAGCCAGGCATTTGTTCCTGCAGGTGGTAGAAATGTGAACTAATGGAGTGATTTTGTATTTACTGTTAGCTGTTACCTCCTTTCTAGGTATTGCTTTGTCTTCTGGATTTTGTCAGAGGTGTGTCCACATGTCTATACCACTAAACTCTCTTCTTCAGCAGCAATTTCATCAAAGACTTTGCAAGTGATCCAACAGACATTTAAAGAGTTTCTTCATTGTTTTTCAAAGAAGAGTTTCCTTCTGGGATTAAATGGTTGGTACTGCCAGTGTGCGTTGGGAGGGGGTGGCAGCTGCATTCCCACTTCACAGTGTTGCTAGAAAGGAAACCTCCTCAATATTAAGGAGTGGCAAGATGTTATAGTCATGAAAATTGTGCACACACACAGAGGATATGAAAATCACAGCTGAAATAATTTTCATCTTAGAACACTGAGATGATGGGGTTTTTCTCTATATATAATAGTGAGACCTGAAGAGCAGTAGCAAGCAAAAAAAAGGTGGGAAAACCATTTGATGAACTGTCTGTTTCACATACAGTGAAAATATTTATAAAAATCTCATGGTTTCAATAGGTAGCCTTTAATATTTTGGAAGATCAAGCTCATCCTTTGAAGTCAGTTAATCAAACACCCTGCAAAAAGAAGGAATACTCACACAGTGAGAACTAACATAGAGAAAGGAGTTTTGTTACAGGATAATTATCAAATATCAGATCAAGTGGATGAAAAAAAAGATACACAGGCCATCAAGTACTCTTGCATGGTATTTTTATCCTGAGAACACTGAAAGTAAGGTTCTGAAACATGGGTAGTGCAGATCCTGCTGCACTGACAAGGGATGGCTTACAGTACATCACCTGTCTCTGCTTCTGGAAAGACTTACATGTAATGAAAATAAGACAGAGGACTCCTCAAAAGTGTCTGTTAATTTAGGCCAGATTCTAAGTATGTGGCACAATTTGGTACTTACCTATGACAGACAGGCAGAATCTGGTATGTGATCCATGTTTGAGGTATCAAGGTCTGTGTGATCAGAACATACAGAGGAATCCTCAGCATTGCCAGCCTTCAGGTTGACAGGATGGACTTATCTTTTTAAAACAAAATAAAGCATGCTATTTATAACCCCACTGATAAATGACTTTTTTTGAAAAGGATTCTAAAGCCTCGTGGTCCTCTAACACCTAAAATTCAGCTGTCCTGCTGAATATTTCTTTTCTGGATAAATATCAGAGGTGTGAAGTAATGTTCTATTACAAGTGTGTCTGGGAAACCTATTTGTGTACCTGCTCTAAATTTAGCCTTCTGAAAGTTGCATAACTCAACTTTTCCCAACAATAGCAACAATATGGCATTTGTGTTTTGGTGTGGTTTGCATGATTGTATCTACTTAATTAATCCCCTGTTAACTGAGTGGCTTCTACTGATCTTTTTGCACCTGCTGGCTGATTGTGTTTCACAGGTCTGAATGGAGAGTTTTTGCTCTTAAAAGATGGCCCTAAGAACCCTGCTTGAACTCTGAACAGTCTGTGTGATTTTTATCTGACGTTTTTATTTCTCAAGTTTAGTACATACATCTGTATTTATGTATAAACATTGGAAAACATTTCACTGAAATGGTCTTTTAATACAGCTGAAATGTAAATGCAAGTTAAACACAGGAAATAGAGACGTGGGCCCAAAGTGCCCCCAAGTTACCTTATTAGTGGAAGTTTGTAGCTGCCCTGAGAGCTCAATGTAGGTTACCAATCTGTATCTTAATCTTCCTTCTTTACAGAGAGAAAGAGTAGCCTGTCTCAGGTCTATATTTGGTGCAGAGTGCATACTCCACTGTGCTAACACACCACATCAGGAAGGAATTTCAAATGCTCCCGAGGAATTCAGGAACAAAAGTCCTGTTGGCTTTCCTTTCATGCATGGGCAAGGGAACATAGTAATCCTGTGTAATAAACTCTTCTCTTGCTGCTGCTGCTGGAGCCTCAAACACGGACTAATGACCCCTCTAATGTCTCTTCACCCTCCTGACAGAGCTGAATACCCTGGGCCACCCTCTCTGTTGACAACCTTTCATCTGGGCTGACTTGTGCTGTGCCACCTGTGAGCTGCTAAAAGGGCTGCACTTTTGCATTCACCAGGGTAGAGCTCCAGAGGCTGTGCAGCATTTGTTCTGGACAACACCCAGTGAGACAGAAACCTTGAGCTTCTGCAGGGGTGCTGATGGGGTAAGTCTGTTCTCCAGCTGATTCTGTGGGAGCTGGAGAGCCTCACTGCCATTTCTGCAGTAAACTTAAGCTGATGTGCTGATGTCTTCACCTGGAACAGGAGAGGGAATAAGACATGACCCCTTTGCAATTCACACTTGTGAGCTGTTTTCTGGTTTGATTTTTTTTTTTTACCCCATTCAAAAGTTTAAAATTTTCACTGTCTCTGTTTTGCCATTATATGTGCCCTCAAACAGTCATCAAGTCACTTCTTTCTTATGTTTTTTCTCTAGCTATCACTTTGAGGAAAGGTGTAAATACAACTTGTATTTTTTATTGTTTTTGACAGCAAAACAAATTAAACTTGCTAAAAAAATGTGATACTAAGTAACTAACATCTTTCAATTTGAAGAAATCTGTTCAAACAGCTTGACTTTGAGATACAGCTGTTAATCACTCAGAGCTGTAAGTGGCTTCAGATTTATTGCAGGGGCCCATGTTCCCCTCTCTTTCTCTTCCTTCCCTCAAAATACTTTTTATCCTCTTCTATTTTATTGTTGTATGAAACCAATTCAAGGTTATCTGCAAGTAAAGAATCTGAAGAATTTTTTGTTGTTGTTGCATGGGGTTAGTTTTAACAAGGAAAGGAACTTCTTTCTGAGGGCACTAATGTGTTAATCCATTCTCAGAACAAGAAATTTGTTTTGCTGCAGGGGTTCTTAAGTGGAGAATCCAACACCTTAGGTTTTTATGCTGCCCATCTTGAATCATGTGCTAAGATAACAAGATATGAAGAAAGCAGATTAGATGAATGCATTATTGCCAAGCTGCTGCTGCTATTATTATTATTATTATTATTATTATTATTATTAGTTCTGTATTTCCAAAACCAGAGCAGTTATACCCTCTTTTAGAATTCAAGCCTAATGAATAAAAATGCAAGCAGTCCCTATGTGCTGCATACCTCTTTATCTTGTATATAAGACTAGTAAAGAACTGGAAGACAATTTTCTAAGTAACAGATGCTAGAAAGAATGGTGTTTGTTTATATAAAGCTTAGAATCTGGAGTTCTAAATTTAAAGGTTATATGAGCTTTCTTAAAATTAGTGTGGAGGCTGAAGTGACATTTAACCCTAGATAAATTTGCTGGATTTTTCCATCATTCAATACATAATAGAGATTTAGGTACTATTTCTTATTTACAGGTACACATAGTGTGTATACTTTCTGGAAATCCTCTAAGATCCATAAAGAGGGATACAGGCAAGACAAAGCTTCAGGATGAAAGAGCAGAACTTGGTAAATTGATGACCAGTGGACTGAAATGTTTCAGCTGTCATTGCTCCCCATGTCTGTTTACTGTTTGGGTTTTTTTAAATTTTGTTGTCCTTGGAAGCAAACAAATAGTGATTTTTGCCCTTACCATTGCTCTGAATTAGCAGTGCTGAGCTGTTGGCTGATTTCTAAATCTCTGATACTCTGCTGGTTTTACAGTTAGCATGTTGCTTTATTTTCTTTCACAGAGATGTTCAGTGTGACAGGGACAACTTTCCTACTGGCAGTTTCTCTGCTTTGTGTGATGGTTTTGGCTAGCTTTTTCTTTTCATGCTGATTTCTTAGTGTGGTAAGAAGTGTTTTTGGGACAGGTGATGGAGGAAAAAGAGT
Source organism: Haemorhous mexicanus (assembly GCF_027477595.1). NCBI lineage: Eukaryota > Metazoa > Chordata > Aves > Passeriformes > Fringillidae > Haemorhous > Haemorhous mexicanus. Next base: position 22,956,480 of record NC_082348.1, on the reverse strand, counting down.
AGAAAGGCTTTTGTTAGGGGTGATGCACAGGAAGAATGGGAATAGAATATAATTCTATTACAAGAACAAGAACATAAGACATCAAAGTATAGTGAAGAATTAAAATTAATCTGGAACTCTTGTTTCTGGAACTGAAACAATACTCCAGGCAACTCTCCAGGACTACAGTGTGTTCTTGAAACTTTTTGCTGGAGAGAAGCAGGTTGTCTTTTACCCCTTTTTCACTTTTTCACAGCTGTTTCCTTGCCCTTTACTGGGCTCCTATGCTTTCTCTTTCCATGGCAAGGGCAGGACAACCTCCTTTTGGGGCCAGCAGGGTCCTGGGTTTCTTTAGAGCCGCCTTTTCCCAAGTTCCTGAGCTCTCAGCTGACCCAGAAATGCCTTCTGCCTGTGCTGCAGCTCTCACCTACTGAAGTTCATGTCATTAACCCTGGCTGGCCCTTTCTCTCCCCTTGCCCTGCCCACAGCTCCTGTCCTGCCTGCAGGATTGGCAGCAGTGACCCCTCACTGCTCTGGGGGAGCCAGGCTATGGGGGTGCCCATTGCTCCTGGGTGTCTGGGTTTGTGGAGGACAGACTTCCCCAGCCTCAGGGCCCTGCTGGGGCTGGGGAGTAGCTTGTGCTGGTCCTTGCCCTGCTTCTGGATGCAGGAATTTGGTTTGTGCCCAGCTGCTCTTGGTCCTTCTGGCCTTCAGTAAAAGAGGAAAGGTTCCCTTCTGTTTTCTGTCATCCTTCCCTCCAGGGCAGCTCTCTGCAAGAACACTTCTTCCCACCTCAGTGCTAAGAAAGAGATGACATTCCAAGTTACTGTTCCCCACTCATGCACTGTCTGACCTCTGTGTCCCACCTGTGTCCCCTGACTGTAGCCAGGATCATTTTTATCATTCTTCATTTGGGGTTTTAGGAATAACAGGTTAGAATTTCAACCACTTTGTCACCCTAGAAACTTGTTCAACCAGTGTAGGGTAAAAAGAGATCTCTTCCAGGAGGAAAACCTGCCTTTTGCTCCATGCTCACCCTTGATGTGACCTCATGGCTGTTTTATGAGCCTGGGGACTTGCTAGGCTGCTTGCTTTCGTGCCCTCATTCCTGATGATGCCTGGAAATGGTCCCTACTCAAAAGGTGAGACCATAGGAACCAGTAAAAAGCAACAAGCACAGTTTGGAGAGGACAGATGTCTCTGTCCCTGTTTCAGGTGGGGCTGTGGAAGCAGTGTTTATTGGAAGCTCCTTTTTGCCAGCCTCATGAAGCCCAGAAATCTGAGGGATGCTTCCTTCCCTTCTTTGCTGTGTCCTCCTGCTCTCCCAGGCCTGAGAAAAGGAAGAAAGAGGAGACCCACTACATTTACAAACCAGTCAAAGTGAAGCACCTCTGGTGCCTTTGAGGCTGCAGGGAGTGAACTTTGTCTCTCCCAGAGGCATTTTCATAGTGCACCAGCAGCTTAAAAGCTCTCAACAGAAAGAGACTTACCTCCAAGAAAGTCAGACCCCTTTTCTATGTATCACTATCAAAGCTGTGAATAGCACACTTTGCTTGCTAGGCATGAGGAAAGCCTGTGGATTGGATACCCTACATGTTAAAAATGAAGTGAATTTTATTATATTTACCTCTCAAATCCTTTTTACCTACAGTTGTTTCAGATAATACATGACATTATTTACATTAGAGAGACTTGATCTTCTTTTTGTTTTCCTGAGATTGCTTCCTTTGTTCCTTTGTTCAGTTTTGTTGTTTCCTGTGGACAGCTGGTGAATGTTCCTTTCCTCTTGTCACCCTTACTCTCTTCTTTCACACAGCAGTAGCAAAAGGAAAATATCCTCTCTCCTGACACAAATAGCCCACCTTTTTCTGGCTGCTACCGGGATTTTTATTTGTTCCAGACAGAGGAACAGACAGACAAGTAAACAAGACGGGGAAAGGCATGCTTGTTAAATTTTGCTCCCTTGGACACAGCTGAAACTGCTCATCATGCAATGGCAAAATCCTCTTTTTTTTTCCTTCCCAGGGTTATGTTCTAAGATATGTTTTGAATCCTTGATAACTTTTCTCTGCCACTACTCTGACGTTTCCCTGCCTCTGTCTTCTATGCTTGGCAGAAGATGAATAAATACAATATCCCTGCATTTGTTATCAGACATTCTGAATCCCTTTTTTCAGTTGTTGCCAAATTTGCTTATAGTCAACTTCTTGAGTGTGGCATTTTCCCCTTATTTCCAGCTGTCAGCACTATGAAAAATGATACCTCATTTAACTTGAGTGAAAAACAGCTCTTATGTCTGGCTACCCCAGGGAGATGATGGATTGGCCCAACTTGTGCCATGAAAAAATACACTTAGAGTGCTCTTCTGAGAGAACAAAAACTCAAGGACTTAATACCAAAATTGGTTTGTAACTCCTTTTATAAGTGTAGAAAGAGGCTTGCCTGTGTTTTCCTAATTAGTTTTTCCAGCAGCCAAGTGCTGTTTGTCCTCCAAGTGCAGTCCTGCCTGCAGGGTAAAAAATCCAAAGTTGCTTGTCTTCTGGAATGTTCTTTTGAAAGCTGGAGTATTTAGGAGGTTTTGTAGAATGGATCTATCTTCAATTCAAACCAAAATAGGGTTCTCTTATGTTTCACTCCTGAAGTTCTCTTTAGGACTTTTGTCTCCCAGGTTTTGTGTTGGGATTCATTATCAAATTTTTGTTCTGCCATACTTTTTACAGGAATACATGCAAGTCCCAAGGAGATCTGCCCACTGTGGCAATACCCAAGGAACACTGAATGCTGTGGCAGGGTCCCTGGGTCTCCTACAGTGTTAGGAAGAGTTTCAGAAAAGTGTGTGGTATTTGTTCCTTGGTTGGCAGCTTGAGGGTTCATGGTTGCGTTTTGGCACAAGGGATGGATTTTGCTTTGCCAAGCTCATTTTGTTTAACACCAACCACAATAAAGGGCTTCTTCATATCCTGTTGGAAACTCATGGTTTGAAGGTGGTGCTCAGATTAAGAATATAGTCTGCTAATAATTGGAGGGGGGTAGAAATGAACAAACAAAGAGTAAAATTCTACCTTCACACATAAATTGAAATTCCCTGCAACTACCTTAAGCTTCTTCTAATCCAAACTATTTTAGAATTTGCTTCCAGATCTTGATTCCATTGCAGGTGTGCATGTCCTTGTATGTAATTAGAAATCCAGTTTATATAAAAATGTATTTAAATGTTACATATTTTTAAACAAACCAAAGAAGCAGATGCTTAGGGAAGACTTCTGCATGTAGTTTCTTGGGTGGAATTGTTTTTCCAGAGTGACCTGCAAGCCTAAACACCAGTGTCACTTTCTCAGCTGTTCTGTGGAAGGAAAACCAGCAGCTGCTGTCCTATAGTGTGGGCTACTTGTGGCATGCTCTGGACTAATGGCAATAAAATTAATCTGTCAAACTAATATTGTAATCTAAATGTCTCTAATAATTCCCCACGCTGAATAAAAAACTTAAACAGAGTTTAAGCAGCTATTAGAGAGGTCTTCCTTATGCTCATTTAGAACAAAATGAAGACTCTAGAAACAATTAAGGATTAAATTGAAAAGCAGGTAATTATTTTAATCTTAGAAATAAAATATTCCTTAAAAATTCAAAGTGCTTGGTTTCCTTTTCTGATTGTTATGCTCACTATACCTTTAAGTATTTTTGGATTGAAAATCCCTTGTTTTGATTTAGGATTTGATATGTATATAAACATGCTCATCCTGTTTAAAGACTTTGATTTAGCAGAAGAATCATGCTGAACATATATATTCAGTAGCTACTAAGTGAGGAAGTATTTCACTGGTATAAAGTGAAGATGTAGCTTTGATGGTTGCGTGTTCGAAACCTCACAACACTGGGTTTGTCAGTATAGAATCAATGGCAATTTTTTTTTCTAGGTGTTATAATGTGAGAACTCTTTTTAAATTTGGTTAACTGATGCCAGGTGATGTCCGTGGAGGAAGCCCTTCACACTCCAGATGGTGACAAAAAAGAGCAGGCATCTTAATGCTACCAAACTAGGGGTGTGTCAAATCTCTCTCAAGAATGATAAACTCAATGGAGGTGTCTATTTTTAACCTCCTGTTCTTTCCTTTTGGCAGACTAATCAGTGTTAGCTGAGCCGTTCCACTGAATGAATCCCAGGGACTCTGGTGCTCCCTGAAATGAGCAGAGGACCCTGAGAGAAGGGCTCAAGGCTGCTTTGATGCCTGCAGCCCCGTTGTGAAGCACGATGTCCGATGAAGCCAGCTCGGAGCAGAAGCCTTCCACAACAACAGTCAGCTCTGTTGCTGTGCAGGCTGGGGATGCCAGCATTGTTATAGCTGTGCTCAAGGTAAGGCAGCAGCTGCTGGTGTGTCTGCTCTTGTCTTTCTGCTTTCAAATATTAACGTGATCAACGCTTTTAAATATTCTGGGCAAATGAGTAGTTGGCATAAAATGATACAGCAAGGCCGTTTGGTTAGTCAGTATCTAATAGACTGGGAAGTTAACACTTGTTTCTGTTCACAATTACTCTTGGTGGCTTTTGGGTTACTGTTTTTTTTTTTTTTTCCAAAAGGATAAATAGTTTGGTCAAAATATGTGGGGTCTTGGAAGGAATTCCTCTTATTCTGTTTAAAAACAGTTATTTTAAGAGAGGCATAAAAATGTGTTTAAAGCATGATGATTGCAGTAAAGCCTCCTTGAGTTACTTTAACTGTACTCAGCAATAATTTTACACAATAAGTGGCTCTATAAACTCCAGAGGTGAGGTATTTTCTGGGAAAAAAATAGTCTAAACTTACTGAGTAGTTATTTTTGAAAGCTGTGAATCCACAGTCGCACGTGTTTCTGTAAGCCCTTGTGTGCATGCAGTTGTGCTTACAAGCACCGAAAGGTCTCTTTTGTGAGCTGGAATCCACACCTCCACACCTGGCATTGGGAGTCAATCTGGATGTAGTAATGAATCCCAGCTGGAATTTATTGGCAGTTTGATTTTTCATTCTCCAGGCAGTCCAGAAAACGTGCTAGCCTCAGCCATTAGAGTCCATTTGTGATGCAGAATAAGGTGATAATGAGTTGAGTTGCCATCTAATTCAGGTGATTACCTCAGTTGCGGGAAGGTTTTTTTTGAGGTCAGTTTTCACCCTTCCTGTGAGGTGGTCTGCTGTTGCAGGGGAGTAATTTCATTGCAAGGAGACTCAAGTTGATGATGAAGCCATTTATTTTCCCTCTCTGTGCTGTGGAACCATCACAGTGACATCCCAGCTTCGGTCCTTATCGGCATCCTCTGGTGCCTGTGCCAAAGGCTGTTGGGTGTCCCTGCTGCTACAGGTGCAATGTCTTGCTCCACATATTCACTACAGAGGTGCCTGGGACCTGTTCAGGAGCAATAAGATCTGAGGCTGTGCTTTTTGCATCTCCTGTAATACATTTTGTACTTCTGCCTGCCCCACTCACCCACCAGTCACCTAACTATCTGTGTCATAAGCTGAAAGGGGAGATGAGTCAGAGAAAAAATTTGGGCTCATTGTGATAATTTTACTCTTCATGGGCAAAATGAATATTGGAGCACCTTCTGGATAACACTAGTCTGGGATTTTGTTACCTGTTCCAAATGAAGTTTGTACTGTATTCTCTGTGACTTCCTTGTGTGTATGGTCCCTGTGCTCCTATGACTGTGGAAAGCATGTGTGAGCTGGGAATCCAAGTGTGAGCAAATAAATGAAGGAAACCATGTGTATTCTGAAGGCTGTAACTGTTTGCTTATTGCAGTGTGGAAAATGGGTGAAGCTTCAGCTAGCTGAATCAACACCAAATATATTAGAAATTGGCAGCAATCAAGATGAGACTAAAAAACTGCTTCAAGATCATGAATTCCTCCTGTCCAAGCTGAAGGTAAGATGTGATAAGACCACAAAAAAACTTCCTCAAGCCATTACAGTTCAGGTACAACAGCCCATGTAGCTGCCTGTGCCTCCTATTGCATTATGGTGGTTAGGTTAAACTCCACAAAGGGGAAAATATCTTCAGCCTTTGTCAGTGTAGCAGATCTTTGATGGTTCTTGTGGGTTCCTTCTAATTCAGGATATTCTATAATTCTATAATTCTCTATAAGTCTCTAATTCAGGATATTCCATAGTCTATAATTCTCTGGAAATTAGGCTTCTTCCCAGGAAAAATATGCTTCTGACGGCAGCAGGAAAGGCACAGTTTTTAAAACTTTATACATCAGTGTCAGGTGAAAAACTCCTGTAGCCCTCAGGAACTGCTAAATATAAAGGCATGTCTATTAATTTTTAAAACTCTCCAATGTTGTGAAAAGTTTGATTATTTTATAACAGCTGTGAGCACAAGTAAGTCTGAAGCAGATATTCCAAAAACATTTAAATTGAACGTTAATTGATGTAAATTGCATTGGGAATGGTGCTGTAGGATCAAAACAGCTTGTCTTGATCTAGGAATACTTCAGTGACAGTCCTAAAATCAGATTTTGGCATTCCAAAGAGCAGTGTATAGGAACAGTGGCATTTGGACGCTGAGTGACAGGCTTGCATGAAAGAACTGAGTAATTTTAAGTGTGGGTGTTTGACACTGAGAGAAGTCTGAAGTCACCTAAAAAGAAATGTTTTAATATTTTGGTAGGGTAGGTTGACTTTACATATGTAGACAAATGAATTCCTCTAACATCTTTGAAGCTCTGAACAGTAATTTATCTATTCAATTTTTGGGGGGGTTGCATAAACTTCAGATCTGAAAGAACAAACATGATTTAGATAGGATCAAGTATTTGATTTAATACCTAGGACTATGTGCTTCCCCAGTCATTAAAAATATCCATTGAGTGTGAGGGAATTCAGTACAGCATGTAGAGAATGTGGCTAATCCACTGCATTGTGTGGGTTTTCAAGAGTATGAAGAATAGAATCAGAAAAAAAACCCACCAAACACCCAAAACCAACCAAAATACCCAATTCCTAGAGAGAGGTGGTTTTGCTTTCCTTTTTTATGCAAAGTGCCTCATCTTTATTGTCACTAATGCAACATTTGGGTGTTCTTGGAGCAAGCTGCTGTGTCCTGTTTGAGCAATTCAGAATTAGCTGAGTTCTTACACCATGATGACAAGAGGAAGCTGATTTTTTTCTCCTAATTTTCAAAAATAAATATTAAAGAGTGGAAAAAGAAAACAGAGTAATTCCCATCTTTGAAAGAAACTCCCATTTTTGTAAGAAAAACAAAGTTTCAAATGACATTTTACTATCAAGTCAAATCAGATAAGAAAATTTATTATGCATAAACTGTTCAAGAATGCTTTGGGAACAAATTCTCATTATTTCATGGTTTATGCCTGTGGTCCTTGCAAAACCCAGCATTGATTAATGAATATTCTATAAAAAAATAAGCTCAAAATGGCTACTTTTTCCTCAATAATATGAGCTGTGATAATAAAGAACTGCAATGTTATAATTCTTCCTGGCTGTGCATTTTTCAGCCATGACCATTTGTGACTTACTGTAAGTGGTTAACACTTGTCAGTAATTACATAGTCTTTTACCCACCTGTAAAAAGTTTTTCCAAACTTTTTTTTTTCCAAAACCAAACTTTTTTTTGATTGATTCTGGAGTTTTTGAGATATTGTTCATAGTAATTCTTTTCACTAAGCATTTGATAATGAATTATGCTGTAGCTATGTGAAAATGGGTAAGAGGCAGCTTGAATTGTTTCCCCATTTCTTTTTTATTGTGGTAAAAAAAAAAAAGGAAAATAAATCCTGAGAGATACCCATAGTTGATAAGCATATGTTTAACTTTGCTGATTAGACTATCCCAATTCAAAATTAAATTTTTGTGCAAGTCAGGAAAAAATTCCTGAGTAATTAATGATTCCATCATGAAACTAGTCCTGCTTAAGGCCAGAGTTAGATGATTCATACTAAATACATCTTTGGAATCAGTAGAGATGAACCTATGGACTTTTAGAAGATAATTTATGGAATACTTGTCCATTCTGGCATTATCCCATGTTCTTCTGTAAACTCATTCTAGGTTTTAATCACCCCTTTGCTTTTTAACTTAATTATTTTCATCCTAGTATATTTATTGCAAGTTATAATCAAAATATTCTTCTGTCAGTTTAGTATGTTGAAGATTCACAGGTGTAAGGAAGGACAAAACCTGGCACAGTGATCAGTTTACATACAGTACTTCTGATGCTAGAGGAAAAGGAATGTAATGCAGCTCAGTATTTCAGGGAATTGGTTTTGGCTTAGCAATGTTAACAGGGTTAAAACAGCCCAAACAAACAGTTTGACATTTAGTAATGCAGATGGTACTTTAAACAGCAATTGGAATGGATTTGTTGAAAGAGAAAACAGTAATTTTTAGAACAACTTTGAATTTCTTTTTATGTTCAGAAATATAGTGATAAAAATTGGTGTGTGGTCTTCAGGGCCATAGGGAAAAAGATATCAAAAATACTTTGCTTTGATAGAATGTACTCTAGCTTATTCATAACCAATTTACATTTGTTCCATTAAATTTAAGAACTGGGAACACCCCACTATTTAAAAAAAACCAGAACACAAGTTTTGAAAAGGGCTCCACTTCCAATGTTTATGGATTAGGAAACAGATGTGTTATTATTAATAGACTTGAAAGAATAAATGTTGAAGAGGAAAGATTAAAACTGAGACTAAACAGAGAACATGTATACAATGTTTACATCCAGTTAAAATTCCCCTCTGTAGTCTCACCTAAGAGGTTCTGATTCTAAGCTATTATATTCTGTTTCTGTTTTGCTAAATCAGACCAGATCAGCAGCCCCAGTTTTGTTGAAACCATCAAGTTCTGTGGTTTCATGGAAGTCTCTTTCCCAATATCTGACTCATCCTTCTTTAGGCAACTTTCAGCAGGTTTATATGCTCTGGAAATATGTGTATGTACATTTGGATAGCTCATTTTTCACAATTTAAAAAGAAAAATGAGAAGAATCAGACCTATAAAACCTGAGACAAAATTTCCAAGAGACAAAATGGTATAGATTGCACTTTGCACAGGCATTTCTCTGCCATTCTCCTGCTGTTTCCAAGGGAAAATCTACTTGCAGATAACATGATTCCATAGTGCTTGGGTCTCTCAATATTAAAACTCACTGGATCTTCTGGGGGTAAATAAAGAAAAGAAGAAAAAAATGTGTGTGTGTGTGTGTGTGTGTGTCTGTAAAAATGCTAAAATTCCCAATAAGGCAATCTTGGTTTGCTTCCAAAGTTCTGGTTTTTATCATGAGAGAGGCTGTGGCAGAAAAGCCACCAAACTGAAGAGAATCTAGCCCATAAACTTAAATTTAAAAGTATCATTGTTATTAATTTGGCTCATGAACCTGAGAATTGCTCCTAATTATTTTATTTACTTTAATTCACAGAGCATAAATTGCAAAATATTAATTTATATGCTAATAGCCAAGGAAAAAAATTAGAAAACTAAATTCTTCAAAAAGCACTAATATAATACACTCATTTTTTGCAGCCAATATCTTTTAAATAAGCCTTTCAGTTATTTCAAGCAAAAGTAATTTCAAAATGCTTATTTTTTCAGTAGTTTTGTTATGGAAGAAATTATTTGTTAATATTTTCTGAATTATTGGCAATTGGTTGTTAAGGTGCCCAGTGGTACAATTAGCAGCAAAGTTCAGCTACATTTTTATCAAACCAGAGCTGACTTTTACAAGTTATTAAAAAAAAAAAAAAAGGGAAAAGTTAAAAAGAAATAAATATATTTTTTTCATTGGTAGTTCATCTCACTCATCAATCTCAACATTTGTATGAACAAAATTGCCACCAAAATAGTATTTGACTTGAGATAGATTTATGACTGTTTTCTGGGCTCCAAGTTAACAACTGTGTTGTATAATCTCAGCACTGCCTTTTAGCACTAACTAAAGGTTAATTTTAGCAACATCTCAGTGCTAAGAGAATGGGAGGGTAGCTTACACCTCTGAAAATTCCAAGCTCTGTATTCAGTGTTCAACAACTCAGGAAAGGCAAAAGATCATTCCCCCCTCTCATTCCTTGCTCTTTTAACAGAAGGAAAAATACCCTATTAATGGACTGGGAACAAATTAATACACAAGTTATACTGTCCAACACAACTTGGATAAAAGACTTTTCTGTCTTTGCTGCAGTATCAGAGGCACATGTACCCTGAGAAGGAGTGGGGGGAGAGGTGTGGCTGCCCAGCAGCTGCATCCCCAGGCAGGGAGCATTCCTGCTGCAGGCCTGGGATTGCACCCACCCAGTATCCCTCAGTCCATCTGAACTGCAGCATTGCTGCCTTTAAGCCACCAGTGCTCTTCTTTTGGTGTGGTGGAATCAGAAATATCACAGGTATTTAATAGGAAGTGAGATTGGCCTGGGGTTTTCAGGGCAATGCTTTTTTGGCATGGTTTCACTGACAGCAGCAGAAGCTGCATGTCTGCATGAGCTCCTTTTTGCCCACATGCTGGGCATTCCTTGCCTTGTCCAGCCTCATTCCAGCTTCTCTGAGTCCAAAGAGAACTCTGCTCTTCCGGTTCTGCGTGCTCTCAGGGAATGAAACATCAGATTCCAGAAGTGTTTGACATAATTTGAAGTCTTTACTGGAAAGCTCTGCTAAGTTCACTCAATTGATAAAAACCTCACTACAATTCAGGTTTCTGTGAAATATTCTGTTTTCCAAGAGCCAGCTTTTTTTTTATTTTTGGATGGAAATACGCATTTTTCCTCTTACTAAGTTTGCTTCTAGATCAAGAGACACAAGTTGGAAAAAGGAAATACCAATTGGATATTAGGGAAGAAAAATTTTGACCATGACAATGAATCCATTCTAAAACAGGTTGTGCAGAGAAGTTGTGGAATTTCCATTGTTAGGGATATTTAAGACTTCATGGGCTAAGTCCTTGGGTAACCAGAGCAAGGGATTAGACAGATGACCTGAAGAGTCCTGTCCAAATTATTCCTTGGCTCTGTGTTGATAAAAGGGTTTGATTTCAAAGATAAAAAGTAGAAAACCAGTAATATCAATCTACTTAATTTGAAAATAAGCTATTCACATATGAAGTATATAGAAACTAACATAGTTGAGGATAATTTTTTGGACAGTTCATAGTAACTAGTGGCTTTGACCACTTTCCAGTTGTGGAAAGCATAATTTTAAACTCAAGGCAATAAAACCTTCATATCACTCTGGCCATCTTAGGTTTTTGAACCCTTTCTGTGAAATGTTTCCTGTAAAATGTTTCTCTTTTTTTTTTATTAGTTTGTCTTCTCAAAATGTAACTTTTTCTGTTGCTGAGACAGACAACATGACAACTCTTGTGATACTTTATTAGGTTTTTTGTAGCATTACAGGAGCTATTATTTGAAGGCAATAAAATACACACCCGTTTTAAATGAGTGAATCATATTCAATCCATGCTAAAGAAAAAATTAAGTCTATATTTGAAAACTTCCATTAATCCATTCCAAACACTAAAATGCTATTACACATTAACAGTTTCATAATTTTTTTTTTTGTAACTTTATGCATGCTAGTTTTGCATTTCATTAAATGCAGCAGTTTGGTTTGCTTAAACCTAATTTTCTTTGGCTGGATTTGAATTCATCTCATAGTAACTGAATTTTAAAAGGTGCAGGAAGCATGACTGATAACCTTTGAAGAATATTCCAGTTTTCTCCATGTCTTAGGGATTAGCTATTCCTCACAGCTAATCAATTACTAGAAAACAGAGCCTACTTGTCAGGGATAAGTGATAATTAACAACCTCTTCAGAAAAAAAGCTTCTAAAAGAAGAAAATCTGCTTCTGGGTCTTATACCATTTGTGTAGCATTCATCTTGCATGGTTAGGAAATATTTAGCATTTGAAATGGCTTTTAAATATGTTGAAGCTGATGTAATATTAGGGTAAAAGCATACCTAGTTTTATTTCAAAATATAAAATAGTCAGCTCTTTGAAAACTAGTCTTTGCCAAGAAATTCCACACGAAACTAACTCAGATGTCATCTGGTTTTCTACAGTGTATTCAGAACAGCTGTGAAAGTGGTCTGATATTTTGGTAAAATTAACCTTGCAGTGACAAGCAGTTTGGGTGTAATGTTCTGGGAACATTTTACCCCTTTTTTAAAATATCAGCACTGTCATGACTATAATGCTTCTCATTAACTGATATTGAGATGTTGAGTTAGTAAGGAGACTATCAATATCTCATATACTCATTTAATTCTTGTTATACTTGGTACAGAGCTGGTCTAGAATGTTAATAATATCTCCTGTTGGATGATTAATGAATGCCACTGCTTTTACTGAGCTGTTATGCACGGAGCAATTTTATGCCTCATCAAGAAGGAAACATCATAAAGGCTTCTCTTAGAGTTGGTTATCAACTTTTTATCCAGTAGTATATGAATGGCCATTTGAATTGTCTAATAAAAATTTCTTTTCACATCACATATTCATGTGGTAGCACCTCTAATAACAAAAAAAAAAAAAAGTGACACTTCATTAATTCATGCTCATGATAAAAGCCAAGATGGGGGTTGGGAAGAACACAGAACAAATGTTAATCAATTTTTCTGACAGACTAAAGATTTGTAACATAAGCTGGAAATGGGCCAGCAGTTATCTTTCTTGTGGTGAGATTAATAAAAGGAATGAAACACAGAAGAATTGTTTTTACAATAGGGCTTTATTATTTGGTGGTCAGCTTGAGCAATGCAGCAAGCTGAACTTGAAACAATACATAACTTTGGTGTGGTTTTTTTTTTTGGAGAATATGTGTTTATGTTCAAACCACTCTCATCTGGATTGCACTGCAGTCATCAGAAACTTACGAGTAAATTGCCTCACAAATTTCTAAAACTTATAATGTCCAGTAATGTAATATGATGACATATCAAAGAGGAATCAAAATAGCTGCACTGCTACCACTTCCAGGAGGACAGAGCTGTGTTTATGGAGATGTAAAAACATTGCAGTGTAAATATTAGAGATAACATGACAAATTCTTTTATATTTTGTTCACATGTGAATTTTAGAAAACTATTGCCTCTTAAGTGCGGATGAAGTTCAGAAGCTTGCTATAGAACGTGCAGAAATAGCTACACTCCTATCACTAGGAACTGGAAATAAAGCAGGAGCAGGAGGTTTGTGGCTCCTGCACAGACCCACTGTAAGGATATCCTGACACTGGTATCAGCACAGTCTTTTGGATTTTGTGTACAGATTCCTTATGTTTGCTCTGTTTTGGTACATTTCCTTTTCAGGCTTTGGAAGACAAGGTATGGGACCTGCTGCAGGAAGCAGACAAGGTTGCAGAGGAGAACAAAGAAAAGAGTCAGGTTTATGATGCCATGGCAGAGACCCTGGGGGATGCATGGGATGCCCTCATCATCATGTTAGAGAAGCGACAGGCACTTCTGGAACTGACTTCAGTGTTCTTTGAAAATGCTCTGGAGGTTTGTGTTTAAATCAACTGTTTGTTTGAAGCTGCCCTCATCTCACAAGTACTCTGACAGCTGCAATTTTAATGTGTTTTATATTGTTCATTGACTTCCTAAAGGTTGAGGCAAACAAGAAAATTAATTCTTGGGATCCTTCCTTTTTCACCTTTCAGACAGTGCAGGATGAAGCTGAACAAAACACCATGTCGACTTTAAGAAATATTTTAGTCACAATGTCTCCCAAATTTTTACTTGACAGAAAATTCCAGTAAAAAGTAGAACTGGAGCAAACCCTAAAATATGTATTTCAGTGGCTGTGGACATTCTGCAGAATAGCTTTCATTCCTTATGATTAAAATTATTTGGCATTGAAAGAACTTGTTCTCAGGTGCCTTCACTAATGCACACTGATGACTGGTCACTGAAAGGTTTACCCCAAAATATCCATAAGGTGTTGTAATTACATAAAGCAAACTTTAGTCTAACTTGACAGTGCTTTACCTGAGACTTTGGTGTGCAAATGGACACCAAAAAAAGAAATACTGTGTGATCCCTGTTACCCATTTCTCTTATCCTAATTCACTGATACACACAGGGAGCCAAGAGAGAGGGATTCCATACCCTGCAGGTTTTTGTCCACTCTGTGTAGCCTCATGATCAATGCCCCACATCCTGGAACTTGAAGAGTTTGATAATTTTCCCTCATAATTTTGTTTCTGTAGTATGACAGTGCTACCTATAAGTTGCAGAAGCAATTACTTACTGCCCTAAGAAGTCCAAGATCAACAATCTACTAATTATTGTGTCCTGATAATGTGTATTATACAAAGAAATTAGATTTGACATAAGGCTTTGTAGGAGAGATGATTAACAAAGCGGCAAACTGTAATTACAGATTGTGTCAACTAAAATCTTACAATCAATCAGTACCTGAAAGAAAAAAAAACAACTCAGGAGGTGCATAGAGGCCAGAAAGCATCTGTATCTGGCAGTCACTAAAAATGCCTTTCTCCAAGAATTTACAAATTCTCTTGAACTTTCCCAATAACACAGAAATTACGATGTAGTTGTGCAAAACAAAATTACTGTGTGCTTCTCCCTATCCTTTGTTTCCTTAATGCAGTTTGCAGTTAAAATTGACCAAGTTGAAGATTTCCTGAAGAATGCTCAAGAGTTTGACAATATTGACTCTCTGAGAGAACTTCTTCTGCAACAAGAGCATCACACAAAAGGTACAAACAGGATTCCACTCCTGGCAGCATGTGGTTGTGTGCTGACTTTTTGAGGGAGTATTTTTATTCTTTCTGTGTGTATTAAAAAAAAAAAATCTTACAACAAATATGCACATGTTCTGCTTGGAAAAATATAATGGTGAGATAGATTTTAGCAGACTTGCTGAAAGATGGGAAACTCCTGGTTTCTAGCCAGCCCTTGCATCTCACCTTCAGCAACTTTCCTGCACATACCTTTGCCCATAAAGTTTCTTCCACATGAGTTCTTTTTCTTTATTCAAGCTTTCATGTGAAGCACCTTCTAGTATATTGTGCCACATTCAAATCAAAAAGAGAAAAAAAATTTTTTTGAACTAATTTCATTGTGTGGCCACTTCAGGCACCTTTGCAATTCCACATGGTTCTGTATTTTTAATAAGTCTTAAGACTCTGTCTTTGTAATTTTGATCAAATTTTTAAATGAAACTTGGCAGAATATAAATCATACTTTATTTTTCACTAGAGGAGCACTAGCTAAAACAGTTTTAGCTACCTTGAACAACAGATATTCTTCCTGGGAGGCTGAATGGAGAATCAGACTTGGATAACACTAATATGGGTTTCAGGTCTTCCAAATAGATCTTCATGGGAGCCGAGTGCTCCCTGCATACCAATCTTAACTTGAAGTATCTGGAAGCAATTTACTGCTGAAAAGACAGTCCATAACTGTAAGGATCAGATGAAATTATTTGCCAGACAAAGTCTTTGCTTTGATGGCAATAAGCCTTCCCTCAGATGGAGGAAAGTGGCTGCAATTTATTGACTTCTTATTCTACCCTAAAATAGAATAAAAATTTTGAAAGCTATATTGAGCTATTTGATAAAAAAAAATGCTTTCTGCAAGAAGGATAGGCTCTACCTGCTCCAAAGAAAGGTGGCTGAAAATACAGCCCTGACCAAGTATTGACTCTACCAGTATCTGATAAGTAGTTTATCACAAATGCTTATCACTCAGAAATTAAAAAAAAAAAAAATTAACACAAATGCACTCCAGAATGGAATAAAAAAAGTGAAAACTTATGAAATATATTTGTTTACCCATTTCGATGTGTGTTCAATTTTGGATGGATCAAAATTAAACATTTCTGATTAATACCACTTGTCTGGAAGGCAAGAAGTCGACAGGCTTGTTGCAGTGAGCTCATGGAAACTAATCTCTCTTGTAAGCCCTTGGGGACTGAAGATCTAGAGGCCTCCCATTCTGCTTTTTCCCTGAGTGTTTTTTGTGAAAAGAGGGGATTTAGGGTGCTTTGCCTCACTAGTTGCATCACTTGTGAAAAACTGCAGAGGGTACTGACCCTCGCAGGGAGAAGGGTAGAAAATTCCCCTTCAGCTTACCCACAGGTTTGGAAACCAACAAAAGGAACTCAGTTTTGAGAAAACAAAGACACTTCTGTGTTTTGTTTTGATGGCTCTCAGTACACCATCCTATGTGTGTGTGCATATATGTTTGTGTATACACCATTGTCGGTTTACGTAAGAGCTGTCCAAACTGAAATATCTTAGAATATATATATATATATCTCTTCTAAAGTAAGCAATCATGTTCATGTAGTGCATGAAAATACATTGTGCTCATGTATGGAAATAGATGGTGTGAAAGATACTTGAGTAATATTTGAAATATGGTGCTGGAATCACAAAGCACCCTGGGTTTTCTCCTGATGAAATTCTGCTCTTACAGAACTTCTGGAGAAGTCGTTTGCTCTTCTAAACAAAAGCCATGACCTAACTCAATTCATAGAAGAATTCAAATGTGAGGGGCCAAATGCAAATCCAGAGCTGATTCAAGGAGCCCACAGCAGCTGCTTGAAGATTGACAATCTCCTTGAGGTGCTGCAGGACAGGAGGAGGCAGCTGGACAAATTCCTCCGACATCAGCGCCAAGGGCTGGAGCAGGTTCTGCAAATTTGTTTGTGGCACCAGCAGGAGACCCAGGTAACACACCTGAAACATCAAGGGAAATCACAGCATAGAAAACCAGCTAGCAACTCTTTTACAGTGCAAACAGAACAGGAGCTTAAATATATTTATGAGGCCTATATTTCTGGGCTACTTCTGTTTGAGGAAATCCTGACTTTTGAATGTTTGACTGATGCCAGTGGGAGTTAAGGGGATACAGAGAAAGCAGAGTACTGGAGCCCTGCTCTGCTGTATTGAAGCTGAGAGTAGCTTTTTGCTCTTTGTGTTGCTTCTGTTATGCTAGGCACAGCTGGGCAGTCTAGAAGGATGCACAATCTATGTGTTGTTTATCCCTTACTACCAGGTTATGAAACACTGAAAATGCAACATCTCCCTTTGATCTCTAACTGGAACGTGATGATCTGATAGTCATGATTGTAACATATTTCTTTTTCAGAATTTTCTATGTGTGAAAGCACATTTATTTTACATAGATTCCTTTTTGGAAGTGTCAGCAGCATATTTTCTTATATCTCTTACATTAATGAAAATCAAAGGCAGATTGGCCTATTTTATGCATAATTACTTATCTTTGGAAGAAGAAAGTAATTAATCTAGTCAATAATTATTGTAAACGAAAGATAAAATATGATTCTTGAAAAACAGGAGTGATTTTAGATTTCAACCACTCAAGGAAAACCACTGATTTTTTCAAACAGCTGTGTTAACCTAGTCTCCCTTCCCATACCTTCAGCAAAATCACTGCAAGTGAAATTCTGTGGGTTTCTTGCTGATAAAGCAAGAATTCTCAGCCATTCCTTCAGAGCTAAGTTAGCACAATGAAATCACTCAGAGGTATTAGCTGTAGTGGAAGCCAACTGATTAAACTCACTGTAATGGAAAGGAATATTGCCAAGTGGTCAAGGGGTGAACACTTTGCTCTAACAGGGTTAAAAAATTACTTCTTCCTCTGCCCAACATTACAGAATTACTGGTTTGTTTTGCTAAACAGACACATGATGAACCCCCCCCAGCCCTCATTTGTAAATAAATTTTTATTTCCCTTTGAGCACAGTTTTTATTGTCCACTCCATTTATTTGTTTTTTGATGAATCCATAGTAAATATTCTGTGAAAATGTGCTTCCAAGAAAAATGTTTCAGTCAGTAAGTACACATCTGGAGGATATACTCAAGAAATGAAGGCTTAGAATTAAAATCATTTCCTTACTTCCCTAGGTCTCTTGGACTCACAATGTGAACATTTTTTATGTGTAATTGAAAATACTTCCAAAGTATTTAAAAGATTTTTTTCATTATTTATAATTGCTTAAATTTATTTAAAAATAGCACGATTCTACATAAGGAGATAAAACAACAATAACAAAAAATCTCTAGTGGGCTGTTAAACTCTGTAGTACCTAGGGTACAGAAATTCTTAGTATGCTGACTATGATCTAAGTATAGTGGTGATTTTCCAGACTGGAAATATAGGAGGAAGTCTTCCTGATACCAATAACTAATTCTGGATACTATTTTAAAATGTGGAGCTGCACTCAGGAATTCTTGCCATGTGTTGTTTACAAAGTGAGAGGTACCTACAATGAATCAAGCAGATATAAATGCAAGTAATTCTGTGAATCTTAGGAGATTTAATTGTATACTGCATATGTTTGCTGCACATGCCTGCTGAAGAGGTTTGTAAGATGCAATAAATTTGTAAATCTACATAAGATTATTCTATGCAATAGTATCCCCTTATCTTTACTGGGTTTTTCAAGCCAGGGATGGAGAGGTTCTGTTAGGTCAGAAGCACTCAGATTTGTAGTATTTATATTTACTGTATGCAGGTACTTAAGTTACTCTATGTCAAGGGAGGATGTACAGTATCTTTATGGTATCAAAAGCCATGAATTTCTTCTGTGCATGGCTATTACCTGATTCTTCTTTTACTTTGTTAATTTACAACCTGATCATGCTTGATGAACACATTTTTGTCTGTTCTGTCATGTACATCCACTGTGTGCTTGCTTTGGTATTAGTCCTTTCCCTCTGCATTTGTTCCAACACAAATGTAACGTTTAAACAGAGGCATGAACGTGAGGAATGAATCAGTGAAAGGAATGAAAATGTGAGCTGTTTGTTTAATTTAAACTGCCTTCTACATATTTTTTTAATGGACATTGCTTCTCAATCTTCTCACTGAGTTCTTTTTATTATTTAATTAGGTAACATCTTGGTATAAGAAAAACATCAGAGATTACTTTCAGAAGCAAAACTTAGGCTCATCACTGTTGGAAAATGAGGAGTTACTTCAGGAACTTGAAGAAATGGAAGTCAAAGTGAAAGTAAGAAATACCAGAATTGGTTGGTGAAGCAACTTTAAAAATGAGTAGCAAAACATGAACTTGGGCATTGAACAATCATGTATAGGAGTAGACATGTTCTAATGTACATGATATATACATCTCTATATCTCTAAATTATTTTAGTAATTTTACTTCTTTTAATGCAAGGCCTCGATGTTTCTCAGAATTTTTCCTTTCATTTAAAATTTTAAAAGCCACCCATAAGTTATAAGAAGAATAACCCTTGATGTTGTCTAGTTGGTTTTTCAATTTAGTGATCAAGTTCCACACTGGTAATTTACATGTAAAATCCTGTGGTGAAAAATAAAGAAAAGGAATTTTATTAGAATTTTAACAAATTTTAATGTTTATAAAGGACAAAACCCCAGCCATTTCTACCATAATTAGTTGTCAGTGAACTGAGTACACGATTGAAAGAGCTATTTGTCCATTTATTTCTTGTGATTAAAAGTACTTGAAAATGCTACTTTCATGGTTTTCAGTTTTCCAGTGAATAAATCTGTTACTGCTGCTCATAAAAACAAGATGAGATTAAAGAAAATGTTGCTGTTAGAAGAAAGAATCTTAGTATGAAATAAATTGCCTATATTGAGAACCTTTTTTAGGGAACTGAATTGTGCCATAATCAGGTAAGTGCTGTTGCTGGGTCAAGACCATTCCCCAAGATATAATTTTCATGCAATTGAATTTGGATAACCCAGATGACCAAGGAGGCCTTTTTCATCCAGAAACTATTCCAACAGAACTAAATGTCTTTTAAAAGGTTATTGTGCTGATGGTAAGAGGCTTCTGATTGTTCACAAACCTGTTTCCTTGGTAGCTTTGTAGTTAAATGCCACGTTTGCCTGTTTGCATAATCAACAGGTAACTGCCCCCAGGCTGCTGTGTACACACAATACAATAATGTTTCTAGTGCTTCTCCAAGCAGCATGCCAAAAAATACTTTTTTTTTTTTTTAAGGGAAGATGAGCATGTTAAGATAAATTCTTCTGAACAGACCTTTGACACAAGAAAAACTGACAAACCAGTAAATGAGTACACGGTGGAGTGTTTTCAGAGAGAGACACAACAACAGGTGTTATAAAGCACTGCTGAATTTTAACCAAATAATCATTAATCTTCCCCACATTTCATTTTCACAGGCTATTCTTGTAATTTGCTGGCTGAATTAGAAATTAGGGCGCAAGTGCAGAAAGGAAAACAATATGCATTTTCATTTTGTGTAATAATATTTTTCATGGTTGAGTATCTAGGAAATAACTTCTAATAATAACACTTATTAAAATTTCACCTAAAAATTCTTCTCACATACATTATGTACTAGATAATTCATATATTTTTAAATTAATTGCCTTTTTAATGAGGTAATTTAAAAATGTTTAGCATTAAACATTTTTGTTACACATCCATGTGAATTACGATTTCGAGCATCTTATCTTTAAGCCTTCTGCATTTCTTACTACCAGCATGTTCAAGCAGAGGGAAATTAAATTCTTGAAGGGAGTATTACTGAGCATGTTGGTTTTGCTTATGATGTGCAGAAGAGTGGCCAGGTTGAAACTGCATGCTGAAATTGTAATTGAGAAAGCTGTGAGCTATGGGGCTTTGAGAAAGCTGTGAGTTGTAGGCATTGGTTTTTGCAGCACTGAACTGCAGATGTTGAAAACAGAATAAAGGAGGTACCTGTTCCAAAGCAGCATAAATAAATCTTTTCAAGTAACATTTCATATGTGTGCTGTAGCTCAGAGCAAAATATTTTGTGTAGTAGATATGCAGAGCAAGTTTAATTTTGCAGAGCAAGCAGAAATTTTTTTAAGTGGAAGTTTCCAGTGTCTGAACTGTTTTACACAATGTGGTTATTTACACAATGTGTTTATTTGCATGTATTGTTGCATTAAGTTGAACAGGAGAAATGGATTCTAAAATGGTTCAGAGGCCCTAAGAGAGGGATTTACAGGCCTAGCATCTAATTCATGGGACTGGGCTGAGAGGAGAAAGGAGAATGATTCAATATTAATATTTTCTCAAGCTGGTGTCTTATGTTGAATTTCACCTTGCTAAGAGGTAAAGCCCATAAAAACATTATCACTAGTTCGTAAAATTATCAAGACCAAAAACCAACCCAAGAGATCATAACCAGGGAAAAAAGCCCTCAACCCTCCCAGACTTTAAAAGAATCCTCCTGCCCCCCATTCCTGCAGGGACTTTCCCAGCTCCCCCCACCCGTTGCCACCAAGATTTGAGAGGAGGCACATTTGGGAGCTGGTGTTCCAACAAGGGTGTGCTGGCACTCCTTACCTGCTGCTGGTACATTTCTCTGCACCTTGACATGGCAAAGAAGAGCTGCTAGCACCACTTTGTGGCCAGATAATTTGTAACATATCTCAGCAATTTTCTGGGGGGGTGACAGACTTTGAATTATTTTTGCTCTTCCTGCTTGTTGATTTTATCAGCTCATTGTTAAGTACACTGTTACAGGCATTCACTGAACTTCCCAAACTACACATCATATGGTAATGGTCACAGCAGCTCACAACCCCCTGTGGTTTTCATTAGTGCCCACTACTTCTTTTGTAATTTGATAATATTAAAAAATATAATAAGATTATATTGGTAGTTATACTGCAATGTGGTTCTTGAAGGTGAAAGCCTTTTGAATATTCACAAGGACTGAATTATCAAAGTGCTGATGTATTCAATGAACCAGTGACAGGCAGATTTGGGGCTCAGAAAAAGGTCAGTTGTGGACATTTTTGCATATGAGAGAATAAGGTAATTTATCACACATTCTGAAAAAAAATGCATACTTTTTTGTTTAAATGACATGTTTTAAATGCTGCTTTATCTAATATATGGATCATGATCTGAAGTCAAATAAATGGGCTTCAAAGTTTTCTAAGCTTAAGCCTAGAACATTGCAGAGAAAAAACTTTTATAGAACTTCTCAGGTTTTGATTCAAAGTCCAAAAGTTTAATTGTGTGGACAAGAAAAGTCCATTATTGTGGGATAAATGTATCCCACAATAATTGTTTAATAACAAGATGAATTTTTAGATATTTCCGCATTTTTCCCCCAGACTTGTCCTGAATATTTTAGAAGGCAGAAAATCTTCAAGAATTTTAATTAAAGCTACAATATTTTTAATTCATCAGTTTTAAAATTCTTGAAAAATACCTGTTTAATCAAAGAACCTAGAAATGACTAATTTTCCTTGCTAAATGGAATAGTGAAAGCAAGTTTTTAAGACTTACTAGTGTGAGGAAAAGAATAGTGACAAGAGCTAAGGAGGCACATTCAACATGTCTTTGATGTGTCAGAGCAACTCACAAGCATCTCCTGGTAAATTGAAAAGTCAGAGTAAGAGCAAGCTGTGTGTTCCTTTCAAGGAAAATGAGTAAGAAATATGTTAGTGCTGACTGGCAGATGGTTATGAATTTAGCATGTTGAGGTCTGAAGAGCAGAAGAAGCTAACTAAGATTTTTCCACCGATTTTTTATGTCCTCTTGATGGAAAGCCTAGGCTTTTTATCTGTAGAAACATTTCCTTACAAATAGAAAGCTGAAAATGAAGCTGTCACTAGCTGTTTTGTAGAAAATTTAACCAAGTTTGAGGAATGTTTAAAGAGGATAGCAAATGAGTCTAACCAAATTTAATACCCTTAGGGAATGTGCAAAGTTGTAATGTTTGTGGAATGTTTTAAAATATAAATTACTATAATAAATTGGGATTTTGAGCTTGTGTGAAAACTTAGAGAAGAACCTTGCCTCAATATAAACGAGGCAGAGTTTAATATTATCTTTTAGATCACCTTAAAGCTGCTGTTGAGCATCTTGTACCAGCCAAATTTATCAATTTTGTTACAATGAAATACTCTTACGTGGAATAATTTCACTGTAAGATGATTAATTTTCTTATAATTCTTATAATTGTCACTACCACTAGAAAGGTTCATGATCAGATAAGGCAGAGATATTTTTTGAGTAGACTTAAGATTTTGTGTAGGAAATCAGGGAAACTGTGCAACAGAGAATGCCAAGGATGATGGCACAGCCTTCTATAAAGGAGGCTCATTTGGTTAAAGTGATTACCAGACATCTCTTGGCAGAAACTCTCTCACTACAAGCTGCTCTTATCTAGGCAATATTTTGATTTCTTCTTGATTAAATAGGTGGGGTTGTTGAAGGGCTGTTTGCCATGAGAGCGTGGCCTTACCAGGAGGTTTCTTGTCTTTGTCATCCTGACCATTTTCACAGCAGACACCTTAGTAACTGCTGTGAATCTGTGTCAAAGAATGTAGAATGCCACTGCTGGAAACTCTAATCACTAAAACCATGGTTTGCTGGGAAGCCCTTCCTAGTAGAAAAACTGCATTAAATAATGATATCTTTCATGCTTTTAGAAATACCCATTTTCCAATGCCTACATTATTACCACCCAGTATATTATTTTTCTATGTAATTGACTATTTTTCTATGTAATTGACTAAAGTGGATTTTTTTCCCACTAGGAGTGGAATTACACTGTGGAACAATTGGAAGGTGAAGCATTTAGGATCTTGCTTTCAGAGGACTATACAGAAAAAGAACATCTAAAACTTTCAAATCAGAAAATCTGTCTCTTGCAAGAAGAAGTGTGCTTGCACATGGAAGAAAGGAAAGCCCTTCTGCAAGAGGCCAATGACTTTTTTCATGCTGCTGGCAAGGTAGGTAAGAAGCCAAGTGTGTAATAATAACCTGACAATGAAACAATTAGTGTGCTCCTAAAGGCTGGTGGATGTGGGATTGTGCAAACAGTAGGCTAAGCAATTTGAAGTGGAAAATTACAAATCCAATTACCTTTTTCATATTAATTTTTGCCTCAAACTTCTATCCAAAATGGCAAATCCATTCCAAAATGTATTCTCTTTTTTATTTCCTTGAAGTATATTGAGTGCTCGGTTTCGAAATAAGGCATTTGGGAAATATTTTTTGCCAAGAATTGGGCTTTAAGGTTGTTTTCTGGGGACACCAGAAACAATGCCTATTCTTGCAGTGGTCTCCACAGGAGCCAATTATAATCAGTATTATTAACAATCTAACCTTTTTTCCAAAAATCTTTCAGTTAGAAGACTATTCAGAAAAGTTTATAATTTAGGGTGTCCAAAGACCAAATGTTCTTGTATTTTTTTGCAGGTTTATTTTTTTGAGATCATATAGATCATTGCAGAAGTTTTAGAAACAGATAATTTCCAAGGATAGTTCCAACAACACAAATATTGATAACATATGTTTTTCTTTTTCTCTTCAGGTACTTGATGGTCTTGAAAGTATTGAGAATTACCATAAAATCTCTATTTCAGAAGGCTTACATTTACCTATATTGGCACTGAAGTACAGGGAATTGCAGGAAGCAATTAAAGGTTGTACAGCCACTACCATGCAGAAGGGACAAACTTTAGTGAACAAAGCAGATTCTCACAGGTATTAACCTAAGTTTCTGATGAAACTATAATAATGAAAAAACTTATTTTGAACATGCCAGTTTTACAAAAATTCTTATGATGGATATAAATTTAAGTAAGAAATAATTTGATGGGTGGGGAGAAAGGGTTAATATCAAAACTTCAGCTGTTAATTGTATGAGGTAACTATTTTACAATCTATTTTTCTTGATTGTTTTTCTTTTAAGGGTAACAGTATAAAATTCATATGTTACTCATCATACAAATTAACAGAATGAGTATTGGGGTTTTTTCAAATCATAATCATTCTCTATGTGGAGCAAAAAAAGATAAATAAATGACAGTTCTACTTTTCTATTTTAGCTCTTGGGTGGCAGGAATTCAGAAAATGATGGAATATGTTCAAAAAAAAGTAGATCAGTTAAACAGCCACTGTCCAGAATATGAAGAATTTACTTTGAAGAAACAACAATGGATTGCCTCACTTGAAGATCATCTGAGCAAGGTACATCACAGATTCACAGCATGGTTTGGGTTGAAAGGGACCTTATGAACATCTCATTCCAACCCATCTGCCATGGGCAGGGACACCTTCCTCTAGACCATGTGGCCCAAAGCTCCTCCAGCCTGGCCTTGGATGCTTCTAGGGACAGGGCAGCCACAGCTTCTCTGGGCAGCACTCTGCCAGTGTCTTACATAGCAAAGAATAGCAAAGAATTTCTTCCTTGTACCTAACCTAGACCTACCTTGTTTCAGTTTGATGCCATTATCCCTTGTTCTCTCACTCCAAGTCACCCTTGAAGTTTCTTATAGGCCCCTTTAGGTACTGCAAGGGTCTCCTACAAAGTCTTCCCAAAGTCTCCTGCTCCCCAGGCTGAACAACTGCAGCTCTCTCAGGCTGTCACTGCAGGAGAAATGCTCCAGCATTCTGATCATCTTGGTGATGGTCATCATTGTAGCACATCTTCTTCTTAGTGCATTCATGAACAGTGCATTGCATTTCCATAATTCAGCTCTAGTGAATATTGAAGTGGAATCAAATAAAAAGAGTTTTAGAGAGAGCACAGTTGTAGTTAAAATGCTGAATGAGCTTATCAACACAAAGGAACCAAAAGCTGTTGTGAAAAAAATGAGCTGTTTCCACCAGAACATTTTACCAGGGATGTTAAATTAAGCATGGATTTGCTTGGATAATGAACTATTACAGTTTGTTCTTTTGGAAAAGAAGTGAGCAATCAGTCCTGTGACCCATAAGCAGGTTTCTTATACTGCTTCTGTCTTCTGTTTTATGTGGCTGAAGATAAAAATAAAAGCGTGGCAAAAATTGAGGTTTAATAAGCACGGTGACTGAACCACAGCAAATTTTCAGTGAATCTGAAGGAGGCTAAATTCTATTCACTATAAAAATTCCTTTTGTTAATTAAGGTATTGATGCATCGAGGACATGACAGCCCTCTTTGAATAGTACAACAGACTTTTAAATGACTTGTCAGAGCTGGACTAGACAAATAGCTCCTAAATAAGTTTCCACATGTAAATTCAAATTTAGAAAGTATAGTCTTTTAGCAAGGTTCATATGAAGGAAACCAAGAGTGTAGATGAAAAAAGTAAATCGAATTTAATGACTGAATAATTAAGTCTGCAATCTGATATTTTGTATTTGCATGGTTTATAATGAACCATTATCAATCAAATGTGAATTTAATTTGCTACAAACTGGCCTTCTTCCAGACCATTTATGTGTGTAGAAATGATGTCACTATCGTGTTGTGAATCTTAACCTAAAAGTTAAATTATGAAGGCAACCTTTACTTAAAATATAAACCTTAATTTGAACATAAGGTTTCAATGTGCTGTTTGTTCTAATCACTTTGTTCCCAGCCTTGAATTAGAGAATATTGTGTCATTGCAGTGAAGAGTGCTTGTTGCTATATTGCTACCAAGCAATACACTTTAAATCCCAGCTCTCTAAAGCAAAGCATCCCGAGGAACCTGGTGCCAAATTCAATTGCCCCTCAGCCTCATATAATAAAGTTGGAACCTCAATGAGCAGCCAGTTCTTAAGAAAAATGTTAAATGTAAATTCCCATGTCTAATAATAACCTTGTGTGTTGTGTCTGGTGTCATTTGCCTGTCCTCTTCATAATCTGTTTTGTTATTATAGTGCATACAAAATATCTTAGTGACAGTGGAAGGGAATTCCTTACATGTATCTGCACAAAAATAGGTCTCTTGCCCTGTCAGAGAAGCTTTAAATGTATTTTCTGAAAAAAGCCTGGAATAGAATCGAAATATTTCTGCCAGGGCTGTAATAGCAAGATTATAAGGCAGTTGTGCCATATTGAAATCACAAGTCTCAGATATTTAGGGTGAAGGAAAGCACTGTCAGTAAAATGAGAGCAAACAAGAAGGAGTTTCAATCACATCTCTTGAAGAAATAGTAGAGTTGCCTTCTTTTATATCGTAATTCCCATCTTTCTCTGAGTATACATGATATTAAAGTTTCACCTTTTCTTCATTTCTGCTCTCCATCCCACCATTTGGGGTTGAGGAGGCTGTGTGTGAGCCGCTGTGTGGTACAGTTGTCATTTGGGTTTAAACCACGACATTAAGCCTAGAAACACAATCTATGCACCCACAGAAAAGTGTTACCTCATTTTTTTTCCATATAAAGTGATATTTCATACTGGTTTATGATGTCTTCCTATATAAATTAACCATGTGAATAATATTTTCAAATAAAGGTGTGGCAGTCAATTAAAAAGCTCGGCCCGGTGCTCGCAGTTGGAATGGAGATTGGCTCCTATTTGTGTGAGTCAGAAAGGGTTTTGAACGTGCACCTTGAACTGGCTAAACAAACAAAGGTAAAAAAACCTTTCTGTGATGTCAAGTGCTTTTAGAAACAAATGCTTCCTGTATGTAATTCTAAATAAGGTGAGAGGGTGAGAGTTTCTTCTGAAGAAAATAGATCTATGGTTTGTTTTAAAACTGTAGTTAATGAACAAAAAGATAACATTCCAGTGGTTAAATCACTGGTTTTCTTCACTGTCTCTATCTCACCGTGTGATTTGCAGGATCTTCCTACCAACCCTCAATAGAAAGACTCTTCAAATGTGGATTGCTACTCCTGCGTGAAGCACCAGGTTTAAAAATTGTCTAGACAGCCAGAATCAGAGAAAAACCTCCTTGTGGTTTATTGTACCAAATATAAGGGATGAACTGGCAAAATAGAAAAAAGTAATTCCCATTTAGAGGAGCTGTGAAGAGGGCTGTAGAGAGATCCAATGGTCATGTTGGGAGTGCAGCCATTTGAGGAGAGCACTGCAGCACTCAGTCCTGTCACACGTGAGGCTCTTTTTAAGTCACATCCAGGGACTTTCCCACTGCCACAGCAGCCCTGCACTATCTGGAAGTGGGTTAAAACCACTTGAATCCCTTCCATAGCCTTGGCATGGGTACATATTTCCGCCTAAGCTGAACTAGATGGCAGTGTGTATTTTAGGAGTATCCTATGTATTTTCAGTAGGTAAAATTCCATTACTCCTGCAGAGCTCCTTTTTGTTTTAGGCAACAGCTTATGGGGTCCAAGGGATGGATCTGTACAGTACCTGTGGAAATAAATAAAACAATTCTGGAGAGCACATCATAAAAATATTAAAATCTCAGCAGATAAGCAAGAACACCTTTTTGTTCCTCAAGACTTTATAATAGTTTTAAGTGTCTGTTCTGCCAAATTTTTGCATGTCGGGGTGTTGCTTTTGTTTGCTGCAGTGTCTACTTTGCCCAGACAGATATATATATGAATAAACTCTTTTAACTATTCACCTCTTCTAACTATTCCTTCTGGGAACTGTGATATGCTAGCTTTCAAAACAGCTATTTCAATAACTACACCTATCATTTTTAAGAAAGAAATGGATATTTCTGAGATTTAGTCTCTCTTGTGAGCTCTTCTTCAAGCAAGTAAATTACACATAAAAAAGCAATCCTAAGGAAAACTAACAATGTGATATCAATATTCACAAGTCCTTTCCAGTCATTATATTTTTTTTTTTCTCTATGCTTCTGCCTTCAAAGGAAACTTCATGTGAACTGAAAGCAGCTGAGGGAATCATCAAAAATATGGAAGAGTTGGAACCTGAGCAGGCGGCGGCTTTTTCTAGCAGAGCTGACTTTCTGAGTAAAGAGCTGAAAAAACTTGAAAAAAATATCAGTTCAAAGCTAGAAATTCTAGAAACTTATGTGGCCTTTTTACAGTCAGCTGTAGAGGTATGGGTTACTTATTTATTCTCTAACTAGACTGTAAAAATCTTAAAATTGAAAAATTTGCTATTATTGTAGGAAGGATTGTAATTGATTTTGATTTTTCTCCTCTGTACATGCGCCCTCTCATTATATACATAACAAAAATACTTCCATATAGGTATTCTGAATATCAAATTTACTGATTTGCTTCATATAACGTTTGAAAATGTCCTGTGATATGTTCATAGGGATCTTTGTTGCTGTCTTACACTACTTCCACTGGCATGCTAATTCATATGATTGTATTTAAAAATGAAATAAGAAGCAGCTCTAGGTCAAATCATAATCAATTCAATACCAATATAATTTTGGTAGCTGTGCTAATGGTGTCCAGGACAGGTAATTTCCATTTGATTTGGATTCCTTTTTAAGATTCTATAAGATGGTAGCTGTTCTTTAATAATTAGAAAGAAATTGAGGACAGAATGGAACTTGTCAGGCAAAATTAGCCATAGGATTTATTTATTTATTGCATGATAAACGACAAAAAATATTGTATTACATCTACTTCTGATTATTGCTAACTTCAGTTACTTCATATTAAGCAGATGAGTGAAAATCAGTGCATTGATAGACTGGTAAATAAAATCCATGTAAAACTATAGGATAGAAATTGAGCTAATTGCTGCCACCTGTCTGTTTGCCAACTACTGGTTGGCAAGTTACTTAAAACTATTTTATTATTTGGTGCTTGTAATCATTTTAGAGACTCATAGATCTTAAAATTAAGAGAAGATTCAGAGGGGGTATTCAAATCATATCTCTAAATCTTCTGATTATAGCACCTCAAGTTTTGGTTGGTTTTTTGATATTTATTTAATGTCTTTCTATAGGTGAATGATGATATTAAAAATCTGAAGGAATTCTATAACTCAAAACCCCTACCAACAAACAGAGAGACTGAAAATAAAATTGCAATAGAGTCAGCTAATACTCAGTGGCAAAATACTATAAAGAAGACTTTTTCCACTGAAAATATGGGTTGCTGTTTTCTTAATTTGGTAAATGTGGTGAGTATGACCTGATAAACCATTTTGAATATTTTATACTTGCCTGTGATGAGGTCCAATCCTAATTCTGTGCCTAATGGGCTGTGTACCTAATTTTAAAGGGGCTAATGCTGATACATACTCAGAAGAAGAAAGTATTTGAGTGCTTATATTAAAATAAAAAGTTTTGTGGTTAGCAATGACAGAGCCCTTATTGACCCAATCCATGCATAAAAGTGTAATACATGCTCCTATCTTTTTGTTTCATGATGGAAAGCAGCAGATACTCAAGCACAATATTAAGGACAATATTAATATTAAGCAGGGAGTCTTTACTGACCGAGTGTATGGGTTCTTCTGAAGAAGTGGATGTTGGAGCTACTTCCTTGCAGACAATCTTTCCCAGTGTCTTTACATTCTGTCCAGCAGCTACACTGCCTAGGCATCCCTGTTTAATGTTCCAACTACACTTGGTGAGGTGATTGTTGGAGCTGTGCAATCATTGCCTAAGCTACACCTCCTCAAGCAATCCAAATTAATGAGGCCAGCCTGAATACCCAGCTGTTCTTTCTGCTTCTACAGGACACACCAGGGAGCAGTTAGACATTAGGCTGGGAGGGGGGAGGTGCTGTTGGTAAACTACAGCAGGATAACAAGGTGAATTGGAAAAAGCAGCTGAGGCAGGGAAGGTGCTCAGGCTGTTAGTGTGGCTGCAGGGTGTGTCCCTGCTGGACGCTGCCAAGCAAAGGTAAGGCAGTCAGAGTAATGACAAAGTGACTTAAAACCTTGACACATCTGCAGACATTTCCTCCCTAAACACCTGGATATGTGTCGTCACCATATTTTCTACTTCTCTGTTCCTATGATGTTCCCAGATTGTAGCTTTTAAATATCTGGAAGATATGGATCATACTGGTAATTTACCTAAATTGCTTCTCTTAGAAAAAATAAAAGAATTAAATGGGAAAACGTCATTACCCAGTTTTCTGATATTTCTCATAGATGTTCTACTGGAAAGAGGTAAAAATACCAAATATTCAAATACTAAACACTTTAGCCCTCCTGTTCTTCAGTGCTGCTTTGTTTATCAACACAAAGGGGTGGTATTTTCTTCACCTACTTTGTTTTCCAATTGCTATTTATTCTCCAAAAGGTCATTTTGGTCAGTTCTGGTAAGTCAGAAATTCTTTTATTCTGTCTGAGTATGAAACAGACATCAGATGGCAATAATTCAGTCATTACTGACCTGTTCTCTGCTTTAAACTCCAGTTTTTGACATATGTCCTCAATTTAAAAATTCTGTCAATCTGTGCCTATTTCTAAACAATATTAAGGGAAGAGTGTATTTAAAAGTATAATTTTTTTTAAAAGCAACACTAGAATAGTTGGGGTTTTATTAAACTTTGTTTAAAATTATGAGGTTTTAATTGTATGTTATAAAAATATGTGTGGAAAAAATTGTGTCTGTTTATTTGCCAGGTAAATGAGAGGTTAATATTAGAAGTAGAAAAATCGATAAAAGTAACAGAAGATATCATTATGAACCTGAATAAAGAAAGGAAAGAGCTGACTGATCTTTGGGCAATCTGGAATTTTAAAGTTACTCAAGTAAAACCCATCAATCAACAGTGTCAGATATTTCAAGAACAACTAAAAATCGTAAGTAAAATAGCTAGGAAGAAAGCAACTGTGGCAAATATTTCTAGATTGTTATTAGCTTGTCTGTGGCTCTCTCATCAACTATTATTGGTATTATTTAATAAAGAGTGATGGTCAGTTCATAGTCTGTTCTCTGTTATGTCAGTCAGTCAGCAGGAGCCATGAAATGGTTTTGATTTTTTTTCCCTTCCTCAAATGCATAGAAGTCTCAGTCTCCATTTCCATTTCTAAGTTTTAATGGAGTTTAATAATGCTTTACCAGCAGTGATTTTTTTATTCTTTTTAAAAGCATCATTTTTTTGAGACTGAAGAGCTGCTAACCCAAACTGTGTCCTAACCATTACTACACTCAAGTCCAACCAGGTTAGTGCAGAAAGAGAATTGAAACCTTCTTGGCACAGGGAGAGTGTGCAGTGTTCCTTAAAAGAAACACTAGCTGGGCTAGTAGCAGAACCAGGAACACCAGCTATTCTTGTAGCTGCTGTATCTCTAGTGCAGCTCAGCAGCACACCAGCACATCTGTTATCTCAGAAATCCTGTGTCTGTGGTCCTGCAGTCCTGGCATCTGAGTCGCTTTTTCATGCTGTCTTAAAGATATCTCATCACCCTTGTCACTCAGAGGGGCTTTACTGACAGCCCTTGGGTGCCTGGTTTGAGGAAGGTTTTGTTACAAATTTAGCTTTGACTTTAAATTTGGAGTTTTTAAAATTTATTGCAGTTAGAAATGCTGAACTTTTTGATTCTCTCTTAGACTACTCGTGGATTAGAGATTCTTCAAGAGGCCCTCCAGCTTGCAGTACCAGTTGACCTTGGAAGTGACCTTTCAATTGTTCTGGAACTACAGAAAAAGCTGAACCAAATGAAACCACACTATGAGGTGAGAAACCAAGCTAGTGGAGCGAGGGGTACATCAAAATCTCTTTTTGGTCCCATAAAGATCCACATCTTCATTGACTCCAGTCGCTCTGTCTGGAGTTGAAGTGTTTTATGTTTTACAACAGTTTCCCAGGAGGAGGGGTTTGTGAGTGTTTATAAGGTAGGGGCAAAGAGATTTTGCCTTCAGTGTCCAGAGAATGTCTTGTGCTGTGTTAGCTGTGTATTCAAGGGACACACAAGCACTGGGGTGGTGGAAGTACAAGGAGAGCATCAGCTCCAAGATTTGGAATTTAGGGCAGGTCAGAGGCTGAGGTACCTCATAGTGGCCTTTCTACCTCCTGGAATTCTGTCTCTGGGTTGGAGCACTTCACTCTGCCATTTCCTTTTAATTCTGTTTGACTTGTTTTCATGCAAGGCTGGGTGATAGCTGAGATCAAAAAATACAGAATGTAGTGTTTTAAAGTGCAGGGCATTGACTTCTCCCCAAGGCAATTTACCATTGTTAGGTGGTTATTTCATCAAATGTAAAGGAAAAATTACAATGTTTGTGCAAACTGAGTAACTTCTTTGATTTTTCTTAGCAACTGAATGCTGAGCTTGAGTACCTGATCAAATTGTTGGAATTACCAAGCCAGAAAGGATTTCCTGTGAAAGAGAATTCTGAGAGAATAAGTGAGCTTATTCATTTCCACCAATCAGTAAAGGATGCAATGATAGAATACGATGAGATTTTCAGCAAGACAGTCAAATTCCATCACATTAAAGAAGAAGTGAGTAAAACATTTCAAAACATACATTCTTACCATTGTAGTTAAGCTCTCTTTGGTTTTGGTTCCTGTTGCTTTTCTTTCGTTTTCACCAGAGAAGTAAGATTAATCAGCCTGGTGATCAAAATTAAAATCTTGGATCTAAAACTGCATGGCTCGATTGAATTTAAAACTCAGATCTGAAACCAATTTTAATTAATGAAACTCAAGGAAAAAAAATTAAGTTATTTTAAACAGACAGTGATTATTGGGTTTTGTATATTTCAGCTGGAATGTCTATCAAAATTAGGAGAACTGGATATTCCTGAAATATATGGGGACCCTGAAAATGTGCACCAGGCTAAAGCCTACCTTGTGAATTCTCAGGAGAAACATGCACATATTAGACAGCTGTATACTCTGCTTATTACCCAGGGAGTGGATATCTTGTCTGCAGTGCAGCAACCTGTGAGTATAAGTAGAATGATTTACAAAATCAAGGATAAATATGAAAGATCATTGGGCTTATCTAGCTGAATTTTAGATGTGCTAATATGTATTACTACTCTGAGGAAAGTACAGAGAGAGCCTTAAGGAAATTAATCTTAAAATATTGCTTGGACAAAAAACACAAGCCATAATTTACTTTAGTGTGTTTTGTGAAGTTCAAGGCCCTGATGGCAATTTCTTGAATCTCTCCATTACAATCCTGCTATTTTGTAAAGGTTGCTTTGCATATTTATTCTCCTTTAAAGAAAGGATAACATAGGAACAAAAGAGAACATGTGGTAACAGTGCTACCTTATCAGTGGATTCAAGAAGGATTTGCATGACAGGATGGATATCAGTTTAGAAAGGAATTATTTATTCAGGGAAGAATTTTCATTGTCCTGTATTCAATCACTTACTAAGAAAGCAAGGCTTTCCTGATGATTTGGCTAGATCATTCATATGGCAGTCTGCTCTTCAGACACCATAAACTGATGGATGGCAGAAAGGAGCTGTTCTCCAGGTGGCAAAGGACTGCAAGGGGTCACTGTCTCTTTGCTCAGAGAAGACACAATGTTGACCCAAAACTACTCCCCAGACTACGAGTGACTGAAACTTCTATGTCCTTCTTCCAGCAGAGGTTTAAAAATTTACTCTAGCCCATTGTGGCTAGCTGTGCATGTTCTGCCTCAATAATTTTCATTTTGGATTGGTTAAATCAATACATTTCCTGAGACTGATAAATTTCCATGTCTCTTTCCTCCTTAGAATTGTTTGAATGTTTCTGTAAAGAATCTGAAGCAAGAACTTGCTAGATTTGAGTGTGATAGCATAAACTGGAGCTCCAGAGTTGATAAGTATGAGGAAGAACTGTCACAGTATTTCCAACACTGCACCACTCAAGAGGATATAAATGAGGTAAATGAGATGAATCCCAGCTCACTGAGTGACTGCTGAAAGAGCTGTTGTGTTCTATAATATACATTACTGTTTACCATTCCCCTAAAAGCTTCATTTGTATACAGAAAAACAGACTTTCATTTCAGCAGCAACTTTGGATCTACACAGCAGCAACAGCAATCTGTGGTTCATGGCTCTGCTCTTCAGGATTCTATCAAGCTGTTGGGCTGGCAATAAAAGACTTTCACTGTACCAAGAGGACTGGAAACAGAGCAGCTACATTTTCTTTGGCTTTCAGCTCAGTCAGCTTCATCTGAAACACGAGTCTTTAAAACATTTTCCTATGAAGCTAAAGTTTGAAACAAAAGTAGAATTTGTAGGTGTTGCGGCTGTCAGGACTTTGGAAAGAACTTTCAGTGTTTCAATGAAAAGTTCAGAATAATCTAGAACTAACATTTTTTCAGAAACAAAATATATGCTTGAAAAACTGCTAGGAGGAAAGGAAATGTTCATTGTCACAAGAGATTAGAATTAGCATTATGGAACTGAGGTTAAGAATAGTTTCTCAGGTAATATGACTATCAATGTAACATCTTGGTAGGCCAAATACAAATTAATTCACAAATTAGAAAGTTACATTCATTAGATGTCTCTAAAAAAATTAATTTAGGAAAGAAACATTTTAAAGAACTAACTTTCCCAGACTGATACATTAAAATAAGAGGCTGATGGGCTCTAAACTTGATATTCTGTAAATTGCACTCCTCTTGTACTTCCTTGCATCCGTGAGGTACAGAAGGTGGATTGTGAGCTGGAAGGATTTTCACATCAATGTTCCCCATAGCATGAAGCATATGTAATAAAAATATTACATAGGAATATATTCTTATTGGTTAAATTAAAATCTGTCATCCCCAAATCTAATTAAATTATGTGGATAAACTAACTGAAAGATACTAATTTGGCATGTGGATACCTTTTTCTTTTGGTTCCCTTTGTATTATAGGTTAGCATAGAAGATGAAGGTATTTCCTAAACAAATATTTGGCTAATGTGCCTGTATATGCATTAATATACTGCCATTTTCTTTTTTTTTTTTTTTTCCATTAAGTATTTCTAACTAATTCTGTTTAGGGATCAAGAAATCCAACACCAGACTACTTCAGGACTATTATTTATGAGTATTACTTTCAGTATTTTAAATTCTGTCAATTTTTCCATAAGGAATTGAATATTGCTAGTATGCTTGTAGGAATATTGCTAGACTTGTCTAAACTACAATTTATTTACTATCTACTGTGTCTAAGCAAATAAATATTTCATGTGCCAGCAGCAAGCAGCAGCTGTTCATGGCTGTCACGTAGTAAACAGCCAACCAGATAATTTAGTAGTGATTTACCAGTTTACAGAGCAAACTTTAAAGCTGACTGAAAATATTTGGGATTCTGCTGTAAACACTTGCACTAATTTATGTTTGATGTGATTAAATTAGGTGTGTAAATACAGCATGGGAATGAGGGCTTAGGACTC
Source organism: Haemorhous mexicanus (assembly GCF_027477595.1). NCBI lineage: Eukaryota > Metazoa > Chordata > Aves > Passeriformes > Fringillidae > Haemorhous > Haemorhous mexicanus. The sequence goes on along the minus strand of NC_082348.1, from coordinate 22,920,553 downwards.
AGTGGTGTTTGAAGAGGTCCTTAGAGGACGTAGCAGGTTCCCTGTGTTTGTAAGGTATTGGTGCTTCTATAAGAAACAAGGAAACAAATGCTGACATTTTTAGACAAGAATATATAGCATGAGTTTTAAACAGCCTTGGAGGAGACAGGAGTAAAATGCATGCCTTTTCTGTGCCTTCTCTAATTTGAAGAGAATTTGAAAAGGCAAAAAAAAAGTGTATATATCCTCAACATCTTTGAGAAGAATGAGGAAAGCTCATCTTTGGGATCTTTCTTTGCCAGCTGGGGGCTTTTATTTTCACAAGGTAGTTTGGGCTGCAGCCTCTGAAGAGCTGCACTTCCAGTGTGCTCCATTGCAGTCACTTGTGAGCCCAGCCTCAGGTACATTGATACACTGGATACAGGAATGCTGCACTGGATCTGTTCAGGACATTCTAAGGGACACTGTTAATCACCCGTGATAGCTTTTGCAAGGAAAAAGCCTTCTCTTGAGGTGATCACTTTAAAAATAACATTCATGCATGTCCACGTGAAAGTTGTCAACCCAAGAGCAGCAGATCCTGAAGCAGGTTCACAGCTCTTCCCAGTCAGATTTCTTCTTCACCATGTCTTTATTTATATGCTGATGGAAAGATATGACTGGAAATATGGGTTTTAGCCATAAATGGCAATGAGCTATCTTTATTCACAGGTCAGTAGGAACTGATATGTAGTCACATTTCTTACCTTGTAATTCATTCTGATTGTTGCCCCAGGAATCTAGTAATCATTAATGACTTGAACAGATTTTTTTTTTTCCCCTTTTTGTTTTACTGTTTCTTAATCTTTCTGACTGAAAATATGTTTTCAACAACCTGCTTGTTGGGGTGTTTTGATTATTGATGCTACAAAACGTTTTGTATATGAATAGAAAGGAAAAGGTAAGAGATTAACAACATTGAAGTTTCTTCTAGAGTGGCTCACACAGAAATCAAAGCATTTACTGGAATGGCATTGGTAACAAAAATTGTTTAAAGCATTTTAGAACTTGAATTTTCCATTTATTTTGTGGCCCTGTGATAAATTGAAGCAACTGGTACTTAAACCCCTCTCCTCCACTGCCATTCTCCACCCATGACAGGACAACTATAGTTAGGAACAGCTGCTTGACTAAAGACTATGACACAATAGAAAAGGTACAAAGCTCCAATAAAGTAGTGGGCTGAAGTTCCTAAGCACATTTGGATGCAGAGTCCCTTCAGTATTTCTCATTTAATCTTGCAAAACTGAGACATGTTTAGATCTCTAAAAACTGGAAGCCCCACAGTGCCCTTGGTACAACTGCTGCTGATAACAGGAGCTGTGCAAATTCATTCTGGTGCACAAGCCAGAGCTGAATCTGCTTTTCCACTGAGGCTAAAAGAGAAGAGTGACAGCAGCTGCAGACCTTTGACACACAAGCCATCATATCTGAAACAAGGAGATCTAATTTCACAGACTGCTATGAGGAGAGCCTCTGGCCTTATAAACTATCACTGCTCTTCTGTATGTGCACAAGCCAGTGAAATGAACTGAAATAAACTCTTGTTCATCTTTTCCTTCCCACAAACTTGAAGCAGCAAATAAGACTCTTGTTTTCTGAATAAAAAAATATTGTTGTGCAGAAGTGATTCTATTAACAGAGGGCTTTTAGATGGATTTTATTATTCTGTGTACTTAGGCAGGATAAAGAGCTTAAACTAATTGGAGATCACAGGGCCAGTGGTAGAATTCCTTTCCTTTCCATTACACTGAGTGAGCACCATCTGTTTATTCACTGCTGAAATAATGTGGCAACATCCCACTAGATGAAATGAAAATGAAAAATATATCCCTTGATGGATTAACATTAGTATATAATAATAACAATAATAATGATTGATTGTTAGCTGTTCCAATAACAGCGGCTGCAAAATAAGCCTTGGTTACTCCCTGGGTTCTTTGGCAAGAGGGAGGAGGGGGTGCAGGGTGAAGTCTGTAGGATTTTTTAATATTAGAAAAGCCACAAATACATATTTAGATACCCAGTTGTGGATATAACCTGAACTTGGTAGCACTAATTTCATTTGTGTGTCTGGAGGAACAGATCCTAAAGCATTAGAACTTCTGCATTTCTTCATGTCAGTGGCTTTAAATAAATGTACTTTTACATAATTTATTTATTATTATTATACATTATCCTAAAAGCAAAATATTATCTACCTAAAGGACCTGAAATTGTTAAAATCAATATTTTGGTCATTTTAATATTCTTTTATTTCAAAATTTATGAATTAATTACAAATAGCTTGAAATTTTTTTTTGCCCCAGTTATTCTGGAAACATTTTTCATTCAGAATGCAAAAACATTGATTTAACAAGATTATGAGTTTCCACTACTGTAAAGAAATTCTGACAACTTAAGGATGCTTTGAGATGGCATAGTATTACTAACTTCTGCATTAAATTTTCAGTGTTTAAATTGTCCATTAAACAGCTCTTGAAAAAACCTAAAGTGATGCGTGCTGATGACCTTTTTTTTTACTAACAAATATGTTTACACTGTTGCAGCTCAGAGAATCATTTAAGGATCTGAAAAAGAAATTCAACAATTTGAAGTTTAACTACATGAAGAAAACTGAAAAAGCTCGAAATCTGAAAGTACTCAAAGTACAGATTCAGCAAGTTGATACATATGCAGAGAAGCTACAGGTAACAGAAAATCCAGGCTTAGTAAAGGCTTCACCAGTTGAATTATTTGGCCTATGCCCAACACATCACAGGAGACTGACGCATCACAAAACTTATTGTGCACTTCCCTCTTACTTTTCTCATTGTATCCTCCCTGCCTGTCATTGACTGAGACATTTTTCACTATTCTGTTCCTGTTATTCTGCCATTTACTTCAGTGAAATGATGTTAACTCAATTCTTCACTCCACTCCTTTAATCCTCCATTATTTTTCTGTTTAGTCTTTTATTCTTCTTGCCTCTGTTGTGTGACCTAGTTTTTCTTCTCCTTAAAGGAACCCAAAATAATCATGTCTTGCATCAAGTTATTCTCTTGTCTTTCAGATTTCATCATGTAAAAGATGAACGTTTTTCTTCAGAGCCTTTGGCTATATTCATTGCCTGGAGTTGCTCATGTTCATTTGCACCTTAGAAACCTGTTAGCCTCACCCATTTTTTGCATTTACCAGGAACTCTTCCTTCAATGGCCTTTTTAGTTGGAAGTCATGCGTGACCATGTTTTTTATTACAGATATTTGTTTATTTTTAAGCTGAAAAAAAAAGCTCAATTATACCTTTAATAAATATAATTGATATCAATTTTAATCAGCTTTGCAGAGGCCCTCCGGGTTCTTTTGATTTTTGAAAGAGCAGCTTGTAGTTTTTAAAACATAGGACAAGAAGTATGTTTGTATGGTTTTCCCCTGCTTTTTAATAATAAATTTCTAAAAATAGAAACATTTTGTTGCAGTGTTTAACATTGCTATCTGTCTTTTAAACAGATTCTTAAAAAGAAGATGGATAATTTAGAGAGGAAAGTCATTGACCCTTTTGCAAATGAACCTAAGGCTAAAGCTCAAGTCCTCTTGGGCTCAATCAGTGACTTACAAAAACAACTGAATGATTTTAACACAGTTGTGGAAGATTACAAGCAAAATCTGGATCTCATGGAGCATCTGCAGCAGATGATGAAAGAGGTACTAGTAAACTTGACATCCCCACTGTGGCTGTAAAGATGATCCAGGACAGGGACAGATACAAGTGCTTTAACTCTCTCAAGGCTAATCTGTACTTTCCAAAAGTAATCAATTGTTAACTTTTTTTGTTTGTTTCTTTCTAAATTAGCAGTGAAAGGGGGAAATAAATGTGCAGTGTGACCACATTCATGCAACTCCACCTCCATATGACCATATGACTTTCACAGTCATTCAGCAAGTCTATGATCACACTTAGGAGCACTTTTCTCTAAGTAAGCTCTGAGGCAGCACAGAAAGTGCCACATGGTCCTTTCTGGTAGCTGCCAAATTAAGAGAGGAAGGTTATCACAGTACCCACTGTGGTTTATGTAATGATGGAACTGAAATAGAAATACTCAGTTCCTTAATAAAAGAATATATTTTTTAGTAAGCTAAATTTTTAAATATATCTACTTTTTTCTTTTTTAATGAACTGCAGTCTTTCTTATTGGTCACTTCCCTAACTTTATTTTAATGTGTCTGAGGACTGTCTCATGCATTGCCTTTTTTAAAGGAAAACAAGTTTGTGACAGTATTGTAACAGTATTTTCCCTCTTGGTGTATTGTATTGGTGCTCTTGCCATGGGACAAGCTCATTCTGGTCATCACTGTTTACTTTTAGAAATAACATTGTTCTTATCTCCAAAGGGATCTAAGTGCATGACAAATTCCCTCAATGATGAATTGCAATACTAAAGTTTTGTTTAATAGATGTGTTCAGTGTCCAGTGACCTCATCAGTGTGTTCTTACATATACCACTAGCAAAACAATTTGTTAATATTCGTTGAATATTTACATTTTCAAATTCCCCACTTACTAAACAGAAATAAATGATTTCCTAAAGCTAAAATTTAAGACTGTTTTTTTTTTTTTTTTTAACTGAGTGTAGAGTATCACCTTTTACTCAAAATTTTCTTTCAGCAAATAGGCACAGTGTTGATTTTAACAGTGGCTAGAAATGGTGATTTTTTTTGCCCCTTCCTGTAATGAGGCAGTGCTGATGATTCTGAGTGAACACCAGATTGTGTCCTGTTCTGAGTATTATTAACCAAAGGTGTTTATTATGGGCATGTTCTAAAGCCCATTCTTGTCAGTAGAAAGATTCCTGGTGAGTTTAGTGGTTGCTGAGACTAAAAACCCTGTCTGCTTGAATGTTAAATTTAAAGAACCTTTCTGCCCTTACACAGCTATAACTGAGGCCACAACATGAAGTTTTTGAAATCAGCCAATTGATATCCAAGGTAGAAATAAATCAGAAATAAAACATGTTTTTTTCAGAACCATTAAATAGTAACTTCACCATGCTTGTAAGATGAGCATGCACCTAGTACTTAATGAAAATTTAACAGCCAGTTATGCTTGAAGTAGCATTAGTAAAGAACAAATGTTTTTCAGGTTAAATTCAAGTCAGAATATTTAAGATATATTGTATGCCACTGATTATGGAAAGTCTAAGAATGATCCAGTCTATTCTTCAACAGCTTGAACTGCAGACAGTAATTCATTATAATACAGTTTTTTATCCTTCAGTGTCAATTTTGGTTTGAAGATGTGAGTGCAACAGTGATTAGAGTTGGCAACTACTCTGCAGAATGCAAAACAAGAGAAGCAATAGAGACTCTCTATAAGCAATTCAATAAGTTTATTGAACCTGCAGTGCCTGAACAAGAAGAAAAAATTCAGCAGATTATGGACCTTGCTAGACAGTTGTATGGTGAGGATTTATCTGGTAATGTACTGTGGGGACAAAATGCAGGAACTTGGGGTGGAAGCAAGCAGACTCCTAGATTTGTTCATTTAAGATGAAAATTGATGAATTAAAAAAAAAAATGTTTTAAAGTATTGGTTGGAAGAGGTGAAAGATTTCAGAACAAATATTGACAAAAAGTAAAGATATATGAAAGTACTCTTTCAGTCTGGTATTTACTTGGTTTTCTGTATACAGCCTGAGTTCACCTTGAAATCAAAATGTCCTTGCAGTATTCATGAGCTTTGAGTTAAGATTTCAAGGCTTAAGCTCTCTCATAACAGGCAAGCCCTTGAAGCCAGAGGATATTATCATGATAAACCTCAGTGCTGAATTAATTTTTACATTACAACTGTAAATGACTGGTAGGATTTGATTGCCAAATTTTTATTAGCAAATACTGTAGACTGCTATTTAGATACTGTATTTGCAATTGCATTGACTTGGAACACTGGTGACCAAAAAAAATTGAAAGTCAAAAAATTTCATATTTTGTGCTTTTTTTTCCTACTAGTAATTTTTATATAATTTTTAAAGTTAATTTTTCCAAAGATAATGTGACAATCCAGATGTGTGGGGATTCTGTGTAGCCTATCAATTCAAGTAGTGAAGCTGAAAAAATTTCAGCAGTCAAACTGGGCTTGTAAATTCCTCTTAATTTGGTGGAAAGAATATTTAGAGAACATAGATAATTTCTTTTTACTTTTCTCTCTTTTTTTTTTTTTTTTTTTGGAGAAAGAAGTTGCTTGATGTCCTTTAAGTCATTACATGAGAAAAGCCTTCTCCATCCTGCCTTTGTTTTGTATTTCTTATAACAGGGATCTAAGGGCCTCCTAGTTGTATAATGTAGCAATGAGCTCAGGGGACATTTTATGAGGTCAGCATCTTTTAAAGCAGTATTCCTAAGCAGGGAGAAGACCTGCAGAAGCTATGAGGACTCATCTCAAATAAGCTAGTAGGAGCTGGGAAAGCACATAACTATGAATGACAGAATTCCTCCAGCAAAACAAAACACAGAAAAAAATGTGTTTATTGAAAAATGTGTTTATTGAAAAATGTGTTTATTGAAAAATGTGTTTATTGAAAAATGTGTTTATTGAAAAATGTGTTTATTGAAAAATGTGTTTATTGAAGTCCCTTGAGGAAGCAAATTACAAGGATTTTTGCAGGTCTGTTTGAGGCATTCTGTTCTACTTTCATGCTGTTTTTGCCTTTGTAGGGATTGAAGAAGGAAAGAAGTATGTAGAAAAAACTGTACTAAAGTATGAAGAAATCATGAGTTCTGTTGATGGGTTGTGCAGATCTCTGAGAGAACTTAAGGAGATAAAGGTATGTTTTTCTAACCTGGAGAATGCATTGCATCTGCACCCTTTTATCCTGCTTGGTGTCTGAATCAGTGCTTTTAGTGAGGATCATCTATGGTAGCATGAATTACCTCTTAGTTGTTCACTCTTCTGTTAATTTAGGTAATGATTGTAAGGAATCAATGAAGTGCTACTAGTTTGGACACTACATATTTCTTCTGAGCTTCTTTTTCTTTGCTTCTTTCAGAACAGTTACTCCTTTCAAGAAACCTTTAAGAGAAAATGTCACATTTTATTTGAGTATATAGACAAACACTTTTTTTTCATACTTCTTCCTTTGAGACTCTAATATAGGTAACTGCAGAGTTACAAAATGCCAACCAACCTCACTTGGCTCCCTCTTGGAAAAGACATCCTGAAAAACAAATTGTGCTAAAGCCAAAGCCATTTGAGTTAGAAAATATTTGCTTTTACATAAATATTTATGAGAGCAGCATTTTTAGTTTCGTGTTCTGATAAACTGCTCTAGGTGTATTTAAATGTAACATTAACTGAGGAGGAATTATGGAAGACTGGTGATGGGGTAGTTAATTAAGGCTGTCTCCTCCACCCCCCTCCATTCTCAGAGTAATATCTGAAAATTCTCCTTCATGCAGCAGCAGCTGATGAGTTTATTTTGTGAAGGTGAAAAAATTAAGATGTCTAAATACCCTGCTTTTGTTGGCACTGAATGTTCACTGCTTCATTTTTCTTTGATGGAAATATACTACAAAATTGACAAACACTCAAAGTATGCATTAATACACTTTAAAGGAGTAAGAGATGCCAAAAATATCAATGAATTCCAAAGGTCATTAGGAGAGTGGGAAGAAGGCTTTGATTTGCACTGTGACCATAAAGAAACCTCACCATAAATGCCCATTCTCCTCCCCATTTCTGTATTTCATAAACACCATTGTGTGCAGGACAGTTGTCCCAGGTTCTGTCAGAAGAGGGCTTGAACCTTTCATCTTTTTACAGCAATGTTGTATGATCTTTCCAAGACAAGTGGAACTTCAAACTAATTTTACTACCTTATTTTGAGTAATTTCCACGAAATCATTGAATTTTTTAGCAATATAATTCCGCAACTATTTTAAATGGGGTTTTTTGTTGTTGTTGTTGGCTTTTTGGTTGTTGTGGGGTTTTTTTTTTACTTTATGTGGTATTCTAAGATTTAAAAACTAATACTCTTATTGAACTTTTCCAGAATATATCAACAGTCAATGTCTGTATCTTAGGAAGAACAAATAATTCAGCAGACTGCCTGTGCCATCTGTATGGAATGCCATGACTATAAATTGAGTTTCACTTCATGACAAATTAAGGGGAAATGTATTGCATAATCTTTCCTAATTTTATATGGCTGCTGAATCCCTGAGAAAAACCTGATTTTTTTCAAGTAAAAAATTAAAACTACTTTTTCTTCCTAAAAGAAAAAAAAATAGACTGAAAAGATCTCAAGGAATTTTTCACTTGTTTATTGCTAGAATAGCAAACTAATAATGCAGCACTTTCTTATAAGAAACTTGTTTAAGACTATAACTTTTGGCTGGGTATCTAAAGATATGGAAGACACAAAATGGTAATTGTAAAGCTTTTGGCTTTTGTTATCTTGTGTCACTATTATCTTCTTTGAAATCTATGGTAGACTCCAGGACAGTTTTGAAGGATTTATCAAGTCTTCATTAAACACATTATGGTTGTCCAGATTTCTGTTTCTATGTTTTATGCATTCTTCCCTTTCCACCTTTAAAAGAATTTTGATTATAGACACTCCCAAATGTTTCTTTCCTCCCTAGAACTGTTTTCCTGCAATCCTGGTATTTTTTCTGAAATTGTTGTTTGTTCTCTTTTTTTCATATAACTATCACTTAATCCTTTATTCCCCCTTACTGAGCCTGTGTATAAATTGGTTCATATTCCTCAGATTCTTGATTAGCTGCTGGAATTCTTCAGTCTTATATGCTCAAGAATTATAGTCTTCTATAGTTTCTCTGCCTCAGAAAAGATCCTGTCAGCTTCAAAAAATGCTGTCATTGCTTGTCCAAGAATGAATTAATTGGGTTTTGCTGCATTTTTTTTGCCACAAGCAATTTACACCTGTGCTGATGACAGATTTTCACTTTGGTGTTTTCTCTGTTGTACAGAGCATAAATCAGTGTAGAGCTAACAATTCCTACCTTTTATTGTGCATAAACTTACTTAATTTTCTCTTCCCATGGCAGAAAGTTGGCTTTTCTGAAGAGCTGATTACTGTTAAAAATGAAGAAAGAAATGGTCAAGAAGCATGTGAGACTGTTAAAGAAGTGGAGCAAAAGCAGCAGGTTAGTTCAGTTAATTGTTTTTTTAATAACTAGAACTCTGTCTAAAAAGGCTCTGTGCATTGCTAGAAAGGTTCTTGTTTTTCAGTCTTAAAGCCTCCACTTGGATGGGTGTTATCAGTGAAGTCTTGGTCAATTGTTTTTATTTTCAGTTACCCCTTTCCCTTCTATCCAGTCCACATATTCTCCCCTACGAATTTTTATTTTCTAGCATTTTTCACATGCCTGTATAAATCCTTTTGTTTTCTAAAAACTGTTTCTTTTGTTATCTTTTATCAATTTTCCTTTGCCACAGCATTCTTAATGTAGAGGTCCTCCTTGTGACCATTCCTCCTTCTGGAAAAAGAGAAATTCTCCTTGAACTCTCTCCTTTAAAAATAAAACTTAAGGGTACATAAGAAGTAATAGTGGGGACTGCTGATAATATGCCCAAAGCCCTAGGCTTCTTATGATGCCTAGACACGAGTTAGGAAAATATTTGATTTACAAGTAACAGTCTATGAGAGAAACATAGCTCAGAATTTGACCTAAATAATGGTGGAAATGATGATTATTTGCTGAATTATTAAAGTCTTAGTTTAGAAAAAATTTAAAACATTTTTAAACATTTTTCTTTCAGATGGCACCAGGTGAATTGCTTGCAAATTCAGAAAGCATTGGTGAGAAGAGAAGCAATGCTCTGTCTCCTACAGGCACTAAACAAGTATGTGTTGTTCATATTAATTTACATTTAATCAGATTGATGGGCATCACTTTGTACTCTCAAGGGAGTTCTACTCCTTAATTTGTTGTGTATCAAAAGTGAGGAGTGGTAAGTTTTGGTTATATTCTCATTCACAGTATTACCAACAACCTGACAAAATGAGCACATTGATTCAGTTTAAAAACAGTGGGAATAACAGCAAACAGAAACAGTGATGGAACACAACTGCAGCTCTCAGCAGTTCAGTAGGACATCATGTCAAATATAATTTGCTGAAATACTGGTATGACACTACAGAAGAAACAACAGAACTCACCGTCAAATAATCATCTTTATCCTCATCTCAAAACACTTCAGATTGGATTTCAGTTGCCAGGATTCTCTGCATCAGAGCTCATAAATAATCCAGAGTAGGGATTGCATCCATGTTGAGGACAATTCACAAAACATAAGACAAGACTGAGTATGCCTTTGGAATGATAAAAATCCAAACAGACAAACATCTTTTATTCATGGATATACAATAAAATAATATTAAAGTTTACAAATAATCAATGAATAAAAGAAATATTAGAAATACAGGCAAAAGCAAAGCCAGATCTATGTTTTATGAAATTAATTACTTTAGCTTAAAGAATATTTTGAAGGCCTGGGATCCTGGACATAAATGTAAATAATTTCCTTTGCAAAATAGTCTGATAATTTGGAGTTGGTTTAAGTCCTGAGAAAGGTAGGATCCATTGGTAACAGATTTAGAGATCTAAAAATTCCATTTTGCAAACTCCTAACATTGACAAATACTGCAAGATATTGAACAGGGATGTTTTGTAGAAACTCAACTAATATCATTCCCTTCAGTTCAATACAAAATGTCCTGTAATCTGCTGATGAGCCAAAATTAAACCTAATTAATTTTCTTACCTCCATTCCAAGTCAGTGGGAGCTTCAGCATTGACTCAGAGCCCAGATTTCACTCCAAGTTTTGTGGAGTTTTTGCTCCAAAGAGCTTCCCTCAGGAGAATCTCTTCAGCCGGTGTCCAAAGCTCTGTTTTGCTAAGCCCCAGCTTTGTCAGTCCTCATCAGGCTGAGTCTCAGCTGCCAAGGAGAGAAGTCAAGGGTATGCAAAACAGCAAATATCATATGAGGATTGTGGCAGCTGTGATGCCTCTGCCCTTTTCATCACTCCATACTTCACTTGAAGAAGTAGCAGGTTCACCTCACTAGAGCCGCGAATAGTGGGCCAGCAATCTCTAATTTTGTCTGTACTTCTGCAAACTGCTTTCCCAGTATTAATTTGCTTCAAATGTAACCCTCTTAAAAGTGTGCTAGGCCTTCTCATGGCACATTGATCCTCCTGCTTTTTTGGTCCCATGCTGCCAAAGCCTATCTGGCAGCTTGCTCACTCACAGCTCACCTGTCATTTTTTTCCACAGCATTTTCCCCAGTGTCTTCTTCCATCTCTTTAGGGGTCAGAGTTCATCAGGGGATGCTTGTGGGAAACATTTTTACAGTAAAACATGAACTTCATCTTACGTTGAATTGTTTAGTAAAATAGACACTGTCAAATCCCAGCCTGCTTCCAGTCATTTTTTCGTAGGCCTGGCATGAATCACATTGCTTTGAAATAACAAATTCAGTAACTTGGAAAAGCATCTATATTAAAACTAACATGTCTAAAGAACCAGGGCACATATGAGGTTCTATTATTTCTGGGTGTTTAAAACTTTTTTTCACTAATTGTTAAATTGTTAGAGCAGTAAAGGAAAAAGAAAACCAAAACAAATATACCACCACACTCTTGTACTGGATACTGCCAAAGAGACCTGTTTTGGAAAGCAATGAAATTCAGTGTATCACCCAATTTATTTGAGTGGGCAGTTTATAGAAACTGTGCTTAGTAGATTACATACTTTTGTATAGAACTCAGCAATGAGAGAGTGGCTTAAGGAAACATCATGCACAACTTTGCTGAGAGCCTTTGTACAAATGAAATCAATCTGAGTATGTGATTACATTCACACAAAAATCAAGTGGCAGAGAAGTAATTAACAAAGCAGATGACTTTGATGCTTTGTGATTAAAATTAATGCACTTATGCCTCACCCAATTCTCTTTCAAACATGATGAGAACAATTATTTTCTGGATCCAAGTTAACATAAAAATAATTTTTACATTGCTGTTCTTTTAATATTTGAGAGGATCTTTTAACAGCTGGCAAAGTAAAAAAAAAAAAAAAGAAGGAAATATAAAATGCTTTGAAAATGTATAGAGTTGCTGGCTATATTATTTAACTCTTGAACATGACTGACAATCCCTTTTCTCAAAGGAAAAAGTCCAGCAACTCGGCTGTTAATATATTTTTATTTCTATGTAACTGTGTTCCCTTTAAATTAGGGGGATTAGGCCACCTACTCCTCCTCCTCCACCACCTTTCCCTTGCAAATGCTCATATAAACAGAAGCTACAGGAAATCCACAGGTTGCCCTTTATTAATGGAAAGGCACTTTCTGTTTTATTGTTACTGTTATAATAAATGCTTATACACAGTTATAATAATATTTCATAGAATCTATTTGAGCAGTTTGAAATTCCAATAAGCTGCTGCAACATTTTCTGATCAATTGCTTTTTGCCCCATTTCTTTCTGCCTCTCAGAATACATCAAGCTTAATTAGAATATTGTTGCTAGATTTTGCATGACAAGGGGATGTATTGAATGATAACTTTTTTTTTGTTTTTCTTTCTCTTCTTTCCTTTCTCTTCTTTCCCCTCCCAGTTCGAGGAGAGGAATATATTGGCTGATATTTCAGTTCTCTGTCCAGCTGGTGAGGATCTTGTTTCACAGGATACAGAGCTGTCATCCTCAGCCAAGGAGGATAGTTTACAGACTGAATTCCTGGCAGAAGAAACACCCTCTGGAGATGAATATGAGTGTATATCACCTGATGATATATCTTTGCCACCGCTTTCTGAGACACCAGAATCCAACCTCTTACATTCTGAAACAGAGCTAGAAGAGCAGTTCTGCTGTAGTTCTCATAGCCTGCATGTCAGTTCCTATAGCTTGCAAATGCAGAAAACCACTAGAACGGTAAAACTGATGGAAGCACCTGACCTCTTAACAAATTCTGCTTTTGCTGATGCTACAAATAATAGAATGGAAAGCCCATCAGATCACTTTCAAAAGTTTTTTACGGATTCTGGTCCCAAAGTCAGAGCAGAATCTCCTTTGACTTGTAGCTCACAAGGAATATCTGAAACTAGCACTGCTTCCTGCCCTATAGAAGCCAAACCAGTAGCTAGCATGATGAGTGAAACATGCAAAGCACATTTACAACACCTTAAACTCCATAAAAGCATGGCAGAAACACAAGAAAAATTGCATGCCTTGAATAACTGTACTAAACCCCCGGACAGGCTGCATGCTCTGCCTGATGCATTCTCAGGTTTCGTGTTTCAACCAGACACCACCAGAAGCTGTCAGAGGCAGATGGTTACCCGAGAAGAGATTAAAAGTTCTTCAGAAAAGAACAGCATGGCCAGCCTAACTGGACAGGCTCCTAACTTCTCCCAGCTTCTGTCTAACAAAACCGTCATGGAAGGTTCTCCAGTAACTTTGGAAGTAGAAGTAACGGGATTCCCAGAGCCTACACTGACATGGTGGGTAGCTTGCAATGAGAAGTAGTAAATAGACCTGGTAGAGAGCCACCACAAACCTTTCATAACCAAATCAATTAATCTGTAGGCTAGAATAAATGTCTTGTATCCTTTCTACTCCTCACTTCTGCAAGATTTCCACATTCGGAATTGTTTTCAACGATTAACCAACTTGAAATAATCTCTCTGTACCAAATTTTAGGAATTAGAGTATCAAAGTACTGCAAACACATCCAGTGTTTTCAAGCAAAACCATCATACATTTTTCATATTCTGGAATATGGTAATCTACTTGTTCAATGCCTTCTTAAAATCATTGCATGGTTAAGATTTACTCTAAATAAATTCACCTGCATTTTCCCAGGCTCTGGGCACTACATATGGACAGACACATAGATGTGCATGCACACTGAAATATTTATATAGCCACGATGTAGATGAGAACACATTTACACATATGTGAAAGTCAGGTATTAAAACTAAGGTTACATGTTAAAAACGCCACTTAAATAGCTACACTAAGAGAATCAGCTTTATATCATATATTGGTGTGCATGGTCTATCTCTCTCTTAATTGCTATGTGTCTATTTAGATCACTTTATTATTGGATTTGTGAGAAATACAGATGATGTAATATAAACATCCAAACTCAAAAAATTCCCTGCCAAAGGGAATAGGGACTGAAAGAGGGGCAGGATTTCAAGATTTCTTTCATAGTTCTATATCTTGTGGCATGTATTCCTCCAATCTTACCTCATTTGTCTTTTCTCCACTTATTCCATTAGTCTTTCATAATGGAGGCCTTTCTTTTAATGTATTAAAATTAAATATGCCTCTTACTGGAAAAAATCTATGTTAATATTATTATTACACATTTAAAGAATTAAACTGTACGTTTTTGTTAAACTGAGTTTTTTTCGGTGGCACTGAGAAGAATACTGGACACTGCAACCTTGGTGCTATACTCTGTTGGTATCAATAAAGTTACCTTGTTTAAATATCAGTATTGTACAGACTGAGGAGTATTATTGGTGAAACAAGATATCCATTTTTTTGTAAGAAAGCATTAATTTAGCCAAAAATATATACACTATTGACAGATTGTCTTTAATAATTTTGCAAATTAGAAATTCATGCAAACAGAAAAAAAATATGTTTTTAATTTAAAAATCACCAATAACATGTATTTTGTACTGGTATAGAAATTTCTTTGGATATACACGTGGAAAAACATTTTCATGTTTGTGTTGGGTTAAATGTAGCCTACACTGAAACATCATGGTGCAAGGAGAGCTAGAATTTCCTCTGATTTCCATTTTTAAATCAGGAGTCAATACCAATACCTGGTGACAGATCCCCAAGTGCTAGAATATGGCACCAGTTTGCAGAAGTAACCCCTGGTGCTTTGCTGTATCCTGTTTGATGATGTGAGCTAGGTCAATGCTAAGTGGGCTGGGATGGAGGAAGGTTCTTGGCTGTCAGAACAAGTTTAGAAAGTTTGTTTGCTGATTCTTTAGAGCCTACACAAGAGTTGGATGTGGGCTGACTCAAGACCTCATTAGCAAAAATGAGGTCTCAGTGCAGAACCGAGGGCCCAGGCCCTCATGTTACCTCTCAAACACTGCAGTGAGAGACTTGTCTGGTGAAACCCATTTTCAGAACCAAATTTTCTACTGTTAAGAAAGTATTATCCAGTAGTTTGCATTGTTTAACTGTTCCTGCATACTGACAGACCGAGTTTAAAACTGAGACATGAGAGGACAGCAGTTCTCTGTCTCTTGCTGTCGCTGCAGCGTTACGGAGATTGTCTGAATTTGCAAAGTTCTGTGTGGCATGCAGTGATAAAACTCTGACTTGCAAACTGACTCTCTGCTTCAGGTACAAGAAGGGCCAGAAACTGACTGCAGATGAGCACTTAAAGCTTTTACAGAAGGAGACAAAGCATACTTTGTTCATTCAGAAGGTGTGTGATAAAGATGCTGGCCTCTATGTTGCTCGGGCTAAAAATTTGAACGGCACTACCTCCTCAAGTGCCATTCTTCACGTGCAAGGTAACAGGCCACCTATTGCAAGAATTGACTGGATAGTGCTGTGTGTCATCTATATCAGTGTATCACTAATGTACTGGCTATTCACAAAATAAGTACAATATTGACTGCACCCGACTTAATTGTCACATGTTGAATTTATTTTCTCACACTGCGTTTTCACAATATGTTCCAAACCACTTTTTATGGCAAAATGGATATATGGCTTGTTTCTTTATTGCCAGCATTCTGTGTTTATTCTGCTTTCTCATAGTGATCTTGAGATAAAAAGTTTATGAAGATTTTTCTAGAATCTGAGGCTGAGGTTTGCTTTCTTAAATATATAGGCATTCCAAAGCATGGGAAACAGTTTTAATGGTTGTAGGTTTTAGCCAGGTAGAGTGCTCAGATTGCTGTATATTTTGGGATATGTCTTCTCTCGGGATGGGATGTGAAAGGCGTTGGAATTTTTTTTAAACATAGAATGCATTTTTTCCACCCACCTGTTTGCTTGTAGCTTACAAAAATATTTTTAGGACAAAGCTTTTTAGTAAAGGTATCATACCATTCATGATTGAACTAACATAGATCAGATTTAAATCTGTCTCAGCCCAGCATACAGTCTCCACAAAGGAAAGCTGCAGTAGTTCAGTAAAGGTGGGATTGTGCTACAGAACTGACCCAGAGCCATCAGGATTTGTGTAAGTGGCATCTAGCACACAATAGAACAAATGTTTACAAAATGAAACATTCCAACATTCCATGCTGCTTAAATTGATGTCTGTGATACTTTCTCTGCCTTCTTACAAAGTTAAAGATACAAATATTTCTAATTATCCCCTAAATTGTTCATATAAGACAAGAAAGTTAATAATTAATGAAGCGAGCATTTGCGCTCATTTAAAATTTTCAAGACACTGATTTCAAACAGGATCAACCAAATTGGGGAAGTATCCAAAAGTGTATTCAAATTAAAAAAAAAAAAAACAAAACAGAAAAGTCAGTCAAACAGAATTATCATTTATCTTCAAAACAGTAAATCCAAACCAATACTTTGTTCACCTACAGTTTGTATTTCCTTCTTGGCAAGGACAACCACAAATGTATTTTTTAATTAAAGTTCTGATATGTTTAACTATTACATAACAGTGATCTAATTGTGCCAGTGGAAGACTCAACTTATAAATCCTCAAATATAACTTCATTCTTTAGCCTCAGTATTTGTTGTATTTATGCAGTAAAAAGAGTTGATAAACAGCTGCATTATTTTCCCTGCATTTTTTGATCACCAGCTCCCGTGTTACAATTGCATTGCTGTGGGAAAGGTTTAAAGAGGAAATATTTGCCTTCTCCTGCATAATTTGCTGGAATGAAGTAAACCCTTTACCGTGTAGCCTGCTATGAAAAGAATAGATATTGTATTTGCTGAGGGTCAGATATTTTGGCCTAGTGACTGCAACGTTTAAAAAATTCCTGTAACTTTGAAAAAGGAGAAGTTCTCATGATATAACCTCCCAGCAATGAGAGGGAGCAGGAGGAGGAAGTGGTGAACAGGTGGGGGAGCACAGTAAGTTCACACTAACTTGGTATTACCCTTAATGAACCACTTTCTGAGTTCAGTCATCTCCCAAAAATGTAGATTCACAGGAATTTTCTCAGGTATAAATTTCACCTGTTTTCCTGCAGTGTATTTTCCATTTTATAATAAAGGTAATTTAGATCTTAATAAATCATTGTATAAGTATATAATATCTTTGTCTGTTCATTTGTTAAAAATTTCCTCTGGGAATTTGACTGTTTCTGTGAATTTTAGGTAAACAAAAGTTGATTTTGTGAGTGTGTTATTGCTTCTATTTTCAATCAGGAATAGCTTTAAATGCACCGTTTTTAATGGGTGGATATCAGCCACAATTTTAATTGCTGCAAGAAACAAGATTTCAAAGAGAGTGATTAGAGATACTGGATTCACAGCAGGACTCTGAAAATCTCATGGTTTTAATGTTCTGCTTTGTAAACAAAGACATAATCAACACTGGTTACTGCTGTGCTGGCAGTCTGGATTTAAATACCCTTTATTTAAGGACTCAAATGAGTCCTTAAAAAAAATTACTGGAAAATTCCAGCTGTGTTCTGGTTAGATAATCTAAAAAAAAAAAAAGGAAAAAAAGAAAGGAGTGACAATGATTCAGTCTCATTATGCAGTAGTATTTCTTTGAAGGAAAAAAACACTCCTGTTGCAGCAATAATCTTAAGATTAGGGTGCTTCCCACCCTCACTGGTTTTTTAAATTGTTTATACTATGCATGCTTTACCTCTTCCTTCTTTTAACCATACTGTAGAGCAGGGAATAAGGTTCTGAACCAGAATATGGTTCTGGTTCTTTCTTGGTTCACAGCTCTGATTTCCCTTCATTGCAGTCACAGTTTTGAGCCTATAGTTATCTCAGGATCCCAAAATGTTTACATCTTCCCAATGGCTCCCTTATAGAGAAGATTTAAGCCTCAGTCCCACCATCCTCAGAAGACATTAGGCACATACCTAACCTACACTCCCTTCCTCCTTCCCCAAATGAAGACACCCTTTAAGAAAATGGTGAAAGGTATTGCCTGACTACAGGACCTGGAGTTGTGTGAAGGGGTGTTTACACAAGGTGCCTAAATTTGGAGGGGGAAAGGAATTAATTATTTTAATTTTTCAAGAGAAGCAGCCTGTCTGAGGTCGCAGGTTTGAGTCAGTAGGCAGAGGGAGGATGAGTCATTACCCACATTGGATCAGATGTGGCTGGAGCTGCCATGGAGAAGGTGAGTTCCTCTCAAATGACTGGTAAGCTATGCTTAACTCTGCACCTTTCTCTGGAGACTTTTCTTGGGCAAAGGAGTCATTTTTGTCTGTGTATTATTGCTGCGGTCTAGAGGAGCTGTGTCTTGAAAAATTACTGCCAAGACTTTAAAGAGGCTACCCATGGTATTCAAGGAGCTCTGGGATTATGGATATTTCAGATCAATTGGGTCACGAGACCTGCTTAATATTCCTAATGAAGGAACCCTTCTGTTTGTGTTAGGAGCTTGACTGAGACAAAATCTCAAAACAATAAAGTGCACTGTTGATTTAGATAATGGTGAGCAAATCCAAAGTCTCTAAGCAGCATGGAGGGAATCTGCCTAGCTTAAATTCATAGATAAGACAGGGGAAGTTCATAAAATTGCTAATATCACATTTCAAGACACCAGAGACTGGAAATTACATGCCTAGAGTAAATAGATTGAGAATAACTGTGAAGCAATTTAATTTAAAAACTGGCTGATAAAACCAATTTGGCTTGACCTGCACACCTGTGTGTGAGAGAGACTTCAGGCAGGGCTGAAGGCTGTGTGATAGACAGACCAAGGTGCACATTTCTCCTGCAGTTTTTGCATTGCTCCAGGTTGATGATTTTTCAGTGCTTATTCACCAGTTTGCAGCATAACTCTACTGGTTCCTACAGATAACTCACTGAATATTTAATAGTTGACAAAATTATTGTCTGAAGCTCTAAGAGTGATATTTCAGTACCACTGGCTGCCTGGTTATTTTTTCCCACAGTGGAGGAACGGATCTGATCTTTCAAACCTTTGTGAATGTGGACATTATGGGATGTCCAGCCAAGAAATAATTTGCAGTTAACAAATTGTCTTCTGAGTTTTTGTTATGATATCATGGGAAAAGTTCTTCTGCCTTACTGATATAAAGTCAAGATGTGGTCCAATCATTATTGCTGTCACCTTTCCACTAAGCTTTTTTTTTTTTTTAAATGGTAAAAATCATTCTGGTATGAGATGCAACATGACTACGACTAGGGGGACTACAGGTAATCTGAACTGCACAAGTAATGGAATCCAGCCAAAATTATCCCAAGGAGTGGTTGAAGCCCACCTAATGTTTTCTGCAGGAATACAAGCTAATCATGTTCTATTTGTGACCTATTGCTAACTGCCTGCAAAGAGTAGGCGAGGGTGTGAACTTGGTTCTCTTGCTTCAAGTGTAGCTGGAGATCTCAAATTTCTGGGCTTCAGGTGCATGCAATGCAATGTGGGTGGCAGCTTGCACATGCTGACCTCCAACACCTGAGAACTGAGTTGTTTGAGCTGCTCTGGCTGGCTAAGACAGAGGTCACACAAGGTTAGCACAAATATGGGAGAGTAAAACTTACATTCTTCTGCTTTGCATTGGTGCCTCAGTCCTGCAGTACCTAGGAAAAATAGAGAAGCAGCTAAGCTTGAAAGCTTATTGCAACTAAGAACTCACCTAAGAAGTGAATTTATCAATACATTGGTCAAATCATCTGCCTTGTGATGCCAGCAGGCCCACAATTGGCAATAGAAGCCTTTGGTTCAGTATATTTGGGTTTAGAAGTTGATAGGCACCTGTGTGAGATAAGCTGATTTTATTTCTTAATAGCATAAAGAAAAGATTTTTGTCCTTAAACAGTAGAGTAAATGTGGCATGGCTGTTCCAAACTGTCATTTACCACACATTTCAGTGATAACTTTGGTCAAATATTTTGGAAATGTGGTACAATTTATATTAAAGAGGAAGAAGGACACATTCATTATGTGATAGAGATGCAAAAAGATAATTTTTGTTGTAGGATGTCTTTGTGTGTTCTTCTCGTGGTAACATCTGCTTTATATTGCCTGTGTCAAGAGTACTTAGTTCTGAGCTTGTCTTCTCCTTTTACTGTAACCTCATAGGTGCAATATTAGTGGAACCTCAGGTGGTATACAATGATTCAATAAATCCAGCTTTACAGCTCATTAAGTTACAACTCACAGAAAGCAATGCTTTTATGCAGTGCAAACTGATGCTGATGATCAAAATTCCTTCAATTTTGATGGGTTAATTTGTATTGATCAGTCCTTGTAGTGGTTCAGGTGTCATCTGTCCTTCCTCAGCTGGCATGAAGTTAGCACAAAATCAATCTCATGTGCTTTGGGTATTGCAATAGAAAAGCAATTACTTGCCCATCCTTCATCTGAACCAAATTTGTACTGGATGATGTGGTAGCACATGGTTTCAGTATTAATGATGGCCAAAATAATGATGTGATCAAAGTAGCAGAGAGGCATTGTTCTGCTCTTCATTAGTTACAAATATCAATTTAAAAAATATTTTCAATAGCATTTTTTAAAACTAAAATAATGGGGGGGGGGAAGTGATGAAAGTGTGATGTACAACAATGCACTAAATTACAAAATTTGCTCTCATGACTTTGTCACTTTAAATTTGTGTGGAATAATTAATCTTCTGCCTTCACTGAAACAATAATTCACACAGACTTGCCTAATATCATGCCAAACAACATTAGGCACATACCTAACCTACACTCCCTTCCTCCTTCTCCATATGAAGACACCCTTAAAGTGATAAAGTGATTCTTTATCACTTCCATGGAACTAATACCATATGCTGATGCATGAAATTCTTGGGTGCTTAATATCCATGTTTTTTAACAAATGCTATATTAGATAGATAAATGATACATGCCAATTGTCTTGCAAACAAGTTAACCTGAGTTCCAGGCATCAGTAAAGGCTCTCTCTGGCTTTCAAAATGATAAATTTAACTAGAACAGATTATTTTCTTCAGTTGCTTTAGTTGTGTCTTTTAAAACAGAGTGAATATTGATTTGATTAATTTTTTTTTCAGTACAAGGAGAACAGCCAAACTTCATACAAAAGTTTGGACATAGAACTCTGCATGAAGGAGATGATTTAATCCTGCATTGCACTATACATGGAAAGCCCAAGCCACATGTCTGCTGGACAAAGAATGACATCCAAGTGGTAACTGGAGATATCAGTGTATGTTTTAATGTTCTTGAAATCTTTCTTGGGAGAAAGGTAATTTATATTGCTTTATGGTACTAATTATCCCCTGTGTGCATTCTCTTGTTTTACAGATTGAGAAATTAGGAGATACCTATTACCTTTTAAAAAGAAACGTAGTCCTTGCTGATACTGGGAAATACATCTGTGTTGCCAGCAATGAAATTGGAAAGGCACACTGTTCTGCTTTTGTGACAGTGATAGGTGACTCGCCCTGCCAGCTGCATGCTTTCTGGCACCCTCTTGCCTTGCTACACGAGCAGCTAATGTACATGTTTTGTTTCAGAGAAAAATAAACCCCCCAGCACCTGCAGTGTAACTCAGGCTAAACCAGAATGTGAAGATGGATACTTTTCAGAAGAAGTGAATGTCACCCCAAGGGAGCTAGTACAAGCCCAGGACACACCACATGAGGGAAAAGAAAGGCCAGTGGCTAAATGTACTCCAGTAAGGTAACCTGCACCTCACTCCATGCTGCAACTCCTACTACTGCAACAACTGAGAGGACCTTAATTTACAAAGCACACCTCAAACACCCTTCCTAATCTATGAATTTCATGGCAATATATGTAATGTGCATAACATGTGAATCCCTTTTTCACTTAATTCTTCATCAAAGGATATGTCATTATTAGATCAAAGAACTACTCATACACTAGAAAATTGAGCCAGTGCAAAGTATTTATGTTTAGTGAAATATTTTTTTAAAAATATAGTCATAATCTAAATATCAATATAAGATTGAAGAGTTTAAAACACAAAGTATTACAGAAGTGCAAATTGATGTAGCTACATGAAGTTTCATGAACAGAATATATAAGAGAGGTTTTCTAGGCAAGTAGAAGCATAAGTAGCAAGCCTAATTAGACAGGAACTGTTGTTGTTCATTAATTGATTGAAAATAACAATGCTTCCCACTGGGCAATGTCAGATTAAATAAATGAGATACATGAAGTCACTAATCCCTGTGAGTTTCAGCACAGGATGAAATCTCACCTCATGAATTTAGGCTCTGATAAAAAAGAAAGAGCATTTTTGTCTTTAAATTTCTGAGGTTTATCTATCTAGATGTATCACAACTTGTAAACATAAAGGAAAGTTTTGCATGTGTTGATTCAAAAGCTTTGTCCTTTTCCTTGTGAGCTGCCTGCACACTTTGCTTCATGGCCCCCTGATGAAGCACTGACCCCACATATTTTGTTCAGGGTTTTTTTTCCATATTGCTTTACTATGGCAGGTATTCCTAAGTAAAAAATTATATGCAAGATCATAATTTTACATAAGTCACATAGAGAATTCAGTAGGATTAAAACATGTAGACTGTATGGAAAGGTTAGATTTATCCTAATTTTTTCTCTTATCTTCTGTTGTTTATAGCTAGTGTCTTCTGGTCAGTAAGATGAGATTTAGAATATTTTATGTTCTCTCTGTAATCACTGTGTATTTGATCTTTAATATTTTATTTTCACAAAACCACGAAGAACTGTTGAGCCACCATTAAAAATATGGGCAATATTAACTGACCTTTTTCAAACAGGTTTAAAGAGAAACTCTGGTTTCAAGGAGTGCATCTGGAACTTGAAAGGCCATAGGAGATGAACTTCAATTTGAGACATGATCCCATTCTTCTGCCTGATGCAGGGGAACAGAAGATGGACCGAACTGCAAGATGTCTGATTCCTGAGAATGTTTGTGTTGTTTGCTGTGTCCTTTAGTAGGTATTGGCCATGGGTGAGGAGAAGATGAATTTTGGGTGCTATCCAATATAAATCTAGATTCAAATTTGTATTTTGTTTCTTTACAAATAAAAAATTATTAAAATTCACCTGTGCACAGCATTTATTAGACAGTGTTTTATGATTTCTTTTGGGTTTGCTCTGGATTGTTGGGCAAATCTAACAGAAGGTGATGGTGGAGAAAAGAAACATTCTCCTTCAAAATTGCAGATCTCCTTGGTGATTCACTAGCACCCACTATTGTAGTCTTCTACAAATTCCCTCAGTGGTATTAATTGCATCAATAGGTCTTCCCAGTAGCTAATACAGAGAATTAGGATTTAAAACAAAATTATCTTAAAACTACAAAATTCTTCAGTTTATTAAATAGAGTGTTAATTGTCATATTTGTAACATATCTCTAATTTCCTTTGAGGCATTTTTTGGAGGTCAGCCACCAAAAGGAGTGGTTACTTATATTGGCAAACCTTGTCTAATGCTTGCTTAGCAGCAGGAGTGTCTTCAGGGAAGAGCAAGTCTCTAAGTCAGCCTAATGGAGAAGTCTTCCACCACAATGCTTCTGCTTTCAGGACCAGATTAGTGGGACAATGCAGTCCATTTCCAGCTGGTGCCTGCCATTGCAGTTCAAAGGAGAGGACTATGAAGAGATGCTTGCGCTACCTTCAAAGCACATTTTTAGTTTAGCCAAGGACTCTTCACTAACAGAGTTCCAGAAGAACCACAGTGTCTATTCAAGGTATTTAAAAAGCCCTGAACTGGAACTGAATCTTTTAGACTGTACACCAGGCATTAGCATGACCAAGCACTACCTTCATCTCCATCTCTTGCATTCAGAGTTTAGGTGTGTTTTCCAATTCATTGCAAAGCTTCTTGTAGAGAAAAACAAGGACTTTTGTAGGGTCATCCACTTGAAAAGGTAGTTCAGGAAAAGCTCCATTTTGGATGGCTGTTTGGCTGCCACAACAGTAAACAAAACAAAAACCAGTTCTTGAGTTTGATCCATCTGACTCAGATTTTCAAAGTCTTACTTTTGAAAATTTTGTGAAATGATTCACACTCCTGGGACTTCTGCTTCAGTGTGCTCTCAGTGGCTTGGCCAACACCACAGACACACACAGATTCCACATGTACTGTGCAATTCCATGCTGTCCAGCATTCTGTCATTCTGTACATGCACATTGATTAGACCTGCTCTGGTCTGGCATACCACTGCAATGCACTCACACTTCTCACTGGGAGCAGATAGGGATTTAAGCAGTGCAGCATTTTTGTGCTCCATCCAAGTAGATGTCATGTGCACAAAATTGGCACTGAAGTAACATACTTAAGAATTTCTTAAATCATAATATTTAAACATTAGACATTTTTCTCCATCAGGATGCAGTTTGGATAGCAGAAACTTAAATTTACCTCCAAGTTAAAGTACAGGCAGAGAGAGGAAATGAGCTGGAAAAAAAATATCATGTACATGTCTTCACCTGATCACATAAATCACTGGCTTGACGTTATGGAAAAGTCTGTGGCACCCTGCCTGCAGAAGAGTCACAAGGCTATGTATATGTGCACATAAATATAGTAGCTGCAGGCTGAGGTACTTGCTCTGCATATTTGCTCTGCATCTCTCACAGATTTTTCCAAAATAGAATGAAGACAAGTGTCAAACATCTTACAGATCCCATGCAATTACCTTTCCCAACTAAGCCCCTCATTTGTAAGAGTTATTTAGATTTAGAGATGTCATAGAAAATATTGTGTTCTTAACTGTACTCACATTCAGAGGACTGAAAAAGCATATATCAGATGTCTATCCCATTCTTCCCCTCCAGATTAGAAACCCCCGAAAATTAATGTTCTTTTCTCAGCTGGAACTTTTTGGTATGGCATATATGATTTCCTATTTAGAAATTCATTTTGTAAAAATGGCAGTGTAGAATTCAACACTGATTGATCTTGGATGCTCACCAAATTTAAAGTATTGGGTTCTTTTTGCTTTTCCTCGAATGCTAGACTAGGAGAAAAAATTTAATATTTAAGGGTTTTTTCTGTTGATTCACAAAACATAACTCAGAAAATAAAATTCCAATGTTTCTTTAAATAATACATGGGGTAAATCAGAAATCTGTGCATCTGTTCTTTCTTATGGTTTTCTTTCAAAATAGTAGAAAGTGGTGTTTATAAATAAATAAAGATCTATCAGCTTTCTTTGGCCAATGAGTAACACAGTTACTGCTTCAAGTGTTCCCAGAGAATGGATCCATTATGAAAAATGGTGTGTTTGTTTCTTTTCATTTTTCAAATCATAGATGTCCACAGATTTGTTAAAAAGGTTTGCAAAATTGATGAAATATATGTATCTATTAAGTGCTAAGGACTGTCTCAATGTTGGATAAAACTTGTTCCCAGTCCAATGATGTTAATTACTGTTTTGTGGAAGGAAGTGGAACATTTAATCAGTATGTTCTTTACTCTGGGTGCAGGTTTTGTTAGTAGGTCCTGCTCTCTAAAGTGAAGTGCTGAGAAGGCAAATGTTTTTCTTTCTTCCTTGTTCCATGTACATAAATATATGAGGGTGATACATAAAGAAAAAATATACAAGGAAACTTTGTCAAAAGTGACATCTGTAAATCTCCTTAGGCATTTCAGAGGAGATGATATGTCTCCTATCAACATGAATTTAGTGGATAGGAACCCTGATAATGTGCAGTTCCCAGTAAGGTGTTCCCATTTGAAACAGACCAAGTAATTTCAAAACTCACTTAGTCCCTTAGTTTCATTTTCTACTTTGGAAGGACCTGAAAGTGCCTTCTTCAGAAACAATTTTTTGCAAGCAGGTTTTAGTTTGCATTGAAAAAGGCTGAGGTATCTTGCATATTCAATTACAGTGGCTCAGTTAAGCACCTGAAAAGGCAGCAGCCTTTCAAAAGCCAGTTGCAGCACACAAACGTGGATATTCCTGTGCACACAATCCAATTAATAGCCTGTATTTAAGGTTCTAAAGTTTTTGCTGCAAAGTATTGTTTGTAGCATTAGCAGGGAAAGAGAAGTTGATAAGGGTGGTGGAAGTGTGATTTGATTTTAAATCAAGATTTAATGGTTTAATGGTTTAAATTTTTTTAGTTATTTTTAAGCTTAAAGAAAGCGGGTAGGAGAAGGGAAAGTAATTTTTTTCTGAAGTATACTTGGAAAACTGGAAATTAAACAAGAATATAATATATAAATATATTTTGTGTTCTGTTTTGTTAGTTCTATAAGGATGTAGGACAGCATTTTTTCAGTGAGAAGTTTTGTGTGAAGTTCTATTTCATGGCTCTCTTGGTTTGCATATCTGATTGGGAGTAAAATGAAAATAGTAATTGAAAGGAGATCCAATAGTTATTGTATAGGAATGAACAGAAGTGAGAAGTAAGTGAGACAGCAAAAATAGAAGGAGAGAAGGGAATAGGAAAGGTACTTGGTTTTTTTTACACAGTTTGCAAATTGGCATTTGTAGATAGACTAAGGTACCAGGAAAGCAAGCAGGACCTATGTTCACTGGGTGTGCAGCTACTGCAGAGTACACTGGTAATACAACACTAGCAGTGTTGGACAAATAATGAACAAAAGCAAAGATTGTGATTTAAAAAAAAAGTGTTAGGAAATTCCTCTCAAAAAAGCACAGTAAAACTTGCTTAGGTGGCACTTAGAAATTTAAATGTTCAAGAAAGAATGAATTTTAAACTTTAAACTCTGATTAGGGTCTTCAGCTTTCAAGGCACCTTCATGTGGGCCTTATTAAAGCAGCTCCATGGATCAAGTAATTAGAATGGTTATAATTAATCAAGGTGATTGACACAGAGATTGCAGGTGTCCACACCACAATGTTTCACTGGGTCAAATATCACCTGCTACTCCTTAAATGTGTTGGGGCCTACAATGTACCACATGTACTAAACATTGGCAATACAGAGTTTATGCTTCAAGCAGTAGCAGACTGAAGCAGTTGCTGAAATCTTCATCACTATCCCCAATTTAAATGTCTTCCTGACAAAAAAAAGTATTTTGCATTATCTGGATCTGATTTTTGTTTGATGCTTGGGCAAAGAAATAATGTCATTTTTTTACCAGCAGTGTCTTAGCTACACAATAAGACTGAAAAATCCTTCTGATTTTTCTTGTGGGTACACTCTGTGATAGAAAACATGTAGAAATCATGTGATATCAATGTGACAGAAGGCATGCAGGATAAGTAATTCCTATTTCCTTGAAGACGAGATAAATATTCCACTGTTCTGAAATTTCATTTCTGTATTTAAAGCAAAAAATTGAGAAGGTATAAACTTTTGTTGGAATGGAAACAGATGATTTAAAGCAAATGTAAAAGTTAAAAAAAAAGAAGGAACTTATTTTTTAAAATACAATGTGTTTTTATTTGAATGCAGGAATTTTTTTCCCTTGTAACTATTATTGTTACCAGTAATTGTTGACTTGATGGAAATGGAAACACGTGAAGTTCTGACCACCTCAAAACTTCAAAAGTGATAGGTTTTATATTTCTGTCATTCAAAAATTATCATATGTTCACAAACTTTTTAATTTTTTATTTGATTTAGACACCATCATTAAGCCGGCTGCATTTTTGAAGTTTGCAAATACTAGCCTGTGTTTCTCCAAGTTTGATTTTTCCTTATTTAAACGTTTAACTACAGAGAAAAAAAACTGTTTGCTAATTTAGCAGGCCTCTGTTTAGAAATAGAAATTTTTACCTTTTACACAAGTTTCTTTGGACATTTTATTTAATACAAGCTAGATTGAGCTCCCCCTCGTTGCACAGTGTTGCATTTGCTGTCATAGCAAGTCTTGTACAGAGTGACTAGGCTCTCTGAAATCTATTTGCAACAAGAAATGAAAAATGAGCTGTAGTACTCTGACTTTCAGCCACTGTGAGATCCAGGTAGTACCAGTGGAGAGACTGCTCCTCCAGTCTGTGCTGCTGTTGGTACTGCTGCATGCCAAGAGCAGCCACGAGGTTGCCACCTTATGGGATGGATGAATTGACTTTCAGATCAAATTTCTGAAGTTATTTTATGAGATTGCAGCAATATGTTGTTTCTTATTTCTTTCAGATCTGCAAATGATAACATTAGGACTCCCTTGCAGGAATCATAGCAGTGAAACCCTCTCTCTCCCCTTGGCATTTTCTGCCTCTCTTGGTGGAGGTTTCCTTCAGGTTGTTTTCAAACACAAGTGCAGCTGATAGCACAAAACTCCAACCTGTGTTTATTTTTCTGGGTGTTCTCAGGGAGGTCCTTTTCAATGTGGACCTTGGTAACCTCAGAATAAAATCTCGTTTTACCAAACCAGCTAAGCACATGCTTGATTTTAAGTAGTCTTATGTGCCAGGTATGTGCTTAAAGAGTTTGCTAGACAGGCAGGGATAGAAACAGGCAGATGAGGTGGTGTGGAGAAACACCTCCCATTCCAGCCATGAACAAGAGCAGTCTCCTGACTCTGATGTCTGTTTCAGAAGCAGCCTCTCTAAAGGCACAATTAGCTGCATAGTGACAAAGCTGAGCTACTGAAGTTCACAAGCCAATATGCTGTTCCACAGCCTGAGGTCTGCACAAGGCCTACACAGGTCTAGAAAAAAGCTGTTAGACTTAAAATCTTCTTTCTTAAAAAGACAGTATTTGTCCCTGTTAATTTACTTTACAAAATCTGTGTTTCTGCACATTGTATGCTACTGTTTGTGGTGCTTAACTGCTCGGAACATCCAACAGAAAAATTGTGAAAGAAACAAAAACAACCCTAGAGAATGAAATCTATATATTAACAAACAAAATTTTACAATTCAAAGTTACAGGGAAAAAACAGTTTAAATGGTGTATTCCAATAGTGTGCAGCCACTTGTCTGAGCTCAGCTTACTGATTTAGTCTGGTGATTGACATATGCATTTGGTGTGGCCTCTTGGATGTTTTATAATGAAAGAAAGTAAGGCTGAATCTCACTTGTCCATATGCCCTGTTAAAATGCTTTTTATTGCTTTCTTTGTCTCGTGATTATGAATTAGGAAACTCACAATGTAAACTGCACTTGGTAAACTAAATCGAATTATAAATCAAAAGCTTTGGAAGGGCTGAGGTTTCCTCAGTGAATCCCTTTTGTGCCTCCAAAATTAGCATTGTCAATCAAAACCAACAGGTGGTGTATGGTTACAGAGAGTGAATCCCCTCTCACAAGAAACTTTCTTTCAGGAAACCAATCAGAACTGGCAGTGACATGATGAGGCAGACGTGTCAGCAGAGCTGGGGTATATAAAGCGAAACAACTATGTTAGCACTTCTGAGCAGTCGTGCATTCCCCGCCTCGCCTCGGGTGTAGGGATTGCAAAAAAACAAAACTACACCGTCAAGACTGTGTAGTTTTGTTTTTATGATTAGAGGCTCTTCAATTCTCATGCTGGGATTGTCTAAAAAAATCTTACTCTGGATAAGGACGTCGTTCAAGAAGATTTCGTTGGGCTTAGCCCACTCTTGCAGGCACTTTGAGAGATCAGGTTAGTGGCATGCTTCTGCTGGTGTAATAACTGTTTTATCAGCCATTAATAATTCTGATACAATCTATTCTTTATAAATTTTCTCACAGGGGGTTGTAGATTTCAGGGTATAGACATGAAACACTTAAACGCTCTGTCAAGGTTATAGCCTTAATTTCTAGAGTAAGCTTTGATAGCTCTCAGCAAAAAGGTTTTTTTCCAGTGTATTTTATTGCTAAAGACCACATAAATTATGATTTTAAAAGTGCATGGAAACATGCTTAACTTAAAAACTCCTTTCTGTTGGGAGTGTTCAAGGTTATGCTGCTGAGAGATAAACTGAGAAGCTCCAAGAATAGCTCTGATAAAATGCACATGGTATCAGCTAAGTGCTGATGACTTTTTAAGGAAAACAACTGCTAAGGTATCAGTTACACGGCAGCTCTGGAACACTTGTCTGCTGTCATTCATGGCTGCAAAGGTTATTTCTGGAACATGACATTTTAGATGCATACTTCCAATTCTAATTATACAAGAAGCCTTATAAGATCAGGTCTTCATCACCAGAATTTGCTTGGACAATGAAATATAGAAACTTTGTGGGATCTCGATGGAAATTAGCCTTAATTAAATTATTTCTGATCTCTTCTGGGAACTACATATATATATATATATATATATATATATATAAATATATATATATTTATATATATGTATATATATATATGTATATATATGTATGTATGTATGTATATGAGCTTTCATGTTTAATTGTATTGTAAAATTATTCCCATTTCTTTTAGCTGAGCTTCAAAATATAGTCATAACTGAACCTGAAAATTCCAATTCAATATCCAGTTCTGCCCTTATGCCCTTATTGCATGCATGCATCAGGCCCTGATTTCTATGAAGGAGCACATGTAATGAAGAATTTTCACCCCTGTGAGAGGTAGAATAAATTTGACTCATAGTGAAAGAAACTCCACTTTCTCATTTTTAATTTAAGCTTGGGACTGTCCCAAAATCAGGCACAAGAGCAAAAGTATATGGAAGTTAATATTTGAGTAAATTTGCCTTGAAATATTGTGGGATTTTTCTGTTTGTTGATACCAGACATGCTCTGAGTAAAATTTTTTAATGAGAAAAAATGTAACTTTAATGGATGTATGATAATATTAAGAAAATAATAGCTACCTTTTTAAAAATTGCACAATTCAACATCAGTTAGTAAATAGGTCATACAAATATAAAATATCAACACACAAGCTTTTCTATGGCAGTTATTATTTCAAAGTAAGATCTTGTGGCATAGCAAGAGAAAGCAAACTTTCTTTCAGATTTCATATGGCTTTGCAGTTGTTCCAGCCATCAGTGTCAGTGGCTACTTTATATCCTAGCTCACATTTCGAAGATGGCTGTCTTTCCATACTCAAAATTCCACTTAGATACTCTCTAAGAAACAGGAGAATTTTATCTGCATCTTTATTGCCAATAGGCTTCTGTGAAGTGAAATTATTCACTACTTACAGAGTGCTTTTAAATTAGAGTATTTTGGCATTTTTGTCATTATTGCATTATTAATAATGAGAAATTATTAGTATTAGTATTAGTATTATTGATAATGCATTGGCATTGGCATTATTAAGCTAAATACATTGTAGATTACCACATTTCTTTCAATTGCTTCTTAGTGACCTAGTTGTCATTGCAGAATGCAAATATTTTGCACCAGCAAAATATTTTTTAAAATTATACAGGGAATTTTTTTCCTGTCAGGTAAAAGAAGTTAGTAGACAAAGAGAGGCAGCCTGAATGACCTGTGGAAGGTCACACAGAGAGTCAAGCAGAGCTTTGTCTCCTGCTGCATACCTGCAGTGCCAAAACACAGCTCCACTAAATATAATGGTTTCCCATGCAATTCAGCCAAGCACATTCCAAGAGTAATTTGACAGACAAATTTGTCAAAACCCACAATCTTCGCATTTCACCAGGTCGCTCTGATTTAAAACTGAGAAGAGTAAATTGTTCAGAGAATAGTTGCATATATTCTTAAAATCTTGCAAGGAGTGTGTGGATATATTAAGATTTTCACCATTGATATCTAACTATGGGGGTTTTTTGCTTGCAGAGTGCCTGTAAAGATGACGACGAAAGCACCAACATTCACACAGCCCTTACAAAGTGTTGTGGCACTGGAGGGTAGTGCCGCAACCTTTGAGGCTCACATTAGTGGTAAGGCTTTGATTCATTCTTCCAAGATTTGTTGTTGTTTAGCACTAATTTGTTTTCTAATGTTTGTGCTAAGAAACATGATGACTCTTTTCACAGATCATAATCTGGTACGAATGGGTAAAGAGGAGTGCTGAAATATGGATATATATCCATAATATATGGTGCTGAACAGCTCCTTGAAATGTATAAGCATAAAAATAAATACTGTGTTAATAAGGGAACTTCACGTGGCTGTGGGAAGAATAATCTCATTGGGATGATGACTGGGCAGAATTAGAAGTCAGGGTGCAAAAAGCAGGGTTTATGCTAGTTCTTCCAAGACATTTTGTTAAGCTTTACTCTAGCTAAGCTGTATTTCTGCTTCACTTAAATTTACTTAATTCCAGAGTTCTAGGAGGGGGATTAAGAGCTCAAAATCAAGGCCCAAGTGGCCACTGAAGAGGGCAGAAAAGAATGCTAAGAAATAGATGTGGATGGTGATCATGATGTCAGCACAAGGCGGGATTAATATAAGTTGCCTGTGCAATTTAAAGATACCAAGGAATTTAAAGGCTACTTGATTTCTCCAGTCTACATACTACTCAAACACCCTCTCTTGTGCAAAATGCCAAGCAAACCCCTGAGACAGCTTTACCAGAGACCCAACACCCTGCTCTGAGTGTCTCTGACCTCGGCAGTGACTAAGGAGAAATGACATGTGCTCCTGCTGGTGGAATTATATTGTCTTACAGGCATTAGCAATGTGATGATCCACATACCATAAAGCACTACTCAGATGCTCTGTGACAGGTGCAAACACATGATCTGTGCAACTATAAAGATCTCTGACATCTATGGTCCATGTATTTCATCCCTTGGTCCCTTTGCACGACACTGGCTCACACGAGGTGCTTGAACATGTCCTGCAGTCTCCATCCATGACATTTTTTCATGCCATATTCTATTATTTGACCCTTATTCTTCAGTTAATTGTCCTGATTTTCTCTTCTTGCCTCTATACTGTAAATTTTCTGTGATTTTTTTTTTACAATAGTTATTGTTATTATGAACACCTAAAAACATTATCAGAATAAGTTAGGATGCTAGTATAATTATTCAATGTGTGATTTTGAATAATTTCATTTGTTTGATATTATGGAGTACTTGGGAGGGGAACTTGATTTCTCACCAAGTGAAGATACAGCAGTATTTCTTACAGCATATGCCATATTTGTATGTTAGCCTCAAATATCTTGTGAGACAACATCTTGTTAGGTTTTTTTCACACTGTGAGATTCTGGTATATCCTTCCTGCCCTAAGAACATCCTCCTGGTTTGAGAGATCTGACAGTGGCATTTAGTTTTCTGCAGCATAAAAATCAGGAAAGGCTTTTACTATAATTGCATAAATAAAGGATTACACAGCTTTATCCTGCTGTAATGTCAAACCTTTCTATGTGCAATGAATTATTGTTAATTTAAAAATCAGAATTTTTCTCCATCTCTAATAACACTGGACTCTTGTAAACAAGTCAAGTATTAATACAGAGCTACAGTTCAAATGTGAAGAGCTCAGCTAATCTAAAAGTACTGAGAAGAGCTTAGCAACCACCTGAGATGTAATTTTGCTGTGTGCAAACTAGAACAAATGAACTGTGCTGCTGTATTAGAATGTGAATTAAGTGTCACATTACAAAGGGATGATATCAGACGAATATACCCAGCATGTAACAGAAAGCACAGAACACACAAACCCTGTTATTAAAAGCAGCAAATGCCAGGGCAGCCAGGACACTGTCACAGGAGGAGTCCTACTGGGTCACCAGTGACTGAGTCATGAGACAAGAAAGTCAGAGGTGTTGCTGGAATTAGAACTGTGCCATGCTCATGTCTCCACAGTACTGATCAAGTCTGAATTTCTTCATAAAGAATTACCCTATGCACTGCTTACCTTTCCTGAACTGGTATTTTCAGGTATTGCCCAGTGCAAGGCAGCCTTTTCAAAGTGCTTATTTTTGAAAGCAGCACACAGACCATACACAAGCTGGCAGTCCATTTCACGTCATGATCAGGAGAATCTTATTGAACTCAATTACTTGAATGGTGAATTTGAGGACTACAGGTTGATTTTCTTCTTTTTGGTATTAAAGTTCAAAAAACCTCAAGGATAGTTTTGAAATGAAAGACAATTGTCCTATTCATTAACAGTCAAATCATAGTGTATTTGGGACATGTAGAAGTACAATTCTACTCCATATAGACTGGGCACTTATAGATATAATCTGAGTTATATCTTACCTAGCTCTGTGACCTGGGACTAGCACAGTGCTAGTAAATTTGTAGAGTTGAGTTTTAAATATAAACTTGGGCTCAGATTTCTAAAATGGCTTCCAGCTTTGGATGCCTTCTACATAGCAGTTTGAGACATCAAAATAGACTCAATTTTAAAGGTGCAGGCCTTTTTCAACCTGCCACAGAAACTCCCATTTTTGCTAATCGTCATATGATACCACCACAAGAAAACAGAACTTTACACAATGTTTCAAGAAATTCACTACTGAGGACATGTTTTGGGGGATTGCCTAGCTTAAAATATTTTAAAACAAATTTTCACAAATATTGAAGACACATAGTTCTGAATGAAATCATTGGGGTATGCTGCATACTTTAAGTTTATGATGATAATGCCCAAGTTGCCCTACATCAATAGCACAAAACTGAAGTGTACTATCCCATCAGGACTGTTTGGTAACTTCCATCTGTGAAATTAGCAATGCTTAAATGTACATTTACCCTTTTGATTGCTAATCCTCCCTAAAACTGTCCACATTTTCTTTCTGTGTATGTGTGTGTTCCTGTTTTACATTTCTCTAAATATCAGTGCTTTACTGTGAATAAGATTTTAAACTTTCCTAACCAAATCTGATGGAACTGCAGTGAATCAGTGGAAGCCTCAATCTACATATCAGCTTCTCTTTCACTTTAGTCTCACACAGTCATCTTCCTTGCACATCGAATTCCCTAATAATTTATTCAGTTTATAGGAAGGATACTCTAGAAAGGAAGCAGAATTCTGCGCACCTGGGGTTTTCCAAACCACAGGCATTAGAACAGGGAAAATTAATTCAAGTCTCAGATCTCATTCCTTAGCCCCTCTGCAGTGCAACTGGTGATTTAGGTTGAGTGGAGATAAACATGAAGTGAATTTGGGAGGACTTTAATTTTGAAGAAATTATGTTCTAGAACTACAAAAAAGACTTTGAGCTGGAACAATCTCCTTTAATTACCTGTTCTCCTTATGCGTGTGGTTCATACAAGAATTTTACTTGTTCATCAAACGGATTTAAGTTACTCAATAAATTTGGCTGAGTAGAACACTGAGAAGAGAATTTCAACAGGCAATCTAAAATCACCATTTAAAACCAAAAATCAGCTGTTGTTAAAATTGAAATTTTTCTGACCTCAAGACTCTTGCTCATGACCCTGACAAAAAAGAATATTATATTTCAACAACAGTTGATTCCAGATGACTGCTGTTGATCAAAGTCAAAAAAATCCAGAAAAATAAATTCAAACCCCAAAACTTTGCTAGCATTTGATTTTAATGTCCACAGCAGCCACTTCTTCTGTCACTTCATTTTCTGAAGCCATAGTAGTTTTAGAACATATGCTTCATTTGGTTGGAAGCACTGATCTTCACATTATCTCCAGACTATTGGACCGGATACATAGGCTAGCAATAATCAATCCTACTTAGATACTAGCAAATATGCTTTAAAAATACCTCACTTTAATTAATTCATCCTCCTAATGAATTTGATTAACTTCTATTTCTTAGTAAGGTTGCTAAACACTACAGTTTTCTCATTATTCAAGTGATTTACTAAAGACAGGAACCAGTGCAGATGCCCTACTGCTCTGTGCATTTTAGAGACCTTTCCAAAACCAAATTCCTTTGCCACTGTGCCACTGGACATATATCTGTGCCTATGGCACTATGCTCCACTGCAACTGTGTAGACATGGTAATCTTTCATGTCTGGCATTTCATAACGTCTTGATCTCCATTTGTGTTCCTTTTTCTGTAGGTTTCCCAGTTCCTGAGGTGAACTGGTTTCGGGATGGCCAGGTTCTCTCTGCTGCAACTCTGCCCGGTGTGCAGATCTCGTTTAGTGATGGCCGCGCTAGACTGGTGATCCCCACCGTGACAGAAGCCAACAGCGGGAGATACACCGTGCAAGCCACCAATGGGTCTGGGCAAGCGACTAGTACTGCTGAGCTGCTGGTCACAGGTACACAGCAGCTACAGAAAGGCACCTCTCTCTGCCTGCTAGCAGGGGGAGGGAGATTTTCACATAACGAAATAGTTCAGATTTCAAGTACACAATCAGCAAAAAAAATAGCGAACACATGCTGAGTTCTAGACTTCCTTTTCCTAAGGCAGTCTAGAACCCAGCATGTGTCCTCACCAGTAATATCTAATAGTGTCCTTTACACTTTAACTTTATCAAGCTTTATCTTGATCTCACAAACTCTTATTCATGATTACAAGCTTCTGGCTCAGCCCTTGTACATGTAGCTCCTTATGGTCTATAATACTGACTATATTGAAATTGCCCATAAAAGAAAGGATGGATTCTGCAGGATGGAGCCATTAATGATATCTAATGGTATCAATGATATTTCACAGAACAAGTCACATAAAGGTCCATACCAAAAGACTCTGCTTAATGCCTATGGTTACAAGCAATGTATCTGTAATTCTAGAAACATTTGCAATCTTAGGTGTAATCAAAAATAACATTTTGAATGTTCCAGAAGGTGCTATCATCTGTCAGTAGCATGTGAAGAAGACCTCATGCACTTCTAGCAATGATAGTATCTAGCACTTGCCATTCTTTTTAACAGAAACTTTTGTTTTTCTCCTTACTTCTTCACTAAAAATGCAGCTGCAACAGCACCACCAAACTTCTCACAACGACTACAGAGCATGACTGCAAGACAGGGAAGTCAAGTTCGACTTGACGTGAGAGTGACTGGAATCCCTACACCTGTGGTGAAGTTCTATCGGGATGGAGTAGAAATTAAAAGTTCCCCCGATTTTAAAATTTTACAAGAAGGAGACCTTTACAGCTTAATAATTGCAGAAGCATATCCTGAAGACTCCGGCACCTATTCCGTAAATGCCACAAATAGTGTGGGACGTGCTACTTCAACAGCTGAATTGCTAATTCAAGGTAACTGAGCTGAAGTTGCAGGCCATGAAAATCAGAGCATTTTTTTAATGGTAGTTGTGAAATACGCATGACTTCATAGCAGTTATATCAACAAGTTAATTTATCATTTCTTTCTTGAGAGTTATTAACTTGGTATTAAAAAAAAAAAAAAAAAAAAGCAGTGTCTTTGATGAAATTTGCCAAAGATTTTTGTCTGAGATTTAAAAGGACCTTTTCTCCAGAACGGGTCTTCTTTAAGCAGAGGATGTAGTTGATGGAAAAAGTGTAGGATTACTTGAGTTGTTCTCATTTTGGTCTGTAAATCTCTTCAAGTTTTATTTGCAAGTTGGCTTTGATAGAATAGATAAATTAGACTGCATAGCTGTACCTAGTCTTGTGAAGGAGGCTGGTAAGGGTGAAGACAGTTCTTAGAGAATTGTGGCAGAGAAGCATGCTACCCAGAGCAGTCTTGCTTGGATTTCGCCTCAGTCAGGCTTAGAGACTCTGTAATCATTGTAGATCCAGGACTGATATGAAGAATCTACAATGAATGCATTTTGTTTTGCTTTGACTTTTTTTTCCTAGTGATTTGGTAATGCAAATATTGTAACTAAATATTGTTTCAACTGTTTTCACAACTATCTGTCTGTAGATACTGAAGGCAAAACAGATGGTTGTTTAATTATTTTTCTGTTGTGTATGTAAATTTGTATATAATTGGAGTTGACCATTTATTTCTCTGCTTATTGATTGTTGCCACATGCAATTCTTCTGACCACGTTTTCTCTCAAAAGGCGAGGAAGAAGCCGTTCCTGCTAAAAAGACAAAGACAATCGTATCGACTGCTCAGATTTCACAAACAAGACAAGCCAGAATTGAAAAGGTAACATTTCCAAAAGCAAAGCAGGTGTGGCTAAAATGTGGAGGATTACTTCTGCAGTCCCTCACCCTAGTTTTCTTTTTCTTGTTTTTCATTGTAGAAGACTGAAGCCCACTTTGATGCCAGATCACTTACAAGTGTTGAAATGGTTATAGAAGGTGCAACCACCCCACAGCTCCCACACAAGGCACCTCCACGGATGCCTCCTAGACCTACATCCAAATCACCAACCCCAACAACTGCTGCAAAAGCACAAATGGCACGACAGCAATCACCATCACCTGTTAGACAATCACCATCACCTGTAAGACATGTCAGAGCACCCACACCTTCACCAGTAAGGTAAAATTACTATTCTTTT
Organism: Haemorhous mexicanus; assembly: GCF_027477595.1. Taxonomy (NCBI): domain Eukaryota; kingdom Metazoa; phylum Chordata; class Aves; order Passeriformes; family Fringillidae; genus Haemorhous; species Haemorhous mexicanus. The sequence goes on along the minus strand of NC_082348.1, from coordinate 22,882,230 downwards.
GGGCAATATTGCTTTTGGAATCGCTTTTACATAGAGAAGTAATGCTGTAGAATGACAGCACAGTATGGAATGAAAGAATGCACTGACTTATTAATGACTGGTTTTTTTCTGATGGTGAGCTGTAATGTGCTATATTTGCCACTGCTATATAAGTGTGGGTCCTCTATGTAAATTTCTATCCCCTATTGTAGAAAATTCCATTTGATTGCTCTACATAGAGCCAAAGTATCACTCACAGCTCAATTTCATGATGAAACAGAAAAAAACCCAGTAGAACAGTTGGCTCTTGATTATTTTAGATTAACAGAGAAAAGAGCAATGACACTGATGAGTGGCAAACAGAATGAAAGGATATGTAAAAAAACCTGAGTTCATGTTCCATGAACTGGTAATAACTACAGAAATAATATTTTGAAGGTAGGCAAGCTAAACGTGGTTATGGAAAAATGAAGTTTATCTCCATTTTGTAGAAGGTCAAAAGAGGGAAAGTGAGTGATTTGAAGAGCAAGGCTCGTGGTCTGGGAGACCCCAGGAGGTCTGTGCTGAGGGGCAGGTAAAGCAAAGAGTGTTTTGAAAGTCCTGCAGTTTCAGTATCCTGAAGTACCAGCATCATGGAAGCAATGTCTCCAAGCTGAATGCTCAGAAGAGCCCCAGAGTGGGCTCTAAGTCACCAGAGCTGGGTGTACTGGTGAATTTTACCCCACTGATAACTTGCAAGGACAGGAATAAATGGATTGATAGCAACTAGCAGTAAATAACAAACAGCATAAATGAAAAAGGAAATCAATAGCGACATCTAGAGCACATACAGAACTAGAAATTTGCCCTACCTTGCTAGTCAGATCCCTTTTAGACATACAAGAAAAAAAATAAATCTAAAAATTAGCATGATGCTGCTGCCACCTACTGCTGGTATTTGTTAACATTGACTGGGAAATACAGCACAAAAAATTCCACTGAAAGAAATTCTAAGTTAGAAAGCCTATTTAAGAATTTTGGAAAATGCTTTAAAACTGTCTGCTCGGATTAGGACTGAATTTCTGGAATATCAGAATTTAGCAACTAGTGCTTTCCAAGTGGATATAAATTATTGTGTCTGAGATCTGTAAATGTAAGTGTAGGGGAAAATATTCAGCACTGATAAGAAATTTGCCTGGATCATGGGTACATATATGGGGGACACATGAAAATAGGATGTAGTACAGAAGTACACCCAGTTGTTTTGCTAGGTGGTTGCCACATGACATTTTTCTCAAGACTGGTTACAATTATGATTTTGTCTCTCTACAGAGACTGGACCATGACTGTATTATGAAGTATTTACAACCTGTGAGCCTTTTGTATTATTCCTATTAGAAGAATTAGGATAGAGCAAATGCAAAGTCATTTTTATATTTCAAATACATTGGGTTGTACTGAAATTTCTTTTGCCACTTGTTCTTACTTTTTTTGGAAGCTAAGCTACTACAAAGACATGTTAAAGTTATGAGAATGACAACAGTTAGGTGTAATGTTAAGAAAACAAGTTAGTGTCATTTACAAGTAGAGCCTCTCAAAAACCTTTCTTAAAATGAAACTACACTTTACTGGAGATATCCTATATGGGGGAAGTTGTTTATACAGTTATCACTCTGTGGCAGTAGATTAATGATATTGATACTCTTTTTTTTTTTTTTTAATAGGTCAGTTTCTCCTGCTGGGAGAATCTCCACCTCACCTATTAGACCAGTGAAATCTCCCTCTCCAATCCGTAAACCACACGTGGTGACAACAGCTGGGGCTGATGTGCTTCCTCCTTGGAAGCAGGAAGGATATGCTGGAACCATGGAAGCCCAGATGAAGGAAACAAGAGTATCCACAAGCACTACCCAAGTCACTGAGGAAAGATGGGAAGGGAGATACGGGGTCCAAGAACAAGTCACTGTTACTGGTGCTGCTGCTGGCGAGGTGGCCACTGGTGCTAGAGAGGTAAAGCCTCTTTCTGGAAAAAATATTGGGTTTGGTTTGTGTGGGGTCTCACCACTGCTGGATAGATCTGCTAAATGGAATCTGCTAAATGGAATTTGAGAGGCTACGTGTAAAGCCTTGTGTGCATCTGCTATTGAGAGAGTTCTGCTGCAGATGTGGAAATGCTTCTTTGCAACATTCTGTCTCTGTACTGGTTTTGTGCTTCTTCTGAATGTATGCAAAATATGAAAAAATGTCTTTTGATGTGACTAATATAGGTGAGAAAGGACAGTGAAAAAACAGCAGCTATTGCTACAGTTGTTGCTGCTGTGGATCAAGCCATGGTGAGAGAACCAGCTCCAGGTGCTGCAGAGCAAACTGCTAAAAGGACAGCAATGACTGCAGTCCACGTTCAGCCTGTTCATGAGCAGGTAGAAATAGAGCACAGACATTCTATGATTTCCCTCTATCCCTTCATCCAACATGCAAACAAGGCATGATTCACTGTGAGGAATTAACAAGCTGTTACCCAGTGCACTGCAAGAGCATGCATACTCATCTACACACCTAGACTGCAAAGGAATGCTCAGGTTCTTTTACACCACTCCATTCCATCATAACAGGATTGAACTAATTACTCTTTTTAAGATGCTTTCTCTGAAAGTGATCCTCTGTTCTCTCTTCTCCTTTATTCTCTAACATTATTCTTAGAATGATGACATTTTTTTCTCTAATATCTCATTTATAATTTCCTCACTAGAAATAACATAATTCTCCCTCAGTATTTTTCCTTTACTTGAATTCCACTCTTATTTTTCTTTCTCCTCTTATTTTGATGATCAATTTTTAAAAATGAATTCTAAGGCTTTGGTTGTTTTTTTGTTTGTTACTACAAAATCAGATGAAAAAGGAGGCAATGGTAGTAGTTACCAGTGATAAAACCACAAAACAAACAGTGATATCAAGAACTAGAGAAGGAATTGTAACTTCACAAGAACAAAGACACATCTCTCCTGAAAAGGTGAATACGGATTGTACCTGAGATTTTTTTATGCCCTACCTTGTTCAAAAATCTGATATCTCATACAAAAGACAAGCCTATGAAGAAGAAAAATGAGATACTGTTATTATTTGTCCCTTTTATATATGTTCATGCTTACAGTGCTATCTTCTTCCTGTCTCTTCTCTTCTCTGTGATTACTCTCTTTCACTTTTTATTTCACTTCCATTATTTATACCTAAGAATGTGATAAAGTTGCAATAACTAAGACAACCTCTCTTTTCTTATATATTATATAGTAATTTACTAGATAGCATTCTTGATCATTTAAAGAATTGACATGCAGAAACCAGCTCTTAAACTTTGTTGGGGGCTGGGTGTGTCTGTGGGGGGTGTTCTGATATTGTCTCTAAGCTTGCCATTTGTAGCCTGCTTTGTCTGTTGGCAGCACAGGGAGTCAGAAAAAATGGAGGAAAAACTCATTCTGCATTGGAATCGATTTTGAAAATACAAATGATTGATTTGAATTCAGATTATTTTAACATGTATTTTATCAGAAAAATGTGATTTAATGGAAGATAAGCTTTTATAGCCAATATTATATTTGCATTATAGTAGAAATGCATGAGGAAGAAAGTGTAACCTCTCTTTAAAGCACTGAGAAACAGAAATCCACCTGGGCATTAATCTGAACTTAGCATTTGAATGCTAAGTCAAATTCTTGTCAAACAAAAGTTTCATAAAACTTATTTTTAGTATCCTACACTTTCTCAAAGTGATTTTAATGCAGGACAGTTTATCTCTGAGCCAATTTTTTTAGTACTGCTTTCAGTAGTGAACCAAGCATTTGTGCAATGTTGTATTACTTTTATGTTAAATGTTTTGTACAAAGTCCGTTTATGTTTTTATTGTTGTAGACTAGATGATTTCAAAATACAGAACTTAACATCTTTGCTCTCTTTAATTTCTATGCTCTTTTCCAAATATATTGAAACTCACATACCTTATATTTTAAAATAAAAACTAAAAGTTCCTTATTTGTAAATGTCCAGGTGAGAAAAGAACCAGAGAAAACTCCAGTACCGACAGTAATAATTGCCACAGACAAAGCCAAAGAACAAGAAAGAATAACAAGAGCTACAGAAGAAATATCTACGAGACATGAACAAGTGCACATTGCTCATGAACAGGTAAATAAATGCTACAATCTTTAGTTCGTTGAGATACTCTGGTTAATAAAATCTGTCAAATAACTTTCCTGTCCTTGTCTACAAAGAGAAGATTACTAGACAAAAGCTTTGTGAAACAAGGTATTCCAAACCACAGTCACTGCAGGTTCAGTGCTACTGACTTCAAACAGTTCTGCCTGCAGAGGAGTGAGCTGCCCTTCTTACAGATCCTTCCAGCATTAGAGCTTTTATTGCCACAGTACACAGACTTTCATCTGATGCTTAATGACAAATTTATCTCTGAAAGTGGATTTCTGAATATAAATTGTAAAGGTTATTTTTCATGGTATGATTTGTAGTGTGGAGCTTGGTTTAATGAAGTTCATATTTGTGTGAGGATGGAATACATCTGTTAGAGCATATTGTGGAACCACTCAACTGCTGGTTGATTATTAAGTCAATAATACTAATTTCTATGCAAACAGTTTCTACAAAACATAATGGTATATTACAAACTAGGAAGTACAAAGTTTCTTCTGTCATTCAAATAAAAATCAATGCAATATATTAATGACTTTGTATGAACTTCTCTCAGCATATAAGACACGCTATAACTTGAGTACAAAGGTATTACTCCAATTCTGAAGTCATGTTTCTTTCTTCTTGACACACATTTAGAAACATTATCCTGCTTTCCAAAACAGTTGTGTAATCATGACAACAGGCATAATCAATTACTATTTCTTTTTTTTACCATAAAAAATAGATAAGAAGGGAAGAAATGAAACCTTCAGTACCTAAGGTAGTAATTACTACTGATAAACCTAAAGCACCGGTCATAATATCGAAAAGTAAAGAAAGAGTTGCCACCAAACAAGAACAAGTGAGCATAACACGTGAAAAGGTGAATAGCACTGTTTTAGCCATATTTGGTTCTATCCTTTCTTCTTTGCAAACCTCCTCTTTTCTCAAAAGATACTAACTATACATTTCCAGCTCACTTTTTCTGAGATTATTCCACTTACAAACTTTTAGATCTACTGCTAATTAGAGTAAATTATTTCATCTAAAATAAATGAAATAATTTATTATTTCATCTTGATTTTTCTCTCTTTTTTTCATTAATAGGATGCTCATAATTATCTTCTGACTGATGTTTGGAGTGGACTGACTGACTCCTGAAATGCATTTTAACTTTTTTTTTAATCATTACTTTTATTTAAATAGGTGCAAGGGTTTAACAATACTTATCACTATAATACAGAGAAGTGTGCAGTGTGCAGTGCACAAGGATCTAACCCTTCAATTCTCCTTCCCTGTTCCCATTTCAAAATGTTTTCTCATTGTTCAAATATCTTTCAAGACTGAATGTAACTGAAACTTTTATTTCTGCTATAAAAACTAGATTAAAAAGGAAGCTGAGAAAACTACTGTTGTTCCAAAAACAGTTGCCATTGCTAAAACCAAAGCACCAGTCACAGTGTCCAGAACTGGAGAAGAAATTACAGGCAATGCACTGCTACAATGTGGTTTATCTGCAATCCTTACATTTTAAGACCTACTTTGGTGCAACCAAATGCTCTCAAATTAATTCCTGAAAACATGCCCATTCAGTGGGATGGTTTTCCAGTAAAAGAGTCAGTAAGGTTAAGTTTCTAGCAATGAAGAGGTTTATATCCCACCCTGCTAGGAAAGGTCACACTTTAGGCTGTAGTCCGATTTCTCTGTGACAGTCTTCTCTCTACCAGTGGCTTTTAAGTAACATTTACTTATTCAAATTTCTGACTGTGTAAGCTTTTTTTCTTCTTGATGATTCCTTGTAACTTCATGGTTGTCAGACGAAACAACTTCTCTTTATTGAGGTATGAATTGTTCTTTGTACTGAACAAATTTTAACATCCATTCAGGTCTGTCCAGTTTGTTACTTATGACCATCAGACACTTGTGGCACTGCTTTGTTCCAGTAGGATTCCCACAGTAGGAAAGATTTACAATACAGTCAGGAACTCTTACATGTGGAAGAAAAGCATAGTTGACAACAGCTGCTATTTAAAATCTATCTACCTACAGTGTAGTGCATTCATAAAATACTTTTATAAAATATAAGTAAGTGAGTGAAGCATATAAAACTCACTGAGAGGAGTCAGACTGCTAGGTGAGCTCAGTCCCTTGTTATATGATGTAAATTTAGAGCCAGATTTAAGCCAGTATAAAAATTATTTGGAAACCAACAGTAATACTGAATAAGAGGTCCCTGTTACCTAAACACTACTTTAATAAGAAAACAAAATATCTGGAAAGGATCACATTTTGGCCTCACCTAAGAAATTTTATTTTAATATGGTAATGGTTTTAAAATCAGTATGAAATTATCTTTTAGGGTTTTTTTTTCCCATTTACATGGCATACACATCATATGCTCTCTTGCTCTGTCCAGACCAGTTATGACAGTAACAGCCAGTTATCATCTACTGCTGGCTGGCTGGGCAGAAGTTTGGACCCTAATAACAAAGTTGACAGTGTTTATGAGTTATTAGAAACAAACAGAAGTCCTGATACAAAAGCATGATTTTCAAATTACCAGACATCTCAGTCTCCCTTCTTTTGTAAAATCCTTTAAAATAGATCAGTACTGAATTAACAGATATACCTGATGTAAAAAATTCAATGGGTCTGTTTCTTAGTAAATCCATTCACAACAGATGCTGGATGCATTTTTTGCATCCATAAGAGTTATACGGAGCTGATGAGCATCCTTTAAAACTACGTGCACATTCACCTACCTGCATACTCTTAGACAAGTGGACACAAATGTAGCTGTAAAGTATTAAAATTAGTCTTGCAGAAAAATATTGATATGCATAAAACACAGAAGCACAGATGTATCATGAATGTGCAGAGATAGCACTTAGAGAATATATTTGCATTTGAATTTACTGATTCATAAGTGTATTTACAGGTGCATACTTTTGATCTTTTCATCATGACTTTTGCAAAACCATACAACCTCTCTTTGGAATACACTCAACATTATGGCTGTTTGTCATATATACAAGTTTTCAATATAGTTATGAATATGTGTATGAATTCTGTTTATGTTATTTGCAGACTCAAGCTGGAAAAAAGGCTGAAGCTGTAGCTACAGTTGTTGCAGCAGTTGATCAGGCACGTGTTCGATCACCCTGGCAACCAGAAGTAGCAGATGAAGCTTATGTAAAGGAGAAAACTTTGGAATATGGTTATAAAGAGCACACTGTAACAGACCGTGGTTTTGAGGCCCCAGCAGAACATCATGTTGTCACCAAAGAAGTCAAAACAGTCTATGTTCCTCCTGAGAAACATATCTCAACTCCTGAAAAGCAGGAAGTTCATATATCAAAAGAGGTCAGACTCTTTGTTTACATTACATTCTTTTCCAGAAACTATGTCCCAGTGAATCTGTTTCAGTTTAAAGAACAGCATCAGTTTCAACAACTTTTATCCTTACTTTGTGTAGATAAAAAGAACAACAGAACTTGAGAAAACCATTCACGTTGAGCCGCCGCGGCCTCGCACAGCGAGTCCTCACTTCACGGTCTCCAGAGTTGCTGTTCCTAAACCAGATCACACTTATGAGGTAAGCTGAAGCTGCATCCAAGAGGAGCAGCATGCTCATTTTCAATAGCCAGTAGGTCATCCATTCCATTTGGATTTTCACCCCACACTCCAGAGTGGTGCTTCCCCAAGAGGAAGAGCTTTGTGCTCCTTGCAGCAATTTTTGTTGGCTTGTTTGACTAATAAAGAACACTACCGTAAACAGACAAATGACTTGCTAAAATACAATTTTTTGTCATTATTTCTTATTTAAATAATCTTACAAACTGTTTGAAGATGCAGCTTCACTGCTTAATGACATACAGTGAAGTTGCAGATATTTGTCATGCAAGTTATATTTTCAAAGAGCAGATGTATTCCTCTTTAATCTTATTATGTGCATCAGTTCACTCACACACTGCTTTTTTTTCCTTCCTAATTAATACATGCTAAGCTAATTTTTTAATAGAAAAAATCCAGACTGACTGCATAATATGATACCATTTTTTTCTTTTTATTCTTCCATTTTTCTGCTGGACTCCTTTACACAGTATTAACATTTTCCAGTTATTAATTTTCTCATTCAAGCATACTTTCTTTTCCTCTTCATCTGGAATTTAAAAAATACTTTTCCTCCAAATATGATTAAACACTGTAATAAATATTTTTATTAAATATTTTGATGTATTTTTAAAAAGTTTTTCCACCTATAAAAAGATTTAAAAGTCTCGTCAGTTATATTAATCATTGGAAGTTATATAATTAGTAGTATTCTTTATTGCAGTATTAGACAGACTAAATGGAAATCTAAGGCTTCAAGTGAAGAAACTGAGAGAACATTTCTTGTGCTGCACTTAAGAGCTTCTTGACCATTTAAAGATCAAATTCTATTTGAAAAAGAAAATACTTAAATGTTAGATCAAAAATAATACAGGGATATTATGTCTCTGGCATTCTGCTACTGCAATCTAAAACTACAACTCTTTTTTTACCTATAGCTTTTGCAGTGTCAAAACCAAGTAACTAAGGAAGCAACTGCTGCATATGCAATCTGCTCAAGGAATGCACTCTCTCCTTTGAAAATAAGACAACAACAAAGCTGTAACTCTTTTTCTGCTCTTCCCTAGGTTTCAATAGCTGGAACTGCCATGGCTACTCTGGAGAAAGAGCTATCAGCTACTTCTGCTGCGCAAAAGATCACCAAGCCTGTGAAACCACCCCAGCTAAAGCCTCATGAAGTCAGGACAAAAGCAGAGCCAGCTGCCCCTCCACAGTTTCCCTTTGGAGAGGCTGCAGAGACGTACAAGAGTCACTATGATGTTGAGACTAAAAAGGAGACAGGCATTAAAAGTGAAGCAGTGCGGACAGAACACTTGGTGCTGCATAAAGAAGGTGAAGCCAAGGTATGTTTTTGAGCAAGCTTCTGTCACTTTGACTGACTTTCATCTCAAAAATATGGAATAGCCTCACTTTTTTGCTGTCTTCTTATCACAATTTTCCACTTCTATAGCATTCTGCTGCCTTTTATTTTTTATTTGTTTTAGGCAAATCCTTGTTAGGACCTAACATTTACTTATTACATGCAAAGAGTTTTTTGATTTTTTAAAATTTATTTTCTTATTTAAATTATACTTTGTTCATTATTGTTCTCTAAACAACCTAGGTGACAGAAACTGCCAGAGTTCCTGTACCTGCAGAAATCCCTGCTACACCACCCACCTTAGTCTCAGTAAGTAATTTGTATATAGGGTAGGGGAGTTACATTAGATTTTCACCCATTCTGTTTTCTAATTTTTATTGCTTAATACTTAACCATTAAAAATTGGCTTTACATAATCATTTTAACTTTGCATTAGATTTACTCAGGCATATAATTTATCTCTGATATAAACTCTTCTTGATGTTTTTTATGGTAGTGATTCCTCACATTTATGCCACATAGTAGGTTGATCTATCTGCGTAAATATGAACCTATCTTTTCATGTTGTTAATAACAGCAATATTCAGAGACCCTAAAAGCCAGTTTCAAATACTTGCCTTTGGAAAATGCCTTTTTTCCCCTGCATTCATTGCTTCACAGAACAGTGTTTTGAACTAGACATTAAATTTTCCATTCAAACAGGTTTTAGATATTTAAGAATCTGTTTAGTATTGAAAAGGTACACTGACTGTGATGCTTAATTTTTGTCACACAGGGCCTCAAAAATAAGACTGTGACTGAAGGTGAGTCTGTCACGCTGGAGTGCCAAATATCTGGTCATCCTCAGCCTACAGTGACATGGTACAGGGAAGACTACAAAATCGAGAGCTCAATGGACTTCCAGATCACTTTCAAAGCAGGACTTGCTCGCCTTGTGATTCGTGAAGCCTTTGCAGAGGACAGTGGAAGATTTACCTGCACTGCTACCAATAAGGCTGGGAGTGTCAGCACTTCCTGCCACTTACATGTGAAAGGTAAGTATATTCATAGAATCATAGAATTGTTGAAGTTGGAAAAGACCTTTGAGAGCATTGATTTCAATCATTAGCCCAAAACTTCCAAGTCCATCTCTAAACCATATCCCTAGGTGCCACATCTACATGTCTTTTAAATACCTCCAGGGCAGAGAAGATATTTAAAAGTCAGCCCCACATTACTCATGGGCAACCTGTTCCAATGCTTGATAACCCTCAACAGCCTTTTTGGTGAAAGGTTTCCTTATATTCAAACTAAACCTCCCTTGGTGCAACTCAAGGACAGTCCCTCTTGTCACTGTAGGAAGTTAATAATTTTGTTAACTGTATATTGCTTGTAATGTATCTTGGACATTTAAAACATATGGCTTGAGTTGTGTTCTGGGTTTATTAGGGAAAAGGGATGTCAGAATATGAGGAAAAGGCTAAAACCTACATATTCTTTTTATGTCAACTGAACTCATTGCTTAAGGTCTATTAAGATATTTTAAAATCCACTTTATCAAATTTGCCTTTTAGTTACTGAAGAAACTGAGACTCGAGAAACCATTTCTGAGAAGACTGTTACAGAAGAGAAACGGTAAAGTTGCTTTTCTAAACAGATTGCTCCTTTTGCAGTCATTACATTCTTGCATTCTGTTTTATGAGAGCTTCAGACATCAGCTCACTCACCTGCACTGAAATCTCATTTCAGCTATGTGGAGACAAAGGACATTGTAATGGAAGATGTCTCTGCTGCAGCAGAGGAAGTATCGGGAGAACCCATACCTCCTTTCTTCATAAGAAAACCCATGGTACACAAATTAATTGAAGGTGGGAGCATTATTTTTGAATGCCAAGTAGGGGGCAACCCAAAGCCACATGTCTACTGGAAAAAAGGCGGAGTTCCTCTCACGACTGGCTACAGGTACTATGATTATAATGCCTAAAATCCATCTTAACATAATTTTTATGTATATTTAATTGGCAATGTCATAATTTGATTCCCACAGTTATGCTGAGCCAAATAACATCCTGATTTCTGTGAAATAAATTATCTTTTAATGTAAAAGTTATAGGCACATGTCTTAATGTGTGACTTTAAAAGGTCATTAAGTTTTAAAATATAAATATTCAAAAGACTATAAAATAAGATACACTTATATGTTATAAACAAATCAGGAAGAAATTTTGTATTTGTTTATTTCTCTCTGTGCTATGTGTGCATTCTCTCTATGTAAGTCTTATCTGTAGAAAGCAACATACTTTCTAGATCAGAAATAATATTACATTTGTAGCATTCTTGAAATGATATGATGACCCATACTAGGACAAAGTGTGTGCACACAAAATATACCATTATATTGTATCTGAGAACTAGACTCTGATATTCCAGTACTGGTGTTGGAACCTGTTTATTTAGTGACAACAAAAAGACCAGTGCTCTACTTTCAGCACGGCTATTCTTCATATGCTCCTCTCTATGCTCATTCCTTCAGTGAGAATCGCCTGTCAAAGTTTCTCTTTTTGTGCCTTGTACAAGTCAGGAGCGTGTCTAACTGTAACTAAAAGCAAATTAACTAAAAATTCTGTCCATAATTATAGAGACTTTTTTACTTTTATGTTTTCTATAGATACAAAGTGAGTTACAAAAAAGAAACCGGGGAATGCAAACTTGAAATTTCCATGACTTTTGCCGACGATGCCGGAGAATACACTATTGTTGTTCGTAATAATCTTGGAGAAGCTTCTGCAACGGTCTCCTTACTAGAAGAAGGTACATTTTAGATTAAGGAAATGAGAACAATACTTCTTAAAATTAACTTCTAAATGGCAAAGAGTATTTTAAATTGTGCTGCAAATTCTGTGCAGCTCTAGTTTATTCAGTCAAGAAACATAAAGGGAGATCTAGTGGCTCTGTTTCTGCAAGACAAAATATCTGACATCAGGCCCTTGAAGTTTGTACTTGTTTTCTCTGTTCAGTCCAGTGAAAACCAAAAGATTTACCAAAATTAATCTGTTCTCAATTCTTAGCTGATTACGAAGCCTACATAAAATCGCAACAAGAAATGATGTACCAAACTCAAATGACTGCATACGTACAGGAACCTAAAGTGGCTGAGGTAGCCCCACCCGTTTCCTACGGCGACTTTGAAAAAGAGTACGAGAAAGAACAAGCTCTAATTAGGAAGAAAATGGCCAAAGATACAGTGATGGTCAGAACTTTTGTAGAAGATGAGGTATGTCTATCCCTCCATACTAATTTTGGGCACAGACATTTTACCATACAAATAATTTATTTGCAAGGTCATTATTTAACACAGAAAACTAAACTAACGGTCTTGCTTTTCTATATAGGAATTCCATATTTCTTCTTTTGAAGAAAGACTTATCAAGGAAATTGAACTCAGAATTATTAAGACTACCTTACATGAACTTCTCGAAGAAGATGGAGAGGAGATGATGGTTGATATTTCTGAATCTGAAGCTGTAGAAGCAGGATTCGATTTAAGATTAAAGAACTACAGAACCTTTGAAGGGACAGGAGTCACCTTCCATTGCAAGACATCTGGATATCCATTGCCAAAGGTATGCCAAATCTGTATAACTCTTTTTTTTGTAAATCATTTGATGATCTACTTGAAAAAAATCCCTTAACATCTCATTGTCAGACATTCTACATTCTGCATAGGAAACAGTGACTTTCAAAAGAAATTCAGTCTTCTGGTTTGATATCAAGCTGAATTTCCCTTTTGTCCCTTACTAGAATAGAGTTAGGTTGGTTAGCCAGTTCAGAGGTAGGATTTACCAATTAAGTTGGTCTTCATTCTGAGTATCTCTGAGGTAGCTCAGACCAGTGGGGAACACAGTAGCAGTCCAGTCGAGGTTACTTTGCTCTTCATCAAAATGGGCTTTACATCCGTTTCTAGCTCCAAAACTTGTCTTTCAGGTTGCTATGCAAACATCTTACACTAGTCTCACCTATTTCAAGTAAAAATGTTAATGTTTAATACATATATGGTGGGCTGTGACCTTTTGCAGCTGAAAAATTGCAAGCTGTAATATCTCGTATTTACCAGTCATTAGTGGATCTTTGCCTTTGGCAGAGTTCACACAGCAGTCTCCTGTTTCTTTCCATGCAGGTGGCATGGTACAAGGATGGCAAACGCATAAGACATGGAGAGCGCTACCACATGGAACTCCTGCAGGATGGCAGCGCCACTCTGCGTTTACCTGTTGTTTTACCTGAGGATGAAGGAATTTATACTGTCTTTGCCAGCAATATGAAAGGAAATGCCATTTGCTCAGCAAAACTCTATGTTGAGCCAGTTGCACCTACAGCAACTCCAGGTTATATGCCAGGACCTGAAGTTATGAGAAGATACAGGTAGGTACACAATAATATAATTTTATGAGACTTCAATCTGCTGTGATAGTCCAAAAGCTCATTACATAGCAGTTAAAAAAGCTTATGCTATTGGAGTTTGCACACCTCTAGAAAAGTTCTAAATGCTGTTTTCATAACTCATATAGATTTATGTGCTAGCTTTTTGCCTGGTTTTCCCATTTAATAAGCAATGCAGTTCCCAGAGTAAAATAATTCCTGTGCAGTTCCAGCTGCAATATCAGACTTACAAGCTCAATAACCATATTTGTTTGTTAAAGTGCTTACATTTTTGAAAAAATATCTTCTGCACTTGGAGTTTTAGTGTGGCGTGCAAGTATTTTTTTCTGCCCTTGAAGTAGCTGTATTTCTATGACAGAAAAATTAAGCATTGCCATTTCCTGAGCTCAGTCTCCATACGCATACACACCCATGCACAAACGTACACAGGATTACACGATCCTGTTTTGATCTGTGCACTATCCAAAACCCAAAAATTTCCTTGGCCATAGTGTATCCTAACACTACTCACCTCTAAAACTCCTGTCAAAAACCTAAAAAAAATTGATTACAAATATTTTTTTCCCAATTTCTCACATAGATAAATTGGCTAAACTCTTTAAAACAAATTATGTGCAAAGCAAAGGCTGAAATCTATTATCATGTCAGTCCACTGCTATATGACATTGCCATACACATCTGTCTTATCTTTTCCTTCCAGGTCTATCTCTCCACGGTCTCCAAGCCGGTCTCCTGCCCGCAGCTCTCCTTCTCGTTCTCCTGCCCGGAGATTAGAAGAAACTGATGAAGGGCAACTAGAGAGACTATATAAGCCAGTTTTTGTGCTGAAACCCACATCATTTAAATGTTCACAGGGGCAGACAGCAAGATTTGACTTAAAAGTTGTTGGCAGACCTATGCCAGAGACATACTGGTTCCATAATGGTACATCAGCCTCATTTTCATGAAGAAATAATCTTTAAAAAAGTTTTTTATATCTCATTGAGATTGTGTTGATTGCAACTGTTTTATTTTCATCTGTATCTGCAGGCCAACAAGTGATTAATGACTACACCCATAAAATAGTGATTAAAGAAGATGGTACCCAGTCATTGATCATTGTTCCTGCAATGCCTGAAGACTCTGGAGAATGGGCCGTCATTGCTCAGAACAGGGCAGGCAAAGCTTCAGTCTCAATGACACTGACTGTAGAAGGTATCTCCTGTATTTTCTATTATATTCTGCATGTCATGTTATTTTTAGCAGTCTGATGAGCGTTTCTTATTTAAAATCATGGTTTTTTCATTTCTTCTTGTGATAATTTACATTTGCTCTTCCAGCTAAGGAAGACCTAGTCAGACCACACTTTGTGGAAAGGTTGAGAAATGTCAGCGTGAAGGAGGGCTCCAGACTGGAGATGGCAGTGAAAGCTACTGGTAACCCTAATCCTGACATTGTATGGCTCAAGAACAGTGACATCATTGTGCCTCATAAATACCCCAAAATAAAGTAAGGATTGGTATTACATTTAAATCTATTGAAATTTAAAATTTATTTCCATTTTGTTTAATTTTATTTAAAATACTTTATATAAGTTAAGTAGTAAATAACCACCATCCTGCAAAATGCTTCCTGCAGTTTCACAGAAGGGAATCACTAGGGGCTTCTGCATTGCAGCAAGGATTACAGATATAAAATATCTTGTAGGATTCACTCAATATTTTTCCAGCCTTTGTTTTCATAGTTTCTAAAAGCCATCACAGAGATTTGCTAAACTTTTCTCTGTCTCTGATTTTGAAGACCTCTGCAAGCAAAACTGCCACAGAATTTAAGACTGGTTTTTATTATTCTTCTCTGTTTGATTCTTAGGCAGTGCACTCCCAAACATGAATAAACATAAACAAAATGTTTATTACCTCCAGAGATTTACCTTTGGAGGCTTTGAACTGATTTGGAAGAAAGGCAAAAATGAATGACAAAGAAGGGAAAAATAATTAATCTTATTTTTCATATTTCAGGATTGAGGGAACCAAAGGGGCAGCTGCCCTAAAAATTGAATCTACTGCCAGGCAAGATGCTGCATGGTATACTGCTACTGCTATCAATAAAGCTGGACGGGACACTACCCGCTGCAAAGTAAATGTTGAAGTTGAACACACAGAACCTGAACCAGAAAGGAAATTAATAATTCCAAAAGGAACTTACAAAGCCAAGGAGATTGCAGCACCAGAGTTAGAACCTCTCCATCTGCGTTATGGTCAAGAGCAATGGGAGGAAGGAGATCTCTATGACAAAGAAAAGCAACAGAAACCATTTTTTAAGAAGAAGCTCACATCTTTAAGGCTCAAACAATTTGGACCAGCACACTTTGAATGCAGGCTTACACCAATTGGAGACCCAACCATGGTGGTGGAGTGGTTGCACGACGGCAAACCCTTGGAAGCAGCCAACAGACTCCGCATGATCAACGAGTTTGGGTACTGCAGCCTGGACTATGGGGTAGCCTATTCCAGGGACAGTGGAGTGATTACTTGCAGAGCAACTAACAAATATGGTACAGACCACACATCTGCCACCCTGATCGTGAAGGATGAGAAAAGTCTTGTGGAAGAATCCCAGCTGCCAGAAGGCAAAAGGGGACTCCAGCGAATTGAAGAGTTAGAAAGAATGGCCCACGAGGGTGCTCTACCTGCTGTTGCACTGGACCAAAAGGAAAAACAAAAACCAGAAATCGTTTTGGTTCCTGAACCTGCAAGAGTCCTTGAAGGTGAAACAGCACGATTCCGCTGCCGTGTGACTGGCTATCCTATGCCCAAGGTCAACTGGTACCTCAATGGACAGCTCATCCGTAAAAGCAAAAGGTTTAGACTCCGTTATGATGGAATCTACTACCTGGATATTGTGGATTGCAAATCATATGACACAGGAGAGGTGAGAGTCACTGCAGAGAATCCAGAAGGCTTCATTGAACATAAGGTGAAACTTGAGATCCAGCAGAGGGAAGACTTCAGATCTGTTCTCCGTCGTGCTCCTGAACCCAAACATGAGCCTGTAGTTTCAGAACCTGGGAAACTTCTGTTTGAGGTACAGAAGGTAGACAAACCTGCAGAGCCAACAACCAAAGAAGTGGTGAAGCTGAAAAGGGCTGAAAGAATCACTCATGAAAAGCTTTCAGAGGAATCTGAAGAGCTGCGTAGTAAGTTCAAGCGCAGGACAGAAGAGGGCTACTATGAAGCCATTACAGCTGTGGAACTTAAATCTCGCAAGAAAGATGAATCATATGAAGAAATGCTAAAAAAGACAAAAGAAGAACTTCTTCACTGGACCAAAGAGATTCCAGAGGAAGAGAAGAAAGCACTTCCTCCTGAAGGCAAAATCACCATTCCAACATTCAAACCAGAGAAGGTGGAGCTTAGTCCAAGCATGGAGGCTCCCAAGATACTCGAACGAATTCAAAGCCAGACTGTAGCCCTAGGAACAGACGTACACTTCCGTGTGAGAGTGGTGGGAAAACCTGATCCTGAATGCCAGTGGTTCAAAAATGGTGTTCAGATTGAAAGGACTGATCGTGTGTACTGGTACTGGCCTGAAGATAATGTTTGCGAATTAGTTATCAGAGATGTGACTTCTGACGATTCTGCCAGCATCATGGTGAAAGCAGTCAATATAGCTGGTGAAACTTCTAGCCATGCTTTCCTGTTAGTACAAGGTAATTTCAATTCTTTTACTCATCCTACTGCTCATCATAGTGTGTTAAGTCTGTTTGGTCAGTGCACTGTTGATTGTTATATATTGTTTTGCAGCCAAGCAGTTAATCAGCTTCACCCAGAAGTTACAAGATGTTGTTGCTAAAGCAAGAGACTCCATGGCAACATTTGAATGTGAAACATCAGAGCCCTTTGTCAAAGTGAAATGGTTTAAGGATGGAATTGAGATTCATTCTGGAGACAAGTACAGGATGCACTCAGACAGAAAGGCTCACTTTCTTTCCGTATTAACAATTGACATGTCTGATGCAGATGACTACAGCTGTGTGTTGGTTGAAGATGAATCCGTAAAAACCACTGCAAAGCTTACTGTTGAAGGTAAGAAGCATACAACTCAGTACCATGCGGTGTTGTTAAAGTGAAATCAGCTTCAGAAAGAAATAAAATTATTTAAACAGACATCTCAAAGCCTAAGAGACATGGAGCTGCTTTCATACTTTTGGAATCCAGTACAAAAGTTTAGAAATGTATTTATGTTAAATGGTTACACTATATATCTATATATATTCCCTTAGGCTCATTTATTAACATTTTTTTTTCTTCAGGAGAATCTAATCAAGCTTATTTACAAATGTAATTATTTGCCTTTAGGTGCTGCAGTTGAGTTTATTAAAGAACTTGAGGATGTTGAAGCACCAGAATCCTTCTCAGCTGAACTTGAATGTGAGGTTTTCCCAGAAGATGCGGAGGGGAAATGGTATCATGGTGATGTTGAACTCACTTCTAGTCTTAAACATGTGATTGCATCCCGCCGTGGTCGCCAGACCCTCACAATTAAAGATATTAATAAAGATGATCAAGGAGAATATAGTTATGTTGTTGATGGAAAAAGGACTCAATGCAAACTGAAGATGAAGCGTAAGCATTTCTTACATTGTCTCTATACCATTGTTTTTCTATTTTATAGCATGTATTATAGCTGTATCATTGTTTCCCACAATGCTTTAATGTTCAATATTCTGCCTCTTATAAGTATTAATTAACTTCATTTAATTCCACAGCTCGTCCCATGGCAATTCTTCAAGGACTTACTGATCAAAGAGTCTGTGAGGGAGATATCGTGCAACTTGAAGTGAAAGTCTCCCTAGAAAATGCAGAAGGTGTCTGGATGAAAGATGGCCAAGAAATTCAGTCAAGTGACCGCATTCATATTGTGCTGGATAAACAATCACATATGTTGCTCATAGAAGATGCCACAAAGGAAGATAGTGGAGCTTACTCTTTTAGTGTTCCTGATCTTGAGCTGTCAACCACTGGACAGATCACAGTTTACAGTAAGTCACTATGATGATTTTGAAGGTGTGTTTGATTTTTGGCTCCTTTAGGATTACTTTTTAAAGATATAGTTTTTCTCATGGTTAATATTTTTTAACTTGTCAGGTGTGGAAATAGTGGTGCCTCTAGAAGATCTTCATGTAATTGAAGGAACAAAAGCCATCCTTGAATGTAAAGTTTCAGCACCTGATGTGTCCTCCTCAAAATGGTACCTAAATGATAACCAAATAAAGCCTGATGACCGTGTGCAAGCTGTATGTAAAGGTGCCAAACAGAGGCTAGTGCTCACCAGAACCCATGCATCAGATGCAGGACGCTATAAGCTAATGGTTGGCAAAGTGGAAACAAGCTGCAATGTCACAGTTGAAGGTTGGTGTTTCTTAAGAAGCACAGTTCTTTGTGAAATGATTTCTTTGAAAACAAAACTAGTGGAAAAAACTAATAACTTTACAATTTATTCTTTTTCTAGAAATTGAGATTATTAGAGGTCTTCATGACATCACCTGCACTGAAACACAGAATGTGTCCTTTGAGGTCGAGCTCTCCCATTCAGGGATTGATGTAATTTGGCATTTCAAAGGCCAACCCATACAGGCCGGTCCTAAATATAAAATTGAAGCCCGTGGCAAAATATACAAATTGACAGTGGTGAAGATGATGAAAGATGATGAAGGAGAATATGTCTTTTATGCTGGAGAGAAGAAAACATCTGGGAAGCTTATAGTAGCAGGTTAGTAGTGTTAAAGTCCAAGGTTATTATTTCACTGTATCTAGAAAGTACCCAATGGACTTGGAGCAATAGTGCTGTTTCAGTGGGAGTTTGTCTTTAATTTATCCTTTTCTTTATGTTCTCCTTGCCTTTCCCCTTATCTTTTGTGATTAGTATAATTTGAATTCTCAAATCTGCTGTGTTAATATACTTTGCTGGATCAGAAGCACAGTATGAAATGCTGTATTATGCTTTTGATGTAATTACTGTAAAAAAGAGGTTTTTGTCCTGTGTGTTCTCACTATACCTGTGCTGATGATATAATAAAAGAAGATAGAAATAAGAAGATTGAATATTTTTGTACTGTTCAGGTTATATTCCACTCCTGATTTTTCCCAGAGCTCAGAATGACTATGGGCATGCAGCACATTAGGGCAAAGAATTCCAGCATCTACTTTTCATTTCTGTTTGGGGGAAAGCTGAACAGCAACACAACAAAAGAACATGCTTTTTCTTCAAAACAGGAGGTGCCATTTCAAAGCCTCTCAGTGACCTGACTGTGGCCGAGTCCCAGAGAGCTGTTTTTGAATGTGAGGTGGCCAATCCTGAATCAGAGGGCCAGTGGCTGCAAAATGGTAGACCACTAGCTACGACAGATCAGTACCGTGCTGAATCTGATGGTGTAAAAAGAAGGCTTGTTATCCCTGCCACAAAACTGGAGGATATGGGGGAATACAGCTATGAAATAGCAAGCTCAAAGACATCTGCCAAACTGAAGGTTGAAGGTCAGTATTTTTTATAACTAACTGATTTCTTTGAGACTTATTCCAGCATCACTCACTCGGTCTTGGACACAAACAAAATCAAATAAATTGAATAAAAAACCTCAAACAAACAAAGATTTGAGGCTACAACAACAACAATGACATTAACTAAACAAGCGAATCCCCAACCAACCAACCAATAACAGACAAACAAAACAGGCAAATAAAACCCCAAAAACCCCAGAAACCAAACATTTCTCATGGATACAATGAGTAAAGCTTTCATACTGTGTTCCCAGCACACCACTTTGCTGGAAACTGTATGAATTACTATATGCATAAAATGAAGCACCATTATTCAGTTTTATTAAAATTATTATATTTACCATAGGCTTTAATTTTGATCTATTTTGTCAAGTATTTTTTTCTATTTTTTTCCCTTATTTTCCCTAGCTGTTAAGATAAAGAAGACACTAAAGAACTTGACTGTGACAGAATCACAGGAGGCAGTTTTCAGTGTAGAACTGACCCACCCTGATGTGGAAGGAGCTCTATGGATTAAAAATGGTGTTGAACTTGAATCAAGTGACAAATATGAAATTACAGTGAAAGGAACTGTACACACACTGAGAATCAAACACTGTGTTGTCACTGATGAGTCTGTTTACAGCTTTAAACTTGGAAAAATAGGAGCAAATGCCAGACTTCATGTGGAAAGTAAGCCATTCTGGTTTGAATATTTGCTGTAATGTGTGTTTTGAAATTCATATCATAGACAGGGCTGAATTTTTTTTTGTTAACTTTTTTCCTCAAGCTGTCAAGATCATCAAAAAGCCAAAGGATGTGACGGCTTTGGAAAATGCTGTTGTCTCATTTGAACTGAGTGTTTCCCATGATACTGTACCAGTCCGGTGGTTCCATAAAAATATTGAGCTCAAACAAAGTGATAAATACAAGATGATCTCTCAAAGGAAAGTTCACAAGCTTATGCTGCATAACATATCTCCTGATGATGCTGGGGAATACACAGCTCTCGTTGGGCAAATTGAGTGCAAAGCAAAACTGTTTGTGGAAAGTAAGTATTGTAAGAAAGTAGTTATATGAATTGTTACACCAACACTGAGCAACTTGACCTGACACTTCATAGCCTGTTACCCTTGGTTTTTTGCAGTCTTCCAAACATACTAACTTTCAGAAAATTTTCTCTTTTTTCCCCCTCCTTTTAGGCATACATATCACAAAGACCATGAAAAATATTGAGATCCCTGAGACCAAAACTGCCTCTTTTGAATGTGAAGTTTCTCATTTCAATGTGCCAGCTGTCTGGTTGAAAAATGGTGTGGAGATTGAAATGAGTGAAAAGTTCAAAATAGTTGTCCAAGGGAAACTCCATCAGCTCAATATAATGAACACAAGCAGTGAAGACTCTGCAGAATACACTTTTGTCTGTGGAAATGATAGAGTCAGCGCAACCCTGACTGTAAAACGTATGTAAAAATTAAATTAACCAGAATATTTTAGAGTTACCAGTAATAAGTTTGTGTTAACACATGGACTTAATGAAATTCTGACAAAAGCAGCAGACTGTAGAAGTGTTTCTAAACAACACTAAATAGTTTCAACAGCATTCTTTAAAGAGATACAGAAGTGGTGAATTTGAAAGTCAGATCCTGTGTTCTTCTCTTTAGGCCAATATGCCTAAATGCCTGGTCACCGTAAGAGACTGAATTTGGATTCCTGTGTCATTCAGTAGTTGTGGGACATTTAATTGTAATACTGATTCTGAACACAAAATGTACTTGTTAATACTTCCAAAATCTTCCTAAAGAAGTTGAAGCATCTCTAATCTGGTTAGCATGCAGTTAAAATAAAGTAAAACGATGGAAAAAAGCAAACCATGTCCATTCCTTTCCTTTTAGCCATCCTAATTACCTCCATGCTAAAAGACATCAATGCTGAAGAGAAAGATACAATAACCTTTGAAGTTACTGTTAATTATGAAGGCATCTCATATAAATGGTTAAAGAATGGAGTAGAAATAAAATCGACTGATAAATGCCAGATACGAACAAAGAAGCTTACACACTCCCTCTCCATAAGGAATGTGCATTTTGGTGATGCAGCAGAATATACTTTTGTTGCTGGAAAAGCAGCTTCATCAGCCACTTTATATGTGGAAGGTATTTGCTCTCTTGATTTGTATGTTTAGTGATTTCTCGGGCTTAAATAACATCACAGCACTCACTCTATTTTCTTCTGCCCTAGCTCGTCACATTGAGTTTAGGAAGCATATTAAAGACATCAAAGTGGTGGAGAAGAAGAGGGCTATTTTTGAATGTGAAGTTTCAGAACCTGACATTCAGGTCCAGTGGATGAAGGATGGGCAAGAACTCCAGATTGGTGATAGGTAAATTATTTCTTCTACACCATATTAACTTCTGGTGTGTGTTTTCCCCCAGGAAATATCTAGCTCACTTTCTTTTCTGATGTGCTCAGGATGAAAATTCAGAGAGAGAAATACGTCCATCGCCTCATCATCGCTTCCACAAAGATGTCTGATGCTGGTCAGTACACTGTAGTAGCAGGTGGAAACACATCCAGTGCCAATTTGATTGTGGAAGGTCGTGACATTCGTATCAAAAGTGCCCAGAAAGATATTCAGGTAAGGCCTATACAGATGAATAAATATTTCATAGCTTTGTCACTCAAGGAATAATGCAAGGGAAGAGCAACAATATCTAACCAGAGAGAGTCGTAGTATAAATATCTGTAATCATAAGGTTAGAACCTTCACCTAAGAAACTGGAAAGTGAGACCAGAGGAAAAACCCAATATTACTTCTATTATTTGTTCTTTTTCAAAGGTCATTGAAAGACAAAGAGCTGAAATTGAATTTGAAGTCAATGAAGATGACATTGAACCACAGTGGTACAAGGATGGTATTGAGATCAACTTCCAATATGAGGAAAGATACAAATATGTGGTGGAAAGGAGAGTCCATCGAATGAGCATCTTTGAAACCACTTACTCCGACGCTGGGGAATATACTTTTGTTGCAGGACGGAATAGGAGCTCTGTTATTCTTTATGTGAATGGTATGTGGCCCCACAACAAATGTTTTGACTGTATTTATTACTCAGTGGTTTTCCGATTTTTATATGGCTTCTCTGGAATTCTAACTCTTCAAAGGAAAAAAAATTCAAAGAGATCATTTGGAACACTACCAAATTCCTCATGTACACAACTGTTTCTCGCCCTGTTGAAGTAGCTGGCTAGTGGATGAAAATAGCATAGCAGTTCTTTTCCTATGGTATTTTTTTAGGCCAGAAAATTCTTGAGTCTAAATAAAACTACTTTGTTCATATGGGCAGACATGCCTTTCCAGAGTGATCAACCTAACAATTCTTGGACACATTTTGACAGAAACACTTAAACCAACACAGCTAATTATGTTAAGGCACTTGCTGCTAAATCATTCCCCCTGTATCAAGAATGAGGGCAGATTTTCATAGACACAAAACATTAGGAATAATAAGGGTTTGTTTTGGTTGTTTAATTCTCTGCAAGTAGTTTTCAATCACTAATAATATCAATAACGAGATTTCTCTCTCTTTCCCTCTTTCTCCTATCTCTCTTTTCCACCTCACTTCCCCCCAATTTTCAGCTCCAGAGCCACCCCAGATTATTCGGGAGCTAGAACCAACTACTGTGGAGTCTGGCAAACCTGCCCGCTTTTGTGCTATTGTATCAGGCAAACCCCAGCCCAAAATTTCCTGGTACAAAGATGATCAACAGCTTTCTCCAGGCTTCAAGTGCAAATTTCTTCACGATGCACAAGAATATACTCTATTGCTGATTGAAACCTTCCCTGAAGATGAAGCAGTGTACACCTGTGAAGCGAAAAATGACTATGGAGTAGCTACAACTTCAGCTTCACTTTCAGTCGAAAGTGAGTTTCCCATGCTCTTAACAGCCTTTGTGAAATGAAATTTTCATTCTTCATCTTTAAAAATCCCTTTTTTCTCTTTTTCTTTAGTCCCAGAAGTTGTCTCTCCAGAGCTAGAAATGCCAGTGTATCCACCTGCTGTCATAATACCACTTCGTGACACTGTTACATCTGAGGGACATTCTGCTTGTTTTCAGTGCAGAGTTACTGGAACAGGTGGGTTTAATGACATCCTATACATCTCTCCACCTCTCAAAATTTTTTATCTTGAACTCAGAAAAAAATTCAGCAATATCTGTGCTCAGATCAGTCTTCCCCTAGAAGTACAGATATTTGATACACACACAGAACCAAGTGTTCCTGACAAGTTTCAGTTAAGCACATCAAAGCATGGAAGTTTTAAACTGTCATAAACATATTAAGTGTTTCTAAAAAGATATGTTTATCATAATTTCTCATAGTTTATCTTTGGAAACTTCTCAGCATTTTAAATGCTAACTGATGTTGGAAAACTGTCAGTGAGTAAGATGCAGAATTTCATGGGACAAAAGCAGTACTGGTCAAATGAACATGATGGAATTTCTGAAGACACACACTGCCAAGTCCTTAACTACACTAACTGACTGAAACTGTGGCTCAACCATTCTCCTAATATTTCTAAATATCATTCTGCAAACACTAAACTCTGGTTACTTTCTTTATCCTAGCATAAAAAGTGTTTGCTAATTGTCCTTTTAAGTGTAGATTTTACTTAAATAAGTTTTTTCAATTTAGATACACAGAATGTCATTCTGCAATTAAATTATCTTTTTCCTTAACACACAGTCAAATAAAGCTATTTTTCTCCACTTAGCAAATGGCCTTTAGTATGACTACTAGTGAAATATTCACATAGTAAACTGCAGAGTAAGATCCAGTTCACAACCCAAAGAATTTAAAATTATTAATTATTTCAAGACAACGAAAACTTAAAATTCAAAAATAATTCTATGTGGCAGCTCTATAAAAATCAGTACAAATTGGTTATACGCATATATATGCAAATATATATAATTTGCATTACCATCCCTTGAAATAAAACTCCAGTTTTTTTTTTTTTTTTTAAAAAAGCTTTAGAACAAATCTGATTCTGCTTCAGAAAATATATGTTGTAAATACTGGCCCACCCTTTGTGCAATGCATGCTAGTTTAATTTTTTTTTTAATAGAATTGTATTTATGTGATTGTGGAAGCTGCATTTACAGCACAGACTATAAGGATCCTTTCCTCTAGATCAGCCACCATAGAATCATTTAGGTAGAAAAAGACCTCAAAGATCATCAAGTCCAACTATTAACCCAGAACTGCCAATTCCAGAAATAAGCCATGTCCCTAAATGCCAAATGTACATGGCTTTTAAATACCTCCAGGGACTGTGACTCTACCACTTCACTGGGCAGCCTGCTCCAATGCTTGACAACCCTTGCAATGAAGAAATTTTTCCTATTGAAATTCTCCTTTATTGAATACTCTATCCAAATGCATTTGCATACCTCTCACTTGTGTTACAAAAACCTTTTATATTAGGTTAGGTAACACGTGATTGCAAGTACAGTTGTTTAATGGTAGGCATTGTGCAATTGGCTATTGAAAACACTCCTCTGATAACAGTAATAGCACACTACTAGAGTAACAACATAGGATTCATGATGTAGTACAGTCACAGATGGAGAGAAAAAGCTAAAATCTGCTTTAATTCACTCCCATGTCTACAAGAATCTGTACAAGTAATACATTTTATATAGGAATATATAAATCTTTCTTGAGAAACATGACTAACAATATTTGCAACAAAAAGAGGGAAGGTGCTGTGCTTAGCAGAAGAATGATCTGTTTTAATTTCTTAACCTGACTAACTCAAGCTAGATATTTTAAAGCCTGTTTAATCATTCAACTGTACCAAAATCACTTTTTAAAAAAAGATACTTTCTCTCACTTTACCCACACCAAAATATTTTTAAATTCTTACACTAACAGAGTCAATTGATTGACTCTGTTGACACAACAGAGTTATTGATTTTTACTCAATAATATATCAGCACCAGAATCAGTTTTCCCACACAAATATTTCCCGTGCACAAATCAAAACCCAAAGCAACCAGTAGGTCACTTTCCACTCATCATACTTTACCAGAATAATACAAGGCACATTTAAATTTAGATGTTTGAGTTGAATACTTTTGAAAGATATAAATATAAAAATAGCATTTACTTGCTAGTATAATTTCATAACTTTGACCTTTTTGCTTTCTAACTTTTGCCTGAGCAGATCTGAAAGTGTCCTGGTACAGCAAAGAGAAGGAGATCAAGCCATCACGTTTTTTTAGAATGACTCAATTTGAAGACACTTACCAGCTGGAGATTGCTGAAGCTTATCCAGAGGATGAAGGAATCTATACCTTTGTGGCGAGTAATTCTGTAGGCCAAGTGACCAGCACTGCCACCTTGAAGTTAGAAGGTACACTGTGCCATTAAAGACCTTGTTTGTTCAGGTCATGTTCCAATAATCATCTTAATATACACTGATACTGATATGTGAGTTGTTTTCTGTCATGTTGTCTTTTAACTCCATTAATTGCTGCCATTTACAATGTCCAAGCTTACATTTATGTCTCCAAAATATATGTCATGAACAGAAAAAAGTATTTCAAGATTTTTTCATGTTCCATGCCCCCTTTTCATTTACTCCAGTCTTAAAATCTGTCATGCACCAAAGATGGTAAAAACTTTCTTTCTAATGGACTTTTTTTGCTTACACATTCTTTGATTTGCCTTGTGAAGACAATCTAGTAGTTTTTGTATGAAATAAATTACTTTGAAGGTTTTAAAAAGCATCTCAAATGGAGGTATGTAACAAGTGCTTGGGCAACTGAAAAGAAATCCTTCACGTTCATATGAATTAGTGAAACATTGATCAAAATTTTAGAGCAGAAGTACTGTTTGGAGAATTTGCTGTTCTATATTGTTCTGGATATTAATTAACCATAAATATTTTGTTTTCTTTTTGCAATAGATTTTATAAATGATGAATGAGAATAATTCATGCTGTTAAGTTGTGAGCTAGAAAAAAAACTTGAATGAGAGAAAAAATTCATTGTAGCGTAGAGTAAGGAATTAAAAGTTGGCATGCTTCTTTTCAGGATTTAAAAATGTTGAAGAAGTTACATCAGAGTCCCCTTGGCATGTTTCTTCATCTGTTTCACTTAAGGAGGAATCTGTTGGCCAAAGGCCCACCTTTATCCAGCCTATTTCAAGCTGCAGGGTGTGCAGCGGGGAATCAGTCAGATTTCAAGCTAGAGTCTCTGGCAGGCCCAAACCAAAAATCCAGTGGTTTCATAACCAACAACTCATGTTGCCAAAAAAAGACTTAGTTTTCCACTTTGATGAGTCTACAGGCACAGCTATACTGATAATAGTAGATGCTTTCTTAGAGCATGCTGGCCAATACTCTTGCAAGGCAAGAAATAGTGCTGGAGAAACAACTTGTACAGCTACACTTACAGTGACTGCAGAAGGTAAAGCCCCATTTTTACTTCAAAGGGATTCAATTTGTTGCATACCACACTTTCATGCTGTTACTAATTTTTTCCTTGTTTCACACCTTTTCTTTCCCACCTAACTTTAATAGAACCCTCAGTAACCCAGCCACTCTCATTTCTTGTCTTTAAGATGTAACACTTGGAAATTTTCAAGTTTGTATCTCAATATAGGTCAAAGAATAGAAATGCTTTAATGAAGGCATTCAGGATTTTAAAACAAGTGGTTTAATGATCTTTAGAGCAGTGACTGAGGTATTTTGCACTATTCTGTAGGAAAAAAAAAAAAAGATAAAAAAGAAAATACCTCCTTTAAAAGTGCCATAAGTGTCCAATACTAAAATGGACCACTTTGGGGAAAGAAGAGACAAGAATCAACTGAGTATCAACTGCATGACTAGCTTAGGGATCACTTGTCATTCATACATGTGAATGGATAACTTCTGTGTCAACAGAGTAGTACGTCTGGCATGCTGTGTTTTCAAATGAAGATCATTCATTTTCATCTTCCATGCTGTTTGATTTTGTTCAGAGCATGGCTCAGTAAAGTTCTTTAGACACTAATGTTGTTTTTGTTACTTGATTACACAGTGCAAGCCCTAGATAGGCAAAGTTCTGGGAAAGATGTAAAAGAGTCTATCCGGTCACAGTCTATATCAGAACTTCATGTTTCTCCTCTCACAAAGAAGAACACTGCAACTTATCAAAAAGAATTTAAATCAGTGCAACAACCATCACAGGAATTGCGTGTACAGGTTTTTGAAAGTGTATCAGAAAGTTTGACAATGAAGGCTACATCAATTGAAGAAATCAAAGCCGTGCACACCTCAGTTCTTTCCCAAACATCTCAGAGCACCAAAATCTCTATGACGACCTCTCAAGAAAAGAAAGATGCCCCTCCAAAGATTCTCTTGCAACTGAGAGACCTAACTGTGAAATGTGGTGACACTGCTCAGTTCATATGTGCCCTAGAAAATGAATTCTATGAGTTTCTTTGGGCCCACGAAGGTAAAAAGATAGAATTGTCCGAAAAATTGAAGATATCACAAAACGGAAATGTTCTTCTGCTTACAATCCTAACTGCCCAGCTGTCAGACCAAGGACTGTACAGTTGTACTGTGTATAATGACTATGGAGGGACAACAACTTCAGCAATACTAACTGTCAAAGGTGGTTATCTGACTTTTAACATTATCACTTACTTTTTGCAGCTTCATTATAACTGCCTAGAGCTCACTCCTACTACCTTTATTATCAGCATTTAATTGAGAAAGCTCTGGTAATAATGCTCTGAGGTTTTTCCTCCACATTTACAGCTCTATTTGTAAGTGACATGTGCAGTACTGGGAAGCTGGTACTGTAACTTTGTGCCTCTTCCCATAAAGTCACAGATGTCTCAGGCTTTTTATTCCTCATATCCTTCGTGATATGCAGTAAAGTAAAACAGGCTTGTAGGATTTTTTATATTTTGTTAATTCCTGAAGCAGGAGTTTAAGGAAAAAAAGAATGCCAGATGCAATTCTGAATTAGATACCAGGTCATATCTAACTCCAGCATGTTTCCAACAAATCCAAGATTCCAACTCCAAAGTTAGCAATATAAATTAATATGACTTGAAAGGATTAATGGATGCAAGTATTGTATCACTGCAACACTGAACTGTCTTTTCCCTTTCACTTTTCCTAAGATATAAGTATTTACTTTTTGCTTAAATTCCTTTTACCTCTTCCTGACATCCATGTATTAAAATGTTAGTAGTTATCACTAGTGAAGACCCAAAAATGTATTATTACCACAGGTGACAGTATTTCTGATGAGTTCATAGGAATCAAGACCAGGAAACTAAGTTGAATAAGAAAAAAGGCATTGACCCTCTTGATCTGGCTCTTAATTACTGAAACTTCTTTCTTCACTACAGAGCTGCCAAAAGCACTTTACATAATCTTCTGCTGCTACTTTCCAAATTAAGGCCCTAAATTAGAAGCAAATATGTGCTTTTTTTTTATTCACTGTGGATCAAAATTTGGTCCCATTGAAGACCCACAGGCTTAACTGGTACCTAGAACGAGCCTAACAGGAATAGAGCTCTTAAATGTGCCATCACTCACCTTTAATAGCACTGTTTTAGCACTAATATATGGCATATTCTATCAATACTAATCACTGGGTTTTCTCCCCATAAGTATAAAGATGTTTTTTTATCCCTGCAAAACATCTGACCTAATCCTTTTCCTAACTTTATTCTTACCTAGCAAAAGAAGCACAAGCCAAAGCAGTAACAAAAATTACTCTTGAATCAGATTCTAAAAGCTTTAAAGCAGCCAAAGATTGTCAGATTAAAGCATCTGAAGTTAAGCAAGAATCTTCAAAGAAAACCTCAAGCTTGTTTATATCTACATCCCAAAGACCACATGAAACTGAGAAGCAAAGAAACAGAGTATACTATCCTGACGTTGTGCCATGTGAAGACATCACAGAAACTGATGCCAAAGCACCAGAGTTCCTTGAAACTCTGCCTTCAGAAACCACTGTAAAAGAAGGGGATGATGTGTTTCTCTTTTGCATAATGCAAGGTGTGCCTACACCTTGCGTAGTCTGGCTGTGCAATCAGCTAATAGTTGAGGAGTCTGCCCTGTGCTCCCTAAAACACGATGGGCCACTGTGCAGTTTAAGATTGTTGAAAGTTGGTCAGGACCACGAGGGTATATACAAGTGCAGAATAGTTAACCCTGCAGGACAAGCCGAGTGCAGCACCCATCTGAAAGTGACAGGTTGGCAATTGCATGTTCCTTCCAAGTACCAATTCCTCATGCATAGCATCATAATTGCATTCCACCATATTCATTCCCTAGGAGATGATAAAGAATGAGAAGTATCTCGGTAGTTTGTGGATTGTTGAATGTTTTCTTCAGGGATTTACAGCATGAAAAAGGCATGTTGTTTTAGAAACTTTCCCCCATCCTGCAAAAAGAAAGCAAATCTTACAGAAAAATGTACATTGCAAACAAGTCTGAAAATATTTGATTACTTTATTCTCAAAATTTATCAAGTGTTTGAATTGTTTGGCATGCATTTATGTGTGTGTGTGTGTGTGTGTGTGTGTGTACATGTGGATATATGTCTATTTGCAAAACAGATTGGACATTCATACTATATAAATTGTTGGCTGGCACTTTTAACAGCTATAACTCAAAAATCTTTGTCTTTTTTATTCTAGCTCCTGAAAAAATTGTTCATGAGAAGCTAGAGGAAGAGGTTGAAATGGAAGTGAAAGGTACAATAACCAATGAGAATAATTATTACCAGTAATTAGCAATGTTGTGGAAAGGTTTTATCAGCTTCCATGAAGTGTCTGATGGGGAAAGACACACTTTAAAGCATATTGGAACATGTTGCATGTTTGTTTTGATATGCAAAGGGTTACCTGCATTATAAGGTTATTTAAGTTTTAAAATATGTTTAAAACTTCAAATCTATAATTGTGCAGCCATATTTTTTAACTTTTACTTCATGCTTTGCAGCCGTTCACAGAGCTCATATATGTTCAATTTCCTTTTGAATGCATGGAATAGTTTACTTCAGAAGGAAGTTATAAAAATCTTAATTGTTTTACTTTTAAACAAGTTAGCAGCCTAACATTAATTGGTTCAATGGACACTGTTGGATGGATAGATGAAGTATACTAGAGAGCATTTGTTGTTTAGGTTATGTGAAAGCTACACATTCCCATTGATTCCTCGCACCTTTTTTTACATACATTAATTCATCATTATACATCTCTTACCCTGGCTTGCAGATAGCATACGTGGTTCATGTTGCTTGCTTTTTCCCCTGTGCATAACACTGTGAAGTTAGTGGCTGTATTAGTTCGAATAAACGCCTTCTCATTTCATGTTACTTACTTTTTAAAAAAATATATTTCAAACTATTTTTTTCAATTGTTTGAACATATCTACAAACAGAGGGGTCAGAAAGGGCGTTTATTCTACTGTCTGCAAGTCAGGTAAGATTTTCTTCTTTGCCACCCAAAGACACACAGCTTTTCCAGGCAACAAAAACATATACGCAGAAGAACATGTTATTTTGAAATTCTTTTTTTGCTTGTTCAAGAAGAAATTTCCAGTCTGAAGAAAGAACAGACAACGAACGATTTTCGTGTCAATCTTTAAAACAGAGCAAGGCGTTGCGTTTATTCGAACAAATATGGTGAGTGAATTACTTTTTTTTCCTGGGTGTGTGATGAAATCTCTTGCATGCCCATTTTTTATTTCAATACATTGCTACTTTTTTACAACCAGGTGGTGGGCAGAGCGTGACATGGTGTAACCAAGTCTCCTTCTCTTGCAGAACAGCGCAGCCTGGACTTCGAGGGACACGGCACAGCGGCGGTGCTGGCTTGCCCCCAGAACCGTAAACCCATCTTCACACAGGGACTGAAGTGCAGGTCTGTCTTGGAGGGGGACCCCGCGTTCTTCCGGTGCAAGCTGGTGGCATGCCCGGCACCGCACATGGCCTGGTTCCACAACAACCGGCCCGTGCTCCAGGACTGCCGCAAGGTGATCCGCACCGAGAGCACGGAGCACACGCACTGCGCCAGCCTGGAGCTGCGGGACGTGCGGGAGCACGACGCTGGCAGCTACAGGGTATTTGCCATTAACACCGAGGGCTCAGCCGAGTCCACCGCCTCGCTGCTGGTGGCCCGCAGAGGGGAGCGGCGGGGCCCGGCTCCGGCCGGGAATGCGGAGTGGATGCGGCGGGGCTGGGGCTGCGTGCTGCAGCAGCGGCGGGAGGAGCGGCTGCGGGTGGTGCTGCGCTGCACCGGCTCCCCCTTCGACAAGGGGCAGGAGAATGAGCCCGGGCACCTCGCACCAGCCCGGGGCAAGGTACGAACCATCCGTTTCCAGAGCCTGCCGCTCGGGGGGCCGTGCCGCCCCGGGCTGGCGCACAGTAGGGAGCACAGGGGCACAGTGGCTAATGCTGAGGAGCTGCTGGATGAGGAGACCCGCTGGAAGCTGCAGAAGCTGCGGGAGGCAAAGAGGGCAGCGCTGCAAAAGAAGCAGGAGTTCCTCATGTCCGCGCCCCAGGAGGCACCTCCTGGGCAGCCCGGCCCACGTAAGGTGGCTGCCAAAATGGTTGGCTCGAAACCCCTCACAGTGCAGGTAGTGAAGCAATATTCCAGGTCCAAGGAGCTGGGGGAGAAATGGCAGGTGCAGGGTGGGCTCCTGGAGCCCTGCCCACCCCTCTTTGTACAGGAGATCAAGCCCCAGGAAGCTGTTGAGGGACAAAGATGCTCTTTCTCCTGCCTCTTCCACGGCCGCCCACAGCCCACCGTCACTTGGTACAACAACGACAAGCCCGTGGGGCGCATCCAGGGCACTGCTGTTCACACCACGGGGTGCTGCTCCACGCTGACCTTCCCATCTGTGCTCCCACAGCATGGTGGCACTGTCACCTGCGTGATCTTCAACCCTCTGGGCACAGTCAGCACCTCAGCTGGACTCCATGTGAGGCGGAGAATGCCAGCCTATAAGTACACAAAGAAGGAAAAGGAGGAGGTGAAAGTGGAGGAGAAGAAAGAGGAGGAGAAGGTGAAGGAGGAAAAAAGGGAGAAAGAGAAGAAGGAAGAGGAGAAAATGAAGGAGGAGGAGGAGGAAGAAATTGGTCTGGTCCTTGCAGCAGAGAAGGGACTGCCAAGTGCAGGTCCGGACTCAGACTTGCTGTCGTTACCTGTGGAAATCAAAATCACTGCCCCCACTCCAACACCAGAGCAAGACACAGAGATGAGAGAGATCTCACGAGTCTCTCCAGAGCGGGCTGCTTCCACCATAAAGCACAAATTTAAGTTTTCATTTGATGTGGGAAATGAACCACCCCAAATTGTGACAGAAGCCCCAGCACATGTTCATTGCTGTGAAGGAGAGGAAGTGGTGTTGGAGTGTGCTGTGTCTGGGCAGCCCCCACCGGTTGTGAGCTGGTCCTTGAATGGCCAGAGCCTCTCTGTCAGTGAGAGACTGAGCTTTGAAGAGGGCCAGAACGGCACATACCGCTTACACCTTCAAGAGGTCTCTGTCACAGATGCAGGGAGATATTGTTGTGTGGCCACAAACATGGCTGGAACAGCACAGACTGCCTCTGAGCTCACAGTGCAGCCCAGGGCACCCAAGCTGTATAGCAGGGGTGAAGGCACTGAGGAACTGCCTGCCATGGACCATGTTCTGCGCCTCCAAGGCCTCAGCATGCTTGGTAAGGATGAAGAACAAATTGCATGCCCCAAGGAGGAGGAAGCCCACCTACCCTGGTCCCTGAGGTTGTCTCCACCTCCTGGTGAGCAGTTGGAAGATTGTGAGGAAACACCTCACATCAGGGAAAGTGAGGTGGAGGAAACAATGGTGCTGGATATCAAAGAAGTTTATGCAAGGCAAGAAATGGGCAATACAGAAGAAAGGGTGAGTTATACAGATGGTATTTCTGAGATGAGGCGGAACAGGGGAAAGGCTGTCTCTGAGGAACACAGCTTTGGTATTGATACCACTGAATTGCACCCTGCTATGTCTGGGGAAGGATGTGAATTGGTGGCCAAGGACTCAGGTCACTTTTCTGAGGAGCTGGAGCCTGAAGGAGGCAAGGTGCTACCACATATAGATACTCTGTCCTGGGACATCTTGAAGTCACCATTTACGGAAGTGCAAGGGCAAACACATGCTCCTGAGCAGTCTGGTCTGGCAGGGGAGTGTAAGGATTTATCACTTATGGACATGCAAGAGCAAATACATGCTCCTGAGCAGTCTGCTTTGGCAGGGAAGGGGAAGGATTTCTCATTTATTGAAGTGCCAGAACAAATACATGCCCCTGAGCAGTCTGCTCTGGCAGGGGAGTGTAAGGATTTCTCACTTACGGAAGTGCAAGAACAAATACATGCTCGTGAGCAGTCTGCTTTGGCAGGGAAGGGAAAGGATTTCTCATTTATGGAAGTGCCAGAACAAATACATGCTCCTGAGCAGTCTGCTTTGGCAGGGAAGGGGAAGGATTTCTCATTTATGGAAGTGCAAGAACAAATACATGCCCCTGAGCAGTCTGCTCTGGCAAAAGAAGGTAAGGATTTCTCATTTATGGAAGTGCAAGAACAAACACATGCCTTTGAGCAGTCTGCTCTGGCAGGGGAGTGTAAGGATTCACCATTTATGGAAGTGCAAGGGCAAGCACGTGCCCCGGAGCAGTCCGCTCTGGCAAGGGAGTGTAAGGTTTCACAATTTTTCATTCCTGTATCACCTGTGGTGCAAGACAGAAGTGATGTCTGCACAGAGTGTGATGCCCCTGCCGGGGAGGTAGTGACTCCTGATGTGCCTCTTGTGGAAGAGCCAAGTGTGCCCCACCTGCAGGACCACGTTGCAAGCGCCCCCACAAAGGAGGAGTTTGGCTTTTATGAATTCCATGCAGGAGAGCAGCAGGAGGAACAGGACAAGGAGCAGGAGAGATCAGTTGGTATTGAACAGGACATTAAAGCTGATGATAATCTTTGTAAAGAAGAAGTGATTGATGATGGTGATGCCACGCACTGGAAGATAGAAAGTGACAGGGACATGGTGCAAGAAATTGAGTCTGATGTGTACAGCCCTTCTTTGAATCTAATCCCCACTCCTCCTG
This sequence comes from Haemorhous mexicanus, assembly GCF_027477595.1. Taxonomy (NCBI): domain Eukaryota; kingdom Metazoa; phylum Chordata; class Aves; order Passeriformes; family Fringillidae; genus Haemorhous; species Haemorhous mexicanus. Next base: position 22,847,043 of record NC_082348.1, on the reverse strand, counting down.
GCATAGAGAACTCAGATCAGGTTTTTACTGAGAATGCTGAAGAAGTGGAAGAGGTGCATTTCAGAGAGCAGCTGTTGCCCTCTGAGCCTGACACTGAGATCATATTTGATCTGAAGAAGTTTGCAGAGCCTTTCCCAGCTGCAGAGACTGTGCACACAGAACAGGCACAAACCCCCACAGCGCTGGAAAGTGGGGAGGTCATCACTGGGATCGACTCCTCAGTGCACCAACGTGATGTGCTTGAAGGAGAGATGTCTCTGAGTGAGGAGCTGCGTCAGAGCTACAGGATCCAGCAGGAAGAGGAAGATGCCCAGGAAGATGCCCAGGAAGAGGAAGAGCCAAGAGAAGTCACAACAGCTGATTTGCAAACCCCTAATGGGGACCTTGGCAGTGTCATGATATCTGCTGAAGAGGGACAGGATTCAAAGATGAGTGTCTGTGGAGAGGACTCACTTCAAGAAAAAATTAATGAATTACTAGAGGAGCCCACACCAGGTTTCCAAAGAGGAGTTCAGGAAACACATGTTTGGGAGAGTGGGGAACGACTGGAGACCACAGACTCCCAGAGTGACAGCTTCATTATAGACTTGAAAAAAGCTGCACATGAAAAGAAACCCCAGGCTGGGCATCAGGCTGAGGAAGATGGTGGTTCTGAGACAGAAAAGTTCTTTGAGCCAGGAAGGAGCAGCTTCACCTGTGAGATGGAAAGCACAGATTCCCCTGAGGAGATGCTCAGAGACATCCAGCAGGAACCAAACACAACCAAGGGCTTCTCTTTGGGGAAACTCATACTTGGGTTAGAAATGGATGATCCCGTGGCACAGAAGGAGCAAAGGAAGGAGTCTTGGGACAAGAAGAGGACTTCCACTGAGGAAGCCTCTGAGAATAGCCTGGATGGAGAAGAAATGTGGGAGGATACTTCTGCAGGTCCAGAGCCCAGTGCTGTTCAGATCTCAGAGCTGGAGCCTGATTTGTCCCTGGCCAATTATTTAAGATCCACAGGGATATATGAAATTCCAGCTCTCAAAGGCACAGTTCAGAAGGAGCAGCAGGAAGCTATAACTTCACTGGAAGTAGAGGAGGTTACCTTCAGCACGGTTTATGACTATTACAACAACCATCAGGAATTTGCCCGGCCCTTCTCTCCTGAGTCAGAAATGTCTATAGAGCTGGAGAGTGGGAGCAGAGAGGAGTCACCTGATTCAGACCGCTTCTACACACCTCCCTCCTCCGTGGAAATCTTCGAAACTGCTTCCTCAGCATCCTACCACACGCCACTCAGCACACCCGAGCGCTACTCCACGCCGTCCGAGGGCTCGGGGTACAGCACGCCGCCCGAGCGCTACTCCACGCCGTCCGAGGGCTCGGTGTATAGCATGGCCCCTGAGCACTACCCCTCACCTTCTGAGAGTTCAAAATGCAACACGCCCTCAGAGCAATATTTCACACCCTTTGAGGGACCCTACTCTGCATCAGGGGACAGCACGCCACCAGAACGCTACCGGACACCCACTGGGGAGTATATGGATGCCTTGACCATGCTCCCCCTCTGCGAGAGGAGGCATCAGCCTCCAGACCAGCCCCAGTCAAATGGGTTTATGACCCCCTGTGAAGCCCTGGAGCCATCAGGCAGGGACAGGCCACCAGCATTCCTCAAGGCATTGAGCGGGAGGAGGTTGTATGAGGGCAGCACACTGATGTTTGTGGCTGAGGTGGTGGGTGTGCCCAAGCCAGGAGTGAAGTGGTATCATAATAAATCTCTGCTGGAGCTGGATGAGAGAGTGCAAATAGAGAGGGACGGGGACAAATATATTCTGGAAATCACTAATGTCCAGAAAGCTGATGAAGGACAGTATCTGTGCCATGCAGTGAACATTGTCGGGGAAGCTAAAAGTCTTGCAGAGGTGGAGGTTTTGCCTGAAGATGGACGGTCACTGGCACTGCCACCCCCTGTCACCCACCAGCATGTTATACACTTTGACATGGAGCAAAGCACATCTTCGAGGTCCCCTTCACCACAGGAAATCCTCCTGGAAGTAGAGCTGGATGAAAATGAAGTGAAAGAATTTGAGAAGCAGGTCAAAATCATAACCAGTCCTGAGTTTAGCCCAGACAAGAAGAGCATGGTGGTTTCCCTAGATGTACTTCCACTTGCCTTGTTAGAACAAGCTGCAGGCTTGGCAGCAGGGGAGAATGACGATGTAAAAATTGATTTCCAAGTAACTGAAATGCCTCCACGCTTTGCTGTGCCCGTTACAGATATCAAGGTGACAGAAGGCTTGGATGCAGTATTTGAGTGTGTTGTTACAGGCACTCCTGTCCCAGTAGTTCAGTGGTTCAGAGGTGACACGTGTGCGACACCTGGCACGGGGAAGTATGTTGTGAGTCAGGACGAGGGACTTCACAGTCTGAAGGTCAAAGCTGTAGGACCTTCTGACAGTGGCTTGTATCGCTGTCGGGCAGTTAATAGGCTGGGAGAAGCAACGTGCAAAGGCTCCCTTGTGGTCGTGGCTCAGCAGGAAGCAAATGCGGTGAGCAGTGAGACAGTCACAGGCTGTGAACCACACAGGTCCCAGAAGTGTGACTTGCTTTTGAGTACAACTGTGAGCCCAGGTGACCAGTCAGAAATAGAGCTGGAATTTGAGTTTGAGCCGCACAGAGATGACTCAGAAAAAGCAATCCAGCTGCTCGCAGTGACTCAACAAGAGCAGGAAGTGGAAGGGGAGAAGCGTGTCAACATTAGTTTTGATGTGTTTGCAGAGCCATCCGAAGAGGAACGGGTTGAGTTTAGGGCAGAGGACTCAGAGAGCTGCAGCTTTGAGTTCCAGGTCACAGAAGCTCCTCCCAGATTTGTGAGGCTCATTTCTGACTACAGTACATTTGTAGGTGCCTCGGTGTGCTTCCAGTGTCTTGTGACTGGTTCCCCCCGTCCCAGTGTCCGCTGGTACAAGGATGGGGTGTTGTTGGAAGGGGATAGGTACTGTGCACAGGAAGAGCAGAACGGCTTGCACAGTCTTACCATTGAAAACCTGATGCAGAGTGACAGTGGGCAGTACAAATGTATAGCTACTAACAGGGCAGGAACTGCTGAGACTTGTGCTGTGTTAACGTTATACTAAATTTCCATAATTTGTTTCAGAGTCTGTCTTGAAATATTAAGTGTTTTTCTGATGTTGTTCACTGCAGGTAAAAATGCAGCACTAATTTTAGGGGCATTGTTTTCATCTCTTTAAGGATGAAAACCACTCTATGGGCATACTTGTATTTCACTTAGATTTGCCTTCTTTGGGGAATTTAAGTGAGATTTAATCCATGCATAGATTTTGTGCACACTTTCTGCACTGAGGGATATTTCAGACTCCTTCTACGCTCCTTGCTCATTCTTGTAAAGATATTTTAATTGACACTCATTTGCGTAGGACTAATATTTTTTGTATAATGTACATATACCTGTGTGTCTGTAACAGTGCAATCACTATTGTTTTATGTAAGCTAGAAATCACCTGAAAATGTAGACACCACCTTTTTCTTGTGACCAGAAGGTATGGAACACTAACTTATGCTTGCTGTTTAGTTTGGGTATAGTTCTGTTAAAGAACTCCTTAAATTGGTATTCCCCCTTCTCGCATTGTTGTGCCAGAACGTGATTCAAATCCTGTTTATGGTTTCTATCACTGCAAAATTCTTACATTTATGGGCCTCTTTCATGGAATTAAATGCCTTTTTAAAGTAATTGAAATTATGCTGTTGCAAGAAAAAGCAGAGCAATGGGAAGAAAAATGAAAATTTTGCACTAGTAGAGACTGAACAGGATTTTCTTCTCTATTACCAAGTAATAAACATGAAAGCATATTTTGTACTATATTTTTAGAAGTTAAAGGGGAAGGTCAAAGGGAGCGTAATAATAACAAATCAATTATGTTACTGTAAATTCATTAAAATTATTTTGGTTGTCCCTGTATTCCAGTGTCATTTGTAAAAAATGCATAGTAGTAAAAAAGTAAGATATTTTCATGCAGTATTCTTGTTTCACATTAGAACTGCATCTCTACATTTCCTTTTTTCTCTCTTTTTTTTTATTATTAAGAACATTTAAGTGTGCTATGTATTGAGATGACCAGAAACAAGGGGAATATATTCAGTTGTTATGTGTGGCATTTTCTCAGCACAGGAGATTTTTACATTAATGTTCTCAATGTGAATATATATTTTTATATTTAAAGTAATGCTAATATTTAGGAGGAAGCAGAAGTAGCTGACATAATTAAATCAAAATTTTAAATCTATCTTACATAAGCAATAATAACTTAAGAAAATCTGTTAAATGGACGAAAGTTATTAATTAACATTTCTCAGAAGCTAAATGACTCTCTAATGCACATACCAGCTTTCCAGTCACCTATATGTCAAGATGAGATCTTGAGTTCAAAATCCCTAAGCAAAAATTGGTTTTACTTTGCTTGCCTGTTAATGAGATTCTTCCAGTTATTTACAAATTGTTGTCAGTTGCCTTTCAAACAGCTTTAAGCAGAGTGATGACTTGAAGCATAAAAGCTACTCCTATAGTGTGTTCGGTTATGTTCATACCATTTCTTATTTCTGAGTTTGATGTGTCCTCGCACTGAGACCACCATGTCTCAAAAAATTTGTTCTTTTTTAAGACTATCCTATCACTCACCTGGGATACTAATTTTTGTTCAAAAGATTCACCTTGCCCAATCATGTTGCCTGATAAAAATTTAAAATCAGGAGTGGCAAGTTCTAATAACCCGGTATCCAGGCAAAATGACTGAAGTGTTTAGGCTGATGCAAATGTGTCACTTCAGTGTCTTCAGTTCTGAGCCCTCGATAAATATTTAAGATTTGTATATTAAAAGGCAGAGCTAATTGTGCTTTCTGACAGGTAATGGTGGTAGGAAAGGGAAGCATGGCTGTCTGACCCAATGTTGCACTGGGAAAGAATTACTCCATGATGTGTCCTTAATCCATTCCTTGTGTAGATGTGTAGCACTAACTGGTTCATTAGACAGCAGAGGGAGGTTGGCATGAGTTGTCTGATGTTCTATGTCAGCTGGGATGTCAGGGGTCTTTTAGTTCCAAAGTCAAAGAGGTCAGAGGCCCTTTGATTAGGTCCTGCACAATTGTGAAGTGTGTTTATTTTGCATGTAAATCTGAATAATTTTAGAAAAAAGAGGCCCATAACTTGGTTTTTGAGCCATAAGCCACACAGGTCCAAGCTCATATTCACATCTGAAATATATGGCCAAGCATCTTTATCTCTACCCTTGTAGTGGTGTTTGTGGTTTATGTAAATTTATAAGTCTCGGTTTAAGTTTCGTACATTAGCCAGGAGCACCTCGTTCACCTAAGCTACAATTGTTAAATCTGGAATAATCCTAGCTTTGAATGAACTTAGTCTGGGACAACTGGTATAGCTTGACTATCTCTTTTCAAAATTCTGTGGTTTTCATAGGAATGAAAAAGCTCACAATTTTATTTTCAGATTTAATGTTGTCTTCATTTCTACAAAACAAGTATCTTTAAAAAGAATTAAATATGTTTATTTTTCATCACTGTATATTGAATGTTAACATGTATGGTTAATTTGTGAAATAAACATGAAATTATTTAACTCCATCGCTTCTTGTACTTTATTCATTTTACATATCTAAAATTTAAACATATCTAAAATATGAGGAAGTATCTGTATAGTTCTTCTCTCATAAATATCCAGGAATGCATAAAAGTGCATTAATTTTTGCCACACTCCTGTGTATAAAGCGTTCTCCTGTGCTAACACAGGTTTCACTCTGCAATTTTTATATATTTATTTATTTTATTGGCCCAATTCTGCCACCCATTCTCAAATTTATTTGCACAATTTATTACTGTTTTAACAAGCTTGGTAAGTAATGCTGAAGGACTGCACTTTTTTTTTTTTTTTTTTTTTTACTTAAGCATTTCTTCTCTGCAGTTACTCATGCATGCACTGTGCTATGTCATTTATGTTATGGCATTTGTGGCAAGTCTAATAATTACTAAAACCAATGAGAAAGAATTGGGTGACAGAGTTTGTTCTTTTTTATGTTTGTTGTTAGAGTGCAGCAAAAATTCTTATCTCTCCATAAGTTTTAAAATTGAAGACACTGCAATTGAGAAGCTTCTCAGTTACAGTGCCTAGAGACATTACAGTGTCTAGGGACATTAATCCATTCACAATTTTATTCTTTTTTTTAAACTCTTATATCTGTCAAATACTCCGGGCCTTTAGTGAGGAAACTTGACTCAGTGAGGACAGCAGTATTTGATTTCCAAAGGTTTTCCTTGCATCATTCATTTCATGAACTTTTCCGTTCCTAGAAATTCCATATTTCACTGATGTTTCTGTTGTCAGACATCTGCAGAGATGTTCTTGCCTCTGTTTCCTCTCATTTTAAACTACTGTTGGAACTAAAGTTGTCCAATGCATAGATCTATAAATTCAAAAAGGCAAGAAAACAAAAAAATCTTAAGAGTCTGTTCTGTTTTTCTCTGACATTGTGGGAGGTGAAAAATCCGAAGCATTGCCATTCTCTGCCAGTCCACTTCTCTCAGGAAAATCCTCTGATGAAATCTTTGAGTTGGAGCCCCAGCAGGCTGAGAGAACTATGGAGGCAGAAATACAACTGGAACACCCTTTTTCTGCACAAGTAATCAAGGCTGAGCATGGTCTAATCACAGATGTGGGTGCAGCTGTAGCCACTGCTGATGTAGCCTCTGCAGATGTTCTTACAGAGACACCCAGAGAAATACTGAAAAGAAAAGAGAAAAGGGAGGGAAAATGTGAGGAAGAGGGCAGAGAGGGTCTGGAAACTAGAGCTGGAAAGCAAGAGGATGACCTGAGCAAAGAAGGTTATCCCATCATACACAGCAAAGTGGTTAACACTGTTGTGGAGGAGGAGAGTGTCAGTCTGGTGTCTGTCGTAACAAATGTCAGAGAGGTGAACTGGTACTTTGAGGGTAAACTGGTGTCTTCAGGCAACAAATTCAAGTGTTTGCAAGATCAGGACACTTACACACTAGTAATAAGCAAAGTGTGTGGGGAGATTCACCAAGGAGAGTACACCTGTGAGGCGCTGAATCAAGGTGGAAAAAGAGCAACAGCAGCAAAACTCACAGTTGTTAAAAGAGGTTGGATTATGGGGATAAAATAATCCTTTTAATGCACGGCTCTACTAATGAACCTCCCCTACTCTGTGTATCTTTGGACATAGACACAATATTAATACCATCATGCCACTAATCAGAGGGCCCTCTTTCTCTCTGGATTGATAGTCTCCTTTTACCACATTGCAAGGCCTCTCACTTCCATTACCCCAGTCTTTGGTCAGGAACTTTTTTGTTTCATTGCACTAGCATGTTCAGGACAAAGCTGTATCTCAATCCCAACTATTTCTCCTGATAAATGGACCTGCTCTTCCCATTTTTCTCACTGCTGCACCCTCTCGCACTTCTTAGAGTCATTGCACTTCTCATTCACACCATAATTTCTCACAAGTCCAGAATAGATTCCTATATATTTATATCCTATTGCTATTGTGCATTGCTATTTCACTTTATTTTTCCAGTATCACCACTGTTTCCTGATGTCATTATGCACTGTAAGACTGTCTGTCCACTGAGTCTAGTTCTGCTTTCATTTCTTACAGATATTTTTCTTTTACAGTCACTTTATGTGAATTGCAAGTATGTCACCTTTTCGTTTTTTTATTTTTTTCAGTCGGTCAATCACTTAATTTCAGAATGTCAGCAGGCAGGGTTCTGAGTTACTCTCTGCTTCTAATTTCAGTTGCACCGATCCTGAGGAGAAGGCTTGAACCCTTGGAAGTGGCTGTGAATCATGTGGCCAAGTTTACCTGCGAGGTAGAGATGGCTCCCAATGTCAAGTTCCAGTGGTACAAGGGCGGACGAGAGATCTACGATGGGGACAAGTACTCCATTCGCACCTCCAACTACCTCTCCACGCTGGAGATCCCAAGGCCTCAAGTTGTTGACTGTGGGGAATATAGCTGTAAGGCTTCCAACCAGCACGGCAGTGTAAGCTCTACAGCTGTTTTAACAGTAACTGGTAAGTACAGACCTTCAGACTCTTCTCTTTTTCCATAAAATACCTTGGTGTATTTTAGTGATTTCTCGGCTATACTTGAACATGTTTATGGTAGGACTCTTGGTTGCCATCATAATCCATAATCCATACCTAATTTTGGCAGGCAAAAGCATAGAAAAGGAATAACTTTTGAGAATGCTGCTTTTAGGGGCTTTCTGTATGAAGAGAGGGGAATCAGTGTGAAAAAGCTTCAGAGGGAAAGAAAGAAGGGGGAAAGAGAGCAGGAAAAAACAGCATGGGATTGCTTTATGAATTCATTCTTGAAGAAGGTTTGTTTCACAAGAAACACTTTTAAATCTGATTTCTTGGTGTAATAGTCACTGTGTGATTACCCTAGCATCCTAAATTTATCCTGCAACTATACTTGCGACGCAGGTTATGCAGATCTGCATACCTGAACATCTTTGTGCCGTGGCCAAAGGGGAGCTCTGTGACTGGGGAAATAGATCTTCTTAAATAAAAGGAGGTTTAAAGGCTTTCAATTTGCAAGTTTTTTGTCTATTGAGAGCTATACAGCAGGGTTTTTTCTTTAAAGAAAGAAACAAAAGAGCAAAAAGCCATTATCTTTTGGGGGTTTCTTTTATGATGACTTTTTTTACTTTGACTTTTCTCTTTCTGGGAGGAGTCCTTATGTGGTCTTTGCTAAGTGCTAGGTGCTAGAGACTAGAAAAAGGTGCAGGGACAGTGAAATGCATGCAAACTTGCCCATCTTGAGAGAACATGTCAGTCTTGAGGGAGGAATTTAGGGCTTTTTGTTTATTTTCCTTTAGTTCGTACATTGCTCCAGAGATTCAAAATGCCTTCAAGCTCTGGAGCAATACATAGACTGAGGTACAAAACCAAAAGCCAAAATTTATCATCTTTAACACCTCTTATCTCCTTCACTGCTGTTTTCTTTTGCTTAAGAGTGTTCAGTGACAATCTAGCCTCTCTTGGTCTCTGTCTCTGGCAAATGTGGCTCTGTTCCTCTCCTCTTGGTAACATTGAACCCCTTTGTTTTGCAGAGGCATTTCCGCCAACGTTTCTTACCAGACCTGAACCTATTACTACTTTTGTTGGCAAAAGTGCCAAGTTCCTGTGCACTGTTTCGGGCACTCCAGTCATCGACATCACCTGGCAGAAAGATGGGACAACTATTTCACCTTCAGACCACCATAAGATCTCCAAAGTGGAAAATAAACATGTTTTAGAAATTTCCCTTCTTACCGCTAGTGACAGAGGGGTTTACACTTGCAAAGCTTCCAACAAGTTTGGGGCTGATATTTGCCAGACTGAAATGGTGATTATAGACAAGCCCCACTTCATTAAAGAATTGCAGTCAGTACAGTCAGCAGTTAATAAAAAAATACGCCTTGAATGTCAGGTAGATGAAGACAGGAAAGTAACTGTAGGGTGGACAAAGGATGGAAACAAAATCCCTCCAGGCAAAGATTATAAGATTTACTTTGAAGACAAAATAGCCTCACTTGAGATTCCTCTGGCTAAGCTCAAGGACTCAGGCCACTATGTGTGTACTGCTTCAAATGAGGCAGGAAGCAGCTCCTCTTCTGCCAGCGTCACAGTCAGAGGTAAGATAGTTCTCTGCCCCCTTTACCTTTCGTCTTCTTGGCTTCCCCATTTCTTCTTTCACAGGCAAAAGACTTCCTTGGGCTGAAATTACACTGTGAATTCTTCTCAGACCTGCCACCTGGTCCATTCCCTGTAAAGTCTTTTCCCCTGCTGCCTTACAGTGCACCGTGTGTTACTTCAATATTTCTTTCACCAGAGAATCAAGAATTGCTCCTGCCTGCAGGGTAGAGATGGATGAAGAGGGAAAGCAAAACTGCAGAAGCTGCAGCTCAGCAAAGATTATGCTGATCTCTTGTGAAGCTGTATTTTGTTCTTGGTCTGGGAAGCAATCTTTCAAAGCTTTGTATTTCAGCTTTCTTTCCTTTTCCCCCTTTCCTCTTCCCCTTCCCCTTTTTACCATCTCTTCCCCTCTTCCCATTTTCAGAACCACCATCCTTTGTGAAGAAGGTCGATCCATCTTATTTACTGACCCCAGGCGACTCTGCACGCCTTCAATGCAAAATCAAAGGGTCTCCTGAAATCCAGGTTACTTGGTTCAAGAACAATAAGGAAATCCATGAAAGTAACACGCACAGGATGTCCTTTGTCAATTCTGTGGCTGTGTTAGATATTTTGGAAATGAAAGTTGATGACACTGGGACCTACTCATGTGAAGCTGTCAACGAGGTTGGAAGTGACAGTTGCACCACCGAAGTGGTTGTCAAAGGTCTGTCCTTCTTGTTGCTGCCAGTCACATTCTTGAGAAAAACCTTCCTTCTTTTTTTGGTTTTGTTTGGTTTTTTTTTTGCATGGTTGACTAATTCTTTCTTACTGCTTTTATAGAGCCACCATCTTTCATCCGAACACTTGAACCTGCAGAGCTAGTGAAGGGAACAAACCCCATTCTTCAGTGTGAGGTTGCTGGCACTGGACCCTTTGAGATTAGCTGGTACAAAGACAAGAAGCAGATTCGCAGTAGTAAAAAATACAGGTTGACCTCTCAGAAGGCTGTTATTTCTTTGGAGGTGTCCTCATTTAATAGTGCAGATGTCGGTGAATACGAGTGTGTGATAGCTAACGAGGTCGGGAAGTGCATGTGCAGTGCCACATACATCCTGAAAGGTCAGTGGGAGAGAGAAAACTCCATTTACTGAAGGGATTGGCAAAAACCTCTTATTTCGTAAAATGTCTTCTCTTTGGATTTGTGGGAGGCTGGGGAGACTGGGGACAAAAAATATCTTCTTCTCTTAAAATTCTGTGCATATCTTGAGTCTTATCTGGCATCAAACCTGTGAATTTGAAGAACATGAGACTAATGGGCCATTAGCTCCCAGCTGGAGAAAGCACTTCTCCAACTTGCCTGCTCTTTTGCTGAATTGCAACATGTATTGCACATACTGTCTTACAAAACTGTCTTTAAGTAGCATATTTTATGTGATGATGTAATAGTAGATGAGTATTTATTTCTTGTCTCTCTTCTTTGAACTAGAACCACCGTCTTTTGTTAAGAAAATCGAAAATGTGACAGCTCTGGCCGGAGATAGTGTTACATTACAGGCCGTGGTGAAAGGGTCAGAGCCTATTTCTGTGACATGGATGAAGGGCAAAGACATTATTAAAGATGATAACAATGTGAGAGTGACATTTGATCACGGTCTAGCAACACTGCAAATTACCGGAGTCCAGCTGAGCTCTGGTGGCAAATACACCTGTGTGGCTGAGAATGATGCAGGAAGTCAGTCCTGCTTTGGTGAACTAGCAGTGAAAGGTCAGTGGAGAAGTGCTGTGATCCCTGCAGTCTCCCAGCTGAGAGGAGAAGAAATTTCCTTTTGTCCTTAACACCGGTTGTTTAATTCTGTTGTAGAACCTGCCAAAATAGTTGAAAAAGCCGAAATGACCCAGGTTACAGCAGGGGAGCCAGCTATTTTGGAGTACACTGTCACAGGCACTCCAGAGCTGAAAACCAAATGGTTCAAAGATGGAAAGCCACTCCCTGCCAGCAAAAAATACAGGATCAGCTTCAAAAATAACATTGCTCAGCTCAAGTTTTATGCCGCTGAAATGCAGGACAGTGGTGAATACACCTTTGAGATATCTAATGATGTGGGCATCAGCTCTTGTACTACCAGCTTCACTGTGCTAGGTTGGTACTGCCTCTTTGCAGAGAGCCTTGTTGCTCTGCTCTGTGCCGAACAGAGCCAGAAGTAGAACAGCACTCCTGTTGTGCTCACGTGTTCCTTTCTGTCATTTTTTTCACTCTCAACAGATCGCACTCTCCCTCCCTTCTTTACTAAACCACTGAAGAATATTGACAGCATCATTAGCGCCTCGTGCCGCCTAGACTGCAAAATTTCAGGCTCTCTTCCAATGACTGTCTCATGGTTTAAGCAAGATACTGAGATCACTTCAAGTGCCAAGTATACAGTACACTTTGCAGAAGGCTCGGCATCTTTGGAAATAAAACACCTAGATGCAAATGATGCTGGGGTCTACATTTGCAGAGCCACAAACTCTGCTGGTAGCAAAGAGAGCAGTAGCACTTTGTTTATAAAAGGTTTGGCAATTTGTTTCACTTTTCTTGGAATCTTGCTTGTCTTGTGGTAATACTTTTCTTTCCCAAAATACAAGCCCTGTCTTACTCTTTGCATTTTTTTCCTTTCAACGCAATCCAGAGCCACCCAGCTTCACTGTAGAACCAGAGTCTCAAGATGTGTTGCCTGCATCAACTGTACATTTCAAAGGAATGTTTAAAGGCACAACACCGCTGACAGTGAAATGGTTTAAAGGTGATACTGAGCTGGTGACAGGAGGATCCTGCTACATTATGACAGAAGCATTAGCGAGTTACTTGGAGCTTTACGCAGTCAAACCAACTGACTCTGGAAAATACAGCTGCAAAGTTTCCAATGTAGCTGGTTCAGTAACATGCAGTGCAAACTTATTTGTGAAAGGTTTGCGTTCTTACTCTTCTTTAAAATTTTAGCTGCTGGATTAACACAGCAGCACTCTTTCCTGTGTTCTCTGTCCTGAACACTCTTCTTAAATCCACAGAACCTGCTGTCTTTAAGGAGAAGCTAGAGCCGACTCATCTCATAAAGAAAGGTGGATATGCTGAACTGACCTGTGAAGTCACTGGTACTCCTGAGATTAAAATCACGTGGTTCAAGGATGATAGAGAGCTAAAAGAGAGTGACAAATACAGGATATCTTTTACGAAATCTTTGGCAATACTCCATGTTTCAGAGGTTGATACTGAAGACAGTGGGGAATACATTTGCGAAGCCAAAAATGACGCTGGAAAAGATATCTGCAGTAGTGTTGTTACAGTCAAAGGTGTGTGTGACATCCAGCCACACAGTTTGTATCTTTAGACTCAGTGCAGTGGTACCAGCTTCAAAAGTATGATTAATGCAAATTGCACTTTCTTTTTTGCACTCTAGAGTCACCTTATTTTAGCAAGGAGTTTCAATCCATGGAAGTCTTGAAGGATTCTGATGTGGTTTTGGAGTGTGAGGTGCTTGGCACACCTCCCTTTGAAGTGTTCTGGGTGAAAGATGATAAACCCGTGCGGAGCAGTAAGAAGCACAGAATAAGCATTGAGAAATCTTTGATTAGCCTCCATGTTTTCAGGTTTGATGCTTCTGATGTTGGGGAGTATCAGTGTAGAGTAACAAACGATGTTGGGAGCTGCCTCTGCCGTTCAGAGGTCACGCTGAAAGGTTAGTGCAAGGTGCAGAACACCACTAGCATGCTCTTATCCCAGTGTGGTTTTCCATGCCACACTGTTTGTTACACACCAGACTTGTACTTACATAACCACTTTCTTCCTGCCAGAGCCTCCACAGTTTTTGAAGAAGATAGAAAACATTAGCTCCCTTCGAGGGGGAACAGTTGTGTTTCAGGCTGCTATTAAAGGTTCCTTGCCCATCACTGTGTCCTGGTTGAAAGACAATGATGAAGTGATTGAAGACAACAATATCAAAATGACCTTTGTGAACAATGTTGCCACTCTTATGGTGAGATCTATTGAGCTGAAACATGATGGGAAATATTTCTGTCAGGCTAAAAACGAGGCAGGAATTCAGAGGTGTTCTGCTCTGCTGACTGTCAAAGGTTGGTCTTAGCCTGAAGGCTTGCAATGATCTGGGACAGTTCCCTTGTGATTTTTACAGATGTACTTAATACTCTATCTCCTTGTTTACAACAGAACCTGCTACAATTGTGGACAAGGCTGTGTCAATAGATGTGACTGAGGGAGACCCAGCAACCTTGCAGTGTAAATTTTCAGGAACAAAACCTATTACAGCCAAATGGTTCAAAGATGGCAAGGAACTGACATTGGGCCCAAAATATAAGATCAGTGTTACAGATACCGTCTCAGTCTTAAAGGTGCTTTATGCAGATAAGAAAGATAGTGGAGAATACATTTTTGAGGTTCAAAATGACGTTGGGAGCAGTAGCTGTTCTGCCAGCATTAATGTCCTAGGTGTGTATGAGCTTTCTCTTATTATTGCTTTTAGATACCAAATCTTTTCTCCTGAGCTGACATGTGCCACAACTACTGTTGAGTTTTTATATTTTGTCTTTTTACTCTGTCTTGGATAGATCTCATTATACCACCTAAATTCACCAAAAAACTCAAGAAAATGGACAGCATTAAGGGGTCTTTTGTGCACCTGGAGTGCATAGTGTCTGGTTCGCATCCTATAAGTATTCAGTGGTACAAAGATGGCCAAGAAATAACAGCAAGTGAAAAGCACAAATACTCTTTCCATGATAATACTGCATTCCTGGAAATAAATAACCTGGAAGGCACAGACAGTGGCTCTTACACCTGTGAAGCAACAAATAAAGCAGGAAGCAGCCAATGCAGCGGGTTCTTAACAGTAAAAGGTTTGAGTTCCTTCTTTGTCTTCTGTTAGGTCTCTCATGCATACTTTTGGATTTCCCCATCTCAGAGTAATCCCCTTTTTTCCTTTTTGCATGTTATAGAGCCACCATATTTTGTGGAAAAACCCCAGTCTCAAGAGGTTGTGCCCAATGCTAGGGTTCAGTTCAAAGCGCTGGTGAAAGGTTCTACTCCTCTGCAGATAAAGTGGTTTAAAGACAGCCAGGAGCTCCTGTCTGGAGCCAATCGATCTGTCTGGAAGGATGACACTTCTAGTGTTCTGGAGCTCTTCTCAGCTAGGACATCAGATTCTGGGAGCTACACTTGTCAGATAAGCAATGACGTGGGGACTGCAACCTGTAAAGCAACTCTGTTTGTAAAAGGTGTGCAACCCAATCTTCTAATTATTTTGGTTCTGATTTTTATGTGCAGTTTTGGTGGGAGGGGGAGGAAGCCTTTTAGCCTTTTTTTTTTCTTTAAATTCTGGGGGTTTTTCATTCCTACCTTGAATATTATAAAGCCTCGACGAACTTCTCTGTCCATCTTCTAGAGCCCCCCAGATTTATCCAGATGCCAACTTCTGTAGTAGCTTTGCGTGAAGGACAGTCCACCACTTTTGAGTGCCAGGTAGTAGGCACGCCAGAGATCCACATTACATGGTACCTGGATGGAAATGAAGTGACTGACCAAGCTAAGTACGGCATCTCCTTCATAGATGGTTTAGCCACTTTGAGAGTCACTCAAGCCAGAGTGGCAGATAGTGGGATTTATGTCTGTGAAGCCCACAATGATGCAGGTAGTGAGAGCTGCAGCGTCGAGCTGAAAGTAAAAGGTTGGTTTTGAACATCTTGTCATCTCTGTCACATATCTGGGGTGAGGAAGTAGGAGATACTTCTTCTCCCCTCAAAACTATTTGAGGGTATTATCTACTTCCCCCTCATTCTTTTTTATAGAGCCTCCAACCTTTGTTCGGGAGTTGCGTCCCACCGAGGTAGTGAAGGGCTCAGAGGCCACACTAGAGTGTGAGGTGTCTGGTACCCCACCATTTGAGGTGAAGTGGCTGAAGAACAATAAGGAGATGTTCAGCAGCAAGAAATACACCATCTCCACCAAAGAATCCGTATTTACTCTTAATGTGACTAACTGTGACGTCTCGGATGTTGGTGAATATCAGTGTATTATATCAAATGAAGGTGGGAGCTGTTCTTGCAGCACAAGACTCAGCTTAAAAGGTCAGTCCTCTAGGAAGCACACCTCAAACATTATATGCCCAGCTAAAGTGTAGCAAGTGGAATTAGTTTACATGATCTCTCTTTCTCCTCTTCCCTTTCCATGACTTCTCTTCCAACAACAAACAAAACTCACCCCACAGAACCACCATCCTTTGTCAAGAAGCTGGAGAACGTCACTAGCATTTTGAAAGGTGATGCATTCTTCCAGTGTGTCGTAGCAGGTGCTCAGCCGCTATCTGTGTCATGGATAAAAGATGAGAAAATACTAGAAGATGATGAGCACCACCACATTACCTTCGAGAACAGGGTGGCCACACTGAAGCTTACGAATGTTGACCTCAGCCACAGAGGGAGATACACCTGTCAGGCAAAGAACGAATCTGGCATGGAGAAGTGTTTTGCTTTGCTTTTTGTACAAGGTGTGTACAAGACGTAACCTTGATGAGTACTTGGAAAGTCAGTTCCCTACCTATGTAGCTAACTGCTGTAATTTTTATACTCTTTATACCTCAGAGCCTGCACAGATCATAGAAAAGGCTAAATCACTTAAAGTCACTGAAAAAGACCCTGTGACTTTGGAGTGTACTGTGGCTGGGACACCAGAGCTCCGAATAAGATGGTACAAAGATGGCAAGCAGCTCCTGCCCAGTAGATACTACACAATGAGCTTTGAAAACAATGTGGCCAGTTTCAGGATTGAACCTGTATCAAAGGAGGATAGTGGCACATACAGTTTTAAGGTTGAAAATGACTTCGGAAGTAGCACCTGTGAAGCTGTTCTGACTGTGCTAGGTTTGTATTGCCAATCCATCAAGGAGGGAATGAAAAATAATCTCTGTGAAAGATAAGCAAGAAGTTAACTAGTGTGTTTTTGCTATTTTTTTTTTCTTTGTGTTGGGCAGATCAATCAATTCCTCCTGTATTTATCAAAAAGCTAACCAAAAAGGATACCATTCTGGGATCTTCTATCCAAATGGAGTGTAAAGTCTCTGGGTCACTCCCAATTGTTGCAAAGTGGTTTAAGGATGGAAAAGAGATAACTGACAGTGCAAAATATAGAAGCCTGTGCCATGAGAACACTATGTCACTTGAGATTGCTAACCTAGAGCTGGCAGACAGTGCAAATTACACATGCAGTGTCTCTAATGTGGCTGGAAACGATTCTTGCAGCGCTGTCCTGACTGTGAAAGGTTTGAAACTCTTTTGCTACTTCTTATCTATGATAAATGCTGGGAAAATCTTATGCTAACACTCTTATACATCTTAATGTTAACACTGAAAACTTGGTCTCCGTGCTTGACTCACTGATTTTCTTCATTCTTAGACATTTCTGATGTAACTGTGTCTTTCTCTTAAAAACTGCAGAGCCACCAAGCTTCTTAGTAAAACCTGAAAGCCAGCAAGCCATACCAGATTCCACAGTGGAGTTTAAGGCCACACTGAAAGGAACACCACCCTTTACAGTAAAGTGGTTCAAAGAAGACTTAGAACTGGTATCTGGTCCAACTTGTTTCCTTGGGATTGAAGGTTCAACTGGGTTCTTAACCCTCTATTCAGTGGATTCTTCTAGGAGTGGGCACTACACTTGCCATGTTTCAAATGACGTTGGCAGTGACTCTTGCACTACAACATTGTTGGTAACAGGTGTGCACTCTTTCTTGTTCTGTTGTTATCTTTTTGTCTCCTTCTTCTCCTTTCTTTTTGCCAAGCCCACCTTGGTGATCTTTGGTACACTGCCAAGTGAATTCCCTACTCTGTGTTTGCAACCCACCATTATTTGGCTCTTTTCCCACCATTTTCTCTCCAGTATTAGTTCAGACCTTTCTGACCCCACTTTTTTTGGTTTTTTAGAACCCCCCAAGTTTGCTAAGAAGCTAGAGGCAACAAAAGTAGTCAAGCAGGGTGACTCAGCCCGGCTTGAGTGCAAAGTAAGTGGATCTCCAGAGATGAAAGTAGTGTGGTTCAGAAATGACCATGAAATTGTTGCCAGTGAAAAATTCCGGACATCATTCATTGACTCTGTGGCGGTGCTTGAAATGAATCATCTGAGCACTGACGAGAGCGGTGACTACATCTGTGAAGCTCACAACCCTGCCGGCAAGGCCAGCTGTAGCACCAAAGTCACAGTGAAAGGTTAGCTGTCCTCTTGTTTTCCAGCTGCATCCTATTTTCCCCCTGGTGGCTGTAGCCCTTAGAAATAGGCAAGAACATGAGATTAATTTATTTCAGAACTGCCCTGTTCTTCATGTCATGTTTGTTTCTTGGTGCCCCCTCATCTTCTCTGCCTGTGTCTAAACAAGAGAGATGACGTTCTTAATGTAGATGAGTACTAAGCTAGTTTTTCCCCAATTCTATAATTTTAATATCCAAGACAATTCATGGTGGGAATTGCTATATCAAGAAGCTGAACTACAAAGAGAAAGAACAGACACAAACTGACTAGTGTCAGTTTTATACCCTGTATGGGAGATTACTTCCGGCTAAATAAGACCTGTACCCTCTCTGCCAAAGGTCACCCCTCTGTTTTCCTTTTCTAAAGGGGAGCTAAGGGCTCTTAATGCTCACCTTTGTGCAAGCTCATTTCATGTTGTGCCCAGAAAAAGAGGGAAGTCTTGCCCATTCTGTAGTTATTCTCAGCAGTCCCATTTTCCAGAAGCTGGTATCTGTAGAGTCTTTGTCAATCAAAGAGCTTCAGACTACTTTCTAAATGTTCCTTTCTTCCCTTGTTAGAACCTCCTGTCTTTAGCAGGAAGCCTTCTCCAGTAGACATTGTCAGAGGCTCTGAGGTTAGCCTGGAATGTGAGATTTCAGGAACACCTCCATTTGACGTGGCCTGGTACAAAGACAGGAGGCAAATCCGCAGTAGTAAGAAGTACAAGGTTACAGCCAAAAACTACCACACGAGCGTTCGCATTCTTAACGTCGAAGCTGCAGATGTTGGTGAATATCAGTGCAAAGCACAGAACGATGTAGGAAGTGACACTTGTATTTGCACTGTGAAGCTGAAAGGTAAAGTACTGGTACACTTGTCTTCTGCAGTGCTCCCAGGGGTGCTGCATTGCTCTTCCTTGTGGAAACACTGTGAGTATTTACTATAACGGTGTATAACTTTCTTCTTCAGAACCACCAAAATTCTTGACTAAAATAAACAGCGTGACTGTTGTGGTTGGTGAGCCAGTAGAGTTACAAGCAAGAGTGGAGGGCTCCCAGCCAATTTCTGTGCAGTGGCTTAAAGACAAAGAGGAAATTATCAGAGAAAGTGAGAACACAAAGATCACATTTATGGAAAATATTGCAACTTTGCAATTTGTGCGCACAGAGACCAGCAGTGCTGGAAAATACACTTGTCAGATCAGAAATGATGCTGGAAGTCGCGAGTGTATGGCTACCTTAACTATTCTAGGTAGGTAAAAAGCACAAATTCATGGAAGTTTCTTTTTAAAGCTAGAAACTTGGCTGTTTATTATCAGCTGTATACTTTGCTTATGCCTCTGAGTTCAAAACAAAAAAAATAGAATTCTTCTCTCCCCAACAAGCAGAACTCAGGTTCCATATTTCCAGTCCAGCAATAGAGTTGGAAGGAACCGCTCCATATTTCTGTCATGTCTTCTGCTCAGAGAGGGAGGTTAAAATATTTTACATTTTAAATGAAAATATACTTTAAAATTATTTGAAAAATTTAAATTATTTTTACTTAGTTTTGGAAAGCATCTGAAATTTGCCATTTTAGAGTAACAGAAAAGATGGAAAAAACAGCTGTAAAAAATTCCACACCCCAACAAATCAAAATTTCCTTAGTATCAAATGTGTAAGCCCCGTCTCCTAGTGCTATAATACTTACAGCTAATACTTATCAAACCCTGTTTTAACCATATATGTTACCCATCTCTCCTTCCAGAGCCTGCAGTCATTGTAGAGAAAGCAGAGCCAATGAAAGTTACTATAGGAGATGCCTGTACTTTGGAATGCAAAGTAGCAGGCACACCACAGCTTTCCACTGGGTGGTTCAAGGATGGCAAAGAACTGACCAGCAGCCAAAAATACAGAATCACTTTCCTCAATAATGTATCTACACTTAAAATTATGGATGCAGAAAAGGAAGATGGTGGATTGTACACTTTTGCTGTGCAAAACGACGTGGGGAAAAGCAGCTGCACAGCATCAGTTGATGTTTTAGGTTGGTTGGGTAGTTTGTCTTCTATCTTTTACAAAACCTTTTGTTTGGCCATTCTCTGTCCTTTATTCCATTCCTTTACTCATTTTCTCTCTAACCGTGGATTTATTATGTTTTCTTATGCAGACCGAATCATTCCTCCTTCTTTCACAAGAAAACTAAAGGACATCCCTTGTGTTCTGGGTTCCTCAGCACTGCTGGAATGTAAAGTGTCAGGTTCACTTCCTATTTCTGTTGCCTGGTTCCAAAATGGACATAAGCTAGTCAGTGGAGAAAAACATCAAATGTCCTTTTCAGATAACCTATGTATTTTAGAAGTTAATTCACTGAGTCACTCAGATACTGGCACTTACACCTGCAAAGCTACCAACACAGCTGGCTCAGATGAATGCAGTGCTGTATTGACTGTACAAGGTGGGTATTTGACGGTCAGGAAGCTCTCTGAGCTATTCTTTTCTCTTTCTCTCTTGAAATTATCTGCAATCTTTTGTAAATATTCTTGGGGGAAGTTACTGGCAGAAAAATAAAGATTTTGCTCTTTATCGTCGGTAGGTGTGTGGAAATACCAGAGCTATGCTGCAGCAATTTGTCTTATCTATCTTTTTCTTTTGTGTGTTTAGAACCACCTTCTTTTGAGAGGACCCCAGAGCCTCTGGATGTATTGCCAGGCGCAAGCATCACTTTCACATGTGTTGTCAGAGGAACCCCTCCTTTTAAAGTTAACTGGTTTAGAGGGGCCAATGAACTTGTGCCAGGGGACAAATGCAATATCTACTTGGAGGAGTCCGTTGTGGAGCTTGAGTTATTTGATGTAACTCCTCCCCAAAGCGGAGAGTACACTTGTCTCGTGACTAATGACGCTGGCAGGGTAAATTGTACAACACACCTCACAGTAAAAGGTTTGTAAAGATGATGTCTCTCCATTTACCTTAAATTATTGTTTCCTTCTCTCCATTTGGCATGTTGTGCTCAACATTTGTGACTTACTTTCATTAGAGCCAGCTGTCTTTGTAAAGAAGCTGAGTGATCAGTATGTGGAGCCTGGCAAGCCCATCATCCTGGAGGGCACTTACACAGGCAGCCTGCCCATCTCTGTGACATGGAAGAAGAATGGCCACACCATCACACAATCTCAGAAGTGTAGCATCACCACCACAGAGAAATCCTGCATCCTAGAAATACTTGACAGCACCAAAGAAGATGCAGGAGAATACACTTGCCATGTTGAAAATGAGGCAGGAAGAGATGTTTGTGAGGCTGTAGTCTCTACCCTAGGTGTGTGCTCCCTTTGCTTCTTTTCCTTGCCTTTTTTTTCAAGTGTATGCTTTCCAAAACCTGGCACACAATAAGCCTGTCTAATTGCTTCTCTTTTTGTAGAACCTCCCTACTTTGTTACACACTTGGAACCTCTTGAGGTGTCAGTTGGGTCTTACACAACATTGCAATGCCACGTTGCTGGAACACCAGAAATTACTGTGTCTTGGTACAAAGGTGATACGAAACTCAGGTCTACTCCTGAGTATAAAGTGTTCTTTAAAGACAATGTTGCTACACTTATCTTCAACAAAGTGGCTAGCAGCGACAGCGGAGAGTATATCTGCAAGGCAGAAAACAGTGTAGGAACTGCATCTACAAAGGCTCTCTTAACAGTTCAAGGTGATGATTTTATATTAGCTTGCTAAAACTCTTTTTGTCGTGCAAAACTATTAAAAAGTTGCTTCCTGGGGTGTATTTATCCTTTACTTGCTTTCTTCCAGAACGCAAACAACCACCTTCCTTTGCAAGAAAATTAAAGGACCTCGAGCACCCTGCTGGTTTACCCCTTAAGCTCATGTGTCGGCTCAATGGCTCCGAGCCCATTACTGTCACTTGGCACAAAGATGGTGTGCTGCTAAAGGATGACCACAATGTGCACACATCCTTTGTAGACAATGTTGCAGTGCTGCAACTGGTGCGAACCGAGATGAATCACACTGGGCAATACACCTGCACAGCCACCAATTCTGTGGGCACTGCCACCTCAAGTGCTAGGCTCACAGTGGCAGGTGTGTTGGCTTATAAAACTTTTACTTGGATCACAGGTTCCTCCCTCTTATTTCATGCATGCAATGGTATCTGTGTGTTGGATTAGCTTTTTTCTGAAGTATGAATATTACATGGCTTTCTTGTGTTTCTAGAACCCAAGCAAGCACCTGTCTTCGACATCAAACCAGAATCTATTGATGTGCCTTTTGGAGAAAGTGCTGATTTTGAATGCCATGTTATGGGAGCCCAGCCAATACACATAACGTGGTCCAAGGATGGTCGGGAGATCCGAACTGGAGGAAATTTCAATATTACATTCACAGCCAACACAGCTCACCTTCGAGTGCTCAGAGTGGGTAAAGGAGACTCTGGCCAATATACTTGCCAAGCTAGTAATGAAGCTGGGAAAGACTTCTGCTCAGCCCAACTCAGTGTCAAAGGTATTAAGTCACCTTTATGCATTTTCTTTTTCTTGGGTAAAGAGATCTCTTTGTCTTTGATCTTCTACCACTTCTAGTTTAGAAATATATAGAAAGTAGCTTTCCAGACTGCAGATATAAATCATGTAATGATCTTCTCACATCATACTATGTAACTGCAGAAGTCTTGTGTGCCTGCAAAATCTCAGAGGACAAAGGTACCTGTGTGAACCTGTTTGTATGGAGAGTTGCACTCACACTACTTTTTGCTTTAATAACTATAGTCACTGTAGTAGTCACTCATAGCAATTGCTATATGGAAAATTATTGGTAAATACAGCTCTACCTTGCATTTGTTGGCCTTCACAGGTGACTCTTTCAAATTTGATAAAGATTTCAGTTGGAGTTCTGAATTGTTAATTTAATCTAGACTATGAATCACTTAATTTTATAATGCAGAAATATACTTTCAAGGTGTCTAAGCAAGTGAAACGATCCCTACCGTGTTCCGTTGCTCCCAGGGATGAAGGGCTTGTCAAATCTTTCATGTTGGCCTGGGAACTCTGTTACTCGTTATCACTCAAAGGTAACAGCAAAATTTCAATTGGGTGGTGCGACCATTCTTTGCGTATCTTTTACAGCTTCAACTGTCTGATGCAGCAGGGTCCAAAGCTGGCAGAACACAGTTTTACTTGTTGTCTTTGCCTTCTTTTCTTCCTCTTCTGTATTCCCTTGAAAGGAAACTCTGGTTGGGGATGCAGCCAACTTCTGTAACTTCTGTAACTTCTGTAACTTCTGTAATTTTATTTTTGTGCTATAGTACTCTTGTGCCTCCTGGAACTCTTGCTCGGTGCTGTAGATTTCACATGGCAAACAGCTAAGTTGTCATTCTCTCCATACTTACTCTGTTCTGCAGAACCTCCCAAGTTCATCAAGAAGCCTGAAGCTTTGCGGTTCGCGAAGCAGGGGGACACGGTTCAGCTTGAATGTAAAATCAGTGGCACACCGGAGATCAGAATCGTGTGGTACAAAAACGATCAGGCACTGCAGGCAGGCAACAGGCTGCACATGTCCTTTGTAGACTCTGTGGCAACGCTGACCATCTTGGGTGCCACTGCAGAAGATGCTGGGGATTACATCTGTGAAGCCCACAACTCTGCAGGCACAGCCAGCTGCAGCACTTCAGTCACAGTGAAAGGTTAGCAGAAGCTCCGCGCTCCACCAGAACCCCTGGCTGCCAGGCCTGCCCCCAGCTGCACTGCTGCTGCAGCAGCTGGTGCCTGCTGGGCCAGTGTCTCTCCAGCTGCTCTTGCATTTAAATGCTGATGTGTTTGAGTGGCAGAGATCAGGCAGGAAACAGTGGTGGGTGTTCAGCACTGTGCAGTCATTCCCTTGTCTCCCCATTTAAGTCAGTTGCAGAATGACCAAGGCAAGCTTTTCAGATCAAAATGAAAGCATGGACTAGGTGGAACACCAGCCATGGTGAGGAAGCTGGGAATACTTTTCAGCCATCCCTCTGCCTCCTTTTTATACGCAGTGATACTGACAGGAATGAAATTTAAGAAGGAAAAGGAAGCTGTGTAGCTGAGCTTCACTGACTGTAGTTTTCATGACTTGAAATAGTGGGGGGAAAGATGGAATGTAAGATGGAATGTCACTCTAGAGTTCAGTGGCTTTTGGGGAAGGACACTGAGCACTGATTCCAAACAGGTGCAGAAGTATCACATTTTCTGCCCTTTGGACTCTGAGTGCTGGGATTTTTTTAGAGGAGAGGCCACACATTTAAAAGCTAAACATGTGTTTACAATATAAGCGTAGGCTCCCTTCCTGAATATGTTGCTTCCTGCTGCTATCCAGAAATCCGCCCAGGGAAGGAAGCTCACACATTATGATGTGATTCTTTTTTTATAGAACCACCTGTTTTTAGCAAGGTGCCAAGCCCTGTGGACACTCTTAAAGGCTCAGATGTTATCCTTCAGTGTGAGATAGCGGGGACCCCACCCTTTGAGGTGGCTTGGTTCAAGGACCGGAGGCAGGTCAGGAGCAGCAAGAAGTTCAAGGTGACAGCAAAGCACTCCATTGCCAGTCTTCATATTCTCAATTTGGAATCTCAAGATACTGGAGAATACCAATGCAAAGCTATGAATGAGGTGGGAAGCGACACTTGCACCTGCCCAGTGAAATTCAAAGGTTTGTATGCCAGAGGATCAGCATCACTGCCTTCTTTTCTTGATTTCCTGGCTGTCGCTCTTCCAAGCAAGCATGTGTGATTAACTGTCCTCTGCCTCCTTGTTTTTGCTATCAGAACCTCCACGGTTTGCCAAGAAGCTGAGCGACACAGCAATCTTCATCGGGGAGCCAACAGCCCTGCAGGCAGTAGTGGAAGGATCCCCACCAATTTCTGTTGTCTGGCTCAAGGATAAGGGTGAAGTTATTAGGGAGAGTGAAAATGTTCAAATGTGGTTTATGGACAACATTGCAACTCTTGAGATTGCCAGTGCAGAGGGAACTGATGTTGGGAAGTACATCTGTCAGATCAAAAATGATGCTGGCATGCGGGAGTGCTCTGCCTTTTTACAGGTCCTAGGTGGGTATAGCCTACTCCACTATTGGTACTGTGTCTTACAGCTTGTACAGCTGGCTCTACCAGCCTTTGCCTTCTGCTTACACCCTGTGCTCACAGGTTTGTGGGCAGATTTCCCTGTGACACACAGACCCCTCCCTTCCTATTTCAGAACCAGCAGTCATCTTAGAGAAGACCGAGCCGATCACGGTAATGGCTGGCAATCCTTTTACCTTGGAGTGCAAAGTAGGAGGAACACCTGAGCTGATCACCAAGTGGTACAAAGATGGCAGAGAGCTAAAGAGTGACCGCAAATACCAAATTTCCTTTTTCAACAATATATCCACTTTGAAAGTCTTTTCTGCAGACAGGGGAGACAGGGGCTTGTATACTTTTGAGGTGCACAATGAAGTGGGGGACAGCAGCTGCACTTCTTCAGTAGATGTTTCAGGTCAGCTCTATGTCTTTATTGTTAACTCTTGTCTTTAAAGAAAGCTTTTATTTTTTTCCCCTTTTCTTTCCCCTGAAAGTAACCTCAACACTGGTCTTCCTGTTCTTCTGCCCTGTCCTCCTTAGATCGCCTCGTTCCTCCTTCATTCTCAAGAAAACTAAAGGAGACAAATGGGGTGCTGGGATCCTCTGTGCTGCTGGAGTGCAAAGTGTCTGGCACAGCTCCCATGTCTGTGTCTTGGTTTCAAGATGGGAATGAGATTGTTAGTGGAGAAAAATATGAAATCTCATTCTTGGATAATGTTTGTGCTTTGAAGTTGAATGCCCTGGATGTCACAGATACAGGGTCATATACATGTGTGGCAGCCAACGTGGCTGGATCTGATGAATGCAGTGCCTTCTTGACTGTACAAGGTCAGTGAAAGGACACTGCCACGCCTTAAACAAAATTCTTCTTCCCTCTTCTCTTTCTTTTCTCTGGTTTCCGGTGGTTTTCTGTGGTTTCTTTTTCATGGTTTGTTTGATTTGGGTTTTTTTCCCTGTGGTATCTTTTATTTTTTCTTTTTGACTCAAACCTGCTCATTTTCCTCCCCACAGAGACCCTCCTATTAACATCTTTCTCCCTCTTTCACTTCTTTGCATGATCCTTAGAACCACCTTCTTTTGTGAAGACACCTGATCCCCAGGAAGTTTTGCCTGGATCAAATGTGACATTCACCAGCTACATCAAGGGCAGTACTCCCTTCAAAGTGACCTGGTTCCGAGGAATCAGGGAGCTGGTGCCAGACAGCAACTGCTCCATCTCTCTCCATGAGTCTGTGGCACAGCTGCAGCTGTACAACGTGGAGCCAGGCCACAGTGGGGACTATGCCTGTGTGGTCACAAATGATGCTGGCAGTGCCTCATGTACAACACAGCTCTTTGTGAAAGGTGTGTCTGGGTGTGTGCATAAATGCACAATTATCTTCATTCACTCCCTGCCTGCAGCTCTTCCACATCTGTCCCTCTTACTATTGATTCATGCCTCCCCACAGAGCCTGCAGTCTTTGTGAAGAAATTGAGTGATTTCAGTGTGGAGCAGGGGAAGTCCATTGTGCTGGAAAGCAGCTACATTGGCACCCCTCCCATCTCTGTCACCTGGAAAAGAAATGGGATGCCCATTGCTCAGTCTCAACGCTGCACTGTTACAACTACTGAAAAATCTGGCATTCTTGAAATCTTCAACAGCACAAAGAATGATGAAGGCGAATATACCTGTGAGGTGGCAAATGAGGCGGGTGGGGATGTTTGCCACAGCCTTGTCTCCATCTTAGGTATTCATCACCCCTGATCCCCCTAACGCACCCCAGTGATGCTCTGCCTCTGCTCACCACCTTCTCTCCTTCCCTAGAACCACCTTATTTTGTCACACACCTGGACCGTGTGGAGGTGAAGGTTGGCGAGCCCTTGACCTTAAAATGCCAGATTGGTGGTTCACCAGAAATCAAGGTGTCCTGGTACAAAGATGACACCAAGCTCAGATCAACACAGGCTTACAAAATGCACTTCAAGAACAATGTGGCAACACTGGCATTCTCTGCTGTAGAGGACAGCAACATCGGGGAATATATCTGCAAAGCAGAAAATAGCATCGGCTCTGCCACCTCCACAGCTTTGCTTGTTGTTAAAGGTGATGGGCCAAGAGCCACTCTTTTGTGGGGTACTTTGTAGGAACTCTTTGTTGTCTACAGAAAGGGGGTTTTATTCATTTCAATGAGAATTAATTCTAGGTTGGCTGCTTACTGATAGTAGTGATTATGATTGTTTTGCAGAACGTCAGCTTCCCCCTACATTCACCAGAAAGCTTAAAGATATTCAGGAGGTGGTTGGCGCCCCGGTGACATTTGACTGCCGCATAACTGGCTCAGAGCCTATCCAGGTGTCTTGGTACAAGGATGGGGCTCTCTTAAGCGACACTGATAACGTGCAATCAGCCTTCTTAAATAATGTTGCGACTTTACAGATCTTAGAAACTAGTATGGATTACTGTGGCAAATATACTTGCTCAGCCCAAAATGCTCTGGGGACTGCCTCTTCCAGTGCCAAACTTCTCCTTACAGGTTTGTAGATGACACTTTAATGAAAATCTTTTGTATGTCTTTGCTCTTTTACTTCTCCACCCTTTTCCCCACTGTACCCATTGTATGGTGGCCAGGGACAGTGGGTATGGCATGGTGAGGCAGGCTTGGTGGTGAGCTCTGCCGTGCTTTCCTCTTTGCAGAACACCTACGACCTCCCTTCTTTGATGTCAAGCCAGTATCTATCGATGTAGCACTAGGGGAAAGTGCAACCTTTAAGTGCCACATGACTGGTTCTGCTCCCATGAGGATTACTTGGACCAGAGACAACAGAGAGATTCGTCCAGGTGGCAACTACAAAATGACACTGGTGGAAAACACAGCCAGCTTGACAGTCCTAAAAGTTGGTAAAGGAGATGCTGGACTCTACACATGTACTGCCAGCAACAGTGTTGGGAAGGACGCGTGCGCAGCTCAGCTGGCTGTACAAGGTATTGCTGTGGGCTCTGGTGTTTAGGAGGTTTTCTTTGCAAGGCAGACACCTGGAAAACACATCCTCTCCTGAATGCAGACATGTGTGCGACTAACAGTTTCTACAAGAGGTTACTCTGAGATGTCTTATTTCACTGAAATGTTATTGTAATACTTGTAATATTTAATACTTACTGATACTTCTTCTGCTTTGGTATAGTACTTGATTTTTCTTATCAAAGGGATTCTTCCATTGAAATATTAACTCTTATTACTTTGTTGTGCCTTTATGAATGGTTCTGTTGGACAGCAAAATCTGTCTTTCTAAAGCCTTTCTCCAGCAGTGACAGTCACTAGGTTGCCCAGGGGAGTGAAAGGAAACTGAGAGAAATTCAGTTCATTTATGAGACTTAGAAGTATTTTTACTGCACGTGCAGCTCCTGCAAATAGTTTTGCTCTTTCACAGACTGTAAACATTGAGAATTGCTCTTCTAAACAGCAAAACTGGGGGATCTGAGAGCAGATTTGGTGAAAAATATCCATCCCACCCAACACTTCACCTCTCCTTATTGTGTGTGGATCTAAAAGTAAAATCTAAATTTATGAATGGCTCAGACTGTCTTGGTGCAAGTGACATGTATGTTAGTGTAATTTCCTCAATGTAGGTGGAAACATATTTATAGATGTTCCAGATATTTCAATTTTACTGATTTTATAAGAGAAGAAACTAACATAGACTGCTTAGATTATGCCTGAGTTAAAAGGTCCCTGTTGCTTTCTTTACTCTTTTTTGTTTTTCTCTTTCCTCTGTATGAATTTAGAGTCCAAAGCGGGGGGAAATATTTCAAGGTTAAATCCTTTTACTCTCTATGACAAATAACACAGGAAACTGAGCTACTAGTAGCAAGATTGTCTATTAATTATTTGTCGAATGTTTTATATATATCAAGTTTTTTCCAGCCATAAGCATTTTTCTTGTGTAAGACTGAATTACCTGGATGCAGTAATAAGTAGGGCTGCTGTATTAGTAACTTGACTTCCAAAATGCACTGAAAAATTGTAGCAAGAAATCAAACCTCTTTAAAAGATCTGAAACTTCATTCCACCACAATAATTCTGTTTATTATTAATTATATGATTGCTAATAGCTTTATTTGAAAACCATTACCATTTGTAAAATGATCCAAGCTGACCTTATTTATTTTTTTACTCTTCAAATCTTTATTCATAAAGTCCTGGGGAGTGTTTTCAGTATTATTATTTTATTTTTTGATCCTGAATTTACTGACATGTTTTAGTATCAGTAAGATCAGTTTTCCCAAGGCTGTAAAATTAGTTATGTTGATTGATTTCAACCAGTTTCTCTAGAACTTGAAAGGTCAATCTCTTTGGGTGCATTGATTTGCATGCATTTAATTTGAGCATATGCTGTCTCACTTCTATGACATGCAGCCTTTTGTTTGCAGAATTAAGATCATTCTTTGAATTGACCTTGAAAACCTCACAGCTTTTCATTTACTTTCTCACGTTAATGAGAAAGTTATCTAATGTTCCCAATCTGTAGTTTCAATAATTGCTTTGTGTTCTATAACTGCTTTACCTTATAAATATATACCTTACTAATGTGTATACTCTCATTTTTGGAAAGGAGTGGAATCAGAGTGTGACCACTCAGCAACTGTTAGTATGCAGATAGGTAATCAACTCTCTCTCAAAGTGAAATCCAATAGCAAATTGCTAAGGCTCCAAGAGTCCTGATGTTAACAAATCATCATTTTTATTTTTAGAAACTCAGGAAGTTTTGTTTCTAGCAACACAGGATGTTCTGCAACTGTCCCACAGGTTGAAATAATCCAAAATTAATTAGATATTCTTCCTACACTTTACAGTCACACAAAGAGGCACTTCATCCTGTTTTGCAGAGAGATCTGTTTGTGGTGCCCACGTTACCACCTCTTGGTTTTACTAGTTATAACTTTGATCTATGAGCATTCAGTCTTGTGATTCTAATCATCTTGATTCTACTTTTGATGAAAAGTATCAAGCTTCCACTCCTTTCCCCTCCTTATGGAACAAAATGTGACCACCTGTTTTACTTTTTAATCACAGACATTTAACACCAATTCTATAAAACCAGCCATCTCATAATTCTCCTCAGCATGATTATTTCTAAGCTCTTTTGTTTGCTACCTAAACACCTTAACTTTGATTCCTTACGTGCAACTTTATGTTTGGTGTTGCATTAAATGTGTGAGGGATCATAATGCAGATACATTCATTGACTACATTAATTATTAATCACAAGATATAAAGCAATAGCTATAATACTCAACATAAATGCTTTTAGTAACATTTTTTTTGGCTGAACAGTTGAATTCTTACATTTGCATCAGGCATTTTGATTACACATATATAACAAGACCATATTTTGTAAAGAAAACTACCCATATCAACTAATCTGTAATGAATACATACAAGGAGAGGTAAAGTGGGTCAGTAAACGAAGGAGAAACTCATTGAAATGCATAGAGAAAACTTGTTTTCTTCTTAATCTGGATTTTGGACCAACTTGAAATCATCTAAAAAAATTTCATACCAATTGCAAAATCAGAATTTTTGCTTAAGTCCCAAAACTTTGCAGTTTCAGTTACACATCTCCCTGCTTATTCAAACAATTAGTGCAGTTTAAAGCATCACCTCTCCTTTTTGGCTTTCCAGAACCACCAAGGTTTATTAAGAAACTAGACTCCTCAAAACTTGTGAAACAGCACGATTCCACAACCTATGAATGCAAAATAGGTGGATCTCCAGAAATCAAAGTCACCTGGTACAAAGGTGAAACTGAAATCCATCCCAGTGAAAAATACAGAATGTCCTTTGTGGATTCAGTGGCAGTCATTGAAATGCACCACCTCAGTGTTGAAGACAGTGGTGACTACACGTGTGAAGCTCAGAATCCAGCGGGTAGTGCAAGCACCAGTACTACACTGAGAGTAAAAGGTCAGAATCTCAGCTCTTTCCTTCCCTTTCTAACATTAAGGGTCCTCCTTTAAGAAAAGCTCTTAAATCCCACTTTCTTTTGTCAGAGAGGCCAAAACCTGCCCAAGCAGATGGCAAATCTCTTATCTGTTTTTGATCTCTGTGGCAGCTCTTTCTTATCTATTGTCTTTGCTATTTAGCATCAGAAATGTTACTTCAATCTTCTGCCTTCTTTAATCTCTTTTGCTTAAATAACACAAATGATAACTCTTCTTTCTTTTTTCCAGCACCCCCTATTTTTACCAAGAAGCCCCATCCAGTTGAGACCTTGAAAGGGTCTGATATTCATCTGGAGTGTGAGCTTCAGGGCACTCCTCCATTCCAGATCTCATGGTATAAAGACAAACGAGAAATTCGGAGTAGCAAGAAGTACAAGGTCATGTCTGAGAACTACATAGCTAGTCTTCACATTCTCAGTGTGGATACTGCAGATGTTGGTGAATATCACTGTAAGGCTGTAAATGATGTGGGAAGTGACTCTTGTATTGGCTCTGTAACGCTAAGAGGTTTGTACAAAGATTGGCATCTTCTTGGCATTTCTTTGTTCCTGAAATTCTTCTCCTGCTTTTCTGCTCCTGGCAGGGTTCTTTACTGTTAAATGTCTTCTCTTAAATAGCACCACCAACCTTTGTGAAGAAGCTGAGTGATCTCACTGTCGTAGTCGGGGAGTCGATTGAACTGCAGGCTACAGTACAAGGATCGCAGCCCATTTCTGTTCTGTGGTTAAAAGACAAAGGGGAAATCATCAGAGAAAGTGATAATCTCTGGATCTCCTACTCAGAAAACATTGCAACTATGCAGATTGGAAATGCAGAACCAACCAATGCTGGGAAATACATTTGTCAGATAAAAAATGATGCTGGAGTTCAGGAATGCTTTGCCATGCTGAAAGTGCTAGGTTGGTAGCGTGAGATAAAAAACACAACGTGTTTTAAGATGCTCTGAAATTTAAATTTTAATCATAATAATAGCTATTTCGTTGTTCTAAAATTTTTTCTGACTTGCATTTCATTGCAGAACCTGCAGTCATTGTAGAGAAGCCAGGCCCAGTCAAAGTTACAGCTGGAGACTCTTGTACTCTGGAATGCACAGTAGATGGCACACCAGAGCTTACTGCTAGGTGGTTTAAGGATGGTAATGAACTGTCCACTGACCATAAATATAAAATCAGTTTCTTCAACAAAGTATCTGGGCTTAAGATCCTCAATGCAACACTAGAAGACAGTGGAGAATATACTTTTGAGGTGAAAAACAGTGTTGGTAAAAGCAGCTGCACAGCCTCAGTGCACGTTTCAGGTTAGTTGACTATTCTTTCTGAGTCACCTCTGATCCTTTAGTTCCTTTACAAAGCCTTCAGATAGCAAAGTGGTTATTGTGATGCCAGCCTAAGAGAGTTGTATAATCTTAGGAGTACTTGGCATGCCACTTTGACAGCTGTCAAGGATAGATGCCTACCTAAGAGGGGCAAAATCTGAGGAATTATTGAAAGGATTTGATTTCTTCAGCTTTAATCTACATGTTGTCTTCGACAGCTGCTGTTATATTGCAGCTTATGAAAAAGAATGGAAAAAACAAAAGGTGATCCTCAAGGATGATGGATGAAAGTTCCAGCATATCCTTAACCATTGACTATTTTTCAAATACTTAGCTGTTTCAGAGTATATTGTCAGAGCAGATATAGCAAAAGGTCACTAATATTATTATGCACAGAGAACTTCCTGCATTTAAGAATGCTGTATGGTAATTTTTATTTTTTTTTTTTTTATTTTGAAACAAATGCAGATCGTATTATACCTCCTTCTTTCACAAGAAAATTGAAAGAAACTTATGGTCAGCTGGGTTCTTCTGCTGTACTGGAGTGCAAAGTTTATGGGTCGCCTCCCATTCTGGTTTCCTGGTTTCATGATGGACAAGAGATTACCAGTGGAGAGAAGTATCAGGCTACTCTTACAGACAATACCTGTTCTCTAAAAGTGAATGGACTTCAGGAGTCTGATATGGGAACTTATTTGTGCACAGCTACTAATGTAGCTGGGTCTGATGAATGCAGCGCATTTTTGAGTGTTGTAGGTCAGTATCAATAAGAATCCAGAATCAGAGGGTCCAAATTTATTTTCAGAAAGATTTAATTTTTTCTTTGTTGAATATTTCTGGTCACTGTGATCTTCAAAAGAAGTTTGAACGTACTTATGTTCTGTCTGTTTTGTTTGTGCGCTTAGAACCACCATCTTTTGTGAAGAAACCTGAACCACTGGATGTTTTATCTGGGGCAAACATAACCTTTACTAGTATCGTAAAAGGTTCCCCTCCATTGGAAGTTAAATGGTTCAGAGGCAGTGTTGAGCTAGTACCAGGACCCAGATGCAGTATCACCTTGCAAGATTCAGTTGCAGAACTGGAGCTGTTTGATGTACATCCACTTGAGAGTGGAGACTACACCTGCCAGGTCTCTAATGAGGCAGGGAAAGTTTCTTGCACAACACATCTTTTTGTCAAAGGTTTGTCCAGACTACTGCTTCTTATTCTTCTTAAAGATGATCTCTTGGCTTTATTTAATTTGTTTTCTTCCTGTTGTTCATTATAGAACCAGCCAAATTTGTGAAGAAGGTGAATGATTTAAGTGTAGAGAAAGGGAAAAATTTAATCTTGGAATGCACATATATGGGTACTCCACCGATTTCAGTGACATGGAAGAAAAACGGAGTGAAAATAGTGCACTCTGAAAAGTGTAGCATCACCACTACAGACACATCTGCCATACTGGAAATCCCTAGCAGCAAACTAGAAGATCAGGGGCAATATTCTTGTCATATTGAAAATGATTCCGGGAAAGATACTTGTCATGGTACAATCACAATACTAGGTGCGTCAAGCCAGCAGCACTTCAACAAGTGTTGTTTGAACTACTACTGGTCATCATGCAATATCTTTTTATGCTAATGCCGTGTCTTTGTCCTTCAGAACCACCTTACTTCATTACACCCTTGGAGCCAGTGCAGGTGACTGTTGGGGATTCTGCATCCTTACAGTGCCAGGTCGCTGGAACACCAGAAATGATTGTGTCGTGGTACAAAGGCGATACAAAGCTGAGAGGAACTGCTACTGTGAAAATGCACTTTAGGAACCAAATTGCTACTCTGGTTTTCAGCCAGGTAGACAGTAGTGACAGTGGGGAGTACATCTGCAAAGTAGAAAACTCTGTTGGGGAGGCTTCTTCATCATCTTTGCTTACAGTTCAAGGTGAATATGTCAATTTTAAATATAGGGAAATGGACTATTTTTCTTAAGCATGCTTTGCTATTTTGAAAAACAACAATTGCCTCTTCGTCGTAAAACACTTTACTGTTTCTTGGTGTGTAAGGTACCCTGTGGTACTTTCTTCTACTAACAAAAGCCTACCAGTAAAGCTGATAGAAATACAGCACTTACTGACCACAGCTCTTCTGCGGCGTTACTAGCCTCTGTATCTTCCATCCCTGTTCAGGATATTGCTTTGATTGTTTGCAGTATTAGCAGTCCTGAGGCTCGTTGGGTCTAAGATAAAAAAAAAAAAAAAAAAAAAAAAAGGGACCTCTCTTCCTGCAACCATATGCCCAGGGCTCTTTACAACAAATTCAAAATAAATGATATGCTAAACAATATTTTATTTGGAAGTTGTGAGCAAAAATCTACCTTACTCTATGGTATATTAGTCAGTGATTATTGCTGAGTACAGCAAGCGGTGCGTGTCTTCTGGAAGTCTTCACTGTACAATACTTGTTCTCTTGCAGAGCGTAAACTTCCTCCTTCTTTTACACGAAAATTAAGAGACATTCATGAAACTGTTGGCTTACCAGTGGTGTTTGATTGTGGCATTGCTGGCTCAGAACCCATCGAAGTATCTTGGTTTAAAGACGGCGCGCGTGTAAAAGAGGACTACAATGTTCACACGTCCTTTGTAGATAATGTAGCAACTCTCCAGATTTTGAAGACAGATAGGAGCCTTATTGGGCAATACACCTGCACAGCTGTCAATGCTATTGGGACTGCTTCTTCTAGTGGCAGGCTTGTCCTTACAGGTTGGTGGGCTGTGAAATATTTAATGAAAATGTCTTAAAACAGAGTTTTGCTTTATGTATGGATTTAATATTGTACAACAGATTCTTATTTCACACAGTTTTAAAGTAAATTGAGATTTTTAAGTGATGGTTTTTTGTTTCTTTCACTCTTCAGAAGGGAAGACTCCTCCATTCTTTGACATCCCACTTACACCTGTGGATGGCATTATTGGAGAAAGTGCTGATTTTGAGTGTCACGTTTCTGGAACACAGCCTATAAGAGTCACTTGGGCAAAAGATGACCAAGAAATTAGAACAGGAAAGAACTATCAGATCAGTTATGTAGACAACACAGCCCATCTGACCATCTTGAGAGTTGACAGGGGAGATTCTGGAAGATATACATGCTATGCTAGCAATGAAGTTGGAAAGGACTCTTGCACAGCTCAACTGGCTGTTAAAGGTACTGAACAGATAATACATTGTGTTTACATTTTTCTTCCTTCAGTTATAAAGGAAGTTGGACTATTACTGCAAGATAACTTTGAGAACACTTTTGGGATGTAGTCTGAGAGTACCTATCTGGAGATACCTATGAATCTTTTGTGGGAATTAGGAAGGGTCTCTAACAGCAACAGGAGGGGAAATAAAACATTTTCTTTGGCCTACTTTCTCAATAGACTCTGGCCTATTTCGTTCTAAAGAACATGACAAAACTCTTGGGGTTATTTAAATGGTGTATGATTTAAATCAGTGTAAGAGAATTCTTTTTCAGACAGGAAATCACAGTGACAATGACTTAAGAGCAAGACTCTTGCTGTATATCTTAGCATAATTTCACTTTAAAAATATATCCAGTTTAAATGAGACTAAATATCAATTCCCCAATGTTCAAATTTTTCTTGAAGCATTGTTTTTAGGATTTTTCATCTCAAGATAGATTGATGGAATTTATGTTCTTTTTACAGAACGAAAAACTCCTCCTACTTTTACTAAGAAACTGTCTGAAGCAGTAGAAGAAACAGAAGGGAATGAACTTAAACTTGAGGGTCGTGTTTCTGGCTCTCAGCCTTTGACTGTTGCTTGGTATAAAAATAATCAGGAAGTCCATTCAAGTGCTCACTGTGAATTATCTTTCAAAAACAATGCCTTGCTTTTGCATATAAAGACTGTAGAGCAATCAGATGCTGGTTTATACACCTGTAAAGTGTCCAATGAAGCAGGAAGTGTGTTGAGTACATCTTCTGTTGTTATCAGAGGTTGGTTGAAGTCTTGTTTTTCTTTGCTTCATGCTTAAAAACAATTTCTTTGTTTTATTTAGCTGCAAGTATGTAGCATCTTTCTTATGAGCTGACTTTACTTACCTTAACAGCAGTGATTTGTCCAGAGATTCACATAAACCACAAAGTCAACAAATTATTTTATTTTTGTGATTATTTTTATTTCAAGGAGAAACTTCTTTTCATTATTTGCTATGACTGATTTAAAGTGATCATTGAAATCTTTGTGAATCTTCTGTTGAATTTTTAATCATCCTCTTTCAGTGAAGTAACAGGGGGTTGTGCAATGAAATCTAAGCTTAGGCAGTGTTGACACTGTATTGTGGTAGCATGACACTTCGTCATAATAGTCTTGCAGGAAATTGCAGGTTTATTTCTTTAAAGATTTTTATATAGTTTTGCAACCTTATAGTGCTTTTGTTCTCATACTATTTTTCGCGTGTAAAGGTTCTTGCTGAGAGGATAAAGATATTTCTTGCATGATTATATAGCAAATAGACTGTCATGCTCTCTTGATATTTATTCCATTTAATAGCATTATGATTGACATTCTCAGACTTCTGTTTACCATCCTCCATTCCTTGCCATTGCCTCCTTAGTGATCACACATATCTCTCTCTCATACACTTGATCATACTTTCCTGAGTATTCACTCGAGCATTTTCATATTCCAGAACCCAAAAAGCCTCCAGTTTTTGACCAGCCTCTTCAGCCAGCAGCAGCAGAGGAAGGTGATACCCTACAGCTTAGCTGTCACGTCCAGGGATCGCAGCCAATCCGGATCCAGTGGCTGAAGGCAGGAAGAGAAATAAGAGCTTCAGACAGATGCAACTTCAGCTTTGCTAATGGAGTAGCTCTTCTAGAACTTGCTGCAGTTACCAAATCAGATTCAGGCGAATATATATGCAAAGCTTCAAATGCAGCTGGCACTGATACTTGCAAATCCAAAGTGACAGTCAAAGGTACAGTAACGTGGAGAAAATAAGGCATATGACAAAAATATCAACCAAAACGCTATCCCACTTTTTTTTCCTGTGGAACAAAAAAGTTAATAATCTATTCAAAACAATTATTTACTTTTATTTTTTTGTAAAATCATAGAATCTGGTAAAACAGAGTATTTAACAGTAATTTATAAATCAATAGTGACATAAATGCTGAAAGATCAGTGTCAAATCAATAGTACATTCCAACCAAAGAGATTAAGAATTTATTTTCCATCTAAACATGAAATTTACGAAAAATGCAAGCTAAATGGGTAAAATTGCTTGAACATGCATGTTTTATGGAAAGCATGTCAAAAGTGGTGTCTATTAAAAGGAAAATACAGAAGGAATTTGAGCATGTGGCCTTAGAGGCTGATTGTTTTAAGACTATTGCAGCTCAAAGACATTTTGATTTTAGCTGAAAGTGAATATTGTCTAACATGAGTCTTGCTGTAAAGGACAAGACATAAAGGACACAAGAGCCCAGCAGTATGCACAAGTATTCTCTTTTGCTACATGGTTAGCCCCTAGCCTAAGGACTAAGTCAAAGAAAACCAGGAGAATTTAACAGATCACTGGTAAAAAACTGCAAGTAAATTTCAGGGCATAATATCCTGAAATAGAATGAACAGGGAAGACCTCACCAAAAATACTTACCCATTTTAGAAAACGAGGCTTTCTATTTGCATTTCTGTCAATGGATTTGCATCCATGGAGAGTATAAATGGCCTGACTGAACAGCGCAGTATGGTCCATTGTGGAGAGTTTCATCTGGAAAGTAAACTGAAAGTTGCTTAAAACAATATGAAAATATTTTGCATTTTTTACCTCTTGCATGGTATTTTGTTCCATCTCAGGAATTAATTTCTTTTTTTACAATTCCTTCAGAAACATCATCACCTATGAACATAAACTGTTACATGAAGCCATCTGTCATAACTCTCTGACTCTGTTTTTTTAGAAAAACCGGCAGCTGCTCCAGCAGCTAAGAAAGCAGAAGTGGAAGGCAAACTTTATTTTGTGTCAGAGCCTCAGAGTATCAAAGTCATGGAAAGTAAGAACTCTTTTCAAAACAGTACAATGTCTTCTATTTGCCTACACTTTTTGTTTGAGATGATGTCCCCCTGTCATAAAAAACTGGAAAGTCTTAGCTCCCTCATTTGCATCTTTCTGCAGAGACCGTTGCAACATTTATTGCAAAAGTTGGAGGAGATCCAATTCCAAATGTTAAGTGGATGAAGGGGAAATGGAGGCAACTCAACCAGGGAGGTCGCATTATAATCCAGCAGAGAGGAGATGAAGCTAAACTAGAAATAAAGGACACAATAAAAACTGATTCTGGCATGTACAAATGTGTTGCTTTTAACCAACATGGTGAAATTGAGAGGAGTGTAAACCTGCAAGTTGAAGAAAGAAAGAAAGAAGTTGTTGAAGGGGATCTCAGGGCAAAACTAAAAAGGTATATTGAAAGTTTTTATGGATTCATTTGCTATCAACACAGAAGAAAATTTTTTTATTATGCATCTCAAAACAAGATATAATTTTTAAAAATGTGTTAAATAGGAATAATTATACTAAAAATAAAAGCACCTGACTAGACTAAGCTAAAGGATTCTACTGCACAGAACAGCTCTGAGGTGATTCAATGTTTCATTAAACAGCTTTCTGGGAATGAAATGCTGCATAGTTAACATCTATTATTGATTTGAATAGCACTCCAACGAAAAGAAAAGAAGAGGAAGAGCAACCTATTGATATCTTGGAACTTCTCAAAAATGTAGATCCCAAAGAATATGAGAAATATGCTCGCATGTATGGAATTACAGATTTCCGTGGCCTCCTGCAAGCCTTTGAGTTACTAAAGCAAACCCAAGCAGAAGAAAGCCACAGATTGGTAAGATACAGTGTGACTGCAGCTTTGGTTCTCTTAGGACTAATATGTTCCCCTTGAGCAGACGTGGTGTCCACACTCTGAAACTCTGAAGTTATGATGTGTGGAGAAATTTCTGGTTCCTCTTTAGATCTTTTACTGGCAGTTCTCAATTTCTTGCATGCTCAAATCCAAGAAGATAATATGGGCCTTCTGGCTAAGTAGGTTCTGTCTTCATAACTTGATCGCAATTATTAGAATGGGAAGATTTCCTGGTTACAGAAGAGTTACATAAAATTTGATGTAGGAATGAATTCTGTGTTGGATAAACATGACAGCTTGACATTTAGTATCCTTTAATCTTTGAGTATATTCTGTATTTTTATAGGAAATTGAGCTCACAGAGAGAGCTCAAAGGGAAGATCAGGAGTTTGATGAACTTGTAGCTTTTATTCAGCAACGACTCACACAAACAGAGGTAAAACATTCTTGGACTGATTTTTGAAATATTCAAACCTATAACAGGGAACCTGAAATTAACTTAAACTAATATTTTTCAGCCTATTACTCTGATCAGAGACATTGAAAATCAGACGGTTTTAGCAGATGAGGATGCTATCTTTGAATGTGAGATTAAGATTAACTATCCAGAAATTAAACTGTCATGGTACAAGGGAACACAGAAACTGGACTCCAATGACAAATATGAAATTAGCATTGAAGGTGATCGCCACATACTGAGAATTAGAAACTGCCAGCCTGAAGATCAAGGAAATTTCAGAATAGTGTGTGGGCCACATATTGCCAGTGCCAAGCTAACTGTGATTGGTAAGTCTACTTCTGAAGTATATATTTGAATTAGCTTGCACTTTATTCCCCTCTCTGATCTCTGTTAAAATGTATGTTTTAACATGCTAATAGAACCTGCAGTTGAGCGACATCTTCATGACACTACTTTCAAGGAAGGAAAAACATGCACACTGACTTGTCAGTTCTCTATCCCAAATGCCAAGTCTCAGTGGTATAGAAATGGGAGACCCATTAAGATAGGAGGGAGATATTCAACACAAGTCTCTGACAAAGTGCACAAACTCATCATCAAGGACGTCAGAACGGAAGATGAGGGACAGTATACCTGCAAGCTTGACAGTCTGGAAACAACGGCAGATCTGGCCATTGAAGGTTCGTAAAGATACAGCAACTCTTTCTTACAGTAGTGACAGTTTCTGGAGGTTTCATTAGCAGAACAAATGAAAATAAAAAGAATTTCTGAAAGACAGATTCCAAAACTTGGAAAAAGACTAAATAAGAAGCTTTACTGTCCTTTCTCTTTGAGCAACATGTGACATACTTGTGTAATTCAATTAAGCGTGTTCTTCACTAAACCGTGATTAATAATGTCCTGTAGCCCACAAGCAACCTGAGTTGTACTAGCTTCTATTTTCTTTGGGACTCTTATAATTTCCTTGTAATTTTTCTTAATTATTCTCTATCTTTAGTTTCCTTAATGGCTTCTCTTACAAAACGTATCTGCACAGCAATCTTGTTATCGTTGAACTCTTACACCTTCTAGTCTTCATACTTATCTTTGTAGAAGATGGAATCCTTTTTTTCTTACTCTACTTTTCTAAGATCTATTGCTATTATCTCATTAAAATTTAGCTATTTTGATGACAACAAAGAGAAGGATTCAGGTACACTAAATGCAGTGGTGGTGCATCACAATTGATGTATTTTTTTTCTTTCTAAAAACAGCGGAACCAATTCAGTTCACCAAGAGCATACAGAACATCGTTGTAAGTGAACACCAGTCTGCAACCTTCGAGTGTGAGGTGTCTTTTGATGATGCAGTTGTGACGTGGTATAAAGGCCCCACTGAACTGAGAGAGAGTCCCAAGTACAGCTTCAGAAGTGAAGGTCGTTGTCATTATATGACTATTCACAATGTTAATGCAGAAGATGAAGGTAAAAATGCATGATGCAATTGTGCTGCTGCCATTTTTTATGATTTTTTTTTTGTCTGTTTTAAATTATAAAAGATTATAAATATGAATATTCTTGGCTGCTGCAGGTGTTTATTCTGTAATTGCTCGTCTTGAACCAAGAGGAGAAGCAAGAAGCACTGCAGAGCTCTATCTTGTAACCAAAGGTTAGCAAATTTTCTAAACAAATTTGTGATCATAACCATGTAAAAATTTGTTTGTTTGAAACATGATTCTGGAAAAATCAATAGTCCTAAAAGAAATCTTATATTCCTTTGCAGAAATCAAACTGGAGTTGAAGCCACCAGGTAAAGTCCTCAAGCAAGACTGCCACAAGATCTTGTCAATACTCTGTCATAAAATTAAAGCATTGCTCTGCTTTTTTATTATTTTCAAATCTTTTTTTCCTGGTTTAAGTATAACCTACATAGTAAAAAAGTATTTCTCATCCACAGACATGTAGAACTATTATTCTCATGAGCAGTGGCAATGAATACTGAGACAAACCCATAACCAGTGACATTCATAGGGACCCTATTTTGTACAACATGGAATGCCCCATTCTCTAAAACAGACAAGTAATTTTTTTTAACTGCTAAGGAACAGTGAAGATGTACCAATTAATAGATAGGATCTCTTCTGTGCAACTGAAAAAAAAAAAAAAACCAAGGAGACGAAATAGGTTAAAATCACCTCCTTATGTTATGCAGTGATCTTCCTTTTTGAATCTTCTTAAGAGCCTACTCCAAATGTTGCAAGAATTGTTTAGAAATAAAGCATAACATTCTATGGGCTGGTTGAACTGAAAGGTCAATAAAATTAGTTATCTAATGGTAGCCTAGCTTGTGCTTGAGGAACAAGCTACAATCCTTGTATGTTACAAAAAGAAATATTAAAACACATCAACTACTATCCTTGAGGAGAGCACATTGAATTTTTAAATTGGTATTATTTATTAAGTCAATTAAACATTTTGATTTTCTAGATGTTCCTGATGCCAAGGTTGCAGTTCCACCTCAAAAACCAGCTGAAGGTAGGGTAACAAACCATACTTGTTCTGTGTCTGCACAGAGAAATAACTTAGCTCAGCAATAAGATCTA
Source organism: Haemorhous mexicanus (assembly GCF_027477595.1). Classification (NCBI taxonomy): domain Eukaryota; kingdom Metazoa; phylum Chordata; class Aves; order Passeriformes; family Fringillidae; genus Haemorhous; species Haemorhous mexicanus. The sequence continues at coordinate 22,804,775 of NC_082348.1, read as the reverse complement.
GTTAATTGTCCCTGTGAGCAAGACTTGACTTGGATTGGCTTCTTTGCTGTGTGGAAGGTAAAAACTCTACACAGGTACTGGTAGAAGATAATTTAATTCTCTTAAAAAGAGAATTTTTAAGAATTTATCTTTAAAAGAGAATTTTAATTCTCTTTAGAACAGAATATTTTCCATCATGTTTTCCTATCAATCTGTTGTTCATTTCATCTTCCTTTTATTTCCATCTTCCTCTCTGATAATTTTTTTTTTAATTTTCATCTCTTCTTTTTGCCACAAAAAGTATCTTTTAAACAAGCTGTCTGAATTACTGCCTTTAAAAAAGTATTCTTTAAAGCCATACATTGGATTTCATGTTTGTGGCAAACAGTCTCCCCCCAGGCTCTGGTTTTGGACTACAGGCTACAAACGCTATTTATACTTCTGTTACATCCAGTAGCTTACTATAAATGTCAGCAGTTTGAACTTCTTGGGTTTTTTCCCTGGATAATTTGGTAAATGCTTGCAATGGCAGCAGGAAGGGAGAGATTTGATATTTAGATTAATTACAATCAGCAAAGATAGGAGGGTGATGGCAGCAGTAAAAATAAAGCTGGGGATATTCAGGATTCAAAAAAAGTACATTCGGGATTCCCACTCAAATTATATTTATTCAGCTGCTGTAAACTCTCAGAATAAGCACCACCATGTTTGCTTTTATTCTGCAGCTGCAATAAAATAATATAATCCATTTTACCAAACCAGGATTTTTTTTCATTTGCAAGGAAATATCAAACTTAATTTTTGTTCTAAATATTTCATTTTTCCTACAAGCTGCCCCTATTCCCATTCTTCTGCCTCTTGTTCCACCTCCAGAGGAGAAAAAGCCAGGTAAAAGTCCTTACAGTATTTGAATACTATGTTCATGTTTCATTATGACAGTTGATTTTTGGACTTTTGTTTGTTTGGCTTTTTAAGGGTTCTTAGGGTTTTTAATTCAAATTCTTTAATCTATTCTTTTTGAGCAGAGAAAAAGGTTCCATTAAAGAAAGTCCCCCAAAAGGTGGTTAAAAAAGCTCCTGAAGAAGTCCTGCCACCTAAAGGTAACTTTTTCCCTTGTTTGTAAACTTTTTTAAAAGAGTAAAATTATCTTGTGGAAACAAGGTGTTTTGTTCTGAAATAAATCTATCTCAATTGTTTGATTTCTGGCTTTATGTTAAAAACACACATTTAAAATCAAAGCTGATTGTCACTGCCTAAAAAATCTTTAAACCATCTTTAAATCATCCGTGAGGGTGAAATACTTTCCCTAAAAGTGAATATCCAATATGCCTTGCAAATTCCACACTATGATACCAGTAATGAATTTATTTATTTTAAGTTCCTGAGGTGCTACCAGAGAAGCCCAAAGAGGTCAAAATAACATCCATGGCAAGGAGAGAAGAGATACATGAGGAAAAGAAAATACATGAAACGCCCAAAGAAATTTATGAAGAATGGGAAGAAGATTATGGTGAAGACCATGACTATTATGTCAAGGAGGAGGGCTATGATGAAGGGGAAGAGGAATGGGAAGAAGCTTACGAGAAAAAAGAAGTGACTTATGAAGAAAAAAGAATAATTCATGAAGAAGGTATTTGAATTATCACGTCATTTTATTTCTTCTCTTTTCTCATATTTATTATTAAGGCCCCAGAATTTTGAACCAGGCAACATTTTGGTTTTTTTTGGTTTTGCTAAAATATCTTGAACCATAATATGCTAACAAATTTTAAGTGGCACTTGATGATAACACAAGATATCACAAGGTATGGATGAAGATAGAAATGGATTCATCAGAAATTCATTGCCAATTAACTTTGCAGGTCTTTGAAATCTAGCATGAGTTAGTAGATAGTAGTAAGGATATGTGTCATTTTTAGTTTTTAGGCTATTTCTTCTGTCATTTTCCTGTGCTCCATTTACTTGAATGTTTCACACATTTAGTGATTGATGGTAATGGCTGTATTTTGCAGTTTCTTGCACAATAAAACTGTCTTGGGAATTAGTAACATGTGTGCCTCTAGGAACAAAATTTGGCTCTGATGAAAAAAGTGAAACTTGGAAATGAGCAAAACATTTTACTTCAACAGTTGGATCTCCAAAACTCTCTGTGTGTTTTTAAATTCATAAAGTATAATGGCATAACTAATACCTCTCTGACTACAGAACCTTTAGATAACATATTTTTTATCATTAAGTGATGTTATTTTTTTTAAGTGACCGAAGTTGCCAAGAAACCCGTGCCTGAGCGAAAACCACCAGCCATTATAGCTGAAAAGAAGGAAAAGAAGGAAGTAACTGTCCAAAAAGGTATGACTGTCCCACAAAACTAACAGGAACAGATTAAGATACGCAGTTTAAGATCTCTCATGCATCCCCTTCAAGCTGAGTTGTGCTGGTTACTCACATTTCCTTGAAAAAATGAAAATCCTCTCTGTGTTGGACAGTGAGATGCACAAGGGTCATGGCAACTCTCTTCTCCCACCTCGTATTTCTGAGCTCTCTGCTCAAAGGTGGTTGGATCAAAACAAGAATTGATGGTAAAATCAAACTGAGCTTCAGTTATCCTTCCTTCTCCCTGTATATTAGCCTTGGGCATGGGTGTAACTTTTAAGAAATTAAATGCTGCCTCTCTGGGAAGCTTTTTCCACTTAGATCACTGCATATCTCTCAGGGCAGAGCAGGCCTCACTGCCATCACTGTTCACCACCATTAAACAATGCACTGAACAGAGCACAGGTTTATAGCATCCTGAACAGGAAAAAACCCAGCCAGTTCTATCTGGTTTGTATCCAGAAAACAATTTGCAAGATTACTTGAACAATAAATCTATCTGAATTACTTGCAGTTGTCAAGAAACCTGTCGATGAAAAAGTGGAGGTAACCACTCAGAGGGTTGCAGAAGAAAAAGTCAAAAGGGCTGAGGGTAAATACTGTTTAGTTATCTTAATGTCATCTTGCCATGAAAGTTGTGCCTTTTGTTACTTAGCTGATCTGCATATGCTTTGTCTTTACTTAACATGGTCTGATCAGTTTTTCAGTCTTTGAAACATCTAATAAAAGCTTCTGCTGAATTCTTTAAAAAGAAGATTAAAAGCTTTTTAGGGGGAAATACTAAATGCTAATATTAACTACCAATGCTTTAAAAAAGAAAGTGTGTATAAAATGGCACTGGGTGAAATAGTGTGTTTCATTCTAAGCTGAAGATGTGAAATCTCTGTCTTGCTCAGCTTTCCATTTTGATCCATCTATCAAGATGCTTTGGTTAATTCTTTGGTTATAAAATAAATAAGCACCTTTATTCTCTTAGTAGCTACTTCCTTTTGTGTAACATTTCCCATTCTGCATCAGGATTCCCTCAGCTGCAATTTAATAAGTATCAAGAAATGACCTGTGTGCTAAATGCCCTGAGTGCCTTTAGAACATAGCAATAAAAAGGAACAAAAGCATTCCTTATGTTGCTTTATGTGATTCTAAGAAGCCTGACTTAGGTGATGAGTTAGATTGTTTGCCGTGTTTGTTGTATTTGCAACATCATTGATAGATTACTGTAGACTTATTTTGATCTCTTTGCTAAATGTTTGACTGAGTAACAAAATTCTAACACCAACAGTTACCAAGAAAGTTCTGCCACCAAAACCTACACCAGTGGTCGTTGAGGAAAAAGTTATGAAAAAGGAAGGTACAGATCAGCATCTTTGAATTGCAGTTTACACTTTTTTTCAGCACCCAATGTGTTTCTGTGCTTCTTAGGAATATGGGGGCCTGTGTGTATGTGTCTGGATCCATAGTAGTAGTTATGCTGTGACTGCTCTCAGTGTTTAATTAGTATGTCTACCATGCTTTTGTTTTTTACAAAGTCTGTTTTTAACATATTTGTGGACAGCCTTTTGGTTCTTGTTGAAAGAGCCTACAGTCACACTGCAGTGTGACTTAGCTTTTTCTTCATCTATTCTGCTTGCTGGCCTATCCTTACATAATAAGTATAATTGTGTCCTCATGCCCAAAAATATCTTTGCAGAACAACCTTTAGAATTCTTCTGATGTACTATTTCCAAAAGCCTGTGCATGCATTCTGTTCCAAATGTTTGGGTTAAAGTGTCTGCGTCTTTAGTCTTTAACAAATACTAAATATTATACTTGTGTGCTTGTTCTTTGTTCAGTATTTTACAATATGAATACTGACTGTCTAAATATGTCTAAGACTTTAATGTGCAATACCAGTAAAGACCTGATAAAAACTCACAAGCTGACTACCACTAATGTGGATCTAGAATATTAAATACTAAAACAAAATCCTATCTTTAAAGTACCAACAGTAGAAACATGGACTGTTTCAGAAGAAAAGATGTCAGTTTCTGTCCACAGAGAAGAAGAGTATTCATATGATGTTACAGGTATGTACAAAACCAAAAGTCTGTGTACCAAAATCAAAACAATCTATCAATCCTACTATACTTTCTTTTGATCTATTTTTATGTATGGCAAATTACATATTTAGACATTTGTCTTTCACTATGCCTGCTTTTTTTGTCCATTGTGTCATGTAGCTTTAGTGTTATTTAGCTTAATAGATGGAAATATTTCAAATATTTTGTCTTACTATTGTTTAAATACTTTTCTTTGAAGAGCCAACAGAGCATGAGAAATCAGTTGAAGAAAGATTCTTTGAAGCTGTTTACCCAATTGAAGGTAGTTTGATTACTGATGGGAGTCTAATAAATATTTGTCTGCTTGTTTGTTTTAATTTGACTCAAAATTCAGCACATGCTGTTCATTTTCTGGATTAAATTTTTTGCATATTAACATATATATGTTTCAGTGATGATTGTGTCGTGCACACACATAATATCTTCTTGAAGTTTTTCAGATTTACTGTGGACATTGATATTTCCTGTCTCAACATTTAATATCTTTAAAATTCCTATTGTAGCACGTAGAGAGGTTGAGGAGGAGGAAGAAGTTGTTTCTACAGAACTGGAGATCTCTCACGTTGAAGGTGAATGTCTTTGCATCAACATCTGCTCTGTTTTTCTGAACTTTCACATTATCTGTCTGTAACACTGTCTACCAAAGGATAGCATATCAGGACTGAGACCTTTCAATTTCTCTATGGCTCTGCTGTCAAAGCTTCAAGCCTTATTGCATTTTTATCTTATTCCTCTTCATGACTGCTTTAAATAATTCCTTTAATAGCTTTTTGTGAGATGGGTTTGTTGTATCTGTTTGATAAAACATATTAGTTGTTGACATTCATTGTTTACTTATGCACCGTGTTAGGAGTAGCCGACTGTGGTTTACCAATTATTTTAGCTGTTTCCTAAATGATCACCACCTATCTTTTAAAGTGCCTGAGATACCACAGAGGCGTGTTCCAGAAGAAAGAAAGCCTGTTCCTGCGCCTAAAACAGAAGCTCCACCATCTAAAGGTATTTCTACTGCTCTAGTAAAAAAGAAAGAAGCAAAGCCCAAACAAATTTTCTTTCTTTGTATTATTTTTCATGTTTTCTTGCATATATTTAGGAATTTACTCTCTATGTGCCTTTGTTTTTACACTATCTCCATACACATTATTTGACTTTGCATTGTTTCTGTTGCACTATTTCAGTTTTTCAATTGTTCTATAACTTACAGCTTGAATTTGTCTCAGCTTAGGCCCTTCTCTTTCTTAACTATCTTGTGCTTATTGTTTCTGTTTAAGTTGTGTGGCTTTTTCAGGCAAGTGTAGAGGGTTTTTTACTTCAAGAGAGTAAAATGGAAGGTGCTAGTGCAGTGATTTTAACATAGGACTTTTAGACTATATCATAATGTCTTTGCTGTGCTGTCCACATTTGTACACAAAAGGCTGTACATTGTATTGTGTCAGTTGCAGTGCTCATCTCCTTGTCCAAGCACTGTCTTCATTGTATAAAACAATCTTGGATTATTCAAATCTGGATTAGTGTTCCAAAAACTAAAGACCTCTTACTTTAACAATGTTTTCCAAAGTGCCTGAAGCCCCTAAGAAACCTGTTCCAGAAAAGAGGGTTGCTGTTGCTAAAAAGGAGGTGGCTCCCCCAGCAAAAGGTACAGCATCTTTTGAATGTGGGCTTTAACCAGTTCTGTGCCATTTTCCTAACTTCTCTTATGTTCTCAACACATATGATAAATGTAATCTTTGTGTGTTATGTGTGAATGTCTGTTCTCATCTAAGGTGTTCAAAAGCCTTAGAAAGATTACCTAGATGAATTTGAATACCTTCAGAGCTTTTGAAGGACCTAGAAAAACTGTGTCTGAAGAAAAAGGACATGTTCCTTTTCCCAAAGGAGAACATCTGCATGCTAAAGATACACTTACTGATGGAGTGTGCACTACTTGTTGGCTTTTATTTTCCTGTTAGTCTGTATGTAAGCATGTTTGTGCCAGAATTTATATTGTCTGTATAATTCTCTGTACATCCATACAATTTTTTAAAACCTGGTAGTATATTTGAGCATCTCATTCTTCAGCTAAGAAATCAGTCTTAAAGTATTTGATAGTCTTCCAGCAACTGGTTTGATTTTGTTTTTTATCAAACATATGTTGCTCTTGTCATAGATCTTTCTATGTTAAGTGTATGAATGTGTTATGTCGTGTGTCTTGATATTCTTACAAATGGAAGATGTCTATCTATTAATGAAATCTGTAATACTCCAACAAATCTTTGAAATTTAGAATTCAGTTATCTTATACTTTATGGTTTTTTAAGTGCCAGAGGTTCCTAAGAAAGCTCCCCCAGAGAAAAAGGTTGCTGTTCCAAAAAGAGAGGAAGCTCCAAAACCTAAAGGTACACTTTAAAAAATAATGTTCTTTTCTTATTATCTTAAGCATCTTGTTTATGTCAAATTTTGGGTTTGACTGCTAAGTTAATACTGGTACTTAATGTACCTTAATGTGTATCTTTTGTGTCAGTTTTGTGTATAGGTGTGCTGTAGATTTATTCTTTAAAAACTTGCTAATTTAATCTGATTATATTATAATTAATATCTCTGAAGTGCCAGAAATACCTAAAAAACCAGCTCCAGAAGAAAAAATGCCATATGTTCCTAAAGTAGAAAATCCCCCTGCAAACGGTACAACACAGCTCACTTTAATATCATTTGTTGTAATCTTTAGAACATTGCATTTATCTCATTTTGGTCAACTGTCATGTTTGGTAAGCAAAACATATCCATGTGTAATCTTTCTTAATGACACATTCCTCTTGCGTGATGCATGTGCCAGTTTTCACTTCAAATGTTCTGAAACAAATACTTTTTTTAAGTGCCTGCAGTTCCTAAGAAACCTGTCCCTAAAGAAAAAGTGTCTCCTGCTGTTCCTAAAAAAATTGAGGCTCCTCCAGCAAAAGGTATGTTTTCCAGTAGAATAGAAGGATATGCTATTTCTCAGCTCCTGTCTATAAGTTCTGTGCTGCTATTAGTCGTTGATTTTGTGCTTCTCCTGTGCGTTCTGCTGTTCTGATTTACACAGTGAATCATTACAGTATGTTGTATCTCGTGTGCAATACTTATATTGTATTCTTTCGAAATATTGAATCTCTGTTACATGTTATGTGCTGAGTACCCTTCTTTGGAAACCTAGAATTATAATTTCAAAACTATGTTTTCACAATGGAATTGGAAAAGCATACATTTAACATCATTATCTTTCAAAGTGCCTGAAGTGCAGAAGAAAGCCACTTTTGAAGAAAGAGTGCTTATTACAGAAGAAAGAGTATCTGTTGCCATTCCAGAGGAAATCCCATCACCTGAAGGTACACATAAACAGACAATAGTGAGAAACTTGCACTTGTCTGCAAGTCTGTTGTTCTAATATCAAGATCAAAATAACACCAGACGTTTTTTGATAGTTATCTTATATAAGCTTTGTGTTGAATTGCAGGCAGTTGAAAGCCTCCTAAAGTGCCATGTACAATTTCAGTCTTGAATGTCAGGATCCCCACCACATTGACATAAAAACTCTACTACTGAATACAATAATCTTCAGATGAGGGCCTCATAAATTTGCAGTAGCAAATATGGATGTATTATTTATTTTAGACTCTACAAATTAGGGGTGTAACCATCCATTTGCCATATTACCAAGCTCTCGCTAGCCCTCAAGATAAAATACTGCTTCCCTTCTCACCAGCTTTCGGTTCACATTCTCGTGTTCAGGGAAGATTGAGATCAGTTGTTTTAAGTTAGTATAATTCCACATAATATCTGCTTCAAGATAACTGAAATCAGCATTTTATCTGGTTTTATGCCCCATTAATAAATACCCAGTCAAGAAAATGTGCACTTTCTTTTAAAAACCATAAATGAATTTTTAGAAGAAAATTTGGAACATGTCTATCTAAAATATGAACTTGCAAATGCACATCCATATGGATACATGCAGTGTTAATTTCTGTTTGTCTCCTGCAAATTAATCTATTCTCCAGAGCTAGTTGAGGTTTTCCCTGATACAGTCACCTTTGTGGATGAGTACATGCCAGGATTTCCTTCCAGTTCTTGACCTATCCATCTCATTTTTTCCTTTCCTCACTTTCATACAGTTGGATCAAGGAAAAACCTCTAATTCTTTGACTCTTGTTCCCCCACTTCAGCTGTTGTGATGGGGAAATTTGGGGAGCTGAGGCATTCTAATAAACTGACAGTTGACAAGTGATTTATATTAGATATAAGAACACACAATAGGGAGCCTGGGACATGGACAAACCACATAATTCAGAACAAATCATACATATGCATACGGTGCACAGCATTTTCTGGATTGTATGCATATCTGTCATTGCCATGTGCATATCTGTCATGCCAAGAATTGGACTTCATCTTCTCTATCCATCAGTCCTTCCCTCTCTCCATTTATCCATCCCCCAAAAATACTAAAACTAATAATTTTCCTTAAAGAACCAACAGTTGAAGAATGGTCTGAAGAAGAAAGAGAGGAAGTATCTATTTCCATCCACAGAGAAGAAATTTCTGAAGGTATGAAAACAATTCAGGAACACTAGGCAAAAGCAAAAAAGTAATCCAAATAGACAGTTTGGATAAATATCTGCCTAATTCATAAGGAAAAAATTACTACTATATAAATATGTTTTGTAACTTATAAATTTTAATTTTAATTTCTACAATTTCTAATGCTTGCTTTTGAAAAGTGGAGTAGCTAATCCCATTTCAATACAGTGAAAATAATAAGTTATGTCTTTGATAGTGAGATCTATCAGGACTTCTTTCTGTTTACAAAAATCCTCTGTTGGAAGTTCCTCTTCCACCAGGTTGCTTGGATAAAGTAAATGTTCTTCCAAATACCATGATGCACTTGGGTTCCTCAGATAATTTCACTGTAAAATAACTGTATTGTTTCCACCTGTAAGTTTATTGGTGGTCGCATAATACTGTGAAGGACAGTAACACTGACTGACTCAGTTTCTGTGACAAGTGACGCCACAGATTTTTCCAGGGACATCTTAGTCAAGGAATTTTCTCAGTATTTTGGAAAGAAGGTTTCTTAAAATGGACAAATTTCAGCATTAGTGAGTTAGTGGACAGAGGACTGGAGCATTTTCAAATTCCACACAAATACAAGATGAGAGCTCAGTCTCTTGGTTCCATTTAAGCTGCTTGGAGTGTTTCCATCGGCCTCAGTGGAAGCAGGATGGCTTGAATGTAGATTTTCTCATCCCAGAAGAGTTTGTTAATAAAGCACGCTGTTTATTTTTGATTTACAAATATTTTGTTGCTTACCAGGGCCATAAAGACAGTGATATATGTGAAATACTTAAGTATTTTTATATTTTACTCTTTTTAAAAGTGGCTGAGGAAGAGTCTTACTACATAGAGGAGACAGTAACTGTTCCAAAAAGAGAGGAAGCCCCACCCAAAAAAGGTATAAGTTGATTTCACTACAACATACGAGTTGTTTCATCATTCTTAACATTGTGTTGTTACACTACTTGTTTATGTCCATTTTTGGCATTTTTGTATGTGTTTGTGCCATGGTGATACTACTCCTCCATGTAAAACTATGTATTGTCATCTTTTAAAGTGCCCGAGAAGCACAGGAGAGTTGTCCCTGAGCCTAAAGTCCCAGCTGCTCCTAAGGAAGCTCCAGGAGTTAAAGGTATAAACCAGTTCCTCAACTGGTTGATGTGTCTTCAAAGGGACTATGTTTGTTTTACTGTCCTCCTTGTTCATGTTGTCATAGGTGTTGTCTTCTCACAGTGATGAATGCTGTCCCAAATTCCACCTTGTACTTTGAAAATTGTTTTTTGTGTTAACTGTGTAAAACATATTGTGTAGTAGGCAATTGCAAATATTACACTTTTTTATTCTTTTTCATCTTCCTTCTCATCTTGCTCATTTTTCTAAAGTTCCTGAAGTTCATAAGAAAGCAGTTCCGAAAGAGAAAGTACCCGTTCCTGTGTCTAAAAAAATGGTGGCTCCACCAGCAAAAGGTATATCAGTGTTTTGTTTCTGTTGCAAAAAAAAAAAGCTTTTTAGCTGTATTCCATCTTTAACATGTATGCCTTGGTTGGGGATTGGATTATTGATACAACATATATCTCTGGTATCAAATTTCTTCAACATTAGACGTGTTTTTATGTCTGTCTACAATGACACCTGTGACCTGTGCTGTCTTGATGAGATTTATATGTTATTTTATGTTATTTATATGTTATTTCATCTTCTATCTTATACCTGTTGATGAAATCAAACAAATTTTCTAAAGTTACACAATCTTTTTTAAGAACCTGAAGAAGCGCTGGTGCCCACTTTTGAGGCAGAATTTGAAGAACCTCCAAGAACCAAAGGTAAACAGATTATTACCATGGAGATTTTTTAGTTAGGTCTTGCAATATTTGTGTTTAGGTATTTTGATTAAATACAGTTTTGTTTGTTAGTATCTGTAACCTTTGTAGGGATCTCCCCTTTCTTTTGACTCTACTCATTTGGGTGCTATGGATGTAAAGGATGCTCTTCAGCAGTGTCTTCTTTTTGTTGCTGTTGAAGTTCACTTAGCACCTTTTTTAAACAATCAGAATAAGTAAAAGAAACATATATCTGCATTTCAAATATTGTAATTAAATATCCTTGAACATTATTTTTAAGTGACTGAAGTGCACAGGAAAATTATCACAGAAGAAAAAGTTGCAGTTGCTAAAAAAGAAGTGGCTCCACCAAAGAAAGGTATAAAAATTTTGAGAGTTATACTAGAGGGGTCTTGTCTCAGAATAGTGGTTTGTATTTATGTCTAGTTATCTAACACAGACTCTAATGTTCAGTGTTTGCTGTCTTTTTTTTCTTTTTTTACTTGAATAAATGTCAAGTCTATTATTTGTGTTTTGTCATCTGCTTATATTTGTGTACTGTGATTAATTTAACATCTATTACAATAAACTTTTTTTTAAAACTGCTAGCAGTAACCAAGAAGCCTGTGCCAGAAGACAAAGTACCTGTTCCAATTTCACAGAAAGTGGCAGCTCCACCAGCTAAAGGTATACAAGTCCTTTTGGAAGTAGAGATGGCTTTTAAATATCACACATCCATGTGCATCATAGTCACAGTCTGCCTAGTTAATAAAATCTGTCTCTCCTGATTTGGTTATAAATTAAAAGGACCTTCATCTTTTCCCCTTCAATATACTGCTGATTGTGACAGAGAATAGTGATGCACCTTCATTCTTTGCATTTTTTAACTACTATTTAATTTCATTGATCACTCTGGATGCTTAAAAGCTTGCAAAGCTGAGTGACAACATTTACTCAGAGAAAAAAATTTGAACACAAAATTAAAAAAAAAAATCAATGTTTATAATATTGTCAATATTCAGTGAAGTGTTTCAAACTTACAAATATGTTCTCTGTTTCTGTGCTTTTCTTGTGTTTGGTTTTGTTATGTACCCTGGGTGTGTGGTGTTCTGTGGTTTAATTGAGAGTCTGAAGAGTTTAGAGACAAAGTCTTCACTTCTTACTTTCACCTTCATTCCATCTTACTTCACGATATGCAAATATTCTGCTCAATTTTTGTTGTCTATATATCTATTACTCTAATATTAGATGTATTATTTTACTGTATATTATTTGTATGTCTCGTGTGATTGTTGTGTTTATTATATTTTCTTTTAAACAGTGTGCTATTTGCTCCTAATTGTTTGTCTATAATTCTTTCATACCAGTTTCAGAATGTGTGTGATTTCTTTTAGAAACTAGTTTTCTTACAATTACTATCTTTAAAGTGACAGAAGCACAGAGGAAAACTGCCAGAGAAGAAAGAGTATCCATTGCTGTTCAAAAGAGAAAAGTGTCTCCACCACCAGAAGGTAGTCCTGGCCATGGGTTAATCTATGAACAGATTGTGCTCCTGTAAGGCTACCAGAGCTTCAGGCCTCTTGGTCTGGCATGTCTCCTGAGATTCAAATTTAGAATTATAGAATCATTTAACTTGGACAAGACATTAAGGTGATTGAGTCCAACCATTGACCTGACACTGCCAAGTCCATCACTACAATCCACTGTAGTCCCAGAGGAACTTTTACAAAGCCTTTGAGAAATACAAGAGACATTTTTCCCAATTACTCTGGGTGTGGGTGGTGCCAGGAAACAATAGTTATTTTTCTAAGAAACTCCAAATGGGATACTTATTATTGTACATGATATTACACCAGAAAAAAAAAAAATTAATGTTAGACTCTGTCTTTGAAGAACCAGCAGAAGAAGAACATTGGGCTATGTCAGAGGAAGTGTCCGTTTCTCTCCACACAGAAAAGGAGATTTCATACACAGGTAGGAAGACTAAAAATGTTCTGTATCCAAAGTTACATCTTGTCAGCTAGTAAAAAAAACCAGAGAGACTCAAAGAAAATTTCATGTCCTTTGCTCCTGCCAGTTTATCACAAAAGTGAAGCTTATGGAATAACGCAGGACAGTATTTCATTATTGCAATAAAATGCTGTCTCTCATTTAATTCTTTCCTTTGGCTTGCTGCTGTTCTCATCGTGGAAGCCAAATAATTTTGGCCTAATTTTGGCTCCTCCTTTTTAAATCTTGCCACCTGTCTGACCTTTGAGGGGAAACAAGAGACAGTCTTTGCTTTCATTTAAATTAACAGGCTTTATTATTCTGAAAAGGCAGACACTCCTTTCCTATTCGGTAAAAGCAACTCCCCACCTAAATCTGAAGGTTAAAAAAAAAATTAGCTCTACTGTTGCCTGCATGGCTGAGACACTTAACACAATCCAGTGCAATGCATCTGCCTGCTCAATAGTCCATAGCCTTTAAGGAAAATTTTATTGCTCTTTTACTTTTGCAGACTATCAATTGATTTGTGAAAAATGACCCACAAGATGACTCACACTCACTACTTTTAGATCCGACACTGTTGATAAATGGCATTTTCATGTTCATATTATGAAAGATTAATACAAACAAATCAGCATGAAGTTAACTTATCTATCTAGTCTCCAAAGTTGGGGGGACAAGCATACTATGAGTACCAAGAGTATGATGAAGGACAACTTTTATTCCTCTGTAAGGCAGGTGTAATATGCCATCTAGTCTGGAAAGAAAAGGGTCAAAGCAGAAAGACCTTAAAGGCAACAGTTCTCCAATAGGGTACCAAACTTTGGTGTTTTAGCTGGAAAAGAGAATCCAAAGGAATCTGAGCTTTCTGAAAAGGACACTCACGCATAATGCAATTTTTGTTTTCAAATCCACCAAAGTACCAGTTCCTAGCAGTTTCAGTTTAAGATTTCAAGTGTAGATGTACCTGGCATTTACAATTAAATATCAAGGAAGACTCTGCCAGAAAATACTTAGAGAGGTAAAGAGTCTTCACATTGCCCCAAAAATAACACCAAGCATCAAGACTTGTGGCAACCACTCATCTATGCTCACTGTAGCTTGTCATGAATAAAGCTTCTAGAAATTCTCAAATCTGTCAGCAACAGGATGGATTCCATCTCTGAAGGTCAGAAAAAACCTCCAATCTGTTTAGAAAATGCCACAGTTATTCTCCGACTTGGCAAGTCTGCCAGATCTTAAAATGCCAAGGTGATTTTCTGTGCAGTTTCCAATTATATTGGTCAAAAATTTTCCAAGACACCTGCCTCAGAAGACAAGACCAACACACTTCTGTAAAGGAGAATATGCTGCTTAAACATAGCATTCTTTCCTGAATAAGTCTTAAAAACTGAACATATCCACATCTTAATCTTTTGGAGATGCTCCTGCTTTTACAAGGAACAGCTCCTTGCCATGTCAGAACAAGTCACTTCATAAAGTAATTGACAGAAGAGGAAAAACACCTTCCTCACTGAGCACGTCATTCTTTTGCTTTTAATTAGACCAGAGCCCTTATCTATTGTTAATCACTCTCAAAGTTTCTCTCCATGTGTTCCTTCACCTTCATCTAGAGTTTTCTACACAAATCTTTTTTTGTCAGTGAATGAGGACTTCTTGAACTCTTCCTGAGGTAGTGCAAAGTGTCACTGCTCTGGAAGGCAGCTGCTACAGAGAACAATGAGGTTTATTGATTTTCTAATTGAATGGCTCTGAATTTTGAGTTCTGCCCATCAGCAAACTTAACTTCACTGTTGGCAGCACTGGATGAAGCAGGAATCATATCAGCTGCTTATATTGGTACCTTGAAAAGATTGATGTTTCTTAATTGAAAAGAAGCCTAATGACTTCCCTAGCTACTTGTCCAGTGACAATAAGCACGCTTGTCTTTTACATGTCGGCCGTGTGTTTGTAAGATATCTTTTTCTGTTTCTTGCCAATACTTTTGCTTTTAAACAATTTACATATAAAAATTCTTAAATGTAATTGTACTGTATCTTTTAAGTGCCTGACGTACCAGAGAGGGCTATCATTGAAGAAAGAGTACCAATTTATCCTCCTAAAAAAATGGCAAGACCACCAGCCAAAGGTATACTGGATAGAGTACTCAAATATGGTGTGAATGTCTTTTGTGTCTTGTATGTTCCATGTTCAGTGAGTACTGATTTGTTTCCTATGGAATGTTCTTCCTTTGGTTAATTCTTAGTTGACAATGCCTTGTGATCCTTAATATCCTTCAAGATCTGTGTGCTAAATTTTGATTGGTATCTTTTTAAGTGCCTGAAGTACGCAAGACAGTTGTCCGAAAAGAAAAAGCGTACGTGGAAGTTCCTCAGTATGAGGAGGAGGAGGAGGTTCCAAGGTACGAGGAGGAAGACACCACCAGGTATGAGAGGGAGGTAATCCAATACAAGGAGGAAGTTCGCCATTACGAAGAAGTTAGTCACTATGAGGAGGAAGTTCCTCAGTACGAAGAGGAAGAAGTTCCTCAGTACGAAGAGGAAGAAGTCATCCATTATGAAGAAGAAGAAGCTGCTTATTATGGAGAGGAAGTTGCTGAATATGAGGAGGAAGAGCCACAATATGAAGAGAAGGCTCCCCTGCCAGCTAGAGGTATATTTTAACTTTAGGGTTTGTGTGAGGAAAAGTAGTATCTTTTCATTCTATGAAAGTACCAAATTTTTGCTTTAAAATGTTGCAGTGTGCTTTACAGTATGCATTTTTTAAGATGTTTATTGATTATTATATAGCGCAGAAAACATGTGATGGCTGTGTGTCTACTCTTTACTACTAACTCCATAAATTTAAATTTTCCATGCCATACATGTTCATTCCTCTTTCATAAGAACTCTGTATAACCCACTATGAAAATTTAACCAAGCTGAATTTCATCCTCATCTGGGGTCCAATTTTTCTGTCAGACTGTGCTTGAAATACTTAAAAATGCTTACGTAAAGTCTGCAATCATAGACAAAAAATATATTTATCTAGAAAATAGCTAGGGTACTTGAAAATAAGTGATTTAGGAACACAAGCCACACCGAATTTTTTGCAGAAATCTTAGAAAGCCCTATGGCTGATGTTTATTTCCATCTTGAAGAGAATAATATACTTTCATGAAAAAGAAAAATATCCATATTTAAATAATCTTAGTTTCAGGTGTTTTCCTTAGGATTAATTTTTATGGTATGGGTAAAAATTTTCTGCGTTGTTAGTACAGGATGAACATAGTATTCACTACTTAGGAGAACTAGGTCGTGCCAAGGTCTTGGTCATAAAGCCTTTCTGCATCATAATAGAAAGATACAGACCATGTATATCCGATTTTCCAAAATTACATAATCATCTAAGAGTATCATTTCCAGTCCTGATCCAAATCATTCCTTAGTGGTTTTTTTCCATCAAAGAAGTTCAGAATTTTATTTGACTAATTAATAAATGTCAAAATTATATCTAACATTGTTTGCAGTCGAAATTTTGTCATAAACATGAGAAAAGATGAGGCTGTACACTGCAAAAGCCAGGTTAGTCCTGAACAGGGAGATCAGTGTTGGCTGAAATTTCCATTTAATCTCTCATAGCAGCTAAGTTTAATTAATATGTACTCCAAACTTTCTTCATTATGCTCAGAGCCAGTGAAATTATTCTCCTGTCATTGTAAAATTTATATGGACATTTCTGGGGTTTGGAGGACAAACAAAAGTTTAGATACGTTTTAGTTGAAACCTTTGTCTCACTGCAGTTAAAGGAAAAGTCTGTGGATTTCAGAAGAGTAAAGGGATTTCAGAAGAGTAAAGGGATTTTTTGAAAAGCATTTCATTTACCCAACAAATAGTGGTATAAACTGCTGGGTACTTATAATGGACAGTTCTGTCCTTGAAGTAAGTCAGTTGATAAACTAGATGTGCTTGGGTTTTTTGCATTTAGAAAGCTCTTGGAAATTTTTCAGGAAGAAAGTGCAGTCAGCAATTTATATTTAATATATATAAAAGAATATGATCAGATGCAACCTATTACATGCCTGACAAGCATTGGAAACATGTTTTTAATAACTGATTCAAAAAATGGACTGAATCTCTCTGCCTTAATCTTCTTAATCTTCTTCTTTCAAAAAAGCCCTTGAAGTTGAAAACATTTTTATTGATGGTCTTCATGGCTAAGCAGGGAGAATGGACATAATAGCAGCTAATATGATGAGTTTGTTATTTTATTTTGTCTTCTTGATACAATCCTTTTAAATCATAGCTGTTTTTTTAGAGAATGTGATGTTTGTTTGCATGAAGATATATTTGTGGTGTTTGTTTGCACTTTATGTTCCTGTTGTTATGGAAGTAAATACCTAAAACATTAATGGTATCTTTCAAGTGCCTGAGGTTCCCAAGAAGCCTGTTCCAGAGGAAAAAATACCTATTCTGAAGAAAAAAGAACCTCCTCCAGCAAAAGGTATATATCATCTCTTTACATTAGAAGGCATCTTCTGAATAAGTTATTCACATTATTTTTCAGATGCCTTAATTGCCCTAATAATTGCTTATTACTTTTTTCTGTTCTTTTTGGAGAGGGGTCTTTATATGAAATATTTGCGTTGCTGTCTTTTTTGTTTCATTTCTGTTTTGAGTAGCTTTGGTTTATTTTTTTAACCAAAATCATGTTTTTGAAGTGCCCGAGGTGCCAAAGAAACCTGTACCTGAAAAGAAAGTCCAGGTGCCGAAGAAGGAAGCTCCCCCAGCTAAAGGTACATGCACTTGTCATTATCTGTGATCAGAAAGATCTTCTAGCATTCCTTTATCTTCTCACTTGTGTTACAAACGAGGAGAGAAAAAGAATTGTTACTCTTAAGAACTGTGGTTCTTTTTGTTTGTGTCGAATTGTTTTAGTTTGACTGGTTTGTATGTCATGTTGTTTTGATTTTCATGCCAAGCTCAATATTTAATAATATCTTACTAAGTTCCAGAAGTGCCAAAGAAACCTGTGCCAGAAGAGAAGGTTCCTGTTCCTGTACCAAAAAAGAAGGATGTTCCACCAGCCAAAGGTATATGACTTGATATAGCTCTTGACTGAATGTTTTATTAAAAAAAAAATCATTTAAAAGTCAGTCTTTTTTGATGCGTGATGTAGAGTGAAGAATCTTCTATTCTTGACAGTTCTTCTTTGTCACCCAACTTTATTGATTCATTTCAATGTTCTTTACCTTATGGCTCAAAAATTAAATTCTTAAGCTACAATAATATTTTTTCAAGTGCCTGAAGTACCAAAGAAACTTGTGCCAGAAGAGAAGATACATGTCCCAGTGCCTAAAAAAGTGGAAGAACCTCCACCAGCCAAAGGTATGCCATTTTCTGCTTCAACTGTGTGATTCTATTTTTGTTTCTTCATCTCTATAGGAAGATTGTTACTGGCAGTAAGAATCCCATTCTTCAGCCTGATGTGTTTGAACCACTCCCTGAGCTGTTTGACACTGTTGTGTCTGTGTCTGTCAGGCATGGGGTCTATCCTTACTCTCCGCTTTGAAAATGTCTTTGTGTTTTGTATTGTCTCTGTCTTTTGGATCTTATATAACTAAATCTTTTAAAGGACTTGCTGCTACAAAAACAGCTAGTCCAAAAGAGAAAAAATTTACCTAAACAGCCAGACTTCCCCCTTAGCCTTACCATACCAGTTTGTAGTCCTGTAGTCCCTGTATATTTGTAAGTTTACATCTGTGCATAAATCTGTTCATAAAATCAATGTTAACTTTTCATCACATGACTAGATTTTACCCTATTTGTGTAGTTATCTTAATATCAGATATGCAGTTATCTTTTTACTAGGTTTTATGTTACATTGAAAATTAATTCCCTAAATAAAAATGTCTTTAAAGTGCCTGAAGTACCCAAGAAGGTTCCAGAAAAGGCAGTACCTGTCCCTGTACATAAAAAGCCAGAGCCTCCACCAGCCAAAGGTATTGCTTCCTGTAGCTGAACATGTGGATAATGCTTGTTCTTGGCTTTGTGTATTTGTTGTTAGAATTTAACTGCAGTGTCGTAGCAGTGTGTGACAAATGTACTTGCTTTAGCTTTTGCGTAAGTTGTGTCCAAGTTTTCTACAATAAAAACTATCTTTAAAGTGCCAGAAGTACCAAGACCTCCCAGTGAAGAGGTACCTATTTTTGTTCCTGAAGAAGAAGAAGAAGAAAAGGTTCCAGAGATGCCAGCAAGAGGTACAACATTGATTCTTGAAGATTATGAGAGCTTTGTTCAATTCATTAATAGATCTTCATCTCCAGTGATTGTTTTAAGCTTAGTATAAACCTCAATTAACCTTTTAAGAGGAGTTTTCTTCTTCTTCTTTCTGGTCTTTGTGACTTTGTTCTGTAGTTTTAGTAGTTTTGATGCTCTAAAAGCAGTTACCAATTTCTTATCCAAACAATATCTTTGAAGTGCCAGAGGTGCGCAAGAGAGCTGTCCCAGAGGAAAAAGTTCCTGTTGCAGTTCCTAAAGTAAAGAAAACTCCACCAGCTAAAGGTATATCACATTGTGATGTATGCAGACAACTCCTCTCCCTCTTACTTTCATATTTCAGTGGAACCTAATTTCAACATTCAATTTATACTCATGTGAACTCAGGTCCTGCTGTTTCCCTGCAGTGAGCAGTGCTAGGGCTCAGACAGGGCTGGTCTGTCCTGGTATTGACAGCAGCCAGCTGAGGATCAGGCCTTGAATGATCTGCTTTTTTCCACTTTCAGTGATTACTGTGAATGAAATAATTCCTTGTGATATTGTCATCCAGAAATAATTTCTAAAGTAATTTAGATTTTCTTTAAACAAAATAGCTGAAATTAAATTTTGTGGCCCTTTACCTGGAAATTCTTTAATTTAGGGAGATCACTCTTACATGTATCTTGAGAATAAGCTAGATTCTCAAGGGTTTTAGCTAAAATTATACAAAAATAACATCAATGTATAGCTGATCATACTAATAACCAGATCCTATACCCTAAATGTGAAATTCAAAGGGGAGGTAAACTATTGCAAAGGCCACTGTTGGATACCAAACATATTCTGCCTCAGCAGCTGACTAATTTAGAAAAAAAAAAAAAAATACAAGAAAAAAAAATAAAATAAAAGCAGACACTGAGAGGTTTTTATGTAAAAAAACCTTAATGTTAATAATCTTTTTTAACTGTGGTTTGTAGCATATCTTGCTAATATTTTCTGTTCGCAATGACACTGCGGAATTAAAAATTGGGCAAAAGTGCTAGTCCTCATATAAGACTTGCAACCTAATTACACATTGCTATTTTCAGGGAGTTAAAAACACCCAGTAGTTTCCCCTATGTTTTTATTTCTATTTGTTGTGTTACTTTAAAGTTGGTGTCTTTGTGGTTTATGTTATGGATTTTTCTTTGTGATGTCATGAAAGTAAAGTTCTTAAAACAATATCTTCAAAGTGCCTGAAGTTGCAAAGAAAATTGTGTCTGAAGAAAAGGTTCCCATTTTTGTTCCTGAAGAAGAAGAAGAGGAATTTATTCCAGAGGAAATTGTACCAGAAAAAGGTACATGATCTTTTCTTTCAAGTCACCCATAGCATCTTCTGTGTTCATTAAAATTCATCTCTATTTCTTGTTCTAAGTTTTATGTAACTCTTATATATGTTTTGGGGGGAGTTTGTGATCTTGTTCTATGTGTTTATCTTGTTTCCATGTTCACATTTTTACTGTTCCAAAAGCAATTTTAACACTTGTTTGCAAAATAATATCTTTAAAGAACCAGAGATTCCTAAGAAACCTGTCCCAAAGGAAAAAACACCTGCACCTCCACCTGAGAAACTGGAGCTTCCTCCAGCAAAAGGTGCATAAGTTAACAATGTATTGTTATTCAGTGTCTCTGTTTAGTTTGTTTGTTATTTATGTTAGCTTTTTGTCCCTGCTGCATTTCTGTATTGCTATCTCAGAGTGCCTGTCAAATTCTTAGCACAAAACAAACTCTAAAACTATTTGAGTTGCTCAAGAAGTCTGCCCGTGGGTGTAAAGTGTCTTTTGCTTAAATTTCTGTTTCATCTTTTAAAAATATATTCTGCAGATCAGTTCTTATTATGTCTCTTTGTACATGTTTTCTGTTCTTTTTCTCGTACTACTGGTGGATGACATTCTTAAAACAAAATGTCTTTAAAGTGCCTGAGATGCCTAAGAAAGCCATTCCTGAAGTGAAAGAACCTGTTCCTAAAAAGGTGCCAGCTCCATCAGCCAAAGGTACTTCAGATTGTAAATGCTGTTATGGTTAACTGATAATATTCTTGATCCAAGTTGAGTTTAGCAAGGGACGCTTAAGTATTTCTTTCCTGTGTTGTATTTGTCACTATAGTATTTGTTTGTACGTTTCTGCTCTGTTGTTCATAAACTTCTGTCTTTCTGTCCATTTAAAAATTGTGCAAAAGTACACTGAAGTTAGGTTTTATCTTTAAAGTACCCAAGATGCCTAAGAGGGTTGCTCCTGAAGAGAAGGTGCTGGTTGCTCCCGCTGAAAAAGTGGAGGTTCCAGCTGCAAAAGGTATATGTCCTCCTTATAATTAATATTTATGCTAGGAATACCCTTGACCTTCTTCTTTCTGACTTTTGTCTCTGTTGTACAAGATCCTTGTTTGAATTTATGTTTAAACTCTTCATTTTCAGTGTTTGTGTTGTTGAACCATAAAGCTCTGTTTCTTGTGCTTTTCTACTTACATTGCTCTGAGGTGATTTGTTGTTTTTAAATTGCTAAACAAAATCTGTATCTTTTAAGTCGTGGAGGTGCGTAAAAGAGCTGTGGCAGAAGAGAAAGTGCAAGCTGTTGTGCCCAAACCCAAAGAACCGACACCAACCAAAGGTACAGGTATATTTCCTCTTTTTTTTCCCAAAGATTTTTTTTCCACTTCATTCTAAAATCTTTTATTATATATATTTTTTTTTCAAAAGCATAGTTTTATAATTTAGTGTTACTTATGCTTGAGGTTGTTATGTATATTCTTTGTTCTTTGTCAATTATCTAGAGTAACAGTAAAAAAAAAAAAAATTTCAACAATTGTCAGGTAGTAACAATAATGCTGTTTCTAAAGTGCCCGAAGTATCCAAGAAACTTGTACGGAAAGAAAAAGTCCCTGCTCCTGCACCTGTGGTGGAGAAGTATGAGTATGCCTATGAAGAATACGAGAAGTATGAGACATATGAAGAGTTTGAGGAGATTCAGGAAGCCGAAGAAATTGAGGCCTACGAGGAGCCTGAAGAACCTGAGGGGTATAAGGAAATTCTGGAACGGGAATATGAAGTGGAGGCTGAGGAGAAAGATGTCTATGAACAGTATGAGTTTAAGGAGAAGGAAGAGATCTATGAGAAATATGAGGAGGTGTATGAGGAGGCTTATGAGACCAAACCAGCTATAGGTAAATCAAGTCATGACTTCTTTGTTCTTATAGTGTGGTGAGTTTTCAGTTGCTGCTTAAGCCTCCTGTGGGTGTTTATTTATATTTTGCCTTGTTTGTAGTCCTATGTGTGTCTGTTGCTGGTAATGGTAAATCCATTCAAAGTTTGTCTCTATCCTAGTGCTTCCTTCTTTCTCTGTAAAATGAGAGGGCTCCCTGTCTGACTGCCCAAGAGTGAACTAGTAGATATATATAACACAAGCAGAGAAAATGTTAATCTTCTGATGTAATTCAGCTTCAACCTGAATTACTTTTTATCCATTAATATTTTATTCTTTTGTCCAGTTCAGCTCCTTTGAGTTTTAAAAATATTAGGACTGATATAGAACCTTCTTTCCCATAATTTAAATTTATTATGATCATAGAATCCCTCACACCAAAGAGGAAATGCATCTACATTGTACCAAATAGATATACATTAATATTTCTTATTTCATTACTCAAGAATTCTGAGATGACTGCTCCCTTCTTTCTGCATGAATTATGATTTGGCTCCTCTACAAATGAGTAATTGCTCTGCTTGCTGTCTTTATGTGTGCTTCTTCATGAATAACTTTTAATCCACAATGACATATTTTTTAAAGTGCCTGCATTGCCCAAAAGACCTCTGCCAGAAGAAAAAGTACCTGCTCTTAAAAAAGAAGCTCCACCAGCTAAAGGTACATCATCCATCAGATAAATTTGAAAACACAGCCTTCTGCATGAGTCTCTGAATCCCCAAATCCAGTACTTTACCTATTCTGATTTGACTGATAGACTCTTTCATAGTACTGGTAAAGACAGATTACTAAAAAAATTATTTCTTTAACAAAACAAAAATCAAACAAATTACTTCTTGGAGACAAAGGTAGTGAAGTTTGTACCTTAATTTAATTTTTGCCATCACAACGTAAGTGATATTTTAAAGCTAATGGTTAAAGCTCTAGTTTCCTGCAGAATCTTAAAGACCTAGAACTTTTTGTAACCTAATGATGTGCTGGAGTGTGAGATATCTTAATAGGTATTCTCTGTATCAGGCTTTATGAAAGATAAGTGTCATGAAAAGCAATTGTCAGTGAGTGCTAGAGAAGTTACTTCACTAGTTCTGTGATTTTCTGTTCATAGCACTAAATTTGCCAGGAATTCATTTTATGCTAACTTTTATAGTTATTTCTCATATGAATTGTCAGAATGAAGTCAGTTGGAAAAGGCGGATCAGTTTGCTTGCCTGCTTTTACAGAAAAGCTCGGAGTTATTTGACAGGAAATTACAACCTTGCCATATTCCCAGCTGCCATTAATTAGAGCAGATAGTACCTGAAACCTAATTGTTAAGGCTTATCCCTATTCCAAATTTATCCAACAACAGGAGTGCTTTTCTTTTACTGAATACTGAAACTCTGGCTGCATTAATCCAAGCAAAATAGTCCAGATAGGTGGTCTCTTCTACAACATGTATTTATGTTTTTAAGAAATATTTTTCTGTTTTGCTAAGTTTTCTGACTCTTTGCATTGTTTGCTTTTTGTTTAACTTCTATTCTTACATAATACTCATATTGCAAACTTCTTAAAAAAAACTACCAATGTCTTTAAAGTGCCAGCAGTGCCAAAGAAACCTGTTCCAAAAGAGAAAGTACCACCTGCTCCTCCTAAAAAGGAAATGCCTCCTCCAGCTAAAGGTATACTTCCTCTTCATTGTCCTTGTGAAACATGAACTCTAATTTCAGTCTTTTGTCCTCATTATTTGTTGAGAAATATGTGCATGTTTTATGTCCCCACGGTGGGTCTTTTTTCATTTGTTTGTCATTGAGTCTTTTTTGTCTGTTGGTTTCAAGTCATTTGTTGAAAACATGTTAGAGTAACTTGAAAAATGTGTGTTTTGTCATTAACTTGTACATAGAAAAAGTTCAGAAAGAAATAATATCTTTATTTCTTCTGGAAAGGAATCTTTCAAGAATGTGTTTTTAATATGTTATTCTTCTGTCTAATCTTCAAAATTAACATAAATGTTCTTTCAGGAAGGATTTAATTCTTTGATATTTCAATAGTCTTCCTTGCTAGACTTGCTCTTCTTCTTTGTAACTTCTTTCAAGTAGCTTTGAAAGCCCTAAAAGTAAATCATATCTTAAAGGGCCAGATGATTTCAAACGACCTGTCCCTGAAGAAAAGAAACCTACACGTACACCTGAAATAGAAGTTCCACCAGTGAAAGGTAAAGGAGCCTTTGATATGAGACTTTATGGAAAGGAAATATTTGTGCCATCTTTTCCCAGCTAACATCACTAAAACTTGTCATATTCTTTACACCACTGCGGTCTCTAAGTGGAGCTTGAAATCTCAGTGATAAATCCCAAACTCTGGGGCAAACATTTCAAATATGTGCTAGGCAGTAAATCACTGAATTATGAATGAAAACATGCTGAGGAGGTGCTGCTGCTTACAACACCAGGGTGTAAAGCTTCAGTGCTTTCCTATTTATAATATTCTTGTGAATTTAGTTTAAACTGGGGTTTTGATACCAATACAAATTATATTGGTTAAAGTAATAGGACAAGAGCCAGTAAGTTTAGGCTATTAAAGCTGTTACACCAAGCAGAAGGAAGAGCATGACAGTGCAGTAAGGAAAGCAAATGGCTCTCTCTTTGAGAGCTGAAACCAAACATTTCTTCATATCATTCACTGTTCCAGGAAGGCAGTTCTAGAACTGTATCATACTTAATTCTTGAAAAGTTTCCAAGACCTCAAAACTACATCATTTTCTGGGTTTATTTCTGTTTGGGATATTAAAAGTTGAAAATTATTTTGAAGTTACTAAAAAAAGCTAATATCTTTGAAGCTCCTGAGTTTCATAAGAGAGCTGTCCTTGAAGAGAAAGTACCCACCATTATCCCTAGAGAAGAGGAGCCTCCTGTTTATGAAGGTACATCAATGACTCATCTACCAAAGAGAAAATTGAAGAGAATATATCAAGTCATGCTCTATATTATTCTGTAAAATATGAGCTAATTTTATTTCATTTTTAAAACTATTTAAAAGAGGCTTATATCCATCTCTTTCAGACCATCCATGTCCACAAATTTAGATATAATTCAGCATTTTAAAAACTTCAAATTTAAAACCTTACACTAAATGTAAAAACGGAGTTTAGCATTTTAAAAATGCTATACTTTTTTCCTCTAATAATATGAAAAAGATACATAAATAAGAGAGAAACTAAGCTTCTGATTCAGGAAGCACTTGAGTCACACTGGAGCAAAGAAATGAGCTTAAGTAGACAAGGGTTTAAGAGCCATCCTGAGCAACACCTTATTTTTGAGTTGCAATGGAGATAGTCAACTCCAAACGAAGACATACGAAATTCAGTTCCAAATTCTGTCTAATACACAGAACTAAGAAACTAGAAAATAAAATTAAATACTTCTGTAAACATATATATTTCTACTTGGGAATGGTAACTTTTAGCAGTAGTAAGTCAATGATCAGGCTGAAAGATATTTAAATAACTTACGCTCAAGCAGCTCTTTGTCCATATGCATTTCTGCATGTTTTTATTTTGTCTTTCTACTCCTGTCTTGTAACTAATATTAAAATATGTAAAATAAACTAATATCTTTAAAGAACCTGAAGGTTATGGAGAAGTTCCAACAGAGGAAAAGATGCCTTTTATTACTCCTAGTGAACCAGAAGCTCCAGCAGCTAAAGGTAAACCAACTCTTCAAGCAATCTGTAAAGCACCACATTCCTACAAATTATTCATCTTCATCATTCCATCTGCGTGCTAATCTGTTATTTAATGTTTTCATTCTAATGTTTCTTTAGATGCTATGTGTCTGTCTTTGCTACTTACACTTAATGTATTATAATGTTCTTTAAAAACTTTAATATCTTTGAAGTATCTGCTGTGACAAAGAAAACTGTCCCACTTAAGAAAATACCTGCTGCTGTACCTACAGAAGAAGCTCCTCCAGCTAAAGGTACATTACCTCCAAATTAACCCTCTCTAACCTCTTATGAAAGTGAGATACCAAGTGAGAAACACACCTTGCTTGTTTTCCTTAAACAACACAACTTCAAGCTAGAGACACTTTACTGTTGGTTTTTATTTTTTTCCTATAAGTAGTAGCTTAAACAGATTGATACATTCTGCCACACTTTGAAATTTAGGAAGACTAAATTAGGCACAGAAGTTTAGTATGCAGGAGATTCAGGCATTAGTTTCATATTTTTTCAACTTCATGTCTCATGTTCTATTTCTCAAAATACTTTCTCTGACAATATATTGGAAAAAAATCTAAAAGGTTGTGAGAGAAGCTTATTTGCAAAAGGACTCTTAGTAGTCATAAGGGCTTAAAGAAAGTCAAGATTAAGAAACAACTTTAAATCAGGACAAAAGAGAAAGCCACAACATTTTTAATAGAAACATAATTTTGTTACATGATTCCAGAATTGAAGAGCTCTGTACATGATGGAAGCCTAAAATTTAGTTAATTGAACTGGATTTTTACCTTGCTTTTAGGGGTAATTTTGAAATTTCAAAAAAGAAAACTCTTTTTAGTGCCAAAAGTCCTTAAACACACACATACAGACTCACACAAAAACATCCTACCAACAAACAAACAAAACCAGGAAAAACAAACAAACACCCAAACATAAAAAAAACCCTACTTATTTTTCAGCAAAAAGTATATTCAGAACCATAAATACTAGGAGTTAGAAAAATAACAGACTCCAGCAGGTGAAGTTTTTAAGTTTTATTCCCATCTCAATACCACATATTTTTCCTATTGTTCTAGTAGATTTTTTTTTTTTTTACAAAACTGTATTACTTATTTCATAATGCAAATCTCTAAAATAAACCAATATTTTTAAGTTCCTGAAGTACGAAAGAAAGCTGTCCACAAAGAAAAAATACCTCCTGCTGTACCTAAAGAAGAACCTTCACACTTTACAGGTATAAGAAATTTTAAGTTTGATTTGAAGAATAAAAAACATGGTTTTGCATGTAAATTATTTTGAGAGCATTCTGTTTATCATGAGCTAGAGTTTACTTAACAGCTTTGGTGACTTGCAACAGTAATAAGCGATTTAAAAAATTATTGCCTGTAGTTGTTCTTAAAATTAAGTGCCACTTGAGATCAGCCCAAAGGGGGAAAAATAAAGAAAAAGTGACAGAACTGAAATAGACAGGGCCTTTTTCTGCTCTCAGGGTAGTAGCTCAGTTTAGGACACATCACACATCTTTCTTCTGACAAACTTCAGAGGTCAGGTCAGTGGGGAGTTTTTCACCCCTTATTTGAAAGCATCCTAATTTTCCACATGGATATAAAATAAACCTATATGTCTTCAGAGGAGCTTGAATATTTGATTATATTTGTTATTTATCTAATATGTTGTCTTGTTTTCTGAAGATACTCTAAGTTAATTTAAGTGTTTAAACTAATATCTTTCAAGTACATGAAGTTTATGAGGAAATTCACATAGAAGAAGAAATTTCTACTGTTCATAGGAAAGAGGAGGCTCCACCATCTAGAGGTATATGACTTCTTCATCACCTCTTCCTACAATTTCCTAAGTCTTTGCTAACTCCAGGAAAATTAAATTATTCATGTTGTGTTTTAGTCCTTTTTCAATACAATTCATATTTGTATTCATTCTTTCAGTACCTTACTTATATGAAAAATTTGAGATTTTTCATGACATGTCTTTCTCTCATCAAATTGAACTAATATCTTTAAAGTGCCTGCAGCCATTAGGAAAGCTGTTCCAGAAGAAAAAGTACCTATTGCTATGCCTAAAAAACCAGAACCTACTCCTGTGCCTAAAAGACCAGAATCTCCACCATCTAAAGGTACTTTGAGAGCCTGGTAGAACTGAAGTTTTTCGCTGATAAGCATCTTTACTTTTTTCTGTTTCTTACATAGTTTCTGGTTTAATAGTTCATGGTCCACATGTCAGATTTGTGGCATTTATGTTGTGTATGTCCCATTTTCTGTTTCTTAAGTTGTGTTTAAGTCATAAAATCAAAATCAGCAAATAGCTTTCAAGTGTCTGAACTAAAAAATTATTCCTGAAGAAAAACTGCCTAAAAAGCCAGCAGCTGCCAAAGGTACAGGTCAGCATATCCTTTCATTATTTTTCTACAAGTTTCTTCTGTCCCTTGTACTGTTGCTGTCAAAGCATTAAAAATTAGTTGAGTTGATCTATTTATTCAACCCAAGTAACCCAGAAATTGTTTTAGAAGCCAGTGAAAGGGACTAGAAATAAGGAAAGCTCCAGCCATGTTAACACGCAGTGAGATTTACAGACTGTTTTCACTTTATGGGTACAGCCTCAGAAATTTGATCATACACTAGCAAGAAATACATCCTATCCCTTTGTTTCACATTGCTCATGTTCAACCTAGGGGTCAACTGACTTCATTTTGAATGGAAGTAGAGTTTGCACAGGAACCAGCTGTTCCAGTTCATTCAGGTGTTTTACAGGTCTGTCTGAACTGGCAGTTTGAGTGGCATTAACAACTGTCAGGCAGCACAGCTTCTCCCCCCCAGTCATTGTCACATTGTACTGCCAAGCATCAGGGAGGAGCTGTTGTGGATGACATTTGAAAGGCATTTCATTGAAGTCCGACTTTTGCCATGACTTCTTTAGCTTGTTTTCATCTTTATGGGGGGCATAGCAAATCTAAAACTGCTTGACAGCAGATCCCAAGCAAAGTCACTTCCAACTTATTCTTTGCCAGAGGGGTAGAACCATGAAGACCTCTCAGAAGTTGTAACTGTTGTCAAAGCATCCTTATCCATCTACTTGTTTTGTCACATCCTTATATATCAATGTGTTTTGTCTTATGTCTCTGTATTGAATGTTTAATTTTTGTAATTTTAAAAACTACACTAATGTCTTTGAAGTGTACAAGTTACCTAAGAAATCAATAAATACTGTTATGCCTAAAATACCAAGGGTAACACTACATAAGCTTATATGTCAATAATAGTGTCTTTCAGAGGAGGAGATTTTTCTCTTGAGCATTAGAGTTTATAGCAAAACTCATTTATCAAAATCCTATTAGTATGTAACAGTATACAATGCTTTTTGCATGACATCTCTCTTTTTATATCTTTCCTTCTTGTGATCCTCTTTCTACTTTACAATGTACATATTTTAAATGCTTTAATTTTAAAAAATGAATGCTGTTTTCTTTAAAGTGCCAGAGGTGCCCAAGAAAATTCCAGAAGAGAAAGTGCCCACTGCTGTTCCTAAAAAACCAGAACCACCACCAGCCAAAGGTATGTTTCACTACAGAAAACTAAAATTTGGAAGAGGAAAAACACCTCTATCTTGATTGTGCAGACAAGTTATCTGATTGCTTGTTTGTGTTTTCCTGTGTCCATATTGTTCTAGATATGTTACTGTGTTTAAAATTCTTCTCTTTTGAATCATAGTTGTAATCTGTACAGGTGTGTAAGAAATATTGATGTAGCTGAGCAGAAATGAGATTGACACTTGAGAACAAAAGCAGGAATCTTAAGAGAAGAGGAGAAAAGAAGGCCTCAGTGATGTGAAATAGTCCTGGCTGACAAGGAAACACTAACCCCAAAAGAGAGCATAGAATGAGTGATAGATATGTCTAATATAGAAGAAAACTTGTGTGCAGAGACAAAAAAAATTGATACCAAAAAGTCATCACACATAGAAGAATGTGACAAGGAATACAAAAGAGACAATGTCAGTCTCAGTCAAATAGAGATTTGAGAGATATTTGAATAAAATGAAAAAATAATCTGATGTAGAAGAAGAAACTCCAGAAGACTCTGAGGTGTTTCTTGAGGCTTTACAGGGACATAAAATAACCTTAATCCAATAAACAAGTCAAATCAGAGGTTTTATTAAGAACCTTGGCAATTTCCACTGAAAAGTTTTGAACATAACTGTAAAACTCTGTATAATCACTGAAAATAATCTGTTTCCCAAAGGGCTTGAAGGACCCAAGGAAGTAGATGTAGAACAAAAAAATCAAAGTTGCTGTGCCTAAAACCTCACAAGTTATACCAGCTAAAGATACCTGGATCTGCTTGTTATGCTTTACTGTTTATGAAATTCTGACAGTATAAAATATTGCTATTTTTCAAATGTCTGAGATACCAAAGGAACTGGTCCCACAAGAGGTTTAAGTAAAAGAATCAAAGAAACCAGAACATCCAGTGACTAAAATTGTATGCAGGGAAAGAAAACCCCTTAATTTTCTACAGTACCATTTTAGCATCATGGTAATTTACTTTTACTATTAATGTCTTATAAAATAATTTTGTCATTGCAATCGTAGCTTTTGCATCTGTAACTCAGTGAGGCAGCAGAGAGTTTTCTCTAGGGAAAGGAGAAATTGCATATTCGCACCCAAAACCACTCATGCTTTTGAAGTCCCTGAGATTTACTTTTTCTTAATGTCTGAACACTGCAGACATACATAAATAAAATTAACTGCTTTTTTTAAAGTGCCTGAGGTGCCCAAGAAAGTGATTTCAGAAGAGAAAATACACATTGAAGTTCCTAAAAAACCTGAACCTCCACCAGCCAAAGGTATATGTTCAACCGTGAAAAGACTGCACACAAACATTTATCTGTTTCTCTAAATATTATCTTTCTTATGTTTGTGTTAGCAGCTTTTTTGTGTACTTTATATAATATTTATAAGTGTTGCAGACTGTGTGTCTTCTTCCTTTGTGAATAGCTCCCAGTGACAGTGGCTACTAACAGTGTGTGTAAAGCAATATGGAAAAAAAAAGCAACCAACCAAATGGTTTATAAGGGTGGGCTTTTTTCTGATGCTGTTAGCTATTTTTTTTCCTTTGGTGCTATTATTGTCTTTTTAATCCCTATTCTTCAAATTCCTGAAATTAAAACAATCAAATATCTTTAAAGAACCCGAGGTGCCGAAGAAAGTTGTTCCAGAAAAGAAAATACCTGTGCAAAAAATACCAGAACCTGTGGTTGTCCCAGAACCAGAGGCTGCACCTGAAGAACCAGAACTCCCACCAAAGGAAGGTAAATCTCAACACTAATAAAATAACAAAAGTAATGATTTTCCTCTTTTCTTTAACATTGTAATTATCCAAGCCTTCTGTTTCCTGAAATCATAAATTCTGCTTGTTCTATTTATCTACATACATGTGTGAAATAGACACACATGGTTGTTTTTGAAAAAAACTAGTGGCAAGTATTAGATGTCTGAATTGCCTGTATGTTTATCTTACTATTATTCTACTTCAGTTCTTCTTACTATTTTTGCATATTCTTGCTATTCTATCTGCTTGGGTTCAAGAAAATCACCACAGGTAATAACTTAAAAGTTATAATAGGAGAAGAAAACAAAGTGGCCATTCTAGTAGCTAAGAGGAGAAGTTATCAATTTAATTGAAATACCAGAAGTTCCACCAAGAAAAACTAGATGCCTTCACTGCTGTTTCTTGAAAGAATCTTCAGCTGATTGCCTGCAGTGCAATTAATATCTTTTGTCTTGTCCATTCTGTTGACAATTATCATGGCTTTTACTTATATCTTAAGTTATATTATTAGTGCATGTGTGTACTTCCATATGGGAGCGTGAGTTGTGTGAGGAGGAGTGTGTGTATGTACCCTTGAGAGAAAAGAGAGTACAGCCAAAATGTTCTATAATCATCATTTAAAAGGCCAGCATAAATGGTTGATACCCGATATGTTTTCAATACTTCATCACGACTGTCTTTTTATGTTTTATGGTTGGCTTAATTTTGGTATGATTGTCAGTGCAGCTGTTAAATTTAGAACTAATATCTTTTATGTACATAAAGCAACCAAGACAGCTTTGCCAGAAAAGAAAGTACCTGTTCCAGCTCCTCAAGAACCAAAGTCCATTGCAGGACACACAAAACCAAAGCCTCAAGAGGTGGAACCACAAAAACCAGAAGTGGCTGGAGTGGCCCGAAAACTAAAGCCTGTCAAGGCAGTTCAAAAACTAGAGCATGTTCTGACATCTGAGCAGCCTGAGACTGTTTTGACACACCAAAAGTCAGAATCTGTTGTAACATCCCAAAGAACAGAGCATATTGTGTTGCCTGAGAAACCAGAGTTTGTTGTGGTACCTGAGGAACCCAAGCCTGATGCAGAGCCCCAAAAACTAAAACATGGCGTGACACCCCCAAAACAGAAGCCCATTGTGGAATCCCAAAAACTAGCCCAGGTTGTAGTGCTTGAGAAACAAGAATTTGTTGTGGTACCTGAAGAACCCAAGCCTGATGCTGAACCCCAAAAACTAAAATATGGCGTGATGCCCCAAACACAGAAGCCCATTGTGGAAATCCAAAAAGTAGCACATGTGGAAGTGCTTGAGAAACAAGAGTTTCTTGTGGTACCTGAAGAACCCATGCCTGATGTAGTACCCCATAAACTGAAACATGGTGTGATGCCCCCAAAACAGAAGCCTGTTGTAGAATCCCAAAAACCAAAGCGTGTTATAGTGCCTGAGAAACCAGAGTCTGTTGTGGTGCCTGAGGAACCCAAGCCTGATGTGGCATCCCAAAAACTAGCCCAGGTTGTAGTGCTTGAGAAACAAGAATTTGTTGTGGTACCTGAGGAACCCAAGCCTGATGTTGAACCCCAAAAACTAAAATATGGCGTGATGCCCCAAAAAGAAAAGCCCATTGTGGAATTCCAAAAAGTAGCACATGTGGAAGTGCTTGAGAAACAAGAGTTTCTTGTGGTACCTGAAGAACCCATGCCTCATGTAGAACCCCAAAAACTGAAACATGGTGTGATGCCCCCAAAACAGAAGCCTGTTGTAGAATCCCAAAAACCGAAGCATGTTATAGTGCCTGAGAAACCAGAGTCTGTTGTGGTGCCTGAGGAACCCAAGCCTGATGTGGCATCCCAAAAACTAAAACATGGTGTGACACCCCCAAAACAGAAGCCTGTTGTGGAATCCCAAAAACTAGCACATGTGGAAGTGCTTGAAAAACAAGAGTTTGTTGTGGTTCCTGAGGAGCCCTTGCCAGATGTAGAACCCCAAAAACTAAAATATGGCGTGATGCCCCAAACACAGAAGCCCATTGTGGAAATCCAAAAAGTAGCACATGTGGAAGTGCTTGAGAAACAAGAATTTGTTGTAGCACCTGAAGAACCCATGCCTCATCTAGAGCCCCAAAAATTAAAATATGGCGTGATGCCCCCAAAACAGAAGCCCATGGTGGAATCCCAAAAACTAACCCAGGTTGTAGTGCTTGAGAAACAAGAGTTTGTTGTGGCACCTGAGGAACCCCAGCCTGATGTGCCACCCCAAAAACTAAAATATGGTGAGAAGCCCCCAGAACAAAAGCCGGGTTTAGAATCCCAGAAACCAGAACCATTTTTGGCCCCTGAGGAATATGAGATCATAGTAGTGTCTGAGAAGTCAGAGACAGTTGAATCAACTCAAAAATCAAAGCGTGTCGTGGTGCCCCCCAAAACAAAACATTTTGTGCAGGTCCAAAAAACAGAGTTTGTAGCAACTGAAGAAACAGAGTTTGCTGCAGATTTCCAGAAGTCAAGGTCTACTGCAGTGTCCAGAAAATCAAAGCCTTTTGTGCCAGAACCTGTCATGGTGTCTGAGGAGGCAGAAACTGTTTTAGAACCCCAAAACCTGGAGCCTTCTACTCCACTTCGAAAACCAAAGCCTGAAGTGGCATCCAAAGAGCCAGAGCTCATTTTGGCACCGGAGGAACCACCACCACCACCACCACCAGCCAAGGTGGCCAAGAAGGAGCAGCATGTTGCTGCTAAAAAGCGAGCAGCTGCACAGCCTAAAGGTATCTCTTGTGCATAGGATCTCTTTTCCTTCCCTGGAGTATGTTCTTTCACTGCTCGTTTTAAAGCTTGATATACGTAACTAATAGGTACTAATATCTTCAAAGAACATGCAGTGCCCAAAAAGCTGTCCCAGAAAAGAAAATTTCTCTAGCTGTTCCTGAAAAATACAAAACCTACATCAGTCAAAGTTATGTGTTATCATGAATACACATGACAATCACACTGAATCTTCTTTTAAGTATTATTTTAACCTCTTTTGTTCTGTCTGTCGTTTTTGATCTGTTTTAAATGATACTCACACTGAGTATGAGTGTGTGCTAAATTATTACTTCAAAACATGTCTGTTGTCCTCTGTGTTTCAGTCTTTGTATTTAATACTGAGTTTTATTGTAACTGTAAAATGAAATGCACTAATATCTTTGAAGTGCCTGAGATGGCTGAGAGGACTGTTCCAGAGAAGAAAGTGCCCCCAGCTCTATCTAAAAAAACAGAAGCTTCACTTCCTAAAGGTACATATCACCACTATTATCATCATAAGAAAGGGTGTTATTTGCTTTTTAGGGTTATTTTAAATTAATCTCAGTTTAAATGGATCTTTCACTGTATACTCTGATATCAAAAATGTGGGAGAGATGTGCCAAATATGAATTGTAGTGCAGGGGTGTGAAATATTTCCTCAACTTGAACCATCCAAACTTTTGGTATGCTGGGTTTATGTCATATCAAGCAGATATGATAAATTCATATCCTGTTTATCCTCCTACAAAAAAAGGCCAAAGTCTTATGCAAGAGAAGGAGTTCATAAAGAGGAGTTCATAAAGAGTCGTTCACATTATTAGTAGGGATGGCTTCATACATGGTTTAGTGGGACTTGGCAGTGTTATATTTACAGTTAGATTTGATGATTCTAAATTTTTTTTCCAGCCTAGATGATTCTATGAGGAAAGACAAAATAGACAGAAACTAAAGATTTTAGCAGAGAGTAGCAGTTTTAGTACATAGAGCAAAATAATCATAAACATCTCCATGTATCTGTATTACAGAGAATATTTTCTTTAAACTGTTATTTCTAATTTGTCTGTATTCAGGTCATACATTAACATTTTCAACTATGGGATTTGCAAAGTTGTTACTTTGTATAAACAGCATGAAAGAGCTGTAAAGTCACTGTCAGCATGTAAGAAAGTGAGACTTTAAAATGGCATTTATTATTGAAATACAAAATAATTACTAAAGACACACTAAACCAAAGACACTCTCCATTGATGCAGTGATGCATCACTTAATTTCCTTCAGAACTCCCAAGCTCTGGCCAGAAAAAACATTCCCTCTGCCATCAGATTCAATCCATCTGAAATACAAAGACCTTCCTCAAGTGAAGTACCACCTCAAAGTGATGATAAAATTATTTAAATAATTGAAATTTATATAAGGGGAGACAGTAATAAGCAACATCTGGTGATTAGAATGAAAGCCAGGGGATGACAGAGGGAAAATATGAGAAGTAATGGAAGAGGGGGAAATTGCAGAGAGAGAAAAAGAAAGGGGAAGTCTACCTGAAGGATAAAAATAGTAATAATAAAGTGACAAGTAAAAATACGACAATGACTGACTAAACCAGCACAGAACACAGTCATTTATGAGACATGGCTCCTAGACAAATACATTAGCATTCCACAAATAAATCTCTGAGCATCTGTTACTAAGAAGCCAGATATATTTTCTACATTTCCACCCTGACCAAGAAACACACACCACACACAGAATTCCCATCCCCTGTGGGATGTCTTGGACACCCTGGTCATTCATTCCCCAGGCTGGAAGCAAAGCAGAGCTGATGGCTGAATGTAACCACAGCACTTTCTCAAAAAAGCCTGTGTGCATTTACTCCTTTTGTAAATTGTTACATAGCCATCTGCTGTGCCCACCAAACTAAAATGCACTAATATCTTTGAAGTTCCCAAGGTGCCCAAGAAAGGTGCTCTGGAAGAGCCTACACCTGTAACTGTGCCCAAACAGCCAGAACCAGCAGCAGTTCGAGGTACCTGTGGCTTTGTGCATCAGTCCAAATGAGACTGTCCTCATTGTCTTGCATGTTATTTCCCATGTCCCTTGTTGTTCTGTTCATTGGTGATTTCCTGAAATTTCTGTCCTGGAGGCGGGGAGAGGTTTGAGTGTGTGAGCCAGTGAGAGAGAGGCTGATGCTGTGAGACCACTTTGGTTCGTTCATGAGTGCATCTCCAGTCTGCATGTCACTGTGCACCCTGCTGCTGTACGTGCAGAACTGACTGCCACTAATATCTTTGAAGCCCCCGAGGTGTCCCGGAAGGCTGCTCGTGAGGAAAAACCAGCTGTGCCCTCTGCCAAAGCACCAGAGCTTCCAGCACCCAGAGGTACCTGTCTCCATGGATAACTTAGCAAAGAATATAGACTGAATCCTCTTCTCCTAAGCCTTGTCCTCCCATCTGCTGGCCTGTCTCTGTTCCCTGACTGAGACTGTCCAGGCTGTGTGTGCTGGCACAAGGGTGCTGCTGCGTGGTGTGTGAGGGTTTTGGCTGGCTGCTGTGATGTTCTGTGTCTGTGTGGCCCTGGCTGTTGTTCCTTCTTGCCATGTCTTCTCAGCTGTGTAAAATGAAATGCACTAATATCTTTGAAGTGCCTGAGATGCCTGAAGCTGAGGTCCTGGAAGAGGAGGAAGAGGTGGAAGCAGCAGAAGAGGTGGCAGCAGTTGCAGAGCCTGGAGAGCCAGAAGTCTCTGCAGCTGAAGGTATAGGCTGGTGTCCTGCAAGAGCCTGCCATGGCCTGCCCATTGCTGCAGGGCTCCGTGTTCTTTGCCCTCCTGCCCTCAGTGGGAGGGCTGAGAGCAGCATTTTGTCATTTTGCATCTCTGTGTGTCTGCACACTCCCCACAAGAGCGGGTGGGGTTTTCCAGAAACCCCCCTCTCAATGAGCCCGTACTTGGGCTCTTTGTAGCTTGTCCACCTTAAGCAGGAGTGATTGGCTGAAGAGGACACCCTGGTAGAGAGTCAAGGGTTCACTTTCCTCCTTTCCTGCTTTGCCATCTCCCTGTTTGCTGACCTTAAGCTCAGTCAAGTAAATGGGTGTAATTCCTTTAAAGTGCCGGAGGTGATTGAGGTGGAAGAGGCAGAAGAAGAGGTGCCAGTGGTTGTTCCCCCAAAACCTGTGGCTGTGCCCAAGAAACCAGAACCTGTGGCTGTGCCAAAGAAACCAGAACCTCCTCAAGCTAAAGGTATATCTTCTGGAGAGAGGTGCTTTTTATTTTACTTCCTTGATTAATATTTTAATTTGTTATCCCTTCTTTTGTGCAAGATTTGTTGTTTGTCCTTGACCCTTAACCTCTTCTGGACCAATCTTTGTGCATGATTAACTGACCAGTCACTAGAGGAATTTACAGTGCTTAGAAATATCTAAACTCTTTGATTGAGTGTTATGATCTTTCCTACTAATTTAACTGTGAAATTAAGATGCAATCATATCTTTAAAGTGCTCAAGGTGCCCAAGAAAGCTGTCCCACAAGAAAAGGTGCCTGTTGCAGTACCCAAACAACCAGAACCACCACCAGCCAAAGGTACAGGTCACTATTAGTATCATCATTAGAAAAAAAGCCATGCTCTTCTGGACTTCAGTTTAACTAATTTTATGATGTTGATCAGAAATAGGTGCCTAACAAACATGAAGTGCCATGTGGAGTGTTAAAAACAGGGCAGAAAAACTTGATTTATTTCCTTGAAAAAATATCTCTAGTTTACTCAACTTTTAGTAAAGTTAAAGAATTAGCATTTGCTGACTGTTTAGTTTAAACAGAATAGCATGTTTTTCTGATGAAGAGCCTGAAAATAAGTATTTAAGTTTAAAAAACAAAACATTGCATCCCTGGAGCTTCTAATAGATGACAGCAGCAGAATAAGTTCTCTACATCTTTAGGATAATGCCCATGTACATGAGGAATTTTTGCTAGCAAAGGACTGGATATATCTAATGATTATCTTATTAACACATTAATAGAACCAATAAGGAGAGTACAAGAAGTATATATATTTCTACAACAGAATAAAAATGAAAGGAACTGTGGAACATAGAAAGTTATGAGGAGGTGTAAAGAATGGAAATAATTGATAGGGGGGAAAAAAAGATGGTGATGATAAATCAAATGTTATTTCCTAAAAAAATATGACAATGACAAAGTAGTCGTGAACTATATTGGCTGATACACAAATGCACTAGGATTCCACAAATAAATCTCTGAGCATCTGTTACTAAGAAGCCAGATATATTTTCCATCCTGACCAAGAAACAAAGACCACACAGAATTCCCATCCCCTGTGGGATGTCTTGGAACACCCTGGTCATTCATTCCCCAGGCTGGAAGCAAAGCAGAGCTGATGGCTGAATGTAACCACAGCACTTTCTCAAAAAAGCCTGTGTGCATTTACTCCTTTTGTAAATTGTTACATAGCCATCTGCTGTGCCCACCAAACTAAAATGCACTAATATCTTTGAAGTTCCCAAGGTGCCCAAGAAAGGTGCTCTGGAAGAGCCTACACCTGTAACTGTGCCCAAACAGCCAGAACCAGCAGCAGTTCGAGGTACCTGTGGCTTTGTGCATCAGTCCAAATGAGACTGTCCTCATTGTCTTACATGTTATTTCCCATGTCCCTTGTTGTTCTGTTCATTGGTGATTTCCTGAAATTTCTGTCCTGGAGGCGGGGAGAGGTTTGTGTGTGTGAGCCAGTGAGAGAGAGGCTGATGCTGTGAGGCCACTTTGGTTCGTTCATGAGTGCATCTCCAGTCTGCATGTCACTGTGCACCCTGCTGCTGTACGTGCAGAACTGACTGCCACTAATATCTTTGAAGCCCCCGAGGTGCCCCGGAAGGCTGCTCGTGAGGAAAAACCAGCTGTGCCCTCTGCCAAAGCACCAGAGCTTCCAGCACCCAGAGGTACCTGTCTCCATGGATAACTTAGCAAAGAATATAGACTGAATCCTCTTCTCCTAATCCTGAATCCTCCCCTCTGCTGGCCTGTCTCTGTTCCCTGACTGAGACTGTCCAGGCTGTGTGTGCTGGCACAAGGGTGCTGCTGCGTGGTGTGTGAGGGTTTTGGCTGGCTGCTGTGATGTTCTGTGTCTGTGTGGCCCTGGCTGTTGTTCCTTCTTGCCATGTCTTCTCAGCTGTGTAAAATGAAATGCACTAATATCTTTGAAGTGCCTGAGATGCCTGAAGCTGAGGTCCTGGAAGAGGAGGAAGAGGTGGAAGCAGCAGAAGAGGTGGCAGCAGTTGCAGAGCCTGGAGAGCCAGAAGTCTCTGCAGCTGAAGGTATAGGCTGGTGTCCTGCAAGAGCCTGCCATGGCCTGCCCATTGCTGCAGGGCTCCGTGTTCTTTGCCCCCCTGCTCTCAGTGGGAGGGCTGAGAGCAGCATTTTGTCATTTTGCATCTCTGTGTGCATGACATTAAGCTCAGTCAAGTAAACAGATCTAATATCTTTAAAGTGCCGGAGGTGATTGAGGAGGAAGAGGCAGAAGAGGAGGTGCCAGTGGTTGTTCCTCAAAAGCCTGTGGCTGTGTCCAAGAAATCTGTGGCTGTGCCCAAGAAACCTGTGGCTGTGCCTAAGAAACCTGTGGCTGTGCCCAAGAAACCAGAGCCTGTTGCTGTGCCAAAAGTACCAGAACCTGTACCTGTACTTAAAAAACATAAAGTTCCTTCAGTTAAAGGTACACACATCAGTGACTGAGCATCTCCTTATCTCTTCTCTGAATACCTTTCCCCTTGTTTCACTGATGTATACATTGCCAGATAAATAATCTGCTGCTTGAATTTATCATTCTTCATGTTTTGTATGCCCTCCTCTTTTTAGTCATTGCACTTTTCCCTTTTATTTGTATATATGTGTCTTAATATTAAAAAAAATTAAAATCTACTAATATCTTTAAAGAAACTGAAGTGCAAGAGAGAAGAGTCCCAGAAGAGAAAGTCCCTCTTACAACACCTCAAAAGTCACAATTAGAAAAACCAGAGCTTCCTCCAACCAAAGGTACATATTGCCAGGAGGCACCTCCTGAGAATGAGTGTTTTCTATACTCTCTCTTTTCTTTATTCATTACTGAGTCTATAAAATTTGTCTTTTGAATGGAGCCTACCTTGAGAAAGACTGGAGCACAGTCTTTCATGGGTATGGCCACTGTTACTGTGATTTTGTGTGTGCTAGATGTCTTTGTCTTTTTATGTTTCATATGTACATTTTTATACACAAAAATAAAAGCAACTTAATATTTCTTTAAAGTGGCTGAGGCACCCAAGAAACCTGTCTCAGAGGAGAAAGTACCTGTTGCTATTCCTAAAGTACCTGAACCACTACCAAGTGAAGGTTTGTGCCACCATAGATTTTACTCTAAGAACAATCCTTTGTCCTGTTCTTCTGAGTATAAGCTTTAAAGTAGACATTTTTCTTTTTCTCCCATTGTGGTGTTTTTAAGTTGTTCACTTCATATTTTAGATTATACTAGCCAATATTTCTTGTATCTGTTAGTATATCTTCATATTTGGAAGTAAAATATATGCTCCTGCATAGGATATGTCTGTTTTTAAGATAATATTAAATTACCACTAAATTGGAGTCTCTCAAAAGTTAGTATTTATGTTCCTGTTATAATCTTGAATTATTGCGAGCATTGACATTTTTATTCTTTCCTGTTATGATAACTCATCCACAAATTTAATGTTTAGTTTATATTGTATACATAAAAAATTCTGGCCTTCACGCAATCTTCACTTATGCTTAGAAAGAAAGTGGTTTTCAAAATCTTGCATTAGCTGCAAAGGTAACAGATAGAATGATTACTTATCCTAACATGTATTTGTCTGTGTCTGTTGAAGTAGATTTGCTCCTAGTTGTATCTGTATAACTGTTCACGTGAAACAATCTTATAACTGAAAACTTACACCAGTTGTCAATATTCTTTAAAGAATATGAAATCATAAAGGAGATTGAGCCTGAAGAAGCAGAAGAAATTCCAGTCGTAGAAGTTGAAGAAGCTTTACCAGTTGAAGGTATACAAAGTACTTCCCTAGAGGCTGCCACACACCTTTCTTTCATCATCATCATCATCATCATCATCATCATCATGTGCAGATTTTTCTTGCTGTCTCATTTTTCACACATTTGCCTGTGTCTTGTAGGCCACCTCTGCATTGTAGGTCTTTCTGTGATTCTCCCATTGTTGTGTTCTGGAAATTATTTCTGATCATTTAACTCTAAGTTCAACCTGAAGATTATTTTGAATGCTTTCATTTTGTTTCTTGTCTACAAGAGTCTTCCCATCATTTGGTTTTCTACTTTAGTTCTCATGTTATTAACACACTTTTTAAAGTCAGCCTGGATATTTGTGCTGTGTGCATGCCTCGAAGCAGTAACCTAAGGCTCTTTCATGCTCCCATTTAATTCAATGACATTTTTTTCACTGGCTTCCCTGGAAATGGAAAATGGTGGTCTTTAGGTTTGTACATTACTCTTCTCAGAACCACCATCATAGGAAATTTATTCTAAATCTACCTAATG
Source organism: Haemorhous mexicanus (assembly GCF_027477595.1). Lineage (NCBI taxonomy): Eukaryota > Metazoa > Chordata > Aves > Passeriformes > Fringillidae > Haemorhous > Haemorhous mexicanus. The sequence goes on along the minus strand of NC_082348.1, from coordinate 22,763,113 downwards.
TTATTTAAAGTGCCACAACCTGAGAAGAAGATCCCTGAAAAGCGGAAACCACCACCGCCACCTGCTCCCAAAGAAGATATTAAACTGGCAAAAGACCTACTTAAAGGTATAATCATCTGAAGCCACAAATATTGGTGGAAACTCAATCTTTTAAATTTGTACTGATCAATCTTGAAAAGCATGCTTTTAGACTATAATTTTGTGTCTTTTTTATTTCTTTTCTAATATACTATATTTTAATGGTGCGCCTCACTAATGCTCAGTCCATCATGATTTTTTATCAGTGTTTACATGGGTTCTTTTCAATAATTACAGGAAAAAAACTTATTAAAACCATTTTAATCAAGTTAACACATTCTTCTATCCTTAACATAATTCTCTCTTTAACATATTCTTACAAATGAAAAGAATCCCCAGCAATAATTTGCTGGTGTTATATGATCACAGGTTTCAGATCAATTGTGCTTCCTACAGACCATCTGACTTTTTCTAAACAGTTAATCAGCAAGGATCTTAGCTTTGCAGCTTTTGTCCTTCTTTTACATCAATACTATTAATGAGGTGTTCGGATTTTTTAGAAAACTCCTTTCTTTTTGGAGTCTAATACATGTTGTAAATTCAAATAATTTTCTTTAAAGCTCCTGAGGCAAGGAAGAAAGCTGTGGTTGCAAAACCTGGTGAGCCTCCGAAACTGGAACCTCCACCTGCTAAAGGTATCTAGCTAATATAAGAATCTAGCTTAAAGTAAACCTCTCATGACCCCAAAGTTGTAGTTCTCAGTATCTTCTTGTTTAATTTGCTCAAATATATCAAAACACTGTCTATGTTAGGTTATGCTCAACATGCACCCCCATCTTGGGCATATGTGTTTGTGTTAAATTTATGTCCACTTTAATCTTACATCATGCAGTCTGTGAGATGTAGGAGACAGAAACACAGAAAAGTGAGTTTTTGTGAGTTTTATCACTTGTGTAGGTGCTCACTTTGGTTTTCTTCTTAGATACAAGTGAAAAATAAAATACTCTTTAAATGTATACACCATTGTTTCAACATACTTAGTTTATTATTTGTCTGAAATGTTAGTTATTTTTGTGAGAGGACACTTTCTAGACAAGGGAATTAATAATGTATTGAGCAAGCCACTTCACAGGCATGCCTTTATTATTATTCATATGTACTGGAGTTTAAGATAAGCTAAGCAGTGGACATTCCTTTTTAATGCTGTTCCAAGTTTAGAGATTAAAGTGGATCCTTATGAATATCACAGACAGCTCTTAAGAATAGATATGTAATATAAGCCTGTAGTGAAAGAGGACAAGAAAATAAAAATATTATGATGATGGTGGTTGTTTTTGAATACACAACCTTTATAGTTTTCTCAAACCATACTTCTCTTCTGTTGATTTGTATGAAAACTTTATCCTTATACATAAGCTTAGATGACAGCTACATGCAAATTATATAGAAAATATATTAAAACTATTGGTTTCAATAGCAACAGTTTAACCTCTGACTTTAATATTCAGTAGTGGACTAGTATTTGATTTGTGTGTTTGGACATGGGAGTTGTTGGTTAACTCTTACTGCTGTTGTGAACCTATAATAAAATCTGGAATAATATTCTTTTAAGTGCCTGGACTTGTAAAGAAACCTCGCAAAGTAATTCCTGAGCCTACTCCCCCACCAAAAGAAGAAGTTGTTTTGAAAAGAGGTATAGTAACTTGGCTCTGTTTTTAAAAACCCAGCATTTTAACACTGATCAGCATAAGCCCCTAAGTGAAATTGTTTCAGGTGTGTGGTATGGAAGATTGCATGATCAAATACTGTCTGAGGTCTGTTTCTTGAGAAAAGCAGCTGTAGTTGCAGGGAGGAAGGGGGTAGCCTGAAAGTCTCTCAGATGCAAAGAATCTGTAATGAAAGCAGAGCAGAACAATGAAAATCTAGTTCCCTCTCTCTCTCTGTTCTGTTTTCCTTATCTCTTTATGCTAGAGTTGAGGGACTTCCACTGCCCACAGTGTAAATTTTATTGAAGTTACACGTGTAGTCTGTGTATTCTCTTTTGTGGTTTTCTTAGAAGTGCCACACAGATCACAGAACCCCATGGTACTATTGGACATCAGTCCCATTTCCTGCAAAGTCTGGAGCACTCTGAATCATTTGGTGCTCAACTGTTGCTTAGAAAGATGAAGCGTTAATTCCAGTTCTCTTTGAAATACCACAGAGGGATGATTCATGCTTGTGAACCTTGTACCTTCAAATTTCAGACAACATAATAAAATAAAATATAGTATTCCAATTTTTAGATGAGAGTGTCATTACATACCCAAGATGGAGAACTGAGAGGACAAAATCAAGTGAAATCATTAAAATGGAAAAGAGACATTATATAAATTTGAGCTCTCCAAATACAATATTTGAGGATTTACATTAAAATTACGTTTTAAAAAAACATTAAAATCTTTACTGTCAAATGGACTGTTCTTAATAAAAATGTCTTTTTTCCTTAGATGACTTGAATTTTAAATTACTTTCAGAATAGTATCTTGAATAGTTACACAAATCTTCCGTTTCTATTGAGCTATGTATATTATTTATATGGTTTCTTTATGACTGATGTTTTAATCTTTGTCTTGTTCACTGTCTTATTCTTTTGTTTGCATGTGCTTTAAAAACTGAGATTTCTTTTCTTTTGAAGTTCTTAAAAAGAAACCTGAAGAGGAAGAACCTAAACCAGAAAAAGAGCCTAAACCAGAAGTTAAACCAGTACCTACACCAATAGAAAAAATTAAGAAACCTGAAGGTACTAGATTACTATCATATATATTTATTGAAATATATTTTTTTTTTTAAAATCACACTATTAAGTAGTGTTTTCTTAAGTTCAGGAATTAAACTGGTGTCTTAAAAGATAGCTTGCATTGGCCTAATTGTGCAGTTTGTCTTGCCTGGATGCACAACCAAGTGTGACATTCACATTTGGGTCTGAATTCTGCCCTTTGGGATTGTTTCTCAATCTTCATTGTGTATAGAAAAGAGCTTTACAAATATTTTATATAATGCTGATAAAAACATAACTACAGCAAAACAGTTAATCCAAGCATTTTTTTTAGGTAACATTTTACAAATATGTGTCCTTTTACCCATTAAGAGTTTCTAATTTACTCAAATCTTACTCTAAGAAATATATGTTCCTAAAATCTATGAATATCTGAAACTGTTTATGTATAAAAACAATGAAAGCTTTTAAATACACTTGAGGGTATTCTGTCTGGGGATTTAAGGTGTTTTAATATATCTTACAAAATAAAAAATATTATTTTAAAGTCCCAGAAGTTCCTACGAAGAAAACTGAGATACCTGCCATAAAAAAAGAGGAGAAACCTGTGCTTGAACCACCAAAAGGTACAGACGTGTGGTGCTCTTTTTCCTTATTGCAGCAACTAAACAATATTCAGTGCTGAATATCATGCTATATTAATATAATGCATTACTGTCCTCCAGTCTGTCATGGCTACTGTGTCCTCATTAACCATTTTGCTCTCTTCTGGATTTCTTGTTGTCTTTATTCTTCAATGCTTGAAAAAGTCATCTTTTTTTCATTGTTTACAATCTTGCTTTACAAGAGTTAGTCTCAAAGTAATTTCTTGCTTTTTTGGCAAAATGAAATAGAAACCGATGTATTCTGTCTTCATTTAGCTCTCTCTGTGTTGTTTATTCTAACTTCTAATGCTCAATGTGTTTGCAAAAAAATGTAAACTAACCAACTTGTAATTTCTGTGTTTGAAATGGCAGAAACTAAGCCAGCATCTGTCCCAGTTCCTGGGCCTGAACCTAAGCCTGTAGTAGGTAAGAATTCTTTAGTTGTGAATACTGGTGAAGCCTTTCTTGTGTGTCTAGTATTTTCCATTCAGGGATATCTTGCTAAAAGGACATTCATAGAATCATAGAATACCAGGTTGGAAAGTGACTTCACGGGTGATCTGGTCCAACCTTTCTTGGCAAAAGCACAGCTTTGACAGCATAACTCAGCACCTTTGCAGCAGAATACTAAAAGTGTCCACAAAGGCCTTTAGAATTTAGAAGGATATAACTTTCCTTCCATCTACAAAACATTTTAAAGAATATCATACTTAAAGTAATGTATTAAAACTTTTTTCCCCCATGCAGCTGTAAAATCTCCAAAACCAGCTGAAGAACCCACTGTTACTGCTCCAGTGACAGCTCCAGTTGTTGGAAAGAAAGCAGGTATTTATATGCATTCTGTGCTATTTAGAAGGTTTTTCTCTGACATCCCTAAATACCTTCAGTATACAAAGAGGGAAGAGCTGTACAATAACTCATTCATTACAGGAAGATCTGAGGTCCTATTCAAGGATCTTGTTATTCTAGGTACTGTCACCTAATTTAAAGCAGAAAGTGATATACTATGGAGACCAATCTGTGCTCCTTTGTCTGGATAGTAATATGTGTGTCTTTATTTGTTGTCCTACTATGAAATTTGCGTATTCTGTTGTTTTCTTGGTGTTCCTTGTGTCCTGATATATGTTATGTGAATTGCATCTTGTATTTTCTGTGTGGACAAAGAGAAGTTACACATTTCTAAATAACTATTGTGTTGTTTGGTTTCCTGTTTTTATTTGTCGTTGAAGCCCTGAGAAAAACCGACAGTGATGTTGAAGAATTAGAGTATTGCTACTTCTGTCTGCTATGCTTAGGGCCCTGGAACAAAGCCTGCTGTGAAAAAAAAGGGCTGGGATGGTTCCATTTCCTCTGAAACACTCAGAGAACTGAAACACTGTGTTCCAGTGTTTCAATTGATGTCCATTCTGCTCACCCACCATTCAAAAGGCTTCATGTTGCAGTAGAGCTCAGATCTTGGGCATTTGAGAAGCCAAATCATTAAAGTCTCTTGGCCATTGATCTGGTGATGTAGTCTGCAGTGGCACAATTAACTTATTTTGTGACCAGATAGCTGTCATTTTCTGCTGCTTTTAACCTACACTGGATTTAAACTGGTGGTCTAATGAGAAACTGCTAAGAGTGGTTTACTTAGGTTTTCTGTTCATGTGTGATGTTCTTACCTTTGTTTTGTGGTTGTGTTTTAAGTTTCTGTTGTGTGGAGAAGTTTTAAGTTTCTGTTGTGTGTTCTATGTTCATTTTATTTCAGGTATATTTGTAAAATTTGTCTTAAATATATTGTTCCTGATTCTTATTCTTATGGATTTTTACTCTTTAAATTACCTATGAAACCTTTGTAGCTGCAGAAAAGCCTGATGCACCATCTGTACTAAAACATAGAGATAAAAAGCCTTCAGTGGAAGAAGAAAAGCCTGAGTCAATTGTGTTGAAGAAGATTTCAGTTGAAAAAAGCTTGCATGTAAAAGAGAAAGTAAGTCCTAAAGAGACAGTTCCGGCCATAGAGCCACTTGAGTATAAAATCTCACTGGAAACAGCTGGTGGAATACTGAATTCAGAGATAGATGAGCAGGAGAAAGTATCTCTTAAATATTTTGTCCTGGCTTCTGAGGAAGAGGAACCAGAAATGACACCTGTAGTTTCAGGAAAGACTACCCTTACAGGTGAGAAATTAAGAGCTGAAATGGATCACATTACTTACACAAAGGAGGAGCTACCACTACCTGATGAGGAAGCTAAATTGATTTCTATAACATCTGAACGTGTGGGAAGAGATTCTGGAGAAGAAAAAGAGGATGAAAATAAATTCCTTGTTCATAGGGAAGATGCCATAGAGAAGGTCTCTGAAAAGCTTAGTGTTCTTCATGAAGGAAAGATTCCCAGCCATGAAAAAGAAGAAATTGAATCAACTTGTGTACCTAAACCCAGAAAGCCAGATCAGCCTAGGGACCAGAAAGGACTTCTAGGAAAAGAGAAAAAACCAAAAAAAAGTTTGCAACCTGAAAAATTTCATAGTAACAATAAAACTTCATTTGTACAGGATATCATAGAGGCAGAGATAGCTGAAACTTCTCAGCTTAGAAATGAAAATGAGAGAGGAGGTTTTACTCCAGAGAAAGATGAAATTGCTCTTGGTGAATCCATGAAGGGACATGACATACAAAGTAAAATTCAGAGGCTGAAGCAATCTGGTAGCACAGTACCTGAAACTCCTATAGATAAGGTTCTTAACAAAGAAGCAAAGAAAATGGAAGATACTCAAGATGATGAGAAAGGTAAGAATCTGGATTTTACATCAGCAGAAGTACATTCCTTAGACCTGTCTGGGGAGACTCAGCCAGGATTGAAACAAGATGTTGACCTAGAACACCCCACTGAAGATGAGGAAGTTCCTGGAGAAAAACCTCACACCATCTTTAAGCCATCTTTTCTTAAGTCAGAAGTAGTAGAAATTAAAGCAAGAGAAAAATACCCTTCAGAGAAAGAAGGTCATTATGAGGAGGGTTTAGGGCAATTGTTGACTGAGAAAGCACTCCTAAGTGACAAAAAGACAGGCAAGAAGATTTTACCAGAGAAGGAAGAAAAAACTATCTTCAGCACTCACCTAAAAAAAGGCAAAATTAGGCAGTCAAATGTCCCTGAAAGTCTGCCTGTGGAAAAAGAGTTTGATACAGTAATTACAGGAGGAATGGAAAGTGAAGTTTCCACAGGAGAACATCAAAAGGGAATTGTATCTGAGTCAGTAATGAAAGTTGCTATTCAGCCACCACAAAGTCAAGATGAAAAACAAATTCAAGAAGTTCATACAATTCAGGATGAACATAAAGAAACTCAGGCTAACAAAAGCAGAAAAGGTAAAATTGAAGAAAAGCAAGCTACAGAAGGTATATCAGATGAGAAAGCATCACCTGAACATGACGTTGGAAAAAGCACATCTGGTACCATGAAAAAAGAGAAAGGAAAGCTCTTAGACAAAGTATCATCAAGCAAAGGGATCCTTGCAAATGGAGAAGATACTGATTCCTCAAGCATAGGTAAGGTAATAACTTCAAAGAAAGCAGAAGGAGAGAAAGAATACCAGAAATCAGAACCTGCTCACCTGACTGAGCAGGCCGCTAGACTTGAGAGTGAAAATAAGAATTTGGATGCACCTGGAGAATCACGTGATGTTCTGGATGTTCCAGGAAAGTCTCATGCAAAGCGAGGTGAGGAAGACTGATGCCAAATTCTTCCACGAAGTGCTTGTACCATTTGCTTCAGGAGAGTGCCACCCGCCTTTGTGTTTCAGTAACACCATTTGCAATTCCATCAAGTCTGTCAGCTGGCTTTACTGGCATTCAGCCACTCTTCACCTGTTTGTCTTACCTGTCTGTACACACAGCTGTGTGATCAGTGTTCATTGTCTTAGTCTTACACTTTTCTGAGACTTCATGAATTGTTCTGTGTGCCATTGTCTTCTCAGGAAAACTCTCACTTTTTTTTTTTTTAGTATTCATTTTTCCATCCACTGCAACAAAATCTGTCCTGCATTTCATTCATATCATTCTCCCATTAAAAGTATCTTTCATATTTCCCTTCACAAAAAGGTAACCAGAGGCCTCATAGCTCAGGTAATATTTTCAAAAGTCTGTGATGATTCATCGCAAATTAGGTTACCAACAGGACATCCCTCACTTGTAAAAGTTCTGCATTGTGCTGAAACATATATTTAATTTACACAGCTTATATTTTTGTGGTGTTCATTAATAAAAGTGTGTGGGTTTTTTAAAAAAAGACCTCATATAATTTTAATAGGCGCTTAAACTATTTTGTCAAGGAATGACAGAATTTTACAAATTAATGGGCATAACACCACAATAAGGAAATAGGAGCTTTTAAGTTGCCTGTTAGGCTCTACTGCTGAATAGGTCATTCCCATGCTTCAGGATATTGAACTTACTATTGAGATATAGGCAGTATATTCTCTACAAAAATAGACATCTGTTATGTCTTTTCCTCCCCTTTTACATGTAGATAACTAAAAGAAGAAAAAATCTGATATATAAAATAAATACTTGTCTTAGTTTTAGTAAGTATGTTTATTTAACTACATTTCTGATAATCTTGCTGTTCTACTTCAGAGGCCAAGCCCCCAAAAGAAGAATCTCCGAAGGGTATCAGTCCAGTCAAAGGTAGGATATTACAAGCAATACCTTGTCATGGTCTAACTCCAGCTGGCAATCAGGCCCCAAACAGCAACTCACTCACTCCCTTATGGTGGGAAGGAGGAAAGAATAGGAAGGGTGAGAGTGAGAAAACTCACGGGTTAAGCAAAAGCAGAGCACACAAGCAGAGCAAGGTAAGGAGTTCACTCACCGCTTCCCATGAGCAGGGATGTGCTCACCCATATGCAGGATGCCCTTCCATCCCCTGAAGGGCAAATGTCATAACTCTGAATGCTCCCCTCCTCCCCCCACCTTCTTCTTTCCCCTGCTCTATATACCGAACATAACACCGTGTGGTGTAGGATATCACTTTGGTCAGTTGGGATCAGCTTTCCTGGCTGTATCACCTCCCAATTTCTTGTGAACTCCCAGCCTTCTCAGTGGTGGGGCTGTATGAGAAGCAGAAAAGGCCTTGGCTCTGCAAGTGCCTCTCAGCAATCACAAAAATACCTCTGTATTATTAACACTGCTTTCAACACAAATCCAAAACACAGCCCCATACAAGCTACTTACAAGACTCTTAAATCTCCCCCAACCAAAATCAGCACAGCCTACAATCAAAAGCAATTAATCAGGATTAGTTTATTAACTTCTGAATCTGAATTACAGCCAAGAAGACACCCTCACCAGCAGATGCAGAAAGAAGGAAACTCAGGCCAGGCAGCGGTGGTGAAAAACCTCCTGAAGAGCCTCCATTTACTTACCAGCTCAAGGCTGTACCGCTGAAGTTTGTCAAGGAGATGAAAGATATCGTGCTAAAAGAAGCTGAGTCTGTTGGGTCTTCTGCAATCTTTGAAGTCCTTATTTCACCATCCACTGCAATTACCAGCTGGATGAAAGATGGAAGCAATATCCGAGAGAGCCCAAAACACAAGTTTATTGCTGATGGCAAAGATAGGAAGCTGCATATTATTGATGTCCAGCTGTCTGATGCTGGTGAATATACTTGTGTGTTAAAACTGGGCAACAAAGAGAAGACCTCTACAGCCAAACTTATTGTTGAAGGTATTCCATGTTTCAAATTTATCAATAGGCTTAGCCACTCCTCAAACTAGAACTGGTGCTTTGTAATTTTACAGTAGTTGGTAGATGCATGCTTTTGTTTCCCTCAATGACTACACATATTATATAAGGTATTTCTGCATCACATGTTCTATGTATAAAGGAGACAAATCAAAATAATTTGTTTCCCACAGAACTCCCGGTGCGGTTTGTGAAAACCCTTGATGAAGAGGTGACTGTCATTAAAACCCAGCCACTGTACTTAACATGTGAACTTAACAAAGAAAGAAATGTGGTGTGGAGAAAGGATGGTAAAATCATCAAAGCCAAGCCTGGGAAATTTGCTCTGGGTGTTATTGGTCTGTCACATTCCCTCACAGTCATGGATTCAGATGATGCTGATGCTGGCACTTACACTGTTACTGTGGAAGACTCTGAACTATCATGCTCATCTTGTGTTAAGGTAGTAGGTAAGTAACAAAAATCATGCTCTTTTTTCTCTCGAGGATATTTCGGCTGCTTCAAAATTCTGAAAACCTTTTCTCGTTGTCTTACAGTATAAGTGGACAGATAAGATTTTTACAGCTGTCAAAAGCTTATTGCAGTACAAAATCTCTTAGTTCTCTTTATTCTTCTTTTTTATGACATGTCTGTTTGTAATAAAAGTCTGCTAAGCTGTTTTCTTGTGTAACTTTTTGTCATGCAGAAATTATAAGGGACTGGTTAGTAAAGCCCATAAGAGACCAGCATGTTAAACCGAAAGGAACAGCTACTTTCAGCTGTGACATTGTCAAGGATACACCAAACATTAAATGGTTCAAAGGAGATGAGGAAATCCCTGCTGAACCCACTGACAAGACAGAAATCTTGAAAGAAGGAAATAAAATTTTCCTGAAAATCAAGAATGCTGGTCCTGCTGATATTGGAGAATATGCAGTGGAAGTTGAAGGTCGCAGATACCCAGCTAAACTGACCCTTGGTGGTAAGGAAGCTTTTATTTGGATTATATTTAATCATCTGGTAGGCCAGTGTTGAAAAACATCTAAATGAACAAACGTTATAGGTAACCTGAATTTTTATAAGGCTCTGTCAAAACTTGATCTAATCATACATGTGTTTATTTGTGCATTGTAGAACGTGAAGTTGAGCTTCTGAAGCCATTAGAGGATGTTACAGTTTATGAGAAGGAAACAGCAAGCTTTGATACAGAAATATCTGAAGATGATATTCCTGGTGAATGGAAGCTGAAAGGGGAAGTCCTGAGACCTTCGCCTGTAAGCATCCTTGAATTTTAAAACACAATTTATTTCAATTAAACACTGTGAACAGGTTCCTTGAATCTTATCTTTATGATGAGACCAGTCATTGCCACTCAGTCCAGAATATATTATTTTTAAAAAATGGATTCTCTAAGTAAGGATTATATCTTATAAAAGCTAATTTCTCAAGTATTACAGCACATAATTCAAGCACTAATAGAAATATCCTACATACATTGTGGGAATGATTCTGACATTCTAAAGAAGTATGGAATGCTGAAGCAATGTACTCCATATTTTAATTATTGAGTCAAAGTGTTCACTTTCCTTGGAAAACAATCTAATCCTTCCTACCTGACTCTTTACAATGTATACAGTGTTTATGAAAATCCCTTTATTAAAAACACCTAGCAGGAAAGCATTTGCATTACGTTGGTTTTTGTATTTAACAAAGTCTGTCATCTCTCCAGACGTGTGAAATCAAAGCTGAAGGAGGAAAACGCTTCCTAACCTTACACAAAGTCAAGTTAGAGCAAGCTGGCGAAGTCCTTTACCAGGCCCTGAACGCTGTCACTACAGCCATCCTGACAGTAAAAGGTACAGTGCCCCACGGGGTGTGGCACCAGCCTGGACAGGGTTCACACGGAGCTCCTTACAAATGGTTTGTTACCTTTTGCTTCCAGAAATCGAATTGGACTTTGCTGTGCCCCTGAAAGATGTCACTGTTCCTGAGAAGCGCCAGGCAAGGTTTGAATGTGTCCTTACCAGAGAGGCCAATGTTATATGGTCTAAGGGCACCGATATCATCAAGATTGGAGAAAAATTCGACATCATTGCAGATGGAAAGAAGCACATTCTTGTTATCAATGATTCACAGTTTGATGATGAGGGAGAATACACTGCCGAAGTTGATGGCAAAAAGAGCACAGCAAGACTGTTTGTGGAAGGCAAGTATTTTCTCATGAACCAACGAACAACAAAAAAGAAATATAAATAATATATCTTTCAGGACTACATCAGCCTTTTTTCTGATTGTATTTATGTGTCTGCATTACAGGTGTGAGGCTGAAGTTCATATCACCTCTGCAGGATCAAACAGTGAAAGAGGGGGAAACAGCCCACTTTCAGTTTGAGCTTTCTCATGAAGACATGCCTGTGAAATGGTTCAAAAATGATAAGAGACTTCACACAAGCAGAACAGTTTTGATTACTTCAGAAGGCAAAGTTCATAAACTAGAAATGAGAGAAGTAACCCTCGATGATATCTCAGAAATAAAGGCCGTAGTCAAGGACATGAACACACAAGCCAACCTGAAAGTCTTAGGTAATTACATAAATAATTCAAAACCTGCTATAGAATAAATATTCATCATTTTTATAAGTAGAAAGTGACAAAATATTGACATTTTAATATATTTGTATAATTAATTTGCCTTATCCACTATGGCTTTTGCAGAGGCCGACCCATATTTCACTGTGAAATTACAAGACTACAGTGCTGTAGAGAAAGATGATATTACTCTGGAGTGTGAACTTAGCAAAGATGTGCCAGTAAAATGGTACAAAGATGGGGAAGAACTAATAGCTTCCAACAGGATTTCCATAAAAACGGATGGCTTGCGCCGCATCCTGAAGATCAAGAAGGCTGCAGAGAGTGACAAAGGTGTTTATGAGTGTGACTGTGGAACCGACAAGACAAGTGCCAATATCAGCGTTGAGTGTAAGTAATCGTAAATGTACCTGTGAAAAGGATGCTGTTGTGATCAATGGCTGAAATATCTGGATTTAAAGTTATTAACAGTGATTACAAGAGACAGTATATTTGATTATTACTGGAGAAACTTACTTTCTCTGTCCAGTTACCATCAGGAAATAAAAACAGTGTAGTTCACTGTAACAGGTATCTGGATAAATTACTAGGAAAAATATTCTTACCAAAAATATCTACATTTTCAGACGCAGAAGGAGGTTGTAGACCGCCCTTGCTGCTGTTTAGGAAGAGGTTAGATAAACATTTACTGGTTGTAGCATTTGAATGCCCAAAAGAAAGAAAAGGGAGAGACTTAAGGTGCTTTCCAGCATTACATTTCTATGGTATACAATTTGTGAGTAAACAGATGCAAACTTTTGATTCTTTTTTTTTAGCTCGCTTAATTAAAGTGGAGCGCCCACTGTATGGAGTGGAAGTATTTGTTGGTGAAACAGCACGCTTTGAAATTGAAATTTCTGAGCCTGATGTCCATCCTGTATGGAAGCTAAAAGGAGAAACCCTAACACCCTCACCTGTAAGGATTCTTCTTTATTTTTAGACCATCATTTCCAGTAGAAAAACATGATTAATAATAGTGTGTTCTTAGTGGCTTCTTAGAATATTAATATTTGCGGTGGGGTGTGTGTTTCTTTATCACCAGGACTGTGAAATCATTGAAGATGGGAAGAAGCATATTCTTGTCCTTCATAACTGCAAACTTGATATGACTGGAGAAGTGTCTTTCCAAGCTGCCAATGCTAAAAGTGCTGCAAATCTGAAAGTGAAAGGTACAGTCTGCATTTGGCCAACATTTCCATGTGTATTTCAGGGCATCAGGACAAATCTAGTGTCAGAAAGTACTGTATGAACTGATCTGAAAGAGCTCTTCTTTGATTTCAGAACTGCCTCTTATCTTCATCACTCCACTGAGTGATGTGAAGGTCTTTGAGAAGGATGAGGCTAAGTTTGAATGTGAGGTGTCCAGAGAGCCCAAGACTTTCCGCTGGTTGAAAGGAACAGAAGAGATCACTCCTGATGAAAGATTCGAAATCATTTCAGACGGAACAAAGCATGCTCTGATTATTAAATCTGTTGCCTTTGAGGATGAAGTGAAATACACATTTGAAGCTGAGGATAAAAGAACAAGTGCCAAGCTAATTATTGAAGGTTTGTTAGACTTTGTCTTTCTAGGAAAGTTTTGCACCATATACTTGCATAGTTTCTGTTGATAACATTATGACATGTTGTGTTGCTGTAGGTATCCGCCTGAAATTCATCACTCCTCTCAAGGATGTAACAAAGAAGGAGCGAGAAACTGCAGAGTTCACTGTGGAACTCTCCCATGAAAATATCACTGTGGTCTGGTTCAAGAATGACCAACGATTACATACCAGCAAAGTGGTTTCAATGTCGGATGATGGCAAATTCCATACACTCACAATCAAAGATCTTACTATTGATGATACTTCTCAGATAAAAGTGGAAGCTATGGGCAAATCCTCAGAAGCTAAACTCACTGTTCTTGGTAAGAATATCCAAAAGAATTTACCTGATGTATATTATCAGAAGAGTTGTATTAATAAAAATTAGTAATCAGAAGGCCTTGGGGTTGGCCTAAATCTAAATTATGATTTTGAAAATCTAACAATTTGTTTTTCTTCCTTGGGTCTCCATTTACCTATTCGCAAAGGATGATTACAATAACTTTAAAATTTCATGTAAAGTTGCAAAGTTAGTAAGTACATACGTAAAACAGTGCTCTAAAACTCCTAGAGCATCAAAAGAATGTTGTCAGTAATGTTAGTAATGCCCTGAATAAATTTTTAAGTGTCTATTGTTTTCTTTTATGTAACAGAACTGTGAATAAAGACTACATTTAATCCCTCTTGGGGGATATAAACAGGAAATATATTTTATGGTAGAAACTAGTTGTTCTTTCTAGAAGACTAAACCTTCAGACTGAAGTGTATCTTAACTTTTGCTTGCAGAGGGAGACCCTTATTTCACTGGGAAGCTGCAGGATTACACTGCTGTGGAGAAAGATGAAGTAATCCTACAATGTGAAATCAGCAAAGCAGATGCCCCTGTGAAATGGATGAAGGATGGCAAGCCAATTACTGCATCAAAGAATGTCGTTATTAAGGCTGATGGCAAAAAGAGAATCCTTATTCTCAAGAAAGCTTTGAAGAAAGATATTGGACAGTACACTTGTGACTGTGGTACCGACCAAACCTCTGCTAAGCTTGATATTGAAGGTATGGCTATTTTAATGGGCTGCTCTGTAGAAGTCTTTTGGGATCTGCTAGAAACTGAAGGAGTTTCAATTGCCTTTTTCTTCTCCAGACCGGGATATTGAGATTGTGCGACCACTCTACAGTGTGGAGGTGATTGAGACAGAGACTGCCCGCTTTGATATTGAAATCTCTGAGGAAGGTGTCCATGGCAATTGGAAGCTAAAAGGAGAACCCCTGACTGAATCAGCTGTAAGCAAATATTTCATTATATTTTTTACATGTGTCCCAACACTTTGCAGGGAAGTGGAGTATGAGGGAGGGTGACTGCAGAAACTAAATTTGATTTCCTGCTTTCAGGAAGAGTCGCTATATTAAAAATAGTGGGTTTTTAAATTAATAATGTTTTAAATGTAATACAAACATAATCTAAACCAGCTAAATAATAAATTATTTTTGCATAAAATGGTACATTCTGCATTGCTAACAATACCTAACAATCATGTATGCAAAGTGCAAAGACCTTGTGGAATTCACTTAAACATAATGGCATTTAAAAATGCAGACTTCTGATTTCATACCTTTTCCTATGGGTTTTGAGTTATATTCTGTTTTAATAGATGTAGATCACATTTCCAAACTCTTTTGCATTTCTGTTACAGCTAAAATTGGAGTTAAATGGTATAGAGCTTAATCAAATATTATAAACTCCTTGCTGGAAAGATCTGGAAATTAAAGAAACAATACAATCACAATAGGCAATAACTTGGGTTCTAAGTAATGGCACAAATGGGAATAATACAGAAAGATTGGAAGTGTCATGAAAATCACTGTCTCAATAAAAAAAGGAAAGGTCTTCTTGAGGAAAGGTCACAACACAAGCTTAGCAATTTCTAGTTCCCGTGGGGGAACTAGGCCTCTGACTGGGCTACATATATATTAATGTGTTGTCTACTCAGTCAGCACAGAAATGTGTTGCCTCTTCCCCTTTCTTTCCAACTGTATTAAGAAGAGAGTTTGAAAGGAAAGACCTATGAATGAATGTTTATAGGGTATATTTCACATGGGCCCAAGAGCTGGGAATGGAGTAGAAGAAAACAGATTCATGGTATGAGAAGTAGGGGCTCTTTTGGTGAGTAGTACAAAAAAGATACTGGAAAAACTATTTCAATTCTGTTTTTGCAGGAATGTGAAATCAAGGAGGAAGGAAAAAAGCACTTCCTTACATTGTACAATGTACGCTTAGATCAAGCTGGTGGAGTAGATTTTCAAGCAGCAAATGCCAAGTCTGGTGCTCACCTTCGAGTGAAACGTGAGTGTCTTTTAAACTGTAATTAATTGATTAATTAAGTGAAAACATGGTACTCACTGCCTCTTTGGAATGGGTGGCAAATCTCTATACTGTATTGAACCCACAGCAATCCTTTCCAAAACAGCAGCTAAGGGATTAGTTGCTCAGGTTGTCTCAATTTTTTTCATTAAGGAACGTCCTATGTGTTTTTAACCTTATTATCATTTATTCACATAGGAGAAATAAAATTAAGGAGATGGCCTTGAAGGTTGCTTGATGGTCTGGCATCATATATGCTGTTATGAAATCAAATATTGCAAGCAAAGGCTCTGCTGCCTCAAAGTGTCACGTTAGCTGGAAAGGATAGGATAACAGTGATATCTGGGGATAGGTTGAGAGCTTGATGGACAGGGACAGACTACACGGCTGAAGACCACTTGTTTCCCACTCCAATCCTAGCCCTCGCTATTTTGGAAACACATGCCTTATCTAGCAACAGGCATGCAAGGCTTGGCAAGGAGACAGATGCAGAGCAACTTTCCTGCTGACCTTGTTCAATTTAAAGAAACACGCTCTGCAAATAGGAAATTGTAGGTGGCCAGCCCTCCCCTAGGAACCCAGGCTGGCCTCTTCTATTTAGGGAATTTAAAGAGCAGCATTGCGATGTCTGGCTCTCTTGAGGGAAGCCACCATGGAGATTAGTACGTAAGGGCAGCAGCTCTCTCTTGGGTAGAAGTGACTAATCTAAAAATTATGTCTTCTCCTTACCAAGCTCGAGTAATTGGCCTGCTGAGACCCCTCAAGGATGTAACAGTGACAGCTGGGGAATCAGCAACCTTCGATTGCGAACTCTCTTATGAGGGAATCCCAGTAGAATGGTTCCTGAAAGGAAAGAAACTGGAGCCCAGTGATCAGGTAAAAAAACTAAACTTTGCTTTTTCTCATGTTTCCTTCCCCTTCTTGTCTTACAAGTCTCTTCCCCTTCTTTATTTCTTATTTATTCTCTCCCAGCAGAAGTACTAAGGCACAGCAATATTGTAATACTACTGCCTCAAATGCTAAATCATCCCTAAATCAGATACAACAGTTTTTCCCAGAAATTCCAGTATTCTGGAATGCTACAATCTTCTATCATACAAAGGGAAACTAAGGTTCCAAAATATCAATCATTACAACAGTGATTTTGTACCTGATTCTGTTGGAGACTCAGCCACAAGGGTACTGAATGATTTTGCTGGGGTTACCTGTGGTTACATGAGAGGATTTTGAAAGGTGCTATCAGGAAAGGCCTTTTTTTCCCCTGAATGCTGAGTTGCAGTCCAATTCAACATATAAGGGGATTAAGAGGATTCAAATTCCATTTCAGGCATTTGTTCTGGCTCTCCAGATAACTCTCTGGGCAGATTTGCTTGTCAAGCACTTCTCACTAGCTATTTTTAACCCTTCATCAAGTGCTGGCTCTTAGCTCTGAGATCTGAGCAGCCTGGAATGCAGTCAATTTAATGTTTAAAGTTAATGATAGGGGAAATAAATAAAGAAACATAAATTAATACATTAAGAAATGCAAATAGGTATTACTGGGTAAGACTTCTTTTTCGCATACTAGGCCTAAAATAGTAATGCAAATTCAAATAAAAGTTGGAAATTTAAGACAAAGTAAACTTTCAAGGCATTGCATGACTTAACAAAGTTTCAGAACCTGTAATAATGCTGCTAATAATGCTTTGGTACAGATTGCTATTTCTTTTGGATACAATTTTTAACACATTTTTTTCAGATTTTGCTAGATCTTTCTGAGCTTTAAGAAATTTACATAAATAAATATTTAATAAAAAATAGAATGTAGAAATAGTAAAATCAAAACAGATCATTATGATAAGGGACCCTATTTAAGGACAGATTTAAGGACAGATTTCAAACAAAGTTGAAACTCAGCAGATGAGTCATGAAATAAATCAAGATAATTACTCCCGAGTTTCAGAATAAAAATGTGAGAAGCTATTGATCAGTGCAGTAGATTGATAGTTATGACTGCCTGGCAAGAAAAATATTATATGTTCTGTTTAATTCTGTATAATGAAACATTATTTGGTCTGTTCTGTCTGAGCTATCATTTTAATTACATGAAAAAAAGTCAGATTTCATGTAGTTTACATATACAGTCAAAGTATCCTTTGAACAGTTTAAACTTTATCTGAATGAAATTGAGGGTAAACCATATATTTACTCAATGCTTTCTATCCATTCAAAATAGCCTCTTGAAATACATTTACAACTGTCTTTAAGAATCAATCTAACTGTACAAGTTTCATTTTAGCTGTTTGCTAATTCAAACAATTTTATTACGTCTGTGGCTGGCATTCAGCTGAACATTTATAACCTTTATTCATTCATTGAAGTGATTTTTTTTTTATTTACTGTGATTGCAAAGCAGTTTCTGCAATAGGTCATCACAGAAACTAATCTTGTAGGCAGAAGTTTTTACCAAATTTTAATAATAGATAGATAAATTGGCATTTCCAGAGGAGTGTATGTGGGGGGTGCCAAACCTCTTTATTGCTGAAAAAGATCTTCCTTTACATGTAGCCAGCAGTAATGCCAACTTTTCCCATAAAGTTTCTTATTTTTGTATTTATTAATACCTGTTCAAAATAGACATCATCCCAAGTCAGTCCCAAAATCCTCAAAACTTTGAGGACTGAGCTATATCTAGTATATACAAAAGGAAGTTGTCAAAATTTCACTTGAAAGTGGAGAACCAAACTCCACAAATCATAAATAGCATGCTATTTCATGAAATATTTCTTAAATACTTGTTGCAGATGTTCACAGTGGGGTTTTTATGTATTTTGTAAGGTTGTGACCCGTGCTGAAGGGAGAGTTCACACACTTATTCTCAGAGACGTCAAGTTAACAGATGCAGGAGAGGTATCACTGACAGCAAAAGATTTCAGAACTCAAGCAAATCTTTTTGTGAAAGGTAAGTCAGTCATTTTAGTTAAACCATAATCAGCAATAATGTTCCATTCAGGATTCACACTGGAATAGGAAGCTGATACACACAAAGAGTGGGATCATATATACAATATCCAACTGGTAGGTAACTTCCCTGATTAAAAAAGCCACCTACTAAAAATCTCTGCACTTCACAGAAGAGCTGAACAAGGGAAAACACTGGAAATGGGTCAAATCTGGGAGATAAACCAGTTCATCAGGACTTCCAGGGCTTTGCTGCAGTCTTGAACATTCAATTGGCCCCAAGAGGCCCCATGGATGCCATCCTTTGTGGCTCCCAGTGGCTTTTTCTGTTCTTTTGAATATCCAGAAACCTGTCAGAGTATGACTGCACCATCAGTCCAGGGACAAGATAACATTGTCTGTACACCCACTTGTACTACTTGCAGGCTGTGTTGTCTTTGAGAAGGAAAGGAGCTGCACACACTGATCCAGTAATTCAAGGAAAAATTGGAAAAAAAAAACCCTAAGTATTCTCTAAGTTCACAGTTTAGAGTCACTGAGATTACACGGGTATGGTTCAGCTAAAGAAATTGAGCTGCAAGGCTTTGTAATGATTTTTAATTAAAAACCCCATGGAAAAAGATATAATTCAGTCTAATCTTACAGTAGGCTGAAAATGAGGAAATTAACCTGAATTAACAAAAAATGTCTGTGTATTAAAAATAAAAAATGTTTTTAGGAATCTTCAATAGGGACATCTAAGAGCCTTTTTGATTATTCAAAGAAAATTAGTAAACAGCATGGGACAGTTCTATTCCACAAGCAGAAGACTGGCTGTAATTTAGATCTTTTCTATCAAAAATTTATCTGTTTCCTTTAGAACCCCCAGTTGAATTTACTAAACCACTTGAGGACCAGACTGTTGAAGAGGAAGCCACTGCAGTACTGGAATGTGAAGTCTCCAGGGAAAATGCAAAAGTTAAATGGTTCAAAAATGGAGAAGAAATTCACAAATCAAAGAAGTACGATATCATTTCTGAAGGCAGAGTCAGAAAACTCATCATCCGTGGCTGCACATTGGACGATGCCAAAACATATGCCTGTGATGCTAAGGATTTTAAGACATCATGTTTTCTCAATGTGGAGCGTGAGTAATTCACAGTTTTCTACAAAATGTCTGGGTACTGTAAAGGCAATGTCTATGACTGGCAGTAGTATCAATGTTGGTGATTTTTTACTTCTCTAGCATATAGTCCCCTCTACTAAAAATTTTAAAATTTTCTATTCTCTTACAGCTCTTCGTGTCGACTTCCTTAAGCCCCTGACTGACCTTGAGGTTAAGGAAAAAGAATCTGCTCGGTTTGAATGTGAAATTTCTCGTCCAAATGTCAAGGTCCGTAGTGACACTTTTTAATCTCAGTAACTCCTTCAGATAGAGGGGAAAAATTAGTTATAATGGTATAAAGGAACACACTGAAATCTGTGATGAGCATGTTAAAACCATGTTAATTTTTTCTGGAACAGGTGAAATGGTTTAAGGATGGCATGGAGATTAGAAAAGGCAAAAAGTATGACATAATTTCTAAAGGTGCAGAACACATTCTTGTCATCAGTAAATGTGTCTTTGATGATGAAGCAGAATATTCCTGTGAAGCAAAAACAGCTCGAACTTCTGGCCTACTTACAGTGATAGGTAAACACAGTGTTTTAGAGTCTAATATGTGAACAATAAAAATGTGAGAGCAGGGGGTTTTTTTTATGGCAGGCTTCAATCATCTTTTGAAATTGTTTTTGCAGAGGAAGAGGCTGTTTTCACAAAAAATCTTCCTGATCTTGAAGTAAATGAAAATGACACTGTAAAATTGATCTGTGAAGTTTCAAAGCCTAATGCTGAAGTTACTTGGCTTAAAGGAGATGAAGAGGTGCCTGATGGTGGAAGATTTGAACACATTTCTGATGGTAGAAAGAGAATTCTTGTTATACATAATGCTCATCCTGAAGATGCTGCCAAATATACATGCAAGCTCCCAAGCTCTAGTACAACAGGAAAACTTACTGTACATGGTAAGAGTACTCCTTTGGTGGGCTTGTATTCTGGAAAAAAAATTAAAACATTTGAAAGTCAGTAATAATACACAACTTGGTTTATTCCAGTCACAAGTGAAAAATAATATATATATCTACAAAATGTTTTCTTTCAGAACTTGCAGCAGAATTTCTTACCAGACCACAAAACCTTGAGGTGCTTGAAGGAGAAAAAGCTGAATTTGTCTGTTCAGTATCCAAAGAAGCCATTACAGTACAGTGGCTAAGGGGTGACACAGTCCTGGAGCCTGGTGATAAGTACGACATCATTTCAGATGGCAAAAAGAGAACACTTGTGGTTAAAGAATCTGTCCTAGGAGATACAGGAATGTATACTGTCATGGTTGGTGAAGCTAAAGCTACAGCACACTTAGCAGTGATTGGTAAGTTTTATTTTATCAATGTGTATGTGCTTGTTTTGTTGCATTCTTTATACTACATGATGTCCTATTTCTTATGTTTTCTCAATTTTAGAAAAACTCAAGATTATAACTCCTCTTAAGGACCAAGAAGTTACTGAGTGTCAAGAAATTATCTTCAACTGTGAAGTCAATAAAGAAGGTGCCAAAGAGAAGTGGTACAAAAATGACGAGGCAATATTTGATAGTGCAAAGTACATTATTGTTCAGAAGGGTGCAGTCTACACTCTCAGAATCAGAGATGCAGAGTTGAAAGATCAAGCTACCTACACCATCTCACTGACAAACCAGAGAGGTGAACACGTTAAAAGCTCTGCTACCTTAAAAGTATTAGGTAAATAACTTACACTACATTAAAATTGTTTCATCTTTTACATTCAATTTTCTATGAGGTTTTAAAAATGTTTGCTTTTTGGTCACAACAGAGGAGGATCTCAGAATTGTTGAGCCCCTTGAAGACATTGAGACCATGGAAAAGAAAACTGTCACATTCTGGTGCAAAGTCAACCGCCTTAATGCAACTCTCAAATGGACAAAGAATGGAGAGGAGATCACATTTGACAGGCGCATTTTGTACAAAATTGATAAATTCAAGCACTCATTGATCATTAAAGACTGTGGGTTTGTAGATGAAGGTGAATATACTGTTACTGCTGGACAAGACAAATCAGTTGCAGAGCTTCTCATCACAGAAGCACCAGCAGACTTCACTGAACATCTTCAGGACCAGACTGTCACTGAATTTGATGATGCTGTCTTTACATGCCAGCTTTCCAAAGAGAAAGTCAGTGTAAAATGGTACAGAAATGGAAGAGAAATCAAAGAAGGCAAAAAGTATGTACATTTTATTATGCTTCTGAATGTGCTAAACATGATTGTTTTACTTTATTGCTTTGTCTGGAAACTAAAATACTGCCTATTTTTCTCCTCCATAAAGATACCAGTTTGAAAAGGATGGAAATCTGCACAGGTTAATCATAAAAGACTGTAGACTAGATGATGAGTGTGAATATTCCTGTGGAGTGGACGACAGGAGATCGAGGGCAAGACTTTTTGTTGAAGGTATGTGTGAAATTGGATGGGATTTATTTCAACATTATTTGATAATAGTAGAAACAATAAAAAAATAACACCGAATAAATCAACATCTATTTCAGAAATCCCTGTTGAGATTATTCGACCACCACAAGATATTTATGAAGCTCCTGGTGCAGATGTCATCTTCATGGCTGAATTGAACAAAGATGGTGTGGAGGTCAAGTGGTTGAGAAACAACATGATTATCATCCAAGGTGACAAACATCAGATGATGAGTGAAGGAAAGGTCCACAGGCTGCAGGTGTGTGACATAAAGCCCCGTGACCAAGGGGAATACAGATTTATCGCCAAAGACAAGGAAGCTAGAGCTAAGCTTGAATTAGCTGGTAAGTTGCTTGTGTTGTGCTCCTTTTATGAAATCTTAGGTTCATTAACTTCATTTAACTCAATTGATTTTTGCTCTTTCGAGGAGTTGAACTAAAATGAATACACAATTAGCTTGGAGAAGTGTTAAACTATTTGAGGATTGTTTAACAAGTCTATTAAACTATGTAAATATGAATTTAAGCAACAAACATTTTTGTTGTACCATGCTGATCCAGCTGTTGAGGAAAACCCATCACTTTTCAATGTGTATTTGCTAAAGAGCAAGATTTAAGATTAAAGGTGCTTTCAGCTTTTTATTAAGTCACTGAAAAACAATGAAAATTATTTGGCCTACTCATTTAAGTCATATTATACATAGAATTCCTCATTTTTCTATTTAACAAAATAGTTAAATTAATTCTCAAAAAGCAGCTCCTTCTTTCCTGATTTTATAGGAGGACAGAGTACATACCAACCAGCCTGTATTTCTTTCTCTGGAGTTGTCCTACAAGTATATGAAGGATTTCCTTAAAGTTTACACAGCAGCTCCATTTACTTTTCTGTGTTAGCTTCTTTGTTGATTGCACAAGTATGTCAATTTTTGTATACATATACATATGCAAGTACTGAACTTTTCACATTCATCTTTCTTAGCTGCACCGAAAATCAAGACTGGTGATCAAAACCTTGTGGTTGATGTTGGGAAACCTTTAACTATGACTGTCCCATATGATGCCTACCCAAGAGCAGAAGCTGAATGGTTTAAAGCAGGGGAAAGTCTGCCCACAACAACTGTTGATACAACAACTGACTGCACTACCTTCAAAATTTATGAAGCGAAGAAATCAGATAAGGGAAGGTACAGGATTGTGCTTAGAAACAAACATGGCCAGGCAGAAGCATTCATCAATGTAGAGGTCATTGGTAAGTACTTGTATTATTAAAACCTTGCTTACCATTATTTCACAGAGTAAAAAGCCTTTATTGAGGGGGAAGCCTTCTGCTTCCCCTCATGGGAAAGCTGTAGGTCATATTGAGGTCTCCCCTCAAAATCCTCCTCTCTAGCCAGAGGAAAGAAAATCAGTGCAATGCCCTGAAATATTGTCATATCTTTAATAGATGTTCCAGGTCCAGTTAGAAACTTGGAAGTCACTGAAACTTACGATGGTGAAGTTGGTCTCGCATGGCAAGAACCAGAAAGTGATGGTGGAAGTAAAATCATAGGCTACGTCGTGGAAAGACGTGATATCAAGCGTAAGACCTGGATTGTGGCCACAGATCGTGCTGAAAATTGTGAATACACTGTTACTGGACTTCAGAAAGGAGGAGTTGAGTACCTCTTCCGTGTCAGTGCACGCAACAGAGTGGGCACTGGTGAGCCAGTGGAAACAGACACACCTGTGGAAGCTAAGAGCAAATTTGGTGAGCAGAAGTTACAAAAAACTCAGTGTTTGATGGTTGTGTAAAAAAAGCAGTACAAATTCTTACAATAGGAAAAACCTACATGCCTTCTTTTTCCTTTTTCCTTGTAAAATCAAATGCAGATGTTCCTGGTCCTCCTCAAAATGTAGACGTTACTGATGTGAACAGGTTTGGAGCCACACTTAGCTGGGAGCCACCTGAGGACGATGGAGGGTCCCCGATTACCGGCTACGTTATTGAGCTGCGTAACAGAGCTACCATCAGATGGGAGCCAGCCATGACCACAGGAGCTGATGAGCTGTCAGCTGTCCTGACTGATGTTGTGGAAAATGAGGAATATTTCTTCAGAGTAAGAGCTCAAAACATGGTTGGAGTTGGCAAACCAAGTCCTGCTACACGTGCGGTAAAAATCATGGATCCCATTGGTGAGTATGCAGAGTATGTATAATGGTGATTGCATTATGAGACAGGAGCATTTTGGATGCTGTGTGTGTGCAGGAAAGTTCAACTGACAAATGTGTGTGCTGCAAATACTCTGTACAGTTATATTTTCCCTATTCCCTACTTTAGTCCTTCAAACATAGCAGGAGTACCTTACTACCTCTTGGTTTAGTAAGAACTACAAATATTTTTTTCTCTGAAGTTAGGATGCAACCTCAATTTAAAAAAATCAGTTTAGAAAAAGCTATGCAAAAGCTTTAAAAACCGTACTGTAAGATAGAAATACTTAATTTGCAGAACCATGCTGCTTTATCAGTTGCATAAATCTATTTGTCTCAATATTTTTTTTTTTCAGAGAGACCAAGTCCTCCCATTAACCTTGAGCATTCAGATCAAACTAAGTCATCAGTCCAGCTCACATGGGAGCCCCCTCTCGAAGATGGAGGAAGTCCAATCTTGGGCTATATTATTGAAAGGCGAGAGGAAGGAACAGACAAGTGGATTCGTTGTAACCCAAAACTAGTGCCTGCTCTTACTTTTAAGGTACAATGTTCTCTTCATCAACAGGTAAAATGTGCAGATAATTTTTAATATGAGGTAGTAAATGATTGTTTGTGTGTTTTAGGTAACTGGATTAAAACAAGGATCCAGTTATTACTACAGAGTCTCAGCAGAAAATGCAGCTGGTGTGTCTGACCCAGCAGAAGCCATTGGGCCATTAACTGCAGATGATACTTTTGGTAAGCTGCATGCCTTTTTTTTAAACAATTAATCAGATAAGGCACACAATTAAAGTGCATCTTGTAGGTAATATATGTATTTTTCACCAGATAAAAGGTGCACCTTAGACATTTGAGATCATGAGCTATTTCTCCTCCATTATGAACTTGCAGATAATTATCTGTACTATGAGATAGAGGCCTGTTAGGTTGCCTGAGGAGCAAGGCATGGCCTTTTGTCTCCTGACCTATCTTTGAGGAAAGTGCTAGTTAACAGAAGGAAAGAAAGGCAGAGAAGATCCCTAAAAAAACCAAGAATGCAAAGTTTTTACATTAAAAAGTAAATTAGATGTCATACTTGGTAATACTAATCTCCCTTACCATCTCACATATTTTTGAAAAAACCCAGAACATTTAGCCAGGAGAGGTAGGGAGTCATAAGGAAAAGCTAGGCCTAGACAAGCTGAGATTTAGCAAGCTAGACCTGCAGGCTGACATACAGTCAGAAACAGCCTCTCAACACAATCATCATTAGCCATGTTCATAACATCTCAAAATAATTTATTGAATACTCTTTCCCTTATTTTTTCAGTTGAACCTACAATGGACCTAAGTGCATTTAAGGATGGGCTGGAAGTTATTGTACCAGAGCCAATCAAGATCCGTGTTCCCATCACTGGGTACCCTGTGCCAACTGCCACATGGTATTTTGGTGACCAAGTCTTAGAAGAGGGTGATCGGGTGAAAATGAAGACCACTGCCTCCTTTGCAGAACTTGTAATTACTCCCAGTGAGCGCCCAGACAAGGGAGTTTATTTCTTGACATTAGAAAACCCTGTGGCATCTGTTACAGGAGAAATTAATGTCAATGTCATTGGTAAGTGGACATGTATGTATTTTAGCAGTAACATTCTACATTTGTCTTGTTAAAATCTAACTAGGTTAATAATGTATAATCTCACAACATCCAACCAGGTATATTAAAATATAACTAAAAACTAGAAATCCCTCCTCAAAAAAGCTCTTTTCTAGTTTTCAATGTGGAACTTTGCTGTTCAAAGAGGAATGATTGAACAAGACTAAGTCTTCTGGTAGATACATTACACAGAGATCATCCATCAAACACCAAATACAAAATAATACAATTTCTGTGATTTCTAGCTTGTCCAAGTGCACCAAGAGAGCTCAATGTTTTAGAAGTACTCAAGAGTACAGTGCAGCTCGCATGGGAACCTCCAGAAGATGATGGTGGAAGTCCAGTCACTGGCTATATAATTGAAAAACGTGAAGTAAGCCGGAAAACCTGGAGCAAAGTAAGTTCATTCTTTCTCATTTGAATTTCTATATTATTTTCACATGTGCTATGGAGTTTTTTGTCTTATTTTTGTAATCACTCTTTGGAAATAAATTTTAAAAACACATTGAAACCTTTCTTCTCTTTAGGTTGCAGATCATATTGTTGACCAAGAATTCACTGTACCTGACCTGGTCCAAGGGAAAGAATATTTATTTAGAGTTTTTGCATGCAATAAATGTGGCCCTGGAGAACCTGCATATATTGATGAACCTGTAAATATGTCAATACCAGCAAGTAAGCATATTTGAAATTTTGCTGATTTTCTTCAGAGTAGGATATAAAAATAATATATCTTCCTTAGACTGGTTTCTAAGACCCCATATGTTTTTAATTTTGAATAGCGGTGCCTGACCCACCAGAAAATGTTAAATGGAGAAATCCAACATCAAAAGGAATCTTCCTAACATGGGAGCCTCCCAAATATGACGGTGGTGCACGCATTAAGGGTTATCTGGTAGAAAAATCCCAACGTGGCACAGACAAGTGGGAGATATGTGGGGAGCCTGTTATTGAAACCAAGTAAGTAAATCGACACAGTAGATAAATCCTCTTAACTAATTATGCCATCCTCACCACTCTAAATATTTGAATTATTTTTTTCCTTTTTTTTTTGACAGAATGGAGGTAACAAAGCTCCAGGAAGGAGAGTGGTATGCTTATCGGGTTAAGGCTTTGAACAGAATGGGAGCGAGTAGGCCAAGTAAGCCAACTGATGATATTCAGGCCATTGATGCAAAAGGTAACTACTTCACTTGCTACATTGCCTTAGCTGCTCTATTTTTACCTGTCTCTGAAATACTGTTTCTCTAACAACATTTTTATTCTCTCCTAAATCAGAGGCTCCAGAAATTTTCTTAGACGTGAAGCTTCTTGCTGGACTTACTGTAAAAGCTGGAACTAAAATTGAGCTGCCAGCTAAAGTAACTGGAAAGCCTGAGCCCCAGATTACTTGGACCAAGGCTGACAAAATTTTGAGACCTGACAACAGAATCACCATTGAAAGCCAGCCTAATCATTCTACAGTCACTATTACAGACAGCAAGAGGAGTGACAGTGGAACCTATATCATAGAAGCTGTAAATTCCAGTGGACGTGCCACTGCTGTTGTTGAAGTTAATGTTCTCGGTATGCATGTACTTTATGGTCTTTATGTAAATCATTAGTAATGTACCAAGGTATGGAAACAGAAAATTAACATTCCTGTTTATCCTCTACAGATAAACCGGGTCCACCAGCTGCATTTGATGTAACAGAAATCACAAACGAATCCTGCCTTCTGACCTGGAATCCTCCACGAGATGATGGGGGTTCTAAAATTACCAACTACGTCCTTGAGAAAAGAGCTACAGACAGTGAAATATGGGACAAGTTGTCATCCACTATTAAAGATACAAAATTCAGAGCTACCAACTTGACTCCTCATAAAGAATACGTGTTTCGAGTCAGTGCTGAAAACATGTATGGTGTTGGGGAGCCAGCACAGTGTAGCCCCATCATTGCCAAATATTCATTTGGTTAGTTGATTAAATTAATGATAAATTATCACAGTATTTTAACAGGAAGGGGAACAAAACCCTGACTGATGGTTTTGGTTTTTGTTTGTTTGTTTTTTAATTAATTTATACAGATCCGCCAGGCCCTCCAACAGGTCTCAAGCCCACAGAGGTCACTAAAGATTCAGTCACTTTAACATGGAATGAACCAGATGAAGATGGTGGCAGCCCCATAACTGGCTACTGGGTTGAAAGATATGATCCTGAGCAGGATAAATGGATAAAATGCAACAAAATGCCAGTGAAAGATACAACATTCAAGTAAGACTATAGTCACTTTAGGGTGAAATTGATCACAGAGACATAAAAATTTACAGTAGCTTTTAAAATAAGTTCTACTTTGTTTTTATTTTTTCCTAGTTTCCATAAGTTTTGATCCAACTACCCCTGGTAGCTTATCTTTTAAATTAGTTTTAATGAGGGGTATCTTTACAGAAGAATTATTCATCTTGTTTTCTTTTAAATGTTATGCTGAATAGTTCCTGTGCTTAATAATTTCATAAGATATTCTGAAATGGCAGAGACATGGTCATCCCAAGTATCAATTTATCAAAATCCTTAGGGTTTTTTTCCTCCTGATACTCTCATTAACAAAAAAACCATGGAACACGCAAAAATCCAAGATGGTTCTCAAAACATTAATTTCTGTCATGGTGCACCATTTTAATGTTGACAATGTGCTGACATCATTAGTAAATTGGGTATTTTCAGATTTTCCAAGTTATCTGTGGTATAAAGAGTGGAGAGAATGATGTTTTAGAAATTAATTAATGCCTAGGTTTGGTTTAATCAAATGTAATTTTTATTTCCAGAGTTAAAGGTCTTACAAATAAGAAGAAGTATAAGTTCCGTGTCTTGGCAGAGAATCTTGCAGGACCTGGAAAACCAAGCAGGGAAACAGAGCCAATCTTAGTGAAAGATCCAATCGGTAAATAAACACATTTTTAATGGTTTAATTTAGCAAAAATAACAAAAAAAAATTGTTTTCAATGACATAATTAATACTGGACTCTTGTCTAGATCCACCATGGCCTCCTGGAAAGCCAACTGTGAAAGATATTGGCAAGACATTCCTTACCCTGAACTGGACCAAGCCAGAACACGATGGAGGGGCAAAAATTGAATCTTACGTCATTGAGCTGTTAAAGACTGGAACAGACGAATGGGTGAGAGTGGCTGAAGGAGTTCCAACAACTGAACACTTCCTCAAAGATCTTATGGAGAAACAAGAATATTCATTCCGTGTGAGAGCTGTGAACAAGGCTGGCGAGAGTGAGCCCAGTGAGCCCAGTGACCCTGTGCTCTGCAAGGAGAGGCTCTGTGAGTACTGTTTCAGAATGTGCTGCTACTGCAAATACAGTCTCTGACTTTTAAAAAGCCCCATTTTCGGGGCTTTTCTGCCTGTCTTTGTAGGTACTAAATTAAATCTTGTAAGGCTTATGAAATACTAAATCTGCCCTGCTTCAGTTCAGGAAATACAAAGTTATGATAGTTTTGGTGTATTCCCTGTCTTCCAAGATCTTTTGTGGGAATTGCAACGTTTTGGTTTACTTTTTCTTTTGCAATTTTGCAGATCCTCCTTCACCACCCCGATGGCTTGAAGTTATTAATATTACCAAAAATACAGCAGACCTTAAATGGACAGTACCAGAAAAAGATGGGGGTTCCCCAATTACCAACTACATTGTTGAGAAAAGAGATGTAAGGCGGAAAGGCTGGCAGACAGTTGATACGACAGTGAAGGATACCAAGTACACAGTAAGCCCACTGACTGAGGGCTCTCTCTATGTGTTCCGTGTGGCTGCTGAAAATGCCATTGGACAGAGTGACTACTGTGAAGTTGAAGACTCAGTGCTTGCTAAAGACACTTTCAGTAAGTTTCAATTAACTTACTGCGTGATCACTAGCTCACGGGTCATGAATTCATAGTCTTCTAATATGTGACTTTTTTTATTTTTTTACCTTAGCAACCCCTGGACCTCCATATGCCCTTACAATAGTTGAAGTGAAAAAAGGCCATGTTGATTTGAAATGGGAACCACCTAAGAATGATGGTGGCAGACCAATTCAAAGGTAAGGTCATTTTAAGTTTGTGTAGGCTCCTGAAGATAAACATCTTTTAACAAGTGAAGATGTTTCTCTCAAAAATATTAACATTTTACATTGAAACATTTTAAAATATTAAAA
This sequence comes from Haemorhous mexicanus, assembly GCF_027477595.1. Taxonomy (NCBI): domain Eukaryota; kingdom Metazoa; phylum Chordata; class Aves; order Passeriformes; family Fringillidae; genus Haemorhous; species Haemorhous mexicanus. The sequence goes on along the minus strand of NC_082348.1, from coordinate 22,732,915 downwards.
ATATGTGGATGGATTTAAGAGAAGCCATGTGGTCAAAGCAATGAAGGGCTTGATTTTAAAATGTAGAAATGATGCAAATAAAATACCTAATGTGCCTGAACAGTGAATGTGTGTCAACATCCTCAGAAGGGCATATAATAATTAGGAGCTGCAGGGAAAAAAAAGTGACCATAGTCTCCAGCTCCTGCAGAATAATAGCCATTTAAATCATCTAGCACGTAGTATGCTGGCATTTTCCTTCTGCCTTTGTTTGTCATTCAAACTGTATACACTCAGCTAAAATGAATCTTTTCAGTTCATTTTCTTCTTTATAACACTTTTCGAACAGACTGTTTTACTCCTTCCCAGTCACAAAAATCACATCTTACACCAACAAACAACTACAGAGATCTGCCTGAACAAACAGAAGTCACTCAATTTGCATTACTTTGCCATAGCCTGTCCTAAGCAGAATTTTGGCAGCATTCTCAATGGACTGACAACTGAGATCCCAACTAGCAAAGATGCAATTATAGCTAGGAGCTTCTTTTGCCTCTGCAGCTCTCTACAACCTGAGAACACAGTTCAGTTCAGTTCTAAAACACAGAACAAAGTTCAAGAATTGACAGTCCGACCTGTGTCTGTCAGTGATGTCAGCCCTGTTGGGGGCTGAGACCCACTAGGACTAAGTTCATTGAACCTATTATCCATTATTCTCTTTGCTTTTCCACTGTCTAAACTAGTGTGATCTCTTTTAATCTATTTTCTTGAAGAAGTCTGAAGTGTTCCTATTTCAAGTGCCTCATAGTATTTTTCCCCAATCTCTTCAGATATGTTATTGAAAAGAAAGAAAAGCTAGCTACTCGCTGGGTAAAAGCTGGGAAGACAGCTGGTCCAGATTGCAATTTCAGGGTGACAGATGTCATTGAAGGCACAGATGTACAGTTCCAGGTCCGTGCAGAAAATGAAGCTGGGTGTGGTCATCCCAGTGAACCAACTGACCTCGTTCATATTGAAGATCCAACAAGTAAGTAGTTTTGATAGTTTTATTCATACAGTATATGAATTTTAGAAGCAGTGTACTGTTCTGAGAGGAAAATTACACCATACTTTTCCATTTCTGCAGGCCCTCCTTCACCTCCTCAGGATTTACATGTCACAGATGCAGGCCGAAAGCACATTTGCATTGCTTGGAAACCTCCTGAGAAGAATGGTGGAAGTCCTATTATTGGATACAATGTTGAGATGTGTGAAGCAGGAACAGAAAAATGGATGCGAATCAATTCTCGTCCAATTAAAGATCTAAAATGTAAAGTGGACGAGGGAGTTGTTCCAGACAAAGAATATGTGCTGAGAGTCAGAGCTGTCAATGCTGTTGGAGCTAGTGAGCCATCAGACATCTCAGAAAAAGTTGTTGCCAAGGACCCAGACTGTAAGAATAAATTATTTTTTTTTCTTTTTTTAAAAAGAAAATGGTGTTTGGCAACTTTCTGATAACTTTATACTTACCTTTACAGGCAATCCAACCATTGATCTGCAAACTCGTGACATTGTTGTTGTTAAAGGACAGAAGCTGAGTATCCCTATACCCTTCAGAGCTGTTCCATCCCCGACTATCACGTGGCACAAAGATGGCAAGGAGTTGAAAGCTGGTGACAGAACAACAATGAAGAGTGACTACACCTCTGCATTGCTTGAAGTGATAGACAGTGTTCATGCTGATGCTGGTGTTTATACTATCACACTGGAGAACAAGCTGGCATCAACAACTGGCTCAGTCAATGTCAAAGTCATAGGTAACTGTGTTCTTCCATTCTGAGAAATATGCTTATCTTCACTTGGGCCCTGCAGCTGACAGAAAACAGGGCTAGAAAGATAAATTTTCTGCCAGGCAGAAAAATCACTTCAACTCAGACACATGTAGATTGATGTCATGAAGTCCCATCAAAAAACACTTTACCTCAAGTTGCTCTAACTATTCAGTGACTGCTCAAAGCCCAATTATTTTGAAAAGATAGCATATAAATAGAAAAATTATTTAAGAATTCTGACTATTTTTCATCTTTGGGAACAGAAATTCATATAGATGCTGTGTAGTCCACATTTGTGGTCTTTGTTTTCTGCAAAGCAAAGAAATTAAATATAATTTCACATTTATAAGAATACACTTTCACATCTATTTAATTAACTGATTGTTTCATTCTTATTTAAAACAGGTCCACCTGGACAGTGTAAAGACATTAAGGCAAGTGAAGTAACCAAGAATTCTTGCAAAGTATCCTGGGAGCCTCCAGACTTTGATGGTGGTACTCCTATTTTGCATTACGTTCTGGAACGCAGGGAAGCTGGTCGTAAAACATACATCCCAGTCATGTCTGGTGAAAATAAGCTTTCATGGCAAGTCAAAGATCTTATCCCAAACTGTGAATATTACTTCCGTGTTAAAGCTGTCAATAAGATTGGAGGGGGTGATTATCTTGAACTGAGAAACCCGATCATTGCAGAAGACCCAAAACGTAAGTTTGTCTTTCTATTAAATAATCTAAGAAATTGGATTTTAAATAAAATCTTCATATTCTCTTTTCTCATATGATCCCTCTTTTGATCTACTCTTTTACAGAGCCCCCAGATCCACCTGTCGACCTTGAAGTCCATAATCCAACATCAAAATCAGTAACTCTTACATGGAAACCACCCCTGTTTGATGGGGGAAGCAAGATTATGGGCTATATCATAGAGAAGCTTGCTAAGGGCAAAGAGAGGTGGGAGAGATGCAATGACTATCTGGTGCCCTTACTAACTTACACAGTGAAAGGCCTTGAGGAAGGAAAGGAGTATCAGTTCCGTGCTCGTGCTGAGAATGCTGCTGGCATCAGTGAGCCTTCTCGGATTACTCCTTTTGTGAAAGCTGTGGATCCTATTGGTATGAATTGTTCATTAGATCATTTGTATTAATTGCCATATATCCTCAGACTTATTGAAAGATTCTACACTCCATTTCTCATTCTTTGTTATTACAGAGGCTCCAAAAGTCTTCCTTGCTGCAAACCTACAGTCTGGCCTCGAGGTGAAGAGAGGTGATGAGATCATACTTGAGGCACATATTTCAGGGTCACCCTATCCATCTATTACTTGGCTGAGGAATGATGAAGTTGTCAGACCAGAGGATATCAAAAAGAGAGTAACAGCACCTAAAAAGAAGAAGGGTGAAGCTGAAGAAGAGAAACCTTTCCAGCTTTCACTGCCAGAACGTATGAGTGTTGACAACCACAAGGAAGGAGAGTCCATACTATCAGTTCGTGACTCCATTAGAGCTGACCATGGCACGTTTACAATTAAAGTAGAAAATGATCATGGAGTTGCAAAAGCCTCATGTGAAGTCAATGTGTTGGGTATGTAAAGAATGTCCTCAAAACTCCTAGTTGTTCTGAGTATTAGGTAAAAAGTGCACAAGTTGAGTACTCATCATTTTTCTTGGTTTACTAACAGATACACCTGGGCCGCCAGTCAACTTTGTATTTGAAGATTTGAGGAAAAATTCTGTCCTTTGCAAGTGGGAGCCTCCCCTTGATGATGGTGGAAGTGAAATCCTAAACTATGTACTGGAAAAGAAAGACAATACAAAAGCTGAAATGGGCTGGGTCACTGTCAGTTCAACACTCAGGCATTGCAAATTCCATGTAACAAAACTAATTGAAGGAAAAGAGTATCTATTCCGTGTATTTGCTGAAAATAGAGTTGGAGCAGGACCACCATGTGTTTCAAAACCAATGACCGCTAAAGATCCTTTCTGTAAGTTTCAATTTTGAAAAAAAACGTTTTCAGAAAACAAGGTGTGAAACTCTAACAGACTGTTAGAATACTCAGCTTTATCTGTGTAGATGTTTCCCAGAAGAAACTTGAGCTATGTGATAATTATTGCACATTTTAAACCATTGAAATACAGAGAACTATAAAAAATACTCTAATTTCAATAGTAAACATATAAGAATGATGATCATAAAGCTTTACCCTTAAAGCACTTAACATCTGAATAGTGACATTCTCTGTGCTTCATAGAATAGTATTCTTACCAAAAAAGAGAACCTTTGCAAATTTTCTTACTGATAACCTTTAGGAATCAAAGGTTCTAAGAGAGCAGAAAAGCTATGAATTAAAATTAGTAATTTCTTATATCATAGTGCTCTCTTAGCTTTGAGTAAGCTTTGAAGAGACAGCAATGATGGCAAAACCACTTTTTTGTTTTTCAGCTCCACCAGATGCACCTAATAAGCCTGATGTGGAAGATGTAACCAGCAACAGTATGCTGGTTAAGTGGAATGAACCAAAAGATAATGGCAGCCCTATCATAGGATACTGGATTGAAAAACGTGAAATCAATAGTACTCATTGGGCTCGGGTCAATAGGAACCTTGTGAATGCTCTGGAAGTAAGAGTTGAAGGACTGTTGGAAGGTTTAACTTACATCTTTAGAGTGTGTGCTGAAAATGCAGCTGGCCCTGGTAAATTTAGTCCACCATCAGATCCAAAAACTGCACAAGACCCAATAAGTAAGTGGCTTAGCAGAAGCTAATAGCAGACATTTGACAAGACAGGATTCATAGCCTTTAACTTTTATTTACACTTATTTGCTTATTTATTTGTTTATTTATAGTGCCACCTGGTCCCCCGATTCCAAGGATTGCTGACACAAGTGCAACTTCCATTGAGCTAGAATGGCAGCCTCCTGTGTATAATGGTGGTGGGGATATCACTGGTTACCATGTGTACAAACAGCTGATGGGTGTAAATGAGTGGTCACGCTGCACAGCAAAACCCATTAAGGTCCTGCAGTTTACTGTTGGAGAGGTGAGGGAAGGTGCAGACTATAAACTCCGTGTTACTGCTCTCAATGCGGCCGGCGAAGGACCACCCGGGGAAACTGAGCCCGCAACAGTTGCAGAACCTAAAGGTATTGCAATTGTATTATTTTTAAGATATGTCCAGCTTAAAAGGTGGGTTTGAATCCCTCCCTCCAACTAATGAACTGTTTCTCATTCTTCCACAGAGCCTCCCACTGTTGAGCTGGATGTTTCTGTGAAAGCAGGCATTCAGGTCATGGCTGGACAGACCATTAAAATTCCTGCTACTGTGACAGGGCGTCCTGCTCCCACCATTACATGGGCCATAGACGAGGGGGAGTTAGACAAAGATCGAGTTGTTATTGAGAATGTTGGCACAAAATCTGAGTTAACCATTAAGAATGCATTGAGAAAAGACCATGGGAGATATGTAATTACTGCTACCAATAGCAGTGGTTCAAAATCGGCAGGAACCAGAGTAGAAGTATTTGGTAAGAAAAATATTTTCTCAAATTAAATAAGCTTTTCTTGTGCTCAGCCTATACCTTACTTGTTTGATTTTGTTTTTCAGATGTTCCTGGACCAGTCCTTGACCTAAAGCCAGTGGTCACAAACAGAAAGATGTGTTTGCTTAACTGGTCTGATCCTGAAGATGATGGTGGCAGTGAAATCATAGGCTTCATTGTTGAAAGGAAGGATGCCAAAATGCATACATGGAGACTAGCTGTAGACACAGATAGATCTAAATGTGATATTACAGGTCTGATTGAAGGACAGGAATATAAATTCCGTGTTAGTGCCAAGAACAAATTTGGTACTGGTCCAGCTGTGGAAATAGGACCCATTCTTGCAGTTGATCCATTAGGTAAGATGACTCATTTTACAGGATTTTTAAAAAGAAAAAAAAATTATGTCAAATTAATTAGACAATATTTTTGTCTTTCCCTCTAAACAGAAAGTGTGGTTTTTTTTCAACTACATGGTTAGGCATCTACCTTAGCTTCATTACTTCAGTCAGGTTTCTGAATCAGTTCTCTGAAGCTTGTGTGGTTCTTTACATAGCAAAATACTGATGCCTACTGAGACACTACTTGATACCTTTTTCTCCACATACATGAGAAACTTTATACAAGCCATAATCATACTCAGATTCTTTGTGTATAAAGACTATGGCTTTAAAAGGCCAGAACCACTGCATTCTTATGATTTAAAATTCTCTGATGTTTTAATTTTTTCTTATTGTAATTTATCTGTGTTAATAGGTCCTCCAACAGCACCTGAGAGGTTCATGTACACAGAGAGGACCAAGTCATCCATTACACTTGACTGGAAGCCTCCACGCAGTGATGGTGGTAGTCCCATCTTAGGATATATTGTTGAGAAGAGGAGACATGATTCAAAAGATTATGAAAGAGTTAATGCAAGGCTCTGTCCAAAAACATCTCTTCTCGTTGAAAAACTCGATGAACTTCATATGTATGAGTTTCGTGTGAAAGCTGTCAATGAGATTGGAGAAAGCGAGCCATCACTGCCCCTTAATGTAGTTATACAAGATGATGAAGGTACATCAACTTTAAAGAAATCCATATAAATATCTTTAGAACACTTCAAGGCACTTTCTCTGTTTCATCTTATTTCTGTTTCATCCCCATCTTCACTCTGTCACTTTCCTTCTTTCAGTGCCTCCAACTGTTACGTTGCATTTGGCTGTGAGAGGAGACACTATCAAAGTCAAGGCAGGAGAACCAGTTCACATTCCTGCTGATGTAACGGGCCTGCCAATGCCGAAGATTGAATGGGACAAGAATGAAGTTTTAATTGACCAAACATCTGATGCACTTAAGATAACCAAGGAAGAAGTATCTAGAACTGAGGCAAAAACCGAACTCATCCTTCCTGCAGCAACGAGGAGTGATAAAGGCACTTACACTGTGAGAGCTACCAATCGTCTTGGCACTGCGTTCCGCAATGTGCATGTCGAAGTGTATGGTAAGGATGCAACATTTTAATAAAATGACAGCTAATAAAATGCCTTTGCCTTCTTTTTAACGTCATTCCATGCTCTATTGCTTTCATACAGATCGTCCTTCTCCACCAAGAAATCTTGCTGTTTCTGATATTAAAGCAGAATCATGCTATTTAACATGGGATGCACCTCTTGATAATGGTGGTAGTGAAATTACCCATTACATTATTGAAAAACGTGATGCTAGTAAGAAGAAATCTGACTGGGAAGAAGTCTCCAAAGGCGCTGTTGAGAGAAGATTTGGGGTAATTTATAAAATATCTTTATTACATACTTTAGTATGCATAAAAAATAAAATTATAACATATTTAATGGAAACTGCTACTTGCATAGGTATCTGTGCTCATGCTCCATTTAGAGTCCAGAATTACTGGATGAATGTTTCCTATCTATATAGCTGTGTTATCCCTCATGTGACAAAACAAAACAAATTTTTCTCTTTTGCTGCTTAACCTCTGCTGAGCTAGAGAGAAAACCTTCCTTTCTATTTTCCAGAATTATCCATTTTTTTACCAACTGCAAGAACAAACATAAGGACATCTTTATTTATGTTCAGTCCTGTCCATATGAAATAAGAGTATCCTTAGGTGATCACTTAGATCTGTGTAGTACATAAACATAGGTATATCAGTCAGATGGCAAGATAGAATTTAAAGTCAAAACTTCTGCTTAAAAATCCAAACAAGTTGATTCTGAAAGTAGCCAAGTATTGATTTAAATCCTCTTTTTCAGGTATGGAATCTTGCAACAAATGAAAAATACCAATTTAGGGTCCGAGCTGTAAACAAATACGGAATAAGTGATGAATGCCTCTCAGAAAAAGTTGTCATTAAGGATCCCTATGGTCTTCCTGGACCTCCCGGAAAGCCAAAAATTTTGGATCGCACCAGATCATCTATGCTGGTGACTTGGGAGCCTCCTTTGGACAATGGTGGCAGCCCAATAACTGGCTATTGGTTGGAGAAGAGAGAGGTGGGAGGTGTTTACTGGGCACGTGTCAACAGGGCTCCAGTAACAAAACCATCAGTAAAAGGTCTGGAGCACAATGTGCTTCGTTTGGCTGAAGGTGTTGAATACCAGTTTAGAGTTATGGCTGAAAATCTTGCTGGAATTGGCCCTCCCAGTGAACCATCCGATCCAGCTTTGGCAGCAGATCCTATATGTAAGTATATTGTTTGTATGACTGTGTTAGAGGACTGTATCACAGCAGAACAAAAAATTTGTTACTATTACTTTTTTTTTAATTTATTAATGAAAATTATTAATAATGAAGTATTAATGTACTAACATTAATCAAAGGTTTTGTTTGCATTAAACCTAAGAGAATATATTGACACAAAGTTTCTGATTTTAAAATTTTTAAAATAACTAGCTTTAATTTTATTTTTTTACCTCTTTTATGTACCTAATACTGTAATAACACCAGTGCAGGCATTGCCAAATAAACTTCTGCCTTGTACCTTAAGTATCCCTTGCTAACATAGGGATTATATGTAATTAGTATGCACGTTCTAGGATTTATACTCTATATACAGGTAAAGAAATGAAAATACTTGCATTCTTCTAGAAACCTATCTAGAAAAATATAGGAAGACACTAACACTCGGGAAATTTTTACTTGCTCTTGTTTTACCAGTTGTGCCTGGTCCACCATCATGCCCAGAGGTCAAAGACAAAACTAAATCATCTGTAGCACTTGCATGGAAGCCTCCTCAAAAGGATGGTGGCAGTCCTATAAAAGGATATATTGTTGAAATGCAAGATGAAGGTAGTACTGATTGGAAGAAGGTGAACGAAGGAGACAAACTCTTCCCTACTTGCGAATGTGTTATTCCCAACTTGAAAGAGCTCAGAAAATACAGATTTAGGGTGAAAGCTGTAAATGCTGCTGGAGAATCAGAGCCAAGTCCTGCAACATCAGAGATCCCTGTCCAAGATATTCTAGGTAAGAGTTCTGAGAACTGATTTAGGTATTTTTATGCAAATGCCACTTACTGCTATGAATGTTCAAAAAGAATGCCAAGCAAGCAAAGTCAAAACAGAATAAAAAATTATACAAGAATGTAGCAAAAGACTGACACAAAGTTTTAAAAGTGTCATTATTATGCCCATTGCCAGGGAATGCTCCTTCAGGAAACTGATGAGCACCTACAGACATACTAATGAAATACTGTTTATTTTATGAAAAATTTACAGCAATGAGTTTTTCTATTTGTATACTTCCCAGTTTCCATTTTGTATGTCCAACCTTTCTCACATGAACATGCATTCCACATATTTCTGGGGGATTTCAGTTCAATGATGATGGAATTTTGCTTTCAGTAGCTCTCAAAATGTATATATTTAAATATTTTTGCAGAGGAACCAGAAATCTTCCTTGATCTTGGAGCACAGGATTTGCTCTCTTGTCGTGCTGGCACAACAATTAAAATCCCAGCTATTATCAAGGGTCGTCCAGTTCCAAAAACATTTTGGGAGTATGAAGGAAAAGCAAAAACAGCAGCAAAGGTTAGTAAAAGAATTTTTTTTTTTCCTACACCTCTTTCTAGACATTAAGCCTATTCCCTTTTACATTTATATTATTTCCATTTGTTTGTAGGAGGGAGGTCATAATGTACCTGAAGAAGCTCAGGTAAAGCAAGCAAATTTTTTAACCTCAGTATTGTTGCACTTTTGAAACGTAAATATTTGAGTTTGCTCTATAACTTCTTTTTCTTCCTATAATACGCAGGTGGAAGCAACTGATACACGTTCAGAGGTTATCATCCCTGACTGCAACAGAAGTCACTCTGGACGATACAGTATTACAGCAAAGAATAAAGCAGGACAAAAGACAGTGCATGTCAGAGTCAATGTGCTTGGTATGGCTTGCACATATTGAAGTATCCAAATGTTAGGGTTTTGTCTTATTTTTCTACATACTTATGTAAAATTTTGTCTGTCGTGCTTTAATCTTAACAGATGTCCCTGGTCCACCAAAAGACCTTAAAGTAAGTGACATCACAAGAGGTAGCTGTAAACTCTCGTGGAAGATGCCAGATGATGATGGTGGAGACAGAATCAGAGGCTATGTTATAGAGAAGAGAAATATTGATGGGAAGGCCTGGACTAAAGTCAATCCAAACTGTGGCAGTACTTCCTTTGTGGTACCTGATCTCATAACTGGCCAAGAGTATTTCTTCCGGGTACGAGCAGAAAACCGTTTTGGAGTTGGCCCTCCTGCAGAAACCATCCAGCGGACCACAGCCAGGGATCCAATTCGTAAGTAAAATTAAAGTCCAACAAATCCTTTAAAACCACATGGTACTGTATGGTGGATTTATTCACTCTTCTGTTTTGTTTGTGAAGATCCTCCTGATCCGCCTATCAAACTGAGGATTGGCCTTGTCACCAAGAACACAGTGAGCTTGACATGGAAACCACCAAAGAATGATGGTGGAGCTCCTGTTACACATTATAATGTTGAATGTCTCCGCTGGGATCGTACTGGAGAAGTGAAAGAGTCTTGGAAGCAATGCAACAGACGTGATGTGGAAGAAACAAAGTTTACTGTTGAGGATCTTGTAGAAGGTGGAGAATACGAATTCAGAGTCAAAGCTGTAAATATCGCAGGTCCTAGCAGACCTTCAGCCACTGTTGGCCCACTTGTTGTCAAAGACCAGACATGTAAGTAGTGATGCCAGTAAGTACAAATTCCATTTTAAAATTATGAAGTACCTTTGTATGCTATTTTTTCAACATTTTCTTGTAGGTCCACCATCTATTGAGCTCAAAGAATTTATGGAAGTTGAAGAAGGAACAGATGTTAAAATTGTGGCGAAGATAAAGGGAGTACCCTTCCCCACATTGACGTGGCTAAAAGCTCCTCCAAAGAAACCCGATGACAAATCACCAGTGGCGTATGATCAACATGTCAACAAGATTGTTGATGAAAATACTTGCACTTTATTGATCCAACAGTCTCGCAGAAATGATACAGGCTTATATACTATTACAGCTGTGAATGACCTGGGAACTGCTTCAAAGGAGATGCGACTGAATGTTCTGGGTACATATCAAGAACTCTTACAATTACATTAATTGATACTATGCATTTGATACTTGATTAATTCTTCTTTCTTCAAACGTATCTTGTAGGTCGTCCTGGACCTCCAGTAGGACCTATTAAATTTGAATCCATTTTGGCTGATAAAATGACAATATCATGGCTTCCTCCATTAGATGATGGTGGTTCTAAGATTACAAACTATGTTATAGAGAAAAAAGAAGCAAATAGGAAAACATGGGTGGCTGTTACTAATGAGCCTAAGGAGTGCATATTCACTGTTCCCAAGCTGATGGAAGGCCATGAATATGTGTTCCGCATTATGGCACAAAACAAATACGGTATTGGAGAACCTTTGGATAGTGAGCCAGAAACAGCACGAAACCTTTTCAGTAAGTAGAAATAGGTTTCAAGTTATGAAACTTTCAAGTTATGTCAGTTGTTTCCATATGCTAGTATGCATACAGCATCTGTTAAATACCACTGCTGTTTCCTCTCTTTATTAGGTTTTCTAGAATAGCTTGAAGTTTTGGCAGTAGTACCTGGTTCTTAAAAGCATGTGTAGCACTTAAAATATTTTTCTCCCTCCTTGTGCTATATTAAAGTACAGTCTCAATATTTTTAATTCTTAAATACACAAGTAAATGTTTATTTGATAAGATTCAAGTTATTCTATTGTATTTGAGACATTATTAATGTCTTGGACCAGAAAGAATCAATTTTCTACCTTCAGTTTTGAAAGATAAATTATGCAGAAAAGCTCAGACCCAGGAGGAATGTTAGGCTGGCAAGAGAAAATGGTTCTTAAAACAACAAGTGTTAAGCTGAGCATTAAAATGAGGTAGTGATCCAGAAAGGCTAGAAAAAAAAAAATTTTGGACAATTTTTATTTGGAGGAAAGGTGTTTCATTTTTCACAGAATTATATGTACCTGAATAGGGATGAGAAACTGAATGAGGAAAGAGATCTTGTGCAGCTGGCTAACTGCCTAGTGCAATGGTGACCATGTGACTGCATAGCTCTTCTGCACTCTAGCTATTTCCATGTAATTTTAGCATATTTTTTTACAAGCTATATGTGAATTTTTTTCCCTCAGCTGTCCCTGGACCTCCTGACAAGCCAACAGTTAGCAGTATAACACGTGACTCAATGACAGTAAACTGGGAAGAACCAGAACACGATGGTGGCTCTCCTATTACTGGTTACTGGTTGGAGCGCAAAGAGACCACTGGAAAGAGATGGACCAGGGTTAACCGAGATCCTATCAAGCCTATGACTCTGGGGGTTTCATACAAAGTTACAGGCCTTATTGAAGGCTCTGAATATCAGTTCCGTGTGTCAGCTATCAATGCAGCTGGTGTTGGCCCACCAAGCATGCCATCTGATCCAGCACTTGCTAGAGATCCTATTGGTAAATATTTAAATTTTTTTTTCTTAATTTGCAAGTATTCAAATAAGATCATACAATACATTTTTATGCTGTATGATGATGTTTTTCAGCCCCACCTGGCCCTCCTATACCAAAAGTTACTGATTGGACAAAGTCTTCTGTAGACTTGGAATGGACTCCACCAGTAAAGGATGGTGGTTCTAGAGTCACTGGCTACATTGTTGAGTTTAAAGAGGAAGGAAAGGAAGAATGGGAACGGGTAGGTGGAAAACCATTACAGAATCAGCACTTCTTCTCTCTGTGTCTATCAATATGAATTGCTCCAGAAAAAAATTCTTTAAATTTTTTTGCTATAATGCAAGCAATTTTCTTCTAAAATAAGTCAAGTTATCTTCTAAAAGTTTGTACTATGATTATCTTCATATGTTTAAAATGCTTGTCCTTCCTCAACATGAAGTTAACATTACAAATACTAGACATAGAATTTTACAATTATTATTTAAAGGTGTGGGAAAGTATGTAGGAAATATGTGATGAAAAAACCACAGAAAACCAGGTCATAGACCTGTCAGAAAAGTAACCCTCACTGGTATCAGACAATGCCAAAGCATTTTCAACTACGATGTTTCTACTTTTTCCTCATTTTTTTCAATAGTGCATTATTGAAAATCTAACTGGTGCACACCTTGGCTATTTTTTTTTTTTCTATCTCTATAAATACATGGGTTCATTTTAAGTAAGACCCGCATTTCCTATACTGTTTCCAGGTAAAGAGACTTTATATTGGGTTTTGAAAAGAAGATAAATTAATTCCCTTTTTTTTTTTTTCTCTTACTTGAATGTATGTGTCCAAAATGAGTTTATGTGTCCAAAAATATATGTAATTCTTCTGACACCAGACTATTGCTAAATAGATAATTCTAACAACCTTCTATGTCAGAATATGTTAGACAAAAGATGAATCTTCAGAATAGCTTGTAGGTTCATGACACGTATTTCTTTAAAAAATTCTGACAAATTCTGTGTGGGCTAGATCTCTCTTCACTTAACACTTTTGTGTGCTTCTAAATCTGAAATAATATCTAATGTCAGATTTGTTTCAAACTCTGCAAGTAAATTGATGATATCTTGATGTTTGCTGATGTTACATTGTTTTTTTCCAGGTAAAAGATAGAGAAATTAGAGGAACCAAGTTCGTTGTGGCAGGATTAAAAGAAGGTTGTTTTTACAAATTTAGAGTTAGAGCAGTAAATGCTGCTGGCATCGGAGAGCCTGGAGAAGTTACAGACATTATTGAAATGAAGGACAGAATTGGTATTTATCATTTTGATTTACATTTTTAGAATCTCTAACTCAAATTAAGAAAAGAAAATCATTAACATTTTTTTTTCTCTTCCCTCAGTGGCTCCTGATATTAATTTGGATGCAAGTGTCAGGGACAGAATTGTTGTTCATGCTGGAGGAGTAATTCGGATCATAGCATATGTCTCAGGAAAACCACCTCCAACAGTGAGTTGGAGCAGGGATGAGCAAGCTTTGCCAGAAGAAGCCAAAATTGAAGAAACAGCTATTAGTTCTTCTTTAGTCATCAGGAATTGCAAAAGGAGTCACCAGGGTTTATACACTCTTCTTGCTAAAAACGATGGTGGTGAGAGGAAGAAGACAATTATTGTTGATGTGCTAGGTAAATAGCAGCTTCAGTGCTTGTGGCCAAGTACAGTTTCATAAAATTCAGCATGTATGTTTCAATGCTCCATTTTTTTCTTTTGTTTACAGATGTGCCAGGCCCAGTTGGAATGCCACTCCTTACAGAGAATCTAACTAATGACTCTTGCAAATTGTCATGGTTTACTCCAGAAGATGATGGTGGTTCTCCTATTACCAACTATATAATTGAAAAACGTGAATCTGACCACAGAGCTTGGACTCCAGTGACCTACACAGTTACAAGACAGAATGCTACTGTTCAGGGACTCATTCAAGGGAAAGCCTACTTTTTCCGAATTGCAGCTGAGAATATAATTGGCATGGGTCCTTTCACAGAAACAACAAAAGAGATTCTCATTAGAGATCCAATAAGTAAGAATACTTTTGGTTTGGATAACTGTCATATGAGATTAATACACAGGAAGATTCTGAATATGCAGAAAAATTAATCTACCTTATTTTTACTTTATTCACAGCTGTTCCTGACCGTCCAGAAGACCTGGAACTTAAAGCAGTTACCAAGAACTCTGTTACACTAACTTGGAACCCTCCAAAATATAATGGAGGCTCAGATATCACCATGTATGTTCTAGAGAGCCGCCTCATTGGAAAAGACAAATTCCACAAAGTTACAAAGGAGAAGATGCTTGATAGGAAATTCACTGTAGAAGGCTTGAAAGAAGGTGACACCTATGAGTTTCGTGTGAGTGCTTGCAATATTGTGGGGCAAGGCAAGCCATCATTTTGCACAAAGCCAATCACGTGCAAGGATGAAATTGGTATGTTTCTTTTTCATATTTCTTTTGAAAATAGTAATTACATTTACTGATTCCTTACTTTTTCGTATTAATATTGCTGACACTCATGGGCTTTGTGTATTTTGTCTTTCAGCTCCTCCCACACTTGACCTTGACTTTAGAGACAAGCTTATTGTCCGAGTTGGTGAAGCTTTCAGCTTGACTGGACGCTACTCAGGCAAACCTGCACCAAAGGTTACTTGGCTAAAGGATGATATTGTTGTGAAAGAAGATGACAGAATAAAGATTAAGACAACTCCTACAACTCTTTGTTTGGGGATAGTAAAATCTGTCCGTGAAGACACAGGCAGATATTGTGTAACTGTAGAGAACAGCACAGGATCAAGAAAAGGATTCTGTCAAGTTCATGTTGTTGGTAGGTTTTATTGAACAACAATATTGTCTGTGATTTCTATTGGTGATTAGAATTCATTGATTTTTATAAAATATAAGTATTGAAATGTGTTCTTTATTACAACAATTCAATTTACTGGTTTTTAGCTTCTAGTTAGACTAAAAAGCTGTTTATTTCTTTTAAGCACATATTTAACTCTGAATTTGTTTATTCAGCATGAATAATGTAATCTCTCTACATGCATTTAGAGAATCTCAACACTATAGAAAATGTTAATCACCAAATACATTATAAGCATTAAGGAATTATTTCCATTATGTCAAACATGTATTACAGAGGAATAACCCTGAAGTCTTGATTCCTTATCATAACTGTGGTGTCAAGTTTCTAATTTTATACTATATTTGCTGTATTGATAGTGTTTAATCAATGTTGTTTTGTGAAGTTCATAAAAAAGCTTTGGTATGCTTTATTTTTTCTTAAACAGATCGCCCATCACCTCCAGTAGGCCCAGTTATATTTGATGAAGTCTTTAAAGATCATATGGTTGTTTCCTGGAAACCTCCATTAGATGATGGAGGCAGTGAAATTACAAATTACATAATTGAGAAGAAGGATACACACAAAGACTTGTGGATGCCAGTTACATCTGCCACAGTGAAGACAACATGCAAAATTCCCAAGCTGCTTGAAGGAAGAGAATATCAAATTCGAATTTATGCTGAAAATCTTTATGGCATAAGCGATCCTCTCATCTCTGATGAGATGAAGGCCAAGGACCGTTTCCGTAAGCTTTTAGTTTTCAATTTTGTTTAGATACTCCAATCTTTATTCTGTTTGTAATGCTCATGCACTCTTTTTTTCTTCTCCCCCCAGGTGTTCCTGATGCACCTGAGCAACCAATCATTAAGGATGTAACCAAAGACTCTGCAGTAGTGGTTTGGAACAAACCGTATGATGGAGGCAAGCCAATAACAAACTACATTGTAGAAAAGAAGGAAACAATGGCTACAAGATGGGTCAAAGCTACCAAAGACCCAATTTTCCCTGGTACAAAGTTCAAAGTACCTGATCTCCTCGAAGGCTGTCAGTATGAATTCCGTGTTTCAGCAGAAAATGAAATTGGTGTTGGTGATCCTAGTCCACCCTCAAAGCCAATTTTCGCTAGAGATCCAATCGGTAAAGTATCACATTTCATTTCTCATTGAATTTTTAATGCACTCAGTTTCAGTTTAAAAACTATTCTAATAGTTTCTTTTTTCTCTCCCATTTCTTTATTGTTTTATTTTTATTACAGCAAAACCAAGTCCACCTGTTAATCCAGAAGCAGTAGATAAAACTAAAAATTCAGTTGATTTATCTTGGCAACCACCACGCCATGACGGAAATGGCAAGATAATTGGCTACCTTGTAGAGTTTCAGAAAGTTGGAGATGAGGAATGGAAACAGGCTAATCTTACAGCAGATTCTTGTCCTGAAACAAACTACAAAGTCACTGGTCTTACTGAGGGATTAACCTATAAATTCAGGGTCAAGGCAGTCAATGCAGCAGGAGAATCCGATCCAGCGCATGTTCCTGATCCGGTAGAAGTAAAGGACAGGCTTGGTGAGTTTAATAAAATCAGATAAGTTAACCTAAGAACAGACTTCTTTTTCCTGACTTTGTGAAAACTTTGTATTTTTGATTCCAGAACCTCCTGAGTTGATACTTGATGCTAATATGGCCCGAGAACAGCATGTAAAAGCTGGTGATACCCTGAGACTTAGTGCTGTTATTAAAGGTGTTCCATTCCCAAAAGTTACTTGGAAGAAAGAAGATCATGAGGTCTCACCCAAGGCTGATATTGAAGTTACAGGAGTTGGCAGTAAGCTTGAAATCCGTAACACTGTCCATGAAGATGGTGGAATGTACTCCCTGACAGTTGAAAATCCAGCTGGTTCAAAGACTGTTTCAGTAAAAGTTGTCGTCTTAGGTAATCTTTTTGTGTTCCTTTTGTACAACATCTTTTTACTCTGTAAGTGAAGATTAGGAAATCAAGGAATTTCTGGAAAATATCTGTAAACCAAGTTATATTTTTATTTTTATGCAAATATCAAAAAATAGAAAAGGGACTAAAAACTACATTAAATATAATACAGTTTATCTTGAAATTGACAAAGTTTTTTAAGAAATCCTTCGGTTACCAAATAAATAACAGATTATATTTTTATCAATGTTAGATAAGCCTGGTCCACCCAGAAATCTGAACATCAGTGATGTTAGAAGTGACTCATGCTATCTCACGTGGATGGAACCAGAAGATGATGGTGGCTCTGTAATTACCAACTATGTGGTGGAAAGGAAAGATGTCGCTTCTGCACAGTGGGTAGCCATCTCATCATCCTCCAAGAAACGCAGTCATATGGCTAAATACCTGATGGAAGGCACTCAGTATCTCTTCCGAGTTGCAGCTGAGAATCAGTATGGTAGAGGTCCATATGTGGAAACACTTAAGCCTATCAAAGCTATAGATCCACTGCGTAAGTGTTTTTCAGTTATATGGTTTGATTTTTTCATATGGGATTCGGTAATTTTGAGGTTGTCCCGTTGGTATGAACGTGATACACTGGTACTGTAGATTTTTCATCCTAGTAACAATTTTTGTTTTGTGTTTTAAAAGATCCTCCGGGGCCACCAAAGAATCTGCATCATGTAGATGTTGACAAGACTGAAGTTTCCCTTGTTTGGAATCGACCTGATCGTGATGGTGGTGCTGAGATAACTGGGTATTTGGTGGAATATCAAGAAGATGGTGCAGATGAATGGACAAAGTTCCAGACAGTCCCTATGCTAGACTGTGTTGTTACAGGCCTACAGAAAGGAAAAATATACAAATTCCGTGTGAGAGCTCAAAACATTGTTGGTCTCAGCCTTCCAGATACAACTATACCAATTGAGTGTCAAGAAAAACTAGGTAATTTTTGTTTTTCCATGTTTTTTCACTGTTTTTTTTTCTCTTTTTCTATAAGCACTTGCCCTGAAAAAATAATTTCCATTTTTCTCTAATTTCAGTACCTCCATCTGTGGATCTAGATGTGAAGTTAATTGAAGGTCTTGTGGTTAAAGCTGGCACCACAGTGCGCCTTCCAGCAATTATGAGAGGTGTGCCAGTTCCCACAGCAAAATGGGTTACTGATGACACTGAAATTAAACCAGATGGCAAATACAAGATTGAGACTGACAATTACTCAACTGTGCTTACTATCAAAGACTGTGTAAGAAAAGATACAGGAGAATATCTACTCACAGTATCTAATGCAGCTGGCAGCAAAACTGTGGCTCTGCACCTTACAGTTTTGGATGTTCCAGGCCCACCAACTGGTCCTATTAATATTCTTGAAGTAACACCAGAATATATGGTTATTTCTTGGCGCCCTCCTAAAGATGATGGTGGGAGTCCTATAATAAATTACATTGTTGAGAAGCGTCAATCAAAGAAAGAAACTTGGGGAGTGGTTAGCTCTGGAACAAGTCACACAAAAATTAAGGTTCCACGACTGCAGAAAGGCTGTGAATATATTTTCCGAGTCCGTGCAGAAAATAAGATAGGCATTGGTGCACCCCTGGATTCAGAACCAACAGTTGCTAAATACATGTTTGATCCACCATCCCCACCTGGTAAACCAACTGTTTATGATATTACAGAAAATGCTGCAACAGTGTCTTGGACCCTACCAAAATCTGATGGTGGAACTCCAATAACTGGTTATATACTTGAACGTCGGGAAGCATCTGGTAAATGGGTGCGTGTCAATAAGACACCTATACTTGATATGAAATACAGAGTCACTGGTCTCTTTGAAGGCAACACATATGAATTCAGAGTTTTTGCAGAAAACATGGTGGGCTTAAGTAAACCATCTCCAAGCTCTGATCCAATAAAAGCATCACGTCCTATCACTCCTCCTGGACCACCTATAAATCCAAAATTAAAAGACAAAACTAAAGAATCAGCTGATCTTGTGTGGACAAAGCCCCTCAAGGATGGTGGCAGCCCAATTCTGGGATACATTGTGGAATGTCAGAAAAGTGGAACTACGCAGTGGAATAGGATTAATAAGGATGAACTCATTAGACAGTGTGCTTTCAGAGTACCTGGATTAATAGAAGGAAATGAATATAAATTCCGAATCAAAGCTGTTAACATCGTAGGAGAGGGAGAACCAAGAGAACTACCAGAAACTGTACTTGCAAAAGATATTCTTTCTCCACCAGAAATAAGCCTAGATGTGACCTGTCGAGACTTAATTACTGTCCGAGTAGGTCAAACAATACGTATTACTGGTAAGGTAAAAGGCAGACCGGATCCTGAAATAACATGGTCTAAAGATGGCAAAGTACTAGTCCAAGAAAAGCATGTTGAAATACTACATGATCTACCTAATGTTGAACTGCAAGTGAAGGAAGCCAAGAGATCTGATCATGGCAAATATATAATAACAGCTAAAAACAGCTGTGGACAGGCTCAAGGTTTTGCAATTGTTAATGTACTTGACAGACCTGGACCATGTCAGAACCTCAAAATAAGCTATGTCACAAAAGACTCTTGCATGATCTCTTGGGAGAGTCCAGTGGATAATGGTGGCTCTGAAATTACAAATTACATAGTAGAATACCGTCAACCAAATCAGAGGGGATGGTCAATTGTCGCCTCTGATATTACTAAAAGATTAGTAAAGGCAAATCTTGTAGAGAACCGTGAATACTTCTTCAGAGTTTGTGCAGAGAACAAAATAGGCCCAGGTCCTTGCATTGAGACCAAGACTCCTATCCTTGCTATCAATCCTATTGACAAGCCTGGAGAGCCAGAAAATCTTCACATTGCAGAGAAAGGAAAGACATTTGTATACCTGAAATGGAGAAGGCCAGATTATGATGGTGGAAGTCCCAATTTAAGTTACCATGTTGAGAGAAAACTGAAGGATTCAGATGAATGGGAAAGAGTTCACAAAGGCAGCATTAAGGAAACACACTACATGGTAGATAAATGTGTGGAAAATAAAATTTACCAATTCCGAGTTCAAACTAAGAATGAGGCCGGTGAAAGCAACTGGGTAAAAACAGCTGAAGTTGTTGTGAAGGAAGATCTCCAGAAACCAGTGCTAGATTTGAAGTTAAGTGGGGTTCTAACTGTGAAAGCAGGCGACACAATTAGAATTGAGGCTGGAGTCAGAGGAAAACCACAGCCTGAAGTTGTATGGGCAAAAGACAAAGATGCCACAGATCTCACCAGATCTCCAAGAGTCAGTATTGAAAACACTTCTGACATGTCTAAGTTTGTTCTCACAAAATCAAGGCGCACTGATGGTGGGAAATATGTGATTACAGCAACTAATGCAGCTGGTAGCTTTGTAGCATATGCTACTGTTATTGTCTTGGACAAGCCAGGCCCCGTACGAAACTTGAAGGTCACTGACATTTCAAGTGATAGATGTACTGTTACCTGGGATCCTCCAGAAGATGATGGTGGTTGTGAAATACAGAACTACATCCTGGAAAAATGCGAAAGCAAGCGTATGGTTTGGTCTACATTCTCTTCCTCTGTCCTAACAAACTATGCCAAAGTGACGCGCCTCATTGAAGGTAATGAATATATATTCAGAGTGCGTGCAGAGAATAAAATGGGCACTGGTCCACCAACAGAAACACATCCAATTATTGCCAAAACAAAATATGATAGACCTGGACGCCCTGACCCTCCAGATGTCACAAGAGTCAGCAAAGAAGAGATGACTGTAGTTTGGAATCCACCAGAATATGATGGTGGCAAATCAATTACTGGATACATTTTAGAGAAGAAAGAGAAACGGTCACTAAGATGGGTTCCTGTTACTAAAACTCCAATCCCAGAGAGACGCAAGAAGGTTACTAATCTCTTCCCTGGTCACGAATACCAGTTCCGTGTCAGTGCTGAAAATGAAGTTGGACTTGGAGAGCCAAGCTTGCCATCAAGACCTGTAATAGCCAAAGACCCAATAGGTAAAATACCACTGTATTTTTCTGCATTATTTCAATGTTAACAGATTGCTAAACTGTACAGCTGTGTTCTAATCTGTAATTTTTACTGTCTTGCAGAACCACCCGGTCCTCCCACAAACTTGAGAGTGGTTGATAGCACAAAGACTTCCTTAACCCTTGGCTGGGGAAAACCAGTGTACGATGGTGGTGCTCCAATTATTGGATATGTTGTGGAAATGAGACCAAAAGTTGAGGGTGCTGATCCTGAAGCAGGATGGAAACGATGTAATGTTGCTGCTCAGGTTATTCATACAGAATTCACAGCTACCAGCCTGGATGAGAAGCAATTATATGAGTTCAGGGTTTCTGCCCAAAACCAGGTTGGCCTTGGCCGACCAGCAGAATTGAAAGAAGCTGTGTCTCCCAAAGAAATACTTGGTAGGTTTTCCCATCTTCTTTTGGGGTGTTAACATACAACACTTTATGCTTATTTTATTCAATGTGCAAAACTTTGCATTTTATTTCTTTGTCTTTCAGAACCTCCTGAGATTGAGCTGGATGCCAGCATGAGAAAGCTAGTCACAGTCAGAGCAGGATGCCCTATTAGGCTTTTTGCCATTGTGAGGGGTCGCCCAGCACCAAAAGTCACCTGGAGGAGAATGGGTATTGATAATGTCATCAGAAAAGGACAAGTTGATCTGGTTGACACTATGGCCTTCTGTGTCATTCCCGATTCAACACGTGATGACTCAGGCAAATATTCATTGACACTTGTTAATGCAGCTGGAGAAAAGGCTGTATTTGTGAACGTCAGAGTTCTGGGTAAGTAATGAGAGAAATATCTCAAGACAATTCTAAAACAATTTTGGATATTACTTGCAGGAATATTTATTATCCTCAGCTGCAACAGTTTTTGAGCATAATTCTATCACCTAACACTAACCCCCTCCGTGTAGATAGCTGTTGGTCCCCTTTAATTTTAACGTATTAAAGAAGAAAATACTAACATAAAATGAAATTTCTTCATAGATACTCCTGGACCTGTGTCAGACTTCAAGGTTTCAGATGTCACCAAGATGTCCTGCCATCTTTCATGGGCACCTCCAGAGAATGATGGGGGTAGCCCAGTGACTCATTACATCCTGCAGAAACGGGAGGCTGACAGGAAGACATGGGCAACAGTCACGGCAGAACTAAAGAAAACTAGTTTCCAAATCGCAAACCTTGTGCCTGGAAATGAATATTACTTCAGAGTAACAGCAGTGAATGAATATGGATCCGGTGTTCCAAGTGACATACCAAAACCTGTTCTAGCATCAGATCCTCTAAGTGAGTATGCCTTTATGTATATTTTATGTTTGGCTCCATGGATGTTTTCTGTTTGGTTTTCTCTAATTTTAGCAGTTTTTTGCATTTTTGAAGTTATTGTTTCTAAATGGAACAATGCTGCTAACTATACGTATATATACGTATACGTATATACATATACGTATATGTATATATACGTATACATACGTATGTCTATATCTGTTTCTTTCAAATAATATGATCAATGAACATAGTACCTTTGAAATTATTTTAAAAGAGTTTCCATCTTTTATATATTGTTCTTTTTGAATTTGCATGGATACCAATATAATCAATGAATATAGTACCTGTAAAATTATTATAAAAGAGTTTCTGTCTTTTATATATTGTTCTTGTTGAATTTGCATGGATAGCATCCAGTATTCAAGAGTAAGAAAATCTTGGGGATTCAGTGTTTAATGTGTTCCTTTTTTCCCCCCGAAAGGTGAACCTGATCCACCCAGAAAACTTGAAGTTACTGAAATTACAAAGAATAGTGCTACTTTAGGCTGGCTGCCGCCACTGCGCGATGGAGGCTCTAAGATTGACGGATACATTGTTAGCTACAAAGAACATGATCAACCAGCAGATCGATGGATGGAGTATTCAGTCGTTAAAGATCTCTCCATTGTTGTGGCTGGCCTGAAAGAGGGGAAGAAGTACAACTTTAGAGTGGCAGCTAGAAATGCTGTAGGAGTTAGTTTGCCAATAGAAGCTACAGGAGAATATGAAATTAAAGAACAACTCAGTAAGTAACAATTTGAATACTACCTAATATACTGCTTCAATAATTAAATGAGTGAGATATACAGGTTTTTGAGTCACAGAATGATGTTTGCTTTATGGAGTTATCTGGAGGATTATGGTTAACTGTACTGAATATTTTTACAGGTCAGGAAAAAATGAGAGTTGACCACTAATTCAGAATTATTAAATAATATTTCGGGTACAGTTTCAGTTGGAACTGGAAGATAAGAATTAGGGAGAAATAATGAATACCTTCAATGAAGTTTAAACGAAAGACTGGTAGTTTGAGAGATAAATTGGAAAGCTGGACCTGTTTTGATATAAGAGAAAATAAGTGTTTTATATTTTAAGGTTGGTTGAGAATCTAAACCAAAAATCGTGGAGGACAGGTTGGCCTATTTAAGGTGGCAGGGTTCCTGAGGCACAGGAAGATGTAGGGTAAGGGCAAGATGAGTAGAGTCTTCTTAATTTGGGACATAGGAAGAAAAAGAGAGAGGTATAGGAACAGGAGAATGAAAACTAGCCAGTGGAAGTAAGTACACCAAACATGCTGCCAGGTTTCTTTTGGGAAAAAATTGATTTTGTGCAAAAGAAGTAGGAGAAAAATTATTCAAGGATACAGAAAGACTGACTATGCAAGCAGGTTTATCTCAGTAAGAACTTCAGTTTTCTTCTCCATGTTTCTTGTAGAAGGTCAGCAATAAGCAAGCAACAGGTTTCAGATAAAAAGGGGAATTCTATTTTGTGCATTAATAGTGCACAAATCTCTACGTAAATGTGTGTGAAGGCAATCCAAATTCCTAAATATTCTCTTATAAACTGTACAATAATACAAAGTAAGACTGGAATGGACATTGCCGCCTGCAGAAACTGAAATTGTCCATAAGTGGAACCTAAATTAAAGAATTTCTAGTCATTCATATATGATTCCACTTAAGAAAGAAGCAGAGAAGTTTCACATGAAAAAATAAGAAAAAAAATTAATATGTCAAAGAAGTTGAATTTATTTGCCTCCGTGTGATTTTTTTTTACAGTCCCACCTAAGATTCTGATGCCTGATCATGTTCACATTAAAGCTGGAAAGAAGCTGAGAATTGAAGCTCATGTATATGGGAAGCCTCAGCCAGTCTGCAAATGGCTGAAGGGAGATCAAGATGTAGTTACATCCAGTCGCCTTGCTGTGCATAAAGCAGAAAAGTCTTCTGTTCTTATCATTAAAGATGTGACTAGAAAAGATACTGATTTTTATACTCTTACTGCAGAAAATAGCTCTGGCACTGATAGTCAAAAAATCAAAGTGACAGTCATGGGTATGTTCCATTTGGTTGTTTTTCAGTCCAGCTTTATACAAAGCTGGTTTTACTGTATTCCAGTGGTTGTCATTCTATTTCATCCCTTTTTTCTTTATATACTTTTTTCATGCAGATAAACCAGGTCCACCACAGCCTCCATTTGATATTTCTGAAATAGATGCTGATGCTTGCACTCTTTCATGGCACATACCTCTTGAAGATGGTGGCAGCAACATTACAAACTATGTAGTTGAGAAATGTGATGTAAGCCGAGGAGACTGGGTAACAGCTTTATCTTCTGTCACTAAGACAAGCTGCAGAATTGGAAAACTGATTCCTGGAGAAGAGTATATGTTCCGTGTTCGTGCTGAAAATCGTTTTGGGATTTCTGAGCCGCTTGCTTCTGACAAGATGATGGCAAGATTCCCATTTGGTATGCCAGTTTTTGATAGCAGCATTTCTCTATTTAAACTTTGTACTAAGAAAACATGCAATTGATATCTGTCTTCATATTCCTTTCTAGATGTTCCCAGTGAACCAAAGAATGCACGTATTACCAAGGTCAATAAGGACTGCATTTTTGTTGCTTGGGATAAACCAGATAGCGATGGAGGCAGTCCAATCACTGGTTATCTCATTGAGCGCAAAGAAAGGAACAGTTTACTGTGGGTGAAAGCCAACGACACCGCTGTGCGCTCCACAGAATACCCTTGTGTGGGCCTCATCGAAGGTCTTGAGTATACTTTCAGAATTTATGCGTTGAACAGAGCTGGAGCAAGTAAACCTAGCAAACCAACTGAATTTGTCACAGCAAGAGCACCAGTTGGTAAGCCACCTGTACCAATACTTTGCAACAGACTGTTTTTATTATAACTTAATATATCTGCAACTTATTATGATCTTTAGTTTGCCCTTCTGTTTGTACTTTTATGTTTTTTATGACATCAGTCAGCTTGCACTGTCTAGGTATGCAGTAAATAGGATCCAGTAATATTAAAGCTATTTTTTAATGTGTTCGTTCTTTTTTGAAAAATATGCTATAATATGTTTTTTATTTGCCATAGATCCCCCTGGAAAACCTGAAGTTATTGATGTCACTAAGAGTACTGCATCTCTGGTATGGACAAGACCAAAGCATGATGGTGGTAGCAAACTTATTGGCTACTTTGTGGAAGCTTGCAAATTACCTGGTGATAAGTGGGTTCGGTGCAATACAACTCCATATCAAATACCCCTGGAAGAGTACACTGTGACTGGTTTGGAAGAAAATGCTCAGTACCAATTTAGAGCAATTGCCAAGACAGCAGTTAATATTAGTCGACCTTCAGAACCTTCTGATCCAGTGACCATTCATCCAGAAAATGGTAAGGAATACAAAAGAATTGGGTAGCTCTGGAAGGAGTCTGTGCATAGTTGGGAACTAACGCCTATGTGAAGAATGAGACATTTATCTCCTACTAGATTGATTAACTTTTGGACTCTATCCTTTCAGTTCCTCCCAGAATAGAGTTGGATCTGTCTATGCAATCACAGCTTACAGTAAAAGCTGGAACTAATGTGCGCCTGGAGGCAAATGTGTATGGCAAGCCAATGCCAGCAATCACCTGGAAGAAAGAAGGAGAAGTTTTAAAGCCATCTGAAGGTCTTAAGATCACCACGAAGAGAAATCTTGCTACAGTTGAGTTGTTCAGTGTCAACAGGAAGCAAACAGGAGACTACACTATCACTGCTGAAAATGCAAGTGGATCAAAGTCAGCGACCATTAGGCTTAAAGTACTTGGTAAGTTAAAGACTGTCTATTAAAAAACACATTTATAATTAAATTATATAGCAAGAGATAGAACTATAACAATGTGATGTTAATTCTTCTAGATAAGCCTGGCCCACCAGCTTCTGTCAAAGTCAAACATATGTATGCAGATCGTGCAATGCTTTCTTGGGAGCCTCCCTTGGAAGATGGAGGTTCAGAAATTACTAACTACATTGTAGACAAGCGTGAAACAAGCAGACCTAACTGGGCCCAAGTCAGCGCCAATGTACCCATTACAAGCTGCACTGTGGAGAGGCTGATAGAAGGACATGAGTATCAGTTCCGCATTTGTGCTGAAAACAAATACGGTGTTGGAGACCCCATCTTAACTGAACCTGCAGTTGCTAAGAACCCATATGGTAAGTGCTTTGTGGAATAGTTTCATTGGTCACTGGGTTTTTGTCTATACTTAAGAGTGTGAATGTAATTTTCAAATAAATCTCCACAGATGTCCCCGGACCTTGTGATCCACCAGTAATTAGCAATGTAACAAAAGACTTTATGACTGTTAGCTGGAAGCCACCAGCTAGTGATGGTGGATCCCCAATAACTGGTTATATACTTGAGAAGCGTGAAACGAAGGCTCTTAACTGGACAAAAGTCACCAGGAAACCTGTCATTGAAAGAACTGTTAAAGCTACTGGACTCCAAGAAGGAACAGAGTATGAGTTCCGGGTGATAGCGTTGAATAAGGCTGGACCTGGCAAGCCTAGCGCACCATCTAAAGCAGTGTATGCTCGTGACCCTCAATGTAAGCTAAAAGTCTCAGATATTTTCCATTTTTATTTCCAAATATTATCATGCAGCATTTGGTATGTTAACTTTATGTTGTTTTAATTCCCAGATCCTCCTGGCCCACCTGCTTTCCCAAAAGTGGTTGATACCACTCGTAATTCGATAAGCCTGTCATGGAGCAAGCCAGCATATGATGGAGGAAGCCCTATCATCGGTTACCTAGTGGAATCAAAACGAGCTGACACGGACAACTGGGTCAGATGCAATCTACCCAAGAATTTACAGGCTACACAATTTGTGGTAACGGGGCTGATGGAGGATACAGAGTACCAGTTCCGTGTTTATGCTGTCAATAAAATTGGATATAGCGATCCAAGTGATGTTCCGGATAAGCACACTGCCAAAGACATTTTGAGTAAGTTCACTGAAAGCACATTGCCTTGTTGAATTCTGCTTCAATTTATGGGATGAATTTCAAAGACACACTTTGTGACAGGTCACAGGCACAGATTAATTTGGAACATGTTTTTAATCAAAAAATGTGGGCTAACAGTGGCAAATTTGAAAGAAAACAGAGCAGTTGGGAACAGAATAGACTTTTTCATTGTATGCTTTATAGCCTTCTGCCTCCTTCTGGATCTCCAAGATTTTTTTTTTCTTTTTCTAATCATAATATTAGAATTTTCAGATTGCTCATCTTTCTTGAAACTTCAGTCACCTTTATATCTTCTAAATAATTTGAAGCCAAGATTACTATTCTGAGCAGCTGTATGATACTCTTTGATTGTATGACACTTACTCCTTAAGATACATAGTAGCTTTTGTATGCATTTTGCTGTATGTACAAAAGCATTGCTTCCCAATACTATCTTAGTTCAAGAAAAGCATTGGAGTCCAGGGTGCTCTGAAACTCCTTTGAATTCTAGAAAAACTTTCTGACATAACTGCCTTTCTAACATAAATGGTGTAAAGGCAGGAAAAAAAAAAAAAGAGGTGGAATCACTGAAAAAAAAGTATATTTTCAAATTATCTTCAAACAGGAGTCAGGATACTTACTAACATCATCACAGGCATGAGAAGTTGGGTAGTCTAGTGAAATGCCAGTAAAAAGGGAGTTTTTGTCATGGTAACTTTTGTGATAACCTTAAACATGATGCTTTAATTACATGGGTTTTTTTCTTAAACACACAGTTCCACCTGAAGGAGAGCTTGATGCAGAACTAAGGAAAGTCCTTGTGCTGCGTGCTGGAGTCACAATGAGACTTTACGTGCCAGTAAGAGGACGTCCACCTCCTAAGATTTCATGGTCTAAAGTAGGTGCCAATCTAAGAGATAGACAAGGATTAGACATCAAATCAACTGATTTTGATACCTTCCTGCGTTGTGAAAATGTAAATAAATATGA
Source organism: Haemorhous mexicanus (assembly GCF_027477595.1). NCBI lineage: Eukaryota > Metazoa > Chordata > Aves > Passeriformes > Fringillidae > Haemorhous > Haemorhous mexicanus. Next base: position 22,704,441 of record NC_082348.1, on the reverse strand, counting down.
TGCTGGAAAATACGTCCTCAGTCTGGAGAACAGCTGTGGCAAAAAGTCGTACACCATTGTTGTAAAAGTACTTGGTAAGTTTCAGGGCTTTCCCCATTATAATATGTCTGTTAACTTTTTAACTGTTTTTCAAAAGTCTGTTACTAAATCAAATGTGGTGGTGTTGTGTTTATCCAGATACTCCAGGCCCACCCATTAACCTGATTGTAAAGGATGCATCTAAAGATTCTGCCTACATTACATGGGAACCTCCTCTAGTAGATGGGGGCAGTCCAATCACAAATTATGTTGTTGAAAAACGTGATGCAGAAAGAAAATCATGGTCCACAGTAACAACAGAATGTCCAAAGACAAGCTACAGGATAACTAACTTAGAAGAAGGCAAATCTTACTTCTTCAGAGTTTTTGCTGAAAATGAATATGGTATTGGTGATCCTTGCGAAACTCGTGATGCTGTCAAAGCTTCTGGTAGGAAAAATTAATCCTTTTCACCTTTTTTTTTTTTTTTTGTTCAATTAATCTTTATTTTTAGCTTAATGAAAACTTACTATACTTTTCTTCCTTCTAGAAACACCTGGACCGGTTGTGGACCTAAAAGCTTCAGCTGTAACAAAATCCTCATGCAATTTGGTATGGAAGAAGCCTATCAGTGATGGTGGAAGCCGTATTTCTGCATATATTGTTGAGGTCCTGATTGGTGAAGATAAATGGCAAGAAGTCATGCGGGGAAAGAACCTCCATTTTTCAATGAGAGACTTGAAAGAAGGACAAGAATACACTTTCAGAGTGAGGGCCCAAAATGATGCTGGATATGGAACTCCATCAGAGATCACAATTGTAGCAAGAGATGATGTTGGTGAGAAGCAAGATCATTTATTCAATGCTTTACTTACCCAAATTATATTTTATGCATACTATCATTACCATGTATACATAGAAATAAGACACCCTTAAAACAGCATCTTAATTTTACCACAGAGTTTATGTGTGGTGGAATAACTGGATTCCCTCATTTTTTACAGCGGCACCTGAACTTGACTTAAGAGATCTCCCTGATTTGTGCTATACTGCTAAAGAGGGTAGCAATTTCCGTCTTAAAATCCCTATGAAAGGCAAGCCTGTCCCAACTGTAACTTGGAAGAAGGATGAAGACCAGGCAATTACTGAGAGTGGAAGAGTTGCATTTGAATCTACAGCAGTTAACACCACCCTTGTGGTACACGACTGCCAGAAAGCTGATGCAGGAAAATACACAATAACTCTGAGGAATGTCGCTGGCAGCAAGGAAGGCACTATTTTTGTGAAAGTTGTTGGCAAACCTGGCATACCAACAGGTCCAGTGAAATTTGAAGAGGTCACAGCTGATGCCATAACCTTAAAATGGGGCCCTCCAAAAGACGATGGTGGTTCAGAAATCACTAACTATGTTCTAGAGAAGAGAGATAATGTAAACAATAAGTGGGTGACTTGTGCCTCTGCAGTCCAGAAAACCACATTTAGAGTTACAAGACTTCATGAAGGAAATGAATATACATTCAGGATCAGGGCTGAAAATAAATATGGAGTAGGGGAAGGTCTTAAATCAGAGCCTGTCGTTGCAAAACATCCGTTTGGTAAGTATCCATTATAATTTTTGAAATCTAAAAGATTTATTTTAGAGGTGATAATTTTTAACACTGCTGCATTTTATTTCAATATTGTTTAGATGTCCCAGATGCTCCTCCACCTCCCAATATTGTTGCTGTTCGGCATGAGTCTGTAGCTTTAACTTGGACTGATCCCAGAAGAACTGGAGGTTCACCAATCACAGGTACATCTCCCAAAACCTCCCTGGCATTTCAGTAGTTAATATTACTTAATAGTTCTTTCTATCTGTCAAAAGCGAAGATAAAAGTAGCAGGTGTTTATGCACTAAATTGATTGATTGATTGATTGATTGATTGACTGACTGATTTCGCTGGTTTATTTCTTATTTAAAAAAAGAAATAGCTCAAATGTTGGAAAAATACTGAGAAACAATATCTTTTCTCAGAGCCAAAATATGTGAAGAAGTAAACCCAAATTCACCTGTATGTGACAATAATTGGGCCTACCAAATTAGCAATTTGCATTTACAAACACCTCCTCATTGCAATTATGTACATCCACCATGTATGTCCACATCCATTTCTTAACCTGATTTTCAGTGCTCCTCTTGCACAATGCATATGCAACATGCAATATAGGCAGTATGATGTTTCACAATGAAAATTGGGATTTCTAGAAAGCACCCCCATATTTTTATCTCATCATTTATCTTCTAGGCTATCACATTGAAGTTAAAGAAAGAAATAGTCTTCTGTGGAAGAGAGCAAATACAACGCCAATAAGAATGAAAGATTTCAGAGTGACAGGGTTAACTGAAGGTCTGGAATATGAATTCAGAGTAATGGCAATCAATATGGCTGGAGTCGGTAAACCAAGTCTTCCATCTGAACCAGTTGTGGCACTTGATCCTATTGGTAAGTCATCAGGAGAATAAAAAGGAAAATTCTGAAATTTGAAATAGCTTTTGTTCGACTGCTTTTTTTTTTTTTTCCCGTAGATCCTCCTGGGAAGCCTGAAGTTATCAATGTAACCAGGAGCTCAGTAACACTCATTTGGACAGAACCAAAATATGATGGTGGACATAAACTAACCGGCTACATTGTTGAGAAGCGTGATTTACCCAAAAAGACTTGGATGAAAGCTAATCACGTGAATGTTCCAGACTGTGCATTTACTGTAACTGACCTTACTGAAGGCTGCAAATACGAATTCAGAATTAGAGCAAAGAACACCGCTGGAGCTATCAGTCCTCCATCTGAATCCACAGGAACCATAATATGCAAGGATGAGTATGGTATGTAGATGGCATTGAAAAGGCAGAATTTTACTTGAATAATTGTTATCAAATTTCTTTTGTTTCCTATCCCTGTGTTCTTGTTGTAACAATCAGTATTTTTTGACTTTGTTTTGACAGAGGCACCAAGCATTGTTCTGGATCCTACTTTGAAGGAAGGTTTAACAGTAAAAGCAGGGGAAACCATCACACTGTCTGCTATTAGTATCCGTGGCAAACCACCTCCAACTTCAGCGTGGTCCAAAGCTGGAAAAGATTTTAGACCCTCAGAGCTTGTGCACATTGAAACCAAACCAACTTCTTCTACTCTAAGTGTCAAATATGCAGCCAGAAAAGATTCTGGAGAATACACCATCACTGCAACCAATCCTTTCGGCACTAAGCAGGAGACTGTCCATGTAAAAGTTTTAGATATTCCAGGACCTCCAGGGCCTATTGAGATCAGCAATGTTTCAGCAGAAAAAGCGACTCTTACATGGACACCTCCTGCAGAAGATGGTGGATCACCAGTAAAATCATATGTTCTTGAAAAGAGGGAAACTAGTCGACTGCTCTGGACATTGGTTGCTGAAAACATTGAGAGCTGTAGGCATGTTGTTAGCAAGCTCATTCAAGGAAATGAATATGTTTTCCGTGTCTCAGCTGTAAATCAGTATGGCCAGGGTGAACCAGTACAATCAGAACCAGTTAAAATGGTGGATAGATTTGGTAAGTAGAACAAGCTAAGGAATTCCAGCATGGTTTTATTAATTTCTAAAGACTTGATTTTTTTTGTCTAACTATACTTTTTTTCCTCCTGAACAGGTCCTCCAGGCCCTCCTGGAAAACCAGAAGTAACAAATGTGACTAAAAATACTGTCACAGTTACCTGGAAAAGGCCAGTCGATGATGGTGGAAGTGAAATCACAGGTTACCACGTGGAGCGAAGAGAAAAGAAAGGTTTAAGATGGGTGAGAGCAACCAAGAAGCCAGTTTCAGATCTTAGATGCAAAGTAACTGGTCTTCTGGAAGGAAACGAATATGAATTCCGCGTCAGTGCAGAAAACAGAGCTGGAGTCGGACCACCAAGTGATACTTCAAACTCAGTCCTTTGCAAAGATGTTGCATGTCAGTATCATGCTTTTTCTTTTTGTGGGTGGGTGGGATGGGTAAGGGAGCACATTCAGAGAGCATATATAAATGACTTCTGCTGTAATGTAATGTTTTATCTTTTATTTGCTTTTCAGACCCACCAGGTCCACCTGCAAATCCAAGAGTGACTGACACCACAAAGACAAGTGCATCTTTAGCCTGGAACAAGCCTCACTATGATGGTGGTCTTGAAATCACTGGCTATATAGTAGAGCATCAAAAAGAAGGAGAAGATGAATGGGTGAAAGACACAATAGGGACTGCTTTAAGAATCACTCAGTTTGTTGTAGCTCCTCTGCAGACCGGGGCCAAGTATAATTTCAGAATCTCTGCCATGAATGCTGCAGGTGTCGGTGAAGCGGCAATAATTCCAAGTGTGGAAATTGTTGACCGAGAAGAGGTTCCTGACTTCGAACTGGATGCTGAGCTAAGAAGAACACTTGTTGTTAGAGCTGGATGCACTATTAGGATTTTTGTACCAATTAAAGGACGTCCAACTCCAGAAGTTACATGGACAAAAGATGATCTTTCACTCAAAGGACGTGCCAGTATTGAAAATACAGACTCTTTCACACTCTTGATTGTCACAGAGTGCACCAGATATGATGCAGGAAAATACGTAATGACTCTTGAAAATGCTGCTGGTAAGAAGACTGGCTTTGTAAATGTAAAAGTCTTGGATACACCAGGTCCACCAATAAACCTTAAGCCTAGAGAAATAACCAAGGACAGCATCACCCTCCAATGGGATATGCCTCTGGTAGATGGAGGTTCACGTATAACCAACTATATTGTTGAGAAACGCGAATCAACTCGGAAGGCATATTCAACAGTCACAACCAACTGCCAGAAGTGTTCCTTCAAGGTTCCTAACTTGGCTGAGGGGTGTGAATACTATTTCAGAGTACTGGCTGAAAATGAGTATGGTATTGGTGAACCAGCTGAAACTACAGAACCAGTAAAAGCTTCTGAGGCCCCATCCCCACCTGAGAGCCTTAATATTATGGATGTAACACGAAATTCAGTTAGCCTAGCTTGGCCAAAACCAGAACATGATGGCGGCAGCAAGATCACTGGGTATGTAATTGAAGCACAGAGAAAAGGAACCAACCAGTGGGCACACATCACCACTGTAAAAACGCTGGACTGTGTAGTAAAGAATCTAACTGAAAATGAAGAGTATACTTTCCAGGTTATGGCAGTTAACAGTGCTGGAAGAAGTGCCCCAAGGGAAAGCAGACCAGTTATTATCAAGGAGCAAACAATGCTACCAGAGTTTGACCTCCGTGCTCTTTACCAGAAAACAGTCATTGCCAAAGCTGGTGACAATATCAAGATTGAAATCCCTGTACTTGGTCGTCCAAGGCCTACTGTGACTTGGAAGAAAGAAGACCAAATACTTAAGCAAACACAAAGGGTAAATTATGAAAATACAGCAACTGCAACCATACTGACCATCAATGAATGTATTCGAAGTGATAGTGGTCAATATCCACTGTCAGCTAAAAATATTGTTGGAGAAGTTAGTGAAGTAATCACAGTTCAGGTTCATGACATACCTGGACCGCCTACTGGACCAATCAAATTTGAAGAAATTTCATGTGATTTCCTAACATTCTCCTGGGAGCCTCCTTTGAATGATGGTGGTGTACCAATAAGTAACTATGTTGTAGAAATGCGTCAGACCGACAGTACCACGTGGACTGAATTGGCAACCACAGTGATACGCACTACGTTTAAAGCCGTTCGTCTTACTACCGGAGTGGAGTATCAGTTCCGCGTCAAAGCTCAAAACAGATATGGAGTTGGTCCAGCCATTACTTCAGAGTCTGTAGTTGCCAACTATCCATTTAAGGTACCTGGGCCTCCTGGCACTCCTCAGGTGATTGCAGTTACCAAAGAGTCCATGACCATTAGCTGGAATGAGCCAGTTAGTGATGGTGGAAGCCCAATACTGGGGTATCACATTGAAAGAAAAGAGCGAAACAGCATTGTTTGGCAGACTGTAAGTAAAATGTTGGTGTCAGGAAATATCTTTAAATCATCTGGACTTACCGATGGCATTGCATATGAATTCCGTGTTATAGCAGAAAACCTGGCTGGGAAGAGTAAGCCAAGCAAGCCATCTGAGCCTGTGTTTGCCCTGGACCCAATAGATCCACCTGGTAAGCCAATACCTCTGAACATTACAAGACATGCAGTTACACTGAAGTGGACTAAACCAGAATATAATGGAGGTTTTAAGATAACTGGCTACACTGTTGAAAAAAGAGACCTTCCAAATGGCCGTTGGCTGAAGGCTAATTTCAGCAATATACTAGAGACTGAATTCACTGTAAGTGGTTTGACAGAAGATGCTGCCTATGAATTCCGTGTCATTGCTAGGAATGCTGGTGGAGCTGTTAGTCAGCCCTCAGAGCCATCAGATGCAATCACTTGTAGAGATGACATTGAAGCACCAAGGATAAAGGTGGATGCTAAATACAAGGACACCATAGTGCTGAAAGCAGGTGAAGTTTTCAGACTTGAGGCTGATGTTTCAGGTCGCCCTCCACCAACTATGACATGGACAAAAGGAGAAAAAGAGCTTGAGGACACAGCAAAATTAGAAATAAAAATAGCAGATTTCTCTACCATTCTCACCAACAAAGATTCCTCAAGAAGAGATGGTGGTGCTTACACACTTACTGCAACAAACCCTGGTGGCTTTGCCAAGCATATCTTCAATGTTAAAGTTCTTGATAGACCTGGTCCTCCAGAAGGGCCTTTGGCTGTGTCTGAAGTCACTGCAGAAAAATGTGTGCTGTCGTGGCTACCCCCGCTCGATGATGGAGGAGCAAAGATTGACCATTATGTGGTTGAAAAACGTGAAACAAGTAGATTGGCATGGACATCTGTAGGCACAGAAGTTCCAGTGACTAAACTGAAGGTCACTAAACTGTTGAAGGGCAATGAGTACGTGTTCCGAGTTATGGCTGTAAACAAATACGGAGTTGGTGAGCCTCTGGAATCAGAGCCCATTCTTGCAGTAAATCCATATGTTCCACCTGATCCACCTAAAACACCTGAAGTCACAGCAATTACAAAGGATTCTATGGTTGTCTGTTGGGGCCATCCTGATTCTGATGGTGGGAGCCCAATAACTAACTATATTGTGGAACGTCGCGACAAGACCGGTCTACGGTGGGTGAAATGTAACAAAAGGGTTGTTACTGACTTACGTTTTAAAGTGTCTGGACTGACAGAAGGCCATGAATATGAATACAGAGTCATGGCAGAAAATGCTGCTGGTGTCAGTGAGCCAAGCCCAACCAGTCCATTCTATAAAGCCTGTGATACTGTGTTTAAGCCTGGTCCCCCAGGTAATCCTCGTGTTTTGGATAGCAGCAAGTCCTCTATCACAATAGCATGGAACAAACCAATATATGATGGTGGTTCGGAGATCACAGGTTACATGGTTGAGATTGCACTACCTGAAGAAGATGAGTGGAAGATTGTAACTCCACCAGTGGGTCTAAAGGCCACTTCTTTTACCATCACTGACTTGAAAGAAAACCAAGAGTATAAAATACGGATATATGCTATGAACTCTGAAGGTCTTGGGGAACCTGCTCTTGTTCCTGGCACTCCAAAAGCTGAAGAAAGAATGCTACCTCCAGAGATTGAACTTGATGCAGAGCTACGTAAAGTTGTAACTATTAGAGCTTGCTGTACTCTGAGACTCTTTGTCCCAATCAAAGGAAGACCAGCACCTGAAGTTAAATGGACAAGAGAACATGGGGAATCTTTGGATAGAGCGAGCATTGAATCAACAAGCTCTTATACTTTACTTATTGTTGAAAATGTAAATAGATTTGATAGTGGCAAATACATACTGACAATTGAAAACAGCTCAGGTAGTAAAACAGCTTTTGTCAACGTCAGAGTTCTTGATACTCCAGGGGCACCTCAAGATTTGAAAATAAAGGAGGTTACAAAATCTTCAGTTACACTCACATGGGAGCCTCCTCTCATAGATGGTGGCTCTAAAATAAAAAATTACATCGTTGAAAAGCGTGAATCAACAAGAAAAGCTTATTCAACTGTTAATGCAAATTGCCACAAGACCAGCTGGAAAGTTGATTCACTGCAAGAAGGCTGCAACTACTACTTCAGAGTCCTTGCTGAAAATGAGTATGGAATAGGCCTTCCAGTTGAAACTTCAGAATCCATAAAAGTGTCAGAAAGACCACTTCCACCAGGGAAAATAACTTTGTTGGATGTGACAAGAAATAGCGTAACCTTATCTTGGGAAAAACCCGAACACGATGGTGGCAGCAGAATTCTGGGCTATATTGTAGAAATGCAAAGCAAAGGCAGTGAAAAGTGGTCAACCTGTGCTACTGTAAAAGTTACTGAAGCCACCATCACAGGACTGATCCAAGGTGAAGAATACACCTTCCGTGTTTCAGCTCAGAATGAGAAAGGCATCAGTGATCCTCGCCAGCTGGGTATACCAGTGGTTGCAAAAGATCTTGTGATCCCACCAGCTTTCAAACTACTGTTTACCACTTTCAGTGTTCTAGCAGGAGAGGACTTAAAGGTTGATGTTCCTTTTGTTGGTCGACCCAAACCGGCAGTGTCTTGGCATAAAGACAATGTGGCATTGAAGCAGACTACAAGAGTAAATGCAGAAAGCTCGGAAAACAACACAGTGTTAACAATTAAAGAAGCCTGCAGAGAAGATGTGGGAGCATATTTAGTTAAACTTACAAACTCTGCTGGTGAAGCAACTGAGACTCTAAATATTGTTGTCCTTGACAAACCAGGACCTCCAACTGGACCAGTAAAAGTAGATGAAGTCACAGCAGATAGTATTACCATTTCCTGGGAACCACCCAAGTATGATGGTGGTAGCTCTATCAATAATTACATTGTAGAGAGAAGAGACACTTCCACCACAACTTGGCATATTGTGTCAGCTACTGTTGCTAGAACAACTATAAAAGCATGTCGTTTAAAGACTGGCTGTGAATATCAGTTCAGAATTGCAGCTGAGAACAGATATGGGAAGAGTACGTATCTCACCTCAGAGTCAATAGTAGCCCAATACCCATTTAAAGTTCCTGGTCCACCTGGAACTCCTTTTGTAACAAATGTCTCAAAAGACAGCATGGTGGTACAATGGCACGAACCAGTCAACGATGGCGGTAGCAGGATCATTGGTTATCACTTGGAGCGCAAAGAAAGAAACAGCATTCTGTGGGCTAAACTGAATAAAACACCTCTTCCTGATACCAAATTTAAGACAACTGGCCTTGAGGAAGGTCTCGAATATGAATTCAGAGTCTCTGCAGAAAACATAGTGGGAATTGGAAAGGCAAGTAGAGCATCTGAATGCTATACTGCACGTGACCCATGTGACCCTCCAGGCCGTCCAGAACCTGTAATTGTCACAAGAAGCTCAGTAACACTCCAGTGGAAGAAACCTATATATGATGGTGGAAGTAAAATCACAGGTTATGTTGTTGAGAAGAAGGAATTACCTGATGGCCGTTGGATGAAAGCAAGCTTTACAAATGTCATTGATACTCAGTTTGAAGTAACTGGTCTAGTTGAAAATCAGAGATACGAGTTTCGTGTTATAGCGCGAAATGCTGCAGGTGTTTTCAGCGAACCGTCTGAGAGCTCAGGGGCAATTACAGCAAGAGATGAAGTAGAACCACCTCAAATAAGTATGGATCCAAAATACAGAGACACTATTGTAGTGAATGCTGGTGAGTCATTCAAGCTTGATGCTGATGTTCATGGCAAACCAATACCTTCCATTCAGTGGTTTAAAGGTGATCGTGAGCTGACAAGCACTGCTCATATGGAAATAAAAACTACTGATTTTGCAACAAGCCTCAGTGTGAAGGAAGCCACGAGAGTTGACAGTGGGCAGTATGTACTACTGGCAAAGAATGTTGCAGGTGAAAAGAAGGTTCCTGTTAACGTCAAAGTTCTTGATAGACCTGGACCCCCAGAAGGACCTGTTGAGTTTACAGGTGTTACAGCTGAAAAATGCACACTGTCATGGAAACCTCCACTACAAGATGGTGGTAGCGATATTTCACACTACGTTGTAGAAAAAAGGGAAACCAGTCGCTTGGTGTGGACTATTGTTGACTCAAATGTGCAAACCTTGAACTGCAAAGTTACAAAACTTCTAGAAGGAAATGAGTACGTTTTCCGCATCATGGCAGTAAATAAATATGGTGTTGGTGAACCTCTTGAGTCTGACCCCGTAGTCGCAAAGAACCCATTTGTTGTGCCACTTCCTCCCAAGGCTCCAGAAGTCACAGCAGTTACCAAGGATTCTATGATAGTTGTATGGGAAAGACCAGCCTCAGATGGCGGCAGTGAAATCCTAGGCTATGTCCTTGAAAAACGAGATAAGGAAGGCATTCGCTGGACAAGATGTAACAAACGCCTGATAAGTGAACTGCGATACAGAGTGACTGGTCTTATAGAAAATCATGATTATGAGTACAGAGTTTCAGCTGAAAATGCTGCTGGTCTTAGTGAACCAAGTCCACCTTCTACTTACTACAAAGCATGTGATCCTATTTACAAGCCAGGTCCACCCAATAATCCTAAAGTTACGGATGTTACAAGATCTTCAGTTTTTCTTTCATGGGGCAAACCTATATATGATGGTGGCTCTGAAATTCAGGGATACATTGTGGAAAAATGTGATGTAAGTGATGGTGAATGGGCAATTTGTACCCCTCCAACTGGAATTAAGAATACTCATATGGAAGTAGAAAAATTAGTGGAAAAACATGAATACAAATTCCGCATATGTGCAGTTAATAAAGCAGGAGTTGGAGAGCATGCAGATGTTCCTGGTTCTGTAATTGTAGAAGAGAAAATGGAGGCACCAGACCTTGACCTTGACATGGAATTAAGGAAGATTGTAAATGTGAGAGCAGGAGGTTCCTTAAGACTGTTTGTTCCCATCAGAGGTCGTCCAACACCTGAAGTAAAATGGGGTAAAGTGGAAGGTGACATCAGAGAAGCAGCTATTATTGATACCACTAGTAGCTTTACTTCCCTTGTTCTAGATAATGTTAACAGATTTGATAGCGGAAAATATACTCTGACCTTGGAAAACAGCAGTGGAACAAAGTCTGCATTTGTCAGTGTAAGAGTACTGGATACCCCAAGTGCACCTGTTAATTTAAAAATCAGAGAGATCACTAAGGACTCTGTTTCACTTTCATGGGAGCCTCCTCTCTTGGATGGTGGAGCAAAAATAAAGAATTTCATTATTGAAAAGCGTGAAGCGACAAGAAAGGCATATGCAGCTGTTGTAACAAACTGCCACAAGACTTCGTGGAAAGTAGATCAGCTTCAGGAGGGCTGCTATTACTTCTTCAGAGTCTCTGCTGAGAATGAATATGGAATTGGCCTCCCTGCAGAAACCAGTGACCCAATTAAAGTTGCTGAAGTTCCACAGCCTCCTGGGAAAATAACAGTGGATGATGTCACAAGAAACAGTGTCTCACTAAGCTGGGCAAAACCTGAACATGATGGTGGTAGCAAAATCATACAATATATTGTTGAAATGCAAGCAAAGGGCAGTGAGAAGTGGTCAGAGTGTGCTCGTGTTAAAACACTTGAAGCAGTTGTCACTAATCTAACTCAAGGAGAAGAATATCTTTTTAGAGTAATGGCTGTAAATGAAAAGGGTAAGAGTGATCCTAGAGCACTTGCAGTTCCAATAGTTGCCAAAGACCTGGTGATTGAACCTGATGTAAGACCTGCTTTCCACAGTTACAGTGTTCAGGTGGGACAGGACCTAAAAGTAGAAATACCAATTGCAGGTCGACCTAAGCCAACTGTTACCTGGGTTAAAGATGGCCAGCCGTTGAGGCAGACAACAAGAGTCAATGTCAGCGATTCAGCTGATCTCACTGTATTGCATCTTAAGGAAACTAGCAAAGAAGACAGTGGCACTTATGAAATCACTGTGGCTAATGTTGTTGGGCAGAAGTCTGCCTCTGTTGAAATTATTACTCTAGACAAACCTGACCCTCCAGTTGGACCTGTGAAGTTTGATGAAATAAGTGCAGAAAGTATTACCCTGTCATGGAATCCCCCAGCGTACACAGGCGGCTGCCAAATCACCAACTATATTGTGCACAAGAGAGATACAACAACCACTGTATGGGAAACAGTTTCAGCTACTGTTGCAAGAACTACGCTGAAGGTGACTAAACTGAAAACTGGTTCAGAATACCAGTTCAGAATATTTGCTGAGAACAGGTATGGGCAGAGTTTTGCATTGGAATCTGCGCCTGTCGTAGCACAGTATCCCTACAAGGAACCAGGACCTCCTGGCACACCATTTGTGACAACAGTTACAAAGGACTCCATGGTTGTACAATGGCATGAACCAGTAAATGATGGTGGCAGTAGAGTGTTGGGTTACCATCTTGAGAGAAAGGAGAAAAACAGCATTCTATGGACTAAAGTAAACAAGACTATTATTCAGGACACAAGTTTTAAGACAAATAACCTTGAAGAAGGAATTGAGTACGAGTTTCGAGTTTCTGCAGAAAATATTGTTGGTGTAGGCAGAACAAGTAAGTGTTCTGAGTGCTATGTAGCTCGTGATCCATGTGATCCTCCAGGTCGCCCAGAAGCTATAATAATAAAAAGAAGCGCTATTACTCTACAGTGGACCAAACCAGAATATGATGGTGGAAGCAAGGTTACTGGTTATATTGTAGAGAAACGTGACTTACCAGATGGTCGCTGGATGAAAGCGAGCTTCACAAATATAATTGAAACTCAGTTCACTGTAACAGGACTTACTGAAGACCAAAGATATGAATTTAGAGTTATTGCAAAGAATGCTGCAGGTGCAATAAGCAAACCTTCTGACAGTACAGGACCAATAACAGCAAGGGACGAAGTTGAACTTCCAAGAATTTCAATGGATCCGAAGTACAAAGACACTATTGTTGTAAATGCTGGTGAAACATTCAGACTTGAGGCTGATGTTCATGGAAAGCCACTACCAACCATTAAGTGGTACAAAGGAGATAAAGAGCTTGAGGACACTGCTAGATATGAAATAAAGAACACAGATTTCAGTGCATTAATAACTGTAAAAGATGCTATTAGAGTTGATGGTGGACAGTACATTCTAGAAGCCTCTAATGTTGCAGGAACAAAGACAGTGACAGTAAACGTAAAAGTCTTGGACAGGCCAGGACCTCCAGAGGGCCCGGTCCAAGTGACAGGAGTTACAGCTGAAAAATGTGCGCTGGCATGGGGTCCTCCTCTTCACGATGGTGGCAGTGATATTTCTCATTACATTGTAGAGAAGAGAGAAACTAGCCGCCTGGCATGGACTGTGGTTGCTTCAGAAGTTTTACCTACAATGCTGAAAGTAACAAAACTCTTGGAAGGAAATGAATACGTCTTCCGTATCATGGCAGTTAACAAATATGGGGTTGGTGAGCCATTAGAATCTGTGCCAGTAATGATGAGAAATCCATTTGTGGTTCCTGGACCACCAAAGGCCTTGGAAATTACCAACATCACGAAGGATTCTATGACTGTGTGCTGGACCCGGCCAGACAGTGATGGAGGTAGTGAAATCGTAGGTTACATTGTAGAAAAGAGAGACCGAGCAGGCATCAGATGGATAAAATGCAATAAACGCCGCATTACAGATTTGCGATTAAGAGTTACAGGTTTATCAGAGGATCATGAATATGAATTCAGAGTTTCTGCTGAAAATGCTGCTGGAGTTGGTGAACCAAGCCAAGTTTCTCCCTACTTCAAAGCTTGTGACCCGATGTTCAAGCCTGGCCCACCTACAAATGCCCATGTTGTGGATACCACCAAAAGTTCAGTTACACTCGGTTGGAGTAAACCTATTTATGATGGTGGTTGTGAAATCCAGGGATACCTTGTAGAAATCTGTAAAGCAGATGAAGATGAATGGTCGCTTGTTACTCCACAGACAGGCATACGTGCCACTCGATTTGAGATCAAAAAGCTAACTGAACATCAAGAATACAAACTACGAGTGTGTGCTCTCAACAAGATTGGTGTGGGAGAGGCTGCATCAGTTCCTGGTACTATTAAACCAGAAGACAAACTTGAAGCTCCAGAACTTGATATTGATTCAGAGCTAAGGAAAGGGATAGTGGTTAGAGCTGGTGGGTCTGCCAGGATTCACATTCCATTCAGGGGACGACCAACACCTGACATCACATGGTCCCGAGAAGAAGGTGAATTCTCAGAAAAAGTTCAGATTGATAAAGGCATAAACTACACACAACTTTCAATTGACAACTGTGATAGAAATGATGCCGGAAAGTATATTCTTAAGCTGGAGAACAGCAGTGGTTCTAAATCTGCATTTGTTACAGTGAAAGTCTTGGACACGCCAGGACCCCCACAAAACTTAGTGGTAAAGGATATAAAGAAGGATTCTGCTGTATTATCTTGGGAGCCACCGATTATTGATGGTGGTGCAAAGGTAAAGAACTATGTAATAGACAAGCGTGAGTCAACCAGGAAGGCATTTGCAAATGTAAGTGCTAAGTGTGCCAAGACAAGTTTTAAAGTTGAAAATCTTACAGAAGGAGCAATCTATTACTTCAGAGTTATGGCTGAAAATGAATATGGAATTGGCGTTCCAGTTGAAACCAGGGATGCTATCAAAGCCTCAGAGCCACCTCTGCCTCCTGGGAAAGTAACACTCACTGATGTCACTCAGAGAAGTGCATCACTTACATGGGAAAAACCTGAACATGATGGAGGTAGCAGAATTTTGGGATATCTTGTTGAAATGTTGCCTAAAGGAACAGAAAAATGGAGTGTTGTTAGTGAGACCAAAACATGTAATGCAGAGGTGTCTGGTTTGAGTCCAGGACAGGAATATCAATTCCGTGTGATTGCCTACAATGAAAAAGGCAAAAGTGATCCCAGAGCACTTGGAATTCCTGTGATAGCAAAAGACCTGACTATTGAGCCAAGTTTCAAACTGATGTTTAATACATACAGTGTACAAGCTGGAGAAGATCTGAAGGTAGAAGTACCATTTATAGGTAGACCCAAACCTACTATTACTTGGACAAAAGATGAGCAGCCACTGAAGCAGACAACCAGATTAAATATTGAGAATACAACGACATCAACTATTTTACATATTAAAGAAAGCAACAGGGAAGACTTTGGTAAATACACAGTAACAGCAACAAATGCAGCAGGTACAGCAACAGAGCACCTGAGCATAATTGTGCTAGAAAAGCCTGGCCCACCACGAGGACCTGTCCGCTTTGACGAAATTAGTGCAGACTTTGTTGTTTTATCATGGGATCCACCTGATTATACTGGTGGCTGCCAGATAAGCAACTATATAGTAGAAAAGCGTGACACAAGCACTACCACATGGAACATCGTGTCAGCAACTGTTGCAAGAACAACCATCAAAGCAACAAAGCTTAAAACAGGTTCTGAATACCAGTTCAGGATTTCTGCTGAAAATAGATATGGAAAGAGCTCTCCTTTGGCTTCTAAATCAGTTGTTGTGCAATACCCCTACAAGGTGCCTGGACCACCTGGAACCCCATTTGTTACAGCATCTTCCAAGGACCACATGATTGTACAATGGCATGAACCAGTTAATGATGGAGGAAGCAAAGTTCTTGGCTACCATCTTGAGCGTAAAGATAAGAACAGCATTCTTTGGACAAAACAGAACAAGTCACTTATTGTGGACACCAAATACAAAACAGACGGCCTTGAAGAAGGTCTTGAATATGAGTTCAGAGTTTCTGCTGAAAACATTGTTGGCATTGGCAAAGTCAGCAAAGTATCAGAGCTGTATGTTGCCCGAGATCCTTGTGACCCACCTGGCCGCCCAGAAGCCATTGTTGTTACAAGGAGTAATATCACACTGAAGTGGAAAAAGCCAGAATATGATGGTGGAAGCAAAATAACTGGTTATATTGTAGAAAAGAAAGAACTGCCAGACGGTCGGTGGATGAAAGCCAGCTTTACAAATGTGTTGGAAACAGAATTTACAGTAAGTGGTCTTGTTGAAAACCAACGATATGAATTCAGAGTCATTGCAAGAAATGCAGCAGGTTGCTTGAGTGAACCATCTGAAAGTACAGGGCCTATTACTGCCAGAGATGAAATTGAAGCACCAGGAGCTTCATTGGATCCTAAATACAGAGATGTCATTGTTGTTCATGCTGGAGAAACCTTTGTTCTTGAAGCTGATATCCATGGCAAACCTATTCCTGACATTACATGGTCAAAAGACGGTAAAGACCTTGAAGAAACAACTGCAAGAATGGAAATTAAATCTACCATTGAGAAAACAAGTCTCACTGTCAAAGACTGTATAAGAGTAGATGGAGGTCACTATACTCTTAACCTCAAAAATGTTGGTGGAACCAAATCTATACCAATCACTGTGAAAGTGCTTGACAGACCAGGACCTCCAGAAGGACCTTTGAACGTTACAGGTGTCACCGCAGAAAAATGTTACTTGTCATGGTCTCCACCTTCACATGACGGTGGTTCTAGTATCTCACATTATATCATTGAGAAGAGAGAGACAAGTCGGCTTTCATGGACACAAGTAGCAACAGATGTGCAGGCTCTAAATCACAAAGTAACCAAACTCCTTCCTGGCAATGAATACATTTTCCGTGTAATGGCAGTGAATAAATATGGAGTTGGAGAGCCCTTGGAATCTGAACCAGTTGTGGCTCGCAATCCATACAAACCCCCTGGTCCTCCTTCAACACCTGAAGTTTCAGCAATCACAAAAGATTCTATGGTGGTAACATGGGGTCGCCCAGAAGACAACGGAGGAGCTGAAATTGAAGGTTACATACTTGAAAAACGAGACAAGGATGGTATCCGGTGGACCAAATGCAATAAGAAAAGGCTGACAGACTTGCGATTCAGAGTAACAGGTCTAACTGATGGGCATTTCTATGAGTATAGAGTGTCTGCTGAAAATGCTGCAGGGGTAGGGGAACCCAGTGAGCCATCCATTTTCTATCGTGCTTGTGATGTATTATATCCACCAGGTCCACCTACCAATCCAAAGGTTACAGATACTTCCAGGTCATCAGTTTCCCTTGCCTGGAGTAAGCCCATTTATGATGGTGGCGCTCCTGTTAAAGGGTATGTAGTGGAAGTAAAAGAAGCTGCTGCTGATGAATGGACTACCTGCACCCCACCAACAGGCCTACAAGCAAAGCAGTTCACCGTGACAAAACTGAAGGAGAACCAGGAGTATAACTTCCGCATCTGTGCCATCAACTCAGAAGGAGTAGGAGAACCTGCGACTATACCTGGTGCAGTCTTAGCAGAGGAGAAGACTGAACCTCCTGAAATTGAACTTGATGCGGATCTCCGAAAAGTAGTCACTGTACGTGCTAGTGGTACTTTGCGCCTGTTTGTCACCATCAAAGGGAGACCAGAACCTGAAGTTAAATGGGAGAAAGCAGAAGGAACAATTAGTGAGCGAGCTCAGATTGAAGTCACCAGCTCCTACACAATGCTGGTCATTGACAACGTCAATAGATTTGATAGTGGTAGATATAATCTTACTCTAGAGAACAACAGTGGCAAAAAATCCGCTTTTGTTAATGTCAGGGTGCTTGATACACCTAGTGCACCTCTAAACCTGACAATCAGAGAAGTGAAAAAAGATTTTGTAACTTTAGCCTGGGAAGCACCACTTATTGACGGCGGAGCTAAAATTACCAACTACGTTGTTGAAAAGCGAGAATCCACGAGAAAGGCATATGCCACAGTTACAAGCAACTGTACTAAGAATTCCTTCAAGATTACGCAACTCCAGGAAGGATGTAGTTATTACTTCCGTGTTCTAGCTGTAAATGAATATGGGGCTGGTTTACCAGCAGAAATTGCTGATCCAGTTAAGGTGTCTGAACCACCTTCTCCACCTTCAAAGGTCATTCTTGTTGACGTGACTCGCAATTCTGCATCAATTAAATGGGAAAAGCCAGAGAGTGATGGTGGTAGTAAAATTACTGGTTATATAGTAGAAATGCAGACTAAAGGAAGTGTAAAATGGAGTGCATGTACACAGGTAAAAACATTGGAAGCAACAGTAACAGGCTTAAGTATGGGAGAAGAGTACAGTTTCAGGGTGATTGCTGTTAATGAAAAGGGAAAAAGTGATCCAAGAGAGCTTGGTGTCCCAGTCATTGCAAAAGATATTGAAATCCAGCCATCTGTTGAGCTTCTTTTTAACACATTCACGGTGAAAGCTGGAGATGATCTTAAGATTGACATTCCATTCAGAGGGCGACCTCTTCCCACTGTTAGCTGGAAGAAGGATGGAAATCCCTTAAAACAGACAACCAGGGTAAATGTTGAAACATCAAAGACTTTAACTTCACTGTCCATCAAGGAAGCTACAAATGAAGATCTGGGACATTATGAATTACATCTTTCAAATACTGCTGGAACAACAACAGCTTCTCTAACTGTAGTTGTCCTTGACAGACCAGGACCACCAACTGATGTTAAAATTGATGAAGTTAGTGCTGATAGTGTAACTCTGTCTTGGAAACCTCCAGCATATGATGGTGGATGTCACATTAGCAATTACATTGTGGAGAAGAGAGATACTACCACAACAACGTGGGAGGTCGTATCTGCAGCAGTTGCAAGAACATCAATTAAAGTTTCTCGGCTCGTCACGGGATCAGAATATCAGTTCCGTGTTTGTGCAGAAAACCGCTATGGGAAGAGCACTTATACCAATTCTCCTTCTGTCGTGGCAGAGTATCCATTTAAGCCTCCAGGTCCACCAGGAACGCCTCGTGTGGCACATGCAACTAAATCTTTCATGATTGTAACTTGGCAGGTACCAGTTAATGATGGAGGCAGCGTAGTACTAGGATACCATTTGGAGCATAAAGAAAGAAGCAGCATTCTTTGGACAAAAGTCAACAAGAGCCTCATAACTGATACGCAAATGAAAGTTACAGGTCTTGATGAAGGACTGATGTATGAATATCGTGTGTATGCAGAAAACATTGCTGGAATAGGCAAATGCAGCAAAGCATGCGAACCAGTTGCTGCAAGAGATCCATGTGATCCTCCTGGTCAACCAGAAGTTACTAATATTACAAGAACATCTGTCTCATTGAAGTGGACTAAACCAGAATATGATGGTGGAGCTAAAGTAACAGGATATATTATTGAACGCCGAGAACTACCAGATGGCCGTTGGCTAAAATGTAATTTTACTAATGTGCAAGAAACATACTTTGATGTAGGTGGACTTACAGAAGACCAGCGCTACGAATTCCATGTGATTGCAAAGAATGCTGCTGGACTCTTCAGTCAGCCATCTGAATCAACTGGACCTGTGACTGTGAAAGATGATATAGAGGCTCCAAGAATTATGATGGATGCCAAATTCAGGGATGTTGTAGTTGTGAAAGCTGGAGAAGTGTTTAAAGTCAATGCTGATGTTGCAGGACGGCCAATACCAGTGATTTCATGGACAAAGGATGGCAAGGAGCTCGAAGGAAAAGCTAGAGTTGAAATAGTGTCAACAGATTTCACCACTGCAATAACCATTAAGGACTGTATCCGAGGTGATTCAGGACAGTATGTGCTAACATTACAGAATGTTGCAGGAACAAAATCTCTGGCCATTAATTGCAAAGTACTTGATAGACCTGGCCCACCTGCAGGTCCATTAGAAATAAATGGTCTTACTGCTGAAAAGTGCCATTTGTCATGGGGACCCCCTCAAGAAAACGGTGGTGCAGATATTGATCATTATATTGTGGAAAAACGTGAGACCAGCAGAATTGCATGGACACTTTGTGAAGGAGAGCTTAAAACAACATCTTGTAAAGTGACAAAACTACTGAAGGGTAATGAATATATTTTCAGAGTAATGGGAGTTAACAAATATGGTGTTGGTGAGCCTCTAGAAAGTGTTGCTGTCAAAGCTGTAGACCCATTTACAGTTCCAAGCCCACCTACCTCTTTAGAGATCACCAGTGTGAGCAAAGATTCAATAACTCTGTGCTGGGCAAGACCTGAGTCTGATGGAGGCAATGAGATCTCGGGCTATGTAATTGAAAGGCGTGAAAAAACCAGCCTAAGATGGATTCGTGTAAACAAAAAGCCAGTTTATGATTTAAGAGTGAAATCATCAGGTCTCCGTGAGGGATGTGAATATGAATTCCGGGTTTATGCAGAAAATGCTGCTGGCCTCAGTCTCCCAAGTGAAACCACCCCATTGATTAAGGCAGAAGATCCAATCTTCTTGCCATCACCCCCATCTAAACCAAAGATTATGGATTCTACAAGGTCAAATATCACAATTGGTTGGACAAAGCCACTCTTTGATGGAGGTGCTCCAGTTACAGGATACACAGTTGAATACAAGAAAACTGATGAAACTGACTGGACAACAGCTATTCAGAATTTAAGAGGCACAGAATATACCATAACTGGATTAACATCAGGCTCTGAGTACGTTTTTAGAGTGAAATCCATTAACAAAATGGGTGTCAGTGAACCAAGTGATGTCTCAGAACCTCAGGTGGCAAAAGAAAGAGAGGAAGAACCTGCCTTTGAAATTGACAGTGAAATGCGGAAGACTTTAATTGTCAAGGCTGGTGGATCGTTCACGATGACTGTTCCTTTCAGAGGCAAACCAGTCCCAAATGTAACATGGAACAAACCAGACACTGATCTCCGTACACGTGCAAGCATTGACACTTCAAGTAATTGTACATCTCTTACTATTGAAAAAGCAACAAGAAATGATTCTGGAAAATATACATTAACGTTGCAAAACATCCTGAACACTACCACCTTGACTTTAATGGTCAAAGTTCTTGATACGCCTGGCCCACCATCTAATATTGCAACAAAAGACGTAACTAAAGAATCTGCTGTGTTATCTTGGGATGTTCCTGAAAATGATGGTGGAGCCCCTGTAAAGAACTATGTAATTGAAAAACGAGAAGCTAGCAAAAAGGCGTGGGTCACTGTGACAAACAACTGTCATCGCCTGTCCTACAAAGTGACTGGTTTGCAAGAAGGAGCCATTTACTACTTCCGTGTCTCCGGAGAAAATGAGTATGGTGTTGGAGTGCCTTCTGAGACCAAAGAGGGAACAAAAATAACAGGTATGTTTTACTATAAAAAAATTTGTTAATACTTAAAATAATATGTGCTTTAAAGTGCTTACTTTAAAATAATGTCAAAAGCTTTAAATCTGCATACAGTAAAATAGATCATTTTTGTAGGTATGTCTGTGGTTTTACAAATAAAAAAGAGCTAACTAATAGCTTGAATTTTGATTTTTGCTTGGATTTGACTTAAAATATTTCTAATATACAAATTGGCTTATAATCACATTTTTTTGATGCAGATTGTGTTCCTTTGTAATTGCTAATATAAAAAGTCATTATCTTCTATATTGTTTAACCTGTTGCTCTTTTTTTTCCCAGAAAAACCCAGCCCACCAGAAAAGCTAGGAGTAACAAACGTCACAAAGGATAGTGTTTCTCTTTCATGGCTAAAACCAGAACATGATGGTGGAAGCAGAATTGTTAGCTACCTCCTTGAAGCTCTTGAGAAAGGACAGCAAAAATGGGTTAAGTGTGCAGTTGTAAAGACAACTCATCATGTTGTCCATGGTCTTAAGGAAAACGTTGACTATTTCTTCAGGGTGTCTGCAGAAAACCAAGCGGGTTTAAGTGATCCTAAGGAACTGCTGCTCCCTGTTACAGTTAAGGAGCAATTAGGTACGCTTCCTGACATGAGACAAAAGTCACATTCAATTGCATTAATATTTTAAAAGATGGAACATTCTTTTAATGGTTTGGAAATATTTTCTTTTTCAGAATCTCCTGAGATTGACATGAAGGGCTTCCCTCATAACACTGTGTATGTTCGAGCAGGATCAAATCTAAAAGTTGAAATTCCAGTTACTGGAAAACCATTGCCAAAGGTGACACTGTCTAGAGATGGTGTTGCACTGAAACCTACCATGAGATTTCACACAGAAACCACTGCAGAAAGTCTCATCATTAACCTTAAAGAAAGTGTGGCTGCTGATGCTGGCAGATATGACATTACTGCTGCAAACTCAAG
This sequence comes from Haemorhous mexicanus, assembly GCF_027477595.1. Taxonomy (NCBI): domain Eukaryota; kingdom Metazoa; phylum Chordata; class Aves; order Passeriformes; family Fringillidae; genus Haemorhous; species Haemorhous mexicanus. Next base: position 22,682,258 of record NC_082348.1, on the reverse strand, counting down.
TGGCACCACAAAATCATTTGTTAATATTGTTGTGCTGGATAGACCCGGTCCTCCTGTTGGTCCTGTTGCCCTTAGTGATGTCACTGAAGAGAGTGTAACACTCAGATGGCAACCACCAGCTTATGATGGTGGAAGTCAGGTTACCAACTATATTGTACTGAAAAGAGAAACAAGTACTGCTGCTTGGTCTGAAGTGTCTGCCACTGTTGCAAGAACCGTTATCAAAGTTATGAGGCTGACAACGGGAGAAGAGTACCAGTTCCGCATCAAAGCTGAGAACCGCTTTGGCATCAGCGATCACATAGACTCACAGTGTGTGGTTGTCAAGCTTCCTTACAGTGAGTAACGTGCTTCTCGTGGTATACATTGATGTTTTAGTGCTCTCATGCTGAAAATACAATTTTGTTAACGATCAATTCTTTTGCTATCATCAGCTACACCGGGCCCTCCTTCTACACCATGGGTCACTAATGTTACCCGAGAGAGTATTACTGTTGGATGGCATGAACCAGTCACTAATGGTGGCAGTGCCATCACTGGATATCACCTGGAAATGAAAGACAGAAACAGCATATTATGGCAGAAGGCTAACAAGACCCTTATTCGTACCACTCATTTCAAAGTCACCACAATCAGCGCTGGCCTTATCTATGAATTTAGAGTTTATGCAGAAAATGCAGCTGGCATTGGAAAAGCAAGTCGTCCTTCTGATCCAGTCCTTGCAATTGATGCTTGTGGTATGTATTGTCTATAAAATAATGAAGCCCAGCTATTCTGTTCCCCTGTGATAGTCTGTCCTGTACAATAAGACAATATTCAAAATAGCTGTTAATTATTGACAATATTCTTGTTTCCTTCTGCAGAACCACCAAGAAACGTTCGTGCCTCAGATATTTCCAAGACCTCTATCACTCTCTCCTGGCAGAAGCCAGCATTTGATGGTGGCAGCAAAATCACTGGATACATCGTAGAAAAGCGTGATCTTCCAGATGGCAGATGGACAAAAGCTAGCTTCACCAATGTTATTGAGACTCAGTTCACAGTATCTGGCCTGACACAGAATTCCAAGTATGAATTCCGGGTCTTTGCAAAGAATGCTGTCGGTTCCATCAGTAATCCCTCAGATGTTGTGGGTCCTATCACATGTGTTGATACATACGGTAAGTGTTTTGCAATGATATAATTTTGGTGTACTAGGACAATGGCTGTGCTGTTTTGTAGATTCATGGTCTTTTAAATATATGGTTAGTTTAAATATATGGCTAGTTTATGGCTTTAAATATATGGCTAGTTTACAGTGATTGATTCAAGAAGCATGACTGACTGTGAGCATTTGGGCATGATTGTAAGGAGCATCTCTGGCTGTATCTCCATTTTTAAAGTCTTCTGGTATCTTTTTTCTCTAAGCAAAAGAAGTCTGCCCATGGTTCAAGTGGTTATATTTATACATGTAATTGTCTTTTCTTCATAGGATTAGTTCTAACTTATTCTAGCTTTACGATTTAAGTAATATATGCTCTCCTACTTTATCTGTATTTTTCAAATACCTTTAACTATTAGATTAAATAGGGCAGTATTATTTAGGGATTTTATTAAATACAGGGCTACAAAAGACATGTTTTTAACTTATTCTTATTTTTTCTTAAGGTGCACCTGAAATTGATGTGCCACCAGAATATACAGAGGTGGTGAAATACAAAGCAGGAACTTCAGTTAAGCTAAAACTAGGGATCTCAGGCAAGCCTATACCCACAATTGAATGGTTCAAAAATGGCAATGAGGTACTAACCAGTGCACTAGTGTCTTTTGAAAGCACAACAGAATTTGCTTCTATACTCATCAAGGATGCAAATCGACTCGACAGTGGCACCTATGAATTAAAATTGAAGAATGCCATGGGTTCAGCATCAGCCCATATTAGAGTACAGATACTTGGTAAGCCTTGAGATGCAACTGTTAAATAATAATCAAACAATAAACAAATACTATTAAATAAACAATACTATTCAACAATAATTCAGTAGTGAATACTTAACATCTTCTTTCTTCTGCCTTCCACAGACAAGCCAGGACCCCCAGGTGGACCTATACAGTTTAAGACAGTCACTGCTGAAAAGATTACAATAATGTGGGACCCACCAGCAGATGATGGTGGTGCCCCTATAACACACTATGTTGTTGAAAAGCGGGAAACAAGTCGGGTTGTATGGTCTTTAATTTCTGAAAAACTGGAGGCATGTATTGTAACTACAACAAAACTCATCAAAGGAAATGAGTATCTGTTCCGTGTCCGTGGTGTGAACAAGTTTGGAATTGGTGATCCACTGGAATCTGAGCCCGTTATAGCCAAAAATTCATTTGGTAAGAAATAAGTTCTATAAAATAGCTTATGCAACTGCATTGTCGAGTGTACTGTTTGTAAGGAGCACTGATTTACTGACATTTGATTTTTTTATTCAGTTACACCTGGACCACCTAGTACACCAGAAGTCACGAAGATAACCAAGAATTCTATGACTGTTGTCTGGAGTAGGCCCACTGTTGATGGAGGCAGTGAAATATCAGGGTATTTTCTGGAGAAACGTGACAAGAAGAGTCTGAGTTGGTTCAAGGTCTCTAAAGAAACCATTCGGGACACCAGACAGAAAGTAACAGGTCTGACTGAGAACAGCGAATATCATTTCCGAGTTTGTGCCGTCAATGCAGCTGGACCAGGTCCATTCTCTGAGGCTTCTGACTTCTACAAAGCTGCAGATCCTGTTGGTAAGATTCAACGTGCATTTCTTCCAATAGGTTAGAAATCAATGGAAAACGAGTAGTTAGGGTGGGATTGTATCATAATTGAGGGCAGATTTTCTTCCTCTTACAATTAATGGGATTCTGATTGGTGGTTTTTTCCCCCATAAACTATCATTTACAGATAAGCCAGGCACACCAACAAAGCTGAAAGTTGTGGACACAACCAAGACATCTGTTACCCTTGGCTGGATTAAACCTGCTTATGATGGAGGAAGTCCAATTACCCACTATGTGGTGGAGAAGAGGGAAGGTGAAGAGCAAGAATGGACTGTAGTCAGTACCAAGGGAGAAGTGAGAACAACTGAATATGTTGTATCCCACCTTCAGCCAAGTGTTAATTACTATTTCCGTGTATCTGCTATGAATTGTGCTGGACAAGGAGAGCCTATTGAAATGATGGAACCCGTTCAAGCTAAAGACATTCTTGGTACTGTATTTCTTTGTGATTTATCTTTTTCCTGTATGGTTTGTTTTTTGGTTTTTTTTTTTAACCATTTCTTATTTTACGTTCTAAGTGTGCATTATTAATTTTTTTATTTATTTCCACAGTGGCACCAGAGATTGATCTGGATGTTGCTCTTCGGACATCTATTGTCGCTAAAGCAGGTGAAGATGTGGAAATAACGATTCCATTCAAGGGAAGACCTCCTCCAACAGTTACGTGGAGAAAGGGGGACAAGAATCTTGGCTCTGATGAAAGATATATCATCCAAAACACAGAATCGTCTACACTACTTATTATTCCTCAAGTCACACGAAATGATACAGGAAAATATGTTCTTACAATTGAAAATGGAGTTGGAGAAGCAAAATCATCATTTGTGAATGTAAAAGTACTTGACACACCTTCTGCATGCCAGAAGCTGCAGCTCAAGCATGTTTCTCGTGGCACAGTTACACTGGTGTGGGAGCCACCTCTCATCAATGGTGGTTCTGAAATAACAAATTATGTTGTTGAAAAAAGAGATGCTACAAAGAGGGCCTGGTCAACTGTTACAACAAAGTGTTCTCATACCACCTTTAAACTGACTAACCTGTCAGAAAAGACTGCATTCTTTTTCCGTGTTCTTGCTGAAAATGAAATTGGACTAGGTGAACCTTGTGAGACAACTGAACCAGTGAAAGCTGCAGATGTACCTGGACCTGTAAAAGACCTAGCCATGAAAGACTCTACAAAGAGTTCTGTTAAATTGCAGTGGAGCAAACCTGACTATGATGGTGGTAGCATTATATCAGACTATGTTATTGAAAAGAAACTTCAGGAAGAAAAAGAATGGACATATGCAGGCACAAGCAAGAGCTGTGAATTTGTAGCTGAAAAACTTAAAGAGCTTTCTGTCATGGAATTCAGAGTCTTTGCTAAAAACGAAAAAGGCATGAGTGACTCTGTTACTGTTGGACCCATTACTGTGAAAGAACTTATAATAACACCTGAGGCTGACCTTTCTGATATTCCTGGAGGTCAGATTGCAGTTAGAATTGGACATAATCTGCACGCTGAAATGCCCTATAAAGGTAAACCTAATCCATCAATGAGCTGGCTCAAGGACAACCTCCCTCTTAAAGAAACAGAACATCTTCGTTTCAAGAAAACTGAAAACAAGATAAGTTTAAGTATCAAGAATGTGAAAAAGGAGCATGGTGGCAAATACACTTTAATTCTTGATAATGTAGTCTGCAGAAAGTCATTCACAATCACTGTAATCACTCTTGGTCCTCCATCTAAGCCAAAAGCACCTTTAAGAATAGATGAAATCAAAGCAGATAGTGTAGTTTTGTCATGGGAGGCTCCTGATGATGACGGGGGAGGAGAAATTACTGGCTACAGTATTGAGAAGAGAGAAACATCACAAATGAACTGGAAGCTGGTGTGTTCAAGTGCTGCAAGAACAACCTTCAAAGTACCAAACCTTGTTAAAGATACTGAATATCAGTTTAGAGTTCGTGCAGAAAACAGATACGGAGTGAGCCCACCTCTTGTCTCAGCAGATGTTGTGGCAAAGCACCAGTTTAAACCACCAGGTGCCCCAGGCAAGCCTGTTGTATACAACGTGACTGCTGATGGAATGAGCATTTCTTGGGATGCTCCCGTTTATGATGGTGGTTCGGAGATTATGGGATACCATGTTGAAAAGAAGGAAAGAAACAGTATTTTGTGGCAGAAGGTTAATGTTGCATTAATATCTAATAGAGAATACAGGATTACTGGACTGCTTGAGGGCCTGGATTACCAATTCCAAGTATATGCTGAAAACGCTGCAGGTCTAAGCCGAGCTAGTGAGCCAAGCAAATTTACTTTGGCAGTCTCTCCAGTGGGTAAGTGGATGACTCATCCAAGAAAATTCTCTTCTTGTAGATTATTGTGAGCAGTAATAAAAACAACTCTTCATTATTTTCCTTTCAGACCCACCTGGTACTCCCGATTACATTGATGTCACTAGGGAAACCATCACCCTGAAATGGAACCCCCCTCTGCGTGACGGAGGCAGTAAGATTGTGGCCTACAGCATCGAGAAGCGGCAAGGAAGCGCAGACCGTTGGCTCAGGTGTAACTTTACTGATGTCAGTGAGTGCCAATATACGGTTACCGGGCTCAGTCCAGGTGACCGATACGAATTCAGAGTGCTTGCAAGAAATGCTGTTGGTACCATCAGCCCACCTTCACAGTCTTCAGGCTATATCATGACCAGAGATGAAAACGGTAAGAATTTTTTTTAATATGCTTGGGTATTGAAACCAGATAAAATTTCTGGCTGTACTGATGGGAAGTGGGAAGTCAAGGGGCGAAGAACTTATGACTGAGGTCCTCCCAGTCAATTCAGAACATTCATGTTCATACTCCAAGGCGGGAAAGTCTAAATTAAAGACCCAAATCTGGCAGATATACATAATCAATTGTTGAAATGCTTAGCACTCTACATTGCTCTTGGAGAAGCAGCAGCAGCAGCAAAATTGGAAAGAAGGCATGGACTGTAATATTCCAATGCACTGAATAGTTTCAGAATTAAAAAGTGCCTCAGGTTGCTTGGCATACTATTAACACCACATATTAACTGTAACTTTCACCTTTATATATGTGCAAATATATATATGATGCACTTATGGATACTTAGAGGAAAAATAAGTTTATCACTCATATAATAACAGCTATTTAGAGAATGCCATTTTTTAAGTGAAATAATTTTATATTTCACGGACTTTTATAATTAGTACATTTAAAAGAGTACCAGAAAAATATTTAGCTATATGGAAATTCATTTATATTTTCCTTTTTTAGTTGTTCCAACAATTGAATTTGGTGCTGAACACTTTGAAGGCCTTACTGTTAAAGCTGGAGAGAGCATTAGACTTAAAGCTCTAATCAGAGGACGTCCAGTACCTAAAGTGACGTGGTTTAAGGATGGTAAAGAGATTGATAAAATGATGAACATAGAAATAACTACAGCTCTAGGACATAGTACAATCTTCATTAGAGATGCTGTCCGGGAACATCGTGGAGTGTACACAGTAGAAGCCAAAAATGCATCAGGCACTAAACGAGAAGATATTACCATCAGAGTACAAGGTACTGCACCAAGCACTTTCAGCGTGCTTTTTTTAAAATAGTATTTTATTCTAAGTGTCAGCAAATTATAACTCTGAACCTTTGAAATTGCAGACACACCAGGAAAAGTTGGTGGACCAATACGATTCACAAACATCACTGGAGAAAAAGTCACATTATGGTGGGAGCCTCCAGCTAATGATGGCTGTGCTTCTATTTCTCACTACATAATTGAAAAACGTGAAACCAGCAGGATTGCTTGGGCATTAGTTGAAGATAAATGTGAAGCTTGCAGCTATACAGCACTTAAATTAATTAAGGGCAATGAGTATCAATTCCGTGTCTCTGCAGTGAACAAATTTGGAGTTGGCAGACCATTGGAGTCTGATCCAGTTATCGCACAAATACCTTACAGTAAGTTTCCACCTCTTTCTGCACAAACACCCATGGAGTTAACATCTTGTCCTTCTAATGACATTTTTCTTTGTTTTTAGCTCTCCCTGATGCACCAGGAGCTCCAGAGCCTACCAATGTAACAGGAGACAGTATCACACTCACATGGGCAAGACCAGAGTCAGATGGTGGAAGCGAGATAAATGAGTACATTCTTGAAAGGAGAGAAAAGAAGAGCATGCGCTGGGTTAAAGTATCCAGCAAGAGGCCCATTACTGAGAACAGATACAGAGTAACTGGCCTTATTGAAGGCAATGAGTATGAGTTCCATGTCATGGCCGAAAACGCTGCAGGGGTTGGACCTCCAAGCGACGTGTCAAAGCTGATTAAATGCAGAGAGCCAGTCAGCCCACCAAGTGCTCCTAATGTTGTCAAGGTGACAGACACATCAAAGACTAGTGTCAGCTTAGAGTGGACAAAGCCAGTTTTTGATGGAGGCATGGAAATAATTGGGTACATCATTGAGATGTGCAAAGCTGATCTTGAAGCATGGCAGAAAGTCAATGCAGAGACTGTTATTGCTACTAAATATACCGTTGTTGATTTGGAGGCAGGAGAACACTATAAATTCAGAGTTAGTGCTGTCAATGGTGCTGGCAGAGGAGAAAGCTGCGAAGTTCCTGCTTCAGTCCAAACTGTGGACAGGCTTTCTGCACCTGAAATTGATATTGATGCAAATTTCAAGCAGACTCATATTGTAAGAGCAGGTGCAAGCATTCGTCTATTTATCGCCTTCTCTGGAAGGCCAGTTCCTACTGCGGTGTGGTCCAAAGCAGATGCCAATCTTAGTTTGCGCGCTGATATTCAAACAACTGATTCATTCAGCACATTGACTGTAGAGGAATGCAATAGAAATGATGCTGGCAAGTATGTCTTTACCGTGGAAAACAACAGTGGAAGCAAGTCTATTACATTTACTGTCAAGGTTTTGGACACACCTGGTCCACCAGGTCCTATTACCTTTAAAGATGTGTCCCGAACATCTATTACTTTAATGTGGGATGCTCCTGTTCTGGATGGAGGCTCTCGTATCCACCACTATGTTGTGGAAAAACGTGAAGCAAGTCGTCGTAGCTGGCAAGTAGTGAGTTCAAAATGCACTCGACAAATCTTTAAGGTCACAGATCTAGCAGAAGGTATGCCATATTACTACCGAGTATCAGCAGAAAATGAATATGGTGTAGGTGAACCCTGTGAATTAACAGAACCAGTTGTGGCCACAGAAGAACCTGCTCCACCTAAGAGATTAGATATTGTTGATACAACCAAATCTTCTGTAGTTTTAGCTTGGCTTAAACCTGATCATGATGGTGGTAGCCGTATTACTGGATACCTTCTTGAAATGAAACAAAAAGGATCTGACTCCTGGACTGTAGCTGGACAAACCAAGCAGCTTACTTTCACAGTTGAAGGCCTTGTGGAGAACACAGAATATGAGTTCCGGGTCAAGGCGAGGAATGATGCTGGCTACAGTGAGCCAAGAGAAGCTTTCTCTTCTGTAATTGTTAAGGAGCCACAGATTGAACCAACAGCAGATCTCAGTGACATAAGCAGACAGCTTATAACATGCAAGGCTGGAAGCACCTTTACTATTGATATACCAATCAGTGGGCGCCCAGCTCCAAAAGTGACATGGAAACTTGAGGAGATGAGGCTGAAGGAAACTGAGAGAGTGACCATCAAGACAACAAAAGACCGAACCACGCTGACTGTAAAAGACAGTATGAGAGGGGACTCTGGTAAATACTACCTTACACTTGAGAACACTGCTGGTGTGAAAACATTTACTGTCACAGTGGTAGTCATAGGAAGGCCAGGTCCTGTCACTGGCCCAATTGAAATATCATCTGTATCTGCTGAGTCCTGTGTCTTGACCTGGAAAGAACCTGAAGATGATGGCGGCAGTGACATTACAAACTACATTGTAGAGAAACGTGAATCTGGCACAACAGCGTGGCAGCTGGTGAATTCTAGTGTGAAACGCACACAGATCAAAGTCAGTCATCTCACAAAATATCAAGAGTACAGTTTCCGAGTGAGCTCAGAAAATAGATTTGGTGTCAGCAAGCCAGTTGAATCAAAAACAGTAGTTGCTGAGCATCCATTTGGTAGGTGAAACACTTCTCAAATTTTGTTATTTTCTTCTGACTGAGGTTTTTACAATTACTAACATTTTCCTCCCCACCTTTTTCATGTTTAGTCCCACCAAGCCCACCCTCAAGGCCAGAAGTCTATTCTGTGTCTGCAAGTGCCATGGCCATTCGCTGGGAGGAACCCTATCATGATGGTGGCAGCAAAGTCATTGGATATTGGGTGGAAAAGAAGGAGCGCAACACCATCCTTTGGGTGAAGGAGAACAAAGTACCATGCTGTGACTGCAACTATAAAGTCACGGGATTGGTGGAAGGCCTAGAATATCAATTCAGAACCTATGCTCTAAATGCTGCAGGTGTTAGCAAAGCCAGTGAAGCTTCCAGACCCGTAGTGGCTCAAAATCCAGTTGGTAAGCATTATTTTTAGAGTTACGTTGTTATTCAAGCTAAAATAGGATTGCATTTCTCATTTTTTCTGCTTTATTCCTCCAGATCCACCAGGAAGACCAGAAGTAACAGATGTCACCAGATCTACAGTGTCGCTGAGCTGGTCACCTCCACTTTATGATGGTGGAAGCAAAATAGTTGGATATATTGTTGAGCGCAAACCATATAACGAATCTGGTGATGGACGTTGGCTGAAATGCAATTATACCATTGTCTCGGAAAACTTTTTTACTGTGACAGCTCTTAGCGAAGACGAAGCCTATGAGTTCCGCGTACTAGCAAAGAATGCTGCTGGTGTGATTAGCAAAGGATCTGAATCAACTGGTGCTGTCATTTGCAAGGATGAATACAGTAAGGAATATTTACTTGGAACAATTAAAAACATAATGTTCTATTTTTAGTACTGTCATGTAATTTTTTTTCCGAATCTCTTTTTCCAGCACCACCAAAAGCTGAACTTGATGCCAGACTGCAGGGAGAAGTTTTGAGCATTAGGGCTGGATCAGATCTTGTTCTTGATGCAGCCGTTGGTGGAAAACCAGAACCAAAAGTCTTCTGGTCCAAAGGTGACAGGGAACTGGAGCTATGTGAAAAGATATCTCTGCAGTATACCAGCAAACGAGCTATTGCGATTATCAAGTTCTGTGACAGAAGTGATAGTGGAAAATATACCCTGACAGTTAAAAATGCCAGTGGGATGAAACAAATTTCTGTTCTTGTCAAGGTGCTTGGTATGTATCCTGTGATTAGTATTAATACTTAGTATACTGAAAAAAATCAGCATTCTTTTAAATAAGAATGAGAAGCTTTTCCTTAGCCACTAATGACAGTATTTATTTTGATTCCTACACAGATTCACCAGGTCCATGTGCAGGCAAAATCACAGTTAGCAGAGTAACAGAAGAGAAATGTACTCTGGCATGGAACATTCCTGAGGAAGATGGTGGTGCAGAAATCACTCACTACATCATAGAAAGGCGTGAAACCAGCAGACTTCACTGGGTTATTGTTGAGGCTGAATGCCAGACTTTATCAACTGTGGTAACAAAGCTTATTAAAAATAATGAATACATTTTCCGTGTGAGAGCTGTCAACAAATATGGACCAGGTGTTCCACTTGAATCAGAAACTGTGATTGCCAGGAATGCTTTCAGTGAGTGTTACTACCTTACATTCTGCATCAGAATTTGTGGAATAATTCTCATGGTTAAACAATGTGTTGAACAATCTCTTTTTTTTCCTCACCTTTTAAAAAAATAGCTATTCCAACACAGCCTGGTGCTCCTGAAGAAGTGAGTGTTGGCAAGGAGCATATCATTATTCAGTGGTCCAAACCAGAATCGGATGGTGGCAGTGAGATTAAGGACTATCTTGTGGACAAACGTGAAAGGAAGAGTCTGCGCTGGACACGAGTGAATAGAGATTATACCATTTATGACACCAGACTGAAAGTCACTGGTCTCATGGAAGGGGGCCAGTACCAATTCCGTGTCACTGCAGTGAATGCTGCTGGAAACAGTGAACCCAGTGAAGCTTCACAATACATGTTATGTAAAGAACCATCATGTAAGTTTCTATACTTAAAACATGTTTCAATATTATTTATAATAATGGAGCATTAACTCACAAGTTTAACTAAGAAACCCATAACCACACATAAACTCACTGTACTAGATAGTATTGGAATAACTTAAAACCAGTTATAGTTCATATTAAATGCATTTCCTGGAATTAACTGTCTGTAAATTGGTTTTAGCTGTAAAATGTTTTCTATACCAATATAAAATGCATTTTCTTCTTTTTCAAAGACACTCCTGCATCACCTTCAGTTCCAAGAGTTGTGGATACTACAATGCACAGCATCAGTTTAGCATGGTCAAAGCCCACATATGATGGTGGTGCTGACCTCTTAGGCTATGTTCTTGAAATGAAAGAAGAAGGTAGTGAACAGTGGTATCGAGCACATACAGCCGCCACTCTGAGGAATGCTGAGTTCACCGTGACGGGTCTTAAAGCAAACCACAAATACCAATTCCGAGTTGCTGCAACAAACGTAAATGGTATGAGTGAATTTAGCGAATCATCAGCAGAAATAGAACCTGTGGAAAGAATAGGTAATTTGAAAACCTAATATATATTTTAAGGAAACTATATTTTCCTTTAGGACTTCTGTAAGATTAACTAACTCCATATTTCTTACCCCCTTCATCAGAAACACCTGAACTTGAGCTTGCTGATGATCTGAAGAAGACAGTTACAGTCAGAGCTGGTGGTTCCCTGCGCCTAATGGTCTCTGTATCTGGCAGACCTGCTCCTGTAATCACATGGAGCAAGCAGGGTGTTGACCTTGTAAGTCGAGGTATTATTGATACTACAGACAGCTACACTCTGCTTATTGTGGATAAAGTTAATCGGTATGATGCTGGCAAATACGTCATTGAGGCTGAAAATCAATCAGGGAAAAAATCTGCAACTATTTCTGTGAAAGTGTATGGTAAGTACTGCTACAATTGTTTGTGAGCATCACAGCACTCTGCATTCTTGAAATAAGTGTCATTCATTTCCAAATGAAGTTTGCATTTTAAATAACATGAGAATGAGAATGAGAAGTCAGAGACAATATCTAATCCAAACGAAAATACATAATTTCTGGAGCTGTGCTAGTTTATAAATCAAATCCCAGTATTTTTGTTTTATGCAGAAGTAATCATTGACTGTAAAATGAAAAGATCCAAAAATGGAAAAAAAAATTGTTTGTTTGTTTTAGATACACCTGGTCCACCACCTGCAGTGAGAATTAAGGAAGTATCAAAAGATTCCGTGACACTTACTTGGGACATTCCAGTCATTGATGGTGGAGCCCCAGTCAACAATTACATAATTGAGAAACGTGAAGCTTCCATGAGAGCTTACAAGACTGTCACTACCAAATGCAGCAAGACATTTTACAGAGTTACTGGACTTCTGGAAGGAGCTTTGTATTATTTCAGAGTACTACCAGAAAATATTTACGGCATCGGTGAAGGCTGTGAAACATCTGATGCAGTACTGGTATCTGATGTCCCCATGGTACCACAAAAACTCGAGGTGATTGACACCACTAAATCAACTGTTACACTTGCTTGGGAGAAGCCCCTGCATGATGGTGGCAGCAGATTGACTGGCTATGTCATCGAGGCCAGCAAAGCTGGAACAGAAAGGTGGCTGAAGGTAGTGACGTTGAAGCCTACCGTCTACGAGCACACCATTATCTCTCTCAATGAAGGTGAACAGTACTTGTTCAGGGTCAGAGCACAGAATCAGAAGGGCGTGTCGGAACCACGCGAGATTGTCACAGCAGTGACAGTTCAGGACCGAAAGGGTAGGTGTCTACTGTTGAAAGCAGTAGGGTCAAGCTTACACCAAATGAATGTGGGAGGTACAAAGCAGGTGTTTAAAATATCAATTATTTGCTTTCCTTAGTTCTACCAACAATTGACTTCGCTGGAATACCTCAGAAGACAATCCATGTGCCTGCTGGCAAGCCCATTGAATTAGCCATTCCAATAGAAGGACGACCACCTCCAACTGCATCTTGGTTCTTTGCTGGTTCTAAACTAAAAGAATCAGAACGCATCAAAATGGAGACTTCTGCCAAGATGGCCAAATTAACTGTGCGTGAGACCACCATACATGACACAGGGGAGTATACACTTGAACTGAAGAACACAACTGGAACAGTTACTGATACATTAAAGGTTATAATCCTTGGTAAGACTTCATCAAAATAATTGTCCATAACCTTCCTTCATTTAAACTTTTACATGAGAAATACTTTTTTTGCACCTGTTTTGTAAACTTCTTTTCTTTTTTTTCCCCTAGACAAGCCTGGACCACCTATTGGACCTATCAGAATTGACGAAATTGATGCAAATTATGTAACCATCTCATGGGAGCCTCCTGAGCTGGATGGTGGAGCGGCCCTTAGTGGCTATGTGGTAGAACAGCGTGATGCTCACCGTCCTGGATGGCTGCCAGTTTCAGAGTCAGTAACCAGGACAACATTTAAGTTCACCAGACTTGTTGAAGGTGCAGAATATGTGTTCCGTGTAGCTGCTACAAACCGCTTTGGGATTGGATCTTACCTGCAGTCTGAAATTATAGAATGCAAGAGCAGAATCCGTAAGTCTCAATCTTTGTTCAACCTCTATCTTTAAAATTAAAAATATATATTTAAATTGGCTTATCTATCCACACATGTACTAGAATTTTCTAGATGTTGCTACTTCCTTTTGCCAGATAAAATTGTACATTGTAATGCACAGTAATCGTGTTATTTTCCAGAGGAAAAATGCCATCCATAAATCTGTATAGGTATTATAGATGTACTGCACAGAATGTAGATGGTAAACTTGGATTTTCTGCTCAGGTCTACCATTAGTCTTGAAAAAGTTCTCTACCCCATTACAAAACAAGAAGTTTTAACCAATTTGTAAATTACTTAGGTACCTGCTAATAAAAGAGTTTGATAAGACATTGATTTTACATTCTTACTCACAATATGCCACATCCGCACTAGTGTATAAAGTCGTCTGACACTTTCTTCACTAATTGCATGTCATGTTTTTACAGGTATTCCTGGTCCTCCTGGCACTCCAGAAGTGTTTGATATCTCTCGAGATGGCATGACATTGACTTGGTATCCTCCAGAAGATGATGGTGACTCACAGATTACTGGCTATATTGTGGAACGCAAAGAAGTTAGAGCAGATAGATGGATCCGTGCCAACAAAGTTCCAGTCACCATGACTCGTTACCGTTCCACTGGGTTGGTTGAAGGGTTAGAATATGAGCACCGGGTGACAGCAATCAACGCCAGAGGCACTGGAAAACCCAGCCGTCCTTCCAAGTCTGCTGTTGCCAGAGATCCAATTGGTAAGTAATTTCCTACAAATATTGAACACGTGATGGTAGAAGGGAATGGCATTATGGTAGAGTTAATTCTAATTTGGAAATTTTTCTGGGTGTACTAACAAATGAGATTCTGACTGGAGAAAACAAAGAAAATGTTAGTGAAAATCTTTCATTCAAAGTTTTCCTTTTTAAATTCCCTATAACTTATTACAGATTGTAAGTTGCAAGTTGGCATTTATTTCATCTTTTGAATATTCATAGAAACAAATCCCACCTGCTTATCTAATCTTCTCTTCCAGCTCCTCCAGGTAAACCTCAGAATCCAAGAGTCACTGATACTACAAGAACATCTGTCTCCCTGGCTTGGAGTCCACCAGAAGATGAAGGTGGTTCCAAAGTTACTGGCTACTTAATTGAGATGCAGAAGGTTGATCAAATTGAATGGACCAAGTGCAACACTACGCCGACCAAGATTCGGGAATACACCTTGACACATCTTCCTCAAGGCGCAGAGTACAGATTCCGAGTGCTAGCCTGTAATGCTGGTGGGCCAGGAGAACCTGCTGAAGTTCCAGGAACAGTCAAAATTACAGAAATGCTTGGTAAGACATTTCAAGCCTTAGCTCTTGTTGGAAGCGGTCTTAAAAAAAATTTTTGCCTAAAGCAGGTATGATATCATCTGTAGAATGACATAGCATGACATGTTATTTTTGTTTGCAGAATATCCTGACTATGAACTTGATGAAAAATACCAAGAAGGTCTCATGGTGAGACAAGGAGGCGTAATCAGGCTTACAATACCCATTAAGGGTAAGCCCATCCCAGTATGCAAATGGACAAAAGAAGGACAGGACATCAGCAAGAGGGCCATGATTGCGACTTCTGAGACTCACACAGAACTTGTGATCAAAGATGCTGAAAGAGAAGATTCGGGCACCTATGATTTGGTACTGGAAAACAAGTGCGGCAAGAAAGCCGTGTACATTAAAGTCAGAGTGATTGGCATTCCAAATCCACCAGAAGGACCACTTGAGTATGATGATATACAAGCTCGTTCTGTCAGAGTGAGCTGGAGACCTCCTACAGATGATGGTGGTGCAGATATCCTGGGTTATATTGTTGAGAGAAGAGAAGTACCGAAGACTGCCTGGTACACTGTTGACTCTAGAGTGAAAGGGACATCACTAGTGGTGAAAGGACTCAAAGAAAATGTGGAATATCACTTCCGTGTTTCTGCTGAAAACCATTTCGGTATTAGCAAATCTCTCAAATCTGAAGAACCAGCAGTACCAAAGACACCTCTGAGTAAGTTTTCTTTCCAAATCAAAAGAAAAAAAGATAAATTAATTACTGCATTATGATCTAAAAGTGCAACAATATATGCAGAAATATTAATGCTATGTCACTGTTATTTTTTATTATTATTATTATTACCATTATTAACAGATCCGCCAGAGCCTCCAAACAACCCACCGGAAGTCCTTGATGTTACAAAGAGTTCTGTCAACTTGTCTTGGTCCAGACCTAAAGATGATGGTGGTTCTCGTGTAACTGGTTACTATATTGAACGTAAAGAGACATCTACAGAAAAATGGGTCCGGCATAATAAGACACAGATTACCACTACAATGTACACAGTCACAGGACTTGTTCCAGATGCTGAATATCAATTCCGTGTCATTGCTCAAAATGACATTGGTGAAAGTGAAGCAAGTCCTGCTTCTGAACCAGTTGTATGCAAGGATCCATTCGGTAAGATATGTCCACATTAACAGATCTCTTGAAGAGCAGCTTAATGACATTTAGGGAAAAACTGATTTTTAATTTATTTTAATTTTCAGACAAACCAAGCCAACCTGGAGAAATTGAGATCACTTCTATCTTTAAGGACAGCATTACATTAGAATGGGAACGACCTGAAAGTGATGGTGGCAAAGAGATCCTTGGCTATTGGGTTGAATATCGCCAGTCTGGAGAAAGCACCTGGAAAAAATGCAATAAGGAACGCATCAAGGACAGGCAGTTTACAGTAGGAGGTTTACTAGAGGCCACAGAATATGAGTTCCGTGTTTTTGCAGAAAATCAGACTGGCCTCAGCAGACCTCGAAGAACTGCTATGGCAGTGAAAACTAAATTAACATGTAAGCAAAGATACATTGTCACATTTGCTGTTGTAATATTGTTGTAATATTGGTACGACATAAACCATGGTGCCACATTTAAGATGCTGCCTATTTGTTTTATGTGATATTTGCTAACATGACTATCCCAAAGGACAGTCTCTCAAGAGGATCAAGTACAAATGAAAACTTATTTACAGTAATAGAGGAAAAAGTCATAGTAATCATCACTATTTTCTTCTTATTTTCTTTGTCACAGCTGGAGAAGCACCTGCCATTAAAAAAGAAATGCAGGATGTCACAACTAAACTGGGTGAGGCAGCTCAGCTGACATGCCAGATTGTTGGGAGACCTTTGCCTGATATCAAATGGTACCGCTTTGGCAAAGAGCTGGTACAAAGCAGAAAATACAAAATGTCATCTGATGGACGCAATCATACACTGACAGTAATGACAGATGAACAGGAAGATGAAGGTCTCTACACTTGTATGGCTACCAATGATGTTGGAGAAATTGAAACTAGTGGCAAGCTATTATTGCAGGCTCCTCCTCAGTTCCACCCTGGCTTCCCATTGAAAGAGAAATACTATGCAGGTGCAGGTGGCACCCTCCGCCTTCACGTTGTGTATATTGGCCGGCCAGTACCAGCAATAACTTGGTTCCATGGCAACAAGCCTTTGAGAGGATCAGAAACAGTTACTATTGAGAACACAGAACAGTATACTCATCTTGCTATTAAGAATGTCCAGCACAAGACTCATGCTGGGAAGTACAAAGTACAACTCAGTAACACATTTGGAACAGTTGACACTGTACTCAATGTGGAAATACAAGGTAATTAATTTTCTTTTCAGTATTTTGTGGAATATTTTTCAAATATTGACTGGAAAAACAAATAAAAATTTTGTGCTTTTTCTTGCACAGATAAACCAGATAAGCCAGTAGGACCAATTGTTATAGAGTCTATACTGAAGAATTCTGTGGTAATAAGCTGGAAACCACCAGAGGATGATGGAGGTGTTATGATAACCAATTACATCATAGAGAAACGTGAAGCCAAGGAAGGAGCAGAATGGCAACTCGTATCTTCAAGTATTTCAGGCACAACCTGCAGAATTGTTAACCTAACTGAAAATGCAGGCTATTATTTCCGTGTTTCTGCTCAGAATATGTATGGCATTAGTGAAGCACTGGAGGTCTCATCAGTAGTTTTTATAAAGCCTCCATTTGGTAAGTAGAGCCTAAAATATCAATGTCTGTATCCCCCTGTGTTTTCATTTAAGCCCAGCCCCACACAGCTCTTTGATCACTGCCCCACCTGTGGGACTGGGGAGAATTAGAAGGGTAAAAGCTGAAAAACTCTTGGGCTGAGATAAAGGCAGTTTAATAGTTGAAGGAAAAGCTGCATACACCAGCAATGCAAAACAAGGAATTCATTCCCTGCTTCCCATGGGCAGACAGGTGTTCAGCCATCTTCAGGAGAGCAGGGCCTCTGTCACATGTAACAGTGGCTTGGGAAGACAAATGCCATCACTTCAAATGTCCCACCCTTCCCCCCTTTTATGTGCTGAGCATGGTGTCAGGTGGTCTGGAATATCCCTTTGGTCACCTGGGGTCACCTGTCCAGGCTGTGTCTCCTCCCACCTTACCAGGCACCCCCAACTTCCTCACCAGCATGGCAGAGCAAAAAGAAGAAATGGCCTTGGCTCTGTGTAAGCTCTGCTCAGCAATAACAAAAACATCTGTATTATCAACCCTGTGTTCAGCACAAATCCAAAACACAGCCCCATATTAGCCATTGTGAAGAAGGTTAACTCTACCCCAGCCAAAACCAGCATACCCTGTAATTAATTAGTAAGGCAAGCTCACTTCAGATTTTGAACTTTGTTATTCTCTACAGACAAACCAGGACAACCCGGCCAGCCAGTAGCAAG
Source organism: Haemorhous mexicanus (assembly GCF_027477595.1). Classification (NCBI taxonomy): domain Eukaryota; kingdom Metazoa; phylum Chordata; class Aves; order Passeriformes; family Fringillidae; genus Haemorhous; species Haemorhous mexicanus. The sequence goes on along the minus strand of NC_082348.1, from coordinate 22,663,974 downwards.
TGCTATCACAAAGGATTCTTGCGTTGTCTCATGGAAACCACCCGCAAGTGATGGCGGTGCAAAGATTAGAACTTACTATCTTGAGAAGCGTGAGAAAAAACAAAACAAGTGGATTTCTGTAACAACAGATGAAATTCGTGAAACAGTCTACTCTGTGAAAGATCTTATTGAAGGTCTTGAATATGAGTTCCGTGTAAAATGTGAAAATCTCGGTGGTGAAAGTGAGTGGAGTGAGGTATCCGAACCAGTCATTCCAAAATCTGATGTACCAATTAAAGCTCCACATTTCAAGGAAGAACTAAGGAATCTGAATGTGAAATTTCAAGCTAATGCCACATTCGTCTGCAAAGTCACTGGTCATCCTAAGCCAATTGTCAAGTGGTACAGACAGGGCAAAGAAATCATGCCAGATGGGGAAAAGATCAAGATACAGGAATTCAAGGGAGGATATTACCAGCTGGTCATCACGAATGTAACAGATGATGATGCCACAGTATATCAAGTCAGAGCTACCAACCAAGGAGGATCTGTGTCTGGCACTGCCTCTCTGGATGTTGAAGGTGAATGAAGGGTCTTGATAATCAAGGAAAATTCATTTTAATTTTGAATATTTAGATTGTTGATGCTCTTCTCGTGTGCTTTTGGTTACGTTTTTTCTTCCTCTTTCTATTCCAGTTCCTGCAAAGATTCATTTGCCCAAGAACTTGGAAGGCATGGGAGCTGTTCATGCCCTCCGCGGGGAAGTGGTGAGCATCAAGATTCCATTCAGTGGCAAGCCACCCCCTGTGATCACATGGCAGAAGGGACAAGATCTCATCGATACAAATGGACACTACCAAGTCATTGTTACACGGTCATTCACATCTCTTGTTTTCCCAAATGGTGTTGACAGAAAAGATGCAGGGTTTTACATTGTTTGTGCCAAAAACAGATTTGGAATTGATCAAAAAACAGTTGAATTAGATGTGGCTGATGTGCCTGATCCACCAAGAGGTTTGAAGGTAACTGACGTTTCAAGGGATTCAGTCAACTTAACCTGGAATGAACCAGCTACTGATGGTGGAAGCAGGATCATAAACTACATTGTTGAGAAGCGTGCTACAACAGCAGAGCGATGGATTCGTGTTGCACAAGCTCGTGATACACGATACACAGTGGTGAACCTATTTGGCAAGACCACCTACCAGTTCCGTGTAATTGCGGAGAACAAGTTTGGCCAAAGTCAGCCTTCTGAACCTACTGATCCTGTTGTAACAAAGGAAGATAAGACCAGAGTAATGAATTATGATGAAGAAGTTGATGAAACCAGAGAAATTACAGCAGCTAAAGCGGGTCACTATTCCACAAAGGAGCTCTATGACAAATACATGATTGCAGAAGAGCTTGGACGCGGGCAGTTTGGCATTGCACACCGCTGTGTTGAGGCAGTTTCAAAAAAGACTTACCTGGCCAAATTTGTCAAAGTAAAGGGTGCCGACCAAGTTTTGGTAAAGAAAGAAATTTCCATCCTAAACATTGCTAGGCACCGAAATATCCTGTATCTACATGAGTCATTTGAGAGCCTAGAAGAGTTGGTCATGATCTTTGAATTCATTTCTGGGGTTGACATCTTTGAAAGAATCAGCACAGCTTCATTCGAACTTAATGAAAGAGAAATAGTAAATTACGTACGCCAGGTCTGTGATGCACTAGAATTTTTACATCGTCATAGCATTGGACATTTTGACATTAAACCAGACAATATTATTTACTTCACAAGAAGAAGCTCTGTAATTAAAATTGTTGAATTTGGTCAAGCCAGACAGTTGAGGCCTGGAGACAGCTTTAGACTCCAGTTCACTTCTCCTGAATATTATGCGCCTGAAGTACATCACCATGACATGGTCAGCACGGCTACGGACATGTGGTCCGTTGGTGCGCTAACATACATACTTCTCAGTGGCCTTAACCCTTTCATTGCTGAAACAAACCAACAAGTTATTGAAAATATTTTAAATGCTGAATACAGCTTTGAGGATGAAGCATTCAAAGACATAAGCGTCGAAGCCATGGACTTCATTGATCGCCTGCTAGTAAAGGAAAGAAAATCTCGGATGACAGCCGCTGAAGCGCTTAATCACGTTTGGCTAAAACAGCAGACAGAAAAGACCAGCACCAAAACCATTAAGACCTTAAGGCACAGGCGTTACTATCAAACTCTGGTAAAGAAGGAGTGGAACACAGTTGTGTCAGTAGCCCGCATTTCCTGTGGAGGCGCAATTAGATCCCAGAAAGGCATAACTGTGGCTAAAGTTAAAGTTGCCCCAATAGACATTGGGCCTATTGCTGGGCAGATAAAGCATAATGTTGCCGAAGAAGGAGGCCATGCCAAATATGTATGTACGATTGAAAACTATGATGAGTCCACACAAGTCACATGGTACTTTGGTATGAGGCAATTAGAAAGCAATGAGAAATACGAAATCAAATATGAAGATGGTGTGGCAACCATGTATGTCAAAGATGTTTCTAAATCAGATGATGGTACCTACAGATGCAAGGTGGTGAATGATTATGGTGAGGACAGCTCTTATGCAGAACTTTTTGTTAAAGGTGTGAGAGAAATTTCTGAGCACTACAGATGCAGAACTGTTAGAAAAGTGAAACGACGGGTTGATACTATGAGACTATTAGAGCATCCCCCAGAATTTACTCTGCCTTTGTATAACCGCACTGCATATGTTGGAGAAAATGTCAGGTTTGGAGTAACTATAACAGTTCACCCAGAACCTCGCTTAACATGGTACAAATCAGGCCAGAAAATCAAACCTGGGGATGATGATAGGAAGTACACTTTCGAATCAGACAAGGGTCTTTATCAACTTGTCATCAATAATGTCACTGAAGAGGATGATGCTGAATACAGTATTGTGGCACGCAATAAATATGGTGAAGACAGCTGCAAAGCTAAGCTGACTGTGATTCCACATCCCCCTCCAGCAGATGCCACGCTTAGGCCAATGTTTAAAAGATTGCTGGCAAATGCTGAATGTCAAGAAGGCCAAAATGTCAGTTTTGAGATCAGGGTATCTGGTGTGCCAAAACCAACATTGGCATGGGAGAAAGATGGTCAACCTCTATCCTTTGGTCCCAACTTTGATATAATTCATGAAGGTTTAGATTACTATGCTCTGCACATCAGAGATACTTTACCAGAAGACAGTGGCTACTACAGAGTTACTGCTACAAACAGTGCTGGATCTACAAGCTGTCAGGCTTATCTAAAAGTTGAACGCGTGAAATACGTCAAGCGTGAGTACAAGACAGAAGAAGAGCGGGAGAAGCATGTACAGAGGCAAATTGACAAGACCTTACGAATGGCAGAAATCCTTTCTGGGGTCGAAGCTGTTCCATTGACACAAACTGCACAAGAGGCTCTCAGAGAAGCTGCTATCTTATATAAACCAGCTGTTAGCACAAAGACTGTTAAAGGTGAATATGAAGTTCAGAAAGAAGAAAAGAAGGAGAAGGAGGAAAGGAGACTTCGTATGCCATATGAGATCCCAGAGCCTCGCAAACATGTTGCTCTTGAGGAAGATCAACATATTAAACACTTTGTGCCTCTGTCAGACATGAAGTGGTACAAGAGGCTGCGAGACCAGTATGAAATGCCAGGAAAACTTGAGAGGACTGTTCAGAAACGCCAGAAACGCATACGTCTTTCCAGGTGGGAGCAATTCTATGTGATGCCTCTGCCTCGCATTTCTGATCAGTACAAGCCTAAATGGCGCATACCAAAGCTGACACAAGACGATCTTGAAATTGTGAGACCAGCACGCCGGCGTACCCCATCTCCAGAGTATGAATATCACTACAGACCAAGAAGGCGATCGCTTGGTGACTTGTCTGATGAGGAATTGCTCATGCCGATAGATGACTACTTAGCCATGAAGAGAACTGAAGAGGAAAGACTGCGCCTTGAAGAGGAGCTGGAGTTAGGCTTCTCTGCTTCCCCACCAAGCAGAAGCCCCCCACGCTTTGAACTGTCTGCCCTTCGATATTCTACTGCAGGAGCACAGGTCAGTTCAGAGGAAGAAAGAAAAAGAGAGCTGAGGTATTCAAGATACCACATTCCAACTAAAGCTGAGACAAGTGCAAGCTATGCAGAGCTTCGTCAACGTCACGACAGGGCTGCCTACAGACCACCTAAACAAAAGCAAAGAATAATGGATGAGAGGGAGGATGAAGAATTGCTCCGGCCTGTTGGCACTGATCAGCGACTCTCTGGATACAGGAGTGAGCTCAAATACATGGCAGAGGAAGAAAAGAGTAGACTCAGGAGAAGGAGGGAAAGAGAAATAACTGAGATCACATCAGAAGAAGAAGAAGAAATAGAAATGGTGCAATATGCCCGCAGGGAATTTTCACCTTCTTCTAAATTACTAAGGAGAAGAAGATCCCTTTCTCCAACTTACATTGAGTTGATGCGTCCTGTATCTGAATTAATTCGACCTCGCTCACGGCCTCCTGAAGAAAGTGAGAGAAGATCCCCAACACCAGAGAGAACTCGACCACGCTCACCTAGCCCAGTTTCTAGTGAAAGATCTCTCTCCCGGTTTGAGAGGATGGCAAGATTTGATATATTTTCTAGATACGAGTCCATGAAATCTGCTCTGAAAACTCAAAAAACAATGGAAAGGCAGTATGAGGTTCTGACTCAGCAGCCTTTCACCCTTGACCACGCTCCTCGCATCACCCTGAGAATGCGCTCACACCGGGTACCGTGTGGCCATAACACTAGGTTCATTCTAAATGTCCAGTCAAAACCAACAGCCGAAGTGAAGTGGTACCACAACGGTATTGAGCTCCAAGAGAGCAGTAAGATACACTTTACCAATACGAGTGGTGTATTAACTCTGGAGATTCTCGACTGCCACATTGATGACAGTGGAACATACCGAGCTGTATGCACAAACTACAAAGGGGAATGCTCTGATTATGCAACACTAGATGTTACTGGAGGAGATTACACTACATACTCTTCCCAGAGGAGAGATGAAGAAGTACCAAGGCCAATTTTGCCTGACTTGACAAAAACAGAGGCATATGCAATCTCCTCATTTAAGAAAGCATCTGAAACAGAAGCAAGTTCCTCAGTAAGAGAGGTCAAATCAGAAGTGTCATCAACAAGAGAATCACTTTTATCCTATGAACACTATGCTGCTTCTGAAGAAAAAGTCACTGCAGCAGAAAAAAAATCACTGGAAGAAAGGACTTCACACAAAGCATTTAAAAGCACTCTGCCAGCAACAATCCTTACAAAGCCACGGTCAATCACAGTTTCTGAAGGGGAGACTGCAAGATTTTCCTGTGATGTTGATGGTGAACCAGCACCAACAATAACATGGCTCCGTGCAGGTCAGCCTATTGTTTCCTCAAGGCGCTTCCAAGTAACACGAACACAGTACAAGTCTAGCTTTGAAATTTCTTCTGTCCAGATATCAGATGAAGGAAGTTACACTGTTGTGGTGGAAAACTCTGAAGGAAGACAGGAAGCCCATTTTACTTTGACGATTCAAAGAACAAAAATTCCTGAAAAAACAGTTACATCACCTCCAAGGATCAAATCTCCTGAGCCTCGTGTAAAGTCACCAGAGCCAGTTAAGTCCCCTAAACGAGTGAAATCTCCTGAACCCATCAGCAGTCCCCCAAAAGCTAAGTCACCACCTGGAGACAAAATGGTAACAGAGAAAGTACAATTACCAACGGCTTCTCCACCAAAGATTAAACAACATCTGAAAGCAGAAACTCTTGGAGATAAGGTAAAGTTATCCTGTTCAGTTGAAAGCAATGTTTTAAGTGTCAGAGAAGTAGCTTGGTATAAGGATGGTAAAAAACTGAAAGAAGACCATCATTTCAAGTTTCATTATGCAGCAGATGGCACTTATGAGCTCAAAATCCATGAGCTCATGGAATCTGATAAAGGAGAATACACCTGTGAAATTATTGGGGAAGGAGGTGTTTCAAAAACTAACTTCCAGTTTACTGGCCAAGTATTTAAAAATATCTATTCTCAGGTAAGAGGTGTAACTGAATCTCATAAAACAGTTCAGAAAGAAGATGAGTTACTTGTGGCTTCTAGCCAGAAGAAATCAGTAGTGGCAACTGAAGAGAAATCTGCAGTTCAAGAAGTCATTAAAAAATCAGTTGTTACAGAAGATGTCAGACAATTGAAAGCAGAAATTACAGCTTCTTCAACTAAAATGACAATGTCTGAAGGGCAAAAAGTGACACTGAAGGCCAACATTCCTGGTGCCTCTGAAGTAAAATGGGTGCTGAATGGAATGGAGCTGAGAAATTCAGATGATTACAGATACGGCGTCTCTGGAAGTGATCACACGCTAACTATCAAAAAGGCCAGTAATAAGGACGAAGGTATACTCACCTGTGAGGCTGAAACTGATGAAGGCATTATTAAATGCCAGTATGTTGTGACCCTTTCTAAAGAGCGCTCCAGTGAACCAGCATTCATTGTGCAGCCTAAGTCTCAAAATGTCAATGAAGGACAAGATGTGTTGTTGACCTGTGAAGTTTCTGGGGAGCCTTCTCCCGAAGTGGAGTGGTTAAAGAATAATCAACCTGTAAGTAATCATTTAATATGTTTACGTGAAAAAATAGAATTATTAATGAAATTTATCTTAATGAAACCATTTTTGTTCCCCTCCTTAGATTGCAGTTTCATCGCACCTCAGAGTATCTCGCTCTAAAAATATATATTCTCTTGAGATTCGAAATGCCACAGTGAGTGACACTGGAAAATACACAGTCAAGGCAAAAAATTACCATGGGCAGTGTTCTGCTACAGCATCTTTGACTGTTCTCCGTAAGTTTGTTCTTCAGATCTTGTGTCCAGAATAGTCAAAACTTTTTGCTGTGGTGTGTCTACTAAAACAACTTATGATAACATCCACTGGCAGTGTTGACTTCAGTATTTTAAGACGTTCATCTTTCTTTTGTATATTACACATAACAGTCCTAAAAAGGCATTAGAAATCTTTTTAACACCCAGAGTAGCACACAGGTGCTCTATTACATCAACAGGTGCACGGTAAGAGAAAGCTATGAGCATTTGTTCTAGGATGAGTATGACCTTGGTGCTGGTGATTATTCTTTCCTCATTTAATAAAAAAATCTGTTACAATAAAATGAAGTCATTCCACAGCTAAAGGTTTTTTATGGCAACTTAATCGAACTGGGTTTACTATTTTATTGGCTATACCATATCACAGTTCCTAGCATCAAGGTGTGGTTGTGATTTGTTTGCATGACTGTGTGTGGGTTTAAAGCAAAGCTGCAGTGATTGAGTGTTCTTGTTCCCCTTTATAGCTACAAAAAAATGCAGTGAAATACAGATTTTACTCTTCTGTGTTTTTAGGAACTGAAAATATTTCACAGCTTCTACAAATATGAACTGAGCACACACAATTAATTTCTCAGTGTCTAATTCTAGCAATGGTTCTAATAAGAAACACTGTGTGATGACCTGTTTTTCCTTAAGTATGTATGGTTTTCCTTGAAGCTCATACATACTGTAAGTTTCATTGCCTATTTTTTAATTTCTAAATTTCTGCTTGTGATTTGGATATCTTGACTCAAATGATTGTAAACAAGTGTATACTCCACTGCAGTTTTCCATTGAAAGCAAAGTATGCCATCTTCATTTCTGTAAAATTAACCATACAGAACTGCATGACCTTGTTAGTTAATGTGATGTTGTTGCTTTTTCCTTCTATGTTTGCAATGCTCCTCAGCTCTAGTTGAAGAACCTCCGAAAGAGGTAGTATTGAAGACCAGTGGCGACGCAAGCATGCACGAAAGTTTTTCTTCTCAGTCCTTTCAAATGGCTTCTTCTAAACAAGAGGCTTCATTCAGCAGTTTCAGCAGTAGCAGCATGACTGAAATGAAATTTGAAAGCATGTCTGCCAAAAGCATGTCCTCCATGAAAGAATCCTTTGTAGAGATGAGCTCCAGCAGTTTTATGGGGAAATCTAGCATGGCTCAACTGGAGAGTTCAACTAGTAAAATGCTTAAATCAGGTCTGAGAGGTGAGCATTACAATTATTGGTAGAGTTAGTGCTTCAGCTATCCTGAAGTAGTCCTCAGAGTAAAGCTGCTTCATTGCTTAGTGAAAACAGACTAACTTGGTATTTCTTCCCCTATTTTATAAAGGAGTACCACCCAAAATCGAAGCTCTCCCATCTGACATCAGCATTGAGGAAGGAAAAGTTCTCACACTATCCTGTGCCTTTTCGGGTGAACCTGCTCCTGAAATAACATGGTACTGCAAAGGGAGAAAAATTACCAGTCAGGACCAGCAAGGCAGATTCCACATTGAAACCAGTGAAGATCTAACCACCCTGATCATCATGGATGTCCAGAAGAACGACGGTGGACTTTATACTCTGAATTTAGGGAATGAATTTGGCACTGATTCTGCCACTGTGAATATAAATATCCGATCACCTTAGAGAGCTTAATCTGTATTATTTACACTTGTATTTTTACAAGTGATTCATATATGGACTGAAATATCTGATATGTAAATATGAAAGAAAAATATTTTTTTACCTACCTGAACGAGACAAAGTCCAGATCTATACATTATGACTTATAGTCATTATTGACCTAAGAATTTAAAACACTTTTTTCACTGACATGTACATACTGTATATAGCCGAAGTTAACGGTTATGAAGTTTTGTACCTTTTATTTTATGACATTTTGAAACGTAACTTTTGGAACTAACAGTTGGCAGGGGAAAGTTTCCTAGCAAACGACTACCCTGCTCAACATTTAACTAATTTTTGCGCCTCAACTCATTGTTGATGTCCAAGAATGCCTCAACAGGTAGAGAGGCTCCCTGTTGAAGATTACCTACACCTAAGACATGATACTGTGCACAGTATTTCATATGTGCACAAATATTAATGTTGAATCAGAAATGTAAGGCATTGGTGATGTTTGCAATTACCCTCCTGTAAGCATTGCTTTAATGTTTTACATTGGATCTGATTATGTCATAATTTTCCTACCTGACTGACAATTTCTGGACAAAGTGCAAGCGGCCAGCACTTTGTTCACCCACTGTGTACTGTTTCTGACATATTGACTGCCTGAATAGCTTTTAAAAAAGTAACATCACCTGGCCATCCCCTTGATCAACAAAGCTATTCAGGTATTCAAGTGCAGCAGCAGTACCCCATCTCGGAGGTTCTTAGGGTGCAGTGATTGAGTTTGTGTGGTAGTATTAGACACCCAGTAGTCACTTCCGGGCAACTAAGCAATGAACCACAGTTTGAAAACAAACTGTTGCTACAACATCAAATACCAGCCTGCACTTCAATTTGCTTTAGTTCTCCTAATGTAGTAATAGAGCTTGGTAGCTGTTGAACCTCCTTGAGAACTGTTCATTTGAAATAAAGCATGCTTTCTGCACCAAAAAGTCTGTGACTCCTTCTTTATTTATTATGCTGCTTTTACAGTTCCTGTACTACACTACAGAAAAAGAGTTGCTGAAACAAAAGGTGAGACAGAAATGCAGTTCTCCAATGTGAACCAGGTAGTTAACTGTTGACAATCCAGCCATCTGTCAGAAACAGCCTATCCACCACCCAGCCTTGGAAAGTTACTTTAAAAAAAATATTCTTCATAGGTTCCATTGACAAAGGATAAATTCTAGCACATGCCTAAGATTTGTGGTGTTCTTACCCTTCTGTTATTTCCAGGCTTTCCTCTACACCGTCTTGGTTTTTTGGCAGCTTCAACCTGTACAGACTAGTTGACACTAATTGCCTGGACCAACAAGTTGTCACCTCCACTGGGTGATTAATCAATTCTGCAACCCACAAGTCAGCTGACATACCTGTCAGAGCAAAGCCTGTCTTCACATTTGGGGGGATGTGGGAGGGGTTGGGATATGTTATCTATGGGGAGAAGAGTATCAAGGTAAAGGAGAAAGTCTGCTTCTAGAATTCACTCTGTAGAAAAAGCTTGAGAGCAAATACATTCACAGAAATGAAAACACTTCAGGAGCTGTAGAATTCTCTGAAGTGGAGCAAGAGCACTACTTAGCAAACGATGCACTGCTGTGATTCTCAGCATACCACTAATACTAAAAAAAAAAATACTCAAGTTCATCAGAAGAAATGAAGCAGATAAAATGTTTAAAAACCTATTCCAGAAAGACTCACTGTAGAACCTTTTTTTATACTTTCCTATAACCCTATATATTATCACTATCCAGATTATGCAGGAAAGCTAAGACATAGGGACAAAACAAGGACTCAGGTAAAAATAAGGATTTCATAAGAGCTAAGCTCTGTGTCAGGACAAAATGGAAACTTTTTCAAGTGATGGAAGCAGTAATTATGAAAGGGTTTAAGAGCACATGATATTTCTTCCTTAGGGAGAAAAGTTAAAAAGAATAAAAATCATGATTAAAAGGCTGTGTATTTAAATCATTCAAGGAGAAAAAAAAATAAAAACCCTCAAGAAAGTTTCTAATTCTTATTTCTTTAGATGTTTAAAAACACCCCAACCAACAAACTCAATACAAGACAAAAATGCAGACTGTAGGTACAGTTGTGTTTAGTTAACAAGTAACTTGTGTACACAGGCACATAATAAAGCTAATGCTAAAGTGCACCAGATATTTAATCATCTCAGCAGAAAGAGATAAGTGATAGACAGCATCTGCAGATTCAACCATGGCCTCTTCTATACAAAGGCTCCTGGAAACTCAATCTTACATGGTCTCTACTGAGTCTCAAAACACTGAGTCGATGAAGAGGTCACTGGTGTGACTGTGTAAGCAAGTTCATCCTGCCAGGACCTCTCTGGCCCAACTCTGCACAGTACTTAAGCAAGTACTTTCAGCAGATGAGTCACTCGTCTAAAAATAGGATTTAAAATACTTAGGGGCTTTGCTGAAACACAGCTTGAATAGATAATGTTGCAGGCCAACCAGCTGAGCCAGTGTTTTTCCACAAGACTGCTAAGCAAATGCTAACCTAGAGTGACATTGCTGAAGTCACAACCTAAAGCTTCGATATTCCATTTCACAGAACACATCCCTAAGAATAACATTTTCTCAAGACAAGAGATTTAGCAGACTCTGGATGGAAAGAAATAAACATTTTGAATTATTTACTTATTATATCCAGGTCAAATACTGGGATTTCTAACTACATAAGCTGACATTTGCTCTCAGATAGATCAGATCTATTGTGCTATAGGACCAAATTTATAAAAATATCCCACCACTAATATAGTGTATGAAGCCTTTGGCACTCATGTTTCCTGAGTGCTGATGCATAAGGAAAAACTTTTTAACAAAGCTCTGTGAGCTGCTGTATAAATCCTATTATAGAGCTATGTATTTTTTCTATTTTCTACTAACATTTTACATGTGGCAGCCTGAGAAAAATAACTGTAATAGTAGAGAGTCATAATAACACTGAGAGATTAATTTTATTGCATTTTAGCTGGTTTTCAGACATAGACATTTCCTTTATTCAGGTATCACACCCCTTTTAAAAGTTTCTAATTTGCACCAAGAGGAAAAACAGCTTACACTGGACTATTCAGAGATAGTGGTGTAGCAAAACTGAAGTATATAATTTGTGAAAATGATCTTAACAGAAACAAATAGGTGTGATTTCAATTTTTAAGTAAGGAATAAGATTTTTTGCAGAAGCAACCACTGAAATATTCTTATCTCAAAGATTGCTTTCTCTCAGGAAAAAAAATTTAAAAAGCGAAGCTGAATTACTAAGTTGAAAGACATAACAACATTAATTTACAGTACTTTAAAGCCCCTGAACATTGAAATCTCACTATTTACAGCCTTCCAAATCATTGAGTGCTTTACCATTAATTCTTTATAATTGAATCTGGTAATTTCTAAGCATTCTATTTCTAATTATCTGATGTTAGGAACTTCAGAGATATAACTGAAATTACTGCTTTTCATCTAAATATATGTCCCATGCTTATATTCTTTAAGAGATGACATTTGAGCTAGTGTCAGACTGATCTCCTCAGAAGCATGAGAGATCAAAAGCAGAAGTACCAACTACCTATGCTGTTGAGGTTCAGCTCTCATTCTGCACCAGCAAGAATGATACAATCAGGTATTCCTGATAAGCTCTCCCTTAAATTTGGAAATTAAATACGTAAGAGCAGCCAGGCATTTTTTAGTCTTGCTTTGCATGGATGATTGTGATTCAGCCAGAGAATTTTCAGAAATTATTTCTTAACTCCAGTTACCAAAAGTATGACAGCACATTATCTTCACTAATTTCACTGAAATATATTTTAGGATGTTTGGCACAGGTATCTGTGTAAAGGCTGATTTAATAGAAACATATCACACATATATACATAAAGCTGAAATGATGTCTTTGTGGACCTAGAAAACCCCAAAACAGCACTGAAGCAATTACATGCAAATTTTGTGCTTGGATTTGATCACAACAACTTTTGTCTTGTGGCAGTATTTAAAATTATTACTTACTACTACATTCACTGATCAGTCTCACTTAGTTTTTGCACATGGAGTCCAGCCTCTTTTCTTCACAGTGGGTGGAAGCAGAAAAAGGTATATGTCAGTGTGACATGTACTTAACACTGCAGAAGCTGGCAGAAACCTCAGTGAGGTTTCAAAAAGCACTTCTGACAGCGTATTATTCAAGACAACACTCTCATTGCAGTATGTAGTTTACTTCTCTGAACATCTTTTTTAATACTTATTTTTACAATTGTCATGTCATACAGAATACATTAAAGCAAACATTCAGGAAAAAAAAATGTACAAGCATGTGTGTGGCTGATATGCATATGCCAGTTTGCATGAAAACTGACAGAACTGAGCATAAATGACAGCTCTGAGCTGGTATCCACAAACCCCTTTTACAAACCATTCCACTCCACTTGAACCTGACATAATGCTTTATAAACTGGCATTTTATATAAGGCCAACAGCTCATATGTTTTTCCTCAATATTTGGACCTATTTTGATTTAGATAAATCAATATTCCAAAAATTTATAAGGAAAGCTCCCATTCCCATCTGTTCTTTCCAGCCTGCTTCAAATAATTTATATACACAAAAGGAAGACTAGTTAAACCAAATTAAAGATCTGATTATAAAAACAGATTTTGGTATGTGCTTGAGTACAAAAAACCCTGTACATTTATTTAGCAATTGTGTAAATCAAGAACAGGAAATGGCTTGCTTCACGTGCTCTACAGCTAAGACTTCATAGACCAAGTTCATCCCTAAACAAACACCCCAAAAATCCCCAAAAGCTTACAATGCTCATATTAACAACCTTCTTGACCAAGGTGCTAGTAGGCACTATTGTACTATATTACTCATTAATTATTAAGAGTGTCAGACTCTGACCTCACTTACAGTTAATGCAAATTTACACTGCTGTAACTGAGAGCAGAATCCATCTTCTGGTGTATACCATCCTCAAATGATATAAAGGAGTTGCAAAAACAGACCCTCCCTTTTGTATAAATATGTCATAAATAAAACATATATAGATACAAATATTCATTACTACAGCAGCTTAAAACGGTCTAACATTTCAGCTCTTGCTTTTACCATACTTTGCTAAAAACACATCTTATGTAAGCAGAGTAAATCTTAACAGCACTGTATTAATTATTTGTGATGCTACACACCCCAGAAACAATTTATGCACATTTTGAAGCTTTCAGTAGATCTTTAGACCTTTAGTAGTGAAAGTAGGTAGAAATTTTTGATGCAAAAAGAATAAATAAATAAAAACTATTAAATATCCCATGTTTGGTACAAATACTTCATATTAAGTTATTTTTATACATTTGTTTAGAAAAATACACTAAATATTTCTACGTTCATTGCCTAAAAATAAGGACTGGATTATGTATATCCTTGTGTTTTTAAAGGCGGCAATGTCAATTTCCGCCAAGCTGCTGGAGCAGAGCCATTAGTGCCCATTCCCACAGCCCTTACACTGGCAAAAAAAAAAAAGCCATTGTGGGGCTAATCATAGCTCCAGGTGGATGACCTGGTACAAATGACCAAGAGGCCCATGGCACAAGTTGCATTTTCTCCAAAAAAATGAAAACGTTTTGCTGAATTTTATAATGCTTGTTTACTAACTATCAGTCAGACCTCCACACTTTTTTAAAAAGAGCTGCATTTACAAATGTGGATGCTTATCTGTTAAAGCCATCATTTGTTCCAAAAAATGCACATTCAAACTGTGAAATATTAGGAAAATACTCTTGCAAATAAACTATATAAAGATAAAATACACTTCAAAGATAGTATTTACGTTATTCTATAAAGTGCAGAGAAATCCTTCTAAAAAGGGAAATGACTACTTCCTATAACAACAGGATAATTACAGCAGCTTTTGCATAGCATTATTTATAGAAAATTTAATACTTTCAGTTGCTTCAGGAGGAAAAGGATGAAAAAGTCTCTTCCAGTTCAGATCTTTCCTTTGACACTGATTTACTTTCTTCAGGAATGGTTGATGATACCAGATCTCCATTGACAGCACCTCTAGAACAATGGGCAGATCCTATAAAGAGATCAATTAAGTATTTAATTTTCAATCCCCAAAAGTATCATCCGATCTGTCAATTACTGTATTTGTAAAGTATTTCCTATATATAAGCAATCAGAAGAACTAGTCAAGTTAAAGTCTGCTTGAGAGGAGTTATAATGGAGTCAAAATGCCATCAAGATTCAGAAGGAAAAACTACCAAGGAACTGACTACTAATTCAGCCCATCTAAGCAGAAGGGACTAAATTCTGATCATGATCTTTATTATTGGTAAGGATGTGTGCCTTCAGAGCTGTGCTGTTCTCTACAAAAGACAAGAAGCCACTGAAATGAATGACCTTTCCACAATGCAGCAAGTGAACTATCCCAGCAACTCACAGAAGTCAAAAAAAGGTAATTTCTTCTATGACAATAAGCAGGTGGCAAACAGCAATTTCCACATCACTTACCAGATAATCATTCATGTGAACAAATACCCCTTTTCAAGATAGGTCTTAATTTTATCTTGCCAGTAATCCCACTGTTTTAAATATAACTACTCCTGCAAGATCATCTGTAATATGGATGGAAGCCAGCACAAGTCAACCAGGTAACAAACTATACAAGTGCTCTGATTTGTAATATAGGAGTCTTACAAATAAAACATTTTTCCTCATGCCAATATCAGTGCTGCTCTAAACAGGGAAATAAATTGTACTGAAAGATACAAAAACTCCCTCCCTTTCAAACTTACTTTGAGAATCTTCAGAAGGTGTATCACTGTAAGATTCTGTATCCGAGTATGTTCTTCTGCGCCGCTGAGAAAATCGGTGAAGAGATGAACCCGGTTCTTTCACAGAGTGATTAATCCTAGAGAGGAAGTGAGATCTATTAGTAAGCAAATTTTATATACTTTAAATTTGAAATAATTTTGGTTATTTCCCACCCAAAAAATTTCATATACTTTAAATTGGAAATAACTTTGGTGCTTAGATTAAATTGGCAGTATTAATGCTTTTTTGCTAGTCTACTATAGCAGACTAAAAATAGCACAGTCAACAATCTTAGTTTCAGAACTGCAAAGCCTGAAAGTGGAAATAAAAATGAAGGAAATAATTTGAGAAACTGAAATACTGAAAAATAATGTTAGCGTTTCAAGCTCTGATTTCATGAACTTGTCAAAACAAACCATTGGCATAAAGCTTCTAGCATGATGAAATTTTGGAACTGTATTAAAAATAGCAGCTGCCACCAATAGCTGATAATCTCCACCTTTTGTTTTTAAAATTATGGTTTTTAATTTTTTCCAAGCAAACAATTCTTTTCACATTTTGATTTTAATGCTAGCATGTTCTGGGAGGTCTTTTGAAACACAAGAAAAAAACTTGAAGAAACAGAAAATTACCTTTCTGAATAGCAAGGACCAGGGTGGCTAATGGAACGCTTCATCTAGGGGAAAAAAATTCCAAAGAACAAACAACACAAAAAATGTCACAAGCTACTCAGAAGAATGATATGGATGTCTACATTACTCCTTACTTTATTTACAGTTTTTTCAAAGAGAGATGGCAATATTTTTTTTATAAAAAGCAACCACTCTCAGTTAAAAATCTGATTAAAATATATGAAAACAGATGGATTGCCGTCAATATTAAAAGTTTTGGAACATTCACACAGGAAGTTTTAGAACATTCACATAGTTTACTACAAGAAGATGCTACCTCCTATCTATGGAATTCATTCCCTCTTGCAGTGAAACTCCTCAAGGAGCCGTTGTTAATTGCTATGATATACAGAAGTATCAAGACATTCTTCCTTTACCAAATGGAAGTTCAAGTTCCTCATTACACAATAAAGCCAAATTATGCCTCTTGATTCCTTGTGGTTTCTCTGCTATTACTGTCAAATCTCTATGCATATCAAAGAAAGTTACTATTTTAAATTGTAACGATCAGCTTTGTAAGTAAAGTGATTGAAAATAAAGAGATGAAAGATCCATATGGAAAGAAAGAGATTCCCACAACAGAATTGCACAATACAGCTCATCCTGGAATACATACACAGAACTGAGAAAGCATTTGATTCCACATACATTGTCCTTCTAAGGGAATTAATGAATAGTGAATAGTTATGCAAGTAATATCTTTATCATGATATATCTTTTTGTTAAATAAGGGAATGATATATTAATACAAACATCTTGAATTACATACACTGAAATATATGCTATCTTGCTAAAGTGCTTGAAGTCACAAACCACTTAAGCAGGAGGTGAAGTTATGTAATTTTTATGATCAGTGTATAGTTAGCACTCTAAAAAAACCAAACAGTTGAACTGAGGAAAAGTTAAACCTCATTCATTTATGAGATACCTCATTACAAGGCCTTGACATGTATGATAAACTACTCTGATGATGTAAAGGCTAGCAAACTGCAAAGCAAAAGACTGAGAATGGAGAACTGATTTATATTTGGGACCAGTACTGATTTATAACTCAGTCAAGATTTCAACTGTGGACATCATAGCACATAATAATAGCATAGGGTTCTGCCACTCCTCCCCCAGCCTAACCAGCAGTATGACACTCAGAAAAGATAGTATTTCAAAATGTCTAAACCATTTGAATAGGTGATGGTGACACAGGAGAAACCAAGGGATCAGGGTGAGGCAGCTGGAACATTTCTGGCTTAAACTTGGCATTAGCAATCTTCACACATTCTTCAAGTGTTGTGATAAATGTATTACATGTGGCACTAAGCAAGGAAGAGGCTTCATTCATGTTCTGAAAGTAAATGAAAGTACAAGCATAAGCAAGGAAAAAAAATAAAATATTCAAATACAACTTTCCTCCACCACCTCTCCCAGACACACTAATCTCCCTCATTACCACTAAGAATTTATATTTCTCATTTTTTTAATCAACTGTACGCCTTACCATAAGGCCAATTTAAGAAAACACATGTGACAACATTGCAATTTCTTTCTGACATCTGAATTTCTCTAGGGTACCAGCCAACAATGCCTTACTGCAAAGCTTGTCTCAGAGTGACTAACTGGTATCAGAAGATCATTCAGTGAAACAAATGAATTGCAGCAGAAGGTATGAACAGTTTTATCACTCTAGAGCAAGGAGCTGCAGGTCCATTTCACCTACCTAAACTAGAAACTTGCTCTGTGTTGTGACTAAGTGTCAACCCCTGGCTTTGCACTAAAGGACCAACAACATTTTTCACATGCTGCTCAAGAGTGCAAAGAATGAAGTCATTCACTATTTCCAGTCCTTTCATTCAAAAGCAGGAACACATTCTAGGATTGTACTTGTGCACATTCAGAGACAGATATCTGTTCTGCTTGCTTCCAATGCCTGGAACACTAGCTTTCACTGATAAGAAAATGGAATACCATCCCACATAAGAAAGAAAGAATAGACAAACTAAGATTGTTTTAACTGCTTGAACAGAGATGCAAAACAAGACAAAATATTGTATTTCATATAAGATAGCTCTACTGGCCTTTCAACCAAATGGCTCAGGAACACAATTGGCTCCTAACACGTGGCACAATTACAGTTAAACCATCCAGGTCCTTTCCACACAGAAAATCACTATTAGTACAGCTACACACAAGCATTCAAAAACTGACATTAGGTTAAGTCCCCCAACACTGGGGAGATGAATAAAGTTTAAGACAACAACAGCAGCTTGAGGTGTATGATTTAATGGAATGAAAAGAAATTCTAAAATTGTGCACCTCAATGCTGGGAGGAGAGCGAGTCTCATCATGGTGAACAAATTCTTGTATGGTATGAACTTGCTGCATCAAAAGATCACAGTAGAGACGAAGTTCAGACATTTTGGTTTTAAGAGATTCATTGGTCTCACTTATTTCTACGGAAAAAAATGGAAATATTTATTGCATTCAATGTACCTACACATTGTAATATTTAAGCACTTTTCATTTAAAGATCAATTTAAAAATCCACTTAAACTTCCACTTGATTTTGAGGAGAACTGGATTCTGCAATGAATCAAGAATTACACTTGAAGCAAACAATACTTTTGTTAACTGGTGCTAATTTAATTACTATTATGAAAAAGGCACATTATCAGGAAAAATAAAGTTGAAATCTTTCTTGGTTGCCACTAATGTTGAAAAAATTACTGGATAAAACTTATGCCACCCACCAGAGTGGCTGGAACCAGTTACATTAAGCCTTTCAAGAGAAATTATGGAAAAAATAATAGTTACTATAAAGAGTTACTATAACATCAGACATGAAATGTCTTCACAACTACAAATAAGATTTTTATTCTAGTGACAGCAACACCTTGTAGTACTTCAACTTCTTAAGATACAAGAGGTTAATGCAGGTAACTTCTAACTCTAATACTCAGGGGGGGATTTACCATAGAGATGATTACAAATAATTACAATTTATATTAAAAGACAATAACACTGACTTTGTACCACAATATTTGCACTATGATTTTTTGAAGAAATGTTACCTAGTTACTAGTTACTCTAAGTAACACACATACCTTTTTCTTTTTTTGTTCTGGTATCTGCTAAACAGGCTTTTGCACTCCCCAGTGCTACTAGCCATCTTTGCCTTTCAGCTGCATTAACTGCTTTCATATAGAAATGCTGCTCCCCTGGGATGATTAGCTCCATTCTTGTGTTGTCTGTTGCATGAACTTGTGATAGAAGAGAAAAAAAAATGAAATTATAATCTCTGCTGAGTAACAATCATTTATTAAATACTGCTCGAAGTGTTTTAAAATGCTTATGATAACCCCCCAGTAATACAGTAAATCATAAAGCACCACTTTTAAGTAAGGAAAAGCCCAAAGCTGCTCAGCCTTTCTCTCTGTTTCCTTCACCAAAAGAGCAAAGTAATAAGCAAAATCAACTGGAATGGCAAAAAGAAAAAAGTTTTTAAAAGTGATCCTCCCCTCTTTACATCACTGATTTCATCTACACTAAAGAAACACTAACAAAAAGGAGCTACCACTGAAAAATACTTGGTGGCCCATGTAAAATAAGTTCCAGTTTTTAATATGAAAGTACCCACATCACAAGCTGAGTCACCTGTGAGGATGTGGAAGAGAGTCATAGTTAACAGCAACGGGAAGCTGGAAAACACCTTGCTATCAGCCAAGGAGGCTGACCTACAGTTAGGAATACACTAAAGACTAAACTCTTTCTTCAGAACAAATCATTCACTTACTGTCTGAAATACACCCATCACCTGTGCATGTGTGCAGCTGCCAACAGTGACAAAAGTAAAAATTACTCAGGAAACCAAAAGACTAAACACTTCTGGTTTGTAAGAATCTCCACTTTTGGATCACTGCTGCTGCTCTTTTGGAAAACTGGCTTTCATGATTCAGTCTCTATCCCTGGTCATAAGAAGAAAAAGCAGTAGAACTAAGCAGCTAGCTGACATAACTTCAAGCATGAACCATGTGCACATAACCATTAAAATCAAAAAGTAGCAAATGGTGTGTTCTAAATCTCAACAGAACTCTATTAACTATTATCATTCATTAGTAATTCATTACTATCTGTGATAATACATATTATTATTATTGATAATATTAATTATTAATATCTGTGATAATTCATTATTATCTGTGAACTACGAAGCTGACACACTGGACTATAGGTAAACAAAAACAGAGGAGGAAAAACATGTGATGCAAAAATGTATGGTTTGTGATCTTTTCTATTTCCATGGACGCTAAAACTTTCCCAAGAAGAAATCTATTAATTCTTACCTTTTATTTCACACACAGCCATCTTTATACTTCCTTTGCTGCCTTTGCAAACATCATCCTGGGAATCATAGTATGACAATATCCCATTGTCTAAAACAAACCATCGAGGCTGCCAACCTAGAGAGACCAAAAATGTGAAAGAGAAAGTTTAGTCTAATTCTTAAGTTGTAAATAAAATTAATCTCTTTGTCTGTTAAAACCTTAAAAGAGGCAAACATTAAATTATTCTTGTAAAACACCAGGAAGTAATCAATTTCTGCAGTCTGAAGACCAAAGCCACTCTATAACCAGACTAGTGTTATATGGATATTCCATTCCCATTCTTTTTGGGTGCAAGATTTTTCTTCTGTTTTCACTGTATTCTGTTCTAGAGAAAAATTATTTTAATTTAGCCACCACAGAATCCTGTTTTAAATGCTACTGTACTTCATTAAATCACATTACCATTCCATGATAAAGAAGTAATAACATGTATTGTTTCTTTTTTGTGGTTTACTAGCTGTAATGGTAAGCGTACGTGTCTTTTCAAATGCAGAGTGATAACTAAAAAGCACATCCATACTCAAATTTAAAAGCAGAATGTTAAGAACTACAAATTCTAAAGGATAAGAACTCACACAGAAAATATTTCAAATGGTGCATGTATGTCAACACTAATACTCAAAGAATATGCAATTCAGAAGACTGTCCTGTAAAATGCAACTCAAAAATGCATGGATCTTTTCTTCTGTTACATTCTGTTGCAAGACGTGGACTCTGTACTGTCCTTATCTCCTGTCAATGCCTGTCAAAACAGTCTGATTCTGCTAAAAAGGGACCCTATATGAATGACTATTCCATCCTGACATTGTTCTATTAGAACAAAACAGAAGCAAAGGACTTAAAATATTGGAAAAAAACAGAAGCAAAGGGCTTAAAAGGCCAAGTGCCTCACAGAAGCAAGCCAAAGAACAAAAACACCTCTTGTAATCTGAAGCTGGGCAGTATCCTACATTGGAGAAAATATTTAACAAATTTGTACTTCACAAACTCTTATTTGAGGAGGGAAAAAAAAAAAGCAGCCATATTTCTGGTTTGCTTTTAATGAAAGTAGAAACTAAATGTTTTCTGCAACACTTCAGCAACACTCCTTTGCTGCTTGGTGTCTAGCATTGGGTACTACTGCCCATTTTTGGCCACAAAAACAGACACTATACAGACAGTAGAATAACAATGTAGATGACAATAAAACTTAAACATTTTGCTAATATGATTAGACTACCTTTTAGAAAAATACTGCCCTCCTACATTCTGAAGACTGTAGGTAATCCCTGACTAATTTTGAAATGCAGAAGCAGCTGCTCTCTATTGGCCAGCACAAGCCTAAGGAAGGGTTCTGAAGCTGACTGGTTCTGAAGAGGACTACTGGCTTTCAGGAGAAGTTAGCTGCATGCTAACAGTCCATTGTATGCATAGCATTCCCAGCTACTGTTGAGTATTTGCTTATTAAATAACAGACTTTAAAGAGGAGCAAACACTACAAGAGTTCATTGCCCTAATCCATTTATCTTTCCTCATGGCAATGTTTTCAGTCATGTGAGTGAAAGTGACAACTTTCACTGTTTTGAAAACAACCTTGTGCTCATTCTTTCTCTCATAACCACAACTTTCCCTCTATGTGTTTTCTATATAGTTACTGTGAAGAGGAGACAAAGACATCAAATTTCTATTTAATTACAGTACTACTGCTCCCTTTTACCAGAAGGCCCATATCTGTGGATACATAATTGCTCTGCAAAATGCAAGATTATGCTCTGTACACTTTATTCCACAGCACATCCATACAATCCTCACAACGTGGCCCACATTTTATAATCCCTCAGAACCAAGTTTCACACTACTTCACACTCACAACCTGCATATGCTGAAACAGAATTCCCCATATGAAGTGCTGAAGAACCAGAGGGCAAAGAAGATATTGCCAAAGCAGTGTAATAAGAGGCACGATAAAGCATGGTATGTGATCCAACGCTGATCTCCTTGGGAGAGACAATTAGTCCTATCACAGTGTCAGAGGAGAAATGTTTCACCTTGCCCGCTGCCTGCTCCAGAGGGACATAGTGTATCACAGTAGAGGATCAGCCAAACAGAACATGGCAAATGCTGATAATTGGTGCACTTTGTGTCTGCAGCACCTCCAAAAACACACTTAATGAAACTGATGTTCATCTAGTGCTTTCCAGGTTGGGATACAGGAGCTCCCTGTCCCGCTGAGAGTCTCTGACTAACTCGGCAAGGCGCAATCCAGGTCGCGAGAGGGGCTCGGCAGAAGGCCCGGGCCGAGCACAGCTCCGCACGGCTGCCGGGGCAGTGGCTTCACTCGGCCCGGCCCGGCCCGGCCCGGCCCGGCGCACCGGGCGAGAGCGGCAGCGCCGGCGCTGCCCCGCCAGGCGCGGCCCCCGGCCCGGCCCCGGAGCCGGATCCAGGCCACCGCCTCCCCAGGGCCGCCTCCGTCGCGACGCTCGGCCGAAGCTTGGCTCCGAGCACCAATGTCTCAGCCAACGCGTTACCGACAGCTCCGGCCGCCCGCAGGACGCCGGGACCCCCGAGGCAGCAGCAACAGCAGCGGCGCATCACGGCCGAAGCCGAGCCGAGCTCCAACCGCCGCCCCCCGGGCCCGGCCCCCGCGCCTACCCGCTAGATAGTTGGTCCACTTGTATAGGACACCCTCCATCGCTCAGAGCCCGGCGCCGGGCCGCATCCTCCTGCTCCGCCGCGGGGAACGGGCGGCCGCGGCCGCCGCGGGGATGGCGCTCCCCTCCCGGCCCCACCGCGGCCTCCCCCGCGCGGAGGCGGAGCCGCTCAGCTCAGGCGCGGCGGCCGCGGCGGCTCCGGCGGCGCCGTCCGCCCCGCGGGGCGCTCTGCATCCCCCATGCGCGCCCGGCCACGCTCCCGGCCCCGCCGCCCCGCGGCCGCTTCCGACGTCCCTTCCACTTCCTGAGCGGAGAGGGCGGCCCGAAGAACCGCCCGCCCCGCGGCCGCTGCCGGGGCCGGGCTAGTCCTCACGTCCAGCGCGACTGAGGCGGAGCGGCGGCCCTGGCTCGGCCCCCGCCTCTCGGCGCGGCGGGGACAGTGCCACGCCGGCGGCCGCCTCGAAGCGACATGGGCCGAGGGCTGACCCTGCTCCTGCTGGCGCTGCTGGCGGCTCCAGCGCGGGCCGAGGGCGGCACGGCGGCAGCGGAGGAGGTTCAGATAGAAGTGCTGCACCTCCCCGAGACCTGCAGCCCCAAGAGCAAGAAGGGCGACCTGCTGAACGCGCACTATGACGGATTCCTGGCCAGCGACGGATCCAAGTTTTACTGCAGGTGAGCCCCGTGGCTCCGGGCCGGAGGACGGGCGGTGGGCCCTGCCCGGCGTGGGGGTGGCGCCGCCGCTCCGCTCCCCCGAAGCCGGACCAGCGGGACTTGCGGCGCTCCCGGGGTGGGCACAGCTCGGGGCCCGTACTGACCACATCAGCAATAGTAATTTCTCCCGGTCTCAACCTTTACTTTTCCTCAGCCGAGTGTTGAAGGATGCAGAGTTTCTCTGGAGTCAAACTAGGGAGTGCCTAGGAGTCCTAGGGTCCCTAGGGAGAAGCTTCGAGAGCCTGTAGCCCACACCTCACATGGAGCCCCCCTTTGTCAAAGTGGATAAAAAACCCCATTGTGTTGATACTTGCCATGTTCTGTGCTGTAACTTGTGCAGAAAACCTCGGGTTGGGAGGAGGAGCTCCTGGGAGGAATGCATACGGACAATTTTAGGCAGAAAAAATTATATAGCATCCACTTCCACATAGTTGGCACTGTGCAGTGCAATCACATTATTATACGAGTGGTTTGCAGCCTTTTTGCCTCGTGCCTGTTGCTGTTTCCCTTCTTGATTTGTCGTGCCGTCCATTTCACTGCAAAGTTACCATTTTGTCTTTTGTTTTTTCACTTTTCCCCATCCATCTCTCCTTAGACAATAGCTTTGCTCATTATAAAATCCTGATCCATTCCCCCACTTGTATAATTTAACAAAAAACTCAGTATATAGGATAATTCTGCATTTAACAGCACCATTTAACTTGCATTTCTTTGCCTGTTGAAGTGGCTGACTGGTACATAGAGGGTTCTCTTGATGTTTTGCTCAGTTGCTGTTCTGTATAGTGCCCATGCTGGGGAGGCCTCATATGACCAGAAGCTGCCTCAAGCACTGGCTGTCTGAGCTGGCCAGAGTGGTAGGTGAGCACACAGCACTGCAGCCAGCATTGCCAGGTTCCACCAGCACACACCTGCACTCTCAGTCCCATCCCATCCTACAGTGGTGTGAACTGCTGAAGACATTTCCACATTCCTCTTCTTGGAGACTTCCTGCAGTGGCACCTTGTTTCTGGCATGCAGTGTACATGATCAGGAAGACTGGATGTTTTTATAAGTTCAAAAACAAGGTTTTGGGGTTTTTTTCTTTAAAAAGGAGGTCTCCCCTTACATATAGTATGATTTGACCTTAAATTATAAATGTAGCGGAAAAAGTGCTTATACTTTGTATTCTTGCACTCTAAACATTCTGGTGTGATATTAATCTATGTTCTTACTAACTGCAACTAAAAGTTATCTTTATGTTAAAAAATATTATATTAATGTTACTCATACACAATTTTTTTTTAATAGTCGAACGCAAAATGAAGGTCATCCAAAATGGTTTGTTCTGGGTGTTGGACAAGTCATAAAAGGCTTAGATATTGCTATGATGAATATGTGTCCTGGAGAAAAACGGAAAGTGACAATTCCTCCATCATTAGCATACGGACAGCTAGGATACGGTAAAAGCAGTTCTAACTCTCAACTTTGTCTTTCCTGTGTTTTTTACCCTTTGAAACATACAATGCATAGTGTTGTAAATGTCTGTGAGAACTGGTGCTCCCATTTGGAGGCAGTGCAGCTGTGCAGCCCCAGTCCTGCTCATTGCTGTGCAGTTTAAGTAGTCCTGCCACAGACCCACACCCAGGCCTTGCAGTTCCCATTAGAACTCAGTACATACCACCCAATGTGTGTTCCCAAGTGTTGCCATAGTGTGAAGCAAAAGGAAGATCTCTATGAGCAATATCAGCATTATTGTGCTACAATATTAAATTCCAGTCACATTTGGTTTTTATTATCTGACTGCTACCTGTTTAGCCTTTTAATGAAGATCTACATTTTCTGAGTAAAATGGAATATAAAGCAGTGCAATTAATCTAAGTAGAAATAATTTGCTTAAAATACTGCTTACATTCTGAATAGTTAATGGCTCTCATTATCACATTATACAGTAATTGCAACAGTGCAGTGCATGAAATCTGATTTGAATATAAGATAATTCAGTGTGCAGATTACTTAAAAAAAGTTCCAGTGCAAGTTTTATGCAGTGTTTCAGTGCTCAAATGTAGATAAATTCAGCTCTGACCTGGGTATAGTAGTTTCTATGAAAAGGTAGCTCCTGCTCTATAATAATATTTTGGTACTGATACGTCAGAATTCAATGCATCAGTTTTGTCTTTAATACAATTAAGACAAGAAGGAAAAACACTGATAAAAATAAAAAATGTTCTTTAATACTACTGTTAACTGTTTGTTCCAGGTAGCACTTGAAGGAAGTAGTATTTTCCTACAGCACACCTGTCCTCTGTCTCAGCGTATTCCTGCATGCTGGGGAAGATACCTGCCTAATCTTGAATTAGAAAAGATGCATGTGGCTTTCTAAATCTTTACATGTCTTTCCTTTGTTGGTATGTATATTTGTAAACTGCTGGCACTGAATTGTATCTTTCTTTTATAAGGTGTATTTAAATAATGATTTATATCCAGATGTATTTAAAACTGCTACTTTTCTAAAGCATGGAAAGTTAAAACCTCTTGAACTCTGAGACCTGTTATTTTTTCTATGGCTACTTTAGATGAGTAGTGTAATAGTCTTGTTTATCTTCTGTTTACAAACAGTGTAGATTCTTTAGCTTTTCTTCAGTTTATGAAGGATGGACACAAGCTCAAAATTCTGAGGTTACAGTGTCATGCTCACTGGCTTTGGCAGCTTGCATGTTTACATTTTAATTTTACACTGCATGATTTTTATGCTGTTTTGGCACTATTTTTAGACTGCTGGTTTGTTGCTGTCTCTTTTCAGTTTCCTTTTTTTGCCAGATGCATGATACATGGACCTGTGTTTGTAGGCAGTGCTGGTTTTACGTCAGGTGGCAGAAAATGCTTTGATCCAGGAACAAAGAATTGTAACAGTTTTCCTAATTCAGAGGCCAGACAAAGTATTCCAGTAGTTTGAAGTTTCTGTGGGGATTTTTAGCAAGTCAGATGACTTACATTCTGTTGCTGCTTTTTGAGATGTACATCTTAAGCATTATTTTACAGCATACGTAAAGTACCTTTTACCATAGGTATAATTCATACAAAGTAGGTAAAACGTGTCTGTTTCTTCAGACAGACAATGCATAGGAGCATTGATCCACTACTGTTATATTTTAAATCAGTTTGCAGCTGTTTAATAAAGACATGGATCTTAGAACCAGCCTCTAAATAAGCCCTGTCATATGACAGGATGTGAAAGAGTGAGAACTTTAGAAGTTCTTGTTGTTCATGATAACCATTCACCTAATTTCTGAAAGTACCTGAATTGGTATGCGATACAGTTTTGTTTCAGGCAAGTACATCATCAGCAGGTTTCTTCCGAAATCATTTATCTAACACAATCTTCATGTCTAGATGTACAACATTTGAATTCAGAGTTTAATCTGAATATTAACACAGCCTTTTTTCATAAAAAAATGCTTTACCTGTGAGTTTATCATATATGTGATCACTGCCCATAGTGTCTGATTCCTTAAATGCTTTTTTTTCTATTATTGATAAATGCTTTTTTTCTTTTATTCATAGCACAGGGCAAGATTCCACCCAATGCCACACTGATCTTTGAGATTGAACTTTATGCAGTAAATAAAGGACCTCGTAGTGTTGAGGCATTTAATCAAATAGACAAAGACGGTGACAAGAAACTCTCTGAACTTGAGGTAACATGATACAAATAATTTGAAACAAATTATTTCTAAAACTATAGGTGTGGCTGCATCAGTTTTATCTTTACATGAGCTTCCTCTGCTGCAGCTATCACCTAAGGTTTCTGTGTGTTGACGCAAACTACACTGTGCTGTAGTTTGCTGAAATTTGCTTTAATACATTAATAAATCTCACACTTCCTGTAGACAAGCTGTAGATGTGTCTGCACTGGAATCACAGTACATTACCTGTATACCCCCAGTGTCCTTGAAGATAGCTAGATTGAGCACTGACATAGAAGTCACAATGATTTGACCTTTTTCTTTTCTTCTAGATAAGCCAGTATTTGAAAGAAGAATTTGCAAGAGATGGCAAAAAACGTCATCCTTCTGCCCATGATGAAATCTTAGCTGATATATTTAAGAAGAACGACCATGATGGAGATGGCTTCATATCAGCAAAGGAGTACAATGTCTACCAGCATGATGAGCTCTAAGTACTTTAAAAAATCTTTGGCTGTTTTCTGCACAGTGAATTCTAAATAATAATACTTTGTCACAGAATTTTTGTATTTTTTTTATAGTGGAATCTTTTTATATCTCTTAAGGTGACTGTAAAAATCTTATTTTTAACATTCAGCTAATAAAATGTGTCAGATGTTTCAAAAGAAAGAAATAAAATTGAAGTACACCGTGATCTAATATTTTTGGTTCTTAAAACATGTTCCAGTCTACAATATTGTTCACTCATTTGGTGGAATACCGATGAAAATAATTATTTCTGTTCTACTGAGCACACAAAAGTTACAGTAACCTTTGACATAGCTAGAATGTAACTGCTGAACACTTCTAAGTCCCCTGTAAAATAAAAAAGGGAAAATCTCAATCCTCTAAAATAAAAAGGGAATCCCAGGCATATAACTCTTAGACCCCTGCAGGCTCCAGGCCTAGCTTCTTGAGGAAAGGCCATTTGCAGCAAAAAGGCCTTAAAATGGACCAACTCTGTTTATAGAATGTTAAGATAAAAACAAAAATGTTTTTAAACAACTCAAAATAACGTCTTTGTTGTAATATTAACAAGAAGAATTTGGTGTTGAAGAAAAAGCAGTATTCTAAATGAGTGTTTAAACTTTGACTTAGTAAAATCATGATGTTAGCCTGTTTATTCAGTAGCACCAAGTTAAAAATCTACACTATCATAATTTAATTGAATGAGGTTGAAGATGATGGGAGATGCTGTGTATAAACATAAGTAATCAATTATTTGGGCATCATTCTGGTTTTCCTCACTGGAAAAATGCAAAGTAGGAATAGTTAATAGACAGTACTTGTATCTGTTAACTGTTTTGCTTGTGCAGAACACATCATAACACTTGTGTAATATACTTCATTCTTCTCACATGAAAAGCAATGGCTGTATTCATTTCAACATGTAATAATCAGATGTACACAGTGAAAGTGGCAGCACAAGTGAAAAAAGCTTCCATACCTAGGTTATCCTTGAAATAATTTTAAAAGGTATAAAAATTTTTTTCCTCTGGCAGTGTAAATCAGTGTGGTGAGAGGTTTAACAGCACAATCCCTGCCCCACAGCCCAGTCCCAGCCCTGGACACAGCTCTGTGGTGTTCCAGTCCTCAACAGACTCAATTTCCTGAGGATGGGATGCACCTGTTAAAGACCTTTAGCCCTGAAGTCTTGTTCCATGATCGTCATAAGCTTCCAAAACATTTTCTGCTAAGCAGTTTTTTTTCTGAGCACATAAAAGAAAGTCAAGAGCAGCTGTGACGTAGAATGCAACTGCAGCAGGTAGACTGGCTGGGACTTTTTCATAATTAAACAAACTTGATATTCAGCAACAGCACCCTAATATGAAGCTACCATCCATAGTTCAGTTGTTCCCTTTTGTAACCGAAACATTAGACTGAGCTAAGTTTTAGCATGTTTTTTAATCTGATACTTCAATTAAACATTCATGAGAACACTAAATTATTAACAAATATTCTCATTTAACTATCATTTGCCAGTGTAGAGAAAGGCAACATTTTGGGGTTTAACAACAAGTTTGTGTAAACAACTTTAAGTTCTAGCATATATTCTGACATTATGAAAATACTAATTAAAAATATGGTTTTCATTATCATGATAATGAGAAGGTTCTAGGAAAAACAGCAATGTCAGGAAATTCATGTGCATTTTCAAGTAGAGGTCATTGACTGTGAAGCACGGAATTTGAAGATAACAGCGTAATAAAATGTTTTGCACTTTCACTGTTTTGCATTTCACAATTGGAGACATATTTACTAACTGAAAAGTTTGTGGCACAGTTATGCCCATGTCTATGAAAACAGGCACTTACCCAGATCAGTTACTTCATTCTCTTATGCCAGAGGTCAAAACAGGGCACGGCATGCAGTCGTACATACTTCTGTCCATTAAAAGAACACTCCAGGCATCCATAGACCGTCTCCCTTTTTGAACTTCCCATCCCACAAAGGACACAGGGGCCTTTGGGGATGTTGTTATTAAGTAAATTGATTCTGATATGAGAGCCGTCTCTGAGATAGCTTGTAGAGAGATCAGTCATGCTTGCAGCTTTTTCATAATAATCTGCAAAAAGGTCCTCCAAGTAAGGATCAGAGTTAGCAACGATTTCCACTACTCCTTTATCTGAAAAAGAATGCACAAGGAAAAGAAGCAGTATTTTGGTATTACATTATGATCTGTTGTTTAAAAAATATCAGTTTTATTATAGAAATAACAACTGATGCACAAAACTGTTCTAAGCATGCCATATAGATTGCTTCCCGTTAAAAACCCCGTGTGACGAAAATTTTTCTTCAACATCACTTAAGGCACTGACAAAAGCCAGGATTTTTTTGTATATGACCTATGTAATTATATTTTTGGAAATATACCTAGAGGATAGGCACGTAGCAGGCTTCTGAGAAATTGATGGAAAGTCAAACCACAGCTGTGTACTTCCTTGTTTCTATTTTTGCATTTCTAGTTTTATGTTCTAAACATTGTAAATTCACTTTTATTTCTGTTATTTACAAAAAAATCCCATTACTATTTAGTATGTTTAGAAAACTCAGAGGACTCCTTGTTAACCTCCTAGCAGATTTCTGAGCATCCAGATGTGTCAGGTAGGAACTACCTACCTTTCCCTCTCTCTTCAGGGACTTACTAGATTGAGTGAAGAATATTTAGGCAGCTACAGCTCCTGAAATGTATCATACCCACTGAAGATTTATTCCCTTTATGTGGACAGCAGCAGCACTGAAGGCTTGGTCCATAAAAGTCCTTGGATCAAGAATGGGATACAGTGGAAGAAGAGCACCTATAAAAGCACAGCAGCTTTTGGGACATGTTTACTGCTCAGCATTTATCTTCACGCTCAGATCTGCAGATTTCCAAAGTATTTGCACCAAGGAGTGTTAAAAGTTTAAGATCTTGATCTAAAGCTGCATACAGGGATCTGCATTTTTGCTGGATGCTATGTTCATATTAAAATGAAAAAAGAGGACTATGATGGTATCCTGTCACTGGAACATAGTGCCTAAGGAGTACATTTAATTATTGCAGGTAATATTGTTTGATATTTAAAATTACAGCTTTTGCCTTCAACTATTACTGTAATTATAGCTTGTATAATATGAGCTGTAAATGGAAAACACATGAAATAGGCTCAATGTTATGCTAGCTATGTAATTACTCACTACCAGTTTATCAACAGCCATACGTTTAAAGATCTTTTGAGTTTAATGAACAGATTTGTTATTTCTGAGAGACAGGTTCCCAAATGTAAATTTTAATAACTCTATAATCATTTCAATACATAGAAATAGAATTTCAATTAATTTCAATAGAAATTGAGAGGTTCATTTTGCATCAAAATTTTTTTCTTTAAACATTTATCTTGGACAGAAATTAAAGAAACATAGGTACACTTTTAAATAAGACATTTATGTGTAAATATCAAAAGCCATACTTCGATGAAACAGATTATTCTTTAATCTCCTGAATTTGGTCAGTGAAGATGATCCAGATTTCTCTCTTTCAAATCCTCCTTTTGCAATTGGAGTCACACAGAGTTCTGTAAAAATGAAAAGTTTTTAAAAGGACTAAATATAAAAGCCATAATTGCACAAAAATTTATTATGCTTTCTAATCAATAAAGTTAACTGTGATTAAATTTAGCTTTGCTAGTGTTTTTAATGGCTAGTATAACTTTTTACTACAAGTCTGCACACAGAAATAGCCCAGAGAATTAAGTAACACAGATTCGATGGGAATTTTTAACTGTTGGTGGCTTTCAATTAACATCCTCAGAGCCTGTTTTGGTTCATACACAAATTATGGTCATGTTAAAGGGTCAGGATGGTCATCAGCATAACAATGGAAGCCCTGATTCTGAAGGACAAACATTTCTGTAGTCTTACTTGAAAGTAGAAATGAAACATTGTAAGCAAGGCTGTGAGTTCTGTATTCAACCACTTCCGATACTGAATTCTACCCATAACTTGAAAGAAATACTTTAAGTTTTGTAAAATCTATGCTATGCAAATGTTTTATTTGTTTCCAATTGCTGCAGTAATTCCTCCTAAACAGCTTTCGATATTTATATGTGCAAATGATGTATCAAACTGAAATTAAAGCCCCAACAGAAAAAGAAATGTTATTAATTTAGGAGTTCTGTACCCTTTTTTCTTTACTTGTATCTTTGTACTTACCTGTTTTATGCAAAACTGATCAGTCTCATCAGAAACCTGTTCCTCACCAGCTAGAAATATAACTAAGTGGGGCTTTTTGTTCCATGCAGCCACAGAATTTAAAAAATACCAAGTCTAACTTTTAAGAAATGTTCCCACAGCAGACTATTTTCTAGCACCTGCCTTGTTTATCTCTGCAATCACTGTTCTGTCAGAATGTCAGAATACTTATGTGCATAAAATTAAAGCATCCCATTGTATGGGATCAGGGCTTATGTACATCAAGAGCAATAAAACAGTTTTAGAAACTTAGATCATTAGAAATAATAGCAATAATGACAGTAATTCACATCACTTACCGAAATTACCATCCAAATGAATGTAGAGTTCAAATACACTAAAAGCAATAGTTGTATGTGCAGGAAAAACAATGGCTTTGTCCCGCCCTTTATTATTCTGATCTTCAATTATATGAAACTATAATTTAGAGAGGGATCAAAAGAAAAAATGTTACAAATTGAAATGAATAAATAAACAATATACTAATCTTAACTTCATATATTCAGAATTATAATGCCAGGGGGAAACTTTGAAATTGAAGATCAAATTTCACAACTGAAGAATTTTTTATTGACTACTTTGCATTTTAATAAATTTTGATACAGAGAGTAATTTGCATCACTTACTGAAAATTATGAAAATGATTTATTAATACTAGAACAAGCAAAATTAGAAGTCTTGTAAGTTTCATTATTGAAATACATTGAGGGGGAAGGGGGAGGAAGAGCTCCCCCTCATAAGAATAAGACAGGGAGTAAGATGCTGACCCTTCAAAAAATAACCTGAAATTCCAATGTGTTACAGAAGACGACCATAATAATGAAAGAAAGGTTATTCATTTATTAGAAAGTCAAACTAAGAAGTAGTACATTCCACATTTTTGCTGAGGCTTTACCCCAAGCAATGGCTCATTGTCTAGCCATCTTTTCATGCATTTCCCATCCCTCTGTCATCTAAGCACTGCTAACAAAAGACCAGATTTTAAACCACTTTACATTAGTACAATAATATTGATTTACTTCAGATTTTTTCTGAGCTTACATTATAAAAACACAATTAAATCAAACCATACAATTTATAATAATGAGCTTTTAATGCTTGATCATTTGAGTCACAGAACTTTGTCAAACATATTTACCCTCATTGTCTCTCCACGCATTCCAGTATGGACAGTTAATGAGCACTGCCTTGTAGTTCGAATACTTTCCATGACCACACACAAAATTTCCATCCTACTTTTTCTTGATTGATGGACTAGACAATGATCAAAGTTTATTTTTCTAAAATCAAGAGGGAGGTAGGAAGGAAATTCAGACACAATCAGCAGTTTACAAAGCAGCTAAGTAACTTTAAATCAGCAAATAAATCACCATAATGTCTGTTTCATAGCAGTAAAACAACTGACCAAGGAGATCTCTGGAAACTTAATATTGGTTTTCAGTGTTTGGGAACAGAACTAAAACATTCAAGGAAAGCCAGTATTCTACAGATATTAGAGAGGATATCTGGGACATCCTGGAAAATTCAAAGCCTGTCCATCTGACTCTGGTTTTAGTGCCATTAACTGAAAAAGCCCTGTATCACTTATAAACAATACTGAACACTCATGAAACAAGTGACTGTAGAAGAATTTCTACAAACAATGACAATTAGTTCTATAACACTGAATCTTTTTTTCAGGAGACTAGATTCTCTTCCCTCACCCCCACTTATTCATGATAATATTTGGAGGTTACAAATAAACTAGGAAAATAGGGAAGGAGAAGTTACAGATACAAAATGGCACGCACTTCATGGTAAATGCCAACAAGGTAAGAATATGTATTTGCAAATGCCAAATGTTGCATCATGCATAGTAAATAATTTACTGGGATGCACTGCTGGGATTCACTGGGATGACATTGCTACCAAGGGTCAATCAGTGAAATATAAAAAAAGAATTACACCTAGAATTAGTCACATCATATTTCTACATGTTTGAAACCTGTGCTAGCACCACAGGAACAAGAAGTTCCTTTGCAGTGTCCATAACTCAACAAGAATGTTGGTAGAAGAAACTTGCTTTAAAGAAAAGTCACAGAAGGTTATGAAAATGTAGGTAGATAAACCTATTTTGCTTTTTGCAGAAAAGGCTGTGTAACAGCTTCATAAAACATGGCAATAACACACATGGCTCCCTAGTTCATCAAAGGCAAGAAATCTTTTTCCTAAAACCTGAAGTTAGGTAATGTCATTCAAAGTAGATTTCAAATTTTCGATACTATGGTATAACACGATTTGGATGGACTCTTCCTTTCTGAATTTCTTTTTTTATTTTTTTCCTGAGACATACACTGTAATTCAAAGAATTCAGAAAAATTTTACAGCCTGTATTATTCAGGTCATGTGTCTAATCACAGTGATCCAGCCTGATACCCTTGAAAATATCAGATGGTGACTGCTACTGGTTGACTAAAAATAATCAAAACCAAACAACTTCAGACTTTCACCTTAACTGTATGATATGGAATTATGGAAACAGAAATCAAAACACAGAATTACAACCTTGTAGTAAGTTCTCTCAGTAATGTTGGTACTTCAACTTCATGTTTGGTCACTATGCCAAATGAAGCTTTAAAGGCAATAGAATCTGATCCAGCAACATCAAAACCAACATCATTCATTATCTGATTTCCTCTTCTGCCATTGAGCGAAACATCTGACTTGTCTTCATAGTTGAGCAACTGGTAGGACGAGACACCTGAGTAAAAGAAGATAACCTTTGTGTGATGATGAAAAGTCTGAACACAACATTTTCACATAGCCAGAATAAATGGTACCATTCCCACCCTGCCTAATTGTTTTGATACGAAATTCACAACTACATTGAGCACTTGTTTATTGGGGTTCCTACTGATGATTGATGGAAAGGGTACACAGGAGTCCTGGGGTTTATTAGAGCTATTTTCAATTTTCTGTGTTCATCATTATTCTCCTCAAGTACTTCCATGGAACTATGATGCTGATGTGTATAAACTAGACATGTAGTGTATTTTGGCTTTAATGACAAAGGTTCTGAAACCCAAAATAACTCAGTGGAGGCCATACAGAATATTAAAACAAGAAATAAAATGAAAGCCACTGTATAAAAAGTATTAGGGAATTCTGAATTTTGTCTAGATGCCATACAAAAACCCTAATTTTTCTTCATTTTTGCAGTACATGAATGAGACATGGGTCTGCCAGTAACATTAACTCTGCCCAGGGACTACATCAGTTTATTTTGAAGGAAAAAACAGATTAATTCTGACTCATTTTGCATTCAATTATTGTCCAACCAAAAGGCAGGTACCAAAACACCTCTACAAAAATGTCTTTGTAATATCAAATACATTTCCAGTACACTAACAGAAAAAGTACTAGAACACATTGGTTACCAAATTAAAATGAACACAGGGATTAGATTTCCAAATACATCTAAGAATCTGTGGTTTACTCCTTTTTTTTGTTTTTAATCCTTTGAAGATATTAGGATAAGCTGACATTATGAAGTCATCAACTATGAATCCTGGTTGTGTTTATTTTTAACCAAAAAGAAGGTTAATATATTTTTTCATAATTCTAAAAGGATTGAAAGTGCTTGTGTTTGTCACATAAAAAAGGAAATTCAATGACATACCTCCTTGCTTATGTTAAAGCACTTTCTTAATACTTTCTGCACACAACATTTAACCTTTACAGAAAAGGCTAGTAAGGTTTTGTGAGAATTTTTAATGAGATTTTGCAACCTTTTTCTCAGACTTTTTAATGAGATTTTTTTTTTTTCATTCAGGACAAGCCAGCTGACTTCTCCTGAATGTAAGACATAGGATTAAAATTTTTCTTATCATGCTTGTGTCCTGAAATCCCCTCTTGTGGGATCAAGTTGTATTTCCTGTGCTTATATTAGTTTGTCTTAGTAGAGTTTTTAACTGATGCATTTGTTGTGCAAGTAATATCATCAACAATTTTGCCAAAATTGACATTTAAAAAAAAATAAAGCAATGAAACTCTTTTGAGAAAACCCATATACATGAATTACACACTTTTCAAAGGAATGTACAGGAAGATACAGGCCAAATAGTTCAATTTTGCACCTCATAATTCTATGAGAATCTCCTCAAAATTTATGCTATGGCATAGAAAAAGTAATTTTAAAACAGTTAAGCTCTTTAAATACACCACAAAGATTGCAAGAGTAGAAAAAGTCTTATGAAAATCCAATTACACCAGTCAGATGTAATAGCTGTTTTCAAATGCTTCTGCCTGTGCAGAGCTCAGTTCAGCACCAGGGACTGCCAGCATGGAAGAGCTGTAGAACTGATTCTTACATACTTAAAAGTGAGTATGCAACAAAGGAGTACATTTCTAAACAAATTTTATGTAGCAATTATTCAGCATACATCAGTACATCTGTCAGGAATTGGAGGTTTGTGGGAAAAAAAAAGGCTTAACTGAATTTGTTTAATACTAGTTCAGAAAATATCAAGGCTTTTTAATATAAATTACTTTCTTTTTTTTACTCTTTTCCCAGAAAGTCCTTTTTTTTCCTTTTTTCTTACCATTTTGATTTGTACTTTTTTTTTCCTAAATATTTATTACATGACTAATGTTATTACCCATTTACTAAGGAAACATCATACTACCTGCACAGTTTAGACTATGTTTACTATGTCTGCTAGAAAACGTGCATTTTTCCACTTTGAAAAAAGGTAAAAATCTTACCTGCAGAAATTTCTTTCTCCCCTTGAAGAATGTCTTTTAATGTGAAAGGTGTTGAAGCAAATTTAGATTTTTTTGAAAGCAAACATTTTCTTTTTTTAATCACAAGGCTCAGAGGTTGGTATCTGTCAGCTTCACTGAGGCTGGGCACAGGAACTAATCTTCCTCCATCACCAACCTGTTTAACAAAGTTCTTGGTTGCAGCAGCAAACATATTATGACATTAGTAATGATAAAAATAAAAAACTCTGCATCAAGTGTAGCTTCCAGACATCGAGCCCATGTTCAATTCTTCTTATATTGTTCTTGCAAACAAATTACCATGCTTTGGGAAAAAAAATCTGTCAAACTGCTTTTTTTTAGACTTAGTTATATCTCACTTTTAAAGAATCAACAGCATCTTAGCTACTGAACTTCTGTGGTGTACTGCTTGAGACTTCTCTCAGAGACCTTCAGTTAAGCTCTCTAATTCTGCATGATGAATAATGAATTAACAGTGTAAACTGAGAGGGAAATGGTGCCCTTTTCTTGGCAGTTCATTGTCATTCTTCAAAAGACAAAATTTACTGTCACAGAAACAGAAAACTACCTTCCATAATCCTCAGCTTCCCATGAGGAGCTACTGGTGCACTGCTGTTTGTTGGGTCCTTGCTGCACTGAATTCTGATGTTTTAGCAGCCCCAAGAAAGCAGCCCAGGCGTGCTCTGGGAGGGCACTGGAATTACAGCTGGCTGAGCACTGGCAGCTCTGTGAGATGGTGTTGCCTTTCACAGCACTGGCATAACCTGCCTGGGAGAGATCAGCTGGGGCCTGAGCACTGTGCTGGCCTGGAGTGTAAGGTCAGAGCAGGCTGGGGGCAGGGGGAAATACCAGTGGGCTCTCATCATTTGTTTTTAATCTCCTATGGACTTAGCTGCCTGCGACCCAAGGGCTAGGCTTGAGCTGCATGCATTTAGCTCAGACTACTGAAAACATCACTAAATTGTGAAAATTATGCAAAATAACAGAAGTAAAATTGCAGAAAGTGAAAATATTGATAGAGGAATGAGGAGCAACTCAAGAATCCAAGATATAAAGCCCCAGGGCAAAAAGACAGAAAATTGTAAAGAGAAGAAAGACAGTAGAGAGCACTGTGGAGGATCCATGAGAGAGGCAGAAGGAGCTGACCCACCCTCATGTAAACAATTACTTGATTTTCTAGCAAGACTGATGAACACAGAACTGGCTAAACCTTGCAGGTCTTCTTCCAGAGACTCCCTTTGCAGTTACAGTAGGGAAGGCATCAGCCACAGGCTTGTAAAGTCACACTTCAGCAGCAATATTGTCCCTGGTTGCCAGGTGACAATTGGTTCCATTGGCTTTTTTTCTGAAGTAAGGTTTTTATGTGAAAGTATCATAAGGACTTTTTTTATAATATGAATACTTAATAATTTATCATGTTTCAATACTTCCATAATATTTTTAAAGGTTCAGAGTATCAGAAAATCCAACAAAATGGCAAAAAGAGGACGGCATTACTTCAGCTATTGAAGATGAAAGGAAAGGCTGCTGGATCGCTCTGCTCACTCTAGAGGGTGCTGAAAAATCAAGTCAGGTTGTATATAGACTTCGAATTGAAAGCATGGGAAAGGCTGCAATTAATTCTGGCTGTAATTCATACTACACTATCTGAAAAAGCCTGTACATATTTACTCAATCAAAACACATTAACAGAACTGAAAAGCTTTCAAAAGGAAGACCTGTCTAAAGGAACCTTAAAATGAAAATTGCCTGTTGATCTTTGGTTTAGATTAATCCTGTATATATAAGTTTGACAGGATGCTGTTTTTCTACAAATTGTTAAGACCAGCTGGCACTGTTTATTCAACATGCATTTGTATTTTTCTTACTCAGTATGTGGTCATAGATCATACTCAGTCTGATCTAGCTCTAATTTTGATAATGAATACTTTCATTTGATATGTTTATGTGCTATTCCTGTTACTCTAACACCCTATAATCCATCATAAATGCTTCAGCAGATGTTTGTGCTGTCCTCATGCCACAGATCAGAGAACAGGAGTCCGAGTACAGGAACATTGCCATGATCTGAAAACATTCACTCATTTTGCACACCCAAGTGAAGAAACATAAGGCATTTCCCTGCTCCTCCAGCACTAGACACTTTTGTACTTGGCACACCAGTGTACTTAATGGATTTCCAGCATTTCTGCAGTTCTGGCATGCTCTCATTTTGGGCAATGAATTAACTAAAATAATTTAATTTCCAAGTGCATAAGTTAGGCCTGAGTCACCACTGGAATAAAAAGATCTTGCCTTGGCTCCCCAAACTGTGCAGATGAAAATCCTTGCTCACATTTGCTCCCTGGGGAGGATCTGGGCTGAAATGTTCCATTCCCCTCAGCACAGAGCCCCTCTAGGGCACTGACGAGGCTCCCTCTGCACAGCCCTCCCCAGAAGAGCAAGGGGACTTTTCTAGCCTGATTACCTTCCCCTGAAGGGAAGAGCAGGAGAGGTCATTTCCTACACAAGATGAGTTCTGTTTTTTTCAGAGGGGGTGTTAGCCATGAAGTGGTAACATGGCAAGTACTAGCTATATGGAGTTGAGAATATTTTATGCCTAAATACTGTATTTTTTTCCTCACATCATATTTATAAAAACATCAAGGTTTTTTTTAAGAGTAAAACCTAGAGGACAATCCTGCTCTCTGCATGGTGTTGGAAGATGCAGAAGGTTTTGTGTAGTTAAAAGATAATTCCATAAGGATTTTTGGTTTAATATTAGATAGCTATCCTACATTATCCCTTGCAGGAATGTTGGTCACCTGTGTCCAACAGGTGTCTAAAGAGGCATTTATAATGTGATCTAAGGTAGTGCAAACTAGACATTTGTCCAAGGAAATGCAAATGTGGAATTATTTCATTATTTTCAATCCAGAAATCTTAAACCATTTGTAATCCACTTGAACTGATCTGACTCTAAATTATTTCTTGTCACAGTCAACCATATCATAAGATTAGCCTGATTAAGCAGTCAATTGAAGGGAGAAAAGAAATCTTAAGTGTTAACTGACTGGATAAACTTAGTTGATGTTTCACTTGAAAGGATTAAACCCACGATCTACACCAAATTATGCTGGTAATTTGTTTAATATCTTCTTAGTGTACAAAAGGATGTCATCAGTTGCCAGATCTCCTGGCAACTGAGCAGGAGTGTATCATGTACACTTCATGTGCATTTGAACTGTATTACCTTTACCTGCAGATCTCTGCAGAAGAACAAGTGCAAGAATTTAACACATAAAAAACAGCAAAAGAAAATGCTACAGAAAAAATTACTCACAAAGTTCTGTAACTCTCCAGCATATGGCACGAGTATTTCCCTAGAAACACAGGATCTGAGTGATACAGACACTGTTATATTTCAGGAGGTAACAAACGTAACATTTTATGGGGCAAAATATGGTTCTAATTACAAACACACTTTTTGGGTTTTTCCAACAAGCTGAGTGGGTTTAACAGCACTTGACTTCTTTTTTTCGTTGGTTTTGGGTTTGGTTTTTTGTGGGTTTTTTGGTTTTTGGGGTTTGTTTCTTTGTTTGTTTTTGGTTTTGAGATGGCATTTATCTAGAAATTCTCATGTATGAGCAAAACCAGCCAGTTTAATACCATGACTTACACAACAACTTCAGAGCACCTGTAATACAAAATCTGGTGATTGTTTTATATGCTCTTCCACACTTCTTTCAGAAGTTCCAGACCTTTGTTCACGGACATACAGATTACTTAATCTAGGTTTCCTGTGTCCATCTTTAGAGTGCATTAAATATCCCAGCTTTTTCTTCTTTGTAATTGCCCCACTATGAAAGGCAATGTTTTCAATGGAGAGATGGATGTGTTAACTGTGAAGCCTTCACAAAAAGGAATGCAGAGGAGTCCTCCAGGGACAGGTATGCTGAGGTAGTATGCTTGTATTTACACTTAGCACCTGGGGGAAGCAGGCAC
Organism: Haemorhous mexicanus; assembly: GCF_027477595.1. Taxonomy (NCBI): domain Eukaryota; kingdom Metazoa; phylum Chordata; class Aves; order Passeriformes; family Fringillidae; genus Haemorhous; species Haemorhous mexicanus. The sequence continues at coordinate 22,623,051 of NC_082348.1, read as the reverse complement.
ATCTTTCAGCTCTCAGTCTGGCAACTGACAGCATCTTTTTGCTCATTAAGAAGATATTAAACAAATGACCAGCATAACATGGTGCAAATTTGGGGTTTAATTGTTTCAATACCAGCTCAGTTTATCCAGTTAGTTAACCCTTAAGATTTCTTTTGTCCCTTCATCTTCCAGCTTTCAACTGTTACATAAACATTACTGTATACAACAAAGCTACTTTCATCATGTAGCATTATTAGCTTGTGAAGACAAATCTGGAAAAAAACCAAGCCAGTGTGACCAAAAGTAAACTGTTTAATGCTTCCTTTCCTTTGAAGGATGCTGCCCAAATGGCTAAATCTCTTTTAACCAGCATCTGTCAGTAGGTGTGCCTGTGTGAGAGGACAGCTTTGTGGGCTTGCCCATCCACCTGTATGAGAACATAGAACTGTAGATGCTGCTGGGCCACTACATCTGAAGAAAAGTTACAAAGCAAAGGATTTATCTGCTGTTATAACTCACGTGTCCATGCTAAGCTGTCTGATGGGTGCTGGTACAGTTACATCTATATAAAATTTCCCTCAGTCAAAGACATCTTGTTCCTTGCTGCTTCTCCTTATGTTTTAAACTGAGCAGCAGGACTGCTTTTATTTTTGGCATTGACACTAGCTGTTCTGTGATACTGGGCAATTAACCTCTGTCTGTGAAACTCACTGCATGTGGCTGTGCTAATGTGGCACTTCTCAGGGAAGGATACTGCAAGAGCTGATTATGACTATTACAAAGCACTCATAGATCTTTGGATACAGAGTATTTATAAACAGACAAGATTAAATCAGTGTTTGTAGGGCATGCAAGAATTCAGCGTCCTCTTTCATAATCACCTCTGAATGCTTATTCAGCCTGTTCCTTTTCATGCTTTCAAGACAAGAATATATCTTCATCTAGTTTCCTAATTCATTTTTTTTCCACACCTGTAAGGTAGAAAGTAATAGACCTGAGCAGTTTCCAGATAATAAACATTGTAACAGATGGATGACATATAAATTTTTTTTCACCAAACATGAAAAGTAGCCTGATATTGTTATTCTAGGCCTGATCAGCATTTAAGTGAAGTCAGCTCTTGAACTAGAACGGAAGAATGGATGTGCTCTTCTGCTCTTGAATTTCTTTGACTGCTAAAAGTAATGCAAGGCCCTCAGAAATAATTGTCTTTGAAGTTCCTCTTTAAGTAAGTTAACACCTTAAATTTTATCAGTTGAAAGAAATAACCCAACATCCTTACCAGAATTTATAGTCCACCTACAGTCCAACAAGTAACCTTTTGAGAATATTTAATTGTAATTTTTTCCTCCACTGACTTGTCAAAAAACCTGCTCAAGAAGCCTAGGGTGGTTGTGAAATTTGAGCTAGTAATTAGTTTCTTTTCTTTACCAAAAGAAATGTAGTCAGACACTTGTCAGGGAGAAAAGCAACTATATATTTGGTTTTGCTTTGGAACTTATCCTTGTAACTACAAACATAATCTAATGTAGTCTCATCACAGGCAAAAAGCATCTTCACAACAGATTCATGTCTGTAACATGCAGACATGTTTTTTTTCTGAATTTTTTATGTACTACTATTAATAGGCACTTGGGATATAGATATGGGATATACAACCTAACCTGTCTCTTTATCTACTCCAGGTTATATCTTAGACATAGCTCTCAGAAATAAAAATGACAGTCTAAATAGAAGACATTTTATTTGCTGCCCTTGAGTAAAATTAGACTCACTACTCAATTAAAATAGAGTACCTTCTCAGCTAGCCCCTGGTACTCTGGGTTTGAATGATATCTTTGTTTCATTTCTTTTAACCTGACTTAGTAATAATTACTTATCTGAAAAATAATTTTCCATATGAAGAGCAGTGTTTTTTTAACACTTAGACCAACTTAAATGTTTAGTAAGATCATGAGGACTTGAAGAACCACGCAGCTTGATATGTTGCTGTGCAAAAATGCAATGTATCATCATATCAGAACAGATTTTTGTACCAGCAGTGGAACTTGGAACAGCTTTCTGTGGGCAACTCCTTTAGCTGAGTCAGGATGAAATCCTGTCAATAGCTTCCCACACTGTCTCACTTCACCACACCACAGAGCCTACATGTTTGTGGTTATGAAGAAGCATCACCTGTCTCCTGCTTAGATTAAATCCAAACATGTAATTTACTTTCATACCTAAAGTAATAGTTTTGATGCTAAATTAGGTGTCAGGTTGCTTGTGCTGCCTCTCAGGCCCCTGGTGCTCTCTTCCCAAAGGTTTGCTAAGTTGATTTTTTTACCATTTAAGTAATGACATAAAACCTTTCACACTTCACTCATGCACAGTAATTCTGCTGAGCCACAGTCATCCAAAGCATTCAGAGATAAAGGACGAATCTCAGCTGGACAAAGGTGAAAGCAGAGCTGAGTTTCCCTCCTGGAATGGTTTAACAGGGAAAAAGCTCCTAGTGTGCCCCTTCCCACAGAGCACAGGTTTGGACAAGATGTGTGTGCTCTGACACAAGGCAGAAAGCGCTGCCATTCATGAAAAAAAGCCTCTTCCCTTCCTTTGCAGTTGATTCCACTCAGGCAGCACTCCAGACTGTTTGAACACTTGCTCTTTTTACAATGCCAAGAAATAACAAAAAATTTAATTTCTCCTCCCAACCAAATTCTTATTTTTCATTATGCTTTCATTTGAAAGGCTGAACAGCCGACAAGAACACATAATGGAAAAACCTCAAAATCCCACATACTGTTATTTTTCCAAGAGGCCAGAAAGGGTGGGTGTCAAGTAATTATTTTTTTTTCTTTCATTTCCATTTTTTTCTATTAGAGAACATCAGGAACAATTTTTTCTACACCCTCTCTCAAAACTTGAGAAGCATACTGCAAGCTCCCTTTAATCATAAAGAGAAAGCCGAAGTGAAAAAAAAGAAGAAAAAGGCTCTTATCAGCTGCAATATGAAGATATAACTAGGAGCTGCCAAAAAGAAAATTACATTCTTCGAGACTATATTTGGTAATTCCTGACAGATGTAAAGAAACTGCAAAGAGAATCACATGGGGAAAACTTTATGAAAATATTCCTGCAGTAAAAAAAGGTTAGAAAGGAAAAGCCACCATTTATGTGCTTTTGCTACCACTATCACCCACCTCTTCAAAATCAATCTGTAAAATATATATGAAGAATTTTATTATTAATAGTCAGTTGATCTAACTAGTTACAAGTCATTTATTCAAGAACCATTGCCTCAAGTGTTTCTTATATTAATAAATCAGAACACAGATGACAGCAGTTTAAACAGTGTACATTGAGATTTATTAGAACAAGCACTAATAGCAGCAGTGTACAGAGTGATGGAGACAATGTACTGTATGCACTGAACAATAGTAATTATACAATTGCACTTCTTCAGAGATCTATTAGAAAATGCTTTTCAGTAAACAGTTTCCCAAATCTAGCATTGTTTGGATTTGCCTCTGAGGAAAAGAAAAATACAAAAAATATGCTTTATCTTTTTTTTTTTTATTATTTTTTTTGGTAAGGCATTAGCAACATTCATTGGCAGGCTACACAAGTCATTTGTACATGCATTATCCAATTACATTGCAACAGGTAAAAAGAGCATCACGTTTCCTCAAAAATTAGAATTGTGTGTATGTTTTGGACACAATATCCTGGAAAATCTGACCTAGCCTGAAGGAAACAGATGACATCTTTTGTTACATTTTAGAGCACAACAAAAACTATAGCATAGCCAAATTCACTTTTGATTTCCTACCAGAAGCTGTAGGACCTCCTTCAGTTGGAGTTGGTATTCTGGGTATCGTGTTCACCACATACATCACTGGAATAAAGTCTTTGTTATTATTTCTTGTTTACTCTTCCCCCCACTACCACCTCCCTGAATGATGTGGCCAAAGGATGCTCAACTGTAATCAATATTAACTACTGAATGAGCCTGGGTTTTATTGCATGAGAGGTAGTCAGTGTGAGGCCTCATCTGCTCTCTGGATCACTACAACAGCACGTTCCAAACCAACTCACGAGTGCAGCAAAGACACAGAATAAGTGTTGCAGCTGCATTACATGGAAACTTAAAACTGTTTTATTACTGCCCTTTTCTGGCTAGGTTTAATCTCAGAAGTAGCCAGAGAACTCAAAATACCAAAAGAAAGCAACTCTATGTATGTGCTGAAGCCTAGACGGAGAGAGGCACTTTCTCACATTCATCCTTTCCTGGGCTAAGATTAAGAGTGTGCTCTTTGGCTGCCACCCCCTGCTCCACTAATCAGAAAGATCAGACTCCTTTTTTTGACTGGCATACAGTACTGACAACTCCCAGCTCTGGGCTGGCACCATCCTGGGGGACGCCTAGGGAAACAGGAACAGAGATTGCAAATATTCTTACCATGTAGCTTGCCAGAATGAGACATAATATGATGAATTGTTATTGTTTTGATGTACTGTTCTTTATTCCAAATGTCATATCTAATCGAGCTTTGCAGAGACATGAAGTTAACTTGTTTTTAAAAACTACAAGCTCCAGAGTAAGATTCCAAAATGCAAGAGAGTCAAAGGAAAGTCAAATATATTGCTCGGAGTGGCAAGCAGTCAAACCAATTGTATTTCACACATTTTATCTCCCACAACACGGCGCACATGTTCAAAATTAAGCTTAAGGGCAACTAGTTGAATACCTAGGCTTGACTGCACATTAGGCCTACAGCTGAAATAGATTTGGGCAGCTGGATCATCCACTCACCTGGAAGCTCACTGGGTTCAAGGGGAACAGAGTACCAACAGCAGCTCAGCCTCTGCGTGGGTGCTCATCTGGTTAAGCATGTAGGAATTAGAAATCAAGTGCTACAAAACCTGGGCACACCAGGTAAGTCAGTACCTTGTTTTCTTAGGAACGTCACTGTAGAGTGGTTTTATTTGAACTTAAGCATCTACATCTTTTAAACTGATGTGAATGAGAACTGTTTGCAATGTTAATGCTAAGTACACATTGATGCCTGTCAGAGTCCAAGCAGATGGAGCAGGAAAAAAATCATATGTGCATTGCTGATTAACTCCTGCAGTGAAATAAAAGTCTACAGATTTGGAACATGCAAATTATATCCTTTTTGTATTGCTCCTCAGCTCCTGATGTTTACTAATCATAAGCAATAAAACTGCTTTCCAGCCATAATCAGCTCATATTTGGAATCAGAATTAGTAAGATGTAAAGAATCATGAAGACATCCCAAACTTGTAAATAGTCAAGAACAGATGAATACATTTGCAGATTTGCAGGAAATCAAGCAAGAACAATTAACAATATTTTTTTAATGTTAAATTAGTGAATGTACTACAAAGGACCAAACTTATGCTTTAAAAATTGCTATAAGTAGCTTATATAATTTTAACTACAAATATCTGCAAATTAATTTTCTATTACTCAGAGTTATTTAGAAATTATGGTACTGATTTTTTTTCCAGTATCCTATTCTTTGTCATCTCATTATGGAAGTCCACAGCAAACTTTTGAGTATAAAACTGGGAGTGCTGCATGTGAGGTTTGATACTGAAGTACTCAAAGAACAATGCATTCTGCTACATTTGGGTAAACAGGTATATAAATGCTTCTCACTGCATTTCTTTCCCTTAAGTAAATTTCTTCTCTTGCTTTCAAATAACAGAAAAAAATTTATCTGGTGCATATAAGAACTCAGACCCTTTCTCACTACAGTCTGTTATTTCCCTTTAAAACAGACACTATCTTCCCACTACTCAAAAGTAGCACTGGCTCTGCATACTTCTAAAAAGCAACTTTTGCCTTTAAATTCATCTTAAAAACCACAAAGCAAGTTTCTGCTTGCCTTTGTACCTGACATAATAGCATTATCACAGCAGAAAGACTCTGAGGATCTCCTTTTACAGGTAAGCTACCCAAAGAGGTGTACAAGGAATCAACAGGTATGGTTTGTTTTGCTTGGTTTTGTTTCAGAATGAGCACATAGATACGGGCAATCAGCAAAGAATGCTCTTTCAGCTCTTTAGGTTCTGAATTTTGGCTTGCTAAAGAATTTGCACAGGGCAATCTACCACCTGAAAGGTTGTTACAAGCAAAGAAGCTCAGGGAGGCAGCATAAAAATAATAACTAATCTAAACCTTACCCTTCTAATGGTATTCTCAGAATATGAGCAAGGTAAAAATACTACCATCACAACATTTCATACATGTGCACATGGGATCTAATCACAGCAAAAAAGTGTGACATTATTCCCAATTTATAATAGCTTTGTGCAAATGTGAGAGAAAATACAGAATTCTTTGCTGTTGAAATACTGAGAAACCATAAATCACCAGTTAATTATATGAATAAAAGTACACAGAGACCCAGAGAAGAATCTTGCTACTGGCTGCAACAAATAAAATATTCAAACAGAACTATCATAGTGGTACAGAACTATTATAATAATCTTTCTTGATACTACAGTAGTTTCATTTTCTGATGGCTTTTCATATGCTAAATAAAGAATCCCTTCAGACAATCTAGCAGTAACAGATACAGAACAGGTGGTTTGCTATGTAATTCTGGGGAAGAAAATATTTCAGACATGAAGTGTTGGCAGCCTGACTTCTTACTCATTTTTCAGTAAATAACATAGACACAAATCCATAAACAAAGAAGAATCCCACTGGAAAAGCCAACTGATACATATTTTTGGCCTGAGAGTGAAATTTTAGTGGCCCACCCTAAGAAGTGGACATTTAGCATGACACGAACACCAACTTCTGCAGGATTTCAAACATGGTTTACTTTGTAAAAATCAAATTCCATCAGATTAATTCTTAGTGTGGAAGAAATGTTTGAAAGTAAGTAGTCTAGAAATTATTAAAAAGGAACGAGAGCAGTGTCTTCCCTAATTAGAGATAAAGCTTACTAAGGTAGAAGTTTGCATTTTTGCCTGCATACCAAAATACACTCATCAGCATTTATTTTTCTGCTCAGTCAGGTCTTCTATGAGACTCAGCAGAAAAGAAAATGTATTGTGATCTCAATTTGTTACACTGTATCTCAACCACTAAAGAATACAAGTAGCACTTATTTTAAAAACTAAATCGACTTATTTTCTAACCTCAAATTGGAATGACAATTTTCAATGTCAACTTCAAGACAGGGGATAAAGTAATTGTAATATATTTATTGTGATCCAATCTCAAAATATTTTATAAAATATTAGGCAAACACAAGGACAATAGAAGATATAATCTGTATTTCTTCCAGACAGTTAAAGAAGCTATCCTGAATTTTGCTTTCCCAGGAAAATACTGAGGATTAACCTTGCATTCACTATGTCAACATTACTATAACATTCCTTGTTCAGGTGACTTTAACAAAGAAAGAGAGTGTTCAGCACAGGACTACGGGACAAGAAATCTGAGTTTGCAGTTCTGACTCAACCACTGATTATTCCTGGTGGACGTGACAAAGCAACCCTTGGGACACAAGCACAACCCTAAACAGAGATGCAATTTCAGAACAAGAGGTTGCATGTGTAGCTACACTGACTGGCACCAGAAGCAAGGAGATCAGTGAAGAACAGTTCTGGTTGAGTATTTGCCATTGTGTTCTGCTCTTGCAGAGCACATAATTTTGATTCTCAGAGAATTTACCCAAATCTGAGTTTCTGAAGGAAATTCCTCACCTCTTCCCATTTTGCATGCCGAATGTTCTGGGCCATACACTAGCATAAGATACCCTCTTTCACTAATGCAGACCCCTAAAGGTAGCAGTCAATATGAAAATACATTTTAGTGTTTCACAGGAGACATCTGAGTCATTGCTCCAGGAGAACCAAGAGGTAGCTTTACCATACTTCAGTGAATTATTCACAGGTCAGAAAGAACATATTCCACACTGCTGATTATATATTCAGACTATGTAACTCTCTTTCTTGTCCGAGTTAACAAGACATCTTCAGCCAAATGCTGGCCACAGTAATTTTTTATTTATGAAAGGAGTAAAAACTTCCCTTCACCTTCAGCATTAATTCTGAGCAAATGTCTCCAATCTTCCCTTTTTTCATGCTACCATGGAGCAATGGAAAGAAAAATGGTATTAAGATAACCAGCCTAAAATGAATTCAGCAGCTCTGCCTACAGTTTAATTCCTACAAGTTAGAAAACTTTCTCTTTGTTACATCTCACACTGACACAGCTTCTGTGACAAGTTTCACCATTCTGCACTGTTGTCTCTCCCTTGCCTTTCTTTTCTGAGTTTTGACAAAGATTGCAAGGAAAGTTAAAAAGAAATTTAAAAAATTAGAGATGGTGAGTTTATAGTACCACAAAATTTGACAAAATAGGAGGCTGGTATATAAAACACAAGTACATCAATATTACTTTTTAAACTTGCAAGAAACTGTATTAAAATCCTTCTATAAAGATACTTTCCAGTTTCATAAAAGAATTATATCATTTCTACTAAAGCAAATGAATAAAGGTTTTACATACCCTAGTTTAAGAGTAAATAATGTATTTGCTTTTGTAAGTAGATTCCTTACAATATATAATACAAAAATAAGATAAATTGCTGTAAATGTGCAATTTCTCCGATCTTACTCAGATTTGCAGCATTCTCCTGGGTGCCAGTTACTGTTGTAATGGAGCTTATGGAGATACTCTCACCAGGAATAATTATACCTTTATTAACACTGTCTGGATTCTTCCATTAAAAAAAAAAAAAAAAAGAAAAAGAAAAAAAAACCCACACTTTCTTCACAAAAATACTGACTGGTATCCAAATTACCATAAAAGTAACCAGGAATGCTGAAGTAGAAAATTATACTAATTTTTATACTAAATATACCTTGAAAATATCAATATACGCACTGAAGTGTAAATTTAAGTTTTACACAGTTTTGATGACTGTTACTTAAAGACTGAGAGAAAGAAAAAACAAGGAAGTGTTTTTCAACCCCAGTAGCTGCCAAGGTAAGTGGCTGGGACATAGCAAATTTCCTGAGCTTTCCCATGGGTCTGTGTATAACACAAGGTTACCAGTGAGGCCCTTCCAGTGTTTCTGATACCTTTTGTCAATATTAATCCTATTCCCCCAGATAGGAGGTGGGCAAAACTCTCTAGCTTAACCACTCCTATTCATTTTAGCATATGAATACAAATACACTTTCAGATGGATTTAATCTGAAAACCTCTCCTCTGCTTTAATTATGCAGCTCCATTATTACTAATGGCATGTAAAAATGTTCATTCCTCAGATTACAACTGCTGCCATCACGTGTAAAATAGCTATTGTTTACTGTTGCACCAGAAAATGTCTGAAATCAGTAAAACAAGGAGAGCACACAAACATTCCCTTTACTAGTGAGAGCAAGTTTTGCAATACAGAGAACGGATGTATTCAGCCCTCTTGGTTACTGTGCAATTGCAAGTGAACCTCACCTCCCCTCCAGGTCATTTCTAAAAATTCTGGTTTTTTGAGGAGCAGCCCACTGTAAGACTGGAATTGTGCTGGGCTCCACTGGTGAGAGGAGAGAAAATCCCATTCCCTCCATGGGGAACAGAGGACATGGCCCAGATGCAAGGTGCTCACAGGTGCCCATGGGGGCAGGACCAGAGCTGGCTCCTAGCTTGCCTTGAGGTTTGTGTAGTTTGTTTCCACAAAGCACTGACAGTGCTCAGTAGGGAATTAAGGATAACATCTTTCAACACTGAGCCATGTTTACATACTGCAGTACTTGACATATGCCTGGCATGTGCTACTCACATAAAACCCACAGGTGCCATACAGGCTTATTCAGAGTCAGAAGTTCAAAAGGGTAACATTATTTGTATGATGAAAATACTATTATAATGGAAATTGCACTTTTAAAGCCAAATACAAAAAAAGTTTATTTCATGCAACTTACATCTGTCTAAAATTAGAATGGGTGCCTAGATGACTTTTTAATCACAGTGATGCTTCATGAAAATCAACTCAAAAAATCTTTTCCTGTGAGATAAAATTTTCTAATATGCCAAAACTCTGCCATCTTGGTAATACTAATCTAAAATAAGAATGAAGCTATTTAAATCTTTGTAAGACATCGCATCTGATGAAAATAGCTACTATTACCCTATCATATCCAAAGTACCAGAACAAGGAAGAAATTAAGGTTCACTTTTAAAATGTTAATAGAAAGTACAGTTCATTATTGTGAAACTACAGTATTGTGTATTTTTTATACAGAAATAAGTGTTTTGAGAAAACAAGGAGAAAAGCATATGTCTTTGAAGCGAAAGAACTTCTTAAATTGCATTAAAAGTTTTATGTGTCAATGATTTACACTAATTTTCAACACTTACCAAGCATATAGCAATTAAATCTACTGAGCTGGATAGTGTTTTTCATGCCTTTCAAAAGGAAATGTTGCCTGGATGAATGGAGTGAGCGGGGCTGAAAACTGCTTGAAGGGCACTCAGTGCCCAATGGTTTCTGCCCTGCTGGCAGCCAGCAGTGAGGACAGCCCTGCAGGGTCAGTTCTGGGGCCATGTCAATCAACATCTCACCAGGGACCTGGACAAGGACACGGTGACACGTGATAACTAGCGCACAGATGATGACATCAAATTAGGAGGATGAGATGGCAGGCCAGAATGCAAAGCTTCAACTAGAAGGACCCTGCTCAACTTGAGGACTGGGCCAGGAAACACTTCACAAGGTTCAATAGAAATGAAAAGGTCTGCTCCTGGAGTGGAAAAATCCCGCGTGTCAGGAAGAGATGTCTGAGCAGCAGCCCTGCCAAAAACCAGACAGCATTTTCATCAAGTGCCAGACTGCAGAACAGCCAGTGGTGCACTCTCCTTGCAGCATGGAGAGCATGGGATACTCAGCTCTGCACTACACAGGCAGGGGAGCACAGTGCAGAATTGGGCATCACCATGCCCTCTCACTCAACGCTGAGAAACGTCACAGGTTGACTAAAAACTATAATTTGGATAGAAGCCCTCATACCTATCCACGTTAGAAACAGCACAAAATACTCCATGATGTCTGCCAATGTTAGAGAAAAATGCTATACCAGATTTTACACAGAATACAAAGAATTCTGCACTATGAGAAACTGCTTCGTGGTACATCTGCTTGAACTTTTTAATTTCTGATATAGACTGCAAATACCTTGTGTTGCATCATTTTGTGTCTTTTCTACTTACTAAGTAACTAACTTAACATCCTCTTGGCTTAGAAAGTGCCTTCAATAGAAAGATTTTGCATTTCACTGACTTTCTAGAATTTAGAAATGTTAGCGTTATTTTTCTTTCAATGAACATCAAATGAACAATTGTAAAAAACAATTCAGTGACAGCATTTTTAATGTCCACCAAGTTTCAGTTTACATTGCAAATAATGGCATTCACAGAGCACTGCCAGAATGCTGTAAAACTAAAGACCTTCCCTTCTGTCTGTATTTAAATTAAAGATTTGAGGACATGCAGTTCTGTCCCTCAGGTGGGCTCGCAGTCATACACAAATAATACTTCCTCATATCACGGTGAACTGCACACAAGGACTGGAGCAAAGGATGGGCAAATCTTTAATAGAGTTGGCTTTAAAGAAAATTACACAGAATACTTAATTGCTATTTTACACACAATGTGCCAATTTGATTCCTAGCATAATGTTGTTATAGCAAGCAGAACAACCTTAACCAAATATTATTTAAAAAACCAACTTGGATATATTTTCTTTTTCTTATAATAACAATTGCAGAACTAAAGAATAAATCAGACTAGGTTCAACTAGGAAAGAGAAAGATAACATTCTTTGAATAACTTAACATTTTCTTTGGAAGAAATCCCATTTATCTACACAGGGATTTTTATACCAAATTCTTATTAAAAATTCATGTGCATTCTCAATTCATAAAAAGTCTAGTTAATATTTTCTGTAGGTTTTCATAGTTCTGATAACAGAAGTGTGTGAAGAAATTGGAACTGATTAGCAGCTAGTTGCCCTGCCAGTTACTTTGCTACACCATCAACAGGGAGGTCTAAATTAATACTAAATGACCAAAGTAATCTCAGTTGTATGGGGACCTGACTCAGAAAAAGGAAGAAGCAGGCTGAGAGCTGGGGATGTGTGGTAATGAACTGACAACTGCTCAAGCAGCTCTGCTGGCAGATCACATACCTATCTAGTAATTTTATTTTTGGTCTCAGGACTGGAATCTTTAATTTAAAAAATTGTATGTCATGTATGGGCAGAAAGGAATACAGAGTCTGTGCATGAAATCCAACCTATCACCAGTGGTGGGATGTGTAACACATGCACAAATGGAAGACTAGATCATACCATATGGAATGTAGCTCTTATCTAATAAATTACTGTTTTTTTCTTTTATTAAGATCTGCCCTCCTATTGTTTAATGTGTCAGAGATCTTCAACTAGAAAGTGCCAAGTCTTCTCCCACTTATAATAACTGAGGCTTAGCAACACATAAGAGACTTTTTTAAATCAAAAAATATAGAAACACTTTACGAAAAAATGTAAAGTATATTTTGCACAAAAGCTGTTTTGGCAACACAAGTAGAAGTTGTTAGCTATAACACATGGGAGCCTCTGCCATACTCTCAAACATAATTTTAGACAAGAAAAGTGGATGGGGAAAAAACAGAGCCAGGAAAAATAAACAGTGTGTGTGGCAGAAAGCAGTTGCATTTACAGTACTATCCAGCTTCTGGAGAGAAGCCAGAGACCTTTAAATGAAATCTTTCTGTGCTTTTAACACTGTTGCAAAGCTTCAGGGATTTCTAATCGTATAAACAGTTAGGGGAAAATGAAATTCACCGAGAGATCTATGTCCAGGCAGTACTAAATGTGATGACTGCATCTCAGCATCAGTCATTTAGAATATGAACTTTCTGACTAGCAACTCATATGCATTTACCAAAATTGAAATTCAACCAGCTGGCAGTTTCTTTTCAGTTTGATTATACAGTCAGCATCCCAAAGCTAAAGCATGTACAGTAGGTCTCATACCTCTGAAATACAGTTAGATGTTTGGTTATCTTTTGCTTTCAAATAATGCAGGTCTTCCAGTATTTATATTGTGATAAAATTCTAGAGCTTTAAAAATCTGCCCTTCACACAAGCCTAAGCATAGATATTTTAAAATTACTTAATGTACATCTTCATATTTTGTTAAGGCATGAACAGTGGCATATGAATGGGAACAGCTTCCAGAAAAGCATCTTTTTGACAAAGGCCAGTCCAAGCACATCACACCAAAGGACTAACCTGAAGCCAGAAATGACAGTGCTGTGACCCAAGAGTTTTTAACAAAAATAGTTGAAACAAAATGGAATTTTTTTCTCTTTTTCCTTTTTTTTTTTTTTTTTAATTTAAATTGTATTACTCTTAATGTCTGTTTAAAGCACCGGTTGCAGTTTTGCGCTCACCACCTCTTCCGAGTGACTTTGGATATCTCATCTGCTTCTTTATTTCTGAATTTTCAGCGTATGAAACTTTAAAAGGTTTCTGTTTCCTTTTTTTCTTTTTTTTGTTTTTTTTTTTTGGAGTTTTGATGGCTGCTGCAAAATTAGAAAGATTCAGAAGTGGTCAGGGGCCTGGTCTAATGCACTTCCAAAAGTCCATTATAAAGATGAATATAAATGCATGTGATATGGTTTTTCCGTAGACCCACAAACCACGCTTAGCTATAAGAAACATATTGTGCATAGTTATTTTTTTTCTTCAGAGTGATATGTTTACTAGGTCTACATTCTCAGTTTACCAGAGTACAGGAATGTCTACTTTACTAAAGCCAGGATCCTTTCGCAGTTCCCAGTAGGTTTCATTGGTAACCCAGGCTTCCCTTTGATTAGCGTCAATAACTTTTCTGTAGAAAGGGGAGAAAAAAAAAAAAAGAGAGATAGACAAAAAAAGTTTTTACCTTAGATATTACTCTTATGCAATACAAGATATACTCTTATGCAATATAATTATAAAATCAAATTCCACCCTTTTCTGATCTAACCCAATATTAAATCAAATTTTGTATTTCTAAAGGACACAAGAACAGTCAGAAATTTAAAAACAAATCAACCTCTACCTATATCAAAAGCAGAAGACAGAGAAGACAGCCGAGACTGAAAATCTGTTGTTTGACCTGTGAGAGCAGGTCTTAGAGCCACCTAAAACCCATTTGTTCACTACAGATTCTGATTATGTGAAGGGGATTATCCAACAGATATAGCTTACCGAATGTAAGCCTTTAACCAATTTTTTTTCTCTCTGCATTTTGCTTATATTATGCTCTAACTCCATCAAGAACATTCAGTCTTTTCACTTTTGATTCCCCATATTAGACATGAGGCTACTTGACATGACTATTCCTTGTTTCAGAAGAACACTTAATTAGAAAACAGCCAACAAAAACCCCTTTCGTTCAAAAATGAATATATTTTAAGTGTATACATATACATATATATTTATCTTCATCTTGTAGATATATATATATATATATGATGTTGCTGTTCAGGTCACACTGTATTACTTGTTTAGGCAATGATTTAAAATGCCCCTAATTAAATTTTACATCCTAATATTATACTTCTAATTCCACTTCAGCAGGAAGGCTTATATAGCTGAGGCCAATTATGAGAAAATGATCATTCAATTATGAATCTTAACTGTGTAAAAATTGCTTCAGAGAAGCAGATGTCAGATATCTTATTATCTTCCTTAAAACTTTCATGATTCTCAGTCTGTGCTGGTGGTAATTCTTGTAGTACTTCATCCAGTTACACGCTGGAAAAGAGACTTACTACTGAAATGAAAAGACTCACTTAAAAAACTTGGGTACATATTCAATGCCGTTTTCTTCCATGTACCGCCTCCGAGCTCTCTGGAGTTCTTCTATTCTTTGTTTCTCAGATGCTGCTGCTTCTATATTTCCTTCCTCCAGAAGCCTGTAGGGACAACAGCAGGCTGTCTAGCAATCACACAGTGTCTAGCCCAGGGGATTTTCCAGCACCCATCATCACAAAAGGCAAGCAGAAGCCAAGTGTGTTGTCAGTGCTGTACTTTCAGATCCAGCCTGAGATGCGACTCCCCAGCTACGCGTACCCGACCTACAGCCTGAGGCACACACTTTGTTCAGCAACTCCAGCACATCACAAACACTGAAGGACTATGAACTGAGGATTCGGAGGGAATTAGTGATGCTTCCATCCATAGCAGAAGTGCAGAGCATTTCAGAGCCTGTTTTTCAGTTTGTCATGAGGAATATGCCCCAGGGTTGCACCATGGCTCTACGGCATCAACAAGAAGCTTTCTAATTTCCCTTAGCTGGGTTAGGCAGAAATTTGAGTGCAATACTGACTGTCCTCTCTACTAGCAGAATCCTCCACAGCTTAATTCAGACTGCAGTGAAGATACAGACAGAAATCAAGACTCAGCCAAACTCAGCCTTGAGCCCACCAAATATTAAATGTATAAATAAGCTTTCTTGCCTTTGATCTGGCCTGAATCGTGCATCTGTTGCAGGAAGAAGATCTTTCAGTAAAGGATCTAATTCATTGAGCTCAATAGCAAACCTTGTGAAGCCGTAATAACGCTCATAATTGGTCGGCATGGAGCCTGAACACAGACAAAGAAAAAGGCTTTTAAGCTATTACTCTAAATATGCAAGAGATTCCTTTATTTATAAACTTTTAACAGAAAAATAGTTAATATATTTTACTCTTACAGTTAAAAAGCATCAAAAGCTATTCTCTAAGTGAAACAAAATTCACTAAATATTAATATCAACTGCTTATCCTGCAGAGATTGTAATTACATGTTAATAGACTCAAAGCTTTTATGATCTTCCTCCCATTTTAAATAAAAACTAATGTTTTCAAGCTTTTCAAATTAAAAACAGTTTGCTCATCCCCAGAAAGCAGGTCAATCAAATGTCTGTCTAAAACCTAACCTTAACTGATCTTTAGAGTTCATTTTGGAACTTAGCATACACAGCCTGATTCATCACTACAAGGAGTCAGAACAGACACTGTAAAGAGCAGAGTGCAAAGTACGGTTCGAAATGCCAAAAATAAAAGGTAGGATTTAAAATTCTAAGAACAATAATTCCTGGACAATGCATGTATGAAATATACAGGTGCAAAGGATGACTGATTCAACCTCAGGCCTCTAAGCAAGCAGGAAGCTGAAATCAGATCCTGAAAGTGCCAGGTGTTCACCATCTCTGAAGACCAATCCTTTAGGCTAATAAAGCAGAAGGACAACAAACCCAATAAACCCCTATTTGGCGAATCCAAAAAAGTTACCCTGCTCTCTTCAGAAGGCAGACAGGCCAGCCCAGATGCCAAATTTTTAAATTAATTTTATTGTCCTGTTGACCCCAAGGTCCCAGCACATTTAAACAGGAGTCAGACTGAGATGTAAAAGATTTTGTCCTGTAAGAACATTTCCATTTACCATTATTATAAACCCATGTAAATTGTTGTTTGTCTAGACAGGGATTTGAATTTCTCTAGTATTATTTTGTGTATTTAAATTTGTGTAGGCTAAAACAGCTTCAGACCTTCCAGAATTTTTTACAAGCTTCTTACCTGGCCTCCATATGCATTTGGCTGAAGGTGCAACCCCACAATAGAGGCCTTCATGCCACTTTCCAAAAAGGCGGTGAACCACCTTCCCTTCTTGGTCTATCACAACGCCCTGGACCTCATTTACATTTGAATTCCAGTAGTTCACCTGCAAGTTTAACCAAGAATTACTAGCTCAGACTGCTTTTCCAACAACCCATGGTAACAATACCCACAATTAATGTCTCTTGGCCTGTGGTGCCAGCTGTCCAAATTCTGTGTTGGGACAGCTCACCTGGAACTAAGAATACCAAAATTTGAAAATCATATGGTTCTAACACTTACTGATTGATTATAGGAGAAACACTTGTGATGTGGTTTTGACATAAAAGCATTTAAATTAACTGCACACCTGGGAACTACATTCTCATTCATTAGCCCAAATCCCTCACAATTCTGGAAAAATGACATTTTGCCTGTCAGAGCCAGCTAAAACTGCTCTTCCTACACGAGGAGGTATTGAATATACCTGTACTTGTATATGAATCCTTTCATGAGTGCTGAACACTACTGTATGCAGCAGGGAAGATATTCAGCCAGTATTACATGTTTTTTTTTTCTGTTTCTCTTCTCTGTTTTGCTTTTCTTAGACACATTCAGCTTTTACACCTTCATCCAAGAGCCAGTTGCCCATTCTCAGATTATCCAACAAAACATGACTTTCAGATTTATGTTGACATCCCATTGTTAACACTAAAATGGAATCGATGTCTTTTGTTGCAATGTGAAGACAAATTTATTTTTAGGGAAAATACTTGCTAGTAAGACAGCTATATAAACTTCTATTTTAATATCCAGGTCCTTGCCTGGATATTAAAATACTATGAACCAAAGCAGCAATAAATAATGTAAAGAGATAAAATACTGACTGACAAATTCTAGTAGAAGGAGAAGCAAAATAGCATGGTAGTGTACAGTGACTTTGTGTTTTCATTGTGTTAATATAAAAAAAAAAAACATTTGACATTTCATTTTTAATCAAAACCCAGCAGTAGCACAGCCCACAGCTATACAGCAATGGAACACACTGACATCAAATGTTCAGAGGAGTAGAATCATACTAATTGACATAGCATTCTCATTTGACAATTTGCATTTTATGAGTACTGATAAAAGGAATAAAAGATAAAATGTGGAATACGGACTTCAGGAATAGTGAAGAAACAGCTTGATGTATCCTTAAATTACACAGTTATATGAATACAAGATAGATATTACCATCCATATGTTACCTTGACAAAAGTGAGTTTACAAATACAAACACTGCTTTTTGTGTTTCTGATAGTTATCTCTCCGTAGTGCTCTATCCATCTCCTTCCACTAAGAATATTATGTATGCAAGTAGTGACTTTGTTCCAGACATAGTAATCTCCATACCTAAGAACAGATTAAGAAGTAGTTGGTAACATCTATTCATCATGATCATTGCAGAAAAAAAACCAAAACATTGTTCCTTTATTGTAAAAGCAAACCACATTGCCCAAAACCACCCGCGCAGATGACAAAGTCCTGTATCTGGTTACATCACTAATCCTCCTTAGAGAAACTCACCTAAGCTCCAAGGCACAGAACTACAGAAAGGACCACAAACAAACTCATTATGAGGCACTGAAGCCCTGCATGGCCTATCCACTGTCCTCAGAGCATGAAGTGCTATGGCCACAATTCCTATAGGGGCAGGACAGTGACCCAAAGATCAACATAAGGCTGAACTGAGACTATAAGCAGAAAATGCAATTAAATCACAAATAAAACAAAATAAATATGAAAATCATATGAAAATCACATTACAAGTGTGGGAAATTTTGACAGGAGATCAAGGAAAGGAAGTAGGAAGCCAGGAGAACACTGGCACATGATCCCTTTGCCTTTGTTACAACTATCCAGTCAGAGCATCTCTAATATCAAACAAGAGAATAAAACCAGGGAATTATATGATGCAAAGCACATTCTCCTTCAGAGTTTAAGGGAAGGCATGAAGACAGAAGACAAAGATGCTTCAGAGTGCATTTACTTCAATTTTATGAGATGGATAAAGAGGTGAAGTGATGCTGTACTGGTAGAGGCAGAAAGAAAGGCTGACTGCATTCTCACTACTCTGCCAACATCTCCATACAGGTATGGAGAATATACTTTGGTTTATCCTTGTTTTGAAAAAAGACCTTTCATGATCTTGTTGTTCTGAGGGAACACTCAGTGGCATCGAGAGCCTTAGGACAGCACCAGCTGCTGACAGTCCTGCACTGCAGCCTTGTTCTGAACAGCTCATCACTGCTGTACACATAAAACATGGGCTCTCTCTCCCAAAACATTTCTATCCCCCTCTCTCCGTCACTTTCTAGACTGTAAATTTTTCCTCCAAAACCAAAAATGGATCTTCAGGCTCAGAAATGTTCCAGCAGCCCCACCTGAACACTGAGAGATTAGCTGGGCACCAACTCTCACCAGTACAATCCACACAGTATCTGCTTACCCCAACCCATTCACAAGGCAGCACAGACTGGAGTGCACCAAAGGTTGAAAACAAGAGGAGAGTAGCTTACTTTGGAAGAGTCACATTCAAGGTTCCAACAGGCAGAATTTCCATTGATTTCCCCCAGAATTTGTTTTTCCACCTGATATCTGAATATAACAGTGAAATACTTAAAACACTGGAACGACCAAGGTCTCCCCCTTGCACTGATCTGTGTGGCACCAGACCATCTGTGCTGGACTACCCAATTCAAAACAGAGCAGTAGATAGTATGAATTTGCCATGAAAATACTAAAGAAAAAAATACTAGAAAATTACATTAGGTCACAAAAACTAAATGTAAGTTTAATTAAGAATCGTGTCTGTGCTGCATGATTGTCAAATGTCTTGTGCAAACATTCAATGCAAATTAAAGACATACACCAGTAGGTACAAGGAAAGAAAGAGTCATTTTTTCAACTGTAAAAAGAACTGCTTGTGTTTGTAAGAAACTTTTAAATGGGAGAGTATAAACAGGCTGCAAACGAAGGGGAAGCTGTAACATGTTTGCTCACTCTTAATGAGAATTTGGAGTAAAACAGATCATCAGTTTATAATGTCACTTCAAAATAATAAGTACAGAAATTCTGAGTAAGTTCCAAATGCAGAGCTCAGCTTTCACAAAGTTTTTACTTTACAGTAAAAAAAGAGTTATGTACAATAAAAAAGGAGTTATGCTTTTAAATTAGAAAGTATACCTTGCCAAAACACAAAGTTTTTCGATTCACAGTGACAGGCCGAAATGGGAGGATGGTGGCTAACCTGAAACACAGTTTGGTTGAGTCAAAAACATTTAATTTTCATTCCTAAGACAGTATAATTGTTATTGCAATATGAAAATACTAAATAGCTCATGTTCCTATACAGATATAACAGATACAACTTAAGTGATTGTTCTAAAAACAGTTCCTAGTGATTTCTATAAAGATGTATTCCTTCTAGCCTTTAATGAAGTCCTCTCATATTAACAATATTTATTTACTTCTAAGAAAGCAAAGCATTCCAAGTAGAAAGAAAAATGGGATTATATATAAAATGAAGAACAAAAATGATAAATCTAAACAGGAGTGTCTATCTAGAAACAAGGTTTACCTGCTCTGAGAAAAATCGAAATCCTTTGTCTTCTCTAATACATTCATAAGTTTCACCAAGCACTGGGTTAAATGGCTTGCTTCCTGCTCTAAAGTATGTAGAGGCATAGCCTGATGCTGCAAAGGCAGCTATGAGAACCTGTAAAAATACAGACCAAACATGTGAATAGGCAGACACTTGAGTATGTGCCGTCACTGTGTGGTACCACACAACTCATTCTGCTCAGAGTGACAGCTGGAATAATGAAGCATGCCTGAGAGTGAAACCATGCATCCCAGCCAGAACCAGTATAAGCTTTATGTCTTCTGTGGATATAATTTCTTTTTCTTCATGGCCTCATTCAGTCTTTCAGCAGTCCCTTAAAATGACAATCTGCACATGACACAGTTTTTCTGCCTTTGACCAGGCTTATAATTAGTGACCTGAAACAGACCCAGCTCTAGTCCTTCTTCCCATGAATAAATATTATTTAATAAATTCTAATTACAAGATCACATACCATTTTCCTATGGGAACTATTTTTTTTAGTGCCAAACATAAACAGCTCCCACTTGGGATGTTCTTAGCATAGAGTTATCTCCAAATCTTCCACACATATGCAGCCTTAACAGACAAGGGGGCTCCCTTGTCTATATGTACAACCACAATTTCATCATCTCTAAGCCAGGCCTGACTGACAGCATTAAGTTAAGTGGCATGCCATGGTTATTTAGTTTACAAGGTCCCATTTTCAGAGTTAAAAAAAAAAAGACCACATCAGCCTGTCAGAAGCCCAAACAAAACTTCAGAAAAACAACAGAAGGATAAAAATGAGTCAGCTATTGGCAATATGCTACCAGTGGGGCAAATCTTAACCAGGTTCCCCCCTCCTCCTGCTATTGAGGACAGAGCCCTCATGTGAGGTTTTGTGTGCTTTGTTTCTGTTTTCAGATTAATTTCAACTTCCTTTTCAATTTAACTATAAGGCACTGCAGAGAAACAAAGGAGTTTACTACCCTTGTGATACAGAGAGCAGTGTGGAAAAAAAAGGTTTCCCCTACTTTTGGATGCTTATTGAAGATAGCAAAGTCCTGCTCTTTCAGAGAACAGTGAACAAGCAGTAACATATTCACAGCACTCCTGCCAGAAGCTTTGGGCAGGAATGCTGTGAATATGAAAGGAATTCAGCCTTTTCCAAGCAGTCTCATATGCTTTGGGTCAGGTGTGCAGTTTGCATTTTTATGGCTGCTGTTTAAAGATTTGGCTTCTACTCCCAAGTACTGCAGTAGACATCTGTAGCAGAGAAGGGGATTGAATCCACACTTCCAAGGAAGCTTTCATCTGCACCATGGCTTCTCCTTCCAGAATTCTCCCTACTACTCCAACACTGACCTTCCAAACTAAGGCAGCAATCAGTCTGCTTTACTCATTACTCCTTACAGAATCTCCCTCCTCTTGTGAGGGACAGAATCACAGAATACTCTGAGTTGGAAGAAACCCACTATGATCACCTCCTGAGACTTGTAAGAAAGCAGAATGCGAGGAGGAATAATTCAACTCCCTTTCTCAAGATAGGTTTAACTTCTTCAGTGTTTAGGACTCCTCACTCTCCTGCAGACCTTGTGAACACAGCAGTTCAGGGACTTGAGTGTGTGATTGTGTGACATCCAAAGGCAACCTCTCTTCTCCCAGTTATCCACTGCGTTCCCAAAGCATGGCAGGGAACAGCAGACATCTTCAACAGCAGCACTGCTAACTACCCCTTACAGCCTTTCCCTGTGTTTTCTGAGGAAAAGGAGACAGGACAGATCAAAGCACCCTGAGAGCTGAGCACAGGCTGCTGGCTGTCACACTTACAGGGGAGCCCAGGCAAACTTTGTTCTGGTGTTTTGAAACTTCTCTCCTAGAAATCGCCTTATTCACACCTATATTGATCATAAGGCAGTCACAGACTTGATTAACTCTTGAAGGCTGCTGGATTTGATTACTGAAAGCCAGGAAAGGATGCTGCAGGGTTAGAAACTGCCAATGCCTACATGCACAGTCATGGAGTGTGAGATCAATCTTAAATAAATGAGTCACAACTACAGGACTTGGTTTGAGTTTTAGAAAAACCCCGCAGCCTTGTCCAGATCAAACCTACCATCTGTAACTGTTCACAACACTTTTCTGACCCAGCAGGGAGGTTTGTGGTCTGTGGCCAGGAGGAAAAGAGAGGACCCTGCAGAGACCCCACTCAACAGCTGCCTTTTTAAGACAGCCAGCAGAGGTGCTGTACTCAATGCATTACCATGCGCTCATAAGGATCATCTGTTTCAGCAGCCTTGTCCAAGAGCTCACTGTACTCCAGCTCTTCACAAAGATGTTGCAAGGTATTCAGAGGTTCATTTAGCTCAACTGGCATGGATACTTTGGAAAGATCTTTGCCAATGTTATTTCTCAAAATATTCCACAGATTGATGTTACTGGTGTCAGGGCTGGGAGCTGGCAGACAAGTCCTCCGTCCGTTCCTGAATGCGCCTCCTGTCAGCTCACCATTAAGAACTGGGAAGGGAAGAAAAATATTGTCATAAGAAAGCACCAGACTAAGAAAAACAGAGTTCTCCATTCAACCAAATCACTGCCAGAACAAGCAAGCCCAACTTCATTGTTCTCAGCTGAGTTGGTCTGGTATTGACATGCAGTAATTCTGGCACATGAACATAACCCACGTAATTTCTCAAAGTTTGAAACACAGTATACTTTGCCGAGAAATGTTGTCTGCAACACTGGTGTTGTCCTCAGATATATTGTCACTCACATCACTGATATAAGATTCATCATCAGAAGCCTAAAACATAAATAAAATATCCATTAACTCAAACACATATAAAATATACAGACAAAACAGACAAAAATAGCTAACTGAAATACAAATATTAAAAAAAATCTTAATCCAATGAAAACTATTAGCTAAATGAACTGACTGTTTCAATCTGTCCATAGAGCCAGTGCACTTAAAGGGTCAAAAAAAAAAAAAAAAGCTATTTCTGAATTCCTTATTATCCAAATACAGACGTAAGATCTGCAAAAGGTGGCTTCAAGTAAGATCAGAGATGAAAAGAAATTGATAACATAATGCCCTAGGGATGGGAGGTGAAAAGAAATCGTCAGATCTGTGCTGTTTATAAAGAACCAAACAATAAAACATGACTTACGTTTCAGCAAACAAATTATGTAAACATTGATCTATTATTTTGAAAAACAAGAATCTCATCAACATTAAGAATATTTAAAAATCTTTTTTACAAAACTGTTTTTTCAAGAAATATTACTTTTTTGTCTATTTCTCTCATTACAGAGAATAATATTATATACATATGTGTAGAAGATTTTTTTAAAGAACATTTGAAAACCTAAGTTTAATTGACTGCACAGCGAGCTGTACCTGTCTAGGTCACCCTTCAGTGGAACTGCCACAGCCTGTAAAGGACACGTGCTGAACTTAAGTTACTGACACAACTAACTTTCAACTCAGTTTTACCCTTCAGGGAACTCCTGCACCTCTTTATGTGATCTCAGGTTTGTTGATCTGTGTTTATTTACACATTCAGATACCTTTTTATTCTAAGTAGCATTACTAAAAATATTTTAAAAATCCCTAGTGGTAGCACTACTAACTCTGTCCAGCAGCACAGCTGCCACTGGCTGTCACAGCCTACCTCGTTTTCTGACGAGCTGGCAGACAGAAGCACTTCCTGTGCATCAAAGAACTCTGAAACAGATTCAGACATAGAGAGCCTGCTTTCATTAGTGACTTGCTGAGACAGCGGTAAACTGACATGAATTTGTTCACCTGTCTGTAAATAAAGCACAGAAAAGCAAAAGTATTATTTCTCACATTAAAGAAATACAGGTAGAAGGGGTAAATCACCTGAGTAAGATTTCTATGCCAAATACAAGCACAGGGAGTAAAGACAGCATTTTAGTAGGACTCTGTGTGTACCTAAGAGATGAGACTGAGGATGACAAAATACAGTGCATTTTGAACAGTGAGATACAGGTCTTCATTTGAGGCCTCCCAGCATCTACTGCCAAGTTTTAGCAGCCTGAAATTGCAGACCTACTTCTCTGTGCAGAGAATTGATTTTGTGGACAATAGCTGGATTGTGTCAGACAAGTTCAACCATAAATTTCAGATTAAATGACCCCTGGTAATAACAAATTACATCACTGGGAGCTAATTTTGATACAAGTAAAATTTAATTATAAAGATTTAAAAGGTCTGGGAGTTATAAGTTACAAATGACCTTGTGAACCAATTTAGCAACAATGTTTGAAATGTTTGAATATTTAGGAGGATAGCTGTAATATGTATTTTTATGGGCTTTTATTCCATGTTTATACTCCAGATCTTATTTGCATGATGACATTAAAACTGACCTAATACTACTAAAAGAAATGAACTCTCTATGGTTTGTTACAAAGAAATGTAACACTAAAGTCAAGGATTCAATACTGTGCTATGTTGATGTCAGTGGTGCAGCAGGCTAAATCAGTGAAATACACCCTCTGCCTGCTAGTGGTGGGTGGGACACCAGATTTCAGTGCTACCCTGTGGGCTATCACATTAAGAAAAAATTAAGATGCTCTCCATGTACCATCTTACCACAGGATCTGTTGCTGTGGAGGGAAACAGATCTTGGGCTTAATCCCTTAATTCATACAGCATGCTGTTGCTGGGATAATACAGATGAAACTACTGAAGCCCTTTCAAACATGGTTAACTCTTCAGATTGCAACACAATCCCTGCTAATCTTATTCCAGAACTCCTGCATTTGGTTTTGTTGACATCCTAATTCTGTAGAATTATTCCATACAGTTACCTCAAAAAGCACTAACAAAAAAAACCCAAAAAAGCACAAACAAGCCAAGAGGCCAAAACCCATTTTTTTCATTAGGACTTATAAGATTGTAGATGGATTGTGATGCTTGATGATTTATGATGAAAACAGAGGCTCATTTTACTGTAATCATTAGAGGAGCGACCAAAATTTTGAGGTTTCACATAAACAAGAGGGACTAGGAAAAATACACATGATCCTACCTGAACAAGACCCTCACACAGGCATTATCTATGTGCTGCAAGGTTATAGAGATATATATAAAACAAGCAAGATAAGTGAATGAGAGATCTGGAACTTTCTTTGAAAAACTTCTTCAGTCAGGCTTACTTCTACCAAGGCAATGATGAAGAAATGAAAAAGGAACAGCTAACCAACAAAAAATACAGAACAGAAGAGAAGGACACTGCCCAGAACTTCACTGTAGGTTGCTGTGCTGTGGCACCTCTTCACTTCTATGTTCTGTTGCTAGCCTCCAGCATGCTGGATTCTTGGAAAAATTGTTTAGACATTTTCAGAAAGCAAACAAACAAAAAACAATTTTACCTTTCTTGCTTGTTGGAAGAAATAACTAGGAGACAAGACTATGTTAATTGAAATGGCATATGCATTAAAAAAATAGTGGAAATGATAAATAAAAAACATTTTTGTAAAATGCAAGCAGAATGGTTGCCAAAGTTACCATACTAATTGAAATATATTACAATCCACAAATTCAGATTTGTCACAAGGGAAGCTCACTGTTATTAATATAAATGTTTGTTAATCTATTGACTCAGGCTAAAGCAAAACAAGAAAAACTAGATGTTGCAAAAAATATTAGTGCAGTGCTTGGTTCATGGACTGAACCTTTTGATTTTAACAGTACCACTCAAGATTCTAAACGTGAGGCCCTTTAGACACTTGCAAAATCGGGTTCTTAAATAATTAATCTTTCTGTTGACTTGGCAAGAAACTAAGATACATAATTGGTTAGCTACTGTGTGATACATTCAAATACAGTAAAACCTCACTAATTCCCACAGCCAACAATTAATGTTCCAAAACTGGAGTCCTTCTCTGTTCCTCTAAAGAGGCCAAGCTGAGTTCTTTCATGTCTGACATATGGAAAACAAAGAACTGAAGTTTTATTGTAGGTAAGGAAATACAACCTGACTTTTTCTATGATTGAACATTTGCCAATCTGAAAAATTTGATAATTTTTCAGGTGCGCTTCAGCTATTTAGTGAGAATTAGCAAGGTTTGTTTGTACTCTAAATCCATTAAAGGCCAAAGTCTTACCTCATCAGGGCTAGGGATAATATTTACACTGACAACCTGATCACAAATAACAGATTCTGAATGTATTCTGTTCAAGCGACTCCTTAGTTCAGCATTCTGGTTGAGAGCCTTAAAATAAAAATTGCACATTTCACATTTAAAATTAAAATGTAAACATTAAAAAAAAAAAGAAAAAGGAAAAAAAGAAAAAACAAAGAAGAAAAAAATGCTTCTTTCCAGCAATTTCTTAAAAAAATCGCAGAACCTCCTTTCTTCCATTTATAGGGAGATATCTATCCTGAGATCCTCTCTGACATGATTTCATGTTTGGTTACTTTGCCTTCACTGTTTTTCAGGAGATGGGGGGACAGCTGTACTCCCACAATGTAACACTGGCTCTCTCTTCTACCTCAGCTCTTCAGAGAGCTCTTTGGCAGGTGTACTGGTGGGTTATGTACATTATGGAAATGGGGAGTGAATGCAGCAACAAAGAGTGAAACTGCAGAGCAACACATGGGAACTACCCACAAAATGCCCAAAGAGCCAATTGTTGGTTTACAACTACACAGCCTCTTCTGAGGCAAGGTTATTAGCACTCAGAGACTGCAAACAGAAATTGCTTCCTTTCCAGTAAAACCAACATATTTGCTAGTATCATTGTCTACCCACCCAGATCAATTTTACAGGTTTACCCTTGTACTTAATTCAAACTACTGATCCACTACAGTATCACAAATAGCAACAGAATTCAACTGGTGTCTGCTATCTGCTGATTTTTCTCCTATGTTAAAGTCCATTATAAATTATAAATTTATAGATTATAAATTTGGGTGCATAAATATGTATTATCTGTTGGTTGGAAAGACTAGTGGGTGAGATTCTGAAATCCAGAAGTATAATATGCTACATATCTAGAACATGGCTGACTTAACCTTAATATATCCCCAACACTGAGGATTGTAGAAAAGAAGAAGAGAGAGACATTTTGTTTCTGTAGGAAAGGATTGTTGCAATCTTCTTCTGTCTCCCCCTACTGCAGATTGAGGAATAGATTGCATGAATGTACTAAAACAAAGAAAGACCAAAGGAAAAGAGGTAAGCTTAAACTGTCACTGAACAGTTTAAATTACCCAATTTTCTTTGTTCAGAAATGGTCTGAGCATGCTCCTAGTTGACATCCCTCAGAGAGGGAAGGTAATGACTAACAGCACTCTGGTCACGAGGCTGGACAAACCCAGTCACAGTCAATTTTCCACTTCCTCTCCACTGAGGCTGGGAACTAATGTGTGACAGTGACTTTCAAACTAACCTTGGAAGCCAGGACCAAGAAGAAAACACGGTTCCCTATTTCATGCAGGTTGCTAATAAATATCCACAGTTCTTAGATAAATTTGTGTCAGTAACCAGAAATGGTTACCCTTACCTCTTGCTCCTAACCCTTTTTTATCACAATGCACAGAAATCAACCTGCATTAACATGGTATGCATCTGCATCTATAGAAAGGTTTGTCTTTTAAAATCTGCTCATACTTCTTGCAGATGCAGTCATCCACACCAATCCAGCAAATGCTTTTATGCTTCCTTGACAATGAATTTTGAAAAATTGAATTATTTTGTAACCTGAGGACTTATTTTTGCTAATTTCTTCTCCCCCACTAAAGCAAACTATATGTTTTCCTTTAGCTTAAGTGGGAGAAATGCTGGAGAGTTAACAGGTCTGTATCTGGAAATCCAAATTACCCATGACTGTATTGCAACCCAGGATTCCCTTTGCATTTAGAGACATGGACACATAAAACAAACCTGACAATATACGGTCGAAATTTAAAACTTAATTACAAAAACAACAATATTTTCTTGGCTGTGCTGGAACAGCTCCAAGAAAGACATCCAGGATTTGTATAAAAACATTTGATCCTTTTTCTTTACTTTGGAAAACCAAAACAGATACATGCTTACACAAATGATATCCTTCACCTCCACATGCAGTGAGGTTAGATCTACATCATAACAGAATATGCCATAGTTCTGGCTGAGAACTTGGCTTTTTCTTGGCTCCTTTGAGGTGAAAGGAAATGGCCAAAATACAAAAGAAACAGTGCATTGGGCAAGACAGATGTGCTTGAAATCAAATCAAGAACGTACCTGAGAGAGGGACTGTCTGAGGTGAGCTATTTGAGCATTGTGGCCTGCAAGATCCTGCTCTGAAACAATCTGCTTAAGCTTCTCCTTCTCTATAGCTATGCTGTTAAAGGCAGACTTCAAAAGAGAATGCACTAAGCAAAAAGAAAAAAAAAATAAAACAGGTGTTTTCTTGGCTACAGAAATCACATTGACATCTCTTACAATATTTCAGCAATAAACACAGAGAGTGAGACCTCCATCCCACACTAATGGACATTTGAAACAAGGGCCTGAACTTCAAGTAATCCATGCCAAATTAAGTACAAACACAGCTTGTGATTGCAATGTGCATACTGTATGCCCACACATATCTCATCTGAGCATATTCTTGGTGCTGAACATATGCAAAGGTGCATATTTGGAACATCTGTGTCCAATGTGTGCTATTTTCTTTCTGGTTTTTATTTGTACTTTTCAGAGTAACAGAAACATCAGGTGCTAGACTTAATATTGTACTAATAAAGAGGATTACTTGGTATTTAAACTGGTTTTGAATTTTTTAAGATGTCAGTCTCACATTTTTTTCTATGCTTGTTGTAAAAGAGCAAACTGGTAAGAAAACCTTCTTAAAATGGTATTTTTCAGTCTGTAGGACCATTCACTTATGGGCAAGAAAATTTCAATTCAAAAGTACATTCCTGTAATAAGCTATTTTTCCACTGATACCATTGACATAGAAAACACTGCACAAAAGAGATTTCACAGGATTACATGCAGCAGTTACATTCTGAATCATCTTTGGGGAGAAATAATACATTTTGTTGAGGAAGAAAAAATGTTTGCAAATTCAGTCACTTATTTACAGAATGGAGAAAGCAGCTCAGAAGACTTGGAAAGCAATTTCAGAGTTTACCTATCTCTACATTTATGACATGCATGGAAAATATAAGAAGGTAATATAAATGGCCTTTGTGTAAGCCACCAGAACAGCTAAAATTCTTATCACCCAATGCAGATGAAAGCCCTGGCCATAACTAAGTGAGGGCAATAAAGAAACACAACAGAGAAGCACATTACAGGGAAGGCTTGGCATCTCCAGCTACCTTTCTGTGCCATCAAGCAAAATTCTTCTTGAAGCTTCATGTACTCAGTAGAGCACTCCAGAGGGTCTGCCACATGGCTTGGGGGAGCCTGAAACTCAATGTCTGCACAGAGGTTGGGGTTGGAGGAATGCAGTCGAACGGGTGACATCGTAGCACTGAAAGGGACCTACAGTGAGAAACAGAGAAGAAATGGTGGGTAAGGTGTAAGCAAACTTTTGACTCTGTTGAAGCAAAACAATTTTTTTCCCTGAAAAGACTTAGTCCACAATGTGAAGAACATGGCAAGAGTGAACATGTAACTTCTTACTCTCCTAAATCTCAACACAGCTGATGCAGAATTCTCTGGAATTTTTTCACTGAAATAGAAAAAAGAAAGCCTAAATACACAGCTAACAGCTAATGATGGAGTATTTAAATTCTAACATTTACAAAAAATGGATGATTTCCTAAAGTTTAGAAGATTACTGGAAAATTGAACTGTGAGACATGTTCCTTTATATTGGGACACTTGAGAGTAATTGTAGATGAGTCTGTTGTTGCAATACCAGCATTTGAAGTATGAAGGTTCCTCCACAGATCTAGAAATAGGATATAATATTATCAGATATATCACTGAAGTTTTTCAAAACTACTTGTAAATCTTCAGTTGAAACTCACTGTACTGGCAATTATGAAGAGGGAAGAAGCATACAGTCTTTCTATTTTCTTTTTAACTAAAGAAATAAACAATGACAATAAAATAAAATCAAAACTCCACCTGATTTGCATTTAAAATACATGGACCATAAACAAATGCAGAGAGATACAGCTTAGTAAGATGGAGCAAAGAATTTAGTTTATTATCTTCCCACTTCACTTTCTCCTCTGCTTTTCAGGTGCAGAAACAAAAAAAAAAAGGACATGCAAAACTTTCTAAGTTATATATTCCTGTATCATGTACTGAGCAGTTACCTGTATGCTACATACAGCACTCTATGGCTACCACTGCTATGGAAGTGATGCCTGTGCAAGAGTACTTAGTATTTTACTGTGATGTTACCATTTACAAGCATTCTCGTGAAAATCAGGCCAAGAACACAATTTTCAACTGTAAAAGCAACAGAAAGACATGCAGAACTACATTTTGTCACTTAAACATTAGCCACTGTTTAATGTATCAAGCACTATTTAGAACATTAAATCTAATTAATTTCATTAGATTGATCAAATGCGTAAAGCAAGAATTTTCACACTGCAGCCCAATGCAATTATTCAAATATGAAAAATGGGGCAAAAATATAAAATGTCTCTTCCAAGGCATGATAAAGAGCAGAAGATAACATAAAAAGTCATATTACTAAGAATTATTATCAACAGATGAGTTCTAGAACCACTGTCATCAGTGGCTGAACTTGGTACTTTGTTATTTGATTAGATCAGGGAACAGTTTTATCAATCCCTTCCTGTAAAAACTGACATCAATACACATTTTAGGTTTAGGTTCTGGTTCTCCAATTAAACCCTCAAAATCCTGTTGGATCTATTAATCATTTCACTCATGAGCATGCTCTGTGACATATGTTTTCCACTCTGTTCTTTCTCGGTCTCCAGACACATACAGTACATTAAATAATAACTCTATGGCACCTATCTAATATAAGCTTTATTCCTGCTCTCATGTGTTTTGATTTCCAGCTACATCAACAAAGTACATACTTTTTTACTGGACCTCATTTTAGCCTCATATCAAGAAGAATTTGTTAACAGAAGATGTAAATTAATTCCTTCTATTCACATTGGATATGAAACCCTTTATCTTCTTCAAAATTACCAGACTGCCTGTCTCAAAAGCCCAACAACATTAGGTAAATGGACTACTATGGCTAAATGTATGTTAGTTCCAAATTTCTTTTCCAAAAGTCTTCCCCTCCTTAAGTGGGAGAGCATGTTTCCAGAACTTTCTGACTGAGAGCATCACAAAACTTCAACTGCTCCAGGTGGCTCCAGGATGGCAGAGTAGGTATCCACACTGTGCCTATGTGTATGGAGGACATTCCCAACCCTCCAGACCATCCAGAAGGCAGGAGAGAAGGTGACACCAGCTATCATGCCAGAGCTTGAAGGAAGAGTCCCCCCAGCCCCACACATGCAGGGGGGTCCTTTAGTCACTCTCTGATTAATCAAGCTGAAGAGATCTGCTTAGATCCACCATTTCTGCCTCAAACCTCAGCTGGCCAGGCTGAAAAGAAAGGTTTCTGCAATAATCTTTATTGAAAAAATGCTATTTTCAATTACGCCCTAGAAATGGAATTTATATGTTCTACAAATATGTCACACTACTTGCAAGAAATACACATCCACATAGCAAAGACAAGTGGCCTTGCTGGCTGCTTTAAATTCAAGAACCAAAAATACTGAATTTTTGATTGACATGAACTCTTCTCGTAAGCATTTTTTAGAAAAGTTTCCAAGCTACTTTCCACAAGAGATGAAAAACCCCCTATTAAACAGCCATTTTTATTCTCTTGAATAGGCAACAGTCCAGGAAACACTGCCAGTGTAATTCTCTTCCCCTTTTCTCCTTTCACGGCTGTGCTTTCTCTCTGTATTAATGGTGACTTGATCCTGACTTCACTACCCATTCGCTTTTTCGTTGCTTTTTATTGTTGTTGTTTTGAAGGTTTTTGAAAAAAATATTTAGCTTCTTGATCCATCACTCTAGTTTTCTCCATAGGGACACTTCTAGACATAACCTCAGGTGAACCTTGTCCCAACTTCCTGTTCTACACCAGAGGTGCTGCACCCCCCCATCCATCACCTTCCTCAGAATTATGTGCTCACGTAGGAACAGAGTGTTCCTGGCTGTGTGGGCTGTAAGGAAAACCTCTTTCTGCTGTTCATTTAGCTGATATGATTCTGTATCCCTCAGTCTATGCACACAGCTTCACTGTCTGGGAGCAACAACCATTCTGTGCATCAGCCAGGAAGAACAGGCCATGGCCAGGAACACTGCCACAGCCTCAGAGGCATTTTGGTGCCTCTAGCTTTCCTTCCTCTTGCATTTTTTTCCAGCTCCTCCAAAACCTCCCTCAACAGGTGCTCCCTTGGGCTGCAGGTAACAACTCAGCCATTCCCTGTTCTCTTAGTGCCTTCCACCCCAGTCCAGCTGCATGTGTCTACTGAAGCACTGCCCAGGTGAGGAGCACAGCCCTTGCCAAAGCTGCTCAACTGCTGCTGAGCCTTCTGATTAGAGCCTCCCACCAACACAGCTCAGCCCTGTAAACTGGGAATCAGGCAGATTTCTGAGCTAGGCAGGCAGAACAACACAGTCAAAACAGCAATCAATTACAGAGCACACATTCAGCATCAACTGATTACAGAGGAATAAATTTAGATGAGTTAATTTTGAAGCTGGATAAACACCGATATGTCTCATGTTTTAAAAGAGCACAGCAATAACTGAGCTTGTGGTTCAGGTAGCAGAAGCTCAAGATAGTTATGATTAAGCAGAAACTATGTCAGATCTAGGGGATTTTAGCTTCTGCCTGGAACAGATGGAATACTCCAGCCTGGTGAAGACATTCACTGCTAGGGCTAGATAAGGAGTTTGCATTTAAAGCTCACTTCAGTCTTTGGCTGAACAGTCCTCCCTATCTAGCTGTTGTACTTATCTGTTGATGGATTAGTACAAATGTCTATATTGGGCCTTCCTAATGAGTACACTCTTGATAAAGCAGCAGCTGAAGATACCCTCTTGATGGCAATTCAATGTCACAAACAGGACTTCTCACAACTAATTCCCAGACTTGCTGCTGATTTCATAACTCCCTATTTTCCAACACAGAGAATTAGCAAAACTATACACTGAGGTAGTAATATGACTTTTTGGGATTATGGAACGTAAACAGAAAGTGCCTCAAACAAAAAGGCTAACCTTATACTACTTATAAAAATATCAGGAAATGTTATAATTTCATGGATATTTGTAACAAATCTCCTTAGTTCTATTGTCTTGCTAAAATGGTCACAACATCTTTTAACAGAATTTGATCTTTTTTTTTTCTATTTTGCATGGTCTGTCAAAGACTTACTGCGTGCAGGGCCTGAGTCTGTCACTTGCACTTACATAAAGGAGGAGGAGGGACATGTCCCAGGGAAACAAGCTCAGACCCACATTTATGGAACACATTTGTGCTGGGCCTGACCACTTCTAAGAAACTCAGCTGAAACTGGGTAGCAGGGACACCTCCATAAAGTGCAAGGAACATTTTCATAAGCTTATGACACAACCAAGTTACACAGCTTCCCATCCTTAGAGCTATCCCTTGATTTTGAAATCCACTCACTGTTGTAGCCACTGCAGCTGCCAGTCTCTGCCGGCGTCGTGTTGTGCTGAACTGGCCCTTCGGTGCCGGCCCTTCCTGACAGTGAATGCAAGAAAAGAAGGAAGCAGAAAAAGAGAAGGGAAGGGGTGATGGGACACAGGAAGATGAAAGGTGATCAGAAAAGGGAGAGGGAGAGTCTTTAAGTGGGTTTCCATTCTGTTAACTCTTATGGCCTACACATGTTGAGGACGTATCGTGTGTTTTCAGCTGTGCATGCCAGAGCTATAAAAAGCTGGATACTTCACTAAAATTACCTCCAGATGAGTTGGACTGCAGTGCACTCACTAAGGCTACAAAATAAAAATATCATCTAGCATTGCCATTCAGACTTATAAGGCAATAATGGATTAAGAGAACAAAAAGGATGCTACAGCATGCCAGAAAATAAAACCAAAATTAAACTCCTTCTGGAGCCACTTGACCAGTTAGAAGATGAATTCTGAAAGCGATCACTTTGCATTAGTGGAAGTGCATAAACTGTGGTCACTGAAGATGCATGTGGCTCAATGGTAAAGTTTTTCAGTGTGTATGTTATCTAGTGAGTTTTGTTCAGTAAACATTCCTGCACATAGCTCTGGCATTTCCACATCCATCCTTCAGCCTATTGAATCATTTTCTCCATACATCACTTTTTTGAGTTCCACCTGCTTTTGCCATACATTATTGAAGCCTTGACTTCCAAACCAAGGCAAAAACTCAGATAAAGGAGCATAAATAAAAACAAAGTATTTCAACAACTGCTTCCTTTTCTGCATGTCTAACTTGTGGCCTCATCCTGCTTTATTTTACATTTATTTTACTTGCAAGAAAAATTTTCACAGTACATTAAAGTCAAGCAAGTAACTGTCTAATGCAGAGGAGCTCCATATCTGTCATAAAGTCATTCTATTTAATCGTATTCAAAATGTCATTATTTTGAAGCCATTTTAAGATTTTGGAAGACTAGGAAATACACCCTTCTGCCTTTAGAAAACAATTCTCAATTCCTTTACAGTTTTCTTCCCCTGTATCCTATAGCCACTACAGCCTTTTTAGATCTATGCACATTTTTACTTTTTTTGCAAGAAGCCTGATGGTCATACAAATAACAATGTGTAGATTGGATACATGGACACCACGCTGAAGAACAAGCTATTGTATTTCAATTATTAACTGAACTGTCTTGCTTCTGTAACATTGCCAGTAGGGTTGCTACAGAGGAGAATGGCCAAACACTTCACCCTCTGGCTGATATTAGTGGCAATGCCACTGACAGCTGGAAGGGTAGTCTAATGATCACAGTAAAAGACTTATGGTGCAACTTTTTATACAATTCTCACATTAAAATGATGTGTGCCTAACCTCTGAAACACTGAGAACAAACTGTTAAAGCAGAGAACAGATCATATACATAATGTAAAGCTCTTTGTGCTCCACAAAAATATGTCCCATCCTGTGAATAAGAGTATGGAAGAATATTCTTATTTAAATAGTGGGGACAAACCTATGTACAGAGAGAGAAATGCACAAATTTATATGTCTATAAGATTATAAATGAAGGTATGCATTATTTAAATGGGAATAGTCAGCTTTGCAGAACCCCACACTCTCTTCAACACAATAGAAAGTGAGGTCATAATCTGAGTTACCATAAGAAGAAATACTCACTTAAGGGGAAAACTAGTCTGGGTCCAGTTTCAGTTCTGAGCTGAAAGTCTCAGTAAAGCAAGATGACTTTTCAGATTACTCCATTATACACAGCTCTCTATTAAACTATTAAATTATTCCCCCTGTGAAGTCTTGAACTTTAGAACTTTGAGCTTTTGTGGGAAACCAAAATATCACTGGTTCTTTATTGTTTTGCAGTAACCTTTTTTTTTTTCTTCCTTTGAAGCTGTCATGAGAATGATAACTTAGCCTTTTACTCAAAGGGAAATAAATAATAATTTAAAAAACACCAAAAAAGCACAAAAAACCCCAAAACAAAACCCATGACTCAGTTCTTGTACAAAAGTATAATTTGTCAAATGAATTAATAGAGATCAACTAACCTGTTGTTGCAGGCCATTTTCACAAAATTTTAAATAGGCTTTTTAAAAACAAAATGAACCTCCTTCATAAAATTAATCTTTCTAAAGAGAAGCAATTAATGTATTACTCTTGAGTAAAGGCCTGTAAATTCAGCTGTTAATTTTAAACAACTTAACAATAGCAAACACCCAAACCTGCACAGATATAGACACATGCTGTGCTCAGTTTCACTTCAGAGAGTAACCCCACTTGAGTTACAGGGATCAGCTGTGAGGGACAAGTCAACTGCACACAAAACTGCCATATTTAAGTGGTAAATATTAATATCTAGGAAACAAATCAAGCAGCTTTACTTACAGGAAAAAGTATGTTTTAAATACATTACACACCTAGCATTCATACTGCAAGAATGTGTTAGGAATCCAACAAAAGCCATCTCATTAACAAAAGAATGTTCATAAGTACAATAGAAAACCTGGATGGGAGAATTCCCTCCTTGCCTCATGTGCAGGGAAATCACACCCTCCTTCCCCATCACTCACAAAGCACACACCTCTATATAAAGCTCCCTAATTCTATGCACCCCAGAAGGATGCTCTCAGCATTGCACTATCAGAATGTCTTTGATGTACTTAAAAACTGCTCCATCTTAAAAAAATAGGTGCAACTACTCCACTGTTTCAATTAACAGTGAAACTAGCTTAAAGTTAGTTTGTTAAAGTTAGCATTATTCCCTAAAACTAACAAGGTGTATGAGGAAAGTAACAGTACAAGAGAAATCTTACTAGCACCAAATGTCAACCATCCAACAGCAAATCATGTGTGAGCATCATGAAAACAATGATCACAAATCAGACAAAATGATTCTCAGTAGGGGATATCCTGATAGACAGCTCAGAAAGACTTGAAGCAGCCTTGAAAAAATGAGCAATAAGGAAGACCAAGAAGTAGAAGGAGTGTGTAACAGAAGAACAAAATGGGAATTAGCTTAAAGAGCTTATAGGCATCAGAGGACATCCACATTTCAGTGGCAACCTAAGCCAGTTAGGAATAACACAAGGAGTCAGTCAGGCTATCTTCCTACAGACCACAGCTCTTGCACTCAGGAGACAGGACAGCCCTTGGAAGAATAAACTGAGACTATCAAACTAGGCAAGATAATGGAGTAGCCCTCAAGGATTCTTCGTCTTCCATACAATTTAAAACAATTTTTTTGTTTCTGTTTCACTGCAAATTAATTTATAGATAAGTCAACAAAACTTAATATTTTGCCTTAACAAAATAAGCTTTATATTTGCAGCATGAAGGCTGGCAGGAATTAATGCTGACCCAAGTTAGGCAGAGTTCATTATCAATTCAGAAGTGACAGACCCATACAGAGCAGTGCCATGAGCACAAACTCTCTCAGGGGAACCCTATTTGACATTTTCAGGAGCTGAGGCACACCCCTGCCAAACCACAAACAGCAGTTTGATGGAAGCCCAGGCCAGTGCTACTTCAGCAAAGGGTAGGTAACATGGGAACAGCTCATTATTCATTATGACCAACCATAAATGGTAATACATTGACTGCTTGCATCACTTTTGTGGATGGGACTTCTCTGAGGTTACTGTGGCATGAAAGAAGAACATGCAGTGGTGACTGTGGTCACTGACTATTTACAGGCACAAAGTACTTGCATGCATTTTACTGATATTTTAATTTCCCTGTGTTATTCAGCACCAGGGAAAAACTGTGATCCTTCAATTGCATGACATGACATCAATCACAAAAATTCCTTTGTTAATAAACCATTTTAATCCCAATAGAGGCTTCATTGTTCTAACTACTGTGATAATGAAAGTAAAATAGGTAAAAAGAAAACAAAACTACAAGAGCTGCAATGAGAAAGTTGATGCAACTATCACCTCTTCCTTAAGATTATTGATCTTAAATCAAAACTCCTTAATGTGCCCATTGGGGACATAATAAAAGCTGTCTGAGTTTGTACTAATTTCAAGATATTTGAATGGATTAAAAGTTGCTGTCATTTATTTACTCAGTAGCAAACATCACAGTGGTGATTGTTGGCTCCCAAAGCCAGTTGAGTAGTCTTCATTATCAGTTGCTTAATTATAAAAAAGATCAGGATTTGGATCAAACATCAGAATACACAAGTGTTTCCAACAAAACACAAGGCAGCAATACATGCACATTATGCTTATTTCTGTGCTTTTAATTCTAGGGAAGGATGGAGTAAATTCTTCCTTCACATAATTTATTTCTTGGTTATTTTATTTGTTCCCATATTAGCCTTTTCCATAACAGAAGGCTTGTGAAAGTACTTAAAACTGGTAATATTCCAAGCATAGGTCTTGACAAAGACTACTGGTGTGTTTAGTATTGCATTCTGCTTTTGCATTGTTCCCTTGAAGGCAGTTGCCCTTCTCTGCAACTTTGATATTAAATCAAAGTATCCCCAAATGGTGTGTGTTATATTGAGTTTTGAATACCTTAACTGACCAATATTCAGATCCCTCTCCTTTCCCTAGATGGCAATGTTTTCATATGAATGAAAATAAATTCAGTACTTTTCTCACTATCTTCTCTAGGTTTTGAACAACAAACTGAGATTTAATTTACTTCATCACAAACATGAAAGACAGCACACTGACTTCCTACTTTCAGCTAATACATAGTTTCATGCTTAGAATTTAATATTAAAGTACAGTGAAAAGTAAAACATAGTGCATTCAGTACCTGAAGTTGAATTTTTGCATCTTTGCTGACACTTTTTGTTCTCCATCGTCTCGTGACCCGCTTGTCTTTCTTTGAAATATCTACACAGTTAGCCTACATTACACAAATAGTTAAAAGCAACAAAGTGCTATTAAGTTGACACAAGCAACACAGACAATACAGCAAGTTAGTAAAGAACTGTAGCATTAGACAGGTACAAATTAGAAAGCAAGGAGAAGAATGCTGCTGCTGGGGCCCGAAATTGAAGCAGGGGTCAGCCATAGCTACCCTTACACTTTCATAAACTCGAGGTACACTTAGCTCCTCTGGCAAAACTACTGGCACCCTTTCTTTTCATGGGTGCATAATATTTAGGACATGATCTTGAAATACTCATGGATTTCTGCTGTGGTACTACTCAGACATTTGCACAGAAGATTCAGTGAAAATGAAAGAAAGTATTGAAGATTTAGGATCTGCTGTTGCTTTCTGGTAAAAGGAAAACTCACCCTGAACTGGGAAACAGTCCAAAACTTGGGACCTTTGTACTATGCCCCCTTTTCTAGAGCATGCAACTTCATCTTTGAGGGTCTTTGGGTCTCCAATCCTTAAAAAACTTAAAATGTTATCTTAACACAACAAAAACTCCTTAAATATAACTGCAATTTATACATGTGTTCTATTGCAACAGTCCTCTTGCAAATTACTTAGTCACTTGATTTGTCCTATTTAATTCAAATACTGAATACATCTTAATTACTTGTTTGCACATGAAACATCAACAGTATTACACAAGATTAAAACAGACATATAAGATAAGCATTTCATCCAAGATTCACTATTACTTCAGAAAAACATTCTGAGTTAACAGACAACACCTCTCTAGTTCCCTTAACAGAAAGAACAAATATTTTAGTGTAATGATTTATGTTCAATCATATTTA
This sequence comes from Haemorhous mexicanus, assembly GCF_027477595.1. Taxonomy (NCBI): domain Eukaryota; kingdom Metazoa; phylum Chordata; class Aves; order Passeriformes; family Fringillidae; genus Haemorhous; species Haemorhous mexicanus. The sequence continues at coordinate 22,583,410 of NC_082348.1, read as the reverse complement.
CCTGCATGTCTGTGAAATTTGGTGCTGACTGAGTCCTCTGTAGTATTTCTAAATTTTGAAGAAGTTTACTGAGTTCCACAAGGTTAGACTGACAATGAGCAAGATCTAAGAGATATAAAATAAAAATGCATTAGGGGCTTCAATTCAGATTTTATTGCCATGGGGTCCATTGTTTGCACTTAATTGCATTATAAAAGTTAAGTGTCCAAACCCCTTGTAGTAAGGTATCCAAGTAAAAGTTTTATTTAGTTGAACTCTTGTTATTTCTATAGGAGTCAGCAACAACTCTAGACCTCAAGAAGTGATCACATTTGAACAATGACATCCACCAAAATAGCACAGGTTATTATGATAAATTTTAAAAGCAACACCCCAAAACATATAGAGAGCAAAGTCCCCACCACAAGGCAAAAGTTTCTAATTACCTGAAGACCTACTACATGTTCATGTCAAGATGTAACTTAACCACTTTACTTACAGGACTCTTTCTTATATCAACAAGAGGTTTTGCTGAAAGAACAAGGCATGAAAAGATAAAGTCTAACCTTCTGCACATCTGTCCATCTCTTCAGAGTCCTGCAACCAGGCTGCTACTTTACTCTGACCAGTAGTGCAGGTGACAGGAAGGCTGTTACTGCAAGGTATAGGAGGCTGCCAGGGGAAGTTATTTTGTTGCACCTAAAGCATAATAAAATGCTTACATTTACTGGGGCTGTGTTGCTCTGTCAGTGTAATGACTATATTACTTCAGAAGAGAAACCAAATTATGCATTGCATTTTCAGTGAAATCTGTGACTTGTCTCCATAGTTCCCAAAGACACAAATTTTTCAGGATAGCATGTTGGAGAACCAAACCAGGAACCTCATAAGTGGACTGTTCTAGGCACCAGTTCAAAAAGCTGCTGTTCAGAGGAAGAACATAATCAGCAGAGAGACAGATTCATACCTGATGACAAAGGCTAGTGCAAATTGTATGAGTGGTGAATACTTTGCAAGATCTCTACAGCAGCCCATTCTAATGAAGTAAGGCTAAATTAGACAGTATTTCAGCTGATTTCAGCTGCACCCTCACAGCTTTTCTCTGGCCATCAGTTCCCACAGTGGAAGCTCCTGTCCTTTTGGCATTAGAAGAAAAACCCACTGAAACCGCCCACAAGCAAGCCAGGAGTTTTCAAGCAAAGAGCGCTGCCCACCTTTCCATCTGACACATTGGCAGCTGGTGAAGACTCCGTGGTAGATGCTGAGGGGAATATGTGGAAGCTGGCATCCCTGGGAGACCTCACAATCTCGTTCTGACGGTACAGCCGGTGGTGCCGCAACTTTGAAACCCATGCATCAAATGAATCCTGTGATTTCACCTGGAGAAAAATTTACTATCAAGAACGCATCCAAGATACTACCTCTCTGCACAATCTTTTACAGTTTTATTTGTTTCTGCTGCTGAGGATGAAAAAACAGAATGGAGTTTTACTTTTTACCTTTAGGTGATAGATATGTTCTTCTGTGTCAAGATCTATCCTACGAGCCTTTTTTTTTATAGACATGACTGATAAACCAACATCAATGCTCCCATGGACCTTTCCTTTCTGTATCTAAAATAAAAACATCAGGGCAAAAATTTAGAAGTATCATGCACTTTTCCTATATATTTAACAGCAAACTATCTAGTACTGAAATGGTTTCCCATTTTATAACATTTTAGCATATAGCCATATTAAAAAATTAAGCTGCACTCAGACTAACCATTTAACCACTTATAATCAGAGAAAAGCATCTCAAGAAATGCTGGTACAAAGCCAACTCCCAAGTTTGGGTGTGTTAAGTTGTTCACACCAGTGCACAGGCACAGGTAAGTGAGAAGCAGAGAAAATTAGACAGTACTTGACACCCTACTGCTACAACTTGGTAGTTATTGGCATCAAATATAAATAATTGGTATTAATTCTTTGTCCTATCCATGCGTCTCAGAATAATCAGCTCTGGCTGACATAAAAAGTAGAAAAGAAAAATACATGGTCAGGTTAATCTCTCAAGCAGCTTTATTCAAGAAACTACCTTTATTAATTTTACTTATATTTCCACAGAAGTAAAAAAAAGGTAGAATTCTTGGAAGAGATAACCAAAATTATTATCTTTAAATCCACCAACAACATTATTTATCTTTAAATACTTTATCTTACATGATTTATCTTTAAATCCATCAATAACTTCCATGTGTGTACTTTCATAAATATGCCTAGAGTGAGTATGAGCAGGCAGAACTTCATTAGAAGTTTTAAAGTCTTCAGCTCTACTTACATCAATTGGTGACTTTGAATATTTCAACATTCCATTATCCAGGACAAAAAACCTCTGAAATTACAAGAAAAAAAATCCAACAACATTCTTTCTTTATGAGCAGATGCAATTTAAACTGTGTACAACAATTCATCTGGAGAAGGATTACCCTGAAACACCTAAGGAACGTTTGGGGGTTGGAAGGAGAGGATAAATACAGTATTACATTTTGATTCTCAAAGCCATCATGACATGGGAAGGAAGGGCAATGGTTCCCTCAGGTAAACCTGCTAATAACACTAGGAGCAGGGCCAGTAGTTAGACAGCTGGAAATCCCCCTCAAAGATGGTTCTAGAAATTCTGTCAGTCACACAACAGATGGTAGCAATATCTCACAGGATAGGGCAGGAAAACAGTGTTTTTCCCTACCCCAGCTGAAACCAGCACATTTGGAGATATAACTTCTTGAATAAGATGTCAAAACAACAGGAACATTTTGGGGGGTTTTTCCACCGGTATGGTCACTAACAACCTTCACAAGAACATGATATTCATGTCATATTGCTCTGTCTCTCTAAGCTGCATACACAAAAGAAAATTTCCTTTCATTATAATTTCATCCCAACGCACGCTGCACTTCAGAGGATGGTAAGCTCACCAAGCTGAGCACATTATACCTGGAATGCTACCAAAGCACATCCAGGACTGTCAGAATATGGCATGCAGTGTTCAATGGATGCTGTGCATGGCTTTGCTAGCAGACCCCTAACACAGCACATGCTGCATTAAGGTCTCTGAAGTTCCTCTCTGACTCTCAGCACAAAGTATTATTACAGAAACTCCAAAATACCCAGGCCAGCATTGCAAAAAAAAGAAAACCAAAACTTATTAACAAACCCAAAGTTTCAAAGCCTAAGTTCAGCACAGTTCCCAAGGTGAAATGTAAGGCAGAGTAGAGGAGGATGTGGAAGTTGGACTTCTCTTGCTGTCCTATATATCAGTTCCTTACAAAAACAGACACTTTGCCAAATAGCAACACATTAATAAAATGTATTTTAAAAGTGTGGGAGCAGTGGTTTATTCCATAAATTCTTATATACCTCATTAATTGATTTTTTGGAGGGTCAGATCAATTTTATCCACAAATTCCCTCTGGATTTTGAATACAACCTTGGGCAGCAGGGACTGTGATTTGAGAGCTATGAACTGTGTCTGCAAACTAATTCCATACGCAGGTGGAAGAAAAAGTCATACACCAAAATCATGGGTGTTTATTTGACATCCTAATTTTGTCTAGACCAAAAAATCTAACTCATAAAATAAGGTAATAATGTTCTAACTGGTTTATGAGACATTTACCTTGTGCCAACCTTTTAATGGCCATTTTCTCTTCTTCAGCATGAAGCCTTCATGTTTGTCTGGCTTCTGGACATTAGTCTGGCCTATTTTCAGACCCTCTATGATTTCCCAGCTGTCAGGTTCCTGATGAAAAAGCATGAAGACACATTGATTAATTAATTTTGCACACACATGGCAAAAAATTGCACTTAAAGTGGCACAAATTCTTCAATGAAAGACAAAGAGGAGGAGCCAGGCTTTTAAATCAACCTATTTAGGTACCAAACTACATGGTCACTACATTATGTCTAACTGTATCTCATTTAAAACTATTAAATACAAACATTTTCAGATGTCTAACACTTCCCAAGTAAGATGCATCGTAAGAGTGCCCTTTGTGATATTTCTTAATTATAGAGAAATTTAAATTTTCTTTACAGTACAAGCTACATTGGTTCTGGATGCCCCAGTTTTTCCTCCATATCACAAAAAACTAGCAGAAGATGTTGCTTTATTGTTGATTTTGAGTGTAGCTAGTGATAATCTTCAAAGGCATTTTATGACAGAGTTTCACTTGCTAATTGAGCCTTCAGAAATCTGCAAAAAGATTTTTTTCCCGTGCATTCATTTTCACTGTGTTATGAGAAATTTATAGGAAAGCTAACTAATTTTCTCTCTAGAGAAAAACAGAGGAACATTATAATTTGAGATACAACCAGTTGTATGCCTTTCATGGAGCCAATTAAAGCATATTTCTGCTACATACCACTTGTTTTGCATGGTGACTGGTGCAGCTCAAGCCAGATTTACAATGTAACACAGTGAACAGGTAAAGAACAATATTTTTAAAGAGAAAAAGATGGAGTCATATTTTCTCTTAGAGTGTATTTCTATCCTCTTGCTATTACTGTAATTAAAAAAATTCTGCACCAGTTTAAAAATCTCTTACTGCCAGATTCCTCAGACTATGTTTTACTAATTATACCTTACAAAACTGTAAACTTGTATTTTCTCAGTTACTTGTCATAACTTCTAGCAATGTTATGAAAAGTTATCCAGAGAGGAAGGTCATATAACATCAAACATTTAAAGGGAAAAAAAATTGTCTCCACATTTCCAACCAAACTGTTCAGAGCCAAGTGCTGTCAGTCTTTCACAACACCCCCAAATCAATTACACAGCCCTGATAACATTAACATTACTGTAATGAAAATATAGTTGCAAAAGTAGCAGCAAATTTCAAAACTAAAATTTTGAATAAAGTCTTGGTATTTTGAGAAGGGTGAAAAGCTCTATCCCAAATAATAAATACTGCTGTAAATTTTAACAGAAATCTTCATTCAGCTTAGTTTCCCCTGAATAACCATGAACTAACTGCCTCATTATCTGTAAATCCCCTACTCAAAATGCAGCTTTGTTTTACTTCCCCATGCTTTGCTTCAATGTTGTATTTCCATTCTGTAGAGGAAACACATATGTATTACTTTTTCCTGCATGGAAGTACTTGGCACTTGAAGAGGACAAAATAAACTCTAAGTTATACAGCAGCAGAGAGTCTCTGCATCTCTGCCAGCTGATTCTTCATCATATTGATTTCTCCTTTAGATGATCAGCTGCAGGCATAAGTCTTTTATCTACTAGATAACATCAGTATTGATTAATTCTCAGCTAGAAATCACACAATCTCATATAGCTATTCATTTAAACAAAAGACCAGATACAGAGGGATAAAATGAGCAATTATTCAGTGAAGTGAGGATACTTGTCTCCTGCTGCATCAGTGCTACAAGCTGTTCTTAAAACCCCCCTAACAATCCTACCTGTGCCTCCTCCCACAGTTTTGGTGTGTTGAGACATGCCCAATACAAAGGCCATTATGAAGGAGAGGCAAAAATGGGGAAAAAACAGAGTGAAAGTGATACACCTGAGGAGTCCTCATCCAGGGCCAGTTCTCAAGCACAGCAGCAGCATTTTAGGACTTCAGTGATTCCATGGGTATTCCATGAGAAACAGCCCTGTGCAAAGCAGCACAACTGGGAGAACACAATCACAGCTTTCAGTCCCTGGCTCTGCACATGCCCCGTTTGGGATCAAGGGAGCCACTACCAACTGCTTTCTCAAGTTTTGACTGCAAAAGATTTATTTTGCAAATAAAAACAAATAAACCATTTCATTTTCCCTGGATGAACAGAATACTTCCTTTCGAAATTGTTTTACCAGGTCTGTTACAAAATTTACAGATGTTTCGTTTCAATTTTAATTTCCCACCAAATATTCCATCACAGCACCCTCACCTTTTCAGAAACAATCTTACTTTTGCATCTGAAGTATCTTAAAATGAAGCTTTTTTTACGTGGAATCAGACTTGTTTGGGAACACTTATTCCAAAACTGAGCAATTTACCCAGAAAGAAATTGACTTCAAAACAACACACACAAGTCTTCACTTTTTATGAGGGTGATGTCACTCCTGCAGTTGCATCCTTTACTCTGCCTCAGGAAAGAAAATCTCAGTGAGAGCTTTTGACTTTCAAACTACACACAAGGGAGGTTATTAGGACATATTTTTTAAACTAATATTTATTGGCAGGAATTTTAGATTTAGATATGATTTGCTCTACCTTAATAAGAGGACTGAACTGGAAAACTTCTCAAAGTCATAGAATCATATAATATCCTGAGTTGGAGGGGTCCCACAAGGATCACCAAAGTCCCTTCTAGCCCCATTTTCTGAGAAAGTAAAATGAGTTCCTGGGGCCATCCATGTGAAGAAAAAAAAAACCCAAAAAAACCTACAAAGCAATTCTTAATTTTGTTAATATATCATATACTAAAGATTACTGGCTCCTCTCACACCTCAGTTATAGAACAATAAGCTCCAGGGCAGCCTCCCAATACACTCAAATGGTAGAATCATACAAAACACTGAACACAAAGCACCTGAAGTGTTAGCCAAACTGCTCTGTAACTCTAGAGGGAAACTCCCTGCCCAGACTCCATCCCAGGCTTTTGCTTACCTTGGATAGAGAGAGATGATCACTTTCAAGGAACTGCTTGCTCAAAGAAGGGTCTGTGCTTCCTGAAGAAGCCTTTCGCTCCAAAATATGAACACTCTAAAAAAATAATTAAAGACAACAGCATGGCTCAAAACATACAAAATACCACCCATCCACGACTTACATGCACAAATGGTTTGCAGAGGCAATATACATCTCTTTCTTTATTACTGGGTTTTTAATTAACTACTCTGTTTAACCTAGAAATGATGGGGCACTAAAAAAGGCCAGGAAAGATGAGTAATGCAGTTCTTACCTCTACAGAGATTCAAAATGCTCCTAAGCAGACCTACCATGTTTTCTGTTCATATACAAGACACTGAGTGCACATACTCTGCAGTCAGCACTGCCCTACATTCACTTCACATAAGATATTACTGCCTCTAAAACATTCATTATCACACCTTAGCATTTTCTTATTGGCTTCTTAGCTGAGAAAAAGTAGCACACTACACAAATGCTTTCAAATAGATGACAGGTATTAACAAGATCAGTTACTGTGTCTCAGCTGATGGCCCTGCTGGTGAACATTCATGGAACACTGTGATCTTAAACCATTGCAGCTGCTTTCACATATGACAATCTAATAAAATTTTATATCTTTAAAGCATTGTAATAAAAATGAAATACACAATGTCACAACTAGTCCTGAAAAGACTGCTATTCTTAAAACACATCTAAACACGTCTTTCCACTTTCCAGAAAATGGAAGCATGTCTTTCCATTTTCCAAAAACCCCTACCTTATAAAAGAAAAAGCATTTGTGGTAAAAGAGAGAATTACCACAACCCACAGGCATGGATCTGCATTTCATTCTCTGGTGAAATGTTGCTACATCTCATCCTACTATTTGGTAAGAATTCTACCACAACATGTCATTAGTGTCTCTTTGGCATAAAATAAAACTTCTTCATTTCCAGGACATACAATGACAAACTTGCAATTACCCTCTGAGAAGCATATGTTTTTCTCAGCTGAAAATGCCAATTAAGTTTTGTTCACCATTAAGCTTCTTTACATTGACTGCAGAAGAGATTACCCAGGTACCAGCAGCAGCAGCAGCAGGAACAATCAGGAAATACAAAGGTACAGACAAATGGCAGGGTAAATATTATTGTTTATATAAATTATTAAGTACATAAAGGACCACAACCAAACTAAATTAAAATAAACAGCTATTCATTTAAATGCATATATATAACACAGACCAAATCTTGCTGCAGAGCAACACACAGACCTTTATTGTTCTCTTTCAAGCTGCAACTGTGAATGAGAATATGAAAACGTGGGGAGTGTCTCTGTTTTCAGTGGAGATTAATAAGCATCCCTACCACCATGCAACAATAATCAGCATTTATTTTCAGTTACTTTTTTAAGTTAAATTTTACAGTGAAGAATGTGGAGAAGCAGCAGTATTATGTTACTCCAGGGCCAACCAGCAAAAAGCTTTGTCATTTATGCTTTAAAAACTTTTGCTTTATCAAAGCAAGTTCAACCTACTTACTCAGTCCAGTGTATTGTACTAGTCAGATGACAAAAATTATGTATATATGTAGCTCAAGTGTCTATATTAAATTTCAAATAATTTAATAAACTAATTTGAGCTGAGAACCACAAAGTTGCCAATTATAATGAAAAACTTTCTCACCAAATCAAGGAAATGCTACTTACGTACATAGCATGATATTTTAACAATATACAGAAGAACCTAATTCTGTTCCTCCAAAGAAGATTAAAATGTCTCTTGATTAGCATAATCAGGATGATTCCCAACATTCCTGCCAGCTTTGTCTGGCAGGCAGGAATCCATCCACCCTGAGATGGAGCAATGCCCAACACAGATGTTCTGAAGGTCTCATGTTCTCTCAGCTGGTGCAGTTTGTTGTTACATAACTGCAATTTCATTTTGTACAATATTTAGAGAGGAGTAGCCCAGCAGCCCTTAGCTTGCCAGATTTCCAGTGACATTTTAAATTACATGATTTTAAGTCAGGAAGGTTTTGTGCCTTTTTTTTTTTTTCAATTAGCCTTCAGTCATTTCAGTTCCACTTCAGTTGAGAAATACATTATTAGCCAGCAGCACTTTAATGAACGCTGACTTATTCAATTATTTGTTTGAAAATTAGAAAATGAACACCTTTTAAGTAAAAATGCCTTTTACACATTCTTTTCTTTCAGGAGTGTTGGCTTGTTGTCTATAGATGTTTGCTTTTCAATTCTCTTTACTCATGACCACAATTACACTGATACAAGATCATTTCTTTAGATTTGTGACATGTCTCAAGCATAATACTAAGAGACCATACTTGGTGCAAAATATTTTCCATTAACACATGTTATTTTTCTGCAAAATTACAGCTAGAATCACACAATTGCTTGACATTTTGAAAAGCAGCTAATTTTACAGTGCAAGAGTTTAGTTACTTAGAATCAAATAAATAAAAATTATTTAAATCTTGACATTATTGTCAAGGGGTTTTCCGCATTTTAACAAGAAAAACAGAGTTGGGAAAGAAGCAGTAAAAAAAAAAGCTGATAAGAAGGAATAAAGAGGCAGGGCAACACTATTTCTGGGGTTTATTTATAATCAAACCAAAAAATTAATAATAATCCATTAATCAACATGGTACTCTGATTCTTCTCCTAAAAATACGGACAGGCAAAATCAACATCAGCATTGCTGCATTCCAGATTCCCCTCATATTTCAGGACCACCACACTATAGCTAGTTTCTCTTGGAAGAAAACACCAGCACCAGCATATTCTGTGTGCTCTTGAAAACCAATTCAACATAATCAAAAGTTTAACTCCAATTACTATGTCATTCCATTGCAAAATCTTCATCCTAACTACAATCCTTCATCTTTATGATTATCCACACACACATTACACAGGTGGCACACGTTTGACTCAAAATACCCCTAGCAAGCCAACTTATGGGGAACACAAATGCTTGTTCCACCCCGCATTTTTTTATTTTTTTCCCCAAATGAGGGGGAAAGAAATTGATGGAGAAAATAAAATAGCACTATGATGTTGCATTATATTCTCATCTTCTCTGGAAGACAAGAATGGAAAACATATTTTACAATATCCCTCCATGTATCTTGCCAACTGCTTTTCTCACTTTGGACTTCAATGACTCATACAGCTCCTTATCCTGGTTTTGGCTGGGACAGAGCTCATTTTCTCCTAAGTAGCTGGTCTAGTGCTGCATTTTGGATTCAGTGTGAGAACAACGTTGAAGGCACAGTGATGTTCTGGCTGTTGCTGAGTAGCTCTTACCCTAAATCAAGGACTTTGCAGTGTCCCATACTCTGCCAGTGAGGAGGTGCATGAAGAGCTGGCAGGGGCAGGGCCAGGACAGGTGACCTGGACTGGTCCAAGGGATATTCCATACCACAGAACACCAAGGACAGTGTATAAACCGGGGGAGTTGGACACGAGAGGGCAATCCCTGCTGGGGATGGACCTGCAGGTGGTGAGCCACTGTACTGGGCAGCACATGCCTTTCTTGGGGTTTACTTTCTCTCCTTCTTGTTCTTTCTTTCCCTCACAATCATTATTATATTTTATTCAATTATTAAACTGTTCTTATTTCAACTCTCAGGTTTTCCCTTTTCTTTCCTCCACTTCTCCTCCCCATTCCACTGGTAGGGTTGGTCTCCATCAGACCAGAGGCTGAAGACCCTAATTTAACTTTACTGAATCTGACCTCCCAATAAAACAATAGACAATCAACTGTTTTCACAGAAAAGGCAAGTAAAGAAAACTGATTTTGAGTAAGTAGAGACAGAAAATCCAGTGAATGACAAGTCTGACACTCATGCCTCTCCATTCTGCTTTGATGCTTATTTACTTAATGGAATGAATTATATTTAATGCAAAGATATCTCTATAATTTGTAATTTATTAATTTCCAAGAAAAATACAAACTGGTGAGGATTTCATCACTTACACTGGACACAGACTCTCTGTAGTTCAGAAATGTGCACAACAGGTGGTTAAGAGTTAACTAATGAAGAAGATATGATGGATCATTTTGCTTGCTCACAGCATTCTAGCAGTCTCCAACACCCATAACTCTGGGGCCTATACATACACTGTCCTAAACAGCAGTTCAAAATAGAGCTTTTCTGTCTGGGATTTTTGTCCTGTTTTTTCAATCCAAAGCACTAAGTAGTGCATCTTTTATTACTTGCTGGTCACTGGAATTCTTTTTGCAACCTAAAAAAACTGTACTCTTACTTGAGTTCCATCTAGTACAGAGTGCAATGTTTAATCACTTTCTCTCAATTAAAACCACACTATTTTCTGGCTATCTGAAACACAGCAAAAGCAGTAAGGTAGACACAGATTTGTCTGCCTACATGCCAATTTTAACTACCTTCTAAACAAGCTGTGATCCATGCTGAGTTAATCTGCAATATTATGTGCAAAGGGAATAACCTTGAAACTTGATTTTCTCTTAGGATGCTTCTTAGCCAGCTCTGGCTTTCCTCCTGTTAATGTTGGAAGAAAGACAGATTCTTCAGTAATTGTGAGAGAAGAGTGAGTGCAAACAGCCTTATCTCATCAATGTATATCTCCTTTCTATCTTCTAGCACAGTTTTTTAATTTTTGTAAAGCAGTCATGGTCCTATTCTTATCCTCAACCTCTCCTATTGGCACTGCTCCATAGCTGTTTTCAGCAATCTCAGCATCAACTGACAAAGGAATTAGCAATACTTTGGGAATAGCACACACAGTGAGCATATTTTTCTTCTTGTAAGACATGTTCATCTTGTACAGAAATGTACTTAAGAGCAACATTTTCTCTTTGTAATCTTTTTACTGAAAGACAAGTATATGTAAGATGTAGTTCTGTAGCATATGAATAATATCCAGGTATGTATGCCTACTTCTTTCCTGGGATATGCAAAGTAAACCCTTCTTGTGTAACAGAAATGCCAAGGATTTGTTAGGCAGGAGCTCTCTGTCAGCCCTTTCCAGCTTTGGATTGTACTTCATGTCAATGCTTTTAGGCTCCAGCAAGGAAGCCTTTGCTTTTCAAGGTACTTTTTGACAAATTCTGAAGACAAATAAGCTCTTGCTCTCATGAAGAGCTTCTTGGAGGGAATCATTAGCACAACTAGATAAAGCAGAAAAGAGCTATCTATCCTTGTACCAGCAACCTTTCTTTTGCCAGAACAAGTGCCAAGTCACAGCCTGAGTGTTAATGAGAATCTTCTCCCTTTGCACCTATCTTAAGATAGCACAAACAGATAAATTTACAGCGTCTGACAGAGAAAATTCAAATTTTAGCTGATGATACAAAGCTTTTATTATGATTATTGAATGATCACAATTAAAAGGCTTGATATTTTACTAAATAGTCTCAGGCTACCAGGTCATTTTAATGATGCTGGTAAGGTTTAAAAGAAAAAAAGGAGGAAAATAAAATTACATACACAAAAGAAAATAATTCCTTGATGTGTTAGGTTTTTTTATGAATGAAAACATTATAGACATGAAAGGGAGTCAATGTTAAATGAAGAAGCTGGACCTCACTTTAAAAAGTGCATAAATTCAGAAGAAGAAAGACCTTTCTTCCTGTGACTCTCTTTCACTTCTTTCTGTAAGCTACCTACTTATCCTTTCTCAATAGCTTTTAAACTTCAATTTACACAGTATAAAAATATAGGAGATTGGAAAAAGAGAGGCTGAAAAACTTTTAATCCGATTTTTTTTTACATTAAATATTAATCTGCTAGGGGAAAAATGCTTTTATGTTTTTTATTTTCAATTTCAGAGTAACTTATTTAATAAAAACAGGAACAGAGAATGTCAAAACAGCAGATAGCATTACTAAGGCACACAGTTATGTGTCTAATACATTTGTATATTTTGCATGTGGATAATCCCAATCACACATCACTGTCTGGAAAACAGAAGCCTCCATATCATACCTGCCATCACCCTTGTGCTTTTCCTCTCCACTGAAGAAATGAAAATACAATCATGCTTCTCTTTCTTCTCCCCCATTTTTTTTCCAGAAATCCCAAATGACACTTCAGAAGAGTTGCACTTTTTCCTTCCAGATTCATGTGTGTGTGTGTGTGTTGCACTTTGAGTTTTTGTATTCTGAAGGAAAGTGAGACATGCTTATGCAGGACATGTGTGCATGAGGGGAAAAAATGAGACAAGAGGAATGCAAAAGTGACCAGGTTCTGGGAACATCACCTTAAATTATCAGTCATAATTTGCATGGGTAATTAAGCTTTTATGAGAGCAATTTCCCTGGTTTTGTAATAGAAGATAGCTACAGGCACCATTTCTAATCAAACTGGCATATTTTTAAAAAATCAATCTTTCTTCATAGCTCACATCTGAACTTCAGTATTCTCCATGCAATCTGTACAGCACTCCTAGAGGTAGGATAACTGAGGCAGCAAATGTTTATGGAGCTCAGAGAACATGTACACTGACCCCCTGGGACAGCCCAGTATGAATGCTATCACTGCTGCAGACCATTTTATTTCTTCAAAGCTTTAAGACCAAGTCCTTCTTATGAAGAGGCAGCATCTCCATCTATTAATCTCCAGGTCTGTGCTCTGGATCTTGTCTCTACACCACCAAGGGCAGGAGCACATGGACAGATGTACTTCTTCTGTTTGCTGTCTATCTCTCAGGTAAATTCTAGGCAGAAAGACAGGCACAACATGAAGGACATCTGCTGTGTGCCTGCAGGCCAGCTCCACACACACACACACAGAGCCAGCCTGGTGCACCCAGGTGTACTGGGATCCTGTATGCCAGCAGCCCTCCCACAAGGACTCACAGCACTGCAGGAAGTCTCAAACTTTCAATGCACCTTCCCACCAGGATTCCCAGAAAGTCTCATACTCTCAATGCACCCATCAGCATCAGTACTTGGGGGTCTGCCTCACCCCTGGGATCAACCTGTACCTGCTCCCTCCCAGTCTCACTTGCAGGGGTTCCTATTCCATCCCCAGACAAACCTGTAGTCCAGAGAGCCTCACTTTGTCAGTTCAGCCAGCTGCTGATTGTGGGTAGTGCCTAGTTCACTCACCAGTCTTATCATTTAAATGATAAAAATCTTATGGTCTGAAATTTATTCTTTCATTTTTAGAAGGTGCTACGGCACTGAACCTAACATAACATTCACATGAGTATTCCACAGCTTGAAAAGTTACACTGCTTCAGACTTTTTGTCAGACACTGAAGTAAGACCCACTACCTTCCAAACCTAAGGAAAATGTTCACACTCTACCAAGGGCACAAGAAAAAATTGTTGTAGAATAGCAGCAACTAATCAATTTAAAGAATAATTGCATGTTTTTGTTAACAATTTTGCCATTTCATTCTTTGGCTCCTTCAGAACATTTGCTTGCTCCAGTGAGTTGTTGCCTTTAAAGTACTCAACGCTTCCTGCTCTAATCCTACTTCAATAGTTTTATGCAAAGAGAGTTAATTAGTACAGCAAGCAGAAGAGAATTACATCACTGTAACAACAGTACTTGGCATTTAGTAGCCTCTTTAGTTTGAAACTCTCAGAAAGATTAATAATTATTATTAAAATAATCCTCACAAACTACTGCAAAATAGAAAGGCTTCCCAAAGTCTATGTTTTGCTACAGAGCAAAGCTAGGAGGTTCTCAGGTCTGTGAGAACATGAACTATGTCTACCAGACTGTCCATCCTTGCCTTTCCTTTTTGAAGTCACAGAGAGACAGGAACAAGTGGAAATTACAGGTAAGCAATAAGAATAATTTTCCCAGATGTCACATCAGACTGACAGCCACGAGCAAGCATGTAGGCTGCTACCCACTTTCAGAATAAAAAGGTACCTAAATGTGCCCAGACGTCTCTTCCACACGGAATACATTAGGTTATGTCACACTGCAATCTGGTATGAGCAGCACTGTCTAAGCATCTCCAAAATGGTGATACCCACCTTAGGAAATACCACCAAGGAGTAGTAGTAGGAGACCACTTTGACAATTAAAATACAGTGCTTGCAAAAAGCTGGCAAGACCAGAGCTTTGGAATTATGCTCTGCTTTTAAATTTCATGGCCAGGCAAACATTTTGGGCACAAACCCAGTCCTTTGTGAATCCCTTGTATACACCCCTTCTATTAGTCAATGCAAAAAAAACTCAACCCAAAACAAACAACAAGCCGTATTAAAACCTGAAAAGCAGATCTCTGCTCTGGAAAATCTTTTTTCCTCTTCCTTCAAAGCCCCCACCTTTCACTCTTTACATAAGGCTAAAAGACAACAGTCGTTTGAAATATGAAAGCTCTCCAGGTAGAGAGGTGACAACACAAGGCTAAATGCAATAGGACTAAAAGCTTTTCTTCTCTTGAAATTGCTGTGTAGGAAAAGAACCAAGGATTTGTTGAAAAAGCAAACTGGTAAAGAAAAACACAAAAAAAGCAAGGGAATGCTGATCTCCCCCCTCAAAGACCAAAAGGAAAATTAAGACGTTAGAAGAGCACTCACACTTAAAACAGAAAACATTGCTATATCCATTTTTACATCATGTATTAGCTAGCCTTTAGGTGATGGTCAGAAAAGTCAAAATCTCACCTTTGTTCACAGTTTCAATGGTATTGCTCTCCTTCTGTATCACTCCTTCAGTTTAGGAGCCTGAGGTCAGGCTCCAATTTACCAAACTGCACATTATTAACCTTATGATGTATTTACTTCTTCTCAGAACATTAAAACCCACACATTGCAGAGAATATATAATGTATTACAGTCTGCCCTATGAGCTGCATACTGAGCCAATAAATAAAATACAGAATATTCATAAAGAACTTAAGCCCATAAAACTGAATATACAACATATGATTTTTGTCATATTCAGCTGAACTTCTAAGAGTTGCTAGTTTTCCTCCATTTTGCTGTGCAGCAATACATAGCCAGAGTTTTCAGAGTTTCCTCAGGGATGAAACACAAGGATCTGCCTTAGTACAGCCCACAAAAAGGGCTATCAGAACTTAACTTTTTTAAGCTACCTTTTGCATGAAGACTCTGATTGACAGTGGAAATGACAGGTTTCATGCTCTGCAACAGTTCCACAGTAGGAAAAACTGTTGCTTCTCCCTTCTAAAGTATTCCCTAACAAGGGTGTCACAACTGCCATACCACCCTGTCCAACTCGGAGGTTAAAGAAAACGGGTCCTTTCTGGGTCTTCTACCATCTAATCATCCAAATTAAACACACTTTCATGAAAATTCATAAGAAAAATCCAAAATCAGGTTTTTTAGTTATTGTTGGCTTCATTAGTCTATTCATTTATCTGTTAGTCATGCAGCCTGCAAATTGGCAATGTCAAAGCTTTTGCTGACTGCTAATTCTCTTAGGTGATGTATATTGTACAAATAAAAAAGATACATTAAAATGCCAGCATTATATACAGCATGACATTTTCCATTCTCCCTAAAATGATTTATCATAGTCATGTTCATACTCATTCAGCCTCCTGTACCATAATTTATTGGGAAACTGTGCTGTAATTGCTGGCATGACTTTGACAAGAATTATATGATGAGAAGGTTTCAATCATTAACCACCCAGAAATATCCAGTGTTATCCTCACATAAGACAATAAAAGCTACATTGGCACTTCATCCAGTCACATCACTTTCCATATTCATTTATATTACCAGTCTAGGAAGGGTGCTTTTCCACTAGCTGCTCTAAAGAGACCAAGGAGGCAGCAAAACAGAGTTTTAAAGCCTTTTCAAAGTAAAATCCAATGGCCCCTTAACCCCTAGCTATCACTGTGTTTGGGCAAAACCCAATGAAAATCAATATATATATAAATAATACTATAAGCAAGGAAAGAAATTAAAAATACAGTTGTTACAGTGGGTGGTGGGATGAAATGGATGTTTTACTGTGTCTGCATGCAGAGAGGAAGCGTGCATGCTCCTTTCCCTGGGTACAGCACCACTGCAGTCCATTCTGCATTGCACGCTGCAGCTCCATTTCTTCCTGCAGAAGAAACTGCTCACCCATTCGTTCTCCTGCTTTAACACTGAGAGAACTAAGGCAAAAAACAAATGCCTCAGAGTAGCCCTTGCAGTCCACATTTACATGCCCAAGGACTCATTAAGCATCATCACACTTTATGGGATCCTCTGGATGCATCACACCATCAGCCTTTATAGCATTATTTTAAAATCATGCTTCACGTTTCTGTGATCAAATATGGACCTAAAGTTAAGCATCCATTTCATGATGATGACAGGTATACCTTGCTCTGTCCTGTTGCTATGGTAACAGATGTGGTAGCCATCAGATTTATGGTAAAATGTATTCACAAGAGGTTTTTGGTTTGGTCTTTTTTTTTTTATTCCTAGTTGCATGATTGCATCAAACTAATTACACAGAAAACTCAGAGAATATGCTCTTAGCTGAGACCAGCAGCTCCTGCTAGTCTTGCATTTACCTTCTTTGGGCTTAAAGGTGGGAGATAAAATACACAGATGCCTTAAACAAACTATATCAAAGTTCTTGCTCCAGATGGAAATAATGAAAAATTAAAAGGTTATATCCTAACCAAGACTTAATTAGCTAACTACAGCTATCCAAAGTCCTGTACACTGCAAAAGGGAAAATATTTATCACCTGTGAGAAAATACTTTTTGGACCTACTTAAGCAATGGAAATTATTAAAAAATTCCACACACATTTCCTGCCTATTATTTCCTGTTATTGAGCATACATCAGAATTCTTCTCCTGATTCAAAGTTTAAAAAGTACCTTGTGGTGAGACTATTTACATTCAAACCTGTAAATTTTACAGTCTTCATTAAAGACTCTTGGGTTTCAAAATTTTCTTAAGAGGTAAGGGAAGAAACTTCCCCAGCAGCAGCTGAGAAAATAGTATCAGAGATGCCATCCAAGTAGCTGGGAAAATATTCCTAAGCCAGTGACCTTTATTTGAATTTTTTAAAATTATTTGCCTCTTTCATGGATCACACTTTAAAAATATGTTTCTGTTCTAAACACATTTTCCTGTATCAACCTTTGCATTTGTAAAATATATGTGTAAGAACTTATCTGAAATCTAGTAGATAGCTCTGATATTTTCTGGAGTGCTCCCACCAATATTGTGGCCACACTGTACACCCAGCCCTGAAAAAAACCCCACAGGAAAGCTCAAATTCTTTTGAGGGGAATTAATACAGTCTTCATCTCAAAAATATCCTAGAGAATTACATCCACACAAACAAGAGTCTCTTAAAAATAGAAGTCTAACATAACTGGATCAGTACTCTATGAGGTAGTACAATCAGTGTTAATTTGTAGTGAAACAAATAATATTTAAAACGTTAGGTGCTTACAGAAAGGATGAACAATATGGTATTTAAACTGAAACACCACTTTCTAAAACAATAATGTATCTCTGTTGGATTTACAAAAAGAGATATTCACAGATGACAAAGAATGACTTTAAGCAACTGTAGGCTCATGCTGCCAAAGAAACCTCTTCCCAAAAGACTCCAGAGCATGTTTCCTACTTGTCCATGAGACTATATACTTCCTGTTCCAGTGCTGTACACTAGTGCCCATGCTGCTTCTAAATCTTTTTCAAGCCACGTTAGGAAATGGAAAAAGTAAATTCAAAAAATCAACAATTTTTGGCTGTAGTGTTATCATCCAAAGCTACAAGCAAGCAAACCAAGAGCTAACAAGAACAGCCACGTTACAGGAATAAATCTATCATCCCAACAGATGGTACCAACAACTGGAGTATTTCCTTACCTGCCTCCTATCTCTCTGAGATGATGATGAGGAGGAGGCACTTCTATGTGATGGAGTGGATGTTTTGTGAGCTGGAGATATACTCTTCTCCTCTGAACTCATCTTTGCAGCAGACTTGTATTAATGATCTTGTGCTCTTATCACTCATGGACAAAAATGCAGGGGATAGTCTTCTGCATCCTTCTGTTTCACAGTTTATGGACAGCCAAAGAGGAAGTCAGTCTCAGCTGAACTCCACCTGAATAAAGAAAAATGGGAGAGAAAGAGTGGATGAACATACCCTCGCTCCAAAGTAGCTCTGCAGCAAAGAAATCTGTTAACTATTTAATCCAACACATCTCCCAGTCTTTTACTCCCCATCCCAACAACTACCCACCACAAACACAAATGCATTGTTCTGCATTCTCACAGAAGATTAAAGTGGTATTATTTTAAAAAACCCTAAGGAAAGGCTCAAGTAATTTATAGCAATTCTCAGGCAAAGTTTACAAACCCTTGATAAGGGGGTATTATCCTGCATAATATAATGACATTATCAAGTAACTCCTCAGGACTTCCCTTCCCTATAGCACAGACACCACTGAACACCCCATTATAATCAGTACCTTGTAAAAATCCTGCAGTTAGATCAAGAACTCTGCAAGTGTTTTAAAAAGCAGGTGCCTCTCTCAAAGGTGGGGCCCTCACCTGCAGTATCAAAGGTTTCACTGAGGCAGGGGGAGTGTGTGGCTGGGAGTCCTTTGGCTGCTGCCCAGTGCAGGGGGTGTTCCCATTCCTGTTTACTCAGCCACTGCTGGCACATCACCGCTTTACAAATAGCAGGAAATTTCTCTCCCTTCTCTCCACCCAAACCTTCAATTTCAGCCCACAAACAGAAAACCAGATACTTAGAGCAGCACAGAGGATATTTGTGTCAATAAATGTCAAACACTCCTTGTCAAACCCTATCAAAATGCTGCAAGTACACCATGGCAGCTCAGGAATGGAGCTGCACTTCTCCACGTTTAACAGATCACTGTGATCTTGCTTCAGCTGACTGATACAGAGTCAGATCTTCCATTAACCTTGGATGAAATTGTTCCCTGAATGGGACGTTAGCTTCAGGCAGATGACAGATCTTCTCCACTGCCCTCCTAATTTTGAAATAGTGCCCTTCCACATCCACTGTGCTGACAGCACACCGAGGGTCAGCACAGCACAGCTAGCTGCAGATGGGTGTGGAGAAGGTGCTGCCCTGCGCCGTGTTAGATCAGATCAGGACAAAGGTACATTAACACTCTGACATGACTGCACACTCAAGAAATTATGTCATATGGAAGACAAAGCTCTAGCTTCTCCAGACACAAGAGATACCATGGAAGAATATCATCCTGAGCCCAAATACTCACACAGAGGCAGCTAAATAATGATTTACATAGTGCCACCAGCCTCTGAATAATGCACCCTAAGAAAAAACACTCCTGCTGGAGCCAAGATCTGTGATTACTCAAAACCTTTTCTGCTTGCTGTGCTAAGGGAGAGTGGAATGACTTCAGTTTATTAGTTACCAGTACTTCTGCAAGTATGAAAATCATCCATAGCTCATGAATGAGCTTCAATCTCCATCAAGGAGTCCCCCACAGAAATACAAACCCACATATTACCCACAGAGGCCACACAGCATCCCAGTGACACGAGTGGGAGGACACGGCTGTTCCAACAGCAAAGGCTGCCCACATTCCCTGAACATCTTGGCGAATTCTGTGCTCTTTTCAGGATGACAAGTTCCTGCTAGAAGAAGCCTGAGAAGACTGGTTATGCCAAAGCCAGCTACAACAAGACTAGAGGTTGCAGGAAGAAAGAAACAAGCTGCACAGCACATTTGTTTCAGAACTTCAGAGAGAAAACCTAATGAAGATGAATCCAAAGAAAGGCTTTTCCTTTTATCCTAGCATACCAAGGGACTGCTAGTCTAGTTTAACAGCATTTTCACATCTGACAAATGCATCAGGGAAATTTTAGTCAAAGAGGTGTACCAACAGGGATATCTCAAGGTCTATGCAATTTTCATTTAAACCAAAAATGAAATGACAAAAATTAGAACAAAAATATAATCCTAGTTCACAGAGCTGTGCAGAACACTTGAGTTATTTAATAGGAAATCTGCAGTCACTTTCAGCTATGAGGTCACTGAATTTTTTTTAGCCGAGTAGCCTTGGGGCAAATAAAAATCAAACCCTTTTTAAAACATCTGATCTTCAGTGGGTTGACTCAAGTGGAAAAATTTATATTTAGTAATAGCACAGAAGGACAGTGCCCTGGCACTTCAAGTGTGTTCTGAAGGCTCTTGAAGCAGTAAATGCTGTCGTAAGAAGCAACCACAATGCTAACAAGGAGTACACAAGAAAAACTGTTCTGTTAATAGCTGCCAAGTCTGGGATTCTGTCAAGTATGGACTTTTTCTTTTGAAAGCTATTAAATAAAAGTAGTGGCTTACACCTGAGCCAAGCTCCACAATGGTTCTGTGGTGCTCTCCAAGCTCTAAGAGCTGAACCTAACCAGCAACTTGTTCAAACCACACTGACTTGTGACCACAACAAAATAAAAAAAAAGAAAAAAAACCTGCCAAAAATATTAAACCACCCCCCTTCACAAAGAAAAGAAGCAAACATTTCTTTTTGCCCTACTTCACAGCAAAAATAGCTCCAATACTATACCACTATTACTTATACGTAGAAATTTCTGATTAAGAAACAGTGCAGTTCAGGGTTAAAAGTCAAAAAAAAAGACAACTGGAATATTTGAGAAAACATGACTTGTAAGCGCAGCAAAAAAAAAAAAAAGCAAATTAGCAAGAGTTAGAACAGAAATCTTTCTTATTGTGCTTGAACACTGAATTTGGATTCTTTCTATATTGCTAAGGGTCTGACTTCCAATTTTGGCTTAAAATTTGAGCAATAGCTCTTTTTTAGAGCATGTTAGAAGGAATAAATCCAGTGAAACTGACACAAAGAGATGCCAGTCTCTCTGTAACTATGATTGAAGCAAACAATTAGAAATCTAATTTTTGGCCAACAAATTGAATTTGCCAAAATGAAAACGATGCTTTTGACAGCATTTTTAGCAGGCTTTTTCCTTCAGTCCCTGGCAATTTTGCTACTGATTTCAATGGGAACAGAAGCAAGTCATATACCATGGTGGTATGTTTCTAGAGAGCAACATAAAATCTAAAAACACATTCAAAAACTATGAGGATGTGTTTTGGGTGAGTGGTGATGGCCTCCTCCTGGTAATCATGCATTTGTTTTGATTTTGTTTCCTGACAAGTATAAGGCAAATTTTATTACCTTTTTACTTCACAGCAAATATCTCCTGTGCATGGAAGTACTTTAATCAATTTCATCGGAAATCAATGAGAAAAAGAATAATGAGATAATATAATTACCTACTGGTTCTGCAGTACATTGTTTCTTAAGTTATTTACTTATTTTATGTAAAGTGATGTTTATAGAAAAGTTGTTATGGCCTAAGTCATGGAAAGGGCAAATCTCATGAGCAAAACATGCAACGAGACCTTTTAACTCTGATGCATAAGGGAAAATGCCCTGTGACATGATTTTAGCATACTCCAGGATGAGACAAACACCTATACCTAATTCTATTCATAAAGGAATGCAAAATTACCACACAGGAACAACAAAAAGAAATTACTGAATATACTAAAGAGTCTTTATTGTACAGCTAAGGGATCATCTATACTTTCTTAAATATCTGGAATGGAATAACTTTTTCTATGACTACAAGAGCTATTCCACCACTTTTTTGCACTTTGTCCCTACTATATTTCTTTTTTAAGCTAGAATTGAAGTGAAGGTATGGTTTTCTCAATTTTTTTGTGCTGGATCTCAATTTTTACAATTTGTCTGGGCCTGGGGGGCAATAAGCTACAGATTCCCCATTCTTCATCCTTGCTCTACTTCAACTGAGATTTGATTTTTTTTTTTCCTATACCGTTATTTTAATCTCATTTATTCTCAGTTCATTAGTGATGTGGTTTGAGACTTCCCCCACCACCACCACCCTCTGGTGTCTTAAACTGAGCACTAAACAGATCTAAAAAAACCTTCATTCTTCATTTCTTTTCTGTCCTCAAAGGGCTACTGTCTTTTTCTGTCTAAATAAACTAAGGAAAGTGACACTTTATTTTTCATATTGGAAACCACAAATTTTTACACTAGAGATATTTTGCTCACCCAGAAGTCCTGCTGTCTATCATATCAAACAAAATTATTTCAAATGCATTAAAATAAATGACCAATCACCTACCAAGCTGTGGAGTCTGATGATTTTTATAATAATGTTACTAAATAGCTTGAAAGACAAGGGAGCACTGAGACCTACTTAGCAATTTCTCATCGCCTTTTGTCTTGGGTTACAATGCTTGATTTACATATTTTTAAAATATTTCCTGGAATTTTATCTTTCTAACTGCTCAGTAGTGTCAAAATACTGAAGGAAACACTGAATCTCCACATAAAAATTCATTACTCATCATTTTCTTCAATGAACTAATTACATTATATCTGAGGTTGCACAGATTCTCATTATTTGAAATTTCATTTTAAAATTGAGTATTGTTTTGCTAATTGCTAAAATTTAAAAACCAAAAGGTAGAGGGGAGTAATGAAAAGGAGAAAGGTTGTTTTTAATGGGGAGAAAAAAATTTTTTTGAATGACATGAGATAGTGCACCAGGGAGTTAACTGGGCAAAGACTGGGAAACATAAGCTGTATAAACTGCACAAGATAATTGGCAACACAGAGCAGAAAAGCAGCTCGTGGAATTGAGTATAAGCAAATTAAAGGCAGGAGTATTTGGCTATCATGCTTTACAAGCCATCACTGTATGGCAAGTTCACTGACACCAAATAGGAAATCTCTGTCCTGTCTCATAATCTAAAAGTGTTCCACCAAGCCTGGGCAACTGCAACAACTTCAGTGTGGTTTGTGAAAAAGCTATTAGCAGAAATGATGAAAAAGTACAGATACACAAATTGTATCAATCCAGAGTGCTAAATAAATGCATGTCATATGAAAGAGAAATTAAAGTTTTCAATCTGTAACTCAAAATGAAGCCTGGACTCAAATAACAGACTTCTGTGATTAATGTTATGTTGCTTCTCACTCTGATTGAGTCTTTTCTGCAAGAGTGCCCCGAATACTTCAGTGTTTAATATCTCTTGTGGTAGTGGAGTAATTTGAGAAGACAATTTAGAGCACAGAGATGAATCTTTAGACATAAATGAGACATAAGTATGCAACTGTCACTGGCATTCATTCAAAGAAAACATTCAAACTGATCAGGGGCTGCTTTTCCCTTGGGAAGGAAGAGGTTTTGTGTGGTGCTGTGTAACACATTCAACATTCAAGCACTCACCCAGGGCCAACCTTTGTTCTCATACAATGAGCAATATGTAACTGCCTCTTTCCCTCTTCACTGCTGACCTTCCATGCAGGAAAATCACAACCTGCCCTTGTTGCAATACATGAATGTTGCAAACACAAAAATATAATGGAAATAAACGTTCTCAATGCAGTAGCAATGATGTGATGATTTAATAGACCACTTGTGGAAATAAGCAGTTTGTTGCTTTTCTTCTTTAACAAACAAGACAACCAATCCCTTTGCAGGCACTGTTTGAGAATCAGCCACATTCCTTTAGCAAAGTATTAACTTCTTAAGAAAAGGTTTTCATAAATTCATTTTAAGTTTGGTTTCCAGACCTCTGAGCAGTTAATTTAAATCACTGATTAAAAGATAGCAGAACAAAACTCGATCTAAGGGAGCCACTCATGATTTATTTTGAGGTCCAATATTTATAAGTTGGAACAACTGAGGTGCTGCAGGAAAAATGGGAAAATCTAGATAGTACTAAATGATTTTTAGGGTAGAAGATATTAGAATTCATATGAGTGTATCACCATTGCTCTTTTCAGGTATTCTTAAGAACTGCCTACTGAAGGTTTGGATAACAAATGTACATGGTTTGTTCTCAGGCACTCGTAACAACATTGGCATATGCAAAGTCTCAATCTGATATTATATACAGCAATGCATACAGTGCCTAAATGCTGCCATAAATCATCCTCTAGCCCTCATTCAAGAGGCTCTAGATCCTGCCTGGTAGGAAATAAGTCCCATGCAGCATTACCCTGGAAAGGAGCTCTGATACAGACCAAACTGCTGCACTTGGCACAATTTGCAATTTCCATGATCACAGAATCATTTAGGCTGGCAAATATATTTGAGGTCATGTCTAAAGACCTTTAACGCCATGCAATGCTACAGGCTTGGAAAGAAGCATCTGGAAAGCCCAGTGGAAAAGGACCTGGGCGTGCTGGTCAACAGCCAGCTGAAGAGAAGGCAGGGTGTGCCCAGGTGGCCAAGAAGGCCAGGGGCATCCTGGCCTGGATCAGGAGCAGTGGCCAGCAGGACCAGGGCAGGGATCGTCCCCCTGTACTCAGCACTGGTGAGGCCACACCCTGAATCGCTGTCCAGTTCTGGGTCCCTCACTATAAAAAGGACATTGAGGCTGTCCAGAGAAGCAGCAGAGTCACCATCCCTGAAGGTATTTAGAAGACACGTAGCTGCAGTACTTGGTGATGTGGTTTAGTGGTGAACTTGGAAGTATTAAGTTGTGTTTTCATTCTGTGGTCTTACAGGTCTTTTCCAAATGTATTGATGGAAATGGCAAACAGTGGTGACCCAACAATGAGCAGCAGGGCTCTGCCTGAGATCACAGTGTGATCAGCAGTGTCTCTGCTGGTCTCTTCCAGTGCCTCAGCCTTTCTCCTACAGTCACCTCACTGCTGGGCTCCAGCAGAGCTCTGCTGTCTCGTGCTTGCTTACAAGGCTTGCTGTGTGCTTGGATGTGGGCACTCATCTCCTGCACCTCACTGACTGCTCTGTTTGCTAATTTAGCTAAATATATAACCAGCCATACACAGCAGCAATGCAACCACTAAACTCAACTGATAACAAACCCAGGGGTTTTTATGTCTTATTTCATATGATGACAGACAAGAACAGCACTCACCTATGTTACACATGCAGTTTCATGCAAACACTTTCAAGACTAAATAGGTAATTGGCTAAGACACAATGTTTATGTCAATAAGAGTAAAGTTCTTAATTAGGATACCACTTCTCCTTGACTGACTGGTAGTCAGTAATGCAGTGAAAGTAATGGAATAAAGGAAGTTTTTCATAGATGTCGTCTTCTACAGCCCTACATTTCACAATCTCCCATGACAAGCACTTGTTGGAAGAATTATCAAGGAAATTAAAATAAATTAACATGGTGTTTTCCAAATGAACAACCAAGTGTATTAAATACAGTGGTTTGTTTAAGTCCTCAGGCTTTGTTTTGGTGCTCAGGTTAAGGGGTGGTTTTGACTTTGTGGTTTTGGGGTGTTTCAGTTTGTTTGTTTTTTGAGGGGGGCAGTGTGCAGGTAAGAAAATCTTGAAGGTTTTTAGCTTTTAAGGTCTACTTCTGTATGTAATCCTACATCATACAGAACATATTCCACAGGAGACTGCTGTACCAGCAGACACTGAGAAACTCTTATTTCATGTCATCCTTAACAGAAGTGTTGCATGCCCCAACACTTGGGATAATTTATTTTTATTTCTTTTCCCATGAGTGGCTAGTCCAAGCATGTCTCAATAATACAAAGACAAAATAATACATATATATATTATAATACATATAATACAAAATAATACTAAGAAAATTACTTGCAGAGGCATGTATCTCTGTAGAAGACACAATTGTGACAGACTTCATCAAATAGATGGATGAGGTCAAAAAACAGATAATCAGATTCAGACAAGAAAAGGACAGCACAACATCTGTCTTTTCCATTTTCTGCTTGCCTACACGATTAGGCAGGGTTTCCTGCCCTTCCAGGGACCCTGAGGCATTCCTGGCAATTAGTGGAGCCCCAGTATGTCCAAACCTCCAGTTTAGATGACAATTTCAAAACAAACCCTCAACCCATTTGCAGCCTCTCAGGAGTGCCTCAGCAGCTGGTGTGATGCTAGGATTTTCATGAGGAAGTCTTTGCTGTTCCACGTTCCTCAGGCTGTCACAGTAATGGAGTACTATTGATCTGTAGGGCACAGAAATGTTTTTGCATAGCACAGAGTCAGCATTATCAGCCTCTGTCACGTGCATGGGGAACAGACTGCTGAGAGCAGAGGGCTCAGTGGCACACAGATTCACAAATATACAAACACAAATGGTGTGCAATCCATGCCAGTTAAACATTAAACAGGGAAAACGAACTGGGGGACATTATCATCCTTTCTGGACTAACCTACATCTAGGACATATTTTTCAAAAAAGGAAAAAAAAACCAACAGAAAAAGAATGCAGTACATGCTATGATATCCCTTTTTTAAAACTGAAAATATGGATGGGGAATTTTTCATTTCCCTCCAGAATTTTTCAGAGAATGACATTTTTTATCTAAAAAAAAAAAAAAAAAGCAAAAAATTTTAATCAAACATATAAACATTTTTAAGAAACCATTTTCATGCATTCTGCTTTTTTTTCCATTGGAAAAACCCTCACAATTTTCAACAAACTATTAAAAAATAAAAATCAGAAACCCTTTTTTCCCTTATTTTACTATTTCTTTCCTTACCATTTAGCAACTTGGACAAAAGAAAAATAGATTAGAAACCTCAAGACACTTTAGCAGATTTTTAATAAAATCTCAGCTGAACAGCAATCTAAGCAGAGAAACTAATTTCCCTTTTAAAAGAGCTTATAAAATATTTTCACAAAAAATTGTACTAATCTTTCAGAGCACAGGAGGCTAAAAGTTTCTTGTGACCCTTGAAATCCATGTTGTCTGACTTCATTTTTCTGCCCTTCATTTATTAAGTTATCTCTTGTTTCTCTGCATGTTTTATTTCTACTACCACAAAAACATTACATTTTTGCTATATGTTTCAAAACTACCAAGTAAAACTTCAGTTCACAGCAAATGAAGGGCTTCCTATTTTACTGATCTTGAACATTATCATCAAATGTTGGTAGGAAGGATGCAAAAAAAAAAAATCAGTGCTGTCTCAATATAAGCACAATGTTTTTATGGGGAAAAATAAAAGGCTAGAATTGATGGATTTTGATCAGGTCACAGAGAACAGACAGAGGAGACACAAAACCAGCAGATTAGTCAGAGCTTCACCAAGCAAGGCTTTTGGGGCGCTAGGTGGAAGGTCACACCCAGGATCAAAAATCAGAATGCAGTTTTATTCCTAGAAGTAATTAGCTGGACAAATAATAAGGAGATCACAGCTGCACAGGATAATGCAGTTAATGGCTCAGAGGTAATCTGGGAAATACTGAGAAGGATCAGGGAGGCTGCACTGCCTCTGTGACTGCTACTAAATCACTGCACCCAGTTCTGCTGCCAGCATTTCAAAGACATTCACAAATGGGTTCAAGGGAGAACCATAAGCATGGCCACAAGATTGAAAAACATCACTACTAATAAAAGATTTATAGAGGTCAATCTATTAAGTTTGTCAAAGAGAAGATTGAAGTGTCACTGGATGACAATCTATAGCCCACTATATGGGGGGGAAGGAATTTATTGTTAGAATTCCTCTCAAAGGTATAGCAAAATCTTCAGGGGGGGAAAAAGGAGATAAATATATGCAGGTTAGAAAGAAAGCCCAGATTTATAATGGTGAAGGTAATTAATACTGATAAAACAGACTGAGGCTTACAATGGGTATTGGTGAAGAGGTATGAGAAGACATTTTCACATCCAGACCAGAATTTTCAAGGTCTGGGGGGTTTTTAATATATTCCAAAGCTCAGTCATCACTGCTGATTTGGAAGAAGAAATTCATTCTGGGCAGCCTAATGACCCATTCCATGGCAAGAGTTCAGGTTAGACTGTAATGCAGCCTCTCCTTTTCCACAACTGAAACCAACCAACCAAGTAAAAAACCAAAGCAACACAGAAAAAGAACGATAAAATAAAAGGATTTTCTTTTCTTTTTCTTAATTGTACCTCTGGTGCAGACCAATTATCTTTCCACTTAAGGTTTTCCAATTTTATCCTTGTCTGTCACTAGGCATTTATTAAGTCTGATCTTTTGTCTGGAACAATGTTAAATGTTCTTCAAGTGTAGAGAAAGATTCTGAAAAATTATATTTGTTTTTCTTACTGACACATATGTTTAAAACCTAACTTTCCATGGAAGAGCAGGAGCACATCACAAAGTAATCCTTTTTATCTCATTACTACACAAATTTCTCTGTGCCTCACTCAGAGATCTTTTCATTAGAAAGTCAGAAAATAAAAATAGAGAATTATTGCTCATGGCAAAGAAATACCAAAAATGTCTTGAGTTCTTCACAAATACATTAGGAATCACAGACATGGCTGAAAAGAGCCTGAGATGGAATAATCACTTTTGAAGTTCCTGCAAAATCTAAGACATGCTGTCTGAAATTAAACTGAAAATAAAAACAGGCAGTTGCTCAAAAGTAGTTTCTTGACAGAGCAAATCAGTGCCCAAAAAACCCCCACAAGAACAAAAAAAGCCCTTTTCTGCTAATGCCCAGCTGGTTCTCCCTTGACTCCCTTCCATGAGGGAAACACATGATATTGCCTAGCCTCATACTAAGTCCTGCACACATGGATTGCTGGATATGCTTAATTCTTCCTACCTTTGGAATACTAATGAATCAACATTCAGCTTCACTGACCAAAATCACAGCGTACTCAAAAGTCACATTTATTTGTCATAGGAGAAACTCTCTACTTCCAACATTGCTAATAATTTCAGCTGAAATCACACCACACTGATTTGCTTTTGCCTGTGCACAAAGCATGATCTAATATGAGGACAGCAATGCCCTAAGGCACCTGGCACAGAAGGAAGTATCTGAGTAGCTCTAGAATATTCTCATCATTGAAAAGCTGCATGTTTTCCATCAGTCATTGGTTTCCCAAACATAATAAAGACAGAAAAAGACTGCTAATATGTATTGATTTTTATACATACACAGATTATAAAACCAGAATACAATACTGGAGTCATGTAACATAAAAAGGATCAAAGGAATCTAAAATCTAAAATCCTGTTTGAAATAAACCACATAACATTGCAAATCATCCAGCTCCAATGCAAAAGCTTTCAGTGTTGTAAACCAACCACAAATCCAAAAAATTCTTGCAAGAATTAATTTTCCTGCATTATTAAGAATATGCAAATTATTTCTCCTTTAAATATGTCTAAACTCAAGTCTTAGTCAAGAGTCTTTGTCAAACTTTTGCCTACTACACAGAAGAGCTCTCTACAAATGCAAAATTTGCTAGTGCACATATACACTGGTTTTACAACACTTTAGTCACCTAACTTCAGTTTTCTCAGGTTTCTAAAAGATTTTTAATAAGCTTGATTAAGTTTATAGAAAAACTGGCATAACTGAAGAATTGACAAATATTTTATAGTCAGATGTGCAGAAAGGCTTGTATTTAGTAAATTAAGAGAAGGGCTGAAAGCTTGCTTGAGCCCAGTTCCCAGAGCAGTCCTTGTTTATACAACGATCAACATGATGATTAATCATATTGGACACAGCAGCAAACATGGTGTGCTTCAACAGGATATTGGACAAAAAGTGCAAAAATCTTTGGCCACAATTAACAGTGACACATCTATAAATTAGCAAACATGCCAACTGGCAAACAACCATCCTTCCCTCCTAACATCAAACACTGCTGCTCTCTTTGAGCATTACCCTACTTGCACTTCCCCAAAATTTGGGACGGGGCACATACGTTTTGGTGGCTTACAGAAAGCACCAAGGTTAGTAATGCCCAGCTGAAAACCCTGTTTCACCTGTCTAAAAACAACTTGCCTTTTACCACTTCAGTAAGTGATTGATGATCATTATTGCTTGACCTGCTGGATTAGCATCACCTGCAAGACATGAAGTTAGTTTTCCTCTACTAGACACAAAACAATCCACAGTATGTACAGCAGCAGCCAAGAATAAGGCTGAGACACTCAGATGGAGCTACACAGTCTGAAATGGGGTGCACACAGCTCAGTCAACCAACTGAGAAACAGGCTAATTTTACAGTCTAGAGAAGAGGACTATTCTGTGCTAATGATCAATGTTCACACCTGCCAGCCTCAATGGGTGCTTGTGAGATATTTCCATCTCCCAAGTGCCATATAAATAACGTGTGATAACCAGCACAAAAGATTTGTAGGGATAACAGAGCAGTAGAAACACAAATCCTTAACATGCCCCTATATATTATTAACACCTTAACTTTTTACTACAAATTCTTTTGTCCCCCCAGTTCTTATCTTGCATCACCCCAGATTCTCACAATTGCTCTTTGTTCTGCAAGCCCATCCCCACCAAAGACAAACCTCTCTGCTCCCACTCCACGATTTTACATTCCTCCTCTGCCTCACCCTGCAACAATGAAGCACAGACTACCTCCCACCGACCCAGTTATTCCTTTATATCTCATGACCGTGTCAGGTCCCCTTTCCTCTTTCTTTGTTCCTGTCCTCTCAGAAATTGCACACAATCATGATCCTTTGAATTTATCTTTCCGTTTCTAACCCAAGCTCTGTAGGTGCCCCACTTTTCAATGTCACAGAGCACTGCCTAGAAGTTCAGCTAACACCAAAAAATTCTTTAGAAAAAAATTTAAACATATTCTGCATTTGCAAAAACCTGCTCTTCATGGGAGAGGCCATGACTGCAGATTCTAATCATAAGGAAAAAAAAAGGAATAAACAAAGGGAATCTAAAATTAGGATTTAAAGACTAAATGGCTGCACCCTGTCACTTTGCAATTGCTGGTCTTTCTCTCTCCAGGGCTGAGATATGAGGAAGTTTTTCTTCAGCTTCATCTAAACAAAAAAGGAATGGTATAACATCAAGCAAAATATGTCTTATTTTAACACAACTAAACCTGTGGTACACTATCACTTCATCACAAAATATCTGTAATGTCCTTTGCAAAATACTTTGTACTGAGAGGCCTAAAGTTGTGCCAGCAACATCAGCACTGACTCTGGGTCAGCTGTACTTCACAAAAGCATTTTAAGGAGTATAATTTTAGCATGGAGTCAGTCAGGCCAGCTACAGAAGATACAGAGTTTGCAGGTTGCAATGAATTCTCTCAAAGCCCTCATTAATGCTCCAACATAACAGTGCCATTCAAGCCCTAAATGACAAGTGCCTACCAATTCTTTCCAACACTTTGACACTGTGCTTTACCAGAACATTTACAAGGAACTAATACATTTTCTTTTGTGTCCAAATGCAAAATTCCCAGACTGATCTCAAGACAGAATTCCAAAATGCTTAATTTCACTATGACTTTAAAGAGACTCAGAATAATTCTTCAGTTTCACTAGTGAAAAACAAATTCAGTTTTTGACAAATCATGTTGCAGGTTTGCATCTAATTTGCTAATGTTGTCAGCCAATAACTATTGCCTAATGTTACCAACATATCTGGTTGTTGGCATTAAAATTTTGCACACATTCCTAATTTAAAACACCATTCATGTACAGTATCTTATATTTGGCTCCAAATTTTTGAAACTTTCATTTAGCAGTTCATTAGCCCAATATAAGGACTTTTCAAATTGTGCCATATTTACCAGGTACCTGCATATTTTTCATTCTACCTACATTGGTATGAATGAAATAGTTTTTTAAAGCCCTGTGATTATATAAGGTGAATTTAAATATTTTAAAAAATGTTACCACACATAAAATAACTAATTGTTCCTCTATCTGTGAATGTCAGGATTTCATATTGCACATTTACAGAAGTAAATATCATTGGAGAGGTGCCTTTTGGAGAACTACTCAGAGTACCAGCGAGGTAGACTGAATGCAAAACCTTCTCCAAGCTCTCACACACGCCACAGAACTTGGAGGGTGAAAAACCAAAGTTTATTTTAAGGTGAGAGAGAAAGCAAATGAACAGCACTGGGGAAAACAAAAAGAATTGCTTCCCTCTTCTCCTGAGCAAGCACAAGGGCCCAGAGTTGGTCAGCTGCTAACCAAGTGTGAGGCTCAGCGGTGAAAGCACCGCTCAGCGTTTTGCTGGCCCATGTGCAGCGACGGCACCGCAAACGCCGCAACGGCAAGGAACAGCCAAGAGGCAAATCCAGCACTGGCCAAAGGCAGTGACTCAGCTGCACCCAGGGCACTGCAAGGCAGGGATGCAAAACCTAGCAGTCATCAGAACTGCTGCTCTAGTGCAGAAAGCTGACAGTGTTAACCAGGACAGCTGAGAGGGCTCACCTGCAGGCCTGGCCATCTCCACGCCGGTCAGAGGGACAGGGTGAATCACAAGGACCAGTGATGGCTTTACACAAACAGTGACCCTGCTTAATTCAGACAGGAAATGTAAGGTTTCTTTCTCTAATACATTCAGTTAAAAGTAAGGTCTACCAGGGATGAATTTAGATTTAAGGTCTGTCTGAATTAAAAATAACCAAAAACCTCAGGTCATCTAAAATAACATCTTGTCCTCTGATGCTTGTGAACATCAATGACATAACAGCAAGCCCTGACTGTTCCACTGTCCTGTGCTTCCTGTTTTAGAAGGCAGCTGATGTTCATATGAATGGGGAGGTCTAAAAAGTCACAAAATAAGTCAATGAACTCCATGGGGTTTTTACTGACTCAGAAAATGCAATCTTTAAAGCAGATGAGCTAACATGAGATTGACCAAGAGTGACTAAATTACTTTGCTGGTGACCTAAATCTGTTGTCTTTCCAGCTCACGGAAAGATGAACTGTGGGGGAACAAATTTAGGGAAGGGAAGGGAAAAAAAAATTTAAAAAAAAAATCTGAAACTGTTTTTGCCTTCTGGTACTGCAGTTATTCAAAGTATGCTTTTTTTGGACTGTTGCAATGAAAGAACTATCATCTCTTAATCAACAAAATGGTAATAGCAGTGGATAGTTAGTTATAATTATATATAATAATTTATAGTTATAATTATATGTAATAATTTATAGAAATTGTGACTGTTGGAACATGAATTATGGCTAATTTTTCATAATGCAATTTTTATATACACACTTCTTACAGAAAAGAAAAAAGCAGAAAAGCATTAAAGTACTTCATAAATCTTGGATTATTTGTCTAAAGCCAAATGTTGAAATGAAATATTATTTATTTACTTGTCTTCAGCTTTTTGTCTTCTCCTCTGTATGGTAACTATCCATAAGACCACATAAGAAAATGAACAATTCAGTGAAAGTGCTTTATTCAAACAACCACACTGCCCTGAAGAGAGGGGACTCCCCTCTCCTCATGTTCTGCATGACACTGTTGGTCCCAGATACGGCAGAAATGTTGGGAATGTTTCACCTCTGTGTGTAAATTCCCAGATGTTCTTCTGCTATACATAGCCCATAAAACAATTTTCTATCCATCTGTT
The DNA here is from genome assembly GCF_027477595.1 of Haemorhous mexicanus. Taxonomy (NCBI): domain Eukaryota; kingdom Metazoa; phylum Chordata; class Aves; order Passeriformes; family Fringillidae; genus Haemorhous; species Haemorhous mexicanus. The sequence continues at coordinate 22,549,457 of NC_082348.1, read as the reverse complement.
AATTACTGTATCATTTTATCACACCTGAAACAAATCAGAATAGCAACACAATTCCTATGTACTTTTTACCTCAATTAAATTTAACCAAAGCCCAACTGTTTTCCATCTATGAAAGCAGAGACTCAGAGTTCACTGGACTCAGAGAGTCTCCAAATCCCAGAGGGACTGGAAGATTAAGTACCAGCATCAGATGTCAGCAGGGACTGTCACCTCCTCACAGTGTCCCTGCATCAGATGGCCGGGCTGCACCTCTGTTCTCTGCAGGGTATCATCTAAGTTATGATGAGGGTATGAAGTGTTCACCTCCTGAACAGACCAGTAACACTCAATTCTAATTTTGTCCAATCTAAATTTAGTAAGCAAATAACTATAAATTGGACCTCTGCACTTAGAGCAGTGAGCAACTGCAAACAAACTGCAGATGCAATGAAGTCAGTATGACTCTGCAGTATTTCAATCTTCCTTGGTAACTCCTCACATTTGGGGCAGCCTGCTCAAGAGGAGGCTTGAGCTTCTTTTGTGATGGGTTTGTAATGAAAAGATACACTGAAAAGTATTTCAGAGGTAGAAAAAATTTAAGTAGTGGATAAAGCACCCAAGAAAATAATTGAATTAGCATGCACCAACTGCCTCAAACCACCAAGATGAAATGTTTGCTGCACTGTACACACAGGATAGTTTGTACAACAACAGCCAGGGACATGGCTGTGTAAGTGCCAAGCACTCCCAGCACAGAGCCAGGCAGGTTGCAGCATTCTGTCTTTAAAAAAAAATGAAAAATTAAATAGAATATGATTGTAACAGTTCTCAAGTTTGCCATCAGAAGCTTTTACAATCTGAAAGTATTAATGGGACCATGTAAGGCAGTGGCTTCCTAGAAACAATGTGAAGCATTTTCAATTTCTGTTAATGGAGAAATGGAAAAAAAAACCTAAAACAAACAAACCAAACAGAAACACATAATTTTCTATTATTGTACGGCAACTGTTGAAAATATGTCATTCATTAAAAGAATGTCCTCCTGTTTATCCCATACTCACCCAAAGCTGGTTTCAGAATTACAAAAGTCACTGGTATTTGTGCTTCCACTGCAGCAATAAAATCCCACTAGCAAGTTCACAGAGGCTCTGCATTGCACACATCTTGCTTTTCCTCTGGTACCTCTGCCTCAGTCTTCCCCTAAAGTTTCACAGCTGATAATGCAGGAGCATTGTACCCCACAATCATCCTTTGCACTCTGGAATATTGTCTGGTACAGTTGTTTCATTTACTCTCCACTACCTATCTAGTTTGCAGTGAAAAGCTACACACACAACAACTAAACCACCACAGATATGTGTTGTGCTACAGCAGCTATTACTAAAATTCAGTAGTTACATTAATATATATCCCAGGCTTCAATGGAAAAAAAAATCTCTTAAGTATGACCAATTAAAGATTAAAAATCTGTGCAGCTAGTACATTCCAAAAATAAACCTGATCAATAACTCCAAACATCTCTGAGATTATTCATCCTTAACTGGAAAGGCCTTTGTAGGAACCTTCTACGTCAAAACTGGCATCTACAAATTTCCACTTTGAAGAAGCAGAGAGGAGACTTGTAGAATATTAACTGTATAGAGATCCCTCACATCTGCATGTTTTCTAGAATAACCTTATCGAATTTCAGATGGGTATTTCCCTGGCATAATATATTCCATAAATTAGAGATGATAGAGCTAATTGACTGTTTATAAATAAAGTCTGCCTGCTGCAGCACAGAGCTGTAAAAACTGAATGTACAACAGAGTTCTCCACATGGCAATGCTGAAGTGAAAAAGATTTTGTCAATGTTTGGTAAATTATAGCTGGATATGACTCTGCTGTGGCCTATTTAGGTCTTTTTAGAACTATTTTTGCCTGCTTTCTAAGTTTTGTTCTTCACACAAGCAAACCACTAACAGATTGTGTTTGTCAATGTGATCTGCAGAAAACTTGTTTCTTCTCACACTCCACAATAAACTGCTGCCCCATTTAAAATGCTGTTTGTGGCACAAGGTGTTAAGTCAAGTTCTGCCCCCAGAGAAAAGCACAGCAGGAGCTAACTGCCAAGCCCATATTTATAAAGAAGATAAACCTGCTTTTCCAGACCACATTTTCATGCAGAGTTTTAAATAAAAATCGTGTTTCATTATTTATAATGATGATTTCTGACTTGTCATAATGAATCCAAAACGGAAGTCATATAAAACTAAAGAGCTTTTATATTAATTAACAAACTTCATGGTGTTGGTTTTTGCTTAAAAAGCTATTTCAGTCTGCAGTAGTTACCCATAGGAACCCATGCTAACCAAGTGCCAATATTTGCCATGCACTTTATTAATTCACATGCCAAAAAAATCATAGGCTAAGGATGTCCCAGAGATCACAGCAATATTCATTTTACCTGCTAATGGTATCAGCTTCTCTAATCACATCCATAGACAAAGAGAACTTAAAAATACAAAGAGGTGGCACAGCAAGAAGGGAGAGAGCTGCAGCAGCTATGCACGACCATCTGCATGGTCATGAACTGCTGCAGGAAAAGGAAGCTGAGGTGAGTTCTCAGTGGTCATAAACATTTTGGGAGAGATGGCTTTCCAACACACACAGAAGTCTGAATCCAGCACTACCAAGGGTGGTAAACACTTGAGGAAAGGCAATCCATGATCAAAGCCAGAAGTACCCATAGGACCAACATTGTGTTGAGGCCTCCCTTAGTTTTAGCACAGCAACAGTGAATGCTGAAGTGCTGACAGGATAGACCATGCTCCTGAGATGCCACTTCTAACTCAGTCATCTCCTTCCTCCACTGAGGAGGAAGCAGCAAAAACATAAAGCAGGAGCAAATAGAAATAAAAACTCCTAGATGGGATGCTTGATGGTTCTTTTTTTCTGGTCCTTCTAAGATGAGGTAATGATGTCTTCAGCTGGAAAGGAGACAAAAATCCAAGAAAAGGATTATCCAGCAACCTTAGTGTAAGAGTAAGACTGTAATATTCACAATTGCAGCACTATATAGCACAGAAGATAGTAAGAGAGGGATGTATTACAAACTATTGACATATTTTCTTTGAAATTTGATTCAGACAAATAAAATTATTAACCCAGCCTTTCCTCTAAATGGGGAAGATGCCTAAGAAAGTACAAGTGAAAGGAACATCAAGTAAAATATTCCCAGTTTTCATTTTTCATATTCAGCCACCTTGACTTGAAAACATTAAGCAAAAGCAAGTACCCAGTATATACATATAAGTCTAATATTGTTTCATTTTATTAAAATATTTGCAAGTTTTCTCAAGTCCTTTAGGAATCTACATACATTTGTCCATCACAAATGTCTTACTTTCTCCTCTTCCATCTCCTGTTGCTCTGAGGGCTTCACCAAACTGGAGCTGGTACTTCAGTGAGATGCTTTTCAAAGAAAAAATATCACTGATTTTTGAATGGCTTGTGACTGCTGGCAAGGCCAATGACAGGGAATGCAGATTGTAACTGTACCTTGCACAGAAAGGACAATGGCACTGATGTTGATGAGCTGCCCTGTAAATCCTCACAACAGGATACAGGACAAGTAATAAGGCCTTTTTCTGTGACTTTTACATCAAAGAAACCATAAGGGCTTCCCATTTGTACGGTCTATGCATCAGAGCAAAAGGGCTGTGACTCCTTTTCTGCTGCCTCCTTCTTCTACCACCTCTATATATTTGTGTGGCAACCATCACCTCACCATGCCAAGGGAAATAAACTGAAAGTTAACAGTGCAAAGAATCTAGCAGAAAAAAGCCTGTCATAGATGGTACTGCATTAAGTGAACTACTGTTGGTTATACAAGGAGAAGCAGTTTAAGACCAGTTCACTAAAACATTTATTCTATTACCATATTGACAGTAGCTTTCACTAATTGGAGACAGATTTTCAAGAGTTTTCTTTATTACCTAATTCACTAGATAAATAAAAGCATACTAAATGGAGATGCTGCAGAATTACATATGCAGGTTTAAAACATTTCCTTATTTTAGTCTGTTGTGACTGTCATTTCAAATCTTTGGTTTGTTTATAGATTGATTTTTTTTTTGCTCTTTGTCTAATCAAAAATGACTCATCACCTAAATTATGATGAAAAATTCCAATAATGGTACATTCAATCAAATGGAATAGAGCCAAAGACTTGAGGTACCACTTTCTTGAAGAATCTTCCAAATATAGATATATTATCTCTTCCAGAGAGGCATGAGTTACTACTGTTGCCTTTAAAAGCTCTAATCATGATTTTACTGCATAAAATAAAGGGGCAAAAACCAACCTGCTGACACGGAATGTTCTAGGTTCCCATCATCAGCTAAAATACTCCTACTTTTCGTTACACAACATTGGGATAAGATTTTTATTTACAAATCAAAAGGAAAATGTCACCTCAACTAATGCCATGTGACACAGTTTAATAAAAACCATGTCTGCCACAAAAAGAAGCTCCAGTATAGGATCAGTTACCTGGATCTCTCTCACAACAATTGTGAAGCTGAAAATAATGCAAGACAAAAAGAACTGTAGAAAAAGCTCTGATTCCTTATGCTGTCCTGAATGCAATAAACAATGATAAACAGTAGTCACAAATTTTAAAAAAAATCCATTATTCTCTACCATGAAGAAGCTATAAATAGTTTTGTAGGTAGCCCACAAGTGTCAGTTCAATTCTCCCTGATCTGACTGCTATGTACATGGTACAGCACCATCTCTACTAAGCCATCACATGGACCTGCTGGAACCTCCTGACAAGAGCAGTGGAAAGTGAAGTGCCTGTCACTGACATCAGGGAGACTGGTCTCCTTCTGTTTCCCTGGAAATGATAAAGTGCAATGGCCACTTCCAGTAGAACAGATTTAGTGAAATTGGGGAGCTCAAAGCATCACCTCAGAAAGTGAAAAACAGAGGAATTTGTCATCAGGTCCATCCTTGTCCTCTTCATTCAGGTCACTGCAATTGAGTAATTAACTTACAGTTCCCCTAAAAGAAACAGCCACCACCAAACCCACAGCCCAAGATATTAACTACTGCTCCAAGAGAAACAAAAATTGCACACAATTACATTTCTCTCTGTGGATTCCTAAGCACGGGAACATATTAAGATGTAAAACCAAAGTGACATTCTACAACTAAAAACCAGGACAGAAACAACACCTACATTCTGCAGTATTGTCCCTACAGTCCTGTATCTATTTAATGGTATTTTAATCATGTAAGAAGGCTGAAGCAGCTCTCTTTGAGCTGTATTTTCAGAATAATAAGGGTAGTGGCTTGTGGATCTGCAAATATCCAAACAGCCCTTATCTAGCATTTGAAAAAAATTATACAATATCATGCCAGGGGAAAAAAAAAAAAAACCAAAACAAAAAACAAACAAACAAAAAACCCAAACAAACAAAAAAAAAAACCCAAAAAACCTTTACAGTAATTTTTTTATTATGCTTGGAAATAAATAGAAATAAGAGGCAGAAATTAGAGGAATGTGGGATGTTTTTTAAAAGTTCCTATTTTTGTTTGGTTTAGCATGTTTCCATATCAGCATAGGCCCAGAATTCACCATTTCATTTCTAAAAGGAATGTTAGTAATTTCCTGCCTGGCAAAGATGGCACACCCATGTCAAATACAAGAGCAGTAATTCAAAACTTGGGAATGATCAGAGCCCACTGAGTCACATTAAAAGCAAACTGACAGCAACCAAATCTCACTCTTCACTAACACCAGGTAGTGGTCTACCATCCCAGAACAGGTGCTGGTGTGACCCATGCACTCAGCACAAGCTTTCCCAACACAACAGCCACTGGGACTCTGCCACCCTGCTTGGCCTGAAAGCCCCTGGACAGAAGCCAGGACTCAGGAACACCACACTTCCATTATCCTCCCTCCTGAAGACTTCAGGTGGAAGAGCATTTATGTCTCACTGCCTATGCTCCACTCTGCAGATACCAGGGATACTCTGCAGTGTCCTAAACGCTACAGGCACACAGAAAAATTATGGGTTTTAGTCACAGCGACACCAACTATTCTAATTTGAAATATTGATCCTGGAATGTTTTAGACTTTTACTGTTTGCCCATCTGGTGGGCTGAAAGGCCACAGAAGCCAATTATTACGGAAATATTTTTGCTCTAATATACAGATTTTAATCCTGTAATATGAAAAAATGCATCCTAATTGAGATGATTTAATAAATGCTTTAAAATTGAAGTGTTGACAAAACTTCAGAGAAAGGGAAAAACACCACACCCTGTCCTTCTGAACTACAAATGAAACATGCAGGGAGCTACAGGAGCAAGACTTCTTTCCAGGAATTAACTAGCACCACCAGAAATGCAGCACTTCCTGACCACCTAGAAGCATCCCCAGACAATTACTATATAAATACTATTTCTACACATGACAACTGTCATCACAGATGTCCAGATTAATTATCTAAGTAGCATATTCACACATCAGACAAAGAAGCAGAGATGAATCCTAGATGCCTTCTTCAGAGAAAGACAACTCCAGTATATCTTGATGTACAAGCTCACCTTGGAAAATTGCATCTAAAGAAAAAAAAAAATCTAGGTATTAGTACAGCCAGTTCAAGGATATTACTCATGTATGTCTTTGTTACCAGTGAGACTCACTGAAATCAACCCTGACATTTAATGGGTCTCATTTCTTACTCCAAAAGATACATGGAAAAGACACAAACCCTCACCATGATCTATCACACAAAAGAAACAAGACTTGCTCCTAAGGAACACATCACACAGAAAACAAACCCACCAAGGAAAAAACAGTGCTGTGAAGTACTTATTCATTGGAAGAATCTGACACACTTATGAAGATTGAAGCTGCTGCAAAACTGCTACAAAGCTGCAGATGCTGCTTGCATTGCCTTTCTTGAACCAGAAAAGCCACTATTAGAGCCAGGACAAATAGAGCACATAATGACTAAATACATCATCTTTACATCTGCAATGCTACAAACCAAGTCTTTGAAGCCACATGGGAGATAAGGGTGCAGCAGCTCCAGGCTAAGGCAAAATACAAATCACTTAAAGAGCACCTTCACACTTGCCACACAAAAATCCTCAAAGAAAAAGCCACCCAGAATTATGAGCCAATTGCTGTATTGATGCTTCTTTGGGAAAGCATTTTAGTCATAATTATTCAAGTACCAAAATGAAAAACTGAGTATTCTAAATCTCATAAAAAACTGTTTTCTCTTAGTGCAGATAATCAAATTACTATTTCTCAAAAGCTCTTCACATGCTCATATTCATGGATCACCATATAGCATTATCCAGTCATTGTTGAGAATCCAGGAAGAAAGAAAGGAGAAGGGCATGTGATATGTGAGTAGGAGCTCCTTGCTGGGGCATAGGCCTCCAAGGCACTGGGGTACCTCAAGACAAGGGTGACAGGCTTGCTTTCTTGGTAGCCTAACTCATGCTTTTATCTGTGGCACTTTTATACAACAGGATTTATGATGTTGGGTGTGTTTCTGACTTGTGGCCACAGCAGGTATTTTTACAGATGATCAGGAATTATTGCCCACTGCAGAACTGCATGCAATGTGATTCAGTAACTTTGGTGGTTTTGTTGCCCACAAAATTCAGCCTCACTACCCAGTGTGCAAGCAGCCAATAATGACACACCTGAGAGACACAGCTGGCAAGCCTGGGTGCTCAGTGGTGCTCCCCATATCAAGCACACCAACTAGCAAAACCTTTTGCCATTTGTACATTTTAGCAAACAAAGGAGTTAGTATTTATTGACTACAAGTTGCATAGCTCTCTTATTAATCAGTATTCTATTCTACCTTCTATTGGCTGAGGATCCTCTCGTTTCATATGCTGAACAGTCCACGGGCTCTCTCCCACTTCTGAGTCAGTGCTTTCCTGTGATCCGTGAGTCTGGTCCTGACCTCCCCCTGCTGGAAACACCTCTGACCCAGCACAGCTGCTAAATTTGTTCTATTAGCTTCTTCCTTATTTTGAGAGTTCTGCCATACGTGCTCGTGGCTTGTAAATTCTGCATTCTTTGTGTCCTCTAACCTTCTTCCAGGGCTTTGGCAACCCACTGAGATCACTGATGCACGTCAAGCCTTAAACCTCAACAAGTAATTTGTCTTTCTAACACCTAGGCATTGCTTGGAGCTTGTTGGCTGCTCTTTGTTTCACCCATCAAATATAAAAAGATAAAACATCAAAGAACATCCTTTCTTCAGAAAATCTTACATATTCCACTCTTGCAATAGTTACTTCTGCTTCTGTCTTATTACGTTTCTAAGTGGAATTGGTGTAAGCAGAGAGTGGAATTATTGCAGATGATACAATTAGATGGTTGCAGGAATTTTAAGTGGAGGTTTTTTTGCTGTCTCATGTAGCACACCAAGCAAGACATCCATCATCTCTTCCTAGCCTTAAAAAATCCCTAATGCCTACAAAAGTGCAGCTCTGCTCTGAGAGCTGTCTGAAAAAAAAATGTTACTTGACTAATTTCAAGTATGAAAATCATGATGTAGCAATTAAAAAAAGTTTGAATTGTCAGTCCTGGAAGGGTATTTGGAACTGCACCACACACAAAAGTTCTGCAGCCAGTGCTGAGCTAGCAGCTCTCAGTTATGGCATGCATCCTAGCAAATATCCCATCCCAGTTTGCTCTGTATCATCTGCCACAGTAACAGACTTTTCAGAAATACCAGGAATTTAGCAGTGAACCTGAGAGATGACTCATCAGCAGTGACCATGCAGCACCAAAGAGTTGAGTAAAATGGGAGAGGCTGACTGTAATCTGACTTGAACACCACAGTGACTCACCCAGCCACTTGACTTGCATATGACAAGGCACTCCAGCAGGGGAGCACACACAAATAAATACATTTTGAAAGCCCAGAGAGTCCATTCCCAATCACATGAATAGCAGACATATAGAAAATGCATCTGGAATTCTATTTTAATCTAATAAAAATAATAATACATAGAGATCTTCTGAGAAACATGGGGCCAGAAGAATGGAAAGTAAGGTCACACAGGCTGCATGTAGAGGAGATCATGGAAGAGGGAAAAAATTATTTCCAAAATTACAGAATCATAATTTTATTTTTCAAAAGGAGACCATCATAAATGTATTGCTTATACACCAGAAATTCTAGGTGTAGGACTTAGAATTTACTGAACAACACCTAAAATATACAGCTTTGCAAAGTATAAAGTAACCAATTTTTGCAGTAAAGACTAAATAAATGCTTTCCTTATTTTTATATATATTTATATTTAAGAGACAAAAACTATAAATCTTTATGTGCACATACCATAAAAAAGATTTTTAGTCCAAGGTAGAGAGAGGAAAAAAAACACAAAACAGTTCAATAAAATTTATTCTATTCCCTCAATATTAGGGAAAATACCCTAGGTCTCTCTGCTTATTGTTTATAACATTTATACAAAGATATAAAGACTTTTATCTGCAACTACACTTCAAAAATGCACTGTTCTTCATTCAAATAAATAACTAAAAATCTCTATATATAAATAGAGATGCTTTATCCTGAGGACAGTGTAACCAAACAAAATATTTTTATTTTTACGTTAGACATAAGAGTAACTTTTTTTATTAGCTAGATGCATCCTAAAATTAACCTCCAAAAATCTGCATTTAGCCTTGATTTAGACTTGAAATTTAAATAAGCAACAATTCTCAATGGCAGACTAGAAGCTCTTACAAGGACCCTGCTCCCATTCCTGCAGTGGGGCAGCTGTTTCATGTGCCTAGTCACTGCAATTGCTTCTAGCTTTATAAACAAGCTTCACAGGGCAAAAAAGGAACCCTAACCAAGTGCAGACCCTCTAATAAAAAGAGACAGGTCCTTTTAAGGGGGATGTTCTTAATTCCAAGACACAGGACAGGGAAACCTGTATAGGTACTTTTATGGAGTGGGTTTATAATTTTCTGTTACTTAGGTAGCTGATATTTGTATAAGAAGCTGATGGAGCCATCAGAACTTTACCTTTCCTTCAGGAGATGCTGGTGAGATTACAATATAAAAAAAGACATAAACAGAAGTTGGACACCATGAAAGTAGAAAATAAATTCATGTCAACTATTAGGCTATTAAGGGAAGAGAGATGAGCTTTGCTGTAGCTGGCATTAGAGCTCTGTAACATGCAAACCTCTGATTTCTAAACCCAACTGCACATGCACAAGCCCTTTGTCATTGTGACTGCTCACAGTAGCAGCTACATTAAAAGCATCTGATAGAGCAGAGTATTACAGCAACCAGCAAAAATGAGATTTTAATATATTAGAACACACCTCAGTGTAACAGATTTTATTGATGCCATCAAACCACGCTACCAGAGAGGAAAAAATAAAAGCTTTAAAGATTACATCATTCATAATGAAATTACATAGCAGAAAAGCTGTTAAAGTAGAACACAAACAGTTCTGGACAAGGAATATCTTTCTGTAAAAACTGAACAAGCTAGCACCTACGTGGCAAAAGAAACTGACTCTTAAGGAGACCGCAGGTAGTTAAAATTCAAACACATACAGCCCACTCAGGAAAAACACTGAAAGAAAATATTTCATAGAATTATAGAATGGTTTGGGATGGAAGGGACCTTAAAAATCATCTAGTTTCAATATTCCTTATTTCCTATTTAGTTTATTGTGTAATTCTCTTCTCACAGCTTAGCTTTTATTTTGAAAGACTTCCACATAATTCTTTACTGTCTGAAAAAACCAGCCAAGTTCTAAACCTATGAATTGCTCTGAATTTATTATAAAGCTCAAATGCTCTGAACAGATGGAACAAGAATTTCATACAGCACATGAGCTATCCAAAAATTCCCAGGCTATATATGTACAAAACAAGGGAAATTAGGTGGGTTAACAGCAGGAAAGTAGCTACAGCATCTCTGTGTGATGTAGAGACGTGACTGTGAGCCCTTTGTCTGGACGGGTGCCAAGGCCTCCCCACAGTTATCCTAGCTGTAAATAGGTAGTTCTTCATTCAAGCTGAGAAGAAAAAAGGCAGACAGATGTGATACCAGCCACATTGCTCCCTTGTGAGCTGTTGGCTGCAAAATACAAGTGGGCCTTAACCACACAAGATCGATAAGCAGCTGAATCCAGAAGAGATCTTTGGTAGGTTTTGTTTTAGGGAAACTTACCCAAGTATCAAGGCATCAATAAGTCTGTTGGTTTCTTTATAATTAACAAAAACTAAAACAAATAACGCCAAAACCTGAAATAGAGATTTTTCAGCCACACAGATTTAACAAATCTCATTAGTTAATACAGCTTTAATGTAAGAGCTATTACATGCTCTTTTTTTATCTAAAAAAAGATATTTTCCATTTTTTCCCATTTACACTGCTCCTCCAGCATTGCCCATGTTTTCTTTCTCCCTCATTCCTTTTCTAAATGATTTTATTCTGTTTAAATGTTTCTTCCACACTGACAATCTTTTCTGCCAGATTTTTTTCCACTTCTTTGTTCCTACATCCAAAACGCAGAGCATCCCCACCTCTCTTTCCCACAGGATTCCCTTCTTTGTTCATGCTGCCCTTTCTTTCAATCCTCTACTCCTCTGTTTACTCTATGCCTTTGCTTATTTTCTACCACTTCAGCAGAAGAGAGCCCAAGCAAAGATGAAAAACAAACGGGAAGCACAAGCATTCCTCCGCTAGCTCTCGGTTCTGCGCGTGGAAGCGATTTCTGCCATTTCTGGGAGAACAGTCCAACTGGCACCACAGCCATCCCTGTGGCACTGGACAGCGATGTCATGTTGCTCAGGCAACCATTCCTAATTGTCCTTTGGGATGCTGAGAAAACAAGATGGGTTTTTTTTTTTGCTGGTCTGTCTGAAGGTCACAGTGGCGTGGTGGCACTGAACACAGGCTGCTGCCACAGCAGGCGAGGCACTGCAAGAGCCACATCAGGCAGCCCTAGGAGCACAAACACATCAATCACACAGAAAACCCCATCAATTCTGCAGCCTCAGTCATGTAGAACCATGTGTACAACAGTTGTCATGCAAGACTACAACAACTACTATGCCAGAGACAATGTTATTCTAGACTCATGCTGAAAGCAAATCCCAATGTTTCTCCTGGCTTGAAAAATTAGACATAAAAAAGGCACTATTTATATGTAACAGTATCCTACAAGAAACAGATTGTCAACAACAGTTTGGCAGGGCACCATGATCATCTTTTAGAAATTGGGAAGAAAAATCTTCAGAATGTAAATGTCTGCTGAAACAAATGAAGACTGAAGCTTTAAGAGCAAGAGCTACTTCCTCAAAGTTCCTCCAGAGGGTTCATCTCAGTATATGTATATTTTGCATCTTAAAAGAAACACACCATATGCTAGGATGACTTTTCTTAACTAGAAAAATCTGCCTTGTATTTTTGGAACAAGCAAGTTTTTCCTTGGGCATGTTTATTGACATGTTTCATAAACCTCAACTCCTTAACTGAAAAAAAGAACCTATTTTGGCTGCATGAGAAGCAGATTCTTTTTTAGTTCAGAGACCGAGAGGAGGAAGAAAGGAGAAATTTCAAGTTAAAAGAAACTTTTAAACATCAAGACACACCAAAATGAACACGTCATTAAAAATGTATTCAGATAAAATTTCATTTTTTCAGTATTTTCTCCCTTTTTCCTTTTATGAAAAATATTTATTAAACTTAATCCAAATTCAGTAACAAAGGCACAAAACTGAAACATTTCTCAGAGTACAACAGACCAGTAAATTGCACTCCCTAAACCAAGGGAGTCACAAATACTCTTCTGTGGACCCCTGTACTGTCTCTATTTTCTGCAGGGCCCACAGGAGGCACAGATCCACCTGGACCTCTCTGGTATCCCTTGGCCCCAGAGCCATGCAGAAACTTACAGCCTATCCTCTAAGGCTAGCAGAAGGATGGAAAAATCACCCTAATTTTTCTTTTAATTGTGTTTACTCTGTTTTCACTTTGGGGTCTGCCCTGCACCACGAGGTGTCCCCAGCCCCCAATACTGGATGCAATGTCCCTGGGTTTCTTCAAGCCTACACACACTGTACCACCCCATAATAAGCACATACACCTGCCACTTTTAAGGTCTAGGAAGAGACTGGACCAACTGGGTGGGGGAAATAGGTATCCTGAGCTCCCTGTGACACTTCCCAGTCCACGAGCAGAGGGAAAAGCTTGGTAAGGGCAGGATGCTGTGCTCCTTGCTCTGAGTTACTGCCATGGGCAGGACACCAGGCTCAGCAGACCTAACACACCACATCCAGCCTGTGCTCATCTTTCATGTCTAGGGGAGGCAAAAAATATTTCCAAACTCATTAGCTATATTTTTCAAGGGATGCTGTCTTAACTATTTTTTTCCCCCACAGACAATCCTAGTTCCCAAGGCCTGAGAGTAGCTCCCACTATACAGAGTAAGAGATGTAACTGTAGAAATCTTGTACTTATTTATCCACAACTGGTCAGAAAGCTCTCACATACCATTTGTTTAGCTAGATTTGCATGTACTTGCAACTATTTTTGGCAAAATAACTTTCTTAGCCTCCATTATTTCCACAGTGGGTGGCTCCTTCCACGTGTTTCACCTTTTCAGAAATATTCCCCTATCTGAGGAAAGCATTCCAGTTCTCTAACATAAGCAAGCAGATTTTACCAGTGAGAACACTTGAAGAAGACCACATCACAGAGAAGTGACTATCGAGATGTTCTGCATCCCAAAACACAGCCACTAGCACTTAGCACACCAACAAGGTCAACAATGCCCTGCCATTACCACTCAGGGGCTTTCAACTTCCACAAAACATGCTCAGAGGCATTTTCAGGTTCATAATGACACTTTCACATACACAATATAAACAGATATGACAAAATGTTGTTTAAGCCTGGAGGAAGAGACAAGGGCAGTCACATTTCTCTATTAGAAATTATTATGCACTCTGAAACATTAATGAAACAAATGACATTGGTGAACTGTATTCAGAAGATAAACAACAGGAAAATTAAAGACTTGTCCTTACATCTACTTCTATTGGAAATGTGTTAATTTTCTCAAGAGCTGTGAGAGCAAATGATGAGTTACAACTTTACTTGCACAAATTTGGTGTTTCAAAGAAAAAAAGTAACTCTTGTGGGTTTTTTCTATTTGCAATCTCTTTTCAATTGTGAGCTAATTTTTGGAAGACACTTTTCCCTGTGCAGTATTTTTGGGCAGACCATGAAGTTTACTGCACACACAGCTCCTCATCTGTCTCAGGAGGGCTCAAGGAGGACACTGCTTGCACCCTTCAAGCTGCAGGACAGATATTAGAGACTCACAGGCTCTTGCTGCACTTGTGCATCCCTGATGATTGCCAATGAAACAAGCATTTTTTAAGGACTTTGTACGATACATAAAAGCAGGAATTACAGGAAGATGCCCAAAATAAATAAATGCATACTCTAAGCCACCAAATTATTTTAAGAGCCCTTTCATTCTCATATCAAACAGAGACTTCATGAAATACACTAGCACCAAAACGAACAGCATCCTCTAGACATTCTGTACAGACATAGAGTCAAGAGAAAAAGCACTTGTGGTCTCTTTTACTTAGACTAAAGGGTGACCTAAATTAACACCGAGTTAAAGATAACAAAAAGACCTCCAGCAGTAAGGAGCGGAGCATAAATCTGATTGTTTCAATTACTGTCATCATGATTTCTCAGAAGGAAGCAGCTCAGCCTTCACCTGCAATTCTGTCAGGACTGATTCTCAGCCTGAAAAGGGGGCATCCATCCCTGCTGGGTGTATACTCATGCTCAAGACACGACACCAAAAATTTTCTTTCATGACGACATCTGACTTCACTCACGTAACACGAATCCCTCAGTTGCCAGGATTCCATCCACACCTCCAACTCTGCTGCTAACAACCACCATAAGATTTTATCTGTGATCTTGGCTGAGCCAAGAAGATGTGCTGGCTGACACAACCTCCAGTCAAACTGAGTTCATTAAGTATTCCTCCTCCCTCTGCTCACTGACTTTGGCAAATCAAGGAGCACTGTTCCCACTCAGAGTTTCCTATTCCCATGTAAGATGGTGACAAATTTGGATTTTCCAGAACAGGCTCAACAATGTATAGGCAGGATTCTAGTGATAAACTTGCATGAATAAAACTGGTGACCAAACTAGAAGCGTCCCCTTTTCTCTTTTCAGGAATTATACATTTATGAAACAGAAGATTTAGGCACCACCACCAAAGCAGAAAGAAGAGAAGGGTTCACTTCATATTTTGCTGACAATGAAAACCTACATATAGAGTCACAGAATGGTTTGAGTAGAAAGGAACCTTAAAGGTCATCAAGTTCCAGCTGTCTGCCATGGGCTGGGCACCTTTCACAGGACCTGACAGAGCTGCTCAGAGCCCTGTCCAAACTGGCCTTGAACACTGCCAGGGATGGGGCATCCACAGCTGCTCTGGGCAACCTGAGGCACCCTCAGAGTGAAGGATTTCTTCCTCACATCTGACCTTAACCCACCCTTTATCAGTGTATTTAACTGCTCCTTGTCCTGCCAGCACAGCCCTGTAAAAAGGCTCCCTTTAGGCAAGGACAGGTGCTGTGAAGTCTCCCTGGAGCCTTCTCTTCTCCAGGCTCAACAAACCCAACTCTCCCAGCCTGTCTTCACAGGAGATGTGCTCCAGCCCTCACAATTTGTGTCAGAGGCTCCAACTCAAGTCCTCAGGTTTTTCTGAACTTCTGATGTCATGGTTTGAAGTTCAGCATCTCCTTTTTAAGCTTCCTGTTGCCTACTGATTTCTTAGCTGCTGAAAAATCTCCTATTGTTATCTGGCAACAACATCTAGGCATAAGAATAGTCCTGAAAACAATACTTTATGCAAGATTAATGCCAGAAGTATAAACAATAAAATGCTAATAAAATATTAAAAGCCATAAAAGATACCATAAATATAAAAATAGAGATGAAATTTCTCTCTCCGCTCCTTGTTACCATGCACAAATTATAAACTCAGGTAGGGACAACTCAGTATTTGTAAATTCATTAGAATAAAAAGCATTGATTCTGAGTCATCTATCATTTAGACAGTGAAAATCTATTGTGATATACAAAAATGTCATCCCAAAAAGATTTTTATCTCCATTCATAATACTTTCATTATCATAAATAAATGTATCTTGAGAAAGTTACACCAGAAAACTGAATTAGAGCATCCAGGTTCTATTCAAAAGCGAGACTTAGTGTTTTTCCATTCAAACTTTTCATTAATGTGCATATTGCCACAGAATGAACAAAGATACTGAACTTAGACACTTATTTTTAAGGCACTTTAGGACAATTTCATACCTCAAAATAGTACAGGATTTTGTTACCCTTGACATTTGTTTTATCTCAATACTGACTTTCAATTTCTGTTGCAATTTCTTTTTCTTCCTTGAGAGGAGAAATCACTCCAGCTGTAAGGAGAGCAGTAATTTCCTTAAGTAACTTTGTTAATTTTTTCAACGTTCTTCAGTCCTTCACAATAGCTGGTAAATCAGCATTTAGCCAAATATGTGCCAGCAACCTCAGCCAAGTTGCCCATAGCCATTTACACAGAAGAGAAACTCCCCTGCTGTATGCAATACCTGTTCCAAAATTAATCAACACCAGAAAATAGCAGTAAAATAATTCTTGAAAGACTACCAAGCAAATACACTAAGGAAGTAAAAAGGACTTGTGAGGTTAATTGCATTACTGCTACATAGTGACACCTGATAAATAGGTTTTGGGACAGCTTTCCAATCATAAAAAAATCTAAAAGGCAGCTTAAAAAAAGAGGGGAGAAAAGCACTGTAGATGTTCAGTTGGAAATTGCAGTGTTCTGGAAAGAAAATTTCAAATTCATCCTCATTTTCTCTGATTTTTAACAAGCATCCTGAAACAGGAAAACTGTACCTATTTTAAAAAGCAGGGCTTCGCCTGTGCAAGTGGAAACTTAGGAAGGTCATTTTCCTTTTCTTTTTCACCCTGCAGATCCAGGGCAGTGGTCTCCACTGCCCCATCACTCCAGCCAGACCCTCAGAAGACAAAAGGCAACCTAGAGTAGAAGCCTAGAGTAGAAGTTTGAAACCTACAGTCCATCCATTCCCTTCAAATATTTATGTTTTAGCCTTTGAAATCATTTGTCAAATGCCTATTCTGTCCCATAATATTTTTGTTTATGAAAATTAAATGCGAGACCAGACCCTCCAAAGCACCAGTACTTAAACCCTGATAAATTTCAGAGACTACAAAGATAATATGAGCCAGCACATCCCCAAGTAAGTAAAAATCTAACCCATGACAGGGATCAATTTCAGTTTCCTACAAACTTTAATTTCCTCAAATAAAACATTCGCCCTCTTAGTTGAACAAAGGCTTTTAAAACATACCACAGTTGCATCATTATTTGATTATTTAATTCATAAGTACAAGCAATGCCTGGCCATGGGAATGACAAGCATTAAGTACACACTATACAAAACATAAAGATAAATTAAAACCAGCTGTCTGGGAAGTACACAGAAGTCTGAGAAGACTGGAAGCTTCACACTTCCTCATTTATCTTTTAATGGAAAAAAACTGACATTAGCTGAAAAATTATTGATTTTCTGTGCTGTTCCCTGTGGGGAACTAAAGATTTTAAATTCATTTTTGCAGCATACCAAGATTGCTTAAAAAGAAAAATTTCAGAAAGGTCTGCTTGAATTACTTTCTGGGTCCCACAACACATACAGACATTTATTTCTGTTCAGACTTGTCCTCCTAAATGAGAAACCTGCATTTGGAAGTTGCACCATTATGTTTAAATCTGCTTCAGCACGGCTGAGATGCATAATCCACCTTGACAGAAACACCAACCTAAAGTGCAAATATATTTCACTTGCTGCTATTAAGAAATGGCACCTTACACTGCTCCTAGGCATAAGCACTGGTAGGCAAATAACCCATTTTCCCTGGTATGCTTGCACTCTGAGTATCCAGGCCTTCTGTTCTCCAAGGTTTTTTTTCCTTTTATACCCCCAGCCCCTGGCACTGCCCCCCAAGGATCTCCTGAGATCATAAGGACCCTTAGGTCCTTAGGAGGAGCACACAGGCATGGCAGCTGGAGGGAACAGCATGGAGCATCACCAGCCTGGCCCAGAGGACATGCCTGTGTCACCAGGAGGGGCAGTGAGCCTGGGCACAGGTCTGGAATTCCAGGAGCAGTGAGTTAACAGCTGGGGAGTGACCTGTGCAGGACAGACAGAAGGACAGAGAGGGCAAGAGCTGGGAAGATGTCTCAGTGCTGGAAAGCCAGAAGGGATGAACACACCCCTGGTGCATTTGGATTTTAAACAATTCGTTTCAAAATAAGTTTGCACTCATTACATTTCTTTATAAGAAACTGAATTTCACCTACAAACAGATTTAGCAATGTTGGTGGTTTTCTCAGTGTTATATCACACAGCTATGACACACTTTTCATGGCAAGCCACCCAAGAATCAGCCAAGAAAGCAGAACTATGTGTTCCTCAAGATATCTGCAGCCTTAAGAGCAGTTTGTTTCCCCTAGATTCCAAAATGGGAAGGCTGCCACAGATGTTGAAGAATAAAATCTCTGAAGCTGCCATACCCCCCACAAGCACGCTCAGTGTTTCTCAGCACCGAGTGCAGTGCCCACAACCAGACAAAGCAGAGCAAAACAAAACCATCATTTTTAACTATGTTCAGTACCTTTGAACTTATGCAATGGCATAAAAAACAATTTCTTCCTTATGAGATACTGCCTTTTTCCTACAGAGATCTATGAGCCTAATATACATCAATCACAAGTTCTGGTTTACTGTACATAAAGCCCCTTCATCTGGTGTTAGCTAGCTGCTCCCCTTAGGGGAAATTCACCACTTTTATCAAGTTATTGTTATTATCCACCTGCATTTTACACGGCATTATTCCTTACTCCATCTTTGAAATGATTTTTACTGATTTAGTACAAAAAGACATGTGAAAAAGAATGAAGAAAATGCAGAAGATTCTAAAGTCAATGGATTCATACTTTACAAAAGAATTATGTGTAACTTTAAAATAATTCAAATAGTCAATAATATATGGAATAGTAAAGAGATACAGCACAGGTTTATGGCTGGTATTTGACAGCTTTATGCAAAATGATTTGAGCTAATGCGCTCACAAAGTTAAGAAGAAAGCATAAAAATCTGAAAACACTGAATAAATCTTTAAAAATGCTGAAGAACATTGAGGGGGAAATCTAATAATGAATGCATCAGAAGGTAATTTCACCAGAAACACCATAAGGTGGCAGGCAATAATAGTATCTCTGTGCCTTTGCACCACAAGGCAGCAGCCAAGGGCCAGCACAGCTCCGGGCTGGGCAGGCAGCAGGAATCAGAGCTGGAGGCAACAATCCTTCCTTCCTTCTCTGCCCTGTGCTGCCCTCACACAGAGCAACATCCCAACTACTAGAATGGGCTCGTGTCAGAGAGGACAAGTGTTCAGCTTGTTTGTAGTTTGGCTCTACAAAGGTCATACAGCTGGGAGAAAAATGGGGCACCCAGCAAGGCACAAAACGTCAGGAGAACCACGAGCAGGGATCTGCTACACAGCCTCTGCACAACAGGGCTGGGCATCTCAGCTGGAAACCTAAACCCAAGGGTATTAATAAAAATATCACAGCTTTAGGAAAGGCCACATGATTACAACTGGCTGTTTTGGCTGAACCTACTCTTTGTGGATTAATGTTACATGGTTTTGGCCAAAATACTACGAAAACCCAAAGAAATTGATGATGGAATTCATTAAGTTAAAAGGCAAAAAATCTGACACCCTCTCCTCTTCCTAATGTAGCTCAGAAAATTTAGATTTGCAGCAGGAAGACAGACACACAGAGCAGCTGTTGTGGAAAGGGTAGGAGCTATGAGCCCAAGCTGCCATGTCATTGCTACATCTCAGAGCACCCGCAGATCCAACCACAACCTCTGCATCACCAGAAATGGCAATTTAAAGCCTGCCATAGATGACTTCTGAAGCTGTTTCTTTCCCTTAAACCCACAGATACTGCACAACCTCGTGGAGCTGTTGGGGAGTCCTGTAAGGGTCTCAGGGTTGGTCAGCTGGGCTAATTCTAAACCTCATTTCTGACTTGGTTTGAGGCCTCCCCCAATAATCCTCAACACACATCAAAAGAGATAACAACCATTATTGTATTAATTAAAGACAGAAGCCACTCTTTTTATTAATTGCAGGCTCTGTCACAAAACAGTATTTATGGTGACTGGGCAAGAGGCAGAGCATGCAGCTACCAGAGAAAATACCTTGTTTGGGTTTTTTAAAGATTATTTTGCATTGCAAATAATAATTACATTGCCTTGCCTGTCACTGAATTGCATTCTGCAAACTGACCATGGGTTTTGTATGTTGGCTACGCTACCAATTATTAGGAGAACCAAGAAAAGCCTGCTCAGTGGAACAGCATGTAATTTACATTTAGCTTTCCACAGCATATTTGCACACCCACACAATATAGGTCACAGCTAAGGAGAGTTAGAGACCTCTCTTTTTTTTTCCCCCTTCAGTCAGAGAATGCATTATTTTTGCCCATAATTATGTCACCCAAGAATATTACACCAGGTAGCAACTGTGACCTGCCTATACTTCCGAGAAGTTACACACAGAACAGAGGTCTCAGGCACAAGGGAGTGTGGAAAGACAACTTGTATTTAACTGACAGGAAGGGCTGGGGGAAAAGGAGATGGATTTTAGCATTCTTCAGTCATTACAAAGAAAGAAAAATAATTTGTCTGGCTAGAGACAGACTCATCCTCTGACTGTTCTACAGCTCTCTTTCATATCATTCCTATCCTTCTGGGTTTGGCAAACATCTTATGAAGCTTGTTCTCCCGAAACAGAATAAATTCCAGAAGGATGGACTTAAACAGAAAAGCAGCACAATTACTTACCAGAGGGATGCATATGCCATGCTCACATTGGGGTCAGAGGCACTTCACGATGACTCAACACCAACTGCTGCTGTTTCGGATCTCAGCGAGCTGTTTTATGTTGGAGCTTCTTCCTCTTAACTAAGTATCATTTCCACCATTAGCCACCACTTTCTCACCCAGCTGACCCACTCTACTCTGAAAGAAACATTTGTCACTGAACAAACCACTCCAGATTCTCATTTTCAAGATGAAAGTCCCTTTATCTAGTCCATTTCTTGCCATTTCTGTAGCTCCCCATCAGTGATCGTGCCTTTCCATTTTCCCTAGATCTGTCCTTATCCGGTGACAACACAGCTAACTGGCTCCCTAAATTCCAACTTCTAAAAGAAAATAAGTTGCTCTCCACTATTTTCCCTGAAAATAAATTAAAGAAACTTATCTTGTGGCTAAAATCTAAAAATTGTAATCTAGGAAGATGAGCCACAGTCTCTCTGGGTTAATTTCTCTCCCACTTCTCCTATAACACTGCCATTTCTTTCCAAACAAGGTTGAATTTGATTTGAAAGGCAGAAGGGAAGAAACAGTTAAACACTGTTTTCCTGAAAAAAGATCAAAAGGATGCCACAGATCCCTGAGAAGGTCAGCTATAAAAATCCTAATAAAGTAGAAATGGGAGCAAGAGTGCACTTGCAGTCCCACTGCAGATGCAGGCTGACTACAGACAGGACAGACACAGTAAAGGCAGAGAGGGAACAGGAAGAAGAATCATCAGCCTGGAACCATTCCTGGAGGATGTTAACAGAAAT
The DNA here is from genome assembly GCF_027477595.1 of Haemorhous mexicanus. NCBI lineage: Eukaryota > Metazoa > Chordata > Aves > Passeriformes > Fringillidae > Haemorhous > Haemorhous mexicanus. The sequence continues at coordinate 22,527,634 of NC_082348.1, read as the reverse complement.
TTCTCCTGACCCAAATTCCATTTAACATCACCTTATCCCTACTGGGTTTGTCACAGGGGAAGAGGTTGGACTAGCAACAAGAATTGAGAGACACCACTGCATCACATAATCTGAATAAAATAAAGTCATGTTATATTAAGCAGGATGAGTGTGGCATTTCTATCCCAGCTTGTCTATTCCACGATACACAAAAATCAAGATCCATGTGACCCTGCCACAAGAGACCCTGAGGAACAGAATGCTCACTCCAGCTGCTCAGTGGGTCCAAGTCCTGACCCATGGCCTGGACCTCACACCAAGCTGCTCCCTTCCAATGGCGTGGCCCTTGTCATGCTCCCCCACACCTGGGGCTCCTGCTTTATTTCCTTTCCCATTTATTTATTTTTCAGCCCTTTCTCACTTAAACTGTCAGCATGAGCCATCAAAGTCCCACCAATTCCACTGCCTGTATCTAAGGTCAATTAGCAGTCACCACCAAGGTTTCTGTAACTTTTTGGGCTCCCACCTCAAACATTTTACAGGAAGCAGGAACAGCTACAGGGCAAAGTCCTCCTATTGCTTTTCATTTTCCAGTATTGATCAGGTACATCTGCTGGGGAGATGTAGCCTAGGCCTCCTCTGTCTGAGCAGGCAGGCTTCACTCCATGGCACAGGTTTCATACAGACTCTTCTTTGGGCATCCTGACTTGTTAGATTTTCTGTTGAGAAATGTTTCAGTTCATCATCTGAAAAAGTGTATCCCATTCCAAGATAAGGTTTCTTGAAATCGATCTTTAGATCATTCTTGGACAAATGTTGCCTACTTTGGGTTGACTTGTTTTCATAACAAAGCAATCCCAGATCTGTGCTCTACTCTACTGATGTAAAGGATCCAATGCATCATTTTAGCACCTCTGCATCCTTCACAATCATACTGTGCCTTTTGCTTGCTTCCTTCAACACCAATGCTGATATGGCAAATTCAACACACAAACACACACACACACAAAAAAGAGTAAGCATTTACTTTAGTATTCCACTGTGAAGGATTTTTTTAAAGCTCATTAAACTTAGCTTATGAAAGAAACACAAGCCTGAAGGAAATTCTTGGAGAAATTCCTTTTTGAAGTCTAATTACCCAGGGTAACATTCCCCATGAAAATTATCTACAGAAACTGCTGCCTTTTCCCATACCAGGACAGTCAAAAGCTTCAAAACCAGAAAACATTTAGTTACAAGGAAAAGAAAAAAAAAACCTAAAAACAAACTCCCAGAAATCTCTAGGAACTGTTTGAATTGTTCAGTGTTTTAAAAAAATATTAGAAAATACAGGAGTAATGTACAAGTATTTGCTGCCCTATAGATGAGGCAGAGGGGCTAATGAAATCATTAGGACAGGCTCATTCTATACATACACACACATTAAAAATATAAACACACACACATCTTTAGCAGCAAAGGGCTGGCAGCTCCTTCCTGTCTCCCACTGCAGGAATAGCAGGTTTTCCGGCATGGCACAGGCACAGAAGGCTGACTAAAGTCCCTTAAGAAATACAGCCCTCCTGAGACAAAGCCCCATGGTAAAGAAGTATAAATTCCCAGGGAAAAACCCTTGCTGATATCCCATGTACTTGGAAGAACAAGAACAAAATCATTCACTTCCTCCACACTAAGAAATCCATCGGTAGGCTGTGGCTCAGCTGAAATGTACAGGGACACACACACACAATCACACACACACACACCTGTGCCAGAGGAATAAAGGAAGAAGTAGTAAGAAAACTCTGCTCATCTTCAGAGTGGGCTGGAGAAAGAAGTGGCAAAGGAGAGCAGTCTCATGCCTACCACCATTTGTACTAGAGCAGGAGGCCAGGGAGTGCCCAATCACACAAGTCACGGAGCTTTAACTTTCCACAGCCATGGCAGCTTTGGAATAATGTGATATTTAATGTAATAATGTCCAAATTGCTTCTCAGACGCAGAGCAACTCTGACACCTGTCAATAAAGTTTTTGATGGCTGTATAAAAACACATCTGAGCACATAAACATACAGAGTACAGCCCTTCAACACCAGCACTTGGAAAAAAACCCCACGTGTGTTCCTACAAGTATATGCAAACCAGTGCTCACGTCACAGACATTTATGAATGAACTCCCAGAATGGGCTAAGAGCAAAACTATTCCAGCAATAAGCAAGGCTGCAGCCAAGGCCCCCCACAGTACAGCTCTAAGTGCTCTGGAGATTCTGGGAGAGCAATAGCAAATTAATGGGAAGTGGAAGAAGCATGCCTGATGAACTACAGTACAACAAAGGGTACCTCTTTCAGCCTTCAGTAGCAAGGGCAAATGTTTAGGGAATCTTCAGTAACAAACCCTCCAATACTGTTCTCCAGATATACATCCTGCCGTGTACTTTGAAAGAAAAGGTTGTTTAAATATAAAACTGTTACACTTTTCAAATAATCAGTGTTGTACACCTCTCTGTTAATTTATCTAACGTGGAGAGAAAAGATAAAGTGGTCTTCGTGTGTAGTTCTTAAAGAAAAAGAAAAGAAAACAGTATTTAATAAATACACAAAATATGCTTCACTAAACATATAAATTCCATAACAACGACATCTGTTTAACCTCTAAAGGTCAAAGTCATGTCATTTACACCAAGATAAAAAGTCTAATTATAGTATCTACAGCTGTATGGGCACAGGCTGGTTATTAGAAAAGAACTATTATAAACCAAACACAATTACACTGTAGAGAAACCATTAGATACTTGATGAGATTTTAATCTTTGAGCTGGTATCATTCTGCAAGTTAATCATCTAGAGAACAGAAAATCTGTTAGGAATGCAATTAAATGTACTAGTCCCATTAAAACTGAGCTGATATAGTTAATTGTAGTCCTAAAATAGCAATTTCCTCACACCTTCACTAAGCAATTTTTTCATCTACTGAGTAATAGTCTATTTAAGGAACACTTTTCACTTAAACTCTCAAATAAGATTTGTGAATACTTTTGTTCTCTCACTCTACCCCATACAAGTTGCACTGACGTTTGCTATTTGACCTTGGCTTCCTAATTTGCTCTGAGAAGTCCAGCAAGGTCTTTGGTTTCAGCTACTGTTAGTTAGTCCATGGTACCTGCATTGCTGAAGCTTTCGGCAAGAAAATCACCAATGTATCCTCCCAGCACACGACAGCAATTAGAAATGACATGAAATGACGAGCCAATGGCAAAGCTCACGTCATACAATCATTTTAAGCATCAGCACTTTGGGCAAACACATTCTTTTCAAACATCAATTTTAATGAATACACGTTCAAAGTACTTGGAAGGGATTTGCAGCCTTGCTAGCAAATTGGGAATACAGGCCGTTCCTGCCTTTTTTGGAGAGAAATAGAACGAAAGCAAAGAGGTCTCCTAAGAGTGCATCAACTTGACAATAGCTAATCTGCAACTGAACCTCACAGACCACACAGTTTATTGGAGCATTTTAAATTGCTCTGCAGGGAAGGGCGAAAAAAATCACGACTTCGGGGAGCGCCAGGGAAGCCGGGGCTGACACCGGCGCATCTCTCTGCGCGGATGCCGTTACGTAACCCCGGCCCGGCTCCCCCGGTCCGGATGCTCCGGCTGCGCCCCGGGGCCTCAGAGCCGCGGCCGGGCCGGGCCACGGCCCCAGCCCCGGCCTCAGCCTCAGCCTCAGCCCCGGGCTCGCCGCCGCCGCGCCCCGGCCGCTCCCGCCTCCCCCGGCGGCACCGCCGCGCCCCGCCGCGGCACCGGCACCGCGCAGCGCCCGCCGAGCCCGGCTCCGCCGCCCGACCCGGGACTCCCCGCACGGCCCGGCCCGGCCCGCCGCTCCGGGCCCGCACCCGCGCCCCCAGCGCCGCCGCTCCGCGCCCACCTCCTGGCCGGGATCCGCGGCGCATCCCCGCTGCGGCCCGGGAGGCTGCGCCCCGCCGCTCCCGCTCCCTCCCGCCGCAGCTCCCCGCCCGCCTGACGGAGGGAGGGAAGGAGGGAGGGGGCGGGCAGCCGCAGCCCCGCCGCGCCGCCCCCCGCCCCCGCCCGCCGGCCAAGGTGCCCTCCGCCCGCCGTACCCACCTGCGGCAGCGCGACGGGCCCGGGCACAGGTGCGGGCACAGGTGCCGGCACCGGGCTGAGCAGGGGCTGGCTCAGGGATGCTCCGCCGAGCGCGGCTGCGGCCCTCTGCGCGTAGCGGCGGGGCGGCGCCGGGGATCGGCTCGGCACGGCACGGCACTGCTCGGCACCTCGCCGTCCCTCCCGCAGCCGGCCCCGGTGCGCCCAGCAAAGCCCCGAGTCGCGGTGCTGCCGGCGTGACGGAGAAACCGGGCAGCGGCGGGGACCGCGTAACGGGCTTCGGTCATGACATCAGGTCTGGAATGAAACGGGAAAGCACGTGCTGTGCTGGAGCAGAGGGACCTCCGTGCCAGGGGCGGGAGGACGGTGTCAGACAAAGGCGTGCCGCCGAGGGACAGGGCTCTCGGCAGCAGCCTAAGCGCCTTTCCCCACCCCGGCTTGGTGACACAAGCGCGACACCCAACCTTGCACCGTCACCCTCCCGCAGTGGACATTGCGTTAGCTGATCAATCTTTGTCAGCTGATAATGGGAGGTTGTAAAAAAACACATTACATGCGCCAGAAAGCTGCATTAGAAATGATTTAATTTGTATTAGGTTTTGGGGGGTTATTTTGTTTTGGTAGGTTGGTTTTTTTGGGAGATGGAGAGTTGTTTTTTTTTCCCTGTAGATCCTCCATCACAGCTTTTTCAACATCCTTGATAGCCTAAACACCTTAGGAAAGGAGAAGCTGGACTGTCTTGTGCAGAGAACCCATGGAGTGGAACAGGTCACCCTGCTGTGGAGCAGGCAGGTTGTAGACTCATCTGTCTGGTTGTGAAGTGCCTGCACCCTGGTCCTTCTCCTTGGGCCTGGTCACTCCCTGTCCCCATGGCTGGTGCACCTCCTGCCCTCCAGAGGTGGATCTGAGGTCTCCCGTAGCAAACTGTTCTCAGACCTTTTTCATCCCCCACCTCAGCCCTGCTCTCTGGTTCACGGTAACAGAATTGGAAATAGATATTGTTGTCCAAGAAAATCAATTGAAATCCCTGGAGAACCAGATGCCACCGCTAGCAAATTTCAATAAGAGAATGGGGGAAAAGGGCAAATACCACAGAAAAAAGTAGATTTACAGAATTCTATAAATTATTGAACCTACAAACTCATTAGGCAAAGACAGGCTGTGTGATGCTGATTTATGTCTTTCCTATTTCTCGAACTAGCAGTCGCAGATTTGGCAGTATCATTGTGCAACAAAGGGCACCCTGGCATACAAAAGCCATAGCCATTTTCCTATTAAAGCAGAGACCTCCACAGAGGGGTCCCTTGACATAGTATTTTTTGTGGAACTTCACAAATAAGCTTCTTGGAAAAAAAGCTTTATTCTTTCAGCTGAACCTGGAAGTGTCATTTTTAGTGTGGTTGAATAAAGTGAGGAAATTCATTAAGGGGACGGGGGGTGGGAGATAGAGAAAAATAGGAAAAAGGAAGCAGGGGGCATTGGGAGGGAAGAGAATGATAGAGGGACATCACTGTGCTAGAAAGATATCACCACCTGTGGATCCAGAGATGGTATCCTGTTACTCCTCTTCTGGTCTTCTCCATTGGGGGGTGCCATGAAATGTGGAGTTCAATGGGTTAATACCTTCAGGTGTCCATGGGAACACCCAAGCACCTCCCCTCCATGGAAGGGATGTTTTACACTGTCTTTTGCTATGCTGGATCTGTTTCAACATTATGGATCCTGTGCAGTCCCTTGGTGGAAGGCCTCAGAAATGAGTCTGGGGGTGCTTTGGGGGTCTTTAATGGCTTACACATGACAGCTGCCTCTGACATCAGCAAAGTCATGCCAGTTAAGCCCCATCACAAGGGATGCATGTGTGTGACTGTTAATGTGCCTTGTGGATGTGATCTGCCCCGAGGAGGGGTGGTGGCAATGTCACAACTGGGCCAGTTGCATGCTGGACAACAACTGGCATGATAAAAACACCATCCCTTCACTGGAAGGTCTGCTTCTTATCCAGCTGAAAGCTCAGCTTGCAGCCTCCAAGGGTGGGCGTTCATTCCCACTGTCTCATGTGGAGCAGAGGCTTCAGCACATCCCCAAAACCTCTCCCCATCCACCCTGGCCGCGGGGGAGAGTGCAAACCTCACCTCAGGGAGCCTGTGGCTACAGCTCCTCCTCCAGACCCAGCCAGAGCTGATGTTCCAGCACAGCTGCTGAGCTGGCTTTCCTTGTGGATACACTCTTCCTCCTCAGCCTTGATTACTTCTCCTTAGGCCTGAGATAAATGGACAATAGTACCACCTTGATCTTGCCAAGTTCCCATCAGGTATCTTAACTCACAGTTCAGTTTCCCAGATTCAGGCAGGGTGGGCTTCCTGCAGCTTCTTTAGAGACTTTGCCATGGTGGACAAAGTCCTTTGATAACAGTGTTTAACACAATAATGATTTTTAAGCCTCTTACAAACAATAACACCAGGAATGTAGTAACTTATTTTTCTTCTAAAATAAATAAATAACAGAGCAGGGAGGTAGAGGTGTCTTAAAGTTCATTCAAAAACACCATTTCAGACAAGAGGTCACTCAGCCTCTGTGACCTGAAAGAAATTCCAGAAAACTCTATTGTTAATCAGCTCACTTGTTTCTGAACAATTTATTCTTTACTATTCTCTAATGATCTTGATACCAAATTCTTAAGTGCCTGTTCTGCAGAGGGGTTTGGTTTATTTCCCTCATTTGCCTATACTTACACCTAGAGAAACAAACATGTGGAAGGGTAGCTTAAATATTGTTTTAAAATAACAGTTATGTTACATAGATGGTAAACAAAGATGGATGACAAAGTGCCATGTATACACACAGGTGCCCTTATCTTCTGAGGTCTTAACTGATAGAACTTAGAACTTACAGTTCTGCATAGAACTGATCCTTAGATAACTGTAATCATTCCTGTTCTTTACATCAGGCAGCAGGAAAGTTTAATAAATATAAAATGAAATGTTTGCTTACCAGCCCCGTGCTGAGGATAAGCAGATCTATGGACATTGAAAATATTTACTTAGAGAACTTTAGGAAAATACTTTTATTTTCTCCTGTAATAAGCAATATTGTTGTTTCAGTGCTGTCATTCATTGTTTGGGGGGGTGTGTTTGGAAAAATGGTACCCTTAGTCAAGGCATAGGTAAGAGACACATTTTTAAAAAAGATTTTTTTAAATTATACCTTGCATTTTTGCAAATTCATTGAATTATGAAAATCTGTAAGAGTACAGTAGTAATAACAAGTGAATGGAAGTGCTTTAAAGAAAAAGCATGAAGTAGAGCACCAAAGAACATTTAAGCGTGTGTGATAATAAACAAGAGGGAGACCTTGGGAGGCAGGCTCATAGCAGGCAGAAGCTGTGAGAAGAAAAGGCAGGCACCAGCTGATGGAAACTGGATGTGCCCTAGATTAGGGGAGTGCCACAGGAGTCAAGAGCCATCTCCAGGAATCAGAAAGCACAGCTGCCATTAGGATCCAGTAACCAGATCAACATCCCCTTTTTTGACAGATGCTGACCACCCAACACAACATTATTTACTTTCCTGAGTCCTCTTCAGGGCTGAATTGGTTAGAACACTTCTAGATGAGCACTGTTGCACCTCAATAGCCTAAAATTACTTGTGTGAAAACACTTTTCTGATGATGCAAAATTACTCAAGGTAGGCAAAATGAAAACTGACTCTGAGCAGCTGTAGAAAGATCTGACAGTAGTGAGCAACAGGGCAATGAGATGGTGGCTGAAAGTCTGTCATTAAGTAGGAACTAATGTAAACAGTAATGAAAATAACCCTAACTAAACTTACATAATAATGGGCTACAAATTTGCCTTTATTACTTGGAGTTATTGTGAGTAGTTTTCTGCAAACACTGGTTTGCTACTCAGCAGTGGTCCAAAAGGCAAACAGTGTTAGAAATTGCTTCAAAAGCAGCAGAAAACAAAGTAGGAAAGCTCATTACAACCCTGCATAAATGTCTTTGCTCTTGAGTGCCTTTATATGATAATGTGAAACTAGAAAATGCATGTATGCAATTGAAAAAATAGATGCAGAGGTATGGCATGCATCTGTGTGAGGAGATAATTCTAGCTGAAGAGCAGACTGAGAAAGGATTGTCTTTTGATCTGTAAAATCCCCAGTGATACACAGGAGGCTGACAGGAAGCAACCATGTGCTGGTTGTTATCACACAAGACTTTGGGAAGACTCAGTAAAAAGATCAGGCAGAGGGTTTAAAGCAACAACTGGGAAAAACTTTTTCATACAGAGTTATTAAATCAGAGTTCTGTTTAGAACATCCCTATTAAATGAAAGAAACCAGTAAAACAAACCTGAAATGCAGTTTGTCAGAACTCCAAGAATCTCTGAAGACAAACATGATAAATCAGCTGGAGTGGTTCAATCTCACATAAAGTCTGTATGGTTGGTATGGTTAACAATATCCACTCAAAGATAACACAAAGTTTGTTTCTTACTTGATTTTGGCAGTGGTTTGCAGTGCCACTACTCATTTTCAGCACAGTACATGGTTTCTTTACTGCACAGAGTGCAAAACCAAAGCAGTTTAAACACTTTGAGCTATACATTTTAAACAACAGAGAAAAAAATCTCTGGTTGAAAGTGTTGTAACTACAACACTATAGTGTTGTAACTACTACTCCTTATAACCCTGCTGGCTATTACCAGCCCTCTGCTTTCTATTCTAGACTCAGTTCTTTCAAGCTTCAGTGTTTAAAGGACTTTTTCTTAGTAACTCCACTAGAATAGTTTTAAAAGGGTCACAGTGGTACTCTGCACTCCCTGAGAACTACCTAAATAATTTATTTTTCCAAAGCAAGAGCTTCAAAGAGTTTCAGAGGGACTCCAGGATAAAATTCCAAGAAAGCTGTTATATATGGGCATCAAGGCCATTTTTGTATCCTTGACCTTTAAACAGGCAAAGGGTAAAACTTAGTGACAGCTGTTTATGGATGACCCATGTCTAAAATTCAGGCCATAATTTTAAGTAGCTTAGTTGGTATGCTACCACATAGAAAAAAAGGAAGCAAATTTTAATGTCCCCAGCATTATTGTAAGAAGTGAATTCAGAATAGAACTGAATTTTGTGGACTTAATTAAAATTTTAAAAGAGCAGTGGGTCAAAACACGCACTGCATGTATTCTCATGTCATTGCCTTTGATTTTGTTTTGCTGATTAAACATAACTTCCCTCCTGCTATCCTTAACTATAACACACACATAAGAAAGGGGATTTAGTGTGCCCAGCATGAAGATATTCAGAATTCCAATGCTTAAAATAACTTTCAGCCATCTTGCAATTTTATTTGTGAAGCTGCTTACAATTTCAAGTTTAAAAAATATTTCCAGCATATATTTGCATTTTCAATAGTTCTGATGTCCACATACTCTGCTCTGTTAACACTGCCCTGTATATTTTAAAATGGCATCTGAAAAATTTACTCACTAGCACTTTCCAAAGACAGAACTTGGCCAGAAGAGCTGGAAGAATTCCCAGTGAAACTTCTGTACTCCCAAGCTCAGAATTTGTAAACACTTTCTCTAAATATAGAGTAGGATCTGATCTGCAGTTAACTCTTCAGTCTTAATAAAGTCCTGCAGATATTGTGTATTAGATATTGCATGTTAACATTGGATTTGGATACACTTTGTGTTGGACAAAGCTCCACCTTCCCAAGATCTGCAGAATTTCAAGAAAAATGCATAAAAGAATTCAGGTATGGGAGCAGGCAGATGTATAAAATAGATTAAATCAAAGTCTTATATCAATATTTATTTATTATTTTTTTATAATCATAAAATGATTTATACTGGACACAATTCAGTGTGATTTGTGAAATCTGTATTATCTCATTTTCAAAGGTACAAAAGCCTTGTTCAACACCAACAGAAACTATGGCTGATGAACACAGCTGAAATCTAAGTCACTTATAGGTAAGCACACTAACTTCTACTTGTTAGCATTAAAGCACTGATACTGCAAAATAACACACCAGAAACCTCAGACAATTTTGCTGAATTCACTCACCAGCATCAAAGGGAATTATGAGTGACACAAGTTTTTTCCAGTATAGGAACTTAAGGCTCATTCTCACAGCAGACAGAGTTTTTACTTACCAGTGCAAGGACCTAAAAAAGCAGCCTGCCACTTATCAGCAGTGCTATGTAACAATTAAACAGGGAGTGATGATATCATATCCAATCAAAAGTGTATTTACACAAACTGTTACTTAGCCAAAGAACAAAACATGAATGTTTTCAGGAAATACACTGAACTCTGACAGCAATAATGATTTTATTCTAAGTACTTCCTAAAAACCTTTACCCGAATAATAAAAATGACTCTATGGGAGTCACTTGATAGCCTGGTTCAGCAGTGACTAAAAGGGAGGCACCTGAAAACCAAACTCTACAAGCAGTGTCTTGAACCCATAGAAATGAAAGTGGGAAAAAGGTTTTTTTGAGCTCCATCCTAATTCTCTTCAGTTGCAGACCTGACTGAACAAACTGGCAAGAGAGTTCCATAGCCCAAAGCAAGACTGCACACAGAGCACTGATCTTCCATGCCCAGGGATGCCCACTGTTCCCAGAGACATGCAGGAATAAAAACAAGATTGAGAACAACTAGAAAATGGCACTGTTCTAATTTGTAACATCACTTCAAGCTGTAATGGGTATCTTCCAACCCTCTGTGTGTGTTGAATGCTCCCTCAAGGACCATTCCAACATGATTCTTCCTTCCCATCTTGCATGGCCAAACACCACCACCAATTACCCAATTTTTGAGTATTTACCCTCCTAGGGATGTTTATACCTCCTAAAGACACGGGCATCCACCCCACTAAAATGGGGATTTTGGCACAGGAGACTCACCAAGAGGCCAATTCTACCATACAAATGAGAAGCTGGTTTTTTTCAGCTGCCTCTACAGGGATTCCCAGCATTTCACCTGGTACTGTGCACGTACATCCACCACAGCATCCAGGTTCTGCAGCATGTGTCAGACCCTCTGTAAGGGTGTGCTTTCTCTCCATGTCTACAGAACAGGACTGATGCTTTCTGAAAATACTGAACTCACTGCACTCATTGACTGTACAGTTAAGGATGCAAAGGTGCTGCCCAACAATTCTGGAGTTTGGGATTTATGGCAACCTGATCAGAATTATTTTCCCTGTGCAAATACAGAAAATTCCCAAATGCTTCTTGAAATTTACCATGGAAGATGGGAAAACAAAACAGAACAAAACCATCCAAATAAACAAACAAACAGAAAACCCAAACTGGAACTTTTACAGGGGAACACAAGAGACAGGATCAGAAACGGGATCCAATTCTCCAGGCTCAACCATAAATCTGTTTTTCCACTAATTTCTAACAGCTACACCAAATTAAGCAGGAATCTTACAGCCTGATTAACCCATTCAGCCCTTACTCAATTCTGTTCTTTGTGCTGAATGAAACAACTGCACTTGGGGAAAAGAGCTGCTGGTGAGTCATCAAGGACTGCTTTTAAACAGGCACTACTGGAATGGAGGGAAGGAAAAGGTTTCTCAGGCAACTTTTACTCTACAATTTGCTCCCATTTGAGCATTTGAATTCTAATGTTCTTTTAAAAAAAAGAAAAAACTGGTTTTTTTTAAAAATACATGCCATTACTTTGAATTTAAACTTCTGAACCAACTGATGAAGTGACCATATGGGAGATGCTGGGAAGCAGGAAGCACCCAAGGGCATGCTTCTCTAGAGTGCATACAACTAGAATTCCTCCATTTTATATCACATTTTAATAACCAGGATATTTCCAATTGAACAAGTAGCATACAGGAATACATGGGAAAGTACTGGCATTTAAAAATTATCTGTGCACATTTACTCTCCAGCAGTGCTAATACTGTCTTAATCCTGCTGAAAACTTGACTTGTCCAGCTCTTACTTGAACATATGCATTGAAAGCTTCTGGAAAGAAAAAAGCTAACACCCCAGTTCCCCAAAACTACCAAAACCAAACCCACAGCCCTAGACTCCATGGTCTCCCCTGCAGTTAGAGCCAAAAGACCTCAGGATAAGAAAGCATAAATATAAGAAGTTTTAGTAGTCTGACAGTCCAATGTTCCTTTCACTAAACAGCAGAACTAATAATTGTGGCCCAAAGCAACAAAATATTTAAGAATGTACTTCGAATTATTTTCTTGATTACAATTTTCTTAAATCTAGATGAATACTGTCATGTCTGCTGGTGTTGTTAAAGTTACTTCATTTTCTTTGAACTAACTGCTGCTCTTCACTTTTCAATGCAATCTGGATCATGAGAGATGTCTTCTATTTTAACAGAGTCTGAATCATTATCAATTAACCACTCAAGTCAGAAAATGCTGGCTCCTTTATTTCCTTCATCATTGTAATTTCCATGTTATAGGAAGGATTCAGGTAAAAACAAGAGCTATTTCTGTAATACAAGGTTATATACTATTACAAGAACAACCACCGGTTTACAGCTTTTAATGCCTACAGAACTTTCAAAACTGCATGTCTGCATATTCAGAAAGAAAATAGATCATAGAGAGATCAACTAAGTAACAATAAACAAATAAAAAGTTGTCACTGAAAAAAGCTGTCACTGTCCACAGGAACCATGTCTAGTCACGTTTTCAGTCAGTCAGTCAGCTAGCTGAGGGTCATGTCATTACTTAGTTTCTGTAGAAAAAACACAAGCACAAAAATAGTATCAAAAAGCAACATACCTATTTTTATTTCAATATATATATTATAAAATATAATCATTACAACAGCATATAAATAAGGCTTTCAATATCTTTAGAAGAATAATACTAAAGTTTTAAGCATGCTTCTCCAACTTTTAAAGAAGCGCCTCTTTCTCTGAGCTGTGTAAAAGCCACCATTTTTTCTGCAGAATACTGTTGATAAACACAGCTATTTTTTTCAATGTCTATCACAACTATGATACAATTACTTTTTAAAAACATTTTTTCAGAGCAGAAAATCATTAAAATATGTACATACTAACATCAGGATTTCAATAAAGGTTTAAGTAAAAAAAAAAAAAAGAATGCAAATGAAATCAGTGATGCAGCACTTCTTCCAGACACGAATAAAGAAAGACAAAAATAACCAAGTATTTTATGACAGAAAAAAAAAAATTCAACTTAGTCAGTAACTAAATAATTATTAAAAACACCTGAGTTTTTTTAGCAGGGAAAAATGCAATGAATCCATTTGCTGTGGGTTGAAGTCAATCAGCAATGAGTATCCAAAGCCAGAGAACTTTGCTGCACATAGCTGTGTCTGGCATTTCTAACACAAAGCTGATTAGAAACTCAGCTTTCAAGGACTATTTGAAAGCTTTATGACAGACATTTTGGGTGGGTTTGTTCTGTACACTTGTGGGTCTCTTGCTTAGTAGTTTGGGAGGGGTTTTCCAAGGGTGGGGGTGGTATTTAAATAGAACTACTAGGTAGCAATGAAGAGATTAATTGGAATGCTACAATGCATTCTACTGACAGAGAGCAAATTCTTCCCTTCCTCTTCTATTTCTGAATGACACAGTGTGTGTAACTGACATCAGACACTGCAGGGAGCTTTTCACAAAATACTCCAAGTAACACAAAGCCCTGAGTGGAGAGCACAAGCTGGTCAACAGCAAGATTTTTAGGAAAGGTCTGCTTTGAGCAACTGCCTAGAAGTAGACACTCTAGTTATCTTCTCAAGCCTACACTGATATAAAGCAAGACAGTTTAAAGTTATTATTTCAGCCATAAATACTTGCTTAGCATAAAAGGGGATAACCTCACACCCCAAAAAACTTACATTAGAAAACTTAAAGTAGTGAAGAGAACCCTACTAGTCTGTGTTTCCACCTTTTCTCTGCTACGTTTAACTATTCACATAAACAAAATAATTTTCATTGACTTGTAGGAGAACCAGAGCCTGTAAAAATCATTAGGTGGATTAGTTCAGAATATTAATAGATGTGTATTCAAATTTGCCTGATAAACTAAGTTTGTTGCAAGGTAACAGAAAGTTCTTATAGTCAGAAGTTTGCATTGCAAAAGCATTATGAGTAGCATACTGTTACCATAAAACCTTTTTTAAGAAACAGTTTTGTAAATTGTATTTTAAAAAAGGCTGTTTGCATAAGAAGGTGTTGGGGCAAAACTTCAAAATATGTTAAAAAATAAGTATTTTACTAAATTATTACATTGAGTGACATTTATTATCATAAAGATTCTAGAATTCACAGGTCTTATAATGAATTTTTATCAGAAAACTTTGTATAGAAAAGTCTACTTCAGAAATCCAGTCACCTTGTTACAAACAAAAGGCAAGCAGTACAACAGGACTTTAGAAAGGATTTTTTTGTTAAGAGGCAATGATTTCCTTAAGTGAAAACTCACAGAAGTTTTAGCTAGGAAGGTTATTTCCTACAGCTAAAATTCAAAATGAGAAAAGTTAGTATTCTCACTTCTTTAAAAAAAACCCCACAACTATTTCAGAGGTAGGGAGAATTGCATCTCTTTTCACATGCACATTTTAACACTCCAATCAAAAACAAAAGAAAAGCCTCCAAATTACTGCAAAGCTTGTCAGTCAGTCCAGTGCAAAGTCAGGCAGTGGGAAAATCACTTATACGGGTAAGCCCTTTTGAAAGGCAATCTCTCCTTTTAGGTACCACTTCACCTGAATTTGAGAAGCCAACTAGAGGACAAATGAACAAGTAATTCTGTCTGTCTATCCTGAAAAGAGATGCCAAGACAACCTGCTAAGAAACTTGGAATCAGGAGCCTGGTGTACAGAATTTTTCTAATTTTGGATGCATGTTGTATTTACACTTCCCCAGTAAAAAGTACTCAAAGCAGACCTGTTATTGTATTACCCTTCACTCATAGTTATTCTCTAGGGACACACAGGCTGGGCTCTTATTGCTAAAAGCAAAAGTCACATTAAAAACAAACAAAATTTTGTACAAAGATAATGAGTATGGATACAAGTTACTTAAAACTGCATTCACCAGAGCTTCTGATTAAAAAAAAAAAGTTTCAATTAACTCTTAGCTATAATTCCATGCAGAAAAAGAATGCCCAGAAATCCAACTTATTAAAACAAAAGTTGTGAACAAAAATTAAGGCCATGTTTAGTATCTGCAGCTTATCAAAAAAGCAACTGGGAGGTCCTTAGAAGAAAAGGAGAAAAAAACACTGTGGGCAAAAGCTTTTTTTGGTCTTTGCAACTCTGTGGTCACAAAGAACATCTATACAAAGAAAGGTAGAAAAAGTGAAGTTTAGAAGGAAAATACTGATGCAAAGACAGTCATGTGATATTTTCTGAGTTAGTTAAATCAAAAACTCATATCCCCTAGGAAGACAGTATGGTACTGGAAATATCTGGAAGCTATAGTAATATTTGGGAGTTATTTTGTAGAAAAAAGGGCTTAGGCTTTTCTCTCCCAACTATATTAATCTTTGGCAATAGTCCTAATGCTGAAAAAAATAAAAATAATTTAAATATGTGATGAAAGTCAATATAATTTGAAGCAAAGCAATGTTTTAAAAGAACAATTGAATTTTGGCTCCTGAAGGCAGTAAGATATAAAACATCTCTAGGAGTTTAGCTAGCTTTCACAGGCCATAAGCATAAAATATTTAAGTTCTCAAACTAATTATCTTAAACACCTATCTCAATTCCTTCACCACAGGCTCTGCTTTATTTTCTCTGCTATTGAATATTTCAGCTACACCTGATTTCTGAGACCCAAATATCCCAAACCTTTGGTTTCACCTGACAATCTTACCTGTCCCCCCATCCTTTTTTATTTACCCTGTCACTCCTCTGCCCTTCAAGGGCTCAACTTTTCATCTTTAACCAATGCCACTGAGGGCATATGATAGTAATGAAAAAAAGACACACACAAGCTTATGTCTGTTTCACTGTTTATTTTTTGCATACTCTTTTCAATGTCAAATGATTCTCCCAAGTACAAAAGTGATATTTCTATGAACATCCAGATTGATTTTTATCAACTGGTTCACTTTTTTTTCAAGAATTATAAAAGCTGATTTTTATAAAATAAAGTGCACGTGTGTATATATATAAGCATACACACCCCCATATATGTATGTATACACACACAGATATATCAAACATTATATATATATATAGAATATATATATAACTAAAGTAATATTATATATATATATATAAAAGTAATATACATACACGTGTGTATACACACACAGATATATCAAAAATTCTCTTTCAATTTGCTAGCTAAGCACAGATTTAGAGTTTATCATTCTGTGTTTGTATCTAACTTCCAACTCTTTGCCTGTCCCTATGTGAGGTAGCTGACTCCAGGCTAAGTAAGAGCTCAGGCTGGGTGGGGGTACTCACCTGCTCAGTAAGTTCTCTGGCGCTTGTTGGGCTCCTCGGAGGGTGAGTCTGCCAACCTCACCTTCAGCCTCACACCATTCACAATCTTGCCATGCAATGCAGTGATGGCCTCGCTGGCACTTGCTCTGTCTGCAAATTTTGCATAGGCCACATTTTTTCCAGCCACAAGATAAACACTTATCAATTGTCCAAAACGACTGGGTGGGGGAAAAAAAGAAAAAGGTCATTTACAGATTTTCCTGCAAAAAAATTTCCAGTCTAAAGCACATACAATTTATTAACTGCAAAACCAGTATTTTTATATCTATGCTCCCAATTTGCATATTCCTCTCTCTTAAAGTAGGGGCCAAAGTACAAATGAACACCAAAAGTTCACAGATGTGAACTATGAAATATTACAAAAGAACCACAAATATCAATGATCTCTCTCTTATTTACAGGAATATATAAAGCTGAACAATACTACAGTCCCCAAACACTAAATGGCACTCAAAGCACTCCACAAAAACAAAACAAGAAAAAAAACCCAAACCAATCAAAAGTAAGACACACCCAAGCTTGCAGGTAATTTAGAAGCTAAATCTGCATCTCCCTTAAATGAACCTGCTCAGTTGTGATTTATCTTAAAAAGGTGTCACTGAAATGACTCAGAAAGCAAGCACTGCAGCTTCAGAGAAAAATAAGAGTACTTTTTTTTTCTATTTTTTAGGAAAAATAGAGTACTCGGGAGATTCTTAGACAGATCTTATTTTTGAAAAAGTTGTCTGCTTGTGTCTTACTGAAGTTATACTTGGGTCCATAGCCTTTTCCTCCTCCAATATCTGATTAAGAAAATCCACTATGTCATATAGGCACAATTTTGACTTCCACACAAAATGTTTTCCTCTCCTGATGATTTTAAAATATTTTGGCTTTCCAAAGATTCATTGCGAATTCAAGCTATTAGTAAAGGAAAATGTCTCTTTTCTCAATAGTATATTACAAATTAATAATATAAAATAGTGGAGAACTACTAATTACTGATTTTTTTATAAAGATAGTAGGAATTATCTCAAGTCTTTGCTCCACATAGGGAGATAGAAAGAACAGTTGAAATAGTGTTAGTAGGATGCAAACCATTATAGTGTATCAGGAAAAAAAAACAACACCCTACACTTGCTCCCCCTAGGTTACTGTGGAAATTTATCAAAATAGCTAAATGCCTTACAAAAATAAGTAAAAGAAAGTGTAAAACGAATTGGGAAATAGTAGCTGGAAGTACTACATTTTTTGGTTAAAAATCTAAATTAGAAGACTAGACATTTTACTTCAGATTAAGTAAATTGATAATTAAGTTGCTATACTGATGATACTGCAGATGTGCTTCAAGGTGAACCCCATTTCACGTCTTTCAAAAAGTAACTGTTACCTACTGTTCACTTAGGACTTCATAGTCACTGTGCACTGCCTTTACTGGAAAGAGCATTCAGGCTCTCTTTTATTATTTTCAGTATTTACTGTCCATATTTCACAGGTTGTTTCCTTTCTGTTAGGGAACACTTATTTGTAAACAGTCTTACCAGAAAACATCCTCCAGTACATTTACAGGTAAAGGATGGGGATGAAAAAGTATGAAAAGCCTTTCCTTCACAGAAGTGTCAGGTGGAACTTTTTTTTTGGGTGGTGGAAGTATGGCATCTGTTTGGGGCTGCAGCAACTGTGGGGCAGAAGCTCCTCCAAATGCTTGCTGAAACAAGGGAAAAAAATGAAAGTATAAGTTAACTGGTGGTGGGGGGCAGAGGAAGTAGTTTTACCTTTCTTACCATTTTTGTTCCACTACAGGACATAAATAGGCTCTGTGAGTTCTAATCTTCATTACTTTATTCACTTTAGTTATTTCATTAAATTGGACAATAAATTCAAGCGAGGTCAGACACGTTTTAAGGGAATAAAGATGCAGCACATAGAACAGTTGGCAGAAGCAAGTGAGCAGTGCTCTTTATTGACATATGTGAGGTTTCTTACAACAACTCAGAAGCATACCAACGCCGTCCATGATCGGAACTTACAGGAGGCGTCCTGTACTGCTGAACCATGGCGCTGTTACCGCGCAACGCTGACGACACCTGCGCTGTCACCAGCTGCGTTGCCATTTTCCTGATAAGGCTGCAAGCAGAAGTGACAACTTTAAAGAAAGAGCTAAGTTACAGTAATCTTAAATTTAGCAAGAAAAAGTAGGTGTTAATACACATCAGAATATCTCTAGAAATCTGTAATGTCATGTCGATAACGAAAATCAAGACAGGCTTTCGTGGCAGCCTACAGAGATCTGAAAGCCTGCACATTAGCTGCAAGTCACTGAAAACATTCATTCATTACCACCTGGAGAACACAAAACTACTCTTTGGGGTTTTTAACACTCCAGAAAAAAAAAAAAAAAAGATTAAATTATTTCTACAAGAGCCCACTACATTTTGTGAGGCAGGCCTAAAAAGCAAAACAGACAAAAAAATTTCCATGTGTTTTCATAGAGAACACAGATTCAGTTCAGAGATCAAAATATTACCATAGAAAGTTTACTTCCAGCTCTCATTTTCCAGTGATTTTTCTTTGTTCTGTTTCAGAGTAGGAAAAAGCAATTGCTCTTTTTGCATAGATACACAGCCTGTGTTGCAAGACCATGTAGGAATTATTGAAGAATGAAGGTTGCAATGAACATTGGCTTTAGTTCAGATCAGCCACGTACTTCTGAAGTGAATCACTCCACTGCCTCTCCTTACTGTCTTCATCTCCCAGAACAAGTTTGACATGAACTAGACTCCCTTAGGATGAAACTAAGGCAAAACACTCACTGCAGAAGAGTACTTAAGCTGCTCCACCTTGTACTGGGCATTTAAAACACAGGAAGAAGCCAGAGATGGTCAAACACCTGAGAATTCCCCATACTGTGCCAATATCAGATCCTCAGCACCCAAAAGTTTTACTCTACATATGTGCTTCACAAAACTACTATTGGCACTACTGTAAACACAACCAAGAGATGAAGTACATAAAGCTAGTTCTAATTCACAAACCTCATCAAAAAAAAACATTCCAGCCTTGCTACATGTTACAGATATATTGACAGATTCTTGCCAAATCCTAGATTTTTAGATAGTATCTTAAAAATATGTATTATCATATCTTCTTTATCTATCAAGACTACCAAGTTTCAAAAGGCTTATTCTAAACCATTCAAGAAGAAAACCCCAAACCAGTTTCAGAAAATACTATCAGCAAGCATGGCACAAGCTCACAGTAGTAACTGATATTACATCTTATGTTAAAAATGTGTTTATTTTATATTTTGCTCTCCAGAATGTAACTTCCAACTTTGTAAGTTGTACTTACTCTGAGCTGTCATTCCCATCTTCTAGGAAAATGACAGTTAGTCGATTTCCAGGAGGATACTCAAACCCATGTAGTTTGTACTTGGCATATATAGCTGAGGCAGCAGTGCTGTACTGAATCACAGCGTACCCTGGAAGCAGCGTGCACACAGCGTCAGCAGGAAACAGGGAACTCCTCACAACAAACTACACTCACATAAGCAACATGTTTAAACTGCACATCAGTCATGGATGACACAAAATTTCTAAGTCTTTTGCAGCACACATCATTATTACTTCATCGCTTTTATTTGTGAAGGAAGCTTCAGTGAAATTTACTAGTGACAGATGAGTTGTATTTATGCTAGCTTGAAAAGCTGACAGTAAAACCATACAAGTGAAAACACATCTTCCTCACTACTCCAGAAGTAGTAACAAAAAACCACATAATTTTATTCAAAATGCAATTATCCCATCAACAGCGAATGTGAAGAACTGTAAAGTTAAAATGTAACTTTCTGAATCATATACATTTCAGGTATCTTAGAGATCACTTCCATATTTGTCTCAGCAGCAGTAAAACAAGACTGAAACCAAACAATCTTTCAGTAGAAAACATGATCCATTTTGGAATTATTTAATCCCCATTTACCCATGTCAACTTCTACACAAACACATATTTCAGAATGGAAAATTCCAAAGATCTGTTTAGAAAACATTTTACTTTAATGTCTAATAATTTCTGAAACTTCTTCATTTATTCTGCCTCAAACTATTAATTTGACCAAAACCCACTTATCATGACTTTGATTCCATCCTTCTTGAGTTTTTATTATCTGAAAGTGAAGGTATAAGCCCTTAAGGCCTATGTGTAAACAGGGGTTCAAACAAAACTGAATTTTTGGGTGCATGCAGTGATAGCAGCCACCACCGCTTGTTCCCAGCAAATGTACTGTATTTTGCAGTGCAAATTCATTGAAGTACAATCACAAGGGATTCCCTTCAGAGAAAAAAAAGACTAAAACCTTTTGTATTTTTACTTACCACTATTGGTATGAGGGTCTCTCTGAACATCGCAATATTCCAGACCTGGAACTAAATCGAAGAGGGCGAACAGCTGCTCTTGAATAAAGGGGAGCCGAGACACCACCGACAGGCGCTTCGAGACTGGCTCCTGAATTCGGGTCTCAGCTTTTTCAAAGCTACAAAATTCTGGCTGCATACCTCAAGAATCAACAAAATAATCTGAGTCATCATACTTGCATGCCTTCATTTCATACCTGTCTTACATTAGACTTTTAAAAGTAATCCAAGTCAATTATATGCTATAGGTCACATACTGATTTCACCAGTGCAGGTCACAAAATAACTGGGCATCCAGAGCAAAGCAAGCCATAACAAGTAGAGAGATGAAAGTGCTGGCCAGCTTCTAACTTCAACATCCAATCTTACTATTTCAGTGTTGACCTAAGCCTCCATCAGCTTCCCTTCCTCCAAACCATATTATGACTTAGTAACCATAATTTTTAATTATTAATTATATAAAAATATTTTTTAGTGTAAAAAGCTGTGACTTACAAAATGGAAGTGTATTTCCTCTTAGTTCTGGTCTCATTACATTACTGTAATAATCATGTTCAAAAGACTCAGATGACTTATTTTTGGGTTCAGCCAAAATGGCCCTGTAGCCTGAAAAAAACAACCACACAGATAACAACACCTTAGCATATCTCAGTTATCTGACCAGGCCCACATTCCTCAAGTTCCATATTTAGAAACATATTATTCAGATAACCCAGTAAGTGCTGGCTTTAGAGGAATAACTAAATTATAATTCTTGAAGCCTGCCCAAATAATTTTGTGAAATTAAACAGCTTTCAAATAGAATTACTCCTACTCACAAGTTAAGCACAACAGAGGCTAATGGCCATGAGAGTGACTGAGCACTAGCATAGGTTGCCCAGAAAGGTGATGGACTCTCCATGCATGGGGATATTCAGAAGTCACCTGGACATGGTCCTGGGCCACCAGCACCCAGGTGACCCTGGCTGAGTCTAGTGGTTGAGCAAGATAACCTCCAGAGTTCCCTTCCAACTTCAACCATTCTGTGATACTCAGCAGGATTCTGAGATGCTCCAGAAACCATCACCTGAACTTCTGTGCTAAAACAGTATGGATTTAAACAGTAAAACATTTATGGGTGTTTTACACTGATCTAGGTTTTGTTTCTAGAAAGAGGTATTACACTCAAGCCATCCAACTAATTTCATTTTAACCTCACAGCACAAAGGAAATACAATTTGACTGCTAAGAATCTCAGGTTCATATTCCTATGCACAAACATAATTTCTGTAGAACCACTTATAATAGATACAACACAGAACCACCACATACATTACTGAGGAAAAATAAACCAAAGAAAGCTATAAAAAACATCAGAACAACAAATAACCACACCCCAAGTTGTTTCATATTTGCAATTAAGCAACACTGAACAGGATGTAGGACTGGAAGACAGCTGTTAGGCTTTCCTAAAAGCCTTTCTTCTCCTGGATGAGCAAACCCAATTCCCTCTGCCTCTCCTCCAAAGTCTTTTGCTTCCAGCCCCTGACATTTTTCCCCCAGCCACACTCAAATTCATTAACTTTTGGTACTAGAGCATAACTGACAACTTAGAGAATCACAGAATGGTTTGGGTTGGAAGCAAACTTAGAGATCACCGAGTTCCAACCCCCTGCCTTGGGCAGGGACACCTTCCACTACACCAGGTTGCTCAGAGCCCTATCCAACTGGTCTGGAACACTTCCAGGGATGGGACATCCACAACTTCTGCGGGTAACCTGTTCCAGTGCCTCACCAAGTGGCTGGTAATAAATAAAGCATACAAAGTCTTTCGCTCTGTAACAGATACATCATGACACTCAACAAAAACAAGCACTATTCCCCCAGTTTCAGTTAACATGAATTTGTTCTTCAATAAATGTGATCACAACAGAGTCCCTATGTATAATGAAATATATTTTATATAATAATTAATTTTATATCAAATATATTTTATTAAAACTGCCTATTTGCAAGGACAAATTAAAATATTTTCCTGTGTATGAAGCCTACACGACAGACCAATAATAATGCATAAAAGAAAACTCTGTGTCCATTTCCAAACTCTTCTCACTGATCCTACTTGCAGTTTTGGTCCTGAAAAATCATAATCAGGTGATTGTTCTCAAAGAACATTAACAATGCTATTATTTATTTGCCATAGAACTTTGTCTCAACATGTTTCTGCATCGTGAACAATTTACCTGCAAACAAAACTAAAAATTAAAGGTATATTACGATGATACACACTCATTACAAAAAAAACCCTTAAAGAATTCACTCGGATTCTTACTTCGATCACACTCCTCAATTGCTCGGGCAGCTTGTGATGGTTTCAGGTACCTGACATAGCCCAAACCTTTACTTTCTCCAGTAGTCTTGTTTTTAATAATGCTGCAATATTCAATGTCTCCATACATCTAGAACAATTAAAAAAACGCATTAATTTCCAATATTTGAAATCATTAAAAGTTCCATGTGTTATGCCCTTCTAATAAATTTAGAAAAAGGCATTTTAAAATAACAACAACAGCGAATCAGAACCTTGAACTTCTCCCGCAGATCCTCCTCCGTGTAGGTTTTTGGTATCATAACAAAGATTCGTGTAAGCTCCTCATCTTCAAGATCTCGGTGGCTTCCAGAAGCTCTTGACTGTGCAATAAACACCTAATGAAATAATTACATAGTTAGCAATTGCTGGCAAAAGGGTCTAAGACACACATCAACAAGCACGTGAAATAGTTTAACTTTGTATTTATTGTTCACATGAGCTGCCTTAGCATGGAGAGAAAAGAACACCTGCGACCACCTGTGATAAAAAACCTACAAATATAATAAATCCCAAACAGGACAGGGGCCAGAGAAGTTCCTAACTGGGGATAATGAGGAATGGTGAGAAATACCACTGCTGATTCAGCAGCACTGTCAACATCACCAGGGTGACAAGTCAGGTAGCAAAGAATGCATTATTGTAACACAGCTAGTACAGCAGTAGTAGGAACAAATAAGCAAGCAAGGAAACAAGAAAGCCTAGCAGCTTAATAAAACCTGGCTACTGCTGTTCACTGCTCAGCTGGGCCAAAGTTTACAGGTCTGCTGCCCTATGGAGGATCACAGCTTCTCATATCTGTTACTCTTAAAATCTTTTTAAGTTATTGAAATAAATTTCATCTCAGAAGTGCACACTGGAAGACAACCAAGAAAAAAAGCCCAAATAAACCACAAACAAAACCAACCAAACAAAAAGAAACAAAACCAAAACAACCGAGTAAGAAAGATTTTCAAAGTAAGCCTGCTATGCAAAAGTAGCAACTGATTTCACAGAGCTCGTCATTTATTTTTCTAGTAGCCGTGCAAGGGCATGAGGAATACAACTCAGATCTTTTGGCTTCTGATGGCAAGCTCTTCAGAAAAGATTTCGCTAACTCAATACAAACTCATTCATACTTTCTTAGTACTTGGTGAACAGGAAAGCAAATCAGATAGCTGAACAGTTCCATAGATTGAGAAAAAAAAAAGTTTTGAAAAGTGTTCACAAGCTGCAAAACCAGCATAAAACATACTGGCAAAACCAGCTCTATTTATTCGTAACTATTTTGCTTACAACACTTAAAACATACGAAAGAATCTGTCATAAACGCGCCCTCACTTCCGGGTGCGGCATTTTCCGCAGGCCTGGCACTCGGGGAGCGGCCAGGCCTCACGGGAGCCGCGGCCGGCCGTGCCCGGGAGGGGCCGGGCCCGCCCCGGCAGCGCGGCCCGGCAAGGCCGGCGAGGCGGCCGCTCCCCGGGCCTGCGCCCTGCCCGCGGCTCCCGCTGCCCCCGCTCCGCCCGGCCCGGCCCGGCCCGGCCCGCGAGCCCCCCGGCCGCACCTTGATGGGCTTGCTGTCGGGGAGCAGGCTGCGGCCGTGCATCTCCTCCATGGCCCGGCAGGCCTGCGAGCTGCGGGCGAACTTGATGAAGGCGATGCCGCGGGACTCGTTGGTGCGCCTGTCCCGTAGGAGCCAGATGTTCTGGATGTCCCCGAAGGGCGAGAAGCGCTCCCGGATCAGCGCCTCGCCCGTGTCCTTGCCCAGCACCACGAAGACGCGGCTGTTGGGCGGCTCGTCCAAGC
Source organism: Haemorhous mexicanus (assembly GCF_027477595.1). Lineage (NCBI taxonomy): Eukaryota > Metazoa > Chordata > Aves > Passeriformes > Fringillidae > Haemorhous > Haemorhous mexicanus. The sequence continues at coordinate 22,502,554 of NC_082348.1, read as the reverse complement.
ACTCGGCCGACAGGCGGATACCGCTGCTCTCCTCCATGGCGGAGCCGCTGGGCACCGCAGGCTTCTCCAGGGCTGCAGCAGGGAAGGGCAGCAGCGCCTTTTCCGCCGCCGCTCCAGCGCGCCCGCCCCTTCCGCCGCCGCTTCCGCCGCCCCGAGCGCTCCGCCGCGCGCGCACACCGCCGCGCGCGCACACCGCCGCGCGCGCACACCGCCGCGCGCGCACACCGCCGCGCGCGGCCCCGCGGAGCCTGCAAGGACGGGCGGAGGGCGGGCGGTGCGCGTTCTGCCCGCTCATTTTCACAAGCAAATTAAATATTCAGAAATCCCCCCCCTCTTTCACTTAAGCAGATGCAGTTGTCATGTAGAAAGACGTGATAAGATTTGGTACTTTTTCCATAGAGCTTAACGGCCTGTGTTGAAAAAAGTAACGTGTTCTCTATTCAGGAATATTGTCAGTGCCACACTGTTGGAAAAGATGGAAAGCACAAGAAAGGACCAAATCTCTGAGGTTTATTTGGCTGTACAACAGGACAAGCTGCAGGATTTTCTTACTCAGACCCAAACAAAAACAAATGCAAAACTAAGAGGTGACAAAAGTAAGGTGAAGTGTTGGAGGAGACATACATAAATAAAATAAGCATTTTCTTTAGAGGGATGACAGCCTTACAAGGATTTACTATCACAACTGTCGGCTTTGCTGTACTGCAGATGAATTTGAACTACAGTTCCACAGAAATAAAAATCCACATTCCCTGTATTAAAATATCGGTACTATTTCCAATACTCACTACACCAGGCCAGAAGGTTTACAGCTTTCCCAGAACACTGGAGTGCCTATGGGCAGATTTCAATTTCTGATTCTGGAGAGCTTTTAGATTTTGTTTGTTGGTCACTACCCCCTACTGGCACCGTGGTGTGCTGCAGTTGTTTTGCTTGACTAAATACAGTCCCCTACTAGTACGCTATGACTTTCGGTTTTTCTTGTGCTTTTCACAGAGAAAGTCTTGAAAAACAGTGAAACATCTAAAAGGGAAAGTAATATGTGTGAGTTTCATTGGTTTTGTTTCTATTACTTGAATATAAATTATATTAATTGAATCAAGCTATTAATTACATACACAGTCCTGTGTCCTGGTTTTTGTTGTTGTTGTTGTTGTTTTTTTTCTGGTTACTAAAGTGCTTTAGAATTGTGTGGCTTTTTTTTTCCTCCTATGATTCCTTGGAAACGTTTTGTGACATTCACTTTATATTGGAATTTCCTTCAATACATCATCAGCACATAGTAACTATTTTTTCCCAGTAAAATTGTACAAATCATACAGATGTTAGTACGAGTTTTGAAAAGAAAGCAAACAAACTGGTATCTAAATTCACTTTACACAATGGGAAGAGTCAGCACTGGAGGACAGAAGAGAAATGTGAACATGTCATTACAGGTATTGCAGTAGTCTTCAGTACAAGAGCAGGCTTCTTTTAAAAAAGACAGGTGTTAGCAGGTTTGGAATGAAACAATAACGGTTTTTCAACTTCTGTCAAGAGATTACAGGAACTGGCTATTGACAACCCTTTTACTAGTACCCTTCAATGGAGCACAGCCTTGTGGAATTCAATGTCAGTCTCATGCTCATTTAAAGAAAAACTGTATGAAATTAAATTTGGGTCTTCTGGATACTGGAATTGCAAAGATATTCACCCAGTTTAGAAGAAGTAAGTAGTTGTATATGAAATGATACAAAGAACTGCAATGCTCCACGATGCAAAAAGGATTTATATTTTACTTTTAAAGAGACACAAACACAAAGTATACCTTGTGCCTTTTATACTATACAGCATTTATGCTCCTCTTGGATTCTACTGGACTGCTTCACCCTTTCAGACTGTTTAGAGTTATAAGGGTCTCCCCAAATGACAAAATTTTCACAATTGGTTTTCCCAATTGCATTTTGAGGAGTGCTATTCCACTGCCGTCCACACTGCACCTGAGAAATGACATTTCTCCTTGTCATTCTTTTAGGGCATCTTGGAGCATTTCTCTGTGTTGTACCCAAGGAAAACAAAAGCAATTGGCTAAAGACTGCACTGCTGTCTGAGCTGGCATTGTGCATCCCTGCTGACAAAAAAGTGCACCATAGCTCAGGTACATCAGATGTAAGATGCTTGTACCTCACTGCAGCATACCTATAAAATTACAATAGCGGCACAATCCCATGGCACTGACAAATTCCATTTTCCTATTTTTGCCCTCCCACAAAAGGCTGAAACTAATCTACCTCAAGCCAACATGAGGCTGCAGTCCAGTGTACAATGTGCTTCTTTAACTTGCCCTGCAGACAGAACAGAGACCCCAGTTTTCTAACATCCATCAGTGCACACCAGGCCAGGCTTCTGAGGTTTCATCCAGGTTTTTACAGCATGTCCAAAGCCTGGACAAGTTACAGAACAGTCAAACCTGTGTGATCATCTTTGTCACATTTCATCTCTACACGGATTTCAGGTTCCACAGTTCTTTACTGTTAAAGTAAATTTTTCACTATGTATTCCATGCAATGGAGACAACTAGTTTTACTTTCTTCTGTCTTGACTGCTTTTTGAGGCATTGTCAATACGCAGATTTCTGATGCAGTCAAATCCTATGCATAGAATCCCAGCAAAAGAAACTAAAGATGCTGCAAGACTTCGAAGGACCTTGTTTATACCTAGGCTTACGGAAACACTAAATTGCTTCAAGTGTTTACATACAGAACTGTTACATAGTAGCCATTTTGTAGTAAACACCGGTGTGCGTGCTCAAACCAAACCTTACCACAATGAGATGGTAAAAATTATTTGCATACAATTATTTTGCACCCAAGGTCCTCGCTTGAGAGCTGGGGGTACGCACCGGGCTGGCCTCCAGCAGCTCACGCGATTTCTTTGTGCGACTGGAGTGTTTGCGCCAGCGCTGCAAAACCGCAAATGCAGCCCGGTGGGCTCGGGGCAGCCCGGTGGGCTCGGGGACTCCGGGAGCGAGGCCTCCGGACAGCGCGGCCGCCGCCGGCGCTGTGACAGCGGCGCCGCAGCCCGAGGGGCTGTGCCCGCCGCCGCCTGCGAAAGCCCTGTGCGTCACAGCTCCGGCAGCGCGCTCGGAAACGCTCCCTGAGCCTTGCCCTCGCCGAGACACGCTGCCTCGTCATGCCCGAGCTACCGGCAAGAAAAAGCTCGGCTTCTTCCGAGGTGCGAGCAGCTCGGGGACAAATCCCTAGAGCGTGTCCTCCGACCTCCCCGCTTTCCGCCCCCTCGCCCCGCAGCCCACTCGCCGCGGGTTCTGCAGCCGGGCGCCCTCCGCCAGTCGGGCGGGGCACGGTGCGGCGGCCGGGAGCGGTCTTTCCCCGCCGCCGCGCACCGCCCAGGGCCGGGCTGGCCCCCGGCTTCCTCCTCCGCCCTCCGAGCGCCGGGGGCTGTTGCCGGAGCTGCTTTGGGGGCTGCTGCCGGGGCTGCGCCCCCCGCCCAGCCGCCCGCGCGCCTGCGCGCCGCCCCCGCTGCCCTATTGCCGGTGTGTGCCGGCAGCGGCGGGGTTTCTCAATGGAGAGAGCCCGTCCTCCTGCGGCAGCGTCCCTGCGTGGCGGCGAGAGTCCGAGAGCTGTATGGAACCCCGCCGAGAGCGGGGGACAAGCACGGTGCCCTGCCGCCACAGCGGCCCGGGACCCGCGGCGGCGAGGGAACAGCTACTCAGCCTGCAAGGGCGCGGGCACCGAGACTGTGAGCCGAAATCCTTTGTCTGTGGCTTCGTAAGCTGCCTCCGAGCTGCTCTAGCCGAAGCATCTACACGGAGCCCCTGAGGGTCACCCCTGCTGCCGCCGAAGACGCGGCCGTCCTCCGGGACACACGCGTAGCCCTTCCTCCCCTCCTGACACCCACGCACCAGCCTGCGCTATCGACACGTGTCCCAAAAGTGCTCCCTCTCCTTGCAAGCACTGCCCGCACCCCGCGCCGTAAGGGGCAGCTGCGGGGACAGGGTCCCCGGCAGGTCGGAATCTCGTTCGGTTGAAGATTTGCCCGTGTGTTTTCCCAGCCACCCGAACTCCCATTCATGAATTTCTGAAGCCGCCTTCATTCAGTCTTTGGTGAGCGCATGAAAAACATTTTCACGTGTTAAGATCCATGACTTGTTTTTTCAATCGCTTATGCGTAGGCATTGATTTAGCAATGAAAAGTGCTCCACGTGCGCATAAAAATAACCCTTGTCCGTCTGCCGGCGGTGGATACGGTCGGTTTCCGTCTGGCAGCCGGTGATGCCCGAGCGATCATCCAGGAGCGCCTGGGCGCGCCCGCTCCCGCCGAGCCGCCCCGCGGAGCAGCGGCTTGCGGCAGAAAGCTCTGGGCGGCTCCGGGCGGACAGTGCCCGCTGTGCCCCTCACAGCCCGCGGGAGCCGGGCGCACCGGGCTGAGTCGGGACTCCGCACGGGTGAGACTACCCCCAAATCAACTCAGTGTTTCAAGAAACGGAATTCACTCAGGATTCTTGGAAGGGCTCCGTTTTTCTGCTTGTCACCTGAAGTACTGAAGCAGCTCAGACAATGGTATAAATGAGAGCTCTTTAACAGGAGCGCTCCTATTAACCTCCCGCTGCCTCTTCCGCGGACAGCGGGCGGGAGCCGCGGCACGGTGCGTCCCCTCGCCGAACGAGCATCACAGACAAAAGGCCCCTCCCTTTCCCCCCGATGTTGTTGAATGAAACTCCCTAGCACGGCTCCCCACTGCTGGGGGTCCTCCCGCCGGGGGACGCTGCGCGCCCCGCCCGCCCTGCCGAGGCGGCTGCTGCCAGGCGGGCGGCAGTGCCCCCCCACCCGCAGCGGGGTTTGCCACCGCTCCCGCCAGCCCTCCCTCCTCCCCGCCTGCCCCCCCCCGCTCGGCTCACGCGTCCTCCCCTCCCTCCTTCTCAGTGGTCTGCCGGCTGGCTTACGCAGGAGCCGCCGCCAGCACTGACAGCACTTGGCAGAAGGGGTTTGCCCGAGCGCTCCCGGAGCATCTCCAGAGGCGCGGCGGCACCGCCTGCCCGACTCAGCAGGGGAGCGGCCCAGAACCGGGAACCGAGGTCAGAGCTGGAGAAAGGCCGAAAACCGGGAAGCACAAAAAAATAGCTAGAAAAATACCAATACTACTGCTACTAATAAAGAGTGGTGGGCAGGGAAAGGAGGTCGCGGGGGAAAGCAGAAGGAGAGAAGAAGGCGCGCCGCTGAGGAGGAGCCCGGGCAAGGGGCAGAAGCGGCCCCTCGCCGGGGCTGCCAGCATCCCGGGGCGGCCGTCGGGGCGGCAGCAGCAGCACGTGGCGGCGGCGGGGCATGGCCAGCGCGGGAGCTCCCGCGGCCTGAGCCGCCCCCGCCGCCGGCACCATGGCAGCCGCCGGCGATGCCGGCCTCGACGTGGCGGCGGTGGAAAGTTTCCTAGAGAGGCACCCGGAGCTGGTGGAGAAGTGGCTGCAGAGGAAGAACTCGCTCCCTAAAGCGCCTGCCGTCCCCGCCGCCCCGTCGGAGGAGCGGCGGAGCAGCGACGGCCCCGGCGGCAGCTGGGGGAGCGCGGGCGGCCCCGGCGGTCCCGGCCCCGGTCCCGGCCCCGGGGGGCTGCAGCGCCGAGCGTCACAGAAGGAGCTGCGGAAGAGCTTCGCCCGCTCCAAAGCCATCCACGTCAACCTCACCTACGACGAGCATGTGCACGCCCGGGCTCAGGAGCCGCTGAGCAGCGTGCGGCGGCGGGCGCTGCTGCGGAAGGCCAGCTCCTTGCCCCCCACCACCGCCCACATCCTCAGCGCCCTGCTGGAGTCCCGCGTCAGCCTGCCCCAGTACCCCCCCACCGCCCTGGACTACAAGCGCTACCTCAAGGAGCACAACGAGCGCCAGTTCTTCCTGGAACTAGTCAAGGACATCTCCAATGACCTGGACCTCACCAGCCTCAGCTACAAGATCCTCATCTTCGTCTGCCTCATGGTGGACGCGGACCGGGGATCCCTCTTCCTCGTGGAGGGGACCTCCGCCGGCAAGAAGACCCTGGTGTCCAAGTTCTTCGACGTGCACGCCGGCACCCCGCTGCTGCCCTGCGGCTCCACCGAGGACAGCAACGAGGTGCAGGTGCCCTGGGGCAAGGGCATCATCGGCTACGTGGCGGAGCACGGAGAGACGGTCAACATTCCCGACGCCTACCAGGTAGGAGCCGGCAAGGCTCCCCCGGGCCGTGGCGGCGGAGGCGCGGACCGAGCAGCCCCCGGTGGCCTGGCCCTGCTTCCCCCCGGGGTGTCCCTCCCGCCGCCGCCCCGCTTGGGGTGGCCCGGCCGGGAGTGCCGCGGTGGGCGCGGGGCGAGTGCCGGGGGGACGCCGGGGACGGCGGGAGGGGAAGCCGCGCCTGGGTGGCCGATGGGGCTGAAGGGGCCCTACAATGGCACAGCAGTGGTCCGGATTTCGCAGAAGCGATAGGCGCTTCATGTGTTTCTAAAGCATGTTTTGGACCCGGCTGAAGAAAAGTTTAAAAAAAAGGCTCGTGACAGTCCCAGTGATGGTGTGATTAAATTTCTGTCTCCATGTTCCCTGGCTCTCCGCTGCTGAAAAAAATCTCATTGCTTTGAAAAGAGAATATATTTTCACCTTTGCATATGCCCACTCAGCCCACATGGTATGTGTTTTCAAACGCATTCCTAGTAGTGATATAGCCAGTGTCCTGATATTCTCCAGCAAAGACTTTCCCCACCTTTTACTTCTTTAGAGGCTTCAGTGTGAATCGTGAAAATGTAGTTCTGGCTTCATGGCAGAAATTGACCCCCGGCTTCAGCAGAGACAGACGAGCCTTTGCCCGAATGCGTCATTGTAGAGCAGAGCCTTCAGTTTCCTGGCTTGAAATTTACCTGTCTTTCGGGAGGGGGGTGGTCTGTTTCTAATGTTTATTTGTTTAAGACTATCAACAATTGAAGGTTCTTGAGAAAATGAAGAATCACAAAGTGACATGTTTTCTCAGGATCTTGGTAAGCTTGAGAAAAGTGGGAGATGTATGTCTTGAAAAATTTTAGTCATAAACCTTGTCCAGTGTCTTACTTTAATCTACAATAAAAACAAAAACAAGAAACATTAAAAAACTGATGATGCTTTGCAGCAGACCACAAGGAAGAAACCTGAAAAACAAGATTTGTTTATTTTTGGTTTTTAAATACAGAAGAAGAACCAGGGTGTATGTATTTGGGGCTGAATATTTATTTATTTATTTGTCAAGCAGTATTTGAAAAATACTAGGCACCTCACAGATCCAGCCTGGCAGAGGTTCCCAACCCACAGATTTCAAAGGGAATGGTAAAAATGCTCAGGCTAAAATGAGTACTGGATCACCTTTGAAAAAAATTCAACTGGCTTTCTTCCTTTATTTTTTCCCCTTTTCTGCATTATACACTTTTTCTTGCAATCTGATTTTGTTACTTTCACTTGCAGAACTGCACAATTCCCAGAATATCTGCTGTGGTAGGTGAAGCAGTATGTTCTCAACAGCCCCAACTTGCTAAAAAGATAAAGGATATCTGAGTTTGGCTAGGAAGGAACTTGATCCCTCCTTCTAAACTCTGGATAGCTCCAGACACCCTTTTTTTGGATGTGAGAATGCCACTGAAAGGGCATTGTTTTCTAGTCCTAGGGACGTATATTGTTTTATTTTTAAATTTTTTCGTCAGTGTTTGTTCACTTTGTGTTCACTTCCCTGTGAAAAAGTCCAGCTTCTTTGAACAGTTTATTTTCTGTTTCATCCACAGAGAAAAGTGAAAAGCAATCCATCCAGTTGCCATTCCCCGTGCTATTTATGTTATACTTTTGTCTGGCTCTTATTCAAAATCAATTTAAATATTATAAATAATACAGTTCATTGTATCTTTAAGCCCTGAGTACATTAGTTGCAGTACATGGGCAAGTTCTAATCCAAGTCCATCCTGTAATTACTTCAAATGCAGCTTCCCTACTTTCAGTGGAGCTACTTTGATTTACTTTAGTGCAAATGAAACTTAAGACCTTCCAACTGTAATAAAAGTTTCGCTGGGTAATAAAACAGGGCCCTGCTTTCAGTCATGTTTCTGCATTAGTACAGTTTATCTTCTCTCACTTGGCAAGGATATATACCCACTGTGCATCATCAAAAGGAGACATGTGGAATTGAATGGCATAAAGAGCTCTGTGGAAGCCCAGGTACCTGTGTGTGAAGAGGTGACAGCTGTTCCATTCCAGGTCGTTGTCGTGCTCACAATGGAGCACTTTAAAAATTGATAAATATGATAATATTATTTTATGCCACTGATGATGAAAGCGTTTAATCAACTGTCACATAAAAACCCAGCACCACCAGGAAACTCTGTCAGGTGGAGCTGAAGAAAAGGGGGGACATAAGAGCACCAATTTTTTGTCCATTGAAGAGGGTTTCTACACTGATGCTAACTGCTTGGCAAGAAAAGGCCTTACAAAAGGTCAGAGGAACTTCTAGATTAATTTAAACTTCTTTTGCTTGCTTTTTAAAATTAACAAACTTATTTAAAATAGGTAAACATACTTCCATATCATCAATTAGTTAGTTTACTGTACTGGGAAATTTATTATTATTCAACCATCTCTGTTTTCTCAGAGCCTGATCAAATACCATTTGGAATTCTACCACTGAGTACAAATTGGGTTGCCTGCTTGTACTGTCAGCTATGACTGACATTAATGGTACTTCAGTGCAATCAACATGACAATTAAATGCTGTCATGTCTTGTAATGTGTTCCATGCAGGCAGTCCCCTGTGCCCATCAGACTGATTGTTTCAGGGAGTATTTGTAAATGACTGGTTGTGTCATTATCAGAGACAGCATACTATTTCAATTACACATTTATTCTTCTAAAAAGAAAAAATACAAACAAAATATTATTAGATGGGGCTTTTCCACAATCCAGGAGATTGTTACTGTTGTTGAGTGGGACTTTCAAAATCTCCTCATGTGAACAATCTTTCTTAATTCAATAAACATACATAGATACAAGTTTTGGAATTAATATCACATATTGAGGACTGTATAATAATTCCTTCTTTTAATACTAAACAATGACCAAATAAAATCTCACAGTGGTCTAATTTATGAAGTTCAGCTTTGGCTGAATAAACTTTTGGAGGCTCACAGCAATAAAGAACTCGACAAATAATTTATGGAAAGGTTTAGATGAATGCCTGATAGGTTAAGATTAATAACTGATTCAAAAGTTGCACAGTTTTATTCATGGCATTAAAAGCTTTATTTATTGCATTGCAAAGTCATTTGATGAAAGTGAGTTTATAATTTTAGCTGCAACATGCATGATCTGATATGCAAGTGTTAGCAGTACAGAGAATTTGAGAAAAGGAAAGCAATTAGATACTTTCTTTCATTTTCATTTTGAAGCCAGTCTAAAACTGTTTCTCCTGAAATTAATCCAGTTGAATTGTAAATCAAACTTTCAGTCACTTTAAGTTCTAAAATAAGGCCTTGGACGCTCCCATATGTAAATTTTTGGAAGTATTTCTGACTCCTTTTTCATATGGGAATAATGAACTATATCTTGAACACACATGTTGGAAGAAGAATCAGATCTTACTGGCAAGGAAATTTGGGGCCTAAATGTCCATTGAGGCTCCTTTTGACAGAGAATAGATGTAGCTCCCATCATCATATATAAAGACTATTAAGTGCATTTTAAGTACACAGACAGAGACCATTACCTGTAGTTCTTAGAAGCTGTTTTCAAATTTAAGGTTTTTTCCCATTTGAAACTGTGGATTTTTAATGTCATCCATTCTTCTCACAGGACATCCATGGTGTTTAGCTGAAACTACTGATAATTTAAATTTTGTTCCATCTCTTAGGGCAGTATTTAAATAATAAACATTTTAAATTACAAGTAATGTTTGGTTATTGTTATATCATTAGCTGTGCAAAAATTAGGAAACAATTTAATAGCATCCCAAATCCTTCGAACTAGTGGAAAAAATATTACCCTCTAGAATAGTAAGCATATATCAGAAAGTGGTGAAATATGTCTTTGCCATTTTCCAGTGTCAGCAAAATAAAGTTTCTGCACATCTCATGTTAACTTTGGAATTTTAAAAGTAGCTTTAAAAGACAGAAGACAAAAATGGCTTACCAGATGGATGTTTTAATAAAGCATGTAGCCAAGAGGAGAAATATTAAAGGGAGTCACGCTAAGACATGAGTTTTGTAAGTTGGAGAAGTGCTGTAAAATATGACCAATTATTTTTCAGTATAGCTCAAGTTCTCAAAAAGAAAATATAACCACATTACTGCAACTGAAATCAAGGGAAGTAAACCACAAATCAAGCTCTCTTTGTGTGGGACTTTCCTGTTAGCTCTTTCAAGCTTAGGCCAAGTGTAACTTAGCTAATGCACACACAGCCCTTCACTGCAGGTTTTAAACATCCTCCAATACCTGGGTACAGGCATGGGTGTTGTGTTTTTCAAGGCCTCCTGGTGAGCTCTGAGCATTCAGAGTCTCCTGCTGTGCCAGGACAGCCTCGAAGAGATGCTGTCCAGAGATGCAAACCTTTGAGCCTGGGAGGCCCGTGTGGGGCTGCAGAAGGTCAAAAGAGGCATGAGGCACGTTCCCTTACACAGGGTAGCTGTTTGCCATCAGCACTATTAACAGCACATCTCTCTCAGTTTCTAAGAGCAGTTAAAGCACTAAAACCCCGGGGCCTGGGAGGTTCAGCTCTGCAAGTGGGAAGCACTTTGTTCTACTCACCAGCATTGCACAGTGGCACCAACAGCTCTATGAATTTCAGTGTTGACTCTTGGCAGGAAAGAGGTTGCTCTTAAGAGAGCTAAGATCATAAGACCTAGCAAGCAGAATACACAGTGTTTTTTAAAATTTCCATGTATAGATAGAAAAAAGTTAAAAAACAGGTTTTCTTTGCTGTATATTAAATATGACTAGGAAGTACCATGGGGAATGCAGGAAATAACTGCAACAGTAAAAATGAAAATGCTCTGATTTGCTTTGCATAAAAGGACACTCCAGCCCATCATGCAAAATTTAGGAAAATTTGCAATTCTAAGTACAAGTCTGTAAATTGGTGAAGGGGTGTTGAAATTATCCCTGTGTCAAAGCCCACTGGCTTTGAACATGACCTTCATCCTTCATGTCACAGTGGTGCTGGCCTGGGAGAGAGGGATCTTTCTACAGGAGGCAGGTCCTGGGAAGGAAAGGCAGAGAGCTCTCAGGGCAGTAGCTCCTGTCACCTCCCTCCCTCCATAAGTCTTCTTCTCCAGGAAGAGTTTCTGACTGATGCGTTGAACATCCTAAGAACTTCCCAGGTCACACCACCACAACTCTCTGGAGATGCCCACCAGGGGCAGGAGCTCCTGGCTGACACCAGGGACATAAAAAAGTGAAGGCTCAGTTGTTTCATGTCCCTGTGCTGCTGCTGTGGATCCCCAGGACAGACAGGGCTGTGCAGTGCAGTGTACACTGCTGGTGGCAGCCCTCAGGCATGGTGAGGAGTCACACCTTCCCTCCAACTTGTGGGAGCAGATGAGGCTGCCTCCCCCACCAGGCAGGCAATGGCCTGTGGATCCTCACCAGCTGCTTGCTGCCCTGGGTGTGCTCACTGTGGATCTGATGCTGAGATATTTGGGATGAGCAGTAGATGGGCCAGCAGTGGCTGCACTCAGGGTGCCCAGGTGGGGCTTCTTTGTCACAAAGAAGTCACTTGGCCTGCACTAGTCCCCAGCTCTACCTCCTGCAGCAGGTCCCTGGACTGCTGGCCCTGCAGAGCTTTGGCAGGAAAAATTTTTGGAGAGCTGGGGTGGTTTTTCTTTTGGTAAGCTGATAGGTATTAACTGGTTTATTGCTCAGCCGACCCATCTGTCTGAAGAGTACAGATGTTCTCAATTTTTTTTTTGCCTCAGACATTCTAGAATGTCTTTGTAGAACAGATGTGAAACTGGTGACATTCTGTGGCCTATAGTTCCTCATGAGAAAGTAAAAGATATATTTGATGAAAGCAGGTCAGTGACAAGGAGAAAAAACTGCAGGATTTGGCCCTTCAGATTTTAGTTGAGGTTTAGTTACAAGCACAAGACTGAGTAAAGCTGTAGTTTTGTGTGGTAAATGATTTTGGTATTCTGCTTGATTGGCTTTCAATTTTTCAAAACAAATGGCTATTTCATTTTGGTTATTTACAGTTGTATGCTATTGCATAGCTTTTCCATAGAACAACAAATTTAAGAAGTGTACATGCATCGTTATGCAAGTTAATTTGTTTTACTTTTCTAAAATAACCCTATTGGCAAACTATGAAAAATAAATGAAAGAAATGGCTCAGTAGTTATGTGCTAAGAGGGCATCAGCAACTCTGTGCAGTCAGAGCTTCATGTCTCTAGAGTGTGCATTTTGAAATGAGTGCTGCTTTGTCACAATAAGACTGCAGCTGTAACACTTGAAACTGTGTTGCCCACCTGAGTAATCTCCAGCAGGTACTAGGTTTAAACCCATACACAGATTTCTCTTGACACACCCAGGAGTCTTGTTGGTTTCCTTGCTCAGAAGAGTATTAGCTTTCTACAGCCACGTGTGTGTACATCTCTTGTATAAAGAATCATTAATATTTAGGAGGTCAGCACTAAGCCCTGTCCCAAAGAACGTGGGAACATGGGCATGGCTATAGTTGGTGCCCAGTGGAGCATCAGTCAGGGCTGGTACAGGAGGGGAGAGAGAACCACCACAGATGTCATCTCTAGATATTGAAAATTAGAGGAAAAATATTTTTCTTTGTAAATAATTTATTTAATAATGATAAAATCAGACTGGAAGTGCACAGAATCTGCTGTACATAAGGCCACAACTTGACTCACTGTCGTGCTGTTGGTGGTCTCTCTGGAGTTTGTTTTGAAGGAAGAAAACAAAATCCCTATGTGATGGATCTAGCTAATGTCCTACAGAGGAATATCTTCTGACCCCTACTGCTGATCAGTTCAGACTATGAAGCATGAACTCTAATTATGCTTATTAGCTAGGCACTCATGTTTGCAGACTTGCTAGTGCTTCTGTAGTCTTTTCTTCCTGTTTAAGACTATTGTATGATTTTTTTCACATTAATTTTGTGCAAGTCATAATTAGACAAACATGCATTGTTACTGATGTCTGTTGTGAAACTAACAGCTGAAACAGTGCTCAGAAAGAGGGCTCATAAGTCATATCAGACACTCCCACCAATCAAACTTAACAAAGCCCCAAACTCCTGACATATGAGGGGAAAAAAAAAAAAAACCACCAAAAAGTTTTAGTATTGCAGTGTTGCAAATCAACACAAATCATTTCACTAGATTAAACACTTTCTGTTTTTACAAAGTAAGCTACTTTATAAATTCAGACTACATATGGTCTTAGTTTTAAATCTGGAACTTAAAAATTTTCGAGGATCAATGTTCTCTCCTTTTATAAAAATTGTTTTGGTAGTAAGGAAATAAGAGTTGGCTGAGCTGTTTCATGTGTCCTATCTGTTGCAGTAATTTTTTTCCTATAAGAAATATTGCTGTCACTGTATAAATAATCACAATATAACTGGACTGTGCTTATTTACTTGGGAGAATTAGGTTTGCAATGCTGCTGCCTGGTACTAGTTTGTTCTCCTGGGGATTTAGGGGATTTGGGGGAGATGACAGGAATACCTGCAGCAGTCCTTACATGGAAGTTTTGTCAGAGATTGCTTTATTACTTGTGTTTTGTGTGTGAGTTTCTTGTCTACAAGGTTTCCCCTTGTCTCCTTTAGTGGTTTATTGCTTGGGTTTTGTTTCCTGTTTATGCACAATGTAATTTGCACCATATGTGATTTTTAGAAAAGTGTATCTAGAACAGACTGCGTGCCCTAATTTTTTTTATTTGTATTTAGCTTTTTTTAGTGTTATGCTTTGAATCTAGAGAGCTTGCTGTCTTTTAGATTGCTCTTTTAGCTTTCTTGCTCTTTTTTCTTTCTATGAAAGCTTATGTATTACGCTTACAGGAAGTGTGATTAGGAAAGTGAATCAAGTTAGAAATCTTCCAACTTCAATTTCTTTATTTTTGTAAAGACTCTTGGAGGATGGCTTTCTGTAAATTCACTCAGACTTGTCTGTTTCATGCACTCCATGGTACTCCAGTACTACTCAGGTGTTAACAATGCTGTCATAATACTTGTATTAGTTATTTTTGATGCAACTTAATCAGAAACTTAAATACAGTATAATCCAGGAAATTTTGATGCAAGTTTGTGTGCTTTTTTTTTAATAGAGCCCTTTCTAAAAAAAAAAAAAAAAAAAAAAAAAAACAAAGCAAAAAAATGATGCTGTAAATGGTAAAAGAGAATAGGCCAGGCCTGTTAATAGAGTATTTTTTGTAGTGTTCTCTTCTGTCATGAAAAGATTTGAAAGGTGTTTTCAAATAATAAAATCAAAAATATCTTTCTCTTTTAGCTGTCAGCTTTGGCTGAGGCATTTGGTGCATTTCACTAGATTAAACACTTTTCCTTAGATACTGAAGAAAGAGGAAGTGGCTTTGTCATGAAGACTTAATTCCTGGAAATTATCAAGCAGGTTTCATCCTCCATTATAATATTTGATTCTTGGCTAACTTGGGTTAGGGTTATACTTTTTCCTTTTGTTCTAAATCATGGTAATAATGCTCACATAAAATTTACTGGTTTTGATAAGGTTATAAAAAGATATGTTTTCAAGTTCAAAGAGTTATCCTATGTTAAAAAAAACCAGCAAAACACAGTGAAACTTGTATGTTTGCTAACAATGTATGAACTACCAACTTTAACTGAAAATCAACACTGAAAAGCAGTTGGTGAAACTGCTCAGAAGCCAAAACTTTAACTGAAAGTTTAGATTCTGATAATATATGATTCTAGAACCCTAATGGAAAAAAAACCTCTCTTTACCTTAATCTGGTCTCCTACAGAATAAAACCATGAAGACATTTATCTATTCTCATTCACTGGCAATCTTCAAATATATCCCAAATCCTGAGACTGCATTGTTCCTGAGCAGGTAACTGGATTACCAGCACTTGGATAGATGGATCAAACTTGCTCTCTTCTATGTCTATACTTCATTCACCTTTCACAGGACAACACTGACAATCAATAAATATCCTTCAAGCTAGGATAGGGTTTGTCCTACAGAGTAACTTTTCCTTGACTGCAGGTCTGAAATTCCAGTTAAAAATGTCTCAGCCTTCACATTTTCAATATCTCTGTGTAGAAAACTCATTATATAGAACCAAAGCAGTATTTAGTAATGCTTTAAACAGTCAGTGGAAGACTCCCATTCATGAGTGTTCTTGCATGAAAATACTGTAAGTACAATTACAATTATTGTGAAGTCTCTCTCTCAAAAGCTTTTATCTAGTCTGCCCCTGATTTTTGAATACATGTCTTAATCATAAAAAACTTAAAAGCAAGTTTTTTACATTGCTGTCATAAACACTGTGACTTCTTACTACCCAGGGCCCTGGTGCAGATGAGGACCCTGTTGTGTTGCAGGCTGTTCCAACATGTGGGATAATACAGTTTATATCTCAAAATGTTTGCAATCTGACAGAGCTTCTCTCTGATTTACCACCTTTGTTGTCAGCTGCTAAACAGGCCTCCTTGCTCAAGGTTACCCCCCTGTGAGGAGAGGGGAGTATAAATATTGTCCATTCTTGGCCATCACAGTTCACACCTGGGCATTCAGGTCTTTACTGGTACTGTTAAACTCAGTAAAACCACTCTCTTAGATCCTGCCATGTATGTTCTTTTATGTCAATAACTGATGAAAGAAGAGAGTGTGGGGATAAGAGGTTTGGAACATAATGCAGGTCATCCAGTCACTATTTTCTGTGCATATTGCATGGTTCAACAATAACAACGTTCCCAGGAACAACATTTTATTTTGTTCACTTATATGTCTCTCCTCATCACTTATTCAAATGTCACCCAAATGAAATTCTGGCATGCTTTTCCACAAAAGAGTAGGAGTAGGTTCACCTCACGTCTTGATCATTCTCAGCTTTTACCAAGTTCCTGAGTTTTTTGTAAATAGTGCCTCATTTTTCCAATTAAACACATGAACTTTCTTAGACTGCTGTACCTTTAGTTTCGGCTCCAAGATGTAATACCTTTCTGCTAAAGGTCATCCAGTCCTCTAGCATGAGAGGATATTGTCTGATATCCTGCTTCCTCCTAGAGTAGAGGCTCCAGGAAGAGAGACAAACAGAAAACTTCCATGATGTGCCTGAAAAGAGAAGCAATGCAGCAGGAATGAGCTGTACAATAAAGGGCATTCCAACACTTTTCAGGCTGCTAATCCCCCTTGTGTCTCTGCTGCTCCACAGCATCTGTGAAGGAACAGTGGCTCCATAGCCGGTCATTACATCTGTTGCTAACAGCTGTACAGTGCGTGTCTCATGCAGAGAGGTTCACCAGCCCCTGTCCTCTGTGCCACCACACCCTGCTGAACAAACAGCACCTCTTATGTTAATCTTGAGGCCTGCTGAAAAGGCAATGACTACATGTAACACATGCATGGAGTGCGTTCAGATGAGAAAATCTCAACTCACTTTTGGTGTGACCAACAGCTCTTTTGGTTTTTTCAGCTAAACTGCCCCTTGAAGGTTTGCTTTTTTGTAAGGCCCACTAGGTATCAATCAACAGTACTGCTACTCAAGGCAGGCTGTTGTTGTTTCAATGTTCTCCCACTGTACTCTGATTTGCTTAGTACAAAATTAGTAGAGCAGGGATTGTGTCTTCAGTAGCACAATATATCTTATCAATATTTCAGCCACAGCAACTAATTCCAAATAGTAGTGTAGACATTACCAGGAAGTACTGGAAGGAATATTTAATTTATTCATTAGTGAAGCCTACTGTGTGATAATTGCACTGCATTTTCCTTTCTTCTGTTGTAGAAGAACCGTATCTTTCTAGGCAGGATTCTCTATGATGCAGAACAGTTCAGCTTCTATTGAAGTTGATATAAAAGTGTTTAGAAGCATTTGGAAAGATCTCAAGATCAGGCAGATCTGCGTCCTTGATGCTGTTATTAAAAAACATCCATCATGGGAGTTCTGGCTCTCCCAAAGAAGTTGTTGGGTACATTTGGTATTAGTTCCTTCTGGTTGAGATGTTGAAAAATGTGCAATAAGTAATAAAGTAGCCAAATGTATATGTTAATCTTTATAATGGGTAAAAGAGAGCATTTCTAAATCATGTCTCAAAGTGAAGAGACTATTTCTATAGCATCTGGAATTTACAAGGAAATAGAAATAGATAAAAATTTGTCAAGAAAAAAAAAGTCAGTTTTTAGTATTAGTAAAAATTTATTGCTCATCACAATCAAATGAAGGATGGGGTGAATTGTTTTCATGACTTGAGTAAGATATAGGCATTATTTCACAGCCAATATTGATTAAACTTTTGAAAACAAAAAGTTGTGTCTAATTTTGTTCAACAGCTTAGTTTCCTTATGTTAGGAGAGTCTGAGCTGGCTTTAACTATTGCCTGCAGCACAATACTAACTTCCCCCTTAGGAAAGGTGAACAGAGGAACAGAGCTGCTGCCAGTGAAAAGCAGTAATTTCCTCTCAGGCTGATAGAAGAGCTGTTGAAAACTATGCTCTACCAAGATGAACAAAAGTGATGTCAGCACTACCTAAGTTTTCATCCTCCTTTGAGTTACTTTATGATCTGCAATTTGAGCTTTACTGTTCCAGAGAATGGATTGCTGCACAGTGCCTTTTTTGAACAGGGACATTCCTGTGCTTAGTTTTCCAGAAAGAGCTGAGGTTTTGACTGCATTTCTTGGAGTATGTGTTTGTACTGGGTCCAGTCCACATAACCAGTCATACTTGAACAGACAGAAATGGGGCATAAATAGTCTCCATTTACTTGAGAGAGACATTGTGAGCATCTACAGAGTACGGGTGTGAAATGGCAGCAGGGCCGAGCAGAAGTGTGTATGTATGGTAACATTACTAATGGCAGGTATCAGTCTGTGCTGCCACTCTTCTCATTGAGGTAGAAATATGGCACTTCAGTGAATGTGATTATGTAGTGGTAAATATTTACTGATCCCCTGAGAAAAGTGAGGAAAAACAGCTAATAAAGAATGGGCTGATAACAGAGAAGCAACAGCCTAATGCTACTGAAAAATACCAAATCAGACATTGAGAAAAGTACTTTGCTGTCTGAAGAAAGCTTAGATATACGAAATGTGTGCTAATGTTTCCTTATTTCCTTTTGAAGGATCGACGCTTTAATGATGAGATTGACAAACTGACTGGATACAAGACAAAGTCACTCTTGTGCATGCCCATAAGAAACAGTGATGGAGAGATTATTGGTGTTGCCCAAGCAATAAATAAGACTCCAGGAGGTGCCCCTTTTTCTGATGATGATGAAAAGGTAAGGTTAGCTTTACTTTTGCATGCTTTCTCAATTTTTTCTCTAATTCAGTAGACTGGTCTAAAGAGACTTAATCTAAATTAGTAAATAGCACATCATTTGTGATACACACTTCTGGAAGTGCATAACAAAGTGTACATATTTGTTGTTTACAATAGAAAGTGGAATAGAAATAAGAAAGAAAAAATAAAATAGAAAATCTGTTCTGTAAATGTCTGAGTTCCTCTGTTAATCTTGTGCAGACCTTTTTTATGTAGTAGACCTTAGCAGGAAGTCTCTTCTATTTTTGAAAACTTCACCTGTAAGAATTAGTTTGGGGGGAAATTATCACAGAGATACTCCTAAGCTTGCTGACTCTAAAAATCAAGATCTTCTCTTAGTACTTTCCATGGGATAAATTCCTGTAGAATATGCAAAAGAAATTTTATTTTAGAGGAAATTATGCATATACAAATCTGTTATTCTAAAATATTCAAGACTTGCCAATACTTTTTAAAGAAAAAGAGGATGGGAAGGAACACCAGGTATGTGTATCTCAGGTGGAATTTGGAGAGTAAAGTGAGCAAAAAAGGCAGGAAAGTAGAAGTATCTGCAAAGAAGGAACTTGAATTAAAGGCAGGGGGAAATAGGAAATGCTGCTGATGAAGGCAAATGTATCCAGCTGACCTTGGAGGGAAAATGTGCAGGAAGCCATAGTGTGACTGGGGAAGAGAATGGTAGAGGGGAGCTGGGGAGGAACAGAACTGCAACTCTGTCAGCCCAGGAGAGAGAAATGGAATCTCCTTTAGGCACGTAATAGGGAACTACTCTTCTGTGTATTGAAAGTGTATTGAAATAGTGTTGAATCTTGTTTTTGTGGAAGTGTAGTTAGAGGCAGACTTTTCCTTCAAAAAGCTCTTTATATTTATTCAAATGCAGTTAATGTTATACACCCTTTTTTTTAAATAAAAATAAATAATTTTTGGGTTTTATTTCTGCAAGGTGTTTGTGTAACTGATTTAGCATAGTGATTTAGATTGAATTAACTTTAAATAGAACTCTCAATTTTCAGATGGTACTTTATATGAAGTTATCCAGTACTTCTTAAATTCCTTCTTTAGAAGCTATCTAAACTTGTGTAACCATGGGCTGCTTCTGAGTTTCTTTTGATTCTTGAGAATCCTGGATGTTGAATATTGATTTATTAGCAATGTATGCCTCAGTGGGTAACTAAATGCAGATTAAACCTTCCCTGTATAGGGAGGGTTTATCAGCACTTCTTTTTATTAGTACTGTCCTTGTAAAGGGAATTTTGTTTAAAATTCAGCTTTTAACATGGATCCTGCATTTGATTATCATACATTCAACTAGCAAAACAACTGTGTATATTTGAATTGTGTATTACATAAATATTCTAATGTGTCAGTATTTGATGCTGATGCTGATGCATTTACTTCCATTCAGCGACTACCAAATATTGTCTAAAAATCAGCAAATTGCCCATACTGTGTTGTCTTTATTTTGTTCTTAATAATTTAGATCACTGTTAGAGTTATGAGCCTGCATGTTAGAACTCTTCAATAATATATTGAATGGGTTTTGACATGTAGATTTTATGGAAAAGTAAATGAGAACTTAACCATCATTTGGCCCTGTAATAGATCTTGGATTTAATGAGGCTTGGCAGTCCATGTGCTGTTATTTCAAAACCCATGCTTTTAAGTTTTTTTTCACTCAGTTGGTAACCTAGAAAGCATGATATACCTCTGGGAAGACAGCACATACTTTCAGGAGAGCTGTCTTGCAGGATTAGCAAACAGGTATTTTTAACCAAAAAATCAACATAGATGTTTGTGAGGAAAGGAGGCAGGTGAAAACTGAGAAATCCTCTTCAGAATAAGAAAACTTCAGTAGTTTGGGTATTGAGGTGGCTTGTGCAGAAAAGTCTGATGAGTAGCTGGCAAAAGACCTATATGATGCAGCTTTATGTTGATGTTACAGTTTCTGACAATCAGCAGCTTCAGAATGGTTAGCAAATGAAAATGTAAATTAGCAGTCTTTTTCCTACCCCCAAAAACCTCTCACAGAAATGTGAGTATCATTTGAGTCTGGCTTTTGTTTGCAAGTGTCATTCCTCTCTTAGTATTGTGTGAAGCAATTAAAATAATCTGTTGGAGTTTTTTTAGAAAATGACAAGACTATATTGTCTAATGAAATGTCTCTTGGCAGCACTGCTGTCTCGAGTCAATAGGAAACAAAGACTTATGTTTTCAATTAGAATTAAGTAGATGCTAGCATCATTTTTATGTACTCTTAGTTGTTTTCAGGAATTTAATAGCAAATAAAATATTTAAGGTTTGAGGAGTTTTTAATGCTCTCAAGCTGTAACCAAGTTTATATTTTGCAGTGTCTAAAATGGAGTATCATACTGCAAAGTTCTGGTTTTGTTTTCGTGGCAAATTCTCAGGGTTTTCTTTTGCATGTCTGACCACAGTGTTAAAAGCAGAGCACTAAGAGCAAATAGCAGTGAATTTTCCACATTTAATATTGTTTCCCACTGCCAAATTTCTTTTCTCCTTTTGGTGTTTGGGATTTTTTAGCCAATTCATTGTTTAAGTGTAGAATTAGATGACAGCCACAGGCATGAGAGAAAGATGCTCAGTGTCACAATGTATTTTGTCACCCCAGCATTAGTGGCTCAGTTGAACAGACTATTGATACAAACAATATTAGAATACTTTATTACCCATAATAGTCATCACTATTACACTATGTTGTATAATTGGTAGCTTTTTGGAAAAATAGCACTTTTACATGTATTTTGCAAATGAAGAGACCTGTTCATTTGCACAGACAAACAGTAGAGAGATAAAAGCCCTGAACCCTTGGAAAGAACTCTGCACCCAACATGCATTCCCCGTACTGGGCTGAAGATTCACTCAAGGGTATGTGCTCTTTGCTGGTGAGTCATACACGTTCCAGGACTGCTGAGAAAAGCCTAACAAGACTTTGACAGTCTGTGGTTTTGATTATTGTCTGCCCTTTAGAGTCTTCTGAAAATCAGTGCCAAAACAAATCTAGTCCTCCATCAGAGAGGCTTAACAAACAGCAACAGCAGCTCCATGGTCACTTAAATTGGTATCCTGTTCTCTCTGCCTCTGGCATCCTCGTGGTCTGAGAGAAGTGAATTGACTGCAGGGAAAGTACCCAGGGCTGCCATCTCAAGTTAAACCCTGCTGGCTTTGCTGAAAACCAGTAGTTTGAATGCAGTGAGACCTGGGAGGGGGAGGTAAAAAACTGGATTTGTTGTCTGTGCTCTGTGGGTAGTTTTATTAAGTACATCTGTCTATAGAGTACAGGATTTATCTGATGTGTATTTGGTTTGTGGGGGGTTGAAGATAAGTGTTCTCATGCTCCAACATCTTATTTCTCACATTCCTAATAGCAGCCTTGTGATTCTGAATTTTCCAATTTATTGTGCTCTTCTTGGTCCATATTCATTAAAGCTTAAATATATCCTACATTGGGTCTACCATAGTGATGAATGATTTCCAGGGATTTTGCTGTCCCTGCTAATTCATTTTCTGTGAGTTTTTGCATGATGAGCTTACAGTCACGCTGGCAGATAGCAATTTTAAAGTCAGTAAGGACCATTCCTTCATCTTAGGGAAGTAATCAACTGTAAATAAAACTACTAGGAAAGGAAGTGATCCAGAACAGGCAAGCATCTCTGGCTGCTGTGAAAATGATAACTCCAGCTCTGTAAATGTGGGGAATTTACAAAAAAAAAAGTCACCTGAAAATAACTGATGGATCCACTACAAAGGAATAAATAAGAAACAAATTCAATAAAGAATTTTTTATTGTGTGTTCCATATATGGCAGTATGTGACGACCTCCTGCTAATACCTGCCTTGGTTCTCTCACTTGGCAGTGACCCTCCAAAAGCTATTCATTAAAAATGGCATGATCCTCAAAGGAATCATGTGGCCCACATGTCACATATCTCCAGTGCAAGAGACAAATTTGCTGAAAGAATACTGAAAATAACGAAGACCTTTGAAGGATGAAGGTGCTGAAGCACCACAGCTATCTGGGAAAACTCTAATGGTCTATTAGGCACACTTCTTGAAAAGTACATGCTACACAAATCTAAATTAAAATAAATCACAGTAACTGAACTGCCTTGCTGAGGGAGTTTAAAGCAATTTGCCACTAGGATATTTGCTTTATCAAGGCAGCTTAACACCACTGGTTTGCAACCAACAGCACAGAATGACTGCCATGACAGACATTGGCACGGACTTCTTTCATCTTGTATACATTCATTCATGCTTTCAAATTAAGCTGAAAGTCTAGATTTCTTTTTAATTACAAAACTCGAAATGTACTCAAAACTTAACAAAAACCTCCCTATATCAGTACCTCTGTTTTGAGACTGGTGCTTAATATTTGAACTGGACATCTTTATCTCTGAGGTATGGAAACCTGCCTAAGATGTATTGCAGGGATATTTCAGTAAACCATATATTTTTTCCAACGTAAATGTGTTTTTTCCTAGACTTGTGGGATGCTTTGTTGCTGTGTGTTTATGGTACATATTACACTAAATTCTTGATACTTGCTTGATGCCTCTTTATTTGTTATCATAAAACAAATAAAAAATGGTCAGATTTGGTGTCAGGAAGGGTTTGCTCTATAGAACAGCTCAAGACAAATTGTCATGGGGTTTTTTTGTGGGGACTGGAGTTTTGTTCTTACCTTCCTTACTCTCCCTATTATACAAGACATCTGGATTCTTTCTGCAACTGCCAGCAGGAATCTGAACCTGTTGGTTCTTCCCATATTGCCTGTGCTTCTATCTTCTTAACTAATATGGAGAGACTTGAATAAATAAGACCTCTTATCCATAAGTCTTGACTGTCATTTGGCTAATATTTGTAGTATTTGACTCAGAGCTCACTAAACTAGACTAAAGAATGTCTGCTGACTTAATGGGCTTTTTAAAATCAAACTTAAAATTTAATTAATAGAACCTTAAATTAATGCAGACCCCCAAGTCTGTTTATGCAGCTTAAATCCATCCATGTCAGATCACTGAAAAGAGATTGGTTAAGGAGCAGTTTTGGCTCCTATTGCTTCCACGGGAGGAGACACAGTTCACAGTCGACTATGCTGCTTTCCTTCATGCTTTTTTCAGTCATATTATCAAAAATTACTTTTACTAATTATAGCCTTCTTAGAAAAAAATCCAGAGGGGTGATGAGGATAACTCATATATTCAGAGACATGAATTATGAAGCATTCAGTAGTACCTTCAGACTAAATCTTACTAAGAGAAATGCTGGGTGTTCCTGCAGATTCTGAAGCACAGAAATAGCCCTGGAGCTTGTGTTCTGTTTTCTCCTCTCATTAGTATTCACAAGGCATTGCAGCAGGAGAAAGGAGCCCAGATCTCTACTGGTCAAACCCAAGAACAACTTCTCAGGAAGTCTGGTAATGCAACCAAGTGCCATGGTCATGGAAGCCTTTGTGCAGCCATACTACATTATTCAGTCAGAAGTGAATAAATTTTTCAACAGGAAGCCTAAAAGCTAAGAATTCTGCAGTTCTGATGGTAACTCTCAGACACCTTAGTAACTAGGAAGGGTGACGTTAATACTACATTTTTTTATTAATAGATTTTCTACTTCAAAGCTTGGAATACCAGAACAACAATTACACAAAGGCTCTGGAGGATCAGAATTTTGTTTTATACATCTGTCAAAAAAAAGAAAGAAAGCCTGTGGGTCTTGAAAGTGTACTTGTGTTACAGTGTAACACCTAGGTACTGTCTATATAAGGAATTTATTAGAAAATCAGGTTTTGTTGTTTGTTTGATGGCTTTTTTTCTGGAGAAAACCCTGTACTTTGATTACATAAGGAATAAAGTTTTTACTTTCAGCTGTCTTTCTTTTCTTGGCAAAATTCCCTTAAACCAAGTAAATTATTTTGATCAGATGGCTTATTAGAAAAATCTTGTTTGCTTGAAGTGAAATCTGCACTGGGGCCTTGTTACAGATGCATGTCAGAGGAAACCTTTGTGGTCAACAGCTGGTGAAACCTTTATTTCTGACAGTTACTGGAGATGTGCCCTGTGGGCTGGATGGGAGGACTCGGTCCCTAGTGAAGTGTTTTCTGAACTTCTGTCAGTCTATTCAGCTCTCCCTAGATGTTCTTCATAATAACTTGAAGGCTTGATATACTTTTAGAAAATAGCATTTTGCATCTCCTGTGAATTGCCTATCTTTCCTGAAGCAGAATGAAATGTTCATACAGCAGTTCCTGCCATCAAAAGTATTTCCCCCTGGAACAGTGATGCAGAGCCTATCTATAGCTATAGGTTACATGATGAGATATTGGAAACTTCTTGGCAAATAATTTTGCTAAAAATTAAGTCAACCTCTGACCTTCAGCAAGTTAATACAGGCTTAATAAGAAACTGTAATTAAAAGAGTATTGTTGTTCTAGCACTGATTCACAGTATCCCCTTGAGAGATCACGTTACAGTGATCTCTCTTCTGAAACACAACTCTAAAAATGGCATTAGGTGGTTCCATATGTGCTATCAGATTTTCAATTTTAAGTATTCTTACTTTATAATAAGGAAATAAATTTCCCTTTTTTTGACCCAGTCTGAGCTTTTGAGGCCTTGTTGACTACTTGCTTTGCATGAAGCATCCCTTATTCAAACAGATGTGTTAAAAAGCATCAAAAAAATTTAAAAAATCCATTTCAGCAGTTTGTTTAATAGTTCCAGCTTTGCATATAGTATTTCACATCTCTGTCCCAGACTTACCTATAGTGTTTCTCACTCCTGTGAAAATTGTGCTACCCTGCTGTCTTTGCTTTGCAAAAGTGTAGTTGCTCTTTAACTGGCAAACTCCTGACTGCACATGAGAAGGGATTCAGCCCTCATCCATGCTGTCTTTGCAATTGTCCACCTGAGAAATTCCTGTCTGCATCCCAGCAGCTGGACTATGTAAGCAGCAATATAGCTGTAATGCCTGTTAGGAGGATGCAGCAATGTGTTTCCCCTATATCTGGGAAATGGCTGTTTAAATCTGTGGCCACAAATGAATAAAACTCTTGTCCTCATCTTTCATGGGACCTTTCTCTGTCAGCAGCTAAAAGCAAATGCCTGGAATGAGGCAAGCATGAGATGGTATTTCTTTCATATAGCCCAACAGTGGACTGTTATTTGCAGTTCAGGACCAGACATGGTATCTGTGTATTTAATACCACCCCAGGGATTTTCTGCTTAGGAATTGATTCTGGCATTTCTTGAAGCAAGAAAAGTTATAAATTTCACAATATCCTGCACATTGTATGAAGAACTGCCATGTGACTTTAATTCATTTAATGTTATTCCTTCCTGTTTTGCTTTTAGTGAACAGAGTGAAAAGTCATTTCCTATTCATTTTCATTCCAGTTGTTTTGCCCTAAAAATCTTCACCAGTTCCGACCTGGTGCAGCAGTTTATTCTGTAGTCATCTGTTTGCTTTGGCAGGAGGGGTACTTGTTCCCCAAAACCCCTGGTCAGTGCCTCTTCACTGCTCTGACCATTGGTACTTTTCATGTCTGGAAAAGTAGAAGACATTGGAACCAATTTTTTGTACACTTGAGCCTGATAAAACAACAACTGCACTTTTCTTAGCATTTTAAAACTAGCTTTTAGTTATGCCCAGAACTGTTTTTGAAAGCCTGGGCATGTCTTCATTGCTTCTCTTGTCACCTTGCTGTCACTGCATTACCATGATAAAAAAATTTTGTTTGTCCCTTAACTTGCTGATTGTTAGTTTTAGCAAATACTGTGTCTGTTCATTTGAAAGATTCCATAGCTCTCTGAATCCCTGAGGATGCTGTGTTTTTAATTCAAGAAACCCCAGCCTACAACAGAGCATGAAAAACGTGGGTTACCAGTAAAATTAGTCAGCAAGATTAAGAGTTACTGGGCAGCCAGATTACATGTTCTAGACTGGAGCTCACTGAAATTATGAAAGCTGAAGTAATTTAACCATTAACAATAATAATCTTGCATCTCTTGCATAGCTGGCAAGAACTAAAGTAGAGTTAAAACAATTTTATGATGATTTTTGTACTTGAAATGTTGGAGCTGTAAGAGAATTGAGCCACACTGTTCATAACAGTGAATGGTGGTCAGAAATTTCAGGCAGTAAATTATGCAGTGCATTTTAGGTAATCCTTAACAGGTTTATTGAACTGTACTTAGAAAAATGTTTCCTGTGAAGAGCATGGTGGGAGAGGCGGGGCACCAGGAAGAATGCTTCATTTAACAGTGCTTTGTGAAAGCTCTGAGTAGGACCCTTAATTGTTAATTTGGTCTCTGGGAAACCTTATTGCTTAGAATAATTATCCACATACATTTTTAGTGAAAAAAACCCAATATTTATACTGACAGCTATTAAGGCTAAAGTCTTTGGACTAAATTTGACATAGATTTAACCTTAGAATTAATTTGCTGGCAACTGGCTGTCCATGTGAGAGAATGGGTAAAAACAAACCTTGTTCTTTTCTGGTTTTTTTGGGGTGAGGTTTGTGTTGGGTTTTGGGGTTTCTTTGTAAGCAAAAGCTTTTGCTGTATAAAAACAGACTAACATTTTGCAAAGCTGGTGTCATGGTTACAAAGCAAATTCATTGATAATAGCCCTCCAGTGTTGTGGCATGGTTTTCCTGCCAAGCAGAGATGGACTTGGGGATATCCAAGAGCTGAGGATGTCCTAGGTGCTATGTGGTGAGTGTCAGTGGGATATCTTAAAGGACAGCAGGACCAGATATTGTGGTCTGAGCTAGGGCAGCCCTGCAG
This sequence comes from Haemorhous mexicanus, assembly GCF_027477595.1. Lineage (NCBI taxonomy): Eukaryota > Metazoa > Chordata > Aves > Passeriformes > Fringillidae > Haemorhous > Haemorhous mexicanus. Next base: position 22,475,266 of record NC_082348.1, on the reverse strand, counting down.
ACTTCCCCCACTGAGCAGAACAGCTGTGAATATGGTACTGCTCCCTACTGAGGAGAGGAGGCTTTGAAAGGAGGAAGCTTGCCAAGACATGTTACCATAAACACAATCTGAATTTTTTTTTCCTGTCACCCCAAGTAGAAAATATAGCTACTGGGGGCCTTTGTACTTGCTTCTGTGCTTGAATCACAAAGGTTGGTAATCTGCTCTAGCCTAGGGTTTCAGGGCTTCTTCAACTCAAATTGTAAAGTCGTGAGCTTTTAATCCTGAATGGCCAGAAATTTTGACTTTCAGCAGTGGCAAAGTTTGTTACTACCCTACTGGACATGCTCAGCAGCTGAAATGTCACCTCTGTAATACAGCTGTTTCACAGGTAAACTCTGATCCCTAGTCTCTTAAACAACATCAAATAATTCTGAACTTCAAGAAGTTAATAAAATTAAAGCAGTGAAGATGTGGATGACTTACAAAAGCTGAAGTCTGCCTGCAGAAGTATTAAACCAGCAGACTGAGGAGAAGATTCTCACTAACAATTTAGAGCAACTGCATTTAACCTACATTTTGGAAAAACATACATGTTTTTATAGAGACTGTAGTTTGGCCTATAAGTGGAGAAATTACTTCTAGTTTTGTGTGATTTCATTAACATCTGACCACTGGGTGATGACCTCAGTAGTTGCTGCCAGACCAAGCAGTTCATATAGAAATGGAAAGCATTTTATTTTTCTGAATTGGATTTTGGGAAATCACCACACGTAGGAAGCAGAGGCCATTCCAGTGGGATATGAAAAACCACCATAAAAGCCTGTGGGAATGAGCTTGAGCATTTTATGTGTTCATCTATCAGTTGGAATTTGTGGCATTAATGCTTACTTTTGGAAGAATGAAGAGGTGGGGGTTGTTGGTTGGTTGGGGTTTTTTTCCCCCATAATCATTTATAGCTTTTAACATTCTTTAAAAATTAAAATTATAATTTAAAAATTAAATTCTATTCTCAGAGTAGGAATGGTGAGAAACTTATTTGATAAGCCTCTGCATATAAGGAGGATTCAATGAAATGAATATGAAAATGAGTTCCACTGAGTAAGTAATACGTGATCATGTTCCTCACTGATGTCATACTTCAGTGGTTTGTCCTGAATATTAAAACAAAATACTTCAATTATTGTTTCATCAGGTACTTAGACTTTCTTTTAATGAAAACTGAACTAGAGATGAATAATCAGAATTGATTCTAATTTAATTTTATTATAATATGCATGGCCTTCTGTTTTGCATCTGCTGTCAGTTTTGTGGATTTTATTAGAATAGATATGTCAAGTCAGATACTAAGATCTATTTTTGCTTATATAAAAAGATTAAATGTTAGATGCTTGTAGTAGAATATGGTGATGGAGCAGGAAACATATAACTGTTAAAACAGTATCTCATGAATATTTTTAAACAGAACCTGCTTTTTTGGCATAGTTGCTGTACTTCTGACGGGAAGTTACAGTGAGACTTTATATAAATATAATTGTGAACACTTGAATATAACTGTGAATCATGCAAGTGAATATCAGGAACAATAACCAGAACATTGTGTATCTGGATGTATCTTTTACAATGGCAGAGTTACAACAGCAGAACTGTGTTAGGTCTTTTTGCTTTAATGGAATTATTTTGCATTTCCTTTTCTCTCAATATTTTAATTTCGTGAGTTGATTCTGCTTTTCTTGGAAGACAGAGGTCTCTGCAGCAGCTGCTGCAAGTATCTGCTGCCATGCCTAATGGCATGGTTATAATTCTCCTGTTAGTGTGGCAGTGGGATTACTGAATTAATACTCAAATCTGTGGTCTTGTGATTGTACTTTTGCAGTAACCAGAGCTGCATGCTGACACCTTATCACTTTCATTTGTCACAGAAAAAAAACCAAAGCAACAAACAGGAACGGGCTGATTGTTAAATAGCATTTAGAAGCACAAGCAGGGATGCAGAAACTGTTACCGCTTTAAGACAGCTTTTTGCAGCAGGGAGAGAGGAAGTGGAGGCAGGAAAGGACAGGGCTGAGGGAGTGAAAAGCTGTGGCAAACCCAGGCTAAGGACACAGCGACAAGGGATGGAAGCATCCTGCACTCCTGTGCTTGAGGCTCTCTCTCGTGTGCTACCAGAAAAGGGTCTCACCCCCTCTAGTGGCTTGCATTCTTCTTTGGTGGTGATAATACTACAAAGTATACATGCTTAAGCGAGCACGTATAGCTAGAGTAGGGGCTCCCGAAGATAAGGGGTGACTCTCCTATAGCCTCATGTTTCTGCTATTTCTTGTACACTTTTAGCATGGCAGCATGTTTTGTAAGTGTTAATTAAGTGTTAAATGGGGTTAGCCATCCTTCTGGTGCCTCTGCGCTTTGGGACAGCCATTCCCTCGGTGTGAGTGTGGGCCAGCTCCAGGCCGGGCAGGCTCCCCGTGGGCAGCTCCCACGCCGCCCTGCTCTCTGCGCTCCGGCCAGCCCTGAGCCCTGCTCTCTGCTCTCAGCCCTGCTCTCTCTGCGCTCCGGCCAGCTCTCAGCCCTGCTCTCTGCTCTCAGCCCTGCTCTCTCTGCGCTCCGGCCAGCTCTCAGCCCTGCTCTCTGCTCTCAGCCCTGCTCTCTGCTCTCAGCCCTGCTTTCTGCTCTCAGCCCTGCTCTCAGCTCTCCGGACAGCTCTCAGCCCTGCTCTCTGCGCTCCGACCAGCTCTCACTCCCGGCTCTCTGCGCTCCGGGCGCGGGGGCGCGCTCGGCACTGTCCCCGCTGCCGGCCGCGCCGCCGTGCACAGCGCCACCAAGTGGATGCCGGGCACACGGCAGCAGCCGGCGCCTCGGGCTTTTATCCCTTCTTACTACCTGAGAGTCCAACTGAGCCTCACCAACTTGTACTTCTGATTGTAACATCTGCCTAGGAGAGGCTTCGCATGTCTGCCTTAAACACCGAACAAACGATGTTTGCTATTTCTTTGTCCTGGCTTTGCTGTGTAGCCCCAGACCTTATTTGCCTCCTGCTTTTCAGCGTTCCTCTGAGGCTGACAAGATGAGGAGACTTTAAGTGTGCTTCAGGTATCATCACTCAAAAATAGTCTTATGGCTACCTGATCCAAGAAATGGCTTGCACTCAATAGCTGTCTCCCTGTTAGTCCATAAAGTTATCCAGCATCTCTGCATGTGCTGGTGCTTCAGTACAGCAGTATCATCAATGATTAAAAATTGAACAACATTTGCTTTTGTTAGATGCTGAAAGTGGCTGAACATTTCCTGATAGAATATTTTTTCAGTGGCTTATAGCTTTATCACATTTTAGATGTTTAAGGTGAATGTGTTTGGTTTTTTTCTCAAGAAGAAACTCCTTTGAATTTTTCCTATTTTTGGTCTATTCAAAATATTTTTTTCTCAAACTGTTTTTGAAAATATTTTCTTTGACAAGCTATTGCACATTAAAGTTCTGGAAAGGGATTCTTGACATTTGGCTGTGAGCTGGGATATACACAGCATAGGTACTATGAAAAGCCCAACCACTGTTTATATGGTTTAAAAGAGTTTTTTTTCTTTTAATTGCCTCTTCCAAACTTTGTCATTCTGCTTGCTAGTTTATGGCTTGCTCTACACCTCTCTTGTTTTTCTCCTCCTACTTCAACAGCTGCATCACCACTTTTGCAACAAGCAGTGTTGTCTTCCTTCAGCATATTCCCTTTTTCCCTGTTGCTGTGCTTTTGCTAGCATCCCTCTTTCTCCTTACACCTTGTGCAGATGGAAGTATTTGTGACAGAGGTAAGAGTCTCAGTAGATTTGCTATTTGATAGAACTCATGTGCCACTTCTCATTCAAACAATGAACAACTGTTTGGTGGTGGCAAAAAAATTTTTGGTTTTATAACAACTTCTGCATGTTCAAAAGGCTACACAGTAAAGAAATTCTTCCTCATATTCACATGGAACTTCCTGTGAATCAGTTTTCTGCGCACTGCACTTTGTCCTGGTGCTGACACCACTCAGCTCCCTCAGACTTTACTTGTAAGAGAGGTGCTCCAGTCTCCTAGTTGCTGAGCCCCTCCACCAGCCCTGCTCCAGGATTTCCATGCCTCTCTTGGACTGAGGTGCCCAGAACTAGACACAGTAAGAGAGTGTTCTTCCTTTCACATTGCTCAATGGAATAGAAAGGGCATTAATAATGTGCATGTTATCATTTCAAGTGTTGGGCTAAACCTTGAAGTCAGTACCTTTAATCACTGGGCTCTTCATGTGTTGGAGCAATTAGGCTCCTTTATGGAATCTAAGGCTCAAGCCAGCAGATGTCCCCAAACTGATGTGCACTTCTCACAGCACAAAACAGAGAAACTTATGTGGTATGTGCCAGTATAAGCAGAAATAAGAGATTTGTGGGCATTTACAAGGGACAGTCCCTTAGAGCAGTGAGGGATTGTGAGGTCAGTCTGGGGAGAGGGTAGAAAGGTACTCCAGGCTTTTAGGCTGCATTTGTTTGCAGTTCCTGTTGCAGGCCAGCAGGAATATGCCCTGTACTGCTTGTGGGGCCCCGTGTGCTGCTCTGCACAAGTGGCACTGCTGAGCCACCAGTGAGATCCTGTGACACTGCTGGTGGTGCAGAGATTGCCTGCCAGGCACATGCATGAAAGCAGATAAAATCAGAAACACTCCTGTGCTCTGGAGCCTCCTTTCCCCTATCAATATGGATTGGGTTTTTGGCTTTCCATGAATCTGCTCAGGGGTAAAAGTGGATAGATGGGGAAGGAAGGAGCAGCAGTACCAATGCCAGAAAAGGCTACTTGTTAGACCAGCAGCTGTGAGAAACAGGAGACTGGAGAAGTGTGTGTAGGGGGGGGGTTGTTTTGTTTTTTTTTTCCCCAGTGGTTTGGTGGGGGGAGGGTTGGGTTTTTTTATTAGGTTGGTTTTGTTCTTGTCTTTTTTTCCCAGCATATGAAATCAGATTTAAAGTTACAAATTATAAATTGTTTTCAGAATTGGTAAAGTCTTTGCAGCAAACTTTATATTTATAAAATGCCTTAGGCAATTTGTATAAGGATATAGAGTTCTTTGATTCTTTGCATTTGATAGTACTGCACCATCTATTGGTCTTTCTCAGTGAAATCAATTTATGCTTTGAGTTCAGTTCCTAAAAACACCGTAAAATTCCCTGTGACACAGGTACTGGTAAAAATTTCATCATGAAAATGTAGCATGAACAAATCCCTTTTACAAGACTGTGTAGTATTTCAGGACAATTGACAGGCAGGCCTCCAGAATTCACCCATTCTTTCTTGGGCTGTTCTATTCTATGAATAAAGAAAATATTTCCTTATAGAAGTAGTGAATTTCTTACTATTAAAAACCAGCATCGAATGAATTAAACACATGCTTTATTTTGATAAATATTAGATAAATTAATTGCTTCATAAGCAGAGATGAAGTTGAAAATAATAATTTTGAGGAGAGAATACACTAAAAACGAAGACAGAAAAGATGGGAAAATTAGTGGGTGTAAGAACTGAACAAGATTGAATGCATATCAAAAGATACTCTAAACTAAGAATGATCGTTTCTTAAGCAGATAAGAAAAACAGAGCATTGGGAAAATATTTAAACTCATGCAAAAGAAATAAAAGCAGAAGGAGAGTGAATATGGACAAATGTGCAGTGAACTGAATTTGAATTTTTTTGTTGTACTTGTACTCAGCTTTAAGAAGCAGGGGTGTGTGACCCAGGGCACTTCCCCGACCAGACAGCCTTGCCTTGATGAATATTCATTGCTTGATGAATGTCAACTTGTGCAGTCCAAAATTATGGAGACAAAAAAAGAGGAAACCTACTCAAACCCTAATCAAATCAAAGAACACTGTTCTATTCTTGCACTTTTTATTAAAATATCTGTGAGGGGAGCATAGATGCTCTTCCGTTCTGTATGATGAACGGAAATAGTTTTCCTACTATTTCTGCACCTTAAGGACAAGATATCCTTACTCAGTTTGTGATGTGTTTTGACCTCTGGTACTACAGAATCAAGCTAAATTAACTCTGATACTAATTAAAGGCTAATTAACCATGATACTACTTAACTGGAAGCAAAGCCTAATTTTGCTGAGTGGCCTGTTAAGGTTTAAAATAATTTGGCCCTTATTGAACTGCTAATAATTTAGGCAGAAGCAAACCCTTAACATCAGTACATTTGCACCAAGGAAGACAGCAGCATATTGATTTCTGAACACAACTCAGCTACCTGAAATCCAGGGCTCTCCAGTGTGCCACTCAACAGCCATATTAATATCAGTACCCTACGGTTTTTCTTCTCAGGCACAGAGTGAGAATTGTACATAAGTATCTGTGTGGAAGAGCCTTGTGCTGCTGAAAGCAAAATGCATGTCTGTAAATAACAGGAACAGGCCTGCTGATATACCTGATTTTCTGTATAAAGACTGTTGGTTTTGGTTTGGGTTTTTTTTGTTGTTTGTTTGTTTTGTTTTGTTTTTTTTTTTAACAGAGCTTTGTTTAGATACACAATCATTTCAATCCAAGATTCAAAACATTGTATGATTTTTCAGAATTAAGGAGCAGGATCCTGTGTGCTTACTAGGCATGAGATTAATAGCTTTGAAAATTTATACTGCAGCAGATGACTGTTTTATTCTCTGAGGGTGTATCCCATTGTATGTTTCATAATGCTCTTCTCACTGAAGGGTCATTTAGGCAGTTCTGAACTGTTCCTCTTCTGTGCTCTTCACCAAGTTGCCCCAAAGAAGGAAAGGAAGACAAATGGCCTCGTGTGAAGCTGCAGGAAAAACAGGGCCACTTGCAGATGAAGGAGAAAGAGACAGGTGGTTGGTACCAAATGCTGATGCTTCCACAATCATAGCTAGAAAAAGCCTGAGCACTGGGGAAGAGTATCTGAAGGCAGAGACTGTAATGTGAAAATTTAAATACTTTTCTGGACCATTGACTGAGACACTGTAGGCAAGACTGTAATCATAAGCTTGGGACAACTGTCTTGTTGCTTGAATTAAATAACTTCTTTTTTTTTTTTTTTTTTTTAAGTCTGCAACATGCAAGTCTCCAAGTATAAAAAACTACTATAGGAAATAATTCCAGTAGTTGCTGTGAGAGAAGATAGGATGGGTTTTTTCTGTGTGTGTATGACCCTGGAATCCTGTGTTTATCTTGCAGCCATGTGAAAAGTAATATCAAATCCACAGATGCCTGCAAGATAAAATTGCAATGTGGATTTTTTCAGGGAGAAGCTGCATCCAGTTTTCATGGCTCCTCAAAGGCCAGCAAACTCAGTGTCCCCAAATTGTCTGTGCTTCACAGACAAGCACTTTAGGTAAATAATGACTGCTATAGTTACACCACCAGAATTCGGCAGTGCTGTTCCAGTTTATAAATAGCTTTGTCTAGAAATCAGATAGCAGCATGTGCAGGTGTGAGTCATTAGTGCAGGAGACACAATGATGTGTGGAAAAAGCATGGCTCACATCCAAACCAGCCCACACACTTTCATCAGCACCTTGAAGTCTGCAGCACAGAAAATAAATTTTTCAAGTCAGGATGCTGAAACCCTCCCAGACTTAAAACTCAAAGGTGCAGTAATATGGAATCCAGTGCTTCTCCCAGTACCCTGTTGATCAGTCATGCTCAAAAGACAGTTTTTAAAGCCAGTAATTTACTGTCTGAGTTAATTACCACAATTTCAATTAACATACACAAATGTGTGTCAAAGCCACTTTCTGAAAATCATTGTTTTAGAATACATACTTGCAAGTTCTAAGGGATTAAGGAAATGTCCAAATTATTATCTGATTTTCTTTTTAAAATTTCACGAGTTAAAACTGGAAACAGTTAATGAATGATATTGACCTCCTCAGTTGGGGAGTTAATGGAGGGTGTAATGAAGGAAATCAACAAGTCCCAAAATAGCACTTAGGGTAAGGTGCTGGTTTTGGAGAGAATTCAATGGAAAGAAAAAAGGAGCTTTTAGATCAAGAACATTTAGTTTTAACTATTGTGGCAAATTTTATTCTTTTTGAAAGGGGATACCTTGAGTCCTGATGGCAGGTGAGGATTCTCAGCAAAACAACTGGAATTTTCAAAGAGGATTCAAGTTATTTTTATAAATAAAGTTAAAAGACAGAAGTGAGTGAATCCTTTTTCATATGAAAGCACATTTGCATTTAGAACTGGTATGTTTTCAATATTGCAGCTTGAATCATTGTTTATCTTCATAAATTGCACATTTTACTATTTGTTGGACAATCTTTTTTGCCATATGTCTTCTTTTTCCTATTTTTGCAGTGAAGTAAAGAGAGAAAACTGAAGCACAAGTTTGGATCACTTTCTCTAAATTTGAGATTAGGTCTTACCAAAAGGTACCATATGCTTTTTTGCTTACTGTCATTGAGATTACATTTAGGATTCAAAGCTCGGTGCAGAGATTAGAATCTTCTTTCTTTTTTCTATTGGCACGTTCTTGTGTGTGGACTAAACAAAAAAAGTGTCATATTTGGACATCCTGGTAGATATAGAATAGCATTATCCAAAAAGCAGGGAATGTCAAACCATTCAGGCTGTATTAAAAATTACCTGGTTCCACAGAAATTCTGTTAATATTTATGCTCAGCTTCTTCTGACTGACATCTGCCAGGAAAGGGTAAAGAAAATGTAACGTCAGTCTGCCTTCTGTGAAATTGGTACAGCCAGAATTGATTAAAAATGGCCTGAGGCATAAACTATCTTCCCCCATTTTAAAGACAACAAAATTCTATAAACCCATGTAAATCCAAATTATGATGTCAGAGGTATAACTGCAGGCTCACAGTGATGTAGATCAGAGCACTGTTTGGCTCAGTTACTTTTCTGCTACTGTTTCTTCAAACTGTGCTCATCATGAAGGAGAGGTAATTTGTAATTGCTCAATACTTCTCTGTAAATAGTTTTATTAAGAAAGCAGTTCAGGAATTTTTCTGTACTTTGTGATGGTCTTTCAAAATCTCATTTCATTTGAAACAAATAAAAATTAGCCTTTTTCTTCCTTCTTGGGGTTTTAGAAATTTTTCTGTTGTCTTGGAATCAGGTTACTTTTCATTTGTCACCAATTCAGTAGTTGCCAACCTCAAACCACTAAGAATAGATAAGTTTCCTTCCAGCAAATTCTCTGTCACTTTACATAGTAACTCTTCTAAAGATATTATTACTATACAGTGCTTTTTTTCTTCCTCAGATACAATACCCTCAATGTGAGGGTTTGAGCTGTTTTGTTAAAGGGTTTATTCCCCTACTTCCTCATGTGAAACATTATCACAATGTAATGAGTACAGATTACAATATATGTTAGAAGTGCTTTTAATCAGGTCTGGAAATGCTATAACAGATACCAATTCAGATTTTCTAATTTGTATAATCAGATTCAAACAGCAACATGTGTCAAGTGTGTCCAGTTGTATAATCAATTCTGCTAGAATAAGAGTCTGTGCTTTTGCAGAAATATTGCATTCCTAAGAAAAAAATTTTTAGTAAAAATTATCCATAGAAAATACACTACATTCCTTACCATTATTTTTCATCTTAAAAAGTGGAAAAAAGAGTAAGAGCAACTCTCTGTAGAAATATATGTGGAGTAGACAGGTGCCACCAGCATGAAGTGCTGTGACACTCAGTACAATGTTACTCACTAAACAGACATCAATTCAAAATAGGCAAATGTAAAAGAACACTGGAAAATTTCCCAATGTTGAGGAGAAGCTCAATAAGATTATGTAAGGATATATGTAAAAAGTATGATGTGAATATGTTGTGTTGTGGTGCTTCTATGTATTGTAGAAGAAAGTGTCAAGGTATAGATGCATCTTAGTTGGAAGAGAGATACAAAATTATGTGATGAAAGGAGGGGTCACTTATGCTATTTGTCGTCCTTTGTGGAATATTTCCACTCAGCTGAAGATTTTTTCTGTTTGAGGGTAAAATTTTTGTTGCCTAAGAAACACTAGAGGCTCTCTGTTTGACAAGCAGCAGTGTAAGGGAATGCAGTTGGTATCTTGAGTTCCTGGCTTTCTTTTAAGCTGTCACCAGATTATGCATCTCACTTAAGAAAAATTGCTTCACATTTTTTTTCTAGTGAAACAGAACCAACCATTTCCATCCCCCTGGAACTGATGCAAACAGTGAGAAATTGGGTGAGCTAAACTTATTCATACCAGGCACAATGTAACCTGGTTGGTTAATGTGCTGGATTCAGGCTTTTGTGTTCCAGTTGGAGCTTCAGTTGGAAGGATTTTGCTGACATTGGCTCCTTCAGTCAGGCAAAAATGGCCACCTTGCTGAAAGAGGAGCTCAGCATGGCAAAGGATCAGGCTTCTGCAGTAAGTTCTGCCAGAAACATTTGCTCTTAAACCAAGCTCAATATGAAAAAAAGGCTACTGTTCAAGTAATTTCTTTTCAAAAATCACAAAACACATCTTGAAGTATGTCAGAGAAGAACCTGAATAAGAACTTACTAATATCATTGGAATCTCAGTGCAGACTGTTATATATAAATTAGCTAAATTTTTTCTTTGTTAAACTGCACAACAGCAGGATGAAGTTTCCCTCATGACTCTACACAACATGTCCAGTTGTGGGCTCCCCAGTACAAGTGTGTCCATGAAAGCACTGGATAGAGTCCAATAAAGGTACAGAAAGAGGATTAAGGAACTGAAGTGTCTCCCCTGTGAGAAAAGGCTTAGGGAGCTGGGACTGTTTAGCAAAGAAGAGAATGCTCATGGGGGGATCTCATCACTGTGTATGCATGGGGGATGGTGTGATACCAGGATGCACAGCCAGACTCTTTTCAGTGGTGCCAAGTGACAGGACTAGAGGCAATACATACACTTAAACATGGAAAACTCTGCCTGAAAGTCAGGATACACTTTTTTTTATTGTGAGAGACAGACAAGTTGGTCAGAGAGGTTGTGAAATCATCACCCTTGGAGATACTCAAAAGCTGTCTAGACAAAGTGCTGAGCAAAAAGCTTTAGGCAGTGCTGCTTGAGCACAGAGTGTTGGACCAGGTGACCTCCAAAGGCCCCATCCAGTCTCAGCCAGTTTGTGACTCTGGTCCTGTATCTGCACTGTGGCTCTAAAGACAAGATTTTAATCCATACAAAAGTGAAAGAAGACATCTTCATCCAGTTATGGATAGGTCAAGAATTAGCAGAAGTAGTTTTCAGTTTGTGTACTCTAATACTTATGGTCTGCAGGAGAATGTAAGTAAGTTAAGTAAGTGGATAAACCTATTTCTCATCATAAACAAGAACTGGGAGTGGTAACTGAGTTGTAAGTAGAACTGTGACATGAAGATGATATTCTCATTGTATTGGATGCATGTGGAATTTATCTCTTGGTTTCAATGCCATTCAGTTAGCATGGTCAATTATTATATATATTGTCTGCCAGATGACAGATGAGTGCAACTTGAAATGGTAAGATCAAAGCCTGCAATTGTGTTGTAGGAAAGACAGCTTTGAGGTGATACTTACTAATTCACCTATGCCAATTTAAAGTTCTGATCTGCAATTCCTGTTTTTAGCACTGGTAGTATCAGTCTTCACAGCTCTCACTTTGCCAGTACCAAGATCTTCCCAACTCACGCAGTGACATTTATAAATCTGGTTCCACTGATTCAAGCATAGTGGAAGCCAGGAGTCTTTCCAAAATTTTGACAAAATCTTTCTTTGTGACCTTTTTTCTCCCTTCAGATATCAGTTAATTTTTCTTTGGCTCAGTTTTGCTGTCTCTAGATAAAAATTACTACCTGACATTGCTGCTGTAAAACTTTGTTCATGGTCTGCCAAAGTGCTTTGAGATGCTGAGATTTAGGCACTGCAGAACTGCCTGCCTTACATAACAGCTGCAGGCTCCTGTGCCTGGGGGCTGGCCTCTAGTGACTCCTCTTCAAACAGGGCAGAGCAGAGCAGCCAGGCAGTAACAGCCCCTCTTGGTCTCTCTGGAAAGCATTACACAGGTGAAATGTCCTCTGTGAATCATCTCAGCTTGATTTTTTTGGTTTTTTAAAGGTGATGATATGATTTAGATATTTCAAATATAACCGATATTGATCTTTTGAATGAGAGGAACTTAATTTGTGGGTAGGAGTTGTGGTTTTGAAGAATCATGGCGTGTTGTGATTCTTCTTATCCCTGTTAGTTCAGATGAGCTAATAAAAGCTGCTTAGGCTCAATGTGCATTTGCTGAAGCCCTGGGGATAAGTGCCAATGCCAGGCCCTGGCCTTACAGGTGCTTACACTGGCATGGTGATGCTCCTTACCTGCTACCTCTGCTCTTTTTCAGTTGATACCCTTCTGACTTTAATGGAACAACTGTCATTTCTTGTGTAACTTTTTTCCTCCTCTTGTCCTCATTTTCTCTTCTGGAAATCCTGGCTTATAATATCACATGTTGAATAACTGAGTGGCAGTTTGATGTGTTTGCTGGGATGGGGCTTGTTAGTGGGCATCACTGATTCAGGTTTGTGTAAAATATAGAGACATTGCCAGTGAAAATAGCTGGATTTTGCATGTAGGAGATTAGATGATGGGATCCCAGAATAGCAGACATTTTACATATATTTATTTTTGGCTTTCTAGTCTTTAGCAGAAATTTTTTCATATTTCAGATTAATTTGGGGCAACACCATTTAAAATGAGGTGCTGTTTATTTATGGTGCAGTAATTCTTCTTTTCACTTTATACTGAATACTAAATTTAATGTAATGTTAAAATGTTTATTTCATAGCAAATATTGTTAAAAATAGGTTTAATAGCAACTTCTGATGTTTTTGGTTTTTTGACAGTATAATTCAGCATGTCTTGTTTAGATTTCTTGAGGTTCACACCTTGGTAGTAAAGGGAATAATGGATAATATCTAGCTGTACAGTGACTGGGTCAAGAAATGTTCAAATACCTGCCAGAAAAGATAAGATTAGTAGATGTGTTCTGACTGTATAAACACTACAGGTGTATTATTATAAATCAAGTTCAATGTGTTGACTTGTTTTCCCAGTTTAAAGACCTTGGGTGCATAGCAGAAAAGAGAAGATGAGGTTGTGTTGAACAACTAGAGGGCAGTGATGGGGCCTGCAGAAAAGTCAGAGTTGGGCACATTTGGCTGCACTCCCACCCCTTCCTGCCCCTTGGTCCTGCATGCAGCAGTCTCTCAGTGCCATGGCTTGTGAGGACAGTGACCTACATAGGAGTCAGGTTTTTAAACTGTAATAAGTCTGCTTCTACCAGAGACATGTTTTGTAATCTGTCTGGTGACGCAGTTATCTAGTTTGAATGTGTGCCAGGAATTCTGTGAGGCAGGCAAGTACAGAGGCAGTGCTGAAGGATTGCTCCCATGGTCCTTTTCAGGCTGTTTACAGACACCAAAATCTTCCAGAGTTAAAGAGTGAGCTTTATAGGGCAGAGATGCTGCTGTACGTTTGCAAGCATTAGCGCTTTTTTATGGTACTGCATTAATAACCACATGCAAATACAAATTAAAAAAAAAAAAAGAAAAGAAAAAAAAAAAAGGCAGTAGAAGATTGGCCCAGGAGCCTCTGCAGGTTCAGTGATACACACAGGAGCTACGTGCCCTGTTTGGGTGCCTGTAATTCATGGAGTGTTTTTACCAACCAATTGTTCTTTCCATGCTTGGGGTGGAAAAATAACTTTGGTAAATATTTCTTAGAACTGTGAACTTAGATGACAATTAGATTTTATCAGATGTGTGGCTAGCCAGACCCTGCACAGCTGGCAGGAGGGAATGGAATTTGGATGAGCACTTGTGTTTAACCATTTTGCAATTGGATTTGGTTAACTGCTTTCAGAATTCAGTAGAATATTTCACTCTCTGAACCTATTTTGAACACATTAGGAAACGTTTTAAAGGGCAGCTGGCTTCCTGATTTGGTTTCAAGTATGTCCACCATACATTTATCACTTTAAACTATAGCAAAAACTTTTCCTTTGAAAGGACTTCTTTTCTCTTTCTAGGAAGGCTGTACTAGCTCCTTTCCCCACAGGCTCACCAAGCAAGCTGTGTAAAGAGAAGTGGCTCCTGTGGCCGCTAAAGAAAGCAACTGAACCAGACAGGCATTTGCTGAGAGCTCAGCCTGGAGTTTGTGCCAGAGTGAGTACACAAGCATTACTGAGAAGCTTCTTTCTTCTGTCAGACCTCAGAATTGTTTTCTTTTCTGACCACAGGCAGGGGGTGCTTGGAGAGTGCCAGAAGCCGTGAGTGAGACTACATTGGATAGGGATGGCAGCGTGAGCTCTCGGAGAAGGCTCCGTGAGGCCAAGCCGCACGCGGGGGAGGCAGGCTAAATGTCACTGCATTTGCTGAAGCTGAAGTCAGGGCTGCTTTCCAGCCAGCAAGCTCACATTTTACCTCTGCAGTGTGCTGCCATTGCAGCACTGGCTGCTTTTCACCATTAGCTAATAATTCTCTGCATTGCAGGTCTGCACCCATGCAACTTTGTTGCTTTTATACTTTACTCTCATAAGAGAAAATTTCAGTACTTAGTTCCTGTGAGGCACACAATTCTAGAAAATAGCCTTCCTTTGCAGCTGGAACCAGCAGGGGTTTTTCTTATGCAGCAAGGGAAGAGTTTGCAGATTCCATAAGGACCCTCATCCCCAGGCTGTGCAGTGGAGGGAGAGGTGGTGTTTCTTGCTAACATACATTGTCAGAAAGAGCTTGGCCAGAGGTCTCCTTCCTTTTTCTGATGATAGAAAGATTTGTTCATGTGGGAAGTGATTGTGCAATCCATACCCAGATGATGAAAAGAAACCCTAATTTTTAGCAGTTCAGAGGAACACTAAGAAGTATTTTATTAACTTAGGTATTCTATGTCTCATCATCTATGAAAAGCTGGATGAAAGGAAAATGAGTGTCACATCTCAAGACATTGTGCTGCTGTAGTGTGGGTGTCCAGATGCTGATGTGCCCAGACAACTGTGTAACCAGGTGTGGAACTTTTGACCTGTAAAACTGTCGTCATGAAGAGGAAACATATGGAAGACTGCCCTTTAAAATTCTGAGGGAGCACTGGTGTGTTTATGAAGTGATGCCATAAAATAAAAGTATCCACTAACAAGCACAGTTTGTAACTTTCTTGTCCTAGTATTTAATACTGCGGAATCTAGAAATGCTTCATACTTCCAAATATCAAGCTCCTGCTTCAGTTATTGTTGTGGATTTGAAGGTCTAACTTTGGGGATACAGTTCTGGAGGTGTGTGGAGATACTAAAGCAATGGAATTATATCCTGGGGGAAGCCAACAGTAACTGTGGTCAGGGCAGACATCTGATCTTACTGGTGTAGTTTTGAAGTAAAGATAAGTAATCTTCAAAACCTAGCTGAAAATGTAAGTAGTTCCCTAACTGAACACTGAAATTTCTTGTGATTATTCTGTTTGTTTCCTTAGTAGCTGTGTTTTAATACTCCTAGCATACAATAATGAAATAATAGAATTTTAAAAAGAAAAAAGTGGAATACTGAAGATTCCCATTACTACTACTTCTTTTCCTACCCTGATAAAATATTGGACAGTTTGTGAGTTCAGCTTTTTAGCTTTTGAATGTTGCTGTGAATTTGTGAGGTGAGGTTAGCTGCTACCCAAGGAATCTTATTGGAGGGTTAATTAAGAGAAACTGGGCCAGGTCACCTGGACCCTGAATGTTCAAGTAATTCACAACAGAAACTTATTAACCTGAAGTTACTGTATCTGAGTACCTTATAGTTGTCATGAAAAAAATCCAACAAAAACTAGTGTCTTTCAACATCTCATCACCTTCCTTAGGTTGTTACTCAGCCTAAACTCCATTTTTATGAAATGTACTATTACATACTTACTGATGTGTTTATCAATATGTCACATAGAACTGTGATGAATCATTGCAACTACTCCTTTTAGACAAAATAATTTAATGAGGCACATCTGTTAAGCCTGTTTTTGATTTTTTTAAATTCTGCCTATTTGCTTTCTTAGAAAATCCCTTTAGTAAATCTGCAGAATATTTCCCTTTAATTAATTCAAAATAGATGTGGAAGGAAATTATCTTTCAGATATATTCCCTTTTGCTTCAAAACTATTTTTTTAATAGCCTTCAGTTCAACAAAGGGAAATTACTTTATGTACTTCAGAAGGGTACACTGGATGTTTTTCCATGAGCTTCACACAAATACTTTGTGCAATGGTGTAATGGAAGCATGCAGTACACTGAACCTTTGGACCAGTTTTTACCTTGGAGCACCAGGAAATTAGTAATTAGTTATCTGTCACTTAAAAGGAGGGGGAAAGGATGTGCCTATCTCATGGTATTGTGCCATTTCCTCAACTTTTACATTCTCTTTGGAGGGAAAATCCCTGAAGTGTGAATCTGGCATAAAAATACCAGCTGTGGCTCAGACAGATAAGAGTTAAATATGATGTTATTCCATATTTGTATGGAGTGTCCATAGTCAAAGCATAAACATGTTAAGGTGCTTGTAAAATTGTCTCAATACTGCAGATCTAAATCTGTAACCTGAAATAATAATGCAATAACTGCTTTCTATCCCATTAAGCAATTTTGGTTTTAAAAGGTCTTACTTAAAATTAAGCTACCATTAGAAATATCTTCATTCTTTGTGTACTTGGTGCTGCATTACAACTTGCCAAAAGAGGTTTAAGGAAAAGTCACTTTGACCATTCAGAGAGTACACAAGAGGAAGAACAGCAGGCTTTTGTTTTGTCAATTTTAGGTAAACAGGAATAATTGAACCACAGGGTGATTCCTCTCTACCTGACAGTTTTATTCTTGGTTTTTTTCTTCATAATTGTTGACATTTATTTATTTCTTCTGCTGGTTTTCCTAAACAACTTGGTGTCTTTCTTAATTGTGCTGCTCCTTATACAATTAGTTTGAGTGGTGACAAGAGTGATGTATATCAGTGGCTTTCCAAGCTCTTAAGATGTCATAAACCAGTGTTTTATGGATGTTCATTTCTGTGTATAGATCCAGCACCTTGGACTTTGGGTTCCAGAGACCAGTGGTTTTCAATATTGCAAGGTTTTATATTCTTTTCACTAAAAATACATTTTTGCTACCTGGTTTTGTGATGTCTGAAGGATCATAAGCTCCTCTTGTGCTTTCCTTTGTCACAAGGCCACATTAATTTTGGGAATAGAGACTCCAGTGTGGAGACGATAAATCCTAGTATTTACCTATTAAGTAAAAATGTATCCAGTCTCATTAAGGTATTCAAAATTTCATTAAAGGCCAGATTTTTCTTAAATTAACTTTTTCTGCTCTCATCTCTTACTTGGCTGTGGATTTTAGTACTATTACAAGAAAATATAGATAGCGAAGTTTTTTGTTTCATTTGGCAATAAAAGCTAAACCGAAATATGCAAAATTCTCTCAGAGAAACTCTGACCATTAAAAAAATTAATCCCTCTTATCAGTTTTTTCCATTTGTACTTTATTTTTCGTTTTGTGTACTCTGTCCTGTAGATCTGGTGTGATAGTTGGCTATTTTAATTACTGCCTTTTCAGAAAGGTGAGTGTTTGTAGAGTCTAAAGTGTCATTTGCTGTGATGGGAAAAGGATGAAAGTAGGGTGTTTCCAAATTAGCAGTACAGGTGTGCACCCTTGAAGTCTGCAGTTACTGTGACAGAGTGCCAGGTGTAAAGGTGCAAAATGCAGAGGATCTGAGGATCCTTTCCAAAAGCTCACCATTATTCAAACACAGACTAAGCAGGTATGGAACCAGTGGAATGCTCAAGGTAGATAAAATATAACAGCAGTTGCTGCTCTTTCTGTTCTTCTGGGTTCTTTCCTCAGATAGTCTCAATAGCCCACGTCTCTGGGTTGGCAGTATTTTTCTAATTAAATAGAATTTCAAAGACAAATGCCACTCTCTTAATGCCAAAATTTGTCACAGACAGGATTTCTTACAATAGACAGACCAAAGTGAAGAAAGGTTAGCTGCTGCAGCATTCTTTTGGCTCTGTAAACAGCAGAGTGCCTCAACTCCACTGGCTTTACAAAATGTTAAGGCTATTCAGCAGCTGTAAAATTTACTATAAGTCTCAGACCTAAGCCTGGGAACCACTCAGGAGTGACAGTATGTTACAGATTTCTTACCAGTGTGTCGCTTAAAAATGCTGGGTTTGTACTTTGATCCATTGTCATCCTTGTGAAGTGCCAGTCCCACAGGTATTCAGCTGTTTGGCTGGTCCAGTTTACTAACTTCACACAGCCAACCTAAAATCATCTTGGGCACCTCAAACTATGTTCCCAGTCCCTCCTTTTCAATCTTTTTTAATGTATGATGATACATTAAGGCCCAGTTTTTCAAGCATGTTCTTTTAACTTTTTGTTTTAACCTTCTTTGAGAAGACAGTCAGTTTTCTGACTAATAGTGTAGGATCAATGTGCTGTGTTCCACTGTGCAGGTATTCTCCAAAATCTATGTACTCCAGATGTAGAATTCCTCAACAGGAATGTGACTCAAACTTGCTTCTTGAGCTCAGAACAAAAAAAACAGTTCAGAGAAATAAAGAATATTTTTCTAGGGAAGCTGTACTGTCTACAGTAATTTAAAATAGTCTTCAGAAGACATTTTATAGAGTTGAGAATCCACAGATTCTCAGAGAAATTGTGGTGGACCCAGACTTCTGGGACCTGTAAGCTTAATTGTATTTGTTCTTTCCTAGATATCTGATCTCTTACCATGCATCTGATGTGCCTTGGCCATGATAATTTTGTTTTGTGTTTAGTGCTCTGCTGAAGAGTGAGCTGAGACCTTCCTGTGATGCGTCCCCTAAGTTTAGGTCTCTTTACTAGTAAGAAATTGCTATAAACAATTGCAGTTGTTTTTAATGACTGCAAGTTTCTTTCCATACTAGGTGATGCAGATGTACCTCCCCTTCTGTGGGATTGCCATATCCAATGCCCAGCTATTTGCAGCTTCAAGGAAGGAATATGACAGAAGCAGGGTAAGTGCAAAATGTATAGTGGACCAACACCAAAATTTAGTCTTTTGTTCCTGCAGGTTCCAGCTATGCATATGTGTTTGCTAAGCAGACAGTTCTATTTCAGAAACTTGTGTTTTCAAAAGATCCCTGTCTTGATCAAGGCAGCAAGCAGAGAGTGTGGGAGGGAAATCCACTTGTAGTGGTGGCTGTGGCTTCCTGATGTGAGCTCCACATCTTGTGGTGCTGAAACAATTGCATTTGTGGCACAGACGGTGCAGGAGAAAGTGTTACCTAGGCACAGATTCAAGCTCTCATAAAATTCTACTCATCCCAAGCCTTTGCCATTCTGAATTTTTAATATTTAGTTCATGTGCAAATAATGTGGATATATCTTTATAAAATTTAGCAGGGGAAAAAAAGCCCTATATGTGCAGGGTTTTGACAGCATGTCTCCATAGAATACACACTCATGATTGCTGGTGCTGTGCATGCATTGGGACAGGAGGCTCTGAAGTGAAAATAATGCTCAGCTCCCCTGTCATTCCCTTGTCAGAGAGGTCTTTTATTTTTTGAAGAAACAAAAAGGTAATTTTGAGAGGTTTTTAATAATAGTTGGCTTCTTTTTTATCATCTTTTCTGCAATGACAGGGAATTATATTTTTGTTAGTTTGGATCACAGGTCCAAAACTTCAGTAGAAATACCTCTGGTAGTGTTGAACCTGCTATTCCTTGACAAAATATTAAAAAGTCATTTCAATTTTGTTGCCACAGTCATTAAGAACTTTCTTTGAATGAAGATTTCAATGGATCACTCATATAAAATCCATCCCAGATATAACACCTCCTTTGCAATGCTCCATGTATTTATTAATTCTACAACCAATACAAGAGTTTTCTGTCCTTGTATACAGGCTTTACTGGAAGTAGTGAATGACCTCTTTGAGGAACAGACTGACTTAGAGAAAATTGTCAAGAAAATTATGCATCGGGCCCAGACTCTCCTGAAGTGTGAGCGGTGCTCAGTGTTACTCCTGGAAGACATTGAGTCACCAGTAAGTAGAGCTGCATGCCATATGTCAGTACAGAACAGCAGGTGAATTTCAGCGTGTTGTTCCTAAATGTAGGTTAGGTACATGCTGAAACTCCATCAACCCCCCTGTTGTGTCTCTATCCCAGTATCCTTATAGTGTGATAGCAGTAAGCTTTTGCATTGAGCAGGTGAAATGGAAATCCAACTTTCAGAATAATTGAAGTATTTTTGGTTTTTTGCAATTACTCTACTTGACCCATGAATAATTATTTCATTGCAGAGCTCTGTTGAACAGATGGATGTAAACTGTATGAAAGTATTTGACAGTTTTGACAGGGGCTTTCACTGGGACTTTGCAGTACTGATATTCTTAGGGTATAAGAGCCTCTTAAAACATATTTGAAGTTTTTATGAGTATTGGTATTAGTAATAAATTAAGTGGCTGCCTTTATATTGGTGGCTCCCTCCAGTGTTTTCAGGCTATTCAATTTAAGCTACCCTCCTTTCCACTGATTTGAGAAGTAGTTGAAGGATAAAACATTGTTTGTAATATCTTTTTTTTTCCTACCCAAATATTATTTTTGTATTCACTGGTTCTGCAGTTAATTATTTGTTGCTGGGCTTTGACAAGTCAGAGACAGAATTGTAAATTTGTTTGTATGGCTGAAAAAAATCCCCATTCTTTTCCTTGGAGGAAAGATATGATTCACATTTCATTTCAGTTAATAAAAATTAAGAACTTTCAATGGTGTATGGCCTAAATTATACCAGCTTTCCTAAAAGCAAGATCAAAGTTTTTATTTCACTTATGTTCTCTACTATAGAATTTTAATGTTTCTGGTTAATTTTCTCTTTCTAGATTACCTTAGCCACGCCCTCCCCAATTTTATAATTCCAATATATAGTTCTACTACATTCTTATGAAATGTCACTGTGTTTATAAGAATAATATGATTATTATTTTTCACAGAAATGTCCATTGTGTTAGGAAGTTGTGGGTGGCAGTTCATTTTTCTGCTCTTGGTACCATTTCTGCCTTTGAGCTTGGAGGGGCTTTTCCCAAACCACAAGCAATGAGTTCTTATTCCTCTAGACAAAATTGTGAAATATGGACAAAAATCTTAAACTTTTTCTAGATGGTCATAAATCTTAGGTTAATTTGGAGTAGGAGAATAGCATCTTACTACACACTTGGTAATTTTTACAAGTGGCAAAACAGTTATTTTCCTGAGTTTCTCCTGTTTGGAGGGTTAACATATATTTAAAAATAGATCTCCTTAGTGTAACTCAATGTCTGACCATGTCTAAAATACTGTCATTTGTACATTGTGCAGGAAGCTTTTATGATTCAGAAACAAAGTGAAGATGGGAACACATCCAAAAATAAGGCCTCTGTTCTGTGTCACTTTTTGCCACTCCTAAGACATTTCACTTATATGCTCCTGACACATTTGTTCAAGTGTGATTGGTTGCAGTTAGTAATGCAAAGCTGCCTTTCTGTTTATTTTCCTATATTAAAAAATTAAAGTTTGAGTAAAGCTCCATAATACATGTCCCAAAAGCCTTTAAAGGGAAGCATATATATTTGTGGAAAAGAGTTTTCTGAGGGAATCTAAAGATATCACTTGATTTGATATTGATTTTTAGGGAACTGTCCACAGGGTGTATTTTAAACATGAATTCTCCATTGAGAGAATAGAGATTTGTACTTTCATCCTAAGACTATTGGATAAAAATACAGTTTAAGCAGAGGAATCTTACATTACTGTTTTCTTAGATGTTTATTCATCTTAACAGGAATCCTAAGTTACTTCTTTTGTGACAGGTGGTGAAATTCACGAAATCTTTCGAATTGTTATCTCCAAAATGCAGTGCTGATACTGACAACAGGTTAGTGCTCATGTCTTCTGTGGTTATGGGTCACTACATTTTTCACATAGTTTTAAGTTTTGCTTGGTCAAGATTTTCTTTTCTAATGGAACTTTATGTAGATTTGATTGAAGAGTGTGAGCCTACTTTTTTTTACTCAGACAAGACACCTGCTTGCTTCAAATGGAGGCTTGCTTGAATAAATATATGTGCCTATATTTTTTTATTTATGTATGTTTGTGTGTGTATACATGCACTAATATTGGATCAGTGTCTCAGATAAGAAACTGGGGAAAACTGATTTTTTTACAGTTGAACTCATTGATAACACGAAATTGTTGTTTTGTGTGATTAATATAGAAGTAAAAATTACAAAATTAATTTAGATTGCTAATCTCTTACAAAATTGCTTTCCACAGTTGTGTTGAGAGGTTTCCAGTAAAATGTTATTTGTGCTGTTGTCAAATTGGAGAGCCTAGAAACCGCAGAGCATATGTATTTCCCAGAAACTGTGTTCCTGTGACTAAATCTTGTTTGGGAGCCCAGTCAAAATGGAAGTATATGTTTTGCTTAGTAGGATCTGTAAACACTCTTAAAGGGCCAATTTTAAGTAGTAAAAGAAAGATTTTTGTTTCGTGATTTTGTTGTATCAATCCCTGCAAGGTTACACCACTGGTGGCAGTTCATATAAAATGTCCTATATACATAAATGAGGGGATGAGGATTCAGGGCTATTGTGAGAACATTTCTTCCATCTTTCAGGGCTCAGTGTTTATCACACAGGTTTTATGCAGATTAATTCATACTGATTCTGAAGGAGAATTTTCCATATCAAATGGCTGTCATGGTGATAAACCTTTTCATGGATTGATTTTGCATCATTAGAAATGGGTAGTGTTAGAAGATTTCTAAGATGTGCAAGCTCACATCAGAGTCCAGGGTTCCACACAGAAATATGAGTAGAAGCTATCTCCTTTCCATGTCCTGATATGGGAATGGTGAAGCAAATGGAAAACAAGCAATAAAAAATAGGAAGATTTAAAAATGAATAAATAATCTGTTGATTCATCTGGGAATCACAAGTTGCTTTTGACAAAGAGTCTAAGAGTAGCAGTTGGTCTTTCCTAGGGGGTGAAAATACATTTCTTTTTTCCAGGGACAGGAGTATGAATCAAGGAATGTGGTTGTTATTCCTGTTTTTCTCAAACTTGATCTGTAGCCAGATTAGTCAAAACAATGTAGAGTGGTATCAAGATAACCAAGCTGGCTCATTTCTTGTTACCATAGTTATATTAGCATGTTGCCACAAAGCAGTTTGTAGTAGCCTGCTCTGCTTGTAGTCAAGTCAAGAATATTTTAACTTTATTCCAAGACATGAATAAACACATAACCTTGTAGCTAGTCGTTATAAGATTCATAAAGTTCTATTTCTGTCCATTTTAATATAAAAATGTAACACTTTTTCTGTGATTATTTTCTCCTGTGGAGAGTGAAGTTGCTTTTACAAAGACCAAGGTTAGACTTGCAGATATGATGTCACATTTGGATCTAGCACAGGCACAGCTTGAGTTATTGGCACTATTGTGAAAAAATAAAGGTTATTTAGAATACAGAACAATGCCTTGAGCCCTTGACATTTGAGCATTTTCCTAGTGAGTTTTGCCCTTTTCATTCTGCACTCTGTAGCTGTAACTGATGTAAAATCATGAGACTTCTCATGTGGGGAAAAAAATGGCAAGATGAGTTTCTTCATCATTACAGCAGTTAAGAAAAACATTATCTCTTTGAAATTTTAGTTGAAATCCAAAGACATTTTAGGCTGAGAACAGTTCTCATTATGTTTTATCTAAATGAGAAAGAAGATCTTAAGACAACATTTCATGCCCTAATATACTTTCTCACACAGTTTTAGAAGATGGCTTTTCTTTTGCCCTCCATAAATCTGCATGATAACAGCTCACCTGTTAAATGCCTAAATATCATAATAAATACTCATACTTATTTTCTTTGCTGTTGTTTGTAAAGAAATACCTTGCAAGGCCACAGTTGCCTTTCTCTGTTCAGTTTCCAAGTTTTTATCACACACCACAATCAAGTTTGTTTATTATCCATACTGGCACACTGCTGCTCTTGTTTTTCCCAGCGATTTTCTTCTTGATGTACAAGTTTGCCAAGTCCCCAAAAAAAAAAAATTTGAAAAAATTTGAAAAAATTTGAAAAAAATGTTACATAAATGTTAGAATCCTTGGGGGCTCAGTTCTGGTATGATCTAGACCAAGATGAGCCTGATGGAATGTGCTGTGGAGTGTGCCTTTCCTGCACAGAAGCAGCAGTTCTGGCAGATGAGATTCCATTTCAGCAGGTAGCTGAGATGACAGCTCTCTAATCTGGGTACCAGTGGCAGTGGACAAGTCTCCTGCCTGGGCCAGAGTATGAATTGTGTGGTCAAAAATATCTGTGCTCCTTCCCACTTGGGCTGGCACAGAGAAAGTGCTGAAATCCCTCAGCTGTTTTACTGTCCCTGGGATGATGTGCCTGTCTTCTGGAGTATGGGTAGAGTGCTTGTTAGGAATGGAGAGAACATAATAGAACCCACTTTTAAAACTTATTTATGAATGTTATCTTGTTTCTTTTACTTGAATTAATTTGCTGCTTAAAATGCTTGACAACCATAATGCAGTCCTGATGTATGTGACTTACATGATAATATCATTCAGATAAGTTATGAACTGGGAATGATGCATTTGAAATTAGATCCTTATCCTTAAAGATTTTTTTGCTTCTGGAGTATTTGAAATAAATTAAATTATGAATTAAATGTTAAATTATAAATGTGATTTTTTTTACTTAGCTTGAAACCCATTATATTTATGTAAAGGTCTCTGTCAAAGTGTACACGTAATATTTATTACAGTAACTCAAAATTCTTACCCCAAATGAAAGTGGATTTCTTTAGATTTCTGTAAATCATTATTATTTTTACTTATAGTCTTTTAAGAATATTAAGTTTTCTTTTACATGAGTGAAGTAGTTGAATTAGTTTCCAGAAAATCAATGCAGTCAACAAAAATCAATCCTTTCACTTTGATTGAATCTTCAAGGGTTTTACTGTTCAGCTGCTTTCATTCATGAGGAATGCTTCAAGCCTCAAACTATTGTAGTCTTCTCCACAGCTTCTTAGTAGCTTTTTCCTAAGTAATGTTTCTCAGGTGTTAATAATTTACCAGTTTTCTTCTCAAAACTAAGACAACAGGCACTTTTTTATTATTCAGTCATGAGTAGCCAGACATTGCCAATGTCAAGTACCTGCCTGAAATAAGTCTAAGAGAACTTTCCTGCTGATTAGGTGAGGTATGACGTGAGGAATTTAAGGTCTGTTAAACACTGAGTTTTCTGAGAAGCTGCAGTGGAGTGTGGTGAGTTGAGGCCATCATTTTAGTGTCTTATGCTCATTTAGTGATAGCTCTCTAGCCCCTTGGTAACTGACAGAAGCTCAACCAGGAAAATAAAAAGGAAACCTTCATGTCTTGTGTGACTACTTAGATCTCTACCTGCTGTAATATACTTGCAGTTTTGATTTAAGACTTATTTAATGATCCCTTCTTCAGCTATTCAGATATGGCATTTCAGATACTGAAATTTTTTAAAAAGTCATTTTGACAGAAAAATTACTGAAAATAAAAATTGAAAATGTCACAGATTATTAGATTAATTTAAAAACTCTTAAAAGTATATATTTTCAGGGAACTCTACAGAAATTATTTTTTAGAACTGTCTGCTTTTCATGAGCAATCCTGTATCCTACAGAAACTTAGAACATAATCCACTGTTGATTCATAGGTGAAATCTATCAAATATTTTATTTACTTCAGACACCAATGCTGTTTTCAACAGAAAGAGTTATGTAAAGGAGAGAATTTTTGAGGTACCATTTCAATAATACCAAATTATTGTTCATAGTTAATTTTTGGTAACCATTAATAATTGTGAATGGTTCTGCTATTCCTATTAATGTGCATTTATGACATGCTGGACTTGCAATTAATGTTGACTGTATTCTTTTCTTCCCTTGCCCTGCATTTGGATAGTTTCAAAGACAGCGTGGAAAAATCGTCTTATTCAGACTGGCTAATAAACAACAGCATTGCTGAACTCGTGGCTTCCACAGGTCTCCCAGTGAACATCAGTGATGCCTATCAGGATCCCCGCTTTGATGCTGAGGTGGGAGATTTTTACAAATGGAATTAATTAGATATTACTTTGGAGCATCATGACTAATATAAAAATTTTGGTTTTATATCAAAGTGGCAGTGACACATGTGAATATTTATTTTGTATTATTTTTTCTATTCAGTAAGTTGTCCTTCTGGTCTTCTATGGTTTTATACTGCAAACACAGATCACTGAATTAGGGTATAACTTTGAGCAGTTTGTCCATGATTCTTTTTTTTTTGCTGTTTATAAGTGATTCCCCTATCGATAGCCATGATATTTATGCAAACTGATTTTTATTGCTGAAAATTTGTTGGTGTTCAGTGTTAGCAGCACCAGTGTTGTTAGCTGTTAGGGTGACTTGGGCTGTACACAGACAGAGTGTGAGCAGAGCTGCTATCCAGAAAGACAAATGTTGTTTGTGATCTAACTTAGCCAACCAACAGTTTAATTTGCTCAAATACACCCTGGATTGGGTACTTCTTCAAGATACATTCACTCCCAATACAAGTTGTTTGTGTATCTTAAGGTATTCATTTCCTATTAGAAAGGTGTAGCTACAGATAAAAATGTAAGTATACTTAACATCTAAATAAATGTTAGAGGTGTGTGGAAGGACAAAATCTTCACTGAATTCTAATCCAGCATTACTGTGGAGGACTTGGCCAGCACTTGGACAGCACATTAATCACAGCCTTGGTCAGAAAGCTTCCCAAAATATATTACTACAGTAAATGTTCTTGGAAGTGTTTCGTGTTGAGAGTTTGCTTGGTTCCAATTTTATTCCACATGTCATTAAAGGGATTAACTCTCAAACCAGCAGAATTTTTTGAAACAAGAAAATAAAAGGGGCCTGCTGTAGAAGTATAAAAGAAAACTGCATTGATGTTAATCTGTTCAGAATTGCAAGAAGTACAATTAATGCCTGGGGTGTTTAGATATGCTAACTTAAAGAACGCCAGTCCTTGATGTTTGCAATCGTACTTGTATTATATCATCTCCTGAATAATTCAGCTGTCTCTTATTTGTTTCACAGTTAGTTCTTTCCAAGTCAGAGGCACTACCCAGTGTATAAAAAGAAAATTATACAAAGGGCAATAATCATTTTCTTTTGATGGGTTCCTATGAAAATTTAATTCTTAAATTCAGTCTTTCTACTCAATTATTTCTACAGACAAGAGTAGTAAGAGGAACATAGTATCCCTTATTACTTAGATAGAATCAAACATATATTTGTAGTTATGAACAGAAATTCTGTTCTCTACTTCTGTTGAAAATCATCTCTTATTTTTTTCTCAGAACATTTCTTTTCATCTGCAAATGTTGATGCTCAATTTTCAACTTGATCAAGAATTTAATGCAAAAGTATTTTGCAGTTCATTTTAAGACATACATTTTAATCAACTATTGCTCCATTCCCATGGATTTTAGGTGGCACTCCACACCAGTTTCAGTGATGAGTTCTGAGTATCTACAAATAGGCAGTAATCTAATTAAAACCTGAGTTACAACTTTTGCTAGCTAGGACATCACAGTGATCCCATCCTCCTTCCCATATATGAATTATTGCTGGTCTTTTAGTTTTCTTCTATTAAAGATTGCCTGTAGCAGTGGCAGTTTTAGTAAGAGAACATCTCCTGATCTTCTGTGAGTGGACTCATTCCACTCTCTGATCTCTTTTGAACTGTTTTCTGTTCACTAGATTTCAAAGCAGTGACACTAAAGAATAAAGCTTATTAATTGTAGAAAAGAGAGAATCAGTGAAATTTAAAATAAATTGTGAAGTTGTATACTGTATTAGCTAGAAAACAATAAATGAGGCAGTAAATTGTCATTGGAACAAAAGGACCAGTTATCTCAAATCTAGGGCTTGGCTGCATCCTTACATTTTTTACTAACTTTCACTTCTGCACAATTCCCTACTTACTCTCACCTTTCTTCTGAAAATGTGTATTTCCTGTAAGCCTCCTTCTACAGCTGCCTTGCTAAGTCAGATTTCAGTTTGACAACTGGGAAGGGTCCTTCTAAGGCAAATTTGTTCAGTGAAAGTTCTCTCTACTAATCCACTAGTGTAAGTAATCCAAAATTTGTCTGGACATTGCCTCAGTTATAGTTTGTCTTTAGTGCCAAATCAGAGTCAAATAGTGCAAGCTCAATGTGGCAAAGATGCCAATGTTTGTATATTCTTTGGCAATTTTTAGAATAAGCCTTATGACTTTTGGTTACTGTGGATGAAGTTTCAGCAGATTTTTTTTCTGAGAGCTGATTCATATGAAATGACATTTATAATGTAAACTTACTCCTTGACATTTCTATTACTATGATTTTAAAAAATGATAACAGCACTACTAATGGAAGCTCTCATTTCTACATTTTAGGCTGACCAAATTTCTGGCTTTCACATAAGATCTGTTCTGTGTGTTCCTATATGGAACAGCACTCACCAAATAATTGGTAAGGTTTCCCTCATGGCTGCGTAATTTTTGTGCTAATGTAAATGTAGTTTTATCTTTTTAATTCTGTGTTCCTTTACCTTCTTTTTCCCAGCTGAATATTGTTAAGAAGTTACAGTACCTAGGATGCATGCTAAGTATACAAGAAGGGATGTTTTGACTTCAATACTGTATGGACTTTTTCAGCTTTCCAGCTGTGTTGTTGTTAAGTTTTATATTGTACTCAACTTCAATAAGATGAAAACAATAATTCTGACTATATTAGTGAAAAATGTTTTATATGCATTGATGATTTCCTTGGGTCTCATTCTTTAGTACACAGGCAACTGTCTGCAGTCAAGCTAAGTGTTCATTTCCCTCTAATGACAAACTGGGTGCAGTCAGGGAAGATTTCCTGGAGGGGCTTGGCAGTGGTCAGAGTTGCGTGTTGCAGTGGTGGTTGCTGGATCAGAATGTGACAGAGTTTCAGAGGATCTTTGATAGAATTCTTTGCAGCACTGCTACACCAGCAGTTGGCCCTGTGTTATTACCTGCTTTTGGCACAAAAAGGAGTGCTTGTAAATAACAGTGCCAGACTCCTCTGCTAATGCTCCTCAGAAGAACTGACATCAAAGCAATAGCAATTTATACTGGCAGGGCAAGAGCAGATCCCTGTGCACTGTGGCTGCCAGGGAGAGCTGAGATCAGAGGTGCACTGCTGAAGGCACTTGGTGTCATGCAGGGTCTTGGAGCTTCTTTAGCAGAGGTGATGTGGGAGTTGAGCCTTTTAAAAATAAGTCTTGTTGTTTGTTGTGAACAGTGCCTTATCTTCAAGAATGAGAAATAATTTGAACTCCTGACAGTGCATTAGTCTTATAGTATTTTTCTAAGGGATTATTGTAGCTAAATGAAATAGAAATGTTTGTTGTAGAAACCAGCATAAATTCAGAAAATGCATTTTTTCATTGGCTCAGTAAATTAATGAACCAGTGATGAGTATAAAAGGGTTTATATACCCAGGTGGTGCTAACCTAAGATTTTAGGAATGAAGGCACTGATTCAGTAAATTGTATGGGTAACTCCAAATTTTTAGGACAACTTATGTGATTGCTGTTAGCAAAGTGATCAAGATCTTTCTCAAACAGACCTTAAACCTTTTGTGAAAAGCACTGTGAGTAACTTTTAGATTTGCAGTATTATACTTAGAGAGTAAAGCATAACAGCTGAAAGTGCTAGTATCAAAACAATCAAATTATTGCACATCTGTGTCTAATTATTTTCAGAATAAATATTTGCACTTTGCTTTTCAGTTTGAAATATGTGGTTTACATTTTACCAATGAATAAAACATTCTGCATTGTGCATTATTGAATGAAGATTCTAACTCATATTAACTCTTTCTAAAGGGGTAGCTCAAGTGTTGAACAGGCTTGATGGGAAATCCTTTGATGATGCTGACCAGCGACTGTTTGAAGTAAGAGGCATTCAGTTCAGCATTAACACACATTTCAGTAGCATTTGGTATTTCTCAGTAATCTGCTTCAGTCCACTCCAGGGATGGGGGGAGAATATCTTGTCTATATTTGCAGTTTGACATTAATTCTCAGAAATCCTCACTTGGAAGGTGGCATCCTAATTAAAACAAGTTTCTGGCATCTAATCTCTCATCTGGAGGCCAGTGACTCACCTGCATTCTTAAAATAACCTGTTTAAACATGATTATTCCTAATATTTCCATGCAATTTCTTTTAATGATTAAGGCAGTGTTCATCTTTTTGCTTGTATTATAACTGATTCATAATTGACTCTCTTTTTTCTCTTTTTAAATTTTAGGCTTTTGTTATTTTTTGTGGCCTGGGTATCAACAACACAATTATGTATGACCAAGTGAAGAAATCCTGGGCAAAACAGTCTGTGGCTCTTGACGTATGTGTACATCTTTGTGAAACCTTTTCTTGCTCCTAACTCTCACATGTAAAGAAGCCCACTATGTTTTTACAAACTATGATTATTTAAACTTCTCTAATGAAATTCAACAATGTAGCACAGTGGTCTATTATATATCTGGAGATTTTAAACATTATCATATTAAAAATAATCTTGGTGAGAAAAAGCCAGGAGTTTTGAGGATAGCTTAAGAAATTTACATTATTTCTACTACAACAATAATTAAGAGCAGTTTGAATGAAATTTCAGATCTTTTGAAAAAAGCATTATGCAAGACTGAATAATCTTAAGACATTGCTCTGAGGAAAGGGTAACATCACTGAGACAATTGGTATTGTTTTAAATTTCACATGTGATAAGAGAAGAAAATCATCTAGTTATCCCTGTTGTGTGCAGCTTTTACCTGTGTAATTCCTTTGAGTTTCTCCAACACTCACCATTATAATACGAACCACAAAAATAGCATTGGCCTGAATGAGATATGAAATTATTTCTATTAAAAGAAAAGTCAAACCCAACTGAATTACTGTAAAGAGGCTTTTTTTTTTTCCTCTGAGGTTTGAGATATTAATCTGCATTGTGGGGTTGCATCCTGTGCTGCACACAGGCCTGTTAAGGCTTTCCAAAGTCAGTAAAACCCTTGGTGTTAGAAATCCTAAGCATAAGTGGCTTTCTTTATTATTTGTATATATCTACCCATGTAGGAGGAAAAGTTAAAAGCTTACCTTTTCAGGCCTCCTGCAAGATCCATTATATTTCACATGTCATAGTCCTGAATAAGTCTTCATATGTCCCAGGTATTTGTGCAATATGACACCTAAGAATGAGTGCTCCTCCTGGCAAGAAAAGCAAGCAGTGCTAGATGTCACACACAGATATACAGGGATGAAACTTCACATAGGAGTTTATTTTCTACTGAAATAAAAGAAAATTAAATATTTTTTGTTTAAAATACAGCTTCTTTCTTTGATCTAAAAAAAGACTAATAACCATATAGCTTACATGTTGAGAGTAATTCTTTCTATAAATGGGCAACAGCTCTTGATTATATTTGCATAAAGTGATGGAAGATGCAGGAGAAAAGTACTGAACACTAGAATGGTATGAGATGAAGGACTGTGGATTTTCACTTATAGAATACTTCATTAGTATTTATGTATTTATCTATAAATGGCACTTGAAAATTACATTGATATCAGATGTAAAATAAATGAACTTCTCATATATCATAATAAGATTCTTATCCAAATATGCTGATACAGATTTTCATATAGTATTCTGATAAGGTTTACTAATAAATAGAAGAGCAAAACATAAATAAATTATCAGGAAAGTTTGCCATGATTCAAAGCCAGGCTAAATACTTTTTTTATACTGAGGACACAAAGTTTGCAAATTTATTTAAAGATTAGATTAATAAATACTTAGGAAGATTGTTAAAATCTAGAGGGATATAATGAATACAGATCAAGGAGAATTTTGTTGTTAAGTGTAATCTGTCATAGCGTAAGATATAATTTGACTAATCTTATCAGTTTCTGGGAGAAGTTGCAGTGTGGTCAGACAGAAAAAGAGGTATTATTTGAGAAAGGACATGATGTACAGAACAAATGAGTTAATGTTTTTTATTTATTCTTTTATAGTGGAGGAATGAATTCCTGTTACTGTAAAAGGTGGCATCTCTTAAACTGATAAGAGTAAATATGTCTTGGGACTTACTGCCACAAGGTGTTGCAAATCAACACCCTGTGAGACCCCGTTTAGGTGTTTGTTTGAATAACAGAGACATTCACAGGTGAAAATGATTTCCAAGTGAGAAGCCTGTATCAAAGCTGTGGCACATCAGCAGGTCAGGTGTTGCAGTGTGGGGAAGGACCTGTCCTTGCTGGGACTGCTCTGGCTAGGGGGGCTCCCTCATGGACCTGCAGCTTGTCCCATGCACAGCCAGACCATGGTGGGTCCAGAACACAGGATGGCTCCTGCACCTTCTGCAATGCTTGTTCAGTGTCAGTATCAACCCAACAGGATAGAATGTACTACATATAAATGGATGCATACTAAGAGGTAATAAGAGCAGGTGTGCAGTACTTTGTACATTTTGTTTGATGCTGCTCTCTGCAGAATGGTATTGAAGAGAATGTCAGACCCAGCACAGAGGTGCTGATGATTGGATGCAGCAATGTGCCACTAGTATAGGCATTAAAGCTTTTCAGTGTAGCAAAAGGCATTATTAAAAATCCATAAATCTACTGTTATTTTTACATTAAATTATTTCTCTTTTGATTGTAGAACTTCAGGAGAACAATGTAGGAACCCTTATAATATTAAATTACTTACTGTTCATTATACCCTATAAAATTCCCTGCAGTATAACTGCCAAATGTATGCCTGATAACCTGTAATTAGCTATTACATGCTGTCAGTCAGAACAGAATTATCACACAAACGCTAATAAAATTTGCTTTCAACATAACTGATTAGACTGCAGTACAGAGCCCTGATACTGCTACTTGACAAGTGTACAAAAATGGTTTTTATCTTTTGTTCTGGGGCAGGTGTTGTCTTATCATGCAACATGTTCGAAGGCAGAAGTTGATAAATTCAAGGTAAGATTTAAGTTTTTAATATACTAATTTCTGAAACTATAACTGTAAATTAATATTTGTCTAGATTATCTGAGGGAAGTTTTACATGATAAGCAGAAAATCTTAATTAAAAATTATTTACAATGTATATATTACATGTAAGGCTGTTAAGCAGGGAAGGTGGAAAGTTTCTTTCAAAGTTTCTTTCTAAAGAAAAGCAGTGGTGGGTGCACAGCAGCAAAGTCCCATTGTCCCAGCACCAGCTACTGGAACTGCATGTGAGCATGGGTTTGGTGGCCTCCTCAGCAGAAACCATCACAGGGAAGTCATACCATGTAGGACATAAGTGAGAGACTAGAGAAAAAGAAAGGCGCTGAGACTTAACATGCTTATAGTGTGGAAGCTGCCCTGGGTCTACTAAAAAAGTAGAGCATTCATTATCCAGATGGTGCATAAGCTCAGAAGGCTGGACAGGAAGGTGAGGGATCTTCTAACTCCTGTAAGCACCCTTGGCAGAATGTGGAAGTGATGTGTTCTGAGAGTAGCCCTGGTAGGGACCAATAATGACATGTTCTCACTGAATCCTGCCTTGTCATGGGCTAGAAAGTGGGGGGAACAGTCACTTTCATCACTGCCAGCACTCCAGTGCTGCTTTTGTGATAGACTGTTTGTCTTCTCCTGCTTGAGGAGGCACTTGGGAAATTTGGTGATGCTTCTCTTGGCTATGAGGAGGCAATGCTGGTAAGAGGGCTCCTCAAAGCTCCCATGAGAGGGTATCACTGTTGGTCTCCTGGACATACAGTGCATCAGAGACTGTAGTGAGGTCTGGGAAAGAGATCTGGACTGCTGTAACTCCACATTGATGTCACTCCCTGCTCTGGAGCTCTGGCATCTGTCTAGCTGAAAAATAGCTGTTGGGTGGTTATTTTGACACTTGGCTGTCAGGCTGCAACCTGCTTTCTGCACCATGGGGATGGCTGTGATGAAAGGGGGAACGGAGCTGATCCTGCTGAGTGATCTGGGCTGAGGAAGGGCAGCTCTTGCTAGTTAATGAGTCTGTAGGTTCTTGCCCAGATGATGGCTGTGCCTGGTATCTGTATCAATACCTGGTGATAGGAGTGTAATATTCTCCCTCCACTGCAGTTACTGGTACAGTTACCCACACTTGTGTATGCTGAAGATGAGATTACTGAAGTATTGCTGAAATCAGCATGCTTAAAGATCATCCAACACTACAGAAAGTACTTGTGTGTGTGCAGTAAGTTGCATTTAGTGTTTGGCAAAAAGAGCTGAACACTGTTGAGAAAGAGGAAAGAAAGGGGTAAAGGACCATCAGTTTTCTTGTGTTTTGCTTTTGTATTTCCATTTACCTTAGAA
Source organism: Haemorhous mexicanus (assembly GCF_027477595.1). Lineage (NCBI taxonomy): Eukaryota > Metazoa > Chordata > Aves > Passeriformes > Fringillidae > Haemorhous > Haemorhous mexicanus. The sequence goes on along the minus strand of NC_082348.1, from coordinate 22,440,826 downwards.
TACACATCTGTAATACAGTTTCTATGACTCTCAGGATTCCACCAGTATCTTTGTATGTACAAGAGGGCCATACTTGATTTCTGTCAGCCACTGAAAGACAACTCTCCTTCACAGCCTCTGTAGTTGAAATAACAGCCTGCTATGTTACTCTTTGGACTCAGATGCTCATGTGATGAGAAGCTATTCTACTTGTTTTCCCAGGTGACTTCTTGACAAAGAAATGTCTTTTCATTATCCATTTACCTTGAAGGCATGCAACTATCCATTTAATGGCTAATAATAAGGTAAAAGGAAATGAAAAACATTTATTTGTTAATAATTCCAAAAGACAAGTGTCTTATAAAGAACATAGATGAGAAAATAAGGAACAAAACCAAGCAATACCTAAAGTAAGTTAGGCTATTTTTTCAGAAAAATTGTCCCTTTTCTACATCTATATCCAGCTGTCTCACTTTCAATTCCTGACAAAATTCCTCTCAAGTAGTTTTTGTTAATGCTTTTGCACCACGGGACGTGAACAAAACAAAAGAACAAAAACCCAGAGAGCTCATCCCAGAGAGGGCCATCCATCTGTGGGATGAAATTGCTCCCATCTCCCTGCTTACAGCTGGCCTCCCTGTTGAGGTCTCCCAAAGCATCCTACCCTGAAATCACTGCTCTTTTCCCTGTTTGTTCTATTTTGTTTAAGCCCTTTGTTATATTAGGATCATCTTCTAGACTTGACTGGCTAATAAACCATCCCTCCCTCTGGGGGTGTTTGGGGCTAAATGTGTCCCCTCTCTCGGTGGTGATTTATTGGCAGGTGTCAGAGCAAACGTCTTTCACAATTTACCCAATGTCCTGCTTCACTCAGAGCAGAGGCACACACACAACAGAAACATCTAAATGAGAGTGATGCCAGGAGATCACTCTTGGCTCCTGACTGACACAACACCCAGCAGTAATTAATGACTTTGGAGTGACAATACATTGGATTTGACAACTTCTCAACCTATTATCCCAAACATACTGTAACTGGATCCCAGGATCTTGGAAATAATTACATACTCTTGTAAGATTTTTCTTTCCCTCTTTGTAATCTCATTTTTTATAGTTTTCATAAAATGTTTTTCCATTATTTTTTATTTGCTCAGTATCTTGAGAATATTCTGATAAAAAGTGAAAAACTGCAAGTGTACTTAAAGTTTATTTTTGCTCTGGCACTTACCAGTGAATTATTTTATTGCATTATAGAAAGCCCAGCAAGAGTAGCTAAAGTTGATTTTTTTTTATTTGAAATTTCATCAGTAATTTCTTACTGTTAGTGGATGAATTCACAAACACACAAATTCAGAAATATACCTATCTTTTAATAATTCAGCATAATCACTGTGACCAGGTTCTGTAAAATAAATAACATTTATTTCTGTTTCTTGTAATCCCATCTCAGAATTAATGAAGAAAACCCCACCTTAATAAGAAACCCTTAAGATATTAAACCTTTCTCCAGATGGTTATCTGGGAAAAACTGCAAAGCACTATTGCTGATGGAGCTGGAAAAATAGAGGGAAGTTCCCAGTATGGAACAATAAAACATGAGTGCATGAAAATGGACCATATCATACAATTGGATACTAAATATTTTTAGATTTTTTTTTTTAAATTTTCAGGTTAAGATTATTATAGCTTCAAGAAAGATTTAAATTAAATATTCTGTTGAATTCACACAAACTGCATAATATTTTTTAGGTTTTCTGATATGTGCTGCATTACTGTGATTTCTGATACCATTCTTCCAGGTACAGGAAGAAAAACTAAACTTTACTTTTAATGGGCATTTGCAAGTGAAACAAAAAAAAAACATCACCTAGAGTGCAAATTTTTCTGAGAATGTCTGAATCTTCAGCCTGGTTTATGACAATGCTTCTCCTCTCTTGCATCTATATAACTATGCTAAATTCAAACTTAATTTTGGCAAGATAAGCTAAAGCAATGCACCACTGAATCATATCCATATCAGTATTAATTTTATTAATTAATGCATAAGGACTTAGAAGAAGTTAGAAATAGCTATGATTTTAAAAATTGTGGCAACTTACTTCTCCCTTGTATTTTAGACTTAAAAGACTCTTCTGTCATTTCTGTTGTGTACTAGTGCTAGTGCTATAAACATTTGTGTCATTGGAATAGATAGGGGACTTGAGATCTGATTAATCTGAGATTGAAGCTATTCTATTGCAGCCTATAGCAAGCCTGTGCCAGGTTTTTTCTTACTGAAATTCAGGTTCTGCAAAGCCTAAATATAGTTATGAGTTAGACAAATATAGATACATGAGTGAAGAACAGAGAATTGTGTTCAGGACAGGATATTTATAGCAAGAGTTACTGATTTATGAGACAGTAATGAACAAGTCCTGTGACTTAGCAAGTAGCCCCACAAACACACATCACCTTTAAATTTAACCACTGCAGTTTCCAAAGAGAATATATAAACGTTGTCCTATTATGGGAAATGCACAAGAAGCTATTTTTAAGAAGCAAGCCTAATTGCGCAGCTGTCAATGGCATAAGCCAGATCAATATTTAATGACTGTGATGCATTATTTATAGCCCTGGGAGAGATTCCCTTTTTTAGGTCAAACAGCACACAGGAGAGATACACAATGGAAAATAATGTATCACCTGCTTTACAGAATGTTCAATTCAAAATGTAGCATGAGTATCAATTTCTGCATTTCTCAGTTTTGTAGCCTGAGGTGTGGCTATTTAAGATCTACCTTCACATAGGGAGGCTTTTGTGTCTTTCTTAAAAACACTTGTTTAACTACAGAATGATGAAAAGAGTTGAACCACAACTTTTAAGACTGCTGCTGTATATGACAGTGTAAATGGTTGAATCCATGAAAGATGATGGATCTATGTGAATTTGATACTTGGAGTGAGTTACGTGTGATTTAACATTTGTTATTCATGCCTTATGCACCCTTAAATGTATAATGATGGGCAGCGCTATGAGAACAAATGAAATTTTTGTACTGGTTTTACCTTTAATATTTGAAACAATAGGGAAAGCATTGCTTGGCTCTGTTATTCTCAGCTGTGATGTCATCTTTCACTTTAGAACTACTTTAATTACTTTTATAACCTTGTAATTAAATAATTTTTAGTAGTTTATAGTAATTACTTCATAGTCTTCCTCAGTAATTAAACTTCAGAAAAGCAATCTGGCCTTAGTTTTGGACCATGTATGAAACATTGCCATAGAACACGGGGTTATGCATTGCTGCTTTTTTATGGCACTGCAGTGTCAATCAGTTTGCACCCTGTGTTTCCCTTCCTGTGTGGGGAAACACAAAGCTCTTTACATGCTGTAGGATTTGCCAGATTGGCCTCCAAGGCTGCTCACACTCACTTTCCTTTGCTGGCACTGCCTTTTCCCTAGTGCTATTCCAGCTGCTCAGGTTCCACTGAGGATAGCAACAGTAGGAAAAAAACTAAAGAAAAAATTTGAGGGTAACCAGGGCTTAAGTGTTAATATTGAAATGTGTTCCCTTTTCCCCATTTGAGAAAGGTACATGATCACAAGATGTAAAACAGTTTATTTCTCTGCTTTTCCACATTCACTGCCCATGTAAGACAAGAGCTAAAGCACTGTGTTAAGAGTTTCATAGTTCATCAAACCAAGGTCTTCTTTGTATTACATTATTTAGTATACTTTGACATGTGCCCACGTCTTCAGTTGTCATAGAAACAAGAAGTCAAGAACACATTTGCAATGTATTACACTGAAAATTATAAACAATGATAAAATACTGAGTGTTTATACTAGATTCTGAAACATGAGCCTGTCATCTGACTTCAGACAAGTGCTCTGTAGTTCAGTTTTTTTCCAATTTCAGTGAACAGGGAATGGCATGGAGAAGTGGAGTAGGGAAACATTGTTCATGGTGTTTTCTCGTAAAATGTCTGGATTTAGAGCTATCAAATGAAATTAGGGTGGAGATTTTAATCTGATTAAAAGTCTCTCTTCAGCAAACTTGTAGTTAAATTACATGACCTATCAGTGTAGATATAGTTAAATAGTTAAAACGAGGAATTGGCAGAAGGAAAAGGCAAATTGAGACTGATGTTCTCTGGGTCAGGGAACTCCACTGTGCAGCTCACCAAAGCAGAAAGGAGGGGGGGTATATTTTTTTCAGTTCAAATCATATTCCCTGAGGGTTTTTGCCTATTTTCTTTCAGGAAGTGTTTTATCAGAAATAAAGATAGCTGGATGAATTCTGCATTCTCATTCCTGTGTCAGAGACACAGGAGGCCCCTTTCAGGAGTTACTTCTGGAGCTGTCCTGCTAGACTGGTGCCATACTACTGTGCCTACCCTAATTCAAGGAATAGTAATTGAAAAAGCTAGTGGGAATTTGAATTTGGTTTCAGAAACTTAAACATTCAGTTTTATTAAAATTTCAGCATTTGAGTTTATTGGCTTCATAGGTTGTCAAGATGAGATTAAACCGCTGCAAAAGGTCACTGAGGGGATTCCCCTTGTAAAATTTCTAAAATGGCCACATTTATTATTTCAAGTGAAAACAGAGAGCTCCCACAATAAAATACTATCTTCCCTCCAGGGCAAATGGAATATGAATTTTCCAGGATGTTGTGGAGGAAAGGTTCACCAGGAGTACTTTAGCCTGGTGAGGCTCAAGCACTGAGCTGCCCTCTTGGGTGCAGCCAGCCCTGCCTGTTGGCTCTGGAGGGGTCCATGGGAGGCTGCAGTGGTTGTGAGGACAGATCTGCCCTCTGAAGATTTGCAGTCTAACTGGGCAACTTCCTTGTCCCTGTGTTGCCAAATCATCTGAGCAGGGCAGGACACTGCTTCATGTTTTGGTTTCCCATTTGCAAAGAGGGCACAGAAATACTAAAACATCTGTGAAAGGTTTCAACAATTCTACTTTAGGACTGCAACAAATTTGTGTGATGCAGCTGTACTGCATTTATATTATGAGCCTGCACAAAACTAGTTTATTTTCTAGTGTAGGGGATAAGGAAATCCTGTTTTAAAATAAATCTTTCCTTGAAGAAAAACTGTATATGAATTAGGAGAGTTAAGGCCAAGTTAAGAAAGAAGCCTGGGGCCTGGAAGCTAGATAAAGCCCACAATTTAATCATATACCCATGCCCAGACAACTTTTTCTGTTAATTTATGAGTTTAGCACAAGTCATTAAATGAATTTTTAAAAGGGATAGGCTTCTTTCAGCAGGGAACAGATTCTGGTCTGGATTGCTTCAGGGCAAGGGCATTGCAGAAGTCAATAAGGAACTTCTGTGGAATTTTTTAATATGCAAAAGCAAAATATATTTGTTCCAGCAGGTTTATGCTATGCAGAATAATCTTTGGATATATTTACACTGTAGGTTAAAAAGAAGGGATCTTAAGGGCTATGATTTAAAAAAGAAGTGAAAAATCAACATTTATATTCTAACTGCAGAGTGAAGACACAGAGTAACTAGAAATATTAAAAAATAAATGACTATTTCCAAGATTGGCTACTTCATAGTTAGACCAAAGCTTAAATCTCATTAAATACCTTAAAAAGTAATAAACCTTAATCAATTAAAATAACAGAAAAATAAAATATGTGCATGATCAAAACAGTCTTTGTACTAGTTGCTTTAAAAAGCCTTATTCTCTAAAGCTGAAATAGATTTCAATTGATCTAGATAACCCAAATTATTTCTGCTACACTCTAATATTTAGTACTAAAATAAAAACATTCCAAGTAGTTGAAAAATATTACTGACTTACTGCCTTTAATAGTGGCTGTTTTTCAGTTTCTTAGTAATTATGCACAGTAATACAGTGATACTTAAACAACAGACATTTTCAGCAGAGAAGTAATAAAACACTTGGATTATTAAGTTGTCCATACTAAAAAAACATGCTGCTGCTATGCTGCTCTCAGATACTGGATTTTTGTTATTCATATGGGAAATCCTGTGTTTCTTGCATCTGTTTCCATAAGCAAAACCCCATTTGGTCCAGGTCTTCATAATGCTTAGAAAAACAAGTTAGAAAAAGCAATTGTTGGAACACAACATTGCTCCCAAGTGAAGATGATTTATTACCCAACAGACCTGTTGTCTGTCCTTCAATCTGATCGGTCATCATGCTCCATAAGAATTCCTTGTCAGATGGAAAGCATCAAGGAATAAACAGAGTTCAGCATTGCTACACTACTTAGCCAGCAACCGTGCAAAAATGATAAGGCATGGAATACATTTAAACTGCCATGCAAGCCACAGGGGTGTCTGATGGATGATTAAAAAAGGAAAAAATATTAACACTTGTCAAATAATAAAGTAGTGTACTTCAGTCAGTGACAGACTTAGGAATTTCTATTAGGAAAGATTTTCAAACAGGAAGAAAAATTTATCTAGCAGACTCATGCACTGGAAGTGGGCCAGCATAATTTAAAAATCTGAGGTACTTCAGTGAGAGATGGTAATTTAGGAGTTCCTCAGTGTGACTTTAGCATGGTTCTTTTGCCACCAACAAGGAGCAAATTATTCCCCACACAGCTGATAAGACATCCCTTGGGCTGGCCCTGTATGTCACAGCTCACTCATCTGAGACCTGCATTCCCAACTGCTCCAGAAAGACCACAGTAGTGTTTATTTTATCTCATGGAAGAAAGACATTTTTAAATAAATCTATAAAAATGGCATAATACTTCATATTTAAATGATTCCTTATTTCTCTGTGCTTGATTTCTTCTGTAGCCCCAGGAGGCTGAGAACTATAAGTAGGAATTTTCTGGTTAAAAACTAGAGGTGCTTTGCACCAAAATTTATATAGATAGAAACTTTCTAGTTGGCATTGATACTATCTATATTAATTTTAAAATTAAATAATTAATATTATCAATATTAATTTTTTAATTATAATTATACTGAATTTAAAAACAGGAATTATTTTTTCCTTAGCAAATACCCTACAAATGGAAAAAATTTTTTTCTTTGTTTATTTCTGCGTCTATGCAGTGTTCCAGCTGCAAGCAGTTGTTTGTCATAAATGCTTGCTTGTGTTGATTTTAAATTATTAATGGAAATATTTCTACAGGCTTTTTTTAAAAATATTTTACACCAAGAAACTTAAACTTAAATGTTCCCCAAAGGAAGAAGGCAGTGTCCTTTAAATGCTTTTGACATTTCCAACGAGTTGGTATTAGAGCTAGAACCTTTTTATAAGTAAAACTCTCCAAAGTGAAGAATGGGAGATGTTTTTCTGAGATGAATCTGTTTGGCCACTGGGTGCCATCCTTGCTCCACTTTAAGGCTGGTCGCCAAGCAGCATTTCTGTTCAGCTGTAAAATCCTGTGAAAATGTAGTGCCAGTGCAATTTCACACCATCATAATGTTTGTGTGTGTGCATGTGGTAGAATATATTCCCAGCACAAGGCAGCGTGCCTTTCTTGCAGATGTCACTGAGAGACTGGAGAGAAATATCCTTACAGGTTCAGCCATGTTATATCCTGCAATTTTTTTTTTTTCATTCCTTCATCAGCTGGTGAGAATGAGGCTGTGCTGAAAGGGCTGTCCCACACATGAGTGTGTAAGTGACCATGCTTCTATGCAGTTTTAACTTTGGCTCTGGCATTATTTGAAAGAAAAGAGTTCCCTGAATGCACTCTTGTTTTCTAGATCAATTTGGGATGTATGGGCCTGGATCATCCAAACAAAACATCATCTAGACTATATTATGTACAAAAATATTTGTAATTGCAATCTTGTATAGGTTATTTATTATACTGTTTCATTGGCTGCTCCAGGTGGCGTCTGCTATTGGTTTAGTCTGGGCAAAATCCCTGGCACAGTAAACAGCTTCTAAGAGAAATGTGTCAGTAGTTCTGTGGGTTTAGTCTTTCAAATTTAAACTGCAAACACTTTACATATATGAGAAATAGACTATAGCACACACACCCCATCATAATCTGCCTGTGCGTACAACAGCCTGCCGAACTCGCCTACCCCTACTTTCTCTGCTGCCACACAGCTCTCTGTGTTCTGGGCCTGCAACAAGCTGGGGGCACACAAAAACACCATCCCAAAAAATAAAAAAAAAATCCATTTCTATGTATGGCCTTCATAAACTCTACTGTTAAGCTGATTCCAGTACCTCCTTGTGCTACCTCTACCTTCCCAACTCTTCTGTTGCTGTGAGGAGTGGTAAGGAGAAGATACAAGGAGCAAAATATATACATGTACTCAAAACATGACTGTCAAGAAACAAGTGTTTATGTCAGTATTGCAGCCTTTTACCTCAAAGTAGTGATAGATGAAAGCAACCTTTGTTTAGAGAAGAATTGTAAGGCTAGTATGTGGGCAGTAAATAAGGAGCTAAATAAATATAAGATTTAAGGGCCTGTTATTTGTTTTTTGTTGAAAGAATGGGATCTGCACATTTTGGATTTTGTCAAAAAGCTTGTGATGCTGAGGCTGAGTTGTGTGTGAACCAGAGGCCACGCTGCAGTGCAGGGTGCTTAGGCACGCAGGTGCTTAGGCTTTCTCTGCTGGGGGGTCTTTGTGGAGGAAGGGGGCAGTGGAGGATGTACACTCTGCTCTGGGGAGAGGAGCTGGGCTGGAGGGGAGCCTGCCCTGCAGAAGCCTCACATGGGATAAGCCTTGGCTTGTGAAGCTGTAGTGAGATGAACCTCTGGTTTGGGGAGAAAGCTCTTTTGGGCAGTCCTGAGTGCTCCTAGGGAGTGATTTATGGGTTCAGAATAGAATGGCTGGATTTCTTTTAAACCTGTAATCAGAACTCAACAAAAAGTAAGGAGAAAAAGACAAAAGCATACTTCCAGGAGAATCATGGAAATGTTCTCTGTAGGATTCCTGTAAACGTACATTGTAAGGTTGAAGGTGTTGTCAGTATTATTTATTGTCCACCTGAGAGTATTCTGCTATAGCTGTCACTCTAGCAGGTCTGAAATAGGACTTTCTCCCCAGTGGAGCTTTAACCCACTCATACATTTGCATAACTTTCCCCACCAGTCACTGCACTGCCAGCCTGATTTGTCACAGCTGCTCGGAAAGAAAATTTCAGTGGCTCCCAGGAAATCCCAGCCAGCGCCATTGTGCCCCTGCAGCACCACCATGGCCCCAGGATGACACGGGACTGGTGGTCCTGCATGTTGGCTTTGGTGCACTGAGAGCTGCTGAAGTGTGCTGGGATCACAAAAATAGTGTGACACCAGTGCACATTGTGGCTCTGGTGGGATTTCTGAGGTTCTGGCTTTGGGGTTTTTTTCAGTGTCTGATCTTGGCAACCCCTTCACTTTTTTCACTTGCTCTCTTCCACCATGTCCCCAATTGAGAGTTGCAGGGCACAGTTTGAGCTCTTTTCACCAAATGTGTGAGTTCCCCCCTATGCCTTCACATCATGTCCACCATGAGAAGAAACCCGTCCCTGCTCCTTGCACTCTTAATCATATTTTTCTTCTTCTGAGTCTTCAAGGAAGGAGCTAGAACTTTTCCTTCACTTTCTGGGTAGGAAAAGGCTATGTTGTATCCCACTTTTCTCACCCTCCCAAATTTAGAGGCATAAGGGGGAGGGCCAGTCCACATTACCCATTCTGCTCTTCATGGGAGTAACAAAGCTGACTTTTTGCCACCAAAACCAAGTAAAGCTTTGTGGGAAATGGCAGCCTGACACTTTTGTGGTATAGAGAAATAGTTGCCCTAGGTTTGCTGCTTGTGTTTGTTTGAAATTCTGAAACAGAGACTGAATAGACCCTTTTGTACAAACTTCTCATCTGCACTGATGGCCATAAAAACTCGACAGTTGCTAGCCTGCAGTATGTGACACACTGGTTCTTTCCTAATCACCATCAGCCAAAAGGACGTGAACACTCCCCAGCGCGCCTTGGGAGATCATTGTGTCCAATGTGCATGCCCTGTAAAACTCCAGTCCTGGGCTGCTGTGGTTATGGACTTTGGCCTTAAGAATAATAGATGCCTAGACCATTAATTTTTTTTATTTTATGCCTCTGTTCTTTTAAAATCAAAATTTCTTGTTCCTTTTATTGGCTGCCATATATTTTGTTTCTGTGTACTAGGAAACAAGTGTAGCACCAAGGATTGATTTTTAGTAACATAAAATAATGGTTTTTGCACCTATTATAGTTTGTAACAAAATTTTATATGTCATTTTTATCTCTGAAATGTATTATTTGTTTTCAATGCATCCCAATTTCAGGAAGCAGTATGTTCAGATAGGATTGACTAACTGATTAGAAATATTAAAGATGCTTTCCGTTTTTTAGCTGTAATTCTGGGGCTAACTTTGGAAAACAGTGTGTTTGACTGTAATGACATACCTTCCCTTGCCCTTTTAAAATGAAAATTGTAAGACAAATCCTTTCCTCAGGCACATACAGTTTGATCCCCAAAGCAGAAAGTAAATGCCATACTTTTGTCCACACTGCATGATAATTTAAAAAAAAAAAAAATCCTAAATGCTATATTTGATAGTTATATATATTGCTTAACATCTACTTTTCTTGTTCTGATAGAAACAGGCTAAATAGCTTTCTTAATGCTGTGAAGTTTCTTTTGTAATTAAAAGAAATGCCAGCATCATACTAAGCAGTAGCTGTATTTGGTAAATGGTCAAACACAACTTTTTGAAACAAGTCTAAATGCAACTTTCTTTGTTCTACATTTCATGTCCAAAGTACATGTTAAGCTGTTAATTTGCCATTTGAAGGTGGAGCAGTTGCACTACGTACATATACATGCTTCAGCTGCAGATTTTGAAGCTGGATGCATGTACTGCATTATTCTTGGTTTACAGATGTAAAACTTTGACTAAATCAAGGAATGACCTTTTCCAGCAAAGGGCTCAGACACCTACTGTGGGACTTGGGGCAGAGTTTGGGCTTTTGATCTCCCCGCTGCAACCCTCTGTTTCTCTGTAGGGTTAATCTAGGAGGTATAAAATACACAAATCCTGTTCCACCCTGCCTTTCATCCAACAACTGTTCAGATATAAGACATTCACAGAGACTGGAACATCGAAGGAGTCTGGTAGAGCTGACAGCTGCAAAGTGTGTTTATATGGCAGCATGAGATTTCCTTGGGGCAGGGGCATAGGACTTGTTGGTCTCTCTCCAAACTAAACAAGGCTGTGTTTCTGGGTGATTTCACTACTGAAGGCAGAGCAATGCTCCTGTGATAATCATGCCTCAATACATTGAAAAATGCTCATTGCTCAGTATTGAAAAGATACTGCCTCAAAACATTTGACAAAAATTGTTAGAATCAAAATCAAGAGGAAAATATACATCAGTCATTTCCATATCCACTCCCCTTTACTGTAAATTTTGTAAAATTCCCTTTTAATGCCACTGTCTTGCCTCTGCTTCAGCTGGTTGTTCGAAAAGAGGTTCTAACTCAGCATTGTGAAGGGCAAAGAGCTGCAACCCACAGTCTCCAGTAACAGATGGAGGCCTTTAAAAGCCAGTTTGCTCTGGGCATTAAACATGCTAGAGCTGCAACATTTGATTCTTTCTCTTTTGGAGAGAGTAAATGTGTCAGACTGGAATATAACAGGCTTTGGTCTTCTGTGGCTATGAAGAAGTACAAAATCTGGCCACTGCTGTCAATAACTGACTATAAAGATATATTTTAAAAGGTGCCTGCCTGCAGCTATAAATATAAGCAAGTATTTTAGAGGCCTTTATATATGAAAAGAACCTTTCACAAATAAAAATCTTTGCCATCAGAAAATGATGTCTTCAAAATGGCTTCATGGAATCATAGAAGATTATGTGAGAGATAATGAAGGCATCACATCTAAATATTCTTCACTTTGATACTTTCTCTTCAGCTTTTGATGATCATCCCTTAAGGTTTTTCAGATCCTAATCTTCTAAGAGATTTGCCATTAAGAGATACTTGAAAAGGCAATTTTATTTCTTCTGTGTGTGTCATGTTGTCTGGAGCTGCAGTTTCACTCCGGAGTGTACATGAGGTCAGATCCTGACCTGCTATTCGAATAGCACGTGGACTCTGGATTCTAACAGTGCCCCTGGGATTTAAGATGTACACCACATTATTTTGCCAGGTTATTTTGCTACCTTGGAATATATATTTCATGAGATATCTTTATTTGTGTTAAATATAATCAAGTTCCTTGTTACTTCTTTCCATCAGTCAGGCAGTATTTTCTGATGAGGAAGCCTTCCTGATCATTCCACATGCCACTGTAAATAAGGCTATGCAAGAAGTGGACTACATTCAGTAAGTGGAAGTTGCTGTTACAGAATAGTTCTGGTACCACATAGGAAGGAAGCTGAGTATATCAAATGGCAGAATGTACCTTTTTCTTAAACAAAGCCATACTAATATACTTATCAGTATGTTTCAAAATACTTTCCTTGCATAATATGCATAAGACTGATGTCTTATCCACACAGGTACTAAAACTGAAGTAGAGAAATTTTAAGATGACATGGCAAAGTAGGATGTCAGTGTTTTCTGTGTTTAGCTGGACTGCTACCATGGTAGTGCACATTTTACAAAGGAGCAGTGCTTTGGGAAGAACTCGCCAGCTTCTTTACATCTGATTTTATCACATTATCAAATATGGATACAGAAGATTGTGAAGAATTTGCTATTAGATGAGTTAGTGCAAAATCATTTAGTAAGCATTTTCCTTCTTAGACTTTATTCATCCACAGGAGGCCTACGGCTTATTAATACTGAACCAAAAATGTTATTTTTCTGTTCCCGTGGGCTGTCTTTTATAGTGGCCAGAATTGTGACTGTATGGTGAAAGCCACTTTGGTGTTCCACGTGTTTTGCAGTAAGAGGGTCATTAATGACATATGGCCTTTTCTGATGGCTGATGGAAACTAAGGCTCAACCAGTCCCTTGTCTCTCACCTGTTCACAAGTTATGAGCAGGCTGTGATAGAATTTACGTGGTAGCAAAGAGCAATGAGGAAAGGAGAATCTTGTCTCCAATCTGAATTGAGTACAAAGGTGCTTTTCCTCCTTCATGGATTCATTCCACCCTATTCCATGCATGCCAGAGTAACCACAGATCTTATCCTTATGCTCTTGTTTGGAGGCATGACGTCCTTTCTTTTCAAGCTACCTACAATGATATTTTTCTAGTCTGGCAACTGCCGAGTTTGTATTTTATTAGGCAAGACCAGTTGCCTTCTGTGAGTTCAGCCAAATGTGGGTTCCTGATTCCCTTCAAGACAAATTTTTGGATTATTACTGGACATATGGAGATGTGACCAAAGGAGGCACATCTGGCTTTAACTTGCCATAAGCTCACAGAAGAGTCATGTGAATTTTCCTCAAGGATACAAAGAGCATTGCAATTGCTTGATTCACAGGGTAAAAAGATTCCAGAGTAAAATGTTCTTAATTGTTTTAAGAAAGGGGAAATTAAACTTCAAAATGTTCAAAAACCTAAAGCCTTTTAAGGGATTGTAAATCACTGGGGTGCTTTAAAAAATAATTCCACTGTAACTTGAATTTTAATTGCCTGGCCCTTCCTTTTGCTGTCATGGTACTTCCATCATCTCTGTTTTCCTGAAAGGGAGTGTTGCTGTTGTTGTTTATTTTAAGAAATCCACTGAAATTTTTCCTGCAGTGCTGCAAAATGTCAGGAAGGGATATATTTTAGTATTCTGTCTTATGAATATTTTTTATATATCTCTGTAATTTTAAAAACTGAAGTTTTAATGACTGTTCTCCTCTAAACCCTGGACTTTTGCATTTCTAGCCTAAGAGGCTGAGGATAGTCAATGCCAGGTGCAGCCAGAATACTGCTGCAGCCCCACAACATATCATTTTTTTAACATTATTCAAATTAGGCTCTGCACTCATAATTCTGTTGTTTCCTTTATTGCTGTTGTAAAGCAAATGGTTCTTTTATACAAATGTTATCTCCTGGCTATTAATTCAGCAGTTATTTTGGATTATGGCACTCCTGTTAAATTTAGGAATGTAAAATCTCATAAATATTTAAAAGTTTCAGACTGACGTGGGAAGAAATTGTTTTTGACTTGCTTTGTTAATATCCTGTTGTTCAGTTTGTAATAGATTTGGAATATATTGTTATTTCTCCACTGTTTGACAAATGGAAAAACAATTTTAGCTGAGCAGCTGCTTCAGGTGTTCTACTTTGAATTGCAACAGGCTGATAAAAGTGTTGGTTTCCAGAAGAAATAACAAGGAAAGGATCTGTTTTTCTTTAAGAGGCCAAAAATCCTGAAAATGTTAATTAGATCCCACTTCAAAGTTAATGAAAATGCAGCAGTAGAGATTGTAAAGATTGTTTGATAAACAGTTTCAAGAAGGTCTGCTCACAATCAAGTGCTTCTCTTTCAGCTTGCTATTTAAGCTTTTCACTAAGGAGTTAAGGAGTACGATGTACAAATGTGTTTCTTCCCAAAAAACCTATTATATTGAGTCTTATTTCTATCCAGTGAGTGTGTTCATAGACTTAATATTAATGTGCATCTCCAGTATCCCCCAAGTCTTTGAAGAATAACTGAATAATAAAGAAGTCACAATTTTTGTAAGATTGCTGAAGGACTGGACAGCACAGTCTCAGGGCCAGCATTCCTGCTCCACACCTAACCACAATTTCTTTATCTTGGAAGTACATAGTTTTTCAGATCTTAAAGGGTGTTGAGGTGTAACTCCTGTTGGTATCATCTAGAAGTATTCCAAATATTTCAGTGACTACTCAAAAAAAGATGCTGAATTGATTCAACCTGGTATGTTAGTATAAGAATGATAGCAGACAACTGAGTGTTCAGTTAACAGAGCCTGCATCTCTGCCTGCATGCTCCAGAGGCTCTTAAGCTGTGTCCTGGGATGACACTTGATGGGTTTGCTGTATTCCCTGGCACAGTGCCATGACTTTCTGAGGTACTGGTGTGCTTTACTGGGTACTGAACCAAAAAGACTTTTCTTCTACCCAGCAAGTAAGTTAAAACCACATTGTTAATACTCTTTTATGACAGGTTTACACCATCTTCTCCTATGTGGTATAGCTAAAGCAGCTTAATCTCTGCATTGCAGAAAGTAATTATTGAGGTGGCACTTTGTCTTCAGCTGAAAGATTTTTACATGTCAGTAATTTGTAGTTAGAGTGCAGTGTTTCAAAACACAAATTTTCAAAAAGGAAACATAAAGTAGTCACATAGAACCTGTTACAATCAAGGTGAACTTACATTACAGTTGCATGAACTAATTGGTGTTTATGCAAGTGTGTAGCTGGTTGTTCTGCAGCAGCTGTGCCCATGTGATTTTAACTAATTCAGCACTGTCCAGCTCAGCCTGTGGGCTGGATCCAGCCTCTTGGAGAGGGTTCTACTTGAACCATCACCCTCTCACTCTCGTGGGAGACAGGGAACAGGTGCTCCTTCAGCAGCCCCTGCACCTGCCCTCTCCAGAGGGAAGAGCAGCAAATCTGAAGGGGTGTAAGGAAGGTGAAAGAAGCCTGGGGGGTTTGTCAGCACGTCTACCTGGCTCATGCAGGTGCTGCCACTGAGCAAGCCCACAGCACATCTCTGTGTTCAACTAAATACATCAGCAAGGCCAGCACACATTCCTGTGTTTGTGTGTGCAAGAGCAGCTCATTCCACTCTTACAAACACAAGTCCTTGTTATACAGACAAAGCAAAATGTATGGCTTTTGCTGTTGTTTTATTGACTTCCTACAAAATCAGCATGTTGAAAATTCTTTTATTTTACTTTGGAGAGTACTTCTGCTAGACATTTCTTGTATTCCTCTGCTTCTGGTTCTGTGTGTGCCTAGTGAACAGTGTAAAGCAAAGGGCACTTGCATGCTTATGATTGTGAAGGCATTTGGATGAAGAAATTCTGCAGAGCAATATATTTACTTTGCATTTGTAAATGGTAGCAATTAAAACTCCCAGCTTCTGGCTATCCAGATGTTTCTTGCATTACAGCACTGTAATTTGCATTGGAATATATTGTGTTACTGCAGTGGCTGTAAAGTGGTCAGCTTTCAGTCTAAATGCTGTATCAGGGCTCCAGTTGGGATGGTGAGCATATTTCCTGCTCACACCAGGTTCTTCTCCTTCCCACTGTTTCCACACTCTGTTAGCTTGACGTGTTTGTGTTTCTCAGATGAAGACTTTTACTGCTCAGCATTTGAATCAAACAGGAGTGTATCGGCAGGTCAGAACTGATGTACTGTTTGTTTCTTGTAAGAGTGAAAAAAAGGACGGAAGTTTTGAATCAGAAATTTCCCTCTGGCATTTTTCAGGCAGCAAACATCCCTCTGGTGTCAGAGCTTGGCATTGACGATATCCATTTTGATGACTTCTCGCTCGATGTGGATGCCATGATTACTGCAGCCCTGCGGATGTTCATGGAACTTGGAATGGTTCAGAAATTTAAAATTGACTACGAGGTAACCATCTGCGCTGCAAATATCTGCTGCTCTTGTCTTGGCACTGCTCTGTCCATTTGTACACATTTAGTAGCCCTGCTACAAATTGCACTTTGAATTTCAGACGCTGTGTAGGTGGCTTTTGACGGTGCGGAAGAACTATCGAATGGTCTTGTATCACAACTGGAGGCACGCTTTCAACGTCTGCCAGCTGATGTTTGCCATGTTAACTGTGAGTACCCAGCCACACAGCCCCCAAGAGCTTTTACTGCCACATTGCCTAACCTGTCTAAACATCTTCCAGCATTCAACTTCTTTTCTAGTTATTATGCTACTCATTTCCAATAGCAAAGCAGACAGAATTTACTCAACTTAAGGCAGCACATATTTGGCAAAAACTTATAGTGTTTTAGTGACAGTGGTATCATAGGCACATTAAAGTGACTGAAAACAGATGGCAGTCTTGGAGTGCTCTTGTTATTACAGATCTTGATCTTACGAAATGTTTTTCTTTTGGAGCTCTTTGATTTGACATTTATTTCAAAATCCTAATTGGGAAGTACAAAACCAAGGATTAGAATCCCAAAGTATTTATTATGTTGATATTTATTATCTCCTTATTCAGCTTACTCTAAATAGCTTAAGAAGATACTGCCTCAAAACATTTGAAAATTATCTTCCAGCATAGTGATCTAAGTGAATCTCGAGCCTTCACTGGACATTGTTAACACTTAGGGATTTTATTAGCATCTATTTCCAGCATACAAATAAATTCTACTGAAATTTAAAGTAAATTCTGCTGAAAGTACCACTAGAACAAGCATACTGCTCTCTGTCCCTACCCCACAGCAACCTCAGTGCAGGAAATAACCCCTGTTTGGCTAGTTCATTATTGTAAATGTAACAACAAAAAACTCAGGGGTCCTGGATGCCAGAACTTTGCGTGTTGGACAAGAAAAAGAGACTCTGACTTCCCCTAGCAGGTGAAGATGTCATTCTAGAGCTTGGTCAGTCCCAGCAGGGTGGGTGTGTTTTTGTGAGCATTGATGGAGGCACAGTGAAGCTGTACCACGCACCATGAGACAAAGGAAGGGAAGACATCCAACGAGAGAACCTCTTCCTCTGGGCATGAGGCTGCTCAGCTGCGCAGAAGGAACATTGTCTCAGCAGTTCCTTGCTGATGCTCTCTAAGGAAATTCGGTGGTAAAGCCTGGGTGTTGGTAGTTTTTATGGTTTTATAAACTTGACATGCTTTTTTTCCCCCCAGTTTTAGACAAAGAAAAAGCATTTTACTCTGATTAATATAGGCAAAGGCGGGCAGCACCGCTGGGTGTGAATTACAGTAATTTCTGCCGGAGGCTGCGGGGGCGGGGAGCCCCCAGCCCCAGCAGTGACACCCCTAGGTGGAGCTCCGAGGCCAGGTTTGCGGCACGCTGCTCGGCCGGTGGGACCCGGCACCTCCATCCCGGCTAGCGGGGCCCGCCCTGGGGCCAGCAGAGGGAGAGCGGGGCCCTGCTGCTCCAGCCGCCTGCCCGGCATCCACCGACAGATGCTGTGACCGTGGCTCTCACAGCGTAATTTCAGAGCCCTTTCAGCAGTCAGCACAGGGGTGCAACTGTCTGTGAGCTGTGATCCAGCATTTTTAAGCCAGGTTTGCTTCCTTGCCCACACTCCTGGTAATAAACTGAATGAGCAATTCCGTGTGCAGGGCTGGATGTGAGTGGCCACAGCACTGGAGTCTCCCTCCACACATCCCATCCCTCTTTGCTCTGGCTCTGGCTGAGAACAAAGTTCAGTGCATGATCTGTCTGGTCTGCTCTCCCTTCCAGATACTGGAAGATTCATTTTGTGCAAAAAAAGACACAAAAGAGAAACTTGACATTAGTAATAATCCAAGGCTTGCTCCTATTGCATTTGTCTTGGGGATACCATCCAAGTTAGCGTGTGCCTTTTTTTTTTACTGGTAAAAAGGAGGAAAATTCCTAGACAAATCCCTTGAAGGGCTTATCAGAGCCCTTCTCTGCTGCTCAAGAAGGCAGTTATTGCACCTTATTTCTGATTTCTCCATGACAGTGAGCGATAAAGACTGCCCCACAAATAGAAACCAGCAATTCTATTTTAGGGCACTTTCAGGTAGGATTTACCATAGTATAGTCATGTCTAACGTATAGTGCAGTAGCCTCTAAGGCCCCACCATACTCCCACTGAATGCACAAGGAAAATTCAGCTGTGTTGAACAAGCCAAACAAGAGAAATTCAACAAAGAGTAGACCGTTGTTTCACTCCTGGTAAACTCAGCCTTTTGCATATCTAAAGCATGTTCCTGTATGTCTAAGTATGCATTCTCTCTTCTGAACAATCATAAGGCCAGTTCTGCAAACCACAGTTCTGTATTTCAGATGCCCAAGAACTCTGAAGACAAGCACTGCAGCAAGGCTGCTGCTCCAAGTTAAGGGAGTACCTGAGAGTAAAGTGCAAATCAAGCCCAGGCTTCATTATCAGTGCCTTTGCTAACACAGTTCACATTGATACTTATTTCAAAGGGCAAAAATGAACAAGTAAGCAATACCAAATTAAAATCCCATCTGGTGTGCTAATAACAAAACATATAGATGTGGGGCAAGGTATAATGAATGCAATTCATTTCCTCACATGAAAGAATGACCTCCATAACTCACTAGAGACTCTGCCACTCATGAGTTATGGGTCATTCCTTTTCTGGTGAAAATAAATTTTACTGCACCATCGTCTATAGCCATGTATTTTTTTTTCTCTTGTAAATTCAGAAGTGGGGAAATGTAATCCTCTGTTTACTTGCATTATGTTCAAAGAAGATATCCCCTTACTGTAGTATTGTTTTAAATGAAATCTTTTTTACTACGTGACATATGCTATATTTCTTTCATATATTCAGTGACTTTTCATTAAATAAAATGTGGCATTTATTTTTGAGATATTGCTACTGTTAATAAATTCCTTAATTGGTTTCCCTGCACTGGCAATACAGGTTGAATCCTTGAATTTAATCAAAGTTTGGATTACACTAAAGAATATTTATTACAACATCAATTTCATATTATAAAACTTCCCTTTTAAGTTATTTTAACTTAGCCATGAATATTTTCTCTAGACTGAAACTTGACACATGGTGTGTTGTCAGTTACAAACTATTTTTAATCCCTTTTTATAAATAGTTCTTTATTATTTTTTGTTATACAAGAGCTATGTTTAAAAAAATAAAAAGAGAAAACACTATTTTTAGAGGATTTTTTCCTAACTGGGTAGATGTTACTGAAACTAAAACAGCAATGCTGCTAGAAGTCAGGTGAACCTCTTTCCTAATATCCAGGTTATTCTGTACACTGGTGAATTCTACACAAAATTATTTAATCTTTTTTCCTTCATGCTTGATCATCTTTTCTGCTGTGTAAACTTTAAGGAATTAGAAAGCTTTCGTAGCAAGTCTTGCACTTCCTCAATTCCCACTGAAGTGCATTCCTGAGCACCTGGGGGAGCTTGGCTCCCTGTACTGTTTAACTGTGGCCACGTTTCAGACTGTCTAAACAGAGGATACTTAGATTTGAATGTGCATTTCTCTAAGTAGAATTTGAGGTCTTTGGGGTGAATAGCAGAGCTTTCACAGAGCATTGCAGCAATTTACTGGTGTTTCTGAGTGTAAGTTCCTACCAAGGAAGGGCAACAAGTCCCCTGTATCACTTAAACTCTCTTCTTGCTTGTGGGTGAAATTATGCCCCTTTGAAAATCAATGATATTTGGGAATTCTTACATGGTGTTGGTGTTCAGCCTTGGTTTGGTCCTCCGATACAAATATATTTTGTATATCTTGTCTATCATTTCCTTTCATGCTAACTAGACCATGTGGCTAATTGAGGAGTGTCACTGGAGACTGACACTGTGAAAAGACAAGTGTTACAATTTTCCAGCTCAGCCAGTCATTTTTGCAGGTATTATACCCTTCTGCTTCTGAAGAACCAGGTTTCTTCTGCCATGGGTAAGAGGCAGAGCACCAGTGGAGCCCCACAGAGGCTCTAGCACCTCCTCCAGACAGGATCTGTTCAGGATGCTTGAGGTTAACAAAAGCAGTAAGTGTTTTTTCTCTGCCATGAGCCCATTCAGGCAGGAAGACTGCTATGACAAGTGTCCAAGAGGAGAAGCATAGTGATAAAAAAATGTATCTAGGATGAACTCCCCCATTCACATGGTCATGTTGGAGCTGCTTGTAGGGAAATTCATTGCATCTGTTTTCAAATGCCTCTCCCAAATTCAAGTGGGTATCTGCAGCAGAAATTTGAGACATTTCCTCTTTAAAACGTGCCACTTCATTTCAAAGTGCCAGATTGAAAAATAAATTTAATAGTTCATAACAGTTCCACAGAGTATATTTTATCTGGGTTCTTTTAAAGAACCAACTTAACATGTCACCTATCTCTGATAGTAGGGATTGACTAAAATGGTCATCTCAGGATTGAAGAAATCTTTCTAAGTACTTCTCTAAATAATAATTGTATCAGTTTAGTTTTGGGGTTTTTATTTCTCTGATTAAAAAATCCAGTTCCTGTCTCAGTTTGCAGTTACTGGTATTTGTTTTCAGCTCTTTTTGCCTTTAGTGCCTCCTGGCTAGCAGAGAAATGGCATGCTGGAAATGCAACAAAGAGATAATAACAGATCACTCCAAGGACATTATCTATTCTGCTAACCATCTGACATACAGCAGGGAATAGAATATGACAATAAAGCATTTATCTTCTCCTTACTGAAACGTTCATGGTATCAAAACAAAGTTGACTGCTGCTGGATGGACTAACATTACTTATCCCTTTTGCTACTGATAGTTACAGCTGCTATTTTTTTTTTCTGCTCTCAGACAGCAGGATTTCAGGAGATTCTAACTGAAATTGAAATTTTAGCTTTGATTGTGGGATGCTTGTGTCACGACCTTGACCACAGGGGAACCAACAATGCCTTCCAAGCCAAGTAAGCTTTCTAATTCTTACTATTTTAATTTGGTTTTCTTCCACAGGAGAGCAAAAGGTGACCAGGGTAAAGAATGAAGCATTAATTTCAAGCCTTCTAGGCCAAGGCCAAGTACTCTTATTCCTGTGTGCAGTGAGGGACTATCCATCTTTATAATTCTCTGTTCCTTTAAGTAATTGCTGGCTTGTCCTTTGTAGCTGGCTGTTGAACTGACACCACATATTGAAATGTGGTGCCAAAACTTGATGTTCTTTTCAGGCTCAGCTGTTATTGATTCTGGTTTTCAACCCAGGAAGCACCTAAATTGTCTGTCTGGGTTGTTCTTGCTGACTGGGGTGCATGGCATTAAGCAAAACCTTGTTCTGCTATTGCAAAGAAAAGCAAATAAGTGAAACTGAAATAATGCTTTCACAGAAACCAGGCTGCTGCCCTCAGGCACAGTGAAGTAGAAGTAGGTTTGCAGAAGGTTTAAGAGTGGTGCTTCTTACTGTGTAGGTAAGGGAACTCCTTAAACTGAAGTCAAATTCACTCCAAAATCTGCCTTCTCTGAGATAGGAGGGACAACAGAAAATATCCCCAGCAACATCCTGGCCAAGCTGAGAAATAAAGCTGCCAGACACAGAGATTCCTTCAAATCCCATGTTGTTTTCTTCACTCCCCAGTTCCTCTACAGTCAGAATACAATGCCCCAAGGCATGACTGTCCTGCAGATCCCAGTGTGCATTTGTAGCTTTTTTTGTTCTGCCTCACTGCTAATCCTCCAGTGTGATAGGGAGTGGTCAAATGGCTGTCCAGAGATATTTGAAAGGCAGAGCGAAGCTTTATTAGCCTATTTTGTCCTACTTTTGCAGAAGTACTCTGCTGCAATGTGTGTATGCAGGGGCTGCTGCATTTCTGGGGGCAAGTCACCTCAGAGACCATCACTCAAACTGATGTTTCTGATGTTCACTAAGCTGCCATTTCCTGAGGTATTGGTGTTGCCATACAATCTCAATGAAACAATGACACTGTCTGGATCTTCAATCACCATAGCAGGGAAAATCAATTGCAGTGCTCAAAAGACAGAGCTCGTGGTGCAAAGGTTACCAAGCACTGCTAGATGCCTTTTTGCAGTTGAGTCTTGAAGAGAATCAAAATAGACGAGACAAATGGGAAGGAAGCTCAGCTGATTGATGTTTATGTTCCCAATTTACAAAAAGGAGACCTAAGATTTACATCCTGGCCATTTTAGGCTCTGATTAAATTAACCACTTCTCTGCTGTACCATTATACCAGAGTATCTTTTGTGCAGAGGGATGGCTGAGTTAAAGGTACAGGGTTCAGCATTAGACTGCTATCACTCATACTTGTTTGACAACAGAGTACAGAGAGGAGGCTACCATTTTATGACTCCATAAAGAAACTGCTGAAGACATTTAATGAAAGACAAACATTACCACACATGTATAAAACATCCCTGAAAACAGAAGCTGGAGTTTTCATAACACTAACTATGATTTATTCCTCTAACCTGACATAAATTTAAGCATCACATTTTCCTATTTTATCTTCAGTATCCAATACTGCTGTTCTGTATGATGAAGGTTCAAGAGGTATATGATGGAGGCAATATCACAGTTGTCTCAAAAGGCTCTGTTATATATGTCAATATCACATTCTCTAGGGATGATGTTTCCTGGACATCCTTTTCTCTCATATAGCTGCATCTGATAATTAAGTATCAGTATGGTGCAGTTTTATGGCATATGCTCCTAGGAGACTCCTTCTGTCTCTAGCATAATCTCTTATTCTCATTTCTTTGGAAAGAAAGCCCATCTTGTCACTTTAGGCTGGGTCCCAGAAGTGAAGTACTTTTCCTGAACCACTTCAGTACTTGGTGAACAGTAACCACTCTGACAATCCAGTCCCATTCTCTGCACTTCCCAGCGATTTGCAATTTTATAATCTTATTCTGTGTATTTTTGTCCTTTAAACGTAGAAAACCGACCTGCTCTGTTCATTTTGAATCTGATCTTGGTTTAGACAATAAATGTGACGAGAAAATACATTCTAGAGATATGCTAAGCTTTACTTTTATATTCACTGCTCACACTTGTAGTTTTTTGTTTACCTTAGTATTTGCAATTGGGTTATTTGTTGTTGTGTTTTCGGGTTTTAATTTAAGAGTTTGTAGTTGGCCATTGTAAGCCCTTCTGATTATGTCTATTAAGAATTTAAAATAAAAGGTAGCAGGGGAACAGCCAATCCCAGCTCAAGGACATTAACTTGTGTCTTTACTGTGCAGTTCTCTGTCTGTGCTGTTGCTGAGGCACTTTGAAAGCTGCATTACAAAATTTCTTGTAGTTCCAGAAAAATCTTTATTCAGCTGGCAATATTTAGCAAAGACTGGAACATAAATGTTTCGTATTTGGATTTAAATTAGTATTTTGATCTCATCAGCTGTCTTAAGTGAGGTTGCTGAAGTGGAGGTGGAGAATGTGGCTACGTGCTTTTGTCACTGAATTGTCTGTGAAACCTGCTTCGTAAGCAGACGAGCAGGATTTGTTGACTTCCCATGTTCTGTTTCAGGAGTGGATCAGCCTTAGCTCAGCTCTACGGCACCTCTGCTACCTTGGAGCACCACCATTTCAATCATGCTGTCATGATTCTCCAAAGTGAGGTACAAAAGCATTACTATTAATCTCACTGTAAGCTGTTGGGCAGTTTCAGCTGGAGAAAGGAAATACCATGTACAGTACCTTTTTAATGCCCTCTCCTTGAGGAATTATTTATTGGTTACCACAAAGGTCACAACTAGCACAAAATTAAACAACTACAAATGCTGATCACAGAGCCCAGAGATTATATCTGTCTCAATCAGCAAGGGGCAAGGAGAATACATCCTAATCATATTGTCAGCTTTTCTCACTCTTCTTACATATATCCTGTTCAGTGGTTTAGAGGTAGCTGAAAGAGGTCCTTACCTTTCTCCACAGGTGTCATATTCAGAGTATCAGAGCCATCCTTTACTGCACCAATTTAATTTCTTTGGCAGCCTTTCTGTAATCAGTATTTTTATGATTTTTTCATAATTTAATACACTTTTTAAAAATTAAAATCAGTAATCTCATGCTGTCCAAAGTATATTAATTGCTTTGCAGATACCTGGGAAGACAGAGCTCTTGCCTAGAATATCTTGCATGTAACACTACACAGCACATACTACACCATGGAAGAATGGACTTGGGAGTCCTTTAAAAACAACAGATGCATTTTCTTCATTTACAGAGATTGGTTGCTACAAAATGCATTTGGTAAATAGAAAACCAAAACTGCTGTTCATGGGGCACAATTGGAGACCATAGCCTGATCTGCAGTAACTTCTGAAGAGATCTGGAATGTCTCGTGATCACAGACATATGGGAACAGGGTGTTGGCTTTACCTCTGTGTACACTGCCAGGGAGATTTGTCACGGAACTGCACCTCCCCAGACCTTATCTCATATATGTCCTCATACCATCATGATTATAGTAACCCTGTTGCTGGAAAATTCTTGGTTTTAAGGGCATTTTAAACTTCCTAAGCAGTAGATGGCAGTGCATACTGAATGTGGGCATTACAGACTAAATATCAGCAAAATAAGACTCTGGTTAGAAAGAATTTCAATATTTTTGTAGGTGATTAGGAAAAAAAAGACCTGTAATACACTTATGTATGCTAATATATGTGACTATTGTCAAAAAGATAATTTCTTAAGCTTACATTTAGAGTTTTTCATTAATTTCATTTCTTTCATCTTATTTTCTTGAGAATTTCACAGAGGAATTGAAGGATAGAGATCATATTGGTCCCTCTTGTTTTCAGAAATCCAGTTACAAAAGAACTTTCCCCCTCTCAAATAGCAACATCAATAATTAATTTCTTTTAATTTTGGCCATAAAGCATCTTTCAAATTCTTAATCCACAATCCCTTAAAAAGCAACCAGTTGGGCCCACAAAGGGTGTTTAAATTGCATATAAAGTTGTGGTTCTTTAGTCCACAGAGGCAATGGCTGTATACACTGTAGGGCAAGACAGTAATGAGCAGAGTGAGCAAATGGGCTGCTTTGAATGAAAAACTGATTTAGTGTCCTTGACTGCTCTAACAGCAGTTTGTGTGCATGCAAGCAGCAGCACAGATAAATCTATTAGGATCACTACTCAAAAGCTCCAATACACAGCTCCCCAAAACATTTAATAAGATGAGAGATTGAGATGTATCCATAGTTTTCCCCCATAAACTGAGTCTGTGCAGGGTCAGAGCAGAGAGTAAATCTTTACCTGACAGGCTATCATTTCAGCAGAGTTTAGAAAAACATACCAGGTGCTTGATAACAATCATCAACTCTTCTGCCTCAATGTAATCTCAGCAGTATTAATATTATTATTTCATCATAGTTTTGCCATGAATCAGAAATGGCTTGTGTTACAGGGCAATAGTAGACTAACAAGTTAGAAAACTTTTTAAAAACTGTATTGATTGTTAGCCCTTTACCTCTTTTATCTCTTTCATTATAGGGTCACAACATCTTTGCTAACTTGTCCTCTAAGGACTACAGTGACCTTATGCAGCTTCTAAAGCAATCAATATTGGCAACAGACCTCACTCTGTATTTTGAGTAAGTATTGGCATTTCTGGTATTTGATGAATGAAAATTCAGAGAACTTACTCTAATGACCTATTAAATACCAATAAGGATATATAATATGGGAAATTAGTGTTCAGCTATGGTTGAAGAGGTTTAGTCCAATACTTAGTATCTTTTAGACTAATAGATATATCTCACATGTCCAAATAAGCTTTACTTTAATGTGTAACATGTCTGTATCAACCAAAAGCAAGTGAAATCTTAGGTTTATACTTCAAAGCAATCCCAGGAACCAGTTGCAGCTCAGTTCCATAATTTTTCTGTCCCTTCTATGATCATTTCTTCAGGCACATAGAAAATCAATGATATCTGAGAACTCTTTTCCACCATTTCAGCATCTCTAAACATTTGTGCTATGAAATATTGTATTTAGTTACAGACCCACTTACAGAGGTAATAACGGAGACACTCTGCCACTTTGAAGACAGATTATGCCAATTAACATCACATGATGAGAATAGGTCTTAAAAAGCTTAACTGTGGAGAAGTACTAGGATCTCTCTTACCCAGTTTTCTTCCTTTTCCTTGTTTGCAAGTCAAATCTCAAAGCAGATTTCAAGTTGGTCCTGTATTTCAAATATTGTTAATTATCACCAAGTTCATCCCACTGAGGATGTGTGGGAGGATGCACGTAGTCAGAGCAGTGATAGTGTCACCATCACAGTGCACTTCTGACATCTGGCATTAGCCTGTGGCTGACTTAGGGGCAGCAGTGCTGACAGATGTGCAGTTTCAGTGCACTGCCTTCCAAGTCATGACAATAAGACATCCTTAGAAATTTTTGTTTGGTGTCAATTAGCATTCTGTCCTGTCTGTCTTTCTGCCATGTCTCAAGTGAAATGATTAGAGTTGTACCAGGGGAAATTTAGCTTAGATAGCAGAGAAAAAAAATTCACTGAAAGAGTGATTAGAAAGTGGAATAAGTTGTCTAGGGAGATGGTGGAGTTACCACCTCAGGACGTAATAAAGAGTTGTCCTGATATGGTGCTTAGGAGGAATATGGTTTAGGGGTGATTATGGTGCTGCTGGGTTGATGGTTGGACTGGATGACCTTGAAGCTCTTCCATTCTGTGAGATACAAGGACCATAGCTCCTCTTGTCTCATTGTAAATAAATGCTGCAGAAATGTTTTGTGCTCTCAAAGAGGAGATGAGTGACAGGGACTTAGAGGACAGTTGCCCTGGCACAGCTCCATATGCTCCCCCTAGCCAAGATCCTGGAGATCCTGGGGGAGCCAGAGGGGGCTCACAGCAGTGCCTTGCGATAGACCCTGTTCAGACCCAGATGTGATGGAGCTCTCTTCCCTGCCTGCCTTAAGCTGAAAAACTCTGTGGTCAATTTGTTTGTCTAGTTCTTGTGCAGAGAAATAATGTCCAAAAGGGACATAACTGAATTTCAAGATTATTTTTTCTTACTTGCATAATTGATTTTTCATGCTGCATAAATCAGAAGACTTTTAGCAAATGAGGCCTTTTACTCAAAAGTCTACAGATAAATTATTTCTTCCTCCTGTGTTACTACAGTTCATTAATGAGGTGGTAGCCATGCTAGTTTATTTCCAGAAGTGCCTGAAAATCACTCTCTAGAAACATTGGTGCTTTACATTTCCTAAAGCTACCTTATGTGAACAGGTGTTTCTACACAAGTACCTAATTTGTTTTTCAGTTTGCTACATCTTCAGTATTTTTGTAGAGTGGGGAATTCTCCTATCAGTAATCTTAAAATTACTGAATCTAATGAGTACAAGCTCCAGGTATTAAAACAGCAACAAAACTGTTGCAGAGCAAGACTTTATGACCTTCTCAAGGCATTACTTTTATACAAACAAACAAATAGATGACTCTCACTGAAAGATCAGATGGGAAATATATTGGATTTTAGTTTATAATTCTACATAACTACACTTGTAGATAATACAAAAAGTAAAAGCATGAAGCCAAAATGAAGTTTATAGAAATTCATCCAAATGATGCCATGAGCCAGTGGGCTGTAGAGCAAATGAATTTGTTATACATAGGAAAACAACCTCCCTTTGAGGCAAAATGCAGCCAGAGTCAATGTTACTCAAAGACCCTGGAAAACTGTTATAATTCAGTTTGTTTCTGAAATTCTGCCATATTATATTTGCTTATTAATAAAAAAACCTCATCATTTTGGATACCAAAACAAAAAAAACCAGAAGGAAATGCTAAATTGTTTCATCATACATAGCTGCTTTCCTCTGGTTCAGTCCTGCCTACACTGAAATGTCTCTATGGAGCTGGACTACTACTTCTGTATCCATTTAAATAGATTTCAAAGAAAATCTTAAAGCTTTAAACCTAACATAAGTGTTGTCTTAACTAGCACGAGTTCTAAAATCATTATAGTACAAGGATTTCATATCACCAGAGCTTCATACCTCCTCGATGATTTCTCACAGGCAGCTCCTCTAGGCACTGACTGTTCCTGGTCCTTGCAGCAGCCATCTGACTCCAGAGCCCACCAATCCACTCTTTTATACCACTGTTCTCATTGGCTACAGGTGTGGCCTGTTAAGATCAGGCCTGCTTCTAATCTTTAGTAATTGGTCCAGCTGCAACTCATTGGGGGATAAGATTCCCTTCTATACCACCTTCATTTACCCACACTGTATCCCCCTACACATAAGGCCGTGAGATTCACATTTTCAGTTACTGTTTATGGATCTCTACATTTTAAATTTGAATATTTTAGGTTTTTGGGGTGTCACCTTCCTGTGCTTTCAGCTTAAAACATTCTTGTCTGGTTTTTGTTCAGGAACATATAAATTTCTCAGAATATCCAATACTTCAAAATGAAATATTTTATTTCCCAAAGTATAAGGGATTAGATATCATCATGCAGTCATTTATAGCCCTCTTCCAGCTGCTGAATGAAATCCATTACAGAAAGGCCCTATAGTATAACCATGATAGGCAGGCACCAGAATAATACAACCTGCCCCACACAATGTTCTGGAACAGAGTTTCTGGAAGTGTGCATCTCCTTGTATGCAAATATGTACTAGCTACCATGAGACTGCACTGTCAATAATCACTGTCCAAAATTTCAGTCTAGTTGAAGTCAATGTAGAAAATACAAGACTGCAAACTCTTTCCTGTTGAGGAACCTAACTACATTTCCTCTTGACAAGTCTCATATGAAATGGGGCATTGCACTGTTGCTCAGGATGTAGGTATTTATTTGCTTTCCAGCTTTGATGCTCATTTGTTGTGTCACTGGGGGAAAGCTGCTCCAAGTTTTTGTACCTCAGCTTCTGTTATATCTTGGGCAGGATCTATTATATACTGTAGTCACATTGCAAGCAAGAGCTGCTTGGAGTCTCAATGCCATAAAAGATTACAGATTATAATGAATCAGAATTTTGATTCTTAAAGGCAACAACCAAGCATTAATATGTTCTGTCCATCTCACGTTTTGTCCCTGTTTGAGAACATGAAGAAGGTGTGAGAAGACAAACCATGGGACTAAGCAGGGAGACCTAGTGTCCAGTCTGTAAGAACTATGAACTCAAGACAGCAGCAGCTCCTGTGTGTCTCTGTTTCTTTCTGTGTGCTGGAAATAACAGGAATTGCACAGCTCTGAAAAACCCTTCAGGATATAGAAGTAAAAACCATTTTGCAAGGACAAGAAAACAGAAGCATGTGTGTATTTCTGGGGTGTTTCTATTGTCTGTCTGTCCACTGCTGTAGGTGAACATTTCATGCTTCCATGGAAGACTGAACATTTCAGAGCCATTCATTTCCTTATTTGTGGAGACCATAAATCCAATATTGCTTTTACTAGGCAACTGTGACATTGATAACAGACATTTATAGAACGTGTTCGGAAATTAGTATGTTTCGCTTAAATGGACTGTCAGTGTAACGGCCTTAACAATAATACATGAGGTGCAGTGATTCTGTATCACAGAGAACTGTGTTTCTGCTGCAGTGCTGCCCTGGAAGTGTCTTATTTCCTTCTCTGACAATCTGGTTTTTTGCAGGAGAAGGACCGAGTTTTTTGAGCTTGTCAGTAAAGGTGGTTATGATTGGAATATAAAAAACCACCGAGAAGTATTTCGGTAAGCACCGTTTTTTCTTGCTTTCTGCTTATTTCAAAGTGTAACCATATTTGTTAAAGGTATTTCATGTATTGTAGACTGGAGGCTTAGAATAACAAGAGAAAGTATCTTGTTTTAAAAATACAATCCATGATATGAAATACATGGTATGATTTTTCAACATTAGCAAACAGCTGTGATTAATCAATGTGACTTCACCTTCTCCATTTCTCCTACACACTTAGTCCTGTTTTCTTCCCTTTCTCCCAGCCTCACCAGTTCCTGCTCAGCCCTTCTGCTCTTTTTCCAGAAAGCATCAATATTCTGCCTCTTTACACAAAGATCTTTCCTGTTTCCCTGATCCCTCTTCCTTTTATCTGTCTTTTTTCACTACCCATGCGTTTCTCTGCTCTTCCAGTCTGTACCTGGGAATTTTCATATACAGAGTACCCTTCCAGCCCTCAGGAATGCCCTGAGCATGCATCCTCTTGAAAACCTCAGACATTGTGGGTGGTTTGAGTAGATCACACTCTGTAGACAATAAAATGTGTGTATTTGCATATGCAGGCCTGGTTATGTCTCATTTTATCTGAAATTTCATTAAAATTCTGTTATCTTTTGGTCTTTTGACAAAATATTGGCCATTTTGTATTTTCCATACCATTTCACCCATTCCTAATTTTAGATTCAGGCAATATATTTGATGCTTCATTTTCAGTGCCCTTGTTCTTCATTTAAACTTTCTTAGACTTTTATCTGCATCATGTACTGTACATAAACGCTTTCTACAGCTGAACGGTTTCCTTCTCCTAATGCATATAAAACATGGTTGTAGCTAGATATTAAACTACAGTGGAACCATATAGCTCACAGTAAATCTTCGATTTTTATTGTAGATGAGCAGTAGAAACTGCTTAAACAGTGTCTGGGATGCCTCCTGTGATTATAGGCTCTCTTGCTACACCAGTCACTTACAAATAGGCATATAAATTAATCCAGTTGCAGGTGTTATTATGTAATAATACCCTTACTTATATCATGTGAAGCACATGCTTTCTAATATATTATAGGTATTAATGTAAGTAGTGTTAGAAGTATTGCAAAATTAGCAGTTACTCCCTTGCAATATCATTTCTTTTCTAGTGTGCCATGCAGAATACCAAAATTCATCATCCTATGACCTGCAACACATTAGGGTTCTGAGGCACAATTGTAATGTAAAAGCCACGCTGATGGCTAAGATTTCAAACATGTCATTCTTTTCTAGAGGAAAAGAAGGTGCCAGGGCTGCCATTTTATATAGGTATTATTTATTTATGCATCCAGAGCAGAATTGTTTAGAAATTCAACAAAGGTTGATTCAGCTTGTATTGTTCATTTCTGTTTTTCAGATCAATGCTAATGACAGCCTGTGACCTTGGAGCTGTGACCAAACCGTGGGAGATTTCAAGACAGGCAAGTCATGATTAATAGCAGGGCTGGGAGGAGGCGGGACTGGCAGGACAATATTCCCAGGGCCCTGGCTTACAAGGGACCAAAACTGGAATCAATTTACAGCGGTATTAATGCTATAAAAAAATAGCAGGGGGTTTCTGCAAAAAAAAGGTTTATTGCGTAATCGTTCTCTGTACACATGCTGCTGTGTGCATCTGGCTTTACAGCCTCTCCTCTTACTAACATTTTAAATCCATACCCAAAAATGGATGGATTAAACAAAAAAGGCATTTAGCCACGTATAGCTGCATTTACTTGTTTCATCCCAAAGTTCTCCTTGGCAGTAGGAGGGTCTTCCCTAAATCAAAAATAACAACAGATTATCTGCAAATTTTCATTTGCATAAAATCTTCAGTAGATATGATAAAAGAAATGTGCTCATTTTCTTAAGAATGTTGCAAAACTCTGAGTGTAGTATAGGACTTTCTTTTACATCCTGTACCTAGAAACCAACAAATAAAAATTCAGAGTTCTGCTGCTGAGTAGGCTCTTTAGAAATATATGTAAAAAATAGATCCAGCATTGGCAAACGGGTACAGTATAAGAAAGCAACCTGTTCCAAAACTTTTGTCCTTTGCCCCATGATTTTATCTCTTCTAGATATCTTTCTCTACCCAGAAACCATCCTTAATATTTCCAGTATCCATGCCAGTCATTCTCTGTCCTTCAGTGAGGCCCAGAACAAGCCAGTAGAAGACAGACTGTGTCAGGTTTTGGAGGAATTGACAGCATCAAGAAGCAAACAGAAAATATACCAATGCAGCTGGATTTGGGTACACAGCTGGAGGAAGTTTGGTGTACCAGCAAGTAATAGTTACAAAGATGGGGCGGAAAAGAGAAAACTAGGCTAGATAACTAGAGATGCAGGAGCAGCCAGATTCCTTGGATAAGGAAGTATTAGAAGCTGAAAAGGATCTCTGGAAGTTAAATGCACAGCAACTGAATTAAAAAAAACATTTATGGAGGGAGGGCTTCACCTCAGCTCTCAGTTTTGCCAGGTGAGTCTTTTTTGTTTAATCAGCAGACTGTGACAACAGTTCTTGTAATGCTGTTGCTCTACTTGGCCAGAACATAGTCACCTCGTCTGGAAATCAGGAAAGCTGCTTCTATCCTGCAGTGGGAAATTGAGTAACAAGATTTTTCATTGCCACCTGGCCACTGCTGCAGTGTGTGCAATCCGTCCTCATTTTTCCTCCTTAACCCAGTTAGCTTCTGCATTTTCATTGACAGCCAAATGTCAGGAAGGGTCTGCTTTCCTAGTTGTGAATCTTTGTGCTATGCTGTTGAATTAGTGCTGGAGTCTCTGGCAAACTGGGATTTTTATACTTGTCACTCTTGAGGTCTACAGGTGAAAAGTCCCCTGCAGCTTAGTTATACAGGTTTACTTTATATTGAAAGATCCCATCTGGGATTTCTTGAAACATTACCCAATTGAGCAGAAGTGCTTCTAAGCCCACAGAGGCAAAACAGGAAATAGCTGAACCTTAACTGTGCCACAAGAAAAAAAACCAAACATATTTGAAAAAAGGGAATAAAGGCCAGATGTAAGATGGAAAAATTCAGGAAGAGAAGATTGAAACAGAAAAAGGGACATAAGGAGAACAGGATCTGAATAGCACTGAGGGATTGCGATGATACTATGCCTTGAATATTTTTATACAGTACACTTAGCAAACCCTTAATTGCTGGTAAGCTGTTAAATTATTCCTCTATCTGGAATATTGATCCAGAATTTTATTAAGATTTAAGAGTACTTCATAACATCACCTACTTCCAAATTATTTCGGTACTCCCTATTTCAACTGCAACAAGCTCAGGATTTGTGAACATTATCTACCATGCAGTTGCTAAAGGAAGAAATTTTGAGATTTTATGAAGTACAGGTTCTCTGCTTAGTTTACCCTCTTGTGCCTTGGCATTATGAAATAATTTCCTAGCTTAAAAGCAATACACTGGCATGACAGGAGCTTTAGTATATGAATGCCTCTTCAGTAGATTGGCTTCCAGGTTTTTTTGCATCCCAAAATGTCACATGTGCTTACGTTCAAAGCCTCATGAATGTAAGGAGTACAGTACTATATCAGAACTGCTTACTGTTTGACTTCCTAAAATTCCTCTGGTTTCCATAACTAAATTTATTTTTAAGTCTTGTCTTCTTCTAAAAAGCACAAACCTTTGCAGTGAATAGAACATCTTCATTCACAAAAGTCAGAAAGATGCATTCTAATTTCCAACCCACTACTTCTTGATTTTAAGTCAAGGTTATTATCACAATCTGAGCTTATACTTAGATATGCAGATCCTATATTGATGACAGTCATGGGGGAAAAAAAGGAAAGCCTAGTGGGGGAAAAAACCCTTTATGAATTCATATTAGATTAAAACAAAAGAGGTATTAGTTAATTAAGTTTCTTTGATAAGCAAAGTTGTTATTATAGGGCAACAGCCTGTAAATAACCAGAGACCTCTTGGATGTTTTACAAAGCATTTTTGCAAATGTAATAGTGGATGCCAACAAGAAGCTATAATTTTCTGGTTTGGTCTCATTTCTTGAGTAAGTTGTTATAACTGCATTGAGTGCTACCTTGGCAGTGCAATGTAATTCTCCAAGTCAATTCCCTGTCAAAAAGGGTTAAGTCTCTGTGCCTGACTATGGCTGTTTATACCCCTTGTATGCCCAGTTCAAAAAACTAATGAACACATGCCTGATGTCAGTCCTGTAAGTGAGATTATTCACTTCTTTGCAATTAAGCACAGGCTGAAGTCATGGTCTGAGCAAAAACTCATTATCCTAAAGATTGTGTAACAAGAACTCTAATCTTTTATCGTGATTTTTATTTTAGGCAGCTGAGCTGGTAACCAGTGAGTTCTTTGAACAAGGAGACAGAGAAAGATCTGAACTCAAACTCACTCCTTCAGTAAGTTTTTTATCATTTCTGAAATAGTAACGAATTTGAATAGAGGAAAAAATATCATTGGGCTCATTCAGAAAAATGAACTGTATTTTGTACATAAAGAGAAACCTTAGAATAAATAAAAGCTCTGTCCAATAAGGATATGCATTTATAACCATATATAAAATAGCTCTCCAGTCAGCACAGTCACTTTTGCCCTTTCATAGTCCTTGAGCCCTTTTACTCGTTTTCTGTATCTATTCCTAAGGTTATCCTATCAGTGAATTTTCTAAGCAGAAGGTGTTGGGTTTAATACATAGAATTGAAGTAAAAACTCACAGCTACCTATGGAAATCAAAATTGCCAGATTTTCTTTAAGTTGCAGCTGTATATCTGTGTTATTTGAAATGCATTTCTATAAGACACGTGTAAATATATGACTGTGACTGAAGGGATAGAATGGAATTGAGTGGAATAAAGCCAGATAGGTATAAAGTGTCAAACAAGAACCAGGAAAGTTTCATAAAGATTTTCACTGAACAATTAGAAGAGAAAGCCTTACCCAGGTTGAATAACTCAAAATGTTGAACAACCATTATCTGGAGGCAACAGGAGAAGAGAACAGAAAGTATTCTAAAGAATTTAACTGAGAGGAAGAGATCCAGCCCAGATTCATCACTGTTTTGCTGAGCTGCAAAACCCTATGTGAGAAAAGAGAAAATTCTACTCAAAGGTATCTGCTTTACATTCCTACAGGAGGTTACTTACCACCTCAACTTGAACTGTGGAGCATTTAATTTACACTAGAGAATTATAAACAAAAAACACATTCAGACTAAAAGTTTCAAAAGAGAATTGAAAATAAACGGTTTATTTTTCATGCCAGGCGAAGCAGTAGGAAGGCACCTGCAAAGACTGATTATGGTTTACAAAGTGTTCTGGTTGTGAGAATTTGACCATAGCTGCAAAGTGCTGGATGATCTGTCTGTAAAATACTCCAGTGTGATTAAAGTATGACAGTTTTGTTTCCTTCTCAATTCAGGCAATTTTTGATCGAAACAGGAAGCATGAACTACCCAGGTTGCAGCTCGAGTGGATTGATAGCATCTGCATGCCATTGTATGAGGTAATTTTTACTTACTGCTCCTGTAGAGTCCAGAGGAGATTGTTCTTGTCTCTCTAGGGAAAAAGAGTTAGCTTTCAGAGCAGCCTTCAAGGCTATTTGAACTCTTGTCTTACTTTGACCTTACCAAAAGTCTGAATTCCATTAAGAAATCACCAGATTCCCTGAATCTGTCTGTTATTATCTGTAATGTCTGTAAATTCCTCTCAAAGGTATAAAAGCTGATAGGGTTTATTATATTTGAGACAAACTGATTCTCATCATGGTGAGGTATGGAGCACTAGAGGGACAGTCTCAGTAGGTGCTGTCAAACATGTCCAAATCTATGCGGTGCAAAAGGAGACTCAAAGCTGAGCCTTTGCACTTTCTTCTGACCCTAAAGGCTCGGCCTAGAGTGCACCTTCCCAAACTGCTACAGGGCACTCTAGGCCAAGCCTTTAGGGTCAGTGATAAAACAATTTGTTGTTTGACCTGTGCTGTTTAACTCAGAGTTTAGTCTTTTAATTGTGCTTCTGCACAGACTGCCTGGGTGCTTGGCACATGGTGTGTAAATGCCAAGCAGTCCCTTATTAAGGCTAGAGATAACAACAGAACCATTAAGGTTGGAAAAGACCTCTAAGATCACCAAGTCCAACCATTAATCTGGCACTGCCAGGTTCACACTAAAGCATATCCCTATGCAGCACATCTACAGGTTTTCTGAACATTTCCAGGTACAGTGATTCCACCACTTCCCTGCACATCCTGTTCCAATGCTTGACCACCATTTCATGAAGAATTTTCTCCTATCAGAACAATGCTTCTGCCTTTTTAGATTAAACAGCTTCAGGATTTGACTGAAACAACACAGACTGCCTTATGCCAGCAAAGACTGACTGGCCAGTGTTATCTGAGAAAACAGGAGGATGTTCTCATTCAGCATCTTTGGGGAACTGCAGCAAGCTCTCCCTGTTCCCACTGCACCCTAAACTGCCCAAGACCTCAAAGCAATGAACAGGTCACTGATGACACAGAACAATAACAGCTCCCATGTTAACATCAAAATTATCAACTTGTGCCTGAATGTAGCTTCCCTACACACAAATAAAAATGGATTGGCAGTTCCTTTCATTTTATAGACCAGATATAAAACCTCTATCATACAATAAGGACACAAGAAGGCCCATAAGAAGGAAAATGTGCCCTTTCTGCTCCATACCTTGTGGCATCTGAGGCTGCCACCATGGAAATAATGAAATGACTACCCAGCAGCAATGGCAATTCCTGTTGTGACACGGAGAGCAGAACTTGTGTAAGCAACAAGCCAGGCTGCTGCTTTGCCAAGAGATCCTGTCCCTTTCTAAGGTCAGTCTTTGTCCTGACGAAACAAACTACAGCTACCGTTTTCAAACAATTAAGGCAAAACAAGCAGGGAAGAAGAATATACACCTATATTATTTAAAAGACCAAGAACATTTTGGACAATATGGGGGAGGGATGATGGACACTGATCTTGGACAGACACTCTTTAAAAACAATGTTCCTTTCAATAAAATAGCTCATATTGCACTAGAATGCATATTATACTAGAATTCATTCTTTCTAATAGCATCTCTAATCCAAAAATGTACAGTAAAGCAGGAAGAGCTGATAATCAGTCCATCCTCTGCATGAGAAAACTACATCTGAGCACTAAAGCTCTGGTTAGTTAGCTCCATCTTAGCAGGAGATCTCTGGGGAATATATTCACATCTGATTTCCCTGCTTTCCACTGTGTTTGCATCATGCTGTGCAGCCATTAGCCTGCTGCTCAACAACTTCAAAAAGCGACACCATCAAACCTGGAAGTCATAGCAGCACCAGCCTTAGGGGTAAACAGAAAACTTCATGCCATAGTATCACACTGCAGGAGATTCTCTCTTCAGTGTGGAGCCAAGTTTTAATTTTCATAACCAGCTTAATCAAACTTAAATACACATATCCCATCAGCAGAATATTCAGGCACTGTAAATCCACTGTTTAGGGCTGGCTGAACATTAAAACCCTGGCCATATCCTAGATTTTGGGTTGGCATATTTTTACATTCTTTGAAATTCTTGCCATTGCAACACATTGAGGGAACTGCATGTGGGGAGAGAACAGGTTATATCACTACAAATGCAATATAAAGAGATGGAGTGGCAGCTGATAAATCAGTAAAATATTTGTGGTACTATAGCTCACTACTACAGTACTTAGAAAAACCACATTTGAAAAAACCCACAAACATTTGACGCTTATTTTCATACCAAAATGACAACATTAAACCATAGAGAACAAAATCAAGGCTTTCCTATTTCCTTTTTTCCATGCTAGTGATAAGCAATCCTGAATCCATGTGGGATTCTATAGCATCCAGATCCCCAAAGGGAATGCTGAGGGGAAGGCACCAGTTCCTACCAATGCAGTTGCTAGAGCAGGACCTCATGCTGTGCTCTGTGTTATTTCACACACACACACAGAGCAGAGATCCCAGCAACCACTGAATACTGGCAACTCCCATTAAAGTGAGATCAGCAGAGCTCCCTGAAGTTGTCTTTGCTCAAAGTAACTCCCAAGAGCAGGCTATTCTTGGTAGCTGAGGATGTCTGAAGTACGCATACTGAACAAACGTCAGAGCCCAAACTTCCAGGAGTGGTCTGACACCCTCCCAGTGCCTCTCACAGTACCAGAACAAACTGCATCCTCTCTGCAGTCCAAGCTAATGAACTAGGCTACACCAGAGTGCCTGTGAGGAGTGGCTCGTCCTTAAAACAATATAGAAACTTTGCAGTAGATTTTAGTTATGGCTTTTCTTAGCCTTACCATTTTCCTCAAGTCTGAAACCTCCTTTGTGGAGATTTGGCTCTGCTTTCTACATTTCCTCAAGATAGCTCAAGACAACTCACTTGGAGGTGCAGCAGTTCTCCCAAGTAAAGGGTAGTGAAGTCTCCTTTATTGGGGAATATGGATCACAATCCTCTGCTTACCTGCCTAGGACTGTCCCTGAGTTTGGCCCCTTTTTGTGAGAAGGGTTACAAGTGACTAGTAAATCACCAAGATCTATGCAACTTCAATTAGCAGCCCTGTCTGGCTGCCCCTTGGAGTGCCCATCCCACCCAGAAGAAAGAAGGTCAGTGATGCACAAAATGTACTACACTGTAAGCTGCTGTAAAGACTGAAGGTGGATATAGCTATATATATATTTTTTTTTAAAAATCATATATGGAATTATGCACAGTTTTCCTATATCCAAGTGTCTAAATCAAAAACCTTTGTGCTTGCTCTGTAAACCTGACTCTGCTCCTGGCACAAGGTAAGCCACAGCTCTGCTCCCTTGCTCTCTCCCCTATCTGCTACTTGATGTAGGAATTAAGCCATCTTCAATTTCATATCTTTGTAATCAAATATATTTCCTTCACACTGTGGATCAAAGGTCTGGGAAGATAAAAGCATCCTAATTTTTTGTTCATTGCATTTTATTACACTTAGGATATTATAATTTTATTATTTACACTTTTTGTTACTTTAGTGATCCCAGATCAGAGTATTTTTATGTAACAGTGGAACTTTTGTCTTGAG
This sequence comes from Haemorhous mexicanus, assembly GCF_027477595.1. NCBI lineage: Eukaryota > Metazoa > Chordata > Aves > Passeriformes > Fringillidae > Haemorhous > Haemorhous mexicanus. Next base: position 22,401,589 of record NC_082348.1, on the reverse strand, counting down.
TAGCAATCCATTTACTCTGAATTTCAGATTTTAGGGGCTTTAGTTACACTTTACTGCATTACATTTGCTCTTCATTCAAAACTGATAGTAAAGAAAGCATTTATCAGTAGAGATGAGAAACAAGCTTATTAGAATAATAATTTCTAAAGAAAAATGCACTTTTCTGAAACTGTAGAGTATTTAAAACCTACTAATGTAGCTTTGTTTTGTTAGAATATCCTATAAAGAGAAAGAACATGCAACTAAAGCAGAAAATTTGAAGCATCCCACTGAAAATAAAACACTGTGGCTTTGGTGACAGCTGTGTTCACACAGAGAAAGTATTCTGTACCTATTTATAAATGTTCATGTAACAGGAAACGGAATTTTGATCATTAAGACAAATCACCCCTCTGAACCTCCACTAAAGAGATGCTAAGAGTTTCAACACTAACAGATTTCTCTTCTGGACTCTGTCATTTTTGTCTTCCTAAGACAGGATCAGCCACAGATTTTTTCCCAACTCAGATTAGATTTCTCTGTGGGGAGCACACAGAGTGGGAGAGTGAAGATCTTACTCTTTTAAATCACTATATTTCTCACAAACAACATCAAAGCTTCAGCGATTCACATCAAACAAAAGATGCTAACAGAAATCCAGCTCTGTTCAGGGCATTGTTAGGCAGAGACAGTAGCACTATGAATAGCAGGGCCAAAGGCCATGCACTCTGCTTCTGGGCAGATAAATACATAGTCAGGTAGTCAGTGACAATGACAGCAGCTATTTAAATTTAAGGGAGATGTCTTTGTGGAAGATAAAGCAGCTCATGGCTTTTACAACTTATGCGTGCCTGAGATTGCCCTGCTCACCTCTACCTTGGTGCTCCCTTGAACTGCTCCATTTTAGTGCTATTTTTAGAGCTATTCAAGATTTTCTTGGGTATTGAGAACTTCAAGCATATAATGGAATCTACAGAATTGAATTTGCATTACTCCATCCAGGATTCTGGGGGGAACCTGGGAAGAGTAGAAACATTCAGCCTAGCAAGTACTTTAAATGTTTTGAATAGAATGTGGAAGGACAGAGTCCTTCTTTATCACACTGTTTGAAGGACTTAGAAAGAAATATAATCACTCTGTCTGCAACTCCAAGAGCTCTGATATGCCTGCCTTCCTATAGAAGATAATGTCTGGCCTTGTAATTAAATCTATTTGTTATCTGTGATAATGTAGCTGCAAAAGCATATATTCTACTTGTAAACTTAGATTAAATGCACAGGGTGGCATAAATGGTGGAGCCTCTACAAAGCACAGAAAAAATACACAGAAGTCTTTAACAGTCATGGCTTTCTGTGTTTTAACTTCTCTGGTTCAAGAGTTGAGTTTGACACTTGAATTGGAAGTACATACACACACTGTGATTTTTTTTTCCCCCAAAGGTATATACTCTACTTGAAATTATTAGACAAGAGATTAATTCTCCTTCACAGAGAACGTTCTTCAACAATCATGCTTACACTGCTATATCCTGATGCAGCCCTTCCTCAGTTACCCCTTCTATCCCTTTCCCTCTGTCCTTCAATTACAATTTTGCATGATGAAATAACTGTATAAGAAATTCAGGGTTTGCACCACTCCTCTGAGAAGCCCTGCCTGTCCAGAATGGACTGTATGGCATGGCTTAGTCCTTACCCAGGCAAGAGTCACTGGATGCAACTCACACAATGACTTCTTCCTTCAGTTGTTTCTGTTCTGTCTATACAATTAGAAAAACCTCTAAATTTTTTAAACTAAACTAATTTTTTTTATCTGTATGAACATATTGGAAATGGTTTTCCACCATTCACTCATACCTGGGATTGTTGATACAAAAGTCAGGGCATTGCTCTTATATTTTAATTTAGCAACTAGTCAGGGGGCAGAGAACTCACTAGCTGTTCACCATGCACCTATATAGACAGTCCATGAAACATATTCATAAACTGTCAAGTGTTTTAACAAAAAAACAAAAACAAACCTAAAAAAATCAGGACTAAGGTGTTTGGAAAGATCTGTTCAATGGAAGCAATTTGATCAGCTCTGTGGGATTCTCATTGAAGCCAGCTTTTCCTTTGTAGCATGTTGAAGGAAGAAGAAGATAACTTTCAATAGATCCTAAAGAATACTGTAAAGATGCACACTTTTGGCAGGGTTTATTTCTGACATTTGATTTGGACACAGAGAATGGGAGATAAAGCATCTGTGCTTCCTGAGAGCACCTGGCTGACAAGGATTAGTAAGGCACATCAGCCTGGGATGCAGTTTGTGATACCAGGGATACCAGGGAGGCAGATCAAACAGATGTTGGCAGATCAAATTAGTCTCCCTCCCTGTTGAAATCCAGTGGGTAATATTATCCAAGGAAGAGCAGGTGCAACATATTCTGCTGTGTTTGTAAGAAGTTTGCTTCAGAGGAAACTTAATCAGGCCAAATGCCAGTGCTGGGGGAAGTTTGTGGCTAAGGATTATGTTAGGAATAAGGGTTTGGCCCAGAGAAAAGAGTTTTTTGGCACAGTAGAAGGATCTCTCTGTAGCCTTGAAGGAGGAACTTCAGTAGGTTTAGCACTTTCCTTGCTTTGTTTCTTGTCTGCTAATGATGAATCTGTATGAGGCCATCCAGAATGAATTCTGTGGAACTTGCAGAAAACTCAGATATTATCCCTGTAATAAAATTTCTGATAAGGTAACAAGCTTTACAAAATAATTTTTCTTACCTGTTGTCCTTAACCTTAAGCTTATGGCTGTTACTTTCTTACTAATAGAAAAGGTTAAGAAGAACTATACAAGAAAGAAAAAACAGGAAAAGAAGAAAGAATGATTTTATTTGCAATTTCAATTTAAGTCCATCACTGTTTCACAGTGTAATATGGAAAAGCATAGTTTTGGTGGTTTCAGAGCAAAGATTTTTTTTGTCTGTGACTATCATGAGCATCTTTTTTACAAAAGATACAAGGATCCTGATCCTCTTTTTCTGCTTCCTGAGAACAGGAAGGGTTTCATTTTGCCTTTGAAAATTAGAATAATATTTTTCCTATGGTTTTCATAACTTGGTGAGATTATTGATGCAACATTGTATTACAGTCAACAATTTTAAGAATTTACAAGTTTGTCCAAAATGTTTAGAGGAGGCAGCAGAAAGAAGTACTTTTTTTTTTCCTTCAGACAAGAGTACTTCAGCTTACTTCTGAGTCATTTTATGCCAAAACAGTCTCAGCTGAAAGGGCAGTTCATCAACAAAGGTATTCTTCTTCTATGGGAGAAGACAGAAAAACAAACATTTCCCATTGACTTCAGTGAAACTAAGCTTCACTAAAGGCTTTCACCCTAATCTGTGAGAAAAATTGAATCATTCATAACATTATAATTTCTGTTGCTGTTTAACTTAGAATTATCTGCCCAATGTGTCGTGAAGGACATGGCAGTCATGTATGGGAACATATATAAAGATCTGAGGAAGTAGATTGAAAAGTTGGCAAATAAGGTAGAAGAGACAGCCAAGAGAAGGAACTCAAATTGTACAGCAAATCTGAAAGAAGATGAATGGATAATTTAACAGCCATTCAGTTTTCAAGAAAGACAAAGCACAAACTACATTGCATCAGAAAAGGACTAGAAATGATGATGGATGAAACACTTCAAGTAAGTGTTTAACACAACAGAATCACAGTTGCCTGCAGAATTCCCAGCTGAGGGTAAATTCAAAGAATTAAATCGGCATATGAGACTGATATGATTTGAAGAATTTTTCAAAATCTATTTAATAGCAAGGCAGAAGACATTGATCAGCTACTTGGTTAAAATGTTGAAAGCAAAGGAGTTAGAAGCATTCTGTCTCTGGCATGCTCCAGATGTAGAATCAAAACCATGAACAGCAGAGCTAAAAAAGAAGCTGTTTATGAAATGATAACTCTTGTGAGCAAACCCTTGATTTCATGAAATTGTAATGAACAACAGATGAATCCTTTGCAACTGTAGGAATACATCAGTAGAGCTACTTCAGTAGGTCCCACTCCTTCAGAATCACTCTCCCTTTGGCCGCATAACGTGTGTGGTACTGGTCAGAGCACATTTTGCTACCAGGAGCTCTGTACATACTTCCTCCCTGAAACACCCAGCACATTTTACCAATGGTTAATCTTGATTGATAATCATCCCTCAGTAGTTTACTTCCAAAGAAGGACAGTATTATTCTCGCCAGTGTACCATCACCAGAAAGAAGCTTAACATTAATTCACAGTGGAAGAGCGGAACACTTGTGCATGTATTAGATCAATTTCCAGTCACAACTGGCTTCCATCCACTAACAATTTTTAGAGAGAAGCTAAAAGAAACCCCTGTTTTCTACAAAGGAATTAGTAATATATTCATTCCTTCCTTCTAATTACATTTTTAGGCATCAGAAAAAAATTCTCTGATAGAAATGAAAAAGTAATCCACTAATGCATTATGTATGTGATGACCTCGACCCTTCCCCATTAAGCACTAAAAGGAATAAACAAAGTCCCCTTTAACCACAAGGAGATTGCAATAATGTTTTTTTCATGAACTCAACCCCCTCACAAATACTGTATGTTTTTGAAGAACATAATGAATAAATACAGTCCTGAATCAGTAGGGCAAATAATTAATTCATATACACACACAGTCAAGGGTTCATAGAAGTTAATCCCTACATCGTCTCTGTATCACTTTATCTTCTGTATTCTACTATGGAAGGTAGAATTCTAGCAATGTTTTTGGGTTTAGTATATGAACATATATTCAGAAAAACTTTTGGGTTTTCTAAACAACTTCCACAAAGAATTTGTATTATGAAGATAAAATCTGTGGATGACTGCAGCACAGGTTCCCTTTTACCTGAACTAATCTGAAGTTCAAGGACTTTCAGATAGATGGCTCACCTTTGGCCTATGTATTCTCATGTGAAAGCCACTTCAGCAAAACTCAGGAGTCCAATTCAGCTTTGCTGTAACTGGTCATGACTCTCTTGACTTCAACAATGCTTCATATGCTTACACCGAGTCTGAATTTATCCCCATGGCTTCTCGGTCACTGGTCCTCCCTTCCAACTAAGAAACTGCCTACATAATAAAAGTGATTCATTAGAAACCACTGGGTTCCAAAGTAGAGTGAACACTGAGACCTATAACTTTTTTATATGTGCTCAGTCATAAAAATGAATTTATATGGTCTTATTCCATAAACTCACTTTACAAATATTAGCCCCGCAACCATACTTTCATGAGCTGTAATCTTGTCAAAGCTCGTAAGTTAAACAAGGTCAGAACTGGTCAATATTTGGATGAGAATCTCTGGCAGGGAGGGGGCAAAAAGAAAAGTCATACAGTGTTTGTAAGTTGGGACATATTGTGCTCCTTTTTAAAGAGATTTGGTACTAGTCTTATAATACAGCAAAATTTTGTGTTTGCTTTAGCAGTAAGTTTAGCATCTGACCACAGCTGTGCTGCATCTAGGCAGTTTCACTAATATCCTTCCCCAGAGATGAAGGTAATGTAGCAGATGAAGTCGTCTTCCCCTCACACCCCACTTCAACTCAGAAAGTTGGCACCCAGAGGAAGAAACAAATGCCTCCACTGCTACCCATCACCCTCTCCCTGAAGGGGTTTGTTTCTGCTGCTACTCTTTCTGCATTCTATATGCTTTATCTACCAAAATATACATCTCTATACACAAGGAAAAAAAGAAAAGAAAAACCAAACCACTCTGCCCTCCTTACCTTCTCCCATAAATAGCTTCCTCTGAGTATCTTATGCTCTTCCCCATTTTGTGTTCTTCCTTCAGGCAGCCCTGCCCCTCTCCCAGGTGCATACAATGTAGTGCTGAAGTGCCATTAACATTTTCTTGTGCTGAGGAGTTTATAGATAAGCAGAGCTATACTTTGGGAAAGAATGCTGTGGGCAGAGTAGTACACAGTCCCAAAAGACATCTAAATAATAGAAGGTGCCAAGAAAAAGACACTGCTATACAGTAACTTTTGGACAAACAGCTTAGTCACACATCTGAGGTAATACATGGATGCAGAAGGGAACTGCAAACCTCTCTGGCTTTTCCTAATGCTGGAGCAGGCAGTGCCTCCCCCACGCTTTATCACTCTGCAACTAAGAGCAGCTTTTACAGTAAGGGGGCTAGAATGGGAAAGGTCACCAATCCTGTAGCTATTGCTGTGCAGCAAGGCAGCTGCGCTGCAGTGGAAGGACTGCAAGTGGGCAGTGAGGTCCCAGGCCTCGGGAGACAGGAACTCCCCCAGGCAGGGGCTCCTTCTCCCCAAGCCCAGCTGCCTGCCAGCTCCCAGCCTGCCCACGGCACCAAGCAGGGATGAGGAACAGGGCATTTCTGCAGCTACTGAGGTTATGTGGTGGTATCCCATGTCAGACAGCTGGTGAATACCAAGCCTTTTCCTAGGAAGGCAAGTAATTAATAAGGTGTTAAGAACCTAGATACCAAATTAGACAGATCATGAGCAAAGCTGTTTGTAGGAGGCATCTATCAAAAATAGGAGCATGGAGGAGCAGTACATCAAGGGGTTCTCTTTCAGTAAAACAGAAAGCAAAAACTGCAGCCAGGAGGTGGAAAACCCTGACAAGGCTACAGCCAAATAAACTTAAAGAGCTTTGGGAATAAATTGGTGGTTTAATCCGGATCAGGAACAGGTGCAATGAATGTAATTCAGTAAATGGTCCAGACCCTGCCAGAAGGGAGAGAAATGTGTTGCTTTTGAGATAATTTCCCAGAAGCTTCATAAAAGCAAATTGATTACTGGAGTTTAATAATTAAAACAGGGCCAGATATATAGTAATCAAATGAGTTTTTAATTACATCTCAAGAAGAAATAAAATCCAATTTGTGTACTTTGTATCAGAGAAGCCCTACTGAAATGCTTTGGTAGCTGGAAAAAATCAAATAAAAGCTAATTTCCATAGGAATTATAGTAGTCAGTTTAATTAAAAGACTAGATCAGAATGAAAAAGTCCCAAATTGAAAGGATACTAAATACAGAAGCAGTGGTTCAAACATCAAATCAATGTCTGAATAAAGACATTTTATAGACCAAGTGCAAAATCTGCACTGTCAAGTATCACTAATCTAAATTAATGTGTAACAAAATAAAGTTTCTTAAAATTACGCTATATATTTTGTACGTATTCCTTTGAATTAATTGCTGGTGCTATGGTAAAAATTAATATCAAAGACATGGTTTATTCTTTCTTAAATACTCCTTATAATCTGTTTCATCAAAGTTAATGTTAGTAGTTAACCATTCTTGTTATTTACCTGGTAGCCTCTGTTGCACCTGGGTTATTAGACTCTAATGTCCGCTTAGATCTATATTTCAAAGAAATATACGTGTATTTACTTACAGATTTAAAATATGTTTACAGCTCACAGGATAATAGTAATTACCACAGAACTGTGGGGGTGCTTCCTGAATCTATTCCCAGCCTACTTGGGCTCCTGGTCCCTGCTGCAGTCAATGCAAAGCTAATTGCTGTAAGCACCTCGAGCACCACTCGCAGTCATCCTGGCACAGTACGTGACAGGGCTGTCTCCTGCCATAAGCCATGGCAGATGCCAACGCCTGGAGGGACAGGCACAGCAGGAGGTCATGCCCAGACCTCTGCAATTGCTCCCTGGAACTAGCCTGGAAAACATCACAGTCTTGTGGTCAGTCTTGGCAAAAAAGCAAGGTTACAGAAAGGACACAGACATAGTCGAGGGCTGCAGAGCCACGCTGAGACATAGCCCGCAGTCCCAGTGAGCACCATCTTCTCTATGCTGCCTGTAGCTGCTATAGGTTCCTGGGTATAGTGTATATATACATAGTGAATATAGTATATATACTATACTATATATGGAGAGAGAGAGAGAAAGAGAGGAAATATAGTATATATGTGTATACATACATACACATATATATACATTTACACACACACATATATACATATATATATAAATAGGAACAGCCTGTACTGCATTTTGTACTTACAGATCCTGGGGCTGACAGGATGAGAGTGCAGAACATCTTTGGGCTTAGAAAGGTTTGAAGTATACTGATTTTTAAACAGTGATTTAACCACCAGGCTGCTTGCTTATATATATTTCTTATTATTTATTTATTTGATTTTTTAAAAATTGAAGGTGCATATTGGAAAAACACAAAAGCTTTTTGAAGTTGCTGGCAGTGGTAATGCAGGTGCTAATGGTAATGGCAGTGAGCTTTTCAGATACTTTCAGCTGTTTATAATGCATTACTGCTCCTCTGTTTTAGACTCTGCCAAATCAGGCTTAAGGAATACACAACAGTCTGAAATAAAGATATACAAATGCAGAGTTGTGAGGCATGGTGATGGGAAAGTTGAAAATTCTTATCCATTCTATAAAATGAATGACCATCAGCAGCAAGCAATGCTGTAGGGGGCAGAGACTTCAGTGAATCCTGCCTCTCACCCCAGGCCCAAGACTGCAAAAATAACTCCCCAGTCTGGGCCATATTCTAAGGAAATAATTTTGAAGTGGATTTGATTAAAGTTCCAGCTTCTTCCTCATGATGTGATTTTTCATAAGTGCTGAGCATTCATATTTCCTACCGAAGTCAAGTGAAATTGCAAGTTTTCAGCATGTCTTAAAATCAGGCCATTAACCCTTAATTATCATATAATAGCTCAATTAAAAATCTACCAAGACTTACTTCAAGCCAAGCTCCTATGGCTTGCAAGCTAGCTATAATAAAATCCAGTTCTTTAGTGTTGTCTGGGCTCTGGAGACCATTTAAAGCAGCTCCTGTTAATCCTGCTATTTAAAGCAAAAACTGATCAACTGCAAAGGTACCTTCTCCCCCTTTCCTTTCATTTTCTTATCATTTTCTGCACTTTCAGAAGAGCAATTTTTGCTATCTTTGTCCTTTTTGGTTTTTAATCTGGCACCAGTCCTTTTTTTCCAATGACAAATACGCAGTTTCCATGCTATAGGAGAAAGCATGCTGTCCAGCTCGCAGCAAAAGCCACTGCTTGCTAACCAGAAGAGCTGCAAAAGAACACTCCTTTGTCCTGAGAGGACACATTACATGACCACTTGGGAGGCAAATGGTTAACCCTTTCCTGACATTCAGTGCTGCTGTTAATTTTCTGTCTCTCTTTAATATAGATACAAAACCAAGGGAAGTACTTGTGGTCTTTGCACATAAGCAGGCAATATTAAAGGGGAAGGTAAAAAAACCTGTAGCAAAGGTGGGCAGGAATTCCATACTTCAGGGATGTAGTCAAAGCCAGATGAAACCAGATTAAAGACTCTTACTGGCCTCTGTGACCTTTGAGCTGGATATGTAGAGAAGAGGTGATTTCAGTGCAACCTCAAAGAAAACTCATTTCTATTTCTTTAATTTGAGCACACACTAATTGTTTTTTTCTGCCAGCTTGAAAAAGCACAGTACTGTTGTGGTTTAGTCATCTATAGGAAAAAAGACTCAAGCACTAGGGAGATTATTTCAGCTTTGTCCAGCTTGTCATCCAGCCAGTGGACCTTCCTGCTCATAGATGCCATAGTTGGTAGCCTCAGGCACTTGGGATCCCTCAAAGGGACTATCTTTAAGGATTGCAAGAAAGCTAAAGTAGTTGAGCGGCATCTCTGCCATCTTTTGTGCCTTTTTCTACACTTCTGGTGGCCTAAAAACTTACATTAAATGAGTCAGATAGATAAAGAGAACTCAATGGGGACAATAAATTTACCTCCACAGGTATTTACAGATGGGAGTGAGGAGGGTAGGGGCGTAATGCAGATTAAACTCTTTTTTCCTCCTGTTATGCCATGGACTGTCCTTAAAAGGAGTGGATATACTGTCAGTATTTTTTCTCTCATCCTCTTTTTAATCTTCTTCCAGTGTCTAGTGAAGCTGAATGTGAAACTGAAGCCTATGCTGGACTCCGTGGCAGTAAATAGAGGTAAATGGGAGGAGCTGCACCAAAAAAGACTTCCTTCTCAGCCAGCATCCTTGACCTCCTTTTCCTCTAGCTTCACCACGTCTCTCAAAGACATAAACTAAGCCTGCAAATACCAGTGTCACTTTACAGTAAGAGCTGTCTGAAAGGTTTTCATAAGCTTAGACCCCCCATTTTTTAAGAAATGCATCCCAGACATGGGATATTATCTTGATGGCAGCACAGTTTGCTTTTCCTGGAAGGCTTAGTGGGACTGAACGGAAGGCTGCAGTGGGATTGTGCTGGTATCTGGAGCGACACGGAGCACTGAACAGAAGCAGCGTTCATTCAGCTCCGCTACATTTCAACTGCTGCTGTAAAAATCTGACAACAGACTGAAATATAAGAACTCACAGCTTAATAAAATTAATAATACAGACCAGGACTGGAATACAAGCTGGCCAATTCATATGCAAGGAGCTGCAGAAAACAGAATAGTGTGTAATTACATTGTTGTTTTGCATCTCTTCAGTACATGTTATGAATCAATTATGCCTGCTTTTGTGATGCTCCTCTCTTACTCTCCTTCCTCTTTTATGCCTGAATGTTCTGAAAAGCCTGCTTTGTATTCTGAAGAAGTATTTTTTTACAACAAAGCTTCTTAGTGATTGATCAGGGCCTTTAGAATTGCCTACCTTTGCTACATTTAAAAACAAACTTTATTATCTTTAAAAACACCAAGCTGTCCCTTCTTCCCTGAGAAATTCATATGAACACTGCAGCAAATTTCTCAGCAAGAAGAAGTTTGCATAAAGGCAAAATATTGCATGATCATTTTAGAGTGGGGTTTTTTTCTTTTAAAAAATGCTCTTATAACACATTTTTTTTTAATTATAGTGTTGCCTAAGAAAAAGATTAATAGGATTTTTTTTTTTGAAAATAGAATACAAATAAAAAATGAAATCTGTTGTTTTGTTCTTCAGGATTATATTACATTAAAAAGCAGAATATGGATAAGCCTTTCTAGTATAATTTCCAGTAGAAATTAGTATTTTGAAATGGTGGAGAGGTAGAATATCATCACACTGGACTACCCCTGACTCTCTCACAGTTCTTTCAGTACAATTTCAAGTGCTATTGCTACAGCTAGCACAGCACGGGTGTCACACATTGACACCCGTGGTAAAGGTGTCCCTAAAAATCTAATCAGATATGATAGGTCACAAAACCAAATGTCTCTCTGTGATGACCCTAGAATTACCTGAAAGTTGGTCTCCTTCCATTAGTGTCAAGATCACTAATGCAGCAAACCTGTGATCGGTGATTTGAGGATTTCTCTGCTGCATGACCAGACACAAGAGGAGTCATGTTGCAGTGCTTATGACTGCCCATTCATAGGGGGAAAAGAAAAGCCTTTGTACTTCATGAAAAATGGGATTCTAAATATAGGGTTGTCTGGCAGCAGAAATTAAAGCTGAATTCAGCTTAGTTTTACACCTGTGCCAAACTCCATTTACATCAGTGGAATTACCTTGAACTGGCACCAGGCTTAATGGAAATCAGAACCTGACCCAGCTGACCAGATGCTAAAAGAGCTTTTCTCCTTTCTAAGGAAACTGAGTTGTTAGAGCCTTAGAAAAGCTGACTACATCAAACAGAAACAACAAATCTGCTGATCCCTTCTTTAAAAGAAACACAACAAAACCAAAATGCTCTGTGCTTCTAATGGTGTATAGGACAATAGCTGGAAATTCAGTAGCATTGTGAGCCAATCTGTTAGTGCACAACTGAACCACATCACTGTCTAGCAGAAGGAAGAAGGGAAGGAGCAGAAATGCAAACTGCACAGCAGTGTGTACACACACCAAATGGAAATGTTTCTGCTGTTCTTTTACCGCTTCTTTCTTCTCTGAATAAAGCCAGAGCAGTTTATTAAGCAGCAAGCCATACAAACCTACACCACGTACTTTATTGGAAAAACAACTACTAGGAACCGACAGTACTGCTGGCAGGTACACGCAGCTTTCCTGAATTTTGATATTGCATACTGCTAAGTGTAACTTAATTTATAATGCATACCCTATGGCCTCCCTGAAGGTTGAGTCTCCCCTCATTTCCTCTCCTTTTATTGGCTTCAGTGCACTGTTGCCCATGGCAACACCCACTGGCAGGGATGGGGACTCGGCAGCACTGCAGCCTGACACACAGCTGAAGCCCTAACAATGTCAACCATCAATCAAGTGACTGTTTGTAATTGCCTCCATCTATTTCTCCTGTCTTTTGGTAGCTTTGCCATTGTGGGTCAAAATTCAGAAACTGCTGACTAATGTTATGGTTCTGTTCCTCCATCACAAGGAAGAAAATGAGAGCACATGGCTTGATCTTATCAAATTGTTCTCAGGAAAATGAAGCAACCCTACTGAAACTAGGGGACCCAGCAGTGCATCTCAGAACAGCATTCAGTCTCTGAAAGTCATTTTGCTCAATCTTAAAAAAACCAACCAACTAAACAAACAAAAACCTTATCTTCTTTTTTTAAGACTTAGCTTAGGAAACAGAAAAAAAAAAGTGAGAAAAAGATGATTCTTTGTGGAAGCATGTAGTACATTAAAGAAACATATTTCAATTCTATTATATTTTAAGATTGTTGGAAACATTTTTTTAGTTACTGCTTATAAACTTGATGATCAGAAATTGTATCTGCTTTTCATTATTTCTGATAGAGAAACAATTTCCCAGTATTTCAGTCAGTTTTGCCAAACTCTGAGATATGCAAGAGAGACACGATTGTGTAGGTTATTTAATCTCATTCTCTGTCTTTTACTTGTTTCCCTGCCTGCTGAACAGGGGGAGATTAAAAAAGAAAAAAAAAAAGCAACATTGAAATCATTGAATTCTGTGAATGCATATAAAACACAGGTCCACAAGAGGCAAGGACAAATCAAGAGAGCACATGGAAAACACAACTGTTACCCAGGATAGGGCTGCTTGGCCTTTCCCTTGAGATGCCCAGCACATCAGCAAAAGACAAGTCACCATTTCTTTGTCCCAGCTGTAAGTGGAAATCCAGCCATGAATCAGGCCTCTAGCATTTAGTTCCAGTGCTAAAATCTGATGGGCACGTGGATTGTCCATAGGACACCCAGAGGTGCTTCAGGTTGGTTGTGGCAATGCCTTTTTTCCTAGGTGTCCTCCTGACTCGTGCCAACTGCTGCCTGAATTCAGTCAGGTTTCTAGGCCTTGAAGTCTCACAAGAGCCAGGCAGCAGCCTTGATTTTGTCACCAGAAAATGCTCAGGTCTTCATCCCCATCCTCAAGGGTAGTTCAGGCCAAACAGTAATTTCACTTAGGATTCCCACCTGTGAAACTACTTACCAAAATCACCCTTTCCTCACAAAAAAAAAAAAAAAAAAAAAGAAACCCAAATAAAACAATCATTAAAAAAAACCATAAATGTTCTACAATTGCTAAGACTAATCAGGAATGAACTAGACAATCAAATCCTGCTTGATTTTGAGCAGGCTTCTGAACTGCAGGTGCATCTTCCCCACCAGCTGGTGGTGAGTAACACGGGTGGGCTTGTCTCCTGCCCTTCTGCCAAAGCCCCTTTCATGTGCTCAGCAAGGAGACAAGGATACCCACTGGGTACAGCCCCAATTTTGGCTTCACTCCTGAGAGGGCTTGGGGCAGACAGGCTTTGGTGGAAGAGCTCAGGTCTTGTATGTGCACTCCCTTGGACTAAAGTGCTCCCCTGCAACACGACAATGTGACCCCACCAGAAAACAGAACAGTAACACTGTTCAAGGCAAGAAGTACTTGGGGTAGAGGCTCCCCGGTGGTTGAGACAGAAGAACCTCCCAAGAACAAGATGTCCAAAAGGTGTCTTTGGCCATAAGTCAAGTAGTGAAACCAGACAATTCCTTCCCAGCCTGGGACCTATGGACAAATAAGAACAGCTTCACAATGTGATGGAGATGCAGACTCTGCTTGTCAGGACGTGGTTTTGCTCCTGCTCCGAAGCAGAGCTGCACAAGGTCAGGCAGCAGGAGCTCACTGAGGTTTAAAGTGGCTGCCTCATGGGGCAGGCAGGCACAGAACTCCCCACACAGCTCTGTCACAGCCAACCCCTACGATTTACAGGGCCAGGGGTCTTGCCAAGAAGGTCGGTTGTGTGTTTTGTAACCACAGCGTACACAAGTATGTTTCATTCTAGCTCAGGTATTTCTTCAGATGGTGTCCTTGGTACAGCAGCTGCATTTTTCTGGTCTGGTGACCTTGCTAATTGCTCCTTCTTAGAAAGCACTGCAATCTCATAATATGACTGTAGTTACCAACAAAGTCAATACTAGTACTCACAAATTATTTTTGAAGAGTGTAAGCAGCAGTGCCTAATGTAATTTGTAATATTTAGATTAATTCATTCTAGTGGAAAAACAGGAGTGGTTCAGTCTACAGGCCAAATATTTATTTTCCCTTTATAGAATCAAACCAATTTTAGTTCCCGATAAGTCATTTGTGCATTGTGTGAAAGTTTAAAACAGGTTTATTTCAAAGATGCATAAAACATACTAACAGGCACTTCAATGCCTAGAGTGTAATGGGCAAGAAATAGAGAGCAAGAAGGTTTTTTTAATGGTTTTTCCAAAGGAAGAGTTTTCAAATAATAAAAGCATGTGAATGGTTTCTAACAGAGCAATGAAGTGGGACATATGAGAGTCCCATTGCTGGAATGTGCCACTGTTGGAATACATCCTGTCTATTGCTTGCTACCTTTTCTTTTTTGGGTTACTTTGTATTTAATTACAAATTCTTAAGCATGTAGGCTATTACAGTTTTCCAGAGAATACGCCTGTGGGAGACAGCTGACAAATGCAAAGAAATACCATGTGTCTGTTCTAAGGCAAGTGAATCCCAGATACTTGCAAAATGTGTATCCTTTTTATCTTTTTTTTTTTTCCCAGCTTAACACAATTACTCTTACTGTTTTGCTTAGTAGATCAAACTATGCTGGTTCAGCTTTCAAAGCATGCTTTTGAAATTAGCAGCTTGGGTTTACCGGTCTTTAAAAAGATAAATAATTTTAATGGCTTACTATGATTTTCTTTTTTTATTATTATTACTTTTCTTTGAAACTTGTTGGGATCAACCAGAGCTATATCTGTTGATTACTGAATCACACAAATAGAAGATGCTGAAAACATGTGAGACTAAGCGGCCCAGATAAGATTTTTGACACACAGCCTTGCAACACCCATTCCTGAGGGCAAACCAAACTCCTTCCCTGGATATGCTTGGCATTATTCTGGAACGATCAGAAACCAGATCTGCCTGGTGACCCTAAGGGAGCTATTTACACGCACAGAAATTACACAGATTATAAAGTCTGTGGTCTAGGGTATCACTGGTCAGTAGAAAATACCATGAGGTGAAAGAAGTCCCGCCAGAGCACAATTACACTGTTGAATAAGAAAAGTTGGAAGTAATTTTCTCTGCTTTTGAAAGGTACAGACCTATTTCCTACCATCCACCCTCCTTAACTAACTTTGGATCTTAATGGGCTGTAAAGGGGATGTTTCATGTGGACAAAGCCCAAGACAGAGGTTAAATGCATCCTGCCCTGGGCTGTGTGTTTAGCTTACAGCGTACTTTTACACCACTTACTGCTTAAAGGAACTAATACACAGCGCTTAGAAATACTGGAGCTTTTTATTCCTCCCGGCTGCACGAGATGCCGAAATGAGGGAAACATTCTGGCCCAGGAAGCGGCTTCGGGAGGCTCCAGCTTTTTGCGGCAGTTCGGAACCGGCACTGAACACGCCGTGTCAGTGCTCGGGACATGGGCGCAGGAGGGGGAGCAGAGGAGGGCGGGCAAACGCAGAGGACGCGGCTCCGCTGCCGGCACCAGCTCCCACTGGCGGCCACGGCCATCCCCGCCGCACGGCACCGCCGGCGCCGCCGCTTCCGGGGCAGCGCCACCCCCCCGCCCGCCCGCACGGGAGCACTTCCGCCCCGGCCGCGTCGTTGCTATGGCAGCGGTGGCGCCGCTTCCGCCGCCACCGAGGCTTCCGCGCCATGGAGGCCGCGCCGGTGCCCGAGGGGCAGCATACAGCCGTGGTGTACGGGCTCATCGGCAGCGGGCGCTTCGCGGAGGCGGTGTCGCTGCTGAACCGCGGGCTGCAGAAGAGCTGCCGCTCCCGGGGCTGCCTCTCGCTGCTGGGCTACTGCCACTACCAGCTGCAGGAGTTCGCGGCGGCGGCCGAGTGCTACGAGCAGCTGGTGGCGCTGCACCCGCAGCTGCTCCCGTACCGCCTGTGCCACGCGCAGGCCCTCTACAAGGCCGGGCTGTTCGCCGAGGCCCTGCGCGTCGCCAGCCCGCTGCTGGACGTCCCCGCCTTCCACCGCCGGGCCTTGCGCCTCCAGGCCGCTGTCCACTATGCCCAGGGCGACCTCCCGGCGGCCCAGAGCCTGGTGGAGGAGGAGCTCGCCGCCGCTGCTGATGGCGGCTCAGGAGCGGCCGAGGACCCGTCGGAGCGGGCCGATGCCGAGGTCAACCTGGGCTGCCTGCTGTACCGGCAGGGCCGGCACGAAGAGGCCAGCGGCAAGTTTGCCAGCGCCATGCAAGTGTTGGGGTACTGCCCGGAGCTGTCCTACAACATGGCGCTGTGCTCCTACGCGGCCAAGCAGTACCATGCTGCCCTCAAGTACATATCCGACATCATCAAGCGCGGCATCCACCAGCACCCAGAGCTCAACGTGGGCATGACCACCGAGGGCATCGACGTCCGCAGCGTGGGCAACACAATGCTCCTGCACCGCACGGCCCTGGTGGAGGCCTTCAACCTCAAGGCGGCCATCGAGTACCAGCTGCGCAACGTGCGAGCGGCGCAGGAAGCGCTCACGGATATGCCACCCAGGGCCGAGGAAGAGCTGGATCCCGTCACACTGCACAACCAGGCACTCATGAACATGGACGACCAGCCCACTGATGGGTTTGGGAAGCTGCAGTTTCTTCTCCTGCAGAACCCCTGTCCACCAGAAACTTTTGGTAACTTGCTGCTTCTCTATTGCAAGCATCAATACTATGACCTGGCAGCTGATGTGCTGGCAGAAAATGCCCATCTGACTTACAAACTGCTCACACCTTATCTGTACAACTTCTTGGATGCCATTATTACTTGTCAAACTGCCCCTGAGGAGGCTTTCCACAAGCTAGATGATTCAGCAGGGACAATAACTGAGCAGCTGAGAAAACTCACAAAACAGGTACAGGAAGCTAGGCAAAATTGGGATGATGAAGCTCTAAAAAAGGCAATTAATGAATATGATGAGACTCTGGATAAATATATACCTGTCTTGATGGCCCAGGCAAAGATTTACTGGGACATGAAGAACTACCCAATGGTAGAAAAGATCTTCCACAAATCAGTGGAGTTCTGCAAGGAGCACGAGGTGTGGAAGCTCAATGTAGCTCACGTGCTCTTCATGCAGGAGAACAAGTATAAAGAGGCTATTAGCTTCTATGAGCCAATAGTTAAAAAGCACTACGACGACATTCTCGATGTCAGTGCCATTGTGTTGGCAAACCTCTGCGTTTCCTACATCCTGACGAGCCAGAATGAGGATGCAGAGGAACTGATGAGGAAGATTGAGAAGGCAGAAGAGCAGCTGTCTTATGATCAACCTGATAAAAACACCTACCATCTTTGCATTGTCAATCTAGTCATTGGTACCCTCTACTGTGTGAAGGGAAACTACGACTTCGGTATTTCAAGGATCATTAAAAGCCTGGAGCCCTATAACAAAAAGCTGAGCACGGACACGTGGTATTACGCTAAGCGGTGTTTCCTGTCCTTGCTGGAGAACATGTCCAAGCACATGATCATGCTGCGGGACAGTGCGATTCAAGAGTGCCTGCAGTTTCTGAAGCAGTGTGAACAGTATGGAAGAAACATCCCAGCTGTCATTGAGCACCCCCTGGAAGAGAGTGGGATGCACAGTGGGAAAAACACAGTCACCTATGAAGCCAGGCTTTTGAGGGCACTGATGTATAAGATCACTGGGTGGGCTGAGTAAATGTTGTTACCATACAGCAGAAATGAGAACTTTATTCTTTTCTTGTGCCTGTGAGGTAATGCTAACCCTCACAAAAATCTCTAAGGATTTTTTGCTGTATTTTAACAATGTTCAGTAGAAAATAGAGTATTTTCAGGAAATTAAGCTGTACCAGGTAGCGAGGAGCATTCTCAGTTACCAGTCATGTTAAATTCAACTTAAGATGTGTTGACCAAGAAAGTCATTATAGAAATACCATAGAGTTTTCACCCATAAGATAATACTTTATCCTTCTGAAAATTTGATCAAGCTTCTTTTCATTGGTTGACATTTGAAAAAAAATTTGTTATCTGTCTCTTCTAGGATAGAATTTGAAGAAGTTGTTGTTTTAAATCTCTAATTTGTGTCTATGTGTGAAACGTTTCTTCTGCTTTTTGTAAGATATTTTTAATATGCTGCAGATCAGGTCGATAGTCTATTTAAACGCAAGAAATGGCTTTATATTAAAAAATCAGTTCTACAAACAAACATTTCCTTTTGCGAGCTCGTTAATAATGCATGAGTGTTCTAGCAAATTCTCTAACTAATACAGGGACCAGGAATAAAGCCTTCCAAGAAGGCTCTCTTAGGGTGATAGCTCAGTTTAGATCTACCTTTGAAATAAAATTTGTTATGACAACTGGCTTCAGAGACACTGCTCAGTGCTGCCCCTCCGAGTCCCGGTGCCCACACCATCTGGGTGGCAGCTGTTGCCCCTGAAAATCTGTTCAGTAGCAAGGGCTTAGTAATTCAGTCCTCTGTGTGCAGCCCCTCCAATCCAAATACTATTCTTAAAACAGTCTCTGGTAAGAGACCCGTGAATGTGAAATTATATTCTTTAAGAAAAACCCATTGTAACTTCCATTTCATGCAAGGCTTACAACCTGTACCCTTGGGTGGAAGAAATCTGCTTCTGTTTCCTCCTTGTGTTGCACTCTTCCTGCACCTCTCAACACTTCTCCAAAACTCTGTTTATTTGCTTGATTCCTTTACTTGGCATTTCCTTCACCCTGGCATCAGTCATTGTATTTTCTCAACAGTCTTTCCATCCCTTTTCAAACACATGTGTTCTACAGTGAAGTACGACCAAAATGCTTTCCAGTGCTTTTATGCAGTCTGGTTCTCTGCTCAATGGCTGTGCTCCTTTTTGTGTATTCTGCCCTTTGAAGCAATGTGTGAGTTGAAGTTTTTAAAATAAGGATCAAAAATCCTTGGCTTTAACTCATTTGCTTACCTTTGATACTGGCTCCCTGAAGAGCTGTCCTGAGGGAATTTTTGAATCAGTCTGCATGTCCCTCAGAATCCAGTTTCTATGCTGTGGTTTACCTGAAAGAAAGAGAACAGCATTTTTGCAGTTTTGAAGCTATTATAAAGGAATAGAATAATTAATCCTTCCAGAGAGTTAATGTATATAGGAACTGCACAGGCCTACAGCCATTTCAACACAGAGAAACTCAATTCTTGTCTGCTGGAGGAGAAACCTGTCAGGGCTGAGCATATTATGTGCAACTAAAGGAATTGCTGTGGGTTAGGTAATGCTACAGTTTACCCTAAACAGTAAATTAAAATCAAATTTAACAGTGTTAAGAATGGAAAAATGCTCTAGAGAGACCAGAGAGCAGGCAGGAGATGCAGCAAGGTGTCGTAGAGAGGCCTCCATAGCTCATCACTAGGCCATTAAGCCCCTGATTATTGTGATATTAAATATTTCCCACTACTGTTTCCCCATGAGGAGGAAACCTGTGATTTCAAATTTTGTTCGCCTCCACGAAGCACAGCAGCAGGCTGTAAAGCATGTCTCTAATTTACAGTGCAATTGTATTATATATTATGCAGCATAAACAGCATGACCTTTAAAAAAGTTTTTAAAAAGTCACACCACATAACAGTGTCTGAAGTGCACTAATAGGCAATGCCCTTTATTTAATATTCATTGTGCGTTTTCTGTAAAAGTCACTGGACATTTAAAAAAAAAATTCACTTTGCAGATTCGTGCCCCTGCAAATGCTGAATGCCCTCTAATGGAGAGCAGTTCAGATATTGATATGCTCTTGGTTTTCCATACAGCCAGAGTGTGGCTTTCACGAGGGCACTGCTGCCAGGATTTGCAGCCCCAAGTGCTTCATCGCTTCCTTGCCTGCCGGCGGAGGCGGCTCTGGCACACACTGCCTGCTGCAGCCAAGGCACCGGCTCCTTGGCCACAGGCTGGGGAGGGAGATGAGCCGTGCTCCCAATGGAAACATGTCCCAAAAAAGGCTGTGGAGTTCTGCAAGCTGTGGCTGTTTTAGAAGATAAGGCTAGAGGGCAGTCAGCTTGCCTGGAATTGCTTCATCCTGTCACATCACAACAGAAGCGCCAAGAGCAGCATTTTTCCTGTTCTTCCCTTTTCCTGCTGTTTTTATGTGCTGTTCTTCAGGGAGTATGCTGTGCCCGCAGACAACCCAGGGCTTCTGAGCAGGCTGGGTGATGCTGAACACAAGGACCTCTCTGAGCAGGCTGGGTGATGCTGAACACAAGGACCTCAAAGTGGAGAGGTCCTGCAGCAGAAAGAAGAGGGAGAAGTGGCAGAGCTGAGGTACAACGAGGAGGAGGCCTGGGACAGGCACTTCCTCCTCTGCTGCATCAAGAGATGCTTCTGCATGGAGTCTTCTCTCCATTCCTGCAGCATATTCCACCCTGTCCACCATGGCCTCTTCCTCAGCAGTAGCACCCAACCTTCTCATGGCAGTGACATGCTGGGGCAGACGTGCTCGCCCTCGTTTTGTCCTGGAGAGCTGCCTGCCCACACACTCTGTGCCCAGAAGAACTGGGGCCTGTGCTCATGTGGCTGACATCTTTTGCAGCATAGGACTGTTGCTTCCTCCAGTGGCAAGCACATGTTTATAGCATCTCCCACTGCAGAGCACTTTGGTCATGAAAAATATATAAATGTTACAACCACTTTTATTACCATCTTTATACCACATTTAATGTTATCACTATGTGACTTACACACAAAATACATTTTTAAAGGAAAGCATATACATTTTTATTTACAGAGGAAGGAAGATAGCAAGTAACAGTTTATGCTCTCTATACATATAGCAAAATCTGCCTAAATTAATGCCTTAAGCCAGCAGAGTCCTTTTGTTCCAAAAAAATATCAAAAACACTACCCAGAAACATATGACCATATTTACAGGGCCTGCAATGGGCAAACAGCTTCAGATAAGCTCAGATTCCTTAGTAAGAGCCTCTGTTGGTTTGGGGTATTTTTTAATTATTATTGGGAGCAAGGAGAAAGAAGCCCTCTGTTGCAGCATCCGTGTTGAAAGGTGAGAAGCACAAGATGCTTCCCATGTTCATCACCACCATACCAGGATTTTATTTGCGCTAACAGCCTCTTTTGCACCTTGTCCTTACACGTCATCTTGTGAAATGTTCTTGTCCTCAGAACATGCAGGGGCTTGACACTCATGTTGCAGGTGACAAACTATGTTGTACTGCAGTGGACACATCTCTTTGTACAATTACCTTTGCAGTAATCACAGCACACGTTGCACAAGCAGAGGCCTCAGACCAACGTTCTGACAGCAGCACACCTGCAGAGAGGCACAGAGGGCCTGAGATACAAGTTACCTCATGCCCTGCTTTGGATCCCCTTGGTGCTCTAATCTCCATCAAATGTCTGCTGACACCATCAGCACAACACAGGTAGTGAATGCCAGGGACCCTTGTGATCAGCTCCAGTCAGAGCTGATCCAAAAGTTTCCACCATCAAAGGGTGGCTGACTTCATGGTAAGACAGAGACAAAAGGTGAGACTGCAGAGTCTTCCTATAGAGTGCTGGGAGGAATATGATGACCTTCTTCCCTGGGAAAGTCATGCATACTTCTACTGGGTAAGCAAGCTCCTTTTAGCAGAACAAGGAATGTTATTTCTCTAAAAATGGTGAAGTTACATACAAGAATAAAAGAATAAAAGTTGGTTTTGACAGCCCATTCCACAATATCTTACTGACAGCATCCTGTTTTAGAAACCTGAGTTCAAAACTTCCACAAATCCATATTGGCTTTAGCTTCCAGCAAAGGCAGAAGAGTCTAACCCTGAAAAATTCAGATTTGGAACACTGATGTGATAATGTGGCTCTGTGGACTGAAAGATCCATCCCTTCCTCTTCCTCAGGCTTCTCTTCCTTTATTTCTTTTTAACCTTTCAGTAAATGAAACATCTCTATATTTTGGGACTCTGCTGAAACCTGCTTTCTTCTTAAGGAGTGGGTTTGGCCAGGACAATGTGCATCTTCTTCATGTTTTTGCAGGAAGTGTTTTTGCACCTCATTTGGACGACCCATTCTACCCAAAGAAAGAATTTCTAAATGAAGTTAAAGAGGCTTTAACTACTGACAAACTTTTCAGGCTCTATTTTCAGCAAAGCATTTCTTTTTTTGGCTGATGCTTTTCCATTAAGTAGAGAAATGGAGACATTTGGACTCATTTCCCTAAGAACCTTTTGATTAGCATAATTTTCCTAGATCTTGCCTGAGTTTAAACTAATAAAATCTTAGAGGAGGCCTTGCCAAACCAAACCAAACCAAACCAAACCAAACAGTCCAGAATATTTCTATTTTTGAAGATCTTCCCCTAAATCCACTGTAGTTTATAGTCCAAACTGCAGGCCAGGAAAACCAATTAAATTTACTTCAATGAATCTTAAATTGGCACCTTAAAAAATACCCATTTTTGCAGACTGCTATTTCGAGCCATCCAAGTGCAGCTTCTGGAAAGTACTGGAATGCTGCAACCCCAGTCTTATTCAATGACAAAACCCCTTGTTTCTACCCACTTAAAATGCTGCTTAGAAATCAGCTAACCCCATGTTTCCCATGGCACAGCTGCTGCACATTAAGAAAACATCCCTGTTGCACACAATGAGAAGCAGAATTTGGCAGGGGATGCTGATCCTTCACCTGGACCTGGCCAGGCACAGCCTCTGGCAGCAAGCACGGAGCCGCCGCGGCTCTGAGCACAGGGCTGAGCGCTCCCAACCAGCTCGCACAGGATTAGCCAGGCCCGGGATACCCTGGTGCCCACAGCCACCCTACCAGGAACGGCTCGGAAAGGGAAATCGAAAACACAATTGCCACATTTTCTCTGGAACATGGGAATCATCACTCAGCATCACAAACTTTTAAACTTCCTGTGGTGAATGTATGCAATGGCTCTGAACGGTCTGAGCGTCTCACGGCTTTTTTGTCCTCTGCTGTGCACAGTCATCCACTTCCCTGAATTTCAGCCTTTTTTGCTGCTTGCCTTCTCCTTTCCCCCAACTCTGCCCCTAGGACCCTTTCCAGCCTGTGTCACAAGCAGGGAACAGGTTGACGAACAGCTTTTTATGAGTCGGTTTTATTTCATAGCTCTCTTTCCCGTGGGAGAGGGCAGAGGGAATTGGCCAACACTCAGATCCTGTTGGGTTGAACTGTTTACTAACAGCCGTTTTCCAAATTAAAATTAGCACAGCTCGGATTTTCTGAGCTGCACGTCTCTGGTGCCTCTCAGAGCTCTTTGTGTGCCCCTCCACTGATTCACGGCCGCTCACACGGCCGGCAAACGGGAACGCGATGGCTCGACACGGCGTGTCGGATTTTCTCGCTCTGTCAGTAGTATTTATCACCGCGGCTCCCACGCGGAGCAGGAGGAGATGGAGAAGCACCATCAGCGCTGGGGGACGGGGCATTCAGGGCGCACATAAATCCTGTGCTCTTCCCCTGCTGAGCAGCTCAAGGCACATGGCGTTTTTACAGCGTCGAGCGCCACACTCTGATGGCCGACCCGGCAGCAAAGGCGCAGCCAGCACCGACAGCCCCGCTCCGCTGCCGCAGGTGCGGAGACACAGCACTTCCCCCGGGAAGCACCAGGAACCGGTCCCGGTTCAGCGGGAGCCGCGGCCCGAGAGACCCTTGCGGCGGGGCCGCGCCGTGCTGCAGAGGGCGCTGCTGCGCCGGGCTGGGTCGGGACCCGCGGGCCGGCAGCGCGGACGGGAACGGGAATGGGCCGGGAGCCGGAACGGGCCGGGAACGGGAATGGGTCGGGAGCCAGAACGGGCCATGTCGCCGGCGCGGTGCCGCTCCCGACACAAAGGGGAGCGGAACCCCGCGCTTCCCAGCCCACGGTAGAGCTCCCTGCGTCGCATGGCTGGAGAGAAGGAATGGCTCTCCGAGCGGTGAAAGGCAATATCGCTGCTCCCTCGGGCCCGACGCTGGCCTGCCCTCGGCTCTCCAGGAAATCCCTACTGCCCTTTCCCCGCGCTTTTAAGAGGAGCAAGGGCATGCACGGCCCAGCAGAGAGGCGCTTGTGCTGCCTCTCAGCATCAGCAGGAGGACAGCAATTTTGGGTGCCAGTGCCTTCAGCCCAGGGATGCAGGCAATGCCATGCACCTTTGGAGAGGAACCTTCCCCTAAGCAGCGCAGTCTGACCTCTAGGCAGGTATTTGTCCAGTCCCGTGCACACCTGACCTCACCGGAGCGCCCCGGACTTGTGCCGGTGGCACCGCCAGGAGCGTTTGTTCACTCGCGGCAGCACCGCCCTGCAGAGCGCTCGCAATTGTGTGCGAGGCAAGAATCACCCTCCCTTTAGAGATGGGGAGCAGCCACAGCTCTACCCGGCATAACCGGGGCCACCTTCTATTCTGCCTCTCAGCCTGCGCAAGAACATATCAGGGCTTCGGAGGGCATGAAATGCTGGTAACAAAACTCGGTAGCAGTGAAACAGTCAACAAAATATAAAGCTGTTAGAGCGGGATGGCGTCCCTGGGAAGGGAAGATGCGGGAGCCCTGCCCTCTGCCTTTGTGCTCAATCCAGGGCAGAACGCGTAGAGACGCCTCCTTGATCTTGTGAAATGCCTGCCAGCGAGCATGTGTAATGTACTGTGAAATTTTTGTGACTTGCTAGGTTATAAAGCTGGTTATAGGAGAATTTAATAAAAAAAGGAAACCAGTTTATCTCTTTCTGATAATTTCTCTATGGCTTTAGGGTCTCATTCTAGCTTCCTCTCCATGCCTGGAGAGGTGATCCTAATATTCAGCATAAAACGTACAGATTCCCTGAAGGGAACTTGAAAGAAATTCTCTGCTTCAGATTCAAACCTGACAGTATATATCACATCAGGGGATCCCTTTTATCAGCAGGATATTCAGAAGGGATGAATGATTTACTCACATAATCTCTTAAACCTTTCACTTGCAGAGTCTGAGATAGAATTTATAGCATTTTTATCATTTGTGCCCAAAAAAACCCCAGTAAAATTCCTCTATGAAATCTGAAACCCTACTCACTGATTTTCTAGCTGATGAAATTTCAAAGAAACATGTTTTTCTGTGATAGAGTAATAGCAGGCCTTTGCCTTGGCTTTAGTGTTTTCTCCTGTTAGAGATGAGATAATTCCTCCCTAGGGAGACACATTAAATAGAAACCTCCCATCTTTTGCAATTGAAAACACTGAGGATGTGTATTAACCTCCTGTAATTTAAGACTATACCATGTTTTGCACAATTATTTTCTCTGATTACCATTTTTCAATTAGATGCATATTTACACAAGAAACCTAAACAACCAATGTTTTCATTCTGAGTTTTAACCAAAGTAGTTAGCCTTGCCTCTAGATGATGAGGGAAGCAACTTATGTGACAACACTTACTTAATATTTCTGCCATGAAATTACTGCAGAAATGTAAACCAAAAATGGGCTGTGACATATTTCTCTTCCTAAAATGTTTATCCTGCCTGATATGTTCTCCTTTTTCTGATGAAAATATAAACTGGGTTGAGTCCAGGTTGTTTTTCCTGTTGTACCAATAGAGCACTATCACATTTTTTATTCTTCCAAAGTAAATCTTGAATTAAACTGGTGGAAATGAGCCCAGAATGAGAATGAAAAACAGATCATCATCTCATTTGCTAACATTTTCATTTTGTTTGTTGTTTGAACCCAGAACCATCAAGTCTTAATCTGATACAAATAAATATGTAATAATGTCAATAACTGTTTCTTTATTTGAACTTAAAGGTTCCAGGGGCAGGAGGCAAATGAACATGACTGGATTGGTAATCAACACATTGGAAACAACCAGAAGTACAAAGCAGAGCAACAAAAACTGAGATTTCATTTTAGCTGTTATTGAATGTGTGCTCACCCCTTAGAAGGGGGTTGCTGGCTCTGCACTAATCTCCAGAAGGTTGTCTGCAAACTGGGATGCAATTCTGGCAAGGACTCCCCACCTCAGACCGCATTTCTGTCAAGCCCGGAGGGGGCCCCTTGCCTCTGCTTTTCTGTCTTACAGAGCTCCTGCATGAGCTGGGGGTTTGCTCAGTGGGGACACCACTGACCTCCACGAGGCAGGGTCCTCACTGAGTGCTAAATTGTGCTCACACTCCCCTAGTGCAAGCCACAGTAATTCCATGCAGTTCAGCAAAACAGAGTCAAATTTACTCCAGCATAAGTGACAGCAGGATTTGGCCCTGTGGAGCAGGGTCTTTAAGGCCAGATCCTCCATGGGTATAAGTTAATTTGGCTCAGTTTGCATTTGCAGTGCCAAATTTACTTCTTTCCATTTAGTATGTGGCCAAAGGTCAAGTTAAGAAACTATTTCACTGTCATAATTATTCCCATGAAATCCAGAGCAGTTTGTATTTGGCAGCCAATGTCATTTCCCATACTTTAAGAAGCTGGCATTAATTTCCTGACACTGAACAAAGACAGATTCATTTACCCATTTTCCTGACTGCCATTTTCTTCACCTGGCGTGTCTAAATCCCTGCAATCCGATGCAGTCCTGGAGAGGAGCCTTCCCGGGCTCTACTATAGCACTGACAATAACCATATCTCCATTTAGTGAGGATTTGTGCTGGATTTCATTCAGGGGGAGTTTTACTTTAAAGCTGGGGAGCAAACCTGGCAGCTTTGCCTCCCAAGGGCTCTTCGCTGCTGCATTTTCTCCCCGAGAGCCTACCCGCCGTCATTAGAGAGCAGAGGCGGGATGTCACGGGAGGGTGATTCCAAGGCTGTCACTGTGTGTCAGTAGCCCTGCAGCTGGATAACGCCGTGTGGTGAGCAGCCCTTGGGAGCAGCTCAGTGCTTCTGGCACGGACCCTCCGGCACGGACCTTCTCCCTTCCCTCAAGCATCCTGCGTGTGCAGCAAAGCTCCCAGGGAGAGGCACTCTGCCATTTTTCCCATTGAAATGAATCTCAGACTGGGAGCAGCCAAGCAGGAGCACTGACGGCAGCGAGGGCACTGGGATGGAATAAAGTCTTTAAGGGCTGCAGGGGAGCCAGGGTACACTTCTGTGTCTCCAAGGGACCGAGTTTTGGCTGCAAATGCAGTTGCAAACAGCCACCCCCTTTCTTTTTCACAGAAGTATTTCAGTCCATGACATGTAGCTAATATCCTCAGCTGATGCTGGCTTCCCTGGCTCCCAATAATATAAATGAATATTTATACTAGCTAAGTACCAGCATACATTTCATATCCTTCTGATTATTGCTTACAGCTATTCCTATTTGTTTTCCCATAGTACTCAGGAGGCTGAATACCTTTTTCATGCAGCATGTTTTCACCATCATTCTTCCCCTGTAGGTTTTTGATTTACACATTTTGAGTTCCCATTACAACTTCACATTAATTTAAATTGGGCAGTGGCAAAATTACCTAAAGTGCATTTGTCCCACCCTGACACAAAAAACCACGTCACCCCTCTCTGCTCCCCACACAACACAAAAAGGAAAAAAAAAAAAAAAAACCAAAAAGGAAATTCAAGCCAGATAATTCTGCATATCCATGGCAACAACATAGGCATGGAAACAGCAGGGTGGACCCTCCCACACCCTGGCCAGTGCTGCAGGATTTCAGTAATTTTTCCCGTTTCTCAGGATATTAAGTTTGACTGCAAGGAAATCTAGACATCATGTAATCCCAGTGCAGCCTTGGAGCTAATAAACACACATAAAACATGCCACAGCCTGGAAGCTTGCTCCGAGGTGCATGTGTGGGTTCTGAAATGAGGACAAGTACAGTAAGGGCGCGATGGGGCACAAAGAGCAAAGGAGGAAGACTCAAATATAGATTACTTAAGGAGGCACAGCCTGTTGGAAAAATACAAATTTACATAAGCAGGGAAGGCCAGCTCAGGTTTGGATCTCACAGTTGCCACACTGTGGCAGCTCAGCCACTTCTCTCTACTCCTTTGTCCCCCAGAAGGGATCACGCAGGGCAGGGACTCACTCAGTGTGCCCTGAGTAGGAAAATGGCCCCCAGTGCAGTGAGCAGCAGCTCTTCTTCCTCCCCTGGGACAGGGAACCTGAACCATGCAGGCATCAAGACTGGGTTCTGACCACAGAAGCGGCTTTTAACGATCATCACACCCCCTCTGCCATTTTGCTCACTAGCCCAAAGTCAGGGATGAAGCAACTGTGTGGATGAAGCAACAGAGTCCTCAGGCCAAGATCTGCATGGCATTTAGGCACCTGAGCTTCAGCGTTTCAGCAGGAGATTCCCAAATACCTGTGGGAATCTGTGCCTCAGGACACGGCATGCTGAGACAGCACCTCAGAGCGCACACCTGCGCTGGGGCTGCATGGGCAAGGTTGCTCACCCCTGTGCAGAGCAAGGGGCTGGCCAGGCTGTGGCTCCTGGGGCCAGCCAGCAGCATCCTGATGCCTGCAGAGCAGCCCCTCACCTCCTGCTTTGGGCCTTGCAGATGGGTTCAGCTTACTGG
The DNA here is from genome assembly GCF_027477595.1 of Haemorhous mexicanus. Lineage (NCBI taxonomy): Eukaryota > Metazoa > Chordata > Aves > Passeriformes > Fringillidae > Haemorhous > Haemorhous mexicanus. The sequence continues at coordinate 22,372,799 of NC_082348.1, read as the reverse complement.
GCTGCTGACGGTACATTTTAAACAGTTCAGTTTATTGTCCATCTTAAAGCCTCTCTTCTTCAATCCTTCAGCTGTGGGTTTGAAAACAGACGCTGTCATGAAACACAAATTGGGATTTGTTTATTCCCACATCTGTTATGCTGTTGTATGCAACACTAGAGCCAATCTCACCAAATCCATGACCACGACTTTGTGGCAGCAAAGCATTGAGGCAAAATGCACAGGGATGAGGAGAAGTGTAGTTTCTGTCACACAAGCTCATGACATACAAGAGCACTTCCTTATGTGCTCAGGAAGCATAAGATGGTCTCATCACACAGCTTGGGTGGACATCTGAATCTGAGATGGAACTGTATGTGAGACACAACACTCCCTGGGCTGGTGGAGAGACACAGGGGTGAGAGGAGAACAAGCCTTGCAGCAGGACAAAGTACAGAGAATGGTAAAGGCACTCTGGGTGGCTGGGATTTCCCTTGACTTTAGCGATGCTTGTACAACTTGTCATGTCAGGACAGCCTTCCATACATATCTGGTCTCAGCAACCTTTTAATTGCTTTTGAGGGTTTGTTTTGTTTTTTAATTGAGATAGCTTTCATCATGCAGCAATGGACACCCACCTCAGTTTTTATAGGGCCATTACAGCAGAAGCTGACAGAGGTGCTAAGAAACCTCATGATTTTAAAAGAGTTTTGTAAGTTTCATAGCTCAAGGTAGGTTTTACATTTTCTGTGTTCATTTGCAGTAAATAAATTTGTTATCCCTTGCCTCACCCTGTACTTGGTCACTGATAGAAGCTTCTTGTGTCTCTTCTCTCCAGAAGGAAATTCCCAGCTGGACACAGGCAATGATATGCTGGTTTAGATAAGAAAAATGGGTGCAGAGTGTATAACTCAGCTCTGAATCATGATGTCTTAAAGGTTTAGTGAGGAAATCTAATTGACACATGAGTGTTCAGGAGTTAAAACCATGTGGTGGGGGCTGTCTGGTGATTTTGCAGAGCTGTTGGCAGGAGCCGGGCTGAGGGAAATCCCCCTGGTGATTTGTAGCTTTGGAAAAGGAGGACCAGAGCTGCTGAACTGCCAGGAATTTGATTTCTGGCCACAGCTGTTTATTCCATCTAGTAGTGTTCCCTCTCACAAGGCAAACCCACACCTTCTGAAGAGGCTGTAACACGCACTGCTTATTTTTACCACATCACAGAAACATCTGACTTGGCTCTCCCCCCTGTATTTTTAATGCTTGCCAGTTCTAACACTTCAGATACAAAACCTGCAGATCATCCTCTACCTAGCTTTTGGGTTTCAGTGTGGTTTTTCCCTAGCAATGGGACATGCCCCAAAGTATTTCTGAGGAGAGCTACTCTCCTCTTAACAAACGAGAAGCCACTGGCTCTGTATGATATATGCCCTAGTTAAAGTAAACAATAACGTTCATATTTTCCTGTAGGCTGCATCAGAGCACTGGTCAACCATTCAGTAAGTAACCCATATTTCTTATTGCAATTTATGGCCTTGAGATGGACAGGAGCTAATGCAAATGTCCTGGGCTTTTGTGAGGGATGGTGCAGGGCACATAATGGCTTTGTAGTTACAAATGCTGAGCAGATACACAGTTCACTGATCTGTTAAGCACTTTTGAGATCATGCAGTGTGTAAAAAAAAATACTATGTACTTGTAAATGTCAAGAGGAGTTACTGATATTTATAGAAAAGAAACTGTTTTACTACTTCCAGTTCTGTGGAGCAAATATGCTGGATACTTTAGGGTTCAGCTCCATCAGCCCAGTAGTTTCTGTGTGGATCGGATTTTTAAGGTCATAAATTGATTGAGGTGACCCCAGCAATTCAGCCCCATGCCTGAACCAACCCCCTGGTCATTTAAAGCCCAGGGAAAGGCAAGTGACATTTAACGGTGCGAAGACAAGCCAAGCAAAGGGAATATGAAGGTTTGTAATATGACAATAAAAACAAGGCATGTGTGTTTCATCAGTTGGATTTCACAAGGAGCTTGATCTTGCAGGCTCTCTTTTGCAAAATAAGCATGGGCGTAGGAATTTAGCATAGAACGCCAAAGAGCTCACTAACAGGACTTGCCAAACACAGAATCAAGGCAAGCAAGAAAAGAAGGGATCAAGTCTGACAATAAACACAACATTCTGGAAATTACAACTCTAATTTAATGCACCACATGGAAGGCTTTGCATTTTAATTTATCAGTTTCTTTTTAATTGACCAGATTAATTATTTCCACCTTGCCATTTGGCAGGTAGGTCACTGTTCTTTTTCACAGCATTAATGAACTAATTCCATTTTTCCCCCTGTAATTAAAAGTGCTAGCTACAGAGACCACATTTATAAATTGGATTGGTGCGCAATAAAATTTACTCTTTATTAAAGAAAAATAACATCACTTCCCATGTCAAAAGGGATTTCTTTTCTTTGTATTTCTCCACCAGCAAAACCATGACTAGAAAAAAAATCCCCTCAACCCTGACTTTTCAATGAGTAATAAAAATGGGTAAAATAAGATTACCAGTGAACTCCTAAACATCCACAAGTCTCCCTTGGGCACACCATGCTCAAGCAAAAATGTGAAAACAATTGAAGGCTCACATTACCCATGTTTTATGCTCTAATCAAGGGCTCCCAGGATCAGGTGAAAAAGCAGGACTCGGCAGGATCCCGCTGTGTCAACCCAGTTGCTCGCTTTGAGAGGCTGGAGGAACATCAACGCTTGGTCAATGCAACCAGTACAAGTCACAGTCACTGGGGTGGGCTGATTCGGGGGCTGCCACACCTTCAAAAGCTCATCTTAATTCTTAACTTACCCTCTCAAATGACTTTTTGTACTTTTCCTGTCTCTAAATGTCATAACCCAGTGAGCACCTAATGGAGCCCAGTTCAAGTAGAGCCTGGATCTTGCTGGTTGTACTGGCTAAAAATACACAGGATAAGACAGGAAAACTGGAAGAAGAGGAAGAAGAAGAGGGCTTTGTAAAGGAGTAGGGCTGGACAGATACTACAAACAACTGCCTGAAAACATTATTTTGTATTTTTAATGAATTCCCTACAGTCTGGCTGAAGGCTTTCTGTCTTAGCTGTCTAAAAGACACCTAGAAATTGCATTTGAGAGCCAAATCCGCAGGTAAACCTCATATCAACACCTTCTGCCACCATGTCCACATCTTCTCATGTATGTGCTGGCACTGAAAATACTTGAATTTGTCCAGTCAGAGATTGGACAAAACCCTGTCTTTTTAAAAGATGTGTATGATCTAGCTGCAAGGTAAAAACAAAATATTTGATATATTAAATATGTTTCAGGAATGTGTCTACCTGTGAATTCTTGTGCATGTGAGAAAACATGAATCTTTCCTCATCTAATCCCTTGCCTTTCTCTAGGGTAGCTATCACAGGGCTTGAAGAGGGGCTGCAGAGTGAAGAAGAACTGTAAGGATGGCAGGGAAAAGGGAAACCAAAGGAATAGGATAAAGTCAGGGGGTGCCAAAGAGAGTCAGAAAAGGTTCTGGTGCTAGCCCTGGAAAATAAGCATCCCAGTCCCTAAAATTACAGCTGCCCAAGGCCAAATGCGGCTGACAGCCCTTGTCCCTTTCTGCTCTGGTATGTGCATCTGAAGCCCAGCTGTTACAGAACATGGTTTTCTCTCAACAGATTGCATTTTTCCCCCCCCACAAAGAAATAGGCAAATATTTAAACCTGCAGAACAGCCTTAGGACTCGTTCTCTGTGCATCTGGGAGAGTGAGATTAATTCAACAGGATTGTGAATAAAAATACACCAACTGGTATTTCTAATTCCATTTCTCAGTGGAAAGCTTCTAGTAACAGCTAATAACTAAGTCATACTAATCAACTCAGTGACAAAACCTCTAAAGTATGTAATATAACATAGTTTCTGATTTTTTTTTTAATCGAACCTACATGTTGCAATCTCGTACTCTGTAGTCATAAAACTTTATAGTCTTCTCTTTTGTCTACTGAGATTTCAGGTGTTTAACCACTAACTTCCACCCAAACAAAGTCTGTAGTAACAATAATGCTATCCATGTGCTGCAGTAAATGAGCATTTCAGCTTGGCTGGCAGTGACAGCTTTTACATACAAAGGGAAGCAGAGTAGTCTGAATTCTGCGCTCTGCCTGTGTAACTTCACTGCAGTGTTCATGGCTGTCAGTGGAGTTACTTCTGATTTACTTCAGTGCAACTGAGGAAAGAGTTTGACCCAGTTTGTCTATATTTATGGAAAGAAGCCTAGAGAACAGCATCTGTTCTTGTTTAAAGTGCAGAAGGAATTCCAGCGTTGCTGAAGGAAAGCATGCAAGCCGAGACTGCAGCCAGCAGCACCGTTGCTATGGCACATCATCCTCAGGATATTCTTAAAATGCCTGGAAGTTTGGTACCTTGCCCACTGTACCTGGGGGAAATGCATGCTAAAGCATTTATGTTAAATGACTTTTCAATTCAACTCAGACCCAGAGGCACCTCTGGAGAGACTGGGTGGAGGAGGAGGAACAGCGGATGGGAATATGAAACAATTAAAGCTGTTCCATGCTCCCCTCATCCGTGAACTGCCTCGCACCATGCTGAAGCCAGGAAAGTTTGGTAATAAAAACACAGCAGTTCAATTAAATGAACTCTTAAGGCACAGGAATGTAACAAAAGTAGGGAGTCATCTAAACTCATTACTAGTCCAGACTGGCCAGCACTGCTGCACTGATATACTGTCATTACAAAAACCTGTAATTTATTTTCCGTGACTTATCTTGCAAGAACGGTCAAGGGATCCTTCTAGCAAGCAGGGTCCCATTATCCATGGGGAAACTGGCACTTACTAAGGTTCTACACTCTGGATTTCCCTTTGGGTAGTAATAGACACCAGTCACAGCACTCATATAGCACAACACAGTGCTATTATGCATCATTGCTATCCCTGCTAGCATAGATCCTCTCAAAGGCAGTACTAGCAGTACTAGCACTAGTTTCAAATTAAATAATTTGTCTGAGGGGTTTTGAACCTGATTATAAAAATTTGTTTAACATAAAAACATTGTGCTCTGGTGCTACAAAATGGCAAAAAAAAAAAACCTAAGAACTAAAAAAATTGAGCTTGGTACTTTCGAGGTAACAATGCAGAGGCAAGGAAAATGGAGCAAATCTGGAACTGCACAATTTGGATTCAGGTCTGCAAAGATCTGACATCTGTTTTCTTCATTCAGTCTTTGACAGGAAGAACTTGAACTCTAGAAAAGAGCTGACCTAAAACCTGAGAAATAATAAACTTTGAAATCTTTGTTTAGATTTTACCACCACACTCCCAAGTTTACAAATTTCCTGAATTTTCTGGACTGACATTTGTTCTGTTCTACCAAGGGTCTCTTGGCAATATGAGGAGAGGAAGCCAGAGTCCTCCTTCTGCCATGTTATATTTGCATGCTTTACCTTCAAGTATCAGTTCTTACTGTTCCCTAAACATCAGAAATGTGCAAAATGAGGGCTTGAAAGGATCAAAATAAAACTCTTCCATGTGGATGCACATACTCCAAAGTGGCCTTCCCCACTCTGTTAGTCCCTGCTGACTTTGACACCAGTGAAGCTCAGCCAAAGCCAGCAGCACACCTCTACCACCGACTCGAGCAATCCCACCTGAATTCTTACACACCTTCATGACTGAGCCAATCTTGGACAGCTACAAAATCCACCCACAGCTTTTCCCTCCAAAATAGTTTCTCCTGACACTAGTTATCCACTCCTCAGCTGTCACCACTCACATTAATTCCTGATTTGTGGCTGGGTGGAGTGACCAAGCCTGGTGACAAAACAGAAATGCCTTCTTCAGAGCAGTATGGGAGTTTTCTCTGTGTCCCAAATATCTCTGAGTCTTCAGGCTGCTAGTTACGTGACTGGAAACAGCCTCTGCTGCACTGAGCTCACCAAGGGATGCATGTAAAGGAAGAAGGGACAGTGCACAAGGCACGTGCTGAGAAAATGTCTCTCTTGATGCCAGCAGCCTTCATGGGCAGCCAGGAGCCAGAGAGACAGCTGTCCATGGGTGTCCAGGGTCAGTATGGACTCATGGGGTGTTAGGATAGCATCATTGCCTGGTAATATCAAGCTCTGTAAAATCGTTTCAGGAAGTCACTGGTGCAAATTTTCAGGTGCCCAGTTATTTTGATTTAGAGGTTTATTTTAGTTAATTTTAGTATGGTCCCAATCCCGAGAAAAATATATTGAGGTAAAAGAGTAATGCAAAAGGAGATTTAAAATACACACTTGGCTTTTCCCTGGAGCATTATCACTTACAGCCTAGTAGTAAGAAAAGTTAAAAAGCACCAAAGGAAAATAAGAAAAACATGTCAGTGCACATCACATTTCTGCTGTTTCCAGATCTTCTGATCCCAATTAGCTTGCTTGCAGATCTATGCAGACCTCATATGATTTTATTAATCAGAGCCATCCTCACACCTGACTTGCTGTGCTCCTGTAAAAACACACTATGGTTTGAGTGGGCTGCAGGTAATTAGTGTCAGGATCCTTGTAGACAGATTTGAAGTTGCTCCTGCCAGCTCAGGGTTTCTCACAGAATTTCCTCTTCCAAGACCTTCCAGTTCTCCTCAGACTGACAGTCCAAGTGCAGCTCCTACAGAGGATTAAGGATTTTGGCTAATCAGGTGTTGTTCTGCTCCCAAATACAAATACATCAGCAAAACCTGCACCTTTTCATCCATCTTGTCGCAGCATCCAGGTAAAGGCAGGACCTGAAACCAAACCCAGCTCTTCTGAGGAGTCTGGCAAGAAACACTGAACTACTTTGAGTCCCACACCAGGTGGTGGGGATGAGGGTAACTATATGGGTTTTTTTTTTGGTTTTTTTTTTGGTTTTTTGTTTTTGGTTTTTTTTTTTGTTGTTGTTGTTGTTTTTTGTTTGTTTGTTTGTTTTGTTTTGTTTTGTGGTTTTTTTTTTTTTTTTGTTTTGTTTTGTTTTGTTTTGTTTTGTTTTGTTTTGTTTCTTTTTCTCCTTCACTGCAGGGTTTTCCCATCAGATTCATTAATCCAAGCACTGGGCCAGGCTGGAGCTGAGGAAGAGGTGATCAGGAGGGGTCAGGCAGGACCTGCCCTTTGTGTCTAGGAACACACTGCAACAGCCTCACAGGGAGGAGTCACATCAACAAGCACCAGAGAAGAGAAACTTAATGCTGAAGTGCAGTAGATACTAAAAAAAACTTTAAAGCAAGGAAATGAAAATCTTTAGACTCAGTGTGGAAGTTATTTAAGAAACTTGTTTGTGATCATGGAGAGCACCAAAAAAGAGGTGCTATTTAGGGAGAGGAGGCAGGAAAGTATGGGAGAAAGCAATAAAATGGTTAAAGACATTGTTCAAGGCAAACAGGTACCTTAAAAAAAAAAAATTAGAAAACCCAAAGACTCAACTGAAGCCAACAGAAAGGGAGTATGTCTTTCATTTATTTTAGCTCATAAAATTAAATAACTAGAAATTCTTTCAGCTGGTTTACCAGGGATTAGAAGCAGCATTTTGTAGTAAGGAGGCAGCAGATTTGCTACACAATTTCTTTGCATTGGGGAGAATTTCAGAAACACCTCCTGCAGCTGCAGCCTTACCCATGGCTAGGCTGAGAAGCTGTCAAAAGAGTGGTTAATAAAACTGAAGCACTGAACCACATGGGTGCAGGCATGGAGGCAGGGGTTTATAAAACTCTGCTCTGGCACAAAAGGCTGGGGTCTTTCCCCTGTGGTTGTTAGTGCTGCCATAGTAAGCCTGAGCATATTTAGTGGTGTGATCTGGAAAGGTTTGAGTGATGATGATTCATACTAGGGCAAGATGATTCATATTAGCACTCTCTCAACAGCACTTCTTTCCAGGAGACAATAATTGCCACCCAGTACTGCTTTGGTGGTCCAGAAGCACACAAGTCTCTTTTCAAGAGTAAAGAACAGGGCCCATCAATGGGCAATCCACTGAACTCTAAAAATCAACTGAACACGAAAAATCAACTAAGAAAAGTCTCCAGAGCAGCATTGTAAGTAGTGAATCATAACACCACTCACTCCTCACCTAATTTAGATAACCTGATCTCAATACCCAGTCTGGAAAAGAAACCTGGTTACAAGACATCTTACATTTTTGCTTTTCCTAATTCTCTGTATAGATCTGGTAACAGTAGTTTATTGGTAAATTCATGTCAATGTAAGTTTGGCCAGTGCATTGATCATACTGTTTAGTGCATCTTCTGTATCTCCTAGATGGTCTAGAAATAAAAGTAATCACTTATCAGCAGTATTAGAAAAGCAATATGAATTCACAGATGACTGCAATCCTGCCAGACGCAGGCAGCCAGGCATGCTCAGTATCCATTGTCACTCTGATTTCAAATTAGCTGAAATGAAGAAAAGGTGAAACAGACACAGAACATTTGGTCTGCATATCTGAAGAAAATAGGGGTTTCTGTGTAATAACTTAAGGTCCTCATACTTGCAGCATTTGGATTGAGGTGGCCACAAGGCGTGATCCAATTTGGGTTTTAATTCTGTTTGCTGTACTGTAAATGCAGGCACTGCTACGGGTCTCTGAAAAAATCAAAGCCTGGCATAGGTAGGCAGATGTACATAAAACATTCCTCTGGGATCTAGAAATGTGGGGATTGGATTCAAAAATACTAAACAAGAAAGCCATCACAAAGTGAGGGAGTGGGAAGAGAGAGAAAAAAACCCTATCCCTTAAAAATGACATAAATATTTAAAAGTAGGCAGCTTGTAAATTCTGTTCAGTTTCACTGAAATTGAAGGTCCAAAAATCTTGGTGGTGGAGAGTACAACTGGACCCACACACATTCAGCTCTGAAAAGGAGGGTACAGCTGTGGGCCATCAGCTTCCTGCCTTGCCACCTGACCCAGTAATAAAAGCAAGCAAAACTGAACAGAGGGTCTGTTTTGTTTTCAAATAACCTCATCTATTCACTTTCTCCAAGATTTTGAAGATATGCCATGCAGAAGAGGGGGCTTGAAAAGGGTCCCATGATTTGCAAATACCATAGCTGGCTTTAAAGTCATGGCTGAAATCAGAGCAGACAGGAGAGGACTCTGTAGGATTTTGCCATTTGTTAATTTGTCTGAGAAGAGCCAAAAGAGAAATAAATCCCTCTGGAACATGGAATTAACCCAAATGTTAAAGGATTTTCCCTCATGTTGAAGATCAGTGAGAATATTATCTTTAGCAGTAGGATGCTTTATGTGTAGGCCACAGCAGATAGAGTGTAAATCCAGCACTCAGGCTGTAAATTGCCTCAAATTGATCACTCTGGGAAATCAAACTACAGGTATGCAACCAAAGGTGACAGGAGTCCTCACCTTTTCTGTCACTCTGTGCAGAGAGTACAGCTCAACAGCAAATCCCACAAAGTCTGCACTATGAAATATTTCATGAACAGTATCAGAAAAGAGGTTTAGCTTGCACTTCTAGTCCATTCTAGAGTTATTCTAGCTCTTTTATTTAATATAAAAATTCAGAATTAAATAGAAAGAACCAACCAGAGGTAGGTTACACCTTTGCAGCCTTCGAGCTCAGAATAAGTCGCCTGCAGGTGGGTTTTATCTCCAGAGAAGACATCTGCCAAAGGGCACTGTCATAACAAAACTGGCTTGAAGATCAACAGTTGCAACCCTATTTACATTAAAGAGTTGCATTTAGGAGATGTCAACAACATCCCTTAACTCCTGCCTGACTGACTGCCCTTACAGTTGGTAACTGAAGTCAACCACTGTTTAAAACTTGATGCCAGGATGCAGCAAGCTGAAGGAAGCTGCTCATTAGTGAATCTCTGCTCACTGTTGTTTAAACTGAAACAGAGCAATTGCACAATACACAAATGCAAACTAGAAAATTCCTGAGGCAGCATGTGAAATCCTAGCATGCTGCTACTTCTGAAACACCTAAGCATCCAAGACTGAATTCAACTGGCACAGCCTTTTGAAGAAGCAGTTATAAATAGCACATGAAAATTATTGAGGAAGACCAGTCTTTCTGATATGCAAGCTAGTTGGCCAAAAATACCATCATAAAGGAGGGGCCAAAAGGGGTGATGGAGAATTCATTACTTAACAATGGATCACTCCAAATCACAGAGCTCTGTCATTCCAATTCTCCCCTGAAGACATACAAAATTGCCATTTCTGGTACATCCAACTCCATAGTGCTGTTCCTAAGCCTGACATTCTCAGCAGAAATTGCTGCTACTCAAGGCAGACGTATTACTGAGAGGATAACTACCTACCTTACAGTAAGACCATGAAAAATGTTAACTACGAATCCTGCTGATTTGTTGAGCAGTTCTGTGTTTTCATCAGCTAATCAAATTGAACAAAGTCTTCTGTATCAGAATAAGCCAAATCATTACAATCGTATTTCAAACACACACGATGTGTTTATTCCTCTCATGAGACACGCTGTCCACTCCATTAAAACTAACAACCTTTGTAGTTATGCATGCTAAAGTATCAGTAATCAAATCTCATGCTTCATGGTGTAAGATGATCACTAGGAGTGTCAGGAAGAAATTATTTCCTAAGAGATGGCACAGCAAGATGTGTTTGCCTTTGAATCATCACATGTTGTCAGTGACAGCATACTCATGTGTTAGATCATCGATCCAACAATTTGTTATAGCAAATTCTATCTTCTGATGTTCAGCAAATCAGTCACTCCAAGATCAGCAAAATATAAAACTGCTTTCACTACAAAATAAGCAGCCCTAAATGTTGAGATGGCAAGGAATGCAAGGCTACCTTCTATGCAAGTTTTAAAGTACTTCTAGAACTGGCTAAATCAAATTTCCAGGTTTAAGAATCTTCTTGAGTTTTCAGGCAGCAAGATTTGGCTCTGAAATTTGCTACTTGGTGCCAGTCTCTCTCAGTATACTATTAACTTTTTGTGACAATCTCTATGGCTGAATTAATTTCCCTTTGTCCCCTGTTTTTCTGATGATTCCTGGGGAAATTAAATGTTGAACTGTCATTCCCATACCAGACTAACACTGTATAACAGCTGGAAGTAGGCAGGGGGAAGATTGCTGACCCAATGGTGTATTCCTTCACACTTCACATTAGCCTTGTTTGCCACTGGTGAGCTTTTGATAACTACAGGAGTCAAGAGAAAATCTGTAGCTGATGGGATCGTTCCCAACAGATGAAGATATCAGTAACAAAGATGCATGATTTTGTTGCTGTAAATACAGATGTTATTAATACTATTGTAAATCTGGTATTTTAAATTCATCAATGAGTATTTCTAGAAGAGAACCAGAGCATTTGCTCTTTGATAAATCCACCCCAGATGTCTAAAAATTACCTTTACAAAACCATCACATTTCTTAAATTTAAAATAGACTGTTAATTCCTGGAAGTGTCTTCAGAAGCAGTGTTTTATTATCATCCTGGCAATTCTTGCTCCCACTGGCTGCTGTTCAAAACCACCTTGGCACCAGAGTTCTGGCCTAGCTGTAGCTTCACATCACCTGGCATCAATAGGCTGGAAACAGTCCTTTGAGATAAATTACTACGGCACCAAATAGTGGCATAAAACTGGACAGTAAAATGTTTTCCTTTCAATAAATAACTCTGATGCTGTGAGGCTTTGCTGTCCTCTCCTGCCAGCTCCCCAGAAGCTGTCCATGCACAGTCTACTCACGGCAGGCACCCTTGCAGAGCCTGAAAACACAGCTGCCCTCCAAAGAAAGGTGCTCGAGTATTACTGCAGCAGTGTGGTCCCATGTGGCTCTTCCTCTCTCACAGACTTATATGAGGTAGAAAGTACCTGTGGCTTGATTTTTCAGAAGATCCATGGAAAAGCTTCCAGTCCAACATTTCCCTTCCAGCTCACTGCCAGTAGGCACTTCACTGCCACAACATCACACTCACCTTCACACCCAGCACTTGGCTCACATGACCCCCCCCCTCCCCTGCACCAAGGGAAAGTCCTCTTAACCTCTGCAGTTCCCTGTCCTATTTTGGGTTGTGGGCAAGAAGCTGCCTGCTCTTGTGTGCTGGGGCTGCATTGTCTGCAGTTTGACATTCTTTGGCACAACTGAGAAAACAAAACCCACAGGTTTGGTATCATAGGGAAATGAACAGACATAACCCAGGCTAAAGTCCATGAAGACAAAGAGCACAGACATATGCAGGAGGGTTTGTCTCTGCTGAAACACCACTGTTCTCAGTCGTGAGCAGTGTTTCTCTGGGCTAGCTGGGAAGGCAGCTCTGCCTGGAGCCCGGTGTGCAGCCCCGCACACCCACCCACACTGGCGTATGGTCCCTACAGCTGCTGCTGGCTACCAGGGCCAGTGTCTGGCCAGGATTATCTGTAACTGCAAAGCCTTTCTGTCAGCCCACCCACGCTGGCCAGAGCTGGCAATTACCTTGTTTATACAAAATACCTTTTGATTAATGGTTAGAGAAATAAAAGCTGTAGCATATGTTGCTCTCCATATAAAATTATAAGTCTGTCAGGCTTACAGTGCATCTGGCCAGGAAGGGGGGGACAAAGATTTATTCTCCTGCTATACCCTGTACCCCCTGCATTTAAGTCTGAGCTCCCTCCATCATTTCACTTATTACATTCTCGTCTAGTTCAGCAAAGAAATCTAGGCATGGCCTCTGCAGCAAACCCCACCAGGTATCAGAAAACATGAAGAAGGTGGGATGTGTTCATGCTGATGGAAAAGTGGTAAATCTTCACTAGAGAAGCACAGCTGGGACACCTGCTGGCAGTGGCTGATGAGGATTCCCAGAAAGGCATTATTTCATTCTCTTCTAGGGAGACTGAGGAAGTGGTTTCCTTCCTTGTTTATGAAATTCCTGCTTTCAGGAATACATGGGACTCTGAACACTTGGTGCACACAACCATTGAAAGGCATTGTTGCCATCTCTGCTTCACGGGGCTCTGTCATGCCAGTTGTACTGGCAGCCAAAATCACACACCAACACCTGGTGTTCACACACGCTGACCTGGCAGCTCTGGCTGCCTGGAGAAAACAGGCAGCAGCCCTCACCTCACTGTGTCCTCAGGGAAAGCTCTCTGTGGTGCCACCACTACTGAACCCATACCTCAGAGGGCCACCTGGCACTGCCCACTCGTTCAGTCTCATCTATCTTGTTTTCAAGCCCCCTTTGTAGAGGTCTTGGCTTAATAGTTCCAAGAATACACCCAAATTCATATTTTCTAACTGCATCTGATTAGTTGTGAGGTACAAACAGCAGTACTGGACATGTGACAGTACAACAAACCAAGACTTGTCCTAGGAGCTGGTGGAGAGGGTGAAGTCACAGGTCCCAGCCTATCTATGTAAACCCAGCAAGATGGTTTTGTGTGCTCCCTTCTTTCAAGGGAAGGGAGAAGCAGCACTCCCAGGGAGGCACAGCTGGTTACCACATCAACCCTAACAAACACACCAGCTCAAGGAAGAAATAGGGTCAGCTGCATGGGGCCGTGTCAGATCTGGGGACAGATGACCACAAGTCTTCTTTTCCCCAGGTCAGACAGCTGTGACAAAAGGGGAGGGCTCAGTGCAGGCAAGAGTGCAGGACCCGGGAGAGAAAGTTCGGTGCTTCGTCATTATTCACACTTTTTTCATGCACCTCTTTGCTGTGAACTGACTGTAATAACAATTTCTGTAGCATCTTCAGAAGATGAGGATAATAAAGATATTTCCCCCTGAAAAGAGTCTTGCATGCCCAAAAAATTCTGTTTCCCACCTCCCCTGCACTCCATCCCCAAATAAATCAAGGGGATCTAATAAAAGCTATTATCTCTCTCTCTGAAAATTTTATCTCAGTTATAAATAAGACATCAAGCCAGATTCTCAGCTGGCATATATTTTGGGTCACTGAATCTAAGCTCGGGAGAATTGCACTGATCTGGCCTTTTGTCTGTAATACAGATTAATGGAGGGATGGGGCTCTAAAACAGTATCAGCAGCCAGACCACAATTTCAGGCACTTCCTTTCCAGTTCCTTGTGTGTATTAAAGCTGTATTGTAGAGAGAATGAAGCAAAGCCCCAAAGCAAACCCTAAGGTGCTCCAGGGCCCAGGATTGCTCTGCCAGGACACATTAATGCCATGTAATTGCAATCCAGCGCCCACAGAAAGAATTATGGTTTTCTAAAAAGCAACATGAAAACCTATCTAAGCTCAGCAAAGCACCAAAAGGTAAATCAGAGTAGCTAACAGAACTCAACTATTTCAAAAAAAGGTATGTAATATGAAGAAAGGAAAGTATCCCAAAATTTTGGAGTGGTCAATCTAGAAAATCTCATGGACAGTCCTTGATTCAGAGACACTTATTATTAGTATAGCTGCACAACTTGGACCTGTGCTTTTGGATGGGAAGGGAAATATCCCACAACAGGAAAACTCCTCTTGGGGACTGTGTGCCTCATTGGGAGTGAGACCACAGTGTGGGAGAGACCAGGAGAACAAACCTAGAAGCAACTATGGTATCGCTGAAGGACTCCTCAGCAGAGGTGACATCCTCTGTCACTAGAGATGAGGGAACACAACAGGCTAGTTCTTCTTTCCAAATGAAGCCTTTCCCCAAGTTTTTTCTGTCATCATCCCTTCAGTGTGGCAGCCTTGCATCTTGTGGTTGCCCCTCTAATGCTTCCCTCAGCCAGTGATTAAAAGATGGTCCTGAACTGCAATGTTTGTACGAAGACAAACATTTGAATGTCTTGGAGTTTGAGATCTTTGGAGCAGATCCTTTGGCTAAGTCTGTGAGAGAAATAAAGGTACCTGTCAAAAGGGGAGCCAGTGAATTTCTGTTTATAGCAAACTGCCCTGTGTGGGCTCAGTTCACATCAGTTTGTCAGGGACAGTTCATTACTCACAACTGGGCTAGGGGCCCACCAAACATCTGAGGAGCTGCTGGCCTTTAGTAAGGCCATTAAAAACAAAAAGCAGTAATAAATACTGTTGTTCTGCCTTCAGAAAGCCCAAAGGTTAAATGAACTGGGAATCTTCCTGTCTGACTAGAGTTCCTCCTGATCACAACAGCCTCTGTAACAGAGCTGACTGAAGCTTGCCAGCCATAGCTGGCACTTTTCTTGGGTACACTGGCATAAGGAGTCATCAGTTTTTCCCATGACATGTTATGATTGCTACAGAGTAGGCAATTAATGGGAAAAAAAGGACTTTGAAAGGCATTTATTAAAAAACCAAACCAAACAACAAAATCAAACAAAGCAGCTTGCAAATTGTCTTTAAAACTTTTGTGTTAGTATGAAGCACCTTAAACCCATTTTAGAAAACTGAACTATTTGGACTAATCTTTGCCTGCTGCATGGTGGCAATAGAAAATGCTTTTTAAGGTCAGAGAAGTCCATCAACTCTGAGTAAATACTCCATTATCCAGCTGTTGTTCAACATCTTTCCTCTCAGCAATCAAACCTGCACTCCCTGGCTTTAAGTGGGACTAAACTTTCTCTGAAATCATGTGATCTTTGAGCTAGAGTTAAATAAAGATTTACTGTATTTTCAGACTGCTTTTGGCCAGCACTGGAGAAGACAGAGGAGAGAGACTTGCTCATCCAGCATGTTATTCCAGCATGGCCAGTAGGAGACAGCTGCAGCTTTAGCAGTCAGGGAGTGCTGAGTTCCAGTGCTAGGGAATGGGCTTGCTTCTGCCACTGAGCCTTGAGACAGCTTTTCCTGTAGCTCCAATTGATGAAAAAGTTGAAGATTGTCTAAAAGCAGCTCAGGAAGCAAACAGGCCGAACTACAAAGCCATGTAGCACTTGCAGGAAAGGACATGCCTGAGAAAGGCACCAGAAATACCCACTTTATTCTGGAATGGTGCATTAGAAAATAGATACCTGCATGTGAAGGAGGGGGAAGACTGAGATGCTCACATGCCACCCTCACCCCCCCCTGTACAGACCCACAGGAGTGGCCCAGAGCCCACCAAGCAGGACTTTACTCCAGACACTGAAGTATGTTGGTGCATATTGTGATTCTGGTGTATATCATTTGTTTCTTTGTTTTTAAGGAAAGAAAAGAGGTTAAAAAATAAACAGCAGCATTTCACAATAGATATATATCACGTAACAGAGCTCACACCTTTTATTCTTGCTGAGCTTTGGCCAGCACTCTTTTCTGAAAGCAGTCATTTTGCATAGCAGTTAATCTCGATCACACTCATGGCTGATTAGATAGTTTCAAATCTGATTTAAAAAATAATAAAATCCAGCTACAGATGTCCTGTGTGTAGAAATATGTTAGGCAGTTTTTTTACGCATTGTTTTACAAGCTGGTTTGCTGGTCTGAATTAAAATGGAAAAAAAGGGGGAAAAAATTTTCCACCTCAGAAATGTGTTTCCATTATGGAACTATCCATGAGGTACATTTTGATTCCAAAGTTTCCTAGTCTCAGAGCTACCAGTCTGTTTTTTAGCAGGGGATACAAATCACAGCAGAAGTGCAATTCTGTGCCAAAAGAATTTCCCATCTAAGAAACACATACACAACCCAAACTGGTTGTTTCTGGCAGCATGGACTTTGTGACTTTGTCCAGAGAAAGACAAAGCTGATGAAGGATTTGGAGCACAAGTCCTGTGAGGAGCAGCTGAGAGATTTGGGGTTCCTTAGCCTGGAAGAGGCTACAAACATACACCAAAATTTCTTGGTCTTATAAGAGAATCAAGTATATGTCACACTTAGAGATCAATATATTTAAATCAGATTTAGTGAGCTTAAATTTGACATAATTGCCTTTCCTTCTTTTTTTTTTTCAAAAGGTATGATCATTGGCATCTGTCTTAGCTTTTAATCTGTTTAAAACTTTATTGGCATAGTCATATGAGGTAAGTAAATATTTTTTTCATGAGCCTATAAAACATTATTAGTTTATTTTTTCATCATGTCAGGTTGGATAAGTATTTCACGGTGCCTGTACATCTTCATGAGGATTTTATTATTTATTTTGATTTAGACTAAACTAAAATGAAGATCTGTGCCAAAGCCCTGAGCTTTTTTGACAGTCTTTAAAATATACAGTAATAAAATTGAATTACCAGGCTCCCTCGGTGATTTCCAGATGGCAATACACTGGTAACAGCAAAGAAACCACAAGAGCTTTAGCCCCCTTTCTTCTGCCCCAGCATCACAGCCCAGAAATCCTTTTTATCTCTCCCATTCCAAAGCACAAGGGCCAGCAGACAATGGCAATGGGGCAAGTAGAAATGGGATCCAGTCATCAAAATAATAACCTTGCCCATTCTTAAATGTCAGAGGGGATCATGAACTTTATAGGCTGGTGCTGGACTTTACAATTTTTGAGAAACAATAGCTCCAGAATAGATGATTTAGTGTTTTATCCACACAGAGAATTAATACAGATTATCTGCAGTAATGTGCCAATTATGTTGTAATTCATTCTCTAATTTACATCTACAGAGTTAGTATCTTCGTGTAAACTACCTTGATGTGAATTAAGGACACCATAAAGTACACACTTTATCCCAGATCTGAGGGGAGAAGAGCCTGCATAGGTTTGTTTTCCAGATGATGAATCCTGAGTGCTCGAGAGTAGACAGTTTTTACTCAGGACACTTTATTATATACCTCATCTTTTGTCCAGTTGAAATAACCTAAACTATGTCTCTGCAGCTTTATAAACTGGTCAAAACAGATCAATTGCTTTATTTGAATTTATTAAATGCCAAAAGAACCAATAACAAAGGAAGATGTTGTCCTGCATGGAAAGATCTGCATGACCTTGCCTTTGTACACCCAGCCAATGTCCCTATCATCCAAAGAAGAATGACATAACCTGCACAACAAACTCAGAATCTGAGTGCAGTGTAATATCTACATTGAGCAAACCTGATCTGAGATCTCAAAATATATTGCTCCTGCAGCCTTTCCTAGCAAAGTCTTTATACAACTGTGGGGCAATATTCAGTTGCAAAGAAGTGTAAAATTTACTTGTGTGCTTGAAAGCAACTCTTGTACCTGTGAAGGAGGTAACCTTGCTAGCCACCTGTGGATGGCACCAGTATTGATGCAGAGTAACCTTTTGGACGGGTTGTGATGTGTGGGCTTCATCCATTACAATTACTGTGTCTTCAAACACAATGGTAATTGTAGGGGCTTGGTAACTGCAGGACTGAGCCCACAGTCCTACCAGTAAATGGGGTGGAGACAGAGAATAAGCAAATGAAGCAAACAGAGCTAAACACTTTTTCTGAAGCAATTTTTCTGTTCCATCCAGATGATTCCTCCTACCGCATCCATGGCAAACACAACATCCTTTTTGCGTATGAGATGCATCCTGCCCACTTCCACACCTGCTCCTCCCTGTCCCCCAGCTTTCCTCACAGAACACACTGGGAAATGAGGATTCTCCCTCCTTACCCCAGCAGGTCCTGAAGCAAAAGGGATGACTTTCCCTTCAGAGAAATCAAGCAATGTGCCTTGATGATATCAACAGGTAAAGCACGCCAATAGAATCCAAATGACTCCAGCTACAATTGAAGTACAGAGAAACTGTGCTCTGGACACTATCGGTATTTAACTAAGGAGATTTGGTTAACCAATAGTTAAACAGCCCCAGGGCCAGCAGACAGCATCCTTGCCCATGCAGTTGTCCCTTTTTTCCTCTTGCTCCTGTGCCATGTGCAGAACACCTGGAGGGGGCTGGGCCCCCACCGCTCTGCAGGACAGAGGTGGAGATTCCACAGCTGAGGCAGCTGCCTCCTCTTGAGGGCTGGGGAGCTGTGGGACACTTGGCCCACTTGGCTTCCCTGGGGTAAAATAAGGAGACCACTGACCTACCTTAAATTGCACTGGTGCCAGGTGGTGGCAGACCAAGGAGCTGTAATAAGCTCTCTGTGGTTTCCCTTTTCCACTATATTTCCCCTCCTTTCTCCATGGCATCCCAGAAGTGAAAGTCATCAAACGCACAAGCCACCATCACAGTTGGAAAAAAACTGGTATGCAACTTCAGTAAATATAACTCGGTTGTACCAATAAAATTGAAAACAGAGAAATGACATAAAAAGAATGGACTTTATTTTAAATTGCAATTTTTATATGTTCGCTTTTATGGCCTCACTCTTTAAAATAAATCCAAGACCTGATTTACTTTAATAAAAGTTTAATTTCACATCTTGGTTTCAGTTCTGTACTCTTAATTTATTCTATGGCCAGCCTTCTGACAGGAAAAGAGCTAGAGCAGCTGGGGAGTTTTACAGACAGGTTATACGTGAGTCACTGTAATACAGTGGTTAAAAGAAAATTCAGTTGTAGCTTCCACTGTAGAGAAATGTTTTTGTCTTTCATTTTTTCATATGTATTGTTTTGAAGTAGTAGCAAATGGAAATTGAGCCATTTTTCACACCTGAACCTCCTAAACAAATGCATCAGCATTTCACAGTCACATTTCAAAGTCAACAGCAGTGGCAAACAACAGGCCAGACCCAGAGCACATAATACTCAAGTGACCCACAGTAGCACCAGAGAAGCCTCCTGCTTTCAGAAGCCTCAGCATACCAAGCAAAATTTGAATTATCCTTCTTTTAACTGAAAATTGCTAAGTGATTTCAGAGCACAAAGGCAAATATCAATTACCCACCTTGCTCCACAGCTGAGCAGTTGCTGACCTCAAGCTCATTCAACAGCACACATTAACAAAGCCGGGTTGGATACATATGGGCTGGCTGCTTGTCAACAAGGGCACAACATGACTTGCTGAATGATATCAGAAGTAACTAATACAACTGCACACAAGTGAAATTTCTTCTTTAAGCCATTGGAGACTCACAGGTCACTCTCACATTTAAATGCTGCCTCAACGCAGCTGAAACACAAGCAAAGGCCGAGAGATGCCCGGGGACGCACGGCCGCACCTTGCGGAGGCCGGGCTGCGCACAGCCACGCTCAGGGCTCCCCGCTCTCCCAGCCTGCAACAAGGAGTCCCCGCAGTCCCTCTCCGAGTGGCTGCCTCATGCAGCTTCATCTTGGCCCGGGAAAGGGAGCCCTCGAGCCTCCTGGACCACAGGGCATCCTCAAGGCACCCTGTCCAGCCACGAGCGGCCGCACCGCCGACCTCCATCCCCGACCCGCACCAGCCATCGGCTCCAAGCCCACGTGTTACTGCCAGTACGCGGCCATGGAGGCAAAACAAGCACCAGCATCCTCACAAGCGTGTGCTCTTACCTGTCGGAGGAGTGCAGGCCGGGCCCTGCCCGCTGAGGTCGGCAGCGCTGTCTGTGGCGAGCCGCGGCTCCGGGCCGCAGCCGGCCCGAGCCGGGCAGGAGCTGCCACCGGCCCCGGGCCTGGCTCCAGCACACAGCTGAGACCTGTTGCTGTCACTAGGGATGAGTTGGTGGGAAAGGGCCAAACAGCCTTTCAAACCGCAGCGATTTGTGACCTCCTCCTCCTCCTCCTGTGTTTAACCAGCCCTCGGCAGAGGATGGAGCCGTGCCCTGGTGGCTGCCAGCACGGGCAGGGGTGCGTGTGGCGAGCGTGCCAGGGCCGGGGCAGGTGAGAGTGGCTCGGGCAGGGCTGGAAATCATGTAAGGACAAAGCTGCCTCTCCCAGGATAGACTACACACAGCCAAAGCAAGTGAAGCGTATTTGGAATAAAATGGCAGGAGTTTGCAGATGCAAAAAATGAAAACAGCCCTTGTGAGGAAACTAAATTTTCCGTGTGTCAGACACCCACACAGCCCAGCCTGGCAGGAGATCAGCACACCTCTGCTGTCTCGGCACACCACTCCCACCTTCCTGGGTTGTCGGCACACACAAACATCCTGTTTCTGAAGAGTTTATGTGCAAGCCATGAGCAAATCCCATCTTCAGACTCAGTAGAGGCACAACATCACGCTTACAATCTGAGATGCCAAGATTGAACAGGAACGTGCGGCTCTGCACACAGGGGGGAGGAGATGCAAACACAACTGCTTCTGGACATTGGTCCCCGTGTTCACAAACCTGCTCAGCTCCCTCTCAGGGAATCTGCATTTACAGTGATGGGTACTTGTGCTCTGCATCTGCAGTGATGGGTACTTGTGCTCTGGCCGCTGAGAGTCTTGCTCATTGCTACAGCATCCCTGCAATTGCTAACTCATCTCTGATGTGGCATTCACAAGGTTCCCTACCCAGCTACTCACAGCTGGTTTTAACTTTGCTCTGACTGGTCTACAGCTGTAGCATATCAGCACGTGGTTTTAAACAAAAGAAAACTAAAGCGACCCTATTGCTCTTCTTCATTTGTTTTTGGAAGGGAAAATCAGCCTATGTTTTCTGCAAGAGCAACAAGGATAATTTTGGTTTTAGTAGTGTAAATCATGCAGTGACAGAGGTGAGGAGGAAGGACCCAAAGCACTGAAGCATGGCTGAGCAGACAGCCCACAAAGGCTCAGCTGTAAACACCTACTCGATCCCTGGGAGCCTGGGAGTCTTCCATGTACTACTGAAAAGAACAGGAAATAAAATTATGTTTTATTCATGTGTGCAGAGCAGCACACAGATCTACAAATGAAGAGATAGTGATTCCCTCTCATCAGCCTTAAAAAAGTACTAAATTGTAACCAAGGCAGCAGATTTGTTACCATCTGAAATTTATCATTTCTCTATAGCAACCAGGTCCCTTCTGCCTGGCTCTTGCTGCCAGATGTTCATTTCACTGTAATTTAGCCATACGCACAAGACACTGGCTTGCACTGCCCTTGCTCTGTTTTGCTCATTAGCAATTCTCTTAGCTTCCAGGTCATGATTTCATTAGCAGTAAGTCATGCAACAGCCAGGTGAAGTTGTACAAAGAAGTTTTTATGAAGCGTGCTGGTGGGCTGTGCTGCCTTGCTGAAGCTTTGCAGAGGGACAGCCTCTGTGTTCCAGGGTGTGATGCTAAACCTCTGCACTGCACAGGAGTAAGGCTCTCAAAAAGGTCCTTTCTCCACTGCCCCTTGGCAGCTCTCACTCACCTCCTCCGTGTGAAACAGTAAACACAGCACCCTCAGCCACAAGCTGGGTAACAACAAGGACTACTCTACCCTTGTAAAGCTCCAGCAACATCCTCCAACATCTTTTCTCTTTGGCCTTGTCTCTCCCCAGTCCCTTTTCACAGCTTCTTTTTGTTCTCTACTATTTTTACTGCTGTGCTTTAAAGGGATCACACCTCTTTAGGAGAAGGCTACCAATCACAATGTGAAACTTTGAGACACTTCTGCATGAATAAACTAAGCTCCGATGAGCACAATTTCAAGCAGGCCATTGGCTTCTATTCTTCATCTTCCTGCACTAGAACGTGCTAACCTGTAAAACTAAGCACAACGGAGAAATTAATAAAAAAAATTATTTTAAATAAATAAAATAAAAATTAATTTAAAAAAAAGCTTGACTGAAAGAACAGTGTTGCCCTGTACTTCTAGAAGCAACAGTACTAAGAAGGTCAATTTGCCTTGTGGCTTACCCACTTACCAAAGTATTGCATTCAGCTCACCCACATCTTGCTTTCTAACATTAGCCAGATTTACTTTCCTTAATAACCAGCTTTTATGGCCTCATCTCTAGATGTATTTACCCAGCTGCTATGTATTTGCTAGGTGAGCATGTGTGTCACTTCATGTTTCAGAAGGGTTTTCAAGCCTGGCCTCTGGGCAGTCAGGATTTCCTGCTCTGCGGCGGCAGGAACAGAGCGAGACAGGAAACAGCGCTGCTGCCACGGGCTGTGAGGGAGGAAGGTCAGCGGCTGGGTTTGTACCCTCTCATTACTGCCACTGCCTCAGGACTGAGTCTAGCCAAGAACTGAACTTACCAAATTGCCCTTTTATGCTGAACTGAAAGCATAAAGTGCTTTCTATTTAATTTGAGCATGTAACATGGGGTGATATTCCTTGCCTTTAAAATACCTTGGGTATCGTGTGGCTGAGCCAGCACTGACTGATGCAATGGCAGTGCCAGATGATATCCACACGCTCAGTGTCCATGTCACTCATGGGAATAGAGCCAAGCCCTTCCAGCAGCCTGAAATGGGAGCAGTTGTATCATGACCCTCTCTGGAGACCATCTATTTTACATTTTGCTGTACAGAAGCATTGTGGGAAGTCAGCCACACTCAGACAAGGCAGATGATATTGAACAGCAGAGCTGGGACAATAATTTTACATTCTTCACAATTTAAAAATAGGGTTTTAAAGTATAATTTTTAACAAAAACATTTTTTCATTTATTTCCTAATTTGAGCTGAAGTTTTAGAAGCATCAGTCTAAACTTTACATGGTTAGAGTCACATCATTGAATTTTGTCCATCATCTTTTAGCACACACACAAATCCACTGCTGTGGTCAACACTTCTGTTTCATCCTTTAGAAGGCTGCTATGATACTTTGCAGTACAAATACAGTTCTGTAAAAGCTGCTGTGGTCCCCATTTTATGGGGGGAGGCAATACTACTACATTACTACTACCATGAAGGTGGGTACAGGCAGAGTGCTACTCAGATATCAATGTTATACTGGAAATTATGAACAGTCAACTGAAATTTAGATTTATTCTGAATCAAAAGATTCATACAGTTTCCCATAAAAAGATCAATGCTTTGTTTTTCCAAGTGCAAAAACATAAATGAAACATTTCACGGCATTTCAGTAAAGGTACATATTATTGCAATTTGTATTGTTAAATAGTGCAAATAACAGTACAATTTAAAATATTGTAGCCCCATGTTTGAAATGGAATCCTTAATTTCAAACTAACAGCACTAGTATTTTTCAGAGACAGCACACCAAACATCTTTGAACAGTATTTTTGACCACCTCTGCCCTTTGAGCAAAGCAGACCTTAAAGCTGACACAAGTAGCCACCTGCCAATTCTGGTCTCCATAGAGAGACTGAGGAAAGACATCAATTTATGTTAAAGGTAATGTGGAATTCAAAGGCAGTGTTGGGACTATAAAACCATAAACAGTGAGCCTGTAGTATTTACACAGCTGTGAGTTCAGATCCAACTTTTTATAAAATTTATGTATTTCAAACAAAGAGAACACTGATGGGGTCTGGCTGTCATCCTGAGACAAGTATATCATCATCCAAAATCTCCTTCAGATTGAGACTCACTGGATCCAAGTAAAAATATTGCATTTTAATGCTGTTAATAGAAAGAAAACACAAATAAAATGCTTGATGATGAGGTAGTCTCCTTCCTGTGAGCAAGCACACACAAAAAAAGTTGGATCATATTAAGCAATTGTCATAGTTCCACATGGTTCCACATATAGTTCCACATAGTTCCACATGTCATGAGTTTTTCTGTCCCCTGCATACTATGACTTTTGCAGGTTTTGTGCAATGTGTTAAGACTGAATAACAGTGCTAACACAAGACAATGCAACATTTCTTTCTGATTTCAGCCAGTTCTGTTTAAAAGGCACAAAGTCTTTATAGCAATGATGCAGGTAACTAAGAAATATTGCTTCATATGCTATGAGGCATTTCTGCACACAGAACTTTAACAGATTCAGGACCTGTAACAAGGAGATTACATGAGAGACGAGCACAGCAGCAGGAAATGATTTACCTATTGCAACAGCTTAATACAACAGGTCTCTGAAATACAGGGAAGCTAAGTAAGACAAGGTCTGCTTCTGTATTATACTGAAAGAGCTTTCAAAGAGCAGCTGAACATGGTCCCCATCCTGCCCTGACCAAAGAGGTGAAATTCTGAACCAGAGAGCCTGGTGCTGTTTTGCCCTGCCTTCCCTGAAATTGTGTCTTTCCTGTTGTGCTTTACATGAGACACAAAAACACGGCTGCTATTAGCATGCATTTATAAATTCAGTCTCTTCTCTCCCAGCACGTGCCAAAGTTTTCCTAATAGTTTTCCTTAGGTGAGAGTTCATCACCAAATTAAAATGAAGCAATATGGCAAATTAGTAGAATATATTTGTTTAGTTCCATCACAAAAAACACATATTGGTTTAGGCTGATTTTCTTTTTATTAATAATATAAGGTTCTGTAATCTCTTAACATTACAACTGAAGCTTTACAGTTAATCTCACACTAAAATGACAAACACTGTTTGGCTTTATTTTCAGAAAATTAAATTACAACCTTGATAAACATACATTTCCAAGACTGAGAAGCAATTTGTATTTTCTGGATTTCAGTGCTAATGTATCCCTGCCTTTGAAATTGGTTTCATTTAATGAACATTGCTACGGAAGAACTATTTGGCCTGGCCTCTGTTCACAGCTGTAAGGCAAAGATGACATCTCTAACTCAACCATTGTAATCTAAGTCAAATCAAGACATGTTTTTCTTTGACTGTAAGATTTAGATCCTGGATCAGCTTTCAATCTTTTCCTTCCAAACTTTTATAAAGGTCTCTCAAATGTAAACATTTTACAGTCAAGCCAGTCACTCTCTGTACCTTTCCTCCTTCAAAAGGAGCAGAAACTGTGTAATTGGAAGTCATTACAAGCTTAATTAAAACTGCTTGTAGCCTATGTATGGCCAGAATATTCAAGCAAATGCAAAAGTTGTGTTATGCACCAGCACTTCTAATCTGCATGGATCAAACTCCATCTCTGAACAGGCTGCAGCTACAAGTGAAAGAAAGAAAGTAGAGCATTCAGAAGGAAGAGTGGTGGAAGACTACAGTATTAGAGATGCTAAGATTTCCTTTAAATGGTGAATGATCTCTATCTAGGTCTTCTGAACTTCCATTACATTTTTTTCTATTTTCATTAGCAAAGTGAAATTAAAGACAGTAATTGCAGTTTCAACTAAGCTCTGACCAGTTCATAATATTTAGGAAGACAGCAATATTTGTTACATTTGGTGTTAATTTCTTTCTCAGAGATGTCCAGTGACAGTGATTTGGGACCCTTGTGGCCTGTTACTTCACCTTCCCATAGGACAATTGACATACAGTAAAAATCTTTACTGCATTTTAAATCACTTCAGAAGTCAGTGGCTATTTAAAGGTTAGAGTGTAAGGAGTTTTTTACCTGTCTACTTACAAGACAAAAAAGGATGAGGAAACCATAGTCAGAAAATCAAAAAATGGGAAGGATGTTGCAGAGCTGTGTTGTACTGTAGTCAAAATCTTAAGAGAACAGTATTACTAAGCTGTGACTACTTGTTCTACTCTATGCTGTCATTCTGCAAAAAAGCTTCACATGCTTTCCTTCAAAATTAATTCTTTGTAGTTACACAAACTTTCATTGAGGCACATAAACACCAACTCCTAGAAAAGTCTCCACTGGGGAGTGACACAAGTCATGAGCAGGAGGCCAGCCTTGGCCAGGGAGTCCCCACGAGCAGCTGAGGTGAGGCAGTCCCAGATCTGCTCCCCAAGACACCTCTGTGCCCTTAAGGAACACTTAACCACAGTGGGGAGGCTCAGCTTCCCACAACAGACTACCCCTACTGTTTTGGTTACTGCTGAAACACCAACTCTGGGGACAAGGAAAAAGAAGAGATTTTTATACTGAAATGTTGTGAAATAAAGACCATTCAAAATAATTCCAGCTGCATTAACAATATCACATGAACATTCTGTCTTATGATCTGCAGATCATAAAAAAAGTTTTCTTTAATTACCTTGACAGCATGCAGTTTAAAGTCATGGTCTGGGTGTCCATGTTTTTCAATCATTTGAATTGTAGCATTGAAATTAATCTTAGAACAAGTTCAGAGTTGTCTGATATGCAGTATCTTTTCAAGCATTTTATATTCTTTTTGGTATATTACCAAAACTGAAAGTTAATTAGAGAGTATTCTAAAATAGTTTAAAAACAAAAATGCAGTTTATAATTGTCTCCTCATTAAGGGCACTACCAATACAAAAGGTGTCCAAACTGACACTACAGAGCTGTGAAGCAGTTGACTAGAGACAGTGTCCTCAAAGGATAGGCTGTATTTTTTCTATCTTATGCATATACATTAATTATCAAAAAGTTGGATAATTTGCTTTAAGAAAGAACCCACCTTAAAAATGGATCATGAGTATTGACAAATATTTTGTTTATTTTACTGATTACGATTCAAGTTTCAATGTAAAAATGCTTACTCCCACATGATACTGATCAAGAAAATATTTCATTTTCATAAAGTTCAATGGACAATTAAAATTGTGGCTACTTGTGAAGTAAATAAATGATTCATAAAGGCCATAGGAAACTGTACAAAACTTAAATGGGAAATCTCACTTCCAGGATGACAGTAGGTTGTCCATTTAAGTGTTTTATTAAACTGTTGTGACTGTTTCAAAAGACAGTGCTGGGCAGTTTCATCTGAATAACTGAAAAAGATATTTTGCATCTGTGCAAAACAAACAACGGGAACAAAACCCCTACACACTAGGACTGAAGTACAGATGAACACAAAATTTTGTTACAAACCTGTTTTCAACATACAGTGAGAAATGTCCATTGTACAAAACTTAGTGACTGACCTACAATTAATTTAAGATTATCCCAGCAATGCAAATACAACTCAGAACAGCTCAATCTTGTGTAAGATTTTCCAGTAGTATTACAGTGAGAGACTAACGGAATTTTTATTAGTTTGACTTACACTGTCTCTTTTGATGAAAGCCTGTATTTATACTCTAAGTATCTGCTAGGTACAAGTCTGTTACATACTTAATGCAGTACAAGGAGGTACTCCTTGGTGTTCTCTCATCTGTCTCAGCAGCTTTCCTTTAGCAGGAGGCTGGGCCGTGCAGCTGCGTCTGTAGAAAACACTGTTGTCAGTCTTTGTCCTCCTCACGGGAGATGCTTTAAGTAAGAAACATCTGGCAGTATCCAGCACTGAAAATATGTCAGCTGTGCTGCCTAGCCCAACTTGGAAACCCAGATTTGCATTTCCTGGTTAGTACTTTGTGCCCAGTAGGTTGGAACATTGTTAAGTAAAAGTCCATAAACATTAACAGTGATGTTTACACTTTATTGGGGAAACAGGGAAGGGAGTAGCAAAAATCAATGTAAGTTACTAGTTTTGAAAGTTTAGTCTATGTTATATTTGATTACTGGGATATCAATACAATGAAAGTGGAGGAATTTCAACAGTAATTTTTAATTTTTAGTACATCATTTGTGCAGGGCTTTATAAAAGATTTTTGTTTCCAAAGATGTTATTGGGGTCCACATATTCTTTAACAGATCTCAGCATTCCCAAGCCAACATCAGAGATGCTCTCCTTCATCCAGCGCTTCCGCAATTTGCCTACTGGAAAAACAAAAACAAAGTGCTTCAATATATGGCAGGATTCTAGGAGCCAATCAATCTTGTGACCATGAATGAATAAACACTGTGTGATAAATGCTTTTATTCAAAAATGAGAAATGTTTTGCTTTATTTGATTTATTGAGCCCACCAGACTATCAAGCTCATTAAGCTCAGCATACTCCCAGAGGAAGACTGTGTTCCACACTGTCTACTTTCTTTAGAAACTATGAAATTTAGATGAAGCTTAGGCTGAAATCACATGTTCTATTAAGACAAGGAATCAGCAGTAAGTTTTAAAAAGCCAGAAACTAATTTTAAGTTGTAAACTGTAGAGGAGATTACTAAAAAGCAGAACCCCACATTTTTTGATTACTTTAAAGTGAAAACATAACTCGATAATCAAGCTTAAACCAGTACTGGTTTAAATAGCAAAAAAACGTTTCTATGAAGAAGGCTTAATATTTCATTTTAAAACTTCTATGCTGGCTGGTAATTGCTCAATACCATTACACAAGAGATTTGTTTCACATGTAAAAATGGCTATTCACAACATATACCAAATACAAACAAAGCTGAAATCTTTTAAGAACTCTTTTCACTAAATTCTCACAATAGTCCTGTTAAATGGCCAAGTGTTCACATGCCAATTAACCAAATCATCAACTCTGATTAACAGATCATTCAAAACCGAGGACATTTTTTTCATTAAACACACTTTAGCATTAAACTTGCCAGCCTGAAACACAATCCATTTGTCAGTATGAAAAGACATAGTAAAGGTTTGAGAGACAGAAGCTTTAAGAGTATCTGAAGCTAAATTCAAGCTATCTTTTGTGCCCTGTTTCAGGGTAACCATCAAACTGTCATCAGAATAATAAATTACAGGGACACCTCTGGAGAACAGAGTATATTTGTTTATACCTTAAGGAATAGGAGCCAGTCACAATGCCAAGAGAAAAAGCAAATAATGTGAGACAGAACGAAATTTGCAGTTTGCTAGAAAATGACTATTAGCAGCATGTGTGTCAAGATCAAAGATCACAACTGAAGGACAAAAAGAATTTGTCATGTGGTACAAACCCTGGCTGTATTTTGCAGCCCCAGCTCAAGAAAAAATCTCCATCTGTGAATATACTGTCACTGCAATGTGACTGTCTGAACACACTGACGTGGTCAAATTCAATCTGTTCAAACTTTAATACTGCTACAAAACACCTGAATTGTGGATGAGGCTTGACCATCCCCTTAAGTCACTCACACTGGCTCTTACACAAGCAGCTGAAGAACAGTCATTACTATTCTCAACTGTTATCTGTAATATAGTTTCAGTGAATGTGTTCTGTGGTTATGGATGTAATTGTCCTGAAAAGACTGCAAACAACTGCTCCAACAAGATGGAGCACATTAGAATCACAGCAGGATGCCCAACAGCTAGCATGCCTGCCTCTTTTACACCTCCAGTAATAATGCAATTCCACAAGGAACTGAACTACTGTCTGAGCAGCACCAAACAGTCGTTGCATATTTAATGAAGTCGCTCACCAAGTGCTGGAAAACAGAAGGTGCTTGGAGTGCATCATTAGTTCTGTCAAAGTGATAATTTACACATCTATCTTGTCAAATTTTCTATGGTTTATACTTTTGCAATAATAAATCTAACATACATCTGATTAGTGAACTGGAAACAAAAAAAGCTGTACTACAGTTACCAGCAGTCCTTCACAAACATGCTCAACAAAAGATTTTAACCCCTTGATAACAGCGGCGTTGATTCCCTGCTCCTGCTGTTCATGTCAATAAAACATACGAGGAATTTTCAACCACTCAAGTTTTCACATCTGAGTTAAAAAGCCTTGAAGCACTCTCTCCTAATTCTGAGCTGGTTCATCAGATAAAATGGAAAACAGACCAAGTGAAGGAAAGGCTCTGTGAAAATGAGAGCAGCACATAGGTCATTTATATATTATCAGCTTAGTGCTGTGCTGTGCTATGCATTTTCTGATGCTTCTCCTCCACAGGACAACCCAAATGGCTTCAAGGATGAGAAAAGGAAAAGAGGAAGAAAAAGCCATAATAGTTAAATATGTTAGTGTGAACATAAAAATAATTCCAATTGCAAAGTTGCCTACCTCCACTCTAACAGCTTTGTGCTCAAGGACGCCTTAGCTTCCCAACAATAAGATCTCAGTTAGGCCTGATCTTATCATAGACTACAGAAAACCAACTTCCCATTTCTAGCCTAGAGGAAGTAGACTTTTCAGTTTTAGTCCTAGCATTTATCTAGAACTGACAGGAAACAGTGCAAAAAACCAGAACAGATACAAGCATCTACCACTTACAATCGGTAATTTCACAATTAAAACATAAGATCAAAGTCACTTGATTCTATAAGCTACATAACAACATTATTAACAATGTGTTTGTAGAAGCTTAGCACAGCAAGTTACTACTTGTCCACTCAGCCATAAACACCATCACATGCACAATCCTTGTGCCCCAAATGGAAACAAACACAGCCCTTCCTTCTTGCATCTTCTCCCTCTGAAGACACTTAATTTTGCATCTGAAGGGAGGCTCTAAAGAGGATGGAGCCAGGCTCTGCTTGGTGGTGCCAATAAAAAGTCCAAGAGGCAACAGGCACAAGAAATTCCATCTAAGCATAAGGAATAATTTCTTTACTGTTCAGGTGCCCAAGCACTGGAACAGATTGCCCAGAGAGGGAGTGGAGGTATTCAAGAACCTTCTGGATGCCACCCTGCACAATGGTGCTCTGGGATGGCCCTGTTTGAGCAGGGAAATTGGATGAAATGACCCATTGTGGCCCCTTGCAACCTCACCCATTCTGTGATTCAGTGATCTTACATACCCAAGATGAGGAACAAGAGAATCAGTCTTCAAGTTTCACAGGTGGCAAGTGGCCTGTTCCTGAAGAGTGCTGAGCAGTCTAATAGCGCCTTAAAACATTCCCTGCTAGGAAGCCAGAAACCTCCAATCTGAGCTCCAGCCTATTACACTGAGCACAAAGCCCATAGCATGGCAGGGATTCTACTTCTCACAAGGCACTTCAGATCAGAAAGCCAAGGAGCTTGTTCAGCAGCAACTCCAAAGACAGCCCACCACCAACTTTATTTTAGGTTTATTATCTATTGTTCTAGTCCACATATGAAAGAGAAATATGTGAACTGGCTAAGTAACTTTTCCCCAGCTCTGATACATGCTGCTCCATATTGGTTTCATTGGAAAAGTTCATCTTTCCATTGTCCTTTTTCACTTGCACATCTTTGAAAATGCATCTGGATGGCTACAAATGGAGTGAGCAAACAGCAGGCAGCAACTGGTACTCTCACTTTTGGAATATGAAGTACCAGAGCACACACGAACAGTTCTGTAAGAAAAGTTTTCATGTAGCTGATTGATTTCAGGAATTACTCTACACCAGAACAGATTTATAGTACTGTGTGGTCCCAGTGGAAATAGGTTCTGGTGGCACTGCACATGGCTCTGGACTGCCTCTGCTCCAGCCCTTTCAACCTGAAGAGTCGGTTCCTGCATAACAACAGCTTTGCAAAAGGAGCAGCAGTGACAGGTCCTCCTAAGAAGGATGAGGTTCATGCAGCTGTTGCTCTTCCTGAAGCTAGCTGTCCCTCCAGAAAGCAGCTCTCTGCCCTTACAGTCTGCTTAACATGCTATTACTCTTCCAGGGACAACTCTGCAATACTGAGAAAGGTCAGTGCATTAATGTAAAACATGGCAGCACTGGAGAATATTGGACCAGTGTACACCAAGTCTACTGCAGAATTAACACCTCACCACCACAACACTTTGCATATTTTCACTTGTATCTTAACAGCTGAAATAATACTTTCGAGATTGGTGGTGGTGAATCAGGAGGTCCTTTCCTTTTTTCAATTTTTTTTAAAAGGCACTGAAGACGACTATTCTGTTAAGACTTTCAACAGACCAAGGAGGAAAATACAACTGTGTAACTGTATTATTTCACATGAGGTTACTTCATGTCTAACAAATATATCAGTTTCATCTCATTCTAATGAGTAGAACAAGCTCTAGTAAGCTTAACCTAAGGGAAGAAGATTTTTTTTCCCCTGTGTTGAAGAGAAAAGAATGTGTTCAACTCCCCCTCATAAAAGAGGGGGAGTTAACACATTATAATTTCAGATTTTGTAGTTTGTCTGAGTTAATTACTGCAGTGTATAAGTCACAGCCTCTTAATGCCAAAGAACTGCAATGTCAAATATGTAACTGAATGCAAACAAGGTGTAAGGTTTGTTTTTTCCTTTGTTTTGTTTTAGGGGTTTTGCTTTTGTTTTTAGTGTTGTGGGATTTTTTTCTTATTTTTTGTTTTCCTACATAAACCACCATTGATACTATAGCTAAACCTATGCAGCACAGGCTACCTGGTTAACCATTATTCTAATCAGCTGTCTAGGAAGTAGAAGAAAATTAGTTCTATTATGTTAAGTGGCCAAATGGGGCTATTTTCCTCAACCCCACAATCTGATAATTGTTTCCTTAAGCAGCCAGTTGTAGTTAAAACAGTGCCTCAAAGGGAAGCAATGTATCATTACTTTTTACACTGCTCAGTTTTACATGGGTCCCTAGCTTGGTGATATGAAAGGGACCAGGTACAAATCCAACCTTCTCCCTTTCTGATGGTGTACCCCAAAGGGGTTATGGTTGTATTTATACACCAGTCATACCCACTGGTGCCTCCTCAAGCATGCAAAAAAGGCACATTTGATAAAAGAAAAAGTGTGACATATCATATGGGTGTTTTAAGGGCTTGCCATAAACGATCAGAATAATTATTTATCTGAACTTAAACTTGTTTCTACAAGAATGTCATTCTTAATGCTGCTTTTTAAATGCTATGTTTCTAAACACTATCTACGGCTCTCTATCAACTGTCATGACTCTCAAATCTGAAGATACCCAGTGCCCAGAAAGAAGGATCAAAGCTGTGCAAGGTCCCTCTCTGAGTGTAGGACACAGTCAAGACAGGGTAACAGCTATAATGGGGCATGGGGGAAGGAAGATTTATCCACAGTGAAGTCCTTCTGAAGCTACTCTTCATAAAGTTAAAAGTACCGTGATTTCAGCTCTCACTGTGCACCTACCTGCAGTTGGTACTTCCCCAGATGTAAAGTATTTACACAACTCAAACTGCCATATATGACCATTCCTTCACTCAAGGAGTATATGAACACTGACTTAAGCAGGCTTTGTATTTCCTATAGCCTCAAGTCCCAGACTACATCTGTTTTCTTTGATACACAAACACAGAGTTAAAATAGCTCCATTTATCACAGTGTGATTGTAGGCAGACAAATCAGCCTGTCTGTTTCCAGATAGTGAAAACAACTGTTATTAATCACAATTACAAGACAAACACCAAAGGAAATTGCACCAGTATTTTCTTTTACCCTACACAATAGACTAGTCAGTGGTGAGAGTTACAAGGCTTGAAGGTCAGTAAATAAAACTGACAATATTAGGCTAATTTTCAGCACATCTACTAAGCACTGGAAAAAAAATTAATCTTGAATATTAAACACAATGAACTGCCAGACAAAACCACTCAAAGTGGAAAATATATATCAGTAACAGAGGCAGTCATGCATACAACAGGAGCATACAAAGTCAAACAGAAACCCAGTTTTCATAGCTGTGGCATCACAAGGTTCAAGTGTGCAAGGGTTTGAAAATGCTATATAATTTTTTTTTTTGTTCAACACATGTGGTAAGCAAGGTTTTATATGGTGAGGGAAAATACATCCGAACGTGTGACAAGCTCCAGCTGCGTGCAAGTCGGATGAAATGCTAGTCACAGTAAAACAGAGTGCCACAGCAGGGCAAGCACAAGAGTACATCAAGGGAGTAATCCCACATCCACTGTGTAGAACTGACAGGTCCACTATATGTTAAAGATTTAATCTGAGAACCATAAGAGCATATCAAACAAAAACTACTGAAACCTTTTCATTCATGTTGTTACCTACAGATCCTTCAATATCCTGATACTGCGAAAGCAGAGTCCATTTCACTTTCCATCACAAAGCAAGATACCTGAAAACAGCTCTAGTTACAAGTTTAAGCTCCCTTCAAGTTTAGGAAGTAACTGACATGTTTTAAAGCACAGCTTCTACCCTTTAATTTTTTTGCCCCACACAGAGCTTTTAGAATTACAAATTGTTTCTCTAGTTCTAAACCATTACACTTCTTCTTTGCTCTTGTATCTGTGACCAGTCAATGCCCCAAGAGAGCAGAGAGAAGAAATATATGAAAATAATCACTTTCAAGAAGGTAGCTGCACAAATCACACTGACATCACAACGAGTCTTCCTGACATCCAAGGTTATAACATTATATAGGACACATGCAATCAAATTAGACTATCCATGTATGTGGGAAAAGCATATATAAAGCATCAGGTATAGGAAGTATTGCTTATACATGACATTGGTTCTTAATATTAAAGCATAAAATACCTTGTGGAGATGCTAGTAACACAGGACAAGTAATCCCCAAACTCCAAGAGAGGAAACTAGGTAACTAGAACTTATCAGATAGCAGGCCAGTAAAGTCCACACTTACATAACATCAATTATGCAACAAATGGTAGATTGCAACATAGTCCAGTTCAAAGTCACTGGCTCTTTTATACAGTCACATGACCTAAGTGCTCTGGAATTTGGGCAAACAGCATTCACAAAGCCACAAGGAACACAAAACTGTCTTAAAACTGTAAAAATCACATTTGAAGTCTTTGTAACTGAATATATATCTACACAAGGATCAGTAAAAGTTGTTTAAGACAAACTGACCAAACTGGAAAAAAGAATGAGAAGTTTCTAGATAAAATGCCAGGATATCTCCTTCCCCCCCTTGACCCTCCCCCAGTAATTTCAGCTAATGCCATGAAATATTTTTCAGAATTCTACTACAAACTATTTTATGTACTCATGAATATTTAGGAGCATCAAAGAGACTAACATTAGACTGAGAACATTACCTCCATGGTGATGTGAAAGACTTCCTCCATTGGCAAGTATTTCTTCTCTAGCAGCCCTCTAAATTTGAAAGAGATGGTATTTATTCAACAGCAATTGCACAAGACTTTTGGATTTCATTAAATGCTTGCTATTGCACTCATACACACAGGTGTATGAAGAGTTTCTGAAGTAATTAGGGTACATTATATAGGTAAACATTACAGTTCAAGCCTGCAGATAAAGATAAGTAAGAGTCATCTAAGTAAACATCAAAGCCATGACATTTCAAATGGCATCTCTTGTAACAAATGTATTACTCAAGAATAGAATATTCTGGATCACTTTCCCCTTGCCAAAACTTAAATATCCAGTGGATGGGATGCTCATTTGGAAGATGATTAAGTCTCAAAAAAAAAGTCTGAAAACAGGCTTGTCAGAGCAAGTCAAGATCCTTATTCAGATCAGAGTTCAACCCTGATCTCCAAGATCCTGGTTGAGGCAGTGAGGTACTTAACAGCAGACAACCTTTTCATGGGTGCAGTTTGTGGCAGAAAACAGAATTTATTTTTTTATGTTAAGAATGTTCAAGCTGTAGAATCTTCTTTGCCATTCACTTCTGAATAATTAGAGAGCTTAGAAGGTGCCAACAACGAAAGCTTTTCTAAGCCCAAGGATTACATGTTTTTTTTTTTCCTAAAGAGTGTACTCTTTTAGGAATAACATATATAACTGCAGCTGTGCAGTTAAGAGATTTTTTTTTCCAGTCTGCCATAGAATACATATACTTGGTCAGCAAATTCACTTTGTCAGGTTAAATTTAGTTACTATAATGGAATATGTGCATTCACATCATCACACAAACTAATTCCAATAAAAGAAATACCTAGGTATAACTGAGTTTCATTAAATAAATAGTCAAGTATTACATTCTTCAGTGCCCTAAATGCAACAGCATGGAAGCCTCTGAACTTGTAGATAAAACTTTGCATCCACTTGCCAAATTCAAGAGAAATTTCTAAAGAATAAGCATGAGAAGAATGATATCCCAGTTATAAATACTATTTCTCTACAGTCCTATTAGCAATTTTCTGGTGCTGATGTTTGAGCTAGGAACCAGAATGCAGGACAAAAAGCTACAAGTTTGGCCATAGTCCTTCTAAGAACTGCATCTTGAAGGTAACAAGGATATTTGTTTCACCTAACTAGGTAAGTGCAGTATTTTATCAGCCAAAGTGTTACAGCAGAAGTATTGCAGAGCTGCTTGGCCAATGCTGAAGCAGCTCACAACTGGTCTAACAGACTGGACTTAGACCAATGCTTATCTCACCCTAACAGAAATGGCATGAGACAGTACCATTCCTTACTCTCTACATGCAGCACTATTAATAAGGTATGATCTTGACCGTTTTACCATGCATTTTACAGACTGAGTATTAAGAAGAAATAGTTTTGTAAATAATGGAACTGAGGAAGACTGGTTTCCCATGGATTTGGGGTTTCAGGTTTGAAGCTTCTGCCACCCAAGAAACTCCAGGTCAAGCTTTTCTATACTTCACTCAGAACTACTGATGTACTGATATCTGCAACTGTCACCTGGTAGCCAGCCTTTTCTTTACTTGATGAACTATTATTAACATGTACCTCTTATTACTGATAATGATCAAAGCTTTACAAAGAGACTTTTGAGATCTTTCCTGCAAAATTCAGTAAGCTTGGCCAATAAGTTCAGAACAAAATACAGGTCATCAGCTTTTTTATACATTACCTCAATTTGTTCATAGACATGAATAGGATCACTAATTCCTCTGTAGTTAAAGGCAAAGTAGAAGTAGACACATGCACCTGCATCGTAAGTCTGTGTCACCCTGTTGAAGAGAACTGCATTACAAACAAAGCTTTATGATATTAAGCCAACCACTACGTGACAGCATAAAGTTCCTAAGATTACTTCCTGTCTTATTCAAAAGGGCAGCATCTTTTTTTTTTAAATTCCTTTATCCTTTTTTCTCCTAATCTAGGAGTCATGCAATGCTATGACTTTGAAAGTTGAAGCTCTTAAGTCATTACAATTGACTCTTGTCCATGTAAGTAAGAGTTTAAAGCCCAAGCAAGTGCTTAGGCTTGAACTCTCAACTCTTCCATGAAATCCAACTGCAGGTTCAAGAGGAAGGTCAAGGCTACTGGTATTTGTAATATCATCACTAGATCTGCAACTGAACAAAGATTCAAGAAAAATTATTTATATTATTACATGGCTTACCTACAGGTGGAAAGAGGAGCAAACTGAACACCCTTTTCTTTGCATTCTCGTACTATCCTTTCCTTTACATTTCTACAAAGGTCCAAAACCCTGTAACAGGAAACACATTAATATATAAAATTTCAGTATTTGATTTTATATAGCTTCTAAAAAAAGAACTTCACAACCTTTTTAAAAAGCATAATCTAATACAATGTAAGAGTATCTTCTAAAATCATTGTTAACTAGCTTAGCCTTTGTTCTAAGAATAGTTCTCATCAAGACTCCACTGCTTTTTCTGCACTTCTGAATAGCAAGTTTACTCTGAAACAGGGAACCTAAAAGCTCTTCCTCATAAGGAAGAGGTGTCAAAAGTGTTAAAAAAATTAAGGAGGTTACCTACTTCTGTATGACTTTACTTTCTAAGCAAAACAGCCTAAAAGTTTTGGCAAAGTAGTTAACAAACACAGAAGAACTCCTGAGAACTCAAAGGTCTGGCAAACTGTACTAACACCATACCTTTGTGTTGCTGCAAGGCCAAACCTGCAGATCCTTCAGCTGGGCACTACTCTGCCAACTTGAAACGTTATAATTCTAATATGGCAATGAGCTATTAGACCTTGTTAGAAGCCATACTTGTTCTGTTTTTTTTTTTTTTTTTTTGGCTCTTCTAGGACAGACCCAGGTGCAAACAAAGTGCTAGAGCAACCAAAAGAAATAACTGTTTTTCAAATTACCATTTCTTCAGTTACACATTGTCCCACAAAGGTCTGCAGAGCTCTAATTCAGATTTTGATGTTTTACACAGATTTAGAGCTACATTAAAGATTCACAGAACACAAGAGAATTTAACCATTTAGTGAATAAGAAAGTCAGCTAAACATTTTATTAAAATATCAAGAACGAGTTAATCAGTTCATAGAAAGTTACATGGTCCTCATGAATCAAAGTAGAAAAAGGTTTTCAAAGCATCTGCTTTGGAGAGGACAATTTTAAATACTTTCTTAAGTAAAAATTCATTGTCTTCTGAAACGAGGGAGAGGCAAAAAAAATTAGTGAGAAAGAAGTTAGCATGCTTCAAAATCTATAAAGCTAAAGTAAAAGGAAGAGCACTTTCACTTTAAAATTGTCCTCAAATTTCTTCTACACTCTTAGTACACTGTGCCAGTTTTCAAACAGGGGCTGGAATTTACATTTCCCACTAAATTCAATAGCAAGGGTACAGGGTTGCCAGTTTAAGTCATCAGACTTTGCACTGACTGTTGTAAAGCTTTGATTCAAATCACTTTAGATCCTATTTAAGAGATTTCAGGCTTACCAAATGGACCAGAGCATCCAAAATGACTTTGTATATTAAACTTGTTTGAGGTCAAATGTTTCTCAACCATAGCTAATAGATAAAATACCCTGAGGTAAAAGAGCTCAGTTTTGGGCAAAAGTTACCCTTTCAGTATTTCCCTACATTACTGGAAAAAGAAAAGTAAAAAATCAAGTATATTTAAGTACGTTATCTTCACTACAGATTAATCCCTTTGAAATACACTGCTGATCCCACACACGTGGCTGCTCATCCTCCACTGTTATTACTGTCACCAATGTCCTGCCTCCTAAACAGGGCAATTTCAAACGCTAAATTTGTTACAGTAAGGTAACCTAAGATGAAATATTACTGAAAGCTTGATACACTGCATTTACAAAAATCTGGTATGTAATTTAACAGCAACTTCAGCAAGAACACACAGTTGCAAGTCTCTAGATATGTAAGGCTGCATCCAATACATGTAAGGCCTAAAAGATGCATCCTCATGAGCAAACACAAGTTAGGAACAATTTGAATGAAATTAAGTTTTAAGAAATTCTGAGGAATAATCAGAGTTTACCTATCCCAAGGAACAGAAGTCTCAAATGATTCTCCTATTACGTAATAATCCAGGCCTAGGTCCTAATAAAAAGAGTAAGGAAATTATCAGTAACATTCAGCATCAGCATCTGGGATTCCAGTGTATGCTACACAGTTATCAGGTGAACAACTTTTTAGTTTGCAGGAGAAGAACAGAAAATCTAGTTTAGCAAAACCACCCACATGTCCCAGTGACGTTAAGTGTATTATTAATAGGGAAATAGGGAAGCTCTTAAAAGACAAAGATGACAGACATTTTGATGCCATGGCTACAGTGAGATAACTTGTCAGACTGTCAGTATGTTTACACTAATCAAATATTTTTATCACTATAGTATCAAGCCAAGAGTTTCACTGTGCTCATCAGTATAATACCTAGTAAAAATATTTTTTGCAATGTTGTCACTGTCTAGATAGTAAAAAGACAAACATCTTCCCATCTTACACACAGCCTGCTGAAATAAAGGGAGATTCAGTGATTTGTCCCCAACAAATCAAATACTCAGGATGTGCATATTGTTCTGAAAAACAAAAAAATCTCAAATAGTAAGACTAAAATGCCTAAGAACAGCTGCAGCAGTTTAGACTAAAAGTCCTTTATGTTGGAATTCTGATTTAAACCAGTCATAAGCAGATTGCCAAAGAAGAGTAAAAAGACAAGTGAGCACATGAGTATTTCAAGTACACTCTATGCCTCTGATTTCATTCACCCTGTGGATTTTTCAATCCAATCTCCCTACCCTTTATAAGAAGCTATTTTCTTAACAAGAAAATAAATTAATATTATTGTCATTCTTAACAAGAGTATAAATTAATGTCCATATGGTGTTTTGCAGATGGAATTCCATGAATAATTACTGCTCAGAAATGGAAGAGATACAACCTCTGGGTTGATCCTGAGTTGATACAACCTCTGAGATATCATCCAAGGCAGCCTGCACTCAGATTTCAGAGAAAGCATCTTCAAAGAAACATCTCTATGTTTTGTTACAATAATTAGCAGAAGTTGCAGCAGAGACAAAAGCTGACCTACCCGAAGGTAAGCGATGACAAATGTCAGCATGTATCCTCTCTGCCCATTATCTTCTCCTGCTGCCAAGCCACTGCAATTCACAAAAATTTAATTAATTTCCCACCAAATTAGTCACCAAAATATTTACAAAAATATTTATAAAATAACTTTGGTTATTAAACATATGTGCAAGTTTAGCTGCCTAAGCTGTATTAAAATAGTTGTTAATAGCAAGGTCTCTTCACTAGAAATCAGAAGTTACTTCAAACCAGTAACTTCAAATGAAGTTACTTCATTTCTCTTTTCATTCCATAACCTGGAGATGAGCTTAATAAAATATTTTATGTAATCTTAGAAAACAGTCTTCAATACTCACAAAAGAGTGGAGAAACAAAAGCAGACACATTATATCCTGGATATTAGTTTACAGGAACATGGGTAATGACATTTCTAAGCAGGTTGAATTTGTGTACTTTTATGTGCACAAGTCATGAGACCCCAAGATTTAAGATCCCCAAAGCATAAGAGATCTGAATGAATTAAAAAAAGATACAAAGGTCATAGCACTAAAGAAAAAGGAAGCCTTGCTTTCATCACTAGTCTAGCAAGGATTATTATGAAAGCAATTGTTTTTAATTATTGGTTTCTAAGAACAAGAAAGTGCTATGCATCTGGAAGCAGTCTTCCTACAAGCTCCCATAAATCTGAGAGAGAGCTGGGTATGGGTGTGAAATCAGGCACCCTGAAGAAGCATAGAATTGAAGTATTTTATAGTATAAAGCCATTAAAAGGTTTAGCATTTTAAACCAGGTTAACCTAGTGGAGACTTCACTAATAGCCTCAATAAAGCAGCATAGACAGCACCATCTTCTAATGGCTCTAACACAGACAAGTCTCCCCCTTACCAATACACTACCATCTTGAAATACCAAAATACAAAAGGATTCACAGTTGAAGTAACAGAATGAAAGCACAATAAAAGCACAAAATTCAGAAATTATAGCCTTGAAATGGATTAAACAGCATTTATATGTATATTTGAATAGCTGAGACCAGTAGTAGCAATAACAGTACATTCTTGACAAATCACAGTTTTGATGATGATTTTAATCAATCATACTTAATCAAGGCAGAAGGAAAGACACTGCTTGATCATTACTCAGCCTGCCATTTCAATAAGTGTTTTCTGTCCCTTTGTGGGACAGAAAATCACTGCACTCTTTCAACTAAACAAGTTTCTTGTATTCATATACTCACATGAATTCTGCAAAAATTTAATATCACCCTTATGATTTTGTCTCCCTTTCTGTAGTCAAAATATAGAGTCTAGGATTGCAAAACAAGCTGCTTCCATGCCTGTAAGCAATTAAAAGGGCTGGCTTCCATTTTAATAACATTTATTCTATATTTAGTAAATATTTTTCTGCAATACACAGACAGCTGAAGTTTTTCAGTAAAGTTACCTATGAATTAGTACAAGCCATATGTATCAAAGGGAACATTCAGTAGCTAATTGAGTGCTGCCACTTCAAACTAGTAAACTGAGAACATATCCATACAGTAACCACTACAAAAACATGGTAGTCCAATTTTTTCCTGGACAGTTCATTCCCAGCTTGACATTGAAAATGCTCTAAGACATACCCAAACTTGGTGGCAATATCATAGACTTGCTTCTCATGCTGAAGAACCTTCTCTCTGTCACCTTCAAAGAGCAAGGTAGCTACACACAGGATGTTGGGATCAAATCCTTTAAACTGCAAAGAGATAAACTTGCCATTAGTCACAGACTACGTGGCAGAATACAAGGAACAGGTTTTTACTTTTCAAATGCATGGCATGTGCCCTGGTCAGTAAGTGTTGCTGCAATTAAGGGGAATGATTGGGAAAAAAAGTCTTTCAAAATTTACTCCCAAAACACTTAAATTTTTCCTTGACAGGACAGGTCAATGGAAATAACAGAAATTATCTGTCACCTCTTTCCTCCTGTTAAAAAGCAGGATAGGCACAACAGCTGTCTACCAATGCTGTAGAAAAAAAAAGGTCTTAAATGCTTTGAGCAATAGAGACATTTATATTCAATCAACTTTTCCTATCAGCTTTAAAAGCAGGAAGAAAACTGTGACCATCATGAATGTGGAGGGAAGGAAAAATTCTGGGCTATATCTAAACAGAATAT
Source organism: Haemorhous mexicanus (assembly GCF_027477595.1). Taxonomy (NCBI): domain Eukaryota; kingdom Metazoa; phylum Chordata; class Aves; order Passeriformes; family Fringillidae; genus Haemorhous; species Haemorhous mexicanus. The sequence goes on along the minus strand of NC_082348.1, from coordinate 22,330,206 downwards.
GTACTCCCTAAGAAAAGAAGTTCCAGATACATGTTATTTCCCACTTCAATAATCCAGGAAAAAGCAGCAGAATCAACACTGGTCACTGTCTTCCAGAAGTACACCCACTCTTGGAAGATAATAAAATTTTCTACATTTGAATACCCAGATTTGCAGTAACTCTCTAGTTAGGTAATTTGGAAGGAAAAAGATCAATAATAAGATAAAATATTTAATACAAAAGCATCATTTTAGCACCAAATCATAGTAGGTTAAAAAGGAATGAATTTCAGAAAGACAAAAAAACAATTTATATGGGAAAATTTGCCAAATATCTTGAGGATCTTGCAAAATTCTAGCTTACTGTAATAACAAGGTAGATCATGCCTTGAAAAAATCTAGGAAGATGAAAATACAGTAGAGTGTGGGCCTTGCTCCATCAATATTCACTGATTATCACTGGCCTGCCAGCTGGGTAAACTGGTTCCAGTCTTCCCCTGTCACCAAGTTACTGTTAGACAAGGCACATTAATCTCTTATACACGTCTGACCAGTGACAACAGCTCTCTTGGAGTAACTCCTCAAACACAATCTCATTTGAATTAAACCACCTTTAGAACCTCAAGTTCTTACACTGTAGTATCAGTTACACTCAAACTCAGCTGCATTAGAAGCAGTTTAACAAAAAAACTAGAATTTTATGAATAGCATGCAAAATTCAAACCAATATTAAAACCCCAAAATTACCTTTGTGATGTAGAACTTTTTCAGTCCATCCAAAAATGATGTAAAAATGGAAGCAACTTGTGGTTTAAGAGCATGACCTTTGGCAAAAAGCAGAAAAAGGCACATTAAGGCAAACAGTGCTCTTAAGATTCTTACTTCAAGGAACAAATAAAAAATAGCTTGGTAGTCAAAATTACTATAATTGCTCAGAGCACTTTATCAAAATTAAAGAGAATTCTCTCTACTCATTTAGAACATGATTTAGGAAAAGGTTTCATTACTTTTTTGAAGACATATGTACACCTGAGCACAAATATTTGACACTTTAATTAAGGCTGCCCTAGTTTAGATCTCACAAGCCTATGGCATGTGGAAAATTTTTAAGAGAGCGCTTCATTAGTTTTTACACCACAAAACTAAGCAAAAACCAGTGACTTTTTTGTAAAGCTACACCAAAACCACTGAAACAAACAGCCAAAAATGGTGAAAGTTAGGAGTTAAGCATTTTTTTCTTTAACAGTTATATCACTTGTGTGAAGTTTTCTACATAAAGCTAGTTATTGCTTCCTTAATGACAAACGGGGAACTAAAATTACCAGGATACATAAATGGTGTCTTGGAGCCTGTTAAATTAACATTTCTGCCTCAGGACTGGGTTTAATTGAGATGAAAGTCTTTTACTGTTTGTTCCATTGTTTTCAGTCACAAACAACTTCTGAACTCTCATTACTGCTTCACTTTAGCAGCCTGGCATCTGGCCTACATGCTGTGAGCCCAATTCATAAAAAGTTATGCACCATTTACATGATACTTCCTTCTAAAATACTTCACAAAGCATTTCCTCCTGAATAACACATGAACTTCAACAACTATGTGCTCTTTTTTCCTCTTAAGCAAAGAGGGAGTCTCTCAGCAGATACAAACCCCAAGGAGGACACCTACAAGCACACTTCAGTAAGCACAGAGAAATCATGAAAAGACATGAATTAATTAAACCACAATCTAAAAAATTACTTATTAATGATTACAAGAAAAATCAATATTGACATACCTGAAACTATGTTTACAGCTTGCAATTGGTCAAATTGTGCTTCCCAAATAAAAAAGAAAAAGAAATGCACCTGCTTCTGTTGGACTTGTTTAAGCAGAACAGTGTAACATAAAATGAGCAAAGCAAGCAGCAAGGCTTGCTAGGCTTCCCAGCTCTTCCAAATCACAATTTCCTTGATTTGAAAAATGAAGTTCAGCTGATCTACACACTTACCAAACTGAAACTGAGCATTGTCAACAAGGCGAATTGATGCAGGAGCACATCTCTTGGAGGCAAAGTTAGGGAAGTAAGAGGAAGGAAGAATAAAAAGATTACATACATAGCTGGTTTTAAAATTCATTACAATTAAATTTTCATTTCAAAATAGCATATAGGAAAGCACACTTTGATACCAGAGATCTCTGGCCATCACCATCATTGAATCAGGGTGACTATAAGCTTGTTTTCACTGGAATTGCAACATCTACTAGGTATAGTAGATGGTCTAGATAATGCACTGAGAATTTTCAGTTTAACCTCAAGCCAACGCAGTAACAGTCCAAAAACATTGATCTTCACATTTTGACTGTTTTTCTAAAATGGCATATGCACTAAAGATAGTACACTTGTTTAGCACATCAAGCTTATGTTTCTGTGTAATCAGAAATACACACATAATAAAAATCCACTGAAAAAGTTTAATTGTTGAAGGTCATCTTGGCATGCAGCTGAGCACTACACAGCTGCTCACTCAGCCCCCTCCCTAGTGGGATGGGGAAGAAAAATCAGAAGGGCAAAAGCTGAAAAACCCACGGGTTGAGATGAAGACAGCTTGGTAAGCAAAATGGGGAAAAATCCCCACAAAAGCACAATGCAAAAAGCAATTGATTACCATCAGCTGACCAATATGCAGCCAGTCTTCAAGCAATGGCAACCTCTATGAAACACCCCCCTCTATTTTATTTATGATCATGATGTCATATGGAATCTGCCTTTAGTCAGTTTGGGTCAGTTGTTCCAACTGTGTACCCTCCCAGCCTCTTATCTGCTCCCAGCACACTTGGTGGCGGGAAGAGAGGGAGAAACAGAAAAAGCCTTGACACTGTGTACACACAGTTTAGCAGTAACTAGAACACTGATGTGTTAACACTCTTTCAGTTACAAGTACAAAAGCTAACACTACACATGCTGCTATGAAAAAGTTGACTTCATCATGGCTAGACTCATTACACTCATGCTCTGCTGTCAGATTGCAGTCAAAATCTGTACTTGGGTCTAATCTAGATTCTGCACTGTACATGAATCTGAAAAACTGTAAGAACAGCTGCCTTCACCAGGTAAGTTTCTGGTCATGTATATGCCTACATCATATACTCACTGATGGCCATGTCCAGGCATACTGAAATGTATGGCCGGAGGAATACGACAGAAGTCTGAATTTTAGGCTAGTCATCATCTAATCACATGGATATGGAAGTACTGCTCTTTCCCTTCATTTTCACATGAAGAACTAACGGACTCACCAGGCACGTCAACAGAAGGCTGTGAGAGTGGTTTTAAATGAGACCAACCCACCCACAACCTACAGGCTGATTATCCTTACATTACAGTGGACTGATACATAAAAGAGCTTTTCAGACAGCAATCATTTTAATTACTACTCAGATTGATGCGAGGGGCAACAGAAGAGAATAAGTAGTTCAGGCTCAAGTAAGCAGAGAAACAGCAGCAGCAGCAACAGAAGCTTAGAAATGGAGCAACATTAAGTGGCAAATAGTGCCTCTTTTCTTCCCTCCCTCTAACTAAGCCCACAGACAGGGAAAACATATGAGTTCCTTAACTGGTTTTAAATGTCGATCAGCCATATGATTAAGCATTCCCAAAAAGTCTGCTTAGGTACCTTTAGAAGGAAGGACAAGCACTAGCAGTAGAAGCACGACAGAAAAACTGGCAAGTGCTGCTGACTAGCATATACATGTCATTCACATACCAGTTTGAACATCTGGCTTGGAACATTAAGCCATTAATTTAGACCAACCACTGGAAAAAATGTAAAGCTGTGTTTAGTTTGGCATTAATTAAAACATTTCTGAAATTATTTCCCCAATTCAGGGTACATTCTACCATCCATATATATTATTTGGTATGTTTTGCACAGAGCAGAGGAAAGTTAGTTAGTGGAGAAAGAGGCTAGCCAGACTAAGATTTGTTTGGATGCATAGCCTTGAGGAAAAGTAGTACAGAACGTTGATATCTAAGTACTTCACTACCTGAAACCATCTGCCTACACTATTCTGTATTTAAATATTACAGTGTAAGCACAATTCCACCTGGTAATATCCATCTCAGCTGCCCATGTCACTGTGCTCCAGGCAGTGATTTCTAAATACAGGCCATATCCTTCCATTGCATTCCTTTTCTCCTTTACCACTTCAAAGCCATGAATTCAACTGCCTTCTATATGTATGCAGCAACTCAATTCCTTTTAACACTGGTCCCTTTTACATAGTCCTAATTAATCTGAGGGTAAAGTTCTCAGTGGCAGGAGATACAAAGCTGAGTTTTTCAGGCTGCAATATGAAAATAACTCCCACTAAAACAAGCCATCAAAAGGCTTGTCCACGTTTTGGCTCAGAATACCAAGCGAAGTCATAATATGCTCAGTCCTCAACTGAGTGATTTCCAAAATCCTCATGGACCATATCCTGCATTTCATGGACCTTACATGCTTACGAGATTCCTACCTCAAATTCCTGATTCTCAACTGCCAGAAATACTGAAGCATCAATATACCCCTACTGCTAGAATCCATGAGTCCTTGAGTGAAGTCAACATCCAGCTTTTCTTTACCTGCTTTGCCACTTCCCTCAAGCAGGCCACCCCTCGCTCAAAGTTGGGGAAGACCACAGAGCCGTACTTCTGGTATTCAGGGACCGGGCGAATCTTTATCGTCACTTCAGTAACCACTCCAAGGGTTCCTGCAGGAAAGGAGAAACACTGAGCAAAATGTTCCAAGATGAACTGCTTGCAAGCTACCCAACTGAACATGTACCAGCATGTTGTAAGTTAACATAAATCAGAAATCCCCAAAATTCAGTTGGCAGTAGCAGGTGATTTATTCCTTACTTTTTACATGGTGAATTCTCACAAAATATTCTCTAAATTGTGCTCTTTGTTACTAGACTTGTAGGCTGACTCCACAGGTCCATTTAAAGCACCGTTAAAAGCTGCAACTTCACAGTTCTAATTAAGGTCTCAACATTTAATTCTAACACAAGAAATTCATGCCTGCACAATGCCACCCATGAACACACCGGAAGCCACAGCATTAAAGATGTTTAAATAATCAAGCATTACTGAAGCTGAATTAAGATGCAGTATGTGAAATTACTCTGTTTATACCTTCAGATCCCATAATGAAGTGATGGATATCAGGTCCTGTTGACATGCGAGGTACTTGACAGTTTTTTTCTACTATTCCTCTAGGAGTCACCATTTTTATATGAATCACCTGTTTAAACAAAGTGCAATGACTATCAATACTAGCATTAAGCACAGATTTTTATTATATTTATTTTCCACAAAACATATTAAGTTTGATACAGTTTGGCTTTACAGGTTTTAGACATTCTGTAGGCAACCCCAAGAACCTGAGAACTGTTACCAACCATTATTTTGACCAGCATGCTTTCCCCACACAACAGATAGTTTCCATTTTATGACAAATCATATCAACTGGTGGCTACATCCTCCAGGCAATACCAGTTAAAATTGTTTTGCTCCTCAGTGTAGAACTTCACAGATAGAACTTTATATACACCAGGATTTTAACCAGAATATACATCGTACTACAGAGGGAAAAAGTGAGGGTTTAAACTTTGCTTAAGTTTTGCTTTAGAACTGCTGCTTAATAAAGCTACTATAATACAGTCATTGATTGCTACAGAAATATTTCAATTAGGAGGAAAGACAGAAGTAGTGAAATAGATTATCAATATAAAAGCTGCCATAAGACTGACACACGTGCAGGGTTAGGAGGTTGTTTTTTAAAAAATACTTTTCAATGTTATTGTTTCCAGCTTCATTCAGGCCCATGCAATAGAAGCCTACATGTAGGTTTTCTTAATCCTCTCTTCAATTCAATCTTCTATTTTATATCAAGGAAGGGCAGAGTTTCAGCTTTGCTTTAGTGATACCTTTAAATGAAGCAAAATTACTGAATTTCATCTAATGGCTTTAAAACTTTCAAGCACAGGTAGTTAAGTTATTTTCACTCTATGCAATTTATGAACCGTTGATTCAGCAGTAAGTGGATTTTAGGTGGCTTATATAACACACTGTTTCAAGATATAAAGCCTCAAAAGGTAAACACTTCCTTGAAACATTCCCGCTGTGCTATTTTGAAACTCATGAACTGCTCTGAATCAATTTTCAATCCTATTTCCTCCTAATGAAAATTTCAGAAGCAGTTTTAGCCTGAAGTTATGCTTCTATAACAGAGAAGCCTTCTGCTTCACACCTCCCAGAACAAGCAAAACTGTACCATTTAGGCAGCAGGGGAATGATGACACTTTTTAAGTGCTGTGAGTTTTACTTCAGCCAGGTCTACTGAATAAAAACTATGTAGATCCTGCCAGCCTCAGTCACTGACAGTGAAGTGTCACAACTCTGCACAGGACAAATATGTCTAAACTATGAGCTGATGAAAAAGCCTGAGGTAACATGGATACATTACCTAGACTGTGCTGGAGGAAAGAAGGAAAAAATTCACACATGGAAGGGTTAAACAAATTATAAGAGAAGGCTGGAAGTTTGAAGCAAAAAGGCAGGCCAAGTCTGAGCAGTGATGATTTGTCTTCAATATAATCAATGTATTTGTTACAACAGAAAACACAGACTTCAAAATCAGAAAGTATGCTTAAAAGTAAAAAAATTATCTGAGTTAATATAAAGTTGAACCATTTTAATGACTGAAACAAATTCAAGAGTAGAACACTGCTATTCCCAGTCCACTGCTTCTTTCCTCTGAGTTCCTACAGACCATGTGGTGGCACTAGATCTCACCACTGTGCACACACATGCTCAATTAGATCAGCCTACTGATTTAAAAAATACTGCTAGCCATGGGCATGTAGGAAGGTGGGGAGCTTGCTTGCTGTTGGACAGCTCAGCTAGACATCTTCAGGTACACACAGCAGGCAGGAGAGAACATGGACTTCTGGAAGTTTGACAGGATTACTACACTGGATGAATACAGAGTCCAAAATGGTAGAAGACAGCACCAGAGTCAAGACAGAGTAACAACTCCTTAAGCTAGTCAGTGAATGTTCAAATGAGAATTACTTTTATGTCAGTGATAAGGATTACTAGTACTAATAGCAAAAACAAGGAAATGAGCACGTCAGTCAAGATTTGATGCCAAAACTGTATTACACAAAGAAACACTATTTACCCTCCCACTGTGAGTCATTATACAACTTAAATATCTGAACAGAAAAATTTCAACAAGTATTAAAACTACTTACCAGATCTTCAATGTTTCCATAGATGTTTTTTTTCATGCCTGATGCTCGTGTTGCGACCCAGCCTCCTAGTGAACTGAATTCCATGGAGTCTGGCTCATGGCCTGTACAGAAGCCACTTTCAGCAAGCTAAAGAAAGAAAATAAAAAATACATCCTACAGGTCCTGCCTTATCTTAGTACTCCAAATTCAATATTCTATACTTGTTTGGGTTCTTGTTGGCTTTTTATTTTTTTTAATAAGTATCCTCATCACACACCCATTTATGAAACTTTTATCTTGGATATGTACATAACATGCAAATTGATTCTGCTTCTACTGTGCAGACCTGTGCTACATATCACTCTGTAATACTCCTCCCCTGTATTTTAAAACTGAGAACTCTATTGTTCAAATCAAGATGGAAATTCATATACATCTGCAAAAAGAAGTGATAACTTAAGTAACTGCCAACTTTGCACAAATGCTGCCAATAAATAAGGCACTTAATCTCTTGTTCCTTCTATCCTAGTGTGATATGCAGCAGGTCTGCAGAAAATTTTAGCAAATTGCCTGTACTTAATTCTCTCAAGGAGAGATGTGTTTTAATATACAGCCATCTGGTTGGGCTTCCTGTATGCAACACTGTCAACTACTTGTGATGCAGATCATGCATTCCTGTACTTTTAAGTAGTCACTTGTTTCTCATTTTTCTGCATTAACTTGGCCTTGCCATCTGCACAGCACCTGAGGTTGACAGGATGCCCTCAGAATTACAACACCAAAGCTGTCAAACAGCAAGAATTAAAGGCCAAGCAGTCTCACATTAAGTGATAACTGCATTAGTGCATTTGAGATAATCAGTTTGCACTGACCAACTGAAAACAATCATGTTGAACAGCTGTATTTAAGTATACCATGTAACATGGATCATTAACTATGTCCTGTTGTACACAGTGGTTCTAACTTAAAGGCTGAAAGTCACTTCTACATCCTGTTTACAGCAATTCATTTAGCTCATGGTTTTCTCCATACCACAGGAACTTGTGGCTTTGTATGTTTACTGGTAATATATTAGGAAGGGTGGGTTCATAACCACTGCATGTAATTCTTACCAGCTGCATGAAAACACACAAGAATTAAGCTAGAATTCAATTGTTTGGACCAGATACAAACAATACCTAAGAAAAATATATAAAAAAAGTACTAGAAACTTAACCAGATAAAAATACCTGTTTTTCCAGATCTTGTCCAACAATGCCAGCTTCTACACAAGCTGTTAAGTTTTTTTCATCTATCCAGAGAATCCGATTCTGTTGAAAAGCCAATTAAAACTAAGAATGAGTGTTTAAGATTTCTGTTTACTTCCTTCCCTAATGCTATAGGATCAACATGCTTAGTCATACAATTTACTAATAATACCACTCCAGTTACTACACCAGTGGAAGCTGAGGCTCTTCACTCCCTCCAACTGCTACATAACAGGTTTCAATTTATACTCACCACTATAACAGACTAACACATGTATCTGTCAATTTAAACCAAGGATGTTTACAGAATAAAAAGCAAAAAAAAGCCAGAAAGAATTAAATCAAAACTCTTGCAGGAGTCTCCCTCTCACAAAGTATGGGCTAACTAATTATTCAACGTGAACAACTTCAGCTTCAACATAAACTGCTTAACTGATCTCAGATGCCTATATAAATCAGTTTTTATGCAATAGGGACCCTATATATAAGATAAAGATAACCATTAAGTGTTTATTAAAATAGTAAAGCTTCAGCAATCATCTAAACAGCTCTGAGACACATATGTTTTAACTTTGACAATGCTTCCTTTCACCTTAATTTTCTTATTTTCTCTCTTCATTAATGATGACAAAATTGGCTGGCAGTCATTCAACACACATGAAATTAGTTTATTTTCTGACTCAATGCTTATTTATACATCTAGCTGACAAAAAAGCAAGATAATAGGAATTAACCACATTTCCATGCCACACCTAAACCTGACTGAAGTCAAAGCTGTGGGCTATAAATCAAGAAGTTCAAATGAAGGCCTGAGTCACTAGTCACTTGTTGGATTTCATTCTGCATAGAGACCTGAAGAGCTTCCTTCAACATGCAAGTACCACTTCTGCAGAAAAAAAAATCACTGTTTTCTGAAGAACCACTGAGTGCAGAAAACTGAGCCAAACCCCAGGTCTTACCTTCAAGGCTAAAGGAGTTAATAAGCTCAGCAAGCACCTGAAGGCAGTAGAGCCTTACATCAAAGATACAGAGCTGTTTCTGAAGCATCTCATTACCAAGCAACCATAAATCTAGCATTTTAAAAGTACAAAGCTCCTTCATAATGAAAAGATGAAAACTGGCAATAAATTTTACAGAACTTCATTTCTAGACTGCCATAAAGCTATGAACTTCACATTCTCAAGATGCTATCTACACAAAAACCCCAGTTATTTTGTGAAAGCTTATCCTTCAAGTTGATTTATATATATTAGGTCACCTTATCAATCTTTACTTTAAGTAATTTGAAGTCTAGTGCAAAAACTAGTGAAATTTGCAATAACAACTTCCTCCTAGCCTTTCATTTATCCTCAGATACAAATTCCAATATAGAAGAAGAGGAGCTTTCTCTGAGTTTGATCACCTGAAGCTGCTATAAGGCTTAACAGTGATTTTTTTTTTTTTAATTGAATATGTATACAGATCATATGAAGTAGTACAGGACTAGTATCAGAAAAACAAACTGAAGTAGTACCAGTTTAATAATCATGGTGCTGATTAATACTTCCAGCCCTACTTTATTCTGGAAAAGAAAGAAATGTCATTCTGCAGTGATCACCCAAGTAACTGTAGGGTGATTTTAAAAAATTTAAAATAAAAATTATTTAAGACATCATACCATTTGTGATGTATCCAGGGAGACAATTGTTCTTTTTTCTTCTTCAGGACATTCAAGGGCACTAGAGACACTTGTTCCTCCTGCAAATATGGGAATATTTTGTGATCATCAGATTCTCAGGTAGCTTTTCTTCCAATAGAATGCCTCTCTCCTTCCTTTCTGATATAGAACTGAATAAAGAAAGATCACTGAAGTTAACTGTTTGAGGCTAGTGATTAGCCTCTTAAGGCTACCCCTTTCTCCAGGTTTCACAAATCAAGGCAGCTGTGGAGCTGAACAATGCTTTAGCAGCACTCCATAACAAACATGACATTCTGTGACCATCTCAACTGCTTCTGTTAAGCCCAGCACAGAGCTTTAAAACAAAGAAGGATAAGAAATTACAAAGCCATTCAAGAAACAGAGAGCTATGGTTTCTGTATATTCTTTAGCTATCACTATAGAAGCCACTACACTTCAACCTACAAACTTGGAATAAGAAGTCTGCCTAGTACAGGAATGTAATACTTATCTGAAAGGAAAAATCAACTAAAAGGCTTTAACTATAAAAAAAGGATAAAATCAAGCATAAGACATAGAAGTGGTTTCTAATGTATCTTTACAGGATGGTGCAGAACAGCCTCCAAGAAGCCTTTTGCTTCCCAAGACTGCCACAGCCATAGGAAAAGAGAGGGTAGGATCCCCCAGATCCACAACAGGCTCCGAGAAGAGCAGACAATGGCAAGTACAGAGGAAGTGCCAGCTAATAAAACACTCTGCAGGAGCAGTGAGGTCCATCACCTTTGTTTCCAGTGATGGAAAAGGTGGTGCTGTCCTTAAATACCAAATGCTACTGGAATAACCTCACAAGCTGACTGTAGTTTACGAGAAACAAACTTGGAAAACAACCTCAAGATGTTTCTTTGTCCTGGAGAGTGAACAAGAAATAGTCAATATTGCTGCTTTCAGGTCTGCTGGTTTACTACTATGAGTCAAAAGGTGACTTTTAGCAGTTCTGCAGCCCTTCAGATGCATCTGGCAAGGGTAACAGTGTTTAGAGAGGAACCAGCTGCCCAAGTTTGGTATGGTCTTCAAGTGAAATGCTCATTTTCTCAAATAGTTAATGCCCTTCTGCAAGGGCTGTCCTACAGCATAAGCAAGAACGAAGTAAAACACACAGATTTATACCACAGAATTAAGAGTTCTTGACAAAAAACTTATCACAGAATGAGCTCATGAAAGCTGAAACCCCGTGCTTCCTAAGCTCTATGTCAAAACAAGGTAGCTCACAACTCTACTTCAGCAGGCTTAGAGGAGAAGACATCCCCAGTGAAAGCTGGAAGTCCTTTATGAATTCTTTAGGCTGTGGAGGACACAGATTGTACAGGCTTTTAGCTGTACTCTGTATCTGGAATACCTCCTGAAAACCCCTTGCCACAGGAGTTTCTACTGAACAACATCTACAAGGCAATTAGAAAAACTTTGAGGTAGTGTTTGACCACAGTCCTCTCTGAAACTTTGAATTTCAATAGTGCAACAAAATCCCCTAATTTATACACATTGTGGGAACAGAGCACAAGTAATGAAGAACACATATTTGAATTGAAGACATTTTCACGAATAACTTTAAACAGTTAGGAGATTTCATAATTTTGCTTACCACCAAATGGTATTATGCAGAGATTGTGTTTGCAGGCTAATTCCACAATTTTAACTACATCTTCATGGCAAACTAAAAAAGAACAAACAGTTAAAAAACAGATTTTGTGCTTGTTATTTGTGCTTATTACTAAATTCTGCAGTCTCATTAAGCAGCAGCCCCTTTTCCAACACCAGCAAGGAAGACATTTCAAAGTTAGGCACTAAATAAGAGCTGGGCTCGGAAATATCAGTTATAGAGTAAAGTTTAGACTCAAACAATTCTACATTTGAAGAACTAACTACAGGCTTAGTCTCTTGCTCTACTCATGAATTGAGACCTCCTGCAAATTCTCAGGGCAAGATGGGCCACCAAACAGTTAACAATTCATCTAGGTATTTTGGAGAACAAATCATATGTAAAGCTTTTACTGAAAACAGGCTGTCCAGTTTATTTTAAGTGAGAAATAAGTCTCTTCTGAGCGATGGACAGCACATTTCTTTCTTCCTGAATGACATTCAGTTTCAGAAGAGGAGTTGCTGATGAAATCTAGTTTTTCAGGATGCATTCTGTACCTGGTCAAAGAGGGAAGGGGAAGTGCTTGTGCACAGCCAAGTAAAAGGATCAAAAAAGGGATCAAATACATTGCATACATGAGTTTGTACAAACAGCAAAGAATGAGCAGGACTAAATAAAGTTTCCAAACTCTGGCTACTTTGCTCTTGTCATACAGAGATGTTCTAAATTAAGGTAGTCAATCATTTTGTTTCAGCTTTTGGAGCTACACAAAACAGAAGTTGTGGTTAAGTACTGTTCAGTCACCAGTGCTCTCAAGCACCTGGCTTCAAGTAATGAATTTCATCTTATAGTGCCTCTTTCCATGCTTCCCATATGTGATTTTTTTCCTCTAAATAAAGAAGGAAAAACTGAGTAGGACTAAGTTCTTACAAGAAATTTTGGAGTTTTTAATGCAGTGCAGCTATCAGGGTTATAAAAAGTAACAAAAGAGTTGGAATCATACAACTGAACAGAAATTGACATTTCCTTAGATCAAATGACCTTTTGGTTCACTACTGAAGAATGGCACACGGAGTAGTTCCTAGTGACCAGAGAGCACATGACTCAAGTAAAAACAAAGCATTTGTATGCTTTTACTAGACAGAAACAAGCAGGCCTAGCCTATACTCAGATTGCACTGCTCTTTCTTCCAGTCACTGATCTTTTGTAAAGCGTTCTGATAGGAGTTACAGGAGATACACTTTTTTTTTTACTAAAGTACAGCATGTAAAAAACCAAAAGTTCTTCAATGCAAACATTTCACTATCCTTCTAGCATCATGTACACCTTTAGAACCCAAAATTGAGACTGCTATTTTTGACAACTGCTCTTGGTGAACATACACGTTCTCATTACACAGTGGTTAAGTGGTGAATTCATCAGTCAACAAACTTCAGCTATATTTAATAATAAATTGAATTCTCTACAAAATCATGGGATTTCACAGACACAACCAGCAGTCCAGATGCTAAACAATCATGATTACCATTCATGAGAAAATTCCTTCAGTTTCTGTAAAGACGAGTGAAGTCAGTGAACCAAGAGGCAGTTTTACCCTGACCAGAAACACAAGAGTTTAGTAAACAATGGCCTCCCAGCTCAGAAGGGAAAAGACAACAAAAACTTACCAGGCCATACAACTATATCAGGAATTCGCTTAAACATTCCTTCCCTGAGTACAAATATCTCGTGTAGGCAGTGACCTGGAACACAAAAAGTAAGTTACCAAGGTCAAACAAGAAAGTGTCGAAAGCAGCACAGTTATACAAATGAAGTTCTCTTACCATGAGCTCTGAATACCCTATCTTCTGCATCCTGGGAATAGGAGATTTTAGTGGCTCTAAGATCCTGAAGAAATTCTTCATTTACAATGGATGGAGGTACATCATTAACATTTAAGGATGCCTACAATACAAGAAAATAAATTCATTAAAGACAGGTTCACTTTTAGAGTATTTCTGTACAACAGAAATAAGAAAAAAAGGCTAACACTGACTGATACCCAAACACATCTATTCCATATCAGAAAGACATCAGTTCTCCTTCACAGCTTCAAACCACCAATCCAGCTTATCCTACTCTGCATACAAGAAGTTTTATTTCAGTAGCACATTCTTACCTTTCCTTCTCCTGATAAATATGGAGAAATACATGAGCTTAGTCCAGTGCTAGGCAAAACTAAGATTGACTGATATAATATAACTAGCATGCATTAAGCAGACCTCACCTCTAAGGAAGACCCCACAAAACCCCTGTCTGAGTCACATACATAGAGGTGTCTCCATCTAAAGTCCTGAAGAAGACCTGGGAAAGGTGTTCTTCCTTCCAAGAAGCTACACAGGACATTCTGACTTACCAACAGACCTTAAATCAAGATTCTGTAAGCCAGAGGGAAAAACTCTGCTTAAGATTTTCTAACAGCCCATTTTTCCAGGTTCTTCCAACAGATGTCTTGTCTAGCATTCTTAGAGCTTCTCAAAGTGTAGACACAACCACTTAACCCTCTTTTCTGAACTCCACTTCCAATTACTGGGCACATAAAAATGTAGTTCATGTGTCAACTTTTTAAACCCACTCAGAGAACAAGAATTCTTTACAAGGTCCAGATTAAAAAAATATATTTTGCAGGCATTAAGTGCAAGAATCTTACGTACTTTGAAGATTCCAAAAAGACCATGCCTTTTTTTTCTCTTTAAAAATGGAGCAAATATGGGTAATCTCCCTAAAGGAATATGTATTCTATCACAAAGAGTTCTTTAATTAGATAAAAAGCTTGTCTGATGACTAAAATGTAACTTCCTGACTTCAAGTCTTACTGCAAAAGAAAATGTTGGTCAAGAGTCTTATTTCCTGTTAACAAAAGCCCTCAAGTCCGACAGCAGAACTGAAAGTTGTTTTAACACCATGTCTTTGATTTTAATACACTTCTAAAAATCAGGAACTGAACAAAAATTAGTTAAAAGAGTCAATGATTTCACACTTCTTCCATGCAAGCCTTGCTGGAAAATGAACTGACATCAACCCAAAGAGAAGAATGTGCTTGCACCATTGCTGTAGAGCTCTCAGAAAAGATGCCAGAAAGAACTTGCTTACAACCCTACCATCAAAAAGTATTGTGCAGTAATGTCCCATCTAGTCAAAGAAATTTAAGACATCTCTTTGACAGCCCTACCTATGCTTCTTGACAAATGCAAACATAGAATAATAAAATGGAATTCACTGTGCTTTCATCTTCTGAAGTTTGCCTTCTACAAAAAGTATACTCACAACCAAGTTTTCTTTCCTAGAACAGAGTTTTGCCTATCTTTGCTCTACATAACCTTCAAAGCAGCTGATACTTTTTGCCAATATATGGCAAAACCAGCAGCAGTATTCTGAACAGGCTGAGTCTAAAAGTTGTGAGATCTGATGAAGGTAAGATTTAAACTTATCAGGAAAGCTGTATCATTGTGATGGACTGTCCACCTTACAAAAACTATGAAAGGTTATGGAGAAATTAAGAGTACTGATAGGAATGATTCAGGAAGAAATAGGTGCATGAGATGTTCATTAGCAATAGCTGACATCATTCACAGGTTCAAGTGGATAGCCAAAAGCTTGGGTTACAATTTTCATGTGGAACATATGATATAATGAAAATGCAGTTTTAACAGTGATTTGACTTCTGGAAGAGCCTATGTGCCATCCTGACTTGCTTTAAAGACAATGCTGTAATCATTGACATAAGGTGCCAGACAGCTAAAAAAAGCCTTTTCCCTCAATATATTCATCTTGTCATCGACAAACACAGAAGCTGAAGTTAAGTGATGTTAAGTGAGAGGCACTCCACTACTGAGACACCTGGATTTTAAAAGCCAGTCACAGTAAACATGATGTAAATGTGGTCTTGAACTGCTGCTCCTACTATTCTGCTATTAATGCACATTCACACAGCACTGTTTGCTAGCCCAAAGAACTCTGACACCAACACAGGAAACATAAGAAACAAATAGGTACCAAATAAAGATCTTCAGATCATTTGTTTTAAGAAAAACCCTCACTAGCTGTGTTTACAATTTAGACTTCAAACTTTTGTTTCTTCATGGATTTCCATAGACAGAATTATTTCATATCAAGTTGAACACTAAGTGCCTGAAGATCTTTGTTGTCGAGAGCATGAACTACTTAACAGGAATAACAATTCTTTGCAGATGGTTTTAAGCATCTTCTTTTTTTTAACTCTTCCACAAGCTTTTTAATCTTTTAATCTTCAAGATTAAGAAGTAAAATATTTATCTATAAAAATCTTATGCACAGTGACAAACAAAAATATACCTTTACTTATTTTCATAGGACTGAAATATCTTAAAATTTGCACCCTGAAAAGCTAGTCAGGAAACCTATGTGAACAAGATCTAAACTGCTCTCTGTGTTAAGTTTGGTCTGAAAAAAATAAAGAGCATCAACAGATCTTGAAGATCACAGAATCAGGTATATTAACTGTTGTTGATTAAAACACAAAAGTCACAGGCAACAGGGAACCCTCCAATCTTACATGAAAGAGGCAGGAGGAGATGGCACAGAAGGCCAAATGAACCAAGAGATCGCTTCCCTACTGCTGCTCCTATATCTGAGTTTCTTCATGCTTAGGTGGTAGCAGAAGTTCCAAACCCAGCATGGCATGACAACCTGAAATACACCTTGGAGTTCTGACAGCCATGAAAATGAGGGACTATAGCTATTTGAGACTAGCTATGAGAAGTCCAGCTGTATATTGGAGACTCCAGAGAGTCCTATCCCATATCAAGGTAGTCAGTCTGCTTCACATTACAAGACCATTAAAACCAGAGGGGCACAACATAACAGAAAAGCACTCAACATTGCTGGCAGATATCCTAGGGAGCTGGTCTGCAAGATGTACTGCAGAATCAGGGTATTATTAAAAAATATGTACTTGTCCTGCAATTCTGCTTTGCTCTATCCTTTCTCTGCATGTAAAAAGGGAACAACAGTTCTCTAGAACTCTGTTCACAGCAAGTTAAAGCAGCTGTCAGTTAAGACCAACCCTGATCAACAAAAACACATCCAGATGAATTTTTCAAAATCTATTGGCAGGTGGAGATCCTCTAAACCACAGATGAAAAAATGTCTTGATGAATAGAAGACTGAAGAAACATTTAAGTTTTCAGGCTCTATGAGATTACCTGCTTCAAACTTGAACTCCCTCAAGAGACGGGTACAACCATTACCCAAAGCTGGGTTGCTACAGTCACAGTACAAGCACAGCCTGCTTCCAATACTGCTTCAGCAGCTACCTAGTCAGGAACCTGAAGCTTCAAAGGGATTCTAAAAAGCAAAGTATGTACGACTTCCAAAACCTAGAACATTCCCAATGTGTTATTTTTCTGAAAACATTCCGTTCAATCTTGAGTATTCTGATAGTCAGTGTTCAACACCCAGACATGTAAATAAAAATTACTGTCAAATAAGAACTTTGACATCTTTCAATACACCAAAAACACATCACAGTTTAACTTCCCTGTATTTTCTATCTCCGCTATCATGAATAACATCGATGTGGTATAAACAATTCCCTCTTGGCTAACACTTTCTACAGTCTTGAAAGGCAAGCTACAGGCAGGACAAAAAACTCCCTCTGTTGGAAACTTTCATTTCAATAAATGTATTACCAATTATCCTGAAACCACAAGTCATGCTAAGACATATAAGGTTTCACATAGTAGTTCGACACCAATTTTTTTTTCCAAAAACTTTGTAGTATTAATACACTATATTTAAATCAATTATGTGTGACAGCTGAATCATCTTTAACAGTGTGGTCTTGATTATCACCAAGACTAATGTTCAAAAGGAACTGGTTCAGCTATTTACTTACTCTAGAGGTAGTTTTGTGCTCCAGACTTGCTCCAAAGGTTTTTTCTATCCATTCCTTAAAAGTTGGTAATACCATACCACCTAATCTGTACCTGAAAAGTCAATATTACAATAGGGTCATTTTAAATTAAAAGAATGTATGTCAGATACACTTCTTTCAATTTTATGTATGCACAAACAGAAGTTTTGAATGAAACTCTTTACCTACAAGCCTGCAAGGCTTCTGCACATTCACTATTCATGCAACTGAGTATTTCATTGTATTTAGCTGTTCTTTACTTCACACAGAATCAAATCATTTGTCAGCATGATATCACTTGCTTTGGGCACAAGGCTTTGCAGTTATCCCACCCCACCACTCTTAAGAAAGGTCTGTCCTTTGCAGTAGTGTAGAAAGCAGCACCTGAGTTTACATACTGGTTACAGACAGAGGACACACTGCAATGGCAACAGCAGTCTCAGACACACAAGCCCATTTCAGCACACCTTACACTTTCAAGGAAACAGAAACAGTATTAGAGGTTCCCCCTTCATCATCAAAAAGCATCAGAATCCACAAGTACTGTAAAATTATTTCCAGCACAAACTGCCTGGCAAGAGCTTAGCCATGTGACAAAGGCAGACTTACAGACAAGAGACAGAGGAGCTGCTTTTGATCATGTAGATCACATATGAAAACACAGAAGGCTGGGGACACACTGAAAACAGGTAGAAACTACTGCTACTAATTGTATACATATACACACCTTCAGCATGTTCATGTGTTCCAAAGTATTCCCAGAAGAGAGAAGAAATAAGATCTTCCTTTGACATTAAGAGCTTTTAGCAGCTGAGAATCCTTACCATAGTCTTCACCTGGGTCACTGCACTAGACCTAACTGGGTCTCCCCTCTAAGATCATTCAGTCACTGTAAATCCAGTTATGACCCTGTCCTTCACAGCTGATGCAATCAACTCTACAACTGAGTCACCTGTTCCACAAAATGATCAATTCTTTTTGTTTCCTCATCTCAACTACCCCCCAGCTCTTCCATTGACAAACCCTCTGCTCTAATCCTAGAACTAAAAGGCTACAACTTTAACTCAAGCTAGACTCATCAGCATGGAAGAGAGTATTCATTCTTCCTACGACAGCTGTTATTATTTCATCAAACCCATACAAAAAATAAGTGAATTCTTTGAAGAGGAAAGTGCAATAAGCAATGAAAGTTTAGTGCATTTGCATCAAGAGTCTGCAATGAAGGCAGAGACCCAGGTCAGCTTGGTGTGTTTTCTTCTCCAGACCTACTTCTTAGTATTGCCAAACTATCATTATAGCTGGACTGAGAGGGTAACCTTAATCACTCACTCAATGGACAACTAAAGCTATCAGAAACCCCAAAACTTCTAAGTTAAGACACAGACAGAAGTCACAGCATAGAAGAAGTTAGTTTACTGCAATGCATGATTGATCAGGAAGCAAGCTTTGTATGCACACAAGATGGTGCAAGAAGCCCCCCAAAAGCACCTGCCACAGACACATTCCAAAAAACAGCTTCAGTTGCTCAGACTAGCAAGCATCATCTATCCCTGTGGAGATGGCAGTCTGTAACAAAAAAGATCATTTGACACATGGTCTATAGGGAAAGTCAAGACAACTTTCATAAAGGGGAATCCTGTTTTACTAATCCTTGGAGTTTTATCATGGTGTAAAAACAGAAAGTGAATAAAAGGGATACAATGAACATGAAATCCCACACTCCTTTATATTTCCACAGGTGTTCATCCCAAAAGTTATTTAAGAAAATACACTGCTACAGTACTGAAGAAAAGGTTCTACAGTCTGAAAGATAAGTTTAACTTAAGAAGCAAAGGGCAGGGTTTATTGATTACACTGATAGGAACTCAGGACCTTAAAAAAAAAAACCAAAAAAACTAAGCAGACAAAAAAACATGGAAGTTAAGGTAATTGCAACAGCCAAAAGAAAAGCATTACTGCATATTAGGCAGAATCCCACTGGTAGTCAGTATCATGGCATCTTCACTGACCACATACAACAGCAACCCACAGTGCTCTGCATCATCTGGGCAGGGGTAAGAAAGAAGAGAGTTCATCTCTTTCTGCTACTCTGTAGAACACTGCTGTATGCACACCTTGAGTGCTGCACACAGTTTTTGTCCGTCTCCAGAAAGATCTAGTGGAGCTGGAGAGGGTGCAGAGATCAACTGTACAAAGGGCCTTACAAGCAGAGACTGAAGGGCCCAAGACACCACAATCATGGAGAGAAAATGTAAGAGTGGATAGAACTGAGTCTTAAGAACTATCATCCACCTAGTCCTGCAAAACAGTAAGGGATACTTGTTGCAAAACACAGGTACTTTACACAAGTAGAACCTCGAGCTTGCTGCCACTTGGTGCTGCATAGGCAGGCAGTATGAGCAGACTGGAGGTTATTAGACAAACTCATGGACAACAGACCTGTTAGTGGGTACTGACAGGATGAGGCATCTACATCACCTGTACCAATGCTTATTCTCCTGTCTTCACTTCACTCTCCTTCTGCCACTGTGGCAAACTATTCTACAGAAATTGTACTGGTGTGGCCCAACAAGGTATTTCTAATGTTATTTCTCAGAGACAGTGTGGATGGGGAAAAAAACCCACCATTCTAGAATATGGACATATCAGTCACAGAGCAGTCAGGAAGCCTTGATGCTTCCTCCTGAAAAAAACATAATTCCTGGCCTTCCTTTTTCTTGTTTAGTGTACTTTGATTTTCTGTACACAATCTCCCTAATATTATACAGTGAACTGGCTTATACAAGGCTTTGCATTTTAATTTGGGCCTGAAGATCAAAAAATTAACAGCTGAAGTGCTCAAGATCCCAGTTAGGTTTTTGCAGCTTTGACTCAACTAATTCATGCAAGTTCACAGACTCAAAGACTAGGAAGGAACTTTTAGGAAAGACAAAATTTTATTTCTCTTCTGCATTCTTTTAACTCTCATGGAAAGTGTATTTTTCAAACCAGGGAGGAGACTGCAAGGTTACTTTCCACTCAAGAAGGAAAAAAAAACCCAAACCACAAAGATGGCAACAGGTTTAAATTCCACTAGAACAAAATTGAGAGATCCCCAAGCAGACTTAATTTTAATGTTGTTCCTCAAAAAATGTATTTCTCAGAAAAACAAGCTTGCTGCATAAAGGGTTAGAGGGTAATAAATCAGAAGTGGTGCCACAACAACATAAAAATAAAAACTGCTCTTCAGTTCTAAGTTCAGAGGATAAAGTAGCTCCATGCACAGTGGTTAAGAAACCCAAAACAAAGTGGAAATTTAATAAAGCAACTAGTTGATGCTCAAGAGATTCTGAAAACTGCACTGTCGTGCTGCATGTCATCTAAAGCTTTAGAACATGGTGCAGATTCTCAGTAATTTCATTAACCCACAGATTATATCAAGTTACAGAGAAGACTCACATTAATTTGTCATTATAACATTTTAATAAACATTTCAATAAGCCCCACAGTCTATTTTACTATGTCAGACTCCTGTGTATAGACTTACAAATTCCATAAATCTGTTAAATGCAGAATAACCTATCCTATAAAATGAAGCAACTTCTTTGCCCTCTTTGAATTAACTGTACCGTGCAGCTTTTAAACTCTTTTCAAATAAACCACTAATTAAGATACTTCATTTACATAAATTTTCAACTTACCTTTTCCCTGTGAATTCTGCTTGACCCTTCTTATTGAAGATGAATTTGGAATCATTATATCCCCATCCATTCCACTTCAAAAGTTCTTGCCTTAAAGGGAAAAAAAACATGAGTGACAATATTAGCATACTGCAGATCCAAAAAGCTTTTCTGTTATATGGTTTTTGGAAAACAGTCTTACCAGAAAGCAATTCAAGAAATCAAGTACATAGCAAAAGTGTATAGCTTACAGCAAAGGAAATTCTGAAACCACAGCCATTACTCCTTCAGATTGCCTCCTATGACTTGGAAGACCAGATGCTCTATAAAAAGAACCACCAGCTGAAGTCATTGCACAATGTATTGAATCATAGAATCATTATGGTTGGGAAAGACCTTTGAGATCATTATGTCCAACCTTTCACCAACCACCATGCCAACTAAACCACAGCACTAAGTGCCTCATCCAGTCATTTCCTGAACACTTCCAAGGATGGTGACTCCACCACCTCCCTGGGCAGCCTGTTCCAATGTCTGACAGCCCTTTCAGTGAAGAAATTTTCCCTGATGTCCAACCTGAACCTCTCCAGGGGCAGCTTGAGGCCATTTCCTCCCATCCTGTGTCTCCTGTTACCTGGGAGAAGAGGCTGACTCCCACCTGGCTACAACCTCCCTGCTGGGAGTTGTGAAGAGTGACAAGGTCACCCCTGAGCCTCCTCTTCTCCAGGCCAAACACCCCCAGCTCCTTCAGCCTCTCCTGATCAGATCTGTGCTCCAGACCCTTCACCTGCTCCACTGGATAACTCCAGCCCCTCAATGTCTTTGTTGTTGTGAGGAGCCCAGAACTGAGCACAGGATTTGAGGTGTGATCTCACCAGTGCTGAGAACAGGAGGATGATCACAGCCCTAGCTCTGCTGGCCACACCATGGCCAGGATGCCTTTGGCCTTCTTGGCCACCTGGGCACACACTGGCTCACTCCAGCTCGCTGCTGACCAGCACCTGAAGGTCCTTTTCTGCTGGGCTCCTTTCCAGCCCTCTGCCCCCAGCCTGCAGCAGTACATGGGGTTGTGGGGACTGCAAGAGATTCGTTTGTTTTTCTTCTGTGTAGAGAAAGAGGATTAGACCACTAGTGACACAGTGATATTTTCCAGTTGGCAAGGGGTAAGGTGTGAAAGATGATTGGTTTTCACTCTATACATAAACATCAACATATAAATAGGTAACATCTAAATATTTTCAGAATAAAAAAGGATCCACTCATGTTCCATAGCATGGGAATGCCTTGTGCTATTGTGCTGTTGTGACAGATTATCAAAAAGGGTTCTTAAAACATGTGATGCAGACTTGCCCATTTTTACCCTTATTTCTATGTATGTATATTTATAAAAGCTGCATATATTTATATGATGGTCCACAAAGAATCTAAGACATACACAGTGGAGCTGCTCCCAGCTGAGAAGAAGGTGACATAGAAATGGCCAGCTCAAGAGATTTTTTTTTTTTAAACTAAATGACTAAATGTTCCATTCAAATCTCAATCACTACAGTCCTCCTCAAGGGAAAATTTCTCCCTCTGCTGACTAAATGCAGTATTTCTATATACCTGACCTCTGTACTTTGTTGAATCCTGTAAAGTCATAATAGACTTGATATTATTAAGAAAAATTGAAGAAGGTTCAAACTTCCCCTCTAATTTAGAGAGGGAAGTCCTCTTGCAAGGCAGTGCCAAATAAATATGCCAACAACGATGCATGAAACAGGCTAGAGAAACTACCTGCAAATTTGGAGACAATCAGAGCAAGACACAAAAGGCCAGGCCCTAAAGAAACTGGTGACATGAGATAAACTGATAATGCCAGGCTTGAAACTATCATTAGTCCTGATATCAGTACAGGCAGATACTTCCCACAAAATCATGGGGAGATATTATTAATTAAGGACACAAAGACAGACTCAGATATGAGGGTTTTCTGCTACACTAACCACACTCCCATCTGCTTGCCTGTTCTAAAGGCCTAATTTCCTAGGTTGGTGTTAAACCACCTGGCACTTTGATCAGGCTCTAAAAGACAGAACAGTTTAAGAGCTTTAACTCCTAAGAGTTTATTTTCTGGTCAAACTATTCCTGAGTAAAATTAAGTACACAAAGCTTTACTCTGTCAGACAGCATAGCTCCCATCATTGGTGTGATGATAATAATTACATTAAAATCTAAAATAACAGTTTGCATGTTTGTAGAAGAATAGCTGACCTAAACATCTTGGCTACCTTGTAACACAAAGGCAGGGGACTTCACACCACCACACACAATGGGCAGTACTATATCTTGTGGCAGGTAAACACCAGAACAAGAAACTTAAGCATCCAATTTTTATATTCAAAACTATACTGATCAAGTCTGAGGTTTCTATTTGGAGACAGGAAGGGCTCTTTTTGGAATGAGTATGCTGCACATACATGTGGTATTTGTAGCAAGATATAATTTATGCACCCTTCTGGTTTTCTTCTCAGACTCCTTTCCAAGAATATATATATATAGCCAAGACTCTCACCAACATCTGACATTATTCTCACTTTAAACTAATGTTATTGTAGTATTGTACCCAAACTGTCTTATTTAAAGATAACACCTTTCCTATTCATTTAGTACATTAGCTTCAACAAAATATCAAGCTCATGAACTATCTCATTTTTGACAGAAATGTGAAATGCTTTAGTTAGAAATAGTAGAAATGGACCAGTACTTTCTTGCCCTCTAACTTAAATGATAGAAATTCACTACTGAAATATACAAACTAGTACAAATCAAACCTTGCTTAAGGTTTTTAACGTGCATGTTTGTATATATAAATGAAATTCTATTGCCTGAAAGAAAACAAGTCACCACGGAAGCAGTGACAATACATTAACACAGTGTGACTAGTTTAAGTGAATTTAAATATTCCACTTTCATTACAATGCCCAACACTAAAGTAGTTTGACTCACTGGATAAGGAATTTTACGGTTGGGGGGCAGCAGGGTGGCCACCAGCCCACCAGCTCATCTAGAGCTCCTGAAGAATCCAGTCACTCAGCTGGGCAGGCAGAGGCCTTGGGACTACACTATTGCAACAAACTGTACCTGCCAGCACTGCACAAATCTTAGGTTTTAGTGACTGGCACAGTGACTGGATGAAAAAGTACTCATCTCTCCCACAGGAAGCTGAAGGATAAGCACAGTCTTCCACAGATAGCCAAGGCTTCTTTGGAGAAACAAGATGAATGTGCAGTTCAATTCAGCTGGAGAAACGTGACTCAGATGGAGCAAAGCCCAGATCCTCCCATCAGTTTCCTCACAATAACCACTGACACTGTCAATTCAATCACCAGCAGATACTCAGCATTAAAATCCCATACACATAAAATATTCACAGGCACTTCTGCTGCACAATGGAAGAGCCAGCAGATGCCTGAAAATCAGCAAAAGTGGCAATTTTAAGGGCTAGCACATGGGCTTAAGCACCAGTATTTACCTAATGTAACACAGTCTTTCAAGTTGCAGAGTTCTTGCATAACTCAGTGTGTGGGTGCAGTAATACTGAGGCAGTATTATGTTACAAGAAGACATTACCCAAGGAGAATTCCTAAGAGCCTACCCCAGTTGGACTTTGGGTTACCAATCCAGCCCCCCAGCTGGAAATTCAGAACCCTTTCCATGAGTGGTACCAGAAGATCCCTCTTCCTCTCCCCTGGAGCAGCGTCTCTGTTCAGATTATAGAGTCACACTTCTCAACCAAGCAACACTAGAGAGAGCTTCTGAAGCCAGTAGTAAATCAGCATCAGGTGCCTGAAATAAAGAGAGAACATGCAGCCCAAGGAATTGTTTCAAGAACTGCTTTGTGAAAGCATCATTTATCTGGAGAGGAATGCCATGCTGCAGGCAGAGAGTATCTGCTGTGTTTGTCATTCTTATGCTTTTTCCCTCTTGGAAGACCTTCCCTGCAGCAAACCCAATATAATTGTTCTCAAGTCTGAAGTCAAGTAACACCTGTTTTATAACCTTAGACACATTTTAAGTTTGTGTATTTACTGCTGCCTTTGAAACTGATTCCATGAAATACATGTATAAAAATCAGTCAAAGCAATTTCTTGTAATCCTAAGTGATGAGATGCTGAATATTCTTCATTTTAGACTCGAGGGTCTGTAGTCCACACTTTGAGCTAAGCCCCTGCAGCTGCACATACACCAATTCAGCTGCTATTCTGTTTGCTGAATACCTACACAGCAACACAAACCTGGGCTCCTAATTACTGTTTAAACCTACAGTAAGCAGCAAATGCAGACAACCAGATTTTAGGCATAACATCAAGGGTTTAGGTACTCAAAAGCAGAATGTTTTTCTTTAAACTATTCTGATAAAACAAGTGTTCACTTTTCTTACACATGTTCTTAGCCTTGACTATTTCATTACTCTTCACTTCACCACAGTGTAATAAAGCCCCAAGGAATAGGGAAATTAGTGTTTCTCTAGTGTTCTTCCACAATAAATACAGTCAATTAGTGTGAATTAAAGATCAAGCAAAGCCAAGACATTACAGTCATTCTTCTCAGTAAACACTTGGCCAAATGATGATTCTTATGCAACAAAATTCTTTACTAGAAGCTCTCCTATTCCACCTACTACTTCAGCTGACACCAGTTTCACTTCTATCTTTGAAGAGACTCCTCTACTACAAAATGCACACACATGGCTACTTCCAGGCAGTAAATGAAACAGCACAAAGAGATCAGTCCTTTGAGAAGTATTTTCTGAAAGCTTGCAAAACCAGGAACTCTGCTTTGCTGTCTTAAAAGAAGTAACTTAATGAAGGAATCAACTGTCTGCCATTTTTCTGCACAAGTAAATTAATTTCCTGGACACCTTTTTACCCATCCCATAAAGAACCTTTTAGCATGCTTTGTAGCAAATACATCACAGCTCAAGAAAGCTTTCTGGCCAACACCATCAACCCCAATGGTGTTGCACAAAATAGCCCAGTTTTGATATAACACTACAGAGGCATTAGGCTTGTCCATCACATTCAACCTGCAACTGATTTTTTTATACTCCACATTATTTATTTTCTACAAAGAGGTGCACTAACACTTCAGGAAAGTCTAGTTGACTGCAGTCTACTACACTACTGATCTTCTTACTTTGCTTCAGCTCAAAGTAGCTTCTAGTCCAAGTAATTACTTTAATCTATTGCATTATCAGATTATTCTAATTCTATTCAGTTTAAATAAGCACATCAAGCTTAAATAAACAGCCATATACACATTCATTTTCTTGCACATAACAGTTCATGTCTCAGTAGATATCAAACAGCTGATCTAAAAAACTCTCTCAGTTTTTGCTGTAAACTGCTACTTGCTTTCATATAATAATCTTTATTGAGCTTCACATAGTAAACACTTCACACGTTCATTTAGGTTCTTTTTCTAATAAAATTTTGCTAATGAATATATCCAGTTTGGCTTACTTGGTATCAAATGATCTAATAATAAATAGTGTGTTACTTAAATTCTTAATAGATTTCCTACATTCCATCTTCCTGACATGCAACTACTTGGAGCTATGTGTTAGACATGAATTGCTGTAACAAATGAAGTCACTTTTACCATCAGATTATGACACTTTTTCATGTTAATGTTTCCATTAGAGAATCTTCTTTATCTGTTCCTCAAGTATTACCTTTGACTAACAATTAATTGCTTTGATGCAATCACAGAACCTCCTGTGAACTGCCACACCTTCCTCAATGCAACAGGTTCTTACTCTTCTGATTTCTTAAGACTGGTGAAGTGCCACCAGCCCTTTCCTTCTTCATCCTTTTTCACCACCTTAAACTCAGAAATCACCTACACCAGGATACAGCTTAGCACGTGCTGTTTAAACACTGTTCTCTAAAGGATGAAGTCTTTATTATAAAGATTGCTCTGAGTATTGGGGGTAAGATACAAAGCCTCTCTGAAGAGAGTGTTATATTCAAGTAGTACCAATCCTGTAGGAGTTATTCATGTTGCTGCATAACAACATCATAATCGTTAGCAGCAAGAATTGCAGGTGTCTATATAAAGAAGGTGCAGCAACATTAATACACTGCCCTGAACAACCTGCCTGTGAACTCGACACATAGCTCACTACGCACTCATCACCCTGTGTAACAGTATGCCCATAATAATTACAAGATATTCACAAGCCTCTCTTCATCCCCTAGGAAAGCAGCTTTTCCACAGAGAGAGGATAATCAGATCCTGTCCAGCTTTCTGTTGCTCCAGGACAGAATAAATTTTAAGCCTACAAGCTACTGAGTCAACATTCAGTTAAACTTAATCAATTACTATCCCTTTCAACAAAGACCAAATCATTGAAAGTTTGAGTAAGTCATACTATACAAGTTTTGATGAGATCAGCATTAGTGCATATTCCATCTCTAAGGGACTCTTACTTTTGAGCACACCCAGCAGTTACTCTGGTACAACTCTGTTCTAGGAAGTTGCAGCACCTGACTGCTTCCAAAGCAGTACAAGTTGAACACTTCATGTATACACAGTTATTCTGAAGATTAAGTAAGTTTTTAATTCAAGTCTCACCAGTAAAGTGAGCTTACCAGTCAACAAAAGTCAACAGCATAACATAAAAGGACAGGAAAGCTAATCTCAAGGAAGAGTCATTTTACAGCTCAATTGTCTTACCAACTTTTTCAGCATGCCTATAATCCTCTTCAGGCTTCAACACATATTGTGTAACTATGATTCCAGCTTTCATGGCAACACTCAATTAAAATATTACATTTAAGCCAGGAATGCCACTGAGAAATAACATCTATTTACTCTCACAGCACCTAAGATTTCCCTCAAGAGGATAGTCAAATACATAGTTACTTGTGTTTTGAGGAATTTTCCCTCTCAATAACTAAAACTTGAAAAAGTAGAAAGCGTATTACAATCCTTAAATACATCAATATGCAAATGCATTGCTCAGTCTTCCAAAGCATTTTTATTTGGAAGCAAGAAGAATAAGATGAGACCCACAGACTTCCAGCCAATACCATGTAATCTCCATCCTCCCCAGGCTGGTGAGAAATAATGTCTGGATAAGATCTTTAGCAGTTTGGTTGCTGAATATCAACAAGAAAGCCATGTTTCCAAAGGCCATTGTGTACTGACTGTTAGAAAAACAGCCAGAAAAAAAATTCTGTCATCACAGACCTAAAGTACTACAAAGGGGCCCTTTCCATCAAAGAAAGCCATTTACTCACAGAAGAAATGCAACATGAGGAGAGTGCACCTGAATCTGCTAAAGCAGTGTCTAGAGCTTTGCTACTATTTCAAACACTACAGGACAGATGCAACAGGTAAAGAAAAAAGATTTTGTTTAAGGTACTTTTGGCTACAGCTTTGCTAGGAAAAATTAA
The DNA here is from genome assembly GCF_027477595.1 of Haemorhous mexicanus. Classification (NCBI taxonomy): domain Eukaryota; kingdom Metazoa; phylum Chordata; class Aves; order Passeriformes; family Fringillidae; genus Haemorhous; species Haemorhous mexicanus. The sequence goes on along the minus strand of NC_082348.1, from coordinate 22,301,394 downwards.
AATAACAGTTCAAAAGAGGCAGTAGAGGTGAATCAGCATTCAACAGACTACAAGAAAACATCATCCAGCTTTGGATTGCCCTATTATTACCAAAAAGAGGCACACACTGTCTCTAGGTCAGCTATTTTTACTAGACTCTTGCAGCAACCTTCTCAGCCTCACAAATAAAAATCAGCTCCAGATTAGCTGGGAGTCACTAGAACAAGACTCAGGCATTCAAGACTTGCCCCCCCCCCCCCCCCCCCAAATCAGTGAAGGCAACAGAACTTTCTCCTCCATCACTCCAAAACCTGGGTATTATCCTCAAACATGAGCTCAACCAAGATCCTCATATCCTAGCTATACTGTAGTCTCAGAATTTTCCCATACAGTATCTTAGATGTGTTTCAACCATATCTCAGATGTTCAGGCAGAAACTAAGGACAGAGATAAAGCTCCCTTTAAGTTTTTCTTGTTTCTACACATACAAATAAGCTGGGCTCTAAGTAGAGCAAGAAAGTTATACCTCTGGTGAAGAACAAGCTAAGCTTTCCAGCAAATTTTCAGAACAAGCTAAGCTTTCCCTTACACACCCAGAGCAAATTTTTATTCTGAGTCCAGGTCAAGTTATTTAGAGTAAAAATACTAATCCATTATGATCCTATAGCAAGTCCTAATATGGGACAGCAATGTCAGTAACTTCTAGAAGTACAGATGTTAAGTTTCCTAAGCCTCTGTTTCCATAGAGAAGGAAGCTATCTTTCAGGTCACAGGCACCTTCACAAAAGTTTGTTTCTCCTGCTCTTCACAGATGCAATAATTATATAGCAATACATTTAAATAAATTCCTGAAAAATAACTAAGATGGTATTTTTCTGGAAACAGTGATTTCTTCCTAGATTCAAAACAAACAAAAACTCAATATGGAAGGCAACAACTTCAGATCAACCCATTTGTCCCAGTGAGCAGCACAAGTATCAAATTCCCCTCAATGAGAACTAAATGCCTTCAAAGCTGTTCACATCTGACTGCATGTGCATGACATCCCAGTCCTCCCAAAGCAGGCAAGTTCAGCTTCTGACTGTAGGCCACAAACTGCCTGTTAGGAGAATCCAGGCTGTTCCTTGCTCTCTTTTTTAAAAGGTTGAGAGCAAAGCATGGGTTGAATGGATTTTCCTCAAACGAGGAACAGCTCTTCTATTCACTGCTTGCCCAGTCTGCCTCTGGACTACCCCCATGCACTAACACAGTAGTTCCTGCTCAGAGCTCAAGAGAGAACAGGAGCTTGTCTGCAACCTAAGCCTTAAAATGCTCTTGTGAGATAGCAAGCCAACATACATATAGAAAATCCACATCTAAGAAAGGGGGAGCAGTAAAAGAAAGTCACAAAACTAATACAAGTCCCAGCAGAAAGGGGGCCTCAGAATAATAAGTTACATGGAACTACATAATGGTATTATAACCATAGCATTCTTACAAAAATCTAGCAGAAAAACAAATCCAAGAGCCAGTGAAATAACTTTGAACTAGACAATTTGATTGTCTTCCCTTGGTGTTATGTGACCTGACTCCTTACTACTACAGACAGCATGAAAAAGTATTTCATAGCTCTAAAATTATTCATTTCTAAGAAACTTTTCTTAGAACCTAATGCATGAGCACACTCTGCCAGTATTCACATCAGCTGAAGGTTTCTATGAACAGGGGAGGACCGAGAGGAGACACAGACCTTGCTCTTCACACGTGCTGCATTCCTCATTAGAGCAGCCTCAAAGTATTTTGCAAAAACAAAACTTCTCCATCACATCGACAGACGTGAAGCAGATGATCATGAACGACTTCCCATTTTAACACCATCCCACTTACTACAGAAACAGGCAAGAGGCTGAAGACCACCTCCTTTCGCTTTCCTCCAGTCCCCGCAGCGGTGAATGGCTTCAGCCATTTACATCACCCGCGACTGGCATCTGCCTCAGCCTCCTCCCGCCGCTCCTTCCCGCCCGGCCGGAACCCCGCTCCTCCCGCAGAGCCCACGCGGGGCCTCCCCGGGCCCCACCGGCCCGCGCCCGGCCGGGAGCAGAGCGCTGCCAGAGCGCGGCCCCAGCCCGCGGCCCCGGCCCCGCACTCCGGGAGACCGCCCGGCCCGGCCCCGCCGGCGCGGCCCGCGGGAACCCCCGCCCGCACCCACCGCTTCTTCGGGATGGAGCCGGAGGCCGGCCCGGCGGAGCCGCCCTGCGCCTTGCAGGGGCTCGGGGAGAGCGCTCCCCGCCCCGGGGCCCGCGGCGAGCCCCGCAGGTGCCCGGAGATGATGCGCAGCCGCCGCCGGGCGGAGGACGGGGAACCGCCGCCGCCTCCCGCTGCCTCCCCGGCCGCGGCCGCCATCGCTTCCGTGTTGTGCCGCGACCGCCGCCGGGTGAGAGGGCGCGCGGGCGGAAGGCGCCGCCCGGCGCTCCCCGCGCGGGCCCCGCCGCACCGCCCGCCCCCCCGCAATGAGCCCCGGGCCGCCCGCTCCCGCTCCCTCGGCCCGGCCCCGAGGGGTCCGCGCGTCCTGCCCGAGCCTCCTGCCTCGGCAGCGCTGGGCTCGGTGGGCAAACCGGAGAGAGAGAGAGAAAGCGTTTATTAAAGATCTCCCGCCTCCGGTGCTGTAATTACAGCCCCTCTGGGTCGCTGAACAAACTTGAGAGAACACAAAGGTGTCCTTTAGAGATGAGGATTGCCTAAGTTAATGATGAAATGCTAATTAATGACAATAGCATAGGCGGGATACTTAAGAAATAGGACGGTGAGGTGGCAGATAATCCAACAGGTGTTGCAGATTTTATCATCGCTGTTGATAGGGCCACAATGCCCCGGTGAGTGCCGGGCTGCTGAGCCAGGTGCCTCTCTCTGCCTGTGCAGCCCGGCTGTCCTGGCAGGGAGGATCCTGGTCCCGGCGATCTGCTCCCCGACTCAACCCACACCACGAAATGAATGCTGACCGACTGCTGGGAATGCATCCCCTTCTCTATCTGGGATACCCATCACTGGGCCAATCCTTGCAAAAACTGACAATCCTGACTGTATTTGGGACCTCTGGGAACATCTGGGATTCACTTTGTAGCATCACTTTGAAGAGGGAAAGGAATTGGGATTTAAGGGGAGATACAGATTTTGTGCAAACCCCAGGTGCCTTCTGCTATGAATTTACCTTGATGCACCAGAATGCTTTGGATTTCCACTCAAGAAAGGATGGGAATACTGGAAACATTTTAATGTAGAAGAGATGAGAAGACAATTTTTTCCATCAGGGAATGAAAAAAAGCTTAACAAACCAAGTCCCTTACAAAAGACTTAGGAAGATAGGTTATCAGTCTTCAAATATGTAAAAGACTGCTACGGAGTGAAAAGAAGCAATCAATCTGCCCTTCATGTCCCAGCTAGGTTGGTGAGAAGTAATGAGTTCAAACTGCAAGATATAAGTTCAGTATTAGCATTAGACTACTTTCTAATGGCAGTGAAAATGAAAAACTGTTGTAGTCTGCCTAAGTAGAGAACAAAGTCACCTTCATTAGACGGTGTTAAGAACAGACAACATACGTCTATCAGACATACCATTATAAGCAGTTCTGCTCTGGGCAAGGTGATGGGCTAGATGACCTGCTCAGATTAATTCCAACTTTTTCTCTGTGACATGAAGTATCTCACGCTGGTATAGCCCACTCAGTTGTCACACAGGACCTACTTTCATGATTGGCTTTTGCCACTGACTGGCACCGACCAGCTCTTTGGAAGTCCTGAAGTAGATTGCTGGGATCTACAAGATGACTGATACTTTGATAATGACATTTTGTCTCTCAATGTTGATTTATTTGTTCATTTCTTCCTCAGATGTTTGATACATATGTGAAATAAATTCCCAGGAGAATTTATAAGGCTCTTACTCTGTTTCAAACCTCTTCTAGGGACCTGTTTCTCCCATGACACTTCAACACAGTACCTTTCCATTAACTAAGCAATTTGCAGAAGTTCTCCAGGGAGTGGGCTGTACTGCACAATCAGTGAGACTTGGGCTCAGTTCCCTACCTCACATGCAATATTGGTGCTTATTTGAGTCATAGCTCCCCATATATAAACCAAGGATAACAGTATCTCCCTAGAGAGACTGGTCCAAAGATAAACACACCATGGACTGTGTGACAACACAGAACCAACCCCAGTAATGCCTAATGATGAGAAGCAGTTCATAAAAGCCACCCAGGTGTTATTACTGTTTGTTTTGCTTTTATTCTCACCATTGTTAATTGATTTTATGCCCTTTGTGTACTTTGTCTAGAAAATAGCCTGCAATTTTCCTGGGGCAGTGATTGCACTAGTTGCAATGGGATCTCAGCCTTAAGTTAGGTTTCTGGTATAAGTGCAACATAAACAGCTGTTGTGGCAGTTTGATAGTTTGGTTGTGGAGTTAAATTTTCCCCCTGTGAATAATTTGTATACAAGTTTCTGGATTAACACATGTATATCCACATTTAGCTGTCTGCTGCTGTGGAGGCAGTCTGTAGGGAACAAACACAGGTCTCTACTGAATTTCCATTCACATTGTTTACTGAAGTTCTGGATATAGCTGGGGGGACTTTCAGTCACAGTTACCTAAAACTTTCCACACTGCTGAATGCTGCCAAACAGATACTAAATCCCCTGTAGTAGGCTTCAGATCTTCCTAGAATGTTTCCTTGTATCCCAGTCACTTGTAAGGAACAATAATGAGCCCATTGGTCATTTACTTGATCCTAATTGTAGAGTTTCACAGTAAAAAACTAACCTCAACTAGAATCTGATAAGTAATATTTGTCATCACCTCGCAACTTATTTCTCAAAGAAGTTCCAAATTAGTTTTAAAGTATGTGTGTGAATGAAGATTTAGCTGGGGATGCTAGAGACATAGTGGTGTGATGTGGAAACTATTGAGAGCCTTGTCTTTTGCAAAGTAGAGGAATAGCTAAGTCACACCTCGTTTGTGTGCAACAGGGGACTTTTCTTACAATAAGAAGCTAAACTCCTACCAGTGCTCTGCATACAATCTCTGCTTCCCTTGGAAGGATGGCACTTTTCATAAAAAGCAACAGTAACATAACGTGCTATCAGATTGTGAGGTCACTGCTTCTCATTTGCTGAAGTGAATCACTGGCATGTTTTCAAAAACTGTATCCAAGCAGAGAATCTAATTGAGCCATATAATTCATTCTGGTAAGTAGTAATGCTGAGAGGAAAACTTAGGGAACAGGATCTTGAAAGTAATATGTTGTGACCCCAAAGAAAACTTATATCAGTAAAAATACCAGCAGATCTACAATGCAGTAGTTGGAAGTATTCTAATTGTTGTTGAGCCAAAGCAGCAGCCTTTGCCATTCCATGAGCTGTCCTGCCCACAAGACCGAGTGCATCTGTAAGCATAAGTGAGATGCCAGCTCAGTGTGGCACCTCATGTCAACAAAGCCTTGCATTTCCATAATTCTGCACATTGGCTTTTTCAGGAAACATAGTTTTAAAGCCAGTTTACAGTATAATACAAAATAAGGTTGCCAAAGTACTGTAAACTTTCAGAAAGGTCTTTAAAACTAGGTGTCTCAGAGTTCCATTACACAGTGGTCCCATGGGAGACCACAGAGGGAACATGTTCTCAGGACAAACACTACACTCCTAGGCAACCAGCACACAGGCTGTGCAAAGAAAAGACTCTTCTGATAAATCTTCTTGCCTTGAGTGGAGTCCTGCAACAGGCCATAGAGAATCACCTAATATAGCATGAGAGCCCCTGAGATGTAGGTATCAGATGCAGAAAATTAATTGATGGCAAGTAGCAACTATACATACATCTGAGAGAAGGTACAGTGTTCAACCTAAACTGTAGTAAGAATTTTGAAATATTTCAAAGAAGTTTTATAGAAACATGAGAAAGTTCCCAGTCCTGGCAGGAAGCATAGTGCTGTAGTACATGTCTGTGCTATTCCTTTACTGACTAAATAGCAGAAAAAGTTGTGGGATTCTTTTTGCTTATTTTTCATTTTAAACATTTTAAAGTGACAGAGCTTTGAGCTACAATGCTTAATTCACCTTACTGCTTCTGAAGACAACAGAAGAACATTATCATAATACTAGGCTTTGAGAAAATAGACATAAAGAAGCCTTTGCTTTCTAGATAAATGAAAAAGTGGGATCTAATTTTTTCAAGACTTCATTTCATGGTGCTGCTTGAAAGGCTTAAACAGAAGGAAACACCTATTGAATAAGGTGTGTTCCAGGTGTTCTTGCTTTCTCCAGTTCAGCCACTATTAAGATGTGATTGACACAAATGTATTAGAACACCTTTTTGTTCTGTACCCCTGTAAAAAAAGACACCACCTACAGAAGAGGCGGGGTTTTGGCTGCCCTAGGTTTAGGATGGGTGTGGGACATCCACAGCTGAATCATGGACTCAGAAGAAGTTGTTGAGGCAATAAAAGGGGGAAAAAGGCATAAGTCCTTGAGATAACCTCTGGATTAGTCATTTTTTCACCGGGGGGGAAAACAAAACAAGCCTCTACACACATTCATGAACATGTCATTCAACACCAAGTAATTCATGCTCTGGGAGGAGTTTGTTGATTTGGAATGGGCCAAGAAGTTTCCCTAAAGTAGCCAATTTCTCTAAGACCTATTTAGGCATTGTGTCAGTTCTACAACATCAACAGAGTCCCAGGGAAAAGGCACTGCATTCATCCCTCAGTCCATCCATGCACTACCAGCTTACAGCACTATGAGCTCAGCTTATCAGCCTCAGTGCCACAGAAGAAAGGCCCAGGTCTCAGAGCTTAGAGCTACGAAGCATCTTGCAGGACCTCTAGCCATTGGCAAGGATCAGCCTGGATTTGAAAGGTTACACAAGGATAGGAGTGATAATAGGGAAAAAAATATAAGAGAGAGCATTGGCCATGAACGAAACCTCTAATTTGGGGATCCCTGACCAGAAGCTGACCTTTTTTTTATATAGAAGAGGTTAGTGGGCAATATTTTCTTTTTAAACATACAAGAAATGCAGATGTTTTTGTACATGGTGGTCAACTCTCTCCTATTAAAGAGAGAAAGTGTAAAAGGAGCTCAACTATTTCAGCTTTCAGTCAACAAAATGATCTGAAATCTTAGAAATGCCAGAACTTAAAAGTAAATATGTATCTGAACAAGAGATGTTCACTGAAAATCAAGTACAAAGTTCTTGTCCATGGTATATTTAAAAGTATATATAGACTCCTCAGGGAAACTGCTGTAACTCCCCTAACCCTTCCATTGGTGCTCCAAAGCAGAGTTATCAGTGATATATTTTTACTATTGCTGTACTTAGTCACTCCAGACCTGAATTTTCTGTATACCAATTTTGCATGGAAGAAAAATACTTTCTAAATTGTTAGCTATATGCACAATAAGTTTGTGCATCCCTCTATGTTGTCTTAGCTAGCACGAGTTCTAACATCATTATAGCACAAGGATTTCATATCACCAGAGCTTCATACCTCCTCGATGTTTCTCACAGGCAGCTCCTCTAAGCACTGACTGTTCCTGGTCCTTGCAGCAGCCATCTGACTCCAGAGCCCACCAATCCACTCTTTTACACCACTGTTCACATTGGCTACAGGTGTGGCCCGTTAAGATCAGGCCTGCTTCTAATCTTTAGTAATTGGTCCAGCTGCAACTCATTGGGGGATAAGATTCCCTTCTATACCACCTTCATTTACCCACACTGTATCCCCCTACATTTCTGTTCAAAGCTGACCAAGCTGTTTGCCTCTGCAAACAGAATGAGATGCATCTGTTTCTTCTGATTACTTCTGGTAGTCAAACCAGTTGTGCTCTGTCACTGGTAGCAATAGTGGCAGGTATGTTTATCAATGTACATACTTTGCAGGTGCACAGTGAACTCATTTCACCTTCACAGTCCTGCTGCATCCAAAAAAACTAAGGGAAGAGAGACAAGCTTCAGAGAAAACTGCATAGAGTTGTATAGCCTTGCTCTGGGGAACTAGATGTCAGGTTCAACTCTTCCACATACAGTGTATGTCTTTTCCATACAGTGCATGTCAAAAGCTTGTCAAGAGAAAAAGCTTTCATATTTACTTTTTGAGACAATTCTGTAAAACCAAACATAGTTAACACATATGTCCTCCTCTCATGGCTTGGTCGGTGAAATTGAGCATAATTTGACATTTACAGTTAGCTTTCAAGGTGCATATCCCAAAGGAGCTCAAGTGCACACTTTTTTTTACTGCCCCAAGACTTTCTCCACTTCCCCTTTTTTAAGAGAGCTGTCAGTTAAAGTGAAATGTAACTGCCCAGCATGACAAGGAAGCTTCTGTACAAACTATTTGCCTCTACACTTTCCTGCATTCCTGTACACCTGTATTTTGTCTTGGTGACATTATCTCATGACTATTCTCAGTTCTCCTTACTGGAAGATAGATTATATTACAGCCCTTTGCTGAAATATCCAATATAATAATGTAGTTTGATGTCTTACATTCAAATTCTCCCAATTTCCTGGAATTTCTCAGAATTTAGAGGAGAAGGAAGAAATTACATAATAATAACATTAGCTTAATTCTGTATTTTCCTTGTTCGTGTCCCTAGACATACTGGTTCTAATAGCTATTGTTACTCCTAAGGGTATAGAACATATAAACTGCATTGTGAAAGATACTGTTGCTTGTGTTTTACTTAGAAGCTCAATCCTTTTATACACTTTTGAGAAGATTATAAGTATGACAAGAGCTCTTCAATTTCTGGGTGAGAACAGCATCTCAGGAGGAGGCTAAGTACAAGGGTATGAGGAAGGCTGATTGTGCTTGAATGCAGTTTAAGTTAGTTGAATTTTTACTTGCTTAATTAAAATAAGAAAAAGGTGTTATAAAAAGCCTAGTGTATTTGTACTGTTCCTGACTGAATCTTTTACAGAGTTCTTTACAGCTGAACAGGGACATTTATCAGATGACTTGGCAGAAATGTTTGACATATTTCAGTTAAAACTCTAACACTTCACTGTTGTAGCTGACTCACAAAAACCATTTCCTGGATCAGATGGCCAGGCAACTTAAGAAACAAATCAGCTATTGCAAATTCTTGGTGTTTAAAGAGAAGGAACATTTTCTTCTAGTGATTATTACATTTTAAGACAATTCCCTAAGTATGCTCTGGGGAATACCAAGATATGCAATATCAGACACACAACTGAGTGACGTAATTGTGTAAACACCATGTTTGGGACAGGCAGAGTGTTTGAATAGACTGTGCAAAAACAGTTCCCAAAAGAAAGCAGACAAATAATTAAGTGACTCTTTAAAATGAACAATACCCACCTTAGGTGTTTGATTCTACTTCTAGGGTTCCCTTCACATAGTGATTGATCACTTTTCATGTGAAACAGTGTCTTTTCCCTTGCTTAAAACAATAGGTTTTCATGATCCTGAGGGAACTAGATGTCAGAACAGAATAAAATATCTACACCTTAGATTATGCCTGTCTCAATAATTTTTATATAATATCCTATTACTTGATATTTACACAATAGTAAAATTGTCCTGTAAAGGTAGCTACTAATGGAAAGCCAAGATCATAAAACTAAAAAAAGGGATTTTTATTAAACATCTGAATTTCCAGATGCTTTGTGAAAATGGAAGGCAGTTACAGCTACTTGGAGGCATCTGTGTTTTTTCTGATATATGCAGGCACCCATATCCTTTTTATAAATCAGATGCACAGTCTTTTAACACACAGCTAAGAGTGGAGACTATCACTGTCATTTAAGGTCTGATGGGGAGATGGGTTAGGCTGACTCCTGATCTGCAGAGTTGCCGTTTATGTACTAAACTACTTTAAGATATGCTTATCCAAACAGCCACTTTCTCCCATCCCCTGAACTTGTATCTTTTTTCAGCCTTGCTTGCTATTCAGTTCCTTCTTAGTCTGTTCCCCCAAAGTTTCCTGTGATTCCTTCTAATTTGGCTCAAATTCCCTGTGGACTGCCAAAACAGAGGTGCTCTCCCTGTTTGTACTGAAGAAATATAGCAGAGTAATACAATCCATTTTGAGAGACATGCCTCAGAATGAAGACATTCAGGAATACATGCAAAGATAATGAGAAGAGGTTAGATGAGAGTCAGGCAGAGTGTGGACAAGCACACATGGTGGTATTAGGCATTTAATGGTCCCTTCATCTGCTGTGCCAAGAGGGAATTGAGCACCCTAAGCAATTACAAGGCAAGATAATGGAGACAAACTGAATATTTAGAAACGGCTTTTTTTGAGCTTGCCACAGAAAGCTTTGGCAGGAGACTGCCAATGCCATGAACATAGGATATTCTGTTTCCTTGTACCATGTTTCTTTTGTACCTCTCCTGTCACTCAAGGAATGGAGAAATGGGAAGGAGGAATTGCAGTCAGCAAAAGAGGAACCAGAGTCACAGAGCTGTGAACAGGGAACCTAAACACAAGCTAGTGAGCACCATGCACCATGTGGTGTTGTACTGGTGGCCAACCACAGCAGAAAAGTAGAGATTTAATGGTTTGCAGCTAAATTATCATTATGCCAGTACCAGATCATTTGCATTTTGTTTGGGGCAGAAGCACGCAGCTTCCATAACTTACTCTCCTTTTCCTTGGAACTGGACCTAAGTTGTTCAGTTCTGCCCGTTCTGCGCTCAAAAAAAAACAAAAGGAAGAGGCAGACTGAATTCTGAATAATAAGATCAGGTAGTAAATCAAGGAAGTTTGAACAAATGTAGCTAATTCTGTCATTATGTGAAACAAAACAAATGTTGATTCAACTCTAGTTTAGACTGGGGCAGTCCAAGGCAGCTGAACTGAATATTTGAATGAGTAAAAGCAACATTTCTGGTCAGATGCAAATCTGTTGCTGTTTTTAAAATACAGTTTTAACTTCAGAATGCTGATGAAAAGGGTTTTTTTCAGGATTTTTCAAATTACAGCACAGGATATTAAGAGAAATGAGTGGCAATTTATCTGAATATGCAAGGCCATAAACTGGAGCAGTTCAGCAGCTGCTCCACAGGCAGCTAAACTGTCTTTGTGATGAGAAAGAGACCCTCATGGAGAAGAGTAAAGTGGACACTCATGGGTAGGAACCACTAAAAAGCATCATTACCGATAAGTAAGCAAGCACTGCTAAAGCAGACAGAACAGTGAGAGTTACCAACAGGCAGCCTGGCTGTCTGTCTCCCTTCCCTTTTTAGAAATATTGGTTATTTGTTGATTTTAACTTTTTAAAATGTTGTTTCCTTCTTGATGATGATTTTAATTCACCTGCATATTTGATTTGTGCCTTGTAGAAGTTTAATTAAGTATATGCAATTAATGACTGGCGTCAGCTTATCCTGTGGAATTTGCAGCAGCAGGACACCTTAAATGCTCCTGCTGCTGCTGCCTTGCCAGACCTAAGGACTCCAGTCTCGGGCACTGTCAAGCCAATGCTGTTCTCCAGTGCTTTGTTTCAATAGAGAAATGTGGCACATACAAGGGACAACAAAAGGCAGCTCCTTTTTTGAAGAACACAAAATAGATTAAGCTGGTCTCAGCTGAAAAGGATGCCATCAATTTAGACAGCAGCCTGCTCTTTCAGCTGAAAACACGGGAAATGGAGCAGCACAAATGGGTGAACTGCTTGATTCTCCAAAATATTTGTGAGATAATTAATCTCTGCTGCTTGCTTTGTTTGATAGGGGACCAGCTTACTGCTCCATTACATGCAGTGATGTCGCTGAAGAAGGTAGGCATTTTCAAATGAGAGGAAAACAGAATTTATTTTCTCTTTAACACAACATTCTTTGTGTGTTGAGAAATGAAAAAAACAAGCTGTCCTTGTGTTCATGGCTCCTTAGCGCTGCAGGACTGGAAGTTTAGGGGCAAAGGAACAGTTGTAAAACAGAAAGTGGGGGCAAAGAAAGCAGTGCCAGACTTTGAGGGAGAAAGTACTACTGTAAATATACCTAATGACTAGGCATAAAAAGAGGTACTAAGTGATTCCTCATGCCCTTGTGATCTGAAAGCAGCTTGGTGAGAAACCTCAGGGCAATCATTCCCAAGCTTGCTGGAACATCAGGACTCTGGAATAATAGTGTTGGCTCCCATGCTAGAGCACTCCCTCCTGGCCTATGGATGCACTAGTTTTAAGAGGGCAGTTAAGGAAAATAGTACAACCCTGTGACTGAAGGAAGAATGAAACCATGATAATAAATTCAGCAGAAGGAGAGTTAGAAAATTGAGACATTTATCAGAACAATTATCTTGCTGTGACAATGGTAGCACTTGCTTGGACATCTTGGTACAAAGCAAGTGCTCTCAGGCCAAAAGCATTCAAACTGCCTTACTCCAATTAAAATAGCAAGTTTCATCTGGAATGGAGAGCGTGACTCCTGGTACACACAGAGCTAAAATTACTGTTCTTGAGCCCCTAATTTGAGTTTTTCTTTTGTGTTTGAATTTTCCTTAAATGGCTAGAAATCATTTCTGTCTTATGCCTCCAGTAAGATGTTTAAATTCCTCATTCAGTGCTCAGTGCATCATTCCAATTCTCCAACTCTCAGAGCAGAAAGCACTGCTTTTGAATCTTCAGGGGCTTTTACAGAAAGCTTTTTAGCAATTATTTTGTAATTGTGTATTTATATATCAGCAAAGTATCTTCTAAACACTTTTGTTATAGTATCTAAATACATTTTACTGCAGCTTCTAAGCAGTTTTTAAAAGCCATTAAAAATTAAAAAGGAATAATTATTTGCCTCGGATTTATTTTCTGGGTGGTACTGTGTATCCCAGGACTGCCAAGTATTCCTGCCTTCCATAGATAGCTCTTACTTGACTTGTATGGCATTGTTGGCTGTGTTAAAACAGGCAAACTTGATCCTTATGCCTTGTCAATCTTACTTGAGATTTGAGTCAGTTATGTTTTGACTGGGTTTAAAAGAAAATATTTCCAAGTTTGGGGTTTTTTCCCCCTGTCAGCCCTTGATTTCTTACTCTCTTACCTTGTACGTTGCTTCCAGGACTCTTCAGAATGTACCAAGTGTTGGAATGAGACTCCAGAGCCAGCTGCACAAGTATCCCTCAGACTTCTGTAATGCTGACCTGTAATGGGCTGATTTTAATCAGTGCCTCTGTGGCAAGTTATGTCCTCAGCCCCGAAATCCCTGCAGGAGGTCCCAGCACAGGGCCAGCAGTAGGTCCTGGAGTCCCCAGCTTCCACAGACATCCCCATCTCACATCCTGAAACACAGAGGCTGAAGCTGGACCCTGAGACCTGGTGACATCTTTTCATTTGACCTACCACATTTGGGGACAACAATTATCTTACACAGACAGCATCTCCGTGTGAAGGCCATTTGAGATTCCATGATACTGAGTTCTGATCTAAGGAGATCTGGAAAGTTGGGCAGGGTGGATTAACAAAACATTTTCTGATCTGTCACAGCCTAAATGTGTCATTGGCAAAGGACTGGGATGTGCTGTTTGTGACCTTTGCTTCCAAATCCAGCAAAGCCCAGCCTTCCTTTTACCCGGCAGATGGCCAACTGCTCTTGCTAACAGAAAATAAACCTAAGCAGAGGCTTCCTCACTAATGTTTATAGCCCTGCAGATGGACACTTTAAAGGAAAGGCAGCTTTGTTAAAACATAAACCAAAAACATATGAAACTTTAAATTCAAGACCTATTATTTTGTGTTCGGTGGCAGAGCTCCTTTTTCTTCAGACAAGTATGCTTGAGTAATAAAGTACATGCACAGCCTCTGGGAAATGTAGTGTGTGCTCTAGGGATGTAGGGTAGATTACTTCTACCAGGAGAGCCAGGACTGCAATAGCAGACATGGTAGCCTTTGTACCCCTGGAAAAGCTTAGAAACATTAAGCTTAATTATGGGATAAAATATAAATAAATGCTTTGAAGTTTTGTTCAGTGGAGCTCTATCTGCCCATCCCTGATGCTGTTCTTTCTCTGAGTGTTCTTTGATCTTTAAAGGACACTTGGTTTAGCTGAACCCCATTTGCTTTCCATTAGCTGGTTGCAATTTTGCCTAATGCTTGTGACTTTGAGTGGTCAGAGGGCACTCTTAGATGGGAATGTGAAAGTCTAAACTTGAGCTAGTATTTTCTCCAAAGTTCACATTTAGGATTCCACCAGCAGTTCAGATATGCAGCATGTAGTAACTCATCCAGAGGGGGTAGGTTCAATTTACATACCTAGAATTAGCCCTAATATTTTGTCTCCCACCGTCTACTGCTGCTAGTAGGTAGTTACAAAAGGGCCAGCTGATGGACAGGCATCTTCTAGCATCAGTGAAAGTCTCACAGTGACAAAATGAACCAGCTAATGGAAAACAAACTGGAAATGGAAACAACAAACTTTCATCCATTGCTAGGACAGTATGCACTCTAACACACTATGGCAACTGTTGGCAGACACTCAAAAGCTGGAGCATGGCGTGCTTGAGAGGCTTGGACTGACCAGTCACAGGCTGTGTCAGCCAACATCTCCAGGAACTGAGGACACAAAAGACATCAGTTCTCCTCCCAGACCTGCTCTGTTTGCAGTAGTTTTCCCTCTTCTGCTTTTCCCATACTATTAAAGCCAGTGCTATTCAGTCACCAGGGAGGTAAATTCACACCACATCAAAGGTTACAGTAGAAGAAAAGAGTTTCCTGCCTAATTTTATGTAACTTCTAGCAGTATTTGGGTTACTGTTTTATCATTCTTCATATGTAGCCAATTAGCTTTTTCTATCTGAAAATCTCTTGGATAATAACACAGTAAAGGATATAAAGTAAGGAAGTATGACTCCACTGGAAAACGAAGAAAACTGGCAGGAATCTTATGGGCAGATAAAGTAAATAAAATAGCATTAACAATCTTAGCAAAGCATTACAGATTTTGAAATTGCAAAGCCCTTTTCAATAAGCTTTTATGTTACTTAAACACTGTGTTGTGCAAACAGTTTTAATGTTCTCCTGTTACTGAGCAGGAGGTTATGCAACCAGGCCACAGGACACACGTTGCTTTTTGAAGACAAGTTCATAAAGCAGTAAGGTATTATAAAAGTATTGTTGCAGAACCAAAAGCTCTTTCAAGTCATTGCAACTGCTCATGTCACAAGAAAGGGAGGTTCTTTAAACACTGTGTCATTGTATATTATGTATGTAAGGCATAAAAAAATGACCTTGGGAGACAGAAGCCCTGCCTGCCTCAGACAATAATGGGTGCCTCAAAGTGTTTGCCTTTCAGAGGTGGCAAATAATACTCTACGTTCACGTACACAACTGTGTGTACACACTTGGCTAAGAAATTCCAAACAGGTGGAAAGAAAAATTTTTGGCATGGAAAGCCACTAAGTGAGGCAAATGTCCGAGCGGGTAAGGCCGAGAGTGCTTCTGTCCCCTGCTAATGTTCTCTGCCATTTTACCTTAGAATCTATTACCTGGATAGGCTTTCACTATTTTCTGCCCTGCCCCAGGTACCTCTAAGCTTAGTATTTGATTTTGCACCCTCTTCCCTATCTTGCTCCCTATGCTTGTTTATGGCAACAACAACTGCATGGAGTAAATCTTTGGGGTTTTATAGAGCCATTGTTGAAAACTGTTTGAGACTGCTCCTACACATTTGCAATAAAAAACAACAGAAGAAAGAAGCTGAAATTAATAAAAACATAACAAAAAGTCTGAGCTAAATGTTATATACAGTGAAAGAAATTGGAAGTATGAATGTACAAAAAGGCTTCTTTGATTAGCATATTATGAAGGAATTATCATTTTTAGAGAAAAAGCATGCAGTACTTATTTCATCCACCAAAATGTCATTGGTTCTGTGGTTTCAATCTAGTTTTGAATAAACACTGCAGGGCAGAGATGTTAGATTCACTTTCTTTATTTTGTAAGTACATGTCACTTTAGGTCCTCTTGCAACCAGGTGCCCAGTCCTCTGGTGAGCACTGGAGCAGACTCACTGATGATCCAGTTATGTTCAGACCATGGTTGCTCCAAAGGGAGAGATTCCAGCTAAAAATATAAGTCTTCACTCTTTTCTATCATACCCTCTTTTGGCAGAAGAGAAGCATTTGGCATAGAATTGTTCTGGGAACCCCACACCAGCTCAGAGGTTGCCTTGCAACAGAGCCACACCTTGGAGTCTGTATTGGACCTTATTGCTGGAAAAAAGAGTGGCTTGGCTGTAGCAGAATTTTCTATGCAGCCTTTTTTTTTTCTTCCACTGGGTTACTCACAAATCACTGCTTAAAAGGAACAGATCCTTAGAACAGATGGATTTAGAGTTATCAGTCAGACTTGCTATTTTAATGACTATTTTACATTTACAAGAAAGAGAAGGAAATTACAGTAAAGATCCTTTGATAACCTAGCAGATTCCACTCATATAGCTATCTCCTATTTTGTGAAAAGCTCAACGTATATTGTGCATTTTTATATAATCTAGAATTTCAGGACACAAGATGGCAGTGTACATATTAGTGATTCAGGCTTGGAAAAGCTCCTGCTACTCAAACTAAGCATATAACATTTTATTTAAGTCTATATTAATCTGATCATGTAATTGTGGTATTAGAAATAAACCAAAAAGTATTTGTCAACACCAGAAACAAATGCAATTTGCCAATAAATCAGTATTGCATGAACAAGTGTTAGGTAAAGCTTAATTCAGGATTTTATTGTACACAACAACACTCTGGAGACATTAAAAGCCTCTTATGGAAATCCTCAATTGCAGTAACAAGAGGGTATCCCTTTATGAAGGAATGGAAGCTGGCTCAGTCATAAGAGCTTCCGAGCAAAATTGGCTGCTGGGGAAAAGCACATAAGAGAGCTGGCAGCCTGAAATATGTGGAGAGCTCAGGGCTCTCGGAGGAGTAGTGCAGACCACTGAAGTGGAACAGGCTGAACAGTATCTAAAATTGAACAGGTGCCTTTCTGTGAAAAAACTAACAAAGCGAACAACTGTTTGGCATGACAATTGAGAGAAAAAACATTTTCACTGAGAGGCATCAAATTAGGGGATAGGTCTCTGGCTGAGGAGAAAATTGCTTAGAGAGCTACAAGGAGTTGGACCTTTCCATGTCTGAATGAACTTTAGAGGAAGTTCATTCAGAGCCTCTCTGGGCACCAGCGGGTAAAGAGAACTGACTGCAGTAACGAGCTTTCAAGGCCACTACCCAGAAACCTCTTTGGTTGGGTTGAGTTGAATACTAGAATTAGTAGGTGCAGCTAAAAAGTTGTTTTGGCTGCCTTTCCTATCATTTGGTTATGCAAACATGGCCTTGCTACATAGTAAAAAGAGCTCTTAGAAAAACAGTAACATTTCAGAGTATAAAAAGTCATTATCCCTGTGGGATTTCTAATGCTGACAAAATTCTAGGCACTCCTCCTTTCTCCTTGAGAATGCTCAGGAGACTTTGCCTCACTGTACCAAAACTCGTGGCCCTAATGGGCAAGTCAGATTGACCCAGGAGATGCAAACTCAACACCAAGGTTCATTATTTCTGGATACAGCTCTTAATTTGACAAAAGAGTTATTAGGAATTAGACCATGAAAAAAGATATACTTCTCTCAGACAGGTGTGATATAACTATTTTCTGGTTTTCTCTTCAGAATGGGAATAGTTGCTATCCATTGTACTGCACTGTGGAAAGCCTCCCAGTGTGAGTGGAGATGGGTGTACTGAGCTTGACCAGTGTTTTTGACAGAAGGTGGAATTTGGGGAATCCTGGTCCATGAGTCTACTTTTCTTGTGGTCATTATCTAGGTGTAAAAGTATCACAATGTTCCCAAACCCTCAATCACAGCAGCTCCAATGAAAAATTGTCAGATTTTTCATGATGGTTCACTCCTTTTGTTACAATTGGCCAATTGCTGCTTGTTATGGCCTTATGTTCCCACGCATACATCACTGGCTTAATACTGGGACTTCTTCTCCCTCTCCCTTTCTGTGTTTGCATAAGATTGAATTTGGCATTGATTCAAATCAAATAATTCAAATGCCTGGTATTTTAACTATGGCTGGGTGTGGATTCATAACTAAAATAAAGTGTATTACCTTGCAGTTTCAGTCATTTGGTCTATTCGTCACAGTAGATTACAGAAAGTGTGGCATGCACGGAATTATGCATGCACTTTTCAACTATCTAAAATGGAGGATAAATTGAACATGTCATGGTTCTAGGAGAGTAATTTATATTGAGTACAAGCTGGGAAGGGACTAGAGCCAAAACCTCAGATCTAAATTACTTGAGTTCCAGGGAAATTTTAATCCAAATAAAAACTTCAGAGCTGTTGATTATATAATTAAGTGAACCAACAAGAGATCATATCTCAGCACTCACTCCCAAGCTGAAGAATTTACACCAAAACTGAAGTTTTGTGGTTAAGTTCACAGATGCTTAATACTGACTGTGATCACTGTATGGAGTTACTGCCAACTGTCTGTTGTAACTACCCCACATGCCCCTTTTAGCTTTGCATATATTCCTGTTCTTCATAAATGAACCTTCCAGCCCAGTAATAGCTCCTAATTGAGTGTGTGTTATGAGGATTCACAAACTCATATTTTTTCATGCATGGACCATTGAACTTGGCCTCATTGTCTTCTGTTCATTGCAGGTGCCACCAATAATGTCTCAGGACTGAGAGGAAAAAGGAAAACACTGTTTTTTCTTGCTGCTTCTGCATGATCTTCCCTACAGTCTGTCTCACCTTTTGCCTCTAGTGAAAACCCAACTATTCTTATCATGGCAGTAGTCATGTAGACATTCAGTGGAATTCTGTCTTTAGGTAAAACAGTTCTTACTTTCCTATTCAGAATCATTCCTAATCAAACCCTCTTTTGCCAGATATAACCAATTTCCTCCAAATCAAACATAATCTACCCTTCTCCTGTGATAAAATGTAGCTGTAATAGCCCACCTCAAGATTAAGTCCTCCCTCCCCAGTATTTTACAAAAGCACCTCTTTGACCTGACCCAACACAAATCAAAATTAATGTCTTTCCCATAGTCCAAAACAACTTCTTCTCCCCAAAATAAACTCTCCTCTTGACATTAAAAGGAAATGACCCCTGCAAATTCAGGAAGTCATGGTGCAGCAGAGTGATTGTAGTCCTAAAGACACTTTAACCTTTTCATTTACTACAAGCAACCCATAATGTAAAAGGTGAAGTGTGGACTAAGAGGGATGGAGCAGGAAATGTTGGCAGGCTGGAGATTGTTACCTTCTGGTCCAGCACAGGCCCACAGGATCCAGCTGAGGCTTGAAAGCTGTTCAGAGCAGGCAGTTACTGGGGGAAAAGGATATTGGGGGTTATCACTACCACTGATACATTCCCCAAGCAAATATTGATGGTCATAATGAAAGTAAAAGGCATTGTATTTAAAGTCAAAAGTAATATGCCTGTGAAACATGCTGGCAAATGATATCATTGAGGCCAAGTGCTTAGCAGGATTCAGTAAAAGGTTATACATACATATTCATACATTTGTGCGGGGAATTAGATTGGACCTGATAAAAATTCATAATGGATATAAATGTTCACAGTTCAGGGCATAAATCAGCCACCAGCCTGAGGTTAGAAAATAACTTCCCCTAGAGTCAGGCTGTTACATAATTATCAATTATACTTGCAGAAGGGGGAAAGGAGGTTGAAGAATAGGCCAATTTCCTCAGAGACATCTGGGAATTACTATTGGCAGACAACTAATTTAGATTTTATCTGGTATGGAAGTTCTTATTACATCAAATAATGTAATTTAGAATTAAAGCATGTGATTTATTTTGTATTTTTTATTCTTCATGTAATCAAGTTCATGCCTAAGGGTAACTGCAGGCCTTTCCATTACAAGCCAGCCGAAGTTAGTGAAATGCACTGTGCTGTTTTCTCACCAAATCTCTTTAAAAACAGCTTCATATTTTGCAAGAAAATCAGGCAGAGTCCCAGTAATTTAGTTTATCAAAGCTAGCCAACTAATACAGCCAACTTAGTCTCTATATTAGCAGAGAAATAGTTACATGTGAAAACTGCAGCAAAATCTCATTCCAAAAGTTCTCATTTTCATTGTTTGCATGGTAACCTAATAAGACTTACAGAGGTCCTGAATATCTTGAATTATAGCATGAGGGCTACTCCAGGCCTACTTTTTGCTTGGTATTATCAGCTCACCTAAGCAAAACATACACAGTCAGTGGCCTTGTTTCCATCAAGCAACACACCTCCAGCTTTTGTTGCACTTGAAAACAGTCTGTGAGCTAAGGTAACACACACTGCACGCTAAGAAAAGCAGCCTTTGTGACCTTGCAAACAGAGAGCTTGATGGAAAATCAGATTCTTAATCAATTGATTAAGAAACTGCAAATGAATACAGGCAATCCTTTATGTTTGCTGCATTGGGATAGTAGCTGCATTCTGCTATAGTTTCTGGTGCACATGATACACTTATTGCAATTACAACATAAATTATCACCACAATAGATGTGGAAAGCTGAGAAACATCTATTAACAAAACATCTCATCACTTTTCACAAGGAAAAGGAGTGGTACTTGGAATCAGTCTCTCCTAAGCATAATTTCTGTTCCAATTGAGTGTGTGATTACTCAACATCTGGAAAGTTCTAGGGCCTAAAATTACTATGGTCTTATTAAAAAATTTGTCCTGTGTAAACTTGAGTGTAAACTCTGTGGAAACTCTGTTCAGACAGAATTATAGAAGGAATGGCTGAAGAGAAGGCAGCATATTCAATGTAGCAGATTTTTAAAAAAGGTATCAAATCATATTTTGTAAAGATCAAAGTTGAAAGATGAATTCCAGCTGGCTTTGCTGTGCCAGCTGTGAGTTGCTGAAGACAGCTGTGCTGTGAGCACAGGCACTGACTGCCCAGCTCAGTGCTGGTGCTGCAGTGCAGGTGCATTGCAGGCTCCTTACCAGCTGTCCTCGTGTAATGCAGGGGCTGCAGCAGCAGTGCCACTGCCCAATGGCTTTCCAGGAACAAACAGGGCAGCTCCTGTGAGCACAATTAGCTCTTATCAGTGGCAGCATTATCAGCCCTGCAGCTGAATCAAAAATGAGGAATACAGTGGTTTGGGGTGGGTCATGTTGGCACCATTTGACACCAGTCTTCTGCCAGTCACATCTGCAGTTCTGTCGTGTCTCCTGCCTCCTTCTGTCCTGCTGCTGCTGCTGACACCCTGCCAGCATAAAGCCATTTCCCTGGGATGCTCTCAGGCTGCTTACAGCCCTGCTGCCTCACTCTGCCAGCTACCAAACTGCTGCTCCAGCTCCCACATCAGCTTCTCCCTCGTAAACGTGGTTTACCTTATGCTGGAAACCCCAGTATATACTGGGAACCTCAATACAGAGCTGCAAAGACATAGGATACATTGAACTGTGAGGAGATGTTTGGGCTGTGAGATATGGGGGTGAGGACTGATTTTTTTTTTATATTTTCAAAAGGATTATGAAGTGAACTTCAGAACTCCGCTGACATTTACAATTGTAGGTCTCAAAAATCTGCGAATGAAGAATTATAGATGAGGTGTAAAGAAATGATGCTCTCAAAAGTGGTTGTTTTGACCTAGAATAAGGCAAATTGATAAATAGTGTACAAATAATCCAAATAATCTTTCAGTGGAATAAATAGCTTGAAAAGTATGAATTGGAAAAGAAAATTATGGTAAACTGTCCTTCTTCCTTGGCAACTAGACATGAGTTTCCACAGGATACAGCAAGGCAAGAGAGCAATGTCCTTTTAGCCTCCACATGAAGAGGTGTAACATCATCATATTAAGTAATTTCCTTTTTCATTTAGGCCTAAAATATTCTGTTGTACCCCCAACACTGTCAAAAAGAAAAAAGATAAATGAGAAAGAATTCTGAAAAAAGCCAGAAAAACAATCATTGGCTGGAGGCCAAGCTTATTTGGAAATATGTGCATATGTTTAACTTCTCCAAACCTTTAAGGGTGGTTAAGGGGAACTCATAGTGGATAACTTCTGGAACAAGCTACTTAGAAATAGGAAGTAGAAAAAAGGGGTTAGCAGGTCATGGGCTGCCAGAGATACCTACCCTGCTTTGTTAGCTGCTGCTGCTGAGCAGCCACAAAATTACTCTGGTAGCAGATTCCCAGAGTGCATAAAAACGGCAGCATTTACATATTCTCAGAATCAAGTTTAGGTTTTGTCTTCTCAGAAACTCACTCCCAGAGACAAACCTCCCATGTTTCTAACAGGTATTTAGATAAAAATGAGGCACATGGCCCAGTTCAGTGCTAAGGACCACAGTGATTCTTTGATATTGCTTCCTATTCAAATACAGCTCCTGCAGAACAGTGTGAATAGAGACAGCAGATTGTTTAGATTTGAAACTTGGTAATGACAAACTGCCTGCTGTATTAGTAGAGTATCTGGGGTGTGACAAGAGTAAACAATGTTTTATAGTCCCATGTCATGTGACAATCAGGAGGAAAACCTTAAATTAAAAAAAAAAAAGCCAAGAAAAAAGAAAGGGTGGTAAAGTAGCCAGCTTGTCCCATTCTCTCTGAAAATCAAAACAGTAAATAAGTTAGGGTCTCCCCTGTTTAGCAAACACTTTTTTTACAGACAACACACAGAATGAAGAGTTAGAAGATAAGGAAGGTATTCCCTTGAAGAGATTATGAACAAACCATAAAGACAGCTTCTGTTAAGAGTTCTATTTGAATAGATTTAGTATACTAAAAGACTTTGATAGAACAGATATTCTACCAATGCTTGTATTACCTCTTGCATCAGAAAATGAAAGTCAAGGAGATCTCTGCATTATTCTCACTTTCACACTTTCTGATTTTTGGGGGGTGTGGAAGGGACAACAAAAAGTCCATGAACAATTACAGAGTGCAGTTCAGAAAAATCTAGGCTCCTGGGAATGCTTGAGAATTTGAAGGGAAAGAAAGGCAGGGAGAAGCTGGGTCAGCTCACCTATGGCATAACTATATTCCAACACTTGGAGGACAGTGGGGGTTCAACAGCATATCAAACATGGGGTTCTGACTCTAAACCCCATGATGCTTTTAGAGTCTTTGTAAAATGTTTATTTAGTCTGCCTTCAGCAGCTGAAGTCACAAAACTAAGTATTTTAAAACTCTTCCCACTATATTCAATTCAATGCAGGCTGCAAACACTTCACACAATTGAACCTGTACTGTAAATAGTAATATATACATTTTCATTAATTCTGGAATAAGTTCCTTTATCTATTTTAGCATATTTCAATATTTATTTCTAGAATGGTTATTCTATTATAGATTTATTCCAGAACTGTCTTGGCTCCAGAAAGTCACAGAAGTATCTTTCATTTCAGGTATATTGATACTGTAGTATGCCCTGGGTAAAAAAAGCATTAGGATTCTAGTTGGATTGGGTGCACAGATCATGTCATTTATTATTTGCAGATGCCAGGACACTAAAACTTTCCATTGTTTTCCCACCAAACTGAATAAGGCAGCTTGTTAATACAATTACCTCTGTATAATTGGAAACTAAATCAATGATGACTGCGTGATTTGAATGCTACTTTAAATAATTTCATTTTTATGATGCTGTTTTGTTGCACATGGTATTATCAAATAGCTTATTCATTTTCCTGCTGACTGTGATTTGAGTTTACATATTTCTCTGTGACAGAAGAAGCACATTTGCAACCTTTCTAGTTTTCTGGGATACCAGTGTGCATTGCTTTTAATTATTCTGGCTGACACACATTAACACTAAAAGTCCATAGTCCATAGTGAGTGAAACAAGAGGGAAGGACTAGGTGGATTATAAGTTCCCTGAAAAATAAAAGCAGCCACCAGAAGTCTTTGGCAAAGTCCTTAAAGGAAAACAAAGGCACACAGAACTTAAGTGTTATGAAGGATTTCCCCTACTCCTTTCAGAGTAGGATCCCTAGTCATTGCCTGTTTGCCTCTGTTTTAAACTGTTCGGACAGGCAATAGGGAGAAGGGCCACAGACCACTCAATCTGTCATGGTCTGTTTGAATCTCTCAAATTCACAGGATAATGTACTTTGCAAATTAAACTTTATTTTATAAGCTCATTAGGAAAGAAAGCAAACATGATGAAGAAGGGCTCAATCCCCTTTGTACAAACTAGTCTAGCTCATGAATTCACTAATTCATCACGTCAGTCATGAGGTTTCTAACTCACAAGTTCTCTAATTCATAACATGCAATTCATTAACTTGTAACTCATGAAATACCTATCCAAGGGTGAGAGTGCTCATCCTTCCTCCCTGGTCACAGTGCAGGTGTTCCCTGTGTCACATGAGAAGCACAAACATTAGTGTTTTATCAACACTGTTTTCATCACAAATCCAAAGCATAGTGCCATACAAGGCACTATGAAGAAAATTAACTCTATCCCAGTCATAGCCAGTACAATCTCCACATCTTATTCCCTACTATTTACACCATGCTCAGGTCCCATACTATCCAATAGATCCTCATTAGCCACCTTCCTCTTTCCCATCCTTTGGTATCTTCACAGGTATCATGCCCTGCAAAATGTCCATAAAACACCTGTGAAATGTCCATTGAATTAATCTAGTCCAGGACATTAGGCTCTCTCTGTTCTGGTGGTCTCTCAGGACCACAGAGCTGCTGTGTTGTGTGGAGTTATTGGGCACCAAAGCCAGCTCAGGTTGGGTCACTGCTGCATAGGCCCCACTTGCACAGCGTGTTCTCCACTGGCAGTGGTTCCTGCTACAGCATTCCTATAACATGCAACTCAGATCATAGTTTACAAAAATTTAAAGGTGCATCCATTACTGTTTCCATTGCTCTTTGGACTCCTACCATTGCCTCTGCTGCAGTGTGGATTTATCCAAAGACTCCAGTCCCTTAGTGGTGGACCTGCACCAGTGTGTGTACTTATGGGCCACAGTCTCTGCAGGGTACAGGTGATGTGGCCTGGCCTTACACACAGCCACAGTCACTTTGAGGTGCACCTCCTCCAGCACAGCCTTATCCAAGGGCCACAGTCCTTCCAGGGCTGTACCTGCTGTGCTATAGACATATCCATGGCCACAGATGCTGCTGCTCCAACAAGGTCTTATCCACAACCACAGACACTTCAGGCTGTCCTGCTCCTGCAGAGACTTATCCACAGGTCAGGTCCCTTCAATTCAAGCTGACACTGGAGCTGCAGCCTGTCTGGGCCAGCAGCAATACCCAGGCCATGGGCCAGCCCAGGCACACTGCCAGGGCTGTTATCAAAATACTCCCAAGCACAGCTGGGTAGGATGATAAGCCCTACAGCAATCAGCCAGAGTGAAAAGAAGCCACTAACAAGCTCTAGACTACTGGGCAGGCAAGACCTATGGCAAGCACAGCACCTGCCAATTAATAGCTAAATAGCACTAAAAGGTATAAATTCAGTCTTGCAAACTCTGACCAAACTTGTCATTACCTCAAAGCATTTGAGCCACAAGTTGGTCACCAAAACAGGACTGTCATGGTTTAACCCCAGTGGGCAGCTCAGCCCCACACAGCCACATGCTCACTTACCTCAGTGGGATGGGGGAGATAATTAAAATGGTGAAAGTAGGAAAATTTGGGGGCTGAGATAAAGACAATTTAATAGGGAAAGCAAAAGCCATGCACACAAACAAAGCAGAACAAGGAATTTATTCACTTCCTATCAACAGGCAAGCATTCAGCCATCTCCAGGAAAGCAGGGCTTCACTACAGGTATTGGTGACTTGGGAAGAGAAACACCCCCAGTCCAAACACCGCCCTTTCCTTCCTTCCTTCTTCTTCCAGCTTTATATGCTGAGCACAACATCATATGGTCTGGAATATCCCTGTGGTCAGTTGGGGTCAGCTGTCTCAGCGGTGTCCCCTCCCAGCTCCTTGGGCACCCCCAGTCAGCTCCCTGTTGGGGCAGCCCGAGAAACAGAGAAGGCCCTGACACTGTGCAAGCACTGCTCAGCAACAGCTAAAACATCCCTGTGTTATCTTTTATCTCTTTTAATACATTGTTCTGAAGAATTTTTCAAATTGAAAGGAACTTGATGTCTAAGGTTAATTCATCAAGCTGTAACAAGACAGCAACTCTGACAATCACGCATTCAAATCATATCAATGCCAGCTTATTCTACAGGATGAGACAAGTACCAGCAGAAGATCAACTGCTCCTGACTCCTCTGAGTCAAATTTAAAGCTGAACTTTCCTCAGGAAGATTAAGGGTGTATATTCTACTTACTCATATTCATGTACAAAGTCTTACCACTTCCTGTATTTCCACAGTTCCTGGGAACGAAATCATAACCAATTCTTAATGTCTGGGATGTGGGCAAAGGTTGTGGGCATATGGTAACTATTTCACCAGTCCTAGAGACAGGGTCATCTCCATGAAGACACGAAAGAACCAGTACTGTACTTCAGATTGTAGGTTAACCCCATCTAGCTTTTAGACAGTAGGGGATAGGGAGGGTGAATTCCAGCCATGGTGGCTGAAAACATGCCATCTTATGCCAATTAGCAAGCAGGGATCTATGGTCCATCTCATGACTCTGTGATGTAAGAAGGGAACAGAAGTTGTGTCACATGTGATGCTAATTCAAGGCTGCTTGGTTTACATTTCATGCAGAGACCTTGTAAAACAGAGGATGTCTTCCTACCATTAAGTGAAAAATAGATATTGCTTCACTGATTCCTTTCATCAGTGTTTTTTTAGGGATATCACAGGGACTGATTTTAAACTAAAATTCTTTATTAAAAATGTAACATCAAAAAACCTCAAAATCTCAGATCCTCAGAGTCACTTCTCATTACAGTTTCGGTCAAAATACTCACTGGTTGAAAGGTCAGAAATTCAGTGACTGAAGCTGACTTGGCAAGTCAGGACTTGTCTCGATCATTTTTCAGAAGTTTGAAAGTTGCTATTTCAACAGAAATTTTCTTACATTGCCCTTTAATCTGAAGGTACACAAACTAACAAGTTTTTAAAAAGTTTGTTTTCCAGCAGTAGGTGGCACTATCAAGTTTCCCAAATATTGTAATATAAATTAATATAAAATTCTATGCACATAAATTATTTTCAAAAGAACATAAAAATATAGCAGAATAAATTCTGATAATAAAATAAGTATTTTTCTAAATATTACAACTGAGAAAAAGTCTAATGCAAGAATAGGAATGAGAATGTATAATATCAAAACAGGCAACATGTAACATTTAAAATATGAACTTTCTATGTCATAGAAAGTTCTCTATCCTCTCTGGAAAATATCACCTTGAGTTGATCTTGAATATCCTACTTCAGGTACTGTGAATTTTGCAGAAATTATATGTATCTCATTTGCATATAAAATGTAATACTGCAATAGTGAGTGTCAATACATCTAGAATAAGTTATGTACTTTTAATAAGGTAAATTAATGTATACAAACAGGAATATGGCAAATGGAAAAAGCATTCAGATTTTTTTTTTTTTGTGGTGAAAAGTTTATACTTAGCAATCAGAGACTAGAGCAGTACATGTAGGGCCAGATTCCTCCATGTAGACTATAAGGAGATATTACTATATCCCAATTAAACTTCAGGATGAAAAAGACCTAATGTTAATTGAAAACATTTTCTTCAAAACCTTACTATATAAAAATCTGTAAAGGGCAACTCACAAACAAATCTGTGTTTCCAGGTATTCCAGATTGTCTGATGACAAAAAATAGCAGTATCACAAAAGCACTGCAGGTACTTTGTTTCAGAAGCTCCCAAAGCCATACACTTCATTCCTCAGCAGTATACAGCAGGAATAATCCAGTGCAATGCAGCATTTTCATTAAGCTGGTTTTTGGATGACTGCCTTCTCATTAGAAAGGAAGTGCTGGTCTGCCTGAGCACAAGGTGTGAAGATAAGGAAAGGAGAAAAGAAATTAAGTAAGAAACACAAATGAAATATATAGTCAATGCTCTTTTATCTGCCTGACCAGAAAGTGTCCTTGCCAGTTTTTTTTCACCCCAGGCTCCAAGCAAGCTGCTTGGCTCTGCATACTATTTCTGCAGTATGATACAACCTATGCCAATGCCTAAGATTCACACTTTATTTTATTTTGTTTTCTATTAAATAAAGCATGTGGAAAAGACACTTATAGCTTCACAGCATTTTTTTTTCATGAACTGACATTGTGTATTACTCCTTTTGGTCTGCTTACTGTTTCTTTTCTAATACTGAAAAAGTCAAAAGCTGGTACTTAATGAAATATAATTCGCAAGGATCTGGCAGCAGCTGCATTCAAAAAGTTTTTTAACTTGCAACACCCTGCTTCAGTTTCTCCAGTCTTCAACAAGAGCTCTTCTTGTTGGATTCCCTTAGGTTCACTTTCAGACCTCAGAATAAAGTGGCACTACAAAAATAATATGCAGGAATATACTTTACATTTTGCTGTTTTCCATTACAAATTATTCATTGTCACCTTGCATTCTACCTCCATGGAATCAAAACCACAGCATGTTAGAGCTGCTTTGATATACCTAATTCATTTAGCACATCTCGGCTTAGACCTCCACAACGTGTTCAGTGGCTCCATGGATGAGCTTCAACTAAATTTCCATTGTAAGGGAAGTGCTTCCACTACATCCTGTACAGTTTTCAAATACACATCTAAAAAATCTACTTAAATTGCAGGGCTTCCAAGAGATATATAATTTTCATATAATTACAGCAAGCAGTATCTTTGGGTAGACACACAGCTGCAACATGAAGGTGCAAAGAACTTTTAAATTACTACAGATGTATTGAATTTATACACTTGTGCTATTTTTTAAGCTGTAAAGTCACAGTCTTGTACCTTGAAGGGCAAGCCTGAAAATGAGATCTTCACCCTAGCTCTGTTTAAACGGCACCAATAACCCAGCAGCTGTGCATACCCAAAGCAGGGTCTGAGAGAAACTCAGCACAGCGCTCTGGCTGCAAAGCACAGAAACTAAACACCCACAAGGGAATAGCGAGATTTATAAGGTTTAGTATGAGTGTCCTAATTCCACACTATTTGGTTCAATTAGTCATTGCAAGTAGCCTGGGAAATGGGCTCAAGGAGTGATCAAAGGATCATGTGAAAGGTACGTACTGTCATATACTGTCAGCGAGGCTACACACACAATGGCAGCAGACCCTTTTCAAAGTGGTATTCAGTGCACTGAACTGATTAACTGTTTGACTTTCAAGGGGAATTCAGCTTGCTTTCTGAGTAATGTAATTTACCATATAACGACAGGTGCTTTAAGATAAGACACTGCAATAATTTGGTAACTCTGACACATGTAAGGATGGCAGCCTGTGGCCTGTATGCTCTAAAGCATCCCCCCTTACTTTTAGGATCGCTCTGGCATGTGCTTTGTTACCCCTGAGAAGTAGATGTTTTGGGGGCAGTGATGTGTTGTTTTAATGTCTGTTGCATATTAAATAGCGGGAAGAGGTTCATAAAATGGTATCAGGACTAGTACCATTGCTACTCCGAGGGGAACCTCGCCCGGGGCTATCAATTACAAAAACCTGGTGCGCACCAACCCCGAATCTCCCTATCTCTGTTTCGGCTGGTTCGGTGGCTCGTTCGGGATCCCCTGCCCGGCAGCGGCAGCCGGCGCACGAGGGCCGTTCCCGGGGCTCTGCCGTGCCACCGCGCTGCCCGCCAGGGTGCCGGCAGTGCTCCTGCTCCAGCGCCGAACTCACCGGCCTCGCCCGGAGCAGGGCCGCTCTTCCACTCACCGACGACACCCGGAGCAGGGGCTGCCCAGGGGACGCGGGGCCGCAGGGCTCGGCCACTGCGCCGCGGGAGCGGTGAGCGCGGACAAGATGCCCGGCACGGCCAACGCCACCGCTGCCGGGAAAGCCGCCGCCTCCGCGGGTCCCGCGGGCGCTGAGTGGCTGCGCGGCCGGGCCGGGGCGGAGCGCGGGGGCGGCCGCCGTCCCGGGGCGGCCCCGTCCCCAAACAGCGCTGAGGGAAGCGGCGGGCGGTACCGGGCCAGCAGCCGCCGCACTCGCGTGCCGACTCTCGCTGACCCGGCCCCGCGCCATGGAGATCGAGGCGGCCGCCGCCGCGCAGGTGAGAGCGGTGCCACGGCCGCGGGCAGGCCCGGCCGGTGAGGGTGAGGGGCGGGGCGCCCGTCACGAGCCCGCGGAGCACGTGGCGCGGGCCCGCCCCCCGGAACGTGCTGAGTCACGGTAGGGGCGGGGCCGCGCTGCCCGCGGGGGCCGGACCGGGCCGGGGTCAGCGAGGGCCGCCCGCTGCCGCCGCCCGCAGCCTCGGGAGCGCGGGCAGGGCTAGGGGCCGGGGCCGCCCCCGAGGGAGCGGCTGGGGAGGCGCCGGTGTCGGAGGGGCTGCCCGAGCCGGGTACAGCCTCGAGTCGCTGCCCCCGGCGGGCCCGAGCGCTCCGGCTTCGCACTCGGGTGAGTTACCGCCGCTTGCCGCCGCCGCCGCCGCTGCTGCGGCCCGGGCCCGCTCCTGGGCTGTTGCATAACCACGGGCGGCTCCGGGTTCGCCTTGGGGTCCGGATCAGCCTGGCACGCGGAGCCCGAGCCGGGATGCCCCGGCCGGGGGGCGCCCCGGCATCTCCACCTGCTGGAAACCCCCGGTGCGGCTTCGGGCACTGAGCAGGCGGAGCCGGAGCGGCCTCTGCCAGGGCGAGTGTCCTGGAGGCTCGGAGGTGTTTGTGGTTTGTACTCGTGTGCTGTGGAGCCCCTTCTCTGGAAGCCTGGGGGAATTCAGTACTGTTGTGTTACAAACTAGTTGTACAAGAGCTGTGTGAATAACCGAAAACATAATTGAGCTCCATTATAAATTTATATAATTGTGCTTTTCTTGGGAGTTTGAAATAGAAGCATACCTTATCAACGAAATGCTAGGTTTAAAGAAGTAATACTTAAAAATTATTCTGGAAACTGCTTTAATTCTTTTCATACTGGAAAATTAAGTCTCAAGTGTTCTGATGCTCTTCTAGTGTGTGTTGGTATGTGTATGCTATGCAGTAGAGTTTCTTCTAACGCTGTCCACACTTTAGGATATGTAAGTGAGTACTTCCTACAGGTGCTATGACTTCAGCAGTATTGGATGTACCTTTTTCTGTTCGTTGGATAGTTCCTTTCGAGTCTTGGGCTGCTTGTAACGCTGCTTGGCCCATCTGTTTTTCTAGCCCTGGGTAGCACAGCCGTGACCTCCACCTTGCCTCCTCGGTTTGTTGGCAAATACTACAACAGAAATCACTGTCTTGGTTGGTGCTACGTAAGCACCCTGTGAATTTGGTTTTGCCTGTATTATCCAGGCACTTTCTGCCTCATTCCTGAGGTACTCTTAACAGACCAATTCCTGAGTATATGATTCTGTACCTTCTTCCCCAATCCACTGTGACTTCTCTTCCAGAAACCTCACTTTTGTTACTCATTTGCCTACTTTGTCAAGCCCTCTTTACTAAGCCACCTGTTGCACTTTTCCTATCTGAGCTCGGCAGCTGCTGATTGCTTCTCTTGCAGACCTAGCCTGAAAAGGCTGTGTGTTTTTTAGATAGCAACTTATCATCATCTTTGACATATATAGGCCTAAGTGTATGCATTAAATGGAAAATTCACATACCCTGTACTATAAAATGTTCACTGAAAATAAACAAGGGGGATGCAATGTGCATTTAGCCCCTTAGATTTTGCAAGCCAGCAGATGGGAAGGGTTTCTTAGTGTCTTATGTGCCTGGCAGCAACAGTCATAGCAGTAAAGGTGAGTGTGTAGGGATTGATCAAACTCCTTAACTAGAATATAAAACCTCCACTTTCAGCTATGTATTTCTGGGAGAGTTAGCAGAACTATTGCCTGCAAAATTCCTGTAAAAAGTAATCCCTTGTTGTACCTTTCTGCCTGGAAAGAGGATGCACTTCTGTGTGCAGAGGTGAAATGGAATGTTGCCTACATGGACCTCAAGCCATCCAAGAAAAAAGATTGCAGTGGAACAAGTGATCTGGATGTTTCAAATCACACTTGAGAAGGCAGGACTTAGTAGCTTTTCTCTTCAGGAAATGTGAAGTTTTTGAAAGTGTTTTCTGTAACCTTGTAAAAGCAAGACAGTTATTAAATTGTGAGCCTCACAACGAGAGGGCAAAAAGAATTCCCTTTCCAACACAATGAAACTGTGGGTTGCACTAGATTGGAAGTAAGACTAATTGCAACAATTGGCAAAGCCAAGTGGACAAATAATTGAGTGTGCATTCTAGTGTATTAGGGTTTTTCTACCTAGAGAGCTGTCCTGAAGACTCTCCGGCTCAGTTAGTGTGATCTCTTCAGTATAGAGGGCTTTAATGAGGAATTACACATACTTTTCTTTTTCTTGATCTGCTGCATTAAATTGTCAAGTGAGTGGGTTTATTTTCATTCTCTAATAGCCTCTCACTTCCACGTGAGGGTAGATTCTGTGGGAAAGTCGAACAGGTACCCCACTCGGGGCTGGCAGCAAGTCTTAGCTTTTTGGGTTGTTGGGTTGGCTTTTTTTTTGGTTTCTTGATAATGAGATTTAATAACATTATTGAATAGGAATATGTATCTCTGTGGATGAAATTCAGAAATGCCCATATTCCTGAATATATTATCTACTAAAATGTAGGACAAGTTTGGAGGAAGTACATGAGAGAGTATCACAAGTACTTCTTTAAGTAAAAATGCATTTATTTTGACATTTCCAGTAGTTCTGTGTTCACCTTGCTATTGAGCTGTATTGGTAGAGCTTTCTTTCCTTCAAAACTCACGAAAGACTGTCTTTCAGTTAAGCCACTGTTAGATATAATGCAATGTAGCATGTTTGGCTGAAATGAATGTAGCCTAGCAGGAGCTGATCTTGTCAATCCATTCAGGGGAGCAGCTAATTGGATATTGTCATTAGTGTAGTAAATATCCATCATATAAATCCTGTTCTGTAGCCTGTCTTTAAAATGTGCCAAGAAATTAGAGTTGTATTGGAAACTGGGGGAAGTGCAAGTTCATTGTGTCTCAGAAAACCTGACTGTCTGACTTGAAGAAATTCATATTTAGCACTCAAAGTTAGAGAAGAGATTGGCTATAAACGTTTATTGGGGAATGTTTGAAAGAGACCAAACTGGAATAAAAAACAACATCCATTGTAAGCAGAAGGCAGCTGGCTGTTCTTGTGTGCTTTAAAGAAGTTGAGATGTTTTTATAGGACTGTGTGGGTGGTTAGGAAGGTTTGTGTTCACTTCCCGCTAATGTTCATGGGCAAGAACAAGTTTTGCCTTTCTGTCTCTTACTTTATTCTTTTTCTTTTTTAATTGGAAAAATAGAGATGTTACTCATCCTGAATAAGAATGCTGTAGGTTATGTATAACCCTGAAAGACAAGGAAATGGTTGAAAATGATTATTGTATCTATTGTGCACCTGAATACTGGTTTGATTTCTTTTGCTTTCTTTACCTCTTAATTTTGCAAAGCGGAAAAATACCTGTTTGATTGGTACTGCTACTTCCGTGATCCTGACTGAAATGAATGTAGCAATAGCATCTTGAACATACTTATTTTGTTAGAAAAATGTCAGATACCTTTGTGGAGTATGCTGGGCTTTGTGAGGTGATGTTGAGGAACAGTAGAAGTGGAAGGACCCAAGTGAAGTATTTGTTTTGAGTAAAATCAATTCATGCTATTTCTTTCTAGAGTTTTTCAAACATGGTTGTAAAATTTTGTTGTATTTGCTCCTTCAGTAGAATTCAGAAAGTTCAAGACGGTGAAAGCTGTTGGAGTTTGTCGCTGAAAGTTTTTGGAATGCAGCAGACTTTATAAAGAGAATGACAAGAGTCAATTGCAGCCTCAGAAAAGGGTGAATGTGAGAGAGAAAGAGAAAATATGGAAAGTCCAGATGAAGATGCCACCAAATGATGCCACATGTACCCATACCTGTAACACTGGGTGTGTGACTCATTGTGAAGAAATTAGTTTGATTTTTGTATCTTGAGCACTCCTTCTTTCTTTTTTTTTTACTATTTACAGTTATAAGGATAAGCTTTAAAATTACTAAACCATTCACTAAATTTAGGCCAATTTGTGCAAGTGTGATGTATTTCCAATGATTGTCTTGGCTGAAGCCAGTGCAGTACAAGTTCAGGCAGTAACCCATTGGCATGAATTAAATATTAATCCCCTGCTGATTGAGTTGCAGCCAGCAAGAAGTCCTGCAAAGTCTCTGGGTTAATCGCCTGGTTAAAGTTTGCTTTGGCCTCCATCTCATTCCAACTCTAAGTAACCTATTATTTTAATGCA
Source organism: Haemorhous mexicanus (assembly GCF_027477595.1). NCBI lineage: Eukaryota > Metazoa > Chordata > Aves > Passeriformes > Fringillidae > Haemorhous > Haemorhous mexicanus. The sequence continues at coordinate 22,267,078 of NC_082348.1, read as the reverse complement.
GCACATTCCTAGAAAACTTGAAAGGGTTTGAAGTCTGTTCGGTTTTCTGATCCAGTATATTATACCAAAGTTGGACTTTGTGCCACAGAATGCTGCTTAGGTGAAGGGGAAAGAATATGACCCCTTGGTCGGCTTAGTCCTTTCTCAGCAATAAACTGATTTAATTGGTTTGAAGACACTTCATTTGCTACCTCTGCAAGTCTTTCAATATGACCAATGAGAAGTCATGGAGGAGGAGCTGGAAGTCATGGCTTTGGATTTGTGTTATCCAAGGATGACTGATATACAGTGAACCACGGTGCACTCAGGGTTGCTCAACTGCAATTCTTTTATGGCATATTTGTTTCATTAAGGTAAACAATTAAACCAGCGGTAAGAACTGAAGGCAGCAATGCTGTCTGTGGTGTATAAAACTGCTGAAAACGGTGGAAGGCTTATCTGGAACAGATACTGGAAAATGCATTCAATGCAAGACAGGCATTGTGTACTTTTAGCTTTCCTACCCAGTAACTGCTTTCTGTATGGGAAAAGCAAAGCTACTGACAGTCATGTATTAATTGACAGCAGCGAGAATTTAATTATCTTACAGCACTTAAGAATTTAATTCTCTTATAGCACTTAAGCTTTTCTAAAGTAAAAAAGCCATGATACTGCTCTGTGCAGCACAGTAGTGAAACAATCAGAGCAACACCTATTTTTCTGTATCTGTGATTTATAGATACATATTTCTTAATTTCTCTTTACTATTTAAAATAAGGAAATTAAAAAATAATATTCCCCATTATATTATCTTGTTTTATTATTCCTTTAGTGTTATTTTGACATGGGTATCCCAACAGTGGCCATTTTAAATGGAAGCAAAGTCTCTCAGAACCATACATTTAAATTAAGTATTAATTTGGCACCATGCATTTAAATTAAATATTAATTTGGGTAACCAAGCAATCTGTAACAACATCTAGTACAGATAAAATTTACTTATTTGACTGCTTTGGAGAGGAGCATTTGTCTTATGAAGGATCTTCTGTTTTCTGTCTTTTGCCGTTTTGAATTCTTGGTGAAATATTTTCTCTGTTTCAGTGACACATTGATTTTTTTCATGTTACATGTCAATACATTGGCTTTGTATTTGCCTCTTAATTTATATGTTAATATTCACTTTAATATTCACTTTGAAATACTTAGATTTTTGACATGTTGTTCTGGAGATCTTGGAAAGCTATTAGGAAATAATAAGACTGTTAATAGGTCAGAGTTAAGTTAGCATTGTCCTACCAGCAGAGTATAATTGCTGTTCAGTAGTATATTACTAAACCCTAGCACAAGTACTAAGTGGCAAAGCTCTAGAAAAATGGGTATAGCTTAGAAATAATACTTATGTGGCTGCAATTACAGTTGAAGTTTTTTATTATGTCAGTTCAGATTTGTGATTTTGACCTGATTAGCTGCAGTTTTTATACTGGGAAGAAGGAATATAAAACAGTGTTTGTTTAGCAGAGTTATTTGGAAGGTACTGTAGATGATTATTAATGTTTTGTATCTTTAAATGTAAACTAAACCTAAACCGTGTCATAAGGTATGTCTTAGTTGTGGATGCTGTTGCAGCACTGAGGGAGTTGAAACCACTCAATGTTGTACATGTCTTGCAGTTAGACTTTTAGCCTAACTCCTGCAGTATTATTATTAGCAATCTAGTTAAAAAAGAGAAGAGAAAGGGAAACAAAGTTCCTTTAAGATTGAAGTTGCAGCAACAGAGTTATGTAAGATCAGTTTGAAACCATCTCTTTGAAACCTTTTAAGGAAGTATCTTCTGTATTGCTATGAAATGTAAAGATACCACCTTTTCCCTCCATGCCCCCACTTCTGTCTTGCAGTTTCAAAGTTTAATTGCTGTTTGCTGTATTGATTTTACATGCTGTCTCTTGTAAGTATAACAAAAATTCCTCTCCTGGAGACAGCTTGCGAAACCAAGTTTGCATACTTGGGAAATTGACTCAGAAGGAGCTTGGTTGATAGTGTGCCTGTAAGAGGAGGTTTGTTTTATGATTAAGGGTGTGTCTATTTGCTGTGTTTGAAAATTAATACCTACAAAATGTTAAAGCAGTGACTTTTCAACAGCTGAGTTATGTGAAAAGTTGCTGTGACTTTGATTCGCTTCCTGCTCAGGTCATCACCACCGTTTTGCTGTAAAGAGCTGTGATAAAAAGATTATGGGGTTTTTGTTTGTTTGAAACCTTGTGGTAAAATGAGTATCTTCCTACTTATTTCTGTAATTAGAGTGGAAAGCTTCCTGTGCTGCTTGGGCTCCCCATTGGGAGATCCCCATTCAGAATTCCCAGGCAGCATGTGGTTGGTGCAGGTCTGCCACTGGGAATGCTGCCTGCTCCCCCTGTGTGAGGGGCCAGTTTTAATGTCTGCTCTGCAGCCAGCCACCTGGGCGGGGGCACTTCATCATTTCTTCTTTCTGCCTTCAGGAGCTGCTTGCCTGAGTTACATGCTGTTGGGTAAGAAGACTGGATTTTGTTCTAAATCAGGGTATTTCCAGTTGGATTGCATGCAGTTATGTGACCAGATGATGTGTTCCACAATCAGCTGGGTAGCAGAACAATGGACAAGAGAGGGTGGCAGGGATGAGTGGGTGGCTCTGAAGGCTGGTGCAGCTCAGCTCAGGAGGGTAAGAATTTCAGATGCTTCATGGCTGGAAGAAGAACACAGAGACTGTAGCAGCAGAGGTCATCCAAGACCTGTCAGTAGGGCGATTCCACCCCGTTTTGTGACACTAATGCTTGACTTCACCACTGTCACAGGAGGAGTCACTGATATGTCTGCACCAGTGCAGATAATATAGTCACGTTCTTGATACAAGTGTACTGTAGACCCTGATGCAATCTGCTGTGAATTACTTGACGTGAGATGCATGGACATGTTTTCTGGTTTATGACACAGAATTATAGTCACTCTTGGCTGTGTTTCTTCTGTAGATGGGTTTTGAGATTTGTGTCATCTGAGGAATTTCTGGAAGATTGTCCCACTGATATTTGTAAAAGAAATCAAACAAACCTGAGTAAACTTTTGCAACAAGTAGGATTTAAGATGCCAAAGGATGAAAATAAAAGTCCCTAACAAAAATGCTGCTAGTAAAATAGCATAATACGAAAACCAGAACTTATGTTTGAATCTAAATTATGATTTCTGACAGCTGGTCTTCCAAATTATTTAAATTTAATTATTTGGCTATGGAAATGCAGATCGTATTAATGTGTCTTACAGCTGTGTCACAGCTATAACATGGTTGTAACAGAGAATTACAGCACAGTGACTCCTGATACTGTGCTTTCTATTTTGGTTTTAGTATTTGAACTAGAACGTTACCAGGTTAGTTCTTCAACTAGTATGAGTTGTTGTGGCCCAGTGAAATGTTGTAGTGCCATGGAATCTTTTCTGGCTTGATTTGTAATCCTTTATCATCAGTCACTTCAGGAGTCTAGTCTGTGCTGACCACTCTTGGGAGTCTTCACTCAGCTGACACCCAGTGCGTACATCTCTCAAAGTGTATTTTTGTCAGCAAAGTGAAGAATGGAAGCCACTTAAATAATAAAACTGTTAATGGAGTGCTTCAGATTATTCTGAAACTGTCACTATGGTCAGACCCATGGAGTTATCTAAATTTAGAATGAAGCTTGGGATGAGAGTTTTTTGATAAAATGGGCTATTAGTTCTCCTGTATACTCCAAGGGGACAGACATGGAAAAAGCCCCAAGAAAGTGGTGGGCGGTGGAGGTTCTTGATTTAGACAGAAGGACAGTTAGTTATGGTTGAGTTTTGCAGTTTTGTTGCTCTTTTGAAGATACTGAGCATGACTTTGGCAAGAGGTATAAAACCATTTACCTGTTCTGGTTTATGCCTTGGAAGATGAATTAGATCCTTTTGCTTTCAGGATTTATAAATTGAAAAGTGAGGGTTGGGATGCAGCACATGGACAAAGCTTTTGTTTTCTGCCCAGTTATTGTTCACTTCCTCAGTGGGTTTGCCTTTTTTAAGCAAAAGCTGTCATTTTGGACAGAAATGATAAATTGACATGTAGATGCCTGACTTGTTGGCCCTTCCTGAGCTTTCTGATTTAGTTGTTTATCTTTGCAGGACCTTCTTGTGAAAGAGATTGCTGAAGCCTTTGTGGGGGGTGATGATTTCTAGAAGCTTGGTTTTTGCAGATAAATGTGTGGATTACAAGTGCTTAAGAAAATTAGTAAAATCTACCCTTGCTTCATTCCATGGATAGAGGATAACTCAAGTATCTTGGTGTGGCTAGAGAAAAGGGAAAAGCTTTTCAAGCAAATTAAATAATGATTTCTGTGATGCTTTGTGTAAATTTAGGCAGAGAGTTCTTGGTCAATAGTGCACGTTTGAATGGTATTATTCTTGACTGAAGTATGTCACTAATGAAGGCTGTTTGCAGTGTCACATTAAGTTCACAGTGCCATTTAACCATTAATTACTCTTTTGGAAAAATATTGCCAGCACAGCTAAAATGTGTCCTTCTGGGTATCCCTTTCTCAAATCTGTTATGATTCTGTACTGCCCAGTGGTGAGCAGTTGAATAGCAATGTATTTTTGGCCTCTTTTCTGGGTTTGGTTTCTTTTCCCCTTGCAGAAACTAAATAAGAAGTGTATCAGAGATTGAACACTCAAAAAAACCAAAACTCCCACCCTGCTTGTTTAGTGAGAACTGTGCACTGACTGAATTCCCAGCACTGTCTGGATGGATTATGTATGTGAAAAGGGCATGTTAATTGCAGGACTGACTCACTATTTAACACCTGTGCCCCACGGACTTCAGTGGGAACTGTGGACCTGTGTACTCTGGCAGATGTAGGCACATCTGGAGCAAACACTGTTCCCTGCAATATAACCCTCTTCTTAAGCTTTTAGTCTTGAGATAGTACTCCTGGCTGCTGAGGTGTTTGTGTGGAATTTCCTTGATGCAGCCACAGTGCTGCCTGTGTTTCTGAAAGAGGCTGCTGAGTATGTGCTGGCAGGACACTGGGTGAAGCTCATTGCTTTCTAAATCACCCAGGCACTCCAGTTGCTTGCCACTGTAGTTTGGTCCCCAAACAACAATAACAAAGTAAGTTGCCTGTGAGATGAGTGGGGTGGAAGCTGACAAGACGTGTTAGAGTGGGCAATGTCTACATCCAGGCTGTGCTGCAGCTGTAATGACCCAGCTGGTACTGTCCCTGTGACTTGCCCAGCCATCAGCAAAACGACAGCTGCAAATGGGGATTTTAAACTAAGATGCCAATGCAGTGAAAACGTGTAGTACAAGAAAGATATAATCCTGGAGAATATATGGGCCCTCAAACATACAGTTTTTGTGTTTGTTTGAAACATGCTTTTCTGAAGGGTGTGAAATCGAAATAGTGGCTAAGAGGTTATAACCCAAGATTTATACAAACTCATGTAATTTGCAGTTTTTTAGGTTCTTTTCTCTGTTCCTATGTTCATTTTGCTTCCTGATTTGTTTGATTGGAGAGAAGAATGTGCTATGATTTGACTGGATCATGTTTCTCAGATGACTGAGCCATTGTTATAAACAAATCCTCTTGTGTATAAACTAGTGAGTATCCTGTGGCAATGTCTGCAGAGTACATGTTTGGCTGGGTATAGCAGAATAGCTTAAAGATAATATTTTCTATATTGAACCTACAGGATTTGAAAAACAGTTACCTGTTAAACTAAAGTGGGATGCAAAGGCTTTTGTATTCCTGTGGTTAAAAGATCAGCAGTAGTTTTCTCATATTATTTGTTTACATATAGGGTTTTGTTGTTTTATAAATAAAAAAATTCAATAAATGCCTGTTTCATTATGATGCTGTTTTAACTTGGGAAGGAAAAAAACCCTCCAAACAAAAATAAAGGCATTAAAGTTGTATTTTGCTTAAGGAAGAGCTGGTCTGAGATGGCTGCTGTTTGAATACCTTTCAGAATGGAGTTATGTGGTGCAGTACATGGTGATTAGACTGCAGCTAGAAAGTCAGCCACAGCAGAATCACTCTCTTTACTTGTTGGGGCAGCACAGCAGAATTTAGTTGGTGTATCAAGCAAAATCAAATAGACTAACCCACTCTGGGTAAACAATCCCCTTTTCTTGCCAGCTTCCCAAGTTCATTATGCAGCTTGTGTAATAGATTGTAACTTGAATACATATTAACTATTTTGTGCTTATTGACTTAATTTTGTAATGCTGGTGATGCAAGATAAAGAAATAGCAAGTCAGTAACTCTGTTAAGCTGAAAGAGGGATTCAGAATTGGAGTATAAGGGACTGCAACACTACTAGCCAAATATACTGTGGAAAAGTGAAAATTGGATTTACATGATATAATTAAAACTGAAAAGGGAAAAGCAGAACCCATTTAACTAAAACAGCAAAGCTCTGAAAACATGTATGGCTCACTGCTTTAGATACAAATGCTTCAGAAAGCACTCTGGGATGTCAAGAGTTTTAGGACTAAGTTTGAAGAAGTGGGATGACAACCATGGCCAATTTTAGCTTGTTCTGAGCAGCCATGGTAGCACTTGTAAATATGGGCATAATTCAGTTTATTTAAGAAAAGTTTATTGTAATCAGTTCACCATGTTAGACCTTACTCTGTCTTGTCTTTATGACTAAAGTAGAAATTAGGGAATTTGGAGCAGATAACAATGCATGATAGATCTGGTCCTCAGTACTAGAGGATAACTTAGAAAAATCAGGTTCTGGACAAAGAAAATACGTACCAATGTCAAACTAAAGATTTTGCTTTCTGTAAGCCATGCAAATGAGACTGTGGATTTGGGATTTCAATTTTTTTAAGTACCTTGAGGTGGGATCAGTCCAGACCCCATTCAGCCTCTGGAAACCAACACTCTATATTAAACTCCTGCTAAACCACTATTTTAAACCCACCATCTCAAATATGTATTGGTTAAACAATTTAGAAAAGCACAGCTGCTTCTGGAGTGTCTGAGATAGATCATGAAACAGTCTTGTGCAGAAAGATCTGCAGCACTGAGCAAGAGTCCCCTGATCTGTACTGTAAATGGTCACCTCAGAGCAGACCAGATGTGGTGGGAAAAGGACAAAGATATTTGTTTCTGACTGTTGATGATGAGACTGAGCCAGAGAGGAGAGTGGTGCTCCTGCTGCTGTGCCCCAGGCTGGGAGTGCTGGGAGGCACTTGCACATGCCCAGTATTTTAAGGAGTGTCAGGGAGGTGGGGATTGGTTGATTTTGCAGAATAAGAGAAGACTTGCCAGAGTGAAGAAGTAAGCTGTTGTGTGTCCTTTCTTTTTCTCTTCTTTGCTGTGTTTATGATACAGGTGTTTTCCTTTACCTACTTTGGTCTTGCTTTACTGCTACCATTAGGATTTTGCAGGTTTTGGAATTGAAATAAAGTTAGTACATTAATGACTATAAACAGCCTTCATCAGCTATTTTTTACTGCAGTTACATTCTTGCTCATTTTATGTTCTTCAGGCTTAAAGAAACTTGCCTTTTCACTACACAGGGTCAAAATACATATATACCTTGTTTTTACAAGGTGTATTTTCTCCCTGGCAGTTTGGAAAGCTTGCTTGCCATGGAATGCCTTCAAGAAAACCATCATGTTGAGAGCTGTACATAACTTACAAAATTAGCCTTTGTTGATACCATTCCTGGAAGATGACATTTCAGGTAAAATACATAAATAATCCACCTCTCAGAGCAGTTGTTTCTGGAGTGAGGGTTGGGAGAATGGGTGAGAAGTATCCAGAATTGTACTTCCAGCCAGGCAGAACTTCTCCCAGTCTTTGTCAGAGTAATGCCCTTAGACGAGCCTTGTAGTGAAGCTTTCTTAGGAATGCTGGACAATCCAGCCAAGAAATTTTCAACTAATCTAATTTATAAGTGTAGATCCTGACAACTTGACATTTATTAAGATAGCTTGCTGTAATACAGTGGGAGGTAGAGTCTGGAATATGAGATGTGTGTTAGGAGAAAATAGAAATTTGCATACATAGACTTAACATTTCAAGAACTGATGTTATCTGGCTGTGTTGGGGCAGAAGAATGTCCCAATATGCATGGACAGCATTTAACAGGTTTATTTATACAGACAGGGAGTGAAAATTCTCTTGCAATATCACTTCTTTAAAGCTAGGGGTTTTCAACCAATTTTGAGTCCTTTCTTAGGTAAGTTAGCCTGCCAGGGCTTTAAGAGTGTTTTGTGGCTCAGGCATCCAAAGACTTTAGGACAAGGAAGAGGGAAGGTCATAAAGAAAGAGAAGCAGGCTGGTGTAGTGTCAAAACATACTGGTTTAGTGTCAGTACAGTCACACCAGTGTGAAGTGGCACAAGTATGAAAGACAAAAAAAAGGCATCCCCTTCCATCCATCCAAGCACGTTGTTTCCTTCCAGATTTCTCAGAAGGTCTTGGTGAAAAATATGGGATAGCAGACAACTCTGCAGGGCAGTCAGGGATTTGACCTCGTGTATTCACAAATCTCAGGTTGCTGTCATGTGGCTTTATTTGACAGCTGTCTGTTCTGTCACACTTCCAAACCCTGAATTCAGACATCTGAAATTGCAGTTGTACCCCTCTGCCCACCAGTGTAAGTAACTTCTGTCATTCCCTTTCCCCCATTCTTCTTGATTGTTTTTAAAAAGTTTGGGGTTTGGGCTAACTTTATCTGCTTTCTGTGCTTTCTTAAACATAAGGCTTATGTGTCCAGAATTTTCTTCTGTAATTGTAAGCTGTAATTAAGAAACTTACCTTGAAAAATATTTAGAAAACAAAACAGTAGGTATGGAGATACCAGAGATTTTCTGAAAACATTAAATTATTTATAAATAATTCTTAAAAACGACTTGAACAAAATCAGTTTCTCCAGAGAACAATGAGGTGAAAACCTTCAGCTGTTGCTTCCACTGAGCTTCTCTTAAGTGATAAGATGCTGCCAGTACAAGCTCCTCTTGTACTTGCCTTATTACTTGATGGCTTCCTTTTCATTCTTGTCCTGAAGTGTCTCAGGTCCTTGAGCCTGTCTGACATCCAACACGTTTATTTTTTTATTAAAGCAGAAATGTAAGGTGCTTTTTTCTTCATTCCCTTCACTTTCTGGAAAACATAAGTGGTAGGATAAGAAGTGAGGGATACTTTGCCCTGTTTCTTTCTGTGAGTAAGCGTCCCTGCTCCTTGTGCAGTGCTGGCCTGAGCTCCCTGCTGGATGCAGTAGCCATTGATTCTGTTGCTCTTCTGTTGACTCCTGCTGGCATGGGAAATCATCTCTTTTGGTGGGGTCAGGTGCTAACAGATCATGGGAAAGGAAAACAAATCCTTGTCTGGTGGGAGATTCTGCTCGTGTTATCTCAATTTATGGCGCAAATGGCATGACTGGAGAAGTAGATGCACAAACCTCACAATGTGTTCTGTATCCAGGGAATAGCTTACAAAGGGTTGAAGGTGCTGAGATTGTTTCTCTGCTTACACTTGGGCTGCTGGATGTTTCCATTCTAGCAGGGCTACCTGTAAATGGCTCATATTCCAAGCAACACTAAAACAAGTCAGATAACCAGACAGGGATGAAACAAAAGATTAGCATTTTGTTTAAAACATGGAAGTCAGTCCATGAAAGTAACATGAAAACAGGGTCTCTTTCCTTTGTTTACGCTTCTGCAAACATTTGCTTAGGAGCAATAAGAGTTAATTGTCAAACTTTACAATGTAGTCAGAGATTTTCTCATAAAATGTATAACAGACTCTGCCCAGATGGCAAATGCTGATATGTAAATCTAAAACATGAAAATTTCCATTGAGGGCCAGATGGTGGCTTAATGTGAATTGTTTAACATTTATGTTTATCTTATTAAAAGTGCCTTTATATGTCCAAACTAAGCTATCAATGTGGTTGGAAGAGCATATCACTAAATGAATGGAAAAACCAAACCATCAGTACAAGGCACCTCTTGCTTACATGGAACATGGGAAAGCAAACGTGTCTTCTGTTGAGAGAAGTTGTTTCTCTGTCTTCAAAATTGTGAAGAAAATCAAACCAAAATCAACCAAAATCAAATCACTGTTTGTCTGCTTGGGAAAAGTCTTAAACCCATACCATTTTCTCCAAAGTTAGAAGCATTGGATGACAGTAATCCACAAGTTGAATCCCATAATGTGTTTGCCTCGGCCGAGGCGCTGGTGTTCAGAGGGAAAGCGCTGAGCTGCAGCTGCAATCCCTCCTGGGCACGGGCCGGGCTCTTCCTGCGGCCCCTTGGCTCTGCCAAGCCCATCATTTCCTCTGATGCAATCCAAGAAGTTGCACAACGGAGGAAAGAACAAGTGGGTGCTTGTGGAGGCTGTCACATGAGGCTGTGCCTTTGCAGTAAATGTGTCTGATATTCAGGGAAGTGGTCAGCCTGGCTCTGGGTCAGATGAATCTTTCACAGGACTCTTGGTGCACGTGTTCCAGTTTAGAGGCCAGTCTGTGCTCACTTGTCCCTCCAAATGAGTCTTTCTGAGACCAGCACTTCATGTTGAGGCATCTAAAAACCAGCAGGTTGCTCTTGTACAGGAGAGGAGGGCACGTTTTAGTACCTTTAGTTTTAACACTGCAGGCATGGAGTTCACAGTTACATCTGGGATACTTCCACAGTAGAAGGGGAAAGTTGCTTCAGTGGTGAAGCTAAGGTGGAATGCTTGCTGTGTGTATGTGTGTGCTGGTGTTGGACGGGGCAGTGAAATAAAGAGGAAGACTGTGGGGAGGCTAAAGGAACAAAATTGCAAAATGTTTGCTTTAGAGTGCGAGGTTTTTTTTAAGAGTTCTTTGCCATTACCGCGTGCTTGTGGTTGTGATTCATTCCTCAGTGAATCACTTGTCAACGCTGACTCCCTTAACTTTAACCTGAGGCTTTGGACTAATGACCAGAATACTCTTTTTTCTTGAAAAGGGAAGTGTTACAAAAAGCACTGGTTGAAATTATAGATAAGTGTTAAGTGGCAGGTTAATATTTATATCAGTGTGCTGTTAGATACTGTATATCAGCATATTGACCAGAAGAACACTTCCTCCATGTAGCCCATTTATGTTAAGAGTAATTAGTTGAATTGTTATTCAAAGTTAAGACTAATATTGCTGTATTTATGTACAACTTTTCAAACTGAAAACAGGAGGGCTCTTTTTCAGTTACATGGTAGTAACAAAACCAAAACAACTCATCCTTTTGGTTTTAAGCATCAGTAGCTCAACTAAATAAAATTTAAAAGTGTGCCTGACAAGCAGTGCCCTCCAGGGTAGAGCAAGGCCCTGTTTGGCAAAGCTCAGCTCTCTACTAGAGATAAGACCCTGAGCTAAATATGGTCACTTGAAAAATAGTGACAGGAGCCAATCAGTACTGTTGTATTTGTCAAACAACAGCTCAAGATCCTGACAATCTTGATAAGTATGCAAGCATGTTCATTCAAGAAAGAATCCTGAACTGACTGCTGCACACAGAAAGTGCCACAGCATTTTCTTTGGTCAGCTGGTGTCTTAGGAGATGTCTCATCCCACAAAGGAGGCAGCACCCAAAGCTACTTACTTTGATAATGAATGTTGCCATTAGAATGGCTGAAAATCTTAATAGCTGGGTCTTATGTTTTTGTGCTAAGGCTACATGGATTTTCTTCCTAAGGAAAATGTGTTTTGCCTTCTGTAGCTACAGAAAGAAAAACTTTTGCTTTTCATGATTTAACCTGAAACTGAGCACCAGTTCTGATATTTTTGTGCATTATACATACACATGCACAAAAAAATCCTTTGAGTCACATTTTTAATGGTGCTTTGCAAATGAATAATTGAGAAGTGAGCCCTAAAATCCAGATCCTGCAGTTTTATCCAGAACATATTGCAAATGCTCAGAGACTAGGAAACACTTTCAGATCTGCTGCAGGAGGAGACACTGAGCAGCTGGTAAACTACTGGCCCTTAATGAAGCTCTACCATATTGCAGTATCTGCAATTACTGCAGAACTTAATTAGTTCATTTTACCCTGCCAATCTGGAAGGACCAAACATTGTCTTGGGCAGCCACTGTAATAATTTCAGCTTCTTCATTGCTGGCCATTAAAACCGAGTTTGGTTTCTCCCAGCAAGGTGTATTAAATATGTTTTAGATTTGGAAGTGCCTGCATTGTGTTACTCAAAGATATTTTATGTAATTACCCAATTTTAGTAAAAATACCTTTTTTTAGTTATTAGTAGAAGTCGTTCATGCCATGTGGAATGAGGACACTGAATTGGTTTGTTCAGATGTGGACTTGGCCTAAAGCTTTTTGCCATGGCTGTTGTACAGACGTGATCATGTTGAATGGCAGTATGAGCTGGCATTCAGGTTACTTTGCTTCTCTATTTGAAAATAACCTTTAGAAGGAAGGGAATGTTTTAATTTGATATGATGACAAAAAATTTTATCTTGGGTGTAGAGCTGCTGAGTGGATTAGGAAGGTTCTGTTTAAATGAAATGCTGTGTTTGGTGTATTACTTATACAGGGTTGATCTGATGAGGATGCCCAGCACTGAACATTAGTTTCACATGCTGCCCTGAAGGGTAATTTTAAGCACAATAAAACGTGATGTAAAATCAAAAACTTCCAGGCACCAGCTAAATGGTTGGCATTTACCCATCTGAGAGATGTGGCTAGCAAGTATTAAAATTCTGGATCAGCAGGCATACAAATTGATACATTTTGAGTGTTAGTTTGAGTGTTTTCTTCATAGTAGAAAATACTCTAGACTTCAGCCCTAAGAATATTGACTGTTTGAACAGTAAAAAACTAAAACAAAAGAATCTATTAACCCCCTAGCCCTTCCCCCCCCCCCCCCATAAAAAGCCTTGATGCAATAAATTAAAAGTAATTGTAGCCATAGCAAATAGTATTAAGCAATTGCTCTTTCCTAAATAGCAGAATTCCATTTGGACTCTGTGATGAGCCAGGGGCCAACTCATTAACAGTACTTGAGACCCTGCAACCACTGTTTATACTCAGCTGCTCCAAACCAGCCACATTTAGAACATCAACACAGACTATGCTTTAAATTACAATTTCTTATAACAGTCTTTAGAATTGTCTTTAGTGCTGGTGATGTTATGTCACTCAGTGTCTCTGAAACCAGATTCTCTTGCAGCTCTGAAGCTCTGTTCTGCTGATCTTTAAGAGTAATACCAGAATGGAGCATTAATATTCCAAAATACATTTTGCAGTATGTATTACTATTATAGTTACTTCAGGAAGCCTCTCTCATGTTTTTAGTCAGTTTTTGCAGTTTTACAAGAGCATGTGAAAAAAATTTACATGGTCAAACTTCTCAGTTTCTCTCTTTTCTCTTAAAAATTACTTTCTTTGTGCCAAATTCACTCTGTATCTTCATGTTTTCTGTGAGACAAGTCAAAACCAAATATATTTATCCTCTGGCTAGTTCCTGTATTACTTTACCACTTGTCATAAATTCTTGGTTTCTGTGAGCCTCTGTGTGGGCCACAGAAAGCAAACCACCAGATCACACACTTCAGAAAGGTCATATAGAGCCATGTTTTATTTTGGCAGTTTTGTAGGATTAAGCGAATAAGCTTCAGTTACATGAGTCTACCCATTTGACACAGAGATTTAAAGCTTTGCTGTTGTTCTAAACCAGTTCTGCCTGGGAGGAACTTGCTTAAAAAAAGCATTTCTGTTGCAGGACATGAACTTGATTGACATCCTTTGGAGGCAAGATATAGACCTTGGGGCAAGACGTGAAGTTTTTGATTCTAGGCAGCGGCAGAAGGAGTATGAACTCGAGAAGCAGAAGAAACTTGAAAAGGAAAGACAAGAGCAGCTCCAAAAAGAGCAGGAGGAAGCCTTGCTGGCTCAGCTGGAGTTAGACGAAGAGACAGGTGAATTTGTTCCTGTGCAGCCAGCTCAGTGCATTCAGTCAGAAAATACTGAGCCACCCGTTGCCTTCTCTCAGGTAAACCCCAGTGATTTGAGTGTGTTTAACCCCACTTCCATTCACTGGAAGGCATAATGCTAGGGGCTGCCTAAAATGAATTTGCATGTGTTGCTGTAATGGAAGATCTTCTGTTACTCAAAGATGCAGTAACCTTTTTTCGTAACTTTCCTATTTAGACCACAGAGCCTTCAAAACCAGAAGCAGAGGCCTTGTCCTTTGATGATTGTATGCAGCTCTTGGCAGAAGCATTCCCATTTATAGATGAGCATGAGGTAAAAATGCACAGTTCAGTGGTTTCGTGGGTGGTTTTCCACAGGGTCAGTCTCATGTCTTCTCTGACTAAGATTTGTCTTCACCATAAGACTAATTTGTGATCGGAGTTTTCTCCTCAAGCTGGTTCCAGCTGGCGTAAAGCAGTGAGTAGGCTTGAGCCTATTTTTAGAATATTCCATTATATTAAAAAAAATGCTTTCCTTAAGAAACACCTGTTTGTTCTGCAGAAATGGTGCAGAACTCCAAAAACTAGGTTTTTGCTTTGGAAAATGCACATCTGGTTTTTTGAGTGGGTTTTTTAGTTATCATTGTTTTGTTCGGCTTTTTAATTATTTGTTTAAACCCTTCAGGCTTCTTCAGCTGCATTTCAGTCACTGGTTCCTGCTCAGGTCAATAGCAACCCAGCCTTTGTTTCTTCTGATCAAACTCAGCCACCTGAATCCCCTGATCTAGTACAACCCACTGATGCAGAGAATATGCAGAACATAGAGCAAGTTTGGGAAGAATTACTGTCCCTTTCAGAGTTACAGGTTAGTATAACAAGCACCTGAAAAACAAAGCATCTTATTTTTGGAGGACTATAGCACTTTGGAGAAGGCAGTACAATAGCATCTGAACAGATGCTGACTATAATTTGGTTTCTACACCTGTAAGGTGTTTATAAGTCAATATAAGCTTTATTTTTTTCAAAAAGAATATATTTAAAAACATGTAGAAACATGAAATGAGTTGTTTATGGATAAGCCTTAATAAAACACTTTCAGTCAGGAGTCCCTCATGTTTAGCAAGTCACTGTTTGCCTCTGTGTGATACAGCATGACCATCAATAAAATGCAGCTGCTCAAAAATGGACAGCTCTGAGTCATGGATCTACAACAGGAATTGTTTTCACAAGTGTTCCTGTAAATGTTGGGGGGCTTTTTGGCAGTGTCCAGTTGTGTGAATATGGTTACTTTTGCATTCAACTTTTATCTAAGGAAAAGGTTTTTTAAAGCTGGCAGTAGAATATATATTTAGGTACACAAGAGGTGTATTTATATGAATGCTGTTCATACATACTCAGCAAGAACAACTTGTGTAATGTGCATGAACTGGATATTTCAAAGGAACAAAAGGGTCACTTTGCTAATACAGAGGATATGTAGGGATTTTTACCCTATGTTTATATTTCTGTTCTCCTTATATTTGATTATAAAATCGAATAAATTTATTTTCACATATATTACTGTAGGATGTCATCATGCTTTCTAGCATGCTGCTGCCCTACTTTATGCTGTAAATACAAGAGATGATTGCTTGGTGGAGTGCCCATAAATCTGAATCCTATTCCAAAAAACTAAAGCAAAAATTGGCAGGAGCTGAATTTTTCCTGCTGTTCTCCCTCTTCCCTTTGTCTTTTTATATTTTTTAAATTCTTCTAGTTTTCTAACCTGATTACTGTGTTAGGCTTAAAGGCCCCACATAAGCAACAAGGGCAATTGGCTGTGAAGAGGCAGCAGTGATGTTGAAAATTAAGAAACCAAACCAAAATAATGAATTGTAGTAATTCTGAATAGTAATTGAATAATTTTCTTGAAAAAAAAAAAAATTAAAATGAGGGCACTGCCTTTTACAAATTATGTTCAGAGAAATGGAAAAATAGAGCTCACACATTGAAAATTTTAGCTTAAGCCATGAACAACCTCTAGTTAAGTTATTCCTGAGGGACAGCAGGCTTGCTTATTTCAGCTTCAGTTAGGCAACTGCCAGCTCATTATAAAGTTGTTCTTGTAGCCAGTGAAAGCCCATCAGTGGAGCAGTCTGACACTCACACTGGTGTTAGCCAGCTGAACTAATGTGTTTGCCTGGCTCCATGTTACCACTCTTCATACTTCACCAAGAATTACATTGCTCTGTGCTGAAAGCTCCTTCATTCAGTAAAGCCTAGAAGAATCTTAGCTTTGAGGAACCGTGACATGAGAGTAATAGTGCTAGAAGTCATTGTTTGCTGTACATGCTCATTAAGTCTCATTCAGGAATTTTACATTTCTGTACTCGTGCCATTTCTAGCAGTGGTGCTTTGTGAGAAGTTCAGGCCTGGCAGCTCCAGGATCCCCAGTAGCAATTACCAGAACAGGAGGGCTCCATGCAATTTCCAGAACACTTTGGAATGGGTGTCTTCAGCATCTTGCTCTGAGCCTGAGAGGCTCTGCTCTTACTCTAAAATGCTTTGTCCAGAACAAGTTGTGCTGTGCCCTTGCTTTGGTACCTGTCATCTTCCTCGATTGCCTCTTCATAGCACAAGGGTGCTGTAGTCATCTAGACTGCAACAGTGTTATAAACCCCCTTTATGTCCATGTTGATTGCTATTTAATGCTTTTGGGTTGTAGAAAAGGATTGTCTCAATTGCAGATGTGTTGCTCAACTTCTCCCTTGCATTCCCCATCTAGTGCCTGAACATTGAAAATGATAACCTGGCTGAGGTGAGCACAGTCACGAGCCCTGAAACCAAGCCAGCAGAGATGCACAGCAGCTGCAGTTACTGCAGCTCGTTACCCATGCTGAAAAAAGATGTTAACTGCAGTCCAGATTTCCTGGATGGTATAGAGGGCCCCTTCTCGGGCATTCTGCCACCAGAAGACACCAGCCAGCTGAGTGTGAACTCTTTAAATGACACATCCCCTTCAAACCCTGATTTCTGTGAGGATTTCTACACCACGTTTATTGATACAAAGGTGAACGGTGATGCAGCAGCAACGAACACTATCAGTCAATCCCTGGCAGAGATTCTAAGTGAACCTATTGATCTTTCTGACTTTGCACTGTGTAAAGCTTTTAATGGTGACTACTCAGGGACCAGAGCAGAATGTAACGATTCTGACTCTGGTATTTCACTGAATGCAAGTTCCAGCGTAGCATCGCCGGAACACTCTGTGGAATCATCTGCCTATGCAGATAAGACTTTGGGTTACAGCGATTCTGAAATGGAAGACACAGATAGCACTCCTGGAAGTATGCTGCAGAGCAGTGCTGCTGTGTACTCTTTGCACCTCCAGGATCAAGTGTTTTCTTCCTTAGGGCCGAGCACTCAAACAAGTTTGCCACATACAGCCACGCCAAAGAAAGAACCCCCTCCTGCTCCTGGCCAACCCAAAGTTCCCTTCACAAAAGATAAACCTCCAGGCCGCCCTGATGCTCATCTCACGAGAGATGAGCAAAGAGCAAGAGCTCTGCAGATCCCTTTTCCTGTTGAAAAAATCATCAATCTCCCTGTTGCGGACTTCAGCGAAATGATGTCTAAGGAGCAGTTCAATGAAGCCCAGCTTACACTTATTCGAGATATTCGCAGGAGAGGCAAGAACAAAGTGGCTGCTCAAAATTGCCGTAAAAGAAAACTGGAAAATATAGTAGAACTGGAGCATGATTTGAGTAACCTAAAAGATGAGAAAGAAAAACTGCTTAAGGAAAAAGGAGAGCATGACAGGAGCCTTCATCAAATGAAAAAGCAACTCACCACCTTGTACCTTGAGGTCTTCAGCATGCTACGTGATGAAGATGGGAAGCCTTACTCTCCTAGTGAATATTCACTGCAGCAAACTAGAGATGGCAATGTCTTTCTTGTTCCTAAGAGCAGGCAGTCAGGGACTAAACTTTGAAGGGCAGTTCAGCTGGCTCCTGTTCTCTGAGTTACTAGTTTTGTATCATCATGATAGTTTTTTACTGTGAGGTGGAATGCAGAATTAAGTAATATTTGTCAAGTCTATGCAATGATAATTTTAAAGTTGGTAATTAGTTTATGGAAAATGCAAGTTGAAAATTAATCACATAATGCAGATGGGCATATACAAAATTTTTAATCTGACTTTATAACAGACATTTCCTTCTTATAGCACCACTTTGACTAGTTTCCATATATATGTAAATATTTAAATATGCCATATTTATATACTGTTCCTATCTATTGTTATATTCATAGATTTTATATATATATATAAATGATTTTAGCCTTCTGAATATAATTTCTTGCAAGACAACCAGGATGGCTTCTTATATTTTTTATAAATATGCAATAGTGTTCCCTATTTTTCTTGCACATTTATACTTGCTTTATATTTAATATATTAATTTAGTAAAAAGTTGACACTCAGTGTTTGATTTTGCCTCATCAGCTCATTAAACTTTTTTAACTCTACTTCATACACATTTATTTCCTTAAAGGAGAGAAATCCTTGCTAGTTTTCCAAAGCTAAGTCTTCCTGTAGCATAATTATCAATCACACAGCAGTGTCAGCATTACCAATGCTTCATTCAGCTTCATTTCGGTAACCTTTGGAAAGACCACGTAACACAAACTTTCAAGTCTATGCTAAACTCACATTTTTTGTTTTCCTCCTTGAACACTATGTAAATTCATGAGATCTTTTTTCCAAAGGCATTTAAAATCTGTTAAAGCATTGCCAGCATTATGCCTTTTTCCAGCTAAAATTTCTGTAGGCTTTTGAACAATTCTCCTAGAAATACACTACTGTGCCTCTGACTTCAGTCAATGAGCATCACCTCTCCCTGCTGTTACTTTGGTGCTTATGGAAAACTGCATACTAGCAGCCATCCACCTGCCCTGTTTGGTATCTCTGCTCAGTGAATTGAAAAGCTTTGTGGAGTTTAAATTATGATTTATAAAAGAATAAAAAATGGGCAAATAAATAGCATGGTTTTGTTTACTACTCAAAAGAATTCATTGCACTTGATTGTTTTGGATTTTTTCAATGCTAAAAATGTATAATTTGTAAGACATGTTGATCTGAACATTAAAAACTACTTCATCCCTGTGCAAGTTCTCAAAGGCATGCTTGATCTGAAGTGATTTTTTTCTCACCCCTGATGGTCCATATTATGGGTGGGCACTGGGGGAATGCAAGACACTGCTGCCACTTAAAGCAAGAGGACTAATCCATATTTGAAGATGGCTATTTTAGAGCATAGGCATCAAGAAGCACACCCAGCCATGGCCCCAGACAGTCAACACTGATACACAGGAACTCAAACACAGGCAGGGGCTGATGGCAAAGCACAGAGGACCTAAAATACTCCTGGGTTCCCCTTGCCATTAACTACACTATCAAATGTCTGTCAGAGAAAATTCTCTCTACAGCTGCACTATAAATACTTTTAATTACAAACTGGCTATAAAACAGACATCTCAGTAAACTCCTGCCCTGCACTTTGATTTGTTCCTTAATTTCTCTAATGTGAAAGCCAAAGGCAAACAGCACCCTTATAGCCTTTGTAGGCACTGCTGTATTTGTACCATCCATTTGTCTAAAACATAATACAAAGACACTTCTTCCATTACCAAAACAAACGTGCAACAACAAAAAACCTGCAGTTAATGCAGCAGCCTTGTTTGAATTTCATCAGGTGAAGAATCAGTCTAAAGTAACTTGGTTTGAGACAAGTTGCATTCAGTTTAAACCAGTGTTCTTCACATCATCGCCACAGTGCATGCTGCTCTCACATCAACCCCCCCCCCGTATCATCTAGGAGAAAAAAATCCACATTACTCATATATATAAAACTATCAGATTGCAAACTATAACCTTCATTTTGTTACTATTATTACTGAGGTACAGTGTGCTCCCAAATCTGAGTGACTAGTGACATTGCCAAGTCAAAAGCCTCACACTGCTGACCTCATACACTGACAAGCTGCCACGTGGAGACCATTTGTTTCTTGATCAAAACATCCCATTTTAAAACTATTAAGAATAAAGCTGAAAAGCTGGCCTGAACCAAGGGTTTTTGGCTTGCAGTCTCAAGTTGGAAAGATAATCCTGTAAGAAAATGTGTTGCAATAATTGTAGACCACTTAGTGTTCTTCACAGCACTAAAAAAAGGTGATGCCAACGCATTTTAGATTGTAAGTCATTGACAATATACACTTTATTCTGATACAAAATTGAATTATTTTAACAAATTTTAATCCATTATGGACTATACTGAAATTTTAAATTTCCATGCTATTTTAACTTGTTTAACCACAAGTTTCAAGATATCAGCACACTAGCACCATTGCTCTTGAAGTCTTTGCCAGTAATACCATTTTATTCTGTTTCCAATCTTGCAGAATTATCTTCTTCACAAAGGCCATTTTTTCTTCTGTGGAGATACTTGGATTACTTTAGTTCAGGAAAAGCTAATAGAGAGAGATGTCAACCTGTAGCACCCACAGCAGAAAAAGAATCATCCATCAGATATGCAAATTTCAATGATATTCAAGATCTTACATGCTCCACACAATTTTAAGATACACACACTTGTCAGAGACCACAGAGTGATTTATGAATATTCCACCTCAGTGTAGACAGTACATGAAAACCACGTTAATGTCTTAAACAAGGAACCAAAGACAGCACATCAGAACATCACACAATCCACAATGCTTGAAAAGATGAGGAACCTTTAAGTATTGAAAAGATATCAAAGTTAAGATGCTGTGTTTAATTTCAATGCTTTCAATGTAATAGCATAGTTACCTCCATCAATCTGGGCTGCTTTTGGGGAAACTCCCTTCTCTACCTGGAAGTACCATTTTTGTTTCAAGTAAGTACAACTGTAGCTTAGAGACCAATGCTCTGTTAGTTTTGCATCTTCACATCCCTATCTCCATTTAAAGCTGCTATTTTCAACAGAAGCCAGATGGCCATAAAATGAAGTTCTTAGCTCTTCAAAGTGCCTCTTGGACAGAGATACAATTGACCTAGTACTCCCTTAAGAAAGCATTTATTTTGGTCAAAGTTATTTCTGAACAGATTTGGCTATAAATAACTGAATTTAAGTATATTAATCTTTATAAGAGTGTTATAAATCAAACTGTGAAAATAATTCTAACAGTGATTATCAATTTGTGTATGTGGTGCAAAAAGACCCACCCAGTGCATGTAACAAGTCTACAGCAACATGGAATCCTCTCATATTAAGGAAAGGTAGAGCTTTACTCTATACACAGGCCTAGTACCAAGGCAAACTACAAAGTTTTTGTTAAAAATTAATTTTGTTACATTGTCAAAATTCTACTATTAAAAAAAATTCAAAGACCACCACAGGTGCAATTTGTTCCTAAGGGGCAATGCTGTTCCCCACTACCTGTGGCTGCACGGATGCCTGCAGGAGCTCTGCCAGGCAGAGCACATTTCCCACTTCTAGGCTTAAGAAAGCAAGCTCATCATCTCAGCAACAAGCTGGCACATTACACTAAGGCAATGTGACTGTACTGCAGTTTCAGATTTAGGCTCAACCTTGGCTAAGTACAAAGTTGTCTCAATGTTTTTTAAAAAGTACATGCAGTTATAATGAGATTTTCAATTAAGTAGCTTCTAATTTTATGAAAGTCTCTGTATGTTACTTCCAAATTAGTCAACTCAGTATTACAAAGTCAGGAATTACTTTCTGGGAGTCTACAGGCAGCAGGTAGAAAGTCTAAGTACTTGAAACAATCTGTGAACATGCCTCTGCCTCTCATAAGGCAGGCTGCATTTGACTTTCAGAGCAACTGAAGTATAACCAACACTAAAATAGAAATTGACTTCCTAAGAATGCACAGGCTCAGAAATGTATTGGAAGTTTAAACAGATGCTGAAGTACTTTATAGAAGGACCTGTAACAATCAAAGATGCAGAAAAGGAAATAATACATGTTCCAAGACTTAATACATGTCCTAGTCTGTGTAAAACCAAGATTGCATGAGAACTTTTAATTGCTATTCCATTTGCCTATACAAATGCCATTGTGATTTCAGCTGGGTATCATGACAGTATTAGCCTCAGTTACCCTGCCTGAAAGCACCCAGAATCTGAAAGGGAGCTCTTGGATTTGTACATGTAAATGCATCACCTGGTAAATCAAGATGCACTACCTAGGAGGGAAATCCCAGCTTGCACCAATACCAAGCTCCCTCCCAGACCGGGTGCAAGCAGCAGGTCACAGCTGCTGAGAACCGAAGAACCACTTCAGTGTCACTGCCTTCCTGGGTTTCTCTGCGGCACCTCTTTCCATGACAAGGCATAGAACAATTTCCCCCCACCCCAGCACACTCCCCAGCAACCAAAACACATTATTTCAAAACATCAACTTGTCTTGTTGACCTCGGACACCAAGCAATTTTGTATCTGCCAGGAACAGAAGATTCTTGAATAGGAAATGTGCCAGCAAGCAGTGCTCATCCAGAAGAGGAAAACACTGGATGACATATGCTGGAATATTTGCTGCTTAATACTTATGGTTTCCCTTCATATCAAGAGACTGTCAAAGGAAAGCCTAGAAGGAAATAGGGGTTAAATACATTTTACTATACACTACAAATCTTACCCAGTCAGAAACCTTCATTTGAAGAGGATGTGCAAGACATTCCCCATTTTGTCAAGCAGCAGCTTCTCATTCAACCTGAAAATTAAAGAAATTACTCTTACCTTGTTTAAAAACCTCCCACCACTCTTTATAATTCATGAAAAATTTTAAAGGCAAACCTTACCTATGCTCATTGCCCTTCCTTTCAGGTCTAAATGCTAGACCTATTGATTTTGAGTCAACTCAAGTAGCTATCACTCAAGGAGGTTCCAAAAGGTGAAGAACTCTTGCTAGACTTTCTTCGATATTTCAGCTGTGATAAGCAGATTTAACTAGCCTTGGGAAAGCTGCTCACTATCAGCACAGTATCTTATTCCTTCACTTTTCTGGAAGTTGAAGCTGTTGCTCCTGCTGCCTTGTCATTCTTTAATTAGGCTGACTTCTCCATACTCAATAGGCTGCTGAAGTCCTGTCTTACGAGTCTCCTTAGCAATGTATGGATCAAAGAAGTACATCCTAGGTTCTGTAAAGCTGGCGGATCACTGTCCTCATGGCTTACACTTTTCCACGTCACAAACAACAGCTAAGCTACCCCACCCACCTACAAAGCGGTCACTTACATCCATCTCTTAAAAGGTTGCATACAGATCTTGTTCATAAAGTTTATTATGACACTATTTTTCAAAATTAACATTGTAGTCACAGTACAGCTACAAGAGGCCCTGTTAAAAAGAACACTGTCAATACATTCTAAAAGAATTTAGAAATACCAGATCAATTGTCAGAAGGGACATCAACCCCATCCTTCAGTTGTCCCTGCAATCAGATGCAGGCCCCAGGTTCAAGTCTACACATCTTCTAGCATAGTAATGTACAAAGCAAGTCAGAAGTCAGGTGTCTCACTCCCTAGTGAGTGGTGGTTTAGTTTCCCATGTTTTCAAACTCCAAATGGGTTGTTTAAAAAATGCCTTTATTGAAATACAGCCTCCCCCCCACCCCAAGCCCAAATGAACACGTACAACAACAGAAGCGTTCACTAAACCACCAATTCTTGCTTTAACTTTTGAGATCTTTCAGAACTCCACAGACAAGAATAAGCAGACTTTGAAATCCATTTTGGAGGCTACCATCTTGACACTGGTTCCTTGTTTTAGCGTACTGCAGTCTAAATACACTCCAATAACAGCGTTTAAATAACATGTTTAATTTTTTTCAAACAACACACTTATTTTTCTACCACTTCTTAAAAATTGTAATTCATTAATATGACTGATTATGCCTTAAGCCATTTCATACATCTTTGCAGATTCATTCCTACACTGGAATTGCATTTACCTTATACTGCACATTGACCCAGAAGTGAAACACGTGTGAGTAATTCCAATACATATTGCCAAGTGTCTGAGTGTTTTTTATTGACTGGGTCCCTACTCTTCTGAGTCTGAATTGACAGCAAGCACTGGCCTGGCAATAGTCAAGAGAATTCACATAAGATGAGGACATCACAGACTGCAGTGCCTTAATTTGGAGGTCAGAAGTGAGAATGAAATACAATTTCTAGCCACATGTACTGGTCAGATTTTCTACTCCACTGCACCAAATCCAGTTGTAGCACACTATCATTCTACCTGTGGGAACTTGGGACTGTAGCCCTCTACGTTGTGGGAGTGCTTCTGGTCGGTAAAATACAACTACATTGTGTTTGATCTTTGAGCTCTCAGCTGAGCCCAGACATCTGCCAGGGAAACAGCGAAAGGACTCTTACTATTAAAGAGCCCATGGGGAATGGGCTTTTGGAGCACATTACCTGGGACTGTCAGTGATTACACCTGTGCTACCCTTGGCTCCCAGTCAGAAGCATGTGTCCAGAAAATTGCCTAGGGTGCATGCAAGAAAGTATACAGCCATTAAATTATTGAGGAACATACCTATTACTCTCACTATGACACCTCATTTAATTGAAACAGTGCAGTCTGGTGCAAGGGAGAAGGAAATGGGGACAAAGGGGATGAAAATTCCAAGCCACCCTCCCCAAAGTATAGTTTTATTGAAACAGAATCATTGTATATCCCAAGGAAACAGGCACTTGATTTCCCCCCACCTTAACTTCTCGGGAATTACAATAAATATAAAGGTAAAAAGCAAATTTTTTTTCTCTCCACCCAAGACTTAAACAACTTCAGTTATCCCTTATGCATCTCAAATGAGACGGGAGACAGCTTTCATGTGTCTAAAGTTGGTCTTGTTAAAATATTTATCATGCCTTATTTTCTTGAAGCGCTAGTACTAATACAGAACTACAAATTAAAAAAATATGCACAAACCAAAAAGTAATTTGAAGTTTTCATTAAGATAAAGCTTAGTTCTATGATTCACAAACACTAATTTGAGTAACTCAAATCCTAGTTATACATCTAAACAAACTATAATGCAACATACAGATGTTTTCCCTCTGTATGCCTATGTAACTCATGTCAATGACAATTACGTATATACACTGAGACTAGACCCCTTAAGACTGCAAATCAATAGGTGTTTCTATTGTTAACTTTAAATTAATACAAAATAGTAATTGAGAAATGCATTTATCTTCTCTATTAACTAACAAGGAAACACCCTAAACTACATTTCAGTTCTGTTATAGAGTTCTCTGTACTAAATGTGGAAAAACTGAACTACACAAATATTGAAAAGTTAAAAATTCATTGATTTGTTTATTCCTGGTACCACTACCACAATTTACAGGGCAATATACCTGATGTAATGGGAAAATAAAAAGAAAAAAGAAAGACAAAGCTACAACAGAGAAAGACCTCAGGAATGTACATCTAATCGACACTACATTGCATGAATCAATAGCTGCACTTTTTGCAAACTGTGGCTATGACAGTCCTGATCAAGAAGGGTTTCCTGTTTAAGCTGCAGTAACTTTTCTGACTATGGATCATCGTTCCTTCTGTGGCAGATTTTACAGTTCCTCTAATTCATTTGGGACGACTGTCTCAAAGTAACCTGCAGCTTTCCTGACAACTCCTCGCTCTCTCTCCTGCTAAGAACTGTAGCCTGTTGAATACAGGATAAGAAAATTATTACTCTCAGTGAACAGTTGTACATTATTAATCATCATTATAAATATGCATTACACCTACCCTTTTTCTGGTAGCATTTTTAGAATCTTCTACCACCATAGCCCCCACTTCCACTTCCAGATCCATAACCACCTAAAAAATCAATGTGTATACTGAAGTACATGAACAATGACAGATTTTAACTCAAAAATATCTTCTGTACAAAATCATACTTACCACCATAGGGACTGCCTGAACTTCTGCCACCAAAGCTGCCACCACCTTTCATGGGACCATAGTTAGACTGCTGTTGTCCACTGTAATTGCCAAAATCATTGTAGTTTCCACTTCCACCATAATTACCTAAAACAAGTAATTTATAAAGTCATGTTTGTTTAACATCTAGGACTAAAAACTCACCAAATTCCACTACCCAATGTAAAAATAAATTTAAAATTAATTTAATGTATTTTGATGATACCTCCCTGGAAATGCACAGGTAACAGAAGACCCTTGGTATTTTTACAATTAGGAACTGGTATTTTATTGAAGATGAAACACATCACTTTATAAGCGCATTAGAGTAGCCAATTTGATGTTAACCCAATAGGTCAAATTAAGGGCCCCAAAATCGCAAAACCCTGAGTTTCACCATTACTCTTCTACTGCACAACTCTGCATAGATGACAATAATGCAAATTACAATCGATTGGCACAAAAAAAATGACAGAACTGTAATGGATATACTGCATAGATAGATCAGAAAGTATAGTAAGATATACAGCAGTTTTTGTAGCTTAACTCCCCAAATTTGGGGCAAATAACAAAAAAGCTTAGAAAAATTTGCGTCTGTAGTCCTCACAAAGGAGGATGTGACCTACATGTTGTGAACTGGTATCCAAGGACAACATACTTGAAATGCTCAAAACCACTGAAACTCTTGTACTCTGCCACCACACACAGATTTATAGCCAAAGCTTTTTGAAAAATATAACCCTGGCAAAACAAAGTTGTAGTTTATCAAAGCTGATCCCTATGAAGAACTTTCCTTATGCAACATGGCCTTCTACATTAAAACCTAGACGTACGATCATTTTATGAATTACCGTATTTCAGGCACTGTGAAATGAAACCTAGGAACCACAGATGTCAAATTAAACCTGGACTCTTACCACCACCAAAATTTCCTCCTTCATTGTAGCCATCATATCCTCCTCCTCCACCACCATATCCACCACCTGGGTTTCCATATCCTGGTCCTCCACCACCACCATAACCTCCTCTGCTGCCATAGCCAGGACCACCTCCATAGTTGCCACCTGTGAATAAAAGAAAAGACAAACTTAACACACCAAAGCTAAATACAGGTAAGGAAAGATCCATGAAAAAAAAACCCAAACCAACACACTTGCACAATAAAGATGTCACATAGCACTTTTCCTTTATTATATTCATTGTGGTTGCATGATTTATCTAAACTATTAGAGAAAAAACCCCATGCTTATAAAATCAGGACCTAAGTAATTAGTTATGTGCTACTTTTTGCATTCTGGTAACTGCATTTTTTAGCCTTTTGGTAATTGCTGTATTTCTCTTCAGATGCATTTTGGATACTCAGCCTAACTGCATCACGAAAAAGATACCACTGAACTACAAGAAGTCTTAAGAGTTTATTGAAAACAGCTGTTTACTACTTTATTCAGTTTTAGTCATCTCAACTGACATAAGAATCTTCACTTAGCTCTCAATAATAAGCAGCTCCCTCATGACCTTATGATAAATAATTTTTTTAAAGGGTAAATACAGACAAGTATTTTTTCCACCCATCATTTTGTCGGGAGAACAAAAAAAAAAGTTAACTCTTCACAGCTCTACAATGTAGACAATTTTATTTCCATTACTGATATTATCACCAAAACAGACTTCGCTTCCAAGGTGAAGGCAAGACTTACAGCTGGTTTTAACATTGGGGGAAAAGAAGTGAACAATACACTTACCATCACCAAATCCATTGTATCCGTCACCACCCCCAAAGCTTCCTCTGCTCCCACCACCGCCACCACCACCCCCATAGCCTCCTAGAACACAAAACAGATGAGAATGTTTTCCTGAACAAACATGTTAAGTGTTTAAGCCAACTGACACAGGAAATTAAAAAACAAAAACAAAATGTAAATCACATTCTATAATAATAGTCCAGCCATTTACCTCTCCCACCAAAGTTTCCTCCTCGGCCAAAATTCCCTCCACCGCCTCCGAAGTTTCCACGGCCCATGAAGTTGCCTGAGCCACCCCCACGACCTACAAAATATTTCACTTGAATTACATTAATTGAAAACCTGTTACACAAAATAGCTATGCACAACTACAACTCACCTCTCTGAGAGCTAGCAGTCTGCATCTCCTGTTTTGAGAGTGCTTTTTTTACTTCACAGTTGTGTCCATTTATAGTATGGTATTTCTGAACTACAGAAAATAGTGAAAAAAGAAAGTCAGAAATCACATCACTGCAGTATACTGTAAAACACTCACAGAAAGTTACTATAATGCCTGTGCACACTTTGAAAAGTAACACGAAATCAACCCCATCCTTTACAATGGTAAAGCAGCTGATTATGCAATCACCTCATTCCATACACTGCTCTTCTGAAATCTTAACACTTTATCCCCCAAGTCATTTGTCACTGAAAAGCTTACATACCAACAATTTTATCAACTGTATCATGATCATCAAAAGTAACAAAAGCGAAGCCTCTCTTCTTTCCACTCTGCCTGTCTTCCATGACCTCTATGGTTTCAATCTTTCCATATTTTTCAAAGTACTCCCTTAAATTATATTCTTCTGTATCTTCTTTAATTCCACCAACAAATATTTTCTTTACTGTGAGGTGTGCCCCAGGCTTTACAGAATCCTGCAATGCCAAAAATTACATTTAGTGCTTAAAATAGTAGGTAAAGCTTAGGATATGTAGTTAATTGGAACACTAACTCACCTCCCTGGAAACTGCTCTCTTTGGTTCAACCACACGTCCATCAACCTTATGTGGTCGAGCGCTCATGGCGGCATCCACCTCCTCCACACAGGAGTAAGTCACAAAGCCAAAGCCTCTGGAACGTTTGGTTTGTGGGTCTCTCATCACCTGCAAACACACAAGGAGGCACTCTGTATTTCTGTGCTACTTTAAGTACCTAACCCCTTCAAAAGCACAAACTAATAACAGAGACTTTACCACACAGTCCGTGAGTGTGCCCCATTTCTCAAAGTGCTCTCTCAAGCTATCATCTGTTGTTTCAAAGCTCAGACCTCCAATGAACAGCTTTCTCAACTGCTCTGGCTCCTTTGGCTCATGGCCCTACAAAATGAAAACAAACAAAAACATATTTTGAATACAAATTAAAATTTTAGTGAATTACTAGAAATTATTTGTGCACATTATAACTACAAATAGGTGAAATATGTTTACATAAAAACAATGACTTCTAATGGGTTCAGACAGCAGAATAGTAAACACTTAATGAGGTGTGATTTTAATTAAAACACTAACAATTTAAAGAGCGCTAAAATGCAAAGAGTAAAGGGATTTCAATATACTAGATAACTTAGTTGCTCCCCATCCCCCAAAAGTGCATTCATTCTGTGCCTATCTTTGAGTTGCAGTTTGCACTGTAGGGACTGGGGATGAAGCAGTGCTAGACAAAGGCAACTTCTAACACTTTATGAAGCATAAATATGCAGATGTATAAAAAAATTTAAGGATACGGTACACAAGGTAAAAAGGTTCTTGCTAAAGCTCAGCATCTACTCTTTGGGGATGTCCATTTTGAAAGGTTACCTTTATACATTTTTATGAAACATATCAACAGTGAATTCCTTCAAATAGAAATTCTGTGCTTTGATAATTATATTACTGGAGTACATGCAAGCAAGATAGTATAAATATATATGTAGATTTTAGTCTTATGGGAAATAACTCTCAAATGTGAGACAAAATAGACCTACATCTTACAGACAAAAAAATGCCGTAACAACTCATCAATGACCAGTAGTGGGTACAACTACTATTGTAAGATTCATAACTTAGCAAGCATCACAGAACAAGCAAATTTAATAGCTCTTGGTAAGACTGCCTATTTATGATCAGCCACATTTTAAAAGGTGCAAATTTGCAGATCCCAGTTTTCTGTCAAATGACTGAAATGGCTTAAGAGTACAATTGTGTTTCTGCTCCATTTCAGAGCTGCATTTTTTTACTAGACAGGGAATTTCCCCGTACATTTGACAAGGAGTTCACAAAGAATTGTTTCAAAACTGCCATCATCAGATGTCTTACCAGACTTCTCTCTTTGATTAAAAGCAACCAGATAAAAATCTCCTTTAGCAAGTGGGTATTTCTATCATGTAAAACACAGCACAAGGTGCTGGCCAGCTATGCTGTGTATGACTTCAGTTCTGCAGCATCAATGTTCAGCAGGCTTCACTGTTTCTGCTGCAGTCTGTTAAACCAAACTAGATGCAGCATTATCCTGATGTGAACTTCATAAAAACAGCCACAGACTTCTATCTGTAGACATTCTGCTTCAAATCTGAAGTCTTTAACCTCTGTCACACTGTTAGGGCTGGCTAGGAAGGCTTAAGCCTCTTTGAGATTTTGTATTATATAGTGCTTCAGCAAACCACTGGCTTCTAATACACTTAGGTTGTACTACAGCAAACAGTAACTAAGATGATGAAAAGCTGTCTGGGAATTAAATCTCTGCCCTTACACCTGCTGAATTTTGTTGGAAAGAACCCCAGCATTTTGGTAACAGATTTAAGGCTTTGTTACCTCAGGATCATATAAATCAGTAACAGTCAATGGCCCCATCACTACAAAGTAAAGCTTCTAGTGTCTTCCAAGTAGTCCAGACTACAAATGCATTAAAATAACCATCTCTCTTCTCACTACACTGAAACTTTAAATTTTATAGGATTACACACCTACTGCATATAGAAACTGCTTTAGACCAAGTGTTATCGGGTCCTAATTCAAATTTTTTAAATCTACTGAGAATTTTTAGTTGGGTTATGTTAAAGCTGGGAACACTAAGCGTTTCAAACTCTTCTACATGTATTGAAAGACAGTATGCGAAGCTGGGAAGATTAGACTCCTTCAAAATCAGAAACGTAGGTAAGGAAAAACTGGACAGAATATTTACAGTCCTCTGATATTATTCAACTATTAGAGTTTCCAGCTAATAACTCAAGAGTTTTTACCTTAAAAGAATAACCACAGAATTTTTCAGGTAAGGAAAAGTGAAATTCTTCCCTACTTATTGTTATTATGTGTAGGAGAACTGCTGTTCTCATACAGCAGGAAGAACATCTGCTGTTACAGCTTCTCTGTTCTACTGGATAAGAATTATCCTTAAGACACATACATGCTATAGGAATTGTGTGCAAAAAAGTAGAAGGCAGTATTTTCTCAAGAGAATTAGGGAATTGGTTTTTTAGGCAGTTTCTCATTGGGGTTTTCAGAGCGCTGTCCTCTATAACACAAGACTGTTTTTGAGTTGTTCTGCTTTAAGTTACTTCTAACAGCAGTCGTTCCTGCACAAAAAATCCTGCAGAGCACATCTCTCCCTCAGTGTTAACTTCCACCGTGCTCTCTTAGAATCAGGCTGCCTCCTGCTCAGCTGACAAGCCAGGAGAGCACGCCATTTTGCAGCACTCCTGTGGCAGGAGTGGGGAGAGCAGCTGCAAGACCGTCCAGCCTGCCTTTAGTTGGCAAGATGCTGTTTCTCCCCCTAAGCTGTCAGAGGGGCTTCCAGACACACTACACGGCTCTGCGGAGGCGGAAAACTTTCCTTCTGCCCCGACTCTGGCATGCCCCCCCCCTAAAGCCCAAGCGCCGCGCGGGCCCGGCCGCCTCCATTTTGTGCTGAGCCGCGGCCGCCGCGCCGCCAATATGGAGCCGAGGGCGGGGCGCGCGGCCGGCGCCGCAGTGGCGCCATGGGCGGGGCCCGGCCCGCAGGGGCCTGGGCGAGGCCGGCGCTGCGGGAGCCGCGGGCCCTCTGCTCGCCTCGGGCCGCCAGCAGAACCACACCGCGGCCTCGCAGGCCCTAGCGAAACCCCAAAACGTCGGCGCTCACTGTAACTGTACCTCTCGCCTAAGGCGGGGGCGGGGGGAAAGATGGCAGCTAGAACCCCCTGGGATTCCTGCGAACACCCTCTCTTTGCAGAAATCCTGACACCTTTTGAGACAAAGCTACTGCAGATACAGATACTTCTATGCTGAGGTAGCCATCAAGTGAAATGCAAGGGGTTTTGAATGATCAGCCTTTTGGAGTCCCAATGTTTCTCTCTAAAGGCAGTTTTCGGGTGGAGCTCTCCCATGCATTCCACCTCTGAGCAGCAGC
Organism: Haemorhous mexicanus; assembly: GCF_027477595.1. Taxonomy (NCBI): domain Eukaryota; kingdom Metazoa; phylum Chordata; class Aves; order Passeriformes; family Fringillidae; genus Haemorhous; species Haemorhous mexicanus. The sequence continues at coordinate 22,235,037 of NC_082348.1, read as the reverse complement.
AAGTGCCCACAAAACGCCTGTCATCAAAGCTACGCTCAACTGTGGCTGAACCTGAGACCACCCTGTCCCCAGGCAGTACAATCCTAGACTGTCTTCTGAAACATGAAAGCTTACAGGCCACTGGGGCCTCAGCAACGTTCCCTAAGAAACATGCTCTACAAACTCAACAGTTTTTAAGATCACTGCAGGGCAAGCTACTTTTGTGAACTACAAGACCTTCTTTAGTAGGCAGCTGATCGACCCCATACACTCAATTCAAAGTCCAAGAGTGAGAGTTTCAACATTCCTTCCAAAAGGACTTTACACACTGTACTTCAATACAAAATAACCACACACTACCAGACACATGCAACTGGTACAAGGTTTGTTCATAATTCAAGTGTATAGGCCCTCCCACATTGCAGTAGTTTATCATTCCAGAAAAAGTTGGTTTGAACTAGCTAAAATATTCAGGCAACCTGAAAAAGTAATGTTAGAAAGCAAGCAAATCCAAATAAAAGAAGATAAAATGCCTCCGTTATAAGCTATATAAGCACATTTAATACCCTTTTGCTGACCTTAAAAGTATTTTCTGAAGGGTATTAAGAACTTTTCCCCCCCTCCCACTTCCACACCCTGCCCCAAAAGTAACTAGCTCCCATCCTCCCAAGAACAGCCCCAACGTCTTCTCTATACTACGCACCTTATTCAGTCTACGGTATTTCTGCTAGAAGCAAAAGAAAACAGTTATTTTTACTTAGTACAGCTCGCTTTCATTTGCAGTGACTTTCAGGCAACCATTTTTACTTAAAAAAAAAAAAAAAAAGAAAAAAAAAAAGAAAATAGGAACCTGTCTTCATTCCCACTAAAAACAGGACTTTTGAAGGTAGAAGTAATCAAGTTCCTGCTGATACTCTGAGGATACATGAAGTTAATAATTCCACCTTGCTTTAATCAGAAACATATATTTAATCAATTGTTATAACAGAAAGCTAGACAAGCAAAATTTCCCCATTATGCTTAACACCCCACCCCTTACAACTGTATGTAATAAACTGCAATTTAAAGTTACTCCACTAATACGGGGATGAAGAAGGTAGGAAAAAAAAAGATATTACTCTATCAGATAGAAATTATTAACTTGGGTTTTTTTTTTCATCTTTTCCCCTTAAAACTACCTTATTTTTAATAAAAAAACCCATCCTCTCACCTGTGAGGATCGTCTTCCTTTCCTCTTGTAGTCTTCTACTTCTCTCTCTTCCTTAATAGCAGCCATTTTGGAAAGGTACTCTAACGCGGCCTTTTCTTTTAGATCTAGGAAACCTAGAAAACAGGTTGGATAAGTCAGTACTTACCCCAGTTCCTGTGACACAGGGCCTTCTCTGCTGCAATGCACAGGTGTAGCTTTGCAGGAAGAAACAGGTTAAAGCAGAAAAAAAAATCTCAGAAGTATTTAAAAGGGTAGGATAAAAAGCCTCAGGCTACTCAGCTAATAATTGAAGAGATATGTAAAAGAAACATCTGCTATCCCGGTCAAGCTCACTACACAAACTAATGCTAAAATCTGTAGCCAACCTTTATCTATTACTGTCTGACAAAACTATTATGAGTACAACTGATATACAGCAAGCAAATTCCACCTCAATACAGAAATCCACTGCTTCTCTGAATTTTTAACCCCTAAAACATATAACATTTTGCAAACACTGCTTATTAGAACTTTCTGAGGACTACCTCTTGTAGTCAGCTATTCAGCAGTGTGCAACACTTATATAGTTCCTGTAGTAGAAAATACTTTCCACTAGGAGTAGTGCAAGAAGCCCTTATTGATGCTAACTAGCAACATCAAGATCCTCAGGAGTCTCTAGCACTAGGCATCTGCGTTACTTTTGCTTCCCTATTACATACTTGATTACTAGCCTATACTATGTAATGTATATCCCATTATAAACAGGACATCTTTTACAACATAAGCTCAGCGAATGAACCCATAACTCCACATTTAAACAAAAAAAATCATGCTCCCTTTGGCCTTTTTTTCTAGAAAACTTTCTAGGATCAGTCAGTTAGTCCTAGTATTAACCTATTCGTTTGTCTCTGGCCAATATTCATTACTACTTTGGATGTTTCTTGAAGCTCTACTACAGGAGCCAAAATGTTAACTGTTAATGTACTGTTAACTACTTCACATTCTTCAGTAAAACTATACTTGTGCTGCACTTAAAAGCATAGATATTTACAAGATTAGGCGTACTTCTGTGATGGGTTTGTTTGTTTGGGTTGTGGGGTTTTTTTAAAGTTTTCTTTCTGCAAATTCTGTTCCTGCATATGGAAAGGCAGGCAGGTCTCTACTAATGAGCAATATATGCTGTTATTTTAAGTGGAAATTCTTAAACATAACTTTGTTAAAATTCAGCTTCAAATTAAACTCAACTGTGAAATCATGAGTATCACGATTTAATGCATTAACAATTTTAAAGGTTTTATTAAGTAACATCCAATGTTTGTATTATCTTTAGTTCCTCGCTACACAATGTTAAAACTGCTCTTGAAATCCTTTAAATCAAATATCAGTTTGACTTAAGAGGTATTGGGATATTAAGTACTTCAACTGAGCTGGTAATTTTTTTAAATCATGTAGGGGAGGTATGAAACAGAACATTAACACTTCAAGGGCTTCCTACAAACTAGCTGTTTGGCAAAATAAAGCTTTAGGAATGGTTAGGGAGTAAAGGAATAAGCTTATTTAACTACCTTTTCAAAGTAATGGGAAATATAAATCCCTTTTCCCACCGAGGCTCCACACTGGCCTACATAAAGCTCCTGGGCATGGTCTCTGCCCCAATGGCCTCTAAAGGCCTTAAGGGTTAAAAAGGAGTTGTCTTCTTGCTAATGCACACCATCAGCTCATGTGGAACACAGCCCTGCTCAGTCCTATTCCTATTCTGCCTTACAGAACGTTGTTAAGGCTGACAGCACTAAATTTTTAAACTCTTATCACCAACAAAATACTCTATTCAACTCTGAATAAAAATACTCAGAATACCTTCGTTATTGAAAGCTAGTTAAACTAGCATTGAGCAATCATATACTGCAACTTAAGAATTTAAAGCAGCCTCCAAGGAAAGCTTTAAATTATAACGATAAAGAAGCCACGGGGACATGTCTCATTACTCACAACGCTGCTCTGTCTCTTACAGGAGAGAAGAAGCTAAGAGAGACAAACCAGACATTATGAAGATAGAAGTTCACCCATCCAACCAGGGAATACTATGGAAATGCACTGGTGCTTTCTATAAGCAACTGAAGTTGGACTTAAAGTGCATACAGAAGGGCGTTTTACCAAACCTTAAAGTTAAGGCATGACAAATTTGCTTTCCAGTTGTGTGATGGTAGTGTATTCCCAACACCAATAGGAACATGTAATAGCTTAATACCTGATGTGGTAGGTTCCCAAGCTTTACTGAACTACTTTCCAGTACTCTGAACCAGCGCATTACCCCTCTCAGTAATTAAATCCGAAAGCAGGTAAAATAATTGCTTACATGAAAAAGTTGTTTTTCACTGCTTTAGTTAAGGGATCCAGTTTCTTCTGTTTTTAATGTAGGAACAAAAACTACTGTGAGTTGTTGGTTTCTAAGATCTTAATTTTTCATGTTTCAGCGTTCAGTGAAAGGAGCCAAGATAAAAAAATGCCACGCACACACACAAAAAAACCCCAACCCACTATTTTTGCTTGCCATACTCTGAAACACTTGAGCAAAAAAACTTAGGTTTTGAGGAAAGGAAAGCAAGGGCAGAATATCACCACAATTTCCCTCCAGGCAGGGCGAGAATGATTTCACTAGGTTTGCGCAGACTGCTTCATGCTGATCCCACCAGGACCATGGCAGAATGCCACCGAATGTCCTAGGTCTTCTACATGTGTAATTGTGGGAGTGCAGAAAAGAAACAGAACTCTATAGTTTTCCTTCCTCCACCTCTCCGGGCAGCTAAGGCTCTCGGCACGTTTTAACTCCCTCTGGGCAGATGTAAGAGGTACTAGGGAGCTGCTAAAACGTGTTGCAGCATTCCTCTGCGAAATGCAGCGTACTGCAGTAAAGTATTTTAATGCTTCTAAAATGTTTTTCGAGAAAATTGAGTGTGTAGAAAGTGTGTTAAAGAACATCCCTGCTACACTACTCCGGGTAGCTTAGGCTAGAGGGGATTGGGCCGGGGAGGGAAAGGGGGAAAAGGAACACAGGGAGGGCAGAACAATGACGCACGCACGTGTAGGGCTCGCCTTGCCCTACTGATGCCCGAACGCGCGCCCATGTGTCTCGGTGGCCGCAGGATTTGCTGCAAAGGGCTCTGCCGCCCACAGCCCTGCCCCGGGCCGAGGGCCGGGCCCCTCTCACCACGCGCCGGAGCGCTGCGAAATGGCGGCCGCGGCCCCCGGGGCCGCGCGGCGGAAGCGCCGCCTCTCCGGCTCGCTCTCTCTTCCTGCCCGCGCCGCCATTGCGAAGAAACGCGGCGTGTCGCAGGCGAAAGCGGGTCTGGAGCGCGGCAGGACCGCCACAACGAGGCGGCAGCCGCGGGAACTGCAAGGGGCTCCACGAAGTATTGCCGCCAACCACCCTCTCCCCGCCACGCTTTCCCGCCCGCAGACTCGGGCGGAATTCAAGCCGCTCCAGCTCCGCACGGCAGGAGCCGCCTCGCCGCCGCCTCGGCCGATGGCGGCGAGCCCCGCGCCCCGCGCGCAGTTACCTCCATTTTGTGCCCGGGCTCGGCCAGCACAGCGCCAATATGGAGCCGGGCAGGAGAGGAGGGGGCGGGCGCGGGAGGGGGGGTCACGTGGCGCCAAGGCGGGCTCGGGGCGGCGCGCGAGCTGCGGCCGTTACCGCTTTTCTTCTCAGGGCCCGCCGCCCATCCCCCCCCCCCCCCCCTCCCCCCGTCGGCGCAGCGCCTTCCCCGCCAAAAGGACAGAAAATGGTCGGGAGCGAGGGAAGGTGGGGAAAGGGAAGGTGCGGAGAAAGGTAGGGAGGCGAGGAAAGAGAAGGTATCACCGTGCCGGCGTTCAGCGACAGCGCCTTCCCGCCCTCGTCGGTCCCACGCCGGCCGCCGGCCCCGCGCACAAACCGCCGCCCGCTGTGGGGGTGGCGGCGCCGGCGCAGCCGCGAAGGGCGCGCGGGGCGGCCCCGCCTCCCCTCGCTGGGGCCGCCCCCGCCCCGCCCGCGCCGCGCGGTCCGGGCCCCAGCCCGAGCGCGAGGGGCCCGCTGAGGGAGCGCTGTGCGCCGAGCAGCGCAGGGAGTGCGCGGGCAGGCGGCGTCAGGTGCTTGGTAGGAGAGAGAAGGAAAGGAGGAAATGCCCTGCCTACAGGGCACAGCTGCAGGTGTATCAGGGTGTGCCCGAGGTGCACAGGACCTTCTAAGAGAAGTTATTTGTCTCTACGTATTGTTTCACCCTGGAGTTGCTGCAAGGAGGCAGCTGAAGATTGGCTCTCCAGAGCTCCTTCAGCGCTCACCCTCAGAAGCTTAGTCAGTTTCAGGATAAATGCCAAAACAAGTAGTAAGTTTCACAGACTTCCCCATTCAGAGGCATTGCCTGTAGCTTTGAATGGCGCTTGTCATCGTAAAGTAGCATAGAGAGTTCAGGAGAAAGGGTATTCTGCGAGAATTTCGTATAGGAAGCAGCATAGTTAAGCTCGTACATTAAAAATGTCTCCTTACTGGAATGATGGCGTCAGGAAAAGCAGTGTTATAAAAATTTACTGCTTAAGTAACCCAACACATCAACGTTTCTTCAGTCTTGGTTATCCTCTCATTGGCACCAGTACCTATTTTAGTACGATGACCTAACCTTAAGAGGAGTTGGCACTTACTCCTTTAAAGATATCTTCATCCTTTGTAAAGGAGTAAGACAGTTGATGAGGTGTCATGAATCACTGGAAATTTAGTACTAGCTGTTACTTTAGTTTCTTTATTTTATCCTGATATTTCTAAAAAATATATATATAATCATCCACACAAAAGTTTCCAAACCTGTTTGATTACTAAACATAATTTTCCTACTGCATAGAGAAATTCCTAACAGATCTAGAAATGCTCACTGGTATCATGTACAAGGACTGAAACAAGTTTTTAGATCATTTCTATATCTTTAAGAAGGTAGATGTCTACACAGAAAATAAAACTCACTGAAAATCCCACAAAACAGCTATTCTTTGCATTGAGGCCAAAGCTAAGAATTTCTCATCTTCCTTTTCTCAACAAAGTAAACCACATGATTTAACTTTATATTTAAAATAAAATTCTTCCTGTAATTTGTTCTCTTGCCTCTGTTACTCTCAGGTGACAGTACTGAGAGACCGTCAATGGTACTAGTTAAATATGTCTCAGTTTCAAAGGTTTTGTAGTTTACACAGGAGCTGCCTCACCACATTTGAAGAATTCCTTTATTAGTTTGATTGTCATTCATTTCACATCTAACTGTTACTCATGGGGGCTGATTGTCTTGCAGTTCATTTGGTTGCACAGCCACAGGCAGATCACATTTGAATTCAACAGTTTCAGTTCATGATCATCCTCCCCTATGTGTAATCAACTGTAGAGAACGTAATAATCTTATAATACTGTGCTTACTGCACTGAAATAAAAGACAAACCAGTAAATGAGGGAGATGCACATTTTACAAAGATTCACTGTTGCAGATGAAAATGATACACAAGTTTGAGGGCTTTTAGATGAAATTGTAATTTTGATTTCAGGCAAACAGTTTTCTGGTAGTGAAGTGTTTTCAGGTTGTCTAGTAAAATATTGCTCCCTGGTTTAGGTCACGCATTTCCTTAAGTGAAAACATAACATTTGAAACACTCATATCTGTCCTGGCTCTTGTAGTTTCATAGTCAGGTGAACTTTCACATTATGTAGCAGATGCAGTATTGGTCATCTATGCAGATGGCTAACATGCTTTTCTTTCTGCTAGCAGTGTTTGCAAACATGTACTCTCCTCTTTGTAAGGCAAGTGAATATCAGTGTGTGCCTATTTAAAAAAACAAACAAAAACGGTGGGGAAAGGCTTTTAGCTTTTATATATTTATGTGGTTGGAATGTCAGTTTCACTTCATTGTCCTTTTTTTTTTTGTGGGTTTGTTGGAGGTTTTCTTGTTTGACTCTTATACAGCATTTGTGAAGTGAAGTGAATCTTAAAGTAGGTAAATATTGTTGGTAAAACTGTCCAAAGTACTTTTTAGTATTACACAAAGTTTAAGATGTGAATATGAAATTGATCTTGAACTCTAGTCTCCAGAATAGTAATGTTAATGGAGCCAATTCACTGAACTAAATATATTTGCTATAAAACTCTGAGATTGCACAAACAAATGGACTCATTATTAATTACATGTTAGTACTGTCATAGTTTTGAACATGGAATTGTCTTGGCCATATTTGCATTTCATACTTTTAAAAGGACGCAGACTGCAGTTTTCATAAGAAGTCCAGAGTGCTACACAGAAAATCATTCATGTGAGCTTCAGGCCAGAATGCTGTTTAACATTCAATTCTATTGTCTGGCTTGTAGAAATGTGGTATATTTAGACATGGGCAAGCGTTACTGGAGACACTTGCCAATTGTGCAAGCAACTGCAGCTTCTGCTATCTTCTTCATTTGGAAACAATTGTTTTCATCTCTGAATTTGATTTAAATTGCTGAGCTTTGCTGAACAGAGACAGGATAATATGCTAAGGTCTGGTAATATTTTGGCAATTCTTGCATGCAGTGCAGGGTGCATGAAAACCTTTTACTTAATAAATTGAAAAATACATAGAGCCAATACACTGATTACTTTTAGTATGATTATGCCACAGCATTTGCTTTATTTCAGTAATTGTTATAACTCTTAATAGATATACACAGACATATACATCTCTGTATTTGTATACACACACACACACTCCAGAAACAGCAAATCCTTTTCCACTACAGACTGTGCTAGTCAAGTGTCTCGTGCCCCAGAATTCTGGCAGTCTGCAGGGGCTTGAGAAAGCTTTCTGTCTGCCTTTTCCCATGGAGGTTACAGAATGCATGCGGACACATCAGCTGGTTCAATCTGCGCTCTCCTGTATTTTAATAATTGATAAAGGATAATAATTGATAATATACCAGTCTGTCCATAAGCTAGTTTGAAATGAAAATACATACCTTATGTATACATACATATCTTATGTATACACACCTATGTACCAGCCTGGTACAGGTTTAGTAATCTCCAGCAAATATTTTGGAAATAGCACCAAACTCTTGTGACTGTGTCCATTCCACTTTGTTACTACGATTTGCAAAACGGTAATTAGATCAGTTTTCCGTGACTGCTGTTCCTCAGGAGCGATGTCAGAGAGCTGCAATGCAGGAAATGAGAGAGATCAAACAATTTTTAGCAGCTTGCTCAATTAAAAATACTTGAAAACTTTGTACATTTCCCTTTGTATATTTCGGTTTCATTCAGGGTGACACAATTGCTTCTTTCTACAAATTGTATCTCTATTTAAAATGTTTATTTTTTTACAATATTTTATATTTGTACCAGATATGTAATATGGAAAATAATCCTGCCTTTTGGATTGCTATAAATATGAATAGTTTCCTACACACATCCTTTCTCTTTTTGTTCTGCTCTTCTTTGTATGTTAATTAAATCCCAACCGATTAGATTCCATTTTATTCCATAACCTGCTATGTCTATCTTTTATCTAAATTTTCAAAATTTTATTTTCCTGAACCCTTCTGACAAAAATGAAAGAAAGAAGTGTGCATTAGCGATGATACTCAGACTAACCAAACAATAAAACCACTAGGAGTGAGGGGAAAATAGCTTGCTGAGATGCCATTATAACAGAGCTGGGTCTGTAACCTGTTCCCAAGAATTCCACATTTATTGTTTAGGTCTTAGGATAGGGGGAATTCTGTTACTGGCAATATTATGCCATGGACAAAGTGTACAGGTGACATACTGAAATGCCATTGTATTAAAGGAGCTTACTTGAAATAAAGAATAATATGCCGAACAGCCTGGGCTGTTTGATTTACAAGAGGCTCTAGGGTAAATTTAGGGTTTTCTTAAAAGCAATATTCTTTGTTTATGCTAGAAATTTTTTTGTTAGCAAACATACATTTTCTTTAAATGTAGATCAAGTACAAAGGAGTTTATGTATTGCTAGCAGAAAAAAGAATGTGATTTACAGTTGAAAACTCCAGGTAAAATGGAGTTTAATATGCTGTATTTGAGATGCCAGTGCACGAAGAGTCAGCTGTTCTAAAATTTGTGCAATAAAATCATCACAGTAGGGGAAAAGGTGGGGGAAAATGGCAAGATTTTTAGAATGATTTTTAATTGGTATTCACTTGTCTACACAGGAATGAAAAAACCCCTTGAGATGCAGACAAAAGAAGAAAAATGGAGGATGTATCAGGTTAGACCTTCTATTCTTGAATCAAAATTGTAAAAAATAATATATAATTATGCTTGATCTTAACTGTTCATTCTTTGTTACTACGATTTGCAAAACGGTAATTAGAAGTAATTGTACAACTAACTAAACATTTAGGTATTATTTGGTACATTTTATTAAGGCGAGAAAACTGCAGGTGGATTTCCTGCTCGTGTACGTATCTGAGCAAGAGAGCAGAGCATAGGAAATAAATCTTGTTCTTCCCCTGACTGCAATGCAGATCTGGCTCTGGGCGGAGTTCCCATTTCCGCACGGCTCAAACACATGGCCAGTGCTCAGCCAATCGGGAGCGTCACATCTGGCACTGCGTTTGTGTGGCTCAGAATGCCTCTTTGACTGCTAAGCAGGAAAACCTCTCACTTTTTTTTTTTCCTTTTTCCTCCCCTAAATTGAATTTGCACACATTCTACAGACGGTAATTTATGTCAAACATAGTTATAACTGTTTATCTGGTACACACTGTAGCTATCCTAACAGCTAGTTTGCCAACATCTGTCACAGAGAGAATTTAAAATTAAAAAAAACCGGCTACATAGATGAGCCTTTTCCTGTACTTACTCTCCATGCTATGCTCTAAGCTGCTGGGATCATGCTTTTTGATAACATGGTATGCTTTAGTCTGTTTGTAAATTGTTCTTCACTTCTGAGTATCACACTCCCTTACAAGTCAGATCTTTCAAAATGCATTGAATGGGTTTCTTTATATAATTATTTTCTGATCTGTTGCTGCTGAAAAACAGATTATACTTTTATAAAAATTATTGCAATTTTTAGATTACTGCGATGTAAAGACATTTGAACAGTTCTTTGTATATAGAGTGAAACATATGTGAATAAGGTTATGCCTTTCAAAAGCTGTCAAAATAAATTTAAAATTCCAGAGGGTACTACCACATGTGCTAATGTTTGCATTTGCAGCAGGAATTAGGAATTTGGAATTAGGGCATATCTGTTTTTAAAAAAATCAAGTCTTTATAATGAATTCCTTACATGAATTGTAAAATGAAGTTTTCTTTTTTCCCTCGACATAGAAATTTTGTATTTAGTTAGAAATAGGTATTGCTAAATACAAAATACTGAGCCCTAAAATATGAGAGGTTGTCATTTGAACCCATATCATAAGGATTATAATTGTTTCTGTCAAGTATCTTACAATTCTTTCTCCTTAGCTTTAAAATGGTTGTACTGACCAATACCAATGGAGATGCTGGGTAAGTAGAATAAAGCTACAGAAAATGTCAAGAACCAATCTACTCATTATGGCTGATTAAATCTCTTAATTAAGAGAAATATATTGAAACTGCTGAGAGAATGTAGCCAAAGGTGAGGAAACTGCAGCTGGTGCTAAGTCATTTATACATTCAGAGACCTCAAGTGTATGAGCTGATGTATTCCATGGAAAATTGTGTCGTTAGTTTAAAAAAGGCCCTGTAATGCCTGTAATGCTGTCATATTTACCAGGGAAGTGGCTATACATGCTTGTTTACCAAATATTGTAGGTCACGAGCAAGAAGCACAATTTGAAAGTGCTGAATAGTGGAATAATTTATGGCAATACATAACCCGATTGCATTTCTGCCTTCAGGACAAACATGGTTGGAATTCATTTGCCATATTATTAATCATTTTCTATGTGTTAATAAGAGGATGATAATGTAAGCAGATGGATTATGCAAGAGAATCCCAATATAAGGACAACTATCTAATTCAGAAGAATGTATTAACATTTAACTTTCAAACAAGTTACTTTGTATAGATGGAAACACAATTCAGATTTTAGGTGTTCATAATTTGCTTTTGGAAAAATGACAGAAAAATATTTTTTGTGCAGTTTCCCCAGAAACCTGTCACTCACTGAAATGTAATCTAAAAACTAGTACATGTTTAATGTTTGCAGCCATAGCATTGTTGTAGTTTTATCATATGCATTTAACATGTATTTCATCAGCCTACATTATCCAGGTGTCAGAGGACTTGGTTGTAATATCTGCTACCAGGTATAGTTAAAATGTAGTTTGATTCTGTGGTTCTCAAGGAATTTAATAAACTGTCTAGAAATGCCTGCAATGTATACAAAAAACTCTGGAAAAAGGTTTTAGAATTGTGAAATCAGATTCTTGTCTGATGTCTGATTCTGCTTCTGCTCTATGCTGGCTGAAGATGAGGCCTGCAATCTGAGGAGACACAAGCAATTTGCAGATATTGTCCATTTCTGTTTTCTTTCTGGGTGCCATTTCCAAGGCTCGTTAGTAAAAACATGCAGGTAAATGGGTCTGTTTGCTTCAGTGCGGCCACCTCAAAGAAGTATCATCTGGGACTCTGTGGCATCTGAGTTTCTTTTTAAGTCCAGTGAACCAAAAGAGCTGTACTATTTGGAACACCAGCTGTAGTTGTGCTATAGAACTTCTTCAACTTTTACATCTATCGGTATACAGGATTTTATTTTAAAATAAAGGTGCTTATAACATGTAAATATAGAAAACACACAGCTTGCTATTTCTGTAAGTTAAAATTGTCATTATATCTGAACAAGAATTAGCTGCTTTTTTATTCCCTCATACGGACATGTGCTTACCCTCCAGCACCTGTTGCTTCTGCTTCCAACTTGTGAAGTTAGCTATGGCATTAAATTAATTAGTTATTTTTATTTCTGTTCTGCATTCTGGTGCCCAAACAAAGCCTTTGTCTTGCCTATTTTTTTCGCTTCACACCCTTGCAAGAGTTTCAGAAAGCAGACTGATGCAATTATATAGCACATCCCAGAGGAAAATTAGGAATACTATGTTAGGCCTCGAGCAGGAACGCAGTATTCCAGGCTGACTGCTGGAAACCACAAATTTTGACCATTCTTGCAAAACTTGTGATAGGAACACAAAGAAGAGTACTATTAGCCAGTCATAGAGTATTAAATTACACATGACTGCAGCACTATTGAAACATCAGCTACCAGCCTAAAGTTCTTCCATTTTCTGTTTAGCTCTCTTTAATGGCAAGAGGCAGACATTCCTGGTTTGACCTTTGGATTCAATCTGTCAATATTGATTTTAAAATCTGCCTACAGTCCAGTTTTTTAGCCCAACTCCTTTTTTTTGTTTGTTTGTTCTTTTCCCCTGTGAACTCAGTGTCTGAGGTCCCAAGTTTGTATGTTCCCAAGTGGTTTAGGTGCATTGTAGTCTTAGGATGCTGAGAGAATTGGAAATATGTAAGCTGAAAAAATGTCTTTGCAAGTTTCATCCCATTATTAGGGTTTTATTTTAGTGGTATTCCAGTAAAAGTAAACTATAAACTTTAGTCTGTTCTAGAAAGACTTCTACACATTCATGTAGTACCAAGCTTCTTTTCTCTAATGAAAGATGATTACTGGAGCAAAACAGTTGTTAAATTGCTTCTCTGTGGAAGGTATTGAGGAGAAAAATATTTTGGTATAAGATAGAGTCTGTTTTGGAGCACACTTGTCCCCACTGTTTGCTGCTAAATATCATCTCAGCTTGATAACCTCCAACAAACCTTCAGTTCCTCATAGCAGGGGCCATGCTGCTTTGTTGCCTGCCTAACAGAAATTATATTAGTGTGCCAGAACGCAGTTACTTACTACTGAATGACACCCACCAGAGCTGAAGGTCTCCTCAGGCTTTCCAAAACTGTTTCAAACCTTCCTGAGAGTCTCCTGGTCACAGCTTCTCTTCCGACAGCTCTGTGAATGTTCCTGCTCCCACTGAGAACTGCATAGGAAATTTGCTACATAATGCTGTAGGACTGCAGCCTTGTAAGTTCACAGTCTAGGTGGGATGACTTAGGAAGAGAACTTCCTGTGTTTTAACCATTCAGGGAGGAATTGGGTTATAAATACACACAGTATACACACAGAATTATGAGTATTTTGAAAAATTCAACTAATATATAATGGCTTCTTGCTACTTCTGGTGGGTGGAATCTCTGTGTTTCTAATGAAATCTGGCAAAATGCTGCTTTCATAGTGCTGAGTTTGAATATCTTTTGGGTGTGGGGGGTGTTTTTTGTTTGGTTTGGTTTCTTGAGGGTTTGTTGTTTGTTTGTTTGTTTTTTACTACTGGCAGATTGGTTATGACTTCTATAGTAATTGAATCTTACACTCCATGATTTAACATGTTCAATTGTGAATGGGAGCAGCTGAAGTGTGGGCCCACACTCCCCTCTCTTCACTGTTTTCTGAAGATGGTAACTTCCAGCAGGGGAGGTACCAGACAACAGGCATTGTGCAAATGACTTAAATCTCTGCAGCTGTTGGCTCATTTCTATTCTGGGGCCACATGTTGTTATGAGTAATTTCTGACATTCATCAAAAGTGGAAAGTGTCTACTTTTTTTCCTTTTTTGTAATATATTTGGTGCAATTGTAGATAAGCTGAATATTATTAATGCAGTTTGTTTTATTAGTTTGGCAATTCTGCCCTGGCAATTACTGCTCAACAGTATTTGTTCAGGGAAGGTCAAGGTAAGGCATGGCAAGGAAGAAAGTCATTGGCTCCTACTTAATCACAAAGAATATGTTGTTTCTTTATTTTTCTGTTGTTCTTAAAAATAATATATAGCAGAGAAAAATGATACCAGAAAGAAGGGTCTTGATGAACTTAATTGGGTCAAGTGATGGAAATGCATAAACCCCTTTGTCTTTCTCTATAAGTGCTTGGTGAATTTCAGACTATGGACTTCTTTGTGAGGGTACTTACAGATAAGGTAGTTGGTATTAATTCAGTTAAAATTAGTAAAAAATTAGATCAAAGAATAGCAGAATGAACAAGAGAGTCCATCTAGAATTTGCTCAAATCTATTTATATTTATAGGATAAAAGATGTCCACCCGGGGTTTCATTTACTTTCCTAGTGATATGTCCAGGTTCACAAAATTTGAATTCCAAGCTGCATTTTTTCACCATCTGGAGGTGTTTTGTTTCCAGGTTTGTTTTCTGATCTCTTGACAGACATTGTCTTTTACTTTGCTTTTACTCACGGGTGAACTGCAGCCTTGCTCTTTTTTTAATCTAAATTTTTATTGCAATCATGTTTTGAAAAAATATGTTGTAAAAAATTTAAATTAATGATAACGTTTTTTATGTTTATAATTTGTATTTTTTCTATAGTCTCTACTTTTTGTTTTAAAATAAGATGGCTGATATAATACAAAGTAAATTTAAGTAAATATTAATAAGTAATGATTATAATTGCACAACATTCCCCTGTAGTTGGTCCTTGGGAGAGAAGGAATAATTCTTTAAAAAATTATTAGATTACCAGTATCCAGATTGCTCCTGAATTATGGATCTAAAATTTTCAATTTCATAATAATGATGCTACTGATTAGTATATCTTTTCTCTAGCAAATTAAAACATTTTGAAGCATAAATTCAATCCTATTTGTTGAAGTAATTTTTTTATTCAAGACAAACAAAATATTAATTTACCCTATGTGGTTCGTTTGATATCACATTGCTAAGTCATATAATAGTTCTCTTAATTTTGACAGTGTCTAAGAGGAGTGGCAGATTTAATGTTACTTGAAAGGGTGCAATTTGCCTTTTACAAATAACAGTGGTGGGTTTTCTATGGCATAATATTTGAAACCATTTCCTAAAACATAGATTAAGTAATTGAATAGATTTAGCAGTATCAGATTTAAAGTCTTGTGTTTTGGCAAACACCCCAAGGAAGGTAGATGTATGCAATACTACACCATTTCTTTGTTTCTGTGGGGAGAATCAGGATTTGGGATATCAAACCTGAACCCCTTTTGCAAGGGAAGGCATTAAATACCTTTGAATCACAAAAATAGTGTTATTTGAAAAAATTCTGAATTCTTGAGTAAGAACTCTTTGGGTTTGTAGTACTAAGGATGTCATGCAATGACTTTTGGGGTTGGTTAGATACAAAGTTGTAAGATCTCTTACCAGAATAATATAAACTACCATTTAAGGCAGGTTGCTAAATTCTTAAAAGGAGGATGAACCAGTCTTGAAAGTGTTCAGTTAAAAACAATGCATTTGTCAAAGCAGCCTCAGGTGATGACATATACATTTTGTTTTCTTCCCCAAACTGCTTTGTAGAGAATTTAAAGCAGTGAAAATTACTGCTAATATGAAGCCCGGTCTAGCTTTGTGAGTGAGTCATTCCCCCCACCCCCCACCATTCCACATATAAATACTCAGAAGCTTGGCATAAAGAATGCAGCCTGGGGCATACCCCATAAAACTTACAATGCAATTAAATGAACAATTTCTACTGGAAATAAAATGGGCATGTTGAGTAGAATATGAATTAAACTGAGCAAGAACAGAGTCAGACAACCTTTCGTAGTATTCTAGGCTCTTGGAGAGAACCCCCAGGGTCAGCAGTACCAAATGCAGCTGACAGGTCAAGGCCAATCAGTAAAGAAAGATAACTGCAGTTTGCAATGAAAAGCAGGTCATTCCAAATTTTGATTAATGTAGTCTCAATGCTGTGGTGTCCACTCAAACGGGTTAGCAAAATAAAGACAGATAGCAGTGGATTAACTCTAACACTTCTTTATTATACTGCAGCCGTTACAGGCTTCTCTGCTGCTGCATTCACTACGACGAGGTTTTCTCCAATTTATGATCCTCCATCCCCATTGCCTCCTGGCCTGAATTCTGTGGAATTGACTCGGTTACAAGGGGCTGCCCTGCGGACTATTTGCAAGGCTACCAAAATGAACTCAAAATAACTTTGGAAAATGGCAAACCCCTCACATTCTTAACATTATGATTAGCTGATGTTGGCAGTGTCTGTCCTGTGGGGCATATATGGCAAAAAGGTGTCAACGTCAATGACTGTAAAAAAATAGGGGGAACTAATTTGTTGTTTATTGACAGTTTTTGTTACACAATACAAAGACTCAAAACGTTTGGCTACAGAAGGAACTTTGCAAGTGTTACTTGCCAAGGCAGGAATATGAGAATATATTCTTTTTTCTTCCAAGATAAAATTAGTTTAGAAGTAAGTCTTTGCAAAACAAAAAATATCTCTATCAGTGGAGAATGAAATTCACTAGCAAATTTGAAGCCACTTGAAGAGATTTAAAGTGCCATTTAGAAAGAATTTGTTATAGGTGGATTCCTTCTATTTCTTTCCAGTCTTTTGTTTGATTTTTTTTTTTTTGTTTTGTTTTTCATATGGTAGATAAGTATTTGTGCCATACCAGTTTGAATGTATGTTATATTTGTGTTTATTAACCCAAATCCATCCATGCATAGTCTTCCAAGAGAATGTGCTTGAACTGATTGTGTCACTTCAGACAGCAGCACTGCCATGACGTCAGTGATTGCCCTGGAAACACGAGTGCAGTCTGTATCCGCGCTCTGCTCGGCGCCGGGGTGGGAGCTGCCTCTTGCCTCTCTTCAGCTGCCTGGAGGTGCAGTGCTTGCAGCAGGCTGCAGACTGGCCTGGCAGTGCTGCTGGAGTATGCTCAGGGCACAGGCTGACCACTGTAGATCATAATGAAGGTGTAGACAAAGTTCTGCATTTCTCTGTTAGACAGGACAAAAATGTCTTTATAGAATTACACAGGAGGAGACATTTTTAGAGTAAGCATTAGAATGCTTCTTTTGCCACATAGCTAACAGTATAAGTTAAATGTTTGATAGTTTTTTTGTGGTTGTTGTTGGGAAAGAGCTATCAGCTAGCTATTTTACTGAACCGACTGCAGGATTTGTAACATGTATTGCACTCTTCTTCAAAATGTACGTTCTCCTCTCTCTGGTCCTATGGAGGATTGTAAATAAATATGTGTTACTTTATGACCTATCCTGTTTAATGGTGCCAAGGCCAGAACAGCAGGGTTCTCTTCAGGTGACTGCCATTACCGATACTGATGTACTTGCCACTATATCCTAACTTTAACAGTGACTTTTGATTTGATTTAACAGCTGCACAGAACATGTTCCATAGTAGAGAAAGCTTTATTGTCTTTTTAGGAAAGGTTTTCTTACATTATGGAAGTATTTCTTCTATTCAGACCACAGCTGAGAGATTTACCATAAAAATGATATATTTGTAATTTACCAATGCCCTGTTATGGGTATTAGGTGACCATTTATCGGTTTCTTTGTCCAACCTGTAAATAAATGTAAATTTCATAGACAGTTTGGAACAGTTGCCTGAAATTATTTTGGCTCTTTCTGAGGCTGAGTGGTAAATGACTGGCTTGTAGTCCCTGCTTCGACCTTTGTGTGGGCCTGGATGTATGAGTTCATGTAACAGTACATGTGTCAGGTCAGTCCACAGCAGCTGGTCTGAAAGAATTGGAGCAGAACATGGCAGTGAAGTCGATTGCAATGTCAGAACCGCTGCAGTCAGAGAATGGAAACCAGGGCCCTGCCTCTTAGGGCATCTGTATCCAGCCAGCAGACAATGAAAGCAGCAGGCTCTAATGAGAAAAGGGAAGGCAGTGAAGGAGACAGACTCTGTGAAATTTATTAGCTGGTGCAATAAAGCTGCTTCTTTGGGAGTGAACCTGAAGTGGCCTCTGAGTTAATTTGGGATGAAAAGCCCAGTAAGGGAGGCAGTTTATTGGGGTTCATCCTCTTCATAACCCAAGATATTGACCCCCACGGTCTCCCAGCCAGCAGCAAAAATATCAGACTCTCCCATTTGTGCACAGTACCGTTTATTTTCATGTAATAAAAACACCCCCTGAGTCTGTTAACTATTATCCATTTCCCTTTGCAGGATGTATCGTACCAGTCATCATTGAGAATATTGCTTTCAGACTCATTTTAGTTTATAGCCCCAAATATTTCTTGTTTGCTTTGAGTAATTGTTTTCTGTTAAAAATTGGGTAGCTGGCTTGTTAATTAGTAAGATATAAACCAGATACATCACTACATTTTTAAAGCTATGGTGCCAGCTAGTGGTGAGGGATGATAGAGAGTGTCTCAAGTGTGACATTTATCTAAGTGTACGGTATATTTTTATTTGCATCATGATAACGTGACATTAAGTTTTATTTGTCAGTTATCAATACCTTGTGACCAAAATATCTAAAATAAAATGAGCCACTGCTATAATTGTACAGTTGGATTTAGTTGGGTACTGTTTATTTGAAACCTTCCTGCCATTATTGATGGAGTAATTATATCATTCATCAGAGCATTTGCCAGTGAAGCCTTTTAATCCATAGTTTTTCTCATGTGAGCATCACTTCTTATGCATTATGAACCTCTACGTGCTCTTTTACTTTGCTGGAAATCTGAATTTCTTAAAAAATGCAGTAGACTTTAGTTGTGAGCAGCAGAAAGATACTTAGAAGGTTTCTGCAATTGATTCACTTGTGCAAATTAAGGAGAGCTTTAGTGTGGCCAATGCAGGGCAAAACTCTTAATTGATTCTATTTATTTAG
Source organism: Haemorhous mexicanus (assembly GCF_027477595.1). Taxonomy (NCBI): domain Eukaryota; kingdom Metazoa; phylum Chordata; class Aves; order Passeriformes; family Fringillidae; genus Haemorhous; species Haemorhous mexicanus. The sequence continues at coordinate 22,216,181 of NC_082348.1, read as the reverse complement.
CTGATACACCCTACTAAGATGGAAAAAAAGTCCTGTATTTTATTAACATGAGAGGAAATTTCAAGCAATTCATTATTCATTATGCGCTGTTTGTTCATGTAAGCTCACAAAAAAAAAGAAAAATAAGCAACCCTTAAGAACATTTGTAAAGAAATGTAAAAAATAACTTATTTTTCTTTCTAACAAGGAGTCATTGACAGGTCATCTTTTCCAGTTTAATTAAGCAATAACCAATCTCGGTGAGGTTGTGGAAGGCTCTTGAATACTAATAAATAAAATCAGAAGATGAAGCATTTCTTTCATTAAATAGTAGGAGCTGTTTATAACTCTATTACTTACTGTTAAAATCAATTATTACTAATACTCTTCAAGTAATTTATACCTGCAGGCACACTGAAGGCTGTAAAGCAGAACTTTTCTTTTTAAATGTCAGACATAGCCATGAAGGTCAGCTCCTGTGAATAAGGACACCTCAGATGAACACACTTGTAATAATATTTGTGGAGATAGATCTCATGTTAGTGACAGCTGCCAGCAGCAGGCAGAGCTGCCACAGTCTTCCTTCCACTCTAATACATGTGACTACACTGGTGGGAAAATGCAGGGATGTTTCTAATCCAAAGGAAATGAAGAAAACAGAATGATTTTTGTATGAGATGGAATCAGTCGAATTAACACGGAAGCAATTTAAAAGAGGTGCCTAAAATATTAACTTGAAATATACTGGCATAGTTTCATACATTTCCTTCTGGTCCCCTTTCCTTTCCAGTGTGTTTGTGACATGTGTGTACTTCCTGCTTTTTCTCCTGTGCTGTTGCAACACAGTTGCTTTACTTTAATACTACAGGGATTATTTCAGTGGAAAAAAACCTATTTCCCTTAAAATGGTAAAATTGAAGTACGAAACTTCATTGATTTCTGAACTGTGGGTTTTAGAATATGTGTTTAATGCTGTTGCCTAATTAATTACTTTAATTGTTCAATTTATTTTGCAAATTGATAGTCTTTTAACATTTACATAACTTTGGATTCAATAAATAAGGTTTTAGTTTTTTAAAGAACGTATTGTGTGTTACCCGGTTGCAACAGTCATAGTTTAGGTACACACTTTGAATTGGAGATCGACAAATGGCATTCTACAGGCTAATTTTTCTCTTTTGTGCTTTAAATTAAATGAGTGCCTAAACACATAGTATCAGTGTGTAACTAAACCACCATTTTTATTTTATTTTATTGTAACTCCACTGTAATTAAAAAAAAAAAAACCTGCTTATTCAAAATAATGTCTAAAGTGATGTCAGCACAGAGATTAAATTGCCAAGGCATTTGACTTCCAAACAAAATAATGTGGAGTTCTGTGACATAACCATAAGGACCAATATTTATTATGTTGATACATTCATTTGGATTGACAGTCTAGCAATCATGGTATTAGACACCAAATATATTTCTTCTCCTAATAATTTATATGGAAGACAAAAATTATACAAAAAGATTATTGTAAACACTATTTTAAGATTATTTTAAAGTTTATTTTTCACACTTTTACTGGATAAGATATAAATTTAGTAGTTTGCATTCTTTATTGGTCTAGAACATGTTAATACAGCACTGAAATAATACTCATTTAGTGGATTCTACACTGGATACCCTTGTGCATCTCATAAAACTCTCTGAAATTTGTGTATTTAAAAATCTGTATGATACATTAAGTTCAGCGGACCTAGAAAAATCCAGAGTTTAAGCATGAAGCCTAATTTTAAAAAAAACCCAAGCTTTAAAAAAAACACCTGTCTAAATTGAGCTGTCAAATAATTCCTTTAAATCCACTGCTGTTGTGTTGGAGTTGTTGGAGTAGAATGTGATACCATGGCTGATGAAGCAGGGAAAAAGTGTCACAATAATTTTGAAATTAAGAGGAATGTGTTTCAAAAGCCCTTTGGCAACAAAAAGCACAAACAGACAAAACCATGCAAACCCCAAAGAAACAAACAAAAGCCCCACAAAAGCACCAACCAACCAGGTGCTTTATTATTTCCAAAGAGCTCCCCCGTTTGAGTACCTGGGCCGCCATTTCTGCCTTCCCTTGGAATCCTGGCAGTGGAGCCCTCCACAGAGCTCTGTGTGGGAAGATGGAGTGCCTGGTATGGGAGTTGGCCACATCTGTCAGGAAACTGCTACAGATGGTTCAACTCATTAGCTGCCAGAACTCCTAGCAAACATCATCCAAGAGGATGGGGACCTCACTTGGACTAAATGTTAAGCTTGCCTCCTGTTCAGTGTCATTACATTTTCTGCAAAATATGATCCTTAACCATTTCTGTTAGAGACTGGATACTCCTGGATGTAACCAGTCTGCAACTCTGTTTTGTTCAATTTGAATATGTAAAATAATTAAATTAAGACCGGTTCCACCACCCAAACAGTGTCGCACGTGTAGCTCACAGTATCTGTTAAATATTGGCTATATTTGATATTAGTACCTCTTTATAATGATATCACAGTTGGGATGTGATGAACTCCAATGTAGTATACACTTGTATTTGCAACAACCTTTCTTTAGTATCATGTCGATATTGTGATGTGTGCTGTCACTCACGCAGAATTTCTCAGCTTACCTGTCTTTGTGTTGCTGCGTATTTCCAGTGGAGTTGTTTCACCTTTGTGTGTGCTGTTGTTGCAGAGCGATCACAGCAGGTGTTCCACAGTTAGCTTTGCGGCAGAGCCAGCAGAGGGAGCAGACACACTGGTGTTTTATGGTACTGACAGATTTTGGCCATTTTTCCCTATTGTTTCTGCAAATGCCTGTATTTTCATATATGTTGTCATTATAGATGAGAATGTGGGGAAATGTCTGTGTGCTGGAAGTTCAGTAACTGTGGGGAAAAGCTAAGCTGTCAACTGTTTTATGATTACAAAATTATCTTTGATTTTGCAAAGATTTGCATAATCATTTTGTGTACTGAGAGTAATTATTTGTGCTGAGTTTTTTTGTACCCTGTAAAGGAGATACTTTCCCTTAAAAACCCCCTTCAGTTATACTTCAGAGCACGCTGCCTTTAGAAAAACCACAGCATAAATTTAAGTACAGGTTAAAATGACTTCACACACTTGCAAGGTCAAGCCCTTCATATATCACTATACACATTGTGTGCAGTTCACCTGTGTGAAATAGGCTTGAAAAGACTGTTCTGGTCACAGCTGATATTTGGAGATACATTTTGGGTGTATGCAAGCAATCTTCTTTTTCAGTTACATCTAAATGCAAAAATTGCAGAAATCGTTCACCCATGCGTGGTCGTTGTACCTTAGGCCCACTCCCAAAGTTGGCAGGAATTTTACATGAAGAGGTGTCAGGGTAGAAAGGTGGGGGTCTTTATATAATCTTATGTGTGTTTAAACAATACAGTGAAGTAAGTATTACTTTGTAAATGATGTTGTTTACGTCATGATTTAAACTTTGTTTAAATACTTTTTTTTGTGATAGCATTATTGCACTCTGTGCTTGGTTAAGCCAGGCGGGGTTGATTATCATTAAGTGTTATTTATTTCTATTTTATTAAGCCTCCTTTTACATTCATGTTACAGGTTAATTTATACTTTTATTTCATGCACTACTTGGCTTTACTGATTAATATGCCCCATGGCATTCAATAAAGCCAGGCAGTGGAGGAAATAAGAGTGGTATTAATTTCTAACATTGCTATAAATTTGCCTTAATAAAACTAGCTCAATAACACTGCGGTAGTAGTACAATGGATGCTTCCAAATTGTTAGCAAAGACACAACTGAAAGAACAACACATTTTTTTTCCCAGAATTTAAGAATGCTGTGCTGTCTTTTTACTAGTGTTCAAATTAGGCTACCTGTTATAATACTGAGTGCTCTTACATTGTGTTCTAAAACACAGTATATATTTTTAAAGAAAATTAGTATTGTACTGAATCAATCAGTTCAGCCATAAACAGATAAATCCTCTGGATCCTTTCAAATGCCTTTTGGATTTTCATGACCATTGTTGCTTAACAGACAGGTTTCAAACTATCAAGGAAAAAACAAAAAAGAAAATTCTGGACTATAAGAGGAAACAATACAAGAGAAATTAGAACAAAGGTTTTCTTTTTATTAGTAAAATAACTACTATTTATTTAAATTTTCCAGTATTTTTCTGTTGATTTATTTACATGTTGCTTTGTAGTAGAGGAAAATTTTCAAGAAAGAAATGCAGATAGGACTGGTGAATATTAGTTTTAGGTGCACAAACTACTCATTATAGTGGAAATATTTTGTCTATATTTTCTTTATTAACTAGTAACTATGATAGCTGTATTTTTTCAGGTCTAGATTGTGAAATCTGTGTAGCATAACATCCTTAAGTAAACTTTGCCATGTAACATTTAGTTGTGAAAAATTTTTTTACTCATACTTGTATTCCTTTACTACTCAAACTCACATTGACTTAAATGAAAATTTTGTTCAGAAAGAAGGGTTTGAATAGAACTGTCATTGACCTCAGTACAGAATGAAAGCATGATAAAGCAAGTTAGCACAGAAGAATCTGAACAAAACCACAGCCCAAAAGAATTGCCAAATCCTCAGAGCTTGATCCTAGAAGGTTCATGGAGAAGCTCTTTCCTGAAGTCATTGGGATGTGAGCCTTCCCTGCACTTTGCTGAGTCAGACCTTAATAAATCACTCAACACACTTTGCAGAGATCACCTATGGGGTGAAAGGCAGCAAATGTTTAAAAGGATTAATATAAACATTATAATATATCAAACAGAACTTATTTTTACATTCAGGCAGCTATGAAAATAATACTGTCACTTTGATAAGTGTATTGGTTAGTTAAAATCAGATGGGCAGCATACTGACTGCTATAATTTGATTTTACTAAGTAATATGAATTTACATAATGCATAGTCCGAGAATCTACCAATATAGATTCAAATTAAAATTGTTGGGTTTATGTAATGATCTTTGCTTAATATGTTTTTGTAAGTAGTAACAAAACATGTAAAATTGTCTTACTAACTATAAAACTCATATATATCCAAACATAGCATTTAATTAGGGCATATGATGCTGCTATAGTTTAACTATGTCAAATAATTTTTTTAAAGTGTTCTTTAACCTTGTAATTGTAGAGACACTGAAGTTAGAAATGGAAGTGTTGTCTTCGCATGTGCTGGCCACAGCCAGGACTGTTCTGTGCCCTGCATACATGATGTGAGATATTTTGTCTGGGTGAACTTCTTGTGGAGTTCCATTTTATCAACTGTTTTCTCAAAAAAAAAAATTATTTTTTAATGGAAAGCTAAATGTCTTCCTTTAACTTCTAAACAAGGCATTAGCCAACAGTAGGAGTAATGATATTCACAGACATATTTGATTCTGTGTTTTTAAGGGGCGTATAATCTGTAATACTTAGGGGGAGATTTGCCAACTGCTGTGCCAAGCTGGTTAGCTTACTCTAGAACTGTACTTCGTGGAAGCTCCCATATATGCCCCCAGAGTGGTGGAAAATTAGATTAGATAAATAGACCATTGATTAGATTGTTTGGCAGTTTACTTTGCCAGAAATGATGAAAATCTGTACCATGTTTGATCTGTGCAGCCCATGAATGCTTTCTGTCTTTCATTGACAAGAGCAGAAGTTTGGGCTGCTCATTTGCTCTGTGGTAAGGCCTTTGGGGTCTATGTGAAAGAGAGTGAGAACATTTTCTTCCTGCTGCACACATAAGCAGCAGATAAGATTTTGAAAGGAAAATTCGCAAGAGTAATTTTTCATGTTTAAGCCCCTAACACAAAACTGTAGGTCTGTTTTCTTCTTGGATCACCACAGTCAAGCAGAATAAGGTGCAGTGTTTACAAAACAGAAAAATGTGTGTTTGGGCTGAGATCATAATGTCGTTTTCTTTGACAGTTTTTTAAAAAGCAGTCTATTTTAAAGAGGTGTCTAAAAAGAAAAAAGAATGGTGAAATCTCCTCTCCATCTCTTGCACTGTACTTACCTTCATGCAGATGTTGAAACAAGAATATTCACTTCTGTTTCAATGTTTCTGTCTGTTATCTGTAGGAGTAAACTAATGTTTTGGTATTCTTGTTTTATTTTGTTGTGTGTTGGTTTTTCCCCCCTACCCATATATCATGCCTGCATTTCTATACAACACAAAAATTCTGTACTTTTGGAAGGAAGTACATACTGATTTTCTATTCTGCTGCTCCACAAAATGTTTCTCCTATTTCAATGTATTTTATGGAATTAAAATGTTGCCTTTATTTATTGGCTGGTGGTAAGTATTATTTATTTTTACACCTTCTTTATAGCATAATCTTGGAAGAGAAACTGTGCTCTAAAAATTGTTATTAAGTTTTACATTTCTAGCCATGCTTTTAAGTGACATTTGTTTTAGATCCCTTCTCAGATGACATTTTCTGGGAACTAGAACCAAAAATCTAAAACTGATGTAGCCAAATCTTTGCCTGTATCTATGAGAATACCATAAATTCATCTGAAGAAACAGCCAAACATGATTGTAATTAGGATCACTGAAATATTTCCTGGACGCCTGAGGCAAAAACGAATGTAGCACAGACAAATAAATACAGTCCATTCTCTATGAAGTGTTAGCGTTGAGCTGATCTAGTGCTGATACTCATGAGGAATTCGAACGGTGCCTTTATTTAGGCCTTCTCGCAAGCAGCAAACTGTACACGGCCCCCGAAGTGCCTAGCGATCCGTGCCTCGGGTCGGTGCCTCGTGTCGGTGCCTTGGATGCCCTCCCGGAGCGGTCCCTGGCGGGATCCCGCTCCCTCCGCGCCCCGGGCCGGGCGAGGCCCTTCCCTGCGCGCCGCGGCCGCCAGGGGGCGCCGCCCCGCCCCGGCCCGCCCGGGCTGCAGGGCGGGAGCTGAGGCTGCGCCGGGATTGACGAGCGGCGCTCAGCTGGGATAAAACATGCCGTAAACTTAGCGGCACTCCCTACAATTCCTATTATATGATCATTTACTGGCCATCATTACGGGTTCGCTGTACGGAGGACCGTGCTGCAGCCTCTTCAATCCCGCACGTAGCTCCATGGCAGCGAGCCTGCCTTGCAGGCTTTGCAGCTACCATTTCCTACCAATAGTTGAGATCTTAAAGAGATAGGAAAATGAAGGAGTGATGGGGAGAGGAAGGATAGCAATTTGCAACATAGCCGTAATTCCCTTCCATATTTGCTTTCAAATAATTGTTTAAAATCCTGCTTGAAACACTCATGCAGAGAAATGTCCACATCTATAAACTGTTGTAAATTGAATTCAGTTGGGTTTTGTATAGAATGGAGTTCAACTGCATTCCCAAACTCAGTGGTTATAGATATAATTTTAGGAACATTTGCTTCTGTCTGCAGTTTGTGAAAACTCCTTCCTTACGTCTGGACTGGAAATTCACGGACAGAAAGCTGAAGTTCACATTTTGCCCCCCACATTACAACCGCTCCTTACATGATAATAAATAAATGATGGATATAATGATGATGATAACAATAACAATACTTTTAACAACTGGCGTGAAGAGCAAAGCAGACAAAGGTCTTGCTACTGGGGAATATAATCAGAAACATTTTGTGCACTTCCTGTCGTCTCATTTGAGCAGATACTTGCCTATTATGGTCTGTTAAGTTGTTGTTTTGAGGACCCTTAGAGAGTGTGGTTATGGTTTGCTGTGGCTCAGCCCAGGTACAGAGTCCCACTCTAACTGAAAGGTGCAGGCACACATTGCAAATTGCTGAAGTATGGCCTTTCTAATTAAAAATCTATGGCCTCGTTTTATTGGGCCTTCCTAGGACTGATGCTGGGCAGCTTTATATTTATTTAAAGTTTTCATGAAATAAATAACTGGCATGTTTATAATTAATATATTAATTTATCTAGAACTAGATATTGGCAAAGGAGCACAGGGAGGTTTTCACTGAGGGGTGGTGCTCTCAGCCTGGTGCTTTTATGATGCAGTAGTTTTTACTAAACATCTGAAGTCAAGGCATCTGTGATAGTTTGGACAGCTTGTGTCGGCTATTACTCTATTTTTACTATGATCCCAAGATTTTTTTCTTAAATTCAGCAACCTTTATGCTTGGGTTCCTGTTATAATCCTGCACAATAATTTCAACTAGTCAATTTAGAGAGAGTACAAGACTTCATGGCTTCAGAATTCCATCTAAGGAGATGCATCTAACAATATGGTTTTTTCCATGGTTATTTTTATCCCATTCTTTGTTAGAGAAAATATGTAGGAAAAATGTGTTTCTAAAATGTGTTCCCAACTAAGATAGTTGCTACAAAGCAGAGGCTTTTTTTTCTTTTTCTTTTTTTTAAACTCTGGAGGATGTTCATCCAAATTACAGCATTTCTTTTTTGGCATTTGTTACTTGGTAAAGAAAATATGGGAATGACAGAAGGAAAAGATGAGAAACAGGTTCCAATAAATGGAATCTCTTCAGGAGCAGTACACTTCTCACCTCTGGGTGCCACTGTTCAACTGTTTCTTGTGCAGTGACCATCTGCTTAAATGTCCAGCTCTTATTGGAGAAATATTTCCTGAAAGAAACCGTTAAAGAGATACTGCCTATATCTCTGCATAATCAAGAAGAGAGTTTCTGATATATGTCTATTAGTTATGCACTGTTCTCATATGCTTTTAACATGCTGAACAAGGAAACAGTAAACGCTCCCCATTTGTTTGGTTTATTGAGAGTAGTCTGATGGATTATTTAAAACTTTTCTTGCCTCTTTAGTTAGAAGTTGAAACGTGAATCTGGGTTTTTTTTCATAGAAATGAATACTAGTGCAGATTTATTAAGTATGCGGATTGACTGTAATAATTCAGTTGATTTAAACAAGTTTTACAATAGCAACAATGATTTGCTTTATTGCCCACAACCTACATAATTCAAAAATCTATTGACCGATACAATTTCTTTTCAAATTCTGTAGAACTTTAATATTCAGAGCAAAATTAATTGCAGTCTGTGTATTCAGCTGTTCCACCAGATTAATTATATTGTGACTATTTCTCCTAGAAACTCAGCCAGGGTAACTTATTGCTAAATGACACTGGACCTCTTCTCTGAACTGTTCTATGATTTTAAATCTAGTCAAATAAAACTCTTCTATGAATGAAACCAAGTGTGTAATTTAACTCTTTCATTACTATGAGATGTGTTTAGAACATTTTCAAAATAATAATAATAAAAATCCATTATAATAAAATTGCATTTTATGTCATGAAATGTCCCTTTTCTCAGCCAGGGGGGACACTGCTGCTGTCTTGCCCATACCTTCGATCTAGTTCTTCCTGCACCCTGCTGAACACTGCAGTCTATCAGTGAAAGCCAGCAAGCCTTTTCATATCTGCACACAGACAATGGAAAGTTCCATGATTGCCTCATAAACAGGAATGGGCTGCATTTATTTCTGTTCAGTAGGTCTATATATGTTCTATGTATGCATTTGTTCAAACTGGTGGAGGAAAAATTCAGACAAAAACATCTGTTAAAAATTAATTTCAACTTTGTCTCGGATTTGTACATTTTCTTTCTATCCAGTTTCATTGGAAAATCCCAAATAAATAGAACACTTCAAAATAAAAGAATTTAACTTTATCCTGGGAACATGCAGTTTAGGTTTTGGAAAGGGAAATGTGTAATAAAATGCTGTTCAAATGAAATTGGTGAAGCTGTAAAATACGTAAGTGGAAACTTTGAGGAAACTGGCAATGAGAAACTGGAAATCAAGCAGTAATTTAAGTTTCACACAACCACCCTTTGCATGTGTGAGTACAAAGGAGAGACTAGGAACAAGTGTGAGTCAGACCTCTCCTCTCAGGAACTGAAGGGACAGAGATTCCCAGCATCTGTTTCCTTAACTATCGCCCAGAGGATACTGGTGGTAAATCACAGTGAGTAAAAATAGAATCAGAAAAATAGCTCAAAACAAATGAGGTACTGTATTTTGCAGTACTTTTGCAGTAGATCTGTATCCAGATCAGCTTTCATCTTCGTACAAATTGGATGTGTCAGCTTACATTCACTTCTAAACAAGTTGTTATAAAATCACAAGCATGGCTAATTAGGAAGTTCCACAAAACAGCCAGCCAAATTTGATGCCAAATTTGATCTCTGAATGGGAGATTTATCCTGCTCACATATTTTAATGAATGTCCTAATGTCATTGTTACAGGGTAAGATGGCCAAACACTTTGGTAGAGTTAATCACTGCCCTTCTTATGGAGTGAATGGGCTTGCATCCAGTTGAATCAACTCTGGTCCAGCCAAGAGACTCCAGCTGGAAGAGTGAGTTTGTATGTATGAATTATTTGAGGTGCCCCATTGATGTGTATGTATTTTCCATGCCATCAGTGAAGGCTGAAGTAATAATACTTTGCCTTGAAGGGCTCTAGAAAAATTTAATTAAAGTACTGTGAGTTCTTAATCTGGAAGACATGTATAGTCTCAAGAAATTCTTATCAACCGTAAGAGTTCTGAGTTTATGCTCAAACATCAAATGTGTAATATAATGTTTTACCTATTACTGAAGGTTGAGATATTTTAAAAAATATCAATGTGGAATCACCATGTCTTCAGTATTTCCTATTTTCTGTAAATAACCTTGTTTTAGGTATGGAAATATGATGTGACTCAGACTTCTAAAGAAAATCCAAGCCTTTTATTTTAATAATACATTTCTTTATGTGTAATTATTATGAGATACCAATGGAATCTGTAATACTCCAGTAAATAATAGTTACAGGTTTTAAGAAATACAGCAGTTTTAATGAAATAGATTTCCAGTTAAAAGAAGTTAGCAATACTTAGTGGAGTTGATCCAGCAAGTTGTCATTGACAACTCTTATTGACTACCTTCATAATATACTATTGTCAAGAGAGAATAAAAACTTTGTCTTCTTTTAGTATTTTTTCTCCTCATATTTTGATATGTACCTTTTTAGACTTGTTTTATTCATAATAAAGATAATTTAATTTTATTTCCAACACAAAATACTTGAAGAAAAGCCTTTTCTCTTAGAGAAGTTAATATTTTTAGTAGAAATAGCCTTTTTTTTTTTTGTGGTTGAGGAATAAAAGATAAAACAAGTAAAACAATAATAATCTGGCAAAAAAGAAAGCCCAATCATATTTGCAATAAGTACTAAATATAAACCACTGCTGATTCCAAGCTGCCAAGCAGAAAATAAAAAGCTTTACAATGAGGAGCACCTAACCTATTCTCTCCTATTGGTGTTATATAGAGAGAATTTGATCTAAATAATTTTCACAAACAATGCAATAACAAATTAGCAACAGTGGTGTTTGAGATTATTTAATTATTTGAATCTTTAATTACCCAGAAATATAATTCTGAAAAAAAAATCTTATTATGGGATTCTGAAACTGCCAAGCTTAATGATGTGATTCTCATCTAACCATAAGTATTTGTTGTTTATAATTACTTTCCTCTTTGCTCTATTGGACGTTTAGTCCGCTGTCCATGTTCTGCCGTTTATCACAGTCACCTTACTAAGGCTGTTTCCACAGCCCCACGTTCTTATGCCATGTGCTGTTATGCAAACACTAGCACTGACACTGAGACTTTCCTCTTAAAGAATTTGTGAATAGACTTCCACAATGATTAGTTGTTGTTGTTTTACCCACCACACCCTGTGGCTTTGATGTATCGCATTGAATAACCAAGAAAAGATTACTGAATAATACTCAGAAGTCCCCTTGATACATTGCTGATCCAGCTCCATTCAGTCCCTTGTGCTTACATCTGTTTGTGACATGATCATTTCTGTGGCTTTTTTCCAGTAGTGTTTGAGTGATGTAGTGTGGTGAGTGCACCGGCTGCTTCAGGTGCAGATGGCATTTTCCTTGGTGCCTTTTAATGCCATTTGGCATTTGTTTTTTATTCCGTGTGTTGACTCATTCATTCAGGATATTTAGTGACTAAAACACATCTGATTTGGTTATTGAACATCATACATGTTTTGTCTCATATCTGCTGCTGAGAAAAAAAGTGAAAGACCATGAGAAACACATGAGGCAAAGACGGCATCAAGCAAATTAAGTGATGTTAGAATTTTTTTCTTCTCTATACTTAGTTTTCTTGATTTAAAAACAAAAAAAAAGAACATTATGTACATGATATATACTTTTTTGGTATATTTGAGATGTATTAATTACCCCAAGCATCCCCCACTAAAATAATAGCAGCAGTTTTTATTAGCAATGAGGGGATAACCCTAAGAATTTAAGGCCAGTACTAATTGCGATGTGCAATTTGCTGTGGCTTTCAAAATAATTATACTAAGCTAAATTATTTTTCTGTGCTTTCTCCCACTGATCATGTAAATAGCAACCCATTTATTTATTTATGCTGCCTGTTTTGCCATTCAGTCTCTGCTACTGTAACACTAGAATTTGCTGATTCATTCAGTAATGTTTTGCGACATCCATTTTCACACTGCATTTGGTTAAAAACCCCATCTGGCTCTGCATGACTGGGAAGCTCTGCTCACAGCTCCAAAATCAAGAGCTATGAAATGACTAAACTTGTCTGCAGATTGTTTAGTCACTGGAGGCAAGATTTAATGAAACTGTTGTCTGTTGTGTCAAAGGAGCCTTTGTAAGCAATGCAGCTCATTATTTCTTGTCCTAAATGAGTGTCTACATTTTAGAAATAGTCTTAAGTATTTTTGAATTAGATTTCTGTGTGTATGTGTAGAGAAAGTAAAATATATGTAAAAAATTGAATTTTTATATGCCAAAAAAACAAAAAAACCACAAATGTAATATAAAACCATGATACTTTCTGGAAGATGCGTAGGCTAATGGAAGTTGGATATAATCTTAATACAAAACAGAATGATTGATTTCTAGAAACTCAGATAGAAAAAAAAGCAAAATATCTGTTTATATGATATTGTAGAGAGAGCATTTTTGATTTAGATGAGCAACAGGGTTAATACTGATTTTAAAGGACTTGCAGTTCCCCTGCCTTCCTACTGGGTCCTCTGCTGCAGGTGAGCAGGAAATTGATTATCCTAAAATGTGGGAGGATTTTGATCTGGTTTTTAGTAAAGACTGTAGCTCAGTTGCATGTACAAACAAAGCCATAATCCTTTCCAAGAATCAGGAGTTTTGATGTGAACTTACTTGGAAAAAAATTGTGACATAGAAAACAGAAGCCAAACTCTGTTCAAAATGTTTTATTTCTCTTGGAGCTTAGTTTTAGGCTTTCTTCCTTTTGAGCTGAATTATTAGCACAAATAATAATAAAATAATTACATTTCTATATACATATTAATTTCACCTGTGCAGAAAAAAATGATGGGGATTGGCCTAACAGTAGGAGATACTGGAAAAATCAGCCTGCCCTGCTTGTTAATACCAGTGGGAAGAGGAATAATACCAGAAGCAGGACCTGACATAGCAGTTCACTCTCAAAAGAGATGTTCCCCTCCTGTGCCCCATGGCAACTTCTTCTCTCCTTGCTTCAGTCAGATTTTCTAATGCTTACTTTGTATCAGCTGAAGTGCTTATCCATGTCTCTGTAATTCAGGATCACTTCTGATGAGGAATTGTGTGTTGCAAATAGTTGGATGGCCTTGATGGGGCATCAAATAATAAATGCCAGAGCTGCTAGGAAAGAGGAGTCAGGATCATGCATCCGGATGGAAAAGCTGAGGGAAGGAAACAGGGAGATGAGCAAAGTCTGTGGGGCAGAGAGGAGACAAGATTTCTGGTTTTCTGCTAGATATAGTGCTAGGATTCTAGATTCTCCCATCTTGACTTCACTGTCACATAAGAGTTTGTATAGCAGTTATTTTTTTTCAGCAAGTTGATGCAAAAGGTACTTAAAGCTATGGAAGTAATGCATGAAAAAAATATTTAGTTGTCTAACACCAAATCCTACAGGCCATATTCTGTTTTGAAGTAGATTTTCTCCCGGCTTCAGTTTTTCTGGCAAGTTTTCAAGAATAAGTAGAAACTGCATATAAGTGTCAGTTTTGGTCAGTAGGCAGTATTTTGTAGAAATACATAGGTAGAAAACATGGAGAAAACCTAGTTTGAAAAAGGTGCAGCTGGAAGTCCCATCTCTAAAAAGGCAAAGTGGTTTTGTGTGTGGTGTTTTCTTGTTAGGAAAAAGAAAACCTTGTGTGTACTTCTTTCAGTTTTCACTTGATTTTTAAAAGTTTGCCTTTGAAAGGAAAAGCAGAAAGCCTGCAGTCAGTGATCCTTACATTCCAAAGGTGTGTCCTTTTATCCGCACAAGGTGATTTTGCACAATCATTCCACCTCCTAGGACTTTGTCCTCTTGAGAGCTGACTCTAAATTACAGCTACTTTACACTCAGCTAAGAAATTTTAATTTCTTCTTGTTCAATAGGCATGCTTATTTGCTGCACATTACTAAAACTTTTTATTTGAACCTGGATTCCCTCCTGAGCTTTCCACAGCATTCTTTGCTATCACACTGGTGATATTCATAGTAATTTGTTCTAACCAAACTCTTGGAAGATAAAGAACCATTAGTCAGTTTACAGATGCAAAATGGAGACATATAGAAAAAACCAAAAGAATCTACTAGTTCTAGGAACATGGCTTGACAGTAGTGTCTTGGTTTTTTCTGAGTGTTGTATAATAGCACTAGTAATATAGTGGAACTTTAAGATTCCTGTCCCCGTTAATTCCAATTATTCTTGTCATGCATGAAGAATACACATTTGGTGATCACTTAAAAAATTCCTTTGAGTTGCTTGCCCAATGTGTAAGTAGTGTATAAGTCAATAATAACTGCTAATTCTGTAGGACAGTTTTCAGGAAATCATCTCTTCTGTTTTCACTAATTTTTAATTCTTTTAATTAATTCATACTTTAGCCCACATAATGTAACATATACTTCTGGTTGTGGCAAAGAGTAAAAAATAGCTGAAGAAAGAGATGCCAAATAGTAGAGGAGAGCTTTATGAAACATCAACCCAGGCATCATTAAAGTGGCTATTTGTTTCATGGCTAACTTTAATCATATTAAGTAGACAACCTGATTTGAGATGACTTGTGAGGTCCTGAAGGTATTTCTGGAAATATCAGATTGAATTCTGTCACATTCGATCTGGCTCACTAAAATGAAAGATAGTGACAATCATAGTGGCTGGACTCCAACGTGCTGAAGTTGCTCTGCACATGAATTTTCACTATAACTTCACATGGAAAATACACCTGCACCCTTCTGCAGTGAATGAAACAGTCTAAAAAATCTATAAAAATTCTAGCACAGACCAGCTCCAAACTGTGCAGCCTGACAAGGACCCAGTGGAACATTTTTTCCAAAGCTCTTTTCTTCCAGTTCTCATCATCCTCTCTTGTTCCCAGTTGAAATTGTCATTCTCTGTGCTTTTCAGGATGTTTCTAGGTTTTACAGTGACTTTTGCTTTAGTTTTGTGGTGGTCTTGCAAGCTCAAAGCCTTGTTCAGCTGCTAAGGGATGATACTTTTCACTGAATAGCAGCTGTATCTGTCTCTGTGTGTCATGGTTTATCAACGTGGCTGCTACCTGTGGACTCTCTCATGACAACTGTTCATTGTTGGTGAAATCAAAGTTGGTGGTTGAAACAGCATGTAGATTTTATTTCTATTTGGCTTCTGTTTAATTGGTTTTCTCTATGCATACACAAACTGTAAAAAAATCTATTTATTTCAACCAATCACAGACAGAATCCAAAACAACCCACAAAGGACATTTGGGTCAAACAGTTTCTTTTATCTGTCTATTTGTAGTGACTAAATATTGCATGAATGTGCCTTGCAGGAGCTGTTAGTAGACTGATGGTTGTATCTGTCCTGGATACAACAAATGTGTGGAACTCTGCTGGCCATGTTCAGTAAGAACAGGTCTGGTTTAATTCAGAAGATTAGTACAGGATGTAAATGGATGTTGAATTTGATTCACTGTGGTTATTAGGTGTGTAAATATGAAGAAAATAGAGTCTTGTGGAAAAAATATTAACAGTTACAAATCAAAATCATTATTTCCACTGGGCATTTCTCCAGTAGGTATTTTCTGAAGTGTTAATAATGTGCAATTAATTCTAGGAATGAGCATGTGCACTCTTTTTTATCAAGGTTTTGAATGTTTGTGAAAACAAGATCTTTTCAGTTCTTTACAAGACACTAGAAGGTCTGTCTGCTTTTAAGGCTTGTGTTCTCCTCCTGGGAGTCCAAGTGAGGGTAAACTTCAAAGTTTGCTGAGTATTCTGGTGACTTGGACCAACTCTGTCTCTGGATCCACACATTGTGGATGCAGATTTTACTAGTTCAATGCCTTATTGTAATATATAACACAACATTTTGTCAGGCACAAGCTATGTGCAGAAGATGTATTTATATGTTTTTCTTAAGATGTGAAGCCCCATTTCTTAATTCTCTCTAAGCTGCAGAATAATTGTTTAGTCCATCTACAAGCTAGTGCACCTGTAGTTAACTGGACTAGTAATTGGCTAGGATGGGATATTTTATGGGAAATGATAGAAATGTTGAAAGCAAATGACTGGACAACTTTTATTCTTGCTTTTCTTTGAGCAAGGATATGATGATTATGTTATTTTTAATAGCATGCCTATACAGTCAGCACCCTAACTAGGCTCAGAATCTGTCCACTAGTATCCAAAAATATATTTTTCATTTCCTACTGAACTATTTTAATGAAATGACATAGAACATCTTTACAGATGTGTAATAATGGAAGGGAGTTTTCTGTATTTTTAAAGGAAATATTCAACAGCTGTGATGTAAAATTGGTTATTTCCTGGCAGTTAACACTCACGTTTTACATAATAAGATTTGTTTTCCTAGCAAACTGATGCCTTGCTACTGTAGGATTAAAATTCTAAATCATATCAATGAAATGCCTGTTTCCATTTTTAATTGTTGAAGTCAGAAAGGGAATAAAACTGCCTAATTGCAAATGCATTTGGATTTAAATTTTAAGGGAAAGCTGCCATTTTAAATAAATTCAGTAACTCCTGGGAGCCAAGACAATTTTCAAAAGATAATAAATTTGGAAAAAACCCCCAACAACCAAGCCTCAAGTGGTGTATATTTATAAACAGGAAAATCATTTTCAATTGAAGAGTGGTCTCTAGAGATCACTACACTTCCACAGTAAAACAATTCTCAGCTTGAATCCAATCCAATTTCATAGCTTTCTACTGTCCTATCATTGTGCCCTGATCAGTTAAGATGCTAATTATTTCCCCTTTGATCATATCATCCAGTTCTGATGATATCAAAATAAATCTTAGTGAATAAACATATCATTATTGGACATTTGGCATCATCAGGTGGCAAGGTTCACTTTTGCCTCCTGTTCACTTTTAGAGTTATTGTTGAAGTACAGTAGAAGTCCTTTGGCGTTGTGATGCAAATGGTATCTTTTGTGTAAATGCTGTACACTTTCTTTCAGGAAGTAAAGGAGAAAAAGAAACTCTTCATGCTATTAAACTGGCTTTTTAAACTCTAATTTAACCTTTACAAAACAAAAACCACAAAGCTAAAATGTAGTTGTGTTAGAAAATATTCACCTAGATTTCTGTATTGATTCTTTTTTTACAGGCAAAGCCAATAGCATATGGTTACAAAATGTATTCATTAGCCCATAGCATGTTTTAACAGTCTTCCTCTTCCCCCGGTTCCTTTTTTAATGGTTACAATACAGTATTTACTAAAAAGCAAAGGACTTCATCTTGTCTGTAACATAAATATTAAATTTGGTGTTACAGGAGAGGTGATATTTATTTTAAATTTTTGTTGCTTTTCTGGCAAAAATAATAGTAGAGAATCAGAACCCTGATTTAACTGTTCTTGAATGTCAAGAGTGTGTGCTTTAGAAAAAAGAAACACCTTTAGGCACCAGAACAGTAGGTTAGATTCTCATTTTATATTTATAACTCTTTAATAGTGTTGGACGATATATAAAGAACTTAAGCAGAGAACAGTTTATGTTTGTATTCACCTTTGAAGTCTTTGGGTTGACATACTAACATAGAGAAAAAGCCAGTAGTAAATGCCTGAGGATGCATTTTTGAGCAGAGGTAAAAACAGGAGTATACAGGACAAGCTATTTGTGTTGCAGAATGGACACTAAAGTGATATGAAAGTAGGAGTTATTTTGGAGCCTGATACAAAGTCTTTGGAAAGAAAAGTATAATATCTTTGATTTTGAAGTGTTTCAGATTGGCAGCAACTTCCAGTTTTAAAGTCTCATTTAAATCACAGTACCATCAGCCAAATGCTTTCCTAGCATTGCTGAAACATTGTTTCAGCACTGGTTTGTAGGAGAAAGAAACCACTTACTGAACCAGTGAGACCACTTCCAGAACATTTTAGTTTTACAGGAAAAAGAAAATAGATACAGGATATTGAAAACAATAGGCCCAGCAGCTTTTTGTTGGGAGAAGCTTGACAATAATGGGCTTTGATTTAAATGATCATGCAAAATTAGTTTATCTTTCTTTAGGAAATCTAAGAAAACAAGGAAAATGCTACTGGAGTTTCATCTGTTTTTTTTTTTTTTCATTGTATTTATGAGGTCAGATTTATGATGTGAGTCTTTGTATCAGCTGTGTAACTGTGAATATGAATGTGCTCTACCCAAATATTGCTTTAAACTATAGATTTTTATCTTATTAAAATCCATTTATTAAGAGATATTTGTCTGATCTCAGATGAGATATGGACTACGTAACAGATCCCCAGAGACAAATTAAATATTGTGAAATCTTAGAATTTTTTTTGCAGATATTTAAATTTGTGCATTGTTTTAATATTGAATGCTGTGTATAAGTGAATATTATGTTCTGAGGAAAATAGAATTTGGGAACCCTGATTGTATCAGGATTTGTCTCTTCTAATATGAATATAGGTTCTACCAAGGCTTTTGTTTCATTATACTCTTCCCTAAGCACTTCCTCTTGGCTTTTGCTGGAAATAGAATACCAGGCTACCTTTGTTTTGACCTGCCATGGCTATCCTTATTATCTGCCTGGAAAAAAGCAAGCATTCATATGGGGTATTTTCCAGGGAAACTCAAAAATCAGCACATTCAATGGGAATAACACTTTGTCCATAAAGATGTCATGATTCTCAATATTATCCACCTAGTGTTTTTATGTCCTATAATTAAAAGTTTGAGTTTGCTTACATGTATATAAATATATGAGTGTATTTGCATGCAACTATTTACATGTGTATACACACAAATGCACACATATAAAACATTCTTATCACTGATTTAATCTGTGATGGTTTGACCTTAAACATTTATGCTTCTTTAAATCATTCATAAAGATGTGCATGAAATTGCAATGTGAGTATCTCCATTGGCTTCAAACAAGCTCTCATATTTTGCTGAAGCAGGCTATGACTGTGTACACTGTGTATTATTGTTTAAGTGACCAACTATTAGTCATCATTTCATATGTACTGAATCCAACTTCTTAAAAGTAAAAATATCAAAGAAATTTTCAGTTGAAAATTATCAAACATTTCTGAAAAACTTTATGATGCAACTTCCATGAAATTCATCTGAATTCCTTCCCTTACCAACAGTTTGTTCTGCTAGAAATGTTTTTTTTAAGTAATAGATCTGCACCTCTTTAGTTAATGACCAGATGGCCAAATCTTAGAATTTTTGGGTTTTTGGGACAGGATTCACTTCAGGCACTTTTGTAAAATATGGTACTTGGACTATTTCTTCAGGCATCCTGGGATAAGACAAGCACTTCCCTGGGTTGACTACTGAATGAAAGCAAGCTTTAGATCTAGTTAGATGAGTAGAGGAAGTCTGTTTAAGAATGTTGCTTTTAGGTTTTCTTATGTTTTCCTTACAATGTCAGAGAAACAGATAATAATTTGGTGCATGAGTGTGTGTGTATGTGTGTGTGTGTGTGTGTGTGCAGCTCTATGTTTGCTGATAACTGTGGCACTTCATAGCATCCCCATGTCCAGTGGGGGATCAGAGCTGCTGGATGCAGTAGGAAGACTTTCAAAAGAGAAGGCCAGTACTGAAATCCCTTATTCACAAGCCTGGTCTGTATTTGTTCAAGACAAAGAGATTCCATCATATAAATTTAACCAAACTGCCTGCAAATGTCAAGCCACTGTCATTTCACTTGTCACTGAAACTCATAATTTCAGTTTCAAGCCCATAGTATCTTTCAGAAGATATAGCCACATAGTTGCTCAAAGTAGTTGCACATTATTACAGAAAGGAACAAAAGAAAATACTTAACCTATTTTGGACTGCTGGAGCAGGTGTTGTCTGCATCCAACACTAGAATCCCCAGGGAAAAAAGTAATCTCCTCTGAAGTAAGTGTACATCTGCCTACTGCTTCTCCTGCTATGATAGATAGTTACAGGAAATAAACTGACTCAGCAATGATACGATGATTCTCACTCCCTTCTCTACTCCTGCCACTTCCTCCTATTTAGAATTAGTAGATGGATACTGTGATTAAACCCACTGTTTAGATACAAACTATAACACTGATTAAATGGATTGTTTTGCCAAGGGAGATGTAGCTGAATTGCCCATTTTTCATTCAAATGTTCAAGCTTAGAGAAGTAGCTTCCAGCTCTAAATATATTGAATCACCATTAACCCAATGAAGGGGGTAGGGATACAGATATACCCTTCTTATTAGATGAGCAGAGTTTCTTGGCTGATAATTTGAACAATTAACTTGCAGTTTTTATTTAGATCCTTTTAAAATTTGATTCCACATGACAAGGTGTTGATTAAAATCGCAACAACAAGTATTCAAGATAGAGATGTTGAAGTGTTTGTACAGGTCTGGAAAAGTCCCATTACACAGATGCTATGCATAAGTAACTGGTTGAAAAAGCAAAGGCAGAGACACTCTCCAGAAATCAGGCTCACCAGAGTTATTAGTTGTTAACAGTTGGAAAGAAGCTACTTCCCATAAGGATCAGTAATTGAACCCTGTTCATTCCACGCCGTACAATGATCATGACTTACAAGTAAAGTAAAAAGCTTTGAGAACAGCAGAAAATGGACAAACAATCTAAGAGTGCTGAGTTTTGCTATGTGGAATGCATTTGGGAAGAAATTGCTTTGAGAACAAGATAAAATATCTAAATGTTTTATTTGTATCTCTGTTTATTTCCTCTTTCAGTTTGGGTTTCTTTAGTAGATAACAACTTACAATGAGAATTAAACTGATGTATTTGTGCTTATTCATCATGAGGTTTCAATGTAACCCTCCAGATTTATAACAGCTTTTAAATGGCCTCATAGAGTTTTAAGGCTAAAAGAAATGCTTATGATTATCTCGTTTGACCATAGACCGTTTCCCCTGGTGATTCCTCATTGATTCTGATGACCTGGGGCTGAACGACAGTAAATTTTATAGAAAGATAGTAGTAACAGAATGTGAATAATTTTCACATTTTATATTTCACATGATATTCTCAAAGCACCTTGTATTGTTTTTGCATACCTGAATATTTCCATTGTCTACTGCTGAATACTTAAATACACAAAAGGGTTCAAGGCTTACTTCATAATTTGCTGTTTTATCTATTCATAGGTGTTGCAGTTCTTGGTACATAATAGCAAGTGACTTTGTTCAAACGGAAACAAATCTAGATGAAAAGTGATACAAACCCTTGCTGGTCCTACCCAACACTTTCCTCAAAATAATGCCTCCATTAAAGTTTTTAGGTGGGTGGTGTGTTTTCTAACACTTTTTGTGAGATTTCAATAGGCAAACTACCTGAAAGGATATCTGTCTTAAAATAGTGTTATACAAAAAAATAAACAAACCTTCCTCATATTTAAAGTATGTGGTATAGACACCTGGGGGCTTTTAGGAGTAGCAAGAAAAGTGATGAGTGTAATAGCCAAATATAAGCTGAAATTAATTGTGCTGATAATTGTGTAGCAGCAATTTATCCGTTTGAACCTGAGTGTTTCATACTTTTAGTGGTTTTGTGCTAAGGATATCAAGCTAGAAGCCTTAGAAATGAGTACATTTGACTTTGTCATAGATACAGGAGATGGGGAAAATGGCATTCCAATTTACATGGAACATGAATGAATGTGCTTATTTTATGAGTGAAGTTCCCAGTAGTGGGGAGATTCTTGAAAGCAGCAGCGGTGACAAATGATTTTGGGTTTGATATTGTTTTTAGAGTCTTAGGAAGGTCATAAGTTAAGAATAAGTTCTGTTTAAGTCAGAAAGAGAATATTAATATGTATGTTGGAGTCATATTGTCCTCTTATGACTGGCTTAAAGATGAGGAACCTGCCTCTACAAGGGAAAGTAAAAGTCTTCTTTCCTAAGCTCAGGCCTCTGTTCCTTGACTTGAGAGATAATGATATCAGTCTCAACTCTTCTTCAGATGTGTGTCTGTGTGTCTCAGAGTAAAATATTTAAAGAAAATATAGCTGCAAAAAGTAGTTTCATTAATTAAGTAGGGAAAGCCCTATACAAGATGACCAGTACTAGTTGGACAGTAATCCTCAACACCGAGAAAGGAGAATGTTACTTACATCTTCAAAAATGAATTTGCCATTTCTGCTTCACTAAGAGGTCATAGCATGATGCAGCAGAAGTAATTCCTTTCCTCTCCATCACAAGTGGTGAAAAGAGAAATTTCCCCAAGTAATGCTTTTTGTACAGCCTCATGGTCTTTGTGTCATAGATCTACGCTAAGTGAAATGTTTCTTTTATTTATTGCTTGAAGCAGAGCCTATTACAAATTGTATTTTCTTCTGAAGTAAGTGAATGAATGCAGAGATTCTGGCACATTATCCACTGATATGAAAGGGAAGGAAATTCATGGTTTAATTGTTTATTACCGTATTGCTTGCTGGTGTTTCAGCTGCCCATAATGATTGTCATTTGCTTTCTCTTGACCAGGCAGCTAATTAATAAACTTTCCATAAATATTTATTGACTCCTGAGTTATATGTGAAATTCAACTCAATCCAAAGATAATTTTTAAAACTGTGCATGCTTTAGGACTTAACTGTAAACTAAGCAACAGAGCTTAGCACACAGTGTGTGCTAATCCCACTCTGATTGGAAGCTGTAAATTTTCATTTCACCACTGCTGGGTCAGTTTGAGTTCAGTTATGCTGCAGAATGAGGCAGTTTACACATTGCATTACCACTGCATGCTAAGTCCTTCTTTCAGTAGTGAAGAACTGATTGCTATATTTCATTTGTTGAGGTAGAATCTCAATTAATATGAAAATCCTGTTCTGTTAACAAGGTAGAAATACAATTTTGGGAAAATAGTTAAGCAACTAAATTGAGATAATGATAATTTAACATATATTTTATATTTAATAATATTAATATTTTAATATTAACAATAAGAATTTATAAGGCACTTCAAGAATTTGTGACTCCTAGTAACATGCTTTTTAAGGGTTAGTTTGAAATTCAAAAGCCCCTCTGGTTACTTGTATATAACTGAAAATAGACTTCAAGAATTTGTGACTCCTAGTAACATGCTTTTTAAGGGTTAGTTTGAAATTCAAAAGCCCCTCTGGTTACTTGTATATAACTGAAAATAGATTTTAACCAGTATTTATGATTTTTTTGAAAAGTGTCTATTAGATTTATTTTCATTTTAGTAACATCTGTAGCAAATTTAAAAATTCATGCAAGAAAGACAAATCACTTTCTAAAACTAAAAATGCATTGCTGGTGATGCATCATTGTCTTTTATACCTTTGTCATCATATCTCACAACACTAGTACACAAATTTGTGCACTATACAGAGGGTTTAGTAAACATTATTTTTCAGTGATTTATGAGTTGCTCTTTTTTGCATGATTCTGCAGAAGAAAGAACCTGCTACCTCTTCCAGTGAAATTCAGAGCATGCCTTCAGTAGCAGGAACAGCTCATATGCAAACAGGAGCTCACAGCTGAGTTTAGAGGGTGCTGAGCAGCAGTACCAAGTCTAGCTGGATGCCAGGATCTAACAGTGTATCTCAGGAGTCTCTAGTGGGCCCAATACTGGTGCATGTCCTCATTCATGGTGTGAATTATTAAGAAGAGCGTACTCTCAGCAAGTTTGCTGCTGACATCAAGCTGGGAGGAGTGGCTGATACAGCAGAGGGTTGTGCTGCCATCCAGAGGGACCTCAACAGGCCAGAGAAACTGCCCCACAGGACCCTCATGAAGTTAAAGATAGGGAAATACAATAAATAAAGAGAGGGGGAAATTTCCTGGTATGAATTAGCCCATACAGCAGTGTGTGCTGAGGACCAACCAGGTGGAAAACAGCTGTGTAGAAGAGAACCTGGGGATTGGGGTGGACACCAAGTTGAGCATGAGCCAGCCATGTGCCCTTGCAGCAAAGATGGCCAGTGGCACCCTGGGCTGCATTGGAAGGTGTGTTGTCAGCAGATCAGGGAAGTGTTCCTTCCCCTCTACTCAACATGGGTGAGGCCACACCTGGAACACTCTGCCCAGTTCTGGGCTCCCCAGTTCCAGAGAGACATGAACATACTGGAGAGAGTCTAGCAAAGGGCCACTAAGATGATTATGAAACTGGAGAAAAGGCTGAGAACAGGGATGTTTAGCCTAGTGAAAAGAGGGGTTGGGCAGATTTCAGCAGTTTATTTGAATATCTGAAGGGAAGATTTAAAGATGGAGCCAGCTTTATTTCAGTGGTGTCCAGTGACTGGACAAGAAACAATGTGCACAACAGGAGCTGAGGAGACAAGAGGGGTTTTTAATGTGTTAGTGATGGAACATTGTCCCACAGTGTCCAGGGACATCGCGGAGTTTCCCCCTTGGAGATACTCAAAAGCTGTCCTGGGCAACCTGCTGTAGGTGACTCTGCCTCAGGAAGGGGGTTGGACAAGATGATCTCCAAAGATCTCTTCCAACTTCAGTGGTTCTGCATATGAACTCTTACAGTTAAAATTACTCAAGAAAAATGACTAAATAACATAAAAACCCTTACTGCCAAAAATGGGGTTAACTTTGATGAATAACTATTATGTTGCTTTACCATGTGTTCTGACAGAGTAGTGTGCATGGAATATGATGTGTTCTGAATATTTATTGACTTTAATTTCTCATGTTGTGCCTGGGTGGTTTCTGTTGGTTTTTTGGTTTTTTAAAATTTTTTGTGGTTTTTACTGGCATGACACTGCCTTGTTGCAATAGGAAAGTCAACAGAGGAATAACAAATGAGCTAGAAATTGTGCCTGAGTTGCTAGAATTTCATCATTGTGATAGCAGTCTCCCTCAGCTGAGGATTTAGTGCTAAGCATCAAGAAGCATTCTTAGCAAGATAAATATTTATAGAGCAATCTCCATTATTACAGCTGATGAACAATGCCAGCTGAAAACCATGTATACCCTTGGTCTGAGTCATGACTATAGTTTAACTTCTGTCTGCTGCTGTTTGAACTGTTTGAAGACAACCAACCACACCCATTCTGGTTAAAGAAATACAGTGAAGAAAAATACGTCCAACTTTTTCATATTCTCTTTTCTGTTCTGTTTGGAAGCTGGCAGAGATGTTATACTTACATGCAGAGAGCTTCATAAAAACCAGCCTTATTTTAATTCTGCCTGGCTGGTTCTTGGTTTAGAGAACCTGGAGGCCAGATGCTGCAGGGTGGGTAGACATCCTGGCAATAAGCCAGCTTTATAAACAAAGAAAAGTGCTCTGCAGAGAATGGAGAGCTGGCTTTCCAAAGTTTGGGGATAATTTCATCAATTTGCAACCAAAGCATGACCAGGGATAGTTACCATGTACTTCTGTTACAACAAATGAAAGAGATAATAATAGTCAGCTGCAATATTCTTATTCAAAACCATGAGTAACTGGAAGAATAACAAGTCTGAATTTGGAGGAGGAACATGGAGGGATTTAGGTGCTGCTAGATATTAGCTGACTCATTGGTACAAAGGCCAGTCATAGGTCCCCTTTAATACCTTGTCCTTCCTTACAGTTATTGAGACCCATCATTTCATTAGAGTGAGTCACTTCTGAGGAGAAGAGGTCACCGTAGGCTTGCTACCACACTGCTGAGAGGAGGTAGAGGCCGAAATACACTAGTTGTGATGGTTAGATGTGACTAAGTGCCTTGGTTTGTGAGAATATTACCTTGAGCTGTCAGGAAAAAAAGGCAGTTTAGCTATGGCACATGAAATAATCTGAAGGCCACTTAAATTAAAATAAAATGTAGAAAGCATCAATTTTTACAATCCCCCAAACAGACAGAATGGTTTCATTACTTTGAGGTATCTGCCAGGAAAAATGAATGATTTTACAACTATGGTAGGTCCTTCTCAATAAATTTTCTTTTATATTTATGGTTTATGATGAAAATGTGTGAGAAAAATCTAGTTTAAAATACTGTTTAATGGATGTTATTAAAATAATAATAGGCAAACAAACATATTTTTAGGAATAGTTTGGTGATCAAACTGAACTCTTAATTAGCTGTGACTGAATCTTTTAACCTTCATGTCAGGTCAAAAGCTGTCAAAACAAATGAAATTGATGCAAGAAAAACTTGTTTTCTTTTTTTAGTCTCATGTCAGAGCTTTGAACTTATTTCCTTTAATCTAAGGCCCTAAAAATCTACTTAGTGTTATAACACAAGTCTTTATGTAACTGGTCAAGGACACAACTATCAGTTCTGCTCTGAAATAATTTACAAAGAAGATTACTTAGTATACGTGATAAAATTGATCTAGTGATGTTGCTGAGAAATGCAGAGACTAGATAAGTTTCCTTGCGACCCTCAACTTAAGTTTCTCCAAATTCCACTGCAGTTACCTTAGCACTCATTTTCCTTTCTTCCTTCCTTAACATAGCCTCACACTGAATTGAGAAAAGCTTACATAGAACAGCCAGATGAAGAGCTTTGATTTCTGCAACTTAAAATAGAATGTTTGATCTTGCCAGAAGGTACAGATTTGAGAGCTGTGATATCATTCCACCAAGTGTATTGTGTGCATACACTGTCTAAACATTCACATGGTACAGGAGAAGAATGCTTCCATCTAACTGAATAAACAATCATTCTCATTTTTCCTAAATGTGTTGCCATTTCTTCGTCATTGTTTTACATCTCTCTTATGAGGAAAGGCTGAGAGAGATGAGCTTAGTTAGCCTGGAGAAAATATGGCTGGGAAGGGATCTTACCAATTTATTTAACTATCTCGAGTGTCAAGAGGATGAGGCCAGGCTCTTTTCAGTGGTGCCATAACAGGCACAAACTGAAACACAGGAAGTTCTCTCTAAAGATGAGGAAAACCTTCTTTATTTTGAGGGTGTCTAGGCACTGGATTAGGCTGTCCAGAGAGGCCATGGAGTCTCCTTCTCAGGATATATTCAAAACTTGCCTGGACATGATCCTGTCCAACCTGCTGTAGGTGAACCTGCTTTAGGAGGAGGGTGGACCAGATGATCTCCAGAGGTCCTTTCCAATGGTAACCAGTCTGTGATTCTGTTTTCTTCAGGAACTTAGCCTTCTTAGGTTAGTTGTTCCTAAAATTCAGACAAAGAAGAGCTTCCTTAGGCACTGAAGGCAGTAGGGGTGGCACAGGCAGTGGTTGTTAGCTGGTACAGCCATGACTGAGATTTTTCACTTTTTGCTCCTGTGGAAAGCCATCAGTCAAAGGGGGAGTCACTCATCTGGAGCATTGTGGGTAAGCTGAGAGAACACAAACTGATTTTATGTACTCATGACTTCCTGGGTTTGGGGTGAGCATTCTACTTCATCTTCTGTGAAGACAGACTGTCAACAAGCACAGGAAAAGTTCATGTGGTCCATAGTTCCATAGTGCATAGGCTTCAAAGCTCTTGTTTTACTTGGAGAGTCCTACTTGTAGCTTCCTACTAATCTTGCAAATTCTACTGATGTGCCTGTTTATTTGGTACTTGCAAAAATACATCAACCGTATCGGCTCGACCTCACCAGGAAATAACACTCTCCATTTGATGTATTTATGGAAGAGAAAAATGCTAAAAAGTTAGTCAATGACAACACTAGCATCTACATTTCATTTGCAATCTTTTAAATCCATGACATTTACTTCCTGGCAAGAAATGAGGGAAGTAGCATGTGACCCAAATCAGGACAGAGTTTACTAGCTACTCCAGTGACTTGTAACCTAGAGATTCAGGACCATGTTATCTTTATATCAGAATTAATTAAAGTAAGACAATTCAGCATTTTTTTTCATATTTGTCCATATTGGCTTAATAGTGTTTGATTATTATCCTGTTTTTTAAATGATGATTAGAAATCTTTAGTGTCTTAATTTTTCACTGTATGTTCAGACAGCATTGCAGCTCATTTCAAACACAGTAATCACAAAATAAGAACAAATTCAAGGAAGAATTTGCCTTCCTATCAGCTGGTTTTATATTAAAATCTAGCTAACACATTGACAGCTCAAGTTCTGCATGTCCCTTAGGCATTTTTATAAGAAATAAACTTTCAGGATTTGTAAAATTTCTCTCTTTCCCATGTATTGATTTAGTGCATTCGGCCAAGCTGAATTTCTGTAACTGCTTCATGAAAGTAATAGGCTGACTGTCTTATCAAGCTTGGAAGAAATCCAACAACTCTAAATACCAAAGTACTTTTTAATAGTCCTCTTGGGACTTTTTTATCATGTGTTATACTCTGTGATCTGGGTTGTTATCTTTCTTCTTACCTTTATGCTCAAAATGGAATATAATCAATAACAAAACTTAATTCCAAGCTCATTTCTTTCCACTGTCAATGGACAGCTCATCTGTAATTCATTGTCATATCCATCTTACGTGCTACACCTGTGCAAGTTTAGCAAATGCTCTCCTCTTAGAAAGCTTTTGTGAAAAGTAAATCTTAAAAACTCTTCTGGAAACTAATAGCAGTTAATGAATTTTCAAGTTTTCAAATGTTCCACATTAATGACTCCTTCAGGTAAAGCCCAGGTTTTTATACCTCGCACTAAAGAAAAATTTCTTTCTTATTAAGTAAAAGGGCTGCATACAAACATTTACTGAATTCAATGGCCATTGGGTCTCCCTGAAGAAAAGCTTCACTTGGAACACTACAGACATAGATATTAAAATAATAATAAACAACAGACTGTTGCAATAAATAGTTTTCATTAGCACATTAAAGAACTATTACTACCCTTCCTTGCTTTGAGTTTGACAAACAAGCAAAATGTCAGGAGGTCTGCCTTCTACTTGGCTTGGGTGGGTGGGTGAGTATCATTTTCCTTAGTTCCTGTCTGTGAGAATTGCCCCATGGGGGTTAATTAATTTTTAGAAAAGGAAGTGAGATTTTTAGGTGGAATTCATAGTAAAACTAAATATTATCAGTGCTAGTTTTTGGACTCTAGGAAATAAAGTCTTTGTATATAGATTTTATTCTCACTCTTTGCAGACAAAAATATTTTCCTCTTTGGTACTTTTATGAGCTTCAACATGTTTGAAACAGAGCTGCACAATTATGTGCAATAAAGTTTGCATTTCAGAGTTAGAATCTTAGTTGTGTCACTGATAATGTTGGTCATTGCCTCATTAAATGAAAAGGATTATTTTTATCTTCTGTTACTAGGTGATAACATAGAAGAGGATATTTGTATGGAAACTTAAGTAAGAATCAATACAGGAGAGACGTATAAAATGGCTACGGTGTAATAAAGAAGTATTTGGGTTAATCCATTGCCATCCATTTTTATTCTCTGTTCCACTCCATTGCAACCACAAATATGAACTTGACAGATGTTAGTAAAAGGCTGGATATAGTCCAGGCTACAATGGTTGCTGTGGATAGAACGTTTAAAAATTTTGGCTCATGGCTGCAAGAAGCTGAGAAAAAAAAAGAAGAAAGAAGAGAATTTGGAATCAGTGACTGACAGACAAAACATGAAATAATTGATGATCTGTAAAATAAATTCATATTGAGAATACAAGGTTGATACAGATTTGTGAAAGTAAGAAAGTGGATAGCTTGAGATCTGTTTTTTGTTGTTATAGCTTATAAGGTTGTGGAGAGATGAGTAATTTATGACTCATTTTACATTGTGTGGTGGGATTTTCTGTGCTGGGATTGGTCAAGTGAAAAGCAGAAGTATAGGTTTAGTGAAATGGGCAAGAATTAGCATTAGGGGATAGAGTGTCATAATTCTCATGTAAATATGAGACAAAGGTTCAAGTTTCAAAAATCATATTTAAGGCCCTGCACTATGGTCCAATATTTCAGCTTAAGTAAGTGTTTGTGATTGTCAGAATGCGAATAAAAATTAGGAGCTTGGAACACAGCTCACCCTGTCTTGCCAAGGTAAGGATAAGCATATTTCTTTATTTCACTTCCCCAATGCCACTGTTTTTTTTGGCTAAGGGCATGGAAAATATTTCTACCTCAAGAATACAGGAGTCAAGAATACAGGAGTGTCTTTGTGACACACAGTTGGTCTGCTCAGCTATCTTTAATAATGCTGTCTTTATTCACCAGACTCCTTTCTCACCTATTACATATTCTGATGTGGAGTTCAACAAAACCTGTTGTATTAGAAGTACTACTACATAACTGAGCTGCTCTCTACTACTTAAAAAGCTGTTTCTAGCCAAATAATTTTTTTTACTTACTATTGCTAATATTGTATACCTGTTTGGCTCAGGAAAGCACAAAGACCTTGGGCCTTGGCCAGAAAATGTTCCCATTGTTTTCTTTCTTAAGAGTTGGCAGAAAGCATTTTTTTATTTTAACTCAATCTGCACTGCTCGGCAAGAAAATACAATCTAGAACTCTTTAGAGATAATAGTCTAGAAATGAGAAAATACAAACAATAGAGACTTGCATGTCTATAGTGAAGTTCTATGTCTTAGCCCATTCCCATTTCACCATGGCTATTTTTCTTGTAGCAATGCATCATTTTTTTATCTGCTCTTGTATCTGTTATTTAAAAATCCCTGTTTTCAGGATTAATGTAGCTGAAAACCAGAATTGCATGTGAATGCCTCAAATTTGGCTGAGGTGTTTCTTCCATTATTGGGAAGAAAGCAGTTGAAGTAGCCCTGTAGACTGGTTATTTATCCAGGAGAGTAGCATCTTTTATGACCAAAAGGTATTTTTAGAAGAAAAACAGAATGTTCCTTCAATAAACCTTGCAGAATTTCTTCCAGTAGAACTATGCCTGTTTGATGGAAAAAAAATTCCAGAGGAATGTTCGTTCTGTCATAGATATCAACAGAAAATCAGCAGGGAGGTGAGCTTTTATTTTCTTGCCAGGTTTTGTACCAATCAAGCAGCTTGTCAACAGCTGCATGACCTCTTTTCTAAGCTCTCTAGGCTCTTGACCTGGCAAGCTCTTGAGCTCCTTAGTCTCCCAGTTCATCACTTGGTGGGCAGCCAGCTCTTTCTCTGGCTGCTTGGATGGATCACAGAGTGGCTTGCTGCTGGCTCACCTAAACTTCCAAGTGTCTTGCTAACTGTCTTTCTTCCCTTCTTCTATTTAGCTCCTCAAATGCCTTTTCCACAGACTACCTCAGGCCTCATCTCCTTGGCGTTTGAGGCGTGGTTACTGAGAGTGGTTTATTGTCTATCCCACTGGCTCCCTGGTGGGTAAGCATCAGAAATCCAGCTGGTTAATGTCCAGAAGGTGCTTCCTAGCTGATTGTCTGTTCAGCTGCTGTATGGACTCTCTGTAAGGCAGGGAGCTGGTTTCTGCTGATGGTTGGCTCAATAGCATTCACTGTGCTTTTAAAAAATTTTCCTACCACAAAACCAGGTGTGGGTTTTGGTTTTTTAACTGTTATATAACAAATAAATATGATAATTCTTTAAACAATTCCTTGTACAGTTTTCACAGAAAATTCTAAGCCTGTGTTCCTCAGTGAGCAGGAAAGTTTTTTTAAGGACCACTGTAATCTCAAAAAACTTTAAAAAATATTTTTGTTAGCAAGTAGTATTTTTCCTCTAATTAAAGTAGCTTTTGCCTTTGTGTTTCTAGAAAGACTGACATGAATCAGAGAAGGTGATTAGCTTTTCAGGTGTAACACACTATACCAACTAAACAAATGTTTAGCTCAAAAAATACCCTTCTGTCATTTGTAAGTTTTATCAATACATGCTAAAAGTAAAAGCAATGTGAAATACTGCAAAATGTTATTTCAAATAATGGAATTTCACTTACTGTTTATTACTTCTAAGAATACAATCTGGCAACAGTATAACAACAGTTATCTTACGGTATCTGGCCTGTGAAGGGAGAAGAAAAACTGTTTATTAGGAGCATCATAAAGTTTTTTTAGGACATCACTACCTAGAAAGTTTTGATTTTTAATTTCCTTATTTTCTGTTCTTTGAACTCCTTTCTGGTACAACTGATAATTTTTATTTTATCCCTTATAACTCACATGATTAGTAAGGATCTTAAAGAGCAGTTCTTGAGCTTTTCTCAAGTGCTCTCAGCAGTTTAAGAAACCAGGTAGCAGGTCTTCTGTAGTGTCAGTCAGTGGAGATAAAAGATATGCTGGCAATACCTAGTACTTAGTACTACCTTGGTATTCATGACAATTACAATGGTCAGACTTTATCCGCTGAAGTGATAAAATGTCTGCAACAAATCTTCTGTCAATACTTCACTATTTTGGAGTATTAGCCGCTCCTCTGGTAAGAGGTGAAATGGTATGAGAGCACTGGGAACAGACTTGTAGTGAACTCCTGAGCCAGCTCCCTCTCTGTGTGTTTTCCAATGAGTGCAAAGCTGTTTTGTTCACACTGCTGCTATAGATACATGAGGTCTTTCCAAAAGAAGCAGGGGAAATTCAGACAGGAAGATACACTTCTGAGTAGCTAAGGGGATGCAGTTTAAGGCAGTGAGAGAGAAAAGTCCTTTGCACAGTTGTTTGGAATGTTTATTTAAACAAGATATAAATCTTCAGTAAGTGACCATTCTTCAGAGCCAGTAATCACCCATAGCTTCAGGACCTAACGAGGGCACTGATTCATATTCTGTCTCCTTTTCCAGTGCTCCAAGCTAGTCAATGTTTTCCTCTCTGGCACATGTTAGAAGATGATAAAAGTTGTTACAAATCTCATATCCACATTGAAGCTTGAACAACTGTAGTGCACTCTTGGTATTTAAAAGCTATTTCCTGCAGGCAGTCAAGCCAAAGGAATGTATCCAGAGTATATTGCAGAGATTTAAATATGTCTCTCTGGCTAAGAAGAAACCCTAAATCAAGCCAAAGCAACATTTGCATACCTTGTAATTAATGTGAAAGCTTTGAACTATGTCACCAAAAACTCTCAACCTTTTTTTTGGCAACCTTTAGGTTGGAAAAAGGTGAAAAAAAAGCTGTGCAAATGGATAGAAGTAATTTATAAAATTGAAGCAATTGATTGGCTTGGCTGAAAGTTCTGGATCTGGCTGGGAATAAGGATTAGTTTTTCTGAAAGTAGATTCTTGGAGTATCTTTGTTAACTGTGATGTTTATAGCAAGCATTATATTCTAGGAAAGAGTAAAAAATTATGTACTTTTATGTATACTATATAGGAAGAGAGAAGAGGGTGTTGCATAGAGTAGAGAGAAGAATGGTTCCTGCTTTTATCAAGCAGTTCTCCTGAGCATAGTGGTCCTTGCTAATTTAGCTAGTAGTATTTATCATTATGCAAATATCCATTATTCATGAGGTTTTATTCATTAATAAATCATCACTTTTTATGGTACCTTCTATAGTAATTAAGTATTGTCGTACACTATATACAGAGGTGAAGTGAAAAATCCTACAGGAAAGTTTTATCTAATGAAACTGTAACAGTTGGTCTGGCTAGTTACATTGTCAGTGCTTTACCCACTTGTTTCCTGTTTTGTCTCCCTATGGGTTGGAGCTCAGTTCCAAAATACAAGCTGTGTCTAGGCCTGACCACAGCAGTCTGAAAAAGTGAACATCCTCACCAGCATAATGTAGTCCATAACCATTCATAAAGCCAAATAAAGTGTTGGGCAATGTGGGAGGACTTAGAAATCCATTAGTGCATGAAAAAGAGTTTCACAGAAGCTGGATATGCATTTGATAACACAGATCTATTTGAGAAGGAATTATCTCAGACTTTACTGTTCCAGAGTTCAGTACAAAAACTAGATTTGTTATTTAGTTCTTCTACTTCCAAATTTCTTCCTCTGAACCCTTAGGGAGGTATTATAGAAAATACTATATAATATTAGCAAACAGGCTTTTAGAACTGGTTTTCATAGCAATTTGAATGCCTGCCAATGTTAGTGTTTTTGCAAAAGTGTTTCTTCCTTTCCACACCCTTTAAACATCCGTAATGTAGTTCTGAGAAAAGAAACAAGTGTAAGGATCATACAGTATGTTTGGCATTTCTGATAAGGAAAGACCTGATTTATGTGCCTTCTGCACACCACTCATTCTCAGTTCATAGTCTCAAATCCCTTTTCTCCTTGCACATGCATTTTCTTTCTCTCTCATAAACAGAGGGGTTCAGAAAGGCAGGTGAAGTTGGCTTACACGACTTAACTGGTGTTCTGTCGTGACAAAAGGGAGTGCATTTATTTTTCTTGGGGGTTTCTGGTATCATGATTGCAGAAATCACTGGCTTTTGTTAATCCACATACAAATACTTAATCACAGAGGAGACCCACTAACTGTCTGTAGGGAGAGCCATTGCTCTCCATTTTTCCAGAGGATACCAGGGTTTGCAGCCTCCTACTGGATCCTGGAAATAGTAAGAGGCTGAAGCTGAGGTTCCTCTGTCCTGCAGTTAGTGGAATTAATCAAAAGAGCAGTGGGGCATGTGTGACATCCCAGAAAGGTCTTTGGAGCTCTAAGTAAAAGCTGGTTTCTATAGTTCATTAGAGAGTACTTCTGCACAACTGTTTTGTAAGGATCATGAGTAGATTTCTGAGCCTAACTTGAAGATTTTGTAATATAAAAAGTTAAAAAATTTAATTTATTTTTCCCAGTATTCATTTCAATGTGTAATTGATGCAGCCAATACATAGAAAGCTTTTGGTCTCCCCAAAGAAAGAACAGCTCTATTAAATAAATCTACTCTCAAATGCTTGTTGGGATTTTTAATCATTTGAATTTGGACTTAACACTTAAAAAAGGGAAAATTCACCTTTTTTGTCTAAATGATCTTCATGGATTTGCTCAGGGTCTGGGGCCATTCCTGAAAGGGAACATACTCTTTGCTATTATGGAACTGTATAGTAAAATGAAGCCATTTGCAGTAAGGATGTGCTGCATGTTGTAAACTTGTCATTAACCTTAACCACAGCACCATTAAATTGCTCAAAACCCAAGACTTTGCAACACTTGGGCACAATTAATATATTAACTAATCTTTATTTAACTAGGAACAACCTCTCAGCTGCAATCTTGTGCTGAATCTATTTGTGGCCAAGGGAGCCTTTAAAACCATCTTGTAACTTTTTCTCTCTTATGTAGTGCCTAAAAGAAAATATACTTGCCAAAAGATATATATACTTGCAGAGTATCTATTTATAATATGTAATTGTGAGAGGATAGAGATTGTCACAGTTGAGAAGGATTGAGAAGACCTAAATAGATGCTAAATGTGTGCAGACCACCAGATGGTAACTTTGCAGGACAGCAGCTCACCTTGAATAGTCTTTATTGAGAGACTGCAACAACTCTACAAGGGTTCTTACAAGCTTTTGAGTAGAGAATCTGTGCACCAAAGAGAGAGTAAATCTTGACCCCACTGACCATTGTGATCTACTCTGTCAATAATGTCCACACTGAAGAGAAGTCATTACTCTGAAGATTGGAGTCTTCTGCAGCACTCCCTTACGCATCCAGCTCTGCATTCTCTATGTGACCACATTTTGACAACATGAATATAGAATTCTTTACTATGTGCTTTGCAGCTGAAGACTAATATGGATCCACTGAACCTCAGAAGTATTCCCTTGGAACTTCCGTTCGACAGTAAAACTCCACACTGAAGGAAAACCTTCCTGCTCCTGATTTTGTATTAATTAAGGCAACATAAAGAGCATTTAAAACATTATTCTACTGTGAGATTATTTCATAAATTAATTAAAACAGAAATAATATTTTCTAGAAAGGATAGTTTGTAATAATGGATTAGTATGTATTTGCAACCTCAAAGGTAGAGTTGAGGTTGAAAATTTTCATGAACAGAAATAAGTATTACTGGATTGTCAGGTATGGTATGCTATGCAGTATGTTGCAGTTATTCCTTAATACTTTGAAAAAATGCCTTTTATTATTGACTTTAAGTTCTCTAGTTCAGTAAGCTTGCCAGAACCTTCAATTTTTAGATAATTTATCTTTCTAGTTAAGGTATTATATAATTTTTTAATTATTTTGTCTGGAAATTACGCTGTAGCCTTTGAATATAACAGTAAATGAAAATCACCTGTCATTAATGTGTTACCTCCAAAAGATAGAGAGTTCAAGGGTCTATACATATTCAAATAATATTGAGGAAACAGAACTACAGTTTGGTTTAGTTTAATAGCTGCACTAGAAATATAATAAATTCCATATTTAAAAAAGAAACCCACCCAAACAGAATTAAGCCAAAAAAGAACCTGAAGCCATTTTAATTTGTAATACTTTTAGTGTTTGCTTTTAATCTGTGATGAAAATATTGTCTATGACATATATAGTCTTCTCTCTTTCTAGGTCTTACTCCCATTGTAAGTTTTGACTTTATCTGTGTGTGAATAAAAATGTATTCATGGCAACAGGTGGATAATCAACAAACAAAGTTATTTTGAGCAACTTCCTATGCATTCCTAAGCATTGAGAACATCTGAGCATTGCTTGCAATTGGGTTTTATTTTCTTATCTTTCCTGAGCAGGGGCAAGATAATAAGGTATTGTTTTGTATGTAAATCACAGAAAACCTGGAATGTGCTAGGAATGAAGAACATACCGTGGGCAACACAGGGGCACATGCCATGTTGCCCACTGTGACCTGCTCTGGGCCAGTGAATGCTTTTGCCCAGGTGTGCTAGCAGTGTTGTACTCGTGTGCCCAGATACCAAATAAACTCTGTCTGCTGGGATTTAAGAAATTTGTCATCCTATTTCTTTTAACAAATGGTAGCCTTTACATTCAGATATCATGATGGTAATGTAATATGCCAGATATTTTGTGTTGGTAGTGGAAATACACCAAAGTTGAAAACATTTCTATTGCTTTATTGCAAACAGCTCCTTTAATATGTTGCATTAGTATGTTCTTCTGAACTTTTTTACCTTTTCATACAAAAGCACATGGAGTTTATACTCAGCTGAATGTAACTTATATTCAGAAATAACTCAGTTTTGTTTATGTTTTCTGAGCCATCTGCAAAGTAAGCACAGGGATCAGCAAACTTGCTTACCAAGCCAGTTGTTTGTCCTAGCTCAGATCAAAACGCAGAAAATTTGTCGCATGAACGTTCTCCAAAATCCGAATGACTTGTTATCAGTCTTCCTTCGCTTTTGATCCTGTTGTTGGATGATGTGTTTTCCTAATGATGCAGAATCTCTCATTAAGTTCAGGAAACAGGATATAAGGATAAGTCAATTGACTCAATTTATGGGCATAATAAAGCAGGCCCTATTACCTTCAGCAATCAAGGCAAGATGAAACACAAAGTTGTAAAGTTATTATGACAAATAACTTAGTATTTACCTGCAAATATAGAGTTAATACATTGTGGTTTTGAGGCAGAATTTGAGGCATTGAAATCTGAAAACAATAATCATAATCTATTGTTTAATGTGTCATCTCAGAATATTTTAGAATTTTTTCAAAGCTAGAAATATCTCTTACTAAAGCATGATGAACTACAAGAATTTTTAAAAGTATTTCCCAATGTCTGCTCTACATCTCCTTTCAGCCTTTCTGAGTCAGTGTTAACAGCTGGGGATTTTTTTTTCCTTACTTGCAATATAATTAAAAACAAATTTAGCAGGAGCATAGAAGCTTTGTTGGTTGGAGGCCTGTTAGTTTTTAGGAAAGTGGCTAGCAATATATGCAGCTGTTCCTGACAACTATGAAGTTTAAACAGCAAAGAAGGGGAAAGGGACTGAATTTGCCAAAAATGGTTTCCTTAGTATGTCAGTGAAAACAAATCACTGGACAGTTTAGAGTTCTTCCTGCAGCATGCTGAAATGAAACTTGTTTGCATGTACTTCATAACAGAAATAACAGATAAAACTTAGTAAGTGCAATAGATGCTTCCAAACTGCATGAACACAGTAGCAGGCAAAGAAAACTTAAGCAATTGGGATGTGTTGGAACAAGTCTAGAGGAGAGCCATTAAGATGATTAAAGGGCTGGAGCACTTCTGCTATGAAGACAGGCTGAGAGTTGGAGTTTTTCAACCTGGAGAAGACAAGGCTCCGGAGAGACCTTAGAGCGCCTTCCAGTATCATAAGGGGCCTATAGGAAAGCTGGAGAGGGAAGTTTTACAAGGGCATGAAGTGGCAGGACAATGGGTAATGGCTGTAAACTGCAAGAGTGCAGTTTCAAATACCAGGAATAAATTCTTTATTGTGAAGGTGGCAAGGCACTGGAAGAGGTTGGCCAGAGAAGCTGTGGCTGCCCCATCCCTGGCAGTGTTGAAGGCCAGGTTGGATGGAGCTCTAAGCAAACTGGTCTAGTGGAAGGTGCCCCTCACCATGGCAGGTGTTGGAAGTTGATGATCTTCAAGGTCCCTTCCAACCCAAACCCTTCTGTGGTTCTATTTAAGCTGGGATATTTTGCCTTAAGGAAAAATGTACATTTAATTTTAGCTGGAATATAGTCCAAAACTGGCAGAGAGGTGTTGATTATTCATTTGATACCTTGAATTCCATTTACTTATATCCATCTCAGTTCAAAATTATGAAAAGAGGTCTTGTGCATTTATTGAGTGTGTCATGGTGCAAATATTGCCAAAGGAGGAATATGGGACAATACAGAAGGAAATGTGTAAAGCAAGTTGTCAGTCATGGGTACTATTTCCAAGTATGGAACTATGGTGCTCTCTATGGGTTGTTATTCTTGGGAATGTCTAACTCATGGCTTTGACCACCTAGAACATTTTCTGTAAAGCCAGATGCATTCATCTGGGTGCCTTATGTCCAAATTCAGGTCAAACAAATACTTCACTCATGTTAATTTTGAATTGTTCAAAATGTCTTCTGTGGTGTGATACAGGAAGTGGATATTCTAAGGGGAATTATGTGAGTGACCCTTACATACAACTTTTATGTTTGTTTGG
Source organism: Haemorhous mexicanus (assembly GCF_027477595.1). NCBI lineage: Eukaryota > Metazoa > Chordata > Aves > Passeriformes > Fringillidae > Haemorhous > Haemorhous mexicanus. Next base: position 22,176,848 of record NC_082348.1, on the reverse strand, counting down.
AAAGTGGTTTTGAATCTTAAGGAATTGTAAGTGCTAAGTGCAAGCCATCACGAATATTATAAAACTGTATGTTCATTGGCATTAAAATTCAGAAACAAATTATTTCCAGTGCCAGAACTTTTTCCTGTGTTCAGTCACTTAACAGGCGAAATTGAAATGAAGTATGAGCAGCACCGTTCCTGTGCCAAGAAAAATGCTGCATTTCAAGACAAGGGGCAAAGAAAGTAGAATCAACATTGGAAACACTTTCACTATCCATTTTGTACAACTACAGGAAAAATTATCTTGTAAGCTTATTTACCATGTCTTACCATGTTTTTTGTGCCTAAACTTCTGAATTACTGCTGTTTACTACAGTTGTCAAAATAAAATATAACAGCAGGTAGAGGGCAGATGCTGTGCAAAGTAAATGTAATAATGATAATCATGATTTTACTAACTGAGTGAATGAAAATTTAGCTTGGGAAGAGGGATGAGTTTGCTGTCCATCGCCATTAGTTCACTCATCAGCTAGCTGTTGCTCTGGGCAGCTGCTATGCTATCTGCCTCTCCTGGACTCACCTTGGTTTTTAGCCAGAAAGATTTGCATTTCTTTTGTTTGCTTCTTGTACTTGCAGTGAGCAGTAAGGAAAAGGAGACTGCTGCTCTGGGAGGAATTTGAAACCTAACACTTACAACACCTGAAGAGCCAGAAAGCATCATGACTCTGTGCTCTAGGATTTGTAGTCATTTGGGAGGAGCCCAGCCTTTAGATTTAGCTGATTGTTAATTTTTAACTTGTCAGGGACAGTTTCAAGTGACTGTAATAGCTGGATCTGATTTTGTAAGAGTATTTATGATGTCCCTCTAAAAATCAGGTCTTTGCTGCTGTTAGGCATCTTGAATAATTTTTGAAGGCTGCTTGTGATCAAATAATATCCAGAGAGGCAAGAGAAATTAATATTTTTGTCTTTGTTCATAGCTAAGCTTATTCTGGGATAGATTTACATATGTAACTCCCATTCTTCTGCTTCAGTGACTTTTCCTCTTCAAACTTCAAATATTTGAAACATATTTTCTCTCTCCTGTGGTTTGTTACTTTACTCCATTACTTAGTTACTAAAACTATTTAGTGACCAACACATAGGGTGTTACAGACTGGCTTATGAACAAACGTTTTACTGCTTGTCCTCCTAGCTACAGCTGAAAAAAAAGAAAAAAAGGAAAAAAAAGAAAAAAAGGAAAAAGAAAAAGCGTACATGTTGAGATCTAATAATATGATATGCCTGCAAATTAAACATGGGAAGCATCATAAATATTATAAAAAAAATTAATCTTTTTTAGATTTAAATATTTTGCCAACATATTCCCCTCCACCTTCTAGTTTCTGAGAGCAGCACAGAAAAAAGCACAAACTGACTTTTACCCAGTATAAGGAAGGCTAGAACCAAAGCTAAAGGCCTGACAAAACAGAGGGACAAAAAGAGAATTCCCCTGAACTCTCTGGAAGAATTTAAAGTGATTTTAGTAAGCTTTGGATACACTCCTCGGTGGTAGCAACCACGTAGGCAAAATTCAGTTTTACTGTGGTGGACTTTTGAGATTGAAGGTTGGGAATTGAGGAGGCTAAGGGCGTTAGGGGAAGGGAAAATTCAGCTGCTGTGGATCTGAAAGCAGGTGTTAGTCAGTGGGGCTTCAGACAGAGACATTGTATGTAGAAGGTTGTATGCAGAGATGAAGACTTGTGAAATGAGTAGTGCTCTGGAGAATTTGGTGTCTGAGAAACCACAGCATTTGATTTGAGAAATCACCTCCATCGGTAGGATCCATAGGAGATCATGATGGTGAACTATGGGGGAGAGCTTAGTCGTGTAAGAGCAAGGAGTTAGAACAAAGGAACAGGAAACACTCTATAGGTTTTGGGATGTGTGTCTGTGGTTGGTAGCTGGGCAAGTGTAGGTGCACAGTTTGTGGTGATTGGGAGTGGGGCTGTGGCTGAGCCTCATCCCCAGTGGGCTACAGCTGTAAAAAGCAGGTGAACAGCATTGAAGGTAATGAGACCTGGAGTGCCCAGGTGCACTGACCAATCACCAAAGGGAACAGAGGGCACGTAGGTGCAATGCATGAACCATGAGGGCTATAAAAGGTTGGGCAAAAGGACAAGACAGGCAGATGCTTGTAACGTTCTGAAGTGGTATGGTGTTACTCTGTGTGGGTTGAAGTCTTCTGATACTGTATTGTGGCTGTCTTGAGTGTGGCATGTGCTATAGCATATGCTATGATAGACGAGGACATGGTTTTTCTTGCCCTTTTTAGCCCTTCTGGGGATTGTTCTTTTCCTTTCTTGTGGAACGTGCTATTCAACCTTTGAGTCTCTTGGACGAGGAAAGAAGGGAAAGAGGAGGTGTAGCAGTGTGAAGACAAGTTCCTTATCCAAGAAGGTCCCTGTGTGTGGGACATTAGGACCAGAACTGAGTCTGGGCAGGAAAGATGTAGATATGGAGAAATTAATTGTAGTCATTAGAGTAGGGCTTTCTTCCCTTTGGAGAATATCTGCTGGTACAAAGAGGAGCAGCCAGCAAAGAGCTCTGTGCCTTACAGTGTCCTGGGCAGTAGTGGCAGGAGCAGTTGTCTGTGAAAGCAGGAGAGGTTGAGGGTAGATCTCATCTCATGGTGTGTCACTGCAGGCTGTTCCTGCTTTCTTGAGTGAGCATTCTGGTTATGTGTGAACAGGGAGCTTTGTAAGCCCTTCCTAGGTATTGTGTAGTTCTCATTTAAGCTAATGGTTGTTGTGTATATTGATAATGAAACAGGATAAAACTGAAAAGATATGTAGCAAATGTTGACTTCCAGGCATATGTATTTATTTTTAAGGTTGTGTATAAAAAAACCCCTCTGTAGCCCCTTTGTGAATGAGCAAACACAGATCCAAGCAGTGGCTGTAGCAGCCATAGGTGACTGCTGAGTAGCCAGCATTTATATTTCAGAAAGTCAGTGCGCATTTGAAAAAGTTCACTGCACATTCATGTGTCACTGCGTGTTTTTATGGCCCTGCTGTGCATGCAGAATTGTTTGTTTTCTTCAAATAAGAAATAGTGTGAACCTGACCAGCACTACATAATAGCATAGACCCCTCTTCTAACATCTGGGTCTTTTCTTACTGTAATAGACAAACAGCTAAACACTCAGTGGCTTAATTTCTTTTTGTAATTCTGAGGCATTCAGATGCTTATCAGATCCTGATGGGCTTGCTGTTTTTACTTAGGCAAAATCACTACTGACTTTGAAGCCCATATCAGCTTTGTTTAGCTAATGAGCATTGACTTGAGAATTTAGCCCCAAATTCCTTTTATAGATAAATCATCTGGAGCTCTCACATAAGCAAACTGACTGCTTATGTTTCCAGTATTTTTTGGGTTTCCTAGCATCAAGAGCATCTCATAAGTGAATGACCTTTCTCACAATCTTTTCATTTCAAAGTGGGATTGGGAATTTAAAATAGAGGTTTATATAAAACACAATTTTCCTGGCAGGAAAGTGAAGATCAACAGCTTTATACACAGTAACACTCACACAGAAACAGATAGCAGTAGTATCAGACTTCAGGAGGAGCAAGCATGACAAAGAATACTAGGAAATAGGACTGTGTGACCAAACTTTGGAGGACTTACAGCTGCAAAACATTATATAACATGTGGGCAGCTACACAGGTGTTATAAAACTGCTGGTGTTGAGGGACTATTTGATTAGCTAATTACCCTTATAAAGGGACAACCTAAGCTGTGTGAAACTCCCCCATATGAAAACTCATTTTGTTGTGCTATTTTCAGATTTTCTCTCCACAAATTGCAGTTAAAAATAATTGGAAATCTAGGAGGAAAGAAAGAAAAAGAGAATCCAATTTGTCACTAAAAAAATCAACTTTTAAAATTCCTCCCTGGTGGTCTGGTATTATTAAATATTCTCCTTGATTTTTTTTTAATCTTGGTTTATTGGAGGGAGAAAAACAATTATCTGTAAACGTAATTTTTAATGCATGGTAATAAAAATAAATGGTATAGCTCTGCTGCTGCTCACCTAAATCTTCTTCCCTGGTGGTCTGGTGGTATTAAATAATCTGTTCCACATGTATTCATCATTTGCTGACAGGAAAAGGAAAACTTTTTACATTTTATTGTCCACAAAGCAAACACAATGTTACTTAATCAGGTGGGTAAGACTTCTCTGAGGGTGACTCAATAAACAAAAGAAATATATTACTTTCCCAGGTGCTGTAATTTTAGCTCTCCTGATTTACATGACAATTATCATGAAACTAGAAGAGCAGAAGTTATTTCCAGGGTGCCCTTTGTGTTAATTTTTAATTTTTCCAGTTTATTTTTATGGTTTTATTCTTTTGTGTAACAAATTAGAGAAGTAGTGAGGTCTTGCCACAAATTATCTCATTGCTGATGTGGCATTCATTTACTTCAGGGTATTTACTGTCTGTCTTGCACTCACTCATAACATCTTTTCTATGTAAATCTCATGGTGCTTTACGGAGTTAGATCAACAAACATGTATTTCTCCTGTTTCAAAGACTGATAAACTAATAAGTAGTGATGTGCAGTGTGGACTTGCCTGCAGCTGTGTGGCCATTCCATGATGAGAGGAAAATAGAATCCACAACCTCTGGGGTTTTTCCCTATCTAGCCAACCTCTAGTATCTTCTACTTCAAAAACTCTTCATGTTTGTGTTCATTAAATCTTCATTTTAATTTTCCAAATACCCTTAAAAAAATAAGCTTTCAGCAATGGAAGTAGAGCATTCAATTCTTATTCACCATTTTTTTTTTTTTGGCATTTGTGCAAGTTTTAGAAATTATGCTGGAGAAAATTTTCCTTCTCTAGTTTAAAACAGTGTGAAGTCATGATGTGTGCACTCTCCTCTCAGAGAGCACCAAAAAATAGTGATTTGCTGGACAGGGTATTATTGTATTAACACTGGATTTTGAAAATATGACATTTTCACACTGCTATATTTTTTTGGTTTTGGCATAAAGTTAAGTAAGGTCTTGTAGAGATTTATCTGTCCTTACTGATGATACTTCTCATTTTGTACAACAATATATATGATTTACTTATTAAATTCAAGCTGATATTATTAACATATAAATCTCAAGTTTTACACTGGGTGTATACTTCATATGGCACATTGGGGATGCTGACAGAAACTGCTTCATTTCCTTTGGGTTGTTTTACTTTGATACGGTTTGGACATTGAAAACAGCAGTGGGTAGAAAATGCACACTGGATCACTCTTAGAAGAGCTGGTTCAGGGGCTGCTTTTTGCTGAAAAGCTTGTAAATAACAGGAACATAAGAGACTGCCATGAGATGTAATTTTGTTCTCATTATGCTGTGAAGGCTTGATAACTTGAGAGAGGTAAACCACCAGAGAAGAATAGATTTCCTATGACAATGATCTTAAAAGTAAAAAATTGTTCTAAGTGGTTCACAGCCCTTTCTTGGAAGCACAAATATTTTTGTTTTAAAATAGGAAGATATGTACTTTTGTTTTTAAACATGAATTGCTTTTATCTCAGAGGTATAAAACAATTAACTTAAACTCTGATAAAATCTGTAGTTTGTAATTGAAAACATGTGCATTGTGGGACCAGTGGAATGTTTCCAGCCAAGCTGTGTGTGGCAGAAAAGAATCTCTACAGAGCTCAAAGCATTCCTGGTTTTATGGTAAATGTCTCTCTCTCCTCACTGAATTCTTATTAATCAGTTTTATTTACATGGCATTGTAGTGATCTACTGAAGAGTAAAATGCTTTAAAAACATTTTGAAAGATACAAAAGAGTCCTTGAGGGAGCAGACTTTAATTTAGCAGCAAGTTTCATTATAAACTACGTTCAGTGATAAAGCTTGACAACAACCCAAACTTGTTATGTGTGCATGTGCGTATTTATTTTCTACTGATGTTGTTGGGATGTCTTCTTAGGAAACTCCCTTACAGTGGAGTGATGAATTGTTTGTGTGGCCATGATAAGGGTGTTTTATTAGGATATAATACTTATTCACGTTAACTACCATGAATATGTTATAAAAACTTTCATTAAACAACTGCTCTCTGGGGCATGTATTTCCCAGGGATAGTAACACAAACCAGAGTGCTGACTTTGGGGCGAATGTCACGCTGTTAAAAGTGAAGATTGAGAAGGAAAACCTAATCTAAACCCCATTACTTTTCTCTTGCAAACAGCCTCTTTCCCCCCAAAATATTACTTTAAAAAAAAGTGCTGCATTTAAAAAGAAACTCATAGCTTGTAGAGATTGCTAAGTTCTCAGCACAGGGCTCTATTGTCCCATACTCAAACTGAACATAATTTATTTCCTAATCCTTTTAAATGTAGTACCATAGGGTCGATTGGGTTTTAATCCCTGTAGTATTCCTCAGAAGATGATCTTTGTGGTACACATGAAGAAAAGCTGTGTTACAAAAGCTTCCTAGGCCTAGGTGGTAGCTTGTGTGTAGTAACTCCCATGGTGCTGTGGCTGCTGCTGCTGTGGGACTCTGTACTCCTATTACAGAGTTCAGAGAAATGTTGATGTATCAGTGTGAATTGCAGATCTATATGCAGAGTCTATGAAAAATTCACTATCTGATAGTGTAAATGAATTCTGTAACAATATTTGATTAAAGAATGACACATGGGGTTTGCAGGTATTTAATTATTGGGAATGCTTTTAAAGAGGCCAGTGATAAAAATGGAATTCCATTGCATAGAATGTCTACAGAAATCTTTCACATGGGATGGTGACTCTGCAGCACAGATCTCTCTAAATTAATTTATTTGAGCATCTAAAAGTAACCACTGGAGTTTATTGTTCTCTCAGAGACCCCACTATAACTTGAGGAGAGAAAGGCATTTTGGTAATGAAGTGTGTTACAGCAAAGGAATGTGATGTTTTATTCTCTGCTCTGAAGAGGTGGGATCCTTCTGGTCTCGCTTTGTGAATTCTTTCCAATTTCAGAAACTCAGTTCTCAAATCTGGAATCATTACTCCAGTATAGCTGTTTTCAAGATTGGTAGAAGAATGTAAACAACTTCATGCTTTGAAAGAATTTTGAGTTATTTTTGTTATGGGTTTTTTTTTCACTTCATAAGCCAGTCTGAGGAAGAAAACTATCACAGGACATTTCTCTGAAGCAACTGAAGAGTTTTTGGTGTTCAGTGCTAAGCTTTAAGTTTGGAAAAAAAGTCTTAGCTCTGGAAAAGGCACAGAGATATCCTGAAATAAAAACTGTTTCATTTTCAGGACAAGAAATCATGACTAAAACTATGAAGAAACAGTGTCCTGAGTTCATTCAGCTCTACCCACCAAATCTATCTGCAACATTAAATTTTTATAAAAGATGAAAGATTTGTCAGTACAAACAATCATACCACCTACTATTGTGCTGATATTTAAGTTCCCAGTACTTTAAAACATATTAATTAGAATAAAAATGTATTTAGTCTAATATGAAAATGAATCTAAAGGCTAGCTGATGTTCAAATAGAAGGGATAATTTTTTCACATAAAAGTAACTAAGCAGTGGAATTCCTGATGTCAATATTTCTGTTTAGTGTTGAACATGCAAAAAATTGATTGATTCAAAAAACAATTGAGAAATTTATGAGAGAAAAATTTTTAACAAAAATTTACTGCTCTGGCTTAGAAGTAGAGATTGCTAGGAGGAGAGAGACTAATCTGAACAAATACCAGTATATGATATATAATCCTTCTGAAGCATCCTTATTGGCTGTAACAGGAGGTGGCATGGGGGATTAGATAGATTTTGGTATGGCTGTTCTTCTGTTGATACACTGCTGCAATATCATTACTTTGACAGCACTAGTCCTTTGTCAGAGAGTAATTTCTCTTGCAAGCTGTTAGAGCTGTTAGTCTCTCTGATGGTTGCACTAATATCAAGGACATCAGTCTTCATAGTCAAAGTTAAGAATTAAAATAGTATTTACGAGCATTGTTCTTATTTCTTATTGCTTCCTTTTGTGACTAGGAATTCATCAGCTTGTGTTCCTCTGCTTATCTAACTTAAGAAACTATCTTTGAGTTTATATTGGCTAAGATTCTGGGTGATGTTAAAACAAGAGTCAATTGATGGTAAAAAGGCTCTACCATGATTTGTATTTATCATTGTTCTTGTTAACTTCCATATTTGCATTTTTTTAATGAACTGTAAGTGCAAGAATGTGATGTAGAACAGTGAAACATCTGTCTGGAGGGGTAAAAAGTATGTTTGGAAGGGAAACTTCAGTTTTGAGTTGTAAATCTGAGGAAAGTATAATGAGCATCTGAAAATCCTCAAAAACAGTTGTATAGTCTTAACCTGATTATAATTATGTGTTATAGCAATACATTAACATGTCTTTAATAATATCTAATCAACACACTGATACAGGAATTATTTATCAAATCTTCATGACTTAGTCATTTCAGCATATTATACTGCTTTCTTTAAGGCAATAATGAATCAGAATACAGAGTTTCTTGTATTTTGGATTCTTCTTGAAAGAGTATACTTGTGTCCATCTGATAGGAGAGGGTTGTTGCTGCATGAGAAGCTCTGAAAAGTGGTGGCAACCCTCACAGGCCCTTTATTTCAGGCAGTCTTTGCTTTGCAGTCATTGCTGAAGCAATTTGAGCAGCCTAATTGTGCATGCATGGTGTCATGCACATAGCTGTAAATAGTTAAATGGGAGCCTTTTTTTTCTTTAAATAGTTATCATGCCCAAGACTTGATCTAAAGAGTGGTAATTTTACTAAAACAGGGAGCTCTGCTGTCTTTGTGCATATGCTGGAATGCATACTCATCCTTGGAACATGACAAAAATAAAAACATTTGTAGACACACGGAAGCCAGAAAGAAGTCTGAAAGTGCTGCTGTTTGAGAGATAGTTGAGCTGTGACTCTGAAATGATTGCAGCTTGCAGATCTGTGGGTAGGAATGCTTGCAGTGCCAGTGTGGAACTCCAGCCCGTTTCAGATCCAGAGGCTGGTGACACAGCTGTTTGACAGCCCTGTGAGACCTTAGTCCTACCCTACAGGCTTTCAGTTCTTGTGCCAGTGGAGTTGTTGATCTGAGAGCTCAGGGACTTCCCGGAGTGCAGAGCAGCCCTTCTGCACAGTGTAAATGGGTAAGAGCTTAGTCCTCATGCTGGGAGAACATAGTGACAATGCAGTCACTAAAAAGTCACAAGTTTTAACACTGACTAGTGACAAGTAAGGCTTGCATTCTGTCTGACAGGTTGCTGTCTGGACTTGGAGGAAAGAACTGTGTCTGGGAAGTTCATGAGAAGGAATGGAAGCTCTTCTGAGAGCAAGGATTGCATTCAGGATTATGTTCAATGTAAGAAATGCATTCTTTACAGCATTTGTTAGTCATGACTAATAAAACCAATTAGGTGACATCATCATCAGAAATTGCCATTATTTTCTTAACCTACAACACAGGTTCAAAATAGATTCTATCAGATCTAGTTCTGCATTATCCAGATACAAATCAACAAATATAGCTTCACTGTAGAAGTGCTTTCAAAATTCAGACAATAAAAAAGGACATCTTACTGGTTTTAATAATATTTATAATGTAGCACCCACTTCTTTTAGGTTTCTTAAAATGTCAAAATATTCAGGCATACTATAAAAGTTGTTTTGTGTTTAGAACTAGAGTGAATTTCACTTTGTGAGTAGTCCTGTGTGACACCTTTGATGCCATTTCCGGAGCAACTGCTGAGATTTCTTTCCTGCCCTGCCTGTGAAATGCTACTGCAACGTCCTCAGAGAAGTGTACAGCCTGTGTGGCAATAATAATGAGAGATGGTCTTCTGCTCTGCAAAGCAGAACATCATCTTTTTCATATAAAAGATATAATGCAGTGTGAAATAGAACTGTCTTTTGTTAATAAATATTAGTAAAATATTATAGGACAATGTAGTTCAACTTTTTTTGTGGTGTGAGAGTCAAGTGAATGCGAGTCAATTTAAATTGAGGTATTGGCAATTAAAAGTGAGGATTGGCTGGGTAAGGTAGTCTTGAATGTGCAGAACAGCTTTGAGCAGATGGAAGGCCATTTTCTATATCTATAAGGTCATAAAATAGCCAAAAAAATTCATATCAGAAAAAAGGTTTGACTGATGGGTTAGAAACTGGGTACAGTAATAAGCTGAGCACAGAGAAATCTTCCCAAAGAGGGTAGGATTGCTCTCCTTTTGTGGACTGCTGGCCATCAGCTCCTTCCAGGGCAAGGGCTGTGGTGATAGAAGCAGCTGGTTCAATGTTTCCAGGTGTGTGTTTGTCTCCATAGCTGCTCTTTGTGCATAGCTCCTGCAGCTACTCAGGAAAGCTGCTTTTCCAGTGGCTTTTCCAGCCTTTATTATCCTCACACCAAGCACTAGAGTCACACTGTGACATTGAGCATATGTATGTGTCCTATGGGAAGCTGCACTTCCCCACAGGTAAATAATGTTTGATGTGAGAGGAAGAGGTGGTTATGGATACACTTTGTGCAATGTGTACCTCCCTTGAAACAGGTCAAATAAGCTGAGCAATGTCAAACACAGGGTTGATTGGGCATATGGCAGTTGCAGAATTAGTAGTTTCTGAGTAATTTAACTCTCTCCACGTATTTTCTTCTTCCTTCATCTGCACCTTTATCCCATTAAAGTGTATCAAAATGTTAGCTGCTCATTAGAGAATGAATGCATCTCTGGCAGTCCATAAACTAAGGCCAGAGCTTCAGGAGTGCTGAGAGCCTGGCAGCTCCAGCTGATAGCAACAGGAGTTGCAGGTGCTCTGCACATCTGAAAATTTAAGGCTGTTTTTTTACCAGAAATCTGTCTTAAGCATGGCTGTATGTGTACTTGGGGAAAGGTATTAAAAATGCCAAATCACAAACTTACGGGCAAATGAAGAACAATAATGTTTTTATTATGTTTTCATATGTACACTCGAGATAAATCTTTGAGTGTCAGAGTGAAAATAAAACCCTTCATATCATTTGCAGTTACTTGCAGTATACTGAACACCAGAATAGATCTGCAGTTTTACTGAGGGCTAGCCCATGTGAGCCTGAAGCCCATGTCCTGGGGCAGTCCTTGCAAGGTGGAGAGCCTCAGTACTTTTCAGGCACTGGTTGAGGGAGTCCTCTTTGAAGGAGTGAAGTTTATAGAGACAAGAGAGGCATACGGTGCTGAGGTTTTAGCACTTGCAAGGGATGTCAAAGGGAAGTGTGTTTTAAATGAAGAAAGTTATAAAATGCCATGGATGATCTGAGCATCAGGTATTAGCAAAATTACAGGTGATGTTTTTGGCAGTGGGTGGATATTTCCCACTTCATTCTCCTTTCAGAAAATGAGAAAGTAGTACCACCCAGAATAATACCTAATTTCATAGATTTTGGCTTTGGCTTTTCTTTTTAAGAAAAATGCATTTATATTATATTGAGGAACTCTAGAGAGATGCCCACATAACACTGAACAATTCTGTATTTGAGGCTACATGTTCCATGGAGCAAATAGAGAAAGAACTGCATAACTATTCATTTGCTGAACAAGGCAGGGTTCTGCAGAAAAATACTGCATGCAGTCATCTCATTAAAAGCACCATCACAGACTGTGTAGAGCTATCTTCCAAACTTCATCTAGTTTGCTTATTTAGCATCAGTTTTATGTAGCTATATTAACCATCAGAGGGTTGTCACAACTTAGTGGAATTGTACTTTGCAGGAAGACTGTTAACTGCATGGCTGTCACAGGTTGTGGTATTATGGACATGGTTGGTTAGTATAACAGCCTTTTCTTTGCCTGCTGAATGGTATATTCAGTATTTTCATAAATGCTAGGCTCATTCAAATTTTAAAAATAACCCACTAAAACCTAAACAGACTTACACTGGCTGGATGCATTAGTCAATGCACTTATTTATGAATTAATAAAATCTGTTACTTAAGTAAGACCCTGGATGTGTTTACAAATACTAAACAACATTAATAATTTTTAGTATATTATACTGGTAGTCATTGGCTGCATCAAGGTTAGGCACTGCGTTTTTTAATGCTATGAGAGGCTAATATTAAAGTCTACCAAACAAACCCCAATTCCATCTGATCAAGATTTTGGGTTTTCATTCAACACATAGCATAGCCTTTATCTATTATGACATTTTGGAAAAATTCCTTGACTTAATACAGATCCTATTGTGGTTTTTGTTTGGGTCTTGGGGATTTGTTTGTTTTTTTTTTTTTTTTTGGGGGGGGGGAAGTGTGTTTTTTTTTTGTTTTGGTTTTGGTTTTTGTTTTTACTTCTTCTCTGAGATATACAATTTTAGAGACAGAGGCCTCAAGTTAATGCCCAACTGTTCTGTCCCTTTAACAGTCTAAGCTTGATTGTGATGAGGAGCCTGCATTCTTCAGAGTGACAGTAGTTTAAGTCTGATTTTTAAAAAGATGATTGAAAAAAAACAAGGCTTCCTTCTACAGCAGCTTTCTAGATACTGAGATGGAATCTTTTCCCCATCTTATCTGCAGCAGTGTCCAAAGAAATTCTCAATTTCCTAAATAATTTTTTAAGTGCTAGGACTAGATGCCAGTAGGAGGTAATTTTTCTTAAAAATTAGAGTGGAACAGTAGGTTAAGAGTTCTAAAGAAAGAAAAATAAACAGATGCAAGAATGGGGAAAGGAGGAAAAATAACAAATGAATAATAAAATATTTAGTGCTTTTCAATTAACTGTGTAGACAATTATACTAGTGGATTATATCACAGAAATCATGCATATTAATTTTTTGCAGCCATTATCTCATATGTGATTTACTCCCCTCTAATCAATTAACAATGCTATTAAAAGGTGGATGCGAATGAAAATTCTGTGTAGTGTGCAGGAAAATAATATGGCTGAGGATCAAGAATGAAGCTGAAAACCAACAGATTTTTAAAGGACAGAGATGGGAGACTGGAAGGGAACAGAAACCTGAAAGGAAATGAAATGAGGAGGAAAGAATAGAGCAAAAGCTGTGATCTGTCTCTTTCCAGTTCCTTACGATAGCTGAAGTGCTTTTCTGTTAAGATGCCTCCTCTCTTCCCCAAAATGCTGCAGTTTAATCTGAATCCTGAACAAACCTCCTTTTTATGAGAGGCACAGCCTTTTGGAATCACACAGCTTTTCTTCACAATGGAAATCTGTGTGTACCTCATGAAGAAGATAAATATGTGTATGAAGAAGTGTCCCCGGGGTCTTTTTTGAAGCAATGAAGCATCCTTGTTTCAGGTTACAATGGCAGCTTGAGGGCAGCATTTCCATCCAGAAGAAAATGGCTGTGACTCTTCATAAATAGAGCCCTTCTTGGAAAATGAGATAAAATGCATAACCAGGAATGTGTTAACCAAAGAGAAGAGAAACATCAGCAAAATGAAAATGAACGGCTGACACATAGCTGGGGAAAGGTTGCCAGTGGGAATTTCTTTGTCTGAATGGAGGTTTTGTTGTATAAATAGATGTGTTTTTGTCATTATATGAGTTGCTAGTATTAATTAAAATTGTAATCAAATTTCCCTGGTGCTTTTCACACCTGAAAACGATAGTCCTTCACACAGCTGTAAGGATTCACTGAGTCAGAGTTTTCTGTTAATGTTCATATCTTATGTTCAGGTACCAGCTAATTACACTGTGCATTTAAAGTGGAATTGTTCTTTCTATATTTTTTTCTCTGTGGTTTTGAGTAGGAATGTTAGGCTGCTGCAACAGAGTAGTAGCAAAGCTTTGTGACTGACAAAGCATATCATATTACAAGGTCCTCAATAGGTTTTGCATGCCCAGAACCTTTTTATAAACACAGGCTCCAGGCAAATGTCAGCTGGTGGGAGAAAGAGCTGCTGGCCAGCCTAGCAGAAGGATGCTGCAGCATTGTCTCTGTGAAACAAGATGACTGAAGGTTGTGGCCTGCAGCCTGGCTGTGTGATGAACTCTCCAGTCTTTGCTTCTTGCCTCCCCCCCAGCTCCTTGATTGATATTGATAGCAGCAGAAGGAATGTGCACACTTACATCCATTTTATAAAACACATTGGCCCAGACCTAACCACTGGGCATGCCAGGGGCTGCTCTCTGCCACTTTGTCCCTCAGATACTCAGGGAAATTCATGGACTTTTAATTCTAGCAATTACTTTATGCCTTTACAAGAAGGGAAGGAAGTAGGATGATACTTTTAATAGTAATTAAAAGGCAAGGATAAATTGTGAGCATAAGTTGTAGCTCCTGGTTATGAGAGCTCCCCATATTGAATCAGCTTCCGGTTCTGGACCTTCTATTGTTTCACATCCTGAATTCTGAGTAAAAGTCCAGAAGGACTTAACCTAAGCCAACAAGTATTCTCTAGAGGAGGAATACACTTTTGAGTCTACTGTACAGGAGAGACAGAATTGGAGGGTGCAGAATGAAAACTGTAGGTGCACAAGGACATATTTTCTCACTATGTAGTTGGGGTTTTGTTTGCTTGGGTTTGAAATGTGCAGGTTTCATCTTGTTACCTGTTCCACATATCGGGGTCATGCCTCCCTTCACACATACTTGAAAGAATGAAGGCCTTCTATAGTTGATTTTCTCACATTTCCATTGTCTTGGTTATGTGTTTTTCAGTAATTTCTTTGAAAATCGTTAAGTGACTTATTCCTCTGCTTTCTGAGTTAGTGTCCTTATCTCTTAATTTAAAAAATACTGCCTATTTATTGACCATTCTAACAAGAAACAAAATTATAAAGTTGATACATTATTTTTGTACTATTTCACGGGAATTAATATATTTAGATACCATAACCTGGCATACTGAGGGGGAACCTTTATGGGATCTTTCACCTTCACAGAAGTAAATCATAATCTGAACATCACTACCATGATATTCATCATCCATCAGTTGCTCTCAAGAATGCTGCAGAAGAGGCAGTCACTTCCTTAAGGTGTTTGTGTGGGGGCAGTATAGAGAGCTGCTGATTTAAATGGTTGTCTGGCCCTGGGCATGCTCAGATAAGTCACACCACCAAATGAAGTAAGAACTGATGAGATTAAAAGGTCTCCAGAGAAGGACTTTTTGACTGAAAAAATGTCTTTTTTTGGATAGAAATATTAATAAATATGGGCCTTGTAATTTAGAGTTTTCTATATTTTTACTGTATTTCTTTATCTGTTAAAGGTACATTAATCCACACAAGCTCAACTGTTTTCATAATGAAACAGCGTAAAAAGGGAGAAAGGAAATAACAAATGCCATACAGAAGTCAGTCTGCCTCTCCTTGAGCTTGACATTCAATATCTGCTCTTAAAGAGCTTTGATTTCTGACTTATTGTTCTATGCTTCAGTCATCTATATGTAAAAAAATTAGTGAAGGGACAGCTTTTAATGAATTCTGCATTTTCATGAATGTGATTCATTGTTTTAATGCCTCCTGCCACAAGGCTGTTGCTGATTCCTAATTTCTAACCCCCTTGAGTTCTCTTTCTGTACTGTAGCATCTCCCCTATCTGTCACTTGGCCCTCTGCAGAATCCTCCCTTTTGCTGTCCATCTTCTCCTCGGTGTGCTGATGGGAAGTCCAAACTGATAAACCTGAGCCCCCTCTGTGCTGTTGAACAGCACTGTTTTTGTCCTTAGATGATGAACTGTCTGACATTAATTTATCTAATTAGGGTTGGATTAATAGATATTTGTAAGTCCTACACTTTAATTGTGCACTCCATAAAAAAAGTAATTTCATTTCTTCATTTAAGAGCTGCTTGTTGATTATTCCTTAAGAATTTTGGGAATTTTCTGTAATCTGTTCTTTATTGAATGCACATTCTGTATAGGATCAAAACTGGTCTGAAACAAGGCAGTTATGAGTTTATCCATTAATAGACTTTTTTCTCTGTTGGAGTTGAGAAAACCATAGCCTTTCTTGTATTAGCTGAGATGGTCTTAACCCAGAGCATTCTTGTAAGCCAAAAGAATCATTCCTTTTGGGAATGAGCAACCTTCAGTAATACTGTCTGTCTCATATCTCCCATCAGCTTCATTTCTGCTGCCATTGAAGTCAAAGCAATTTTCCATATGCAATGCTTTAGTTTTTTTCAACTAAAAGTAATACATTGTTTGAAAAATCTTCATTAAAGATCATGTAAAGTACTATTTACTACCTGCATAATGTCCCAACTGATCTTTCTCCTTCATTTTGTTTTTCATATGCTGTCATATCCAAACATCTGATCTTCTATGCACTATGAGTATTTCTGCTAAAATCTTGGAATCTTTCCTTAGGTGAGTCTTCTTAGGTAGCAGATCTACAGATACAGACATGTATATGTTTGCATGCTTTGTTATTTGCATAAAGATATGGGGTGAAGGCAATTTTTTGAATGCAAAGAAGTTGCATTAACTGTTTATTCAGAACACTTGTTGTGTCAGCTCTTTTTCTGCACTAGAATAGATGCAAATATGCTGAGTTAATAGTGGCAGCTTTATGCCAACTTTCTAAATCTGAATTGTCTCTCGTAAGTGACATAACATCTCATTAATCTATTCTGAATAGGCCATACATAAAGATATTTTCTGTTCATATAAAAATCCAGAAATTGCTCCAAAGAGATCAAAATGAAGACCTGATTATAGTGAAATAGCAACTTGAAAAAAATTCCAAGTGTACATAAACAACTAAATTAAAGAAGTCCAAAAGCCTTACTGTAATGATCAGAGGATGTGAATGGTTAGAAATACATATTGGGCCTTTGAGTGGTAGCATCAATATTAAAGAATGAAATTTGCTTGAGAAAATCTTTTAGCAGCATGTAACAGCTCTGGACTGAGGGGGAGCTCTGAGCTGATCTTAGAGCTCCAGTGTTACTGAGACTGCCAGGTTGTCACTATGTAATTGCATCCATCTGATTTCCATGCAGTAATCCCTGCATTATTTGAATAACTCAAAACAGAATATATGGTACAACTCCTTCTTTCCTCCCTTCCCCAAACCGTGTATTTAACTTGCATTTTACAAGGTTCTGTGTCTATTTTTCCCAAATACGTGCAATTCTTTCTTAGCTTAAAAATTCCACTTAATAAGGTTAGTTTCAATTTTGCTTGCCTTTCTCCCCACCACACCACTCCCCCAAAAAATCTGAGGCATGCACTTAGAGCATCCTTTTTCATTTGTAAACTGGATGGGTACCTTACCATAAGCATGTCCTCAGTATTTTTCTTAGTATTATCATTGGCATTTGTTGGTCTATTGCTTGTTTTAATTTGTATTTAAATATGTTGCATAGTAGCAAGCCGCACATTTCTTGTTCTCCAATGTATCTGAAGTCACATTCAGTTGAAGTTCACTGATGTTTGTCCTTGGGATTCTGGCTTGGCCAGAGAGGAAAGTTATTCTCAGAATTTAAATGTGAACTTCACAGGTGTTTAAAGCTCAGTGGCATTTGGAACTAAAAGTTTGATTCTGGTCCACTGCTATCCTTAATTTTAGTTTGTTTGTTACTGCTACTGTAACGAATGTATTTCTGATCCCATTATTTGTTGTCCCTGGTACCATGAACCTTACACTTAACTTCTTTGTATGGCAAGAATGGCCTGAAGGAAGTATCCCTTATTTAAATCATCATATTAATTTTATAGGCAATGGAGTGAAACTTTACCCAGATCCACAAACTAAGTTCAATTAGAGTTGATCAAACAATTATACCCTCTGCTTAGATGCCATACTTAGATTGACTTTTTAAGGTGATATTTCTCTTTTATATATTTGTGTTTTTAAAAGAGAATAATCCCCATAAGGCACTTTAACATCAATCACCCCTGCAGTGAAGGTTATAACAAGCATATGTCTCGTCAGGTAACATACCACAAAGCATGGTGTGTCTTCATAGGGAGACTATGCTAAAATCTAAGGTGATTAAATGGAGAACAGTGGGAAAGAGGTGTAAGGACATGGAAATAGGGGGAAGTGTTTTCTGTAGGTCAGTGGCCCTGCCACTTATAAAAAACCATACAGTAATATTTCAGTATGCTTTATTTTAGAGATGATTTTAATTTTTTTTGATGTAACATAAATCCAAGCACAACAATGATTAGATTCAAGAAACCACAATATGTCAGTCTTCATAACAAAAAAAAGAGAGAGTATGGGTAATCTTTATTGTAGAAAGAGTTGATATTTTTTTGTCTGCTTTCTAGGTTTTGTCCGTTTGAGGCTGATTTGTAAATAGACTAAAATATTTTTTCTTATTTGTGGAACAGCCTGTTCTCTTCTGGTATTATATTCCAGGAAAGATTCACTGGGTGCATTCCTTAAACATGACTGTGCATAAAGCATGTGAAGATCAAGGAAAAATAAATTGCTTTAGACTAATAAGTTAGATCTACATCTTTACTATTGTTAGGCATAAATCTTCCTGCATATAGGTCTAAACAACTTCTTGTGACACAACAAATGGTTCTGGAGAGATAGTTATGAACAAGAAGCCAGGGAGTATGGATTTATGAGCTGTTAATTTCAGTAGAAAATGCATCCCACTGTTTTCCATGTATAAGAATAGCTGAAATATATTTTATTTGTTGAATTGCAGTTACATACAGCAGACATCACACTGGTGTTTTCTGTCTCTATACATTTTCATATTTCAACAGAGCAGTTTGAGATCCTTACTGATTCTCTGTTTGGGTTTCTCAGGAGTTACAGGTTATGTTCCATGATTCCATTACATTTGGGGTCTTAAATGCTGTTTATCACTGTAGTTCTGGGCTTAGCTGCTCATGAAGAAATGGGACTAATATTTGTCACATGTTGGTCATTCTCTCATCCTCTCCCCAGAGAACAAGCAATGGAATGTTTTGGTTTGCTAGAGATTTAAGTATTTATGTTAATAGCCACAAGTTGGTATGGGCTTATTTTAGGGACAGCAAAATCATGCACTGGGAGTGGAATGGCATGAGCTTTGCAGCAGTCTTTATTCTTTGTGGGAGTTTGCTTCATGCATATGGGTGAGCTGAGGAAGATCTGTGCTCTGTTGGCAAACAATCTTTTTTCTTGAGACTTCTGTTGTTTTAATAATAGTTAACAGCCTTCCACCTAGAGCTTGAGTTTTTCTTATGTTTTCTGGGTCCAGACTGTTGAGGAAATGAGTACAATATGGTAAAATACAATGTGTGGTCATGCTGGAGGTGGCCTTGGGCTTGCAGATAGCCATATATATTTACAAAAGGATCATGCTTGGAATGTGGTGCTTCATTCCTGGCCAGCCCCATGCCTAACATAGACACAGAAAGGGCCAGAAGAGGATAGAATTTTCTATGTAAATACACAAAACACTTTGGCTTTTCATCATAAGTACAGGTCCTGTCTGGCGTAGTGTGAAGTTCTGCAGCATGCTGGGAAATAACATTGAGAAGTGCATCATTGTACTCATTGTGATAGTCACATCTGTAAAATTGCAATCCAACCTTGTAAACTATTGTAGGATTACTCATAGGTAGCGATAAGTTGTCACAAAAAGTGTTTGGTGAGTTGGTATTTGCAGATCAGGTCCATAATTAGAGGAATATCCAGAAAGTGTGTTCACATAGAGGCAGTTTTGGAAAGATCTGAAGTCAGAAGGAAAGAATTTCTGGCACTTGCATGATTTTTTCAGGTCTGTAATGCCTACAGTAAGAGAGTACTGCTTTTATTTATTTTAAATATGTAAAGTATTTTTAGGAAATTTACAAAATATTTCCTTCTGAGTATCATAAACAAAATGAGTGGAATGTGCTGTCCTTGTGCTAATTAAAGATTCTCTAATCTATAGTCTCCATCATCTGCATAAGAACATTTACGTACTGCTTGTTTGAGGATGACCAAATTTGTGGCACATAAAATAGCACATTTGGAAACCTTGAACTCTTGCCATCCAAAAGGATTCTTGCTGTGTTAGATAACCATTTAATAGCTGTCCAAAAGAGAAAGAAAAACAGAACTATGTAAAGAACAGAATATAAGTATCTACTTATATGTATCTACCTGAGTATATCTTTAAAAGTGGTGTTTTCTAAGGAATTTCAAAATACAAAGAATACCTGGACTAAGAATGAAATGGACATGTCTTTTACTATTATGAATATAGGCCCCTGCTTTTGAAAGCACTTTCAGGAGTAAGGGACTGTGAACATACCAGCAGCTCACTGGTTCTTCCTACAGCTGACTTTGTTCAGAAGTTTCCACAGATGCCCAAACCTCTGATCTCAGAAACACCCATTAACTGTATTTTGCTAATAGCACTAGCTTTAATGGGGCTACTGACATGAGTAAGACAAGTGTTTGAATAACTTTTAAGGAGTCCTTGCCTAGGTATTAGTGGATAACATGAGCTGTTAACTAATTAATGTGCACTTGTGAATGGTGAAATTCTCCTGCAGATGCTTTAGACAGTCTTGCAAATTTGCTAACCCTAATCATGCAGTAATGCTGCTACTGTACTTAGTTGTCTTCAGATTTGGGCCATGGTCTTCAATATACTGGTAATTTAATAAAATTTCATTTTAGGCTTGTGACAGTTTAATGTTTAAACCAATCAATGTTTTTAAAGTACTCTTAAAAGTGTCTATTTCATTGTGCTCTCTGGGAGAAAGAAAGCACAATGGAAGGAAAACATCTCTAGAAGCAGCTGAGTAAGATCTTTCATAAATATTCAAGTGTGCAGTTTTCAGCTGCTGGTTTGATTGCTGAAGGGCTAAGGTGAAATCTGTGAAATGTTCATTGGTGAAAAAATTACAGACCCAGAGTTGTCCTACAGATCCTTTATACCATACTCACCCGGGGACAATATAAGCTAGCATGACATTTCATGGGAAATCAGTGCTCAGCAAGACTCTGTGCCTTATTTTGCTGGTCTGATTTTTATATCTCTAAAATAAAAAGACTGGGATAAATCCTGAAATATTCCTTAACTGGACCTGAGTAAGGAGGGCCTGAAAACAAGAGGTACATGGAGACAGGATTAAAGATCACAACCTTTGAGGCTGACTCACTGAGGAGATTTACACCCCTCTTGGTTTGCCAGGCCCACTACTTACATAATGGTATACCTACTTTGTTTTCTTGACCAATCCTGTTCTGTCTTGTATTCATACTGGAAGGTTTATGAGCCTGCAAATATCCAATGAGGTCTCATGAATTTATTTGTTCTTTCTGGTCCCAAATTCCTATTTGATTTATTTTCTGACAATCTTTTACTTTACCCTTGGGATCTATGGAAGCTCTGCTGGCAGTTTCAAGAGGATTATAGCTGTCTATACTCCCCTCTTACTGCCTGTAGAGTGGCACTGATGAGCTGCATATTGGTTTTCTGTGGTGACATTTCCAACTTCTCCCATAATATTAAGGACTTGAAAGAGGATCTTAAAAATCAAGCCCGAAGCTGTTTTGATCTTCAGAAAATGAGTATACATACAAGGAGGATACTGTTTCTTCCCATCAGCCTTTTCAATTATTTATTTCCCCATAAGAATTCCTTGGCCTACTGGAGCCATGGGGAAAAGTATTTTAGAGTTCCCAGAGATATTCTTTTCTTCTGTGTGTGAAGGATATGATATACATGTGGAAGGTGACTGCATGCAGCATTGAAGGGGATTTGCTCTGATGCAGAAAGACTCTCTCATGATTGGGATTACCATGGGAATTATGTATATAAAAATACAGTGCAGTATTATATAATAGACCACATTACATCATGCCATATATTTCTAAGTGTCCTAACATGTTATAGTTTTTGCCATTGTTATGGATTTCTTTCACAGCTAAAAACAAGACTTAAGTTAATGAGGATATTTAGTGCAGACAGAAATGACAAAGTTTGTGTTGATTTACACAATCATAAATGCAAAATGACCCCCATCATTAAAGGAGTTGTGCTAGATTTATAGTAGTATACACAAGATAAGAAACTGGCCCAGGGTAGGCACTTTAGCAATAAAACATCCATTTATGGGGTGAAAACGTACAGCAGTAAGAGATGTGAGGACGCTGCGGGGATTCTGTCTGTCAGGACCACCAGTTGCCTGGGTCAGCCTGCTGTCTAGGCTGGCTTTCACAGTACCTGCTTCTGTAAAGGATTTCAGATCACCAGCACAAGTGGCACCTAGCTAAAGTTTGTCAAGGATAGGAAGAAATAAAAATTCTGGTGGCTCAAGCTGTTCTCTATATTGCTTAAGCCACTGGCTTCCATGGTATGTACAATCTGTATGATCTATAGAACAAATCCACACCTATTTGGTGTACTGGTGACAGAGTTCTCTTTGCTTAAAATTAGTTTAAAGTAAAGCTAATGACAATCTTCCTTGGTATTCTTTTTTGATGGGGACTTGGTGCACTTTCATCCTGTATAAACTTTTTCAGAGACAATTTAAAACTTTCAAATAAAAAGTGCTTGCACAGTGATGGTACAAAAAGTTGTTGTACTGGTCCTAGCCTGTGATCTTGAAGTTTCATATATATGGGAAAATTTTAAGCTTCTGGAAAAACAAAAATTTTTTCATGGAGATAAGAGACAGATTCTTATTCAAATATCTTGAAAAATATCCACTTATTCCTTACCACTATGGATTTAATTTTAAATTATTGTCTTTCTACAGAGATAAATGAATGTGCTGGTAAGAACAGTAATACAGTAGTCTGGCTGGCACTCCACTGTTGTTCCGGTAGGTACAACCATCCGGAGCAGACACTTCCAGGATTGATAGCAAACTTCAGGCGTTCAATACGACTGGAAATACAGCCCATCTTTAGTGAAGGGCACTATTAATAGCCAGGTAAAAGCATTTGTGTATTAGAAGATTCCAGTTATGGTCATATTGTGTCAGGAAGATGTCAGTGCTCTATCTAGTCTTGCTACTAATGATTGCTAATACAGTACTTACAGGATAATAGATGAAGAGGAATGGATTACAAAGTTATAAATCAATCAAAGTTTTTGTGATACATTTATATGGTTTTGCAGCTTGTTAAATCATCAAAACCCTCAGATTGATTTTTACTTTAACAATCAATCCTCTCTATTTTTTTAACATGCAGTCAAGAGTTAAATTTTTCTAACTATAAATATTGAGAAAAGTATTATGACAGTAGCAGGAAGATTTATTACGTTCTGATGGCAGAGCTGAGAGGATGTATATACTATACCACTGAAGTGTCAAGATGCAAAGGTTGATTAGTCAGAAAGATTTTGTTTTACACAGGGGAAACTCATCTATATGTTCATCAGCTGATATGCAGCAGAAATTCATCTGCACAATTCCTTACACTTGCAGATGGTCTGATATCAGCCTGCACATAGGATAGCATTCACTTTTCCATTGAGAACACTTAAAACATTATCTGTGATGAAGCTATGGCAGTACACAGGTAACTGTCACATCTAATGCTGTACAGCTACTCAATATTCATCATCTCTTCTGATAAGCAGTAAATGACCCTGAAAATCCAGTCTTTCTGTTCACACATTTACCCAAATGGTTTACCCAAATGGTGACATCCCAAAATAGGAAGTCTCTTAAGGGAAAGATAGCAATTAAGTGTCTGGTTATAACTAGCCACTAGCTTTTAGCTTAACAGGCAGTTTTCTATTTTAGTACCATCCAATAGGTATATAAATATTTGGGAGTCTATTTAGAACTTTTGATGAAGTTTTGCGATTGAATCATCTCTAGATCAGGACAAGACTAAATCTGCCAGACATATTTTGTGCAATTAATATAGCTTCCAAAACAACATAGGTTTATTAAGTGTTTATCAGTTTACTGTGCAAAATTTAGAAAGCACAGCACTGTACACAAGAAGTTGTGCCAGTCCACTGGACTTTGGTTGAGGAAGAAGATTCTGAGAAACTGGAGGCAGATCAGTAGTGGGGAGGCTCTTTGATAGCTCATGCAAGCATCCCTTGTAGCTCTAGAAGGCATTTTCATCACTGGCACCACCTAAGCCACGCAGCCCTGAATTCAGTCCCTTATGGGGAATGCCCTGGGTGCAGCTGTGTGCAGATGGGGACTGCAGCAGCCATTTGAGCCGAGATCCTTGTCGCTGCAACTCTGCATGAGGGTGGCCCTTGCAAAGGTGCTGTCAGCATCCCAGCTAAACCTCTTTGGCTTTAGCTAACCTGGGTTGCTGCTCAAGTAGAGCACACAAGGAACATATGTAAACCCAGTTTGTAAATGCTAAGCTGACTATTATTTGCAGTTGTCTGCACATATATTTTACCTTCAACCATCTTTATTAAGAAAAAAGGCTTGCATTATGTGACCAAAATACTTATTAGAAAGATTAAAATAGGCTAATGACAGATATCAAGCCATATTTGTGTAAAGGGAGAGATTAATTTGGTAGATTTATTTCCAGTGGAGCTCTCCAGGCATCTAGAATTGTTTTGATACCAATATTTTTGTCAAAAAAAACCTAGACAATGATGAAAAGCATTAGCTCCTAAAGTCTGTAGTCGAGACAAAAATCAAGAATGTAAGCAGTAATTCTGTCTTAGAAAAATATAGTACCTTATGAATTTTATTTCAATATGAGCTGTCAGTGGTGTAGCCAAAACAAGCAAAGGCTTCCTTGGCTGTATCAGAAGAAAACTACCTGGAAAAGTAAATTGAAACAATATTGGCAAGATCACTTATAAGATTGTGTTGTTTTCTGGGGACCACACCTCAAGAATTAGGTGTGGAAGTAAGAGAGTTCAAATGCAAACTATGAAAATTATACAGGTGCTGGAAAACAAGCCTTATTCTTCCAAGAAAAAAGCAAGGAGTTCTACTTACACAGCTTCTTAGAGATAAGGTCAAGAATCACACAGATAGCCTTCCATGGAGAAAAATGTGATAATTGGGCTTTTCTCTCCTGCTGACATAGCATAACAAGATCGAATGGCTGGAAGCTGTGAGAGTAATTAGATGCAGGAACTACTTGCCAGGTGAGCTGGAGGACTCCTCATGCTTAGATTTTTAAGGAAGGGAGATTAGAGAGTCTTAAAAAAATAAAGTAATTCAGCTTCAATGAGAAATTTTAATACCTGTGTCTTTATAGGGACAGGAATGTGGGGAGGGCAGTGAAAGTTTTGGAAAGGATTGCTGAAAATTTCCAGTTTTCTTTCCTGGGAGTTCCTTCTTTCTTTTAGGGCTATAGCAAGAGCTGAAATGCTTGCATTGCTCTCTCTGAAATGCTTGTGCATTGCTTTGTGACACAGCCAGCTCTGCATTAAGACAATGGTTATAAAGAGTTCTCAAGCTTCAGAGCTTTAGCCAGTCAAGAATAAATTTCCCCAGACATCCAATTAAGTATATAGATCCAAGGATTTTGTTTGTTTTCAGCTTCCTCTGAAGGCGTAGAGCCTGACCATAATGAGACGTGGGACGCCAGCTAATGTGGGCTGGGGTTCTGTTTTACAGAGTCCTCTTGGATGTGGCTGACTTGTCTTGCTCCTGTCCTTGTGCTAGACTGACTGATGTCTGCCAGGGAATGCACTCAGAGCCCACATGGGGAAGGCCCTCAATAGGGGAGGCTGGAGTTCATTTGCTGTGACCACTTGGATGTGTCTCCCCTCATCAGTTTCCCCCCTCTGCTGAAGTTTTCTCTCTTAGATTCTTGTTTGTGCTCGTCTGCCTTCTGCCTCAGCAAGTACTTTAATACCACCATGGGGTCAAATATTTTGGCTGGATAGGCTGTCTGAATGAAACTTAATGGCTTCAGATTATTCTAATGACCAGCTGTAAGCATCTAATAATTCTCTCCGTCTTTGAACTATAAAACTTTGAAATATAAAATATAATTACTTATATTTAGGGCTTTTTGCTTAACCAAATTAGTGTTTTGGTTCCATTTTCTCCTTAGGCCTTCTTTGAAGGTACTCCTACAATTCTAGGGATCATTATTGTATATAATAACTCTGAAAAGTCCTGCATCCTTCTCCTGAAAACTGTCAGCACTGTTTTTACTTGGTGAAAAGTGTCAAAAGAACAGATGTCAAAGGTTGTGCTAGTCAGGATGAACTGCAGACTGTGCTGGACCAAACTGGGAGGAAGGGGTGTTGGTATGCACAGGCTAGGGCAATGCAGTACCCTGTGCCAAGGAAAAGTTCCTTTGCAATTGTATGTTGGCAGTCTGAGAAGTACAAAGGGGTCTGGAGTAGCTTCATCACATTCTCTGGTTTTACTGGGATGTGGGGTTTGCAGCATGAGGTGTGAATGAAGACTGTACTGCTTAACCAGAGCTTCATGGCAGCAGCACTGGTTCCTAATATATATGTGATATATGCTAGTATGCTCCATTTGCTTTATTACTTTGTAGAGAGGTTTGCAGTTTAACCAGTATTAATGATGAACCTGGAACTGTGATGCATCCAGTTCCTTTAACAAATGCAGCAAATTACGTAGCCACTTTCACCCAGAAAACCAAAGGTGCTTTAGAGCAGGAAAAGTGTAATTCTGGTGGCTGATGAACTATCCAGTGTGCCAGGGCATAGGTCCAGCAACATTCAAACACAGGTGATGTTTGAAGTTCCTGTGCCCTTTGTTTGCTTTTAACTTTGCACCATGAACAAGGCGGCATGACAACTCACAATAGCCCTCAGCGACAGATTTTTTTTTAAACCAGTGCTTTTTTTTGTATCACAAAGTTGAAGGAAAATAACGAGTTGTGTGCAATTAGAAAGGTAAAGATAGTGTCAGAAACACTGAGAAATTCGGGCATGTTTGCTAAGCTCAGATACGAATTTGGCAGCTCGTATAAATGGGACCTCTGTTTCTCTCTAACATAGTGATCTGATTTTATACTAAACCCACAGTTTGGGGACAAACAGTTCATTCTGCCCAACCTTCTGAAACTCATCCTTAGATACTTTTGGTGAATATTTGCTGGAATATATTCTGTTTGCATTAGAGATTGTAGGTTGAATATAATCTTATCTTTCTCACTATATGCATGTGAACAGCACTGTACAGAACAGCGCTATCTGTTATTCTTTCAGTTTTGTTATTTGCAATGATACACTTTTAATTTTCTCAACAAAGGTGTGCTAACCATTATTATAAATATACACATATGATTGCATTTAATGGCTACATTGCATGAATATTTTTTAATTTTTAAAACTATACCCAAAGTCAAATATAGTTAAAATCTTATTTGAATACATTATGAGTAGTTAATTAATTACTGAAAGTGCAAATCAGCTTTGCAAAGGGTTTGCAAGGAAGAAAAGAGCTACATTTGTCATGTTTCCTATAAAGTAATGTGATCAAAGGTAGTGCTAAAATACTTGGCAAGAAAAATCTCCCATTTAGTTGTATCCCTAAAACCTTAGGTCTAGATTTAGCTGTACTGAGGAAACTCCTAGAAATTAATGTGAAATGAAATTACTCATTGGATGGTCTTTCTTGCTTGTTGAGCCATTAAATGAACTCCTTCAGTGCATTTCTGGTTTTGATTTTTGTTTTGGTAAAAGTGTTAAAAACTGAAGACATAAAAAGAATAATGGGCTGCTTAGGAAAAAGCATTTTATCACTGACATTTTTCTGAGATTAGAGAAAGCTTTTCAAACAAAAAAATGAAGTCTAGAAACTAAGAAAATATTGTTTGAATTATTATCATTGTTCTCTGTATCACTGCAGTAAACTTCAGCTATAATGCAGATGTTTCATTGTGTACAGATACTTTATAATAAAACAGTAGGACTTCTGGTCAGCAAACAATACAGGCTTTCCTGAATTGCTTCTGCTTTTCCAACTACTTACTTGTATTTATTGATAAAATATTTTGCTACTTCCTGACTGTGTAATGAAGTTGATTTTTTCATTGTTTTTATATACAGAGGAAAAGAAAACCACATAAAAAAGGATTAACAAAAAATTAAAGCAAACCTCTAATTCAACTGAATGACTTTTTTAGGTTAACTCAAAATTCTATGTTTCATTCATTTTTGATTAATATACATGAAGGCTTTCTTTTGCTTTTACCTGGGCTTTCTTTTCTCCTCTTATATTTTTAGCTCTGCACTCCCAATAATGACTGTGTTGTTTCCCAGCTCTTGTACTTTGGTTGAGGTCATAAGTTTCAGATGGATCTTTCAATATTTTGCTCCAGACATTTTTTCTACTTTCCTTTGACAGAAGAATGGAGACCACATTTGTGGTATTCCTAAATTAATTATGCTTTTCCAGGCTTAAAATATTGTGACAGATCAACAAAACAGTAGCAGAAAACTAATTCCTTCAAAAAATATGAAAAAAGGAAGTTGTGTAAGATGGTGTAATTAATCTTGTAATAAAAATAATTGTTTACAGTTAAAATTAATGTAACATGCATTCCTCAGCAGATAATAAATTATGGGTTTTCTCATTAGCATTTGAATTGATTTCCTCTAATTTCTGAGGAACACATGAGCATGTGACTAGATTAAGTTTAATTGGACTACAGCTGGCACTGATTGTGTGTGGATAGGGTGGGGGTTTGGCATCTTCCTGCATTGTGTTTCATTGTCTGATTCTTCCTGTTCAGCCTTTTCTGCACAGGTTATAAGGCAGTGTAAGAAATATTAGAAAATTAAAAGGGGTAGAACCGTCTGTGAACTCAGAAAAAATGTGGATGAAGTATTTATAGAAGGTCTGTGGTGTCAGGCAGCACAGCTGAAAGTGAGGCAGACGTGGTGCCTGAGAGCCGGAGCGCTCCGCAGTGGGACAGCCACATGATGCAGACATTGTCAGAGCAGCGTTTGTGTGAGGCACTGCTGAGTATCCTCTGCAGCCTCCTCACCAGCTCAATGCCACTGCAGGCACAGGAGACACTTGATCCAGTTCTGTATTTCGTTCCAGAGCTCAGTTTAGTGTTGGAGCAGGGGCAGGAGCACACATTCTTTCTTCCTAGCTCCATTGCACAGGCAGTAAGCTGTGCCAGACAACAAGATTTTAAATTTAGCTGCTAGCATTACTGCAGTTCCTTTGTCACCCTAGCGAGCCCAGATTTCATCCAACAGTAGCCACTAATACCTGCCTAGGGAAGGGCATGAGATTAGGTCAAACATACAGTGATAATCCTCTCTCTGATCTTCTAGTTTTCATTGATGTACAGCCCTAGGAATTTATGAAACAAAGGTGAAATCTTTATGTTTAATAGCCCTGGATGGATTTTTCACAAAAGAAAATATCTAGCAGATTTTTAAACTGATGTTTTTAATTTTCAATATTATGTAAATCTCCAGCTTTCCTGGCATCTTTTGTCTTATTTTGCTAGTAAAACTGTGCATTCTTGGAACTGCTTTACCTTGATACTGTCTAATTCTTTTAGAAAAGAATACCTTTCACCTACTTCATGCAAGTTTTGATTTTTACACCTAGGTTCATGTCTTCTCAGAGACAGGGCTTTAAGCCAAAGAATCCTGCTCTATTTGATAATTTCTATGAAGCCACTCCACCTTCCAGTTTCTCTTCTGTCCTTTTCCTTTTATTTTTAAATTTTGCTACAAATCTTTGAGCTAGAGTAGCCAAAACTGTTAGTATGTACTCAGGAGTAGCTCATTCTGAATTAACACAGTGACAATGTTTTTTTCTTTTTTCTCTGTTCCTTCCTACAGACTGTAGATTCATAGGGAGTCCCCTGCTATTCAGTGTGACTGAGGGGGGTTGAAATAACTCAACGAAGATGCAGAGGGCTACCTGTTGAAAAGAACATCATACAAGTAGTTGGTAATTGAGAAACTATTCTTCTTGTCTTCTGCAAAGATATTTCACATACTGAAAGAAGTTTAAAGAATCTGTAAATGGCAAAATAAATTTGGTGGAGGAAGTACTGAACTTGGGGCATATGGTGAGGTTATTACTGAGTAAGAAAGGCCACAAGGTATAATGGAAAGGCAAATGCTAATAGTGAGAAATTTAATAAGAAATGCAGATAGAGCACCAGACTCACACTGTAATTCAATTTAGGTCAGCATTTGTGGAAACATATGAAGAATGAATTTGGATAATGCTGTATAATTTTGGTTTTGATTTCTCAGTCATCTTTCGTCTTCCAGGTGCTTTCCATCACAGCTAGAGATGAAAAACAATGTTTACTGCTAGTTCATGCTGTACTGGAAACAAGTAACACATGTGAGGGGAAGTACAGAGAGAGTTTTACAAGTCAAATTTAAATAAAAATATTTTGAGTATTAGATTCCTTGTATAGTTTTCCAGAACTGTTTTTTAAATGTGCACTGAGAAGGCAAACAAAGGCATATTAAGAATGAGTGGTGGACTAAGAGACTTCAATTCATTATCTTTAAACATTTCTTCCTAAGTAAGGAAATCTATAGATAGATCAAACCTGATTAGAAAGGGGAGGAAACACAAAAAGACATGATGGGGTTAAACTTAACCAAAACTAAAAAGAAAATAACCAAAAGAGAGTGAAGGATATCTAGGTTTTGCTTGCATTTGGATTGAGGAGTTGCCTGCAGGATAAGGTGCCCCACTCACTCAGCTCTTTCTATTACATATACATTGCAGAGCATAATTGGAAATGTAGACCTTGCAACTTATGCAATATCTGGTTCTATCTAGAAGATATTTTTGGCAGAAATAAGAATGTATACAGAATTGTCTGTTCTGCCTACTTCATCCCTTTTTCCTGGAAGGCTGATACTCCCTTTTGAAGTATGATCTTAAAAATACCCAAGACATTTGCCTGATACATGTCTAAAATAATTTTTTTTAATTATAATTTTTCCTTTATTGGGATAAGTATAATTTTCAGTGCTTATTCCCCCATGTGAGAGTTTGGCCAGTAATTATACACTTGATTTTACATCATGGCTTCTTAAACCTCTGCAAACACTGAGGAATGTAGTTTTATATTTCATCTGAGAAATTACAACTCAAGCAGTGCATTGTATGTTAGCACCATGCTGAGACATTGTCTTACCATTAATTTGAAAAAAAGAACACCCCCTTTTCAGGGGCTGAAACTGTCTCTTCCAGATGGGCTTTTCATGGATTATTTTCTGCCAAATACTGTTCAGACATTTTTGATGTATCAGAAGTCTGTGATGTTCAGGAAGGTTGGAACCCTAGATATCCTGGCTATAGACCAATTTCAGGCTGTTTCTTGGGACTGGAGCTGTTAAAGTATTATGTTGTAATCAGGAAAGAAGAATTTCAGTATCAAACTGCCTTTTCAGTTAGATCTAGATATAATCCGCTATTTAATTATATATAGTAGTGTATTTATGTTTATTATTATTATGTCATAGACCTGGTACTTACAGTGTCCAGACAGAATAATCCAGGTTCCATGTAGTGTTTTGAAAGTATTCTTTTAATGCTATGGATGTGAGGTTTGTTGTGTGTGCCAAGTGAGATGGGATTACCAGACTGGTGATCAGCTGGCAGAGGGATGCCCTTTTCAGAAGCAAGTCAAGGTTCAAAACAGGGAGGTTAGCAGAAGTGGTGCTTTTGCAGTGATTTTCAAGAAAGCCAGCTGCTGGTGCTGTGCCTGATGTAAAAATAATATGGTTGTATTAAAAAAAAAAAAAGAACAAGAGCAATTAACTGCAAATCTGATCAGACCTCTTCTGCATTGTGCTTTTCTCCTTTTTTTAATACTACTTTTGTTCCATCTCCAACTGTGATTTGAAAAACAAAACCAAACCAATCCTTACTGTAAAGTACAAAAGTCTGTCTTATATTTCAGCATTAATTTGGAGAGATGTAACTGCCCAGCATCTCAATGTTGCTTTAAAAGCACTGCAAGTTTCTAGGGAGCCTTCTGCAATCAAGGTCTCTTTTAGCTTCCAAGCCTCACAAAATTCTTCCTCTGTTCTCAGTTTATATGCCTATGTCCTTTGGAATTTGAAGATGTTAGGTGGTCTCGACTCTTGCCTCAGCGACTTGCTCTGATCAAAGTGCACAGCACAATTTGATTGCAGCAAAATGTGCTGTGTACCATCTCTAATAGGCTGAGCTGTCAGTACAGGATTTCAGCCTGCTGAGAACTTTCAATCTTCTGTGCTTAGTGTGCATTAAATCTCTCATCATCTACAAAATGCCTTCCCTCCCCTACTTACTTTGGGCTGTAGGAGAGCTATAGTCCATAACCTTTGTTTTCAGTTTTATCATAAATTGAAATACACACACACTTAAATTTTCCTAATAAATAAAGTGCTATGTTGTTCTAAAGCTGCCTTTTCACCTCATTACAGCTCAGTGGAGTGGAGAGTGATGTCATGGTTGACCCAGCACCAGCATGCCCATAAATGATGCAGTATGTTCCCCCCTTTACTTCCTGGCTAAAGCACTGGGAAGGAGCTTAACATGAAATTCATGCTGTGATGACAGATTTAAAAGTTGCTATAGACTGTAACAGACAGCAACTGCCTTTTGCAGACATACATGACACATACCACTCTCTTGTATTCCTAAGTGATGACATTTTCAGTTTAAAGACTTACGCTTCTATTGCGCATTATGGCTGTCTGTCTGCAGAACCAGGCAGGAGGAGGGAAGGAAAGGACAGGACAGAGAACACCAAACTGGATCTAAAGCTCTGCTTGGAGAATATGTCAAATATTAGTC
Organism: Haemorhous mexicanus; assembly: GCF_027477595.1. Classification (NCBI taxonomy): domain Eukaryota; kingdom Metazoa; phylum Chordata; class Aves; order Passeriformes; family Fringillidae; genus Haemorhous; species Haemorhous mexicanus. Next base: position 22,144,233 of record NC_082348.1, on the reverse strand, counting down.
AGTGGCTGAAGGGGCGGGACACAGCAGTTTTCAAGCAGGCTGCACTGCTGCTCGGTGCCTTTTGGGGGATTTCGGCGGCTTGGAGGCAGACAAAGCAGTTGTGCTTCATCTGGGGAAACGGCCCCTCGCACTTTTAACAAGGAGACTCTGAAAACCCAAACGGTGCTAAATTGTAAATTTGCAAGCAGGAAACTAACACGCCAAACATGAGACACCCTTCTTTGGCTGGGCTTCCCAAGCAATTAAATAAATAGCCATCATGTTGTGTCTCCAGGGCAATAAAACATGCCACTGTGGAGAATTTACAGGAATGGGCCAGGGAGGGTGTTGCCTGATAGAGAGCTGTGACATTCTGCATTTGCACCTATGTCTGCTAGAGAAGCTTCCCCTGAAAGTGAAGCTTGATTGTAAATATAAACAGTGGTTTATAACCTTGGCATCTCCCTTCACCCTCCACTGGCTGTCCTTTTCCTGCAGCTACTCAGCATCACTGCATACATGGCAGGTAAATAGTCCCTCAAACAAACATGAAGCAAAATTAAGCAAATATGTAAGAATGGATTACAGGCATTGCACTGGATCAGGAAACCAAATGACATCTGCCTCTTATCAGAAGGCATTTCAAACTTTTACTGCAGTTTGTACCAAATAGGCAACATCCTCCACTGTAAAACCTATCCATTGATTTCCTTCAGGATTCTTAGATGCCTGACCAGGATTTCAGAAGGGCTGAAGAAATAGAATACCCTTGAGATTTCTTCCACGTGCTCTTTGGACACACATGTGTGCAGACACAGGATTTTATGATATTTTTAGATGCTGAGCACTCTTAAGTGAAAGTTGGAGGAAATCAGTCCCATGCAGAATTATGTCTCTAGCATGGCAGGAGTGCCCAGTCACAAGAGACATGATCAATAAAGCTTATAGTTTATGCACGTCAATATTGAGTGTCCACATTTTGATTTAAGGAGTTTCCTGTAATATAACCCATGGGGGCTAAATTTTCCTGCTCTGCATGAGTGAAATGTTGCCATTTGTTCAATATTCAGGTTATTTATCATTTGGAGTCCTACCTGAATTACTGAAGTAAAATCTCATGGAAAGAGGCAATTCTTAAAAGGAGTACAAAGCTTTTCAATAAGGTATCAACCAATGAAGAGCAAAGTTGTTTTAATTAAAAATAATAAAGTGGCATCAAATCTTGAACACAGCTGAATTGCCAAGGTTTTGTCTCTCAAGCAAACTTGTTGAATTTAAAAGGAGTTTTGGAAATTTTGACCATATTAAAATCATGAAGTCCTGCAAATTTCATTAACAGATTGAGACAATGAGATTTCCAACTTTGGTCTTCAGCTGAGGTTGCTTGCAGAAAAATTGCAAAAGCATGTCTGCATTTGAAGATCTAGTTCTTCAACAGAGAACTTGATGTATGAGTGATATTTCAAATATATGACCTATTTTGCTATATATCCTACAACCTGGAAGTTATGTGTCTCAGTAAAACCTGTGAAAACACCTAAATGCCCAACCCTGTGATTTTCAAGAGATGTCACACTATTTTTCCCAGCCTTAGTGGAAATGTTGTGAACAGTTTTGACACAGATAGTAAGGTAGGTGTTTTTCTTTCTTCTGTTACAGGTGCCCGAGCAGTGGGAGCATCTTTTTCATTTTTCATTCATCCCAGTTTCCCACATGCATATCAATTTATCTTTGTCACTTGCAGAGTCTCACTTAACTGAGTAGCTCTCATTTGTCCCCTGACCTTTGACTGCTCCTGGTTATGTTGGATATAAGGATGAGGGGAAACCAACATGAGAAAGGTGGTTTTTTTTTCTTCTGTCAATCCCTCAAGGAATTGAGCCTAGTAGTCACTGCAGAAAATGTGAGGATGTTTTGTAAGTTTCTAGATCTATTTGCATTCCAGAAGATTTAACAAAAATTGCAAAGAATATGAAAATATATTATTTAGGAAAAAGTAATTATATTTTATGGAAGGTCAGATAAGGGTAAACTAGTGCAGAAGTCATGCAGACTTGACGGCAGAAAAATGCATTGACAGTGAATGCCAGTTTTTTGTAAATTCCAGGCTTAAACCAGAAATTATTAGATTGCCATTAGTTTGCTAATTTTGTTCTTCTACAGCGTATGGAGGATGGTTACTAATTTTCCAATATTTAAGTATTTTATGATGAAACATAGCTGTCACTGTAATATGGAAGGAATTAGATCTGTTTGAAACTAGCGGCTGGTTCTCCACATCTGAAGAATAGACCACTAACAAGTGAAAAAGGAAATCTCCAGGGGTGGAATATTGACCAAGGTAGCAGGTCCTCAACAAATGAAAGCATAGCAAACTGAAATGTTATTAATCACTACTTCTGGTGTTGGAGGTTTTTGTTTGTTTTTTTTCTTAGGCAATATCATTATTTACAAAGAGTAGTATTTTAAGTATTGCTCCATAAAAAATATTATGGGATTTTTTCCCATTTAGTTATCCTTATTCTGATTATTGCTAAAAAAATTAGTTCATGGTACTTTGCTATTTGCAAGGTCTTCTCTGGAGATTTGAAGCAAAAAATGTTGTGGGTATATTTTGCCACATCTTCATTTGTGTGAATCATCCCACCAGATCTTGCTGACAAAATGAGCTGACCTATGTAAATGCCATTTTACTTTTTACATTTAAAAAGAGATCCCTGTGCAAATAGTGACAGTTAATTAATAAAACTTTAAACTGTAAGGAAAAAACCTGTTAAATATAAATATCATTTATAGCTGTTAAACTTGGAGCACAAGAACCCTGCCTCTGACTAGTTGCATGAGATTTCACAAACCTGTATTTAATTGTATCAAATGTGATTAGCAAGTTATAAGTGTACCAGGAATATAATATTAGCTTTGTGTGCTTAAACCTTCTTTTTCTGGAATGTGAACATTGCCCTGCCTTGCAGAAATGGCCATCTGCACCCCAAAGAATTAACAGTCTCCTTGGACTGTAGCAACCATGGAAGCTGCAGTCAGCTAGCTCTAGTTGCCATCTGAATCAGCTGGGAGTTCTCCTGGACATGCCAGGAGAAAGATGGTAGAATCAGACAATGACCTGACAGTAGGAAGACTTAATCTTCTTTAGGACATTGAAATCCTTGAGAAAGGATCAAATCCAATTAGGCTATAAATATGGATTTGAGTGGTGAAAGAAAATATATGCTCCAAATTTAGATCCTTTTCCCTGAATGAAGAGTTGGAAAGAGGTCTGTAGTATAGAAACCTACTTACATCTGGCAGTTTAACAGCTGGGATGTGTAGGATGGCAGCCACAGAGCCAGAACATCCTTGCAGGGACCAGCTCATGGTACTCACATGGTAACAGACTGCTGCACCGTGATCTGCCAGTTTCTACAAGTCTGCTGTGGAAGAAGCCTTCTCATGACTTACATCAGTCAGGCAAGCTTGCTGGTCTGCTGGAACATTATTGGGAAAGGACCTGACACCTGAGCATCCTCAGGCAGTTTGTGATTAGAAATGCCCCATAAATATGTGGTAAAACTTTGTTGATATGTGTTTGAATGTATATGTGCTTCTGGATTTAGACATAGAAAAATACATGCTGAATGCATTGTGTTATATTTCAGGCAGATATGTTACAAGTTAAATTACAGTGACAGGGAGATTGACCCCAGATCTGATTAGCATAGAACTGAAGATGTACTATTTTCTTTTTTTTCATCCTATTTTCTTTATTTAAGAGTTGACTGGAAATAAGGCTGGAATTATTTGAACTGGTACCTTTCATTGTATCAGTAAAAAAATCAGTCCAGAATTTGTGTGTATAAAATGCTAGTTGTTCTTTTTAACTTTCTAATAGTAAATGGGTCTCCAAGCCTTATCCTTAGAAACACAGGTTATCTTCTAGGAGTCAGTGGTTATTTGTGTGAGGAAGACAGGAGTGCTTGAACTGATATTCAGCAGTAAAGGGAAAAGGACTTTCCTCTCCTTTACCTGTATTGAAGAAGCAATTTTTATTTCATATTGGAGACAGAGATGCTCAGCTACATCAGTGCCATATCTCTATGTAATTGTAAGCCTGTTAGAATTCAAAGTGTATTATCTCCCTTTGTTGCCCTCCAGGATCTTTGCATCACACTGAAATGTTGTCTCTGATTGTTACTGAGTTGATACAGATCAGAAAGTATGGCAAATTTACAGGACAAACACTGGAATCAGACCTGCTGAACTGCTTTGGACCATGAGAGGCACACCAGATTTGTGTCTAGGAATAGAGAGACATCAACTGCCTTGAGATATACAACTGGTGGAGACATGTCTAACTTCTATTCTGCTCCCAATCTGTTTGACAAGTGAAGCAGTGGGGCAGAATTAATGATCCCGAGGTATGCTTTTCTCTGGAACTCTGGCTAATACGTCCTAACTGGTGGGCACAGGACCAGCTGCAGTGAAGCATGGCAGCCTATGCTGGGCTTTGGGAATCCATGCTCCAAGCAGCACCTCAAAATTAACTGTTTGCTGTGCTGTGTGTGTTCCTACATGATCATGTGTTGTTAGGACTAGTCTAGGAGGTGACATGAGTCTCACATTGGCAGCATGGGAAAGATAAATGTATATTTGGAGTTGAAAAAGTACATAGATAACATGAAAGGGAGGAACGCATCAAAGAATAGATATCAGTGCTAAAAGCACTTCTTGCTATATCCATGTGTGTATAACAATAACAGACATGATTCTCATTTGGTTTAAAAACATACTTTTAAATTATTCTCCTCAAACCTTTTTTCCTTTTTAAATTTTTTTTCTTTATTTTTCTTTTTTTTTTGGCTACCAGAAAAATTTATAATAACATGGGGACAAATCCAGTCTCATTTCTGTCTTGCATTTCTCTATTGGTCTGTCATTTTCAATCATCTTGTCTTGGAAAGTGAACTCCTGAGGTAAAGATCCAATTTTATAGCACCCATCACAGTGTGTTCAAGATCATGGTCACATTCATGCTAATATGTAATAAATAAATTACAAATCTGTTAATAGACAATATTCAAGTGGATGCTCAAACCTGATTAGTAGTCACACCAAAAAAAAGATCACAAAAGGAGGTGCATAGGAGATTAGTCTGACAGCCTCATTGTCCTTTAGGCAGATCTTGGACACATGATAGCTGTTGGGATTATTTTCATGCCAGAGATGAGCACGTTGTATAACTAGCACAAGTTTGTAATGTGAGATTATAGAAAACCACATTAACAGAATTTTGGATGGCAGATGCAAAGGCTTGCAAACAGCTGTGGTGATGGGAATTACCAGAAAAGGTTAAAACCCAAGCAGTAATGATGTCTGGTAATAACTCATTTCACCAATCATGTAATTGGAATAAATAGGCAAAATAAGTCAGGATAAAGGGTGGCAGGAGATGACCATAAATGACAATACAAAATAATTTTTCTATGGTAGATGGTGTTTACCTAGGAGGGGTGGGGGAAAAAAAGGCTTAGCAGTTAAAAATAGTAATTGTATCTCTTGAAACAGATGACACCTCTTTATCTAATACACATCATACAGAGTCACCGACCTCTGATGACTGAATCTCAATATAAATTTCTCTAAAATTATTGCAAAATGTAGTATGGCGCTTTTTTTTTTTGTTATTTAGAGCTGATCAGACTAATCCTAAAGTATTTACAAGGCTTTTGCCAGCCAGGTTGTGAATCTCTCTTGACAAAAAGCAGTGCCAGTTCTTGCTGCTGCTCTCCAGTAGGCTGAAAGATTTAACATCTGGACAACACTCTGGCAGAAATTTCTCTGATTTCAGGTGATAATATAAATGTATCTGTACTTCTTTAAAGCTCTTTCTGCAAGGAGATTTTCCCCTTTCCCTTCCCTTCCCCCTGTGATAATGAGTCAAGTTTTGAAGAGACATTTTCATTACCCAAAATTTAGAGATTCAGAACTGAAATATCTTACAGCCAAAAAAGGTTATTAAAGATTCCAACTGAAGTTTTCTGTCAGTTCTCTACAATAATTAGTCAAATACTATATTCAAGAACCCATAAATGAGGGAATCTGGATTTGGACAGGGTATTAACCTCTGTGGCTTGAGAGGACATGCTGGTGCTGTTGTCCTTTCGTACTCTTAAACATCTGCTGTATTCCAGCTGACTGGTGTGTAAAGTACTCTGGGTACCTCTGTAGGAGCAAGAGTCATCTGTGAACTAGTAAGGACTAAGTGGACAAAAGATGTTGGGTTTTTAGGGAAAGTGGAACATATTAATCTCCATCTTTCATGTCTTAAACCTTAATCCCAGAATAACCTTTCAAGCTGTTTTCAAGATTTGACATCCTTAAGACTACTGTCGTCTTCTCCCAGAGCTCATACTGTGCTGATTGTGATTCTGATAGAACATTTATGTATTTACATAATACATTTATTTGAAGTAATTTTTAGATTTGTCAAAACCAGTATTATTAATTTTCATTCTCTGTTTGAAGTCTTAAAATTAAATCTGTGATTAACCTTTTATCACCTAAATATGTTGACTGATAGTCATGCTTGCTAAAAATAGAATTTATGGTTCTGAATGCTGGTCTAATTTGACAATCTTACCCCAGTGTTTTGATTCCATTTCTCAGTGGTTTTTTTGTCATGTCTTTCCCTTTTAGGACTCCATTTGCTCTGTCTTCACAGATATTAGAAACAGACAAGACAAGTAAGTGTATTCAGACTTCTCTCACCTTATTTCATAGGCTTTTGACAATGTGTTTGACTGTTTTCTTAGATCTCTGGGGAGACATCTGTTATTTGCCAAAAGTCTTGGTACATTTGAGTTATCTGTGCCCTGGGGCAGAAAGAAAAAGGTTTTGGATTTAACCATAAGTCTTCTAAGGAGATACTTTCAATGCTTTTAGTTAAGACATGTTTTAAAAATGTTTAAATGGATGACTTCATGCTTCATTTTATGGCATTCCTGGAATACTGTTACAAATACAATAAATGTTCATTTAATCATGAGTACTATGCTAGTTGTCATTCGTGAGAGAGTGCAATAAAGTCCTCACAAGTTCTAAATGGCCTATTTTATATAGAATACAATATCCTTGAGCTATGGCAGTGATGTTCACGTTAAACTCAAGGATTTAAGTTTTAAATTGAAGGGCCTTTCTCTTGTTCCGCCATGCACATGACTTCCCGTAGAAGTTAATCTCTAAATGCACTGACTATTCCTATTTTATAACATATTTTATAGGGAAGATAATTGCTCTTGTGCTGCTCTTTGGTCCAATTCTGTTAAGTTTATTCTAGAAATCTCTCACCTATAAAAGCTAACAAGAACATCCACAATAGTTTTGCTGTGGTGTTATTGCCTAAACATTGGAAGGGATCCAGATATTGTCCATAGTTTATGCATACTCTTTGTGATATTTATTACTTTAAGTAAGATATTTTTACTTGTGTTCTTCAAAATATGACTCCTCATCACAGTCTTCTAAGCCAAGCCTGTAATATACGTGATTATGGTAATTTAAAAATGAAACATAATGTGGAAAAAGAACATGATAAACTCAAATCATCTTACTCTTTATGGCTCTAGTAAATATCATACCTTAGGCTAGACTGAAAACGTTTTGAGTTTCACATGTAAAAGTCTATTTTGAAATGAGTCAGTCAACAGGGTTTTCCTTACTCATTACCATTTAGACTAAAGATCTTAGGAATCTCGTTTTGTTTCATTATCAATTTATTTCTGAGAAAATCATTGTCCTTATGTAGTACTAAAATCATAATTTCCCTTCAGTTTGTAACTGGGACAAAAGGAAATTATCGACCAATTTTATGAAATTAGTCTATTCCTGGATATTCCATTCTCTGTGTGATGCCTTGACCTGGAAATTATAATAACAGATACTCCTCAAAGAGTCTCAGAGAGGAGCAAAAAAAGATTGTTTATATTAAGATCAAGCAATCAGCTAGATAGTTTAGTTGTCTTTATTTGAGAGCAGTAAATCTTTTTAGCAAGTGGAATAAACCAGTAAGAATAACTAGGAAGGCATTTAGGGAATTACACAAAGGGTGTGTGGTTTAGACCTTTTCTGGAGCGCAGGCTGCAGTTTAGCTGTCGAGTCACTATCATTCTCCTCAAAGGTGAAATGATTTAGAGGCCTAGAGAAACTTAATTTTTCTTGATCACCATGTGCAACCTGGAATTTTAATGGCAGGCATAATTAATTCTTCTGATGTTAATCATCAGGGCTGGGCTCCACAATTATCAGCCTAGTGCAGCTGGGGCATGGTGCAGACATGAAAAATTAGGAAAATGAATCAGTAATAGGGTGGCAGATTTAATCTGCATCATGAAAACAAAGTTAAAAAGAGGGAGATCGAGAGAATTTCAGCTGAAGCTTTTGTGCCAATGAGCACTGACAGAACTGAAAAATGTTGCCGATGTCCAAAGTGATTGGTAATTACCAAGCCATTGAATTTTTTATTGTCAATTTATCATTGCGCCAGAGGTTAAATTTAACATCTTCTTCTAAAGCCATCACTCTAGGAGGAAGGCAAGCTTTGCATCACGTGGACCAGGAGTCAGTGAAAGGTTAATCAGGTATTCCTTTAGTTTGTGTGTGCTTCCAAATCAGTCTTTCCTTTTGTGTCCTTTATGCTGCATAATACCGTGGGGTATTTTCTAATTTATATCACCTGTACATTTCAGAAAAATATTAGATTGCATTCCTCTGCACAGCACCATCTGCCTTGCTGTGTATTTATAATGTTGTATTTTCATACTTCCCCAGGCAAATTTTACACACGTTTCAGTATGTATATGGAAATGTTATATATACAAAGAACTGTATGATACAAGGTGGGCATTTCCCAAAGAAGGAAAAATATAATCTTAGTGTCTGAAAGTACTGCAGGAAATTTAAAAAATCCAATATGATTTGTTTTGCTATTTATTTATTTAATTATCAACTGTGTTATTTCGTTTGCATTTGATTTTTGCTTTGTTCTGAAGCAGTGTTGCTTGAGAATGATCCAGTTTAAGATCAGGGAATGTTTGGAATGCTAAAAACGGCTTTTGGACTGAAGGACTGTGAGGGGAGGGCTGTTTGTATTTTGCATCTTGTGTGATTCCCAGTACAGTTTTGGCACAAAGTGAGTAAGAAATATTCTCAATTCATAAAGGAAGCTCATGTTTTTCCTTTGAATCTTTGCCCCTCAAGAATATTTAGTAAATGGTAGGATCTCTTTTGGTGCAAAAGCCCTAACTGACTGAGAAAAAGACAGTATTGAAACATCCTTTTAGTAGAAATATGTGACAGAAATATACATTCATGTGTTAGGGACTAAATTGAGCCCTGAAGTAAGTGAAAATCTGTTCAATAAAATAATAGGATTTCTATTTCTCTGTTTATAGGTTCAGATCTGCCCTAAAAATTCCAGATACATATTCTTATACTCCTTGCTATGTAGCTGTCTTTTAATGCAATATTAAATACAACTTCTGTCTGCCTAATTTCCTACCTAAATTCTGCTCGGTAATCTCACTTCTGTTTTCTGTATTTTTTTTTTCATTGAGTGTTTATTATAGATTCCAGACTGGGCTCTGATTAAAGGAATTGTATGCATTTTCTATAAATTAAAAATGGAAATGGCCTTTAGGGGAGACTCAGTAGAGGAATCAATGCATGCATTAATTACTGCAATTCATTACCCAAATAAACACAAGACTCAGCCTTTTGCTGGATACAAATTTAGGGACATACGATGTTTACAAGAGACAAAGGCTTGTGATCCTGCTCATGTTAATCTACAGATCAAAGTATGTGAGCCCATTCCTAGTGGAGGCTCCTTTGGGGATACCATAGCTGGGATCAATCCCCCCATGCAGGCAGTGAATTATTGCTGCTGAATACAAAAGCTGCTCACGTGACATCACTATTCCCTAACAACAGGGATACTTGCTCCAGATAGTGCTTTAAAAGAGCATATTTTCTTGATACCTCAGATTTTTATAATTAAACTCAAATAATAAAGCAATAGCTGCACAATGACCAGATTCACTTCATTAACAAAAATATTCCACAGTTCATAGCAATACTCAGTCATTTGGAAGAAAACAATGAAAATATAATCTTTAGCTTCCCAGAGGCTTTCTAGAATATAAACATAGAGTTAGAAGATATATAACAATTAAAATTATACAGAAAAAAGTCAGTTATTTATTGAAAAGCTTTGCTAATTTTCTGAATTAGTATTGTTTCTTTTCCTTAAGAAACTAGAAGAATATTGGAATAATGCAATTTTTCCAACAGCATCTGGATGCATTTCTTCATCATATTTTATAGATGGAGAATAAAATTACAGTATGAAGGCTTCTGTTCAAACCAGGACACAGAGCGTGATTTGAATCTTAGTGCATTTTGCTGCCATTGTGGGAGCAGGTTCTCCCCCAGTCTCAGCAGTTCACAGCACAACACCAGCCTTTTCCTTCTTTCCTGTTGGAACACTCAGCTATTTTAATGGGATTCTGACCAAAAGTGCAACTAATTAAGAATCAATTCAGGGCCATTAGTAAGTGGGACCAAGGTAGCCAGCGTTGCATATTTCAAAAGAGTTCACTTTAATGAGAGGGGTTCTTGGACAGGGGAAGAAAAACCCCACAAGCAGATTAAAGATTAGTGTAGGGACCTTCTCCAGTTAAACTAAATAACTAATGCTGCACAGAAAGATGCTGAACTTGTAGTCCTCTCTAATTGATCTACTTACTGTTCCTTAGGAAACTCAAAACAATAATGAATGCAGGTATTAAGTGTGTATTAGTCATTCAACAGCCATTTATAAACATTAGCAATTCTTACATTTTACAGGCTTTCTTCATTGGAGAGACATATGTTATCTTTTTTTCAGACATATAAACCTTAGAACTGTCAAACCATTCTTGCTTCTTTGGGCTTTGTACTTCTGTGACATCTGTTTATCTGCACTGCATTGCCTGCAGATAATTTGTTAGAGGGATTGGGATGCCATATTTTTGACAGCTGTAGTTTTGCTTCACCACATAGGAAAACTTTGCTAAAAATGCAGGGCTTTGAGGGAATGATTTCCCTGTCATTATTTCATTAGTTGTATCAATTTTTCCCCCTTATCTCTGGCTATTGTGAGTTATGTTAATGAACTGGTAGCATGTAAATGTAATCATTTTAGGAGAAATAGAAAAAGCAATATATGGCTGATTGATTTGAATTGTTAGAGGGAATGCATGCAACTATATTGATATAATCTGATATTAAAGAATTAAAATCACTATACAGTAAATTGAAAGCACAAACCTGAATAAATTATGTGGTAAGTCCTAAACCTCACACTGACCTCAGCTCATGAGAAACTGCTTGGGCAAGGTTTCTGGTCTGAGACAAAATGAACAGAGAGACGATTCTGTGAGATTAAATCTGTATGTTTGAGAAAATGTATGAAGAGCTGTTTATATTCCCAACACAGGAACACGAATGGAGACCTAGTGCAATACCTTTGTAGTTGATACATATTTAAGATATTTTGTAAAGTTAATAATTTAAATGGGGATTTCTAGGAACCTTCATTATTTTAAAATAAATTTGGCCACAGAGGAGAGAATATGATAGAACATCTTTCCAGTATGCTTGTTTGAGAGAGTATAATCTTGGCTATTTAATATTTTGTTTTCTATTTTATTTTGTGATTTTTATTTCTAAATAAACAGTGTGCAGCATTCTCTTGCATAATAAATATCAGTAAGAACAATCAAAAAGAGCCAAATAAATTTTGGAGTATTTATCTTTGTAGGAAAAGTAGGCCCTAGTCAGGAGCAGAAGGGTCTCCCTGTCACTGGCATTTACCATAGTCCTTGTTCTGGATACAGGTGCTCTTAATACAGAGACTGTGCACCTTGGTTTTATAAGCTATATATTTATAACCAAGCTTCTTTGGCTTCTGTCAGAAAGGAAGCAGGATTTGTGTTTGTAATGACAGGTAACAGTGTGAACAACAGAGAAAAATAATTTGGGAAGAGAGGAAAAGGGCTACTTTAAGGATGCTCAAAATAGACTGGGACTATCTGTCAAATATGCTTTAAAAAAAAATTTGAATCTTACTTTGATATTGCATTATTAGTAACCTCAGATATATGTTGACATTTAACAGGGAAAATATCTGACAAATCAGCATCTGTAAACTCTTTTTTTTTTTTAATAAAACAAGCAAACAGGTAATTTCAGCTCTTTGTATTATGTGGGTTGTGTGCTAAGATCTGAGAAAGATAAAAATACAGAGTCCTCCCACAGTCTGGTCAAAGCTTTTGGTTTTTACAAAACAAATGGAAAGGAACAAAATGTCATTTGACTGCATAGAAGGATGTTTGGAATGGGGACAGACCAGGAGAGATGTGACCAGTATTTCCATGCTAGTGGAGGTCAGCAGACCCAGGCATCAACCCAGAGTCAAGCAAGCCTCAGAACAAATCCCAAATACTATAAAAACTATTTCAGAGCACATGTACATCTACTCCACATCTCATGGGAAGAGACTTTTGGTCACCTGACCTGTGCCAAAAGACACAAGCAAAATCCTCCTTTTTTTCTTCAGTTTTAAGAGTTGATCTGAATATTTTTAAGGTTTTATTCTACCATCAGTTAGAAAAGTAAAACCTATTTGCTTGAGCTGAAAGAGGTTGAGCACTTTTATCACTTCCAACTTTTGGACTTTATTTTTGCACATCTGTAAGCTGTGAGGATCTCCTTCTGCTTACATATGGTGAGCCTGCTTAGCAGAACAATATAACTGCAGAACGATCAGTACTGCCGAGTTCAAGCCTCCTTCCCAGTTTGTAGGTGATATACTTTAGATTTTGGTTAAATATATCTTCTTTATACATTCTCAGTTTCTGACATCTTCCTGACTATTCCCTCTGTGAAAGCAATGCGCCTTAAATCATGGTGGGGGTGTATTGTGTTTGGGTTTTTTTGGTTTTGTGTGGTTTTTTAGATGTAGGCAATTATTGTACAATAATATCTCACAGGGGCTTGGTAAAAAGTATGATATGCTGCTGAAGATCCTACATCAGGTAATTAATGTGTCTTGTTCACCAATATTTCTGATACTGTGGAAACTGAATAAGTTTGAATTGCTATTTTTTTTATTTTTACTTGGCATGCATTTACTGTATGCTTTCCCATGCAGTTTGCCAATAACTTTTTGCATGACTGCCAGCAATATGGAGAGTCCAAGTGTACAATTACCTTTGCCTTCCTTTCTGAAATCCATGAAATGCATTTCACATCCTTGCAGAGAAGATCTTTTATTCGGGGATTGGAGGAGGTGAAATACAGTGGGAAGAGCAGTTCTTTTCCTTCCTTTTGTCAGATATGTAGCATTGCTTTATTGGTTCTCCTCCAGGATGCATTCCCAGAGGAGAACTGCCCTGTCTCTGTTGCAGGAAGGGCAAATTGCTCCCTCAGGGATGCGGAAGCCAAGGGTGGTCAGAATAGAATCCAGGGAGAGACTTCACTGGCAGGGCCAAGTCCTGCAGCTCCTGAGCCAGGAAAGCACAGCAGGGAGTGACAGTAATAAGAGCTATTGATAGAACAGTGATGACTGAGGCAAAAGCAAAGTAACAAGTCAAGCTGAAAGTCAGTCTGGGAAATTTAAGCAACAATTCAGTAAGTCTAGGAAAAAGAACATACAGTGTACCTCAGGCAAGGAGTGGGTACCTAGACCTGAACTTAAATGAGCCTCCTGAATCTGTGGAAAGGGGTATTGTGAAGGCCCTAGATAAGGCAAATAAGGACTTTTAATGCACTGAAAGCTGAGGCAGAACTTTATCATTTACTGTTCAGTCTGCATTTGCTCTGCTTCATCCAACAACTGAAATCTTTCTTCCTTTGTCACCAAAATTTAACTTGCACTATGTCTCTGGACTTCCCAATTTGTCCTTTACTCCCCACCTCTGCCTTTCTTCACTGGTCTAAGACTTTTAATGCAAAGTGACAGCAAGAACAGTAAAACCTTGTTATAATGTCACTTGAGGTTTGGATAGAAAATAACATTTATTTTAAAAATTCCATGACCTCGTAGCAATTTTGCTGTTGGCACTGTGCTGCATACCATGGCTACTTGGAACTTCATGGCCCCAGCAAAGATTTTTCAAGTTCACAAACCAAGGAGTGGTTTCTCAAGAAAGACCAGAACATTTCTTGTGTTTGCTGAAGGAATGATGTTTACAACACACTGCTGAAGCCACCTGATACTCTCCAATAGAAAGCAGGGGTCCACATGCACTAAATATTATTTTAATACATCAAAGCCATAGAGGGGGACGAAGAAAGAAGGACAGACAAGAAGTAAGTGTGTTAACATTAATTTGAAATTATTGATGCTGGTAAAGCAGCCTGCTGGCTCTCCTACCTTCTTGGATAGCAAAAGCAAGGCCACAGAGCACTGAGGAGAAAGAGAAAAGCAATGGTATAAGACTAAGGGTGATTATAGGCAAGGAACAACATTGTTAGGAACTGAACTGAGCAATGGCAAGGACTGCATATTAGCCCATGTTTTGCTAGTGCTGACTCAGTGTTCAAAACAAGGCTTTGCAGTTTCACATACAGACACCTACAATAAAGTGGTTTTTCAATACAATATATAACTAAGTAGGTTAACTTGTGAGATAAACTACAACTTGACATTAAAATACCTAACTAGTTTTTAGCTTGACAGTGTTGTAGAAAAGAAAAATATTTGTCTTTAAAAAACCCAAATGAAACACAACCTAAAATTCTGTCATCTCCCCTGGCCCCAACTCAGGACTAGCTTCCTGAGGAAATACAGTCAGGGACAGCCCAGCTTAATTCTGTAACTTCTGTTCCAGTGCCACAGCAAACCTGGCTTTTTGAATTCACTGTCTTCTTAGAAAAGAAAACTACATCCTTTAGATTTTTAAAATTAACTAGTGTTGTGCCATCTCACTAACTGTCTTTTTGTTCTACTTAGGAAAAGTCTGCCTTACTTATAGCTGTTCAACCAGCTTAGCTCCCACATCTGAAAAAAAGTAAGACCAAGAAGTACATGAGATACAATGGGCTAGGAGATATTATAATGTACATCCTAAATGAGTTTCTCAGGTTCTCTTGGGAAAAAGCTTCCAAGGTTAGGTGTACTTGAGTAAACTTCAGAGGTGAGGATTTATTGTGTACTTGCTAAGCCTTTGGACTTCTCTTATGATTTGAGGGGCTTGGAAGTGTGGACAATATGTACAAGACCAAACTACTAAATTTTCCATTGGGAATTCCCTGTCAACAACCTTTGCAAGCCATTAACATCAGGTGGATAGAGGAGGACATAGGTGAAATAGTAATGGCAGGTGAAGACTTGACCTTACAAGAGGCAGAGGGCTGTTAAGAAAAATCATACCATGCAATGCTGTGTGCAACTGATCACTGCTGCTAGGAAGAGCACGAGGGAAACTGGCACTTGGGTTAAGCAAAGGCGTTATAACTAGTCACTCATATGAAACTCTGAATATCTGTAAACATCATCTGTTTTGTGTTCATAATCTGTTCCTGGCACCAAGTCACACTGAAGTAATTCATTCACCAGTAGAAGCTTGTCTTGTCAAGCTAATTTGCTCGGTTGGAATATGGAAAATATAAAGTATTCAAATGGCAGTAATTTTGATCCCAACATAAAAACTGTGTAAATGAAGATCCTTTTATTTTGATCAAACTGCATGGTCACTGCACCTGTTCTGAGTAAATGAAGCTCTAGGGGATGTGTGCAGAAATGTGTTTGTAAAAACCAGAATGCGCAGCTAGGGACTGAAAACTGAATGCAGTGGCCATCTGAACTACACATATCATTTAGTGAAAATGAGATCTGTTTGTATGATTGATGCTTTATGTTTGTGAACCTCCTTCAGGTAAAACATTTACTTCAGGCAGAATTTCTGCAAAAACTTTAGGACTGGCCTTTGTTAATAATTTCTCTCTTTCTCTCTCTCTCTTTCTCTTTCTCTCTCTCTCTTTCTCTTTCTCTCTCTCTCTTTCTCTTTCTCTCTTTCTCTTTCTCTTTCTCTCTCTCTCTTTCTCTCTTTCTTTCTCTCTCTTTCTCTCTCTCTCTTTTTCTCTCTCTTTCTCTCTCTTTCTCTCTTTCTTTGCGGGAAGTAAAAAGGGTCCAAAGAGCAGTAGTGTGTAAAGACAAAGCCAGGCTGAATATTTTATCTCACCAGTGATACACAAGTGTTAGTCAAATGGAGAGATGACAGTGAAATAAGGAAACAATTAAACTTCAATAAAACAAAATAAGGAATAACATTCCAGTCAGATCTAATCACATTATGTATAGCATAACTTTCAATTGAAAGTCCATAAAACCCAACCACACCTCAGCCAGTTTGTCTGGCATCTGTCCTGTATAATAAGCTAGAGGTTCCTCGTGGCACAACTCCAAGTTAGTTTGAAACCATGTCTGCAGAAGGGATGGCACTGAGCCATGTTTCCAAAGAAGTAGAATAATTTTTCTGGTGGGAAAGGTCAGGCAGTACAGCACCATGAGCAATGAGATTCCCTTTTTCGGCTTTTTCTCCATTCTCAATCCTACAAATACATCTCTTTTCATAGTAAAATTCATTCAAAAACAGAAATCTGACATTATAGCAATGTTACAGATATGTTTAGACAGACAGGCATCAGGAAATCCAGAACCCAGGCAAACTGGGTTGTATCACTATAAAACTTGCAAAGAATTTTCAAGTTGCTGGTTACCTTTCCTCTGTCCCATAAGTCTCCTCCCAATAAAGTTTTTTAAACTCTTACCTAAACCTAGGAAAAAGAAGAGAATGTAATGGATTCTCATTCCCATGTTCTGTATTTGATATGTGCAAATATATGCATGAATATAGTAGTTCATTTGCATTTATCTTCCATTTTAAATAATAATCTTATTCATAAAGCATTAATGGATTCCATATGCTATCAGACAAATCATTTCTAATTTTCTTTATGGAAGCACATATGGGAACTGTATTCACCCAGGGTCAAATCCTGGCTCCATTGAAGTCAATGGCAAATTTCCCACTAATTTTGCAAGGGCCAAGATTTCACCCTTGATGTTCAGCCACCCTAATAATACAAAGAGCCAATGTTGTTCTCTCTTCTCATATGTCAGATAAGTTTGAAGAGAAACTGAGTTATCACTGAATTAATGTAATCCATCCCTCTGCATTTTCTAGCTTGCATCAAATTCTTTGCTTGGGGTGAGTGGGATTCACATTTACGGATATAGTAGCCATGCAGTTGTCTGTAAATGTTATCAGTGCCAGCTATGCCAGAGACATTGCAAAGACAAGCAGAGCAGGTCACTGGGAAATGACGTAGGAACAAGCATTCTCCAGAGAGGAAGGGCAGTAGGGAGCTTTCCTGTGGTTGGAAGCATTTCTTAGGGAACTGGGTCGGTGGCATCTTTTGACAGTTTATGGGTCATGATTGCATCTGGTCTAAGAGAAAATGATTTTTTGCCGCATTGCTCATTCTCTGTGGCTCTGCCTGGAATTTAGCAGATGTGTAGAAAGTGGATTTCAAGCAGTTGAATTCTTGCAATCGAAATTTTTACCCAGGGCCTCTAACTTGCTTCTTTATAATGCAACAGGAAATGGCCCCTTGGTTGCTAAAATGGTGTCCACTGTGGGATGGAGGTGTGTCTAGTCATTTGTCATCAGTGCAAATGCTTGGATTCATGGCAGATTGTGCAAACAGTCCATGCTGCTTGAGAGAAGATACCTCTTTTGTGGCTCATGTGCAGCAGAGATAGAATTCTTGTACTTTGGTTGAACTTGGTGAGAACCAGAAGAAAGTTCAAATTCCTCTTAATTTCTGCGCTGGATTTACAGCATTACAGCATTCCTCTGGCACCTAGAAAAGGGATGCACATTGAGAGAAATTTTGTGAAACAGACTGGATCACTCTGTTGTGTCTTGAATTAGATGAAACTTTGTATCATCTATTCCAGAGATGGCTGGCTGATTTCCAGCATCAAATTCAAATTCAAGCATCTCTAAAATTCACACAAGTTAAGCTTCTGAAACCTTTTTGTTTATTAAGTGTTTTAAATATGCGTAAGCAAACCCTTCATTTTCTGGCCAGAACCAGGCTAGACATCAGTAGGAATTTTTTCACTGGAAGGGCTGTCAGACACTGGAACAGCCTGCCCAGGGAAGCTGTGAAGTCACCATCCCTGAAAGTGTTCAAGAATAGACTGGACATAGCACTTAGTGCTGTTGTTGGCAAGATAGTGTTTGTTCAAAGGTTGGACTCGATGATCTTAGGGGTCTTTTCCAACCTTAATTTTTATGATTCTACAAAGTAACTGACATTCTGGCTCACAGAACAAATGGAAATATTTTACTTACCATACACACTTTTAAAAATGTTCACCAATTAAAAATAAACAACTGTTTGAAATGAAAAAACAGAAATTTCCAGTTAGAGAAAGAAAAGACATTTCTGGTCTTTTTGCTCCCTTTTTGACCAGAAGTATTAGTCTGGCTCAACTAAGATTCTTGCAGCATTGTGGTTAAATTGTTGTTTTGACAAATCAATTTATTATTTGAATTTATGAAAACATGTTACTCAGCCTAATTAGTTGTTAAGATCCATTGTTTTGGAGTAATTTCACTGGGAAAAAAATCCTCATTTAGCAAATCAGCCAAGCTCTTGCCTGGTGCAAATATCAGCGTCATCTACCAGCGCTCCCGACAAGATCTCTGGGGTCACCACCACCGCACTGCTGTCTGCTGTAGCAGACGTACTCCATGTGTGAGGACTGTGAGATTAGGCATCATGTTTTATGTGAGAAGATGGACTAAAGAGGAATAATAAATTATATTAATAACTTGAGTTTTAACTAATTTATCTCCGCAAGGTATTATTCCATTTTATTTTGTCTGCATTTTTATTTTCAGCTCTAAGACATGACAAGATGTGAATTATGATCTATTCATTCATGCCCAGTTTCAACACAACTGGGTGTGAATTAATACCCCATAATTCATGTAGTGGAGTGTCTTATTACAATTATAAAATTTTATTAGAAAATGTTTTTTAATATTTATATTGTTAATTAAATGATGATGAGTCTCATAAATTCTGAACAATGAATTAGGTTGTATTAGGCACTATTCAGATTTCATCTGTTAGCCAATCAAGGTACACAGACTTCTCTATTATTTAATATGTTGTATAATAGTGTTGGGCCATAAGATTTTTCTTTAGAATGAGGAATTTCTTATTCAAATGGATTTATCAGAAAATTTTCATTCCTAATTTCTAAACGTAAGGGTGAGCATGGGAATACTGTTTTCCTTTATAGATGTTAATTCACTGAATATAGCAAAGAGCATTTAATTCTTCATTTGAAATGCAAGTTAACCTTAGGTCACATAAACCTTGGGCAGTTAAGCAGTGTTGGTTTTGAGGGCAGCAGGAGTCTCTCCTGTCTGCTTAGTCTCCGAAAGCACTTTAATATTTTGTATTTTGGATCTAGCTCTGCATTTCATGTCCTCTTTGTCAAAGTCTCATTCCAGGTCTGTTTACGAAAGCACTTAAACTATTCCTCGAAGTTGAACATATGCTTCAGTATGTCCTAAATTAAACTGAGATCTGTAGTACTCTCAGGTATATAGAAATTGAAGATGAGGTGCATAGTGGAAATTGCAATTCAGGATAGATGTGGATTACACGACATTACTTGGATAAAGATATCCCAACTCTGATCATTACCCCTGAAATCAGAACCATGCCGTCTACATAAATGATATGGAAGAATGCAGCAGCAAGAGTTAGATAAAAAGGTGACATGTTTGGTAAAAAAGTGACTGTATTTAGTTTTAAAATATTGTATGATAGTAAGAAATAATTAATATACATTCTGCATCTTTATAAACATTTTTTTTAATTCTCACATTTTTCTTACTGGTTTCTTTTGACAATTTCCATTTGAATTTGATTGTACAATGGATTAATTTAATGCCCATAGAAGCTAAATTACTTTGGGTTTGGTAAAGTGAAGACCTGCAGAGATGCACCAATAATTCACCTCCTCCCCAGCCTTTGACATCCTTTTGATTACAGATGGCATAAGGGTTTATCCGAGGCAGAGGTTTGCTGTGCAAGGATTCAGGGCTGAGTTGTTTAAAGCAAGGATAATGTGTGGCAGCATTCTTCCCCCTCAGGTGTTGCTGTTGTGAGAATGCAGCCACAGTTGCCTACTGCTGCTTTATTAATAATGGAACACTCACAGAAATTCCATGCAAGATTGATTTTTGAACAGTATGTAAGAATCTAATATGAAGTCTTAAAATGTCATTGAAAAATTCGTTTGTAATTTACTTTGTCGCTAAGAACTTACTGCCCCACTATAAACAATTTTACTGTATTGCTCCCCATTAAACAACAATTTTTTGCATATTTGTTCAGCCTTCTTGCTGTGACATGCCACTGTGAGCTGATAGATAGATATTTAAATCCATACATGGGCTCTGTTTCTTTTGTTGCTTATTCAAATTACAAGTGAGTATATCATTTTCATCGCAGTGCAGGTGAATGGTGTTAATGGTTCATTATCTAACACAGAATGTTCACTGATGAATTGCAGATGTACTGTTTGGAGAAGAGTGAACATGCTTCTGTGGCTGCAAAAATGGTTCTTTTTTTAAGCTCGGAAAAAAAGACTGTCAAGTACAGAGCAAAGATTCCTGGGGTTGAGGCCCAGGACAGGGGAGTGGGAGAGCTTCATTTTCATTGTTTTGGTTCCAGAGCTTTTTTTGGGACTTGAAGTATTTTACTTGATTTAACCTTCAGTTC
The DNA here is from genome assembly GCF_027477595.1 of Haemorhous mexicanus. Classification (NCBI taxonomy): domain Eukaryota; kingdom Metazoa; phylum Chordata; class Aves; order Passeriformes; family Fringillidae; genus Haemorhous; species Haemorhous mexicanus. The sequence goes on along the minus strand of NC_082348.1, from coordinate 22,123,344 downwards.
ACTGACCAAAACTTTGTTGATATAATCACAAGGGTAACTTTACATGGAACTCTTAATGTTGCCACTGATTGATAATAAGCATGGACAAATAAACTGTAGGAACTTTTAGCAGTTTTAAAAGACTGAAGATATTTTTCTGACTCATTTCCTTATCTCAAAAATTGACCTGGAAATATGTTCACAGTTTGCACAAATTCCACAAGTATTCTGTAAATATGTGACATTGTTATTTTCAGCATGAGCAATTGAACTTGGGGTAAATGTCATTTCACATGCTAACAAAACTTGGGGGGCTTGATAATCAGAAGTTATGGCTCTGTATTTTCTACAAACAGCTATACCATGCAGATCTGCTTCTTGAGTTTCTCTAATACAACAGGAATTGCTTGTGAAACACAAAAATTAGGCTTTAGAGTATGTTGTTTCCCCTGCACGTTTACTGAATCGCTTCCTGTAGGTCAGAGAAAGCTCTTAACAATTTACACTTCTCTCCATTCCTTTACTAGTATAATCCAGGTTAAAAAGTACCATGCTGGACTGGATCTCAGAAGATGTGAATTCCATTTAAGTGTCTCCCACAGTCTTTTTTGATCTGGGAAAGTCACCTTCCTCTGCCCACTTCTTACCTTATGTTTGGGGTGGTAATTATGTGCCTTAATTGCCTAACTAGACCATGAGCCTTAGGAATCCATCTTGTATGTAGAAAGTAGCTAATAATTCTAATTTTAGTAGACACTTTTATGTATGTAAAAATATGTAACAGAAGAGCAAAGGTTTTGTGGAAATGGTGGATCCTTTTCTTTCATGAACAGTCTCCTAAGAAACAAGGAAGGTACAAGGTGATACTATGGAGTTCTACTACAAAACCTTGAAAACACAGCATAGAGTGGAACCTACCTGGGGTTTTTTACCTTTCTTCCCTGTCCATGAAACCAGTAGCAGTTTTGGAGAAAAGGAGTGCTAAAAAGTGCTTAGAAGGAAGGACTATATGAATCTGCCTTGTGTGCATAGTTTGTTTCAAGAGTAGGAGCAAAAGTCTGATCCTTGGCAGGAAAAATATGGGCTATGGCTTGCCTTATGCATGTCTTGGCTTCCTGCACTAAAGGAAATCATTTGGTAAAATTAAGCAGACCTGTTTTGTTTCCTACAATATTTGATGAGCAAGAAAAACTCTAATGTTTGGCTAATCTTTCAAAAACTATATTGTGCTTTCACTGATAAGGGAAATTTTTAAGTTAGCATTAGCATGAAAATCTACAGATGTTATCTCTTTATCCTTTGTCTGAGATCAGATTTATCTGAGTAATCAACATTAAAAATGTGTAAATTTGTGGCAAACACAATGAATCTTGAATATATTAAAGAAACAAACAGATGAACCATCTGGAAGTGAGACGTAGATCTGAAATAACTGCCAGTGGCACAATCCAAGCATAATCCCTGGAATAATTTACACAGAGCAACTGTATCAAGAGCCAGAACCTATTCTTTTAGAAGGCTGAGTTTAATAATGACTGCACATTATCATTCAGCTTGCTAGGTAAATATTGACAAAGGAGTGACACATGCTGTAGAAATGTATCTATATCCTGAATTCCCTCTAGGGAAACTTCTGCATTCTGAATTTTCCCTACTATTTTTTTTCCATTTGTTCGTTCTATGCTTCTCTCATCTAAAATGACTGGAGTAGGTACAGCTCTGCAGCTACAGGAATCAGCTTGTTAGCTTTGAAATTATTTTTTTATAACTCATATATGTACACATTATAGGGCATTAGTGATTATGCCTACAAATGCCTATTATGTAAAATAGGATAATTTGATAAATGGAGAAAATTTGAACATCGCCATTAAGTAGACCTTAATTTTGCCAAATACTATAAAAGATTCAAATTTAATCCAACAGCTTTTCTCCTTCTGCTATCACCTGAAAAATACCACAATCTCACATAATCCCAGTGCAAACTACTCATGATGGCAATCTGTAGATTTTTCTGTTATGTGGTTAACTAATGTTATTCAGCAGGGTTTGGTTTTCCTGTAGCACTGGAATGTTTTGACAGCTTGCAATTTCATTGGTAGTGATCATGGAGCAACACAAATTAGATATTGTATTCTTTACACCTTTACATTGCTGGCAAAGGTGAGACACCCCAACAAACAATGCATCTTGAGGAATGTTTGCAGGGTATTTAAAGTCGAATATATTGCAAACCTGGATAGAAACTGGGTTGCAGTATATCTTAAGTGACTGATTTAAACCCATACCTAATGTATCTTGTAGGTTAGCATTAATTTGACTTGCTGAGTGGATGGAATTTATGGGTATAATGCATTGCACTAGGCAAATAAAAACATCCTCCTTCAGTAATAAAGGTGAAGGCAGGCTCCATACTGGCAAGCCAAGCACTGTCTTCAAAGCTTTAGCTGTGTAATATCCATCTTACTTCTGTGGCACAGATATGCAACATATTGCAAGTGACCATTCAGGAAATACCATTCTGCAATTCTACTTCAGGCTTATATATATATATTTTTTTTTTTTTTTTTTAATCTGCACTCAACATTTGTCTTTTCAATACGATTCCCATTTCCCCCATCTTTTTCTCCTTTTCACTTCTTTATTGTTCTTAGCATCTTAGTTTTCTACTTCCTCAGGTATTTCACCTTATTTTAGAAAGTTTGATCACCTTCATCCTCACTTTTGTTCTTGTCTGACTCGTTCTATAGCACATAACAACAAGTAACTTTAAAATATTTGTGCTGGTACTTACTAGTACATCATGCAAACATAATCACAGCAAATGTAGACTTTATTCTGGAAAACTTACAGCTTTAATTAAACTTGCAATTTTAATTAGACTTCCAGAACAAACCTTGGAAATTAACATGGAGAAAAGGAAGAGATTTTCCACATTAGCAGGTAGCAGGGTTAGAAACAGAACCTGTCTATATCTTTGACTTATTACAGTACTTTGTCATTCTACTGGTACTTCTTTTGCTTCTACACTTTCCATAAAGAAATCACCCTTATTTTCCTTTCAGGAAAAGATGATGTTTTATTGTGAAATCTCTTACAAAGGCAAGGGCTTGACTTTCTAAAATGAGGCTCCATTATACCTGAAGCTGAGTCTCTAAAAAAGACCTAGTTGGGACTGCACTCAAAATATGATGTGTTTGTCCAAAATGTAACCTATTTTGTAGCTTGATCTGTCCTCTTCAATAGGAGTTTGGGACCAGTTAAATAATCAGAATAAAATAATTGTTTCAGTCTGTATATGGATTGGATGATGGTTTAAACAGGTAGATGAGATTTCCCTCCATTTGTGGGGAAGCTGTATCTGTGTATTTAAAGATTAAAGATGTGTTGAGTATTTTTATTCCACTCACTCCCCGCTCTTTTTTTTTTTTTTTTTTTTCTTTCAGATTACTTTGTAGAGGCTGGCAAGTGTTTGTTCTTTCTAAAACCTGTGGAAATTATGATCTCTCTGTGTGCCTTTGCCTGTGAGGTCAGCCAAAGTATTTTGCCATTGCTGAGATATATTTCTTTTTAAGCTTTAAATATTTGACATCCTAACAAATTCAAAAAACTTTTATCTTGCAGGAATGACCCAGAGCTTTGTGAATCAAAATAGGGTCTTCCCTCACTAATAATGGAAAGCCTTTGGGGTTTTGGCAGCTGAGTTTTGTTTGTTTGGCATTTTGACCCTGAGCACTCTTAAGCCTAACTAGTTACATCTACTCAAGTGAGCTAAACGAACATACTTAAGCAAATAATGTTCTACAAGTGCTTAAGAGCTTGCTGGCTGACTTTTCCAAAGATATGCTCTAGCTCAGCCACAAATTACTTGGCTAGACACTGGAATTGCTGGGTGAAATTCTATGGTCTGCGTTTTGCAGCACTTCAGACTAGATGATCACATTGGTCCCTTCTGACCCAGAAAAACGTGATTGGGTGTTAACGTACATTGTTAGCACAGCCAGAGTGAGGAACACGGGAATTGGGGCTTTAACAAAGTTTGTTTGGGGTTGAATTTTACTTTTAGCAAATGCCCTTATCAAAAAATAAAAAAAAAGTTGGCAGACCCTAGAAAACTACTTAACAGTACTTAATCACTTGCCCAGTTCATTATTAATGAAAACAAATATTGGTTAAAGAGGACAAATTTCCTAATTGCTTTTCTGAGTTTTGGTCTGAGTCTCCATTATGTCCTGTAGGGGCTTCTGATGTTTCTGAACTTGCACAGTCTTAGCTGAACATTTGCTTCTGAGAGGTTTATTGAACACAACACAGTATGTTTGAAATCAAACGTGAGGAATACCTCTGGGATTTTCCATCCTTAATTTATTGCTGTTTCTAGTTATAGATGTTTCTAGTTATAGGTGTTGTACATGCTGAAGAGGTAAAAGTCCATCTCTCTTAGCAGTGGTTTGAAATGGAGACTTAAAAGTCATCTTTCTTGTAAAACAGGAGAGGACTCACTGCTCTTGCATGGTTGTTCAGTGGAAAATGTATCCTTCCTCAGCTGTAACTGCTGGGAATTTTAGGGTTTCTCTCTACTATGAATTTGGAATTAATTTTCAATTTCAGTGTATAACTATTTCTTTCTAGTTAGTGAACAGGACTGAATAGTGAAATGTGTTTAGAATGTGTTTAACAGTTTAATTCACCCAGAAGTGGTAACTCTTGGAGCATCTCTGGTTTTAGTTGTTATTGCTGATATTGGTGGCTATTATGTGATGTCAGCCCACAATGAAATTCAAAATTGGCCTAAAAAGTAGTCTGTGTAAAGCACTTGTGACAGCTTATATCTTCCAGTTGGAGGATTGGCTCACTTAAAGGCTGGGCTTGAGGCAGCTTATATATCTGCAACGTGAAAGACTTAGCGCTTTCTCAAATTTTACAATTTTTGTCAAGTAGGTTTTGATGAAAATAAAGTACTGCTGATTGTACAGTGATATAGAGAAAGATAAAATGATGAGGTGTTATATTTTCACCTGCACACTGTGGTGAGAAATAATAGATAGGTGAGTTCATGGTCTTCATGTTGTTTCACTGTAGCTCATCCCAATACAGGAATACTATGTCTTAGGCTACAAGGGAGCTCTCTAAATCAAGACAGTGTAGTCAAGAACATAAACCATGTACTTATTGATTAGAACCACATAGAACTGCTTTAAAAGTCTGTTCCTGTGTGCACTCAAGTCAATTTATTCCTTGATAATTTCAAGGTCTGATTCAACATACCAGAAAAGACTGTGCCTAAATGGAACAATAATCTAACAGCTCAGCCTAGATATAGTTGTTAGTTCCAGCAGAAACAGCTGGAATTAACCCTAAAATAGCATTAGAATCTGTGATGTTTGTTTTCTTGATTTTTTTCCCCTTTCTCATTTTTCTATTTAAAGTATGAAGCCATAATTTTAATCACTAACTCCATGTAGTGAATGGTACAACTTAAGCACTTCAAATTTACTGTACAAAATGGTGTATAAAGTGTAACCCCACAAAAGTCCACAAAAATGGTGATGGAAACTGTGCTGGGATGATGCTTCTGCATAATGCACTGGTCACTGTACTTGAATAGTGATAGTGTGTCAGTGTTTAGTTGACATGGAAAATGAGAGAATCCCACAAAAGCTTTTAGATTGTTATGATTTTGGTCTTCCAATCATAACAAGGTAGCTCCATGTGTTCCCTGCCTTTCAGTTTGGTGGTTCCAGTACAACATCTGCCTGTTCTGGGCTGTGTATCAGCCAACCAGTGTCATCCAGGCCTCAGTCTTGGCTAGACATTGAGATAGACAGGAAACAACACAGCCTGAACCTAATGAATAAAAGATGGGGAAACTGCCAGAGCATCCTGGTGACATCACAGATTGATCTTTTTGACCCTCTTTGGGGAGACAATGACAAAGAAGTTAAATGAGAATAGTGACAAACAAAGAATCTAACTAACCTCAGAAATGATTGTTCATTTTCTCTACTTTCCCTCTAGCTTTTTCATTTAGGTCTTGCTGAGCTTGGAAGTTTCTCCCTCTCTTTTTTGGAGGGAAGTACAGGAATTTTCTCAATTCCTGGTAAATTTGTCTGCTTAGCATCCCTGATAGTTAAATCCTATTTTCCCACTGATGCACTCAAAGAAGAATGTAATTAACTACATTATCTCTGTGTAGGAGTTACATAAATCTACTTTGGAGAAGAAGACTCAATGAGGGGATAATTTCCTCCTTTGATATGTCTGACTCCTATTGATTTGAATGAAAATGTATGTACATCTGAAGCACAATTTACATAGAAGAGGGCCTGAACCAAAATTTCTGAGTTGACCACTAAAATAGGTGGAAAAGCAGGAGACAAACTTTGCTTCCCAAAAATACCTAATTTTGCAAATAGCTGGGAGGTATAAGAAAGTATTTTTGAAGTGCATCATGTTAAAAGATAGGGTAATTCTGTGAGCACCCATGAATTGTTTCAGTTAGACAAATCAAATACAGTAAATAGTTTATTGTTGCAAACAATGCAAAGATTTTTTTATTCATTTCCCTATTTCAAGAATAAAGGAAAATTAGTGTAGGAGCAAAAGGAGTGATAAATGGTAGGCTGATGTGTGTGATGTTTTTAAAATTAAGAAGCAAGCAATCTCTTCGGTCTGCAACCTTTCCCAATTAATGAAGAAGAAATATTCTTAGAGTAACATCATTCTCTTGACATTCTCAGCATTATTACTCATTACAAATTCTTATCTATTCCTGAGACTAGCTATTTTTGCCATTCAACACACAAAAGATCCCCATACTGTGTCCATTTTCTTAAAGGAAAGCAGATGACATAAAAACTTTCCGTATCAGCTCTAAAACGTGAGAATGCCCAGGTGTAGGGATTGTTTGTGAGAGGTGTAAAGGCCTCAGTACCATTTCTGGAACACACACGTTTTTCAGAGGCTTTTCCATTTTGCTGCTGACAGACCTGGGAGAGGAGCCCCCATCCCCCTGCCCAGGGCTCTGTGTGAGCCTTCCTGCTCCCCGCTGGGAATGGCCCTGTGCTGTTTGTCTGCTCTCCTGCAAGAATCACCTTATCTGCTGGGCCAATGAGACCATTAATGGAAACCCTGTACTATGCCATCAGAGCTCCACTCCTTGATCAATAGTTATTTACTTCTGAGAGGTCAGAGTGTGGCTAATATAGCTGAATAATTTTATTGATAGATAACATAACAATGAAAAATAAAGTTTAAAATAGAAGATGAATGAATTCAGCACTTTCTTTGGGGATGAATATTATTATTTGAAGATTTTAATAGCTGGTGGAGTGATGAAAGGGCAGACAACAAAAGCTTTGAATAATTGTTCCAGGACTATAATCAGACTTCCATTATTGACCTCTGCTAATATTCTACTGTAACTGTCTGCTAAATTGGTTCCTTGGGGCCTGAAATATACAGTGATGTTATGAGTTCCTATTGTAAATTGCCACACAGAAAAGTAGCAAGTCTCTGAAATAGTGCTGGCCCTAGTTTGATCAATACTCAATTCTAAGCAGTGCAAGAGGCAACTGTTGCCATAGAAACATTGATGTCACCGAGGTTGAACAGAGGCCCTTACAACAAATCATTTCCTTTGAGCAGTTGTAATTGACTATATGTACAGTTTGCTGTCACCTGAGACTATTTACATCAAGCCAGTAACTGAGCTGCATTAGTTATTCTGGGAGTAAGAGGGTTAGCTCTTCTTTTTGTGACCTTACAAATACCTAGGAGAATATTGCCATGGCAACCAGAGATGTAATAGGATGAACATTAAGGTAGCTACATAATGCAGTGGCATTCTTTTGGAATATGAAGGGTAGTTTTAATAAACTTTATCTAGCCATTGCATAATATAAAGCTTACATTGGATATATTTCTGTCACAACTTCTGACTTTTAGAAATGTTACCTTTGGCATAGGTAAAATCAAGAATCTTTGAAACTGGCTGATGAACTTTAATGCTGCCCATTTTGTACTGAGATATTACAGAGACACAGTTTTACAGGACTGGGCCTGAGTTTGGCATGGAGGGCATTTTTCTGCTTTCAGATATACTTGTGCATGTTAATCTGCAGGTAGTGCTTGTTTCAGAATTTGTCTCAATTAGTAAGGTCCATTTTCTCAGTTAGATAGGTATTACTTACATGCATTTTTGAAATACAAAGTCAGCCAGGTGCTCAAATACCTTTGAGTTCAAATGTCACAGTCTTTTACTTCAATGGAGGTTTTAAAGTAGGTACTGGATAAGCTCCTTTAGTACTTCCCCCATCACATGATCCTTTGTTCTCTGAATGGTTCCTCTGGAGCTAGTGGAACATCATCATGCCCTGCATTAATGTGTCATTCCATGGAAAGGTGAGATTAGGTATGTGGCCATGAAAGTACTGTCAAAAGGATTGGTATCTGATGTGATATCCTAATTACACAAACCTGCTGCATTCTGTAGTGTAAATATAAATGCAGTCAGCTGTCAGTCACATAGACCAACATTCTCTGATGTATCAATAATTAAAATACTGTGCAAGTATACTACAAGCTGCCAAATTTCAGATATAAATAGCTAGGCTTCATATGCCTAAACTTGCATGTATATACACTGTTTCCATTCATTACACTGCAAAATTTATATAAATTTTTATTCTCATGGTATGATATATAGACTTAATGGCCTATGTTGTAACTATTAAGGAAAAAGATTGTTATGTGGGTTTTTAAAATACAATGAAATCTCATATCACTTCTTTCACAAAATGCCATTTGCATGTGTGAGCTCCTTCTTATGACAATGCATGGTTGACTCACAGAAATTCATGGGACCAAGAGATAGAGTCCTCCAAGACCTTTCTAAAAAAACAGCAGCAACAATGCAGCACTCAAGAGCTGTTTGAAAAAGTAACACTTATATAAATAGGATATATAAAAAAGAAGGTTGTTTTCATATTCTGGGACATATCTATCTATGAGAAGGAATAAACTCTCCTTTACCTACCCAGTGAGCATTTCAGGCTTTCTTGGATCTTTTTCTGAAAGTAGTGCTTGCTGTTATGGACAAAATCCAGGGGAATTTCACCATTGGTACAGCAATTTGCATACTGGAAGGGTTCAGAAAGATTTTAGGCCATAAGTACTGTCTGTGTGTTCTGGTAAAAGTATCTTGACACGTTCTGTTATTTAGAAATACACTTTGTGGGAATGTATTTTTGAAATGCAATATGAAATCACAGCTGTCTAATATACAGTATATAAAAGTAGCTGAAAACAAAGTATGTGCTGACATTTTGATTTAGATACAATAAAATTAATTTACAGTGAAGAACTGAGAATGCTGCATTCCTTTCTTCCTTCAGTTTCAAGCACAGGCTTCTTTCCCTACCTACCCATCTTTTTTCCTAAGGAAGGCTGTATAACTTTAAGGAGAAAAATCTTTAATGCTATATCATTTTTCTGATCCTGTCACATAGGTGACTGAAAAAGAACATTACCCTGTTGATACATTTAAATAATCCTCCACTAGAACCCAAATACAAGCATGTTTTTAGTATCCAGAGACTGTACAGATGAAGGTCTGGTGGTGACTGTTCTCATTTTGGTTTTGGGTGGCAATGTCAGCTGTTATTTGGTTTTGGTCTAGTTCACATTTTAGGTTTAGTACGCTATTTTGTGATTTTGGTTTGCTTCCACTGTGGAAGTGGCTGATAGCATGCAAATGACCTGCTGCTTGCTTAGATGAGTCTGCCCTTCCTGAAGTGCTCATAACTGGTTTTAATTCAGAGGCAAAAACTTGCATAAAAATGAGAGATGAGATTAGGATGGCATTCGAGATGTCAGTATTAGACAAACTAATACAGTGGAAAGATTTGAATTCTGAAAAACATTGCCAAAATGTGAACTATAAACATTGTCACAGAAGCATCAAACAAACACAAAGGAATTGAGAAAACTGTTTATATAAGAGTCGCTATTTTGGTAACTGAAAACCTGCCAATCCTCTGTGCAGTCAGAGCTACATTATCAGTGCAGACATGTTAAAAATATGTGGTGCTGAGAGGTAGGGAGAGCAGTGGACATGGAAAAGCAGCAACACAAGCACAAAAGGGTTGAGATTCTGCTGTTGTTAGAGATATCCCGGTTCCCTTCATGATTCAGTGACAGAGAAATGCAGACACAGCACCAATAGCCTCTCCAACAAAGTGCGGGGTTTGGGACAGGAAGAGGTTTTTTGTACTTGAGATGTGCTAATGCAGACCAGGACTGTGAGCTGAGAGTGCAGTATAGCCAAGGGATGCCTCTTGGAGCTTGATGAGCTCTACAAATGCGTGTGTGAAATCCTCATAGAAAGTCTCAGGTTGCCAGTAGTCTTTGGCGAGCATTGGATATAAACTTTCCATGACCCACAGAGACAGCTATGCTCAGAGAGAGCGCTGAGGAGGTTGAAACTGAGGGTAGGATTCTCAGGAGATGGAGGCCTAGAGAAGGAGAGCTAAGTTCTCAAAACTGTATCTTACAGTCTGTGTAATGAATTCCCACAGGCTGATTAAAATGAACCCAAACCAAAACTTGATCAGCGCTGTGCCCTCTGTTTTGGAACAGGAGTGTGGCAGATCAGTTTTGTTCCTCTCCTTATCGTGTCCCTTTTTGCAGTGGATACGGTTCATTGCAACAGCTATTTCTAACTGGCTGCTCAGCTAATTGTTGCAAGTGTAACACACTCGACCAAATATTTTGTCTTTAAGAGCCTTTGGAAATGCAAAGGTCTCATGGAAAGAAATGAAATTGTTTTCCAAATGTGAATGCAATAGAAAATCAGTAAGGAATTCTTTCTTGGCTCTGGATATCTTTTATGGCCTGTAATTTTGAAAACTGCTATTCTCTCTCCTTTTCCATCCCCTTCTGTCCCCTTGAGTAATTTCTCTGAATTCAGCATCAAGTACTCTTGATCAACATTGCTATTAAGTCAAGTAAGAATCAGCCCCATTGTCTTAAGTGGAATTTTCCTTCCCTTGTCCTTCCTGGTACTGCTGTTACATTTTAATTTTGATTTGTCTGTCAGAAATGCAGCAAATCAGACCACTGGCATTACTATATTTATGCTCTTAGTTACAACACAAGCTACTACATTTTTGTGTTAGTGAGAAAATAAAAAGACTGGTTAGAAAGACCAATTTCTTCTGTTAAGGATCTTGTAAAAATGTCCATATCCTGGAGAGGCAATCAGCCTTAAACTTCTTTACTAATACTGGCCAAGCATATGCAGATTTCTTGATTGCCATGATTTATTTTTTTAATGTTTTTGTTTGGTCGGTTTTGGCTTTTTTTTTCCTTCAGAAAGTTTTTTCTCTCCTGACAACAGCTGTTCCCCCCCCCCCCACCAAAAAAAAAAAAAGGGTTTTGAGAAATCTGGAAAAAAGATCTAAATTGCATGTTAAATATCTACTAAATGTATTAGTTACCCCCTGGAGGGCTAGACATGACTAATTGTATACAGCAAGTCATTAGCTGTGGCTGCGTGTTTTATGTGAGAGACTCCTTTGAATGGCTTCAGGCATGGAAATAGGTTTGATCTCTAAACTGTGCAGCTGTGGTAGCAGTAATCCTTAGTGTATCTCCAGAGCTATTGGCTGGCATGGTTTAGTTGGCCTGTATGGTGTAGGTGTGTGTACCAGTAAAAAGCAGAACTTGGTTGGTATAATCTGGGATCAACTTCCAGCACACACAGTGACGTAGCTTGCTTGTAGACCTATGATGGTAAAACCCTCTTGTGAGGGGTTCATCTGGGCTTCCATCTAGGGTTAGAAATTCTGGTGTCATGATTTATCCTGTGATTTTATGCTAGTTCCTCAGGGAATCCACTATCTCTGATGTCAACAGGCACTTTTACCAACTCGTGTTATCAATTTCCTGCCATGATAGACTGGGTGTGGCATTGCCTGGACTCATGGGAGCATTGCAGAGATCTGTTCCATCCTTTAATTATGGTATTTCCAGCAGAACCAAGAGGATTTCCAATTCCCTTTCTCTATGCCAGGAACTTTATTTGGCTGAGTTCCCTTTGAAGTTCTAGCTACTTCCTCCTCAGGATGAGTCTCTGGGGCTTGGCTGAGAAGTCTCCACATCCTCGTAACTGCTTCCTCTCTCCACTCTCTTTAGTCAGGTGTCAGACTGCTAAATGCCCTTTTCTGAGGCTTCAGTTAAGACATAATGGGACTGGAAAAATGAAAGGCTTTTCCATAGGACAGTACTAAGACAGTACATAGGATAGTACACAAGACAGTGCCCCAAACTTAAGAGAAAACAAAGGAATGAGTGAGTGTAAAATACAAACAGTTCTTTGTATGGGTTACAAGTAGAAAGCTCTTGATAAATTAAACAGTTGCATTTTTGGTATGAGAAAAGAAAAAAACTCTTGCAGAATTAGTAGTCTTCTTCCTCCACTCTTCCTTAACATTTTATTTTCCATTTATAAAGGTTTGGTATTAGCAGTTGTCATAGATGTACATTTAGAAGGGCAGATCTGCAGTGGTACTCAAGGCTGCCATCTAGCTGGCTGTCACTGGTGGATGGGTGTCCACAGTTAATGCCTGGAAAATGTCTGTGCCTGGGAAACTGAGAGAGGATGCTGTTCTTGCTGAGAAAGCTCTGCCAGCACAATAGTCTGATTTAATACTGTCTTATTGCATACTAAAGACCTCTCATTGCGTGCTAAAATGCCCACGGGCTTTTCCATGATTGATTCTTCCATTACTGTGACCCTGATAGTCAGGGTCTACTTTTCTCTTCCAGTTTTCTGGAAAAGATCTGTGTTTCTCTGCCCTCACCGTACAATGGACAGAGGAGGAAGACAAATCTTTCATGGCCTAGATATTGCTGAGAAAAGGTTCTATAGGGGTTCTTGGGGCTGTGCCATTTGCTTGGGCCATGCCTTTCAAAAGTAGAGATGCTCTGTGTGTCCATTTCTAGGATGCCAAGCCTTGACTCCTGTAGGTGCTCTCACACATTTTTATGAGGGAAGTAGTGAGTCTCATCTATCCCTGCTGTACTGAGACCAAGAGAATGGGGACAAACAGAGAAGAGGTAATGTCCTGCATCTCACAGCCTCAGTCAGGCTTTCTGGTCCACTCTGGTTCCCATCCCTGCCTGCTGGGCATAGCTCAGCGTTTCTGTCCTAGTGCCTCCCCTCAGTCTGTACTCTTTCCTGAGCCCTTGGTCACACTGTCTGAGCAGAGGCAGAGAGCATGGGCATCATTCAGTGAGGGTCTTTTACAGGAGGAACTTGTGACAGCTGTGATGGATTAATAAGAAGTTGTGAAAAAAGCAAGAATCAGGTGGGGACATGAGGGCAATAATGGGAATAGTTTCAGACTACCTTGCAGGCCTGGGGTGCCTGGCTGTTTAGGACTATGGGAAAACCTGGGTTTAGCTGTCCACAGCACAACATCCCAGTTTTGGAGCAAAACTGGCCAGTTGGCATCTACCCATTGGCTGTCTAATGCAGAGGTAAATTCTTTGATCTTTAGTGAGCTATGTGCTACACCAAACCTAGAAATCCAAAGGCAAAATACCCCATTGCAGCCAGTATTTTTATATATTTTTAAAGCACCTTATCACACCATTTGCTTTATCTCTTTATCAAGGCATTTTAGGGGTCCATTTTCCCACCCCAGGTGATGCTATTTTCCCAGTATCTTTTGTTCTCAAAGGATTTCCTTGACATCTGGGTAACTTTCAGTCAATCCTCTCTGGTAATGACAAATATAAGTACTTTTTAAATAAAGAGTACTAAGCATTTTTATTGGCACCATCCTTTTAATGAGTTAGCTTTCTTCTCCAGTGCTCCAATATAAACTTCAGTCTGGCAATGGATGATAAATTAATCTTCATTTTCAAATTCCTTCTATACAGTTAATTTGTAATTTTATTTTATTTAAGTGTGCAAATCTCTGACTATACTATCCTTTTACCACAGCTATATAACAATCTTATGTCTATACTTGTGAACCTGTCTGTTCTCAAAATAGGAAAAGCTGACCTCAAAACAGTATGAGTTATGGATTTCTTTTTGTGGCAATACATGATTGACTTTACTCAGGGTGTAGGAAGAAAATGTAACAGAAGCCATAATGAAAAAAATTCACCCCATTTGTCCTTCATGCAGACAAGTGTGGAAATCATATAGTAATAGATATTGCATCTACCTTGATATCTATTTAAGATTATAAGTGGGTAATAATATTAAAGTTCATCATGATTAACATAATTAAGAAGCATGCAGAAAGCAATAAAGATTTTTCTGTGTTACTGGAAATGCTTTTAGATGCCATTATGGTCTCCACCATTGTGTATCTCATTTTTAAGACTGTTCTTTCCTTTATCTGCAAGCTTCCTTCCCGTGCAAAAAGTGGAGATGGATTGGGCAGTTCATCTGACATTATATACCTCTGGGCCAGAATACTTTGCAGAGGAAGGAACTTGTTCACTTAAGAAAGTGGTGGGGTATGCTGCCTCTTTCCTGGACATGCTTGTGCTATTATTTAATAACATAAATAATAATGATAAATTATTAATAGGAAATTATACTTAGCACTTACATATGCAATTTATTACCAAAAGGTGGAGTTAGGCCTTGCTTGATAAGCGCAGTAGACCATTTTCTCAGCATTTAAGTTTTATTTTTTCAATAATCAGACTGGTCTATTCCTGTAATTTAAAAATTACCTCCAAAGCCCAAAACAAGGGGGTTAGAAGAGGTTCCATGTTTGTCAGCTAATCTAATGATGTCTGGAGTGGCACCATGGATGCTATAGGAAAAAAATGCAAAATGCTACTGCCACAGTGAGAAAAGAACTTCAGAGAGTAAACTTGTGAAAGTCTGGGTCAGAAGGCAGAGTTGGTCTAGGTTAAATTCAGCTTTCTGTCTCTTTGGTTTACTATAGAGATATTTTGGGTTATGGGGATTGAATATGAACTATCTCAAGAGATTGACTTTAGTTAGGAGAATGATGGTCTTGCATTTGTGGTGGAAAGAGCAAAGTAAGCCTGTTGTTAGGACAGTATTAAAGAGTAGTAGAAGAAATGTTCTAGCAAGATTGAGAGAGCTCTGTGGATGTCTTGAAGCATTTGTGCAGCTGTTTCTGTTGTTGATGTCTACAGAGAACACAATGGTCTTTTCTCTTGAGTACATTTTCTTGCTGCCATCTTCATCCCTTCCACCAGTTCTGCAACTCTGATGCAATTCTGACAAACCTCCTGCTTAATCAATCCTGGATAAACTGGACAGCTGTGCATTCCAAGCATAAAATATTGCACTGTCAATCTGTTTTGGTGCTGTGGTTGACTTTAGATCAGCCACAACACTAGTTTACTTTTGGACACTTTGTGAAAAGTTATGTGTTAGGAAGCATGGTTGGACCTGCATCCCAGGCTTGGTAATAAATTATGTTCATTAGATGGAGGTATATTTGTACAAAGTGAACTCTGTTCTTTCCAGACTAGAATGGGATATGCTACTTTGCAGTAGAGAGACTGACTGATGTGGAGAAAAGCTTAACACATACCTAATTACAAAGCAGACTTCCCCTTTCTGAGATTCAGAGGCATTAATTAAAGAAAGAAATTTATTATAACCCGCTCCATTATCTCCAGTCACCTTTACACAGACGAAGACTAAATTATCTCTCTTTGTAACAGAGTATGCACACAGAACCATAGCATTTTGGCAGAGGCTGTCTACATTATGTAGGCCAGCAAAACTGGATTTAAGAGAGACAGTCCTCTTGCTTGATCTACTTTGTAAATCATTTTTCTTCTCTGACTACTCCCTGTTTCTGAGGAGTGAGTATGAACCCATGAGTTAACACCTTTTTTATAAAAAAGAATTGGCTCCTGGTCAAGCATCCTGGCAGGAACATTCAGAGCAGATGCCATACTTGTGCAACTGGCACTGGCACCAGGCTCAGGTTGAATGCTGTCCAACACATTGTGTGCGTGGCACAGGTGTTGGAGGCTGATGCCTTTGAACTCTTTGAATGCTGTGTCATTCCAATCTGCCTTGCATCATTATACCCTGTTAGAGGGATTACTTTGCTCTCCAGATGAGGAGAGCAAAGAATAAGTCTACTAATTCCAGATATGGGGGCTAGTTTCATGGGTTTTTACGATGAATTGACAGTAGCTCCACACCAGAAAGTGTCATTTCTAGGAAAGAAACTGTACTGAACATCTCCCAGGTTGCCACAGAGCAATTCAGAGTGGGAAAAGAACAAGAAGAAAAGGCAGTCTCACAATAAGAATAGTATCTAGAAGAAAGTCACTTGTTACTGATACAATTCTTAAAAAAAAAAAATTCAAGTCTAAAGGTTTGTCAAAAATCAGAAAATTTCTTGCCCTCCTCACAGAGAGAGACTGCTGGCAAAGGGAACAGCCTGGGTCCCTTCCAGCTCAGAATATTCTGCTGTTCTGTGTATGTGACCTGGTATTGTCTCTAGGGGTAGGTCTATCTCTTCTCTTTGCTTAGGCAGAGATGTCCAGAAATGCCCTCCCTGGTTTGTGACTCATATACACTCCTATGTATGCTGGGTGCAAAGGAAACAGGCTTCTTTCAGATGGGCTTGATATTCTTGAATTCATTCCTCAAGAGGGTCATATGCCATATAGTTGCATACAGGTAAAGATATTATAAAAGAAAACCCTTATAAAATCAGGCCTTGCTCTGCTAAATTACCAGCTAGCCTATAAGTTCCCATAAGAAAGAATCAAAGGAATGAGAAGCAGTTAACACAACAACCTATTCTAGTAAGAAAAATAGGTTGCACTTGTAATAACAAAAGATCCGTCCCATGAGAATCCACAAACAGAAATGTAGACACCTGGGTAAAAGAGAGAGTCTTAGCACCTACATGCAAAGCACCTTTTAACCAATTAATTGAGGGGCAAGAAAACTACTAGCCAATTGGAGTTGAACAAGAGATCTGTGAAAACTGTTTAAAATAAGTTATGTGAATAAAGAACTGGCTTTTTCTGCATAAAGAAACTGAGTCCTGTCTGCTCTAGTGCAACACGATATCCCTTCTCAGCAGCAGCTCAGGGAGTCATCCTCCCCATGCCAGTCTTTGGCTTCACTGTTTTAGACTTCCTTTTGCTATTTAATCTGGTGACACTCCTAGTTTCATCTGTGTCTCTGCTGGGACACCTGGGTATAGCAGATCTTAGAAATCATGGCTTTGGAGCAGATTATTGAAAGCATGAACCCTTGTGTTGGTGGCTTAATTAAAAAAAAAAAAAAGGCGTTGCTGCATCCCTGACCCAGATGGCAACCCTGAAGATAACTCCTGCTGGTACAGTACAAGCAACTTTTAGTAGCCTCTCTCTTAATTTGGCTGTCCATGTTGTCTCAGCTGTAAGGCCTTTGAAACAGCACTGGAGACTGGAGATAGTGTTCTGTAGGTGCACAGTTTGTGGTGATTGGGAGTGGGGCTGTGGCCCCATCCCTAATAGGCTGCAGCTGTGAAAATCAGGTGAGCAGCATTGACAGCAATGAGCCATGGAGTGCCCAGGTGCACTGACCAGTCACCAAAGGGAACAGAGGGCACCCAGGTGCAATGCATGAACAATGAGGGCATAAAAGGTTGGGCAAAGAACAAGGAGGGCAGACACTTGCAGCCTGTGGAAATGGTATGGTGTTGCTCTGTATGGGCAGATGCCTGAAGCCTTCTGATAAGGTATGGTGTTACTCTGTGTGGGTTGAAGCCTTCTGACATTGTTATGGTGGCATCTCTGTATTGTGGCTGTCTGGACTGTGACATATGCTGTGACAGAGCATGAGGGCACTGAAACTATTAGACCATACAATTTTTGGAGATTGATGCTGGGGTTGAAATTGTTGTTATGTAGAGCATGTGAGAAGGCAACTTGCAGCCTGGGTCCAGAGTTTGCAAACTCTTCACACAGTTGCCCCTAATTCCTGCCAAAGACAAACAGTATTTATCATCTACTGAGGAGGGACTTCAGGGGGAATCTTTCTGTACCAATATTTGCTGTGTTGAATAGTAGATTGAATGTAGGTGTTCTCTCTATAGGAGAGCACTCAAGTTATCAGTGTTACAGAGAGCTTGTTTTATTAGCTTGTTCATTAGTTCATCTAATGAATTTTCAGCTTTCAGGACCCCTCCATACATATATTTCTCACTGAAGGGCAAAGAGAATAGTTTTTTAAATCACAGGAGAAGTAAATAATTCTGAGCAGTGTTGAACCCTGCTGCCTAGCTTTGTGCTTTATAGATAATTGTTCATTGATCTGTCTGGTGGGAAAGAACTTGGATCTCATATCAACATCCTGTTGATTCTGGGAGATGGGATTATTTCCCTGTCTCTCTCTTCTCCTAAACAGTATATTTTTTTAGATTTCTGTTTTGAAAGAGTGCCAAATAACAGGCTAAATAGGTCAAAGTCTGTAGGAGAGGAGGAACGTGTATGGAAACTTAAAACAGGCTCAGTGCCGAGGTAAAGAGCTTTTGGGAAAAGAAAATGTATCTTGCAGTTTCTTTTCAGCTCCAGCATGTTTAAGATGGGTGACTGATGGCATAATTAATGAGTAGGCAGAATTACTGTGCTAATGTGTTGGCATTTTGTGCAAGTGTGCAGTGATATACTGGAGAAGTGTACAGTACCTGAAACCAGAAAATTGTATTAACCTTAGGCAAGTTTCTTTTCCAGACAGAGCTTTCCTCCTCTTCCAAAAGACAATGTTATCTTCTTGCTTTGTGCTCAGTAGGGCACTATTTTTACCATTCTTTGAAACTGAGAGGATAAGTAGGACACCCAAGAGCTCTGTCTAATCATTTAGCTAATGATCTTGCTCTGTGATATCTGTTCAGGTGTTTAATTCAGTTTAGATTACTACTCTGATAGTCCTTTCTGGCTGTTGGTTTTGATAGGGCTTATTTCTATATGCTGTATCCCCTGAAAAAGGAAGGTAATAGTTTAGCTATGAATTACTAGCAGTGTCTTCTTTTAGATTGTGCCTCATTGTTAACATTGAAACAAAATATTGAACTTTATTTTTTTACTTTTGTGCCTTTAACTGTGACCTGTCTGTTTTGCGGGTCAAAATATTTAAAGCCCCAGAGTTCATAGCATGACAGGGTAACCAGCATCAGTGGAGATGGAGGAATTAACAGTGCTCCATGTAGTAATCACATCCTGTCTGGGTAACCAAGCAGGAAAAAAGCCCAGAAAACATTCCACCCTGAAGTGTTTAAAAACATGGCTCTATAATATGCTGGAGAGTTCACAGGGTACAGCTGTTAGAAGAGACAGATTAACCTGTGGGGAGATGCAGGGACTGCGCTTCATTAAATTGTTCCAAAGCCAAGGGAGAGAACCTCATGCCCTTGTTGCTTTGGTGCTGTGTTCTTGTGTATTTGAGTGTGTGGGGCCAGACTGTTAGCCAGAAATGTAAAGTACTTTGATGTGCAGCACTTTATATATCCTGGTGCTTCAGACTGCAAGGTTTAAAATATCTTCTGCCACATCACCACTTATATTTTTCTCCAGTAACTAAACAGGTTAGTTTGGTGTTTATTAACTGTCAGTTATTGAAACAGAGTAGGATATTCTGAGGAAGTGTTGTGATGTGCTCATTTATAATGTTCTTCTGAAAGTTTTTAGTAAAGATAAAACCAAATCAAAATAGCTAGACAAGCATGAATGGAAGACTCCCCAGATCCCCATTTCGCCTCTCACTGAAAAGTCATTAAAGCTGTGGCTAGTCAGCAAATCCAAAATGTAGCACCTGTTTGCCAGATAAAAGCCAGCTGCACTGCCTGTGTACTCTTTAAGCCACCTGCAATTTGCATTCTGTGTGCAGTACCATTGTTCAAGTTGCTTTGCTTAAGGTGTTTTGAGATATTATGTTTTTATCAAAGATGAAAGATTGATGCAATAGAGTGAAACCTGTAGTAATACTTTGTGATATTGGTATCTTGAAGTAACAAGGTTATATGGGGGTTGAATTTTTGAATGTTTTCATTATATTCATTTCAGTGACCCAACTTAATTTTTTTGATCTGAAAATCTATTTCGCCTCAGTTTATTTCTTCATTGGTTTTGATTAGGACATGAATTACTGAAGTGAAATTAATTCCTCTTAGTTTTATTTCAAAATATTTTTAAAAAGAGATGTTTCCTGGACAAGCTAGTCTTTTTAACGCTCTCAGGATGTTCCTGTGATATGGAGTTCATTTTGACATTGTTTCTCTTCCTTTCTAACAGAACTGGAATGTAAAACTACTTTCCCTTTCTCTGAAAATTATTGTCCTCTGAAGTGTCTGGAATTCTGAAATTGAAGTCTCAGATAATCTTTCTTGTCTGTGTTAAGTCTACTGACATTTTCTGTCATCCTGTATTTTGTTCATAAATACTGGTTAAAGTCCTACAAGTTTTTTGCAGCCTGTGAGGTAAAATTGGGTTTACCTTAGTGACAGTCTGAAATGGCATGAGAAGATGGACAGAGAACTTGCATCCTAGTCCATTAACAGACAGCAGGAAAGAAGCTGAGTTCAATCTCAATTTTATACTGGATAGCACAATACTTGAAATTCTTCATTGTATCTGATATTATAGTCTGAATTATTTTTCATTAGACTGTAGGAAGAACTGATTATAAAGGCTATGTTTTGACATTAGTAGGATTTTAGGGCTTGATAGACTTAAATTCAGGTTTTAGGTTTACTGTGCTTTTACTGTATTTTCTTGAGCATGTTGATTGGTTTTGGTATGGCTAACTGTCATACTGTAAAAAAAGTAGAAAAATCAATACTTGTTTACTCCTACCCACCAAGATAAAAATGGTGATACTCGACTACTTACCTGATATGTAATATGCAGCCATAGTCTGTTATCTAGGGTTTGACTGTCAAACTGTAGAAAATTAGCAGAAACTAATATTGAATGTTCTGAGTGTTTCCTAACTCCTTCAATTTCACACATGTTCTGTGGAAATTCATGTTATGTCAAGAGATAAAGATATAGCTGGTGAAATTTTAAGTGATTGAGAGAAATTGCACCACAAGTGCAGTAATTGTGATTTGTAGAAATTTCACATTGTCCTGGCTTTTCCTCTTTCTTTCCTGGTGCTAAATCTTGTTGGACAGCCATAAATCCTTTCCTGATACCCACTTTGCATATGAGGAATTCCTAAGTGATTATTGCAGAGCTGTTTGTCAAGAAGGGAAGAAGCAGGTGATCTGCATACCAGTACATTGGTTCATGTCAGAACTCAGGCATTAAATATGGGCTTGGTGTGTCAGCACCACGAAACATTCCATTTCTTACCTCTAGCAATTGCCCATTACTTGTTATCTCTCAGTCACTTAGGGGAATTTATGCTTCTGCACAAAGTTTGACTCTGCCAGCTTAGACAAAAAATAAACTACTTTTAAACACTTGGTCTCCTAAAGCTCATGCTATTTTAATTGACAGCAAATCCTTCTAAAACCTGTTTGGATGTAGCAATCTGAGTCAATGTCTGCTGTCATTTAATTTTCACAAGAAAATCTCTGAAAAAGCTTTTCTTATTGGAAAGTCAGTTTGTGCTGCATACAGTTTATTCTTGATCTCCTTGTACAAGCACAGAATGGTAACTTCTGTGATTGAACTGGTGCTTCCTTAGGAAAGATATTTGAGCTAAACAGAAGGGCAAAGCAAGGTCACTGACATTATATATCTACAGTGAGCTTTAAGAAATGAGTCAGACTTACAGATGGAATGATAGTTTGCCTTGTCATGAGAGCACACGTCTTCAAAAGGTTCCTGCTTTGGAAAAATAAAGTAAAAACCATAAGGAGCCACTTAAGGAGGCTGCATAAATAATTTGCCATTTGTGAGCAATATATGCAAAATGATAGGACTGCAAGGACTGTATTTGATGGAAAAGCTTCTAACCATTTAAACTGCCATCCTGGTGTTTATTACCTGAATCACCTCCGGGAGTCTGATAAACACCTGTGATCTGCTGGTAATTCAGGAAAGGAAGCAGCACTCTGCATGACCTGCTTTTTTTTCTCCCAAGCAGTCACGGTGTAATAAACAGTGTACAGTGATTTTGAACATGCAAAGAATATATTTAGACAAGTTAAGGCTACTACTCTTGGTTTAATGCTTAACAAAGCTAGCAACAGAAAGTGGTTTAGTGCCTCTATATGGTGTACATAGAAGTGGCAGGAAAGAGGAAAAGACAATAGGACATAGTGGTACTTGGAAGGTAATTCATTCATTTCATTTGTTAATGTGAGTAAATGGTAAACACTTTAAAGAGAAATAGAAAAAAAGCAGGTGTTCCTTTTAACCTACGCATTTTAAAAGTTACTACATGACCAGTAAAGTAATAATTTCCCAGAAAGCAATATTTAAATATATCCATCATCATTTAGATCTTGGACACATACTTAAATATTATTGATTATTTGCAATTGTGTGCATCCATGTGTAAGTATATTAAACAAAAAAGTAATAGTATCATGTCACTGGTTGGGATAAAGTACAAAAACAGAACTGGAGTCCCTAATTACTAGTTGTTTGGGTTTTTTTTTTAATTAAGAAAACCACAAGCAAATTATAGACATCCAGTTTATAGCATTGCAATCTTACAGGCTTGCTCTCATGAATATGGTAATTTTTTATTTTATGCCCTCTTGAGATGTCTTGTTAAAAACATTTTATTGGTGATCCTAAAATTCAGTAAATTTGAAGCCCTTGGCACCCTGAAGATAGTTAAAGTTCTTCAAAAAATGTCGGCAGTAAATATTTGGCAAATATAAAGAATATGCACATTTTTCCCAAGTGGGTGATATATTTTTTTCCCAGTCCTTATAGTCAAGTGATGACACTGCAGTTCAGAATATAAGTGTATATTGATATTTTTCTTCCAGAAACTGCATGTGTGGCTTAGAGTGCTTCTCCCACAGAGTTATTTCTGTGCAGGCACCTGGAAGTGGTTACACACTTGCTCCAGCTTGCAGACTAGTTTTGGACAGTCAGGTGTATGTATGAGCAAGTGGTCTTTATTTGGAGCAATTAAAATTCTAACATTCTCTTCTCTTGACATGCAATTACTAGGGCTCTGCTGTTCCCACTAATTGCTCTTGCTGGGGACATTGGTGAGGAGCCAGTGATTTTGATGGGTAGTGGATTATCATTTTTACTCTGCTACCTGAGAAAAAAAATCATTTGCAAAATCCCATGTGTAATTAGCAAGACTCATGATTAATTGTCCTGCAAAATTAGCTTCACTGTTGCTTTTATTTTACTGCTTCAAATATTAATTAATGTTAACTCCTTTCCTTCAGTCCTAGCTTTTGAATATTCAACATGGCTTTGAAAAATTAGTCAGGGCTTCCACTTGCATTAACAGGCTGGAGCTTTGATTTCTGAATAAGTATTCTGATTTAAAAGATCACACGTGGGTCATAAATAATTTTTATAGGAGGACAAACAAAGCATCAAAGCATCATGGGAAGGCATTCATGCACTAACTGAAAGTAAATTGTTTCAGTAATGATTCATTCCCACTGTGCTTTTAGGGAAACATCAGCAAATATGCAAAACACTACATTGTGTGGGGCAAAACAATTATTTAATGTAGCAATCAATGTATATATTTTCAAAGTAACAGAGTGAAAGGGGTAAAATATTGGTGGAGTTTGAGCAATTGCAGTATCTGTTCTATTTCTAGGAATTACAGGTTCTCAGGTTTTGATGGTCTAAGGTAGAAAATTACATTTGTCTGTATGTCAATGCCATCTGCAGTAGTGCTCCCAAAACTTATATATTTCCTTCTTGCTATAATGGGATCTGAAAGCACAGGAAGGACCTAGTGATGACTGTTCTTGGGTCTCTGGGATGCTGATGAATGGATTTCACAGGACAACTCATTAAAACCAGCAGCAAGATGTCCTCATGCCTCAAAGAGCCTTGGGTTCTGGTTGTCTGTGTTTTCATTGTGCCCGAATGGCTCCCAGAACTCAGTAGAGAGCTTTTTACCAAGAACTGCAGGTTCCTCCCAGTACAGCTGTAGCACCACATGTAAGCACACCTGCACACCACTACAGGCTGAATTTTACCCCTGCATCAGTCCTTGCTTTATTTCTTCTCTGTTTTGAGCATGCAGCTAGATGAGTTTTTCCACACTTGAGCAGAAAACCCTTGCCCTCCTAGATATCCCTCTCATTATGCAATAATCTCCTTGTAATCTTGCCATAAAACTCCAAGTTGACCCCAGGAGAGAGCAGCAGGGGTAGGGATGACAGCATGGCTTATTAGGTTTGATATGGAAGCAAAGTATGCTGCCCAACAGGTGCAGCAAATTCGGGAAATTCAGTCTCACTTGCTCTTTTCATTAAAGTGTACTGTGCTTCTGATTTTTACTTGCTTTTTTCAGTCAAGTGAATGAGTTCTTTTGACTCTAATATTTGCTTATCTTTATAACTGAAATTAGTTTAAAAATCAGACTTGAATCTGACTTTTCTCGCATTGTCCCCCAAATGGTGATTCCTGCTTGTTAAAGAGATTTGTCAGTTTTCACATCTTTTTCTATAACCTTCCTAAATCTCAGCTTTGTTGACTGGCTTCAGTGCCTTTTGGCCCTGTTAATAGGTTCAGACACATCCTTCTCTTCTTGACATTAGAAAGTCCATTGTAGATGCACATTAATTTGGAATTTCTGTAGAGCCTCAGAATGTTTTCATACATGAGAGAAAACTGAGAAATAAATTCCAATCTGGATTCAAACATCAAGAAAGGTTTCACATTTTCCTTGGAACTTTAGGGACCTTTGAGTAAATAAAAGAATGTGTGGGCCTTCTGCTGTTCATCTGTGATTGCTTAGTCAGACTAAGGTGCAACCATGATTCACATGCTTTTCTAATTTCAAGAGAAACATTCATGTATAGTAGTGGTTGCAAAGAAGGAAGCAGGAGCACTTAGCAGATGTGCATGCATGGGATGGTTGCTAGAAAAATTCTAATTTTGTCTCTGTCATCTGCTCTTGGAAGCCTTTTCTACACGGAAAAGGACTGTCATCTATTGTGATAAGTACACATCATTTTTCCTGTGCAATCATAGTCATAGAGACAATTTTTTTCTGAATTAATAAATAGCTTTTTTTCTCTTATGAATGACACTTTAAGAAGTGACTTTCTATGTTAAATACTCTCATACCATGGTATGTCCTGCAGCACCCTACCAGAGAGTAACAGAGGGATTTGCATCACAGCTAGGGTCTGGGGGAAGGAGGCTCATTCAGGAATTTAAATAGGAGGTATTTCAGATCTGGTCCTTTCTGAAAATGAAGGCTTTGGTCTACTAAATCAACAAATTAATGAAGCAAAAAAGAGCAGCTGAGATACAGAAATTATAAAGTTTGAGGTATTTCTATTTCCATAACTATTATATTTACTGGTCAGATATTCCAGGGGCAGCAGGTTTTCCTGCAAAGTGGAAACAAACCAAATTATAGAGGTAGTTTTATCTTCAAAGTTATAATGCATTCAGTAGCAGTTTGCTAGCACAATCGTCCATTGATGAAAATTCATAAATCTCCTGCATCAACAGACTGCCATGGTGAAGTTTCTTGAATCTACATGATGCTGCACCCTTCATTTTCCAGTGATGCCCAGAGAATTTGCATGTGTAATTCTACAGGAACAAGTGGCTTCAAGTTTAGAGTCACAGGCACACTGGTCATTGTCCAAGTTTCTTAGTTAGTAGAAATATGTTTGGAGAGACTGAATTAACTGATTTTTGCAAGGATCCATTTAAGTACAGCTGCTTAGAGGAATTAAGATTTTGCAGAATCTGGGTGTAAAACAAAAGTTACAAAGTTCAAGCCCTCCATATTCTTTTACCTTTTTTGGGGGGGGTTTTTAAAAATCCATATTTGCAGGTTACATCCATTTCACTGAGTGGGGATTTGCACTGAGGATTATTTTGTTATTTGAAGGTCAGAATTCATCCTTAGTTACATTTCATTTTTTATTTGGTGTGAGAATTTAGCTTTAGTAGCTGTGGATTTGGCTGTGCTGTATAAAACCAGTTTTTTGAGGAGAGAAGGGTAACCCTATGCTTATGGGGCATGGGCAGAGCTCCAGACAGCACAACGCTGTCTCTGCCTGCTGCATTACCAACGTCCTGATCAGCCTTTGGGGAGGCTGGATTTTTCTTTTCCACCTATCTTTTCTTCTCAGTTTTTTAGTTAGGAAAAAACCCAAACCTAACTATGGGCAGAGAATCCTGGCCTTGTCTTTCTCTTATAAACAACCATCCCTTTAGCTTTTTCCACTGATTTTCACTCTTTCAGATGCTAGCAACAAATACAAAAGTTGTAACATTTTCAATTTTAAAAAAATTACCATTGACATGTGGGGAAGGACAGACAGGAATGAAAGATTTTTCTTTACCTCTTAGGAAATAAATCCATCTTCCTCCTTAAAATTGGCCTCTACCAGGAGGCTAAAATACTCTGAAGGTTAGCTACAGCTTTATCTGCTGTTGTGATGGTATTTACTGGATGATGAATATATTAGTTAAAATTCAAATTGATTAAATGGAGGGGTAATGTTGATGCCATATTTACTGCTTTAGTGTTGTCCAAGCATTAGTGTGGGAAGAGTGGTAAGAAAATAACTTAAAGGTGACACTGTCTGAAATGCAGGAAATGAACAGTGCTTTATAAATAATATATTTATCCTATGATGTTAGTTTTTCAAAAGAAGCTTAGAGTTAAGTGTAATGTTTGATCAGTAGGTGCATCTATACTAGCATATTATTAGTCTGTTTAGTCACATCTAGAAATATGTTCTTCATATTTGTGGTTGCCAAAGTAAATAGAAATCAATGAAAGTAGCAAAAGTGCTGAAGTCATTTCAATAAGTGAAGCGCTCATTAATTTAAATTTCACACTTGACATTGTTACAGACTAATCATAGAAAATAAGGCATTGACTTCTAAATATGTTCCAAGCCAAGGAGGAATCCTGCAACTTTGTTTTCAAAGTGGCATTGACATTAGAGGGAAAGACCTCTGACTGCAGCAGTTTAGGCAGATGGTAATGATATGGTAAACTTTCTCAAAAGCCTGAACTCCATTCATATGGATGACATAAGCTTGAGGAGTTAGCAAGCAAACAATATTGAGGCACTGGGCCTGAACATGTTCTAAAACATCAAAAAGCTCTTCCTGCCGTTTTCAAACATCTAAAAATATGTGTGAAGCCTGCTCACAATTTAATAGGAGATATACAGAGAGCTGGGGGTGGTTTTACAGGAAATTAGAAAAGCCTCATCTCATCAGAGTGAAATAAATATGCCATCATATAAGAAAAGTAATTGGAGGGGTGTGTCAGTTCTGCTGATGTCAAGCAGGTGTTCATAAATTAGAATAAACATTTATAATTGATATTAGTAATAAGAAAGTATTTTCAGTTACACTGAAGAGCGATACCTGACTTGCCTCTTTCTCTCCTTTTTAAAAAAGAGTTTTGGGAAATGCAATTTTCCTGTTATCTTACTCAAGGCAGACTGATCCTCTACTCCCCTGCTTTTCTGTGAAGTATTCAAATAATGTTGCACAATGCAGCATGCAGTGCAAGTAACTTGGAAGACTACACTGCAGTTGCAGCAAACAGCTTTGCTCTTAGGTAATGGAAGGCAGGTAGGTGACATTGAAATGGTGTTTGCTGTTTGATAGGTGTGAGGATGCTGTCTCACTTCTTTGTTGTTTAATCAGTTCCTTAGTCATGGAGAACTCCCATTTATGGAGAATCAATGTTCCTCATTCTTCCCGCCTTGAGAACATCCTCTGTTCTTAGAATATTCAAGAGAATCCAGAATTGCTTAGCATCCATGACATAGCACACAGATGCCTTCCTGTCAACCCTTTTTGAAGCGTTAACTTTGCTTGGACTGGCTCCTAATGCAAGACCCTGCCACTGTTTAGTTCACTGTTAATAAAATGCTAATGATTATTGTGAAATTTTTTTTGATCTGGTATATGAATCATGACCAAGAGTTTAAATATTAATCTTGTGGTTTGTACACAATGGATTTAAGAGCAATGGTATTTTTTTTTTTGCTGTTACAATCTCTCATTTAAAGCAGGAAGAAATCAGTAATAGTGGTAAGAACGGCCTAAGTATGAGATTATGGTGTACATGTGAATGCAATACTAGTATTTACTCAAATCTTTAATAATGCATACAGTATTTTTTGATTAAAAAGCAGAAGACTGTAAAAATGTACATGCTGTTTAAGTGCCCTACTGTATCACAGTTCTGTGTGGCCTAGTTTTTCACTGGATTCCAGTGTAAATTGGATAAACTATAAGGATATCAATATGGAGACCAAACCTCATTGAAAATTTGGCCTTTAATCTAGTTTTATGTGTCTGCTTAACATTACTCTTGGTTTTTGGGTTGATCATTTAGGTGGGGGTTTTTTCCAGTAACAAAAACATTCAACAGAAATTTTGACTTTGTGTTTACATCCTTTGTGAACTTAAATTTGTGTATAAAACTGTCAGACCCGCTGAGCTAGTGATTGTTTTATCTTTGCTTAGTATAGCTTGAAGTTACTGTGCAGTAACTTTACATTTTACAAACCTGCCCAGTTCCAGTCTGATATGAAATGGCAGTAAAACAGATTCCTCTTGGAAGAGTTCAGGCAATATTTATAATAAAAGATCACATTCCTAAAACGAGCTATTACTGAGAACTCTCCTAATAAATGAAACAGTTGGGGAAGGTGGTATACTAAAGGGCTTCAATCAGTGCAAGGTGGTGGTTTCTTTACTTTTTGACCAATGTCCCTTTGGGGAAATAAGTATTTGTGTTGTCGTTTGCAATCTACTTCAATTTAAAAATGTATGAGAAACCCACCCTTTTTTCCCATTAAATTCTTCTTAGTTCTTTCTTTTTCCTTTAAAATCTTCCAACTAATAGTAAAAAGAAAAACATTTTTAGTAGGAAACCCAGAGACATTAAAATATTATGCCAAATATGATATTTAATTTGCTGCAAACCTTTCATCAGATAATACCTCTGTAGAAAAAGGCAGAAGAGTCCTGTTTTACCCTTCTGATTAAACTTGTGAACCTTTTCTGACGTTCATGTTGAGTTACACTTGAGGCATTGACTGACTCTGTCCATGTTTACATGTGTGTATGTATTTGGGGCTCTTGTCCTGTGTATCCCTAATAAAATGCCCTTGTTTGTGAGCTCTGGGATTGAGGAAGAGAAGGAAAGTTGCAATAAGGGTGCTTTGGTCCTCAAGTCCAGACCTTAGACTATCCCTCTTATCAAGTAGGTGCAAGACTTCAGTGTGAGGCACTACTTCTGTCCCAAAGTTTGGCTCATGCAAACTGATTTTTCTACCATGTATGAGCTTTGAGAGCACATTCTCTTTGTACAAAGAATATACAATAGTTTCAGTATCCTTAAAAGTCTGGAATGAAAAGGGGTGATGTGGGGTGAGCAGGAACAGAAGAGGCTGTGGAGGAGACAAAATGATTTGAGCCATCTGCAACAGTAGGTCGGCAAACAGCTGCAATGGGGAGGGCACAAACAAGCAAGGAATGTGTGCAATTAGATTCTGCTTCACATAGGGGGACTATAATTTCATTTTATGACTTTGTTGACAATCCTCTCATTTCTTTTTTATTGTGAATGACATCATCAATACCATCAGATGATTCACTAACAGATGGCTCTGCACCATTTCCAGTATGATACCCAGCATATCATGTTCTAGTTACCTGCTTTCTACAGAGTATTTTACCTGGAAGGACTGCACTGCTGTGTAAGAATACTTTTAACTGAGGAATCTTATGTAGCTCTCAGTGGGAGATAAGGCAATAAACAAAACTTGGATAGCATTTTGCTAACTAGTTAATGAAGGAAGTGAATTAACGTGTTTTGGCGTTACTTGTCCATTTGCTTTTTCATTTACTTGTTCAATTTTCTAGAAAGGAAAGAATATCTTTTGATTGGAACACAGTTCCAATTGAAGTGGGGAAAAGGAAAACTGTGCTACTGCATGGTGTGCTGAAGAGTGAGCAAAAGCCCTTTTAAATATTTTTTTTTCCCCTTGTAAACTTGTTTTCTGTTCTTTTGCCGGTTTAACCTTGCTAGTATTCTTTAACTTATCTTGTAATTTGTAGGCAATTTTAACACTTAGAGAACACCCTGCTACCAGCATGACCTGACTATGCAAGTGCAGGTAGGGCTGGAGCCCTTACTGTGAAGAATCTGTACGTGAGCTCTGCCTATCAAGAGTGCTTTAAGTTAAGATGGTATGGTGAAGTGTAATTTTCTCTAGGGGTTCTGGAAAAAGTTGTTTGGGATAGTTGCTCTGGAAATAGACATTGTGGATTCTCTAAAATGAAGGAAAGGAGGAAGGGATTCTATAAAATTAAGGTCTATATTAATATTTGCATTTACTTCCAAAGTCCCATATTTGTATGTCTAAATTAATGTAATTAATCCTTCCAGGTAATCTTTTCTCCTATATGTTTAGATCTGTCACATGGGGTTTTGTGCTCTGTTTAAAACCTAGCAATGCGCCCAGCTTTGCATAAAAGCTCCTCAGTTGAGCTATAGTGCTGGTTCCTTCTGATCATGCAGGTTAATGGTTGGACTGGGTGATCTCACAGGTCTTTTTTAACCAAAATGGTTCTATGATTCTATTCGGCCCAAATAATGTAGTTTACAGTAACAGCTTCATATATTTGGCCTTCTGCAGAAAAAAAGCTGTCAGAGAAGTGTGCTGGATTGGTGACATATTCAGGGTAATCAACTCAGCTCCCAAAACTGCACTATTTGGAGTCAGTGGAAATTCTGCAGGAAGGGCTGCACACTCAGGCTTTGTGTGATACAACTAAGAAAACTCTGATAAGATTAGTAGGAAAATAGATTTGTATGCTATAGCAGAAACCAAAGAATGGAGGATCCTTTATGCTGTGGCTAGAAAGGGGGGTGGAGAGGTTCATTGAAGGTTTGTAAATGTTTGAGAATGTCCTGCTTCAGAATGTCTGAAAGCAAAGAGAGGCTGGAAAATAAGAGAGGGAAGCATGTCTCCCCTCTTATTCCTTCATAGACATCTGCTTATGACCTTGGAGGCAGAGTAAAGCAGTAGCTGGACCTGCTGAGCTGAAGCAGTTTGGATCTTCTGAAGCACAGCAGAGCTCTAGTAATGAAACTTTTAAATAACAACATGCTAATAGGTTTTCTGGTGTGCAAAGTGAGAATAAAAATCTATCTGCCCTGTTGTAAGTTGGTTTTGGTATATCTAAGTCCTTTTCTCACTGATTTTTACAAGGTAATAAACTTACAGACAGAAATTCTTTTAAGCCATAAATACCACGCATGCTGTCATGCCTAGAAGTACAGATAAAGCCAATGGGATGCTAAAACCAGTTGAAGTGCATTCCTTCTCTACCTGGTTTGCTCAGCTGAAACTGTCTGCTATCAGTTTGGGTGTATGGTGTTTGACCCTTGTTTGTAGATATAAATGAAATAGAGCTCCCATTACTTAGTCACAGTGCACTGAATGACAAATTTGTGCACAGCAGTTGACCTGAAAAGTGGAGGCTTAACCTCACACGGAAGCCTCTGAAGTTTCTTGTATCTGCTTTGTCTCTGTAAACATTCTCCAGTCTTTCCCTATCTTGTTCTTTACAGAAAAGAATCCTGTAGTTACAGACCTGGTGTCTGAATTTTATATTCTGTTGCACTTTTCTTATTTTATGTTTTTCATATTACGTGGCTCTGGAGAACAAGGTGGAATAATATCCACCACACTTTGCTTGAGTTTGTGCTACAAACGAACTAATTTTTTAAATTATCATTTCATGTATTGCAGGATGTGCATTCTATGCATATTTTTTATCATGCCACAGTATTTGCAATGTTACTTTGAGGTTTCCCCATCGCAAATATGAGTAATATGGGTAATAAATTGTAGAACCTGGTAGTGCCTGATTGAAATATAAAGTTGTGAGTTTAATACTGAAAAGTGATATGTACATTCATTATCTTTTACTGATCATCAGATCCACAGTGTGAAACCAAAGGCAAAAAACAATTGGTGTGCATAGTGTTACAATTCCTGAATATGCAATTTGCATATGAAAATGAAAATATCAACTCTAGCATCACACTAAACAGAGAACAGAAAAAATTACTTCAGGAGCCAGTGTCTTAAACTTCCAACATTAAACATGTGCAAAAAGGAATATTATTTCTTATCCTTTCTAAAATTCCCCATTGAGTTCAAAAATGCCAGTAGTAACATTGTGTTCCAAAAATGTAGAAATTCAGGGACGATGTACAAATAACTTGCAAATTGGGATCATTGACTGAACTCATGCTAGGAGAAAATTTATATTTTATATTGGGAACATTATTTTTTAAAGTGTTTTCTGTTCACCTGGACAAAGGCAAGAGGCAGAGTATAATGTAATATTATCATTTAGTTCTACTTGCATAATTTCATTCTTAGAAATGAGACACTCCCAATGTCATATTTAAGTCAAAAGATTGAAATGTTATTGCATTTCATTTATTCAGGTGAAAAATTTTTTCCTGTATCTGTTTTCTTGCTGTATGCTGTGGACTTTTCTTGGGCATTGGGCAACACTTTAAATTACATCCCAGAGGCTAATAGTGAAGAATTCCAAGCTAGAAGGCTGAAGAAATTTTGTATGTTTTGGAGAGATTCCTGAACAACTTCTATACTTCTTTTGCTCTCCAGTAATGGAAAAGGTCTGCTCTTGCTGTTTCCACAGCTGCTTGTTCAAATTTAGAGGGAGAGTAAACAGACTAAGTTGTGTTCTTCAGTTAAATTATAACAGATTTTTCTGTAAAATCATGATGAGGACATAGAGTGTGGACTTGACCTCTTATCTTGAAATTTTTATTTTCCTGTTTGCTGTACTGAGTGGCAGCTGGGGAAAAACATAACTGAAGTTCTTAATCTTTTCATTTCTGTTGAAGATTGTAAGTATATCACTTAGAGGGGAATATTCCTGTTCCTCTTCCTATGTGGGCTTATGACTATCTTGCACATTTTTATGATTATTTAGCCTCTTTAATAAAGTGATATATTTGACTATAACATAAGAGGAAATTGCCTGTACTCCATTAGATCAAGTGTCTTGTTTATTGGTGGGCAACACCAAAAGGACAAAACAAGGCTGCAGTTAATATTCCCAGAGTATTCTTGCTGTAGTGCCTGAGCTATGGCACAACATCTTCCATGAGCATTTCTAGCCTTCAAAAGGCAGGCAGACATTCTGCAACCATGATGGCACCATGAATACTTGCATATAAAAGACTAGAGTGTTGTATTTACTACAGAAATTAGGTAATTATTGCAAAGTCTGGGCTTATGATCCCACTTAGAAAGCTCTGATTTTTCTTTTTGAAGGCTGTGAACTTCCGGTTCCAAGTCCCCATGGCAGCCAGAATTGATGTCACTGTCCCACAGAGACACAGACCTTCCTGTTCTCTTTCCTACTTGACAAGTCCCTGTAATGACTTTCAACAAGGCAATGTAGAGGAAGGAGGATGGCATTAGAAATCCCTCTCCAGCTCTCCCTCCTTGCAGGCACAAGCCTGAGAAACAAGCTCTCTCTACTTCATTTCAGGATCAAACACCTTCTGCTGTTGTTCCCAGGCATTGTTAATTGTTGTTAATTTCCAACACCTCATTAATTATTTGCTATTAAAGATGTGAGGCAAATGCCCTTCACCCATGGATAGTCACAAGAATGGATCATTAATAACTACAAAAATTTTTTACTTTTGAAGTTGAAAGGGAGCTTGTATGAAAGTCAGGTTGCTTGCAGGGAAAGCCTGGTGCAGCATCAGGGTGTCATTTCTTAAAGGGCTGGATGTGGGCAATGCCTTGACATGCCAAACAAAGCAGGGAACAGAGATAAAACTGGAGTTGATGTAATCAACAGTGGTTGGAAGCAGCTCCTTCCTCTCTGCACTACTCATTTAACTTTTTTTAAGGAGGACTATTTTGATTCAATACATGCTGGTGATACTTAACATATATAAAACTTTTAAATCCTATGAAAATGCACAGTAAGGTTTATTCTTTGGTATGCAAAGTAAATCTGAGGCTTCTCAGATTTACTT
This sequence comes from Haemorhous mexicanus, assembly GCF_027477595.1. Lineage (NCBI taxonomy): Eukaryota > Metazoa > Chordata > Aves > Passeriformes > Fringillidae > Haemorhous > Haemorhous mexicanus. The sequence continues at coordinate 22,089,131 of NC_082348.1, read as the reverse complement.
TATTCTTAGTAAATCTGAGAAGCCTCAAACAGGACTGAGACTAATAATAAAAGTAACAGTAGGACAGTCTCCAGTCAATAAATTCACAACCCAGATAGCTAGAGCAGTCCTCAAAAGCACAAATGTGTTTCCGAAGGTGATGCACAGGAATTTTCCTTTATTCTAGGAACTGGAAAAGGATGCTTATTTTTTTGTGATAGTTCCTTTTCTTCCAACAAACAAATTCCCTTCCTTCCAGAAAAGGAAGAAATTCCTTCTCTGCTACTATCACAAATAGCCCCTTTCCAGCTTGGATTTAAAGCTGGATGGTTGTCAGGATGGTTTCCACGACAGCAAGGTGTGATCTTCTTAAACAAAATCTTGAGTAAACCTACAGGTAGTGCCCAACAACCTCTTCACTGGTGGCTTTGGCTTGTGGGCCTGCTCTACCTTACCTACCATGCAGCTGTTGTCAGAAATCCATTAGATGTTATTTCTTGGACTTGCTTGTCTTTGGCTGTTGGTGGCTGATACTCAGGTGAGATAACAAGCTTTAAGGCTATTAGTCCCTCCATTCTCTGTTCTGGTAAAGGTGCCATCAAGCTAATCTTAAAATAGGTCTATTCTGTGGCTTCTCTTTACCTGTCAGCTTTCACTTTTATCTAGAATATTTGGTCGCTAACTGCACAGACATTTGGCAATGACAGCTGTCTGAAAATCAGTATTAGATTATAGCCTAAAAACCAGAATTGGATTATAGGCTGATTATCTTCCACCATTTTAGCTGCAGTGACTGAGTAAGTGCCAAAGAGGGGCAGTAACTTCTGCTTCTGCAGCCAAGTCCAAGTAGAATTGTGCATCAAAGCCATCATTTGCCATTGCTCACAGCCTGGTATACTCACTTTAACTTTTTTTTTGAAAGGCATTAATATATAATGCAATGAATTTCAGCAGCTGGGACGCTTACACACCACCCCTCTGTGCCTCTTTAATGGGCTGCACACATTTTTCAGAGAGTGGGTGGGTTGCTGTTTCAGTAATTTCTGGAGTAGTGATTTCTTAAGCTGCTGCAGCTTTTTCCAAAAGGGGCTGTAAAGCAAAGCCAAGAGGTCATCTGGGCAAAGGCTGAAAAATCCTGTTCTCCTAAATATGAAAATAATTCCATTTATGATACATTGCACAAGAAATCTTAAGCAGAGCCAAGAAATGCATCCAATGTCTTCTGAGCTATGTTACACCTTTAATACCAGAGATTATCTTCCAAAGCTAGATTTGAATTCAATGAGTTGAGTATCAGATATCCACCTTACAAACCAGTCAGTGCAGGGAAGTTCAGACTGCCCCATAACTGCAGTTCCCAGAAGCTGCAGAAGCTCCTGTTGTCTACTTTGAGAGGAGAATGGGGATTCATAATGTAATTAGGACAGTACATGAGCAGCATTACTTTTGTCTTTTTTTTCTTTGCTGTGTGATGTGAATCAATGAAATAAATAACACAGACTTAAATATTTTCTCTAAAACCTTCTGTGCATATTATAAATTATATGGTGCTAGCCTTGAAGGCTGAAAAGGGGCATTAGATCATCTGTTTATTTCTACAGACAGCAAAATTTCATTCTCCTGAAATTGTCTCACACCTTTACTGGGCCATGGGATCTTCTCTGTAGGCCTCCAGCTTTGCTTTGGAGAGATCAATAGGCAAGACATTCACTGCTGTCCTGATTATTTTACCCCCAGAGCTGATAAGCCTCAGTGATTAATGATTTGGTAATCAAAAGTAAATGTTTTCTGTAAAAAATATAGGGACTTTGCAAATGCTTAAATGTTATCCTCAAAAAATATTCAATGCCTATTGCAAACTGAGAATTCGATTAAAACAGTAAATTATATCCCATAGCCTTGTCTTGAGTTTCACTTTAAAAGAGATAGATAAAACCTTCCCAGGAAGTGTTTTCACCAGATGCCAGATCTGTATTTTTTTTTTAGAAGAGCTGAAGCATAATGAAGTACCTGACTTAAGACTTTACAAGATAAGAAGTGCCTGGTTGGTGCTAAAGCTTCATTTTTAATTCATTCTTTATTATGGGAGTTGTTCTCTCTGGAGGGTGAGCTGTGATCAGGAGCATAGCCAGGACAGATAAGGCACATGAACCCTGGCCTGAAAGCTGACAAACTACCACAGCTGAGCAGTCACTTACACTGGAGACAGATCTCTTTCTGGGACCAGTTCAAGCTGAATTTATTCTCAGTCACCTCCAAGCTTGCTAAAAATGGAATGCACCACAATGATATATGACTTTTAAAAGTTTATAATCTCTGTGCCTACAGGTTTCTGTCAGGAGGTAATAAGAAAGGACAACACAAGCAAGCCTTCCTCTACATATGTACATACCAACATGTACACAGGCTAATGCAGACCTAGAAACTCATGTGTATATAGAATGATAATTACATATTACAGTGAACTTCAGACTTAATCAAACAAAATCACAACCAACTGGGTGTAATGAATTAGAAAAAACTAAACCCAGGAGACCATGAAGACATGTGGATATTCTTTTTAACTTGTTTTGTTGGAAAAACTTAATATTTGGTTTCAAAATTAATTTTGTGATTCCAATTTGGGTTTTTATGTGTTCTACTGTGATAATTATTTTCTTTGTTTTCATCATAGCTGCCATGTACTCATCAGTGTTTTGTGTTTACCTTGCTTGTGTTGCAATGCAATTTCCTAGTGGAGAAAGCAGTGCACCATTGCTTTGTTACGTCATGCAGTGCCTAGCATGGTGCCTAAATGCTCCTAGGTACTACTTCTGTATAATTAATGCATGGACATGATGCTTCTATTTCTCTGGGGTTTCTTTTTGTGCTGGAAATTGATTCAATTCAGGACTCCTGTAAAAAGTTTAATACTTGGAAGTCCTGAGCTTCTCATTTCCATATTGGAGAGAGACCAAGAGTAGTAAACAAACAAAATTTTTAAAGGAAGCCAAAGTCCTGGAGATAAGGTACAGCTGTAAGATGTTTGAAGAGATATATTTGCATATGCAAATATAATAGCTGTATCTCCAAACAGTGTACAAACCAATACACATCTGTAAATTAAAAGCTTGATTGTGATGGACCAAGCCTTGGTTCTTCATATCATATGAATATATTCTTTATTATGTTGAGGATGTGTTTACCTTTAATCTGACCAGAAAAGGTGAAATCTGTTTTTTAAATTATCAGTATAGCATTTTATATTTCTTTAGTAGTAAGCAAAACTCTTTCATTGCAAAACAAAAGCAGAAATTTTGCAACCAATGTATTTATCTCTCTTCAGGGGCTGGGGGTTAATATCCAATAGCTCATAACATCTTTATTATAATGCATTTATAATGATTTACTGGAATGACTCTGTAGCTAATATCTAATGTCAAAGACTAGATTTGGTGTGGTGGAAAATGTCGTATCCTTGGGTAGCTCTAGGGAAAATGAGGCCTCAGTCAGTGCTTTCTGTATAATTCTAGTAACTGTAATAAGAATAGGGGTAATTGCATTAATGTCAATTAAGCTATTAATAATGCCCATCTTGTCATTCCTAAATATAGCAGTCACTCATACATGCTGCTGTCGCCTGTAAAGACTGTATGCAAATGAGATCATGGCTTATTTGTGCTTTAAAACCTGGCTGATAGCCAGTCTTGTATCTCCTGTATACCATCAAAATAGCTACTGTTTTGGAGAGAAGCTACCTAAGGCCCTTGAAGAGGCCATGTCCTGTTGCTGTGATGTTGATCACCTCATACTACACGCACAGCTCCTTCATGATTTGCAGACCCCCAGGATAGCAGCAGGGCTCTCTGTCACATGGAAGTTTTGCCATGACTGGCAGCAAAGCTCTTTAGAGGAATTCTTGCAGTGTCTCTGTGCTCTAGAAGAAATACCATGTCTGTTGATAACTTCAGGTTTCCTGTGGGGTAGGCTATAGCTAGGAGTGCAACTGCCCTTGCTAACCACCTGTTGTAGGCTCTACCATTTTGCCTGCATTTGTGAAACAAAATTAATTGTCACAAATGCCAATTAGAGAGTATTAGTTTGTCTTAAGTAGGATTACCAGTAGACAATTTAAAGACAGAGATCTGGAGTAATGCAAATAGACACACACAACCTCCATGAAACATGCACATCTATATTTCTTTAAAAAGTTGCTGGAAGTTGAGCAATAGCTCCACAGAATCAGAGCCTACTTGCAGTGTTGTGCAGTGCTTCAATAATGGTGGTCAGTTGTTCATCATCAGCTGCAATGTGCAGAAAATTAACATAATTTCAAGGGTTATCAAAAGGGTCACTCACAGAATTGCACTGTCCTTCAAACAAGAGGAAAGTATGAGAGGAACATTTCAGTCAGAGCTCATGACAAATGAGGCTGTGGCCAATTCCCACAGGAAGACAGGGAGAAGTACCATGATGTGCCTACATCAAGGAGCAGGAAAGGAGGCAACAGATGATACGTATGCATTAAGGGCAAGAGAGGAAAGGGAAGTGAGAATGAGACTGGAGCTGTTTGTGAGCACCTCTTGATACTCTAATGCTGCTCAACCTCCTCTCATCTCCAGAGAGCCTGGGGTAAGGTTATAATAGGTGAACTTATTTTTGTAATAAAGTTGGCTGTAGCTCTAGGCTATAAATCACAAGTTCAAGTGCTCAGACTTATACATTTCTGTCTTGCCTCACTCTCTCTTTCTATTTATACTTTGATATGGATGAATCACTGAATCAAAGGCAGGAAGAGAGAGTAATTCTTTCATCCCTATAGAGAATAATACATTTACATATGAATTATTAGGCATATTTTCTGAAGAGAGATTTTTATTTTCTTCTACCAAAGGAAAATATAATTTCAATGAACCTGCTATTCTTTCAATATTATTTTAACTGACTTCCTACCACAAGTTTTAATGAGCCTGCAACTGCAGTGCTAGCCATTAGATGGACTGCAAGTTTTTATCTTTCGTGGCTGAATCTTACTCCTGACTCAGCTTTCATTTGTTCCTTCCCTACTCATCTATTTCTTGTTCTGGTGAAGTTAAAATATCCTCAGCGATGTACTGTGTCTCAAAATTATGTGATCTTTTTAATTATTAGCATTTTAAGAGCAACTTAAAGGAGGCATTGATACCTCCTTGTCCATTTTTATCCCTTTTGAGTCAAAACTTTGTCACCTCTGTTAACTAAGTGTATTTGAAACAGCTGTTTAAACCCTCTTCCCTCATTTTAATTTTTTATAATGTCTCCCTTTAAGTACAGGTCCAGTAAAAATGGCTTCTCTGTTTAAACAGGGGTCCAATGCAGAATGAGAATGAATGTTGTCATATGAAGTGCATTTCAAATGTAATAAAGCAGAAAGGAGTTCCTGGCCCCTGTGTCAGTTGTAAGAGGGTGCATACTGTGATCACTATAGCTCAGTGGCTGCAAAGCAGAAAATGAAGATTGTAAAAACGTCACATAAAGAAAAAATGCACAGTGGATTCGTTTTGCGATGCTCATAATTCAGTAATGCCTTTAAGTAGCTAGAAGAAATATAATAAATGTTTTTCCACAACATTGATCATACTGTATCAGAGGAAATATTAGTGTGCAGGGAGCCATGATTATGCTGGTAGTAATTCTCGTTGCAGAAAACTCCTAGAAGATGGGACCCTTTATAGGCTGAACTTTTATTGGCTGCCGTTATTTACCTTTAAGAATACACCTAATACACTGTCCTACAGCTAAATATTTTTGTGAAAACTCAAACCAGCCACTGTCAGTAAATCAAAAAACCTGCTACCACTTTATAGAATTTATCTTTTATTATGGACAGTCTGATAAGCTCTGAGATACAAAAAATGACCAATCGACCAAAACAAATTTTCTTGCTGTGTTCTAAAATCTGGATTTGGTCAGACAGGTTTATTGTGCATGATCTCATCAAACCATTGCCTATAAGTATCAAGTATCCTCAAGAAATGTATTGCAATGTTAGATTAGGCAATAGATTAAAGAACAGAGTTATCTGAAGGTTATGAGCAAACATACACTGACCACCGTGGATGATCTCCCTGCTGTACTGCAAAACCCACCCAAAATCACCAAAATGTGTCTGGGCTTTGGGCTGGGTGATGAGCCCAGTGTGGGGTGCCAGTGCCAGTCTCCTGCTCCTCAGGCTGGCAGGATGCCATAGTGCTGGGGCAAGGTGTGGGTCAGCCCTGCAGAGGGGAACCCCTGGGCACCTGGGAAGGCCAGCCAGGGATGGCACATGGGCACCATGAAACTATGGAAGCAAGGAACTATGCTTATGTATTTCTGAAGTTGGGATGGCACATGGGCACCATGAAACTATGGAAGCAAGGAACTATGCTTATGTATTTCTGAAGTTAGGCTGCTCACAAGCTGAACTCCTGCTCCAGGAACTGCTGGGCCAGGGCCTGAACAAGCAAGTCCATTCTGCTTATCACTGGCTCAAACCCTGCAGAGGATTGGTCCTGTAAGATAGGAATTGATTTTTTTTCCTTGATAGACACTTTAGGCGAGAGTTTGATGTGATTGTTTCCCTGAGCAGATGTTGCCTCAATCTTGAAACTCTAACCATGTGTAGCTTTTTTCCTGGAAGACACTCTGTGGCTTTTCTTAATTTAAAATAGCAGGGCTGTATTTTCTTGCTTAGAATAAAAAAAGACAATCACACTCCCTACTATGTGTTAGTAGCCTGGATTGGAAACTAAAGATGAGTTCTGCATGATCTGTTCCTTGGTTGTGTCAGTGCTTTGTGACATAATCTTTGGCAAGTCATTTAAACTTTCTGTGGTTTAATCTATCTATCCTCAAAGTAATGAAAATAATAAGCACATCTCTTAGCAGAATTGCATGGGAATTAAAGAGTTAAAGACCTTTGGGAGGTTGTGTCAAAACAAGGAAACTTTCAAGGCTGGGAATTAGCAAATGCACAAATTCTGTTGTGCGTCTTCATCCAATTTTTTTTTAAGTAATGAGGGTATTTAATGCTCTTGTGAATGATTTACTGTGACAACCTTAGTTCTGTGTGGCTTTATACAGAATGCATGCATAGATGTTGGTCGGGGGGGGTGTCTTTATTTGCATATGAATTTTAGAGCTTTAAGTGCAGCGATGGAGAGTGTTACCTTAGTGCAAAGTACAGCTGTTGGTATAACACGAAAGAGAGTGCCATGAAGGAGGAGGGGAAGGATTGAACCAGAAGTCCTAAGTGGCAATTGATGGTAAGATTCGTCTCAGTTGTGCTTCAGAGGGAGCTAGACACTTCAGGTAAGGCGTGATGTGGTGCCAGCCCTGTGCAGTTCTGCATGCTCAGAAGGCTCTCAGCCTGGAGCTCAGTGCTGTCCCCCGCGCGGGCACTGCCCCAAACGCAGAAAAGGATGCTGCTCTGTACGGCTAAAATCTGCTCACGGATACAATAAGCAGATGTGACAGCAACTCAAGACGCGTTGCTCAGACTCTGTAGCTGCCTTTTAACCCGAGGGCAGCCTGCTACCTTCTCGTGGAAGCAGAGCGCTCCTCGCTCGTTTCAGCCGGGTTTGCTGGGCTGCGGGCTGTGCGCGGGGCCGGGTGCCGCTGGATGGCGCTGTTGCACACGGCTGGCGGCGGCGCTGCCCGCGGGAGCCCCCGGGCCGGTGCCCCGCGGCACCTGTGCGTGCGGGTCCCCGCCGCGGCACAGCCCTGCCCCCCGAAATCGCTGCAGCACCCCAGGAGCTGTCCCAGCGCTAGCGTATGCCCTCGCCACAAAAAAAAAAAATCACATATTTCGTAATACAGCCTATCTTAATCTAACTTAATTAGGGTTCACGTGAAATGAAACACCAGTAAACCCAAATATTTCAGTTGTTCTGCACACCTTTATCCGCTCACATGAACACTGAGAAAGCTGAATTTAGATTGACTCATTGTCATTGTGCCCTAATAGAAAATGAACTAGACCAAGCCATTTTCATTTTCACTACAATTGAAAATAATTTGCTCTTTTAAATATTATTGGTTCTTTTATTTTAAATCACAGACGAAATTTTGCATTTAACTCAATCGACTACTGTATTTATGCTTGCTACTGTTTTTATAGGAAACAGTGAAAAATGGGAAGGTTGTTCTTTTCCTCAGTTCTAGAACAGGCATGATTCAAACATTGCCATTCCTCATTCAATTCTGTTCTTAACATAGGAATTCTTATGCTTCTATGAGAATTTTCATTTGATATTAAAAAAATGTTTTAATTATACTAAGAAATTGCCTATTGTTGTGAATTCAGCAGAACCTCTGTGTTCTTTATTCCCCTTCTTTTTCCTTTTCTTGAATGTTAGAGTACATAAATTGTAGAATAATTACAGGCTTAGACTCTAGCTATGGGATTTCTTTCTGTTCTTGTACATTATCACAAAGTTATGTTACTTGCCATCTATGGGATGCTTTGATCCAAAATTTCAGTCATTGTTTCCACATTTAGGGGCTGGAATGAACATCAAAGAAGTGGGTGTACTGAATTTGCTGAATGCCAAAGCAGTACAATAACATGCAAAGGATATAGGCAAATCCCAAAGGTAAAATGTGCTGCCAAATCTTGCACATAATAGAAGCTCTAAAGTGACAGTCTGTCTTTGACAAATGCATAATGATATCAATGCCAAGGGAAGGAACTAGCATGCTGAAAGGTGAATAAAAGAGTTGGGAACAATTCGCTACATTTACACATTTCCTCAGTGTGTTTTCACACAACAAGGAAAGCAGATGAGACAAATGTATTAGGTAATCATTGGAGAAGACCATAAAACTGCAGAGGTTTTTTAGTAATCTGGATACTTCCTTGCCTTGTGATGAGTTTTTAAAAACAAAACATGTTAGGAACAATTCATATTCTAAAAGAATAGAATGCAGTCCACTGCTATGTGAAAAATGGTTCATTCTCTTTTCCTTTGACAAGATCACATTTAATACCCATATGGTAGTTGCAATATGCTGTTTTCTTTCCTGGCTGATAGATTCCTAAATGCTTCAAATAGTTGCAAAGACAAGTTAAGGATTCCATATGCATTCACTAGCTTTTCCAACACTGTGAACTAACAGGGTAATTTAAATGGGTACTAAAATGTAAAAACATGAGAATCACTGCACAAAACCTATCAATTTATTTTCTAAAAGATCTGAAACCTACTTGTTAAATTTATTTTCTTTTCCTTTATTTGAAAACAAAACCCAAAGCAAATAATAGCTGTAAAACCTGTAACAAAAGGCTTCCTTCCCCAGTGTTGTATGTACAACACTTAGCAGGGGCGAGTCTCGGGCAGTTTAGCAGATCCTAGTGTGTTCTGGAGAGGAGAGGCTTTTCCCAAGCCTGCATGTTAATGTTCATCAGAGGGAGTCTGACACAGGCCTGCTGAACTGCAGCACTCCTGCTGCAGCCACTCAAATATTCAGAAGGAAGCTCTGCTGTAATAAAACTTCAAAGAGATAGTGACTAAGGACCTGCTCTTCCCCTATTAGTTTCCTCTCTATCTCTGGTAGCTGAACAGTCACCTCCAGTTTTCACACAACTGGTGACTGAAAGCACAGCTGCCACATGTGAAGAGTGCTGCTCAGGTGGTAGGTACATGGCCAGTCAGCATTTTGGCCAGGTGATAGCCATGTTCTGGTCTTATGACTGAAAAAAAGGCTATTCCATCTTTGACAAAGAGAAGGTTAGCCTTTGCAGGAAAAAGTGACATATTCTTGCCTGGCTTGTGGTTCCAGCTACAGAGGTCTTAGGAGCAGTTTAAAAAATCTAGGTGGGGTAACATTCCTCCTGTTCAGTAACTGTGGAAAAAGCTGCTGACTGGCATGGGGTTTTGTTGAGACTGGAGGGAGTGTTTCCATTGCCTGGAAACATGGATTTTCACTTTGCCATTGACTTTGGGGCAACCAATTAACTCCTCAGGGTGCACCTGATCTTAGTAGCTTGGGCTCTTGAAGCATCCCACAGAGGCACATATGGGGTTTAAAGCTGCCTCTGTCTTGCTCCTCCTTCCCCTTTTCTCTCTACCCTGAAACTACAGGTTTTCTACTATGCTTTGGTGAAGTGTAGCAAATAAAGTAATTCTTTATACATATAACATCCCGGTTTGTGCAAGCAATTAGGAAACTGAATGTTGTGCCCAGATGGGGACCTGATCCTCTATGCCTTGGCTCTGGTCCTGCATTAGATTTGTAGAGAGTGTGACCTACATTCTCTTCCAAAGAAGGCTGGGTAGGAAGGGACATCTGGTTTGGGTTGTGGTTGCTACTAAAATCTCTTATGAAGCAGAGAAAAGAGCTGCAAGTGTCCAGGCAGAGGCGCATCTGTTATCATAAAACAGGATACATACAATCACCACTGAAGAAATTAGACAAATAGATAATGTTAACTAAATTAGGTGGTGGTCAGTACTGAAGGAGGGAATGTCTAGTTGTTTCCATTTTGTAGGCAAAGTGTCAGACCCCATGGCAGCCACCTGCTCTGACCACAAGACTGTCTCAGTGATAATGGGGAAAAAGCTGAAACTGTCAAGAGCTGGGAGATTCACGAACACTTTGCCAAAAAGGGAAAATGGTGGCAAGGATGTCCCATCATCTTCAAGATAGTGGTAACATCTCCTGAATGCCCCTAAAGACATATTGCTTGCTGGAAATCTGGGTCAAAATATCACTATTTCTGCAGCTCATCTACTTCATTGATCTCTTCTGTTGCATCCTTTCCTCTTGTCACAGAGATGCTGCTGGAAGCGATGCTGGGCAGATAAAAAGATCTGTGGAACAGGGACAGAGATATGGGGACCAGAAACTCAGGTGGAACTCCTGTAAATCCTCACATTTGACAGTCTAGCCAGAGCCTGAAAATGCAGATATGCTTTCTATAACTTGGAAGGATGTTAGTTTATCTTGACTGTTAGTGAGATTCTGTAAGCTGCTGCGCAAATATTGAGCCCACAGAAAAAGAAGAAAAAAACCCTTTTAACATTTGGTAGCCTGGAAAGAATGGTTTTAATCTAAGTTAAGGAGAGAGCTGGCAGAACTCCATACACTAAAATAATTACCACCAACTTGCGTGAGGGTGAAAAACTACGTATAATAGATAGGTGCATGTAATAGCTCCTAAAACAGCCACAAGGGGGAAAAATAAACAGGTCATGAGTATTATTAATAGTCACACTGACAAAAATAAGGAATAAACAAGGAAAACTGGAAATCATAATATTTGATTATGAGTACAGCTGAACTGGAATAACAGAGCCTTGGTGGCAGAATTCATATGGCTGAAATAGTGATATAAAGGATATAGGTTCTTCAGGAAGGAGAATCAGGTTGAAAGCAAGGAAAGATATCATGTGTTCAGATGTCCAGAAATGAGCTCAAAGTGTGTGCATGATGATAAAGAAGACTTCCAAAGTCTCCCACAAAACATTAAATCTGGAAGTTCAAGCAGAGGATAATTTTGATAATTAAGTAGCAGAGACTTCTAAGGCCCTAAAATCTATGTGCTTTAACTATCAAACTGCTGGTAAGGGCATTGATCAGTAAGTTCTTGGTTATGCTAGTTAAAAGGGAAGAACTGAAGATGAATCAGTCTTCCAGAAGAGTTGAGGTTTATGGGGTTTTTTTCGAGAGATGGTTTTCTGATTTTTTTGCGACTTTCTCAGATGTTTGCTTACTTTCTACATCAGTAAAGGATCTTTTAGACTTGCTGAGCAGGTCCCAGGCATCCTCTAAGATCTGACAATATCTGTGCTTTGTTTGAAGCAAGGACAGCAAATACAACAGGGAATTCACCTTCCTTAGCACTGTTGTATTGAATAATGAAAGTGTAGGGACTCTGTTTAAAACTCAATGAAGATCAGGCTTGTTTTAATTTGAATTCAACTTAGCTGCGGAGTCCTTATGTTTGGACTTCGAATTCAGAGCAAGATTTATTTTAGCTTTTGCCTTCATCAGGTAAGTTATTCTTGTCAGACATCTTTTCAGTCCTATGACTTAAAGAGACCTCTCAGCCTGGACTAGGTAAGTCATGATTCATCTTTCTCAATTTGCTGGTTGGGGGCCCATTCCACATTACTTCCATTGTTTTGCTGACATTTCCAGGCTGCCTCCATATGTGCTGTACACTGTGACTGAGCCTTGACTCTCTAAAATCATGAAAGGTGTAGTTTCTGAGGGAGACATTGTCAGGCAGATAATTTTGGGTTCACTAAGCTCCTGTTTCTCTCGGTCAAGTAGTTTCTGGTTTTCTTGGACATTGAAAGGGCCTGAGCAAATGGTCAATACCTTCCTTGGTGTGAGCAGTAAGAAGCCAGAGTCTGAGGAATGTGCATAAGATGTGGCACTATTCTGCTGTGGAGCACTGAGGGCTTGGGTTGTGAGACTGTGGTAGAACTTACAGACATAGGACAAGGAAAAGGCAAAGCCGGAAAAGTAAAATTATAGTCTTCAGTAAAATAAAGTCTCCTGAAGTTAGACAGCTAGGAAGCAAGCTCAAGAGAAAAGGATATATGATGCTGTGACAGCTGAAATATTTTCTACCTTTTATTGGATCAGACTCTACTAAATGCATCATCTGTAGCAGCTGGCCAGTGTAATTGATACCAGCTAAAAAGGGTAAAGTCTTTGCCTAGGAGAATATAAGGGCAGGAAACATTTTTTTCATTTTCTTGACACACTTCTTAATTATCCCTGAATCAATCTCATCATGGCCACCTGAAATTTGTTTGGAGAACACAGGAAAGATTTGATGAGAAAAATTTTAAAAAGTTACAAGTCAAATGTTACACCAGTTCTTTCAGAAAGGAAGAGTAAGAGAAAAAGAATTCTGGATGCCTATTTATCCAAAGTTTTTTCCACAATTCATAATGAATTTTTAAGCCCCAAAAGATGAGATGGAAATAAGTAGCAGCCAATATGAATTTGTGAAATTTATCTACTTGATGGATACCAATTTATCAGTAAGTAGTCATGTCAAATTGATTTCATTTCCTCTTAAAAGCGAGTTACAGGGGACAAGTAAAGGGGGAAAATGATAGGTCTCAGGTATTCCGACTGTTTGATACCATGTTGCATGGCATTGTCTTGAAGAAAAATCTCAGTACTGTTTAAGGCCTGAGCTTGTGTGTCGTGTCAGGTTTTGGGGCACCAAACTCCTAGAAAGACACAAAGGTAGTTAGAATCCAGGGGAGAATAACCAGGTCACAACAACATGACATGTATGAAAAATTGGAAGAAGTGTATTGTATTTCTTTCTCTAGAATAAAAAAGACTGATGGACCATGACAACAGCCTTTGATTTTATTTACAGCAGCCTTTTACAGGAATTATTTGTTCTCTGTGGTAGATAAAACAGATTTGCTCTGGCAAATTCATACTAGACCTTAGGAAACAGCTTTCTGACTCTGAAGATGGCAAAACGGATTTTTTGAAAGGACTGTTGAGTCTTCATCACTGAAAATGTTTAAGAGGAACACCTCTTAAATTAAACCTGCCTAGAGAGAGGGCAGAGACCTTCCAAGGGAATCTTATTTTCCACTGATTCCCGGACACAAAGTCCAATGTCTGCAAGCTGGGGTTTCTGGCCCATCCAGGGCAGGAGATCTCTTTGCAGCACAAGAATATCCCTGCTTTATGTCCTATAGGTAGCTGCACACCTAAGGTGATACACCATCCATCACTGTGCTGGAAGCTGCAGTGTCAAGCCAGGTTCTCTCACATGCTCTGGTTTTACTCTCACAGCCTAACACTATTCTTTGGCACCTGTGCTGCAGTCAGTCTTCTACAACAGAGTCAGGTTTTTTCCTGTGCAAATGCAGAGAGGTGTTAAACATTTTTTTACCAAGTCTTTTTCTGTCCTTGTGTTTTCTCCATTCTTTCTACAATTGATAGTGAGTAATGATGAAATTTAGCTTAGTAGAAAGTTTTTCCTGAATATGTAATCTTTTGGAATTGTGTTTAGATTTTCTGGAGTCCCCAGTAAATTAGACCATTTGACTTTTCCATTGTTTCAGAACTAATTATGGAAGTAGCTAAGTGTTCAAGAACATAAAAATGTACAAATGGGTGTTAGTTGGATGGATGTAGTAAGATTTTTTCTGGCATGAAAAGCACAGTATTTATGAGTTAATTTAATCAGAAAATAAAAATATTGAGTAGGTGACTAAGTAAAAATGATGACTGTGTATTGTGTTTTGCCATGCAGCTGAACAAACACATTCAATGACAGACTTTGGCAGGAGCTGCAAAGATGTTCTTGAGAATGGCATGAATAAATATTAGGTGTCATACACTATTCACTGCATTCCAGCCCTTGAGCAAAACCAGGTGAGCTTTGCCTGGAAAACTTGGAAGAAACAATGTCAGCATGTTGGGGAAATGTAAACATCTACAGTATTCTCCTCAGCTGATTTGCTGTAACATTTTCATTTGCATCAGCAACAAATGTCATTTTTTATCTACTCTACTTTCATTGCACTTCTAGGAATCAATTAAACTCCCAGCTACTTTAGAGTTTGTGGTAGGCACTTCAGTAATGTTGCCAAATGAAGGACTTTCTACTTGCTAAACAAAGTATATTGATCAGGCTTCATCTCCATTGCTGCAACTAGTTTACAAAAATAAAAAGAAAAAGAAATACTTTGAGATAATTACTGGTCAATAAAGAAGCAGAAATATATCTCCTAATAATTTAAAATGGAAATTTGAGGAAATTAGAGAGAGTCTATACAGCATGGATGTGGGCTATTAAAAGAATGAGAATGACAATATGGACGAGAATTTCCTTTTAAAGATCATTTTCTCTCTGAAGCTGCTTTATAGTCATAGTCTCTTGTTAAACCCACAGCAGTATTGGTAGCTCAAGCACACTTGACTGCTGAGGAGAAAAGAGAGAAGGGAACATCCTGTAGTGCTCTACTCTTTATTCTGACTCCACTGAGTGAAATTTAATTCAAGGTTGGTCCTCACATCTTCAGCATTCAGAGGGCTGGGGCTGACAGTACTGTTTTTCATCTTCATTTTTTTGTAATCCTGAGAATATTTCTTAATTTCTGTTGGAACAATAATTTCCACTGACAAAAATTAAACTTAATGTGGAAGTTTCTCTCATTAGTTCTATTCTCTACTGGTCTCATTTGCAAGTGCACAATGCTCATTTCAGAAGTAGTGTTCTTAGGAGTAAGCCTCCTTCTGTGTCACTCCAGAAACCAATGGGCACAGTCTGCCTGGAATCTTTAAGCTGCTGTGGCCTGATGGTTCTACAAGGGATAACAATGTCTCTCCTTTACAACGTGATGTGTTTGTGTGCCTGGGATTTGTCAGTGAGTCCCAGGAAGAAATAGCCTGCAATGGAGAATTCCCTGGCCTAGCTGGGGAGGAGAGAGACAGTTCATGTCACTTCTGCAGTTTCTTTTCTGGAATGAGTCCCAGACATAACTCAGAGCAGCTTCAGACTCCTTGACCATCTATAGCCCCGTTGGTATGTTTTAGAAGCCAAGGATAGATGTGGTGTTAAGCTACCCAGCCCACAGCACCCCTTTTTAGCATGTTCTCCCTATTCTGTGAGGGATGTGAGAGTTTGTGAGGATGTAAGAACTGTAAAAACTTCAAAGGGACTGGGCCTGGCACATCTTATTTATGTTATATTCTTTTACAGAAAATAATATTTACTGGAAATAAAAAGAACAAAGTGAAAATCCATCTAGTCTGTTTGGCTTTGTCTCCTCTGATCCTTTCAGAACCCTTAAAACTCAGTGAGTGGAGTAGCAAGCAGACTACAGTGACATACTGGTAAAAAAGTCTAAAGGCTATTTTTTAATGAATGTAGTTTTTACATGTCAAGATGATTGATATTAAAGGAGGAGTAAAAGTAGGTCTCTTCCATCTAGAACAGTTTTGTTAGCTGAGGATTTAATGCTGTATTGCTCTCTGGGATTGTAATTTTGCATTTGAGTGTGTGCCTTACAGATTTTTTTCTCTAAGTTTGTGCAGAAGGCTAATTTGCTCAAAATGACCAATATATCTTTTGTATCATATCTGCTCCACAGCTGTTGGCTTTTACTATTAAACAACTTGGGCAGTAGTAGTTTTATGGCTCAAAAAGATCCCAGAAAGGGAGATGAGGAGGCATCCTGATTTGTTTGCAGTTATATATTTTATAAGGAAAGTCAAGAGTTTAATCTGAGCCTCAGTTAAGAGATGACTGCATCACACATTACTTTTCCTATTAGAACTGTATCCAAATCCTTATTACTAGTGGAAGTTCTTCTGGACTTATTATGCCCCATGTATGGACATACATGGATATATTTTCAGGTACACTGGGCAAGCAGAGAACTTAGCTTTTTTTTTTTAATGGCATACACTTTGGGAATTCTAGACCTAAATACAAACTTTCAGGCTTTTGGTGAAAAGCCTGAAAATTTGGGGCCCACAGTTTGAATCAGATGATATGTTTGCTTCATTTATTACATTAACTGTCTAGAGCTGCATCAGTTTTGTCATATCTCACTAGGATCTTGACAACTGGGGATAGCAGTTCCAGGAGCATCAGCAGCATGTGCATGGCATCTTTGATTGTCAGATGTGTGTTGGGGCTCTCTCTTGGTCTGTCTCTTGTCTTTAAGAGATAGGAGCAAATAAAACCTTGTAGCTGGTAGATTGTGAGCTGCATGAATGGAGAAGGGATGTTACAGACATGAAAACAATTTCTGGTTGCTTTATTATATGAATGCCTCTTTAAGGATTTTAGTCTTAGAAAAATAATTCTGTGTTACATTTAGCACACAATAAATTTAAGCCAAAGTTTTATTTTCAAGAGATGAATTTTACAAAACATATGGATCCCCATTTTCTTAAGATCCTCTGGTCTGGACTCGTAAGCCATAGGAAAAAGCCACTCAATTTCTCTATGCTACTGTACAGTTTCTTGGCAACTGATGATAAACAGATATGGCTTGTTAGGAAATCTGTCTGCCTTTTGCTCTTTCTTATTTTAGATGTAATCTGGAATGAAAACCAATGCTGTCATACAGGCTCCAAAAATAACAAATCAAATAATATTTATAATATAACTTGGGATGTAATATTAGATTAAGTCTTCAGGCTTAGCCATATTACAGAAAAAAGTTGTAGCTTGAGTTTTCCAAGGAACAATGGCAAAAAAAAATCAGACTCCATGCACTGCCTCCTTCCTGCCCATTTGCTCCTGGATGAGAACAGAAGGTGCTTTCTAAATCCAAGTACTTTGAAGCTGCTGTGATACATGACAATATGAAACTCTAAGACAGCTTTGGATCCCTATCTCAGATCCTTGTAGATTTAATAAACAGAGAAGGGAAGTGTGATTTGTTACTTGTCTGAATAAAGACAGGGCACTACCCTTTATGAGAGCTGGAAATAGCTGAATGGGAACTGTGAGTCACAATTAAATTTTGTGAACCTGGAAGTCATTATCACCATCAACACTAACCTATGGATATTGATATTTAAAAAGAGAGAGAAGCTGAGATTTGGGCCAAATAGCCACACCCAGTGAAAACTCAGCCAGAGCTATGACACCAGTCATAAATCCAGATGCCAGGGAATTGCTTCACAAGTAGATAAGTTAGCAAAGGACAACCAGCAAATAAGAAAAGATGCAGGCAGACACTAAGGAAGAGCTCAGAAGCAGGGCAAGGAACTGAGGGGGAGGACAGATTAGGGAAAATTGTGCAAGGAGGGTATTTGTTCTTATTCTGCTGATTTTGTGTTAATTCTTCATAAGCCTGGCTGTTTGGAACAAGATATTGTGAATGATGTCCTTTTGACAGAAATTACCTTAGAGATCCCTAAATGTGGGATAATTTTAGCTATTGTTTTTGTCATTGAGAGAATTTCAATTCAGATTGTGTCTGAACACCATTAATTTTTTTTTAAATCACAAGAATTTTATGTTAATGATTTTATATTCCAATGAAATTAATTTGATACAGGAGCCTGTAAAGTCTTGTTTTTCATGTTTTCTGGAAATTTTTTTTCTTTATTCTGAAGTAGTTAAAACATTTACCAAACCCATAAGATACCTCTTTCTTGCTGCCTTGGATTCTAACTCTACTATGAGGTACCCTAGGAGGATATTAGGTATTTCAAAATTTATCCAAATGTAAATTTATGTTTTGAAAAATAAGACCCAAGTATTTAGTAATTATTGATGAATAGTACTGTGTAAAAACCCTAAACATGATGTTCTAATGAAGCCAAGAATTTTGAGTAAATTGTGAATTAACTGTAAAATAACTTGTCTAAGAATTTGACCTGTATTTTTTTAATGACAATCTTGAATTTTGGGAAAACCAAGAAAACAGCAAAGGATCTTCTTAGCAGTCCAGGATTTTCTAGGAAAACCTTAGTTCTCTGCCAAATTTTTCCATATTACTATTTTCATCCTTCTTTAAAGGATAGATTGTTCTCATCTTGAGGTACAATTTATTGCAAATTTTCTTCCACAAAAGTGAGTTACTTTCAAGTGGCTATTTCTATCATACAATAATAATTTTTGGAGGGGAATAAAAGCCTGCAAAAAATCTTGTTATTGCACTACAGTGAGAACATATAATTAATAAAGCTGTGAAGTAAAACAGTCTGCTGCAGCCCTCAAACCAAATAAATTCGCCAAAAGCATGAAAATTTCTGCAAGAAAATAGCATTAAAATTAGTAATGACTTGAAATGTACTTACAGTTCCTTCAGTTGCTTTGTTTAATGAATACATTTCAAACACCACGGGCACTGGAAGATTGGCTTGAACTCTTTGCATTGCTTTGTAGTAAATGGCAAACAGGACTTTCACCTTACCTCCCAAGCTCTGGGTTACTTCTTTAACTGACTAAATAAATACCTGCTACAGTTTAACAGTGCAGTTCCAGATTCTTCTATTTCAGCAATGATGTTTAGAGGGTTTCTTTCCTCAGCTGATTTTTCCTGACCCACACCTGCCTCTGCAGTTGTTTTGATGCAAATCTTTTTAAAGATATGAAAAAGAGGTGGGGGGCGGGTTCAGATTAAGATATTCCTAGTTTTTATCTCCTTTTTCAGTGCTATTTTAAATTGAAACCCAGTTTCTTGAGCCAGTTCTGGGTGTCCCTAGAAACAATCGTGTCAGCACAAGGGAAAGGATGGGCAGGAATGAGGGTTGTGAGCAGAGAGAAAGTTCCTTATTCTAGAATTATCATTGAAAATCATTAGAGACTATAACTGTATAGCAGTCTAAAGCAGAAAAAAAGATTTGGCACCAGAAACTTAGTGTAAAAATACAAGAAAAAGGAGAGATCAATGATTAATTCACTGGAAGTACAGCAAGATCCTATCAGCTCACATCAGTGCACCTGTTCCCCAATTCTTGGCACAGCATAAAAGAGATCAAATATTTCTCTCTATATTATCTGGTCATGCACGTGTGTGAGAACACACATATGCAAGCAGGCACATGTGTAAGTGTCTTCTTTTCCCTCCTGGTTATGGTGCTTGGCACAGGAACTGAGTGAAAACAGGCAGTGGAGGTGGCTGCTAACATGCAGGATGCTGCTGGATCCAGTCCTGTCAACACCAGCCAGAGAGGGAGACTGCTAGAAACAAGGGCTTGGGTGTGGGGTTGACTTAAGATATGTATCTGCATAATTAAACTTAGGAAAATATATTCCTTTTGGATGGAACCGTGACAAGTTCTGTCAACTTCAATTTGATCTGTATAATTTTTTGAGATAGTGTTTCTAAACAGGGATGTAAACTTGTGAAGTGGCCTAACCCCTTCCCATGTGTAGTCTGCAATAAGCAAGCACCCACTCAGAAACACAGAGATCTCACTCTTATTGGAATTGAGACTATTTAGATGATAATTATTTTCTGTGGGTTCATAGGACTACCTCACATGATTGTAACATGATTGGCCTTTGAAAGCTTTAATTTTATGTCATTTATTAAGGTTATAATAATTTAAGTCCTGGAAGTAAGAGATTGGTTTATTAGGTTTTCCAGGAGCTGTTCAGGTGATTTCCTATTGTTATGAGGCATGCATCATCTCCCATTTAATTATTTTTGTTTGAGCACAAAAATTGTCTCCTTTCTGTGGTAGCTCCTGTCCTTTTATAGCTGCTTGTGTGATTGCTGGAACACTGAAACCTTGTCTGGAGGGCACCTTTTTAAAGTCAGTGGATTTGTCTTTAAACTTCTATGGAGTTTGTGTGAACAGGAGTAGGGAACAGAAATCCATCTTGTTTTTTGAAGTGCTATTATTTATTTTAAAATAATTCATTTGACAAATCATAGTCATGGCTAGATCCTGTATTTTTTTTCCAGACCTATAATATTTTCAATAATACACTATATTTCTCATCTGTCAGCTCTTAAAAAAAAACCAACCCTATTTGAATAGCTGTTAGACTTTTCTTTATTCATCAGCACCCCCCCCTTTTTTTTTCTTTTTTTTTTCCAATTTCCAAATTGGAAAAAGTTACAAGAGTTCAAAACTATTACAATGAAGTCTACCAGTGCTGGATTGAGTTTTGAACAAGTAAAGACAAACTTTATAATTCTTAGATAAAGTGACAAGGCAGAAAGTAGCTGATAAATAGCTGTTATTCTGTTCTTCTTAGACACAGAAGACAGAAATAATTTTCTCTAAGTGTAGTGCTATTATTATTAAGCAATTCAAAAAAACAGAATCTCTTCTCCCAAGCTGGAGATGGTACCTTTGCTGGGTTATCATTTTATGTGCTTATGTATGTATGAACTGCAGGTGACTATTCAATAAATCCATTTTTCTTGTCATTAATATTAAAAGATTTCCAACTTCCACTTGCATGCTTTATTTATGATCAAGTTCTTGCAATCAGAAATGTGATCTTTAATAAAATGAAATGTATGTGTCTGATGGAAAGAAGCATTAATCATGCAGAAAGCAAGCAATACACATTTATTTCCTTTTGCCATATTGTCACATTGCATTTCTATAGGTTAATCATGATTTGTAAGAAATATGTAAACATATTTTCAAAGCACTGCTCTCCTTTAATGCTCTGTGAGTCCAAATAAAGAGTATGTTCAGTTCCCTCTTCTATTCAGGGAGCAGGGCAATCCAATGCCCATTTACCTCTGCTTTCCTTCTAGGTATTTCTGTTATATTGCATGTTGTGGATTCAGAACTTATGGATGTGGACTTCCCTAAAGGATATATTTTAAACATCAGTACCACAATGAAGTGATTCTAATTTTCTGTAATCTTACTGAAAGTTAGCCATTCTTTGTAATACTAATTAGTGCTCCCATGAATGCATAGAAGTTATTTGTATTGATATTTCTTTTTTTTTTGCATTATTCCATCATGATTAATACCCACCTCATGCAAAAAAACCTGATTTGCGAGTTTGTTAATATTGTGCTTAAGCCAACTTGGGATGTTTATTTAGCAATAAACTCATTTTAGTGCTTAGTCTTTTGGCAAAGAACATTTTCAGAATAATGTTTTCACTGAGTGAACTACACTATATTTAAGTCATATAAAAATAATCACATAAATTTAAAAATTACACTCATAGCAGAGCTGTACCAAGCAAGAAGGTGTGAATGAAAAATGACTGAAAAAAATTTTTTGAATAGTTGCATTAATTTCTACAGGAATTAATTGCACTTATCATTATTTCCTTTTGTGTTCACTGTCATCAACTGCCACTAATCAGTTGGATCTCACAGGCCCACACAAAATGTAAAGTGACCCACAGACTCTTCACCCCAGGCTCAATTTGGCACTGCATGCACAGCTGACTGCTGTTCACTGCTCAAGAAGCAGAAAAAGCTTAACAGGCTCAGACTTGTCTTTGCAGCACAGCTCAGCCCTCAAATGCTGAGCAGTTTGTGTTACCTGAGCAGATGAAAAAATGAAAACCACAACACAAAGGCATTTAGGGCTGGATGTGTGTGCTAGCCTCAGGGTGGGTATGACAGAGCTATTCCCATCACCTGTTCCTTCTGCTTGTACAGCCTCAGCTGCATGCATCATGATGTTCCCTGGATGCTAGAGAAGCTGCAGGAGGAGCCTGTGGTAGTCCTGGTGCTGGAGACGCTGTGGGGCTTTGGCACAGGAATGGTTTGAATGTGCTGAGCATGATCAACATGAACATGTAGTGCCTGACTTTAGGCACAGGTAAGCCTGAAAGCTTAGGTGCCCTGAGATTGATGGCTGGATGCTGTGGGTGGATGTGGGCAGCTGAGGATCTAAGCTTTGAGCTTGGATATCTGTAATGGCAACCAGATCCTATATCCACCCAAATCCCATCCTTGGCCTTCAGTGAGCTGGGAGGCTGCTGCTATGGGAAAAGCCCTGAGGACAAGATCCTTAATAGTTGTAAGCTGGCAGAGTACCACTGCATGCATTGAAACTCACATAATTTACACTACAGGAGGATTTGGCCCTCTGTCTTTAGTTGGAGTCCTTAGTCAAATCAGCACGTAGCCAGTGTTAGAGGCAGCTCATTATGGAGGAGCCATCTTCACCCAAGCTCTCTTTCTGGGAGATCTTACTCTTGTTCTTTCATGGTTTCTGTGGCTGTACCAGTGCCGAGTAGAGGTCGCTGCCACTTAAGAAATAAGTTTTGTAGACTGGAGCTACCCAACAGAAACTCTGGCATATGAGGCTCCTCTCTGGGCAGGGGCTGTATGTGTTTGGGAGGAGGGATTTGCAAAGCTGTGCAGCTGACCAGGGTGAGTGGCTGTGCAATCTAAGGATCTTTCTCTTCCTTTCTTTTTATTTTTCTCTTCCCCACATTTATTTTCCTCCTTTCTTGCTTAGTTAAAGAACAGCTTCTATTCTGCTGCCTATTCCAAAACCATTTAGGACTGTCCCTTGGTGAAACACAGAGCTCCAGGTACAGCAAGACGAGCAGAGCTCTTGAATAACTGCTGGTTGTAGGCACTATTTGGCAGTGTTGTACACAGAGTAGTGCCCAATGGCACCCCTCTATCTAATGACTTGTCATTGTATATATTTTATAACCCTTTGTTAGTCTTGAAAATTTGCTTATGCTGATACCTAAAACTAACCCTAACCCAAAACTCAAAGTTGGCACCACAATTTTAACTGAATTATGAAAGTATTCCAAGACCCTCCTTCATCTCCATAGTGGCTGTGGTAAATTCCCTAGAACTAATAAAACTCCCAAGTGGTCTTCTCAAAATGCTGTTGTGTATAGCTTCAAATTATGGACCAGAAGTTTTGCATCATTTTATGCTGTAGATGTACTCTCAGAGAAAGAACTCTGGTAAAGTAACTCATTTATTTCAGACAAAATCTCATAAACCTTTCCCATCACTTTCTGTCTTTTGATACAAACTTACAATAATAATAGCAAAAAAAATTCAAAGGTGTTGAAGAGCAGTTTAGAAGCAGCCCTGTTTTAAGACTGTTCAGACATAAGTAAAAAATAGAGTGATTTTGTCCTTGCTTTAAACACAAGGTAGTTTTGCTTGCATTTTGCAAGTGAGACTGCTGTTGCGAATTTTAAGTGACACTTTCCTTTTGCAATCAATATCCATCTTCTGTGGCACATAGAGCTGACAATAACCTTCAGTGTGAGTTTGGTACATTATGCCTTTGTTTGTGCATTCTTCAACTAGAACTGAATAATTAAGAGGTTCCCACCTTCCCAGCAGCTGGGAAGGTGAGCTTTGTGTAGAAAATTTGCTCATGTTATTGGACTTCTGTGGCTTTCAGAATTGGTGTACAATAACTCAAATAAGGTACTTATTAGAGAGGTAGCACTGAGATATCCTGATCATACTGATAGAATTATACAACTCTGGTAATATGAGTACATTTTCTTGCATAAGCAAGCCTCAAGTCAAACCCTTAACATTATTAAATTGTAGTTTTGCATTATGAGCAGTAACACTATACAGAGTTTCAGACATTAGAAATATTCAGTCTGTTCACAGGGGGCTAGAACTGGATTATATCCTTAGTGTGTAATAGTGCTTTGTTTCTTCTAATTTTAGATGTCTCAAGGGAATGGAGCTTTCACCATTTCTGTAGAGACACTATTTCACAGCCCATAGATCTTTCTGTCAGGAATATTCACCTTACAGTCTCACAAATTTTTTCTTCTATGCAAGTTTGGTAGCATTTCTAGCTCCCCTGGATAGCTTTATATGAGAGAGGTGAAAGGAGAGTAATTACAGAGAGAGAGAGAGAGCAAAAACAGTGAAGTCTGAAGAAAGCTCTAAATTACTTCCCCATTAAAAAAATCACAGCACCACAGACTGAATGTTGCTCTCATCAGCCCCTTGAACAGTTTGTATCCTGTTATGATAAATGTAAATTTAAAAGGATCTTAATTTCAAATATAGCAGGAATTTTTAAAAACCAAGAGAAGTTTCATCTGGAGATAAGAATAAAATATTGCTTTGATTTGATTCACTCTGGTAGATTTCTTCCCTTAATCTGATATATCTACTTTAAACCTCAAGGAATTTGTGCTGGTTTATAGAGAGTGAGACCTTGCAATGAAACGGAGAAGTGGGAGTTAACTTTAAAAACATACTGGCTTTCTCCCAAGCAGTGAGTGCTGACAAGTATAACCATGTTACTAAAATCACATCAGGAATGTGATATATTAAATAAAAACATGATCATCTACAGCCAAAGTAGTTTGTATTTTATCCATGAAAACGCATCATGTTACATCAATCTGTCCAAAAAAATGGGGCACATCAGAAAACAATGTTAAGAAGGCTTTTAAAACACATCATTGAGATTACAGCACCTTTAAAAATAAACAGCACTGAATACCAACACAGGTAAAATGTCATTGTGAAGCCCAGATCTGAAATTCAACGGCATGCTTTATAGCTTTC
The DNA here is from genome assembly GCF_027477595.1 of Haemorhous mexicanus. NCBI lineage: Eukaryota > Metazoa > Chordata > Aves > Passeriformes > Fringillidae > Haemorhous > Haemorhous mexicanus. Next base: position 22,064,235 of record NC_082348.1, on the reverse strand, counting down.
CAGTGTGTGATAAAATCTGTTCACCAGATGTACTATCTGTCTCCTGTGTAGCATACTTGAGCATCATCTAGGTCTGAGGCCCATTTATTTCATGTAAATGCCTTTCCTGTGCACACCTTAGGGCACCCTAATTCTCCATTTTATTTCAGGCACTGTACAGGGTACCATCTGCTAGTGTTAAGCTCATCTCATTTTATTGCACTATTGCAGGGGCTATATCCAGCCCTATAGCATTCTTTCAATGAAGAGAGAGTTCAGTTACTGCCAGCTATTTATTTTTGCCAGAAACAATATACACATGCAGAGTTCACATGTATATCAGTCTCACCTGAAAAGCAGGTCACTGCTTTTCACCCCACGTGGTTAAAAATAACTAAATAAATGGAGACTTGCTGATATCAGGTACAGCAGCAGCTCAGGCATGGTTCTCTTCAGTTGAGAGTAGGAGATCTTAGTCCTCCAAGTAATGATGTCTCTGTAGTATCTTTCTTTTATTAGTTCTACTAAAATGAGAAAGAAAAAAAAATATGTTGTGCCTTAAAAAAGTACCTTACAGGAATAGCTTAATATTTAAAGGTAGCAATATACCTCTCAACTCTACTTTGTTACAAAGTTCATTTGCTATTTTAGGCACAAATTTACTTCTTTATGTCACATTTCCACTTGTTTATTCTTGTAAATTATTGCCATTAAAAAAACCTGAACTTGAAATTGAAGTTATAGAAAACTTTATCCATTTTTAGTTTCTTCTTCATTGTCTGCCATTTTTAATCATCTCCTTCCTATTGAGTCTTTGTCACATATTATAATGGACTGCTTTTTTAAAAACCTCTTTCATGCCAGCAATATGTGGTCTTGCTTATTGCTACTTAGACATCTAACTACCTGCTTAGGCCTACAAATGAGGGAGTTGGAAGTCCAAGTGACAATAACTACTCCCATGGCTTTCATGTGCAAAAAGGAGCCTGGTTTTTCAAACTAAAATTTTGCAATAGGTTTGAAGTATGTCAGGTTTGAAAGTGCAATGCTGTTGTCTTCTGTGGAGCCTAATTCTACTTTCCTGTTAACTCTGCTGGTTTCAGAATGGCTGCATGTCATTAAGGCAGACAAGGATTATCCTCACTGCTGCAATTCTAGCAATGTTGGAGAGGAAAAAAATCCCATCTTAACTTAATCATGATGGAAACATTCAGCACCGAGTTAGATGCCCTACAACAAAATACACAAGTTTCAGTGTTTCTTAAATATGTGAGAGAGATTCCATTCTTGATGTCAATGTCAGCAGGAATGAAAAAAATGAACTGCTTTTCTCTCCCAGGCTTTTTTAAAACTATTTAAATCACATTTTCGTTGCATCTCCCTCCCCTAGTGTTTTCTCCCTATGCAACATCAAGCCCAGAGTAAGGTTATTTGAATGCAGCATAACACCATCCCTCCTCCCTTCATCTTTAAAGCTCTGTCTCTTCTTTGGAGCAGGAGTTGGATAGGATATTATCCTTTGAAGAAATATGTCTAAGTATCACTTGGGAGCAATAGTTGTGTTAGGCAATGCTTCTAGATAGAGCTCAGGCAGTGTAGATTCTCTAGTGATCACAGCAGGGGGTGGCATTTGTCCTTTCTCAGCCTGGGCAGTGGCAAAGTTTCCCATCTAGTGAAAAGCAGAAATGTTCCAGTATGGTTCCAGGCCTTCTGCATACTCTGACTGCTGCCATTTCACTGGTCCCACTCGTGTGTCACTCTTTTCAGCTGTGAAAACCTGGAGGAAACCTTCATGTGTCTGAATGCTCCCAGGAGCTGGGCAGTGTCAGTTTTGATCCAGCCTCAAACAAGGCAACAGATAAAAAAAATTGAGGGGAGGGGAGATTCGAAAGTATTATTTTAGATAAATATTTGAGTTACACAGCTGTCATTTCCAGTGCTGGAAATTGCTCTCTGTCTATAATCTGTTGCATATGACAAGGAGATGATAAGATGACAGTAGATTGCTTCAGAAAATTGCCTGGCTCATCTCTGGAGAGCAGCACAAACTCATCATAAACAAAAAAAAAGAAAAAACCATGGTTAAATGCATTCTCCCCTTTCTCCTGACTTCCTTAAGTCATTGATTACTAGTAGCCACAGCAAGGCACTAATAGTCGTGTCTGAAAATCCCACTTTCCAGATAAATAAATTATAACATAATGAAGCTTTAAAAGGTGGAATTATGTTCCTTAGTGTGAATTCTCTATGGTTTTAGTTCACTGGCAATGACAAATGTAGGTAGATTCACCTGGATTAGCTGTCTGTGTTGATATAAAGGACAGGTGAATGGAAATAATAACTCTCTTTATCATACATGGTTGTAGGAAGCGTTTATTTTTCTGTTTTCAGTCTCAGCTGAAATTGAGAGTACTGGATTGTGACTAGACAAGCTGTGATTCTTCACAGGCAAAGTATGATTTTTTTCTGGTGGTTTGTGAATCAGTAAAAACAAAACCCAAATAGTCTTCATGTTTACAGAATCACTGGGCTGGGAGAGACCTTCAAGATCACTGAGTCCAACCCAGGCCTAAGACCTCAACTGAACCATGGCACTGAGTGCCACATCCAGTCTTCTTTTAAACACATCCAGGGATGGTGACTCCACCACCTCCCCGAGCAGACAATTCCAGTACTTTATCACTCTTTCCATAAAAAACTTTTTCCAAATACCCAGCCTATATTTCCCTTGGTGCAGCTTAAGAACGTGTTCTCTTGTTCTGTCAGTTGCTGCCTGGAGAAAGAGACCACCCCCCACCTGACTACACCCACCTTTCAGGAAGTTCAAGTAGAGAGTGATAAGGTCACCTCTGAGTCTCCTTTTCCCTAAGGCCTCCATCTTCTTTAGCTGTCAAGCCACTTGTTCTGTAAAATTGTTAATGACAATCTTCACCCCATCAAACAGTTCATCTCAATATTTTCAAATACCTTCATCTGTGAGCCAAGTGTCTGGACAAATCACCATAGACCTTAGAGGAGTCAGGGCTCAGAAATTCTGGTAGATAACTGAGTACTGAGATTTTCTATATACCAAGAAATGATACTTTAAGGAAGGGAAGAGAACTTGGCAAAGTGTGATAGACAGGTGTGGGTGCAGCAGGGTACCAGACAATATCTGTTGCAGGGCTGGAGCCTTAATTATAATTAAGACTGTTCATTTGGCTTAACAAAAAGAAAACTCATAGATTTTTATTGATAAAAATGCAAATGTGATAATTTGAACTAAAAGGGGAAACATAATGGCACACGCTTATATCTACATTTCTTTTCCATTAGCAAAATGCTAATTAGCCATTAATCATTTGATAATGTATATGTAGCAAAAAGCAGCTCAAAGTCAAATTGTCTAAATAAATAGCACAGTAGCCAGTCAAGGTGAAAAATGCCATGATTCTTTCTAAAGAAAAGTAGAAATCATTGTTTCCCCTCATGGAAATTGTAGCTGTGGCATACATACAGCTGCAGTTATGTCCAGGTAGTCAATCTTTTCCTACAAGTGGCTGCAGTTAAGTGGAAGGAACACTGAAACAAACTTACCCATCTCTGCAATCAAACTAGGGGAAAACTGCCCTGGGATGCATTGGACAGTGGAATTTGAAAGCATCACATTCCTGTAAAGGTTCCTTCTGAGCTGGTTTCCTGGTGCAGTGACTTCTGCTCTGAGCTAATTTCTGCTCGGCTCCCACTGCACATTTTTGCAGTCATAGGCCCCTGGAGTGCTGTGCAGCCAGACCTGCCAGCCTTGCCTGTTTATTTCAGTCTCTGCTATGATATTGAAAGTAACATCTCAGCCTGGAAATATATTAAATGAAGTGTGAATGCAAATTACTACCAAACCATCTTTTCCATTTTACAGAAGGTTCTTGTTTGATTGGTTCGTTTTACAAGACTTAATTCTGTAGGATGGGCCAGGCATTTTTCCCATTATAAAAAATCTCTAATAACTAGTTCCACATCTGAGACAGTGAAGATTAAAATCAGCCATTGTGTAGTATATGAGAAGTAACTATTTTTCATAGGGTTTTTACTGTACATTTGGGGTTATGATTTCATATTATGCAAATGCATTTTATGAAACCATAACACATAAATGTGTACTATTGTTAATACACATTTGCAGCCTAGCATGTGAGGCCTCCAAAAGAGCCATTCTGGTGTCTTCTCTCATTGTGTATTATGAATAATAAACAAAATGTAGTTAGACATATTCATATTACAGAACAATAATAATAAAAATTACATCCTGTCATTAATATACATCAACAGCGTGTATCCTGGTAGCTCAAAAAGACATCACAATGTGAATGCATGTTAAACAGAAAGAAAAAGTTGTCTAATTCACAGCAGGAGCAGAGACTGTTTGGGACAGCTCTGACTGCTTTACTTAGAGGGAGGGATGGTAAACAAAATCCTTCTTATTCTCCATTTCTTTCAGCCTCACAGTGGCATTGTCTTTGCCACTGCAGTCACTGCCTGCATGTTAGTTCCTGTGTCATATTTTACAAAGTACTTTAATAAGCCTCAAAATAACTGTTCTTATATTTGTTTTCTAAAGAACATCAAAGAAGCAACTGGTGTGTGAGCAGCCTCACTGCTACTGGCGTGCCTTGCCTGAGGGTTCAGCTTTTTAAAAGTTCCACATGCAATGCTTATGTTGATGAGGCCATTCAGACATGAAATCACAACTAAATATTCTTTCTTCTTAAATTAGTAATGGAAAAGGAAGTAATTTAGATGTTTTTCCATCTCAGTCTGATTTTTTCAGTGTAGGTGCAAAAAAAATCGCTATCAGTAAAAAAGTGTTTCAACTCTTGCTTGTGATGTACAGGTGTGAATCCTATTTCCACTTTTTTCATGTATCTCAGAACTGTACAGAGTATCCATTTTCTTTTATACAGTGGGAAAAGTCACGCTGGCTAGTTTTATTCTGCTGTAATGTAGAGAAATGCATCCTCCTACCTCTTACCTTTACCATTGCTTCCATGAAGTCACAAATCTGTGCCAGCATAATAAACCCAGTACTCATCTAGTGTCATTATTCATCTTTCTGATATCCTGGAATGGCATCTGGGTCCCATTATGGGCTTGAAAAATCCAAGAAAAAACAAAACCAGCCAGCCCAAAAAAAAAAAAAAAAAAAAAAAAAAGAGAGAGAGTTCAGTAGGGGAGTGGAGCTATTCTGCTGTACTGCAGATAAGTCTTTACTTGAGCACCTTCCAGGGGTGGTACTGAATGAGGCTCATTCTGTCTGGTAGAGCTCCTTCCAGTGAAAACCTGTCCATATAAACTGAAATATTACAAAGACTTTGGCTGTCTTTTATAAGCTGAGTTGACCACAGGTTCTGGGTATTATTCTTGAATATAGTAGAGATTTAATTAGAACTGCCCTATAACATAACAAGGGGAAAAGATTAACTTAATATCAAAGTTCATTAGAAAAGTATTACTTTAATTCAAACTTCTGTATTTTGAAGATTCTTACAGGTATCAGAGAAGATTTCATGTCTAGATGGCATTAAAAGCATGATATCTAAACTCGAGCACACAAACGCTTGTAATTACATCTTTTGTATGGTGAAATTTGCCTATCTATAAAGCTCTTTTTCTTGTTTTGGGGTTTTTACCCCACTGCAAAAAATATTTGTAACAGTAATTTGAACAAGCATTGGGAGACTTTAAAGTACTTTTTTATACATATGGTTCTTTATGAATAGGTAATTTTTATCTGTACTGTACTCAACTGAATGCTTATAAGACTGTCTGGTCTCAAAGATGCCTGCTTAAAACTATAATTGCCTTCAAATTACTAACATAAGATTTATTCATTTATCCTTTCAGTACTTTGCAACTTATTTCCATTTTTTTCTCCCTCAGTTTTGCCTCCAGTGAAATCCTAAATTTTTCTAGTTTGCTGTGCTATTTGAATTAGCATTTTCACTTATTTGTATAAGTAAGCAGTCTTATAAGTTTGAGACTGTAAATCATTCATCCATTAAAAACTCTATTTCCTCAAATTGTAAGTTCGATTCATTGAGGAAAGAAATAAACCTTGCTGTGGAATAGAATTATGCAATGTCATGGACACATTAACATTTGGATCAAAATTTTACATTGTGTCAGCCAGTAAACAGTATAAATGGTTCAGATTTGCAATAAATAATTGTCTATTAATACCTTGGCGTGGTGTAGCAAATTAAAGTCTCACTTCAGTAAGCACAGATGTAGGTAAGAGCTGGGGCCTAAAGAAAGCAACTGCTATGCAGCATTGGAGTAGAAAGAGCATCATGAAGCATTACTGCATCTTTCCAGGAATGAGAATAATGTATACAGATTTAAACAGTAATAGACCAACGTAGGGGGGAGGTAGGTTGCAAGTGGGGTTGAGTCTAATCAGGCAAGATTTAGAACCATTTGTTTTAGATGCTCTGGCAGCCGCTTCCCTTGCAGAAGATTAAGAGAAGCATTTTAAAATACAGCTTTGTGTGCTGTTGCATACGAAACAGAGCTCATAATTCAGGATGATCAGGACATTTGATACTCAGGGACCCCCTGGGTCATTGTGTTGGGTCCATGCCTGCTGTAGTCAAACAGCCCCCAAAATATTATCTATTTATTTCTTTTGTTAAGCTGCCATGTTTGGCAGCTTGCAGGTTGTTGCCAATTGTCTTGAGATTTTCACAAATTTAATTGCTAACTGAAATTTTGTCGAATTACTTCAGTAACTTCCTGCCCCACAGACTGTGAGCAGATGGTCCTGAATGATCAGTATCTGAAACTCAAAGTTCAGTTTCTCAGTGTGGGTTATTTCTGTGAATGTTTTAACAAGCAGACATGCCACTACTCTAGTGCTGAAATTCAACACAAATAAAAATATGAAATAGATTAATTGAAAAATTTAACTATATATGAACGATTAGGTGTTAGTAATTATTTGGGAATTACGGTGCATAATATTGACTCTCAACTGTCTCTAGTGATGTCTCCCACGAACCATAATTATTATTACTCCAGTTTTGAGCATTTTTTTTCTTTTGTGTTACCAACTCAGCCCACAATCCCATAACACTATCTAGTTTGTCCATACACTAATGGGAAGGCATTAATCAAAATATTGTTCTCTGTTACGCTAACTATAGAGCAATATCTTTTAGAGCAATATATTTTTAGAAGGCATCTTTGAGACCAGACAGTCTTATAAACATTTGATTGAGTAAAGCTCAGATAAAAATTACCTATTCATAAGAAACCATATGGATAGAAACACAGTATTTCCTATTTCTTATATCTCCTATTTTTTTCTCTCCTTATTCGCTCATATTTTTAATGGTTTCTTTTTCCACAAGTGTTTGAAGATAAACCTCAGTGTGCAGGACTGCAAGTCGTCCATGATCTGTGCTTGAATGGCTGAGTAATCTCTCTCATTTTCTTTGTCACGTTGTGCTCTTGTCCTTGGTGTCCGGAGCACGAGTCAGTGCATTTATAAGCAGAGTACAGGGTCTGTTATTTTGTAGATCTGAAGCTGGTTGAGCTAGCTGCACAAGACAAGGGCTTCAAAATCTTCCTCCTGTCCAAACCAAATTTGAGTGTCTACTCTGAGGGAGCACAAGAACACTGCTTTCTGCATTGCCTTGTGCAGTGGGACTGGTGAAAGGGTTATAAATGTACCCATGAAAGCCAACGCCCCTGGGCTTCAGAGCTCCTTGGATAGACATGAGAACTTCTTCCTTAGCTCCTCTAGCAGCGTTGTAGCTCTTCTCCACATCTCTGAGGTTATTAATAAAAACCTCAAAATCATCAATCTAATAAAATTCATGTCACTCCTTGGAACACTTAGACCTCTAACTTCCAATGATTTGCTCTGCTTGTGCTGCATACTCTGTTGACTTGAGTCCTTGCATAGTTACAGTGAAATAATGCCTGCTATTACATAGTGATCCACAGAGTAACTTCACTGGGAGCAATGGTGATTACAGAGTAAATTGTGTTAATCTTACCATGCTATTGTTTGGTAGCTGTGTAATTATTCCAGGTCACCTGTGCAAATTAAACTTGCTTGATAATTTTTCTCTCACTGCCTTCTTGCAACAATTACCAGTTAGGACATGGATGGTGTCTCAGCAGGGTGTGTGGATCCAAGCCTGCCAGAGCTATGCATTGCTTTCTATATGCAACTCTTATTTTTATGTTATCAGTAGAAAACTGATTAGAGAGACAAAGGTTAAATTTGTCTACATGAACAGCTGTACCTCCATTTTTTCCTCATTGAAATTGAGCTTAATATTACATTGAATAGACTCCATTAATATTACATTGAATAGACGTCATCCTTTGTAGGGACTTCTGAAATGAATTAGGCATCCTGAATTTACTACCACTCTTATATATTATGAATTTTGAACAAGACAGAAACAAGTTTGGTGAAACAGCAAAATATCTTGAGTGGGAGTTGAAAAAAGCTGTGGCTAAGGCATCTCATAGCAATCAAAATCAGCCACAAGCCATGGTCAATGAAGTATTGGTTCTGTGGCCAGAGAATGCGAGTCACCAGAGATGACAAGATGTGACTTTTTGTATAAGCAATAAAGTGTACACATCGACAGTGTTACAAAAATCTGCTAGGGAGATGACATGACATGTCCTCACATGATTTTCTTTGGTACCAGCCTGAGTTGCTTGCTAGAATATAAAGAATAAATTACATGATACATAACCAGCTCCCATCAGTGCTCCAGCAACCTATGCCACACTATTTAGGCATGCCTTTCCAGTGACACTCCTGTCTCCAGTATACCCCACAACATAGAGAAGCACACATATCAACGTGCACAGTATCATTCATGTGCAGAAAATTTCACAGTTAATTAAAAAAAAATCAAATATAAGCAGTCCATCTCCTTACTAAACTAATTAAAAATATAAATACAATAAGCCCTGACTGAGTTTTTGACAGGCCATTAAAAGACACAAAATTGAGTCAAATGCAAGGGCTGGTTTCAATGCATAACAGAGTGAAAATACGATATGAAATGTTGAGGTTGAAGTTAACTTAACACTCATTTTGTTTCCATTGTTTCTCACCCTGGTGTCAGTGTCTGGATTGATACAGTGCAGTTCTCCAAAGGTAAAGGCTCTGGCAGTTTATTCTGTGAAATCTGTGAATTCTGTTTATTCTGTGAATATGCCAGTTACTGTTTTCCTCTGGCTTTTAAGCATCCCTAGCAGCAGTAGCAGCTGTGTGCATTCCACGCAGTGCCTTCTTGACCAAAAATTTTGACATAATCTTCAATGCGCTGAAATTTTTTTAGCAATAAATATATACTCTCATCTCTCCAAGTATAGCCTTTAGAAATCACTTTGATCAGAAGTGAATCAGTGCTTTTGGTGGATCAGCTTAGGGCTTCCAAGCAAGATTAAGATCCATCAAGCATTTTCCTTGTGGGAGCTTTAATACTGTGCAATACTGTGGGTCTGCACTGGGCTGTCATCTTGGCATTCCCCTTCTTTCACATGGGAATCCTAGTCCTGAAGATACTCGTGGTGTATACAGCTTACCCAGTCTCTTTTCAAGGGCAAATAAATATTTCACTTAGTGTATAAGAATAGATCTGCCTTCAGAAGGTTAGTTTGGTGCTTGGCTGTAAAATACCTTTCTCCTGTTACATTGGCAATGTGAGGAGTTCTCCAACATAACTAAAAAAACCCAAACAAACTGAAAATGAATGAGTGTAGCCACTGTTAATATTTTCCTGTTCACCTTGATTTATGAACAGCATAAAGAATGTCCTGAATACATTTGAATTTCCTTTGAAGTACCATTTAGGGGGCTTCAGTAATATTCCCTGTATTGTTTGGAGAAAAGTGGGGGATGCTGCTATGAATGAAAATGCTGCTTCCTGGCATGCTCCAGCTTCCATTGACTGACATCACACATATATTCACTTGTGTACAAGATCCTAGAACAGTGTATAATATAGTTTTCACCTGAAGTGATTTCCAACACAATTTGGCCTGCCTATAAATTGGTACAATCTCAGTTTTTATGGATCTAGACTTGAGGGACCTTGTTTCCTGGCACTGGGAAAGGAGACAGGATCAAAGTTGTGGTCCTTGCATGGGAGTAGCAAGAGCCCCTATGATGAGCCTGCAGGATGGGGAGTATCCCCAGAGGAGGTTTACCTAAGCATGCAGGAGTTTCTGCCTCAGCGCTTGTCTGCTTCAGGAGTTCCCCTGCAGCAAGCAAAAATGTGAACTTAGCCCAGAGTTTTGTAACCCTCCTTGGACAAGCAGCCCAAGGAACTGCAGTGAAGCAGATGAAATGCTATGGAGTCACAGTCTTGCTTATTGCTGATTCTCACTGCAAAAGTGCCCCTGAATGTGTTTCCCCAGCTCTGAGGCTCTCAGCCCAAAAGAGTCAGGACTACTGACAGTTGTCTATTGACAGGCCTTTAGGATTTTCCTGTGCTTGTGCATGTGTATGCTTCAAGAAGCCAGAATCCTGCACCAACCTGTGCCTCGAAAGAAGGGATCAATGCCTAGAAAACGTCTCAGTCAAAAAAGTTTAGACACAGTTTTTATAACTTAGTTAATGATCTAGTGCAGGGGAGGCCTGAGAAAACATGGCAAATATGTATTAATGCCAAATCTTCCTCATTCTCTATTCTCTTCTACTGCCTCTACATCAGATGAGACTTCTTTTTATCCCTAGCATTAAGTTTTTATCACTTTACTAAAATACTATAAATCAATAAAATAGGGCAGAAAATTGCTTTCTTACATCATTGCACCAACATGCCGCTTGTATGGTCTGGAATGACAATGAGACATCCATCTTTCTGTGCAAAAAAAAGCCAGTTCCCAGAACAAAATGCCAAGTGGTATCTGGCTAAAAAAATTGCAGACCAAACATTAGCTTCTGCTGAGATGAGAAATACCTACTTCACGTTTCTAATTTTTTGAAGATGAAGAAAAAATTCTAATTCTCTAAACACAAAATATTATTTATAAATGAATTTTTATATTCTGTCCTAAAACTCACTTCTTAGCCATTCTTCTTCCTGATAATATTTGCTTGGTTCTTATGCCAAGATCTATGAAGACCTCTTTTTCTTCTTTTTCTTTTTTTTTTTTAATTTTTAAATATACTCACTAGGGGGGATGCTCATAAAATTCAGCCTCAGCCACAATCTGGACTATGGTCTGCCAAGCTCCACATAAATAAATCATCAAGTCATTTTGGCATCTTCTGGGCCAGGAGGAATATCATCGGGGTAGATTTAAAGAGACATTATCCTGTAAAGTCTATCCTTTGTGGAGAAAACTAAGCAGATTAAGGGCTACTTTGAATTTCAGATATAGAAATTTTTATAGGTAACGGCAACAAAATACAGCGAAAGACATTTTAATTCCAAAATTAAAACTGTGTTAGCTAATCTTCCCTGCTGCTGTCCCAGCAGAAATTAAATCAAGTACCCAAGACCTGGGGGTACTGGAGATGCCGATTTTGTGCTAAAATGTCTGCAGAACACGCAGCAAGTGGCCGTTTGAGATTTTCTCTAGGCAATCTGACTGCTAAACCAGGGATAAAGCAGCCAAACATTTCTTGGCTTTGCACTTTCTAAAGCCAATCTAAACACTGAGGCACAGGAGCGAGTGCTCCAGCTCCGGAAGAGCAAGCTGGGGTTGGCGTGGCGGTGTGTTGGCCTGTCAGCTGGAGGCACCTCGTCCCTCTCCCCCTCCCTCACACCCTGGGGAAACAAAACCTCAGCTCAGTTAAAGAGAGCAGCAGTGTCCTGCAAGGGCCCCAGGCAGGGGTGGTCAGTCAGGCAGGAGCACCAGGAAGGACTTGTGCCCTGCAGCTCAGGCTCAGAGCCGAGTCCTGCTCGGGGGACGTCCATGCTGGCTGGGAATGATCTCTGCAGCTGGCTCTGAAACAGAGCTTTGTTCACCTACCCCGTGTGCCGGGCATCAAAACAAGGACATGCTAATCAGATAATAGCAAGAGAAAGCAAGCTCTAGCTGGTTTGTCAAGAGGAGGCCTTGGGCCATGGTCCTATCTGCCATTCACAGGTCACTGAAATCAATGGGGTTGTGACTGCAATTACACCACGGGGAATCTGGATCCTATTATTTGGACTGTGGGAAGTTACAGAACAGTAACAACATGGAGGGAAATTGCCTCATTTTAGGTTTTGTTAAAATCCCCAACTAGGACCAGGTTCATTGACAGGTTCTAAACTGTTGCTGGTTCCTGAGAACATTGGAGAGGTTTGGGTGGGCAGCAGAGATAAGTCAGGCAACAATTAATTTCTTCAGCTGGGTTTTTCTTAAAATCACTTTATTTGCAAGAGCTGCGGACAGCCAGGAGGAGTTTGAGTTTCCTGAGCTCATTTGGAGAGTGTAACAAACAGTTGTAGGTGCAGAGAGATTGTGCTCATGGTGGAACCAGAAATGAGGTACCCAATCTAGAATGGCATCCATGCACACATCAGAGGTGCAGCTGAACTGCTGACTGCCTGAAGGAAATTCCCCACGTGTCTTTTAACTTCTGAAATGCAGAGGAGAGACTTAGCTGCAAAATATTTGAAATTTAGGAACGATCTTGGGAATTGTGATTGAGCCCCTTGTGAGTAACAATGACCTCCTGAGAAAAACTGAAAGTCAAAAATCAAATTAAAAATTCAAGGAGTTTCAGGTCAGAGCTTCTCTCAAAAATATTGTACTAAAACTGTACTTACCACCAATGATAATGGCTAGAGATGCTCTTTTAAAGATCATTTACCTGTTTTGAATGGTCTAATGATATTGAGAATGCAAAATGGAAAGAAGCATCAGATACTCTTTCTGGGTTACTATGAAATTAAATCTTTGGGGTTTGGAACAGTGACAGAAAGTAATTAATGTGCTGTTGGTAGTCTTTGTATGTATTTCTGAATTGAAAAGAGGCACTCAGAAATACATGCCAGGCAGTTACAGGTTAAGGATCATTTACATAAATTAGCAAATTTGCAAATGAATTCATCTAGTGAAAAGTAAGACACGGGACACTGCATTTTAATAATTGACATTCCACATGAAATGCAATGTTCTTGAGGAGGAAATTGAGCTCCAGTTTGCTATTAGAACCAGCGGAGCAGCAAGAGCTGGAAAGAAATGCCATCTCATATTATGTGAGTTACTGCTCCTGCATAACAACTATCTTCTATTCTGATAGACTTTATTTTAATAAAACTAGTACTAGGATTTTTACAGGGGTAAAATTCCATCATCTACAACACTGGTCAAGAAACAAAAATGCAGGAAATCTTTGTGATCTGCTTCTAACAGTCAGCTAGTAATTCATTGTATTTTAAAGTAACCTCTCCTGTTCTATTTGGCAGCCAAATCCCCTTACTCTTCAGTTATACCAAGTAGTTACAATCTTAGCCCAAAAATGCAACACTGCCAGAAAATTATAAATTATCTAATTTTTTTGTTCCTTGTCATAACATAGGTTAAATTGCAAAATAAAGATAAGTGATCCACTTAGCTGCTTCCTGCTGTCCTGATCAGTTTAAGAACGCATTATGTTACAAATATTGTTCTTGATACAAAAGTAATGACTTTCGTAATGTGTTAGTCAGTCATTCAAAGTCACAATACTTCCATTGTATGCCAGAAATACAAATTATATGCTCACAGAGAGCTGAAAGCAAATCTGTCTCTAGTAATGTTTCTTAGTACACTTTAAAGATTAATTTAAACTGAACCAAATAATTCTCTCAGTGATACACTTTTTCCAAAATCACACAGAGTAAGTGTGTAATTTCAGTGAATTCCAGTACAATTTCTTCTCCTGTAATATTCCTGTGTTGAAAGTGTTTGTTCTTAATCTGGCTACAACTCTGACATCATTCAGAGGGAGTACTGTGCTAAGCTTCCCGAGATGGAAAGATAAAGAAACAAACTATTGCTTCTTGCAAACAATGTTTGACATTTGGTTGTCCTTAGAGTCTTTTTAGTTCTGTTCTGATACAATTTATTGCAGCAACCTGGGCAAGCTTACTAAGTTCTCTCCCCCTTCATTTCTCTCCCTTTTTTTAGTAACTGGAGAGATTTAAATTCCTGAATAGGTTGAGAAGTCCCCCCAAATGAATCAGCTGCATTAATAATATATCTTTATCAAATGATTCAGCTGTTTGAAATACAAACAGGTTTCTTACCTATGATGAGCTCAGACTCAGTAAAATGACACCCTTTCTTTTCAGTGTTTTGACACACTGTGGTGCACACATACCTCCACGTAGAGCAGAGACACGAGTTGCAATGATGCCCTGATAAGGAAAACTTGCTTCCCTCATTGGCACAGGAGCAAATTTATGTAACTCTCATGCTCTTTGGTATGAGGTCTGACTGAGAAGTATTCTCCTGTGCTGCTTAACAGACTGAATGAAGAAAGCTTTCATTTTTAACTTCATTCTTCATTACATAAAAATAACTGTCACATATTAATGGGAGCAGTCATGTGCTGGAATTATTTTACCAGAAAGAAGGCATCTCTTGGACATTTTTCCCAACTTAGAATATTCTTTCCCTAGCAAAGCAGCACTCTAACCTAGGTCAGATAGTCCCTGTGTTGTATCCTATACAGAGCAGACCACAGCTTTGCAGAAGTCCATAGCTTCACCAAAGACTTTACCTTTAAAAGCTCAGTATCAGGGTAAATGCTTTGCACCAGAATGTCACTGATGGATCTGAGCAGCTTTTCATGTATGCATGCTGCAAACTCTTTATATTTTTACATTCTAATAACAGTGAACAGCATAAATTATCTCTAATTCTTGATTCTGCAAGGAAGCAGCCATCTGGTCTAATACCACTGTGACAGTGATATAGGACTGAACACTCTGTGCTTGGTCTGCTGCACAGGAAAGGACAATAGGACATATTTTAAAATGTCAGGATACATCAGAACCATATTCAGGAAAGTTTGCATTTATGAAAATTGATAGTATTGGAGATACATCATGATGCAGACCTAATCGTGGCTGCTGGTATGGTGAATTAAATTAAGAGCTGATTTGAATTTTTCTAATTAAAGATGTGTTATTCCTTCTCCCCTCATGTTTTCTATTTTGGTAAAAGAAGCTTATTAAACAATTTTCAGGAAAGTTTTGTGATTCAAAATGTTAAGGCTTTAGGAGAAAAAAAAAACCCCTAATGTTCGTAGTGATTTGACTGTCTCAGTGCAGTACTCAACTGACATTAATTTGTATTCCAAAATCACTGCTGGTGTGATTTGCATAGTGTTATTGTAGATGGACTTGGTGAGAAGCATACCCAGGTACTGCAGGGTAGGGTGGCCTGTAGGCACAGCAGCTTAGCAGAGCTGGGTGAGAGAGCCTGCTTTCAATGCCTAAAGCACAAGTACTGGAAATAAAGGAAAGGCAAAGAGAAAAAGAAATTTGTCTTATGTGGGAGTAACCCCATTTTAAAAGTTAATAAGAATTAGATCAAAACTTATCAATTCATGGTTTGTCGCAACAAACTCACTTCAGCTTTGCTGTAGTATTAAGATAACTAAGTAGCTTGTTTATATAACTGTTTTGAATAATACCAGTTATTTTTCAAGGCTTCAAGACATCAGGAACTTAGGAGTATAATTTATAGGCATCACACAGAATTTATTTCCATCATTAGCTGTAATGATTTTAAGAAACTTACTGTATTAGTTAAAAAATAAGCATGAAATAGGTTTTTTCACAGTGAATATTTGTTAACCTAGAGAGGTGAAGGAGTTAAAGATTGTAATGGGATTTTTCAAGGGACTTCTTAATTTTATGACCAATAATATAATTTGTAATTTCATGTGCTAGGAGGGGCCATCAAATTAATATTTGAGGGTGTTAGCTGATCACAGGGATAAGAAAGAATCGTCTCAGCCCTTTTTGCCATGTAGGACCTCACATAATTAGCCAGCTGTTTTCTTTGAAGCACCTAACCCAGGCCACCGGTGAAAGAAGAATACTGAGCCTTTAGAATAATTGATCCAGTCTGGCCTGGTTTTTATGTTCACTTGTTTACTCTTAAAATACATATTCTTCAGCTCAAAGATGGGACATTTTTGAGCCTTTCATTTTGCTTTCTGCTTATAAGCATGCCAGAGGTATAAATAGATGAGTCCTTTCAGAAGGTGGTTCTTCTGAGCTTGTGCCAGCAAATTTCCTAGATAGAATTGTCCAGTGCTGTGACTAACTTTTAGGCCATGTATAGAGAAGTACTGCTTGCAGGGTGTTGTTCTTAAACATGCTGGTTTTGCTAACTCAGGTTATCAAATGCTAAGGCCCACTTGTATTGTTCAATCCTTCTTGCTAGCTCACCTTCCTGCTACCATCACATCCCATAGGTGCTGGAATGCTGCTTTCACAAACACTTTTTTACAGGCAAATGCAAACATCATATTATTTATTAAGGGGAAAGTAGTAATAAACAAAAGTAATTTAGCCCAGCTCCTGCTTTTGTAGGGACCATCTCCTGACATCCTTCTGCTCCACAGCATCAGAAATAGTCCTATACTGTAGGCAGAGAGAGCACACCTTCAGAGGTAAGCATGGAAAAGTTTGTGAAGGCAGATCTGTCATCATTTTGCACACCACATTTTTGAGAAAAAAGATGCAAGCTCTGGCTAGAGTCTTGCATTTTGTATGAAGGAAGGGGGAAGATTCTGTGTGCCACAATAAAAATTGTGGAATTGCCAGCACCTGCATGAGTATTTAGAGGTGAAAGATGAATGGGAAACAAACTGATTTATCTTTATTTAAAGCTTCATATCAGTGTTTGAGGGAAGGAAAAAAAAAACAAACCAATGTTATCTTACAGTCATGAAGTCATGATAAAGTTTCTGCAGATATTTCATTTTCCCTGTTAACTATCAGATAGATCATATAAAGCAAAGTTTCTAAAGATGATTTCCTTGGGGGGTTTCTTCTGTTACAATGCCAACTGGTTATAATCTTCTAAATTCACACAAACAATAAGAAAGGTTATGAATGCAGTTATTCTATACCTTACCATTACTCTATGCCTTAAACATATGCCAAGAAACCAACTAACTCATTGGTCTTCACTCTTTTGTTGTTTTGCTATTTCAGAACCAAAGTAAAATCTAATCAAATCTGTCAGAATCCTTGAAATCCTAAACTCAATCTACTTCCCACTTCTGGCAGAAAATCAGAAGCAATACTAGTTCTCCAAAGCCCTTTCAAATGGTTTCAATACCAAAAGTTTTGAAATGCTGTCTCTGAAGGTAGGAGACAGAAACTGGATAAGAACTTGTGCTTGTTTTTCTGTGTATATTCTTTGATACCACCATCAGTTTGTAAATGCTGAAATCGGGTTTTGAAAAGTCTGAGTTTTGAGTTTCTTTTCTCCCCCTGTGTTTTACACAAGCATCCTTTGTGACTAGGCAGTGCCCAAAAGTCATGCCTGACCTTTTCTAGGTCATTGTTGCCACAGAGAGCTGTAGGGAAAGCCATGGTCCCTTCTGGTGCTGCCTTTGCTGGTTTCTGACAACTGTGTGAGCCCATTCAAGATACTGAACTAGCGGAAAACTACCTTGAGAAGAAAAACTACATCTTTTAAATTCATTTTGTGAACTGAATGAGGTTACAGGAAAAAAAAAGTATGGGGGATGGGAGAAATTAGTGAGTTGTACAACAGTGTCTTTGTTGACAGTAAGTTTCATCATTTCAGCCATGGAGTTTAGCAGGACCCAAGGTGTCTAGAAATGGACAAAGTATTTTTTGCTAAATGGCATTACTAGTAAGATTTTGTGCTTTGATCTTATCAGGTTTCTTAAGACGAAGAAGATCATGGTTGATCAGATGAGATCCCTCACTTTCCTTTCCTCTTTTCCCTTGAAAAGCCAAAGCTTGTTATACTAATTTCTACCTGCACCTTGTGCTGTGTTCCCATTTGGGCAGAGAGGCAGTGAATGTGCAATAGTGAGTATTATTTGGGATGAGATATCAAGCCAGGGTCTTGACTTTAGATAGAATCTAACCATGTTGGTTGGTTTCTGGACAGAGATCCTCCAATATCTGTTAACCCAAGTCAGGAAATGCTAATGGAAGTTTACAACAGAAACCCCACTAACAGGTTGCTGTGTCAGCAGGAGAGATCTATGTTATTTGTCATCAGAACTATTCTACATCTGGATAGAAGCTGGAGGTGTTAATTAGCACAAATTCATGGATAGTATTGAACTAAAAACTGGCATTATCTTCCTAGTCTGGAAAGTGCAAAATAGGTTTTATGTGCAATTAATTATATTTTCAGTAGGTTTAGTTGTAGAAACTGAAAACATTGCCCACATAAAAGAGTTGTTGAGTAATTTTTGTGATCTGTATATTATAGGGAGAATTTGAAAACCTCTTAGAAAAGCCATTACTGCAGTAGTTGGAATATTCATTCTCATTTGTTATTTATGTCATAGAAACATGACAAGAAACAAGGAAAGAAGGAAGAAAAAGAAAGAGGGAATCAAAGAGAGAAGGAGATGTAAAGAGAAGCTGAGAGAGAGGGGAGGAGGACAATTTCCATATACTTTCTAGTAGAGCTTTCACTAAAGGACTCATTAGAGTACCAGAGGATGAATGTAGAGGATAATTACCTCAAAACAAGCCAAATCCTGCAACATTGCTGTAAGCCCAAAGAAGAAGGATATGAAATGCTGTGGGTACCTACACACATCAGGACAACTAAATGGGGTTTGGAATCAGAAATGACACAGTTTTTATGATACCCTGTTGTCCTGCTAGCAAGTGCTTTATGGTCCATCAATCAATCACTCAAGTAGTCAAAATCTTTAACCACATAAAAATCTATTGAGAACAAGTTTTATTTACAATGGTGACCTGGCCAAGAAAACTCACAAACAGCAATATGTAACATCACTACAGACATACAATCACTGTTGTATATTACTAGAAAGCTCCCAAACATATCATGAGACATAAATCAATTATATAAAATACCACAAACATCAAATAAACCAATAAAAAAGGGAAGGTCATAACACAACCAGACGTGTCATGAATAACCGCCAGAAATATCAGCCAGTGTTTCATCCACGGTATGAATAAAACCCCAGAAGATATACAAGCAATTTTTTAGATCCTTTTGTGTTCTGTTAAAAATGTGTTACTGTCTTTTGATGTGGTCTATTTTTCACATTACTTCTTTTAATATTTCACTAAGGGCATAAGTTACTTTTAAAGTCTGTACTAATTAAAATTAGGAGGGTTTGTTTGTTAGCAATATAAATGTGCATTTTAGCATGTATGTTTTGATTAACAATTCATTGCATATAGTTCTGTGCTTGCTTATAATTGGTAATATTTTGCATTTAGCAATAAAGTTCACAATATTATTAAGTTCAGTATACTTAAAGAAATTGGACATAGAACACAGTGGGAGGCACAGTTTGGTATCATGTGTGTGTCTCCCCTCCAACCCTGCCCTGGATTATGAACATAATTCAAAAGCCCCAATGATTTGAAGAACACTGCCTCCAGGTATCCAGGATCTCTTGGAATGTGCACCACTATTTGTATATTAGCAACAAAGAATGCATACTAAACCATCATTAAACTTGGTCCTTAGAGAGTTGAGAGCTTATACATGGAATATAACTGTAATGATTAGGTGAGATGATTGCAATCAATCCATTTTGAACTGCCAGGTCATGGATTTTTTAGTGTTTATATTTATATGTCTTATTCCCAGAAGCCCACATTAAAAGGTGTCCTGTTCCTTTGTACTCAGAACTGCAATATCCATTTATACTTTTGCAAGAGTCACAAGAATTTAAGCGTCATAAATTCTGGTTTATTTGATGGTGTTTGACACATGGATTTTCAGATTGCCTTCAAAGTAGCTCATCTGTTTGAATGCAATTTGATTACATAAATAATATAGAATATTATAAATTCTAGCCTCTGCTAAGTACTCAGAAATATCTAGCATTACCATAATGTACATAAGCTTTACCTTCAGTCAAACTTGACAGAAAAAGAGAGAGCATGTCTCATCAGATCCTGTTCTCAAAGGGACATCTGTGAGAAACTCACACCTTAAAAGGTGCTGATATTGCCCACCATTTGCAGTGCTCAGCTGATGAGACATCAGCAAAACAAACCTGTCTGTAGACTTAGAAACAAAAGCATTTTATTGCTGAACACAAGATTTGTATTTAACACTTCTTTATATATTACCTGAATGTAACGAACTAAGAAAGTGGGTGAAAACATTTGGTTTATTTCTATTTATCCTTTTCTGGACATGAAGGTTTTTCTGAAATTCAGAAGAATAGATCATCCAGACTGTAATCTAGATCCCTTGCTTTTAAACTGATGATTTTGGCTGAAAATCAGAGCATCATCATTTCAGATTAGTCATTCTTGCTTCACTGATAGCATATGCACTTAGAAGCAAGTTCTGTATGTTGAAAAAAAAAAAATCCTCCCCTTCTATGCATTCATTTTTCAGATATAGACCCAGCTAGTATATGCTAACACCAAGCAATTTGTTTTGCAGCATGTCACATAATTCTCTTTTTTTTTACACCCAATATCTATGATTAAGAAATGTAATACATACTAAGAAAGTCTTAGATAATTTACACTATGCATTAAAGTGTTTTGCATGAGAATATAGTATGATGCAGACAGCATAAGAATTATGTCTTTCATTAAAAGGTTCGCAACTCAGTGTGCTATGATATAACTAGAGCAGTTTTTCTGTCTCAGTGAAGGTTTTTTATTTTAAACACTGCCTTGAAGACCAAGGGATGCATATGCAATAGCACTATTTTGGCAATATGTTTTAACTAATATCACCTCTTAGCAATTACCCACTGTCAGTTTACCTGCTGTCCCAGCGTTATGGGTGAACAGCTATGCTGTCGCTGTTCTTCATCTCTCTGAAGCCTGAAGTAAGCAGTAAAATAAGATGACATTTTTTTCATTATTTAACATTTTTTAAAAATCCTTGTTCAAAGCCTATTTGAAGCAGTTCAGCGAGAATTATATACTTTAAGGTCAGGATTAAAAGAAAACCAATTACATGGAAGAAATATGGTTTTTGACACAGATCCTTTGTGTGCAAATTAGGATTTGTATTTGCCACCTAATTTAGGAAGCACCAAAGGACAGCTTGCAGGGATGCAAAGTAGGCTTTGGATGTATTCAGCATTTGTGTTTCTTGGGGAATTTAATTAGGAAGGGGTATGCATTTCACAAGAGGTTTGTGTCCAGGGTAAAACCTGACCATTGGTCAGCATGCTTTGTACTATCAGAAAAAAACCCACTTTTGTTGTAGACCAGCAGCTTGGAAGCTTCTCCAGCTCAGAGTATGTTTTCAGCATGCATGTGGACTATTCTGCATCCTCTTCTTACCTTCCCTAAATGAATAAATGATAGCTCTAAGCTTATGAAGCATTTTGAGCCTTCTGACTATAAGAATAGTTTACAGGGCAGACACGGTTTCACCTCTTTGTTTTTCAGGGTCTGTTTCAGAGGCACTACAAACCCTGCCTAGAGCCTTACAAGTATTTTCCACATCTCACAACCACTGAAGTTAAGAACGCCCTGCTGGGACAGTTTCCACCTGTTTTCCCTTTCTTACATTGTCTTCTCATTATTGCTCTACTTAATTTTGTGTTCACTGGTTCTTCATGTCTTTACACGAAATATTTGTTTGGAATATGTAGTTATGAAGCTGTTCTTTCTTTCCATGTCAAAACTCTGCTGCTGCTTTATTTTCAGGGGACAAAATGGAATGTACTTCCTTGAAACATCCAGACATGATAACTTTATCTCAGTAGATACTGTAGATCAGTATGATGTGCAGTTGTTTCAGACCCTCCCCAGCTGCACTTAAGTCTATGCATCCACAACATCAGATGGTGAGTGGGGATATTTTGTTCCCTGCTCAGTACATCGACTGTTGTTTCACTTGTGCTGTTTTAAACATAAAATATATTTGAGTTTCTGATCCAGATAAAAATGACAATACCTAAGAATGGTCACTATAAACAAAAATGCAGGAGATTAAGTTTCACTTGATAGTAATTAATATTAACTGATATAATAACTAATAACATTTTAGCTAAGTAGTAAAAAAGACTGTAATATGTAGCACTCAAACATAGCTCCTCTATTATGCTGTTTCTGACTAATATAACACATATACTTATTAAATCCAAGGCATTAAAAGGATTTTTTCCATAAGATATTTTGTTAGTATGTGGGCTTTTGTTATATTTTTCAAGCTGCAGTTAAAAACAAATTGAAGAAGCAGTAAATCTTTTGTTGTTTGGCCAGAGCTTACTTGTACTTTGGTGCAGAAGAATAATAATGTTCTCCTTGGAGTGCAAGGCAGCCAACGCTGAGGGTCTGTATATCCTCCCAAGACCTTGTTCATAAAGACAAGAAGACTCAGCATGGCTTGTCCTGACAATTCACCTTAAATAAGTTGGTTTTTATCTCCATCCTTCTGCCCACAGCTGTGGCAGGTTGGAGTCACAGCCCTTAGGAGTTTGGTGGGAGTGAGATCCCAGAGCAGAGGAGAAAACCTCAAGACATGTAGAGCTATAACTAACCCCATGCAACACAGTGTGCTCAGATTACAGATAGCAACAGGCAGATTTTTGACTGCTGTAATGGCCCTTTAAAGGTGTAGGCATCTGGATGCCTTTTAATCCATCAGAGTCAATGGTACCATGCCTCAAGACATGAATAGTATAGTGCTATTTTGGTCTCTTTCTTCCTGCTAACAGCTGAATTCCAGACCCCTGTAGTGATGTCCTCACTTGCTGCCTAGTTAATAATTTGCTGCATGAATTACAAACCATCCCCTAAATGCTCTGGGGATCTGAAAGAGTGAGAGTGACACTGACTCACCTTTGGAAAATGTGGTGCATTGAGCTATGAATGGAAGTTGTTACTATGGTAATTGGTGTGTCCTGGGGGCAGGTGAACTGACAGCAGGCTGTTGCTCCTATTCAAGGAACAGTTTTGTAGGATTTTATTTCTTGCATATCCAGTAGGCTCTGAAGAATATTGAATCTTCAATCTAGTTGATCATCCTTCAGCTCAGATGTTTGGAACATGTGGGCCACAGCTGATACTTCACCTACTGTAATTCTCTCAAGACTGGGGCTCCAGACTAGGGCTATATCTGAAATCATTGATCAAAAATTAGGAACTTAAATTAAGGTCAACCAAAGGAAAACTCTCCCTGGATCTTCCTGGGTTCATCTCTACCACACAAGGTCTTAGTGATGCCATGTATCTTTCTCTGCAGGAAATTTGCACATGGTCACTAACTCTTATGTGCTGTGACTTTCAGCATGAAAGATTGCTCACAGCAAAAGTCTGGCAGATGAATTTTGAATGTATGAAGTAGTACATGCTATTAATCACTCCTCCTCTCACTTGCCAAATTAAGCATCTAAAATGGGCAGCCAAATTTATTGGAAACTTCTAATTTAAATATCCCTGGGACATGGCAACCCAGGATGTAGGGACAGACTGGGAAGCGAGAGGCTGGAGACTGGCACCATGGAAAGGGACTTGGGAGATCAATGAGTCAGCAGTGCCCTGGCAGCCAGGAGGGTCAGGTGTGTCCTGGGGGCATCAGGCACAGCATCACCAGTCAGGCAAGAGAGAGATTGTCTTGCTCTACTCGGAGCTGGGGTGGCCTCACCTCCACTGAATTTTTCAGACCAGATTTTGTAGGTATTTGCTATCTGAGGCAAGGAGTCAAAAACAGTTGTCAAAGAAGATAACTGAGTATGAAAAAATCTTCATAAATTTTCTCAATATCAAAAAGTCTTGCAGATGTGATTGGGTTTTTTTAATATAGTTCATGTTTATTTTTACTGGTTTTTAATATAGTTCATGTTTGTTTTATACATGCAACTTATGGTGGTCTGTCTTCTGTAGTCTGACATGACAAAAATTCAGAAGTGAGATGAGGATGGGAAAGCCCCAGGGTTATTAGCCTGCATCCTAAGGGCCCAAAACATGACCTTCCTCTCTCTTCAGAACATCTGTCCTCTCCTTGCATAAAGATACATCTTTAAGAGCTGCTGTTCATCCTTTAGAAGCGTTATGTGTTCTTCTAATGCAAAATAGATATGCTCTGAAACATCTGCCCTGTGGAAAGATTGTAATGAAATGACAGTTCATTTGAAAAAATGTACTGAAGTGCCACTCAGATTATAGCAGGAGTAGGTTAATATCTTGTCTGTGTACCATCAATGACATACTGTTTACATCCTCAGGAAAACACTTCACACAATTGAAATACAGAATGTTAGAGATTTTCTTTCTTACCCCAGTTAATAGCAAGTTTGTAATACAATGTACACAGATAGCAGTGGCTGTAGAGGCTTATTCCCTGTGCCAGCAACGCCCACAATTTTCATTTGAGAGAGCAAGCAATTTTCTCCTCAAAGCTGCAGACCATTATGAAATGTCAGGCTTCCTGCTGGTGCTTTAGGATGGGAACCAGTCACAGAGACTGGAACAAGTAATATAGCTAGCCTAGTTTACAGCATCACTGCCAGAAGTGTTTGCTTTTATTTACTAGCATTGGTCTCTAAGTTCATGTAAAGCCAGTTTCAGTCATCAGTCCAATGCTGAATCAAGAGCTGAAGATCAAGTGAAAAGAGGAAGTTAATGGAATGTGTCCAATGATGTTCTAATTTAAAATGCTCTAACCAAAAGTGATTCAGGTTTTTAGTGTTGCATATTCTCATTCAGCTGATGCAGAGATGCTGTTGTCTCTATGTGGAAAGTGGGTGCTCAATAGTACCACAGAATCACAGCATATTCTAAGTTGGAAGGAACTCAACAGGATAATCCAAGTGCACCTCCTGGTCCTGCACAGGACTGCTCCAATTATCACACCATGTGCCCAAGAGCATTGTCCAAATGCTTCTTGAACTCACAGAATGAAAAAACCCAGTACTGTACTTCTCTTCATCACTATCAAGCTTTTGCACACAAAATACTGCAGAATAAGCCCTTAGAAATGTCTCCTGGATCCCAAGTTCTGTACTCTGAGGGTTTGAAGGCCCTTAAGGTCTTTCCATGTACTTGTCTAGTTGGAAACTGGAACAGAAAATATTGATAATATAATAGTTCTATCCCTCAGCTTTGCAGCTTGGGCGTAAATCTGTATGCCCAGGAACTCTCCTAAGAGCTGCCTTACACCTCTAAGGAACTCAAAACACTCCCTTATCATTTGGTCCCCTATCTACAGGCAGGCCCATTTGATAATGTCAGGAATTAACCAGTTAGTCTCTATAAATATGAGTAAATTTTTCTTAGATAATTATTGTTATTAAGATTAAAATTCACATAAACAAGGTGATATTGCAGGATACTGAATGCAGCTATGTAATATGTGCATAATAATGGCTCTTTTAAAGCCTATGGGAGTCTTTGACATTATGAGTAAACTCATTAACTGCTTTAGCAAAAATTAAATGTTTTATTAAAGATTTCTTGAAAAAGTTAATCCTTACTTTTGGAACATTTTGTTGATTTTTTCATAATTATCCATCTTAACATGAACGGAGAATGTTTTCTAGCAACACAAAATATTTGAGTAAAGCAGGGTCTTAATTTCAGTTCTGCAAGCCCAAGTTAATAGCTTCTAGAAACTAAAAAAGTTCAGTTCTTGGAACTACCCTGGCAGTTCCACAGTAAACATACCTGTGTGTTGGCAGAGGAAGATACTCCTAGACTACTGAGGTTGAAAGTACACTTTCTATTGCTACTGAGAAAAAATTCAGGAATTAAAGCCTTGCATCCTCTAAGGTGCATAGCAAAATTCCCATAAAGTTTAACAGTGAAGGATGTATCCAGATACCTAATCTAAACTGTAGTCTCTGACATCATCTACAGAGATGAAAAGTACCTTAGAGTGAAATCTATACTTCTTTTGCCATATACTTGGAATTTATATGCAAAACATACTGATCGTAAGTGAAATATGTTCTTTCATAAATTGATTTTACTCCACTACCATTGAAACGTCCATTTTGGCAGCAATGTACAGACCCATTACTAAATAAGCAATTTCTAGGCACCCTGTAATTAAATTTGCACATTCCTAATACTTCAACATTTCTGGCACTGTTCTCCTTGTTTGAGAAAAGACAATGTCTGCTCATATTTTAAAATAACGTGAGTAATTTACTAAATGTGTGGAGTGAAGAATGTTTATTGTTAATATTTAAATTGACTTAAAGAAGAGCAGAGAAAGACAGTTTTATGTTAGCATCTTTTTTTCCCATGATACTACAAGGTAGTGATCAGCATAAACATGACCCTTCCAAAAGAGGCTGCTGGCCTTAGGAGCACCTCTTACCAGAGAAATTATAGCAGCCTGGATGGCCAACAGTCTCAAGAAATAATTGCAACTTTATCAGACTGATTTCAAGTAAGTGCTGTCACTGCCTGAATCTCGTGATAAATTGCATTGATCGTGTAGGTTACAGAACCCCTATCAGTATCAAAGGAAAGACATTACAGTTTGACAGTGGTGTCTCCATTGTCAACTTCTGGAAGTATTGTACAGCACTACATTGAACGACTCATTTAATAACTCTTTTTGAATTAAACAAGCAGAAAAATTATTCCTAGCAACTTAAAATGCTTGAGAGAATTTTTAGTTTTAAGAGACACTTCAAATTCGGTTAAAGTTTGAACTTCGGATGTTGCTGTAATGTTGGCCAATGATATTTTAAATAATGAATAGTGGATGTGTGCTCTAGATGGTAATATCAGGCTCAATTATTTTAGGAACACTCATTTTTATGGGAGGGTTACATGCTGTGTATATATCATGGTCAGTTAATAGGAGTTACAGAGGAGTTTCCACAAGACATGTGGAAACCCTGCCTTCAAAACCACCAGGAGTTTTCCATATTATAGCAAGACTCTGATCCAATATTCACTTCTTAGCTGTGTTTTAGGATCACTTATAAAGCTTTGAGATTGAACCCCCAGTTCTAGTATTTCACTTCAATGGTATATCAGCAGGCTGTCACACTGTATGCTGCTGTATACAGGCAAAATGTTATGTGATGGTACTTGATGAATTTTAAACAAAAGGTGGAGCTCACAGTAGTCACAGGCCAGACAGGTCTTGAGCCTTAAGCCTTGAAGAAACCTTTTGTCATCTCTTCTGGTTCAAATAGCTAGCCAAAATTTTGATTTTTAGTTACTCTTAGGAGGCATATTCATGAGCAAGACAGAAAATTTAATTTGGAAACTTCTATTTTTCTAATATAAGAATGTGATTTATAAGAAGCATGATGGAAAAAGAATTTTCATTTAAAAGTAGAGTGAAATGAGGTTAAGTTTTTCAATTTGTTTAGCAACCTTTGTTTCTTCTATACTTAGTATTGACACATAGAGAATAGACTGTTATGCGTGCAAATCTGTAACTAGAAACTGACTCTTTAAAGGGAAAAAAATCATTATCCATGTTTTTTGGGCTTATTGGGCCTAAGAAACCAGAAAAGTTTTGTGTATTTTGAGACAGTTTCCCCCCACGCCTTTTTTTAATTGATTCCGCTCTGGGTCTTAAGAAATCTGGATTTTAGTGCTCGGCCCCATCTCAGCCAGCTTCAATGAGGAGAGCTGGGAATTCAAAATAAAGTGTCTCATAGGTTATGTCTGCTAACAAATTTCCACTAATTGACATCAAACTGGTTAATTTCCATATAATAAGTGTTGATTGATTCAAGGGCTTGATTCAGCTGGCCAAGACTGTCCTTACAATGATCACTTATAGGCTACCTTTTTGGAACACAGTGGAATATTTAATGTCTTGCCAGATTTGAAGGATGCTGGGAGTTGGAACAATGTTTTTAATCTTGGCTACTAATTACGTGGCAAAGGTATAAACTGGGCTTTGCAAATCATTATTTCCATTAGAAAGGTGTTGGAAGCAATTCCACTGAGGGCTTCCCTCCTATTTATGCAGCTGTTATTCCCATGAGAGGAGGCCATTGCAGTCATGGCTGAAACATGGGCTTCTGTTCTGTTTCCACAGCACTTGGAAGAAAAACAAAACAGGACTAATGAAAAACACACACGGGAAATGCTTTATTATTTCATCATCCTCACCTACTGAGATCTGGCACCACTCTGTGTTTAGGAAGAACTTCTCCCGCCCTCTCTCTCTCGCGCGCAGTGTGGTTGTATAAGGCTGACACTCTGTCATTTCCTGTCAGATCATTTCAGAGGAATTTGCTCTTATTTCCTCCCAGCCTCATCCCCTCCTCCTGGCCTCAGCCTTGGCTGCGTGCCCCGGCAGCCATGGCGTGTTTATTTAACCGCATGGAGCGCCGGGCTGCCCGGGCTGCGAGCGCCGGGGCACCGCGCACACACGCACACGGGGGCTCGCTGGCTGGGGCTCGCAGCCGCGCTCAGGAAACACACAGCTCTTTTGTCAGGAAAACATGCGGGGCCAAAGCCAAACCTTATACAGGGTCTTTCTAGCCTGTAGGTGAGCGAGTTCTAGACGTGGAAAAAAATAAAGGTTTTTTTTGTTGTTGTTTTTGGCCCACAAGCCGTGTAAATTCTCTTGGAAGTGGCATTGTTTGTCATTTCAAGTGCTCAAATTAGGGCATTTTCTCAACTTATCCCTATGCCATGGAATTCATAGTACATGAGCATGAGTTAATTCAGCATTCAAGTTATCTGTTAGCATTAGCCAAACATATCTGGCTCCAATAGGTGTTCCTGCTACGTTGCACATATAAGTGATTACTGCTACTAGTTTTTCTACTCTGGCATACTGGACAGGTTTGCTAAAATGTCTGTGTTTTATAAATGGTATAAAACTATTTTAGCACCCAACAATGGTGTGAAAATAAACCATGCAGAAACAGGGCATTTATACTTGAATGATGTGTGAGCTTTTCAGTGGGTAAAGTGGTCACAGTTCATTGTTTAAAAAAAAAGTAGTCAAGTCACTAATAGTCTCCACAGCAAGATTTATAGCAATGGAGAAAAAGAGCTAAGTAAACTATCTGACTGAGAAGTCATTTCTTCCTTCCTTGGCAGCGTAGGATTTGTTTAAATGCTGTTAGGAGAGGGCTAATTAAAACAATTTTGCCAGAGGTCTGGGAGATTGCTAAATACAACACCAGCTCAGTGCTCTTGATCCAAAATGACAACTTTTTCCTAAAATTAACTAGAAGTTTCTCTCGGATACAGATAATTAGAAGTCAGAGAGAGAAATACCTCCCTCTGACATAGTTAAGACAATAACCATTATTTTGAGTGGCAGTCATAAAATAAATGATATTTGACATTTTATGACAACATTTAAATTTTATTTAATATTACTGCTGATATTTATTTAATTTAAAGCTAATAGGCTTTCTGCTAGGCCAGAGCAAGAATGAATTGTTTCCATTCCACTTATGATAGAATTTTCTTGTCCAGAATACTGTCAGAGTTTAGAGAAAAATCATGCAATCATAATCTGTATAAGTGGGGGTTTTAATGCATTATCTGGAATTAATGTTTAGTCCATGTCCTTTCCTAATGTGATACAATATCAGGCAAATTGCAGTTCTTTGGTCTATGGTTCAGATAATTTTTGTTTTCTCAGTTCCATTGTTCAGTAGAGATAATATATTTAATACAAACATACAAAATAATATAATACAATAATACAAACAAGAAAATAGCAAGATTGATTTCCATTTGCTGTATATCCACAGTATTGAGCCCTACAACTCACAATCTTGCAATTAAATATTTACACAACTTTTAGAATTTTCCAGTTTCTAAATTTATGGAATGAAATGAAAGTTAGAAAAATCCTCAATTCCTTGTTAAAATTAACTCTTTGTATTAGAAAGTTTGTCCATATGTCTGAAAGTCTATTAACTTTGCAAAGCAGCTATGTTAGGTAGGCAAAGGTCTTTCTTCAAGTAAACCAATCTGCCAAATAAGATACTTTAATTTTCCCTGAGTTAGATGCATGTTTTCTTTTTATTTTCCAATTTAAATCATATTTTTATGATTACATCAGTGGTACTCTTGCACAGATGTTAGCTTGTTTTCAGGATCATCACTACATACTTTTTGCTTTCTAAAGTTTCTTTATATTCCTATATTGCTAGGTTCTTCACAGTGACAAAATAAGTAATCTCAGTAGAGGCATTTCAAACCAAAAGAAAGTTTAATGTGATTTAGATCTAAATATTTTTCCAGAAAAAGAAAATCCAAAGGATGCAAGAGTAGCTTGCTATTTGTAGGAAAAAAGTATGGAAAATTTATCACAACTGCTGACATCTCATTTGAACGTGATCCTGCTTGCAACCACCAAAAATAAAGATCTTAATTATTCATTTCTTATATATATTCAGTTCTTTTTAACTCTGGTGAGTTTACTAGGTACATTTTTTGATAAGTATTCATTATATGTTCCCCCAAGTCTGAGCTCTGTGTCCTAGGGGTAATTGGGCAGGGTGTATGGTCTCATTGTCTGCTCTTGAAATTCAATGTTTTTTTCTTGCTGGAGCAATCTGTGAGAAGAAAGGAAATTGGTTATTGGTGCTGGGAGCCACTCAAGGCTATTACAACCCAGAAAATTAGGATAAGTCCACTTAAGATGAGTCCTACTGCAAAGCAGGAATGTCCGTGGAGTTTTTAGCAGTCCTTATCCAATCTGTTCTTAAAGGCTTACATGGATGGAGATATCTTACCTGCAGATTACACAGAAGCCTAAAAAACTGTTTAATCACTGTAAGATGCAATAGTCTATGAAATACCAATATTTGGGAGAAGAGAATAGTGAGGGTTTCTGGATTGAAATAGATCTATTGAGAATTTGCCAAATTGGGCTGAAAAGGACTCTTGCTCACCACCAGTGACTAGATCCTCTGAAACTGTAAGGAAATGGACCCAAAGGAAGGTGGGATGGAAACCTAGTACTGAAGATCAATAACACAGTTGTTTCAAGTAAGTGTACTCAGAAAGAATAAAAGCTCATCCTGAGGCAATAAGCCTAGAAAAAGAGATCTAGCCTAGGTGTGTGCTGCCTCTTATTCTTTTGAAGCCTCTGAAGAGCACAGCTGAGTTGAAAGAGGATCTATTGCAACTTTCTGCAGTAACATCTCATGTGGTGGTTTTTTTCCTATTCTGGGGACTATAACTAAACTATTTTAGCAGAAGAGACATATACACTTATCATGACAGGCTTTATGACAGGTTTTATGACTTATTAACCAGCAGCAACAGAATGACTGAGACAGCATCTACAGCAGCAGAAAAATTGGAAGATGGCTCTACTGGGAATACTTTTTTGTGATCTAGTATTTTCCAAGGGAGCGTTATGAGACACAGGGAGGAATTTCATGTCTATTTTGATGCACAGCCTGTAGATAAAATCTGGGATTGTACTGCTCTATTACAAGTATTTTATTATGATTCTAAAAACCTCAGTCAGTATATATCTGCATGGATAGGGCACAAAGTAACTCTAACAGTAATTGTTCATCTAAGGGTAA
Source organism: Haemorhous mexicanus (assembly GCF_027477595.1). Lineage (NCBI taxonomy): Eukaryota > Metazoa > Chordata > Aves > Passeriformes > Fringillidae > Haemorhous > Haemorhous mexicanus. The sequence goes on along the minus strand of NC_082348.1, from coordinate 22,032,632 downwards.
CCTAAGAGTCAAAAAAATAGTCAGAAAAAGTTTCTCCTCTGAAATCATATTCAGAAATAATAGGTTCTATTAGACCTGACTGTAAACAGAATTCAGAAGTAGAAATATTGTTGAAATGCATGCCTTGACAAAGTTTGAAAGGAAGTGAAAATGCATATTCAGACAGCAATGCTGAAGTCATATCATATGCAGCTAGGAAGAAATCATGAAAACTGTTCTCACCTGCATAAATATTAAGGTTCCTGGACAACAAATGTGATTACTTTAATAGTACATTCTGAATCCAGTCATCAAGCTGAGCTCTGCCTCTTAGATGTGCTGAGATTGCCTTGGAAGCATTAGAGTGGCCAAGTGGAGGAGGCATGGTGTGCTCCCTGTGTGAACAAGGTGTGCCTGGAGATGGAGATAGCTGTTGGATGGTCAGGAGCAGCATACTTATGTGGATGAGGTCCACCATACTCTCAGAATAGTTTTGTCTTAATACACTGAGCTTATGCATTTCAGCACTCCTGAGATACTTAAAAACACATTTCTATTAGCCCCAAGGAGATACAGGTAAGAAATTACAGACTATGGAGCACAGAGAGCAGGATTAAGAGATCAGTCAGTCCACAGAAGGAAATGTCACCCATGCTGCTAGATAAGCATTAACAATGTCCTGTCTAGAGAACCCAAACACACCTGAATCTTTCTGTCTGATCCTCGTGGAGAATTTAAAGTAATATGATAACTGAATGGTGGGTTTAATAAAGGTATTGCGTTTATGCAAGTAAAAGTTCTGAATGAGCCAAAGGCAGCATTGTATTTGAGGACTCTGCAAATGCCACTTCTTACTTTGGGGGGAAGGTCTGTGGAGCAAGAACACCCACTGAAGATGAGGTATTATTAACAGCTGAGGGCAGGGCAGGAGTGACCCATGCTTTAAGTCAGGAGAGATGCAGATGTATAATCAGTCCTCTTCAGAGAAATATCCAGGTCATTTTGCCAAAACTGAATATCAGAATTTGAATGATTTCTTTTTATTTCTATGTGCTGACAGTGTGCTAAGTACCACAAAAGAGAAAGCCTCTGTTTTGAGAGACTTCCAAAATAAATATTACTTTTTTTTTCCCCCCAGAGTTTGGCCCAATGCCCATTAGTAGCCAAACTGTGATAGTCCTAGACATAATGACATACTGTGCTCATTTTCCTCTGAGAGAGATGACTGATGATAATGCTTATGAAGAATTTCAGCTCTCTTTCATGGGGACACGTACACGCACAGACTGCAGGGCCACGTGTCATTTGGGAAACAAGCATGTGCTCAGGATCTCTCAGTGCTGAGCTGCTTGCGTTAATGACCTGACTTTTGCTGGGAATATTCACATGTATAGAACTCACCAGGAAATAATTAGGAACCCGAGATAAAATCTTGATCCCATTGGAGTTAAGAGGAATTTTCCTTTTGAATTAGAAGTTGACATTACCTCCATTTTGCTAGGTAGAGTGGTCAGTTTTTTGTTTTAATTTTGTGCTGCCTGTGTTCAAAACCTACGGCTGTAGTATGGAACTCTCTTCTGTCAACTCATTAGATAAAAGTTCCAAATGAAACCTTAGCATAGTGATTATATAAACTAAAATTTGACATTATTTCTAGATCGTATTCTTTGAGTTTTAACTTATCTTTTTAATTTAAAAATTAAACCAGAATTTTACAGAGGAAAAACATATGAAAAGGTCCTTCTTTTTCTGCATCATAAAATGATGGCTTAAATCTAATTCGACAAGAATTAACAGAAATGTATCATTCTAATGGAGAATGAGGATCCAGATTTGAGTATTTACAGGAAGTTCAGTTCCATGGTTATCTTTATGCAATATATTGATCTGCTATGACCTTACCTAGCAAGATTTTTAGCACACACATAAGCAGATATGTTTCATCTATACCTTCAAACAGGGGAAACTGGTGGATATTTTTAACATGTTTTGCTTTGTTAGGTTTGAATAGGGTCTTGTTTATATGAAATCTGGCTTGAATTCAAGTTAAAACATTGTTTGCTTTCTTTTTTTGTCTTCCTGCTCTTAACTATTTCTTTGCAGTGTGAAAATACCACAGCCTATGGTTGATGTCTTCATCACAGTGGAATGCTTTTAAACTTAATGAAGAGTTGCAATAAATCAGTAGACTTCATTCTGCTTTCTGTCATCAACACATACATACCTTCTTGGCTATTAATCCCCTCAGAGATTATTAGAAGTCAATAAGACACGTTAAAAATAATTACTATTAACTTTAAAAAGGATTGTACCTGATATCATAGCTACTAGCTATCTTGTCTCCAGTGAAATGACATTTGTACATTGTCCATTTCTGAATTCCTCAGAAAAATAATATTTATATTAACTTGCAGCATTTAGTCACATCCTTGCTTCAGGACACTGAAGTTAAGGATGTGCATTTTGTGCAGAACTGGGGCCTTAAGTGGATGAGCCGTTCAAGCAAGGACTTTGTCATTCCATGTTTGCCTGGTACCTAGCCCAATGCACTCAGATGCTGCAGGACTCTATTTCTGACCATAAAAACATCACTGTGATTTATTCTTTCTGATGTTTCTTACTTCTAGATGTGACAAAATATTCCAAGGGTAAAGCTTTTCCCCCTTCAGTTCAGGGTTCAAAGCTTTTTACCCAAACCCCATAGTCTGTCAGGGCCACGAGGGCACTGTGGGTCTGTCTGCCCTGCCTGGCCCATAGCCCAGGTCCCCATGCCAGCCCCGCGGGGCCAGCAGCCCCTGCCCCAGCAGTGCCACAGCTCCCCTGGCAGAGCCCTTCTGCCAGCCCACATGCCCGCACAGCCTCCGCCTGGGGGGTGCCCGGCGCTGGGCTGTCCCCATGCCCCCGCAGTGCCCTGCTCCACGGCGGGAACCCCCTGGGCCCGACACTGCCACCCCACGCGTGTGCCACCCGCACAGCTGCGCACAGCTGCACACATCTGCACAGCCGCGGTGCCCTGCGGGGCTGCCCAGTGCTGCTGGGCTCTGCAGGCCGGTGTGAGAACACTGCTTCTCTTCTCATCAGCGGCAAAAACCAGGTGAAAATAGCTCAAACCCAGAGCCTGGTGTTTACTTCGCTGAACTTGGAAAATTTTTCATCCAAATGATCGTTTTTCAGTCTTCTCTCTATGGTTGTGCAGAGCCAATTCAAATGTGGTTCTGTCTTTTCTTAGGTGCAGCCTTTAGAAAAACTGAGAGGTGTGGATCTCCTAGGAGCCAGGAGCTGGGCAAGCGATTCTGCAGCTAGTGACAATTCTCAAAATTTTGGATTTAATATTCTTTTGAAGGTTTTGGTAATTTTCTGGGCAAACTCCTTTACTATTTGAGTTTGGTTTTCTTTATTTTCCCTGCCAGCATAGCTAAATCATAATTAAATGTATGGTACCTGAAACATGCCTTTTAAAACGCCGAGAGCAATGAATAGAGCAGGTTGCTACATTTTGTTTCAGATTTTGCCTTTTAAAGATAACAAGGAATCTAATAAAAGGGCAAGATATTTGAAAGCAACTCAAAAAGCCAAACTATGAGAGTGAATTCATCATGACAGAGGATTTTTTACAATATATTTGCTTATAGGATTGTCCCTAACCAAGGCTACTATCTTAGTAAAGGAGGTTACTATGGAAACAGTGTAACAGGCTTTCACAGATTTCTTGATTGCCCTTCTCAGGCTTTATTATATTTCTTGTTGAAAAATAAATTTTGAAACCTCTCAAAATAAACAAGTCTCTCTTGTGCACAATGGGTATTTAGGTTAGTAAATAACTTATCGACATCTTACAACATGGCAGAAGTCAATTTAATGGTTTCTTTTCCATGAGGAAATAACATATTTTATGAGATTTTTGGTTTAGAATGAGTTTAATATGACTTAGTATTTAATGCCATTTAGTATTCAATTTTTCTGTCTTTGGGCCATGAGTAATATACCTGTAGTAGAAAGACAGCTGACTGGTAGGCAGCATAAGATAGAAAACCAGCTAATAAACCTTGAATTAAAAGCAGTTTTTTAAAGAATAAATCTTTAAAATAGTTGTTGTTTATAAGAAACATGACGAGCATGACATCATGTGCTCTGGGACATCCCTTGGGTCAGCTGTGGTCCAACGTCCTGGCCATGCCCCCAACTCCTTGTGCACTTCCAACCTACTGGGGTGGGGTGGGGTGGGGTGAGAAGCCAACAAGGCCTTGACTCTGTATAAGCCCTGCTCAGCAGTGGCTAAAACATCCCTGTGTTATCAGCACCTTTTTAAGCACAAATGCAAGCCACAGCCCCTCAGCAGCTACTGTGAAGTAACCTTATCCCATCTAAAACCTGCACACATTTATATTTTAACTGTTTTCCTGAGAATGACACAGGAGCCATGTCCACAAAACATGTTCCACCCATGAAGTGGGGTGCCTCTAGCCCATTCTGCAGGAGTTCAGCTCATGTCCAGGAAACTGCTCTGCTTTCTTCACTGGAAGTAGATGCTCTTTAGATCAGATTGAATAAAGGTCTAAGTCAGTACCTTTGTGCTTCAACTCTCAAGTGGTGACCTTAGGATTGAAAGTTGATTGGAAGCAACTCTTTCTGTCTCTCCTGATTAAAAAGAAATGCTCAATATTAATTTGCAGTTAGAAAGACTGTACAAGTGTTAAGACAGCCTCTACTGAAAACCATAGTTTATCCTTTTATTCCCAATCTGAGCAGATGTTCCCCTTCATCCATGGAAATAAAATACAGGCTGTGGAGCAGCCAGTGCTGGCCTTTTCTTGGTGTGGTTTGGAAGCAGTTTGGGAAACTGGACTTTTTGCTTAGTCCTTTTCTCTACAGTGCTCTGGAATCACATGGCATCAGGACGGTCAAGCAGTAGAGAGGCTGGGCAGACCCTGTGTAGGCTCCATCCACAGAGGTTTCAAAATCAGCCCTCAGTAATTTGGTCTGACCTCAGAGCTCATCCTGCTTTGAGAAGTTTGCACCAGAGACCTCCTGAGGTCCCCGGTTTCTGGAGGAAGCCCTCCCAAACTGGTCACTTGTACTATCTCAAGCTACACCTTTTCTAAGGAGATTATTAAGATATCTGATCCACTCCCTTTTCCCTTGCACTGGAAGTCTTCTAAAAGATGATTTGCCTTCGAGTATAACAGGAGCAGGTCATTGCTTTCTGTACTTTCAAGTGCTGCTCCAGAAAAGAAGTCCTGCTTCAAGAGCTTGGAGATGGGAAAAGCAGCAGAATGTTGGAATAATGCACAATGTTTCAGGCATTTTCTTTAGTCATGCATGCTCCTTGGAGTTGAAGACAGGAGCTGAGAAAGGTCACTGAATTTCCCATCAGATTGGGACTGCACTACAGTTTGGGAATTTCTCTAGTAGACTGGTGTAACCTAAGTGGTGATTGTGAGGAATGTCAGCTGTCCTGTACAGCAGATGAATTGAGAATACTTTTTCCTATAAAGAAATACTCAGTAAAAACCTCCCCTTAAAAGGCTCAGCTTTGAAATGCCTACCAGTCTTGCTTTTGCAGATGTACAATCTAATGCATAGGCTAAAAGATTGCCAGTTGTCTCTGCTATTAATATATGACATCTATTTGTTATATTGTGCCTTGGGTTAACCTGTTTTCTCTGAAGTACATCCAAATCAGATAGTCTAAATTAATTTTGGAGTTGGAGGTTTACACTTTATATATCCTAATTTAGAGATACATCAGTTTCTTGAAAGTTGAGCTTGACTCTCTTCCTGTGGGCACTGAACCAGCTGTGTATCTAACTGCTGACTGTACTGAACAATTGCATCATTGTTATGCCTAAATTGCTCCTAGAGGCCTATTTTAGCCTGATAAAAATTATAAATTAATAAATTAAACTGTGTTTCAATATTCAGCATTTTACTACTGCTAATAATTTAGGAGTTGATTTCCTTGGCCTATTTTATTAATGTATTTATAGTACACAAGGAATATGCAGAGGTTTAATTACTTTTTATTTTCAGTGCTTACAGAAATTAAAATTTTTCACTGTGCCAAATTCAGTTCTCAGAACAGGATTTAACTTAAAATTTACCCTAGGTAGTGTCTGCAGGAAAAGTGTTTAAGCCTGCCAGATAGTCCTGTTTTCTTATTTGGTTTAAGTGTTTCAAAAAGCTGACTGAAAATTTTTAAGTATTAGGTAATCCTTCAGGGTGTCTAACAGAATCTGAGCAGTTTTTTGAGGAATACAGATAAACAAGAATGTCTTGAAAATTTATTAGGTGTAGTTGCTCTTTTAGACAAGTGCAAAAAAGACAGAACTAAAAAAGAAACACTCAATTTGTCAAAACCAGCCTTGTTTGAAATATATGCAACACAAACTGCAGAAACTTCTTGTGTTGCAGAGGAGAAGAGGTGCTGAACAGAAAAGGTTGGCTCTTATCACAGACATCATTTGAACCCATCTTTTATAGTGCCATAGGTACATGCTTTACACACTTTACAGGGTTATAAAAAGTCAAGGTACTTACCCTGGTGGGTTTACAGCCCACAACCACGAGGTTAAGTGCTTTGATGGATCAGGCCCTTAACAAGAACAAGCTCAAAGTGAGACAAAGTAAGAAGATGTGAGGTCATTAAATGGAGAACAATGACATTGTATTTATTCCCTGGGTGAGAGGGGCTCTCTGCCCCAGAGGGCCACAGCTGGGGGACAGGCCTGTGGTCCTCCAGGTGCTCCAGACACATCTTTTCATTTCTATTATCTTTCTGCTGTTGAACAGTAAGAGGTTTCTTTGAAGAGCATGTGACAAAACATAAAGGAAGAAGTTTATTTTTTGTAAACAGGGAAATATCCAGCTCAAGTAGAAGGTAAAGCATTGTAGAAATAGAAAAACAAGACTTAGCTGAAAAGGGGAAAAGCTACTAAAGTAACATATTTGGTGCTTTTTCAGATATTCATGGACAGAATTAATGCAGACCCAGTGTAGTTTTTCATGGAATAGACTGCAAAATTGGAAAGTGTGTGTTTGCACAGTTTACAAAGGGGAAAAAAAACCTGCATATCTTGTACCTGTGCATCCACACACAGCAAAATACTTTTCAATCATGGTCTCTGTCCTCTGATCATTTTTCAGCCAAGTAAAATAAAAATACAAATACAAGAGTGAAGGGAAAAGTTAATAATCACAGAGAAAGTCATGTTCCCTGTGTGCCATGACAACCAGAGCATGAATTATGTGCTGCCCAGCCCTTCTCCAAACTGGGGCAAATAATGTTCAAACAGCAAATGGACTTTTCAAGGGTATGCTCTCAAAGCAACTTCATCCTTCTGAAACCAAAATACCAGTATCAGATGTGTCTGTTTCTTGATAAAATTTATACCTTAGCAATGAACAGCAAAGACACTAACATTTGGGTGAAGTTATTTTGTAACTGTTTTCTCCAGCTGGCAATTAATTTCCTGAGATTTCTCAGGTAACACCCTGAAAACAATAGGATTGTCATTATGTAATACAATGGGGCTGATTGTGATGGAGATTTCCTCATGTAATAAAATCAAAGTGAAGAATAAAACTAATGGCAGGCTTCATTATACAGGCATCCAAAATTACATATGACCAAACTTCAGGCATCCAAAACTTACATGTGATCATCCCTTATGCTGTCACCCTCACAAGAGCTGAGAAGACAAGACTGTTAGAACAGCCTCTTCGAGTAAAATATAGAAAAGAATGAAAGGAGGCTGAGTAGCATAATCAAATCATGTGTGCTGTGTTTCATACTGCCAGAACAAAAAATGTTTTCAATCACAGCACATGAATGATGGATATGTGTATTGGGCCTTGTCAGAGTCCTGGGTCTGCCTGCAGAGCCATTAACCAATTTGCTGGTTGAAACCATAGCTGCTGAAGTAAAACCTTAATTCAGAACAAACAAATTCCAAAATCCTCTGGCTGTAAGTCCCACAGGGGTAATTGTAGCTTAATAACAGAAGAGATCTTGTGACTAGATTTTTAAGTCAATACACTGAGGAAAATCATGAGAGTGAAATGGCTGTCCAAGTAACTCTTCCTCCTGAACACTCCTGCTGATCTTGAAAACAGAGAACTTACATGCATCTCAGCTATTCACTCTTCTGAAAACACATTACTTAAGAAAATGCAATTCAGAGGTTGAAATGGCCCTAGCATAAGTAGTAAAAACCATTCATGGGTGACAGGAGCATTTTTGGATCCCCAAGCTAGGCAGCTAACCCAAAAGAAGCAGCTGGCCAGTTACATGGAAACCAAAAGCAGAGGAAGATCTTAATGAGCTGTCCCATTGAATTAAGATATATCTCATAAAGGTGATGATGAACCTTTGATAGCCACAGTCAGGGAAACATGGTGTAAATCCAGCTCTTCTGATCGTGGTGGAGGTTGGCACAGGCACACACCAGAGAGGCTCTTGGGCCAGGTTAAGGGTCACTGTGGACACTTTGTGCAGTGCACAAGATGGACACAACTGTCACCCTGTGGCAAACTTGCAGGGCTTTGAAACATGAGAGTCAGTTGCACAAGGAGAGAAAGAGATAGCAGCTGCTGGGAAAACAGCACTGTAAGAGCACACAATAAAGCAAAGCATCTCCAAATGTTCTAGCATCATCTGGGGACTAAATTCAGCTCTGACATCTTATGGAGCGCCCTGTGTATTCATTGAACATGTTGATTATCACAGACTTTTTTCTCTCAGTTTCAAGAGCAGTTGAATGACATATTGATGTTAGTTGTTGGTTTGGTGAAGTGTCCAAGAAGCCTAACACATTCATCACATCCAGCACATCCATCAAATAATGCAAAAAGATTTTCAGGTGGTTTTTATTCCAAAGAAAGGTGCAGAATCTCACAGAAGAAGTGGGCAAATTAGGCAAATTAAAATAAAAGATCCTTTATGAATTATATCCACTAGGGGAAGTTCATGTGGTGAATGAAAAGCAGAAAGAAAACAGATTTAATATATTTTTGCCAGCAGAGGACTGTAACTTCAAACCTTAATTAAACTAAATGCATGACTGAATTAAATATATTGCTCCAAATGATCCTCCAGGTCAATGAAATTATTAACTGATTGATCTGCAAAGTAGGACAAGTGATGAATCAACCCAAATTTACTCAGTTTTCACACACATACACACTCCCTCATGCAGTTTACCCTCGACAAATGGCTAAGTAGATAAAAATGGATAAGTCATGCTGCTGATAGCCTGTTAAAGTGTTCCTTCTTTTTGTGTTAATAGTGCTTATGTGTTTCTCAGATTAATGCCAGCATCTTTTCTTTCATGTATATTTTTTTGGCTCTTAATGGCAGGGCCAGGCATGGGAGCAGGAGGGAGTAGAAATGACTGTAAAAAAATAAGTGGATCCCAGATGTTTTATTCAGGTAACCTAACCTGTGAACTGCAACTAAGGGGATGTTTGCAGGGCAAGCATTCTGGATTTCAGCATTCCAGAGATTAATAGCCCGTTCAGTTAGTTTGTTACCATTCGGAGTTTCAGAAGCTCTTTGAGAGAATCAAATATTGTATGCTTTTACTTTTAATAGTGAATCAGGTCAAAAAGGAACCCAAGCAAGCCCAAAACCAAATATTCCTATTCACCATGAAAAAAAGATAAGAGACACAGAGGAGAACTAAATCTATATTTGCAGTATTTCCATTGCTTTTCTGCTAGCCACAATTACATTTCTGTAATCAAATAGAAGGTGAAAGAAAACATATCGCAATGCCTGATGCCATAAATAATGCATGAGTGGCTGTCTGAAACAGAGAAAACCAGTTAACAAACAGGCCAGTTTTGTGAAATGCAGCCCTGTAATGCTGCCAAAGACAACGTCTGCCTAGATTATCTGTGCTGCAAGGGTTGGCTGTGTAAACTGAAGTCACCTGGGGACACGTTAAATTGTACTCTTGAAGGTCTTAAAAATGTTCAGATGCTTTAGATCATAAATCAGCATCTTTTGATCACTTATTTCCCTACTTTCTTGGTCTCTGAGCCTGTTAAATTTCGAAAGGTAAGTAAGGGCTGGAAAATGAAAGAAATTTTAAGTAAGGTATAGGTCAGAAAAGATTACTTTTGTGAGTTTTGTTCTACCTTGTGCATTGACACAAAATGACAATTAATTAGGGAGAATTGTAAAATGCAACTATTGGTATAATTATCTAGACTGAGCTTTAAGGCCACTGGGGTCACTTACAATGTCATATTTATTTTCAAAATGACAGAGTGATTTAAGGATCTTGTGTTTTATTTTCAAAAGCGACTCTCTGCTATAATGAGATTTAGGTTCCAAGATCTCTTTTGAAAACATACTTATGCACTTTACTGCATTTTAGGGTACATAAATATAGGTTTTATATATTTAAAGCAAAATAAATTCCGGTGCCTTCAAACATTTCATTTTATCTAGCTCTTGAAGCCAGAAATTTAAGCCCATGAGGCACTTCTTTTTGAAGGCTTTTCCTTTACTTCACATCTTTCTGATAGGAATAATTTCCAGTTAAAACTGTATGACTATTAAAACTATCATGATTCAGTAGAATTCTTTGGGTGCACTAACACAGCTAAATAAGTTCAAGTTTTACCATCCTGCAAATTCCATTTTGCAGGAAAATACAACAAAGAAACACTCCTTTTGTTGTTTTTGCAGGATAACCAGTCACATTTTTCTGCTTTGCCAAACCTAGCTAATGATGCTGCTTGTCTCCTGAGGTAGGTGGTGGTGCATCTGTAGGGCACACTGGGCAGGAGTTTGTGCTAGGTGACATCCAATGTTCAGCCACTGGCATCTTATAATAAATGTGGCACAGCAAAGGAAAAAAATGCAAGTCCCATCACTTCAGGGCAGTGTCAAAAGGTTGCTTGTCACTGTGAAGGGCACAAGACAGCTTTGGCCACAAAGCTGCCTGCCTGGACAGAGCCCTCCACATGCTATCCTGCCATGTGTCATTTGACAAAGGTTTAGCAATGAACATGGGCACTGCTGGCAGCTGAGCAGGTTGGAGCCCCAGGACAGGGACCAGGGGAGGGGCTGCTCTCCAGGCCCTGCACATCTCTACAGATAGGAGACACTGCAAGCACTGCTGATGTGAGAGCTGGTTAGGGAAACCAGCTGGATTTGACCTGCCAATACTGAATGCTTGGCCATACTCATAACATCCCATAGAGTGCTGCAAGATGAAATACCTGACAGAAAATTTATCTATGTACCAGAACTAAAAGCTGCTTGGCCCTTGGAAAATGAAAATTTACTCACTGGGGAAAAAAAGGGGCCTTTGAAGTGTATTCTGTCCTACCTTTTGCTTTGCTTGAAATTCAGGTTGAGTATAGTGAGTAAAGAGTTTTGCTTTTTTTTCTTTTGGTTGTTTTTATGCTGAGTTAGAAGGGACCCATAAGGATCATCAAGTCCAATGCTTAACCCCACACAGCACCATCCCCAAGAGAGTCACAGAATGTGCCTGAGAGCATTGTCCAAATGCTGCTGGAGCTCTGTCAGGATTGGTGCTGTGACCACTTCCCTGGGGAGGCTGGTCCAGTGCCCCACCACCCTCTGGGTGAAGAACCTTTCTGTAATATCCAGCCTAAACCTTCCCTGACACAACTTCAAGCTGTTCCCTCAGGTCCTGACACTAGTCACCGCAGAGATGACATCAGTGTCTGCCCCTCTTTTTCACCTCATGAGGAAGTTGTCGCCTGCAATGAGGTCTGCACTCAGTCTCCTCTTCTCTTGGCTGAACAGACCATAATTCCTTGGAGTTTTGCTGCTAGACCATAACCTTTTGAATGTTTCTTGAAGGAAGTGTTTTTAGCAGTTAAGTTAGGAACAAAATAGATGTGCATGCTTTTTTTGGGCAACTCATAAAAGCTGATCTCACATTAGTAAAGGTTTCAGAAATTAGTTCTGCTCCTTCATGTGTGTACATAAACTGCCTCTTGGTAAAAAGGGCTGTGTGACATTTAGTTAAATGAGATTGATTGCATTAGATTATACAGATTCAATTAAATCATCCGTTATTCTGAAGGCAACGAATTCACACTGTTCATTAGGAATGTGAAAAACTGATGTTGTATCTGCCTTCCTTTTTAACTTGCTCTGTTATGTTCTACCATGACATGCTGAGCTGTAGCAGATGACATTGGTTTGGATTACATAAAATATGAAAATTCATCTTTATCTCTTCTGTTTGTCTATGAAGATTGAAGCCCTTCCGTAACATTGTTGTAAGGCCAGAATGCTAAGGAGGCAGATCTGTTTTGTTAGTTTTCCTTAGCACCTGCAAGCAACAATTTCAAAGGAAAACTATTGTTTCAATAGCCTCTAGAAACAGTATTTCAGAAATCCAAAAAGACTCAGGTAATTGCACTCTCCAGTCCAAACTGCTTTGATCAATTCCCTCAATTGCCAGCATGGGGACCAAAAGGAGCAAACAATTGTCATTTTGTCAGCAGTCCATCATCCCTGGTAATACTGATATTTGGGAATACTTGGGAATACTGATGATACTGAGGCAAACTGAAGCCTACAAAGCCATAGAAGGGCAGAAGGGTAGTGAGACCTTGAATTTAGTCCTGCAGCAAACAAACCAGTAGCAGAAATTACTCCTCAGGCTGCATCTTGGAGTCTTTTGAAACCATGCAATCATTTGAGAGATACCCATTTTTACAAAGAAATTGTGATAATTTTGTCTGATACACTACCATTTTCCATATGCAGTAGAAAATTCTTTCCTGTGTGGATGCAATGGACTAAAATCATCTGTAGTGGAATTTTATGAATCATTTAAAGGAAAAATATATCTTCTGTTTGCCTTTCAGGGTCATGTAAGCGATCCTTTGGGGGAAATTGTAGCTAATGTGCTTCTGTCTGCTGCAGAATGCAGAGGATCCAATCAGTGTCTGCTCAGAGGCACAACCTGAATCTTAGAAATAACTGTGTGCTTATCCTGTAGATAAAGGAATTGTTGGTGCTTTGATAAGGAAGGCAATTGTAGCTGTGACTGAGCATACTGCTGGTAGCTCCTTATTAAAGAATAAGACAGCACACTAATCCCTATTTAATCCTAGGTAAAGTCTGCACTTATCTTCCCAAGGATGGTAGCAATCACTTGGAGCTCCTGTGGCATCTCAGTGTCATACTCCAAATAGGAAAACAATTACCTCTTTGCTTTGATGGTGTTATTTAACACTATATTATTGATTTAAACCTTCCAGACTGTGGATTGCCACACACAGTTAGCTTTAGGATGCATGCTGAATCAGGCTCCAACAAGTACCCAGGCGGAGTTCCCTTCATATTTGTAGCTTTATAGTCAATTAAAATGTGATGAAATGATAAATCCCATGCATGCATTCTGTTTGCTTTTCTATGAACAAAAAAGCAACTGCTTGAATTTATGTATCAGGAGATGCTTCTATGGATTAGGTAACTCAGAGTCCTGAAATCAAATCTTGATCATATTTTTTAGGGCAATGAATATAAATTATTAATCTAGCCTTTTTTCTTTTTTTTTTTTTCTTTTTTTTTAAACCTAGTCCCTTAGAATAAATGCTTGGTGTAGTAAAATGGAGCTCTGATGTTTAGAACCCTGGCATATATCAGCTCTTACTACCTTTTCATATAATGTGAAATGCAGCAATCATTCTGTGTTGTCAAAAACTGTTTGGGCTGCAAGACAGATGGGACTTTCAAAATGAAATGTACCTATGACTGTTTGCTACTATATATATCAAACATCTCATTTAGTCTCATCTGTGATTTTCCAAGAGGAAAATGTTTCCACAAGTAATTTATCTCAGTCTTACAGGTTTGGATCATTGAATGGCCATTTCCAAACAGGTCTAGCAATTGTGTTTCTAGTTTTGTTAATTAAACTTCGGCTTTTTGTGCAATTCATCATGGACACTTTAATGCTCTTTTAAAAACAAGTACCCACAATTAATATAACTATCTTGTAACACAGGAACCAGCAAATAGATTGTTATTCCAGATTTTGTTCGTTAGTTAGTTAGGTTCTTTTTAGACCTTAGTTTAGCAAGATATTATGTGTAACTTTAAACCTGGAGTCAAGTTCGTCAATGTAATACATAGGGCATACATAAAAGTGCAAGAGTATATATTTCAATATGTAAAAACTCAAGAAAGTCTTTGATCAACAGGACAGATGTTTGACCCCCGACAGGTGCCTGGTTGAAGCTCAGAGAGGGAAGGAAGGGAAGCCAAGAGTTATTGCCTCAAAGATCAATCTGAGAGCAGATTTTTTCAGAGCTAATCATATGAGGAGTGAATCTTCTGTGTTGCTTGATACAGCAACTTCAACAAGCAGCTTTGCTTTTAACCCTCTTCATAACAGAGATAAGCAAGGGAGTTTTCTATCTTTATATCTGGAAAAGAAATATTTACTCATTCTAGAAGAAAACACTTTTCTGTGTTTTGGGTAATGAAGTCAAATACATTTGCAATAATGATGACTAGAAGACATGGAATAAATTTAAAAGCTTTAATTTTGTTTTCATTTAAGCTGAGGGTATTTATTATAAAGTTTAAATTTTTTTCTGTTTACTAATTGTAAAAATTATTCACTTCCTGACCTTTTGCAGAGTATAAGGATGGTTTGATAGAGGACATGACTGCAATGTCTGATTCTTAAGCATGTGAAACAAGAATCTTGAAAATCAAACAGAATACTGGAAGCATATAAATCATACAAGGGCTTGCAATGTATTCACTATACAGTAGTTGGTATGAAAATTCCTGCAGTGGTTTTTAATGCATAATAGATAATGTTTATAAATATTTTAATGAATTACTTGTGTTCTTCTATAAAATAGTGATTTTAATCTTAAAATTATCTTTTACCTTCTGTGTTTTCTCCTCTCCATGTCTTTCTCTCTGGAGCTACCATTTTATTTTGTATTTCAGTATGCATTTTTTTTCTGTATTTTTTGTATTTAAACAGAAGTCTAAGTGCATTTTCTACATACTTGTTTAATTATTGTGTAATTCTATCTTCCTGTGTTGACACCACCTCTTAGAATGTAGAATGCAGCAATCTGGCAAACAGCAGATAACCCAACTAAACTTCCTTTTTATCACTGTGAGGGCAGAGAAGGGTCTGACTGTAAAACTATCTTTGTATTATTACTGGGGAGAAAAAATGTTGCTGGAAGACACCTAAGTGGAAAAGAGCACCAGTCCTCAAGAGCTAATTAAGAAACTCATCCTTGTCTGTACCTGCAAGTGGCTTCTGCTGACAGGGAGCTGCACTCCACTCCAATCCCAGCAGGAGCACTGGTGGGCCAGCACTGCAGAACAGGGTGAGGCATTGCTCTGAGAGCACTGGGTGGAGGCTGGGGCATTGAGAGCTCTGTTCCTTGTCAGCAATTTACAGGTACAAAAGTACTGCTGGGGGCAATTGTAGAGGGCTGGAGCTGAAACAAAAAAGCCAAGCATCGGGGGGAAAAAATCAATTTACAAATGACAGTTGCCATTGGAAGGGCACTAGAAGGTTCTCAAAGGTGGTTAAGAGATGTAAATAATTTTTCAGACCCAAAGGAACAAGGAAAACAGTGCTTTTTACGTTTTTATTGTACAAATTGTTCTAAGTACCACTTTGGAAAAGGGTATTTTACCATAGTTAAGCCACTACCAAACTTCACAAAAATCAAATTTCAGGCTCAGTTAGTGGCTTTCTGCCTCAAGGAAGCATGGCCTTATGGTGAAATGGTTTGCTTCATGTCACATCCCTTCCTCTGTGCTGGTTTTCTCAGGTTCCTGAGCTGTACTTCTCTCTCTGCCTTTGAGCCCGTGCCCCCTGCGCTGTGCATGTGCCCCACCACAGAGCGGTTCATAACAGGACAAGGTCATGTTTCTGCAGAGGTTGCAGGGTCACCAGAATTCACATTTCTTTCTAGCCACATGTCATTTCTCTCCTGGCATGGAAAAAGTAATTAGCTTTCCCAATACCCCCCCATACTGAGAACAGAGTTCATTTCCTTTGAGAGGAAGGGTGCCGCTTCCTTTCTTTACTGGGTGAACATCAGCAAATGAAAATCATTACGGGGTTCACTCAATATATTTTTCAGGAGACATTTTAGCTGATTTTTTGAGTGAAGGGAAATTCCTTTCACAGGACATTGCCTCACAAACCCCCAGTCTGGTGTTCAGAGAGAAAATGAAGCTGAAAATGATGGCTTTCGCCATTTGAGGTAGAAACATTTTTTGACGTGGTTCCATAAGAAGCAGGGCAATTTCTCTTATGGTTCCATTTATTTTTGCACAAATGTCTTTATGTGGGAACATACAGAGCACAGCTAAAGCCTTTTTCAGTGCTTTCAACCAAAACCATTATCCAGATTTCTTTCTCTTTCTCTAGGACCTTCTTTTCCTACTAAATCAGTCATCTTCCATTGCCATATCAACTTCCTACAGATTGGGTGAAGCTGGAAGGAAAATCCTGATTCTTCCTAATTCTATCCATTATCCCATGTCTTACCTGAAGTGTCCAGCTCTAACCAAATGGCAGTGGGGATGTTCCTACACACAAGCCTCAAATACAGGCTGGCCATTTATAATTTATAATTTCAATCTAACTTTGGTTTTCTTATGGTGTGACAGTTCAACTACATCCACTCCATAGAATTACAGATTATCAGCAGCTACAGGTCTCTGACTCTGGTGTTTCTTCCTTCTTTACTGGAACAATGTAAGAGTCTAAATCTACACACATGCAGACAAGGATCAGAAGTCACTAGTGGAATGTCCTTGGTATAAATTTCAGGAAGATCAGGAATCCAACTCTTCTTTTCTTTAACTACTTGCCTTCTTTATTTCCTGTGAGGTCATTGTTACACCACAGAGCAGAATTGATCATGCTTACTGTACATGGTATTAATTAGGGCTTTTAAAAGCTCTAGTCAGAGCCCTGTTCTGCTTGGTGCTTCTTATCACACTGATGGTGTAACCCCTGATTCAGAGCAGCTGAATAGCAGAGTCTTGATGAAGGGCACATATACCTGCACTAATTTTATCATTTTTCTGCGTAAAATCATTTCAACTATGACCACAGACAAGGCTGAGAAAGGACTCACTTGCCTGAAGCTGGTCGTGGGTTAGTGGCTGTACAGACAGGATGAGGATGATCAGCTCATCAGCAGTGAAATGATGCCACATATTTGTCTGAACTGTTGAAGACCTACATGGCAAATAAAAATCTCATACAATACTGAGAATTATTAACTTTAACAATCTCAGTTCTATTATTTCAAATCCAGGTATGACCAGCTTTCCAAGAGCAGAAAGTAATTAAGTTTCTGTTGCTTACCATGAATTAGAAGTATGTACAAAGAATACACCTTTTTGCAATGCTTAAACTTGATATTTTGCTTAGAAACATATTTAAAAAAATGTATTCAGTCATTAGCTTTGCAGAGGAATTAGGAATGAGAAAGGAAAACAGATTTCCTTATTGCTTCTGTCTGTGCCAAAACTTCTCAGAGTATAATTTAAAAAAGCAAAATAACTGCTTCAAATAAATGGGTCCCCAGTAACCAGTGAACCTGCTGCTCAGCTCTGTGCAGGATTATTTGGTTCTTCTCTCCTATTTGGAACAAGAGGAACAGAGCAAGAAGCATTTGCTGCATCCTAGATTGTAAGGGCAGCTTCACTGCCAAACCCAGCAGAGCTAAGCCCAGATTTAGGCATGGTTTCTCATACTGAGTATTATTGCCCATTCCCAAGTAATTTCACTGATTTCAGAAAGGAAGACTTGTAAAGTGAAATGCTGCTTGGCATTGACAATTAGAGTAGAACCTACTTTCTAGATCCTCTGCTTTTAATAGAGATACTTAATTTTGCCCTACACAACAACTCTAAAATATTCTGACAGCTGTGCTTTGCCTTATAATTCTTTGAAAAGACAGAGTGCTAAGCTAGCTGAAGAAAATGCTTCACAAATCTGACATGTTCAAACTATCCATATCAAAAGATTACTTTTTTATCTTCAATTTATTCTGCAAAAAGACTCTGGGGGCTTTATTTCGAAAAATGAAAAATGGGCCAGCAGAAACAGTGGTGTACAGCTCCTATTTATCTGGTTTACAGCTATCAGTTTGATTGCTAGAATAGCACTAGAGAAACTAGATGCTTTCTTGAATGTGGTATAACAAACATCCTAGTAATTCAAAGGGAAAATAAGTTAAAAGCAGAAGGATAAGCCTGAAATGCCAGATTTTTTTTTTTTTTATGGACAGTATGAGATTTGGCTCCTGAAATATCGTGAGTTTAGCTGCAGAGGATCCTGCTCCTGTGACAAGGAAAGCAGAGTGGGATTTCAGCCCTGCAGCTCAGGCCTGGATGTGTTCCAGAGTGCAGCCATGCAGGCTGTGTGTGCTGGGGAGTGCTCTGCTGGCTCTGCCGCCCTGGCAGGGGCAGGGGGCAGCCACTGTTCACACAGGAGGGCTCTCTCCTCTCCCAAACTTCCTCAGGCTAAATCAAATACACTTTCTAATGGACTGTTACCTGAATTATCTCATAAAAATTTCAACGTTTTCGAGGCACCAGAAGCACAATTAAAAGTCTTCCCCAATAGGAAATCAGGTATTTTTAACAGCCCATTTCTTTGATCACAACATTTAATTTAACCACTGCTGTCTGCTTCACATGGGCTGTGATCATTGAAGCTGTTCTGTTTTCTGAACAAAATGGGAAGTGCGTGTAGGTACCTCTGCTTCTGTTACAGACACGTTGGAACAGCTTGGGGAGAATTCAAATCTGTCTGATGATCAAATTACAAACCAGCAATAACAGGATAAAGAAACACGTTTGATGCATTATTGCAGTTAGGTGAGAGCAAGGGCACTCATTAGAAGTCATGTGTGTCATGTGTGCTTTTAGGAAAATCAGAGATCACTAAAAGTTTGTAAGACGAGTAATTTTTTTTGATTGTTTTTTTCCCCAACCCTAGTTGTGCTTAAGGGAGTGCCATCAGAAACAATCGGTGGATATTTAAACAAACCCCAAAAGCAGCAAGTAAAACAGGTCTTTTATGATATTTGAATTTTTTTCCTTTGTGATAGAAACTCTAGACTGCACACATGGTGCTTTCAGGACACCAACTGAGAATAAAGCTGCTCTCAGAGGCAGTAAGTGATTTCATTCTATTAATGTCCAGGTGATTTGTGGTGCCCATTACAGCATCACTAATGTGATGGCAAACATTTCCTGGGCATGCCATGTTTTCAATGTTCTGCAGAACATAGTCAGCTCAAGTGCTTGTACAGTGCCTGATTGGAAAAGACAGCCCCTGGGGTTCATTCTTTTCATCAGTCAAATACTAATTCTGAAACAAAAGGGCATCTTTTCATTTTCAAAGATGCTGAAATAAACCCAGTGTAAGGCAGCAGAAGGACACAGTAGAAGCCCCTACAAAGCAGGTGTATGTCAATAAAAACAGTCACAGACATTTTCTGTACACCATTCCTTTAATAGAATGCTTGTCATGTTTGTTTCATATTCTTCTTTGTTGAAATAGCAAGTCAATATTTAAACTATGTCCATATATGTGTGTTGCCATTTAATTATGTCAGAAAAGGTGAGGACAAAATGAGACATACTTTGAGTGGAAAATGGAGATACTCTTAGTAAAATATAAATAAACATGCCCACTATAGACAGAGCCTTCAAGGATATCACTTAACCATTCCCACCTCCAGGGGAAAAAGTCAGATTTTACCTGTCAAAAGCTTAATAAAACATGGGGCTAACGAATCAAAGTGCCTCTATTCCTAATTGTTTTGTTCAATAGAGAGATCAAGGAAGCTGTGCCCCATGGGACTGAAAAGAGGCAGCTGCCTGAATCACAGCCTTCCCCAGAGTTTCCAGCTCCAGCAAATGCTGGGACACCTTGTGTGACAGGACCTCATTGCTCTCTGCCACCAGGAGAAGCCTGGGTAGGGGCAGCACTTCTGAGGAGAGGGCAGAGTCTGTGCCTCAGGCTTCACACGTTGTAGTGCCAACCCTAAAGAAGTGCCATGGGCTGCAGGAGATGGTAACAGGGTGGGTTGTGGCTGGAGAAGTCACAGTTCAGAGGCCTCAGTGTCACAGCTCCAGAGAGATGCTCAGCTGGAAAAGCCTGCTTGAGCAGGGAAGCAGCTGGGACACACAGGTTCTTTACATCTGCCTCTGTGCACAGAGCTGATTCCAAAGGCTGCTTCCCAGGAGGAGTGTACAGTGAGAGCTCCACGTAGGTCAGTGTGTGATGTTCCTGGGATTTCTCTCTGGGGCATTTCAACAGGAGTGTAGGCAGCAACTTCAGGTACAGGCTCAGGTACAGGGCAAATCCAGAGAGGGATGAACACAGCTGCAGGGCACTGAGCAGTGCTGGCAATCAGCTCTCTCCCTCCCACGGCCTTACTCTACACTTGCTTCCTACTAACAAAGAAACAAAGATTCAGTTTGTATTTTTAGTGATATAGCAGAAGAAACTATTGAAGGGGTGGAATCATTACATAAAACAATATGATTTTAGAATGAAAATACAACTTTATCCAAGGTTTGGATTCTATGTAAACCAACAGAAACTTTTAAAAGAATGATAGGGTAAAATCAATATTGATTATTAGGAGTAAAAGTGCTATAATTGAGGCCATAAAACCTTTTAAGATCCAACTAAAATTTTCCAGTAAAGCTACAATAAATTATTCCTAAAGAAGTAGAATATTTGCATGGAATTCAATGTCATTATATCAGAGCCTGTTAAATAAAAAAAAAGACTATTACTGATTCTGCCATGAAGGCTATTATGAGAGGAGGATTAGTGTAGTTATTTTGGCAAGTTACCTTTTCCTACTAATATTTCATTGCATTCTACAAAAGTCCACGTTTAAAATCTCTACATGCTTTTAAGATCTCACTTTTCATTATTGCTTGTTTTTCTGCTTCTCAGAGCTTTCAAATCTGACATATTAGCTCTCTTATTATAGCTCAGCAAGAGCAAGCCCTTTTAATTTATGGAGGGCCCTAATTTTTATAATCTGATATCAGAACAGGCTGTAAATCTTTTTAATGATAAAATAAATGGAAGTCTAACATGGCATTTTTGTCATCACTTCTTTAATAGTTTCTCTCTAGTTTTTCAGATTTGTGATTAGTAGAATTATGCAAAGAAATAAAATCAAATAATATTGTGAATCTACAATTACCATGTTTGGGAGATGAGTCACTCATGCATTATTCGTTTTACCCCAAAATAACTTGAAGGTCATGGATTTAGCTCCTTGCATAGCTGATTTTTTCTTGTTCAGTGGAAATACATCCCAGAACTTTTAACTGTTACCAAGTAAGGAAGTAGTCATAACTACATCAGCTTATACCTGACACTTACATGCAGCCAGAAGGGTTTGATTGCTTACACAAACACAGACTTTTAAATTATGCTTCCTTCAGAATCAGATACTGCAAAATCAGGCCTTCCAGACTTGGAGGGAAGTGGAACCTACAGGTATCACAGACTCACAGGTCAGTGGTACCTGTAGGTTTACCGATGAAAATGAAGACTTCACTTTTAAACTAGAAAGCTCTGTGCTGCCTGAAATCCAAATGTCTGAAAAACTGCTTCTCCTCCCCTTGTGCTGTAAGATCAGTAAAAGTTCCTCTGTACAAAGAGGCACCAGGCTGAGCCAACCATGGCTTCTAAACCTGCACTTCTGTGAAATAGTTTGGTTCTGATGGGCTGCATAGCACAGGGCAAAGCTATGCTCCTCTGGGTGAACTGTTGATGCTGTTAGAGGAACTGTTGGTTTAGTGGCCAAGATTTATCCTTCTTTGGTGGGATGTGCTTAGGAATACTGTTTGATGCAGGCTTTCTCTTGTTACAGTATATACACCATGTGATTAATATTTACATTAGCTTTGGTGAATTCCACTGTGCAAGGGTAATTATCACAGTGGTTGTTTTATGTTGCATTAAACTTCAGATGCACAGGACTTCTGTGAAGAAGCATATTAGTCTGATGTGTGTGTACCCAGCCCTGGATGGGAGGAATTTCCTTTAGGTTCTGACAGAGTGCTCAGAGTGCTGAGCTACTTTATGTTGGTATTAGCACTCTGCATCTCATGGGTGCCTCTGCTTGTGTCAAAGAGCGAATTAGCCATACCATAATATGCCATGGACACTGGTGTGGCCTCACAACAAAGATACTGTAGGAGAGCTACCTCACAGCACCCCCAGAAAATCCTCCCCCTGAATGGTGCTCTCTGCCCAGAGGGCAGCAGCCACCCTATGGTATGAGCCTGCTCTCTTGGGGATGAGCAGCAGTTCCCAAGATGTGTGAGGCAATGGAGGATGGAGGTGTTCACCACTGTGCAGGGACAGGCTCCTGTAGGATCATCTGTTGGACTGAACTGTGACATTTGGGAGAGAAAGGTTTTGTCTGAATGCAGGGCCTTGCTGCAGATGGATCTGTACATGGACGTTTCTCACCACAGCATGCCAAGAGCATGGAATTTTCACATTGAGTTCTTGTGGTTTCACACCACAAGGTTTGAGCCTAACATGGTTCAGGAAAAGAGTCAGGATGGGAAACTGGTGGGTGGGTTTCATTCAATTAATTGGTGGCAAGACAGCCTTCTGCTCTGCAGCTCCCACCATCTGGAACAGTCTTTCTTTATCTCTCTACCTCATTGACTCTCAATCTGATTTCAAATCTCAGCTGAAAACATCTCTCTTCTGTGCATTATACCCTGTAATTTCTTTCCTGTTATTATTTCTTTTTTATCTCTAACATGTTTTCAGATGGAATATGAGTTACCACACAACATTAAGTGATGCAGCACCGTTACTCTAATCTGCATCAGGCCAGGCAGCAGCAGAGAACATTTTTCCCACTAGAATATAAATAGATTTTAAATACCCAGATGTATGTCAATTGTGTCACTTAATATGTACATTTCAATTGTTGTTTTAATGAATGATTTTGTGGGAGGTTTTATTACTTTTACTTCCAGTGTGGTCTCTTTCCTCAAAAAGCTGCCTTAAAAATTAAGACCATTCTGACTGTTAAGCACTCCAAACACTGCTGGATTTTTGCATCTCTTGTTCATGACAGTGTATCTCTACTACAATGAAAAATATCACTGTAAGTCATGAGCACGTGCCAAAATAGCATTGACCTGACCACTTAGGTTGCTCAAACTGTAAACATTGTTGGCTTCAGCACTCAGTGTAAAGGTACCCTTACAAAGAGGGTTGAATGATGTAGGTGTTGATGATGATGGCACTTGCATGCTGCAGAACTTTTCAACCAGAACACATGGGTATGGGATGTGGGTAAAGGAAGGAGGTGAAAACAAGTATTCACATTGTGCCTTGTAATAAATCAACTGTCTCACATTAAATCAGGGTATTGGTGGAAAGGGAATGAGCACTAAAACTGCAATAAACTTTATCAATCCAGTATTAAAAAGCAAGGACCCACATCAGAGAACAGTCTGTTACTGTCCAGACAGGCCAGTTTTTGAATGGCAGTCATCTGAGTGCCTAACAGGCATCATTCTGATGAGGATTTGATGTTATGACTCTGTGAAAGAGTCAGAGCAGCAAGTTTATAGGGATAAGTGACATTTTATAAAAGTGACTGTCATCACTGAGAAAAAAAGACACTTGAACTTTGGAGTGTATGAAACTTGCTTCTGGCCTGAAATAGAAACTGTAAATGTCAAAGGGCAATAGCTCATACCATCCCCAGATGGCTGCTTTCTTGGAAGACTAATGGTCTCTCAAGAGACTAGCAGTACAGGGACTACAGAATGGAGATGTCTTCATGGGTTTCCTTTTCCCTTGGTCATGGCTCTCTCTTCCCTATGTGACAAGATATGATGATTTTCTGTGACTCATAGGTAGGCAGGGAGTGTTCACCACTGCCCTTGTGTATTTCAGACCTGCCACACAACTGGACCATTCAGTTTGAGCTAAGGTGTTCCACCTTGGAAGCAAGGACAGAATTTGATGGTCTCTTCAACAACATCAGTGATAATAAGATTTAAAGAAAGTGCATGTGCAAACCCCCCTGGCTGCTTTGTCTCTGAGAGATAATGGTAATTTCTAGGAAGACCTTCTTTGAAAGTGTCAAGGTATATGAGCTTATTGCTAAATGGGCTGTGAACAGATGTTAGGACATTTTCTTATTTCTGTATAAAGTAGTCTTTGTGTGAGACCTATGAATGTGCTTCCTAATCTGGGATTGTCCCAAGCAGTTCGGGACATGTGGTGGAGTAATGTGGAGTGAACCAAAATCACTGATCATAAACCATCTTGAAAAGAAAAATATGTGTGTTTACTGCCAGAGATCACTGAGAGTAAAAACCTGTTTTAAATCAAGAACTGGAGCCATTTCAATTCCTTAAGCTAGCTCTGGTTTAGCCTGGAAGTTAGCCCCGCTGTTAAATCTAAAGCATCAGATTTAGCCCTCTGTAAAAGCAAAGTAGCATAATAATTGAAGTGTAATCTTCTTTAAGTACTTTTTAAACATGGGCATTGACACTGGAGGATTATACATTTTATGCCATATATTTATTTGCTGAATAAGTTCTTGTAACAAGCTAATAGCAGTTGGGGGCCCAAGCCTATCAGATTTTACACATTCCCCACTCTATTTGAGTTGGATCAAATTGGAATTGAGGACTCTACCTTGCTAAAGTTCATAGTCCATTTGCTGCAATTTTCTTCTCTACTGTTCTCTTGAACCTTTTATCTGCAGAAGGTAAAAAAAGGACCTCAACAGAGAGATGGTCACCTTTGAAGTACAGTCATCTTGGATGAGAGCTCTTCTTTTAAATATTTGCTCTGTGAACTCTTCAATTATTTCTAAGCACATAATTTAGATCTCCATATAGAAGCTAGTGGCTTTCTGAGAATATTATACACAAATCTGTTAATTACCCTCCTGATCATGCCCAATCAAGAAGACATTGCAAGTTGTATTTTAGGGAGCATTATTTTAGTACTATTTTGTCATGATTGGTCATTTCCTAATACTTAGAAGCTTCAGTCAATAACTGTGGGGATATGTCTGCTGTGAAGAGACATCTGTTTACTCAATAGATCTTTTTATTTAATTTTTAATAGAGCTTTTCTAATTTGGCTTGACCATTTGTTGTTAATGTATTTAGAATGATTACAGTAGCTATAATTCATATCTAATGATTTTTCTACATCTATAAATATTATTTATTAAAAGATAAAAATTCAATACTTCTTGTAGCAGCCATTACAAAAATCCCAGCTATTGCAAAATGAAATAAATACATTTCACACCTCTACTGCAACAGATCAAAAAGATAAAACTAAAGAAGCAGTTCTGAACCACCTAATTTATATTGTCCAACTATTCAAATAATAGAGAGTAGAACTTGGACCCCACTGTACTCTATTGTATGTGGTTAAATTTCTGCACTGCATATTGAAAAAAAAAAAAAAAAGTTAAATTTTAGCAGTTTGTTTTAAAAAAAACTGTAAAAGTGAAGCTGATTTTATTGGTTTTAGAAAACAATTTAAGATAGAAAGAACCAGATTCTGGTGTCAACTTGCCTGCTGTAGTTCAGTGACTAGACAAATGGTCTATAAGAATGTATGGGATGAATTCTGCTGCCAATTTGTGCACTTGGAGTAATTCTAAGGAAGTTATTGCAATTTAAAACTGCAAATAAATATAGGCTCAAAATCAATTTCTTCACTTACCTGCCAAAATTGAGTTCAGGGTTCAACATACACAGCACTTCTTCCATCTAAAGAATTCATAGCACTTTGCAGAGGTGAATTAATATTACTCCCACTTAAAAAGCTGCAAGAATAAGACAGACAAGTGTGTTGGACAGAATCCGTGGCAGATTGGGTTAGAGACTGAAGATGGTGTTTTTTCAGATTTGTTGCCTCACTCCTGTACTTCGGTTCTGAAGAAATGCTGGAAAGATTAGGAAGAAATGCCTATAATACAGAGATAATATCCTTCCTCTCCTTCCTCTCCTTCTTCCCTTCCCTTCCCTTCCCTTCCCTTCCCTTCCCTTCCCTTCCCTTCCCTTCCCTTCCCTTCCCTTCCCTTCCCTTCCCTTCCCTTCCCTTCCCTTCCCTTCCCTTCCCTTCCCTTCCCTTCCCTTCCCTTCCCTTCCCTTCCCTTCCCTTCCCTTCCCTTCCCTTCCCTTCCCTTCCCTTCCCTTCCCTTCCCTTCCCTTCCCTTCCCTTCCCTTCCCTTCCCTTCCCTTCCCTTCCCTTCCCTTCCCTTCCCTTCCCTTCCCTTCCCTTCCCTTCCCTTCCCTTCCCTTCCCTTCCCTTCCCTTCCCTTCCCTTCCCTTCCCTTCCCTTCCCTTCCCTTCCCTTCCCTTCCCTTCCCTTCCCTTCCCTTCCCTTCCCTTCCCTTCCCTTCCCTTCCCTTCCCTTCCCTTCCCTTCCCTTCCCTTCCCTTCCCTTCCCTTCCCTCCCCTCCCCTCCCCTCCCCTCCCCTCCCCTCCCCTCCCCTCCCCTCCCCTCCCCTCCCATGTTTTTTTAAAATTAATTTTTTACAACAGGAGGATAAGTCTGTGCTTTATCCAACCAAGTAACTTTTTGGTTTATAGATAATCCACCCCAGTAGTTATCCCCGGGTGCTGAGCTTACAGATTCTAGCTGGCCAATGATGAACTACAGCCCAGTTTGGTAGTGTTTGGTAGTCATTGCTAGGCAGTATGCAGGTAAATTTCATTTTTCCCTGAGTGAAGTTGCACTCCTGTGCCCTGGTTTGTCAGCAGGCAGCTTCATGGGAGCCTGTTTGCTGGGGGCTGATGGAGAGTCCAGTGGGGGATGCTATGTCTCTCTGTGTGAGTCCCACAGTTTCTCCCCAGGATGTGGTCAGTCTCTTCTAAGAACTGTCGGGAAGGGCAGTCTCACAGTGGTTTCACCCTGTAAAGTACATTTCCTTACAACAGACTGGTTCTTGGGTGGCAATTTCTCCATCCTCTGTGACATTTTAGTTGGTAGATCTAAGACATTCCTCTCCTGTTTTTTAAATCCCCAAGCTGCCAGCAGTGGCTGAGGCAAGCAGTGGTCCCTCTAAAGCACCAGTCAGTTGTGCTGACTCCATCTATCAAGAGATCAACCAGTACTAAGGTATAAAGCACAGCTTTACAAGATGAGCAGTTCTTGGAAATTAGTAGCACAGTTCCATATATCAATACCAGCCCACATGACAACATGAAGTATCTTTTACTTTCAGTAACTTCACTTGCTATTTTTCTGTATTAGTTAAGCTTTTCCAGTAGGGTGCTAGTTTGATTATTCCCATATTAAAATGGACATATACAGAGATTATTCTAATCTATATTAAATGAAGGTGTAAGGCTAACTGCACAGTTTCTGGACATTGGTAGTTATGCTGTAGGGCAACAACTCAGGGAAATTCATAACGACTCACACAATATATGTGCAATAAAAAAAGATCTCTTTTTTTCAATCAAGCCTCAGGAAACCCCACCTGCCCTGACTCGAAGTCACCTCTTAGCCTCACAGGTATTCAGATAGCTTTAGTCTGCATTCAATGGTTGACTGTCTGAGGGAAATAGAATTTCCCTTCTATTTTAATGCACACTAACAGATGCACTTAAAAACATTGCCTGAGAGCTACTTGCCTTACACATGGAAAAACAAAAACACATCCCTGGTATTTCTGAAATTACACCAAAATTATTAATCAATAATATTAACAACAACAACCTTGTACATGACCAATTGGTTAAGCCATTCTTGCTTAATGTGTTCTATCAATGTGTGACACACAGTAGGAACAAGACACTAAAGATGTCTGAAGACTGCTTTAGGCTGGTGGATGAACACTAAATAGATCTAGGCAGAGGAAAGGCAGAAGAGCAAGCAAGGAAGAAAGAGGAGAGAGGCGTGATAGGGCCACAAGGAGTAACAGCAGAGTCTGTGACAGTGCAAGTTCACAGCTCTGCAAAAAGGGCTGAAAGAGGAACATTCCTTGGATGTTTTCACTTTTTCAGCCATGCTCACATCCTTTTGCATTTTCTCCCTGGAATCATTTTTGTGTTTGATTTGCCTTGACGTGAGGACAGCTGTGTGTGCCAAGCCTCAGAGAAACTTTGTGATTACCTCACTCTGGAAGTCAGGGAAAGGATTAGAATTATACAACAGTGCTGCTAAAGCCAAATACAGAGATTAGTTTCCTGCCAATATTAATCCACAAATTGAAACATTCTGGAAAATTTGCTAAGTCATTACTAGAGATAAATCTGACTATCTGAAGTCTAAACAGCCTATGGAACAGTGACAGAGGGAAAGATTTTGGTTTGTTCCCTCCTCTGAAATGGGGAAACAGAACGTGGAAATAATCAATCCAAAAGTGGTGAGAAAAGGAAATAATTTCAGAGCTAAAACCACACAACAGATTTAATATTGACATCTAATGAAGGTGTTAATTTGAAGTATGCAACTTTAAAAAAAAAAAATTAAATAGCCTGGTTGCAAAACCATAGAAGAAGTGAGAGGCAAGATAAAATTCTGTGACGCTTTTCATTATCTCGATTTTTGCCTTTAAACTTGATGTAGACCAAAAAAACAATGGAGAATGGAGGGTTTGTTGTTTTGCTAAGGAAGTTATCTGATGTTATCTTTTGCAATCCTAAGAAAATCAAAGTTGATTTTGTTTCACTATTGTTTGTTGCAAGGTTTGTGAAATAATATAATGAATCTCTAGACAATAACTAATTATTACTGATTACTAAGAAATAAGTCAACAAAGATATTTTCCTGTTTACATTCTTATCAGACTGTATCAAGACCATCTGCATTTTCGAGTCCTTTATCCCAAGGGATAAATGATTTGTGTTGTTCATTGAGTATACACATGCAAACTTGTCATTTGGATTTGATGCACATTACCAACCAAGAGCTACAGAACTTAAACAGGAAAAAGAGCATAAATATAGAGAAAGGAAAGCTTAAACATACCATCACAGCAGATAGAAAAGTAAATATTTAAGTTAAAGGATTCTGCAAAACTATTGCTCTGATTGTACAGCATAGTGTTCATACTCAGAAACTGCTTGAGATATTACTTCTCTTTGCTGCTGATCTTTTTGCAGGTGTCCACCCCAAGAGTGAATGTGTGTGTGTTTGTGCACACGTGTGCCTGTGTGCATTCATGTGAGACAAGTGCTTTGCTCAACTCTGGCCCACACTGAAGAATTCAGGTCTGGATTTGGGAAGGGAATTAATAGCAATATAAACAGGACTTTGGCAGTTTCAGAATGTGCTGATGTCTGAAGACTCAAAACTGTCAAACATCAATAAGTCTCCTTTTTGTGCCCCCCATTGCCATCAGCAAGCAGACTGCTCTCAGTTCCACTCTCTCACTCTCCAGTCCTGCAGAACCTGCTCTTTGCTAGATCTTTTGACATAACTGGAAGTTTGGTCTTCTCAGCAGGCTAGGATTCTCAAACTCCAAGCTCAATTCCTCTCTGCTACTGTTTTCACATCCCATGCCTTTGCCTTTGCTCTCACATATTGCTGGAGTGATGCTGAGAGTATTTTCTGGTGCAGCTCTAGGGCTTGCGGTTTTTTCTTCCTTTTTCCTGATTTTCCTGGCTTCAGAAACGGATGGCTCAGGAAAGGGCGAGGCGTGCTGGAGGACAGATTTGTGGGAGGACAGGTTTCCTAGCAAAGGCAGTCAGAGCTACGGGGGGACAAACCTTGCCCCACTTTACACCAAGCAGGAGCTGCACCTTCCCTGAGCATGGAGGAATCTCCCTGGTCCCCCTTCACCTTTGGAAATGACCTCCTATTCTGCAAGTCAGCAGAGGGCCCAGCCTTTGCTCTCCAAAAGGCACTGCAAAATAGTTTTCAAGTACTACACTGTTCCCCTTGCATGAGTCAGAAGTGTAAGAGGCCACTGAAGGTTACTAATTTTTCCTGTAATTTCTTTTTGCTCTGTGTATGACTTTACTGTGATCTTTTGTTTTATGGCTACATTTTAAATTTTTCAAAGTCTCCTAGCATAATAGGATCTGCCATCTTTTGGCACTACCCAGCACAAAATAGTAGTCAATAAACCACTCTGACTGGACTGGAGTCTGTCTGTACACATGCTTTTATATGACACTCCTCTGTGCCTGTGGGGATGCAATCATGGCTCTCTAGGAGCCAGCAGAAACGACTTGTATCTGCTGATCTTTGATTTGATGGCAATTTTTGCCTGTTTCATGAAATCACACTGTCTATGAAGCTTGGCTATGAAATGGCTGTGTCTTTTCACCTTCATAGTGCCCTTAATACAAGAATTATTCTTGGGTTGTGCCTTTCGTGAGCTACATTATGTTAAAAACACAGCTGATTCAAAATGGAGTGAAATACCCTTTTTAGCTGGTGGATCAATATGGCTCAGTTGAGTAAAAATCCTTGGAGGGCTAGTGGGAGATTATGTGTCCTGAAGAAGTAACAGGCTTCCTTGTGGCAGTGAGAGCTAGTGTGCTGATCACTGCAGAGGCTTGATTAATGGAGTGATTAAAGCAGCAGAGTTAGTGCTCTGGCAGCTGGGGCATAGGAAATGGGCATGGAAACTACTGGGAGAGGGGAAATACACAGCTCCAGAATCACAGGGCTGACTTGCCCTAGCAAACACTTTGATGTTGTAGGTGGGGAAGGATGAAACACATCAGGCAAAAAGAAAAAAATGCCCCCCTCCCCCTTCCTCCTTCCCCCTTCCCCCCTTCCCAGCCTTATGCTTACAAGGGAAAGCCCCTGCCTTTGGCTCACTTAGCAGAAGGCAATAAAGCTTCCTATTATGAGGCTTTCTCTGATGTATCATAACTGGTCTCAGGCTCCAGAAATCTGATCCCTCAGAACAAAATTTACAGTAGATGTTAATAGAGACTCCAGCCCAGCAATACTATGAACAAGGCCCTGCATGGGCCCAGGAAAACTTAAAATTCAGTCATATGCTTTATTCTTCATCTTTCCTGACCTGTTTCTTTTTCCTAGGCTGCTCTGCTTTTAAACAGAGGTGAGCCAAACTCAGACTACTTGTGTTCAAGGAATTAATTCCCCCAAAGCTACAGGCTGAGAGCCAACTTCTTTTTTTGGGTCCTTTGCAATGGCAACAAATCTATGTGTGCTTGTTTGAGTTGGTCCTATTAAAGATAAGGATGATCTGCGGGGCTGGAACCTGCATCTGGAGTCAAAATTCCCAAGACTCAAAGGGTTTAGATCAGATGTCTGGGAATGGAGCCCTTGTTGTTCACTTTAGACATATGATCTAAAAAAACTTCAAACTTGTAGCTCTTTTCAGATTATCTTCAGCTGTGAGAGGCCTGGAGATTCATATTCTTGGCTTACCAGTATGACTTTTCTTTCTGTGCCTCCCATCACCACAGTTGATTAGAAATACCTTCTTTATTAACTTTCAGCTCCTGCTTCATGCATGAAGGTTAATAGCTGAGAATATCCTTAGAGAAGGTACCTTGTATTTAACAGATAAAGACTAGGATGGGGCACGAAAAGGGGAATAAAATTCTCCCTCAGTCCGCTAGAGGGAATCTCCCTCCGAGTAGAGCTGAAAGCCTCGGCCCAGCCCCTGGCGTAGCGTGCAGGGCTCCCCTGGGTCACACAGCCTCTCCCTCCTCCTGCTACCCTCAGTGAGCTCCCATTTCTAATTTAGTAACCACAACAAAAACATCAAAATTCTATAATGGCTTTCCTGGAGAAAGATAGGAAAATTAGCACCCAAGAACAATATGCATCTGAAATAGCTAGACCTTTAAACAATAGATAAATGTCCACTAGACAATGGCATTTAAATATATAACCTGGATTAACAAATTTAAGTCCCATAATTTTGTATCCCTGGTATATTGCTTATGGTATTTTTGGGTTACAAACATTGATATGAAGCAGATAGTTCGTGTGCATTATGTGGGAAGCATTTACATTATATATAATGCATAAAGAAATCTACACAGCCTTCAGCACGCCAGCTGTTTCTGTTTATGACACTGAGTTATTCATGAAATCCAGGAAGACATTTTGTAGTAAAATATGCTACCTGCTTGCTTCTAAATGTCTGGAGCTGTCTGTCCATCTTCCTAAATAATTAAGGGAGCAATGTGAAATTAAGCATCATGTTTCAATTCACCTTTTCCCTTCATCAATCCTTTCTTGTAAGAGGAGCCAGGAACTAGAGAAAAATATGACTCACAGGGGCTGTTTAGGTGTTGCTGTCATATGTACAAAAGTAAAGAGAATGATAATATGCCTTTCCTGTCTGTAATAGTGTTCACTGTAGCAAACCTTTCTGCTTGTTACAGTAGAGTAAATGGGGTGTTTAATTTGGGATTGAGTGTAGTCTGGAGTCAAGGTGCAGCAGTTTTATTACAGAATACAATTTTATTGGAGACTGAAGATTTAAATTCCACCATACATACAATATATATGCACGGAAGTTCTGCTTTGCAGATACAGGCTAGTACACACACACACAGAGTTCTTGTATGTTAAACACAAGCTTTGATTTTTGATTTTATGTAACCACGGGATTATGCCATATTTCTGCATTTTCTAGTGCACTGTGAAGCCTCGTTAGAATGCAGGCTCCTCCAGCCATCAAGGAAAGAAAATACACACACGCATTCAAAAGGAGCAAGTGCTATTTTTCATTTCCTCTTTAGATTTTTGACAGTACCCGCAATGTCTCCAGTTCATGACCCTCAGAAAGAAGCTTTTTGGTTTGGAAAATATTTTCTTTGTTCAGCGTTTTTTTCCCAGCAAACATATCATACCCTGCTCCCTTCCCCCAGAAAGGTGCTTGGATCATGTAATCGTTTCTCCTTTATTTAGTTTAAATCTTAAGACAGAAGACTTTCAATAGAACGATTTTCTGGCAAGGCCACCATATGATGTGTATATTTGGAAATCAAATTATTTAGAATTATGACCATGTCATCAAAATAAGCCATTTTGAAATGCACTGCTAGCTCTCCAAACAGATTGTATGGGGAAAATTGGATAACACTTGGCTTGAGCGCTTAGAAGCCAGTAAAATCAAAACACTAGGGACCGTTTCATTTCATTTTCCTCCAAAGAGGAGAGCCCCTCCGGCCGCGCGGGGGCTGCGGGACCCGCGGGAGCCGCTCCCGGCCCGGCCCCGCGCCCGGCCCGCCGCCAGGTGGAGCCCGCAGTGTAGGGACATCTGCCCGCTCCTTTTTCCCAAGGATTCCGAGATAAATAACAGCCGAGCGGGGATCCTGGCGCAGACAGGATATTTAACACCCGCAGATCAAAAAACGTAAAGCTTTTACCTACCCCGGTACAATAAACCTGGCTTTAAGAGCCTTGTTATTCCTAGATTTAATAGCTTAGTCATTTCTTTTTTTCTATTTACAACCTTTGCAAACCAAAGAGAGAAAAATAATATTGTTGTGCAGACTATAAATACTGTTGCCGTGAATCTATTTTATCTGGGGAGAAAGTACACATAGATTCTCAGCTGGCAGTGTATTTGTGTCTCATCCGTGGTAACTGGCACACTGTCAGGCTGCTCTCTCTAACGTGCCACGGCGGCTGCGTACCTTGCTGAAAGGAAATGATTTCTTCCCAGGCAAAGGAGGATCCTCATCCTGCTAGGGGCAATCACACGCAATTTCCATTTCGTTAACATTTTCGCAACCCTCTTTTTTTGGAGCTCTCTGATAGCTAGCTAGTGGTAGCCAAGGTCACTGCCTGCTTTGGCTGCTGTTTTGCCAGCAACATATTTACGCTGCAGTGTTGAATAAACTGTATCCAACTTTTTTTTTTTTTTTTAAGGAAAAAAATTAGGCTGGACACAACTCTTATGAAAGACCGATACTGACAGTCAAGTATTAATTCTTTTATTCGCATGTGCACATAGCTTTAGAATGAGCTTATGCCTAGATCTTGCCAATGACCTCAACCTTGATCTGGAGGGACCATTTATTCACGAGCAAAACATTCATTCTCCTTACAAACTGGTCCTGAGACCGCTGCCTGTGTGACATTTGGTCCTCTATTAATAAACACAAGACACAAAATTACTGTGATTTTGTCCTCTTACCATTTGGGGTTGTATGTCATGCACACAAGCACTATGGCTACTCCTGAGAAACTTTAAATTAAAAATTAGCATTTAGTGGCTTTGTAGATCTCACAGAGGAATTCCGAGCAATCCGGCGGCGACCGAGGGCGGTGAAAGCACAGGGAATCAGGCACAAAGGCGAGCCTGGCGAGAGAGGACGGCCTTTTTTAGCCTTTTTTAGCCAGGGCGAGGGCATTTCTCATGACCGCACGACGAGCGTGCACAATGAGTGTAACGCAGGTCCCTGCTCATCAAAATCATAGAGCCACCATTTTGCAGCCCCCATGCAAGAGCGAGAAAATGGAGGTTCAGAACAACTAACACACCCACCTCAGCGCCGAGTTCCTCTGCTCACTCAACAGCCCTGCTCTTTTTTTAATTATTCTGAAATGGCAATAGATTTTAGATTAGGAATGAGACAGGAAATGAGAGGAAAATCCTATGTGCATCTGGAAAACACACAGTATAAAAATTAACTCAAAGCTCAAAGAAAACAATGTATGTATACATGTGAAAGCAGTCTCCACATGAATTTTCTAATAACTGTAAGATGTATCTTCATCCTAAATCATGCAACTTTAAGAAGATTTAACACAATAGGTACTGTTGTATTGCTGCTGAAAGTAATGAAGTATTTTTTTAAATAAAATCGTACAGCAGAAGTAATTACATTCAACTCTGAGCAGGAATTAGCTTGGCACGGCAAATGATGAACCTTGCTTTATAAGAAGGGGACTTTTTAATATGATGATTTGGCAATTTGGAGGGATGGTTACTTTCATTTTAACAGGCCTCTGCTTAGTGTATGTCTCCCTAGGGATGTAATGAAGGTTAACAACTTACACGTGGGGAGAAGGGATTTTAGTGATTAGGGAAATTGCAGGCTCCAGTTTATGTGAGCATGTATGTGACAGGGAGAGAGAGATTCCTCCTCATTTCAGACATTGCTGCACAAAAGGCACATAAATGTGAAACTTTTCCAGGGAAAACCCATAAGTAACGTAGATAGTAGTTCACCAGGGGCTGAACTGAATGGCAAATATGGCTTCAGATGGGGTCAAAACAGAGAGGGCTAGTTCACTTCCAGCAGTGCATCAGCATGGTCTATCCTACCAAAAGTCTTGCTTTCACAAAACAGTGAAGATCGTGTATTGGGCTCAAGAAATCATGACTGGCAACTCAGAAGAGCTGGACTTAACCTCTTTCTTTTCTGTACTTCAGGAACATTTTTTCCCTGAACTTCCTATGTACTTCATGTGAACTGAATTTAGATCTTGGAAGAAATTCCAGCTGAATTTTTCACTGCAATGTTTTATTTTATAAGATTTGTTATTAAATTACTTTAAAATTGATTTGGTATTAAACAGCAAATCAGAACTCTTCTTTCAACCAAAACCAGCTGTCCACTTACATTTCTGTGCATTCTTGACCCAGTGTGACAATTACCAGGGGAAAAACATCCCTTTACAATATTGAATGCAGTCCTGCGCCTGGACATTCAACAATATTCATTGGCTTGTATAATTTAAACAAGAGCAGTTTGTTAGCCTAATAAATACAAGATTTGGGCTGAGAAATAAAGGTGCTGTCAATAATCCTTTAGCCGGATAATAGAAAGGGGATTATGTGATTATTCTGTCAAAAAATTAGGTTTCATGCTTTTAATTGGCATCATATCCTGTCATGAGTCTGTAGGGTTTAAATCACAGTCCACCAAGTTAGAGTGAGAAGGAAACCTAATAGTAAATCCTTTCATCCCAGAGCCTGTAGAGTTTTTATGTGAAGTCCTAATTTCTGTTAAAATACTTCCAAAGAAAGACAACAGGAAACAGTAAACATGGCAACACCACAAATATATTTCTGACTATTTCTGTCAGCGTTCAAAGAATAAGTTGTATGGCCTGGAAAGGAAACTGCTGTATCATTAAAACCCAAGTAGGCTCAAACAGCCACCCTTTTGTAAAATGGCCCCCCTCCCCACCATCTCTCATAAATCTTCAAACTCAGCTAAAGTCATGGATTGACTTTGCCTCTTGCAGTAATGGCTTGAAACTGTTGTGCATCACAGCTCTGCGTTCAAAGGGAATCAGGAGTGTTTAAAAACAACTTCTGGTGCAGGATGCAATTATAACTGACAGCCAGATGTCTGCCCTGTCTGGTACAGCAAGCCTAGGAGAGATTGCAAATGGTCTCAAGACCTTTGGATCTAAACAGTGCATCCGAGTGAGTGATACACAGATAAACAACAATACCACAAATCACTGACACCAGCCGAGGGGTTGCTGTTACTGATAAAGATTTTAGATGTCAGGAAGAGGTTGACCCTTCCACCCTGTCCTCTCTTATTTTTAACTGCACCAAAACCAAAGTATGTTAGTGGAAAAAGTCTCAGCCCATGGAGGGTGTTTATATATCCACTGCCAGAAGTTCACCTTGTGAGGAAAGTCCCCTAAGTAATTGTTTAGTTTACAGAGGTTAACTGGACAGTAGTGAAAGATACTTTATATTTTGAGTAAATTATATGTCTGGAGCATTTGCAGAAAGTTCTGTAATACAGGGTGACCGTCCCAGGTGTATTGCCAACTAAACACATTTTTAATTGAGCACTAAAAATGGACCTTCTTCTCTCTCCAGAGTCTGAATTGATTATTATATACAAGAGATTATGGTACACAATAATCAATACAATTGATTTTTATGTACAATATTATACACATTGACATTTGATGTCAATGTATTTTTCTCACAGTACTTGTAGGAATTTTTAGATTGCTCTCTCTCTCCACACAACATCCTACTTTGTGTATCTTTTGTGGAGCATGTGCTGGGTCAGACCTACTGACTGAGTAAGCACAGGTTTATGTGGGAAGTACACAGAGAATAGTGCAAAGCTTTCAAGGAAGCAGCTCTTATCTTCCTATCTTTTACTAATATTCACTATGAGACCAACCAACTCAGAGGCTTTAGAAGTGCAAGGCTTTAATTGATTTTCCAAGGGCAGTAGA
Organism: Haemorhous mexicanus; assembly: GCF_027477595.1. Classification (NCBI taxonomy): domain Eukaryota; kingdom Metazoa; phylum Chordata; class Aves; order Passeriformes; family Fringillidae; genus Haemorhous; species Haemorhous mexicanus. Next base: position 21,995,481 of record NC_082348.1, on the reverse strand, counting down.
CCAGGTCCTACCTGGTTCTGGTGATATTTTTAAAAGAATCTGCTGTTAAAATGACCTACAATCACCATACCATAATGTTAGGCTACAGGGAAATGGCTGAAGGGTGTTTGGATGGTAACGATTGAAGCAGTGAAGACATGTGAATAATGTGAAGAAAAAATTTAGACACTTTAAAAATAAGTATTATATTTGATATTTGATATATTTGATATGCCTTTATGACCACCTTCTTCCTGTGATATTGTTACTGTCTTTAAAATATCTGATATCTGATAACAAGTTTATCTGATTTGAATTATCTCCTGTTTTGTAGCAGGATTTTGTAAAATTTATGAAGGAAAAAAAAAAAAGAACAGAAGCTGTCCAGGAGACATCTCTTTCTTATATCCCAGTGAGAAAATTCACTGCATCACTTTATCACAGGTCTTCAGTGTGTCACAAAGACAGGTCTGTGCAATATTATTAGAATGAAAGATAAGAGACTCCATAATACAAAGATGTCATCAGTGATGGGAAAATTCCAATTTTGAAAGAGGACACCATTCCAAATATCAAGCTTGAAGGATTTAGTACCTTGAAACATTTTTCAGGTTGGTTCAATGTCATTGTGATAAAAAGGATGTCACTTAAATCACAGCAACCTGATGTGCAAAGTTGTCCTGCTGGATGAACTGCTAAAACTTTTACTCACAGAAGACTCATTTCAACCAGCCTGAAAACTGACCAGACCCCTGCACATTCCTTGGGCCAGACTGACTGCATGGCCTTTATGGTGAAGGATGACCAAAACCCATCTCTGTAGATTCTGTTCCTGCCCTGGCTGTCAGTGCTTGTCTGACTCCCATTCCCAGAGCAGGCACTGCTTGTTTGAGCATCCCCAGCTGGCACAGGCAGGGTGGTGCTCTGGGCTGGGCAGTGGGGCACCCCCAGGCACTGCTGCAGCACTGCACAGATGTGCCCCAAGTCACCTTCAGGCCAAGAGGAAAGGCCCCAGGTTTATGCTACGTACCAAGAAGCTGCTGCTTTAGTAGAAGTGTTAAAGCATTTCAAACCATAGCTTTTTTTAAGTGTGAATAAAGGCCCTAGAATTCCCCATGGAAAATAAAGAGTTACCAGGAGTGTGGATGTGAGAGGAAGGACTGTCAGGTTTGAATCTTCTCTGAAAAGCCAGATCACACAGAGGGAGGGACCTAGGGCCTAGTGGTGGCCCTATTTTGGCCAGCATTGAAGTCTGGGGAATAATTAATGAGAATGTAATATATAATAATATGCAATTCAATAAAGCCTCTGGAGTCTTCTTTAAATCAAACTAGCGCATGAACGAGTGCTGACTTTTAAGCATTCTAGTTTTTTCAAGTTTGTCATTTTAATGAAATTTGAATGGTCACACAATCCAAATCCATTTTGACATGTTGAATTTTATTTTGTTTGTAATAATTTTTAAAGTTAATGATTACTGTGTAATATTAGATATGGGACTCTTCTTGGAGACAGTCTTTATTTACATGAGAAACTTTTGAAGAGCTACTGTCAGTGTAATGTTCATTGTTTCAGCACTTCTAAATGGTATTTTAAGATCCTGGTAATTCTCATTGATAAGGGAAATACAAATATCTCCTCACCTTTGCCTTAGAGTGCATCAGGAAAGAAATGCACACAGATCAAGACGGAAAAAAAGTCTGCAAGATGTATCAGCCCTCCCTCTCCCCTGGCAAACTTCCCAGCAGTATGGCTGGGACTATGCAAGGAGACAGGAAGAAGTTCTGAGAGACCAGGGTGGGCTGCAGGCCATCTCCATAATGCTCTCTTAAAGGCAGAATTTGGGTCAAAAAGTGATGCTTGAAATGGCCCCTGTCCCCAGCCATGAGGGTAAAACACACCATGCTTTACTCAGGTGAGGGCAGATTGCTGCTGGAGATTTCATGCTGCCTTACCTGCTTAAGGGCTAATCTTGTAACCTGAGGGGAATGAATTTATCTTCCTCATTTGCTTCTCAGATCTATAAAACCTTGAAGATATTTAAACTCACCAGGATATTTTAGGCAGATAAAGGTGAAAAACAGAAGTCAGGCAGGTCCTGTGAGAACAGAGCAGCTGGAGGGACTTCCCTAGGAACCTAAATACCTTCAAGCCAAGTGCCTCAGTTTCTCCTCTGGAAAATGGTTATGAGGATAATGGTGTACTCTGCAAGCTGCAGGGTGTTGTCCTGTGAGAGAAACTAGAGCAGCACTTGGGCAGCCAGACCCTTCCCAGTGGCTCTGGGAGCACCCTTGCCATGCTTGTTATTTGTGCCAATGCTTCTCATGCAGAAGGCACAAGACAGGTACAGGGGTGTTAAATAACATAAGAGTCCCTAAACCCTAACAGGTCAGCAGGATGACTATAGAAGTTTGGTAGGACTTTCCAGTAAAAGGTAGGAAGTTCTCCAGCTGGGTTTGCTGTTTTAATTCCTCCAGCTAAGAACTGCATCTTTGATTCCTTGTAGATATTCTGAGTTGTGTGTTTTAAGGTGGTCATGTTAGACTCCATTTCTCTATTGCTACTTTACCATTAGTAAAATTGTCTCCATAAGTTTCCAGGAAAGAGACAGTAAAAGAAATGTTAACAATTTCTTGAGAAAAGGTAATGAGATAGATAGATAGATAGATAGATAGACTATAGAACTATGATATATAGTTGCATAGAGTGAAAATAAAGGAGAAGAAAAGTGGGAATAAGCTAAAATAATAGAAAGTATTAAATGATTGCATAACTACCACTCAGCTTAAGAACTTCAATGACATTGCATTATAAACAATAACTATGTTCAAGGAAATCCAAAGCTCTGTTTTGAGAACTGCAACTGCTATTCTTTATCTGGTCTCAGCCACAAAAACCATAGTCTGGAGCTACTGCTTACCTCTCAGGAAGGGTTTCTGGGCTTTCAGAATTACCACACTCATAAGAGGAAACTGAGGGAGCCAGTTTGTACTTCAGATGAGAGTTCAGAAAGTAAATCCAAGGATGTGGGTAATATTGAGTTAGATAGGAGTTTCATTGATTGAATAATCTATAGCTGCAGAAAGTACAGCTATTTTTCTACTGAGTTTCACTTATCTGACTTTCTTCTGAGGAAAGCTTTTATGGGGTACATCTATCAGATTGGACACAGAGGCACAACGCTCATCGGCGTATGTCCATTAAACTGTAATGAAACTACAATGTAGGTAGCACTGCAACTGTCTTATTTTTATATACTTTAAGTTTATATCATTATCTTCAGGTACTTTCATTCTTTAATACATCTGCAGCATACTAAACTTTGTAGCAGATAACTACAGCAAAAACAAAAAGGATAGAGTTTTGATAGGAAATGTGTGTTTTTCTCAATTGATGACCTAGGCTGGAGCTCCAGCCTCAGTCACAGGCCACAAACTCCCCAAACTTCAGGAATTGTATTAAAAATTCATAAGACAGGTTAATTAAACTCTGCTGTTATTTTCTGTCTTCCCTTGAGCTCCCTGGAGTAGCCTCACTGGAAAGATCCCATCACTTAGGCATTAGGCACTCATTTGGGACATGGCAGATGTGGACTCCAGTCTGTGCTCTAATTTACAGAGAAAGAATTGTCTTATGGTTTCCTGAATAGCAGGGGACTATGTTAATATCTAATCTATAATCTTCCTTCTCAAGTAATAGTAACCAAGGCCAGGGAATGTTTTCATCACTTTGAGGGACCCATATTTTCTTTTGATTTGGGAAATGGCAGCTTTCAACAAGCAAATGATTTGCCAACCAAAAAATAAAAAATAACAAACAGCCCTTAAAAAGTACCTACTGCTTGTTTTACCAGCAGTTTTGAAAAAGAAAAATTAAAGACCTGATTAAAGTCCCTTAACAGATTTCAATAGGGAGTGTACTTGACTTTCTGGCTTCATCATCAACCCCAAATTTGTTTCAGAAAAGTGAATGGGCTTCAGCTGCAGAAATCCCACTCTTATGCATATGAGTTCTACAGCTAAAAGAAAAATGGCTTTCACAGAACACGTCTCTTTTTTAGTTAAGGACTTTTTGGTTGAGTTTCATGCTGTTGGCATGTTGCATGTAAATAAGTTGTTAATCTACTGTTGCTTGTCCATCAGCCTACAGAACACTGTACTCCAGCTTTGTGCTTAGTAAAAAGTCATTACAAAGCTCACAGGTAACTGCCTATTAATAACTAATTAATCATGACTGCGCTTTTAGTCTCATTGTGAACAATGGCACAAGTTCCACTGGCTTGAATAGGGGTAGGGTTTGGCCTGTTAAAGTGATTAATATGTATCTTCTCACATTCACCAGGGAACCAGTAGGTTTGGCAATGCCCTGTGTGCCAAGTGTGCTGCATTTCACTGGTGCACCTGCTTGATGGGCTGCTAGGGAATGACTGAATCAGAATCAGGGGTTATCTGCAGAAATGGTCACAGATTTCTGTATCCACAGATTTCTCCCTGGACCCACGTTCTCCACATAACTTCTTCTGGCCATCCTTGGTGGAGGAGACCCACATAACTGCCCTGACAGTGCCCATTGGGGTCTGAGGGACCTCTCCAGGGGGTGGCATTGGTGCATCCTGGGGACAGGGCTGTCCTTAGTCATGCTGCTTCCTTAAATTATTCCACAAAGGTTGTTCTCTTTCAGCCAGGACTGTCTTGCCGGTCTTGCACACCTCCTGTAGGCACCAGTCCAGGTGCAGGTACTGAATCCCACCTCTCTGTTTCTGTGATGGTGGAAACTGCTTCCTCAGGCCTTTTCTGATGTTCCAGAAAAAAACTGAAGCCCCCCAGGAAAGGGTAAATTAGTTAGATGCTTCATTGATTAAATAATGTGTGGCATGTTTACGTATTTATATTCAAAGCATTTCAAAGTTTGCTCTTTCTCTCAAAAGCACAATAGCAACAACTCCTCTTCCAAATTTAAAGTTTCCAGTCCATCACTTCTTTTACCCCATCATTTCATCCTGCAGGTTTCCAGTTTGATTGCTGGTAAAGGTTTAAGAAGTTTAAATTGACCTTGACCTGCAAACATGTGATTTACAGTAGATGATATTGTTCTGGAAACACAAAACTTCTGTCCTGAAGCTAAACTGCATTTAATGATTAATATTTCTGCTCCTGGGCCAAGTTCTGGCATATTTACTAACACTGTACATTATTTTAACTCCTCCTGAAGCTCTGTTGATTTTGGAGGCACTCTTCCAAAGTGAGTCAGATTCACAATATGAATAAATATACAAACATGGGCTACTCTAATATATTGTCATGATTTTGAAGATAAAATCTTTGATCACTTCTAACCTTGTCTTCAGATCTGTTTGTAAAGTCCTTGCAAGTTATTCAAGCATATTTTAAAAATACACAGATATTGCCTGTTTTCTTAAAAAGAAATCCCTACTGGCAGTATCATGAGATATTGGAATATAATACATATGTTTGTGCTGGGAGAAAAAAAGTCCTCTTTCTGCTGTGGAAATTATGAAATATGTTCTTGTTGGAGACTTTAATGAGGTAGGGTTAAAATCACAGGGAATTACACAAGTAATTTTAATATTGTAAAAGAATATACTTCTAGTGTCCCTGTGAAGTTTGGAACAATGTGTGTTAAAGAGACCAAACTGGCCTTGAAGTGTTCCTCATACTATTGGTACCTTTTATCTTTTTTGCCATGTCTTTAGGAAAGAGCAGAGGAAGAAAAATATGAAATTGAACACAGCAAATTTAATTATAAAACAAAGCCACCCACCTTGCTGTCAGGGTCAGGAAGTATAATCGCCTCCTTTTGATGCAAGAATGAGCTTAACAACATATGTTAAATGAACAATTATTTAAAATAAAAGGAAATTGCCTTAAAAACAGCTGCAGTATCTCAGACTGTAGCACTGCAGCAGTGCAGAAAAACAGACCATTGTGGAAGGAAGGCACATGCACAAACGAGAGCACTCCTACAACCCTGTGCTGTGACAAAAGCTTTGCTTTTGACAAAAGCAAAAACCAATAATTTCACAGAGTGCTCTTAAATATCTCACTTGTATTTGATCTCAGCAGCTTATTCTGCTTTTGATTTTTTTTATATTTGTTTATTTTGGTCTTTCTTTTTTCTGTGTAATTTTTTGTTGGCTGCACGACTAAATCCTAACGCCCAAAGCCACTGTTTGCTGCACAATGGCACGATGACATTGGGTGTTTTCCAGTAAACTGTGTTTCACTGAGTGTCACAAGCACTGGAAACGCCAGAGCAAGTGTGTCAGCATTAGATGCACACCTAAGAAGAATAAAAAGAAAAGAGCTTTTTGCACCAGAATAAATCCATTTCTCTTGAAAGCACCGGGAGTCACCTGACCGAGCCCGGAGCCTCCAGGATAACACAGCACCAGCCTGCAATGGGAAAGAAATTAAGCAGGGCTGCCTCCGCCTCGCACACGCCTTTTAGCCTGTCGACGCATTGCCTGTCCGTATCCCTCACAGCGCATCTGTAGAGCCATTAAATTGGATAATCCCTCTGGCCTTTGATACATTTCTGGACATGATTATTTCATTACTCGCAGTATATCAGTAGGATCATAATAAAAAGGACTTCTGACAACCTGCCAAGAGTTTTGTGGCCTTGTAAACACAAAAGTGCTCTAATAAAATTTTATTAAGTGTTAAAAAGTCATAAAAAGTGAAATAACATAAACTACAAAATTTACTGTCCTCAGCAAATGCTGAAAATATCGTCCATAGTAAAATTAAATTAGCATGTAATAGCGCAGCAGCGTGGAGTGGGCTTGAAAGAGGATCCAGGAGAAAAAAAAATGGTGGTGGGGGGGGAGGCGGGAAAAGAAAAAAAAAGAAAGATTGCACTTGAACTGCGTACGGGTCACGGGGGGTTCGTTTATGGCGATCCCCGCGTGTTCCCGGCGGGCCGCGGGGACGGCGGCGCGGGGCGCGGCGCGCCGCCAGGCGGCGCTGTGGGAGCGGGAATGTGCCGGGCTCCGCGCCGCGACCCCCGCGGGCCGCCGGGAGCGCCCCCCGCCCCAGAAATGAGCCATTTACGGGGATTTTGGCGTCTTCTTGCAAATCAAAAAAAAAAAAAAAAAAAAAATGGTGCGAGGAAAACAATACGGGTATATCTGAGCTGGAAGGCTCCTGGAGGGGCAGGCAGCGCCGAGCGGGCTCCCGACGGCTTCGGCCGCGCCGCCGCCCCGGCTCCCCCGCGCCCGGGGCAGGGCGTCCCGTGCCGGGGGCGGGCGAGGCTGCAGAGAGAGCTCGCCTTCTGCGCCTCCGGGCCACCGCAGGAGCCAGGTATGTTCTTCGCCGTCGGTGCTGCTCAGGGAAAAGGCACGGTCGGGACGGGGACTGGGCGAGCATCGCCGCGCACGGCCGCGGCGGGGCGGCGGACGCAGCGGGACGGGACGATACGGGACGGGACAGGCTACCGCCGTTCGCCGTGCTCCCCCCGTGCCGTACCGACCGTCCTTGCCCGTGGGAAGGGACTACGTTCGTGTCCCGGCTGCTTCGGGGCCGGCAGCGCCCGGCTGCTGGGGTGCGGGCATTGAGGAAGCCGGCGAGGCGGCGATGCCAGGTTCTCGGGGCACCGCTTCCCCCTCGGGATGTCCGTCCCTTGATGCTCCGTCGGGATTTGCCCGTGGCTGGCCGGGAAGGAAGCGACCACGCTGCCGTCACATGGAACCGCTTGCCAGAGCCGCCCGAAACTTAATGCGGGAGGGGGGAGAGAGAGGGAGGGGGGAAAGAGGGAGGGAGGGGAGTAATAGTAATAAAACAAGGAAATTGTGGGTAGAAGATATTTTTATAGAAGATATTAAGCTTCGTTTTGTTCAGGTGAAAAGGATATCTGCTTCTCATGCGGCAAGGCTGATGTTCAAGGCCACTGTACGAAAAATAGTGACTCGCTGCCTAAGCCCGGCTTGTCTTTGAGCCTGAGCTGGTGCTCGCTGAAGTGCAGCCGGAGCAGCCCCGGCAGGGAGCGGGGCAGTGAGGGATCCATAAGGGAAAGCTGGCTGGAAAACAGACGATATACGAGCAGGAACAACGAGCCTCATTCTTATTAAGAGGAAAAAAAATAACCGTGAAGTTAGTTTTAGTAGAAATTCTAACAACTGTGTGCATTTCAGTCACTTTTAAATCTCTACACTGTGTATTAAGGCAGGGTTTCAAAGAGAAAAAAGAAACAGTATGGTTATATATTTGAGACATCTGAATGAACAGGAAAATTGTAGGTATAGTATAGAGCAGTGGTTGCTTCAGCTCGGCTGCCTTGAATTAAGGCTAGTTTCTAAAAATAGCTATTTCTGTTTGCACATAATTGGCTCGGTGCATGTGCAGACCATACAGCCTTAAAATGCATATTTATCTCACTGATTCAAAACTTGTAATGTTTTGTATACCCTTATGTTCATCACCTCTGATTAAGGCAATGGGGATATTACTTGGTAATTCATTATAAATTTACTGACAAATTACAGAAATAAAATCCATTTGGAAAAGGAGCAAAGGCCTTATTTTTCTTCCGTGTCAGATTTTTATATAAATCTTCCATAATTTTACAGTAATGACTGCAGTTACTAATGCTCACAGAAAGTTGTACTTTTTAAGCAGAAGAAAACGACCACGTCACATTGTCTACTGCATTTTTTTAAAATCTGAGCTCTAGACCGGTGATCCATGGAAACACACACGTTTTCAATGAAAGCTAAATAATGATTTTCTTTTCTCTCTAATTAAATTTTAAGTCTTCTCTCACCAAATATAATGTAAAGGCTGCAAAAATGCAAACAGAAACTGTAGCAGCACTGTGATCAAAGCTTTGAACTTAGATGAATTAAAAAGTCAGCAAAGCACTACAGAATTCCACATACATGTGGCTAAGGTGTGTGCATGCCTGCATAACTTTGAAGAGTTTTTAAGTGAAATGAAGGGGTTTGGAATTAGTTTGCTTTACCGAAATACTTTCCAAGATCAATGCTAATGTTTGGAGGACTTTGGAAACATTCCTGGGAATTCCGTCTTTAGGCTATGGTGTGCAGAACATTTTTATTTTTAAATAAGGTCTTAAAAAGATAACTCTGTCATCTGGCTGATCAGCTGTTTGCTATTTTGTGCTGCTCTCTGCCTGAGCAAGTACTTGTACAACATCACAACATGAAGAATCCCATTTGCCCCCTGGGGTTTTCGGACAGGAATTGGGCTACGAGCTTAAGTGTGCAGCATCCAGGTTTCAGTGGTAAGAGAAACTTTTTTTCCTAAATTTAGCATTCTAATTTGTGATGGGTGGTTTTGAGTATGCAGCATTACTTCCACAATGGAATTTTTATATCAGCTCAATATGATGTAAAATTCAAAAGATAAAGATACACCAGGCGACTGTAGGTTATGTTTAAATAGAGATATTAAAGGTCCAATGTGCAAATGTCTGACACTGCCCTAGACAAGGCTGGAACTCCTGTTGTTTACACCCAGCTTCATCCCCGGCCGTTCATTATCCGACGCTGCCTTGCAATTCCAGCTGTGACGAGCAAGCACTGGAGCTCTGCCTAGGGAAGTTTGCAGGCTGCCTGTCAGAAGGGCCTCAGAGGGTGAGGAAGGAAAGCCCAGTTACAGCAGAGTGCAGTACTTGCAGTAGGCAGGATGGAAATTATCTGGGCTCCGTGACTGGGGCTGCACATGTGGCACTTTTTTGGCAGGGTTTCTTTAAGTTCTTGCAGAATTTAAAGGCACGCACCGTCCAACAGAGGCCTACCTTGCAATACATTAACCAGATCTTTCTAGGTTGATTAATAGCTTCAGTCTTTTGTTGATGGATTTTTATTTTTACTTTTTTTTTTTTTTTTTCTGCAATACAGCTGGACCCTATGCTAAGAAAGAGATAATGGATGAAATCTTGTCTCTCCTGAAGTCAGTCACAAAACTCACTGACTTCATTGGAGCCACGTTTTTATCAACTGCCTCATAATACTTTGTATCAGCCATATGGAGGAGATTTAAAATTGGCTTTAGAAGAAATAGAAATTAGCTTCTCTACAAATGATTTGCATGGGTTATCTGGGGGGCTTTTCTCCAGGTAATATAAATGGCAGCATAAAGTATAAACTGCCAAAAAGACAAATAGGTATATAACATTTTGATTTCCTGTAACTACAGCATAACTCACCTAAAATATCATCTTAAAATCCACAAGGTTGGATTACTCTATGTAAGACCACCAGGTCTGATGCAGATGATGCAAGGGCAGGGGAAGACATTCAAAGGCACAACAGGCTATTTGCTGTTCATGACACATTTTAGAAGATGTGAAACTGTGTGTCAATGATGCTGTAACACGAGAGGCAGTGAGTTAAGCAGGGGGGACAGTATTAATTCACAGCCCTTGCTTTTGTATATTTAGTGTTATTGAATTGTGCTTCCTCTTGATATTTTAAACAGATGCATCATAATGGACTTCTCAAAATCTGATTTAAACCATAACACCAGGAAGTACAATTTTGCTAAAAGGAGAGGGAGGGAAAAAGAAACTGCTGGACTCCCTGCCACTGCCACAGTTGTCTTTTCACAGACAATTTTTTCTGATCCATTAGCCTGCCAGACAAGGATGGCACCTATCCAGTGTAAATATTACATTTTCAACATTTGGATGGCATTTTGAGCAATATTTCTTATCCCCTGAGAGTGTACACTTTATAAATACAATATTATCTGCAATTCAGAGCTAAGTTGTGGTAGGATATGACTTTATAATGCAAAAGATATTTAAAGAACGCTGTGTATGGACTCACTTACTGAAGAATAAAACTTCTTCCTCTCAGTTACTTTAATTTACAGTGAAAATGACTTAAGCACAGCATCAAACACACTTTTTGTTTTTCTGGAATAGGGAGGATCCAGACATGATTTTAGAGGAATAACTCCAAGTGTAGACAAGATCGGTTGCTACTGTTCAGCATAATCTGCACTGTGCATATCTTGAAGTGAAAAGCCACACTAGCATTTTTGGGAGCTAATATCCTCATTGGACTAAACTCTTCACTGTGTATATTCCAGTAATATCCCACGAACAGTGCCAGATGCTGACAGAACTCCGTGTTGGAAATAATTATGGAAGTGACTCAATCCTCATCCATTGCAAGCAGTGAATCTTCTTAGAGCAAGAACTTTTTCTGACATTCCCTTTCTGCTTTAAATCCTCTTTCTTGTCGAAGGGAAAATCAGCCATATTTGGATGGAGCCCCAATACAATTTCTTTGTGTTTGTTGTTGTAAGTAAAAACAGCATGGCTGGTTTGGATAGTCTTGTGTGGGGAAGGAGGAACCACACCCAGACACAGCAGTTCTATCACATGCTTAGGCTGAACTATACACCCTGAAATTTGTGTTTGCAATGAAAAAACCTGACCCGTCTTTAACTACAGGAGTATTGCTTAGGACTGTTTTAATATATACCAGATAGAGTCCATTCCATTAAATATAATCCTGATAATACTAGTTTCACTTTTTTCTGGTTGTAGGTATTTTTCCATACTTTTTTTCTCCTGTTTTGAAAGAATGTCCTTATTTCCTGACTTGGAAGTACAGAGCAATGTATTTGTCTCCTGTTTAGTTTCCCTTCAGTTTCACCTTCCCTTCAGTTTGTGGCTCATGATCCTTTGTGTCTTTGGCCTTTTATATTTACACACTTTAATAAAGCATTATCAGCTGCTGGGTGATTCTCATTTGCCAATTGCTGCCTGCAGATACCAAACATGGAGGTCTGGTAGAACAGTGGAGGGCAGGCCATGGAGCCGAGTAAAGAGGAAGCCCCACACCCACCTGGCTACAACAGCAAACTGAAAAAGAAATTACAGATTTTCATAATGAAAAGATTGGTAGGGGAATTCATGGCTTTCAGGCTGGTAGAAGTGTTTCATTGAGGACCTGAAGGAGAGACATCAGTGTGACTGGCTGAGTCTGGGCTTGTACTCAGAGCTGGGGAGTCCCTGCTGGGGGGCCCGTGGCTTTCCAAGAGCCTGTGGAATGCCCTGTGGTGCCCCAGTGCAGGCAGGCAGGGCACAGTTCTCTCTGGCAGAGAATCATCTCTTACATTTCAACCTTGTTGCTGCAAAAATAACCTTGGAAATGAGAAGCCTGAGTAAACTAAGGAGCTGGCAGGAAGCTTGGAATAATAGTTCCGAGAAGTGCGAGTTGTGCCCGTCAAATGTGATACCTCAGAGGCCTGATAACAATGCATTCAGTGGCACACAACATTAACTATTAATGGCAAGCCCAATGGTAACACAAATAACTGGCTAACCTGCTCATCCCACTGGGGGAGTCCATCCATATGCAGAGGAAATGCAAACTTACCAGGGCTTGAGCATTCCCAGGCAAAAGGAATGTCCCAGTTGAGTACCAGGACATCTCGTTCTTGTCACTCTGTTCCCTTGGTAGCATTGTGTATTTTGCTGAATCAGCACGTACGTGGTGTGCCCTGTGAGGGAGGTGAGATGGGGAATAAGCAGAAGGATCTGGCTTATGGCCCATATCAGTAGCTGGGCACAAGTCTCTTCAATTCAAGATACCCTCTGATTCTTTGAAAGCAATACAGGGTGATGTGGAATGTTATGGGAAGGACTGATACATTAACATTTTGATGATTAGCAAGAATAACAAAATAAGTTACTGAGTGACAGATACTTGCTTTGGCATTATACTAGTATGAGTGAAGCTAAGACCCATTTTTGTCAGTTTTGTTTTTTTTTTTTATACAAACCATACAGCCAGTTACACCAGGGTACCTGGGAGTGTAACACAGAAATGAAACCAAAGTCATGATGCCATGGGTGCTCTCACAGAAAAGTCTCATCTTCTTGTATCACAGTTCCTGTAGCAGACAAGCTGAATAACTCCCCCTGAAATGCTTTTGGTCCCTTGGCCCAAAGGCTTAGGATGGATCCTGTCACACTGCCTGGAGTCCCTCTACCACCCAGATGTTCTGCCTTGCACAGGGCTCTTCACAGCACCCAAAAGCACATATCCACCCCTCCCTCATGGTTTACACATTCAGTCCATTAACCAGTAAAGCATCTTGGTCAGCTCCAGGCTCCCATGGTTTAGCTGTGAGCAGGGACAGCAGAATTTTGAAATCAAATCAGAAGGCACAAACCTTCTGGTATAGATTGGTATATGTACCTCCTGGTATACACCAAAGCTTAAAGTGAGTAAACCATCATCCATTCCCTGCTCACTGTTGTTTAGAATGTGCTGCATCTGAGAGCCAGAGCCATCGGAGTAAGGAAGAACAGCTGTAGTATCTCTAATGACATCCAGTGCTAGAAAGTTCTTTGAAGTTGTATAGCTGCTGTTTCTTCTCTATGATTTCCAAATGTGGGAGGGGGGGAAGAATATCAATGTTAAAAGCATCAGTCAGTCTACTTATTTGGACAATTGTTGTCTGTGTCACTTATTCTTATGGTGATCTGAAGAGGGAAAGCAGAGAATTTTTTTGATGGTTATAAAACATGCATTATTTACTTCTGAGATGAAACCACGCTGCATAGTATTTGTCAAAGGCCAAAGGCCAACATACTTAGGCATTTCCAGAAGAGCATTTTTACCTTATTATGTATGATTGCTGATGATGTGCCTGATCACTGGGTAGATGACTGGGCATTTCTAAAGTTCCACACCATTTTCCAGCATCATCCATTCAGTGGCACTGACACTGTCACTTTAAAATCTATCAGAAGTTTGCTAATTTTACTTTATTCCCATCAGATGGCTGTTATTCCAATACAAAAGAGGGCCAGAAAGAGTATGGACTGAGCCTTAAGGAGCTCACTTGTCAGAGCTTGCCAGGACATCGGGGGCTGCACGTTGCCACGTCCCTCTAAGGAGGGCCAGTATAGACCTTAGTGCTCTGCTTGGCCAGTTTTGCCAGCCAGTGGGAGAAAATACCAGTTTGGAAGAGTTCTGGGTTTCTCAGTTCTGGGGTGTGACAGGTGTGGGAGGAGGACTGAACCCCAGGGCGGGCAGACCCCCTTTGGAGCTGGATGCTCTGACTCAATGTGCAAAAGCTCCTCCTGGAGTAATGCCAACAAGTGCTAACACAAGATACCTTACAACTCCTGCAGCCTGTGAACACCTACTGCTGCACTTGCTCTCTGATAAAGTGTATCTGGACCTTGTAACAATCATAACATTCACTCCAGAAAAGTTGTGTTTTATTGGGCATTGTAGGTCATTACTCACTCCATGGGAAACAGTAAGACTGTATGCCAAAGGCCAGATTCTGCTTTGGTGACTTAAATATGCAGGTTCCTCCGGTGACTGCAGTAGGAAAGTTACTTTTCAGCATGAGCAGAGCCAGCAGAAACCCTGGTGCTGCACTTAGCACTGCAAGCCCAGTGAACACAGTGTGGCTACACATGGCTGGCCACTGGCTCACATCAAAGGGTGGGGAGATACAAGTCTTGGCTTGTGTTGTAGCTGAAATAGTGAGATTGACATACTAGTTCACTGTTTTTATTATTTCACTGTTTCAAAGCACTAAAAGGACTTCAAGGATTTTTTTTCCACATTTCCCATCCTTTGTATGTGCAAATACCAGTTTATAACAGTTGGTATCAGGTAATAAATTGGAAATTAAGGGTATATCTGCAAGAGCCTATAACAGCATGGTAGTAGAAAAAGAAATACAAATCTCAGCTGTTACTCTGCCAGTGACCCAGAGAAAAGAAAGAATACAGACAGAAAACTGCTGAAATTTAAATGCCCACATAAGAATACTAAAATACAAAGCTGCTTATGAGTATTTTGTAATAAAATACTGTCCTGATAACAGATTTTGTTTCAATTTTGGGCTTATATGTGATTTTAATGTATCCAAACTATTTTCATATACTGTTAAAGTAATTTCCTCTTTTGATTAGGTATAACAAAATTGAAGGTTTCTTAAGTACAAGCCTGGAAAAGGGAGCTGTTAGAACACTCTTAAGTAAGTAAGTCCCATTATTGACATCTCTAGCATGTTGAAATAAATACACAAGTAAAGTTAATCGCTACGTGGTTTAAGAGAAGGAATTGCCCTAACTTTTATGTATGATTATGTTACCATGTTTAGATAAATTGCCTGATGTAGGTCATTATAAAGGGACCAATTCATTTTCTGTCTTAAAAAGAGCTCGGAAAAACATGATTTCTCATCAAACATCCACTGAAAAGACAACTCACTGTAATACACTGAGATAAAAAATGGGTTCAGGAGGGAAACATGCTTCTTTATCTGGTGGGTCCATTATCCCAGTTGTCCTTGACAGCCAATGAAGAGTCATGTAAAGTTTACATTAATTGATTTTATTGTTAATCTGCTTGAAATTTTGTAAGTCAAAAGAGAAAACAACCTGAAAAACAAGCAATCAGCCACTTTCTATCATGTTTAGCTATAAAAAAAATGCTGTTCTTCCAGAGATCCAATCACCAGCAAGCTGCAGAATGCTTTGCAATTTTTACACACACTTTTTTGTATGAAGCCACAGACTGTCTATATTTTGCATTGCCACCTCTAACACTTATATTTTACCACTGTGGGCTGCACTATTACATTGCAATGGCGCTGAGCCCACATACCCCTAATATCTCTCTTGATGAGATATTTTCTCCCACAGTGTTGGAGATGGCCTGTAACATTAAAAAAAAACATTTTCTCAGTACAGGAAGATTACAACACAGGAGATTTCAGTGCAAAACTATACAAAAAAAGACCTTACAATTGGCACATGTTTCTGTATATTTCATTTGCAAAGATGGAAAAACTACAGTTTAAAGGAAATCTCTACTCAGAGGAGAGTTTATTAACTTCTTTAACTTCTTTTTTTGGTGATTGGTGTTAGAAGTGCTGTGATAACTAAGTTCTACCTGGTTACCACTTTAACCTTACTCCTCCCCACACACTGCTGTCAGCAATGCATCCAAATAGTCAGCAGAGTAGGATGTTAGTTGTGTTGTGGAACAAAATATTACCTGTTTAGAAAATATTTCAGATATGGCATTGCTAACCAGAGGTAGGCAAAATACTCTGCGGAAGTAATTTATTTATCAGAATGTTTTATCGACAATTTTTTTTTAATTCCCCAAATGTAATTTGTAAATTCCCTAACTTTTTTTGTCTTTAGATTCAAGACTAAAGGATCAATCAAGACACTTCTAATTGTGCAACATTTTTTAATTCCTAGCACTGAGTTTACGGTGTGTAGCTAGAGTCAAATTTGCTTGGGCTAATTGTTGACAATTGAGGTGATGATTATTTCATCATCAGCAAGCTTGGTTCCTGAGGTTTGATTTGGAGGGAGCCCAAGTCACTCCTGTCTGCTGATGAAGCTGTTCCACTGCGCTACCCTCCTGTCAAAATGGGTCAACACAGTATAGCCCGTGGCCACCATGCTACAAGAGTAGCATTTCTAAATGCAAGGTCCTGACAAAAGAGGGGGATGAAGTCCTGTCACAGAAAGGAGCTTTTCTTTGCTCACTCCCAGTGAGTTACCCGGCTCACCGAGGACAGACGTTCACTGCATGCACACATCTGGCCCAGCCTCTCCTCGTGTAACATCATTCATCAAGTCCTGTCATGTTAGCCTTGCTGCCCACATTCCCCCAGCACGCCACAGAAAACTTTCCTCTCAGCACCTTACATTTCACTGCCTCGTAGGCATCCTTTGTTCACTTTAACAACAAAATGGTGCCATTCAGGAGCTGCAGCAACATAATTGGTACTTACCCAGCACAGTCCTCCAGTCACCGAGAGGTCTGAGAGTGCAAGGTCGGGCTAGGATTGCTGCGCTGTCATTCACTGCTCCAAAAAATGCACACTTCGTATTTTCCTGATGCTTTTTGTCCCTGTGATTTCAAGAATGCTTTGTAGATATTCATTCTCTCCATGTAGGTACTAGGTGAAGCTGGGAAGTTTTAAGTCTCTGTGGAATATGAGAGAAGAAAAACATAAAATTGTACTTGTCTCATTACTGCAATATAGATGCTGTGAACCCCAGTGGTCAAAAGCACTATTTCTGCTCTTTGAACATAATTTCAAATTTTTCCACTTCATAGTTCAGTCCTGACAGCAAAGTAGGCCAGTGTATTGCAACTTAATGACTTTTGAGACCAGACTCATGCAGTCAGAGGTGTCCTGTCCTGTGAAATGGAAGGCTGCAAGGACAGTGCCTCCCAGGTATGACATCCATGGAAGAAGCATGGACAGGACCATCAGGCAGTTCATGCAGTTCATAGGTTGAGCCACTCCTCAAAGGGTGATATTTTAACTTTCATTTGTACTGTATTTCATCTGCTGAGTACCTGTCTGAGGCCATTTTTAACAGGCTTCCATCACTTATAAAACTTATCTCATTATCAGTAAGGACAAGGGGAGAAGCTCCTTACCTGTGTACTTTAATACACACTCCATGAGTAGTTCATGAGTAGGTAGGTAAGGGTTGTGAGGTGCCTGCAATCTCCTGATCCCTTTTACCCCACTGTGGTTCTTGTGATTCTGGGAGGGTTTTTAAATTGTATTTCCACACACATTTATCAGTTTCTTCTTTTCCAACTACCCCTCAAAACCTGGGTTTTGTCTTTTTGTCTTATCCAGCACCTACTCCTTTCTCTGCTGTTTGTTCTAGATGACTACATTAGACTATAATTCTCCAAAAGAAAAGTATGGTGGTTTTTTTTCTTAATTTTCTCCATCACATCCCATTTGTCTCCTCAGTCATCGCAACCCTCTTATCTTGTCAGGCTCAAAAGCTTGGCACCATCATTAGGTATTTGCTTTCTATTGCCAGTATCTATTCCACTACTCAGTATTATAGATAACCTTCCCCTAGTACATCTGCTTTCATCTCTTTCTGTACATCTACTCACTGTTCAAACTATGGAGTGACTCAGCTCTATGCAGCCTTTTCTTGACATAGCTCTGTTTGTATTTGTTTAATGAGATTCACCTCAAACAGTCATTTAAAATTTAGGCATGTAGACAGAGCAGTAGGTCTGTCAATGTGTGAATCACTTGGATCAGTCTTTGAGTTGAAAAATTAGCAATTAACTCAAAAATAATATGCTGTTGAGGTTTGCTAATGGAGAGCCAGACAATTGTGCCATAGATGAACAGAGCACGGGTCTATTCACAACCACCAAATTAACCTATGTGTTTCAGAAGAAAAATGAATTGTTGAGGATCTCTGTTCTTTCCTCAGTATTTGACATGCACCAACACTGCGTCACTGTGCCCTGAATGTCTGCTGCTTGCCTGTGACACAGTCCACGAGGCACAACAGCTATGAAATGTGGATCCTTCCGAGACATTTCATGCTTGTCAGCTTGGCAACCAATTTGTGCTGGTGATGAGACTTGTCTGAGTTGCTGGGCATTGCAGGCCTGTTTCTGTTTACCTTGCCAGCCCATTTGCAGCCAGCTGTTCTCCAGCAGGAGACAATGTAAAAGCAAACACACACATGGAAATTGTCCGTAATAATTAAGATCCCAAGGCAGCAAGTCCCTTAAACATGTGCTTAAATTCGTTTAATCAGGTGACCAGTCTAAAGCTTCTCCTCAAATGTCTTCTACACCTGTCCTATTAAAATTTCCTCAAGGTGATAAAAAACTAATTATATTGGTATTCCATGCATATGTCATCCAAAAATGCCCACTTCTGAGTGGGCATTTTCCTGCAGCTGTTTCAAAATTTCTTTCATATTTTTGATTCCTCCCCCTGTTGATTCTCCGACAGTACTTCTGCCTGCCAAATTGTCAAGTTGTTGATAATTTCTCTTCTCACTCATTTTATCTTTTGTCATTTAAAAATAGAAGACTCTTCATTCATATTAAAAAAACCTGCTTATATATCTTATCTCTGCATGCAGAATACCATGGCTTATATGCTTTCTGAGAATAAATGTTCTCATTAAATGCCTTTGAACATTATCATCTTGATAATTATCATCAGTATTTAGGAGATGAGCTTCCCCATATTTTGTTGGTATTCATTAGAAGATTAAAAGTTGTTGATATGCAGACATGGAAGTAGATACTTGTAGCAACTCATAGTCTTGGAGGAAACTTAGCAATTAGACAGATAAAGCCTGATGTAACAAAAGGTCTTAAGATACTTATAAAGTAGACATAGTCAGTCATGGGCTCACACATTTTTCTGAGGGACAACCCTTGTCACACCATCTTTGCTTCTTGTTTTTGCAGATTCCCAATTTGGGTCTGCCAAAGTAGGGTGAAGTACTTTGGTAAAACAGAGTTGCTCCTGTGGAAGAGAGGCTTTGGTGGACACAGAACAAAACTGTCAGCTCTCCCCAGAAGAGTGTCAAAGCAGAAGTTTGGTGCAGCTGGGCAAATCAGGCCTGCCTGCAGTACAAGCAGGCTCACTGTAGCTTAGCTGGAGCTTTCAGCTAACACAGTCCTGCGTTCTGGGTAGTCTGCCTCTCTCTTAAGCAGACTGCAAGAAAAACTATCAGTAGTTTTAGAGCTGAAAATTTCTAAGAGGAAGAAATTTAAGAGATATTTAATGACCAGCCTTTACTGGACACCTTTTCTGGCCATTACTTCTCTGACAGAAAGTCTGTCACAAACTTGAGGTAAAAAAGCAAATGCAAACCTCATACAGGTTTCTCCACCATGGTTAGTTCTTAGCCTACTACATAATATCTACACAGAAAAAACTACTTCTCAGGATCTGAGTATCAAGAACCTCCTTATCTCCAAGCTTGCCTCAGAGAGCTGTATGCAAGCCAAGACCTCCTGCTTGGCCATTGGCTCCCATGCAAATAGAGAGGAGCTACGCTGCTCCTTTCCCATCCTCACATGGTGGTCTGAGGAAATACCAGAGCCAACATCTCAGCACCACTGTGTATTCCTCTGTAAAAATAACCCATAACACCAAAAAAAGGGGAAAAAAGCTCCACAATGGTTACTGCCAAATGCCATGAACCTGCTATCAACAAAAATATACACCATTGCATGACAACAGAGCAGTGTTTCTGTGTATGACAAAGCATGGTGGAGCCATCTGCTCGCAGTGTGTGGCCCGAGTCTTGGGCTGCAGGAGTGTCTGAAAAATTTGTAGCACATTTCTGAATGTCCCATCTCTACTGCAGATGTTTCCATCTGCACAGTAGTGTGATGCTCACATACCACAGCATTTGCAGTTTCTCAATCCCTTTAATGGGTAGTTCTAATCATGCCAGTTATCATTTGCAACCACCATGACTGCCCTCATGACTGGATGGCATGAGATACAATAGTGGTGGTTATTTCATCTCTGTAGCAGATGTCAGAGGCCCTCAGCCTTCTGAAACTCTGCTATCAGAAATAAAGGATGTGAGTGTTTCATCGCTTCTTTTGAGGGACTGTAGCTGTGGTGCCACCATGGCAAATGGGCAAGAGAGGGTTGCTGGTTTCTGTGAGTAAGATCCATTTGTGCCCTTTTGCCCTCAAAAGAGCCACCCTGGGGATGGTGCACTCTTCTGCAGGTCCTCACTGTTCTGTGTGCAGGGCACTGATCCCTCTTCCTGTTTAAAGGGAATCTCAAAGAGAAATGTGGGGTAAATCCCCAGAAGAGAGCTGAATAAAAGCTAAGAAACTGAATTTCAGTAGTGTGGAAGATATTCCCCCACAAAGCCACATAAAAATCATACAAATTGAATTCTAGACACTAGGAACTCTTAGCCAGCACTTTTAGATACCATGGATACTTATTATCATGTCTCCATTGTAGGGGTTTTGATAATCTATGATGTAGCATAGATACAGTCACAGAGACTTTACCTACCTGCATTTATCATTCTGGAAAGATCATGTCTATTAATCACAGATAAGAGCACAGCCTATTGTGTCCCTGACAATTAGAGCTCTCTGCCAGCAAAGCAGACACAAATGCTAAGATGAACAAAATGTAAGGTCTCTTTACAGAGTTTGGTTGTTTGGGTTTTTTTCATAAAGTCCTGTACATGCTATAAGTCGGGTCTTGAATTTCTGAGGTGTTCTGTAAGTGAAACTTCAGCAGGGAAGGGAGAGCAAATACCTGTTTCTAGCTGCTACAAAAATGTGCTGCAATTTTCAGGAGGGTTGGAGGGTTGCTTTGTCTTTGTGACCTGCACTAGAGAGAGCTAAACAAAACACAGGTTTGAATATACAGGAGCTGACGTGGCACCCCAGCACTGAGCACATGCAATTCCTCACTTTTGGAGGTGAGGGGAATGACTGGAAGAGCAAGAACCTTTGTGGGGGAAAAAAAAGCAACGTTTGTTAAATGTTAGTAGAAAGGAGAAAGAGAAACTGTAGTGGGGAAAAAAAAAAAAAAATCAAAAGGAACAAATAAATGGATCAACAGATGGTAGACATGGTCCCTGGTTCTGCAGGTCATGGTGTGAACTGTTTGAGTGCATTGGCCACTTCCCAGGCAAGTCTCACCTGTTTTGAGTCTGTGACCCTTCTGCTAGGCTGGACCAAGTCTGCCTATTCTTTTATCCATGTTTTCAACTGCAGAACAAAGCTAAGAAACTTTTCCTGACAAAGGAGCCATTGAAACTCTCCCCTGAAAATGTCTAGATTTGACCAAGAAGCATGAACAAATTATCTAATCAGAAAATCCCCAATGGTGGAAAACAATTCTACCCATTTATGCCTGAGCAAGATCAAATGCACAGCTTTTGGTTGTGCATTTTGCAATTTCAATCTCACTTTGTCTAGATAAATAATAGTACAAAACAGTATTTTTCCTGGGGGTTTTTGCCAGAACTTCTTCACGTGGCTTTGCTAACTTCCCAAGTATTAAGCCAGTTTTAAAAAATAACAGATTTTTTCTGAAGTTCAATTTATCTATTCTTTCCATTGGACTCTTGTACACTCTTGAGGGTGGATCTCTGATCTTCACCTGTCAAGCATCTAGTACATAAGGCTATAAAGCACTGATGCAGGAACTTGGAAAACTGCTCTTGGTTTTTGTGGTTCCCAGAACAAGGGGTCCAGGTCACCAGTGTGTTTTTCAGGCAGCTGATGGTACCTGCTGGGAGCTGGCACCTGGGAACCCTGAGACAGCTTTTGTGACAGCTGTCAGAGCCATACCCTTCAGTGTCCTTTCTGCAGGAAGATGAGGGAGAAGCTGGGATCAGAAAATCCAAGCACATTTGGGTTTTACCTGCAGGAGGCTCTGAGATGGCTGGAGCAGGCACTCCCACTGCTGGTGCACACTCCAGACAGACCCTGGCTTTCCTCTCTCAGATATGGCCTAAGGGACTGCTGTGGTACAGATGATAATTTATGATAGTTGCACATACATCTGTAGGAATAACATGTTCATAGTAATTAATATATGCTTTCAGGGTGATTCAGTGGCCATAAAGAGCACTTTAATTTGCTTCTTAATTTCCCCAAAGAAGTTACCTGCTATATGAGAAATCCAAAGCAGTGGTCTTCAAGCCCTAGCAAGATACACACCCCTGCAAACAAGACAAAAATTGCTCCTGTTCTTTTCCTTATAAAATGATTTGTAATTTATTTCTGTCAACATTCTGAACTCTGAGTAAGCTTGCTGCTGGAAGACCAGAGACAGAGAGCACATTTTAAGACTATTTGATTTTTTGAGTTTTACAAGTTCAAAGAGAAATAACATTTACTCTTGGTTGCTGTATGTTTCCCCTATATTCATTTTCAAATCAGCTGGGTTTTCTGCAGAAAACAGAACACTCATTTTCTTGCCCTTTAATAGAAGGATTTATTTCTATTTTAATTCAGGAAAGCTGCCATTTGGAGAGAGTGGAAGATCTAGGAGGAGCCTGCAGCGTGTGTCATTGGGGCAGTTGTGTATTTGTAGCACTTGTTCAGGAACCAGAAGAATGAGCCTTGGCTTCCTTGGCATGAGAAAAGCCATTGGCATTCTGGGTCCTGGTACAAGTTCTTCTGAAAAGCATGACCCTTGCACACACTGCTTTCCCAGCTGAAAATTCATCCTCTGCTCCTGCACCTGCTCTCGCTGCAACACACCTTTGGAGTGAGTCCACTGCAAGTGCAGCAGTGTGGAGGTGCTATGGCAGGAGGGACAGACATGTTCCTATTTAGCTAAAATGGTAGAAGCAGCATTCTTGCAGCAATGTAGGCATTCGTTTTCTTCTGTAAAGATGAACATTTTGCTTGCTCTGCATTTTTAATTTACCCTTAATCTGTATATCAGATTTTTATCTGACCAACAAATTCCTGTCATCTCATCCACCAGATCCTGACCATTCCCAGTATCCCATTAGGACTCTTAAGAAGCTTCTGATGTTCATGAACATTATGGGTGTTATAAGATAATGGTATTTTTTCCCATTGTTATGTAGAATAAGATGGGTCATTTAAAACTGTTAGCTTTTGGATTAAATTCCTCCCTTCTGACCATGCAGAAAACATGAAAGGCAGACTGAGGAGTTGATGTCAGCTGAAGCTTAGAGAGGATTTTCAAGCTCTGTTTGGAGTTTTTTTGGTGGGTTTTTTGGGGGGTTCTTTTGTTTGGTTTTTGGTTTTGGATTGGGATTTTTTCGTTTGGTTGGGTTTTTGTTTTTTTTTTTTTTTTAATTTAGATGAATTTACCTTTCAATTCTTACATGCAACTGAACTGAACTCTAAATAATCCAGAACCTTGGAAATGTTCTTGGGGAGAAAAGGATTTCTCTACAACTGAGAAATGCTTTCAGAAATGTCAAGAAATCTCTGAAAAAGCAACGAAATGAAAATTTGTTGGAAGACATAAATGTGATTCACGGGTGCTTTTTGGGACTGGGAGCGTTTGGAGTGTTGGAAACTAAGCCCAGGTCTCTGTCCCTGAGATGAACTGATGTCACCTCAGCAGAGCTGAAACCTGTTTGCCTCTCATGTCTGTTAGGAGGGCTGTGCAAAGTGATTTGTCAGTGTGGATGAAGACTTTAGCCAAAAAGGTCTAAAGGACATATGCAGGACATCCTTCATTGTTTTACACAGGGATTTAGGAACCAATGTGGCTTAAGCTGAGTCACATTGTGGGGACACAAAAAAGGAAGTCAGATGTGGTTTTCAGCTAATTAAAAGGTTTTGAAACTCCTTTAAAGTAGATTTGTGTCTGAAACGGTGTATTAACATTTTTATTAAAATATTCTTTCACTGTCATTGTGTTCAGGGACATGTTCACTAGCACAGGCAGAAGTGCAACTAAAACCATCTGGAAATGCAGCACTAAGATATCTAGAACTGCATCAACAGGCCACTCACTAGACACAGGCCACCGAGGAGACAGCAGATGCTAATGAACTCGAGCCTTTGCTGAGGTGATGTAGTAGCATAGGTCATTGAGTTGAATGAGCAGATTTACTCAAAAGCATTAGATATTGTGTGACTAGAGGACATAAGCATGGCTAAAAATACCAATTGAAGTCACACATAAGGAATCAACAGATAATTTGCACCCTGAAATATGAAACTCTTAACACCCCACACGTGCTTTTAAATCGCAGTGCTGGATAGAGATGCTCCAGTATTGACCTCATACAGTCAGCAGCCAGAACTAAAAGCATCACACTAAGCCAGTGCCTTTGCTTGCACTTAGCCCAGAGTGACATCATGGTGCTAAATCATTTGTACAGGCAGAACTGAGATGCTGAGTGTGACAGAGACATCTTCCAAAGAGGAATTTCGGAAGTCTGTTCTGCAGCCGTGACGCTGACAATGTCCAGTTGGTAAGTGCTGTAAAGACCATGTGCCACGGAAATCAAGGAAAGACCATCAGCCAGAAGTAACTGATTTGTGTCCAAGCTGTAGGATCCCCTTCTGCATAACACAGGCACAGGAATAAATTCCTGGATAGCCAGTGATATTGGCTACATTTTTGTTGAATAGGTACGCTTCTAGAAACCCTCTGGAGCTCCCCTACACTCTGCCCTGTCAGTTCTTCCTCCTACTGAAACCTTCTTATCTTCAGATCTCCAGCCTTTTGTTGTTCTTTGATGTCCTACACTTCTCCCAGATTTTACTGGGGAAAAGGTGGCATTTCTGTTCAGACAGCTTGAGTTTCTCCCCCTTCCTGAAAAGCAGAAGGAAAGAAGGTGCAGAGTATTAGAAAAGCCTCAGTCTTGTTTTGATCTCAGTAGGAGTTTCACATAAGTTATAACTGCAGTCCCAAGCATAGAAAGGATTATCTATGAAACTGTTTCTATAAACAATATTTTGTAAATGTTATGTAAGCTGAACTGATCAGCAATACCTAAACTTTTTATTCTTTTCATGGCAGAGGAAAGAAAATATTACAAATATGTAAAATAAGGCACTAGTACATTAGCATAAATAACTATTAAATTGTAAAGCTTTGTAGAAAACAGCTAACTGCTAATGGAATAATGCACATTTGTTGATTCTTGGAGCAGACACTGGCCATATATCATGCACCAAAGCAAGTGCTAAGAGTATCAGCACGTAACAGCATTATTTAAACTTCTTTTATGGGAGAGATTAAATAGTCATTAAAGCAGCCCATACTGAGTCACTGGCTCCATTTTCTATTTTTTGTTTGCATACAAGAGACTATCACAGGATTTGGAGTTTTCATTATTACTTATGGATATAAAGCAATTACCTTCATGGCAGTTGACCATTAAATTATCAATAATGAAAACTACCCTTCCAAAAGGACCAGCCCAAAGATCAGAAGCTTAAGATTCAGTAATTCCATTTGGTCATCCTGCCTCCCTTGTGGTCGGTCATTCCATTTCTTGGCTGCTTTGACCAACAGTGGGCCAAAGGTGGTGTTGACTCCTGGCCCACAAGAAGTGACCTAAACCCATTAACCATTGCATGTAGAACACAAAAAACAGTGACAAGATAAATGATAATTACTGCTGGTCACCCTGGTCTGGCATAGATTTGAATGGAGGAGTAAAGGACATAGACAAAGGTACATGAAGAACAAAGCTCCTGCAGAAGTGGTTATTTTTAAAAGTATGGATTTGTATGTAAAGATCTTGATTCAAGTATTTTCCCCTGCATGTTTCTGCAGCTCATGGGGTTACTCACGTTCTTAAAAGCTGAAATGGAAGCCAAAAGTTACCACCCACATAAGCCTTCCTCCATTCAGCATTAGGGACACCAGGAACAAAAAGGAACCAATCTTCTGAGGAGGAAACTATTAAATCCCACACATCCAGCCAGGGCATAGGTAAAGCCAAGTGCCATACCTGTGCTCTGGTATATGCTGCAGCTTTGTAAATTTGGCCCTTCCTTTTGTTCAGGAATGAAAATACTTTAGAGCCAAGTTAAAGGGATGAATTGTAGATTGAAAGTCCTTGGAGTGTTGATGCTCTTTATGCCAAATAAAACAAATAACAGAGCTCAATGGAATGGAAATCTCTATAGTCTGCCATACACTGAACTTGTTTATGGTTCACTTGACACAGTTTTTTCCCCTTGGACAATAAATGGACTTTTAAGCTGAAAGTTAATTTTTACTTTAAGAAAGCTCTGGCTGTAAAAAATGGACAAATTAACAGCAATGAGCACTTTCACACAGGAGAAAATGATTCATTAACTGTTCTTTCGCCATTGTAGAAGAGTCCATTTTTGGCTAGTCCTCAGAGAGTCCAAGGACGTTATAATACAAGCAACACTTAGAAAAACTTCATTGCACTGAGAAAATTCCAGGCTTCAATTTTCTTCTTGAGAGAGTTCAGCAGTTGCTTCATTCTCTATGTGTGTGTGTGTGTGTGTGTGTGTGTGTGTGTACGTTTATACACAGAATTAAGTTCTAGCAAAGGGAAAGTGCATTTATGCAAAAAGCAATTCATCAACCACTTCTGTGCTCAGAATTCACTGAGGTAATTTAGATACTTTAATGGCAAGGTAGTTTAGGTAAGGTATGCAATAAATGTTTCCCCCAACCCCTTCAAACAGTTAGAGTAATGGAAAATGTTTGCTCTAAATGAATCTTTTCAGTAAAGTAATTCTTGTTTTAATTATTTATCAGTTAGGAAATATTAAATATAATGACATAGCAGACTTCTCTGGAATCTCTTTTCATGTTGAGGGAGCACTCTCACATTAGTTGGAGTTTCATGCAAGCTCTAACTAAAAGGCTAACATAATGTAGTGTGTGACACTGATCTGTTTCTCATAATATAAAATGTGCAGCAAGAACCTACCACAACGAGGAGACCCTTTGGATCTATTTGCAACATTTTCACCATGGCCTTGACCTTAGTGATGTCAGGCATATATTATATCTCCACTATAATTTACTATTGACATCATGGATTAAATTTGTTGTTTCAGCTAATGCAACAGAGCAAGCAAGGTATATTGTGAAACAAAGCCAGCTGCTGAAATACGAGGGTTGTCAAGTATAAATTTACAAAAGATATTCAGACAGAGCACAGAAGACAAAAATAAATGGACAGAGAAGCTGTTTTTGACAGACTGCAAAGGGCTAGAGACTTAAACTTGAGCATTGTAAATCCAAATGTCACAAAACACTGCTACAGAATGTGAGACATGTCTATTTCTCAGGAATATAAATGGTGATATGAGACAAAACTTTCAAGATGCTGTGCATTTTTGCAAAGTCTATCACTATCTCCTGATAAGCAACTTAGTGATCTTTTCCTCTTAGCCTTAAAAGAAGGAAATTCATCATTTAAATTCAGTGACCAACATAACAACTGTATTTGGAACGGTAGTTTATAAAAATAGCAAAAAAAAAAAGCTTGCTATAGTTTTTTGGATTTCTAGAAAAATATAAACTGACTGATATGTTTGTTCTCTTGGTGAAATTTAGCCAGTCACATATAACTAATTCTTATTTGGGCATTCATATGGATAGATGGTAGGTTTTGGCTGCTATGTGTCTGTGGAAGAACAGCCCTATATAAAAATAAAATCCTTTTTTTATTTTTTAGGTTTTATGTCAGTCACATAACTCAGGGAGGGTTCTCTTGTAAAGGCTTTTCTGTGATTCCCAGAATGATGTACTGCCTGTCCACCAGAGAAAGGACTCAGTAAAGAGAGACACCCACGGAGCAAGGTGGGCAGCAGTGCTCAGGCAGGCCTGCAGCTGAGGCTGGGGAGCATCCTGCAACAGCCTCAGCTTCCAAATTCTTATCTCATGAAGCCAGTAACTGAGGCTGAAAAAAGAGACACAGCATGTTGGCCAAAGGCTCCACCTTGGAGACTTTCAGCTCCATGTTTGACTCAGCAACAAGCATGCTCTTTCTTACTTCTTTGCAGTTAAGGGAATAAATCTAACCTGAGGAAATTAAACTCTGACTCCATGACCTAAATAAGTTGTCAGCACAGATTTAAGAGGAACATATCATAGCCACAGGAACATCAATGAAGCAACTGTGAGTTCTACCAAAATATAAACAGAGGGCACTGCTTTGGGATAAACGCAGAGATGGGAATGATACCTTTTTGTGTGACATCTGGAATACCTCCAAAACAGCTGCATTTTGTGGAACCCTTTCCTCCAGTGCAAATCCATTCATGGCCTGAGTGATGGGGTGGCTATCTCTAGCAATTGAAGAGCAGAAGAGGTAAAATAATGGCTAGCAAGAGCAGGGCTTGCTTTGAGGGAGTTCATTCTTTCTAGTTGGGTTTTTCAGTACTCAAAAGGCCTAATCTTAAATGAAAATTGGGATGGGTTAAAGCAAGGTTTTGACACATGACTAAGAGCAGTGTTAAGACAAATGGTCTATAGCTTTCTCCTATTGTGTCAGAGATGCTGTGGAAGATGATCAATGTAGGCCAGGCCCAGAGAGATTCCATGCTCCACTCACTGCATACACCTCTCTGGAGCAGCTCGGATACACTGTGCTGCAATAGGTAAGAGCAACAGCATGCCACATGAGCTTAGCATTAATTTTGATTCATTTTGCAGGTCAAGCATGAAATGCCTCTTGTAGTGCTCTCTGGTGCTAAACGATTTACACCAGTTTAGAATTTTCCAATCTTAGCATCAATTATTTGTGACAATTTCAGATAGCTATCTAATTTTGACCATGCAGTATTCATACCTAGGACTTCATTCCCTTTATATTGATTTCCTCTAAGCTTTGCTTTTTTGGGAAAATCTTTTACACTGATACACCTGGTTAGCAGATGTGGCTTGGCTATTATATGTAATGCAATTAATCTGGAAGGCTGGCGTCACAGGACTTTCCGCGATGCTGTGGCAGCGTTATTGTGATTCATTAGTGTCACTTCCTCAGCAAGTTGTAATTGGCAGTGCATATTGTTTCTGTAAAAAATCAGTCGTTGTGCTGGTAGGAAAAAGAATGGCATATTTTCTTTTCTGAGGAAAACAAAGGTTATCCTTGTTTACACATCTAGTGTGAATGTAAAATGAACAAGCTCCATCCTTAATTTGCCTCTTCTACCTCACTGCAAAGCCTAGGTGTTAGAGGGTGGCGTTGAGATGCATTCACCAGACAAAAAGTGTTTCCTATTATTAATGGCTGGAGGAGCCCTCTGTGTAATCAAAGGGCACAGCTGCAGTGATATACGGCCAGTGACAAACGGAGAGATCTTTCCTTCTCACTGCTACAAGCTTGCCAGCTTGCAGCCAGCGACTTCCAGCGCTGTATATCTGCAAGATAAATAGCACGAGATATGAATATACGCAGTGCTTACAGTCTTGAAAAGTATTGTTATATCCCCCACATACAATCATTCTAAATATGACTCGAGTGCATTTTTCACTATTTCAGAGCTATTCTTGCTGTTTGGAAATAGATACAGCTTCTGAGCAGAGATTTAAAACCCTCTAACCGTGCTGCTTTCGGAGGTCTGGTTTGGAAGCGGATGTTGTACAGCTGATGGTGTCAGCAAAGCAGCTTTCATGAGATTCATAGCTCTCTTTTGCAGTGACAGGCAGCACTGAACTTTTCAGTGAAAGGAATCAGCTAAAGAATATACAATAATTCTTTTTTAATTTTCTGATGTGCCTATGACAAAGCAATCTAAGTAAAGAACTCATTCTCTTCAATATGTATGTATTTCAGAAAAAAAAAAAAACTTTAACCATTTCTTTTGTAGTTTTCTAGTCATGTTTTAGTCCTTTTGTTTTTACGAAAAAAGATATTCTGTGTAGCACTGTTTCCTTAAGCTAAGGATGTATCTGAACTGAAACAAACTTTAAAGCTAAATAGGGAGCAATTGCCAGCGAAAAGCAAACAAAGGTTCTTGGTAAATAAAAAATTATGTGCCCTTTAGCCTGGTTTGCTGTTGGTATAAGTGGGTCCAGATTTCCACAAACATGAAACCAAAGCTGTCAGTGGGCAAGGCCAGCCTTGCATGGAGCCAGTGTCAGGAGGGTGTCCCCACGCACATGCAGCCACACAGGCACAGGCACACACGGAGGAAGTTGGTGCCGCTCTGTGACCTTTCCATGAACTTTCCAGGAGATGCAAAGATCAGTCAAGAAGCCAAAGGTCAGCATTCATGCTGGTCACAGGCAAAAATCAGTTTTAACCAGACACTGGAAGAGTGTTTCTGCCCCTTGAGTTATCTCAGCAAAATACTAATAATTGCATTTTATATAGAGGAAAATTGACTCGGTCGGTGTTTAATGTCTCAGCATGTCTCAGTGTTGCTGCACTCATTTGACAACTTGTTAGAAGCTATGTTCACTTTTCTCCTGTAATATATCTGTGCAGGGGTAAGATGGAGTTAAATAATATGAAGGAAGTGGCACAATGTGAGAAAAATCTGGTAATTCAGAGTGAACAGTGCCACTGCTGGTGTTCGTGAGACACAAAAGTATGAGCTGAAGAAAGGAAATTACATGTTGATTGCCTATGAAGAAAAACATTGAGTTAAAAGCAAGGCAACAGTAAAGGAAGTCTGCAATTTCAGTCGTAATTGACTTGTCCAGCCTCTCACACAGTACTTGGTATCAGATTATACCACAGTGGTATCTTTGTTTAAATCAGAGTTTAAAAAAAAAAAAAAAAGAAGAATCAGAGTGAAATATACAAGTAATATAATCCTACTTTCAGCAGGTCAGAAGTGAAAACAAATGTGGTGATTTTGCTTCTGCTGTAGCCTGAGGTGGACATTTGCCCATGTGACAGCATACAAGATACATTTTAGCACAAAACTCCCATTGACTGCACCGGGACTCTGATGGAACCCAGACACAGCAAGCGCTGTATCCCAGAAGAAGCACAAACCTCTACCATATGACTGTCTTTACTACAGCAGGCTGGGAGGATTTTGTTCTAAGAAATGAGTTATTAGGAACGTTATTTTGTTTCCCCTTGCCTTTGCTTTTCTCGCTGGCACAGTCTAATAAATTAATAGTAAAGTTCCACTTAGGAAAAATGGTGAGTGCAACTCAAGAGATGAAGCTATAGAGAAGTGAAATTTTGGTTATGGATTGGAAAACGATACTTTGAGTTTTTAACAGTGTACATTAATAACAGCAAGTGGTTAATGAATGCATTTTTATCTAACATATTATGAAATCTCTCAATATATTCTTCAACTCAGAAAGTTTTCCAAGTAAAACAAAGTAAAGGGAAAAGAACATAAAATATTTTTCCCATATTGGCTTATTGGTGACTACAATTATTTCTCATGCTTATTCTTTTTTAGAGTCATCTGGATTATTTTGACCACTTCCTCACATCTTCTAACTCCTAAAGCAAATTATTTCACCAATAATTTCTCACTCTGGGGCTAGTTTTACTGTGCTTTCTTTTGTAAAAAACAAAACAAACAGAAAAAACAAACCAAAACAAAACAGTTGGGTTTGTTGTCCAGTTTTTGAACTAGAATATGAGCGAAAATGTCTCTGCACAACCCAAAACTGCAGCATTTCCTGCCCTGTCCCTGAGAACTGAAGTGCTTTTCAGAACAGGGTCAGGAGCTGTCAGGAGCACTGAGGGTGCTTTGTGCCTGCCCAGGCAGTGGGAAGGCAGCTCCTCGCAGCTGGGAGCTCCCACCTGGACCAGAGCTGGGCTGAAGCTTCCAGCTTCTTCAAGAAGGGGTCTGGGGACTGTGGGCTCAGTGGTAACTCTAGATGAGGCTTGCACTGGGATAGTAAAGTAAGGCATAAATTAAACAAGTTCATGGCAGGCAGTATTTAATACAATAATACAGGGAGGACTTAGAGCCAGGGCTACTCTTCTGTCTCCATTACAGAGGAGAATAATGGAAAATCCGATCTTTTAATCTCTCTGCAAATATTTAACTCCTTTTAAAGTCCTTCTGATGATTGCATTTACTTCATGCTTGTGCCAGCACTTCTGTGGGTGGGAGTGCTCATAGATCCTGAAGTGACTGCGGAGCATCTTCTCATTCCATCAGCCAGCAGAGAAATATTACCAGGCAGCAAATAAATGGTGCTGGCCAACTTCTACTTGGGTATGAAAACATCTTGCCAGGGAACACTCTGATCCACATACACTGACTTCCTTTAAAAGCTGGAAGAGTCTGAGAGGACTATAAAAGAAGCTAAAGTCATGCTAATGTTTTAAAATGGTCAACATGATGACTAATAGACATTCAACCTATTAAGATGAAAAGAGGTATCATCCCAGTCTTGGAAGCTTAACACTGGAGACAATCAGTCATAATTAAATGGTGGCAGCAGAACCTTCATCTTGGCACATTTTCAGGGAAGTCTTGTCAGACAAGCATGGTCTTATTTTTATTTATGAAATAGCAAGTTCTGGTGATAAAAGCCCCAACAAAGCCACATAGTCACATTGAATGGACTAAACCAAACAAAGAGATATCGAGAAACTGAAAACTAGAAGTCACCATGCTCTGTTGAGGCCTCAAGGGCCTCGTTCCTCTCCTGTTCTACAGCTGCTGGTTACAGCAAGGCAGGGGCAGGAACACATCACCCATACAGGAGCAGGGCTAGTCCAGTGATAGTAACCAGAGTCAGCCAAATCCTCACGCCCCAGACAAGTCCACAGAGCCAAGGCTGGTCTGGGGTCCAGCAAGGAAGTCAGGTCAGCAAGGCCACATGGGGCTTGGCACAGTAGGAGGCAGGCACAGACACACCTCAAATGTAACTTCAGCAAGGACCAGGGGCAGAAGCCTGACCTTAAATTCAGCTTGGAAGCCACTGGACAAAAGCCTCACAACAAGGCTTTCTCCAGATCTTTCTCATGTAGCTCTTTCTCACAGCCTGGCTGCTTTCACAGCAGCTCAATCCAGGGCTCCACAACTGCATGGCATTAGAGGGTGCAGCAGTGAAAGCCAGGGCTGAGGAGAGGAACCAGCAGAGCAGCTCAGGGCCTCAGTGGGATCTGGGAATCACGGCAGCCAAACAAAGGAACACAGATTTTTCATACAATATACAGAGGAGGATGTGGAGGCAAGAAGATACACAGCCTTAACTGGATTTCAGAAGGGGATACCATGCCTGAAAACAGCATTAGTGAAAATGCTTGTGGGAATATTGGGTTGGTTCTTGAAGTACACTATGAAACTTTAAAAAAAAAAAAAAAAAAAGGTTAAAAAAACCCCCCACATTCAAAGAGAAAAAGAGTCAGGAAAACATGCCTTAATCTGTTGAGGTTATCCAAGAAGGAGTTAAAAAGTGACTTAATCAAAGTCTGCAGGTATCTACATAAGGAAGAGATTTCTGATAACAAATAGCTATTTAGTCTAACAGAAAAAGGCACAATAAGATCCAATGGTTGGAAGCTGTCGTACTTTCTCTAGCATGGGCCATTAATCATTGGAACAACCTACCACAGGATGTGGTAGATCATTTGAAGTCTTTAAATCAGGACTGCATCTTTACAAAAGAAATTCCTTCTCTCAAACAGAAAATCTGCATTTTATGCAGAAACTGAATTGAGCAAAAAATTGAGGTGAAAGTCTTTAAAATATATTAATTAAAGAAAACAGCTCAGTGGAAAAAAATTATGGACAAATTTATGGAAAAGAAGCAGAGAAGGGAAAGGAAAAAAGTATTCTTTCTAAAATATATGTCTTCTGTCCTTTAAACACAGTGTGAAAAAGATGCTTTTTTCCTTGAAGTTCATCTGGGGGCATTCTGACTGCACATGGTGATGGGCTCACCAGTTGTTATTTATGAAGCATGGATTCTTGGGCATGGTTAAAAAATACCACTTGGCCTTCTTTCAGTTAAATGCCATTCCTCTGAGGTGAATTTAATCATGCCTGAAACATATCTGTAAAACAGAAGCACTTTGAGATTCCTACAGGGAAGAAAGGAAGATACCAGCCTGCAGGAGAGAATACAACTCTTATGTCAAAAAGAGCAAACAGGGTGCAATTCCAGGGCTATACTTTTGAGTTCAGAACACCAAATTTATAGACAGAGATCCCACGAGGAGGGACAGGAGTATATGAGGATATTTGCTACTTCTTATAGGTAATAGCACTAAACATTTCTACAATTCTAGTGCTCTGCTTTGCTAGGAACTTCTTTGTGCTGGGAGCTGCAAACAGAAAATGGCAGGGAGTAGACAATCCATGCACAGGAAGAGAGCTGCAGCCCAAAACCTCCAGCAGCCTGCACAGAAAACTTGAGCTGGTCTTTCAGAGTTGCAGCCATGACAAAAAAAGGACTCTGGTTTCCTGCCTGCTTTGACCATGCATGAAGTCTTTCTCTGAAATTTTCTTTATGATTTTAGCCTCTGATATGCAAGCAGCTGTTGGATAGAAGTGTGTGTTCCGAGTTCACTGGGCTTTTCATGATCAGAGAATAATAGTAAAGAGCTGGATGCAGAGATTATGCTAGCTTTGCTCCACCTGTCCTTTGGGATGCAGTAGTTATGTCCCTAACCCTTCTGTGACCTAAGCATATGTAACACATGTAGCATGGCTGGAGACAGGCAAGAGGAAATGAAAATGCAGAGGGACATACCTGCTAATTGATTATCTGCATGCCAAGGCACACAGCGGCGCAGCTGCGTGTGTGTGCGTGCTCTGGGAGCGTGCATGCCACATGTGCACCCCAGCCCCCACTGCAGCAGGACAGGTTCCCAACTAAAACTCAGACCTCTCTGGACTAAGTGGCCCACGCCTCTACTGTTCCTGGAAAACCTGCTGCAATGCAAATAAGAATCAGTTGCAACAATTCAATGCAGTTCCTACTGTCAAGTCTTTAAATTCATTAGCCATTTCACATACTTTGTCATTTACATTGCTGGATCACTTCTTCTCTTTCCATAAGCTTATAAAAACAAACAATTAGTTAAGACAATTTCTATGGCTTTTCTCCCCACACAAGTAATTTTTAGTCTTCCTTTTTCTAAAGCCTGCTGTTGGGCTGAGCTGCATTTTTACCCCCTGGGGTGTGTGTTTCACCAGTGATGGTCGCCAGATGAGGCTGTTTCAGGCTGACACAAAGTGCCATCTCCAGAGGCTGAACAGCTCTGAATTACCCCACAAGTGCTGCTGGCTAGAGGAGCCAGGGGGAAGGCAAGAGGCTCAGCTGCTGTTCAGCATGTCACAGCACCTATCTGTCAGTCAGCACAGCCCAGATCCCACACAGAAACCTCCATGGGCCTTGGATCAAGCCTTAAGCATTACAGTACTTTGGGACTGTGTGTGCATGTGTGTGGTTTCTGGGTGTATGATTTAATTTTGTTTTGCTCTGGAAATACCAAGTATGTCCCTTGAGACCATTAGAAATGAAGTTTATATAGACATGGTAAAAGACCACTGTAGGCAAGGATAATAAAATATTAAATCATTATGAGAGACATAACGACTGGTTTAAAATAGGAAGTGCTGAGTTTTCCAAGTTCAGTAAGTATGATTATTTTTCTCTTTCATTTTTGGAGCACCTGTGATTATACAGAACTAATAATTTAAGAACTGAAACAAACTGGGTTTGTTTATGAGCAAGCAATATAAACTCATCTATCAGACTCATCAGTATGTGAGCCAAATCATAAATTACCATCTTACTGTTGGCTTTTAGAGAACAGTGACACTTCCTCCATGTGAAGATATGCCCCTTATTTTTGAATCAGGAAAGCTAAGAGCTTTGCTTCTGGCAAGGACAACTCTAAAAGGAATCACTCCTAATGCAATCTGCCCTTGAAATAAAGCTTACTCTCATCTGCATTCCCCGTGTTATCTGATATGGGCTTCAAATATAAAATTTTCATTGTTTTTCTATGACATTGTCAGGATGGGAAGAAATATTAGCAACATGATTCCTAACAGAATCTGCATGAAGTCGTCACACATTTGACTTCCTGCTAGACATAAATCCATTATCCTACAAACTGTGTTGCTCACATGACATTCCTACTAAGCAGCTGCAGTTGATAAGAGCTATTCTGCATAACTTGCTTTGAAGTATCTTTTAAGATAGAATTAACCAGATGATGTATTCTTTTTTTCTTTCCCTCTTTCCCTCTGTCTCTCTTGGTGGTGGTGGTGTTGTCGTCAGCATCGTGGTCCTGTTCCTACAGAAATGTTTGTGGACTGCAGATACCCATGTGGTGTCTGTATACCTTGTGAGCAGTTTGTCTGTATCTTACAACTAATGTGTTTAAACCTAAATGTTTGGATTGCCAGAAATAACACAGAGAAATCTGGAACTGCTAAAATCAGAAAATAAAAAGCCACTGTAGTTAGCCAGTATAAATGCTTGAAAATACATCTGATTTACCAAGAAATGAATGTTCTGTCTTTCCATCAGCTTGCTTTCAAGTCCAAGTATGTACTGTTTTTCAAACACTTTGGCATTATCTGAAAAAAAGAGAATAGTTTGTATTTGTATTGAGTGACAAAATCCCTGTCTCTAAGACACTGAATGGTTTTGTAGTTTCTTCCAAGGGATAGTTTAGTTATGTGGAGAATCACATCTTTGCCCTCTTGTTTCTGCATCCCTTGCCATACACAATGCAAAGGAAGTAACTGTGAAAATGCAAATGAATATTCTCATGTAAGTGGTGTTAATATGATTGCATGCTATACATCTGAGTGGCTCAGAAAACTAATGGGCACCATTCTGAACTGTGGAAACATGAGCCATGGTGAAAAAGTTGGAATTCAGATTTATTGCTTCTTTCTTCTCATCTCCAATGCTTGAATAAAAGAAAGAAACATTTAAAGGACGCAAGTTTATCTTAATCTCATCAGCTTCGGCTTGGCTTTTTGCTCTTCTATGTTCAAATGAAGCACCTCATCAAAATTACATTACAATTATAAATAAAATCAAGGTCCACTTTTTAATAACTTTTGCTTTTTATCCTCCCTCTGTTTAAGTGCATCGGCTCTGAAGTCTCCTGGCTGCAGCCGCTGGGTGTTTAGAGGCAATACTGCAGACTTTTATGTTTTATGGATTCTACGAGGACAATATAACATGATACTGACAATCATAAACAGATACTAAGTTGTTTCAGTTTGGAAACAATTGCAGCCATATAACCCTTGGTGGGCTCTTTTATATGAACTTTTATTTTTCTCCATACAATGGCTAACATGGGAACTATCCTCCCTCCAATAGAGCAGCTTGTATTTGCTCAGGAAATGGTTAAGTTACAGCTGGTCACCCCTGTTACTTCATGGAAATGCTTTGATTTGTCTTCCATACTAAAACAGTTAGAGTCATTTGTTTTACTAACAACTCCCCTCAGAGCAGAACCTCAATACCATCTTAAAGCAAAATTAACTTCACACATGACTTTGTCAAGAAGCTTATTTCCATCTCAGGAGAGTTCAAATTTCATGAAATCTGGACACAGTGTAGTTAGGAGAACAGACTTTGGAAATGTTATTTCCTTCTTTGTTCTGCCCGTACTGGCCACTCACCCAAGGATTTTTCAGGTGACATAAAGGCAACTTTTTTAATTGTATAAAAATGCCTGTACTTGACCAGGCTACCCAGCTTGGCCATTGCCAACAGGGCATTGGGCAAAATATTACTTGAATCTCCAACCTGCACTCTGACTTGTTCAAAGCATAACCTCAAGGATGCATCCACAGCAACTACACTAAAATAACTTTATTCTGAAAGCTTCTGATAATTTGTAAAATATTTGGCATATCTAAGAGTAGGGAATAAGTCTAGACTGGCTCACACTTTGCAGCCTCCCAAATCAACTGACAAGGCAGCTTAAAGATACCAGCAGTAGATGGACAGCAAACATGGGGTCTGTATGTACCTTGCTCCACCCTTTTCTGAGGAGTTGTATGAATATGAAGCTTTTTACTGTTAAATTTATTTAAGTCTTCTAAGGAAAAAAAAAAAAAAAGAAGACAAAAAAATTATTGTAGTTTAATGGTGCTACTTCTAGTTTGTCTAGGAAATCCAGATCATTTGAGAACACCTTCTGGACTTGAAACAGAGAGAAATGAAAGATTTCTCTTTGTTAGAATTTCAAAGCACTTCGCATTCACCACAACCCGCCTGCAAACAGTAAAGCTCAGAATACCAGCCCGTATCAAGTCATTAACCTTTTAGGACTCAATCAAAGCAGTGTTGTGTGACATTAATGAATGCTTTAATGTGGTATATAAAAGCTAACAAACA
Source organism: Haemorhous mexicanus (assembly GCF_027477595.1). NCBI lineage: Eukaryota > Metazoa > Chordata > Aves > Passeriformes > Fringillidae > Haemorhous > Haemorhous mexicanus. The sequence goes on along the minus strand of NC_082348.1, from coordinate 21,956,965 downwards.
TGGAAACTGGCAATGATTCATCAAATTTAATATTCCATCAAACATTTAATTTTGAAGACTGACACTTTTTTAAAATAATGCAATAGACTGCAAGTTCAGAAGAGTGCTTTTAATGAGAGCCATTCCCCACTTTTTAGGACTTTTCCAAATTGCATTTAGATGCCCAACAAAAGCAAGAAAAGTGCATAAAAAACTGAAACAGTTATGCAACCTTCTAAATAACATTTGAACATATTTTATGGAATCTGTTGAGAAGAGTGAAGGAAGTTGTCCTTATAAATACACTTGCAGTTTAGGTCACACATTGTCTGCAGTCATTGCTAGGAGGCAAAAGCCCTGTTGTAAAACAGCTGGGCTTATTGGCTTGGGGCAAAGGCAAATTCCACAGCCAGAAACCTAATTAGACACTTTTGGAATTCACAGCACCCTTTCACGCTATGACCTTTTCCTTTCTCTGCCTTCCCCTTGCTTCTCTACAGCTCACCCCCATATGTCCTCCTCCCCCTGTCCCCACATGAACATCTGATCCTCTCCTTACTAATTACGTTGCTCTTTATTGCATAAATACTGTCTTACTGGCCAAATTCAATCCTGCTGGTAATAATACCAACTTGGAAGTCAACAAGTTTATGTCATGAATAAATTTGCCCCTGTGATGCATTTAACTTGTAAGAGACTCTGCTTATCCAATCTCCTAAAATTTTTTGAAAATATGGACTGCAGAGAAGTGATTTCAAAGAAACAGCTTTATCTGTCCTGGAAAATTTCAAAGTAACCAAAGAATTCTCATGTTGCCCTGGAAAGAAAAGCAAAATAGTCTGACTTTTTTAAAACCCATTGACACATGGTCTAAGCCTGTCCCATTGCCAGGGCACCCACCTGAATGTAGAAAGCCCAGGTTCAAATTCCTGGAGGGACTTGAACCTCACACTGGCTTCTTTTTGGACTGAAGTAGCAATTCTGTTCTGCACCTGGCTTTTTTCCCCTGAAAGATTTTGCATACTCACAAAGCATTTTTCATATTGACAGATAGGTATTTTTCAATGAACAGTGCCTCATCACAAATTTGCCAGGATAGGTATTTTTCAATGAACAGTGCCTCATCACAAATTTGCCAACCTCCTACACCCTCAGACAAACACATTCAAAACTTTTCTAAAGGACTAGTACACTTTAATTTAAATGTTATTTGTGTCAAGGGGAAATAATATCCAAAACCACATAGATATAAGAATCTAGATGTCTTACAAAATAAATGTACAACTGATAGAAATGACAGGCTATTAAATGTCACTGAAGATGTATAATTTACAGTGAGACTAATATATATCATTTTCTTAAATTGTTTTTATAACATAAGCTGCAGTTCTTATCCAAACTCATTTCCAGCCAAAGAGCAGGTTCCCTCACACAGATTTTTCACTTAACTAAAAACTGCAGGATTCATCCATTTAAAAAGGAAAAAAAAGTATGATAAATAGGATATTTTAACTGAATTGGGTAATAGAGAACTGCTGTGCCACTCATGAGAAATGCCTATAATTCACTTATGCCTTCTGGTATTTGTATAGCACGTTGACTCATGAATCACTGAGTAGCTATCATAAAAAAAACAATGTCTCCTTAACAAAAAATACATTTAACTCAGCTGAGATTTGCAGTTAAGATTCATGCCTACATTTTTAAAATCACAAATTCCCCACGTTACACTTGGGGAACTGTTTTTGTAGACCTGTGCACTTTGGTGGTACATTTCCTGTTCCAAATCCCAGAAAGCACTAAGGAGTTGCTTCTTGCCACGCTCCTGGCAGCATTATTCTCACTTTGCACAAGGTAACTGAGGCAGAGGAGCTCAGTAAGGAGGTCAGGGGAGAAGCAAAGTTCAAAGCTCAAGGCAGAGGGCAGAAGTAATGCTGCTTTGGGCAGCTGGTGCCCCATGTTTCCCATAGTTGCCAGCTCCAACAATAGGTACCTTGCTTCCTCTGCAACTACCTACCAGCAGTACCTTTCCTCTTTTTTTTTTTTAAATTATTATTTTTATGGAAATGTGTCTTTTTCAGCAGCCAAAGGCATTCTGAAACGGTGTTGGCCCATGAGGAAAGAATCAGACAGGTTTAGGCAGATTTTTATTAAATATATAGAGGAATTGGGATAGGAGCAGGTGAGAGGTGCCTACCAGGGCATGTCAGTATGCTTTTGTCACATCTGAAATAGTGAGAAACAGTACTTGTCACAATCGCTGGCAATGGGAAAGGGAAGAAAATACCTATAGGGTGTGCAAAGGAAATGGCCAGATTTGGGTTTTCCTCCTAGGAAAAAGAGTTCACCTCTCAAGGCCTGTGAGGCAGAGAGTAAATATCATTTAGTACTTGGAGGGTGTCAGAGGTGCCAGGTGGGAGGAGATCCTGCAGAATAAAGTCCTGATAACAGAGAAAAAAACAAAAACCAGCAAGCTCTTTGTGACTTCAAACCCACAGAATATTGCCTCTACCATGGCAACTGGGGATGCACAGTCCTGGGCTTCACTTCACAACCAGAGCCAGGCACGTTGGGCTGACTTCCAGTTTACCCCAGCCTCATCTCTTCAGCCAAGACTGAAGGGGTGAAGCATCTCCCTCAGCCGGGGCCCTAAAAATATCTCTTATTTCATCTTCCCCAAGAAGCATGTATCTACTACATGCTATTGCTTTTTTGCTTGAGATTCAATATCTCAATCACTGAAAAATACCATTCATTATAATTTGCAACTATCATTTTAATCATAAACTAAACCTCAAAGCAACACTAAGTGTGCGTGATTGCTAAGTGGTCAGCACCATCAAAGTCCCCTGGAAAAACTAATTAGTGTGTTACTAGATATCTGCATATCTGGGAGATAAATGTTGTTCACATCCCCTTCCCTAAGGACAGAATGGAGATGGTTCAGTAAAACACTCTTCCTCTTAATATGCAGGGTTTGTTGTAGGAGCAGCTCAATTCATATTTCCACCGGTTTGATGGTAAGGGAGCAGCAGTAGCAATATTAATCTGCAGTAACCTGTCAGTGAACTCTACAGCTAATATGATGTAGTTATGATTTTACCATCAATCAGAACTGAACAGGCCCTGGACAATCCTTACAGCACTGCCTCAAAAAATCTAATTGTGCAAAAGCTTCATCAGTTTCCAACATTTCTTTTTTATCTGTCACAGACTTTTGGCCTACTACACAACCTTTTATTATTGGTCTTATTGCATTAGCTTGTAGGATAAAAAAGAAAAGGCTAAATCTAAGAGTTCCCCTGCATTCCATCATTTGTTACCATGTAGGATCCTATTTGACAGTTCCATATTATTTTAGATTTAGATAAATATTCTTAGGACATATGGTATTGCATGAACTTTTGAACCATGGATTGCCAACATATAAAAAAAGGCTAGCAATATTTTTATCTCTGCATTTGCATGTTCAAATGTATAAGAAATAGATAACAAAAATGGGAGAATTAAGCTGTAACCAGGATCGGATTAGACAAAATGTAAACCCAGACTTTGTTTTTTCTTTTAATTAATTGTATTCACAGAGCAGAATAGTTGAAAAATGAATTATTAACAGCAAATATGAACTTCTACAGGAGTTAGAGTTCTACTAGTAATTAAGATAACTGTTCATTATTCTTTTCAGGCATTTTTAGTACAACCATTTATTATGTAGTTTTGTAGCTTAAATTAGATGTAGATGTGTGTGTGTGTGTGTAAATATCATAAAAGAAACACAGACAGGCATTCTCAGCCAGAAACTTTCCTTCAAACAGTGGCCATAAGAAATTACAACTTGCAGTGAGAGGCATTACAACCACACTATTTCTGGTGAGTTTACTATGCGAGAAGTTCTGGTGTAACTTTTGTGATTTTAAACAGATAAACCCATCAAGGAAGATGAACTATTAACATTATCTGTTTAGTCATTTTAATCTTTTGCATCTTAAATGTAATCAGGCTTTTCAGAAATGAAATTGCTAATCAGCATGTTGGATAAATGTTTCCATTTTAAAATGTGCACATTTAGACATAACAGCTGGCTGTAAAGAATATATTTATATTTGTGATTTAATGTATCACAAACTTTATATTTGATTTCATTTAGCTTTACCGAGAAATTGAGAAAATTTTTGCTAGCATGATCTGTTTTCACAGCAGTTTTACAGCAGCAGAAAAGCATGGAGTAATAAATGAGGTGTGCATACAATGCATTATGTAGTCTTTAAAGCAAGCATGTCTTTTTAACAAAGCAGATTTTTTACACAATTTCAAGTGATTTCATCCCTTTCTAACATGAACTTAATTCATGCGAAGCAATACAGATTGTGCATAAACAGAACACAGCACTCCACTACAAGGGCTGTTCATTAATTTTGCAAACTGTGTTCAAAACTGAGGGGAAATATCGTTTTTAGAAGAATTCTAACTTCAAAGAAATATTTTTGATGATATGAACATCAAATGAATAGCTGAGTTTTAGCCTTCAATCAATCATAACGTAAAGTAATTGTAATCTAATAAAAATAGCCATACAAAATAAGGAAATGGCAGTTGCATCCTGTTAAAAACATGCAGGAATGCAACTTTGGAACTACTGAGAGAACCGAGGCTGTAGAAAGACAAAAACAGGATGTTAAATTCTTACGACAATTGGAAGCAACTGATTTTTTAAGCACCCGCCACCACCCGTGATCATTTGTTCAGCAGCCTCTAGGGGGTTCTGTGCGACTGCAGAACCCTGCAATTTCAGGAGCACCTATGAACAGGTTTGCAGAGTACGGGCATTCACACTGATGTTGAAATGTCCAGCTGAATTGTCACCGCTGCAAATTTGACTGCTACACTAGCGCCAGTGTTCTCTAAAGTGAAAATCACAGAAGAAAGTTCTTGAGAACTTCATCCCACTTCAGAATGCGTACTTGTCATCATGGCAATAATAAAAACATTTGTTATAATTAATATAATTACATTAAACTGCATGTAGTCATTACTTAGGCAAGCATATTTAAATGCCAACCACAAATTTATTCACTTTCCTTTATGTTTTTAACAATTATTAACTCCTTGTTTTAGAAGACTGTCAGTAAGAAACACTAGTTTTCCTTCGTATTTCATATTCCTGGTTTTGCTAGAGGCTGGAACTTTACCACCACATACTAATTCTGCTCTGTACTTTAAGAGTCAACTACAAGATGTTATAGGATTCCTGCTATTAAAAAAAAGCCACTAGACCGTTAATAACAGATTGGAAAAAAAATTTAAGTTAGTGTGGTACAATGTGTCATGCCTGGCCAACCACAAATATAGCAATAGAATTATAAGCTCAGTTGGTTAGAGAACAATAAAGCCACATAAAAGTTCAAAGATTAATAACAGGATAATTATCAAAAAACCTCAACCCATTCTTTAATAAATATTGTAACAAAAATAACAACATTTGGGGATTTTAAAATCTATTAGTCTGGATTTTTCAAACATGAGAATATATAGTCAGAAATCCTGATTTTCTCTAGAAAAGGTCATTGAAGAAAAGGCTGAATATTCCCAGACCCTGCTAAATTACTCTGGTTTGCTATGATACCTGCAAAGCAGTTCAGACATTGCAACAAATGAGTCCTCTTAGTCATAGCTGTCACAAGAGGATGATTCTTACCTCATACTTGTGGGGAAATTGATAGAATGAGCTATACAAATAGTTCCTATAATGAGGATTTCCTTAACCTTTATTATTCACATGGCCTCACTTTTACATAAAAGGTAAATAAATGAAAGTTCTAGCTGTCACAGCTTTAACTACAAATTATAAAAGACCTCTTGCTTGTCAGTAAGTTAATTTTAAAGTCAAACCTGGGCATCCTATAGAACAGGGCTGGATGAGTCCAGGAATCAATGCCTGGCTTTGCTGGCCTCATGGTTCATGGCTAGAGGAATGCTTGAGTACCTTTACTTCTGGGCATGGTCCTTCTTCTGAGGGACTGTCAGGCAGGGATGTCATGCCCTCTTGCACCCAAAACACTTTGTCCTACATCTTTGGAAATCAAAATTTAAAGGAGGCTTCTCCAAAATGGAATTTAGTACCCTGCAGTTTAAGCTTCTGTGGGACTTAGGGTGAGTTTTGTCCTTGTCACAAGCCACAGTCACACACAGCCCCCACCACAAGTATGCTGTGACTGGGTCAGAGGTTTGGTGGTTCCTGTGGCATGGGAAAGCTCCCAGGCAACCTCCTGAAAACACAGCCCCACCTTCCTGTGGATTTGTGCCATGGAAATTGAAATAAGATTAGTAAAACCAAAGTGCTGGGCTATAAAAAGGATTGCAAAATATACACTGATATTGCCCAGCTCATGAGAGCCTTTTCCACTTCAGCCAGAACACCAGTTACAGTGAGGTCCCTGTACCTGCACACAGCTTATTTTGCATTATACTGGCACTGCAACACAAGTCTGAGTGAATAACAGTTATGAGCAAGCAGAGAAGTAGAATATTAAAAATTGCCAGGTTAGACTGCAAGAACACTAGGCACATAACAGGTGCAATTTTTATCTCATTTTAAACATATTTTTTAAGATTTATATATGTTTCAAAACAGTTAAGCCTGACCTTTTCTTAGACTTCCTACTACTTGATCTACAATACACCATGTGCCTACAATACTACAATGTGCCTATTTCATCTCCCAAAACAGAAACTTATCTAGTGAAAGTAAGAGAGCTGGACAGCATCTTCACAGCTCCTGCTAACCAAGAGATAATGTAACAAGTTCAGGATGTTCAGAACTCTCCAAAAGGATTCACTGAGAATTCATTGTTTCCAAAATGTCATTGAGGGATGGGTAACATGCGTGCAGGAGACCATGGGCTATCCCAGAGACACCCCAGGGAAGAGGCAGACAATGTGAATAACAAATGTCTCCTACTTTGGAGTCAGTCATAGGAGACCTCATTCAAAGCACAGTCAGGTTAATAACATTTTGAATGTTTACTCCAAATTAATTTGTCTCAGATTCTGTATAACCACAAACAAGCCAAGAAAGGCTTCCTTGTGTTAAAAAAATATGAGCTATCAAAATTCACAAAATTGAAAATAAAACATGACAGGGAATCAAACGCGTCTTTATTAATTTCCAAATGCTAACATTTCCTTTTTGGATATTTAAGCTTGTCTTGAGTTAGCCTGAGTTTCAAAGGAAAATGTAACCTCAAACAATTTTTGTTTTCCATTAAGAAAATGTTGACACAAGTCCTCCAAAAATTAAAAAATTTTCCCACTACTTTCTAAATCAAACAATTTTGAAACTATGACCCTTCCTTGAAATCATTTTGGTTGCAATGACTCACTAGTTTTATGAGAAAACATAGCATTGTGACTGCACGTGACTCCCTATCCCCTTGTGAAATCCTAGAGAGAGCAGATTCCCATCCTGTCACACATTTGGGTCCATTGCTCAACATTTCTGTGAACTGGGTAGATGGTTCAGGAGTATTTTAATTCTTCCTTTATATATTTAAAAAAAAAAAATAGTGTTTTGTGTGTAATGCAGTAAGGAGATTATTATCAATCTTAAAAGGAAAATTAACACTTAAATAATAATCATAATCAGGGCATGAAAACCCTTGAAACTAGCAGCTTGACTGGCTATTTTCTGATACAGTGACCTTATGTACACAGTGAGGGCAGTGAACACAAGCCTGTTCTCCATTCCCATCAGGGCGCAGGGGAAGGGTTACAGCAGCCCATCATGCAGCCTCTCTGCTTTTATTCCAATCCAAGAGGCAATAGTTTCCTCTGTAATTGAGCTGAAGGACACTTAAAAATAATTAATAGGATTTGGTGCAACTAGTATTATTTGTTCTGTTGTGTGACTTCTAGTTTTTTATTGCCTGCTTCCAGAGCCTAAAGGCTTTTCTTCAGAAAGGTTGAATACCAACTGTTCTGAAAGAAGTCCCAAGGCAAGACAGAATATAAATAGCTCTGCAAGCACAACAAGCTGAAGGCTCCACAGAGGCAAAAGTACATCAAGTAATTAAAAAAATACTGAATCATATATGTAGGGAATATCCCTTTACAGTTGCAGGACATATATATTAAAAACACTACCAGGATCTGAATTGTTTTTAACTGTCGTGCCAATGGGAGTAATGCGTAAACAGGAAGGGTAAATGCACAAGGGTCCACATGCAAAACTCTCCCTGAGGCCAGTCCACCTTCCCCACTTCCCCTCAAGGAAGGAACAAAGTTTTGTCAAAACTTTTTTCTAAAAGCACGTGAGCCATGTGTCCTCTTCCTACAGCTGCAGATCCAACAGCATCGTGTGCCTAAGCCACCCAGTCCCAGGGGGCTCTTGCCTCCTCCAGTCCCTCTGCAGTGGAGCAAGAGCTGCCAGAATGATGAGCATGGGGTGGACATGTGGATGATGTCCCCACCCCCTTATATATTTATTTTTTTACTTACTATACCATTACCTATACCATGACTGCTTTATTTCCAGAGGATCTGGTTTCTCCATACTCCCACAGGTGGAGCAAACCCAGCCATGTGTACCAGTCCTCTGCAACAGCAGCCAGGTCTGATGTGCAGCAGCTATCTGACAGCACAAAGGAAGGCTGTGCTTTAATTGGCTCTTTTTATGGGCCTTTCATACTGGGATTGACTTGACTTTATAGGAAGTCCTGACATGGAACCAATGCACAAGGCCTTCCGAAGCCTCAGGAGCCCCTGAAGGGGGGCTAAGCAGGGCTCTACCTGACACTGCAGCACCATCCATCATGTCAGCAACCTCCACAGCTCTGGGAGCATGATTTGTTAGTTAACACAGCCTTTGCTAGCTCACTCTCCAGCAGCATACACTGGTGGAGATCTGCACCTTTCACAAAATGGCCAACAACAATAGACCAGAAAGAACTTACCAAAAACTAGGCCAGGTCCAAACTATGCACTATTCAATCAATCAAAAATGTGCCCAAAAATATTTGCTTATTATCGAGATGATCTTTCTTGCCCTAGAATCTGAGGCAGATTATCTTCACAATTAAAATGATGGTGACACTCTTAAAATCTAGTTTTTATCTCCTTTTAAACATATGCAAGGGGTAGGAAACAGAAACCTTATGGATGTGGACTTTGGCCTGTTGTTGTTTACCTCTTTATTTATAAGAGCAAGCATAGATGCACCACAAATATTCTAACAACTACTAGTGGTGCACTGCATGCTGTATTAGAGGAATAAAGAACAAAGCTGATGGAACAGGGAGAGTAATTTACTGTGCAGTAGTTTCAGCTGCCAGTGACTGCAACAGGAACTCAGCAGATGTTTTGTTGATAAAGGTTGTTTCTTGTTGCAGAAGCAGCACCAAAATCCATAGCGTTTTTCTGCAGAACTCTGCACATCATAATTCTGCCATTTCAGTTAGTCTTAACAGCTGGAGGATAAAAAAATGTTCCACTGCATTATTTGAAATTTGTCACGTTGATTTAGTTTCATTACTGTTATTAAATTTTATTCTAGAATGGTTTACATATCAAGAATACATAATGGGTTTCTGTGTGGCCTGGGATTTATTCCTTGAATGAGGAAAGGACTCTACTGTGACAAAGTCATAAAGCCTTATTGACTTGATCCTTTGCCATAAACATTGGATTCAGGGAGTTAGACTGAATAATAAATTGATACAATGGTTGTATTTTCATCAGGAGAATAACTCCTTCCAAAACAGAACCTAACAGTAAGTCTAGATCTATGAAACTGTTTTAGAAATCTTCTATTTCCAGGCACAAATAGGAAAATATTCTCCTAATTAGGCAATAAGAGTAGAGAGAAACAGCATGAATATGCATATTTAACATATTGTTCCAATCCTGAAGGAAAATAAGACAAAAAATGTAACAAAAATTAAATGTGCACAGACATATGGAAGGATATAAATACGCAAAAGGGTGCTTCTAAACAAAGAAATACCGAACACAAAAAAGCCTTTTAAAATATAAGTTGTATTGAAAGACAAGATGAGCAAACAAATTGAAATTACAGACAATACTCCAGTTTGATTCAAATTCAGATTTTGGATCTCTTCTAATGGGACCACTAACAAGTCCAAAAAACTTTTGAATTGGCTCTAAACTTTGTGGTATAAGCCAACATTAAAATGTGAGTGACTGCCATTTTGTCACATTCCTGAAAGGCAATTTGCACACAGGAGAAAGTTGCTATGTCATGTAATGTAAATTACTCAAGATCACATGTCACCTCAGAGAGATATACTCTTGCTGATTTGTAAATTAAAGACAAGCCACAAAAGTTCCTAATTCCTTCACAACATAACTACTCATGAGTTTCTGCTGAAAGACTGCCATCAAATGGCAATAAATCTTCAGGAAATAATATCACAATGCTAGCTCTAAAGCACTCATGACTTTTTCCCAACTTTCTCTGGAATATTTCTTCCAAAAGAAAGCAGATGGCAAAATACTCAGTGGGTCAACTTTTGTGTTCAGACACTCCCAGGGGTTCCCACTAATTCGAGTTGTCTCTGCACAGACATAGACAACAACAGAAATCGCCACCCACCCTTCCTTAAGATCACCACATTTTTCCTTGCCTCACTATCAGAAACATTATTGGAAACCAGCATGGCTGTTCAGTGCATTCTGGATACATAAGCATACGGGGAAAAACAACAAAACGCTTCTCACTGAAATGGATTCGCAGATCCAGGACATGCCTGAGTCCAACCTAAATCCATCCTTTTGCTGGTGAAGCCCTTTGACAGATGACCTAACTTTGCTGCTCCTCTGCCAACCCAGCCACCCAAAACCAGGTCTTCTCTGAAAGCCACACAGCACTGCGGAGCTGAAGTGTCTCAAGAAGCTAAATCACTATAGAGTACCAGATTATTTATTTACTGGTTTACTGGGGAACAACAAATTCCTTAAAGGACAGATTTGCAGAAGAATTCAGTGCTGACCTCATTGTGTCATTACTGATGTCAGCAAAACCTGCTGAAACAAAATAAGCCCAGTGATGGACGAGTCTGAAAACCGCCCATGGTGTGAACCACGAAGAGGCTCACAGCACCTTCATTCGCTGCAGTGCTGCTGAGGAACAGAGCCCAGCCAGGGACAAGGGCTCCTGGCAGCTCAAGAGGGAGCGTGTCAGGCCACACAGCCCGGAGCGGTGTCCCCAGCCGGATGGGCGCCGCAGACGTGCGCTGGAGCGCGGGGAGCTCCAGCCACCGTGTTTGTGCCGAGGTCCCGCGTGTTGCCAGGGTTACTGCGCACACAGCGAGGGACAGGGGCCGCACAACGAGGGGAAAAGCGTTTCAGCCCAAAAAAGGAAAACATCAGCTACAGAAATGCAACGGCAGAGGCAAACCACCAGAGATAATCAAATGTTAATATAACCACATTCCTTTCCAGTGTAATGAAAAAACATCAGAAAGCATGAAGAACATGTTTCAAGTAACAGAGGGGTTTTTCTAACAATAAATTCAGACAACTCATAGGCAACTGTATGAAGACTAGAAGAGAAGAGCCACTGCAGACCTACAAAATCAGCTTGGCACACCTCCATGAGAGCTGTGCTGCTGGGCTGGGGCCAGGCAGGACCCCCTCACTCTGCCCCCAGCTGCTTCTCATGCCCACAGCCACCACCAACCCTGACCCAGCAGAGAACAAGGCTGAACTATTGCTGCTGGCACCAACCAGCCATGAGGTTCAAGCAGTCCACAACTGGGAGGCATTAAGCCTTTACGGCTGTGTACACACCAATGGCATCTCCTGAGCAGCTGAGCAGGGGAAAGGCAGAGGAGCCCCCCACAACACCTATTCTGAATGAAGGCAGCCAGCAAAACAGCCAACACCTAAACGTTGCCTGCTCCATCTTCAGACCACACACATTTGCTGTTAGTCACCTAAATCCAGGCTGTTCTTCAGGTGCTTTCATTTCTCAAGCTTGCACACTGTGAGAAAATAATACTCTGATAGTCCTAGGTTAAAAAAAAAAAAAAACTTTAAATTTTTATAAGAGCAAAAGCTGTTAGCTTGAGAGTCCTGTTTTCCATAAAACTCACATTCATAACAAGCAATAAAAATGGAAGTTTGTTGCAATATAACTTATGAGTCTGCCTAAAACTAGATCTGAAGAGATCTCCATTAAAGGCAAAATGCAGCATAGGCTTCATGCCAGACCATTCTTTTGTTTCTTTTCAATAAGAGAAAGAGTGCCAACTATGATAAAGTTTTATAAGGAAGTCACCTATTTTCTAACAACATGACTGAAATTAGCCATTCATTACGTGTAGGCTCTTAACTACTATTAATTGACATCTCTTTCCTTCTCATCTCTGAGTAAGCCAAGAATACTATTTTTAATTGTATTTCTAACTCAACATTGATATTTACTGCATTCCATATAAATTTAGACATTCCTCTGTTAAAAAGGAATCAAATGAAAGCCAGAGACCTGACCTGCTAAGTGTGGTACTTTTCACACTTTTTATCAATTTCTTTGGTAAGATTCACATTTAGGGCACAAGGCTGCAGCAGAACATCAGATGAGTCACTCAGAATAAACATGCTGCTCTGAGTCCTCTCTGCCTAAGCAGAGTGGATTCATAGCACACTGAAATCAAGAGCAGACTTTGCATAGACAGTATTGAACTTGAGTTGCATCCAGCAGTATGGGAAAAGGACAACATGCATTGGGCTGAAATAATGGTTCTGTCAATTAACCCAGCTACAGTGCACTGCTACCACATCTGGGAGGACTACAGGCAATCATTGCAGCATATTCCATGAACTTCTGAGAGAGTGAGCCCTACCTGTGATCAAATCAGTCACTGTAAGAATATCCCTAATAACTTGAACTTAGGTGTTAGAACCAGACAGCATCTCAAAAAAATTGCTCTATCCAGGAATATAACTCAGAATGTTAAGTATTAGAAATGTGAATTATTAGATCAGTCTCCTAACAATAGAAGAATCCCCTGCAACATTATTTCCCAGTTCTTTTGTGTGCCTTTTTTTTTTTTTTTTTAAATATATCACATCAAATGGCAAAGAATGTTGGGTAAACAGAAGAAAGAGATTTTTTTTAACCTCACTATAGGTCTTGTTCATGCCACGTGGTCAATTTGCCTCACTGCCATCTCTTTGCTTTCCCACCTTTAATAGGAGAGATAGTAATACCTGTCTGCTCCTTAAGACATTTGTGTTGATTGCTTATCACTTACCAAAATCTTTCAAACTGAAAGAAGTGTCACAGAGGCAATATGAGACATAAATTTGTCTTTCACTGTGTTTCTTACTTCCTTTTTGTGTTGAGAGCCAAGACTCATTTCTGATAGCTATCATGTTCTACTCCTTCTCTCATCAATTATTTGAAGAAGTTACTGTCATCCAAGGCTATGTTTCTAATGATTTTTTTTAGCTGTGTAATTTAAAGAGTGCAAAATCATTCAATTTCATCTTATTCTGGAGATCACTAACTGTAATTATACATGGAAATTATGAAATGAAGAAAAACTAGATATACTCTAATCCACTTTCAGGGTCTAGCATAAGAAATCCAGGTCAGTTATGCTAATTTCAAACAGTGTAAGTTCACCAGTGCTTCAGAAAAAAAAAAACTGGTATCAAGTTATGGAGCAAAAGTTTGTTCACAACAAGGATTTCATTTTCCTCACAGAAATGTGGAGCTAAATAAATAAATTATTCTCTTCTGACTACCTGATCAATCAAGAATTGCTAGTCAAATATAAACACACCTTAAACACAATTCCAAACCCAAAAGATACCCCTCCCCAAAACCTTCAGCCCTCCCAAACCAATTGAAAAAAACATATCACAAAATCTCATGTTATGCAAAGAGTTCAAGGAGATTGACCTTGGTTCTTTCAAAGGCTATAATAAGTATTCTTTGAAGAAAAGGAATGCTAGTGAGAACAGATCCTTTCACACATGAGAAGAGTAAATTAAAGATTCAGAAATGGTTCTGACATTAAGTTCCTTTTCAAGTTTTTCCTCAGTGGGAAAGAAAAAGGAAGAAATGCTGGAAGCATGGAGGGAGAGTGGGATGAGGATTCTGTGAAAGAAACTGCAACAACTAATGAAGGACATATAGGGAAACACATTGGGGAAATGTGAACAAATTAAAAAACCTAGGCAACCTGCATTGTACAGGACTTTAAAGAATTAGCTAAACTCCTTTATCTTCACAAGACAAATAACTGAAGAATTAAAGTAGAGGGAAATATTAACATTACCACCTTAAACAACAGCAAGAGTACTGCAGACAGACTCGTAAATCCAGTTTCTGTCCCTAATGGTCACTCTGTCTTCAGTGAGCCTTGGGTGCAGAGCCTTGAGCAAGGACAGGGGACTATCCTAGTGCAGATGGGCTTTAATAGGGGCACAATGTTGTATCTCACAGGATCTTAGCTGAAAAAGTAATTCACATTGGCTCAGCCATTTCCATGTGGCTTTCAAGTTGCTGAGGTAATGAAATTACAGGAAATAAGCTGCAATGTAGCAAAGTGGTGGGAACTGTCTCCTGGCTGCCATGTGGACGACCACTAGGAAGAGACTGTTAGACTTCTTTGTTGATGATCTGGAAAAGAGAATGCACAGCACTTTGATGAAACTCACAGGTATGAGTGTGAAAGACAATGTACAAAGAAAATAATAGAGAATTTCCTAAAGATAGAACCATGGAAACAAAATAATCAAAGGAGACTCAACTTGGAAAATAATGCAGCCTGGGAGTGCATCTGAGAAGGAATTACAGGAAGGTGAAATCTCAGATGCAATAATGATGACAGAGATATAGGGAGATAGCTCAGGCTAAATGGCATGAATTTGTAACGTGCTATGGTGTGAAAAGGCCAGTACAATATGGGACAGGGTAAATAGTGTCACATCACTGAGAAAGGAACAAGTACCACTTTCTGCATGCTGCTGGTACAACTCCATCTGGAATATCATACACATTTCTGAATATTGACAAATTTGAGAGTTCAGAGAAGAGCACCAAACATGATCCAAAGACTAAGAGGATTGATTTATGAGGAGACATTAGAAGAGTTAAAAATATAAATTGCTTGGCTAAGAAATGATTAATGGGGGACATGATAACAGCCTACTAATATTTGAAGAGGACCACCAGTGAAGGAAAGGCATTTTTCAGCAGTATTCTCATGAAACATGAGAGTACAGAGAGCGACTGAGAAGCAAAAACATATACTGAGTATCAATAAATGCTTACTGATCATGAATTATCATAATCTGAGGAATAATTTCCTCCATAGGAGAGGCATGTGGCTTTTACTTGTGGCTTTCAAACACAAACGTGAAGAATTCCTTAAGAAACCTAGGCACCCACAACTGTGAAAGTTTGAACTCTGACCTCTCTGATCCATTCCAGCTCAGCCAAGCTGCGTGCAGTCTGTAAGTCCCTCTTCCCCAAGATGATTTGGGCATATTTGTACAGTTGTTACATTCTGATTTGTGTTTTTTCCCATGCTGTTTGCTACCCTGGCATTCATAAAACTAAAACAAACAATAACTGCTGTTAGAGAAGTACTTTTGTTACTTGAGGGCCAGTGAAAGTCTCAGCACCTGTCTTACCACTGCATGCAAATAACAAACCAGCAGTCAGACACCTACAGAGCCTTTCAGTGACTGGGCTCTTGATGAGCTACATTCATGGTAAATATTAGATTCAAGTGCTTCTTCCTTTCTTTTTAAGGTGAAAAAATAACAGCATAGCAAAGCCTGACTACTCTGGTTTGTCAGAAAGCTCATGGTTGGCCAATAACACTGGAAAAACAGTATGAACCTGGCAAGGCATGGAGCTGGAAGGTAACTGGAATCCTTCTTCATCCAGCCACAGACTGTTTCCCAGGGAGACAGAACGCTGTAACACGTGTCATGCAGCAGCAACAGAAGTTTTAAATCTTGCAGTTCCCTTAGCTAGATATATCTCCCAAAGTTAGATTAATTGTGTATCTTTCATCTTCAGCCATCTCTGAAAGGTCTTATCTTTATCTCTGCTTTCAGAGGTCCATAAATTTCTCTGTGTTCAAAGGCTTCATCCCTTCCCCCAGTCCCTCCCTAGTTCAGATATCCACAAACTCCAGCACGACTGGCAAATCTCTCTGTATTTAATCCCCTTAAATTATCTTCCCCTTCATACCTCCTTCCATGTCTTTCACCTATTTCCTTCCTATGCTTCACTGCTGAGTTCATCCTTGCTGAATCCTTCTGCTGGCAACCTCCTTTCTATCAAAAACTTCCCCATTATGGAAATCAACATTCCCCATTATGGAAATCAATATTTTCTTTCCTGTTAAATATTTCCCCAGTACTGGAAACCTAAATTATTTAAAGAATAACCAAGAATAAAGAATTGACCAAGTCAATTTTAAAACCATGAAATTTGTTTGAAGGTTTTCACTTTTTCCATGGACATCTTTTTCCCCTCTGCAGAGGCAAAATTATCCATAAACTGCTGCCAATGGTTTTGCTTAAAGTGCTCACTGAAGAATCTAGAGTGAAATATATTCAACTTTGACACTTGTTTTCCACCTAGTAAAGGAATTTAAATCCCTAAAAAAAAATGGATTTAGTTTATAAGCAGGCAGTTATGTTTTCAATGTAATTTTTATTCATGTTTTTCTTCATCAGATATGACTGATTCAGGTAGATCAGTCCCTGTACACTGGGTTACCATAATTATGCACTATACCCATTTCAAAATTAGTTCCAGCTAGTTAGCTTCACTGCATGACAATTCACACTGCCAATTGAGAATTTAACCTAGTTTGATGATGGATACATATAAACAGCAAAATCCATAATTTATACACTGTAGGAAATAAACTCTCTGGCTGGCCAGGGACATGAAGGATATGAAGGGTTTTCATTTTAGATGGTTGGAAATTTTAAACTCAAGCAGCTTTTAATCAACAGACCATTGAAAACAAATTTCAGCAGTTGCATTTCTTATTCAGCAGCAGTACAATGTAACTGAAAATAGAAGCTCCAAAAGCTTGATGGTCTATTACTCAACATGTGCTTATAATAAATTATATGTAAATAGCAGTTATGGTGTACTAAGAAAAGCCAGAAAAGACAACCAGTTTCAATAAACTGGAGGGGCTGAGAAAAGGGCCATTTCTGTCCTACTGTTCTGAAATAAGTCCTATAATTCAAACACTTGCATGTATCACTGGTTTCTATCATTGTTAAGCTGCAGTGGCATCAAGTCCCATTGTACTAAAATAGTTTTCAGAAAGCTAGCACCAGTTACCAGAACTAGATACTGTTATCCCTCACTCTCAGCGTCGGCAGCAAGGCTGGAGCAGGCTCTGGGCTGAGGAAGAGCTGCAGGAGCTGTGCTGTGCAGAGGGGTGATGAGCACTCAGGGGTACGGGGTGAGCTGCCCCAAGCCTGCAATCCCAGCAATTCCCCACCACTGCAGTGGGCACCCGGCACTGAGAGTGGGGCTGCAGCAAAGCACCTGCAGGTCACACCTCAGGCCTTCCAAGAGAGCTGGGGGCTCCTTCCCCATGAAACCAAGGGGTGTAAAGATTGGGCTTAAATAGCCATGGTTACACGAGTAAAAGGGAATTAAGAAAAGTGTTCAGCCTGAAGCACTGGAGCAATGAGCATCTCCCCACACATGCAAATTTACTACAATAGAGTGAATTTTCCCTGCTAGTATAAGGAGGAAGGGCTGGCTTTATTTCTGAGTTTGGTTTCCTATACTCTTAACAGCTTTCTTTTTACTCTAGGTGAAGATGGCTAATTACGGACCACACAGACAGACAGTGAAGACTGCACACTCCACCAAGAGACCAAGATACAGGCTACAGTTTTTCACAAGGATAAGAAGAAAGTGTTATAAAAATCAGTTATGGATTCACCATGTGACATGATGGCCTCCATCACTCCCCTCCATTAATCCCTATCCTGCATCCCTGTGCTGCTGTTGTGGAATCTCATCCACTACTGCCATGCCGTGGGTCCACCTTAGTGCCTCAACTCAGGGTGCTGGTTGGAGGGAGCTGGATGCTGCAGAAGCAAACATATGCTGGAGACCTGCCTGTGTAACACAGGACAGGCTGAGAGGGCAAACTGGCTCCCTTTGGACTGCGCATACTTCTGAGGGGAATGGAAAAGGTTGGTTGCAAAAGTTTGCTGCAATTTGGTACAGAGGACTGATTGGGATGAGTCACTGATAAAACTTCAACGTTGTGAGTTGGAACAAAAATCTCAGTGGAACAGTACAAGAATCATTTAAATGTTTTAAATTATAATTTGTCATGAAGAAAAAGACAACACTTCATCCAAAGGCAATTTTACAGGAGTGATTGCTCTGACATGAGCAGCAGACATATAAGGGAGGTGCCATCCCAGGAAAATGTGTGGAGCCATTGGCAGGACACGCAAAGGAAGATAAAAACTAAAAATCCAAGTGAACTCTGGCATAACGGTAGACAATATTGCAGCTGATGATATTGAAGTTCCCACACTAATACTTCAGTAGGAAAAGGTGCCAATAAAGACCTTATTGAAAAGCACACAAAATCAGAGCTTGATCTGAATTTAGAACAACGGAGTTTCAGAGCACACATGGAGCTGTCACCTGAGGACACTTTTTCCAACAGAAAACAGAAACCCAGACTAGCTGCATTATTACACACTGGGGACTTGTAAAAATGGAGGCTGAGACAGCAAAGCAAACTCAATCAAACTCAGCGCTGTCAAATCCATCTTATCCTGGAATGAGAGCTGGTACTAAACTTCATGGGGATTCTGAGTTTCCTGGAAATTGCAGATGTGTATTTTTTACAGTAATTGCCACATAAGAGATCCTTTAATTTTCTTGCAACATCCTCTTAATACTCTCTGCAGACTCATCAGCCTTCACTGGTTATTATCCCTGACCTGATCCATTAGATCGACTCCTATTACAGCACCAGTCTTTATTTTATATTACATAAATAGGGTCAGGCAAATGCAGACATGAAATGTGCAGTTAGAAATATGCAACTGTAAACATATTTTTGTTGGGCAAAATATGCAAGTACCTAAACAGATGAAGGAATAGAGCTCTCCTATCAAAGGTCTTAGGCTTTCAAAAACAGAATTCCAGAAGTTGTCAGTAGAAGGAACAGGATTGTAAAAAGCATGGAAAAGAATCCTGTGCTTGTCACATTGTCATAGCCCACCACCTACTGCACTTCAGAGCTGCAGACTGTGATGGGGTGAAACCTTTTAGCAGGGCCTGTTGTAATGAAGAACAAAGGAACAAAGGATAATGGTTAAAAAGGAGGGTCGATGTAGATTAGATATAAGGAAGTTTTTATGATGAGGGTGGTAAAGCACTGGAACAGGCTGGCCAGAGAGGTGGCGAACCTCGCATCCCTAGAAACATTCACGGTGGTCATGCTGGTCTGGTGGGAAGTGCACAGGGGTTGGGCTCGAAGGGCTTTAAAGCTCCCTTCCAAGCCAAACGCTCAGTGCCCCGGTGACGACGGGCCCTTCTCCGGTGCCCAGTGCCGGGCTCACACCCCGCAGTGCCGGCAGCCCACCCCCGGCCCTCACGGGCGGCTCCCGGGCCCGGCCCAGACCCAGCGCGGGGCCCGGCCCCGCCGGACCGGGCCGGCCGTGACGTCACGCGCGGTGTGAAGCACAGGCGCGGCGGCGGTGGCGCTGAGGCGCCGCTGGGTGGCGCTGTTGCCGGGCGGCGGCGCGCGGGGCGCAGCGCGGTACAAAGCCGGGGCGGTGAGGGGCGGCCGCCGCCATCTTGCGCGGCCCCGCCCGGCCCCGCGGCTCCTTCAGGCGCGGCGCTGCCCGGCCGAGCTCGCACCCTCCGGGGCCGGAGGGGTTCCGGCGCTGCCGTCCTCGGGCAGCCCCTGGTCGGCTGTCGCCAGGCCCGGCGTGGCAGCTCCCTCGCAGAGAGGGCGGCCCTGCCGCCGTGAGTCCGTCGCTCCTCTCTGAGCGGCGTGTGCCACAAAGGAACGCAGCTCGCTGCCAGCGCTCGGGGGACGCTTGCGAGCAGCTGGGATAATTTGCCGGAAAATTGAATTTCGGGGCAAAGAGAAAATCAAATTAGGAGCAGAAAAGTGATAGGAATGCTGAACAGGGGTTTGTAGACGCTTTTGCAGCCGTAGAAAAGGCTGAGCGGGCTGAGCTGCCTGACATTCAGGGAGGATGTGGGAGGTAGTGTAAGGTGTAAGTGCCCAGCCCAGGTGCGTTTGGGTTTTATCCCTCTTTAAGCCTGATAAAGTCAGAGCTGCGGAAATGGACATTCATTTCTCGTCCCTTCTTAGGGACAGGTCACATTGAGGGACACTTTTCGTCATGGAACTTATGCTTTCCTCCCCTTTATACCTGGATTTTGTCCCTGGAGATTGATTTATGCCATAGTGTCCATGCACAGGTTTGATGGTTCCAAATGGGAGATGTTTCCCATCCCCAGGGCAGTCCCAAGTGACAGGGTAACGCTCCCCCACCAGGGACACTCCCCTGAAAGGAGGACAAGGAGCCCGGGCTGGGTCTGTCACAGCAATCCATGTCACACAGGGTGATCCTCTCCAGGAGTATTCCAGGAGCCCTCCTGCCTGGGGCCACTGTTCAGCAACACGCCCTCTTCAGATGGACCCCTCTGGCACCACCACTTGGAACCGCTCCCGTGTGCAGGAGTAGTCTGAACACTTAATAAAAGAAAGTGGAGAAGAATGCCAGTTAGGAGATGAGAAGCTTGTAATAGGAATGGTTTGTCACGACAACTGTGTGCAGAGGTGAAAGATGCTCAATGCCTTAGGCAAGTAGATGGCCCAGTACTACTCTGACACAAGCTTTGATTTTGAAAGGCAGACTCAATAATAAGCAGCACAGAATCAAGCTTTTGGGCTGTTACAGGAAAGTTACTTGATCTGAATGAGGGTATGTGGAAGAGTAAGATACTGTCTTTTTCTGAAATTCTGTGATTTTGTGAAAGTTGCTGAACACCCACAGCAAATCCACATATTTCAGCTCAAGCAGCATTTTGAGGCAGGTTCCCACCTCTGCTGTGTAGAATTTTTTTTCCTCTGGGCTTGCTCCTGCCATTAAAGAGCAGTGATGGGAGAGGATTTGGATTTAACACCTTCCTCCTTCCAGAACTAAGGTGGAGGGGAGCAAAATGCAGCCCCTCATTCATGCCCTGGTAGGTCATTACACAGCCACAGCTGTCACCAGCCAAGCCCTGCAGGGCTGCTGGTCTGTGATGCCTTAGCAAGTTGTAAAAGGAACTACTGGTTGTTTGTTACTACAACATAAACAAGAATGTGTTCCTTTTGTGCCCATCTCCTTTCCTCCCTAATCTATGAACTTTCCTAAAGAGCTGGTTATGGCACTTGCCTGAGTTTACAGGGAGCAGTATCTTGTATCTGTCTAATAAAACAAGGTATTTCAAGAGCTCTGCAAATCCCCTTTGGACTGAGGGGACCTTTGGAACACTCCTCATCACAGCAAAGAGCTGTGTAAATTCAGCTTTAAAAATGTTGCAGTTCAAGTGACAAGCCTGCATACATCAATAGTGGCAGCACTGAAGCAAGAAGCTTTGGCAGTCCATGGGAACAGCAGCAGGGACACTTTGGGAGCCAGTTGTGTTTTGTGTGGTTTTTCCACCTTGAGCACACAGTCCAGTCTACCCTGGCAGCAGATTGCTGACAAGTGTGAAACAATCATTTCTAGACAGGTTTAAATCAGTCTCATGGCTCTGCCCTGCAAAGCAAAGCACAAAGCCTGCACTTCTCATCCAAAGTTGGGAATTTGCCAGTTCCAGGTAGAATTTAGCTGGAATATCCGCAACTCAAAAAATTCTTTAGAAAACCTGTTAAGCTGGAGCTGGTGCTGGTGGCCCTCAGCCTGCTAACCTTGGGCATCTAGACTGAGTGTCTTTGCTGCTTAACATGAATCAGAAAGCACAGACAGCCAGAACAGGTCTTGGGAAAGACATCAAACAAACACCAGAAGGGATTAATGAATACAAGGTTTTTCTTTCTTTTTTATGTTTTGGTTAATCTTTTGCATTTAAAAGTTCTACTAATTTCCTTGATTTTAGGAATGAGCAATCCCATGTTTTATAAACATTCTAAATCCTGCTATAGAAAAGGTGTTGGGTCCCAAAACCTGCTGTGTGCAGTTTGTGTCATAGCCTGACATCAATTAAGACATAAAGAACAAAAGAGATCTTTCTGCTGCTGCAAAGGGGGACATATTGAAGCCAATCCCCTTCCCCAAGAACATGTGTTTCTCTACTAGACAGATGAGATTGGAGTTCATCAGGGAGTTGTTTTCTTTCTTACAAGTACTGTTTCCAGCCTTGTTTGTGAATTTAGCCATGGAATAAATAAACAACAAAATAAAGCTGTGTTGTGAGTAATCACCCGAGGTGTGTCTGTCCCAAAGGAAAAAGCCCTGCAGCTCTGGCAGGGATGCTCTCTGCTGCCCACACAGCCAGGAGGATGTACTGGTGACAGCAGTCTGCATGGTGGAGAGTCTCTGTTAGGGCTGCAAACCTCTTTTATGTGGGTGACCATCAGATGATCACGCCAGTCTTTTTGGACTGCTGAACTGAATTTGAACAGGCAAATGAGAATTCTGTGCTTGTCATCCAGCAGTTGTAGTAATTGTCCTAGGCACAGTTGCTGTAAATAAAATCACAGATGTTGAAGTCTCCCTCTGTTTTGCTGCTGGTAGCAGAACACAGCTCACTGCAGCGGATTTTTCTGGTGCTTTCAAGCTGGTTTTTAGGGCCATATAAAAATAAGTTGTTTGCTTAACCCCAAGTAAGCACACAAGAAGGAAGTCTTTCGCACAAATGGCGAAGATCCTCAATACAGTCCTTTTAATGTAGCGGAATGGAGTTGTAAAAGTCCCAGTTCTGCAGCAAAAGGATTCCTTTGATGTAGAGAATGTGGAGTACGCTTTGTAGAGACCTTGCAGATTCCAGTGCATGGTATGTGTGCTGACAGGCAGTGGTTCTGCATGGAGGGGCTGTGGAGTGAGTCCAAGCAGTGGCCTGGCCCTTGCAATGACTCAGGGGAGGGGAGGGCTTCATCAGTCCTCTACACCAGCAGACTTACCAGACACTTCAAAATATACTGTGGGCACCAGGGAAATTTTCCAAGCTACTTTACACCCAACTTTCCAATCCCTTCCCATTAATTTCTCATATATTACTTAAGGCTGGCAAAAATCTTGGCATTACCTGTATTCCTGAAGCAATTGCAGTTCATTCATACAGAAACCCTGACAGGATTAAGGAGGCTTCAAATGAGCTATGTTGCTTTTTTTCCCCCTATTTTATTCCATTTGTATCCCAGCTATTCTGGGATATTTACAATTGTGTTCATCCTTGGTTCCCATCTACTAAGTCTGTGTTTCAAGTGAGTGGGAAGGAGTTCTATGTGTTGTTTTGAATAAAAGATTTTTTCCAACATTTAGAGCATGACGTACCCTTTTCTAAATCCACAGGTAAAATCCAATGTGTAGGAATGCAGCAGTCCAACCTCCCTTATCCTTGGAACCATCTACACAAATCTTCACTGAGCCAAGACCCCAAAGAGGGGATGAGGAACTCATGAAGAGGTTCAGAAGTGGCACATGACAAGAGGTCCTGGATGTCCTGTCAGCCCACTCAGTAGGGCTCAGATAGGCTGGGCCATTCTCTCTCTCCTCCCGTTACAGAGGGTTCAGGTTAATCAGTAACTGATGGTTGTGTAGTTATGGTTATGTGGTGTAACCCAGAGATGAGAACAGCTCTCAGACCAAAGGAGAGAGGCCTCCCCAGAGAACTGAGGCCATGTGTGAGACAGCAGAGCAGTACTAGGACTTAAACATGAATCGTTACCGTGTTGAAGTCTGATGAGATGCATGCTTGTGGCTCGGTTCTGACCCTACCCCCACTCATGACATTTTTGAGAGCTTTTCCTTACATCAACAAACATGTCCAAATTCTAAGTTGCCTGCCAGCCGGAACTGGCCTGCCTCAGCTTCTACAAAGAGGCAGCTGCTAAAGCATGTGTTTTCCACTCACACAAGGACTCCAGCATCAAACATGATGGGCATTTTTTTCCCCTCTGTCTTCTGCTTCTGCATCAGTAGAGTGTTTCACAGCAATAACTTGGTCTGTGTGAATGTGCGTGACACCATATTCCCTGAACTGTTTAGCCCTGAACCTTACAAAGGGTGTCGAGAGGGTCCCTCAGATAGGGAGTCTTCATTTTATATGGAATAATGAGAAATAACCACTAAATGATATAGAAAAAGCTACATAAAAATTCATTTCCATTCCTGCTGCACAGTAATGGCCTTATTTCTAGAATCAGAAAGACAGCAGAGTAAGTAACACAAAGCATCAGACCCATTTTTATTAAATAGGCTGTTTTGTGTCAGTGATAGAAAGGACAAGAGAGAAAATGCCTCCATCAAGCTGTGCTTTCTGGTATATTTAGTGTATATTGAAGTGCTTCCTGGTATATTTAGAAACAACCAAATGACAGAAAATACGGGTTGTAGTTAAGGTGCCTTATTAACACTTTGAATGAGTGCAGAGTAAGGAAATACACAATATTCTGCAATGAATAAATGAATATTTAACAAATCTGAATGAAGATAAATTGAGAAAATTCTGTCATAAAGACAAACAAATACATCTTTATTGCATAGGCAGCAGCTCCACATTGCACATGACAAGGTTTGCTTTATGTAATAGGGTGAGGAGGTATTGCTAACAGTGTGGAATACAGTTGAATTGAGAAAATATATTTTTAAATTTCCATAATGGAATAAGGCAGCATGTCTGAGGTTACTCACATTTTAAATTATTATTACTGAAGACATTTTTTACATCATTAGTTTTTAATATAGATTCTGTTTGCTTCCACTTTACAACTTAACTCTGGTTTTTAGATTGAAGATATAACACATGGGTGCCTGGAATGTAGGTTCTGTTAGAGCTTACCAGTTTTTTTACTGAATTTTACACACATATATCTAGAATAGTAACAGTTTCCTACATTTTTCATTAAACAGCCCATCTGTTCCAGTATATTTTTCCATGTTAAAAAAAGGCAGAAAAAGCATCATAGCAAAGTCAACATTCTAATTTTTGTAATATATCTATTTGGGTGAAGAAATTTTCTTTCTACTGACGTTTGCCAAAAGAAGATAAATATTATTGGAAGTTTGCAATGAAGGTGTAATGGAGTGCATTTCTTCCCATCCTCTTCAGAGGCCTGTATGGATTCCCACTGCTGGAAATTTCCCAGAGGAAAGTCTGTAGCACTGCAGAGGTGCTCTTGTGCAAAGCTGTGGCTGCTCCATGAAGTCACATTTAGGATCATTGCTTCAGGTTTTAAACCTTTGTATTTTTGCATGCACAGATCAGTGCAAATATCTGTTTTAATATCATAATAGGCATTGGTGGCTAAAGTGACTGTAATGTTTTTCTTCCTCATCCCATATTTAATGTGTATTCATCAGAGATCAATAATCTGAAGAATGTTTAGTGTAAGTTTCTACTATGTATGTAAGCCTCTGGAATTCTTAAGAAAGCAAGTCATTCAAGTGGTTTCAGCAGGGTTACTCAGAGAAGTCAGTCCTTTATGTGGAAAAAAACTCATTTGCAACTCACTTGCTCCATTTATATTCCAGGGATGCCAAACACCTGGAAGTAATGCATTTCATTGGCATTGTAGTGATGTCGTATAAAAAACAGGCATAGATGTAAACAACAATATCTAACACTGGCAGGAAAATATTAGGATTCCAAGCACAGGGTTGTGTGCTTTGAGACAAGTTGAGATTAAATCTGGGAATCTACCATATGCCTAATCTTCCTACAGAAGGGGGAATGCCACCAACACTCAGCTGGTGTGGAGCCACTGTGAGGTGTTAGCAGCAAGTGACTTCTCTAGATAACTAGAGCCACTTAGTCTGCTGTTTGGTATTCCTCAGCTTGAGAGAAACATCATCACTACAGATGGCACCTGCAGCTGAAGAAAACCCCAGTCCACAAGTGTTGTGGAACTGAAAACATTCTAGCAATATCCACTATCAACAGGAATTTTTTTTTTCTTCACAATCTGTTCTTTAAGGATGACAATGAATTAAAAAAAGAGAAAAATATAGGAATTTACACCCATTGAACTCAATGATTATGAGAGCCAGGTAAAAATAGTGATGCTTGTTCCTCACATAGGCCAAATGGTCTTGGTATTAAAAGTTTATCATTATGCAATAAACACATTATGCAAGAGTTTAGTAACTAAACCCAAGAAATTAGACTTTTCATTTTTACAAGTTATAGTCGATTATGAAAAGGGAAACTATGAGTCCATGAAATAGATCTGCAGTCATTATGGGTCTTTTTTATTATATTGCTATAGTTTTTACTGCAGTAATGGTAAATTTCTAAATACATTATACCGCTTTCCATATTTATTTTTTACTTAGTTCTCTTTTCAAGTGTGTTGAGTATTATTTCATTAGTCTTCACTGATTCATAGGAAATGTGATATGGACTGTGTCTTTTTATTAATGAAAGGAAAAATAAGAACAAAAATATAGATTGTGATGAGGTTTAGAAATATGTTTGCTTCATTTTAAAGTAGTGCTGATGGAAATTATTACATGACTGGCAAGTCTAAGTTGTGTTGTGGATTGCTTGTAATACAAACCATGCCTAATGAGAAAAATGATGTAAACAAAAGCTGTGTTTTTGAGACTCAGTATTCCTCTCTATCCGTACAAGCAGGGCTTCATGTCATAAACTAATGAATTAACTTAGGTGTTAAAAGAAAGATGTTACCCCTATAATAAATAAATGGCTATTTTATTCAGAGAGTAAGAGCAGGGGAAGAACAGGTATGTCATTCTTTTTGCTTCTTCTGATTCTATGTGGGTTAAAAGTTAAATTTAGTTACAGTACTTTCCCAAAGTGTTTCACAAACTGAAAGAAAGAAACCCCTGCTTGCTCCTGTGACCTTTAATAGTTGAAACCAGCTGTTTGATAGGCCATAGGAATTTGATATGATTATTTTGGACACCAAACATGCATCCTGGGGGTAAAGTTTGTAGTGGGAGAGCTGTTTAAATTGGCACAGATTCAAGGCTAAAACTTTCTTAGAAATTATAAAATATATTAATTTTCATAGTTTTTAGTTTATGACAAGTGCATAAAGGAAAACAGATATGAATGTGGCAATAAATTTGAAAGGAAATCCAACAAAACCAGTTTCAATTTGCAGTATCCTGGTAAAACATATTCAAAGCAAAACTGTCATATTAAGGAAAAAAAGGCATGAGCCATAGGAGAAATAAATAAAAATGCTTTCCTCTTTTTTCCATGCAACATTGACTATACTTCCTATTTGTTCAAATCTTTACATGGTACAGACAAATACAGCCTTTAATACAACAGTCTTTTCACATTAAGGTTCTGAACAGGGAATTATCCTCCCACTCTAGCTTCTAATTTCCTCTTCCTGTCCCATATATAAAACAGCTGGGTGCGGTTGTCTGATGAGACCAGCTGCCTTGGCCTCCAAAGCTATTTTACCCCTTCCTGCCTGGTGCATGAGCTCTGCTCAGCTAAGGGGAAGAGGAAAGGGGTGAATAATTCTGGTCTGGTTTTCCATGTTTGTTTTAATCTCTATGTCTCTAAACCCTGAGAAATCGAATCTGTACTGTGTTTGTTCCATTAGAAAACTCAAAAAGAAAATGCAGTTAGGAAGGAGTAGCACCTCAAAAGATGCTTAAGGAGAAGGCCTAGAGCTAAATCTAGAAAAAGGTTTTTTGGGCTTTGCTTTTGAATGAGACAAAGCTGCTTCAGTTAGATAGATAAAGAAGGACTTTTAGCCAAGCTACAATAAATGAGAACTATGGGGACTTGTAGCTGAGAAAATTAGACCTGGTCTGAATGCAAAGACTAGAGAGCTCAAGACAATAAGAATCTTCCCAAATTTATAACACAAGTAGGCTAGTGATCTTGTGATGTAGTTCATTGTGGTTGAGATCAAGAGATGGGTGGGAGGTGCTTAAAGTGGAGGAAGGAGGAAGACTATCCTGAAGTTGTGCTGGGCTTTAGGCACTGGTTCCATATCCATCAGGTTTCAGTGGTGCCAATGGAGATTGCTGTTCTGAGCCTGCAGAGTCAGCAAACAAGTCTCTAGTCTTGAATTAGGCCAAAACAATCTAAAGGGTGACATTCTGTGTGGTACAAAGCAGAAGTCCCACAGGAACTGGAGGAAAGAAGGGGAGAGTCCTTCTAAAGGACAAGTAGAAGAAAGAAGGTGCTTGGTATATGAGGTTATTGTTGAAATTAAGAGGGTATGAGGATGTAAATATTTATTTGAACATATGCACTGGAGAGTGTTAAAAATAAGGATACATGGAGGGAACTAAAATTGAAAAAATAATGGTGAGATTTGCCTAGGAAACCATCTCCCGAAACTCTAATGACAGCCTATTTATTGAAATGTGAGGAGGAAAATCACACTAAAGAGAAGGTGGTGTGGGAAAAAAACCAACTATGCAATGATACTGACATCACAGAATGAGCCAAGAGATGGAAGAAGTTGGTTGCTGTGGTTTTGTGTATGTGGTTGGATTTTTGTGTATGTGTTTCAGGAGGAAGCATTTGTTCTATATTTCCATTTTAAAAGAGAAGAGTAAAAAAGAATGCAGCAGAGCCTGAGGGGGAGGCTCAGGAGTTGGTCAGGGACTGGCTGGAGGAAAAAAAGATGAGAAATTTGCACACCTGCAGTAGAGACCACGTGGAAGGGACTTGAGAGCAATCACTGACAGCAAAGGTAAACTGATGAGAGATCAAGTCATGCTCTGTTAAGCTGCTTTTGAGAGATTGCCACAGCCCTGTGCAGTTAAAAGGAAAGCAGAGGAAGGCAAAGGTTGGTATCACTAAAAACTGAAGTCCAGAGACTTCTTTATGCTGGGAGAGGTGTTCTGCTGGGGTGAGACTGAAAGAGGGAAGAATAGGTTTCTGATGGGGAAAGCCATTCCAGGTTTTTGCCAGATACGTTCTTGAGCCCAAGAGCAGAGGTGGAGGAAGCAGATGTTTGAGGGACCTGGCAAAGTAGACAAAAATATTAAGGCATGGAAGATCTAGGAGAGGGGGAAGCAGCATGCAGCAGTTGAAGGGAGGTGCTTGAGAACAGATGTAGAGTTTCTGCTCTTTGCTAATACTAGGCAGGTCCTGCCCTTGAGAAATGTGAATGAGTAAATAATAAGAATGCATCCAAATAGAATGTAACCTAGCGGCATCTGCCTGGAAAAATAATTGGAATCAGAAGGGTAATTTTATAACTGTCAGTGCAACTCTTTACATCAGCAGGAAGAGCTGCATTAGGGTGTGTGGGGAGAGAAGAAATCCTGAGAACATTGATTCATTCCTATGCTTCCCAGCAGATTCCCATTGCCTGAGGTTGAAAAGGAGGCAGAGACAAGAGTAGGAAGCCCTGGCAGCTGCAGATAAGGCAGAAGGTGGAACAGAATGGTCACTTATATTTCTTTTTTTAAATAAAAAAGAATCTGGTTTTCCTAGGGAAAAACAGTATGTTTTTCTTGCATTTAGTGGAACATCCACTCAGAGACAGGGTGCCCTAGATGTGGGAAAAGCTAAATAAACAGGGATGCTGTTGATTTTCCTTTTCTCCCTCTAATTTTGTAGAGGTAAATAATGGTTTCCAATGACATCACATAACTTTACTACACTTTTTTTTTCTGTTTCATAACTTGATGGTATTTCTTAGCATTGTGTTTCCCATCAAACATGGATTCCTATTTTATGACCTCTCCCTCATTTTCATAAGAGAAATGTGATTTGGACAGAGTTTTAAGCAGAAAAGCTAATTCTGTCAGACACATCTGTAGACATTCAGCTCTTTGCCAAGAGAATTTCTTCTGTGAATGCTGCATCTGGGGGACAAGTGCAGTGCTAAGGCAGGATATTCTCAGTACCTCCTTATGTAGGTATAGAATACAATAAGCTCTGCCACGTGTGACAAAAGCAGTGTGACCCAAAACTATTCACATAAGCCCATGCAAGCAGCAGAAGCAAAACAAACAGCTTAAAAGCGAACATAATTGAACATGAAAACACCATCAGGAAGCATTACAATGAGTCCACTGTCATTTCATGCAACAGAGAAGTGGCACCTTATTCCTTAGGTTGCTGGATATTAATCAAACATACAACCACCCTTGAAGGATACTGCTGTCGAAGGAGAGAAGCCTTTTCTATATTCACTTTGTATTCTTTAAGAACTGCAGCCCAAAGTAATGAATGGCATCTTAGACCATTTTTCACATGAGGAGCCAGTGTGTCACACAAGATTTCTTTTTCTATACCGTACTGTCCTTTCATGTTATGCTGCTTGTTTTTCAGTATCAGGATATCCTTTATTACATGGCTTTTGGGGTTTTTTTTTTAAAAGATTACTTTTGGGTAAAAGAATGTCTTTGCTGAGCTCCACTGCTGTTAGCATTTTGTACTACAGAAACAGTTCTTACAGCTATGTATACATTTTAAATTCCCTGTCCTCTCCTTTTGACTTTGCCCTGTGGTTTCTCTAGAAATATGACAATTCTTGACAGATCATAGTGAAGCTGGGGAAAAAAATCCTGGTTTGAAAACCCTAGAAAGGCATTCAACCAAATATCAAGGTCAACTAGAACAGAACAGTGTCTGTTCCATTGGCCTCTTCTGGTGGCTGTGATCTGTAAAAAACAAACATGGGGCAGATCAGAAATACCTTTCTATTTTTCTAGTTCTCAAATGCTTAAGCCGTTATGAAGCATGTTTTTACAAACTCCTTTTGCTTCCTCATCGCCCTGTTCTCCAGTGTCTGTGCTGTCCTTCCTCAGTCCCCATCCCTCCTAATTTAAGACAAGCAGTTTGAAGGCTGGAAACTTACATGGTGGTGTCTGGGCTAGCAGCGTGTTGGGTAGAGCCCAGCGCGGTCTGTGCGTGGGTTGGCGCGTTCCTGCGGAGAGCGGTGTGGTGCCAGTGCAGAGGAGGAGCTGCTGGGGCTGGGGGCACAGCCTTGCCTGACCCTGGCAGGCACAGGGAACTGCTGGAGTCTGTGTCCTGCTTCAGCCTGGGGAGTTTCAGCAGTCTTCTCCAAGCAGTTTGGGTGCTAGGGAGGGATGAGAGTGTGGGTTCAGACATCACGTACAGCCACGACTGGGGTGTCTCTGAGTCCTCCCTGCTTACATGTTTTTCCCAGGGTATGGTTTCTTCAGTGGGAAACTCCCCTAAGGAGATGTATGGCCTGACGTTTAGCAGGGTGGCAAGCAAGCCTGTGGAGTCTGCTAAAACATTTGTGGGAGTCTGGAAGCACTTTAGAGGCTGATAGATAAGAAGTTAGAAACATCTGAAGTTTTGAGGAGGAAAACATGATTTATGGTGACTATGAAGAGCAGGAAATCAAAACTGTTAAGAAATCAGCTTCAGGTCATCATAAAGTTTTGATCCCTAGTTTCACATTAAGAAACAGAATACTACTAGAAAATCTTGCCTGTGGTAATAAATAAAATTAAAAAATAACTACTATATACTGCTCTTCATCTATAGATCGTGGTGATAAGAAGAACACAGTGAAAGTCTAATTTATGGCAGCTAAATAGTTGACTGTTAAACATTTCTTTTTGTGGGACTGTAAATTCTACCTGTTGACATGAGCTCAATCTTAGCTGCTTTCTGGACTGGATTGCTTTATTGTTTAGAATTAACTCCATGCAGACATTTTGAAGAGTTATTGTTTCTTGCAAGTGTATTATGAAAAGGAGAAATCCCAAAGGAGACAAAGAAACAAATTAACAAAAGACTTTGGCACTAATTGTAGCTATGACTATGTTTTGTTATACAAATCAATTAGGGCCATATTTTGTGAATCTTAATTGAGGAAAACTGCCATTTTTTGCCTGCAAAACATGATCCTCAAATGTGTAATTTTTCAATCACATCATTTTTCTACAAGGGGAAACACTTTTAGTATACTCTGAAAACGTAAGATCATGTTGCAACAGGTACCTACTGTGCATCTTTTTAATATAAGTAATAAAATTCTGATGTGCTTGTTGAAACAAAATGCTGTTGAGTTCTGTATTATTTAAAGGCTTTGGAATTTGCCCTATATTTACCCATAGATTATGACCTTAACTCTGCAAAATTACTGATCCTTTGTTTTTGTTGTCCAAGTTCAGCATTCAACATGACCCCTTAGGGTGGGTTCATGCAATGAAGAGCAGATTTGGAAATGGGGTTATTTACAGATCTCCAAAGCTGGTTACCCAGCTCATCGGTTAAAGTTGCAATGTATGCTTATAAATCTATTTCCAAGCATGATGCTGTGTCTAAGATACTACAGAGAATTACTGCAAGCATGAAGAGGACTCATAAGACTGGGACAGTGCCTTCATAAAATCCAAAGGATATCCTTTGGTGTGGGTTGGTTTGCTTGAGCAATTAATTGGGATGTATGTCCCAAAACATGGCTGGAAGCTAAACATGGAAGCAGGCCCAAACCCAGGGGCTTAGATGTGCCCTGGTTTCACCTGGGACAGAGTTAAGTTCTTCTCTGGTGGTTCATTGGATCATAGAAAATACACTGGTGACCCTTAGGAGTTGAGTCTTTTTAGAGAATTGTGAGGAAAAAGGAGGCAGAGGGAAGTATGATTCAAATATTTTATTTAATTGATTGGGGGTTTTTCCTGCTTTCTTTTTCATATGTGATAAGAATCATATGAAGTCCATGTCCTTTTTCATTTACATATGACATGGATACTTACTGGTAACAAGGCTTGTTTATTGTGGCCATGAACCAAAGCCAAAGATGGTTGTGAAAAGTTTAGATACAAATGTAAATCTTGAAGTTCTGGGTCATCATTAGGTGGGCTAAAGGTGTGTTAATGTCCCTTGTACAACTAGGACTTTATTAGCTCAAGCAATTTCCCCTGGAGCTTAGTGAATCCTCCTGGCAACCAAAATGATTCGGCTGATGAAAAGGAAAAAATCACATATTTGTTGCTGTCCTTAAGGAAAAGGGAAAGGGATGAGGGTGGTAGGAAACTCATGGGTGAAAAGGAGGAGAAGCACAGAAGGAAGGAGGGCTTCAGGAGGAGATGCTGCTTTGGTAGTCTCTTTAGGGGAGGGGATGAAGGGAAACTTAAAAATAGTAAAATATGGTCATCCAGGACTGGCTTTTGTTACCATCACCCCCCTGAGTTCTGCTTTCAAGATTTATTATATCACTCTTAAATCTCTTGGAGTCATTACAATCTTGCTTTTCATCTAGTCTGTATATAAATAATTGATCATCATAAGGATTGAAAACTGTGGAAATGAAGACAGCTTAACACAGATATTCTTTATGACATCAATTACAGGGGGAATCATTTGATGAGAACAGAGAATATTTCAAACGGTACAATAATGCTGGCTCCTAAAATTACTTTGTATTTGAAATAAGATGTGTACACTGATTGGTTCTGTTGCCAGTTTATGGAGAAAGTATATTATGGTTCAATGAAAAAGATGGTTAATTATCTGCACACAGGGCTTGCTTCACCCCTCCCCTGCTTCTTTTACACTCGTGTCATTCTGTTGAAGTCAGCTGTGTACAAGTGGTGAATCAGGCCTATATTTTGTAAGTAATTTATTGCAAGCATTTGTAGCACCGAGAGAGGAAACGTTCAGGCGTTCTTCAGTGCTGAGATTTAAATGCCCTGAGTGTGTGTTCTGGTGGCAGCAGTCACATGTGCTGGGCCAGGGGTGGTGTAGGGTTAGACACTGAGCACTGTGAGAGTAGCTGAGCATGCTTACTGTACTAAAACCTGGTAAGATGCGGAAATACTGTAAACAATATTATTAAGTGTGATGAAAGGAAGTCAACGTTCAAATTTTTTTTTCTTAAGATATTCAATGTATTTTTTTAAGGTATTTAATAGTGAATTTTTATATTTGGCTTGACTGGAGAGAACACTTCCTCTCCCCCTAGTTAGCTGTCATTTTGTTGTTCCACTGTTCATCTGTTCCACTGTCCAGAGGTGCTTTGGACCAATATTCAAACTGAAAGGAAGTGTAGGAGTATTCCTGCTGTTCTAGGATGTGCGTGACAGTGCCTGGAGAGCTTGTCTCCTCCTGTGCCTCTGGCTGCCTGGGAGCATGTACAGAGGAGCAGTAAAGCAATCTTATTTCATCTGTCTGTGGAAAGAATGTCATGCTGAAAAACACCCACTGTACTCAGTCTGTGAGAGCAAGTGATAGAAACGGCTTTGTTACAAATTCTGAAAAATTAATCTGAAATGTTTCCCTTTATATGAGCCAACTAGACAACATCAAACAAATATTTCATGTAATGATTTTATGGTGGACAGTCCCAGGAAATTGTAGGCATTGAGTTGTGAAAGCAGAGCTAAATGGAGGGCTTGAATTCCTGTGTGTTTGTTGACACTGAAGAAGATCCCAATCAGCATGAGTGAGAAGGGCAGTATTAGCTGTGGGTGTGTCTTGTGTTTTTCAGGAACAATAATGCTAATTTTAATTAAGACATGTCTGTTCCATTACTCTCTAATGTAAATTCTTTTGCAACAGAGTTTATATGGTTATATGTTGTATCTGCAAAGTTTTCGGAACTGGAATGTGAGAGATTCCAAAAAACCTTTTGTTCTGATAATAACATCAAAACATCATCATTTGTCCAGGATTCAATTCAGGAAAATACTGAAGTGTGTGCTTTGCAAACAGATCTTCAAACTAAAACATTTCAATACCACTTTTCCACAGGTACTGTGGGAATAATTCATGTATGGATTGTGCTGGCTGTTCTTTCTGTCCTTTGACTCCTGACAAATTCCCACACTATGGCCTAACAGTTCCATTTTTTGCTGTTACTTGTTAATTTGAGGGCAGACCTCAGTAGCTGACAGTATTTATGCCATCCATGGTATCAGTAGGTACAGAGCATTTCTTTGCAAGCAGGACTGTATGGGGATATGTGAACAGCACTTGGATGCCTGGGGTGTTTAAGGAGTCTGAAGGAGATGCCTGATTTTAGTGTGAGATATTTTGGAATCATGTGGTATTTTATGGTATTGTCTTAGACAAAGTACTTATTTTCTCTCTCTTCAACAAGCAAACTGGCACCAGACACAGAATTTCATCAAACCTCAGCTTCCAGACAGAGTTTTGAAAGGCCATGCAAGTCTACTGCCTCTCCCAATTTAAAGTGATGCTTGTGTGGGCAGAGAAAAGTGTATTGACCTCACTGAGACATAGGAAAAATGACCCACCACTAAGTGTGAGTAGGTGCAGCTCAGAAGCCTCCAGTGCTTGCTATGCATTTAGTTCCTTCGTGAAGTATTGTTCATTCTGGATTGTTTGCTAGAATTCTTCTACATCTACTTCTTTCTTTCCTGTCTTTGTAGAGATCACATCAACAGCTGAAAAAGCACAAGTATTGCTTGTTGATCCTGTCAGTTATGCTTGTGTCAAGTGTCATCTCTTAATATCACTGGATTGATGTTGCAGAAGCTTTTGGGACCTTGCAACAGATAGCATTTGAGAGAAGAAAACCCCACAACCTAGTGCTAACAGTGAAGCATGCATCTAGCCAGGCATGGCTAAAGAGCAGATGTCTTGTCAAGATAGGAAGTTAGAAGGGTCATCCAGGGCATCAGGATTGCAGAAGATAAGGGAACTTTGTAGGACAAAGAAGTTCAGAATGTTCAAAGGCTGTGACATGAATATCGCTTTCTTGAGCGTTTTTCAGACAAGACTTGCACAAATCACAAGCTAAATAAATGTTCAGATTTTTGTATTTAGGTAGATCTTAATTGCAATTATCTTTGTTTATGTAAAATTAAATATGATTAATGATGATAAGGTATCATTTTCATGAGTTTGATTGCTTTGAGTTAATGGGAATCACAAAGTGTAATACAATATCTTGTTGATTTAGACAGTAGCTTATTTTTCTGTATTTCTTCATTTGACAGACACAAGTTTGAAGAACAGATGTACAGATGTTAGCCTGGTGTTTAGCGTGCCCAGAGGGAGAAGTGTAGGTCAGGGATGAATTTTAAAACTGATTTCTTTCTAAGGGGTGGGATATAATAGTGCCTTTAATCATTACCTTTCTGAAACTTCTAGATGACATTTCTAAGATGCTTCTGAGAAAAGAATCCCCTTCCATCTCCAGAATATCAAAAGGAAGCTGTGCCTAAGAATGTAAGATCTAGTAAAATGTAGGATCTAGTCCCACTGCTGAAAGGTGTAATTTTTGTTTGCTGTTTTGGAAAATGTTCCAAGTTGTTTTTCATTGCAAATCACAGCAATGTTTTCCTCTGGGAAAAGAAGTAAAACACGTTAGGTTGTTGTTACAGTTGTTACAGTTAACTGAGTTCTGCAGCTCATAGCTGCACGATGGCCAATTGAATATGAATAGTGGTGGACATTCCTGTTCCAAGGGCATATGCAAGAAGAAATGTCAGGGTATGAAGCAGAGTTTGTCTGTACAAATTCAAGGACAGGTTGCATCTGGTGACACTAAGTGCTGAATTTTTTCAGCCATTCACTTAAGCAGCTAAATCTGACTGTAAAAATGCAGCCTTTAAAATTCCTGTAGTCATTTCACACCCTCATTCTTCTGTATGCACTTTATAAAGCATTGCATTATTTTATTGACTTCTGTGGTGCATGTGAGCCCAAATGAGACTGGGGCACTGCTTAGGTGCTGCTTTCTCTGAAGGAGAACAGCTTGAATGGCCCCAGATTTCCATGTGGTGTGACTGTATTGGCTGTGTAGGTTCTTTGCTAGAGCCTCTATATTTTTGTCTCCCTCATCTGTATTAAAAGAGTGGGGGGTGATCATGGATATAGCCCAGTTTGGAGGTGATTTGGACTAGAAGTATTAATATTTTTAAGGATCTTGGAAAGCCTGTGCAGGTATAAACCTTGACACTGTTACAGCATTTATTGAGCTCTTCTGAAGCTGAACACTGTAATTCTGTCAACAGCCTTTGCATTTAGAAAGTTTTGACCCATCAATAAATTCTCACATGAACTTCATTCAGGAAAATATTTAGAAGTCTGATTGAACTCCCAGACCCCTTGGACTAATAAGAACTTTCTCTTCAGCCTGCTCTTACAGCCCAGATTGTCTAGATATCCACATAAAAATGTAACTAATACTCCTGTAAAGAGGAAAGCTGGAGTACCTCCATGGCAGAACTTTTGTAATAGCTCTGCTTGCTTCAGTTCCTTTCCTATTAAAATCATTGGAAAAATCTGTTCTTGACTTTAAGAGGAGCAAAGTTAAACTAGCACAGTATGTTTTGAAAATTCCTAACTAGTAATTTAATCTTCAGATTTAACCATAGTGGCCCTTGCAAATTCTTTTTTTCCAAAGCTGCACTCAAAATAAACGATGTGTTAGTCCCTAATAAATGGGCCTTAGTAAAAGCATGTATTATGCTTCCTTTGAAAAGTCATTTCTTTCTTACGGTGGGTTTCTGATTCAGCTGCCTTCCAGCATGCTGTTCCAACACTTTCTCCCTTCTAGGAGTTTATACAAACCCTGCAACTTGCTGTGTTTCTGTACAGCAGCACGTGTGCATCTGTGCGTAACAACACAAAGAGAATAACCTCAGACTTATTAGCATGGTTGTCTTCGGGTTGAAAAATGCTTGCTGGAGGTTCATTTCTTAGAATCAGCTTCCTGATTTCTTGCTTATTAAATCATGTAGTGCTCATGAAATAAAAAGGCTCTCAGTCTGTCAGTCAGAACTGTAAAGCCTTTCGCAGACCATAAATTCACATTCCAGTAGTTATAAATAGAAAACACAATTGCAGTGGTTGTAAAACTCTCTGATGATTGTTTGTTGTAGTGCACCAACAAATCAGAAAAAGAGATGGTTGGAATACTGTTGTCAACATCTTTTTGCACAGAATTTCCATCGAGCCAATAAGTGAGCTCGTGCTGATGATTTGTTAGTATCTGTTATCACCTTTCATCAGACTCTGAGGAGAAAGGAAATACAGGATATTCCAGATGGGAGTCTGGTGCACGTGCACTGAGGAATCTGTCTGTTTCCTCTGATTGTTAGTGAAGGACAGTGGGGGTGCTGCTGCTTGTTGCGTTATTTTTTGTACTAATGACCATATCCAAGTGACTTCTGTTAATGTGCTGTAATTTACAATCCCTTTAGGATGCACTTATTCATCTTTTGGGTGATTTTGGCTGCTGTTGAACACTTTGCGATGCTGCAGATTACAGGCTGCAGAAATTACTCTTCAGAAGACTACATTTCCTTTTTAGCTGTGATCCAATGTTGCCCAGCTTTTCCTTTATGTTTTTACTTATTACTCTTAGACTCAGTCTCACTAGGTTACTGACTTCTGCAATGCCCTGGTTAATCAATGCTCATACAACTTTCTGGGCATGTTTCCCATGTTTCTGCCCCCTTTATTTAAAACAGAAGTATTTGATATTGAGAATTAAATCTACAGCACACCAAGGGGTTTTTCCCTCTATAACTGGTTCTGTGTTCCTCTATAACTGTGTTCTATACCATTTTGGTTTGGAATATCCCCTCATGAATCATTCATACTTCTCTCATGCATCAGCCACAGAAGAGCACCTGTACAGGGGGTTGGAGCAACAGCAGTGTATTGGAAAGGAGGGAAATGACACAGTCTGTTATAGGATGGACTGTTTCACTGAGAAATCAAAAACCACAACACCAGCTGAGATGCAGAAGCTGGGCTAAAGTTCACAAAAAAGAAATGCCTGACTGCAGGAAACCAGTGCTGAGTCCAGCATCCTCTGCCTCCAGCAGAGGCAGTAGGAGAGGCTCTTAGGGATAACATGCAAACTTGGCCACTTCTCTGGTCTCTTCCCATTCTCTGTCACACAGCTGGTGTAGTACAGATCACAGGGGCCATACACCTGCATGGTCTTAGCTGTGGCACATTTCCCATTAACCTACCTCACTCTCAGGTGTAATTGTTGATGCTCTCTGTTGGTGCTAACAGCTCCCTGTGGCAGCAAGTTTGAGGTTCACTGCTCACTGTGGAAAGTACTTTCCCTCTGATTAAATCAGTCCACTACTACTATGAGTTTCATGGAGTGTCCTCTACTACTTTTTCAGCTATTGCAGGATTTTTTTCAGTTTGATCCTGCTTGCAATTCAGCTTTTCATTTTTTCTGATATGGTAAACTGATGATACCTCCTTTTTAGCTCTGTTTTCAAAAGAAGGGTCCTAGACTATGCAGTGTAGGAGACAGCTGCTCTATCCCCCTGATGATTTTAACTGGTCTTCTCTAAGTAGTCTTGAAATTCATTACAAATTTAAAAGAAAATTCTTACCCTGTGCTGCAACTAGTTTGTCAAGCAGAAGAACCTCCTCAGCAGTAAAGGTAGAAACAAATAGTTCCCTGAGTGTCTGCAGTGGTACTATCATCCTTTTTATGCCTTTGTCATCAACTGGTTCCACTAATGACAAGATAGCTTCCTGCTTTTGATGTGTTCAAAGAATGTTTTACTATCAGTCCAAGCATCATTTGCAAGTTGCTCTTCAAGTTCTTATTTAGCCCTCTGTATTTCCTGTTTACATTTGAGCTGCTTTATTTTATGGGATTTCTCTGTGCTCACTTCAGAAAGCTTTCTGGTGATTTTGTTTTTTTGGGGATTTTCTTAATGCTGATCTTCTGCCTTTGAAAGATTCCTTTGCTTTCCAATTGAGCCATCCATGCAGGGGGGGTTTGGACTGCTTTGTTTTCTTCTTGTTCTGTGTCACACATATTACCTAAACTTCTAATACAGTGTATTTCATTCTGTAGGCTTTATGTGGACCTCTTGGCTTTTTAAATAGTCCTGTGATTTTTTTGGAAGGGAAAGGGGATATAGAGTTTTCTTTTTTATAATTGCTAATCTTTAAAAAGCCTTTTCTTTTTTCTTTTTTTTTCCCTTGGAATTGAATAGTCACAAACTAGATGTATTTAGCCTTCTCTCTTTTCCTAGTTTTAGGCTGCAGTGTGTGTGCAGTGTTGCACAAGAGTCACTGGCTCAGGGATGTTTGCTGACCAACCTGTCTTACCTGGTGTGAGTAGCAGGCTTGAGGGAAAGACACATTCACAGGATCTCTGCAGAAATTCAGAGTTACCATTGTCAGAGGATACTGAGAAGTCCTTTTTAAAAAAAGTATTTTCAAAGGGGAAAAAAGAGGGAATTGTCTTTGGTTCTGATAGGAAAAAGTGCTGTCTTCATAACATTTTGGCAAGTCTCTTCAAGGCAGATGAAGAAAACAATCAAGGGGTAAAATTGGACATTCTTCTTTGAGAAAAAAAAATACAACACGACTAAGAATGAAAATGTATTTTCATTGCTAACATGGGATTTCTTTTGTATTTACTTTGAAAAATTATGTTCCTTATCCATACTGGAAGCATAGAACACAAAATCTCTGCAGAGATGTAAAAGCAATGTAAATGTTTTCAGATTTTCATTAGAGGAGAGTCTCTGCAGACAAAAGGGCTTTCAGAACATAAAAACCTTTGGTGCTTTAGTAAACCAAACTGAGTTTTGCTTGACAGCTGAAAGATATTCCCTGTGGGTCATTTATGCTCCTGTCTGCAGAGTTGATTGAGTAAATATGCAGCAGTAAGGAACATTCTCATACCTTGTCTGGCATTTTCTGGTTAATATTCTTAACTTAAGGCACATACAGTTCACTGATGTAGCTTGCACAGCTTGGTGGAATTCATCAAATACAAAAATGACTTTGTAAATGCACCTTGCTGCATCTTCAGTTTTTAGCAGGAGGATTTTAAGTTGGAAGAACTTGTGTGTGGATGTTAAATCACCACTGAGGCTCTGGATAAACAGACAGTTCCTGAGGTGGACCTAAAATACTTTAACCATGAAGTCTACCTGAAAAGTTCATGAAGACTCTTTAGATAAGGCAGCAGGAGATGCAAATTCAGAAGCTTTTCCTGTTTGAGAAGGAAAATGTATTTTCAGCTTAAGCAGAGTTTCCCTGGGTACTAGATCTATGGCAAACCATGCAAGGAGTTTTCCCAATTAGGGGCCAGCTTGGTGGGTGGCAGGGCACAGAAGTGGTCTCCAGGTTCTAAGGACACATCAAATAGAACTTTCCATTTCTCCCCATTATGGACTGTTTGTGTTTTGAGTGACACCACAGAGACCCCTGTTTGTGACAGAGAATCTAAATTGTCTCGTGCTTTCTCTAACCAGATGAAACTCAGTGCAGACATTTGTATTGCTGTTCAGACACTGAAAATCATTTTCACATCCTTATTTCAGCCCCAGCAGTTATTAGCTGATACATTAGTGTTGTTATTAGATCCTTACATAGTGATTTTTTTTTAACATGAAAAGTCAGAGTAGCCAATAATGTGTGCTTGTTTTTTTCATAGTGATTTTTACAAAATTGGAGTCATATTTGCCATGTTTTGTGATCCTGTTTGGATGAAGAAGTGAAAGATAATGCCAGAAACTGAAGGGAAAATGTTGTCATACCACAGGCTCTAAAGAATTTGGGTTTTGAACAGCTCTGCAGTAACACACTGCACATGCCCTGTGTGGGTTAATGTTTGTGCTAAAACCTTTCACTTTTTGAGAATATTTTCATGGATTTACAGCAATTACTCAACTATTTACAAGGGACAAAATGTGACCCCCCATTAATCATAACCAATCAAATTCAGCATGTTCGCTCATAAAGATTTCAGCCACTATCTTCACTACTTTCATCTTTATTCATATTTTCCAAGCTAGTCATGATTCATAAATTGATATTTACAACTACCACGTGCTGGTATCTGAGAGCCTGGGGGGGTTTAGTTTGGTGTTGTTTTGTTTTAATAGACATTTAGTTTAACTGGTATGTAGCCTGGAGAGATGAGCTGCTCTAAGGTAGCATTGCTGTCTTTCCATGGAATTAATATGCACACAAACAGCAGGACTGACAGCTTCTCAACACTGTAGTCTGTAGGAGAGGGAAGAAGAGTGTGACCAAGGGAGCTTGCAATGTCTTAGTGTACCTTGGCTCTGCCTTTCAGGGATGAGGGAACTGCGTTTTCTTCAGGTGACTCACACCCAGCCACCTCAGCCTGCCTCCAGGCAGCCAGGAGTGCAGTTTGTAACTCTTTGAAGTCATTTGCTAAAGAACAAGGAGCCCTCACTCCTGATGCTTTTCTCTGTAGCAGCTGTTAAGATACAGTAGGAACTTTGATCACAACTAGTGAATTTGTCACTGCAAGCTGCTGCTGGCTCCACTGGTGGTGTGAGGTCTGCATGGCACTAAACAGCAGAGACATGCTGTGCTCTGGTGTGTACTTGAAGAAAGGCCATTAAGAGCTGAAATGTCAACAGTGACCCCATGTACCTGTAATAAATGTAAGCTTTGTAATTAGTAGCAAGCTGTCTCAGAGGGCTGCAGATAGTTACTAAGATTAATTTTCACTATGGTGTGCTCAAAGTTCTTCTATGATATAAGGCAACCAGTTAACATTGTCAGGAGAGACTATCAAGTTGCAGCACGTGTAGTTTGATGACAGAGCCAGGCTCCAAGTATCTTGTGGCACCAACTGTCTTTCCATATGTTTTTCTGGAGCTTGCCACACCCTAGGTGAGCAAACATAATACCTGTAGAGTCACACCTTTGCTGTGAGTATGTCCCTTTGTTCCTCTGCTTCATTGTGCATCAAACCAGTGTAGTAAATAATGCTTACAGGGTAAAAATAATACCAATTTATATGTCTATGGATAGCTATATAACATAGATATATATTAAGTGTCAGGGAGTCAGTGAACACCAGCCTGCAAAAAAAAAAATAGTGCATTGAGGAGCTGCTGTACCTGCCTGCTTCAGGCTTTCTCCTGCCTGTGGAAGGCAGGTGGCTCTGGGCTCGTGTAAAAAAGCCTCAGAAAAGAGTAACTGACACCAGAGCACGCTTTAACCAAAAAGACATTTCAAAAGGCATCCTAAAGCATGTCTAGACTGGAATTTGCAGTTGAAAGGAAAAACTATTATCCTTTGGCTTGAAAAGTGACCCATGGCTTTAGGCATGAGTGATTTTTGATAAATGGCCTGGTCGTCCCTCTCCCCGGTGTGGGAGGCAATTGGTTTCCACTGTAAACCTGGACCACAGACAATTTCCTTGGCTTATTTGTAGCAAAGGTAGTGCAGACTAATGCAACAGAAAAGAGGGAGCTTTTGAAAGTTTATTCCATGTCTATTAGTAGAAAGAATCTGAAATAACAATATACCCCTTCAGACTTAAGCTTTGAATACATTTGCTAACATCAGGGATCTTTTTTCTCCTATTTTATGAAGTACCTGTGTTTTCATGGAATACATATTAGGGTGATTT
Source organism: Haemorhous mexicanus (assembly GCF_027477595.1). NCBI lineage: Eukaryota > Metazoa > Chordata > Aves > Passeriformes > Fringillidae > Haemorhous > Haemorhous mexicanus. The sequence goes on along the minus strand of NC_082348.1, from coordinate 21,913,478 downwards.
TTGGTATGTTATAAATGTGACATTGATATTGCATATGAACTGTTTTGGTCAAGAGCCATGTTAACTGCCCCATCAATTACACTTCTAAGTACCTGTCACATTAAAAAAATGTGGCTCTGAGCCCCTTAGGGTATTTTGTTCTTTTAGGCAAAGAGTTTTTTGTTTTCACTCACTACTTTTGATCTCCTTATTCTGGAAATATTTTTGCTTGCATTTCATTTGGGGGGGGAGGGGTTGATTTTTTGGTTTTTATTTTTTTTTAATGAGGGAAGTGCCTTTTGTGTGGGAAGCATTATAAGATCCAAAACTCCTCAGGATGCTTAAAGAGGGCATTTAGAATTCTTATGGATGGGTTACTGTTGTGAAGGCAGCATTTAATGTGTTAGGTAGAGTCACAAAGCTGCAAAGGTAATTGCTTTTATATCTTATTCTGTATGTTTAAGAATGCACACCATACTGTGCAGTGTTTCTGTTAGCAAATAACACCACTTCAGCCATGGCCAGGTATATATTTGCATATAATTCTCCCTTAGTATATTTTTGTGCAGAACTACTTTCGAGGGCCTATGACAAAGTGTCTGTGCCACTTCAGAACACACAGGTGCTTAATTCTGTATGTTCAGTAGAGCAAACATTATTGAAATGAATGTGGTGGAACACAGCTGGAGTTAAATGAACTATTGTTCTCACAGGGTAGGCTAGATTAAAAACCATGAAAAAGAAAAAGTTAAAAATCCTGTGTTTTTAATAGCTCCAGCTACAAGTCTGTATCGAGAGAAGCAGCTGGCAAACATATGACATTTTTATCCTGCTACAGCTCTTCTAAAAATGAATTTCGTGTTTACCCAGCCTTGCCTTTCTAAGGGTGCCTGCTGGCACGTCATTCCTGAAGGAAGTGGCTCATCTGGGGAGGTTGTGGGGGCTGGGAAGGCACCAGTGCTACTGCATAGGCAGTGCCCTGGCACTGGGAGCAAAGCACCCCCCGGGAAAGCTCAGCTTGTGCCCAGCCTCTAAGGGACAGGTGTGAGGACAGAAACCTGGTGAGAGCTCTCTGCAGCGCTGCTAAATGTTCTTTCCCTCTCAGATTGGCTGCCAGCACATGGGGAAAGCCCAGTGCTTCCTTTTCTGCTTGTGCTGCTGCACTGTGATACTGCAGCACCCTCCAACTGTATGAGAACCTCATGTAGTCCTGAGAGCCTCTGTGTAACATTACTTGGCTTATACATCTTTTATTATGTTTGGCTGTTGGTGAGAGTCAGACGAAAATTATTTCCAGATTACAATAAAGCAACTTCAAACGTAATAAGTGTTGTTAGATCATTGACCGTATTAAAATAAAATTTTAAAAGGCTGTACATCAAGGCTCAGGGAACTGTTTAAAGAAGAAAAAATGTGTAGTATTATTGCCCTAAACATACTGCTGAACCTTGGGAAAAGATTTGTGCCGCGTTTCTTGTGACAGTAACATCACAGAGGATATAAACCAGTCATTGGCACTCTCTCAAGAAACACATCACTGTAATTCATTATAACAATACCACTGTGATATTTGTTCATAATATTTATGAAAGTTAGGCTATGAAAACAGTATGCACTGACTGGCAGTGGTGATGTATCGTTCTGCAAAAGAGAACATACATGACAAAATGCTTTAAATGAACTCTAAAAATATACTGGTGACTTAAAACAATTTGCCTGGTTTTATACACCATGCCAGGAGGGGCTTCCCAGGATATGCTTCTGGATGACCTTTTTGAGGACATATATCAAAAAGTCATGTATTTATTATGGTCCCAGTCAGTCTTCAATAGCAGTGATGAATGTTGTGTAGTGTACAGTCATTACAGCTCCGTGTAATTCTCTGCTCAGCTTCCAGTTGCTGTCTCTTCTATGGCACACAGAGTGGCCTGTGTCATGTCAACCCAATCAACCCAGCTTCCACCCACAGAGTGTTCTCAGTGGCACACAGCTTTATCTGACCTGGCAGTGGGGTGCAGATGTCAGGGAGCCTGCAAGGAGGCTTCTGTTCTGCTTCCCTGCCTGTGCCCTGCAGAGTGTGGGGGACAGCCTGGCTCTCGTGAGTCAGGAGGCTCCACAGCTTCCAGGACATGCTGGGATTCACTGCAGCTCTGACGTCAGTGTCAGTCTGGATTTCTGGGCACTGAATAAAGCAGCAGACTTATTCTGGGGCTGAGTGGTGCTGATGACATGCCATTTTCCTCTTTCCCCATCAGCATTGTGGGGAACATAAGCAACATGAACGTTCTGATAATTATTGTAACCAGGCATGGGCTCAGTTCAGCTCCTGGTGAGAGGAAGTCAACAGCCCTGGATAAGCTCAAGAACAAGAGTAGGCTCCATCTTAAAGGTACTGAGCTTGGGCTGAGGCTGAGCGCCAGTAAGTTTCTACTTGGCAAATAGGTGAGATTCCACAGTGGGTTTGGAATGTAATTTCCTAGGAAGGGAAGTGGAACTGCAGCCTCTGTCTTCTCTGTCTCTCCAGGAAACCCTCTGACTCTGTCCACTCTAGTTCATTTCTCCTCAGTCACTCTACTGCTTCCTGTGATGGTGTGGTGGGAGAGAAATGAAAAGCAAAAGGAAAGGCAGTTGCAGCTTATCACCATGCTCAAAGCCTCCAAACAGAATTCCAACTTGTCTGGCAAAAAAGTGGACAAAACTAAAATGACATTTTAAGCTCAGTTTCCTGGCTTCACTATTCATTGCAGGAATGCTTAGCTTTGAAAACAATAAATACCATCACCACAGGAAGCCCCAGATTTGAATTGTGTGCATGCACAGCTGTTTACAAATCATCCATTTTGACTTAGCCACTTCCATCTAAGGTAGTTGGCTCAGTTTAGTAATGAAATGGCCTCTCCAGAAGTCCTCTGCCAGATCAACTTACTGTTCTGAAAAAAAAAAAAAAAAAGAAAGGGAATCTCAATGCTAGTTTTCAGAAGGGCTTTTTTTAATGGAAAAGGTAAGGTAGATGCCACACTAGACTTACTGTGCTGCAGTCAAGGACTAAAGGTTAAAAACATATGAATGGAAAGAAGGGGGATAAATGGCAAACTTAGATGGAATAAATAAATTACAGGAAAAATTACTAAGACTGGATAACAAGAAGAGAGAGATCAAAACTTTATTAAACTGGGGATTAAAATGGAGAGGTTTATATGATACTTTAGACAAAAGATTGTATTCTACCATGTACCTTTAGTTTCTTTATCATTCTGCTCTCCATCTTTCTTCATTTAAAGCTATAATTGTATATTGTTGATATATGATCCTTTTGATCTTATGGACTTTGAGGCTCTGAAAGTGTGATCATATTTTGCCACTTTTTTCCAGATTGATTAAATCTCATGTCTAGACATTTCCTTAAGTTGACATACATCATTGGCATGGAAGCTTCCTATTCTCTTTCCCTACTCAGTGCATTGTTTATTTGGAAATGTTAGCATGAATTAAGAGTTTATGTTCAGGTATGTGCATTTTAATAATATTGAAGATGACTGATTCATGCTGGGATTTCACCTGTGCCAAAGGTTACATCAGTGATTCTACCAGATAATTTAGACATGTAATTTCAAGCACAAATAACTGTCCAGGTATATAATGAAGTTTCACCTGCAACGCTAGAATCAAGGCCAAGATGAAGCTGGCCAGAAGCCAAGGCTGTACCCTCCCTTTTTATGGGTCTGGAGGAATAACAGAGTATTGCTTCAGATCAGGGCAGTAAGAAACTCAAGACTTCTCCTAATAGCACTACAGAATCTTTCTTACTGAAATTTTCAGCATCCTTGAAACAAAAATTAAAAATGGAAAGCAGTGCACATTTGGTAGCAATTTGAGTCCCATTTGAGCTTGTATTAAGAATTCTTAGTAATCAGTTTATCAGCATTACTGACTACTTCAGTTGGAATAATTAGTAGAAAATATGGTGTTTAGATTGAAGTGTAAGAAGTCAGAGAAGGATTTAAAAGTAGGATGTAGATTAAAAAGAAATAATATCTTCACCAGGCCTGAATAATTGTTGCTTAAAATTTGCATACAAGTCAGATAGAAATTCACATATTGGATGGCTTGTAGAGACTGAATATATGAAGTAACAATCAAGATGTAAAAATATATGTGAATATATATCAGGCATGCTATAAACACTCTCCAAATAATCATCTGTACTCTTGAATGAGCAGCCAACTAGATTTCAATATTCTCCAGTCTAAATTGTAATTCCAGGTTTTAAGTTCTAGACCTACTAATCTCCTCTTAGACATTTTCTCAGTCTGTTCCTGATACTGATCTTGGTGATAACAAGCTTTTTATTTTTTGCAAACCATAGAGATAAGGATGTTTTTTATACTTTATAAGTATACTTTATATACTTTCACAGCTGAAGCTGTGAAAACTGTCTGTGTCAGTAGAGAAAAGCTATGGATGCTGCTGTTTATACTCAGTATCATCAAATATTTGGAATAACAAAAACTTAAGAAGGGGGGAGGACTTATGCAGGTTTTAGTGTCAAACAGCTCTGACCCTCTAGAACATCCAGTCATGCAGAAACAACAGATTTCTTAGGGAGTGTGTTGTAAGCCATATCATTATAGAAATCCTTCATCCTGCAAGAACTGAAGACTTCATTTTGCATTTCTAACTCAGAGGGAAGTTTGTTTTGTAACTGGGGAGAATTGTTGTTACTTCTGAGCTCCGTGTTTTCAAATCACTTTACTTCCAATGTCTTTGACCAGTCATGAACTGTGTAGCTGGCCATAAAGCAACTTGTGTGGGGTTCTTCATCTCCATCTATGTCCTCTTGAAGGTTACTTTCTCTCCTTTCTAATTTCTACAATAATTTATAACATTTCTTCTTTAAACATTCTGCTTTCTTAAATAGTAAATTATATTTCCATGACCTCTTCTGTATGAAGTGCAAAGGACAGAAGGTAGTTTTCCAGCCAAATGAGAGTTCTACCTCAAGCTGAATTCTAATAAATCCCTACAGTTTATAATTGATACTTCCAAGATGTTCTCAAGGAATTTAAAACAATCCAGAATTTAATAGCAATCAACAGAATCGAGACAAAGTGAAACTATTATGCTGAACTTATCAAAAAGCAGGGTTTAAATTGATGCTGCATATTATTCATTTTGACAGTTGCAAATTCACATTAAAGATAGCAGAGACCAAACGACAGCAACTAGAAGAGGAAATGCTAATTTATTACTTGCAGAGAAACAACTCTGAAGCTAAGCTGTTCAGTAAAAATTATGAAATACTTTCCATTTCCAATGTCCCTTTGATCCACAGAAGCCCTGCAGCATATTGCAAATTATAAATACAGTTTTAATTTCCTATCATGGCAGGTGATAGGCAAACGTCTCAGGAGTAGAAATGTAGCAGACATAATTCAATAGAAACCCTATGCAAAGACAAAACAAACAATTATTTTTAAGCAAAATGGCATGGAAAAGTTACATTGCTAAAACATGTGTCCTTATCATACTGTGCCACTTGCATTGGAAAAATGGGGAATGAAGGATTCCAAACTCAGTTCCTGGGTGCACATACATGGTTTGGTGCATCACTTGAGACAAATCACCTAATTTCTTATGTTTCACTCCAGAAAGGGAGTAATGTTGTCTAAATTCAGTGGTGGCGTGCCAATGGCAAAAGAATGATAAAGTGTATTCCTTCTTAAAGGAATTGTCTCAGCATTTGGGAAGGTTGAAGTATTACAGCTCTAAGAATGCTCTGAACTATTATTTTAAATCATTCATCTGGTAGAAAGCATGTAAACTGTGTAAATACAAATTACTACATAATTTAGAAATTTATAAGCAGAGGGATGTAAGGCTGATGTTTTGCCAGGCAATAATTTCAGTTTCCTGTACAAAAATAACATCACTTCCCATAACTGACACTTTAGGGAGGTTTGTTTGCATGGGGAGGCTCAGCAGAGGATTTTTAAACCTTTAAATCTGTGGTGATATTGCCCTTCAATGAACAACTATTAGACACAGAGCCTTGTAACAACTGAAGAGAGGGTTATCAATTTTCTAAAACCCTTGAAACCTGACTTAAATTCGGTCTGATACCTGTTCCACTTAGCAGGTGTCCAAATGTTACCTGGAGAGCAGTAAGGAAGGGGGTGAGCTCCTTGGAGACCTCTGGGGGTTCCTCCTTTCCCTCGGGAATATTTGGAGGTACTGCACTGAGAACTTCTTTTATTAATGAAAGAAGTTACAGAAGCTGTGAATGTAAGTGTTCAAAGGTTACAGTGCTGAGGAAGTGCTCAGGCACCCCTAAGACATGTGCAGTGAGGCATCAGAGCAGTTTGCAGGGATGGCCCTGCATGGGCACAGGGCTGACACTGAGCTCCTCAGCCTGGCATCTTCTCGTGGGATCAGGGGACACAAATGCCAGGGTTGGCTCGAGTATATTGCTAAAAATAGGCCAGAGCACTTCAAAAATTAATGAGCTGCATGAGTTTAGGAGTACTGAGATTTATAGGCTAATGGATAACTATCAGAAGGAAATTTAGAGCCCTTATGTCTCTCTTGGCTTACACTGATGTAAATCAGGATTAGTTGCACTGAAGTCACTTGACTTGCAATAATATAAGTAGGAAAAGATTGGGGAATTTATGCTCACTTTGCAGTAACACACAGATAGAATTAAGTCATCTTTTTGGAAATGAGAAATGGGTCATTTCTGAATCATTTTGCAGAGATTTAGGAGTGGCCACCAGATGCTTCGTTCAATACAGATTTTAGATGGGGGGAAAAACGAGCCTTGGGAGACTTTCACAGTACTTTTCAAGTGTGTACTAAGTATTTGCCAGCTTTAAGTTTGTGAAATTTATATACACTGCAGACTATATTAATTTCCAAAGAAATGAAAGTTATACACAACAAGAAATTCTGGTAGCTTCCTGTAAACACTCTTAAGTAGAATATTTTCTGTAGGCAGCTAAGAATGCAGTAACTCTGCAGCATAGGACAAGAACTGCTGCTTATCCCAGGCCATTCACTATTTTTCTGTTTCTGGCACTACTGCTGATTGAATCTGAAAAGGAGACCAACTACTCACATTGGGTGAAGCCAATGAGCCTGGAGTCCTGTTCTGTGAGTTGATCCCTCCAGTCAAGGCAAGCAAGAGGTGTACAGCCATTTTTTACCCTCCAACACTATTTGAGAAAACGCAAAAAAAACCAAAACCACATTTCAAAAAAGGGAAATGGGTTCTTGGGACTCTCTAATGAAGAGCATGCTCTATTCCCCTTCCTTCATACAGCAGTGTGCTTGGAAAACATCAGGAACACACAGAAGTTCAGGAACACACTGAAGGTGGTTGTCAGGAGCTCTCCATTGACACCTCCAAGTTGTCACAGAATTGGGGCACACAGTGAACTTCAGCTTTTACCAACCAGATAAAGCCTTGGGCATGTGCTGTGCTTTTGCTGCCCTGAGTCATGCATTACCTTATCTCCTACTCCAACTCTTTTGGGCAGCCCCATCCATGTAACTGCTTCCACTTTTCAGGGGAGAGCATCCAAGCATCACTCAGCGTGGCTGGATCTTCTGTAATCCTTGCAGTTTGCTCGAGGAAGTTCCTCCTGATCCATCTTACAGCTGCCACCCTGTGCAAACACACAGCTGGAGGTGCAGGGAGAAGTGAAGGAGAGAGCAAGGACCAGGCAAGGATACAGCGTGGTGCCCAGTTTACATCTGGCCGTGCTTTGTCCACTCAGGGAAAGCAGAGAAGGCAAGAAGAGATTTCATTGTGTGAAATGTGGCTCTGACTGGTACCTCTCATCACCTCTTGGCAAGTGGGGACTACAGGGGTTTTTTCATTCCCCTCTGGGACCCTTCTCTTACTCTTTCCTCCCAGTCCTGAAAAGCCTGACTCCACCAACCATGGCTGCTACACTGAAAGATTTCTCTGAGCTTCTCTGCCATGGAGGAATGAAAGGCAAAGCACAGCATCAGCAGTCAGGGGTTTGTGGCTTCAGATCTGGGGCCAAGAGAGGATTTTCCTGGGTGGGGAGGCAGGAGATCAGCTCTGATAGAGATGCTGGTAGAATGGAAGTGGGGTGGTTTGAAGAGCAGCTCTTTGCACCTGCCCATCCTGAGGATGCTCTGGGAGCTCCCACTGCCCCAAACACGCAGACCTTCATTGCTGCCTCACAGGGAGGAGAGGCCACGTGCCAGGAAAAGACAAATGGGAACTGGCTAATTATGCTCCTTTGCTTCTGCTCAGAGGAAGATGCTTTTTTTGGAGTAGGTTGGTGGGGGTCTAATCTGAAATTCTGCAGTTCTCCAAAGGAATTCTCTGTTGGTGTTCAAGCCTGTAGTTAAACTTCTTAGTTAAGTGAGAAAGTCAGAAATAAAGCATGCCATTTTTTAAAGTGCTCCAGAGCATAAAATATGCTTCAAACAATGTTAAGAAGCTGACTTAGAAAATCCTAAGTACCAAAGTAAACTTAATTTGTCATTCTACTTTTATATATTTGGGCGTGTTTCAAATTTGGGACCAAAAGCAGCCTTAATACAGACTTTCCTTGTTAGTTGGTCTACGTGGCTTAAATATGGATTTTTTTTTTAAATTATTGTTAAGAATGTGACAAACTATTAATCCATTAGTGAAGATATTGATAGTCTCAATGAAGTTCCCTAATCTCCTTCAAATATTGATTTAATATTATTATAGCATGGCCAAATACTCTATTACTCCATCTAAATTAACATTTTTTCAAGATATATTTAGGAAGGAAATGTGTGTTTATTGATTGTATGAATGAAATTACTTTAATTAAGGAAACAGGCCTACTGCCAAAAATGGCATGCATGATTATTAGTGCAGGATGCTTCCCACAACAGCCCAGAAAGGCATCATCAAAAGCAGATGCCTGAATTAGTTACAATGTACATCCTGGCCAGACAGATGCTTCAGACTCTTGGCCACTTGTCGGACAGATTATCCTTCCTTTGAAAACCAGCCAGGGCATAGTAACACTTCAAGTTCTTCTTCCAACCATAATTTAAGACTTTTCAACCTTAAATTAAATGTTACTTGAGTAAAGCTTGAGTCTGTTAAGAGCTGACATGGGAACCTCCTGACAAGACCCTCGTTTAAACTGGTGCTTGGAGTAGAGAATAGGAAATTCTAGAGAAGTGTTAGAAGTTTCATATTTTTGCCTGAAAATACAGGTTTTAAAAGTGGTAACAGGAATAACTTCTAAAAAGGAAGCATCAGGCTGTTGTGCTTTGGTTTATTTCCTAGCAGCATTCTAGTATTATGTCTTGTTTCAGCTGCATTTAGCCTGAGAATTAGTTAGAAGCTCAGTATGGATTTGCAGGGCCATTCCTACCTCATACAACAAAGAGGAAATCCTCAAAAATGGTCAGGAATTTACAGCTTAGTAACTTCACATAAGAATGTGATTTTAGGATGTTGTGTAACTGAGAAGTTACATGTGTTTTCTAAATACAGTTTCCATGCATTTTCTGAATCCCAGCCTGGTAGTTAATTGGGGAACTATATTCACTGGATCTTCCTCTGGTTCCTGACAATAAAAAAATATTTCAAATACAGGCATTGTGGAATTCTCCATTCAAACTGGGAATGGTTAAAAAATACAGCCTCCAAAGCCAAACCTCACAGCTGAGGACCTTAAAAACCTGCAGGTGGGACTTAGAAGGGAGAATCCCACCACAGCAAAGGGTGTTGAAACAGGAGCCCCTTGATTATTGATCAAGGGATGTCTGGGCAGCTCAGGTTTCCTGCCTTTGCCTGCTGTGACAGTGGAGTCCCAGGAAGCCTTGTGGCCTCCTTGGAGCTCTGGCTTGGGCTGCAATCAGGATAGAAAGAGCTTAGCAAGAGCCAGGCTTAGCTGTGCTGCAGGTGGTTGGGGCTGCAGCAGGTCCAGCTCTGCTGCACTCTTCTCTTCTTCTCATAGTGGGAGCTGGCTGTTTTGGGAAAGCCTTTGGTAGCTGGCTTGTGAACTGTGTGGAGGGGACAGTAAAGGGCTGTGTTCTAGGATTATTTTTTTTAATTGTATTTTGCAATCCAGCAATCATTTAGGAGAGCACAAGTAGAGCTGTTTGTACCCCAGCCACAGGAGAGCACTTGTCAGGGAAGGAGCCTTCTCTGCCAAGCCAGCTGTGGGACAGCCAGTGAAAGTACCTCTGCCTGTGTAGCTGGGAATAAGTGTGGGGCATGTGCAAGCAATGCCTGGGAGAGGAGGTGTGTGCAGGGGCTGTGGCTCTGCCCCCAGTGCTGATGGGCTGTGTGCATCCTTCATCTGACACTCCAGCACGGTCCCAGTCACTGTCAGAGGTGAGCCTGACCTTGTGATGGTCAGATGTGGTGGTAGAATACCCAGCTGAGGAGCTGGCTAGCCTGGGCACCTGTTTTCTAAGTCCCTGACCTGACTGCAGCAGCCGTGCAGACCAAGGTTACTAATTTGCCTTCAGTGTCAGGGGGAGCATCTACAGACATTCCCACTTGTGCTCTCTGTGTATTATAGCTGTACTCATCCCAGCAGAAAAAAAGTCAGTGTAAAGTGCCTAGTTGCAAGCCATGGGAAGTGGAGGAAGATCTCTTCCAATGTTCCAAATGGAAAGCAAAAGTATGTTTCTTCTGGCCTTGTTAAAATAAAACCAGAAATAGGATATTCCTTATTCTGGCAAGGTAAACTGAGATTAGCCATGGGAAATACTGAGCTTTCAGGACTTGAACACTTATTCCACACATTTGTGGTAGAGCTGTTGTAAGCAATGGATCTTCTCTTCAAGGATAGGCTCCACTGGCTGAGCCCTGCCCGGTGGGGTTCTTTGTGTGACAGTGTAAAAATGCCTTGCTGAAGTTGACCTCTGCTCTGGAAGGCACCCTCTGTCTGAAGCCATGAGGTTTTGGAATCCTCTGTGCACTGTCAGGGGATAATGGCTTCAGCAGCACTTATGGGATGACTTAAATAATTGTCACTCAGTCATTTTTGTAGCCACTCCATGTAAACGCCAATAAAATCTTTCAGCCATCCTACATAACTACAACGTGTCTGTAAATGCTGATTGGGATCTTAGCACAAAGTGTTTGCTGACACACAGAGCACAAACATGTCCCTCCTATGGAAAAGTATCAAATATCATAGAGGCACTGGCAAAAGCAGCCAGCAGTAGCCCGTATTTATTGCTGATTTGGCATATGTTTGTTAAACACACTCACAAGCATTGAACAAAGACTGCCTGAGGGGTCCCCGGATCAAGGCACAGCCAGCAGCTGCTTCTGGTTAAATGATTTTAGCGGTCTAAAGCCATAAAGGAGAGCTGAGTGCTGCAGTACACTGAGACACCAGTAAGGGGAACCCTTTTTGCAGTAAACCTTCAAGCTTTTACTGCTTTGATGGAGCGTGTGGTCGTAAAGATAACGTGACATTTTGGTTCCAAAAAAATTATGTTTAATCAGAAGACGAACAGAGATAAGCAGTTTAAAATGAATTCTGAATTACAATTTCAAATCTACTTTTATTTTTCACTTCTCAATGAAATCGGGTAGGAAATGTGAATGAACCTGCACAAGGCAGGCATTAACCCTTACAGGAATTAAGAAAAGGAGGAGAATTGATTTTGACAACTGGCTTTAAAATAATATTAATTAAATCACTCCAATAAAGTGGCTGTCATCAGGCATCATTTTAGCAGGAAAAGCAAATGGTGGATTTATTGCTTGAAATTATGTCATCATAAGTAAAATTCTCTATGGACATGTTCTAGGGACATTTTCTATGTCCATGTTCTATGGACATGTCTTCTCATTTCAAAAATGTAATTTTGAAACTCAGACATTACTATTCTAATATTCTCAAAAGTTATTGCTATCAGTAAGCATACAGATGAATCTTAATGCCCTAACCATGGTAGGAAAACTCCTGAAACCATTGTAATTAATCTGTGTTGCTGTGCAATAGATGTTATGTCAGGAGAAAACAAGTATGCATGTGGCTCTGTTTGCTGAATATCCAAAATCTTTAACAGTCTTTAACTGTTGTAGTAGGTATCTTTTTATATGGCCCAGACAGAAACATGCTTTAGAGGGTTAAATGGAAATCCAGTATTTACTTGGCTAAATAACCTAACTACAGCTTTTCTTACCTCAAATGAGCAATTCTGGAAGTGATGTGATGGATTGGTCTGAAGGATCTCCTCTTCCAGTCCAGTGTAGGCATTTCCATTTCAACTGACCTGGGAAAACTTCTGTCTGCTCAGGTTTACTTTTTCTCTGTGAAGTAGCAAGTGACTAACTCTCTGAAACCCCTGAATGTACAGATTCCATAAGATCTCTAAATAAGCACCACTGTAAATCTGTGCCAAAGTCTCTGCCCTGCCTTCTCAAATGGCCTTCACTCCAGACTGCTAATTAGCCCCTCTCTAACTTTGAGTACTCCATAAATGCACTCTGCTGATTGATAGTGCATCAATATTAATTAATAATTTACCACGCTGTTGGAATTTTCCTCTCCATGTAATCACAGCTGCAGCTCCTTCTAAACCTTTCTGTAGCAAAAAAGGAGGAAAACAATTTTAGTGCTTTCACCCTACGTTGTTTAATCTCCCCTTTGGTATATCTGCAAATATTTGGATACTCTTGAAAATTTGCTTTGTTAATATGGCAGTGTAGTTCCATCTCACAAAGTGTGCTGCTGCTCCTAATTGGAGCTGCTGTGGCATGCTTCATGTTTTATTTATTCTCACAGTATGTATGTGAAGTGCTCCAAAGAATCTGTGCTCTGTCAGGATCTGCAAGTCTGCCTTTCACTTGGAGGCCCTGTTGGCTCTCCCACTCAAACCCACAGGTCAGAGGGATGTGCAGCAGGAGAGCAACTCTGCCCAGGTGGCCAGGAGCTTGCCAGAGTCATGGTTTTGCCAAAAAGGCAACTTGTTCAGAGTGTGGATAGTGGCAGAATTCACATAGACATTTTTGAAGCTGTCTATGATTTTTATCACCATCAAAAATAATGTAGTTCATAACAGAAATAACTTCTTTTAAGTGTACTCTATTCCAATAAAGCAACAGGTGCTCTCTAGGTGGCCCAGAGTAGCCCAAATGCATTAACTGCGTTTTCACACTGATCATGAATCACTTCCTAAACACATCTTTGTTTCATGGGAGTCTCTTTGTAGTGCCATATAATCAATTTTCTGTGAAATTATTCCCTAAAATCTTACATTCAGGCCAATATCTGCTTTGTAATTAAGAAGTCTCAACACAAGTGAAAAGCCAGACCTGAGAGATGAGTGATTACAAAGAAAAAAATATACATTGCAGCTGCATTTGGATGTAGTGTACTGTGCCTGTCATCCAACCAGTCTGATCTCTGTAGTCTCCCTTGTGTGGGGAAGACCTGATGATTTGCAATTCATTCTTGTTGCAATTCATTCCCGTTGCAATTCATCCTGTTCAAAGCTTATACAATAATTCTCTTTTCCAGGTGGCTGGCAGCACCTGCAATGTTGCTGAAACGTCCCCAAAAGAAGCTGCCTTTGCCCAAGACAGCATGAATGAGCAGTTTTTGGTGACAAGCTTGCATTGATTTTGTTTCTGCTGTTTCTCTGTTTTCTGAATGAGAAACCAGTAGACAGGACCAGGCACACCAAAGAAAAACCTTCCTTGGAGTAAGTCTTCCAACCTTCACTATTTAAATAGAATAAATTGAGTGCATGCTCCTAAGCAGTGTTCAAAATACGTACATATATATTTAATTGACATTGATATTTTACCTTCAAGGACAACCTCTTTGAAAGACAAGAGCAACCATTCTGATCTGCAGAAGTCTGACTGACCTGGCAAGATAAATAACTGTGTGAATGTGGGGAGAGCTGTCCACTATATGGATGTGGTCTGCTTTGGCTTTGGCCTCTGTCAAAGTCTCCTTAGTAGGCTTGCAGGGGAAATTATAGCTTTGTCCTGAATAAATAATGGGTGTTAAGGCAAGAGGAAAATTGGCTGGCCCAGCAGGCTCAAAGGGCTGTGTTCAGAGGTGCAAAATCCCCCAGCAGGTGTTGGCACTGTGGCCAGAAGACTCAGCACCTCTAACAGCCAGACAGGGGCAGGGATGGTGTGATCTGTGAGTTTGTGCATGGCACAAAGCTGTGGGGACATCCAGTCCGTGTGCTGGAGCACAGGGATGATGCTGATGCTCTCCTGGGGGACCTTGACAGGGGCTGGCAGGGACCTCAGGGTTTCAGTGCAGGCAACAGCAGCTCCTTGCAAGTAGGACAAAACAGCCCTGGGTGACAGTACAGAGTGGACAGGGGGAGCAGGGCTGCGAAAAGAAAGGCCTGAGAGAAGCTGAGAAGCAGACAGCAGTGTGTGTTTTTGTGGTAAATGGGGCAAACAACCTACTGTTGCCTTCAGAGCAAGATTTTAGCCCCGTGCACAAGAGCAGGGATTATTCCCAGTGCACCAGGGTGGGTGTCTGGTGTTTTGGGTGCTCTGGGTGTTGGCATGCTGGAGTGAGCCCAGCAGAGCCCACCAGGGTGGCCTGTGGAGCACCTGACGTGGAGCAGGGGCTGAGGGAAGTGGGCTTATTCAGCCTGAAGGAAAGAACAGGGAGAGAGGTGTTATTGCTGCCCAGGACAACCTGGCCTGTGGAGAAGACAGGCTCTTCTCAGAGGCACACAGAGATATGATCAAAAGGCAATAAATGCAAGTTGTGATGCGTGAGAATTTTACTAGATTTAAAAAAAGAAAATTTTTTTTTTAAAGGGTGATGGTTGTTAAACACCGGAGTTAGGGGCCCAGAGAGGCCAAGTCTCCTGGCAGTCAGAGCTTGACAAGACAAGGTCCTGAGCAAACCCATCTAGCTGGACTTGTTTGGAGTACAAGGCTGGATCAGATGATGTCCCAGAGGTCCCTCCAACTTGAACTGTTCCATGATTCTGTGATATTGCAACAAATTCCTGACTAAGTATTGACAGAATCAGTCAATATTACTCTGTTAGAGCCATTTACAAGGCATTTTGTCACAGATCTCTCTGTCTCCATACTATAGATTAATGATGTTTTCATTATCAGACTATGTCTTATAGGGGAAGCAGTTATCTCTAAAGTGTACTCTATTTTTTAATATGAAAATCAAAACAAATAGGCCAAAAATAGGCTCTAACTTTAATGTTAATTTTACTAGAGACAGTGAGGATGGACTCAGCCTAAAATATTTTTCCAGTCAAAGCAGAAGGGGTCTGCACAGTGAGAACAATCCCATCAACATTGCAAGCATAATCAGCATTCAGGTCTTCATCTTAAAATATCCATTTGATAAAGTGTGGGTATTGTAAGTTGACATGATATTTTGAATGAGCTTTAAATGGTGTCAGAGATCTCTTCCTTTGTCCATTTGTGCCATATCCCCACAGAGACATCACAGTGTTGATACACCACTGGTACATTTGCTATTTACTAGTGACTGTGTAATTTCCAGTTAGTGCAGTGCTGTGTTTTTGTCTGCAGAAGGTGACTTACCTTCCCAGCACTGTAGGTTTCAACAAAGAAAGATAAAGAAATATATTAAGAATTTAGGTTAGTGATCAGGTCTCCTCTGCATCTTGAGGTAACAGCATGCTGCTTCTGGGCCAAAGCAGGAGTACAATCACTGCAATGATACTGGAGAAACTCTGTCATCCCTTGCACTGGGCTGAGGACAGATGACCTTATGTATCAGGCTGCTGAGTATGAAATTCTCCCTAGTATTGAGATATCCCAAGAGTTGGACGTAATAGGATTTGATAAAAAGCCTGTGACAGAAAGCACATTGTCAGTTCCAGACTCCCCTGTATGCCCAAAGAAGGTGAGAGAGTTTTCCCTCTTAACATTAACATAAACTTTGTAATCTCTGTAGGAAATAGATCAAAAAGAAAAAGTAACAATGTGGCTGTACCAAGATAAATGTCCTAAAAGGTTACCTGATTTTTTCCTAGGTATAAACAGTCTATTGGATTTTTACAAAGGGGAAGTTTAAGCCCTCTTGTGTCATCTAGACCTTTGTAGAGTGCTAAAAAATGCCATTGAGAGCATAATATTTCTGCAAGGCTTACCATGCAACTGAGGCACTTTTTTCACCCAAAACATAGGAAGGTCATATAAAAGACCTGAGCTAGGCAAAAAAAACCTGCTTATACTGGCAGTACCTGGGATGGGGAGAATGCAAGACCTCTGTTGGGTTTCCCTGGTTCTCACAGACTTTCCAGGTAGGAGAGTTTCCTCACCAGAAATGCATGGAATTATCTGAAGTGATCTTTAGTTTTTCCTTTTCACACTGATCCAGAAACACCATGACAGGTTACCCTGCTTGTTTCAGGGCTCAGTTCTGAAGGATTACCCACAGAGGGTTGATCTTGGCTGTAATGGTTGTGTGCTGGTCTCCAGAAAATCTGGTCAAGCAACAAAGCTCCTTTAGGAGCAGTTAAAGTGGTTTGCTGGTATTGGCCTCTATGAGAATTAGTTCTGATGCTTTTCCTGACTGGATTCCGTGCAGATTGCATGAGAACAGAGAACTCCACAGAAAATTATATGTAAAATGAATGTAGATTATAACTCACTGAATGCCAGATTGCCAGCACCCTGTATCTGTGACTTCTGTGACAGCAAAAGTTTCAGATTGATTTGGTATTGGCCAGAACACATTTCTTCCTTATAGGAGAGGGGACTTTATAGAAAGGCTACTTAACAGAGCCTTAATTAAGGCTGTTTCAGTTCTGTATACATCTAGTGGAACAATGATATAAAAGTAAAATTTGGTTACTTTCTCTGACTCATTTTCCCTTTTCCTGGTGTGTCTTTGCTCTAGTGGGTCACTAGGCAGGTTCCTTGACTGGGAAGGCTGTGTATGATTGGGAATGACAGCTCAGGATCAGACGGAGTGAGCTTGAAGTAACATCAAGATCAATGCAGATGAGTCAGTGTACAAAGTGCCAGCAGCCTGTGGGGTGTGTGGATTTTGATATGGCAAGCTCCAGTGCAGGGTCTTCATTCCAGTGCAACATCCAGTCAGTATTCCCCACACTGAATATTGAATGTGCATTTTTGCTGCTGCATGCCAAGGCTGTTCACCATAACGTGATCTCTTTACAAAAAAAGAAGAGTGAAGTTTTGGAAAGGCACCTGTGGTACCTACCCAGGGGCAGAGTGAACAGGCTGAGTCTCAGAACACAGGAGTGTAACTGGGAGCTCCCACATCACAGCTCATGGGAAGTTAAAAGCACTTCCCTTGTTTGCTTTGGATTTTTGGGTCAGGAGTATTCAAAGGCTACGTTGTGCTTCTAGTAATATTTGCCCACAGGAAAGTCATGACTTTTTTAATGGGTTCTTTTGTGCCAAACGCTAATGCTGCAAGACTGTAAGTGCAGTCTGCATTTTTTCCTTTCATCTTCGGGACATCCCAGTATTTGCAAAGCAGCGAGTCAGCTGCTGTGCTCATGGCCAGAGGGATGGCCACGGTGCAGTCCCCGGAGCCGGCAGCAGCTCGTGTTCCCTGGAGCTGCCATGTGGAACATGCCCGGTGTCACAGCAGGCAGTCCCTCCTCGCCGTGCCCTTCGTGCCGCCGCCCTGCTCCCTCCCCACCTGTCCCACCTGTCCCACCTGTCCCCTCTGTCCCACCTGTCCCCTCTGTGCCCTGCTCTGCCCGCAGCCCCCAGGGCTGATCTGGCTCCGGAGCTCTGCAATAGCAGCAGGGACGGGGCTGTGGGTTTGATTTCTGCTGCTGGAGTGGCAGGGAGGGGGAATGGAGGGGAGGGAGAGCACAGAAGGTGTGGGAGGAGGGTGACCGGCGAGAGTGAGGGATGGAGCAAAGTCAGCCGGCAGGAGAAAGGGAAGGAGCAGTGAGAGGTGGGCAGAGAGCAGAACAGCCGTGGTGGGAAGAAATCGGAGCATGAATAAAAACTCCTTTGCTAATTGCACGGGAGGTGGAGGGTGAAATCCAGCAGGAAACGGTACAAGTGTCTTTGTGACAAGAGTGAGGGGGATAATTAATGGGGATTTCTTGTGAAATAAGAAGAGGAAAACTGACCTGCTCCAAACAAAGTGGGGGAAGCTGGGATGTATGGCAATTCCCAGTTCAAGTTCTCCTTATAGGTCTGTCAGCAGGGACTAGTTATACTTGGCAACATCAGCAATACCAAAACTAAGAGTTCAAAAATCACAACCCTAGCCCTTCACAGATAATGACATTTTCTTTAAAGTAATATATTTGGGGTTCTCTTTGTATTCTCATGGTTTTGATGCCTTATATACTCAAATCCTGTTTTGATGGAGCTACAAAATAATGTCAAAATTTGTCTGTGTTCTTCAAGAAATACCCAGAGTTTAAGAATAGAAGGTTTATGAATGCACCACAACTGGTAAAAAAACCCATATGAGTAGGTATTTCACTGGACTGTGATTAACACAGGCCTTGTTAGATTAGATGAGAACTCCTGTGGTCCAGGAGCATTTTATCATCTGTATATTTGATGGCACGCTGAAGTGGGTCTGTTTCCTGTTTGATAGGATGCTGTATCTTGCCACAAGAGTTACAGAGTGCCAGAGGACTTGGCAGCTCCTCTCCCTGAGGAAGAGAGGCAGTGAGCCAGACTGAGGAGGAGTGCCCTGGAAGTTAAAACCAGGAGTGAGATAAGGGGATACAATCACAGGATAATCATATCATGGATGGATAGTTATACAGCTCTCCTAATCCATCTTACAAGTGTGGTAAGGGAGTGCTACCTCTACAGGGTTTTTGAAGTTAACACGGTTACACTGCCAAGATATTCATCTGCAATTATATGTTGTTTTCATGACATCTCTTAATAACAGAGTGACTGCAGCTCTCCAAGGTTGAGTACCCTTGCACTGGACTGCTCTATTATCATCAGTATTATCATCCCCTTAGTTTGAAGGTGTTCCTGGAATATCAAGCTGAATGAGTAAAACCACAAGTAAGCCAGAAAGTTAAAGATGGTTTTTAACAGCAGCTTTTACTCACTGGTGAGGCTTCAGCTGGATGTGCTTTCACCAGTAAGGAGTAATTGTTCTAGCAACAAGTGTTATGCATACTTGGGACACAATGCAAAAATAATCTTAAATTTGGAAAGCACTTTCTACTGTAGATACAGAAGATTCATCAGAATAAAATGCTCTGAATAAAGGGTCCTTTTTTAAGGCTTGTACTAGAACGTTTGTCATGATAAACTTCATTTCTGGATGAGATAGAGACTGACTGGAGACACAGGCAGGAGTGAAAGACCTCTAGAAACTTCTCTGCAGCTTCTGCTGTATGTGACAGAAGAATTTTTCCAGGGTACATACCTTGAGGCAGGGACATTTAAAAATAAAACAGTGCAAAGCCCACCCAAACCATACCCTGCCCTACATGCACACTTCTTCAAGAGAGGAGAGCGAGGCAGAGATGATGGATGTTAGTCTTGTCAGTTAATGTGCTACTCAATGGAGTTTAGATGCTATGGGGATGAAGGCAGCTTAAGAGCTTCTGTAGACTATGAAAGAATAATTCTATCACTGCCAAAGCATGTAACACCTGCTCATACAGGGGTTCTGACATCAGAAAGAGATTTTCAGCAAGGTCATAAAAAAGCTTCACATTAGGGGAGCTCAGATATGGTGGTTAAAAAAGTCATGATAAAAGCAGATTAAATAGAAAATCAAAATCAAAATTGACTATCATGATGAAATTTAGGTAGAGAATAAGCTAAATTTATCTTCTTCAAAGGAAGAAAGAAACAACCTAGCAGACACCAAACACTTTAGTAGAATAAGCCATCTTTAATTAGTTAATAGAAAACAATTTATAATATATTTGTTGGTCCATCTCTTATTTACTTATATTTATGTGTACTTAAGCCTGCAAGCTGATTTTTTTTGAGTTAGTTTTTATAGATATGCCTAGTACCAGAACATACAATGGGAAAAAAAAAAAAAAGACCAGGCACTCCCATTTGCAGTAGTAGCCACTGGCTATGCCACAGTATTCAGATGCAATCCTGCTCTGATGCTTCTTGGAGAGACTCTGTTGAGAAGTGGAGCAGAGAGATTTTCAATCATTCAAATGAGGAAGAGCTAGAGGAAACTGAATCTGAACTTTTCATCTGGCAGAAAAATCTTCTGATGTGTGAACTGTGATACATCATGGGAGCGTGAAAACCAAAGGACACACAAAATGGAAAATCTATGGTGGTTTCTTTTTTAAACATAACATAAGCCTGCCCTCCCCAGTACTTCCAAATGATTGGAGGTCAGTGGCCTCTGTTCAGCATGTTGATGCTGGGAGACCCATCCAGGGGGGACTCTTGCAGACATTGAAGTCCCACATATGAATTTGAGATACCAGATCAGAGCCTGTGAAAGCCCCTACCCTTCAGTGTCATACACTCTGTTGGTTCTAACCCTAGTGCTCTGGGAGTTTAAACATCCTTTTTGTTTTGGCAAAACTCTTACATCTGTTTCAAATTACACAGGAAGATGATAATTTCATTAAATGCTTCAGTTAGATTTATAGAGAGTCCTAAATGCACTTTGTGACTGATACTGGACATTAATTCCTCTAGGTTTCGTTTGCAGAAAAGCTCACACTGTTATTACTCTCTGGTCAAAGGTTACACTTCCTGCTCTCTATCAATGCAGCCAGCATGTAAAGTGTCTTCAGATATTAGTCAGATCACCATGTCACAAGAGCCACACTAGTGAGGATCTGCCTGTGGCTGTTAGCAAAGTTACATCTGCACTGAGATGTGTTCGAGCCTTCCTCGTACTGGGGACTAACTCTATTCTTTCACAGGTTGAGAAACTGGGGGAGAGTTTCTAATGTACCTCTGTCTTCTCATTCAATCATAATCAGCAACTGTTGTACAGGTGGCCCATATCATCAGTTTTAGAAACTTGTGTAGCAATAATCACCTCATTAAAACCTCCAAAATAAGGAAAAGTGTTTGTTCCAGGACAGTCTGTAAGGCAGGGCCCTGCATGCACTCTGGTAAGGCAATCCACCCTAGGTCTGCAGGAGCAAATGATCCCTAGCTGTGTGAGGAAACACTCCATGCTGACTCCAAAAGAATTCTTTTTAAAGAAGCCACACAGTCATTTGTCTTTTCTACTTGATCTAGTCCTTTTCTTATTCTTCAGCTGCAAGAGGTCATTGTGACAGAAACCCTGTGTGTTTGAAGTACCAGAGAGAAGAAGGTGCTCTCGAGCTGAGCTGCAGTTCTTAGACATCTGTGTGATCTCCATTCATGTGTCTGGGGTGGTTTGAAACATTTTCCACTCTAAAGACTACATGTGTCAGCAGGGCAATGCTCTCACTGCACCTTAACTTGGACCATCTTGAAAAAAGCAGCATCTTTCTACATTGCCTCCTTTTTGTTCCCAGTCCAAGCTGGTGCAGCACTCTTTGTAATGGGTTGTGAAGAATATTTCCTCCTTCTGTCCATACATATTCCTGCTGAGCCTAAGTCCCTTTCAGTAAATAATCAGTCAGGACAAAATGTAATCTTATGATGTAATCTTATGTGGAAGTGGTGGTAGCTCCCCCTTTCAAAGACAATGCTCTCTCTGCCCATCCACTCTACTAGCCCCCTTGCATTTTTCATCCCCAGTTTCATAATTGTTTCTTGAGATAAACTCTCCAAAATTACAAGATTCCCCTGGGGTAAACTTTGAAAGTCAACTAATTTAGCAGAGGGAAATTTAAATTGGTGAAGGAAAGGATTATTAATTTGTTCTGTTTCCTTTTGTTGGGTTTTCAGTTTTCTTATTTACAAGTCACAGGTCTACATGGAAAGGATGAGGGAATATTACCTTCAAATATCTACAATGTATATGCTGAAAGGTAAATGTTGAAATATAACACTCATTTGGTCTTTGGGTTTTTGTTGGGTTTTTTTTTTGGTGTAAGTTCTGTGTGTTTTTGTTAGAGTTTTGCTGATCCCAGACATCATTGCTGGCATGACCAAATCACAAACATCTGGCATTCAGACAGCAGCTTGAAAAAAGAGAGGACTTTATACAAAATTAACTTCAGAAATCATTGTATTTTATGGAAAATATTTTTCTAGATTTAGTGCTGTCCTGAAGTCCTGAAGTCTGTTCCTAGCAATGATGCTGCCAGATTAATGTGCTGATTGATGCCTGTGCAGTAGCACACAGCCAAGATCCCAGAGAATGAGCCACAGGAGAGCTGCACACAGAGTATCACTGATGCTCTCTCTGGAATGGTGAGGCCTTAGGATTTTAGCTTTTATGTTTTTCATATATTTGTAATCTTACAATTTTTTAGTGTATAACTCTAAACTCCATATAGAATGTTAGCTACTGGACAGCAGGGATACCTCACTGTCCCAGGCTCAGAGAAATGTAAACAGAAGTGAGTTGTGGGGGGAAGAAAACTTGGGATAAATGACTTCATTACCTGGAGCTGTAATTGGAAGATTTATCCCCAATATGCAAATAAACAAACTTACAAAAGTGTGAAAACCCATGACCCATTATCCATTTTAGGTGTAGCCCCTGGGGGGGGCTTTGTCTGCCCAAAATGTACCTGAAGGCCCTTCAATAAATATAACCACTTTTAATTCCCTTTCTTTGGTCTGGCCTCTGTTTTTAGGTAGCCCCAAAAGGCATCAATGACTATAGAGTTTGGCTACTATCAGTGGAAAAACATGTAAGTTGGTGAGTTGTCAGCTTCTAAAAGCAAAGTGACTGTACTAAAGATTCAGTGTTAATGATCTAGAAGTACACCTTACACACAAATAAAAATTTAATTTAAAAAAAATTCAGTACAAATTTTTTGTGACTAAATTAATGAAGATACTGAACTGGTTAAAAGAAACATTAGAACATTGTTTTGTTTCATCAACATGAGCATGGATGAGAAATGTGCAAATAGTAATAGCTGGAAGAAAAGTCAAGTCTGGTTTTGGGAAGAGGTAGAACTTCCAAATATTTAAGTACACATGTGAACTTGAGAGCATTTGATACTGAAGAATTCAAGAAAGAAAACCTTGTTTAAGGGAAGAAATAGAACATGATATAGCTGGGCCTGATTCCTGCTCAGAAATTCCATAGGAAGTAGGCAACAAATGTTTTGCTGCAAGAGGAATATTTGGGGCTTACCACAAGTACTAAATGACATCAGTGCTTTCAGTGCTGACAGAAGTGCCAGTTGCTCTGAGCTGTGTTTGCACGCCTCGTGCTTGTCATGGTGTATCACTGCACAGATGTTTTGCACCAGAAAACAAAAAGGAATTTCTTTAAAGTCATCTTCTTGACTGTGTTTTCAGAATCATGATTTTGCAGTAAAACAGAAATGGTTTTGATATAAGAAGTGAATGTGGCTAAGAATTTTTTACCTAAATGCTCTACCTGACCACAGGAGTCACATTTAGTTCTGCCTTAAACTGACACAGAAGAAGAGGTCAAGATATTTTCTGGACTGAGTTTAGCAGTTTGCAAATTTAGAGGCAGCACTAAAGCCCAGCTAAGTGTATCAATTCACTGTTCATTTATCTAAGACCCTTTTCTGCCAATTATTTTTCAAGTGAAATAATTTGACATCACTATATTTTATGATGATTTAACTTATTTTGGTCTCTGATGGTTTCATAAAATTGCCCATCATTAAGATGAAGTTCATTTTTTTCTTGAAGCTTTTTTTTTCTTGATTTCTCCACTAGTCTATATAAGCTCTTTTACTGTCCTTGCCACGTTGAGAACCAACCAAAAGTGCATCAAACCAACACAAGTGCATCACTGATGACTAATAACTAACATTTCACATGTGATCTCTCCTTTCTTCAGTCCTCTTCTTGGAGAGAAAATTACATGCACAATGGAATATTTTGTTTTGGCAGAGTTTTATTGTTTAAATGTAGGGTTTGGTGGGGGCTGATATATGTATGACGTTTATTTGAAAATTGAATAATTGTGTCTTTACTTAGAGAAGAAGTTGGTGATGTTTCTGCTGATGGTTGCTACCACAAAAGTTCATTCTTGGATGGTTCTTTAAGTGCTGGGTTCTTCAAACACAAACGTTGTCCTTTTAGAGACATGGCCTGGTGTTTGAAACTTCATTACCTGTCCTCCAGGAGTCAGGGTAGGCAATAGAGAATTGGGTTTGATTGACCTTGGGTTATTGCAAATCTTTCCATGCCATCCTTTCTGATAAACATGAAAGTATTTGGGGATCTTCTTTTGGTTCTTGACATTGAGTCTGCTTGCTATGTCAGGCTTCTGTTCCATATTCTGCAACCACCTTGAGAGCTTCTTTTGAAGAAATGTATTGATTTTAAAATTGCTCTCTTGACTTCTTTATCATTGTCCATTTTTATTTAATTGATTTTCTTTCTACATAACCTTCTGGAGGCTCTGTGAAGCAAGAGAGGAAAAAAAGACAAACAGCTACCAGCAGCTGGTTTCTTACTTCTGCTTAAACATCCCATGACGTTTCTCAAGGACCAGCTGATAGTGCTAATTTTTCCAATCAAATTGTGTTTGGCTAATAATGCCTTTATCCCCTCTAGCAAAATTATGACTGGATCTGTGTCAACAGTATTCTCTTGTGCCTGTATGGCATATTGTACACTGCTGCTAGGTGTGGTTAAAACATGATAGTGTGTCCTCTTAGGGAATTTTTAAGCCAGGCAGAACAGCTAATATGCACATGTTTGAGTGTACAACACCCCCATACATTCTCATTCATACATTGGCAGTAGTCAGTAATAAAAGCACTTTACTGCTAAGTAAATTGAAAATAGTATTAATACAATAAATGTCCAAACAGAATTGATTCTGTGTATTTTATAGCATCTGCTATTGCTCCCTGTTTTCAAGCCATTAATGTGTTCAAGCCTGCATAATATTGTTATTTACAGATACAATACTGGAGTTGGTCTGAGAGTGCCAATATTGGCTTATTTATCTAGTATTAGGTTTTGTCAGAAATTAACCATATGTGAACAATATCTTGTAATCTACATTTCTAATATATAGATTGGTTGTTTTCAGTGCCTCATGTTCATTTTCTATCAACTGCAACAAAGATCTATCTTCTTTTCCTTGAATTTAGTAAAAACTACTGAAGCTCAACATCAAAGGTCAAATGTCAGTGTTATGAGGATAGTGGTGACTTTAAAGTTATGGAAATTTACTAAACTAACTCTGTGGTAGGAGAAAGGCCTCCTTGCCCCTCTCTGATTTCTATTACATTACAGGAGCATAACATGCCATTATTCTGTATTTACTCTTTCTATCTAGTTCATTTACAAACATAAGGCACAAGAAAGCAGTGATTAGTATATATAGGTATGGAAAGACACGTTACCTGTTAATGTAATGAAGCAGCATAATTCATTCTTTGCTGTCTACATTATGTAGAGGGAAGCAAACGTGCATTAATCATGCAGAAAGCAGGAAATTGAGATGTATGGAGGGGAAGAGTGATAGGATACAGGAGCCCATCCCCCAGCCTCCCAGAGCTGGCAACAGGTCCATTTTTGAATAATGTATATTTTGACAGACTTGTCATTTGACAGACAGGGCTGACCAGAAGGGATGTAAGGAAGCAGCTAGTTATTAGCAAGAAAAAGGAGTGAACAAAGCGTGATTACATCTAATGCAACATAATACTGACCCCGTTAGCATCTGCTGATGTGGAGGTGCTGGCTGACAGGATTCAGAGAGCAGCCATGCATGGGACTCCCAGCGTTTGTGGTGAGTGCTGTGTCCTGCACAGGCCCCTACCAAGGCTAAGGCTGCTCAGCTTGGCTGGCTCCCAGCTTCTGCACAGCTCCTGCATGGAGAGGCACAGAGAGGGGAAGGTGGAAGGCATCACCTGTCCCTCGAGACAAATGCAGGTGCCAGGCTTGTAGCGGCGCTGTCCCCAGCTTGTCCTGCGGCAGAAGCGAAGTCCTGTGAGATGGCACCTGTGCAAAGAGCCAGGGCACAGCCTGCTGGGGCAAGGGCACAGCCTGCTGGGGCAAGGGCAGCCTGCTGGGGCAAGGACACAGCCTGCTGGGGCAAGGGCAGCCAGGGGAGAACCAGGGGAGAGCCAGGGCACAGCCTGCTGGGGCAAGGACACAGCCTGCTGGGGCAAGGGCAGCCGGGGGAGAACCAGGGGAGAGCCAGGGCACAGCCTGCTGGGGCAAGGACACAGCCTGCTGGGGCAAGGGCAGCCTGCTGGGGCTGAGGCCCGTGCTGAGAGCAGAGAAGCACAGGGAGCTGACAGCTCCTGCCCTGAGGTTCATGAGTGGTGTGTGCCCATGCTTGGCACGCCCGCGTGGCTCACAGAGGGAGACCGACCCGCTCCAACTCCGCTGTGCCCAGCAGAGCAGCACTTGCACATTTCTCACTCAAGCTCTGGCTCCCGGGGTGCAGGACCAGCTTGGCACTAGCTGTGCCAAGGCAAGCAAGACAAAACCCCGGGGTCTGCTCAGCTGGTCCCTGTCAGAGCCATATCTTGGCATCCATCTTCTGTCACCCTTTCCCCAGGGCCCAGCATTGTGGCAGCACCACAGAGGCAGTGTCTGGGTGTCACTTTCCTGCTGTACCCCAGTTTCCTTCAAGAAGGGCTGTCACACTGGTGCTGCTTTGACAGGCCTGAACTCTTCATTTCTGAGGTCTTTTGGAGGGCTGTAGTCCCTTCACCACAAACAGTTTTGCAGAGGGAAAACAAGAGCTGAGTGGAAGTTGTTCTGCACCCTGGTCCAGCCTCATTGTAACCCCTCTGCTGTTCTCAGCGTGGTGGAGGTGGGGTGTGAGAGTGAAAATCATTTCTTTTTCTATCACTGATTTGTGAGCTGTGATTCCACACTGGCCAAGGCAGATGTTGCTGAAGGTGCCCACCATATGCTTCTGCTTGATTAAATTTTAACTCACAAAAATGCCACATGTGACATTTATATATACTTTTATGTAGATAGGTACATTTATACACACTTTGAATTGAATAAGGTCATAAAAATTGTGAAGATTAAACATAAAAAGAAAATCACAGAAAAAGCAATGCCTGCTGATGTTCACCAGCCTAGCATGTTCAGTTGTTACTTTTTTAACTGCTACCTATTTTTCTACGAGTTGTCACTTAAGGAAAGTTAAAATCATTTTTCTTTATTATGACTCTTAGAAAAAATGATCACTGTTTATTTAATTGCTGGTTTATTTCCTTTTCTCCTCTCAGCTCTGTCTTTTTATATCTGTCTCAATTTCAGACTCAGTTTGTGAGAATTTCTTTTGCTTTTCAATTTCCCCAAATTCCAAAGTTCTTGATACTTAAAAGAAACCAAATGCATCTTCCAAAGTGAAAGATATTTTTCTTGCCTAGGTATTCTCATACCTAGGAAAATAGCATATCATAGAAATAAATCCAAAGGGAGAAAAGTGGTGCTTATGAAGTCACAGGCATAAGTGTTGGATACTCTTAAGCCCTTGTACTGGTTATAGGTAACAGATTTTTACATTTAGTTTGTTATTAATTGGTTTGGGGCTATTAACTGGGAACTGTGGTTCAGTTACTGGCACACAGGACTAAGCTCTGTTACTTTGCCTTGATTTTGATCATTCTGCTCTTCTTTCTCTCTTCCCGTTTTCCCCATTGGTTCTCTCACATCAGGACAAAATCTGTAGGTCTGTTCTGTTTTGCTATAGAAAAGTTATTTTTCAAGAGCCCCTGGATGATATTTCCAGTCACTTTTTTGCCACATCATTTTGTCTCCAGCTGCCAGAAGAGATTTGAAATGCATCATAGTCACTTCTCAAACTGATAACATGTGAGAGGTCCAGAAGAAATTGTTTATACAGTTTCTGACCTAGTATGTCTTGTAATGCTGCTCTGTGTCATGTTCCATAGTTTTATGTCCTAATCTGACATTATGAGATTACATAATGCATTCAATCTTTAAACAAGTATTCCTTTCAAATGTTTGACAGAGTTATGGCACTTCAGATATTATTTCTTATTATGGACAGATAGGTCAAATCTGCAAACAATTTAATGGCCATACATTGCTACCCTTGTCAAATCAATCCTCCTAGCAAGTGTGCTATCAGCAGAA
Organism: Haemorhous mexicanus; assembly: GCF_027477595.1. Classification (NCBI taxonomy): domain Eukaryota; kingdom Metazoa; phylum Chordata; class Aves; order Passeriformes; family Fringillidae; genus Haemorhous; species Haemorhous mexicanus. The sequence goes on along the minus strand of NC_082348.1, from coordinate 21,885,382 downwards.
GGAACATTTAGAAGCCTAATCCTTCAAGGTGCTAAACATACCAGTGCTCTAAACTCCAAGCAGAGCTGAGGGCTCTCAGCACCTCACTGGAGAAGGGCTCCAATTAACCTACTTTTATAGTATTCCTGAATGCAGGAACTTCCTGCACATGTGTTAGGATTCAAACTGCCCTTCAGATTTACTCCACTGAAACCTGAGAAGAAGCTATGCAACCATGGACTAAAATGGCTCCATATGCTTCTTGGCTCCAGTATGTGCTGAGAATTTGGTTTTTTCTTTCTCTCAGCTGAGAATGCTGCTCTCAGTTCTGCAGAGCTTCAGAGAAATGTGGTATTCTCGTTAACACTTTAACCCTGATCCCAAATAAATTACCTCATACCACCATTTAGCTTAGCAGCAGCAGGCACATTGAGAGGATTTGAGGGGTCAGAAGGGGACCAAAATTGACCCCAGAATCTTAGAAAATAAGTGTTTCCTTGTTTAAAGAACTGGAGAAGAGAACAGTGCCAGAGTACATACAGCCTTGTGGAGCAAACACTGACATGATTAGTCCTTGAATTAATCTAGGATGTCCAAAGAAGGCCTGACAGATCCTCTTGCTTCCTTTGCTGGGGCAGTGCCCTCGTGCATGTGTACATCAGCTGAAGTGCTCTGTACAGGGAGACCACTGGCCTCTCATTTTATCTGGTTTTCTGTGTAACTCAGGGAGAATTCCTCTCTGACTCATCCAGACAAAAATCCTAACGTAGGAAAGAAAGATCCAGATGCTGGACCCGTACGATTTCCAGGACACTTCTACTCTTTTGAAGGTGTCATGGAAACACCAGCTTTCATTTCAGAAAACCATGATGCCTGCCATGCTGCTGCTTCTCTCCCAGGCTGCCAGTTTCATGCCTTCTCTCTGAACATGTATCACAGTTTCCCTCTCCTGGTGTGCTGTGAAAGCCGTGACCCCTCCTGCGGCCAGGAGAGCACCCCGAGGGCTCAGGCAGCGCAAGGGGCAGCAGATGTCACCAGAGCCAGCGCTGGCGTCCTGCCCCCGTGTCCCCACTGCTCCAGCAGCACCCTTTGGACACGTTTCCCTGAGAAGCATTTCAGATATGCAATGCAGAGCTGAGGGAGAAGGATCAGGGTCATGACCAAGAAGCCCGAGAGGGAATGTTTGCGCCTGGGAGGCACCGGGCGGTGCAGCGTGTTCCCTCAAGTCTCGTGCAGGTGCACCGAATAAATCAGCCCGAGATTGCTTGAAAGTATGCAGGAATTTATTTGTAGCCAGGGGAGCATGTAATAAGGGTGTCTGGGAATGAAAAGCGGGTCAGCACCAGCCCTGCATGGCCATGGACATTAACAGTCCAAATCAGGGAATATCTGGTGATTGTAGGCGCTCTCAGATGGGCTTGCAGTACCAGCTGAAAGAGGAAGATGACCAAAACACAGCTCTGCACTTGGACCCCGCTCTTAAGTCAGACTTAATAGGAACAAGACCTCTGAATATACTGACTGCAAACCATGATTTGTTTCTGTCTCTGCAGAGCCTTGCTGTGAAGAGCCCTGCAGCCATGACATATAAAAAGCAGGGGGGAAAGGCTTAAATTGGAACAGAGAAAATAAATTCCTTGTCCTAATGCTAGCTGTTTAGATATGTGGGGCTGTAAATGAAGAGTATGAAATGTTTCTTCACTGTAGCATGATGTTCCCACTTGATAGGAAGGCATTTGTGTCCATGGAAAAACAAAATCAGTACACACTTGTTTCAATGGATTGTTTGAATATTCCAGTAAAAGTTCATTTTATAAAAACAGATTAAGCAGCAGTGACAAAGTAGCATTTAGCTATAATATCACACAGGTTCTGTGATACCAAAGCTAATTTTACCATTTAATGAGAATGAATCAGCACAGTGGGAAATACCTCTTGAAGCACATTACATATTTACAATTCCTGCCAATGTATTTCCCTCTTTCTTCTGCAGAGAGTTCATTGCATTTTCTTCTTGATATTCCAGTCTATTGCACCTGTGTGGACTCCTCTGAGTCTGTGTACAAATATGCATGTGCACACAAACTCTTTTTAAGATTATTTTAATAACTTTGGCCCATGAATAAGTAGGAGTGCTTGGTAAGTCTCAGTAAAGCCACACTATTAAAACAGAGAAGGTTTCTTGTGAAATATTTCCAAATGTGTTAAGTAGTTCTGGATTCTTCTAGGAAGTTCAGAAGATAGGATATTTCAGAAATAAGCGTAGTGAAACTGGAGCTTAGACATAAGGAAAACAATTGCTTTAACATTATATATGTGAGCCATTTCTGCAATTATCCACAGCAGCAGGATGAATGCCATGGGCTTGAGAAACTGCTTTGCAGTTGAGATTTTCTGTGTGATTCACAGTCCAACAGATGATCTATTGGTTTGGGCATCACAAATCACTGACTCCTAAGCCTGTGATGCCTGTGATGTCTGTAAGTAAGAAACTATTTAGTAACTCAATGCTTTTCTGTTCACATATCATTAGAAACACCACAGGAACATACAGTACAACTGAGTATCTGATTAAACTCTCTTTTCTTATTCTTTGTGTGATCTACTACTAGTTTAAATATTTAAATTACTGATAACAATTTAATTCAGGTTATCTTGATCACACAATATGACCAAATATGATTTGGTTGCTCAATGTAGATATTTGTATCACCTCTCACAAATCCACTTACAATGACCATTGAAACAAGATCTCAATGAGTAGTTTCCTTTATTGGCTAAGTGGCTGTTTCTTCATGGGGAAAGGTGGAAATGCATTTATTCTCTAGCAAGGATTTCTTAAGAGATGTGTGACCAAGGAGTTTGTAATCTGAATTTCCAGATAGCTGATGCAAAGAAGGACCAACAGTCACAGCTTCAGAACTGCTGGCAGGAGGTGACCACTGGGGTCAGAAACTGGAAACCAGGACTAGTCTGCCTTGTAATTTTTCTTACCTTTGTTTTGTCTTTTCTGAGACTTTTTTCACTTACTTATGGAAATGTCTCAAGAGCAGAGAAGTTTGCCACAAAAGCAAAGCTGGAGAGAGATGCTGTGAGGCACGTAGGGCAGATTCTAGTGTGGAGCTAGTTCCATTTAGCTGGAAGACTGTTGTAATCCTGAAATGCTTAGAAATGTCAGCATTACATTCAAATGGGATGTTGGGAGCAGGTTGTTGCTTGCAAGCTTGTTCCAGCCTGCAAGCCTGCTAGAGCTTGTGAATTTAATTTTAGCTCTGGAACTTAGCTCAAAACTCCAGTTTTGTAGGGTTACTGAAAACCTGGAAGAAGCCAGATTTCTTACATGCACCAAGAATAGCATGACAGTGTTTTCTCAAGGATTGAGACACACCCCCACACACACCCCCCCACCCCAAAAACAGTGCACCCCAGCACCAAGGGCTTGAGCCAGGTTTTCCCACGTGTCAAACACATGCTGGACTGTTGCTATTTGATAGCAATCATTCCCCACCCCTTTCCTCCCAGGAGCTACAAGGATTTAATTAGTGGGTTTTTTCTAGCCTCAGAAACCAGGAGAAACAAAGAAGACAGGAGCCAAAGTTTCTTGGTGCTGCAATTCATACTGTGCCCTGCTTAGCTTTGTCTCTGCTGCCTGCATTGCAAATAAAATTTAAAAAAACTGTTTCAAAAGTTAGAGCAGTGTTGGTTTGACTAACAGCCTGCTCCTTGCAAAGTATTTGTACTGGAGCTTATTGAACATTCATTCTGTATCAGGTACTCAGCCTTGTAAAATTGATCCAGGACAGGTTTGCTGCACCAGCTGTGCTCCTGCCTGGCTGGCTGTGTGTTGCAGGGTGCATTGCTTTTGCTCCACACTCGAGCAGATAGCCCAGCTAAAGTTCCCTGAAGCAGCCTGAGAATGAGGGCACCAGATCAGCTCTTTTCCTGGCCATTAGTTCAAACATCATGCAATCAACCAGATCAATCTGCCCTCCTTTGCAGCTCTTGTGGAGATTGCTGTGCTCTCAGCTCCCTGCAGCACCTCGACTCAGTAGCACATCTTCCTTTGGAGTCCATGATAACCCATGGGCAGGCTCATTTTGCCAATAGACATGTGCCACACAATGGTTTGGGTCAGAAGGGACCTTAAAAATCAGTTCCAACCCCTTGCCACTGTCAGGAGCGCCTTCCACTAGACCAGGTTGCTCAAAGCCCCATCCAACCTGGCCTTGAATATTTCCAGGAATGGGGCATCCATAATTTCTCTGGGCAAACTGTTCCAGGGCCTCATCACCCTCAGATCACATGGTTATCACTGCCTGGCATCAACAGATTGCTGTCTATAAACAGAGCTGACATGAAAGCAGCAGGCAGGGCAACACCCCAGGAGACCACAAACATATCTCTCATGGCCCTCCTCTCTGAGGCTGTCCCACAGCCTGGCTGGGTTTTCGTGGTTTTCTTAATGTTGAGCACATGTCAGAGCTGAGAGTGGCACATCAGCCTTGAAAGAGCCCTTTGAAAATGCCTGTGTAGGCAGTCTCATCCCAGCACCAGGCCCAACTGCTCTGGAGCAATGTGCATTTTAAGGAGAAACAGCTTTGGCAGTCCATCAGCTTTCCCCTGTTGCTGCTGCGTATTTTATGTCACCACTGTATTGCAAAACGGATACTCCATATTACAAAATTAATATTGGAAATATTTCCTCTGCATTTTATGGACTTTATTTGTGCTTTGTTTTCATGAGATTATCTTATTTTTGCCTCTGGAGAATTAATAGTACTATTATCAAGGGCAAACAAGCCTGGAATTAATCTGATTTCATCTTTAATTATTGCTTATGATGGGTTTTAGATTACATACCAGTGTTGTTGAATGCCTTTTTACAAGCTAGAATGGAGAGATGCACAGTGAGCTGGGGCACTGGGATTTCTCTGAGACCTCCTCAGTGAGGTTTTTCAGCAGTGGCAACAGCCATTGTGTGTTGGGAGGTTTGGTTTCAATTGCTATTGCTCTAATCAAGCAGGCAGGGACAGCACTTGGACAGGAAGCTGAAAAAATTATAAAAATTTTAAAGCTGAGCTGAGAGCACCCACCTGGATAATTTTGTAGTGAGCACAGCTCAGGCATCCCAGCCTTCCTCTAGGCAGCAGCTGTTGTCTGGAAGGTTGCACAGAGCATCTGCCACAAAAAGGAATAGAAAAGAAACAGAAAGGTTAGTGCACATGTGTTTAGTATCATCTGTGGGAAGGCAATGGGCGATTTCTGTGGCTTCTTTTGAAAGCTGGTACAGCTGAGTTTCCCTCTTGAGCACACCTGGCCGCCTGGCTTGCAGAAATCCTGAGCAATACAAATGAAACTTTGGGCTCTCTGAAGTTCACAGATAAACTGCAGTTGGCATCAGTGAGAGGGAGGGAGTGAGGCTCAGAGTTTTCCCTGGTCTACTTCCTGCCTGCCCTGAGAGCAAGGGCATGGATCTGGCTTGTCAAACATCCTGCTTTGAAAGCCTGCTGGGCTGCTGAGGTGAGCTGCAGGATTGAGTGCAGGCCTGTGAGCAATCCACTCCTAGGACAGTGACAGTGCACACTGAAATAGCCATGTCTTCATGTAGGGAAGTGGACACATCTTTTGAGGTCATTTCCAGGCTTCCTAGAAAGGAAAGCCTGCAGTGAAGCCCTGATGTTTGGCACTGTGTAGGCATCAAAATCAATAGCAGGGCAGCATCATTCTGTTAAAGATGGGCTTGCAGACCCTGGGACAGTGCTGTCCTCAGCAGAGTTGAGCTTTCTGCATTACTCCAGACTGAGGAGGGAGCTGGAGCTGTGTCCTCAGGTCTAGCAGAGTTGACAATACCTGATTTCAACTCACGTTACCCAGTAGGAAAAATTGCCTTTAAATTTCTCTTTTCCTCTTTTGTCTTTTTCTGGTTTTTAATTTGAAGAGTGTTTGCAATAATGGAGCTGAAGGGTGACCAAATATTGAATGCAAATTGTTTCATTTAAGATAGGGCTTTATAACTTCTGGCAAGTCTCAGACAAGTCATTCCTAAAACCTCCTAATTGCTTATGGCTGTCCACATTTGAAATTTAGTTTACATGAAGATTTAGCAGTATTGCTAAATAATTACACGGCAAGATAATCTGTTCTTTTTATATAATATTATAATAATTTTTAAATCTATCCATGGAGTAGTTCAGCAAAAACTGTTCTTCAGCAGCTATTTTGGGTTAGCTCAATGCACAGTCTATTAGAGGTATTACTTCTGCTGCAGAGTCATGAATCATATTTGCAGGCACAAAGTCACTTGTGTAATTGTCATTAAATATAACTAATACAGGGCTATTTAAAGGATTTCAAGACTGTCTGATGTTCTGGAAGAGACAGTTTCTCTGGAGAGAGAAAGTAGAAGTCCCTAATTTCAGTGTTCTCAGAGGTTTAATGTGGAAGAAAGGGCACTGTCGGGGGTTGTGCAATGGGATACTGTCATGCTTTTGCAATTTCTATATAAAGTGAAAAGAGGGCTTCTTAATTTGGAAAATTGACTTGTAAGGAGGGTATAAAAGTATAGCAGAGCTCCTCTGCATATTAAAGCCTTTATTATTGATTTTAAAACCATTCTCTTTGATTATTTATTCTGAGCCCTGTGTTAACAGAGGACTTAAACCCCCTATTGCAAATCAAAGCAGAAACTCTGAAAATACTGATTGTTGCAGACAAATTCCCTGGTGCTTCATTTGACAAAAAGATGGATTAGAACAAACTCCAGAGTGTTATTATTACCCCATACATGAAAGATTGTTTCTTTTATTTGTATTAATTACTGATTAGTGCTTTCTGTATCTTCAGCTCTTTCAGATCTTTTGAATGAGATGTATTGCTTTCCATAGTTTCTTATCTAAAGGGAACCCTGACAGAAAACTGGTGTCTAGCCACTGTGCACAAGGAAGTCATTGTGCTGAGAAACTGTTCTTCAGGGAAAACCCTGGGCGAGATTCTTGGAGAGGTAAAAATAAGTTCAGAGGTAATAATGCAGACAGATCATTTTCTATCCAACAAAATTGTCCTGAGTAAATATGCAGTTTTAAATTGAAGCACAGAAGGAGAAGGAAGCTGAGTGTGTGGGGCTTGGGGAGCAGCATGGAGCTCACAGCAGTGCCAGCTGGAGGAGGAGCATGGGGCATCCCTTGCTGGATGGCTTTCCAACCCTGCAGGGCTGCCCAAACCACTCCTCTGGGCAGACTGGCACTGCTGGCATTGCCTGCCTGTGGAAACGTTTAGGGGCTTTCAATTCCCTGGAAAGAACCCCAGCAGAGTGGCTCCCACCCCAGCTGGGACAGAAAGCTGTGGGACACGTCCTAGCCAAGGGCATCAGGGACAGACAGGGTGGCTTCTGACTGCCAAGTGCCACATTACCAGCCAGCCCTGGGCTGGCAGCTGCTCCCAGTGCCAGCTTGGTGTTCCAGTGGTCTCAGCTGGGGGGAAGAGGCTCCTCACACCAATTCCCAGAGGGAGCAGAGGCCTTTCTCTCTGCCTGGGGAAAGGCACTTGAAGAAGCAGCAGTTACATAGGTGGGTGGAGGATGTTGTGCTTAAGAACTTTAAAATATTATTGGGCCCTTGTTTCCCTGGGGAGATTTCAAAACAGAAAACTCCAAGGCAGGTTGCCAAGAGTTAGGGCTGCAGGTTCAGCATCCTACCTGAGCGTTAGGGGGGAAAAAAAACAAAAAAGGAAATTTTCTGAGGTTCAGTGGTCTCGTTTTCATGTTTTCTGCATAGAACAAAGTGTTTTGGATGCTAGGAAGTGAGACAAGGTATCAATTAAGGTATCAATCAACATGAGGCCAATGTTTTGCCAGGTGACTGCATGAAATTCAGTGATGAACCTTTCATGGTCCAGGTTCTGTTAAAAAGGGTGATTTTAAAATAGCCTGTTGTACGTCATCAGTTGATCTGTCATTTTCCATAATTCATGAGCACTGGTGCAAGATTAGACAATGGAGCCTTGAGTGAGAATTCATTAATTTCCTCCATGGTTTTAGAAATGTCAGAGGTGCAAAGCTGAGAATAATAAAAGTCAAACTCCTTAGATATATCTACTGTGCTAGGAAGAATATTACTCTGAGCATCTCTGATAGTATACAGTGTCTTAGTGGGCATGTGTCTTTAATTGGTATGCAAGGAGTTTATCTGCTTTACTGCCTGCACTTATCAGAAAAGATATAAAATGGGATGGTGATAATGGCTGCCTTCAAAGAAAAAGATATGTTCTTTCAAGGGTGTAAGTGCAATAAATCTTTCTGCTTTAAGGGCTCACTGGAAGCAGAAAGATTCTGTTCTGCTGACAACTGAATGTGGGGAATTTTCCCAGGGGAAAACAAAGCACATTTCTCCATTCAAAATATAGTAAAAAAAAAATCACTGAAATGTGATACTCCAGAATGTATATCACAGTATTTCCCACTGAGTCCTCTGCCAATTAAGCACACTTACAGTTCTCAAATGGTTAATCAAAGGTGTGTGGCACTGAATATGTTTAGAATACACTTGCGAACTCCCACAGTAATCCGCAGCTCAAATTTAAAAAACAAAAGACTGAAAATAAGTGGTCAGCTTTAGGTCTTTTTTTAAACTGTACTGCAGGAATTAATTTGCCAGGAATAAGAGAGACAATGCTGAGGTCATTGCTATTCCAGAACCATTCTGCACGTCTGTGGAAAGCAGAGTTGATACTACCGGTACCTACCGCGTCTCGGAGGGATCTTTTGTGAGTGGAAATCATTTTATTTACTTTAGAAAAGCCCACATTATTCATAAGAATCAAATGTTGTGCCTGACTGTTATAGCAAAACAAAACAGACAAGGGTGTTTTAAATTAATCTGTCAGTATGGTGCTTTCCAGTGCTCACTTTGTTCATGCAGCCAGCAACTGCTGTTAGCATGAATTTAAATAATTCTTCTTGCTCTGAATAATGACCGTGAAAGTTGAGTAATGGTATCTAAGGAATATCCAAACTTTTGAGGAGCTGCCTCTTATCTAGGACTGTTTGCTTGCTCCTCATCTCCCCCACCCCTAATTGCAGGGAGGTGCTCCACACAGCATATAACTGAACATAATACCATTTGATTTGTGTTGCAGCGTTCTCCAAAGAACAAATCTGTGAAATTACAACATGTGAAAGCTTAACACAATGATATAAAATGGCAGTGGCACGGTTCATATCTTAAACTGACAGACTGATGGTGATTATTGCAAGGACAATGCCCTGCATATGTCAAACGATTTGCAAATAATTTATGTCACCTTATCCTCCATTATTGTTTTTGCAGAGGACATAAACTGTGTCACTAATATTAAACTGTCGGCAAAAAAAAGCCTGCCTCAGCTCTTTCCTAGCTGAGAATGCAAAGACATCTGCACAGAGACAAACATGCATATGGCCATCATTTGTCCAACATCTTACACATTGTGAAGGTTTTTTACTTGAAATGCCAACCTATGTGGCAGATGATGTATGTGTTTCTTCAGTCCTGTGATTACCAGCACAGAGCTGCTCTGCAGTGCTCTTCACCTCATCAGTTCCACAAGCTGCACTCCAAGGTGTGTGAAACATTTGCAGGGAGATGGCATCTGACATGCAGCAAGGCAAAAGCATTCTGGTGTGAATATTTGACTCCAGATTTTGTTCAAATCAGGGTCAGATTCTGACCTGGAGAAATTAGTGTGGGTAGAGATTTAGCACTACAAAATAGCAATTTGAAAACTGGAATGAATATATTTTAAAGATGGGGAAGCAGAAGAAAGTGGTGCTGTCTCCTGGGCGACTCCCAAGGGGCTGTGAAGGAGAGGGGAAGGGGGAGGGCTTTATAAATGACCTGGGCTTTATTCTTTTGGAAATAAGCAGAGGACAAGGCAATCTTAGTCATTTCTGTTTGTTAAGTTGCATCATCTCAACTGCCGGGTTCTTTGTTTAGGTTTTGATGGTTCATTTATTACTACCAAGAAATGCCTTTGAAGAGTGATTTTCAGAGGCTGTTGTGGTTAAAAAAGCAGCAAAGAATGCAGTGTGGTGGTTGGAGCGTGGAGCTGGGAAACGAGCCTTCAGCCTCCCGCTCTAGATTTTGCCCTGCTCACATTTGGGACAAATTACTGGCAACTGCTGTGGCTTGACTTACTCTTATGTCAGGCAGGTTTTTTTCTGTGTGACTCATCCAGCTGGTTAAATTCACTAAGTATTTCATAATCCTCAGCTGGAAATCACTGGTTTGATTGCAGATCAGTGACATTTCAAATAAGATGCATCAAATAGTTTCTGTTGGCTTCAGTGCCAGAGATGGCTCCAAATCACTGTGGTGAGAAGGACAATGCTCTGACAAACTCTCTGAGCTAAGGATTGGAAGGGAGCTTCATTCTCTTGCTGCTACTAGTTCTTCCTCTTTTGGATGCCTCATTTAAGCATTTTGCACTTTAAACTCCCTCAGGAGTGAAGAATCTTCTCCTTGTCCTTCCAAGCTTTTCTCAGCCTGCTTCTCATTAAATCAGAGTTTATGACTACATTGATAATTTTTTTAGTGTTATGAGACATAAATACCAATGAAATTTGAGAGAACTGCATTATCTATATGAGTTTTAATCTCACTTCCCATCCCTTCAATGTTGAATTTTATCAAGCTTTAAAAAACCCCAGTTAACACCAATTACCTTGTTATTGCAATTGTTTTGTGATTACTGAGTTAGAGAGCAAATTTTAGGCATTTTAATTTTTTGGAAACAAAATTGTGTTTCCTGTGGCAGCAGCTTTTGGACTCCCTATAGAGGCACAGAGCAGAAGGATGTAATCTTGTAGGATGACTCTCTTTGCCTAAACAAACCCTGGAAAGCATGTTTGTTTCTCTACTCACACTAAGGGGATTTTACTGGCACAAGAAATCTCTTTCGAAGCAGAGGGAGGAACAAGAGTTCACAGGTGTGAAAACCTTTCCCAGAGGTGGGACCTTCCTTTTCTCAGTGCAGGAAGACTCTGAAGCATCAGAAAGGGCAGGGGAATCACAAAGGATATCAGGGAGAAGGGGCAGCAGGATGGGCCCCAGGAAGATGCACTGAACCAAATGAAAGTGCCTCCATAGAAACAGGTCTGCAGGAGCTGTCCTGTGTGTGTCAAAAGCATTTCCATCAGATGACAGGCAGCTTTTTCCACAGCAGTGCCTTTGGGCTTTGCCTCAAATGTGCTTTGGCACAACAGCAGGACCTTTGCACTCACATTTGCATGTAATACACAAGTCATGGTCAGGTCTGTGGTCTTTACACACACATGCAGAAACCTACCTGTCTTTTGCAAAATGCCATAACCTACAACAAAACATGCTGGAAAGTTTATATAAGTAGTTAAAAACTTACCCTTCCCATAATGCCCCCAAACTACTGATCTTCATCAACTGGTTCCTAAAACATGCCACAACATAGACTTCAAGCTGCAAATGAAAGAGATCATGGTGATAGCCAGTAATCTCAGTTATACACTTCTTTGCTAGGAGGCATCGTAGATCAAGGTGCTACACACTTGTGAGGGAAGGAGCCTGTAAAAACTGCAGAGGAACTTAAGGGAGGAATTTACAGGAATTAAGTTAGAAACAGCAGAGAACCTAAAGAAAAGTTTTCAGTCTCTTGACAAGAAAAGAAAGTGGCTAGCTCTTATCTAACAGTCCAAGTGATAACAACTGAAAGATGAAGGATAATTTCCACAAGATAATCTCATGTAATAATCCTGTGTGTTGGTGAAAAACCTGTTGATCTCAGCAGTGAGAGAATGTTATAACCAGAAACAGATGCCTTCAAAGTCAAGAAACCTGGGCAAAACTGCACTTTGTAGCCAGAAGTTGAAAGAGATGTCACCAGCCATGGGAGTATGGCAGGGGCAACCTGAGATATATGGCTGGGGAGGTGGACTTGCTGTTGACAAATTCTTGGCAGGAAGAAGTGACAGAAAATGTAAATTCATGCTGAGAAAAGACAGCCTTGGAAGAGATAGATGCTCTGGGGACTGGGTGATGCCATAGTTTGGCCAGACCAGCTGGGTGATGATTGGTCTGCAGAATTTGTCATGGCTAAGCTTCAGTGATTCCTCCCCACAGTACCTACAACAAGGTTCATTCAAACACATTCTGGTGATTCCTGCTTAGCCTCAGAAGATGATCTTTTGTTTGCAGCAAGCCATTTGCTACCATTTATAATTTCTCTGAATGATCATCCTTTTCATTCTTGTTTCAAGTCTTTCTGTGTGAACTGAGAACATAAACCCTGGAAGACTGATGATTTGAACAATGATTGTAGGGAAGGTGACCATTATGCCCTATATTCCTAAGATCTTTAATTTTCTTCTAAAGTGCAGAATAAACTTCCAGGTATAAAAAAATCTGGATGAGAAAACATATGTGAGACAAGAGTTACAAAAAACCATCTTTATTGACAAACTGGGTTACTGTCAACCCAGTATATCAACCTACAGCTACTGTCAGGAGAGGGGTGAGTTCATGTTGACCTCTCACGTCAGCTCAGTGTTTCAAGTCAGCTTCTGAGCACACCAGCTTGTAGACAGGAGTTACTTTGGCTGCCATAGATGTCATGTGTGGCATGGATGGCAGTCCATCTGTGTCAACAGTGTGAAGGTCTTTGTCTCAACTAGCACCATATTTGAGGTCTGCAGCAATAGATGGGAATGGTTGATACTCTCTACGGAAAAAGCCTGTCCTTTCTTTCTAGATAATGAATTACTTGAAGCCAAAAGGGGTCTCTAAAGCTCTCACTGTTTAAAGTTTTTCTTGTAAGTCTCAACAAGCCAAGATTCAACAATCACTGTTTTCAGAGGTGAGGCATCTCCCCCAGGCTGAGTTCTTTGACCATAGTCAAGGCTAACACTCCATTTTCACATCTCATTTGTGAACTCAGGAATTAGCACTTCTGTGGGCACACAGCAGCTCCTCAGCTGCCCTCAATGGCCTGTCAGGGAGGGGATGGGGTGTCCTGGTCATTTGGAGGCTTGGGGCTGTAGCAGCACACACAGACCTCATTCCAGAGCAGCCACTTCTGTGTAGGCCAACCCTTTCTGTAGGTGAGGTCCATGTGAAATCCACCTGGCCAGGCAGCTGTCATTTGGGGACCCTTTTAATCCCTTGGGTGCCTAATGGCCCCAGTGTGGATCCAGGTACCTGGGTGGGAACTTCACTCCATTGATGTGGCCGACCTTGCTTCCTGCATGCCTCTTGTTGCCTTCCCACGATGGTATTTTGCCAGGCTGGTAGCTGCTCCTGTGGCAAAACCTTCCAGCCTAGACAAGCCCTAGAAGCTTAAAGTCTTTCATTTCTTTTGAGGCAGTTGCACAACAGGCCTCAAGCTCCCTGCCAAACGCTGGTTTTTTACAAAGTTGGCACGGGGGATGTAAGCCAAGTATCACAAACCTTGAAGCACATGTTAGTCAGTGAATGACAGAGTAGATCAGCCAGGAAGTTTCAAACTGCATCAGGCTAGAGCCTGACTTTGCTAATGCTTTCTACTTCCTACTCCTACTTTTATCCTAAGATCAGATAATGAGTAGCAGTTTTTCTTTGTAACAATTCATTAATCAGAGAAATGATCCTTGCTGGTGTTTAGATGTTTTACTTAATTTGGTACTTCTGGCCTGCTGCCCCAGTAGTGCCAAAATTATTATTTCTCACCCAGCAGGTGATAAATAACAACTTCAGTCATGATTAATACCATGAATTTCTCAACCTGACTAATGCAAAAACTTCAAACCTGCAGAACAAGTGGGTGCTAATTGTTGTGAGAGCCACTGGAGCTGCACTCTGCTTATAAAGAAAGAAAGCCACAGGAAATGAAGTGTTTTCTAGCAGCACAGCTGATCCTAAGAGGCATCATTAAGTGCAGCTCAGCAGCATTCTCCATGTGTAAGGCTATGCTAGCCTCTTTTTTTCCACAACACTGAGCTTTAAGTACATTTGAGAGGCAGGAGATTGCCAGGTTGTTTTTCTTTCCCTGGGGAGGAAAAGGAGAAATAAAACAAAAGGCAGAGAAAACAGCAGTTTAATATCTCATTACCACCACTCAGTACTAAAATTGTTATAACTGATATGTGAAAATGATAGGTCCTAGCAAAAACTGCTCCCACCAAAACTCTTTCACATGTCTCCCTTGAAATCTCATCACATCATAAAAGGCAGCATCAAGAGTCTACCCAGTCAAGGAGAACTTGCTTCAGAGAGGAACAGGAAAACCAGAAGAGCAGGGAGGACTGTCAGCTGGAAAAAATGCTCCAATACTATAAATCAGCCTGTGGCTGACTGGCCACTTTCAAATCACCAGCTGGTTTGCTACAGCCCGTGGAGGAGTAGGGTGGCTGCTCCTTTTCCTGTGCTGTACTTAGAGTGGCACAGGGCACACAAGATCCACAGTCTACTGTGTGTACAGTGCTGTGCTGGTCAGGCCAACGAGACCTGCACATCTGGAACTGGCACCTTGCATGTTTCTGATAGAAGCAGACACCAAAGTCCAGCAAGGACATGAGCAGGTAACTGTGCTGAGGGGGGACTGTGCTGAGCAAGATTATTTCACTCCACAGTCCCAAAGAAGCATCTTAGGGATAGAGAAGCAGTGCTGTTTTCACCATTACTTCCCCAATTGTTTTATTTCCATCAGGTGAAGAAAGTATCTGCTACTTTCCAACTTGAGCACTTGCCTCTGAAGGTAATTACTCGTAGAAGGAAAAGACTATGAGAAGAAAACCACAATGGTCAAGTGATTTGTACTCAGACTCAATTATGTCTATTCCCTTGTAGCTCTAAGCTTTTGTGTCTTTGTGTGCTGTTTTGGTTGGGTAACTCCTGCACTTCCTGGTGAGGCATATTTAGAAGGTGAATGATAATCCATGGTACAGTTGCTTCTGACATTTTTTTCTCTTGGAAACCTAAATTTTGTCTTAATTTGGGGAAACTTTAGAAGTTCCAGCTCTCTGTCTTCACTCAAAATAGCCTGTAAGAACTTGGTATTTTTGAGCCTGAAAAGCTAGGAAAGAAAACCATCATCCCCACTGTCCTGCTATGTGAGACAAAGCATAGGCATTCCTGGCCTGATTCCTGTCTGGTGCAGCAGCTGTGCTTTAGTCATGGGAGAGCTCCCAGAAACACCCACAACCCAAGAGTAAAATTCTCACAGACTGCACATGCACAGCCTTGTCTACTAGAGGGCCACTCAGACCAGCTGAGAGCCCTCGCTACTACGCCTGGGAGAAGGCAGCTCAGTGCCCTTGCTCAATCCCCTTGTGAGAAAGGCTCTTGGGTTTGGGTTGGTTTGGGGTTTTTTCTGCCCTTAATTTGTTTTATTGCTGGTGTTGTTAAAACTTTTCATTCCCTTTCCTGAGCCGTGCCCAGCATTTCAGGAGCAATCCATTTAAATGTTCTTTGTAGAACTGCAGCTTCAATGAGTTAAAGCACAGCTTGCCAAGCAAGCCTTGGTCCTTGGAGCTCAGCCCAGTCTGCTCCACAGCACCAGTCATGCTACCAATGTCACTTTAAAAAGCATAAAGGTTTCTTGTATTTATGAGGTACAAAGTCTGTCATTTGGCTAGGATTTTAATAGCTGTTTTCAACACGGGTAGCAAAGCCAAGATTTTCCTTCTAAGTTTAGATATCACCTAGAATGAGATGCAGCCTGAACTACAAACCAGCTCTGTAGCAAATATGCCATACAGAAAGAATCCTCTTCAGTCAAGGAAGTAAGGAATGCTCTTTTCCATTTAAATGAAATTATCAAAGTCACGCACGAGGAATGAGGGGTGGTTAAACTTTCAGAAACTTCAGTGTAACTTGAGAGCTCAGTCTCTGCTTGTCCTCTCACTTCAATATTGAAAATTCGATGTGATTTGCCTGTCTCTGTGTCCTTAAGTGGAGTCTGAGTAGCTCAGGTGGATTTACACAAACTTTGTTTGCAAGAGATCAGTATCTTTTGCCCAACCACTTCCACAGCATTTATTTTCTAGATGAGACATTCAAAGCAGGTTAATGCATATGGCTCTGTGGGGTTTTTTTCACTACTCTGAAGTTACAAAGCTCGCTGTATGCTACTGCACAAAATCTGCAATAACTTGCTGTTCAGCATTCAAGGTGTTGAATTACCAGAACTTGCTCGGCCTCACCTTGCTGGAATACAAAAAGTTTCATCCAATGCTGTTTCAAAGCAATTGCTGAAATTTGGCTACAAGGTGGCTAATGGCCACTGAAGGCTTGAAAGAGGAGGAACACATGTCTACCTGCACTTTTTCAGGCCAATAAAAATTAATAGGCAGGCTTAAAAATCCATTAAGTCAATTAGTCCTGTACTTCAGTCTACTGCTAGCAAAACTGCAAAAACAACAGAAGCTAGCTTAAAATCTTTCCTCGTGAATGGTGCTCTGAGGGCAAGAGGGTAAAAGACCAGTTTAATTACTCTGGATTAAGATAAACTTAAGTTTTCACACAGGATTTCCTCATCACCACGGCATGCTAACTTTAGTCTGAGTGCTCAAAGTAGCATGTATCACAATATTCCCTCCAAACTTTAAAAAAAAAGCAAGTTTGAAAGAAATATCTGGGTTCTCAGCTACCAGCTGGTTTGATAGTGGAAATGGTCACTAAGCAGTCAACAGCTGATGGGGTTTAGTTTCAAAAGGTATTCAACATAGAGACGTGTGAAATTCTAAGACTGAAATGCAGGACAAGGGCAATCTGCCTCTCCTGGCAAGAGTGGTTTGATGAAAGCCTTATACACTGATACTTAGTGGATTTGACTGCAGTAGGACTTAGGACTGTTCTATCAAAAGGCAGGCAGTAAGAATTCAGCTCTGTTTTCCAGTCCAGCTGGCAAGAGTGGCTGCCCACAAAAGCAGTGAGTAAGCAGGAGTGGTTCAGGAGCCTGTCATGGGAGACGCAGCCAGTCCAAGGCATGCAACTGCTTTCTGCTCAGCTTAAGAGAGGAGGAAATGGCAGCCAAAACCTCATGACCATTGTATAACCATTTATAACCAGTTCAAGCCATTAAGTGCTCTTACACTGAAGCACATAGTCAAATGAACATATTTCAAAGTAAGAACACAATGGTTCCAACAAGCCAAACAGCCTGAGCTGGTTCCCAGTTGTGCTCATGACTTAGGGCACAAGGTTTGTTTCTGCCACCAGCATGTTCCTGGTGGTGCTTTTGGAAAAGCATCAAGTACAACTGACACAGCAGAACAGAGCAGAACCATTTAATGCACTCGAAATAATACTAGTCAGATCAGTCCTTGCCTACACACAAGAACTCTCCCTTGAAACGTTCCAAGTTGCCAGGGTTTCTGGAGCACCACAGTGATATTTCTTTGTTTGCTCCTGTATCATTGTGGCTACAAGTACCGTGAATAATGCAGAGGCAGAAGGACCAAGACATGCCACAGGCTCACAGTGACTCCTTTTTCTATGAGAACCACATCTGGTAGATAGATCAAAGTTCAGAAGCAATGTCAACATACTGGAAGTGGAAACAGTGAGGCAGACACTTACCTAGCAAATTAGTTTCTTAAATACATTGCAGGACAAGCTGGGGATTAAAACTGGGAAACTACAGGGAGAAAAAAAAATTATAATCAAAAACTAAAAGGTGAATGAAAGATAAAAGCAGAGGCAAGACACACACAAGATGAAGGACTGACAGCCAGCAGCTACTTTGACACAAAAATAGGAACTGACTGAATAAGATCACATTAATTGTGTGCTACAGAGCTCCAAGACATTTTTCCCACCCAGTTTCTGAATAACTTTTAGCTGAGGCAGACAAATATTAAGATCTCTAATGTATACTTTCATTCCCAGCCTAGTAATTCTAACTAG
The DNA here is from genome assembly GCF_027477595.1 of Haemorhous mexicanus. Classification (NCBI taxonomy): domain Eukaryota; kingdom Metazoa; phylum Chordata; class Aves; order Passeriformes; family Fringillidae; genus Haemorhous; species Haemorhous mexicanus. The sequence goes on along the minus strand of NC_082348.1, from coordinate 21,867,518 downwards.
TTCACAACTTTCTTCCAAGTGTCCTGTCAAAAGGATCCCACTTGTGAACTACACAGAAATTAAATTTAGTAAAAGAGGCATTTAGAAAGATCAGAGATCAACTTTCAGTGTTTTATTTTTTGAAACAGATGCAATATTTTTCCAAGGTCACTTTACAGTCAGTGGCATACGGGCTATTAAAATGGAAACACTCGTACAGATTTCAGCTTAAATGTGCACAGTAAATTCTACAACACAAAAACTGTATTTAACATTTTTTCTTGCTCCAGAATGACTTGGCAGCTTCAAAAAGCTAACACATATTTCCATTCTCAAAATCCATTTTTTTTTTGTAGAGCAATGACAAACCCAAAGCTGCACCATGATCCACCCCAAGCACCATGCTTATCTCAGCAGGGACCTCTTGGAAGATCGGGCTGCAATTGCAGAGCTGTCTCTCTCATGACCCTCAAAGTACTGCTGCTCTATTCGCCGACAAAACGCTGTGAGGTTACTGTAGTTCTTCACTTTTTCAGAGAGTTCATCAGTGATTAGCTGAGTAGTAAGGATTGTGAACAGATGTCCAAACACCAGAGCATCTAATTCAGTTGGTCTGGGGGAAAAAAAAAAAAGAAGAAGAAAAGAACAGGTATTTTGGAAGACAAGTCCTGATGAAGAAAAACCCTGCTGTTCTGAGTAACCTTTAGCTTGCCATACAGTCTAAGAACTGGGATGAAATCAAGCAAGGCTAAACCAAATGTATGAAATCTGTCTAAAGGGTATATTAAGAACTCTGCTTGTTCTCAGGGTGGCATTTTCCTTGCTTTAGGGAGCTTGGAAATGTGGAAATAACATCTCTTAGATCAGACAGACTTACTGATCTAGTTTCAAACCATGCTCTACCTTTTAGTCTTGTAACAAGGGCAAATGCTTATCAGCTATTTTGTGGCTCTTTTTCTTCTGCAGATGTGTGTTAAAAAAATCCAACTATTATCTCACAAAGGGGGAAAAAAAAAAGGAGATGGCTGGAAGCTTATGACTCCCATTCCTTTTTTTGTGCTCTGCAACAGTTTGGAATTATTCAACCAACAAAAAGGGGAGTTCCATGGTGGCAGCAGCTGGAAACATCCCTTTTCTGAAAGGGGATTACACAGAAGAAAACAGGTATTTTGGGAATGTTTTTATGATGACCCTTCTGAATTGTCACCTGGGACCTTTAAGTTGTCCACATATGTGTGTAGTCCATGTAAGTTTTTTTTTTTTCCAAACCTATTAATAACTTCAGAGTCCCCCTTTACTAATATTGAATGTATGCAGCATGAAGCTTGCCTAACTGATAAAATTTTTGCTTTTTTATCTGTGGATCACTAAGCACTCTCCAGTGCAGATATGGACCCCTGCATAACCCCTTTAATCTGTCAGAAACAGGCTGCTTTTCTTATTTACCTCCCAAAGACTCACAAAAGTCACAGACCGAAAACTACTGGACTAAAACCACATATTTTCTTAGTAATATTTCCGACAGCTAAAAAATTTAAAGGTTGAAACTACCAAAAAAGCCTGGTTAACAACCAACCAACACAAATTCCCCAAGTTACAATTCTTTAGAAATACAGAAAGAAAAATTAAGAGATACTATGTTTAATAATCAAAGGTGAAGATGCACCTTAAAGTCATCTTCTGTAAGGCATATTTCTGTATCCTCTGAATTAAGATCACCCAACTAGTCTCAGCTTGGAATAGATTAAGCAGCAAAGCCACAATGCAGAGAAGTAACCAAAAGCTGCCATTTGAAGACATCTCCCTGTTCAAATGCAGTAAACTGAAATCCAGATCTGAGCATTTCTAGACTGATCTACACACAGGAGACAAGAGGGAGCTAATGTGATGTAATTTTAGTCTGTAACATTTCCTAAATTGTGAATTATTGGAGAGAAAAAAAAAATTAAAAGAGCATATTTCAATTGAAAGAAACCAGTAAGAGCAGAGAACATTCCAGGGAGGTCAGGTAATTTCTTTTTTCTCTCCTGACAATGTGAATCTTGTTTTTCACTTTGCATTTAGTTCTCTGTGGATCAGCTAGCTTCTCCCCCAGTTCCTAGAAATCACAGACAGCTAAATCAGTTCATTCAGAACTGGTTCTCATGTTAAGACAAGCTGCCCTGATCAAGTTGGCACAATATACATTCACTCCTCTAGCAGAGAATGTTACCCAAGAAATACAAGTAATGCCTTAAATGTATCATTTTTATATTATGCTTTTATATGATGTATCATTTTTATATAATGCTTAAAATGTATCATTTTTAATAAGAAACTAACTATATAAAAATGTACATTTGTAGCCTATATAAGTTGTGGTAGAATCTGTAGAGAAGACAAGCAGGAGTAAAATGAAATCATAAATACAACAAACTTACAGAAGCTTTCCCTTTAAAATCTTTAAATACTTATTGCTGAAATTTCATGTTAAGATTCCAGTCACACACTTGTATTTCTGCAACGACTCACACAACATTAAAATAAAATAGGAGTTTCATATAAATACATTTGTATGTATGTGGGTATATACCTATATCTCATATTGCTGGGTGCAGTATTTCAGTGAAGAGTAACTTACTGCTTATTGAAGAAATATGGTTGTGTTCCTAATCTCTGGGAGAGAGCATGACAGCACTGATCTACATCTTCAAGCACCTATCAAAATACACAAGAAAGAAAGAAAGATCCATATTGTCAGGAAGTAACACCACTGCAAGAAACAACCTCCTTATTCTATTTGCACTGACAGTGGGAACAAGGAATGTAACATGTTGGAATATCAAAAGCTGTTAAAGTCAGTCAAATCTACACAGCAGGCAGGTAGCAAAGTGTTACTTAATCTAACATTTGATGTAAGACAACTCTGATTAACTGCTTCCCATAACATTTACAACTAAGCCTAATGAAAGGTACTGACTTAAACCCCACAACCTGCCATAATCCCACAGAGTGCCTATCAGCATCATGCAGGAAGCAGGGCAGAGAACTCACAACCTATTTTCAGGACTATGGCCTAAACTAACACTGACAGAGTTGCATAGCCGTGGCAAAACATCCTTCCTTGGACGCCATCAGGTTGCACATAATTTAAAATTTATTGCTGCTGAAGGCAAATACCCGACCCCTGTTAATGTTTAAAGTACAGAACATACGTTTCACTACATCTGTTTCAGGAACATACTACTCTCCAATGCCTATTAAAAAAAAAAAAAAAAGAAATCAAAAGGAAAACAGGGTAAAGAAATAAGGTTCACTTTTCATGCTTACCTGTTCAAGTGTCTTTCCAGCCCATCCGATGGCTTTCATCTTCCGCCTAACCTCCCACTGCTTCTGATAGGACAAAATGCGGTTAAGAGGCCACGGATAAGGGGAGCCATACCTTGGGTGAGTAATCTGTGTTGAAAAACAGAAACCTACTGTGTTATAATGCAAGAAATACAGATACCTCTTGAACAAAACAGCTGATATTTAAACATTTCTCTCAGAAAAGGAACTGCAGAAGAGAAAAGCAGCTGTGTGTATGCTCTAAGTATTTGCACAGAATCCACTGTTTGCAGCATAACTATTTAAAGCTATTATTTCAGAAACAAACAAAACCTGTATCTATTCCGCAGTCAGCTCCCTCCAGTAACACAGCTTCCCTAAAATGTGTATGCAAGTGAAATTAAAGTGAAAAGACTTTATCATTAATGGTATAAACCCCCATGTTTCATTTATGAGTAGGGACTTGCAGTTGTGAGCAAAAGTGTTTTCTCATTAAATTTTAATTAAGATGAATGCTGCGGAACCACTCACCTCCTCTACTGTAACATCATCACACCACTGGAGATAGAGCTAGGAAAAGAAAGAACACTTACTAAAACTTCCTAATAAAGGAGAATACAGAGACAATCATTTTTCACTAGTAGAATTTTCTTTTCTAAATTAGATTAAAATTTCCATTTCATTTCTTCTCGTAGACCTTTGATGTACAAAAGAAATTAAAACTGGAAGGCAAAAGCCCAGCTGCTAGTCCTTACTTTACCAGCACCAAAACTAAGCTGAGACCAAAAGCCTGCTCCTGTTGCCCACACCACACCCAGCTCCAGGCACTGGTGATGAGCCCTCACTCCTCAGCCACCTGCATCCTCCCAGTGCTTCCAACACTGCTCCCACGCCAGGTCTGAGGCACCTGAACTGACCACAGACAGGAGCACGGAGCATCCCAGGCTCGGAGCATGCACAGCGTGGGACAGTGACACATGGGGTGCCTGGCCAGCCAGGGGGTGTGGCAGGACCCCAGGAACCACTGGCATTTTCTGGTCAGTTACTTCTACAGCTGTGTGCCACAATTGACAGAGGTGAGGGGAATCCCACGTGGCTACAGGAACAGGTCAGCAAGCAATCCACAGTGTAGGAGAATTTATGCCTGTCATTTCACCTCAAAAGCTGATGACCTAATCTAGGAACAGCACTATTTCCACTACAGGGAAAAAATCCTAAAGCCTTCTTGCCTACAGTGCGTGGAGTTACTAGGGTTTGCTGTACCTCTGCCGTCAAGAGCATGTTATTGACCAATTCCATGTAGGCTTTCATCTCAGCTTTCTGGACTTCATCCAACCCATCACTGAGAGAATGGCCCTAATGGGGAAAAGCAAAAAGACACACATGTAAGAATGGGTATTGGAATACTCAGCAACATATGACCCAAGGACCTTAAACATCAATGAGCTTTGGCTCAGATCCTATTCTCTTACATGGGTCAATAAAAAATTACATGTGGAATTTTTACATACAGTATCCCTTACAATTAAAACCAAATCATAATGTAACTAATCTAATCTATAAGAAATCTAAGCTAATCTACAAGAAATTTAGACTATTATCAGTTATAGATGAGCACACTTTGAGCACACAACCTCCTGGTTAGTGTATCCCTATAGCACAAAGTAAACACAAACTTACATCCATGAAACAGATCCAGCTTCTCAGTGGAAACATGGCACTTTTTAAAATAGAGGGGATGACACTTTTTAAAATAGAGGGGAGGGCTGGGGGTGGGAGAATAAAGGCAAAGTTGAACAGTATCTGACATTTCAGGATTTGAAACAGTCAATTCTAGGCTTAAGACCTCTGAGACTCAGAGACAAAGCACGTAGGAAAACAGTCTCAGAGACTGGCACTGGAATGCAGCTATTCTGCATAGAATTTACTTGGAGAATTTGAGGAAATTACAAAGAAAAACATTTTCATCTCACGAACTCCTGATCCATGATACCTGTCTTTTAAAACAGTACTAGATTCCTATTTTTTTTTAAATAATTCAGTAAGATTCCAGAAAAGCACACTAAACCAGTGCAATGCTAGGCAGGATTAACATTCATAATTAATGAAAACAATGTACTTTTACCTTGGCTTTTACAAACTGGACTATGGGCCCAAGTTCAGATACTACTTGATTTCCCACATGAATAAAGGGTACTTTGCCTGTAAAAGGAGAAATGTATCGGAGTAATGAGACAGAGGGTGGTGGGGCAAGAGAAGGGAACAAATGCAAACCTTCTCTGAATTATCATTAAACCAATATAAAGGAAGGAAACAAGTTAAGTGAGTAAAAGTGAATAAAAACAGTAGAGGACTGTAGGAATAAGGGCAGAAAGAACACATATAATTCTGCCTACAGTTAAAATTGAAGCAGTATCATTTTCTCTCTTGTGCTCGTTTTTAGAAGAAGGAAGTGTTCAGACCTAAATTACAACATTAGATGCCAGCAAGTGTGGACATGAGGTGTGAGTGGCAGAGAAGCCACAGCATGTGTCACCAGTCCTAGTCCTGCACATGAAGATGCTCCTGTGTGTCTTGAGTCAGCATTTCAAAGCTCTATTTACTAACAAATAATTCATATACCTGCATATTTTGCTTTTTCAAGCAACTGTTGATTTTGGGTATTTTTTAAATCGCCTCATTTCACTGCTGTAACCAAAAATATCAGTACCAGCAGTTGAACCCACATAGCTGGCAGACAAATACTGACAGGCACTTCCATATGGCAGCCATCAGCCAGAGCCAGGTAATCAGTAAATATGGACCTCCTCAAACAACAAAAATCTGGGACAGAGCGTGAGGATCTTGGCACCTTGCATTCTGTAATTCTTTCTGATTTTTAGGCAATTTTCTGAAGCTGGTGTCTGGCAATTTTTAGGCAGTCAACAAAAACAAGCTGTGTACCCTGCTAATACTTTTTGGTGGTGGGTTTGAATTTTTTTCCAGACTATCTCATGGATCTGAGGAAGATTTAAAATCACCTGTCACCCTTTACAGTGAAAATGCATCCTTTGGTCTCCTGTATCCTGGCAATCAACTCCCACACAGAGTAACAAAAGAGAGCCTTTCTCCAGTATTGTTTCATTCCAGCAATTGGAAAATATAACAGCATTTCCTGGAATATTCCCTGGGTGCAGAATAAAGCCATTTTTGGGCACATATGTCTTTCTGCTTTAGGGCATTTGAGAGAAGGTTTCCACCAAGCACTGAGCTGTGTGAACACTTTACACAGGTACTGTTACACCTCGTGCCAAGGTTACTTTGCATTTCACTGTTTTGACTGCTTGCAGAGGAGAAACTGCTCTGGAGAGGAGGGGGAAAGGCAACCCACACACAGTAGCACTGCCTGTTATCAGCAAGACAAGGCCTAGTTGCCATGGTATCAAAATGGAGGTGTAACACAGTAATCTAAATGAAGGCCACACTTACCAGATGGGGACATGTACTCAGCGTTTGCCCTGCAAATCACCCGGACTGGCAGATTGCACATTTGCAAAAAGGCCTGGAAACAAAGAGTCGCATTTGAAAAGCATTCATACACCAGTGGCAAACAAATGTGGTGCTCTCAATGCATTTGCCTGCGTTAGCTGGCTCCCAGCACACACCTATGAAGTATAGCTCCTTGCATACTGTTCTTAGGAAGAAAGAAGAAGGGTAATTAAAAGAAAAACAAAGGAATTTTGACTTCTTTAGACAACTGTTTATCACTCAAACACTGACTGGAATTCTTCAAATGCAGTTTAATCCATTTTTGTTGTTTTTTCAAGATGGGCAAAGAAGCAGTATCTGACAGACACAATTAGTGCTGTGGCTGTACAAAACTGAGTGACATTTTGCCCCTTCTGAAAACCACAATACTCATTTCTCCTGACTAAAGCTGGCTCATCAAGGTAATGTTATGTAATATGGCAAACACATATGGCACCTTCCCCCACATTATAATTACAATAGCTGACGAAATTTTGCTCTGTGATACTGTCAAAGCACAAGTCTGGTTTGGGACAAAGTATTATTTTTAATTTATGGAATTCATGGACAGCATAAGTGATCAATTTACTGTTTCCTTCTAGCTGTGTTCTCAGATTCAAAGCTTTCTCAGAAGGATAACAATTTCTGTCAGCATCTGCCACTACCACAAAATCCATAGGCTGTTTCTGTTGAAATGCCAAAATGTCAAGACAAATATTTGCAGTTTGGACAGAACATGGCAAATAAGGAATCTCTTACTTGCTAGAAACTCTCACAACTCAGCTCAGTCCTAGCATTCATTTTGTCTCTGCAATTAGGCAGGTCACAAGTTAAGATTCCAGAATTATTCTATTAACTATTTATACAATGTGACTCGAGGTAAAAAAGGCCTAGAGCACCAAGGCTCCCACCAAGAAGAAGAACAGTGCTGTAACACAGCACTTGCTACACAAGCCTCCTCCCTGCTCTTCAGATGGCAGGATCTGGCAGTAAACCACATTCTCACAGCTTTAGCTGCTCAGACTCTAGTCACACACACACAAAAGCAACCTAAGCCTTAACCTTAAGATTTGCTACTCTTCATAATAGAGCACAGATTCTAGTAATGTTAGAAATCATTCAGTCTACCTTCAGTTAAAAAATCAAAATTAAAAAGAAATTTAAGAAGACCCTAAAGTAAACACCAAATCAAAAACCTGAGAAAATTTTCTTGGAATCGTCATTTTCAGTTCTGATGAATGCTTCATTAGGACTGACACTGAAAAGAATGACTCATGCTTAAAACTGGATAAACCCATCCAGTACTGAATTTACCAGACAAGTCTTCCTGCGAGGTTCTGAAACAGTGACCACTGACTACTGGAGCTGCCCCTTCAGCAGCTTCACAAGGCTTCTTCCAGCACCCCCTTCAGCACCCCCATGCCAAGACCTGTTCCACTTCAGTCTTTGTCTATATTTAGGATTGGCTTGAAGATGACTGATGAAATAAACCTAAATATGTAATATACTATGTAATATTAATAGCATAATCTAAATATAAAACAAAATCAACCCAATAAAATAATTTTTTAACAAACCCTGCTATTACATCTTTTAAAAGACAGAAGCCCAGGGAATAAAAAGACCAGTGTATCTGTTTATTATGAGCTGTAACTTGTATCCAAAGCATGACCTGCTCAACTTACGTGCTCCTTACATAATGTTCTGCAGCACAATGAAGGAAAGGTCCACAGTATAAAACAATTTTAATCCTTATTGAATCTACACTGCTTAGCTAATCATTAACTAGAGAAGTAGGCCAGTATCTACTTCTTGCTTCAGCTTCAACTAATGGTCCACTGGACACCCTTCATGTCAACTGAAATATTCTAGGGAATCAGTAAAAGACAACAGTATTATCCCAAATTAGGAGGGCTCAGCCTAAGAAACAAGCCTTGCAATTTGCATTACTATGAGTACTTACATTCTTTCACTGATGTAACTGACAGGCTTTGGAAATTATTAGCATTAACAAGGTGGTTTTGACTTTTCAAGCACAGTGAATGCATTCCATATTTATGGAAATTATCGTTTCTTTTAGAAAAAAAAAAAAAAGACAAGGATCATGACCAATGCATTCCTATAAATATTCACTGCCAGAAATTTTTTTCTGATGCATTCAACGAGGTATGCTAGATATTAGACAATAACTGATATTAGACAGTAAGTGGCATGAACTATTACCAAAATAGTTGAAACTGGAACAGATCAAAGAAATCTTAGAGAGAAAATATAGAACAAAGCAGCAATTTCTCTGAGCCTTTATCTCATTACACGCTTTAGCCCAGTGATCAAGGGAGGATTTGTTCCCTTTCTGACCACTCACACAGAATGTCAAGAACCAGCACATTTGGTGTGCAGATGGTAGGAGACCACCACGGCTTCCAACTCTGATAAAAGATGCCACGGAACACTGATTACTTCAGCTCAGAACATCTTGTTTCCCTTTGGGTACCTCACATACGCAGTTTGAGCAGGCAAGTTACCCTTGCTTTTTTTGGGAGAGACATCTTTTTCTGTTAGCAAATGAGAGTGTGCTCAGCTCCTCTGAGTGCTTTTGAGCAAGAGACTGAAGGCTGAAACCACTCCAGTGCAGTTTTGCTGAGATTTATGAAGATATCAACCCCCCTTCAAAGACAAGGCATCGAAAGTTGAGCAATCTGAAAGACCAAGGGCCCAGGCTTATTCTAGTACATCAGAGATTATTGTTAACATCCTAAATTTGGCTGATCAACTTAAAAAAGGACTGAGAGGGGCCAACTGAATTCCAAGTAACACACAATCCAGATAATGACACCCTTGTGAAAATTCACCAGAAAATGGCAAGCAAGACAGTAACAGCAAAACTGGTTTTGTTTTGTTGAAATAAAACATTTAACTGAGAAACAAGAAACAAGACATTTAAGTGAGCACAGCCTGTCCCACCTCACAAAGATGCCTGTAGTTCCAACAGCATTAAATTTCCAACTCCCTTCTCCTCTGGGAAAAAAAGGGTACTACCAAAGAAAGAAGAGGGTGACACTACAGGCCTGGATCTCCTCCAGCACCAGGGGAACAGAGTGTATCCTTTCTTTGGATGAGGTGAATGTAAGAAACAGATAAAGGTGTTAAAAAATAAAGATTTGGCTTCTTAAGGTCTGTCAGTTTCTCTCCCACACATTCTCTCTGCCTCTTTCCTGCAGTCTAACAATCTCTTCTCTCACACTCTTCCAGCCTCTCTAGCTGTAGCATTACCTAACACCTAGAAAGTGAAGGAAGAAATATTAAAAAAAAACATTTTTAGCAATGATACCTCTCTTTTTCCAGACTGAAACCATTAAGTCTACAGTGCTGCTACAGCCCCTGTGCACCTTGTTTCTAATGGGAGACTTTGCTGTAGACAGAGATGGAAGGTTTCTGCACATCCATGAGGAGAAAGGGATGAGAGGGAGGCAAACAGAAGTAACCAGATGAATAATGTCTGTCCTCCCCTACCCTCCCAATTTACTGTTACAGAGTAGGGAAGAAAGAGTTGTGGGCAATGAATTGAAGAAAAGTATGGGGAAGCCTCTCAGTGCCTTTCCTGCCCACTGCACACTGATCTACACAGGACTGTGGTTTGTACTGAGCTGCCTCACACTCAGAGAGGAGCATGAGCCACTCTGTTTTCAAAATCAGGTGGAACAACCAAGTTGGTATTTTTGCTGTGAGAGCATGAGGTATTGGTAACTATGTGAACAGGGCTGATAGAAGCTTTGAGGTGACACTTGTTACAAAATTAATCAAATATCTTATGCCTATCATTCATTTCAATCATGGCAGGTGACACCTCCTGCCAGAATTATGGAGTATATTTACAACAGCACTGCTTAAAGGACACAATACATGTAAGGCTTGCTTCTTCTTATAGCCCACCCAATTTAAAATTCAAAATATAAGGAGGATGTTTGATTTCAATTATCTAAAAAAACAGAGCAATCACCTTTGTGCTGATTTGGCACAGTTCAGAAGTCCAGAGCCCAGAAACTGCAGCCAGACAAGGGACAACTCAACCCACCCTTCCCTTTCTCCTCCCTCCCCACCCTCCTCTTCTCACAGGACTGCCATTCTCATCTCTGCTGCTGCCACCCCTGGAACAATGCAAGAAAGGAGTGCCATTGTGCCTTCCTCTGATGACAAGTACGGGAAGTGGCTGTACATGAAATACAGTGGGAAGGCACAGGAGAAGGGAAAGAGGAGGGGGTTTTATTTATTACTAGAGTTAATTGGTTTAGGTGTGATTTTCACTCTTGCTCTCCCTTCCTCTTTGCCCTGCCAGCTAAGGACACTGTCAGCTGGACACACGACACGTGTTGGGCAGCAAATCACCCTGTCAGAGCTCCACCACAATGCTCTCCTCTTCCCCTACAGTTTCCTCCCAGAAAAACACATATGAGCAAACACATACACTCATTAAAAATGAGTTACAACTCGAACTAAATCATATCCAGACTGAAGTTTCTGAGATCAGAGGCAAGAATGAAATTACTTATGCCAAGACTCAAATAGTTCACAATTTACGTCGCCACATGAGGAACACTATTTTCAGATGGCACAGTCCAGGCTTCATTTGAAGAAGATACGTTCATGATTAGTTTTTAATAAAGAACGAGCCATTCCAAGCCATCTCTTACTCAGCAGCCCTTCTAAAGGCACTCACACAACACACCGTTAGGAAGAAGGAGTGAAATGCATTTTCTGGTTTCATTTTTATGTTATTTCATGAGCATACAATGGACAGTATGTGATGACAACTAAAGAGTTATTCTCTACTTTACTGCAGGAACACATTTTAAAATTAAACCCCATGAAAAAATCTACAGAATAATTCAGTTTTCATATCAAACAGCTGCAGTCCCTGTAACTGAAGTAGTGTGTCTAAGGTTATAAATGAAAACTGTTCAGTATCATTGCTTGAGTGACAGATTAAATTCCTAATCCAGTTATGGTAATGGCCACATGTGTAGTTTAACATAAATTAAGATCTTAATTATATTTGTGACTATTTTAAACAAAATAACAAATTCCTCTGTACCTGTGAATGTAATTTATAGCAAAGCCACGTTCATTCTCCAAAACAATCTATTTTATACTGCATCATGGCACTGGCTCTAATGGTATAATGTAATTCTTGTTGTAGAATGTAGAAAGAGTGGATTCACTGGTAGCACAGAGGTTTTGAAGATAAATGAAGATTCTATTCATTCAGAGGTAATTTCATCTTAGAACTATATGAAAGATGTTTCACTCACAAAGTACCTGTACAGCTTGGGATTTAAGAGTGTTTTCAGCAACAACACAATGCTGCTAGATTGATTATGTTGATACTGCATTCCTCATCATGGAGAATTCCAGTTTTTATTCTCTTTTAAAAAAAGGGATTGGCAGATTTTCATTTCAGTACCAAGCTTTTGTTTAAGACTCAGCAACAAGTTCAAATTTCTGCTAATGTTTTGTCTAGAGAAAAACCAAACCACAATTCATACACACACACACACAGAGAAAAAAATCATGGATCTGTCAAGGGCAATTAATCATGTATGATTTACACATTTATTTGATTACTTGTTGAAGAAAATAAGCAATTGGTCTGTGTAACACAATTTTAAATTGCCCAAACTTCCTTCTGTCATTCAGGCCTAAGAACAGACAATTTTAAAAGCACTTCCCTGGAATATGTTAAGACCACTTACACTGACATTGACTGCACAAGCAATTAATACATATCTTAACAAAATGAGCTGCAGGCCATCTATAATTTCCAGAATTCAGCTGTCATAATTTCCAGAATTCTGAACATTTTAGACAGCCTTTTGAGCAAGATTATGAGACCAACTGCACAAAGATTCCAGAAGAACCTGTAATAAAAGAGGCAGTCTCAACATCCACATTCCTCTTCCTGACAAGTTGGAACAGTGCAAAAGATGCTTTGAGCTGCCATTTGAGGCAAGAGGCCTGGCAGAGTGCAGCTGTATTAACCCCCTCCCTCCTACCTGGCCAGGCACTAAATAAAATGGCTTTACCTGCATCAGGCATCAATAAGGAGACAGAGCCTGGACAGACCCTCTGCTTCAGACTGAAGTACACTCTCCTGTGGTAATTCAGTTTTAATCTACTTCAAACTCCATTTTTCCCTCCTTAAAGTTGTAGCACTGTTTTGTTATTGAGATATATTTGTGTATTGGTTTTGGTGGCTTTTTTTCACTGTGATAAGCCACATAAGCAGGAATGCTGTATAATGGTAGTTGCACATGGAGAATGGTTTTAACCATGCTACCCAGGAGGTGTGTTTTCATTAACACTGATGGGAAGAGGGCTGAGTGTCCACAAGAACAGAGCCTTCATTCTGTTACAATCTCCATTCAATAGCTGGATATTCATTACTGATTAGTATTTTCCCTTGATTTTAATTTGCAGTGAAAATAAAATTTCATTCAATACCAAGGCTTTGCAGCCCAAGATCAAGTGGTCTTGGCTGTATAATACACTACTTTGACTTAACAAACAAGAAGTGTAAACACCAAGGTGTACCAGAGATAATCCACTTGCTACTTGAAGTTATGTTGTATTTTCAGAAAATACAAAGAATCTGAACCCAGTAAAAACCAAAGAAATTGCTAAATTAGTCTGATTCCAAAATAAACAATGAGCAGAAGAGGAATTAAAAAATAAACAACCCTACCAGAATCAACAGAGAACTTCCACAAGATGAGAACAATTTTTGTGTTTGGTTGGTTTTTAACTACTATAGGCACCAGCACAGTTACTCAGCAAAAATTCCCAAAGACTGTCATCCCTTCTCTCATCTGACATGTGGCTATTAAGAGCCCAGATTTCACTGCACAATGAGAACTTTTAAGTCCAATCATTATTAAAACAGCAAGACTCAACCAACTTCCTATATTCAACCTGCAGCCCTCTCTGCTCATTGATTACATCTGCAGTGAGAGAAGCTTGCTCTGCTGTCTGCTTCATCTGCTCCCTTAACCAGCAGTACCTGAAATGTCATCTGTGTGCAGGGTTGGCAGCTGTGAAACAGCCAAGTTTTACTCTATTACTTACTATGGCACTGGACTGTGTGTGTTATTTTATGTGTAGATATCAGCATGGATGTCCCTCTGAGACCTGAGAGCAGCTTTACAAAGAGGTCAAAGAGGTGCTACAAGGAGATTTTATAAAACACCTGAAGGACTGGCTGCAGCACAGAGTCTTGCTGTTAAACCATGTTTGTTAAAGATTTGATGGTGGCTGATTCCACATGCTCAAATTTCTGATGTTTTCACCACATGGAAGTTCAACAACCTCAAACAAGCTATGTATCTGCTCTGGTGATAATGATGTGCCCCAAATCAGTAACAGAGGGAAAAAGAATGACAGTGGTAGGAAAGAAGTCCCAGGTACCAGCTCCTATTTCTCCTCCTATCCCTCATTCTCAAATTTTCCTTTGAGAAGGACACACATCCCCCAACTCCCAACACCTCCTTAAAAAAAAACATACCAAAACCAAAAAGCAGACAATCTCTCAACAAAATAAAAAGCAAATTCCTTATGCAAAACACACTGATGTATTTAAATCTCTGTATTTTCTCTGTATTTTAACCTCTCTGATCACTACGTATCCTAGTATCATTTCAAAATGGATCAAAGACAGCAAGAATAGTTATCCTTTCCCTGTCACAACCATGTTACACAGATTCTTCAAAATTGATACAATTCCTCAATACAGATTTATTCTATAAAGTTTAAGATCAGATATCCACCAGAGCCATATTTATAGTCATGGCTACTATCAGCTGTCCAGCTAGAGAATATTGAAGAAAAACAAAGATTTTTAATATATTATAGTTAATTTATCATCTAAGTGACATGTGTAGGATAACAATGCACTAGAAACAGTAAAGCAAAATGATGCATTAGAAAAGGAAATTTTAGGGTTATTTTGTTGGTGAGATGGGGGGGTGGTGTTTTAAATACAAGCCACATATACATGTATTGCTAGATGGGAAGAAAATTCATGAGAACCCCCAAAAATACAGTTGTTGAGGTAAAAAGGAACACTGAGACAATATAAAACCTACTACTCAAACCAATAAACACTGCCCCATTTATTAGGTGTATCAGAGGTGATTCCTCTTTCCAGCAAAGGATAAAGCTATCTTCCTCCTGTGATCGAATTTATTCTTAGAGCTATCTCCTAGAGTGCCAGACTGGAAGGAAAAAAGTTAAGAGATCCTGGAAGTAGCTACCATGATCAAGTGATCCTAACCTTTTCACCAGTAACATCAGTTACAATCTCCAAGTGTCCCATTTTTGGTAAATGAAATGTGACCTCTTTGGACAGCCCTCAAAGACTGCTTGCTGAAGCTCCTCTGAGCTAGACCACACACAAAAAGCAAGACACAGGAGAAAAGTGCAACTCCCTGCTAAGCAAAGCAGCCACAAAATTGCTTTGAAGGACAAGAACCTTGCAGACATCCGGCTCCCCACCCCTCTGACAGCCAGGCCTTTGCTACTAACGGGGAAAACGTCCCCTTGAGATTGGGGGTTACTGAACCTAACAGGTTAATGGAGATTACATGGACTTCACAGCCACAGAGGTGCTATTAAGTCAATCAGAGGTGCAAGTTTGTCAATTA
The DNA here is from genome assembly GCF_027477595.1 of Haemorhous mexicanus. Lineage (NCBI taxonomy): Eukaryota > Metazoa > Chordata > Aves > Passeriformes > Fringillidae > Haemorhous > Haemorhous mexicanus. The sequence continues at coordinate 21,852,033 of NC_082348.1, read as the reverse complement.
TATGGACTATTTCTAAAAACCACATTGGAGCTCCAGTCTGCACACATGATGAAATTGAAAAAAAACCTACCAGAGACACAGAAAGACGTAATGCTCACAGCATGAAGCAAATACACCCTGAGTCTGGGCATATTTGGGCATAGTATTAGCTACGAGAATTAAATGACTGGCAAACATCATGCAAGATGCTACAAGACAAACATGTACAGCAAGTGACAAAAGGTATTGAACCATGCAGTTCCCAGAGTGAGCAGGGAAGCAGATACTGTACACAGACCAATATAAACAGGAATATAAGGAGCAGAACTCTGCACAGGACTGTCAAAATCCTCAAATCCTTTAGGCTCTAGCACTTCAATGACAATATAAAGCAAATCAGAGGCAGGAAGTAAGTCATTCATTTTGGCAGAAATAATTCTTACAATAATCTAAATAAGCTAAATATAGTTAGGTTACTTAGATAATAATTTAAAAAATACAATTGCGCTAACATCTTTAGTTTAGAAAATATGATATTTTACCTGAACAGCAAGGGAAGATGCATTATCAGAAAGTAAAATTTGGTCCTCTGTTGAAAGAAAAAAAAAGAAGAAAAAATAAACCACACAATTACAAAAAAAACAGTGCCCCTTTAGCAACTGACCTGTAACTGTAAACGATGCTGGGTTGCATTTCTTATCCATAAAACAAGGAGCACATATATAATTATTATGCAGCTGGACTAGAAAATCTATAATATAAATATTAAAAAACAGGAAAAAAATGCCAGGAATTTTTATCCCGCAAATGCAATTGCATTTATCATATATTATCACCAACGTTCAATAAAAAACACTACCAGAAAGAAAACAAATGCCTGACTTTTATGCCAATTACTCTCCTTCTAATCAAAGTTAAATAAAATCGCATCTTCATACCTCCTCTGGCTAAAAAGTAGAAGTATTCAGAAACCTATAAAAGCAGCTTGCAGCTAATATTGCACACTGTGTCTAGGTCTGTCACACAAAAGAAAGATGACAAGTTCACTGCAATAAAAATTCCATGCTTAGAAGACTAGAGCTGCTACCTATTAGTCTTCATTACTTTGCAGTCTTCTGACAACTGTAGCAGGCTGCTGAGCCCCAAATGGGGGCCATAATGTGATCTGATGATATATGAAGAGCTGCTAAAGGGAGAGTGAACCATCCTAGCCTATACATTTTAACAGTTCCTTTTTACTGAGAGCCCACTTTACCACAAGACTTCAAAAATCTGCTGCCTCAGCTATTGGTGCAGTAAATCTGCCAACTGTGCCTGCAACCACATCATTTTACACTGGCTACAGCAGCCAATATAATGAGTCAATAATAAACCAAGGACCTTATAGGCCATGAATAGCTGGTTTATATTGGCAGATGCAAGCATAACTAAAACCTCTGACCAAACAAAAAAAACACAAAGGACTATTTTAACAGTTTCTGTGCTTCCTTGCAGTTAATTATCTTAGTGCATATTTAATGTGTTTTCTAAAAATAAGGTAATTATTAATTGCCAAAACCAGTGTACCTACCCTTCAGCTGCTGATACAATGCAGCATTTTCAGGCCAAGGCTCCGCGGCTGTGGAAAGAGAAGAAATTAATTAAGCAAGCTGAATACCAATGTGCTTATAAATGCTAACTGAACAGCAGTGTCACCCAGAGCAAGAATTTAGACTGCAAAGATGATGATGCAATATTTAGCCTGCCCTAAAAATGTCCCACTGACAAGCTCTCCTCCTGCACTTCTCTCCTGCTCACAGGGGTACATCATGGAGAAGGAAGTCCCAGAATCCAATGTTGCAAGAAGAGCTAAAATTCGAGCTACATTACAGAATGGCCTGGTAATTCTGAAGCAAGTGATGCAGCCATTTTCCCTTCACCATAAAGATATCCTTGTGCACATTCCCATCCTAATTCAGGCCACTCCCAAGAGCAACTATTTATTAAGGTACTAAATGAAGAATTCTGGAGAGAACAGAACAAGACACAGAGGAAAGAAGCACAAACCTCCAGCGTGTGAAGAACGCTTTAGGGAAATGGAAAAGCTTTCTGCCTTTTAAAGTTGTGTCCTCACAATCCTATGCAATACCCACAGAACCAGGAGCCCAGGCATGTCAGAACTGTGCCCACCAGGATGACCAGAGCTGCCCATAGCTTTAAGTAATGTACTGCTCAACCCTAAAATGAGAATGTCAATATGCATTCAAAAAACTGAATCATCAGTTCAAAACAGTTGAGCAGTTGTTAAAAAAATAAGGCAAGGAAATAAAAGACAATCACATCCTCCAGTTGAGAACCATTGCATGTAATCAATCATACCATATGAATGTAAGGGAAGGCAAAAATAATAATCAGTACCAATTTACTGTTAATGGTAGCATTAAGGTAGCAGTTCATCACATTTTTTGTATCTATTACATTCCTTGTTAATGTCTGATTAAAAATCTGTTTTTAAATATCAGTTCAAACCTTGCATTCTATCCATTTGTAACTAAAATTTATGCTCTAATCATGTAAATTATTTTTGAAAGCAATAATGTATATAAATAGCTATGCGTAGATCAAGCATAAATATGTCACTGGCTTAAGTGAGGCTTTGCATCTTTGCCTTTAGAACTCAAACCGAAAAAGTGCACAATTTTCTAACTATCATTCCTTTTGGACACTCTTGAAGTATTAACTTTTATGGGAGTCACACAGAATGTAAAGCTTAAAACACTGTACACAGTTTTGTGAAGGTCACTGCCTCTAACACTAAGGCATAGAGCCTATCAGAGTGATACTAGTATGGGCATGAGAAAGCAACTAATCACATTTAAGTGTCATGGAAAAATGTTTTATGTTTTATTGTAGCAGTTATTGGTTTTACACCCCGCCGTTAAAGTTTTGCCCTGAAGTAAAAATTCTTGAGGTGGAAGTACATTTACATCTTTAAATAAAAAGAAACTAAGTGTCTGCAGTACTACAACCTTAAGCATTTAAAATAATTTATCTAATATACATTTCTTCAAGTCCACTGAACTCTTGCAGGAGCAAATGGAAGGAGGAAAATAAGAATGTTATTACTATATTTTAGAAAAATTATCAGTTCTGGACTCTGAACTGATCCCATTCCTACTGAAACTTTTTGCCTGATCTTCTTCTGACTGAAATGTCAGATTTATAACTAATTCTTGGATTTCAGCCTAAACTGGAAGTCACCTCTTTTTTACACATGGCTGAAATATTTCTGGACCACAAAAATCAAGCAAACTTCTCCTTCTCAAACGAAAGAGCAAGGTACATTCCAAGAAATTCAGATTCTAATTCCACTCTGATTTTGGCACTCAGCTATAAGCAGCCATGGAGATGCAGAGTTGTAATACACACACACACACCAGCTTCTTGGCACACAGAATCCAAAACCCCAGTGCTGCTAAGGCATGCCATATCCATGCTATAAACTAAAATACAAGTACAAGACTGTTTGTGTATTTTTTGCCCTTTTCAGCATAAATCTTACTTCCACAATCTACTGATCACACACTTATTTTCATGAACCGTATCTGCTGACCCTAATTTTGTTAGTGATGATAAAAGTCTTTATCCCACAGTCCTAGTACACAAGAATAGACCCCCAGCTTGAGGGAAGGAAAGGACAAGGAAAGTTTAAAGCCTTACACATTAGTTGGGTACTACTATGTTTCTGATGAGTAAATGAAACAAGGACAAACAGCCAAATGAAAACCTCAGCCTTCATTATGAGCACACCTGGAACTCCAAATTTCAGCTGTTGTAAGAAAATGAATTATACACCCTGCACTTGACACCTGACAGTCTCCAGAGTGAGGTCCCAAATCTGACCATGGCTGGATGAGGTAGACAAATGCTCACAAGCCTTGAACCAAAGTCTTCAGTTCTTTGTATGCAAAGCAGATCAAAGGTAACTGATTTCATTATTTCTATACAGACTGGATATTAAAATGATCAGTTTCACATTAAGATTCACATGTAATTACCTATATCCTAGAAAATAAACAAATTCTGCAGTATGCATTCAGAATTGCATGCAGATCAAGTTCCACAATACCAAAGGTACAAATACCTGTGCAATACTCTGGAAATCAAATAATTAAATACCCATTCACTATCTATCCCATACCTTACAATTTCTACTCGTTCTCCCTCTTCCAAGATGTCTAGAATACGAAACATTTATTTCTGATGAAGCAAGAAGTTTAAATACACACTGCTACATAAGAGGCCCAGGCTCATCAGGTACAAGCTAAATTCTAGTACAAGTTGCCGTGCTGCCTTCGGTTAGTTCCACGGTGCAAACACACAGCCAAGGGACAGCAGAGCCCTGCTGGGGAAGAGAGGAGGAGGAGTCACTGAAGGCTTGTCACATGTCTCCACAAGAGGAGAAAGTGTGTAACATCTTTAATGTGCAGCAATGACTCTTGCCTTATGAATGTAGGTGAAGACATAATTTGTAGAATAATAGGCACTAATATTACACGCTGCTTCAGTTCTGTCATATTTCCAATCCATCAAGTTGATTAATGCTATAATAACTCCTCACAAACTTATCATTTGTGCACTAATGAAGTCAAATCCAGTTTATCCTTCGGCAACTATAATCTTCTGGTCTGTAGATGTTCATTTCCCTGCTAACCACGGCTACTGTGGCACTCGGTATATAAAGAGAAAATTAACAAATGTGATGTCAATTCAGCTTCAGAAGCTTTCAACACAGAATCACATTTATGTGTTAGATCCTACGCAACAGACATTTTTATCATTACTTGCTCACAGGATGAAATAGCTGCCTGGAAGCATGACTTACAGGAACAGCTTCTCTACATTTCTTAGGAATAAGGAACTACTTCATTCTTCCTTCTGCCTCCATAATCAGAGGAATTACTATTGTGTGGTTTTCAATGGGTCTGTCTCGCAGTCTTTAGTAAAAATTGTTTTCCCACCCTACCGAAACTTTTCCCATGATTAACAAATTCAAATATTTAGTCTTTCATGTGGATTGTCTGCTGTTCAGGACAATCAAATCTCATACTATTGTCTTTCCCTACTTCTCTACCACACTGCTTGTTGATTAAAACAATAATGCCAGTTATAGGAAACAGCCTATGGGAAACAATCTGTGGGATTATTCCCCCTTCTACCCCCCCCTCCATTAACACTGTCTGAAAAGGGCTTGAGTTCAAAAGTAACAGGGAAATGAGAATTAAAAGGACATGGACACAGAAAACATCACTGCATAAGCCTTGTAGTCCTGGGTGCTGAGAATTCAGCAGATACAGCACCCCAACAAATGGGGAAGTCAAACAGCAAGCAAACCTACACCAAATCTTCTTTGATTTTGTGGATGACTAAAAATGCATGAAAATTTCACTAAGCTCAATCTATTTGTTAGTCTAAGTGTTTTACTTATTAACAGTTTAGCATAGAAAATGCTAAAGATTTCAAAGTGATAACAGGGTTCTTAGTTGTGAAATTAGAAGAAAATTCTGTGAACTGGTGTGTTACACATTCCCAGCAGAGTTTTAAGTACTCTGGTTTGTAACTATTGAAACAGATTCCTAACTCCTCAGCTGTCATATCAGAGAATGACTTGGAAAAAACAGAATTTTTGCTCTTAAAAAAAAACTTCCAAAGCACAGAATGAGTCATGACAGACACATCAAATTCTTTGCCACTGAAGGTGTATTGCATTAGGTGCACTTTTCAGATTTTCACATTGTGTGACATGTTTTACTTGAGCAACATTAAGACCAGAGAGAGACATTCAAAAAACAACTTGATTTCAATGTTTCCAGATGTTTCAGACTGACATTTCAATAACAGGACTTTACCTACCCAAATACTTTTGGGACAGTAAGAGAAAAGAACACACGTATGCTGTAAGAAGACACACTCAAGAGCACTGAACCCCACTACCAGCAGGGGATCAGCAGCTCACCTGAAGCCTACATAGCTCCAACTAAAGCTCTCAAAACAGGACATACTACACTTGCACACTGGTGAACCTTAATTCAAAGGATGAGAGGCTGCACTAACACTCCCCCAGTGAAGTGTGCTCAAGAGGAAGCACCTATCACTAAGATGCTCTACAGTGCCTCAGCCCCACCAATTCCTTGGCTGGCCTGGTCAGAATCTGTTTATGAGTGCACAAAACTTGGTTTCAACTTCTACACTCTGAATTACTGGGCAACTCTTCATCCTGTGTCAGTGCTGCCAGGATGTACAGGGGAAACAAACATTTTTATCCACTTTCCCCCAGCAGCTTCATGATGATGAAAGAGATGTAATGAAATAAATGGTTTACAGTTATGCCTTTAATCCTCTTACTTAAAAACTAAGATTCTGACTGTGAAAATGAGAAGACAAAATACTTTGCATGTTAAATTGTGGAATATGCTAAACAACAATTTAGCCACTTCAGTGGTCTAGTAAGAATAGCCAGTTTCAGCAGTATGGTAGGCAGTGTGATTTGCCCTGTAGTCTGCCACAAGTTTAACTTGCTGGCAAGCTGTGACATTCTTGAATACCAGCCATAGACAAAAGCCAGAGAGCTCTAGATTCAGGCATCAAGATGTTCCCTCCTGAATGAGAAATGAAGTCATCAACACGTGAAAAGCTTTTAGGAAAATACTCAACTTGAAATTAGGCTGCTCCCAGCTCTCAGCTATGCCGCAGAATTCTGTTGGGACAAGAATATTTTTGGAAGGCAGTGCAGATAGAAATATTTTTCTGTTATAAAAGCAGCCTATGCCTAAAAGGAATCAAGGCTAATAAACAGTCAATCAAGATAATTACTGCCCCAAATCTCCTCCGAACTAAAGTTTACTATATTCTCAGTTTGTCACCACTTTATTCTATGATATCTTCTGTTCCTGTAAATGCAGTATTCAGTTGACTAACAATCCCTTCCATACAGCTCACTGTGTGCTGTTGTGTAGGCAAGGCTAGGACCTGGCCTGGGAATATGTGACCTTCTTTAACACAGTAATTTCATGAAATGTTATGAAGTTGTTATGGATCATATAAAAATAAAGACTCCTCCTCTAAAGTCACCACATTTGTATGGATCACTTTTCGTTACATTTTTCTTAAACAGTTTGATACTAAACTTACATTAAAAAAAGAGGAAAGCTAAAACATCTGCATTTACCAGTTTGGTTCACATGGCATTGAAGGCCTGCTGTTAAGAGCCAAGAGGCAAGATATCCTCTATTAAAAGCAAGGAAACAAAAATACTTGGCATTAATCTGAATCACTGTATGGCACTATTACAGCTGGAGAGATTAACTTACATATTATTCTCACACAGTTTCCTTTAGCCTCTCCCTAGGTACAGATTTGATTAAAATGTAATGAGGATTCTCAAAACTGCTTTTTCACAAGAGTAAACACTAAAAAGAAATTCAGACTTACATCTGGGCAACATCTATATCCAACAATATTATTTACAAGTCTCTAAATGTCATGAAGCAAAAATTACAACAATCAGCAGGAAAAGTTACCCTTTTTGGTTTCCATAGACTGGTGATATGGTGGGGATCTGCTGCTCAATACCAAAGAATCACAGAATATTCTGAGTTGGAAGGGACCACAATGTTCTAAATTCAGTAACCAAAAGAAAAACACATGGAAAGTTATTCTCCAGACTGCAAGATTATAAGACACTTGATGTTAAAATGCATCAAAAAAGCAGTTCATACTCTTTTAACACAAATCTGTATTTTCAAGCAACAATACATTGTTTAAAAAGAAAATACCAGGAACTGATGTGTTTCTAGTATTCAGGAAATAAGTGGAGGGGTACATTTTGACTGATACAGTGAAGCTGTAGCCACTTTAGAACCAAAGCAGTTAAATGTCTACATCTCATACATTAGGAGTGATCAATAAAGGAAGTACAAGAAAGTTGTGAATAAGCTTCCTTGAGAACTACCAGTTCAACACACCCACACTGAGTACACATCAATTTCATGTAATTGCCTGATCCTGTAAACTAACAAGGGCCAAGAAAAAACGAAAGCATCAGCAACTCCCTGGCTCTGCTGACAGAGGACCAAAACATGTTTCATAGTGCCTTGCCAATGAAAACCAACTTTCACACTAGTTAAACACTATGCATTAAATCATGTATCAAATAATTACATCATCTGCTTAAATCTGTCCCTGGCCTCCTCTGTAGAGATATTACAATTCAGATAAAACATGACTGTCCAGTAATTATTGATTGAGCAGATATTCAGTGTAAAGACTCAATCTCTGCAGCAATTCTCAAACTTGAGTTTCCTGTAGCTGTAGCACTGTGAGAGTCAGCATGAGACATTACTGCAGCAGCCATTTAACATGAGATAATCTGCTTCTTCACCCTCCAAGAAAGCTATTAATTGCATGTATTTAAGCATTAGTCCAATTCTGTTACTGTCTTTGAGCTGACTTTCAGGAGTGCACACATCTGTGGTTCAATCCTCTAGGGTGCTTAGGACCCTTGCTGCTCGGGCAGGCCACAGGAGGGAGATGCTGTCAGGAGACGAGGCCAAAAAGATCTCAACAAAATCAAGTCCATAAATAAAAGTTGTTCCTAAATCAACATCTGGATTTCTTCAGAAAAATCAGACAGTGTGCCAGCTAAATGATCTCAAAAGATTTATTTATAAAATCCTGACAAGCTGGAGTTATTTTACTTATTTCTGATATTCAGCATAAGTGCTCCATTTCAAAGAAGCTCTGTAATTCTTAAAATTAGCTTTTTATAGATCTCTAAATCGATCCCTTCCCTTTGTGCTACTTAACTCCCTTGCTCCTCTTTGGTCCTGACCCAAGAAGTCAAACTTCAAGCACAGGAGCTGTGAAGAGCAGGACAGTGGAGGTATGATATTTATTAATGCCTTATTGGACTGGAACACTTCCTAGCCATGATAACTACATTTGTAGATATGTACATTTTTAAATCAGTCATTTGAAAGCTCTCCTAGATGGGGACTGCTCTTTTCTGTGGCAGTCTGAACTCTTCCTCCCCTAAAGATGCTTGGCAGGCAGTCTGACCACCAATTCTGCAAAGTGCCCCAAGGAGTTCCCTGCTTTCTAGTCCACAGCACACATCTATCCCACCAGACAGGACCTCAGCATCCCACAGCTGCTCCAAAAGCTGCTTCCCACACGCAATTCCAGCTCACCCAGCCCTGGCCCCTCTGGCCTTTCATTACACTGTCTCATTCCCTATCCTGCCCACAGCTCTAAGCACAGCAGCACCAGTCTTGCAAAGGTGCAAGATGAGCTGAGATCTCCAGGCAGGAGAGCTCTGCAGGGTAGAAATGCAGACACTTAGCACTGGTGCAGCCAGCCAAGTGCTGCTGCCAGCAAGGGCTAAGATGCTGCTTTAGGGCTCTGAGCCTTTAAACCAGCCCACAGCAGACCGTGCCCTTTGCCACAGCACCTCTCACACTCTCCCTCACCTCTGGGAAACACTGCAGACTCCCTGCTTCAAAACCTGAAACCATTTCTCTCGTTCTCTTAATCATACCCTCACAGTCTCTGTCATTTCTTTTCCAAGGCTTTCAGCGAGAACGGTCCAGTGCATCCAGAGTTTCTCCAATATGGCATTCAAATGCCCAAAAAACCACACATGCAGTTGAGCTTTGGAAGTTCTTGCTAGGAATGCAAACATTATACTGGCTTCACTGTCATTATCCCACAGCTAGAAGGCAGAACTGTTAAAATTTCCACCTCTCAGCATTTTTACTTTCTAATTCGGTATTTACAAACTAATTTTTTTGTTGAGCTCCCATCCTCCCCAATGAGACTTGTCCTGCATTCTCTGCAGCATCATTGGAATATTTTCCTTTGATGTTTTCCATACTTCCTGAGCATTTCATGGGTTTTATTACTACATATAACTTCTTATGGTTTGTGTTAAAACATCCACGTTCATGCGATATCTATGTCAAATTCTTAATAACTAAAGACCAGAATGTAAAAGTAATAATAATAAAAATTTGAGAGCATGGTATGCACTTTCTCTCTGTCCTCGCCATAGCTTGCATGCAGCTGCAGTTTCTCACTCACTTTCAAAAGAGACAGATGAAAATGCCCAGCAGCATACAACACGTGATGCCTGTTCAACTAGAGCAAAGAACAGCAACCAAGCTCTTTCATTTATTCTTGTTTTGAATAAAAGGTAACTCACCTGGTCCAAACCTACAGGAACAGACCAGGTTAATGCCTGAGGACAGTCAGAGAACAGAGCATCCAAGGACCAGAGAGAAAAAAGGAGTGAGAAAGAGAAGAAAAATCTGATTCCTCTCCAAAGTCGTTCCCTTTATTTGCTTTTTCTTCTACGACCTCTTGAGCTGAGGCTCCAAAACAGCACTCCCATCCAAACCACTTGTGGTTTCATCAGCCAAAGAAAGTTTATTTTCAAATTCAAACTGGACAATATCAAAATAGGTGCTACATTTGGTTTACTAATTTTGTTACCGTTATTTCTAGAGCAGTCTCATTTCTGGAAGGAGAAAAGACATCGCTTTAGCAGAAAACATGTAACAATAAAATGCTGATTGGGGAAAGACTGCTTAGTCTTAATGGAGACAGAAACAATTATAGAAGCATGCTCTATTATAAACTGTAATTATGCTGCTGCTTAAAAACAAGAAATAACAATATTTCAAAATGAAATATGTACTATACTACAATAATTGTGAAAGTAATGCTTTCCCCGACCTAAAAAAATAGATTGGATAAGCAATCCACTCAAAGGATTGGTAGAAACCAAGTCATGAAACATGTCTGAGCATAAATTGGCAGGAGTGACATAAGAAACTTGCTTATTGAAACTGAACAGGAGTTAAAAGGGATTCCTTTCAGCTTGATTGCCAAATGAAAAGCATGCATGTAAAAAACTCTGTAAGATAAAATCATGTAGCCTGACAAATTTGGTATTTTCAAATAAACTTGAATTTTTCATTACAAGAACCTCTGCAGCAGGCTTAAACAATCTCTGCTGACATCAACCTATTTTAAGCAAGAATAACAATTTTTTTCACCTCACACATGGAGGAAGTGCTAACACTTACCTATGCGCATTTTGATGCACAAGATGCACACTCAATTTAAACACCGTGTCTTCATGTATGGGAACAATTTAGGTGGTCAGGTTTTGCTCCCAATGAATTTTTTCTCACTCAGATTGAAGCCTGTCTCAATACACAAAACATGCATGCCAAAGATTTATTTGTACTCTGGCATGCCACACTGCAGGCAGACTCACTATGAACATAAAATACCTTAAGGCAGAAGGGCACCTGCTTTTCACACTGCATTCATTTCCCTTAGTATTAAAACCAGCCCAAGACCCTTGGACATAACAGCAATAAACAGAAGTCATTTTCCAGAGATCAAAGGACAAACAACAATTATTACTTTCTCTCTTTTGATCACTGACCTAAAACTAATGTATTTGGGTGGGGGGAATAAAGCATATTGAGTAATTTAGTGATCAATTAAATGTATGTTCAACAATCGTTTAGAGATTATTTGAGCAGTCAGCTTCTCAAAACTACTAGAGTTAGATTAATGTTGTAGGCCACTTGAAAGCTGGCACTCCAATTCTTCTTACAGCATAAACATTCATTTCCTATCCTGTTAATATATGATTGATGCTGAGCTACTCTAAATAAATTCTCTACCATATTATTCAATTAATATTTTCTACAGTTTAGAAATGCATGATTTAAACTGTGATGCCTCTTTTTCATGAAAGCTTGCAACTCATGAAGCTATGGAAATACTTGTTTATTATTCCTTGAGACATAATATCAACCTCTTCCCATGTCTGAATGAGCAAATGGCTGACTGCCACTAATGCAAGCATGACACTCCACGCAGGTGATGCAGTCATTGCCTTGTGTTTAATCACTAACACGTTAGAGCAGCAGGCTGTGCCCAGCATGGTCAGGGTGCTCAGAGAGGATGCTGAATTACTGCAGCACTGCTGAGAACTGATGGGCACAGAACCACTGAGGCTGGAAGGCACTTCTGGGATGCCCAGGGAAAGCCACAGCAGGTTGCCCACCTCCACTCTCCTCCAGGGATGGAGACTCCACAACCGCACTGAGCAATCTGCTCCAATGTTAAATCATCCTCACACTGAAAGAAGGTTTTTTTACATTCAGATGGTGTTTTCTGTGTTTCAGTTTGTGCTGAGATGGTGATAGTGAATGCACAAGGCACACACAAAGTGAAGATACGTAATACTTAAAAAAGAAGATAGGTAATACTTAAAAAAAATCCAAATACATACACAAAAAGTTGGTGTGTAAAAGAAAGTTACGATCCTCTTCTCTACTAAAACCCTCTCCTAAGCTTTTAAAACGTTTCTAGAAAACAAATTATGCTGAGCTGATTGTCTTAAATACTTGCATGTAAGGACTCATGCATTATACTTGTTATATGTTAAGAGCAGCAGCAGTAGCTCATTGCAACTGCTATGACAAAGGGACATCTTCATGAACAGGAACCCAATGAAAAGCCAATGAAATTTCATTTTTAGGAACATGGAAAAAATTCTCAATCATTCACAACCACAGATATGGGATAAGATGCTATTTAAAACAAGTGTCATTGTTAAGCAGTATTCTTTCCTTGTAGATACACCATTTTTCTTCCTCACAAATACTTCTAAATATGGGGGATACCTACTTAGTACCAGAATTATACTCCCTATGTCTATGTCAACATCTCAGGAAATCCAGCTGTGTGGTGGGCATTGGCCAAGATCCTGGTTAACCTTCTTTAAATTTGAAAATTCTTTCATATGAACAAATTGAGCAATGTTGCCATTATTTACTTTCAATCTGGACCTGGTGCCTAATACAGACAAGCTACAAAGGTCATGACCCACTGGCAAAGGTATCTTTTATTTTTAAGGCAGATCACTGCCTTTGAAACTGTGAAACAACACCTTCTTGAATAACAGAGCAATGAGATGCCTACATACAGTATAGTCTTGAGTTTGTATTTGTAATTCTGGAAAAAAAAAAGTATTAGCAAGCTGTCACTCTAGAATATTCATAAAGGTTACAGAGCAGACAGGAGAATCAAGATTCAGTCATGTACGCCATTATCCTTGTATTTTACAGTATAAATAAAATATACTAAAGACATCATAAAGGCAAGTAAATACCTTATTCTCCACATCCCAAGGATCCAGGGCTCTGGCCCTCAAGAGAAGCACAGCTTGTGCTAACATCTGAGTATTAGCAAGTGCCAACTCAAGAGGCCAGCACAACTTTCGAGCTTGTCTATGGGTACCTCTGCAGACCTAGACTGAAGACCCACCACCTTCACAGGACCTACAAGTCAGGGTACACTGATAATAGAGATTCTTATGTGGAGGCCTCTACCAAGTGGCAGAAGACCCAGCTCCTGAGACAAAACTCCAACATCCTCCTCAACAGATCTGTATTAATCAACATGCTGCTCCCTTGCAGTATTTATTGTCTGGGAGTTTGAATAGCAACAAAAATTCCAAAACAGGGAATAAGAAGAAAGGAGAAACTGACCAAGGCACTTATTTTAAGCATGCAACACACTGACTGGGTTTTGAACTTCCTAACCAGGCATTATCCAAGGTTCATGTTTTGGTTTTTTCCTTGAGAGCATATTATTATAATCTTTTGCTAAATAGCTCCACAGTGACACACACTTCTTTCTGTTCTATCTCAAGGTCACGTCCGGCGCAGACGGCGCAGCTGCAGCGGCTCCCGGGAGCACTGACAGGTAGCAAAGGTCCCGTCCCACGCTGCAGCCTCCCCGCGCAGGGGACACGGGGGACACCGGGGACACAGCGAGCACCGCGGGGCACGGGCAGGCCACGGCGCCGCACCGAGCTCTCCCACGCGCTGAGCGCGGCTGAACGCCAGCTGCCACAACTATAAACGTGACGCGGTTTGCTGGACCACTGAAGAAAATGAATCCGTTTCAAAGTAGTTCTTAAATGAAAGTAACGATGCGCCCCGGCGCAGGCGGGCTTAGGGAGCCCACAGAGGGGACCTGGCGGCCGCGCACGGCTGTGCTCGCAGAGGAGCCCTGCGGAGGGACCTGGCCCCGTCCTCCGGGGCCGGGCTCCGTAGGGCACCGCGGCCGCCCCCCGCCTGCCGCAGTCCGCTCCCCGCGGCGCCATCCCGAGGCGTCACGCCGGGCTCCGGCCCTGCGGCCGCCCTCACCCCGCGGTTCGGAGCGCGGCGCCCGGCACGGCCCCGGCGTCCCGCCCGCCCCCGTCCCTCACCGGCCAGCTGAGTCACGAAGGCCTCGGCCACCAGCGACATGTCGCGGAGGGCGGGCGGGCCGAGGGCACGCACAGGAACTGGGCGCCGCGCCGCCGGCGGGGCAACGACTGCATCCGGGGCCGGGGCGGGGCCCGCGGCTCCCCCGCCCGCGGGGCGCAGCGCAGCGCCGGCCGGGCGTGGGCGCGGAGCGGGGCCGGCGGGAGCGCCAGGGGATGCTCCTGGGGGAATCTGCGAGCAGCCCGGCCTGAGAGCGACAGTCACTCCCCTCTGTTATCCCAGCCCGAGGGCAAACCCCCGGGAGCTCCCGGCGGGGTACTGCCTGTTCAGCCTCTGCCCCCTTCGCTTGGACATGGGGACACAAGGGAACGGAACTCCCAAATGCTTCCCGAAGCGTCTCGGGGACAGTAGGTTAGAAATAAAGGGTATAGCTCCCTTTTCTTCATCCCAGGTTGGGCGTCTTAATTCTAGAAGACAAACTCTGCTTTTTGGAACGTAGCCCTTGCCTTTAAGCAACCATAAATTATTTGGTCTTAATTCTATAATATAAAGACTACTTAAGTGTTAGAAAATGCTATAAAATTATATACTTGGTATGTTGATTGCAGAGAAGATAAAGGATATGTGAATTACTTGTTTCATTATCTTGCAGTCCCTCTTGATCCTCATTCCTTTAGCCACACTGTAATAAGAATTAGAATATCTCATTTTATCAGGTATGACTTACTCTACTGTGGAGGACAGACAGCACAACATTTCAATCTTGTAAAATCTTAAATAGTTTATGTACAAAGGACATGGGATATAAACATGTATTAATGTTTGTAAAGTATGTGAAACTCCCCTGGTGACACTTAATATTGAATTATTCTTCACATGATATTGAAAATATTCTTCACATGATAGAGGAAGCATGCTATTAGAGCAGCAGCAAAATCAGAAGAGCCAGTAGATACATTGGAACAATGAACTGAGGACTTAAATCAGTGAAGTTTAAGAGAACAGATTCTTTTTAAATGCTGCTGAAAGCTCCGTTTCTAATTACAGCTGTAAGTTGAATAGCATTGAAATCACAGAAACTCTGAGCAGTCTTGAGAAGCTGAGTGGCTTTGCATTAAGTGATTGCAAGAGTCTAAATTAGGCTGGTTTGTGCTGTTTCAGTCCTTTCATCGTCAGCAGTTCTTAGAAGGCTAAAAACACAAGCCATGGGGCAAAAGGCCAAGCTTGAACTAGGGATGAGCTAGGCCAAATCCATAAATTAGAAGCCAAATAAAAAATAATGTTTCTTTGAAGAGCTCAGTTTGATACAAAGATGTCATCTGTAGAAATGGAGGCAGATGATGCAAAATAAATCAGGGTACAAAAATCAGGAAGTAATTTAGCAAGTATGAACAAATAAATATCAACAGAAATCTGGTGCCAAATCCAAACAATTAGCCAAAACAGGAGGAAAATTGAGTGGTGCTCAGGCCATGCCTCCAACAAGTGGCAGAAGAACACAGACGCTCCGGCTTCTGTCTCTGGCACTGGAGATTGGGGCAGTAGTTTTGTTTCTGCCTTCCCAGTCCTCCTCCCTGCTCCCACTGAAAAAACTCTTTTAGCAGAGCACCTTGTAGGAAATCCTCCAGGGAGATTGCTCCCATCTCTTGTCCAGGGAGATCTCCAGGGACAAGAGATGGGAGCAATGAAACTGGCTGCATCCCCACCTTCATCTTTATTCAGTATGCCTCTATGCCTCTCTCCTCCAGCTTTTCAGGGAAGTGCATCAGTCTCATGAGCCTGGCTTCCTGCAGGATCTGCATGTGAGTTGTTTCTTCAGATGGCCTCACCATTAACAAACTTCCTTCTGGTGATTCTTGCTCCATGCCATGGAAAGCTCCCTAGCTTCCATGGGTTTCAAAGGCTTCACAGCAGATCTCAAGGTGCTGGTCCCTCTGATTTCAGTGCAGAGAAGGGTGAGCTTTCAGCTGGGTTTTCAAGGGAAACTAAAAGCAGAATTACACTGTCCCTTGGGCTTTGCATTTCCGAAGGTCAGCCCTCATTGAGGAGTGCTTCCACAGGCACACCAAAAAGATGGAGTTCAGTTTTCTCATAGCCCATCTCTCCACTGGGCTGCCTTTACCCTGTAGAGTATTAGTTGCTAGGGTTAAACTGACTGCAGGTGAAACAGGACTAGGACACATATACATACATTGCATTTTAAATAGTATGGAACTTGAATAGGATTAATATTCTGCCTAGGAAAAAGCAACTGTTCTTATTAGTTCCCTTAATATTATTTAGACCATTTTTAACATCTCTTTTTCTCTGTTAATATTTTACAAAATGTATGGCTAACAATAACAATACCTTTATCTGCAGAATGAGTCCTTTGCAGATACAGTTGTTAGGAATATTTTACAAAAGGAATTGTGAGATAGATGATAACAAAAGACTTTTGGTCTTGTGCATTTTATCAAGCTTTATAACACTATTTTTGGCCATTCAAATTACAGTCTAGCTAGCCCTATGGATGACAGTAGATAAGATTAAACAAATCACCAGAAAATGAAGGCATTTAAATTAGTTCCTCCAAAACTGAGAATGCTGCTAGGTGTCACGTGCAGTTCTCAAGTTCATGAAGCACATTATGAGCTAAGTCCAGTTTAAGGTGGATACAAGAGCGTTGTATCAGCCCAACACTGATTGCAAATATTCCTCTTCAGAGAACTGTTGAGCTGCAGAGTTGATCTGTGTTGCAGTATAACCTCTCTTCATCCCAAGACAGCAAGTTCAGGCCACGTGCTGCTCAGCAAGCCTCATCAGAGCACTTTCTCATTGCATAGCTAGGGATGTCTGCCCAAAACACTGCTCTGCATTTCCAGAGAGCAGGTCTCTAACAAATCAGGCCTTTCCAAGACACAGGAGGAATGCTGACAGTCACAGATTCAATTAGCAATGGTTCTGTCAAAGAGAACTGTGCAGAAATTTTGTGCATGGGTGAAGTGTCTGAAGACTACTTGTGTGGTACAGCTGGAGTTTTGAGAAAAGGCCAAGAAGTAGAGAGACATGAGGGAAAAAAACAGGCAAAAAAATGCCTTCTTCTTTCCTGGCCCACAGTCAGGCTGCCCCTCTGGTGTAACTTAGGGCATCCTGGGGGCTGCTCAGCATTATGGTGCCTGTCAGTGTCTTTAAAGAGCTATTATGGCTGCTGGAAGAATCTACAATGAAGGAAGACTTGAGTAAGTCCTTCCCTGCCAACACATCCCGTGCCAGGCAGCAGCAGGAGGGTGTTTTTAGCATGACTTCATGGCAGAGATTCTCTGTACACTAAACAGTCTGGCAAGGTGCACAGACCAACAGAAACAGATGAATCTGGACTAGCATGATCAAATGGATCCAATAGGGCATTTGGTATACTTTGAAGGCAAGTGTTTGCCTATCAGCCATTTCATACCATCCGCTGTTCAGTATGAGGAATGGTGCCAAAACTACTCAAGTATGACCCAAGTTGCAAATTTTTCAGTTAGACACACAGTCCTGTGAGTTTACTAAGAAGATACCCTATATGGAATCTGAATTCAAAACTGAGGCCAAACTCACCTCTGTAGCTCCAATGCACTTCCTTGGGAAGTTGGTGTAAATGTTTTGTGGTAGCATCCCTGATGGAGTAAGAAATAAATTTGGCTTTATGAAAGTTCAGGTGTACCTTACAATCGATTTTCAGACTAATAAAATGAATTGCATGCTGCTGACAGTATTCTCTTATTTTCATAATCAGATAGGCTCAAAAGGGTTTAATTGTTGCATAAACAAGATAAGAAATGATTTCTAGGAACATATGTCTATAAAAATGCAATAGTCAGAGTACTAACATTAATCACTTCACACTTAAGGAAGATACTGCATTCTTAATTGACAAACAAAATAATACTGATGCATTTTCCAGCAACCTACATGAAGATAGAAAGGGTTTATTAGAGTTTTAAGAGATACGAGAATAGCATTTCTGAAAGCAAACAGGGAATCACAAACTGTATGAATGCCACTAGATTAATCATTTTCTTCTTCTTTTCTCACCTCCTTTTCTGCATTCTTTTATTCAGTAGGGTGAGATTTTCAGGGGTGCCAGGCCTACTTTAGCACATCTGTCATCCCTGCAGCTGCACTGAGCGGACATCAAAGCAGCTGTGCAGGAACCCAAACTTCACTGTGTTATTCACTGAAGGTGTTACCAGCCCCCAGGCTCTTGCATATCCCTGTCATTCCCAGCAGCTGCTGAGGAAGCTTGCTCTGTGCTCTGAAACAGCTAAGATCTTGAAGTCAGACCTTGATCTTCCCAGCTTTACCTGAGCTTTCCAGGGGAGCTCTGCAAGTGGGCAGGGCACAGCCTCTACAGCCCATCCCAGTGCTCTCAGCCCAGGGCATCAGGCACTTCCACAGGGACAGGGACATCAGCTCACAGGTCAGAGTCTAAATAAGGAGGAGCCACGGCTAGGCAAAGAGGACAATGACCTGGACTGAGCTTTGAATAGATCCACTGGGTCACTGGAGGAGAAGATGTCCCAGCTGGGGCCCAGGACCATGACAGTGTCTCAGCTGCCCATGGAGCTTATTTCTCCATGCCAGTGGTGGATTTAGAGCAACAGGTTTCACACAGCTTATGCTTTATGGGATCAGGGTTTGACTTTAAAACAAAATCTCAGATCAGAGGGACCTGCAAGCAGAAGCTTCCAGAAGGGAGACAGCAGGTTTGTCCTGGTTTCCCTGCCTGTGCTACTGCACAGTCCACCCTGCCTTCCTCTGCCCTTCCTGCCAAACTCTGCCTTCGGTTTCCTTGGATCCAACCTCTGTTAACAGGCTGCTTCCATGCTTGTCCATCTTTTTTTTAGTCCCTAGTTGACCAGACACAAACAAGTCTTTTCTTTTAAAGCATGGATCTGAACTGCATTGTCAAAATGGCACAAATGTCAAAGCAGCAATCTTGACTCCAGCCTGCAGTAACAATGTCTGTAAAGGTTCATCCTGATATTTGTGTAGCTCATACTGTAGCAAAATCCAGATCCATCTTCTTAATGAAAATAAGAATGATTCACAGTTTGACTGTAGGCACTGGTTAGGCAAGTCTTCTCAAACTCTACAGATGTTATCTGGAAAATTAAGGAGCTGCAATTGAATTCAGTTTCTGGACAAGCATGGTAAATACTGAGGAGGTTTATTAATTCATCAAAGCTCCTTGTGAGAGGGTCTAAATCCTTTTCTGGAGGCCAGCATAGAAGAAAGTACATTTTTCTTCTTCCTGTAGAAATGATCACAACTGCCTACCCCCATGAAAGGAAGAGACAGCTGTAGTGAGATATTTATCTGCAACACACTGTAAGAGGGATGTGCTGTGAATTATTGTAGAGCTGGGCAGGATATGGTTGCCTTGTCCCAAAAGATTTTTGAGATTAAGAATGTGTTGCTATTCCACACCAGAATAAAACCAAAACCCTTTGAATGATCTAAGAAAGGGAGAGAGAACAAGACCCACTACAAAACCTTCTCATCAGCCATATGTGTGGAGCTCTTAGAACATCTGAGAAGAAAGTTTGGAGTATTCATCAGATCCAAGCCAGCCCATCCAACCTCCACACCCCCAGGGAGTGCTTTAGGGAGACCAGCATACAGGAGCAGGGACACGAGCCTTGCTGACCTTGTGTGAATGCTGTCTCTGCTGAGCCAGGATGGGACTTTGGTCTTGGCTTTTCATGCTTTTCATTTCACTTCAGCAAAAGAGCTGTAACTGGTTCTGCCTGATTACTTTGTCCTCGTAGAAGCAATCCATTGTTTATAGGGGCTTTTCCATTTTTACAGCTAAATGCTGCAGAGCTGAATGATCTTTTATAAAATTCTTACCTCTAGATGGGAAATCTCTCCTTTTAAAAAGGTTACATGGAAGTGACTTTATTTTCTGAATAATTTCCCCCATGTATCTCATAAATAAGAAGTTTTCTCTAGTGGGGTTTGTTGGGTTTTTTTTTTCCAACACCTCCAATTTAGATACACAGCCTGATCATCAGAGTGCCATTCTGTATTTTTAAGGGACGCTGAGAACTGATTCAGTAGATACAGCATAGCAGAAACTTCAGAAGTTGAATCTATTCCATCTCAAATCATTGTCCTGTTCCATAAAAGGAACAAGAAAAGCTTTGCCATATCTTCATTACAGCTGTAGAAGTTCATACTTGACATAGTTTCTCCCCAGGGTACAACTGTGGTAAGGAAAAAGAATATGCTGACTGAAATAACTTGGATGTATATACATTAAAAACACATGGTCTTTCTGGTTGTAGGTATGAGTTGGTGAGGCTGGGTACCTCCTGAGATTTGTGAGGAGCTGTGGCAGATCAGATTGATCCTTTTCCTGGCACCAGGAGAAAGATGTGAGAAAAGCACCAGGTGTTTTCTTTGGTCTTTGTAGATACAGAGCAAGCAGAAATAAAAAGTTGTGCAGCAATGATTTCAGAACATTTTGCAAATAAGATGCACTTTTTATCTTTTTGAGCACTGGGACATGGAAAAGGAATGCCTGGTTGAGAAATATTTTGAGCCACGTGAGCCATATTCAGTTTACATAAGTGCAGGGAGCACAGGCTAGCTAAGTTTCAACTGAATCCAGCTAAATTCCAGCCTAGTCCAGCTAACAGCCATGTGTATGCATGATGTTCCAAATCCCTTACTTCCTCTCAGTTCCCTGGAGGCTGGCAAAAGTTACAAGAGTAATGTTGCTAGGATCTGAAACCCTCTGAGTCAGATGTTTAGAGCTAAATGTGTTCAGTTAAATTAATGCTGGTATAGAAGACTAACAGTGATGAGTCAGATGGCTGGTCTGCCTGAACTATCAGCAGAGTTGGATGCAAAGAGGACCAATGCAGAACAAGTCCTGGGACTGACAAATCCAGCAAATGTGAGCAATTGGTGACACTGCTTGTACATCATGTGGCCACTGGTGAGGCTCAGGCTGCAGCTGATGAAGACTTCAGGACACAAATTGCAGGCTGGCAGTGACCACAGATCTGGTGTCTCTGTCTGGATGTGACTGATGCCAACAATATCTAGATAGGCCATCACACCATCATCTTTTTATTAAATACAATGAAATTCAAATTTAGGAATTTTTTCTTCAGAAAAACAGGCCAAGGCCATGTTGTCCCAATTGTTGAAAGCATGGCCATCTGCCTCTGGGATGGGTGAGCTCTGTTGCAGGCCTTAGATCACTGGTGATGGACACAACAGCATCACAGATGAATAGCACTGACAACCTGCAGACAGATGTAAAGTTTTTATTGTTGTTTGGGTGCATCTTTATTTTTTTCTCTCAAATTTATTCTTACACCAGATTTGTGAGAGCCATTTTCTTGTATAACTCTTGCTGCAACAATTGGCACATGTAAAGTCCCAAATCAGATTAACAAATCTATTTGATTTAGTGCTACATTTGAAAAGCAACCAGAAGAACCACGTGGTCCATTTCCTAAGTGAGACGTGACATTAAGAGTGTTCAGCCAGTCCTGTCCTATTTTTTTGAACTTTCTGCCTGGTCACATTGAAATTAAAGTCACAGTTCTCACAGTGGTAGTTACAATTACAAAATTTTACAAAATCTTTTAGAAGATTGTGTATGTGCACTGTTGGGGTCTGGTCTCTCCAGCATGAGAAAATGGGATTGATGGCTCATTGGTGTCATGTACCTACTACACATTTCCTCTGCTAGATTTCTAAAGGGAAAGATAGATTATTTTATTGATAGCCTTTTGATAATTATCACTGTTTGATAATTATCATTGGATTTGATACACTTGGATGTTGAAGAAAATGTCACTCCACATAAATTAGGTAATTTATAAATCTATAAATGTCTGTGTATTAAAAATAATTATACCAATATCTATGCTTAAGATATGGATCAAATACTAGAGGTTGCCAGGATTAGAAACTGTTTCCATTATCTGAACAGTAACTGGGCAAAATCGGATCTGAGTTGTCATTAAAAAATTTAGTGATATTTTTATCTGTTTTCAAATACCACTCTAAACTTTATAGTGTTTAATCTAGCTAACTTGTTAAGGGAACATAAAAAGAGGCATTAGGAATGTAGATTTAGTGTAGCACAGCCGTTAAGATGAAGAGTAATGGCAGGAAAGCCTTAGCTCTCAGATTCTCCTGCTATGCTAATGTCACCAAAATCATATTACTGGGTTACAGGTGTTTTTCATTGGCTGTATGGGCAGAAGGAATGGTTCTCCTGATCCACTGAATTCACACATGGGTGGCATTTTATGCTCACCCACAGCAGCATGAATTGATGCATTGCTAAGGTCTTTGCTCTCTGTGTAAGGGCTCAAGAACCCAGGTTAGTGTGTCCCCCATGCTGGTCAGTGTAGGGGTCTCACTCTAAGGTCAGGGCCATAGACCAGACTGATTGAGTTAGACCTGCTGAACACTTCCATAAGGCATGATACACCATCCTGGTTAAAAATGCCACATTTTTCAGAATAAAATGATTTTATTTTTGAGTTATTATTTGCAACATTATGCTTTCTGGTGAAGTGTAGTAAAAAAAGATCTGTTCTCCAGGTGGTGGGAAGTCTGCTAGGCTAGTAGAAAAAAAACTGACTGGATTTGTTCCTGTGTTTGTTTGTTTATTTAAACTGCTGGTTCTCAATCTGCTAATCACCAGTGGCTGTTGTCTTTTGAAGAAACAAAAACACAAGAGTACCAAAATTGTTTATGAAAAGCTCTTTTGTGGACCAGTGGTCTAAATTTTTTCAGTATAAAGGAAGCCTTGTCCAGTTTACAAAAGTTCTCAGGACTCTCTCTCCAGAAGAGATTTTAGCACGCTATGTAAGAGTAAATTGGCTTAAACAGCCAAGGAAGATTTACAGCTGAGGGTTACTTTGTTCACTTGGCTGATGATCAAGAACAGCAAAAGACTTCCAGATAAAGCTAAACTGCAGTAAGACATTGGCTCTGTGAAGCATCTTTTCCCTATATATTTCCCAGAATTATTTGGGGGCATTTTAGAGATGTGGTTAAGTAGATGATAACAGATATTGGTATGATAGGGGGAAGAATGATTTGTCATTTGTTTCACCTTTCGTCATCAGGGTGACTTTCCTTTGCCAGGGACTCCTTAGTTCACTGACATTAGGAAAAGTTATAAAAAACAATGGTTGAGATTGAGTGAATCACATCAACACATAGCTGTCTGTAGCCATATATTGCAAATAGAACAGAATGTGTGTCCCCTAAACTTCAGTCACCTCTTAATGATAAACTGGTAACAGCCATGTCTCAGCTGGGCTTTCTCTCTATACCTATTTCTCTTCAGTCATCAGGAATTTGCAAATGTTCTTGGGGGCTCCCTGGCACTTAGGCTAACAGAGTGGTGCAGGACAAATCAGAAGTATGATTTCTTAGCTGCTAGAGACAAGTTCTTGGAACTCCAAGGAGGTGTTTGCAATTTGTAATTTTGTCTGCCAAGATTTTTCTTAGAAGAAATAATAGTCTGTTCTCCTCTTCTAGCAATCTGTACCATTATTTGCATAAACCACAGTTCCAGGGTGTACCAATAAATAATGGAGAGGGACACTTTCAAAAGGAGTTTAAAATGTGGGGGTTGGGTTGAGTATTTTTGTTTTCTAGCTTGCTGCTGGCTATTTGCATGGTCAAAATAAACCTGGATATGCAGTTCATAGCATAAAACAGAGTCGTTGGTTTGACCCTGAGCAAAGTGTTCCCTGTGCTGTAATTCCAAGCAGCAACTAAATACTAAATCTGGTCCTCTTGGGAAGACAGATACCCAGGCAAGCCTGGGTTCTTGCCTAAACTTGGTTTTCAAAGAGGTGTGTTCTTCTGTTCTCATTTACCTATCCAAAAGATATTAAATCTCTACATTCACATATACCACTTAGGAACAGTAATTTTACCTTTTTTTTTTCCTCTTGGAAGCCTTCCAAATCAATATTTTTATTCTGTTTGAGGCAAAATGGGAACACATAAGAAATTACTTTGTTCATATCCCTTTGTAGCCTGGGGCCCTTTGAGCAACAGTCAGTAGGCAAAAATTAATATATGACTGAAAGAGAATGGTCTTTGTATGGTTTCTGATGATGGCTGAGGAAAAATAAGGCCAGGAAATAGTAGTTTCATAATTTGTGAGAAATTATATGGTGGTGGGTATCTCTTGAGTCCAGTCTGGAATATTTTGTTCCGATTGCAGTGAAAACTGCAGCTTGTGCTCTTACAATTAGCTGCCAAACCTAAAACTTGTTTCCAACTGATAGGCATCAAATTGAGCATGCGTGAGACACAACTCTCGGGATTAAGTTTAAATGAGTGAATCTTAGACCTTATCTATCATTTATTTGTCTCATGTGTGCACCCACGGATATCACAGGCATTTTTATTTAATTATTTAAGAACTGGCACGTGACTTGCATTAGCTCCTTCCTTTGGGTAGCTTGCTGACAGAACAGTGCAAAGGAGCAATATCTAATCCTCATACAGCTAGAAGTGTTTGTTAAGAGAAAGATCCAATTAAACTGGTCCTGTCATGTGATCAGAAATCACAATTAATACAAAGTACAGAATACAGTTGTGCTCATTCCACCAGATTCAGACTGCCTTAAGAGAGTCATAAGGTTTCATCTTAATTTCAGAGTAAATCTCTGTGAATTTGGTCTTTGTCATTTTGATGGATACAGAAGTATGCACTGCTACAAGGCCAGAACGTGTATTTATTTATTCAGGAAGAGATATGTCATGAAAACATTCATTGTAAAAGACTTAGTGTGCTCTAATGGCCTGATCCAGCACCACCAAAATCAATGAGAATCTTTCTTTCCATGTTGGTAGTGCAGGAGTGTGCCAGCAGTACAGAAAGCACTCCTCTGGCCTGAAGTGCCTGGCACAAATGTCAAAATCATTAGGAAAATAAAAGGCTGACAAACAAGCAACCCCACAGACATGCCACAAATTTGGAGGCAACTGAAAATACAGCTAAAGTTTGTATGTGAAACTTGTTCTGAAAAAAATGGGTTATTCCAGCTATATGTCTATGCTTATTTGTAGTATTAAAAAAAAAACAAATGAAAGAGTAGTAACAGAGTAGTTCATAAAAATGTACCTTTAAAACAGCTGCAGAAAAGAGCTGGTTAGTAGTGAACTTGCCTTTAAAATTCAACTTGCAAAACAAATCTGATTTATTCAAATTTTCATTAATTTTACCAGATTTTGCTTTATTCTGCTTTAAGTAGCACCTTCAAAAAAAAAAAAAAAAAGGTGGGAGAAATATTATTTCCTGGTTTTTAATGAATGATCAGCCTGCAGTATAAACACTTGTTTGGTGTCATTACTTTAATGAAGAACTGCAAACCACACATTTTGATTGCAGCTAGTTTCACACGAGTACTTCAGTCCTGGGAATTTTTAGGGCTATGCCATGAAGTGAAGCAGCCCAAAGGACATGAACCATAACTCTATGTACAGAACAAAAATGTGCCTGTGTGCACACACAACCGTGAGCCTCCAGCAGTATTGTCCTTTGCCAGTACCGTCAGGATACGATGTGTGACAACCCTTCTGTCCTGGGGAGTCCCTTCCTTTGGATGTTCCCTGTGGGGAACATCCATCTCCCTGCCAAGGAGGCTCCTGGCCCAGTTCAGCCGTGGACTTGTTGCCACAACATCATCATAACTTGCCTGCCCAGCTTTTGGGAGTAGTTTCCCAGGGTTGCCACCAACCTCTGCTGAAGCTTCCATCAGCAGTGGCTTCCCAGTCCCTCAGCAGAAGTCTTCAGAAGAAAGCCTTAAGCAGAAGGGCACCTGGGGGGATGGAAAGTATTACAAAGAGTAAGAATCTTCTTCGTTGCAGACTATTTGACTTGAGACATCCATCTTCATCTTCCCTCTGTGTTCATTTTAGCCAGCAGGCATCCAACAAAGACAAATAGTTGTTGGTCTCTGGGGCCGGTTTCCAGACAGGGACCCAGTGCATTCCACAGGTCTCCTTGAAGCCTGTCTCCCCTAGTCCCATAATTGGGTTTTCACCCCAAAGTCCAACACTCAGCAGAAATCCAGGGCAGAAAGAGGCTTGTCCAAAATAAAAATCCTGTCCACAAATAAATTGAATCACCTGCATATGAAGCCAGATGTCATTTCTCTCCACATTGCTGTTTTGCTTTCCCACGTAGAAATGGGAAAAAAGTCTAAGTTTGGTTCCTTTGCCCACTTTGATACTGTTATTTTATCTATGGGAACATTGCCAGTCTTTTTGTGGAGGTATCCAAGCAAAAGATCCAGGAATCCTCCTCCCTTTTGCCAGCATTAGTCTTCGGTCAAACCCAATCACCTTTCTGAATTTCAACAGATCTTGAGGTTTTGCACGTGGTGAGATCTGTTGCAAACAGATTTATAATGAGGCAATTTTTTAACCATGAGATACAGTGAAGACTGAGAGGGCTAAATGAGCTGATTCTGGCCCTAGATGCTGTAAGAGGCTTTATATTGTTTGCAGACATGTGAGGGGAGCTGGGAGTTAGGAGAGTGGCCGCTGGCCAGTCCTGGGCAGCCCAGAGCTTCTGCATGGGAAATCCCAGCACCTCTGCAGTTCAAAAGGGAAGAAGTACTCCTCTTGGAACTTCATTTCTTTTCAAATTTTACCTCGCAGTTTTTTCTGTCAAAACCAGATTTTTGACTAAATCAGTCACATCAGGAAAAGAAATGAGAATGAATGAATGAATGAATGAATGAATGAATGAATGAATGAATGAATACAAGCAAAAACAGCCTCTTTTTTTGCAGCAATTTTCCAAAGGGCAGGGCAGAAGGCAAGGACACTTCTTTCAAAAGGGGATCTTGGATTCATGCCGTGACCATCCCTGACCCTTCCTGTAAGAGGAAGTTTCCCTGTTCTCCCCTGCTCTGCCTTCTCGGGGTTTCTCCCCTTCTGTACCAACACTGCCTGAGCCCATGGATCTGTCTTTTTAAAGACAAAACGAAGAAAGGGTCGGGAGCATGAGGCTGCCCCTCCACGCACCCACCTCCGCCCGAGCCCAGGGGAGTTGGCAGAGCGGGTCGCTGCCCTGCCTTGGGGGAGCGGCGCTCTCCGCTAACTCCTAGCTGCACCCGCCCGCTGCCTCGGCCCGGTCCGACACCGAGCAGCGGCGCTCCGGGCCGGCGGTTTTCCCTGAATCCTCATAAATAAAAGTGTACATAAAGTTGCGACAGAAAAAGAGTGGCACAGCACAGCGGCGGTCCCACGTGAAGGCACGCCCGGTGCCCCTCCGGCCGCAGCTTCCAGCCCAGCCCCGACGTCCCCGCGGGCGCCTCCGTGAGAGCGGCGGAGCCTCAGGCGGGGCCGCCCGGGACAGCCGCGGCCAGCGCCTCCCGCTCCCGCTTCTTCTGCTTCATGCGGCGGTTCTGGAACCAGACCTTCACTTGGGCGTCGCGGAGGCGCAGCGAGCGGGCCACCTCGAGGCGGCGGGCCCGCGACAGGTACCGGCTGAAGTGAAACTCCTTCTCCAGCTCCGTGAGCTGCCGGGTGCTGAAGCTGGTGCGTGCGGAGCAGGCGGGAGCTTCCCCCCCACACGGCACCGCACTGCCTGCAACGCCGAAAAACACCGCGCTTCAGCGGGGGCAAAGGCATGGGGTCGAGGCAGGAGAAGGGCAGAGGGGAGCCGGGATGGGAGCAGCCCCCGCCCGCTCCCCGCTGCCCCACTCACTTCTCCCGGGCGGGCTCCGCTTCGCTCGCATCCACTCGAAGGTGCGGGGCGCCGCCGGGGCCGCCGCGGGAGCCGGGCAGCCGGGCGCGGGGACGGCCCCGGGGCAGGGCGAGAGGTGCCGGAGCTCTCCGCCGCCCGCGCCGAGGCAGGGGCAGGGGCGCTGGGGGTCGGGCGGCGGCGAGCGGCCGCTCCCGGGAAGGATGGACGTAGCGTAGCCCGGCGGTCCGGCTCCCCGGGACGGCCGGCAGCCGGGGCCCAGCGCCGCCGGGACAGCGGCCGTGTAGCCCAGCGCCTGCGGGGGGGACGCGGCGCTGGCCGTGGTGCCCAGCGCCAGGAAGGCGTCGTCCCCTCGCTGGGGGTACGGGGCCTGCGGGGCACCGCGGCACAGCCCCGGCGGAAAGGCGAGAGCAAAGTACCCCAGGTCCATGACCCACGGGGCAGCACCGGGCCCCGCCGGGGCAATATTGCCCTAATATAGGCCCTGGAGCGGGGCGGCACGTCCCTCCCCGCGGCCAATGAGAGCCCGGAGGGGCGAGCCCGAGCCGGGGTCCCGGGCGCTGCCAGCTGCCCTGCCCGGGGCTGGCGCAGGGCTGCAGGTGGGCAGTCCGGCCGCGCCGCACCGGGACTCCCCTGCGACAGGCCGTCCCCCTGGGCTTGACGGAGTAGCCGCACGCTTGGGACGTTTGCCGGGAGTTTCTAAGATGAGCGAGCTGATGCTTTCCCGCTATCCAGGCGCCGGTCCCGGTACAGGTCTGCGCTCTCCCTTGCCCTGCAGCCGGCCAGACTCCTGGGGGCTCCCACGGGAGCCCACGCGGGCACACCCAGGTCTCCCCACCCGGAGGCTGGGGCGAGGGGCGGGGTGCTACTGCACCTCATGGCACTTAATGGTCTCGTTCCATCAGATAAGTGCTCTGCAGCCTCTCAAAAATGAATCTCCTCACCGTTAACAGGCTCACACCGTTAATGGACTTTTATTTTTCCCTTGGCGATTCGGCATTGTTTACTGAGTGTTTACAGCTGGCGGAGAGCACCAAGTTGCTCTACCCTGCCAAATCGTCCAACTCTCTCTTGGTTTTCAATCCCCCAGAATGGCAGGAAACAGCAACAAGGTGAAGGAGGTGAAATCTGGACACCCGACGTGATCATCTTTCCCTAAACGTCTCCAAGTGACACTTGACCATCCAGTCTGAGCCACGCTGATATTTGATTTGGGTAATAATCGGTTTCATCCAATGCCTCAGCTGATAACCATGTGTCAGTGCAGTTCAGAAGAGCAGAAGGCTATGCTGGGCAGAGTACACCTGGGATTTGGTGACTTGGGACTGGGCATACAAGGAACATGAAGAAGGGCTACATCATGCTGCTTTGAATTAGACTTGCAACCTTCTAATTCTTAGTAGGTGGATGTGGAGTCAACTGGGAAATGCAAGTGTTGTACTTTATTAAAAAATACATTTTATTTCTAAATAAAAGCATGAAATTTATATACCTTCATCCATCATCCAGTGCCTTCCACTCAACAGCTCAAGGAGCTTTACAAGCTCTTGGCAAAAGTGCCATTTGCTGTGGTCAGGAAGAGGCCACAAATTTTGCAAGGACCGAGCACGATGCCAACCTTATGAAGGCAACCAGAATCCCCAGAGAAGGAAACATTCCACTGGATCCCCTGTGGATTTCAGAGAGCCAGTCTGGTGACAGGAAGAGGATATAATGGGGAGACATAATCAGACCATTTCACTGACTCAGTATCAACTCTTTCCCATGGAGATTTGTACTCTGCAGCTCAGCTCCACCATTACACCCAGCTGATGAATTCAGAGCAGATCTTTTGGGGTTTTCCTGCAGAGGCCCTGAGAGGACACATTGCTAGGACAGGCATGCGCATCCTGCAAAGGTATGGGAGCATTTCCCTGCACAGGGACTCTGATCAATGACATGGCCTCCTATCAGCCCCACTTTCTCCCCAACTAATATTGTTCATCTACTATAAACCAGCTATTGCAGAGCAAAGGCTGGCTTTGTACAGATTATGTTTTAAGGGTGCTTGAACTTTGAGTCTACAGACACAGCAGTCACTGAAATCTCAGAGTCCTGACGCTCAGTGTTCTCCTGGCACAGACTTGTTCACTCTGATGGGCTGTGCTGCCCTTATACTCTAATAATGGAGTATCACCTAAATTTCTGTTTTCAGGGGGTGCGAGTATAAATTAGAAGAACAGTTTAAATCAAACACACTTTGTCAGGAAACATACATTTTGAGGGAGGGGTTAAATTCTGGACGATGCAAACTTTCTCAGCATTCCCATGGCAATCAGAGCAGTTTGGAAAATGTTATCTTCTGAAAAATCAGAAGCCTGGGAACACCAGGTTTTCTCTTTAACAGAGAATGGCTGTCCATGCAGCAGAGCATCTGTGTTCTTCAGTCTCCCCTGCTGTAAAAATTCCTGCCTGCAGTGAAGGAAAGAAAATTGGCTTCAGAACAGGGCTGCTGCTTTACTTGGGTCTTGTGTTTGCAGAATGCAACTGGTTTAATTACACCTAAGACTGTTCTAAATGCTAGAAAAGCTGTCTGTGTTCACACCAACATACGATCTTTCCATTTACCCAGCTGGATGCTGTTACAAGTTTCCTGTTCATTATCTGTTTGTTTTGGCAGGACTGTTCAAGGGTGACAAAAGCAGAAATCAGTGGCTAAACACAGGCAAAACATCTCTTGTTGATGCTCTAGCTTTAAAGGGAGAGCTTTTTCTACATGCAGGAATTTCAGTGTTCAGATTTTAAAAGTTAACTTCCAGTGATAGAGAATAGAGTGACTGAAGATGTTTTTTTTCACTAGGAGTCTAATGGGAAAGATGAAGGACTCGTTGGAAGCCAAAAGAAGGAAGAAGAAAAGTGGGGGGAAAAAAGAATGAGAAGAACACGGTGCTGTCAGAAACAATTTGAGAATGGCTGGGAGGTTTAGGGATGCCTGTGAGAGCAGTCAAGTGACGGTAGGACAGGGGAGCTGCTGGGGCAAAATCTTCTGTAACAACAATGGACCAAATGACTCCTCGTGTCATCATGTTTCTGGAAGTATGTGGTCCTCTACAAAGCCTGAGAAAGCCACTGTAGAACCAAGACATGATGTAGGAGAAAGTGCAGCCAAAAAGCCCTGAGTCCCGTTGGGTGCAGACACCAGCCCCTCACCCCAGGGATGCTGCCTGAGCAGTCTGTGTTGAAGGCAATGGCAGCCTGAGCCACAGACACTGCTTTGAGACTGGGACATGTCTCCCTAGGACAGGAGCCCACCCTCTGTGCTTGTCACAGTAGCTAACACACAGGAGATCCAACAGATCCCTCCGCAGCCCCCAGCCTGGAAGGTGTGGTTCAGCACTAGCTCGTCCTCACCCCTCTGCTGCTACAGCACCGTCCTCACCCCTCTGCTGCTACAGCACTGCCAGCCAGGCAAAGCTGGTTCTCAGTGCTGGGAGGGGATGTACATCCACGGTGTGGAGACAGCGAGGGTGTGGATGGGCATCCTGAAGGGAGATAAGCAAACACTGGGCATTTAAGCAGTGGCCCTGTTAGCACAAACAAACCACCAAAGGCTCCTGTGAGATATTACAGAAGGAGGGGAAGCTCTTGGGAGTTTATTTTGTAAAATGGGAATAAAACCAGGCATGAACAGAGACTCCAGGGCAGAGATGGGGAGTTGTTCTGGCACTCCAGTGGAGCCATCCTCAGCTCCTGCACTAGCACAAGCAGTCACAGCAACCCTCAGGAAAGGGTGTTTGCCTCTGCCATCAATGTATCCCTGCCACAAGTTCCTCTTTCCCAGTTGACCCCTGGGACAGTAACCTCTGTTTTCCCAGTATGTGGGATTAACAACAAAGATCCTCTAAATGAACACGGAGAAGTGGATAGTCTATCCCTTCTTCTGTAAAGATTTACTCTGAAGAGTGAATCCACGCTGGCCCCTTGCCATGTAAAGCCCTGTTTCCTGTCCCATGGCTGTGAATTTGGTGGGACAGAAATATTACACATATTGATAACCCAGAGGTTTCAAGGTAAGCTGTGCTGCTGGGTGCAAAATGATGTCAATGAGTTTACAGCCAAGATTTCTGTCTTCTCTTACCTTTCTTGCTTCCAAAGATCCTGAAATGTTTCTTAGAGGAAAGATTGAGGCTGTGTACCTCACTCAGCATGGGATTGCCTACTGCTCCCAAAACTACAGCTGTTGCAAGAACAACTGCACATCAGCAAATAAAAAATAAGTGTTCAAATCCTACACTCATGAGTCTTTTTACCCAGAAGACATCCATCCTGTCAAGTACAAATTCCTTGCTGTTTTCACTCTGCTTTGTGCTTATTGTCATTGCAGCTGAGCCTTTCTGTAATTCATCCCAGAACGTTCAGAAAGCTTCAGGACCCTGGGCTCCAAAAGAAGAGACAAAGACTCACCTCTGCTCCTGAGCAGCGTCTGCAGAGGCTTAGGGATGTGCAGGTACAGGTACCTCACTGAGTTCCATTTTGTATCTTAGCCTAAGTGACCAAAGGAGTTCAGTCCTGCCCTGTTACTCCATGGCTCTCAGGCTCTGGGACTGCGTTCTGCTTCTGCTGGATGGGGCTTCTGCTCGGGTCCCAGCTGGCTCAGGTCCAAGCAGGAGTAGGAGGACCCACTGTTGAGTGAAAAGTGCTCTTTGTGTGATTGATGACCCTTAATAGAGCCAGCCCTCTCACTCCCCTGGCAGCCCCACTCCAAGCAAGCACCACGGGTACCCGCTGCTGCCTCTCACATGGGAGCAGAGAGACATTGCCCGTTCAGGGATTAATTTGCCATTCAATCCCTGGAAAATGGTTGCAGCCAACAGAGCTCTGGTCTGGCTTATCTTGCACCTTCTAAAAGCAGAGGTATCTTGTTCATCAATGTATAACATCACGTGACACCCAGCCAACCACCACGGCTTTATCTGCCCTGGCAGCACCAGCCCCTTTGTGCTGCCCACCCAGCTGCAGCTTGTGTTCCCAGGCAGGTCTGCAGTGGGCTGCTGGACACCTGGGCCTGCCCACCGTGCAGCATGCTGTGCCTTTGCCAGGCTGCCATTGTGTGTGGCCGCTGGGCATGCACAGCAGGCTGGCATGTAGAAGGATGGCATCACAACCTGCAGCTCCTTTCCTCTCTCCTCAGCTGACAGCTATCAGCAAGGCACCCTCCCAGTGGTAGACCAGCAGCCCCATGCCCTTTACCCTGTTTTTTTCCCCTGGTGAAGTAGTCCTTTTAGTGCCTGGACGTCCCTGCAGGCTGTTTCCAAGGGCTTCCCACGAGGCTGGAGGGGTGCAGACACCCCAGTGGTGGATCCTGCCTTCAGACTTTTGGCCATGGAGCCCAAAAGACCCAGCTGGCTCTCAAGAAAGTCAGGGGACTTCTAGTAGATACTGGTGGGCTCCCTCTTTCTTAGCCAGCCTCCTCCCTGCATGCCCTTGCCTCCTGGGTGTGCAGCCAGCTGCACCCTCTTCATCTTTGGACAAGGTTGTCTGCAGCCCCAGATGACCCTGGTGTGGTCTCATAGTGGAAGCCCCGGGGGTGCCCCTGAGTCCTTCCCTGGCCTGCCCATGGAGCAGGGCTGGGAGCCTGCAGTGTCTGCTCAGGAACTGCTTGCTAATAGAACAGGAGACATTTGGCTTTGTTTTTCCAGCCAAACACAAGTAGCACCTACAAACTGTGGCATCCCTGGAAGCCCCTGTCTGTGCCTGTCTAGGGTCCCCTGCCCTGGTGCTGCTAACCAGG
Source organism: Haemorhous mexicanus (assembly GCF_027477595.1). Lineage (NCBI taxonomy): Eukaryota > Metazoa > Chordata > Aves > Passeriformes > Fringillidae > Haemorhous > Haemorhous mexicanus. The sequence continues at coordinate 21,818,210 of NC_082348.1, read as the reverse complement.
CCATGCACAGTGGGACACTGATGGGCCCCCCCCAAAAAGAAACAGGATGCAAAGGGGTGGCTCAGCCCTGCACTGGCTGCATGGAGATAGCACAAAGCCTCAGCTCCTTTTTGCACTGGGAAAACTAATGGAATGCCATTAAATGGTGGGTTACTGTAAAGGCCAAACCAGAAAGTGGAGACCCAAACCCCACTGATCTGAACAAAATAATTTACTTGGCCTCACTGAAGCTCTGTGCACCCCTGACATCTCTCAACCAGTGCTGTCAGCAGCTGCCTATCCCAAATAGTGCTACATCACTGCCAGCATTTAGAGGGCCTGGCTCACTGACCCTTTTATGGGTCTGGAGCAGATGGAGGGAGCAGGTAAGGAGAGGAAGGAGTGCTGTGCCTCCTATTTCTAAAGAAAGGCAAAGGTAAGATCAGCCCCAGGCCTGGCCTTGGCTGACTAGTTGTGTTTTAAATAGGTGACTGGAGTTCATCACATCAGATGCTGTTGCAAAGGAGCTGAGCTCCTGTTGAGTGTAAAAGGGGGTTGTTTATAATTTATGGGTTTTAAATGATGGGCCAAGAAAAAGTCTGGCTTGTGCCAAAGTGTATCTCTCCTCTAAATTGCTGATGCTTGTACAAACATTGTAAAAATGCCAGCAATCTTGCTAAAGTTACATTACTTCTAATAATTAGGTTATCATCATGGACGTCTATTGCATTTCAAAGAAGACACCTCTGCCAGAGTCACGGGGAAGAAAGTGAGTTTATTTACAAGAAGATTCTCCCTCACACAAGCTCCTCCTCCTCCCCCCCTGGAAACCATGGCTGCTGGCCCCGTCTCTTTTATTACATGAAAGTAATTCAGGGCAGTGGGCCTCAGTAACACCGTGGTTGTGGTCAGGGCTCCTCTGAACTCCCTACCTTCCCCAGATCTCTAAACAGCCTTTTCTTTCTTACCAGATTTAATGAAGGACTAGTAGTGTAAGTCAGGGCAGACACTGTTTGACTTACAGCCTACAGAGCACAAAGCAAAAGGGAGAAGGACACTCGGTATCCTGCAGAAATGGTGGTGCCTTGCTGTTTCACAGATAGAAGCAGGTGATGCAAAATATATTGTGTTTCAAGAACACACAAAAAACCTATATGGAGAATTTTGTTTGTGGACACACTGATTGTGGAAAGTTTTGGAAAGACAAACATATGTATATATTTATGGCATATTACAGAAGTATAAATCACAAGTGGTGTCTAGCATTACTTTTTGTGTTGTTTGTATGTTTTATTTACTCCTGGGTGGTGCTTCTAAGAAACAATTTGTGTGAAAACTTCCATAGAATACAATTTTAGGGCTTAAAAGGGTTAAAATATGTCTCCAAACAAAGAAGTTTATTCTGTTCTGTTTTGTTTACAGATCTGTAACACATATGTCCAAATTTGCTTGGTTAAAAGTGGAATTTAACAAAAGATACATTTTTCACTGTTGCACAGCATTGTTGAAATCTCACAGAGGGGAAAACAAAACCCTAAGTAATATTTTGAATCATTAGTGCTCAGCTGAACAAAAATAGCAAATGGCAAGGAAGAAAGCAGGGATGGGAAAGAAAAGAAGAATAAATTAAAGAAAACTTGTCTGTATTGACCAGGATGGGAGGTGGCAAAATATTTCTCGCAAATAGGAATGCCAGGTCTGTCATTAGAGGATGGAGTAGGAGCTGCAGTGTTTGTCAAACTGGAAAGCGATGCATCAGACGCTTTGGTGGGGAATAGAGAAGTTTGGATTAATATTTAACTCGACACTTTTAGAAAGAGACAAGAATAGTCTTCTCAGAGCGATATGTAGTGTCAGGAAGAGACTTTAATCACAGCGTTTACAAAAGAAGTATCTCTGTAAATCCAGCGAGTTCAATACAGCCGTGTAACTAGAGAGGAGGAAACACGAGGGTTCAGAGCATCGTTCCCTTTCTTTTTCCTATTTTTTTATCTTCTTGTTACTTTAATTTTTTCTTCCCCGTGTCGACTGTCCTGTTTGTGGCAGGAAGAGGTGGCGGTGCCCCCCTGCCGCGGTCAGGCCGGGTGGGACTGTCCTTGCCGGGCACCGGGAGAGCGCGGCGGCACCGCCCAGCCACTGCCCGCACCCCGCCTCAGCGTCTCCCTTCGGCTGTGTGTATCTGATTGTCAATTTTCTTTCAAAGTTTATATTTATGAAAAAAAAAAAAAAACCCACAAGAGGAAAAGCTCGGCCTTCCAAAGATGTCTAAAAATTGATTTATGGTTAGTATAAAGACAACAGTATAAAAATAACAAAGGAGGTGGCAGCTGCTGCGCAGATTGCTATGGAGACCCTAATGAAATTAGCACTATCAGAGGGTTTCTAATTTTTTTGCCTTCTAAGCTTCTAATTTCTTTCCTATTTTGGATAGCCAGAGTGTAATTTTAAAAAAATTAAAAAAAAAAAAAAAAAAAAGAAAAGAAAACAGCCCACCGAAATAATATGCGCGATACATACCCAGCCAATAAATAAATGTTAACCTCACCGAGGTTTTTATATGCAGGATTTGATCTGAAACAAGATGGCCAAGAGCCCCTCTTTGTAGATCGCCTCCTCAAAGCGGCTGCTCTTCCATCTAGAGGTGGCTTCACGCGGCCGAGCCAGCTGCCAGCCAAGCCACGGAGGCTCTCGAGTGGGGCCAGCCGATTAGAAATAAATACTTTAAAAATACTTTCAATATTTTTTTAAGTGTAACGGCTCTTTGTGTGATGCCACAGTTTGTTTTACTCTATTAATGATTTACGACTTGCTGTCTTAATTAATCCTTACATAAACTACAAACACCAGCCACTGTTACAACTGTTCAAGACTACTCTCTCAACTAGCTCAGACCGATTATACTAAATAGGTGAAATGTAAGTCACCACGGACCTGAATCCCTCTCCCGAAGTATTGGTGAAGAAACTCTACAAATACCCACATAAATACATTAAGACGAGGATAAATAATCAGTGATACAAAAAATGTCTCGCTTAAAATAATAAATACATATCATTTAGTCCAATGCGATCCTTACGTTACGGAAGAACTCATAAATTAACTTCTCTGAAATAAGCTTACGCGCGGGCGAGTTCCGACGGCTCACGACTGGTCTAAAACACCTCAGCATGACGCGCTGCTAACACTACAGCATCTCTAAGACTTACCTTCAAGTACATCATTACCAGCTTATCAGTCCCTCGGTTGGCAGTATATTGCACTGTCATGCTTAAAACAGCTCTAAGAGAAAGGCTCCTGCTCACGGACCTACTCGGGGCTGCGGAGGAAAGAAGGGAGCTGCTAAGGGAGACAAATCCACTAATACTGTTGGCACTCGAGAGCACAGTAACACTGTCCCGTCAGAAAAGTGAGGTAATGGAGAGGGGAGCGGGACCCGCTGGCCGCCGCCCCGCTACAGATGCGTGAGCTTGGGCGCCTCCTGCATCCGTCCCTGAGAGGTGTGGTGAGAGGAAAGGTCCGTGTAGGTAGGGTGGGGGTCGCAAGGTCCGTGGTGGTGGCCGCCGGGGATCTGGGCGGCGCAGCTGTAGTCCACGCTGGCGGAGGAGGGATGCTGCAGGTGCCCCAGGTTGAACATGGGCCCCGAGGCCGGCATGGAGTCCACGAAGTTGCCCCCCACGTAGACGGGGCTGCCCTGCAGGCTGGGGTTGGCGAAGCCGCCGCCGCCGCTCTGCATGGGGTGGGGGTCGTACTCCGCGCCCGCGTAGCGCTTCTGCTGCGGCAGGCAGCTGCTCAGCGGCGCCGTGTAGGCGGCCAGCCCGTACATGCTCTGCTGGGACTTGGCGAAGGAGGTGGGCGAGGGCGCGTCGTAGCTGAGGCTGTTGACGCCGGGGAGCTGGCTGGAGTAGCCGACGTGGTTTGGGCCGCTTAGAGGGGGGCTGCGGTCCGGGGACTGTCCGACGGGGGAGTGCATGATGCCTTTGGCTTTTTGGTCCTTTTTGTACTTCATCCGGCGGTTCTGGAACCAGATCTTGATCTGCCGCTCGGTGAGGTTCAGTAGGTTGGCCATCTCCACGCGGCGCGGCCGGCACAGGTAGCGGTTGAAGTGAAACTCCTTCTCCAGCTCCACCAGCTGCGCGCTGGTGTAGGCTGTTCGCACCCTCTTGGAGGCCGGCCCGGGGGGGCTCTTGTCCTCGCAGCTCTCCCCTGCGGGGAAGAGCCACAAAGAGACATTGGTTCCCCCCACGAAAGACAGCCCCCCCTCCCCCCCTTCCTCGCTGGGTCCCTCGGAAACCTGCTATAGCCTCTCGCTCTGTCGGCGCCCGGGGAGGGGGTGCAGAGGGCCCGGGGGCTGCCTCCCACTCCTCCCTGCCCGACATACACACCCTCCCGCAGCTGCCTCCCCCCAGAGACACCGGCGGCCACCCTTCCAGGCGTCCCCGGCACCCCGCCCCCAGCCTGTCCCACGTGCAGCGCCCGGCAGGGCTGGGACCCCTCAACGGGGTGGGGTGGGGGGACAAGAGGACGATGGCAGCTAGAGGAGTAACAGACAAGGCCCGGAGCCAGGGGGTTCAGCCCGAGGGACTCAGCCCTGCTCCCCGGGCGAGCAGTGGGTCGAGGCGGGGGTTTTGGGCTACCTGGGGGGGCGCAGGTGCTTTTCTGCTTGGAGTTCTGCCGGGACTCCTTCATCCAAGGAAATATCTGCTTGCTGAGGGTGGCGCTGGCCGAGCCCGAGGAGTTGGGGCCCCCCTTGGCTTTTTTCGGAGGGGGCACACTGGGAGGGGGGTTGGGCGGGGAGGAGGGCGGCAGGGCCGGGGGCTGATGCTCGCCGATCCCCGGGGGTTGACTGCCCCCGGGGCCGCCCCCGCCCGGCCGCATGCAGCTCCCGCTCAGCTCGTTGCCTTTGTGGGCCGGAGCGCGGCCGGGCGCCGAGCCCTGGACGGAGCAGGCGGAGCCGGGGTACTCGCCGTCCAGGCCGGCCTGGCTGTAGGGCTGGTGGGCCGCCCCGTAGGGGTAGGCGTCGGCCTTGCTGTAGGTGTAGCCCCCGAAGAGCCCCGCGTTGTCGTAGTAGGCGGCTTTCTGCATCCTCTGCTCTGCGATCGCCGAGGCCCGCGGCCCCCGCTCAAATAACATTGACCGCCGCCCCCCGCCTCACGTCCTCGGCCCAGGCCACTCGCAGCCACCTGGGCAGGGAAACAGCAGGGACACAAAAGAGACTTTTAGAGGGGGAAACGGGCCGGTTCCGGCACCCCCCGCCCCCCGGGACCCTCGGCCTCCCATCCAGGGGAGGGCCGGGAGACATCAAGGAAGGAGTAGGGGACCCAAAGAAGGGCCAAGGGACAAAAGGGGAGGAGCAGGGTCACCAGGCAGGAGTCAGGGCAAACCGGGCCACACCAGGGAGAGAGCAGAGTACACCCGGGAAGGACCCGAGGCACTGCAGGGAAAGAGCCACCCGAGAGCGATGGTGCCAGGGGAATGGAACACATTGGCTGGACATCCTACAGGCCACCTTTTGAAGCATTTTGAGGGATGATTCATTTGCTTTGTTTTGCCTTTGGACCGTTCCCGCTCGAGTTTGGCTGGATAGGACCCCGCGGTTGTAGGCAAGGGCTCTCAGTGAGCAACTGTGCTGGGTGGTGTCCCCAAAGACCCAGGCCCATTTCGGCCGAGAGCATCGCGCCCCCCGCCCGGCACGCGTGCGCACGGCCCTGCACGGCTGACATGATGGATGGAGCCCGGGCTGCGGCCGGGCAGAGGCAGAAAAAATCCCGTCCCCTTTGTAAACCCGCCCTTCTTCTTTCCCCGGATTCCTCCAGAGTTAAAGTATAACCGGCGCCATTCACTGCCTTTACTTTGCACTATAAAGGAAGTCGCAGGTCAGCTCCCCTATTTTAATTCTGTGATGAATTAAATTCCCTCACCCAACGTTTCTCGTCCCTTTTATTTGTACCCAGTAGAAAGAACCTGAGACATTTGAGATAATTTTTAGAGGGTTCTTTTCTTTTTTGGGCCTGCAAACTTATGGCTCTCCCCTCCCCGCCCCCCGGCTGCCGCATGAGGCTGCTCCCACCGAAAGCGCACGGTCCCCTTAGGGCAGATGTTTTGAGGCAGGGTGCTGTTACCTTTCTCCTTGCTGCTCCCAAAACTTCTCTGCACTTATTACAAGATGGAAACTGTTCTGCAATTTTGGTGGGGCTTTTTAATAGTCCCTGGTTTTTTGGTTTTTTTTTTCCTGTGGGATAGGGTTTTCTCTGACACTTTTGGTAATTTTATAAATTAGCACATACTTCACCTGACAATATAAGTCTGTAAATCAACATATCTTGAGACTTCCTTGTATTTCTGCGGAATTTAAGCCTACTAACATAGCAGAGAAAAGTAGCTAGAAATCTTTAAAAGATGTCCGACAATTATAGTTCTTCTGCCTATACTTATGCAATATTAGGAGAGTACTTCTTTCTCTCGCAAGTACCGTTGGTCCCGCCAAGTACCGTTGATCTGTTCTCTAAAATTCACCGGGAAACAGATCTCTGTAAGTCAAAATAACCTCAGCGAGCGATTCACGGCCGGTCTCGGCGGTTTATCCCGTGTCACAGACCGCCGGGGTCCTTTTCTTTCCTAAACAAAAGCTTGAGATAATCTGTGTAGCTGACAGAACGGGAACTGGTTTTCTCTCCTGGAAAATTTTTGTTTAAAAAGTCTGCAGAAATGGACGGTGGCTATAAAAATTAGTTTTAATACTATGTGATAATCTTGACGAGTCTTGGAAGTATTTTTGTCCAAATAACTCTGTCTCTCTTTTCCCACTTCTGTCATCTATATTTTCGGGACCGGTCTGGACTGAGGACTTTTGTTAGCACAACACTGCCTTAAGCGTAGGCTTTTATATGCCTTGTGAAATATAGTTCCCAAAAGAATACACAGAATCTTAAGAAAGAATATTGCTGTTAAGCTGTTAAAAGCCTTATTTCTTTTCTGAAATACCAACTGCTTGTGAACTCTGCTTGAACCTAAAAAGGAGGCTATGGGCCATAAATCACATGGACAATGCTCAACTGTTTGGTGGCTCATCTTTAGATCTTAAAAAGAGAGAGAGGGAGAGAAAGAGGGAGAGGGAGACCTATCCAGGGTTTGATTTTCCACGAGCGAAAGGCCCGGGGTGATGTTTTTATAGGTAACACCAAAGCAGGGGCTCAACACTTGGTGATTTGGCCAGAAAGAGCCTACAGGGGGAAAAAAAAAAAAAAAGAAAAAAGTGACATCCAAATGGCGAGGCCGAGCCGTGGGAGGTGGTCTTGGAGGCACCGAGGGTAGGAAACCGCAAAGTATCCATGTCTGTGTTTCAGATTTCCCTTCTTCCTCTCCAGAAAGGTTAACCTCATCTGAACTGTTAGGCGTCGCACATGATAATGGGACTTTTTGTCCTGCCACTGGTTCCAGTGCTTTTGCGGGATGCCGAGCCTCTCACGGCTCTGCCTGGAGAGCAGCTGGGAGCCCCGGCGTCCCCCCGCGCGTGTGCGCAGAGCCGGCTGGCCCAGGCTGACATCGGCCCGCCGCTGCCAGCCGCTCTCCTCCCGACACTTTCATATTAAGCAGTTCTCTACTAAAACTTCCACTACACTTAATTCTGTTTCGGATCAATATCTAATATGATACCGAATAAATAAGAGGCGGTGAGAGCGGCCAGCGAAGCGGTTATTAAAGCAGCCGGAGCTCTCAGGGTGCATATCAATGCACCTGTCATTGCGGTTGTAGCAAAATTTATGACTGCTAGCGCCGTGGCAGTAAACGCTCCGGCCAGGAATGAAAAGGAAAACACTTCCCAAGCCCCGGCACTTTCAGAAGTGCAAAGCAGCCGGCGCGTAGGAGGGAGCCCGGCAAAAGAATCCCCCGCTCGGCACGTTTCCCGGCCGCCGGCCGGGGCAGCCCTGTATATAAGGAAAGCGCTGGGGCCGCCGCCGGACCCGGCCGCAAGCAGGGCGGCTGGGCACCCACCGCTGGGGCTGCGCCCGAGCCGGGGATGTCTCGTCTTTGAGAGCCCTGGGGAGAGCGAAGGGGCCCTGCGAGAGACACGGAGCGGAGGCCGCCGTGGGGCCTCTTAGACCAGCTATGGAGCCCTCCCGGGAGCCACCCGCTCCCCGCGGCTGGGTCCAGGCCTTGGCTGCTCCCCAGCCGGGCTCGACTTCCGCGGAGCAGGGGCGGCTTTCAGCGGGGCTTTCTGCGGGCCGATCTTTAGCTGACGTGCGGGACGCTCCCGGGTGCCGGGTGCCGCCGCCGGCGGGTTCGCCCGAGCAGCTCTCCCCGCTCGGGGGCCACGGGCCGGGCTGTGCTCCCTGCGACGGGCCTGTCGCGATAGGGAAAGCGAGAGATGGATGGAAAAGGAAATTTAGAGAACTCACCAAACTTACGTTTTTTCTTGATTTTTGACTTTAACTGTGTGAGTAGGATCTTCAGGTTCCTTTGGATAATCCGTGGGCACGGACCTGCAACAGAAGTGATAACTCTCAGCGGAAACTGCTTTGTTTTGGACTTTCTTCCTTAGGACTTTGTTAATAAATGCACATCTCGTCCGCAGCCCCTCACCGTGTCTTTCCGTCCGCGTCAGATCTTTTACCAGACAAAGGGTAGATGTTTCTCTTCATTTATTAATAGAGCTTTGAGAGAGGCGGGGAGCGAACAAAAGTGCAAAATACTCCCGTTGCGGGTGGGTGCCGGGCAGGGCGGCCTGCGGCAGCCGCTCCGACGGGCCCCGCGAACCCATGCCTGCCTTCCCGAGCAGCCAGTCCAGCCAGCGCACGGGGGTAAGGGAGCACCTTTGCGGGGGAGCTGAGGGCACCTTCGAGGGTCGCAAGCGCCTCTCCCGCCGCCCGCACCCACGGCCGGCGAGGAGTTCCGCGGAAACGAAGCTAGCGCGGGTCTCTCTCCATTTCTCCCCCCAGATACTGAATAAGACCGAGAGAAAGAAAAGCGAAGAAGTCCCAGCATTGAAAATGCTCTGCTAACATTTGCGTCTCGAAATGAGTATTTTGCCTTTGTCTGTGCAATGTGTCGATTCAGGACTTTAAGAACTTAAGAGTGCTAGAAAATCCCCCACAAAGAAGCCCAGGTCATTATAAAGACGATATCTAGCCACCATAAGCCTTTGAAATGACCTTTGGCTCGTATAGCAATAACTCACCACTTAATGAACAACCAACGGAAGCGCCTCCGATAGCTCACAACACAACAGATCTTACAACTTTCCACCAAGTCTTCTCTCTCCCTAACCAAACTCAGTAGGATGCTACATTCCCCTTCCAAATCACCTTAATTTATGCTGGCAAACTGGAGTTAGGGAAGTGGAGCTTCATGATTACACATGATGCTCGCTCAGGTTCCTGGCCCAGGCCTGTCCCGGTAACGTCTTATATAATGTATTCACGTGGGCGTACGTCAACTTTAAGTGCTTTATTTTTTTAAAAGAGAATCCATTAGAAGTAGCACTTTACACGGTGTATGAAGGCAACCTAAAGTGGGTTGCACCTTAGCCCCTGAGCGGAGAGATCATAATATTGCAAACCGAGTCATTGTTAGCCGCTGTTGATTAACACGGTAAGTTTTCATTTTGTGCCTAATTAATTATCGACTTCTCATTCCTTTCCGAAGCAGCTTCTCAGCCTCACAAGCGATAGCCTTCTAGCTCTAGACATGATTTAGCCAGAGCTTGGCCAAATACCAAGATTTCCACGGCCACAGGAATAACCCCCAAAGTTTGTACTGTGGGCAAAGGAGTCTGAGCACGCTGGGGTTGTGCTCGTCTCCCAGGGCTCGGAGAAGACGTTCCCAGAGCTGAACCCAGGGAAATCTTTAGAATTATTCAGGCGTGGGACCAATATAGGTATTATTGAAATTTTAGGTGAAGTTATAAGTGAGTGCTTCCATCGAGCCAAATGAAATGCTGCTTGCAGTAATTGGATTCAGCTGACTAACTTGGCAGGCCAGCAGCTTGGAGGCATACAGCTAAGAAAAATGTTCAGTGCTTTTAACTTCTGATCGAGCAGAGCAACACGCAACAGAAAATAATAAATAAATAAATAAATAAATAAACAAACACCCTAACTTTCTCCTTCTCTCCTGGCCTCCCACCCTATTTCCTTCGGGGCACTCCGACCCCCGCCGAGGACTCGCCCGGGTGACTCGGGGAGGGCAGGGTCCGTTCCAACATTACACACGCTCTCGCTCGACAGCACAACGCTGGGCTTTACGCAGGGGCTTTACAGCAGACATAACCGAGAGTTCACCCGGGCTCCAGGCAAGCCACCAGTCAGTAGAAACAGGAGTTCCTGGGAGAGTCGGGCTAGTTGCAACAGCCCAAGCCGGAGCTGAGCTGTAAGTGCTGGCGGGGAGACTGTGTGGTCGCTTCTAGACCCCCAGTCCGCCCAGAGAGGTACCGGTCCCCCCCAGGCATCTTCCCACCGCCTTATTGATCAAACCATACAAATGCAGGGCAAGAAACTTCTCGGCAGATAAATATCAAGCCGTGCTTCAAATCGCATGTGTAACTCGAAGGCATGAGCATACTGGTAACAGCAGTACTAAAACAACTGCGGAAGGAACACAACAGCCACTAAGGAACACGAATGCGCTGCCAGGGAAAAAGGTTTGGGAAGACACTTGGCAGGAACATTTGAGAGATCCTGTGTAGGGGCTACATTGCCGATGAGCCTATTTTAAATCGTCCTTTACAAATCAACACGGCTACCCCCTGCCCGGCTAACCACGGCAACGCATTAACGTGATGCTCAATCTCACTTTGGCAATGGGAGCATCTAGCAAAGTTCACTCCCTCGTTTGTTTGCTTATTTGTAATTCCCTTCCTGAAACCGCCGAAAATTGGGGAAAGGATAGGGTTAAACGTATTCCCCTAGCTTTTGGAAATGAGTTCACTTTTTATTTAAAGAACGTAATAAAAAGAAGATACAGCTTAAGATACAGTTCAAGTAGGTGGAGACCGCTCCATACATTTGCAGCCACTATGGGCAGAGATTGCAAACAAATTCCAGACCGTCTCTGAGCAAAGGAGATAATACAGCCCCTGCGGTTAAACGTCCCATTTTGTCATGCAGTTGCTTACCTGTGTATCAATTTATCATAAACCTGGGTTCCTCACTTTTCAGGATCTGTGCTTGCAGTTCTTAGAACATATCCTTCACCCTTTGTCTGCAGACAATACTCTCCTAAACCTGATCTTGCGGTTTTACAAATATTTCCATACACCAGAATTCCCGATAGAACGAAAACAGGCTCAGGCTCAACTACCAATAAAAGAGAGCGAGTGGAAATCGGAATTTGTTGGGCTTTAAAAAAAAAAAATCAACACACAACCCTTTAGCCATCAGCCTCCTGGAACCAACGACAGCAATTGGCCGGCTCTTGTTTTGTTTTGGTTTTAAATCGTGCGGCCATTGATGAATTTTGGGGGCGAGCAGGAGAAATCCCTTTATAATCAGAAATATAGGCACTGCCTTAAAATACAGGCATATTGGCCCACGTGATCGCAGAGCAGCGCGCCGGGGCCGAGGCTGGCGCGCTCCCCGCGCCCCCGCGCAGCGGGGCTGCCGCGCCGGGCCCCGTGGGGCGGGCGGCCCCCGCGCCCTGCGCGCCCGCCCGCGCTGCCCAGCCCGCGCCCGCTCCGCGCCGCTCCGCACCGCGGCCCCCGCACTTACGCGCCCCGCGGGGCTGGCGGAGCGGGGGAAAAAGGTGAATTCCGCGGGATGATCCCAGCGCGCAGAAATTCCCAGAGGAGACAGAGGAGGTATTTGGAACCAGCTGCGGCCGGGAGCCTGCGCCGGGGGCAGCTCCGCAGCAACGCTGCTCTGGCGGACAGGCGCCGGGGCCCACTGGCGTGCGCGACTTTTTCCTTTCTCCTTCTCCGGACCGGGAAGATGCGGGGCAGCGGGGACTACCCCTGTCTGGAGGCTAAACAAGCGCTGGGGTGAAAAACCCTCCCGACATTTGTGCGTGTGTGTGTCTGCCCTGAGCCTGCCTCCCTGCTCTGTGTGTATGAAGAGACATGGAGTAAACCCTGTGTATATCTGTCATGTGTGCCCACAAAGCTCCCCAACAATACCAGTTAGGCAAAAGAAAAAAATATATATATGTATTAGCTTCTCTGTTTGATTTTTTGTAACATATCTGTAGCTATAAATACACCACACCTAATCTAACATCTGCTATGATTTCATTACCATCCAAAGCATGGGGATGTGACAGTAACGTATTACCTTACAATACTAACCGTAAGTGCATTGCAACATTTATCTAAATTACATTGCTTTTCCTGACTTTGCAAACCAGTTATAAAAAGATTGGAGTCCGGTGATGGAAACATAAGTTCAATGTAAATTATTGTGTATGGCTTCGGATTTATAATCCTATATTTCTTCGAAATGATGCACTTAAATCTCGCCTCAAGTAAGAGGTAATGGTTCTTTATATCCTTTTCAGTCGGCCATATATTTTGGTGTCTGGGTAGTTTTGCCGAGCCCCCCGCGCTCGCGTGTCTGTGTGTACATACAGAACCCCTACACGCACAGCGTGTTCTGCATACTTGTGTACATGCACACAAAGCCGAACATAATTCTGGCCGCTGTTTAGACATTTTGGATGACGGAGAGGTCTTTAGCTTCCTACACAAAAGTGAGAGGGGAAAAGCTGGACACGAGCAAAGAACACGAAGAGGATTCAGAAGAAAATGCCTTTTTGGAGGGCAGTTCGGAACCCCCTGGAGAAAGCCTCACAGCCCTTTGGTGTCTTTTCAGAGTCTAGAGAAAAAGAAAAAGAAAAAGAAAAAGAAAAAGAAAGAGAAAAAGAAAAAGAAAAAGAAAAAGAAAGAGAAAAAGAAAAAGAAAAAGAAAAAGAAAAAGAAAAAGAAAAAGAAAAAGAAAAAGAAAAAGAAAAAGAAAAAGAAAAAGAAAAAGAAAAAGAAAAAGAAAAAGAAACGGGGAAAAATAGAAAGAAAAAGAAAACACAGGCAAATTTAACGTGAAAATGGGGGACGGCTGAAAGAAAGGAGCACCTTTTCCACCAACGCCAGAATTAAGATATCGTAAAGGGGACTGAAAAAGTATTAAGGAACTGTTAATCCTTTGGCTGGTGGGACTCCAGCTTTGCGCGAATTTGTCTCCAGTAAAGGATCTAAGACTTCTTCAATCGGAGCATATGTTCATAGAGCAATAAAACAGAAAGATTTACAGTCTCCGCCCGCCCCCCAGCAGCCTCGCACCCTTTCAGGAATTACTTATGATGATTTATAACAACAACTCCGGCAATTGTCAAACTGATAAAATAGCCCGGGCTATATGCGAGAATAAACGCTCTTATGAAAGGGTTGCGATTTATGTTCAGGTCCATTTTACTGCGTGTCTTGGTGGAGTTTGGTTTCTTTCCCGGCCCAATAGGATAATATAAAACTTCATTGATAAAAATGTAGGAGTTCTCGTGAAGTAGCGAATCTGTTCCTTAGTCACTACCACAGCACATAAACATTTGTCATTTTTGAATAATTGAATTAATGTGTTATTGTTTGAATGTATAATTCATAACATAGGAAACTTTGTCTCTGTCCTGCCACCGAAACGGAAGCAATAAAAAGCAACAATCTAGGGGTTTTAGAAATTACTCCAGCAAGGGATAATAAAGAATATCCTGTTTGCAGGAGGCATTTCCAGCTGACTGGGATTTCACAGGCAAATCTCAGACTCGTCCTTATTCTATGGAGTTTATAGAGAGTAGCTTTGTATAAAAACAAAAATGCTATTTTTCCCCAGTCCGAGCTATTGATCGGGGACTTGCAAGCCGGCATGCCCGCTCCGGGGGCTGAATGCGGCCGGGCTCCCCTGCAGCCCCGCGCCGGGGCTCGGGCTGCCGGGGCAGGAGCGGAGGGGCAGCGGGGCCGGAGCCGGCCTTTGTGCGGGCGGCGGGGGAAGGCGCGCCCGGCCCTGGCTCCGGCCCCGCTGTCAAAGACCCACGGCAAAATTTACAACCCCGCTTGCGAGGGAGCCGAGGGCCTTTCTCCGCCGCTGGGACCGGGCAGCGGCTGCCCTGACAGCCGCATTGTTCCCTCCGCGGCGCTCCGCGCCTCCCCGCGCAGGCAGCCGCGGCCGAGCCGGCGCTCCGGGAGGCGGTGTGGCCATCAGCCTCCCTGCTCCGCGGCGCTCCGCGGCGCTCCGCGCTCGTCCTCCTTCCCCCGCTCCCTGGGAAGCAAAGGTCATCGCTTGCGCCCGGTCCGGTTCCCGGCCGCTGCCGCGCTGGAAATCAGGAAGCAGCGTGCCCTATTTGTCAAGTGTTTGACAGCTGAGTTCATTAAGGCTTAAATAAGGAGGAATAAAAGTAAAAAATATTTACGTACCGGGCGTCTCTTTTTCAGCAGCTACCCGAGAGCTAGGTGTGCAGGGAGAGGGACGGCACCCTTTGTATATTATATTCTTGGGATCTCTTCAGTTTTCAAGTCTGATAGAGTCCTTTGCTTGGCAGATTAATGACGACTCCGTGTTTCTTAAGGGACGTGCTGAATTAATTATTTCGCAAATCACGTGGTCAGGACTTGTAGAAATCTATTCTTATCATCTTCCTTGCACTTTGAAATTCTGCCTGTTATGACTGTTCCTAGCAAGATTATTTTGGTCTCTAGGCTTGGGGGGAAGGAGGAAAAAAAAAAAAAAAAAAAAGGAAAAAAGAATCAGGGGAAAGGGCTAACAAACATGGCCGTTGGAAGCGGTGTGGCTGTGCACCGAGAGGTCCCTATTTACTGTACTGTACAGTGAGTGGGGTTTGCTATTGACTCTGCCTTTCCTCTTCATTCTTACCTTAACGACTAGTGGTGATATAATATACAGAACTGTATTGATGTATCGGGAGTAACAGGAGGAGCCATTAAACAGCAGAGAGAGAAAGTATAACCACAAGATATGCCTCGATATTTAAACTTAGCGAGTGTGTGCTTAGAAAGGCAACCCCAGCCTCCCCTGGGCGCTCTTGGGCAGTAAGGGCACATGGTTTCTGCCGGGCACCCTGCTCCCTGCCCGGCCTGAGCCAGAGACTGTATTTTTGGACTCGTGCCTTGACCACGCTCCAGGAGAGGACAAGCCCTCCCTGACAAGTACTTATGACAAAAATAGTGCAATCGACTTCTCCTGGCTGTGTTATCGTCTGAGACACTTACGCTGGGAAGAAAAAACAAAAAATGCTTGCCATAGGTGCGTGGTAAAGTTTAAAGTCTCCAAGTTGTGTTTTCTTGTGATCTTTCTTTTGTATCCGCTGTCAAAGTGAGAGTTACTGCTCAGGAAAAACTGCTCTCTGCATTGCAATTTCGAATTTCCATTTCTTTATTTAATTGATTCTTTCTAGGACTCACCTAAAAGACACACATCTGTGTGGGCATCGAGGTGACTTCAGGTGTGGCTCCTTGCCTCCTACCACACATGCAGAAATCCAGGAGTCATTCTAGGAGGGCTTGTTAAATGCAAAGCAGCAGCAAATGGATGACAGGCACTTTTAACTGCAGCCCAAAAGTAAATATAGACTCCAGCTTGGCCTAGAGTCACACCATTATGGCTGAGGCAAACAGCAAACCTGTTCAAAGGGACATTTGGAAGGATGCTATGCAGAGTCACTCATCTTTTAACACTGTAATGATGGGAGGGAGCAGCATTTTCACAGAAGAGAGACCCACCTTGTAAGGACTGATTGTTCAAGGTACAAACCAGAATCTATTTCGCTACACCTTTTATTATTTCAGAAGTATGTGGAGGGCTTACATCAAAACTACAGGCGACAGTTAGTATAAATAACGCTTTAATCAATGGCAGCAAAACATCAGCAAAGTCTATAAAAAGCATCACACTTTAACAGAGATGAGAGTAGCGCTGGACAATGCGACCGCTTAACAAAGGCTCCAATTCACAACGTTTACCCGTGATAAACAAAAATAATCAACTCCCCTTCATACAAAAAATAACTTTGGAGGAGGGTTACAACCATTGGGAAAAAGAAAAATAAAAAATCACAACTCAGGTTCGTTTTGCATGGGAGATGACCAGTGGGTGCTGCTGGTCACTATTACAGACATTCCCGACCGTTCAGAGCAATGGCAGCTGGAAACTATTTCTGTTTGGTGCTGTCTGCCTCCACTCCACATATTCTCCTGTCTTACGGTGCAATCACACCTATGTAAACCTATAGCGCTCCAGCCTCGCTCAAAGGGGACGTGCAAACAGGGTTGTAAGAGCTGTGCCTGCCGAAGCCAACACTCGTCCTGGAGTTATTAACATTTCAAAAGACAATGAGACAAATTCTGCTCGCAGCTACATGCCTGTTTGACTTCAGTGGGCGGGGGAAGGAAATCTGGGAGCAGAAGTTGGTCCTTTAACTTCGGGAGCCATCTCGGTTGATTAGAAGCACAAAGCAAGGATTTGCTTATCCAAGGGCAGTATTTTCCAGGACTGTACCACAGATGCCAAAGTTGGTAGCTCTCTCTCGAATAACACTTTTGCCCTGCTCGCAGCCAACTTATCGGACTTTAGGAAAACAGCAGGGGTCCGGGAGGAGGATTTTCAAGAGTAGCTAGAGGGATTTTACTTCCCCACACCCCTTTTTCTTCTTTATTTTAATAGCTACGTATGAAGAGCAAAAGGATGGCTTTGAGCAGCTCTGGAGAGGAAAGGCCACTACTGCAGGAACCTGGTGTAACAAAACTTGAAAACTTGTCTCAGGAATTCCCTCCTCAAGCGTTGCTGCTAGCTGCTCTCCATGCTAGAGAAAGGGAAGGGTAGTTTGGGTCCAAAAGGTTAAGGGTTTAGAGGTCACTCTTCCCGGCTGAAATACAACTAATCGAATAGAAAATTTGTCCTCTGGGTGAACCTGTTCCTGCAATTTAGCCGAACTTCAGTAAAATACCTTTTCAGCTTCTCAACGTGAAGGCGTCAGAAAAAAGACGTCTTTACTATGTATGAACTCGGTGCTTTTTGTCATAGAAACAATGATGCGAATAATGCGGGAATATCCATCTTTAATATCACGACGTGGAGATATTCAAGTATTGCCATGTGCAAGTCTGAGAACTGGGCTAACCCTAAGGAAGAACAAAGAGTTTTCTCCAGGCTCTAAAACAAAAGACCAAGTCTTAAAGACACTTTGCGGACTTCAAGGGATGAGAAAAGGGCAGAAATTAACTGCTGGCCACAGTTAACGTTGCCGAATACACTCTTGTTGAAAAGCTCGCCTTTTATTTTCGAATTAATTCAAGCCCATTTTGGCCAGCGTTTTCCCGAGCGAGCCCAGAGAGCCGTGAGTTCTCAGTGGGAAGCATCCAGCCTGGAGAAGGGCACGTTAACTCACCCCCTGCTCTTTCCACCTCCCTTCAGTGTTTGCTGAGTTTCCTTCTTCACCACTTTTCTCTTTAATAAAGGGATCACCTCGTTACAATTTTGGCTCTGTGGTCCCTTTCCTAGGCTGCCCTGAGGGTACAGGAGATAAGGGCTGAGCTTTAAAACGGCCTGAGCAGAGGTGTAAGTGGCTCAGGGAGCTGGTTTGGTTTGGTAGTTACAGAGCACTAAAACTTTGGCAACCAGCAGTCAGGGACAAATTCGTGGGTATTAGACCAGCTCTGCTCCCATCCAAGCCTTTCATCTTTCCTGAAAGCAACTTGCTGAGATTTCCAGCCATTGCAGTCATGTGTCATGGTTTGCTTAAAAAAAAAAAATCACTGTTCTAAAAAAAAAAAAAAAAAAAAAAAAAAAAAAAAAAAGCAACAAAAATCCCCACCAAAACCAGAAACCAGGAAAACCCCACCAAAAAAAAAAAAAAACAAACCCCTACCCAATCTTAAAAAAACCACCCAAACCTAAAAACTAAACAAACCAAAGCCATAAAAACGCAATATAAACCCAAAACAAAACAAATCAGCAACTCACATAGACTATGTCTCTTTAGCAGAAAAGAAATTTAAAATCTGGTTGAAAGAATGTGTTCAGCTTTCAGCTTTGAATGGCTCAGTTTATATCAGAAACTACAATAATTTTTCAGTCTGAGTTGCTGTTGTTTTTTGTGGGGTTGTTTTTTTGTGGTCTCGCCTCTTTCTTTTTCCTTTTTTTCTTTCCATTTTTAAATGAGGTATCGATGGTTTAAAGCACAGCGCTGAACAGAGCAGACTTTGGAAACAGATTTCAAGCCTGTTAGCTCTGGATGGCACACGGTAAGAAGCAGGGACACTTTTCCTATTCACGAAGATGGAAATTTAAAAACAAGGGTGGGGGGGGAACAAGAAAGTTGTGTACGTTCAAGACAAGTAAACATTACATATGTGTTGATGAGACTGGGAGGGAAAAATACTGTATTTCAGCTCCCCTTCCTCGTTTTTGGTTTGACTATTTTTCTTTTTGTCTTCATTCTTCTATGCAACAAATAAATAAATACACTAACATTACCAGAACATAAAATAACCCGTTTTCACTTCATTTCTATGCACACTTTCTGAGACGTTATGGAAATGAGCAAGAATTTTCATTACACCGAGAAAGGTAAAGCAGCACGAAAAAAAAAAGTTCACAATTACTAGTCTTTATGTCCGAATAAAAGACTATGCTATGAATTTCCTGTCCTCAACTTGCCCAAAATACATTCTCCCGAAATTGCATGGGATAAAAAGACAATTAAAAGTATAAATCCCAGAATAAAGCATCCAATCTTCACTTCCGAATTCAAAACTGAAACACAGGACAGTTTCATTTTCAATGATTTATTATTTTTTAAGGACAGAAGGTCTCATTTAATATTTTCCCAATTCCCACTGCCTGCATGATGGTTTGTTTGTTTGGTTTTTCCTCTCTCTTTCTTTCCCTTTTTTTTTTTTTTTTGTTTTGTTTTGTTTTCCTTTTTTAGGTTGTGCTAGCAGAGGCAAATAAAATAAAGTCCAAAGTAGCGTCATTTTGTCTCCTTTGTACAACAGTACCTTAAAGAAAGATGACAGTTTCTGGTGTCCTTAGCTGCTACATGCAGGTTCTGCTTGGGCAGTGTCAGTTATGTACAGTACTGGTCAGAAGCGAAGGATGAAATGGAAAATTTCACCTCTTCTACAAAGTTGTCAAGTCAGTCTGATGGTCCTTGGAACCAGTTTGTAAATGGGGGTTTGAACCAGAGGAAGAAGATCTGCCCTTCGTGTTGGGCAGTTTGTGATCTTTTTTCCACTTCATTCTTCTGTTCTGAAACCAGATCTTGATCTGGCGCTCAGAGAGACACAAAGTGTGGGCTATCTCGATACGGCGGCGCCTGGTCAGGTACCTGTTAAAATGAAATTCTTTTTCCAGTTCTAGGACTTGCTGTCTGGTGTAAGCTGTGCGGGAGCGTTTAGGTTCCCCTCCGTTGTAATTGGGATTCACTGGGAAAAAAATACGGAGAACTTTTACAAAGCTAATCTTGACTTGCCGGTCCGACTTTACAAAAGAAAACCTTACGAGCTGCGAGCATGTGGCCGAGCTGGATTCGTCCCAGTTGCTTACAATGGCCGGGCCGCTTTCCCCCCTCGTTTGAGGCAGGCACTATACGGGCACACTACGGGCAGCTAGGTAGGCTGGGAGCCTCTAGAAGGCTCCTAAAATGGAGTTTTATCCTGCACGGCAAAGCCCCGCATGGCCAACGGCCTATTTCCTCAGCAATAAAAATTTATGGCGAGTGTAATTGGCCACCTCGGCTTAAAAAGCTCGCCCACGAGCCTGGCAGGGACTCGGCAGAGCGCCGCTGAGGACGATCGGAAGCAGGGTAGAAGAGCAAAGTAAGAAGAGGATCCTTACCCGAGTTAACATGGACTTTCTTCATCCAGGGATAAACTACTGCCGGCTGCTTAACTGCGGAGCCGTTTGGGGGTTTGAGGGCCGGCTGCTGGCTGCAGGCTCGCGAGTTGGACATTGGAGGCGGTGGACAATGCTCTGCTGGGCCGGGGAAGTGGCTCGCCGGGCCGGATTGCTCCTGTCCGTGACCCCGCGGCTGCCCGGCAGAGCCCTGGGCATTGCTACAGCTAAAGGGCTGCTCGCTGTAGTTTGACCGTGGGTAGAGTCCCTGGTGCTGGAAATCAGCGCCCTGCGAGGCACTGTAGTACTCGGCCCCCTGCTCGCCTAAGTAGCTATTCTGCAAATATTCCTCGCAAGGAGGAAATTTGGGATCCACATACTTAGAGTTCACCATATACGAACTCATGGCCATTAATTTCTGAAGGTAGAAAATACTAATTTTTCTCGTGTTGTCTTTTTTTCCCCTGCCATAGAGCCCTCCTACTTGCTGTCAACTGAATAAAGTTAGGCGGGCATGTGACCGGCCCGGCCAATGGGGAGCCGAGCGCCCACCGCCGCATTTCCCCGCATTTCCAGCGATTCCACTCAATAACATCCCTCTAACCGAATGACCCCCCTCTCCGGCGGGCCGCACCCGCAAACCAGGTACCGGAGGTGTAGGGGTACCCCGGGGCGGCGGCCGCTGCCCTGCCCACAGCCTTTTGTCTGAGCTGGCTTCCCCCAGCCCCCGGGGATGCTGCCCTGCCGTCTGAGCTACTAGCCAGGATGGCCACCGGGGCTTGGTACCTCGCTTTAAATAAAATAAGAAAAAGAATCGAAAGGAATATACAGAGCGATGAGCTGAAGCGAGGTTAAAAGGGAAGGAACTGATAAGCAGGCGAGGAAAAGAAAAGCCATCAAAGAAGAGGGTAATATGATGTACAATAGATCTGTCCTGTCTTTGTCTAGCAGAGGTCATCCAAAAGTTACCAGAATTTAGTTCTGCTGAATAAAATTAGGCAATCAGTAACTTCTCATTCACTTTCGAGCCTCAAAATATACGCGTGCATACGTATGCGTGCCCAGACGCAAACGCCAACGTATATTTGTAAATCTATACATGTACGTAAATAAAATCATACAGATGGCAAGAAAGAGTTCACTTTTAACCACTAAAGTTCAATCAATTGAACTGGAGACGTCATTTAATTAGGTTAAAAATATCACGGGTTTAATGAGATAAATTCGGTCTTCATTCATCAATATCATTCCTGGAGCACAAGTAAATACATTCCAGCGAGGCGAATGCTGCTTTTGCTGCTGTCGTAAATATTTTGATGCGATCTGGACCCTTGACAGGGAAATTTTGCTAACGTCTGGCATATCTAGCTAATTTATGAGTATCTTATAAAAGACTCATTCACTGATTGGTAGATAATATCTTTTTTTTTTTTTTTTCCCCCAGAAATTTTGTAACTTCTGGTGGATTTAACTGTTTAAATTCACAGATTGTCAGTGAGAGTTAGGACTGAACGACAACCAAAGTTTTAAGAAACGTCCTAAAACCTAGCGAATAGGAGCGAGGCAGCAAAACTTTTATAATTTCTGACTGTTCAGCACGCACATGCCTCTTGATTCCGCCAGTATTTTAACTTCTAACCATCTGCAGAAAGGTGAAGTTTTTGCATCGACCATATATTCCCCTAGAATCGAATCTGTGACTATATGAATATCACACAAATTCGGTTCTACAGGGTATATATAGACAACGTAATAACATTCTGTTTTCATCTACAATATAGCAGGTCTCTGCAATTCTCTTAGTCTCTCACTGTCTTCTGAGGAATGCAAACTATTCTGCTGGGACTCAGTTCTGAAATACAGGTTTGCAGGAAGGTGGGATTTCAGGAAAGATTCACGCTTGTTATTATTGCTGCAATAGAGCTATACGACCCTCCACCAATTCATAGCGACGAATTTCGCCTACCAAATTCTCAGAAAGACCTGCCGCTTTCTTTAAATTCTCTGCCACTTACGCCCTCGCTCTGGAAAATGGACGTGGTCAGTCAAATTGCGCTATTTAGAATAATAATGGTTGAAGTAATTTAGTAAGGAGTCTTTAAATATTTAGGCTAACACCAATCTGAAAAGATTCTCCATAATTAGAAATTCCCCCAAAATAAAAAAGAATTTCTGAAAAATCGAAACAGAAGCAAAACAGCCGACAACAGAAACAGCAGTTGGTGAAAAAGATGAGATTAAAAGCTGGAGTTAGTTGCTCTCGGGAAAAAGAGAGTTTCCAAATTTACCTTCATCCTATTATGCTGGTCTAGCTATTATCCCCGCGATCTGCCTGCGAGCCTTAGCCTCGCACCCTCCCAGGTTTTCCCTGCCGTAGCGTTTATGGTGAAGGGCAGGGCGAGAGGTCAGCCGAAATCATTTACAAACATATCACAAAGTTTCATTATTTTTACTTTGTCGACAGCGGCACACAGGAGTACAAAAGTTCATGAATTGTGTCTGACCCAGCTCCTCACTGCTGTCCTGCGGTCAACCTCTTCTCCTTCCACTATTTAAAACAGGCACCATAAGGACAAATAATGGTGCGGGTGTGATACATCCAACCACTGCGGAGGGCAGATTTGGGGGTGTTGCGCTTATCCGAGCGATGTGTACCGGGTTGCTTGGCTGCCTCCAGCTCCCAAGTGCCTGAGCTGGGAGATGCTATTTTCAAACGTCTGCTTTCTGACCACTGCGGCGGTGCCTCCTTCACAGCAAGTGCAACTCAAAACGACTTTATATCCTTAATCTCTCCCCGGATTCTTCAAATCCCTACCCAGCCATTTTCAGCATCTCTCCCCGCTTTCCCATCCTTTCTCTGGGGGGAGAGGGGATACCCCCCCCGCCCTCGCGGGGGTTGTTTAGCACCCGGCTGAACTGGCAGGGTAACTCCCCTCCGCCCCCCAAAGAGAGCTATCGTTTGGGGCAGCCCCCGGGAGCGGACAAGCCCGCCTAGGGCTGCCCAGGGAGCAGAGACGGAGCTGGGGAAGCAGCAGCTCCCCGTTCTGCTTAATACTACACATTTTCATATTTGTTAGACGCTGTGACCTGCGTTTCACCTTATTGCACGACTTGCTCAGACAGGTCAAAGCCAAAGAGTTATTGATGAACAAAAGCGTTATATATTCACCTCCTGTTCAACTGCCCATACAAAATACTTTTGATCCATCAGGCTTTTTGTATTCTGGTTCATAATCAGTATGCTAAATGTACGTTGGCAGAAAACAAGTAATCCATACATTTAGGGCCGACCCTGTAATAAAATGCCAAGGGCGTCTACGTAGCACAGGACTGAGCTGTGGGGGAAGGAAAGTTACCTATGGAACACAATTAAAATTGCAACGCTGAAGGCGATTCTTTAGTTCGTATTTATAGGACTCGAAAACCAATATTGCAACGGAAGACAAAAAGACCGGGAGAAGCTTGGCACATATAGTGAAATAGATTATTTATCAGGAAACAGGGAGAGGAAGCGGGGAAATGCAAACAAACACACACCAAACACTCCTCTCCTTCACATGCTCCGGGTCAGAGCCGGGCTGGCAGAAACGGGAAGGGCGATGTACAACCTAATGAATCTCCAAATACCGCAGTCTTTCTCTCCCTCTTTGAGAGACAAGCCGGTCTCAGCCTGGAGGACCAGGACCAAAGCACCCAGCTCCTCACTGGAGCCAGAAAGGTTCAGCAGCAGTTCCTGATGCACACTGATCTTCCGCCCTCCCCTCCGTCCCCCTGGCGCAGCTCAGGCAGGACCATCTGGGATGCGAAAACCCCTACAGTAGGACTGCCCTCCTAAACTCTGATACCCATTCTATTCCGTGCCTTCACAGCATTTAAATCCACGTTAGAGTCTCCCTTGCCCCGAGACCTCTCGCACCAGCAGATCAGTTCTACTGCCCGCAGAAGCGGGCTGCAGCTGGGCTGCCCCGGCTTGCCAGCGCTGACCGCCCCCAGCCCCTGCCGCCTCTTTCACCCAGCCACCCGCCTGTGCCAAACCAGGGGAACATCAGAAAGCAGGCACAGCTCTGCTTGGGATTCCGCCTGGAGAAAAGAGTGGGAGTAGCCAAGGTTATGAGGTGCTGGGATACAACGTGATCCGTCTGGATTCTGCACAGGGAGGCGCTGTACAGTCCCGCCGAGTTAAAATGGAAACGCTGCTAATTGCTTTGGAGTGCTTAAAAGCAGGACGACACCTGTACAGCCCTGTAATAAACCCCCGGGAGACTGCACCTCTGCTTTTAATGCTAGCCAGGATTATGACATGGTACCACAAACTGACTCCACAAGAACCTTCACATGCTGACATAGTCCTTTCTCTTTTCTTCCTTTTTCCTTTTTTTTTTCTTTTTTTTTTTGGGGGGGGGGGAGGGGTGGTGGGGGAGGAGAAGGAAGAAATATTCATCAGGAATCATAGTTTGGGGGTTTTTTAGGTCTGAAGTGAAGAACCAGGATTTTCAAATAACGCAAACTCTACAAGAAATAAAAGGTTACTTACTGTGGATGTTCTTCCATACTGCAGAACCTGTTGCAATAAAAACGTTTGTTACTGTTGTATTCCATATACGGGTGATATTTCTGGAGAACAATTACAAACCACGTTTGATAGATGAAGGCAGAGAGGAGCTGGTGGTAAATCCTGCAAGCAGAGGAGTGGTGGGATGGAAGCCCCTTCCAAATGAGGACCACGTTGCATTCAGGCAGTTTTTTATGAATACACGCTTTCCCTGTGCCTGGGGTGTGATCTTTCACTTTTAATATTCATAATCTAAATTTTATACGGGATAATTTCTAAAGAAATGAAGAGCCAGACCTCCCTCTTTCACTAATGGAAAAGAATAACAAAGGCCTTTTTTTTTGTTCTGTGGGAATCCAGTCACATTCAGATCACCTTTGCCAAACCATCACCCAAAAAATACGCCATGTACCATTATATCCATGCTAAACACAGAAAGACCTGCAATTTTATCAGAATAAATATCGGATTACTCCAAAATAGCTCTCTTTTAGGATCACCTAATTAACCTCTCAGTAACCACGAGACATGCGCCTTTGTTTGCATTATAGAAGGATAGATTTGACTTCAACTTTCCTTCAAATATTTTATTAAATATATTCAAAGATCACATAAGGGAAACAAACCCACACGTTTAGTCTAATTCTCCTGAAACGCATCGTATATTTAAAAGTAAATACTACAGGGGGGTTCTTTTCTGTAAGCGATTTTTCATCTCCTGTATTGCCTTCCTACGATATCTTGGCGAGTTATTGTATTAAACACGGAGCAATTGCCTCCGTATCAATAGTTCACTGCACAGAGCTCCCCAAGACCTTTCTTGTTAATTTAATTATTTCTTTTTTTTTTTTTTTTTTTAAGTTCTGCCCACTCTAGGTAACGTTCATAGCCTGTGAGGAGAGCGGATTAATATCAGCATTTTGGCACTAAGCACCCCCTTACGAAGCCTTTCCTTTTATCTTCAATTTTTATTAAAATAAATTTAAATGGTTTTTATTTAAAAATAAATAAATAAATAAATAAATAAACCTTATCTCCATTGAAGAAATGCCATTAAATTCAGAAATCTCAGCCAGAGCGCGGCCGGCTCAGCCCGGCGCAGCCGCGGCCACCTGAGGGTACCTGCCCGTTCCCCAGCGGAGCCGTGCTGCCGTGCCGGGGCTGCCGCCCCGCTCCCAGCGAGTGCCCGGGGGCCGGGAGCCCGAGCGCGGCGGCGGAGGGAGGCGGATAGCGGACTTACTGTGCGCTCCCCCCGCGGCCTGCGGGACCCGGGAGCAGAGGTGCCTGCGCGGTCGCATTCCGCCGACGGTTCCCCGCTAACACTTTGCCGATTACTGCTTCCAGGAACGAAAGCATCTGCACTTGTATGCTCTTAAACTAATTTATGGTGGGAATTATATTTTGGCTTGTCAACTCTCAAGCCATAAAACAAAGTTTATTGGAATCACGTGCTTCTAAATAGCCACTCAGGACTTATCTCTGTGGAACCATAAATAACCTTCAGCTTTAAACTTTTATTCGCTAAATAAAGGTTCTCTGAATCTGCCCTATAAAACGGGACCGGGTCGAAATAGCGGGGATGGGTGGAAGCTCAGCTGCATGGCGTTAGGCCGGCCTTCTTGAGGAGCGTGTTTTAGGAAAAGCTGCAAAGGGGACTGAGCGCTCCCAAAGTGCTCTTGGGAAAGGAGCCGGGCGTGTTTTCTGTGGATACCCGTTCAAACCTTTCTTTAAAGCTCTTGGGGTACAAGGAAGCCCATCTTTAGGAGGAAAGAAAAAAAATCCCACCAAAACAAAACAAAACAAAACAAAAAAAAAAAATCCAACCCAAACCAACTGAAAGATGGAACCTTTTCTCCCTTCCCTGGGTATTTATGGCATTTTGGTGAGGCTCCCCTGCAAAATGGCTTTGAGTCATTCATCTCAAAACTTGGGAGAGCTGTGCCAGGGGCTGCAGGTTCGCCGGGCACCCGAGGGACCTTTGTAAGTGACCAAACTGCTGCCAACAGTGAGTGCACAGGGCTTCGGAAAGGGAGAAAGTGTGAAGCCTGCCACAATGAGATCTTTGAGGACTGGAAGTTTAAGGATGGTTATAAAGCAATAAAAGAGCCCTGGTGTGAAGGGAGCGGGGTGTGAGTTCGCAAATGAGAATTTCAAGGAGCCCGAGCACAGGAAGTCAAATGTCCCTGGCAGTCACACAGCATGAAGAAACTCGGGCATCAGCTCCCAATCTATCATGGCTAAGATGGGGACGTTGGAGCGGCCAGCAGCTCCTGGTGCATCCCAGGAAGGGTTCGTGCCTTTGCCAGAGGGCGGGGAGCTGTGTCAGCCCCGCCGGGGACCGGCCGCCTGCAGAGGGGACACGGCCACTCGCCCGGCCCGCGGGTGAGAGTGCGCCTCCGCCCGGGGGCTCAGCTCTGAAGAACGAGCAAAATGCAATTCCTTGCTGGCTGGTGGCACCAACTGAGTGGTGCCTGTTTAACACTAGAGTCTGCTCTTACTTCTTATGAAGTCGCCCAAAAGGGCTAGATCAATTCTCACTATATTTTTTAGATGGCTCAGTCACAGCTCCTTCAGACAACAAGAGGCATCCCAAGATCCTTCCCTGCTCCTTCTTTGCCACCCAGAGTGGCTTTGCATTCCACTATTTTTCTTGCTCTTTGCAAGCCCTTACTCACACAGCATTGCCTTCATGGTTTTTTAGTGGTCTAAGTTGTGGAAGAGCCCTTTCCCTCTCCCCTGCCCAGGACAGCTGGCAGGGACAGTGCACAAGGTGGCATTTCAGACACAGTGCAAGGTCTGAGAAGCTTTATCAGGCCCAGGGGCTCCAACCAGCCATCCCAGAAAGAGCAGTGGGCTGCCTTGCATGGGGCTGACTGCAGGGTCTCTTTCAGCTGGTGCACTGCCTGTGCTCCCAGTCCTGGGCAGGCAGAGGGACAAGCTCCCCAGAGCTCCCTGAGGCCTGCTTAGGCACCTGGGCCTGGCCACAGTGGGCCCTGGATCAGGCTTTGTGGTAGCCTCCAGCTACCCTCCTCCTCAAACACATCATCCTCACCGGCTTCTGGAAGAAGGGCTTCAGCAGCAGGCAGCTGCAGGGAACCAAAGTGCCCATACCTGGAGAGGGGCACACAGAAAAGGCTGTGTGCTGGGACATGAGGGGTAGTAGGGTGTAATGAGAAAGTGCAATAAAATGTGGGGAAAATATTTTGGGAGAAGAACTAGGATGCAGAGTCGAGTGTGTTTGCCCCAGGCCTGGCACTGAGTGCTGGGTATGGCAAAGGTCAGGCCCCGGGCAGCAGGGCCCAGGGGTGGGCTCCAGGCCCTGTGCAGTACTGAGAAACATCACATCCCTCCCTCAGTGTCTGTGATGGCTTCTTGGCCGTCTTGGCCTGTCTCGTGGGCAAGAGAAGGCCGTAGTTTGGAGATGAGAGTCTGCCTGGCATGTGCAGGAGGAGAGGAGCCATGGAGAGGCAGGTGGCATGGCAGTCAGGCTGCAGAAGTGACAGCCCCTGGCAAATGGGATGGCCCAGGCTGGGCATGTGCTTCAGATACACGTGTCCAGGACATGGGGCTGTGAAAGATGAGGCTGTGAGATGCTGAGGAGCTGATGATTGAGATACTGTTCTCTCTCATTTAAGGACAAGACGAATGTTTCAGTAACTGAGTAATTCTAGCCATGAGATTTTTGAAGTGGGAGCTAGAATGATTTTCGCATTTCCTATTCTAAAGTGCAGATGTGAAATTTGACTTTGAAGCTCTGGCCAGTTCATTCTCTAGGCTTTTATGCAAGTTTTCATATTTGGGGCTGATGATCTGGAGACAGATAAGAGGTGTAATGACATAACACAGTAACAATTGGTTTCCCTCTGGTAATTGTGATAAAGAGGTTGGGGGAATAGAATCACATGTGCATGCCGCCATCACTCTCAGTGCGACTTGACAGACACGACGACTGGCATCCTACCCCGAGGACCACACTGCCAGAAAATTAGAGACTCCACCTCTGACTTTGAAGACCTACTAAGCACCTTGATAGCGTCCAACGCATTTTGCCCCTCCGCTTTTATCATAACCCCGACTTTTCAACAGTCACCTCGTTGTCCATGCCCTCGCAGAGCAGGATGTGGGCATGCAAAGTCCCCTGCCTGCAGCACCCTATGCCCGCAGGCAGATCCGGTGGCACCAGAGGCCTGGAGCGGGCAGGGCGGCGTCGAGCCGCGCCTCAACATCAAACGGGGGCAGCGGCGGCGACACCTCGGGTCCGCGGGGGAAGAGGGCGAGGAGTACGGGGCAGGGAGGGGAGGCCGGGGGCCGTGGGAGCGTCTCGCCGGGGTAGGCACTGCCCGTGGGGGTGGGTGCCGCCAGGGTCGAGTCCGGGCACGGCTGGGGAAGGTGAAGCCTGCAGGCAACAGGTGAGGCGGAGGCAGGGAACTCTGCCGGGCCCCGGCTTGCAGGAGGCAAGGGAGGGTGTGCGGGGGCCGGGGGCTCTGCCCGCGGGAGGGGAGCCGGCGGGAAGGAGGGTGTTCTGGCACCCGCATCAAAGGAACAGGGAGGGAAGAGGCGGGTGCCCGACATCAAAGAGCGGGCTGGTGACCGGGAGGGCAGCGGGGCACACGAGGGGAGCCCCGCGGCACGGCGGGTTAGGCAGGGAGAGCGAGGGCGAGCACCGGGGCGCTCCGGGGTCTGCGGACCCGGGTGAGACGGGAAATCGCGGAGCTGGAGAGAGTGGCACAACCGGGTCGCGGCTTGAGATGCCCGAGGAGGGCGGTGGAGCCCCGCCCATGTCCCCCGCCCGCCCCGGTGGGCCCCTGCCGCGGGCTGGCGGGCGGAAGGGTACGGGTCCCGAGGCTGGCGGCGGGGCTGTGGGCCCCTCGCCCCGCGGAGGGGAGAGTGGCCAGGCTTGTCCTACAGCGCCTTCTCCTGGAAGAGGCCGTGGAGACATAAGGGCTGGTGGCTGCGGCCGGGGCCTGTCGCGCCCCCGGCGGTCGCTCCACGGCCCGGCCCGTCGGCCCTGAGGGCGGGAGCCGCGGGCAGGTGACCGCGTCCCGGTCCGTCGGGGCGTGCGCCCACACGCGGACAGATGCGGCGGAGCCAGGCCACGACGGCGGGGCCGGCGGGCGGCTGAGGTGACCCCCGCCGCCCTGCACTCTCGCAGGCTCCAGCTCGGATGGCTACGGGCGTGGGGCACTGGGTAGGCACTGCGGGCTGCCTCCCCTTCCCGCCGCACCCTCCCCCGCGGGTGATGGGAGGCGAGCGCTGAGCATGGGCAGAGCCTGCTGCCGCTGAATGCAGTTTTATTGCCTCTTGTATCTCGCAGAGACCCTTCCCCTGCGCCCCGCCCGGCCTCCGCGACCTGCTGCAATGTTTATTGCGCCTCATCTTTTCCTTTCGCTTCCTGTTTTTTCCTTTCCCGCTCCAGCAGCATTGAGTGCCGCACTGCAGTAGAGCAGTAAATACCTTTAACAGCTGCCTGCCAACCGAGGGGTGAAATACCGTCTTTGTTCGGGTTTCTTTTTCTGTCCCAAGCGCACATAAAACACTTCGTGGGAATCATATTTTTGGGGGGAACGAGAAAATGAATGGGCGGGATTTTCAGTTCTTAAGAACGCAAAACCATCGTGCCTATCTTCGCCTAGTCTTATCGGGTTTCCCGGGCCCGCAGTTCACAACGCGTCCCCTCCTTGCACCAAAGCCCTGCCAGAGTGGGGGAATAGAGGCTGCACTGCTCTTCCAGACAACCTGCAGCAGCTAAGCGGGAGCCAACCTGACTTCCCGAATGGCAGCGGGTGCCAGCGGTACCCCGGGACTGTCAGGGACAGTGGGCTGCCGCTTCCTGCCAGCTGCTTTGTGATGGTGTTTTTATACTGCCCGTGCGTCAGTAAAGGGTGCACTGGGGATCGGCTGTTTCCTTTTAACACACACACAGAGGGGAAAAAAAAGAAAAAAGAAAAGGAAAGAAAAAAGAAAAAAGAAAAAGTAAAAAGAAAAAAGAAAAAAAGAAAAAAAGATGATGAGTCAAATTCTGTCAAACACATCAGGAAACAAAGCAAGTGCGAGAAGTTTGACTGCGAATCTTGTACTCCAAAAATTTCAGCACACCAACACATCTATACTCATACCATGTTTTATAGGTGCATAAATAGATATAAAAATACAGTCCTCGTATGTGCCATATATATATAAACATGTACATATAAATATATATATATGTACCATATATATAAAGGCGTATTTATTTGCCATGAGTACTTACAATTCCATAGGTATGTTTAAGAACATGAACCTATGTGTACTTGAAGGTTAATAATAAATAAATAAATAAATAAATAAATAAATAAATAAATAAATAAATACATCTGATAAGGAAAAGAATAAGAGCAAAAGCAAGCCAGGAAGGAAGCCATTTAGAAAAAAGCCGAATTCCCACATGAACCAGTGGAATCATAAATGCATGTGTGTATCCGTATGTGTCAGCAGATGGACCCGCAGACACACACATACACACTAGAATTCGTTAGAACATCCTGCTTTTGTTTTCTTCTTTTTCCCCAGGCTACGAATAATTTCAAAACAACTCAAGGACGAGATTTTCCGAAGTTTTTGGAGAGATTTATAGTCAAGAAGCTATAATTATTATGTCACCTAGGAGGGATTCTGAGAGTGAAACCTAACGCAGCGCATATTTTCCACGTTACTCTTGAAGACTGTTGCTATTTTGAAAACGATTAGTCCCAAATAATCCCCAAGTCCTGCAGGAGCGCAGGGCGGCCGGCTAGTGCAAACAGGCAGAGCGTGGGGGATAGGGATCTATCTTACTGCTTACTGTAGCGGGGCTCGGGCTTAGCAGGCTGCGGGGTGCTCGGGGGTGGATTAAAGAACAATTTCTTCTGTGGGTTCAAAATACGTACTCGGGGCATGACTGGCACCTTTCCACTCTCACTGTGTATTGTGCGGTCCGGCGTTCTGCTTTGCCGTTAATTAACTGGCTGCTTTCGGGGTAAATGGCTAGAGGGTAAATTCCTGCAGTGCAATAGCACGGTGCACTGCAACCACCGAGCATCGATGTGAACGCTAAATACCAAACGGCGGCTTTTCCACCGTGCACTAACAGTTTGAAAATGAAGATGGAATGAGTAAAGCATATATACGTTCACAACAACGTACTCCCAAAGAATATGTGCTCTGCAGAGAGAAGTGGATGTGTGGATACGATAAATATGTATGAAATAAGTAAGGTGAATATGGATTCATATACATATATGGGTAACGCAGGAATAGTTAACTATTCTATCTCCTTGACGCATTTTTAAATAAACCCAAGGATTTGTTGTTGAGTTTATTTCCGAGAGCTTGTCCTCCATCTAGCCCCCGATGATTTCCACGTGGGTAGTAGCCGTACTGCGGGCGTGCGTTCCTGGCCGTGTCTCCGCACAGCCGCCCCCGCGTTTCGGCTGCCGACCCCGGCCCGTGCGCTGCCCACCGAGCAGCTCGGAGCCGCAGCCCTGGCTCCGCGCTGCAGCGGGACAAGGATGTGGGAAAAAGCCCCTGCGGGGCAGGCGAGGGCTGCCGGGACTGGCCCCGGGCACAGCCCCTGGTTCGACCGGCTCGGAGGAGCCGCCCCGCGTCCTCCGCCCCCGCGGGAGCACTGACCCCAATTCTCCTGCGAAAACACCTGTTAGGCTTTAAAGTTACTCGACTGCCCTTCCGCCATGGGGGAACCAACCTAGAGCATCACCACAGCACTCTTCAGGCTGGCAGGGCGAAAAAAGTATCCCAAAAGCAGAGGGCCTTATATCGGAAGAACCCCCCGGCAGGCGAGGCACTGCGCCCCAGCCTTCCGCCCCTCACCGCGGAACACCAAGACATTGTGGCCCGCGGCGCGTTTTCCGTGAGAGACGGCGCGCAACAGCCGCTATCACTCTGCGGCATGCCCACAACCACTATTAATAATAATACCACCACCGATAATTACAATAGCAATAACAACAACAGCAATCATAGCGGTAGTAATAGCAATACTAAATGGAAGAAGAAGGGTTTTCGAGGGACAGGTGATGAAGAGGGGCAGGAGGACAGGGGAGCCGGTGCCGTGCCGCATATCGCGGAGTACCGGCGACCAGCCCGAGGGGAGCTGAGTGCTTACCAGTTCGCGGCATTGCCCGCCTGCGGAGAAGCCCTGGAGGGTCGCTGTAATCCATTTTGCACCCGTGTAGCAATCCGTGTGCCGGAGGAGATAGCGGCAGCGGGGGCATCGAACGGTGGGAGAAGACCCAGGGGCTGCAGGCGGCGCGGTGGCGGGCGCGGGTCTCCGCGCATCCCTCCGTGGGCGCGGGAGAGGAGGCGGCGCGGGGCCGGGGAAGTGTCAGTGCAGCGGCGGCGGGACCGGCCGAGGGTTTGGGGGAGCGGGGCACAAACATGAGGGCGACTGCCATACACCTCAGCCTAGACAAAGGTTAGAAAAAGAGGGGCTGAGGCTCTCTGAAGGCAGAATGCGGGGGGAAATTCGCCAGGGAAATCAGGAAAAGGCCATGAAAGCGCTCGCTGCCTGCACATGACCAGCCGCAGCCAATGACGAGCCCAAATAGGTCATAAAAAGGTCTATTACCAAGTTGTAAATTTTCTTCAAACAAAAAGGAATTTACTGCAATTCCTTGCGGATTTTGCACATACTGCTTCCCAGCGCCATGTTTCTTTCGCCTGCGCGCAGCGCTTTTACTGAGGCTTTGGTCCCGCCTGCCCTCGGCCTGCGCGCCACGGGCGCGGTGGCGGAGCCCCGCGAGCACGGTCGGGGTGCGGGAGATCCGCGCGGGCCGCGGAGAGAGGGGCAAGCGGTCGCGGAACCGCATAAAGAGGGGTAGGGCATTGTGCCGAAGGATCCGTTTCTTGCCAAACGAAAGGGGGCTTAACCCGCATCCCCACCCTCTTCCCCCACCCCTCCCCACCGCTCCGCCGGGCACTAAAAGAAACCACATCTGCTTTAGCGCCCACTACTGAAGCGGAAGCCGTCGCCGACATAAAAATGGTCCGAGCCTCTTCCCCACCCCGCAGTGTGCGGTTCCCGCAGGTTGCGCCGGGCACTGTCACCGCGCCCAGTGCAGGCTGCCTCCGCCCCCGATAAAACATTCCCGGGGCACCCACAGGGAAAATCCGATTCCTAGAAAGTATTCTAAAAAAACTTAAAATGGGCCTGTGTCCACTAGAAGTACTCGGCTCGGAGACGGAGTAGTGTGGATGTTTCTTGCTCAAGTTTTGTTTCAGGGAATAGGCAGAGCCCTCAATCCGTGACCTCCGTACCGGTTGTAACTGCTAAAAAAAGTAAACACGCCTAAAGATCGAGGTTGGATCTTTTTAACGCTGCTTCAGGCGGTTGCACACCTACACCTTTGAATATTGCCTCGGCGGAGGCTATGGCAACTCTCGCGGTGTCTCTGCGGTACCCACTGCTGCGCTGAGCTGCTCCTCAAGGGAACGGAGAAATTCCGAGGAAACCAAAGGCGCGGTACATCCACTCTGCGGCCGTCTCGGGCTGCCTCTCGCCGCCGCTCCCGCCACAACCCGCGCAGCTACGGCTTTTCCTTGCCAAAAGTCCGATGGCTCCGGTTTTACAGGGGACTCGGTGGCCGCCTGGGTCAATTCCTGACTCCGTTATCTTTTTTCTTAACAAGTTTCCAAGTGAGACCGAGGGAGAGATTCAGATGCCAGGCTATGGGGGTAAATGCCTTAACAACTACAGCCATGTTTTGTTATTCTTAATGAGTAAGACAGGGGCGATTCCAGTTACCACTAGGCCTTCGCCAATTATGCGGGCTCAGGGAAGTCAGTTTTTGCCTGCGTGGCTGCGTTCCCAGTCGGTCCTAGGAGAGCAACGCAACGGAAACTTCTTCAGGAATATTTTAATTTTATTCTTTGTCTGATAATTAAAAGCAACTACAGCAGCAGCGCAGCAGCTCTTTTCCGGACAAACACTAGCCTAAGGAGTGCTCCGCTGGTGTGCGAAGGTCCTCGACGTGCCTTCGCCTCGCGGGCAGCCCGGGATGGCAGCGGGCGGCACCAGCACGGCTTTCCCACAGCAGGGCCGCCGGAACCGTGTTGAGTCCAGCCTCCGCCGCCAGCGCAGCAAAAGCGAGAGGCTTTTCCTGCCCGAACACCAAATATGTCGGTGCCACTAGCACGAGTATTGTTTTGAAAAGCCAGGGGATTTTGCGCGTCGGGCCACCGGGTTACTTTAAACGCACAGCTACCAGCCCCACATCCTCCCTTGACACCTACGGATACCTGTGTATTTATGCAAATCCATGGGGCAAAAGTGTTTATTTCACTGCTTTGTTGCAGCTTCCCCTTGTTTACAACCTTTAGCCAACTAGGCGATTGAAATAAAACCAAGAACAATAGCTCCGCTCGCTCGTGCCTCCCTCCAGAGCTGGCGCTTTTCAGCAGTGGAAACGTGCCTGCCTCGATGATGGGGAGCGGGGAAGAGGAAGGGAAACGAAATGAACCAAACCCGCCCCACAAGTCCCATCCCCGTGGACGGCGGTTCTCGCCGCGCCGGGTGCGTTCCCGGGAGCGAAGCGATGGGTGCGATAGAAGGGCCCAGCGGCGGGCGGGCAGAGCGGCGGGCAGCAGCTCCTCGGGAACCGGGCTTTGATTTTCCCAGCAAGGCCTCGGCTCAGCCCCGGCCTCGTCGGAATCACGCTCGTTTCTGGGCAGAAAATAGAATTATATATGGTGTTTGTCGCAGTTTCTGGCGCGTCCATTCGATTTCCTTCACGGAGCCATTACTCAGGGGAGCGTCAGCCGGTAGGAAAAAAAATGACGCAAAAATCTTGGTAGAGATTTATACCTCATCCCTCGACCCTCTGCCTGCTACTCCTAAAAAGGACTGCTTTCGGCCGTCCTGTTTGATACCGGGGGACCCTGCCGGGAACGGGAGCAAGAGGAGGGAGGGGAGAGAGAAATTAAATTGTTTTGTTAATCAGAGCAGACCTTTCCTCCCGTGGTTGCGGGAACCGTGAGGCAGGCTCTATCCTCACCAGCTGCGGCCTCCGCTGGGAAACGCATCATATGATAATATTTAGGTGCAGAAATCTCTTCCTCTCGGTCTACGCATGGTTTGGGACTCCTAAGAATTACAGCCCTCGAGAAACCCCCACGCAAGGTCTCAAAAGCTTTGTATTTCCCTGCTTGTCAGCCATCCTCGGGGGAGGCTGGGCCCGTTTTGGCCGTGGTTTGCTTGGAGCAGCCCTTGGGGATGGCGTGAGGCCGGAACGCTCTCCGGGCTCTCTCCCTGCAGCCGGGCTGGCAGCAAATGCTCCGTAGGGCAGGGCCGTGGCTGCCGGCAGCTCTCTCCTGCAGGGCCGGGGCGCAGCCCGGGGTGCGCGGCAGGAGCAGGCGGGAGCAGGGCCCAGGCACGCACCGGGGCCGGCCCGCAGCCTGCGCTCCGCTCGCAGGTGAGGCCGCGGTCCCCGCTGGCCGCTGCTTGGACCGCGGCTCCTCAGCCCTCGGGGCAGGGAGCAAAAAGCAGTTTTTATACACGATGTCCCATTCCCAGACCCCGCAGAAACACCCAGCATTGGAGGAGAGACGGGGGACACTCTGAAGGTTTCTTGAGGAGTAGATTACAAAAGGAATATAGAGATGTCCATACATTTGATAATTGAATAAATTCAGTTTATTTTAATCAAATATTATAGAAGAAGGTTAAATATATTCCTATGATATTTTCTTCAAGATTATTAAATTTACTTAATTTATTCAATATAAGATAAGAACAAGAATTAAAATAGTACAAGTGCACTTGTCTTGATTAATAAAGCATTGTTAAATGTCTTACTTATTAATATTTATCATTAGGAAGTTTATGTCGTTTCCCACAATCACCGTCTTTTAAGATTGCAAATATATATATATATATATATATATGTATATAATTAGAAATTTATTGCTAGAAACTCTGTATCAAATTTGAAAAAAAAAAAAGTAGAGGAAATGTTAAATCTAGAGATCGTTCTGGATACGCTAATAAACAAAATAAAAGCACAAACAAGTGAAGCACCCGAAGCAGGGAAATGTCAAACGGAGGGACATGGGGTCACTCGTCCCACGACAAGATCACGTAGAGGTGTGGATGAGCCGAGATGTCGGGCTTTAGCCCTGCTTATTTTTGATTGACTCTCACAAAGACATTTGGGGGGAAAATTAATTCGTCTGGCCTTCAGCTCTGTCTTCTTCCAGATCATGTGCTTCCTTTTTGGCCTCCCCTTCCTTTCCCTCTTGTCTGGAAGCGGGGAATTTGTCCTTGTTGTTCTCTTTTTTCCATTTCATCCTCCTGTTCTGAAACCAGATCTTTACCTGCCTCTCGGTGAGTCCTAGTGCGTGGGACACCTCGATCCTTCTCTTCCTGGTCAGATAGGGGTTAAATAGGAACTCCTTTTCCAGCTCTAGAGTCTGGAATCGACTGTATGTTTGTCTTCCTCTCCTCCTACCCGGCGCTGCTGTTTAAAACAAAAACACAGGGGTTTGGAGGTTGCTGTGGCCGTTCAAAAGAAGGCGCAGGCAGGCAGCGAGGACTCCGGTCCCTCCGGAATCCCTCGAGAGAAGCCCCACGGAACCGCAGGGAGAGAAAGCAGAGGGCACAGAGGAGTCTAGAGCTTTACACTTGAGTGAGAGGAGCACAGCGATAGTAAATGCACGAAGCGCCTCGGCTGTCCTTCTGCATAGGATGTTGCGGGGTCACTTTATCATCTTGTATACCACCCCCTTCCCGACCCCGCACCCTTCCCGTTCAGGCAGCGGCGACGGGAGACAGGCGAGCGTGTCAGCTGCGCCTCAGAGTCCGAGAGGCGTCTCAAAGGCTACTCTTGGGTTGGTAGCTGCCTGCTGCAGAGGTTTCTGCTTGCTCGCTGCATCTCTTTATTATCGCAAGCCACCGCGGTGATAGGAATCGAGGTGAGAGAGGTAGGGAGTGGGGGAGACAGAGGCAGGGAGCGAGAGTCAGCGAGAAAGAAGCAGGAGGAGGAAAAGAAAGTTTCAAACTCAGACGTGAGATGGAAGCAAATTTTTGACTGCGTCCAACCTTGTGGTCTCATCCAGGGAAACATTTGAGCAGGAGACGAGCTCTGATTTAAGTGGTCTGGTTCCTCGCCAATATTAGCACTGGACGATTTACAGTCAGGATATTGTACCAGCTCGGCCTCTTGCTGTGTCGTAAAAATCTGCTGTCTCTGTAAGTTATCGTATCCGTAAAATTTAGCGGGCTCCCCGTGACAGGTAACCCCGCTGCAGGGGGCAGGAGGCGGAGGCGCGGCGGGGGGAGGAGGAGGCGGCTGGTAGGCGGCCGTGGGGCTCCCCCCGGCCGGGTGGTAAAAGTCCGGGGCCGCGCCGCCGCCGCCCCCCGCCCCGCCGGGCGCGGGGTGCGGGAAGCCCGCGGCGGCCGCGCCGTTCCCGTAGAGCAGAGCGGCGGCGGCGGCGGCGGCGGCAGCGGCGTGTCGGCCGCTCACCTCGGGTGCGAAGTGACAGTCGTAGTACGGGGAATTGATGGCTTCCCCCGCCGCCGCCGCTGCGGCCGCCGCCACCTTGTACTTGGAGTACAGCGGGTTGACAAAGTAGGAGCTCATCGGGGAGGGGGCAGCGGCGGGCGGGGGCACGGGGCGCTGCTCACGCCGCCGCCGCCGCCGCCGCCGCCGCCTGTGCCTCTACGCCGCGCTCATGCCGCCGCCGCCGCCGCTGGCCCGTGCGCTCCCCGCTCCTGCTCTCCGTGTATGTGGTGACCAGGACTGGATTATAATCGCTCCCAAAATGACCTGCCTCACTGCTTTTACTATTTCCTATTAGGCACACAGCAGCCCGCGCACGCACACACACACACACACACACACGCTCATGAGCTCAGGGGGGACTTTTGGCTTCAGTTTACATGTGCCGCTCCTCGGGCAAGAAAAAAACTCGGCCCAGCCCTGCCCGGATCCACCCCGGCCCCGGCACCCCCGCTCCCCCCTCCGGTGTGCGCTCGCTAGGAGCCGCTGAAACCCCCGCCGCGCAGGGGCGAGGCGGCCGCGCAGATCCCGCGCGATAACCGCGGGCGCGCTGCCCGGGGCGACGCCGCCCGGCTCACCCGGGCTGTACTGCCCGGAGCGCGGCCTGCACCGCCGGCCGGCAAGGGCAGAGCCCCTCACAGGGAGCCGATGCCCACCGCAGGGTCTCCGGGGTGCAGGCGAAGACAGTGGGGTTCCCGTAGGGCGGCGGCGTGCGGCGGCAGGGCCCCCTTGCCAACCGGCCCTCCGGGTCATTTCCTTCCAGGCGAGCAGATCGCTGGGAAATGAGATGCACATTTACCCTTGACGCCTTGCACGCATGGCTGAGGCTCCAGGTTAATTGATACTTAATGGAAATCATGCCTATGAATATACTTTCCATCATTTCACCCTTGGTGGACGTCATTACCGAGGCAAAGAGAGGGGGGTGTGGGGGGGAAATAAAAATGTGTGGGTGAACGGTTAGCACCGCTCGGGGACTCGGTCCGAAATAAGTGAGCCCTGTTCTCCGGGAGGAAGGAAGGAAGGAAAGCGCTGCCCAGCGGGCTCGGCGCTGCCCCCGCTCGGGCCGGCCATTCCCGCTGGCCCCCGTGCCCCAAGAAACGTGGTCTCCAGTCCTCTCTTTCCCGCTTCGTCCTGCAGTGGGAATCAGATTTTTGGAGAGACACCTTCAGGAGCTCGAGTCCGCCCTATTTCGGAGAGAGACGAAAAATGTAGGTGAAATATAACACAGGCCCAACCAGAGCCACGTGTGACCGTCTGATGCGAATTGACAAAAAAATCCTTGTGGTTACATAAAAGGCATCTCAGGCTTCTTCCCCATCACACCCTGTTCTTCCACTACCCCCCCTGCCTCCAGGCAGATTAATTCGCTTTGTCTCGCTGACCAGCCCGGCTGCCCCGCATGTGAGCACCCCGACGGGCCCTGTGCCCGCAATGACACCCTTACCCGGGCAGGGGCCCCGCGGCCCGGGGCGCACGGCTTTAGGAACTCGCGGAGGCTTAGGGACCCCCGTGCAGCCCAAGGAAAGGCGGGGGAGGAGGCGGGAAAGGCTCGGGCACACGCACACGCACTCTGACACGGACAGACAGCAGCAAAAGCCCTTCGCCAGACAGCACAGGAAAGCAGGAGGCCGGGCCTGGCAGGGGCTGAGCGGCAGCATAGAGACGCTGCCTCACCCTGCGGAGGGGCACAGAGGGGCAGTGGCTGCTTCCCGCATCCCCGCCAGACACCCCCACCCCTCCTCCTGCGCACCCCTCCGGGGCGTTGGTTCCGCGGGGCAGCGCCGTCCCCGCGGGGCTGCGGTGCCCGCGGCGGACCCGCGGTGCCCGGGCCGCGGGCGCGCAGAGCGGGGCGCGGCGGCCGCGCAAGGGTGGAGCGCGGGCGCCCTCTGGCGGTGCGCTGCGGCAGCGGCAGGCAGCGCCCCCGCTCCGCGCCGCCCGCGCCGCCCGCGGCCCCTCGGCCCCGCCGGCCGCTGCTCGCCAGAAACGCGAACTGCGGAACACCGGCCGGGCCAGTGTGACCGACTCTTCCTTTGCTTTCCGGTTTGGCGTTGGGTTTCTTCCTTTTTTCTTCCTTTTTCTTTCTTTTTTACTTTTTTTTTCTTCCCCCCCCCCCCCCCTTAAGTTTACAGTGCCATTTTCTTTTAGCACGTTTCTGTGACCCTCTTTTATTTTTTTGCCAGCGCTATAATTAACTGCATACAAAGAATGCGCCTCGTTTACACATGGCAGCCAGGAAAGACGCCTGAGCTTTGAAGACGACTGCTATCGCGTTTTCGATCATGTTTCCCCGCATATTACACCATGAAATCTCCATGTGTGGTAGTTTCAGAGTTATACGTTTTTGTATTGAAGATGTTATTTTGCTTGCCCGCGCTTTTATGTATTTATGGATTGATTTATGTAAACAAAAGTAAAGATGAATCTTTGTTCACCCCCTCCTTCATCACACATGCCTGTGAATTATTCGGTATAATGCGTGTGCACGAGACTGTGCATATGTGGAAACATATATTAACACAACCAACGGGTAGGAATTAAATTATTCTGTTTGACACTAAAAGTAATTTCCGTAGATGAACTGCGTTTCATCGATCGAGATGTTTAGTTTCCTTTCTGCCATTTTGAAATGAATGCACGCAATATCAAAAACAGGTAAACAAAAGGAAAAAATATACGAGGTAAAGTGTGTCAATCTGCCTGATATAAAATGTTAAAAAGATCGTGTGGGCTTGGTGAAAATTTCTTAACAGAGCCTCTGATGGGATCAACACAGTGCAGTCTTGTGTACAAGGATATTGTTTATGTGTTGTTACAGATCACACACCCCCCACCCCCCCACCCCCCCTCCCCCGCCATGGGTATTTGCGAAAATATTGAGGCTGGCATCATAGGATTCATTGCAACAGAATATCCAATAAAATACATTTCAACAAATAAGTGGACTTCGTAAAATCTCTGTTTCGTGACCTTCAGGTCCTTTTTGAGTCTGTTGCCTTGGCCCAATGCTGACATATTGAAATTTATAGTCCAAGGTTTTAAGACCTAGTTTGTCTGCATTTTTTTGCCTTTTTTCCCCCCTAACAAACACAAACATCAAAATAAGGTGCTTTCAAAGAAAAGTGCCATAGCATATCGTAAACTCATTAGGTCCAGACGTCTAGCCATCTCAATGGTTTTATTATACCACGGTTCTTCCTGTTTTAAAAGAATTATAGGTATCTTCTCGACAATGGATGGGAAGCAATGCAACACCTTTTCCTGGCGGTGCATGCTTTTGCTTTCTTTTTTTCTTTTTTTCTTTTTTTTTTTATTCACAGAGGTAAAAAACATTAAACACCAGGTCTCTCAGCTCTCCCCTTAATCTTGAATTAACCGAACTGCTCGTAAATATTTACGGGTCCTTCATTTTAATGGTTGCTCTTTAAACAAAGCATTTTTTACAATGAACTTCATCTCAATTATCTTGATAAAGTCATGTGTGTTTATAAATGCAGAAGGCATGAGGCGCGTTGCTAAATGAGCCCTCGCCAACAAAGCCGAACGTTTGGCAGCAGCCGCGTCCCCCCCAGAGCTTCCAGCCTCCCACTTACAGAAAGCGGAGGTTAAAAGCGACCCAGTAGGGAAAAAAAACAGGAATAAACCCCATGTTCAACCGAATAGGCATCATTGTGTTTCCTTGGCTCCTGAGGACTGGTGTGGAAGTATTTCCTGGCCGACCCCAAGGGATCGCTGGTGTTTGTAAGAGCGCTGGTACCTGAGGCCCGGGCACGGCGCGGCGGGCGCACCTACCCGGCCCCTCCGCGCTGACCTGCGGCGGCAGATGTGGCTCAGGGAGGCGGGGGAAGGTGCCGGAGGTGCTGCAGGCCGGCAGCTCGGCCGGCCTTTCCCGCCGCCCCGGCCCGGCCCGGCCGCGCTGGGCCCGCGGGAGCTGCGCGGGGCTGCGCGGCGGGGCCGGCGGCGCGGGGCGCATCGCGAGGGGCGCACAGATTTCTGCTCTCACCGCAGCGCTGTCGTTCGGTCACGGCAGACTTTATTGTGTAATAAGTGACAACAATTACAACAGGTCCGTGGCTGGAGACACGGAGCGGTTAATGAATACAACAGGCACCGCGGGCAGGGACGGCAGCTACCGGGGCACCGGCAGGCGCTAGGCCTATGGCGAGCGGCTCCGAGGGCGAGACAACCTCCTAACAGTGCACTAAAGGGGGGGGAAGTAGCTCGTGGCCTCTCTGTGGCATCTATTGCGAAGGATTCAGACCTAGAAAGCAGAAGTTTGGGGAAAGATTTCTTCTTAGTAGGTCGTGGACAGCACAGCAACCCCCACTGATTTAAGCGGCTGTAATTTAATATGTATTTTATTACCGTAATTATAATTAATTTCCTTACCTTTATTTTGGCAAAATAACTATCTAGTCTACATCACTTTTAAGAAACATGTCAAACATTTAACATCAGATAGAGTTCCCAAAGCTAACGTGCACTCACAATATTGTCATCTAAATGGTCTGGGAAGGAGGAGGGGAGTATCAAGAGACTGAAAAACACGTTGTCGAGCAAGACAAAATTTCCGGAAATACCTGACACAGACCACGTTTCACTTCTACCAAAGGAAAAAAAAAAAAAAAAAACAAAAGAAAAGAAAAAGAAAAAAGAAAAAAAAATCACGATTGATTTAAAATCCCTGGGGTGGAGTGGCGCAGGAGGAGGAGGAATGTATGGGGGGGCTAAGGGTGCAGAGAAAGAATAAAACCAAACTAAAAAAAAAAAAAAAAAAAAAAAAAAAAAAAAAGACAAACCAAACCCCAAAAAAACCCCCACACAACCAAACAAAAACAAGCAGCCACAACCCAAAAAAAAAAAAAACCTCAACAACCAAAACCCCACAGTGCCCCGATAAAAATCCAAACTCAAAACTAAATCAATAGTCTCCAACTACGTTTCCACCCCAGCGTTAGTCTCCTTTATTGCCTTTCTCCTTGTTCATCTTTTTCATTTTCATTCTTCTGTTCTGAAACCAGATTTTGACCTGTCTCTCTGTGAGGTTTAAAA
Organism: Haemorhous mexicanus; assembly: GCF_027477595.1. NCBI lineage: Eukaryota > Metazoa > Chordata > Aves > Passeriformes > Fringillidae > Haemorhous > Haemorhous mexicanus. The sequence continues at coordinate 21,775,278 of NC_082348.1, read as the reverse complement.
TCCTAGCTACTTCGTAACGGCGGTCTCGGGTGAGGTACATGTTAAACAGAAATTCCTTTTCCAGTTCCAGAGTTTGATACTTTGTGTAGGGACAACGCTTTTTCCTCGTTGAACGAGCGTGGATCCAGTTTGCTGCAGGGTTATCTGGAAGAAGGGAGGTATATAGGGAACGGGGAGGGGGGGGAGAGAAAGGTCGTTAAATTAATTTAACGAAGGATGGACTGTTTTCACAACTTTGGAGGAATTATCATAAAAGCCTTAATGCCCCAGTCTGTTTACTGTACAAATGATGTCTTGATGGTAGGTGGTTATGTGGAGTCTTTTATGGGTGCTTGTTGCTGCTTGCGCTGGGGTAGGCGTCTAGACGTTTTTATAGGTTAGTAAAACTATCAGTTTTGCACATTCGAGCCTTACAGGTTTCGGCAATAAATCAAAGGGGCAATTTCTTTCTTTCTTTCTCTCTCTCTCGCTTTCTTCCTTCCTTCCTTCCTTGCTTGCTTCCTTTCTTACTTTCCTTCCTTCCTTCTCTCCTCCTCTCTTTTTTTCTTTCTTTCTTTTTCTCCCTCTCTCTCTCTCTGCCGCTATTCCTCTCTATCTCCCCCACTCCCCATTTTGTTTTGAATGTCTTTTTCTTTTATTTTCTTTTTCTTGCCTGTCTTTCTTTCTTCCTTTTTTTTTTTTTTTTTGGGGGGGGGGCAGGGGATTTTTTTTTGTTTTTTTTACTTACTTGGGTCAAGTTGCTGCTGCTTCTCCTCTTTCAGATCGCTGCTCGGGCTGGGGTTGTGGCTGCAGGCGGCGGGGTCCTTGGAGCTGCCGGCAGGCGCTTTCTCCCGGGACTCCTGGAGGAAGGAGCTGCACGTGTACTCGGGCACACCGATCCCCTGGGACTCCCGAGACGAGGAGCATTCAGTCCTTTTGGAGGAGGAGGAAGAGGAGGAGGAAGACGAGGAGGTGGCTGCTCCCGTCTCCGGCTTTATCCCATAGTGGCGCCCGTTGGAGGAGCCGGAGCTGGACGCGGAGCCGCCGCTGCTGCTGCCTCCGCTGCCGCTGCCGCCGCCGCCGCCGCCCGGGAAGCCCGGGAAGGGCTCGATCCAGGAGCGCACGTAGCGGCCAGCGTCGGCTGCCCCTAAGTGGGGCTGGTGCATGTAGGGGTGGTAGATCCCGGTCATTGCCGCAGACGGCTGATGGTGAACCGTGGACCAGGAGGTGGAAAACACGGTGGATTTTGGTGCAAAGCTACAAGAGGAAAAATCTGAACTCTCTGCAACACCTGATGGCCTGGAGGTCGCACTGTGACCTCCCTGGACGAATCTACTCCCATAAACTTCTTCGCTTTCATGGCCTATGAGAGAATCGACATAATAGTTACTTATGGTGCCACTAGACGACATTTTAGGCTCCCCTCTTAGTCATATAAAAGGTTACACTGTTAACTGTATATGATACCCTCCCGGAGAACAATCGTAGTATTTTGCAGACTGCAACCCTCAACCATTGGTTGTGGAGCCCACGTGATCATATTTACCAATACTGCGAGTAAATCAATCCGCTAAACTGGGGCTGCTGTGATTAAAAAAAAAAATCATCATCAACAGCAGCCCCGCACAGCGCGCCGCGCCGCCTGCGCCCCCGCACCGCGCGGGGCCACCCGCCCGCCCTGCCCTGCCCGCCCTGCGTGCCCGCCCTGCGTGCCCGCCTGCCCGCCCGCGCTGCCCGTCCTGCCTGCCCGTCCTGCCCGGCCCTCCCCGCTCTCCTGCCTGCCCTACTTGCCCGCCTGTCTGTCCGCCTGTCTGTTCCCCTGTCCGCCCTGCCGGCCCGGGCGCGGCGGGCGTGGCCGCGCTGGCTGCCCACGGCCGCGGCGGGTGCGGACTATTTCTTCACCTTCGTTGAGCGATTTCTGCCATTCATTTCTTAATCAATGAGAGGCAGGGTGTTTAAATAAATCCAACAGCCTTGGCTTGCTAATCACACTCCAAGCTGCTGAGGGAACCCGCTGGGAAAGGGGGATTCTTGCCTGTAAAAACAAACCATCGCAAGCTGGGACTGTAACGACTTCTCATAAAACAGGAAAATGTTACAGTAAAAGCACATTGCGGTACTTCCATATTTCAGAGCATGTGCGGGTATTATTATCCTCTCCCCCCACCCCGGACAGAAAGTTTCCCTGGAAAGGATACACTTCTTTTAAAAAGAGATGCCCATTGTGTTGTTTTAAAACAGGTGGAAGACCTCTGTAATGATTTTATGCCTTTCAATAAAAATTTTATGAGGTGTATTTGATTATAGATTAATGTGTCCCTAATAAAATGGACGGATGGAAACAGCAAAGCCTCTGTCTCCGAGCACGACTGACGTGTGGCTGAACACACGCTCCTCTATCTGCGGAACTTTGGGGCTACACAGCCTTAACACAGCCCCCCTTTAAGGTGGCCAGTGCGGCCCGGGAGGGACGCGGGCAAAGACAGCCCGGAGGAGGCCGCCCGGCCCCGCAGCTGCCAGCGCGGCCGCGGGCAGGGCCGCACGGGCGGACAGGCTCCGGCCCGCGGCGGCGCGGGGCTGTCGCTGACCCCAGCTCGCCGGCAGAGCTGTCTCCTCCGCCCCTAGTTCAGGGGGAGCCACGTTCAATGCCTACGGGAGATTTTTTTTTTTTGCCCCCTTCGCTTTCTTTTGCGTGCCTTCCCTCCCCACCCTTCCCTCCCGGCCTGGTTTTTCTTGCCCGAGCGAAAGGAGGCCCCGTTAGTACTGAAAAGTGGATTACCCATGGTCTTCTGCCCACGCCTGCTTCCCCGGGCGAGGGACGGTGGCTGTGTCGGGATCTGGAGGAAACGCAGAGAGTTAGTGGCGAGCCCGCAGCACAGCCCGCCGGGGGCACGGACAGCAGCGCTGGGAAAACACTTCCTACTCGCGGGCCGTTATGAGGAAGGGACTGAAATTCCTGTTTATTTAATGATTTATTGCTCTCCTAGGTTGTTTTCTTCCTTTTTTGCCTTTTTTTTTTCCTTTTTAATTTTTTTCCTTTTCCCTTTTTTTTTTTTTTTTTTTTTTTGTGTCATTTGACTTCAGCATTTTCTTCTGCCATTTTATAATTTCTATTACATTGTTTTCTAGAAGCAGGGTTTGTGATACGGCAAAGAATGACCCCTCGCTCCAAAGAGATATAAATTGGTAAAGCAGGCAGAATAGAGTGAGCCTCATTTTTACATACGTTAAACTCTTGGTGTGGAGCCAGCTATTTACTTCCCACTGCCGAAACTTCTTTGGTGGTGTAGCGAGTACCTTTAAAGGAAAAGAAAAGGCCGTGCGAATATATGCAATATTTAAGGGGTTGTTTTGTTGGTTTGGGGTTATTGGGGGGAGGGGAGAGGTTTGAGCATCGTTTTGATGTTTGTTTTCGAAAAGGGAAGAAGCACAAAGTACCCAGGTGCTTGCGGCTCTCGCAGTTCCAAAATGATGATGCCTTGGTTTGAGGAATATACAGCCTCTTCCCTCTGAGTAAATGTGCACATGAGGAAGTACTGGATTAAATTAAATATCAGCGACGAAAGAGCAAACAGAATGCCACCAACAGCATTATGAGCAGTATCTGTCACCAAGTCGCACAATATTGGCACTATCTGGAGTTTAATTTCTTGATTTAGAAAGAGCTTAGGGGAGAAATGGGCGTTGATTGTGAGCAAGCTGGTTTCCCAGCGCCAGCAGCAGCCACGCTACTTTTGCAGTACCCGCTTGAAGGTGAAAGTATGCCCAAGTATTTGCACTTCAATTTGAAGTCATGTTCATTTGCAAGCTATTTGCAGTTCTACTGAGTATATCTGCTCACACGGGCATTCGCCCGCTCTCAGCACACGTACCCTTCCTCAGCTTCCAGCGCAGAGCCCTGCTAATACTATTTTTCAGCTATGTACAGAAAGGGTTAAGAGTCGTGAACGTCATTAGCTGGATGTGTGCTACTAAAATGGAATTGCGCGAAATAAAACGATCTCTGAGCAAACAGAAACGGTGCAGGGTGACAAAAGTGGGTCTGAAGAGGCTGGTGTACTTTTGTAAGCACGCCTGGAAGGGTTTCTGCTCAAAAAAAGCCAACCTCGCCAGATGCTGGGAATGTTTTGAGGGAATATTTTTTTCCATCCACGGTCTTCTAAAAGCTGTTGAGCCGACCGAAAACCGAGCTCCTTAACATTTACTTATGCCCAGCTTTACATTTATTATGGAGGGGTTTTGTTGGTTTTTCCTTCTTTTTTTTTTAGTGAGCAAACACACGAAATCAAAGTCTGCACATTGTAAGCACGCAGGCAGTGATATTTTTTAAATCAATGTATGAACATCAAATAAAATGACACACATATTCCTGACAGCTTGTAGTAGAAAGATATTTTTATCACTTACCATTTACGAGTTGTACGAGTTGATTGGATGAGGATGTCCAGTTAAGTCATAATATTTTACAACTTTTTTTTATCCGTCCTCTTTTTTTTCTTTTTTTTTTTGTTTGTTTGGTTTGGGTTTTTGTTTGTGTTTTTTGTTTTTTGCTTTTTTTTTTTTTTTTTGGCATTCACTTAGTCAGACTGCGAACATCACACAACATTTTATCAAGTAATCAGTTGTTTACAGACACATTTATAAATTAATTTGGTATACATAATTTCCCGGCCCAGTCTCCACCCCAACCCGTAGGGGAGGGAAAAAAAAAAAAAAAAGAAAGGAAGGAAGGGGGAAAAATGGAGGAAAAGAAAGAATGCCAGGCAGACATACACAAAGGCCAGAAGATGGTAAAAAAGGTACACCAGTCCAAAAAGCTGCTGATAGAGAAAGATCAGGAGACCAACCTGCATCCGTGCTTCAAACATTTGTAGAAAACCAAAGGAACCGCAGTAGTTTACAGAGTTTATTGCATTATACATGCAAACAGAACATGCACAAGAAGGACAATTTGCTGCTGAACGACTACTATTCCACATATGCACCACAAGGAAATGTCTACAATGAAGAAGAAGGAAATATTCCATTTTACGAAGGACAATCTCTAAGTTCATTTGTGAGGATAGTTACATTATAATGTGCTTCTCTTTCCCCCCGCCCCCACAGTTTTCCCCCAGTCTTTTTCTGAAAGTATTGAATGTACTCAAAATGTTATGGCCCGTGTAACAGCCCCACATAAATACCATTTTGTTAGTAAAAACATGAAAAAGTCACATTGCTTGGATGTTCGACAGTTCCAATAAGTTAAGACCAAATGATAATATTCAATAATAGTTACCCTGCATTACGATGAGAACAAAAATAAATTACACGTGCTAGGTTTTATATATACTCATCATAGTAATACATATTCACTTGCAGCGCTAAAAGAAGGACGAAGAGTCACATTCTATCAGAAAACAAAACAAAACAAACCAAAACTGGAAAATGCCGGGTTTTGCCAGAGTCTCTCCTGCCTTTATCAAGTGGTGGTGCTGTGCCCATTCCTCACTGGTGCCCCCCCCCGGGGTTAGGGTTTAAGAGAAGGTCAGATTAGCGGTCAGTTCCCGGATTCGGTTCTCCCTGCTCATCTTCTTGAGCTTCATTCTGCGGTTTTGAAACCAAATCTTGACCTGCCTGTCAGTGAGGTTTACGCTCTTACTGATCTCTAGACGGCGCTCTCGAGTGAGATACATATTGAATAAGAACTCTTTCTCTAATTCCAGTGTTTGGTGTTTAGTATAAGGACACCTCTTCTTTCTGCCACTCTTTGCAGTTAACCAATTGCTTGTTGGAGTATCAGACTTGATTTCCTCTATCAAAATCAAAGAAGAAGAAAAAAAAAAATCAAAAATACCTCAGACTGTTAGAGTGTACCCTTGGCCATGACCCCTCCTCTGCAGTGTCTGGCAGATATGGTGGATGTGGGCATTAAACACCGCCCGGCTGAGGTGTGGGCTCAGGCAGGGGACCTGCTGCCAGGCTGGGCTCGCCTGTCCCCAGCCCGGCACCCTGCCCTGCGGCCACCCCGCTCTCCTGCGCCTGCCAGTAAGGGTCTCTCAAGTTTTCGGCCGGCGTTTAACATTTCAACAATATTTAACCTGCCGTCCGCCCCATGGACACATCTTAACGGGTCTAGCCTCGCCATGGCCGACACGGGCTCCCAGGACAATTGCCACGGAAATATTCCTATTACAAAATAGTCTCGCACTGTATTCTGAAGCAGCATCCCCACACACATCAGCTGAATCACACAAGCACACCTATAAACAGATACAGACATTTCCCAGACAAAATGATATACAAGAAATTACTACCCCCTGTCTTGGAATTTTTTTTTTTCATTTTCCTTTTGGGTTTTCTTTTCCCCACCAGAAAGAAATCTCCCCCACCATGAAGCTAGACCTGTACTACTAAACATAATTGAGATAAAGAAATTCTCAATGCACACAGAGGGTAAAAATTGACCTAGAGGTTGCAAAGTACATTTTGATAGCAGAAAATTTCTCCTTTTGGGATTCTTCGATACACGCCGTTCAAAAGAAAGGCGTTAGTGCACTTTAAAAGAGAAAATAAAATCAGAGTGCCACCACTTTTAGGTTTTAAAAGCATTTCAAAATACTGGTGCACTTTTGGAGACCAACCCAAGGTTATCTAAAGCACCACATTGAAATATTCCACCCTTGGACCAGGCAGATAGCGGGCTGCTGCTTTCATTGTGCATTTCTTTCCAACTTTACCCAGTCCGGTAGCACCTATTCCTCACCTATTTTAAGAGGATCGTAATTAACTTTAAATGCAATCAAACCGCAGTAAGGCTCAGTGGAAAAAAAAAAAAAAAAAAAAAGGAGAAATACTACGAGAGAAAAGTTGAGCTGCTCGTATTTTACAACCTCCAGACCCGCTTTTTTTAGAGGTATGGGGCTGCTTTTGGCTGCTGCAGCGCATTACGGAGCACACGGCTATATTCCCCGCATCACAGAGGCTGTCTGCGTGCACGGGAGAGGCAGATCTCTACGGAAAATCTTTGGACCGTTTTGTGTAGCATTTTTGCCTGCCAAAATCTTCAGAGAGACAGCACCTGCAGCCCGATACTCCTTAGCATTAAATGTGATGGCTGTGATGCTCGTTAGTATATTCGAGCGTGCTTTATGGTGCTGGCGTGTTGGAGTTACACCACGGCACGGCTTAAACTCGGTAATACAGACCTTTACTCTCCTTCTCCTGGACTTCTGGGCTGGACACGGAGCCTTCGGGCAGACAGCTCCGCTCCTCTTGCAACGTGGACTTGGGCTCGGGACTTTCCACTTGAGAGACTTTAGCGGTGCTGTCTTGGTTGTTCGGGTTTTCATTCATTTTCTTTTCCAGCTGAAGTTGAGCAGATATCTGCGGTTTGGAGCTGCCGCGAGGGTTTAACTGTAACATTACAGTTGAACTCGTTTCAGGGCTATTATTGTACTCTTGGGTTTTCCCAGTGGCGTAGGTCTGGCTCAGTCTAAAATATCCTGGGACAGGAACCTCGGGGTTCTCAATGGGGCATGATTCAGACACCAGCCTCTGGTAGGAAGGGACGTCTGCAGAAATGAGTTTGGATCTCTTATCGGAATACATGCAGCAATTGCTTTCTTCTTTAATATTTGTAGTGAAGGAACAAGTGGGGACCTGCTGTGTAACAGGTTGCTCTATTCGACAAGATCTGTTCGGGTCTGTCCAAGTGTCTACTTGAGGTATATAAGGATGTACATTCATACCCATATTTTGGTGATTAACTTCTCTCTTAGCCAGAGACGGAAGGAGTCCACAGGTTTGCATCCCATACGTCCCAATGTCTGTGCTAGGTGGCATATACATGCTGGCGCTGTTGGAGTAGAAACTGTCACTCCTGCACGCACTGATGAGAGAATCTACTAAAAAAGTATTAGCGGCAGGAGAGCTGTTGGGAAAGGACATTTTGGGGCGGAATTTGAGGAAGAGAGATTGTGTCCTTTGTAGGCTGACATCTCTAGGAAAACATTCCCGTGTAATTGCGGATGCCTCCGCGCGACCACATGACAGGCGGGCCAATGGCAGCGCCCGCCGCCCCGCGCGCCGCCGCCCCGCCGCTGACGCGCCCCGCCGCGCCGCCCCGCCGCGCCCCGCCGCGGTCAACAGCGCCCCCTGCGCCGCCGCGCCGGCACCGCACCGCGCCCCCGCGCCGCGCCGCGCCCGCCGCCCGCGCTGCGGCACCGGCCCGGCCCGCGCCCCCCCGCAACGCCGCGCCGCGCAACCTCCGCGCCCGCCCGCCCGCCCGCGGAACCCCCGGCGCGGAGCGGCGCGGAGCGGCGCGGCCCAAAACCGCGCCTGCCGGCCATGGCTCCTGTAAAAGCCCCGCCGCTGACAAGTGCGGGGACAAAAGGTTGCGGGATTTATTAATGCGTATTAGGGAGAATCAGGGGCGATCAATAAAACCCTCATCTACATTCTCGGGCTACTCGGTAATTTTCTTGCTTCTGAAGCTTTTTCAAGAGTTATACCCTCTGTTGCCGCGCACGGGAAGATATTTTATTAACAAATCAATCGAGACTTTGTAAAGGATAAGATTAATAGTTAAGATTTAGCATAATGGCGTTCGCGTTATGAATTATTGAAAATTATACTATTGATTTTTTTCCTAGCTGCTAACCGAGAAGGTCAATTTTTGTTTTAACACAAATCGTCAAATATTAAAAGGTGGACTTTTGTCATAACTCGAATTTTATAGGGAAGCCACATTCCTAAAATTATTTTACAATGCTCTCTCCCGACCGCCTGGGAAAAAAAAAAAAAAAAAAAAAAGGAAAAAAGAAAAAAGAAAAAAGAAAAAAAAAAAAGTGGGTTTTTCTCTTGCCCTGCAAACCGAAAGCATCAAAAAGGAAAATTCTCGTTCTGTAGTGTTGCTCATCAAAAAAAGTTGCAGAAACTCATATCCTCACTGCAACTCCTTTAACTCCTTTAAGCAACTTTCTCTTTCTTTTTTTGTAAGAATGATGAATGCATCTGTATCATAAAGCAAACAAACAGCAAAGAAAGCAACCAACAGAAGGCAACAGTAACTGTCTACATGGCAGATCAGAGTTTTCCGTCCCAACATTTTAAACGTGTTTTATTGTTTTTCCTCCCACTCCTTAGCCGTATTTGCACCCGCAGCTACTACATTTTAAATGGTGGCGGTAGAAACTGTTTATTACTCTTTATCGTTTTACTTTCCTTTCTCTTTTCTTTTTCTTTTTCTTTTTTTTTTTTTTTTTTTCCAAACTGGGGTATTTCTTATCTGGGACTCATGTGTCAAGGACCCTCATCCACACAAAGTGAACTTGTTGATAATTTTTCTTTGGGATTCATTCGCCTGTTTATTTTGGGCCTTTCTACCGTCAAAACACCCTTTCAGATCCCCAAGAGCAGGCAGCACGTGAAAGGATTTTTAAAAATTTAAATGCGTCTTTCGCACACTTACAAACATGCGTTTTCCACCAGCGTGGGTTTGAATTTTCCTCTGTTTCCTGGCATTTGGATGTTTTTGTACTTTACCGTACACTTTAGACCGCTGGAAACAATAACCCCATTTAAAATTTCGCGGTGGTGGCAATGAGACAGACCTTTTAAAACCTTATCGCAGCTGTTCAAATACAACATCATTGTCAGGTTAAGAGCCAGTGTCTTTTATAGCTGCAGTCTCCAGCTCCTGGGTTGCCGGAGAGTTTAAATATTTCCTTCGTAATATTCGCTGCTCGCAGGCTCTTTCGGCAGCATCCCCTGCGCCTGGCGCAGCCCCTGCCCGCCCCGGGCACGCTTGGCCGGCGCCGCGGGCTGAGCCGAGCGGCGGGCGCTGCGGCGCGGTGGCCACGTAAGATCATGATCAGAGCCATGGCTAAGACTCGCCTGCGCCGGGGAAGAAGCCGCGGCGGAGCCCACGACGCTCCCTCCGAGCGCCGCGTCCCCCCCCTCCTCGCCTTCTAGCAATTTCCTCCTCTTCAACAACAGCCTGGACAACCCACAGAGTTTAAAGAAACAAAATACTATTTTTCTTGACGCAGTTTAAGACTTGACTATTAAATCTAATCAGGAATTTTATGCCCATCAAATCGTTCTTTCATAATCTTTATTTACACTGTAAGAAAAGGGGACCCAGAAATATCCCAGCTGAAAGTATCAGCCCAGAGGTTTGCGGCGGGTTTCGCCCAACAGTAAAGTTAAAACAATAAGCAAATGCTGAGCTGCTTTCCACACCGGCCTCGCTGCTGCTGCTGCTGCTGCTGCTGCTGTTGCTGCTGCTGCTGCTGCTGGAGGAGCTGAATTCTGGGCTCCTGATTAGACATGAGGGCTCTTTGATTTTTTGTAATTGAAAATATTAATTTCATGCATGTCACTACACGGAAACTCAGATGACTGTTGTGATTATAGTAATTTAAATATTGCGTTCAGGACTGGCACACGGCTCCATAAGACCCTTCGCTCACGGTAAATCATGAGGGATTTAAAAACGGGCAGCAATTTTTTATTGAAAATGAACAGTAGAAAGTTTAAGTTTGATGTAAATAGAAGTTGAATAAACATGCGAGAGCCATTGGGGAACTGGGGACTTAGGCTCTGGGCATTTAATGTCACTATTGTTTTAAATCATATTAAAATGGAATAAAGTAATTAACATTAATAAATAAATCAATATTGTGCAATAAATGAGATATACAATCTACATTAATATAAAGGTTTTGCTCTCAGAGCCCCATATTTTTTAGAACGAGGGTGAAAAAATGCCCCGACCAATGGGTCCATGCAGATGTAAATTACTGTTTGTAATAAAGCATAGGTGGACATTACAGTTTTCTCCTCTAGCAAATGTCAGGGCTAAAAACTGGAGGTTACCAGACGTGGCAGCAGGGCTTAATTTTCACTGCCTTATCTCCCTGAACCTTATTACTGGTGATATGATTATGTTTTTGTCTCGGCCGTGCCGAGCATTCTCATAGTTGCAATTTGCTGTGTTTGTGTCCCATTATGTGAGGGGGATGGGAGAGGGGTACGGAAGAAGCCAGATATTTTGCAGATGCCTTCAGTAACAAAGGTATTGCGAGAAATGTCTTATTTTTAAAATAGGCTGGAACCCCGGAAGCTTTTAGTAAATTTCCTTTGATTTACTTGATTTCACCATTTTATTTAGGGTGTCTTTAAACGCCCTGACTGTATATTTTATGCCACCCTGTTAAATTGCAGGGACATTGAAGAATAGTTTTATTTAAGAAAGAAAAAAAAATCGAGTAAGATATTGTGATCTTTCTTCTTTTAATAAAGCAACTGTCACGTTGCCCAGATTTCCCTGTGCCGTATTTTCATAGAATGAATCGGCGTCTGGGCTCAGATTCTCTAGATTTTTTTGACCGAGGTAAGGGGACAGACACGACATACTGATGACATTATGCTTTTTTCCAAATATGAAAGCCTATAAAATAAACAAAATAGCACGCTGATCTTTTCTTCAGAGGTGTTATTTCTGAGCGTAAGGATCGCACACTAGCACTGACCGTACGCTCAGCTTCGCCCTAAACCTCAGCCCTTCTCCTACTGCATATCCATATTTTTGTGCACACAATGGTGCCTGAGTGTGATGAGATTTTAGCGTGTATATTGGTGGCCAGTTCAGCCTTCAGCCTCGGTATTTGTACTGCATATTTATCTTTCGGCGGATTCCTGCCGCATTTATATTTTAATCGGAAAATAAACAAATGCCCTTTTCGTTGTATGTAAAGGGCAAGCCCAAAGACATTTGGAAATAGCTCACAATCTTTTCTATCTAGAGAAATTTAACTGAGAAAAGCGTGAAAGGGAAAAATAGAAGAGGTTACAGACTCACACAGAATCATCACATTTACACAATGGTTCCAAAAAAAAAAAAAAAAAAAAAAAAAAGGAAGAAAGCGGCATATCCATGTTCTCTTGTATAGATATAATTTTCCAAAATTACCAGCGCACCCAGGTTCTCATCACCCGTGCACATTCTCTGACTTCGGCCTCACTGTAATTGCGAGGGGTTTAAGCACCTAGTATGAAGTCTGATGGGCTCGGGGTTGGTGCGGGCTCTCGCAAGGAGCCCTCTCATGCCAAGAAAAACAAACACCAAAACTTCGCTAAACATTTCCCCCTAGGAAAATGCACGTCCACCCAGAGACCAGGGCATTTTCCTCCGGGATACGGCTCTGCCTGCAAGGGCTACCTCTGGTGTCAGGGATCCCAAGGATTTTGGATTGTACAATGCCGTTTTATTACCGCCGGAAAGACTATTTCTAGGAAAGTGTTAACAATGAACTTCTAAAAAGGAAAAAAAAAAAAAAAGAAGAAAAAGAAAAAGGAAAAAGAAAAACAAACCACACACCAACAATCCAGCAGACAAAGTGCCAACAAATGCGTTCACGAGAGACTGGGCTTCAAAAAATGCGGAATATGGCTAAGCCAACATGAAATAGATTTCGATGAATTCTGCAAATGAGCAGAAAGCAGCGAAATCCTTTCTTTCCTCAGGTTCTGGCCAGAAGTGCACACTGGAAGGAAAAAAAACCATAAAACAAAACAAAACAAAATCTCAGAAAGACAGAACATGCTCGGTTGCTGGAGAACGTCCAAGAAATTCATAAGAATGACTTTAATTCTGTAAGCTCTACTTTCATTTTAATAGATCTCCATAGCACTTTTAAAGAGAGGGACTTCATTCAACAATGTCTTGGAAAGGTGATGTTAGGATGTTAAAAATATCTTTTCTCTTTAGCCTCTCTGCCTTTCTTTTAAAAATAAGCACACTCAGGAGCTAATGTTAATCTCGCCTTTAAATAAAATACGTTTCTAACATTATATTTTCTGTACCTAGAGGTTTATCTAAGAAAATCCTCGAGTAAGAATCAAAAATAAATTGTGGAAATGCATGTTTTTTATATTACTTTTTTTCCACCCGCGTTAAGGCTGTCCTTAAAGGAGTAGATAGATTTTCGTTCTAGGGAACGAATTCTGAATATCTTTGGGGTTTGATTTTTTTCCTTTCCTAAAATTATGGGATTTTTTTTAAAGCTCGGATGCATTATAAAAGATTACGACCAAAAAAAAAAAATTCTTTTAAAGTGGCATATTTCTCCAGCACGTCACGGTTATGGGTTATTTGTTTAATAAATCTTTTTGATGCTTTATTTTCTCATTTGGAAGGCCCTGAAATCTTATCGTTACTTATATATTAGATATTTTATTAGCAGTGGAATTATTATTAGGGGGGAAAGAGACCGGAGCAGCAGAGGCTGCGGCATTGCAGCGCCTGGGCGCGCCCTCCTGTGGCCGCTGCCCGCCAGACACCGGGAATTTTCTCCTCTCCAGGTCTTTCTCCTCCGCTCAATTCGCTCCCAGTCATGGGCTTCTTCCTTTCCTTTTTCATAGAAACTTAACACCGCTATCATTGAGCATTTAAGCAAGATTAGTGCTGGGGTGTTTCGGTTTCCGCGGCCCGCTTTTGCGGTGTCTTGGCATTTTGAAGGCGTATTAATAGGCTGAGATAGACTGTCAAAGCACTGCAGGGAACAGAAAACCAAACGGCTCCTTCTCGCCCTGTGGATTAAGGATCGGGAGACACGCGAGAATTTGGCTATAAGGTCAGGCAAAATGCCGTGAGGAATTCCCCGCGATTTCGCGCATTTCTAATTAATGGGCTTTGTGGGGAGACCGCAGAGAAATATAGTCTTTGTGCCTAAATTACGAGACATTTCCTACTATTTTTGTTCTAAGCAAACCCCTCTTTTTCTCATGAGCTTAAAAAAAAAAGGAAAAAAAGAAAAAAAAAAGAACAAATTAATTTTTTGGGGGGTCGAATTCCCAGGGCGCAGAAGAGAAAGAGAGGGAAGTGAGGAGCCCCCTGTGCTCCAGCTGGCAGGGACTGGAGCAGGGCACGCTCACTGCACGACGCCGAGAGCTCACCTCGACCCAGCCGGGATTTTCTTTGCGTTATGATGCATTTGCTAATATGGCCAGCTATGCGGTAAAAAAGTGTGTGTGTGGCTGTGCGTGTGTGTGAGAGAGAGCGAGGGAGGGAGGGAGAGAGAGTGAGACAGAGAGTGGGTGGTGGTTGAAAATAACAGAGGAACCTTAAGGCGCCTAATTATTCAGAAAGGTTAAAGGTGATGACCTTGACATTTTGGAAGTTCAAAGGCATACACTTATGTTTTTCTTGCTAAAGTGTTTCAAAATTTTTTTTTTTTAGTCATGTCTCCCTCCTCTTCTATTTCTCTATTTTTTGAATTCTCCGGTTTTTCCTGACTTGGTTGGCACTTTTTCCTTCCCTGCCTGCGAGAGTAGCGAGAGCCACCTCGTCCCATTCAAAAAAGCCAAATTCTTTTCTCACTCGTCGCCTTTATTGCACATTGCGGAAATCTCTTTTTCGCCCACCAGAAGGTGTATAATATAACCCAATTAAGCTGTTTAGAACCTCGGGTTTTATGGTGTTGTCTAGACAGTTCAAGGTTTTGTAAACAGCCCAGCCAGGTCACGCAAGATAAAGCGGCGAGGAGCGGAGCGGATCTCCTCCGGGTGCCGGCCCCCGGCGGGGCCCGCCGCGAACGGCAGCGCGCTCAGCTCCGCTCCCGCCAGCGCCGCGCTCCGCTCGCCCTGCCCGGCAAGCACGTTTAGAGAACCACCCCTCTGCTCCCAAGTGTTGGGGGTGGTTTTGTGGTTTTGGTTTAGGGTGGCTTTTTCTTTTTTCTTTTTTTTTTTTTTTCTCTTTTTTTCTTTTTTTTTTTAATTTTCTTTTTCTTTTTTTTTTTTTTTTTTTTTTTCCTTCCCCAACTAGTGCCAATTGTTTATAGCTCCCTCTTGTCTGACTCGCTTGGAGCCCTCAGTCTTTCTGCCTTGCACTTCACTAACAAGTAAACAGTCATTGGCGTTGGGGATTCTGAGCTTATTCGGAGCCTGACCAGTTAAACGAAAAGCCTTTTTCGTTGTTTATAGCAATGGTAGCACCATCAGAAGTGATGGTCTGCAGACAGCCATGTTGGCTCGGTCTCACAGCGAACGGGGAAGGTACGCATACCTACAAAGGAGAGTTAGGCATCTGAACTATTACTTAATTAAAATGCTTTTTAAAAAAACCGGGTAGGCTTCCTCACATTATTATTTAACTGAACTTGGCTCTAGCCCGGAAAACGCTAGGATCCTTCGGAGATGGAAATCCATACAGTGCACGGAAGTTATAACCTTAACTTTACTAGAAACCATTTATTCACATGAAAAAGACAGTGGCCCATGCTTTTGGATGACAATAGAAACATATATATATATATTTTATATATAGCGAGCGTACATTTACCATCTCTTAAATAAACCGCATTCACTTAAAGGGAGGAAAGTGTTATCCTAGCTCAAAAGCAACAACAGAGCCCCCCCCGAACTCAATGAATTGTAAGCAACAACTACCAGACACACTGCAGGTCCATTGCTGGCACTGTGGGAGAGGGAAAAAAAAGCACCTTTGGCGAAAAACACTCGAGAGTGGACAGTTGGATTTACCCTAGTTTCCCCTTATCAGGAATCTGCTCCGCCAAGCCCCGAAATCTCCAGTGGCCATTCAGTGTGGGGAGTTGCACATGAAAATGAAACTTTGAGTTCCGCAGGGTGGATGTGTCAAGTAAACAAATTAACTTTTGCATTCAGATGGTAGGTCAGAGAGACCGATGTATTCTTTGTTTTTCTTCTTTCTTCCTGTTCTCTTGCTTTTTTTAACATATTTTTCTCTTTTTTTTCTTTTTCCTTTTTTCTTGTGGTTTTTTTTTTTTTTTCCTTTTCAAAACAAGGGATTCCCTGTGAAATACTGGAGTCGATCTCTGTTCAGTTTCTTTTCTTTCATCCTTCGATTCTGGAACCAGATTTTAACTTGCCGGTCAGTGAGGTTGAGCATTCTGGACAGCTGCAGTCTCTTCTCTTTGTTTATGTACACGTTGAAGAAAAATTCCCGTTCCAGTTCTCTTATCTGATATTTGGTATAGGGGCACCTTTTTTTCCTTGATCGCTGGGGAATTGCTGAAATTCAAGAGAGAAGAAACTGATTCACGCTGTTGCTACGAACATGCTCAGCTAGGGTTTGATCAGAGACTTTGATAATATCCCATTGCCCGAAAAGCAGCCCTCTAGCACTTCAAAAAATATTCCTGACTCTTATAATCTCCGGGTGACTTAGCAAGAAAAGCTAATATTTCCCAACTTCTCCTTAAAAGAGAGCTCTTCGAGCAATACAGAGAGATATTTAAATGGGCTGGAAAAATTCCAAGTTTCTCAAACTCCTCTCACACACACCCCCGCCCCAAACAAACGAAGATCTTAAGCTCTAAACCGAAGGCAGCTCTGAGCACTACCTGTGAAATCTCTCCGTCTACCCCCGACGAATCAACAATTTAATAACAATTAATATCCTCTTCCAAGAATACCTTAAGCCCACCTAAATTGGTTTCCTATCGTAAACACGCTTTACAACGGTAAAGGAAATCTTATAGGATATATAAAATCCTTTGGATGCTTATAAAATTGCACATAAAATGCGGCTTGACAAAGTGTTGGCCTTGTACTCTTGCCCCCAATTTACTACTGATACCTACCTGAACTGTTGCTCTTCTCTGCAACAGCTTCACCAGAAGGGGAATCGGCGCTGTTTGCTGGTGTCACTTTCTTCTCCTGGCTGGAAGGTGTTTTACTGCAAGTGCTGTTCTGGGCTTTCAAGTCGCCCTTCTCCGCGTCCCCCTCGCTCTCGGAGTGCTGCTGGTACGGGGGTCCGGGGGCTGTCTCGTAAAACTGGTCGAAGCCTTGCGGCAGGATGCCGTTCCTCCCCACCGAGCTGTAGAAGTTGGAGGCGGCGGGAGACGGTCCGTGGTGGCCGCAGACAGGGTCCGTTTTGAACAACATTTCCGTCCTCCTGTTCGCAGGCTGCAGAAAGTCTCTGTGCATCACCTCTTCAGCTGAGTAATAAGGAGCATAACTGCCCCTATACTGCCATTTGCTGCGCTCTAATCCGTATTCCCTGAATGCCACTTCGCGCACAGGTTGAACATGAGGTAAATTAGAAGAATAAGGAAAAGTCATTTGACAGGACGACGATTGAGACAAAAAAGAGGGTTTCGTCGAGAAATCTGAGGGTGAGACGTAATAGGCGCACCCTGGCAGATACATATTGGATGTGCCGTGACTGCAATCGTCAAACTCAGTCATGTCTTCCTTTTTGCGATTGCAAGCAACCAGGAGGCTTCAATGCATTGAACAAGATCCATCTATTGCACAAGAGGGTTTGGACAGGATCAACTAAGAAAAAATCCCCACCGTGTGCTGACGTGCAATTCATCTTGATTGATTCTAGTGGTAATTATGTCACGTGACGCGATGTAGAAATGTCCTTATATCTATATCAGCCCCTCGGAAAGGCTCCTAAGATCTCTCCAAAGAGCCCTCCCAGCACGGGGAGGCGAGCTCGCCGTTTGTACAAATATAGCCGGTTTTAAGTCTCATCCTTTCAGCAGGCGATGTGAGACACACGTAGGTGGTGCGGATCACCTGGGGCCGCGCCGCCCGGGCAGGCGCCTGCCCACCGCCGGAGCCCGGCGCGGAGCCCCACGGCTCGCAGCCCCCCGCCCGCATCTCCGCCCGGCCTCCCGGGCAGCCAGGGGGGAGCACTGCCACCGTCGGGGAAGGCAGCCCCCGGAGAGGGGCTTGGGGGCTCACGGACGGGCACCCCCGGCTCGGAAACGTGATCGCTTCCTCCTTAGAGGGAGCGATACTCTCCGGCCGCCGCTCAAGCAGATGATGAGCGGGTGGGTGATGGTTCACTCAGGAAAGCCAAGTCCCATTCACACATTCGAGCGTACGACCGGATCTGCCCGCCCGGCTCCTGCAATCCACAGTTGGCATCAAAACCGGTCACGAAATTCAAAGCCCGAGTTTCGATCACCTCGTTTTCCCTCGCTTATTAGCCCAAACACTGCGCACTTGTGTCAGGGCGCCAAACTGAAATGAGAAATACGCAAACAGAACATCTCTCAGCAGCCGCATTTACGAAAGGGAGATACTTTCGGGCTCTCTGTAAGGCAGAGGGCTATGGCAGGAAAATAAGTCCACCAAGCACGGTTTCCTTGGGAAGCAGAGCAGCAGACAAAGTGACCTCTGTTCTCCTGCCTCCAACTCCCACCAAAATGTTCATTTTCATTGGAAGGGAAAAGCAAGACTTGGGAGCTGGCGGCAAGCACAGCAGCCGCCAGCCCTGCTCCCGCCCTGCCTTCGAGGGCTCATTTTTGCCAATTTTCCTTTTTCCTTAAAATATTATTTTACACAGACAAGCACAAACAGGGCCGCATAGGTTGAAAAGAGAGGAGACTAACGAATACACGCCAGCAATAGCCCTATACTCGACCAATTCCTCATTCCAGAAACATTTGCCAGCTCTCCATGGGAATGGGTCTTTTCCGCCACTATACCGCCTAGCCAGGCCAGCTCCATCACATGTCTCTCCCCAAACAAACCCGGTATCTGGGCGAGCTCCCCAGGCCGAGCACGGCCGCCTCCGGACACCCCAGCGATGCCCGGGCGGAGGCTTCGGCAGGCCCCGCGTCACCTCCACAAAGGCACCTCCGGCCCCCACGGCCAGCGGAGAGCCCGGCAGGTGGGGAACCGGCCCCACAGAGCGCCGGGCAAGCGGGGACAAGGCCTGTGGGCTCCCCGGCTCCTCGAAGCGGCCGTGCCCGCTGAGGACTCAGCTCGGCTGCTTCAGGAGCCTCCTGCTCGCCCTCGGCTACGCCATGCGGAGAGGCTCCGGGGGCTGCGCCCCGCAGCCTGCCCCCTGCCCCGCCGCCGCCACCGCCACCGGCACTGCCCCTCCTGCATCCCCTGGCTCCCCAGAGCAGTCGAGGGCTACCCAAGGGGCTTCCATGCCGCAGCCCTGCTAGCCCTTTCTAAAAATAAAAAGACCAAAGCCAGGCAGATATTATGGAGCTCATTCTTAACAGCCCCTCACCGCCGCCTCTTTCTTTCCTTTTCTCTTTTCTTTGTACAGTTGGGTTCTTTTTTTTTTGCTTTGGTGCCTCACTCGCCAAACACCTCAAACGCCACACTTCGCTCTCAGCAGATAGACTCTTGCAAGTTGCAATTTATCACTAGAAATCAAAGCACAGAACCACCACTCCCTCCCTTAATCGTCTTCCGAGCCCTCTCGGTTCTGCTGCAACACAAAAAACCAGCCTCCCAAAAATGATGTCTGCGCAGTTAAAATGGCTCCTGTGTCACTAATTACCCTGGACCTTGCAGCAAAGCAGGGCAGGGCTCCGTTCGGATTGTGCAGCCCCCCCCCCCACCAAGGTTTCTGATCTCCTATCTCGTCAAGAGAGATGGTTCTGGAAACCTATGGAGCTTCATTTTCTTTACCGTTCAAACTACTAATTGCGCCATAGCCAGAATCTTTCACCTTCTTTTCGATGCAACAAGCCTAGCATCCATTAAATTTTGGCGCAGGAGCCAACCGGTTTCAACTAATTCAAGTTCAAAGACATGGCGACGATTTGTTAATACGAAAACTCTTTTAGGAAACAGTCCTTTAAGAAACGATCTATTTTGAGAAATGTGAGACCAATATCACAGCAGAGACCCCGCTGGAATAAGGCAGAGCTGGGGGTCCCCGCCTGCCAGAGCCTTTCACCCTGGGGTCGGTACCAGCCCAGTTCTGAACATCACAATAACACCCCCCCACACTCCCCCCTCCTTTTTTTCTTTTCCCTTACGCAGATTAAATAGCATCGAAACATAAATGCACATCATGTACACAATCAGGCGAATACTTTACCGTTAGGCGTCTTGAAACATCTGCAATCGTTGCCTGGAATCACCAAGTATTCAGGTCCAAGAGACATTTCCAAATGCTCTCCGTGGAAATTAAGGCGACTTGCGTAACGTTTGGGCTTAAAAATACACCCGGTCCGGCTGGAGAAGATGCGGTATTTTTGTGCCACCCAAGATAAGACACTAACTTGACCTTAACTTTGTTATGGCGCCCCTAGTATCTGGAGAACGTGAACAGACACTGTCTGGCAGCTCTCGTAAAAACCGACTGGAGAAGAGATTCTGAGTCATTTCATTTATTGCCACTACAGTTCTGCAAGAAAGCTTTTCCTCTCTGCCAAACTTTAATTATTTATGCTCTTTTAGGAAGCACAAAGGCATCCAGAGCCATTCCCAACAAACCAAGTTGCGTTTGCAGCCTTATCAAAAGAGGAGGGATGGAGAGCCTCCTCGAAGGGCTTTATCACGTTTAGGCTGCGGTGGAAATGCAAAGATGTTTATGTTTAAGTAAATAAAGGGATGAACCGTCGCCTGCCTGCTACGGAGGGACGCGGACGTGGGCGCAGCAAGAGGGTGCCCGCCGCTCCATCCCGCCCCGCACACACCCGCAAAGCCGGTACAGGGGGCACCTGAAAAGACGCCCGAAATAATCCAGTGGAAGGGCGTGGAGTACATCCCCCTCACTCGGGTGCATCTCCTGCTCGCCCAGCCGGCGTGTCGCACACGCTTGTGCACACGTGTGCCCAGGGGACAGCCCGGGTGGGTGTGCGCAGGCAGAGCCGCACAGGCAGGGCGCGCCCCGCGGCTGCAGCTCTGCCACGCGTGTGTGCCTCCCCACGCCCGAACCGCTGTCCTCGCCCACTGCTTCCGAGGAAGGGATGAACCCTGGGGTATGGGCACGAGTGAGATCATGCACCATTTTCTACCGCCGATGTGTCTGTGCACAGTATGAGCCCACAAACACTGAGTCTGAGTGTGCACACGCGGTTACACACAACGGGCACTGCTGAAATGAGTGCATCTACAGATACACAAGCACATACAGAGACACATTATACACAGACTTTCTCAACAAACCGCAGTTTAGATCCTACCTCCTCTGCCTTTTCTCTTTCCGTAGGCGATTTAGACTAGGAGCTTCACAATAAGCCATCATCGTGGATCAGATGCGTTTAATAAATAATATATTGCCTTTCTCGTATTTTCATCCGAGGTTCCTCTTCGGATTTCATATCACCCATGCAATAAAGGGACGGGTTGTACTGGGGAGGACTAGGGTGGGGAAGAACAGAGCAATGGATGAATTTCTCATGGACTGTAGCCGTCTGAGTAGTATTCCAGGAGAGGGTAAGAAAAGGGACTTTATCTGGTTTTTGCTCTTCTCCTGGCTTGCATCATTGGGGTTGCTTCTAGTTTTTTTAATTAGGGAATGCCACTGGATGAAGAGACCATCGTTGTCCGCAATGCGTCAACTCCCAGCACAGAGGCTGAACGTATCGAAGATTTGGAAGGACCCAGGAGTGGTTCCTGTGGCTGTGGAAGGCTGGGTGTGCATCCCTTGCCCCCGGGGAGCTGTCACCCGGCGAGGCTTCGTCCCCGCTTTCCTACTGGCAGCCACCCCTCCATGAGAGAGGTAGGGTTTTTTCTGCATTGGGCACTGCGGGCGGTAAGAGTGGCGACAAATGCTTTGGGCTGGTTTTCCTTCTCCCCCCGAAACACCACCCAAGCGTTACCTTTGGGGCTCCCTGCAAAGCTTTCGGGAAAATGGCTACGTCTCTGCCCGCCTAGGAATGCGGGATTTAGCTCCAAATTCATCTGGACTACCGTGCCCTCCCGAGCACGCACAGGAGTGAGTAGGAGCAAAGTTCAAATATGATTCTTTATGAAATAATGAGTTTATTGCCTTTGGGAAGGTTATCGCCCTGTGTAAGTAGGTAGCAGCTTTGTGCCGTTCCTTGCTGTTGTTTAGACTTTTTGTATACACCACGAACAATCATATCTGAGCCTATTTCACACGCCAGAAAAGAAAGCAGCCTCTGCCAGCCTAATTATTGTTACTGTTGGGAGCCGTGGAAACGCTTTTCGTTAAGAAACGAAGACTTAGGTTGAAACTGGAGACAAAAGGCATTTTAATAGGGACCTATAAATCCGTAAGATTTTTCTTTTAGAATTCATATTCTGAGATATCAGACTAAGGGCAATGTGTAGTTTCCTCAGGCCTTGGAGCTCTGGCCAGTCTGGCTGCTCGGCCCAGAAAGCCTCCCATCAAGATGCGGGAAAATCCATCAAATTCTCGTCCCAAAACAGGGATCAAACGGCTAAGACACTGCTACCAGCCCCTCTGGTTGGGTTGTCCTCTGAGGTCTATATCTGGGCAAAACCCCGAACCGGTTCTCCCTTCTCCCTCATACAAATCTATGCAGAAACGGCCATGGGGGCTGACTGGTGGAACAATCAGTGCCACCAAAACCTCCGTGTTGTTCCCGTGCCTGCAGCACCTCGGGGTGAGACGTGGGCCCCAGCCTCCCCTCAGCCGCTCTGAGCCTGGGCCTCTGTCTCGTCACCGCCCGCTGTCCTTCGCCTGTCGGGGCAGGGCTGGGACAAGGCCAAAGTCAGGAGCGCTGCAAGGGCAGGGCCCGGCCCGGCCCCCGGGGGAGGCACCGGCCCCCGACCCCGCGGCCCCCGCGGGACTCCGCGCTGCCCCGGCGGCGGCTGGCACACGGCGAGGGGGAGAGGGGCGCTTTTCCCGGGAGAAGAACCCCTCGGCCGTGCCCGTGGAGCAGCCCAGCCCGCGGCCGGGGACGGCGGGCACACAGGGGCCTCCCGGCCGTGCTGTGCCGTCGGGCGGGCCGCGGGCAGCGGAGCGGGGCCGCCGAGCCGGTTCCGCGCTCAGGTTACGCGCGGCCTTGCGCCGCTGTCACGTGCGCTCTCCGCCGGGCTGCGGTCGGATCTGCGGCTCCGGGGGCTGGCTGGGGGAGGGTGGAAAGGGGAAAAAAAAAAAAAAAAGACTAAAGAAAAAGGTTTATTTGCTAACCACTTTCCCCATCGCTGCTCGAGCAGGTTACTCCAAACCACAAAACAAGCCGGCGCCGCAGGCTCGCCCTGGCGTGCAGGGCAGCAGATGAAGGGAGCAGCCGGGACTCACAGAGCTGACGTCTTTACTAGGCGTTATTCCTTTATTTTGCTGCAAAATGGTGTTTACATACAGATAAAAGAAATCGATCTTAGTTTAGCACCGCTTGATCTCCGGGGAAAGAGAGGGTGGGATGCAGGACAAAATCTATATAAATGGAGAAAGAAAGGTAAAAAGCTGATAATACATGTTTCCGTGCTGGTCCGGCTCGTCTTCTTCATCCTGGCTAAGAACTCAGCGCTGCCTATTTACGGAGGGATCCTACGCATTTCGAGAATTTGGTTTAAATGGTAAAAGGACACACTCTCCGCGATTCACTGGCGCGTACGCTCTACTCTAGGGGTGAACACTCCGGGCACAAGTTCATGCAGGAACGGGTGGACTCTGCTCTAGTACATAGAAAGAGCCTGCTCTCGCATAACTACTCTTTTCTTTTTCATCCTCCGATTCTGAAACCAAATTTTAACTTGCTGATCGCTTAAATTCAGTCTGTTTGATAGTTCTTTCCTCTTCTGTCGGTTAATAAACTCATTGAGGAGAAACTCGTTTTCCAATTCAGCAATTTGTTGTTTTGTGTATGGTTTCCGTTTCTTTCTTGATCTCCCCTGGGTGGGGCACCAAGGCAAACCTACAACAAACACGTCGATAATTTAGTGGATTAAGTCCGGGTATGCAAATATAGAAATATGAAAAAAAAAACCTCACAAAAAAACCCCCACCCCAAACCACCAAAAAAGCGAAAAAACCCCCCAAAACCTGCAAGATATCAGAGCTAAACTAGGTCAGAAAACTGGGCAAAGCACATCTGACAGCACAATTTCTATCTAACCTCCGAGTCAGATTAAGCTATTTTTGCTCCGAAAGAGTTACATGGAGGGTTACAAAGTAATTACAGGCATCTCTTAAAAAGAACGTATGGCTAGGTCGCTTCTAACTAAAGCGAGATATTTAAGGCATACCATCCTGCACTGAAGGTCTGAGGCATGACTGGACTGCTGCGGGCTGAACTGTCAGGTTCAAGTTGACGGGATTCTTGATGTCCTCCTTTAAGCTTGAATTGCAGGAATTCACTTCAAAAAGAGTAGCCGAGCCATGCAAACTTCTCTGCAGGCTCGAGTGGTCATACTTTACGGGCTTTAAGTTGGCTGTGTGAGTAACAGTTGGGTCATTTGCAAAAGATTGCCTCTGCCTGCATCTCTCCTCTTGTTTGGAGCTCGTATCGTGGGCGTAATATTTATTGTTGTCTTCCAGGCACTCCTTGTTGCCGTTGGAGCTGATGTTGATTGGAACGGAGCCGGGGAGGTAAGGCTGCGCCGCGCCGCCGAACGCGTGGCTCTGCGGCTGGGCTGCGCACGAACTTGAGCAAGTCCAGGGGATCGAGCTCCGGGGGTAGGAAATGGTGGGCAGAGCCGCCAATTGACTGCCATTAGCCCGCAAATTAGGAAAATAAAAGGAATCTGGCGATTGCAAATTCAAGAGAGAACCAACGTAGCCAGATCTGTAGAGACTGCGATCACACATTTCCAACAAAGGACTTCAGCTGTTCTTACAGCGGTATTTAGTTACAACAGGGAATAAGCGGAAAGCCTGAAACGATTGGACGAAACTTTGCAGACAGGTTCTTCAAAGCCGGTAATTTCAGCACCGCCTCCAGCGACCGAGCCACAGAGTCCCCCCCTCCCCACCCTTTTTTTTTTTTCTTTCTCTTCACCCCCACTTTTAAAAAGTCTTATGATAACACTTGAAATATGAAAATATCGAGCTCGCAAGGGGGAGGGGAAACCACGGTCTCTGCTTCTATAAAAGTGGCCGGGGTGGGTTGGCAGAGCTGCGGCGCCAGCGGAGAGATGAGCGGAAAACAAACATTTGCCGGGAGGACAGGGCAGCCCTGGGTGCAGCCCCGTGCCAGCCGTGCCCCCCGGCTGGCAGTGCTGGCCGGCTGGCAGCACCCTCCGGGCTAGAACCCAGGTACCCACGGTAAGAGTGAGCACCGAGGACTGGAAGTAACTTGTGATGTCTGTGAGATGTGGACGTTTAGGGCATACGTATGTACTTCTGCCCCTAATTGCATGATATGCATCTGCATATGCGTGCAAATAAAGCCTTAATCGATCGGATATTACCGAGATCGTCATTCTGGCACACTGATGACCAGCATTCTCTCAGGTCCGCACCTCTGCCCTTTTTACCCCTTTTGCCTTTCATCGTCACTTGGAAGCTCTTCTAGGCAAACAACGCTTCTAAAACTCGGAATCTGTTTTGTCTTTGAAATACAATCAAATAAACATCAACAAACAGTGAATAACAACAGCAGCAACACGGAATTACTTGGGCAACCCTCCGAGATTAAATAAATAAATAAACAAATAAATAAAATCGGAAGATTTCAAGAAAGAAAATGCCAGGGTCTGCTCTTCAACAGAGAGGGTGTGAATGCAGCAGCGGGCACGGGGAGAGGAGAGCCAGCCTCATCTCCCAGGTTGTGTCTGAGGAGCTTTTCTCTCATGAGAAGAGAATCATGCCTCACTGTTTTATTGCTGTGTTATTTTGGGGAGTAACACATATTTTTATATTTTTGATTGATCAAACAAGAGTCCATTTATTCCATTATCTCTCTCATTTCCCCGCAACCCCAGAGTTATTAAAATCATATCGGAGAGCATGCTCGAGGAGATTGCTCGTGTCCTTTCCCAAACCGTGCGAGACAGAGAAGAGGCAAGGCCCGGTGTGCTGCACCCGAAGCCCCCGGCAGGGAGCTGGGAGGCGGGGGAAGGAGTGGGGCACCCATGGGCTCCGCGCTCCGGCCGCTCCCTGCCCCGCCACACACAAATCTGCGGGACGCTCGGGAGGCCGATCCGCCACCCCGAGCGGGAGTTTCTGTCCTCGGCCTCTCTCCCAAGATCTCCCCGGTGTGTGCGAGTCCAACGTCAAGGGAAGCCTTAATGCCTGGACTTTCCCACTTTCATTACCTCGGTTAAAAACTTGAACCTAGTTAGCATGTAGGGTTAATTTTCCCTGTTATTATCCTCTTAATCACAGTTTTAATCTTGGTTTTATTTCTAAGGCGAGATCAGAGACGCTGCCCTTCTTGACATTGTCCTAATCAAATTCATCTTTCTGTTTAATGGGAAATTGAGGGGAATTCTGCAGTAATTTCATTGCCCTGGAAAAAAATCTTTAAATGATTGCTCTCTCCTAGACCACACAGGACCACACAAGCACCGCTGGAGGATATTGCTGACCACTGCCTTTAATTTTTATTGTTTGAATTATGTCTACCAATTGAATCTCCCTCTTATTAGCTGACTTGTATTCTAACTTTGTGTTCCCTAAGAAGATGGGAATATATATATTTTTTTCATAATCGCCTTTTACGAAAGAGCTGATTTTCTGTTCTTGGAAAAGAAAAGGAACATTCAGTTCAAAGGCTATATTTTTGTCTGCAGTAAACACAAGGAATGGATGTGAGTTCCCAGTCACCGGAAAGAAAGGTGACACTTCAAACTAACTTTTATGGGGTTAGAGAAAACAGAGCTTTCAATTAATATTCAACTCATTTGTAATTGCTAATTAATAAAAAAAAAAGAAAGAAAAATATAATAAAAGTCTGAAGAAGCTGGAGACATTCACAGTTACGGAAAGTGTTTAAATCTACATGGAAAAACATTTAGAGAAACATCATGTTCCAGAGGCGGCTGGCCTCGGAGCCGAGGGGAGCGGGGTGGAGTGGAAGGAGAGCCTCGCACGGGCTTGTGCTGCTTTTTCCAGCCACAGCCGGCTGCTGGTTTGGGGGCGGCGTGTTACTGCCTCGGGTGTCCCCCCGCCTGTGTCTGTACAGGAAATATCACCACTGAGGAACAGGGCGACCCGGAGGCCTGCTTTCACACGCTCCTTTCCTCTTTTCCGCTCTTTTTTTTTTTTTTTTTTTCTTTCCCTGCTTTTTAAACAGGCGTCCGGATAGGCCTGGACATCAGAGCTGACCACACGCTATAATTTCACTGGCATAGTCTTCCCGTTTACAGACGAAGGGTGCTCTGCGTGTGACCGAGCAGCCTCCCTCGCTCATTTATCACTCGGAAACGCGGCGCCCGAAGCGAGGAGCCCGCTCCCCCTGCCTATGCCGGGGGTTGTCCAGGAGATGGCAGGATTGCCTCAGACATGGCTGGGAAACAGCGCTGCCTGTCAGGAGCCGAGCAATGCCTCGCCGCGCCACTGTGCATTTGCAATTCGCTTTGTCGAGGTACATGTTAATTATCTGCAATAACGTGCGCTACATTTCAGACGAACCTTCATACCCTCTTCTCTAAACATGGGCGGCTCTGGCCACCTGCAGCTGGGGCTGCGCGGCCGCAGCCCGGCCCGGGCCCACGTGCAGCCGACGTCCTGAAGAGCCCGAGCTGTGAGCGAGGAGGTTTTGAACAAGGCTCACCAATGCCCCAGCTCCAGGCTTACAAAACCCTTTTAATTTCAGCCGGTAGGTAGGGGGGCAGATGTGCGCCTCATCTTCCTCCTGCCTGTAGCTGCTGGCTTCTTAATGATTCTGCATGTTCTTAGGAAACTAAAAGGCGACTCCTCTCCATCTGGTACCGATTTGCCAGACAGTTCGGGTTTCATTCTGCCCGAGGAAGGCGGCTTTTGCTCGGCGAACTGCGCCTTCTGAAAGCGCGGAGCCCGGCAAAGCCAAAGGTTAAGCCTGGAAGGAGGAAGAGAACAGCCCGCGATGGCTCCGCGGCCGGGAGACAAAACAGCTCTGGCAGTGCCCGGCCGTCCGTCTGCAGGGAGACTCGGTGGGAGGAAAACCTCTGCAGAATTAATGGCAGTATGTGTGGGTGAGTGGGGGTGCCAAGGGGGAGAAGACAAGAATTTAAAACATTCGGAGAAAAGAAGGTTGCATCAGCAGAGCGGGCTGTTCCAGGCACGTAAATGAAGAGCAGCACAAGTGTCCTTTTATACAAGAATTAAACAAAAATGCTCTTTGCGATAAAATCTGAACTGCTCAGAAATTGACTTTTTTCGTCCTTTCAGGGAAAACAAACGCCATGAACGTGCAGGCGGAGTAGAAAGGGGAAGGAAGAGGGCGGAGGAGGCGGAAGATAACCTCCCGATGGAGCCGGGCGGCTGCGGAGAAAACGGAGGGCACCGCTCCGGGCCGGCCCCGGGGAAGCGGCAAGTGCCGGGACGTTTTGGAAAGGGAGAACAAAGGGCCGGCGGGCCGCCCTCGGCACCGGGCACCGGGCAGGAGGAGCGGGGCTCGGAGGGACGGGGGAGATACAGCCTTTCCCCTGCTTCCCACGCCCCGTGTTTCTCGCCGGTAGCACTTCTTTCTCACTAAAACCTTTCCTGTCGACAAGGCACCCTCGGATGCTCTTGCACATCCTTTAATGCCCGTCTATCGACCTCTCATTTGCCAGGAAAGGCGTCCTGCTTCCCTGAGAGGATTCTAAGCAAACCTGGAGCCCGTGAAACTCCCTGCGGCAAAAGAAGGCGAATTTCTCTCTTTTTATATACAGAGAAAAGAAATAATTTTATTAAAGATGGTTTAGGAAAAGATTTGCAACATCCTTAACAGTTTGGAAGTTCAGATTGTATTTCCAACACAAAGTAAAAGCTGACTTTAGGACAAATTTTAAAAAATCGTTTATGGAGAAATAGGTTTATCGTATGTCTTACCACATACAAGGGTAATCAAAATGTTTAGAGCAATAGTATATTATAATAAATAATACTAGTTTGGAACACATTTTAATAATTAGATGAGGCACATTAACAGAGAGGATACTGATTCTCTCTCCTAGTTGTTGATTAGAGTGTCTGATCACCCTGTGTATATCATAACATGCACACTAGGTTTAAAAGAATAAAAAAATCGACAAAATCTTAGCCTTTCGGCACATATAAATTATGGCATCTTTTGAATTTCCTTATTTATTGCTTCTGTCATAAACACCCGTTTAGTTTTGTAAATTAAAACCTAGCAGTGACCTTCGCTTGTCCATCAAGGAGTTCTTGGGGGTGAGGAAGTAGAAGAGTCTTGGGCTGGTCCAGACAAACAGGGCAGAGCGGACATTCCCCGCCAGGTCTGTGCAGGTCCATACACACCTCTGCAGGGCCAGCCTCTCCTCTGGCTGCAGGCCGAGCTGGCCAATCCGTCCTGCCCAAAGCGCTGCCCCGGGGCGCCGCGATCTGCGCCTCCGCGGAGCGCTCAACCTCGCAGCCCCGCCCGGGACACAAGATCTTCCCTTGTTCAGCCGGGGCTCCTTTTCCAGCCGGGCAGCGTTGACTCTTTGCACTGAAAACGAAACTGCGGCGGATAAAGCCCGCAAACCCAAGCTCAACCCCAAACCCGCAGAAGCGGGGAGCGCGGGGGGACACGCCTGCGATTCTGCGCCCCGCAACAGCTCGGAGGGGTTCTCCCTTCCTCAACAAAGTAATTAAAAATTCTGCTGCAGACAGTAACCCTCCACTCAATTCTCTCCGGGTCCCAGTGGACCAGGCAAGTTTGGCAGAAGCCGGGTGCTGCCACGGGTCTGTATTCCGGCTTTCTTGTATTTCCGATTTTTTTTTTTTTTTCACTCGGCGTGTTTTGAAGTTTACGATACCAAATCAAAACTGACACTTTCTGGCACTGGCTGTTGCTCAGGAAAAAAAAAAAAAGAAAAAAAAATCACAGAATACCCCCCAAAGACTTAAGCATTAAAAAAAAATTATAACTTTTACCGTTCAACATATTTAAATTCGTTTATACTGGCCTAGAGGGAAGAACAGAAAATATAATTAATATTATTATTATTATTATTATTTTCAAAAAGAAGAAACTATAATTCAATTCAAGACTTGTCAACACTCCCTTACACTGAGAGAAAAACGCTGACTTTCACGGAAAACAATTCCCGAAATTTCGCCACCGCTGGAAGGACAAAAAAATTTAAATATATTTTCAAGTCTTTTCAAAAGTCTTTAGCTGGTGGTAAATTGAGTTTATATTTTCATCACTTTCCGCAATTAATGTATCAGGATACGTTGTCTTTCAGTTTGGAGACTATTTTCTTATCCTTCACCCTCCTGTTCTGAAACCAAATGGTAACTTGTCTCTCAGACAGGTTTGTGGCTGCGGATATCCTTCGCCTCTTGTCCTTGTTAATGAACTTGTTAATGGCATATTCATTCTCGAGTTCTTTAAGCTGCAGCTTTGTGTACGGCACTCGCTTCTTCCTCCCGCGCCGGTAGACACACATATCGGGCTGGTTTAGTGCAACGTCCCCTATTGTAAAAGACATTATGTGAAAAATCAGAATTTTATTACAGGCTTTTAAAGCTTAACCGATACTTGTTTGGCACTGGTTTTCATGGGCAAATAAATAATGCCGGGTTGTTTACAGTTTATTATTATTTACACTGCCGCATTATTTGCACTCTAGTAAAGCCCCACCAAAATTTTGATGGACTGTCATCACTTTTCAGGCATGCATCGCTAACCGAGCATGCAGGGCGGTGGGGCATTGGCTGGGGGGCTGAGAGCGGCTCGGTGCTGGCAGCGGGCACACAGAAATGGCTTTGCTGAGAGTTCCCCGGGTTTGTTTGCATGTGGTTTGTGCCTCTGTGCCCTCACTGCTCGCGGTCTCTTAAGTGCTCTGGGGCCGCCGGATCAGTCGCCAGCCGGAGAGGCAGAGGAGAGCAAGCCTTCGAGCCACCGTCCTGCAAACTTCAAACGCGACTATAAACCCGGCCACCGAGGGAAGCAGCGGGAGAAGGAGCCCGGGGCTGCCCCGGCGCTCGCGGCCCGGGGGTCGGGTGCCCTGGCGCTGGTGGCGGGGAGGTTCTGGGGTCAGTCCCGCGGGTATGGAAAGCAGAGGGTGAGGATTTTCTCGGGGGTAGACGGCCGAGGGGGGAGTGAGAAAAGAGAATATCCACCGCCCCCACCCTGCTCTATGCGTGTTTGTGCAGCGTATCCAGCTCGGCAGGCCGCCCCTGCAGCCCGGGGGGCGGGGGAGGGGACGGGAAGGCGGAGGAGGCGCGGGGGTGCTCTGCTCAGACCATTTCTCCCCCTCTCGTACCTGGAAAGGACGATTTCCAGAAGTGCGAGCTCTGTGTC
The DNA here is from genome assembly GCF_027477595.1 of Haemorhous mexicanus. NCBI lineage: Eukaryota > Metazoa > Chordata > Aves > Passeriformes > Fringillidae > Haemorhous > Haemorhous mexicanus. The sequence goes on along the minus strand of NC_082348.1, from coordinate 21,744,250 downwards.
TGATCTTTGGCACAGTAAACCTGACTATTCCAGCCATTAGCCAGAGTCCAAGACTGATAGCCCTCCATTGATATGTATGTTTCGTGTCTCGGTTCCCCAGAGCCAAACGTTGAGACCATGTCTATGTACCCAGGAACGTGCTGGTAGGGGGTTGTATAGCCCTGGTAGAAGGACACTTCCTTTGCCCTGGAGGAGACTTCATTGGCGGGGACACTCGTGCTGGTCAAGCTGGAGACGTCCATGTACTTTTCCACGGGAAAGCCGCCAATGGAGGCGTGGGGGGGAGACTTCAGGGCGTTTTGCTGTATCCCGACCCCGTGGGACATCCTGCAGCTATAGTATCCATTGCCAAAGTGATACCCATAGCCCAGCGCGGGGGCGGCGGCCGGCGTGGTGGAGCCCGGGCAGTCCTTGGTCGGGGGGTCGGGCCTCGCCGCCGCCCCCGGGCGCTCCCCTCCGCCGGCGTAGGCAAAACCCGAGGCGGCGGCGGCGGCAGCGGCGGCGGCGGCCGCTCGGCCCGTGTGCGCAGCCCCGAAAACGGGCGAGGAGAGAAAATTACGGCACTGCCCGGGGGCTCCGCCGCCGCCGCTGCCGCCGCCGCCGCCGCCGCTGCTGTCGCCGCGCAGTCCGTCCATCTCCCAGCTCGCTGCTTTGCTCATGGCCTTGCACATCGCGGGCGGCGGCGGCGGCGGCTCGGTCCCCGGCCGGGCATGATGCGGATGGTTATTTGCCTCCAACAGGTTGGATCCTGGCGGTACGTTTATAAAAACGAAGTCCAGGTTGGGAGGGGGGACCGGGGCGGGGGCGGCCGGCCCCAGATTAGTTTGCCTCAGCCCGGGGGGCTGCTCATAGGCTGCCGTCGGAACATGTGACCCTCCCGCTGCCCGCACTGCCCCTTTCGCCTCGCAGCCCCCCGGTCGGCACCGACGGCGCCCCCACCCTCTACTCCCACCCCCGCCCCGCCGCCGCGCTCCCGCCCCGCCACTGCCCCGGCGCTGGAGCGGGGGGAGATTGGGCGGGCGAGCAGCGGTGATGCCCCTCCGGACAAACCTAGGCCCCGTTGCTTTATCTCCCCCTTCCTCCTGCTCGCGGCTTCAAAAAGGCCAGCCGAGTACCACTGGACCTTTTGAGGCCGCCGGTAGGGGCCTTTTTTACAGCCACGGACAGGGGTCTCACCGGATCCACAGCGAGACCTTCTCCAGTTCATTGTTGCCTCTGCAAGAGGGGGAAAACCCCAACACAGTCTTTGTACTCCATCCTCCCCACCTCCCTTCTTCCCGGCCATATATGGAGTAGATGGGCTTTGTTCTATGGGAAAAGGGGTCCCCTGGCTTCACTGAGCTGTCGGTCCCTGGGAGAACACTCCTTTTACCCACCTCCCCCCTTGCCCCCCCCCCCCCCCCGACGCCCCCCGATAGTGTTAGCGGCTAGGAAAACGCACGGGGTCTGGGCGCAGAGCAAGATGGTAAAGCTGGCACTCATCAGATGTGGCTTTTTTCCCCGTGCAGTGTCAGTTCATGTCGTGGTAAGGCAGCCTAGTTAAAACGCAATTTGCTTACGCTGACGGCTGTTCTCGTGGTGACTTCTCAAGACGGTGGCAAATCCTTCTGTCGTCTCCCTCGACTCTCTCACTGGGTTGGGTTGGAAATGCAGGAGCGCGAAGTACTGGAAATGGAGAAAGCTCCGAAGAAGGCTCCCAACTCCAGCTCCAGCCCCAACCACAACCTCAACCACAACTCCAACCCCTACCCTTCTGGACCGAGTCCAGTCGCTCCGCAGTTGTGTATTGCACCCTTTGCTCTCTCTTGGGCGCGGAGGGCAAGAAGTTGCTGGGGAAAGTGTCAGCTTCGCGGAGAAGGACAGGGAAAATCCGCGCCGCTGAAAACCATGAGCTGGGGCTGTGTTTACTGTCCCTGCGGAGGCTCAGGCGCATGAGAGAGGAGAGGCAGCCGCCATGGAGGTGAAACTCTGTGCCGACACCATTGCGGGTGCCCTTGCCGATCAGCCCGGGCAGGTGGTGGCGGGGCTGCCAGGGCGCTGGGCTGTCGCGGGACAGCCGCAGGTCCCGCAGCAGCGCCTGTCACGCAGCCCTACTTTCTAGCCGGTCTAATAATCGCCTGCGGTACCTGGAAGAGGGGTTTGGAATGACAAACGGGTGCCCATAATCACGGCAACAACCGAATGTCACAGACGAGTTCATGTTCATTAGCTCTGACCGCATATTTGCTATTAATCTTTCGTAATCAGCTAAGGTGTGAGCCAGGCGTGATTACATGTTTCTCTCAGTTATAAGCCGAATCAGTATTTACTCTCAGGACATTAAACGCTCCATAATTAGAAGGAAGTTACAATTTTTTCACCCTTTTATGTCGCTGCAAGCAACTTTCTACCGAAAACGTCGCTATAAAAAGAAGCCCAGAGAAACGAAGGACTTTATTTTTCCGGACATCTTTCTATGTGTATTCCCACGTCCTGTAGTGTTTCCTCTTTCAATAAATGCAGTAAAAATTTCTGTCTTGTCAGGACCTTTAAATAAGGCCTCGAAAGAAAGGAACACCTAAAGAGCAGGGTTTCTGAGCTTTTTGAGGTCGATTGCATCAAAGGAAGCCACGGTGCAGCCGCAGCGGCTCCCGTAGAGGTCTTCAGCCCTGCCGAGACCTCTGCTCCAGAGAGAGCCCCTCTGTGTACCAAAAAACTCTTTGGGCGGGTTCATGACCAGCAACTTCAATTCTATAATGAGCTGTTTTGTGGAGGGTGTAGAAAGCAGCATTGCCTTGCATGGCAGGATATTAAACACAGGAATAAATGATCTCATGAGCAAAGGTCGGTTCTCGGAGGGCACCCACCCAGTTTACAAGTAGCAGGATGGGTCCCGCGCCCCCGGTCCAGGGGGCCGTGGGGAGGCTCCAAGCAGCCCGGCTCTTCCTTTGCCCAGGGAAGGCAGTACCCATCGGGGCTCAGCGCCGTGTCGGGCAAGGCTGGAGGACCTGCCGCGCCGCCCGGGTCTCTGTCCCTGCGAGGCGGTCCTTGTCCTCTCTGGGCAGCGCTTCCGCGGGTGGCCAGCGCCCCGAGGAGTTGCGTCGCATTTTCCATTGACACATTGCATGGGAATCTGCAGAATATATGAGCTAGAAAGCAACGTTGCAGGCGTGCTTGTGCTTCCCCAGAAGAAAAGGTTGTGGGTTTGGTTGTTTTTTGGTTTTTTTTTTTTTTTTTTTTAATTTTTACAATCTTGAAATCATCTCATTCAGACAAGTGCATTTACCATGATTTAATACAGCTAGGATTCCACTCAAACTTTTAGCACAGACTTTTAGGTTCCTGCCTAGTTTACAGGAACCCCCCCTATTTTTTATCTCCTCCCTCGCCAGAATTTGCCGATGGTAATTGTATCGATAGGAAGTTGCTTCTTATGTTAGTGTTCGGTATAAGAAAAAGAATTCTCTTCCAGGACAAACAGAGAACACAAACAAAACCACTCGATTTATATGTCTGCCAAACTTTAACCCGTTTCCACTGCGTTCCATTGTTACCTTTTTATTTGTATGAACTTTCAATAGTTAAACAGAACAGAAGAACTTTCATTTTCCCCATGCCTTTGAAAAATAGCCAGTTATGATAACGAACAGATTGAACAGCAACACGTAGAGAATTGTTAAGCTATTTTCCCCTCCAGATCTATGCCCACAGCTTCTCACTTTAGTTACTTCAACCTTAATAATCCGTTTCGAGACGGAGAAAGTTTTCAAAGTTTTCTCGGGGCTCCCCGCGTGGTCTCGGTGCAGCTGCCACGGGCGGCTGAGCACTGCGGGCGTTGAACTTGAGCTCTCGGGTCACGGGCTGGTGCTGGCCGCTCTCTGCCTGCCCCCGCCGCTCTGAAGCAGCGCGGGGACCTCGGGACCCTGACCTTGGACCAGCTCGGCAGCCTGCCGCAGCTGCCAGCTAAACTGAACCACCGGCCGAGTCCCTTTGCGGCCGGACGTGGGCTTTATCGTTTGAGCGAAACCCCGTCTGTGTGCAGAGGCAGCCTCAGAAGGCACCATGAAACTGTGAAACTGTGAAACTGTGACACTCAGAGCCATGTAACTGCGAAACTCGCCCAGCGTCCCGTGGATTTCTGCCTGGGCAGCGCGGGGAGGGACGGTGTGCAGGGCCCGCGGGACTCGGGGACACGCTGTGCAAGTGTCCCTCACTCGCCAGTGGCATCTCACAGACTGACCGCGCCCCGAGAGTGACCCTTTGCTGATATGGCGGCCTGAGGCAGAGGGGACAGTCGGGGCTGAGCAGGAGCCTGCTGCGTGCTCAGACACCGGGACAGCCGCTGCGCGGGCGCGGAGCTGCCCTGCCAGGGGCCTCCGGCTGGTGGGAGGGGGCGGGCAGGGCCAGCGGTCAGGGCTGGACGAAAGGGTGGCAGCACTTGCGGGCAGGACCGGAGGACAGGGAGGGCAGGGCTGGCGGTCAGATCAGGTGGGGCTGGCGGGCGTGACAGGCTGGAGGAGAAGCAGGGCTGGCCGGACAGGACGGGCAGGGCAGGGCTGGCAGAGCTGGCAGGGGAGGGCTGGCAGGGCAGGACTGGCAGGGCAGGGCTGGCAGGGGAGGGCTGGCAGGGCAGGACGGGCAGGGCAGGGCAGGGCTGGCAGGGGAGGGCTGGCAGGGCAGAGCAGGACGGGCAGGGCAGGACGGGCAGGGCAGGGCTGGCAGGGCAGGGCTGGCAGGGCAAGGCAGGGCAGAGCAGAGCAGAGCAGGACGGGCAGAGCACAGCAGGACGGGCAGGGCAGGGCTGGCAGGGCAGGGCTGGCAGGGCAAGGCAGGGCAGAGCAGAGCAGGACGGGCAGAGCAGAGCAGGACGGGCAGGGCAGGACGGGCAGGGCAGGGCTGGCAGAGCTGGCAGGGGAGGGCTGGCAGGACAGAAAGGCAGGGCTGGCAGGGCAGGGCTGGCAGGGCAAGGCAGGGCAGAGCAGAGCAGGACGGGCAGAGCAGAGCAGGACGGGCAGGGCAGGACGGGCAGGGCAGGGCTGGCAGGGGAGGGCTGACAGGGCAGGCAGGGCAGGGCAGGGCATGGTTGGCAGGACGGGCAGGGCAGGGCGGGCAGTGCCGCCGAGGCGCCGCCAGGTGTCGCCGCCGAGCCTGCCGCCGGTGCCGCCGCGGACGGAGCGCGCCCCCCGCGCCGCGGGTCCCTCGGAGCGCCCCCGCCGGGACCGGCTCCCCGCATCCCGGCACTTCCCACGGCCACCGCACCGCCGCCTTCTCCCACCCCGCGGGCCGCGTCCCGGAGACCCTGCGCTGCCGCGGATGTCTCCTGCCCTGGGGCCCTGCTGGCAGCCTGCCCGGCTGCGGGATGAGAAGCAAATATTCCCGCTCGTCTTCCCAAGAACGCTCCGACTGGTGAAAAGTTGCCTGAGATGTTTGTCTCATTTAATACAAACTTCGTTTCAATTAAACTACGTGACCCCTTTTCCCCGGGTAAGATTTAATAAATGAGTACTGAAATATTCTTTGATGCCTCCAGCAATAACTTTCAAGGTAAAAATCTGGCCAAAGGCCTAAGCAGCTATTTAAACTTACAAGAACAACTGAGTAAACAGAGTCTAACAAAAGCTCACATATTTCGGCAGTTTCTCGGCGGTCTCTGTAACTTCCTCCCTCTTTGCCCACTAATGTCTCTTCAATGTCCGTGGTTTTTCAGGCTTAGCTATTGATTTTGAACAACTACAAACATTCGGAAAAATTTTGTAGGCGGTGCTATTCTTTTGGGGGGAAAAAAAAACAACCAACCAACCAACCAAAAACCCCAACGGAACACCACAAAAGAAAAAGAAATCGACAATAAAAGAAAGAAAGAAAGAAAAAAAAAGGTAAACAAAACAACAATCCCAAAATACCAAAATAGAAACTCCCCTGACACACACAAACAGCAAGCAAAGAGATAAATATCAGTGCAGTAAATACCTCTACTTTTCTGGGATTTTAAACAACAACTAGTTTGTTAGGGGGTTGACAGTCTGGGGTGAACTCATTAACTGCATTGCAGGGAACAGTTTTGTAACCTCACCTTTACCTAGTGGAAGATTATTAACGTCTTGTGTAACATTTTATAACCCTTGCATATGAATCTAGCTGTATTTTAAGATACTCCGTACATAACCTAAGGAATCAGTATTATTTAAAAGGTGCAAAATATAACCCTAGTAAAGATCATTCATAGCCGCACTTGAGTGTAACTTATTTTTCTCACATTGGGGCTTTTCACATAGTCTTTTTCATCCGCTCCAAATAACATAAAACTCGCTCTCTCCTTTTTAGTGGTGCAGTAACATTTTTTGAGTCTAAAGCTGTGCCGGTTCTGGTGGTGTGCGCATACGATCGCCTCCGAGATGTGGTATCTCGGCTGCGGTTTTCCAGAGAGCAGGGGGAAAGATGCTTGCCGCGTTACAGCATGTAAGAAAACAGACGAGGGCGCCAAACGACAGCAATAAACCCGGCCGCAGGTTTCCGCTCCTCCTCCGCCCCGCCGGGACCGGCGGCCGCGCCGCCGCCTGCTGCGGAGCCGGGCACGGCGGGGAAGCGAGGGGCTGCGGGAGCCCGGGGCGGGGCGGGGCGGTGCTGCTGCCGCCGGCGGGGCGCGGGGCCGGCAGCGCTCGGCGGGGACGGCCCGGGGACACGCACCGTCCCTCCGGGAGCGCCCCGCGGAGCCGCAGCTCCCGCCCGGCCGGGACCCCGCGGGGTGTCACCGTTCCTCTCCCCTCCGCATCCGCCCGCTCCTCCGCCGCGCCCGCGGGCAAGGAAAAGTTGACATTTACTCTTGTCTGGTTTGGGGGCTGTAAAACACAGGACACCACGCTGCAGTGTAAATTCACATTTCAAAGTGCTGACATAAAACTCTCATTAATAGAAAGCTGGATTTTGCAAACAACGCCTAGAATGTTTCTTAAATATTTGGTGGAATGTTTAGGGGGACTTTAACAGGCTATTGAAAAAAAAAATCTGACAAGAATCCTATTTTCGAACTATGAATCATGGGCAAGAGCACAAGAACTTAGGAGATGCGTGTGACCAAGATTAGCAGGAACAGCTCTCATTAAAAAAAAAAAAAAAAAAAAAAGAAAGAAAAAAAAAAGAAAAAAAATCAAACCCGCGTTTAATCACAGGAAACATTCGGGTGTTTCTCCGGGAGATGAAACTCGTATTCCCAGGGTCTAAACACTAGATGATGTAGGTGAAAAAAAACCACGGCGAGAAAAAAGGTTGGGCAGCTATCGAAGCGCACTTCAGAGATGCTAACGACAAAGGATTTATCTTCGTTTAAATGGTTGCCATCAGCGTCATTATTACTAGCAAAGTTACCACTGAAGGGAGACTTTCCGACTGTCACGTCTGCCGAGCGCGGCAGCCCGTGTCTCCAGCAGCGCGGCGACGCTTCGCCCCGCGGCAGCGGCCAAGAGCGGAGGGATGAGCTAACTGAGCCACAGGTAACTTTGGAGAGAGGGTGTTAAGGTGATGTTTCTGATAGGTCGGAGCCTGTAGGCAATAACCCCCATCCATCATTTAATTCTATGATTGCTTTTTAATTTTCAAATGCTTGGGTTTTATTGGTGGTGGGGAGAAGAGAAGCAAAGGGCTGGAGTGAAACCTGCCGGGAGAATGAAATGGATGCCCACGGAGTGTTTTAAATCACGAATGTATTTAATACTCTCCAGTTATTTCCTTCCCCTATCATACCATAAAATAGTCAGTATTTTCCCAGAGGGAAGAAAAATCCTGGGCTAGCTTCGTCGATAAGCAGGATTATAGAAAGTAAAAATGAGATCATTTTTAAGGACGTAAAGAAGACAAAGATAATAGAGTTGTAATGTACTACATTGTAACAAATATTTTAATCTCCAGGTAGCTACTGTAGGTACACTTGAATCTGGGCAGCAGACTTGTAAAGTCTGGGCATAAGGATTGCGCGTGTGAGGGGGTGCGTGGGGGTGTCAGTGTAAATTCCTAAATAAAAGTACTAAAGTGGTCTGGAAATGGGAGGGAAAAGTAAAGAGATGTCAGCGGCAGGAGCTTCTCGATCCTCTGGTCCTATTGAGCATTTCCTTGCCTTGTGATCTAAAATTCGCCTCAGAAATAATAATAAAGGAAAGTATTATCTAATATTTAGCATGTAGTTCTGTCCGAGGACAAATGAGAAAGAAGCTGCATCATTAGGACCTAAAAGGCAACAAAACAAAAATCAGAGCATAATGATGCACCTAAATGAAGGGGGAAATGTTGCACAGCTCATTTTATTAATCAGACTGTCAATTCCACCCCAGAGGCCAAACCCCAGAGCAATTCAAGCAGGATCTGATCAAGCTAAGGACAGGAGCTTTACTCCTCACTTCTTGTCTTTCTTTCTTTCCACCTGGATATATTTGTCTGCTCTGAAGCCGCCTTCATTATCCACTGACAGGAGCTTGTATTTATTTGCTTATAAACCTGTTACAATAAATGATTATTCGAACAGCGTCATTCGTACCTTAATGACGAGCACCACTTTTTGATGAATGACATTTCGGGCTAGAAAGGATGTATGGGTCATTTTGACCAGTCATTCCCTCGCTTTGGCATCCCACAATTTTTACACCTCCCTCAAAAACAGATAATAATATTTAGAGACACTTGCCGGGCTGAATGTGAATTAGCCCCTGCTGCAGCTCATCATTAGTACAGGACCAGCCCTGCAACTTTGACATTTTTTATAAAGCTGAGATGATGGAAAGAATAAGAAAAGAGATGATCCTGATGGAGAGAGGGCTGCACAGCCCTACAGCTGGCAAAAGGCTCTCGAATTTGTCAGACTCAGCTGGAAATGCGGTGTTGGAGGCCCTTGAAAATTCTCCGCACAGTGGTCGCCTCAGCCCGAGACTGACTGCCGCCTCCCTGCACAGCGCTATAGGGGACATCTCCGCCAAAGGCAAATTTGAAATAGACACTTTATTCAATCTCCAGCATCCGAGCAGTGAAAGCACTGTCTCCTCCGAAATCCCGCCGTCGGAAAGCAGGAAGAAAATCAGCCTTTATTCCGAAGTTGCTCAAGAGGCAGATATGAACAGTGATGTGGAGGTGGGCTGCTCCGCGCTCCGCTCCCCGGCCAGCCTGACTTCCTCCCAGCTGAAGGAAAACAGTAACAAAGGTAACTCTTCCTTTATCATCTTCATCTAAGCCCCGCTCTTTGCCAACCGGCTTTAAAAACCAGAGGAAACCCACTGCCACCGCCAAAGTTGCCGGCCTCTGCATCGGCGCTCTCTCTTCCGCGAAGACAGAGCTCCAGGCTGTAAAATATTATTACAATTACTGCTCTACCCCAATAGCCGAGATTCACTGTCCGGGCAGCTCCTGTGCCGGTGCCCTCGTGTGTGTGTGTGCATGCCCAAATCCATTGATATGTAGATATATATCCAGAATATAGGTGGGCACAAATATCCACCCACCTATATTTAGGCAAAGCTTTCTCCGTGTATTTCCCCGAGCTCTTGGAGCTCTCGGCATCTCTTGAGCTGTACATGAGTGTATATACATAGATTAAATTAGAGAGAGAGAGAGGGGGGAATGCGAGGAAACTGCCCGCATTTGACTATGTGTGTCCTTCTCTGTGTATATGCAACGTGCTGTCTGTGTCCACCTCGGGCTAATTTGGCATTGTTACCTTTTCCTCTGCTTGTAAGAGGCGTTTTGAAACAGCCTCGTCTCCTTCCCCGTTCTTAGCGGGGCACGGACGGTGGTTGTTACTATTGCAGGAGGTGGAGGTTGTTATTATTGGGGAGGTCTAGGGAGATGAACGGTGGATTTCCGAGGCGCCACAGTGCATGCCTTTTTCGTCAAATGTGCCAGAGAAAGGAAGGGATGCTCGACGTAACCCTAGAGAAAAAAAAAAGGGGGGGGGGGGTTTATGGCTGCTTTTATTTTGTATGTCTCAAACGAAACTAAAGAACGGCAATCGAAGGGGAACAGGCTAGCGCCGAGACCGGGCCCCGAGCCACGGCCCGCGCCCTCGCCCGCTCTCCTCTGAGCTCGGCTGCCCTGCAGTGTCCAAGCCCGCCCCATCCGAAAATAAGCAAAGGATTAAAAAACCCCAACCCAACCAACCAACGAAACAATAACCAACAAACAACCTCCAAATCCAAATTTATCGATTCTGTTAGCAGTAGGGATTTGTAAGAATGACAGCTGGCCTTGAGCACGGGCGTAGCGGGCCCGGTCTGGCCTGGCCGGGAGGATTGGGGGGCCACCGAGTCTCCCGCTCTCACCACCGTGCCCTCGCCCCGCAGGCTACGCAGAGAGCAGCCCGACGCCCAGCGCCGCCGCCGCCCCCGCCGCCCCCGCCGCCGGCATCGGCAGCCTGCACAGCGGCGGCGCGCTGGGCGGCTCGGCGGCGGGGGCCGACCAGGTGCGCCGCTACCGCACCGCCTTCACCCGGGAGCAGATCGCCCGCCTGGAGAAGGAGTTTTACCGGGAGAACTACGTGTCGCGGCCGCGGCGCTGCGAGCTGGCCGCCGCCCTCAATCTCCCCGAAACCACCATCAAGGTACGCCGCGTTCCGCGCCCCACCGAGCCGCGGCTGCCCCGAGCACCCCGGGCCTCGGCAGGCTGGGCTCTCCGGTTGAAGGACTCGCGGGGCCCACAGCTATGAACACCACTCGTGCTTGTTTGCTTTTCTGCATCCAACACTTTTCATTTGCTTTTTAAAAAGTTATTGTCGTTACTGTTGTTTTTATTTTCCTCTTCAGTTTTTATCCCGTTAGCCTATTTCCTGCAGCGAAGAGGGGAGAATAAACGTAGGGGGAATGAATGAGCATCAGGACGGTGAAGACAGAGTCCTGAATGGGGAGGACTGGACGATTTGAAGGGAAACATTTATTCGGATGGAAGGGATCCCTCTCGAGTAGAGGGGAGGGCCATACCCACCGCTCCCCTCGGGCAAGGTCACGGGAGATTGCTCCGGGAGGGAGAGGGGTCGCCTAGAAGCCTTGGCAATGTGTTTTGGTGGGTGCCCGCCGGTGTCCGCGGGAACGGGTGCGGCGGGGCGCGGAGTGGAGCGGAGCTGAGGCCGCGCTGTGCTTGTATCCCCGCAGGTGTGGTTCCAGAACCGGCGGATGAAGGACAAGCGGCAGCGCCTGGCCATGTCCTGGCCCCACCCGGCCGACCCCAGCTTCTACACCTACATGATGACCCACGCGGCGGCCACGGGCAGTCTGCCCTACCCTTTCCACTCCCACGTCCCGCTCCACTACTACCCGCACGTCGGGGTCACGGCCGCCGCCGCCGCCGCCGCTGCCTCGGGGGCCGCCGCCGCGCCCTTCGCCACCTCCATCCGCCCGCTGGACACTTTCCGCGCCCTCTCGCACCCCTACTCCCGCCCGGAGCTGCTCTGCAGTTTCCGACACCCCGGCCTCTACCAGACGCCGGCCGCCGCCGGCCTCAACAGCAGCGCGGCCGCCTCGGCAGCGGCGGCTGCGGCTGCGGCGGCAGCGGCGGCGGCGGGCTCGGGGCCTCCGGGGGGCTCGGCGCCCTGCTCCTGCCTCAGCTGCCACAGCAGCCAGACGGCGGCGGCGGCAGCGGCGGCGGCCTCGGCTCTGGGCTCTCGGGGCGGCGCGGCCGCCGACTTCCCGTGCACGGCTGGGGGGCAGCGCTCCGAGAGCGGCTTCCTGCCCTACTCGGCCGCCGTGCTCAGCAAGGCCGCGGTGGCCTCGCCGGACCAGCGGGAGGAGGCGCCGCTCACCAGATAACTACCCCGGCCCGAGCCCGGGGTGTTTTGTAGAGGGAGTCGCGGGGGGATGGGGGGGGTCGGGGCGGGGGGCGCCCCCGCGTTCGGCCAAAAAGTTCTGTCTATTTTTTTATTGCTGACCGCCCCGCCGCTGAGGGGCGCGGGACCGGCGGGGAGGGCGCTCCGCGGCTCCCGCGCCCCCGCGGAGGCGGCCCCGCGGTGCTCGCTGCCGGGCGCCGCCGACCTTCGCGGGGTGCAGGCGACCGGGCCCGCGGGGGCAGGGTGGGGCACCCGGCGGAAGGGAATGTGTTTCTGGCCTTATTTTATTTTTTAAAAAATATTATTATTATTATTATTATTTCGGTTTGAGTTGGAGTGAATGGGAAATGTCTCGAGTATTTCCGTACTACAAGCGGTAGCTAATGAGGCAGCCGCGTCCGGGCCAGTAACGGGAAGGGAAGTGTGACACTGTCGGGATGGGGAGAGGCATTTTTTAAGATCACGCTTTCTAACTACCATAATCCACGCTATCTGGGAAATACTTGAATCTCTCTAGGTGTAGGCTGTTGTCCTGAAGCATTTACCTTCCAGACACTTTTCTAAATTTAATTCTTTTTCTCGACGTCTTTTTCTTCTCTCGGTAAAACGGCTCTTGGATTTATTTCTCACCCGTCTCTATCGCGCCTTTGCCTCTGAAAAGCCACCACTGGGTAACTGAGACCTGCTATACCAAACCACTGCTACTGGAGGGACTTCCTTGAACTTGAAGAAAGGCACATCAAAAACCACCAGTGTTACTGCCATGTCAATTTTGATGCTAATAATGTGCAGATTATGACGAAAATTGCCAATCATGTTCTCTGATGGACCTCCTTTGAATGTGGAATTGGAAAAAAGTTCCCCGCACAGAGACCTGCTGTCAAGTACTAACAACCCGCTAAGGGAAGTCATTAGAAGAGACAGATAAGAGACTTGGTACATAAAACATTGTTCTTGGTGCATAGAATGTATGTTATTTAATGTTATCTCTCTTACCTGAAGTGATTTCGCACAAGAAAGCCACTTTCTTATCATCTCAATTGCCAATTTTCA